>NC_084482.1:159202372-164002372 GCF_030035675.1 Rhineura floridana
AAATACTTCTGCAGAAACATAGCAGCATATTTCTCTGAAAAACAGATGAGACGTACACATCAACCCAGCCTTGATCTCCACTGATCTCTATGGCCTTCATGTGCTCCCCTGCAGTAATATACATCTCCACAGCTGATTTTGGTTCATTGATGTTCTTGGCCCAGTCTGCTTGTTTTGTAATTAGCATCTTTGTATCTTTGGGATCTCCAGAGCCAAGGAATTCCTGAGGAAGTGCAAGAGATGACAATCGTGATTAAGCTTCCTGTAGCATTCACGGTGCAAATTGCCAAATCCAAATACCCATTTCTCTACCAACTCACTTTTCAATTTACTCTTGTAACTAAATTGCAGTTTACATCACGAGGAGTAAAAAAATAAAAGCAGAATGTACTAAATCAACTGATTAGATTTAAGCATGACTTGTATTACGAAGTACACAAGAACTCGCACAGTTTGAACATAGAGAAAACAAGACATCTACAGAAAAGCTAAATCCTGTTGGAAGAAAAACCAGTAAAATGTCAGGTTTTGCCTGCTTTTTGTGACTTGCCAAGAACAACATACATAAATAAAGTTAAAAGGCAGGTGACAGTTTTCTCTAAACAGGTCAGTCTTCCAATTTAATAGATCCTAAAGCCCATGGATTTAATTATGAAATCTGGTCAAAACCCACATTGTACACATATGGCTTACCCTATAGTGCTGAAGGAATGGATTAGCAAACATGGGAGACTAGAATGTATATTTGACGCAAACACTTGATTAAATGGAACATAACTTTCTATTAGTATTCTTCTATGTGTGGTTCAGGAGACAGTGTGCTGGACTCTGATAGAAGAGATCTATCTTCAAAGAGCCACAGCTCAGTAGTAGAGCACATGGTTTGCATGCTCAAGACCCCAGATTTAGTCCCCGGCATCTCCATGTAGGGGTAGCTCCCTATGGTTTCATTGAGTCGCATGAGCTTGGCACTTTCTATCAGTTACATCTGTAGAATGGCAACCAAAGTGGCCTAAACTGCAGGATTGTTGTGAAGACAGGTAAAACAGTAAGGCTGCAATCCAATACATACTTACCTGGCAGTAAGTCCCATTGAACCCAATGGAGCTTACTTCTGAGTAGACATGTCCTGGATTGCTGCCTAAGACAATAAAGTATTTTTGGTATTTGATAAGAGATGCAGTACATTTGATGTAAACTGCAGATGTTATTAAAAATACATATAGCCAATTAATTACTTATTTAGATTATTTTTAAAGGATTATTTCTTAATTGCTTTATATTTCTCCCAGGCATTTTAGCGTGTGTTTTTAAATTGTTTTTTAAAAATGTTTTTTTAATTTGTATATTTGTTTTTAATCTTTTTAATTGTTGTAAACTGTGCAGAGAGCTTCAGCTATGGGGCAGTATATAAATGCAATAAATAAATAAATAAATAATATTTTTAAAAAATCTCAAAGCAATGTAGAAAATGTAAACCAAATACAGACAGAACAGAATTTCAAAACAAACAGTAGAGGTTCAATACCATACAAAAGAATATCAAAGCCAGGTAAAAAGAGGAAATACAATTAAAAAAAACCTCAAATCAATATGCAAAATGAAAATCAAACATAGTATAAAGGAATCTCAGAACAATATACAAGGTGGATATAAAACACAGTAACAAAGAAGTCAAAACAATATACCAAACTCATATACAAGGCAAAAATTAATAACTCTCAAAACAATATACAAAATAAAAATAAAATACAGTACAGTATATTAATAATCAAATAAAAGCCTACTAAAATAACATTAGACTATTAAATCAATAACACTGATTTAATTTTACAGAATTAGAGTAAAGGGCCCAACTACAGGGTATCTGTTGTGCTAGTTAATGTCCGTTGGCATAAAAAGGTTTGTGAATCTGATTAAAGACTGTATTATTATCTAGTACACAACACCATCAGTTGATACCAGATGGCTACAACCTATTGGATTTGGGGAGAGAGAAACAGAAAAGAAACTGGTAAGATTAGGGAGTCACAAAAAAAATCCTGTTGCTTGAAAGCTCAGGGTGGTATTCAAAGCTAGCCCTACTTAGAGGAGGCCCATTGAAGTTTATAGACAGGAGTAACTTAGGTTCATTAATTCCAATGGGCCTACTTCGAGCAGTACTTAGCCGCATAAAACCCACAGTAAACACATACAGTAGGGCCCCACTCATACGGCGGGTTACATTCTGGACCCCCGCCGAAAAGCGAAAACCGCTCAAAAGCGGAACTCATTGAAGAGAATGGCATGCAACGCCCGAAAACCGCCATAAAAGCAGAACAAGCGCCGTATGAGTGGGGCTTTAGTCTAATTGCGCCCGCCACATTAGCGAAGCACCATAAAGCAGGGCCCTACTGTATTTAGAATAGACATAACTGTAACCAAGTTTGCAGACAATCATGTCACGTTGGGTGTGATCATGTCATAAACCAACTTATCACATCCCTGCCACAGACTGGTGTCTATGTCACTATACAAGGAAAAATCTCCACTTGCTAAATAGTACGGCACTACAAAACTCTAAAGCAGAGCAGAACTAGGCAGAAATTAAAGACTAACTGGAATGAAATAACAGCTCTGAATTAGCCATTCATGTGACTGGTGTACAGCATCTTTGTAGCAATAGTAAACCCAGAATATTACAGAACATTACACTCAATTCCGCTTAAGAAGATACTGCTGTTCTGTGGGGGTCCAGTCAAATATAAGAGCATTTTGTTTTGTTTGACTGTTAAGAAGCTGAACCTAGAAATGAGACAGTGTTTGTTTTGCGTAATTGTGTTTTGTAGCTTAGATCACTGAAATAAATTCAAAGCAGAAAGTTCAGTTTCCTGAACTGCAGTTAATTACTTGTGAGTTGACAGTAATGTGTGATTTGGTATGCTGATAAAAAGTCTAAGGCCACATGTACGCATAGTCTCCAGAGCTGTACCCACACAGTATATGATCCTCCATTGCAAACTGTCCAGGGTCACTTGAAACCATCAAGGCTCAGGAGACTGGAAATATCTAGCAGCCAAAGGCTAGCAGACAAAAAATAAAAATCATCACACTCCTTTCAAAAACTGATGGCAAACCAATGAACAAAACTGACTCACTTTAGCTGCTCTCTTGTTCATGAAGTTAACTTCATTCATGAGGCTAACTGCACATTACATGCAAATACGTGTAATAAAGCCCTTACAGCTGTCTTTAAAAAAAAAAAGGGAATAGCAGCTTTCAAGGGGAGCGATTTGGAGCAGAAAAAACCCAGGAAGCCCACAAGTTGGGCATCAAGGCAACAACCCTACAACAACTGGGTTTCAAAGGCATACTGCCTCTTACCTGGAGGTTCCACTTGATTATCATGGCCAATAGTCATTAATAGATTGATAGATTGCCCTCTGAGGGCAGAGAAAGGGTTAAAGCAATCCCTCATTGTTCTCTACTCAAAGCTGCTATTCCTTTAACAATAAATAAACAGAACACAAAACCCAGCTTTCAAGGCTTAATGTGTGTAATATGTCATTAGCCCCTATATGAAGCTCTGCCACCCTGAAAACATTTCATTTTACTCTAAGCTAGTTCACTGAACTTTAGTATTATGAAAATTCATATTAGCATGATGATAAATGTCTATGAATTAGATTTATGCTTCAGAGGAGTTTCAACACCACACTCTACTAAGACCTTGAAATTTTAAGTCAAATTTGCAAGAGAAAAGTGTTATTGAAATACTGACATGGCCATCTGCATTTCAGATGACCTCCCACTCTCCCCTGCAGAAAAGAAATTCAGAAGTATGTGTGTGTCACAACCAAAGCTTATATCCAGTAATGGATGGAGCAAGTCTGTAATGAGTGATTAATGAGACTATAAAGTGCACTGCTTTTCAAGGGTTTTGATAAGAAAAATATCACAGAAGACTTTAAATGTTCACAGATAAAACTTATGAAACTGCACGTAAAACTGTCACATTCTTCAAACAGTGTACAACTTATTTTGGCATGGGAATTCAATTTGCAGATATATACAAAAACAACTTCAGGGGTCATTTACAGGATAAAAGGAATCAGAGCTTATTTCAGTGGTTGTTAATTGGTATTATTAAGATGCAATGGGAATCCCAGGATGTTTTGACCACATTCTTGAGTAGGAATGCGCCACAGTATCGCCATGAAGGTTCCTAAGAACACACAAAGAGCCCTGATGGATCAAGCCTGTGGAAATCTAGTCCAGCATCCTGTTCTCTCAGTAGCCAGCTAGATGCCTATGAGAAGCCTGCAAGCAGAACCTGAGTGCACCAGCACCCTCCCTACTTGTGATTCCCAGAAACTGGTATTCAGAAGGACACTACCTCCAGCCATCATGGAAAGCCACAGAAAGCCTTATCATTCATGAATCCCCTTTTAAAACCATCCAAGCTGGTGACCATCACCGCATCTCATGGGAGAGAATTCCATAGTTTAACTATAGACTGTGTGAAGAAGTTCCTGAGAGGTTAGTTACTCAGTGATGTTCTTGGATACCAGAGTCAGTTTAAATGAACACTCCATAAATAATGTCATGTACCTTTGCATAGTCAAACATGCGCAAGTCAGTGTACATATCAAGAGCCAGATTTTCATGTCCACTTCTTTTGTACAGTTTGGCTGCTTCGTGAAATCTTCCCTGGTATGCATAAACATCTGCTAGAAACAGGTCATTGTTGTTCTCTCCACGCTTCTTCCTCTCCTTAGGAAAAAAAAAGACAGGAAATATTTTAGCAAACATAATCAGGCAGAAAGTACAATTCACAAACCTTTAAAAGTGGATTACTTACATGTAAACCAACTTAGCCCTACTGACATCAATAGCATCCTTAGTAAGTGTTCTATATTAAGTGTCTCTCTGTCTCTCTCTCTCACACACACACCATTGCAGTAAAAAGCAAAAAACACCCCCTTATAATATAAAGAAAGAAGTAGAAAAGACTCTTGTTTAAAAACCACTGTGTGTTTTATAAGGTAGTTTAAACTATTTCTAATTTTACACTGCTTTTTACTAATGATGCTTCCAAATACTTCCAAAGGTTTTATCCAACCCATATCACTAGAGAAGCTTCAACAAACTGAAACCTTAGCGTGTTGAACAACAAAATGACCAAGCAGTGCCTAGGGCGATGCCCTTCCCCAGGAGCCCCGTATCTCCTATCGGACATTGTTCAGGAGGGCTCTCCAACCCTCTACAGAGGATTTCAGGGGGCACAGGGGGCTGCAGGGGGAAGGAGAGTTCAGGAGAGTTAATGCAAGTTACAATACAAGCCACAATCTCCACCCATATTTAAGTAATTCCCAATCCCGCTGATTTCAATAGGAGATTCAAGTGCTTTCCATAGACATCTGGTTGGCCAGGATGCTGGACTGATCCAGAAGGCTAATATTATTATTATTATTATTAAAATTTATAACCTGCCCTTCCTCCCAAAGGGAGCCCAGGGCAGCAAATCAATAAAGCACTAAAACATCTTAAACACAAACATTTAAAAACATCTAGAAAACCAATTTCAGTACAGATGCAGACAGGGATACAGTATCTACTTAAAAGGCTTCTTGAAAGAAGTCCTGACGTTCTTACAGGAGGACTCAGCCTCATTTCCCTAAAGGCTCTTGGGGGTGAGTGGATCACCAAGAAGTAAAAGCAGACACCATGACAAATAGAACATTCTTTTGAGCTATAATCTCCTGAGATAGAGATTTTATGCAACAGCCTGGAATAGCCCTCAATCGTACAACACAAATAGTTAATAAATTGTGACTGATAACTAATAATTTAATGAGGAACTAAATACTCACAGTGGTAAAGTGATCACGACTTAGATTGGCACACTTAAGAAGTGCTCCTGGAACAATGCCAAAGTAACCATTAAGACAAAGGTGCTGATCTACCAAACTTGCGTTCTTATTACCTTCTTGCATGTCAGTGAGAAATGAACCACTTATAGTAGTTAAAGAGGAAAGCTCAACAGCTTCCACATTCACATTGTATTCTCAGCATTCTGGGTTGAGATAAGCTCATCAGTATGGTCATCTTTTCCCAGGACAACCTGTGAAGCCATTTGATGCTTCCCAAACAGAAATGACTGTGCTAGCTTATGTACGTGTAGAATATCAAGGATATATAATGCAAAGGATATATAATGCAAAGAGGACATATAATGCAAAGAAACCAAGAAGGTGACTAAGGTTGCCCAAAGCTCTGATATAAGCACATTTATAAATATACACTTGAGAAACTGTGATGCTAAATGAAGGACTATGGCAAACAGGTAGTAGACTTTGTATGGCCATACAAAAGCGCTATGCAAAATGATTCCTACAGCATAATATACAGCAGAGCATTTGGTCAACGGTATGTACAGATGTGACATTAATCCTAGTAATTCATGACTGGACTCTTCAGTCACCAGAAGAAAATGCAAAAGGATTCAGCAAGTTGACTCCCTTAAAAGTAGATACTTATATTTAAAAAAGCATGAATTTCAGACATGGATGTCAGGATCCTGTTGTTCTGCAGAAGCACCTTTGAGAATAATGCAGGTTATGCCAAGGTCTATGGAGCATACATTTGAGTTTGTCCATCCTGAAATTTTTTATGTTTAATTTCTTAAAAGCTGAAAAAGATGTGAAAACAGCTGTTAAAGGACTGGAGCCTAGGTGATGTTTCTAAGGCATCCTATTTTATACCTGCAAGTTTCCTGAGCTTTTCTACCAAGTTTATCTATCCATTCCCTTTCTCCCCTGCTCACTTACTGTCCCTCGTAATTCCTGTCCTCCTCCTTCTCTACTAATCCAATGTCTGCCAAGAAACAGAGGCAAACTGAACACATTTGAAGAATGTATATTATTTACATTTTTTGTACTTGTTGACGTGTGTGATTCTTGGCAAAGCTCTTGCAACTTTGACAAGGGTAAGAAAGGCACTCAAAATGAATACATAGAAAATTTCAAGTGTCTGGTAGCTTTAGATTTTAGAACATAATACGGATTTAATAACCAATATTGTAAACATCAGAAACTGGTGGTGTAACTTTTATTTCTATTTTAAAAATTAATAGCCACCATCTGCACTATCAGTTTGTTGTTATGGTGATCAACAACACAGAATGCCTATATTTTTAATTAAGTACTTTGCATTTTAAATTCAGTATTTTCTAGTTAAGAAACACGGCACTGAACATGATTTTTTTTTAAAGTCATCTCTCACAGACAGCTAAGAATAAATTTCAATGAAGAACTTTCAAAGTCACCACAATGGAATCAAAATATCCTCCAACTGGATTAATAAGTCTGCAATAAACCCTCCAACAGGTCCCCTCCCAGTGAAATACATGTTAAGTTTTCAAGAAGGATTAACTTAATTGGTTGCCACCTGCCATGAAACATGTGCTCCGTTAGCAGGAACAAAACCAGTTTTCTGTCATGAAAAGAAACTTTTTAAGTGTGTGTGAATATCGTGTGTGTGTGTATGCTCACACGCATGCATGTGCCTGCGCATAAGTGCCATCAAAATCCAAAAGAGATCAATTGCTGTTCCAAGAATACCACATACCTTGGCCTTAACAATATTACAATTTTTTGACAGTAAAAATCTAAAAGGAAAGATTGGGCAGACCACCTAGGTTACCTCGTTAGCTGTTCAAAGTATCATTCTGTCTTTCAATCCTGGCAGAACCAGCAGCAGGATCTAAGGATATTTATGTGATTTAAAAAGCACAGTGTGCCACTTATGAGCCTTTTATTCCTTAGTACTTTTGGCATTTTACATCAGGCATGCTGAAAGCTGGCCTGGCTATGAGCTGTGCAATATGCATGAATTTAATAACTCAGAGCAATGATTAAAATATACCTCTCCATATTGCTCATTTTATATCTCCCTGTCTGATAAGGGACATTTGCCTCCCTATTCTTTGCCCCTTTCCTCTCCTCTAATCCTCCACAATGATTATTCAGAGATGGGAAAAGACTCACCCTTTACTGTAATTACCCACCGAACAATTTCAAACACCATTCTCTTTGGCCTACCTCTCAGTATTCTACAACGAAGCAACATTTAATTTTGAAAGCTACCGCTTTCACTCTTTTCTCCCCTTCCCACCTCAGTGAACAGGACAAATCTCCAGACGTGCAGAGCTGATCATTCATGGGAACAGAAGACAACCCTTCCTTCCCACTTGAGAAAAACTGAACAGAGATTAGAGTTGGTCTGTCTAAAAATCCTGAAGGGATGCTAAAAAGAAACGGTATAAGAAATAAATAATTAAAAACAGTGAATTATATGGAATAAAGTTATCTTGTTCACGCGAGACTTTCCGCTTGCACAACAGAACTTCCCCTCCCTTACGTCCCCCCAAATCTGCTCTGGAGAGCTGGAGGAAGCAAGTTATGTTGCACAAGTGAGAGTCATTGTGTGAATGGGATGACTTTGTGGGATACCACCTAGTATTAGCATCATAGGTACTAACCTGGTACCTGATAGCAATGAATATTGTTGTGGTTTGTCTGGTGTCCATGCATATCCCCTAAAAAGAAACCACTTCTTAAGAGGTGTAACAAAACGTGAAAGTGACTGGTGGATTCAGTTAACTGGAAGATAGTAGGCATTAAGGACACCATTTTCTGAACTCTTGCTATATTTGCAAGGATCAGGGGAACCATACTTTAGCAGCCAGGAAGGAGCAACAAGACTGTGTGCCTGTTCCACATCCCTGCTCTCACCTCCAGCCTTCCTTGGCATTTACATCTTTAATTTAAACAACAGTTAAATGTTCTGCCCAAATCAGGGAACTGTGGCTTAATATTGGTATACAAACCAGGATCTTAAACCACAGGGCCAGTCTGCATGCAACACTAAGCCATGGTTTAGCGCTACATGGATGAGCCTCAACAAGCTTGAGCAAAGCATCTATCTCATGTGTATGTTAACAGAAGGACTTCTGCTGAGTTTACTTTCAGTTTCAAAGAACCCTGGATTAGCATTAATAAGCCGGGATTCTTAGAAAGAGCAAGCAGATTCAGCAGAAGTCCTCCTCCTGGCAGCATAGGAGAAAGGGGGGGGGGAGGAACACATAAGCCTGATGCTTCCCACAGGCTCACTGAGGCTTGTCCATGTAGCACCAGAGCATGGACTAGCATTATGTGCACATCAGCGAACAGCCTGAAGTTGGTTTAAGATCCTGGTTTGTAAACTGGCATTCCTCAGTTTCGGAGAACCATTTAATTGCTGTTTAATTAAACCAGCATGTTTGCACTGGGAAAGAAAGATGAGGAAAGGCAAGGAAGAAGTGTGTAGTGCTGTTGTTCATTTCCAGTGCTAAACTATGGCTTAGCAAGCTGGTAATTGAGCATTTGAACACAACAGGAATTATTTCATTCTGTCCACACTGGGTTTTGCCTTTGCACAAAATAATCATTTCCCAACATTATGTAGTATTTCTATGAGCAGAAAATCTAAGAGAAATCATGCAAATTTTAGAGAAGTGTTCCAGACAGTGAGGAAGATTGTGTAGGATAAGATTCAGTCCATTAGGTTTGCATCAAAAGACACATGAAAACATAGAAAGATATATGTGAATATATATTATTTTATTATATATGGTGTTTTCACCTTCTCTTCAAATGTATAAAACAAATTAGCCTACCAATCCCAAAACACAAAGTCACAATACCTAGTTTCAAAGTCACAATACCTAATTGTACTGAAATTTATCAAATGGCTACTGAAAGTTATGCTTATACCATCCAGTTAAAAGAAAAATTAATCTGACAAGAACATAATGAAAGGTGAGATTTTGCAAGATTGGAAATTGCATCTCTCACTCTAATTAGCAACATGCTATCTATGAGAAGGCAGTTTAATGTTATAGCATGGGCACAGAATGCCAAATTACATAGGAAGCTGCCTTATATCAAGTCAGACCATTGTTCTACCTAGCTCAGTATCATCCACACTGACTGGCAATGGCTCACCATGGTTTCAGGGAGGGGACATGCCTAGCCCTACCAGAGATGCCAAGGATTGAACCTGGGACCTTCTGCAGGCAAAGTAGACACTCTACCAGTGAGCTACAGCCCTTCCTCCAAAATCACCCACATTAAGCTCAACAACAGCGCATGAATAGCCACTGTGGACTTAGGCTGCAATCCAGTACACACTTACCTGGGAGCAAGTTCTATTTAACCCAATAGAACTTCCTTCTGAGTAGACCTGTATTGGATTGCAACCTTAGTTGTTGAAGCACAGAGAACTCCCTGTGATCCATTCCACTGGATTTGTTAAACAAGACAGGAGAGAGCTTATTTGCTTCCACCTCTTTCCAGCTAATCTCATACAGAAGGCTTACGTTACGTCCCACTTGTTTTGTTGAATGTCAGTTTTTGAAATCCATAGGATAGCATCTTCAATTCCCCCACCCCAGCTTTTTCCTCCTTGATGCATCTTCCTTGTGCATCTTAAAAGGTTTATCTTACACACAATCCTACAGTGTATACCCCAACCATGTGTTCTCTTTTGTATGATATTCTGCAACATCCTCACCAACAGCACTAAAATAGACCCCAAAGGATACAGGATGGGGGCAAATGGCCAGCTCTAAAGGATTTAGACTTATTTGAGCAGACTGTGTCCTGCCCAGAGCGGGACTCACGAGATGGAAACGAGGATGGAATCAATTCCTGTTTTATTAAAGTAGCATCGAAGGCAATACTTTTCATAGGCACACTATGCTAGCTCACTGCAATCCCTAACTAGGCTACCTAAGTAAACTCTGCAGAGTGTGAAGGAAGTTGAGTCAGCACCCCGGTCAGGAGGGAGCAGGCTTAAGTAGGAAAGGTCTTTGCCCGTAATCTCTGACTCCTTTGAAGAACCTCCCTCTGACCAAAGCGCTTCCCCCAGCGTCTGGCACGGGGTGAAAGGGGGCATGCTTCCACTGGCTCATCCGACATTACAGCCTTGATAGGTGCCGCCTCGGCTTCAGGAGGTAGGGAAGCGCTTGACGTGCCAAGGGGGGAGCTCAGGGGGGTAGAGTTGGCACACCCGCCAACACATCCCCCAACTGCTCTATGGGGGCATCTGGAAGCTGAGCGCAGTCTTCTTCGGCGGGAGAACTGTCCGTGGGAACTGGCACAGTGTCAAACACACCTCCTCCCGCCTCATCCTCGAAAGTCTCAACACCTCTGATTCCTCCCCTTGCTCTAGTAGCCAGCACTGATGCTCATCCAGCCCCTCTCCTTGATCCTCCTGAGACAGCTGGGGCTCAACATACTGCTCTGCATCTCCCTTTGTTAAAAAAGAGAGAGAAAGAGGAACTAGCTATATGCCTCAATGGTGAAGGTGGAAAATGATTCTCATTTCCTGCCTTAAAGGGCCTTTTACAAGACCATAAATAAATTCTATCAATTCAGCTTCTGTGATCAAAACTTTTCATAGTAGTCTGAAAAGGTACACCCACTTTAAAAAAATCAGCTTGATAAAATGGGGAAAGGTAGATTTAATGAATTGCACATCACGGGAGTGAAGGATTTAAAACGGTGCTAGTCACCAGTAACATCACAATACCTCTAGAGGCACCATGATCCAAAATTCCACAGAGCATTCTCAACTGCTACAGATGCTGTATTGAAAAGAATTAAACACTGGGGTTTGGGTGGTGGGATAATGCAATATCCCTGCACATGAAGTGAAATGTCTGGATCTGGCACATTCATGGAAGATAAATCTATCAATGACTATTGACCATGATAATCAAGTGGAACCTCCAGGTAAGAGGCAGTATGCCTTTGAAACCCAGCTGTTGTAGGGTTGTTGCCTTGATGCCCAACTTGTGGGCTTCCTGGGATAATCTGGACTAGATGAAACTTTGATCTGAAATAGGCAGCAGGCTCTTCCTATTTAAAAAGGTTAATAAAATGTACCTTGACAGCACGAAACTGTGACTGTGTTGGAAGTTCTTAAAGCCCTCTAAAGATTATGCAGCCCTCCTTTCTCTTTCTCTCACAGGATCTGCCACAGGCAAGAGTTAAGTACCGCTGGAAAAATTACCTTAAGACAACTTCACTCGAGCCTAGCTTCAAAATAAGCCTCACACACTAACAGGGAACATTTTTACAAGACAGCCAGGTCTAAAATATCTGACAGACATCCATAAAGATGCTAGATGCAAGGAAATAAGATGGAGATGACCATGCAACCATTCAGCAGCCATTTTCAAACCCAGACTTAGCTATGCCCACCAGAACACCCAAAAATAATCTGCACAATTTGAGATCCCTTGCCATTCATTCTCGGGCAGCATAACTGACCCAGAGACAATGGACAACAACAGGACAGATGATGGGCTGTTTCAGCAATCTGAATACACTTTTGTTCTATCATAGTTGGTAAAAAGAATTGTAACTGTAGCATTTCTTCCTCATCCAATGTAATCTATGTCTGTAGTAAACTCCCTTTAACACTGTAATAAAACAAGGACATTTTTGCCACAAGTGGCTGCAAAGAGCAGACTGCATCCTTACACAAGAAACAGGAACCCCAATTAACATCTGCGTGAAGGATTCCCTTTAGACTTTTCATTGTACACCCACATGTTTTTCATTACTACAGTATCCTACAGGAAGGTCAGAGTGGTGATAGATTTGCTTTTCCTTTAGATTCTTCTTAGTAATTATTCTATAATTAAAATTCTATCAAGTCATGGGCTAGGAATTGAACAGGTTAAGAGCAAACATGAAAGCTGCAAGCCCCAAATTTTACTCCCAGCTGTCACTGATTTGTCATGTGACCTTGGGCAAATCATAGTACCTCTGTGCCAGTTGCCCGGTGTGCAAAATAGAGATAAAAATAATTACCTATCTCAAGAGGGTGATGTAAGACTTAATTCCGATTTATAAAATACTTTGAAACAAGCCATAGGAATCCACAACAGTAAAACTCAATATTCAAGCTATTCCCCAGTTTTTCATTAAGTTTCTGTCATAAGAGTGGATCAAAGTCAATATGTAGTGTGGAAGTAACAAAAGCTAGGCCTTAACTTTGGTTCAGATTTGTGAGTGCAAAGAAATATGGGTAGAATGTTTCAGTTTAATGTACTAAGAGGGGATGCTAAAAAGATGTTCCAAGAATAATGTTGATGCTGTAATGCAAGTAGAACAAACATGAGAAGAGTAAACACCTTAAAGCATTTGCAGGCTGCATGTATGTAACCCTTAGATTTTAAAGTACTGATAAGCACTTCCCCTAATTAATGTTTAATTTTCTCTGTTCTATGTGAAGGACAGTAACACATGTCAAGGTGACATACTAAAACAATGACATGCTGTAATTTGGGTTACATGTGCTTTAAGGAACCATATGCTGTAAAAAGTGAAAAAGCAGAGAGCTTAGGGCTTCATGGTGTTTCCATGTCAGTCTGATGTTCTCTCCAAACAGCTGTTTGAACTTTGCTCCCCAAATAAAGGTGACTAACTGGTCTGATCTAAAAACAATGTGAAGCTTTGTTTTCTTCCACAGTAGCGATCATCATTCGAATCAAAACTACTCAGCATTATTTTACTTCCCATAGAGTGATTCTCCTTTTAACATTCTGCTATCTGGATACTACACCGAGTATATTTTTTCCTTAATTCACATTCTGCATTTCACTTTTTTTCTGTACCTCAATGCTGCATATCAGTTCAAGATATTGAAGGTCTCGCACTCTGGTAAATGCCTATTGAAACACAGAAAGAAAAATAAATCAGCAATGTCCTAATATTTTGTAGGTAAATCGTCAACAGGTATAGTACAGTCCCCTTGTACTTAGTGATAGTTAATGACTGTGTATATGGTAGATAAAAATGATTAATATGTTTCACAGGTTGCACGGAATAAGGTTACTGTTTATACTCCTTACTTTTTGCATGGGACAAATACGGAGTTTCTAACTGAATATCTGATATGAACACACTGTAGCAAAGCAGTTGAATTACACAGAATCAGGTTAGGGCAAGCAATTTTTTAAAAATACAGCTCTGCAATAAACTTTGCCTCAGGTATGATATTAATTCAAGCACAGGATCAATCTTTATTCGTGCAGTTCCCAATCCCCATGTGCTATGTACCCTTGAGACACAGCAAAAAAACAGATGGAGCTGCTTTAGTCATGATCATTAAGGACAAATAGTAACCATTCTATAGTAAGCAGGTATCATATAAATGCAAACATGGAACAACGCCAAGATAGCATTGGCCAGAATTACACCAGGAACTGGAAAACAACAACAGGCCAGGAGGCTCAAAGGTAGAAAACCACTAACCTACTTTATGTTCAAAATATAGAGTTGTTGTAAGACCTCTTGAATGCACTAATTAAGTATGGGCATATTTATAGGAAGATAACTGGTCTAACACTTGATCTCAAATGCATTAACTAGAAGCAAGTACCACTGAAATAAATGGGAATTTCTGATGTGTACTGACCACAGTTCAGCGGGGCCCAAGTATCAGATGAAAAAACAAAATGCACCATCAGAGCTTTCCTTTCAGTTTTTACTGCAGCAGGGCACAGAGCCAAACACTCGCTCATTCCTTGCTATGCAGCCGTTTGTGGGGGATAGCAAAAAAGGAACGGTTCAGAGTCAGCATGTTTAAGATCAGGGTACAAAGCCACAATCCTAAACACAATTAATACCTGCCACTGAAGTAAACTGGCATCCTCCCTTGCTGTTTTTCTCCAGTTGTTGAAGATCATTTTAACTTGGCACACTTTTACTGTACATGGCTGGTAAGTGGCTGATAATGCTTTCACATTTTGATTTTAACTGCTACTCTTTGGTTACTTGTTTTATATTATTGTTTTTATAAATTTGTAATTTTTAAACGCTGTAAGCTACCCTGAGAGGTGCATTTGTACAAGAAAGGTGAGATATACATATTTTAATTTAAAAATAACAAGCTTTTGAACAATGTACATCAACAAAGATTTCTGAATAAACGTAGTCATTTTGGGATATGACAACAGGTCTTATGGGTCAGTAGCTGGTTAAAGAACAGGAAGCAGAGGATGGGGGGGGAGGGGGCAGTTCTCACAATGGAAAGATGCAAGAAGTGGATTCCTCCAAGAATCTGTACTGGAATCAATGATTTTTAATATTCAAAAATTACCTGGTGCTGACAGAAAAAAAATTATGCAGGATAGCAAATGTAAGAAGGTCTGCAGAGTTTTACAAAGGGATCTCTCCAAACTGGGTGAACTGATAATAAAATGGCAAATGCAGTTCAGCATAAGAAAGTGTAAAGTGATGCACACTGGCATAAAACATAAGACCTTAACTTCACATATATGCCCAGGTTGTACATAACACTGACTAGTAGACCATGATTTAGTACATGAGCAGCAATGAGCATGAATGAACCATGGGTTACATGAGCCCAAGGCTTAACTTGGTTTGTTCCAGCTTTTACCAGCTAAGCCATCATTAAGCATTACATGTGAAGGTGGCCATACTCTGTTGGCTGCTGAGCGAGCAGTAACTGACATAGAAAGAGATATCAGTGTTATGGTGGATAGTTCAATGAAAACATCAACTCAGTGTGTGCTAGCTATGAAGAAAGTAATTCCATGCTAGAGGCCATTAGGAAAGGGATCAAAAATAAAACTGCCAACATCATCATACCATTTTATAAATCTATGATGCAATTAGACTTGAAATAATAGTTCTGGTAACGACCCAAAAACATGCAGAAATGATACAGAAAAAAGCAACCAAAATGATGAAGTTGCTGGAACATCATCTCTAAGAGGGAATATTATAGCATTTAGAGCTTTTTCATTTAGAAAAAAATGTGAAGGATGACATGATAGAAGCGTAAACAATTCTGCAAGGTGTGGAGAAGGTGATCCAGCTGACTTTAGACAAACTTCTAACCATTCATTTCTTGGGAAAGTGATTGAGTGTGTAATATTGGAGCAACTCCGGACATGATGAATGAAATAGTTCCTCAAACAATTTCAATTCAATTTCAAATACAGATAAAGGTCAAATTCAGTTTTGGTAACTATTTGGATAATCTACTTCTGGAGATAAAACAGGATTATTCCATACCAATGGTTGTTCCAAAACATGAAAAGAGTCTGCTGGATCAGGCCAGTGGCCCATCTAGTCCAGCATCCTGTTCTCACAGTGGTCAATCAGATGCTAGTGGGAAACCCACAAGCAGAACCTGGGTGCAAGAGCACTCTGCCCTCCTGCGGCTTCTGGCAACTAGTTTTCAGAAGTATACTGCCTCTGACTATGCAGGCAGAGCACAGCTATCATGGCTAGTAGCCATTGATAGCCTTATCCTCCATGGATTTGTCTGATCTTTTTTTAAAGCCATCCAAGCTGGTGGCCATCACTGCCTCTTGTGGGAGCTAATTCCACGGTTTAAATATGTGCTGCGTGAAGAAGTACTTTCTTTTGTCTGTTCTGAATCTTCCAACCTTCAGCTTCATTGAATGTCCATGAGTTATGAGAGAGAGAAAAACTTCTCTATCCACTTTCTCCATGCCATGCATAATTTTATACACTTGTATCATGTTACCTCTTACTTGCCTTTTCTCTAAATGAAAAAGCCCCAAATGCTGCAACCTTTCCTCATAGGGGAGTCGCTCCATCCCCTTGATCATTCTGGTTGCCCTTTTCTGGACCTTTCAACTCTACTATATCCTTTTGGAGGTGAAGTGACCAGAACTGTACACAGTATTCCAAAGGCAGCCACACCACTGATTTATACAATGGCATTATGCTATCAGCAATTTTATTTTCAATACCTTTCTAAATGATCCCTAGCATGGAATTTGCCCTTTTCACTGCTGCTGTTCACTGGGTCAACATCTTCATTAAGCTATCCATGACACCAAGGTCTCGTTCCTGATCAGTCACCACCAGTTCTATACCCATGAGAGTACACATGAAATGAAGATTTTTTTGCTCTAATATGCATAACTGTACACTTGTTTATACTGAATTGTATCTGCCATTTTACTTCCCATTCAGTCAGTTTGGAGAGGTCTTTTTGGGGCTCTTCACAATTCCTTTTTGTTTTAACAACCCTGAACATCAGCAAATTTGGTAACCTCACTGCTCACCCCTAACTCTAGATTGTTTATGAGTAAGTTAAAAAACACAGGTCCCAATACTGATCCTTGTGGAGGAATCCAATTTCTACATCATTCCATTAGGACAACTGTCTATTTATTTCTACTGTGTGCTTCTTGCTACTTAACCAATGCCTGATCCACAAAAGGACCTCTCCTCTAATTCCATGACTGCTAACTTTATTCAGTAGTCTTTGGTGAGGTACCTTGTCGAAAGGTTTTTCGAAGTCTAAGTACACCATGTCCACAGGATCACCTCTATCTATATGCTTGTTGACACTCTCAAAGAATTCTAAGAGGTAAGTGAGACAGGACTTTCCCTTGCAGAAGCCATGCTGGCTCTGCCTCAGCAGGACTTGTTCTTCTATATGCTTTGTTAATTTATCTTTAATAATACTTTCTAACAATTTTCCCAGTGCAGACATTAAGCTAACCGGCCTGTAGTTCCTGGGATCCCGCCTGGATCCCTTTTTCAGCCACTTTCCAGTCCTCAGCTATGAAGGCGGATCTGAAGGACAAGTTACATGTGTTTGTTAGAAGATTAGCAACTTCACATTTAAGTTGAGAACTCTCGGGTAAAAGGCATCTGAACCTAGCAATTTGTCAGTTTTTATTTTGTCTATTAAGCCTAGAACTTCATCTCTCTTCACCAATATTTGCCTCAACTCCTCAGACTCCCTTCCTGCAAATGTTCGTTCATGCACAGGGATCTGCTCTATACATCTACTGTGAAGACAGATGCAAAAAATTCATTTAGCTACTCTGCAATATCCTCATTCTGCTTCAGTGCATCTTTGACTCCCTTGTTATCCAAGGGTCCAATCGCCTCTGTAGACGGTCGCCTGCTTTGAATGTACTTAAATACTTTTTTGTTGTTGGTTTTTATGTTCTTAGCAATGTGATCCTCAAATTCTTTTTTAGCATCTCTTATTGTCTTCTTACATTTGTTTTGCCAGAGTTTGTGTTCCTTTTTATTCACCTCATTCGGACAAGACTTCCATTTTTTGAAGGATGCATTCTTGCCTCTAACAGCATCTTTGATTCTGCTTGTTCACCATGCATTTGGTCCTGGTGGTACCTTTCCTGATCTGCGGTATATACTCCAGTTGAGCTTCTATTATTGTGTTTTTAAACAACTTCCAAACATTTTGGAGTGATTTGACCCTCTGGACTTTGTCTTTCAACTTTCTTTTTGCCAATCCCCTCATTTTGGGGAAGTTTCCTCTTTTGAAGTCAAATGTGACCATGTTGGATTTTCTTGGCAATTGGCCATTTACATGTTAGTAATTTAATAGCACTATGCTCACTGTTCCCGATTGGTTCAACAACACTTACATCTCGCTCCATATCCTGGGTGCCACAAGATTAAGTCCAGGGTCGCCATCCCTCTGGTCAGTTCCATGACCAACTGTTCTAGGGCACCGTCATTTAGGTTATCTAGAAATTTTGCTTCTCTGTCGTGACTGGAACACATATGTAGCCAGTCTATGTCAGGGTAGTTGAAGTCACCCATTACTACAACATTTCCTAGCTTGGATGCCTCCTTGATTTCATTTCTCATCACAAGATCTCCCAGAGCATTTTGACTGAGGGGATAGAACATCTCCAGTACTAAGTTACTCTTGGGGCACGGTATCACCACTCACAACAATTCTGTGGAGGAGCTTGCCTCTTTGGGGGTTTCTAGCTTGCTGGCTTCAATGTCCTCCTTCATGTATAGAGAGACAACACCTTCAATGGGTCCTTCGCTGTCATTCTGATATAGTTTATATCCAGGGATAACCATGTCCCACAATTTTCTCTGTGCCATCAGGTTTCCATTATGCTCACTATATTGATGCTGTCCTCTAAGACCAAGGACTCCAGTTCTTCCATCTTGGTTCAGAGGCTTCTAGCATTTGGCCTGCTGTATTTTTGCCTTTCTGAATTGCTATCTGTGCCTCTGCACTCACAATGCTTAGTTTTAGGCCTACCCTATTTAAATTTTCATCATTTTTTTTGGTCTTTATCCCAGGGAGGAGATTTATTCTGATCCGGAGCCTCCTCAGCTGCTGTTGGCTTTCCCCCTTCAATCAGTTTAAAAGTTGCTCTGCTACCTTTTTGATTTTAAGTGCCAGCAGTCTGGTTCCATTCTGGTTCTAGTGGAGCCCATCCGTTTTGTACAGGCCTGGCTTGCCCCACAATGTCCCCCAGTGCCTAACAAATCCAAACCCCTCCTCCCAACACCAGCATCTCATCCACGCATTGAGACAACAAAGCTGGTCCCGCACAAGGCACCAGTAGCATTTCAGAGGAAGCTACCTTGGAGGTCCTAGCTTTCAGCATCCTATCTAGCAACCTAAATTTTGCTTCCAGGATCTCATGGCTGCATTTCCCCATGTCATTGGTGCTAATGTGCACCATGAGCACTGATTCCTCCCCAGCACTGTCTACCAACTACTGGACGACGAGTGACATCCATAACCTTCACACTGGGCATGCCCATCACACACCCCACTATTTATGTTCTTAATGCTCAAATCATCCACCACGAGGATCCCTCCTCTACCACCCCTGAGAAGTATCCTTGGCACCAGAAGATAGCTGGTTATCCAAGGAATGGTCCCTTCTAAGGGATCGTTTCCTTCTTCCTCGGATAGGCATTCTCCTTCCCCAAGGCCCTCATTCTCCATGATAGCAGGAGAGCTTGGAGTGCAACATAGCTATAATGTCCCTGAAGGCCTCATCCACAAAGCTCTCTGCCTGTCTCAGCTTCTCCAGGTCTCAAGGAAACAAACTTGTTCCCCAGAGAGACAGGAGTTCATTGCACCGAGGGCAGACCCACAATTTCTTTCCAATAGGTAGACAGTTGTGTATGTTACAGGATGTGCAAAACACTGGAAAGCCCCCACCCCCTGCTTGCTTCCTATCTGCATGATTGTTTTTGTAGTTTATTGAGTTAATTTATTGAAAGCTTGGGTTTTGTTCAGATCAAGGGACAGACAGGCAGTGTGGAGTGCCCTGGCCTCCTCACCCTGCTGCTTAACTTGCCTTGATGCTTTGTCAGGTAGAGGCTCCCTCTAGCTCATGGAGCAGGCTCCCTTGTTAGGGTGTTCTAAATTTATGTGTGTGGCTGATTCCTCCCAGCTACTACTGCCAGCTAGTGAGTTCAGGGTGTGTGACTTAAATCTCAGTTCTTAGTTAGTTTAGCCCCTGGGGTTGTGGAGTGCAACGAAGTGCACCAAGGGAGTAGATTAAGTGAGGCTGATGGCTCAACAATCAATTGAGGATTAACTCCTTTGGGGTTACCTCAGCCTTCCTTCCTGAGAGAGAGGCCTGTTTAAAAACTTTTACTAATGATTAAAAAACTTTAACTCTCACAACTCTTATCATTGTGGACTCCTATATTTTATTACTTCACAACGGAAAATCTTGTAGAGATATGACAGCAAGCTCTTTCTGAGGGAACAGAGCCACGGACAATAGCTTTAGTGGAAGCCAAGTTAGCAGCTTGGACACAAAGTTCTGCAGAGGTCAATATTGTCTCCTATGTTGCTTAACACTCATAAGAAACCAATAGAGGACATAATCTCATGCTTTGTAACATACATGTTCTTCATTTCATTAATAAAGCATCTAGGAGCAGCTATCTTCAGTTTAGACCAGTGTATGGGCCCACAGTTGAATGGACGAGGATCATCAACAAATGTTGAATGCAGACAATATGATGTTAATACTTGTAATATGGATACTCTTGGGGATATGATCTACTTGTGATCAATGGGGCCACTGTGGTGCTCCTGGATCAGGTGTGCAATTTATGGAAGCACCTGCATCAACATTGGCACCGGGGAAAATGTAGTAGTTGTAGCTAGGAGCTTCCTTTGTCAGCTAATCTGAGACACCTCCTACATCCCTTCCTAGGAAATTGGAATTTAGTCACTGTCATCCATGCTGTTGCAATAATGAGGGTTGACTAGGTTGAAGCACTCTGCATGGGGCTCCTTTTGAAAACAGTTCAGAAGCTATAGACTGCAGCCCTGTGCACTAGCTATCTCCTGGCAGATGTAAGAAACTGGGAGTGTATTCAATCAGGCTTTGTGTGACAATTGTTCTGCCAGTCACTGAGCTTCTAGGTCCAGATCAAGGTGCTAACTTGACCTTCAAAGCTCCCAACAGCTTGGGAGTTGCAGAGAAGTTAATCAATGCCCATCTTTATTAGCCTTCAGAAGGTACTGTGAGATATCTGCAGCCCTGGGCTCCTACTGGGAGGAAGGGCGGGATATAAAACAAATAAATAAACAAATAATAAATAATATTTGTTTTATCAGGGGTTTGGAAACAGTGTAATCCTATAATGTCTACTCAGAAGTTAGTCCAAACCTTAGGCTGCAATCCTACCTACTTACTGATGTACAGGAGGGCACTGTAAAATTATTACTGTTGCTACTATTTATATCTCTGATTTATGTTTTCTTTTTAAAGAAAAATGTGTTTGAGTTGTTATCTTTTATCTTTATTATGTTTTATAGATGTTTTTAATCTTAATAGGCTGCCCATGCACTTGAAAGGATGGTGTATAAATTAAGAAGGGAAAAGTTCAATAAAAAAATCTCCAGCATACCATGGCACCTAAGAATGTAATCTCAACACACTAAATAAGTCACAGCTATTTTCATTTCTATAAACTGCTCAAATAAATACAGTGATGGTTCCTCATTTATACAGAAGTTTAATCTATAACAAATATATTGTGCTTACACAAGAACAGTTGAGACATATCCTGGAAGGTGATTCTCTTCATGTTAATCTGCTCTAATGCCTAAAGGGTAGAATACTTAATATTTTCAAGACAACAAAAACAGCCTCCCATTAAACTGCATCCTCTACTATATCTAATACCTTCTCTTTGGCCGAGCAGCAAGATAAAAATAACTATATAAATAACTATAAACAGCATCAATGGTGGCTTTGCACTACCAGTAAACATTTCTGCTTGCACAAAGCCGAGCCTTTGATTTCACTACCACAGCCCTTTGTGCCTCCAAAAATCTGCTCTCTGGAACATCATGGGACATGGCATGGAGGGTTGCAGTAGGGGGAGTGTGTGGTTTCAGTGAAAATCTGCTGCCTCACCTTGAGCAATAGAAATACTTTCCACTAGTGCAAAGCTGCTACTGGATACAATCCACTATTATTATTATTATTAGTAGTAGTAGTAGTATTAGTAGTAGTAGTGGTAGTAGTAGTAGTAGTAGTATTGACACTTCTGTTTGAACTCTGAATATATTCTAAAAGCATATTATCTTAAAACTCTATCTAAAAGGTGAAAAGGACCATTAAGAAAAAGGAAGCATATTTTAATAGCTTTGTATTTTAACAATATTTAATAATACTTTCAAAACAATCCCCTTTATTTAACAGAAGGTTGTCTAAGCAGAAAGACCAATAATGAATAATAGTCCCAGGGCATGGTCTGCAGCAGCATGCTCCAGCAACCATGCGGAAAGCTAAGTAGCTTGGGGCTGCCTTTGAAGACTGTTTGGAAACTTCAGCTGGTGCAACGAGCTGCAGCCAGAATGTTAACTGGGGCTGGTTACAGGGACCATACAACTCCCCTGCTGAAACAGTTCCACTGGCTGCCAGTCTGTTTCCGGACACAATTCAAAGTGCTGGTTATGACCTATAAAGCCCTATACGGCTTAGGTCCAGGCTATCTGTCAGACCGTATCTCCCTATATGAACCTGCCCGGGCCCTGAGATCTTCAGGAGAGACCCTTCTCACGATCCCAACACCTTCACAAGTGCAACTGGTGGGGACACGAGATAGGGCCTTTTTGGTGGCTGCCCCTAGGCTCTGGAACTCCCTCCCTAGGGAGGCAAGAATGGCCTCCTCTGTGCAGTCTTTCCGCCGACAGCTAAATACTTTTTTCTTCCGGGAGGCCTTTGGAACTGAAGGTTTTAAGGGTAGTGATTGAAGAGGATGCTGTATGTTATTGTTTTGCCTGTATGCTCCTAAACTGGGTTGCAGTATTTTAAGAGTAATTGGTTTTAACATCTTAATAGTTTAATCCTGTTTTAATGCTGATTTTATATGTTTATATGTTTTATATTTTTATAGGTTCTTAATGATGTGTACTTGTTTTTATCTGGAAGCTGCCTTGAGTTCCAGTTTGGAAAAAGGGTGGGGTATAAATAATAATAATAATAATAATAGTTCTGGGTCTGGTCAGTGTCTGGGTGGGAGATCATCTCCATGTACTTTGCCTTGAATTCCGTGATGGAACAAAGTATAAGATAAGTATATTTCTCCATGCTATCTTGGAAATCTTGAAAAAACAGAGGGCAATACAAAAGACCAGAAAAACAATGTCAGCCAGTCCCAACAGCAAGGGACTTTGAGAGGCTTTGGGTATTCACACAAGAAGGAGAATCATAGAATAGTAGAGTTGGAAGAGGCCTATAAGGCCATCAAGTCCAACCCCCTGCTCAATGCAGGAATCCAAACCAAAGCATTCCCGACAGATGGCTGTCCAGCTGCCTCCTGAATGCCTCCAGTGTCAGAGAGCCCACTACCTCTCCAGGTAATTGGTTCCACTGTCGTATGGCTCTAACAGTTACGAAGTTTTTCCTGATATCCAGTCGAAATCTGGCTTCCTACAACTTGAGCCCATTATTTCCAAGAAAGAAAATGTGCTATCTCTTCTCAGGTTTGTTTAGAATTTCCAGAGCTGAGCCCATGCAACTCCTCACTGTCAGATGTAAAGGGAGTACCTATGGTCTGGGACATGTGAAGTTTGTATATCCCTTCCCCCCATGCACACACTGGAGGACATTCAAAAGAAGATGTCCCAAGTTTTTCTGAATGAGAAAGAAACAAAATAAATGTTCACATTCAAAGCTGAAGTGCTTCACAAAGGAGAGAAGAGTGGCTAAAAAATCTGTATCCTTTTTTTTAAAAAAGCAGACTTATTACACTATAGGAAAATAAATCTTTACTGCCACATAGTGGTCAGCACAGTTAGTACTGGATGAATATGGGTGATTCCACTCCCCCCCCCAAAGTGCTATTCTACTTTAACTTGCATTTTAATAATTAGCTATCTCTGGAATTCAATTGGAATTAAAAGATTTTACATGCAATTTCGTATGTCCTAACCCATAGGCAATGAAATGGCTATTTTGCATTATGAACAGAAATAGAAAACACAACAAATTCTCTTTTTTCATAAAGTAAATTTTTTTAAGAGATCCTTTCCATTATAAAGTATACAGATCACAGTTCCTAGTGACACAGCTGGGTATGTACATACAGTTATTTCAACTCCATGCTAATACAAACTGCAGAAGATTAAAATGCATAGCTGAAGCACTTTACCTTCTTAGCTGTTTCAAATTCGAGTCCTTCTAAAGCCTCCATAGCCAGTTCTTTCCAATCTGTGTCTGTTACTCCTAAGCAAGCAATCTTATAGGCTTCTTTGAACATTTTTCTTTCCAAGTACTGATACATGGGTGCTGACTGCAAATTTTCATTGAAACCAAATTAAAATATGATGACATTAGTGCAATTTCCTATACTTGATAGGCAGAAAACTTCCTTTCATATCACATTTACCATAATTGTAGCACAAATCAAATGTTCTACTTTTCCCACTAAGATGCTATAATGAACATACTTATCCATAAAATTATATAATGTAGCCTAGTGCCCCAATCTGCCTAAAGAAATTTGGATGTTTATCATTTGCAGATCAGGAACTGCAGATATAAATCTGATGCACATTCAAATGTACACTGGACTACATAGCTAAGAATGAATGGCACCAATCTACAGGCATTGCTTTCAGTAGGTTGCATGTTTGAATGTGCATCTCCATCCAAATTATGGCATAATTAATCACATATAAATACCATTTTAAGTATGACTAGTGGGATCAGACTGTTCTTTTGCTAAGAGCAGGATTTACTTAAGACAGATCTCCAACAGATGTTTACTCAGATTTTTCTACAAAACATCTCATGTAGGAAATTCCAAAATGCATCCCCTGGCTAACTTGTTCTGTTGCCAAACTGCTCTGACAGATGGCAGTTTGTTTTCTCTCTGTCAAAAGCAACAAAATACAATTACCCAATCACCATTTATGGCAGCCTTTTAAATGTTTGAAAATGATTCCCACTTAATGATCCCCTTTAAAATTTCCCTCAAGGCTACGTTTGCACCAATATATAATTAAAAAGATATTTTCATGCAGCTAGTGCATAAATCTAGTACCTTCAATATCCTTGTGCTAAATCAAATTCATTTTTTAGTTGCTGGTGGGAAGTTCATGTTCCAAGTAAGTTTAACATTCTCTAAGCCAATAAGTAAATTAAAATTCATTCAACATTTTTATTGCCTCTTGTATTCTACGCCGCTTCATTTCTACTAAACTTCTCCATTGTGACAATTTAATTGTGATGTCAACACCCAACAAGATTTCTGCATGGGTCTAACCAAGGCCACATGATGACCTTATTCCCATCCATTTCTGGCAGACAACCTTCTTACTGTTACAGCCCAAATGGCAAAGAGCCATAAAGATGATCAAATGCATTATAAGGGTTTGTGAACTACAGTTCACATCATCATGAATTGCTGTCCTGAGTTATAGATATATATCAGAGGTAGGAGACCCTTTTCAGCCTGAGGGCTGCATTATCTTGTGGGGAACCTTGCAGGTGGCCTTCCAGGGGACACATTCCAGTGGTGGCTGGGGCCAGAGACAAAAGTGGATGTAGTATCAGATGTGTGCAGTGGGCTACATTCCAGTCATGCAAAAGTGAGAGGTACACACAAAACTCTCCAGCTAGGCATGCAAAAGGCATTATCACAGTTCAAGGACCAATTCTAGCAACGCAAAAGCATGCCAGGAAAGCACAGAGCAGGACCAGTGAAGGGAAGAGTCCTGGGAAGAGTCCTGAGAGGCCAGATAGAAGGGATTGGAAGGCTGCATTTGGCCCTGAGGCCTGAGTTTCCTCATCCCTCTCTCTCTCTAGATATATAAATGTATGTATATATATCGGGATTCTAAAAAATGAAGTCAGAGAGTGAAATGCAGAAATGTACAGACACAGATAAGTACCCAACTGGCTGCAGAAATTCACATTCAGAGTTCTTGATGACACATACATCTTGGCATTAGTAAGCCAACTACCACAATGTACTAAAAATCCTTTGTCTCGATTCAATCCACAAGTGATATTATTGGACCTCTTGACATAACCTGTCTATCTCCATCACTATTAACTTTCAGGAGGAATTTGAAAACATTCCTATTTATCCAGACGTATGATGGCTGAAGAGAACTATTCCTGGCAATCTGAAGATCACTGATGAAAGAACATTTTTAGCTCTGTTTTATAATATTTTTAATTGTAAGTGTGCTTTGGGAAGTTTTTAATATGTTTTTCTTTTTTGTTAAATGGGTTTTTTTTATGTTTGCTGCCCTGGGTTCCTTCAGGAGGAAGGTGGGATATAAATTCAATAAATAATAATGTAAATCCGTGGTTTTACATTGCAATCTCCTTTTGAAAATCCTTTGCTCCAGGATGAACACTTTAAAGTAAGTTACAACGTCCTGGAATGCTGAAATGTTCCCCTACTGGCTTCTGAATATTGCCATTTCTTACATCAGATTTCTGTAGATTTATTATTGTGTGTCCATTTATTCTTCTGCACAGAGCCTGGCCTGAATGGTATTTGCAACAATGCTGGATAAAGTTCAGTTTATGATCCATTATGAGGCTCACATCCTCCTCTGCATGTCTACTGTATTTTGAATTTGTAGATTTATTTTCTATATATAATTCCATGTGTACTCTTTGATGAATTTTATCTTACACTCAAGAAAGATTATTTTAATTTCTAATCCTATCCACCAAAGTGCTTGTAATACAGATTGCCTCAGAACTAGGTGCCAATGTTTACAAGTGTGTTGCCTGCTCTTATTCAAATCATTATTTAAAATAGGGACCACCAGCTCAAAGCCAAACCTCTATATAACACCACTTGGTAAATCCCCTTAGTTTTCTCTTCCTTTAAGTAAAAGCCAAGTGGAAAACAAGTGCATTCCAAACCCCTTCAGTTCTAGGAATGCCATTTATTAGATCTTTGATCATGTAAATTCAGAACAGCTAAAATGTCAACCTCAGTTCTGCATTCCTTCTACTAATGTTAGTCAGTTGTGGATGGACACGGAGCACAAAATCAAGTATAAATCCCACCCGCACTCTCATACCCTTTTTCTTTTAGAGAATGAAAAGAAATGTGTGTCCGAAGTAGTCCCTATGAACTCTATGAAGCGAATGGCCTGCTTTGTATCTTGGCTTAATACACTAAGACATGCATGAACCTCATGCCTACATGCTCCATTCTCATATCACTCCTCCTCACTTTGTCATGATTACATGAAGAAGTCTTCAGTTATGCTTGTTATGTCCGAACTAAGAAACTTTGGTTACGAGGATCAAAACAAGCCAGGATTTTACCCCAACTTCAAACCAGGATTTAAGATTCTGACTTGTTCCAATCCTGGTAACCATAGTTTCCCAGTTTGGATGTACTGGGAAACTATGGTTAACTGAAGACTTTGAGTTAATTGCAGTGTACCAAGAAGGGAGGAGGAAAGGTATGGCACAAGGCTTATACATATCTTGGCTTATTAAGCTATAATACACACAATTGAATTTGGCCATTAACAAACTTCCTGTAATTGTTTGGATGTTTGGTGAATAGCCTAACATTTCCAGTATCATGCAAGCAGCCTTCTGCTTGTGCAACGGGATTTCCCCTTCCTCTCCTCCACCCTTCAGCCTCCCAACCTTCTCAAGCTAATTTGAGAAGGGCATGGGAGGCTTCAGGGAGAAGGGGGAGAAGGGGAAGTTCTGTTGTGGACTGCTGGTGGACTGACACCACTGCATTTCACTTGTTATACTAAATACTTCAACGGTTCTATCACAAGTACTTTCCATTACAACTGTTTTGTTAAGAGCATAGTTTTCTTAGGTACAAGTCACACTTGCTGTTGCTCTCAAAATATTCTGAACAAGTCAACAAGCAAGAATATGCACAGAATGAATTAGTACTTGGCAGGAATAAAATAAAACAAAACAAAATAAAGTGACAAATAACTAATAGGAGATAGCAAAAATAACTGCAATAAAATATACCACGGGAGAATATGAAACTGCAGTTGGCAATGTCAAATTTTACTGAGTTGTATTCTCAATCTAATTTTCTTCTGTATAGTTTTGCCTGACAGTTAACACAATAAATGTATATCTAGCTACCATAGGAGGACAGAGCAAACTATCCTTTCTCCCACAAACACACTATGCCAGACATGAAATTGCTGCCCTGGGCTCCTGCTGGGAGGAGGGGCAGGATATAAATAAATAATAAATAAATAATAAATAAATAAAGGAAGACAAAGGTTGTGGTGAAATATTTGAAAACTCTGGAGCACATCTGAGTTTGGAACAGGAAGTCAACATTTTTCAGGAGCACTTAAGATAACACTGATATTAGGAATGCAAAGAATACATGAATAAGGTTAAAGATTACCTGGGGAACTTCAACAGCAGTCATGGAAAAAACATGGAGACAAAAAATTTTGGAGCCATTGTATCCCACAACGAAGCCCTGAAGTTTTTGCTGATGAACAGGAAAGTTGCTAGCTTTTATGTTGAGATATCCCCCACCAGAGAAACAAAGCATGTCCTCACACTGAGTATTCCAAGCCACACTATTAGCGTTGGGTTCCTAATGGGGTACATTGAACAGATGATTAAATAACATGCAATAATGGACAGTCTTCATCTATGATACTTAAATCATTAAAGTATTTTTCATTAAAGTATTTTTGTGCATTCTTAAGGTTCATGCTTAGAAATATACAGCTCTTGGTCAAAGGAGTGAAAATAGTGAAAAACCTGTTTGCCATGAACACAATTTCCTTGACATTTCTGCTAAAGCTCGTATGAAATGAAGGGTAGTTGAAACAGAGGTACATCTCTGATATACCCAAGAACATTCATAGTGGGATTGGTACAGATCCTTCTCTTTACCGTGAAAACCCTATTCATAGGGTCGCCATAAGTCGGAATCAACTTGAAGGCAGTAGATTTACATTTTTAACTAGAAGTACAATCTTTGATTTTGGTATCAATATTTATTTATTTATATCCCACCCTTCCTCCCAGTAGGAGCCCAGGGCAGCTTTTAAATTTTCAGTAGGCTTTTAAAATGTATCTACTGTATAAGCCAGGCCTAAGTGAAATATGTTAGCAGTGTACAAAAAACAGGTTACCGCAAACATGATCCACAAGCAACAGTAGATCTGGAACTTGCAAGGTTTCATTTTTTTTCTCTCCCTTTTGCTTACACAACATCTCTTACAACATGTTAATGCTGCTCTTAAAAGATCATCTGTAGCCAAGACACCTAATCTGTTTGTCCTTTCCCCCCCCTTACCTTTCTACTTATTTTCCAACTTTTCTGTTTGCCTTTTCTACAACTTTGGGCAGGGCTGGGGCTCAGTGGCAGATTATATGCTCTGCATGCAAAAAAGCTCCTAGGTTCAATTCCAGGCATCTCCAGGTAAGACTGAGAGCATCCCCTGTATAAAAGCCTGGAGAGCTGCTGCCAGCCAGTGTAGACAATACTGAGCTAGATGGACCAGCGGGCCATCCATAAGGCATCTTCCTATCTCTTGGTTAGGCTTACAACACCTATACTGCAATCCCCTATTTCCTGCTTTCAAGAACATTTCCATCTATTAGAATATGTCAGGTCCTATTAGCTGTCCCAGTATTCTCACATAGCATGGATGAAGGCTCCTTTCTCACCCTTTTGGGAAGCTTTTTGTCATCTTTTCTCTGAGACATTAGATAACAAAGGAGCAGCCTTGACCCTTCTTGTTCATTCCAGCAGGCAGGTAACAACCATACTGAGAACATATTTATTTGACAGAGCTATTGCTCTGATTTAGCTTTTTGCAATAATGTGGTTGGTGGACAAGAGAAAGGAAGAAACAAAGTTTCTGAGTGTTTACCTGGAAAAGTAACTCTTTGGTGTTAATATCGTACACTAGACAAGTGTCATTTTCATCAACCACTGCCAGCTTGTTTCGAGATGCACTCATATCCAAGCAGCGCACAGCTGTGGATTGTTTCAGCAAGACAATTGCAAAAGGATTGTCCACAAATATCTTTAGAATCTGCATGTGATTAAATTCAGAGGATTAATGAAGAACTTATAAAAGCCATACAATTTGCATTTATCAGTCTCATGCACAAGAGCAGATATATATTGAGAAAGAAAACTCAGGAGAATAGCTCGTCTGGCAAATGTAAAACAAACTGTTTGGTTTTGACTAAATTACTTCCATGATTATAAATAATCAAAATAAAAAACAGGAGGCAAGATGATGGCTGAATTTGGGGAACATGGCTGAGCTCATCCTGCAAAAATCAGGAGCAAAATTTAAGTCCACACTTTGGTTGTCTCACCCCAAATATATTGAAATGGCATGAAAATAAAATGAGGCCAAAAAGCAGAAGGAGCTTCCCAGACGCTTTTGGAGGGGAAGAAATTGCTGTGTTAGCTTCCTGGGTCGCTATTGCTTACTGGGAGGAAGAGGGGCAAGGTGGCAGGAGGTCAGTGCAGTGCAAAGGCACTGGCAAATATAATCTGGTGCTACTGCTAGTGCATCTGCACCATGCCAACTTCCCTGCTGCTCCACCTCTCCTCCCCTCATTCCTGATAAGCAACAATGACCCACCTGCCAAGAAGCTAGTATCCAGCTCTGCCTTATCTGATGAGCTGCTTCTGCCTAAAAAATCCTGCATTGAATTGATCCAGGGACCAGTTTTGTGGAATTTGCAAGCAGTCCCAGAAAAACACTTTTCATGTTGCTCTCTACTGTATTGTACTTCATTTTTTTTGCCGCCATATTGCACACCCTTTACTAGCAACCCATTTTTCATAAAGGAAAGCAGCAGCAAAAGAAGCTTTTGATTAATTGCCACTTCTTGTGAACATGCGGTTCTTAGTAACTATTAAATACAAACCTGTCACTTAAACAGCAACCAAAGACACTAAGAAGCAAATATTTATTTATTTATTTATTATTTTATTTATATCCCGCCCTTCCTCCCAGCCAGAGCTTGGAAAAGTTACTTTTATTGAACTACAACTCCCATCAGCCCAATCCAGTGGCCATACTGGCTGGGACTGATGGGAGTTGTAGTTCAAAAAAGTAAGTTTTCCAAGCTCTGCTCCCAGCAGGAGCCCAGGGCGGCAAACCAAAGCACTAAAAACACTTTAAAACATCATAAAAATAGACTGTAAAATATATTAAAACAAAACAACTTTAAAAACATTTTTAAAAGCTTTGAAGACATCTTTAAAAAAGGTTAAAAAACAGTTTTTAAAAAAGATTTAAAATCATATTAAAAGCAATTCCAGCACAGACAAATATGTAATTTAAGCTTGTTGATTAGGCCCTCTACCATATAAATAATCTTCTCAATTAAGTATGGATCAAAAATACTATTAACTTTATCATGAAACCTTACCTGGCCATTCTTTAAACCCACTAAAAGGCCTTCTCGGCCTGGAGGTCCCCCAATTACTTTTATGTACCGAATGAGGGATTCCATCAGCCACTCCCTTTCTTTAGTACCACTGAATGAGAGGCACTGGAGTTTTTTCTCCTAAAAAAGGGAACAAGATGTTACATTTTCATATCTCTACCTGTCAGGGGCACACATGCTGTTGTTGTTATGTGCCTTCAAGTCGATTACGACTTATGGCGACCCTATGAATCAGTGACCTCCAAGAGCATCTGCCATGAACCACCCTGTTCAGATCTTGTAAGTTCAGGTCTGTGGCTGCCTTTATGGAATCAATCCATTTCTTGTTTGGCCTTCCTCTTTTTCTGCTCCCTTCTGTTTTTCCCAGCATTATGGTCTTTTCTAGTGAATCATGCGTCCAAAGTAGGATAACCTCAGTTTCATCATTTTAGCTTCTAGTGACAGATAAGCCAGACCTTTTTTACTAGTACGTGTTCAAGATATGGATATCAGTCTGATTCTGCACCCATCAACCACTTATACTGTAACTGGTGGGGAAGGTTTTACAATATCTACAATTCTTCCAGGACACTTCATTACAAATGTTTACAACCACACTTTATAATGTGTGGGGAACTTGTGGACCTCCAGATGTTGCTGAATTACAACTCCTATCATCCCAGGCCATTGGTTGTGTTTGCTAGGGCTGACAAGAACTGTAGTTCATCAACATGTGAAGGGCCAAAGGTTCCCCACTTCTGCTTTACAACTTAATGGTATAAGAGCAAGGATGGTATAAGAGCAAGCCAGATGCCTCTGAAGCAAGAACCACCAAACAACATATAAAGAAGTGCCACAGATGGGTTTTTACGACACTTTAAGCTTTCTAGATTATTATACTGAGTGTCTCCAACTTCTTTAAGAAAAGAAATGCAAGCCATTTTAGCATTCCTAAGCACAACTATGCCAAAAAGGACAGCTCATTTGTTGGCAACATTTTATTCACTTTGTGAATGTCTGCAAGTAAAAAGGAGAATGTTGTATACTTAAAGAAGCCAGGAAATCTAACTCCCATTGAAATACTAGAGTTTCTTATAGAGACCTCCAAAACCAACTATCAGGTCATCCCAATGTAGGTAGGGAAAGGTGCTCAACACAGCTGTGATTCAAGTGGTGGTGAGAATTCACACTCTGCTTTTAGGAAAAGCCATGCATGAATCTAGGGTGAGAGCTGTCAAAAAAGAGCATGCAACTCTTCTCACAGCTCCCTCTGTTCATCCACTTAACAGGTTGGATCCATCACATTATGGAAGGTCGTTTTAAAAAATTATTCTTCGCCTCAATATTAGAAAAATATTTCAAAAAGGTGTGAATAGTTTGTCTTCAAGTATAATTATTATTGCTTACCTGGCATAAGATAATGTGCTCAGAACATACAACCAATAAGTTACATTCAAATTTTTTTGCTATTTTTTCCTTCACACGATAGTGCATGTCTGAAGAATCATCAGAATATAGTTCATAAATTTGGATTTTCTCTGGCAGCTGGATTGCTAATCTGTTTTTGTAGATTGCAATTTTCTTTACAAGCTCTCTGTTTTTAATTCTAACTGGAACAAAAGAACATTAATAAAATGAGTTGCAGGGTTCAGCTAAAGTACTTTAAATGTTACTGTAACTTTTACATACATTAATACAAAACAAGGCAGATCTCTGTCCGATGCTGATTACTAGAAACCTAGTATTATTTGTATTCATTAGTTTTACTAGTTAAAGAGCGGGTCGCTAATGGGCGCATTGGCACACATTGGTGTCACAACAGCACCCCTATGGTGCCTGTAAAATGTATCAGTAAATATCCCCTAAAAAATCCAAAATCAGTGAGAGACTGTTTCCCCTTCTTGCTCAGTTCCTGTTTGTAGTGGCATATAACCATATTTTGTAGAAAGATTGAGAAAGCAGCAAGTAAGATAGCAGTGTGGCCCTTTTTCCAGGCTGTAGTTAAAGGTGGATCCTGGATCTGGACATTTCTAGCCTTCCTGTAAATAGAGATGCTCTAGGCATTTTTAAATTAGTTGGCTATGCCATTGGCAAACAGAGAAGCAGAAAGATGGCTGAGGGTGATTTTTTTTTTTTTGGTACTTTAAATAAGACCACAACATACTATATCAAATTCTAAACAAATTCGCTTTGTGACTCTCTCCGCTAAAAATAGCCCTACATTTATCTTGTGTTCCTAAACTTTCCTGTCAAGCCTTTGTCAAGGTCAGCATGAGACAGAGAGTGTATACTTCTCTATCCAGCTGTAGAACAGATGACATATTTTAGTGATCCAACCAGTGGTGTAAAGATGTAATGCAATGTTATCTAAAAATATAGATTGGCATAAACATTTTAATCCTGTACTGTCTATCCCTATGCCTCAGGGCAGCTTACAATTCAAGATACAAAACAATAAAACCAATCAGCAGCAACAATAACAAACTGCCAAAATAGCAGCCACATCAACAAAGCTAGGCCTGTTGCCAAAAGACACCCAATGAGATTGTAAGCTAGGTCTCCTGGGCCAGAGACGTCTACATAAAACACCACTTCAGGCAAACATTTATTTATTTACAAGGAAATTTCTAGACTTCTGCTCAACCTTGACAAGGGCCCTAAAAAAGTTCACAACACTAAACAATAAAATCATTAAATCAACAGTGTGCACAGCATTTAACAGAATTAAGAATAAAGATTAAAAGATTAAAGAGAGCAGGAAATTAAAACTACAAGATCCCTAATTAAACTCTATTAAAAGACAAACTAAACGTTGCCCCCTAAAAACCAGCAGGAATGGGACTAGTCTAGCTTCTTTTGGGAATGGATTACAAAGCTGAGGTGCTGCCACAGAGAAGGTCCTGTCTCGAGTTATCACTAACCAAACCTCTTTTGGTGCTGGGAGAAAGAACAGGGTTTCTGAAGATGATTGTAATCTAGATATTCATGGCATAAAAAGGCAGAGCAATGTTTTCCATACAAAGACATTTTGTATTGTTAAATATGCAGACAAATATTATACATACAAAATCCACCAAATTATAAAGTTGAGTGAAATATTCCTCAAAAGCTACCTTTTTGCTCAGTGATGAGGTGCTGGACAATAACATCAGTCATACTGTCCCTGTAAGCATAACGGTCCTTATAAAGGCCATGGACTGTGCTGAAAATCAGCTGATAAAATGAAATTGTTCCATCCTCACTTCCTACTGCCTGAAGAAAAAGAAAAAGATCATCAAAAGTCCAAAACATATGTTTATGCACCTGAACTATGCTTAACAATAAAAACAGACTGATAAAGTAGCAACACTCTTAGATTACTAGACTTTTATTTAAAGGCCATGGTACCAAGTAACAGAGGTGAACTTTGTGTTTCAAACATACAATAACTTTCAGTCTCAACAGGAAAGGGAAAATTTAAAAAGGGAAAGCAGGTGGGGGAGAAAAAGTCTGAGGCATTATTCAACTGTTACATCAATTTTCCTAGCACAGATCGATTGTTAAACATTACATGATCTCTGGCTGCTAACAGCACTTGATAACAACCCTGGACTCCTACAGGGAGGAAGGGTGGGATATAAATCTAATAAACAAACAAACAAACAAACACTTGCATTCTCTTTAACTCTGTGTAGGCCCAGCCTATATAACCCAAAGTCAAATGTAAGATACATTGACTGGGATTATTTCAATAAAAAGAAGGCTTTCAATGGTCCAAAGATAGAGAACATAATACACTGTAGGGAGGTATGGGAAATCAGGTAGAGAAAGCATGAGAATGGGCAACAATAATTGAAGGCCATGAGAGCAGGCTGAAGGGAGAGGAGCAGTTGGTAGAAAAGTCCAAACTGTAGCTACCAAAAAAATGGGTGGGGGAAGGTTTCTACAGTGGAGGAAGAAGAACAAGGTCATGGAGAGGTTGCTGGCAATCCAAAATGCAGGAAAGGGCCTACTGATCATCCTTTTGCTGCGGCCCAAACCAAATCCATTATGCTGATCATTCTCTAAAAGTGGGAATTCTCACATTATACTTTTCTTAGGTATGCACCCAAAGACGCAAACAAGGATGTGACAAACATGTTTGGTGCCACACAGGAACATCAGCTGTGGTTATCTGTGCCTCCCTGATGACTATATTCTCAGATTTGCCTCTTTGTAGTGCATGAAAGTAGTGAACACACTTTGTGGTGCGTGTAGTGCTCCCTAGGACCGACAGTGTTCTGAAAAGTGTAAAAAGCCATCTCCACAGCAATTGTTTTGTAGTATGCCTTATGGCTAGGTTTTCTCTCAGATTTGATGGTTTTATAATATGGGGGATTAAAAACAAAATCATAGACCCAAAAGTGGGGGGAAACCCTTGAGGTTACATGCATGCAAGGCCTTTTACCAATTCTCTCTTACCACGTAATTAGAATCTGGCTTCGCTTTACATGTCCACACCCACGTGTTCTGTTCGCCTATGGTGCCAAGATGAACACCATCCTTTGTGTAGAGGGAAACCTGTTTGTCTGAGCCTCCAATTAAAATGTATTCGCCTTTTGAAAAATAAGTAACGCAGCAAGGGTCAAAGTTCAGGACTCTGTCCTTTCCAATCTAGAACAATATGAAAGAAGATGACAATTTTAAAAAAAAGGTTCATAGGTGACTTAGTAGTTATATATAAGTTCCTGTTAAATTTGTCACAGGTCCCTATTTGACCTTATAGGCTTTTCTTTCCATTCCTTAATGTTTTTAGATAAAAGATTATGGTCAGTCTTTAGTTCTAGTAACACATGCAAGTCTACTTCATATGCCATTTTTGTTCTTCAAGGCAGTGGATAGAGCCCAGCCATGGTATTCCTGATCAGCAGCCCTTGGCTCTGAAACACACTGCAATATTGACAAGTGGCATTACTCAACACAGCTGTAGAGATACTCTAAAACGTGTCTGAGAAATAGTGCAGCTTGAACTGGCTAATGATCAAGGGGACAATGCTTTTTATCTCCTTAGCAACTTGCAAATCTGAGACATAAACTGCTAATGATTTATATAGAAAACTAGGCAAAATATCAATGCTGTACTGCACAAAGAGCCAGCAAGTGGGCCTACGATTTTAAAGACTGAACTACTGAATAAGAAGATATTTGAACAGCAAACTCACTACTTTCCAAGGCATTATATTAATATAAAACTTACTTGCTTGCCACTGAGTTGATAAAAGGAAAGCCTTTGTCCCCAATCTGCCACAGCTAAGATGTCATTGTGTTCATCTCTACCAAGTACAAAAGGAGAAGCCAATTATGATATGTTGTAAGCAGTTCTGATAAACTGCACGTATCAGGTAGCCCCTGGTGTTCTCTACTATGGTGGTATATGTCATATAGTAGTTTGAAGATCATGAAGTTTCATGGTTCCATCAAATTTTAACCTGGGCTAAAAAGATGTATTTTGCTTTCAAGAGGTTTATAATAAAATATGATCTAGGAAGAGCTTCGGCATAACTCATCTCTTCCAAGCTTGGCCTGATGGTCAGGAATATAGGTAGGTGCCATATATCCGGTCAGATTGTCGAGATTGGTATTGTCTACACAATGGCAGTTTCAGACAGGAGTCTTTTCCAGACTTAGGTCTTTGAGTCCAACTCCCTGCTTAATGCAGGATTCCAAGTTCTTGTTATTCTGAGAGGGGGAGGTTGTACTTTAGCTTGAAATATACTAGCTTAAATTTAAATTAGAGGTTAAAAATTAGTTACTGATGGCACATATAAAATGGATCTAACAGTACCTGGTCAATGGAAATTTGATGTAGCCATACAACCAAACAACATTAATACATATATGCTACACCAAGAATGCTAAAATCTTTATATTTTTGTAACTTCCCCTTTGTAACCTCTCTGGTCCATAATCTATTTCACATATGAAGATCCACCCTCTTTCCCTACAGCAGGGATTGTGAACCTGTGGCCCTGCAGATGTGGTTGAACTCCAACTCCCATCAGCCTAGCCAGCATGGCTAATGATGATAATGGAATGCAACAACATCTAGAGAGCACGGGTTCCCTGTCCTACAGCATGTTCTGTCCACCAATCAGAATTTATCTGAGCCCCCATCTCTCTATCAGACAGGTGTTTCAGGATTGCTGTGTCTACTCTCCATCATTCCTTCTTGCAGGCCAAAACAGGCCCATCAAGCCTTTTCATTTGGCCAGCAAACCTCTATCCAATCTCTCAGCAGTAGCATCAGTGGCAGAATTGGCAGCTAATGAAAGAGGGAGAAGGAACCCCACTACAGTGAGTTCTGTGTTAGCAGGAGAAAAATAATCCACATCCGAGTGGCATGTAGCACCTAGAGGGTTGACCAAGGGGGAACATGACCCTTACATGAGCCTTACCTAGAACACTTCCCTGACTTCCATTCTTACAATACGGACAACCTCCTCTATCGCCGCAAATGTACACTCCCCCCCCCCAGCCACACACAACCCACAAGAAAATACACTTCCAAAACTTAAATATATCTCCTATCACACCATTTTCAGACGGCTGCCATGTTTTCCTTAAGAATGATCCTTGGCAAACTCTGCTGATAAACCTTTCCATCTATTAAAATAAATGCTATTTGTTTGGCCATAAGCCATAACCTTCCATTAAATTATATTGTATGACATGAGTCAATATAATCTATTCAAGATAAAAAATTGCCAGTTTCTGTTTAGTAGTAGAAGAAATAGGTATCACTGTCTGCTTGTATTAACTGTCCCATTCAACTATTATCTGGAACTCTAGAGACCTCTTCAGATAGCATCTATATGGTCTACAGATCCCTAGAGCCAAGCTGTGCTGCAACAACATATCTTTCCAAATGTGCCCCACACCATCTTCCTTCAAGCTCTGAGAACTTAATGGATGAAGAACTGGAGTCTAGAAAACATTTGACCTCTGTTGAAGACTGCAAGACCTCATGTCAAGAGAGAATTATTGGATACTATCTTGAGAGCCAAGAAGGGAGACACTTGTTGGCATACAGAAACAGTATGGATAACTTTTGTGAGGTTGCTTTAAGGAAGCCTCAAGCAGTCAGAACACCACCATCATCCATTTTCCAGTGGGGGGCCTTCCCTCCTCCAAATGTTATTACAGGAGCTTCAGCAGAACCACCTTGCCCTGAGAAGTGTGGAAAAGAAATAGCCTGGTGAGCTGCCACTATCCAGCTCCCATTGGTAGCCCGTCTCTCCTCCAACTGTTACCACAGGGACTTCTGAAGGGAAAACCCGCCCTGAGCGGGAGCAGAGAAAAAAGAAGTATAGCTTTTTTTAGACAGTTCTTTTCCACTTTATTGTTACTTTTCTTTAATTGACCCTTATTGTTGTACTAATCTTATGTAAGTCACTTTGTGACATTCACCAGAAAAATGGAATATTAATAAATGCTGCTTATATCATGAAATAATAATTATACATTGATAATGAAATATCAAAAGCTAGAATTCAAATATACAGATCAATGTTAATTCCAAGAGACTATTGTTTTATTTCTTTGATGTTTCACTCACGAGCTGGCATTCCTAGGGCTCTCATCTTCCTCATGCTCTTCTTCCTCTGCCTCACTACCCTGACTACTGCATGTGATGGACTTCAGAACTGGTATATCCTCTAAACAGGCGTGACCTGCCTCCTCCTCCTCTTCGCTGTCTCTAGCACTCCAGAGATTCTCCCATCGACTGTAAACATTAATTGTTCATTCACATGACCTACTGCTACAAAACTCAAATTTCAAAATAGATTAGTCCAAGATCAACTCTCCTGATGTTAAAGAACTTTTGCTAGGTAGATTTTAACACTTTTCTTCCCTGGATGTACTAAAAGGGACAATATAAATTGCAATATATCCTTTTCAATGCAAACTCTTTAGTTGTCAGGTTTAGGAAAACATGACTCCCTGTGGGATATAACAGGATTCAGTTGGAGAAAACATCAGGAAATTGTCAATTGTCATTCTTCAATGTCATCCAATGAAGTTGAATATTGGAAGAATCAGGACAGAAAAAAGAAAGTACTCCTTCACATAGGGCATAGTTAAACTATGGAATTCGCTTCTCCAGGATGCAATAGTCACCAATTTTGATGGCTTTAAAAGGGGGTTAGATAAATTCATGGAGGATAAGGCTATCGATAGCTACTAGTCATGATGGTTGTGTAATGTCTTCAGTACTGGAGGTGGTATGCCTTTGAACATCAGCTGTGAGAGAGTATGAGTAGGGAGAGCGCTGTTGGGCTCATGTGCTGCTGATGGGCTTTCCAGAGGCATCTGGTTGGCCACTGTGAGAACAGGATGCTGGACTAGGCCTTCGGTCTGGTCCAGCAGGACTCTTCTTATATATCTTCTCAAAATACAGCCGTTTCCAAACACAGAAATGTGCAACATTAAAAAACTTAACGAGGCGTTTATTTTACATGTACTCAAAACTTCTTTATGTGTCTTTATGAAACTGTTTAGATGTGCACACAGCCTGAGCATCGTACAGGTAGATATACCAAGGAGCCAGAATTCACTATAGCTCCCTCCGGCATGTACCATGGCAAACATGGATTTGCTGCCATATACTTTATGAAGCGTTTCTCAGTACTTGCATATCTTAAGAGATGCCTCCTTTCCCACATCTTGTTACAATCTCTAAAATTAATCAAAAACATGCTCTTGGGGTTATTATCTATCAGGATAGCTACGCAAATGCAGAAGTACTCATCACAGCTGCCCTATAAACTATGGAACTCCCTTATCACAGAAATTCACCAAAGCTTAAAAGATCTTTTAGAAGCATTCTAAGGCCACTGGCTTAAGTTGGTAAGGGGCGGGGGTCAGGGTTTGATTAAGTTGGTAAGGGTGGAGGGAATTAGGGTTTTATTAAGTTTTCAGTTACTTTAGTTTAATTTTAAATGAGATATATTTTACATTTCTGTAAACCTTCTGGTGTTGGGGGACTTCAATGTACATTCGGAGACCAACCTCACCGGGGCACCTCGGGACTTCCTGGAAACCATGGCTTCCTGGGAGCTGCGCCTTATTTTAACGGGGCCCACCCATGTAGCCGGTCATGCACTGGACCTGGTGTTTGTCTCGGGAGAGGACGGGAGTGATCTGAAAATTGGGGGTACATCCATCACCCCCTTGTCATGGTCAGATCACTATCTGGTGAGAATAGACGTCTCGATGCCACGAACCCTCCATGGGGGTGGAGGACCTATTAAGATGGTCCGTCCCAGGCATCTGATGGATCCTGATGGATTCCTGAATGCGCTTGGGGATTCATTGGAGCAGGCACACGGCCACTCGGCTGAGGCCCTGGTGGAGGAGTGGAATACCGCAATCGCCGGGGCACTAGACCAGGTGGCTCCAAAACGCCCTCTCCCCCGGAATAGAGTTCAGACGGCACCGTGGTTCACCCCATGGTTGCGAGTTCTGAAGCAGGAGGTGAGACGGCTAGAGCGCCGGTGGCGGAAATCTCGCTCTGAAGATGACCGAACACGTTAGTGCGGCTGCAACAGCCTATCATGTGGCAATAAGGGCAACAAAGAAAGATTTTTTTGCTGCCTCTATTGCATCTGCAGAGTGCTGTCCCAGGAGACTGTTCCAAGTGGTCCGAACCCTGGTCGGTCCAGTTGATCCGGAACCAATGGAACATGATAAGGTCTCCTGTGACGCGTTTGCTAAGCACTTTGCGGAGAAAATCGATTGTATTAAGAGTGCTATACCGCACACTGTGGACACAGTGAGTGACCCAGAGGTGACCAACGGAGCTCCAGTGTTGTGGGATCGGTTCCAGCTTCTTCCATCCGATGAAGTGGACAAGATGCTTTCAACCTTAAAGCCAACTACCTGCTTACTCGATCCCTGCCCATCATGGCTCATTATGAGCTGTAAAGATAGACTGGGTGAGAGGATCAAGGTGATGGTAAATACATCACTTCAAGAGGGAGTAATGCCATCAGCACTCAAGGAGGCAATAATAAAACCAATCTTAAAAAAGCCCTCCTTGGACACTCAAGATCTGAACAACTTTCGCCCAGTCTCAAATTTACCATTCCTAGGCAAGGCGGTTGAACGGGTGGTGGCAAAACAGTTGCAGGCACACTTGGAGGAAGCGGATTATCTAGATCCATTTCAATCGGGCTTCAGACCTGGACATGGGACTGAAACAGCCTTGGTCGCCTTGGTGGATCATATGAGGAGGGCATGGGATAGGGACGAATGCACCTTCCTTGTCCTCCTTGATCTCTCAGCGGCTTTTGATACCGTTGACCACGCTATCCTCTTGGACCGCCTAAAGGGGTTGGGTATAGGGGGCACTGTATGGCAGTGGTTCTATTCCTTCCTCTTCGGTAGGTACCAAAGAATAGCATTGGAGGAGGTTTCGGATCCTTGGCCTCTCACTTGTGGGGTGCCACAGGGTTCTATCCTCTCCCCGATGCTGTTTAACATCTATATAAAGCCGCTGGGGGCAATCATCAGGAGATTTGGGCTGCAGTGTCATCAGTATGCGGATGACACGCAGCTCTATCGCTCATTTAAATCTTCACCAAGGTTGGCTGTAGAAACCCTGTCCAAGTGTCTGGAGGCGGTGAGTGGCTGGATGGGAAGGAATAAGCTGAAGCTGAATCCGGATAAGACCGAGGTACTGTTTGTGGGTGACAAGGGAAGGTTGGGGGATGTGGACCTGGTACTCAATGGGGTACGTTTGCCCCTGAAAGACCAGGTCCATAGCCTGGGGGTCATTTTGGACTCCCAGCTGTCCATGGAGGCTCAAGTCTCGGCTGTGAGCCGGAGGGCGCTGTATCAACTACATCTGATACGGAGGCTGCGCCCCTACCTTCCCAACCATCTGCTCCCACCGGTGGTACATGCCTTGGTCACCTCTCGCCTAGACTACTGTAATGCGCTCTACGTGGGGTTACCCTTGAAAACGGTCCGGAAGCTGCAACTGGTACAGAATGCGGCGGCTCGTCTGATTAAGGGCAGCCGCCGGCAAGATCACATCACTCCTGTGTTGAAGGAGTTGCACTGATTGCCGGTTGTTTACCGAACCCAATTCAAGGTGATGGTTTTGACCTTTAAAACCCTATACGGTTTTGGCCCAGTCTATCTGAAGGAGCGCCTCCAGCATTGTCAGGGATGCCGCTCAACAAGATCAGCCTCAGAAGACCTTCTCTCGATCCCACCGGTAAAAACAGCGAGACTGGTGAGGACTAGAGAGAGGGCTTTCTCAATAGTGGCCCCCATCCTATGGAACTCTCTCCCAAATGATCCCCGTCATGCCCCTTCTGAGATGACCTTCCGCCGGACTTTGAAGACCTGGCTCTTCAGGAAAGCTTTTAGGATGGGTTAGGCTTTTATTGTTATGTTTTAAATTTTAATACTTAATGTACAGTTTTTATCTTGTACGTCACCCAGAGTGGCTGGCCAGCCAGCCAGATGGGCGACTAATAAATTGAATAATAAATAAATAAATAAATTTTCTTTTAAACCTACTTTGTTACCCTCCTGAGTCTTTGAGATAAGAAGGGCTACACACACACAACATATAAGCAAGAAATATCTCAAAAATCCATAAACAAGTAAAAGATCCTTATATTTTATTAGAGTCCCATAAATCCAAGAACTCTCCGTTGCATTAGTCATACCTCGTCCCAAACTCAACCCCCACCTCCTGATCCCATGTGCTGTATAAGCAGACAGAGAAACAGAAAAAGAGAGTTGATCAGTAACCATGTGCTTTGTTTCTTAATAATTTCTTAAAATTCAGGAATAGCTAATCGTAGCTTCAGCAAGTAGCCATTTCTTTTAAAGTGCAGGAAGTTCAAACATTGATTGATATTGCCAAATAAAAAAACGAAAGCATTAAATCAGCTTCCTGAGTTCTTTCAATATGATGGTTTCTTATTAATGTTTACATGACTGCTCTGGGTTCCTACTGGGAAGAAGGGTGGAATATATATGAATGAATGAATGAATGTTGTTATGAAATGCACAGACTAGTGTGCAGTGTAGACAACGAAGAAGTAACAGAGGCAGGAGAACATTCAAGTAAGCTATAGTTTTATATATGTATTGATAAAAAGGCAGTATATAAATATTCTAAACAAAAAAATGAAATGGCAAACAGATACAAGTAGTTTGTACCATATATAAATCACTTAGATGTTTTTGCAATTAAGCAGTATACAAATTTTGTTAACTAAATAAATCTACTATGACAGGATGCCATCTCATTTAGTGAGCTGCAAAGCAGACCAATTTAGATCTGTTAAAGCAGAAGAAAAGTAACACACTATCTTATCTGTTGCTATCCAAGATAGTTTCACAAATTGTTCCATAAGATAACTTTTGTGGTTCAAATATTTGGATGTTTCCATGATCAGAAAGCTACTCTATAATCAGTTGTGAGCAATTTCTACTAAATTTTCAGAGTAATCATTCCCACTGTGACACTTACCCATATTTATAAAGAGCTTTGCAATCTGAAAAAATATTTGTGCTGTACCTCTAATGCATGGCTGATTTTGCAATAAATGAATGAATAAAAGCAACATCAAAAGCAATTGTGGGCATCTCAACTATTCGGGTATACTTTTTAGGAAGAGAAACAGTATTTGTTTCCATACATTAAATCTGAATTTGCAAAACCAAACAGGAATTCATTGCTAAAGGTCTCAAAAAATTGCAGAATAAGTACTATTTTTGTTGCACTGGAATCAATATAAAATAATTTAAACAATAATTATGGATTTATTAAGTAAGACTTCATGACTCAGTTGATTTGTTCTCTATATATGTTTGTGTATTATGGAACTGGAAAAAAACAAATAAAAAGAGAGAAAAAATCTGCAGACCATGATACAGAAGCACCTACTGATGACAGTAAAAACGCTAGAGCCTACTAATGACCAGAATTGTGTCTCTGTTTCCATAGAAGAGATAAAACACTTACCTTGATGGATTCCAAGAAATAGACCACACAGGAGATAAAGATCCACCTGGTCGCTCAATTTTGACTTTTTCTTCACCATTTTTATTTCTTATGCTGACAATACCATTGAACATCCCCAAAGCAAGGTATTGCCCATCATTTGTCCAACTGAAGGGAAAAAAGCATAATAGAGCAAGCTTGGAAAAAAATACCCATCTCAACATTCAAGAGAGTCAAGAGGCCTACAGAAATTATACCCTCTATTTGAAGGTGGGTATATAAGGCTCAAGGGCAAACAAAATACTCATACTGCTCCATTTCACAGGCAAATATGGCTTTGAAGTATACATTCACCCAACTGCAACAATCTGGTGGGGAGAGGGGGATACATGAATTAAACCTATGAAGCAGCTACATAAGACAACCTCTCTCTCAACTGCGCAGTGATTTCTAAATGTCTTCCACAAAATGATAATGCTTACAAGTTATTTATCTGAGAAAGCAGGCCATTCATACATATTTATACTGTTCTGTTCAATTTCAAACGGTTGTACGTGTTTTATAATTGTAACAATTTTATCTGTTTTTATAATTGTATACTCTATTATTGTAACCCCCCCCCCGGGACCCTATTATAAAGAGTTGGTAAGAAATCTTACAAATAAATAATAAAATTCTATAAACTCATGAGAGGACAATTTTGCTGTATGTGCTATTGCACCGTCAGATTTGTTTTAATTTTGTTCTTACCTTTGTTGTATATTGTCTTGAGTATACAATTTTTCATGTGGAAAGGCAACTCATTCTATGCTTTTAAATGTTTTATTACTTGCAAGAACAAAATTATTACCTTTGAGTGAAGTATTTACATACCTACAACAGGTGATCTTATTGCTAACTTTATGTTTATTGACCGACTTCTGTTCAGGAGACCACAAACCTTAAAAAAAAAAGTACTGAGATCATCTAATTTTCTCATCATTATAACTTGTTGTTTACCACTCTGGGCTCCTTCTGGGAGGAAGGGAGGGATATAAATTTCAGTCAAGGATGTGAACAGTTAAGAACTCCTAAATATTAACAAAATACAATCCCACCTTGTGGGGTTTTCCTTTCCCTTACCACATCTTAATTCTGTGCCACGTAACAGCTTTATGTGTTGCCACTATGTTCTAACTGCTGCTATGTGTCATCAAGCCAGGGACCATAGGTCAGTGGTAGAGTACATGCTTTGCATCAGAAGGTTGCACATTCAGTCACCAATATTTCCATTCAACATATCAGTGGTTGCTAAACTGATTTCTCCACAGACCACAAGAAAATTTTGCTGAGGGTCTTTGCAGACCACAATAATTTTTCCGCTTGTTGTGATAATTTTAATATGCTTTTTGTTGCTTCTTTTATTTCTTATATATTGTATTTTATTGTATTCCATAGAATTCAGATTGTAATACAATAAAATGCAATATAAGAAATTAAAGAAGCAATAAAATACAATTAAAAACCAGTAAGAATATTTAATGTTATGGATGCGCTCTCTCCCATCTTCAACCACAAATCCAGACACACCACAGATCACCTGAATGAAGCTTGCAGACCACCAGTGATCCATGGACCACTATTCGGAAACCCTTGTGGTAGATGACTTGTAACAAAGAGTTGTACCCAATACTAGTCCTACTCAGAGTAGATCCACTGAAATTAATGAACATGACAAACTTATGGGTACATTAATTTCAGCAGGCCTACTCTGAGCAGAACTAGCACTGGATACAACCCAAAGACTCTGCCTAGGACTCTGGGCCAGACTGACAGTCTGAACTGCTGTCCTGCAGCTTCCTGTGGTCCTAATACAGCATTGCCTTGTACAGCTTACACCTATAGCGCAGCAGCTATATGAAGCTGCTATGGCTATATGAAGTCATAGGATTTGGTATTAAGAAAGCAAAGATGGGGAAAACATACCAAAATCGCCAGAGGAGCAGGATGCCAGTTGGTGAGTGACAGGATTGTAGGATACACATTGGATGGAATCATTGTGCCTAAAACAAATTAACCAACATTGAGACAAAACAGTTTGAAAAGTGGCAGATGTAATAAACAGAGAACTCTGGATGCTATTTTTTAAAAAGCCTCACCCAAGTGTATCAGGTCCAATCAAATGGATTGCCTTCAAGTCGATTCTGACTTATGGCGACCCTACGAATAGGGTTTTCATGAGGCTGAGAGGCAGTGACTGGCCCAAGGTCACCCAGTGAGCTTCATGGCTATGTGGGGATTCGAACCCTGGTCTCCCAGGTCGTAGTCCAGCACCTTAACCACTACGCCACGCTGACTGTATCAGGAACTGAATACAAATCAAACCAATATCCAACAGGCTTTGATACAATATGTTCAGATGCAATATGGAGGGAGAGAAATGCACAGATATTTCTTACACCTCGATCCTCCACACTGCACCAGTGAATTTTTTTGAGGCAGCTAGGTACTACTGTTTATATGCCCCATCCTAACAACCTGTATGCTGTCATCGAATTTCCTAGGCTCAATTTGAGATGCTGGTTTTAACCTTTTAAACCCTCCCTCCTCCCACACACACCTGCCTGGTTAGCAAGACCCCACACAGGGAACCTTCTTTGGATCCCCCTCCCACCTTCAGAGGTGAGATGGATGGTGACCCATGAAAGGAGCCTTTTCAGTTGTGGCCTGCCAGTTCTGGAATGCTCCCTGAAAGGAGGCTTGGCTGGCACTGACTCTTCCTTTTGGCAGCAGATGAAGATATTTTTATTTGCCCAAGCTTTTAGATGTTAAATTTTAATACAATGTGTTGATCTGGCTCATCTCTCTTTATGTTTCCACAGTTTTACGCAGTTTTTATTTATTCATTATAGATTTATTTTTGTTTATGTGCTTTGACAGATTTTACCTGAAGAGTGGGATAATTAAAAAAAAATTAAGTAAATGGCATAGGCTGTTAATGAGTAACTAAAATGTACAACTCATTAAACAGGGCAACAGGACAAATTTTCTTTAGAATTAACAAGCAAGGGAATAATCCTAAAATAAAATAATTTAAATATTGATCCTTTTATTAGAGATACAGCTTATTCAAGTTATAGGTTGATATCCAACGTCACATTTGCGGAAGTCCACTCGTGTGACAGGACAGCCTCTTCATCTCCTCCCTCCTGAAGTCCCCCCCCCAATTTGCTCCTCAGGACCCCCCAATCCTACAGCAGACTTGGTGTTTGCATGGAAGACTGCAAGGGGGAGGAGAGGAAGGGGAAGTCCTGCTCTGCTCACAGGCAGACACAACTAGGTATCACCCACAGATTATGCTCAGCACATACAGAGCTTATGAAACAAGAACAGGGTATAAATTCAAACACAGTCTCTGACACTTTTCTTCTCTCTGATCTCAAGCAAATTCTTAATATACACCAGTGCTTTACCTAGAACACATCAACCCAGCAACTTGTGTTTTTGCCTTTTTGGCACTGAGAGGAAGAACATAAGAAAGTTATCTTAAAGATGCAGCTACTTTATCTCCCTCTTTGTGTAGCAGAATGTTGTTTGTGCAGAATTTACAGTGCCAATGCCGGACTGATCCACTTCTGTAATATAGGCTGAGAAGGAGATTAGGAGCACAGTATCAAGTCCAGGATGTGTATGTACTATAAGATTCAGAAGTGTGTTAAATGCACTGGAGCCCGTTCAAGATCTCTGTGCAGTGAAAACAGTCTTCACAGTTTGCTTCCTCATTCTCTTGTTAACACTTTGATATTTTTCCTGAATCCTGGATGCCACATCCTCTCTTTTATTTCTCTTTCTTACCTCTCATGTCTTTGTAGGTTTGACTTATTGCCTATCTCTCATGTCTTTGTAGCTTTGACGTATTGCCTATGCTTGTATTCTTTCTATTTATTATTAATAGCAATGGTTGGAGACCATACTTAAAACTGATATTTAAAAAATGAAGTTACGTGAAATCATGAAACAATCACTTACGTGTACTTCAGGATACCTTCTAACTTTGAAGTCCAGATTATCACAGTTTTGTCTGCAGCTCCTGATGCAAATCGCTTCCCTAGGAAATTTTGTGAAAGCATGCATAAGTTATGACATAGTTTTACGGCAACTGTTAAGTCTAAAGCACACAGAAAAGAGAAGACATTATTTACTATTACTTGGGTGCTTTCAGGCTAGCAAGAATCAAAAACTCTGTGTCTGCAACTGTTTTCATACATTCTGATCTCACATAAATGTCAGCTGGCCTTAGTGTGGACTGAAATCATGTTGTCTGATAATGTATTTTCTTCTTTAAAAATATTTGTGAAGAACAGACAGGATGTAAATGCAAAACATGAAATGACACTCTGTTCCTATGAAATATGAGAGCCTGACCAAATATTAATGATCTGAAGAAAAACAGAAGGTTCAAATTACCATCTTTTGCATAAGCTACACAGTACACTGTATCCTTATGAGCTTTCAAGGGCTGGATTAATGTTCCATCAGAAGTGTCATACACCTGTGAAGATAAAATAAAGAGTATAAGACTTTAGGAACACAAATTAACACTGCTGGACTGAAAGCTATTAATACTAGAGGCAAGTAAGTCAACATTTCAGTAAAATTTCCTCAGATATAAGTTGCTGGATTTCAACAAGCATTACTTATTTAAGATTGCACCATGTTATTTCCATACTTTTAAAATATGATCCAGGCATCAATTTTATTTGGAGTAGGGATTCAAGACTCATGAAAGCCAAAATACTAATCTCTTTCTTCTCAGTATTTCATACACATTGTATATGAGACACAGCTCAGTGATACAGCACATGCTTTGCTTGTAAAAGGTCCCAGGTTCGATTCCTTACGTCTCCAGGAAGGGCTAAGAAAGACTCCAGCCTGAAACCGTAGAAAGCTGGTGCTAGTCAGCGTAAACCAGCCTTTCCTAACCACTGGGTCTCCAGATGTTGCTGGACTACAACTCCCATCAGTCTCAGACAGTATGGCCAATGGTCAGGAATTATGGGAACTGTAGTCCAGCAACATCTGGGGATCCAAAGGCTGGTGTAGACAATACTAACCTGGTTGGACCAAGGCAGCTTCTTGTGTTTCTGTGCTAAAATACAGGCTCTCTTCTGTTTACATATTCATTCTTTAAAAGTGGCATTTACATGGCTTTTAAAACATAACTCCAAGTAATTTTCTAGGAAGATTGATATTTAAAACTCAACACTACAACAGGACAAACAGCCTAATCCTATTCTTTTAATATCCAGTACAGGTTAAAATAAAGGCTACTGGGAATCCTGTGTGAAGCAGAGTACAGCTGAGCAGTTCTATCCTGCTTACTTCTAAATAAAAGAGAAAATTCCAGTGTTACAGTTTCTAGACAGATCAAGGCTAAGTTGGCATTAGGAACAGTGGATTTCTCCATGGGGTTTAGAATGCAATGGAAGTGTGTCAAAGGACAATCTAGTCCTCAAAAGTTGCAAAAAACTCTTATAAGGGCTTCCTCCTTTCAGGAAGCTCTGAACACCATAGCACCAACTGCTTCAAACCACTTCCCATAGTCTGCATAGCAATCTCTTATCCACAAACCTTAGATTTAATAAGCCTCCTGATGGTCATAGGCGAGAAGGAATGAGTGCATAAAAAGCCACACGTCAGGGATGGAGACCTCTGGCCCTCCAGATATTGTTGAACTACAATTCCAATCAGCCCAAGGTAGTATAGTGAATGGCTACGAACAATTAAAGTTGTAGTCCAACAACAATTGGAGAACCACAGGCTCCCCATCCCTTCCATACAGGCAAGTGAGCAGGCTGGCAGAGAAGGAATTATTCTCTCCACCCCATCTCCGCTGCTCTTCTTAGCTTCCATATTGGTCACAGAGGAAGTGAAGCCCTGCCCTCTTTCATCAACCTGCTTGGTAGAAGACACTTTCCAGTGGAGACCAGTACCCTACATTTCCATGCTGCCCTGGAGGAGGAAACTTCCCCTTCTCCACAGCCAGAATGAAAATTCAGGCTACTAGGCGAGAAAAACAACTGCAGGCTAGTAACATATGTGGGCTTATTTACAAGGCTAGTGTAGACCTACCTTCACTCAGTATCTTACATCAAGTCCATGGAAACGATTTATAAATCCACACCAAGAAATTAGAGGCAAACTTTACAAATAATGAATACTAAGATTAGAAAACGGGGGGAAAGCATCTACACCATATGCAGACAGATAACTTGGACTATCTGCTTGAAATAGCTCGACTACTTTTAGCTCAACCTAATTGATCAAAACAAAGACAAGCTGCACAAGAGTCTTCTCTCTGTTTAAAAGATGTTAACTAGCTAATAATTAGTTTTTAACATAGCCAAATTACATTGTAGTTATATGAACTGATAATTTAAAACAAATGTGTTATTATATTAAAGAGAGAAAACATGAATTATTTTGATACTCCTATACATATCGATATGTCAATTAACAAATACATTTTAAAAAACTCATACCAGTAATCTGTTTCCAGCTGCAATTATTAGCTGAGTTCCATCAGGCTTAAATGCAAGATCATATATACTGTGAAAACAAAGGAAGGTAATCAAAAGGCAAACTGAACTCTTTCTTATACCCCATATTTTTCATGGGATACATCGAAAATAAGATCTCTGAATACCATGCTACAGGAAGTTTTTTTAAAAATAATTCAATTTGTGGATGTATTTTCAGAAGTAATATTTTCATATACCAGAATCACCAAATCAGGACACTATACTCCTTAAGTCAAAATATTGACTTTATTTATTTAGGGTGCAATCCAACTAGTATTTATGACAAGCTGAGAGGAGTTGGGTATGGCGGACCCCCAGCTGAACTGGTGGGGTCCTGGCTCTGCCAGACTCCACCAGCAGAAACCCCACCACAATGGCAGAGCTGGGACCCTACTGGCTCAACCGGGGATCTGCCAGGGAAGCCCAGCCCAGCCCAGAAGGGGCATGGGCAGAAGTGGCATAAGGTCTGAAAAAGGGGCATTCCTGAGGCATGTTGGAGGAGGGGCTGAGGGGGGACTTACATGACATCCAATTCCCATTTGGAGCACTCCTGCGGGTCCCAATCCAGGCCAAAGTTAAACTGAGAGAAAGGTCAGTCTAAGAAAATAATTCTAATGGAAGTCAATGGTGAGCGCTTACTCTCCAGTAAGGGCATTTGTGAGACTGGGCTTTTTCTTTTTCACTCGTGCACACAGCTCCCAGCAGAGCCAATGTTCCACCAGCCTGGAGGCTCTCAAACAGAAAATGGATGCCACAGAGCTTCCTGCTGGCTCCTCCTCTGCTGGTTCCCATGAATTGGATTGCTCTGCTTGTTACTTACTCTAGACATTGGGATTTATCTGTGTTAAGTGCACATATGATGGGTTTTAGCAAAAACTGGGGACTATTGACCCACACAGTAATTGAAAAGACAACAACCAACATACCTATTCAACCTTTCAGCTGGTATCTTGCTCTACAAAATTGGACAATGTATTGGCCCATGGGCAAGTTCAGCAGCTATATTAGCAGAATAGCTGCCTGTAGGCAAGGGGAGGCTTGTATTTCCCCCCCCTTAGTTCTCTAGTTTAGCATTCAGTATCTAAGCATGAGGAAGATAGTTCAAGGAACGGTCAATGAATTAGTTCAGAGCCACCTGGAGTCTAATCTGGGGTTCCTAATAAGCATCTGGTGTGATGCTCTGCCAAGAGTGATTCTGAGATGCTGGGAAGGTGCCTTGTTAACCAAGATAGCATAGATCCTGGAGCAGTTAATGCCCCATTAGGCAATTAGAGGCTTTGCTTATCAGTTGTTGTTATGTTGTATGATGTAGCCTTTCCTAGTAATTAATGCTTGTTTGAAGTTGTCTTGTTATTCTAAAGATTAATAGAATAGATGCAATGATTTAATGCATCATATTAATTAATGCTTATGTAACCTCATTATTGAGCTGGTAAACATGTATGCTATAAAAAGGGGTCTGGGCTGCTTGGTTCAGTGTTCAGCCTGGTCCATGTTTGTGCAGAGCCTGGCAGCCTGTCCCATTGTGTACTGGGTATACCTGTGGGTTGAAAGCTACTCAATAAACACTTTGTCTCCTTGTAAGTAAACCTGCAACTCAGTCTGCCTTCTTCATCTCTCTGGTGCCTTGAAAACCTGAATGCCCAGGACAGAAGGGTACAGACTTGTTTTTCTGGATTCTGTAATGTTTGTCTATTATTTTTTTTCCTGTATTATTTTTATTATTGTTTTATTTCATTGTTCCCCACTCTGCGATTGAAACTGTAAATGAAGAGCAAGTTATAAATAATTCCAAGAAGAAGATATTGGGGAATGTCTAACCCCAATATTCTATATTAACTACGCCAAAATAAATGTGATTGAAACAACTATATATTCTTCCCCTGTTTACAGTAGTCCTCAGCCTTTAAGAACATAAGAACGGTCTGCTGGACCAGCCCAATGGTCCATCTAACCCAGCATCCTGTTCTCACAGTGGCCAACCTGAAGCCTTTGAGTTACCAACCTGGAACCCACCTTTAACCCAAACATGCATTTGGGGACCCACTTCTTAACTTTTTACCATATATTTGTATGGTGCTGATGCTGGTGTTGCAACCCACCTCAGATCAGGTCATGATTCAGTAATTGGTCCCAACCCACCAGCTGAAGACCAAAGTTGTGAAGGGATATGTACATAGATACTGCTAAATAAATAAATAATCCACTTCAGTTAAACCACAGTATTTCAGTTTTAAAATGGCGTGGGCAACATGTACGGCCCTGCCTAACACAGGGTTAGAGAAAACAAAAACTTCATCAAATTTTAACTTTATTAAAGCATCCTCATCAAGGCTTTAACCATCTCCCCAATAAGGGAATGGAGAAAGGGAGGGGAGGGAGGGAGAAAGGGAGGGGAGGGAGGGAGAAAGGGAGGGAAGGAATCAGCATTTTTATGTCACAGCATTAAAGTTTGAGGCCAGACTCAGAGTGGTGAACCTTTTTCAGCTGAGGGCCACATTCCCTTCTGGGCAACCTTCCAAGGACCACATACCAGGATGGGAGGAGCCAGAGGCAAAAGTGGGTGGAAAAACAAATGTAAATGTTACCTTATTTTACGAAAGGCTAGTTTCTACCCACACTTGCACACCTCTATCCGCCATCCAAGCAAGCAAGAGTTTAGAGCTCAAAGACACATTCCAGACAGGCAAAAACACTTGTTGTGCAAAGGCCAGTGAGAGGTGTGGCCTCAAAATAGTCCAGAGGGCCAGAATCCCCCCCCCCGGTTCCCCATCCCAGTTTTAGGCCATTGTAGGCAACAAGACATCTAGGACTTTTCCCGTCCTGGCAATGAACACCATAACTATTAGAATATAGTGATTTCAATGAGCGAGATGCACTGTTGTTCCAGCAGACACAACAGAATTGTCAAGGAGAGGGAGGACTTATCCATCTCAAAACATCATCGTATGCAACTCTGGAATGTACTTCCAACCTAAATCTGTCAGGATCCCTCTTCCTGCCGCTTCCCCCAAAAATTAAATTCTTGTCTCAAAAGGCTTTTAACATGTTAACATACAATTTCATTATGTCCAGTTTTAACGTGTAACATCTTTAAAGTTAATTTTCTTAGCCTTGATTGTATTATACGTTTTTGTTAGAAACAGTTTGTTAGTGTATTTTATGGTGATGGTTTTATGCTGCATGCTGTTTACAGTATATTTAGTAGAAAGATCAGGATATTCATCATCATCATGAATGGTAACAAAAAGAAAGTGATGCTTGATGGAATGGCAGACTGAGGCCTTTTTACTGGAGGGAGCAATCCCCGATCCTTGCGACCCGATCCTTTGCTGCCCCCTCCCCCGGTCGTCTCCACCCGGCTCCTCAGAGGGTGCCGTCTCTTACCACTGCTCGGCTTTATCTCTCCAGGTCAGCGCAGCTCGCATGATGCCCCCTTCTGCGCATCCCCCTCCCGATCTCCCTGCCTACTTCTTCGGCCACTCCTCCCCCGCACCCAACTCCCAGTTTTTTTTATTTACATAGGACGCCAGGCTGCATCCCCAGGCAACACGCATGCGCACTACCCCCATCTTTTTTTTCTTTTTTGCACAAGGGAAGCATCTATGGAAGCCATGAGCGAAACACAAACATTGCGCGCAGGCGCCTCCACGCATGATTTAACTCTCCGCTGAGGTTGCCAACCATAGTTCCTAACCCCGTGGGCGACGTAATGTTAAATACCGGGGAAGGGGACTACATCAAGAGTGCGCGTGCGCAAAGGTCAGTTTAGGTGTAACCACGCTGCTCGCGAGAAGTTCTATCTCGGCGGTATGAGACGATCCGTTTGGCACTCGGGAGAGATGTTACGAATACGCGTGCGTGACACGAACACATACGAGACAAGCTGCCGCCTTTACAAGAGCGGAGATGCGGCATGTTGGTTCGGGAAGCCATGGAGCAGCCTGAGGGCAGGTAAGGGCTTATCCCCGGAAGAAGCGGAGAGAGCGGAACTTTTGAAATAAACAGATGCTTTATGCCTCTAACTTGCTCCCTCGGACGGTTGCTTTGGTCGGCTTTTGCACCTGGTAGAACGGGGTTCTTGGGAGCACTGATGTCACAATAGCGTGACGGGTGAGGCGCCTATGTCCTCTGGGCATGCCATCGCGCAGTCTTCGGACTGCAGTGTTTTAAACTGGCATGTAAACCATCGTGAATCCTCTACTGCGATTGCCCCTTCGGTTCCTTTTTCCCAGTGCGTAAGGAAGTTGAAGTGCAAATCCTCATTTTGAAAAAAAGAAATACGTGTGTTGGTAAAGGAAAACCGAGTTGCTGTTTTGTTGTTATTTGCCTTCAAGTCGATTAGGACTTATGGCAACCCTATGAATCAGTGATCTCCAACAGCACCTGTCGTGAACCACCCTGTTCAGATCTTGTAAGTTCAGGTCTGTGGCTTCCTTTATGGAATCAATCCACTTCTTGTTTGGTCTTAATCTTTTTCTACTCCCTTCTGTTTTTCCCAGCAATATTGTTTTTTCTAGTGAATCATGTCGTCTCATGATATGTCCAAAGTATGATAACCTCAGTTTCATCATTTTAGCTTCTAGTGATAGTTCTGGTTTAATTTGTTCTAATACCCAATTATTTAGCTTTTTCGTACCCATGGTATGCACAGAGCTCTCCTCCAACATCACATTTCAAATGAGTTGATTTTTCTCTTATCTGCTTTTTTCGCTGTCCAACTTTCACATCCATACATAGAGATTGGGAATACCGTGGTCTGAATAATCCTGACTTGAGTGTTCAGTGATGCATCTTTGCATTTGAGGACCTTTCCTAGTTCTCTCATAGCTGCCCTCCCCAGTCCTAGCCTTCTTCTGATTTCTTGACTATTGTCTCCATTTTGGTTAATGACTGTGCCAAGGTATTGATAATCCTTGACAAGTTCAATGTGCTCATTATCAACTTTAAAGCTGCATAAATCTTCTGTTGTCATTACTTTAGTCTATTAGACGTTCAGCTGTAGTCCTGCTTTTGTGCTTTCCTCTTTAACTTTCATCAGCATTCGTTTCAAATCGTTACTGGCCATTGATATTTCTCCCTCCAATTTTCACACCTCCATCTTGGTCCAATTCCGCTTTTCATATGATATGTTCTGCATACAAATTAAACAAATCGAGTGATAAAATACACCCTGTCTCACATCCTTTCCGATTGGGAACCAATCGGTTTCTCCATATTCTGTCCTTACAGTAGCCTCTTGTCCAGAGTATTGGTTGCGCATCAGGACAATCAGATGCTGTGGCACCCCCATTCCTTTTAAAGCATTCCATAGTTTTCCATGATCTTCACAGTCAAAGGCTTTGCTGTAATCTATAAAGCACAGGGTGATTTTCTTCTGAAATTCCTTGGTCCGTTCCATTATCTAACATATGTTTGTGATATGATCTCTGGTGCCTCTTCCCTTTCTAAACCCAGCTTGGATGTCTGACATTTCTCGTTCCATATATGGTAAGAGCCTTTGTTGTAGAATCTTGAGCATTACTTTACTTGCATGGGATATAAAGACAATAGTTTGATAATTACTGCATTCTCTGGGATCCCCTTTCTTTGGATTTGAGATATATATTGAACGCTTCCAGTCTGTGGGCCATTGTTTAGTTTTCCATATTTCTTGACAAATTTTAGTCAAAATCTGGACAGATTCTGTCTCAGTAGCTTGTAGCAACTCTATTTGTATGCCATCTGTTCCTGGTGATCTGCTTCTTCCAAGTATTTTAAGAGCGGCTTTTACCTCACATTCTAAAATTTTTGGTTCTTCATCATACGGTTCCTCCATGAATGAATCTGTCATCCTGTCATCTCTTTTATAGATTTCTCCAGTGTATTGCTTCCATTTTCCTTTTATTTCATCTCGGTCAGTCAGTGTGTTCCCCTGTTGATTATTTAACATCCCTAGTCGTGGTTTAAATTTTCCTTTCATTTCTCTAATCTTTTGGAATAGGGCTGTTGTTCTTCCCTTTTTGTTGTCCTCTTCTATTTCTATACAATAACTATTGTAATAGTTCTTTTTGTCCCTACATACTTGTCGATGTATTGTTGCATTTAGGGTTCTGACCGTGTTTCTATTGCCTTTTGCTTTCCTTCTCTCTTTAACCAGTTTAAGAGTTTCTTCAGTCATCCATTGAGGTCTTTCTCTCTTTTTAACTAGAGGTATTGTCTTTTTGCATTCTTCCCTGATAAATGTCTCTTGCTTCACTCCATAGTTCTTCTAGTTCTCTGTCAACTAAGTTTAAAGCCTCTAATCTGTTCCTTATTTGATCTTTATATTCTTCTGGGATGTTATTTAAATTGTATATTGGCATTATGCTTGATTTGTTCTTCTTCTTGAGCTTTACTTTGATTTTCGATACAACCAGTTCCAAGATCTGTACTGCAGTCTGCTCCTGGTCTTGTTTTTGCAGGAAGTATGGAACTTCTCCATCTTCTGTTACCAATTATATAATCAATTTGATTCCTAAATTGGCCATCTGATGATGTCCACGTGTACAGTTGTCTTTTCGGTTGCTCAAAAAGTCTTTCTCCCGCTTCATTTCTATCTCCTAAGCCCCATTTTCCCACAATTCCTAGTTCTTCTCTGTTTCCTACTTTTGCATTCCAGTCCCCCATGATTATCAAAACATCTTGTTTTGGTGTGTGATCAACTTTCTCCTGTACTTCTGTGTAAAATCTCCCCAATTCCTCCTCTTCTGCGTTTGCCGTTGGAGCCTAGACTTGGATGATGGTTATGTTAATAGGTTTCCCTTTTAATCTCTTTGATATCACTCACATCACTCACTCAGACCTTGCGTTGTAGCTCCTAATTGCTTTTGCTGCATCACTTCTCACTATTAAAGCAACCCCATTTCTTCTTGATTTCTCATTTCCTGCATAAAATATTGTGTAGTTGCCTGATTGAAAATGTCCCATTCCCGTCCATTTTAATACACTCACGCCAAGTATTGTAATGTTGATACATTCCATTTCTTCCTTGACAATTTCTAACTTTCCCTGGTTCATGCTTCTCACATTCCATGTTCCTATTGTGTGCGTCGTAAAAACCCCGACTCTCCTTTCACATCTGTGCACATCAGCCTCTGGACTTCCTTTCGGCTTTGACCCAGCTGCATCATTAGTCACAGCGCTACTTGTACTTGTCCTTTGTTCTTCCCTAGTAACTCGGTGAGTGCCTTCTGACCTGGGGGTCTCATCTTCCAGCACTATCTCATGTTGCATTTTGGATACTCTGTTCATAGGGTTTTCGTGGTAAAAGGTATTCAGAGGTGGTGTATGTGATGTTCCTATATTAATGTATATATGGTAAGTGTTGGTTGTTTAGAAGATACATGGTAAGTGGAGTGAAAGAGGAGGGGGAGTGAATGGGCAGTAGAATGCTAGATGATTGGCTGAGTGTTTAAAATGGCTGAACGTATAAAAGGAAGAGAGAGAGTGGAATCTGAGAGGTGGTGGTGGTGGATGAGGTGAACTGAGTGGGTTGCTTGGTGGGGTTTAGAGAGTTGTTTGCCAGGAGAGAGAGGAGAAGGAGGGGGGTGGAGTTCAGATTAGTATTGAGTAAAACCATATGCTTATGTGCCTTAAGAAGAAATCTTGTTAATCTTGTTAGCTTTGTTATCTTTAATAAATACTTAATTTGGTTTACCAAAGGCCTGATCCTTGGCTGGGGTTTCACAGACCAGAAGGGAGGGTAAGGTAATGACCAAGGCTGAAGGGGAACTGTAACAAATGGTGGCAGCGGTGAAGAGAATAACAATACCAGTATTCAGAGTCTCTGGGAATACTAGTATTAGGATGTGACTGGTGGTTGCCTAGCAGGGGGATCTGTTGAGATCTGTGCTAGAGCGGGGAGAGAAACAATAAAAAAGGACAGTCCGGACTGGTGGAGTCCCTGGTGGTGCCTAGTGACAGGCAGTAGCCACGCGCAGATAGGAACCTGACAGGGAGAGCCAGGGAAGGGCGTCACAGTCTACCATTGCCTTCCTCTGAGTTTGGATGCATCTTAGTTTGGTGTCTCAGCTTTGACCATTCCGCCTTGGGTGCCCCTGGTAGGAGTCTAGCCTCTTGGTCTAGGAGTTGACGGCATTGCTCTCAGCTTCTTCAACACTCTCAAACTCCCTCACCACGTTAAGGTGTGCATCCTAAAGGGGGATCTTTTACTTTAGTATTGTATTTTACTATTTGTGCTGTCATTCATTCATTCATTGGCGATCACTTATGGCCGAGTAAGATTGTCTTCCAAGATAAGGTCTTTAACAGTGTGTCCGTGAGTGACTGTGGAGGCCAATTCTGGATCCACACAGCCTCCCACAGTGAGGACATAGGTTTCCAGATGGAAGATGGTTGCGATGAGGATTTGTTTGATGTGCCTTCCGTTTAGCTCTTTTGTCCCATTTGTCCTGTATTTGTGCTTCTTCAAAGTCCACAGCACCTTTGATAACAGCTGGCCTCCATTTGGGACGTTCATGGGCCAAGACTTCCCAGTTGTTGATGTTCATGTTACATCTTTTTAGATTCGCTTTAAGAACATCTTTAAACCTCTTTTGCTGTTCTGTAAGCTGCACAGGAAAGATGTGTTGATAGCCAGTCATATAAATCTGGTAATAAATAAATAAGGAAGAGAAAATACTGCCATGAGAATACATGAGAAGATTCTCTAAGTAGCAGTTTAAATTTTATCATGACAGCTATAGATCCAATGTTTTTAATGTATTTTTCTCTGTGTGTCTATAAATAGAAACAATCCAGTTTTGGAATAACAAAAAGGGGAGGTGCAGAAAAGGGCATTTAAAATGATTGAAGGGTTAGAACAACTTCTATATAAGGAAAGGCTAAAAGGTGAGGCCCATTTTGATATTCTCATATTAACTTTCAGTGACATAAGTAATATTCTCATAGATGAAGATGCAAAGAAAGAAAGAGAACAGCTTATAAGTGGAGGAGGAGAATGTGTTAATTCCAAGGAAGAAGAAACAGACACCATCATAGAAAGTCCAGTTCAGTGTGAAGAGGCTGAAGCAACTGTATGTTCCGTGGCTTCCCCGTGTCACAAAGCTGTTCCAGAAGGATGGGAGAAGATCATAAAGGAAAGACAGACTGGCAGAACTAAAGGAAAATATGACATTTATTTTGTCAGGTAATGCTAATTTTCAATCTTGCAATTGTACATCTGAGGTTGTCCAAATGGCATTTGCATGCACAGAAAGCGTTAAAACATGTCAGAAGTATGTTTATAACAGGAAAAATACAAATACATTTACAGTTAATGGAGGAAAAGGAAGAAATAATGTGGGATTGCCACCTTTTCCCCCTGACAGAACTCTCATGGCTTTAACAACAACCTGGCATGCAGAAATTTGCACAGTGCCATTTTTCCCATAGTTTCATCTCCATATCTGGGGTGGCTGGCAAAAGGGGCAGTGACCCACCAATAGCAGCCAATTCCCCATCCTGAGCAGCCCCCCATTCTTCCTCCTTAACCACAGAGCCTGAGCCCACTCTCCCTTTTCCCTTCTCCCACATTAACATTGCTTATTCTTTAGCTCTTTTCCTGCTTGGAGTTCGCATTTCCGTAGCCTGGTCCTGACTCCATAGCTCTCCAGAAGTGGGGCAGCTTTTTTCAAGCAATTTATCAGAGAAAAATAATGGTCATCTGGGCAACAACCACTAGACCTTCAAATAGCCTTTCCTTATGATTGAAAACACCTAGCCAATCAGGACGCAGTTATTTGCTGCAATATGCATAAAGTAGTTTATTCCGTACAGAGGGCCACAACCAATCCACTGCAAGATATGTCCCTAAGTTTTACCCTGATTGGTATCTCTGGTCTAATCAGAATTTATCCAGGATGGTTTCGGCTAATAAGGCTGCTGCACTTTCTCGTCTGAGAGAGATAGGAGCTTAGCTAACATACAACTTCAGAGGCTGGGTTGGAAGCAGAATGAGCAGGCAGGTTGTGTTGCTTGGTTCCTGGCTCCTGCTTAAAAACCTTGAGGAGGTTGTAGGGTTTCTGTGCCATGCTTGGAGAAAAGGACTTCCTTTATTGCAGCGCAGCTCAGAAAGTCTCCCTCCATAGCCTTTCTGTTTCTGCCCTTTCCCAGTAACCTTACTTGTTCTCCCCCAACATGAGTTAAATTTCATGTGTGTCTGTTTCAAGTGTGCTATGACTATTAACGTAAGAAGACCGTTCTGGACCAGGCCAGTGGCCCATCCAGCATCCTGTTCTCACAGTGGCCAACCAGATGCCTGTGGGAAACCTGCAAGTAGGATCTAAGCACAAGAGCACTCTCCCCTCCTGTGGTTTCCAGCAACTGGTATTTAGAAGCATAATGTATTTTTATTTTTACTGCAGAGCATAGCCATTATGGCTGGAAGCCATTGATAGCCTTATCATCCATGAATTTGTCTAATCATCTTTTAAAGCCATCCAAGTTGGTGGCCATCACTGCCTCTTGTAGGAGGAATTCCATAGTTGTCACTAATGACCTCTTTGCATTGATGGAACAAGCGACTTAGCGCCACATTGAAGGTGGCCAATTGCTAGTGCTATATTGGGCTTTTTATGAAAGGCAGGATAATGACTTTTAAATAAATAAATACGCTATGCTAACACAGGGATTTTCCTTTGTCAAGATGAGTTTGTTTGGAGTCAAGGAAAATGAGAACTTTTCATATCTCCTCTAGAGCAAATGTTTTCCCTCTTACCCCGTAGCTATGCAATGTTCCCCAGAGCTCATGAACTCTGTGCTGACATAGCAGGTAAGCTTCTGCTGCTTTCCTTACTCTAGGGTTTGCTTTTAGGATATGATAGGAAGTACTCTGTTTATGTCCCAGTAGCAAACTTGATGAGAACTGAAGAATCATCTATGCCAGCCTGCACCAGATTTTTGACTACAACTCCCATCAGCCCCAGCCAGCATGACCAGTGATGAGAGTTGTAGTCCAAACCATCTGGAAGAGACCGGGCTGGGGAAGACTGATCTACGTCCATCCAATACAACAGAATAATGAATCTGTTTGTGCTGGATTAAACCAGAGGCCTCCTCCTGCCCTATTTTCAGCAGCTACTCTGTGAGGCCTGCACTTTAGTGCTCCAATCAAGTGTTATGATGATGCTTTCTATGCTTCATAGTATGCCTATGTTTGTAATGGTTGCAAATACTAAGTCCATGTTTATTTAAAATATTTATATCCCATCTTTCATCTGTGATTTTAAAGGCAGCTATCCTGGCTCGACTATTAAACTGTAAATGTATTTATAAATAATTTCAGTATTGCAGCTTCACCTTCATTTTTGAAAAACATTTAGTCTGCCTTTCCACAGTATAATCTTCAGGATGGCTACAGTTATTGCCTTGTATCCAACTCTGTCCATGTGTGAGTTAAATGAGTGTCCATTCATGTAATAAGAGTTTGTCTTCCTCTCTTTCCCCATGCAAACCCCTGCATGCCCTCAGGAACTGCTTTGGAGTATTGGGGGACCCTATGGAGCAGATTTCAGGGGGTGCCATGGGGCAATGAAGATGAAGTCCTGTTGTGCAAGCAGAAGTCTGTTTACACAATGTTGGATTCCACTCAACGTTATATTTTTGCTGCTTTTTACAGCATTTGCTTGCATGATGGTAATGGACTAATTTCCCCCTTTTTTTCTTTTAGTCCCCAAGGAGTGAAGGTCCGATCCAAACGTGCACTTTTGGATTACTTTAAAAAGAACAGAGAGACTATTCTTAAATTAGAGGACTTTGATTTTTCTGCTTCTGTTCAGAAGAGTACACAATCAAGAACCAAAGGATCAATTACAAGAACTGTGGGAAGGAAAGGACAGAACTGTATCTCTAGCAGCCAGACTCTAGATCTTGGACTGCAAAGTAGTGAAGAACGTACATCTTTTCTGCAAAATAAAATTTTGGAATTTCAAACCAATGCTGGTGAGCCAGATTTGCTGGATGAATCCACTAGAGAGGATACTTCAAAGGATTGTTGTTTCAGAACCAAAGAAAATAATGTTGCTGTAAGAGAGCTCAAGATGAAGAAACCTAGAAACTGTTCAGAAATGGGGAATCTGGATAATACCCATAACAACAGAGAAAGAAACCCATCACAAAAAAGCCAAGGAGCTGAAAAAAAATCGAGAAGAAAGAAAAATGTATGTATTTTTAATAGAGACCATAAAGTGTGCCAGAGAGGCTCAAGAAAAAGGAAAACATGCTTGAAGGATGAACTGTTGATTTCTGAACCGAAATTGAAATCGCATGTTAGACCAATAGGAGCTTTCTTGGAACACAAGTCAAGCACAGAAATTTTAAAACATGGTCCCACCAATGAAACTGCTGCAGCAGATGATAAAAGCTTTTCAAAACTGGAAAACCAGAGAAATAGGGTGACCTCAGAGAGCCAAGATTTAAATATTACTTCCAGTGCGGGTGATAATGTTTTGCAGACATGTAATGAGAGCCGTTTTACATCAGTAAAAGGTATTTACTTAAGAGTGGAGCTCTCTTCTGAAATTCTCATGGAGATGCTTACATAGTGGTACAAAGAAACGTTTTGCCTCATGATCTCTTGCTTTGACATGGCTAGTATTGTCTGTCTGGGTGTATTCCCATTATTTTGCCTCTAAATTGAGATGAGTCTGGGGAACCTTAGGCCCAGGGGCCAAATGCAGGCCTGCAAGCCTCTCTGTCTAGCACTCAGGACCTGCCGTAGGCCATACCTGTCCTCGGGCCACTCCCCCTCTCCAGGCCACATCCCTCGCTGGCCTTGCTCGGTATCCTCAACTGCTTTTGCCTGGCTGCAGTGTGTCCTTGAACTGTGATTTTGCCTCTTGCTTGCTTGGCTGAAGAGGTGTGTAGGTGTAGCATCTTCTGACTTTGGTGTGGTTGAAATGTAGCCTACTGCAGAAAGGTGAGTCTTGCATCTGTTGTTCTGCCCACTTTCCCTCTGGCCCCATCCAGCTTTTGAATGTGGCCCTATGGCTGCAAAAGGTTCCCCGCCACTGCTCTAAACATTGTTTACTGCCACATCTCACTTTATATCTTTGCTTCACTTTAATCTTATCTGCATGTAACACAACTGTGGCTTAGCATGCACGAGCAAGCATGCTGGTGCACAATGAGAAAGCTGTGGCTGCTTTGCTCCTTTCCTGCTCCTGCTGTGCATTGCTTGGCTTACTGTTCTGTCCAAACCCAGGCTCATGATTTGTCTCTCTTCAAACGAACCACAAGAGGGAAGCCAAGAACAAACCTTGGCTACAACTCATGGTTTGTTTGGAGCAAGACAAACCAGGAGCCCAGGTTCGGATGTAACATTAAGCCAAGCCATGGCTTAGCACCTGCTGCTGCAGCAGCATAAGCTGGAGAGGAGCAAAAGGACCACAACTTTCTCACTGTGCCCCAGCACTCTTGTTCATGCTAAGCTGTAGTATGGCTTAGCAATCATGTATGAACCAGGCACATATGGTGATCTGTATTGTTTTTTGTAAGCTCATATAGTTCTAGGCAATGATCATTCGTACAACATCATAAAAATTTGTTTACTGATTTTTTCTTTAAAACTGACATTTGCAGAGGATTTATTTTTACTATTTGTTTTAAGAATAATAGTGTGACCATATTCGGACAATCATGTCTTGTCTTATTAAGCTGAGATATGAATAAGACTTTCAGTCACGCACATGCATTTCCCCCTCATGTAAGCGAACCTACTAACCAGGAAGTCTTCCATTAACTGCAGTTTTCTGTTTTGTCCAAACTTGGGAAGCTATGCTTAATGGCTTTGGAAGTAACCGGAATCAGTCGGCTTCAAATCATGGCTTAATACCCTGGTTTGTTCCAAACCCATTCACGTTAGCTCCCTGTTTCAGACAAAATGGGAAACTATCATTAATGGAAGGCTTCCTGATGTGTTCACACTGATAGAAAGGAAGGAGCAAAAGGCTCATTAAGCTTATCTCTGCTTATTAAGCTGAGATATTATCTTCTAGATGTGGCCAGTGTAGTAGCTGGGATAGAATACAGTAGGCTCCTAATCACTCTTGAATGAGAGAGGATCCTCTATGCCAGAATAGCTCATACAAAACATAGGGCTGTGCTTCTATACAAATCTACAAGGAAATACATATATCCATTTGTTTTTCACTTTGTTTTTCAACCTTTTAGAGGACCGTGTTCAAAGACCTCAAGTGGAGAGAAGGAAAACCAGTCCATATTTTTCCAGTAAATTCACCAAAGAAGGTACAATGCTTTCTATGCAAATGCCTTGTGGAGGATGTAGCAATAGGATTTGCACCCTGATCCTAACCATATTTAATCAGAAGTAAATCCAGTGTATTTCACACTTGCATGGTAAAGAGTACGCATGTTTACTTTGGAACAAGCCCCACTGAACTTAGTGGGGTTCCAAATAAAAATGCATTGGATTGTGATCCCATTTCTCTGATCAGAAGACCCTACACAGTGATTTACCATAATAATCCTTTCCATGTATAAACTATTATAGACCCATTCATTAAGTTTGAAGCAAGGCGCTATACAGGCAGGCCCCGCTTATATGGCAGGTTCCGTTTCGCCCCCCTCCGTAAAGCGGAAATCGCCGTAAAGCGGAACCCCATTGAGTATAATGGGGCGCGTTGCACGAAAATGACGTGAAAATGCGACAAAAGTGGCAAAATAGGCTTTAAAATGGGGAATGAAAGCCACCGCATTAGCGGAATGCCGGGAAGCGAAGCACCTGTAAGCGGGGGCCTACTGTATAGACAAAAATGTCAAATTATTACCAGCATTTGACTGATGTATGAAGTTGTCCATTATGTGTGGTATTAAGAGGGTAAATTATATCTGAGTATTAAAGAATCCTTTCAAAGAAGGTAACTATGAGCCTAGAGGCCAAGTGATTTGCTGTTTGACATTGGCCTGGTTCAGGTGTAATTACAAACTATTGCTTGTTACTATTTTTATTTTAGTATTATTTTCATCATTATTTATTACCTCTCCTTCACCTGAAGGTCCCAAGGCAGGTTACGACAATTTAAAAAATATGACATAAAAACAATTTAAAAACCTAAAATTCCAAAATAGGGTGGGTCCTACAAATACATGTCTCAGGTGTCAAAGGCCGGAATAAAGAGGTGCATCTTCAGCATTCATATAAAACTGTACAGCGAAGTTACCAGATGCGCCTTGCTGGGGAAGGAGTTCCACAACTTAGGGGCCACTACAAAGAATGCCCTCTTCTGGGCCACCACCTCTGAGCTTCTGAGGGTGGCAGAACTACCAAAAAGGCCCCCTCTGCTGATCAAGACCTTAGAAGGTCTTAAGGGTAGGAGGTAGTCTTTCAGGTATTTGGGACCTAAGTCATTTAGGGATTTAAACACTATTGTGAGCACCTTAAATTGGGTTTGGAAACAAACTGGCAATCAATGCAGACAGGTTATATGAGATCTAAAGGCAACCCTAGCCAGTAACCTGCCTGCTGCATTTTGGATCAGTTGAAGCTTCCAAGTCATCTTCAAGGGCAGACCCACATTGCAATAATCAAATCTGGAAGTTACCAGAGCGTAGAATACTATGGCCAAGTCACCTCTCTCTTTAAGGGGCCGAAGGTGGTAAATCAGCCATAGCTGGAAAAAGGCACTCCTAGCCATTGAGGCCACCTGAGCCTCCAGCGACAATGTTGGATCCAGGAGTCCCCCCACCCCAAGCTGCAAACCTACTTCTTCTAGAGTAGCACAACCCCATCCAGAACAGGCCATCTCCCCACCTCCTGGACCTGAGGACCCTGGACACATATGAATAAGCCACTGTGAGCCTCTAGGTTCTCTTTCTCTTCTTAAATGCACCAGAGGAAATCAGAAGCTGCTTCTCCCAACTTTAAACAAACCATAGTTCCCTTTTGTATCCAAACTTGAGGGAATTGTGGTTGTTGCTAGTGAGAACAAACTAGCATCAAGGTATGATTTCTTTTTTTTTCTCACTAACTAGATTTTAAACAAACCACAATTCCCAGGAAGGATTACAGCCTTAATTGGGCAAAGGAAAATCATAATCATAGATGGAAGGGGCCTATAAGGTCATCAAGTCCACTCCCCTGCTCTGTGCAGGAATCCAAATTAAAGCAAAGATGAAGGCTTGTAACATAGACTGGCATATCTTGGTTATTGTTCACTGTAGCTAATCTCATTGGGGCTATTGAAACAGCTGTGTTAGTTGGAAGTAGCTTGATCTGTTACTCTATCAGTCTCCTTATAGATAGAAGAGGTAGTGAAAGTTGTCCTTGTGACGCCCTTCCCTGGCTCTCCCTGTCAGGTTCCTACCTGCTTGTGGCTACTGCCTTTCCTTAGGCACCACCAGGGACTCCACCAGTCCGGACTGTCCTTTTTTATGGTTTCTCTCCCCGCTGTAGCACAGATCTCAATAGATCCCCCTGCTAGGCAGCACCACCAGTCACGTTCTACAACCAATGTTCCCAGAGACCTTGCCTGAGTCTCTCTATCCGGTTACATTCGTGACTGCGTGCCTATGCTGTTCCCAACCCCCTTGTATCAATGCAGATAACTCATAACTCGGGGTTGCTCTGGATACTTATAATGTTATCTTCTCCTCTTCACCGCTGCCACCATTTGTTACTGTTTCCCTTCAGCCTTGGTTATTACTTTACCCTCCCTTCTGGTCTGTGAAACCCCAGCCAAGGATCAGGCCTTCGGTAAACCAAAATAGTATTTATTAAATAACATTAATAACAAGATAACTTTGATAATGATCTACAAGCTTATGGTTTCATCTATTACTGTGATATTTGACTTATTACTAATCCGAACTCCACCTCCCTCTTTCTCCACACTCTCCTGACATACACCAACTCACACCCACCTCCCAACTCCACCAAAACAACCCACTCACGTCCACCCAGATTCAACTGTCATCCTTCCATTTATACTCTCAGCCATCCAAACACTCAGCCAATCATCCAGCATTCTACTGCTCATTTACTCCCCCCTCCTCTTTCATTCCACTTACCATGTATCTTCTATACAAACAGCACTTACCATATATACATTAATACAGGAACATCACAGTCCTCTTTCTACCTCTCTCTAGAATTTAAAGAAAAGAATATATTTAAATAAAATAAATGCAATTGAATTTCACATTTTGATTCTCACACGTGTAGCTCCAAGCCCACCTAGAAGGAAGGCCTTCAGGAAATGGACTCCACCTCGCTCTCCTTTTAATTTAGTCCAAGAAACACTCTTTCATGATCCATGGAAGCTTCTCATTGCAACTATATTTCTGAATAAGACCTCAGGTACAAGACCATGTTCTCTGTTCTCTTTCCGTCCACCACCACCACTTGCACACACCACGTAGAGCACGTTTCCTCTTTTACAATTCCACACTGCTATTGGGGAGCATGCATGAATCAGTTATGTGGGCACAGCCGATCACTTAAGTGTTTCCCATGGGGTGCTGACTAGGTGGTAAAAGATCCATGTAAATGGCCCTGCTTGATTCACATCCATTCCCTAGTAGTCTAGGATAGTAACACAAAAAGAGAAAGGGCCACCATTGACCTTAACTTCTGCAAAGTGAACCTGTGCTACTAAAAGAATGATTAAGGGTGCCTACAGATACCACTATTTTGTGAGAGGGATTCAAGGGCATACTAAAACTTTAGGGTTGCGCATTTAAGTGCTCTGTTACCCTAGCTCAACAGATTAAAAAAAAAACTTTAGCAGACTTGTTACACTTAGGAAAGTGACAGGGAAATGCACTGGAAAGTGTGGGATGAAAGAATGACTAACAGGATGATGTATAGACACTACACAAGCCAACTGGTATGAATGGTCATTGGCATATAACTGTCCCTTCAACTAGTCAGAATGAATGGTCAAAGAAGACCAGATACAGTTTAACTTCAATGTAAACTTTGTGTAAGCAAATTGGGATGAGTGCTCAATAAAGCGGTCAACTAGAAGGGTTCTATATTTTGCCACCCTGGGCTCCTGCTGGGAGGAAGGGCGGGATATAAATCAAATAATAAATAAATAATTTGTGGATGCATTATGCGAATTTGGAAGCATGATTGAGAAGAAAAATTGAGAAGACAAATCTTCTGTGACCATACTGAAAACACAACATATATTTCTGCACCACAGGGCTTCTTCGCACAAGTCTTAATTGTCTGTCATGGAAGTAATTTGTGTATATACAAAGCTTTGTGAATCCTTCCAATCAATTGTAATGTGTGGTGAACATAAGTGTCTGTTTTGCTATATATACCTGTGGCTGGCAGAAGATCAACAGCAGGATTCATGCCAGGTGTAGGAAATTTCATCTTATACTGTACGAAGTTGTCTTTAGTTTTGTTACTTTTAAGTAGCCATGGCACGAGTTTAGAAAGTATCTGTGTTAGCAATTCAGCATTTGTGCTTCTGTCATCCTTGCAAAGTAATTCAGTTCAAAACCTTATTATCCATAGCATCTTATCTCTGACCAGGTAAGATGGCCATCCCTGTGCTGTGGGAATTTTTGAAGAAATATCCTTCACCTGGAATAGCAAGAGCTGCAGACTGGAAGGAAATGTCAGAGTTGCTTAAACCTCTTGGTCTATATGAACTCAGAGCAAAAACCATCATCAGATTTTCAGGTAGTAAGCATTATAAGTAATGCTTATAATGGATATGTTCCTTTTTAAAATAAAATAAAAAGTACATTATTTTATGAATCCTTACTATAGCCCTGTCAGTTAGGTCTATATGGTAATCCTCTTATATTGCAGAAGGGAGGCCACAGCTGAGAGATGGTGGTTTGCCCAAAGCCACTTAGTGTATTCATGGCTGAGACAAGATTTTGAGATTTCCCAGCTGCCGCTTCACTAAGACAGCTCTCAATATGGGTGATGACCTAGAGGGATGAGCATGCACAAGTTGTTTATGAGACCACTTTTTTTTTTAATTGGTTGTTTCTTCTTCCAAAGTTGTCTGTACATAATTTCTGATGTTCTTCAAATCTGTAGAATTAACAAACAAAACAAAAGTCTTGGGGAATTGGCAGTGGGCTTTTTTTTTTTACAGTGCAGTCCTATTCAGGTTCAGGGTCTACTGTGCTTTATGAGGCATACTCCTTGTTAAGTGTGCATGGGATTACTACCCTGGAGGAAAATCTAGAGTGGGAGGGGAGGAAGTGAAGGGAGCACAATGGTGACATTTCACCTTTTGGAAAGTGTCCGTATTGGATTGCTAAACAACTTGAACATGAGAGAGTTTTTTTTAGAGAGGAGAGAGTTTACCAAGTGGGAGCGGAGAAGCTTTGGGAAAATAAATTAAAAACCGAAATAAAGTGCACATATGGAAGTTACAAATGTGCCTTCTGAGCTGCTGCCCTAAAAAGATTGATCTTACTAATACCCATTTAACTAAGTGTTTTGAAAATAGCAACTGTGGCACTATATTTTAATGTGTTCTGAGTTCTTGCAGCTTAAAAAACAGGAACGGCAAACTGTATCTGTTTATAGATATTGTAGCTCTAGTCACTTCAATTAGCCTGAATATAGGATGCTAATGATATCTATTCTTGATGAAATTAAATTGTTGTGATTCCTTGTAGTATCAACATATTGGGTGATAATCCAACTTAGTTTTTTTGGGGGTGGACCCACTGAAATTGACTTTAGTACATTGATTGGTTGATTGATTGATTGATTGATTGGATTTATTAGTCGCCCATCTGGCTGGCTGTCCAGCCACTCTGGGCAACGTACAACATAGGCATATAATACCTAGACATTGAAAATCTAAAAACAATGAAGATAAAATCTAGCCCACCCCAAAAGCCTGCCTGAAGAGCCATGTCTTCAAGGCCTGGCGGAAACTCATCATAGAAGGGGCCTGGCGGAGACCATTTGGGAGGGAGTTCCACAGGGTGGGGGCCACAATTGAAAAAGCCCTCTCTCTAGTCCTCACCAGTTTAGCTGTTTTGACTGATGGGATGGAGAGAAGGTCTTTTGAGGCTGATCTTGTTGGGCGGCATAGCTGATGATGCTGGAGGCGCTCCTTTAGATAGACCAGGCCGAAACCGTATAGGGTTTTAAAGGTCAAAACCAACACCTTGAATTGGGCTTGGTAAGCAACTGGTAACCAGTGCAGCTCTTTTAGCTGCACTTTTAGTACATTGATTTCACTGGGTCTACTTCGAGGATGACTAATGTTAGATGTTATTTTTGTTTTTAAATAAGTCTGTGTAGCTCACCTTTTATTCATACAAACAAGTTTTCACAAATTTTAAAAGCAATAGAATTTAATGAAGCCTGTATTTGGTCTTTTATTATATGGGTTTTTTGTTCCATAGATGAATATCTGGTCAAAAAATGGAGATATCCTATTGAGTTGCATGGGATTGGAAAATATGGAAATGACTCTTACAGGATCTTTTGCATCAATGAGTGGAAAGAGGTAACTGGTGCTGCCATATTAAGTCCATTAAAGGCTATAGGAGTCCCACTTTTGATTTTTTTTTACTGTCTTTGGAGTGGAATGTCAGTGGCCCCAAATCTAGAAGCCTTCAATCATGAGATACAAAGATCTACAACTAGGGCTGGCTCTTCCTTGTTTGTTTTGAATTTAACCATTTTTACCCCACTCTTCAGCCTAAAAAGGCTCCTAGAGCAGCTTAACAAAGATCAATAATAAGAGAGCCTCAACTCTCAAGCTTACAATCTAAAAGACAGAATACAAAATGAAAAGATCAGGTGGGAAGAGGAGAAAAGCAAACTTAAGCACTACGTCTTAGTTACAAAGTTCTATAGCAACAAGCTGGCACAGAGAAGAAAGGAGGAGGCAAATGTTGCTGGTCTCTCTCAGCTGTGCCTTGTCTTCCTTCCTCCGCTACATGTAATGGCTGCTGTGAGTTGGCAGTTAACGACGAGATGAGTGTTGTGATGGAGCTAGCCTCTCAGCAGAGCTGATGTGGCCCTTCTTCTCTTCACTCCCCCTACTGCAAATGAGCATGAACTAGAGCTGCACCAAAAAATTGGGTATAGGGGCCAAATCCTGTGATCTGCTTTTGCAGCAGTAGTCTCAGAACTAGTATAAGTGGGGGGGGGGTCTCATGTATCCTTGTAGCAGTGCTGCCACTTGGCCCTGCTCATGGCTTGCAGACACAGCAATAAGCTCTGCAAAAGGTTTTGGGCATCAGAGGAGGAAGTACGACCACCTATACCCCTTTAAGCTTCATTATAAAGGTTATCAGTGTGGCCTTGTATTGTGCTAGCAAACATTATTGCTGTGTGTATGAAAGAGAGATTTTATAACAGGTGTGGGGAACATTTGCCCCCCAGATGTTGCTGAACGACAACTCCCATCATCCCCAGCCATTGGCCATGCTTGCTAGGTTTGATGGGAGATGTAATTCAGCAGCATCTGGAAGGCCAAAGGTTCCCCACACCTGTTTTCTAGATACAGGCGTGCCCCACTTTATGGCGCTTCGCCTTTCGGCATTCCGCTGATGCGGCGACTTTCAATTAGGGAAAGGCCCCACTTTAAGGCGCTTGTTCTGCTTTTACGGTGGTTTTTGCTAGTTGCGTGCCATTTTCGCGCAACACACACCATTATCGTCAATGGGTTCCGCTTTTCGGCAGAAGTCCAGAACGGAACCTGCCGTATAAGCGGGGCCCGCCTGTACAAGATGCCACTTTACTCAACTGAAGTTGTTGGCTGCAATAACTAAAGTAGCACACCATAAGATACAGTCTAATCTTCCATAACGTCTCGGTATTGCGTAGTCCAACAGCTTGATCCTATTTACCCAGAAGTACGCCTACTGTTGTTTAGTGGGACTTATTTCCAGTTAAATGTTTGTGGAATTGCAGCAATAAGCTACAAAATGGATTTCAGTTTGTTTGTTGAATGTATATATTCCGCCCTTCCTCCCAAAGGAGCCCAGGATGGCAAATATAAACAGAACAATTTAACAAGAGAAAGAAAACATATTAAAAACAGTTAAACATTCCAAAACACAATTGCAATTAAAAATATTGTAAAACATAGTTAAAAATATTCTAAAACAGAGCTTAAAAACCTTTTCATCAGTGATCTTCAGGTTGCCAGGAACAGTCCCCTTCCGCCATTAAATGCCTATTTATTTATTAGATTTATAGCCTGCCCTTCCTCCCAGTAGGAGCCTGGGGCTCCTACTGAAAGTTAATAATGAAGAGAGAGACACCTCACTAGGGAGGACATTCCACAAACATAGAGCCACCACTGAAAAAGCCCTGTCATGGGTCAAAACCAACTGGGCAGTGCTCAGTGGCAGCAGTACCAACAAGATCTTACCTGCCAATCATAGGGTCTGAGATGGTTGATACTGGGGAAGGTGCTCTTTTAGATATTTGGGGCCCAAGCCATTTAGAGCTTTGTGGTAACACCTTGAATTGGGCCCAGTAGCTCACTGGGTAGCCAGTGCAACACTTACAGGAGTAGTGATGCATGATCCCATCGGGCTGCCCCCACTTACCAGCCTAGCACCTGCATTCTGCATAAGTTGCAGCCTCCAGGCCATGTTCAAGGGCAGCCCCACATAAAGCACATTATAATCATCCAGACAGGAAGTAACAAAAGTTGTGATCTTTGTTACTCTATCCTAGATACAAACTTTGCATTTCTTAATTAAAATTGTTATCTTCTTGATTATTTTACAGGTACAGCCACAAGACCATAAGTTGAATGTATATCATGCCTGGCTTCAGGAAAATCATGGGAAACTGAATCTTAATACATAGCTTTGTGGAGGCACAAGTTTACTAATTTTTTTTTAGTAGCTTGCTTTTTCAACCATCCCTCTTGGTTATTGTAAATGTAAACTTTTATATACATATTTGTACTTTGGACACTGTGTATTAAATTTTAGTGTTGGTTTATGTACTTTATATTCTTCAAACCTGTTGTAATAAAAGTTGACTAAGAATTGTTTTAATATTAAGTGATAGTTTCAACTATGCAAATACCAAACAACTATGAAATATATTTAGTGTTACTAGAATGCAACATAATTGCAGAATGATCCTACAATTGCTGCTACAATGGATGCCGTTTTGTATTGCATTTACTGAAGTCCTCATAGCATAGTTTTAGAGATATAAATTCAGCAGATAGGAACTTGACCACTTGGCTAAACACTTCACGCATACATGGAGGAGACCAATAAAATAAGTGGAGTTAAGTCTATTGTCTATTTCAATGTTTTGAGTATCCCTAACAATGGATATTGCCCCCCTTCATGCATTTACCAGGTACTTGCTTTTGTCAAATCAGACTGATACAGGAAGGCAGTGACAGGTATAGTTGCTCAGCTAGAATTTTAAGAGAGGGTATTGTACAGAGATGCTGGATGGGATGACTAAAAGTAAGTTTGTGATTGGTAGATGGTTAGGGGTATAAATGAGTGCTTGAAGTACAAGACAGCATTATGAGGGGTAAATTCAACTGCCAGCTGGGGCCATGGCCTCACCTGCTCCAAAAGGGATGGAAGAATTCACTAGCAAAGTGAAAGTACTGCTGTGTAAATGTTCATAATGGGGGTGCAAAAGAAGTCACTGTGGTTATATTTCAATAGTGATTTCCATTTCACCTGGGAAAAATGTCTTCATGTACAGTGCCTTGCAAAAATAATCAGACCCTTGACCAATGCTCTCATATTACTGAATTACAAATGGTACAATGTAATTTTGTTCCATACAATATTTTATTTTGAAACACTGAAACTCAAAATCAATTATTGTAAGGTCGCATTGGTTTTATGTTGGGAAATGTTTGCAAGAAACATAAAAAACTGCAACATGTTGCTTATATAAGTATTTAACCCACACACATTAATATTTGGAAGAGCCATCTTTTGCTGCAATAACAGCTTTAAGTCTTTTGGGGTAGCTATGCACACAGTGTCGAAGGGATTTTGGCCCATTCTTCTTGGCAGATTCGTCATTCAGGTTGGTTGGACGTCACTTGTGGACCGCAATTTTCAAAGAGTGCCACATTCTCAATGGAATTGAGATCAGGACTTTGACTGGGCCACTGTAGGACATTCACCTTTTTGTTCTTGAGTTACTCCAATGTTGCTTTGGTCTTGTGCTTGGGATCATTGTCCTGCTGAAAAGTGAATTTCCTCCCAAGCTTCAGTCTTTTAGTGGACTGAAGCAGGTTCTCTTGCAGTATTTCCCAGTATTTTGCTCCGTCCATTCTTCCTTCAATTTTAACAAGTTACCCAGTCCCTGCTGATGAGAAGCATCCCCACAGCATGATGCTGCCACCACCATACTTCACTGTAGGGGTGGTGTGTCTTGAGGCATGGGCAATGTTAGGTTTGCGCCACACTTGGCGCTTTGAGTTTTGAGCAAAAAGCTCTATCTTGGTCTCATCTGACCACAAAACCTTTTTCCACATCGCAGCTGGGGCACTCTCCTGCTTTCTGGTACTTTTTGAGTAGCAGCTTCCTTGCTATCCTCCCATACAGGCCAGTGGTATGCAGAGCTCTTTATATGGTTGGCTGGTGTACCATTACTCTACTACCAGCCACTGAACTCTGTAGCTCTTCAAAGTGATTGTTGGCCTCTCTGTGACGCCTCTCACGAGTCTCCTTGTTTGAGCACTGTGTTTTGAGGGATGGCCTTTTCTTGGCAGTGCCTGGGTGGTGGCTTCCGCTTCCTGATTATTGATCCAACTGTGCTCACTGGGATATCCAAACACTTTGTTATTATTTTGTACCCTTTTCATAATCTATGCATTTGTATTACATTATCTTTCACTTCTGTAGAATGCGCTTTGGTCTTCATTTTCCTTCAGATCCACAGCCTGACCAATGACCCTTCAACAGTGGGGTTTTCATCCTGAGAATGTGACAGCAACTGTAATGGTTCACAAGTGGAGGTCAATGGCAAGGTAACTGTGTCCTCAATAGGGCAATTTCTTTCATCTGTGTAAACAGGGAGCTTCCACAGCACGGGTTGAATACTTACGCAAGCAACATGTTTCAGTTTTTTATGTTTCTTACAAACATTTCCCAACATAAAATCAATGTCACCTTACAATTGATTTTGAGTTTCAGTGTTTCAAAATAAAATCATACAGAATGAAGTTACAATATCCCATTTTGTAATTCAGTAATATGAGAGCATTGGTCAGGGGTCTGAGTACTTTTGGAAGGCACTGTACTCTTAGCCTGCCTTTTGTGGGTGCAAGAAATCTGCTCTGTTCTTACGTACGTATTACATTTGTATCCTGCTTTTCATCCATTGAACTCACTTTTACCAAGAAGAAAATACATACGTTTTCATAATGGATACCAAAAAGCTTTCCATTCCTTTAAAAATATATACAACTGAAAATTGATCATCATGGCTTATATTAGATATGAAATTTGGTCAGAAATGTTGGATTAGCAGCATGATTATGAACACAGTTGCATGTAAGCATATCCAATTTATTGCAATAGAGCTTCTCTCCATAACTGAGGATTGCAGTTGTTATTGCCTAGAATCAAAGCTTCTTGATTAGTACCTTGTGCCATACTCATACAATCTCACCCTTTTACTCCAGATTAACAAATGTTTAATAGGTTCTCACTATTGGTAATACAGAGGAGATTGTCCACTGCATACACGAGCATTTTCTGCATGGATTTGGGGGGGGAGGTAGAAGAGAAGAGAAATCTGACTTTTGCATGAGCAAAGATACAAGCAAAGGGCCTGAGTGCAGTCTGCCAAAGCCTTTATTCCTATTCATTACTGGAGCAAGCAACTCTGGTAAACCTTGGGAGGAGTGAATCTGGATATACCTTTAGGGAAATGAGAGCTAGGTGAGTCACATCTGCACCATAAATTTAAAGCACTCTTTTGCCAGTCATGGAGAGTCCTAAGAAGCGTAGCTGGTTAAGGGTGCTGGGGTTGTCAGGTCTGTACAGGCGGGCCCTGCTTTACGGTGCTTCGCTTTATGGCGTTCCGCTAATGTGGCGTTGCACAAATGCGGAAAGTCCCTGCTTTAAGGCACTTGTTCTGCTTTTACAGGGGTTTTTCTTGTCGCGTGCCATTTTTGCGTCATTTTCATGCGATGCGCACCATTATTGTCTATGGGTTCCGCTTTTCGGCGGCAGTCCAGAACGGAAGCTGCCGTATAAGCGGGGCCCGCCTGTACCCTTAATAAACTAAAGTTCCTAGGATTTGGGGGAGGACAGCCATGACTTTTAAAGTGGTATAAGAGTTGTGACTCTAGTATAGGAGTGTGCAACTTAGAGTCCTCAGCCTAATTTCAAAAGCCCAAGTGATTATGTCAGACCTGTGATAAGAGCAAACTATCCCCAGCTCACTTGGTGGGGAGAAACAGAAAAGCTGGTGCTACAGAGAAATGCCCCTTCACCATGATTGCCTTTGTCCCTGCCCATTGTCAGCATCTCTCTCTCTCTCTCTCTCTCACACACACACACACGCACGCACACACACACACACACACACACACACACACACACACAGAGGATTAACCCTAGAGGAAGACAGCCCTTGACAGAAAAATGGTTGCCCACCTCTGCTTTCGTACTTGCTTAATTTAAGAACTGGTTTCTATTAACCACTAGTTACCAGCTAGGGTTTTGTTTATTAAGGTAGTCAGAAGCCCATGTCTGCTCATGGGAGCGTGTACTAGGATCTTAGCGTGGGTGAGGGGGAATGATAGCCTAACTACACTGTCAAATCTTTACCTTCATTTTAATCTCCAATGCATCATTGTAGTTCAGACAGCTCTTTAATTTGTGCCCATTCTGTATTTTGAACCTTCCCATTGTTCAGACATCCTGGTATTCTTAATTTTGTGTCTTGTCCTAAACTGAAGTCTCAGCAGTGCTCGTTCTTAAACATAAGGTGGCAGTGAAACCATGTCGTAAGAAACCATCCTTGAACCCAGAAGGTCTGAATAGTTATAGGCCAATTACAAATATCCCTTTCTTGGCAAGTTTCTTGAGTGGGTGGTTGCTGACTAGACATTCATGATGAGATGCATTTTCTAGACCCATTTCGATCAGGATTTAGGCCCATCTTTGGCGCTGAGTAGGGTTACCAACCGTACTCTTTTAAGAGTACGTGTACTCTTTTTGAGATGGTGCAACAGCATACTCTTACTTTTCACTTAGCGAAGATAAATGTACTTGTTTTGAAATGACAAAATGATGGTAACCCTAGGCCGCTGAGACCACCTTGGTCATCCTATATGATGGCCCTATTTTGGGAGAAAGACATGGGGAGTGTGTCCCTGTTGATACTCCTGGACATCGTGGCAGCTTTCAGTACCATCAACCATAGTATCCTGGAGCAGCTAGCCAAGCTGGGAGTCAAGACGGGGCCCCAAAGAGCAACTCCGAGCTCTGAGAGGTTGCAGGGTGAGGAAGGGCAGCCACCGCAGGGGAAGGGATTCCCAAGTCTCTTCAGTCCCGGCCCTCCTTCGCACCTCGGTCTAGCACCGCCCTGGGGAACTCCTCCTCCTCTTGGGGGCTTGGTGCCCCACCGCTGGGCTTTCCTTGTCTCCCATGGCACGGCAGTCCTCACTAGCCTCCCTTCCTCCATCCCTGCAGAGGTGGGCTGCAGAGCCCAGCGGCTAGCTCGCAGCGGCATCTCGCTGGTGGTCCTGGGCCACTTGGCCTTGGTGCTGGGGGCCATCGTCCACAGCTCCCTCCTGCACCACGTGGCCCAGCCTGCGCACACCATCCCCTCGGAGTACGCCGTGGCTAATGTCATTGCGGTGGCTTCTGGGGTCTTGGTGAGTAAAGCCGGGGAGGGCCGCTTCAGGGTCCCTGCGCCCACCATGGCTGACTTCGAATGATGGGGAAGGCTGCTGCTCAGCGACCCTTCCTGACCCTTGGGGGGGCTGCCTGGAGCCTGCCTAGCTGGCAGGAGACTAGCATAGCGGAGGCCCTTTCTGTCTTCCAGAGCATTACTGCCGGCGTCCTGGCGATCCTGGTGTTCCGGAGCTTCTCCCACCGTTACCTGCCTTGGATCCTGGTTTTTATCGCCCTGGCAAATGTCCTGATCTCAGGAGCCTGCTGCGTGGGACTAGCACTTGCCATCTCCCTCACTGTTGTCAACGGTGGCCATCATCTCTTTACCGGTTGCAACAGTTCTGCCCTTCCAGCTGATGTCCACACTGTGATAACGAACGAGTGCCCATTTGACACTACCTGCATCTATGACACAGCACTGGTCCTCTGGCTTCCTTCCTTGTTGATGGCAGCAGTGGAAGCCGGTTTGTCTGCCTGGAGTTGCACAGTCTCCCTCTCTCTCTGTGGAACTGGCCCCTCTTCAGCCGCCTACAAAGTGGCCCTGCTTCAGGCAGCTGCCCCACAGGAGATGGCTGCAGAGGAAGGCTCTGAAGGGGAGCCTCACCACCAGCCTCTGATTGAAATGGATGAGGAAGAGTGCTGCCTTTGAGGGTGGAGGGAAGAGAGCTACCCACTTTTGCTGCTAGACTGTCCTTCATGTTCTTGAACAGACAGATGGGCTTGTGTTCAAGGTGCAGAGCTGGCCAGGCAGGAATCTCCCACAAAATGTTTTTTTTTAAGTGTTTTTAAATTTGTATATTTGTTTTTAATGTTTTTAATTGTTGTAAACCACCCAGAGAGCTTCGGCTGTGGGGAGGTATATAAATGTAATAAATAATAATTGTTCCATGGTAGTTTCATTCCGGTGGTGCTTGGGGGATGTTGTTCAGCCCCATGGAGTCTTTGGACCAGAGTTTGGTCTTTATTGCCCATCGTATTTAACATCTACATGAAAGAGCATCACCCAACTTCCTCCTTCAGTAATATGTACTTTTCAAGGAGGAAAGGTGACCACCCACGTCAGCCCATGATGGAGGAGGCAGGGGGGGAAGAGCACCATTGCCACACAGGTGATGCCATCTTTAGAGCAGTATACAAATGCTGACTAGCTATTCTGTAAATTAGTGCAGAACAACCTGACAGTGGTCCATGTTACTGATACAGTAATTGGAACATAGTCCAAAACTATGCATATCTGCATAAAAGTAAGTTTCATTATATTCAGTGGGGCTTACTTCTAGATAACTGTTCACAGGCTTGCAGATTTATGTATGTATTACACATGCTTATTAGTACTACCCTTTACTTATACTCACAGCACCTGTAGCAACCAGTGTGCACTGGAAAGTTCTCCTTACCAAAAGATATTTGTTAGTCTTTAAGAAGCTATAAGACTCTTTGTTGCTTTTGCTGCAGCAGATGAGCATGGCAAAAAAGCTGCAAAGAGTGGGGTGTTTTCAGAATTTAGTAGCTGCAGGATGAATCATGAAGTACTTATCTTTCTACACTATCAACTAATAAAAGTTGCTCTTGGAGATTTATGGTATTTGCTCAGCTATTGTCAACTGCAAAGGCGGCGAAGGCTTTAGAAACAGGTTTAAACAGACAAACCTGGGCTTTGCTATAACACTATGCACACGTCCCATGGACCTCGGCGGGATTTAGTTTTGAATAAGTGTGGATAGGCTCGGACTGCACGCGCTTTGCGGTAAGAGAGCGGGGGAAGTACAAGCTCCAGTTTCCTCTCGGTTTTATGTCCCACGCTCTAAGAATCCCACTCCCAGCCACAAGAGGGATACCCAGTATTTGTAGCCTGGATGCTAGGAGCCATCCACGTGGGATTGGCGCGAATTACTTGCCAGGTTACCGACACAACGTTTGGAGCTGCGTCTCTCGGCCAATCAGCTGCCAGCGGTCGCATCTGTTGCCTTGGTGCCCGCCAAAATGCAACTTTTCCTTGTGCTCTAATGAACACGCGTAAGCAAGAACAAGGCGCTGCTGTTAGGTCTTGCCCTTTTGCTACGGGGCCTCCTGTAAGCTGCACAAGAGAAGGGGAATTTCCCAGCTCTGGTTTCTGTTGTCCCACAGTCCCTCTGCCGATTTGAGACGAGAAGAGAGCTGCAAACCGATCGGACGGGCTTTTCGTGCGGAGGCGTACAGTTGTACACGGAAACAGCCTCATGTCGACCAAAGTGGAACAGATGAGTTGGACAACAGGAATATCAGGGAGTGAGATTGGATCCTGGGAAGTTAGCTCTACCTCTCAACCTCGGTCCAGTTTTGTTCCTTCAACCAGGCGGTTTGTAGATAGCAAAAGGAGCGCTTTTGTTTTCGTTTTTGCATAGATAAGTGTCTAAACGAATTTTTTAACGCAGAATTAACGACTTGATGTTATTTGTTGGGGGATTTGCCTTAGGAAGCTGCACAGGATAGCCAACGTGGTGCCCTCCAGATGTTGCTGGGCTACAATTTCCATCACCCCTGACCATTCGCCATGCTGTTCTAGTATTGTGAGAATTGTAGTCCACAACATCTGGAGGGCTACCTTGATTACTGTCTGACAGCAGCTCTCCAGGATTTCAGATGAGAGTCTTTTCCCCAGTCCTCTGGAGATGTTGGGAATTGAACCTTCTGCATGCAAAGCATGTGCCGTACCACTGAGATAGCTGTTCTCCTCACCTTGCTTTTGTTACCGTTCATCAGGAGTGAGGAACCTGTGGCCCTCCCAGTATGCAACCCCCTCTCCATCTTTCCTAACCACTGGCATTACTGGCTGGGCTGATAAGAGCAAGATGGAGTGCAGGCACATCTGGAGGGCCACTCCTGCCTTTCATAATTACACAAGCAAGAAAACATTAGTTAGCAGAAATGTGGCAGTGAAAGAAGGAATTCCTCTAAACTTATTCTTTCTCTTCTATATAATTTCAATTAGTTTTAGAAAGATAAAATATATTTATTCTTATTTTGCATGCAGAGATCTGCAATCTCTGGGCCAAAAGTTGGGGTAAACATATTCTTTCTTTGTAAAGCAATAAGGGAATAATAATTTTGAATCTTGTAAAATCTACAGTTTGGTTTGTGTTGTTTTGTTTTACTTAAGAAAGAAGGAATATTGCACAGGTATAAAAACAGATTGGCAATCTGAAATAATAGATACAATTTACCCCCTACTCCTTTCTTTCTCACAGAGCATAGTATGGTATTTGGCTTTCATTGTTTATTTACTTATACAAATATTTACTGCTATTCATTAAAAAAACCAAAGTGGTATATATATATATATATATATATATATATATATATATTCACACACAGTAAAACCAATATAAAAATTGAAAATCAGAAATCATTGACTATTGCAGAAATATCTTCTCAATTGCATGCATAAGCCTGGCCAGCATAAAAAAGTGTTCAGTAGGCATTTAAAAGTCAAAACTTCCTGCTATTATACAAAGGCATTTTGTCAGTAAATGTAAGAGGCATTGTGTCTGTAGAATCAGGTTTCCCCAGGCAATGATAGCTGAGACACAGGGCCAGATTCAGGGGCTGGCAACTCAAGCAATTGCCTTTTTGGAGGCACCGCTGGCTACTCAGCTATCTGCTCATCATGTCACAGTTCCCATGGCATGAATAAATGTAGCTCTTCCTTTACAAATCAGTCATCTTACATGACAGTGACACGCATGCAGATTGTGTGTTGAAGCCATGGAATGTGGTGCTCAACTTACAGAGGCAGGAGAGGAGGGGAGGGCAGATATGAAAGCCCTTTATGAAATCTACAAGCCCCAGCTCTAGCCCACTGCAGTTTTAGTCAAATCATCCCCCCATACTTTCTTCTAAAAGCAATAGTGAATAGGGCCATCATAAAAAGTAAGGGGATGGGTTCACTCCCCCCTACACACCCATAAATTATTTTTTTAGTATGTGTTACAAATACAATAAAAATTAAATTATTGCACCCCAAATGGTTTACCTAGAGTGTGGAAGAGAAAGAACTACCCAGCCTTAGAGACGCCCAAGCCTATCTACTTCTGTATGAACCATTATTCTGGGATGTTGCCTTGAGAGCCTATCATTGTACCCTTGGGTAATTGTGATGGAATGATCAAATCCTGTATAGTGCAGAAAAAGCAGAATTAATCCATTTTTGGTGGAAGCTGATTGGAAAGAAGCCAGATCAGCACAATGAATTGTCCAGAGACACTGGAGGGAGTCTCCTCTTTGAATGACGACATTTAGCTCTTTGGCAGTCTTCTTTCCAGCTCAGTCTTACACACAACAAATCACAGTAAACCCCAATGTGTTCAATGCGGCTTACTCCTAAGTGTACATGGCTTTGCATCAGTAGTTAATTTATTGGACGAATGTGGCCCTCAAATTGGAAAAGGTTCTTCACCTGTATTAAAGCGTTATAGGCTTAGCTTTGAAAGATAATTTTAAATAAGGATTGGTTTTATTTTGTGGTTATTAACTTTCTCATCCATTTGTTCTCTTATCAGTGAAAGTGATGTCATATCTAATGAAGGGTTACTCAAAGAATCCCCCTCTGAAAGTCTGAATTGGGTTTTAGAGCACTGCTTTCAACAATACAAACTCAGAGATGCTTATCCACATTTTTTCTTTAAAGTGAAAAAAAGTAGATTTGGTCCCCCCAAATCGCGCCGCCGCATTATTATCGCTCCTCCTATGAGTGGCATGGCTGCTAGCGGGCCCAAACCTCATCCACCAGCACCTTCTGTTCCAGAGCAGAAACCCCCAGGCCAGAGAACTCTGGAGGCAGAAGAAAAAATCTCTCCAGAGGAGGAGGAATTGCGAGAGCTGGAGGCTTGGATCAAGGAAAGAAAACAACTGCAGGATCTGCTGAACAACTGTGTGAACATTGAGAAATGGTTAACAGGAAAACAGCCTCTCAATGAGCAGGAGCAACATGTGTTGGGAAAAATACAAGAAAGTAAGGAAGTGAAGAAGGCCAAAATGGAAACCCTGTTAGAGGAAATGGGAAGCAAAGAGGTAAGTGCAGCTGAAAGCCAGCGTGATAAGAGTATTGGAACCGTTAGGAAACTTGCAAGCTCACGGTGCCCCTGAGAGCCATAGCTGCTCTCTGCAACTCAGCCATTTGAGATTTAAGGTAGTATTGCTCCCTGTAGAATTTTCCTAGGAATAGATTTCTCAAAGGAATTCTCCAGAGAATTTTTTTTAATAAAAGGAAGAACATCTGTTATTTATTGATGAATGGTTATAATGTGTGATATATTGGGTAGAGTGTTGGACTAGATCTGGAAGACCAGCATTCGAATCCCCACTCAGCCATGAAGCTCACTGGGTGGCCTTGGGCTAGTCACTGTCTCTCAGCCCAACCTACTTCACAAGGTTGTTGTGAGGATAAAATGGAGAGGGGAGAACCATGTACACCACCTTGAGCTCCTTGGATGAAAAGGTGGTATATGTTGTTATATGCCTTCAAGTAGATTATGACTTATGGCGACCCTATGAATCAGTGACCTCCAGTAGCATCTGTCATGAACCACCCCGTTCAGATTTTGTAAGTACAGGTCTTCCTTTGTGGAATCAATCCATCTCTTGTTTGGCCTTCCTGTTTTTCTACTCCCTTCTGGTTTTTCCAGCATCATTGTCTTTTCTAGTGAATCATGTCTTCTCATTATGTGTGTAAACCTCAGTTTCATCATTTTAGCTTCTAGTGATAGTTCTGGTTTAATTTGTTGTAACACCCAATTATTTGTCTTTTTTGCAGTCCATGATATGCGCAAACCTCTCCTCCAACACCACATTTCAAATGAGTTGATTTTTCTCTTACCCGCTTTTTTCACTGTCCAACTTTCACATCCATACATAGAGATCGGAAATACCATGGTCTGAATGATCCTGACTTTAGTGTTCAATGATACATCTTTTTAGCAACCCAACAGATGAAACATAATTGCATTGAATAACACTGGGGTCCCTTGTGCTGGGGACTACCTGTGATAAAACATACTTCTGTACTGTTTGTATTATTAAGAACATAAGAAGAGCCTGCTAGCCCATCTAGTCTAGCATCCTGTTCTCACATTAGCCAACCAGATGCCGTGGGAAGCCCACAAGCTGGACCTAAGGACAAGAGCACTCTCCCCTCCTGCAGCTTCCAGCTACTGGTATTTGGAAGCATATTGCCTCTGACCATGGAGGCAGAGCATCACTATTGTAGCTACTAGGCAGTGATAGCTTTATTCTCCATAAATTTGTCTAATCATCTTTTAAAGCCATCCAAGTTGGTGGCCATCACTGCCTCTTGTGGGAGTAAATTTTTGTGATGACCAATGGTTTCTAACAAATACATTTGACAGACTGACTGATTTCAGGTAGTGTTGAGCCAAAATGGAGGTGTTTGTTTTGTGAACAAAATGTCATCCCCCTGGCAATTTTTTTAAAAATATATGTTTTCTTTTACAACATCCATTAACAAAAAAATAGAATAATATAACAAATCAAATGTATACAATATAACAGCAAGGTCTCTCTCACACACACACTTGTGAAAGGATGAAAACCTTTGCATGGGGAAGGGTACTGAGGAAACAAGGAGTTTGTCTCCATTGCCAAGACAACTAGGCAGGGGCAGCTTGGCCTAGTCAATGTGCATTTTGTGAAGGTAATGCACTGTGCATAGACATACATATCTGGATTAACATCCAAAAGTAGACCTTGTTTATTCACAGCTTATCACCAGTGGAATGTGCATTTCAATATGTATCTAAATGAGCATCCTCATCCACATTCTGCCTTGAAACCACACACAGCTGCAGCTGGATCAGAACAACAGACTTGTTTCACAAGCCTGGTAGGCTATGAAACTAGAACCACAGAGAAGCATGACAGAAAGTTCAGCCCAGGTGCTGTCAAGCTAGCCACTTTGCCTGCCTGCTGTTCAGAGTGAGGACAATGGGAATGGTTTGGCTTCCTTCAACCTCATCACATAGCCAGCTCTGATTAGCTGCATGGCACCATATAACATTATGTTCATTGTAGTAGCAGATTGGCTGGTTATTCCCTATTCTTTCACCCAACTTGTTTCTGTTTTGTCAGAGGACTGTTTCTTTCTCACTGGAATAAAGTTGACAATGTCTTTTTACATGTGCATTTGTTTTGTTGTTTTTTTGCTGTCTTTCAGGATTTGACACTGAAGAAAGCAAGCAAAAATGTAATTCCTCTTATTGAGGGTCCCTATCCTGAGTCCCTCATGACACTGCAGAACCTTCTGCACAAGCAGAAACTCAAGCTAGTGGACCTCTTTAAAAAATCAGACAGGACCAAGACAATGAGGTTCAGGAGAGCAGACTTCATTAGAATAATCCAAGAGGTAGGTGGGAAAGACTTTAACTGGGTCCATGTTTAGGATAGATAGATAGACAGACAGACAGACAGATTGTGTGTGTGTGTGTGTGTCTGTGTGTGTGTGAGAGAGAGAGAGAGAGAGAGAGATGGTAATTGATTCTTGGTAATTGCTCTTCAGCTATGGTAATCACATATGCAGCACGTGTTCACATACATGATTCCTCTTACAGTTTGGAATGTGCGTGCAGAAGGTGACTTCCATGTGCTTATGCTCTTAGCCTGATCAGGGCACATGTCCACTGCCTTATATGATTTTACTTTCTGCTTCATTGCATGTGCAGTAGAGATGCTCAAGGATTTCACTTGGTCAGCATCAGAACTGACCTGATTTATTTATTTATTTATTTATTTATTTATTTATTATACTTGTATATCGCCCCATAGCCGAAGCTCTCTGGGCGGTTTACAGTAACTAAAAACAAATACAATTTAAAATACATCTTTTAAAAAACAATTTAAAACAATTTAAACATTTAAAACAATATAAAACACATGCTAAAATGCCTGGGAGAAGAGGAAAGTCTTGACCTTGCGCCAAAAAGGTAACAGTGTTGGCACCAGGCGCACCTCGTCACACAGGTCATTCCATAATTTGGGGGCCACCACTGAGAAGTCCCTCTCCCTTGTTGTCATTCTCCAAGCTTCCCTTGGAGAAGGCACCCGGAGGAGGGCCTTTGATCTTTAACGTAGTGTACGGGTGGGTTCGTATCGGGAGAGGCGTTCCATCAGGTATTGTGGTCCCAAGCCGTGTAAGGCTTTATAGGTCAAAACCAGCACCTTGAATCGAGCTCAGAAACATAAAGGCAGCCAATGCAAGCGGGCCAGAATCTGTTTTATATGTTCGGACTGTCTGGTCCCTGTTACCAATCTGGCCGCTGCATTTTGCACAAGCTGCGGTTTCTGAACCGTCTTCAAAGGCAGCCCCCCGTACAGTGCATTGCAGTAATCTAATTTAGAGGTTACCAGAGCATGGACAACTGAAGGCAGGTTATCCCTGTCCAGAAAGGGACGTAGTTGGGCCACCAACCGAAGTTGGTAGAAGGCCCTCCGTGCGACCGAGGCTACCTGAGCCTCAAGTGACAGAGATGGTTCTAGGAGAAACCCCAAGCTACGAACCTGCTCCAAGGGGGAGTGCAACCCCATCCAGGACAGGTTGGACATCCACCATCCGGTCAGTAGAACCAGCCACTAGCAGCATCTCAGTCTTGTCTGGATTGAGCCTCAGTTTATTAGCCCTCATCCAGTCAATTGTCGCAGCCAGGCACCGGTTCAGCACATTGACAGCCTCACCTGCAGAGGATGAAAAGGAGAAATAGAGCTGTGTGTCATCAGCATACTGATGGCAATGCACTCCAAAGCTCCAGATGGCTGCACCCAATGGTTTCATGTAGATGTTGAACAGCATGGGGGACAGAACTGACCCCTGCGGAACCCCATACTGGAGAGTCCAGGGTGCCAAGCAATGTTCCCCAAGCACCACCTTCTGGAGGCAACCTGCCAAGTAGGAGCGGAATTACTGCAATGCAGTACCTCCCACTCCCAACTCAGCCAGTCTCCCCAGAAGGATACCATGGTTGATGGTATCAAAAGCCGCTGTGAAATCAAGGAGAATCAGCAGAGTCACACTCCCCCTGTCTCCCTCCCAACAAAGGTCATCATACAGGGCGACCAAGGCTGTTTCTGTGCCAAAACCAGGCCTGAAATGGATCCCGATAATCGGTCTCATCCAAGAGTGTCTGGAGCTGGCCCGCAACCACTCATTCAAGGACCTTGCCCAGGAATGGAACATTTGCCACCAGCCTATAGTTATTAAGATTTTCTGGGTCCAGGGAGGGTTTCTTCAGGAGTGGTCTCACTACCGCCTCTTTCAGGCAGCCAGGGACCACCACCCCTCGCAGAGAGGCATTAATCACCTCCCTGGCCCAGCCAGCTGTTCCATCCCTCTAGCTTTTATTAGCCAAGAAGGGCAAGGATCCAGCACAGAAGTGGTTGCACGAACCTGTCCAAGCACCTTGTCAACATCCTCAAGCTGCACCAACTGAAACTCATCCAAGAAATCGGGACAAGGCTGTGCTCTGGATACCTCACTTGATTCACCTGCTATAACGCTGGAGTCTAAGTCCTGGTGGATGCTAAAGATTTTATCCTGGAAGTGCCTAGCAAATTCATTACAGTGGGCCTCAGATGGTTCTACCATGTCCTTGGGGCCAGAGTGTAATAGCCCCCGGACAATTCTGAAGAGCTCCGCTGGGCGGCAGATTGATGATTTGATAGTGGCAGCAAAATATTGTTTTTTTGCTGCCCTTACTGCCCCTAAATATAGCTTACCATAGGCACTTACCAGTGTGTAATTGCATCCACTAGGAGTTCGTGTCCATCTGCACTCAAGCCGTCTCCGCTATTGTTTCATCGCTCTCAACTCTGGGGTATACCATGGAGCCGTACGAGCTCTACACAGGAGAGGGTGGTCAGGAGCAATCATGTCAACTGTCCGGGTCATTTCTGTATTCCACAGCTCAACCAGGGTTTTGACAGGAGCACCAGCCCTATCAGCCGGAAAACTCCCCAGAGCCCTTTGGAAACCATCCGGATCCATTAGTCTCTGGGGGCGGACCAACTGAATAGGTCCCCCACCCTTGCAGAGGGGAAAAGCCACTGTAAGTCTAAACTTCAGCAAGCAGTGATCTGTCCATGACAGAGGGACTGATGTAAGGCCCCCCCACATTCAGATCACCAACTCCATGTCCAGTTGCAAAAACCAAATCTAGAGTATGCCCTGCTACATGTGTTGGGCCAATGGCATATTGGGACAGTCCCATGGTTGTCATGGAGACCATGAAATCCTGAGCTGCCCCGGATAAGGTGGCCCCGGCATGGATGTTGACATCCCCCAGAAACAACAGTCTGGGGGATCTCAACAGTACACCCAAGACCACCTCCGTCAGCTCAGCAAGGGAGTCTGTTGGGCAGCGGGGTGGGCGGTACACCAACAGAATCCCCAGTCTGTCCCGCTGACCCAACATAAGGTGCAAACACTCCAGACCAGTAGTCACATGGACAGGGTGCTTGCAGAGGGAGGTGGAACTCCTATAGACCACAGCAAACCCCCCTCCCTGACCCTCAGGTCTACCCTGATGCTGAACCAGGTACCCTGGTGGGCATACCTGGGAGAGACTGACTCCTCCCTGCTCACCCACCCAGGTCTCAGTTATACATACCAGATTGGCTGCCTCATCCACAATTAAATCACGAATGAGGGAGATCTTATTATGCACCGATCTGGCATTTAGGAGCAGCATCCGGAGGTCTGAGAGCTGGCTGATAGGGCAACCAACAAACCTGCGGGTGTGGGGAGGACCGGAACAAGGCACAGTCGTTAACTGCCTGGGCTGCGTTCCCCTTACCTGGCAAGTCCTCCTCACAACGCCATATCTCCCTCTATCCGTCACTACGCTAATTGGGGGCCCCTCAAATCTCCCCACTTGGCTCTGAGTCCTCTCTCCCAGGCACATGACTCAAGACCCACAAAAAGGCAGACAAAGCAGGAGCCACCTCAGCCAGCAGCTTATGTATCCCCTCCAAAGAAGGGACAGGTGGAAGAAATCAGCAGTAGCTGGCTGAGTATCTGGGACCTAGTCCTGCAAGGCGTGGCAACCTGCAGCACAGGAGTCCAACAGGGAGAGGGTGGTGGTAGTGATAGCCGAGCAGCAGCAGCAAGCAAGCAGGCAGGCAGGCAGGCAGCAACGGCTCTCCTTCCCTGGACGGTGGTGGTCCCCTTTCTCCTGCAGGCACTGGGATTTGTATTTCCTGGACTAATAAACCAATCAAAGCACAGTTAGCCTTCAGTTTTCACACTTCTTTGGCAAAACAGTTCTTGGTTCAAAATATGACAAAATGTGTATTCTATGATAATATGCAGAGTTTGTAAAATACGTACAAAGAATAATTAAAGTATTGTAATAAGTAGTGGCTGTATCTCAGATTTGTGGTCACACCTCTTCAATCTCACTGTGATTAGACCTGATTGCAATTTTGATTTCATACTCATTTGTAGACCAAGGTGCCAATCAGTAAAAGTGACCTGGAAGATGTGATCATCTACCTCACTTCTTCAAAGAAAGGGAATTATATAACCAGTGAAGATCTGGTTGAATGTCAGAGAATATGGGTGGACAACATAAGAGAGCAGTGGAAACAATCTAAAGATTCAAAGCCAGGTAAACAAACAATTGTGATAAAGGAAAGTCTAGGAGTTCTTATAGGAATATCTTGCAAAAGATGTGGCAACCTAGATCAGATTAACCCTCCAGTGTGTAACCTGATGCCGCAAGCACTGAGTGTAGCAATTTATGCTGCATGCCAAAGTGTTCTTTATAGCCTAGCTGACTCAAGTTGGTTATCGTTTGGAACAAAAGGTGCATTGGACCTACAGCTTGGTTCATATCTGAAGAATCCTAGTAGTTCTTTTCACCTCTGACAAAAAGTGATCATCCAGAGTAAATCTTCAAATAAAATAATTGAGGCACAAGGGCATTGAGTGACGTAACTGAGCCAACCAGCAAGTCAGTACCAGAGGAAAGAGTTCATACTCAAGTTTTCTTTTTTGAAAGATACTCCACTGACCAAAATGTTCTAAGGCTGCAATCCTAGCCCCTGGCAGCAACAGCAGAGCTTGATGGAGCAGCACAGCCATGTCCTGCATTCACAGCCCCATGCTCATGCTGGCCAGGATGGAAGGTGGGGAGGAAAAAAAGCACAGCAACAAGGCTCATTGTTGTCATGTGGAGGCAGGAGGGCCAGCTCAGGATCTAGTGGATCCTGTGCTGGCCCACCTCTACCCCCAAAATGCTCCACTTAACGGGTTTTCTTTGGTTATTGCTGGAGGGAATAGCGCTAGAGGTACCGTATATTCCGGTGTATAAGACGACTGGGCATATAAGACGACCCCCAACTTTTCCAGTTAAAATATAGAGTTTGGGATATACTCGCCGTATAAGACTACCCCTGCTTATGACATGCCATTCTTGCCTTCGTATCGAACAAGTTTGTTATTCCAGATAGCGTAGCTAAGTTTCTTGTTTTTTGTTCGTGTATTCGTTTCCCAGAGTGTGAAGGTTTTGTTATCTGTCTATCCTACGTTTCTTCCTTCCCTCTGTCTTGTGTTTGACATCGTTTGTCTCGTTGTTCCTGGGGAATTCCTTGGGGGGGGGCCCTCCCTTCCCTGATCCTTTCCCCCAGAACTTTAGCCTACGGCTCCCAGAGATACCGCGGCTGCGGTTCTCGCTCTCTAAGGCGGCTGCCTTAGTCTCCTTTTGTTAAGGGAGCTTACAGCTTTCCTTCTCGCCCAGTGGCACTCCTCCGCCCTCGTTTAGCCTCGCAGGAGCCGCTGCTCTCTGCCGATCCTAACGGCGATTCCGGGAGACCGTGGCTGCGACTCTCCCTCGCTCAGCAGGCGGCCGCAAGTCTAATCGAGAGCTTCCGATCGCGGCTCTCCACCTCGCGCCGCCTCGCTCTCTCCCTTTTATCGCCGCCTATTTTGGCGGCCCCAGAGCCTGCGGCTGCGGCTCTTTCCCTTGCTCTGCCTCCCCCTCCCTCCGGCTTTCTGCACGGCAGTTAATTACGCCGCGACGACCATTGAAGCCTGCGGCTGCGGCTCCGTTTAAATTTGTAGTCCAGCAATGCCCACTCTTGCGAAATAACTACCGTATATTCCGGCGTATAAGACGACTGGGCGTATAAGACGACCCCCAACTTTTGAGAAGATTTTCCTGGGTTAAAAAGTCGTCTTATACGCCGGAATATACGGTAGCTTCTACCTGCTGTTCAAGTGCTCCTCACCAGTGAGGCTTCCCTGCAGATGGTGGAGCTCTCTCACCTATGGAGGACCTGCAATACTGAGCAAAGGAACACCAACACCCCATCCTGTCTCCTCCAGCACAGTGGACTGGGGGTTTGGACTGGTCTGTAAGTTATGTTCTCATTTCACAAGAAATGACTGTAGTTAAACACCGTTAGAGTCGTTGCATAGATTTTAAAATACAAATGATAAAAGAGCTAGGAATGCAGATTTTTCCTCCTTTCATTGCTTCTGTCACAATAAGAAAGTTTCTGAAATAAGAACATAAGGGCATAAGAAGAGACCTGTTGGATCAGACCAAGGGCCCATCCAGTCCAGCATCCTGTTTCCCACAGTGGCCAGCCCAGATGCCTCTGGGAAGCCCACAGGTAATCGCTCCCCCATGCCCCCCCTCCCCCAACAACAGCAGGTTAGAGCACCTTTTTATGTTGAAGGCTGTATGTCCTCTGGGGTAATCTGGGCCGCATGCCAGTAATGGGTGGAGCCAGAGCCGATGATGGGCACAGCCAGACAACAGTGCTCTGGATTCACAAATCTGAAATAGAGGCCATTTGTGGCTTTTTAGTTTAGAGAAAAGGCGAGTAAGAGGTGACATGATAGAAGGGTATAAAATTATGCATGGCATGGAAAGAGTGGATAGAGAGAAGGTTTTCTCCCTCTCATAACACTAGAACTTGTGGACATTCAATGAAGCTGAATGTTGGAAGATTCAGAACAGAGAAAAGAAAGTACTTCTTCACACAGTGCATAATTATAGTACGGCATCCGCTCCCACAAGAGGCAGTGATGGCCACCAACCTGGATGGTTTTAAAAGAAGCTTCAACAAATCTATGGAGGATAAGGCTATCAATGGCTACTAGCCACGATGGCTGTGCTCTGCCTGCGTAGTCAGATGCAGTATGCTTCTGAATACTAGTTGCCGGAAGCCGCAGAAGGGGAGACTGCTCTTGCACTCAGGTCCTGCTTGTGGGGTTCCTATGGGTATCTGGTTGGCTACTGTGAGTACAGGATGCTAGACTAGATGGGCCACTGGCCTGATCCAGCAGGCTCCTCTTATGTTCTTACCATCCTGCTTCAGTTTGCACCAAAGCTACCTCAGATTAGTATTTCCAATCATGTGCAGAAATACCCAGAAATAAGCTCCACTGTCTTTTTTCTTTCTGAATTTAGCATGCTAAACATACATAAACACGTGTAGATATATGAGAGAAGCCCACCAGTTTGTTCTCAGACAGATGAGGGGAAAATGGTTCCCATATCACATGTCCAGTAAATTTATGTCCTTTAATTAATTTTTATCCAGTAAAATACAGCTCTTTCCAGTTGGTCTGAAAGAGCTAGTCGGGACAATTTTAAAAGCTGGGGGAGGGAAGGAGGAGCAAATAGGAAGGAAGGAACCTTGACAGCAGCTTCAGGAGATGTCGGGAGCAGCATAAAATAAGAATGCATTCCTTGGGTTGTCCACCTGTGATTAAGAAGTTTACAAAGAAATCCTACTTAGGATCTGGGAGGTGGAGAGTAGTGGATTCACCACCATATGTGGGGCCCTGTCAATTCCTACTGACCGGGGGGGGGAGCACTTTGTTTGTTTGGTCCTTTTTGCTGTGCCAGGTCCAGGCTGGCAGAACAGAGAGGTGTGGATCAAGCGTCTCTCTGGGAGCTGCAGAGGGTTAGGATCCAGCAGATCCACGGCTGGCTGAGTTCCATCCTGGTCATGCCCTGTTTCGAGGCTGTCCATGGCACAGAGGCCAGCAGGCAGGAGCATCCTCTGAATCCTACCGAACCCACTCCAGTTGGGAGGGTCAGAGTTTAGGACTGCAGCTATATTTATTTAGTTATAAATCACTTACTATTTTTAAAATCTCTATAAACGGTGTACAATATAAAAACAAGCTATCATTAAAACAAAAATACAACATAAAACTAATAAAAATAAAAAATAAATCAAACAAATTCAGGGGATTGAAAGACATAAAACAGGCTATGCTCTTATGGTCTCTAAATCTAGAGCATTAGCTGTCATGATCAATAGTGGCTGAAACATGTATTCTCCACGAATTTGCCTAATTTTCATTTCAGTTATCTTAAGGTAATGGCCATCATCCCATCTTGTGGGAGTGAATTACATACATGTATCATGTATTTTTTGAAGAAGTAATTTTAAGTTGTACTCAATAGGACTTAATTCTGAGTAGGCATGTATAGAATTGTGCTGCTAGTCACCTTTTTTTAAAAACTAAATTTGTAGCCTTTCCTTGTAAGGAAGGTGCTCCAACTCACAGATCATTTTGACTGGCCTTTTCTGCATTTTTCTAGCTATGGATCTCAGAAATGGATATTCTAGAGCTGGGAAATATGCAGAAAACCCAAATTTCTGCTGGGAATAAATGTTCATTAAATAAATGTTTATCCTTCCTAGGTGACATTTTCATGGATCTTAAAATGTAGGTCCTTGTGTCTCTGATTTTAATAAGTAAACAGGTAATATGACTGTTTCACACTACACTGGTCAAAATTGGCTATATTCGCATGTAACAGAAGGCCAGACTTTCTGGCTTATTGTGGCTTACCACGAATGAGCAGCGTGCTGGTGAACACAACCCAATGGTCCCACTTTGCTCCTCTAGCACAAATGGGATAAACAAACCAGAAAACTTTGAATTTGTGTTACATCCAAGCCAAGGACTGTGGTTCATTGCTCCCTGATAAGCTATGAAAACTAACCAACCTGAAGCAATAGTTTGTTGTTGATCATGCTGACTATGGCTTTGTTAGGGAATAACGAACTACAATCCCTGGCTTGGACATAACATGAAAACCAAGGCTTCTTAGCATATGCCAGGGGAAGAGCTATTGGACAGCATGCACAAGTATGCTACTTGTTCCTGGTACATTCCTTATTGGTATGTGCAAATGCAGCAATTGTTTGGGGACTTAATATGTATGGGAGAGCCAGCAACATTCATATTTAAATAATATGGTTTAGCTTTCTGTATTTATTTTTAAGAGATGTAGACTTTTTAGTTGTAAAAACAGTTTAGATAAATGCTGATCATTTGGGATGTGGGTGCAAATTCCACTTCACCTTGAGAATCACTGCAGGGAGAAGCCATTTTTTCTTATATCATGAGGTCCTCTGTGAAAAAAGTAGGAGCCAGCATGATCTAGTGTATCACCAACATGTCACCCCACTGCTGAAAGAATAGCACTAGCTACCTATTAGCTACCAGGCTAAGTTCAAGGTTCTGGTTTTGGTGTACAAAGCCCTATACAGCTTGGGACCAAGATACCTGAAAGATCATCTTATCCCTTATATACCCAGTCGATCACTATGCTCTGCAGGTGAGGGCCTCCTGCAGATACCATCTTATAAGGAGATCCGTTCCGCACAACATAGGAAGTGGACCTTTAGTGTAGTGGCACCTACCCTTTGGAATTCCCTTCCCTTAAATATTAGACAGGCACCATCTCTGTTATCTTTTTGGTACCTACTGAAGACCTTCCTCTTTCAACAAGCCTTTTAAATAGAGACCTTATCCCAGTCTGCATCTGTGTTGGAATTGCTTTTTTAAAAAAGACGTTTTTAAATACATTTTGTTTTAATATGTTTTTAAAGATGTTTTGTTGTAATATATATTAAAGTCTGTTTTTATGATGTTTTAGAGTGTTTTTAGTGCTTTTGTTTGGTGCCCTGGGCTCCTAAATATAATAAATAAATAAATGATAGTGTGAAAAGTTGCTAAGCTTTCAGGATGCCAGGCAATAGTTGCTTGGTGGTAGTCATGGTGATATGTATGGGAGTATGTGGATTTTTGACAGGATTGTAACCCAGTTTTCCCCTTCCTCCCCTTCTGAATGAAACAGAAGAATTTGCACCTGCTGCCCCCAAAACAGCTTCTGTTCATAGGAAAAGTCTTGCACCTATTCGTAGCAAGGCCAGACTTTCATCAGCTTGTGCACCATGTGAGCCTAAGTTAATCCAGTTGGAAGTTCCCCCCATCAATACTGAACCAGACCGCATGCATCTGACTTACAATCAAATGGAAGAGGTTGGGAAGAGATACAAGGAAATGAGGCGGCAGCTGAAGGTACTGTGCTTCTGCAGCATAATGTTATTCATTTGTTCTTTTGCTTTGAATCATAGGAGCTGACTAAGAGCCAGTTGTTTAAAGCAAGGTTTGGCCATAAAATTGTATGCACACCTATGTGTGTGTGTTAATATTTATTTATGGATTTTTTCTTACATTTATATCCCACTTTTCTTCCATTGTAGAACCCAAGGTAAAGTATATGTGTCTCTCAGGTGATGTCTCATCCAGGCACTGACCTGATCCACATGTGCTTAGCTTCAGCAAGGTGGTGGCCTCATGTGCCTTCAGAGTACAATCAGTGATCCCTCTTTCAAGCCACCTTCAGCTCTTGAAAAAAAAAGTTATCTCTAGAACACCTTCTTGCTAGTGCATATAGAGTTGGCTCCAGAACTGGCACTCCACAAACGGAAAGATGCTTTCCATTCTCAGAAGTGAGCTGTATCCAATGAAGGTTCCCACTATGCTAACTGGATGCTTGTGCAGATGGAAGGCGACTTTCACCAATTTCTTCTTCCCCTTTCAGTCCTCAGCACCACCTCCCATGCTTAACCCCCTACCTTCTGAAGCAGATTTTCAGGGCCATGTGGGGCTGCAGCTGGGAGGGGGGATTGCCAAAAATCCTCTTCCGCGTCTGCCTGTGGGAGTGTCCGGTTCAAGGAATTCTGCTCCACACAACTCTAGATCTTACCCATTGCATTTGTCTGGTTATGTCTGTGTGTTACACCTATATAACACCCAGTTCAGATTATTTACAGCCAAGCTAGCCAAACAATGTAAAAAATAACCAGCTACTTAAAACACATTTCGCAGGAGAGTTAATATTTTATTATCATAAAGCTAAAAACAAAATGTATAACCAATGATCTCCTCTGAGAGAGGAAAATAACACAAATCCATTTCAAACTATTTCCCTACAAATAAAGGCACTTTGCCTCACCAAGAAAACCTTTCTTAAACAAATTATCTTAAAGTATGGGGGGGAAACCCAGCAGTTCCTTGGGATGCAACTTCATGACCATGGAATAGATCTCTACATGGATTGGGGCAATTGTAATTTTAGTAGATGTTCCTCAGCCCATCATAAGACACTTTACAGTAAAGGTGCTTCTTAAGGTGTGCACAACCCAAACCATTTGTTTATTTAACCCCACATAGTTGCTTTTCCAGACAGGGTAGTCTTGCTGGCCTCTTGTGGCAAAGATAGTAAAGAGTCTTGTGGCACCTTAAATACAACATGGCAGAAACCTTTGTGGACTACAGTCTACTTCATAAAATGCAGGAAGTGTTATCCTGATATATGTATGATGGGGAATGAGGAGATGCCACAACATGCTTGGTTGTTTTTATGTTCATCCTTGCCTCTCAGTTAAATATTCCCGAGGCAGCTAACATATATAAAAGCACAAATAATAGTTATAAAAGATACGCTAAACAAAACAGTTCATCAGCAATCACATTGAAATCAGATGCCATTAAAACCCAGTGGCAATACAAACATATTTGAATGTCACTGAAAAACTATCAGAGAAATAGTTTTTCATTCACAGATGAATAAGAGAAAGAAGTTCTATAGCTGAGGTGCCACAGACAAAAAAGGCCCTGCTCCTTGTGGTAACCAATCACACCTCAGAAGGTGGGGCACTCTGAGCAAAGCCTCTAAAGAATATCTTAGTTGGCAGACAGATAGTTTTGGAGCTGGATCAAGAACCCTGAATTAGTTCCCTGCCAAACAAGCTATCCCTGTTAGTGCTCTCCAGTAGCTGAAGCTTTGCAGACCACTCTCAGGCACCTTTACATAGAGGGTAGGGCAGTAGATAAGATTAGAAAGGAATGGACATTTGGTCAGGAATGAGGAACTTGTGGTCTTCCAGATACTGAACTACAGCTTTCATCATCCCTGGCCACTGGTCCTTTCGGCTAGGATCATTAGGAATCGGAATCCAATAACACCTGGAGGGCCACAGTTTTGCCTTTCCCTGCATTAGGTCCTTTCATTTCCAGATGGAAAAAGCCTTCTCACTATGCTACAATTTTTTGACACAGCTAAATAATACTGCACAACAGCATTCAGATGTTTTATAAATTTATAAAATAAACAAATATTGTTTTCATTGTGTCTTATATGTTTTGCGATTTTATTATTATGATGGATGTATTTTATCCTATTCTGTTTACCGCCCTGAGAGCTACTTGCTATGGGCGGTATATAAATGCAACAAAATAAATAAAATAAAATATAAATAAATAAATAAATAAATTTTATGACAAAAGAGGGATTTGTCTTACTGTTGCAGAGAAAGACCAGCCCCTTAGAGTATGCAGAACAATGTCGACTGGTGAGATCTGGAGACCTGGTTGTGGATGGCCACTGCTGCCCAAGCACCATCCAGGGTGAAATGGGAGAGCTGGTGGACCAGCATCGCCTGGCTTGCCACCTGGTCTACACGCAATGTCTCAAGCTCTGTGAAAAATATGGGGTTCCACTTACTGAAAAGCTGCTGAAAAAGGGTATAGTAAAACAACGGAGTGAAAGGGAATGCTATATATCAAAACAGTGGGATCTGACATAAGTTCAGAATGGAAGTCATTAGCTGACAAAAAAAATGTAGGCAGAATAATACTCTTTTGCATTTATAAGGTTTGATGGGTGGTGGGTCTGGAAGGTGTACAGCTGACTAAGTTTGCGCTTCTGAACTCACTTACTAGCGAGTAAGTTCTACTGAACTTTGTGGGACTTAGTTCCAAGTAAAGATGTGTAGGGTTATGCTACATAACTTAACACAGACCAACTGTATTCTGTGTCTGTGATTTATGTACCAGTACTCCATGGGTATACTATCTTGTCTAAGTTCTTAGCCCTTTTGATTGCGAAGGCAGGCTTTAGAGAATGGACAATGCCTGATAAAGTTCTGTAAGAGCAGAAAAGGAGGAAGGAAATTTGCCTGAGATGTTGTCCTGATATAAAGTCACATTAGTAACACTCACCTGATTCGGATGCAAAATCTGGAGTAAAGTGATGGTGGCGGTATGAACCATTGCATGTCTGGCTCTGACAACCTAATTCCTCTAGATTATTACTACACAAGTGACTTGGGGGAAAATCAACAACTTTGGATTATTTGGATAGCTAAGGCCAGACAGGTAGAAATGTTGTACTTAGGCTTTGTGTAATGCCACAATTCTCTCTCTTTAAATTTGCTTTCTGTACTGTTAGCTCTGCTCTACCCTGGAGATAGAATCGTCAGAGAGGGAAACAGCTTCCAGAAGATGAGACAACCAGGGGGTTATTATGATCTTTCTTCTACTGTCCAACGAGGATCACCTTCAAGAGAACAGCCAAGTAGCTCTTCTGGGGATCAAAAAAGGTTTGTAAAAATTTCAAGATTATATACCTGTCCCAATACAGCTAGCACAGAAGTCCCAGCAGGTTCTTGGGCAGGAATTTCATTGCTACAACCAAAGCCAAACTTGGTCATTAAGCACTTTGAAGACCTAGGTGCATGCACTATTTTTTGTACTGTTCTTGGTTATGTAGACCACACATTGCTAACCTTTTTTCAACTCAAGGGTCACATTGCCCCATTGCAACCCCCTGTGGTCTGAGTGCCAGTGGTAGATGTGGCTTCAATCTGAAAAGTGGTGAGGGTGCAATTTTTCTTCCTATTGTAGTGCTGAGCTCGGCAGAGATGTTTAAACCAGAGCTTGGAAAAGTTATTTTTTTTGAACTACAACTCCCATCAGCCCAATCCAGTGGCCATGCTGGCTGGGGCTGATAGGAGTTGTAGTTCAAAAAAGTAACTTTGCCAAGCTCTGGTTTAAACCACCTAACTGGTGATGTTACCCACCAGTCCCCTACCCAATTTACTGGCAGTGGAAGTGCCTCTCTTCTCTGCCACTGGGAACAGGCTGGAATACTCCAGAAACAGGAACAAGCCCTCCAGTCTGCTTTGATATTTCTTGAGTGCTCCAGAAACATTGGAGCAGATGACAGCGCTCTTTCCTGTTCCTGGAGCCCTCCAGCCTGTTCTCATTAGTGATGGGTAAAGGAGAGGCACTTTATTGGTCCACTGTCACTACTGGCAAATTTCTTCAGGGGCTGGTGGACCAGTAAAAAGGGCTTGTCGGACTGGTGTTTTGGCACTCCTAATATAGATGAAGAAATGTGTATTTTACTTCTTTAGCCAGTAGTTAATTTCCTGATAGATAAGATCCAAGACTACAAGAGCAATCCAAACCCTCTTGGAGGGATGGCTGGATTGGAGAGAGGTGTCCTAGTGCCCAGCTCTGCTGACCTTGGCTGCCTTCCCACCAGCCACTGTCTATGGCAGCCTTTCCCAACCAGTGTGCCTCCAGATGTTGTTGGACCACAACTCCCATAAGCCTCAGCCAGCATTGCCAATGGCTGAGGCTGATGGGAGTTGTGGTCCAACAACATCTGGAGGCACACCGGTTGGGAAAGGCTGTCCTATGGAGTGAAGCCAGTGTCACTCCGTTGGCACAGAGCCAATTGTTAAACTCTAACAAGAACTTATAATCTTCCTTCTGCCAAATGGGGTGTTCTGAGGGAGGGGAGGGGCTGAGCCAGCCTGGGGCCCATTGAATCCCAAGCTGGCCCCATGCTGTCAGGCTAACACAGTGATCTGCCTGCCTCTCCCCCACCTAACGTCCTGGCTGCCTTGTGCTGTAGATCTGTGGATGCCATGGTGTCTGTGCTGCTCCATGAAGCCCTGCTGGGTAGCGCCTACAATTAGGATTGCACTCCAAGATGCTAGAGAAATTGTTTAGAGTTCCATCCTCTTACAGAAAACAGTGTCTTAACAGCCTTCTACGCTAACACTCTAATTTAAGCATCTATATAACTTAGTAGTTTGGTTGGACACAGATCTAGAAGAAGTTTGCTTTTGATCCTGCTGCTCTGTAATGTCAAACAAAGCACTTTTTGTTCTTTTTGCTTTTCCCTTCATTGCATGTATAATCTATTGTATATTTTTTTAAAAATAAAGACATTATATTTATTTAAACTGTAGCAAGAACTTGTAAACTGATCAGGCCTCAGCAAGCACCTCAGCATTAGGGTTGCCAGGTTCTTGGCCTGAGACTGACCCTGTGTCTTTAGGAGAAGAGAAAGTCAGCCAAGTGCAGGTGTTCTTGCAACTCTGTAATGGGAAAAACCACAAGGTGCAATTCTCCCTTCCCCCTGCACAACTTTTAAAGATGTCTTCTGTATCTTATATCTGTGTCTTATAAGAGTGGAAGCACTTTCTATTCGTGCAAAGGCCCCATTGGATACAATCTAGAATCCTGATGTTCTTAGAACACACGTTACATGCATGCCCCTGCTCCTCAGCAAGGCCCTTGCTGGCTGCTTATATGCTCCAATACTGTGCAGCAGGCTTCAAATAATTTCCTCAGCAGCATTTTAAAAAACCACTCTTTTCTTATTTTAGCTCATTTGTTGCTGTGTAAATATTAGAGACCTGCAGACAGACAAACTTCATTCCAAGCGTTTTCTGCTCTTCTCTCTCTCCCTCTTGATGTCTGTCTCTAAACAAACACTTGTTTTTCCTTCTCCTGTAGAAAGCCAGAGGCAAAGGCTAAGAAGAAGCAGATCAAAAAAGCAAAGACCCACAACTGCCGCTGGGAGTCATTTGCAGAATTTAAGAGACTAATGGGGTATGTGTTCATTCGCTGGGTCGTGATCCCAGATCTTCTCAGTGTTTTGCAATACAGAGCTCTTGAGTTTGGCCACTTAAGACTGCAATCCTAATCATGTCTACTCAGAAGTAAGTCCTGTTGAATTCAAGGGGGCTTACTCCCAGGTAAGTGAGGTTAGGAATGCAACCTTATTCCATCATGGTCTTGTTGATTCTTCCTATTGAACTTGATCTGGTCATTCCTCAAAAGCTGACTGGGGTTTAACCTTAGCAAGGACAAGGGCCCATCTGCATTAAGAACATAAGAAGAGCCTGCTGGATCAGGCCAGTGGCCCATCTAGTCCACCATCCTGTTCTCACAGTGGCCAACCAGGTGCCTGGGGGAAGCCCGCAAGCAGGACCCGAGTGCAAGAACACTCTCCCCTCCTGAGGCTTCCGGCAACTGGTTTTCAGAAGCATGCTGCCTCTGACTAGGGTGGCACAGCACAGCCATCACGGCTAGTAGCCATTGATAGCCCTGTCCTCCATGAATTTGTCTAATCTTCTTTTAAAGCTGTCCAAGCTGGTGGCCATTACTGCATCTTGTGGGAGCAAATTCCATAGTTTAACTATGCGCTGAGTAAAGAAGTACTTCCTTTTGTCTGTCCTGAATCTTCCAACATTCAGCTTCTTTGAATGTCCACGAGTTCTAGTATTATGAGAGAGGGAGAAGAACTTTTCTCTATCCACTTTCTCAATGCCATGCATCATTTTATACACTTCTATCATGTCTCCTCTGACCCGCCTTTTCTCTAAACTAAAAAGCCCCAAATGCTGCAACCTTTCCTCGTAAGGGAGTCGCTCCATTCCCTTGATCATTCTGGTTGCCCTCTTCTGAACCTTTTCCAACTCTATAATATCCTTTTTGAGATGAGGCGACCAGAACTGTACACAGTATTCCAAATGCAGCCGCACCATAGATTTATACAACGGCATGATGATATCGGCTGTTTTATTTTCAATACCTTTCCTAATTATCGCTAGCATGGAATTTGCCTTTTTCACAGCTGCCGCACACTGGGTCGACATTTTCATCGTGCTGTCCACTACAACCCCGAGGTCTCTCTCCTGGTCGGTCACCGCCAGTTCAGACCCCATGAGCGTATATGTGAAATTCAGATTTTTTGCTCCAATATGCATAATTTTACACTTGTTTATATTGAATTGCATTTGCCATTTTTCCGCCCATTCACTGAGTTTGGAGAGATCTTTTTGGAGCTCTTCACAATCCCTTTTTGTTTTAACAACCCTGAACAATTTAGTGTCGTCAGCAAACTTGGCCACTTCACTGCTCACTCCTAATTCTAGGTCATTAATGAACAAGTTGAAAAGTACAGGTCCCAATACCGATCCTTGAGGGACTCCACTTTCTACAGCCCTCCATTGGGAGAACTGTCCATTTATTCCTACTCTCTGCTTTCTGCTTCTTAACCAATTCCTTATCCACAAGAGGACCTCTCCTCTTATTCCATGACTGCTAAGCTTCCTCAGAAGTCTTTGGTGAGGTACCTTGTCAAACGCTTTTTGAAAGTCTAAGTACACTATGTGCACTGGATCACCTCTATTTAAAGCATCACTTTAAACAGTTATGGCTTCCCACAACGAATCCTGGGAACTGTAGTTGACAACTGAAAGATTCCTGTTTCACCCACATAGCAGCTATTCCCAGAGTGGTTTAACAATCAACCCTTCTTCCCAGGGAATTCTGGGAATTGTAGCTATAGAGGTAGGTGGGTGCTAACAGACCAGGGCCCAAACAGTGTTCCTTATAGACCTCAGTGGAGCAGCTGGTAAAGGCAGACACAGGTGCTTGCAAACAGGAACTGCTGAGTTGGCCTAGCTGGCCCATGTAGGAAGCCACACTCTATTACAGAGCCCAACTGGTAGAGACAGCTGGCCATAGATATTAAAGTGCACTACTCACTCTCTACCTGGGTAGATGGTCTGGCCTTTTTCTCCCTTTGCTGCTGTTGTTGGGTTTCCAAAGCCAAGTGCAACTGTTAGGGATGATCCCTAGATGTGAAGCTGGAGAGGGCAGCATGGAATTGTTCTTGACCTTGTATGGAAGCACAGTGTGAAGTCAGTGACAAGGGAAGGTACAAGTTTTTAGCAATCACCATTTTGGCATTATTTTCCAAGGCAAGCCAAAACATTGTGGACCCCTGCTTCCCTAGGATTTTTAGGAGCCACTCTCAGTCAGAGGAAACAGTATAAGGCTAGGTAGACCAATCTGTCTGACTCCATATAAGACAGCTTCATAAGTTCATAACTTTAAAGCTAAACATCAGTTTGAGATCTGAACAACACAGTGCTGTCCTCCAAGGCAAATGTGTAGCTCATATAAAAGTGGAGGCACTACCTCTTCCATTTTGGTTGCCCCTTTTTATTCAATCCAGTCATCCTTGACTCCACCTATGCTTTTATGTCATTGGTGGAGAATGTCCAGCCTATGGGTCTAATTATGTGATGTTGGGTATGGAGCAGGTAAAGACATACAGTAGCTGCAAAGGAACCATCAGAAATGTAAAGTGCGCTCCCAATTGTTCCTTGGCAAGCAGGGCTCACTGACTGGCTGATCAGCAAGCCACTTTGAAGTCATCTGTTTGCAACTATGATTTGGATTCAATTCACTAATATGCAAAAAACCTTGCGGTTTAAGAATGTACCTATAGCCCACAGATATTTCTACCAAACTTTAAAAAGCAGGGAAATTGGGCAGCTATAGTGAATGCACCAGGGGAGCAGGAGACCTGACCTCCTCTCTGAGATATTGTACTGCCCTACAAAGTTGTCAAAATGCAAACACAATTTGGGTTGGTCTTTCACAGTCCAATCCACTTGCTGTGTAGCTTGGAAGAATTTGGTAGTTGCAAATTTTAGTGTTGCAAAGTGTTGCTGTACTTCACATATTCCCAGAAACAGAAGCAAAAGAGAATGATTTACTATAGGAGACTTCACTAAAATTGGAAAGTAAATCAAACATATTTAAAGTGAACTATATCAACTGTTTTAATATTGTTGCTTCCTTCCTGCTACAACAAGTCCAGCACAGCACATGTCTTGTTCCTATTATTTGGGCTGATTGCAGGTGTTGCCACCACTCACCATATGCTCAGAGGCACGTTACCAAATTCTTCCAAGTTACACAGGAAGTGGATTGGACTATGAAAGACCAACCCAAATTGTGTTTTGCATTTTTACATATTCCCAGCAAGCAGGGAAAGGCTGGCCAGAGCCTTTGCATATGTGTCACGGCTGGGCGGGCGTCTGGAAAGCCAGAGATCCAGGTATTTGGGGTGATTAGGTCCCGCACCCCCAAAAGGTAACCCTAGATCTGCTCTTACGTTGTCTGCCTTCTTCTCGAGAAGTGTATGTTTCCTGAGTTCTCCAAAACACTTATCACCTCCGGCGCCGATACTGCTGGGCCAGGCCAGGTTGTGGGAGGAGGAGGCAGCCCGCCTGCACGAAGCGCCCCCGGCTGAGCCGCTCCTCTCCCAGCAGCATGACGCCCTGGTATGCTGGCTGGAGGCCCGCCTGGACCGCGGGAAATATGCCATCAGTTCTGCGAGGCCCTCGAGGCCCACACCGGACCTGCCCAAGCCGCCCCCACCAGGGCAGGGGAAGGCAGAGGAGGAGCAGGAGCCGGAGGGGAAGCCGCAGCAGCCGCCGCCGAGCAGTGAGCCCAGAGCGAAGAGATATGCTGTCAAGGTCGATTTTCATATCTAGCCATACCAGGGGCATGACGACAACACAGTACACAACAACGTGGAATACATCCTGGGCAAGTGGATGTTCCATGATCAAGAAGTCCAGATGCCAAGTCAACTTCACCCACTTTGGAATGTGGCAACAAACTCTTGGTGGAGGGTCAAAAGGATAAGACAGACCCTTGTGAGGCTTGCATAGAACAAAAAGGACATTTTTTTCTTAATAACGTTATTTGTTATTTAGTTTAATTTTTGTAAATGGTATTGCTTTTATTGATGTATTTTTATATTTGTGTTTATTTTTCTTTGTAAGCCGCCTTGAGGCGGGGTATAAATAAATATATTCTATTCTATATTTGTAGGGCGGTACAATATCTCAGAGAGGAGGTCAGATCTGCTCTCCTGGTGCATTCACTATAGCTGCCCAATTTCTCTGCTTTTTAAAGTTTGGTAGAAATATCTGTTGGGTATAGGTATGTTCTTAAACCACAAGGTTTTTTGCCTACTAGTGAATTTCTCTGATTTTTAATCCGGGATTAAAAATTAATGGGATCCTGTCCAAGTTTGCTGAGAATGGATTGATCATTTGCATGCTTATTGAGTTCAGTGGGATTTACTCCCATGCAATCATGCTTAAGACAGGTAAAACTGACCATGGGGGAGGGAGAGTGGAAGGGGAGATTGGCGGGGGGAGGTAAGGGAATAGCAGCTTTGATCATTTGCATGCTTTTTAGTTCAGTAGGATTTACTCCTGTGCAATCATGCTTATGATAGGTGAAACTGACCTGGGGGAGGGGAGGAGGAGGTCAGGGATGGGAGGGGAGGAGATTGGATCAGTGGGAACTGGGCAGTGGGAAAGCCCCTTTCCTTTCCAAAAGGAAAACACTGTGAATAATATCATTCTTTTTTCAGGGTTTCCCCCACCTTTTTATTCTACAGCAGGCAAATGTAGCCTCCCACCCAAATTTAAACCACAGCTGTCCCTGGCCACATCTACGCCAGACCTTTATTGCACTTTAGACAGTCATGGCTTCTCCCAAGTGTAGTTAGTGAAGGGTGCTGAGAGTTGCTAGGAGGTGCCCTGTTCCCCTCACAGACCTTCAATCAGAGCAGCTGTCAAACCACTGTGGCCACTGCAGCTGTCAGGGGAATAAGAGTCTCCTCTCAGCACCCTTCACAAACTACACTTCCCAGGATCCTTTGGGGGAAGCCGTGACTGTCTAAAGTGGAATGAATGTCTGGCATGGGTGTGGCCCCCTGATTAGGCAAGCCAAGCAGTGGTGAGTCTGGCTTTTAGAACACTGACAGTTGGTTCTTACTGAGCATGCCCAGCCTTATCACTGAGTTCAATGCTAAATTTCTTAAATTAATTAAAAATCAGCCAGGCATTTTTTTTAAACTTTTAAACTGCAGAAGATGAAGGTCAGAGTATTGGGCAAGGTCAGTAATAGGATTACAGGTACTCTGTGAACATGGCTGATTCTTAATTAATTTCAACAGATTATGGCTATTTCTAAGTTTGCAATGCATTGCTCTTTACAGAAGCCGCTCAAAAAGATTGGTTCCTCCAATGAATTTTTGGACTGTATTTGAATTAGCCTTAGTAGACTCACCAGATGAACTTGACCAACAATATATGGAAAGGTATGGTACACATTTTTCTTTTTTTCTCTTTTTGCTTTAGTGGAATTATAATACCTTTTTATACTCTCATACCTGTAAAGGTTTCCTTATGCAGGATTTCTGCCCCCAAAGGTGTGGCTGGCTGCCTCTTCTTAAGAAATGATTAAAAACTCATATTTTTTCTCTTCTTGATGTACTATTTCACATTGGTTTCGTCCCATTCCTAGGTTAATTATTATTTTATTTCATTCTCTTTTATTCTCTCCCCACTTGCATGCATTCTACCAAATTCCCCACATCTTTGGATCAGCTTTCTCTAAGATTGTAAGCCACTGGGCTGGGACTTGTGTTTTCTCTTTTTGTATGTCACCTGGTGCATATTAGGCAATTGTATCAATAATAAATAGTGAGGACTTGATTTTCCTTCACCCTGACAAGTAACAAAAGGACACGTACAACTCAGTCCACAAGCATGTTGAGCTATAATAACCAGCATTTATTGTTGTTATACTGCGCGTGACATGTAAGTCTTACTGCCACACTTAAAAAAAAAAATGCTAACGATGCTCTGTCTAAGAAGAACGCTGCTGGATCATACTGGAGGTCCATCTAGTCCAGCGTTCTGTTTCCCACAATGGCCAACTGGATGCTTCTGAGTCGTTTGTAAGCAGGGCATCAAGACAACAGCCCTCCCCTGTTTGTCCCCTAGCAGCTGTTAATTCAGAAATGAAATCCAATGTGAATCAAGACTTCTCCACCAGAGGGCCCTGAGAATACAAGAGCTGTGCTGGATCAGACCAATGGCCTATCTAGTCCTGTATTCTCCCATTGGCTAACTAGATGCTGTAGGGAAGCCCACAGGACTTGAACCCTATGGCATTTTCCCACTCATAATCCCCAGTTACATTCTGGGGATCTTCCATTCAGCTGTCAAGGTTTATAGCTATTAGTAAACTTACCTTCTCTGAGAGGCATAGGGAACCTGTGATCTGGACTACAACTCCCATCATCCCTGATCATTAGCCATACTGGCTGGGGCTGATGCGAGTTGGAGTCCTACCAAAAAAAAATGTGGAGGACCACAGGTTTCCCAGCCCTGTCTGTGTTGGGCTAGGGAAGCTTTTTTTCTGTTGATGACAGCATTCCCTAACTGGTGATGGTAATCTTCCAGGGGGTGCATCAGGCTGGGCAGAGTGAGAGTTGGTGGTAGATAAGACAAGCAACAAATGAGTAGGGCCATAGCTAGCTGTAGGTGGGATCACTCCTCTCTCTCTCTGTCTGCCAGCACATTTTCTGCCTCTTTCTCTCCCCTCTTTTTTCCCCTCTCCCTTTTCTCTCCTACTGTCTCTCTCTCTCTCTCTTTGCCTTCTTTCTTTTCCCCCTTTCCTCCCCAGCTGTCATCCTGAGTAAAATCTGTCTTCCCTCTGCACGCAGCAATTAGGCTTACAAAAAAGCTCTCTTTGGGGCCAGTGGGCCAAAGCCTAATTGCCACACATAGGGGATTTTTGTCAGGATGTCTTCATGTGGAGAGGAGAGGGTTAATCCCTACCCAGCTACAGTCCCGAGGAACATTAATTGTAATTTAAATTTACAATTAAAATGATGAGATAAATACAAATGCAATGGATCAATTAAATTATTAAAACAGCAGCATGAGAGGGGTGCAAATGCCCTGGGCTGTTTTAGAAATTCATTGCGGCCTCAGGAACTTAAAACAGATTAAAAGCACAGTAGAATACAAAAGTCTTTGCCTCCCTCTTAAAATTCAAGAGAGAGGAAGCCAACCAAGCCTCTTTCAGGAGGGAGTTCCGCTGCTGAGAAGGCCTTTATTTCATACCCTACCAAGTGCGCTGCTGAAGGTGGTACAACACCAAGCATGACCTCAGGGGTTGAACCCAGCACATGAGCTGATTCATCGAAAAGGAAGTGCTCCTTTGGATAATCTGGTCCCAAGCTGTTTAGGGTTGAAATGATTGGTCTGGATTTTTTTCATTGAAATGTGTATTTTAGTATTAGAGATATTTTTGTCTATTTCTTTTGATGAAGGGGCATTCCTTGTCATTATGGTGACTTTATTCCAAAGCCAGACCTCTTTTCAATTTTTCATAGACCTGCATATTTTCATATTGTGTTTGCCATTAAGAACCATAATTTCATCCAGCCGCCACATGAGTCCTTCTTGATATTGTTGTATTTGTGTGTGTGTGTTTTCACACTTACAGTATTTATTTTCCTGGATTTTGTTTACAGAGAGCTGAGGAAAATGTTTAGCTTTCTGAATCCCTTGACTGACCCCAATAGTTTCTGGCCAGGACACCTTCTTGATAAACTGCGTCTCTTTCTACCCGGGGAGGCTCGTGATGAAGGGAATGCTATATTCAGCCATGTTTCTCGCACACGCCCAGTCTATCCTGCTCGTTACAATCCTCACCGCAGCTGGCCAATCAGTGACCAGAGATATGTGTCCTATGGAGATCCAGAATCCCGAAAGCATAATTATTATATCTGACAGTGTTTCAAAATATTCCACAATACCGACATTTCATGACAAGTTGGCTCCTCCAGGGGATTGGCTACAAAAAGCCAGTATTCTAAGCAAAACGAACGAGGACATGGTAAGAAGATTTGTGACAAGGGTCTCGTTTGGCAAAAGGGGCTTTTCTAGACCATCAGTAAACACATGCCCCAAACGTATGTTGTGACTTTAAGTGTTACGAATGTCAGAAAGTAAATATGTGAGGTGGGTTTGGAGGACATGTTTGCTAGCTCCAAGCCCCTCACTCTCCATTCACTGATATTTTGTCATTTTCCAACCTATGAAAGGTGACTGAAGCTGGAGAATCAGGGTGCTAAAATGCATGGGGAGCCTCCACAGATACAGAAGGCTCCCCACTTCAGACAGTTACCTTCCATGGGTTGGAAGGGAACGGGGTGGGGTGAAGGTAGTGTGCATTTTCCCAGTACTTCCCCTCCTGTGCTTGCTTTGCTCCATTTGTAATGTGTGAAGATGCCTCATGCCAGAATTCCACAGTGGTGTGATACCTACTCTATACTTTATGGGACTGCAGGAACAGCCTTATGTTGCTGTTCCCCTTAAAGGAATAGAAGAAGTATAGGGAAAGATTCCTGTAGTGGATGCCCAGCTAACAGAGCTTGCGGGAGGGACCATAGGTCAGTGGTAGAGGCTATGCTTTGTTTGCTGAAGATCCCACTTAAATGGATCTTTGTACATAATCAGACTAAAGGACTAATATTCAAGTGGCGCATGTGTTTAGCTAAAACAACGAGGAGTCTTGTGGCACCTTGAAGACTAATGCATTTATTATGGCATCAGCTTTTATGGACTACAATCTATAGCCCATGAAAGATTATGCCATAATTTGTTAGCCTTCATGGTACCACATTACTCTTTATTGTCTTGGCTGCAACCAACTTGTTGTGTAAATTTGTATATTTCTTAAGCAGAGTATAACAGCGGTCTGAAATGCATGTGTGCATTTACCTAAGACAGCAGGCTTTTACCCTGCATTGAGATCACTGAGACTTAAGACTTAGTAAAATAAGAAAGGCTACTTTATTTATAGAAATACATAGTAGATAGAAAGGCATACCTAGTTCTAACTAAGTTGGAGGCACAACACCCAGGCTTGGGAGTTGCCCTCGTGGCTAGGAGCGAGAGAGCAGAGACAAAGGGGTCTCCTCTCTCTTGGACAGTCGGAGAAGAGGAAAAGGCAGAAGGAGGAGGGGCAGATAAGCTTCCCTTAAGACATATCAGTCTAACAACGGAAGGAAGTCAGTCAGAGCATCACAGGTAAAGGTAGTCAAGCCTAGCCATCTGGAGGACCCTAACTCTATCTCCGTTCTGGAACATAAACAAAAGAACAGAACAGGAATTGCTGTTACCCCACTTCCAACACAACTAACATGGCTACCCCTCTTGAAAATGCATTGGGCTGTCACAGCTAATAGCTGATACACCTGTCCTTTTATCTGTTCGTCTGCATCGTCTTTTAAAGCCATCTTTGCAGATTTCCATGGCCAGCACCTTGTCTTGTGCCAACACATTCTGTAAGTTAAGTGTGAAGAACTGTTCACATGTGTCCTGAATCTACGACCAAGCAATCACAAAGGCTAGTCCCAAGTTCTAGTACAGGGGTCGCTAAGCTGTGGCCCTCCAGATGTTTGACTCCAAGTTCTGTCAGCATGGCCAGTGGTCAGGAATGATAAGAGTTGTAATCCAACAACATCTGGAATGCCACAGATTGCCCATTCTTAAGTGTTTGTGGGGGAGTAGGAAATTCTCTTTACTTACTCTCTTCATGCTGTTCAGAATTTTATAAACCTCAATCAAGTATTCTCTTAGTTACCTTCTTCCCCCCTCCTCCCAAACAAAGGCAAAAGCTCCAAAGACTTTAGCCTTTTCTCGTAGGGAAGATGGTCTGACCACTCGGTCATTTGAATTCCCCTTTTCTATACATTTTCCAGCACTCTCGTGTCCTAGACTGAGCTCCTGCTCAGTTTCTAAGCATGATGCGAAGTGGTATTGTCGCACTGGGCTCCTACTGGGAGGAGGGGTGGGATATAAATTCAATAAATAAATAAATAAACTTTAAATTCCTAAATGGCTCAGGATCCAGGTATCTTAAAGCAGCGTGGTCAGACTTCAGCCTGACGGGGTCTATTTTTGGGAAAGGGCTGTAGCTCCATGGTAGACTGTGACGCCCTTCCCTGGCTCTCCCTGTCAGGTTCCTACCTGCTCGTGGCTACTGCCTGTCACTAGGCACCACCAGGGACTCCACCAGTCCGGACTGTCCTTTTTTATGGTTTCTCTCTCCGCTCTAGCACAGACCTCACCAGATCCCCCTGGTAGGCAGCACCACCAGTCACGTCCTATAACCAGTATTCCCAGAGACTCTGCCTGAGTCTCTCTCAATCAGGTTACCTCTGTGACTGCGTGCTTAAGCTGTCCCAATCCCTTTGATCTATATAGAATGCATATAATTCTGGGTTGCTCTGGATACTTGGGGTGTTATATTCTTCCCTTCACCGATGCCACCAATTGTTACAGTTTCCCTTCAGCCTTGGTAAGTACCTTGCCCTCCCCTCTGGTCTGTATATTCCCCAGCCAAGGATCAGGCCTCCGGTAAACCAAAATAGTGTTTATTTAATATTAGAAATAACAAGATTACTTTATAAAGGCACATAAGCATATGGTTTCATCTATTCCTGTGATACTTGTCTTAGTATTAATCCAAACTCCACACTCTCCCCACATCCACCAACTCTCCACACAATCTCCTCTCAAAAACCGCACCAAACACCTCTCAAACAACCCACTAACGTCCACCCAGATTCAACTGTCATTCTTCCTTTTATACGCTCAGCCATTCTAACACTCAGCCAATCACCCAGCATTCTACTGCTCATTTACTCCCCCCTCCTCTTTCATTCCACTTACCACATATCTTCTATACAAACAGCACTTACCATATATACATTAATACAGGAACATCACATAGACCACCTGCTTTGCATGCCAAAGGTGCCAAGTCCATTCCGTGCCATCTCCAGATAGGACTAAGAAAGGCTCCTGTCTTAAACCCTGGAAAGGCACTGTCGGTCAGTGTAGGTAGTAGCTAGATGGGCCAATGATCATATTTTATATAAGGCAGTTCTCTGTGTTTCACCAACTGGAGCCAGGTGTGAAATAGTAGCTTGAGGGAAGACATACACTTAAAAATTAAGAAACAGAGGGCCTCTGAGCACATGTGCATTCCATGAATTTGTTTTCAGCACCAGAACTTGACTCACAATCCTGTCACTCCTGGTACACTCCACAATCTTCCTTTATTTTAGCACCTTAGCTTGGGGTTTGGGCAAGGGGAGTCTTTCAGTTGTTGCTATAATCAATTAGAGGCCTTTGCCAATCTACTGTAAAGCACCCAGAGGTCTGTCAGTAGATCTTCATGTTCCTTCTGCACACTCCTGCTTTAAGGATCATCTTCCACATGCCACCAGATTAAGATCTGCCCTAGAAGTTCCCTACTGTCTGAGGTGAGGTGGGTGACAGGGCCCTTTCTATGGTGGGATCCTATATTTTAAATTCCCTCCCCCAAGGAGCTTTCCTGACATCATGTCTATATACTTTTGGTGCTTCCCTTGTTATTTTCCCAGACCTTCATGTTGATTTTTAACTATGCTTTTATTGGTCTTACTTTTTTCCTACAAGTTTTTTGCTGCTGTTTCCTGATTTTATTTTATTTTTTTTAATTGTTAGCCACTGTGGGAATCCTTGGATTAAAGAGGGATTAAAAGTAAAATTATGTACATGTTCCTTTTTGAGATGGGCAACCAGAAATGCATGTAGTATTCAAAAAGCAGTTATGTTATAGATCTATATAAAGGCTTCATAATGCTGGGATTTTTTTCCACTCCCTTTCCTAATAATCTCTTGCACAGAATTTGTCTTTTTTTTACAGCAGCTACTCACTGTTGATTTTTCATTGAGCTGATCCTGAGATCTCTTTCCTTGTTAGTAACTGCCAGTTTAGATTTTGCCAAGTTAGCACGTAACTCTAAGCCAAACCATGGCTAAACTTGTATGCATGAGTGTGCAGGTACTTGTGATGTTCCTGCTTATAGTGTAAATATGGTAAGTGCTGTTTATATAGAAGACATATGGAAAGAGGAGGGGGGAGAGTACATGAGCAGTAGAATGCTGGATGATTGGCTGAGCGTTTGAATGGCTGGGAGTATAAATGGAAGAATGACAGTTGAATCTGTGGTGGATGTTGGGAGTGTGGAGAAAGGTGTTTGAGGGTGGAGGTCAGGAGTGTGGAGAAAGAGGGAGTTGGAGTTCTGATTAATAATAAGTCAAGTACAAAACAGGAATAGATGAAACCATACGCTTGTGAAACATTCTAAAACTAATCTTGTTATTTCTGATATTTAATAAATACTTATTTGGTTTACCAAAGGCCTGATCCTTGGCTGGGGGATATACATACCAGAAGGGAGGGCAAGGTAATTACCAAGGCTGAGCAGAAACAGTATCTAATGGTGGCAGCGGTGAAGGGAGGAATAATAACAATTCAAGTATCCAGAGCAACCCAGAGTTGTATGCGTTATCTATAAAGATACAAGGGGGTTGGGAACAGCATAAGCACGCAGTCACAAAAGTAACCAGCTAGAGAGAGACTCAGGCAAAGTCTCTGGGAGTATTGGTTATAGGACGTGACTGGTGGTGCTGCCTAGCAGGGGGATCTAGTGAGATCTGTGCTAGAGCGGAGTGAGAAACCATATAAAGGACGGTCCGGACTGGTGGTATCCCCGGTGGTGCCTAGTGAAAGGCAGTAGCCACAAGCAGGTGGGAACCTGACAGGGAGAACCAGGGAAGGACGTCACAGTACTCACAGCAATAATTGTGGCTGCTTTGCTCCTGCTACCAGTCCTCCAGCTGCCACACTGCCCAGAGCTAAGCCACAGTCTCCTCGACAATGCTTGGCTATTGTTCATGGTTTATCTGGAGCAAGACAAACCAGAACCCAGGCTCAGATGTAACACTAAGCCAAATGGTGGCAGCAGCAGGACTGGGAGAACAGCCCAGCAGCCATGATCCTCGCTCCAGGAACCAGCACGTTTGTTCATTCACGCTATGCCATAGTTTGGCATAGTGTTGCCTGTAAATTGGGGCATTATAAAGTTAGTGGCTTTTGCCCAGTTGCGCATCTCTTTACACTTGTTTATATTGAATCTTGTTGCCCATTCAGTTTTGGTAGATCTGTCTGTAGTTCTTTACTGTCTGCATGGGTTTTCACCATCCTAAATAATCTGGTGAAGAAAGACCTTCCTGAGAACTTGGGAGAACCAACCATGGTCTGTCTTAGGGTAAGGCTAACAGTCACATTTTGTGCACAATAATGGCATTTGGAACAGAGCTGTGAAGTAAGGGAACACTAGTCCTGCAGGGTTTTTTTTTTAAAAAAAAACAATTGTGTGAGTAACAATGGTATTGGTATGTGTCAGATGCTAATTATTGTGCCAGATACTGTCTAATGGGTATGAACAATGACAACTGTTTCTGCATAAAGAAACATTTTTGCTGGAAAACAGTTACTGTGGTAGAGTGTTACCAAACTGCAGTATCCCCCAATAAAGTGCTTGAAACCCCTTAAAATAAATTATTTATCTCTATAATAAATTGTATTCATAGCTGGATCATCTGGAAAGGTTGTAAGATGTGTTTGTTTTTAAGAGCTAAATTATACAATTAAACAACTGCTAATATCCCAACACCTTGAGAGTGCCTAAACATGTGTAGGATGCAAGGTACCATGAAATATGAATTAGGAGTAAATCAGCACATTTTTCTAATAATAAAGTTTAGGTTAATGATGTCCAAATGAAAGAAGTGTGCTAATTCCAAGTAAGGTTGCTGGTGGCTAAACATCAAAAACTTGGATGTGCTGCATACAATGGTGAACAAGCACTGAACAGAGCAGTATGTAAAGAAGAGCTATGTAGGTTCCCTTACCTACTGTGCATCACAGAATGTGGCCAACATCATCACCAATCACTATGAGCTATGACTATTTTCAGAGTGTGGGAGGAGCAGCCACCCATTCAGTGAGAGGCTTAAATCCATAGCCTTCAAGGCTGTAAGTGCCATTGGGTGCTTCGTTATTTATTTATTTATTTATTGCATTTGTATACCGCCCCATAGCCGAAGCTCTCTGGGCAGTTTACAATTAAAAACATTAAAAACAAATATACAAATTTAAAAACACATTTTAAAAAAGCAATTTAAAAGCACATGATTTCATGGCACTGTTTATTGTGTAACTGGTGCTGCTCATGCATGTAAGCTTTTTGCACTGTCCACATGACATCAAAATGCCAGCCCATAACTTTTTTTACATTTACTCTGGCTTTCCCCTTACCACGGTGAATCAGTTAAGAAAAAATAAAGCATTATACACAGGGCTGTGGGGTCGGAGTCTTGGAGTCGGGGTCGGAAGCAATTTTGGGTGGAGTTGGAGTCGGTAGAAATGTTCCAACTCTGGCTTCAATATAAATTTTGATTGACAAATTTTTTAAAATATAAATTCAAAATGTCAAAGAAGCTTCCCATGAAGTCAGCTGTAGTTGAGCATTTCACCATAACTCAAGATGGAAAACATTTTGTGTGTCAGTGTATGACACAGGACCCAGATGAAGACAAATGCTGTGATGCCAAGATAGCGCATATTCAGGCAGCGATAAAAATGCTCCTATGAGAAGCTTCCAATTTAAAAAGACATTTACAGCACTTTCCAGAGCTGTGGAGTTGGAAACAATTTTGGGTGGCGTCAGAGTCGGACACTAGAAAAATAGAGGAGTCGGAGTCGAAGGTTTGGTGTACCGACTCCACAGCCCTGGTTATACACCTGCACTTGCTGCTCGTGTGGAAATTTGTTAGCACTTTTTTTCCCCTGGTGGGCTATTTGTCAAGTGTATAGTGATGTTTCATGGTGCAATCCCTATTGCCACACCCCTCTTTCCATTTGCGTTTCACTTGAACACAACGTAGCCATTTTGTTCCTGGCACCCAATATGAGATTGCCTATTTCCTCCAGTTGCCACATGCTGAAGGCACGTTGGAGTTTCAGCAACCCAGTTCAGAGGAGCTCTCTTTTCAGGAGCTCAACACACGGAGATTTACCTTGGAGACTATAATTGCAGTACGTACATTGGGTGCTATAAATGTAATTCAAAGGTTTTCTGCAAGATCTGTTTATCAGCATTTCAGTACAGTTAAATACCACTCTTGGTGAAGAAGTCTATTTAAAAAAATTAAAATACCAATGCTCAGCGCACCCACCTCAAAAAGAACATCTTGCCCATAGTGAAACATGCTGACTAGAGGCTCTTAACATTTGCTCTTGCACACTTCCTGTGGTAAAAATACCTTATTAAAAAAAACCTGCAGACAGTGGAGAGAGGAGGTGTGTTTGATAGGAAGGGCCAGAAATCATCATGGAAATATTGTCAATGACTGCCAACTGGTATGGATGGGAAACAGCTGACTACCAATGAAAAACCTTAATAGTAAAAAATGCAATGCCTGGATGGTTGTATGCCAAATGTGCACACAAAATTCAGATCTGTTTGTGATATAAAGTCTGGAAGCACCTTTTATCAACTGATATCTTAAATTAGTTTGCAAGACTAATTTATGTGCTTTCAGGCACTGACTGCAACTCTTTTAAAATGTGTATGATTCGGATGGATTATAGTGATGAACCCATTATTTCCCTTTCCAAAGTCTTGGTTCTGGATTCAGGGTGGGAAATCCATCGTAGTATCCACCAAGCTTATCTTACATCTTTAAATGTAGGCTCTGCAATTACATTTAACACTCCACTATTTTCATAAAGAAGTGTTCAAGCTAGGATGTTTGTTGCACACCACACAGTAACAAGGGAGCTAATGAAGTCCAATTAATTTATGCCATAGGAATTTCATGAGTATCTGCCTTACGACAGTCCTTGATTTTTAATATGAACTCCCATGGGCAGGGATCACTAAGAAATTTTGAATCAGGATAGCATTTAACTATAATTAGATTGCATGTTCCAAGATGTCCCAGTAATGAGGATCATAGTTATATAGAACTTGTTCCTGGGATGGTGTAAAAGCCGGAACGGAACAGGCCGGAATGGGCCCTTTATAAAAGAAATTGATGCCAAAAACACTGGGGTGTGTTAGAGACACTTAAGAACAACATTTAGGAACAAAAACCATTCCGAAAGGATTTTTTTATAAACCCTTTAACAACCAAAAGTGAGATTATTGCCAGGTGCGTACAGGGCACAAGGGGACGGTGTAAAAGCCAGAAAGGAACAGGCCGGAACAGGCCCTTTATAAAAGAAATTGATGCCAAAAACACTGGGATGTGTTAGAGACACCTGTGCCCTGTACACACCCGGCAATAAATCTCACTGAGTTTATACAAGTAGACTTGTATAAGATTATGTTATAAATCTACTACAGACTGTGTAATAATATGTTTTAAAACACACCAGTTGTCATCAAAGCGTTTTTTATGGAAGACGAAAACACACCTGAGTCTTTTAATTACTAGAAGGTGGAAAAATGGAAACGGACTGCCTTCAAATCAAACCTGACTTCTGGCGACCCTATGAATAGGGTGTTCATGGTAAGCGGTATTCAGAGGGGGTTTCCCATTGCCTCCCTCTGAGGCTAGTCCTCCCCAGCTGCCTAGGGCCTGCTCAGCTTGCCACAGCTGCATAAGCCAGCCCCTTCCTTGTCCATGACTGCCAGCTGGGGGGCAACTGGGCTCCTTGGGACTATGCAGCTTGCCTACGGCTGCACAGGTGGTAACCCCTGAGCCACTCACTGTGGGGTGATCTTTAGCTGGCCCTTGAAGCCCAGGAGACACGAGAGGGGATTTGAACTCATAGACTCTGGACTCCCAGCCAGGTAGTGCAGAAAAAACCGATTATACACGAAGCAGCCAGAACCAGCCAAAGCCGTTACAGAAGAGAGACTCGGCCTGCGGTATCCAAGTCTTACCACCAGGCGTCCCTGTGCCAGCAGCACCTGCTCAAGCGCCTCCAAACTCCCTTCCCGCATCGTTGATTCCTTCGCATAGACACTGGCTATGGTTAAAGCCCCCCCCCCAAAAAAAAGAATATTGGGAAATGTAGTTTTTTAAGGGTGCTGGGAATCGTGGCTCTGTAAACACTAAAACTACCGTTCCCAGGATTCTTTGGGGGAAAATAATATGCTTTTAAATATATGTAATGTGTGAGCGGACGCTATGCTGACAGTCACACACAGGATTTCACTTCCGATATTTGCAGACTTTCCTCCTTCTCATCTCTCCCCTTGTCTTCCGCAGAAATGAGAGCCGGCTGTAAGAGTCGTGTGGGGGGGGTGTCCCTATTTTAGCATATGTTTGGGCAGCAGCATGCGGCCCCAGAAATGTGATGGCCAATTAGTGTTATTATTTTTCTAATTGAGGCTTTATTTCGCTTGGGGGAAAATAATACTTTTGAGTTTCTAAACATTTTAAAGCGCAGGTTGGGACTGCACGCTCTTCAGTGGAATATAAGGCTTCTGCATGCAACTGAGTGCTGGCTTTGCACTGGGGAGATTATGATGGGTAAAATTAAGTTAATATTAAAATGACATTTCCTGAAATCTTGAAAGGTGTTTTATATGCTGTATATAGCATAGTTACAGTGGACATTTTTATTTTTCAGTTGAAAAAAGAAACTACACACATGCATGTTAGAAAGAAGAAACTGCAACTTTTTGTTTCTGGAGGGACATGATGCTGTTCACTCCCAGGAGTCCACCCCCCCCCAAAAAAATCTTTTTTTCCTTCGACACTTTTTGGGATGGGGAACACACCACATAAGGCTTTCATGTAAACCCGGAAGTTCCCCATTCAGATAATTATATAGGCTTTTCTACCTTTTTCTTATTTCTGGCCTTCTTTGCCTCACAATTATTTCGCACAATTTGGCGGAAGTGACGTCTACAGGTCCTGAATATTCCTTTTAAAAAAGTACAAAAGCTAAAATTACGATTATATTCTGAAATAATTTAAGAAGTCATCTTCGGTAATAAAATACATGTTTTATTTTTTTCGACTTCTGTTAATGAGACTCAAAAGGCTGAGTGACACCGCTTCCTGATCATCCGCGTCCTCCGACTGGATCTAATCTGATCTGCCAGAACCCTACAGCGACATCCCATCAATCCTTGCGGTTTCCTTCCCCGCTCTTTCTCTCCGCGCTCCTTGTTTGAGCGGGTGCCCGTTTTCCAGCTGGTAAGTCCGGGGATCTGTTGCCATCCTGGCCGGGTGAGACCCCTAAAAGAGCGCTGCTGCTTCCCAGGGCAGCTTGGAGATTTTCCCCGTTGGTGCCGACCGCTATTTTCATGCGCGCTGCGGAACGGAGGGTTTGGAGGCGCTCTCTAGACAGGCGGTGTTGTGGGGACTGGTTTCTCTTGTTGAGCCGGCCTAGGACGGAGAGCGAGCCTCAAGGCGCTCAGTGCAGCCGCCTTACTAACTAAGGAGGTCTAGATCTGGTCAGTGGCTACAAACGAGACCGTTCCAGATCCTCCTGTATACCGCCTTGAATTCCTTTATACCAGAGTCTCTTTCAGCTTTGATAATTCGGTTTGATAGGTCCGTTTTACCAGCACGACAGTTAGCACAGTCTCAATGCTTGTTTAATCCGAAGTAAGTCTCGTGTTCCGTGTGGCTCACCCCCAGCCAACTGCGCATAAGGTTACAATCCAGGCTAGCTATGAACATGTTACTTAAGCCGCTGATTATCTTGGCGGAAAGGAGATTTGTATGTGTTGTCTCTCTGGAAAGCATGTGAACAGGATGATCTTATGGGGACAATTTCCCATCATGTACGAAGGTGTACGAAACGTGAGGTTGAGTCCGGCCGTGTCCCTGAACAAATGGTTGACTGCGGCGCCATTGTTTCAGAGCAAAGAATTGCAGTTTTTGTGTTTGGCGGTAGGAATTTTCAAAAGAAGCTCCGGTTTCTTGTACTGAATTAAAAGTAATGTTGCAGGGTTAGGCTTTTAGAGCTCCTTGCCCTCCAGTTGTTGAGAGGAAACCAATGTGTGTGTTTTTTTTAAATCCCTGAAAGAATATATGTTTGTACTGTTTGGGGGAGTGAGGAGCTGCTCTGATACTTGAAGCAGTTGGGATGAGTAGCCAAGCTGTGCGTGGAGGTGTATTTTGCAGGCATGCAAGTGCTTTCTTTGGGCATGATTATTACTTTATAAAGCATTTTCTTTATATATTCTAGTTGGCAGCGTTTGAGTTAAAATGTAGCCATGTTCATAACTCGCCTCTAAGGATGTGAACACTTGAAAGGAGAAAGTGGCATTGTGCCCACTGGTCTCACCCCGATCTCCAGGCATTACTGCAAGTGTCTGAAGAAAGCCTATGTACGTGTATAGGTGGGCAGACACTCTTTCATTGTGATCGCAGTTGCATTATTATTATTATTATACATTATCGTTATTAGATTTATTACTCTTCAGCAAAAGGTCCCATTTTTTGGCTCTGCTCATACATTGGCTCTGTTCTTAGGAATGGGGGCGGGAGTGGAAGTGAGCCAGAGGCCACAGTCTTCCTATCTTCCTCATGTTCATATTCCTATGCAGGGCTTGTCAGGGCTCTTTTACAGAAAGTTCTCTTGCCCCATATATTTTCAACTGGAAGAGTCTCTGGTTTGGGATTGTGAACGCTTGGAAACCAGCGGCCCAATCTGATATAGTTAATGCATCTCACACCATTGAATTTCGGTTGGCATCTGCTCTTCTTTTTTAAATAGGATTGGGTTGTAAGAGCACTAATGAATTTTTGAAACTACAGGTAGTAACTCCCAACTGTTACATACTGTTAGCTAATATCTGGGAAACGGTCATTATTTTTATTGCTGTTTGAAATAACATAAGAAATGGTCAGGACTTCAGTTAGCGTTCTGTAAATCTAGAAGGTCCAGAAACATGAATTCAAGTCCTCATTAGGTAGTTTTTCTTGAAATAAGTGTTAGTGTAAAAACGAGTAAAGTCAGAGAGCAAGACAGTATTGGGCAGTGATACAGGTTTTCCAGAACACTTCCATGGAAATTTCCCAGTGCCCTAAATTTATTGGGATCTTAATAGCATATTTCACTTACATTAGTAAACAAAACTAAAGAAAATGCTGTGTTGATTTTTTATGCTGTATAAATCTTAAAAGCTTTCCCAACATCAGAATGTATTGAATTAAAATATACCGGGGGAAATTCAATAAATCACATTTAATGTTTTTTTAATGTTTATACTCAAGGCTTTACTTGGAATTCATATTTATTGGAAATGTCAAATCTGTGAAGACAACAGTTCCACATACAGTCCCTTTCAATTGACTATGAAAATTGTTAATGTACTAATTACAGCATGGCCAAAGAACGAAATTAGAAATGTATTTCTTGGGTATAAACGCTCATCTTTTGTATCATCCACCTTCATGTGAAGTAGGATTGCATTCACTGGCCCTGCCCCCAACCTCCACCTACAGGCATACCCCGCTTTAATGTTCGCAATGGGACTGGAGAGTATACTTTAAGCGAAAATAAACTTGTAAGTGAAGCAATTGTCTTCACTTGTACTGCACGCAATCACCACTAGATGGCAGCAGCGTCATGCCAATAAAGTGTATGTTATTGCAAAGCGTGCGAACGTTAAGCGGGGTATGGGGATGTATGGAGCATGTACGTTATAGCGATGCGACGTTAAGTGAAGCGACGTTAAGCGGGGTATGCCTGTACTTGGCAGAAGATGAGAGGGGGGGTCTACATTTCTACAAATGCATACACAGTTGAGAGTCCCAGTCGCACCAGGTTCCTAATTGCAGTGGCCATGTGTAGCCAGCCTGTTCTTAGCTTCCTGCTGAGCATGTAGGGCCAGTGGATGCACAGTGATCAGCAGCACAGACAGCGGCTGTGTAGCTGCTGCAATCCCACATCTTATGAGTTGATGGAATGTGTGCATTGAACAATGAGGACTATAGTTATCTGAAAAGAATAATTATAATTAGGTTCACTCACTCTTACTAATTTTATGAAATGGTTTAAGAAATAGCTTTTTTTTTCCCTGGAAAAAATAGGACATTGGGGGGGGGACTTCCACTCCACACTGATAATGTGCTTATTTGCAGCCCATGTTGTACAAACAAAACCCAAGAACAATTTATATATTTTAGACATAGGACGTTATGGGCAATTAAGGTCCCTCTGCACTAAATAGATGTGGAAGAAAATAATACAGAGGTTCAGCTCTTAAATTGTTGACATCCCAGGATCGCATCGGGAGAGCTTTCCATACTCTTTCAGCTTTGGACACGGGAGGTAGAGAAGCTGCAGAAAAATACCCATTCCATTGTTGGCTCTGCAATAGGCTAGTGAGTGGAAGATACTCTGCGACAAGTTTGGAGATTCATCTCTTGCCTGTTGTGTGTTGGTTTCTTATGTATGGTCTGTTCTTCTTAGACATGCCGGCTCTCAGGCCTCTCATCAAGCCTAAGATCATCAAGAAGAGGACCAAGAAATTCATCCGTCATCAATCTGATCGCTATGTCAAAATTAAGGTATGTGTCCTTGTAATGAGCAGGTGCATCTCCAGATACATTTAAAATACTTTTTACAGTGCCATAGTGGATTCATTGGGTGGGTTCAGGGAGTGAGCATTGCTTCATTGGAGGAAGGAGAAGTACCATGCCCCTTGAAGGAGGCAGTGGTGCATCCCCTCAAGAGGACTTCCCTGGACCCAAAAGTGTTAAATAACTATTGCCAGGTGACACAATATCCCATTTTGGGGCAAGGTGCTTGAGGGGGTGATGGCAGTCCGGGTATGCTTGGAGGAGAGTGAATATCTGGATCCATTGCAGTCTGGCTTTAGGCCTGGTCATGACACCAGAACTGCCTTGCTTGCCCTGGTCGATGACATTTGTCAGGAAAGAGATGGGGAGTGCAACCCTGCTTGTTCCCTTTGCTCTTTTGGTGGCTTTTGATACCATTGATCACGGTATCCTTTTGGAGTGGCTCAGGGAGGTGGGGGCACTGTATTTCAGTGGTTCAGTGTGGCGTAGTGGTTAAGGTGTTGGACTACGACCTGGGAGAGCAGGGTTCGAATCCCCACATAGCCATGAAGCTCACTGGGTGTCCTTGGGCCAGTCACTGCCTCTCAGCCTCATGAAAACCCTATTCATAGGGTTGCCATAAGCCAGAATCGACTTGAAGGCAGTACATTTACATTTTACTCCCATCTCCAGGGCTGTTTCCAGGAAGGAATTTGTTTGTTTATTGAATTTATATCTTGCCTTTCTCCCAGAAGGAGCCCAGGGCAGCAAGGTTATGGGAGAGGGCACTGCTGGATGCCCTGGGAGCTTTCTGTGGTGTCCTGCAGGGTTTCCTCTTGTCCCATATGTTATTTAACATGTATTGAAGCCACTGGGAAGCTGTCATCAGGAGTTTTGGAGTGAAACGTTACCAATATCCAACACCCAGCACTCTCTTCCATCTGAGTCAGGAGAGGTGGCTGTTTGGAGGCAGTGATGGGCTAGATGTGACCAACAAATTGAAAAGACAGGTGTTGTGTGTTCCAAGTTCTTGTGTCTGGGAAGCAAGGAGACTGCTTGTTGGAGTTGTACTGACCTGGAAGGAGCAGATTCATATCTTGGGTGTTCTTCTGGATCCAGCAGTGCACTTGAGGCCTTGGTGGGTAGGAGTGCCTATTTCCAGCCACACCCCCTTTTGGACAACAATGAGTAAGATTAGCGGAGGGGGCCTTGGAGAGGGCATTTTTTTGTGGCCCTATGTTGTCCCTACCCTCAGAGGTGCCTGCCACCTTCCCTATACAGTTTGACAAATGCTAAAGACACGCCTCTTTACCCTGGCCTTTGGGATCAGTGTTTTCAGGACTGACCCTATTCTTTTGACTTTGTTTCAACTGTTTTAAATACTGAATTTGCAATTGTAACCCACCCTGGGACCTGCTGGTATAATAAATTTAATAGTGGCAACAACAACAACAACTTGTGGTTAACTCTTTCAGCACTGGCATTGTAATGTGTTGGATCTCTCAAAGGATGATACAAATGTTCAGGATTTAATGCTCTGTCTCTCTGAATTTCTGTAGCGTAACTGGCGCAAGCCAAGAGGTATTGACAACAGAGTTCGCAGAAGGTTCAAGGGCCAAATTTTGATGCCCAACATTGGGTATGGTAGCAATAAGAAGACAAAGCACATGTTGCCTTCAGGATTCAGAAAGTTCCTTGTCCACAATGTCAAAGAGCTGGAGGTGCTGATGATGAGCAACAAGTGAGTTGGAAAATAGCTTGCATGTTGTCATTTTGTCGCAGGAACAGTAGGCATTGCATGTAAAAGGATTCTCTCCCCCCCCCCCCCCCGGTTACAAGTTTTTGCTCAAGGTAGTTTTTAGTAGCCTTAGATAATTCTATAACATATACGAAGTCAGCCACCCAGGATTCATTTTTCATGACCCTTAACCATCCAGTTAAAGTACAGGCATGATTGGGCTGGTTAAATCAGTATGTGAACTTGAGTTTTCTTTTACATCTGCTTTTCCTTCATTCTTTCTCTTTTCCTTTTCTTCTGAGGATACTATCCTTGGCTTTCCTTCCCTAAGCCTGTTTCTTCTGTTGTGCCTTTTCTGTGGATCATCTGCCCTCCCTGCCTAGGATTAGAACTCAGTTTATCACTGCTGGATACTTTACTATTGCAAAATTCTCTTAAAATCTGAATACGGGGTGGGGGGTAGGAAGAAGATTTGGCAGGGTCATTGCTTTGCTTTGGATGCTTGAAAGTACAGAGTATTAATTGGTACTCTTTTCAGTATCTGTGCCTTGGAAGTATTTCTCTAGCAATTATGGGACTGTTGAGATTAGAAGTAAGAAAATCCTGGTTCAGATTCCCGTTAGGCAGTCTTGGATAAGTTCTTCTCTATAATCTCCACCACAGAATTAATAGGCTAAAATGCCGCACTGAGCTCTTTGAGAGATGGTGAGATACAAACATAGAAGTAATAATAGTTTCTGCCATGCAAACTTAACATATTCACATTTGTGCTATTTCAGCTTTTGTTTTGGCATTTTCAGGGGCTGGGAAATAACATGTGAGAATTTTGCTAGAAACAACACTGTAACTAGTTTTCCTAGAGCTAATGAAGAGACAGCAAAGATAGGCTTCAACTTTGAAGTGCCTTAGAATAATAATGATGTCCTATTGACTCTCCAATTTCTCCCTGTGCAACACACTCAAATGGAGAATAACAGCTTGAGCAGCTGTTATCACCTGGCCTAATCAAAATGGGCACTCTGGGCATTACATTAAACAACCAGTAGTGCCTTCGCTGAGCTGTGTCAAGTAGGGTTGCTTCAGATTCTTTGGATGTAGTTGGCACTCAAGGGTTCACATGCACACAGTTCCAGTCATGGTGTTTTTCATAGCTGTGCTGCTGTTTTTTCCATCTACACCAGTTGTGGTCCTGCCCCTCAAAAATTCCACACTGCCACGCACCCCAGGAGTGGATAAGAGCAAACATTACTAGCCTGTCATTAACACGTGACACAATCAAGGCTTGTGCTCTTTTGGGGAAGGGAGTGCAGCATCCATTTCTGTTAGGCTTTTTATTTTTTAATACAGGTCTTGTGCAAGACAGATATTGTGGTAGGGGTCTTGTGCAAGATCTCTGGACTAAAATGATAAAGTGCAGGTACGTGTACTGCAATTACGGTCAAAGTGAACCTCCACAATGTTGAGAACTTGAGAGAATAGTTTCTCCCAACTGGGTTCTTGGATTTTCAACTTTGGTGGAAAAGAGGCACCCCCCATATTGTTTTTGCCACCTGAAAAATGGCTAGGTTGTGCTAACAGAAATTAGGGTATGGTGATACAGGCCACCTACTACAAACTTCCACCAGTGGTGACTAGCTGTGAGAGAGTCTTCCCTGGAAGCAGATCTAACATGTTTATGACACAATGTCAATATATTTTACTAGGTCCTATTGTGCAGAGATTGCTCACAACGTTTCATCCAAGAATCGGAAGATAATTGTGGAGCGAGCAGCTCAGCTTGCTATTAAAGTCACCAATCCAAATGCCAGACTGCGCAGTGAGGAAAATGAATAAATAGTTGCTGTTGTACAACTGTATTTAATAAAAATATCAAAAAAATGGTTGGAAAATTGTGTTTGATATGAGCAGAACTGGCTAGTGTCTCTGTAATCCTCTTAATTTCAGAAGATGATCAGTTGTCAAAAAGGGTAATTGCCAAGCATTAATGTTTAAGCTTGCCTTCTCTTAATGGAAATCACCTGATAAGTTACTATTTCATGGAAGAGTCAAGTGTCAAGCATGAGTTTGGACTTACTACTGATGAAGGCATTCTAAATATGCCATTTATTTTATGCTACAGCTCAGAACCTGGGTCTGTCTTTTCCTTGTATATCAGTGTTGTTTACTTTCCTGTATCCTCACTTGAAGAAAGCAGAAGACTCTTAAAATTGGGAACATAAATGATTTCAACCTTACTTTTTGTTCTATACAAGCAGAGAGCACAGAGGCAGCTTTTGGTGAGACAATTCTTAAGCAGGTTTAGATCGTGATTGCTGGGTGGCCAGGAATAATAAATATCTTAGAACTTCCATACCAGTACAGCAATGAGCAGGGATCTTCCTGAACTATTGAAGCAACCAGAAACAGAGTTCTCTCTATCCCTACACAAGCTAACTTGAGAGGTAGAAAAGTTGGCTGCAGCTCAATCAATACTAGCGCTGATGTATTCATGAACTTCATTTTCTTCCAATTTATATCATGAAGAACAAAAGAGACACCCTGTTTTATAAATAGAGCACTTAAGTGATTCACAGACTGATTCAATGAAATGAAGTTTAGTAATCCATGGTTGCAAGAAATCAACATTTTTTCTGCTGAACAGTAACATTAAACAGCAGTGCACTGGCATTTGCATTTTATAACCAGATGGTGCCATTTCATTATTACATACTTCATACCAAATGAATGGCTCTTGGGAGTAACATGCTAACTCTTTTTTTTAACTTTAAATCAGTGCTTTGGTATCAGCTCATCTGGTGGGGAGAAACAGTAAACTGTACCCAGCTGCTGTCTACAGGAAGCAACTGCTGTGTTTAAGAGGCATGTAGTAGCAGATGAATTAATTAAGCATAAGGCATTCCATCATGGAAGACAATTGGTCACTTCCATAGGTTGGAGCTTTAACTCACTTGCTACTATGAAAAGTCACTCAAGTCAGTGTAAAATCAGCACACATGAAAGCCACTATTTAACTGAGGCAATTGTAGAATCTTCTTAGCTACTGCCTAGTTCTTGGGTATAACAATTTCATCTATAATCACTGCTTTAAAAAATTCTATGACAGTGCCACCTCTTCAGTGATAGGAGATAGCAGATATCATTGTCAGTTATAACTTTTGGCAAAAATTCGTGATTGTATATTTAAGAAATTAAAGTGGCATTACTCTGTTGCCATCACTCTTAGATCTGTCTGTCTCAATACGAAGTTGCCATTTTTAAAATGACATCTGCATCTAAAATCAACTTGAATATGATTGTTCACCCTCAGCATAGTGAAGTGCCAGGAATAAGAATAGTGTTGGAGTTCTAACTCAAATCCATTAATTCTGTAGTAGCCAGTGAAGTAGAATCCTTCTGAATGCTTTCAAAAAGTGAAGACATTTCAGGATTAGCTCTGATCTGGGAAGAAAATTCAGCCATCACAGGGCTTTTATCTACGTCAGGAATGGTCAGTAGGGCGGCTACTGCCCTCATTGCTGAGCGTTTCAGTTCATCTTGCTTCTCAAATTCCTGTTTCACAGAACCAGCTTTTACCTTAAAAAAATAGATTTAAGAAGATTTATGAAAAATAAGCTGTTTTACAGACTACCTTCAGGCAGAACAAAACTGTTAATACTAACTGGGCAAGGTTTGAGCTCTCACATTGGAATAAAAATACAAAGCAGGTAGTGGAAATCTACTGGTTATTCCCATTAAATCTTTATCATAGTAAAGAAAGCTCAAGGGAGGCTACAAATCATACTTAAAACAACCTCAAATGGACTGATAAACAATCTGTACAAGTTCAAATTCCTAACCATACTTCTCAACTGCCTCATCTCACTTATTTCTCTGGGTTAATCATTATTAAATAGTATAGTAGTCAGTTTAAATAAATTTCTTTGATAGCCACCCTCTGAACAGCCCAGTTGATCACAGTTTCTATTAATGTCACTTCAAAGCTACATTCTAGAGATAGAGTCTTATTTACACGGTAGTTGTAAAAAAGGGGAGCAAACACCATATCCATCCATGAAAACCAAACATTCACAAGCTGGCCTTTGCTCACAGTAGAAACAGCATTTACTTTAGGGTATGCATGGGTATAGTTAAAAACCTAAATTCAATTTCATGTTCAGCCATTCTGTAACTTTCCCATTCAGGCGATCAAAAGCAAAATGATCTGCATTCTGTAATTTCAAAACAAATGCAGCATTTTGCATTATTATTTAAGTGAATGTAGTCTTGAAGTCACTAAAGCAATGCCCACATGCTATTTCAAAGGTGGAAAAAGGGAGGAAGCCAAATGATATTTCCACCAGTAAAAGGACAACACTTTTCTGCCCTCTATGTTTCCAAGTAGAATATACTTTGCAAAGTTAAAAAAACTTGTGTAGGCCTCCTCACTTTGTGTGTATTTGTGCGTGCACACACTCAAAATGGGTCTCACCTTGACCTATATCGGTCCCACCAGAACAACCTCCATTTATATTTTGGGTTTATTTTTTTAAAAGGGAAAGCCAGGAAGAGGACAGAACTTGTATCTTTTATAATTGGAAGAGTAATTGTGGCAGCTGTAGCTTGTTAGCAGAACTAAATAAGGGGACCGGTACTTTTTTTTAACAACTACTAAAGACTGTCTTCCCTTGCATCTGAATAATCCCGAAGGGGTGTGAAAATTAGAAGCAGATCCTATGACACATGCGGTCCTGTGTCTGAAAAGGTTGAAGTTAACTGATACAGTCTCTTATGGGTAGCCTCCATCTGGAGCAGGAATGGGAAACCTTGATAATAATGAGGAAGAGAAGAAGAAGGACGAGGAGTAATCTAATCTGACTGCATAAGTGCAGCAACAACTGGATACAGGCCAAAGGTCTTAAAATGGATTACATGGGTGACAAACCTGTGGCCCAGCAGATATTGTTAGACTCCAACTCTCATTAGCCCCAGCCAGGATGGCCAATGATCAGTGATTATGGAAGTTGTGGTCCTGTAACCTCTGGAGAGACAAAGGTTAGCCATCTCTGGCTTCCAACAAGGAAAGGTAGGTACCTGATCTAACCTGAGAATGGAGGGTATTGGAGGAAAAAAGACATGGAAGTAAGTGGTTCAAGGAAAGAACGTGAGCTTTCCTAGTATATTACCTTAGTAGAGCAAGTTGCTCGCAGGGGTTCAACTAGCCGTTCTAGTCTTTGTAGGACTGCATTAGGACAGAGTGTTGATAGACGAGCCAGCATAATGAAAGTCAGCATCTAAAGAATACATTGGAGAGAAAGAAGTTTGCTATAATTATTTTCCCCCCAAAGAACATTACTAGCAATTCATTTCCAGCAACTCATGGTCACGATCACATAATAGGTTCAAGCAATCATCAGCTTCAAGTGGATCTCTACAGCATAGTTTTCTTCACATTTCAAAAGGATGGGTTTTTCTGATATATACCAGGAAAGCAAATGACATTGTTCATCTGTTTCCCACATTAGCCCCACCTGTGGCCAAACACACAACAAGATTAGCAGTGAGTCCCAGGCCTGCAACACTTCCTCCTCATCCTATATAGGAGTGAATGTGAAACCTTTAATCCGAGTTTCAAAATGACCTTTGGGGGGGAAATCGATATGCAAGGTTATGGAAGAGCCCATATTCAAAAAATGACCACCCAGTTTAGGCAATCCCTTGTGCATGAGGAGGTAGAAAACAACCTTGTCCTCTCTACATGGGGTGGGGAGGACAGTAACCACCAAGGCACCCTCAGTGACACATTAAAAGACAAAACTAGAAGCTCTGATGCTGAGGAAAAGGAGGTAGTTACCCTGATGTCATAATGATCTTTCAAGCCATCCTCCACATGATTCAAGTACTCATAAATGTCTAGTCGGTCAAGGCAGCTTTCCAAAAGCGTGTACATGCACTCAAAAGCAGCTTTCCTTACATCAAGGCCGTCATCTACTGTGTGCTTGAAGGGCCCCATTTCTACCTAAAAAAATAAATATATATTTTATTTACTTATTTATTTTATTTCTGCCCTTTCTCCCAGTAGGAGCCCAGGGAAGTATAAAAGGCTATTATACCTTGTCATTCATAGAGAGGAATAGCTTTCCTGTCAGCAATATATACAGGACACCCCTCTCCACGAGCATGGACAACATGCACAACCTCTTTTCTATATCCCTGCAAACATTCCCTAGAATAGATGTGGTCCCCATATTGGACAGCAGACAATACCGCATAGTTGCCACTAAGATTGAAATCCTCAGCACATGCTAGGCAGTAAGTTCAATTGAACACAGTGGGACCTATCAAAGTAAATATGCATAAAGTTAAAAATGTAAAACTAACAAAACCAGTTGTGCTATAAGTGGACAGTGTCATTTCTTGCATTTTATGGATCACTAGAAGGGATGCCAGTAATATATATGGTGAAACCAGCAGAGCTAACTTCTATTAGAGCCTACATGTGCTGTTAGACTTTTCCACCCAGTTGGCGATAATCACAAATGTCTGCACTCCCCTGCTATACAAATTATTTGCAGACAATTGTAAAATGTGTGGGCTTGCTGGGGTATGAACTCAGTTTTAACCAGCAAAATACAGTATGTGTCACTTCATTTAGAAATTAGAGGGTCCATCAGTTTTCAGATCTAGAAGCCAAATCTGCTTTTTTTTTTACACATTTTTTTACAGATATACAGTGAAATTGTTAAACCAAATGCTCATCCTTGTATTTTGTTTATGCAGTATACACATACTATAGGAGTGGAGATTCTACAGAACAGATCCAGATAAAGCCACACACTACAGATGCAACAGCGAGAAAGCCTGTGAACCCTTATTATAATTATGGAAAATCCATAGCTTTACTAGGATAGCCTTCATGAATTAAAACCAGTCCTTTTCTAAATATCCAATAGGGTTTATCTTAACCAATGTCATGTCTTGTGAAATAACATGATGTGTAAATTAGGCAAACAATACATAAGAGTTAGGGTAGGTGCAAAAGTAAGTGAACCTCTAGTTGCATCAGGTCAATTAAAAGAAATAATTAGAATCAGGTGCTTAAGTAACCAGACAGGTCTACAAGGGTATGTTTGGAAGGCCCCACCCTATAAAAGGATCAGAAACTTTGTGAATTTGGTCTTCATCATAAGGTTGTGTGGAAGCACATCATGCCATGATCAAAAGATATCTCTGAGGACCTCAGAAAAGCAGTTATTACTGCTCATCAGCCTAGAAAAGGTGACAAACCATTTCTAAGGATTTGAGGCTCCACCAATCCATTGTCAGACAGGCTACAAATGGAGAAGGTACAAGACCACAGTCACTACCCAAGAGGTGTCGTCCTACCAAACTCTCCAAGAACAAACCAGCGCATCATCCAGGAAGTCGCAAAGAACTAACATCCAAGGATCTGCAAGCCACTCGTGCCTTGGCTACTGTGAGTGTTCATGACACAGCAATCAGGAAAAGACTGAACAAGAATGGTGTTCGTGGGAGGACATCCAGGAGGTAACCACTACTCTCTTAAAAGAACATTGCTACCCGTCTGAAGTTCACTAAAGATCACATAGATGATCCTAAGACTTCAGGAATAATGTTCTCTGGACAGATGAGTCAAAGGTAGAACTTTTTGGCCTCAATAAGGAACATTATGTTTGCCGAAAAACAAACACTGGATTGAAATAGAAGAACCTCAGCCCACTGGTCAAGAATGGTGGTGGGAATGTGATGGTTAGAGCCTGCTTTGCTGCCTCACGACCTGGACTTTCCATCATTGACACAACCATGAATTCTGCAGTGTATCAGGTCTGAGAACTGAAGCTGAACTGAAAGTGTGTCATGCAACACAACAACAATCTTAAACATACAAGCAGATCTACCAAAGAATGACTGCGGAAGAAGAAATTCCATTTTAGAATAGCCCACTCAAAGCCCAGACATAAACCCCACCAAGTTGTACCAGAACCTGAAGTGAGCTGTTCATGCAAGGAAGCCCTCAATCAAATGTCACTGAATTGGAACAGTTCTGTAAGGAGGAATGGGCCAGAATTCCTCAAAACAGATGTTACCAGAAACGCTTACTTGAAGCTATTGCTGCTGAAGAGGGTGCCACCAGTTACTGCATCTAAAGGTTCACATACTTTTTCACACATGGATATTGACTATTGAATCAGTTGTGGATACATAAATGTTGAAAATGCATCATGTTTGTGCATCATTTGTTTAATCAGTTTATCTGTTGTTCTTTATCTATGATTATGGGGTTAGATTAACATCTATTAACATTTTAGGTTGGAAATATGCGACAATCCTAAGGGCTTCACAAACTTATTCTCGCCACTGTATATATGTCTATTCACAGAAAAAAGGCGGGATCACAATATGTCTACAACATAATTTCCCCTGCAAGATAAAACTGAAGTATCATCCAGGTCCATACCTCCCGTATCAGTTCCCTTCTAATCTTGGTTTCATTGTATAGATGGGGCAGAACTGTGCTGAGCTGATCTCTGATCAGAGAAGGTTTGTTGTGAGCAGCAGAATTAAACATAGCTAAAGCAACACGTCGAACATTCAAGTCAGGATCCTGAACTGTTTTTAAGAAGTCACCTGTGTGATAATAGTACAAAAAGCAACTTTTGTTTTAACAGCAGTACTCCACTAACCTACTATACATCCCAAAACTCACACAATGATTGTCAAAATGCAGAAGGAACAAATTAGAAGGGGAAAAAATGGTAACTAAATCGGAAACAGGAATTGGTCATCCTAGCCCAGCCTTTCCCAACTAGTGGGCCACCAGGTGTTGTTGGACCACAACTTCCATCAGCCTCAGCCAGCATTGCCAATGGTCAGGAAAGATGGGAATTGTGGTCCAACAACATCTGGTGGCCCACTAGTTGGGAAAGGCTGTCCTAATCTATCACAGATGTGGAAGAAAATATTCTCACAAGATCCAGCACGCTGACCTTTCGTTAACATGAGAGAACCACCATAAAATGTGGTATCAATGCTATCTCACACCCCATTAAGTCAGACATATGGAAACTGTGAAGGCAGGTGCTGGTGATGCAGAAAGAAGCCAATTTTATGCACATTTGATGGGAATATTCCCTAATTATTTTGCCTAGCACAGGGACAAGGAATGTCTGGCCTTCCACATGTTGGCTGGGATTGATGGAGGGGCCCAGGTTACCCAGTCCTCAGGTAAGGGTTGGACAGCCTAATACCCTCTTTCCCTTCCCCCAACACCTCACCCTCAACTGACACCTTCAACATTCCACGGTTCAAATGCCCTCGATGATTGATTCCATTGCTAGAGTCACATGGCAAGGCAGGTCTCCAGTTCCCTTACAGCCCTTTTTATTTTGCTTCACTGAGCAGGAAGCAAGAACGAGCCATAGAAAACAATGGAGAAAAATCCAGGATTGAAGGGTAGCTGTGACTGGAGAGCAGTATATCTCACCCCCTTGCAAAAACAAAGACAGTCATTCCTATTTTTAGCATTTAATGTGAACCCTGAAGTTGTCTATCCAAACAAAGGGATGAGTTACTCTAGATTTCTTGTTCCTATGCCCCATTTAACTTCCAAAGTGATATACAGAGTCAGTGTGGCATAATGGTTACAGTGTTGGACTAGGGCTTGAGTGACCAGAGTTCAAATCCCCACTTAGCCATGAAGCTCACTGGGTGGCCTTGGGTCAGTCACTATGGCTCAGTCAAGCCTACCTCACAGGATTATTGTGAGGGTAAATTAGAGAAAGGAGAACCCTGTATGCCACCTTGGGATACAAATGTAATAATGAAATAATCAATGCAACAATGTAGATTTGTTATTAAAGGAAGTATAAAGAAATCTTGAATACACTAGCCCTGCAGATGTTTTGGACTACAACTCCAATTAGCCCTAGCCAGCATGGGGTTAATGGGAGTTGGCAGTCCAAAATATCTGGAGGGGACTGGGTCGGTGAAAGCTGCAGGGACTGGTCTAGCTTCATCAGTTATTCAAACCATTTTGCTCTTCCTTTCTCCCTCTGAAAATTCAGACTGGAAGAAACAGGCCTTACTTGTATGACAGAAATGACAGCGTGTATAGCGTCAATCCATTTCTTTTTGACAACCCTAATCAATCAACACTAAAAATTAACATAAACTAAACTACAGATCAAAATCTCAGATCTTATCCAAAGCTGCCTAGGCATGACTGGAACAGACTTCTGCTTGCACCATAGGAACAAGGACTTCACCTTCTTATTCTCCCCTGTAGGCCCTCACATGCCCTCAAAATCTGCTCTGGAGGGTTGGGGACTATCCAGAGCAGATTGTAGAGATACACAGAAGAGAGTGAAGAGAGCAGAAGTCCACTTGCACAACACTGGATTCCATTCTCTTTCTTTCGTTGACGCACATGAGGAGGCTCCAAAATACTATTAAATTAACAGACCCTTAATCTGTGGATAACCAAGCCATGTGAAGAAACAGGTTCTTGCCCAAGGAGTATCTCTGTGTCACAGCTAGTGGCAAAGGAATGGGGAGGGGGGGAAGCACAAGAAGCTTTCTGTACAAACCAAAGATGTACCTATGCATCCTTTAAGAAGGGGATCAATGGGTTGTGGATGATCTGAAATGGTGAATTTGATTGCAGTTACTACTGTGCTTCGAGCATATGAAGAACCTACAATGAGAACACAGGAAAGAATTATTGACCTAAGAAGGAACATAAATATTAAACTTCATTTTGTTAATTCCGATTTCCCAAAAAAACATACACAATAGCAGAGAAAGAAAACCTGCGCCAGCAAACAGTGTAGTAGCAAGTGTGGATGACAGACCTTTTCTGGTACTCAAGTGGCTGGAGAGCTAGAAGTGCACATTTAACTTTACATGACGCTGTATTACTACTCTCCATACTTAAACTGCAGTTATCTGCCAGGAAAGCTTAAGCAGAATGGTCATCTAACAGCCTACTAAAGTCAGATTTTCATGCAAATTTGCAGCTGCTGCAGACAGTCAGAAGAAGATAGGGTAAAGTGACCAAATCAGACTAAATTACAGGCTATGGTCTGAAGGTACATGAGGCCAGCACCCTACTGAAGCTAAACAGGGTCAGGTCTGGATGGGAGACTACCTGGGAACCATATGTAAGCAGCCTTGGGTTTGTATTCTGAAAGGAAAGGCAGGGTATAAATGAAATAAATAAAAATAAATGTTTAATGGTATGAACAGAATTGTACTGAGAACATTTAGCCTGACCAAGTAACACAGCCTAACTTGGATTTTAAAAACATTTTCAGTGCTTTTATTTCTCACCATCAACACTGGTGTAAAGAACAGAAGGGCTCTATTTAACTGAATTCTGGAAGCCGACACCTCTATGATTACTGCTTAATCTCTCCCTCTGCATTTGTCACAGTGATAAAAGCTTCCACCCATTTTCTATAGTACAGCAATTTCTCCACAGATGAAGTCCCTCAAATCTGGGAATATAAGCACTGCCCCCCAATTATATAAAGGGGACAGCCATCCACAGAGTTGCATTTAGATCATTTCTCCAGAACAGCAAGCCTCAGTGTGATTAGAGCTCTCTTCTACAGAATACTTGGGAGAAGCGGTTAATCCAGACCTGCCCATTATATTTGACACACCCTTGTTTAAGGCATCTGAATAAAATGTACTTTATTCACACACTACGGAATAATCTATTTTGTTGTTCTACTTTGTAGAACAGAACAAGAATTTGCCATCTTATATAACATCATATGCCCAAATTTGCCCTTGAAAAGTAATGTTTTCTTCATACTGTCCTCTTAATCCAGGAATACTCTTCCCTATTATTGTTCCCTCTCTCAGTTGGAAGCTCTGTCTCTTTACTTTTTAGCATCTCTTGCTTGCCTTTTTTCCTCCAAAGCTACATATACAATGCATCAATGAAACCAACAAATGTCAACAAAAAGTACAACTTACTCCACCCATCAAGCTACTCCTCCCTCCAATAAAAATGAATGAACCCACAAATGAATTTTGTGGATTTCAGCCAAGTTTTATCTACAATTTTATTATGTACACCACTTAGACAGCTCTTTGATTAAGAGGTTTATAAATCGTCCTAAATAAAATAAACCAAAATCACATTATCTACTAGGAAGGGAGGCCCTGCCAATAATCCTCCTTTAAGGGAAGCCTGAGGTTTAATGACTTGCTGGAGGACCTCCTCAGAAACACCACCACAGTTATGGAACACACTCCCCCTAGAAGTTCAGCTGGCATCTGTACTCTTCTAAGTGCCAGCTGAAAACCTGTCTTTTCTGTCAGGCTTTTTAGTGCAGAGGGATGCCCAGATCTCAGGAACTGACACACTGTTTCTATTTTAATGTATTGTTACTTTTTTTCTTTTGATCTTCACTGCATTATGTATGTATTATAATCTGTTCTAGGTCTCTTAGGGCAAAGGGATATAAATTTTAAAAATAAGTAAAATTAAATGTTTTAAAACTATTTTTCCAGAAAGGGAAAAAAAAAACAAGAAAAATGACACACTGAAAACTACAAGAACAATTATTTATATTAGTAAGGCTGATTGTTGGCAGTTTATGTTAATACATAATAGCATTCAGAGAACCACTTGCAAGTACTTCTTAAAGATAAATAAGGGGAAACAAAGATGAATAGTAGGAAGGGCAGCATTCCACACTGAAGGGCCATCAGGGAAGGCACTGGGGGCCTTAGTGCTGACAGCATCTCTCATAGCCCTAGAGCAGCCTTTTCCAACCAGTGTGCCTCCAGATGTTGTTGGACCACAACTCCCATCAGCCTCAGCCAGCATTGCCAATGGCTGAGGCTGATGGGAGTTGTGGTCCAACAACATCTGGAGGCACACTGGTTGGGAAAGGCTGCCCTAGAGACACTCTACGCCTGGCCTTTTTATTACCTGAAGACAGTTGTTTTTTCAACCTGGGCAGCAGCTGATAAGGATTTACTACCGTCAGTTTCCCCAGGCATTCAGCAACTACATTGCGCGTCCCTTCCTCTGTGCATTCACAGTGTTTGAAAAGCAGGGCCCAGATATCCTCAACGTAGGGTTTCAGGCTTTCTGCTGGGGATGAGCTGATGACTTCCTTCAAGGAGTGGAGCAGCAAGTATTGCCGCTTAGGCTGGCCTCCAATCTCTTTCAGCATGAAGGGAAGGTACTCTTTAAGGCTGCCAACACTGATGTTGCCCAGAGCGTAAGAAGCTGCCGATTTCACCTCTTCATTGGGTGAAGCAAATGCATCCAATATCACAGCTTTGAGCTCCTTCTGAGCACTGAGGTTTGTGGTGCGTCCTATTTCTGCCAGCGAAAGGAAGGCCAACATTTTAACAGCAGCAGCGGACCTGGGATTCTTCACATCCTGAATAAACTGGTTTACTACCCCCGGGGATTCTCTTGGACATACGGAAGAAAGAGCTGCGACACATCTTGCCACAGAGTGATAGGCTTGCTTGTGTAAACTTACGGATACCCCCCCAGGGCTTGAGGTGTATATAGGACCAGTTAGTTGCTTCATCAGTTCAGCATAACTCATGTTGACTGTCTTGGTTACAACCAATGCTTGAAAGAAGTCCACGATGGCATTCAGGGCGCCCCCTTGCATCAAAGGTGAGTAAACAAGCTGAAAGAGTTCAGACAGAACTGTACCACTGATCTTGGACAAGGAAGAAGGATAAACCTTAGCTAAGGTAGTAAGGAATATGATAGCCACCTGAGAAACATGCATATCGTTCTCACTAATTAAATCAGGAAGCTCCATTAGAACACATTCAATCATGGCTGGCTTGAGGCTATCACTGTAGTTCTTGATCAAGATGTCGAGGGCTGTCAAAGTACTCAGTTTTAAGGCACGCTGATTCTTTCGCAAGAAGGAAGCTAAAATGGGAAATCCTTCTGCAAGAATAGGCCTTAAGTCTATTTTGAGCTGAGAGCTAGCAATTAAAGTTAGTGCTTTGACTGTGGTCAGTCTAGTTATTTCATTTTTCAGCCTCTCTAGAAAAATCTTCAAGGTTGGCTGGAGATCGCTGCTTAGGTAGTCTCCAAGATTGCAAACAATCTGTCCCATGCAAGAGATAGCCCGTTCTTTCACCTCCTGATCAATGTCAGCAGCTTTCAGCCTCTTCAGAGTAGCTGAGAAGAGATCTCTCACATGGGGTTTGGCATCAAATGTACAAGGCACATCCAGCGGCCGGATGATTTTCACCAGCTGCTGCGTAACTAGCAGAGCTTCAGACATTATTTTGTAAAATGGATCCCCTATGCAAATCACAACCGGTCGTAACAGCGCCTTAACATGCAGGTGGAACACTTCCCGGGAATGGTTGCAAAGCACAACATGAAGGAAAGACAGTGTATCTATCTTCATGTTGGAGGAGCTGGATTTGTCAGTCAAGGAGAATACAATACCTGTTTAGAGAAAATATTAGTCAGCTTGGTCCTATTTTTGTATCTTCAAATAGATTGAAACTAATGCAAAAGAGAATTGGCAGGGTGGGGATTAATTAATGGATACATTTGCATTCTTTAGTATTTTGCATTTTCCGCACAATTTGTTTTGCATACAAATCTGTGCAGGTGCCTTATAATAGCTTAAAATGGTCATTCCCCTACTGAGTAGCTCCTTGGGGGTCAGACAACTCTGCTCTCTCTGCACACTGGAAGTGACTGTATGATCCAATCGCACCTAAAACAAAGGTATGCTAGAAGAAGCTCTCTGCAGAACTGGTCACTTGCCATTTGTGTGAGTGAAAGACTGCTCTGAGCATGCTCTGGGGGAAAGTGATGCATGCCTCCACGATTGTGTGTCTCAGCTATCAGAATGGTGGGAAGAAAGGCAGTGCATGAACAAAGTCCACCACAAACCCATGATGCTCAGTACCAAGCCTCAGTAAAGCCAGTGGCAAGATAGCCATTGACTTGGACCGAAGGAGAAAATCAGCTTTGTATGTATAGAAGCCACTGCCATATTGTTTAGATGCATCACATTCAAGAATGAAAAATATTCTATACTGAAAACTTATTGCCCTGCTATTCCTCCCCCCGCACTCCGATGTCAACAGACAATCTTTACCGGGTACTAATGCAGGTATGTGATCTGAAAGGCAACCAGGAAGAACATTAGCCAGTTCTGTCAGGAGAGTGAAGCATCCCTGTCTTGACTTGACACTCTTCTCTTTGAGCTGCTTGTGCAAGGCCTTGATAATATTTGGAACCTGTAAGGTTAGAAAGAAATTCATTAGTAACACGAAGCTAAAATAGCAAATGACCCAAGTCTAAGATTGGGTATTAATAATTTAGTATGTGGTGGGAATGTGATCCAATTGGCAAATGGTTTCTGTTATATGGGAAGGGTTGCAGCTATGGATTGTTTCTTTGTAGTATTTATCTATGTGGACATGGGTGAGCTTTCCTAGAAAGGGGGGAAGTAAAAACATCTGATTCTTTTCAGATAAAACATTCTTCAAGCAAACTATTCTTTTAAAAGGACATTTAAAAAAAAAATTGTGCTTTGTGTCCAAACCTTTGAGCAGGAACCAATTTTTAATATTTCAGATGAGTCATAATGTCCCTCTAAATCCACACTGATGGATGAATCAATTAAGAACACCATTATTGATTTGAGTTTACAGTGGCAAAAAAAAGCTTGTGAACCCTAATTATACAGACACGAGAGTGGCTGTATACTATAGCCAGCATGGATTTTTCACATTCTGCAATGTTAAATTGAAAATACCCCCCATGCCATTCTGATACTTCCCATAGGATCATTTCAAAACAAAACCTTACAAAACTTATAGTCCTGAACTCAGAAATGCTTGCTTAACAACCCTCACAATTTTCATGGTGATACCCAAAATAATCAGAGAGAATCAAAAGTTCAAAGTGTAAACGAGGGGAAAAAACCCTGTTGGACTTTTTTCTGTCAGTGTCATGGCTTCTCCCAAATTAATTTGTTGAAATTAATTAAAAATCAGCCATATTCATGGAGTACCTGTAATCCTATTACTGACCTTGCCCCATACTCTGACCTTCATCTTCTACAGTTTAAAAGTTTTAAAAAATGCCTGGCTGATTTTTAATTAATTTAAGAAATTTAATATTAAATGATAAGCCTGGGCATGCTCAATAAGAACCAATTAGTGTTCTAAAAGCCAGACTCACAGCTGCTTGGCTTGGCTAATCAGAGAGCCACACCCACACAAAAAATTTATTTCAGTTTAGACAGTCATGGCTTCTCCCAAAGAATCTTGGGAAGTGCTGAGAGGAGACTCCTATTCCCGACAGAGTTCCAGTGGCCAGAGTAGTTTAACAGTCAGCTGCTCTGTTTGAAGAAATTGGGCAGCTATAGTGAATGCACCAGGGGAGCAGGAGACCTGACCTCCTCTCTGAGATATTGTACTGCTCTACAAATTTGTCAAAATGCAAACACAATTTGGGTTGGTCTTTCACAGTCCAATCCACTTCCTGTGTAGCTTGGAAGAATTTGGTAACATGTGCCTCTGGACGGCTTGCCATCATTGACACAACCATGAATCACAATCAGAAGATTCTAGAGGAGAATATCAGGCCATCTGTCCAAGAACTGAAACTGAACCAAAAGTGGGTCATGCAACACAACAATGTTCCTAAACATACAAGCAGATCTACCAAAGAATGGCTGCGGAAGAAGAAATCCCATGTTTTAGAATGGCCTAGTCCAGCCTTTCCCAACTAGTGGGCTGTGATGTCCCTGTATTTTAATATCTGTAAATATGGCAAGTGCGGGTTTATTAAGTGATATATGGTAAGTGACTGAGTAAGAGGGGGAAGTACATGGGCTAGAATGCTGGAGAATGTTAGATGATGATTGGCTGAGTGTTTGAACGGCTGAAGGTATAAATGAGAGGATGACAGTTGAGTTCGGGGGGAGTTGTTGGAGAGGAGAGATTCGCAGAGTTCTGAGGGAGGTTTGGATTATATTTTGCTGGTATTTAGGCAGAATATATAAAACTGGAAACATAGAGACACTATATGAAACCATACGCTTGTTGAACATTCCTAAAGTAATCTTGTTATTTCCTGGTGTTATCAAATAAATACTTTTATTGGTTTACCAAAAGCCTGATCCTTGGCTGGGGATACACAGACCAGAAGGGAGGGCAGGGTAATTACCAAGGCTGGATGGAAACAGTATCAAATAAATGGTGGCAGCGGTGAAGCGAGATATTGTAACATCATCAAGTATCCAGAGCAACCCAGAATTGTATGCTTTATAGACAAAGATACAAGGGGGTTGTGGATGGCAAGGGCACTCAGACACATAGTAACAAGAAGCCATAGGGAGACTAAGGCGAAGTCTCTAGCAGTATTGTTTATAGGGAGTGGCTGGTGGTGCTGCCTAGCAGTGGGATCTTGTGAGATCTGTACTAGAGTGTAAAAACTCAGATCCTGACAGGTGGTGGCCCTGGTGGGAGTATCACAGGTAGAGCTAGCTGGTGGGATCGTCACATGGGCCACCAGATGTTGTTGGACCACAACTCCCATCAGCCTCAGCCAGCATTGCCAATGGTCAGGAAAGATGGGAATTGTGGTCCAACAACATCTGGTGGCCCACTAGTTGGGAAAGGCTGGCCTACTCAAAGTCCAGACCTAAACCCCATCAAAATGTTGTGGCAGAACCTGAAGCGAGCTGAAGCCCTCAAATGTCACTGAGGGAGCAAGGGGGTGCCACCAGGTACTGAATCTAAAGGTTCACACACTTTTTCTCACATGTATATTGACTGTTGAATCAGTTGTGGATACATAAAATGTTGAAAACGCATCATGTTTGTGTGTCGTTCGTTTGATCAGTTTATCTATTGTTCTTTATCTAGGATTATGGGGTTAGATTAAGATCTAACATTTTAGGTTGGAAATATGTGACAATCGTAAGGGGTTCACAACTTTTTCTCACCATTGTATATACTCCCCAGTCTTGGAAGCACATTCTGAATCAGAGCATAACCAATTTTTACAGACTGTCAAATCACCACATAGCATACTGTTACATAAAAACCCACAACTGATTGACATTAAGTTGGAATATAAATTCAGAAAATGAAACACTACTTTTTAAATGGTGCCTCTCATTTTGCTTACTTCAAAAAACCTAGCTGCTTTGCTGCTGGTACTGCTAGAGGGACCACATTATTTTGAATACAGTCCAATAGTCACCAACAATGGTTATTTTCTTATTCCATTTTTACAGTATGCCTCATTTTCATAAGTCAACAGAAGGGTTGATTATTTGAATGCTTTGTGACACTATTTACCATACTGCTGAAAAGACTAGTACCCTTCCCCTGAAACATCTGCAGAGGGGAGGAGCTCCTCCACAGAATAGTAGGCTGTGATATAGAGAAAATCTATGGAATTAACTGCAGTCATGTGACAATGGAAAAACTCTTAAGAGATGAGCCAGTGCATTTTCTAAAAAAGAAGAACACAGATATGAATTTACAACAATGTTTCAGCAACTTATTCAGAATGGATGGCAAGAAAATATTTGGGATAGAGGAAATTCCCATCAGACTCTTATTATATGACTATGGCTACCACAGCAAGATTATTATGGAATACTGATAATGGAAGATTGGACACTGAAATTACTGGACTTAACAGGACTATTGAAGATGGAAGATGGAACTAATAGGGATAATGGAATAATGGCTATTGAAATTATTGGACCTAACAGATTCTGATGAGATGGATTAATCGAAATGTTTATTTGGACTATGATTATGACAATAAGATTATTATAATTATTAACGAGATGGATTAATTGACATGTTTATTTGGAGAAAAATTGATAGATATATTTCTTAAAGAATTGAAACCTCTCTTTGACTTTTTGTGGAAAGAATAAAGTAATGTTTATGAGATTTGATGATTAATTAAGATAACTACTGGAGGAAAGTGATTTTATAATATGATTTAAGAGACAGGATTGTTATATATTGTAGACCTATAACTGATTTGATATGTGACAAATGGGAAGTCAACATTTTTTTTTTTGTTTAATCATTTTTGTTTTGTTTTGTTTTTTGTCTTTGAATGTTTTATGATTTTGTTTTCTATGTTTTATGAAAATTTGAATAAAAATTATTGTAAAAAAAAAAAGAATAGTAGGCTGTGACCTTCCACTGTTGCTGACTATAGACTTACAGATCCAGACCACCATACATCAAAGTAAACGTGTTCCCCTTCTGAGGTCTTAAGGGCAACAGAGCTCCATTTGGATCAAGCCAGCAAGTTAACATGAGTTCAGTGTGTTAAAACCACCTATCTGTTAGACCAGGGATGGACAGCATACAGCCCTCCGTAGGTAGGACTCACTCCCAGCCAGCAGGTTCCATGGTCAGGTATAATAGGAACCCAATGTCATCTGGAGGACCACACGTTCCCCATCTTTGTGCTAAGCAGCATAATGTCTTCAGGACACCAGCTCATTGCTCCATCACTCACCTGATTCTGAAGCATGGTGAGAGGTATATCTTCCTTGCTTGCCTCATCTGAAGCATGCAGCCAGCTCTGAATGGGCAGTGTTTGCTTCAACAAAGATATATAAGCACAGAAGATGTCTGCTTTAACATTCTCCTCTCTTTCCTTGAACCTGCTTATTAAAGCTGGCGACAGGGTTTTGTAGAAATCCTGCAGAAGGTCATGCCTAGTACTGACAATAGCCTCGAGGCACTTGGCCGCAGCCCTGCGAACTTTCCAGCTAATGTCGTCATCATCACTATACTCATCATCACTTTCTAAGGAGGAAAGGGCAAAAACCAGACGTTAGGAAAGTGGAAAAATAGGGGCCGAAGGCTTGAAGATGTAACTGGTTTGCATCCCATTTTTCTTTTTCAAACAAAAAATACAACATGATATATAATCCAATCTCCACATAATTACAATAGGGTTTTCATATAGTTTTTGGTCCAGTGAGATGTAGGAGGAAAAGGGATGGAGGGCCAAGTCGGACATACTTCAATATTAAAAAAATGCAAAAGGAGAGAAGCCAAAGTTGATTCCATGTCCCAGTCAAAACAGAGAGGGGGGGCCATCACTTTCTCTTTCCTTCTGCTAGCTGCTGAGTAGACTGGCCCCTTGGTGGAACCTGCTATGAGAGAGCACACAGCTGAGATATAGTTTGTCTTAGCCAACACAATAGAATAAGCTAGCTATGTCTAGTTCTCATTCAAAACAACTGCAGGATAAATATACACTGGTGGCCAATTTTCTGGGAAAAGGGGAGCCAAGTGGCAGCTGATCATAAGCAAGCAGGGTCTCACTGCCCCCCGTTTAAGTAAGGAAATCATTTGGTTTAGTTGATCCATTTAAACCCATCCTGTGGATGCTCCAAGATTCATCTTGGGAACATTCTTGGAGAGCCAAAAGCTTAATTTACAGTTATTTCAATAGTAATGAGCACATCATTTTCATGTTATACTGGCTAGGGAAAAGAAAGAGTCTCCATGCCAGCCTTTCGGCTGAATAACTCAGAAAAGAGAGGTTTGAAATGACTGTTCAGGCTACTGGCAGAAGAGTCATGGCTTCTCCGAATATATCATCATCAGAATCCTAAGCCCACAGAACCTTGTTCCTCATCTTCCCCATTTTCAGTTTCCATCATTTCTTCTTCATCCTCCTCCTCATTGTCATAGTTGTAGTTTGGGTCATAAGTTATATACTTCAGGCACAATCCCGTCACACTAGGAAGGTGAGGGCCAATTTCTTTTGGACACCTTTAGAAAGAGCAAGAGAAGCTCAAATTAACATGGAATAAAATACCTAATTCCATAAATAGTGTTTTCAAAACAATCAATGTGTAACTGCCCCTGGCAATGCCAAGGCTCTGCACACCTTACATCCATCTCAAAAACTTATTTCAGCATACTTCTTAATACATTAAATATGACTGATTACAAGCATGAGGTCTCAAATGCACACATGATCATCTCCCACAGCTTCCTATTCATTTCAATGAAAGGGTCAGATCCATGTGTACAAAGGAATATATATGCAATCTGGGTTCTTTTACTGAAATACATCTGAAAACTGATGTTTGTCTGAAATCTGGGCCAAATAACAGATTCCACACAGCATAAAAGGACCACTCTAAGCATCATCATAGGAGAGGCTCAGTGTGTCGTATTTCTCCCTGATTAATAACTATTCAAAACACTGGATATCTTCCCACATTGCCCAATTCAGCACTGGTTAAGCCTCATCTTGAATACTGCGTCCAGTTCTGGTCTCTACAAGTCAAGAAGGATGCAGACAAACTGGAACAGGTTCAGAGGAGGGCAACAAAGATGATTAGGAGACTGGAAACAAAGCCCTATGAGGAGAGACTGAAAGAACTGGGCATGTTTAGCCTGGAGAAGAGAAGACTGAGGGGAGATATGATAGCACTCTTCAAGTACATGAAAGGTTGTCACATAGAGGAGGGCCGGGATCTCTTCTCGATCGTCCCAGAGTGCAGGACACGGAATAATGGGCTCAAGTTGCAGGAAGCCAGATTTCGACTGGACATCAGGAAAAACTTCCTAACTGTTAGAGCCATATGACAATGGAACCAATTACCTAGAGAGGTAGTGGGCTCTCCGACACTGGAGGCATTCAAGAAGCAGCTGGACAGCCATCTGTCGGGAATGCTTTGATTTGGATTCCTGCATTTCCCATAACTATGAACAGATCAGAGCAGACAGCTCAGATTTCTGTTCCTGACATGGGCAGCAGCTTATGGGAGAGTAGACACATACCCCTTAAAAAAAGCAAAGCAGCATTGCATGCTACACTTTGCCAATCACAGAAAAGAAGACTATGATAAAAACACACAAACCTTCTCACAAAAGACTCAAAGGCCTGGAAGCAATATTCTCTCAGCTCATCATCCTCTACATTGCAGTACTGAACTATTAATGGGATCATCTTCTCCAGATAGTCTCCTAGAAGAGGGTGACAGAGTGAACCATTAACAGAAATCTTTCCCCAGGCCCAGTGAGCAATCTGGGAGTTATCAATAGTGTGACTGCTGAGTTAAGCAGGTGTGGTCCTGATCAGCTGCTTAGAAATGAGACCACTAGAAACCCCATGTAAGAGTGGAATAGTTTACTTATTTTTTGTTTATCTGAGGATTTATAAACTGCTTCCCAATAAATGTGTCCAACTGGTGTACAACATATATAGTAAAAATGAAATATAACTAACAAACTAAAAACCAGATATTAAAACTTATCAAATTACAAATTTTGTATAGTATACAATTATTTTTAAAAGGGACATTCTTCCCACTTAGGGTTATTTGGTTGAGTCAAGCATCAGTTAACATGCCTTCAAGATATTCCAGAGGTTTAAACGGAACATGTATACAAAATATATATTCATCCCCCCCCCTTCATTTCTTTAGAAACCACAAAGCAGAGCTGGAAGAAGAATCTGGAATATCAAATATTTTTCAGAAATATGATCATGTGTGACTTCATCTTTACAATATAAAAAGGAGCCCACAGCCAGACAGAGAAGTGCTGTGAGAGTTTGCACCTTAGATATCACAAGCCCCAGGACTACACAGACCCAAGAAAATAGTAGCAGCTACAGAGAGAAAACCACCTTCATCCTTACTTTAAATCATCTATTCAAGTTTTTGATTGTTACAATTATCCATATGAAGATTTTCCTTGCTGCTTCTAGATGGGCTGATTTGCTAGAGCCACGTGGATCCATCTACTATGCAGATATCTTTGATAAGGAATACATTCTTCACTCCTATTGTTTGTTGTGGCCCATCAGAATTTTATCTTAGGCCAGCAAGCTGGGCTCTCATACATCTGGGCCTCTTCCAGCCCCATTGATTCTGTAAAAGATTCTTAGCTTACCTAAGCAATAAAAGCTACCTTTAGCTCCTGCTTACACCATAAGACACAGTAGTGCAACTAGATCACAAAGATGCTGTCTTTCAAGCATGCAGGAGTTACTTTTTTAAAAAACAAAATTAATATACCACTTGATTGTAGAAAACCTCTGAGCAATTTACAAGATAGAGATAGCATCAGACAAAAATCCAACTAAAAGAAATAAAACAGAGCTGGGTGGAGATCTCAGAACTTGGGATAAGAGATTGGCATAGAAATCACCTTTGATGACAACAGTCATAAGTTCAAAAAATACATGGTGAGCCTTTGCAAAGGAAGAATCCAAGCAAGACTTACCTATCCGGTGCCCAGCCTGCCTGCTGATTCCAGCAATACATTGGATATATGTTCTTGTGGTAGAAGTGGAGTTGTTTCTCTTCAGCTCTGCTAACAGGTGCTCCATAAGCTCTCCAAAGATGTTCCCATTGCAAGTCAAGACCAGGTGACCTAGGGCAATGATGGCCCTTTTCCGCACGGCCAACCTGGGACTTGTGAGCTGAGGAAGGAGGCAGTTCAGGATTGAGGAATGGAAGGAGTACAGAGTCCCCCCTAACCTGCAGTCGTGAGCAAGAAACACAAGAGACTTAGGTCAACATAACTCCTCTCCAAATGGAGAGGATGCTTTGCTGCAGTCTACCGTAAAATCATGAAGAAGAAAGTCACCTGCTAGCACTTCTCTGCACCTTTCTACAATGATATGAAGAACAGAACTTTACTATTTTCTATCAATACAGTTTTTAAGAACAAGTTTATTAAAACCAAGTTATGAATAGTGCCTGAGCTGATATGATTTTTTTAAATATTTATTTCACCTTGGTGCAGCAGAAATAATACACTTTCTACTGCATAACACTTGCCACAAAACAAAAGCTACATTTTCTATTAATGCTCTTTTTCAACTCTACCTCAAAGCTCAGGTTGGCTACAGAAAGATCATTGGTTCATTCATCCCCACATCTAACCTACCAGACAAAAGAGTTGGAGTTGTGTCCATGCTCTCCATGTGTGAGAGGAACAGACTACCACTTGCACAATGGGACTTCACCTTTCCTTCTTCCCCTTGTAGTCTTTTACATACCCCCATAATCTGCTCTGGAAGGTTGGAAGACCCTATGAAGCAGACTTTAGGAGTGCACGGGGCAGGAAGAGGACGCTCATGTTGTGATGCACAAGCAGCAATGTTGGATTCCACCCAGCATCATGACTAAGGTCATCCAATATGCTTTGTGGAATCCACAGGGTAGTAATTAGAAGCGGAGTTTCCCCTCATTCTAATATAGTAGTCCATTTAGTTCAACAACACTTAAATCGCAATTATTAACACACTTACTAAAGAACATGTCCACTGAACTTAGGGGGACTTACTTCTAGATAAACAGGGCTAAGGATTACACTGTTTAATCACTTTTTAAGCTGCAATCCTACACCTACTTATATGAGAGTAACCCTCATTGAACTCAGTGGTACTTACTTCTGAGAAGCTATGTACAGGATTCTGCTACACAGTCCTTAAAGCTTTGCTTAGAAATTTGCAAATGCAACCTACTACACAATTGCTTCAAACAAACTTTCTTTATACCTGCTCAAAATATCTGACAAGATGTCAAGAGCCTCAAGCTGCACAGACACATCTTCTTGCTTTCCAATGGCTCCAGTCAGTTGGGCTGTGATTTTTTTGCATACATTGGCTGTCATGGTGGAACCTACCACGGTGGGGAGAAGATCAGGATAAAGGTTTTAGCGAAGAATGAGCCAATTTAGCAGGCACTGGTTCAGTTGTAGATTTACAGCAGATGGCAACAGGGCATACCATTTTGGCGAAACAGAGAAGCCTGGCAATGACACCTGCCCTAAAACTGTAAAAGGTTCTTTCAAACATTAACTGTATCATTTGTAAACCAATTAACTGTACCATTTGTAAGCCAATTCATCACAGCTTATTCTTTGGAGGCACGTCAAAATTATTTGCAAGATTTGGATTTCCCTTAAACTGCACCTATTTTGATTACACCAGGGAGTGATGATATTTGCATTAAGTCCCAGTGTAATTCTTAACCATTTCACTTCTAGCTTTAAAAGTAAGACAAACTTTTCCCACTTAGGACATAAAATATCTTGGTATTTTTAATGCCTTCCAACATTTGGAAAAGGAGTTTCTGAAAAGCTACATGTGTTCCGTTTTTACCATCCTACACAAGACATGGTAAGAACCAGTCTCATTATGTAAATAGGGTCGGGGTTTTTGCATGTCTGTGCTTTACCTGTAGATGGAGAAGGCAGCTCAGAAATAACTGTCTTCAGCCCAATACTGGAGATGTCCCGGAGCTGTTCCTTATCTGATAGCATGTTCGTACACAGTGTATCAACAATAGTTTCCACCTGATACTCTTTCACTTTACTCACCAAAGGGCCCAAACTGCAAATGGGACAGGGGACAGAAATCACACATTTTTAAAAAAAATCTTACCCTGACAGGGCTTGGGATACAGCAACTATGAAGAAAATATTCATAGGAACAAACACAGGAGGCTGTCTTATACCAAGAGGCAGTGATGGCCACCAACTTGAATGGATTTGGAAGAGGATTACACAAATTCATAGAGGAAAAGGCAATCAGTGGCTACTAGCCATGAAGGCTATTCCGTGCCTCCATAAGCAGTATGCTGGAAACCGCAGGAGGGGAGAGTGCTCTTTGCAGTCAGGTCCTGCTTGCGGGTTTCCCATGGGCAACTGGTTGGCCACTGCGAGAACAAGATGCTGGACTAGATGGACCATTGGCCTGATCCAGCAGGCTCTTCTTATGAGCTTATGTTAAATCAAACACTGGTTCATCTGGCTCAGCATTGTTGACACTTACTGACAGCAGCTCTCCAGAGCTTTGAAGCAGGAGTCTTTGCCAGCCCTGTCTGGGACTATATGTATGCTCAGCATGTGCTCTACAGCTACAGCCCTACCCCAAATTCAGAAGCCTCACCTCTTAGGTGAGGGACATCCTTTACAAGACAACATTGGGAGATGGCAAATCTAGGGAAAAGCGTACACCCCATGCACTTTCTGTTGCCTCATCCCTGCTAGGCAATCTTTTAACTGGAGAGAGCTATGGAGGAGTGAATCTTCAGAACTGAGGGGTGTCTCTAAGAAATTTTATAATAAATCATATTTATTTCTCTCCCTTGACACTCTAAGTGGGATCCTTGCTGCCTCTATATACCAAGGACAAAGGCCCAGCTCAGCTGTGCACGCACATATAGGCAAGCAAATATGCACACACATCAGCCATAACCCCCTCAAGGGCAGGGCCAGGATGCAAAGTCACAAACCGGAAACTGAACCTGCATTGTTTGAAACAGAAAAGTTCATAAGAAAGAAAGCAATGTACAAGAAGACAAAGCAGATGTAAAACCTGTCAAATCCTCTTTGGGCTACCTTAGCAGTTTTATGTTGGATCCCAAGCACAGTTGAGACTGACGTAGAGCGGTCTTACCATTTGACAGCCAGATTTTGCACCTCCCCATTTTTGTCCTCAAGTAATTTTAGAAGCATTTTCACAACTTTTTTCTCACTATCTTCATCTAGCTTTATGGAATCTTTCTGCAGTTCCATCATTAGGTCATTGGTAGCCATAAACCTGAAAGCAAGTAAGAAAGAAAGATCAGCAACAGGTTGTCTGACTGATAGAAACAGATCCAATTTAAAAGGGAAAGTGACAGCATAACATATAAAAATCCATAAACCAGGAATGCAAGAAAGAACTGTTAAATTAACAAACAGAATCCCCTTAACTACAGATAATAAAAGGCATTTGGAAGCAAAGGACTTCCTTAGCTTAAAACATTTTTTAAAAAATAACTCAATCTTCCCTAAAGAAACCACACTGAATTTTGCATATACTGCATAACTGGAGAGATGTGCATCCTCTTCAATGATTTAAATGTTTACAACAGCAAAACACCAGTGGGACACTGGCATACTCAGCCTGTTGCAGAAAAGTGTGAAGCACCACTGAGAGCCTTCACTAGCCTGAATAGTTACATTTATCTTCCCATGTATTTTAGGGTGCTACGTTTACGGTAGGAGAATGTTAAGTAATTTTCGTCATTAAGAAAATACTAATGGTGCCAACATTTGCAGAAATGCTATGCCCGACCCAGAGCCAACACTTATCAACAGGTCTTGGAGGAGACACTACTATGCAGAAACAAAACTTGGTCCACACCTCAGGGTTTATTATCGGCACCTCTCTAGAGATATCAATACCGAACCCCAAAAGAATTTCCCCCCAGAATCACAGACTTCACTATTCCCAATACTGCATAATCTCTAGCCCAAGAAGGATTTTTATACATCCAAATAGCAGTTTTTATGTACTGTTTATCTTAGCTTATCATTATGATTTGGACAGGCCAGGGGAAGCTGTTCATATCTGGCAAATTTAGATATAAAGGACTTTAAAGCTTTCAGTCAGGGATTAGTCTTAGGAGTTGTGACAGGATTTGGGGGGGTCAGAGAAAGGCATCGTTTGAGAATGCTCCATGTATATTGTAAAAAAGTGAACTAGTAGTACACAGGGAGCAGGACCAGGTACACCAAACTGAAAGATTTGCATACTTTCAGTTGCACCCACAACGATCTGTGGCATCCCAGGAAAGGCAGGTGAAGCTGATCCTCACCACACCGGTAAGCATGGGCCAAACCTGGGTTGTCAATTCCCAATAGCTGCTCTGTGCCACCCCAACCTACACTGTCTAAACCTTCCTTCCTCTCTCCCTGCTGCCTTCTCTCCTTTTCTTGTTCTCTTTCATGTCTATATTCACTTTGAGGGCAAGAGGTGGGATAAATGGAAAGCAACATATAGGAAGGCTTCCTTGCCGGCTCTGAGTTATTTGAAATGTAATATGAAAAGTGTGGAGTCATTACTAAGCACCCAATCAGTATCTCCTCCCTAGAGCTCTCCTCCTTTGCTGCTGTTGAGGAAACATTAAAAGGTGGGCGGGGGGAGGAAGGAAAGAAAGACAAAACCAGAAGAGCTCTTCCCACGCATATTTCATGGAGAGAACAGGCAGAGCTAAGGAGGTGTGCAGGCAACACATAGTATATGTGGAAACATGAATGTACTTGGCACATTGCCCCAAAGTTGGTTCTGCAGCTGCACCACCATGAAAACTAGTCACTGACCACAGTATTACACTCTGCCAGTGTGGTGCAATTATTAGAGGGTTGGACTAGGCCCTGGGGAATCAGGGTTCAAATCCTCACTGGGCCGAGAAGCTTGCTGGGTGATCTTGGGCCAGTCATAGTCACTCAGCCTAACCTATCTCACAGGGTTGTTGTGAGGATAAAACAGAGTGGGAGGAGAACCATATATGCCACCTTGAGCTCCTTGAGAAAAAGTGGGACATAAATGTAATAATAAATAAAATAAATAAATTATATAAAGCTGCAATCCTACACACACTGACCTGTGAGTAAGTTCCACTGTACTCAATTGGATTTACTTCTGAATAGACACAGATAGGATTGAATGTAAGTTAGCATCAAAACACCTGTCTCTGCCATTGTTGAGAACCTTATAGGATGATATACAGCTACTTTATACCTAGTTCCACACCTCATCTGAATATGTAGTAACTCCACATCTCACAATGATAGGATCATTCAACACAGCAACCCTCTCTGCTGTGCCAAGGTGATGTCTTTGGCCTACTTCCAATGCCACAGACTGGGATGTTCTACCAATGTCATAGTCATTACTCTTCCTCTTGACCACATATTGACTAATGACAGAACCTCATAGGATTCTGCCTTATGGCTGCCTCCTAGGCACATGTACCTGGAAGCAAGGTGCATTGAAATCCATTGAAGTTTTAAAAAAACTTCTTTGGAGTTAATTATCCCATTAAGATTTTATTTAAAATGTTTAACACTTAACTATTGTCTCTGAAGACTTAAAAAAAGTCTTTTGCACAAAGCAAGAATCCCAAAATTGTTCAGTTCTGAGCTATAAGTTATCACCAGGAGGAAAACCATATTGTACAAGGTTAAAAATAAAGCACCTGTCTCTAATAAGTTTTTACAATAGCTAATTCAAGATACACAACTGAGACACCATAAAACACTAATAGAACTTATTTCAGTGGCACAGGACCTTTGATAATTTTACAGTTTAATTTATTCTATTACTAAATTTATATCCCACCCTTTCTCCCAGAAGGCTCAGAAGCCCTACTGCATTCAGTAAGACTTACTCCCAGGTAAGAGTTTACAGGACTGCAGCTTTATTTCTAACACTATATTATATGCACGGTAAGACAATGCAGTGTATAAACAACTCCATTTATTTTCTAAGACATCATCACACTGCAATGTAAACATATCTCAACATCGCTTCCAATAATAAAGTTCTATTCATGCATATTCCAGTATAAATCCCACTGGTATCAGAAGGTGAAGGGGCACCATGCCAGGCTGATACTGTTGACGTATCTAACACACAATTCCCCAATTTCTGAAAACATTTTTTAACACAAAACATTGTTTTTGCATCCCTCAAGTAAGGTAAGTGATTTTGTAACAGGCCAGTGCACAAACAGGATAAACCAGAATCACAGTACTTGGATTTAAGCCAATTTAGGCCATACACTCCATTGAAATCAAAGGAATTTCCCTCCAGTTAACATCTTGGACTCTATTAGCTCCATACTCCGGTTTACATGTTTGGAGATGAAGCTACAAACTCTCTTTAACAGATTTGGTGGCCGATCCCCCCCCCATTTAGTCATATAGTAATTCCTTCAAATAGACATCATATACAACCCAAATCCGCACCTCATGTTACTCCTGAGATGTGTGTTTAAAGGCATCTTTCTTTCAGTTGTAACGCAACTCCAGTTTGGTTTACTTCAAACACACTAGCAAACCGGACTGATCCTCACTCCCCAGCTTTGTGATTCACTAGGAGCAATAGGATCGGATTTGTTTTTCTTAAACAACACAGTCAGGGCAGCCAATCATCTCCCGGATGGTAACAGCTGATTAAGAAGTTTTCCCACCCCCACCCCCACCCCACTGCAGCTGCTTAGCAGTGATTCTCTACCTCCCTCTCGGGACATAAAAGGTTATCATAATATTAGCTACTAACGACCGCATAAGAAATTCTAAGACCTAGTATTCACCTCCAACCTGGAAGCCTGCAGTACATTTCATATGTTTTATTAGCCCAGTCTGTAGATACAACTCATACTACAGGCCCCAGGATAGGGGGAGGGGCGATGTTGCATTAACTACAGCTAGCTAGCTACCCTCCTTAGTTAACATCCTCTTTTTCTTCTTTATAAAGAGTTAGTTAGTTAACATTCAATTCTTCTTCTTTATAAGGGTTTCCTTTCCTAGGAGCAGTTATTAAAAACATCTCCCCCCTCCCTTCCACAACCCTCCTCTTTTTAGAAGATTTGCAAACATACACACGTGTGTAATTCAAGGCGAGATTTACACACGCAGTGAGCAAACCTCAAAACGCGGCTTTACAATTCGCACACAGATCTACACCCAACCCTACCGAAGCTTGGGACCTACCTAAAATCTTTGTCAGTAGATGTCATCTTCTCCAAAAGGTTGGAGATGTGATAGGATATGTTCGTCATCTTGGACAGCTGGCCTTGGAAGATGATCCCTTCTATATAGCCTGCTATATATATATCTATATACCAGCAATTGACGTTTCTCGCTACCCTAAGATAGGATCCCGTCTGTTGGAGATCTACATGGAGAATATGGCGACAAAAGGGACCCTGTAAGACCAGGGCAGTGTTTTTCCTTTCTTTTCTCTCTCCCCTGCCCCCTTCTCTGGTTAGAAGTCGCTGGAAAAGCTGAGCCCCTGCACGGTTATCATAGGATATATATAGCCTATACTCAAAGGTACGGCTGAGGGAAGGGCGCCACCTACTGACAGATATCTGCAGCCTCTCAAGTTACAGGAAAGGGAAAAGAGAAGGAAGCAGCTGCTGCTCCTCTTTTTGTCGCCCCGTTCCAGAGGCTGCTCTGCTATCGCCGCCTTAGAATTGCCGGTGTTTGCTAACACCCTGCAATCGAGAGGCAATCATCTAGCAATGAAAGAGGCGCCAGCGATAAATTGGCTTCCCAGAGTGGGATGGGGTCAGCTAAAATTAATAGTAAACACAGAGGAGGGGTGCTTGCCTTCAATAGCAACTTCTCGCTAGACATTAATCAGAAATTCCCCCGAATGAAAGAACAGGTGCAACTACTCGTTGCCTGGCCTGCACAGCCCTTTCTACACTGGAAAAGAATTGAAGTACAGCATTACTTCAAAAAACAGCTACGTACATGCTGAGATCTCGGCAAAGAGAAATCTAACTTTCATTCAGCGAAAGTGTATACTTCTATGGAAAAGGGGAAGGCTCACAGCTCAGGTTTTGAACATAGAAACATAGGCAGCTGCCTTATATGCGTCAGACCCACTGGTTCATCTAGCTAAGTATTGTCTGCGGGGGTGGGTGGGTTAAAATGTTTTAAAGATGTTCTTAAAGCGAATCTTAAAAAATGTAACATGAACATTGAGAACTGGGAAGCTTTGGCCCATGAACATCCCAAATGGAGGTCAGCTATTATCAAAGGTGCTATGGACTTTGAAGAAGCTCGAATACAGGACAAATGGGACAAACGAGCTAAGCGGCACGTCAAACAAATCCTCATTGCGACCATCTTCTACCTGGAAACCTATGTCTTCACTGTGGGAGGCTGTGTGGATCCAGAATTGGCCTCCACAGTCACTCACGGACACACTGTTAAAGACTTTACCTTGGAAGACAATCTTACTTGGCCACGAGCAATAGCAAATGAATGAAATGAATGTCTGCAGTGACTCTCCAGGGGCTCAGACAGGGAGTCTCTCCCATTCCTACCTAGAGACATCAGGAATTAACCCAGGACCTTTTACATGCAAGGCAGATGCTCTCCCATTAGGGTTGCCAGGTTCATGGCCTGAGACTGACCCTGTGTCTTTAGGAGAAGAGAAAGTCAGCCAAGTGCAGGTGTTCTTGCAACTCTGTAATGGGAAAAACCACAAGGTGGAATTCTCCCTTCCCCCTGCACAACTTTTAAGGATACAGAAGACCTCTTGGTTGCCAGGCCCGGACTCCAAGATGTCTTTTGTATCTTTAAAAGTTGTGCAGGGGGAAGGGAGAGTTCCACCTTGTGGTTTCTCCCATTACAGAGTTGCAAGAACACCTTCACTTGGCTGACTTTCTCTTCTTCTAAAGATACAGGATCAGTCTCAAGCCATGAACCTGGTAACTTTATCTACCATTGAACTTCAGAGGGCCCAAGTTCAGTCCCTGGAAACTCCTACTACAGCTCGGTATGTTCCCTACCTGAAACCCCAAAGAGCCACTGCCAGTCAGTATGAACTGTACTGATCTAGATGAATTGTCTGACTCAGTATATGGCAGCTTCCTATGTTCCTATGAAAGAGGCTTGTTTTGAAAGTATTTTACAACCCAATCCCATGAAAAGTTTGGCATGGGTAAGTTCACTTAAATTAATTGGCTTTTGTGTACTGAATTTTATATAGGGTTAGACTGTCAATACAGACTTCAATTGGGAAATGCTGCTGGGTCCTCTTGCCCACATCCACAACCTTGCCTGGTGAAGTCATTATTATTCCTCTTGTACAGATGTGGAACAGAAGTTGAATAAATTTTCCAAGGCCACATAATGAGTCCATGATAGAGGAAGGACCCCAGCACAAGCCCATACGTGTCTACTCAGAAGTCAGCCCCACTGAGTGCAAAGGGACTTACTCCTAAGTAAGTGTATATAGGATTGTAGCCACAATTAGATTTTCTAGTGCCAGATCTCATGAGCTCTGTGACTGATTTAACATGTATCCAGCTCCTACTTATCTAGCTCCTACTTATCTGGTGTCAGATCATGTACATAGCCCCTGCCCACTTTTCCAGCACTTTAGACAGTTGTTCTCATTGCAATTTATAAATTAGAAATATTTAATGATTGCAAATGACCAGTGAAAACCACCCTGAAATGACATTTAAGAAACAGCTGCTTGATTTCTGATTTATGGACTCAGGTCTCCACATACAACAGGACCAACAGCTTACACTACACAAAAGTGTTTAGTACAAGGTTTGATTTTTGGAGGAGTAAAACTAAAATCTTGCTAGGAAACATTTCGATTTCCATGGGAAACAATCTCAGTAAAAATGTATTTAATATGAAATTGGAAAACATTGCTAACTTTGGAAAGATAGTTTATGATGATCCTCTATAATCATCAGAACACGTTAGTTCACAATTTAAAAAATCAAACAAAAGCAAAACCACTGCTATTACTAATGAAGCTGGAAGTATTAAAGAAACTGCCAAATCACCTTTGCTTAGTACAAAATCTTTTGTCACCTTATTTACCTCTATCATAAACTATTATGAGTTATTCTTATAAAGGTGCCAAGAATAGCAGCTCAATTTGTGAAGTAATTATCCACCATGAAAAATGATCTAGCTATGAAGATAATAACCCTAGAGGTGCAAAGACATAGAATTGTATGAAATGCTCGTCCTACTCAGAATAGATCCATTGAAAGTAATGTGCTTAAGTTAGTCATATTCATTACTTGCAATGGGTCTACTTGAGTAGCATTGGACACAACCCATACATCAGGGTGGGGAACCTGTGGCCCTCCAGATGTTGCTGAACTACAATTCCCATCAGCCCTAGCAAGCAGACCAATGGCCAGGGGTAATGAGAGTTGTAGTTCAGTAACATCTAGGGTTACCAGGTCTCTGGTTTTCGCCTGGAGACTCTGAATTTTTGGGGTCATCCCCGGGTGAGTCTCCTCGATCTACGGACTTGCAGCTTTCATTTTAAAAAAAAGTTTCTAGGTGGTCTGGTTCAAGAGATATACACCAAAACATCAGCCTCCCCCACCTCGCAACTTCTGCTAAATGAACTTGTAGCTGGCTGCTCTAACCCCACACTTTCAGGTTTGTAGCCAATAAGGGAAGTCAGAGTTGTGATTGACAAGGGATTTGCTGGTCTCCAGACAATAGCCAGAACCCATTGCAAGACCAGAAAACTTTTTTTTCCTGTTTGAAAATCTCAGTAAGTTTACAGCTTTCATCAATAGCAAACAAAATTCTCTCTTGTGTGCAGGAGATCTTAATGCCATTGCAATGTGTTATGCTTTTCTAATTAAGTTTAAATTTTCCTGGGCTGTTGAAGAGGGTAGTGTTTTAAAAAATCTTCCCAATATGAAACTTTAATCCTATTCTAGCTTTTCTGGGAGTAAAGCTGCAATGCTAATCCCACATACCGGGAGTAAACCCATTCAATTCAGTAGGATTTACTTTTGAGCAGAGATGGTTAGGATTGTGCTGTAAATTAATGGGACTTTTGAGTGAACATAGCAAAGGATTATGTTTGTGCTATAAATCTTTCTCTCCCTCTCCAATCCTATTTTTTAAAGCAATTAGTCAGGGCTTATTTAGATGTCACTGCTTTTATTACGTAGGAAACTAATTTTTTTAAGCTCTGCAGTGACCAACTGGTTTTGACAATAAACAATTATATAGGATGTATGTATTTTACATCTCCAGTGTGTGTGTGTGTGTATATGGAGTTTTTCCAACATCCCTATGAGGTAGGGTTGCTGATTGGAATCCAAGGCAGCTCACAGCAAGAAATAAATCCCTTTAAAATCCAATAACCATAAAAACAAGTATAAAACAGTTGCAAAAATCTTAAAGTGGCATGATTCTGAATTTTAGGTTGGGCATCGTTACAGTTCTGTGCATGCTTTCCTGTTTGAGTAAGCCCCATTGAATACATTGGGAGTTGCTTCTGAGTAAACATGCATAGGATTGCACTATAAATATCTTTACAGATTCTGTAAATAATAAACTTATTTTATAGTCATGCTTATACAACTATTTCTTTATACTATGTTCCGGTAAATATCTGATTTAACACTATGGCTGTTTCCTCTGCATTTTAAGTGTGCTCTTCTTTCTTGGAATAGTCATGGTTCTCTTCTGTTGTTTTCATCCTGAAGGGCAGATTAGGCTGAGAGATGGTGAGTAGCCAATGGTCACCCAGTAAACTTTATAGCTCATTTCCATTTTAAAAATTAATTAAAACTATTTATATGCAGGGAAAGTTAATGAAGTTGATCCACACAATACATTTGAAGCACATCCAACTCGCATTTAAAGTGCATGACTTTCCCTAAAGAATCCTTGGAAGTGTAGTTTCCTCCTCACAGTTATTGTTCCCACCACCTTTAACAAACTACAGTTCCCATGATTCTATGGTGTGATTCATGTGCTTCAAATGTGTGTTGACTGTTCTTTAAATGAATGGTGTGGAACTGCCCTAGGTATGCTGTGCATTCATTAGTGAACTGAAAATAGGGTTGCGACGCTCAGGGCCTGAGACTGATCCTGTATCTTTAGGAGAAGAGAAAGTCAGTCAAGTGCAGGTGTTCTTGCAACACTGTAATGGGCAAAACCACAAGGTGGAATTCCCCCTTGACCCTGCACAACTTTTAAAGATACAGAAGACCTCTTGGTTGCCAGGCCTGGGAAGCCTTGTAACAGCAGTTATGAGGCAAGTCACTGTTGTTTTTGAAAGTTAGTGTAGTGCAATGGATACTGCTTTCCGCCAAGAACTCACTGACTTTGGGCAAGTAAGTTTTGACCTAGCCTACCTCACAGGGAGGTCGTAGGGGAGGGATTATTCCAGGTACATCACCCTGATGGAGGAATGGTGGGACAGTAATTCGATAACGAAACATTATAATTTTACAAAGTGGGAATTGAAGTTGAGCGAGAATGGTAGCATTGCTTGAGGTGGGATTTCACCTTGAAGCCTCCCAATATCAGCCAGTATGACTACATCACTCCCAGGTGCCAGTGGCTGAACTAAAGAGAGAATTCATTTGCCTGTGACTAGACGAGGGAGGACAGAGACTAGGCAGGGGAAAGGCATCACGGCCCGCGATTGCCGCCTTTATCCGTGAGAAGGAGGAAGACGAAATGAGCAGCGGCAAGCGGAACCTTTGTGCACTTGGCAGGAAGACTATTTTTCTGGCCGGGAGAGCTTTGTCGTCGTACGCACATCTCCGCGGAGATTTGCCACGTCTGTGAACGGCAGACAGCGAGAGAACGAGCGAGAGCAGCTTGTGCAACTGGGGTCGGCCCCGCGGAGATCGTCACCATGGTGAGAGTTTGCTTTGAGAGAGATACGGAGGGAGCGTTCTTCAGATTCCCACCTTTCGCTCGGGGCTGTTCGGGCCGAGCTTCTGGTTCCAGACCGGGGTTGTCCAGTCGGTGCCTTAGGTGTCAAGGGCAGGCGGTGGGGAAGACCGTTCGCCTGATACTGGAGGGGTTGCCCCTGGCAGTTAAGTGCTTTCACACCCACTTTCCCAGGGACATCCTGATCACCTATCCAATCTCACGGAGAGCTATCGGCTGGAGCAAAGCAAGCCGCTATCGCCCACACCCAGCCCCTCTTCTAACCCGGCCATATCTACAGTGTCTTGCAAAAGTAATCAGACTCCTGACCAAGGCTGTCATATTACTGAATTACAAGTGGTGCACTGTAATTTCATTCTGTGTGATATTTTATTTTGAAACACTGAAACTCAAAAACAATTATTGTAAGGTGACATTGGTTTTATGTTGGGAAACGTTTGTAAGAAACATAAAAAAACTGAAACATGTTGCTTGCATAAGTATTCAACCCGTGCTGTGGAAGACAGATGAAAGACATTGCCCTATCAAGGACACAGTTACCTAACCATTGGCCTCTGCCTGTGAACCATTAAAGCTGCTGTCACATTGTCAGGATGAAAACCCCACTGTTGAAGGCTCATGGGTCAGGCTGTGGATCTGAAGGAAAATGAAGACCAAACAGCGTTCTGCAGAAGTGAGACCTAATGTAATACAAATGCATAGAATAGGAAAGGGGTACAAAATAATATCCAAGTGTTTGGATATCCCAGTGAGCACAGTTGGATCATTAATCAGAAAGTGGAAGCTGCACTACACTACCCAGGCACTGCCAAGAAAAGGCTGTCCCTCAAAACTCATCACTCGAACAAGAAGGAGACTTGTGAGAGAAGCCACGGAGAGGCCAAAAATCACTTTGAAGGAGCTGCAGAGCTCAGTGGCTGGGAGTGGAGTAATGGTGCATCAGTCAACCATATCAAGAGCTCTGCATAACACTGGCCTGTATGGGAGGGTGGCAAGAAAGAAGTGACTCAAAAAGTACCACCTGAAAGCACATCTGGAGTTTGCCAGAAAGCATGAGAGTGCCCCAGCTGCAATGTGGGAAAAGGTTTTGTGGTCAGATGAGACCAGGATAGAACTTTTTGGCCAAAACTCAAAGCCCTTTGTGTGGCACACACCTAACACTGCCCATTCCTCAAGACACACCATCCCTACAATGAAGTATGGGGGGGATGTTTCTCATCAGCAGGAACTGGACATCTTGTTAAAATTGAAGTAAGAATGGATGGAGCAAAACACAAGAAAACACTGCAAGAGAACCTGCTTCAGTCCACTAAAAAACTGAAGCTTGGGAGAAAATTCACTTTTCAGCAGGGCAATGATCCCAAGCACAAGGCCAAAGCAACATTGGAGTGGCTCTAGAACAAAAAGGTGAATGTCCTACAGTGGCCCGCTCAAAGTCCTGATCCCATTGAGAATCTGTGGCGCTCTTTGAAAATTGCAGTCCACATGTGACGTCCAGTCAACCTGAACGACCTGGAGTGAATCTGCGAAGAAGAATTGGCCAAAATCCCTCCGACACTGTGTAAAGCTGGTACATACCTACCCCAAAACACTTAAAGCTGTTATTGCAGTGAAAGGTGGCTCTACCAAATATCAATGTGTGTGGTTTGACATGTTTCAGTTTTTTGTTTCTTACAAACATTTCCCAACATAAAACCAATGTCACCTTACAATAATTGATTTTTATACAGATGATACCTGTTGTGGAATCACCTTATTAAATGAGACAAGTGCACTCTGCATGCTCATGCCATTTATTTCTGAGGCTTATAGTTCCTTCCTAATCATCTTGTCTCCTTTGCTCAACTCTATGGGAGCTGGCTGTGATTTGCGAGGAGCAGATGGTGGTCAGGCCTGGCACTAGCTGAGGACCCCTGCAGCTGGGAGAGTGGAGTTTCCTCTCCGTGATCCCCATCAGCATCAGATCACAAGGCCGCAACCAGGTGCTCTGCTCTCTCAGCCACCTTCATCCCCACATACATATGCAGCCAGCAGGCACTTATATATGCTTGATTGCTTCTTGTGTGTCAGTGCACATGTCTGTCATCACCTGTGCACAAGGTGTTACAACTGGATGTATTTAAATGTGTGTGTGCATGCTCACACACACAGCGGGGAGACCCAAGGGCCAGCAGCAGCCCTGATGGTGGTGCCTAGGCTGCATCACACTTTGATTGCGTAGAATACTGCCTGCACATTTTCCTTTTCAGTAAGCCAATTGGCAACAACCTCCTTGTTTTTATACCTTTAAAAAAACAAGCACACCAGAGGATCTGGAGACTTAAATCCTTTTCTCTGTGCCTGGCTCATTGTGTGGTGTTGGGTACATGACTCTGGTATTCTTTCAGTCACAGGGGTAGCTAACTAGCCATGACTTACAGGAGAAATGACACAATAGTCAAGTAGCACTTTAGAGACGGTACATAGGAGCAGAAATGGAACTATGAAAAATATAAGAAAATGTCAGAAAGTAGAAAATTGTTTAAAAGGTTAGATCTTGGCTAGACAGTTTCATAAACAGAGAAAAAAAAGAAATATTTGTAAAAACCAGCACATTCTGACAATAAAATGTTTGACATCCACTAGATTTCCTACTAGCCACTAGACAAGAAAATTCGCCACCAGTCATGCACCTAACAACACTAGATTTAGTGGGAAAATCACTAAATTGGCAATAGTGCTGATAGGGCCACTCTTGTGTACTTGCTACACCCTTGTTCCCATACTAGGGATCACTGAGTGTGCCCCTCCCTTGCTCCGGTTATCCATTGCTGAAGGCTTTTATTTGCTTGCTGCATGCATTTAATTTGCAATAGCTGTACTGACAAAAACAAAAAAAAATCTGCCAAAAACAAATTGTATCAAAGGTCCGATTTGGGCTCAAGGGCCACATTCGCTATTCACCAGTGGTCAACCAGACTCTTCAGGGAAGCCCACAGGCAGGACATGAAGGCAATAATACTCACCATTGCCCCCCCCATCATAGATATTAACATACTATCTCTAAATCGGAAGGTTCCATTTAGCAGTCATTGTCAATAGCTGCTAATGGATGTATTCTCCATGATTCTCCCTAATTCCCCGTTAAGTTATCTAAGTCAGGGGTGACTAACTCCCAGATTGGGGCCTGATCCAGCTCTCCAATATTCTGCTCCCCCCCCCCCCCGCAGCTGCAAAAGGAAAAATAAAGTAAGTGCTGGGATAGATGGAGCCCAAGGCTCTGCTAGGGATGCCCATTATCCCCTGTGTTGTAATTAGATCAATCATTGGATGAGCAGAGAGGTTAGCGGGGATAGAGGGCTGTCTGTCTGTGTGTGTCATGGGAGTGTGGGGTAGCTGCATCCATTTTAGGCCAAGCTCAGCTTTTAAGCCAGGCTCATGAGGCACCCAGAGGGTTGGTCAAGGGTGAATATGGTCTTTGAGCCCAAAACAGTTAGCCATCTTAATCTAATATAATGGCCTTTACCACTTGTTGTAAATTATGCAGCCACAAGAGTGGCTGTATACTGTAGCCAACATGGATTTTTCGCATTTCGCAATGTTAAATTGAAAATACCCCCATGACATTCTGATGCTTCCCATAAGATCATTTCAAAACAAAACCTTACAAAACTTATAGTCCTGAACTCAGAAATGCTTGCTTAATAACCCTCTCAATTTTCATGGCGATCCACAAAACAGTCAGAGAGAATCGACAGTTCAAAGTGTAAAAAGAGAGAGGAAAAACCAGACCCTTTTGGACTTTTTTCTCTCAGAGTTCTCATAATTTGTTGAAATTAATTAAAAATCAGCCATGTTCACAGAGTACCTGTAATGCTTTTACTGACCTTGCTCCATATTCTGACTTTCATCTTCTGCAGTTTAAAAGTTAAAAAAATGCCTGGCTGATTTTTAAGAAATATAAGAAATTTAGAATTGAACTCAATGATAAGGTCGGGCATGCTCAGTAAGAACCAACTGTCAGTGTTCTAAAAGCCAGACTCACATTTGCTGGGCTTGCCTAATCAGAGGGCAACACCCACAACAGACCTTTATTCCTCTTTAGACAGTCATGGCTTCCCCCAAAGAATCCTGGGAAATGTAGATGTGAAGGGAGTTGAGAGGAGACTCCTATTCCACTGACAGAGTTCCAGTGGCCAGAGTGGTTTAACAGTCAGCTGCTCTGACTGATGCTCTGTGAGGGAAACAGGGCATCTCGTAGCAACTCTCAGCGCCCTTCACTAACTACACTTCCCAGGATTCTTTGGGAGAAGCCATGACTGCCTAAAGTGAAATAAAGGTCTAGTGTGGATGTGGCCAGGGACAGCTGTGGTTTAAATCTGGGTGGGAGGCTACATGTGCCTGCTGTAGAATAAAAAGATGGGGGAAACGCTCAAAAGGAATGATACTGTTCACAATGTTTTCCTTTTAAAAAGGAAAGGGGCTTCCCATCTGCCTAGTGCCCACTCATCCAATCTCCTCCCCTCCCCTTCCTGCCCTCCTCCTCCTCTCCCCCTTCCTCCCCCGGGTCATTTACACCTATCCTAAGCATGGTTGCACAGGAGTAAATCCCACTAAACTCAAAAAGCATGCAAATGATCAAACCTACTGTCTCCTTCCTGCTATCCCCTCCCTCTTGCACCTTCCCCTTCCAGTCTTCTCCTTCCCCCTTTCCCTCCTCTTCCCCCATGGTCAGTTTTACCTATCCTAAGCATGATTGCATGGGAGTAAATCCCATTGAACTCAATAAGCATGCAAATGATCAAACCCGCCCTCCCCTCCTTCCTGCTCCCATCACCTTCTTTTTGCCCCTTCCCTCCCCCTTCCAATTCCCTCCTTCCCCCTTCCCTTCCAATCCTTTCCTTTCCCCTCCCCCTCCTTCTGCTCCCCTCTCCCCCCTTCCTCTTTCCCTGTACTCTCTCGTCCCCCTCCTCCTCCCCCATGGTCAGTTTTACATATCCTAGCCATGACTGCATGGGAGTAGATCCCACTGAACTCAATAAGCATGCAAATGATCAGACCTGCCTTTCCCTTTCTTCCCCTCTCCTCTCCCTTCCTCCTCCCTTCTTTTTCCTCCTTCCCTGCCCACTTCAGGCCTCCCCCCCCCCGGTCAGTTTTACATATCCTAAGCATGATTGCATGAGAGTAAATCCGTCTGAACTCAGTAAACATGCAAATGATAAAACCAGCCCTCCTCCTCCCCCTTCTGCCTGCTCCTATCCCCCTCCTCCCCTCCCCACCCCTGTGGTCAGTTTCACTTATCCTAAGCATAATTGCAGGGGAGTAAATCCCACTGAACTCAATAAGTATGCAAATGATCAAACCATTCTCAGCAAACTTGCACAGGACCCCATTTCTTACCTCCCAGATTAAAAAACAGAGAAATTCATTAATAGGCAAAAAACCTTGCAGTTATCAAATTCTTCCAAGCTACACAGGAAGTGGATTGGCCTGTGAAAGACCAACCTAAATTGTGTTTGCATTTTGACAAATTTGTAGGGCAGTACAATATCTCAGAGAGGAGGCCAGGTCTCCTGTTCCCCTGGTGCATTCGCTATAGCTGCCCAATTTCCCTGCTTTTTAAAGTTTGATAGAAATGTCTGTTGGCTATAGTTACATTCTTAAACTGCAAGGTTTTTTCTATTAGTGAAATATGCATAGAGTGTGTGAAGAAGTATTTTCTCTTGTCTGCCTTAAACTTCTACCAGTCAATTTTTCGACAGCCCTGAGTTCTACAGTTACAAAAGAAGAAACCTCTCTCTCTTTTGACAACGTGCTTAATTTTATTAATCTCTTATAATGTTCTCTTTTAGTTGTCTTTTTTCCTAATCCGAATGACTCTATAGATTGATTCAAAATAAGTTGTACTTAGAGTAGATCCATTTACATTAACAGAGCTTAAACTCTACATTCTTTGGCCCTTCTTTGTAGAGAAGGCGTTCCAATCCCTTCGTCATTTTGGTTCTCTTTTCTGTATTGTCTACCTTTGTGACATCCTTTTAGAAGTGGAATGACCAGACTTGGCCATAGAAATGTGCCTCATAGAAACCAGCATATACAGTGCCTTGCAAAAGTAATCAGACTCCTGACCCAATGCTCTCATATTAATGAATTACAAAAGATACATGACGCTGCCACCACCATACTTCACTGTAGGGATGGCGTGTCTTGAGGCATGGGTGGTGTTAGGCCTGTGCCACACATAGCGCTTTGAGTTTTGGCCAAGAAGTATTTTGGAATACTTATGCAAACAACTTGTTTCAGTTCTTTATGTATCTTACAGACATTTCCCAACATAAAACCAATGTCACCTTACAATAATTGATTCTGAGTTTCAGTGTTTCAAAATAAAATATCATACAGAACGAAATTACAGTGTACCACTTGTGATTCAGTAATATGAGAGCCTTGGTCAGGGGTCTGAGTACTTTTGCAAGGCACTGTACATCTTGATGGCTTGATATACTAAGTAGACATATCAGAAAATGAATTCCCTTTAGAACCATATTAGTATTATTCTATAAAAGGTATGGCAGGTGAGGAAGATCTGGAATTAAGTATCATACCTACAGAAGCAGCAAGATGGAAAACTCTAGATCAGCCTTTCCCAACTAGTGGGCCACCAGATGTTGTTGGACCACAATTCCCATCTTTCTTGACCATTGGCAATGCTGTCTGAGGCTGATGGGAGTTGTGGTCCAACAACATCTGGTGGCCCACTAGTTGGGAAAGGCTGCTCTAGATAGTCCAAGTAAATTAGAGCTATTATAGAAATGTCAGAGTAGACAAATTTGACAAATGTATTAAGACTTAAAAATGGAAGGAGCACAAACAATGTTTATGAAAAAACATGGATTCCTACTGTAAATTTCTGGAGTAGATACCTAAGATCACAAGAAGGACTTTGGACATTTTTTCACTCCTATAATTAATTACTAATCATAAATGGGATGGTTGAAAGCCTTGGGCTGCAGTCCTAAACAGCATTCCCTGTGAGTAAGTTGCAGAAAAGGAAATACATCTTCTCACAGTTAAACTTTGCTATCCCAAGATGTAGTAATAGACACTAACTTGAACAGCTTTATAAGGATATCAGACAAATTCAAGGAGGATAAGGCTATCAAAGTTTACTAGTTGTTATGGCTACATAGCTAACTGCATCTGAGGCAGTTTATCTCTGATTATCAGTTGCCGAGGGTCATGAGCAGGAGTTCTGTTGTGCTCGTATCTTTCTTGTGGCCACCATGAGAATAGAAATCTGGACTAGACAGGCCTGTGGTTGATCCAGCAGGGTTCTATATATATTAAGAGTGCAGTACACCAAACTAGGGGAGCTCCCTCTTGTCAAAGGTGCACTTTTTAATTTGCTGTGTCACACTGTACCTATGCTGATCTAAATATGATGTCCGTGAGGTTCCACAGAATAGCTGATGTCAAGAAGCGATTGTGCACATATTTATTTATTTAATTTGTATCCTGTCCTCCCTCCTGAAGGAGCCCAAGACAGCAAACATGAGCAATTTAACAAGAAAAGGAAAAGCATACTAAAAACAGCTGAAACATTCCAAAACACCATTACAGTTAAAAACATTCTAAAACAGAGTTAAAAACATTTTCATCAGTGATCTTTGGGTTGCCAACAACAGTCCCCTTCAGCCATCAAATGCCTGGTAAACAGGAATGCCTTCTAATTCCTCCTGAAAGTCAGTAGTGAGGGAGACAGACCTATCTCACTGGGGAGGTCATTCCACAAATGGGGAGCCACCACCCATGGCCTTATCACGGTTCAGCGCCAACCGGGCAGCACTTGGTGGCGGCACCAACAACAATGCCTTGCCTGCCGATCATAGGGTCAGCACGTAGGGATGCTGCAAAGTCACCTGAGGGTTAAATCAGCTTCAACTTTATGGGTACCCACTAAACAATGCAGTCAAACCTTGTGTGAAAAGGTGAAACAAAATATGACATGTTTCAATCATTGAGTAAAAAATCTAGGTTTGGAACGTATCTTAAACCTGTGTGTTTTCCTTCTAGGTGTCTGTAATTAATACAGTGGACACTTCTCATGAGGACATGATAGTAAGTATTTGCTTCTTTTTTTCAGAATATCCCTCCTTTCAGAAAAGAGGGAAATTGGTATGATGAAGCACGGGAAAGGGCATTTGTCCTATGCAACAGACTTAAAGGGATCAGCTATTTACTGGCCACTCCTTTCATTTGTGAGAGAAGAGGGGAAGCAGTGATGGTATCGATAGGTGTCTTGTTTGGGGGCAAGGTGAAATGGTATAGTTGATTCCAGGAAGAGAGACATGAGTTGATGAGCATGCTCTGGATAAGTTCCCTTTGGGTTCTAATGCATTTACATTCTACTGCACTATACTCTAAATAGTCATGTTCAGGAAACGTCTTCCTTAGTGACATTTTTATTTAATACAACTGAAGCATGTACATGGAGATGAGTGATAAGATGCTTGTTACCTATTATGTTTTCTGACAGCTGTGATAATAAGCAGCAAATGGTTTTTTAAAAAATGCATTGTTGTAGGAGTTTCAGGGTGGGTAAACATGAAGCACAAGAAGGCACAGCCCATCAGGAATGTCTACACTTCAGTAAATGGGATTTGTTCAAGAACTGTGCTCTGTCACAATACCCATTTGCATCCATCAGGAATTAGTGTTGCATATATCTGACGTGAAAAGCTGTTAATGGTAGTCTTTCTACAAGCCACTTATTCAGGGCAAATAACAGATACTTTCTGCATGAGTAGTGAGTAACAAGCTGCTCCTGCTCCTACCAATTTAAGGCTGCAATCTAGTACATGTCTACTGTGAAGTAAGCTCCATATTGTCCCAAAATTGCATCTGATGTTGTGGCATACAATTAGCATGGCCTTCCCAATAATTCTAAAATACTTCACACTCCCTCCTTAAATATTTCCTATTCCCACTGGAAGCCAAGGTGGTTAAAGCAGTTCCTTTCCTCCTGAGATATTAGCTCCATTTTGTCTGTTGCCTGGCTTTCATCACTTTTTCATGCTTTGTGGGCAGTCTAGTACACTATTGGCTGCTTTTGATTTTATATTAGCTACAGCTTCTTTCCCAGGAAAATACTGTATAAACACGTTTTTTTTAATTCTACTACTGCATGGTGACTTTCAACATGTTTGAATTTGTTTCTTCAAGATTTAAAAACTAGTTGTATTAATTAAACTACAGTTGAGAGATGACAATGAAAGCTTTTTTTTATTTTCCCAGCATGATGCTCAGATGGATTATTATGGTATACGGTTGGCAACCTGCTCTTCAGACAGATCAGTGAAAATATTTGATGTAAGGAATGGAGGGCAAATTCTTATAGCTGACTTAAGAGGGTGAGTCTGTTAAAGACAACACAATCCCGTGATCTATTCTCCATTTTCAACTTTTGGTTGTAGGCACAATTACTGACTTTTTAGGCAGAGTGGTTAAAACCTAAAGTGCTTTGTTTACATATGTGATGCTGAATTAACTTGATGATGCGTTCCTTTGAAACTGTTTATATAAGTTCTTCTTGAAATGCATGTCTTCTGATTGGATAGAATAAGTCTTAAAATTGCTAATAAGTCTGACTTTTTAAACTTCCATTTACTACAGGGGTGAGGAACCTTTTTCTGTCAAGGGTATCTGTTGAGGTTGTGTGCCAGCAATGGGCAGGGCCACAGCCAGAAATGGGTGGAGCTACCTGCTTTTTTCTTTTTCTAACACCCCCTTCTCTCACCCTCTCACTTCCACCTTACCCAGCACACTGCTGGGGGGAGGGGCAGATTGCTCTTACAAAGAGCTTCCCTCCCTTTCTATCGCTCTAAGCATTTTAGCCTTTTTCCTGTTTTTCTTCTCCTTGCCAGAGCTCTGAAGTGATAGATTGCAAAGGGCTTCTTCCCTGACCTCCCCCATCTCTGGCCTTCTATTGCTCTGTCTGTTTAAGTTATACCCCCCCTCTCAGCTGAAAAGTTTGTTTGTTTTTGCTTATTCTAGAAGAATGTATAAACTGCTTAATATTCTAAAAATAAAATTTAAATGTATTTAAAATAGATGGGAGGGGTTTTAAAAGAGGAAGAGGATTCTGTGGATTTTTGGGGGGAGCTGACTTTTCCAGCATTTCATTTGTCCCTGTATCCCATGCTTTGTCTTATTTAGACAGTAAAACTCTTTCTAAGAAACTCCATTATCATTCCCTTTAAAAAAAAAAAGTACAGTAGGGCCCCGCTTACCAGCACTTTGTATTCCGGCGTTCCACTAATGCGGTGGTGGGAAATTCCCCTTTTTAAAGCCGATTTTGTGACATTTTCACGTCATTTTTGCGCGACGGCCCCATCATAGTCTATGGGTTCCTCTTTATGGCGATTTCCACTTTATGCTTAGAACCCTTTGATGGGATGATTGATAAATCAAATAAATATCCCCACCAGTCTCTTCAGAGAACAGATGTACACTCATCTACCATCTTCCTCCCTAACTTTTCACTTCAATATTTTTAGAGGTGGTATGTATCAATAACTTGAAATATTTGCATGACGCTGAATGGCTTGAAAATGCTCTTAGTATGTAATAGCAAAGAATGAAAGTCTTGGCACACTAATAGTCTTCTTTCTATTCATTCTGCTTTTTATAGACATGAAGGCCCTGTGTGGCAGGTTGCCTGGGCTCATCCCATGTATGGAAACATCCTGGCTTCCTGTTCCTATGACAGGAAGGTTATTATCTGGAAGGAGGAGAATGGTACCTGGGAAAAGACCTATGAAAACACAGGTCATGATTCATCAGGTACTAGAAGTTCCCCTGCTGGCTAGCTGAGCAGAAGAGTGTAATACTACTCTATAGCTTCAGTTTTAATTTACATGCATTGATTAGAGGCTATTGATGCTGATCACGGAACTTGTTTCATATTCACTAATAGGCAAAAAAACCTTGTGGTTTAAGAACATACCTATAGCCCAAGGATATTTCTATCAAACTGTAAAAAGCAGGGAAAATGGGCAGCTATAGTGAATGCACTAGTGGAGCAGGAGACCTGACCTCCTCTCTGAGATATTGTACTGCCCTACAAAGTTGTCAAAATGCAAACACAATTTGGGTTGGTCCTTCACAGTCCAATCCACTTGCTGTGTAGCTTGGAAGAATTTGGTAACATGTGCCTCTGAGTATATGGTGAGTGGTGGCAACACCTGCCATCTCCAAAGATGGCGAATTATATTTGTGTATGTTTGTTGGTGTTCTTCTTACTTTGCTTCTTTCCTGTGTTACTAATGTTTCTACAGCGAATCTAGAAAATTTTATTTCCCTCATTATTCATCCTAGAAATCTGTGTCAAATTTATTTTTATTAATTTCAAAGCCTTTTTATTGGTCAATGTCATATGATGGTGAAGACAGCCTTTTGTGTTTCAAAGTGGAGGTTATGTTCTATTTCTCTTTTGGGTTCATTAACATTTGAATCTGAAACCGCAGTTTGATGTAAAATCAGACTGATCACAATATGTTGCTACTTCAGCAATGACTAGCTGTTGGAAAAAAGGGGATGCATGTTTTCAGCCTGCTATGTTTAAACCACTTCATTTAAGGCAAGGTGGGCACAGTCAGTTAAAAACATAGAGCACACCTAGAATTTTGCTAGAATATATTTCACCTCGCACTGTTTTATCTTGTGCAAATTGAGACACTCCTGAGGTCCACTGGAGACTATTCTGCAGAAGTCAGTGCCATTATTCCACAATTATGTTTGGAGTTGTTTTAGTGTAAATTTTGCAAAGTGTTGCTGTACTTCGCATATTCACAGAAATAGAAACAAAACAAAATGATTTCCTATAGGAAGCTTCACTAAATATGCAAAGTAAATCAGACCTATTTAAAGTGACCATCTGAACTATATCAACTGTTTAATAATGTTGCTTCGTCCTTGCTAAAATAAGATCAGCACAGCACATGTCTTCTTTCTATTCTTTGGGCTGATTGCAGGTGTTGCCACCACTCACCATATGCTCAGAGGCACATGTTACCAAATTCTTCCAAGCTACACAGGAAGTGGATTGGACTGTGAAAGACCAACCCAAATTGTCTTTGCATTTTGAAATTTGTAGGGCAGTCCAATATCTCAGAGAGGAGTTCAGGTCTCCTGCTCCCCTGGTACATTCACTATAGCTACCCAATTTCCTTGCTTTTTAAAGTTCGATAGAAATATCTGTTGGCTATAGATACGTTCTTAAACCACAAGGGTTTTTTGCCTATTAATGAATTTCTCTGCTTTTTAATCTGGGAGGTAAGAAATGGGATCCTGTGCAAATTTGCTAAGAATGGACTGATCATTTGCATGCTGATTGAGTTCAATGGGATTTACTCCCCTGCAATCATGCTTAGGATAGGTGAAACTGACCACAGGGGATAGGGAGGGGAGGAAGGGGATGGGAGCAGGCAGGAGGGGAGGAGAAGGACAGGTTTGATCATTTGCATGTTTATTGAGTTCAGTGGGATTTACTCATGTGCAGTCATGCTTAGGATAGGTAAAACTGACCGGAGGGAGGGAGTGAGGGCTGGAGTGGGCAGGGGAGGAGAAAAAAGGAAGAGGAGATGGGAGGAGGAAGGGAGAGGAGAAGAGAAAGAGGGGAAAGCCAGGTCTAATCATTTGCATGCTTATTATGTTTAATGGGATTTACTCCTGTGCAATCATGGTTAGGATAGGTAAAACTGACCATGGGGGAAAAGGAGGGGAAAGGGGAAAGGGGAAAGGGAAGGAGCAGATTGGAGAGGGCCAAAGGAAGGGGGAGGGCAGGTTTGATCATTTACATGCTTATAGAGTTCAGTGGTATTTACTCCTGTGCAATCATAGTTAAGATAGATAAAACTGACCATAGGGAGGAATGGGAGGGGAAGGAGGGGATTGGAAGGGGATGGGGGGGCAAAGGAAGGGGAGGTAAGGGAATAGGAGGGAGGAGAAGGGAGGGTGGGTTTGAACGTTTGCATACTTTTTGAGGACAATGGGATTTATTTCATTGCAATTATGTTGGAAAATGGCAATGGACTGCCTTCAAGTCAATCCCGACTCATGGCGACCCTATGAATAGTGTTTTCATGGTAAACAGTATTCATAGGTGGTTTTACCTCTGAGGCTGACAGGCAGTGACTGGCCCAAGGTCACCCAATGAGCTTCATGACTGTGTGGGGATTTGAACCCTGGTCTCCCAGTCATAGTCCAACGCTGACCCGGGGAAGGGGGAGGGGGAGGGGAGGAGATTGGGTGGGTGGGCACTGGGCAGAGGGGAAGCCCCTTTCCAAAAGGAAACCATTGTGAACAGTATCATTGCTTTTCAGCGTTTCCCCCACCTTTTTATTCTACAGCAGGCACATGTAGCCTCCCACCCAAATTTAAACCAAAGCTGTCCCTGGGCACATCCACACCAGGCCTTTATTTCACTTTGGACAGTCATGGCTTCTCCCAAAGAATCCTGGGAAGTGTAGTTAGTGAAGGGTGCTGAGAGTTGCTAGGAGACGCCCTGTTCCCCTCACAGACCTTCAATCAGAGTGGCTGACTGTTAAACCACTCTGGCCACTGGAGCTCTGTCAGTGGAATAGGAGTCTCCTCTCAACTCCCTTCACAAACTACACTTCCCAGGATTCTTTGGGGGAAGCCATGACTGTCTGAAGTGAAATAAGTGTCTGGTGTGGGTGTGGCCCCCTGTTTAGGCAAGCCCAGCAGCTGTGAGTCTGGCTTTTAGAACACTGACAGTTGGTTCTTACTGAGCATGCCCAACACTATCATTGAGTTCAGTTCTAATTTTCTTAAATTAATTAAAAATCAGCCAGGCATTTTTTTTAACTTTTAAACCCCAGAAGATGAAAGTCAGGGTATTGGGCAAGGCCAGTAATAGCATTTCAGGTACTCTGTGAACATGGCTGATTTTTAATTAATTTCAACAGATTATGAGAACTCTGACAGAAAAAAGTCCAACGGGAGTCTGGGTTTTTTTTCTCTCTTTTTAGACTTTGAACTCTCTATTCTCTCTGACTGTTTTGTGTATCGCCATGAATATTGAGAGGGTTGTTAAGCAAGCGTTTCTGAGTTCAGGACTATAAGTTTTGTAAGGTTTTGTTTTGAATTGATCTTATGGGAAGCATCAGAATGTCATGGGGGGTATTTTCAATTTAACCTTGCAGAATGTGAAAAATCCACGCTGGCTATAGTATACAGCCACTCTCATGGCTGTATAATTCCTTAACTGAGGAAACTGAGTTTCTGTTGCCATCTCCATTGTCCTTTTATCTGTAATGTTCTGTTAAAGTTAACTGAAGTTCACAAACAGTGAAAATGAAATACTTATTTGGGAAGCAAAGAACCTTTTACCTCAGCAGAACCCATACGTACTTCTTTCTCTTTCCTCTCCCTCTTCATTTTGTGACCGATATGAATGGCAGCACTGTCATAAATTAATGTTAAGCCATGTATCTGATAAGATTTTTTTTCCTTACAAGACAAAAATGTGGGTTAGTAATCCTTGCCACTGCTTTCATTCATTGGGTTCAGGAACTCCTGCTTCTCATTTTTAGTTGTCATCAAAATCACTCAGCTTCTTGAATGTCATTCAGTTCCTGTATTGCATTAAAAAAAAAATCCAAATCCTAACAAGAAGTGAGCAAGTAAATAAATGCTTCAGATGGGCTGCAGTAGCTGAACCAGGTTGCCAAGATGGGAGATGCCAGCTTTTTTATGAACAGTAAATCTGAGTAAAATGAATTGATTATGAAAACAGGTTGCCTGTATGTTTGTAACATGTTACTCCAATATTATATAAGTTGCACCAGTTGTCTGTTTGCTTCTGAGCCCAATTCAAAGTCCTGTTTTTGACTTTTAAAGTCCTAAACAAATTGGGACACAGATACTTGATGGGCCATTGCACCCATATGAGCCTGCCTGGGTCCTAAGACTGGCTATAGAGTTCTGCTCATAGACTCACCATTGGGTATGATCAGGCTGGTGGGAACATGATGCAGGACCTTTTTGATGTGGCCCCTGTTTCTGGAAGTCAGTTTCCTGGAGATGCATTTGACTCCACCCCTTCTTTCTTTAAGGCAGGGCCCTAAAGACATTTCTTTTCAATCTGCCTTTGGTTAGGTAGCCAGTGTGGCTTTAAACTTGTTATTGTTGTTAGCACAATGGTGTCTGCCTATGCAAGCTGTAATCATGTAATCATATGTATTTTTGTTTTGATACTGCTCTGGTAGTATTTAGATTTTTTAAAAATCAAAGATGTGGTTTTAATGACTGGATTGGTAACATCATTTTATTGTACTTGTTATAATTTTCATTGTGAGCCACTTTAAAAGGATCTTGGTCTTGGAATGAAGCATAAAAAAAAACTGTGGTGTTTCCCAGCAGTTGAAAATAATCTCTGCCATCACCAGCATTTGCAGATGTGACACAGTACTAATTGGCTCCTTATGATAAAGCAGTGCTGGGGATCAACAAAACTGTACTCTGTCTTAAAGTACTACCACAGAGAAATCTTCATTGGTGCCATCTTAAATTCCTAAAGCTTCATAGCTGCCAATTAAAAACAAATACTAGCCTAGCATAACATTATCTCACTTGAGAAGCATAGGCTGCTACTGTGACTGGAATGGTCATTGCTAACAAATCAATTAAGTCAAGACATACATGATTTCCCCTTGACTTTTCACTGATCTGTGTAATAATTGAGCCAAATGTTATGTTTTCTGGCAGTGAATTCTGTATGTTGGGCACCACAAGACTATGGATTGATCTTGGCTTGTGGCAGCTCTGATGGAGCCATCTCTCTGTTGAGCTGCACTGGAGATGGACAGTGGGAAGTGAAAAAAATCAGCAATGCACATACAGTGAGTATATAGTCAATTTAATTGGGATTTTTTTATTGTGTATTTTAATTGTGGATGTTTATATTTTAATGTCTGGTTTATTCTTTGTATACTATTTTGCCATTAAGTGGTATATAAATTAATAAATAATAGTAATTTTATTGCAGACTGTTTTCCCGCTGTAAAGTACTGAATTAAAGATATAAAGAAAGTAACTGGGATGTCATGAGATAGTGATGGAATATAAGACTTCTAAAGATCAAATATGACAGCTAATTTGTTTAAAAATAGGAGGGCTCAACACAGGATATTTTAGCATTGAATTAGAATCTTCATTTCTCTACAAAATTATACTGTTGTGTTTCACACGGCACCATTCAGAACAGCATGAGAACGGGAGTGCTTAGTATGCTCCTTCAGTAAGTATCCCCTTATTATGTTAGTAGGTGTTCAGGAGATATTTGGATGCTTGTTGTGGCTGCAAATAGGAAGAAACTGCATAAATATGTTGTCTTGCATAGATTGGCTGCAACGCTGTTAGTTGGGCACCTGCGGTTGTTCCAGGAAGCCTTATAGACCAGCCATCAAGCCAAAAACCAAACTACATCAAACGCTTTGCTTCAGGTGGCTGCGATAACCTTATCAAGATTTGGAAGTAAGTTGTCCTGACAAATTTAAAAGCTTGCTGTATGACAGATGAAGACCTTCCTTAGCTTTTTTGTTCTCAACCTCCTCCCACCCGTCCCCTCCAAGGTATTAAAATTGCTTAAAAGCCTCCCTGTTTTCTCCCAATCACTATTTTATCCCCCCACAAACAGCTACACATTCATTCCACTGTTGTGCTGTGATGATTATCACTCAGGTTTCAAGCCAGGGAGCAATTCCTTGGCTTGGAGCTTGAGCTTTATTTACCTGGGGTTTCAAACAGCAGCCTTACAAAACGTAACTGGACATTCACAAGCAGCTTCAAATGTGGCATTGGGGAGTTGCTGTTCAAAACAGGAAGTCTTGCTATATGTGCAAAAGGCTTTAGTTATGATTGAAGTGGGTTGTCTGAGTAAGGCTTTGTGAAACATTATGTATCTCGGGCAGAAGATAAGTGTTTTTTTATGTTTTGAGAGAAGGGCTGGATTGCAGTTTCAACGCTACCTTTAGTTTGGACTGCTTTTTATAAAAGATTGCCATTTCCATTATCACAACACTCTAATAAACTTTAATAAGCTTCAGTGTAAGAAATACTGATAAGATGTTTTGATTTTTGTTGCATTTTCTCAATTTGCACCTTCCTCTCTCAAATCCTACCAGAGAAGAAGATGGCCAGTGGAAAGAAGAGCAAAAACTAGAAGCTCACAGTGACTGGGTCAGAGATGTAGCCTGGGCCCCGTCCATAGGGTTGCCAACGAGTACCATTGCTAGCTGCTCACAGGTAGAGATCAAATGGCTGAAAGGAAATAAATCGTATACAACTGTTTTTGACATAACATTTAGCCAATATAGCCAAGGAAGTGGAGACTAGATCTCCTAAGACTGACACCCTCTGCTTAAAAGCTGTAGCTGGATCAGAGTTGCTCACGGAACACTATCCCTGGACATGGGAGTGGGGGAGGTGTGATTTTTCACCAGCTCTTTCCATTGTACCTCCCCAAAATCAGAACAAGTATGCAAAGTGCTGCAGCGGGCTACAGGAGAGAGGGGAAATCAGCAAAAACGGCCTCCTCCAGGAGTCTCCACTAGATCTCAGGCCCTTCACCAGTTGGAAGGAGTCTGGATCCAACCCACTTATTTAAAAGTAAATTTCATCTGTTTTAATTTCATCTAGTAAAAGATGTATACCTTGCTGATCTAAAAAAGAACTAATTTAAAGCATGTAATTGCTGATTCATTAGTACACTGCATATACTTTCAACAGGCTAGTCGTGGGTACTCTGCCATGGATATTGATTCAAGCATGGGGAAATTTCTTATGTCATGGTCCTTTCCAGACTGTACCCCTTAGTCTTCAGAGTAAGAACATAAGAACATAAGAAGAGCCTGCTGGATCAGGCCAGTGGCCCATCTAGTCCAGCATCCTGTTCTCACAGTGGCCAACCAGGTGCCTGGGGGAAGCCCGCAAGCAGGACCCGAGTGCAAGAACACTCTCCCCTCCTGAGGCTTCCGGCAACTGGTTTTCAGAAGCATGCTGCCTCTGACTAGGGTGGCAGAGCACAGCCATCATGGCTAGTAGCCATTGATAGCCCTGTCCTCCATGAATTTGTCTAATCTTCTTTTAAAGCCATCCAAGCTGGCGGCCATTACTGCATCTTGTGGGAGCAAATTCCATAGCTTAACTATGCGCTGAGTAAAGAAGTACTTCCTTTTGTCTGTCCTGAATCTTCCAACATTCAGCTTCTTTGAATGTCCACGAGTTCTAGTATTATGAGAGAGGGAGAAGAACTTTTCTCTATCCACTTTCTCAATGCCATGCATAATTTTATACACTTCTATCATGTCTCCTCTGACCCGCCTTTTCTCTAAACTAAAAAGCCCCAAATGCTGCAACCTTTCCTCGTAAGGGAGTCGCTCCATCCCCTTGATCATTCTGGTTGCCCTCTTCTGAACCTTTGCCAACTCTATAATATCCTTTCTGAGATGAGGCGACCAGAACTGTACACAGTATTCCAAATGCGGCCGCACCATAGATTTATACAATGGCATTGTGATATCGGCTGTTTTATTTTCAATACCTTTCCTAATTATCGCTAGCATGGAATTTGCCTTTTTCACAGCTGCCGCACACTGGGTGGACATTTTCATCGTGCTGTCCACTACAACCCCGAGGTCTCTCTCCTGGTCGGTCACCGCCAGTTCAGACCCCATGAGCGTATATGTGAAATTCAGATTTTTTGCTCCAATATGCATAATTTTACACTTGTTTATATTGAATTGCATTTGCCATTTTTCCGCCCATTCACTCAGTTTGGAGAGGTCTTTTTGGAGCTCTTCGCAATCCCTTTTTGTTTTAACAGCCCTGAATACATTTCCACGGCCCAATCAATACGGAGGGCATTTATCCCTTCAGAAGCTTCCACTACCTTATTGTAACTGTTTCCCTTGTTGTTTTATAGTTTTATTGTTCTTACATGACTGCATCTTTGTAACCTTCTGTTATAAATGTACATAGTTTTATCTACAAATGTTTTTGGTCTATGACTGTATCAATAAAGATTTGATTTAACAGCCCTGAACAATTTAGTGTCGTCAGCAAACTTGGCCACTTCACTGCTCACTCCTAATTCTAGGTCATTAATGAACAAGTTGAAAAGTACAGGTCCCAATACCGATCCTTGAGGGACTCCACTTTCTACAGCCCTCCATTGGGAGAACTGTCCGTTTATTCCTACTCTCTGCTTTCTGCTTCTTAACCAATTCCTTATCCACAAGAGGACCTCTCCTCTTATTCCATGACTGCTAAGCTTCCTCAGAAGTCTTTGGTGAGGTACCTTGTCAAACGCTTTTTGAAAGTCTAAGTACGCTATGTCCACTGGATCACCTCTATCTATATGCTTGTTGACACTCTCAAAGAATTCTAATAGGTTACTGAGACAGGACTTTCCCTTGCAGAAGCCATGCTGGCTCTGCTTCAGCAAGGCTTGTTCTTCTATGTGCTTAGTTAATCTAGCTTTAATCATACTTTCTACCAGTTTTCCAGGGACAGAAGTTTTCCAGTTTTCCAGGGACAGAAGAGTAGGAGTTGCATAGTTGATACTCCAGGTAGAAATCTCCCTACATATGGAAAGCTAGTATGTTAAGAAAGTTTTCATCGATATATGTTTATTTAAAAAATTTTGGGCTGCCCTTAAATAGTCTTATCAAGGTGGCATACAACGAAATGGTAAAATGGAGAAGCCTTTCCATATGCAGGGAGAGGCATTCAGTTGTACAGTCCCAGATCTGCAGTCTGAAGCAGGACAATCCAGGTAAAACCTATCCCAGGGAACTTGGCCCTACAGATGTTGTTTAATAGCAACTCCCACCAGCCCTAGCCCACAGGGCCAATAGTCAGGGATAATGCAATTTGTAATGCAACATCATAAAGAGGGCCACAGATTCCCCATTTCTGACTCATCTCAGCATGCCATGCCTGCAAACGTCCCTGTTGGAAGTTTATACAGCATTCTTATGGGCCAACAATCTCCACGTGCCTTAGGGATGTTGTACAAGTGGTTCTGACAATAGGATTCCCTTGATAGGGAGGCCATGTCATCATGTTTTCTTGCTGTATATAGTGCTGAAATGGAGCTTTCCCTTGTCCTGACAGTTTGTTTGCTTTTTCCCTAGGATGGCAGAGTGTTTATCTGGATGTGTGATGATGCCTCTGGAAATTCATGGTCACCAAAATTGCTACACAAGTTCAATGATGTAGTCTGGCACGTTAGCTGGTCCATTACTGCAAATATTCTTGCAGTGTCTGGAGGAGACAATAAAGTGAGTATCAAATCTTAAATCTTTTTTCTGTCAATCAAGTGGCCAAATGCAGGTGTCGCTTTCATAATTTTTTTATAACCTTTCATAATTTTTAAACCTCTTATCGTACCCCGTCAGTCATTCTCTTAGAAAAAGAGGCCCCAAACATTTTTAACATTACCCCCTCCTCATCCTATTCATCTGCTGTTAGCATCATCTAGTATACAGCTTTTATTTTCTTCTCTCAAAGGAATACAGCATTCTTAGTTCTTGAGTTAGTACTGTATGGAGTGTAGGAACTTTTACTTCGTTTTATTGTGATGCAGCACAAACAGGATAATGCCACTGAGACTTCCAGTTTAAGATTCAGTGAGCATGTTGTATTAGCTGATTGTAACTTAGCAGTGTTGGTTTTCCTTGTAAAATTGAAAGCTGAAGAAAGTTGCAAATTTTGTCTGTTTGAATTGAATTGAACTGAGTCTGTCTAGGGTGGGAATATTGTGCTTATTTAAGAGCAGCTTCTTCCGCTATGTAGCTGCTAATAGGTGCTGCATTCAAAAGGACATTTTTCAGGACAAACCCATGTTGCTGTGTGCAGTAGATCCTAAAACCTAGGCAAGAATGAAACATTCTTATTACTATCTTTTCCAGGTAACTTTATGGAAAGAATCTGTAGATGGACAATGGGCGTGCATCAGCGATGTTAATAAGGGCCAAGGAGCAGTATCAGCTATTACAGAAGGGCAGCAGAATGAACAGTGACAAATGGATTAACAGTAGTCCCAAATGATCAGTGCAAGGAAATAGACACAATTTTTACTACTTTGCTTGCGAAACCAGATTTCTTTCCTCTGGAACAAGTAACACTGTAACTGCTTTTGGTAAAGCTATATACCCTAGCTTTTTGCCTTAAACTGACCCTTTGTAAAATTCAAGGCAAACTGTACATCCAAAAGGTATTGCTCAATGTAATGTTACTTGCAGTGAGATTTTTTTAATAAATAAATTTCTTTGTTAATTTACTGGAGAACGTCTGACCAGCCTTCCATGAACTCCTACATTAGGAAGAGACGTTACGTTTCCTTAGATCAATACCTCTCCTGTTTTACTTACTACAGTTTTCTCATCATTTAAAGCCTGATAACATTCTCTCTTTCAACAAAAAGAAACTATACATCAAACATTTGATAGAGAATTTGAGCATAAGTGGGAGAGATGGAGGCTGCTGTTTATACGTGGAGGAGCCAGAAATGCAAAGTTACTTTTGTTTTACAGTTTGCCCTTATATGTATGGTTGCAAATACTTAATTTGACCTCCAAAGTACTATCAAACTAATTAACTTTAACCCACTTTGTGTGTACATCTTTTTGTTTAAAAGGAAAACTAAATAAAATCCAATTAAAACAGTCTTGTCTCAAGTGTTGGGAAAGGCTACTTTTTGCAGTGGTTCTTTTATGGGGGGGTTTCCCCTTGTAAATGTGTGTCCTCAAGTGTGTAGTCCAAAGCTGGCTTTTCCTTTTGCCCAAAGTGTTACTGCATTCATGTCTAAATCAGTAGAGTGAACCAGTAAGAATGTGTTGTGTAACTAAAGAAGTAAGAGCAAAATCTGTTCTTGTGACAAGGAAGGAAAGGAGTAAGCAGTACATGCTGGCACAGTAAATAAAAAAGTTAATAGCTAGATTTGAGGACATTGACAATTTGTTAGGACTGTTATCAGGAAGTTCTATTCAATTTTCTATTCTTTTAGGGTCAGATGTCACCTGCAGTAAAGTGTTCAGATCTGGGTAATTGCAGTTAAAGAAAGATACCAAAAACTGGATTGTGTACAGAGAAGGGCAACAAAAGATGGTGACCTAGTCCTATAATGAAAGGTTGAACAAGTTAGAGAAGAGAGATGTGATGTGATAACCATCTTCCAGTATAGATGATATATTGTCTGTCATATAGAACATGGAGCAAATTTGTTTTCAGATGCCCCAGAGGGTACGACCTGAATCAATGGGTTTAAGCAAAGGGTGAATTGCCATCTATCAGGAATGTAGTAGTAGTGAATTTCCTGTATCAGCACAGGGTTGAACTAGTGAGGAGGTTCCAGCCATTGCAAAACATTTCAGTTAGACAGTTGACGGGGACAGACTCTCGGCAGTACATAACTGGTGGTCAAAAGCTTGCACTGGCTGTGCATACGCTACAAGCTGAGGTTCAAGCTTCTTGTATTAATTTACAAGGCCCTTCACAACTTCAGGATTCCTCAAGGACTGCCTGATTCATTTTATCCCTGCTTGATCACTGAGGTCTTTGGAGGAGTGGTCCCCCACGGCTGCATGCTTGAACTGGTTCAAATCTTATCTTGGCTGTGAACACACATGCAATTCTATTCACGTTCACACAAGGGCAAGTCCCATTATGTGCAATGGGACGTCCAGGAAAGTGAGCATAGGATTGCATTCTGAGGCAACTTCAATATGATGATGTTAATAACGGGCTCCTGTAAAGAGTTTTTTATAGAATGTGCATGATGTGTTTTGACCACTTTCGTCTTGGATGTACTCAACAGAGGGCTAAGGCAATCATTCTGTCAGCAAAAAGATTTCTCCTTGCATGATGGAACAATCTCCCCCTTGTGAGTCCCCTTAATTTTTTTCTGGAGGTTTCCCCAACTCTCTGGAACAGATTTGGGGATGGCTTAGGGAGAGGAGGGGTAGAAACCCTGTAGTGCTAGAACAAGCCCTAGCATTAGCACAAAAAGATGTTTGAACACCCTTTATATCCCTCTTTTTGCGCTAACAATACTAATAGTAACAATAACAAAAGCAAATAAAACCACAATAAGTAACAAATAAAAGCAAAATAATATAAAAACAGCAACAGAAAAATCACCGTGGCAGGGTGGCTTCCCTAAAACCAGATGACCTTCACTGGTTGATGGGAGATCAAAGAACAGGCTAGGCATAGCCACTGCAAAATAATCAGAAGAAGGCTAGGACTGGGGAGGGCAGCTATGAGAGAACTAGAAAAGGTCCTCAAATGCAAAGATGTATTACTGAACACTAAAGCCAGGATCATTCAGACCATGGTATTCCCAGTCTCTATGTATGGATGTGAAAGTTGGACAGTGAAAAAGGTGGATAAGAGAAAAATCAATTCGTTTGAAATGTGCTGGAGGAGAGCTTTGTGCATACTCTGGACTGCAAATTGGGTGTTGGAACAAATTAAACCAGAACTGTCACTAGAAGCTAAAATGATGAAACTGAGTTTATCATACTTTGGAAACATCATGAGAAGACACGATTCACCAGAAAAGACAATAATGCTGGGAAAAACAGAAGGGAGTAGAAAAAGAGGAAGGCCAAACAAGAGATGGATTGATTCCATAAAGGAAGCCACAGACCTGAACTTACAAGATCTGAACAGGGTGGTTCATGACAGATGCTCTTGGAGGTCACTGATTCATAGGGTTGCCATAAGTTGTAATCGACTTGAAGGCACATAACAACAAAAGATTTGACCAGTTTTCTATCTTTATAGCTGTTGAAAAAAAAGTTGGATGTTGGCTTAAAGTTAAACACTAACAGAACTGTGTAACATTCCTGTTTCAACAGGGGTAAAAATATAAGAATGAAGGTATCCAATATCAGTATTTCCTAGAACACTTCTAGATCAAGCCATTATTTCAATACCATAGCAAAGGAACATGCTTTCAGCTGATAAGTTTTACCCATTGCCCTAGGAAACACAGTCCAAAGAGAATGTTGTGTTTAATTGCAAAACCTTCACAAGAGGTCATGTTTACTTGTTACCTTTTTGACTACAGTTTCCATCATCAGCTCAGAATTTGGTCTACCTAGCCATATGTCTCTGTATTTTTTAAGGTCTGAGAAACAGAATAGTAGGGGAAATCTACCTTGCTGGAAAACACACAAATGTGGAAAGGAGGGGCATGTTGCAGTTGTACCCCATTATTAAACTGTGTTTAGAAATATAATAGAAAATAAATAAAAAGCAGGGTGCTGTGACATAGAATGAATGTTTAAGGGTACTTTCCCTGAGCATTATGGCGCATAAAAATAATTTATCGCCTTCTATTGATAGCAAGAGTTGCAATCCAGTCTTTTTTTTTTACTGAGCCTTATTTACTTCACAAGAACTTAGTTTCAACAAGTAAGCTTAGCATCACATACAAATTGTAAGAAGTAGATAGAAAAAGCCAAGAACTACTTCTTGAGTTTTAATAAAGCTTGGACCAACTGAATCACTCTGAAACTATCACACCAACAATGAAAGAGGAATATTTATGTAGAAGTTTAGTTTCCCTGTTTCTCATAAAAACAAGAGAGGTGCTCTCAAGCTAAAAACATCTATTTCTTTAAATTTGTCAGCTAATTATGTTGTAGACATTTTAGATATATTCACAGTATTATTAATATGCTGCTTTTTGACTCTAAAAAGACTCCTCCCCAAAACACTAGAAAAATACAATAAAAAATGATAACAGAATAAAACAACAGCACAATCAGCAAGGAAAAAGCTAGATTGTTTTTTAAAAACTGTGTCTAAGGCTTGAAAGGGAGGGAATTTGGTATGGCAACAGAAAAGTCACAGCATCCCCAAAAGAATCCTGTAAAGTGTAATTTGTTAAGGATGCTGAGAGTTGTTAGGAGACCCCTTCACAGATGTATAACTCCCAGCCTCCTTAACAAACTACAGTTCACAGGATTCTTTGGAGCAAGCCATGACAAAGGGGTATCAGAGTTGCGCTTTAAACATATGGTGTGGATGTGACGCTTGTGTCACTTCACAAGCAGCTGTACCTCTGAAAGAGATTGGATGCAGAGTCAGGCCTCTGATGTTGAACCCAATGGGCAGGCAAGATCTTATGGAAGTGCTTTAAATTATCCTGGCCTCACACCATTTAAGGTTTTCTAGATGAGAGGCAGCACTTTGAAAGGATACAACAGATCCTTTAATGAACTTGATTGGCACTAGACTAAATGGGTCTCACAAGGACAACATGGCACAGCCTTCTCCCCTCCCCACCCCACAAATGACTCTAGTGAAGTAGTGTTCAACTTTTTCAGACCTAGGAGGACCCACCAAACTTGCATTTGGGAACCCATTTCTTAATTTCCCCCCATTTATTTGTAAAGTGTTAGTGCTGCTGTTGTGAACCACCTTATATCACATTGCTGTAAACTGCCCAGAGAGCTTCGGCTATGGGGCGGTATATACATGTAACAAATAAAACAAATAAATAATAAATATTGTGAACCAGTAGTGGATCCAGACCCACCAGTCAATGCCTTGGTGTATTTTTATTCCTCTTTCCTCCATTTGATGCCTCAGGGGAAGGGGAAGTGAGAAGGATCCAGACTAAAGTTTTCTCTAGCCCAACAACTAATTGGGACCTCTAAAATATAACAGTTTACCTGGATTTTCAAAGCTGTCAGTGCTGCCAGTTCAGGTAGGAGGACATTGGGAGCACAATATTAATTTGCATTGTATTTCTATATGTAACTTTCCATTTTTGAAGATATATTATTTTACTCTTGCTACACAAAACGTCTTAGAAAAATTCTAGCAGATTTCCCCCCAAAAATCACCTCTTGAAGCTAATGCATCAAACACATTTCCCTTTGTTTATTTTTTACGTCATTGAAATATGTTTCCAAGGGATGCCTGATGCCACATGTACCACTTACACAAAGCAAATATTACAGATCACTATATAAAAGCTTTCAACACTGCCCCTCCATTAGTTCATACATACAGGAACTATTAGGTAAGAAACTTTTCCACCTCTTGCTTAGCTTTGTTTTTCCACTTAAACGAATACTAGTTAAAAAATTATACTGAGTGTATTAATATACAGTAAGGCCCCGCTTTTTGGCGTTCCGCTAATACGGCAGCTTTCAGTTAGAGTAAGGCCCCACTCATACAGCGCTTGTTCTGCTTTTACGACATTTGTCGGGCGTCGGGCACCATTTTATTGACGGAGTTCCGCTTTTTGGCAGGTTTCGCTTCTAGGAGGGGGTCTGGAATGTAACGCGCCGTATGAGTGGGGCCCTACTGTATGGGATCCTGGCTGTATGTGCCAATTTTTATAAAATTAAGAACTAATTAACACTTGGACGGCTTATATGACTGGCTTACTGGCTGTATCTTTCGGTATTTAAAACAAATAAGTTTCTTTAGAATGTCCCAGCTTTCTCTGTGTTATTTACAGGTTGATACAGTCTGAATCGTAGGCATCTTTTAAATACAATTATGTTTGCCAGAACCATGATGGTTGGAGTGCTCCTTATCTGTTCTCTCTGGATAGAGACTACTATAGCTGGCTCCAGCTTTTTAAGTCCTGAACAACCAATAACACAGGTAAATACCAAAAGTATGGCTACTGCTCCACACTAGAACTTTATTAAAGGGTGTTTTATCCTAATCATTTGCCTATTGAGCTTCCATCTAACTTGTTTTTTAAAAGCGAAAAGTCCCTTCAAAACCTACCACGAAGTTCCATCGCCGAGATGCAGAAGCATTTTTGGATGTCCATGGAAGTGAGATTGAGAGAGACAGCAACAAAATAGAAATCAAGGTAACTTTTTCTTCCAGTCAGTTTATACCATACAAATTAAGAGTTTAATTTCTTTTCTGCACCTCCCAAAACAGTTTACTGATGTTCAGGTACAAACAAAATCTGTTAACATAAGAAACAAAACAATATAAGCCATAGAACATTTTCAAATAGTCATCGCCTAAAAGAATATTCTGGCCAGAGATCAGCTCATATTGAGGAGGGACCACAGCAGAGGATCACCCTTGCATGCCCACGATCGAAGGCATTTCCATTTAGAGTTGGGAGACCCTGGCTTGAGATCCTGGAGAGCCACTACCAGTCAGCGTAGACAATAATGAACAGTGCAGGCAATAGAAAGACCAATGATCTGACATTGTATAAGGCAGCTTCTGTTCCCTATGTTCGATGTATATATGTGGATACCCTCAGGATAAGGGACATTGGTAGGGATGACCCAAAGGACCTCAGCCGTGGGTCTTTTATGCTGGGCCTCAGATATCCTGCCCCTTCCTACCATCATAATCATCACTGCTGTTATTATTTTACTTTACTTACTGGGCAGTTGGTATGCTACAGCACAGTGCCAATGAAGCCACAGCTATCACCTATCTTAATTTACCGAGAGGCACTCTAAACATTTGTGCAGATTTTGTAATGTGTCTGTGCCGGGAGTCCTTTTAGTACCTAGGAATAGCCCTGATCAAGATCCTTCTTTCCAAAAAGAATAATGAAGTAATGGGGGATGAGACCCAGAAACCACTATGTTTTATGTATGAAATAAAAATATACATTGCATTTAATTTGGTATATCAACTTTTCAGATAATGCTAAATGGAATATCCTTGAAAACAAAGTATGCATTGAGAAGTCAGATGAGGTTTTTAATTGCCTAGCCATTTCCTGCTCTTGCTGCTGCTGCTGAAGCAAATAAAAAGGGTGCTTGTGGTGTTTATGCAGCTCTCTGTAAATACAGACAAGAGGTAGATTGGGGTCCATATGTACAGTTCATAATTCATACTATGTCCTGGATATTCCCAAATATCTGTTCCCAGAATGTTCTGATAATATTGCAGGGCCACCACATGTGAAGCAGGGACCTCCTTTTCCCCTCTCCTTTCCTCTTTCTTTCTCTCCTGCACAAGGAACACAATTAAGCTGTGCAGGAGTGAGGCAGCATCTCTAGAATCTTTAGGAAGGAGTAGGACTCATGCAGTGCAGCTGAGGTCATCCTTAGAAGTTGTTTCAAACGAGCTTCTGAAATTTAGGCTTTTATGTCAGCCACACAATTCTCAACCCTAACCTATACCACTAAACTCCAAATTTAACAAGTTGTAAGTAATAGAAACTAGGCTTTTTGTTCTAGAAGTAGGACCAGCCCTACCATTAGGCTAAATGAGGTGACCAACACAGGCTGCAGATATTGGAGGGCAACGGCAGCAGCCGCCCCCTGGCTGTTCCTCATAAACCATTTCCTCTGTTAGAAGACAGAGCTGGGTATGCCAGAGAACTGTACTGGCCTCCTTAAACTAACCTCCTGCCTCAGGTGCAGCAGAGTATGTTAAAAGACATTTGGGGCAGCACAATGTCTTGGGCCAGCCCTGTCTAGAAATCAGTGGTACACATTCATTCTCAAAAAGTGTTAATGACCAAACTGCCTGGGGAGTGTTTTGTAATTTGCATGGGAATGTTCTTACCTGGTTTTTCCAAAACCAAATAAACTAAGCAGCTGTGTAGTTGTCTGGCAATTTTAGCCTTAGATAGTGGGTCGCCCTTCTATAAATACTGAATTTTCCCAGTTGTTGAATTGTTACTGATTCCATAAAAGAAGCCACAGACCTGAACTTACAAGATCTGAACAGGGAGGTCCATGACAGATGCTATTGGAGGTCATTGATTCATAGGGTCGCCATAAGTCGTAATTGACTTGAAGGCACTTAACAACAATCTCAGTTTGCAAAATGAAGGTGGTTGAAACAGAAGAATAAATGTGGTGTGAATGGTTTCAGTTTTTTGGCCCAGGGTCTCCGCCAGATGAAGTTATTCCCAGAAATTGATTGTGGACCTCTGTCAAATGAAGACAGTTTGGTAGGTGAAAATTACACAGCTCTTGTATAAAGCACAAGAGGAGAATTCTATTAAACCTATGGAATCAACTGGTCCTTTCAAATTACATGGATCAACTGCTTTAATGTATAGGAATCCTAGTCCCAGAAGGTAAAAACCCGCCTGCGTTTGTCTGCCTGTATAGAGTGCTTTTGCTAATGCTACATCTCTTTTGTTGCTTCAAAAACCCTCTAGCATTTTCTGCCATTTCTGAAAGTAATATGGTGGGAACATTGGTTTGTATCCAGTGGCAGCTTTCGGCTAGTGGACACTGTCCCACTTGCGCAAAGCTGAGCCCCTGATTTTTACCAACCCCTCCTACCCAGTGCAGCCTCCTGTGCCCCATAAAAGCTTCTGAGGGCTCCTTTGGAACTGTATGGGATATGGCATACAGGGCTGCAATTGGCAGGGGAGATTGTTGAAAATGGTTTGCCTTGCGCTTCCACTAGCAGAAAGCCACCATTGGATACTACCCAATACTTGATAGTGTTTGGAAAATAAAATTTTGGAAGAATCATAACCTTCATAGCTGTCAAAGCAAAAGCAATTTAAAGACTTCCAGGGCTGTAATTCTTGTTGGGTGCTTTACCAAGTAATTAGTTTCTTTGTTGGAGTTGGATGAGATATTAAATTTGACAACTTCTGAAAATGTTTTTGTTCTTCAAGGCACAGTGCTTAAGACACATAATTTTAGATGAAGCATAATTTATTTCTAGACCTACTTATTTTTTTCAAACTCTGCAAATTCTTCTATGCCAGAAATAACGCCAATCATTACTCTAAGCAAGTCACTTCCATGGGTTAGACAAGATTAATATAAGATCATCAGCAAACAAACGTACAGTATAGTGTTTCTTGTTAATCATTACACCTTTTGTCTTTGTATTCCTCCATAGCAAACCTGCTAATATTTTGACTGTCACTACAATTTAGCAGAGATCACACTTTCATCTCATTTCCCCCCCTCAAGTGGAGCTCTCTCACCACCCCCACCACCCCTCAATCTCTGTTCTCAATATAATCCAGTACTCTGGTAATTCTCCGCTCTAATTTCCCCAAAACACTGAACATTTACAATAAACACAGCCTACTTAATGCAATAAATAATGAGGGGAGAGGAAGTCTTACCTGTATGCTCTGTAACTTTCCTTAGTTTACTGTTCCCTTTGAAATTGGCATGAAAATCTCAGAAGAGCAGTACAAAGACTATGGACCAATATTGGAGAAACTTCTGGAAGACATACTTGTTGAAGACAATCGAGGTAATACTGCCTTTCAAGGAACCAGGGTTCTAAGAACTTACCCAGATTCAATCCAAAGTATATAGAGATAAACTTTTTTTAATATGCATAATTTAATACATTTTGAACATCCTCCCCTTAACCACGTCAGTCCATGCAGGTGAAAGATCATTGCAGCAACAAAGCAATGACATCAACTGCATAGGCAACTCCATATATTTCCTGCTTTTGTACAAGCTGTAGGCTCCTTTCGATATAGTTGATAAGTATCTCAGTGCTGTTTCTAGTCCAGATCATCAGAGACTGAGGTTGCACTCTGGTACATATCAGAGCTCAAACAGGACTTGCATTTGTATAAATATGCTTAGGATCTGGTTGCACACCTCCAAGTCTAAATACACATACTAGAGCATCCCACCGAATTCAGTGCTTCCAAGTAAATCTGCTTAGATAGGATTGTGGATAGTGTGTTCAGAATAATTAGAAGAGCACCATCTGTATTTGTAAATATCATGGATTTTCAAACCCGTATTGTGATTTTATCATATTGTTTATGTTTTGGACTTGTAATCTTGGTTTACCTCAGGGTGGTAAAATGGAGTTATCCACCACATTCATGGAAAACAAAGCTTCTTTCTACTGTTTTGTTCCCTAAAGTTTCCTGGTTATGCCTTAAGACATTTTGGAGCCTGCTAAAATACATTCCTCATGAATACATTTACATGAAATTGCTAGAAGTCATCCAAAAGTTTGGGCTGGAGTGTGCTGATGACATGCAGTTTTATTTTCCTTTTTCATCTTCTGATCTCAAAGGGACTATTGAAACCCTAAACTGATTCCTTGAATCAATTCTGATACAGATAAGGAAAAACAAACTTATGTTAAATCCAAGCAAGACGGAGGTGCTGTGGGTTGCCGGATCTCCAGCTAGTACCTATCTAATACCAGCTGGTAGCATTCCCTCTAAAAGACCTAGGGTTGTGTCCAATGAAGACATCCTGTTAGCACAAGAACTTCCACATGTACAAGACTTCCTTTCCCTGTGTGCCCCCTCCCAATATCTGCCCCAGAGGGTTGAGAGAATCCCTAGAACAGACTGGGAGATGCACATGGGTTATGCAGGGAGAGGAAATTCTATAGCACAAGTGATACAACCCAATGTCTGCAGTTTGGGAGTGCTCCTTGACTCAGAGCTAACTGGGGAAGCCCAGGTGGCATCAGTAGCCAAGAGTGTGCTTTATCAAGCTTTTCTTCATATTCCAACTGCGTTTAATTGGATGGGGCTTATTCTGTTGTAATATTTGTACAATATAGCTTTTACTGTTGTAAGTCACTTTGGACTGGCATTGCCTAGCCCAGGAAAATTTTAAAATAAACAAAATCAAGTAGAAAACAGATTTCAGAACAAAATTCTCTATTGAAGTATGTTCTCTAGCCCAATTATTGCTATAGATCCCATGAAGTTAAGCACTATATGTATGTTAACAAAAATATATAGCTTCTCATGTCTACCCTCATTCAGATATTATTTGCATTTTTAACAAACAGCCTTGCAAGTTGTTTACATTAACAGACTTCTCTAGAGGCACGAAGTTTTTTTTTTTATATTAACTATTGCCCTGTTGACCTTTCAGAAAGCCCAGAAACACAGTGAAAAAACAGATGACAATCAAGATGCTGGAGTCAGCATAACAACCTTACTTTATAACAAATTTCATGCTTTGAATTAAACTGCTTTAAATCTTGATTTATGCTGTTGAACATACTTAATAAATGCTTTGATTCCAGAATATTAAAATTGTGTTTGGCAATTTATTAGAAGATAAAGAGCTTTTTACAGAGAGAAAATAAGATATGCAAATATTTTGGCAGGGGGGACTGTCATCTGGAAAAAGAGCTGCAAGTCTAGAATGAAGTTAGCTGGATGCTATCAACTGCCTCCTGCATTTGTTACATGACCTTGTGTTCATTTATCAGTTTCTAAAACAGAATTAAATGCAAGGTATGTATATAAAGTTGTGAGAAACACAGGCATCTTTGTCAACCAAAGAACTATGTTGACACTGTGCAATAGCTACCACAAAAACATATAGTGCTTCCTGTTAATTAGCTATCGACTAGATCACAAGCATAAATCTGCAACTGAAGAATGGCAGAATTTTGCTTATAGGTTGTGTACGTTTCTAAAAATAAAAGTTCAGTGCCTCTTCTGCTTTAAGACGATTAAACTGTGTTAGCATTATTTATTCATTGATTTATTATTTGATTTATATCCCGCCCTTCCTCCCCACAAGGCTTCCTTGGCTCCAAGGAAAAGATTACAGCCACTCTACTTCTCCCTAGACTTTTTAGGCCAGCACAACACAGCAGCTAAACCAAGGTTTGGCTTAACATGTTGTCCAACCCTGGGATTGTGGTTAAGGTCTTTCCTCCTTAACCACACTCTGTAGCCAAGCTTTGCCCTATGGTTAGTATAGATCATGATTCAGGAGGCGGCACCTTAACCATGATCCTGGGTTTGGACAACACAGTGCTGGCATCCTGCTCTGACCTAAAAAGTCTGGGGAGGAGCAGAATGGGTGCAAGCTCCCAGTACTCTCTGGTTGGGTTGCACTGCTCTCCCAGCTTCCCAACACTACACATAGAATCATAGAGTTGGAAGGGGCCTTGTAGGCCATCGAGTCCAACCCCCTGCTCACGGCAGGAAATCCACAGCTAGAGCATCTCCCGCAGATACCTGTCCAGCCTCTGCTTGAAGACATCCAGCGAAGGGGATCCCACCACCTCCCTAGGCAGTCGGTTCCATTGCCAAACTGCCCTTACTGTCAAGAAGTTCCTTCTAATGTCCAATCTGAATCTACGCTCCTGCAACTTAAAACCATTAGACCTAGTCCTACCCTCTGGGGCAGCAGAGAACAAATCTATACCCTCCTCTATGTGACAGCCCTTCAGGTACTTAAAGAGTGCAATCATGTCACCCCTCAGCCTTCTCTTCACCAGACTGAACATGCCAAGTTCCTTCAACCTTTCCTCATAAGACTTGTTCTCCATACCAGCTATCATCCTCGTCACCCTCTTCTGAACCCGCTCTAACTTGTCTATATCTTTCTTAAAATGAGGCGCCCATAACTGAACGCAGTATTCCAGATGAGGCCTGACTAATGCAGAATATAGTGGGACTATTACTTCCCTCGACCTGGAAACTATAGCTCTGTTTTTGCAGCCCAAAATCGCGTTTGCCTTTTTTGCCGCAGCATCACACTGCTGGGTCATGTTCAACTTGCGATCCACTACAATTCCAAGGTCCTTCTCACACGCACTACTGCTAAGCTGGGTATTTCCCATCCTGTACCCGTGCATTTTGTTTTTGTGGCCTAAATGCAGAATCCTGCATTTGACTTTATTGAATGTCATTTTATTAATTTCAGCCCAATTTTCTAGTCTATCCAGCTGGTTACTGAGCAGGAAGCATGGTAAGGGTGCAGGGTTGAGAGTGTGGGATTGGCTCAACACCTGCACTAAAGCTTCCCACTGCCATGCTCCTCCCCCTCAGTAACCAGCAGCAACACATTTATTTATTATTTGATTTATATCCCGCCCTTCCTCCCAGCAGGTGCCCAGGACGGCAACACATGGTGTTGGGAAGTTGGGAAAGCAACACAGACCCCCCCCAGCCGCTCTTGCAAGCTTGCACCCACTCTGCTCCTTGCCAGGGACCAAGCACATTCCCATGATCACAATAAGCCTACTGTGAGGTGCAAACCAGCCCTTAACAGTTTCATGATGTCAAACAGCTATGTTTTTGTTCTGATGGTGTTTTAAAAATAAAGAAGTTACAGCTGTTTTGTGACTTCAGGCGAAGCGCATGGTTTTATTGTTATTCCTGCATATAAACATACATACATCTCACAGGTGTGTGGAAGATAAGGGTACTTAAGAGGCTTTTTTCACAAACTTTGGGGAACACTTTTAATAACACAAATAGAAGTATCTACAGAAGAACCTTTGCATACAACATGAAGCCACATTGTTGACTTAAAGGCAAAGGAATAGAGAACTACAATGTTTGCTTTCAATGTTACCGACAAAATTTTATTTTTTTGCCTCAATGATAAGAGTCAATTATATAATCAACATGTATGAATATTTATATAAAAATATTTATTTACAAATAAGCTATTTAAAGTCCAAAAAATACATAACAGAACATTATAGAAACATGGAATCACCTTTCCTTATTAAAAAGAAAATCATTGCAGAGGTTAAAAGTCGTCTAATTGAAAAAAATAAAATAAAAGTCATGGTTTCCCATGAAATGACCTTAAGAACCAATTTAACTCCCTTGTTTTGTTTAATTACACTGCATGTGTTTGGATTTTTTCATGACAACACAGTACAGCTAGAATCATCTTTCCCAACCAAGTGTCCTCCAGATATTTGGAACTCCAACCCCCATCGGCCCCAGCTAGCATAGTCACAGATGATGTCCATCAACATCTGGAGTGCATCAGGTTGGAGAAGGTTGAACTAGAGAAGGTTTCACAGTATGTCATTACCAACTCCTCACAGTATCTGTAAATTATTATGCAAATTCAGCTCAGTTTAAAAACAAGTACTTGCCATATAGTTTATACTTTACAGCCATCCTTTTTAGATGATCCTTTGTGCCAATACATACTGAAAAAATGTACTATCATATACAGGAAATGCACTTCATTACTTCTCTGAGGATACTTCTATACATTCACTCTACACCAAATTAAAGATTTTTAATAAAGAACACTGATGCTCCAATACAAATTATCAGATAGCATTGATAGTTAAGAGCACTTTATTTTTCTAGGCCAAGCCTCTACTTATTAAACCAGGGGTAGCCAAGAGGCACAACTCCCATCATTCCTGGCCATTCGCCATGCTGGCTGGGTCTCATGGAAGTTGAAGTCCAGCAAAAGCATTGACTACCCCTGTACTAAATGATACCTGGGTTTCTCCTTTATGGTGGAAGCTGACCTTCTAAAAATGCTCAGTAATATCTCAATTGGGACACAATAAAATACAAATAAAAATTAAAATGTTAACAATTTGTTCTTTGCTGCAGACGAGGATTAGCAATTAAAAAAGAAAGCCACTCTTATGAATAAAATCAACACTAAGGCACCTTAAATGGCAGGCAACAACGGGGGAGGGGAATCAGAAAAAGGTGTGAACTTTTAAAGGACTGTGGTTCAATTAAGCACTTGTTACTATTTTCCAAGCTTCCAGATGTCACAATATCCAAGCTGGTCAATATTAATGTACAAGCCCCAAATCTATATTTACATTAAAAATTATATACAGGAGGATTCCCTCATCAGCTGTTTCCCCACACTCCTTTGCATCTCCCTACAATTCATATATTCTGTTGGTGTTTTGCCTCAGAATGGATAACATGACAGACAATGGCACTTCCTTGAGGCGGGCAATCTCTTTCACTGTGTGCAGAGCTACTCCTGGATGTGAATACTGGCATACACTTTTGGGAACCTGGGAAAAAAGTAGAGATTAAGGAGAAGATGCTATTTCTACTCAGTAAACTACAACTAGGATTTAGAATTAAAGTAATAAAGAATAGTCATACTTTGCACTGGATATATTGTTGGCAGTTTTGAGGAGACAGTGCTACAGACATAACTTCCGACCATCCATCTAGCATGGTATCCCATACTGGGAATGTTAGGGGCAATATGTAAGAAAAGAGGCAACTGCTGACAGGCCTACAAATCCCCTGATTTACTCCCAGCTTTTGACATTCAGAAGATTAAGGACAACTAGATAAAACTATTTCCCCCCATTGTCTCTTGTTTATTATTTGTCGATAAGCAAATGCAACATCTCTGAATATACAGTAGGGCCCCGCTTTGCGGCACTCCGCTTTGCAGTGTTCCACCGATACAGCGGTTGTCAATTGCAGAAAGGCCCCGCTCCTACAGTGCTTGTCCCACTTTTACGGCATTTTTCGGGCGTTGGGTGCCATTTTAGACAATGTTAGTGAAAGCGTTCCACTTTACGGCGGATTTCGCTTTACGGCAGTGGTCCAGAACAGAACCTGCCACATGAACGGGGCCCTACTGTATTCAGATGCAGATTTTCACCAAGCCTTTGATATAAAGTGGGGAGTCTGCAAGGGAAGATGATTATTCATTGTCTCCCCCACCCCACTCTCCAACACATTTCCCAGCTAGGATAGGGAGAGGAAGGATGTAAATCCCATATTCTTCACTGCCTGCTATCAAGAGACTGCCAAACAATTGGTAGCTCTTTCACACTAGGCTCACTTCAACAGATCTGTTTCATTTCACCCAAAGCACTGAGTTAACCACATCTCTCTGCCAACAAGAAAGCCTCATGGCCATCCTGACCTCTCAATGTCCTCCACTCAAGATTAAATATGCCCAAAGAGTCTCATCAAGCCCAGGAAACAGGAATCCGCCACAGTCTCCGGGACTGTTCCCCTTATTCTAACTGAAATGCTGTTCTTCATTTTGATACCCATAGAAGCCCCCTCCCCCAAAGCACTCTAGTGTGCCTCATTGCCCATCAACATTACTGGCACATTGGAAGAATATGTTCCAATAGCTGGTGCTCAGCTACTGGTTTCTTTACTTGTGGGGAATGGGCATTAGTAGGGAGAGGGCTTTTTCAATTGTGGCCCCCACTTTGTGGAATTCCCTCCCAAATGATCTCCGCCATGCCCCCTCTATGATGAGCTTCCGCCAGGCCTTGAAAACCTGGCTCTTCAGGCAGGCTTTTGGGGTGGGCTAGGTTTTATTATTGTTGTTGAGATTTTTAATGTTTTAATGTATTTATATGTTTTTTATTTTGTATGTCGCCCAGAGTGGCTGGACAACCAGCCGGGCGACTAATAAATTTAATAAATAATAATAAATAAAAATGATTTTAATTCTAAGGGGTTAACATGTCAATTGGGGTAAATATTTAGAGCTCTGATACTGTTCTGCATTGGTCTTCTAGCCCAGCATCCTGTTCACAATAGCAAACCTATGGGAAGCCCACAAGCAGGACCTGAGCGCAACAGCACTCCCCACTAATGTGTGTAGAAGTTGACAACACTGAAGTTGCACAGAAAATAGTATTAGTCTAGAGTAAGGATGGGAAACCTGGAGTCCAACGACATCTGACCACAACTTCCATCAGCCACAGCCAGCAGGCCAACAGTCAGGGATGATGTGAGTTGGAGTCCAAATACATCTGCAGGGCCACAAGTTCCCCACTCCTGGTCTAGAGACTTCTCCAAGCATTTAGTTTTTTTGACCCAATTATACAAATGCTCAAAACATGCCATAAAAATGAAAATTCACAAACATGCATTCTGTTTTATATTACTACATGTACTGTATTTCAATTCTCAAATTTTCATACAGAATTAAATAGTATCTACTTAAATTTTAAGGAAATGAATGCATTTTAAGGAAAGATGCATTTCCTTTGAAGGAAATTCTTTTCATGCAGCATTAACCAGACAAACACAGTAAAGCAGAGATCACCAGTCCAGCGCCCACAAAGTCCTTGTTTGGTGTCTCCAGACTGAACCATAACCCCCAGGTTCCTAGCTTTTATTTAAAAAGAAGTGTCTAGCATTTTTGGAACCTGAGATGTAAGGCAAAATGCACAAACACCATTCTTATTGTGAGAAATTAGTATGCTCTATCCTTTACTTTTCCTCCCTGAAAAAATTCTACAGCCGCCCATAGGTGTGAAAGAGAGATACACTTGGGGGAGAGATGCAAGTGTGGTCAGTGTGTGGGGGGAGAGGTAGTGTATATGTGAGAAAGAGAGATGTATGTATGACTATGCAGTCTGAAAGAGAGGGCAAGATGCACTTTGGCAAAGAGATGTGTATATGAAATGTGTGTGTGTATGTGTGTCTGTATATATGTGAGAGATGCATGTGTGTCTGATCTGTATGTGAGCAGTGACTGTGTGCATGAGACAGCGAGTGTGGTGTGGCCATCCTGCATTATTTTCCCTGGTACTGGGAAATGCTCCGTTATAGCAACAGCTATCAGTGAGTGAGTGAGTGTGAGAAATCAATATTGTGGGATCTCCACAAACAGGCCCAGCAGGTTCCCATGGTAAGCCCGAGATTGTCCAGAGGGATGGGGGGAGCAGCAACTATACTTTAGTTTTGCATTATGCTATGCCTCCATGGCAGCCATGGTGTCTTATGTCACATCCCCCATAGTAGCTATTTTGTGTTATGCCATGTCTCAAGGCAGCCATTTTTTTAATAGTGCCCACAGCACTTTTTCAAAATTTAAAGTGTGCTCAAAAAGTTGGTGACCCCTGCAGTCAAGGGAAAACAGATTACAAAAAAACCAAACCACCTTACCTGCCTAGGGAGGAAATATGGTGCATCTGTTTCTACAACTATTCTGCTTAAAGGGATTTTCCGAACTGACTCTCTAGCCTCATTGGCTGATGGATATGTCAGCAATGCTGTGAATCCAACAGTAAGATTTGGAAAATAGTCCAGTAATGGTTCTATGGCACTGTATCTGCCAGTAAAGCAATGCCTAAGAGAAGAGACAAAGCAATGGTCATTTTGCAACATACTGACAGCCAACCAGCAGCCATGCTAAAGACCACACAGCAAGTTGAACATAACATGGCAGCGGCTATATTGCTAATTTTTTTCTGCATTGAAAACCACATTGTTAAGATTTTGGCTGAAATTGATTGGAGAGCTTCATAGCACAATTTTGACATTATAAACAAGGAATTACAGAATCTAGTTTCAAAGAAATCTGCCAACAATGAAATTAAGTGTGAACTTTTTAAATATATAGATAAGGACATTGCCCAGATGTCCATAAATCCATTCACCAAGGACAAGTATCCTGACCCCTGAAGGAGGAGATAAAACACCTGGAGAAAGTATTGCTGTTTCATACCTTCCCAAAACCACTGCAAAAGAGATAAATCCTCACATCTCAAGACAGAGGTGGTTTGGGAAAGGTAGAACACAGTCATCCCCACTGTTTCTAACTTTCTGCATGCCCCATCACAAAAGAGAAATTCCTATGTCTCCTGCAAGCTCTCTTCTTGTGACAGAGGACAGTTGGGAAGGAGATTATGGCAATGACAAATAGAAACTGGCTAGTAATTCAAGCCAATTATTTGTGGAATTTATTTTTTATGGAATGGAAACCAGTGAATGATGGAATAAAACCCAATGAATATGTGTCTCAGCAAGATGTCAACTCCCAGCTTAGTGTACCTCAAAGCTGAAGGTAGTTTTCAACTGTGTCAGTGCTTGAGCACAGCAGAGTTGAACTCACACAATGAGATATCGTCTTCTCCCTCTGCAGCCCCCTGTGTCCTGAAAATCTCCAGAGAGTTGGAGGATCCTCCAAAGCAAATTGAGGAAGTGCAGGGAGTAGAGGATGAGGAAATAATATTGAGTATGTGGAAGACCGCTCGCATGGCATAGGATTCAATCCCCTGTGCTGCTACTTTACTCTTAAAGAGGAAAACTGATGTTTCTCATTGAGAACAGCAGGCATAGGATACAATGAAAGCAGCAACAACAACTTTGAAGGAATGGTATCACCACCAGTAAATATGTGTTTTAAATTGTATATTTGTTTTAATGTTTTTGATTGCTGTAAACCGCCCAGAGAGCTTCAGCTATGGGGTGGTATACAAGTGCAATAAATAAATAAATAATAAATAAATAAATGCATGGCAATAGCAAGTCAAATCCTCTAACACTAAGGATGTGTAATAGCAGTAGTTGATAGACCTCAGGGAAAGTGCTTCTTGCAAGACCTGCTAGGAAAAATAATTTTTTAAGTATTTTTATAATCCATTTCCATTTTCCATGACAATTATGGATAAATAAAATACAAAGACTGCATTTTATCTAAATGCTTATCTAGTCCCAGCCTTCTGTGCCCAACAGGAACCTCAGAAGCAGAACACGGTAACAATAACCACCTGTGTGTCCTCAGCATCTGGTAATCAGAACTACAACAAATTTGAAGAAAAAGGTTTCATTTCTAAATGGCATGGCTAAATCCACTGAGAAACCCATCTTCAAAGAATTTTAAGCAAATTCATTCATAAAGCCAACTATGCTATAGGAATGACAATGAGTTCCAAAAATGATATGCTGCAAAAAAAATTGTACTTCCTTATTTGCCTAGTGCCACATTATACTAATATTATAACATTCTTGAACTAGTAAACTTCAGAGTATATTGGGTGGAGGGGAAATAAAGCTTCACTGGTATCTGAGAAACTTTTCTTATGATCAGGGCACACAGACAGCTCTAAACAGATACAGAAGAACTGTGTAATAAGCAGTCAATAGTTCAAGAGCCAATAAGTAGTAAGTCACATTAACTACTCTGAATTTTTTTAATGCTGCTGCTGCTACTGAAATGTAATTCCAATTATTTCCAGGGGTCCCCAAACTTTGCAATTCAAGCTGAGAGCCAGTAGTAGTTAGCATCAGAATAGGGAGACATTGGTTCAAATCTATATTTAGCCATGAAGCTCACTGGGTATCCGCAGGCCAATTACCCTCAGACTAGAGTCGTGAAAATAACATTTTGGGGGAGAGAGAACTATTATTATTATTATTATTTATTACATTTGTATACCGCCCCATAGCAGAAGCTCTCTGGGTGGTTTACAACAATTAAACTATGTTCATCCGCTTGGAGGAAAAATGTAACAAATAATTAAAATGAAAAAGTAAGCAAATATTAAATGTACATGCTATAGTTACACAACTCATTTACTGGAAATATTTAGGATTTTACTTAGAATTGGATGGTCAACTGTTTGGACTAGAAATAGAGGGGAGACTGATTGATTGATTGCATTTGTATACCGCCCCATAGCCGAAGCTCTCTGGGCAGTTTACAACAATTAAAAATATTAAAAACAAATATACAAATTTAAAAACACATTTTTAAAAAGCAATGTGTTTTTAAACACATGCTAAAATGCCTGGGAGAAGAGGAAAGTCTTGACCTGGCGCCGAAAAGATAACAGTGTTGGCACCAGACGCAGAAGGCAGATGACAGCAAATAACTCATAAAGGCAACGCAATATAATCTGAGATCCAGGGGCTTACAGTTATACAATGGTTCATCCAGGACCACAAAATTCCCCACCAAGACTTCAATATATTTAGTAAAGTTCTCTCTTCAACCAAGATTACCAGAAATCTGATTTTAAAACCAATGAATGAAGCAAAGATTATGAGAAGGAGAGGTTCCCTTTAAGCTTCTGGAATTTGTGGATTCTACACTCCAAATTGTAATCACATTCATGCAGAATTTTAGGACCTCTGACCTTCAGACGTTTTTAAGGATGGGTAGACATTACCTGTGTATTTTGTAGTCTTTTGGTACACATTTTTTCATGATTTCCAACAGGTCATCATCAGCATCTCTGCAGTGAATTACCAATGGCTTCCTTAAGGAAACAGCTAGATTCAGTTGCCTTTCAAATACCTGAAGCAAGGAAGAAAGCAGCAAATCTTCAAATGCAATTATAACTTTCCTGAGAACAAAAGGCAAGATACAGGGACAATGTTCTAGTATCATTTTCCACTGCTACCATTTATAACCACATAATTTTAATCAACACACAGTCCATTTCGGGGGGGGGGGAAGAGAAACTCTTCAGTAGCACAGCTTTCTTTTGACACACACACACAGGCTGAACTTCCCAGACACTGCTGCCTGTGCATTTAGGTAACACAACACACGAAATGAAAATAAGAAAAAGTTAACACTGAATAATTTAGCACTGGATAAACAGATCTAATTGAGATAGATCCTGACATGCTCAATGGAGTTCCACTCATGTGACACTCCAGTGGAGAACAGGAAGCAATTTTCACCAGTTCCTCCTTTTCCCGACAGCACCATGGCCCCTGAAATGCTGTTCTGGAGAACTATTCAGAACAATGTGACACTAGGGGTTGCAGGGGAAAATCAGCAACTCTGGATCCAATCTATTAAGTCTACAGTCCTGTGCTCACAGAAACAGGTTTTGAGAAGTCAAGGCAGAATATTGAGAATTGGTTTTTTCACCTATTGATGATACATATGACAGCACATGTGTTTCTTGAGTTTCTCTTGCTCTGACCACTTACCTGAGCTATTGAGCAAACGCTATTACTAGTAAGTCATTTGATCTAGTTTACTACTGCAATACTTCTGGATGCAGAAATCATACGCTGCTTACATCCAAGTACTGGAATTTGTCTCTTTTGCTAATGTATCCAAATCAAAGGCTATTATGAGTAATTCTATACTAGAAGTGCTGTGTAAATTCATACCTTGAACGATTTCAGTTATATATCACCCCAATGTTCTAGGTCAACATTGCACATGAGTATTTTTTTACCAGTACTATAAAAATTGTTTAGCAAACAATCCACTTATCCTGTTGGCTACAGGACAGTCCGAGTAGCAGTCTGGCAAGTATTTTTCAACTCAATTTAGGGCTTATCGTATAACTGCTTCACAACTTTACAGACCAAAAATATCTTACAAAGTGAATGACAATGAGCCCAAAAACCATCAGCAGTCTCCTTTACCTTATGCTGTTTCGGGACTTCAGTACTACATTTATAAGAATAATCCAGCCCCATTTCTCCAAAGGCAATAGCTTTGGGGTGCCTCATTGCCTCTAAGAGACTTCTTTCATGAAGGTCCGTGTAGTAACGTGCAAAGTGTGGATGACAACCAAATGCCCCCCAAACCATGTCTTCCTTTAATAAATCTTCCCATAAGTTGTTGTTCAAGGTACAAGGGTCACAAAAGTCAGCTATACAGCCTTGAAATTCTTTAGGAAAGGTACTGTCATAAGTCTTTCTAAACTTTGAAAAAGTGCCCCTGAAAGCTATCTTTGAATATAACATATCCAGATGGCAGTGGGTGTCAATAAACCCTTCTTCTAAATATTTAGGTAGGTCACCAGGCAAATCCTGGTTTACAGAATGATTAACAAAAGAGTCCGACTTGCGCGATGTGGAGAAGATAGGAACGCAGGATGCTACTTCCATACTCCTTCGTCTGTTTTTCTCCTCACAGACCAACTGAGAACCATGTGACTGTGGTCTACGATGCATGCAAGGTTCTTTATCCCTTGATATATTTGATGGGGAACCAGCTGAGATATCTAAAGAAATATCACAAAGATGGTTGGCATATGAAGCCTCTTCAGAGGAACATGAAAAAGGAGGACAATCTGTTGGCTTGGGGCTGCTAGTCCAATACTTTGTGTATTCACTCATCCTGCGACTGTACAGATGAGGCGGATACATCACCAACTCTGTTGCCAACACTGAAGTCTCAGCTCTTTCTGATGTATCAGGGTTTGGGACAGAATCCTCCTGGGAGAAAGTAGCCAGGGGTTCTTCATCCTCCATGTCAGACCAATCACTTTCAACTGACAACTCTCTTTTTTGCTCTATAAACTGCAGATCAAGAAGTAAGCAAAATAAGAAAAAAATGAACATTACAATTCAACTCTGTTAACTTGCACCTAATTGGAATGCTAACTGCACAGCTTAAATTATATGCAAGGGGAAATGGCCGAGGCACAGGGACAGAAGACATACAGAATATATGCAGGTTTGAAAAAGAAAAAGAGAGCTGGATTTCTAGCTAACCTCTGATAGGCTTGTCATGCCAATACTGGTTTATACCAAAAGTAAAGGGAGATTTCTGCACCATCAGAAGGGAATAAAGAAGTGAAGGCAAAAAATACGGAGGAAGTAGACAAATATAGAATTTTTTGGTACAATTTAAGGGAACAATAAATAAATAATGATTAAAAATGTAACAAGTCATTCAGCTAATTGCTAGAAAATACACATTTAAACAAGCACCTATTTGCCCTCTATGAATAACAACTTGCAAGACTAACATCACCTTATTCTTGGTAATTTGCTAGTCCATTCTGACTTAAACATTTGTAGATTACTAAAGATTTCTGTAATGATCAGCATTACTATATGGGACAAAATTTATTATTATGAAAGTCACCCAGAAAAGATTATACGGCATCATAAAGAGGAGGAAATTAGTTCTGTGCATCTCTGCGTGGCAATTTCTAAATTAACAGAATTCAGTAAGTTACTTCTCTTAATCATGAGTAACACACACAACACCAAAGATCACATTTGTAACTTCTCTTAGGGAAACTTTCATCTTACAGCCTTCACCTCTCACAATTGCGCCAGTACTAAACATTTCTATGACCATTCAAAAGGATTGTGTGTTAAAACAGCTCTTGGGGCTAAATTTTCTTTCTACCAATTTAAGGGTTATGGGAAATCCCTGAGGATATCTTAAAAATTTCTCAAACAATGGTATTTTCCAGACTGAATTTTAGATGCGTTTAGGTACTGGCTATTCATTTGTGTGAAAATAATGACACTACAGGAACGTTTAGCTGTGGTTTCATTTTAAAAACCTTATTCCACAGCTGAATGCCTCACCTTCTCATTCACTGCTGAATTGGGTTCATCTACAAACACAAGTTTTGGAGAAGATTCAACAATAACTGTCCTCTCGAAATTCACAAACTCCTTTTTAGCACCACTCTGTGTCTCACATGAACTGGAGGCAATGTATTTTTCTTTTGGCACAGTCTTCTGCTTTGTGCAAGTACTTGCTTCTTTTGTAGTAGATTTCTGACTACTGCAAACCTGCTTGAACAATTCTTCATCTTTATACCCTGAAATGTCAGAGACACATCTCAACTGGTTTTCTGGTCTCTCAGATTCCTTTTTACATAGACTGGCACAAGCATTGTCTTCATCGCTTTTACTTGGCTGTTTGGTGAACTCTTGTTTATGTTTTTCATCTCCAATTTGTGAAAGGTTAGACTTGCTTTTAAAATTGTCATCTGATCTGCAAGACTCTCTGCAAAGTTTTTTTTTACTTTGTCCAACAGAAATATTGATGTCCTCTGTAAATGTTTTGCCATTAGGCTCCTGTGTAAGTTCTGGTTCATTTTCAAATCGTGATAATGCAGACATATGCCTTGAGTTGCCCACTGGTCTGGAAGCCTCTTTTCCACTACTCCCAGAGGTTTTATTTTCATCTTTTGCAAGAGCTTTCTGAAAGGTGGACTCCTGTTTAACTTTTGATTCATCTTCCAATCTTCTTAATGTATGAATACGCCTTGAGCTGCCCACTAGTCTGGAAGCCTCTTTTCCACTACACCCAGAGGTTTTATTTTCATTTTTTGCAGGAGCTGTCTGAAAGGTGGACTCCTGTTTAACTTCTGATTCATCTTCCAATCTGCTTAATGCATGAATATGCCTTGAACTGCCCCCTGGTCTGGAAGCTTCTTTTCCACTTTGTCTAGAGCTTTTATTTTCTTCTTTTGTAGCAGCTTCCTGCAAGTTGGACTCCTGTTTAAATACTTTGTCTCTTTCTGACCTTGAAACTACAGACACACATCTTGAGCTGCCAGATGACTGATGAGATTCTTTTCTGTCCTGCCTGATAGATATATTGATTTGCTCTTTTTCTATAGTTTTCAGACAATTTGAATCTTTTCCACGTTGCTGTTCTCCAAGTTTTGATTCTATCGAGAGATGTCTCGGGTTGCCAGCTGATCCAGATGCCTCTTTTCTATGAGGGCTTTCTTTATGAATTCCATTTGGAGATGCCACCTCTCTTCTAGCTTGTAATGCTTGCCCAATTATACCGAGCAGAGCCTTGCGGTATATTACTCGAGATCCCTGGTCCTGGTCCTTCACTCTCCTCTGGCCACATTCAGCATTTGCTTCCTTTGAGGCACCTTTTCCTTCTGTACTTGCTGTGATGCTTGGGCCTGCATCACTGCAGCCATCTTGTTTAATCTAAACAGCAAACAACAGTGTAAGCTGCATATAACATAGTTAGCATCCAAGTCATAGACATAATATCTACACATTGTAAGTTAGATAGCTCTCAATTCCTTTCACCCACAAATGTACCAAAAAAGGGAATAGTAGGCCAACCTAAAGAACTGTACAATAGTTTGCAAAAACAATGTTTTGGTTTCTACAAGTTAAAGAAACAGCTCTTTTGCAAATAACTTCTCTTCCATAAAACACCTGTATTAAAAATAAAATTTGCCCTGGCAGTGGACAGATTAAGATGGTCAGCCCCCGGAGACTTATGGTCAGTTGCCTGCTTTGGATGGGGTCGTACTCCCTCTGAAAGAGCAGGTCCGTGGTCTGGGGATGCTCCTGGATCCATCTTTGTCGCTAGAGGGCCAGGTGACCTCAGTGGCTAGGAGTGCCTTTTACCAGCTTCGGCTGGTAAGACAGCTATGGCCATTTCTGGACCGGGATAGCCTGACCACTGTTGTCCACGCACTGGTAGCCTCCAGGCTGGATTACTGTAATGCGCTCTATGTAGGGGTGCCCTTGAGGTTGGTCTGGAAGCTGCAGCTGGTGCAAAATGTGGTGGCGAGACTGCTCACTGGGGCAGGGTATTGCCAACATGTCATCCCGCTGCTGAAAGTTGTACTGGCTGCCCATTTGCTGCTGGGCCAAGTTCAAGGTTCTAGTTTTGGTGTACAATACAGCTTGGAACCAGGATACCTGAAAGACGGTCTTCTCCCTTATATACCCAGTGGATCACTGTGCTCTGCAGGTGAGGGCCTCCTGCAGATACCATCTTATCAGGAGGTCCATTCCACACAACATAGGAAATGGACTTTTAGTGTGGCGGCACCTACCCTGTGGAATTCCCTCCCCTTACATATTAGACAGGCACCATCTCTGTTATCTTTTCGGTGCCTATTGAAGACCTTCCTCTTTTAACAAGCCTTTTAAGTTGAGATCTTATCCCAGTCTGCATCTGTGTTGGAATTGCTTTTTAATATGTTTTTAAACCTTTTTTAAAAATATGTTTTTAACCTTTTTTTAAAAAAGATGTCTTGAAAGCTTTTTTAAAAAAAATGTTTTTAAAGATGTTTTAAAGTGTTTTTAGTGCTTTTGTTTATCCTGCTGGGAGGAAGGGTGGGATATAAATCAAATAATAAATAAATTAATAAATACAGGAGGTGGGAAAGGAAAAAGGGAGAACATAACAAGAGGGTGTTGGATCAGGCCCATCTAGTCCAGTATCCTGTTCTCACAGTGGCCAACCAGATGCCCACAGGAAGACCACAATCAGGACCTGAGTGCAAGAGCACTCTCCCCTCCTGTGGCTTCCGGCAACTGTTTTACAGAAGCATGCTGCCACTGACTATGGTGGCAGAGGACAGCCATTATGGCTAGTAGCCACTGATAGGCTTATCCTCCATTAATTTGCCAAAATCCTCATATAAGAACAAAGAAGAAACAGCCTTTCCTGCCAGGGACTCTAAATCCATGACTGGCTTGAAGCAAAACACTTTTTAAAAAACTGAATACTCTTTTGATTTACCAGATTTGCACAAAACATCTATTTAATTTATAATATTTTAAAAAAATTATAAACAAATACTTGTGCATATGCTGACAAAGGACCTCAGGTTTCTGGAACATATGTTGGAGAATATTAATTGAGGGGAAGGAACAACATACAGCACAAATAAATCCCATCAAGCACTGCCCACTAGCATGGACAGGAAATATAGAGATAGACTTCAAATCATAAAATTGAAAGCACTCATATGTAGACAAAAGCCCACATGGAAATAGTGACCCGTATACCCATTAACGCTACAGTGCAGACACAGGTACAAAGAGACCTACTGGTTTAGACCAAAGGCCTATCTAATCCAACATCCTGTTTCCCACTGTGGTCAACCAGATGTCCATGAGAAACCCAAAAGCAGTACATGAGGGCAATAACCCTCTTCTGCTGTTACTCCCCAATTATGCCTTCTTCTTAAAAATGGTATTTGTTATGGAGAAATTCACCTAAAAAACAAAAAAAAATACCCTTAAGTGACTGAGCATACATTAATACATTTTTGAAAATTTAGCTTTTCTCAAAAAATAGGAAAAGCTACCAAAATATATACTCATAAGACTGCAATCCTGGGGTGGTGGTGGTAGGAGATCAAGTATGGTTCTGACCACCATATCCAAAGCCCTGTTGGATTCTCACTGGCATTGATTCCCTTTGGCCAGATTTTTCATTGGAAACAATGGGAGGAAAATTCATAAGAGCAATTTACACCAGCCTGAGTTAGCATAACTCTCTCCCTGGTTTGGGAGCATGTCAAGCTGCTGAGAAGACTTTGAATCCAAGCAATCAGAATGTTTCCCAGTCCTCTCCTAACATGTCACCAAATCACCTCAACATCTCCTTTTTGCCTCTGTGACATTGGTAGGACTAGGACCACAATGTTTTTGTGGCAGTCCAACTGGACAGAAAATCTCTCTCTGTGGCAATGAAGAGGAAGATCCAATAAACCTATTGTCTCTGGGACATCCTCCTAGAGGCCATAAAATTGCAACCTAAATGTTTTCTATTTATATTTATACTATTTCTATACTTCCCTTCAACAAAAACTCCCAAGGTAGAATTTTATTACCATAAATAATAAAAAGTATAATAAAACAAAAATCTGAGTACACTATAGCCCTTTCAGTCTGCAACTATTGTAATAATTTTTCCTGATATTGCAATATTTATCATCACATACCTTTTGTTTCAAGGATTCTTGAGATGTCACATTTTCTTTAGACATATCACAGGTGGGATGTTTTACAAGGCAGACTTTACTTGAAAGGGAATGATCTGGGCTCTCTCTAACCACACGGTTGATTCCATCATCTGTTTCACACTCATCAGAGGAAGAATCCTCTGCAGTGAACGATGTTCTGGAAAACTCTTTATAAGACGACACTGGGGAGTACAAGGTTTGAACCTTTCCGAATGCAGCTGCCTTGCTAGCAAAACTACTGTTATGGGAATGATGTGGCAGCCCTTCTTTAGTGAGTTTGCAGTATTTGGCAAGTGAGCCAGTAGACGAGCTGTCCCACTCTATTTTACGTCTCCTGTTTGGCTGCATTGAGGCTGGATTATCTGAACAGTAAAAGAGAGAAAGCCAGAGTTTTAACACATTCTGTAATGTAGAAGAACAGTATTAAAACATTAAACCAATGTTTTAATCTTGCATGTGCTAAAAAATATTATACAAAGAAGACTGGAGAACATACAGCCAAGCTTCACACGCACAGCTTCTCACATGCACACAAGCTAGTACAACAGAAGTCAGATTCCTATGCATATACCTAAAAATACAAAGGGAGCAAGCACCTGATCAACCCATGTCACCAGCAACTCCCTGGCCACACCTCAGAGAACCTCCTTCTTTCCCTCCCTCTTGCAAAAATTACCCACAACACGCAGAGAAGAAAAGACCAGAATTCCCAGCCTGCCTTGGGTGGAAAGAAGAGGGGATGGGGCAGGAAGGCACCTTCAGGACTCAGAGCCCGCCTAACTCCTGGAAAGGAAGGAGAGGCAGGGAGCCCAGGAAGAGGAGGAGAAAACTCCCACAGGAACTACAAGCGGCCTCCCTCATGGCCAAACTCTGACAGCCATTGGCTGATCCCACGCTGCTTCAGAGATGAGACCCTCCTCTACTCCTCCGCGCGCACCCCCCCCCAGCATCAGCCCCCCGCTGCTTCCTCCTAGTGCTTTTCAAACTATGGCAGTTGGTAGCCCGTTATAGCCCCCTCTTGCTACTCACTGCCGCGCGCTCCGGCTCTCTCGCAGCCGCTGTAATCTCCGCTAAGCTTTAGGGATGGCACCCAAACCCCGGGAAAAAGTGGAGGGGCTCTAGTAAGGGTCGCTGTCTGATTGGGTGGAGGAGGCGCGGGGCGGGGATTGTGTGTGCCTGTGTGAGAAAAAGAGAGAAGGACCGGGCTGATACCCACGTGACAGAAAGGCCCAAAACAGGAAGGAAAAGTTGGCTGGAAGGGCGGCGCTCACGCAATTCCGCGGTATTGTGTACATTTGTGCGTACCGTCAAAAGCTGAGATCCTGCCGCTGGTCCACAGCTGGGTTTCCCTGGGTGGCTGTGAGAAAGAACAAAGTGCGGAAAGATGGTTCTCTTGCTCACATACACACAAGGAAGAGCAGTATTTTTGCAGATGGGGAATTGTGGCTGACTGGTAAGTGTCTTGCTGAAGGAGTTCATAGCAGAGTCAAGGTTTGAATTGGAGACTTGTGCTTTAACAAGGCCGGAACATAATTGTACAAATGGAGCAAATGCACTAGGCCTAGGGCCTGTGTCTGCAAGGAGCTTCTTGTCTGCACCCCACCATTGCTGCTGCTTCTTCTTCTGGAGTTTTATGGCGAAGCAAGGCTTAAAAGGCCCTATAACAATCAAATCACTGTAGACCAATTAAATTACACATTTGCAAAAAACGCCAAATGGCAGATAAAATGAGCGTAAACCTAAGGAAGGACTTCCAAGTCACCAGCAGGGGCTCCTCTTATCAGCCAGTAAACATGCTATTGCACCCTCTTGTCTCGCATAACAGGATGGGGCGGGCCCAAATAATAGCCCCTCCTACCACACAGAGAAAGATCTCGCCGGGTACAGGTTTCCACACAAGTTCAAGATAAGATTGTACGTTAGCCTCCTGCTTTCTAATGCTTCTATCGGGTCTCCACTGGTGATTTATGTATACGTGAGTGGGCTGCGCCAACTAGTATCCCCCCCTTCTACTTGTGCAGCGCAATTATAAGGAAGGAGGCTTCGGCTGAAGCCACTATTTATTTATTTAAGTATTTATAGGGCGCACTTTTCATGGAGTACATCAGTACAACTGACAACATACAAAGGCATAAAAAAGTTAAAAACAATAAAAAATTTAAAAAGTTATAAAAGCATCAATAATACCGTTGATGGGAGGGGGGAATCATGTTAAAAGGCCTATCAGAAAAGTTCAGTTTTTTAAAAGACCCCTGAGAAAAAGGAGGGATGGTTCCTATTGACTTTCTATTGGTAGGGAGTTCCACAAGGCAGGGCCTACCACGCTAAACACTCCTACCTGGTGGAGGCCAAGAAGTGCCCCATCAGAAGATCTCAGTGATTGGGATGGAACATAGGTAGTCAGGTGGTCCTTAAGGTACACCTTGGGCCAAAATTGTTTAGGGCTTTGTAAATTAACACAAGTACCTTGAACCTAGGGTTACCATATTTCCGTTCTACAAGTCCAGGCAGGCTAATTTACATATTGTGAAAATTATGCAAATTAAGCATATTAATGATTTCATTGTCCAGTTTTGGTTTTGTGCCTAGTAATTACCACCAAAAACTGAGGAAGAATGTGAGGTATCTTTAAAAAAAACACTTAAAGTTTCAGCTTTAAATACCAAGACTCTACTTTCTAACACTATGGAATATTTATTTATTAAGAGGATTTATATCCTGCCCTTCCACTATTAAAAACAAAGCTCAGGGCAGCTTACAAACATAATAAAAACCATAAAAATACATAATCAATATAAAAACAATAAAACACAAAAAAGAAACAAACATAAAACAAAGTCAATGCAGCAGTATAAAAATCCAACATAAAATAAAAAGCCAGCAAAGCATAAATTAAAAGCAACATTGTGAGGTCTGTACCAACAATTAGGAAATGTGAGATGAACAAATCACTACAACTTGTAACACAGATAGAAATAAAGATTTCAATGTTATCAGTTGAGTCGGCCTTATCTAAAGAATGTAGTGTCTGAAGATGTGATGAGTTTATTTAGTACACTGATTCTCACATACCAGATGAGGGAGAGGGGAAACACAGCATTCCATGATAAAGACTAGAACTTGTTGTAGACTTGAGTGCTGGTACCTCTTTTATAAAAAATAAAGTAAAAAATGCAATGAATTCTAGAGATCTGGCAAGCTGTGCCAGCGTGAGACAGGGCAGCTGTTCCATTCCTATTGGTCTTAATGGGGAAAAAGCCATTCCTATTGGCCTTAAGAGGGGAATGGTTTCAGTTGGTACAGCTTGAGGACGTTGACAAGGTGCTTGGACAGGTTCATGCAGCCACTTCTGTGCTGGATCCTTTCCCTTCTTGGCTAATAAAAGCTAGCAGGGATGGAACAGCAGGCTGGGCCAGGGAAGAGATTAATGCCTCTCTGCGAGGGGTGGTGGTCCCTGGCTGCCTGAAAGGTGGTAGTGAGACCACTCCTGAAGAGACCCTCCCTAGACCCAGAAAATCTTAATAACTATAGGCCGGTGGCAAATGTTCCATTCCTGGGCAAGGTCCTTGAACGAGTGGTTGTGGGCCAGCTCCAGACACTCTTGGATGAGACAGATTATCTGGATCCATTTCAGTTGGGTTTCAGGCCTGGTTTTGGCACGGAAACAGCCTTGGTCGACCTTTGTTGGAAGAGAGACGGGGAGTGTGACTCTGTTGATTCTTCTTGACCTTTCAGCAGCTTTCGATACCATCGACCATGGTATCCTGGGAAGACTGGCTGAGTTGGGAGTGGGAGGTACTGCATGGCGGTGGTTCCGCTCCTACTTGGCAGGTTGTCTCCAGAAGGTGGTGTTTGGGGAACATTGCTCGGCATCCTGGACTCTGTCCCCCATGCTGTTCAACATCTACATGAAACCGTTGGGTGCAGTCATCCGGAGCTTTGGAGTACGTTGCCATCAGTATGCTGATGACACGCAGCTCTATTTCTCCTTTTCATCTTCAGGTGAGGCTGTCAATGTGCTGAACCGGTGCCTGGCTGCAACAATGGACTGGATGAGGGCTAATAAACTGAGGCTTAATCCAGACAAGACTGAGATGCTGTTAGTGGGTGGTTCTTCTGACCAGATGGTGGATGTCCAACCTGTCCTGGATGGGGTTGCACTCCCCCTGAAGGAGCAGGTTCGTAGCTTGGGGGTTCTCCTAGAACCATCTCTGTCACTTGAGGCTCAGGTAACCTAGCTTCAGTTGTCCATGCTCTGGTAACCTCCAAGTTAGATTACTGCAATGCACTCTACGTGGGCTGCGTTTGAAGATGGTTCGGAAACTGCAGCTTGTGCAAAATGCAGCGGCCAGATTGGTAACAGGGACCAGATGGTCCAAACGTATAAAACCGATTCTGGCCCGCTTGCATTGACTGCCTGTATGTTTCCAAGCTCGATTCAAGGTGCTGGTTTTAACCTACAAAGCCTTACACTGCTTGGGACCACAATACCTGATGGAACGCCTCTCCCGATATGAACCCACCCATACACTACGCTCAACAGCCAAGGCCCTCCTCCGGGTGCCTACTCTGAGGGAAGCTGGGAGTCTGGCAACAAGGGAGAGAGCCTTCTGAGTGGTGGCCCCCAAATTATGGAATGATCTTTCTGACAAGGTGTGCCTGGCGCCCACACTGTATCAGCTGCAGGAAGATGAGATGACTGTCTGGTTTGAGACTCGTTTTAAAAAGGCATACTCCAAACATGTCTCTGGGTGCTTGTGGTGTCTTGGTGCTGCTGAGCTCGGGCGGAGATGCCTGCCGCTTCTCTTGCTTTCTCTGTTTTTGCTGCTTTGGGCAAGCACTGCCACTCAAGGAGAGGAGCTACACGCCTGCAAAGAGATCCAGCAAAGGCACATGGGGCTGTTTCACACATACATGTACATCTCTGGATGCCTTGGAGCTGAACATACAAACTAACTCCAGTAAGAAGCATTGCGTCTGAGACAATATGATATTTGTTATTGTATTGTTATTGAAAGATGTTGCTATTGCTTTTTTAACAATAATATTTTTGTAAACTGTATTGTTCTTTTCTGATGTGTATTTTTTATTTTTGTTTATTTTTTGTTAGCCGCCTTGAAGGTCTTTTTGGCCAAAAGGCGGCATAGAAATAAACTGTAACATAACATAACTGTTATCTTTTCGGTGCCAGGTCAAGACTTTCCTCTTTTCCCAGGCATTTTAGCATCTGTTTTAAATTGTGTTTTAAATTGTTTTTAAAAGATGTGTTTTTAAATTTGTATATTTGTTTTTAATGTTTTTAGTTATTGTAAACCGCCCAGAGGGCTTTGGCTATGGGGCAGTATATGTACAATAAATAAATAAATAATACCCCCCTGCACTGAAAATTGTATGAGAGGTTTGCTTTTATATCTTGTATTTGTTCAGGGGAGAGAGCGTTTGGTTATTCATACCCCTTTATTCCATCCTCCATGTTGGCAGGCAGACACTCCCATTGCATCCACCACTTAAGACACCCTGAGACACAGAGGCAATTGAGATGAAGGCTGCTTCTTCTTGCTGACTCAACCAGAAAGTCTGTGGATCAGGTGTGGAGCTGCATGTGTTGATCAAGCGAGCATGTGCAGTTTTCTAAACTGCTAGAAGTTGCATATGCATCAGGCAGGCAGACTAAAATTCCTGATTTTCCCAGGACAGCTGTGGTGTCCCCCATTGGCTAAGAACAATGGAGGCAGGAATAGACAAATTTCTCACAAAATGGGCAGAAAACTGCCTTCATATTTTGCCTTGTATCTCAGGATCCACAAGAGCCAGAGACTTTTTTTTCCCCAAATAAAAGATGGGCATCTGGGCCACCTAATGGGCTAAACGGGTACTGGGGAGCATGGCTAGAATTCAGGTAAAACTCAGCTAACCAGGCAATAAGGTAACCCTACTTGAACCTAGCCTGGTAGCAAATTGGCAACCAGTGCAGCTCTTTAAGCAGTGGGGTAACATGTTGCCAGTAATCTGCTTCTGTAAGCTGTGCTTGTTACTGCTTCCAGACCACATATAAGGCCATCCCCGCATAAATTACACCTTTAAAGGGGTTCAAGATCACGTGGAAACCTGTACACCAGCTTCATCCCTTTAGATGTTTCTATTGGTTGTTCCACAAGTGATTTACTTATATGTCAGCAGGCCATGCTGAGTCACCCCCCCATCCCACGTGTGCTGTGCAAACGTAAGGAAGGGAGCTTTATCTTTGTCTGATCTTTCCTTGGGCAGAGAGGAAGGCTGCCTTCATATGGGAGCATCTAAGTATAATGCCCAAAGAGCACTTGTTTCATCTCCAGATAACCACAAAAGCTACAAACCACTTTTTCCAGAGTGGTATGGTCAAAGTCAAGTAATCAGAAGAAGGCTGGGGAGGGCAGGTATGAGAGAACTAGAAAAGGTCCTCAAATGCAAAGATGCATCATTGAACACTAAAGACAGGATCATTCAGACCATGGTATTCCCAGTCTCTACGTATGGATGTGAGAGTTGGACAGTGAAAAAGAGAAAAATCAACTCATTTGAAATGTGATGTTGGAGGAGAGCTTAGTGCATACCATGGGCTACAAAAAAGACAAATAATTGGGTCTAGAACAAATTAAACCAGAACTATAATTGGAAGCTAAAATGATGAAGCTGAGGTTATCATACTTTGGACACTTAATAAGGAGACATGATTCACTAGAAAAGACAATAATACTGGGAAAAACAAGGGAGTAGAAAAAGGGGAAGACCAAACAAGAGATGGATTGATTCCATAAAGGAAGCCACAGACCTGAACTTACAAGATCTGAACAGGGTGGTTTACAATAGATGCTATTGCAGGTCACTGATTCATAGGGTCGCCATAAGAGTCGTAATCGACTTGAGGGCATATAACAACAAATGGTCAAAGTCTATGTGATTACTTTGGAGTTAACCCAGAGATTTCAGAGCGTTGAAGGCAGCAAGAGAAACGCCTCATGGCCAGTAAGACACACACAGATCAGAAGCTGTACAATTGATCATGGGTGATACTGGACAGAAGATGAGATGACTTGATCAGAGCACTTTCAACTTTTTAAAACAACTACTGCCTTTGTATCCTACTTCCAGGCTGTTTGAGTCTTCCCCCATCCCCTGGCACATCCCACCCCGTAGGTGAGCCAAGGGCTGCTGACCCTGGGGAATCAGTGATACCAGTGGAAGGTGATTTGCCTCCCTTTAGGTTTTAGTACAAACAGCCATTGAATTGGCTGATGAGCATTTTCTCTAAATCGGCTCTTTAAATACTGATGCTTTTAATGACACGTGTTATGATTGGAAGGTTCTTGTATCCACCACATCTTTATTGAGTGCTGCTGTTTTTGTTACCTTTTAATGTATTGATAAAACATTCAATAATCATGCTGGATTGATCGGTTGAAGCCTTGGAGCTGTACTAATATGCATGGGTGGAGTACCCAGAAAAATATGGACCTTTCTAGTACAAAGATACATCGCTCTAGTTAAAGGAACCAGAATTTGATGCCTTTACAGATATTTTATGCCTCCTTCTATATCTTCACAACAGGCATGTGAAGTAGGTTAGGCTGACAGAGTTGTTGACTGAGCCAAGTTAGGAAGTGAGCGAAAACAATGAGATTAGAAGATGAAACTGCACATGCTCAGAGTATTTTCTTTTTGTTTAGTAAGGTTGCCAAAATGAGTTGTGAAAGCGCACATGCTCAGAGTATTTTTTGTAGTCCATGAAAGCTTGTCTAATAATACATTTGTTACTTATTTTATATCCCACCCTTCTTCCTAGAAGAAGCCCAAGGCAGGAAACAACAAACACTAAAAATCTTTAAAACAAAACATCTTTAAAATGTTTTTTTTAAAGTCTTTTAAACATTTAAAACAACTTTGAAAAAATCTTAAAAACAATTACAATACAAATGCAGAGTGGGATAAGCATCTTAAATGGCTTGTTGAAAAAGGAAGGGTTTGATCTTCAAGAAACTTCTAGATGTATTTTCTGGTATTTTATTTTATGCATTCCTTTTTAGGGGGAGGGGCCCCCTATTTGGGCAACTGCACCAAGGACTCCATCCACCTTAATCTGGCCTTGCTGATTTGCGATGAGAAACAAGTCCAGTGGAATTGAGTAGGACTTTACTTCTGAGTAAATATGCATAGAATTGCACTGCACACTATCATAGTTGTCTCTCAGCTACCATAGTGCACTACTTATTTTTAAAAGCTACAGAAATCTCCAATTAAAAGTTTACACATTGGGCTCCATGTTCTCAACTCTTTCTTGACATATTTCTCTGGCTAACTGAAAGCATAACTGGAGAAAGAGGAAGAATAGTCTATCCTGCTACTTCTGTTCTCCATACTGTAAAAGCTACTAGCATCCAGACATCTGCATGCCATTAAATGGGTCTTTATTATGTGGCGAGTGAGCCACTATTACACTCCAAAGCATAATTTCACTGAAACTCTCCGATAACTAAACCATCTACCTAGGGGCCTACTGTGTAGATCAGGGGTGGAGAACCTGTGGCCCTCCGAATGCTGTTGGACTCCAACTCCCATCAGCCCCAGGCAGCACAGTCAATAGTCATGGATGATGGGAGCTGGAGTGCTACAGCATCTGGAGGGTCACAGGTTCCCCAAATCTAGTGTAGAATATGAATATACAATGTCCTTCTCCACAGCAGTACCCCAACTATGGAAATTCCTTGCTCTAAAAGTTTGTGTCCTCTTAGGCCTTGGTGACTTAAGGCATTTTTATTCCTTCAGGCTATGGGCCTTATATTGCTGTCAGAGTGGAGTTATAAAGGTGGGTTTTTTTCCTGATTATGTTTTATAAATGTTATTTTATTTTTTTGGGCACTATATTATAAACCACTTTGGGTCTTGAAAGATAGAGCAGGGTATAACCAAAACAAATAAACAGATATACCACAATTTCCTTTTAAAGTATTTTTAAAGCTTTTTTAAAAACATGGTTTCAAGATGTTTTGTTTTAGTATATTTTAAAGTCTGTTTTTAAGATGTTTAGGGTGTTTTTAGTGTTTTTGTTTGCTGCCCTAGGCTCCTGCTGGGAGAAAGGGCAGGATATAAATTTAATAAATGAATAAATAATAAAGAAATAAATAAAATGTTGCATTGATCATTGCAGAGGAAGAATTTCTACAGCAACCATCTTAGACCATTAAAAGAATCACATTCACAGAACAACCTTTCTCAATAATTTATTTCAAATATATGGTTAATCTTAGGCAATTGGAGCAAATAATGTGCAGTGTACATTACAATGGTGAATTACGGAGCATAAAGAAAAAACATGTTAATGAAAGCTATAGTGCTGCATATTGTTTTTATCATCGATGATTCAGGCTGCAAGCTTATATAAATTTACCTGGAAGTAAGCCCAATTAAACTTAATGAGATGAATGTATAGGATTGCACTGTAAGACTTTCCCTTTGCCCAATCCAAAATTCTTGAAGCCAAAAAGGGCAGAATGCATGATTAATGCAAATATGCTATGTTCAGAGTTTTAAAAGCTTTTTGTTTATAAAAAATAAAATATGCTACAAAATATTCCAAGTAGAAATTTTCATTATTATCCCCAAAAAGTAAACATTGTTGTGAATAGTTTTATTATGAACCAATAACATTAGCTTACTAGCAAAAATAACAACAAACCTAACCACCAATACACCACATTTTTATCATATACCCCCTTCCCTTTGACACTCCTACCATTAGGAAGTAATTAATGTGGTTTTGCTGGGGAAGCAAAAGGCCACAATGACACAAAACAGAAATACTAAGTCTATCAGAGCAGTCCGGGATGTCTGGTTCCAGGCACCTATGCCAGGGTCCATTGACTCTATTTCTCTGCTTGGGTTTCTCTGTTCCAGCTTCTTACCCCTCACTTTGTGCATCTACAGTTTTTCTTTTATGGCTGCCATTCTGTGTTTAGTTAGGTGAGCTTAAGTTCCATTAGGGGTGCCTAAATATGCATAGGATTGAAATATGTCTCTGTAGCCACTAAGGATTTTGGCCAATTTAGGCTGTAAATGCTTACCTGGGAATATATCCCACTGATGTCAGTAGGACTTACTTCTGAAAAATCATGCATTAATCTGATTAATTTTATTCTGAATTCTGTTCTTAAGAAATTTACAAACCAGGCAATCCAGCAATATGTATAGTATTTTACCTGTTCTAAATGTATTTTAAATTTAGAGCAATCACATCTCTGACTAATTTTGCCTGCCACGATAAACAGCAAAACTTCAATTCAATATAATGTGTCAGACTAGGCCTAGGGAGACCCAGGTTCACCAACCCCTCATCCATGAAGCTCATTTCAGTGACCTTGGGCCAGCCACCCCTCAGCCTATCCTCTTTTGCAGAACCATCGTGAAGATACAAGGTAGGGATTAGAACCTTGTATGGTATCTTGAGCTCAGGTTGGATATACACGTAAGAAATGAATAAATAATATGAATCTTACTGCTTTTAATAGACGTTTTGCCCAAACATGAATTATATTCTGGCTATAGCATTTTCTTATGCCAGCAACTTGAGTCTACAGTGTTCTTTGTATTGCAAAGGAGAATTGTCTTGCTATGTCAGAACATACTGTGCAAAATAAGCCATTGGTAATCATAAAAATGCTTAAAGAAGTATAGATACAGTATTTATTCTAGTTTTCCTTAATGTAACATTTTTCCTCTTAACAAACCAATTTCTGGTCCGAATCCAAAAATTTCCACAGAGTGTGCTTGTACATACACCCTGATAGGTTAGACAAAGGTCCATCCAGGCCAGCACCCCATGAAGGGTATGGAGGCAACAGGCCTCCCCCTGTTGTTTGTCCTTAGCACCTGTTTTTCAGAGGTACATTGCCCCTTGATATGGAAGCTCCTGTTATGTTCAGAGGTCTCTCAGGGCTTTTTAGCTGCGAGTCATCAAGTGATAAGAATGTACACACACGAACCAATTCCTGTATGATGTTATTTTGCACAGAAGTCCTCTTCAAGAGTTTCGTATGAATGTGTGAATAGCGTCTCATGCACAAGCAGGCTAGCCTTGCCCATTAAACACCAAGTATGTGTTCTGGCTACATCCCCTAGCTGCCTCACAATCAGCATATGGGTAGCCCTCCTTCCAAAGGGAAATGAACACTGATGGACCAAGGTGTGCATCTCCATAGGAGGCCTGTATGCATACATCTGAACTGCACTTCAAGGTGATACTGATAGTACATTGGCTGGGATGTGTGACTAGGGTACATGTTGGTATCTAGTGGGGTATGGCTAGCTAGGCACCTTCATGTATTCGGTACCCACAGAGTTGGTGAGTTAGCCAGTTTAAAACCATGGGCAAGAGCAGACAACAAAATACAGCCTGTAGACAGTACAGACAAACAGTGCAAATATTCCATATTGTTCAGCTTATACAATTCCTAAAGAACGATGCTCCCCCTTTCCTTTTCTGTGTTTCCCTTTAGCTTTAAAGAGTTGTCTACCAAAATACATTTTAATCACAGCCATAGTTATGAATACAATCTTCTTGACATTAGTCACCTCAAGTTAATGCTCCCCGATATAACGTTAACATATCTTTTTTCAATACATATCCAAGTTCACTTTTTAAAAATGCATTTTCCTTAGGTGCTACCAGGGCTGTGGAGTAGGTATGCCAGACCTTCAACTCCGACTCCTCTATTTTTCTACTGTCCGACTCCGACTCCTTCATAAATGGCAAATGTAGATTAACTAGTAATAACTGTAGTAAAATGGTAGCACAAGGCATTTCATCGCCACCACATGAATCCAGAGCTTGGAAAAGTTACTTTTTTGAACTACAACTCCCACGAGCCCAATCCCTGGGGCTGATGGGAGTTGTAGTTTAAAAAAATAACTTTTCCAAGCTCTGGATTCACGTGGTGGTGATGAAATGCCTTGTGCTACCATTTTATTACAGTAAATTTGTTATTACTAGTTAATATACATTTGCCATTTATGAAGGAGTCGGAATCGGTACATTTCTACCGACTCCGACTTCACCCAAAATTGCTCACGATTCCGATTCCATGACTCCGACTCCACAGCCCTAGGTGCTACTGCTAAGAAAGTTTCATTTTCTGAAGTTGAGTTACACTGAATCTTCAAAGAGTTCACAACTATTTATCTTATTTTCTTCATACAATAAAAATTGTTCCATCATCTTTTTCTTTTTATCGTTGATTTTTATTTCTTTCACTGCTGCTGAAATACAAAGCAAACAAGCAATGTAAAATCATGGCACTGTATTCATTATTTGTAATCACTTCCAATGTATTGAGGTTAATAGCAAATCAAAAGTTACTTTGAACAAACTACAGGATGTTAAATTGTCTTTATAGGTTAACATTCTAACCCGTGAAGACAAGAATCGCTGAAAAGTATTTAGAGTAGGGATGGCTAACCTGTGGCTGTCCCAAAGTTGCTGAATTATAGCTCAAGATTAATCCTGGACCTTTGGTCATGCTGCCTGGGGCTGATGGGGGTTGCAGTAGAACAACATCTGGAAGGCCACAAGTTAATCACCCCTGATCTAGAGAAATCTCCTATAAAAGGATGAAATAGTAAATGGATTGTTGTTGTTTTTATGTGCCTTCAAGTCAATTAGGACTTATGGCGACCCTATGAATCAGTGACCAATAGCATCTGTCATGAACCACTCTGTTCAGATCTTGTAAGTTCAGGTCTGTGGCTTCCTTTATGGAATCAATCCATCTCGTTTGGGCTATAAATGGACTAGATATGTATATTATAAATCCATCAGTCCTCTTCTATCTTAAAGATATACAGTGGTCAGTGTATGATAATGTGTCAAGGACAGTCTTAAATTCCAGGCACACCTGATGCACATCCAGTTCAAATAGTTCTTTTGGAAGATCTGGAATCCAATGTAGAGAACAAAGATGGGAGATGTGTGCCACTATTCTAGGTTACAAGTTTGTAGTGTCCACACAGTCTTAGGAACCCAAAACATGCAAACCCAAATCTTTAGTGGAAATGCAGCCCCATCCAAAATATGTTGTATGCCTATCACTTGAGTGAGCATATTCTCCAAACTCACCTTTACCATGAAGGGTTTCAGACAACTCCCTGTAACTAAGCCTAAACATGTGCATCTGAAACAACTGCATATTCCTTCCCTATTTACCCCTACCTCCACTTCTCTCCCCTTCCTCTGGTTTCCCTTGTGGCCATTTTTAGATTGTGAGGTCTTCGGGGCAGGGACCACCCGCTTGCATTCTGTAATCTGCCATGCACACTAATGGAATTATTCTTATTAATAATAAATGTTCATAATTTTCCTCCTCCAAAGAATACTTAAAAGTTACCTGGTTACCTTGTGAAGTACAGGTAATGCCAGCGTTTTCTGTATTTGTATGTGATGAAGTCATTCTATTTGAGGAAGCAGTTGCTTCTAGTGATTCATTCCTATTACAGTCTATATTTTTTGCTGTGAAGTCACTGATGTATTTTGGATTATTTCCCAGAGGCTTTGTGGGAGAAATGTTTTCTTGATTTGGAGAACCATTGCTTGGTGGTTGGCAGGCAGCATCCTCCACAGGGTTCCACGAAAAGTTACTTGATTCATCCGACTCACAAGGGACCCGTAACATCTGCCCAGAGCATGTGTCAGGAATCATGACTCTCATCAAAGGTTGAATCAAATCTGCACAGTTCAAAGAGTTGGGATTCACTCTGTCTGATAAACTACAATTGAAGGGACTGGCTGGCTCATCATTGGTTTCTTCTGGAGTATTGACAGAGAGTCCAATATATCTGCTCCCCTCTGGCATTTTCTGACATTGTATTTGATGATCTGCCATTTCCATAATTTCATGCACCTATTTTTTTTAACAGCAATGTTAAAACAGCTCATTCAGATTTTTTTCACTAAAAGAAAACTGTTTTCTTCAACATTAGGCACACACTCTTAAGTAAACAGAGAAGGGGAAAGAATAACTATGTCACAACCCTTCATGCATTCTTGCAATACACACACTACGTATGTGAAAGGGGGTGGGACTGTGCCTGCTGGCTCCACCCTAGCATTGCATGCTCTGCTGGCCTCATTGCTGACACAACATCCATGATATGGAAAGTCTGCAAAGGGGTACCTACGCATGTACAGGAAACTCTCTGATCTCACAAAGTGCCTTCAGTTGTGGGTGTGTAGGTGTCTCTTTACAGATGTACTGCTAAACACACGGACATCAGAGGCACAGGAGCAGCAGTTCAGAGGCGAAGCCAGGAAGGTGCAATCTCACTCCCCTTGATGTGGGGTTCCTCATTCCTACCCACCTCTGCATGAAAAGGGGTCTCATTTATTGATGAACCCTGAGGGCTGATATTCTAGCAACAGCTTTCCAGTGTAATGTTGGGAGGAGAACCTAGGCACCAGCAAGACAGTCTTCATATCCACTGCTGCAGTGATGTTTGGCCCCTGCCTAGGTCTGTTGACTGCAATCCTTTATAGAGGTAAGGTCTGCTCACCATACAAAAAAAACCAGGTACAATCCTACATACACCTTTTCTACAAAGAACTAAGACACATTTTATGCAGCACCATGGTGCTTACTGTGCTAAACGTGCATAAAATGTAAGAAAACATGAAGTAGACATGCTCCCCCTGCACGTGTCTACAAAATGTAAGGAGAGATGTGTGGTAACAAGGAACAGGACCTTCCTAGTCATGGTGCCACACCTTTAGGACCTTTCCCCTCCTCTCCGTTAGACTCTCTCTGACGGTCTGTAGAAAGAATCTGGTTGTGTATACACTATATTTAACTATATTCCCCCAAAGAGTCCTGGGAACTGTAGTTTGTTACGGGTGTTAGGAATTGTAGATCTCTGTGTGTGTGTGTGCTACAATTCCCAAGATTCTTTGGGGAAGTCATGTGCTTTAGATGTATGTGGAGACATAGCCCCTGAAAGCATAGCTCTTTTCTGCTGCTTTTAATAGGCTTAGATGCTACTGTCAGGTTTGTTTTCTGTTGCTGGCCATTTCATCTGTTGTAATTTTTCATGATTTTATTACAACTGATATTTTATTTATTCTATGAGACACCTCATGAGTCTTTTGATTAAGAAGCTGGGAATAAATAACAATCTCTTGAAGTCTGGAGATACATTTGTGGCCACACCAGGATACTGGTGGTGTCAAATACATCATGAATCAACTCAGTTTGCATTAATTGGCTCACCCGCCAACCATTTGCCAGATGCAGGATGCTAGCAGGACACAGACCTGTTCTACTCTGTTGTACAGCTATAGGATTACAGAGCGAAGCTTTGCTGTTGAAACAGGAGGTGGGCTGAGAAGAGAGGTACACATACCTCTGCCATTTTAGCATTCTTTTTCCTCAGACAAACACAAGAAGCAGTGGCCAACCAAACAGCTGTCATTGCTGGTAAGTGAACTGCGTGCTTGTCTTGATATTTGCGACATATTTCTGTGGCAGCAAGTCGTTCAAAGGTTCTCTCCTTAGAACAGGATAGTTCTTTTGCCGCTTGAATTTCATCAAGGAGGACATCTTTCTGTTGAAGAAAAAGATTGGGAGAAATGCAGATGCTCTGTCCCTTGTGTATAAGAGCAAAATGAAGTTGGCCAACTCATTCAGTTGGAAGGACTGCATCAAAATTATGTAATGAAGCAGAGGATAGTGTTCATATTTAATCTGCATATAATTAAGACAGATTGTACAAAAATGACAATATTGTGAGATCTGAAAGTCCTTGCTAAAAAGGGCAGCTTCAGCCTTCCTGAAACACAACCACAAGCTCTGTTTCCCTAGGTTAAAGAAAGGTCAGGCTGTTCTAGGTGGGAAAACAACAAACACAAAAGACTTGCCTGGAAGGCGCAGCCCCTTGCTGAGATTAAAAGCAGCCAAAAGCTTAAACAGCCCCGCCCCTCGCTCAGGAAGGAAGCCTGAGAGAATACTAAAGAGTTAAGCCCCAGCTGATAGCCATCAGCCTCAAGTAACACATCATTGGCTGGCAGCAGTAGCTGGGAGGAACCAGCCACACATATAAAGTCAGAGCACCCTAGCGAGGGAGCCTGCTCCACTAGCTAGAGGGAGCCCCAGCTGACGAAGCGTCAAGGCGAGTTAAGCAGCAGAGCGAGTTCGGCAGCAGGGCGAGGAGGCCAGGGCCCCCCACTCTGCCCGTCTGTTCCCTGACCTCAACTAAACCGCAGTCTCCAACCCATTGACGTAATAAACCTTAAACAAAACTATGCAGGTAAAAAGCCAGCAGGCGTGTGGGGGCTTTCCAGTGTTTTGCACTGCCTGCAGCATGTACGACTATCTGCCTGTTGGACAGAAGTCGTGGGTATGCTCTCGGTGCAATGAGCTCCTGGCTCTCCGGGAACGACTTCATTTCCTTGAGGCCAAGGTGGCGGACCTGGAAAAGCTGAGAGAGGCAGAGAGGTGTGTGGAGGAGGCCTTCAGGGACGTTATAGCTGTGTCCCACTCCAACGATGATAGCTCTTCTGCTATCATGGACAACGATGGTCTCGGGGAAGGAGAGCATCCAGCTGAGGAAGAGGGAAACGATCCCTTAGAAGGGACCCATTCCTTGGGGGATGAGCAACTATCCTCTCGTGCCGAGGATATATCTCCAGGGGGTGGAGGGATCCTTGTAGTGGGTGATTCGATCATTAGGAACATAGACAGTGGGGTGTGTGATGGGCGTGTAGACTGCAAGGTGTTTTGCCTGCCTGGTGCGAAGGTTGCGGATATCGCCCGTCGTTTAGATAGTTTGGTAGACAGTGCTGGGGAGGAGTCAGTGGTCGTGGTGCACGTTGGCACCAACGACATGGGGAAATGCAGCCGTGAGGTCCTGGAAGCAAAATTTAGGTTGCTAGGTAGGATGCTGAAAGCCAGGACCTCCAAGGTGGCTTTCTCTGAAATGCTACCGGTTCCATGCGCAGGACCAGCCAGACAGGCCCAGCTTCGCAGTCTCAATGCGTGGATGAGACGATGGTGTCGGGTGGAAGGGTTTGGATTTGTTAGGCACTGGGGAACATTTTGGGACAAGCCGGGCCTGTACAAAAGGGACAGGCTCCACTTGAACCAGAATGGAACCAGACTGCTGGCACTTAAAATTAAAAAGGTGGCAGAGCAGCTTTTAAACTGACTGAGGGGGGAAACCCGACAGGAGCTGAGAAAGGTCCGGTTCGGAATAAACCTCCCCCCTGGGATAAAAACCAAAGAAATGATGAAATTTTAAAAGGGGTAGGCCTAGAAGTAGGCATTGTGAGAGCAGGGGCACAGGATATAAATTCAGAAGAGCAAAATTACCACAGGCCTAACCACAAGTGCCAAAGACACCTGTACGCTAATGCTAGGAGCCTGCGAACCAAGATGGGAGAACTGGAGTGCTTGGTCTTAGAGGAGAGCATTGATATAGTGAGCATAACGGAGACCTGGTGGAATGGAGAAAACCAGTGGGATACAGTTATCCCTGGATATAAACTATATCGGAAGGACAGGGAAGGACGTATTGGTGGCGGAGTCGCTCTATACGTGAAAGAAGGCATTGAATCCAGCAAGCTCGAAACCCCCAAAGAGGCAGACTCCTCCACAGAATCGTTGTGGGTGGTGATACCATGCCCCAGGAGGGACTTAATACTGGGAACGATCTATCGTCCCCCTGATCAAAATGCTCAGGGAGACCTTGAGATGAGATATGAAATTGAGGAAGCATCCAAACTAGGAAATGTGGTAGTAATGGGTGACTTCAACTACCCGGACATAGACTGGCTGCATATGTGTTCCAGTCATGACAAAGAAGCAAAGTTTCTAGATATTCTAAATGACTATTCCCTAGACCAGTTGGTCATGGAACCGACCAGAGGGACGGCAACCCTGGACTTAATCCTCAGTGGGGACCGGGACCTGGTGCGAGATGTACGTGTTGTTGAACCGATTGGGAGCAGTGACCACAGTGCTATTAAATTAAACATACATGTAACTGGCCAATTGCCAAGAAAATCCAACACGGTCACATTTGACTTCAAAAGAGGAAACTTCACAAAAATGAGGGGATTGGTAAAAAGAAAGCTGAAAAACAAAGTCCAGAGGGTCACATCACTCGAAAATGCTTGGAAGTTGTTTAAAAACACTATATCAGAAGCTCAACTGGAGTGCATACCGCAGATCATAAAAGGTACCGCCAGGGCCAAGAAGATGCCAGCATGGTTAACGAGCAAAGTCAAGGAAGCTCTTAGAGGCAAAAAGTCTTCCTTCAGAAAATGGAAGTCTTGTCCAAATGAAGAAAATAAAAAAGAACACAAACTCTGGCAAAAGAAATGCAAGAAGACAATAAGGGATGCTAAAAAAGAATTTGAGGAGCACATTGCTAAGAACATAAAAACCAACAACAAAAAATTCTATAAATACATTCAAAGCAGGAGACCATCTAGGGAGACAATTGGACCCTTGGATGATAAGGGAGTCAAAGGTGTACTAAAGAACGATAAGGAGATTGCAGAGAAGCTAAATGAATTCTTTGCATCTGTCTTCACAGTGGAAGATATAGGGCAGATCCCTGAACCTGAACTAACATTTGCAGGAAGGTATTCTGAGGAACTGAGACAAATAGTGGTAACGAGAGAGGAAGTTCTAAGCTTAATGGACAATATAAAAACTGACAAATCACCGGGCCCGGATGGCATCCACCCGAGAGTTCTCAAAGAACTCAAAGGTGAAATTGCTGATCTGCTAACTAAAATATGTAACTTGTCCCTTGGGTCCTCCTCCGTGCCTGAGGACTGGAAAGTGGCAAATGTAACGCCAATCTTCAAAAAGGGACCCAGAGGGGATCCCAGAAATTACAGGCCAGTTAGCTTAACTTCTGTCCCTGGGAAACTGGTAGAAAGTATTATTAAAGCTAGATTAACTAAGCACATAGAAGAACAAGCCTTGCTGAAGCAGAGCCAGCATGGCTTCTGCAAGGGAAAGTCCTGTCTCAGTAACCTATTAGAATTCTTTGAGAGTGTCAACAAGCATATAGATAGAGGTGATCCAGTGGACATAGTGTACTTAGACTTTCAAAAAGCGTTTGACAAGGTACCTCACCAAAGGCTTCTGAGGAAGCTTAGCAGTCATGGAATAAGAGGAGAGGTCCTCTTGTGGATAAGGAATTGGTTAAGAAGCAGAAAGCAGAGAGTAGGAATAAATGGACAGTTCTCCCAATGGAGGGCTGTAGAAAGTGGAGTCCCTCAAGGATCGGTATTGGGACCTGTACTTTTCAACTTGTTCATTAATGACCTAGAATTAGGAGTGAACAGTGAAGTGGCCAAGTTTGCTGACGACACTAAATTGTTCAGGGTTGTTAAAACAAAAAGGGATTGTGAAGAGCTCCAAAAAGATCTCTCCAAACTGAGTGAATGGGCGGAAAAATGGCAAATGCAATTCAATATAAACAAGTGTAAAATTATGCATATTGGAGCAAAAAATCTTAATTTCACATATACGCTCATGGGGTCTGAACTGGCGGTGACCGACCAGGAGAGAGACCTCGGGGTTGTAGTGGACAGCACGATGAAAATGTCGACCCAATTTGCGGCAGCTGTGAAAAAGGCAAATTCCATGCTAGCGATAATTAGGAAAGGTATTGAAAATAAAACAGCCGATATCATAATGCCGTTGTATAAATCTAGGTGCGGCCGCATTTGGAATACTGTGTACAGTTCTGGTCGCCTCATCTCAAAAAGGATATTATAGAGTTGGAAAAGGTTCAGAAGAGGGCAACCAGAATGATCAAGGGGATGGAGCGACTCCCTTACGAGGAAAGGTTGCAGCATTTGGGGCTTTTTAGTTTAGAGAAAAGGCGGGTCAGAGGAGACATGATAGAAGTGTATAAAATTATGCATGGCATTGAGAAAGTGGATAGAGAAAAGTTCTTCTCCCTCTCTCATAATACTAGAACTCGTGGACATTCAAAGAAGCTGAATGTTGGAAGATTCAGGACAGACAAAAGGAAGTACTTCTTTACTCAGCGCATAGTTAAACTATGGAATTTGCTCCCACAAGATGCAGTAATGGCCACCAGCTTGGACGGCTTTAAAAGAAGATTAGACAAATTCATGGAGGACAGGGCTATCAATGGCTACTAGCCATGATGGCTGTGCTCTGCCACCCTAGTCAGAGGCAGCATGCTTCTGAAAACCAGTTGCCGGAAGCCTCAGGAGGGGAGAGTGTTCTTGCACTCGGGTCCTGCTTGCGGGCTTCCCCCAGGCACCTGGTTGGCCACTGTGAGAACAGGATGCTGGACTAGATGGGCCACTGGCCTGATCCAGCAGGCTTTTCTTATGTTCTTATGAAAGACTGCTATGGATTGGTTATGCGTTATTTGCTAATCCAGAGGGAAGTTAGGTATCCAATATATGAATGGAACACCAAACCCCTGCCAAGCTGTCGCCACCAAGGGGCACACATGGGTATTCCTCTTCCTTTTGTCGGTCTATCCTACTTTCTAGTTTTGTTTTCTTCTTTTGTCAGTCTGTTCTACTTTTTTCAGACTTTTGGGATTGAAGGGAGCTTCAGGACTGGCTCCCTTCCCCCTTGTTCCACGAGTGTGTTGCGGAAAGGGAGGAGATTGAAACCAGTGGATCCAACGTGCCCCTTGATCTGCCCCTGACATACACCCTTGCTGCTTTTGCCAGTGGAACACTGATGCTAGAGCACTAAGAGTGGCAAAGTTGACCATGCCTACTGTGGAGAAGTTTGCAAGGGCAGCCCTCTCTCTCTACAGGTGGAAAGGGAGATTGGCTCTTTCCTATTGCCCCTGAGGTGCTCCTTCCAGGGACATAGGATTCCCCTTTGTTTTATTGATTGGTCCCCCAAATCATTTTTCAAATACTTTTGGCTGGGAAGGGCCACAAATACTTACACAGCATGTAAAATTAAGATAGTATACTTTTTTTTAGTTTAGTTTACTAAGTATATGTACAGAAAACATGGTAAATCAGGTGCAAATCACCAATTCAGAACAGCATAAAAATTCTCTTGAAAACCTACTGTGATGTTCCACACTTTTATGTTAAAACGTATGTATTTGTATTATGTTGTTTATGGTAAGTGGGTTTTATTAGAATGATTAAGATAAGTGGTGAGTGTTGGGAGGGGGGAATGAGTGAGATAGAATGTTGGTGCAGACTGGTTTGTGATTGGCTGAGAGTTTATTTTGAGTGTTTGGCAGTTAAACAGGCGGATGGGGGGGTTGATTTGGAAGGAAGAGGGTAGGAAGAGTGCTTGTATGTGGGTAGTTAGGCAGGTCGTCATTATTGGTGTTTAGAGCAATTTAATGAGTGTACTTCTTCCAGAAGTAAAGAATATTTATTTGTAACCACACGCTTAAGAACCTGAGCACAAAATATTCTTATATTCAAATCTGTTATTTAATAAATCACTTTGGTTCAAAATATGCCTGGTTATTCGGCCAGCTACTATAATACACATAATGAGTGATAAAAATATAAACAAGTGTTGTGCAACAGTATCAAATGGTGGCACCGAAATTACCTCAGAGTACAGTAGCAGGTTAAGGAAGCAAACCCATAGCTGCAATCTTAAGAAAAGATACAAAGAGGCACGGGGGGTGAGGCTTGCCTGTAACCCTGGTGGGTATAGCTAGGGCTGTGGAAATAAAGCAGCACTGCTATGTAAAAGTGTATTTGGAGAGAAATACATAATGTGCCCCTTCATCTATTTCAGATGAGGAGGAGGGTGGTGAGTGAGCAGAGAGGTGAAGGCATGACACCTACATCATTGGGCTTTGTATGGGGTCTGTATGCAATACTAGTTGTTTGTTTGTTTGATGCGACAGCCCCATGTGTAGCAGCAAATAAGACTTGGCACATATCGCAAAACTGATCTGCATAGAAAAACCGATTTTGGCACAACAATTGTATTCTTTGGACCAAGGTGAGGACCTCCTATCTGGAGTGACCCCGCTTCAGCCACCAACACACAAATACGGAGATGTAACTTACCAGAAAAAGAGGATGCCTTCCTTCATCCATTGCCTTCATGCCAGTCAGTATCTCTGCTAAAACCTTACAAACATCGTTTTTATAATTACATTTCCTCCCTCATTAGAATGGATTATTCCTTAAAATCAACAGAATATTAGTATTTGTTCTCTGTGCTCAATAGTAATGCCAATTAAGCAGAAATTCATTTCAGTGACTGCAATTACTATATTCAGGGCTGTGTACATTGCGCACTAGAAAAGAAAAAAGCCTGAATAGAGGTAAGCAAATAAATTCAGAGTCTGGAAAAATTAAATTCTGTGATTTGTATAAACAATGCCAAATTGCAGAAACGTATCGTCTGTTGCCTAACGTATTCTGGTTCTGGCAGCCAGAGCCAAAACCAGGAAGGGCACTGAAAACCCACCTCTGTAATACTGACAATTCTTGCTTAGCCCCATTCATGACCTCACCAAGCATCGCCTCCACTTTTAGCCTATCTTCACAATGACTGATATTAGAAATGATTAAAATTAATCAAACCCATGATCCAGCTTCCCCCATTGGCACAGAGCTCTACACACTCATACAGCAGCAAACAATGGGAGTGGACTCTTACATGGCACTATAAAACCTTTCCTCCCACCCCCTTGAGCTCCATTCCTTTACCAGATATGTACAGAACTGGATTCACTGCAGCACACTCAGCCATTACCTTCAATGGGAGTCCCATCTGCTGCTACTATAGAGAAATTCAATAGCCCTGACCTTCCCCCAGGGTCCTTGCAACGCAGCTCCACTGCCTGCATCCAACCAAGGACATGACATATAAACAAATGGTGCTACCTTAAACTGCGTCAAAACTGTAGCTCTGTAGTAGAGCATCTGCATTGCATATAGAAAGTCCCAGGTTCCATCCTTGGCACTCCAGGTAGGACTGGGAATGTTCTCTGTCTGAAACTATGGAGAGCCATTGCCAATCAATGTGGACCATTGTGCTTCAACCTTCCCCATCTGTGGTCAGACTACAGCTCCCATCAACCCCAACCAGCTTAGCCGATGGCCAAAGAGTTGGAATGCAACAACATCTGGGGACCCAAGGTTGAAGAACAGTGATGTAGACAACACTGAGATATATGAGCCAGTGCTCAGACTCAGGATAAGGCAGTTTTCTGTGTTCCTAAGCATTACCTACTCTGATTCACAACTCCTAGATTTCCAGCAGAGATCTTTCCCAGCCCTTTTATCAAAATCCTTTTCACTAGAGACGCCTGCAACAGAATCTGGGATTTCTGCCTGCAGAATGTTCTATCACTGATCTATGACCCAATCCATAATTCTCCAGGCTCAGGTATTGTTTGAAAATAAATATATTGAAAATATACTAATCCATTTGGAGGAAGCAATAAATGACAATCATGTCAATGAAACCTTGCCAAACTGTTGATAATGAGGGTCATAAGGTGGGTAACTTACTATTCCACAACCAAATATGTCCACTTTTTCTGTTAACTGCCCATGCCTCACAAAATCCTCTGGGAAGTAAGCAAGAGAAGCTTGCAAGACTTTGGTTTTCATCACAGCATGCTCAGATTTTTTCTCCACAGGATGCAACCTGAGACCAAAATGTCCAAGTTGTGGTACAAAGTTTTCATCCAGCAAGACATTGGAACTGTGTGAGAGAGACAAGTAGAAACAAAAGTTCAGCTACAACACTGGTCTTCAACTAGTTGGTTGGGACCCACTACTCATTGCATCGCAAGGTGGGTCACAACAACAGCCCGACAGCTATACAAATATATGGTAAAAAAGAAAGAAACTGGCCCCCAAATGCATGCTTGGGCTAACAGTGGGTCTCAGTTCTGAAAATGTTGAAGACTACTGAGCTACAAAAAATAGCAGCCTTTTATACCTCAAAGTAGCTTGGGATTATGTACACTAATTGAATAATGCTTCTCATAGAAAAGGAGTGTCCTAGCAAAGTTATAATGCTGAAAAGGCATATTGAGGCATTAATTATGCCAATATTATCAGGCTGCAGTATTTTATGTACTATATCATGTATTATATCCTTCCACTATTAGTTTTAGGGCAAAGAAACTACTCAGAGAATGCATACTGTCAGACTTGTATCCTAAGGTAATGTGAAACTAGCTGGGTATTTGTAGCAAGAACTGGTGGCCAGAAGGGCATTATCCTTCTGGCATCTACCAATTCTCCTCTGTAAATGGCCCCTGGTCATTTCCCCCTCAGCTGGGCTTACTTTTGGCTGGGATAGAAATAGGCCAAAACCACCAGGGAATGATCAGAGAGTGGCAAAGGATTACCACCACCGCCACTCTACCTGCTGATTCCCCACTGCAAAATGCTCCCTCAGTCAGCCAAATGAGGTGGACATGGGTCCTTATGTTTGTCTAATGACATGAGCTCTTTATTTATAGGTACACTAATTTATGATAAATTTGTTCTAATGTTAAATTTCCAGTCTCAGCGACAGAAAGTAGTATTTCAAAGTAGAAGACAACAGCAAGTCCCAATAGGTGCAAAAAGACATCTAATCCTGTCACAAGCACTTGTCAAGCTTACTGCTCTTAAATATAGCTTAATTACAACTGTAGCAACAAGCAAAAGACACTGTTTTTCCACAAATAGTCTGCCGTCATGCATACTTTTCTACCCTAACAACCATTCATGAACTGAAATGGCACAACCAATTTTATTCTTGTCCAGGGTTATTTCCATCTTGCAGCAGCTGAAGAAATACAAAATCTTTAACCAACTGAAAATGTTCACCAGTTAATTAAAAATATCTCATAATGGCATAAAGAAGAGAATGATGTTTTAAAGTAAACTCCCCACCTTTTCACATTTCCATGAATAATTCCTAAGTGATGTAAATGTTGAATGGCTTGAATGAGTCCCAGAGAAATTTTGATGCGACTTTCCCACATTAATGGTTCAGAACCATCCTGCAACAGAAAAGAAAGTGACTCTTTGAAGGAGTAGGTTGGATTACCATCAATGCACTTTTCTCTGGGTAGAAACACACTCACTGTTCTGCCGGTTCCAGTGCATCTCCACCTCTCTCTTCTGAAAACGGGCACACGACAATAGACATACCCCACCCCTTTTTACTATAAAACCTGGTGGGAGCAGCTTGAGTGCATTGCTTTTTTTAAAAACAGCTTCAAAGACATTTCGCAACTGATCGGCAGATCAACCCGTTCCCCCTCCGGGTATGGCTAATGTAAACACTTTGTTCTGCTGACTAGTGTGTTTACAGCCTCGAGCAGTAAACAATAAAACTTTCTACTGGCCCAAATGTTCTAATAGTTGGACAATTAAACCTCATGCTGGCTCAGTGCAGGATTCAAATAATTCATAGGACTGAAGAAAATTGTTTCTCTCATTTAAAATACACATGCTTGACCCTGTACTCTGTTCTAACAGGGACTCATCTGATTGTTATGAAAATAACAGGCAACCATGTTGAGTTAGTAGGGAAAAATTCTAAAGGTAATACCAGTGCAATACTTTATATTACCCTCCTCTTCGGATGCACACCTTAACGTGGTGAGGGGGTTTGAGTGTAATGAAGAAGCTGAGAGCAATGCCGTCAGGAGCCTAGACCAAGAGGCTAGACTCCTACCAGGGGCACCCAAGGTGGAATGGTCAAAGCTGAAACACCAGACTAAGATGCATCCAAACTCAGAGGAAGGCAATGGTACACCACCTCTGAATATCTCTCACCACAAAAACCCTATGAACAGAGTATCCAAAATGCAACACGAGAGAGTGCTGGAAGATGAGATCCCCAGGTCAGAAGGCACTCACCAAGCTACTGGGGAAGAACAAAGGACAAGTACAAGTAGCGCTGTGACTAATGACGCAGCTGGGTCAAAGCCAAAAGGAAGCCCAGAGGCTGATGCGCACAGGTGCGAAAGGAGAGTCCGGAGTTGTACGACGCACACAATAGGAACATGGAATGTGAGAAGCATGAACCAGGGAACGTTAGAACTTGTCAAGCAAGAAATGGAACGCATCAACATTACAATACTTTGTGTGAGCGAACTAAAATGGATGGGAATGGGACATTTCCAATCAGCCAACTACAAAATATTTTATGCAGGAAATGAGAAATTAAGAAGAAATGGGGTTGCTTTAATAGTGAGAAGTGATGTAGCAAGACCAATTAGGAGCTACAACGCAAGGTCTGAGCGAGTGATATCAATGAGATTAAATGGGAAACCTATCAATACAACCATCATCCTAGTCTATGTTCCAACGGCAAACGCAGAAGAAGAGGAATTGGAGAGATTTTACGCAGAAGTACAGGAAGAAATTGATCACACACCAAAACAAGATGTGCTGATAATCATGGGGGATTGGAATGCAAAAGCAGGGAACAGAGAGGAATTAGGAATTGTGGGGAAATGGGGCCTAGCAGACAGAAATGAAGCAGGAGAAAGACTTATTGAATTCTGTGAAGCCAATAATTTGTTTCTTGCAAACACATTTTTTGAACAACCGAAAAGATGACTGTACATGTGGACATCACCAAATGGTCAATATAGGAATCAAATTGATTATATAATTGGTAGCAGAAGATGGAGAAGTTCCATACTTTCTGCAAAAACAAGACCAGGAGCAGACTGCGGTACAAATCATGAACTGGTCGTATCGAAAATCAGAGTAAAGCTGAAGAACAACAACAAAGCAATCATAATGCCAAAATACAATTTAAATAACATCCCAGAAGCATATAAAGATCAAATAAGGAACAGGTTTGAGGCTTTAAACTTAGTTGACAGAGAACCAGAAGAAGTATGGAATGAAGTCAGAGACATTATCAGAAAAGAATTCAAAAAGACAATACCTCTAGTTAAAAAGAGAGAAAGACCTCAATGGATGACTGAAGGAACTCTTAAAATGGTTAAAGTCAGAAGGAAAGCAAAAGCAAAAGGAGATAGAAACACAGTCGGAACCCTAAATGCAACAATACAGCGACTAGTACGTAGGGACAAAGAGAACTATTACAATAGTTACTGAATAGAAATAGAAGAGGACAACAGAAAGGGTAGAACAAGAGCCCTATTCCAAAAGATTAGAGAAATGAAAGGGAAATTTAAACCAAGAGTAGGGATGTTGAATAATCAACAGGGGAACACACTGACTGACCAAGATGAAATAAAAGGAAGATGGAAGCAATACACTGAAGAACTTTATAAAAGAGATGCCAGGATGAAAGATTCATTCACGGAGGAACCATATGATGAAGAACCAGAAATTTTAGAATGTGAGGTGAAAGCTGCTCTTAAAATACTTGGAAGAAACAAATCGCCAGGAATAGATGGCATACCAATAGATTTGCTACAAGCTACTGAGACTGAATCAGTCCAAATTTTGACTAAAATCTGTCAAGAAATATGGAAAACTAAAGAATGGCCCACAGACTGGAAGCGTTCCATATACATCCCAATTCCAAAGAAAGGGGATCCCAGGGAATGCAGTAATTATCGAACTATTGCCTTAATATCCCATGCAAGTAAAGTAATGCTCAACAAAGGCTCTTACCATATATGGAGCGAGAAATGCCAGACGTCCAAGATGGATTTAGAAAGGGAAGAGGCACCAGAGATCATATCGCAAACATACGTTGGATAATGGAACGGAGCAAGGAATTTCAGAAGAAAATCACCCTGTGCTTTATAGATTACAGCAAAGCCTTTGACTGTGTAGATTATGAAAAACTATGGAATGCTTTAAAATGCCACAGCATCTGATTGTTCTGATGCGCAACCTATACTCTGCACAAGAGGCTACAGTAAGGACAGAATATGGAGAAACCAATTGGTTCCCCATCGAAAAGGGTGTGAGACAGGGGTGTATTTTATCACCCTATTTATTTAATCTATACGCAGAACATATCATACGGAAAGCAGGATTGGACCAAGAGGAAGGAGGTGTGAAAATTGGAGGGAGAAATAGCAATAATTTAAGATATGCAAACAATACCATACTACTAGCAGAAACCAGTAATGATTTGAAACGAATGCTGATGAAAGTCAAAGAGGAAAGCACAAAAACAGGACTACAGCTGAATGTCAAAAAGACTAAAGTAATGGCAACAGAAGATTTATGTAACTTTAAAGTTGACAATGAGGACATTGAACTTGTCAAGGATTATCAATACCTCGGCACAGTCATTAACCAAAATGGAGACAATAAGAAATCAGAAGAAGTCTAGGACTGGGGAGTGCAGCTATGAGAGAACTAGAAAAGGTCCTCAAATGCAAAGATGTATCACTGAACACCAAACTCAGGATCATTCAGACCATGGTATTGTCGATCTCTATGTACGGATGTGAAAGTTGGACAGTGAAAAAAGCGGATAAGAGAAAAATCAACTCATTTGAAATGTAGTGTTGGAGAAGAGCTTTGCGGATACCATGGACTGCAAAAAAGACAAATAATTGGGTGTTAGAACAAATTAAACCAGAACTATCACTAGAAGCTAAAATGATGAAACTGAGGTTATCATACTTTGGACACATAATGAGAAGACATGATTCACTAGAAGGAAGACCAAAGAAGAGATGGATTGATTCCATAAAGGAAGCCACAGACCTGGACTTACAAGATCTGAACAGGGTGGTTCATGACAGATGCTCTTGGAGGTCACTGATTCATAGGGTCGCCATAAGTCGTAGTCGACTTGGAGGCACATAACAACAACAACTTAATATTACACTGTTATTTTGGATCAATTAGCAGAACAGATTTCCAACATACTGAAGTACTTGGCCAGATTCTATAAGCTGGTATTGAGATAACTACACTGAGTGCGTCCAATGATTGGTTAGTCCCTATGGGATTTTTCAGTTTTTTCCTTTTATCAATAGATTTCTATGCCATATTACAACCTGCTTTTGAACATTCCCTCCCCATCTTGGGTGGCATGGTTGGGGGCTGCTAGTCTTCACAAAAGACAAGTCCAAGATTGCCCAGAATTAGTCATAAAGTTCTTTGGATTCTTAAACAACAATCAGAAGCTGACAGAAAAATCCTGCTCCGACTCATCTTGTAGCAGAAAATACTTTCTGCATGTAAAGTATCTGCAGCCTTTTCAATACCCACTGTAGATACACATAAGAACATAAGAACATAAGAAGAGCCTGCTGGATCAGGCCAGTGGCCCATCTAGTCCAGCATCCTGTTCTCACAGTGGCCAACCAAGTGCCTGGGGGAAGCCCACAAGCAGGACCCGAGTGCAAGAACACTCTCCCCTCCTGAGGCTTCCGGCAACTGGTTTTCAGAAGCATGCTGCCTCTGACTAGGGTGGCACAGCACAGCCATCACGGCTAGTAGCCATTGATAGCCCTGTCCTCCATGAATTTGTCTAATCTTCTTTTAAAGCCGTCCAAGCTGGTGGCCATTACTGCATCTTGTGGGAGCAAATTCCATAGTTTAACTATGCGCTGAGTAAAGAAGTACTTCCTTTTGTCTGTCCTGAATCTTCCAACATTCAGCTTCTTTGAATGTCCACGATTATTATGAGTATTATAATAATACTCATAGTAATAATTAGTAATAATACTAATCATAGTATTATGAGAGAGGGAGAAGAACTTTTCTCTATCCACTTTCTCAATGCCATGCATAATTTTATACACTTCTATCATGTCTCCTCTGACCCGCCTTTTCTCTAAACTAAAAAGCCCCAAATGCTGCAACCTTTCCTCGTAAGGGAGTCGCTCCATCCCCTTGATCATTCTGGTTGCCCTCTTCTGAACCTTTTCCAACTCTATAATATCCTTTTTGAGATGAGGCGACCAGAACTGTAGACAGTATTCCAAATGCGGCCGCACCATAGATTTATACAACGGCATTATGATATCGGCTGTTTTATTTTCAATACCTTTCCTAATTATCCCTAGCATGGAATTTGCCTTTTTCACAGCTGCCGCACACTGGGTCGACATTTTCATCATGCTGTCCACTACAACCCCGAGGTCTCTCTCCTGGTCGGTCACCGCCAGTTCAGACCCCATGAGCGTATATGTGAAATTAAGATTTTTTGCTCCAATATGCATAATTTTACACTTGTTTATATTGAATTGCATTTGCCATTTTTCCGCCCATTCACTCAGTTTGGAGATATCTTTTTGGAGCTCTTCCCAATCCCTTTTTGTTTTAACAACCCTGAACAATTTAGTGTCGTCAGCAAACTTGGCCACTTCACTGCTCACCCCTAATTCTAGGTCATTAATGAACAAGTTGAAAAGTACAGGTCCCAATACCGATCCTTGAGGGACTCCACTTTCTACAGCCCTCCATTGGGAGAACTGTCCGTTTATTCCTACTCTCTGCTTTCTGCTTCTTAACCAATTCCTTATCCACAAGAGGACCTCTCCTCTTATTCCATGACTGCTAAGCTTCCTCAGAAGTCTTTGGTGAGGTACCTTGTCAAACGCTTTTTGAAAGTCTAAGTACACTATGTCCACTGGATCACCTCTATCTATATGCTTGTTGACACTCTCAAAGAATTCTAATAGGTTAGTGGGACGGGACTTTTCCTTGCAGAAGCCATGCTGGCTCTGCTTCAGCAAGGCTTGTTCTTCTATGTGCTTAGTTAATCTAGCTTTAATAATACTTTCTACCAGTTTTCCAGGGACAGAAGTTAAGCTAACTGGCCTGTAATTTCTGGGATTCCCTCTGGGTCCCTTTTTGAAGATTGGCGTTACATTTGCCACTTTCCAGTCCTCAGGCACGGAGGAGGACCCGAGGGACAAGTTACATATTTTAGTTAGCAGATCAGCAATTTCACATTTGAGTTCTTTGAGAACTCTCGGGTGGATGCCATCCGGGCCCGGTGATTTGTCAGTTTTTATATTGTCCATTAAGCCTAGAACTTCCTCTCTCGTTACCACTATTTGTCTCAGTTCCTCAGAATCCCTTCCTGCAAATGTTAGTTCAGGTTCAGGGATCTGCCCTATATCTTCCACTGTGAAGACAGATGCAAAGAATTCATTTAGCTTCTCTGCAATCTCCTTATCGTTCTTTAGTACACCTTTGACTCCCTTATCATCCAAGGGTCCAATCGTCTCCCTAGATGGTCTCCTGCTTTGAATGTATTTATAGAATTTTTTGTTGTTGGTTTTTATGTTCTTAGCAATGTGCTCCTCAAATTCTTTTTTAGCATCCCTTATTGTCTTCTTGCATTTCTTTTGCCAGAGTTTGTGTTCTTTTTTATTTTCTTCATTCGGACAAGACTTCCATTTTCTGAAGGAAGACTTTTTGCCTCTAAGAGCTTCCTTGACTTTGCTTGTTAACCATGCTGGCATCTTCTTGGCCCTGGAGGTACCTTTTCTGATCTGCGGTATGCACTCCAGTTGAGCTTCTAATATAGTGTTTTTAAACAACTTCCAAGCATTTTTGAGTGATGTGACCCTCTGGACTTTGTTTTTCAGCTTTCTTTTTACCAATCCCCTCATTTTTGTGAAGTTTCCTCTTTTGAAGTCAAATGTGACCGTGTTGGATTTTCTTGGCAATTGGCCCTTTACATGTATGTTTAATTTAATAGCACTGTGGTCACTGCTCCCAATCGGTTCAACAACACGTACATCTCGCACCAGGTCCCGGTCCCCACTGAGGATTAAGTCCAGGGTTGCCGTCCCTCTGGTCGGTTCCATGACCAACTGGTCTAGGGAATAGTCATTTAGAATATCTAGAAACTTTGCTTCTTTGTCATGACTGGAACACATATGCGGCCAGTCTATGTCCGGGTAGTTGAAGTCACCCATTACTACCACATTTCCTAGTTTGGATGCTTCCTCAATTTCATATCTCCTCTCAAGGTCTCCCTGAGCATTTTGATCAGGGGGACGATAGATCGTTCCCAGTATTAAGTCCCTCCTGGGGCATGGTATCACCACCCACAACGATTCTGTGGAGGAGTCTGCCTCTTTTGGGATTTCGAGCTTGCTGGATTCAATGCCTTCTTTCACATATAGAGCGACTCCGCCACCAATACGTCCTTCCCTGTCCTTCCGATATAGTTTATATCCAGGGATAACCGTATCCCACTGGTTTTCTCCATTCTACCAGGTCTCCGTTATGCTCACTATATCAATGCTCTCCTCTAAGACCAAGCACTCCAGTTCTCCCATCTTGGTTTGGAGGCTCCTAGCATTAGCGTACAGGCACTTGTAAGCAGTGTCTCTCTTCAAGTGTCTTTGGCACTTGTGGTTTGGCCTGTGGTAATTTTGCTCTTCTGAATTTATATCCTGTGCCCCTGCTCTCACAATGCCTACTTCTAGGCCTACCCCTTTTAAAATTTCATCATTTCTTTGGTTTTTATCCCAGGGGGGAGGTTTATTCTGAACCGGACCTTTCTCAGCTCCTGTCGGGTTTCCCCCCTCAGTCAGTTTAAAAGCTGCTCTGCTACCTTTTTAATCTTAAGTGCCAGCAGTCTGGTTCCATTCTGGTTCAAGTGGAGCCTGTCCCTTTTGTACAGGCCCGGCTTGTCCCAAAATGTTCCCCAGTGCCTAACAAATCTAAACCCTTCCACCCGACACCATCGTCTCATCCACGCATTGAGACTGCAAAGCTGGGCCTGTCTGGCTGGTCGTGCGCGTGGAACCGGTAGCATTTCAGAGAAAGCCACCTTGGAGGTCCTGGCTTTCAGCATCCTACCTAGCAACCTAAATTTTGCTTCCAGGACCTCACGGCTGCATTTCCCCATGTCGTTGGTGCCAACGTGCACCACGACCACTGACTCCTCCCCAGCACTGTCTACCAAACTATCTAAACGACGGGCGATATCCGCAACCTTCGCACCAGGCAGGCAAAACACCTTGCGGTCTACACGCCCATCACACACCCCACTGTCTATGTTCCTAATGATCGAATCACCCACTACAAGGATCCCTCCACCCCCTGGAGATATATCCTCGGCACGAGAAGATAGCTGCTCATCCCCCAAGGAATGGGTCCCTTCTAAGGGATCGTTTCCCTCTTCCTCAGCTGGATGCTCTCCTTCCCCGAGACCATCGTTCTCCATGATATCAGGAGAGCTATCATCGCTGGAGTGGGACACAGCTATAACGTCCCTTGAGGCCTGCTCCACACACCTCTCTGCCTCTCTCAGCTTTTCCAGGTCTGCCACCTTGGCCTCAAGGAAATGAAGTCGTTCCCGGAGAGCCAGGAGCTCATTGCACCGAGAGCACACCCACGACTGCTGTCCAACAGGCAGATAGTCGTACATGCTGCAGGCGGTGCAAAACACTGGAAAGCCCCCACACGCCTGCTGGCTTCTTACCTGCATAGTTTTGTTTGAGGTTTATTATGTCAATAGGTTGGAGACTGTGGTTTAGTTGAGGTCAGGGAACAGAAGGGCAGAGTGGGGGGCCCTGGCCTCCTTGCCCTGCTGCTGAACTCACTCTGCTGCTTAACTCGCCTTGACACTTCGTCAGCTGGGGCTCCCTCTAGCTCGTGGAGCAGGCTCCCTCGCTAGGTGCTCTGACTTTATATGTGTGGCTGGTTCCTCCCAGCTACTGCTGCCAGCCAATTATGTGTTACTTGAGGCTGATGGCTCAACTATCAGCTGGGGCTTAACTCTTTAGTATTATCTCAGGCTTCCTTCCTTTGAAGGCAGGAAGGCAGGCTTCCTTCCTGAGAGAGGGGCGGGGCTGTTTAAGCTTTTGGCTGCTTTTAATCTCAGCAAGGGGCTGCGACTTCCAGGCAAGTCTTTTGTGTTTGTTGTTTTCCCACCTAGAACAACCTGACCTTTCTTTAACCTAGGGAAACAGAGCTTGTGGTTGTGTTTCAGGAAGGCTGAAGCTGCCCTTTTTAGCAAGAACTGAGCTGACTCTCTCCCTGTATGTATCGGTGGAGTTTCCTTTCTCCCCTTCTCTCCGACTGGAATTTAGCCTTATTTACAGTGTCCCCTGAAGTTTTCCTACTAGGGTGGTGTTGAACACTAGCTTTCTATAGGCTTCCTTCTCCTAGGATCTGTCTCCTAAGATATAGGTTCTTTCAGGATTTGGCTCCTAGCTCAGGGTGACCTTAGGCTGCCCTTATTGCTTATTTCTCTGAGCTGTTTTAATTCAATTAAATAATGGAATAAATGGGAGCTACTTACCCTCTTTTCGCTCTGCTGCTTAACTCGCCTTGACGCTTTGTCAGCTGGGGCTCCCTCTAGCTTGTGGAGCACGTTCAACACGTTTGAACTTGTTCCCTCCACACCACCCAATTACTCACAGGTCAATGACCTTTGGGAAAGGGCCGTAGCTCAGTGGCAGGGCATCTGCTTTACATGCAGAAAGCCCCAAGTTCAATCCCCAGTATCTCCAGGCAGGGCTAGGAATGTTCCCTGTTTGAAACCCTGGATGACTGCTGCCAGTCATTGTGGACAATTCTGAGCCAGATGGACCAATGGTTTGACTCTGACTCAGCATAAAGCAACTTCCTATTGTTACGATAAAGCAAGGTCATGGAGCCTGCTAAAACTACAATTCCCACCCCACACCCCTTCTTATGCGACTCGTCATGCAATGCAGAGGTATTGTGCGAAGGAAGAACAAGGACAGCTGTTGAGACACAAAATTAACTAAAGCTACTGCAGAAATGTTCTGCAGAAATGTTATCTTTTTCTTTGGCAGACTTCCCTCACCCACAGTGGATTCCATTGTTCGTTAGAAGGAGCCTTAGTTTTTCAGGGACAATTAGAAATATACATGCACGCGCGCACGCACACACACACACACACACAAGACTTTCAGACCCCTCCTTGGCAGAGAGGAAAAAGTCTTTTAAAACTGAGGCTTGAATCTAGTGAAGGAGGAGAAGGGGGGCCGAGGAAGATCAGAGCTCCAACACGTGTACTATGCTCTCAAGGAATGCATTGAGGGACTGCAGGAATAGAACCAGGGAGAGACTCTGGGTCTCGGTGCTAAACCTTGAGACCAAGAGATTCCTTCCTGGTTTTGGATCAGAGCTCCTCCACATAGCTTCAGCTGTATTCAGTTGCCCACTCAGGGCATAGGAGAGGTAATCAGTCCTACCTTTCACTTCTTATAGTAATAGGGTCCTTTCATTCCTTTAGTTTAAAGTTATGAATGGGTTAGGATATTAATGATTAATGCTGCCATGCACCCAAGTAATTGTGTAATGGTATTCTACTCTTTCTGTCAATAAAATCAAGCTTTGCTTTATTTTGGTCTGGACCTGCATTTCTTGGGATATATATACACACCATTTAGGCACACTTCAAGGCAAGGCGCTTGTTCTTATCCCTAGCAAAACATCCCCTCCTCTTAAGGAGGTGTGTTTCATGGGACATTGGGGCGGGAAGTTCACACACTCAAGTTCCCAAGAGCTCGTGTTGTAACACTATGTTCCTATGGCTGAGGCTACATACACATACCATTCATTTAAAGCACATTCCCCACCTGCTGCCCTGGGCAAAGAATTCTAGGAACTGTAGTTTACATCAAGTTATAATTCTCAATATTCTTAACAGTTCCCAGGACTCTTGGGGGGGTGTGATTTAAATGTATGGTATGTATGCAGCCTAAGAAGACTGTTAGAAAAGACAGACAAAAATGGCTCTTCATTCCACAAGAATGTGGGACAGCTTGCCCACTCAGCTTAATATAATTCATTCCACTCCATCTCAAAGGCTCTGAGGAGCACATGTATATATCTAATTACATTTAAAGGGGATGGAATTCTTGTTGAAAAGGAGGAGGTCCAACCTCTGGGTAATCTTCCTTCTCCTGGCTGGCCACTGGGGCCACAGTGTTCTTCCCTTCATTTCTACAGCCACAGCAACTGGCAACCTTTCTGGAAGGAACAGGGAAGAAGGCTCCCAGCAGCTGTTTGTCAAGCAGCTAGGGTTAGGGTGACATCCTCCACCCCACCCTGCTCCTGACAAGTAGCCCTTTGTCTTCTGGCCAGTGACTGCAGATAAAGTGTCCTTCTCATCTCTGCAGTCAGGGCATATAGTACAGGTATAGCTAGATGTTATAGACTACAACTCCTAACATTACAGAATGTTTGGAGTTTTTTTCTTTAAGTCAACTCACAGCCACTTTTTTATACATTGTTTGTAGAACTCTGACACAGTAAGCAACAGTATGCAAACTTGTTGCTTACCTTTTTTTTAAAAAAAGGTTTTTTATTGAATTATAACACAAAAAGAAAAAGAACATAGCAATTAGGAGATATACATCAAACAATAATTGTGTTCATTGTCACATTACAGAACCATTCATCCAGTATTAACAGTTGAACATGATAAATAGCGTAGAACAATTTCTATAAATCACAGTTATAAGGCCCAAATTTCATGCACTGGTACAGGCAAAGAACTTTGTAGATCATTTAACTTGTTGCTTACCTGACACTGCAGTCTGTCCATCAATGATCCATTTGGCATGTAAGGGTGTATGAGGCAGTGAAATCCAGTTTCTACAGAGAAGCCTAACAACCGCAGAATATTAGGGTGACAACACCTAAAGAGTATTTGAATAGATATTATGTGAGAAAATGTAATGTACCACAATTTAAAATACATAAGAACATAACAAGAGCTCTGCTGGATCTGACTAAAGGGCCATCTAGTCCAGCATTCTGTTCCCACAGAAGGCAACCAGATGCCTATTGCAAGCCCATAAGCGGAATGTGAGTGCAAGAGCACTCTAACTACTACTAGATGATCAGTCGTAAAATGAGGGCATTTGAACTATTTATATGTACCCCCACCTCCAATCGTGGCCAGGCCCACCATGAGGCAGTGAGGTAACTGATGCTAGTATTATGAAAAAGGTAGCAAATTGTTATTTATTTAATATATTGTTATTGTATTTTTACACCCAGGGAGAGATGGTAGTGAGATCTTCTGCCTTGGGTACCAAAATAACTTGGCCAGCCTTTACTATGTTGCACCATAAGAACATAAGTGCAGCCTTGCTGGATCAAACCAGGGGTCCATCTACTCCAGCATCCTGTTCTCACAGTAGCCAACCAGATGCGCATAGGAAACCCCAAAGCAAGAGCTGAGCATAAAAGTATTATCTCAACTTGTGACTCTCAACTCTGTTATTCAGAGACATACTGCCTCTGGAGTATGGAGGTAGGCAGTGGAGGTGAATTTCCTGTTCTGCCTCAGGCAGGAAAATGTTCAACAGTGATTATGGGTTGTATTCAATTAAATCCTACTCAGAGTAGATCCACTGAAATTAATGAGCCCATTAGTCATGTCCATTAAGTTCAGTGGGTCTACTGTGAATAGGATTATTGTTGAATGCCACCCTATAGCTGTCATGAGTAGAGAGTGGTAAGTCTAGAATGATATTCTCCCTCTGCATGCTGCCACCTGAGATTGGAATGGGAATATGCTTCAGTCTCATGCACTTCCCCCACCCCCTGTTCTTGCTACTCCTTCCTGCACATAAAAACAAATAACCCAATCAAAGGATTCTCCTCCAGATGCTGAACTGACTTTCAAAGTGTAGTAGTTCGTGTGTGCAGATTAACATCTCAACAGCCCCTCTGCCATGCTTACATTTAGATTGCTAGCATCAGCTCGCAAGTTTATTGCTAACTTAAAAACTGAACTCAAGCATTTTAGGCAGTACAGAGAGTTATTTTTACAGAAAGACCAAAGCTGAGAGACATCAGATTGTGCGTACACACACACACACACTTTTCTGTTGGAAGGAGGAAAATACCATGTGCTCACAGAATTATATATTCCTATTGTATCTGTACTGAATTTGAAATTTGCTTTTACATATTAAATTATTTTCATATATGGAATCGTCTTAATTTTGAATTGAAATATATGGATTTGTTTTTATTGTTGATATGTTTACTGTGAAATCGCTTTCAGATATTTTATGGGAAGCAATTTATAAATGGAATCAAATAAATAACTGTAGAAGCCCAGTGTATTTGTTAGGAGTGTTCATTAGCTCCAAATACTCTGAATCACGAGGCAAATCTGGGTGATTCGGGGAAGGTTCTCATGCTTCTGAGTTGGACTGTGCTGTTAGCAAGGTGTCTCAAAGCAGATCAGGGTCTCCCTAAGCTTCTGAGTTGCTCTGTGGCCTTGGCGGTCCAAAAATGTACAACTGCTCCTCAATCCCTCCCCGAGAAACAAAACCAAGCTGACTGGAGAAATGCTCAGAGCTCAAGGGGGTGGAAAAGTGGGGGGGGAATCTTTCATTTTGGCAGGCAGGTCTAGTTTTTAGTCACAGCAAATTATTTTCAAAGAGCATTCCAACCACAGTTATTTGGGGAAGAGATTAAAAATGTTTGCCTTTCCCCATGCAAGTCAATGGAGAGATCACCACTGTGCCCCAAAAAATCCAGGGGGAGGGGGAGAAGCCCACTTTGGGTAACATGGCCCTTGCTGGGGGGGTGAGAGAAATTTGTCCCACCCCATTCTTTTCTGCGGATCTATGTTCTATTTCCATCAACACCCCTTACCCTATGCAAGTTAATGGAGAGTTCCCTCTGTTCCAGGGAGAAGAGGTTATATTTCCAAAAAGCCATGCTACAGGCAGAAGGCCATCTCCACCCCCAGTGACTCTTGTGGTAACAAGGTCTTTGCTGGGAGGTGACATTTCCCCTATCCCAGTATCTCCTAGGGTTCCATGCTTTTTTCCCCCCACCCCCACCCCCAAATGGTAAAGTCTGCCATTGTGGAAAAACCACTGCAGCCAAAATTCCAAAATATGGTAGGCATTATCCCCTGAGAAGAGATGACCATATCTATAAATTGAATTCTGGCAGGAAATGAAAAACGTAACAGATTTTTCCTTTATTTTAAAAATCCAAGCTTTAGAGGTACCCTATATGAAAACCCCTGGATGTATCTGCCTTCAACCTGGCAGGCTTAATATACTCTGGAGGGGCTGCTGTGCCCGCAAATCCACCTCGGTGAAAAGGAAAATAGTTATAGATGTTTTCGGATTTCCTGTTATAGTGAATTGGGGAGGGGAGAGAAACAGAATTTTGTATTTAACAGATTTAATTTGGTCCTGAATAACATGTCAAATTGAAAAGACACAGAGCAGCTCCAAAACAGATCGGCCTGCTTCCCTAAGCTACATATACAACTCTTGTGGCTGATGCACACCCCAAATATTTGTTGCCATCAAGCTGCAGAACTTGTTCCACACTGATTGTGAAGATTTTACAATAGCAATGCTGCATAAATTAACATTTATACAAGCAATTCATAGAATATGTGATAGTCTGGAATAGGCCACTTTGAATTTGGTTAATGGGATACAAAAAACCAAAGACAGTGCAATGGAACTGCATTCGAGTTACATAAGAAATACCCAAACAGCCTCCACCTATATACACCTCTATATCATGTAGCGGCACATTTTCCACGCATACAAATGTTCAGGGACTGTAAGGCCCAATGCCTCCTAGTGCTTCTGCTGAAAAATGCTCATTGGTGTAATTCAAACACAAAGTAATGCCTACAAGTTAAAATAAAGCTATTTACAGACCTCTTTCTGCACCATCATGTTTTGCATAGCTACTTACCGAAAGCAGTTCTGTACTTCTGTACGAAAAATTTTTTGCATCTGATTCTGCTATAAAAAATAAAAATAAAATACATTTATTGCTTGCCCCAAGAGTCAACTCCATTTAAATGATGAATACATGCACAACTTATAATAAACTATATATTCACAGGCCATTATCTTGAAACAGGTATGGGGAGCCTTTGGCGCTCTAGAATAGTGTTGCTAAAGTAAAAGCTCCATCAGCCCCAGCAAGCATGGCCAATGGCCACGGATGATGGAAGGTGTATTCACAAACTTCTGGAGGACCAAAGGTTCCCCATTAAACAGGTAATTATGGTTCTCTAGCAGTCATTTTAGCCTAAAAATGTTGAGCTGGGAATATAGGGGATGTGGCTGGTACTTTAATTTTGCTATCTTTTAATTTAATCAGTATACCCTCTTTTGTGCACCTTATGAATGTCACAGCATCCATACAGAGGATATCCAACTAAGTCATACAAAGTAGACCATTGAAATCAATGGACTTAAATCCTTTGACTGAATATGTCTTACACTGGATACAGTATTACCACCTGTTTAATCCAGCTACTTATTTCCATGAGATTTTACAATTTTGTGCTCTTAGAGGCAAACTAGATGTGACTTATCACATAATTTTATGTTGCACAGCGACTTAGATGGTGCTGGGGAAGAAGGAGCTGGACTGAGACTCTGACATGGGGGTATACAGGCATTAATTCTTCGTCCCTGGCTGCAGTTCTGATCTGAATGAGGCTCCCACACCTGCTATTTGTTACATTTGCTCTTAAATTTGCTTTAGACATTTTATTTTGTTTTATTATCTTTAGATGTTTTTAACAGTTTTAAATATGTTTTTATTTCATTTTTAATTGTCTTTTTACTTGCAGAAGTGTTTGCCATCCTGAGCTCCTTTGGGAGGAAAAGCAGGATATAAATTTAATAAATAGTACTAATATCTGCATTGGAAAAAATAGCTAAGCAACACCAAACTATGTAAGTCATGTCTAGTTTGGCCCTCAATGAAGGTATTATTATTTTTGCTTCTATGCCTTAAATTCTGCCACTTTAATCTGTTCTGAGCCAGTGTGGTGCAGTGGTTAAGGTGTTGGACTACAATCTGGGAGACCAGGGTTCAAATCCCCACATACCCATGAAGCTCACTGGGTGATCTTGGGCCACTCACTGCCTCTCAGCCTCATGAAAACCTTATTCATAGGGTCGCCATAAGTCGGAATCGACTTGAAGGCAGTACATTGACATTTTTTAATCTGTCCTAGATTCTTATATGTTTTGAGGGAGGTTTGATTCTATATCACTGTAAGCCATCTTGAATTTATTGCTAGAAAAGCCAGATATAAATTAACATAACGCTAATACCTATACATTATACAGCCATGAGAGTGGCTGTATACTATAGCCAGTGGGGATTTTTCACATTCCACAATGTTAAATTGAAAATACCCCCATGCCATTCTGATGCTTCCCATAAACTCATTTTAAAACAAAACCTTACAAAACGTATAGCCCTGAACTCAGAAGCGCTTGCTTAACAACCCTGTCAATTTTCATGGCGATACACAAAACAGTCAGAGAGAATCGAGAGTTCAAAGTCTAAAAAGAGAAAAAAACCCCTCGGAGCCCCTTTGGACTTTTTTCTGAGAGTTCTCATAATCTGTTGAAATTCATTAAAAATCAGCCATGTTCACAGAGTACCTGTAATCCTAATACTGACCTTGCCCCATACTCTGGCCTTCATCTTCTGCAGTTTAAAAGTTAAAAAAATGCTTGGCTGATTTTTAATTAATTTAAGAAATTTTGGCTGGAAGCCTATGATAACACGGGGCATGCTCAGTAAGGACCAACTGTCAGTGTTCTAAAAGCCTCACAGCTGCTGGGCTTGGCTAATCAGAGGGCCACACCCATACCAGACTGATTTCACTTGAGACAGTCATGGCTTGCCTCAGAGAATCCTGGGAAGTGTAGTTTGTGAAGGGTGCTGAGAGGAGACTGCCTTTCCACTGACAGAGCTTCAGTGGCCAGACTGGTTTAACAGTCAGCCACTTTGATTGAAGGTCTGTGAGGGAAACAGGGCGTCTCCTAGCAACTCTCAGCACCCTTCACTAACTACACTTCCCAGGATTCTTTGGGAGAAGCCATGACTGTCCAAAGTGAAATAAAGGCCTGATGTGGATATGGCCAGGGTCAGCTTTGGTTTAAATTTGGGTGGGACGCTACATGTGCCTGCTGTAGAATAAAAAGGTGGGGGAAACGCTGAAAAGCAATGATACTGTTCACAATGTTTTGCTCTCTGCTATCTTTTTGGCACCTTTTGAAGACTTTTCCTCTTTTAACAAGCCTTTTAAGTTGAGACCTATCCCAGTCTGCGTCTGTGTTAGAATTGCTTTTACTATGTTTTCTTTAATAATGTTTTTAAGCCTTTTTTAAAAATGTTTTTAACGTTGTTTTGTTTTAATGTATTTTAAGGTCTTTTTATGATGTTTTAAAGTGTTTTTATCGTATCTGTTTGCCGCCCTGGGCTACTGCTGGGAGGAAGGGTGGGATATAAATCAAATAATAAATAAATAAATAAATAAAGGAAAGGGGCTTCCCTTCTGCCCAGTACCCACCCACCCAATCTCCTCCTCCTCCTCCCCCTCCCATCCCTGCCCATCCCCCCGGTTTGTGTTGGACTACGACCTGGGAGACCAGGGTTCAAATCCCCACACAGCCATGAAGCTCACTGGGCAACCTTGGGCCAGTCTCTGCCTCTCAGCCTCAGAGGAAGGTAATGGTAAAACCACCTCTGAATACCGTTTACCATGAAAACCCTATTCATAGGGTCAACATATGTCAGGATTGACTTGAAGACAGTCCATTTCCATTTTCAAACATGATTGCACAGAAATAAATCCCACTGAACTCAAAAAGTATGCAAACAATCAAACCCACCCTCCCTTCTCCTCCCTCCTATTCCCTCCCTCTTGCCTCTTGCCTTCCCCTTCCTTTGCCCCTCCCTCCCCATCCCCAACCCTTTCCAATCCCCTCCTTACCCTTACCCTCCCCTTCCTCCTCCCCATGGCCAGTTTTACCTATCTTAAGCATGATTGCACGGAAGTAAATACCATTGAACTCTATAAGCCTGCAAATGATCAAACCTGCCCTGCCCTCCCCTTTGCCCCCTCCAATATGGTCCTTCCCCCCCCTCCCCCCCATGGTCAGTTTTTCCTATCCTAACCATGATTGCATATGAGTAAATTCCATTGAACTCAATAAGCATGCAAATGATCAGACCTGCTTTTTTCCCTCCTTCCCCTTCTCCTCTACCTTCCTCCTCCCCTCCCCTCTTCCTTCTTCGTCCTCCCCTGCCCACTCCAGCCCTCACTCCCTCCCCCCCCGGTCAGTTTTACCTATCCTAAGCATGATTGCACGGGAGTAAATCGCACTGAATTCAATAAACATGCAAATGATCAAACCTGTCCTTCTCCCCTCACCGTCCTGACTGCTCCCATCCCAGTCCTCCCCTCTGTGTTTCCTCCCCTCATCCCCTGTGGTCAGTTTCACCTATCCTAAGGATGATTGCAGGGGAGTAAATCCCACTGAACACAATAAGCATGCAAATGATAAATCCATTCTCAGCAAACTTGCACAGGATCCCATTTCTTACCTGCCGGATTAAAAAGCAGGGAAATTCACTAATAGGCAAAAAACCTTGCGGTTTAAGAATGTACCTATAGCCCACAGATATTTCTATCAAACTTTAAAAAGCAGGGAAATTGGGCAGCTATAGTGAATGCACCAGGGGAGCAGGAGACCTGAACTCCTCTCTGAGATATTGGACTGCCCTACAAATTTGTCAGAATGCAAACACTTTTTGGGTTCGTCTTTCACAGTCCAATCCACTTGCTGTGTAGCTTGGAAGAATTTGGTAACATGTGCCTCTCAGCATATGGTGAGTGGTGGCAGCACCTGCAATCAGCCCAAAGAATAGAAAGAAGACATGTGGTGTGCTGATCTTGTTTTAGCAGGGAGGAAGCAACATTATTAAGACAGTTGAGATAGTTCAGATGGTCACTTTAAATAGGTCTGATTTACTTTGCATATTTAGTGAAGCTTCCTATAGGAAATCATTTTCTTTTGTTTCTATTTCTGTGAAAATGTGAAGTACAGCAACATTTGCACTAAAAAAAACTCCAAACATAATTGTGGAATAATGGCACTGACTTCTGCAGAATAGTCTCCAGTGGACCTCAGGAGCATCTCAATTTGCACAAGATAAAACAGTGGGAGGTGAAATATATTCTAGCAAAATTCTAGGTGTGATCTATGTTTTTAACTGATCGTGCCCACCTTGCCTTAAATGAAGTGGTTTAAACATAGCAGGCTGAAAACATGCATCCTCTTTTTTCCCACAGCTAAGACTCATTGCTGAAGTAGCAACATATTGTAATCAGTCTGATTTTACATCAGACTGCAGTTTCAGATTCAACTGTTAATGCACCCAAAATAGAAATAGAACATAACCTCCAATTTGAAACACAAAAGGCTGTCTGCACCATCATATGATATTGACCAATAAAAAGGGTTTGAAATTAATAAAGTAAATTTGACACAGATTTCTAGGATGAATAATGAGGGAAATAAAATGTTCTAATTTAGATTCTCTGTAGAAAAATTAGTAACACAGGAAAGAATCAAAGTAAGAACACCAACAAACATACACAAATATAATTATCTTTGGAGATGGCAGGCGTTGCCACCACTCACCATATGCTCAGAGGCACATGTTACCAAATTCTTCCAAGCTACACAGCAAGTGGATTGGACTGTGAAAGACCAACCCAAATGGTGTTTGCATTTTGACCAATTTGTAGGGCAGTCCAATATCTCAGAGAGGAGTTCAGGTCTCCTGTTCCCCTGGTGCATTCACTATAGCTGCCCAATTTCCCTGCTTTTTAAAGTTTGATAGAAATATCTGTGGGCTATAGGTACATTCTTAAACCGCAAGGTTTTTTGCATATTAGTGAATATATAATATTATTATAATGCTAACAATAATATGATACCATTGATCACTGATCAGCGTAATGTAGTAGGCTAAATGAGGGAAATTGTAGCGTATAATTTGTAGCTGACCAACCATATACTCTACAAACAATTTTATCAAGAAGTCAAATCTAAAAGGCAAGATTTTTTTTCCTTGTGCATGATTTACAATTTGGTCTGTTCTGCATATCTTCAGTGATGTTTCCAAGAATTATTTCAATACATTATTGATCTTTTCTAGTCAATTGGAGCCCTCTTGGATCCTAATTGGGAACAAAATGTGAAATGTATACCCCCAATAATGACGTATTACATGAGTATTACGTCTGTGACTATTTTAATTTTTTTTACATGATTAAGGTGTTTTTCTGTGGAAGCTACTCATTACTGATAGCCACCATGGCTAATAATTTTACCAGGGTCATAGACTATAAAAACCAACCAACCAACAACCGCATTTAATTATTCTAGATGGTACCAAATATCCCTTTTGGCCCAAAGACTATGGCAAGAGTAGCCAGCATGGTGCCCTCCAGATGTTGCTGAAGTCTATCTCCCATGATCCCTGACCATTAGCCCTGCTTGCTGGGGCTGTTGGGAGTTGTGAATCCAACAAGATCTGCAAGGCACCATGTTGACTACACCTAGATCAAGGGGAGGGGAGAAACACACTCTGAACCCATTCCAGAACATTTCTATGATTTGGAAGGTGTTCCCCCAGGAGTCTTGTACCAAATCATCAGAGGTGGGGGCTTATGAATGGGAGTAGTAGTCTCAAGGATCCACTGTGGGAATTCAATGGCATCCCTATTTCTAACTAGCTTCATAAAGACCTTTCTAATTTTGTTGAAATTGTGGTTAAACAACGTTACCTACCTCTTTTAGCCTTTTAACCACATATAAAGTGTTGTTCCTCCAACCTTTGTAGGTAGTAGCAAACATGCCTTCACTAATTTGGTTTTCCTTACTGAAGCCACTGGTGGCAACTTCCAATTCTCCTGTAGTCCACAGAAGGCTCGCACTGAGGAGATCAGGAACCGTTTCCTGTCGGGGAATGGCAGAACTGCAGGGCTAGAGATTTCAGACAAAAGACACTGCAGTATTACTTTCCTGAATGACATTATTGGGACATAAGAAAATTTGCTTTCAAACCCATGAAACCACAGGACCTGTTGCTTCTTGACCTCCGAAGGCACATTAAACAGGACTCTTATGGGCAAATGGCAGCTGGGGAGGGAGGGTGATTTTCAGTGACAAACCAGTGCTATGCCCTGATCAAGTTCAGGAGATGAGGGCCTGTACTGGCCCGTGGGCAAGCTCAGCAGCTATATCAGCAGAATAGCTGCCTGTAGGCAAGGGGGGCTTGTATTCCCCCCCGAGCCTTAGTTCTCTCTAGTTTAGCATTCAGCATCTAAGCATGCAAGAAGATGGGGCAAGGGACGGTCAATGTATGGCTCAGAGCCACCTGGGGTCTAATCTGGGGTTCCTAACAGGCAAAGCTCTGATGCTGTGCCAAGAGTGTCTGTGTGATGCTGGGAAGGTGCCTTGTTAACCAGATAGTGTAGACCTTCGGGCAGTTAATGCCTTGCCAGGCAATCAGAGGCTTTGCTTATCAGCTATTGTTATGCTGTATGATCCTGGGAAAGAGCCCCATCATTGAAGGGCTATGTTGGGAAAGCTATGACTTAATCCTTTGTAGTAATTATTGTGCTGTAAACATGTATCCTATAAAAGGGTTCTTGGCTGCCCGGTTCAGGGTTCAGCCTGATCCATGTTTGTGCAGAGCCTGGCTGCCTGTTCCATTTATAGGGTACACCTGTGGGTTGAAAGTTACTCAATAAACTGTCTCCTTTTAAGTAAACCTACGGCTGAGTCTGCCTTACTCATCTCTCTGGTACCTCGGAAACCTGAATGCCCAGGAAGGGGGCATACAGGGCCCCATGTGGCTGTTTTTTCCTTTAAAGAACAGTGGCTGGCTTAATCATGCTTTTTAAAAAGTGTGAATAATGTACCGTGTAGCTTGGTCCTCAATTGTTCTCGAAGAGTTACAAAAATGTGTACAATTTTGGATGTGATTATTTTGGATTTTAAGTTGTTTTAAAATTATTTTTAATGTCATATTTTAAAACTGTTGTAACCCACCCTTGGACCTGTGGATGAAGGGTGGGTAATATATTAAAAATAAAATCTTATTTATATGGATAATTCTAACCTGGCACATAGCCTCTTTGCTGTTGTCATTAAGAAATATGAGGAAAAGGTATTTAGCAGAGACAGCTGTTAACGGTTTAGGGGATAGGAACATAGGAAACTGCCTTATACTCAGTCAGACGCTGGTCCATCTAGCTCAGTACTGTCTACACTGATCGGCAGCAGATCTCCAGGGTTTCAGACACGGTGTCTCTTCCAGCCCTATCTGGAGATACCAGGGACTGAACCCGGGACCTTCTGCATGCAAAACAGATGATCTACCACTGAGCTATGACCCTTACAGAAAGATTTTAGTTGATAAAATTATTTTCTTCTGGCCAGTCCTAGTGACAATGCATAGTAGTGACATAGGTTTGTATTCAATGGTAGCTCAGCCTTAGCAGAAAGTACTTCTGTAAGTCAGGGCACTCAGTTTGTAATGCCCTCCCCCATGACTACTGACATACTGGGTGCCACACCCTGTTCTGTTGTGGAGGGTCCCCCCATCTCTCTGGCTTGCAAGAGGTTTAGTGGGTAAAGGGGATCTGCAAATATTGGGTGCTTCAACTTGCCACAAGTAGAAGCATTTTCTGCTAAGGCAAAACCACGCCTGGGTACAACCCATAATTTTAAAGTCTGTATTTTATATTTTGTATTATTTTATAATGTCATGGATTCAGTGGCTCTATAATACCTCTTTCAAATTGATGCAAATCAGAAAGAAGATAGGTGAAACATCACTTGTTTAAGCTGAGTGAATGAGACATGAGTAAATTCACTAATAAGCAAAAACACCTTGTGGTTTAAGAACATACAGTGCCTTGCAAAAGTAATCAGACCCCTGACCAATGCTCTCATATTACTGAATTATGAGTGGTACATTGTAATTTCGTTCTGTATGATAGTTTATTAAAATCAATTATTGTAGGGTGACATTGGTTTTATGTTGGGAAATGTTTGTAAGAAACATAAAAAATTGAAACATGTTGCTTGCATAAGGAGAGGTTCTATTCTCCTCACAGAGCTACAATTCCCGGCAGAGGGGCTGACTGTTAAACCACTCTGGCCACTGGAGCTTTGTCAGGGGAACAGGAGTCTTTTAACAACTCTCAGCACCCTTCATGAACTACACTTCCCAGGATCCTTTGGGGAAGCCATGACTGTCTAAAGCAGTGATTCTCAAACGGTGCATCGGAGCACACTGATGCGCTGCAAGAGGTGGCTAGGTGTGCCATGAATATTATGAAAGTATATTATTATTAAGTTATTTTTATTCATAGTTTAAACTATATTAATACATTTTAAATTTTGTACACGAAATGCGCCAGAAAATTTTTATGTTTTACAGTGCGCCGCGAACCAAAAAAGTTTGAGAACCACTGGTCTAAAGTGAAACAAATGTCTGGCATGAGTGTGGCCACCTGATTAGGCAAGCCAAACAGCTGTGAGTCTGGCTTTTAGAACACTGACAGTTCTTACTAAGCATGCCCAACGCTATAATAGACTTCGATGTTAAATTTCTTAAATTAATTAAACATCAGCCATGCATTTTTTTAAACTTTTAAACTGCAGAAGATGAAGGTCAGAGTATGGGGCAAGATCAGTAATAGGATTACAGGTACGCTGTGAACATGGCTGATTTTTAATTAATTTCAACAAATTATGAGACCACTGACAGAAAAAAGACAAACAGGGGTCTGGATTTTTTTTCTCGTTTCACATTTTGAACTCTTGATTCTCTCTGATTGTTTTGTGTATCGCCATGAATGTTTAAAGGTTGTTAAGCAAGCGTTTCTGAGTTCAAGACTACTAAGTTTTGTAAGGTTTTGTTTTGAAATGTGCTTATGGGAAACAGCAGAATGGCTTGGGGGGGTATTTTCAATTTAACATTGCGGAATGCGAAAAATTCATGCTGGCTATAGTATACAGCCACTCTTGTGGCTGTATAATTCAATGACACACCACTTTCAACAAATATGTTTTCACACAAACACTCAGATTCAGAGCCTTTGCACACATTATGCAGTGACAAACCATGGATGGCTCCTGTAAAGTACACCTGACAGGGAGCTACAGACAATCTTAATTCCCTAATGAGTGGGTGAATGTGTGTGCGCGCATGCATGTATAAACAACTGTTTGTAAATTACTTAATTACAGCAAAAATTAATATATGAATTGGCTTGGAGAGAACCCTTTTAAAATAGAGAAACATGAAAATACTAGGAAAGGTAGTGGCCAGGAGACCAAGTTTTATGAGAAAAGGCTGCAGGAGGTGATTATATTTAGCCTGGAGAAAAGGTGATTAACAGGCAACATAAGAGTCATCTTAAAACATTTGATGTCACATACGTGGAGCAAATTTGTTTTCTATTGCTCCAGAACACAGGACCCAAACCAACAAGATCAAATTTAAACAAGAAAAAGAACTTGGACTAAACATTGGGAAGAACCTGGGTACAAGTTATTGTACTGAGAGCTATTTCGCTAAGGGCGGTATATAAATTGAATAATAAATAAAAATAAATAAAAATAAGTTGTGTGATAGCAAAACAGATGGCCTCAGAAGGGTAGTGGACTCTCCTTTGTTATAGGTTTTTAAACAGAGGCTGGATGGCCACCTATCAGGGTTGTTGTAGCAACAGATTTCCAGCATTGGCAGCTGGTTTGACTAGATGACTTTTAATGTCCCTTCTAAATCTATGAATCTATGTTTACCTTTACACTTGATACTACTGGTGGATTTGAATGTAAAGAATGTGGAAGGTCCATAGAAGTTGGAGGCAGAGATAAAGGAAGCACATCTGCTTTTAAAACAGGACCTGAAAGTGACAAAATTAAATACAATGAGCATAACTATTTGTGCCACCCTATTTCACAGGAAATAGGTTTGTTTTGTTCTAACCATCTGTACCCAGTAAAAAACCATACAGCATTTAAAATCAGTTGTTCCAATAAAAGAAGATTCTCCTGTTCTTTTTTAGCCTAATCCTCTACATGTTTACTTGGAATTAATTTCCACTGACTTAAATTTATCATTCTCTGGTATCAACATGATTACCAATGACTATTTTCATAGCTTTTGGGGCATATTGGTTAGGAGGAAAAGGGCTGATTTAACTTATGTTGAAATTAAAATGGCAAATATTGTCGATTATGAATGCCACATAAATGTTTAAACCGAGGATGGGGAAAACATGAGGCATTCCAAATGTTGCTAGACTATAACTCCCATCATCCTAGACCACTGGCCATACTGATGGGAGCTGGAGTCCAACAACATCTGGAGGGCTACAGGTTCCCCACCCCGGAGTTAAATGGCTAGGGCTGCATTCCAATACATGCCTACTCAGAAGTAAGCTCCAATGGATTAAATTGGACTTACTCCCAGATAAGCATTAGATTGCAGCCTAAGTCTCTCCAGAACACACATAAAAGGCCATATTATTTTCCAATTAGCACCCAGATATTTATTTATTTATTACCTGAAAATTTAAATATGCATACATCATTCACAATTGATGGACCATACATTTATTTTGCCATTTAAACTCAGGTACGTTGTGTAAGGCAGAACAAATCTGCTCTGATGGGTGAGGGGGGGAAATCAGATGCTACTACAGACAGGGCTTGTACAACAGTCAAACAGAAGAGAAAACTTCAGTTGGTGGAGCTTTTCTCAACTCTGCAGCACTATGACATGAGAAACAGCACCTTCTGAAATTCTCTTTTAAGTAACCTGGTTCAATATTGCATCTGTAGGCTCGCTGTAGCATGGACGACTGATACTTCTCATTTCTTCCAACTGAGTTGAGAGTTTAGTAAACGGCCAACTTATGAGGATATAACCTTCTTAAAAGGAAACTTTAGGACATGACACATTTGGGAAATAAGACACTGCACACATGTGGTTAACACCAGCTGACAATCACTTCCTTGTATAAGTTCACCAATGCTTGAAAGCTTTGTTTTTAATCTGTGCCTGCTTTGTATCTGAATTTGGCAATGCTGGGCATTTCTATCTCACCTGCTATGGCTCTGTTTTTGCTCCCAGTTGGATGCAGCGATGCATTCTCTTGTTGACGGGGCTCTAAAGGAGCCTTTACAGAATCAGAGGTTAGTGAGGGTGACTTCCCTGTAAAACAAAATTTATATATATATATATATATATATACACACACACACACACACATACAGGGTTAGATTGACAGGATGCAGATCCTACTTATTTGGGGATCTGAAAGTAGTAGTATCCTACTTATTTAGAGTCCGGGAAGTGGAAAGGTGTCCATTTGAAGTCAGTGCTTCGAAAGGTTCTCCTTCAGCTAACTTAGAAAAGCAGAAACTTGTCAGTGAACCAGGCAATAGGAAAAATTATTCTCATCCTAGCTCAGCGAGTAAAAGCACTATAGGCAAGCTACTCCAAAACAGAGCCAATACTAGACCATGTGATCCGTACTGAGCTAGATGGTATCAAATGGCCTGAGTCAGTAGAAGGTAGATTCCTTTGTTCCTAAAAGTAGAAAGAGACCCAAGGGCCACAGTGACTCTAAAATTTATTTATGTATTTTATTGACAACATTTATTTACACAACCTGTAAAGATATTTGTAGTGCAAACCTATGACTGTTTACGCAGAAGCAAGTCCCAGTGTATTCAATGGGGCTTATTCAAACAGGGAAATGTGCACAGAACTGCAGCCTCAAGTGGTAAGAAACACTCACCCAATCCAAAATTCAGAATAATGCCACTTTAAGCTGCTTTGCAACTATTTATACTTTTTATGGTTACTGGATTTTAAAGGGGTTTATTTCTTGCTGTAACCTGCCTTGGTAATCCTACCTCACAGGGTTGTTGGGAAGACTCCATATATACACACACACACTGGAGATGTAAAAATACATAGACTCCATATAATAGTTTATTGTCAAAACAAGTTGGTCATTGCAGAACATGAAAAAATAAAATAAAATCAGTATTAGCTTCCTACATAATAAAAGCAGTTATACCTATGTAAGCCCTGCCCATTTGCTTTAAAAATAGGATGGGAGAGGGAGAGAAAGATTTACAGCACAAACACAATTCTTTGCTATGTTCACTCAAAAGTCCCATTAATTTAAAACACAATCCTAACCATGTCTACTCAAAAGTCAGTCCTATTGAATTCAATAGGGTTTACTCCAGGTATGAGGGATTAGCACTACAGCTTTACTCCCAGAAAAGCAAGTATTGGATTAAAGCTTCATATTGGGAAGGTTTTCAAAACACTACCCTCTTCAAGAGCCCAGAAAATTTTAAACTTGTTTGACTCCTGCACACAAGAGGAAAAAGGACTTTTCGTACTGCTGAAAGCTATAAACTTACTCAATTTAGGAGATTTTCAGATAAACGGGAAAAAACAAGAGTTTTCTACCTTTGCAGTGGAGTCTAGGTACTGCCTGGAGGCCCAGAAATCCCTTGTCAATCGCAACCCTGACTTCACTATTGGCAACAAACCTGAAGGGTAGAGTTAAGAGTAGCCAGCTAAGAGATCATTTCACAGAAGTTGCGGGGGGGGGGGGGGGAGGGGAGACCAAAGTTTTGGTGTATATCTCGTGAACCAGACCACCTAGAAAAAAAAATTTTTTTTAAATGAAAGCTGACAGTCCAGAGATTAAACTGACTCATCTGGAGACCCAGAGCAGTCCCCAAAAACCCAGTCTCCGGGCAAAAACCGGATACCTGGCAACCCTAGAATAGACCCTGCAATCCTTAGGCTATACCCATTTGCCAATGTTTGCTTTTGATTACTAAGTGAAATCCCATCAGGGTGAAGAACCCTTTTCAGTCTAAGTGCAGCATTCCCTTCTGAGCAATGTTCCAGGGGCCACGTGCCAGTGGTGGTCAGGGTCAGAGATAACAGAGGGCAGGGACAGAGGCAAAAGGGGACAGAGCGATACATGGGAATTTTACCTTTGTACAATAGGCTAGTTTCCATACACACTCACATTACATTCTCCAGCCAGGCATTATCAGGGTTTGAGGACCCATTCCAGGCCAGATAAAAAGCTCTGAAGGCCAGTGTAAAGTGGAGCAGTAATTCCCAACCTGGGGGCCACAGCCCCCAAGGGGGTCACGAAACAATCAAAAGGGGGTCATGAAGACAGATTTTTTTAAAAAAAGGAACCTCAAACAATGGTAAGCCACAGATGGAGTGTTGCCTCTACCCCTTTTCTATCTCTATGGTGACTGCCCCTCCGCCAGCACTGTATCCTTTCCCACCCATGATGTTGTTGATGTCATGACGCTCCCATTGTCTCCTCCCACTGCATGGGATGAGCTCAACCTTCCCGCCTAAATCCACGAAGGGGGCGCATGGTTGCAGAGAGGAAGTAACACAGTCAGCTGGAGCTCTGCTGTTGCTGTGTCTTTTTCTGACCAGCCCGGCCCAGCTACTTGACCACCTTTCCCTCCCTTCTCCCCGACAGGGTCGTCTTCTTTCCTTTCTTTCTCCTCCTACACCCCACCCCCCACTTCCAGCCCTGCTTGCCTGCCATGGGCTCCTGCTGGGAGGAAGGGCAAGATAAAGAGCAAAGCGGTGAGCGCAGGGCTACGACTGGGGCAGGCTGCAGGTGAGGGCATGGAGGGTGGGAGGTCTTTGGAGCAACAGAAAACTGCACGGAGGCAGGATTACTCCTCGGGTGGTGTTAGTGTTATGCTCTCAAATGTATATGGTGCCTCATAGAATTACATAAGCAAAATCAGATAAGATACCTCCTCCCCTCAAGTCAACACCTGTGTAAAATATCATCCCCACAAATAGGCTTTCGGGTACCCTATGTTTCCTGGGTGGGTAGCAGATGAGGCTCTGTGTGTGTGTGTGTGTGTGTGTAATGTCATGCTAGAGAATTTTGTGAGAAATCCTTAAACAAGTTCAAAACTAAAGGCGCTGCAAGTGCAACTGCACGTTTGTTAACTGTGCTAAACGCTTCTCTTCCCCAGTCCCAGACTTAATGCTGCTGCTCCACAACCTACTAGCCGCCCTCCTCCTGAACTAGATGGTTTGGGCTGAACGGGAAGGTGTGCACTGCAAGCTCTCTTGAATAGGAGTGATTCAGCTTGCATGCATAGTGGCTGCACAACTTAAAATACTCAACATGCATTCTATATCTGGTAATTTTCTGCCAGGCAGCCACTACACATGCAGTCTGGATCACTCCCATTCTAGAGTGCCTACACTGCACACCTTCCCACCAAACACGGCATGCAGGAGGAAGCCAGCCCAGATTGAAAACCTGCAGTAAAGGGACAAGGGAGTGGAGGCAGGAGTGGCTTTTACTGAGGCTTTTCTCCTCGAAGGGGGAGCAACATTGGGCTGAAAACGTCAGAAGGGATGTTTTCTTCTTCCCTCCCAGCATGATAGTTTCTTGAAAAGTAAGAGGAATCCCTTTTCTTTTGAGGGGGGGAGAAGAAGCCAATGCACTTGTTGCATTGAAATCAAAATATCGAAACAAGTTAGATGTGCAACCAGATTTAAGGTTGAAATGTACATCTCTTCAACCAGACTTCCAATCTCTGACAGCTGCAAAACAGCAGCAGCCTTCTCATTAACTCAGTTACACCATGGATGTATGAACTTGATCTTAAGAACCTGTCAACAGAAATCATTTGGTCACCTGGACACTCTTGGGCTGCATTCACTGTACATTTATTCCACTATTATTCCTCTTGAAACAGTCATGGCTTCCCCCAAAGTATGCTGGGAAGTGTAGTTAAGGGTGCTCAGAGTTGTTACGAGACCCTTGTTCCCGTCACAGATCTACAGTTCCCAGAGTTTCCTGGGAAGAGGGTTGGAATGTTAAACCATTCAGGGAACTGTAGCTCTCTGAGGAGAACAGGAGCCTCCTAACAACTCTCAGCACCCTTCACAAACTACACTTCCCAGGCTTCTTTGAGGGAAGCCATTAGTATTTAACGTGGAATAATAGTGGAATAAATACATGGTGTGAATATGGCCTGGTTTCACTCTTCTTCACATTGTGGGTTTCAGAAGTAATTAACTGAGCAGATTCATTTGGGGAGGGACCTGTTCTGGAGTCCCTGTGTGTGTGTGTGTGTGCATGTGTGTCCCTGGGTGTGGCTGTTGGGTGTGGATGTGAGTGTTTTGGGAGCTCCGAGTTATGTGTGTGCATGTTTGGGGAGTGGATGTGTGTATATATATGCATATGGGGTTGGCGCATGAAGCCCCTAGTTACTTAGTAAGTTGATGATCCTTCAAAATTTGTTAGAAGTTGTTTATATTCTGTAATCTGCCCTGGGACTTTCTGGTAAAGGGCAGATAATAAATATCTTCATCATATTTGTTGTTGAGATGAATAAAAAATGACATTACTTAACACTTCATTATGTATTTTTTTCAATTAACAGAGACTATAATTACAATTAGCATGTTTCCATCAAACCACTCCCACTTGCCTCACACCAGTGTGTTCTTAATTGTGCTTTGGCAAAGGAAGCTTGCTGCAATGTGCAGGCTTATCATACTACCAAGGAAAAATGGATCACCTGATGGCATAGTGATGTCAGGTAACTGACAGGTGGACTGACAGGTGGATGGGCCCTACCCACCTGTCAAAATGGCCCATCAAGGTTGGGGAAACCAGGATCCAGTTTGCTGGCTAGATCAGTTCTCCACCCCAGACTAAAGGTTATGTCCAGTGTTAATTATATGCAGAGTTGACCCACTGAAATGAATGGGCATGACTAACTTATGTCCATTAATTTCAATAGGTTGACTCTCAGTGGAACTTTGTTGGTGACAACCCTAAGTTACTTGCACTGAAACCAATGGGACTTGTTAGTCATGACTAGTTTTCACTTTGATTTCATTGGGACCCTAAGTACAACACCCCGCAATCCTATTCATGTCTGCTCAGAAGTAAGCCCCACTGAGTTCACCTGGACTTACTGCCAGTTAAGTGCATATAGAACTGCAGTATTAGTCTGGATCCAACCCAGAAATAGTTAGATAGTTTGGTAGACAGTGCTGGGGAGGAGTCAGTGGTCGTGGTGCACGTTGGCACCAACGACATGGGGAAATGCAGCCGTGAGGTCCTGGAAGCAAAATTTAGGTTGCTAGGTAGGATGCTGAAAGCCAGGACCTCCAAGGTGGCTTTCTCTGAAATGCTACCGGTTCCACGCGCACAACCAGCCAGACAGGCCCAGCTTTGCAGTCTCAATGCGTGGATGAGACGATGGTGTCGGGTGGAAGGGTTTAGATTTGTTAGGCACTGGGGAACATTTTGGGACAAGCCGGGCCTGTACAAAAGGGACGGGCTCCACTTGAACCAGAATGGAACCAGACTGCTGGCACTTAAAATTAAAAAGGTAGCAGAGCAGCTTTTAAACTGACTGAGGGGGGAAACCCGACAGGAGCTGAGAAAGGTCCGGTTCGGAACAAACCTCCCCCCTGGGATAAAAACCAAAGAAATGATGAACTTTTAAAAGGGGTAGGCCTAGAAGTAGGCATTGTGAGAGCAGGGGCACAGGATATAAATTCAGAAGAGCAAAATTACCACAGGCCAAACCACAAGTGCCAAAGACACTTGAAGAGAGACACTGCTTACAAGTGCCTGTACGCTAATGCTAGGAGCCTCCGAACCAAGATGGAAGAACTGGAGTGCTTGGTCTTAGAGGAGAGCATTGATATAGTGAGCATAACGGAGACCTGGTGGAATGGAGAAAACCAGTGGGATATGGTTATCCCTGGATATAAACTATATCGGAAGGACAGGGAAGGACGTATTGGTGGCGGAGTCGCTCTATACGTGAAAGAAGGCACTGAATCCAGCAAGCTCGAAACCCCCAAAGAGGCAGACTCCTCCACAGAATCGTTGTGGGTGGTGATACCATGCCCCAGGAGGGACTTAATACTGGGAACGATCTATCGTCCCCCTGATCAAAATGCTCAGGGAGACCTTGAGATGAGATATGAAATTGAGGAAGCATCCAAACTAGGAAATGTGGTAGTAATGGGTGACTTCAACTACCCGGACATAGACTGGCCGCATATGTGTTCCAGTCATGACAAAGAAGCAAAGTTTCTAGATATTCTAAATGACTATTCCCTAGACCAGTTGGTCATGGAACCGACCAGAGGGACGGCAACCCTGGACTTAATCCTCAGTGGGGACCGGGACCTGGTGCAAGATGTAAGTGTTGTTGAACCGACTGGGAGCAGTGACCACAGTGCTATTAAATTAAACATACATGTAAAGGGCCAATTGCCAAGAAAATCCAACACGGTCACATTTGACTTCAAAAGAGGAAACTTCACAAAAATGGGGATTGGTAAAAAGAAAGCTGAAAAACAAAGTCCAGAGGGTCACATCACTCGAAAATGCTTGGAAGTTGTTTAAAAACACTATATTAGAAGCTCAGATCAGAGATCAGAAAAGGTACCGCCAGGGCCAAGAAGATGCCAGCATGGTTAACGAGCAAAGTCAAGGAAGCTCTTAGAGGCAAAAAGTCTTCCTTCAGAAAATGGAAGTCTTGTCCGAATGAAGAAAATAAAAAAGAACACAAACTCTGGCAAAAGAAATGCAAGAAGACAATAAGGGATGCTAAAAAAGAATTTGAGGAGCACATTGCTAAGAACATAAAAACCAACAACAAAAAATTCTATAAATACATTCAAAGCAGGAGACCATCTAGGGAGGCGATTGGACCCTTGGATGATAAGAGAGTCAAAGGTGTACTAAAGAATGATAAGGAGATTGCAGAGAAGCTAAATGAATTCTTTGCATCTGTCTTCACAGTGGAAGATATAGGGCAGATCCCTGAACCTGAACTAACATTTGCAGGAAGGGATTCTGAGGAACTGAGACAAATAGTGGTAATGAGAGAGGAAGTTCTAGGCTTAATGGACAATATAAAAACTGACAAATCACCGGGCCCAGATGGCATCCACCCGAGAGTTCTCAAAGAACTCAAAGGTGAAATTGCTGATCTGCTAACTAAAATATGTAACTTGTCCCTCGGGTCCTCCTCCGTGCCTGAGGACTGGAAAGTGGCAAATGTAACGCCAATATTCAAAAAGGGATCCAGAGGGGATCCCAGAAATTACAGGCCAGTTAGCTTAACTTCTGTCCCTGGAAAACTGGTAGAAAGTATTATTAAAGCTAGATTAACTAAGCACATAGAAGAACAAGCCTTGCTGAAGCAGAGCCAGCATGGCTTCTGCAAGGAAAAGTCCCGTCTCAGTAACCTATTAGAATTCTTTGAGAGTGTCAACAAGCATATAGATAGAGGTGATCCAGTGGACATAGTGTACTTAGACTTTCAAAAAGCGTTTGACAAGGTACCTCACCAAAGACTTCTGAGGAAGCTTAGCAGTCATGGAATAAGAGGAGAGGTCCTCTTGTGGATAAGGAACTGGTTAAGAAGCAGAAAGCAGAGAGTAGGAATAAACGGACAGTTCTCCCAATGGAGGGCTGTAGAAAGTGGAGTCTCTCAAGGATCGGTATTGGGACCTGTACTTTTCAACTTGTTCATTAATGACCTAGAATTAGGAGTGAGCAGTGAAGTGGCCAAGTTTGCTGACGACACTAAATTGTTCAGGGTTGTTAAAACAAAAAGGGATTGGGAAGAGCTCCAAAAAGATCTCTCCAAACTGAGTGAATGGGCGGAAAAATGGCAAATGCAATTCAATATAAACAAGTGTAAAATTATGCATATTGGAGCAAAAAATCTGAATTTCACATATACGCTCATGGGGTCTGAACTGGCGGTGACCGACCAGGAGAGAGACCTCGGGGTTGTAGTGGACAGCACGATGAAAATGTCGACCCAGTGTGCGGCAGCTGTGAAAAAGGCAAATTCCATGCTAGCGATAATTAGGAAAGGTATTGAAAATAAAACAGCCGATATCATAATGCCGTTGTATAAATCTATGGTGTGGCCGCATTTGGAATACTGTGTACAGTTCTGGTCGCCTCATCTCAAAAAGGATATTCTAGAGTTGGAAAAGGTTCAGAAGAGGGCAACCAGAATGATCAAGGGGATGGAGCGACTCGCTTACGAGGAAAGGTTGCAGCATTTGGGGCTTTTTAGTTTAGAGAAAAGGCGGGTCAGAGGAGACATGATAGAAGTGTATAAAATTATGCATGGCATTGAGAAAGTGGATAGAGAAAAGTTCTTCTCCCTCTCTCATAATACTAGAACTCGTGGACATTCAAAGAAGCTGAATGTTGGAAGATTCAGGACAGACAAAAGGAAGTACTTCTTTACTCAGCGCATAGTTAAACTATGGAATTTGCTCCCACAAGATGCAGTAATGGCCACCAGCTTGGACGGCTTTAAAAGAAGATTAGACAAATTCATGGAGGACAGGACTATCAATGGCTACTAGCTGTGATGGCTGTGCTCTGCCACCCTAGTCAGAGGCAGCATGCTTCTGAAAACCAGTTGCCGGAAGCCTCAGGAGGGGAGAGTGTTCTTGCACTCGGGTCCTGCTTGCGGGCTTCCCCCAGGCACCTGGTTGGCCACTGTGAGAACAGGATGCTGGACTAGATGGGCCACTGGCCTGATCCAGCAGGCTCTTCTTATGTTCTTATGTTCTTAAATCTGATTCAACAGTGAAATTTAGTTATCAAAGGACTCCAGTCCATCTACCTTATTTTTTATTATTGTTCAGTTTCTCATGCTGAACTTAATTTTAAAAATCTATTTGGTCTTTGATATTTAGCAGAAGCTGCTGTTGCTGCATTCCCTCTGTGATAAGAAAAAAAAGATCCCCTCACGCAAAACACTTTTGTGTTGACAAAGGCTATGCCTGTTCTAGAAAATTCCACAAAACAATAAATATACTGTGGTCATGTTCATACATTGGGGCACTATGGTATCATTTTGTGTGTGTTTTGATGTATGGGTATGTACTGGATGTATATCCCATCATCGTGAGTTAATTTGTTCTCACTGTGTGTGGGCAGCATGTAGTGTTGTTGTTGGCATAGTCCATGACTGATGGGATTTGGCAGTGTTTTCAGAGATGCTGAGGTCGCACCTGGCATTTTTATACCATTTTGCATTTCCTGGTTGTGTGTTTTTCCTTTCTGAATCTGGGCTGAGCAAGTATAGGGCAGCCATTCCACTGGTATAGTGGTGGCATAGCTCCCTGCCCTCCCTCCCAGCTGTAATTTATGCATAGGATTGCTTTGTAAACTTGGATGTCACTCTTCTTTCTTCTGTAATTATCAAAAAGCAATGCTCTGCTGGCCTATGGGAAGTAAACTTAATTGGGGGATTCTAGATTTTGCAACAAAGAGCAGCAAAGCTAAAGATGTGATGAGTCACTGTCCACTCTTGCTTTAGCTTCTGGTGTCTCACATCCACAGTGAAGGCACATTATTGTCTAATCATATTTTGCAATAGCATTTAGCCTAGTGAGTGTTGAACATTCCAGCATGTTTTCTGCCATCCTTCTGGAATTTATCACTATAGATATGTCTACATGAATGACATCTCTCCATAGTTTTTAAAAAAATTACAACAAATGTAAATCAGATGTGCACAGTCTGCATCACATTCCCATTATTATTAACTCAAGAGAGTTATATGTGGTGATACAAAGAAATGAGTGTGTGCTACGAGCCCCAGTTAAAAAAGGGTTAACAAAAATGGATTAAAGCAAAAACTGGTTTAAAATATTTTAAATAGAATATACTTTTCTGTAGTTAGCATGGCGATGCTCTTTTTCTCTTAAGGAAATGAAGCAGCCCTTCTTCTGAACCAAATCAATGTTCAGATGTGGAAGTGGTGATGGGATAGAAATATGTTTTACTGAGATGTGTATTTACCAAAGGGGGGGAAAAAGCATTTCTTCATTAATTCCAACCTGCAACACGGAACTCGCTTTTAAATGTGCACCTTTTATGGATACTGAGGGCTCATCCAGACGACTGTAAAATGTGTGACATGATTGCTTTGTGTTTTCATTATTTTTCAGTCATATGATGCTGCGCGCTTTTGCGCATTTTCGCGCGGTTAAATCCGCTCCTGCAATACCGCAAATCATGCGATTTGCTTTTTTAAACCGGGAATCATCCGCTGTACCTTCAGGCACTCAGATGCAGTACCGTGGACTTTACAGCTATGGGCGTTTGATGGGTGTTTCCCCATATACCTTCCCTCATTCTCAGCCAATCATGTATTTCTACTGTTGCACATGTGCACGAATGTCCGGGAAAAGCCCTGGAAAAAGGAACCTATCAGAGCAATGGTGTGGTGTGTGGGCCCCCCCTGCAACTTCTACTGCGCAGATGCAAAAAAGCAAATTTGCGCAGAAGCAGCAACAGCAGTTAATTTTTAGCCAGCCTGCAAACTGGGCAGCCTCTCAGGGTGAGATCTGCAATTGTGGTTGTTTGTAAACTTTTTCAAGGGAGAAAATATTTATCTTTGCCTAACCTCCCCCTCCCCCCCCCTCCCCCCCCATCAAATGCCCTTCTTGAAGGTATTGGTCTTTGCTTCCAGGCATCCAGAGAGGGGGGGAGAAGAGAAATAGAGGCTTTCCTCTTTGATTACAGACACTCACGCCTCTTAGTCAATTTCACTTTCCTGCCTGCAAGGCTACTCTCTTTGAATCTTGTCAATTTCAACCACAGCCTGCAGGTTCTCTGCAGCCCAGCTGAGCTGAAAAGCATACAGTTGCTTTTGCAAAATATCGCAAATACAAGCAAAAAACCCACAGGAATTATTGGCATATAAGTGGTTTGCTAGAGCGTCTCAGCCACCCGCAACCATAGAGACTGGTGGTCTACCTTCCTAGACCTGAGACATCATTACTTGCTGTTCTGGAGAAATAAGTGGAATTGCAATCATGTGTATCTCCAGAAACGTTAATATGCTTAAAGGTAGAAAAGCATACAGTCGGTTTTGTGAAATATCGCAAACACAAACAAAAATACAGGAATTACAGGCATATAAGTGGTTTGCATGTTTCTTTTATCAGAGGTAACACCGCAAAGCCTGTGCTGGTCGCTTCAGTGCAGATTGCCACAGCAGCACGTGGGGCTGTTTGCCTGCATTCCCTGTCCGAGCCAAGAGTGGCCACCCGTGGGGGGGGCTGTTTGCTTCCCTCAGGGGCAGCATTCCTGCCGCCGAGCCGCATAACGGTCCGGAGCTGAACTCTGCAGTGTATGAGCCCAAGGGTTACGGGGGGATTCGTCCGGCGATTACAAGCGCTGATCCCTTGCACTGCCCACAATCCCCCTGGATGGTCAGGGGCACCTGGAGACACCCCCCCGGCTGGCGCTGCTCCAGAGTGGTGAGCGACAAGGAACTCCATTACAGCCACTACTACCAAACCATCAGGAAATTCAAACTTCCGCGCTCGTACGTTCAAGCGCATGCGCCTTGTTGTGCTTTGTTGCAAAGGGGGAGAGGAGCATATGTCATATTTTTGCGGACCAATTGGCTGATAGGGGGGAGTGTTATGGGTGGAGCTGGGAAAAAGCAAGAAGTACGGGTCCTCTCGCTACGTGTGTGGGTGCAAAAAAAAGCAGTTTTTTTATTGGGAAAGAGCGAACAAACAGGCAAAGTGAGGACTGTCAGATGACGAACCGGATATGGAAAACGTGGATTATCCCGCTCTGTTTGGATGAGCCCTGAGTAATGCAAGCACTGCAAAATATTTTAATCTTAAAATCTGGACAGCTACATTACACATGGCCCACTGTAAAATATACATAGTGTCACTTCTCTTTAATGATAAAATCAAAATTAATTAGTTTTTTTCTTAATGAAGATTCAGTTGTCCATTTAAATAAGAACACCTTAGCCATCACCTCCTGTTCCTTCAAGATTCCATTCCTGCAAATGCTTCTATTCAAAATGGTCACAGAGAGTGAGTTTATACGTAATGTGAATCTATGCTCTCCCACTATGAGAATGAATTGTGATGAGCCTCAACCAGAGATCAAAAGCATCCGGTTCCAATTTTAAACTAATCTCAGTTCCTCATCGCATCTAAATTCAGTGCACTGTAATTTATTTAAACAATGGTTGGAAAACTCAGTGCACTAAAGTTTGTGTTAACATTGGTTTGAAAACAAGCCAGGATTTGAAACCATACTGTGTTTGCATGTAACACTAAAGCATGTTTTACTTTTTCCAACTGACACTCAACATTCCATGGCTTCTGGAGACCACTGAGCATGGTCAGTCCTCATTGGGTTGTTTTTTGGGGTGCCTCTCCCACTTTAGTTTTCAAAAATGTTTTGTACTTTGGTATATCTCAGGCTTTACCCAAGCATGCTAATATCTTCCTCTTGTTTCTCACTCTCCCAGTGAGAAGTCTGATTGTGTCACCTCTCAACCATCTGAGTTTGCTACTAGAGGGAAGAAGCAGAGTCCACACAAAATACTGTTAGAATTAATGAAAGAATTTAGAATCCCCACGTCTGTCTCTTATTTACCTCCCTCCACCTCTAAACCACCTTCTCCCTCCCATTTCACACCTTTTCCTCCCACATTCTGTTGTGTTGTGTCATTTCTTGCCTCCCCCCTGCCCTTGCCCCCCCCATTTCCTGCTCGGTCTTCTGTCTCTGCCTTCTGCCATCATTGCCTGTTTACTTTTGGCATCCCTCCTGTGCTGCCTCCTTCCTCATTCTAGGCAAGTTTGCACCCCTTCTCCATTCTTGTTTGTCTGTTCACCATTTCCCTCTGGTCTCTCTTTCTTGCTTCTTCCACCTAGCTGCCCTCTCCCCCCTCCACCTCTCATCTGCTCATTCATTCCTCTCTCTCTTTTATCATCCCTCTTGCTGCCTCCCCTGTCATTTCAGTTTAATGGCACCAGAAGGCTCAATTAAGTGCCTTGCTGAGTTGTACTTAACATTCTCTATTTCCAGCTCCTTCCCCCTTTCCTTTTCTTTGATGACCTCAAGTATATACAGCCTTCCTGTTTCCCCCCCCCCAGTACTTCTGAACCTCAGGATTTATCTAAACATGCCAGGACTTCCCCCTTTTTGCTTAGTCTTCTAATTTTGGATACAAAGCTGTCAACACACTGAGACAGAGTTCAGCATTAGATGGGATGCTGATTATGATGGCAACTGATGATGCTGAACAAGTTGTTGTCTAACTGGTTATAAACCAATGCCAGGTAGTACTAGAGAAAAAGCCCAACTACTCACAGTCCATAATCACTTGTGCTGCCCGATAGAGCTGCAGTTCCTGCAGAAGTTCCAACAGTTGCTGGACAGTTGCAAGCCTCAGTCCCCACCACCACATCAGCTCTCTCGTTATACTGATTCCTGCCTTTTCCATACATTTGATTTTCCTCAGCTCAGTCTGGTCAGTTATCACATAGGATGCTAGAAGAAAACCAGGAAGTTTTGGGTTAGAAGTAAGATTCAAGACTTCACATGTGTCGACTAAGTAGAAACCCACATACCCCTCCGTATGAATTTGGCAACCATTTTTTTTAATTTAGAAAAACATTTATACAATTGCAAACCAAGCACTTACCTCACAGATCATTAATTCCTTAATCATCAGGAATGTAGTCTAGCAACTCCCATCCTTTGACTCACAATGCACTATGAATGAGAAGCTTCAAACACATCTTGCTTTTTTATCTACGAGGCACTTTCTTTATTTCCCATAATGAAGAGACATATGATAACTCTGGTAAAAAGGTTTGCAGCTAAGCATTCTCAGATTAATTCTTATTAGAGTTCCATTACCTTAAATTAAAAAAACACCTATTCTGGTGACACAGATGGCAACAAGAAATATGAGAGTCCTGCACTATAAATAGTAGCAAACATAGGTGTTTCTGACATTTTACAAGGGCATCATGTATATATGTCTTCTATGAAAATGCCTTAACATTGCAACCTTGGGATGACTTATTGCTCCTGGAGCTTCAGAATGTATACTTAATGTAAGTGAGTACAAAATGCACAATGAGAACAAAAGAAAAATACACCATCACCCCACTCCCCACCCCAACAACAGGACAAAATGTCAATGGTTAACAACAGAAGATACAGTAATTTTCTGTGTATTTGTAAGTATTCAGCCACTATTTTGTTGGCCCACGCCTGATTTTCCTTAGCATGGGATCATGATACAGGAGCTTTTGTACAGCTTTTGAACTGATACAGTTCAGCTTGCAAGAATGAGTCATTCAGTGCATTAGGAAGGTACCCCATGGCATTGATATTCTACAGGTGTCTGTGTTTTTCCTCCCATGGGGCTAACAGCAGCTTCAGGGAAGAGGAAATGGGTTAAATCCCCTCTCCCACAATTGTACTGCATTGAAATAAAAACAAAAAAATCAAGAGAACCAATCTTCCAATTAATATGTAGTTTGGCCAGAGGAGACTGGCAGCATTAGATTACGTCATTGCTCCTTCACAATATTACATAAATAAGGCCAAGGGTTCTGCTTCTAGTTCTGCATCATAGAATCATAGAGTTGGAAGAGGCCTATAGGGCCACTGAGTCCAACCCCCTGCTCAATGCAAGAATCCAACTTAAAACATACCCGACAGGTGGCTGTCCAGCTGCCTCTTGAATGCCTCCAGGGTTGGAGAGCCCACCACCTTCCTAGGTAATTGGTTCCACTGTTGTACTGCTTTAACACTTAGAATGTTTTTCCTAATGTTCAGTTGAAATCTGGCTTCCTGCAACTTCCATTATTCTGTGTCCTGCGCTCTGGGATGATCAAGAAGAGATCTTGGCCACCCTCTGTGTGGCAACCTTTCAAGTACTTGAAGAGTGTTATCATATTTTCCTTCAGTCTTCTCTTCTCAAGGCTAAACATGCCTAGTTCTTTCAGTCTCTCCTCATAGGGCTTTGTTTCCAGCCCCTTGATCATCCTTGTCACCCTCCTCTGAATATGCTCCAATTTGTCTGCATCCTTCTTAAAGTGCAGTGTCCAGAACTGGACGCAGAACTCAAGATGAGGCCTAACCATTGCCGAATAGAGGGGAACTAATATTTTAAATGATTTGGAAACTATACTTCTGTTAATGCAGGCTAAAACTGCATTTGCCTTTTTTGCAGCCACATCGCATGGTTGGCTTCAGCTTGTGATCAACTACAATCCCAACATCCTTCTTGCATGTACAGTAGGGCCCCACTCATAGGGCAGATTAGGTTCCAGACCCCCGCCGGAAAGCAAAAACCACCGGAAAGCAGATCAGCTGTAGCACAGGGGTCTGGAACCTAACCTGCTGATCACAACACAGGAGGAGAAGACCAGATCTTCCCCTCCTTGGGCATGATCAGCTCGAGTGGGAGTCTGATCATGCCAGAAGAGAAGATCAGCTGTAGCATGCTACAGCTGATCTTCCCCTCCTCCGGCATGATCAGCTGGAGTGTGGAGAGTTCCAGCTCCCCCTCCAGCTGATTGCCCCGCTGATGGCATATTAGAGGACCGCCAAGAAGCGGGGCCCTACTGTAGTACTGCTGAGCCAAGCATCTCCCATCTTATAACTGTGCATTTGGTTTCTTTTTCCTAATGTAGAACTTTGCACTTATCCTTGTTAAATTTCATTCTGTTGTTTTCAGCCCAATGCTCAGGCCTATCAAGATCCCTTTGAATCTTGTTTCTGTCTTCCAGGGTATTAGCTGTCCCTCCCAATTTTGTATCATCTGCAAATCTGATAAGCATTTCCTGCACCTCCACACCCAAGTCATGAATAAAAATGTTGAAGAGCTCTGGGTCATGCTTCCTATAACTGCCAACCAGGTGGTTCCAGAAAGCCTACAAGCAGGACTTAAAGATGACAGCCCTTGTTGCTCCCCAGTAACTGGTATTCAGAGCCTTTGTTTTACCCACACTGAACACAAATGTGTCTAAACATCTTTTAAAGACATCTATGCAAGTAGCTATCACCCTATATTGTGGCAGGAGATTATTTATATGTTGTGTGAAGTACTTTCTGTTGTCTGTCCTGAATCTACTGCCTCAATTTCACTGGATGGCCCCCAGTTCTAGCCTTATGAGAATGGGAGAAAACCTCCTCTCTGACCATCTTTTCTACACTAGTATTCCCTCCGCAATAATCATATAAAGATTAGGAACCGCAGAATCTGCCTTATGCAGAGTCAGTCCATCTAGCTCAGTACCGTCTATATTCTACACCAGCCAGTCCACTCCCTGACTGGGAGCAGCACTCCACGATTCCAGAAAAGATAGAATCTTTCCCAGCCATACCTGGAGATGCCAGGAATTGAGAAATACAGGACTTGGTTTGCTAACAGGGAAACCACACTTGCCCACAGGGGAACTATGCTTTCCAAAATGAGAGCCATGCTTGCCAACAGGGGATGTTTTCTAGTACTGTTCACAAAGCAGAGCAAGAGCAGCAAGAATTGCATTCAGGAAACAGGATCAGAAAACAGAAGGAGTGAAGCTTTATATGTTGGATATATGCACTGAAATTTTAAAAATGCTGCAGTGGAATTATTTTGCTTGAATATATTTTAACAGTGGTTTACATATTGTTTTTTAAATGGCTGTACCTATTTGCAAAACGTTGGTTTAATCACCTTGTAATCTGCTCTGAGGCTTTGGAAAGCTAAATAAATTAGAGTTGAATATCACACTGCACAATTTAAAACATAAATTTACAGACATGTATTTGATGAATTGTAGTAATCTTGAGCAGCTTTTAAGTGCAAGTTTGAAGCCCTTCCATGCAGTACAAAACACTGGGTGGCTTGACATCTGAAGAACATAACAATGTAAGAGCCTGCTCAGTCACACCAATAGCCCATCTAGACCAGCATCCTATTCTCACAGTAGCCAACCTGATGCCTATGGAAAACCCACAAGCAGGACTTGAGTGCAAGAACACTCTCCCCTCCTGAGGTTTCCACCAGCTGGTATTCAGAAGCATGCTGCCTCTGACTACAGAGGCAAAGCATAGCCACATGGCTAGTAGCCATTGATAGCCTTACTCTCCATGTATTTGTATAATTTTCTTTTAAAGCATCCGAGTTGATGACCATCACTGCTTCCTGTGGGAGCAAATTCCATAGTTTAACTATGCACCGCATGAAGATTTACTTTTTTTTTCTGTCCTGAATCTTCCAACATTCCATGTGGCTTACTGGCAAGGGTTCCCCTACTGAGGAGTACTGCACGTTGCCCCTCGACTGGCAAGTGTTGCTTCCCGCTTGGCAAACAGTATCCTGTGTTTTAATATCTCCCTAAGGGGTTGAACAGGAGACCTTGTGCATGCAAGGAATGTAAGCCACTGGGATAGGCACCTTCCCCACAAAAAGCAAATAGTTTGATTACACTGGTAGAATTTAAAAGCCACAAATCAGAAACAGCATCTACACAAAACCAACGCTAGTCTTCACCATCACTTCACCTGAAATGGGGAACAGGTGGCCCTTCAGCTGTTGTTGGACTACAACTCCCATCATCCCTGACCATTGCGGCTGGGTCTGATGGGAGATTAAGTCAAATAACTTCTGAAGGTTCAAAAGCTCCCTGACCCTAATAAAACACTCCCCGCCCCGAAATGACGAGATTCTTCCTCACCAAAGCGCATCCAGTCGTAATCGTTGAGGCAGTCCATCTTCTGACAGAAGTCCTCAAGCACCCAGGCGGGCATGTTATATATGTAAGGAGATTGCGGGGCAGAATTGCCCAAGGAAGGCCAGAAGGGCTGCTGCTGCTGCTGCTGCTGTAGAGCCATGTCTTTTGCCTGCTGTGTCACATTAGTGGGAATGCCCCTCTCTTCTCCTTTGGCCATCTACAACAGCTGTCTACTGAGAGGCTGAAAGTGAAACGAACGTATCTTTCTGCGGCCAGCAAGTCTAATTTCGCTCGCCTCCTTTCCTCTTCGTCTTATTGAGCCAGTCCTCGCTTCCCAAAACTATACGCAGCGTTGTTTTCTCAAGTGAGACTAGAAGAAAGCCCAGCCCTGCCCCTTTCATCGGTCTTACCGACTCTTACGCACATCCAACGCTGACTGGACGGCCCCTCCCTCTTTCCCTCTCTGACGTCAATTTCCAGATCAAATGCAGGCTCGCTTCCGTCCAAAGACTCGAGTTCGTTTCGATTTTGTGTGTGCGATAAACTTTCCACCGTCCGTAGACCATGGCTGGAGCACCCAACTTGATTTCATTTTTCAGCCAATCGCTCCACTAAAATAAATCGAAGGAACGGGCCTACCGCCCTGGACATGCCTTCCCTGACGTTAGGACATCTATCGTTAAAATGGGCTAATTTAAAAAAAAGAGAGAGGAAAGGGCAAGTTATGAACCGATGGACAAATTATTATGCCTGAAATGATTGTCTGGCTGTTGGGTGCCCAACTGCTTATGAAGAAATGAGTAGCACTAAAAAAAGGGTGGGTGGGGGAGAAAAAATGAGAAGACGCCCAACAAGTGCTATGAAAATCATTTAGACTGCAGTCGTATACACGCTTTACTGGAAGCAAGACCCATTGAACGCAATAAAGTTTACTTCTGTGTAGGCATGCACAGGGGTGCACTATTGTGGCAAGCCCACCTTGTTTACAATATGACGCCCATAGTGGCAACCTTCAAAACAAGCATATAAATTAAGCAACAATTAAAATGGATGTCTTAACAACATATGACTTTGTTCTAATCAGTGTACCTACCTAATCTAGTACAGTAGGGCGCTGCTTTTTAGCGTTCCGCTAATACAGCGGCTAAAATTAGAGTAAGGCCCCACTCATATGGTGCTTGTTCTGCTTTTACAGCGCTTTTCGGGCATCGGGTGCCATTTTATTGAAGGAGTTTTGCTTTTCAGCAGGGGTCTGGAACATAACCTGCCCTATGAGTGGGGCCCTACTGTATTACTGATATCACTTAACACCATTCATAAGTAAAGGTTAAAAATTTTGATTAAGTTCAGGAGTGGTCCAAGATATTTTGTTTCCTTGGGTAAAAAACAAGTTGACCTCCCCTCAACCGTTCCATGTACTAATGAGTCAGATTGGCAGTTGAATTTTACTTCAACAGTGGTGAGAAAGCTACCACCCTCCACTAGAGCTGAGGGTGGCAGACTAGTTTAGAGGGCACAGAACTGGGCATGTGGCATACGAGGAGCCTGCTGGATCAGGCCAACAGCCCATCTAGTCCAGCATTCTTCGTCACAATGGCCAACCAGATGCCTGTGGGAAGCCCACAAGCACCACCTGAGCGCAAGAGCACCCTCCCCTCCTGCAGTTTCCAGAAAAAGAAGCATATTGCCTGCAACTGTGGAGGAAGAGTATACACATCATGGTTAATAGCCATTGATACCCTTTTCCTCCATGAATTTGTCTAATTTATCCAAGTTGGTGTCCATCACTGCCTCTTTTCAGATTGAATTCCATAGTTTTACTGCTGTGTGAAGTACTTTCTTTTGTCCATCCTGAATCCTCCAACATTCAGCTGCATTGGATGTCCACAAATTTGTTATGAAAGGGAGAAAAACCTTTCTCTATCCACTTTCTCCATGCCATGCATAATTTAATACACTTCTGTCATGTCACTCACCTTTTCTCTAAACTAAAAAGCCTCAAATGCAGCAGCCTTCACTATCCCCTTGATCATTTTGGTTAACCATTTCTGAACCTTTTCCAACTCTATATTTTTTGTTTAGGTGTAACCCAAGAGTCATGTATGAACAGTAGGAAAAGAAGAACTGGCAGACATCCCATCATAAAGGATATTCTACTAGCAACCATCATAGTCACCACCATTGCTTACATGTAATAAAGAACCAGACATAGTAACATTACATTTTTGGCACTTTAAAAAAATAGGGGAAATAATGATAATGAAATTAAGAAACAAACTGCTTTAATGCCTTGAAGTTCAAAAAAAATACATGAAATTGCATTGTATGGAATGTTGAGAAATAATTGAATATATATTAAAAACAATGTTTAAAACCTCAAAATTGCAGTTCAAATAGTTTGGTCTGTGTAGCTGATCTTCACTGCATATTCATCTGGGGTAAAAACAAACAAACCACAAACCACACAAATGTAACAATGCTCCCAAGGGTGAATTCTAGAATAGTATCAAGAGAATATGCCCTGGCACGTCCAAGAGTTCAGACACAGAACTGAATGTTTAGGTAGAGAAATCTAGGTTGCATGGACTTCATTTTCACAAACACTTTCTTCTGCTTTATGTTGCTATTTTTAAACTTTGGGAATGAAATTATTTAGCAGCCCTGTCCTGACAGGAATCTCCTGCCCAAACTGAAAAATAGCATTTAAACAGTGTCTTGCCTCTTCCTTCAAGCAGTTGTTCCTTGCTAGAATGCAACATCACCTGCAGAACTCCAAGGGAAAGGTCCATGGGTGCTTATATTTGACCAGTAACATAAAAAATACAGATTTATCATATGTGCAGAAATTCTTCAAGCCTTAACTTTAAAAATAAATTTACAAAGTATCCTAAAAAAATTAGTACATACCTACTTCACTAACTAGTAACTTTACAAAAGATAACTATTTACAACAAATTCAATATACCTTGATGTTTTTAACAATTTCATTTCACAGTAGTCCTGTCAAGATACATGTTCAAGTGGAAAGAAATGTGTAAGATCATAAAGTAAAGATGTTGGATTGACACCTGACAACCAACAAATTAGTGTTCCACTGATCATCTTTGTAGATCAAAACAAAAATATGTCCTAAAGCAGTCAGCTTCATAATGTTGCTTCAACATTTTGCCAAGAGTTCTAAGAAGGTAGGGTGCAGTTGTTGGGGGTGAGCTCTTTACTGGAACCTCAAAGGAAGCAGGATATCATTTTCACGCTCACTGCAATAGTGAAATTTGATTGAGTGTAAAAGTATGATCTAGCAAAAGACTTTCCCTGCACCACAGGCTCTTGGTTTAGCTGAAGTGGGAACAGTAGCAGCTCCCATTACAGCAAAATGTCCAGAGCAACACAGACAGACAAGGGGCAAATATATGGCAGAGTGCAGTTATTGCACACTGGAAGCATATTGGCATGTAATCTGAAATAATGAGCTGCAACCACTGGCACAAGAAAAAGTAAAGCCATAGAATTCTAACCTCTTGTATTCTATTTGAAATATGAATATAGGCTGAGTTACAGTTTAAGGATAATTTATCCTTCAGTATGAGAGTTAAATTAAATCTGCCCAACTTCCAATGACAATACACAGAGGGTGTTTTCTAAACACCCAGTATAAACCTGTCTTTTTTAAAAGTGGAAAGTCACATGAAACAGCTTTGTCAACATTTTAATCTTCTATCATATGATATCTGGACAAGTGTTTGCATTTGGTCTAATGTAAAAGATAGTATGTGTAGGTTTTGCCCAGACAAGATTTAGCCAAGTATTTTCAACAGTAGCATGGTACTACTTAGTCTCAGTGTGCCATGACTTTGGCTGTCCGCATGTAATGACGTCACAAATCTTAAACAAAAGCAAGTGCTACTTCCTAAAACACTATGAAATGTTAACATCTTTTCTGTTCATATAGCACAGCTAATGCCTCTTATACTTAGCAATTTATTAGTGAAAGTAATTTTCCCACTTATGACTCTTCATCTCTACTCCTTAGCCTATCACTCGTTTCCAGAGAAAGCCGCTGAAGATCTTTTCTAATGTCTGGATGATCTTCTAGATCTTCATATAATGACTGAACAATGTCTAATCTCCTGTAGTCCACTGGTTTTACTAAAGTGCGGACAACTTGAAGACATCTTTCCTTCAGAGTGAACACTGCAGAGAGATAGGAAAGTTATATTTTTAATGCCATGTTGAAGATACCAAGGCATAGATCACGAAAGAAACCAGCCTGAATACCAAAATGGTATTTATCTTGCTAGATAATAATTTCAAAAATCCTTTTTTTAAAAAAATCTAATAGACCAGGGATGGAGAACCTGTGGTCCTGCAGATGTCATTGGACTACAGCTCCCATCATCCCTGGCCACTAGCTGGAGCCGATGGTAGATGTGGTACAATAACACTTTGAGGGTGCACCGCTGTACTACAATAACATGAAACATATGAAGGCATAGAACAGGAAATTATACAAGTAACCTAAAAATAGCAATTGGCATAAACTAATTGAGATATCTCCCTTTCTAACTTCTGAAATACCCCATTACAGGTGTTTGTTATTTAGAGGTAAGAGCTAATGATTTAAAATGGTATGAAATCGGAATGGAATAGAAACATCTAAAATGAACCTTAGGTAAGTGGGAGGGATGTTTCCAGCATGTTACACAACCAGGGCTGATAAAAATCAATGTTTTTTTCTTTAAAAAATTAAAAATCTGATATTTTCATTTAATACCAATTTCAAAATTTTCCTAAAACAATTAGTAAAAAAAAGAGCCTAGGTCAAAGATTTTACCATGAATAACTGGAATACTAATTATACAACTTCTAATTATATTCTATGAATATGTTAACAGCATTTTATGGAGATGGGAGATAACCTGAATCAGTCCTATTCTGCAGGAGGTATAACATGAAGTACACGCTCGCTATCTCCCAAGGCCTCACTACTCTCTAAGTGCAAAGATAGAGAAGCTCAATGAATAGAGAATTTGGGGAGATGAAGGAGATCTGAACAAGGAGGAAACCACTGAAGTGGTAATCCAGCTCTTAACAGCAGCAGCCTCTTCTGCAGATGTAGAGACAATTATTTCTTTCTTTGCACTAATTCATTTATATTGAGAAATAATTTGGCAACTGAAAAAGCAGAAAAGGTTGTGCTTCTTTTCCTGACAATGAACAAGGAAGGCAAAGGAAGAAGACTGAGTTAACCATACCACCCAATATTTCAAGTTTCTCAGGTTGACTTGGTTGAAATTGCTCAAATTTTACTTTTTAAAGAACTTTACATTTCTCTAAAAACTGAAAGAGTTAACCATTCAAAAATCTATGTGCATATTTTGTTAATGTTGTTTGCTGAAGATGAAAACTAACCAGAAGAAGCAATCTTATTAGTACGATTTAAAAGGCTGTTTGGTGGTGGTGGTGATTCTGGCATATCATAATTAATTGGACAGTTGGAGCTGGTTCACCTCCTGAATGACTTCACAAGTTCATTCTAATTTAATACTAAAATGACCAAATCATCATCCTATTTTTAATGAAAATTAATCTGAAAACAATTCAGAGTAATTGCTTAGTGTGTACCTACCTTCTAATGAAACCTACATCTCTGAATATGCGTTAAGTTTATATTAAACAATAATGTACTTCTACTGAAAAATGATGATTAAATAGAACCTTCCTCACTAGTGATTTAAATAATTAAAATTGAGTCCTTCAGAGGCGCAATTTAAATCAAATCAACCATGTACGCTACTATAGGTAAACATGATCAGAAAATGTACATTACAGTTTAATCAAATGGGAATCAGACTATAATTGCACAACATTCTTCAAAGTGCAATGAAATAAATAAATTTTGGGTTAACTTTACCTGGTAATGTAATATTTGCAAATACAGGTTGTCCATTCATATTGCGGGTAGCCACAAACAGCTCTGCTTGGTTCACAAGAAGACTATCATCTGTCCCAGCATCTCTGAACAACCAAAGATGTTCTATAAAAAAATCCCAAATAAAATAAGAACATATCCAGAGCCCTGCGGGATCAGGCCAAAGGCCCATCTAGTCCGGCATCCTGTTCTCATAGCGGTCAACCTGCTGCCCGTGGGACATCCAGAGGCAGAACCTGAGCACAAGAGCTCAGCAGTGTTTACTGACAGAGATTCGAAATGGCATACAAGTATTGAAGAGTCCAACATTGTTCATAGAAGCTGTTCATGCCACCAAATGTTGCAAAAGAAATGTAGGTAAGTTTACTGGGTTTTAGCAAAAAATAAAAAATGAGAAATAGCATTGACACAGTAATCCAGAGAAAGAGGTGTCAACATAGCAAGAGCCTAAATTGTCCCCTTTTGTGAAAACCACATAGCTGCAAAAATTTATGGAAATGCAATCAGATTTTATATAACTCAATAATCACATGGAAAACCTGACCACTACATACCTTTATGTAGTAATTGGAGTATAGGATGCCATTTTTAAGATGTATGCTAAACTGAACACCAGGAGGAAGACCTGTGTAATCTGCTAGTGTAGCACAGGGCCTAAAAGACTGAGAGTGCTTCCAGATGCGGGCTTTATATCACAAACAGGTCATTCAGATCCAATTCTTACATGTGTGTGCTTAGCACCATGGTTTCCACACATTCCTGTTTTTTCTGTCATAGACTAGTTGAGTTGGAAGGGGCCTATAAGGCCTTGTTGCTCTCCTTTGAACCTGTTCCAGTTTGTCTGCCTCCTTAAAGTGCAGTGTCCACAACCGAGATGCCGCCTAACCAATGCCAAATAGAGGGAAACTAGCGCTTCATGCGATTTGGAAACCATACTTCTGTTAATGCAGCCTAAAATAGCTTTTGCCTTTTTTGCAGCCACATCGCACTGTTGGCTCATATTCAGCCATAAGTCATTGCTATTCATTGCTATTCCACTGCTTGCTCTTCACACCATTTGGTGGAGCTTCACTAAATGTATCTGGGCTGTCTACCCCTCTCCTCAATCACTCCTTCCCCACCCTCAAATACCTTTTTCTGTTCTGGGCATGTGTGCAGGCATTTTTATACCTTTGCGTGTACCTTTTCTGGGGGAAAATCCTAAGAAGTATGCAAGTACAAACATTACCAGCCTTAGTTATCATGTTTCACAACAAGCAAAACACAGGCTTGTGCTTTTGCATGGAGGAGCACAATACTTATTTCCTTTTTTTTTTTAATGAGGTCTTGGGAAACAGTGATATTTACCTGATTTTGCACAGGAGTAGTAAAGAAGTCTTACACAAACTTCTGTATTATATTCTTAAAAGAAAAAGAAGAAGCCTGATGCATATGCTGCAATTACAGTGTCTTAGGTAATCCCCCACATGTACTGCGTGCAGATCTTGAGAGAACAGTTCCTCTGAACTGAGTTGTTGAAATTTAAATGTGCCTTCACCATCAGAGGCAAGCAGTGGAAATAGTGTATCATGCCTGATAACTCTATTACATTTTGGTTACCTTGGCACAATCCTGCCTCACAAAATTATTTTGATTATTGTGGCTAAAGCTACCTGAAAGGCCAATTCCAAAAATGGTGTTGGAAAACTATATGTTTGTCCCACAGCATCTACACTATGCAGTCCTGCAGAATTCTATTACATCTCCAATACTTTTTGGCACCTACATAAAGCTACTGAAGGAGATTATCCAAGAATCTGAAGTGAGGAGTCATCAGTACAGTGATGACTCTCAACTCTGTTTCTTCCTTTACATCCAGATGAAGCGTGGAAGTGCTAGATCACAACCTTTCTAGCCCAGTTGTTTGTTGGATCTTCAAAAGCACAAGATAAGACAGGGCAGCTGTAAGAGTTATTTTGCGTAGCGCTTTGTAATGGACTTCTGAACATCAGACAATCAGCTGATTGCCAGATCTTCAGAAGCCCCTTTCAAATTGCTATTTTGTACAGCCCTGGGGCTTTGCAGGCAATCAAATGAATAAGCTCTGTTCTACTGGTGTGGCTAAAATGGGGAGGCCTGACAAGCCTAATTAGACCCATGGGCCAGAGGTTTCCCACCCCATGCTAGACCTTTGCATGGAATCAGTAATGGACTGGATGAGGGCCAATTAAGTGAAGATGGAGGTACTATTTGCCCAGACAAGATGGAGATACTATTTGTAGGTGGAGTGTCCAGAGAGATGGTATTCAACCTGTTTTGGATAGGGTTCTACTCTTAATAAAGGAGCAGGTCTGCACTCTCGGGGTGCTTATAGATCAAGCTTTGCCACAGGGAGTTCAAGTGGCCTCAGTGGCATAAACCACCTTTCAGGTGCCAAGAGGAATGTACCAGCTGCAATCCCTTCTGGAGACGGTACTCTTTCAGTTATCCCTGCTCTGGCAACTTCTAGATCTGGTAACCCCCTTTTTTCCTTTACCTGTGAAACTCTATACAGCTTGGGACCCAGTCAGAGAATTGCCTATTCCAACATTAAACATCTATACATGGCTGTCATCTTTGGAGACCCTCTTTCCTCTGTGTGTTTCTGCTGTCTGAGATTAAGTGGGTGGCAGCAGATTTGTATAATAGCATTATGATATTGCCAGTTTTATTGTCAAACACATTCCCAAGTGTCTCCAACACGGAATTCACCTTTTTCACAGTTGCTGTCCACTGGGTCAACATTTTCAACAAGCTACATATTATGACTCCAGGATCTCAGTCAGTCCCCATATGCATATATAAGAAATTACAGGTTTTTGCCCCAATAGTCTTCACTTTACACTGCCTTACACTGCATCACATATATCATTTTAATGCCCATTCACCCAGTCTGGTGCTCCTCACAATCCCTTTTTGTTCTTAACATTATTAACAACTTGGTATCTGCCGCAAACTTGGCCAATTTGCTGCTCACCACTAACATCAGGTCATTTATGAACAAGTTAAAAAGGACAGGGCCTAATACTGTTCCTTAGGGGACCGCATTTCTTACGTCCTTCATTTGTTAGAACTGTCCATTTATTCCTACTCTCCAATTCCTGTTCCTTAACCAGTTGCTGATCTATATGAGGGCCTGTCCTTTACTTATCTCTTGACTGCTAAGCTCACTCAAGAGTGTCTGGTGAGAGAATATAAAAAGCTTTTTGAAAATCTATATTATTTATTTATTAGATTTATATTCCACCCTTCCTCCCAGTAGGAGCCCAGGGCAGCAAACAAAAGCACTAACACTTTAAAATATCATAAAACAGACTTCATAATATATTAAAACAAAACATCTTTAAAAACATCTTTAAAGAAAGGTTTAAAAACATATTAAAAATTCCAACACTGATGCAGACTGGGATAAGGTCTCTACTTAAAAGGCTTGTTGAAAGACGAAAGACTTCAGTAGGCACCAAAAAGATAACAGAGATGGCACCTGTCTAATATTTAAGGGGAGGGAATTCCAAAGGGTAGGTGCCGCTAAACTAAAGGCCGATTCAGTCCCATAACCAGGCCTGAACCCAGAATGGGTCAAGATAATCTGTTTCATCCAAGAGTACTTTCAATTGCTGCGCCACAACCCTCTCAATCACCTTCCCTAAGAAGGGGGTATTTGCAACCGGTCAGTAGTTGTCACAAACCAATGGGTCCAGGGTGGGCTTTTTCAGAAACTGTCAGATCACTGTCTCTTTCAGGACAGCTGGAACCACTCCCTCCAGCAACGATGCATTGACCACACCCTGGATCCACTCAGTCATACCCCCTCGGCAAGCTTTAATAAGCCAAGAAGGGCAAGGGTCGAGAGGACACATTGCTGGCTGCATCATCGCAAGCACCTTGTCCATGTCATCAGGCCGCATGAACTGAAACTGTTCCCAAGAACTTGCAGCAGATGTTGCACTGGACACCTCACTGGGGACTACAGTAGATGTGGATATGGCATCAAGATTGCTATGGAGACAAGCAACTTTACCCTCAAAGTGCCTTGCAAACAATTCACAGTGGGCTCTGAATGGTCTAAAACTCTGTTTCCTGGAGCTGATGTCAACAGACTCTGACAATATGGAAAACTCCACTGGATGTCTACTTGAGAATGCAATGGTGGCAGAGAAGTGGGCCTTCTTCACTACCCTCACTGCCGCACAGTAGGCATGGTTGTGATGTTTTACTCGTGCCCAATCAGCCTCACAGCACATCTTTCACCACTTGCGTTCTAGCCATTGTCCAGCCTGTTTCATTGCCCTTAGTTCACTGGTGTACCAAGGTGGAAACCAGGCTCCACAGTGCCAGAGAGGGCATTTGGAGGCAACTGCATCAAGAGCCTGACCCGCCCCATGTGTTCCACAGCGTGACAAGGGCTTCAACAGGATCACCTGCTCTATCTACTGGGAACTTCCCCAGGACATTCAGGAATCCTGTGGATTCCATTAGTCTCTGGGGGCTCGGGGCAGACCATCTTAATCTATCCACAAATGTCAACTGAATCACCTCTATCCACATGCTTTTTGCCACTCTCAAAGAACTCTAAAAGGTGAAAGGGTCAGGACTTAACCTTGCAAAAGCGATCCTGGTTCTTTTTCAAGAAGATTTGTTATTCTATATGCATGGTAATTCTGTCTTTAATAACGCTTGCCACCAGTTTTCTTGAAACAAGACGTAAAGCAAAAATTACATCTTAGATGCATCCAGTTGTGCTCCTCTGCACAGAAGGGTGGTCGTCTAAAACTACTCAGGTTTATGTAGCTCAACCCTCCTTCCCACAAGCGCCTACTGTGACAATCAACAGTGATAAGTAAACTACCCAAACTGGTCTGTTCCGGTGTAGTCCCTCCAGCATTAACCAGATCTCTTTCTAAATCTACTCTATACCCTTCTTACGCTCAGTTTTCACCGTCTTTAGTGGCCGAGGCCTTTAACGGCTACGGAAAGAGGGAGAAATTCAACGGGCACAGGTTTTCTGACAGATTAACGTCAGAAAGCTTTACCCGTTAAGTTTTTGCACATCAGACAGGCATTAAAAGAACCTGGACTCTGCAGAGAGAAACAGTGCGAACCCAAATAACACCCAGACGGAACTGTAGCCACTGCTTCCCAGTGTCCGTTAAGCCAGCCAGCCAGCCAACTGCAACCCCTACCCAACACGGGTCGTCAGCAGCAGTTACTCGTACCCACCTTGATAGGTGTGCATCCGGCGGCCCGTGCGCGGTTTCAGGCTCGGATAGGGGCGCGGTTTGCCATCGAAGTCCAGCCAGACCGGGCTTACCAAGCGGGGGCTGCGGTTGCAAAAAATGACCTGACAAGGCTGTCGAGTATTCACCGAGCACAGACGCCGGAAAACCTCTCTTCCTCCTCTCTCTTCGTCTTCCTTTCCGGGTTTCGGCATCCTGACGACTTGGAACTATACAAGCTGCACCTCCAACCAAGTAGTCAACGCAGGCCTAGGCATATGCAGAGAGCAATTACTGGGGAGACAGACCGCCTCGAAATAAAGCACGCACTACGCATGCGCACCCTCAGCAGCCATTGTTTTGTGAGAATCCCGAGCAGCCGTCTGTCTTTTATTCTGGGCGCCTGCGCAGCTCGCCTTTTCGTTTTGGGGCGGAAGGTTTACTGGTGGTGTTTATTTATTTATTTATTAGATTTATTAGTCGCCCATCTGGCTGGCTGTCCAGCCACTCTGGGCGACGTACATAACAGAACATACAAACACATCAGGACATTAAAATCTAAACAATAAAATAGAACCTAATTCTGTCCTTGTCCAGAGCCTCCTTACTCTTGCCCGGCGACGACAGAGTTAGAATCGGTAATGGTGTTAGTGGTGGGCGGCGATGATGTACGGGCTGGGGGCCAGTATGGCCCGGAGCCTGTAGTTCTTTCTAACTCTCTGGAAAGGGGAAGCGCCATTTTTGCGAGGCTGGCTCCTAGATCTTTTGTCTGTGGCGGCGGCTGCCGTGGGGGGACCTCCTGGCTCGGGAAGTTGTGGCAGCGGTTCTCGAAACTTGCGTTTCTCTCTCCGCAGCTCCCGGCAGTTCTTCCTGCACAACGCCAACCGGGGCTGTACTAGAACATGCCGGACGGACGCCCCCGAGCAGGGAACAGCCCCGCCGGCTTGAGCTGGGGGTGGAGGCAATCCTCCGGCGCTGCTGCGAGGAGGATCCGAGCTGGCTCGTCCGCCGCTCCATCCCAGCGCAAAGGCAGTTCTCAGGCATTAGCACTGGCGATGGAGGCGAGGGCGGGCAGCGGCTGCAAATGTTCCGGGGCATTAGGAAGAAAGCTGTTGCAAAATGCAAACCGTTTTCGGCATGTTTCATGAAAGAAAGGAACAACTAAAACACAAAAAGTGCCATGGGTCCCACTGAGAGCTCCTGGCCAAGTGATCAAGAGGAGGTCTTAGCTTTATGTTTAGCCAGTATGGGTGACTATTTAGTTAATCGTTTGCTGGTGGTAAGGTGAGGCTTATTTTTGTAAAGTTCTATTAAAAAAGCTAACAGGGAGGAAAGGGATTGGGTGGGATGTACAGAATATAAGAGAATATATATGGCTAAGAGGAAATTTTGAGTGTTCTCAATATTGTAAGAGCAAAATAAAAGGGGGGAAAGTACGCTTTCATTAAACGCTGTGGAACATGTAAATACGGTTGCATACACATTTTATGCTCTCTTTTACGAGAAGTCCAACAATCTAGAGATACCAGGCAGATTATTATTATTATTAATGATCATCATCATAATAACGTTTCCCTGACCTAAGGAGATTTGTTCTGGTGATGTTTGACAACACTTACAGTGCTATCTTACAAGTGTTTACTCATAAGTAAGTCCATCAAGTCCAGTGGGGCTTACTTCCAGGTAAAGTGAGTATAGCCCAGCAACCTATTTGCCACAGTGGCCAACAAGATGCCTGTGGGAAACCCACAAGCAGAACATGCTTGTTCCCTAACAGCTGGGATTCAATGGGTGCTGCCTGCCATCCTGGAGGCATCATATAGACATCATGACTAATAGCCAGAAATAACCTTATCCTTCATAAATTTGTTTAATTCCCTTTTAAGATCCCCTGGATTGCAGATGAGTGACTGAAGCTGGGAGAGGCTGGTTTGCTAAGACCATTGATTGAGTCAATTCCTGGCAGAAGTAAGATATGACCTTGGTACTTCCTGATTTACAGCCACTCTTAGCGGTTAAATTTCCCCTCTTTGGTTTAAGGTGAGCAGGGCTGGATTTAATATGCTATTTTTGTTTTTTTTATTGTTTATATTAAATCCCATTAGTGACTGACCTGTGGCCTGGGCAGCAGAGGGTAGTGGCACACCTGAAAAGGAGCAGGAGTGTATGCACACCTTGTGATGACACAAAGCTAGATTTGCACTACTGCTTGCTCCCTGACCAATTAGATTGAAGCTAAAATCACCCTAAGGCACAGGGTGATGGGTAAGGAGGGGATGGCATCTGCACTAGAGTAAGCATTCAAGTGGCACTATTATGCTTTGGACAATTTATGGCACACATGCTATTGTTCTAAAAATGCTGTCAGTTGCTCTGAGCTTTTGGAAATGGGGCAATACCAGTGGCAAGGCAGTACCAAAGCATACGTTTCCACTGACTGCATCTTCATCAGTGTAGGGTTTAATCCCGTTTGGTTACTGTTGGAAAATCCAACAGTTCTTCAGAACGTTCCAGGGGAGACAAATGTGTGTGGCCTTGGAATCCAGAGTCATTGTTCATGTTCTCCCAAAGAGGTTTCCAACTTGATCTTACACATATTGTACTTTTCTAAAAGTCCCACTGTAGAACTTACTCAGCGCATAGTTAAACTATGGAATTTGCTCCCACAAGATGCGGTAATGGCCACCAGCTTGGATGGCTTTAAAAGATTAGACAAATTCATGGAGGACAGGGCTATCAATGGCTACTAGCCGTGACGGCTGTGCTGTGCCACCCTAGTCAGAGGCAGCATGCTTCTGAAAACCAGTTGCCGGAAGCCTCAGGAGGGGAGAGTGTTCTTGCACTCGGGTCCTGCTTGCGGGCTTCCCCCAGGCACCTGGTTGGCCACTGTGAGAACAGGATGCTGGACTAGATGGGCCACTGGCCCGATCCAGCAGGCTCTTCTTATGTTCTTAACTTCAGTCTGTAGTAAGTGTACATAGACTTGCAGTCTTTTGGAGTTTTTGATGTACATAAGGAATGAGCACAATGAGCTATAAGCAGTTCTGATAGTGCATAGCTACTAGTTTTTCCAGAAAAGTGGAGTGGGGTATGCTGCTCATACTGCACAAATTGTATACTTATTACTCTGGATATCAAGCGGTGACTTTAAAGGGAAATTAAGATCAGCATTTCTGCTAATTCCATTAGACCACACAACGAGGTGGCATTTGGTGACATTACAATTTGTTGTCAGCATATATTAGTCAAGCACTATATTTTCTATCTTTATTGTAACCATTTCTGCTACATAGTTTACTGCATAAGGTTTTGGAATTTGATAGAAGTTTATTTTGGATAAAAATTATTTTGCCTTTTAAACTTGGCTTTCAAACCCATCATTTTCTTTACTGTGTTCAATAGTGTACTGGAAAATACTTACTCTTCAATGTCACCATTATGACTTTTCACATTGTACACACACAGACGTCTTAGAAAAGAAATGCAGTGATTATTATCACAACCTTTGCATTCTTCAATTAATTTTCTAAGGGCCTTTTTCAATGCATTGATTATGTGGGTTCTATTTTTATCCATAACATTTTTAATGGAAACAGAGAGAAGCTATGCCAGGATCTTGGCATCTGTCCAAGCTTTAAAAATGGATTCTACAAAAGATAGTGAAACAAACAATTCCAAAAGATACCCAGTTTCATCTAGCTTACTTTTGGAGGTATATTGGTATCTTCCACCACAGAAATCTCTGGCTGAGATCTTAGAGTAAACCCAGAGCTCCAACAGAGGAATCATCTAGTTACCAAAAAGAATATGAAAAACTGGTGATATTTGGAGGCACACAAAGATTGCAATTGTAGCAATACATCCTGACCTCAGCTCGAAGGGACAAGACGTGGAGAGAAAGTAGCAACCATAAGGTAAGGGTAAATTATCGTAAGCAAGAGTTCTCAAAATGTGAAGTGGCTCACATAAGGGTGACATGTTGCTCTTAGATTTTCTCTTTCTAGAGCAGTGTTTCTTAACCTTTTTAAACCATGCCTCCTTTTAGATAACATAAAAAATCTCATGCCCCCCCTTCAAATCTGGCTACCCTAATTATTTATTTGAATTTATAAAAGGATTGAAATAATGTGACTTTTAATTATAAATTAACTTTTGGTCTTAATTATAAAAATGAATCAAAAGTACTTTTTTTAAAGATATATTTATTCAGCTCTGTTGTTTTGGGGTGTACAGGGAAACATTTCAGCCAAAAATTTTCCAAAGTGAAAACTCCTTGAAATCATCTTTGGCAACTGAATAAAACTTGAATTCCAAAAACCTTTTGGAGATGCTCTGGGCAAGGACTGAACACCAGTGATAAAAGGGTTCCTCACAGGCTTCTAACATACTGCTCATGAGATAATGCCGAACTACTATGCAGCCATGATGATGTACAGATCACACAATAAGCTGCATATGATGTTCCTACCTTCCAAACAGATTTCATACTTTTACATTTTAATACTGTTGATTTTTTACTTGTAGTGTACATGTTTTGGGACACCACCCCCCTCGGTTGAGAAACACTGTCCTAGAGTTTGCCTTGACTGAGACAAGAAATAAAGACTGCCATGAAATCCTTACATGACAGTTCTGTTGAAATCAGTAAGACATAATTTTAAGTAAATATAGATGGGGTAGCAATAGTGTTAGCAAGACTCCTCTGTAGACACATGTTTCACATTCACACATTCTACAAGTCTTGTGAATTAGGATCTTTAGACACTGGCAATAGTGCGTCTTGGCAGATTTACCCAGTAACTTATACTCGCACAGATCTTAAACATGGGGATATTTATTGAGCATATAAACACTTAATCAAAATATTCAATTCAATTCAATTTATTGTACTAGCCAAAGACCATGACAAATACATTAAAAACATAAAAACATACAGAGGTATGTAAAAGTATACAGAGAACAAATTGTTGTTGCAGCCAAAATACAAAAGAATTTCAGTTACCATCAGCGAGCTCAGTTTAAGACTCTGAATCTCCCAAACAATTTGTAGCAATTTTATCTAGTTCTTTCTAATCTTTTTTGCAGCAAGCGCAAAAAGAGCCCCTTTGTATGTCACGTAACCATTATTATCGCTCAGGAGGAATTGTACTGATTCTACAAGGTCATTCACACTTCCCTGAGACAACAACAGAGGTTTCAAGAATCTCTCTCTTGGGTGCCCATACAGGGGACAAATTAACATATAATGAATAATGTCCTCCACCTGACCTTGGTCACAAATACACAATCTATTTTCAAATGGCACCTTTTTGTAGCATCCATCTAGTACTGCAGTTGGCATGACTTGGAAACGTAGTTACATAAAAGCATTTCTTAGGGAAACTGGCATTAATTTTGTCAAATAACTGGCTCTAAAATGTTTCGTTTTCACCGAAGAGAACCATAGGGAAAATCTGGAGATCTTAATTAATTGTAAGTCCCTTCTAGCATCTATCCAAAACAGCCAGTCCCTTAAATGACTCTTATCCATACGCAAGAGAGAGTTCAGCTCAGGGAGTTAGTAACTGTATAAGAGCCTATGGGAAGTTAAATTCCAATTTTGATGATTATTCAATTCCATATAGCACAACGCTAGAAGTCGTTCATTTAACAGAGTGGCTATTCGTTTAAAATACTTTAACTGCACCCACTCCACTCTAGTCTTTATTGATGGCCAGCCAGTTTCAGTTCACAAGAAAGCTGCCGGAGTTCCTGATGGAAGAGAGTAAAGTTTTCGGAAAAGTTTATTCTGTACGGTTTCTAGGCTTTTAATGGTATCAATATCAAACCCCCATATTTCTGCACCATAAAGCATTTGTGTAATCACTTTACTACAGAAAATTTTTAAGGCAGGTTCAATCAACTGTCCTCCCTTGTTATAATAAAACTTCATCAATGCCCCTGTCGTTTTCTCTGCTTTCAGCTTCGTCGCCTCTCTGTGCTACTTCCATGAGAGGGACTCGCTGAAGATGATGCCCAAATATCTAAATGAACGTACTTGCTCTGTGACCTGTTGATCTAAAGTCCATTTGTACCTTGGACTGCGTTTAGCAAAGACCATAGTTTTAGTCTTAAGAGTAATTTATTGCTAGATGTCCAAGTTTACAGCAAGTGCTAAATGCATCCAAAAGGTTTTTAAGGCCCAAGCGAGAAAGGGAGATGAGCACCAAATCATCTGCATACATCAGAATAAAGATCTTTCTATTCCTAATTACTGGAGAAGAGGAATCTGCTCGAGCTAGCCAAGACACCAAATCGTTAACGTAAATATTAAAAAGCGTGGGAGCCAAAAGGCATCCTTGTTTCACACCTCGCGTTGTTTTAAAAGCTTCTGTCAGAGCGCCGTTTAAACCAACTCTAACCCTCATTTCTGTGTTGCTGTATAATTCTTGAATCAGCTTCAGAAGTCTGCGGTCAATGTTAGAACTTTGTAATTTATCCCATAACCTCGTTCTGTTTATAGAATCAAAAGCTGCAGAAAGGTTGATAAAAGCGGCATAGAGATGCTTTTTATTCTTAGTATATTTCCTTATAATGAAATTTAAAGTAAAGCATTATCTATAGTACTATATCCTCTCCTAAATCCTGCTTGTTCTTTGTGTATGATTTGATTTCTTGCAGCCAGTCCATTAATTTTTGAAGCAGATACCAAGCATAAAGTTTTGAAGGAATATATAGCAAGCTGATTGGCCGGTAATTTTGTGGGTCATTCCTATCACCTTTCTTGTAAATTGGGAATATTATACTTGTTTTCCACCCGAGGGGCATTTGTCCAGTGCTGTTTATCATGGTGAATAATCCGGCAAAAATAGGTATCCACCAATCTGTATTTTCTTTGAAAAGCTCTGGAGGAAGCGTATCTTCTCCTGGGGCTTTCTTTAGTTTCAAAGATGAGATAAGGGTCTTTACCTCACAGCTGGTAAATGGTTGACACTTGGGTAGGTTATCAAGATCTTTATGCACCTCCATCTCTTCCCCCATCGCTAGGCTGTCCACCAAATATGTTAGAGAAGTGATTAACCCATGAAGAGACAGGGACTGAAGCCTCCAGAGTAGACCTTATTTCCTTTAGACCCCGAGTTACAAGATCCCAGAATTTATCTTCATTCCATTCTGTTACCGCCTGGCCCAGTGCCTGCCACTGGGTTTTTATATATACATCTTTCTTATTTTTAAGCAATCTTTTGTATTCCAACCTGCATTTAATTAAATTTCCCATTGTTTCCTCAGATGATTTCTTGTGGGATTCTCTTATTTTTTTGGCCAGTTCTTTCTTGGCCACTTTACATTCAGCGTCAAACAAGCCATAGCGTGTTGTCTGTGTATTTTTATCTATAGGTGTTAAGAGGCAAGGCCTAAGTTCTGTAACAATTTGCTGGAAGATATCTATATGATACAAGGATTTATCCCAAAATAATTGTCGCTTACTCACCAAAAAATTACTTTGTAGTTTCTCTTGGATAGTACTACTCAATCTGCAGGACCATTTCAGTCTCCTCTCGCCCAACATTTCACCAATTAAATTTACTGTTTCAGTTGCTGATACACATTCAAGCAATGGACTTAAAGACACCAATATGGGAAAATGATCGCTTTCTGTTCGTTCAAAAATTTCAAAAGTATTTACTAAAGGGAATAATGAGGAGGAGACCATGATATGGTTGATACCTCTAGCACCACATTTGCTCAAGTAGGTGAAATAGCCTCTAGATTTGTCCACTGAGCTCCCATGCAGGGTGTATAAATTCTGATGGTATACAAATTCTAAGAATTTTAATCCTTGCTTATTATATTTACTATCCATGGAGGTATAGGATGTTAAAAAAATATCTTCCAAGTCTATGCCCAGAGGTTGCAAGAGACCTTCAGAGTCTGCCCCAATTCAGGCACTGAAGTCTCCACATATAAATATATATGCTTGTGGGAACTTCTGATTTATCTGCTCCAGCAAAAGTAATAGATCTTTCCATATCTTGGGAGCTATTAGCGGACAGTTAGTAGGTGGAAAATAGATGTTTATACAGGAAAGGAAATTTCCTGTCTCTGTTTTAAGTTGTATTGACAAAAGAAAGTTGCTTTGTAATCCAAAGCTCGCCAGCTGGGATTCCCCTGCTAATTCTAATGAGATGAAAGACGCCAGGCCTCCACTTCCTCCTCCCTTCTTAAATTTCTTTATAGCTGGCTGGCTAAATGTTTTATAACTCTGCATGGGGAATTAGATTTGTAAATCCAGGTCTCTTGCAGGCAAACTATATCATATTGTTGGGACTTTTCAATAAGTTCCTTATCTGCCATTTTATTTTCCCACCCCACCACATTCCAGGAAATTATATTCAACTCTTTGTGCTTTGTATCTAGTCAGTTGAAATTACTTGAAAATGTTTTAGAAGGCTCATCATTAGTCCTTCTATAGTTACCCTTAGACCAACGTTTGTCTTGAATGTTCGACATATAATGTTCTTTCTGGTTTTCTTGTCTATAGATATCTAGCCGGATATTATTCGGATATGTGACAAATGAAGGGATCTTATTTCTCAAATTCTTCCATCTCCTACTACTCCCGCTGCTGTTTTTAGACTGTCTTTCTCTTTCTCTCTTTGATGCTGAAGATGGGGGGTTACTCTACCACTGACAGAACTTTTTTTGTCGTCCTTTCAGCTCTAATAGCAATTCTCTGTCAGTAAACCTATATAATAAAGACCAAAATTTACACCGTACCTCAGGATCCTGAAATGTTAATTCAATACTGCCTCTTTGTCTGTGGTGGGACAGACATTTGCAGAAGACACCTTTTCTTAGATCCAAGGCCGCTCCCAATATATATTGAATTTCAGCTAAAAGTTCTGTCTCGGATCTTATTCCTCCACCTAGTTTCCTCACTGGCCAATTATGGATGACCACTCGGAGTTCATCTGGGGGTCTCTCCCTGAGTAAACTCTTTTTAAAAATAGGAATTGGGATTGTTCTCTTTTCCTCTATTTTATTGGGCAAATATGATAGCTCTCCGCTCTCCACTGTTTCCCCCGATCCGTGTTGCTGTACAGAGCAGGTGGAGGGTCGATGTATCATATCCAATCCCTCTTCTGTAGATAATATTTTAGGGCTTTGTAAGGTGACACTTGGCAAAGTACTCTTGTGTTCCTTTTGTACTGAAGAAGAGGCAATGTCTGGATATTCATCTAATATCAACAACCTTGGATCAGAAGGAGTAAGATCTAAAATAAAGGAAGTGTTTCTTGGGTGGGGCAGTTTGTCTGAGAGGCTACAGTCAAACCCCCCAACTCTACGAGCCCAACTAATGTTCCAATAGTGGCTTTCAAACCAGATACTTCCTGTTGCAACTTAGCCATTTTGTAAAAAATTCTTTCTGCTGTTTGCTTAGATAAAAAGCATTGATCTCGTAAGAGCCCCCACAAGGAGGGAACTTCTACCTCTGTTTCTCCTAAATCAGGCTTACCTGTACTTTTCTTAACTGTATTTAATATTTCTTTATATGAAGAAAACTGAGTTTGCCTGGGTGGTGAGGAATTAACTTTTATCAGATCTGGATCAATAGACTAATTAGTTGGACCTTCATTAAAAGAATGCATATCTGAATATCTTCCCTGAGCTATGCTATCTCCTACCCTGGCTGTTACACAAACACTGTTTAAAAAGCCCAAACTGTCTATAGATAGCAATTCTGTGATCTCTTGGCCCATCCACTGCTCTTTTGCTTTTAACTCCCTTCCTTCTTTAGCTGGCTCACAATAATCTAGTATAGATTTCTGGACTAAGTTAGTTGGTGAACTGTTGCATGTAGCGCTACGGTATTGAGCACCATATTAAAAACTGAAGACCGGTCTAATCTTCAATGAATAAAAACTGTAGGCAAACAACTCTGTTTTCAGTAACTAAAATTAATAAATTTCACAAATACATTAGAACCGGAGATCTTATAACCCCCTTTTCCAGCAAACATCTGAAGGGGGGGGGAAAGATAAATAAAGATAAAATAAAAATAATTCAAACCAAGTCCTGCCTCTATTAAAGATGGTATCTGTTCAGTTATTGCTTCTAACAGGCAAGCTTTTAAGCAACTGTGTCCTTTATATGGCATCAATCGAAAGGGTAGCCAGCAGTTAAGCTAAACAGAGCTGCACGTTCTATCTATAAGCAGCTGTTCATATCCAAGCCTCCATCAGCGTAGTCTCTTCAAATTACTCCTCCTCCTCCTTGTACACTGTTGTTGTCGCACTTGAGCACACTGCTCACACATTAAGTTCTTTTTACTGCCCTGTAGTGCTTCAATTTCAAAGAAGAAGAAGAATACAGCTGCCTTCATGGGGGGGGGGGAGAGAAAGAAGTACGTAAAAGTACAGGAAAGTACAGCAATGCCAAACTTGCTGGTGTAACAGGCTGGCAGTCAGAGTGGGTTGTTCCCCCCTCCTTATCCTCTTCAGCTTTTCAACACCCCCATTAAGTGGCGGGGAGGAGAGCTCAGGTTTATCTCAACTTTATTGCTCTTCCTCCTATGTAACTTCAATACTTCAGAGCTTCTCTGAGTTTACTGCTGCTGGATGAATATTTGGGCTTACTAAATAAAATGAGCAGGCAAAATGGTGGTAAATGGTGGAGAAATACCTGTCTATGAAAAGCTGGCTTTTAGTCAGTTCAGCAGTGTAGAGATCTTTTAGATAAACAAGAGTCTTTCCAGCTTCCAACTCCAAAGGTTTTAAATAAACGTTGGTGTTTTCCACTTCCAGCTCGCAGGATTTGGCTCCTCGAAATGCCGGTGCAGACTGATTCGCAGCTTATCTCTCCCCTTCCCTTCCTCTTTTTTACAAGATAAATCCCACAGAATGCAACACTGAGATTCAAAATTCAGAAACTCACCAAAGATAAAGGAGTTATCCAGCACTTGTCATAACTCTTCTTGTATTACACCACTCACAACAGGAGGAATGTAAAAATGATAGGGGAGTGAAGCAAACACTCGACCCCCTTCCTACGTGTCTACTAAGAAATAGCTCCCTCTTCAGTTCGAATCTAAATATACACATTTAACACTTCAATGGGGAATAGCTCAGTACCATTACATATCTATTTGACATCAGTGGGGATAGCTCAGTAACGATGTGTGAGGGAATTAGCTACATAAACCTAACCATAACTAAACTCACACATTCACCCTACAAACACACAAAGGAGCACACACACAAGGCATAAACGGAGATGGGGCGGGGAGTTGAGTTCAGCACCACTGAGGAAGGTACACTAGCCTGCCCTTTCTCTCTCTCTGGGCTTACCTTACAGGCTAGGCCTCAGTCATGCACAGCTGGGCAGGGAGGACCAGAATATGACGTTTGAAACACAGTCATACACTGTCAAAGACAGGCAGAGGGAGCAGATGTGGAGGCTACAATTTTTAAGGAAAGGACCTCCAGAAGACAAGATAGAGAGCAAAATGTACCTTTCCCAGCCCTAGTGGGCAATCTGAAAAAAGAGCTAGAGCACGTTGAAACTCCTCGATCAGCTAGAGAAACAGCAAAGGCAGCAGGTCCAGAGCAAAGCAGGAAAAGTAGTGGAGCCCTAAAAAGAACTTTTGAAGCAGCTCCGCAAGCAAGGACCTCTGTTTGAGCAGGCAGGGGTCCAGAGATAGTGAAGGAAAAGCAGGGGAATGTCAGACCCCATGGTTCTGGCTGGCTAAGTGTTTCAGCAGGTGATTTCAGAAGAGAGCGATTTTCAGCAGAGCGGGTGACCAAGACCCAGAACAGTGATTCAGCAGGTGATTTCATAATGGAACTAGGCAACCGGCAACCAGAACCCCCTAACCTGGCTCTAGGAGTAGTTTTTATACCTTTCTGGACAAAAGCCTCAAAGGAGAATACAGAATTGATTGGATCGGGCAGGTATCCTTCCTTAATTTCCATTCCTATGATGAGTCGTATGGTCAGGGTAATCGGCTCTTCTTTTGTGAAGACAGGTGGTGGCATTCACCTTTTAGCTAGCTTGATAAGATTTGAACAACCGGCTCCTCTCTTGGGGGACAAACATTTACAATTACTTTTGGGATTGCATTGATTGGATTGCCAAAGATCATGTCCTGTGCATATGACTGGCATCATCCTCTTGGTTGAAATGATAGACAACTCTTTCAGGTACTTCTTCCATCCGGTCTCAAGCAGCCTTTTCCCAACATGAACCAAACTGAAGCCATTTTAAAAATCATATAAGGCCATGTTGGGGTGGAGTGTCTCTCAGGTTTATAGGCTTGTAGCCAGCCTGCCAACAATAGTGTCAGAGTGACTTCATGCCAGCAGTATGAAGCCAAGGTTCAATTTTTCCAAGTGTCAATTGGTCATGATGAACACAAAGAAGATATCTACAATGCTGCAGGGTTTAGTTTCCTTTCAACAAGAAAGCTTTAGAGTAATCTTTTTAACATCTCTTTTGACTGGTATTTTCAATGTATATTTATGTGAACTACTTAGAGGTTTTGATTTTTAAGCTATATGTAAATTCTATTAAATAAATACTAGTGGCTTTGTAATGTTTGCTTTACTTACAAGTAAACAATATATCAGAAGAGCAACTGGCATATCCTTATTAACTATAAGCAAGACACTCCCATCCCAATTCTCTCTCCTTCACTGTTTCTAGCAATTCAAAACTGCCATCTACTTTTTTGTTTTCTTGTCTCTCTGCCCCCATTTCTCATCTGGAAGGATTTCACCTTCTCCAAACTTTGTTTAGTGTCTCATTATAAAAGCTGGAGAGCAATTACCAGCTATCAGAGCTTCTCAATGATGAATCATAAACTCAAGATCCTGGACTACTGGACAACAATCATTGTTAAATCTATCATCATGAGTCATAACAGTATGCTAGTTTGGATCTTAATTCTTCCTTGGGTCTGGTGGTTGTTATAATGGGCCTGGGGTTGGGAGAGACTGTTGTTGTCATGTGCCTTCAAGACAATTTTAACTTATGGTGACCCTATGAATCAGCGACCTCCAATAGCATCTGTTAAAAACCACCCTATTCAGATCTTGTAAATTCAGGTCTGTGGCTTCCTTTATGGAATCAATCCATCTCTTGTTTGGCCTTCCTCTTTTTCTACTCCCTTCTGTTTTTCCCAGCATTATTGTCTTTTCTAGTGAATCCTGTTTTCTCATTATTTGTCCAAAGTATGATAACCTCAGTTTCATCATTTTAGCTTTTAGTGACAGTTCTGGTTTAATTTGTTCTGACACCCAATTATTTGTCTTTTTCACAGTCCATGGTATCCGCAAAGCTCTCCTCCAACACCACATTTCAAATGAGTTGATTTTTCCCTTATCCACTTTTTTTCACTGTCCAACTTTCACATCCATACATAGAGATCGGGAATACCATGGTCTGGGAGAGATTACATAGCACAAAAGCCAACTAAATACTAGTGTGGGGCTGTTCTGGGGGGAGTGGCACATTGAATGCCCTGCATTCCATGGAGAAATACACTCACACAAGAGTCCCAATGAAATACAAGTTAGCCAAAATGCAGCAATTCCATATTTATTGAGCTTTGGTCCTTGGTAAAGGTTCAACCTCACAATCACACACTCGTTTTTCCAATACAGTCCCAAGTTCTCACAAGCAATCAGAATGATAGCAGCAGCACCTCAGAAAATTTATTTTGCCTATTGCAATGCCTGGGTCTTCTGCAGATAGGGTTTCCAGGTCAGAAGCATCCCAAACCCTTTGATTTCAGGGGCGGGCCCTAGTGATGTCATTAAGCATGATACATTAAGCATCAACCACAGTTGCTTGGAGCATACAATTCAAACAAATACATTTCTCTGATTGGAAATTAAGATAGAAATCTTAGCTGAAAGATGGAGCCTCGGTCTGGGACATTTAATCCATCTTTACGCCTGAGTGGTCCCATGTAATATCTCCACAACACTAGGCTTTCTACAATGGCCTTTGGTGACTGGCCTGGCCTGAGGGCACTTAAACCCTTCTTACCAGAAGCAAGTACACTAGATTAAATGTTCCCTATCCAGACTTCCTAAGCAGGTGATAAGGAATGATCCTGTCACTTCAGCTGGACCTGTGAACACCATCTTTTAGCTAAGATTTCTATCTTAATTTCCAGTCGGATGTGTTTTGTTTGAGTGGTATGCTCCAAGCAACTGTGATTGATGCTTAATGTATCAGGCTTAATGGCATCACTAGGGCCTGTCCAATGACATCACTAGGGCTCGCTACTGTGACATCACTACAGTCCACCCCTGAAATCTCAGGGTTTGGGATTCTTCTGACCTGGCAACCCTAGAATGAAGGGTTGGGGCAAAGTATGTCTTTTTACTGTGCAGTCTTGTGCATGTTTATTCAGAAGTAAATTGTTCAGTGGGTTTACTCCTAGGTAAGCATAAGATTGTAGCCTTAGTAGAGAATAAATCAATTCATCAATCCTGGGTATGACGAAGATCAGACAGTACTAATTCAAAATGTCACTGTAGATTTTTCTTTATTCTGGCATCATTTTCTGTGAAACACAGTTACAGTTGCTCTGTGGTTTTGATGACTTCTTTAGTTTTCATGGTTATAGTGGTGCAAACGTATTTCAAAAGATGGTAGGGGATTTCCAAGATGATCTCTTGCAATTAAATAATATTTTAAGGGCCATTCATTTTCATAGCTTCTGGCCTAAATTTAGCAGATTTGCTAGCTGTTATATCAAATCACTTCTTTGTTTGGCTAGAATCAACACTTTTGCATAGATTTATTCATTTATTTATAAAAGTATTTGTATACCACTCTCTCATAAAACATCAGGGCACTGTACAACAACATAAAAACATTTAAAACAATCCAGGTGCTTCTAGAGATGGATGACTTAGCAGCTACAAGTGGAATAGCAACGGTGCTTCCAGACTTCTGAAATCCAAATTTCTGTAGCTAAGTGATCAGTGGTTTGGTTGGTGATTCATAATATGTGTAATTGGTATTAATGAATCTGATAGCACCCTCTGTGTACACAGTGCTTTTGGAAATTAACTAATCTATTGCCAATTGCAAGACTCCTCTCCTACTGTGTGGCAGTGAGGGTGGCGAAGAAGGCCCACTTCTCTGCCACCACTGGATCCTCAAGTAGCCATCCATTGGAGCTTTTCTGTACTGTCAGGGGTCTGTTGACATCAGCTCCAGGAAATGGAGTTTCAGACCATTTGGAGGCCCATTGTGAATTGTTTGCAAGGCACTTTGAGGGTAAAGTTGCTTGCCTCTGTAGCAATCTTGATGCCACATCCACTGTAGTCCCCAGTGAGGTTTCCAGTGCAACATCTGCTGCAGGTTCTTGGGATCGGTTTCAGTTGATACGGCATGATGCCATGGACAAGGTTCTTGTGACGATGCGGCCAACAATGTGTCCTCTTGACCCCTGCCCTTCTTGGCTTATTAAAGCTTACTGAGGTGGTTTGACTGAGTGGATCCAGGGTATGGTCAACGTGTCATTGAGGCAGGGAGTGGTTCCAGCCATCCTTAAAGAGGCGGTGATCCAACCGCTCCTGAAAAAGCCATTGGTTTGTTACAACAACCGCCTGGTCTCAAATACCCTTTTTTAGCTAAGGTGATTGAGAGGGTTGTGGCGCAGCAATTGCAAGTACTATTGGATGAAACAGATTATCTTGACCCATTCCAATCTGGGTTCAGGCCTGGTTATGGGACTGAATCAGCCTTGGTCACCCTGATGGATGGCCTTGGTTGCCCTGATAGATGACCTTTATTGGGCAAAGGACAGGGAGCGTGACCCTGTTATTCTTACTTGATCTCTCGGTAGCTTTTGATACCATTGACCATGGTATCCTTCTGGGCAACTTGGTGAGATGGGTATTGGAGGCACTCTTTTACAGTGGTTTCAATCCTATCTCCAGCGTCATTTTCAGAGAATAGCTTAGGCAATTGTCTTTTGGCCCACTGGCAGTTGTGCTGTGGGGTGCCGCAGGGTACCATGTTCCCCATGCTGTTTAACATCTATATGAAGCCCTTGGGAGTGGTCATCAGATTTGGGGCGAGGTGTCAGCAGTACACTGATGATACCCAGCTCTATTTCTCTGTAACATCTGGATAAGGAGAAGTCGTGCAAGCCCTGGACCAGTGCCTGGACTCAGTGGTGCGGTGGATGAGGGCCAATAAACTGACTCTGAATCCTAGCAAGACAGAAGTGCTGTGGGTTGGTGGTTCCCGAGTTGTCAGTTGCCTGCTTTGGATGGGGTCGTACTCCCTGTGAAAGAGCAGGTTCGTAGTCTGGGGGTGTTCCTGGATCCAACTTTATCACTAGAGGCCCAGGTGACCTTAGTGGCTAGGAGTGCTTTTTACCAGCTTCAGCTGGTAAGACAGCTGCAGCCATTTCTGGTAACCGGGATAGCCTGACCACTGTTATCCATGTACTGGTAACCTCCAGGCTGGATTATTGTAATGCACTCTGTGTGGGGCTGCCCTTGAAGTTGGTCTGGAAGCTGCAGCTAGTGCAAAATATGGCAGCACAACTGCTCAGTGGGGCAAGGTATCGCCAGCTTGTCACTCTGCTGCTGAAAGAATTACACTGGCTGCCCAGTAGTTACTGGGCCAAGTTCAAGGTTCTGGTTTTGGTGTACAAAGCCCTATATAGGTTGGGACCAGGATACCTGAAATATTGTCTTACTCATGTGGTGTGAAAGACTCCTTTTCCTAACATTTTGGCTTCTTGTTTTTCTCCACCCACCACATCTTTGAAATATATCGTATATGGTTAACCGTACTGTTGCCCTGACTTACTTTATGTTTGTTGCTATTTTGTGTTTTTATTATGTTTTTATATTGATTGTGTATTTTTATTGTTTTTATTATATTTGTAAGCTGTGCTGAGCTCTGTTTTTAACAGCAAAAGGGCAGGATATAAATTCTGTTAATCAATCAATAAATACTCCATAGTGTTGGAAACTAGAGTCTAGGCATTTAAGGCTAAAAATTTTGCTTTTTAAAAAAAGATTTCTCACATCTTTCCCCAGTTTTTGGTGGTAATTCCTAGGCACAAAAACAAAACAACTGGACAATCAAAGTATTAATATGCAAATAATATGCATAATATGCAAATAATTTACATAATATGCAAATTAACCTGCCCAGATTTGTGGAACTGGAATATGGCAACCCTACATGCTTGTTGCTTTCCCTTTCAGTCAAATCTTCTGCACAGGTTTCAGGGGCATCTAAACACATATTCATCCTTTGCTAGCTTTACAGAGAGAATCATCTCATGTGAGTAGTGGATATTTGTTGGTAAAATGTGTTTTTATTTACTTTGTTTTTATTGGTTAGGCCTCATCTTCTGTTTGTTTTAAAATAGAATCTGGTCTGTAAAGGACTTTAGCTGCAAGACTTACTGAAATTAATGGGACTGCAGTATTTGAGGTCTGAATAAGGCTGCAATTCTAAGCACACCTACCTGGGATACAGTGGCAGTTACAGTAATACCTCAGTACATTTGATACTAGAGGTAGGAATATCATGGAAAGAATAGGGATAGGTTCCTACACCACAAAAAAGAAAAGCACTTCCACATATTTCAGCAAACTTTATATTCAAAAGTAGCAATATGCATGTTTGAAATGAAACAACCAGGTTTCTTCCAAAATGCATCCAGGGATGCCTGCCTTGCCTTTTTTCTTTATCATGTAGCATCTTGCTATAGCAATCTAAAGCTTTGAGCACAGTTCTCTCTGGAAACTCAAGCAGACAAAGAGCAGACGCCACCACCACCCTGTGCTTGCTCTCTCATCCTTCCCAAACTCAAACAGCCGCAGCCGCAGCTGCAGAAAACTGGTTCCAGAGCAGTGTTTATTGAAGCAGTGTTTACTGTGGAGGCACCTATGCCACCTGGCAAGATGTGCCATTCGAGCCATGCATGAGAGCTGCCTGCAGCAACTGCAGTCCAGCAGACAAAGAGCCACATATGCACCCCCTCGCTCCCCCATACCCTATTTATTTATTTATTATTTGATTTATATCCCACCCTTCCTCCCAGCAGGAGCCCGGGGTGGCAAACAGAAGCGCCGATAAAACATGTTAAAAGGAGCTTCTTTTCTGGAGGATTTAACTGAGATATTACTGTACATCTGAGTAAACACGTATTGCGTTAATGAGCTCAGATTTGGGCAGTTCCTCATGCATGAAGGTGATGACCCCAGAAGCTATAAAATGGAATAGAGAACTTCGGTCAAGAGACTGTGGCTCATGATTGAAATAGGCTGGAACACCTGTTTGGAGGGCAGGAATGTTGAAGAGTGGGGGGGGGGGAACCACGCCTTTACAAAGTATTTGTGAAATGCAATTTTTAGTGGAAGTGTGTGTGCGCGCATGCATGCGTGTGCATCTTCTGTAGCCTCAAGCGACTACCCGGTCCTTATTTACTCAGAAATAAGCCTCAACAGTGCTTACCCTCCACTCAGGACTCATCACTGATAACCATAGAGAGGTTCCTCCCCGACAGATAGACCATCGAAGTTGTTATGCATTCTGGGCTCTCCCAAAGTCATTACTACCCTTCTCTCTCTTTTTTGCTATTGAAGAAGGGTTTTTTTGGGGGGGGGAGGGTCAATGTTATTGTTTCTTGTAAATTTCACACCTCTCCAAAGGGGGGGGGGTTACATGAAACATGGGGGGAGTGAGTGAAAGCAAAGTAGGGCAGCTTTTGCAGGCGGCAGAGCCTTCTTTCATTCCTGCTTCTGATAATGAACTGGGGTATTCCTCTCACTTTTTTTTTTAATCTACTATTTTGCGATCAAACATAAAATCAAATGTTAAATGAATAATATTTCCACAATGGCAATTTTGCGATATTACACATATAAATTTTAGAGGTTTTTAACTGAGCTTCCTTGGGCTGAAAAGCCTCTCTTTTCCTGCCCAACAGCTGATGGGGATGGGAGGGGGAGCTAAAAATCCAGGAAGGTAAGGAAGGGAAAATCAGGTTCTCTGTGTGTGTGTGTGTGAGAGAGTGCACGTACTATAAGTTGTGTTCTTTTCCTCCCAGCCTGAAACAACCCAGATGTTTATTTTGCTTGCACTTGGGGGGGGCATTAACGTTGCCCTTTTGCACACCCACAAACCTGCGTTAACGTTATGGGGGGGAGTGAAGGGGCGGAAAGGAAGGCTAGAGCAGCAGAAGGGGCCTGCTAAGCAGACAGAAATGAAATGGAGTTGATGGGGAGTTTAGTGAGCGGAGAAAGGGGAGTATGTGCAAGTTACGATCCACCCCTCCAGCAGGAAACATCGGAATAAGGGACATGAGCAGGACGCAGCAAAGCAGAGGCGGTTTTTTCCTTACTATTCAGATTTTCAGCAGATTGGTTTCATTCGCATTTAAAGGGAAATGCAGCGGCTTGCCTTCCCTTTCCAAAAAACATCATGCGATCGCTGCAAATTAAAAGGGAATGCAGCCAGCCTCGATCTCATATTAAATTGCCGTGTGAATGAGCCCACGAAGCAGAAATGCTGGCAAGGCCTGAGTTCAGCTAAGGCAATGCACTTATACAAAAAAAGTACAAGATTTGTTACTCCATGCAGCTGGCAACACTGGTGTCCTTCATGAAAATCCCTATACCCCGATACTGCTTGGAATCATGTCAGCCCCTAAAACAATGGAAAACTGTTTCTGTAGGTGTTTGCCCCATGACCTGTCATTTACCTATAGAATCAATTTTAGTTGCGATCAAGGAGCAAATTAATAAGGAGCCAATCAACAATTAGGGAAAGGTTTCTGGCATTTGGGGAACAGAGAAAAGGGGCATCTTCTTCTCTGGGCACCATCTTAGTTTCATATCTTTTCTACACAAGGAAGTTTTATCTCTTCTCTGCTTTGCTTTTAGATTTCATCTTGCTGCTTGTAATAATTATACACTGGGTTAAATTTTTCGTGGTGAATTTTCCAGATGCTTTTTGTATAGCTGATTATTTTATTCTCTGGGTGAGGTTCAGACTTCACTGTTTTGTTTTAGTTATTTTTACTAGGACTAATTTTTCTAATGGGATTTTTTCTTCAATCCTATATCCTGGACACCAGATTGATCTCTACTAACATACATCAAAAAACCTGGAATGTCACTCAGGATTGGTAGTCTTGTTTTTCTCTTAAACTAAAAAGGCCATGTAGTTGGGACAGCTGGGATAACACCGTGAGCTTTAACTAAAGGGCTGGTGGAGTTTAGGTGGATTCAGCAATAATTTAGTTAGTTTTAGACTTGTATATTGTTCTTCTGAGTACTTTTTAACTTAAGTTGCATATTCTTATTCTGTTTCCCCCCCCATATTATCACTATTTGCACATACTGTTTCTTATTTTTCTCTTTTCCAAGATGCATATATATATAATGTGCTGTTGATTTCTGTTTGATATTATGTCTTTCATAAACTGATATTCACTGATCTGATGCAGTAAGCCCTGCTGGGAAGGGGTGGACAGCTGAGAATGAAGCAGAGGAGGACTTAGAGTAGGATGCTTGAGCTGGTGAAGGGCCGAGCGGGGAGAGGGGCCCACAAGGCACCCCAGCTCTGGACTTGGACAGTTCAACCCCAGAAGCTCCAGATACTCCTGTGGAGAGTCATCCTGACCAGCCGGTTGTTTCCCAGCCTGATGCTTCCCCTCTCCCTGTGCCCGCATCACCAGCAGGCAGCCCCCCTTCCTTGGAGGAGGAAGATGGGACGGTGACAGAGGCTCCACCTTCACCTTGCACCAGGAGGCGAATGCAGTGGAGATTCACACACGCTCCCCACAGTGACAGTTGGCATACGCAAGCAGGGTGCCTGCCCAGCCTTACTTAAGACAAGTGGGGGGGGGAATAGCTGCTGAGTCAACATCTTAATGCCGTGAAGTTGTGCCTAGTTAGTCCTAGAGAGATGCTGAGCTCTGAGTCATCATTGTCATTGGCGATCACTCATGGCCGAGTAAGATTGTCTTCCAAGATAAGGTCTTTAACGAGTAAGATTGTCTTCCAAGATAAGGTCTTTAATGGTGGGTCCGTAAGTGACTGTGGAGATCAATTCTCGATCCACACAGCCTCCCACAATGAGGACATAGGTTTCCAGATGGATTTGCTTGGAAGACGCCTGTGCGTGAATTTGTTTTATGTGGGGAGATTGGCGCATGCCGATCAACACACAATCTTGACAGAAGAAGGCTTTGATCCAATGGCATGGGATACCACAATTGGAAGTCTTTTATCTGCTGCAGCCTTCACAGCTGTTGTAACGTACACATTGTTATCCTCAGCCTGTTCTGCCGTTGAGGACTTTCTTGGATCGTTCTTTGTCTGGTTCCTCTCCCTTGACCTTACTGCCATGGGTGACCCTGGTGGGAGTACATGACTCCCGACGGCATTGCTCACAGGGTTCATTGGAACATGCAAGCCCACTCACCACTATAAGGTGACGATCCAGCGAGGGGGAGTTCTGAGTAAGCCATAAATAGATGCATGAAGCGCACTGAATTGAAACGATCTCTTACTACAATAAAAGAAAAAAACACAGCTTGAGTCTGAGTTTGAGTTTGGGCAGGACATCTTCTGTTGATGCATTTAAAATCTTTCCAAACAGATTTTAGCCTCTTGATCCTTGTCTGGTCACCACACACTTGTGCGTTAAGGCAATTTAAGAACTTCATTTTCCTATTGGATTGCACTAGGTGAACATAACAAACTGAACATAATGAAGTTCATCTATCCCTAACTCAGCCAAGCATTCAGTGAGTACAAATGACCAATTTCAAATGATAACTAATCAAACAACATATGTGTAAATCAGCCAATACAGGAAGTATTGTTCTGATAAATTAGGAGAATTTTGCCACAGAACCTCAGAAATCTGAAGCAGCAGTAAAATTCACACTGCTGGACAGAAATCAAATGACACAGAACACAGTTTTACCAAGATCCAGAACAAACAATAAATTTACCATATGACGATCTATCTCGGGCTTGATTTTCCTTTAAAAATTACAGCAACAGGGAGGAGATGTGGTAATCAGGATTGAGATTGCTGCATATGAGGAGGGAAGATTAGACTCTTTCCTTGAACCATTTACCATCAAAAATTACTCCTCTCAAAAGTTGCTGCCTGCTCCCAGCATCACAGGGAAATAATAACTTTGGGAAGATACTTGGTTGGAAAACGATTCAGGGGAGTGAATGTGAGAAAGAGATTTGATTTCTGTGAATTCCAGTGCAAATTGTGCTGATCTGCATCTTTTGCTCTTATGTGCAGATTGGAATGTAATGATTTTTTGGATTTTGCATTTCTTCAAATTTTGGTTCAAAACCGATGCCACAATGAGTTTTAGGATAAAATATATTTAAGAATGCATAGTTTGAGGTATTACATATTTAAATACAATTTTTGTGGCTTTTTTTTAAAAAAGCAAGATGTATGCAGAAATAGGGCAGGACAGACCTAGGAATGAATACATGCAAATTTGACATAGTCTGGAAACAAGACCAATATGTCTAAGGTTAAATCAAACCATGGCTTAACTAAGCGCAGCAGCAGGACCACCAGGGAAGAACAAAGCAGCCGTGCTCACTTCTCCAGGAGCCAGTATGTTCATGCTAGACCATGGGTTGTAGCATGACATGCATTTCAGGCCTGCATATGAAACTTTTATGGTGTAGAACTAGGGACCTAAGTAGTTCGAGCAGGAGTTTCTGTGAGACAATCCAGAAAGCCAAAAAGCTAGGTGGGATGATCGCAAGGCTAGGAAGAACCAGGAGCTTTGAAGGGTGGAATCCCTGACTCTGAATCCTCAGTTAAAAACCTGCCAGCAATGAAAAGTTAAAAGAGCATTTTTTTCATTATTACAATGCCAAACAGCAAAACAGCCCCCATTTTGCTTTTGCCTATACAGTAGGCCCCCGCTTATACGGTGGGTTAGGGACCAGGCCCCCGCTGTAAAGCAGAAATTGCCATAAAGCAGAACCTGTTGACTTTAATGGGTCACGTCGCACAAAAATGCCGCAAAATCGGCTTTAAAACGGGGAATTTCCCGATTGAAAGCTGCCGTATAAGCGGAACGCCGTAAAGCGGGGCCCTACTGTATGTCAAATTCTCTTCATATCCTAAGAGAACACAGGCATTACAGTGCCTCCACTTTGGCACAACTGGCACACCAATTGACTTTTATTGTACATTTTATCTACATATGGCATATTTGGCATAACATTTGACTTTTGGTGTACATTTCATTCATCTTCATATTTATGTAATTGTTCATTTTTACATTCCACTATGATATAGGGTGACATGTGCATATTTTGCCTTCAGTTAACCGCTTATAGCATACCGTTATTAACGTGCTTGTGTATTTTATTTTGGGCAATTTTGTGTATTCTGTCAATTACTAGTTAAGTGTATATACTCTATTATCCACTTTCATATTTTTTAACCTTATCATGTCTGTTTAGACCTTGATTGTTGTTGTTTTTCCATTAAATTTGTGGGTGATCAGTGCTCTGTTACCATAGCACTAATCACAAATCACATATTCAAGAATGCCCATCACAGAAAACCTACCATTGTGCCAAAACAGCAACAATAACTACTCCTGTGCAACAAGAACCACTTTTACAGAAAAATTCCTGTTATTGGCTATCATTGCTTGCTGGACAAAGTGGATGGAAGCACACTTAAGAACTATCATAGACAAAGTCTACTCTCCTGCAGAGATGCTATGAGTAGAAGCTGTGATCTGAAATATATGCCAGGCTTAAAGTTACACATTATGTTAGTCACATAGTCATTGAAATTGTCATTCATAATTTAAAATGTGAAATTGTGAGCCATGGCCTCATTGCATAGCACCGCTTTGACATGGCACACTCTGCCTTAAACATTACTGTAGATCAGGAGTTCCCAAACTGTGGTGCATGGACCACTGGTGGTCTGCTAGTTTCATCCACGGCATGCCTATGGACTGCAGTTGAAGAAGGGGATGGCACATCCATTGCATTAAATTATATGGAATGCAAATTGTAATACAAAAAAAATTATCTAAGAAATAAAAGCAGCAATAAAAATACAATTAAAAATCACACAGCATTACATTACAACTGCTATAACAGGCAGAAAAATCATTAAGTGGTCCATCAAGACCTGCAGCAATTTTCAGGTGGTCTGCAGGGAAGCAAGTCTGGGAAACACTGCTGTAGATAGAAAGCAAACTGGTTTTCCATAAGCACACAACCTGTATTCCATTATATGAGGTACCGTGTATCAGAGTTCAGGAAGCTGAAAGCTGTGTCACAACTGCATGTTGTTCCTTTGAATAATTTCAGGAAATGCCTCCAAATGGGAGCCAAACTAGGAGTTTAAGGCCTGATTCATATTCTTTAACATGTTTCAGTGGATTGTGATTGGAAGGTGGTGGTTTTTTTCAGGAAATTATTCTTGTAAAATGTGTCATGATTGTGACTCACCAAGGCTTGGAGAATGTTCAGAAGAATAAGCTTAGCTGGTTGCACTGTAAATAGAATGCTTTAAGACAAGAGGTGGGGAACCTTTTGTGCTTGGGGTAATCTGCCAGGGGCCACACGCCAGCAGTTAGTGGTGCTAAAGACAGCAATCAGTGGGAAGAGAGCCACAAGTAGGCAGAGCCACAGCTTCTCTTTCTTTTTCTACTAACCCCATATCTCTCTCCATCCTCCTCCCCACCCAGTGGGATGCAAGAAGCAGATTGCTCTTGTCAGAGGTCTGAACTGGTCTCCATTCCAGCTTTTCTACCAGTTTCCCCTCTTCCCTTCCTCTGCATTCCATTGTCCCACATGAACTTAGGCTGAGGGCCACATGTGACCCTTTGGCTGTAAGTTGCCCATCCCTGCTGTAAACAATTCATCAGACAAAGGATGTTTTCGCAAGTAATGTGAAGAATACATTTTAGTTTCTAATGACAGCCTTGTGAATGTTGTTTGCAGGATACAGAAATCAGAATACTGAAAGTACATTTTAACTAATCAGACTTTTTCATTCCCATTTCAGGCATGGAAAATGAAGAGTACAGTTCTTGGCACTACTTGTGAAAGGGCCCTGCATCATCATGCCAGAATTGAATGGAAAAGAATAGTATTTTTATATTAATAATTTCCAACAAAGTTTTGCTATACATTGTTTAAAAATCAAAAAAAGTGATGAATGCCTTAAAAGTACAATGGGTTTATCATACAGACATATCATTAATGAATTTTAAGTTGCATTGATATTTAATAAAGTTATTCATTCTCATAACTTTATTGTTCTTTCTAGCTCCTGTTACATTGTTTTATTACAAACAATATTCATCTATTAGCAACATCACTTCATTATTTGTTCTTCAGAACATATCTAACCATACCATGTGAAAAGGACATTACATCCAGTGGATGCTCTTCCAACTGTGGGACCCTGATGCTTTGTTTTCCTTAGGAGAATTGTCTATAGAGGACCTAGCAAGACTGGCTGAAAATATCCTAAGGATGAGCAGAAAGAGACAAGACCATGACTGAGGTGTGAAAAGACATCTGTATGCATCTGTATAAGTATGTCTTTCAACGGGGTGTGTGTGTTACAGTTTGGCTAACCCCATTTTGGTTCAAATGCAATCCAGGAGGTGCAAGGCCAAGAGCTATAACTCCCACCCCCACTCTCGGACACCCCCACCTGATGGTATGGCTGGTGATGCGTTCAAGAGGTTTTGTGCGAAGAAAAACAAGGGCAGAGTTAAGAAAAGCTACTACATAAATGTTATCTTATTCTTTGGCAGACCCTCCCGCTCCCCTGCCCCCCACAGTGAATTCCATTGTTCATTAGAAAGAGCCTTAGTTTTTTCAGGGTCAGTTAGAAATATGCCTGCAGATACACACACACACACAAAATCACCAGATGCCCAGACCCCTCCTTTGCGGGAGGGGGAGACAGGAAAAAGTCTTTTAAAACAAGGCTTGAAAAGAGGGACTACAAGGACAGAACCAAGGAGAGACTATGGGTCTCAGTGTAAAACCTTGGGACCAAGAGATTCGTTCCTGGGTTTGGAGAAAGAGCTCTTTCACACAACTCCAGCCAAAATTCACATAGCTTCAACTGTATTCATTTGCCCACTCAGGGCTTAGAAGAGGTAATCTTTCTCTCTTACCTGTCACTCTTTATAGTAATAGGGTTCTTTGATCTCTTTATTTAAAGATATAAAGGGGTTAGGATTAATGATTAATGTTACCATGCACCCAGTAATTTTGTAATGCTATTCTTCTCTTAATCACTACATAATCAATATGCAGAAACATTGTTTTATAGAGCTATAAAGCTATAAAGGTTCATAACATTTTAATAATTTAGTAGGAAGCCAGATCTTTTTCTCTTTGGAACTGACTTCCATTATCATGCTGGTTTGTTTGGAACTATTTGTACCCAAACAATTGATAACACTGTGCTGAATATCTTGGTACCTCTAAGACGTAGAAAGAATTGCAGAATAGCTAAGATGCTTAGCTCACTTTGAAAATGTACTTTCATGTGAAGTGCTGAACACTGCCAAATTCATTAGAACACCAAATGAGGAATTTAAAGGCATGTGTTGCTTTAATCTATCAGACAATTCAGATCAAATTGAATCAAAAATTACTAGTTTAAGGGACATTATATCTGGAATCAGTGAAAGTAACGTTGATCTCTTTTCCTGGCTCACTTCCTGCGTTAGACCCGACTGGGGGTGGGTGAAATACTTGCTGTTTGGTTTTTCATGTTTTGCCATACTATCCCTAGTAATGTGCTGTTTCACCTACTGCTTCCCTTTAATATATCTTCATGCTTTACCATTCTGCGTTAGAACGCCTCACTTTCAGGGAAGCTGTAAACAGAGCTCATGGTCTTCCTAAGCTGTTGTGATAATGGTGCAGATTGGCTCTCTATGATTGCAATAAGCACCAAAAGGCGGATTGTTGGCGTGGAAAATTCCCCCTCTTCTGAGGTTTATGTCTGTTATAAAAAAAAATGTATCTCTCCCTAACCTTTTAGGCTTGTGCTAAGTATGTGTTAATTCTTGGCAAAGCAATGACATCTATAATCTGTTGTAACTGCCTTACTTTATCTAGAACAAAGACAGAGAATGTTCCTTTTAGAGATGATTTCAATGATGCATTTAACCACTGGTCACAAAGTGTCTGTTTGAAGGGGTGATAACATTAGGGTAAGATCTAACAAGACAGAAAGGATGAGACTTCACCTTCTGTTTCCTTTGAATACGTATGTTCCCTATATTACATCTGTTTACATCCTCGTTTGATGACACTGTCCACAGGGAGGAGGGCTTAATCCTTTCCCCACTTCTAAGGTCCCAACAAAAATGGCTGTCCCAAAGCTGCTGTAAGCCCTGCAAGGGAAGTTCCCATTAATACCAATGAGAGCTTTCCTGCTGGGTTAATTTGGGGGAGAGGGGTTGCTGGGATTGTAGCAGAGGGGGAAAGGGTTAAACCCTCCTCTGCATCTACCATGGAACATACTCAACCCCACCCCGACTTTTTAAAAATAAAACCTGGCATGTTTTCATGCAATGGAGATTGTTCCTGAAATTCAAACATCCTTATATTGTCAACAATTTCTCAGAAAACTGCGATAAAGACTATAATTGCTGTAGCTGTTATAAATAAAGGGTTATTTTATCTGAATACTGCAATTCTGGAAAGAGAGAAAACACCCTCAACTGGCTGACAGTACATGGAAGTATATTTAGTTAAATGTAAATAAATACAGTTTCCTTAACTCGTAATATTTAATTCACTAAAATTGTGGACAAGCTGGTGTTTAACTCTTCTAAAGCCACAATACTGACCTCTTTTGTCCTTTGGTTTTCATATTATCTATTTAACCATATCACCAAAATGTAAAGAGCATCTTCAAGGAAACAATTTACTTATGTCATGTCTAGTCACTGGGTTCTTCAGAAGTGTCAACTAAGCCACGATTTGCACTAGGCATATTAGACTCCATACCATGATCCAGGCCTGCAGACAAACCGTGGTTCATGTAGCTTCATGTAGTTTTCCCGAGAATCTCCAGGTGCTGTCCCAAACAGTGGCCTCCGAGTGCAGAACAACATTCTAAACCTGTTTGTTTCAAAACCGTTATATCAGATCCTGATTTATTGGCCACACACAATCCACTGTTTGTCAGACTGTTAGATAAGACATTAACAAGCCATGACATTACGGTCGAACATCTCATGGTCTAGCAGATGTGTTAATTTCAATATTACAATGCCTATATATTTTATTAACCAGATGTGTGAAGATATGAAATATTTGTACATGAACTCCCTTTGCTTAGGGCACAATCCAACTCACCTTTCCAGCAGGCTGGGGTGAACTGGTTGTTGCAGATTCCTGGCTCTGCGAGGCTCGCCGGCAACAGTCCTCTGCTGCGGCTGAGCCGTGGCACCTCCAGGAGTTTGCTGCTGTTGCCAACGCCAGGGACAACCAGCCCTGCAGATGGGAGAGTTGGAGAAAGCCAGTGGAAGCCCTGAAAATGGGGCATCTCAGGGGCGTGATGGGGGCTTATGCAAGTTCCTCCTCGTATTCAGAGTCCTCCCCCAGATCCCGCTCCACCTGGAAACTCCGCCGGCCAAAAGGCCAGTGCAGTACAACAATTTCGATTATGGCCTATGGGGAGCACTTACTCCCTGGGAAGCTCGTTTGTGGTAGCTGGTGCTTCTGGGCAGGCTCATGCATGCAGCTCCCAATGGAGCTGGTGTTCAGCCAAGCCAGTGGCTCGTGTGCAGGAGGATCCTGCAGAGATTTCTGCCGGCTTCTCTACTGGCCACCCTTCTGCCAGCTCCCTGGCATTTGAATTGCTCTGCCCATGTGATAAAAATGCAAACATGCCAAAGTTGGTAGGTACTGGATTACGAAAGCTCTAAAAGAGGGGAATTATAAGAGACTATGCAAAAGTTCCATCCTCACGTTTTACACATACACCTTGCATTTCAGCATTCATTTAAGAATTAAGTTTCTATCTTACAAGGAAGATAAGAGATAATTTCAAAGTGTAGTGACTATGGTAAGTGGGTTTTTGTTATTTTTAAGAAGTAAAAATAACTGAGTATTTTAAACAAACGTGTTTTTAAGCTTTCATTATTTCTAAATTCATAATTGTTTTCCTCAAATGGCTAACAGAATTTTGTTGTAACACAGCAACTTCCAGAGAAGCCTAAAGTAAGTGTGACATGTTCAGTCATAATTTGAGAATGAATGTGAAGTGGAAATGGTAAATCTCTGACACCTTGGAGTCTCTCTATAAGACAGTCTTTATTTCATGGTAAGCAGATAAAGCTTACATCTGTGGGGAAAAATAAATACAAAATACAGAATTCCTTAGTGTTAAAGCAACTTCAGTGAGCCTCAAGGGCTGGGGTATTTTAGACACCCATTTGACCACAGCAATGATGAAACTGGCTTTAGTGTTCAAAGTTTTCAGCTTTTGTTTGCTGTTTACCTGGAAAGTTTTCAAAGCCCCCGCCCCACCAAGTTTCCAACTATTGCATGATTATATTTAAAATACTGAAGGCATAGGTTTTAGACTCAGGTTTTGCTCAGTTATGAGTGTACTAATTAAGATGCTTGACCTACCCATAGGTATGGATGGTTGATCAACTTCTGGTGATTTTCTTTGCATCTTATGTTAAGGAAATCATAAAATGTATTTGAATAAATTGTCCTTAAAATAAATTACTAGCCTCATTTTATGTGGCCACAAACGAACACTAGAACAAAAGACAAATAACCCTGGTAAAAATTTTATTACACACCTGTAAAATTATAACATCAAAATTCAATACAACAACAATGAACCACTGAGAAACACCAAAGCAGCCTCCCTAGAAAAGAAATGGCAACCTGGTAAAAGTGCTCTAATGACAAAGAAAGAGCCACCCTTTTACAGTAATTGGAACAGTGCTGGTGCTTTATATCTCATAGAACAACCTCATTCAATAGCCTTTCAGAGGTGTATGATAACTCACTGCTTATCTCACAGGCATGAATTCCACCCTTGAACCTTTAACTAACACAAATTCCAAACAAAAAAATTCAAGCATGTATGGTTTTCAACTCCTAAATGCTTTCTAGACTGCAGAGCAGTACATCTAATACACATTTTAGAATAGTTAGTTATTTAGCTATTCTTTTCAAGCTCATGGGGAAAAAACCTCCCAAATTTGATAAATCAGTTTCAGTACACATATAAATCAATGGACACTATCCACTGGTAACATCTCTTGGTCAATGGATTGTGTGCAATGGATTGTGTGCAAGCATCATTATAGGTTACTGTCAGGAAACCGTCGAACATATTCTTTGTTAGATGACACAGCTATCTACTTATTATCTGGTTAAATTCTGCCACACTATTCTCATCTAAATCTATCCTGTGTCCAACATGTGAAGACTACTACAGCGTTTTTCAAAGTCTTATTCTGATAAAAGCCGTGACTAAAGAAATACACCGAGGTTGGTAGTACACAGTCTCAGCCATATGTACAGTAGCAATATATATGACATATCGAAGTAAACAAGTTAATTGGGACTTAAACTGAGGTAGCAGGTGAGAAAACTGGCACCATTATTGAGATCTTGAGTTGTTAAACAAATGGGTTCTGGGGTACAGCTTATCATACCATGAACAGAAACAAAAAAATTACTATCCTTGTTGTCTGTTTTTGTCAATCCTAAACAAAACAAAGTTCTTCAATGGCAAAATGTTTTCATTAAAACAAAACCGTACCTACCTAAAATACATTCTAAATTGAATAACACTCCAGGAAACAGTCCGCAGGAGTTTAACACAACAGTATTTTAAATTAGCTCTAGGGGAAAAGGCCACCCTTCTCACCTTTTGACAAAACAGAATAACCTGCCCTATGAATATGAAAAATACATTTGCACCCAAACTGAAATAGTAACTCAGATTCACAGGCACATAAAATGTTACTAGATTCATTAATAAGAACTGGTTACATTTTTCTACTTAAGCCCTGAAAGCTCCTTCGAGAACTTCTAGACAGGTATGACACAACTGATCCTTGGACCAGCATGCTTGCTCACTTATATTTTTGGCCCCGTTCAAGATCATAAGGATGGGTTAACTCAGAATCACAGGGAGACATTTAACAAACAGCCCTCAGAAATGTATAAGAGTGCAGGTGTGGTTAGTACATTGATCAAGATGTTACCAGTATGATCTTGCCTCTTCAATTTTTTCTGCAGAGCGTTTCAGAAGATAAACAGCAGCATGGAGTCCCCCAACATTCACCCAAATAGTGTGAGACTTTCGCCATAGGTGTCCCATTTTTGACAAAGCCTGAAAGGCAAAACAGTGTCAAGTTTCTCCTAACAGATATTAAGGGTAGAGATACTAACCATGGAAAATATGCCTAAATCCCATTTATTTCAGTTCCTATCTAGAACTTCCATTATTTTTCAATCAGCCAGAAATAAAATGTACCAGTAGAATCAGCTCCTAGCTTCCCTTCCCCTCTGCCTTTTTTTTTGGGGGGGGGGGAGGGAGCCCTTCTACCTCCAGCTTGGAAGCATGCTTTTTGGGGATTTGAAGAATAAATATATTACACAGTTGAGCAATGAAAATTGATAATGTCATAATGGAGTTTGTCCCTTATACACTGCAGCAAATTGCTTTTAAAAATATAAAATTGTTCTATGCAGACATAATGTTTTTTGACTTTCAATTATAGCAGCATTTATGCTAGATAAGAGTTGTTTGTTTAAATAACTGCCTAATACAACTTTTCTGTCTTCAGCAGTAAAGAGTAAAAAGCACTGTTAACAAATGCCTGGGGCCAGCTTGCTACTACCTACCTTGGCAAAGCATTTCCTATCTTGAGTCAGCAGCACAGCTCTGCCAGTCCTTGGTCTGCAGATCCGGCCCATTTCCATAAGACAGGATGGGTAGAGATCCCAGTTCTTTTTCTTAGACCCTATCCTACAGTGATATTGAGAAGCAATAGAAAGTAAATGTAGAAATACAAAGCATATAAATATAGGGGGCTGCAAAGATCCAACTGCAAAATAAGGCCTCTACTTTGAAATCTAGTATATATCATTTAGAATCCTGATAATCTCAGATTCAACGAGATTTCAAAAAAGATTTCTAGTCTTTGTGAAGCCGATACTGAAAAAGTCCTGGCAAGTTTAAGAAAAGATTGCTGCTCTTCTGCCCAAAATGAGTTCTTAGTCCCATACTAGAAAAAAAGCAAGACCCACACATCTGTTGACAATCAGTAAGGCAGAAATGGAGACCTACACAAATGTAGACATTTTTAACTTGCTATACACCCAAATCTAGCAATCCCTTCCCAGTGTGAGAGCTGCATTGTTCATGTCAGGCTCAGGATCAGAAACACAGCAAGCGTTAAATGCATATACATTTAAAGAATCTTTACCTCTTTCCAAATGGCATATCTGTTACAATGACATCCACAGAGCTGGTTCTCAGTGGTAGACTACAGATATCCCACTGAATACTATCTATTGGTGTGCCTGCAGATGTGCTGTTAAGAATACAAAAATCAGATCAGATAAGGATTTGGATTGGAAGAACCACAAGCCCATGTTTATGAACTGGGAAACTTTTTTAAAACATAAAAGTAAACATGAAAATTTTTTTAAACAAATAGCAACACAAGTATATATGGCATGTCACTGCAGGGTACTTAATGCCCACCTTTCTTTACTTTGAATTTGCTTCAGTAAAGAGGAGATATTATTTGCTGTTCTCTTCACAGCCTGTGGATTGTTATCCCCAGCAATATGATAGCAGTTAGCCCATTCAGTAGCCCCCTATCAATGAGAAAGAAACAGTGAACTTAGCAGCAATGCAAGAACGCAATTGAATTCTGGAAGCTAACAGCTATGAATATATAATATGGCACAAATTATCAGAAGGGAAACTGATCCATAGTCCACTCTGCTTGCTTGCTTTCCAGCAATGTCATGGACATCACAAAGTTCGGACAAACAGCCAGCAGATGAACAACCCACCCAGTTAAAAGTGACTATAAACAGCCAGAAGCACTCCTTGCTTCTGGTGCCACATTGACTGACTAACCCACATGTGGGTTGGCAGAGTGGGGCAAACCCTCTATATAAACATGAGCCCATCTACCAATTAGAGGTAGACTTTGGAACGCAGGATTAGGTTAATAGGTTTTGCCTGTACATGGTCTCCACTCTTACCCACCACTCCCTATAAGAAGGCATATGGAACTTTTACTATATGTCCCTGCAGAGAGGCAAGTGCATTCTCCTGTTTGTGGAAGAATTGTTAGGTAAGAGCCCAAACTGACCAGGATTAGGGCTTTCCTGCCTGTGATCCCTGCATTCCAGCTCACAGCATAGCAATTTGTTCCTCCACCTTCTCAGATTCAGGGCAATCCTCTACCCCTTTAAGCCAGTCACAACAGGCACAAAGAGAATTCTGTATCTGAAAGCCGCTGAAAACAGTTCCCACATGATGCTGAGCTAAAATGTATAGGAACTTGCATGGAGTTGTAGATAAAACAAACAGGAATTTACACAGCATCAGCACTTCCATATTTAATAGTGCAGTAATATTAGTCTACTGTATGGGAGTGTTATTTCTAAGACCACATTAAAGATAACGGAGCACTTACCAAAACATAAATTCTAAACTCACAAGGGAGTAATCAGGGAGTGGGACTGATTTCTGGGAAGAAGTATTCAAGATTGCTTTGTTACTCTTTTGGTCAAGCATGGTGGTTCCCAAACCTTTTCCCCCATGGACTAGTTGAAAATAGCGATGGCCGTCATAGACCACTTAATGATTTTTCTGCCTGCTGTACCTATTGTAATGCTCTGTGCTAGATGCTGTATGATTTTTAATAAAAGTTTCTTTGTTTTATTTCTTACATTGTATGTTCTTGTATTACAATTTGCATTCTAAAGAATTCAAATTGTAATACAATAAAATAAATTGTAAGAAACAAAAGAATGAAAATTCAATGAAAAATAAATATGACTATTTAATGCCACAGACCACTGGTGGTAACAGACCAGTTTGGGAACCTCTGCTCTAGCAGACCACATCACATACAATGTGTCACAATAATACATCAACATGCCAGGACATTTCTGGGTCTTGGTGGGATTAAGCAGTTCCATAGCCTACTTTGAGGGTTGAATACCTAGGTTGTTAGTAGACATGGCATATGGTGCAATCCTGTATATCTCTAAGAACAGCTAAGTCCCACTGGGTTCAATGGGGCTGAAAGTCCCATATAAGTACATACAGGAACCGCAAGCTATTTTAACTGAAAAGATAAAAAAGCCACAATACCTCTATTGGTATAGCACCTGTCCCACACATTGGATCAATTATTATGTCAGCTGGTTGAGGATCACAGAGCCTAAATAAAATTAAGATCAAGTTTTGTGTAATAAAGACAAAGGCAAAATATAAAAAATATTACAGTAAGCATAAAAAGATAAAATAGTGCAGTTTCTTTGAAAAATACATCAAACTTTTTTTTGGTCATCGGCTCTTCCCCTTTGAAAACCAGTACTGAAGTCAAGGACAAAGATTTTCGTAAAATAATGAAAAAGATATTTCCAAGGACGTGTCTGAATGTTAAACCCCCCCAAACATACTGATTTATAAATGTGGTATCCATAGGCTGTATTACTTAACATATAGAATTGAATACACGTAAACTACATTGAAATAAACATTCAACAAAAATGAGAAAGATACACAGCTTTCCAGTGTATTTGTTGTTTTGAAAAAAAGTAAGAATTATTTCTACAGGAAGAACTGACCACAACCAAGATGTCATTGCCCACTAATTTAAGGCACATTGACTGGATCCTCTATTTAGTACTTAAACACAACACATAAATATACACCAGGCTGGAACAACAAACATGTGGTTTAAGGGATCTTGCAACTGTCCCCATTTCCTGATAAGCCTTCACACTTACCTGAGCATACCATAAGCTAGAGTGGATCGAAGAGTTGTGGGCCCAAAATGTGTAATATTTCTTCTATGAAGACTCTCCTCTGTTAAGGCAATCCCCACTACTACTTCATTATTATGGATGTTGAGAAGAACCTAGAGTAAAATTCACTTACCTTTAAAACACAGACACTTCAGATGCTTTTAATTATAAGTAAACTATGACACCCCCCAAAAAACAAGGGACTATCTCACTGCAGTATCAGGAAATGCTAATATAGGAATTGCTTTTCTCCTTTACACATCTAGGTCTTACACCAGCCCTGTTCTGCTGAAGAGCTGAAACCCTGATCCTCACTAATTCATCCTTCACCTCTCCCTTCTAGATGTTTGCTGCTGTCCCTTCCAACAGCCAGGGTTTATGATATAACAACTGAAATAGAGCAAACACCTGAAATGCCCCCAACTAGTTCTTACCCACCATCTTGTTTGTATCCACTTAGGGGTCAGGAATTGTATGTTTGGAAATCCTGAAGTAATGCAAAAAACAAAGAACAATGACTAGCTACTGTAATTTTGCTCTGTGAAGTTTCAGGTGGGAAGAGACTAGGAAAACTTATGGTAACAAATGCATGACATGGAAGCTATATAATAATTCAACTAATTTTTGTAACTCTCATTATCCCCACCCTCCCTACACTGGACAAGTGACATGAAAAACACCATATTCAGCCCCCACTAGTTTCATTATCACATAGAAGTGAGATCCCTTGCACTTGGGTAAACTGGAGAATGCTAATGAGCACAGGATTATCAGTGATTCCAACCCCAAAATCTTTGGAACTGGGAAGGCTAATAAAGCAGCAAATCAATGTATATCAGTCAAGACATAATTTTATATTGACCAGCAAATGTGACAAGTGGTCTCTGCGCAAGATCTTCCATGCTTAACGTAAGTTAATACTACAGTGGCCATCTCCATCTCAGTATGAATTGGTTCAGGCATCACAATAAACAGGGCTGGCACCAGGAATGTCAGGGCCCTCGGGCACCAGCCTGCCCTGGGCACCGGCACACACACACATGCCCCACCTACCTACCTTTCCTTTGGTGAATGTTGTTTGCACTGTGCGCATGCAAGCCAAGATGGCGGCTGAGGTTTCCCTAAGGGGTTGATGCCTCTGGTGCCATCTTTGTTGATGGCAGGCTTGTGCCATCAGTGCAATCAGCATTTATGCCAAGGGAGAGGTAGGTGGAGCATGCAGGCGGGCATCACAGGCCTTTGTGGCAGTGGGGGGGGTGCCTGGGAGCTCCCTCTTGTGATCTGCAGCAGGGTCAGGAGCCAATGCTGCCACAGAAGGGAGCGCTACCCACCCACCCTAAGGAGGGACCCTTCAGGGGCCCTTGGCCAGGACCCAACCTGGCCGCCCTCTGGTGCCGCCCCGACAATAAACAAAAACCATGATAGAAATGAATCACAGCAAGCTTTGGACTTGCATGTTCCCCTTTCCTCCTCTAACGCAGCTGCAAGATCAGACACATTCATTTCTATGATTAATCTTAATGAGTTTTGAAGCTGGCTTGTTCCAAATAGTTAAGATAATCCCAGTTTACAGTTAGGACATAATGTTAAATTGCAATTAATAAAAATCAGTATTAAAAGTTTTCAGTTTTCTCCTCATCACCATGGCAGAGGAGCATATGAGGGAGATATTGTAGCATTCAAACTGGTCCACTGCTCATTGCTGAAATAAATAAAGATTCAAATCCTGGTATATTTTAATGCATTCTTACTGTTATGTACATGACTACATTTTCAAAAAAATATTACTGTTGTACCTCCACATCAAAATTGGTCATGTCTGCTTTCCACTGAAAGAAATCTTGCACAGCTCCTCCAAAATCTCTGGCAGCCTCATTTGATTTAAAGCTGTGCTTATCACCAGCTCTGTTGCATGTCACCCGGAACTTCAGTGTCTCAGTTTTCATTTCATACTTCTTGCAGTCATCTGATTCATTTTTGTTTTCGCCATTTGATGTTAACTCTTCTTTGGAATCAGACTGCTCATCATCATCTGGTGGCAATGTTTCATCTGTGTTTTCTGGATCTTGGACTTCAGTAGACTCCAAAACATTTTGCACAGGATCATACAGTTTTTTATCAACAGTTCTCTCTCTGCTCCCATCATCCTCTAGTTTCTCTTTCTTTGCATTAGTCTGTTGATTGCCTTTTTTCCGTCTTGTTTTTCTTTTCTTAAGGCTTGTATTTAACCTCCATACTTCCAAAGGATCAGTCCATGGCAGTTTCTTAGCCAAGTCCTCTAAATCCTTTAGAGCTTCTTCCTACAACATAACAGAAGTACCCACACAACTCATTTAATACAACCAATCATTTTCTATGTTTGATAAATTTCAGAAGAGTAGCCGAGGTTAACCGAGCAACAATTGCTCTTCTGCTGATATGGTACATTAGAGATAGGGGCCACAATGTAGTGAAACTTCAGGCACATGAAAAAATAAACTTACCTTAGTTTCTTTAAACTGATAATCTTTGAATTCTTGAACAACAACAAATAAGTTGTCCACTGATCTTAACTGGTGAACCTAAATGAAAGTAGAAATAATCTTTTATATTGCTGTACTGGCCTTTTACAATATTTGTAGCTCAGAATGTAGTGGTTCAACCATTTGTAGAGCTCGCCTTTAGTTTAAAAAATGTAGAGCAATACAGGCATACCCTGCTTAACGTCACTTCACTTAACGTCGCCTCGCTATAATGTACATGCTCCATACGCCAATGGCGATTGCAGTGCAGTACATGCATAGAGAATTGCTTCACTTTAAGTACATTTTCACTTTACATACAAGCTCCGGTCCCATTGCGTACGTTAAAGCGGGGTATGCCTGCACATCTACTATGCTTGAGGACATTTGGGGCTATGCTGCTGTCAACTTTAAATGCAACTTTTTAGTCCCCTTTTTGCAGCTGCTGTTTGCATACATGCATAAACAATGCACATGCACCCTTCTTCAGAATTAAGTGTGATCTAGTACTGAACACTTGAGACCTATATCTACTTACTTGAGAATAAGCCCCATTGGACACAATATAGACACGTATAGGATTAGTCAGACAGTACCATTATTTCAAAATAAAACATTTGGCTCTCCTGACCTTCCCCCTCTACTCTACTCTCAGTTTTAATAATTGCATCATGGAGGGTTTCCTTGCTTTGCTAAAGAAGAAAATCCATGCTTGTTTAAAAATGAAGTTATAGTTCTACCCTTTGCTACAATCAAGGAAATGTACATGTTGGTAACAGCCTCAAACATTCAATCAAATACTGAACAGGATATACTACTCAAATAATAAAATCTGCTAACCTGTGGAAGGCTGATTACAGGAATTTCAAAATAGATTTTCCCTCGGTCCTTGCTAATTCTAGACTTTGATCCTAGCTTCTCTTGCACTTCATCTGCTGCAGTCAGCTCAAAGCCAGTTGGTACAGTAGCTCCAATAGTGACCACAATATTGTTAGGGTTTGGACCGGGACTGGCTTCGTTGTTCTCACCTAATGGCTTACATGTATCACCAAGGTTCACTTCAGATAACACAAGAGCAGCATCTTCAACTGCAGACATTCTGGGAGCACGTATGGCTTTCACAAAGGCTTATTACGTTTTTAAATAACTTCTGTAAAGGAAAACAAGTCTCTAAGCAAACCAGCAAACATTTCAAGCAATTTACTTCTTGAGATATTTAAAACAAGACAGGGTCCAGGATCCAAAGCCATTACAGCTTCTTCCCTGTTTAAAGGCATATTCCATTTTAGAAGGTGTTTACATAACACACAGCACATCTTTTTATGCAGGGCAACCTGGTCATATTGACTTAAAAGTAAGTCCCACTGAGTTAGTATTCACTCCCAAGTTAGTGTTCACAAGATTGCTGTCTTGGTTTTAAACAAGCAGAGATACTTGCCATCAGCTCAAGCTCTCTCAAACCAGCAATGGATTACTATTCTAGAAGGAGCCTCAAAGGATACCCAGTCTGGCCTCTACACAAAGGTCAGATCTTCTACACCCTGTAACACATTAACGCTAGGCCCTCTTAGGATTGCTCTGTAAATCCCACTAAACATAATGGGAATTACAACACAAACCTATTCACATGTCCTCAGAAAACTTTTAAATATATGTTTAAGCCTTTCACTGAAATTAATGGGGTCAGAACTAGCTAGTGTCGCTGTTATTATCACACATCATAACAAAAATAACTGCCACGAGTCACAACGTTTTATACAGTAATATCCTTAAAGGGCACAATCCATGTAAAGTTCATCACCTAAAAGATCCACTGATTTCCTCCAAATAAAAATAAGCACATTCTCAAATTCCTTCTAAATGAAATGGTGGGTTAAAATGCTTAACTTTGGTTGAATTGTACCATATAAAATATGTGGGACTGAGGTAGCACGTAGATGTTTATCCTCACCCAAAACACATTTCCTCGTAACGTAAATTTAATCTGAGCCGAGACACACGGAGAATTTCTTTCAGAACAGTTTTTTGTAACTGAAAGCTGTCTTCTTTCTAATAATTATAATAATGATAATAATAGGGATACGACTCCAAACATCTACAGCTTCCAAGAATTAACACTACACCCAAACCCAGAAAACTATGAAAAGACTACTAAAGTCCAAAAGTTTTTTAAAATCGGGGTTTTCTACCAAAAGAGAGGAAGAAAGCGTGTATCGACGAGGGGAAAGGGCCAGCGTTAGGGGAGAGGAGCACCTCTTCTTCAGAGCCTGTCTTGTGTCGCCCGCGCGCTTCTGTGGTCGTCAAGGGGCAGAAAGAATCGGAGCTGTCCCAAGGGGTGGGGAGGGAATACAGAGACAGATAGGAAGGATTTCGGGCTCTTTCGCTCAGATTAGGCGGGTACCGGGGCCTTTTTCTCCCCCGTCACCTCTGTTACTGGGAGCAACAGATTCAGCCTGTCCACGAGGAGCCTAGGGAATTTCTTCCGGAAAAAGGAACTAGCAAGTTCTGAAACACTTCCTGGGGAGGGAACTATTCAAGAACACAGACAGGAAGGCGTTCGCGCTCCCCACCTCAAGCAGAAACGATGCCGCTCTGCCACCTATAGGACAGCTCGTCGCGCTCAACCTCTTTTGAGCCTGCGTTGCTATAGAAACTACCCCAACTTTGCGGGAGGCCTTAGAGTGGAGTGGGCTTTCTTGCGAAATCCTGCTCGTCGTCCGCTGTTGCCAATTTAGTGATTTTCCCACTCAATCTAGTGTTTTTAGGTGTGCGTCTAGTGGCGAGTTTTCTTGTTTACTGGCTAGTGAGAAATCTAGTGAAGGTCAAACATTTTATGGTCAGAATTACAAATATTTCAATTTCATTATTTTTTCTCTGTTCATTAAAGAGTGTAGCCTTTCAAAAAATTGTCTACCTTCTGACATTTTCTTGTATTTTTCATTGTTTGCATTTGCGTTCCTGTGTACAGTCTCTAAAGTGCTACTTGACTATTATTACATTTCTCCTATAACCGTGACTAGTTAGTTATCCCTTTCAATCAAAAGGATACCAGAGTAATGTACCCAACACCACACAATGAGCCAGTGACAGAGAGGAGGATTTTTGTTAAGTCTCCAAAACCTCTAGTGTGCTTGTTTTTTAAAGGAATAAAAACAAGAAGGTTCTTGTGAATTGGCTTATTGAGTAGGAAAATGCAGGCACTACTATGCAATCAAAGTGTGATGCAGCCTAAGCACCACCATCAGAGCAGGCGCTAGCCCTCTGCTGGCCCTTAGCCTCCCCACTGTCTAGCGCTCTGCGTGTGAGCACACACACACACTCTTAAATACACCTGGTTATAACTCCTTGTGCGCAGGTGATGTCAGGCATGCGCACTGATGCGCAAGGTGAATCAACCAAGCATATTTAAGTGCCTGCCACCTGCATGTGTGCGGGAGTGACGGTGGCTGAGAGAGCGATGCTTCTGCTCCACAATTGCAATCCGTACCACCATCCAGTTGTGACCCGATTGCTCCACTCTTCCAGCAACAGGGGCCCTTGGCTAGTGCCAGGCCTGACCACCATCTGCCCCTCACAAACCACAGTCAGCTCCCAAAGACTTCAGCAGAGGAGACATGATGATTAGGAAGGAACTATAGGCCTCAGAAATAAATGGCATGTGCATGCACAGAGTGTACTTGTCTCACCAGTGAGGAACTTTTGTTTGTATTTAATAAGGTGATTCTACAACAGGTATCCTTTGTATAAACAATACATCTTATAATCAGCACAGGAAGAGCCTGCTGGATCAGGCCAAGGCCCATCTAGTCCAGAATCCTGTTCTCAGAGTAGCCAACCAAACACACACACACAGAGCATTTCTAAACCTAAAAGAACTAGGAATGCAAAACCTCCATACTTCTCTCAGATCCAAATTTGAGAGCTGCCCTTTCCATAGTAGTTTCTCCCCTTCCCCCCACCAATGGTTGCTAGAACTTTTAAATTCTATTATCTATCTTGCTAAGCAATCCCTCCTAATAGTGTTCCACAATAACACAAAAATGTTATGAAACAAGAGGTTTTGGTGAATTGGGGGCGTGGGTCTGGTGGGGAAATTTCTTGTTTTGTTCAGCTTCTGCCTTGCTTTATTTGCTTTAGTATAAGCCTGTAAAGGTTCTGCTGGAACTTCAGCATCACCTTATTTGCCATCTTCTGGTAATAACAGTACAATCCTATGCACTTTTACTTGGGAGTGAGCCTCATTGTCCTCTGTAAGATATACTTTGAAATACATAATCTTTGTTGCCAGATTCTCTCTTTACAATAGCACAGATCTGTTCCTTTTTTGATGTTGCTGCTGCTCTGTGATAAGGTCTACAACAGGGATAGGGAACCTGAACCCATGGTCCTCCAGATTTGTTGAACCACAGCTCCCATAGTCCCAGACCATTGCCCATGCTGGCTGGGACTGATGGGAGCTGGGGTCCAGCAACATTTTGAGGGCCGCAGGTGCCACATCCCTGCTAGGAATGGCCCCGGTGGGTTTCCCTGTATATTCTGATGATGTACACGCACTCTATACACACTTCTCTCTGTCCTCCATCCAAACAAGCAACACCTATTATTACCAGAGTTCAAGGACATATTCCAGCCAGGCGAAAACAAGGAGGGTGCGAAGCAGGGCTAGTGATGGGTGTGTCCTGGGGGAAAGGGGTGTGGCTGAGAAGGGGATCTGGCCCAGAGAGAGTCCTGAGGACAAGGCAGAGAGGCCTGGACAATCATACAGCCCCACCCCTGACCAGAGCTTGGAAGTAACTAGTTACAAGTAACGAATTACTTGTAATTTATTACTTTTTTGAGTAACGAGTGGGTAACTTCATTACATTTTGCTGGTAATAGAACGAGTAGTAACTTCATTACTTTTGAGGAGTAATTGTAATGTTTCCAGCATTACTTTTGTGCATTACTTGGGGGGGAGCAGGGGAAGTCTTCAGCTCCACTGATTTGTGAATAAAAATCATGTGCTTCAAATTGGGCTTCTGTGCAGCATTGTTCTTCCTTCATGCTCTATGAGTGCTTAGGAGGCGACAAGGGAGGAGGTGGAGGACGAGACGGGGTGGAGAAAACAATTGTTTAAAAATTGACAGGAGTGGAAGGAGAAAAAAGCTGGAGGCAATATATATATATATATATACAAAAATATGTGTGTTGGGGTATCATCATTGCTGGGGGTGGGGTGAGGGGATGTGAGATTCTGTTATGCCATTCTGTTAATCTTATGGATAAAAAAAATATTCTACTACCCTCTGTGTGTGTGTGCTTATTTTTAATGTTTTAGGCTACTTAGATGTGCAGCAGCCAAGGCTAGCACCTTGTAGGCAATTTTTTTAAAAGTAACTAAAATGTAATTGTAGCAATTACTTTTGAGTAAAAGTAAAGTAATAAGTTACTTTCAGAGCAATTGTAATTGTAATAGTAATTACTACTTTTGGGAGGTCATGTAACTGTAATTTATTACTCTTTAAAAGTAATCTTCCAAGCTCTGCCCCTGACCTAAAGGTACAAATAATATGCATACTCGACTTTCATAGGAAGACGACCAGTTTGAAATACTGAAATCCAAACATGTTTAAGAACATTATAGTCAAAGTAGTAAGCAAAATTATAATACTATACAATAATTTAGAGGGTCTTGGTGTTTAATTTTCCTTTTCTTCATCTTTTCCTTAGGGGAAAAATACCTCTAATGGGGCAAAACTGGGAAACACTGTCTTTTTTAGTGGTTTTCAGGGTTAAATTGCAGAGTTTCTGTTTTAAAAGTTGCACCAAGAAGGTGATTTCCCTGCCATTTAATTGCAGCCATCTGGAGTGGCACTTTAGAATGGGGAAGAGATGGGTGAGGGGAAAGAGAAGCATGCTTCACCCTGGCTTTTCTTCGCTATCAATTGTACCTTCACAAAGTGGTTGTTCAAATAAGAAAGGACAGTTGAGCTCCAGTTGCATTTGTTTGTCTGTAACATATACAAGGTGCTCACTGTATGATTTAACATGAGTGTCCAGGGTCACCCTCATCTCCAGAAGTCTTGGGGAAATGGGTTTAACCAAAACTGAGTGAATATCTGGGTACATATTCCAATAGTCAGAAGACTGGCTCATCAGAAAAATTAATTTGTGTTGATTTTAGCTGAAAAAAATAATCATGTGCATAGTTTGCAAGGTAAAGGATTATTCCAAATATTGCTCTCTGAAATGCCTGTTTGAACTATTTAACAAGCAGTGTGACTACTTCAGCTCAGCTTGATAGCCTCAAAGCTGGTATTTGTTCTGTGGATAATATTGATTAGCTCACTAGAGGGCAGCCTTGCATAGATATATCAGTCATAAACCTGATGACTATATCAACATGTCAGGCAATCATTACCAAGGGTAATAGAGAGGACTGAGACTTTAATTCTGAAGGGCTTTCAAAATCTAAAACTCTGAAATTTAACTGAGGAGAACTCTCCATGATAGATATTATCTAATAGATCTGCCCAGTCAGTTTGGGAATATAAGATAACAAGTGTGACCTACATATTGCAGTGTATAGTCCTTCTACTCATTATGCCAGCCAGCCAGCCATGCCCTCCTCCAGGATACCCTATTCCACTTCCTTCGGTTTTCCATTTTTCTTTCCCAAGTGGTAACATGCCACAGCTACCGAGCATGATCAGTCCTCATTGGGCTGTCTAGCTTTTCTTTTTTTAATTATGTTTTGTGCCTCAGACATAACCCTCACTTCCTCTGTATCCTCTGTTCTCATTCATCTCCCATGTCCCCCTCTGTTTCTTGCTTTCTCCCTCCCTCCCTCTTCCACCTCCAGCTATTCCTCCTTAATCAGCCAGTACAGTTAGTGTACCACTCACACTCTGAGCAGGTGGTTTGGCTTAGTGACCCTGTAGTTCCAGATTCATTTTTTGCTGTCCCTCCTTTCCTGTGAATTACCGCATGCATGTGCAATCTTGCAGTTTTCTTTTAAAAAACGGATTTTACCTCCCAAGTCTGGGATGGAGAACCTTTTTTCTATGAAGAGACATTAACTGAGGAGACATTTTCTATGAGGAGACATTAAGGAGACAAAAAATCAAATGGGGGCCAGCCTGCCTCCCTCCCTTCAGTCATGGCTCCTGCCAAGGCCCCACCATGTTGCAACCATGTCTTCACCCAGCTCACACTACTCTCTCACTCTCTCTCTTTGCCACCACTCTCAGATTAAGTTTAGCATTCTAATCATACTTTCATCAAAAGTAGTCTGATAAGATTCCAAAATAGCACCAGTTAGTTTTTGCTTTAACCTGTGCCCTATGTCAAATGTACATTTTGTGTTCAACATTGGCTAAACTACACCAACTTAAACCAAAGCATAGAATTATATTGCACTTAATAGGCCAACAATGAGAAAACGCACAAAATCAAATTAAAGACTCCACCCATTTAATACATCCGCCTTCTTCATTGACTTCTGCAATGCCATTGTCTAACTGGCATTTTTTAAATTTAATTTTAAACAAGAGGCTTTCTGACTGGAAATGTCACATTTCAAGTATTTTTTTTAAATGTAGAGTAATGAGGGTCTCAGGGGGTCTTAGTTCCCTTATATTTTGGGAACAGGGTCCCAATGTCTCCAACATCCTATGAGCCATTCCACATGACAAGGGTCTGTGTTAGCGACTGAGAAGAGTCTAACATGTTTCCTTGTCCGTTCCTGCTAATTGGAGCCAATTGGTGTGAAAGGAAGTGAGCCACTGGGAAGACTCTTTTCATTAGCTAGCACTCTCATTTTTCATGATTACTGGTTCCTAGGGAACCTGTTGTGGGAGAAGACATTGACAAGGATCTCATTTTCAACCCACACAGGGGGAGAGATTTTGGCTGTAACTATCATGAAGGAACCCTGCACTTCTGAATTTGCCACTACACTACTGACTCAGAACCATTGTTAATCAAATAGCTTGTGTGGACAGCTTTCCCTGTGTGCCATTGGTGAGAAGGCTGGCATATATAGTCTTGGAGCAACTGTACATTGCAATGCCAGATGCACTTCTGTAACCAAAGAATTGGCTATTCCAACAGTCTGTTCATGAAGGATAGTGAAAACCAGTTGTAATTTTAACTCATCTTCTAGTTAGTGAAACAGATACGGTAGTGCAAAGCTGCTAGCCAGATCTTCTGCTGTGACCCATCAGACCACTAACAGGGCCAGCCCTGAGTAATGGATCTCTCTGGTATCCTTTAATCCACGCTAAAATGAGAACATAAGCTTACCTTGTCTCATTTTGGAAATTGGGCACTTGAGAATTTTAAATTACTCTCTGTTCAACATAAACAATTACCACTGTGAAGTAGAGACTTTCTAAAAAGAATGAAGTGTTGATGATTTGAAGGTCATCATTAAGAAATAAAATACAGCAATTAGGAACTAACTTATAGCAGCCTTAAGGAGTCCCTGTTGGAGTTAGAGAACAAATGAGAATGGAAGCTGTGAGGCACACAAGCAACGTCATTAAACAGAAAGACAGATACCAAGCACCTTAAGGTGAAGGATTGTTTCCATGACAACAGGTTGCTGCTAGAGCTGTTGCTTAAAAAAATTATGATCTTTCTGTCTGTTTGGTAGCTACCATCTAGGCCTCCATGTTAAAAAAAAATTACGCTGATGAACAAGAAAGGTATATCTCCACCTTGAGTTGCTGTTTTTACAGCCATGGACCCAAACACTTGCTTCTTATGGGTATAAAACAAAAACTTGCCATAGTTAAAAAGATGTGAGACAATGATGTAGTGGGGGAGGTAGGCAAAGGCCCTCAAAGACAAAGACAAGATTTGTTCTTGTTCTATAGCTTATTGCTCCTGCTTTGTCTGGGAGACATAAACCTTAAGCTCTGTTTCAGACGTAACAGTAAGCCAAACAGTGGCTTAATTTATAGCAATACAGTGTCAGCCGCAGGACTGGAAGAAGAACAAAGTGGCTGTGATCTTCCAGTGCTTTTTAGGTGACAATACTCACTGGTATGGAGTATCGCTACCTCTTTTTTTGCTGCCCATGGCAACCACTTTGTGCTGGCACACATAGCACTTTTATCAAAGTATAAATACTAGCACCTCATTTTTTTACTAACAAAAGTACTGTGATCTTCTCTCCAGGAACCCAAACATTCATTCATTCATTCATATTAAGACACAGGATGCTGCTTTATACTGAATCAGATCATTGGTCCATCTAGCTTATTACTGTCTACAATGACTGGCCGCAGATCTCCAGAATTCCAGATTGGGTACACTTGCGGCCTTACCTGGAGGTACCAGATACTCTACCACTGAGCTACGCATATTGTGTTTATGTACTATGAGCAGTAAGATTCATGATTGGATATCCCTGCTTGTCATTTTTCTCCAGCTACACCAAGGTGATATACGGGGCTGTGAAACAATTAGCCAGCAGCTGCCTCCACAAGGGCTTGGTTGTAAAGCAGATAAGCAACTAATAGATAAGCAAGGGAGAGGGTAAAGGGTTCTCAGTGCACATACCAGGTTGTCTTCCAAAAGGCAAAGTCAGGGAACAAAGCAAGGTCTGACATTTCAACAAGGTAATAGGATTTCAAGGCACAGTTGGTGAGAGTCTGATGCTGGCATCTTGACGTTGTTTCCAGCAAAGGGCAAAGGGCTTCTCACTGCCTTTTAAGCTCCCCTTTCTTGTTCAGGTGCTAGCAATCATTCCTCTGACTCCCAGAAGCTTGTAGCCTTAAACAGCCAGAATGCCTGTGTTGCTCTGCTACTCACAGGCGTCTTTGTTCTACAGGGAGTGGTCTCCTGTTCATTCTCTAAGTCTGACTGAGGGGCCCCTGCTGTATCTTGAACATCTTCCAGTGATGGGCGGTCTGATGCTTCTTCTGGGCTAGGTCTGCTTATTCCCTCTCCTGGGTCTGCTGTGACAATCCTCTGTTCCTCATCCTTCTCTGAGGATTCATCTGATGAAGGCATGACACCACTTTTTTTTAAAATGCAGTTGCAAGCAATGATGTTGTCAGGACAAGTTTTGTGGCAGAAATCTAGAGCCCCTTTCAACAGATTGAACAAATGAGCCCCCAAACAAGGTAGGGGTGGCTTACCATATTTTGAAGTAAGTGAAGAACAGCACATTACCATCTAAAGAAAATGGTCCAGAAAAGCCCATTAACAGCTCACTCCTAACAATTCTCTATTGAATTCAGTAGGGCTTACTTTCAGGGTAAGTGGGTTTAGGATTGCAGTCTAAGTACAGGATCTAAAAATTACACAACTGCATCAGTGGCTGCAAGGGACTGCTCTGGAGGTAGACTAATACAGAAATATTTGATGTGCATTGGGAATTTGGTTTGCGATGTTAATAATTTGGTGTTTATACTACCAGATATGTGAAACATACATTTTAAATGTCTCAAAGGAATGTTGTTTCAAACAGTACCCAGCAGCAAATAAATGGACTTTATATCTTGGACTACTAGTGTACAGCTGTTTAATATGAATGTAGTTCAGGAATCAGGATTATTATGCAGAAGAGCAACTGCTGATTGTGCACAGGTAACATAATGTGGTGGTGCCATATTTCTCTATATTTTCTTCTGTTCTATTGGAAAAAAATCAACCGCTGCATTATTGCCAATATTATTTGGCAAAAAGCCATTTACAACACAGCACCATTATAATTGTGCTAATTGAAAACCAGTTTGAACAGCTATGATTTAAATGTGCTGTCAACTGATTTCCCAAGGTTTTTTTTAGTATATTGCAGGTGTCTAAAAAACAACACCAAGATGATTTAATCTACTCATTAATTTTACAGAATAAATGTTGCAGTGTCTCAAAAATGTGGTTTTAAAAATATTTAATGAAGATATGGCAGCTTCAAAAGATTTTCTGTGAGCCAGCTTGAATGATGATGAGATCAGAGCTTATCAGTGGTAAGAAAAATTCCCTTTCTTCTATCTGAAGAACACTACATCTGAAAAAAAGAGAGTTCTGTTTAACTTAAAAAAGACTGAGGGCGCAATCCGACTGCTATTTATTCTGGGCTGAGGAGAGTTGGATATGGTAGACCCATGGCTAAGCTGGCTGGATCCCGGCTATGCCAGGCTACACCGGCAGGAGCCCCTTATGCTGGCTCCACCATGGCAGAACTGGAACCCAGCTGGGTCAGCCAAGAGTCCGCTGGGAAAGCCCAGCCTGGTGGAAGGAGAGCTGGCAGAAGTCAGTGGAAGGCCCGAAAAAGGGGAGTTCTGAGGGCATGTCAGAGGAGGGAGTGAGGGGAGGGAACTTAGGCCACATCCAACTCATGTTCAGAGTGCTCCTGTGGGCCCTGATCCAGGCAAAAGCTACACTGGGAAAAAGGTTGGTCTAAGAAAATAATTGCAATTGAAATCAATGGAGAGTGCTTACTCCCTGGTAGGGGTAATTGTGAGAACCAGCTTTTACTTTCTGGTCTCTGCGCACAGTTCTCAGCTGAGGGCTCATTCAGCTGGCCCAGAGGCTTCCAAATGGCAAATACGTTCTGCGGAACTTCCCACCGGCTCCTCTTGTGCCAAATCCTTTCCACTGGATTCCCCTGAGTTGGATTGCTCTGTAAATTATAGGAACTCCACCCTTCACAGTACAGTAGTAAGAGGGCCACCTTTTGTATATCTTTTGGCTGCAGGGGTGAGACTATGCTGGGCATCAAGGGGCAAGCTTGTCCACCTGCCTTGCCCCCTCCCCCCTGCTGTTAGTGACATTTTTCTAGGGACTGTCCTTTATCAGGAAGATGACTGCTTTTGGTTTTTAGCTGCTGTTGCTTTTTAGAAATGCTAGGATTTTGTTGGCTTGAATTTTTGTAAATTGTATTGCTTTTATTTGTATTATGCATTTGTGTTTTTTCTATTTTTGTGTAAGCCACCTTCAGGGCCTTTTTGGCCAAAAGGCAGCCTAGAAATAAACCATAACATAACACATCATTGGTAGCATCTAAAATAGTCTTCCCTCCCTTAAAAACAGTGGCAACCCATCAATCTCTTCTAAACTTTTTAGTATGTTGGGTATATGAAGTTGTGTGGCTACAAAACGGGTAGCCAACATGGTACCCTCCAAATGATCATTGGCCATGCTGGCTGGGTTTCATGGGAGCTGGAGCCAGGTTCAGTCCCCAGGTATCACCAGGTAAGGCAGGGAAAGGCCACTGACTTAAATCCTGGAAAGCTACCAGTCAGTGTAGACAGTACTGAGCTAGATGGACCAATGATCTGATTCAATGCAAGGTAGCTTCCTATGTTCCTGTTTTCGGCTGCAAGACACCAGTGCATTGAAATGGTATTTGGCATCCCCACTTCCAGAATATAAATTCCTTGCTCTCTTAACTTTAAAATAAAACAAGGATACACACTATACCAAAGATTATGGTCTTCTTCATTATGGTACAACTTTCACTGTGTCCTCCCTGTGCACATGACTTTCAGAGTTAATACCAGTGCTGTATCACCAGTATTAAAATAAGATACACCAAATGTTGTCCTTTGATCATTTCCCACCGAGTCAGGATCTGAGACAAGAAAAAGGCTGTGTGGAAAAACAAATAGCTTAGAGACATATGCAGGGAAGAATAAATAGGCACACCTCTCTCAATCTTCCCCTGCAAATGGCCCACCTCTGCATTTATGTTAATTGATAGATGCATGCATGTTTTTGGATGTATAATTGAATTTATTTTGTCACTAGTCTGGAATGCAAGGAACAGATATGGAACCAGAAGAAATTACTACAGGAGTGAAAGGAAACTGCTTTCATTTAAAACCGTGCCAGACCAATGTTCTGTTTGTGGTGCAAATTGCGGTTATGTGTGTGAGAGAGAGATATTTTCTGCACATAAATCTACTATGTTAATAGAAACAAAGTTGTCCTTTCTTACTAGTTCAACATGAACAAGCCAGTTCAGCATGAGTAGCTTTGGCGGAAGGATGCAGGAATATCTGCATCTCTCCACAGACCGCTTCAATCGGGAAAATCTGCGAGCCCAGGCTTACGTCCTGTCTCACTGCCATAAAGATAACATGAAAGGCCTGAGAGCTCCTTCCCTGAAAAGAAGACTGGCATGCAGCTTGAAAGTTCGCCTGTACTGTTCACCAATGACAAAGGAGTTGCTACTAACTAATCCACGTTACAAATTTTGGGAGAATCACATTGTTTCCCTTGACGTTGAAACTCCAACACAAATTTCTCTGGTTGATGAAGCATCTGGTGAGAAAGAAGACATAGTTGTGACACTTCTGCCAGCTGGCCAGTGCCTAGGATCAGTCATATTTCTATTCCAAAGTGAACATGGCACTGTGTTGTATACCGGGGATTTCAGACTTGCTAAAGGAGAAGTGACCCGAATAGAACTCTTGTATTTAGGGAGCAGAGTGAAAGACATCCAGAGCGTGAACTTGGATACCACTTTCTGTGATCCCAAATTTTATCAGATACTAGTGAATAATGCATGAGGGGGTGTATTAGTACGAAGCTGGATCTCCCTTAGTCCCTATCATATGGTATGGCTGAATTGCAAAGCAGCTTATGGATATGAGCATTTATTCATAAATCTCAGTGAGGAGCTTGGAATCAAGTTGCATGTGAACAAGCCAGTTGGCCCTTTTGTTCCTCTTTTGGCACTTCCTCTGCTGATAATATAGTAAAAGCACTGTCCTGGTCAAAAGCTGCTTTGTGTAAACTTAACCTTAACAAGTGGAATCTGCTACAAAACATTGCAGTGTCCAGGGTTCCAGCCAACCTTCTTTCAGGATACTCCATTCCATTCTCCCCCCCCCAGTATTCTGCCATGTCCCCAGTGGCCACTAAGCATGCTCAATCCTTCTTGTGTGGTTGAGACGGGTGCCCAATTAGTTTTTTCCCCCCTAAATCTTTTTCCTACTTCTGCAAATGTTGTGGTTCCCCTGAGTCTGCTGATACCTCCCTCTTGTTTCTCAGTAGCCCTGTTTTGGCTACATCACTTTGTTCACTAGTAGAATGTATTACAATTAACTATCACAAACACACAGTAAACCCCCCATCCTACACCAATATCTGGCAGCAGTCCAAGTAAGCTGGACACAGTCACATTCAGAAGTCATTTAAAAACACTTAAATAATAATAATATAATAATAATAAACTTTATTTCTACCCCGCCCTTTTTCCAATAGGACTCAGAGCGGCTTACAACTAAAAACAACACCATTAAAACATACAGAGTATATTATTAAAAAAGAATTAAACTATGAGAAAAATTAAAACCATAAAATATAGGTTAAAAACAGCAGACAATTTAAAATAATAAAATCATATAATGTAATCATCAAACCTATGACACTTAATCCTGGTCGTTCTCTATCCCAAATGCCCGTTGAAATAAAACAGTCTTTACTTGTCGCCGGAAAGACGGTGAGGAGGGAGCTGATCGCACCTTACCCGGAAGGGAGTTCCACAGCCTAGGGGCGGCCACTGAAAAGGCCCTATCTTGTGTCTGCGTCATATGTGCTTGTGAAGGTGTGGGGAACACAAGAAGGGCCTCACCTGAAGATCTCAAATCCCGGACAGGTTCATGTAGGGAGATACGATCTGTCAAATAGTCTGGACCTGAGCCGTATAGGGCTTTGTAGGTCAAAACCAGCACTTTGAATTGTGACCGGAAACAAATTGGCAGCCAGTGGAGCTGTTGTAACAGGGGAGTTGTATGGTCCCTGTAACCAGCCCCAGTTAGCACTCTGGCTGCAGCTCTTTGCACCAATTTAAGTTTCCGAACAGTCTTCAAAGGCAGCCCCACGTAGAGCGCATTGGAAGACTGTTTGGAAACTTAAAGACATTGGGCAGAATCCAGCATAGTGCTAAGGCAATCGTCCCATCAATGCAAGGATTTCTGCTTGTACAACAGATTATTCTCCCTGTCTCCTCGCCCCATACATCCCCTAAATCTGTTATATGGGCTCTTGGGATCCCTCAACCCTCTGGAGCAGATTTTGTGAGGGTGTAGGGTGTGTGTGAGTGGAGAAGTCATGTTGCACTTGCATTGATGGGACTTGTTAGTAGAATACACCCTTTCACTATATAAATTTTATGTAGAGATTAAAAGGCCATCTGTTTCCTGAGGTTTAGGATGATTTGTCATATCACATTTACTGCTGGATAATAGTCTGTCTTTTTAACAGAAGCAAAGTAAGGCAGTAGACAGAGTGACAACTCCTGTAACTCTTATAGTATTTTTAATACACAAAGTAATTTAAACTATACACCTCATTCATTCTCACAACAGTTATGGGTTCAGGGGTATACATCAAATTGCTCTCCACAAGTCAAAAGAAAGGACACCATTGTAGTTCAGGATACTCTACCCAAAGTATTACTACCTTGGGGCAACCATTAACTTTAATGTGATTGTGCATATACATGACAAAAACAACACAATGGCTTTTCTCAATTCTAGCTTTGCTAGAAATACGGGGTTGTGCCTCCAAGAGCTGGAATTATTTTATGCAGGAGAATGCGGTCCTGCTAGCATGCCAACTGTGCTCATTGTATTCATTCCATTATTATCCTTGTCTGCCACTTTCACACTAGAAGAGTACAGGAACCCGTGTCAGTTGGCATCAGGTGCAGCATAGACCACAGTCATTTGAGTCTCATTACAGCACATCTGATTCATGCTCACCTCTGAAAAAAGAGCTGTGCAAATGTGCTTTCGCAGTCCCAGTGCTTCACTGAGGGCTGTGAACACACTAGTTGCCAGGGCAAAGTGTTTCCATTAGCCACACCTGGAGGGGGAACAGGTTGATCAGTTGCGAAATCTCTTTGAAGTTGAATTTTTTTTAAAAAAGCATGCATTCAAGCTGCTCCCATCAGGTTTTACAATAAAAAGGGGTGGGGTTTGACTAGCGTTGTGTGCCCCTGTTTTCAAAAGAGGTGGAGATGCACTAGAACCAGAAGAACAGTGAGTGTGTTTCTACCTTCATACTCTTAAAACATTATGCAGATGGAATGTGACCTCAAAGGAAACGCAGACACAAAAGACAGAGCTTCACAATACATACTTTAGCTTGTAATAAAACCCCAGCAGTTGCTTTTCCTTGGGAAAAACAGCTTTGAGAAAAGGTATTTTTAGAGGAGAACCAGTATGGTGGAGAAGATGCTCAACCTTTTTCTGTCTCCAGTTTCTCTGCTCCATGTTGCTTTCCATCCCTCCTGCATTTCAACCACTTTTATCTTCACATGTTTGGTAGCTGTGGAAGGAAAGGAAACTTGGATGGGGGTAATCTGGAGAGGGGAAATGGCAGGAAGAGAAAGTGTCATGCTTCCTCACCATTTATCCACTCAGAAATTACACCCTAGGTAATTCTCCTAAGGCAATCCCTAAGAAAAGGAGCTGGCTAGCTTCCCCTTCCCCAGTTTTGCCCAAAGTCAAATGCATGTAAATTTGAGTGCAAAGCTAGCTCAGCTGCTTACACAAATCCAGAAAATTAGCTTGCAGAGGTTTAAAATAAGCCAAGTTGAGAACCAGCCAACAGTTAGAAAATGGTTTTTGCTGCAGTCAGACTATCTAATAGGAAGTTTCTGCTGTAGTTTCCCACGTTCAGATGTAAAACGGCAAACATTCATAGATGCTGTCTTAAAACACTAGAAGCAAACATCTCATATCACCTAGTTAAAGGATCAAATGTTAACATTTGTAGGACTAGAAGCAAAGCCCATGAAACATTACCTGGGATTTCAACGTGAACATATCCGAAGCCACAGACTGCCAAAACATTATATCCAAATACTTCTGAATAGGAGTCCCTAAAGTGTTGGTAGCTCTCAGAACAAAATTCTATCTCCAGTGTACCGATCATGTACCTTGGTGGTTCTAGAGAAAGGAAGACTTCCAAGGCTCAAGTTGACTTAGGGCTGCTACATCAGCCACTACAATTTATTAGCATTGTAATATCAATTTCACAATATCTAAAAGCAGAAAATTGATCTCTTCGCTTTCTCTCCCTTCTTGTCATCTCCCTATCCATTTTTTTTTATTATTATTTTTTGCTGGGAGTGCATTGATTTCTGAGCTCAGTGGCTGAGCCGTTGAATGAATCATAGATTTACAGCACTGAACTCTACTGTGCAATTGAACACAGGGAAGGAAGTCCAATCAGGGTCTAATCAGAGATCTACTCTCCAAAAAAACCCTCCTGACTGCATCCCAATTAATTAATCACAGCTTGAGAATATTTTGTGACCTCTGCAGCTGACACAGATGCAACAAAGTGAGATGCTTTTTGCTCAGAAAATAAAATTTCTACTGAGATTAAGGAATAAAGCATCCATTTTATTCACTCTACTTCACAGAGTATTATTATGCTAACCCTTTGATCAGGATGGAACTCTGCCTGGGAGCATACTGGCACCAAAATATTATTGCTCCATCTTTATTTTTTTCCTTCGAATTCAATTTTTAAAAAAAAACACAAATATAAAACCTGTGTCTTGGTGTTGTTTCATTTTACATAAGTATAAATTTCAACTTGTGATAGCACACTTTTTGTTGAGTAGCTAGAATAGTTATAGTTGGCACCAGAATGTTCTATGTTGCTTTTCCTCCAGAAAGCCTAATCACCCAATTACTCTTGAGAAGAAAACATTAAATTGGACTGCCAGTGTTGCCAGAATCCCAAAAGGTGGGCTCTTAATTTGCATCTCATTTAACTATTATCTGCATATGTCAGAGTTTCATTTGTTCAAACAGTTCGTTCTGTCTAGATATAATATCCATCTTTCATATTCATATTCTGTCTACAACTCCTGTCATCCTCTCCCTCTGGAGGGAATAGCTTGGTATCTGTACTATGTTATCAGCTGTCAGGGACCAGAAGAGTCTGCCATATACACTTCCAGCTATCGCTAACATGCTGAACCTTATGGTGGGTTTTTAATGGTGAACTTCCTTCAGGAGTTAATATTAGCTGAAAAGCAGGGTATAAATGTAGGCTGGAGTCCAACTCTTTCCTTGTGGTCATGAAAGGGCTTCTGATCCAGTGGATGGTTCCACAAACAGAAGAGAAATAATTTTTCTTGATTCTTCTCTCCCTTGTGACTCCCCAAAGCCCCAAACATTGGTTCTAGACAGGGCAGAAAGTGATGTGGGAGGCTACAGAGAGAAAGGGCAATTGGCAAAAATGGTCACTCTTCCTTTTCTGTTAGTGGAGGCATCCACTGGATCAAAAACCCTTCTGTAATTAATAAATACATTAAAAAACATAAAATGAAAAGCATACAAATAAAGAATATTAGGTTGAATCCAATGCTCTGTAAGTGAGACTTCACACTCCTCTCCTTCCCCTGCATACCCCAGAAAATCTGCTCTGGAGGGTCCCTCAACCATCAGAAGCTGGTTTTGAAGGCATGCAGGGGAGGGGTGCAGAGGAGTGGAGAGAAAGTTCTGTTCTGGAAGCAGAAGTCTCTTGCCCTAGCAGAACAGGAACACTGGATACCACCCAATCAGGGGCGGCTCCAGGCATGCCGGGGCCCTTGGGCATCAGCTTGCCCTGGGCCCTGGCGTGTGCACACGCACGCACCCCCATGTCTCCTACCTGTCTCCTGTCTTTTACCATTGCCCTTAATGAAGATGGTGGCCATGGTTTCCCTAAGGGGATGACTCCGCTGCCGCCATTTTTGTTGATGGCATGCGTGCGTGCTACGCGCACACATCTCTGCCATCAACTAAGATGGTGGCAAGGACTTCAGTACCTTAGGGAAACTGCAGCCGCCATCTTTGTTAAGGGCAATGGTAAAAGATAGGAGACAGGTAGGTGCAGGGGCCACAGATCATGGAAGGGGAGCAGAGGGGCAGCTGAGGGCCCCCCTGTAGCTCCAGGGGCCCTCGGGCCAGTGCCCCACCTGGTCGCCCTTTAGAACCGGTCCTGCACCCAATAGTTCTACTCATACAACAAATAAAGAAGCACCCATGCCATAAGGAGACACAAGAAAGACAGCATGGTGTACATGTTTATATGCCAATGCTAGAAGCCTCTGAGCCAAGATGGACAAAGTAGAGTGCTTGGTTTTAAAGGAGAGAAGTGATGTAGTGGATATGATGAAGGTGATGATGATGATGATTTCATTAGATTTGTTAATTGCTTGTTAACTGAAGGTCTCCAAGTGATTTACAACACTGTTAAAAACACAAATATTTGATGTAACAGAAACCTGATGGATTGGAGAGAACTAGTGAGACACAAACTCTATAGGAAGCACGGATGGGGGTGGAACCAGCTGTCTGAGGCTATGGGCACACTTGTAGCTTGAAAAGCAGCCATAATGGTTTTTCTGGCTGCATTTTGAAGCAGCTGTGCCCTCTGCTGGCCACACCTCCCTTCCCCACTGCTGACTTCAGACTTTTCAGGACTGCCCACTGCAAAGTGTTGGGCCAATCACTGTCCTGTGTGAGCCTGCATCAAAGTGTTTCCATTGGCCACCTGGGAGACAAATGGGTTGATCTACCAATCAGTTGCAAAATCTGCCTGAAGCTGAATTTTTTTAAAAAAGCACTCAAACTGATCTGACCAGAGTTTTAGAGTAAAAAAGGAGGGGGAGTTTGACTAGCATTGTGTGCCCTAGTTTTCAGGAAAGAGAAGTGGAGACACACTGGAATTGACAAAACAGTGTGTCTCTACCCTGAGTTGCCCATCTCACTCTGCCTGCCTGCAGGGCCAGACCAAGACAGGTCCAAAATGCATCCTATTGTAGAAGAAGCAGCTGTAGTTTGAAACCTCAGAATTTGAACCAGCTGATAGTCAAGAGCATTCTCTGTATTCTAGGAACATCCCCAGAGCACACATTACTCATTACAAACAGAAAATGGTTAAAAACTTGAGTGAGGGTGAGAATTAATATAAATTTGTTTTTGTCTTTCTATAGCTTCATTGCTCAGAACTGGAAAGCTACTTATCGGCGCCAAATAGAAATAAACACACTTGCGAGGTTTGGCAGGAAGTTCGTTTTTTAAAACCATTTACAGTAGGAGATTTCCCTTTGTATGGAAACTGCTAGAGGATTCAAGGAAAGGAATGCAGCCAGGCTCAGATGTAGAATTGTTCATGTTCAGTGGATAGGAAAAGTGAATTAGTGTAGATGGGTTGGCAGGACTGTAATGTGGCCAGAGAGTCTGTAAGAAAAAACAGGGCTGTTTGGCATCTAGCTTCCTGAAGCCAGGCTGCCTCTCTCAAGCCTTGTTTGCCATATCAAATAGCTCTTTGAATGTAACGTTCACTCAATTAAAATACATTACAAGAACTTATGTGGGAGCCTTGCCCCATATTGAAGGAAGTGGCAAAACTCCCATTAATTTCAAACCAAAGTAGAATGGGGGAGGAGGTCTTTTGTTTTTTCAGTTTTGCCTTTGTTTCCCCGTCCTCCTCCATGCTTTGAAAATCACGGCTCATATCCATCTCTGATGATACTTGAATAACTGTTCTGCTGTGATCATCTGCATCACAAAAGTGCCTTTAAAAGCAAGTCAAGCGAGCAGCAGCAGTGCACTCGTCAGTATTCTATTGCTCCCTCTTCCACTTCTATTTCTTCTCCCCCAGGACCAACAGCAATCTCACCAGGCATCCAGATTTTATTTGACAGAACATGAAAATAGAAACTGGTGGTATCTTTGCAGTAGGAACCCATGGGTGTTTTCATGTCCTGAGTGCTTATGAGATATTGGGGGAAATAATCACTGGTTAAACTCCATAGATATCAGGAGAGCTGTGCCTTTTCAGTGAACTAAACCAAATTTACAAGATTAAATAGGTGATAGGAGTAGCAAATATAAGACTTCAGCAAAGCCAGCAAATGCTTCCCCCTAGTTCAGGCATACCAATTTCCATGGGTGGACTGCTGAGTCACTCAGTTTGGCATAATGTACTTGAGGGATGTTGGACACCACAGCTGCTGTCAACAGCCTGCCTGTTACAGTTGGACTAAAGTGCTGAATCTGGGCCTGAACGGAAGCATCACATCAGTCCCTATGGGTTGCTGTATTCTGCTGACTCTAAGAAAACGTAAGGCAAATTCAATACATTCTGCAATTCACTCTTGCGTAACTCCTCGTGAACAGAAACAAGCAGTCAACTAGACTGACTGTTTTTAATGCAAGGGGTCCACATTGCCTCATGTGATCCATCATCCTTTGTTTCTGCTTAGTACTTTCTGCCCACTTTCCCAAACACCCACAAGCTTCTTTCCTCTCCAAACCGTGGGCCTACATGATGGCAGCAGCTTGGTCTGGAAGGCTGCCATCCATATTTATTTTCCCAAATGCCCCAGAGTAATTGGATCCAGAAATATTAAATAAGTATCACCCAGCAGCAAATATCTCCTTTTTGGACAAGGTGCTTGAGAAGGTGGTGGTGGTCCAGCTTCAAGCATTCTTGGAGGAAACTGATTATTTAGATCCATTCTAGTCTGGCTTCAGGCTGGCAATGGTTCTGGTTGCCCTGGTTGATGACAGCTGTAGTGAGAGAGATAGGAGGAATGTGACCTTGCTCATTCTCCTTGATCTCTCAGTGGCTTTCAATACTGTTGATCATGGTATCCTTCTGGAGTGTTTCAGGGAGGTAATGTCCAAGCTCCCAACCAGAGAAGCAGAGTGAGGATTCGATGACTGTGTTTTATGCATAAAGCTTTATTCTAGAAATCAGAATAGGGATCTAGCATCTCATGCCAGGCCTAAATCAGGATTCAAACATGAACAGGCATACTAAACATTGGAAGCAATAGTAGATGAGTTATCACACTAGCAAATACAAGCAATGCTACTTCTATATATACAGAAAAGGGGAGGGCACCTGGCACTATTAATTCAGGCTCTTCTCAGCCCTAGCTTTAACATGGGGGCTACGATGGGGGAGGTGAACAAAATGGCGCTACTTGTAACTGTCTCTTCTTTAACCTGCGCAACCTTGGAGACATTCCAGTCTCTGACTCTGCTGAGTCACTTTCATTTTCCTTGTCATGCCTCCTTCAGATGAGTCCTCAGAGGAGGAAGACTGGAGGGCAGCAGCAGCAGACCTAGGACAAGGAACAAGCGGAATCTCCCAGGATGCAGATCCAGCTCTCCCTCAACTGGAGACAGTTCAGGACACAGCTAAAGCCGCTCAGTCGGATTCAGAGAGTGAACAGGAGGCTCCCCTCCTCCCTGTGGAGTGAAGATGCCAGTGAGTAATGCAACAACGCCGCTGGTCTGGCTGTTTAAAACAGCAAGCTCTTGGGAGCCCGAGGGCTGATTACCTGCACTTGTCTTAGGGAGTGGGATTTAAAAGGCAGTTCTTGACTTCAGTGGGATGCTGACTACAACATCGGTTGTGACCTCCACGCTAGACCCAGTTTCCAGAACCCAGACTCTTGGACTGATCTCTTCGCTAACTGGACCCGGAATTTCCCCCTTGACTTTGCTTCTTGGACACTGACTCGGTACATGCGCTTGAAAAGACTCCTCTGATCTTCCCTTGTCTCTTCCCTGTTATGTTCCTAGCCTTGGCAGATTTACAACCCAGCCAGCTGCCGGCTCATGAGTTTATGGCCCAGCTTTCACCCCGTCAAAGCTGACATTCCACTGCCTGAGAAGTTCCAATGTTTTTATTAGCACTTATCTCTTTTGCTGCTATGCTAGGCCTTGGTGCTGTGAGGGTAACGGGACGCCATTGGTAAAGGGAAGTATTGCACGTAGGCCAGTGACTGGGGTATGGAAAATTACTGGCTACGCAGTTATGTTAGTGCGCACGCGCCAATGTATCTTTTCTGTTGTTGTTGATCATATAAAAGTACCACGCCCTGGTTGTTTGGCGCACAGTTTTGGTGAACAAATCCTGCTGTGCCCTTGCTAGCAATAAAGTTATCTGATGAACCAAACTTGGGCCTGAGACTCCAATTCTTACCTTAACATTTTGGCGCCCGAACAGGGACTCGAGGTCAAGGGTATTTCCCCTTGTCCTACAGCGGAGTTCTCGGTCAGGGATATTTCCCCTGCACCTTCCTTGGGCCGCGCGGTTCCCCAGATCGCTTCACTACTCTGCAGGGAGCGCGCCTTCAGCAGTTGCTGATGCCCGGCTGGGCTAGGGAGGAGGCCGGGGAGCGACGCGGAGCCAACGGAGGCCTTTCAGAAGTTCAGTCCAGATCACTTTAAACCGGTGCCGGAAGTATTCATCGCCAGGCGAGTATTAAGGGATCCTTTTCTGTTCTGTCCTGTTTCTGACTGCCAGCCAGCCTCTAGGGGCTGAAGGGGGATCTGATCAATCCCCATTTCTGTTTCTCTGTCGGGAGGTTTGGGAAGGGGGTTTCCTGTTGTGTGTTTGATAAGTGTGAGTGACTGACCGATTGATTTCCACATCTGGCCGTTGGACGCACTGGTCCTGGGATGCCTACGGGTGTCTTGAAAGTCTGGGGGGCGTGGGCTTGCGGTGCATGATTGGAAACCTTAGTCTCAGCGGCCTGGCTCCCCCAAATCCGATAGCCAGCTCGTATCCTGTCCTCCCTCCCTTTATGTGCCTGTCTTCTGTTCTGTTTTGAATTAGAGTAGGATCAGATTAGGTCAGGATGGGGGGAGGCTCTTCAACCCCTTTAGAGTTAATGATCAAACACTTCTCCGAAGCCTTCAACCCCAGTGAATGCAACGTGGAGACCATGAAGGTCAAGTGTTCTTGGGACTGGCCGGGACTAGGCCCCCTTGTGGACTGGCCCTCTAAGGGCACCTTTTACTCACCTATTTCTCGTCTCTGGAATGTGGTCACAATAGAAGGGAATCCTGGGTACCCTGAGGATATTCCTTATGTGAAAGGGTGGAGGAAAGTGGCAGATAATCCGCCACCTTCGGCAAGGAAATGGGTGGAAAATGCTGCCACTGTTATGTTAGCCCAAGCCAAGAAATCTCGGAAGAAGACTGTTTCGAGCCACCTCAACCCTGCGGCCACTGTAGTAAAACCTAAATTTCTCGGTCAAACTATCAACGCAGACCCAAAGATGAAGCCTATTTTGGAGGGCCCTACAGAGGAGTCGCCACCGCCTTATGTCTGCCCGAGCGCGCCAACAGTATTACCTTCACTTGAACCCCCTCTAGTCCAACCACCACTTTCCTCCCTTAACCAAACTGAGGTGCTTCTGTACCCACAGCTATCCACGTTAGAGGAACCTTTAGATCAATCCACAGGTTCGCTTGGAGAAGGAGTGGACGGTCCTCGACGGTCCATGCGACTGATAGCAAGAGAATTAACTAGTTCAAGCCCTGTTCAGTCCCGGGAAGTTAGGGAAAGAGATGAAACTGAAAAGGCCAAGATCTTACCTGTTCGTACTGTTCCAGCTATGGTCCCGGTCACCAATCAAACTGATCCTGGTGGGACGAGATATGCTTCGGTTAATACATACACTTATGTACCCTTTAATTCATCCGACCTACTTAATTGGAAGAACCACGGGCCATCATATGAGGAAGAGCCAGAAAAGTTTGTAGATATGGTAGATGGAATCGTGGCCGCCCAGAATCCTACTTGGTCTGATATACAGCAATTAATGGGCTACTTACTGACTACTGAACAGCGAATGCAGATACAGACTAACTTGGAAGAAGCAGCACTCAAGATTGCTAAGCGGGAGGGTGCTGAGGTTAGAAACCATGCAGACTACCTGGCCAGGTTCGCCCCCACTGCTGATCCACGATGGGATATTTCCACTACAGCAGACCGTATTGTGATGCGACAATATCAGCAGGCATTTGTGGAAGCTGTGAAGAAAGGGTGAAAGCGAATGATGAATATGCAGAAAATCCATGATGTAGTCCAGGAAAGGGAGGAGAGTCCAGGCGCTTTCCTAGAACGGCTTATGAAGGCATACAGAAGATACACCCCTATAGATCCGGAAGATGAGAAAAACCGGCAAACAGTAGCTTTGGCCTTTGTGTCTCAATCAGCACCTGATATCAGGAAAAAGTTACAGAAATCTGAAGGGTTTGAAGGAATGCCACTCAGCCAATAGAAGGCACTCGCAGATAAAGTGTTTCTTAACCGAGATGTGGAAGAGAAACGGGAACAGGCGAAACGCATGAAGGAAAAAGCCAGCCTCATTGCAGCTGCGTTAAGGCCCCAGGAAGAACAAGGACAAGTTTCCCGTCCTCACCAGATCGCGCTGGGATGCAATCAGTGTGCATATTGCAAAAAAGAAGGCCATTGGAAAAATGAATGTCCGGATAAGCCCCAGGTACAGTGGAGAAGTCGTGGCCGAGGTATCGGACCTGGTAGGGGACGAGGCCGGGGTAGGGGACGAGGAGGGCTCAACCCACAAGCACTACCGTTCCCTCAGGCGCCGCAGCCCGCCAGCGCCATGACTATAGAGAACTACTACGAGGAAGACTGAGGCTGCCTGCGGGGCCCACTGCCTCCCGACCCCGTACTGGAAATTACTGTGGGAGGCAGACAGATTAGAGGTCTCCTGGACTCCGGAGCCCAACGCTCGGTCCTCAATACCAAGTTACCCATACCGTTGAAGAGAAAGGCCTGCGTTCCTGTTGTAGGAGCCGGAGGACGGGTGCTACAAGCCCCCCAGTTTAAATCAGTCGGTACCAAAGTAGGCTCATGCGAAGTAGAGCATGAATTTCTCCTGATTCCTTCCTGCCCGATACCCCTGATTGGCCGAGACCTTCTTTGTAAAGTCCAAGCCACATTATCTTTCCACCTTGACTGCCGCGTCACAGCTACAGCCGGAGGACAACCCCTGTTGTTAACTTGTCCTCTTCAAGAAGCTTGGAGGCTTGGACCAATTTTGGGGTTGTGTGCATCACCAACAATCCACTATACATCAGTAGCCCTTCAGGTCATTAGGGCTGTTCCGGGAATATGGGCTGAAGACCATCCTGGGGGACTAGCCAAATTCGCTGAGCCGCTTCAAATAGATTTAAAGGATGATTATGCTGTTGTCAATCAACCTCAATACACAATTCCAGCGGACGCCAAGGTTTCTATGCATGAACATTTGGGTAAATTGATTCAACTCAATGTTCTAGTCCCAATTGTCTCAGCTTGGAATACTCCTCTATTACCTGTAAAAAAGCCGAGTTTGGGACCAGCACCTCTCTACCGCCCTGTGCAAGATCTCCGCCTTGTCAATCAACAGATCAAAGACATTGTAGCTGTGGTGGCCAACCCATATTCTCTTATAAGTTTGATTCCAGGAGGAAGTTTGTGGTATTCCGTGATCAACTTAAAGGATGCCTTCTTCACCATCCCTCTGCACCCTGACTCTCAAGCCATCTTCGCCTTTACATGGGAACATCCACGTACCGGTCAGAAAAAACAGTTTGCGTGGTCCAGGCTGCCACAAGGGTTCAAGAACTCGCCTACCCTGTTCGGACAGCAACTAGCTAGAGACCTCCAAAGGTTCCAAGAGGAGGTTGGTTTGGTCCTCCAATATGTGGATGACCTCCTGTTACCCCGTCAGACGAGAGAGGAATGTCTGGCGGATACTGTTGAACTGCTTTGGTGGCTTGAGGAGTGTGGATACCGCGCCAGCAAGGCCAAAGCGCAGATCTGCAGCCAAGAAGTCACCTATTTGGGATTTATAATTAAGAAAGATACCCGTATCCTAGGAGCTAGTAGAACCCAAACTATTGGTTGCGTGCCTAGACCGACCAATAAAAAGGAACTTCAAGTATTCTTGGGAATGGCCGGCTATTGCCGCATTTGGATCTTTGACTATGCTTCCCTAACTAAACCCCTATATGATCTATTGAAGGGGAAGATTCCGGAGTCATATCCCCTGGAATGGACTAGTGCAGAAACTTCGGCCCTGAGACGATTGAAACAGGCCTTGACCAGTCTCCCTGCTTTGGGTCTACCTGACATCACTAAACCTTTTCAACTATTTGTGGATGAGAGAAAGGGAACTGCAGTAGGAGTTCTCACGCAACGTGTCGGAAATTGGAATCGACCTGATGCCTATCTTAGTAAAAACATGGACCCTGTCAGCCGTGGATGGCCTGGGTGCCTCCGCAGCATTGCGGCTGAATCCCTTCTTTTAACCGAAGCCACCAAGCTAACTTATGGTCAGTCCATAGAAGTAACGGCTCCTCATTCCATTCAGTCATTATTAGAAGTACAGGGACCTAAGTGGATGACCAATTCTCGCTTGGTGAAGTATCGAGCCCAGTTATGTGAAAATCCACATATAATGATAAGAGATCGTACAACCCTAAATCCTGCTACTCTGATGCCCTTACCTGAAGAGCCGGTGCACCAGTGTGAAGAAGTGATGTCCATAGTCCACTCTAGTCGACCTGACTTGAAGGATGTACCGATTCCTGGGGGAATTGTACTGTTCACCGATGGGAGTAGTTCAGTCATAAAAGGAACCCGGCATGCAGGGTATGCCGTGGTTACTGAAGATCAGGTTCTGAGGGCTGAGCCATTGCCTCCTAACACCTCCGCGCCAAAAGCCGAGTTGATAGCCCTCATCGAAGCCTTAAAATGGGCCGAAGGGAAAAAGGTCACCATTTACACGGATTCAAAATATGCTTTCCTTACCGTTCAGGTACATGGAGCTCTATACAGAGAAAGGGGATTTTTAACTGCAGAGGGTAAGGAGATAGCACATGCACCTGAAATTCGTCAACTGCTGGAGGCTGTTTGGAAACCTTTCCAAGTTGCTGTAATCCACTGCCGAGCTCATACAGGAAAGGCCGACCCTATTGCTAGGGGGAATGCTCGGGCGGATCGGGCTGCTAAGGAGGCCGCCCTTAAACCCCTTCCGAAAACTGTTAACCTCATGACCATTTCGTTGCCTCCCATGCCCTCGCAATTGCCTTACACCAGAGAGGAAACCGAGGAGGGACAGGAACAAGGTTATACCCGCCAACGGGAGTGGTATGTCCTTCCTAATGGAAAGATCTGGGTGCCTCAGCGTATGGCTCGAACTGCTGTGTTTCATATGCACAATCAGTGTCATCTAGGCAAAGAGGCGCTTCGTCATTTAATTGAAAAGACTATGTTCATCGATAAGTTGGCTTCTCTGTGTGCCGAGGCTTCCCGGAGATGTGTGATATGCGCCCGAAACAATCCCAGGAGGGGACCTGTTCCTGAGCCAGGCCAAATTCTTCGTGGGAGCCGGCCATTCCAAGTGATCCAAATAGATTTCACTCATATGTCACCTGCCGGCGGGTATAAGCTTTTACTGGTGACCGTATGCACCTTCTCCCGATGGGTCGAGGCCTGGCCAGTTAGATCTGAAGGATCCAGGGAAGTGGTTAAACATTTACTTGAAGATATCATCCCCAGGTACGGCCTGCCTAAGCAAATCAATAGTGACAATGGTGCAGCCTTCCAAGCTGAAATGACTGAAAGGCTTAGTAAAGCGCTGGGACTGGATTGGAAGCTTCATTGTGCCTGGAGACCCCAGAGTAGCGGGGCAGTAGAAAGAGCTAATCAGACCCTCAAATTACACCTTAGGAAGATGTGTGCTGAAACAAGGACTAAATGGATCCAGATGCTGTTGGCGTGTGTGCGTTGTTGCTTGAAACAGCATACATTACGTTGGAGTTAAGTTGAGCAAGAAACTTCTTCAGAGCATTAGAGCATGTTAAGAGTCTTTTATTAAGACATTATGGCTTAAGGCTTAAGAGTAAATACATGTAGAGTTTCTTCAGTCATCCCCCCCTCTGGTACATCTCTCTCCAAAGGTAAACACAAAAGACAACCTCTCAGTGCAGAGGCAATACACAGAAAACCAGCCTCACAGATCAGAGGCATAAATCAGAAGACACAATTTACAGACTCTGTTAGAACTTTCCCAGTCTATCAGATGGTTACCATAGCAATGGCCTTGGCAGTCCGTTCCCAGACTGGGCTAAGACATAACTCCCCCTAGTTACAGTTTTGCAGACTTGATGGAAAACTACTAGGCCTCATGCCAACAAGCCCCCCTTTTTCCCATCATGTCTGTCAATTACAAAAAAATCTCAACAATACATCTCCACAATACATAGTCATACAGTAATACATTTCTACAATACTTCTTGCAATACATTTCAGTACATTGCATCATACATTTTCAGTTCAGTACAGTTCAAAATTACATCTCAGTACAGCTCAAGAACATAAGAAGAGGCTGCTGGATCAGGCCAGTGGCACATCTAGTCCAGCATCCTGTTCTCACAGTGGCCAACTAGGTGCCTGGGGGAAGCCCGCAAGCAGGACCCGAGTGCAAGAACACTCTCCCCTCCTGAGGCTTCCGGCAACTGGTTTTCAGAAGCATGCTGCCTCTGACTAGGGTGGCAGAGCACAGACATCATGGCTAGTAGCCATTGATAGCCCTGTCCTCCATGAATTTGTCTAATCTTCTTTTAAAGCCGTCCAAGCTGGTGGCCATTACTGCATCTTGTGGGAGCAAATTCCATAGTTTAACTATGCGCTGAGTAAAGAAGTACTTCCTTTTGTCTGTCCTGAATCTTCCAACATTCAGCTTCTTTGAATGTCCACGAGTTCTAGTATTATGAGAGAGGGAGAAGAACTTTTCTCTATCCACTTTCTCAATGCCATGCATAATTTTATACACTTCTATCATGTCTCCTCTGACCCGCCTTTTCTCTAAACTAAAAAGCCCCAAATGCTGCAACCTTTCCTCGTAAGGGAGTCGCTCCATCCCCTTGATCATTCTGGTTGCCCTCTTCTGAACCTTTTCCAACTCTATAATATCCTTTTTGAGATGAGGCGACCAGAACTGTACACAGTATTCCAAATGCGGCCGCACCATAGATTTATACAACGGCATTATGATATCGGCTGTTTTATTTTCAATACCTTTCCTAATTATTGCTAGCATGGAATTTGCCTTTTTCACAGCTGCCGCACACTGGGTCGACATTTTCATCGTGCTGTCCACTACAACCCCGAGGTCTCTCTCCTGGTCGGTCACCGCCAGTTCAGACCCCATGAGCGTATATGTGAAATTAAGATTTTTTGCTCCAATATGCATAATTTTACACTTGTTTATATTGAATTGCATTTGCCATTTTTCTGCACATTCACTCAGTTTGGAGAGGTCTTTTTGGAGCTCTTCGCAATCCCTTTTTGTTTCAACAACCCTGAACAATTTAGTGTCATCAGCAAACTTGGCCACTTCACTGCTCACTCCTAATTCTAGGTCATTAATGAACAAGTTGAAAAGTACAGGTCCCAATACCGATCCTTGAGGGACTCCACTTTCTACAGCCCTCCATTGGGAGAACTGTCCGTTTATTCCTACTCTCTGCTTTCTGCTTCTTAACCAATTTCTTATCCTCAAGAAGACCTTGTGATGCGTCCTTCCCTGGCTCTCCCTGTCAGGTTCCTACCTGCTCGTGGTTACTGCCTGTCTCTAGGCACCACCAGGGACTCCACCAGTCCGGACCACTCTCTCTTATGATTTCTCTCCCCGCTCTAGCACAGACCTCAACAGATCCCCCTGCTAGGCAACCACCAGTAACGTCCCAATACTAGTATTCCCAGAGACTCTGAATACTGGTATTGTTATTCTCTTCACCGCTGCCACCATTTGTTACAGTTCCCCTTCAGCCTTGGTCATTACCTTACCCTCCCTTCTGGTCTGTGAAACCCCAGCCAAGCATCAGGCCTTTGGTAAACCAAATTAAGTATTTATTACAGATAACAAAGCTAACAAGATTAACAAGATTTCTTCTTAAGGCACATAAGCATATAGTTTTACTCAATACTAATCCGAACTCCACCTCCCTCCTGGTAAACAACTCTCTAAACCCCACCAAGCAATCCACTCTTTCTCTTCTTCCCCCAGATTCCACAATTCACCACCTCACATTCACCCAGATTTACCTGTCATCCTTTCATTTATACTGTCAGCCATTTTAAACATTCAGCCAATCATCAAGCATTCTATTGCCCATTCACTCCCCCTCCTCTTTCACTACTTACCATGTATACTCTAAACAACCAGCACTTACCATATATACACTAATATATAGGAACATCACAGACCTCTCCTCTTATTCCATGACTGCTAAGCTTCCTCAGAAGCCTTTGGTGAGGTACCTTGTCAAACGCTTTTTGAAAGTCTAAGTACACTATGTCCACTGGATCACCTCTATCTATATGCTTGTTGACACTCTCAAAGAATTCTAATAGGTTACTGAGACAGGACTTTCCCTTGCAGAAGCCATGCTGGCTCTGCTTCAGCAAGGCTTGTTCTTCTATGTGCTTAGTTAATCTAGCTTTAATCATACTTTCTACCAGTTTTCCAGGGACAGAAGTTAAGCTAACTGGCCTGTAATTTCCGGGATCCCCTCTGGATCCCTTTTTGAAGATTGGCGTTACATTTGCCACTTTCCAGTCCTCAGGCACGGAGGAGGACCCGAGGGACAAGTTACATATTTTAGTTAGCTGATCAGCAATTTCACCTTTGAGTTCTTTGAGAACTCTCGGGTGGATGCCATCAGGGCCCGGTGATTTGTCAGTTTTTATATTGTCCATTAAGCTTAGAACTTCCTCTCTCGTTACCACTATTTGTCTCAGTTCCTCAGAATCCCTTTCTGCAAATGTTAGTTCAGGTTCAGGGATCTGCCCTATATCTTCCACTGTGAAGACAGATGCAAAGAATTCATTTAGCTTCTCTGCAATCTCCTTATCGTTCTTTAGTACACCTTTGACTCCCTTATCATCCAAGGGTCCAATCGCCTCCCTAGATGGTCTCCTGCTTTGAATGTATTTATAGAATTTTTTGTTGTTGGTTTTTATGTTCTTAGCAATGTGCTCCTCAAATTCTTTTTTAGCATCCCTTATTGTCTTCTTGCATTTCTTTTGCCAGAGTTTGTGTTCTTTTTTATTTTCTTCATTTGGACAAGACTTCCATTTTTTGAAGGAAGACTTTTTGCCTCTAAGAGCTTCCTTGACTTTGCTCGTTAACCATGCTGGCATCTTAAGAACATAAGAACATAAGAAGAGCCTGCTGGATCAGGCCAGTGGCCCATCTAGTCCAGCATCCTGTTCTCACAGTGGCCAACCAGGTGCCTGGGGGAAGCCCACAAGCAGGACCCGAGTGCAAGAACACTCTCCCCTCCTGAGGCTTCCGGCAACTGGTTAATCTTCTTGGCCCTGGCGGTACCTTTTCTGATCTGTGGTATGCACTCCAGTTGAGCTTCTAATATAGTGTTTTTAAACAACTTCCAAGCATTTTCGAGTGATGTGAACCTCTGGACTTTGTTTTTCAGCTTTCTTTTTACCAATCCCCTCATTTTTGTGAAGTTTCCTCTTTTGAAGTCAAATGTGACCGTGTTGGATTTTCTTGGCAATTGGCCAGTTACATGTATGTTTAATTTAATAGCACTGTGGTCACTGCTCCCAATCGGTTCAACAACACTTACATCTCGCACCAGGTCCTGGTCCCCACTGAGGATTAAGTCCAGGGTTGCCGTCCCTCTGGTCGGTTCCATGACCAACTGGTCTAGGGAATAGTCATTTAGAATATCTAGAAACTTTGCTTCTTTGTCATGACTGGAACACATATGCAGCCAGTCTATGTCCGGGTAGTTGAAGTCACCCATTACTACCACATTTCCTAGTTTGGATGCTTCCTCAATTTCATATCTCATCTCAAGGTCTCCCTGAGCATTTTGATCAGGGGGACGATAGATCGTTCCCAGTATTAAGTCCCTCCTGGGGCATGGTATCACCACCCACAACGATTCTGTGGAGGAGTCTGCCTCTTTGGGGGTTTCGAGCTTGCTGGATTCAATGCCTTCTTTCACGTATAGAGCGACTCCGCCACCAATACGTCCTTCCCTGTCCTTCCGATATAGTTTATATCCAGGGATAACTGTATCCCACTGGTTTTCTCCATTCCACCAGGTCTCCGTTATGCTCACTATATCAATGCTCTCCTCTAAGACCAAGCACTCCAGTTCTCCCATCTTGGTTCGCAGGCTCCTAGCATTAGCGTACAGGCACTTGTAAGCAGTGTCTCTCTTCAAGTGTCTTTGGCACTTGTGGTTAGGCCTGTGGTAATTTTGCTCTTCTGAATTTATATCCTGTGCCCCTGCTCTCACAATGCCTACTTCTAGGCCTACCCCTTTTAAAATTTCATCATTTCTTTGGTTTTTATCCCAGGGGGGAGGTTTATTCCGAACCGGACCTTTCTCAGCTCCTGTCGGGTTTCCCCCCTCAGACAGTTTAAAAGCTGCTCTGCCACCTTTTTAATTTTAAGTGCCAGCAGTCTGGTTCCATTCTGGTTCAAGTGGAGGCCGTCCCTTTTGTACAGGCCCGGCTTGTCCCAAAATGTTCCCCAGTGCCTAACAAATCCAAACCCTTCCACCCGACACCATCGTCTCATCCACGCATTGAGACTGCAAAGCTGGGCCTGTCTGGCTGGTCGTGCGCGTGGAACCAGTAGCATTTCAGAGAAAGCCACCTTGGAGGTCCTGGCTTTCAGCATCCTACCTAGCAACCTAAATTTTGCTTCCAGGACCTCACGGCTGTATTTCCCCATGTCGTTGGTGCCAACGTGCACCACGACCACTGACTCCTCCTCAGCACTGTCTACCAAACTATCTACATGACGGGCGATATCCGCAACCTTCGCACCAGGCAGGCAAAACACCTTGCGGTCTACACGCCCATCACACACCCCACTGTCTATGTTCCTAATGATCAAATCACCCACTACAAGGATCCCTCCACCCCCTGGAGATATATCTTCGGCACGAGAGGATAGCTGCTCATCCCCCAAGGAATGGGTCCCTTGTAAGGGATCGTTTCCCTCTTCCTCAGCTGGATGCTCTCCTTCCCCAAGACCATCGTTGTCCATGATAGCAGGAGAGCTATCATCGTTGGAGTGGGACACAGCTATACGTCCCTGAAGGCCTCCTCCACACACCTCTCTGCCTCTCTCAGCTTTTCCAGGTCCGCCACCTTGGCCTCAAGGAAATGAAGTCGTTCCCGGAGAGCCAGGAGCTCATTGCACCGAGAGCATACCCACGACTTCTGTCCAACAGGCAGATAGTCGTACATGCTGCAGGCGGTGCAAAACACTGGAAAGCCCCCACACCCCTGCTGGCTTCTTACCTGCATAGTTTTGTTTAAGGTTTATTATGTCAATGGGTTGGAGACTGCAGTTTAGTTGAGGTCAGGGAACAGACGGGCAGAGTGGGGGGCCCTGGCCTCCTCGCCCTGCTGCCGAACTCGCTCTGCTGCTTAACTCGCCTTGACGCTTTGTCAGCTGGGGCCTTGACGCTTCCTCAGCTGGGGCTCCCTCTAGCTCGTGGAGCAGGCTCCCTCGCTAGGGTGCTCTGACTTTATATGTGTGGCTGGTTCCTCCCAGCTACTGCTGCCAGCCAATTATGTGTTACTTGAGGCTGATGGCTATCAGCTAGGGCTTAACTCTTTAGTATTCTCTCAGGCTTCCTTCCTTCCTGAGCGAGGGGCGGGGCTGTTTAAGCTTTTGGCTGCTTTTAATCTAATCAAGGGGCTGCGCCTTCCAGGCAAGTCTTTTGTGTTTGTTGTTTTCCCACCTAGAACAGCCTGACCTTTCTTTAACCTAGGGAAACAGAGCTTGTGGTTGTGTTTCAGGAAGGCTGAAGCTGCCCTTTTTAGCAAGGACTGAGCTGACTCTCTCCCTGTATGTATCGGTGGAGTTTCCTTTTCCCCCTTCTCTCCGACTGGAATTTAGCCTTGTTTACAGTGTCCCCTGAAGCTTTCCTGCTAGGGTGGTGTTGAAAACTAGCTTTCTATACGCTTCCTTCTCCTAGGATCTGTCTCCTGAGATATAGGTTCTTTCAGGATTTGGCTCCTAGCTCAGGGTGACCTTGGGCTGCCCTTATTAGTTATTTCTCTGAGCTGTTTTAATTCAATTAAATAATGGAATAAATGGGAGCTACTTACCCTCTTTTCGCTCTGCTGCTTAACTCGCCTTGACGCTTCGTCAGCTGGGGCTCCCTCTAGCTCGTGGAGTTCAAAACTTTATTCACTCAAACTTTGGTTGAACACATGTCAAATAAAGTGTCTCAGGATCCATTTCTACAACTTTATTCATTCCAGGACTTGTTATTAATCCCACGGTAAATCTTTCAGGCGGTTTGCCTAAATTTGCTCTTGTAGAGCGTCTTAAAGGAACCAGAGCTTTGGCTCTCTCTGCCCCCCCATTTGTGCTTGAGCTTGTGCTTGTGCTTGGCACCGCGTGCCCAGGATCTTCCATTTCCTCAGCTTTTCGTTTCTTTGATCTGCGTTTCCCACAAATGAGCTCATTTAATGCATCTCTGAGAGGAATTTGTGTACCTTCCACTTTAATGTCAAGGTTTGGCTTAAATGTCTGTGCTTGTGTTCGTGTTTGTGTGTCATCTGTTCCTGTAAGAATAACTGTCTGCCTTTGATCCCAAGGCTTTTCTGAGACTTTAATGCTTCTGCTCAGAATTAACTGCTGTGTTTCTGGACACCAAACTCTGAAATATGCATTCTGAAATCCCAAAACAAGACCTTGCTGTGCTCTGGGCACAAGCTTGCCCCTCGTTTTTCCCTGTGGAATGTGGATCCAGCACCTTGCCCCAAATTTTTCAATGTGTTCTATCTTAGGCTTTCTGCCAGTAAGTTTCTCATAAGGAGACATTCCAAGTGCACTGTGTAACACCCTGTTGTGAATATAATTCGCATAAAGAATTGCTTCTGCCCAGAAAGAATTCCCTAAACTGCAATCCATCAGCATGGCTCTCATTGCTTCCTGCAGCACCCTATTTTTTCTCTCAGCAGTTCCATTGGAAAACTGGCTAAATGGAGCAGTGAAATTCTGGTTTATTCCCTTACTCTCCAGAAAGTCACTCAATGCCTTATTCGTGAATTCCCCACCTTGGTCCGAGCGTATAGCCCCCACCGTGACGCCGTGTTGAGTTTCGATTCTCTTAATGAACAGTTTCAGCTACTGCTCAGCTTCACTTTTATGCTTTAACAGAGAAACATGACAAAATCTTGAAAAATAATCTACCAGTACCATGAAGAATTTCGCACCTCCTCGTGAAGCATTTATTGGCCCTGATAAATCAACATGAACTAGCTGGTAGGGAGCTGTTGTGGTTCTCTCAGCCTCCCGGTTTATTGGTGCAATAGTCATTTTAGCTTTATTACATGCATCACAATCCATTAACTGTCCACAATCTTTTAAACGCATGTTTTCACTGTGCAAAGGGGTTTTTTTATCGTGTCAAGGTTTGCATGCCCCAGCCTTTGATGCCATTCATGGACGCAGCCCTGATGTACCTGTGCCTCAGCATTTAACACAGCACACCCTGCTTGACTGCTCTTTATTACAAACTGTGAATCATTCAGGCTTCCCTGCATGCACACTTGATCTCCCCTCATTACAAAACATTGGTCTTTGTGAAACAAAATTGAATAATTACAACTCACCAGTTTTCTAACTGATAAAATATTATGAGCCAATTCCGGAACAAACAAACATTCTGACATTATTCCAAGCTTGTCAAACTTCAACAGACCTTTAGCTTCCACAGATTTCTGTGATCCATCTGCCAGGTGCACAAAGTCCTGGACTTCTTCTGAAACGTAAAACAAACTTCTGTCTTTGATTAATATATGGCTTGCACCACTGTCAAGAAGCCAGTTAACAGGTGCTAAATCTTGAGACTTCTGTTTACAAACAAAGTTCACACTTCCCTGCTTCAAGCCTCCGTCCCTGGAGTTTCGCTTGACTGCACAATCCCGCTGGAGATGCCATCGATCTCCGCAAATAAAACAAGCCTTCAGCCTCTGTTGCTGCTCCTGTTTATTATCCTTCGGCACGGCATTTTTCACCTCTTGCCTCCTGACAGCTTCCATCGACTCGGCTCTTTTCGCCTCCTGTCTCCGCTGCCATTCTTGGGTCAGCTTTTCCTCAACAAACGCAACGTTCAAACCTCCGTCTGGTACAATCAATCAAGCTGCCCTCTCTGGAACTCCGTCTGCCGTTCAGACTAGCAACTTACTCCCGTGTAATGCACTGTGGATCTGGGCCCATAACCCCTGTTGGCGTGTGTGCGTTGTTGCGTGAAACAGCATACATTACATTGGAGTTAAGTTGAGCAAGAAACTTCTTCAGAGCATTAGAGCATGTTAAGAGTCTTTTATTAAGACATTATGGCTTAAGGCTTAAGAGTAAATACATGTAGAGTTTCTTCAGTCATCCCCCCCTCTGGTACATCTCTCTCCAAAGGTAAACACAAAAGACAACCTCTCAGTGCAGAGGGAATACACAGAAAACCAGCCTCACAGATCAGAGGCATAAATCAGAAGACACAACTTACAGACTCTGTTAGAACTTTCCCAGTCTATCAGATGGTTACCATAGCAACGGCCTTGGCAGTCCGTTCCCAGACTGGGCTAAGACATAACTCCCCTAGTTACAGTTTTGCAGACTTGATGGAAAACTACTAGGCCTCATGCCAACAGATGCTGCCCGTGGCCTTGTTGCACATGAGGTGCACACCAGGAATGAATGGTCTCACTCCATATGAAATGGTTTATGGCAGGCCCCCTCCCTTGCCTATAGTGGTGGAGACGTTGGCATTAAGGGGGGAGGTAAATTTGAAGCGTATCTTAAAGGAACTGAACCAAACTGTGTTAGAAATCGGTCAGTACACTGAACAAAGTCCCTTAGGACTTACAACCCCTGTCCACGGGTTTAGCCCTGGAGATTCAGTATGGGTCAAAAGTTACAAGGAAGAGGCGCTAGGAAAAACTTGGGAGGGCCCATTTATAGTATTATTAACTACTCCTACTGCCTTAAAGGTTGAAGGAAATCCTGTCTGGATTCATTGGAGTCGAGTCAAATCAGCCTCAGTAGATAAATGGGCGATTACTAACCAGAAAGATCTGAAGATGACCCTGAGAAGGGATGCCTCCATGCGGGACGTGACGGGAGAAGCCTCCTCGGGACCGGCAACCGAGAGAGCGAAGTAACAGAGGGCGCTGCATCCCCTCCCGTCCAGGATAGAGGAGTGGGACACCGCCCGAAGACCCAGATCTGTGCTGCTTCAGCGAGAATGCCGTGTTGCAAATTGTCCTATTTGGTTATGCTGTTCGAGTTCGGTGTTATCATACTGTTACTGTTGTTTCCTCCTTATTGTGAAGCTTCTGAAAACCTTTGTAAAAGTTGCATTAAAATTGTCAGGGCCGGGAATCAGATCCAAGAAACTTTAGTGTATCAAAGTAAGTTTAGTTGCCCAGGAACCATGAGAACGTGTCAGTTCCGTAACATTTCCTATTCAGTCTGTTCCCAAAGGAACCAAACAACTTGCTACGATCCCCAGGAAAATCCTGAACAGTGGTGGCTACAAGTTAGATTGGCCACCAGTAGTGGGAAGTTATTAACCCAAACCAGGTTAAAAGAACCATCAGAGAAAACTTGGATTCAAATTGAACCCTGCGAGATCTCCAAATGGCCTACGCATTGCGGAGACTACGATTGGGAAAAAACTTACATGTGGGATGACAAGTACATTTGCCCAGAGAAGGGGATTAGCATTGAATGTACAAATCAATGTCCTTATTGGAACTGCGTGGGATGGGCCACGTGGCAGACCTCAGGACAAAGTGCTTCTCTCTCTAAAATTATCGTTTCAAGTAATTGTGGGCCCCAAAAATGTAACTATGTAAATTTGACTATTAATAATCCCCAACAATTTATACAAACCTTTGGAAATCATTTCGGTTTACGCATTGCTGGAAAGGGCAGTGATCCTTTAGGGTTTTTCTATTTAAAAATTGTCAAATTGGTGGAATCAAGTCATACCGTGCAAGAGACTTTCTTCTCTGATTTTTGGGAAGAGATGCGAATCCCTTTCCAAGTGTCTGAAGTTGCTAGAAATTTGTTCGTTACTTTTGCTGAAACCGTGGCTAGCACCTTGCACATTAGCAACTGTTATGTCTGTGGGGGGACTCAGGTTGGAGATCAATGGCCCTGGGAGGCAGCCGAACTTAATGTCAACCAGCCTTACAATGTGACCAATGTTACCAATCCTCATAGTCAGTGGATGTTAAAAACTACTATTGTAAGCCGCTGGTGTGTGCAGAGGCTTTTCACTGGCGCCCCTCAGATTGGCCAGATGCCCTGTGAGATGATGACTATTCTGAACCAATCCCAGATTAAATATTGGCCTAATGAGTCCATGATTCCAAATAATGTGTTGTGGACGCCTGAGCTGAAATTAAGGCTAAATGTGTCAGTACCTGACAATAGCTCTTGGAAGGCCTTGCCAGGACTATACTGGATATGTGGAAAATATGCGTATTCTGAGCTGCCCGAGCCTTGGGAAGGAACTTGCACCCTGGGGGAGGTCAAACCATCTTTCTTCCTCATTCCCCTCAGTGACGGTGTCCGATTGGGCCATCCGGTCTATACTAAGAAGAAACGGTCCATTAAAATAGGGGACTGGAAAGATGATGAGTGGCCCCCCGAAAGGATAATTCAATACTACGGCCCTGCCACCTGGGCGCAAGATGGATCCTACGGCTATAGAACCCCCATTTGTATGCTAAATAGGATAATTAGATTACAGGCGGTGTTAGAAATCATAACAAATGAAACTGCTAGAGCATTGACTACCTTGTCAAGAACCCAAACTCAACTTAGAAATGCAGTATACCAAAACCGACTAGCGTTGGATTACCTACTTGCGGCAGAAGGAGGGGTATGTGGGAAGTTTAACTTGACTAATTGTTGTCTGCACATCGACGATAATGGAAAGGTTATAGAGGAAATAGCTAACAGTATAGTCAAAATGGCCCATGTACCTATACAGACTTGGAAAGGGTTTGAATGGACAGAAGGGTTGGGACCTTGGTTCCAATGGATAGGGGGAATGCGAGGTGTTGTTGGGATTGTGGTTGTGGGAATATTGATGTGTGTATTGTTGCCCTGTATCTTGCCCCTGATCCTACAAGGATTGAAAAATATGATGGGAAGTATAGCTGATAAACGAACTGCAGTACATTTAATGGCACTGCTGGAATACAGATCTGTGCCCACTTATGAGAATGATACTCCCCGAACCTCTAAAGAGGTCAGTGAAGTATCAAAGGGGGGATTGTGAGGGTAACGGGACGCCATTGGTAAAGGGAAGTATTGCACGTAGGCCAGTGACTGGGGTATGGAAAATTACTGGCTACGCAGTTATGTTAGTGCGCACGCGCCAATGTATCTTTTCTGTTGTTGTTGATCATATAAAAGTACCACGCCCTGGTTGTTTGGCGTGCAGTTTTGGTGAACAAATCCCGCTGTGCCCTTGCTAGCAATAAAGTTATCTGATGAACCGAACTTGGGCCTGAGACTCCAATTCTTACCTTAACAGTGCCAGCAGAGAGTCATCACCAGTAGGCTTCAAGGCTTCTTTCCTTCATCAGTGATGCCAATGTCCTCCCCAATGTCAGTATCCCCTTCATCCTCCCAATCTTTCCAGGGATTCTCCTTGAGGCCCATGACAGGCACAAGTTGGAGGCATTGCGCTTCATTGGTTCTGCTTATACCTCCAGGGCTGCTTCCAAAAAGTAGTTACGGGAGGTCATTGCTCAGCACCATGGGAACTGTCTTGTGAAGTTGTGCAGGGTTCCATCTTGTTCCCCATGCTATTTAATATCTATATGAAGCCACTGGGAGCTAACATCAGGAGAGTGAGGTGCCATCAAAATGCAAATGACACCCAGCTCTACCTCTCTATTCCACCTGAATCAGGAGGGATGGTTGAGGTGTTGAACCAGTGCTTGGAGACAGTGATGGGTTGGATGTGAGCGATTAAACTGAGGTTGAATCCTGAAAAGGTAGACATATTATGTGGCCCAATTCAAGGTGCTCACACCAGCGTTTAAAGCCCTAAATGACTTAGCTCCCAAATATATGAAATAATGCCTCCTTTCCTACAGACCCTCTTGGGTGTTGAGATCAGCAGAGGGGGCCCTTTTGGTAGTTCCACCACTCTGAGAAGCTCAGAGGGTGGTGGCCCCTACATTGGGAACTCCCTCTCCACAGAGGTGCATCTGGCAACTTCACTGTATAGTTTTCAGCAAATGCTGAAGACGCACCTCTTTACCTTGGCCTTTGATACCTGAAATGTATAATTTTAGAACCCACCCTGTTTTTTGTGATGTTGTGATTTTAGTGTTTTGTTTTGTTTTGTTTTTAATGATGTATTTTAAACTGTTGTGACCTACCCTCGGACCTTTAGGTAAACAATGGGCAATAAATCTTAATAATAATAATAATAGTAGTAGTAGTAGTAGTAGTAGTAGTAGTAGTAGTAGTAGTAGTAACAACAACAACTGCCTGAGGATGCTAAGTGCTGCCATCAACCTTGGACACTATGCTTGAAAGAGTGACCATATGGGTATCTATTTGTTTCATCTCCTATTATTCATATCGCAATGAGGCAGAGGAGTTTTATGTTGGTCTATTCTCCATATAATAGAGTTGAGCATAGAATTTCCATGTGCGTAGATCCAGCAATGCACAAACCCCAAAAGCACAGTGTGACAGATGACACAGACTGAATCAGTGTTTTGACAGCTCCATCTATTGACATCTGATGGAATGAAATTGATAATGACATTGCCTTTTGGACCAATGGCCTGCCCTTAATCAATGCCTCTGTTAGGCCTTGGTTTTGAGCTTGCTATAAGAAGAACATCTTCACCTTCTACCTTTTTGGAGAAATGTTCTAAAGGCACTGTTATGGGATAGCTATTTAGAAGAAGATTTGAGAATGGGATGTTTTGAGAACAGGAATATTGACATGGATACCCAGGTTACTTGTTAGCTTTAAACATGTAATTGGGTAAGGCTGAGAAAGGGAGATAGAGATCTTGGATTTTTGCCTCCAGAATAAGAGCTGGGTTTTTTTTTCTTTGTAAGAGAGTGGGAGTATAAGCTTTCATAGGGTTTTCATATTGTTGTTGTTATGTGCCTTCAAGTCGATTACGACTTATGGTACCCTATGAATCAGTGACTTCCAACAACATTTGTCATGAACCACCCTGTTCAGATCTTGTAAGTTCAGGTCTGTGGCTTCCTTTATGGAATCAATCCATCTCTTGTTTGGCCTTCCTCTTTTTCTACTCCCTTCTGTTTTCCCCAGCATTATTGTCTTTTCTAGTGAATCATATCTTCGCATGATGTGTCCAAAGTATGATAACCTCAGTTTCATCATTTTAGCTTCTAGTGACAGTTCTGGTTTAATTTGTTCTAACACCCAAGTATTTGTCTTTTTCGCAGTCCATGGTATGCGCAAAGCTCTCCTCCAGCACAACATTTCAAATGAGTTGATTTTTCTCTTATCCACCTTTTTCACTGTCCAACTTTCACATCCATACATAGAGACTGGGAATACCATGGTCTGAATGATCCTGACTTTGGTGATCATTGATACATCTTGGCATTTGAGGACCTTTTCTAGTTCTCTCACAGCTGCCCTCCCCAGTCCTAGCCTTCTTTTGATTTCTTGACTATTGTCTCCATTTTGGTTAATGACTATGCTGAGGTATTGATAATCCTTGACAAGTTCAATGTCCTCATTGTCAACTTTAAAGTTACATAAATCTTCTGTTGTCATTACTTTAGTCTTTTCGACGTTCAGCTGTAGTCCTGCTTTTGTGCTTTCCTCTTTAATTTTCATCAGCATTCATTTCAAATCATTACTGGTTTCTGCTAAGAGTATGGTATCATCTGCATATCTTAAATTATTGATGTTTCTCCCTCTAATTTTCACATCTCCTTCATCTTGGTCCAATCCTGCTTTCCGTATGATATGTTCTGCGTACAGATGAAACAACTAGGGTGATAAAATACACCCCTGTCTCATACCCTTTCCGATGGGGAACCAATCGGTTTCTCCACATTCTGTCCTTACAGTAGCCTCTTGTCCAGAGTATAGGTTGCGCATCAGGACAATCAGATGCCGTGGCACCCCCATTTCTTTTAAAGGATTCCATAGTTTTTCGTGATCTACACAGTCAAAGGCTTTGCTGTAGTCTATAAAGCACAGGGTGATTGTCTTCTGAAATTCCTTGCTCCGTTCCATTATCCAACGTATGTTTGCGATATGATCTCTGGTGCCTCTTCCCTTTCTAACTCCAGCTTGGATGTCTGGCATTTCTCACTCCATATATGGTAAGAGCCATAGCTCTGGCCTCTTAGCAGACAAGGAAGAAGAAGCACCATAGAAAATTTAACCATGTTCCTGATGATGGCAACTAAGAGTAAAGTGGAATTTCTTTTTGTACAATATTTTAAATAAGGATAGAGACTTCCTGGGAGTTCTGAATACTGGAGCAGAACAGTCATATGTTAAAAAAGGAAATCTTACAAATGAAACAAAGATAGACCAGATGCTGCCAAATCTTGCATGCTGTGCAGATGCATGAAGTTCATCAGGTACAGTAAACAATGACTGGGAATTATGATAAATTAATGATGGCTGTAATTTGTTTATTTATTTATTAAATTTATGTCCCACCCTTCCTCCCAGAAGGAGCCCAGGGTTGCATACAAACAAGAAGACACTAAAACATCTATAAAACTTCTTTAAAATAAAACATCTTTCAAAAAAATCTTAATGACTAGATCTTCCTTTTCTAATCATTTTTATTCAGTCAAAGTTCTGTTTTTATCAGCCATTCATCACAATGTGTGTTTGAATCTATCTGCTCCCCACCCACCCCTGCTTTTAGAACAGGGAAAAGAACAAGTTAAGAAAAAAATTATACCAACATAAAATTTATTTTCAGTATTTTGAACATCAGGTTGAACAGAGATATCCAACACCATAAGACTGTATTGGGAACCCTGAAAAACAAAAATGGTGTCCTGCTGTTAATAATGCTGCCATACCCAGCATTTAGAAAGTGATTGATGATTATTAGCACAACATATACTAATTGAACAGATGAGCCCTATGAATTCCCCAGGAAAAAAGTAATTGAGAATTGTTCAAGATTTCAGATTTGTGATGACAACACCCATAAAGACAATATGGATGGTCTTTCAATGTAGTAGGACAGTCTCTCCAATAGAAACAAGGAGAAATTATATTGTGAATAATGTCCTAGTGTCACTTGCCCAGTATATTTCTCTGGGGAGTTTCCTTCTATTTGCAACGAGGCTCCTTTGGTATTAAACTGGAAAGGCTGAATTCACTATTCTATGTTGAGGAACTTTTTGAGACCTTTAACTGACTGCTAATAAGCTGTTTTCTTATTACTCATGTGACTGTTGGCTTTGTCAGGTAATCAAAACTGTTCAACCTTGTTGAAAACTTCCTACATGCAGCACAGAGAAATGAATGGGGGTTAAGTGCATTTGTAGATGCTGAGTGAAGACAAAATAAGATTCACAGACCATAAGAGCAGCACTCAAGGCCTATTAAAACCCTTCATGCAAAGTTCTTGATTCTTAACTTAAGAGCTTGTTGGAATTATATTTGCTAATGCTGTGTATACATGGTAAAATACAGTCTAAGCCTTTCAACCATGGCTGTGCACAAACAAAGCACCTTTTGAGTGAAGAAGAATAAAGTGATGGCAAATGCTTCTGTATATAGTGGAATCTGACTATTTACTCTGTTGTCGATTAAAATTTTTTTTTTTACCAAATAGAATTGTCTTCAGGCAAACCTGTCATGTGCGAGACCTGCCGCAGTTCATATATTCAGATGAGGGCAGTGCTACATTGGTGTGGTAGAGAAATGGCAGAAGCGCCTCCCCTCCACCATGCTTGGTATGTGTGAACTGAATCATCTGTATGAGCACCTAATCACACAGATGCCCAATGTGTGTGATCTCCCCCTGTCAAAAAGCAGGGGAAGATAATGTGAACCAGGCCTCCACTTGAGGGTGGAGTTCACACTATAGGCTTTCACTTCATCACCACATTTTTGTAACACTACCTGCAGCCAGATATATAAACTGGGACACAGGGTTTGTATTGCCAAGGACCGGCATGGGCTGAAACTATCTTAGACAAAGCTGTGCTTAAACAAAGAATTCATCCCCAAGATTAGCTGTGTGGATGAACTTCCGTCTCTTGATGTTGCATCTCTACTATTATTAGCTCTTAACATGACATGATTTTTGCTTCATATTTAGATTGCAGACCAAGGTGGTCTAAAAAAACAGAAAACAGATTTTGTTCATAAAATCTTTCTGTGCACATGTATAATTAATACTAATACTATTATTAATAATTAAGTATTAATAATAATAATTATTACTAGTATACTACTAATAATAATTTGTATAATGCATAATAATTTGTTTAAGCAAAAAACTAATGAACTATTTCTTGTAGATTAATCTAAATTTGGATTTCAAAGAAAAGGGATTCACATCTGAATCAGCGCTGTCTTACACTGAGAGCCTTTTCCTTGACTTTGCTGCTTCAAGAAAGCTACTGTAAATACAGAAATCTAGAAACTAAAGCTATGTGGTACCCTTATTAATACTGCCAAGGCTGCAGCCTCACATCATTGGATGGATTCATTAGCCATGAATTCTTATGAACATTTTCTCAACATTAAATTTGTTTCATTCTTTATTACAGCTATCATGGTGCCCAAGAAGAACCTTTGGTAAGATTGGGAGGATGAAGAGTGGGTTACAGATGTCACTGTACAGAGAGGGTTGGGGAAAACATGGGAGAAATGTTTCCAGAAATCTCTGGTAGCTCCGAGTCTGGTGAGATACTTCCAGAAGCCTCTGGCAACTCTGACTTTAGTGAGGTTAATGTAACTCATTGCCCTCTCTTGTCTCTGATAACGGATGAGGTTCTCTCACTGGCACCCAGCCCAGACCTAGCTGTTGAAAAGATAACACTTAATGAACAACCTGGAGTCGTCCAGAGACAGGAAAGTGAAAGCAGTCTGTCAGAGCCTGAATTTACATTTTTGCCAAGATAATGGAGGTTAGAAAAAAGGTAGCTTCAGAAAATGCTCTCAGCTCTTAGGAGTCCCCAAATTGCAGGTAAAGCAAGAAGCTACTAGAGAATGCTTGGACAAGTATGTGCCCGCCCACCTCTCTTATATTTGGGATGGGTGGATGAGATTAGGGTGTTGCAACAACAGTCTGCTATGGCATCTGCTTACTTACTTTGTAACATGAGATATGTAGTCTGCTGTTGCTTCCATTTTGCCTAGTCTGTATCCTGAGAGATGCCTAGCCTGCTTTTAAGATACAGTAGGACCCCACTTACCGGCGCTCCGCTTACCAGCATTCTGCTAATGCGGCGGCTTTCCTCCCCTCTTTAAAAGCTGATTTTGCTGCTTTTGCAGCATTTTCGCATCATTTTCGTGCAACGCGCCCCATTAAAGTCAATGCAGTTCCGCTTTACAGTGGAGGTCCGGAACGGAACCCGCCGTATAAGCAGGGCCCTACTGTATGTCTAATCTGCTCCTGTTCTGTATCCTGAATCATATCTAGAATGCCTGATGCTGACTTCTGGAATAAAGCTCATTAAAAACCCAGCCTTCGAGTCCTGAATCTGCTTCTCTGGTTGAGAGCCAGGACAACAGCTTTGTGCTATCCATCTGATGAAAAATATTTCAACCATGAAAGACCAAGTGTCTAAAGCCTCAGGGTTTGGATAAGAACCATCACAGAGAATAGGATTGTAAGTAAGATAGCACACATTGGGATTTTCACTGTCAAAGAAAAGTTCCTTCAGCTTTCCTCTTTGTTAAAGGACTGCAGCAGAGTATCTGAGTAAGCAAACTGGAAATTATGCTAAGATTCCTTAGTGAGGCTTTGCTTATGTAGCAAAAGCAACAAAGAACATTTGAGGTGAGTGTGATGGGGCAGAGCCACCCTCCTGATGCCATTGTCACTGCTGCTTACCCAGGCTGGGGATGGGTGGTGGCAAGGTCAGGGTCATGTTATTGCACTGATGGGAGAATCACCACAAATCTGGTGCTCCCATTGGTGCAACTGTGCAGTTCCTCCCTTACCGCTGCTCTGCCCCATCGCCATCCAGGTAAGCAGTGTCAAGAACTCCCAAGTTCCTACAGGGGTCAACTCCCAAGCCCAGGGCAATTGATCCCAGCCAGGCACAACCCGTGCCTCCCTTACCAGGGCTGAGTTAAACCAACACCAACCCTGCAAGGTAGGTAGATTGCCACCACCCCTTAAACCTGGTCACCCACTCTGGGCCAAGGGGAAACCCAGAGTGCCAGAAATAGACCTGCCAAGGATTCCAAAAGACAAGAGCCAAGAATGTACTCCTTGTCTTGGAGCCTAAAGGCAAAATACCCAACTATATATTAGTCTGTGGCTAATTGGCCAAGGTGCTGGATTCAGAGCCAATTTCCCCCTGAAATGAACACACACTGGTAAATAAGAGGTAGCTTTATTAAAACAAAATATAAGTGCAACAATGTAACAGCAAAATAATTCCTTAAACCAAACACCCCAAGAGTTAGATAAAAGACAAAAGACAAAGAGTTCAAGTCACAGGTAAAAAATAACTAAGCTGTCTAACCTAATCTATACTCACATAATATAGGTTAACCAGCAGAATAGCATCATGGTTCCACATCTCCCCAGAGATGTATAGCAGATGGAACCCCAATATCAGGTAGCACCAAAGAAAATTGGGGAACAAAGACCCAGAATGGTAGTTCTATTTTTATGGGGAAAACCCCAGCAACAGCCAGGAATTAATTAGCCAATCAGGAGGCTTTCTGATGATGAAATCTTCTGGAGCTTTCGCGCCTAACAGTCACACACTTTTCCAACTTTCCCAGGTCTGTGGCCTTGAGGTACCAGTCTCAGACTGATAAACAGGTGTTCTTGCTTCTGCCTAATTAACTGAATTCAGCTGTGAGAACTGACAGTCTCATGGCCTCCCAGAGGCCCTAATTCAGGCAAGATGTTCCCCCCACAATTCCTTGTCACAAAACCATTTTAGCTGACAACCTTACAAACTAGGTGATCTTACCAAGCAGCATCAAGAGGGTGGCTCTTGGCTCCATCCCGTGGTGTGCTGGAGCCAGCTTGTACCGGCTTGCGAAAGCCAATTGTTAAATTTTCAGGAATTTTGCGAGCCGGTTGTTGAGCTCCCTGCTCTCCAGCTGATCTCACCGGAGCAGGGGAAGATCAACTGTAGCACACTACAGCTGATCTTCTCCTCTTCTGGCATGATCAGACCCCGGCACTCCACCTGATCACGCCAGAGGAGAGGAAGATCAGCTGTAGCGTGCTACAGCTGATCTCCTCTTGTGGCGCAGTTAGACTCCTTCGCTCCACCTGATCACGCCGGAGGTGCTATTGACTATCAGAAAATGGGGGTTTCTCCACAGATAAATAGGCTTGGGTATTCAAAATCTTGTAGACTGTTCCAAAGCAATACAAAACTTAAAACAAATTTTCTAACTAGAAACGAAATACATTCTGAACTCTGAGGGCTGCCACTGTTTATAGTCTACTTTGAACAATGTTTTTTTCTATATCTAAATGCAGAGGTAGCTTGAATATGCAATCTTAACCATGTCTACTAAGAACAATGACCCACTGAATTCAACAGAGCTTACTCCCAAGTAGGGACAGTGGAGAATTTTGCCATGATCCAATGTGAGCCCTATAGCTGTTTACTTGTTTGCCAATCCAGCAAGCTGTTTGCTTTTCATGCAAGCACCAGCGAACTTTAACAATGCCATTTTTTACAAAAAATATTACAAACATAATGACACTAACAATAGTTTCTTATATTAACATCATTATTTGTTGTCATTGTTTTTGGAGTTACTCTGGTGATTGAGATGATGATGGTAGCCATTAACATTCATTGTTAGTTTCTTATCCTGTCTCCCTACCTATATACCTCTCCATTACATGATTGTGTGAGTGTGTGCATGTGAGGGTAGTAATGCTTAATGGTACTAGTAGCTGTATAAAAATATAAGCAAATAAAATTTAAAGGAAAGAATGAGTCTCTGAGCTTCTCAGAGTCAGCTTCATATACTTTTGTACAAAACTGAGGTCATTCTGAAATATGCAAGTTTTCTTTAGTCTCATCTCATCATATAGATTTTGAAAAAAGAAAAAAATTCTTTAAAAGAATTTTTACACATGAATGGTTTATTATTTAAAAATATTTTATTTTAAAAAACATTTTTGTTATAAAATGCTTACTTAAATAAATGATTTATGGATATCATTTCCCACTCTTTTATGTGTGTTTAATTATCTTTCTGTTTGCTTCTTCTATAGTATTAATCCATGCAGTAAAGACCAAAGCGTATTATTTTTTCCCCCAAGGAAAAATAAAGCAAGGTTTACAAACCCATTTTGCAAAATCTTTCCCCCATAAGAGAGGTCTTGCTGATGATCTGTGCCATTCACACACAGACAATTATTTTAAATCTTTTGTTTTATTTCCCGCCCTCTGGGGCAGATGACTACTTGCTGATGGTCTATCAGGAACAGTAGCAGGACTGTAAATAGCAGGAAAGATAGGAATATGATATCTATTATGTAAGAGGCGAACACACCACTGTCAGGAGAATCGAAAACATTAATGTTATTTTTGCCATACTAGGCTGAGACTGTACAAATTTAACAAAATGCAAACCTCTATGGACTCTGGGCTTATCCAAACGGAGCAGGATAATCCACGGTTTCCATATTCGGTTTGTCATCTGATAGTCCTCACTTTTCCTTTTAGTTCGCTCTTTCCCAATTAAAAAAAAATGCTTTTTTGCACCCGCAGCGGTAAGACCCCTACATTCTTTTCGCTTTTTCCAAGCTCCGCCTCTAAAACCTCCCCCATCAACCAATTGGTCAGCAAAAAAATTACGTATGCTCCTCTCCCCCTTTGCAAGGAAGCACAATATGGCTGTAAAGGAGTTCTCGCCTCGGAAGGAAAGGCTGCTGGTCGGTTTCACGCCTGCCTTGTTTGTATTTGCGATATTATGCTTAAATGAATGTATGCTTTTCTGCCTTTATTGATATTTAAGGAGATACACACACTGGCAATTGCACTTATTTCTCCAAAAAAGCAAGAAACTGTCAACCCCCCTCCTTCTCCCTTTCCTTCCCAGGAGAATGAAATTGACAAGGCTTTTGGAGCAGGCTTGAAACCGACAGCAGGCCCTTTCTCGCTTGCTGTGCATTACAGATCTCACCCAGAGTGGCCGCCCAGTTTGCAGGCTGGCAAAAAATAAAATGCATCTGCGCAGTAGTTGCAGACCCCCCCCAACACCCCACCATTGCAATGATTGGTTCAATTTTCCCGGGCTTATTCTCACACATGCGCAAAAGTGCAGATATGTGATTGGCTGGAATGAGGAGAAGGGGCAAGGGGAAACGCCCAAGAACTGGCCATCAGCTGTAAAGTCTGTGGTATTGCATCCTAACTCCTGAAGGCACAGCGGATGATTCCCAATTTTAAACAGCAAATTGCATTTTTGCCGGTATTGCAAGGAGCGGATTTAACCCTAAAAAATGCGTAACAGCGCGAGAAGTCATTTAGACGACCGAAAAATAATGAACACACATAGTGGGCGTGTCACACATTTTGCAGTCGTCTGGATGAGCCCTAAGTTTTAGTAACGATAACAATCAAAATAAGAACAGGTACAGAGCAATGAATCCCACCCCTATTCCTGAGTAAGTGGGATTGGCATTGCAGACTAATTTGAAACACAAGGGCTAGAGCTATGAAACTATAGTCCTCAACCATGTGCTACAGCTGATCTCCTCCTCGGGGGCGATCAGACCCCTGCGCTCCACTGTTGGTGACGTTCAAAAATAACTTCTGACTTTTTGCTAGGTCATTTGGCAGAATCTAACACTCCCTCAGTTTTCCATCTCTGGTCTCCATAAAGATGGAGCATCTCAAAGAAGCAGTGGAAATTAGAAAGCCTAATTGCTTGGCTGCCTAGGAGAGAAGCAGTTTTTGAGAGTGGTGACTACAGCTGTGGTTGCTTTGTGTGTGTGTTGCTCGGGATAATTGTCCTCTGTTGTCAGATCTTCTCTGCTTGCTTGTTGTGACACACAAGGAAGAACAGAACAACATGATATGCTTAATTATTTTCTGGTAAGCCAATTAGGGAAAGAAGAGTAAGAAGAAGCCACGTCAAAACTTATCAATTGGAGGAGTTTATTCTAGAAGAAAACATGGAATGTGAATCATTCTGCTGTGGCACATCATACCAGTGTCACAGCTGCCAAGACAGGATTCCTGTTTACAGATAAATATATGAGGCTGAAATCCAGATTACACAAGCCTCAGTACATTACGATGGACTTCGTTTTCTTCCTGACCCCAGAGAGACTAAAAAACCCTACATAGCTGTTAATATTTTGAACTCTCTGGGCTCCAAGTGCAATGCAAGAGGCCAATTAGTGTAAATTACAAGAGGGATACTAGTCCATAGAGATCTAGGACCAAGATTTTCAGTAGCTCATTCCTCAAATGATAAAGATATTGAATCTAATGGGAACATTTCTGCATCTCTGACAAGCTGAATCAAAAATGGTATTTGAACATGCAAAAGCTTTTTTAGGCTTCCAGTGACATAAGGGCCTTATCCCCAGAAGGTTTAAGCAACACATTTCAAAGTTGGGCTATGGAATGATAAAAGCTGGCAGCTGGTTTCTTAACAAATCATCTTAACATTTAAAAGTGATAGAACATACAAGACAGAAGAGAATGGCTTTCAATGAGGCCAAGGTAATTTATGTTTTTTAACCTGAAAACCATGTGCACATGAAAAGGGAATAATTTGATCCATGTGTCAACAGCATCAAAGAGATGTCTGAAATAACATATATATATGTATATAAATTAAACCCCTTTGAGCATTCCATCCTCAAAGCTCTGTAACTGTTAATCACAATTAACAGTGTGGCGTAGTGGTTATAGTGATGGACTACGACCTGGGAGAGCAGGGTTCGAATCCCCACCCAGCCATGAAGCTCACTGGGTGACCCTGAGCCAGTCACTGCCTCTCAGCCTCAGAGGAAGGCAATGGTAAACCACCTCTGAATACAGCTTACCATGAAAGCCCTATTCATAGGGTTGTCGTAAGTCGGGATTGACTTGAAGGCAGCCCATTTCCATTTCCTTTCCATATATATACCACCACCACCCCACACACACACGTGGCTTTTGCCTCAGTGCACTTAGCTTCCAAACACAGGTACATATATATACAAACATATACAGAAGCACTCCCAAAATGCCCCCCCCACAGGCAAATCCCAAAATGTCCCCCAGGCACTTGCTGTCATCCCATTTAAGCCGTTTACCACCCTCTCACCTGGCCAGTCTGCCGCCATCGCCCTGCCTCAACCATTTACATGCCTCCTGTGTTGTCACTGCCACTGGCTTGCCCATCCACCCACCCGCTCCCATCACCTGCTTGCCACCCACTCACCCCAATGCTCTCTCACACACATGCTCATTTGCCTACCTGCCATCCTTTCCTCCCTCACTCCCTTGCCTCCGTTGCTTGCCACCCTGCTGTCGTGCTGTGCTCCCATGCATAACGATATGACAGCTTACAAAAATATTATATATATATATATATATATATATATATATATATATATATATATATATATATATATATATATATATATATATTATTTTTTTAGTTGTTGCAATCCTATGCAGTTTTTCTGGGAGCAAACCCCATTGAACTCTGAACCAGCCCTGCAGCTACAGGGGGCACCCCACCTAGAGCTTTACTTCAACCCTCCCCCCAGGATTTTTTGGGAACTTGTCTTCTTTTTAATTTGTGACATGAGAGGCAATGACAACCTCCATTTAAAGAATTATAGCTTGTTTTAAGAACAGGAGCAATTTAAGAATAGGACCTTCTGAAAAATTCAGTTAATAAGTGACCTGGAAGTGTAAAATATTAGAACTTTGTATTATGGGCTAGAGTTAGATTCCACCCCTCAGACTTTTTTTTTGCTCTACTTTTCAGTTTCAGTTGTGTTCTCTACCCAGCCAGCAATAAAGAAGCATGTTTGTTTGCCTGCGGTAAGAAGAGTTTATTCTGCAGCTATTATGATGAGTAGAGCAGGATCACTGCCTTTCCCTTTCCCTGGCCTGGCCCTCACATCTTCCACAGGGGGAGGATTGGCTGGCATGGAAAAATTACCAGTTTGAGAAGGGTATGCCGCCTAATTTTTTCATTTAATACAACCCCCTCCCAAAGCTACTTTTCATTTTTAAAAAAAGGCTATAAGGCACCATTACATGTAGTGTACCAGATGAGAAAGAAAGACAGATCTCCTGGATCTCTAATAACTGTGTAGGAATTCCCATAGGGGTTGCTCTTAAATTCCTCCTTAACGGTCAGGAGCCCTGTCCACTTTTTCACCTGGCCACCCTAATATGCATACATTTGTATGCAATCAGTAGTTCTTTAAAATGTATCGAGATGTATGCACAGTAGTTCTAAGTGGGTCCTACATGGAAGTAAGCTTTAGAGCACAGTCATTCAAAATGTGCAGAGAGGCATTTGTTTTGGTAGTGACAGTTGGATACAACATAAGAAGTACATAAGAAGGGCCCTGTTGAATCTATCCAAAGGCCCACTGAGTCCAGCATCCTGTTTCTGACTGACCAAGCTGATGCCTATAGGAAGCCCACAAGATGTTATGAAGGAAAGGACAGGGTAACATAGTGTGCCACCCAAAGCAAGTCATATCTCTGTGCACCCTCCTTTTTTGCGATCCTGCTGCCTCCACCAACTTTTTCCTTCCCCTTCTCCTCCTCCTCCCTGTTTTCTCCCCTTCATCACCTCGCTATGTTCCTCCTCCTCCGCTGCCGCTTCCTCCACCAGTCTGGGGCCATCTTCACCCCTCAGTACTCTTCTCTGAAGAAGGTGGTTCTTCCTCAGAGTGAAGCATTGTGTTTGAGATGGCCCTGGAGAGTATTTGTCCACCACTGTTTTGCTGTGACAGTTTTAAATATTATTAAAAGTTTCATAAAGTTTAAATGAGCGTTTTAAACTTTTAACAGAGTTTACTGCCATTGTGGCAAAATGACAGTAGTGTAGGCACTCTCTGAAGTCACTTTAACCACAATCCCCCTCTCTGAGGAAGGACCTGTTACTCAAACGAAGGAGTCATGGGGCCAGAGACTCATGCTGGAGTACTCCCAGCCACTTTTGGGTAGCAGCAGTGGTGCTCCATAGATAGCCAGTGAGTTAACAGGTGGAGTCACTGGCGGCAACAGCAGCTGTCAGTCCCTCAGTAGCAGCAGCAGTAGCCACAGTCAGTAGATGGCAGGCTGGCTAGCGGCCACAGCAATAGCAGGAAGGCTCATGGGAGATGGACGGGGCATGCTGTCTACTCTGTGTGATCCTCCATCTTAGGCCTGTGTCTCACCTTGTCTCATTATAAGGCGTGCCTTGCATAAAATCAATGGCTGTTTCCCACAGTTGTTCCATAGCAACACATGTTCAGATCCCTGAACCTGAACTAATATTTGCAGGAAGGGATTCTGAGGAACTGAGACAAATAGTAGTAACGAGAGAGGAAGTTCTAGGCTTAATGGACAATATAAAAACTGACAAATCACCGGGCCCTGATGGCATCCACCCGAGAGTTCTCAAAGAACTCAAAGGTGAAATTGCTGATCTGCTAACTAAAATATGTAACGTCCCTCGGGTCCTCCTCCGTGCCTGAGGACTGGAAAGTGGCAAATGTAATGCCAATCTTCAAAAAGGGATCCAGAGGGGATCCCGGAAATTACAGGCCAGTTAGCTTAACTTCTGTCCCTGGAAAACTGGTAGAAGGTATTATTAAAGCTAGATTAACTAAGCACATAGAAGAACAAGCCTTGCTGAAGCAGAGCCAGCATGGCTTCTGCAAGGGAAAGTCCTGTCTCAGTAACCTATTAGAATTCTTTGAGAGTGTCAACAAGCATATAGATAGAGGTGATCCCGTGGACATAGTGTACTTAGACTTTCAAAAAGCGTTTGACAAGGTACCTCACCAAAGGCTTCTGAGGAAGCTTAGCAGTCGTGGAATAAGAGGAGAGGTCCTCTTGTGGATAAGGAATTGATTAAGAAGCAGAAAGCAGAGAGCAAGAATAAATGGACAGTTCTCCCAATGGAGGGCTGTAGAAAGTAGAGTCCCTCAAGGATTGGTATTGGGACCTGTACTTTTCAACTTGTTCATTAATGACCTAGAATTAGGAGTGAGCAGTGAAGTGGCCAAGTTTGCTGACGATACTAAATTGTTCAGGGTTGTTAAAACAAAAACCGATTGCGAAGAGCTCCAAAAAGACCTCTCCAAACTGAGTGAATGGGCGGGAAAATGGCAAATGCAATTCAATATAAACAAGTGTAAAATTATGCATATTGGAGCAAAAAATCTGAATTTCACATATACGCTCATGGGGTCTGAACTGGCGGTGACTGACCAGGAGAGAGACCTCGGGGTTGTAGTGGACAGCACGATGAAAATGTCGACCCAGTGTGTGGCAGCTGTGAAAAAGGCAAATTCCATGCTAGGGATAATTAGGAAAGGTATTGAAAATAAAACAGCCGATATCATAATGAGGTTGTATAAATCTATGGTGCAGCCGCATTTGGAATACTGTGTACAGTTCTGGTCGCCTCATCTCAAAAAGGATATTATAGAATTGGAAAAGGTTCAGAAGAGGGCAAGCAGAATGATCAAGGGGATGGAGCGACTCTCTTATGAGGAACGGTTGCAGCATTTGGGGCATTTTAGTTTAGAGAAAAGGCGGGTCAGAGGAGACATGATAGAAGTGTATAAAATTATGCATGGCATTGAGAAAGTGGATAGAGAAAAGGTTTTCTCCCTCTCTCATAATACTAGAACTTGTGGACATTCAAAGAAACTGAATGTTGGAAGATTCAGGACAGACAAAAGGAAGTACCTCTTTACTCAGCGCATAGTTAAACTATGGAATTTGCTCCCACGAGATGCAATAATGGTCACCAGCTTGGATGGCTTTAAAAGAAGATTAGACAAATTCATGGAGGACAGGGCTATCAATGGCTACTAGCCGTGATGGCTGTGGTGTGCCACCCTAGTCAGAGGCAGCATGCTTCTGAAAACCAGTTGCCGGAAGCCTCAGGAGGGGAGAGTGTTCTTGCACTCAGGTCCTGCTTGCGGGCTTCCCCCAGGCACCTGGCTGGCCACTGTGAGAACAGGATGCTGGACTAGATGGGCCACTGGCCTGATCCAGCAGCCTCTTCTTATGTTCTTATATTTAGATTTGTCTAATCTCCTTTTAAAGCTAAATTGGTGGTAGCGAATTCCTTAGTTCAATTTCCTCTGTGAAAAAGTTGTTCCTTTTGTCTTTCCTGAATCTTCTGCCCTTCAGCTTCTTTCGATGACTCCTGGTTGTAGTATTTTCAGCGAAGAAAACTTTCTCCACAGCATGCATAATTTTATACTGTTATGTCCCCCATTTCTGCTAAACAAAAAAGCCCCAAACATTGTAACTCTTCCTTGTAGCATCTCCACCCCCCTGATCATTTTGGTTGTCCTCTTCCACAGGCACATAAGGCTACTACACTGCAGATGCTAAGCAGGTTTGGGTTTGATCAGTGCCTGGATAGGCACTACATGGATGCCATCTTGAGTTCTATGTGATGGAAGAAAGATGGAAATGGAACATAAATTTATGGGGGGGATAAACTTGGGATAAGGACTAAGATTGGGGTCAGGGGCAGTAAACAAGGGCATGAAGAGAAAGTCCTCCCCTCTCATCTAAATGCAAATCCTGCCTTGGCATTCATAGACCTTGTTAGGATTGCTACTGTGTAAACTCTGCCTTTCCAAGCTTAATAAGAAAATATCCCAACTCGGCTGCTTTCCTTCATGTGACAAGATTACCGTTCTTGCTTATCTTTTCAGCAGTACATGATATTGTAAATGGAAGAGAATGCTTGCCTGAAGAAATTGCATCCAAGAGAATAATAACAGTTCATCGTCTTTACAAAAAGTGGAAGGGGGGCGGGGGAGAGATGCACAGCCTGCCAAATCACATGACCCCAAATCTTTGAAGCAGATGGAAGATGCCTGTAATGCCCAGCTGGAAAGCATTTTGAGCAGTTGAGAAAAATCTGACTCAAATTTCTTCTCCCTTCTCTTAGTGGATTTTGTTCGAAAACTCTGGCATGGACTGCTTGTAAGGCTGCATGTGTGTGCTACTAAACCTTTCTATTTGACCACAAGAACCCCTTTTTCCGAGCCTAGTTGTTGAATGTGAATATGCTTGAAGTATGTTATCATTTTTGAGCACATGTGGCTCTGATTAAAACTAGTGCTATGGCCAAGCTGGTATGTATGCTGTGATTTTAATTTTGCCAATTCCAGCAGTGCTCTTATCAAGTATTTGTATAATTTTACTGAAGTAAGTTACAGGAAGATAATATAGATGTGTGTTGCATCCTGGATAATTGAATGCAGATTGTGTGCTGCTGAGGCAAATGCACAAGGTAACCTCACAGAAACCAGATGCTACCAATGCAGTCATGTGTCCTTTGGAAAAAAACCCCCCCCATTTGCAAGGAAGAGGCTGAATACTATTTGGGATATACGAGAAGAGGGAAAATCTATAGTTTTATTTTATTTATTTACAAACTTTTGACATCAGCTTTTCCGCACTGATTTTTAGGGTGGTTAAAAAAGTAAATTAAAAGCCATCTGAATAAAACCAAGAGAGCACAACAAATTCACAGTAAAACTAATAGCAAAAGAGAAGCAGGAATCTAGCCTAACATAACAAACAAAAGGATACTGGAGCAGGAGAGCCTTAGCCTGGGTGGAAGTCCATAATTCCAAGCTCTGGCATGGCAACTGAGAACGCCCTACTTATAGTGGAGGCCAGCATGGACTCTAAAGACAATGCAACATGTAGCAGGGCCTTCTCAGCTGATTTTAGATCACAGGGAGGTTCATTTAAAAATCTTGTGGGTAGTTATGGAAACTATACACTTGTAGGCATTAACATAGTGCATGTTCAGACAGTTGGCTCTCTACAATGCACTCTACATTTATATAGGATGTAATTCACCCAGTTGGAATCAGTAGTGTAGTGGCAAATTCAGAAGTACAGGGTCCCTTTGTGATAGCAGTCATGCCCCTCCATCCTTTTTTTTTTCTGGGTTGAGAATGAGATACTTGTTAACACCTTCTCCCACAACAACAGACATCCCTAGGAGCCAATAAGCATGAAAGGGGAGAGCATTAGCTACTGAGAAGAGTCTTCTCAGTGGGTGACTCACCCCCTTTCACTCAAGTCAGCAGTACAAGGAAGCATGTTAGAAGACTCTTCTCTGTGGATGACACTCCCCTTTCATGCCGATTGGCTCATAGGATGCTGGAGACATAGGGAACCTACTGGAACCCTGCTTCCCAAAAGGTAAGGAGTCTAAGACCTCCCAAGACCTTCAACAACTACACCTCTAGTTGGCATCAAGGTATCCTTACTGGTATACACTGAGGAAGAAGCAGTGCAGCCTGACTGTGGTTGCCCTCACCTAGAGACAATGTCATTGGATGGCAATGGCAATAGTTGTCCACAGAATGGGCCAGGCCCAAAAGATGCCATGGCTGCACACTATGGAAGGAAGGGAATAGGAGGGTACCTGGCTCCAAGACATGGAGCATAAGAGAAAGGGGCAAGGGCATTAAAAAAGACAGAGATCAGAGGAAGAAAGAGAAGGTGAAGGAGACTAGCGAGTGGGGCAGTGAGATGGGAGAGTGGAGAGGAAGAAAGGAGCTTGGGTACATTTGGTTCCACCTGAGAGCAAGGAGAGGTACAGGAGAAAAAAGGGAGGAAAGTTGGAAGGAATAGGTCATTAAGAAGGCCTGGGTCTGGGTCACAGAGCTCCATGGAATGTGGGCTCTGTGGGGTTGAAGCACTCAGGGCCTGGTACAAAGGCAACTGAGAGAAGGAGGCTGTTGGGGCCAAGGAAGAAGAAGTCAAAGGAGACATGAGAGGAGGCATGGCAGAGTGATGACAACCAACATGTGTGGAAAACACTCCCCAATAAAAGGATTGATAGAGGGCATTTCTTGATTGATCCTTCCATTTGAAAGGGTCATGACAATTCACTGTCATCAAAATAGTTCAGCTGGGGTGGAGTGATAGGCAGCCGGCTTGTTTCTGTTCACTCTGTAAATCAATTGTGTATATATAAAATCAAAGATATGCACTCACACCCAGGCTCATAAAATTAAATACAACTTGCATTCTGCAAACATGTTGTTCTTGGCTGACACTTGGAATAGTGAGTATATGAGGGAAGTTCTATAAACACACCATGCACACTCAGTCACAAAGTTTTAAGTAACAAGTTTGTATTAATTGAAAACCGATGTGAATTCTCCCACCCCATTCTGGTAGTGTCAACAGTGAGATGTTGCCAAAACAATACAAAGCAAATTTGAACGAACCATTTACTATGGTTGCTCATATGTCTTTTGTGGTTTGGGGTGGAGCAGGGAGACCAAATTAGGACAGCGTTTTATAGCAATTAAAACAGACACAATAAGGACAATAAAACCCACTACTGATATACATCATCTGATTTTATGCAAAGTCTTTTAAACACCACTGCAGGTCTTACATCATTTCCCCGCGCACTGTCGAAATGGAGAATGTACTCTCAAGTCACAATGTCCACAAGCCAACTAAGGTTAGTTGTGAGACCAATGGAATATTTGTGACTAACATAATTTGAGGAATTTCCTTTTGGTGCTCTTATGATCAAAACACTAACTCTGACCTACATGGAACTTGACTCACAATTATTAAAAATAACTTTTATTCAGTACACAAATGTATTATTTTATTTATTTATTAGATTTATATCCCACCCTTCCTCCCAGTAGGAGGCCAAAAGCACTAAAAACACTTTAAAACATCATAAAAACAGACTTTAGAATATATATTTAAAAATATTTAAAAACATATTTTAAAAAGCTTCAAAAGCATCTTAAAAAAACCAGGTTTAAAAATATCTTAAAAAGCAATTGTGACACAGACGCAGACTGGGATAAGGTCTCAACTTAAAAGGCTTGTTGAAAGAGGAAGGTCTTCAGTAGGCACCGAAAAGATAACAGAGATGGTGGACCTCCTGATAAGATTGTATCTGCAGGATGCCCTCACCTGCAGAGCACAGTGATCAACTGGGAATTCATACATTCATTGGCGATCACTCGTGGCCAAGTAAGATTGTCTTCCGACATAAGGTCTTTAACGGTGGGCCCGTAAGTGACTGTGGAGGCCAATTCTGGATCCACACAGCCTCCCACAGTGAGGACATAGGTTTCCAGATGGATTTGCTTGGAAGACGCCTGTGCGTGAATTTGTTTTATGTGGGGAGATCGGCACACAACGATCAACACACTATCTTGACAGAAAAAGGCTTTGATCCAATGACATGGGATACCATGACGATTGGAAGTCTTTTATCTGCTGCAACCTTCATCTGCCTTCACAGCCGTTGTAACGTACACATTGTTATCCTCCGCCTGTTCTGCCATTGAGGACTTTCTTGGATCGTTCTTTGTCTGGTTCCTCTCCCTTGACCTTACCGCCATGGGGTGACCCTGCTGGGAGTACATGACTCCCGACGGCATCGCTCACAGGGTTCATTGGAACACGCAAGCCCACTCACCACTACAAGGTGACGATCCAGCAAGGGGTCAACTGGGTATATAAGGGATAAGACAGTCTTTCAGGTATCCTGGTCCCAAGCTGTATAGGGCTTTGTACACCAAAACTAGAACCTTAAACTGAGCCCGGTAGCTAATAGGTAGCTAATGAAATCTTTCAGCAGCAGGGTGATATGTTGGCAATACCCTGCCCCACTAAGCAGTCTTGCCATCACATTTTGCACCATCTGCAGCTTCCTGACCAACCTCAAGAGCAGTCCCACATAGAGTACTTCAGTAATTCAGCTTGGAGGTTACCAGTACATAGAGAACAATGGTCAGACTATCCTGGTCCAGAAATAGCTGCAGCTGTCTTACTAGCCAAAGCTGGTAAAAGGCCCGCCTAGCCACGGAGGTCATCTGGGCCTCTAGCAACAAAGATGGATCTAGGAGCATCCCCCAAATTACGGACCTGCTCTTTCAGAAGGAGTACAATCCCATCCAAAGCAGGCAACTGACCATCCGAACTCAGGAACCACCATCCCCTAGTGTCTCCATTTTGCTAGGATTTAGACTCAGTTTATTGGCCCTCATCCAGCCCACCACCGAGTCCAGGGAGCAGTCCAGGGCTTCCATGGCCTCTCCCAATTCAGATGTTACAGACAAATAGAGCTGGTTATTGTCAGCCTACCCCTGACACCTCATCCCAAATCTCCTGATGACTGCTCCCAAGGGCTTCATATAGATGTTAAACAGCACGGGGGACCAGATGGTATGCTGTGGCACACCACAGCACAACTGCCAGGGGGCCAAAAACAATCACCCAATGCTATTCTCTGAAAACAACCCTGGAGATAGGATCAGAACTACTGTAAAACAGTGCCTCTGATACCTATCTCACCAAGTCGGCCCAGAAGGATGCTCATAGCCACTGAGAAATCAAGTAAGAATAATAGGGTCGCACTCCCCCTGTCCTTCACCCGATAAAGGTCATCTATCAGGGCAACTAAGGCCCTGTCCTGCCCAGAGCCCGACACAGGAGACGGAGGCGAGACTGGCAATAATTCTTGCTTTATTAGAGTCACGGTTACATCAAAAGCAGTGCGCTTCATAGACCTATCTAGGTTGATTCACTACTGATGCTAACTATGCTAACTAAGCATTCTCTGCAGTGTGTGGAGTAAGTTGATTCAGCACCCCACTCGGGGTGCCGCCTTAAGTAGGGAAGGTATTTGCCTGTAATCTCAGACTCCTGCAAGGTTCCACCCTCTGACTGTCCCACTTCACGCCGGGCAAGCCTTCAGCTGCTCATCAGACAATGAAGGCTTGCTAGGTGCCAGCTCGACCTCAGGAGGCAGGGAGCAAGCTAGCAGGGAAAAGTTTGAAGGTCCAGGCGAGGAGTTCTGGGGGGATGGAGTTGGCGCACATGTGAGATCGCTCCCCAACAGCTCTGACGGAGTATTTGCAGGTGGCAAGGCGCCTTGAGGGGAGTGGGGTCTAAGTCGCCCAGAGGATTGTCCAAAGAAATTGGTGGGCTGCTAGCGCTTCCCCCTCCCTCAATACTCTCCAAAGTCTCGTCTTCCTCTGCCCATTCTCCCTGATACGGTTGGGATAGCTGGGGCTCAACAGGCCGATTCAGTCCCATAACCAGGCCTGAACCCAGACTGGAATGAGTCAAGATAATCTGTTTCATCCAAGAGTACTTGCAATTGCTGCACCACAACCCTCTCAATCACCTTCCCTAAAATTTTGCGACCGGACAGTAGTTGTCACAAACCAATGGGTCCAGGGTAGGCTTTTTCAGGAGCGGCCAGATCACCGCCTCTTTCAGGGCAGCTGGAACCACTCCCTCCCACAATGTCACGTTGACCACACCCTGGATCCACTTGGTCAAGCTCCCTCAGCAAGTTTTAATAAGCCAGGAAGGGCAAGGGTCAAGAGGACATGTTGCTGGCTGCATCATTGCAAGCACCTTGTCCATGTCATCAGGCTGCATCAACTGAAACCATTCCCAAGAAGTTGCAGCAGATGTTGCACTGGACACCTCACTGGGGACTACAGTAGATGTGGCATCAAGATTGCTATGGAGGCAAGTAATTTTATGCGCAAAGTGTCTTGCAAGCAATTTACAGTGGGCCTCCGAAAGGACTAAAATCCCATTTCCTGGAGCTGACGTCAACAGACCCCTGACAATACGGGAAAACTCCACTGGATGGCTACTTGAGGATATAATGGTGGCAGAGAAGTGGCCTTCTTTGCTGCCCTCACCGCCACACAGTAGGTACAGTTATGATGTTTTACTCATGCCCAATCAGCCTTACAGCAAGTCTTCTGCCACTTGTGCTCTAGCCACTGTCCAGCCTGTTTTATTGAGCTTAGCTCACTGGTGTACCAAGGTGCAAACCGGGCTCCACAATGCCGGAGAGGGCACTTGGGGGCAACTGTGTCAAGAGCCTGACCCACCTTGCTGTTCCACAGTGTGACAGGGGCTTCAACAGGGTCATGTGCTCTATCTACTGGGAACTATCCCAGGGCATTCAGGAATCCTGTGGATTTCATTAGGCTCTGGGGCAGATCATCTTAATCTGTCCACCACCCTTGCAGGCGAGGGTCTAAACTTCACCAGGGTCTCACCATGACAGTAGGATGACATCCACCCCCTATCTTCAGACTACCCCTTCCTCCATCTGGAGCAAAACCCAAGTCAAGGGTGTGCCCTGCCCTATGTGTCGGGCTGGTGACAACTTGAGACAGCCCCATGGTCGTCATGGAGGCCATGAAGTCCTGAGCTGGAACTCTAAAGGCAGCCTCAACATGGACATTGAAATCACCCAGGACTATTGTTCTGGGCTCCTCCAATACCGCAGCTGAGATGGCCTTCACCAGCTCGGTAAAAGAAGCTGCCAGGCAGCAGGGTGGACGGTACACCAGCAGCAACCCTAGTTTACTGTCTCCTTGGCCCAACACCAGGTGCAGGCCCTCACAACCAGCTCCAAGACAGAGTGGTTTCCTGGTGACAGAGATGGAAGTTCTGTAGACCACAGCATAGAATCCTGTGCTGTCATAGAATCCTTTCCAACACCAGATTATATTCCTGCATAAATTTGAAGTACCTGAAGACACCCAAGCTTATGCTTATGCTGAGCTGTAAACTGAAGATCAGCAAGTAAATAGGAATGATTATATCTTTAGAGTATTTAATGGACCACTTGAAAGAACAGAACCTTGGTGTGCAACAAGGTTTGCTGGAACTTCAGAGTATTTTGAGTATACAGTGTATATGGAATCCTGCCAAAAATAGCAGTAGTAGCAAAAATATTTATATACTGCTTTTCAACAGCACCAGTGTGGTGTAGTGGTTAAGGTGTCGGACTACGACCTGGGAGACCAGGGTTCGAATCCCCACATAGCCATGAAGCTCACTGGGTGACCTTGGGCCAGTCACTGCCTCTCAGCCTCATGAAAACTCTATTCGTAGGGTCGCCATAAGTCGGAATCAACTTGAAGGCAGTACATTGACATTTTTTTTCAACAAAAGTTCCCAAAGTGGTTTACATAGCAAAATATATAATGTTTGAAATTTAGCTGTATAAAAGAAGATAGCTACAAACCAATACTTTTCATTTCAAATTTTAAATAAAGGAAATTCTCCCTTAAATAAAGGAAATTCTTGTAAAAACAAGAATTGGGCTTTGAATATATGAAATAGTAATAAAGAAAATGGATCCTCTAAATATGAGCTGAGTGCATTCTACAGTATGAAATTCTAAGCTGGCATCTATTAATTTGGTATTAGGAATAGGGGATTTCAGGCACTGCCAGGGGACAGACATGTAGTACCAAGAGCAAAATATGCCACATAGTAAGCAAATAACTTTTCCCAAGCTGGTGAGTGTGGGGTGGATTGCTCCATTTCTATGGGTCTGGGGGGGGGGAAGGTTGCATCCTCCACTGCACACTGAATATATATATAAAGTCTGTGTGTATGTATATACATACATGTGTGCACGCACACACACACACCCATCCATCCCTGGGGAGGAAATGAAGTAGGGTGATCTTTGGTGGGGAGATACCTGCCAGTTATTTTGAAGAAGGAAATGTATTAAAAATACTTTTTAGCCTTTTTTGAATTGCTGAACAGAGGCTCTGCTGGGAAACAGGGTGAACAAGGCTGCATTCCAATGCAACTTTACTTGGGAGTAAGCACTAATTAACAGGTGGGGGCAGGGCTGAAAAATGCAAATGCTAATACCTCAGCCTTTTCTACAGAGAGGCTTGCTTTTATATATGTATTTGTTTTGGGAGGGAGCATTTGGTGGAGTCAAATTCCTTTATTCCATCCTCCATGATGGCAGGCAGACACTCCCATTTCGTTTACCACTTAAGACACATACCCTGAGACACAGAGACAATTAAGACGAAGGCTGCTTCTCCTTGCTGATGCAACCAGAAAGTCTGTGGGTAAGGGGTGCTGCTGCATGTGTTGATCAAGTGAGCATGTGCAGTTTTCTAGATTCTGCAGGCAGGCTAAAAATCTTGATTTTCCCAGGACAACTGTGGTGTCCCATATTGGCTCAGAACAATGGAAAGTGGGAATAGGCTGATTTCTCACAAAATGGGCAAAACACTGCCTCCACATTTTGCCACGTATCTGTGGATCCACAAGGGCTAGAGACTTGCTTTTTTTAAAAAAATGAAAGCTGGGAATCCGGGCCACCTAATGGCCTAAGCAGGCACCGGGTAGCATGGCTAGAATCCAGGTAAAACCCAGCTAACCAGGCTATATGGCAAACCTATATTTTATGGTTTTATTTTGTAAATCACTGTGGCTTTTAATGAAGAGCAGTATATAAATGATAATATGGAAACAATACATGCTTTCCTCTCAGAACTATTTTCATTTATATGCAAATTTTTAAATACTTTGTCTATTAAAGCTCATACAATTAATCACTTATGAGTTCTTTAATCAGGTAACAGATAAACAATTATTAAATTCTTTGAAGTTCTTTTGTTAGTACTGTCAGTCTATAATTTACCTCACATCTCTGCCATGTTACATCAATGTTGTGGAATTTGGGGCCCTGTAGAATGTCTCTAGATGACTACCTGCTCCCCATCCTATGTTGCAGGATGTTTACATTTCTGGGACTTTGCATCTTTACACCAAAGTCATTTTAAAATATCTTGTTGAGTTCTGTCAATCAGACCTAAAACTAACTTATGTTATGATACATAACATCTTCCTCCTATGCAAATTTGTCGTGGCTTTCCTGGTACCTTTGGCCTTGCTTTTGAAGACTTGATGGATTAATAGCAGCTCGAAGCAACAGCTCTAATACAATGTTTCTTTTTCCACTTGCTACATTAAATATGGATGTTGCATGAGCTCTTCAGAATTATGTTAAAACTATAAGAATGGGAATACTCATTGTATTTGCTTTCTTCCTTGAAACTACAGATTAGATTTCAAGGTCTGGGAGGAAATTGATCTATTTATACCTGGATTATTTCTCTGGTCTCATTTCTACAGACTTTGCTGTTCTGACCCACTATTATAGGGGTCATTTCCTACAGTAGGTTTAGTGAAAGGTTGGGCTTTCATGATGATTACCACTACTGTTATATTGCCAATTATACAATACGTAAATATGTCAGCTTTTATCCTCAATGACTGTATTAGGTCTATAGTACCAGCCTTTCCCAACTAGTGGGCCACCAGATGTTGCTGGACCACAATTCCCATCTTTCCTGACCATTGGCAATGCTGACTGAGGCTGATGGGAGTTGTGATCCAACAACATCTGGTGGCCCACTAGTTGGCAAAGGCTGGATACCTACATACAGGGCTGAAGAACCTTGCTTCAGTTGAGGGATGTATACCCTCTGGGGTAATCTGTTGGGGCTGCATGCTGGCAGTGGACAAGGCCTGAGCCGGTGGTGGGCAGGACTAGAGCTAACATTAATGGATAATCTACTTTCCTGTCTTTCTGCCCCCATCCCCCCCTCTCTCTGACACCCCCTTTCCTATTATTTCCCCCCTCCTTGCAACCTACATGAAATTAGGCCAAGGACTACATGAAATCAGGCTGAGGAACATATGTGGCCCTTGGGCCACAGGTTGCCCACCCCTTCTTTAAAAACCTGACTAACTGAAGCATTGCAGTGCCATCCTTGCTCTCTCAGATCTATTTTGCTGCAAGAAAACCCTGGCTGTGAAGCAATCAGGTTCTTAGAATTCATTGTAGTTAGAGAGCCCCTGGAACAAAGTGCAAGAACCAGGAAACTGTAATACAGAAGTCTGAAGTATAAAGCAGAAAAGTGCACTGAAAGGCAAAAGTGTGATAAATGGCAGGCAATAGGTTTAAAATCAACAAGATGTGAACTGAAGCTCAACCATCCTTCAAAATTTGTACTTCTCCATATTTTGCAATGGATGGCTCCCCAGGGGAAGTCTACTCAAGTCAACTTCTATGTTTGTAGCCTTTTTCATGAATGAGAGTCCTGATTGGGCAAGATTCCCGGTTGTGTAGAAACCTACAGACATACAGTGCTATGCCCATAGCAATACATAAACATCAGGGGCTAGGCTCAAGGAGCAGTGGGGATAGGGCCCACCTCATGGCTCCACTGCCCCTTCTATGTGAAGAGCAAATAACACACAAAGGGATCTCTAGAGTAAATCACAACAATGTTTACACACAGAATATCTGTTCCACTCTTGAAAGTTAGTCTACCTAGCTGAGACAACAAGATTAGGTGGTAGTAGCTATGCTGAGTTTGGTGTCAATCTGAAAGTGGTTACCTAGCTCTCATTCTTTTGTAAAAAAAAATCACATGGGAGCTGTTCTGTGAGGAATAAATCTTAGAATCCCTAAAAGTACTCTCTGGGTCTGTGATATCATAGAAGATACTGGATCTTTACCTATGGTCCTGTCCTTCAATAACAGTTTCCACTATGTTTGAATATCATCATTTCTAACAAATTCCATTGAGCACAATTTGTCTTAAAGAAATCATTTCTAACATTGTAAACAAAATAGCATGGCTTCACTGTATGTCAACAAACAGAAGTGTTTCCCAGCCTTTTAATACTATATTTCTTTGAATGTATTGTAACTATATTGCTGTGCTTCGTTGTAACTCCAAGCTGGGCCGTCCTATTTTATTTTTATTTTTCTCTTGATATTATGTTAGCTTTGTCACATTAAGCCAAGAAAATACAGCTGAGTAATAAATAAGGTTTTCATATTACAGTTCTTGTTATGTTCATCATAATAGCCTCTCATTACATTATGTACTTCAAATGTGATAGTCTAATCCACTTGATACAACCTGACAGCATGTTGATAGGGATAACTGCTGTTTCTGCTGGTGAAAAAGTGGAGTGGAAAGCAATGGAGGTACTTTGCATCATCTTAGTGGGGATCCTAACTGTAGACCACAATGCACCATTCAAACTGGCTTCAAATAATGCTGAGAGGATTTTGTTTTACTTTTTCTGTTTGTTTGTTTTGTTCTGAGAACTTGCTTTATCTGTGACTCAGCACTCTGGGAAAGTTCCCACATCTTTATTCTTGGTGTCAATTTATTCTGCTACATTTTCTTGTAGTCACCTCACAGTAGAACTGGATTAGATTAAACATGTGTTGGGTTGGGATCAACAGTAACCTAAGTGAGATGCACTGAACGTAAACTGGATAATCTTCTCAATGTATTTGGGCTAGCATTATAGTACAGATCCACTTACATCTATGATGAAACATCAAACTTTAATAGAACTACATCAAGTTGGAAAGGATCAAAAGACTAGATACCATACCTCTTTTTAGAATCAGGACGTTCCCCCACTAGCCCTTTACAGTTCAGCTGATTCATTCCAGTACCCAATGTGCTTATTTATTTAAGCAATTTATATCCCCCCTTTCCTTGAGAGAGCTCAAGGCAGCTGATGATAGTAAAATTAAAACAATGACAGTATACCACTAAAAACAGCAGAAGAAAAAGGCAGAAAATGTGAGCAGTTATTACGAGCAATTTGACCAGATAGCTTCCAGCAAGTGAAAGCATTTCAGTAAAACAGCTTAAAAAGCACTCACGGGATGGCAAAGGTGAGGAGTGACTGCTTTGAGCGGTTGTGGCAGGAAAGGCAACCGGAAGGGTGTAGGATGAGGGGCACCTTTGGGAACCACAACTTTTGAGCAGCAGCTTTCTTTCGCTTCTGCTTGGAGCAATGGTTCCAGAAGGCGGCACTTTTGTGCTCCTATTTGGATTGCTGATAAGAAGGGGTGAGGCTGAGGAGAGGTTGGGGGACTGGTCCAAAAGGCTGTTTGGGTTTATTTATTTATTTATTGCACTTGTATACCGCCCCATAGCCCAAAGCTGTCTGGGCAGTTTCAAGCAATCAAAAACATTAAAACAAATTACAATTTAAAACACAATTTTAAAATTTAAAACAACATAAAAACAATTTAAAACACATGCTAAAATGCCTGGGAGAAGAGGAAAGTCTTGACCTGGTGCCAAAAAGATAACAGTGTTGGCACCAGGTGCACCTCGTCACAGTAATCATTGCATAATTTGGGGGCCACCACTGAGAAGGCCCTCTCCCTTGTTGCCACCCTCCGAGCTTCCCTTGGAGTAGGCACCCGGAGGAGGGCCTTTGATGTTGAACATAGTGTCCGGTTGGTTTCATATCGGGAGAGGTGTTCCATCAGGTATTGTGGTCCCAAGCCATGTACGGCTTTATAGGTCAAAACCAGCACCTTGAACTGAGCTCGGAAACATACAGGCAGCCAATGCAAGCGGGCCAGAATCGGTTTTATATGTTCGGACCGTCTGGTCCCTGTTACCAATCTGGCCGCTGCATTTTGCACAAGCTGCAGTTTCCGAACCGTCTTCAAAGGCAGCCCCACATAGAGTGCATTGCAGTAATCTAATTTAGAGGTTACCAGAGCATGGACAACTGAAGCCAGGTTACCCCTGTCCAGATAGGAGCATAGCTGGGCCACCAACTGAAGTTGGTAGAAGGCACTCCGTGCCACCGAGGCTACCTGAGCCTCAAGTGACAGAGATGGTTCTAGGAGAAACCCCAAGCTATGAACCTGCTCCTTCAGGGGGAGTGCAACCCCATCCAGGACAGGTTGGACATCCACCATCCGGTCAGAAGAACCATCCACTAGCAGCATCTCAGTCTTGTTTGGATTGAGCCTCAGTTTATTAGCCCTCATCCAGTCCATTGTTGCAGCCAGGCACCGGTTCAGCACATTGACAGCCTCACCTGAAGAAGACAAAAAGGTGAAATAGAGCTGCGTGTCATCAGCATACTGATGGCAATGCACTCCAAAGCTCCGGATGACCGCACCCAACGGTTTCATGTAGATGTTGAACAGCATGGGGGACAGAACTGACCCCTGCGGAACCCCATACTGGAGAGTCCAGGGTGCCGAGCAATGTTCCCCAAGCACCACCTTCTGGAGGTGACCTGCCAAGTAGGAGTGGAACCACCGCAATGTAGTACCTCCCACTCCCAACTCAGCTAATCTCCCCAGAAGGATACCATGGTTGATGGTATCGAAAGCCGCTGAGAAATCAAGGAGAATCAACAGAGTCACGCTCCCCCTGTCTCTCTCTCGACAAAGGTCATCATACAGGGCGACCAAGGCTGTTTCCATGCCAAAACCAGGCCTGAAACCTGACTGAAATAGATCCAGATAATCGGTCTCAACCAAGAGTGTCTGGAGCTGTCCTGCCACCACTCGTTCCAGGACCTTGCCCAGGAATGGAACATTTGCTACTGGCCTATAGTTATTAAGATTTTCTGGGTCCAGGGAGGGCCTCTTCAGGAATGGTCTCACTACTGCCTCTTTCAGGCAGCCAGGCACCACCCCCTCTCACAGAGAGGCATTAATCACTTCCCTGGCCCAGCCGGATGTTCCATCCGTGCTAACTTTTATTAGCCAAGAAGGACAAGGATCCAGCACAGAAGTGGTTGCACGAACCTGTCCAAGCACCTTGTCAACGTCCTCAAACTGCACCAGCTGAAACTCATCCAAGAAATCGGGACAAGGCTGTGCTCTGGATACCTCACTTGATTCACCTGCTATAACACTGGAATCTAAGTCCTGGTGGATGCTAAAAATTTTATCCTGGAAGTGCCTAGCAAATTCATTACAGCGGGCCTCCGATGGTTCTACCATGTCCCTGGGGCCAGAGTGTAATAGCCCCCGGACAATTCTAAAGAGCTCCACTGGGTGGCAGATTGATGATTTGATAGTGGCAGCAAAATATTGTTTTTTTGCTGCCCTCACTGCCACTTAATACAGCTTACCATAGGCACTTACCAGTGTATAATTGCATCCACTAGGAGTTCATCTCCATCTGCACCCAAGCCGTCTCCTATATTGTTTCATCGCTCTCAGCTCTGGGGTATACCATGGAGCCGTACGAGCTCTACACAGGAGAGGGTGCTCAGGAGCAATCATGTCAACCGCCCGGGTAATTTCTGTATTCCACAGTTCAACCAGGGTTTTGACAGGAGCGCCAGAGTGGTGGTGGTGGTGGTAGCCGAGTAGCAACAGCAGCAGCAGCAGCAAGCAGGCAGGCACGCAGGCAGCAGCAAATGGCTCTCTTTCCCTGGATGGTAGTGTTCCCCTTCCTCCTACAGGCACTGGGTCTCCCAAGCCTCCTCAGCCCAGCCAGCTTATGTATCCCCTCCAGAGAAGGGACAGGTGGAAAAAATCAGCCACAGCTGGCTGAGTACCTGCGGCTTGGTCCTGCAAGGCGTGACACCCGCAGAGCAGAAGTCCAACCGGGAAAGGGTGGTGGTGGTGGTAGCCAAGCAGCAACAGCAAGCAAGCAAGCAGGCAGGGTTGGATGCAGCCACAGGCTGCCAGTTCTCCATCCTTGATCTTTTTTTTTAATCATTAATTTTTATTCAAATTTTCAAAGACAAAAAACGAAACAAAACAAAAATAATTAAACAATAAAATAAAATGTTGACTTCCGATTTGTCGCAGATCAGTTATAGGTCTACAATATATAACAATCCTGTCTCTTAAATTATATTATAAAATCACTTTCCTCCAGTAGTTATCTTAATTAATCATCAAATCTCATAAACATTACTTTATTCTTTCCACAAAAAGTCAAAGAGAGGTTTCAATTCCTTGAGAGATATATCTTTCAATTTTTCTCCAAATAAACATGTCGATTAATCCATCTTGTTCAAATCTGTTAGGTCCAATAATTTCAATAGCCATTCTTCCATTATCAATGTTAATTCTATCTTCCATCTTCAATAATCCTGTTAAGTCCAATAATTTCAGTAGCCATTCTTCCATTATCAGTATCCCATAATAATCTTGTTGTCATAGCCATAGTCCAAATAAACATATCGATTAATCCCTCTCATCAAATCTGTTAGGTCCAATAATTTCAATAGCCATTCTTCCATTATCAATATTAATTCCATCTTCCATCTTCAATAGTCCTGTTAAGTCCAGTAATTTCAGTATCCATTCTTCCATTATCAGTATCCCATAATAATCTTGCTGTCATAGCCATAGTCATATAATAAGAGTCTGATGGGAATTTCCTTTATCACAAATATTTTCTTACCATCAATTCTGAATAAGTTGCTGAAATATTGTTGTAAAGTCATATCTGTGTTCTTCTTTTTTACAAAATGCACTGGCTCATCTCTTGAGAATTTTTCCATTGTCACATATCTGTAGTTAATTCCATAGATTTTTTCTATGTCAAGCTCCATCACATCATTCCAGTCCAGAAAATTATCCAAGACATTGATAACTTTATCTCTAATATCTTCATTAATTTCTTCAGAGACAACGTTGAATTCCAAACAGTAAATTTTGTTTCTAATATCCATAAACTCCAGATCTTTTTCCAATTCCACATTTGTTCCAATCTCCAGGGCTTGTATCTTCCCTTTAATTTTTCTTTTCTCATCTCTAGTCTCATCAATCTCCTCTCTCACAAGACCCCCTATTTCTTTAAGCTCCTGCGTCATTTTGCCAAATTCAGTTTTCATCTCCTGTCTACCCTGTCTCAGGGTTTGTTTTGTTATCTCAATCTCATCCATTATTTTCTGAAACATAATTTCTTCCATGGTCTCAGCCACTTTCTTGATTGCCATTCTTAAAACCACGAAAACAAAAATTATTTCAGCCACAACTGGGTTAATATTCCAGGCTTGATGACATCACAGTGTAGACAGTACAGCCTGCCTTATCTCTTATATGTTCAGGAATACAAAACAAATTTAGTTCCCAGCATCAAAACAGTTAGCGGCGTCGTGAACAAGTAGATTCGTCAAAATGAAATAGACCAAAAAAAAATAAAAATAGTCCCGGACATTTAATACTCCAAAGTTCATAAATCAAATTTATTTATTTTTTTCCCTCCTCGAAATAGAAATCTCTCTTCCGTTTGTATCTTTAGAATGCACTTCCAGGCCAGCTTTTTGCAATAAAAACAAAGATAAGCTTTTTCAATTTCTTTCCTCCTTAATTTCATGAATAAAAGAGAAGAGTTATAACTCACCCAGAAATTCTTTATAGCTGATTCACTGACAAATCTCTTTTTGCTGCAACAATTTAAACCAAGTGAAAAAAAATAGAAAGAAGGATGCTTGCCTGTTAAAGTCCATTTTTCTTTGAAGAAAAGATAAACGTGTCGCTTAATCAGTTAGAGCTTGTTTGGAAATCCGTCCAGCATTGCTGGCTGAACCTTCTGTCATAAATTAATGAAATCCAGTCCTCCCAACAAAAACAGGCTTTTGTGGTTAATCTCTACGTTTCTCCCTGCCCGGGAGAAAATCTTTACCAGTCAAAAAGAACGTTCTGACTGATTTTAAAACTGAAAAAGCTTCTTCTGAGACTACAGCTCGTCTCAAAAAGCAGGCACAAGCGAAGTCACCCTTCCCGGAAGTCAGTTCTCCATCCTTGATCTAATAATTAGAACTGATTTCCAACTTCAAACATGTACATATTTATTTATTTCAGCCCTTTATAAAACTGTTAAGACTCACCACTCACAAATTGCCTAATATTAATCAGCCTAGAAATGTTTCCAAATAAATAAAGAAGACTCCATTCATGCCATGAAATGTGTGCAAAATGTCAAGATTGACAGCAGAAGGATGGTCATGAAAGGTTACAGTTAGGCTCTTTGAGTGTCGTTTAGGGCCTGGCAGGAAAATAATATTTTTTCCAGTTTCCTGGCATGTTTCTTTCCTCTTCCCTCCATAATTCTGTCAGTGTCCCCTCCCTGTGGTTCAGATTCTGCTGGGAATGGGAAGTTCAGTGTCTCCTTGTGTAAAGTTTGTGTAGTATATTGGTCCTCCAAGCTTGCCATGCCAGGTAGTACTGAAATCTACTTTCAGACACTGTGGTTTCGGTTTCAGCTTTGTTCATAAGCAGCAGTCTTTTGCACGGCTCCCGTCCCCTGCAAACCGATTGCCTAGTTTTGTTTGTTATACACCCTCTGTGTAACCTTCTCTTCATGATACCTTCTACTGGTGACAAAGGGCTCATCTACACAGGATTCTACTGTGTGTCTGGTGCTACGTGCATCCCCTTTTAATTCGCATAGTTCACATGACGTTACTGGCAAACAGAAGCTATCACACAGTTCCCCCCCCATAAATCCATACTAACCCAATTCTCTTATAATCCGAAAATGGAAGGAAAAAATGTCTCCACTCCGTATCTCTAGGGCTTGCAGACACAGTGTTCTGATGCTTTTAGGTGAGTGTGTTAATCGTTCCCCTCTCCATGCCCACTCCCTCCTCATCCTTTCATTTCATTTCATGTGGGCTGAAAAGAAGCTTCCACTTCTGTCTCATGTTCTGCAAGGCTTTTTTATGTTGCTGCAAACGGTGCTTTTATTTATGTTTTCCCCTAACTTGTACACGAAAGCATAATGCTGCTCAAAGAAAGATTTGTATTTCAGCTGTATTGTAGCTGTGAAAATACGAATAATCGCACTTCTGGGTTGTTGTTTCTTCACAAGAAACTTATTGGTAGAACAAACTGAGCATACTCAGTTGCCATGTAATGACAGGGAGTGGAAATGTTAAATTAGAGGGCGTGGTCTTTAGGAAACTACGTGATTGATGCTTCCTCTAAAGTGTGACTAGAAAACACTGTGTTTGCAGCTGGTGCTGAGCCCTTACTGTGGATGGTACAAACAGAAAAAGGAGGTGAAAACAGCATCTTTAGCACGAAGCAATGCGCTGTGAGTAATTACGCCACTGGGTCAAAACTGAATGGAAGCCCAGAGACTGATGGCACAGATGCGAAAAGAAGAGTCCAGAGTTGTACGACATGCACAATAGGAACGTGGAATGTGAGAAGCATGACCGGGGAAAGTTAGAAATTGTCAAGCAAGAAATGGAACACATCAACATTACAATACTTGGCATGAGTGAACTAAAATGGATGGGAATGGGACATTTTCAGTCAGGCAACTACAAAATATTTTATGCAGGAAATGAGAAATTAAGAAGAAATGGGATTGCTTTAATAGTGAGAAGTGATGTAACAAAAGCAATTAGGAGCTACAACACAAGGACTGAGTGAGTGATATCAATGAGATTAAATGGGAAACCTATTAACATAACCATCATCCAAGTTTACGCTCCAACTGCAAACACAGAAGAAGAGGAATTGGAGAGATTTTACACAGAAGTAAAAGAAGGAATTGATCACACACCAAAACAAGATGTGCTGATAATCATGGGGGACTGGAATGCAAAAGTAGGGAACAGAGAAGAACTAGGAATTGTGGGGAAATGGGGCTTAGGAGAAGCGAAGCAGGAGAAAGACTTATTGAATTCTATGAAGCCAATAATTTGTTTCTTGCCAACACATTTTTTGAGCAACCAAAAAGACGACTGTACATGTGGACATCACCAGATGGTCAATATAGAAATCAAATTGATTATATAATTGGTAACAGAAGATGGAGAAGTTCCATACTTTCTGCGAAAACAAGACCAGGAGCAGACTACGGTACAGATCATGAATTGGTAATATCGAAAATCTGAGTAAAGCTAAAGAAGAACAAAGCAATCATAATGCCAAAATACAATTTAAATAACATCCCATAAGAATATAAAGATCAAATAAGGAACAGATTGGAGGCTTTAAACTTAGTTGTCAGAGAACTAGAAGAACTATGGATTGAAGTCAGAGACATTATCAGGGAAGAATGCAAAAAGACAATACCTCTCATTAAAAAGAGAGAAAGACCTCAATGGATGGCTGACAAAATTCTTAAAATACTTAAAGAGAGAAGGAAAGCAAAAGCAAAAGGAGATGGATACAGTCAGAACCCTAAATGCAATAATACAGCGACTAGCACGTAGGGACAAAGAGAACTGCTATAGTAATTGTTGCACAGAAATATAAGAGGAAAATAAAAAAGGTAGAACAAGAGCCCTATTCCAAAAGATTAGAGAAATTAAAGGGAAATTTAAACCACGAGTAGGGATATTGAATAATCAACAGGGGAACACACTGACTGACTGAGATAAAATAAAAGAAGATGGAAGCAATACACTGAAGAACTATATAAAAGAGATCAAGGATGACAGATTCACTCATGGAGGAACCGTATTATGAAGAACCAGAAATTTATTTATTTATTTATTATTTGATTTATACAGGGCCGGTTCTAAAGGGCGGCGAAGTAAGGCACTGGCCTAGGGCCCCTGTGCTCCCCTTCCGCAATCCGCGACAGGATTGCTGCTGCGGTTAGCAGGACAGGAGCTTCAGAGCCGCCCACCATTCCCCTCCTCACCTACCTTTCTCTCTGATGTTTTTTGCGGCTGTGCGCACTGCGTGCACAGGTTTGCCATCAATCAAGATGGCGGCTGAGGTTTCCCTATGGGGCTGAAGCCTCTGGCACCATCTTGGTTGATGGCAGCAATGCACGCGTGTAGCTAATGGGACTTAACTTTCTCAGGGGGCAGCAGTCATGTTATTTTCCCAGAATTTCTCAGATGGTGTGTAGTTCTGAGGCATTCTGGGGAAAATAATGGTAGCTACCAGCGAGGGCCACCATTTTTTCCTATAGAATGTCCCAGAATTATACGATGTCCTCATTATGGGAAAATAAAATGGTGCCTCCTAAAATTACCCTGATGCCACTGTGGCAGTGGCAGCAAACAAACAAACCCCAAGCTAAATAAATACATATAAAACTAATGTGACATGAATTAATAACACAACGAACAAGGCCTTTAATAACTAAACTGAAAAGAATCACAAAATGAAAACATTTATTTTGCAGACCCCAACTTTCTATCCATTAAAAAACTTGGGTAGACATTTAAGCTTTGGAAGACAATGCTGTTTAAGGAAGAGAAATCAAGTTTACTTCCAAAGCAAGACGTCTCAGTTTGGCAGTGTAGTGAATAATCCATACCCAGTCTTGCATTCTTCATTTGCAAGAGACTGTCTGTGGCTCAAGATGGAATTGTGATTATGGCATACTATTTCACATCTGACTGAGTTAGTGAGGGGGGAAATGCAACAGTGTGATGCCTAGCAAATTAAATGCTGAAGCCAAGAACCCCTGGGTGCAACTCAATACTGGCAATGTCGCTAGTTTGGAGAGAAATCTAATCACATTCTAATCCACAGCACAAAACATTAATGAATAGTTCAGCCATTTCAGTTCTTCTAGTTTACCCCCAACTATGAAGCTCTAGATAGACTACAATAGTACTGCCACAATTAATTTACAATAATTAAGGCTTTTTTTATTACTAAGGGTAATGCTTTAATTTCAAACAGCTGAGATGTGCCTGCCCTGATTCTCCACTGCTGTACATTTTATGTCAGTCATCTAGGTCAGCATAGTCAACATAGTGCCTCTCCAGATAATGTTGGACAACAACCCCCGTCATAGCTGACTATCGCTGACCATGCTGGTTGGGGCCAATGGGAGTTATAGTCCAACAACATCTATAGGGAACCATAAGAACATAAGAATAGCCTGCTGGATCAGGCCAATGACCCATCTGGTCCAGAATCCTGTTCACACAGTGGCCAACCAGTTGCCCATGGGAAATCCACAAGCAGGACCTGAGTGCAAGAGCACTCTACCCTCTTGCAGTTTCTAGCAACTGATATTTGGAAGCATACTGCCTCTACCTATGGAGGCAGAGCATAGCCATCATGGCTAGTAGCCAGTAGCCAGTAGCCACTGATAGCCTTTTCCTCTATGAATTTGTCTAATCTGATTAAATCCATCCAGGTTGATGGCCATTACTACCTCTTGTGGGAGTGTTGAGCCTCCGCTCCCCCACGAGGGCCAGGGAGGGGGAAGACATGAGTTTCAGGTTTCCCAGCTGTCAGAAGGCGCAGAAGACCCAGGAGTTGTTGAGTCTCAGCAAGACCTTTGGAGGGGGAGTGAGGTTGAGTCCTGGCCAGTTCCCACAGATGGCGCGGTCTCCGAAGAGGAGAGCACACCGCCCCCAGACAGGTCGGATGAGCCGTTGGAAAATGTTTTGGAGGGCACATTGACTCCCCCTTTACCAAGCGGCTCTTGGGATGCTTCAAGCGCGTCACCGCCCCATGACCTCGAGCCGGTTGCTAAGGAGACGGTTCTTTCGGATGAGCCGTTGGAAGCACGCCCCGTCACCCTGTTCTTGACACCGTGAGAAGCAGACTGGACAGAGGCAGGACTTGCGAAGGAGTCAGAGATTATGATCTAAAATTTCCCTACTTAAGACTGCAGCTCTCTGGGTTGAGCTGCTGAGTCAACTTTCTTCACACGTTGCAGAGCATGTCTAGAGTGCAGTTAGGGAATTCTAGTGAGCTAGCTTAGAGGTTTTTATGAAGCGCACTGCTTTTGATGTATCCATTACTTTAATAAAACAAGATTTAATTGCACTTGCGTGTCAGCCTCGTGAATCCCGCTCTGAACAGGAGTGAATTCCATAGTTTTATTATGTGCTGTGTAAAGAAGTACCTTATTTTGCTGTCCTGAATCTTCCAACATTCAGCTTCATTGGATGTCCATAAGTGTCTTGCCTGAAGCTGAGGAACTCAGACTCAGACGGTTCTAAGAGTTTTTCTCTTTTTATTAAAGTAATAGATATATCACAAGCTTTGCAACTCATCAACCTATTATTATGCTTTCTAGGAACTTTTGCCCTGACTAACTCTGACTAAGCATCTCTTCGTAACTACAGATGTTAACTCAGCAACGAACCCCTCGCCTGTGCCCCCTTAAGTAGGCTTGGCTTTCGTATGAAGTTGTTGGCTCCTCCTTAACGACAAGCCTTTTAAAACAAGCCTTTTAAGTTGAGACCTATCCCAGTCTGCATCTGTGTCAGAATTGTTTAATATGTTTTTTAATAATGTTTTAACCCTTTTTTAAGGTTGTTTTTTAAAAAATGTTTTTAATGCTGTTTTGTTTTAATGTATTTTAAGATCTGTTTTTAGGATTTTTTAAAGTGTTTTAGTGCTTTGTTTGCCGCCCTGGGCTCCTGGTGGGAGGAAGGGCGGGATACAAATAAAATAAATAAAAAATTATATAACGACTGTTGAATCTCCCACTTCTGTTTCCTGTGTGCGTGGGGCAACGGGGGTTGGCTCTCCGCTTCCACCTCTGAGAGGGATGGGCAGTCATTTGACTTGTGGGGTGCCAGGTGAGGAAATGTCAGGTGCCACAGGCGGAGCTTCTGCTACAAGTGCAGGCAGGAGAGATCCTCCAAGGGCAGTCTCTGACAGTCCTGGTTGCACTTCAGCAGGGGGGTCAGGACCGGGGCAGGTTGTGGTGTCAGTGACTGGGATTTGTGTGCTCTGTGGTCCTTCCCAACTGCTTGTCCCCTCCCCCAGTTCATTCTCACAGTCCTCAGCCTTCTCTCCCAACCTGGGGCATGGCAACCAGTTCTAGAGTTATGAGAGAAGAAGAAAAACTTTTCTCTATCCACTTTCTCCATGCCATGCATACTTTTATATGTCTGTGTCCTGTCACCTCTTACTTGCCTTTTCTCTAAACTAAAAAGGCCCAAATGCAGCCACCTTTCCTCACAGGGCAGTAGATCCACCCCCTCGATCATTTTGGTTGCCCTTTTCTGAACCTTTTACAGCTCTACAATAGCCTTTTTGAGGTAAATTGGGGTATAGTTGTCCAGGGTCTTGGGGGGGGTGTCTTAGACCCCTAATTTTATTGGGAGCAGGATCCCAGCAGGGTCCCTATGGCTCCAGCATCCTATGAGCCAATCAGCATGAAAAGGGACTGTGTTAGCCACTGAGAAGAGACTTGCAACATGCTTCCTTGTCCTTTCCTGCTGACGAGAGCCAATCAGAGTGCAAGGAGGTGAGTCAGCCACTGAGAAGGGACCCGGCTGTATTGTCTGCAGGGCGCCTAGGGAGCCCCCCCTCCCCTTCCCCGTGGCCTGGAGCCCGACACCCCTCACCCCGGTGACTGAGGCACAGCTGCTGCCGCCGCCGCCCCCTCCTCATCCCCGTGCAGGCTTAGCCCCCACCCTGCCCCCCTCACAACCTGCCCGCCCGCCATCAGCCCCCTTTGTCTCCCCCGCACCACCGGCTCCGCTCCCCGCACCCGCCCAGCCGGGAGCCACTAGGAGCAGCAGCGGCGCCGCCGGGGGAGGGAGCACCCACCACTGAGGAGGAGAAGGAGGAGGGAGTGCGAGACTCAGCCAGAAACTATGTTCCAACTTCCTGTCAACAACCTTGGCAGTTTAAGAAAAGCCTGGAAAACTGTGAAAAAAATATTAAGTGACATCGGGTTGGAATACTGTAAAGAGCATATAGAAGATTTTAAGCAGTTTGAACCCAATGACTTCTATCTGAAAAACACTACATGGAAGGATGTTGGATTGTGGGATCCTTCACTTACAAAAATCAGGACTATCGGACAGTAGCTAACACTCCCCTTTCATGCTGATTGGCTCCTAGGGATGATGGAGAGCAAGTGAGTGAGGGGGTATTGATGTGAGGGAGTATGGCATGACTATCATGAGAGGACCCTGCACTTCTGAATTTGCCACTACTACTGGAGGTAAGATGACCAGAACTGAACACAGCATTGCACATGAGACTGCACATAGGTTTAGATAACACAATTATGATATTGGCAGTTTTATGTTCAATACCTTTCCTAATTATCTCTAGCATGGAATTTGCCTTTTTCACAGCTGCCACACACTGGGTTGACATCTTCATAGAGCTATCCACTATGACCCCAAGGTCTCATTCCTGGTCAGTCACAGTCAGTTCAGACCCCAGGAGTGTATATGTGAAATGAAGATTTTTTTTGTTCCAATATGCATAATTTTACCCTTGTTAACATTGAATTGCATTTGCCATTTTATCTCTCATTCACTCAGTTTAGAAAGGTCCTTTTAGAGCTCTTTGCAATCCCTTTTTGTTTCAACAATCCTGAGCAATTTAGTATCCTCAGCAAACCCGGCCACCTCATTGCTTACCCCTAACTCTAGATCATTTATGAACAAGTTAAAAAGTACAAGTCCCAATACCGATCCTTGGGGGACTCCATTTTCTACAGCCCTCGATTGGGAGAACTGTTCATTTATTCCTACTCTCTGCTTCCTTTCCTTAACCAATTCCTGATCCACAAGAGAACCTCCCCTTTTATTCCATGACTGCTAAGCTCACTCAGGAGCTTTGGTGAGGTACCTTGTTGAAAACGTTTTGAACATCCACGTATACTATGTCCACTGGATCACCTTGATCTATATGCTTGTTGACACTCTCAAAGATCTTAGGTGAATGAGACAGGATACACCCTTGCAGAAGCCATGCTGTTTCAGCTTCAGCAAGGCTCACTCTTCTATATGCTTGGTTATTTTATCTTTAACAGTCCTTTCTACCAGTTTTCCTGGGACAGGCATTAAGCTAACCAGCCAGTTATTTCTGGGTTTCCCTGCCCCCCCCAATCCCTTTTTGAAGATTGGCGTTACATTGGCCACTTTACAGTCCTCAGATATGGAGGCAGATCTGAGGGACAATTTACATATTTTTGTTAGAAGATCAGCAATCTCATATTTGAGTTCTTTCAGAACTCTCAGGTAGATGCCATCTAGACTTGGCAATTTGTTGGATCCCTGACTTAGACTAATGGATTTAAAATTTCTTATCCTCGGGGAGCTCTTTCACATTGATTTGTCTGCCAAGAACCCCCAGTGTTTTGCCAAAGACATGTTCTAGGATGATGCTTATATCTTCTGGGCATATCTGTTACCCTTTGTCAAGAGCTGGATGTGGGAACCCCCATTACCACTCCTGTGCACAGATGTCCTTTGTGGCAAACCACCAGAGCTATAGTTTGGAGTATCTCCATAGTAGGGCTTTTGTGTGTGTGTGACAGTCTTACCGGTATGGAATACTGGCATCTCATTGTTTGCTGCCCATACTAGCCATTTTGTATTGCCATCCATGATATTTTATCAAGGTATGAATACTGACACCTCATATTTTTACCCCAAAAGCACTGAGACAGTAAAGGGTTTTCAGGTACTATAGTGACTTCACTCACCCAGGTTGGCCATTGGCACTTGCTAGGAGGTTCCTATTCAAGCTGAGAGTTGTCCTGGGCAACAATAGTATTTCTTGGGTTTGGCTTCCTCTCAGGTTCTGATCATCTAGCTCTCACCGTCTCACTTCCTTGGCTTTATTCCTGATTCCCAGTTGCTGGCTTTCTCTTGACGGCTGCCTACAGCTCAACTCTGACACCTTTCACAAACTATGTGCTTCAAAGTGTCTTTTCAAAGAGGGCCCTGAATCATGTGAGTGGAATCTATGTTCCTTGGTGACCATATTGAATAAATTTAACTCAAATTGCATAAAATGTGTCAACTGCACATTAATTTTGCCAAGCATGGATTTGGTGGGTCAATTTCTCCATGAAAGCCAGGTGCCAAATTGGATAATGCTAGTCTTGCATTAGATCTGCTCTCCTCAACCATTTTCCAAAGCTGAATTTGGTGGCAGTTAATGAGAACATAATCAGTTCCGTACATGATAGCTCTCAAGTTGAATCATCATAAATGGAGGGGCTAGTTTAGGATTGGGTGGGAGAATCTGGCCTATTATATTTTCAGTTTCTTTAAAGACCCAAGTCCAGAAGCTATTAACTCTTGAATAAAATCACCAGATATGGTAATATCATCCTAAAGCTCCAAACACTCCCCAGTGTTTAGGTTCAGTGGATTTAGTAATCTTGCTTAACACCCATAACAGACTATTAGGATCCCAGGAACAAAGGAACTCATTCTATCTGTGCTAGGATTTCCACTTCCGTGATAGAGCTTCCCCTTGTTTCCTCTTCCCGCACATGTTGCATATGCTCCCCAAATCTGTTCTGGAAGGTTAGGAGAATCCCCAGAACAGATTTAGGGGGCACATGGAGGGAGGGGGGAAGTTCTACTGTAGTAGCAGAAATTGTTGCACAGATGTAACAAGTCTGTTGGATATTGTCCACAGGGCACCTTAGATTGGAAGGATTGTCTGGTCTTGGTGTATTTTCCCCCCACTCCCATCAAAGTTATTGCAAGATTCACAAATTATTTGGTGAATTGTCTTTTCAGTGTGGAAATTTGTTCACCAGGTGCAGGATAGGTAGACAAAGGATTGATGTGATTGTGATATCAAAGCCTACAACATTTCTCCAATGTTCTGCTTCTTTGGGGGTGATCCTTGTCTTTTGATGAAATGCAGTGGCATCCTGGTGTGTGCTAAAGGTCTCAATACATTCTCTAGGCAGAGCTGGGCTACCAGTACTACCTTGGTTTTACCATACAATTTTCTGCCATAAACTTCATAATCTGCCTAATGTGGGCCATTGCTACTCATTCTTTTCTACACACTGAGTTTGTATTTATTACTGTCACTAGGTTTCATTTGATGGAACTACCTCCTCCTGTATTCATTAGGTTGTTACCCAAGATAAGCCTATCATTTTACTCTTCCTTCAATCATCAACCCCACTTCTGTGAATTATAAATCCCATTAGGCAGAAGGCTCTGAATACTCAAATAGACCCTTCCCTCATGCTGATTTCATTTTTACGACAAGATATGTTCAGATGCAGATGTAAGATTTGCCTAATTACTCTTCCAGATGCCTTGCCAAGTGAAGAGTCAAGAACCACCTGGTGCAAGATAAGCCATTCACTACACCATGTACCTTTTACTAGTCTATCTTTCTCCGGCCAGATTAGGTTTTTCCAGCTTGGAGCCAGATCCATGTGGAGTGAGCATGCACAGGTGTTCCACTTCCACATGTTGCTTCTATATCATCTCAACAGGATGGAGAGGCTAGGATCTATACTAGTAAGAGCACAAGCAGCAGCTTATGTTTTCTCAATTCCTTGCCTTATCTACTACAGATAGTGTGTGTTTGCACATCTTTCCAGGGCTGGCTTCAGGATTGTGGGAGTCCATGGCATGGCACTGTCAGGGGGTCACCTCAAGGTGTCAGAACATGCAAACTGAGAATTTCCTTAGGTGGCAGTTGGTCTTTTTGGACATTCTGTGCAAGTTGTACATGGTAGCACAATTTGTAGTGGGGCCTCTGTTGGTTTTGGGGCCCTGACAAATGCCCAACGCTGCCACTCTCTGGATCTGGTCCTGCATCTCTCTCTCTCTCTCTTTCAAATTATCATTGAGAGACGCAGAAAAATGAACACATGAAATTTAGAGGAAAGTCAAAATGACAAGAAAAATGCCAACAACAGACCTCCATTATATTAAAAAATGCTGAGGGAAAAGGCTTATGTTTCCAAATTAATGGGAAGGCTATTGAAAGAGCAGAAAAAGTAAAGAACTCATATAATTAGAATGAAATGGAATAAAGAATTGAAGGGAGGGTAGAATCCCCAGCACAGTAGAAGAGGCCCTGGCTGGTATTAAATAATCCACGATAGATTTAAGACTAGTTCAGCAGACGATTCTACATAGATTATGTTAGTTTCCAGTGGAACATTTTAATAAAAGGTGAATTGCTGCCAAACCAGGCATAGATATCTGGACATTAGAGTTAGGGAGCCTGGTAGTCAAGGAAAATATGACACATACCATTTAACATATGGAAGAGAGTTATATAGAAACAATGGAGAATTTTGTAGAGATACACACAGCGTAAAATAATAAATAATATCAAGGATTGTCTGATGTTTTTGTTTGTACCCTGTGATGGCCCTGTAATGTTTGTATAATATTTATGGTAAGTGCCAGTTTTGTAGGTTAAATATGGTAAGTAGAGTGACTGCCACCCTAGTCAGAGGCAGCATGCTTCTGAAAACCAGTTGCCAGAAGCCTCAAGAGGGGAGAATGTTCTTGCACTCGGGTCCTGCTTGCGGTCTTCCGCCAGGCACCTGGTTGGCCACTGTGAGAACAGGATGCTGGACTAGATGGGCCACTGGCCTGATCCAGCAAGCTCTTCTTATGTTCTTATGTTCTTAGTTGGGAGAAGGGAGTACACATGACGGAATGATGAGGAATGCTGTGTTGTGACTGGCTGTGCATCTGGGTGGTTGAATGTGTATATAGGGGAATGTCAAGTAGTAATAGTAGACCACCTCATGTCAAACCGCTACACCACGCCCCTTTTGAGTTTGATGGGTGACGTCAGCGGAAGCCCCCTGGAAGGCCCACCCCGGAAGGCCCACCCCGCGATTTCCGTTTCCCCTGGTGACCTCACCGGATATCCTGTCCCCCAGAAGCCCCAGCCCTTGTGCCCCACCCCGGAAACGGTAGCCCTGTGTCCCCCCCGGAGCACGTGGTCCTCGCTGGACCAATGGGCATATTTTTACTCAAAACGGGGTCCCGGATTGGTCCCTATAGGGGCATGTGACCCCTCTATGAGCACGTGGTCTCCAGGGGACCAATCTGAAGAGGTTTATAACCCCAAAGGTGAAAACAGGGTACCAGAATTGCACCCCAAAGGGGTGCATTTCTGCCCCCTCTCCAGACTGCTCCCTATAGGGGCATGTGACCCCTCTACGAGCATGTGGTCTCCAGGGGACCAATCTGAAGAGGTTTAAAACCCCAAAGGTGAAAACAGGGTACCGGAATTGCACCCCGAAGGGGTGCATTTCCACCCCCTCTCCAGACTGCTCCCTATAGGGGCATGTGACCCCTCTATGAGCACATGGTCTCCAGGGGACCAATCTGAAGAGGTTTTAAACCCATAGGTGAGATTAGGGTGCCAGAAATGGACCCCAAAGGGGTCCATTTCCACCCCCTCCTCTCCAGAGCAGCCCAATAGGGATAAGTAACCCCTCTACAGCTATGTCACCCAAGGGGGAGGTTTTGAATCCCCAACCAATCAGGAGAGAGGACGGAGAGACCTGGTACAGAGGTGTATTATGCATGCCCAGACACGCTCTGAGGATCGAACATGGAACCTGCCAGCACCCCTTTGAGTCCTACGGAATTAACAATGCCGCCACCCACAGAGAGGCCTAACCCTCGAAAGCGCTTTATTAGCACAAGTTCTAATGAAGATGAACGTTTTTCACCAACTAAACTGCTGAAAGAGGAAGAGAACAGCCAAATGTGGAACAGCATGTTGGAGGCCATTGCAACAGATAACGCTGTAATGCCGGTAAGATTTAAGTGTAATCTCCATGCATGGAGAACTGCAAAATATAGGAGGGGGGTAAAAAATGTGAAAACATGTCCTTACTTTTCTAGGGCTCTTCAGTAACTGAAAACTCTGCTGAAGCTAGCTCCCAGCCATGTCCAACACCCCTGTGGAAGACTGTATCATTAGAAAACATTCACATGCAGGTTTGTAGAGATATTATATGCATGTGTATTTTAAAAACAAAGGCCTGTGTATGATTTTTTTTCTATTTTTTTCTTTTATAGAACTCTGCAGATCTGACAAGAAAGCATCCAAGGCATATCATCCTTAGAAGCATCCTAGGCATTCAAACCCATGAAACAGACAATATTTTACCAAGAAAACAGAAGACAGCAATGAAATGCATTGTCAGAGCAGCAGTGTATGCCATTTTGAAGCATTGTTTATTGCAAAATATGTATAATTCTTGTGAGGGATGCCTAATTCAGGCCCCATCTCCGAAAAGACATAACTGTCTGAACTGGTCAAATCCTGTCCTTTCTAGAATGTTGAGAATTATATGTGGAAAGATCTGTTTTAAAAGTGTGCTCCATGTTGTTATCTTAGCAGCATACAGTCTGAATTGTCTTGTTCTAACACAAGCAACTGTTGATGCAGTATTAACCCTTGTAACAAGGGTAGGCCGTTCCCAGAAGTCTGTCAAATTTGTTGAAAAGATACTGAGAGACACTGACCAGTCATATCTAAGCCACATTTTAAGTGTTATTAAGAACAGAAGTTACAAAACTTTTCTTACATCTCTCAATGAATCTTCTGAATAAAACGCTCTTTTGGAAACATAGTGTGTTTTTCTTTCTTTTTTAAAAATAAAGATGTAAATAATCTCCTCCTGTGGAACACATGAATGATTAAATTAGGCAGCCCTCACGGTGGTGAGTTAATCATCCTCACCATTTCTGCTTTAATGCCAAAAGTAAATAAATATAATGGATGCTGACCATGAGCAGCTTCCCAGGATTTAATCCTAAATGGTCAGCTTCTCCTAGGTCTTAATTCAAACTGGGGAGATTACGGTTTAAACAGAATAAATGTACAGGATCTGTTTCTTATATCCCTCTAGGTAAATCTCGGAAAACTAAAATATAGGGTTACCCGTGAGCTAAAGAAGCTGCCCCTGCATGCAGCATGCTTGTAAGATGTAGGGTTTTTATACTGTATAATCTGAATGAACTGTGTTAAATTCAGGCTTACCAGAGAGCTTCAGTTATAACACCCCCAACCCCAACCCCAACCCCTAACAACAACAAAAAAGAGCCACTTTGCAACATACCTGTAATATTGTGGAACCAATCACAGATCAAAGATATCCTGTTTTTTACAGGATGCAGTTATCCCTGGTTATTTTTGTAAAACACATGGTTTTTGCATGGCATCCTAGAAACTAGCCAGCCATGCAGTGACCACATGGGCCAGAAAAATGGCAGTGACCACATGGGTCAGAAAAATGGCCGTGACCACATGGGCCAGGAGAAAAAAAAATGGCCGCAACCACACGGTATGGTCATATGATTCTAGAGGAGATCACCTGGTATTGGAACGACCAATACAGGACGCTCTCTATAGGTAAAAAAAATAGCAGTTCTCCAGGGCGTAGTGTAAACCAATCACAAAGCCAAGGTCTGCATACATTAGGTGTGATGATATAAAAGGGCCTACACAGCTCAGGATCTATCTTTCTTTTATCTGGCATTGGTGAGTACCATATATTGTTTTTATAGCACAATTTAATAAGTTTGAGGCCATGTGGCTGTTTCTAGCCCTTTTTAAATCATTAATGCGATGCATAGTTTAAACATCTATTGTTTTTCTAGCATGTTTTAATAAGTTTGAGGCCATGTGGCTGTTTCTAGCCTTTTTTAAAAATCTTTTTAAAATAAACAATTTAATCTTCTAGAAGGTAACTGTTTATTTCATTAATGCGATGCATAGTTTAAACATCTATTGTTTTTCTAGCACGATTTAATAAGTTTGAAGCTGTTTCTATCACTTTTTAAATTTCTTTTTTCCCCACTGGGCTATATCTCTCTGCAAACACACTATGAGCTTCTAGAAGACACATGTTTATTTCATTATTGTGATACATAGTTTTATTTCATAAATATGTTATAGTTTAAATGATGTATAGAAAAGTCCACAGCAATTATTTGCATGTACATACAGTTTCCTAGCACAATTTAAAAAGTTTGAGGCTGTTAGCGCTCTGCTGCAATAACAGGGTTTAAATTTACTTTTCTTTTTAAATATAGTATAGAAAAAAGCCCCCAGCATCATAAGAGAATGTCTGCAAGTAAGCTCTTTTTTTTTTCTCGACAAGTTTGCAACATATAGTTTATTTCTGGTCCCACGTGAAGAATTTCCCCTTTTCTCCCCACAGATTCTGTTCTTCAGGGTGGGAAAACATCAAAGACAATGCAGCAAAATTCATCCAATCTGTTTGAAGGTAATTTATGCTTGTTATTGGGTTTGTACATTTATTTCTCAGATAGAAATTATACAGGATATATTAAACAGGGAATATTAACCAAAACGGCGGATAGTAATTCCTGAATAAGTCCATGATTCTGATCTTCATATTGTGGAAAGGTCTCTCAAAATGCTTAACAAAACCGTATTCCTGCAATAAAGATAGAGAGTATTTATTGTTATGGCTGAAGGCAGCTAATTTCTCAAACTTAAGAACAATATATTTTTGTTATACTCACCCATCCTCCATTTTCCAAGATCCATTCTGATTTTGTACTTGTGATGTATGCTGTGATGTAATGTATAAGCTGATCCTCATTGCTTTGTGTCAGAGGAACTCCACACATCTGTAATTTTTTAGCGATAATACCTCCAAATAGAATGGTTGTTAAAAGACGACCCCAATTTGATTTTCCATCAGCAAATACAGAATCAACCACTCTGCCAAAAGTATTGCATGCTGCCTCTGTAGATTTAATTTCTAGAGAGTTCAAAAATGGGGCTATTTTTTCTTTAATCTCATCTTGAATTGGGCGGGCAATATTTTCAAAAACTAGGACCGGTTTGAAATGATGTATCTTAGGTACTGTTCTCCCACAAACAAAATTTAAGGAGCTTTGAACCATGATGAATGTATGATTCTCCATCTTTTCTGAATGTGCTGCTAAACCCCAATCATGCTATGTATTGGTTCCAAGGGGGCAGGTCTCAACATGTATTCCTTATCTTCAGAAACTCCAGGGCCAAGCTTTTGCTATGGTTCTAAACTGAAGAGAAAGATAAGCACCACCCCTGCCAGGATCTCAAATAATGGTATGATAAAGGACTATGAAAAGAACCAATTTCTAATTTCTGTAAAATTCTCAAGCGTGTAACGCTGATATGTTTTCTGGCTGTAGCTAACAGGGTTCAGGAAATTGAGGTGGCAGGACCATCCCTCAAAAAAAAAAGAAAACGCACCACACAGAAGGACCGCAGACCTCAGATGATATAGGTAAATAAGTTATTTCAAGTTGTAGTGGTCATTTAAGGTCAATAAGGAAACCATCAAAAGAGCTAATATGTTTGTTATTCCTCACAGTGTACAACAAACCATCACCAACAGCTGAAGTTACAGACATAGAGATCCAGGCTGTTCCTGATCCAGAACCTATACAGAGAAGGTGTGACAGCCCTCTACAAGCATCACAAGGATCCTTAAAGTTATGGATTCCCACACAGGGGCCTGAGTAGCAAGATCTACATAATTGCGTTGAGCAGTATAGATTGGTATCAAATACATATGAAGCTATTGAGAACGTGGTTAAAAAAGCTAGGAATATGTTTAAAAAAGCTAGCATGATGATGATGAATGCCAAACAGTATCAAACATCTGCAAATCAGTATTGTAGAGGGGGCTGTATTGATTCACCAGCTATGACATCACTTCTTAAAGAGATTAAAAAACAATAACAGTATCACTGCAGTGCTAATAGTATTGCTAAGCATGTACAAAGGGGTGGCGGTAAACCCAAAAAAAGGTTTGGGAAAAGCAAACCAACCCAGTCCCAGCTGTACTGGAGAAGGAGGATTAAAAAAATACTGTGCATGGCTAAAAAAACACTCTCCGCCTCTAAAAGCCATAAGTGGTCAGGTAAAAAAGGCTGTAAAAATACTCCTTCTCTAGGCACAGCAGTTCTAAAACATTTCCAAACACCACAGGATGCAGGGTCTTCAGGTTCACACATGTCTACACAAGCTCAGGATGTCTCGCATTCATCTACACCACCCCCAGATAGTGAAGGTGAATGTGCACCCAGTGATCATGAGGGGCTGGTATATGTAGAACGTGTTGCAACATACCGAAGACATTTTGAAGGCTTCCAAGCATTGCGCATTACTGAGGTATTCCGTTTTATTAATCTAGACCGTATCAGATCATATGCCCACGCTGTATCAGAATTACACAATGCCATCCAGATGGTTCTACAGGATATTAATAGTAGAATCGCTCCTGAGGATTTTGTTCAAATAAGGTTAGAGGGTGGGGGTCTATCAGATCCACTATTTTCAGTCAGAAGGAATAGGGATGACTTGAATGCTGAGGACTTTCTAACGCACATGAGCAACCTCTTGCAGAGCAATGCACAAATACTTGCAGATGTCTCTCTGTGTTTGGTTGTTACAATTGTGAGGCCTCCAAATGGTGGAGGCCATAGGGCAATAGGTTCTATACCCAACAGTGCAATCATCAGTAAAAAAAGACAATATCTGGTAGATTTAAACTCCTTGGGTAACAATCTCTGTTTTGCTGGGGGGCTCTTAGCTGTTATGGCTGAGAAGTCCCGTACAGATAACGAATTGTTGACAGCAGCAGGGGAGTTGCATAAGGAACTAGGCTGGAGTGATCAAAAGAAAGTTGCCCTTAATGATGTTTCCTTTTTTGAAGACCTTTTAAAGGTCAACATCCAAGTAGGCCACTTCAATAAAAAAAAGGGATGGAATCTGTATCACACAATAGGACCGAAATACCCCAAAACCTATACTATGCTTCTCCATGATGAACATTATTATGGAGTACACAATGTAAAAGCTGTTTTTGGATCTAAAAACTACTGTGAGTATTGCAATACGTTATACACACACATGCATAACTGCATGTATCGCTGCAGGCTGTGTCTTAGTACAGAATGTGCTAGTAATGTGGGTACACTGCAGAGATGCAATAATTGTAAGATGGTATGCAGATCTGCATCCTGCTTATTTAGACACAGACAATTGGCCTCTAAGAAAAGTGTAAAATGTGAGCACAGAATCTACTGTGTAAAGTGTTCCTCTCTCCAGAATCCAGGGCATGGTGACCAAAAATGTAAAGGAAGACAATGTAGTGTTTGCTGGGGGTTTATCACATTGGACAAGAATCATCATTGTTATATGGCACCTATTAAGCAACCTAAAGTGTCTGTAAAATACGTGTTTTATGATTTTGAATGTCATCAGTCAACAGGCGTTCACATTCCAAATTATTGTTTTGCACAAGCGTTTGCAGGGGAAACTGTGGAATGTTTTAAGGGTAGGCGCAAGGATTGCAAAAAGAAAAGGGGGAACAAACAGAGGAAGAAGCCAAGCCAGAAAAAGAATGAGTGGCCCCCTACAGGCAAATCTTGGGAGTTTAAGGGTGAGTCATGCCTTGCTGAGTTTATAAACACCTTCACTAAGGATAGCCAGTTCAGCAACAGCACATTTATAGCTCACAACTCTAAAGGTTATGACTGTTATTTTATAATTAGTCAACTGATCAAGGAAAAAATGGATGTAGATATTGTTGCTCAAGGGGGGAAACTGCTCTGTGTGACAGTAAACAGGCTAGGTATCAAATTCATTGATTCCCTTAGTCATTTACCCATGGCCCTCTCTAAATTTCCATCTGCTTTGGGTTTTGAGGGTTGTAAGGGCTATTTTCCCCATTATTTTAATACTCCAGAGAACTGGAATTATGTGGGACCGATGCCCAGAGTCGAGGACTATGGTGTACATCAGATGATGCCCAAGGAAAGGGAGAAATTTTTAATTTGGTATGAGAAGAGCAAATCAAACATTTTTGACATGCAGAAAGAGTTGGCGTTTTATTGCAAGCAGGATGTAGCAATTTTGGTACAAGGCTGTACCAAGTACAGACATGAAATCATAGAAATGACCAAGGCTCAGAAAGCAGCAAAGTCTGGCACTGAATGGCGCGCTATAGATCCATTCCAATACCTCACACTGGCTAGTGTGAGTTTAGCAATGTTCCGGTTTAAATTTCTGAAGGAGGCCACCATAGCCCTACCCCAACCAGACAACTATCACAGACAGTGTAAGAGATTCTCTACCTCTTCAGTACAATGGTTATCATACTTAGAACATAAAGAAAATATTCAGATTCAGCATGCCCTAAAGGGTGGTGAATTCAAAGCTGGTGATTATTTTCTTGATGACTATGCGGTCATAGACAATAAGAAAATGGCTTTTGAATTTAATTTATTTATTTTATTTATTTTATTTAATTTATATACCGCCCTAAGCCCGAAGGCTCTCTGGGCGGTGTACAAAAAGATAAAAACAAGCAATGTATAAATACAATAAAACAAAAAACAAAACAAACAAATAATAAAGAAACCAAACAACATCCAGGATACAAAATAATAATGAAAATGCTATTAAAACACACTTTAAAATGCCTGGGAGTATAAAAAGGTTTTCACCTGGCGCCGAAAAGATAGTAGCGTCGGCGCCAGGCGCACCTCATCGGGGAGGCTGTTCCACAGTTCGGGGGCCACCACAGAAAAGGCCCTGGTTCTATCGAATCCTTTGATGGGTAAATCTTACGAGTCTCTTTACAACTCTACAGAGAAAAAAACTGCTGAACTTAGAGGGCTGGGGTATGAGGTCAGGAGCATATGGGAGCATGAATGGAAGCAAATGTTGAAATCAGATGAGGAGCTTAAAAACTTTCTGACTTCAGCAGGGTTTCCTGAGCCTCTAGAACCTAGAGATGCTCTCTATGGTGGACGCACTAATGCTATCAGTCTTTATTATAAACCAAGTGCTGAAGAACATTTAGAATATTTTGATGTCTGCAGCTTGTATCCATTCATTCTTAAAAATAGAGAATATCCCTTAGCACATCCAGAGGTAATATATGAGAATTTTGAACCCATCTCTAATTATTTTGGGATTGCGAAGGTAAAGGTGTACCCTCCCAGGGGTCTTTTCTCCCCTGTACTACCTGTTAAGATGAATGGAAAACTCATGTTTCCCCTCTGTGCAACCTGTGCAAAAGCACACATGGAATCCTGCAACCATTCTGATGAGGAACGGGCTCTGATAGGAACGTGGGGTACGGTGGAATTGGATGTTGCTATAGAGAAGGGATACAGGGTGGCAGAAATCTATGAAGTGTGGCATTTTGAAAGGACATCCACGCAGCTGTTTTCAGAATATATAGACACGCACCTGCGTCAGAAGCAGGAGGCATCAGGGTACCCTGAATGGTGTGTCAGTGGAGACGATAAACAGAAATATGTAGAGGACTTTCTCAAAAAAGAGGGGGTGTTCTTGCGCCATGAACTGATCTCTGAAAACAAAGCAAAGCGTAATATTGCCAAACTGTTTTTAAATTCTTTGTGGGGGAAATTTGCTCAGAAACCCAATCTGGCTAACACCCAGGTGTTGAGAGATCCTGATGACTTGTTTAACATTCTGTTTTCTGATGCTTTTGAGGTTTCGATGTGTGAATTTATTGATGATGATGCTGCCTGTGTGACTTGGAAACATTCAAAAGATCGTATGACAGTCTCAGGTGGGAAGAATGTGTTCATAGCATGTTTTACAACTGCCTATGCTCGCCTAGAGCTCTACAGCCTGCTTGACAAGTTGCAGGAGCGTTGTTTGTATCATGACACAGACTCTGTTATATTTGTGAGTCAGAAGGAACAATGGGTTCCACCTCTAGGTGATTTTTTAGGGGAACTCACAAGTGAAATCCCTGCAGGTCAATATATCACAGAGTATGTCTCAGCAGGTCCTAAAACGTATGGTTACAAATTGTCAGGAGGGACTGCATGCCTGAAGGTCAAAGGAATAACCTTAACGGCTGAGAACTGTACAAAAATTAATTTTGATAGTCTGAAGGACTTAGTTTTTGCCCACGTCTCAGACAGTAAAGAGCTGCCACAGCGTGAGATAGTAGTGCAGCAACAGGGTATTGTTCGAAACAAAAGGTCCTGGACTCTTGAAACTAAAACTCTCAAGAAAACCCAGAAGGTTGTCTATGACAAGAGAGTGATTACCAAAGGGTTTAAAATAATTCCTTACGGGTTTTAAAATGGATACACGGTGGCACCACCCCTTCTCGGCCATTCTAGCAGGTCCTAGTAACTGCGGTAAAAGTTTTTTTATAAAAAACATGATTAACAATGTTGGCGAGTGCGTGAATAGGTCATACGTGGTTTGAATTCAAGTGCCGTATAGAACAGGAATAAGACAGGCCAGGCAAGTTTCATGTAAGAGTCTTTACTAGGCAAAGACATTAGACACAGCTCTCTCCATTGACATTTCTTCCCCCACACTGAGTTCCTGCAAGTTTCCCACCTTATCACACTCCCAGCCAGCCACTGACCTTGATAGTCTGGCACTCTGTTCTCACAGCTTAACCCTTCTGCTTCAGGTTTCTCTCTCTCTGCTAAAAACCTTGTCTGTGAGTCTCACAGCCTGCGTCACTGACCAACAGCCCCCACCTGAGACTTACAGACTACAAAACTTCATGTTACAATTATTACATTTCTACAACATTAACTTTTCATTACAATACATTTCAGTACATGGTTTGTTTTCTTACAGTTTACATTTACATTTTCAGTTCAGTTCAGTTTCTCTATTCTTTATTTACACAAGTTTCACAGATTCATGTTTGTTCACTTTTATTTGATGATACATTTATTTCATTCCTCAACACAAAACTTCCACATTAGATCCATTGTTTCTTTATCTATTGGTCCCTCTTTTTCCCATTCTACTGGAAATTCATCTGTTTCATTATTCTGTTGTGTAACATTAAATGCAAATCTCTGAGGAGGTTGACCTTTCGTTTTTCTCTCTGATTTCCTGATATTATCTATTTCCATTTCTTCTTCACTCTCAATTTTACTTTGACCTGCACCACTGGTACTTGGCATTTCTGTATCGTGTGTTGCCATGTCTTCACCTCTCAGCCTTTTAACAGTACGTTTGCCACCATGTAATAAATCTGTTAATGCAGTTTTTAATGGAATTTGCTGCCCGAAAGGAACATCTGCAGCTTCCTGCTTGTTTGCACTATCTAGGATCACTGTTTGACTGTCTCTCCAAGGTTTATCTATCACCTTTATGTTTCTGCTTAACACTACTTGTTGTTTCTCAGGCAACCAAACTCTATAATATGAATTCTGAAATCCCAAAATGCGTCCTGCTTGAGCTCTTGAGCCTAATTTACCATGTCTTCTTTGTTTTACTACATGTACCCAGCATTTTGCCCCAAAACGTTCTATGTGTTTCACCCTGGGTTTTCTTCCAGTCAGTTTCTCATAGGGAGACATGCCTATTGTTCTGTGGATAAGGCGATTCTGAATATAAACAGTGTACAGAATACATTCACCCCAATAAGTTTGATTCATATCTGCATCTGCTAGCATTGCTCTCAATGAATCCTGCAATGACCGGTTCCTCCTCTCTGCCGTTCTGTTGGAGGATGGGCTGAAGGGAGCAGTGAGACTCTGTATTATTCCCTTCTTTTCCAAATATGTTTTAAATGAATTACTGGTAAATTCACCACCTCTATCTGATCTGATATTTTTGATAACAACCCCATGTTGTGTTTCTGTTCTCTGTATGAATGCCTTTAATTTCTCTTCTGCATCACTTTTCTTTTTCAATAAGAACACATGTGTAAATCTGGAGAAATCATCCACAATCACTAAATAAAACCTTGCTCCACCTTTTGAGCACTGAAAAGGTCCAGCCAAATCCACATGTATGAGCTGATAGGGTTCAGTAGTCGTGCTTTCACAGCTCTTATTTACTGGAGTTACTGTCATTTTTGTTTTATAGCATACCTCACACTCATCCACATGCTCACAGTGTGTTAACTTCAAATCTTGACTATGCTTTGGGGTGTTTTGTATGTTTTGGAAATGTGCGTGTGCCAGTTTTCTGTGCCATGCATGGAAACAATTATCATGTTTCTCTTTATTAATACCTATCCATGCACAGGTGGGTTTATCAAGATTGCACTCAACCATAAACATTTGATTCTGTAATTTCCCTTGCATGCATATTTCACCATCTTTTCTCACAAAACATCTATCCCCTTCAAATGTAACTTTACAACCTATTTGAGCCAATTTTCTCACTGATAGAATGTTATACTTTAAACCAGAAATCAATAATACATCTGTTAAAATAGTTCCCATATTACCCAGCCAGAGCGTTCCTTTCGCAGTCGCGTTCTGAGTCGATCCGTCAGCCAGATAAATCTTCTCCTGCGTCGGCTTTGAAGTGTAAAATAAACTAGAGTCTGTGATTAGGCAATTAGACGCTCCACTGTCAAGAATCCACTTAGAGTTAATTAGTTTATTGTCCTTAGTAACAAAGTTCACGCTTGCTCTCTGACTTTCAAAGTTTCTGTTATTTCTCTTCTTTAAACAATGTCTCTGTATATGCCCACGTGATCCACAAAAATAACATGTTTTAGTCTCTTGCCTGCTTCTTTGATTTTGGTGTTGTACAGACACAGTCTCTTTTAATTCTGTTTTCTTATTCTCTTGTCTCCTATTCCACTCTTGTTGAAGTTTCTGTTCCACAAAGTCCAAAGTCAGATTCCCATCAGGTTGGGTTTCCAGACTAGATACCAGCACGTCCCATTTTTGATCAAATGAAGATAACAGGAGATAAACCATCTGTAGGTCATTATGATGCACACCTCGATCTTGCAGCTCAGCATTTAATCTACGAAATTCAGCCAAATGCTCTTCCATAGTCACATCTTCTGTAAAACGCATCTGATAAAGCTTCTGTGCTAAACACAGCCTGCTCCCCGCAGTTTATTGAACATGAGCAGCTTTTAACTTTTCCCACATCTGATTAGCTGTCGGCTCATTACTCACCAGCAACAGTTGTGAATCTGATAGCCCCAGAGTAATAAAAGCCTTCGCTTTCTCGTCTTTCTTCAGCCACGCTGCTGAAGGAGCTGCCGGAGGGGTTTTTTCCACGACATCATTCAAATCCTCTTTAATCAGAACTGCTCTCATCCTCCACTTCCAGCTGGAGTAGTTTACAGCATTCAGCCTCTCCATCGGCATCCCGGATGACAGATTTACAGCCATGTTGCCCACTCTTACTTGCCTCTCACTTGTGCTTTTTTTCTCTCTGCAACAACACCACTTCACCGGCTCTCGAACCCGCTACCACGTCTGATAAGCTGGGCCCATAACCCCTGTTGGCGAGTGCGTGAATAGGTCATACATGGTTTGAATTCAAGTGCCGTATAGAACAGGAATAAGACAGGCCAGGCAAGTTTCATGTAAGAGTCTTTACTAGGCAAAGACATTAGACACAGCTCTCTCCATTGACATTTCTTCCCCCACACTGAGTTCCTGCAAGTTTCCCACCTTATCACACTCCCAGCCAGCCACTGACCTTGATAGTCTGGCACTCTGTTCTCACAGCTTAACCCTTCTGCTTCAGGTTTCTCTCTCTCTGCTAAAAACCGTGTCTGTGAGTCTCACAGCCTGCGTGACTGACCAACAAACAATGCTCACAGCGTACGTGCAGCTATGCCTGATAATGTTGTATGGTTTTACAATGTCTGGCAACCGTTGTATCAGGAATTACTATGTAAATACCCTTTTATTAATTTTGTGAAGGGCTTGCCTGAGAAATTTGATGATGACAATTTGCTGCCTCCTAATAAAACAAATTATGTTATTATTGATGATCTGATGAATTGTGCGTCACAGGATCAAGAAGTGGAAAAAGCTTTTACACAGTACGTACATCATAGAAATCTGAGTATTTTTTTCATTACGCAGAATATTTTCTGCAAGGGAAAAAGCAACCGCACCATCAGCCTAAACGCTAAATATATGGTGTTGTTTAAGAATCCCAGAGATAAATTACAGATTGCAACTTTAGCATGGCAGATGTACCCTAGAAATGCACAGTTCTTCATGGAAGCTTTTGCAGATGCAACACAAAAACCTTATGGTTACCTGGTTGTTGATTTGAATGCCTCCACATCAGAATCTTACAGATTAAGATCAGGGCTTTTCCCTCCAGACTGGCCTGTTGTATGCACTATGAAAAAGGCCACTCGTGGTTACAAAAGGCGGTAGCTTAACCGCTCTGTGTTCTTTGAGTCTCGTTAGCCAGTTGGTCAACATGTCCAGTCGCGTAAAAAGAAACCTCCTTCTCTTAAATCTTCTTATTAAGGCTCCTCCACATCAGAGGAAAGCCATTTTATGTGCAGCATCAGATGATCTCATTGCTGCAATCTCAGAGATAGCCCTCAATACTTTAAAAGGCAATATTCCTCTGTCTCCCCGCCAGGTGCGTATATTAAGAAAAAAATGCAGCCTTATCAAAAGCCTCAGCAACAAAAGGGTCTCCATAAAAAGGAAGAAACAAATAGTCAAACAGTCTGGGGTTTTTCTCGCACCGCTACTAAGTTTTGCCATCCCTCTAATAACAGGACTGTTAACTAAACAGTGATGGAGTATGCTGAAAAGATGTACCTGGTTCCCAGCCATCAATTAGAACAATTGAAAGGAACCCCTCCTAAGGAGGAAGACATCAGAAAAGCCACTATCTATTCACTCAATACTGAAATGAAGGAAATTCTTCACAGGGTGGATTTATCTCAGGATGAAAAAGCCAAACGTTATGCTGCCCTGCTTCAGAGATATCTAATTCATGTAAGACATAGGGAGGCAGAGAAAGAAAAACTAAAGCTGTTTCTACCACAGCCCCAACAGGCCTCTGCAGAACCCCCTGTAAATTCTGATGCAATCATTCAAGAAATACTGGACAGTCTGCCTGCTAGATGTAAGAATCATGCTAGGTTGTTGTTAAACAAAATGCTACAGAACAAGAGTGTTTCCACGTGGAACGACAACGGCGTCTTTGTGTATAAGGGCAACGCTATAGATGGATCCAATATATTGGACCTGATTAAAGGAATCACGTAGTCCCGCGCCCTCTCTGTAAAGCACCGACCCATAGGATGGGATGTTTTTATGACAGCCCTAGCTGAACTAAACATTCCTACATTTGTTGTGGGCAATGTTGCCAACAGGGAATCTTTAGACATGTTAAAGAACCACTCTATCTCTTCTAAAAAACATGTTGCTGCATGGCTTGACCTATAGTATCTCTGCTGAATGTTTTATAAAGAAATAAAACTTTCAAATGTGTGCTTAACCTTATATGCTGACTGTGTCTGATTGTTTTACAGGTATAAAAACCACCACAACAGTATAAATTATTTAAACCCTCATGGGTGCTTTATTGGGAAACACGGCTATGAAAATCATTGCAGGATATACAGCTCTGGAATGGTTGAAACACAGATGAGGAAGGTCTGGGCATATTTCTCTTGTTTACAATCTGTTCCACCATCTGATCATTTCTCTCTAAATCATAAGAATACAGTTCTTGAACCTGTTTAAATGTTAAACCCTTACAACGCTGTTGTAGAAAAAATACACAGTGGTAGCCACAGGCGACAGAATCTGGGGCTTGTAATTGTCGGGGTTGAAAAGCAATCCTAGAGGTATTTTTCCTTAGAAATTTTATAATGGTCTTGGGAATCAGCGGGTGGTCTGGAGGATGTCCATAGGAATCAAAAAATTCACCACTGTTATCTTCTGTCAGGTAGATGGCCAGCCAATGTTGTCCAGGCATGTTGTTTGGGTGGTATTGACTACTAGCCCCACAGGTCTTTGTAGTAATCTCTCTTTGGGGAGTCTGTCACAGGGAAACACACCGTAGAAAGGTTTTCGCGTGTAGGGGTTTGAAGAGAGGATGCGTGTTAACTGCACGCTGTCCATGTTTACATATAGTCATACAATACATTTCTTCTGTGATTTATCTCTATCACGCTGTCAAAAACTCCATACACTATCATGTTGACTGTAGCTGGGAGAGCCCTAGCAAATCGAACTTCTGCTCTCAGATTCCCTGTTTTGATCAAAGAATAGTGATCCCCGCATTCTTGGTCTGGAGACAGGTCAAAAGCAAAAAGAGTGTAGCCTCTCGCAAACTCCTCGCGGTTAATTAAAAGAGCCCTATCTTTCATATGTTTGCCTGCTGTCTGCACCAGGCTCATGTATTCTCGAACACAGTTTCCGGTTTCAAATTCTGGCTGATGAGGCTTTGTGGGAATTTGGAAACCATCGACGTACAGAGATACAAAACGGATGTCATAATGCTTAAAGTTAAAAGGGTTTTTATTGTATATTCCACTGAAGGAATCATTATCCACCAACCCTATAACTACTTGCTTGGGTAGCTGGCCCAAAAACAGATTCTCCTGATTGCTGACACGGCTTCCTCCTGGGATGCTAAACACTTTCATGCTGACACGATCCACTGGGTATTTGGCATTGGATGTCAACAATGCCTCTGCATGTCCTAACCGGACACCTGGTGCCACTCTCACCTTCTTTACAAAAAGTGAAGCTGATAAAATTTGCAATTTGTGGCGGCTGTTTGCATCATTTGTCATCAGGCAGAAAGCGTCTTTGTTGCGTGTCAGTTTAATTTTCACATCCACACCGTTTAAAAGCAATTTTTCTTGAAAAAACAGATCAGCATGGAGATGTCCTAGGAGGTCTATTTTCTGGCTTTCACCTGTCAGTGCAGCCCTTCTAACAAATCCTAAATTATCCCCATCCAGGGTTGCTGTTTCGTGTTCTCCAGGTGTGTCTTTGTAAAATAGCCCTGCAGAGAATTGTGTGGCTAGTGTATCATCACTGTAGTTCAGCACAGATTCTAGGAAGGCTCTATAAGGGTAGCAGTTATTGCTCTGACTGATGAGACGGTCTCCCAGGGTCACATCCAGTTGACTAAAGATGGAGGCCAGCGGATAATTCACTAAACCCACATTAGCATCTCTGGCCAGGTTTGTTCCATCGTGGTTCACAATTTTGCAGCACACATATAGCATTGTATTGTTTAAATCCATATAATCTTCGCCATTTCCTGCAATGTAGAATTCTAGTGGTGCAGTTTCTGTTAGCGCTGCCAATGGAGGGACCTCGATAAATAGGCTTCTCTCAATACTGGTCTGGGTAGGCCCAATCTGGAATAGATCTAATTCAGATTTAGTGCATTCCTCAGAACTGCAATGGATGAAAGCCATACTGATTTAAAATATATCTCTTTTTCGGGCCGGTACTGTTTGCCTCTTCTTTCTTGAAGTTTTCTGCTTCTGAGGCTTTTTCCTCAACGGCGGTGCTCTTTTAAAAGGTCGAGGAGGGCCTGTTAATTGTACCCGTGATGCTTTTCTTTTCAAGGCCTTTCTCCTTTTAATATACATCAGCCCTGAGCCCTCTTGTTGGGGTTGTGGATTAACTCTATTCAAAACTGCCTGAGTAACCTGTCCTACCACATCTTTAGCGATATTCCTAGCAGCTGTTTTAGCATGTGGCTTAATAATTTCTAGGCCTCTTCTCAAAAGTGGTACGGCTTTTCAAAAAAGGCTCCTGAATATCCCCCCGATTCCTGCCCCATACATAACAGGCGTACCATGGTACCCCGGAAGAGCATTTCCAGCCTGGGCCCTGTAATAATTCCGGTAAAGGGTTGGGTCACCGTAGGTTTTCAGTATCACCATTTTTAAAACGGCAAACCTCTGCGTGGGCAAAAGTGTACCTTCACAATCACCTTTCCAAAACGAAATGGTACGTTTTTGTTCTGATCCGTCTTTATTTCAACATTGATGGTGTCAATATGATGCTTACTCACAGGAATATAGTGTGGTTTGTCATAAACAATGTTGACACAATCGTTATTCTGTCCACGCACTGGTACAGAGCGCAATAAGGGTACATAGAAGTCCCCAACTATCTGATGCTCTACGATGTCAGTGTAAATGTATAAAGTGTTGAAGCCTCCTGTAATGTCTGCTGTAAAAGGCAGCTGACGTACATGGATGTTGGGAAACAACCCTAATATGTGGGCTAGTTCTTCGCTGCTTTTAAACGTGCAACCATCATCTGATTTAAGTCTAACCATTCTAGTCACTTGGTCATAGTGTAGGACCATATCGGGGTGCTCGCTGCTCTGGTCTAGTATAAGGCTGTTCATGTCTTCCAGCAGTTCAGGGATGTTTGAGTAATAACCACATCGCAGATGATAGGACCATGTTTTTTCTCCATTACCAATTTCAAATCGGGAATCAGATGTTAGATTGTTCCAACTGTGTGGGTACTGTATCTCAACCAGACCTACTTCCCACGCCCCTGGTAGATCCAGGGGCCTTGCTAGGCGAATAGTAAAAGCTGAGCTAGTGTTCTGCGGAAAAACAGTTACACAGGCATTGCTAGGCAGAGTAATGTAAAAACCACTATCCCCCATTCTTCTGTGCAGGTTCACAAATATCAGAAGCAAGTACCCAACTGTTGAACTTACTGGGCCAACCTAACCATTTCACTAAATGATACTTTTTCCTACCCCTGCCTTTTGTTGATAGAATTGATTCAATCCTGTACAACTTGTCCTGTTTGTTATTAACCTTCTGCAACTCTTCAGAATAGAAAGAACCAATTACAGGCTCCCCAGCATAATCTTTTAACAGGAAGACAGGTTTCCTTCCTCTTCTGATGACCTGATCCACTATAAACAGCTCTGTGGTGAAATTTTGTTCATACCCCTTGACAAATACCCCCTTGCTTTTAGAAATCCTTACGTGGTCTCCTTTCCTGAACAGCGTTGATACCTCTTTTCTGTAAATACAGTCTCCATAAATGGTTTTCCATACCTCCAGGGCGTTAGAATGGTTAATATCAATAGGCCTTGCTCTGATAGTTCTATGAAAACTATGATTATAACTTTTTAAGAGTTGTGGTAGGATATCGATATAACTATAGGTATTGTTAGCTGTAAAATACCTCCACATTTTTGATTTCAGAGTACGGTTAAATCTTTCAACAATAGCAGCTTTTACTTCATTATTGCTGACGAAGTGGTGAACTCCATGCTGCTTTAACAAGGCGTTTACGACTCTGTTTAGAAACTCTTTGCCTCGGTCCATTTGGAGCTTTCGGGGCTTTCTTCCACTCTGACTGAATATAACGTTAAAAGCTTTAGAGACCTCTTTGCCTGTCTTGTCTTTTAAAGGCAATGCCCATGCATACTTAGACAGAATATCTATGACTGTTAAAATGTACCTATAGTTCTTGTTGTGCTTAGAAAATTGTTGCATATCTACTAAGTCAGCCTGCCATTGGGCATCGATATCAGACATAATAGTCTTGTTTCTTTTAAAATGGATTCTGGCTGGCTTATGCAACGTGTAAGCATCTTGGTCTGAAAGCCATGTCATAACATGTTTCCTTCTTAGTATTTTACTGTGCTTTTTTGCCTCCTGAAATAGATGGTTCACTCCCGCAAAGCTCCCAGCCTCCTCAGGTGTGTAATATGTGGTTTTTAGAATTTCATCATGCCATTATTATTCGGTTTTAATTTAAATTCTCTTGGTGTTTTCCCCATCCAACCAGATCGGTTTGAGGTAAAAAGCTGCTAGGATTTCTGAAACCATTGCCACTGCTGCCAGCCAAAAGAATGTAAAACCTTAGCAACCTGGTAAGGAGTTGCTGTACACAGCTGTGTGAAGAGAAAACAAAAGTGAAAGCATAACATTTTACTGCATTGATTTAATCCAGATTTAAAGGCAATAGCAGCTGAATGCAATTGCGTTGGCAAAAACGTCATGCAAACGGTCCAAATTAAAAGGATCTGCAAAAAGCACCAGATCTGCTTTACACCATAATGTGATCAAGCCCAGTGTTGAACTGGGTCAAAGGTGCCTGCAGGGAAACGCAGGGATATAAATTTAATAAACATTAATATATTAAAATCATTGATGCAAGGGTCTCAGTACTCCTCTTCGTTCCCTTCCCAGATGGATTACGGTAATTCATGGTCTATGATTACATATTATGGGGGTCCACCCACACTCAATGAAATCAATTTAAATTTATTGGATAATTCTCACCTCCTGATCCAGTTTGCTGATTGGCACAAAAGATGTATTCAAATTTTGGGTTAGTTAGATTTTCTGGGGAGAGAAAGGGGGAAATTGCCTTTGGTTTACTTGTTCTTCTTTCCTGCTGTTATCTGCTATGTGCTGCTTTTGCCTGGTTTGCTTATCTGAAGGCTTCAGGCCTATCTACTCATAGGTAACTATGACTTTCTTTAGTCTAATATTCTAGGAAACTTAGAGCCAATACACAAGTAGTGGTGCTGGAGGAAGTTAAGTGGACAATATAAGTGGACAATATAATAATTTATCATTTATTATATAATTATTCCTCAAGTTTGCTTTGCCAATGCTATTCTTAATCATAATTCTAATTTATTAGTTCACATTTTTATTATGTTATTTTTGGTTCAACTCATTATTAATAATTAGTTGGCTTAAACACACACACACACACCCCACACACACACCAGTCATGATAGCAGACATGAGGGGTGAGTAGGGATGAAAAGATCTGTCAATTTTGGTTCTCTCAGTTTCTCATTTTTCCAATCTTAAATTCAGTTGTCCACATTTCTGCAGCAATTTGCAATTTTTTTAAAAAATCATAATGAAAATTCTTCAGCATTTTAGTGTTAATTTCCCCCAATAAACACTTTTTATGCAGTTTAGACTAATATACACATTTCTGCAAGCAATTTATCACAATGCATTTTTGTTTATTATTTTCACATATCATTTTTATGCACATTTCCCCCTAATATATGCATTTTTGTAAACATTGGTTGGTTGGAGAACTACATAGCAAAATTTGGATAAATGTGAATTGTGAAGGATGGCTGTGTTTTGGTTCTCATATTGTTTTGGAAAGAGTGAATTTGATAAATTCAGCTTTAAATGCAAACCAATTTCTCCCCCATTCCTAGGGGTGAGAGTGGGCAAACCCCCAAAACAGAGCAGTTTGTGGGGAAAGATGGAAGGAGGGGGGGGAACCAATAGCCATAAGCAAAGGTATTAGAAATACAGAAAACAAAGCATCATGAAGGTGTGTGTACAAAACAAAACAGCATCCATGAGGGACGATGTGGGGGCAAATGGTGGGGTCACGTGTGTTGGGCAATGATCCTTGGTGCATATGTGTTTGGATGACAGGAGAAGAGTATGCATGTGTGCTTGTGTGATGATCCTGGGAGGAAGAGGGTGGGGAAGAGAGATGGGGTGAGTTGGCGGGGGGGGAGAAGGGGGTGAGTTTTATGGCAGATAGAGAAAAAGTTTACCTTCTGTGAACTGGGGCTTTTGTCTTTTATAAATGGTTTTTCAGTTGGGACAGAAAACTGGGCTCAAAGGGAATGAGTTTTTGTTTAATGTCTCAGACTCCACATCTGCCTTGTACACTGTTTCATTCTGTGATGGCACCCTCAACTCTTTCTCAAACTTCCAAATGTGCCCATGGAGCCAAAAATGCTGGGGATTCAAGTTTATACTGACTGGCAGCAGCTCTCCAGGGTTTCATGAAGGAGGGGTCTTTCTCAGCTCTGTCTGGAGATGCTGGGGACTGATCCTCCTGCATGCAAAGTATGTGCTCTACCACCAAGCTACAGTCCTTCCCCTTAATACAGAGCACATGCTACTTCTCAAGGGCAAGAATGCCTTAAGGCCAGTCAGGATGGGTGAAACTCCTGACTTCAAGCCAGCAGTGACATGAATGGCTGAGCTGCAGCAAGTTCACTGAACCATTGCAGCACTGCCTGTTGTGATGTCATAAAAGACCTGAAGTCTAGGAGCTAGAGAGGACTTGATGACTTGGATAAGTCCCAGCAACAGAGCAAGGCAAGGCTGAGGGCCTCCCAGATCCTCCTAAGCAGCAGCAGGAGGAGGAGGAGGGAATCTGGTTCCAGTGAAAGTGCCATCCTGAATGGAAAAGCTGCAAAAGAGAAGAAAGCATTACATTTGCTCCCCACTGCTCTAAGAGGTGAGAAGTTCCAGGGGTACAGCACTTACCCAAGTTTGGTTTATTTAGGAAGGAGGTGTGGCAGATGAAGCATATGGGCTTGCGATGAGATGAGATGTTTGTTTAGTGTTTTTGTTTTGTATTTAATATATTTCATAAGGTTGATTGGGGAAAATAAGGAATAAGTAAAGGTAAGTAGTTTAGGGTAAAATGGTTCTGGGCAGTCTTGGCAACTGTTGCCAAGGGGAGTGGAATGTTGGGAAATGACTGTTGGGGCAGTGAGGCTGGAGGGGGCAGGAGGAGGGAAAGAAGGAACAGAAGGCGAGTGAGGAAGAAGAATTTGTGGTCAGGGAAGCCTGATTAAGTGCTGGCTGCAGAGGACAGAGACGGAACAAAACAGCAATGGGAGACAGAGCAGCTATAAAGGTGTGGTGGGAATCTGGCAGCCTGCAATGCCAAGGAGCAACATGAGAGCGTTGCCTCACAAACACACACACACACACTGGCAACACTGTGGGATCATAGAGAATGCGACTATGGAAAAGGACTGCAGGTTTGGTACATCCTACAGGAAAGGACACTGTTTTTTCTTTTTCTTGACAGCTTTTTCTGCCAAGCTTTTTCCTTTGTTTCCTTAAACACACATGTGCATGTAACCTGGATATTATGCACTATCAACATTGTTTTGTCAAGGCTGAGATATTAGGCAAGTTTTGGGGCAACTGTAATGTTCCTCCCCTGGCACCACCTGTCAGGCTCCCACCCATGGCTCCCACCAGGGAGAAATGTAGTTTTTATTTTTCTTTAGCTCACCCTAGCACAGATCTCACAAGATCCCACTGCTAGGCAGCACCACCAGCCACTCCCTGTAAACAATACTGCTAGAGACTTCGCCTTGTCTCCCTATGGCTTATTGTTACTTTGTGTCTGGGTGCCCTTGCCGTCCACAACCCTCCCCCCCCCCGTATCTTTGTCTATAAAGCATACAGCCCTGGGTTGCCCTGGATACTTCATGATACACTATCTCTTCACTGCTGCCACCATTTGATACTGTTTCTCTGCCTTGGTAAATACCTTGCCCTCCCTTCTGGTCTGTGAATCCCCAGCCAAGGATCAGGCTTTACGTAAACCAATAAAAGTATTTATTTGATAACACCAGGAAATAACAAGATTACTTTAGGAATGTTCAACAAGTGTATGGTTTCATATAGTGTCACTCTTTATGTTTCCAGTCTTATATGTTCTGTCTAAATACCAGCCAAATATAATCCAACCCACAACCAACTCCAAACTACACTCCACAACCAACCGCCCACAACTCCCCCACAAAACAGAACCCTGAACCAACTGTCATCCTCTCATTTATACCTTCAGCCACTCAAACGCTCAGCCAATCATCATACAGCATTCTCCAGCATTCTAGCCCATGTACTCCTCCCTCTTACTCAGTCTCTTACCATATATCACTTAATAAACCCGCACTTACCATATTTACAGATATTAAAATACAGGGACATCACATTTCCCCCCTTTAAATAAAAGCAAAGTATTACTCCTGTACCCAGGAATAATACTACGCATTATATACAAGTGTCCGTCACTCAGAGGTAGTGTCCTTTTAGTATCACATCTTGATCACTTGATTGTAGTATCAGCAATCTGCCTTGAAAGTCCATCCGCCAGCACGTTGGCCTTTCCCTTGATGAAAACAAAGTCTACTTGATATTCCTGCAGTGCCCAGGACCACCTTTGCAGCATGGTGTTGCTGTTTTTCATAGTGTCCAGCCACAGCAACGTGTGATGATCCGTGATGACCGTGCACTTCCTTCCCCACATGTAGGGATGCAACTTTTCCAGGCCCCACATGACTGCCAAACACTCTTTATGAACTGATGAGTAGTTCTGTTCTCTCACTGACAGTTTTTGACTCAGATATGCAATGGGATGTTTGATGCTTTCCCTCTCTTGCATCAGCACAACTCCAAGAGCCAAATCTGATGCATCTGTCGCCATAATAAAAGGCTGCTCAAAGTCCGGAGCTATCAACACAGGACTCTGGCACAGTGCTTGCTTCAGTTGGTCAAAAGCTTTTTGACACCTTTCATCCCATCTCACGCACTCAGCACACTTTTTCTGTGTTAACTCATGCAGTGGGGTTGCTATTTCTCCAAACCCCTTTATAAAGTTTCTATAAAAACCAGCCATACCTAGAAATGCTCTCACTTGTTTCTTGTTTATGGGAACAGGCCAAGTTTGGATAGCCTCTACTTTATCCCATAAGGGGGTTATCCTTCCACTCCCCACCTTATGCCCTAGGTAAGTTACTTCGTGTAACCCAAACTGGCATTTTTTTACTTTGATGGTTAAACCAGCCTTTTTAAGTGCCTCCAACACAACTGTTAAATGTTGAACATGTTGAGGCATCGACTTGCTGAATATAGCTATGTCGTCTATGTATGCTACAGCAAAATCTGACATGCCTCTTAAAATAGTATTAATTAATATTTGAAAGGAACTTGGTGAGTTCCTAAGCCCCATAGGTAGTATTGTAAATTCATACAACCCATCAAGTGTGTTAAAAGCAGTTTTAGCCCTGGATTGCTCTTCCAACTCCATCTGCCAAAACCCTTTGCATAGATCTATTGTGGAGATGATTGTGGCACCCCCAACAGTTCTAACATGGTGTCTACCCTAGGCATGGGGTACGCATCCGGAACTGTGATTTTATTTATAGCTCTATAATCAATACAAAATCTGATTGTCCCATCTTTCTTTGGTACCAGCACTATACTAGAGGACCAGGGACTAATTGATTCCCGAATCACACCCAGCTCTAGCATATCTCTTACTTCCTTTCTGATTTCATCCAACACTCTTCCATTCACTCTATAAGGGGTAGATCTAATTGGGGAATGATTTCCAGTGTCAATAATATGTTTTGCTACACTGGCTCTACCAGGTCTATTGCTGAAGAGTTTCCTATATTTGTGCAAAACACTCATAATTTCTTCCTGGACTTTTCCATCTACCTCCTCCGACCATTTCAACTGATCTAACCCACCTTCTGCCTTGTTTTCTTGTACCAAGTCTGGTAAATCAGGACCACTTCCTTCAGGGAACAAGGTAACTTGCAAAACCTTTGCATCCCTGGTGTGATAAGGTTTTAACATATTCACATGTACTACCTTGTCTTTTTTCCATTTGTCTGCTGTTATTACATATGTCAATGTGTCAAGTTTTTCTCTAATAATGTATGGTCCCTCCCCACTGGCTTGTAATTTGTCGTGTTTTCTGGGGATGAATGCCATGACCATATCTCCCACTTTTTGGCATATAACACATGAGGAATAGTACTGTTTGACATCCTTGGAAATGTTTGGCCAATAATAATGAGCAGTCAGCCTTTTCTTTGCTTTTTTTATTCCAAGATGCCCTGACCAAGGAATATCATGTGCCATGTCTAGTAATCTGGGTCTGAATTTGCTAGGCACAATCAATTGTTTAACTGGTTCACAGCAGTTCTCTCTCTCTTTAGGTATCCACAGTCTATACAGTACACCATTCTCCCACACAGTTTGATCCCTCAGGGTCTCTGTAAATGGGATTCTTTGTGTAAGGGCTTGTTCCTTTATTGGATTCAAACTGCTATCCTTCTCCAACTCATCCCTAAACTGTTGTGTTTCTGCAGTAGAAAACATTCGTAACAAAGTTTCATTCACTCCAGGCACACTAGGGGTTGCCACGGCGACATAAGACTCTGTTACAAGTTCCACCCTGTTCTGTTCAGTGTCAGATAAATGGCTACTGCTGCTTTACCAAGTTATTGTCTGGTCACCACATAGATTTTTCCTTGGGATCCCATAACATCTCTGCCCAAAATTACAGGTTCATGTTGCTGGGGATTGATACCCACTTTATAAGTCTCCTCCTTTCCTCTCCAGTTCAATTTCACTAGGGCCATGGGAATGCTTTCTGGCTCACCTCTCACACCTTGGATTGCCAACTTTTCCTGAGGTAAAATTTCTTCAGATCTTATCAAATCTGGCCTCAGTAAGGCCTGAGCAGCACCATGTCTAGCAAAGCCCAATATTTTGCCCCTTGCACACATACTTCTCTCAAGCTTGAGTCAAAATCTTGAACATTTGACCAGCTTATTTGACAGAATTGTATTTTCTTTGTTTCCCCCTCTCTCAGTTTGCTTTTCACTGCTCTTCCTTGAACAGGATTACTGATAGGGTTTGTAGCTTCACATTGGAAACGGAGATGTCCTGGCTTACCACATTTGTAGCAGAGTTTCTCCTCCCTTTTAGGATACACAGACCCAAACTGAGGTGTCCTGTGCCCTTCTGATTTTATTTGAGGGTTTACTCTAAGTGGTACCACATCTCTTCTGCCATTATTATTCGGTTTTAATTTAAATTCTCTTGGTGTTTTCCCCATCCAACCAGATCGGTTTGAGGTAAAATGATCTGCCAGTTCTGCTGCCTCCTGCACAGACTTAGGGGAACGATCTTTGACCAGCAATCTAATTTCTGATGGCAATTGATGATATAATTGGTCTAATATCATGAGGCTTTTCACCATTCCACAGACTGAGCTTTAGCAGTTGTCAGCCATTTTTCAAATATGTCCATCAGTTTTGCTCCCAACTCCACGAAATACCTCCTTGTCTGTATCTGGCAGTTTCTGAAAAGTTTTCTGAAGTAATCAGGCCCCAGTCTAAATCTTTTAAACACTCCTTCTTTAAATTCAGCATATGTTACTGGCCTGTCTGAGGGGAAATATTGATACACCTCAGCCAATTCCCCTTTAATTAAATTTGATAAATACTGCATGTATTTATCTTCAGGTAGCCCCCACATCTGAACTGCCTTTTCAAATGTTGTGAGGTAAACTTGTGGATCTTGTCCAGGCTCATACACAGCAAAATCCTTTGGAGTAACTTTTATTTTTGCTTCATCTCTCTCTTTTCTTGTCTCCTCATAATGAAACTTCTCCCTTTCTAATTCCAACCTTTCAGCCTCCAACATTCATTGCTTTTCCTTTTCTCAAATCTCCATCCTCAATTCCATCATCTCAATCTCTCCATCCTTATCTTTTTCCTCACATTCCCATCTTAACTTCTCTCTTAAATACTCCACATAGGCAGGATTACTTAAGCACCCTTCTGGAGTCTCTTCTCTTACAGGTTCTTTGGTTTGGATTGACGTATATGTTATTAATGCCACCCTCAATTCATCCACCCCTTTACCCTCATGAGGTAAATGTAAAGCTATACACTTCTCCACCAGCTCTTCTCTCTTCATCTTTAAGAACTCAGCCATGTTTCTTAAATCTCGCACACTTTACCACACACTCACAAGTAATCTTTATTTGTTATTTCCTTCACAGTCACACCACATTATAGTGACTCTCTTTTGTTCGTATCCCACTGCTGCAGCCACCACATGTAACGATCCCACCAGCTGGGTCTACCTGTGATACTCCCACCAGGGCCACCACCTGTCAGGATCTCAGTTTTTATTTGTTCTCTCACATGCTCTAGCACAGATCTCACAAGATCCCACTGCTAGGCAGCACCACCAGCCACTCCCTGTAAACAATACTGCTAGAGTCTTCGCCTTGTCTCCCTATGGCTTATTGTTACTTTGTATTAAAATACCGGGACATCACAGCAACCCACACTGAAAGCCTTAGTCAGAGGAACTGATAGGAAGTGCGTAACAACAGAAAGGGCTAAAGAGAAAGTGGGATTGAGAAAAATCAGCACATAGGATCAAATTATAGGCTTTGTGGTGTCTTCCGCAAGATCTAGCAGGCAAGGAAGTGTTTGAGGCAATGGGACTGTGTTTAGGTTGCCCAGGAACAGCTTCTCCCATGATGATGAATTGCCAAAAGAGGGCCAGCAGAAGGTAGTAAAGTGGAGACTTAGCAAAGTAGGAATTCCTAAGAAAGTGTAAGTCACGGGAAACTCTTCTTCTTAGGTGTTCTATCTGGTGGACGTAAATAGAGCTGCCCCAGCATTCTTCAAAAGGCACATCTTGAAATATATTGAAATACCCATTCTACCTTTCTCTCCCAGGCAGACTATAGGGATGCCATCACTTAGAGGAGAGAAATTGGCAGATTGAAGTTGGCAATCATCTGGCAGTGAAATGTGGCTCATGTGGTAGAGGAGGTGAAAAGGCAAGTCCATTAAGCCAAAAGAATTGCATATGGGAGTGAACAGTGAGTTTGCGGCCTGAAGGCGGTGGATAGCCACAGCCAGAGGCTGGCTGATGTCAGGTGATGGACCTGGCAGAATCCGGCAGATGTTGGTGAGCAGAAGGCAGTGTGGTGTGCGTTTGGAAGCTGGCAGATGTTACAATGTTGAAGTTGGCTGATGTTTGCAAATGTAATCTGGTAGAAGTTTGTGTTCAGAAGCCAGCTGATGGAAGTTCAGTGGATGTGCATGGAAGCTGGAGCACATATGCGAATGGAGGGAGAGTGGCTGATGAAGTGGTTGGTAGCTGCTTGCTTTGCAGATGTCAGCTGAGATGTGTTTGTGTCCATGTATGGAAGGTGGTGAAAGTAGTTGAGGGGGAATGCTGGTGTATGTCTGCATTCAGAACAGGCAGAGGTCAGCCTCCAGATACAGAGATAATGTGCTAGATGGAAGGAAACCAGTGAATATTAGTGGGTAGAAGCCAGTAGAAGTTGCCAGGCAGAAGTTAGTGGATGATATTGCCAGAAAAAAGCTGGTGGACATGCCTGGGTAATGCTGGCAGATGGCAGCAGATGAGCTGTCCCACTCACTGTGTGCGTGTGTGCCTTCAAGTGATATTTGAAGCCAGCAATGAAGAGAACCACAAGGCTTATTAGGCAAGGTGAGTACAGTTCCCTTCCTCCTCTCCCTTTCTGGGTCATCTTTCTATTCCTCTTTCCTAAAAGAATACAGTGGGCAACAGCTGTGACATTCAGCATCTCTTGGTCTTCTTCTAAGCCAAGAATTTCTAAGAACATTTAAGCCATGGGAACCTCTTTGCCTTGGGTGTGCTGTGCGCCTTCTGGTGGACAGTGATACAGCTCCCTTACATTCTTTGACAAGCCTATTTTGAGCTGCACTGAAATACCCATATATTTCCTTCTGCATGTTTTTCAGTCCTTTACCTGCTGGGAAATAAAAGAGACCAGGGCTGGCATCAGCCCCTTGCATCCTTGGGCTAGGGCCCCAACAGGACCCAGTGCCAACACCCACTATGCCACGCAGGGGCGTCCCTACCGGGGTGCGAAGGGTGCAGCCCACACCCGGGTGTCACCATGAGAGGGGTGACACCCAGAGCCACCCCGCCCCACGCCGTTGCCCGGCAAGGTTGCGCCGACTCCTCCTCGGAGGTGGGCGGGCGGACGAGAGCGGGAGCAGCGTCGATGGGGCAAGGGAGGTGCGCCGGTGTTCCCAGGCCTTCTGCGGCTGGGTGCCCCTCTGGCGCGCGTCCTCCCAGGGGCATAGACAGGGTGGCTGGCCTCGAGTGCGCGTGTGCACGCGCACACGCAAGCCCAGCCACCTCGTCCATGCCCCTGGGAGGGCGCGCACCGGAGGTCCGCACCCCCCTGCACTCCCACTAGTGACGCCACTGATGCCGCCCTTTAATTTCCTTTTTTTCTTACCCAGCTGTCCAAGCAGTCCAGACAGATGGACCTAGCCTCCATTTTAATTTCCCACAATTTTCCTCTGGGCATCTGTGGAAAATTTAAATGCTTCAAGTGCTGCTGCTGTTGATGTCTGCCACCACCAAGGAAGGCCATTGACAGAGGAAGCCACCCACCAGGAGACCCTTTGTCCACAGTGCTCTCAAATCTGGAGCTGGCTCTGAATAGGGTGGCCACTTATGCATAGTAAAAACAAAAAGAGGCAAATATTCTAATACACAGATTTATAAACAATTACTACAGTTCATACACTACTAATTTAAATTACTACATCTCCTTATAGTGGGGAAGACTGTGACCACATGACCTGTGTGCATGCTCAGTCAGCTGCCCACATGCTGATTGTTGACGGACAAGTTCAGTCTTCCTGCTCTCTCTTCTTGGGGTTCTGATGAGGAACTGGACTTGGACAGGGTAGCCCTTCAAATGTGGGATGCCTCAAACAGAAGACTGTGTAGTAGGACAGAAGACTGTGTAGTAGGACACACATTGGAGATAAAAGATCACTCTGGCCGCCCTTTAGAAAACATTGCTAAAGAGCAGTTAAGAGGGATCTTTAAAGATGTTAAAGAGTAGGCAGGGCTTATCTCTGATCTCAGTGCCGTGGTAAGTAGCATTAACATCAGAGATAAAAGTTCCCTCTGACTGCTCTTTAGAGGGGACATATCATCATCTATTACCTACCCTTCACCCAAAGGTCTCAAGGCAGGTTACAACGATTTTAAAATATGACATTAAAAACAATGTTAAAACAACCTAGAATTCCAAAATAGGGTGGGTCTTAAAAATACATTTCTCAGATGTCAAAGGCCAGGGTAAAGAGGTGCGTCTTTAACATTCACCTAAAACTGTACAAGAAAGTTGTCAGATACACCTCGGTGGGGAGGGAGCTCCACAACTTAGGGACCGTAACAGAGAATGCCCTCTCCTGGGCCACCCACCGAGCTTCCAAGAGTGGTGGAACTACCAAAAGGTCCCCTCTGCTGATCTCAACACTCAAGAGGGTTTGTAGGGAAGGAGGTGGTCTTTCTGATATTTGGGCACTAAGTCATTTAGGGCTTTAAACACTGGTGTGAGCACCTTGAACTGGGCCATATAACACCTCTGCTTTTCAGGATTCAGCCTCAATTTATTGGCCCACATCCATCCCATCACTGCCTCCATGCACCAGTTCAGGACCTCAAACCCCTCTTCTGATTCAGATAGAGAGGTAGAGCTGGGTGTCATTTGCATATTGATGGCACCTCACTCCAAATCTCCTGATGATAGCTCCCAGTGTCTTCATATAGATGTTAAATAGCATGGGGGACAAGACGGAACCTTGCGGAACACCACAGGACAGTTCCCATGATGCTGAGCGATGGCCTCCCATTACTACTTTTTGGAAGTGGCCCTGGAGGTATGAGCAGAATGACTGAAGCACTATGTCCCCAACCCCCACCTTCCTGAGATACTCCAGACATATACCATGGGCAACAGTATCAAAAGCCCCTTTGGGAGGTGCTGAGCTCTCCATCACGGGGGGTATTTTTAAAAAGTTTTAATTTTAAACTCCAGTTTCATAAAATAACAACATAATGCTGACCAACATGGTTAACATAGTTTTATTGTTTTCTCCCCTTTTCTTTCTCAGAAACATAGTGATGAAGCATCTGTCTTTTTATGGCCTAGGCATCCTATAATGATAACATCCAAGTATTGACATGTCACATCTTAGCTACTGACCCACCTCATGCTCTCTACAGCCCCACCCACCGGCACATATGTTACAAAATAAATGTGGGCCTCTCTCTTTGGTCTACTGCATGCAATTTTCTTTTAAACAGGCTGTCTGTCAGGGATGGTGTAGTTGCAAGATTCCTGCACTAAAGTTGACCTCCAAGGTCTCTTACAGCTCTTAACATTCTGTTATTCTATATCACAATGTCTTGCCTCTCCTCCTAATTTTGAGCCCAAACCTTTGCTCTGCTTCTCCCTGTTTCTCTTCAACCTTTTACAATGGTATTTTCTTAAATATTAATTGCAGAACTACAATATATATCCTATGTACATTGGGGTAGAGGAGGTGGATGGAGGATACTGCTTTACAAATAATATTTTGAAAAGAAAATTCAAAATAAAAAATTGTTATTTAGAACCAGTAGTGTACTGGCAAATTCAGAAGTTCAAGGTCCTTTCATGATTGTTATAGCCACATTCCCTCGCATCCCCACCCCTTTTTGCTGCTGGGTTGAGAATTAGATCCTTGTTAATTATTTTCCCACAATAACAGACATCTCTAGGAGCCAATCAGCATGAAAGGGAAGAGTGTTGCCTACTAAGAAAAGTCTTCTCAGTGGCTGACTCACTTCCTTTCACTCTGATTGGCTCCAATCAGCAGGAAAGGACAAGGACGCATGTTAGAAGATAGTTCTCAGTGGCTAACGCACTCCCTTGTCATGATTATTGACTCATAGGACGCTGGAGACATAGGGACCCTGCTGGGATCCTGCTCCCAAAAAGTAAGGGTTCTAAGACCACCTGAGTCCCTGGATGACTACACCCGTTTACAACATAATGCATGTCATCACAATTTTTATCACACACACACATAATTCTAGGACTAGATGACCTTTGAGATCCTTTCCAAATCTGATTCAGTTTTTTTTTTATTCTCATGCAATTCAGTTCACAAGAGTGATGGATGTTTTCCCAGAACAAAGTATTTAGCTCAGGAAATGTAATATCCCTGCCACTGGGCCACAACTTTGAAGGAACAGTGAAGATATGAACAACACAGCACATAAGAAACAATTGTATATTTACTGTGAAGCAACAGCAAGTTATGAAAGCTCCTCAGTTTGCATCATTATACACTGAGGGCCTGCTTTGCTCCTGTAAATCTCAGCATTGTGAGGCACTTTCTCAGCTGATCTGAATCTGCTTTTTGCTGCTTCTCATTGGTACTTCACAGTGTGTTGGATCCAACCTAAATTGGTCTCACTTTAGGACACATTAAATTCAGCGTGAAAAATTGGTCATGACCATGGACAAATCTGTCACTTTCAGTTATTCTCAATTTCTCATCTTTTCAGTCTCAAGTTTGCTTCACCACATATGAGCATCAATTTGTGATCTTTAAAAAAAAAATCTCAAGAAATTCACTGCATTTTCGTGCATATTTCTCTTAGTGCACACAGATTTTTCTGCAATTAGGATGTGTTTTCCCCAATATGCATTTTTATATGTTTTCAATGATATATGCGTTTTTGTGCACATTTCCCCCTAATAGTCATACTTTTGTTGGAGAAGTGCGTTGCAAGATTAGGAGAAATTTAAATTTCAAAGGATAGCTGCGTTTCAGTTCACATATTGTTTCAGTAACTGTGAAAACTGAATTTCTCCCCCATCTGTAGTCATGACTTAAGTCCCTCTGATTCCAGTGGGATTTTAAAAGACTAATTTAAATTGGATCCAACCATGGGTGTCATGGCACATAAAACAATATTACAAAACAGAACAGCAGCTGTTCTTTAGGTTGCTACAAACAATCCTATACTAACATGAACTTATTCTCTGGGTACTAGTTCCTAGGTAACCAAAATGGCACCATCCACACAAAAGGGAGGTGTGTCAGCAGGGATGGGGGAACACTGAAGTTTGCAGAAATACAAAAAAAATGTAGGGGGGGACCTGAAGTGGGGAAAGGAAAAACAGCCTAACAAGGACTGAGCATGCTCAGTGGGCATGGAATTCTGGTTGATGACTGATGTGAATTACAAAAATGTAAAACTGAGGTGGAGGTGAGAAATTGACTGGTGTATCCTGGAAAATGCCATGGCTGGCTGCAACCCTGTACAAGAGTACCACTGCAATATTTTGTTGCAGGTTCCATTTGTGCAGTTTACAATCTGCACTTGAATCCAGTGAGAGAGAAGGAGCCCTTAGTAACTTTGCAAAGAGGAAGCCCCTGTTTCAGTCCTCTGCAATCTCCCTTTTAAAGATTTTAGCCTCCAGGGATGGGAACTACCCCTGATCAAAACTATGGAGAAAGCTACTACCACTAGTCATTCAGAGATAGAAACACAGTTACTGTTCTGCTGGTTCCAGTGTGTCTCCACTCTCTCTTCTGAAAATGGGAGCATATGAGACTAGTCAAACCCTGCCCCTTTTTACCTTAAAACCTGGTGGGATCAGCTGGAGTGTATTGTTTTTTTAAAATATTCAGCTTCAAAGAGATTTTGCAACTGATTGTAATATCAACCTGTTCCCCATCCAGGTTTGGCTAATGGAAACGCTTTGTTGTAGGCAACTAGTGTGCTCACAGCTTAAGTGTGCATCCAGAGGGGTCAGGTTACTCTAGATTAGTTTAGGGGAAGGCTGTAGTTCAGTGGTAGAGCACATGCTTTGTGTGCAGAAGGTCCTGGTTCAATCCTTGGCATCTCCAATAGCAGGGCTGGAGATGAACCCTGTTTGAGAGCTGCTGCCAGTCAAAGCAGACAATATTGAGCTAGATGGACCAATAGTTTGACTTTGTATAAGGCAGCATAAGTTCAGATGAAAAATAACTACCCTTTTTACCACCCTCCTTATAAAAAATGAGTTGGAAGTGTGTTCAAGGATGACTATGTTGTCTGTACATTAGCCATAGCTCAGTGGTAGTACACACACTTTGGATGTAGAAGGTCCAGGTAAAGCTGGGAAAGATCCCTTACATGAAACCTGTTTGACCACTGCAAAGCCACAACATCAGAAATTTAAAGTTACCGAGGACTGGAAGGATTAATGTCAGACATCATACAATATAGTAAAACAAGAAAAAGGATTCACAGATTCATTATTCCAGTACAGAGTACATATTATCAAAATTTCAAGAAATTTATCTTTGAGCTGTTCATACTTTAGCCCAATTAATTAGCTTAACATTTTGGTGATCTGCCAGATCTTTTTCAGTCATTAATTGTGGGTGCTTCATTGTCTTTCCATTTTGCTGCTGTGCACACTCTTGTAGCCCATTAAAAATTGTGACAAATTTAATGTCATACCGTTCAATCCTGCTTTTTAAATAATTTAACAACACAATTGGATCCCTTGTTAATTCATGTCCTAATACGTCTTTAATAAATTCTGGAACTGTCTCAATACAGCAGTATCTTTTCATAAAACCACATATATGTATACGCTTATTAATACCAGATGGTTCTTTTCTTACAGCTCAAACATTGTGCACACTCTAAAGGAATAATACTAACCCCACTGTAAAGCTGCCTGAGGGCCATAGAGAGCTGTGTAAGTGCAGCCTTGCTGGGAGAAAGGAAAGTCTACAGGTGGGAAGACTCTTATACCACCAGAGGCCTGCCCACCCCACTACCTATGCAGACAGAAAGCTTTGGTGGTGAGGATTGTGGTGGTGTTCCACCAATGGTGTGAATTTGAGCATGCCAGGGCCATGAATTCACCAGATGCCAAGCTCCCTCGATCCCCTGATATGCCCAAAGAAATGGGTCAATGTTTTGCCAGCCCTGGGGTAGCATAGTTCTTTCCCTCCCATTGCAGTCAATGGTAGGGAAGATAAAGCTGCCGGTGTAGTGGGTGTGGCCTGTATCTTTAAGAGACATGCCTGGGGGGGGGGTGTTTGATAAAAACTCCTTTTCCTGGGTGTCATTACCTTTGTAGCTCAGTGGGAACCCTTAGTCTTGACTATGGCCTAGCTGCTATGCTGAGCAGCTGATTTGTTGTTCCCAAATAAATACAGCTATTGAAGTTTTTTTCTAACTCTTGCTGCTTCATGGTATTAGAGCAGACCCGTTGGAAGGTTTTGTCACACTGTGAGTATCCTTCGCAAACAGCTATTCTATCCATTGTTATTTCACTGTAATTAATTTGATGTTAGGTCCCACTCTCTTACAAGTTTTCCCTTTTGGTCATACATAGCCGTTTTGAGGTGATATTTTGTCAAAACCAGTTCCACACATGATATAGCAAGATGGGCAATCCTATGCATGTTTAATAAGGAGCAAGGCCCTCTGTGGTCCTTAGGATTTACTCCACAGTGGGTGGATTTGGGATTGCAGCAGGGGTGGGGAACCTTAGGCCCAGAGGCTGAATGTGACCTTCCAAGCCTCTCTCTTGGCCCACAGGACTCTCCCCAGGCCACACTCCTCTCTGGCCCGGTTTTGTGCCTTCCTCAAGTGCTCTTGCCTGGCTGGAAAGTATCCTTTAACTGTGATGATGCCTCTTGCGTGGAAAAGATAGGGATGCATTGTGTGTGGCTGCTGGAATGTACCGTCCTGTACAAAGGCAAGAGTTATACCTGTTGTTGCTCAGTCTACATTTTTGCTTCTGGCCTCACCTTTGTTTTGTATTTAACTCCTCCCATCACTAGCATGTAGCCCCTGGATGGTTGTCCATGACGGAATGGGACCCTCAGACTGAAAAGGGTTTCCACCTCTGGTGTACAGCCTTAGGCCCATCTCCCATTTAATTTGATGACAACTGCCAGGAGATTCTGCTCCACTATCTCCTTATAAAATATATTTCTATAGTAATTCACAACATTTTCTTATAACAGATGCTTCTCAAAATTGGATCTAGTTTCAACTTGCCCAAATTGCACGAAGGGGGAAGAATACGTAGTATTTGGAATTATTGCTAAAAAGAAGGTCTTTCTACCACTCCTTGATATATGAAAGCATCTAAACTGAATATCAAGGTTTTGAAGCTCGTGAAATTGTTGTTGCGTACCACCCCAATCTCTGAGCAGTGAGAGACTTCCAGGGGTTCCTGAGCTTACTCAGGGTTTTGTTTCCTTGGAAAGAAGGTCAGCGGAGACTGTGGTGTCTTATAGGTTTTCACACACATTCCAACCTGAGTTTAAGATGGAGGGGTTCAGTGCATTATCAGTCCATCAGATCTTGCTCCCCATTGCCCATAGCTTTGAGGGTCCAGAGAGCAAGCAAGTCTCTGTCTTCCTAGTTCACAGCTTCTCTTTACTCTAGACTAGAAACACAAGCCTCTCCTTGGCTCCAGGATGGGAGGAAGGAAGAAAGGGCCTCTTTCCTGAAAAGAGTTCCAATAACAACAGGATCTCTCTGGCCCAAACTCTATTCACCTGTTAATGGGCACTTGATAAACCCATTAGCTCACCTGGCCGCTCTATTAGATTAACAAAGGAGACTACTCTGACCAGTGGCGCAGGTGTCTTCCTTTGCAGGCTGTATCTCTTACAGGGACACAATTATAAACTAGAAAGGGTCTCACAGATATCATCCAAACCCACCCCCACAAACCTATAACATTATTTAGTTTCCAAATTTGTGTGTTTCCCCAAACAGGGAAGGGAAGTGTGTCCAGCTGAGGGCAGAGTTGCTTCAAAATGCAGCCTGAAAAACCATTGTTGCTGTTTTTGAAGTGACTTGTGTGCCCACAGCCTGATAACCCAAACACATCCATCCTTCAACATTCATTCTTATCTGAATTTTGTGAAATTTTTAAAAAAGCATATATTAAGGGAAATGTGCATACAAATGAATATATTAATGAAAACAACATGCATTATATTAGGATAAATTGTTTGCAAAAATGTGTATATTAGTCAAAACTGCATAAAGTGTGTTGAGGAGAAATTTGTTTGAAATGCTGAAAAATTATGAGTTTTTTTTTAAAAAAGCCACAAATTGCTAGAGAAATGTAGACAACTGAATATAAGATGGAAAGATTAGAAGCAGAGAGAACAGAAATTGATAGATCTTTCAGTCCCTACTCACCTGAGGAATCCATTTCTAGGTTGTATAATAAATAGAATATTCCATCACTTTGGATAATCCATGTTAAAGCAGAGATATATTTGGGGGGGGGAGTTGTCTCGTGCAAGGGCTGATGAAAAAAGAAAAGGCTCAGGTATACCTATGGTTTGGGGGCATTGGCAAAGAGGTGACAGGGAACTGAGTGAAACTTGCAATAAGGAGATGAGCCCAAACGTTGTAGGCTGCTAACAAGGGAAAGAGAGATGGCACAAAAGCAGCTGGAGTTAACCCTAGAAGCAGGTGTCTCAAAGACTTGTGAAGAGAAGGCGTCCCCCTGTTTCAACTGATGCCAAAACTAGCAGAGATGTGTTATCAATATTGGAAAAAGAAAGTGGCAAAACATTGTCCATCCTCAATCTCTATGAACTCTGTGGGGAGGGTGTTCCAGGGGCAGTCTTCACAAACAGGCATGTTTTACTGAGAGGGGGAAGTATGCGTTTCTGTGTTTCAGGAAATCGCAATATCGTGCTTGAATTTACAATGAAGTTGTGAATAGTGTGGCTGAAGCTTCTGGGCTTTGCCATGGGAAGGCTCCTTTTGCCAGTTTAATTCAGGTCTACTAACAAGGGTGCTAAATTCTCATTGAAAAGCACATCTTCCATTCAGTCCCCTTTTCTTTTTTCAGTTGCTGTCACTTTAACAGAAGACCCCTGCATGTAGCTTCCTTTCATTTTGTGTGCACCCCATTGGCTGGAGTGAGCAAAGGATACACTGTGGCCCACTAAAATGAATTGCTGAAGCCTCCAAACAATAGAGCTTTGTAGGACAAAAACAGTGAAGTCACAGTTTCCCAGGCTCCCTCCTTCCCACTCTCTCTCTTTTGCCCTGAGATGCCTAGTAATGAGGGGAACTGGGGGAGTGGATTGCAATCACTTGCAATTAGACAAAGGAGAGTGGCCTTCCAAGAGTTTCAGAGGGCATCCTGAGGTCTACAGCCAGATTATAGAAGGCTCGCCTTCCCACAGCTACTGGCTTTTGTTGCAGGTACTTAGAGAAACAGTTCATAATCCACAAAAGATTTATCTCACTATAAAAATGAAGCCAGGTTTCCTTCAACAAACTTAGAAAGTTGTTTCATATTCACATGTGGCTATTGTTAACTCAGAGATGATGACTAGAGCGCTGTAGAAGTTATTCACTAATAGGCAAAAAACCTTGCGGTTTAAGAACATACCTATAGCCCACAGCTATTCTATCAAACTTTAAAAAGCAGGCAAATTGGGCAGCTATAGTGAATGCACCAGGGGAGCAGGAGACCTGAACTCCTCTCTGAGATATTGGACTGCCCTACAAATTGGTCAAAATGCAAACACCATTTGGGTTGGTCTTTCACAGTCCAATCCACTTGCTGTGTAGCTTGGAAGAATTTGGTAACATGTGCCTCTGAGCATATGGTGAGTGGTGGCAACACCTCCCATCTCCAAAGATAGAGAATTATATTTTTGTATGTTTGCTGGTGTTCTTCTTACTTTGCTTCTTTCCTGTGTTATTAATGTTTCTACAGAGAATCTACACTAGAAAATTTTATTTCCCTCATTATTCATCCCAGAAATCTGTGTCAAATTTATTTTTATTAATTTCAAAGCCTTTTTATTGGTCAGTGTCATATGATGGTGAAGACAGCCTTTTGTGTTTCAAATTGGAGGTTATGTTCTATTTCTATTTTAGGTGGAGTTTGGACCTGCAGTTTGATGAAAAATCAGACTGATTCCAATATGTTGATACTTCAGCAATGACTCTAGCTGTGGGGAAAAAAGAGGATGCATATTTTCAGCCTGCTATGTTTAAACCACTTCATTTAAGGCAAGGTGGGCACAGTCAATTAAAAACATAGAGCACACCTAGCATTTTGCTAGAATATATTTCACCTCCCACTGTTTTATCTTGTGCAAATTGAGACACTCCTGAGGTCCACTGGAGACTATTCTGCAGAAGTCAGTGCCATTATTCCACAATTATGTTTGGAGTTTTTTTTAGTATAAATTTTGCAAAGAGTTGCTGTACTTCACATATTCACAGAAATAGAAACAAAAGAAAATTATTTCCTATAGGAAACGTCACTAAAATTGCAAAGGAAATCAGACATATTCAAAGTGACCGTCTGAACTATATCAACTGTCTTAATAATGTTGCTTCCTCCCTGCTAAAACAAGATCAGCACAGCACATGTCTTCTTTCTATTATTTGGGCTGATTACAGGTGTTGCCACCACTCACCATATGCTCAGAGGCACATGTTACCAAATTCTTCCAAGCTACACAGCAAGTGGATTGGACTGTGAAAGACCAACCCAAATGGTGTTTGCATTTTGACCAATTTGTAGGGCAGTCCAATATCTCAGAGAGAAGTTCAGGTCTCCTGCTCCCCTGGTGCATTCACTATAGCTGCCCAATTTCCCTGCTTTTTAAAGTTTGATAGAATAGCTGTGGGCTATAGGTATGTTCTTAAACCGCAAGGTTTTTTGCCTATTAGTGAATTTCCCTGCTTTTTAATCTGGGAGGTAAGAAATGGGATCCTGTCCAAGTTTGCTGAGAATGGATGGATCATTTGCATGCTTATTGAGTTCAATGGGATTTACTCCCCTGCAATTATGCTTAGGATAGGTGAAACTGACCACAGAGGATGGGGAGGGGAGGAGGAGGAGGAGGAGGGAGGGGAGGAAATGCAGAGGGGAGGACTGGGAGGGGAGGAGGCAGGATGGGGAGGGGAGGAGGCAGGATGGGGAGGGGAGGAGAAGGACAGGTTTGATCATTTGCATGTTTATTAAATTCAGTGCGATTTACTCCCGTGCAATAATGCTTAGGGTAGGTAAAACTGACAGGGGGAGGGAGGGCTGGAGTGGGCAGGGGAGGAGGAAGGGAGAGGAGAGGAGAGGGGAAAAGCAGGTCTGATCATTTGCATGCTTATTTTCAATGGGATTTACTCCTATGCAATCTTGGTTAGGATAGGAAACGCTGACCATGGGGGAGGAGGAGTGGGAGTGGGAAGGAACGTATTGGAGGGGGGCAAAGGAAGGTGGAAGAGAGAGCAGGTTTGATCATTTGCATGCTTATAGAGTTCAGTGGTATTTACTTCCGTGCAATCATGTTTAAGATAGGTAAAACTGACCATGGGGAGGAGGAAGGGGGGGAGGAGGAGGTGGAAGGTGAAGGGGAAAGAGGGGATTGGAAGGGGATGGGGAGTGAGGGGCAAAGGAAGGGGGAGGGAAGGGGCAAGAGGAGGGGATAGGAGGAAAGAGAAGGGAGGGTGGGTTTGATCATTTGCATATTTTTTGAGTTCAGTGGGATTTATTTCTATGCAATCATGTTTGAAAATGAAAATGGACTGCCTTCAACTCAATCCCCACCTATTGCGACCCTTTGAATAGGGTTTTCATGGTAAACGGTATTCAGAGGTGATTTCATCATTGCCTTCCTCTGAGGCTAAGAGGCAGTGACTGGCCCAAGGTCACCCAGTCAGCTTCATGGCTGTGTGGGGATTCGAACCCTGGTCTCCCAGGTCATAGTCCAACACTGACACAGGAAAGGGGCAGGGAGTGGGAGGGGAGGAGATTGGGTGGGTGGGCACTGGGCAGAAGGGAAGCCACTTTCCTTTCCAAAAAGAAAACATTGTAAACAGAATCATTCTTTTTCAGGCTTTCCCCCACCTTTTTATTCTACAGCAGACACATGTAGCCTTCCACCCAAATTTAGACCAAAGCTTTCCCTGGCCACATCCACACCAGGCCTTTATTTCACTTTGGACAGTCATGGCTTCTCTCAAAGAATCCTGGGAAGTGTAGTTAGTGAAGGGTGCTGAGAGTTGCTAGGAGACACCCTGTTCCCCTCACAGACCTTAAGAACATAAGAACATAAGAAGAGCCTGCTGGATCAGTCCAGCATCCTGTTCTCACAGTGGCCAACCAGGTGCCTGGGGGAAGCCCGCAAGCAGGACCCAAGTGCAAGAACACTCTCCCCTGCTGAGGCTTCCAGCAACTGGTTTTCAGAAGCATGCTGCCTCTGACTAGGGTGGCAGAGCACAGCCATCACGGCTAGTAGCCATTGATAGCCCTGTCCTCCATGAATTTGTCTAATCTTCTTTTAAAGCCATCCAAGCTGGTGGCCATTACTGCATCTTGTGGGAGCAAATTCCATAGTTTAACTATGCGCTGAGTAAAGAAGTACTTCCTTTTGTCTGTCCTGAATCTTCCAACATTCAGCTTCTTTGAATGTCCACGAGTTCTAGTATTATGAGAGAGGGAGAAGAACTTTCTCTGAAACCATTCTCTCAGGGGAATAGGAGTCTCTTAGCACCCTTCAGAAGCTACACTTCCCAGGATTCTTTGAGGGAAGCCATGACTGTCTCACATGAAATCGAAGTCTGGTGTGGGTGTAGCCCTCTGATTAGGCAAGCCCAGCAGCTGTGAGGCTTTTAGAACTCTGACAGTTGGTTCTTACTGAGCATGCTCCGCGCTATCATTGGGTCCCAGACAAAATTTATTAAATTAATTAAAAATCAGCCAGGCATTTTTTAAACTTTTAAACTGCAGCAGATGAAGGTCAGAGTATGGGGCAACATCAGTATTAGGATTAGAGGTACTCTGTGAACATGGCTGATTTTTAATGAATTTCAACAGATTATGAGAATAGAGAAAAAAGTCCAGAAGGGCTCTGAGGTTTTTCCCTTTCTTTTTAGACTTTGAACTGTCTATACTCTCTGACTGTTTTGTGTATCGCCATGAACATTGACAGGGTTGTTAAGCAAGCATTTCTGAGTTCAGGACTATAAGTTCTGTAAGGTTTTGTTTTGAAATGAGCTTATGGGAAGCATCAGAATGGCATGGGGGTATTTTCAATTTAACATTGTGGAATGTGAAATATCCCCGCTGGCTATAGTATACCCACTCTCGTGGCTGTATAATTCTGTGCATTTGCAAATAGCTGAGTTTTGAAAGAGGTTAACAGTCCTCTCCTATATATGTCGACTCAGAAGTAAGTCCTGTTGAGTTCATGGGACTTACTCCCAGATAATTGGGCATAGGATTGCCACATAAAAGTTAAGACTTTCCAGATGTTGGGTTTTTTGACCCTGGTGATTTGTATTTGAGATAATGCTGCAGTAAATGTCAGCAAAGATGTCAAGATTTGGATTTAGAAACATTACGTAAAAGTCTTTTGAAGGCCTGATCTTTTGAAAAGCCCACTACACTGCTCTCTGACTCAGAAGACCATGTAAAATTATTTGTGATATGGAAAAGATTTCTGTGAGGAAAACAGTATGAAAACTGCATGTAGATTATCATACCTACATTAAGGATGCATTTAGCTGTTTGAGGCACACTGTTATACAATTTTAACAGTCATGGCTTCCCCAAAGAATCCTGTAGTTTAAGGGTCCCAAGTTTTTAGGAAACCTCTATTCCCCCCAGAGAGCTACAATTCTCAGAATGGTTTAACAGTTAATCACTCCCAAAGGATATGGCATCAGTTTTTACGCTTGTAAACTGCAACTGATTTCTGGAACAGGAATACATACCAGAAGGTATCTGTGTTAATCTGTCGTTGCAAAAAATCCTGTAAAATTTAAATGTCTAATAAATTAATTTCATTGCATTTGAGGGAGTGAGCTGTAGGCCATGAAAACATATGCAGCCATACATAGTGTTATGTCCCAACAAGGTTCTCTGCTGTTTCAAGGCAGGGCTGTCCACAGATTTCTTTGTTATCCAACATTTTGCTTAGGTGAGCTTTCCCTCCCTCAATATTTGGAAGAAGAAATTCTGTTCTTGTTATATACTGCCATTTTTTTCTGACTCTCATGAAGAGTGACAGGTTCTGTATTTATTTATTTAATCTGGTTTTGTTTTCCTCATGTCTGCCTTTCTTGTGGAAGTTGCTGTGACAGTTTATCAAGAGCTTTATCGCTGAAGACATCAGCACTTTGCTTTTCTCTTTCTAACTAGTAGTTTAAAATTTCCTCCTACATAAGAATATTCTCTTTAGAAGTGCTGATTATAAGGATATAGCACCTTTAATTTTCAGCACACATTGTAATTTACCTCATGACAATCCTGTAATGTAGGTAATGCAGTGATCCCATTTTGCAGATGCAGAACAGAGACTGAGAGATAATGATTTGATCAAAGCAAGGTTCAAGTCCCAAAGTTGCCATGGTCTCTCTTGCTTTGAGCTTTTCAGGTATAAGGATTTAACCACTATATCCACTTAACCATGGCAGCTCTCATTTAACACAACCAGATGCACTTGTATGGAAACACATACATATAAATCCTTACCAAAATCTGTGCATTATAGAAAGCTAGTAGTATATGATACCACTGCATTTTGTATGACATTCACTAAGTTTGGTGTGTCTGCATCTGACTGAGCCCCTTAAAAATCTCATATAGCTATCTTCCAATTTCTCCCTTCTTCCCCTCTCAACCTTCAGACAAAGCTAGGACCATCTCACATGTGACTCTGCCCATCCTTTAAGATCAGCTGTTGCCCCCCTCTTGCGTGTGTCATTGCCTTCCGATACATGGCTGGTGGCAACACAAGACAGGGCTTTTTCTGTGGTGGCTCCCTGTGTTTGGAACTCCCTCACCAAGAGATTAGACCATCTTCCTCTTTATTTGTGTTCCATCCACAATGAAAACATTCCTTTCAAAACAAACACTTGATCATTTTGCTGCTTAATGTATTGATTTGTGAGTGCTCCTCTTTGTGTTCTTGCTTTTATGTTTGCTTTTATATTTGTAAGCTTCTATGAGCAACTACAGTGTAGAGGGGAAAAGCAGGGTATAGATTGTTTAAATGAATAAGTCATTTCAAATGCGTCTCTTCCAACTAGGACAATCCCAAGCGTGCAGTAGTTGTGTGTGCAGAGGCAACACCAGTTGTTTTTTTTTAATATTTTTTATTCAAATTTTTCAAAAGACAAACAAAACAAAGTCAAACAACAAAAACATAACAATACAACAAAAGAAAAAAAATAAAATAGTTGACTTCCGATTTGTCGCAGATCAGCTATAAGTATATAATATATATCAAACCTGTCCCTTAATATATACATACAGGATCACTTTTCTCCATAGGCTATCTTAGTTAATCGTCAAATCCCAATATCATCATTTTATTTTGATCTTTCAACAAAAAGTCTAAGAGAGGCTTCCATTCCTTAAGAAATGTGTCTGTCGATTTTTCTCTAAGTAAACATGTCAATTTATCCATCTCTACTAAGTCCATTAATTTCAATAGCCATTCTTCCGTTGTTGGTGTTGATTCCATTTTCCACTTTTGTGCATATAATAATCTTGCTGCTGTAATCATATATAATATTATTCTTCCATATTTCTTTTCTATTGGTTTATCCATAAAACCCAATAAAAAAAATTCTGGTTTTGACTGAATATTTATGTTTAGAATTTTTTGCATCATCCTACCTATCTGTGCCCAAAATGATTTTGCCTTTTTACACAGCCACCACATATGATAAAATGATCCTTCTTGTTTACATTTCCAACAAACATTAGAAACATTACTATACATTTTTGACAACTTTTCTGGAGTCATGTACCAACGATACATCATTTTATAGAAATTTTCTTTAAGATTATAGCATAATGTAAATCTCAAGCCTTTTTTCCACATATTTTCCCATTGATCCATTTGTATGTTATAACCAAAAAATTTTGCCCACTTTACCATACACTCTTTTACTTGTTCTTCTTCCATATCCATTTTCAGCAAGAGTTTATACATTTTCGCAATTGTATTTTCATCATTTGTACACAAACCTATTTCAAAATCAGATTTACTTATTTCAAACCCATACATTTTCTTGTCCATTTTATATCTTTCTAACAATTGTAAATAGGCAAACCATTGAGAACTATATCCTTCCTTTATCAGTTGTTCTCTCTCTTTCATTATATATTCTCCATGTACATTTTCTAATAGTTCTTGATAAGTTAACCATTTCTATTTTCCAGCCATTTCTCTTCTGTAAAACGCTTCTTGACTTGAGACACATAATGGTATTTTCGAATAAAACCTTGGTTTGTATCTATTCCATATTTTCAACAGAGGACGTCTTATAAAATGATTGTTAAAGTCTACATTTACTTTTACTTTGTCATACCATAGATATCCATGCCATCCCCACTTCAAATTATGGCCCTCCAAATCCAATAGTCTTTTATTCCTCAATAAAATCCATTCCTTTATCCAGACTAAACAGCAGGCAGCAAAATAAAGTCTCAGATCTGGTAATCCCAGTCCTCCTCTTTCTTTGGCGTCTTGTAGTAATTTAAATTTAACTCTTGGTTTTTTTCCTTGCCATACAAATTTAGAGATATCTTTTTGCCATTGTTTAAAAGGTAAATCAGAGGATATTACAGGTATTGTTTGAAACAAAAACATCATTCTCGGTAATACATTCATTTTTATCACAGATATTCTACCCATTAATGACAATTGTAGTTTATCCCATCTTAGCAGATCTTTCTTAATCTCTGTCCATAATTTTTCATAATTATTATGAAACAACTTTGAATTTTTATTTGTCATAATGATACCTAAATATTTCAACTTTTTCTCTATTGTAAAATCTGTCTTGTCCATTAACTCTTTCTGTTCCCTTAAAGTTAAATTTTTCACCAACATCTTTGTTTTTTGATTGTTGATCTTAAATCCTGCTAACGGTCCAAATTCTTTTAATTTGTCCATCAATACATTAATTCCTTCCAAAGGGTTTTCTAATACAATTATCAAATCATCAGCAAATGCTCTCAGTTTATATTCTTCTTTTTTTATCTTTAATCCCGAAATCCTTTTATCTTGCCTTATATCTCTAAGCAGCACTTCTAAGACCAGAATAAATAGAAGGGGAGATAATGGACATCCCTGTCTTGTACCCTTTTGTATTTCACATGAATCCATTAAATCTCCATCAACAATTATCTGAGCCTTCTGAGATGTATAAATCGATCTAATCCATTTTATAAAATTGTCTCCAAAATCCATTTGCTCCAAAACCTGAAACATAAATTTCCAATTCAAATTATCAAATGCTTTCTCAGCATCTAAGAAAATCAAAGCTGCTTGTTTATCATTTCATTGTTCTAAATATTCCAACACATTCAAGACATTCCTGACATTGTCACGTAATTGTCTTTTAGGTAAAAACCCCGATTGATCTTCCTGGATAAATTGTTGCAATATTATTTTCATTCTTTCTGCCAAAATCATTGTAAAAATTTTATAGTCATTATTCAATAGAGATATCGGCCGATAATTTTTTGTTTTAGTTAAATCTTGCTCCTCTTTAGGTATTACTGTTATGTTAGCATTTTTCCAACTATCCGGTATCTTTCCCTCTTGCAAAATAGAATTCATTGTATACTGTAAAGGTAGCAAGAGTTCTTCCTCCAAACATTTATAGTACACTGCAGATAACCCATCTGGTCCTGGCGCCTTTCCTGATTTAATTTTGTTTATAGCTTCAGATATCTCTCTTGACGTAATAGGGCCATTAATAGCTTGTCTCTGAAAGTCTGTAATTTTAGGCAAATTCTGTTTAGATATATACTCTTCTATTTTTTCAGATGGGATTTCCTGACACTTGTACAATGTTGAATAATATTGATGAAAAATCTTTTTGATTTTTACATTATCTGTCAGCATCTCATCTCCTTCTTGTATCTTTAAAATAATATTTTTTGACGTTCTTTTCTTAATTTATATGCTAACCATTTCCCCGGTTTATTTGCAAATTCAAAAGTCCTTTGTTTAGCAAAATTTAGTTTCCTTTCAATTTCTCTAACTGTCAGCATTGATACTTGATTCTGTAACATTTTAATTTGATTTACAATAGAAACTTTAGTTGGATTCTTTTTCAATTCTTCCTCTTTTTGTTTTATTTCTTCCAAAATTAATTGCATTTTCTGTAGTTTCTTTTTTTTAATTCAGAGTTACATTTAATACAACACCAGTTGTTGAAGGCGGAAGCTCTCAGAAAGGCAACATAAGTGGATGCCTTCAGCCTGGTTGGGAAGTGGTGGCATGGGTCCTGTCTTGAGCCTTCTGGCCTTCTTGTATGGTTTGTACACATTGAGAATGGTGTTGGTAAGCCCTTTGCTAGACCTGACTCACTCCACAAATGTCCTAAAGTCTGTGTATACATCTTATATTATACTTATTCTTCTCAACTTTTAACAGTTCCAATAGCACAAACGAAAGTGCTTGAAAACACAATTTTTCTAAAGTTTGATTTCTAGCATGAGTAGATACTGGGTGGAATATGAATATATATATAAGTACACGCACACATATAGCCAGAACACCCAAGTTACATGAAACTATTATTAGTTTGATCTAACTGGTTTCTGAAGGGAAGGAGGGGAAAGCAACACGGGGAATTTGTGCCTTATATCTTCCATTTGCAATCTGTACCATAATAAGTTGAGTAGGATTCTCTTCTAGAAGGGAAAAAGAAAACCCTCAGAGAAAATTAAACTGGTACAAAATTTAATAACTTTCTGTCATCTTTGTTCTTAGTACATACAGTGCCTTGCAAAAGTAATCAGACCCCTGACCAATGCTCTCATATTACTGAATTACAAATAGTACATTGTAATTTCGTTCTGTATATTTTATTTTGAAACATTGAAACTCAAAATCAATTATTGTAAGGTGACATTGCTTTTATGTGGGGAAATGTTTGTAAAAAACATAAAAAACTGAAAAATGTTGCTTGCATAAGTATTCAACCCCCACACATTTATATTTGGTAGAGCCACCTTTCATCAATCTGCCACCCAGCGGAGCTCTTTAGAATTGTCCGGGGGCTATTACACGCTGGCCCCAAGGACATGGTAGAACCATCTGAGGCCCGCTGTAATTAATTTGCTAGGCACTTCCAGGATAAAATCTTTAGCATCCGCCAGGACTTGGACTCCAGTGTTATAGCAGGTGAATCATGTGGGGTATCCAGAGCACAGCCTCGTCCCATTTTCTTGGATGACTTTCAGTTGGTACAGCCTGAGGACGTTGACAAGGTGCTTGGACAGGTTCGTGCAACCACTTCTGTGCTGGATCCTTGTCCTTCTTGGCTAATAAAAGCTAGCAGGGATGGAACAGCCGGCTGGGCCAGGGAAGTGATTAATGCCTCTCTGTGAGAGGGGGTGGTGCCTGGCTGCCTGAAAGAGGTGGTAGTGAGACCACTCCTGAAGAGGCCCTCCCTGGACCCAGAAAATCTTAATAATTATAGGCCGGTAGCAAATGTTCTATTCCTGGGCAAGGTCCTGGAACGAGTGGTGGCAGGCCAGGTCCAGACACCCTTGGATGAGACCGATGATCTGGATCCATTTCAGTCGGGTTTCAGGCCTGGTTTTGGCATGGAAACAGCCTTGGTCGCCCTGTATCTACACAGTCAAAGACTTTGCTGTAGTCTATAAAGCACAGGGTGATTTTCTTCTGAAATTCCTTGCTCCGTTCCGTTATCCAACATATCGGACACGGGACATGGGTTAGAGCGGCTGTGACAGCCTACCATGTGGCGATGAGGGCAGGAAAAAAGGATTTTTATGCTGCCTCTATTGCGTCCGCAGAGTGCTGTCCCAGGAGGCTGTTCCAAGTGGTCCGGAGCCTGGTCAGTCCAGTTGCCCCGGAACCAGTGGAACATGCTAAGGCCTCCTGTGATGAGTTTGCAAAGCACTTTACTGAGAAAATCAATTGTATTAAGAGTGCTATTCCGTGCGCTGTGGACACAGTGAGCGAGCCAGAGGTGGCCGGTGGTGTGGGATTGGTTCCAGCTTATTCCGTATGATGAAGTGGACAAGGTGCTTTCAACCTTAAAGCCAACCACTTGCTTACTCATCCCTTGCCCGTCGTGGCTCATCATGAGCTGCAAGGACAGACTGGGCGAGGGGATCTAGATGGTGGTAAATACGTCCCTGGAAGAGGGAGTAATGCCATCAGCTCTCGAGGCAGTAATAAAACCAATTCTAAAGAAGCCCTCCTTGGATCCCCAAGATCTGAACAACTTTCGCCCAGTCTCAAATCTGCCATTCCTGGGCAAGGCAGTTGAGCGGGTGGTGGCGAAGCAGTTGCAAGTGCATTTGGAGGAAGCGGATTATCTGGGACCATTTCAATCAGACTTCAGGCCTGGACATGGAACTGAAACGGCCTTGGTCGCCTTGGTGGATGATATGAGGAGGGTGTTGGATAGGGGCGAATGCACCTTCCTTGTCCTCCTGGATCTCTCGGTGGCTTTTGATACCGTTGACCATGGTATCCTTCTGGGCTGCCTGAAGAGGTTAGGCATAGGGGGCACTGTATTGCAGTGGTTCCGTTCCTTCCTCTCTGGTAGGTACCAGAGAGTGGCATTGGGGGATGAGGTTTCGGATCCTTGGCCTCTCACTTGTGGGGTGCCACAGGGTTCCATCCTCTCCCCGATGCTGTTCAACATCTATATAAAGCCACTGGGGGCTATCATCAGGAGGTTTGGGCTGCAGTGTCTCTCTCATTCAAATCTTCACCGAGGTTTGCTGTAGAACCTGTTTCTTTACTCTATACATGGAACATATCATACGGAAAGCAGGATTGGACCAAGATGAACGAGGTGTGAAAACTGGAGGGAGAAATATCAATAATTTAAGATATGCAGACGATACCATACTACTAGCAGAAACCAGTAATGATTTGAAAAGAATACTGATGAAAATTAAAGAGGAAAGCACAAAAGCAGGACTACGGTGTTGTGACTCAGGACAAGGGGGGAGGGCGTGCAAGAGGAGGACTCTGGCTTTGAGGACTTGGGCATGGGGTTGAGGGAGGGAGGATCTCAGTGCACCCAAATCCCAACCCCTCCCATGGAAGCCCAGGGAGAGCTGTCAGAGGTTGCTTCTGAGGACAACGTCCCTTTCTCCTGCGCCTGAGGAGCCACCTGATCCACTTGCTGATTCCCAAGTTGGCACTCAACAGTTTCCCATGCCTACCCAGTCAGCTAGCGCCCCTTATTTGAAGGGAGAAGTTGAGGTCCAGTCCCTTTCCCCCTGCTCTCTCAGAATTCAGAGGTGCAAAGAACAATGGCCAACAAGGGTTAGGAGAAGCTGTCGTTGGCATGCGAAAGTGAAACTTATTTAAGGGGGCGTTAGCAAGGAGGGGGTGCTGAGTCAACATCTGTAACTTAAGGCTGGCGTAGTCAGCACTAGGCAGGGAAATAGTTCTTAGAAAGCATAATTAGGTGAATGAGTCAAAAAGCTTTTGATATAACTGTAACTTTAATAAAAAGAGAAAAGCTTACTGAACCGTGTGTGCCTGTGTTCATCGGCTCCGGACAGGATATACAGCTGAAAGTCAAGACTAAAGTAATGAAAACAGAAGATTTATGTAACTTTAAAGTTGACAACGAGGATATTGAACTTGTCAAGGATTATCAATATCTTGGCACAGTTGTTAACCAAAATGGAGACAATAGTCAAGAAAACAGAAGAAAGCTAGGACTGGGGAGGGCAGCTATGAGAGAAGTAGAAAAGGTCCTCAAATGTAAAGATGTATCACTGAACACTAAAGTCAGGATCATACAGACCATGGTATTCCTGATCTCTATGTATGGATGTGAAAGTTGGACAGTGAAAAAAGCAGATAAGAGAAAAATCAACTCCTTTGCAATTTGGTGTTGGAGGAGAGCTTTGCGGATACCATGGACTGTGAAAAAGACAAATAATTGGGTGTTAGAACAAATTAAACCAGAACTGTCACTAGAAGCCAAAATGATGAAACTGAGGTTATCATACTTTGGACACATCATGAGAAGACATGATTCACTAGAAAAGACAATAATTCTGGGAAAAACAGAAGGGAGTAGAAAAAGAAGAAGACCAAACAAGAGATAGATTGTTTCCATAAAGGGAGCCACAGACCTGAACTTACAAGATCTGAGCAGGGTGGTTCATGACAGATGTTGTTGGAGGTTGCTGATTCATAGGGTCGCCATAAGTCATGATCGACTTGAAGTCATAATACAGTGGGTTATTTTTGTAGTCTTACTTCACTATAAAATATGAGATAGATTGGCTTTGAAAAATATCCTGTTAGGTCATTGGCCATTAGAGCAGGAAGGGGGAACCTGTGGCCCTCCAGAAGTTGTTTGACTCCAATTCCCGTCATCCCCAGCAATTATGGTCAATGGTCAAGGATGATGGGAGTTGTAGTTCAACAACTTATAAAAGCATAGATTCTTCTGGAGGTTTCCTGTTCTGCTTTAGGAAAAACAAAATTACCTAAACTTAATTGAAACCATGGCTGCCAACTATGCTGGTAAATTGCTCACCTCATTAAAGATTACTGCAAGAGCTACTAAAGTTGTGTGAGAACTAATTTTTGAATGTTGCTTCTCGGAGATTAACAGCTATTTCCAGCCCGGTAACAAGACTAAGGTTATTGTAAAATTAATATTTCAAGATCAACAAAGAATTCTAACTTTCCTGTAGCAATGTCATTGGTCTGGGAAGATAATATATGCAGCTTGCAAGCTGTACTGTGCCTATCTCTCAATGGAATCAGAAGGTAGAGAGACACTTGCTATTGTGCTGTTTCCAGTGCTTCTCCACCTCTATTCTCTGAAAATGGGAACATACAATGCTAGTCAAACTCTGCACTTTTTTACTCTAAAACCTGGTTGGATCAACTTGAGTGTTTTTTTTCCAAACATTCAGCATCAGACAGATTTTGCAAATGATCAACCCATTGCCACTCCAGGTGTGATCAATGGAAATGCTTTGCTGTAAGCTCAGGCAGAGACATGATTGGTCCAGCACTTTGCTGTGTGCAGTCCTGAAAGATCTGAAGTCAGCAGTGGGGGAGGGAGATGTGTCCAGATGAGGGCAGAGTTGCTTCAAAACGCAGCCAGAATAACCATTCTCACTGCTTCTGACTAGTGTGCGAACAGATAGGGTTCAAGGCAGCTGAAAATCTCTCTGCCACATAATCAGGAAAGATACCAAAGGTTGACCTTAGCTGTTGACAGTTTCTGTTCTTCCCACTATCCCATAGCAATGAAATTAACAGACATGACATCCCTACAGTCTAATAAACAGTTTTGCAGCTGACATGTGGAGCTCAGCCTATCTCTCGGAGGAATAAGGTAGAAGCCTTGCAAACACAGACTCAGCAGTGAGAAATATTTTGATAAATGTTCTCAGTAATTATCTTTGCTAATATCAGTGGCACCTCAGTCTCTCAGTTCTGGATTAGTTTTCCCATAACCATGGTGATTAGGCTTCTGTAATCTTGCCTATGCAAATTCCTTATGAACTTTTATTAATTTTATTAATTTCTATACTACTACTCATAAAAAGAAAAATTCTCTGCGCTGCGCCCCCTGTCTGGCTGGCCCTGCTTTGCCCCCGACAAAGGATGTGTTTGGTGGTCGCTGCAATGAAAGAAACCTGGTGCAACGGCTCCATCTTCAGAATCCAGAACTCCGTAGGGATGCTCTACGTCTTGCTGCAGGAGGACGTTGGGGAAGCAAAAAAGACCCCACACTCCAGTTCAAGACAGCTATTCCGGCGCCTGTCTCCTCTCAGGGGCTGCTCGCTTCTTGTCCGGGGATGATGCTGCGGCCCAAGACACAGGAAGGCCGTGGCTAGGAAAGTCCTCCGGCGGCTTCTCACTCTCCCTCCCCCTCCATCGGGCTCCACCTTTGGGACCATTGCAAGGCAAACCGGAGGCTCCAGGGCCAGAACTGCCATCCCACCGCCATCATAAGGAGGAGCCCTGGCTTCCGCGGGCTAAGAGGGCCGCGCCACACCCAGAACTATGGGGATAGGACTATGACTGAGAGAGTGTGGCTAGCCTTGCAAAGTAGCCCAATGCCTATAACACCTATTTTGCCAAAGTGAGGGGGCAGGTAGTTTGTGTTAACATTGAATTGTATTACAAATTGTATTGTTTTTATTGTTTATTGTTTTATTGATGTATTATTGATGTTTTATTGGTGTATTTTTATATTTTTGTAAGCCGCCTTGAGGGCCTTTTGGCCGGAAGGCGGGGTAGAAATATTAAAATCCTTGGAAGAGGGCATGATGCCATCAACTCTCAAGGAGGTAATAAAACCAATCTTAAAGAAGCCCTCCTTGGATATTTTGGACGTTGTTTGGTTCTTTTATTGTTTGTTTTTGTTTCTTGATTTATTGTATTTATTGTATTTATACACTGTGCTTGTTTTATCTTTTGTACACCGCCCAGAGAGCCTTCGGGCTTAGGGCGGTATATAAATTAAATTAAATAAATAAATAAATAAATAAAATAAATAAGATCTGAACAACTTTCGCCCAATCTCAAACGTACCATTCTTGGGCAAGGCGGTCGAGCGGGTGGTGGTGAAGCAGTTGCAAGAGCACTTGGAGGAAGCGGATTATCTGGATCCATTTCAACCGGGCTTCAGGCCTGGACATGGGACTGAAACAGCCTCGGTCATCTTGGTGGATGATATGAGGAGAGCATTGGATAGGGGTTAATGCACCTTCCTCGTCCTCCTGGATCTTTCAGCGGCCTTTGATACTGAAGCTGAACCCTGACAAAACTGAGGTACTGTTCATGGGAGACAAGGGAAGGTTAGGGGATTTGCACCTGGTGCTCAATGGGGTACAACCGCCCCTAAAAGACCAGGTCCGCAGCCTCGGGGTCATTCTTGACTCCAAACTGTCCATGGAAGCTCAGGTTTCAGCTGTGAGCCGGGCAGCACTGTATCAACTCCATCTGATACAGAGGCTACGCCCCTACCTTCCCAATCATCTGCTCCCATCGGTGGTACATGCCCTGGTCTCCTCTCGCCTTGACTACTGTAATGCGCTCTACGTAGGGCTACCCTTGAAAATGGTCCAGAAGCTGCAACTGGTTCAGAATGTGGCGGCGCACCTGATTAAAGGCAGCCACTGGCGAGATCACGTAACTCCAGTGCTCAGAGAGTTGCACTGGCTACCAGTTGCTTGCCGGGCCCAATTCAAGGTGTTGGTTTTGACCTTTAAATCCCTACACGGTTTCGGCCCAGTCTATCTGAAGGAGCGCCTCCAACATCATCAGCTGTGCCACCTAACAAGATTGGCCTCAAAAGACCTCTCTATCCCACCAGTCAAAACAGCTAGACTGGTGAGAACTAGAGAAAGGGCTTTTTCAATTGTCGCCCCCACCCTGTGGAACTCCCTTCCAAATAATCTCCGCCAGGCCCCTTCTACAATGAGTTTCCGCCGGGCCATGAAGACCTGGCTCTTCAGGCAGGCCTTTGGGGTGGGCTAGATTTTAACATCATTGCTTTTAGATTTTAATGTTATTGTATTGATGTGTCATTTTGTGCTATTTTGCTTATTTTGTACGTCACCTAGAGTGACTGGTTAGCCAGCCAGATGGGCGACTAAGAAATCCAATAAATAAATAAATAAATCACAAAACAATTTTTTTGGCTCAGAATTTAATGGTGCCAACGTTTGTGCCAGGGTTCACTAGGGCTTAGCTGGACCCTCTCTTAATTCCAAACCTTAGCCATGACACATATTTAGAAATAATAAATAGGACAGTCACTTTAAAATAAAACCCCCTCAAGATGGTATTTGCCCCATGGCAAGCATACAGGTATTGCAGTAATGAGGGTAAAGTATCCTAAACGTATTTAATCAGAAATACAGCATGGGGAAAAACATTGCCTCCTTCCATTGTCACAATCTAAATGAAATTTCATCCTTACTCCCTATGACTTCTATTTTTTTTTTTAAAGCAAGATCACAGATCTCCTAATACTTCATCTAATTTAGCTCTGGGGAACTATAGTCAGCCAGGCTACTTTTGAGAACAGGGGGCTTTCCAATCAGAGGGTGTGCCTTGTAGAGGCTTTAGGACCCCAGCATTTTATCATTTCAGAATTTAAGCAGTGAAGTACATCAACTGAGAAAACATCACACACATCCTGTGCAGAAGCTGCTGAGGACTGAGCCAAAAATGAAAGAAGCTTTGCTGAGGTTCAGGAAGCCATGGATCAACAGGTGCAATAGCTGTGGAGCCTGGAACTTCTGAATCCGGATGGACCTGAATGGATGGGCATTTGAATAGATTAATCATTATACAGCCACAAGAGTGGCTGTATACTATAGTCAGTAGGGATTTTTCGTGTTCTACCATGTTAAATGAAATTATCTATAATGTATAACTAGAGATACAGAGTAGATGATATATTAATTAACAATACTGGAGACAAACAAAAAGGAATGTACCATCTCCATCATACTCCGCTTGAAACCTTTCCAGGAGAATCTTTTCTGTAATAGGAAGCTGGCTTATACCGAGTCAGACCATTGGTCCATCTAGCTCAGTAATGCCCACACTGAATGGCAGCAACTCTACAGGGTTTCAGACAAGAGTCTTTCCCAGCCTTATCTGGAAATACTGGGGATTAAACCTGGGACCTTCTATTTTACCACTGAGCTACAGCCCTTTCCCTGATCAGTCCATTCACAGTGGGAGACAGGCAGCTGGACTAGATGGCAAAGATCTTTGTTCTTATGCAGCAAGAGAGTTCCTATGCTATTTTATTTTTGCCCAAGCTAAGACACTGAAAGGCCACACTGAAAAGCCTATGGTCAGCACTGCCTACCCATGCAAAAGTTGTGTAGGGGGTATGACATACAGATAGGGTTGTGTCCAAGGCTCAGCCGAAGAGGCTAGCATCTACTTAACTTAGTCTATACATTGTTACTGTATCACACTTACTGGGGAGTAAGTCCAGGTATAGAACTCAGCAGGGCTTACTTCTGAATAGGCAGTTCAGAACTGAACTGTAAGTTTTTGAGTGGACATTGGATGTTTTACATGCCAATAGTGTTAAGATATTTTTCCTCACAAAGTATTTGGAGATTTTGATCTTGAAACACCAATTGATATTTGCTTGTTTTCTCTTGGGTCTTAGTAGAATGAACATTGATGTATCAACTTCTTTAGAAAAAAGCTATAGAAGATAAATGAATATGCAGGGTCAGATCAGAGGAATGATATGCTGAAATGTCCTTGTGATCACATTTTCCGATGGGTAGCAAATGTCTTGGACTTTTTATCTGGCATGCTTGAAATGGTGCTGCCTCTGGCAAATAATGCCAGATCTCCCTTTCTGATCTGAAGATCACAGCCCCTTTTCTAGAACACCATAGCCCTACAGAACATAGTGGATATTTTATTTTTGAGGAGTCTCCCCCTACCTAAAATTGTATAGATGTGTCCCCAGAGGGTCAGAATGTCCCTTGGTTTGAACCTCTGAGTGCACCGGCCAGCTGTCAGACTCAATTAAATAAGTTCTGACTTCTGAATATTAGCAGACTCTCAGGAGAGGATGGGATGACTACACAAAGAGAAGGAATAAAAAGATGGAGTGACTGAAGAGATGCAGCACAGAACAGACTGCAAACATTATGTGAGAGCAGTCAAAATAGTGGTCTTTTCTCCAAAGGGGGTAGCATGTTAAGTAGATGCATTTCAGCAGGAAAGCTTTTTAATCACAGAAGTGAGCTACAAAACAGAGTATTATTTCATTAAATGGCTTCTTATTTGGAGATCACTGTGCAGTGATTGCAGGGCCTGTGGTTAGATGCTTGAATAGCTATGAGTAAGTGAGTGAGGGGAGGGAGAGAGGAACACTGGACTTCTTCCTCTTTTCTCCACAATGGTTGGAAGTGGGGAGATGATGAACTAGTTCTCCATGTACTCTGACTGTAATATAGCACAGGGTTGATTCACACATACATCTTCGTTCATTATTTGGTGGCTTGAATGTTAAGTGGTGAATTTGTATATGGCAATGTTGGCACAGGTAGGGAGGGAGAAATCTGTTGATTTCAGTTTCTTATTTTTCCAATCTTAAGTTCAGGTGGCTACATTTCTGCATCAATTTGCTTTTAAAAAAAAAAAAGTCCTCAAAAAGGTTCAGCAGCATTTCAGTGCACATTTCCCTAAGAGAAACATTTTATATGTAGTGTGGCCTAATATACACATTTTTGTGAACATTTTCCCCTGATATATGTATGCTATCTCCCCAAATGATTGCATTTTAATGTACACTTACCCCTATATACATTTTGTAGACACTATTTATTTGGAGAACTGCATCGCAAAATTCATAAAAGTGCTAATTTTGAAGGTTGGTCTGCATATTGTTTCAGTAACTGCAAATTAGGTTCATATAAAAACATGAAGCAAATTTCTTTTTCTTTCCCTAGTTACAGGTATAAATTCCACAAACGGGAAGTTTCACATCAACTCAAACACAATGTTTTTCAGTTGAGTCAGTCAGTGCACACATTCAGCTGCCAAACCTCAAGTGTCCATTGATCATGCAGGGCAATAACCTGAGGTACATAAGGACAAGAGAACTACTACAATCAATAGTTATTGTATAGAAATAGAACAGGACAACAAAGGGAAGCCCTATTCCAAAAGATTAGAGAAATGAAAGGGAAATTTAAACCAAGAGTAGGGATGTTGAATAATCAACAGGGGAACATACTGACTGACCGAGATGAAATAAAAGGAAGATGGAAGCAGTACACTGAAGAACTCTGTAAAAGAGATGCCAGGATGACAGATTCATTCACGGAGGAACCATATGATGAAGAACCAGAAATCTTAGAATGCGAGGTGAAAGCTGCTCTTAAAATATTTGGAAGAAACAAATCACCAGGAACAGATGGCATACCAATAGAGTTGCTACAAGCTACTGAGACTGAATCTGTCCAAATTTTGACAAATATTTGTCAAGAATTATGGAAAACTAAACAATGGCCCACAGACTGGAAGCGTTCCATATACTTCCCAATTCCAAAGAAAGGGGATCCCAGGGAATGCAGTGATTATCGAACTATTGCCTTAATATCCCATGCAAGTAAAGTAATGCTCAAGATTCTACAACAAAGGCTCTTACCATATATGGAACGAGAAATGCCAGACGTCCAAGCTGGTTTTAGAAAGGGAAGAGGCACCAGAGATCATATCACAAACATACATTGGATAATGGAACGGAGCAAGGAATTTCAGAAGGAAATCACCCTGTGTTTTATAGATTACAACGAAGCCTTTGACTGTGTAGATCAGCCTTTCCCAACCAGTGTGCCTCCAGATGTTAGACCACAACTCCCATCAGCCTCAGCCAGCATTGCCAATGGTCAGGAAAGATGGGAATTGTGGTCCAACAACATCTGGAGGCACACTGGTTGGGAAAGGCTGGTGTAGATCATGAAAAACTATGGAATGCTTTAAAAGAAATGGGGGTGCCACAGCATCAGATTGTTCTGATGTGCAACCTGTACTCTGGACAATAGGCTACTGTAAGGACAGAATATGGAGAAACCGATTGCTTCCCCATTGGAAAGGGTGTGAGACGGGTGTATTTTATCACCCTATTTGTTTAATCTATATGCAGAACATATCATATGGAAAGCAGGATTGGACCAAGATGAAGGAGGTGTGAAAATTGGAGGGAGAAATATCAATAATTTAAGATATGCAGATGATAATATACTACTAGCAGAAACCAGTAATGATTTGAAATGAATGCTGATGAAAGAGGAAAGCAGAAAAGCAGGAGTACAGCTGAACGTCAGGAAGACTAAAGTAATGACAACAGAAGATTTATGTAACTTTAAAGTTGACAATGAGGACATTGAACTTGTCAAGGATTATATCTTGGCACAGTCATTAACCAAAATGAAGACAATAGTCAAGGAATTAGAAGAAGGCTAGGACTGGGGAGGGCAGCTATGAGAGAACTAGAAAAGGTGTTCAAATGCAAAGATGTATCATTGAACACTAAAGTCAGGATCATTCAGACCATGGTATTCCCGATATCTATGTATGGATGTGAAAGTTGGACAGTGAAAAAACTGGATAAGAGAAAAATCAACTCATTTGAAATGTGGTGTTGGAGCAGAGATTTGTGGATACCATGGACTGTGAAAAAGACAAATAATTGGGTGTTAGAACAAATTAAACCAGAACTATCACTAGAAGCTAAAATGATGAAGTTATCATACTTTGGACACATAATGAGAAGACATGATTCACTAGAAAAGACAATAATGCTGGGAAAAACAGAAGGGAGTAGAAAAAGAGGAAGGCCAAACAAGAGATGGATTGATTCCATAAAGGAACTGTTGAGCCTCCACTCCCCCACGAGGGCCAGGGAGGGGGAAGAGTTTCAGGTTTCCCAGCTGTCAGAAGGCGCGGAAGACACAGGAGTTGTTGAGTCTCAGCAATACCTCTGAAGGGGGACTGAGGTTGAGTCCGGGCCAGTTCCTGAGAGCCGCTTGGATGGCGTGGTCTTCGAAGAGGAGAGCGCACCGCCCCCAGACAGGTTGGATGAGCCACTGGTAGATGTTTCAGAGCGCGCATTGACTCCCCCTTTACCAAGCGGCTCTCGGGATGCTTCAAGCGTGTCACCGCCCCATGACCTCGAGGCAGTTGCTAAGGAGACAGTTCTTTTGGATGAGCCATTGGAAGCATGCCCCCCGTCACCCCACTGTTGACGCCACGAGAAGCGGACGGGACAGAGGCAGGACTTGTGAAGGAGTCAGAGATTACGATCTAAAACTTTCCCTACTTAAGACTGCAGCTCTCTGGGTTGAGCTGCTGAGTCAACTTTCTTCACACATTGCAGAGCATGTCTAGAGTGCAGTTAGGGAATTCTAGTGAGCTAGCCTAGAGGTTTCTATGAAGCGCACTGCTTTTGATGTATCCATTACTTTAATAAAACAAGATTTAATTGCACCTGCGTCTCAGCCTCGTGAATCCCGCTTTGAACAGGACAGTTTGACTCAGCCGCAATCCCTTTTCGACTCTGTTCCCATGATGGATGCCATGGACCAGAACGGAGCAGCGGGGGGAATACAAATAACCCTGGAAACCTTGTATGCGGAGCTCTAGAATCTCAAAGTGACCACTCAAGCCCTGCAAGCCGAGAACCAGAATCTCCAAGCCTTGATTGCCCAAGTCCAAGCAGCGCCGGCTGGGGCCGCACCGGTCCCAGTCAAATCTCCGGTGGGGCTCCCTGTTCGTTATGGGGCCCAGAGCGAACAATTTGCTATGTTTCTAGCCCAATGTGAGTTGTACATTCAGGTGTGCCAAGCGGAGTTCCTGACAGATGATGCGAAGGTGGCATTCATCATTAGCCTGCTGGAAGGAGAGGCAGCCAAGTGGGCCACCCCGTATTTGATTCGCAATGACCTGGTACTGCGACAGTTTGTTGCCTTTAAGAATGCAATGGCGGAGATGTTCCGAGATCCACAGAGGAAGGAGACGGTGGCCCGCCAACTGGGAACCCTAAGACAGGGAAGAGGCTCAGTGGGGACGTATACCAATGCCTTTTGCATTCTATCTCAAGAAACGGATCACAGCGACCCAGCCTTGATGTATTTCTACTGAAATGGACTGAGTTCGGAAGTTTTGGATGAACTGGCGCGCTCCACGCCACCAGACACCCTGAGGGGCCTGATCCAACTGAGTTTGCAAATAGACAGCTGCCTGGAAGGGAGGAAGCTGGAATGGCGGATGGAACCTTCTCGGGCATATGCAGCGGCCCCTCTTCCCCATGTGTGCTACTCACCCAGTGCGGGAGCCCTGGCTTCATTGAGAGATGAGCCCATGCAGATCGGAGGGGCCAGACCGTGTTTAACAGAGGAAGAGAGGGAGAGGCGCCAGAGGGAAGGACTGTGTCTGTACTGCGGGAAGTCAGGCCATCTACCCCGAAACTGTTCAGCCAAGGCCAGAAAACCCCAGCCACCGGAAAACTTCACATCCCAGCTCTCGTAGAGGCCAGAGAGTTGGGGAGTCATACAGACACTGAGCCTCTGCCACAACCCCTTCCATCGCAAGGTGCTCTCCTGTTACCCATTCGAATTACCCTGCCCTCGGGCCAGAGCTTCCCGGCCAAGGCTATGATTGACAGCGGAGCATCCTCTTGTTTCATTGACAGGGAATTGGCGTGGCAATATGCCATCCCCACCCGAGAACTGATTCAGCCGCTGGCAGTGGAAACCATAGATGGGTGACCCTTGAAGTCAGGTGCTGTGACCAGGGCAACAGAGAAGTTAAAGGTGGAAGTTCCTGGGCATTGGGAAGGCCTGTTGTTCTATGTGGCATCCTTACCTCGTTTCCTGGTGGTGCTGGGAATGCCTTGGTTGGTCCAGCACAACCCCACGATCATCTGGGATGAAGCAGTGGTGGCCTTTGCCTCCAAATACTGTCATCAACACTGCCAGCCCATGGAGGAACCGGAGATATTGGCAGGAGTGCTTTCCCCAGAGGAAACAACCTTACCCACCAAGTATAGGGAGTTTTGGGATGTATTTGACAAAAAGGAAGCGGAGCAGCTTCCTCCACACTGGCCCTACGATTGCGCCATCGATTTGATGCCTGGGGTGCGCATCCCCGCCGGACGGATCTACTCCCTGTCCGAACCGGAGTTGGTGGCGTTGAGGGAGTTTCTGGATACCAATGTGAAGAATGGCTTCATCTGCCCCTCACAGTCCCCAGCTGGGGCCTCTGTTGTTTGTCAAGAAAAAGGGTGGGGAGCTATGCCTGTGTAATGATTACCGAGCCCTCAATCACATCACGATCCCCAACAGTTACCCCTTTCCACTCATCAAAGAGATGCTGGAGCAGTTGCAATCCGCTAAAATTTACACAAAACTGGACTTGAGAGGTGCTTATAACTTGGTGCGGATAAGGGAGGGGGATGAGTGGAAAACTGCTTTCAAGACCCGCTACGGGCAGTACGGTGTATCTAGTCATGCCCTATGGCTTGTGAGGATCTCCTGGAGTCTTCCAGAATTTCATGAATGACATCTTCAGGGACTTTGTGGACCATTTCATGATTGTGTATCTGGATGACATCTTGATATACTCGGCCTCCCCTGACGAACACGACACACATGTGCGCTCTGTGTTGCAGAAGCTGCGGGAGCACCTTATGCTAAGCTGGAAAAATGCGGGTTTCATTTGACCACTTTAGACTTTCTAGGGTATCGCATTTCCACAGCAGGAGTAGAGATGGACCCTGGGAAGGTCTATTGCGTACTCACTTGGCAGCCCCCCAAAACAAAAAAGGACTTTCAGCGCTTCTTGGGATTTGCTAATTATTATCATCGTTTTATAGCTAATTACTCAAGGCAGACTGCGCCTCTCATGAACTGTCTGAATGGCTCAGGTCCTTTCCGTTGGACACAAGCTGCTCAGGACGCCTTCGAGAGGCTGAAGCAGAGATTTGCTACTGAGCCCATTTTACAGCACGTAGACCCCACACTCCCTTTTCTGGTGGAGGCAGACGCCTCGGACGTAGCGATCGGGGGCGTCCTTTTGCAACCGGCTCAGGGGGTGGCGGCTGAAACCTTTCGCTTACTTCTCAAGGAAGTTAACCGACTTGGGAAAAAACTACACCGTGTGGGAAAAGGAGTTGTTAGCCATCAAGGATCCCTTTGAAGCCTGGAGACACCATCTGGAGGGGGCGCAGCATGAAATTGTGGTGCGCACGGACCATTGGAACCTAGAGAAGTCTACACACCGCCCGCAAACTCAATCAGAGGCAAATGCACTGGGCCCAGTTCTTCGCACACTTCCATTTCAAAATCCACTACGTTTCCCAAGCTCAGAATAAGAGGGCAGATGCCTTATCCCGCAGACCAGAATATTTGGAGAACCTCACCTCGAAGCCACTACAGTTCGTTATTCCCTCCGAGAAGGGTGTGGTCGGGGCATGTCAAGACTCCTGGGAGTCGGAATTATGTGAAGCGCAAAAAAAGGACCTGTTCATCAAGGCACAGCGCGCTGACTTAGCGACGCAGCCTGAAGGAGCACGGAAGGACTTCAGTTGGAGAGGTGACATACTGCTTTAACAGAATGCTATCTACATGCCCCCGGGAGAACTAAGAGACAGAGTGCTACGTCAATGCCATGACTGCCCCACGGCAGGCCACTTCGGAGTCTTTAAGACTATACAGGCTGTAACCTGGGAATTCTGGTGGCCCAAGCTGAGGAAGGACGTAGAGCACTATGTCCGATCTTGTCCCACTTGCATGAGAGCCAAACACACCCCAGGGAGACCGGCAGTGCTATTGGAGCCCCTTCCCACTCCACCGGGACCCTGGCGGATGGTCACTATGGACTTTATTACAGACCTCCCTTCTTCTCAGGGGAAAACCACCATCTTGGTAGTGGTAGATGCCTTCTCGAAGATGGCTTACTTCATCCCATGCGCTGGGCTCCCCAACGCTCAGGAAACCGCCAGTTTGTATGTGCAACACATGTACCAGCTGCACGGACTGCCAGACAGCTTGGTTTCAGACAGAGGAACCCAATTTACAGCACGTTTTTGGGAGGCATTGTGGAGGCTATTACAAAGTGAACTGCGACTGTCTTCCGCACATCATCCCCAAACGGATGGGCAGACGGAGAGGGTGAACGCAGTTTTAGAGCAGTATTTATGTTGTTACATTGGTTACCAGCAAGACAATTGGATGTCTTACTTGCTGTTAGCAGAATTTGCCTATAACAATGCTGTGCATTCGCACACGCAATGGACTCCTTTCTTTGCCAACTTCGGCTACCACCTCCGAGCTTTTCCTGTCCCACGGGACAATCTCTCCATCCCGGCAGCCAAGGATTTTATGCAAGAACTTCACGCTATGCAACAATTGCTTCAGGAACAGTTGGAGGCCGACCAGCATCGTCAAGAGGAGCCCCTCATACAAGTGGGCGACAAGGTTTGGGTGTCCATGCACTATTTACCTATGACAGGCCGGTGTCGTACGTTATAGGACCGGAGGGTAGGACCTTTTGAGGTGGAGGCGCAGATTAACCTCGTGGCTTACAGACTCAAACTGCCTCCCACCTTCAAGATGCACCCAGTATTTCATCGGGTGCTACTAACAAAAGACTCTCCTCCTGACCCCCGTCGGCCACGGATCAAGCCAGCTCCTCCTCTGTTGGTGGATGGAGAGGAGGAATACGAGGTAGAACAGATATTGGACTCCTGGAAGTGCCAGGGGAGACTCCAGTATCTGATCCATTGGAAGGGGTATGATCTGTTGGAATGTTCGTGGGAAACAGCGGAGGATGTGCACGCCCCAGATTTGGTGAGAGACTTCCATGAGGCGTATCCAGAGAAGCCCAGACCTCGAGGGTGGGAAGGGTTAATGCATGGAAGGGGAGATGATGTTGAGCCTCCACTCCCCCATGAGGGCCAGGGAGGGGGAAGACATGAGTTTCAGGTTTCCCAGCTGTCAGAAGGCACGGAAGACACAGGAGTTGTTGAGTCTCACCAAGACCTTGGGAGGGGGAGTGAGGCTGAGTCCGGGCCAGTTCCCACGGATGGCGCGGTCTCCGAAGAGGAGAGTGCGTTGCCCCCAGACAGGTCGGATGAGCCGTTGGTAGATGTTTCAGAGCGCTTTGACTCCCCCTTTACCAAGCGGCTCTCGGGATGCTTCAAGCGCATCACCGCCCCATGACCTCGAGGTTTCTATGAAGCGCACTGCTTTTGATGTATCCATTACTTTAATAAAACAAGATTTAATTGCACCTGCGTCTCAGCCTCGTGAATCCCGCTTTGAACAGGACAGGAACCCACAGACCTGAACTTACAAGATCTGAACAGGGTGGTTTATAACAGATGCTGTTGGAGGTCGCTGATTCATAGAATCACCATAAGTCATAATCGACTTGAAGGGACATAACAACAGCAGGGCTGTGTACATATCACTGGCTTAGAGAGCAGCCAGGTAGTTATTTTCATCAATTCGAATTGAAGCTGGTGCATCAAAATGTAGTGTTTCATAATTGACTTCAAGGCACATAACAGTAACATATATATGTATTCACTAATAGGCAAAAAACCTTGCGGTTTAAGAATGTACCTATTGCCCACCGATATATCTATCCAACTTTAAAAAGCAGGGAAATTGGGCAGCTATGATGAATGCACCTCCTCTCTGAGATATTGTACTGCCCTACAAATTTGTCAAAAATGCAAACACAATTTGGGTTGGTCTTTCACAGTCCAATCCACTTGCTGTGTAGCTTGGAAGAAGTTGGTAACTTGCGCCTCTGAGCATATGAGCATATCGATCCTGACTTATGGCGACGATATGAATAGGGTTTTCATGGTAAACGGTATTCAGAGGGGGTTTACCATTGCCTTCCTCTGAGGCTGAGAGGCAGTGACTGGCCCAAGGTCACCCAGTGAGCTTCATGGCTCTGTGGGGATTCGAACCCTGGTCTCCCAGGTTGTAGTCCAACACTGACCTGGGGAGGGGCAGGGGGGGAGGAAATTGGGTGAGTGGGCACTGTGCAGAGGGAAGGCCCCTTTCCTTTCCAAAAGGAAAACATTGTGAACAGTATCATTGCTTCTCAGTGTTTCCCCCACCTTTTAAATCTACAGCAGGCACATGTAGCCTCCTACCCAAATTTAAACCAAAGCTGACCCTGGCCACATCCAACACCATGCCTTTATTTCTCTTTAGACAGTCATGGCTTCTCTCAAAGAATCCTGGGAAGTGTAGTTAGTGAAGGGTGCTGAGAGTTGCTAGGAGACTCCCTGTTCCCCTCACAGACATTCAATTAGAGTGGCTGACTGTTAAACCACTCTGACCACTGGAGCTTTGTCAGTGGAATAGGAGTCTCCTCTCAGCCCCCTTCACAAACTACACTTCCCAGGATTCTTTGGGGGAAGCCATGACTGTCTCAAGTGAAATAAACATCTGGTGTGGGTGTGGCCCCCTGATCAGGCAAGCCCAGCAGCTGTGAGTCTGGCTTTTAGAACACTGACAGTTGGTTCTTACTGAGCATGCCCGAAATTATCATTGAGTTCCAGCCAAAATTTCTTAAATTGATTAAAAATCATTTTTTTAAGGTTTAAACGGCAGAAGATGAAGGTCGGAGTATGGGGTAAGGTCAGTAATAGGATTACAGGTACTCTGTGAACATGGCTGATTTTTAATGAATTTCAACAGATTATAAGAACTCTGAGAGAAAGAAGTCCAAAAGGACTCTGGGTTTTTCCCCCTCTCTTTTTAGACTTTGAACCCTGTATTCTCTGACTGTTTTGTGTATTGCCATGAAAATTGAGAGGGTTGTTAAGCAAGCATTTCTGAGTTCAGGACTATAAATTTTGTAAGGTTTTGTTTTGAAATGAGCTTATGGGAAGCATCAGCATGGCATGGGGGTATTTTCAATTGAACATTGTGGAATGTGAAAAATCCCCGCTGGCTATAGTATACAAACGACCACTCTCGTGGCTGTATAATATGTACCAGCCCAAAATGGTGGCAAATCATCCATCACCAGGTATTGTGAAACATGGTCACATTTTGGCAAATGTGAGGAACCTTTGGCCACATATTGTTGAACCACAACTCCCATCATCCCTGGTCATTGGCCATGCTTGCTGGGGCTGCTGGGAGTTGTAGTTCAGAAACACCTAGAGGGCTAAGTTTCCCCACACCAGAGTTTGCACACTGCCAAAATATTCATGTGAGGGAAAGCAAGAAAATCAAGGTTCATCCAACGTAACATCATATTCCAAGAAGTGGGAGTGATGATAATATTGCAGTTAATATTTGCATTAGAATATGAATGGACTGATCAAAGGTTTCTATGTCTTCATCAGCTGCTGTATGATGAGGTTCTCCTGCATGCCTCAGTCTTAGCATACCCTCCTGGTGTCTAGTTTATGCAGGATGAGTCAGAGCGCTTCAGGTATGCATGTTGATCCATGTGAGTAACATTTGCATCGTCCTCTAAGGTTAAAGTGTGCATGCTTTGCATATCATGCATACTTACTTTCCAAAGTTGTATACAATGAGTGCAAGTCAGCCAGTGCCTCAGGAATTCTCCTTCATTTAGGACTAGCTTGAAGCTAGCATTACTTCTGCTTCTTGAGCATAAATAAGCAAGGCTACTGCCCTGGAAGTAATCGGTATTAGCCTTACTAGAGTGACTATGTTGCTATAGTTACCACTGGCTTCCTTTATATGTAAAGTATTTATTTTTACAGCTAGTTGTTTTCCTCTCCTCCCACACCTCATTATTTGAAAATTGTCTGCATGGTAAGTGATGCAAAGTGTCCCTTTCTTTCCTTTTTCTTTTTCTGGTTCAGATACCAATATATTTTTTAGCCAAGATCACTGATTCATAGAGTAACAAGTTTTCCAGATGCTGCTGCTGCTGTTTTATTTTTAGTGATGTCTGAATAGCAGCCAGGCTTATATTATATAACAGCAATGTTATTGCCTTCATATGCATTTTGTTTTCCTGGTAAAATAATCACAAATCTTTGAGGAAGTGGACACTTCTTAGATATTATTCTTCGGATTTAGGGGAGTAGGGGGAGAAATGTCATGAGTCTGGACTGATCTGCCAACAGAAATCAAATTCAAGACTGTAGAGCTTGCTTCTTAGCCGGAAAATCTGATGCTGGTGTCCTCAGCAAATGAAACACAGCTGCCTTTACATCTTTTTTTGATAGTCAGGCAGAGGAATTCTACACTCTAATTATGCCTGGGGGTGGGAAAAGAAGATATGCCAGTGGAATTTGCGTATAGAATTGCTCTGTAAAAACTATATCACTATCTTGGAATGGAACAAATGCCTTCAGAGAAAACAAATATATTAATTGGTACTTCTGTCTTTTCTAAAAGAAAATCTAGCTGTTATAATTTGATCAACATATAGGTTTCCTTTTTAATTTTCAAACTTACTAGGATCATAGCTCTGTGGAAAAACAAATGTATAAGGCTCTATTTCATGATCCAGCCTGAGCCTATGTAGATTAGGAATGGAGTCCCTGTGGCCCTTCAGATGGTGTTGGACTCTAGCTCTCATCAGCACCAGCCAGCATGACCAATGATCAGGGATACTGGGAGTTGTAGTCTAAAACATCTGGAGGGGCAGAGGTTCCCCATCTCTGATGTAGAGCCTTTCAGTCAGTATAGCTGGTGTTGGCCTAGCTGGAACACTGATCTGATTCTGTGTAAGGCAGGTTCCTTATTTTTGTTTTGTTTTAAGTATTTAAAGTACTTCATATAGTGCTTTTGACGGTTAAGCCCTCCCAAGGAATTTAATCCATAACACTGAGATTGAGGAAAGTGACAGGCAGTGGCACTCTTGGATTGGTTGTAAATACAAAGCTAGGCAGGTGGGGGATGGCTGAGGATTGGTTGAGGTTGGTGGGGTAGGGCCCCATTCACCTTAATGGATATACTTCCATTACCCAAGGGAGTTCTCTAAGATAAGCCAAGCCCAACAGCAGAAAACAAACCCACAACTGCACTGCAAAACGTGCTCTACCACAGAACTATAGCACATCTTTTGCAGTGCAGTTGGTGGGTTTTCTGCTGTTGGGCTTGGCTTATCTTAGAGAACTTCAACATAGCAGTTTATTGTGCTACCCATGTATGCAAGTTTTGTGCAGCACGACATGATATTGCCCTCTTAAAAATGCTGCCCCATATTATTTTCTCATTTAATCCAGGTTTACCGTTTCTGTGCAAATTCTGATAAGTAAAAATACAAAACACCACCCAAATGGTAAATCCAGAATAAATGGGGTGGAGGGATGAGATGGCATTTTTATGAGGATGGCATTGTGTGGATGCTGCAATCTCCCCCAATACCAAATCTACAGAAAACTGCTGTGTGAAAGTAATCTTAGCCTGGCTGCTTATTTTATGTATTTATTATATCTATGTACTGATCATGTGTTCTGTAGGATTTTTAAATATGTTATTGCTGTCTTAGTTTTACTTTACAATATTTTTTTTCTAAAAAGTAGGATATAAATTTATGAAATAAAAAAAAAGGCAGGCCCCAGGTTCAGTTCCCAAAATCTTCAGACGGGGATATTTTCCGGCCTGGAACTCTGGAGAGTGGCTTCCAGTACAAATAATATTGAGCTAGCAACACAGGAAGCTGCCTTATACTGAAAGGAGGGATGGAAGGATCTGTCAGGTTTGGTTCTCTCCGTGTCTCATTTTTCCCATCCAAAGTTCAGATTTCCACATTTATACAGCAGTTTGTTTGTTTTTTAAATCCCCATGAAAATTCACCAGCATTTTAGTGCTACTTTTGCCCAATAAACACATTTTTGTATGTACAGTACTTCTGACTAATGTACAACAGTTTTGCAAGCAATTTCTCATAATGCATTTTGTATATTATTTTCACTAATACTTTCATTTTATGCACATTTTCCCCTAACTTACGCATTTTTGTAAACCCTGTTTGGTTGGAAACGGCATCACAAAATTTGGATAAGTGCAAATTTTGAAGGATGGCTGTGTTTTGGTTCTCAATATTATTTTGGAAAGTATGAATTTGATAGTTTCAGCTTTAAATTAAAACAAAATTGAATTCTTCACCCATCCCTAAACTCAGTATTGTCCACATTGATTGACAGTGGCTCTCCAGGGTCTCAGACAAGGAACATTCCCAGCCCTGTCTGGTGATGCCAGGAGACTGAACCTTGGATCTTCTTCATGGAAAGCAGATGCTCTGCCACTGAGCTATGGCCCTTCCCCCAGATGTTAGATGGTCTGACTCAGTAAAAGACAGCTTCTTTCTGTGTTGCAGGAACCCTTTTTTAAAAATAGTTTTATTTGTGCATTTTCAATAGTAAATACAGACTCTTGACTGCCCATCTTTCTTGTAAAAAAAAGTGTGATGTTGCATTCCCTTGTACCTCTTTTCATGTGCGTTCTTCCACAGAGGGAGAAAAACCCTTTACTCTAGAAGCACTCTCACAATTTTGCAAATATCTGAATGACTGCCAACTATGGATTCACAGCATTCTTTTTGGAACATCACTGGCCAGTCCATGGCATATATTGAAAGAGTAAACTTCCTCTTGTTTCATGTTTGCTTCACTGGAAACCCCTTCTGCATCTGAAGCTTGGGTAAAGTAAGTTACTTACTCAAGAAGTTACACATAGGAGGGTTGCAGAGTGAGGAATTGAAGCTATAGATCTCACATGCCCATGTCAGAGACCCTAAATTTCCATCGTTGGTTTTAAAAAATTGCATTGTGTCAAGGATTATTCCAGGAGAGCTGTCAAGTGGTAGCTGAAAGCTTCCTTGTGCTGGATTTGTTACAGAAGAGTGAAGCCTTTGTCTTAACACCTTACCCCTCATCCCCACTGAAATGGAACTTAAGTATGTGTCACTGCATCAGTTCACACCTCTCCCTTTGTTTATCCTGGCCTCCCTTTTCTCCACTCCCTACTTCCCTTTTTGTTGACTTCCTCTGTGTTAACATTTAGATTGCAATCACGTCAGTGCAGGGCCCTTTCTTTGTGCTTCTGTCACCCTGTGAACCACCATGTACATTGGTATCACTATATTAAATACAATAAAAAATGTTGTCTGTCATTCTGGATTCTTTGGCTACATCCAACCTTTCATGCCTGGACCTTTGTAGAGGCAAACTGGGGGAAGGGGAGGTTGTTGCAGTGGAAAAGTACCATGTGGGTGTTAGGTCCAAACCCAACACGCAAGCTGTCACTGTCTACTCAGCTCACATACACCCGGGCAGGTGCGGAGTTGAGAGCAAGAATCTATTGCCAGAGGCCAGGAAATAACACACAATATTACCTTTGCAAAGGGGTCCCAAGACCTGCGAGCGAATAGCCTTTCAGAAGTGGGAACCCCGTTTATTGATACGCAGGAGATTTATATAGTTTCCCCAACGGTTACAAAAGAGGGGAGCGGATGTCATAAAGAATAGAAAAACATTGCTAGACATAGTAACGTCTTAGATATGGAAAAAGGGGTGCTCAGGATAACAAAGCCAGGAACAACTTGCCTTCTTTCAGACATAGGCTTGCATAGTTTATACGACCTTGAGATAAGCGCTCAGAGTCAGAGGAACAAAGGATAGATAGGAGCAGGGGAGGTTCAGTTACAAGTGGGATCATTAAACTAAGAATACACTCAGGTTATATTTTCTACATTTGTAAGATTGTGTCAAGGTCCAACCATGTAAATGAAGCATAGGCATTCTTTTGTGATACAGTTGGTAACATTATACAAGACATTGAGTATAGATATGCAGAAGAAAATGATAGAACTTTTCCAGTTCAATCAGGCTTTTATTCATTTAGCCACTGGAATGTTTAGGGTCAGGTCATCGGGAAATAAACCGATATCTACTTTATATCAAGTCAGTAATATTTCCATACCCAACATGGGAAAGGGTTAAGCACCCCAACTGCTTCTTCAATGAAGTTTGCCCTCCCATACAAAGCTGCTATTCATTTCAAGAAGCAGCTGTCTGTGTTTAAATACACAAGTTTGCTTTTAGTATGTACTTTGGCCCTTAGGTGGCATGAAATGTGAAATGAAAGCAAGATGCAGAACGTGTTGGCATCTCATCATTCAGCAGGAAAGTGTGGCTGTATTTTGATCTTGGATGGAGAAGAAAGAGATGCAATTCAAAATGCCACCTGTGGAATACTAGTAGAGGTGAGACTTCTAGCTATAGGAAGCCATTTTTTCCTGCGATTTTGCTTTCCTATTCGATTCCAGCAACCTCCATTCACTCCTGCTGACTTCCTCATGAAGATGTACAGCCTGAGACTTTGGCTGAGCTTTTACTTCCTGATTAACTGGACATGGGAGCAACAGGCAGAAAGCTTTGGGCATAGCACAGAGCTCATCCTGCAAGCATGAAGTCCCAGGCTCAAAAACAACATTTTTATAATGTACCTTTTAATTTTGTCACTGAAAAATGTTATTTATCCTCAGTTAGCATATTGCTTTCAATAGTGAACACTGGTTTGATTGAGGTTATGTGAATGTCCTAACTACTTGCTGGACAATGTCTGTTACAAGACATGAGTGATACAGCTCCCCACCTCCTGAAATAGTTATGTTAACTTTTAAAAAGTTTTTTAATATGTGGTAATATTCATGGACCCCCTTTAAAAGTAAAATTAAGATGAATCATGGGTGTCCAAAAGAATTTTTTGGGGTGTGCGTGTCAAGGTAAATACTTTTAATCAAGTACAGTAACTAGCATCAGATAACATCTCTACCATTCTGGTGAATGAATGGTGGCGAGACCTGGGTAGACCTAGCCTCTGAGAGACTTGTATTTCAGGTTTACCCCTCCAATGTTTGTGTTTGGGTAGCCCTGGCATCCAGACTTCATATTTCCACTCACTGCTGAAACCCTCAGTTCTGGCTCCCTTTGCCCTCTCTGGCCACTAATTAATTGTGCAATTAATTGCTACAATTAACTTCACAATGTCCCCCACTGCAGTTCCATTAAAAAACACCAAACAACCAAGATAGCAACACTGGACTACACTCCAGGGTTGTCATATTCTGACTCCCCTCCCCCGAGCAAAATGGACATAACATGGTGTTTCTTTGCAGGGCTGGTATAACTCATCCTTACTGAGCCACAGCCCCGCTCTCAGTAATATGGGTACAGTAAAGAGAGCCTGTATCTGCAATGGCAGAGTATCTCTTAAAGCGTTTACAAACGCAGAAGAAAATCACATATTTTGTATGAAATAAAACCTGACTTTGCTGCTACCTTTTGTTTTTTTTAATTGGCACACTACTCCTCAATCGCAGCTACACTAAAATTCTGGATATCTGAATTGTTTTCTATGTGGAACAATTACTTTTCCACCAAGGAAGACCTGCAGAAAAGGCTTAAAAATAAACCAAGAGCCTAGACCGTGGGTATTTCATCTAATTTTGTCTTTGTGTAATTGGCAAAATCAAATGGTGGCTGGTGCCTATTAGAACTGGTAGGGCAGAAAGCAGGGAGACCAATACTAGGAGGAACCAGAGGCAAATAATTCTAATTTTGTCCCCATCCTCCTCTCTGCTGAGTTCTATAAGGGACAACACTTGAGACTTGAAGGAGGAGTAGCCTACAGGCAGTGCTACCCCTTGGACTTGTCATGAGAAAGAAGGCAGGCAGGTTGAGACTCACTGAGGGCAGACTGAGATTGGTGGGACAGTGTCCCATTTGCCCAAATGGAACAGGTGCCATTGGCTAAATCTGCTTTCCTAAATGTCAATCATTGCTATCATTTTATTCATTAGCTAAAAACGCTGAAAGGTGGAAATAGGCTAGTTTCTCACAAAACAAATGAGGAGAATCCCCGCACATTTTGTCTTGTATCTCAGGTTCTACAAACGTAAGAAACATTTTTTCAAAGCTGGGAATTTGGGAAATATGGTTCATTAGAGGTGGTCAACTGCTACCCTTGCCCCTGCCCCTGTAGACAACCAGGCTCTTTGTTGAAAGCAACATCTGAAGAACAGCTTACATCCGTATGAATCTGCCAACCTGTGACTTTGTCTCCTGTGCAGCCTGAAGCATGGTAGGCAGCAAAGAGGGAGAGAACCATTTCTGTAGTGGCCCCAAGAGAATGGAATGGTCAACTGAAGGAAGTCTGCTAGACCACACTGTAGCTTGCCCTTGAAGAATGACAACGTATATTATTTCAATGGGGGTTGCTTTTAAAAATTGTTTTCCTGTTTCCTTCTGTTTTTATATCAATGTTGATTTTACTGTTGTTTTGGCTTAATTTTGTTTTCATTTCTGTCATACAATGTCCAGTAGCTGACATTGGTTGAAAAAGGGATGAGACAAATCAATGGAGGAAAGCAGGTCATGTCTATCAATGACTATTAGCCATGTTGCTTAATAGAACCTCCAAATTCAGAGACAGTATGCCACCAAGTTCTAAATGCTGGGGGGTGGGATCACCAAGGGCTGTTCCTTTTGTGCCCTCACTTAGGGCAGAAACACACTCACTGTTCTGATGGTTCCAGTGCATCTCTACCTCTCTCTTCTGAAAACAGGAGCACACAATGCTAGTCAAACTCTGCCCTTTTTTTTTTACTGTAAAACCTGGTTGGAGCAACTTGGAGTGCATTTTTTTTTAAAAAAAAATCAGCTTCAAAGAGATTTCACAACTGATCGGCAGATCAACCTGTTCCCCCTCCAGGTATGGCTAATGGAAATGCTTTGCTCTGGCAACTAGTGTATTCTCAGCCTGAGAAACAGTTCTCAGAGTGGTTTAACAATCAATCCCTTTCTCCAGGGAATTCTGAAATTATAGCTCTAGAGTCTCTTAACAACTCTCCACACCCTTAAACTCAGTTCCCAAGATTATTTCGACGGGAAGCCACAATTGTTTAAAGTGGTGTGATGATGCTTTAAATGTAATAATAATAAATACATAATAAAAATAATAAATGTATAGGGGAGATGGGGTCCTACTTAATATCATACTTACTGCCTTTTAATCAAGGCTGTGTGTGCTATCCCATAAAGGCAAAGATGCAGTTGGGGCACTGATAGACAGTCTTCAATCTTATGGTGACTTCCAGTAAAAATAATGGACAAGTCTTTAAAGCTGGTGTTAGGTGTTCTTGAGTACATAGACACGGTCTTATTCTCCAGTTATTTGCTTAACCAGCTAGTGTTACAATGCAAACTCTGAGCCTTCAGCAAGTCTTGACCCAGAAAATAACTTGTCCAACAGCATAGCTTTGTGTGGGTGGAAAAAATATATAAGGAGCTCTTGTATATGGTGTCAAACAAATTATATATTTAGCCCAGCATCTGGAGCGGCTACTGCTGTCTAGAATCTTTGGGACAGGTCTGCTCTAGTTCCTATAGTAGAGATCCTTTAAACTGGTCTTAAATATTTTATTGCAAAGCGGGGCTGAGCTATGCTATGACGAGTCTCATCCTTGAGGTCTGATCTGATGAAGGATGGGACAAACTACGTTTGCAAAATAACTGATTTTCATCATAGGAGTCAACTTCCTTCCTTCCTGCTATATTACTATAGTGTTTTGCAATACATTACTATTCTTGAGTTCCCTAATATATTGCAGAGGTATAGATCAAGGAAAAATACTACTGAAAAGTTACAGAACTGGGGAAGGAGAGAATCAAGTCCACTGCTGTTAATGGAAGCCATGAGTACTTGCATCTTGCTATCACAGTGCTGGAGAGCTAAATCACTGCAAAAGCATAGCTTGGATGGGGTCTTGCACTGTTCTAATATGTCCTGTCTTCATTTATTAATTCTACAAGTCCTGTCCTCATTTATTAGTTCTATCTGGAGTGCTTCTCATCCATTGCCTCTCATCCAACACTGCCTTAGCTGTCACAGTCTACTATTGTCTCCTCTAGACTTGCTATTTGGCAACTTAAATGTGCAGGCAATTTTTACCATATGAGGGCACAAAGGGCCTTTCTGGTCCTGAGTTTCTGTCCCTAGGCAGGCTGTGATTCCTCTGCTGTCTTTAACTATGTGCTTGGTAGGCAAAGTAGAAAAGCTTGCACCAATGTGGACCGCATGCTTCTCATTTATATATCTGAGCCACTTCCTAGAGCCCATTGGCTGTCCTAGGCTTGAATGCATTATCTCCATCTCTTCAAAAATGACATGAGAGCCTGTTGACACCAGAGATTTGATGTGAGACATTACAAGGTAGTTGTCACCTACTACATTACATTATGGTAGCAAGAACACATGAGCATTAACTATATTGAGTCCAGTCAGTGATCTATTGAGGCCAAGCTATTAAGTCCATTACACAAACTCTCCTTTAACTGGAGATATCAAAGACCCAACTTGGAGCCATTACATGTGAAAATGTTGTTGCCAAAGTTTGTAATTGTCTAGTTCAGAATAAGAATGTTTCTGTTTGTAATGCTTTGTTGTATTTTGTATTGAGTGTTATTTCCCATCAAAAGTTATGTCCCTTTTTTGTGATATTCTGCACGTGCTCACTCAGCATTCATCACACCAGATGCCCAAAGCCAGCTGTTTTGTAGGTGCATGAGCAACATACTCTTGCAAAGCCCTTGTTCTCACTGAGACTCTCTTTGCTGTGAAACTATGTGAATGTCAAAGGCAGCTGAATTATAAGTAAATGTGCAAAAGTTATTTAATGCTAAACCACTTGCTCTCACTGAAACTCTCTTTGACTGCTGTGAAACTATATGAATTAACTGTAGCTCCAGCTTCTTTGTAAAACTAGAATGTTCTTTTACAGTTTATCCCTCTCAATGAAACTTACTGATTGTTCTGAGCTACATGACCAGACCACTCAACTAAGCAGTTTTTTCTTTGGTGCATATGTTCTCTATTATAGTTAGTTCTCTTAATTGTTTTTTGCATGCAGTTTATGTTTCCCATGTACATCTTAAATGCTCATTAATGTCTAAATGTGTTTGTTGGGGGGGTTGCTGAATTTCCAAGCATCTCTCTGCCATGACTGGTGCTGAGAACTACAATTCCCAGGGAGCAATATGATACGGTGAAATGAGTGTGCATGTGCCTGAATTACAAGCTCAAAGAGAACTTTTTTTTAAAGGCTGGTTTATGAGTTTGCTTTTTTCCTTCTCCCTCCCAATCTTTTTTCCTTTTATATCATGACTTCTACATTGTGAGCCTATGCCTAGATGTGTTGCTGGTGCTGCTTTTAATTTGGAATCTGGTCTAAATTTTTTCAGTTGCCAATGTATGCAATAAATTGCTAAATACAGGAAAACTTTTTCTCTAGCACACCTTAATGCCTTACCCTCAAAAATTTTAGAGGAGCAGATACAACAAAATTCCTGTAAACAACAGCTACTACCTTTGTAATAACTAGGAAGTGGAGTCAGTGTCACATGTTCTTATATGCATTTGTATCAGGGGGTTAGAGAAATGCTGATATACCCCCATTACACAGTGCTTCCCAGGACAATCTTCACAGTCTCTGTTGATCATTTCATGGGAGGGCTTTAATTGCATTAAAACACCTGTGCAGATTTCACTACTCTTCTGTTCTTCTGAAAAATATACCTACAGTCTGAGAAAAGATTGAATGACCAAAGAGAAAATACAGGGAAAATAATTGAAGCAAATTGTAGAATTTCTTAACAATGACTAATGGAAGTTGCAATCTATGGCTGCTTTCTGACCCCTCCACCCCCAATTTCTTATTTATTATATAATGTCACTTTTAATTTGTGGTTGGGGGAGTCCAAGTAAATTATATTTGTATTCTATTGTAAGCCCGAGGGCAGGAACTGTCTTATTATTGATAGAAGCTACTCTGGAAGCCCCCCCCTTTTTTAGAGCAGAGTAAAATACTTTAAATAAAGAAATAAGTTTCCTGCATGCTCACTATGAAAGTTCATAACTGTTGAGTTGATTCCAAGTCATTAGCTGATTCCAAGTTCACCCAACATTAAGGGTGCTTCTCCACTAGGTGTTTAATGCTACTCTGGGCTCATTTGAGAGGAAGGGCAGGATATAACTTTAAATAATAATCATAATATTTAATGTGGGATTGCCATGCTTCATACACTCACTTTATATGGGGCGTCCAGGCATAACTGTCATCCAATCATTGTCATCCTGTATTTTTCCTTTGGTCATTCCATCTTTTCTCAGACTGCAGGAATATTTTTCAGGAGCACAGTAGAGTAGTGTAATCTGCACAGGTGTTTTGATGCCTTTAGTGCAACCCTTCGATCTTTTAAAAGTGCAGGGTTTTGACATAGGCAGTGACGGGAAAGTGAACCAGTCATTGCTAAGTGTACATTCATTATAACATTTGTGGTGGATGCCATTTTATGATCCCATTTTTGTTAATCTAGGGCACAATCCAACTCATATTTACACTGGGCTGATATGGCAGACCCGTGGCTGAGCTGGCAGAGTCCCAGCACCAATGGCAGAAGCCCCTCACCCTGACTCAGCTGTGGTGGCTGCTGGCTTAGCCAGGATTCTGCCAAGGAAGCCCAGCCCAGCAGAAGGGATGTTGGCGGAAGCCGGTGGAAGGCCTGAAAAAGGGGTGTTCCAGGGGAACGTTGGAGGAGGGGCCAAGGGGGGGACCTCTGCAACATCCAACTCCTGTTTGAAGAGCTCCTATGGGTCCCAATCTGGGCCAAGGTTACTCCGAGAAAAAGGTCGGCCTAAGAAAATAATGATAATGGAAGTCAATGGGGAGCGCTTAATTGCCGGTAGGGGTATTCATGGGAGCTGCCTTTTTCTTTTCTGTTTCTGTGTTCAACTCCCAACTGAGCCAGCATTCAGCCAGCCCAGCGGCTCCCAAATGGCAAATGGATGCTGCAGAGCTTCCCGCCAGCTCTGTCGGCTCCCCTTGAGCTGGATTACTCTGCCCATTAACAAATTTAACTTTTCCAGGTATATGTATTTTTTTTAATGAAAGAGAGTCATGACGTATAATGCTATAGCATTCTTGTAGTATAGTGTTATAACACTAAACCTCTCTTACATTTAAAAAAAATATATAGCTGGAAAAGCATGTCAGTGATAATTAAAAGCACTATTAAAAAATTAAAATGGCATTCATCACAAGGGTTATACTGAATGTATGTTAAGCTGCAAATAGCCCCACCCACAGCAGCTTTGTCACCCCCACTAATGTGGATAGAACATTGCAAGTTGTATAAACAAAACCCACAATAATTCTGGTCGTGTGGAAAGTCAACTGCAATTCCACTTACAATAGAAGAGCAATGATTGTAGCTATCTGATAAGAAACAATGCCTCACAAAAAGGAGGGAAATTACAACCTCTAATAGTTGTTACAAGGTCATTTCTTATTGTCTTTATATATTAGGATGCTTAAGATATAAAGGTCACATCCATACCATACGCTTAAAGTACATTTGAAGTTTGCAGCTTCCCTCGAAGAATCCTGGGAACTGTAGTTTACCATCACAGAGCAACAATTTCCAGTAATTTATGCTAGCGCTTTAAATGATAACACTTCTTTGTGATGGCTTTAAAAGAAGATTAGACAAATTCATGGAGGACATGAGGCTATCAATGGTTACTAGCCATGATGGCTGTGCTCTGCTATCCTAGTCAGAGGCAGCATGCTTTTGAAAACCAGTTGCCGGAAGCCTCAGGAGGGGAGAGTGTTCTTGCACTCGGGTCCTGCTTACAGGCTTCCCCCAGGCACCTGGTTGGCCACTGTGAGAACAGGATGCTGGTCTAGATGGGCCACTGGCCTGATCCAGCAGGCTCTTCTTATGTTCTTATGTTCTTATGATGCTGTTTACAATTCTGATTAAAAGCTAAGGTTGGTATTCAGTGCTGCTGTTCTGCTAGCACAACAGACTTATGCTTCCACACTGAAACTTCTCTCCCCTGCAGCCCCTTGCGCACCCTCAAAATCTTCTCCAGAGGGTTGGGGGACCCTCCAGAGCAGATTTTGGGGGTGCAGAGGGAGAGGAGAGGAAGTCCCTTTGCTTGAGTGGAACTCTGCTCATGCAGTGTTGGATACTACCCTAACAGCTGGCTAAAGATCTTTTGTTGAAACTCAATGTGTTCTACAATTTATTTCATAAACATCTAATCTATGCCTGTCTGCTGATCCTAATAAACTGTATATTGTGCAATGTACTGCTGCCCTTTGGGTGTGTGTGTGTGTATGTGTGAATATATGTATGCATATGCATGGGTCAACACAGTAGTTTTGGACTCTCTGGGGATGTATGGCAACGGGTTGTCATGATGAGCTCCAGCACTTCGACATTTACCACTACACTACCACTGAGATGTATAGTGCTATAACATTAGCAAAGGAAGCTACAATGAGTAGGGTACTTTTGTCTAGTCAACAGCCTGATCCTATGCAGAGTTAGTCACACTTAAGTTCTTTGAAACCAACAGGTGATACCTAACTTTGCAAAGGATTGCTCTTCATTGTTGCAACCCTGTGTACATTTACCAGCAAGTAAATTCCATCAAACCCAGTGGGATTTAGTTCTGTATATCACTGACAGCACAAGAGTTGCCCATATGATTCATTTCTGAGAGCCGGTGTAGTCTCAGTTGATAGAGGGTTACACTTGAACCTGGGTTCAAATGCCACTTCTTCTTTGGACTCATTATATGGCCTTTAGTGATTCACTGTTAGCTTCCAGACAATGAGCCTTTAATGAGTTTAATGAGCATTTGTCCTGATTTATTTGAGGGGAGCCAGGTTGTTATGTTCATCAATTCAAATTGAAGCTGGTTTGGTGGAAATACATCAAAATGCAGTGTTTCATAAGAAATGACAGGATAAATATGGATTGTGGCTAACATTGTGCATACACCACTCCCCGAGCCAGCAGTGGCAGTGCACCAGATGCAGAGAAAACGGGGTGTGTGTGTGTACATAGCCTAGAAGGTGTTGCCTCAAAGGAAGTGTTATCCCACATTTTACAATGTATTTCTCTGTCACTCTCCTTATTGCAAAAAGTCTGATCTTTTGGGGAAGCAGATTTGCTGCGCAAGTCCTCTCAATCCACTATAGCTGTGAGACCTGAATTGGCAGGTATGTGAATCTCACCCAAAAATAGCAGCAGTCTGGAAGTATCCACTGTTTCTCGACTCCTTTTTCCCATGTGTAAAACAGGTGTAGCAAGTAAGGCTGTGATCCTATTCACATGGTGATAAGTGAAATTGTATTCAGTAGCGCTTACTTTTGAATAGTTATGCAAAGTTTTATACCCTAAGGCAGTAATTCTGCTTGCAAGCTTTCCATAGGCACCTGATTGGCCACTGTGAGGACGCTGGACCAGATGGGTGTTGGGCTTGATCCAGGGCTCTTTTATGTTCCTTATCCTATTTACCAAAGGGTGGCAAGCCTGTGGCCCGCAGACCAGATCCATTCACCTAAAGATGCAAGTGGCCCATCACCCTCAGCAGAATCAGGCATCTTTTCTCCCTCTGGTATGATACTATTGTTAGGAGGTCTCATTGGTCAGGAAACAGAAAGAAGCGCTCACACTTACCCGGAAGTAAATCCCATTAAACTTAGTAGGGCTTACTTTTTGAGTAGACATGCTCACGATTGCACTGTGAATCTATCTTGTGCCATTGGCAGTAGTTTACAGTGCAATCATATGTATGCATGCCCAGAATAGAGTAAGGTAGTGGAGAGTAGGGACGGAGTGATTGAAGCGAGAGAGAAACTCCCCAAGCCAAGATACATTATGTCAAGCTCCGCCCACTGGTGTGGACCGCAAGCGGCAGAGCAGCCACAAATGTTATGACTGAAAACACGGGTATGTGTGGAAGCTACTGTGCCAAATGCGCGCACAGAAAAATCGGATCTGAATAACCCCGTCTGCGATTAAGGGCCCCTTCTGGAGAGCCACCCTAACGTACGCAACACAGAATTTGATTTAGCTCCTCACCCCTCAAGCGTTTTACGAAGCTAACTCGGAAAATATTACGCCGCTTAGTGCCAACAACATCCCATGTCAATAATGAGATCAAGGCCAGAAAAATGATTTTCTAAAAAACTTATATCTGCCTATCGCTCTAATTTCCCCGTCCCTCTAATTCTGTTTTGCCAGGAAATTTGATTTTCCCAAGAAAGGGCGCAGGACCTATAGCATCCTCCTCGCAGACCACCGAAGACAGGAATGATTCAATGGTGGATCTTCTCGCACTTTTGTTTGTTTTTGTTGCGGGGCTGATGCTGATTTCCTTGCCTCTCCCTCTTGCAGTGAGTTGCAGCGTCCTGTAGGCTACGATGTGTCAGTTGTTACAAAATGCGGGAGGCGGGGCTTTGCCTGTGCGTGACGTGGGGCGAACTTAATTCAAGCCTGCAGTCAAAAGCAGCTCCGTGCACAAACGGCGCAGGTTTGAGCAATGCGTTTTCAGCAGGCAAACTAACTTCTCGATCGCTTTTCCCTCTTTCTCGGCCTCGGGAGCTTCGAGCCTGCTTGGAAGGGGTGGCATGTGTGTGTCGAGGCGCGGGGGGACGCAAGCCCTTTCTGCAACTTGACCTTCCTTTGGATTACAGCCAGAGAGCTTTTCATGCCGCGCCTCCTTGCAATGGGTTTGCCTACATGCTAAAGAAGGACGAACCTTTGCGTGTGTTGGTGCTTTTTCTGATTTTTTAACCAGGCGGCTTCCAGTGCTTGGCTATATTTAGTGATTTATTTATTCGGTGTTTTTTTTAAAAAAAGAACCCTCTCCAACACGCATCGGCTCTTTCAAGGCTGCTTGGGTGCAGGTGACACACCCTCCTCCTCCCCCCCCTCTCCCCTCCCCCCCTTCATTCACTCAGGTCGTTAGCACAAGGGCAATAGATCTATCTCATATCCGCGCCAGGTTCTTCTTTTCTGAAGCGGCTGCTGCTGCTGCTGCAGTTCGCCGATCGAAAGAGGCAAATGCTGGGGAATTGCCTGCCCAAGGGAGAGAAGACGAGAAGCTGTTTTCTCTTTGCAGCAAAGTGAAAAGGATAAAGCTGCAAAACTGATCAAACGGAGCAGACCAAGCCGAGGGAGGGACTTTCTGCTCCTTCTAAAGGAAAAGGAAGGCAGAAAAAAGATCATCGGGATCTTGCTAGATCTTTCCGAAGATGTCATCTCAAACTAAGTTCAAGAAAGACAAAGAGATCATAGCAGAATATGAAACTCAAGTAAAAGGTGAGTGGCAGCTATATACCACTCTCTGTCTACTTTCACCCAGTTCCTACTCCTCCCCTCCTCCTCTTCTCTCCTCCTTTCTCTCTCCTGACCCCCTCTCTCTTTTCATCAGGCCTCTTCATTGTTATAAATCTTATTATGCATCGGTAATCCTATTGTGAAAACACTGGGATCACCAGAGCAAGCCCCAGCTGCTGATGGCTGATTTTATAGGCGAGAGAGGTCGAGGTGGGGTGTGTTGGGGGAATCGCTGTGGGGGTAGTAAAAGCTGCATTGCAGTTGTGTGAATGGTGGTGTCTTTTTAACAGTCTCGGTTTTTAGAGAAAGATCTTCACTTTTATCTTCTTGGCAAGGTATCTCTTTCTCGCTAAATCGCTTGATAAATAGTGCCTTCCTTTGATTAAAGCCCCATTTCGGTGTGGGCGGGGGCATCCATCCGTATTTAATAGATGTGTATGTGCCTGGCCAGATTTGTGTTTTGCATATTATACTGAGTACCTAGGCGTGGGTTTTTATATCTCCCATATGTGGAACGATGCTTTCTGGTGCCTGTTTCCCCACAATGAACAGCATTTAGATGAAAGAACCTGTATTCTGTGTATGTCAATTTTTTAAACAGCTTTCTTCTGGTTTTTTTTTAACTATTTGGATTTTTCTCTTCGTTAGCTCTTAGGTCACACAACCAGGGGAATGGGTAGGACCAGCAGTTTCTGATAAACACAGTTTATTTGAGCAGGAGACCCTCAACATGAACAGAAGCAGCTTGGGTGTCTTCCACATTAGTACCTATGATGACACATCCGTGGGTGAAGGTTCAGCTCTAATCTGGAGAGATCTGGCCTGTTATTTCTGCCATAACCTCATTTTTCTTTCTCCACCCCTATTAAGCAACACCCCCACCACAACATAAAATCCACATGCATTCTTGGTTTTTAGCAAGCATTTAGAAAAACCAAACACTCTTTCTTCCTTTTCTCCCTCCCTGATAAAAACCAAGGTCGATTAGAAGTCTAAACCTAAAACATGGTGCTGACTACACATCATGCATTGTACTGTTTACTATGGGGCTGATGCCTGATATGGCATGAGGTATCAGTGTTTACTTCTGTTTTCCTAATCCGTGGATTATTGATGAGCTGATGCTTAAAGAGCAGTTGGCTGGTTAGCTTTGCATGTTTGCCATGTTCTTCTGTGCAAAAGATTCTGGGGGAAAGTTTGGTGGCAAAGTTATTGCTGAGTACCATCTGCATAACCGCATCCATTGATGTTATTCCTTATTTTGGATCCTGACATAATGTGCTAAAACAATATATTTTCTCTTGATCAAGCAGTTATGCTCTTTTTTCTTTCTTGAGTAAGCCTGCATAATGTTGAGTATTCTTGCAAGGTTGTAATGAAGAATGCTGTGCAGGCTTCCCCCACCTAGAAAATAACTTTCAGGGTGGTGCATGATTGTTACGTTATTTATTTGTGCTTCTAGCTCATCCTTCAGCAAATGTTCCTGCAGTGGGTTACAAAAATAATTTAAACAATCAAAATAAGTACAATATGTTAAAAAAAATAACACTATAAAATTTTATTTTTATTTTATTAATAATATCATGCGACGTGTAGATAACAGAACTACTGTAAAACCAAGTGGATTATTTGTGTGAACACGAGAGCCCTTGTGATAAATAGTTTAGATGATGTCCAACCAAGTCATACTTGGAGGAGACCCACTGAAATCAACTGACTTAAGCGTATTGATTTCAGTGGATCTACTCAGAGTATGATTAACATCAAGTATCACCCTTGTGACAGAAGAGTTGGCCTGTTACAAATACTTAAGTCTCTAGATATGCAGTTTAGTATCATTTGCCAAAATAGGATGAAATCCTGGATCTCTTAATGTCATTGAAATTTTTTCCATTAAGTTCAATAGAGGCAAGATTATAAAAGATCTGATATTATCCTTTGTAATTGTTCTTGGATATCCTGTAGTAGTTTCTACAGGAAGCTTCTTAATAAGCTGCTGTTGCCATAATGTTGTGTTTTAGTCAGCAGTTACTTCATTGTTAATAGCTGAGTGGCTTGCAGTGTTCTTTCCTGTTTGTGTAATATAAAGATTACATGCCTTTGAGACTAGGGGTAGATATGTGGACTGGGTCTTGGTGGTACATCTCATTTTCCCTGTAAATATAAATAAATTTAATCTTGAAAGGGAATATGTATCAGATTTATCTCCTGTTACCAGTGCACACTTGAAAAAAATCTGAATAAAGACATTTTTTTTAAAAAGTACTCACCAAGCACAATATTAATTATATTATTGAAGTAAAACCAGGAAATTCTATAAGATGCAAAATTAAGACTGGTTGAGTTGCCTTCAAGGTAAGTCTCACCCCATCATCTCTCAGATCATTTAAATCAGCCAAAATTTCCAGGGTGTGTGTGCCAATAGTGGGTGGGGACAGAGGTAAATGTAGGCGGGGCAACAGTTGTGACTTCTTAGCTTTGTACAGTAGGCTGCCTTCCAGATATGCCAAAGTCAGAGGTTTTTAGGGCCCTCTTACCACATAGCCATGAAGTTCACTGGGTGACCTTGGACCAGTCACTGCCTCTCAGCCTCAGAGGAAGGCAATGTTAAACCACCTCTGAATACCACTTACCATTCATAGGGTCACCATAAGTCGGAATCGACTTGAAGGCAGTCCATTTCCATTTTTTACTATTTCACCCAGGCAAGTGCAGCATTATCAGAGTTCAAGGACACATTCTAGCTTGGCAAGAGCACTTGATGGGGAAAAGCAAGTGAAGGCTGGGATTTGGGGGGGAGAGTATTCTTTCTGTAGAGTCCTGAGGACTGACTAGGGAGGCCTGGAGGGTTGTGTTTGGTCCCTGGGCTTGAGGCTCACTCCTGCTTTAAATAGGTTTGTGCTGCTCCTTGTATTGGTGGAGCAACTTCCAGACCTTCCAAAACAGAGATTTTTGAGGCGATGGGGGGTGACCTTTGATCTTGTATATCTGTTTGTTTTACTGTGCCTTTTCAGCCTTCAGTACTTGGCTTTGAACAGTGATAGAACTGTTGCAGCTCATGCTGCTATTTGCCAGTTGTCATCTGTTTGTGTATATGTGCCCTAGATCAGTGGTTCCCAACCTGGGGGTTTGGACCCCCTGGAGGGCCGCAAACCCATCCCAGGCAGGTTGCCAAGAGAAGAAAGAATTATTTATTAATTTTAAAATTATTTTTAAAAAATCATTAACAGTTGGTCTGTGTACCACCAACTTGTGAGCCTGCACTACATATGCACGCAGCCACTTCCACCTCCCTTTTGTCCCTGCCAGCCAGCCAGCAGTCAGTTTCCTCCACACAGAGGGCTGAGCAGCACTTGAGCGAGTGCATCAAGAGAAGGGGCCAGCTGGGCTTATTTCAGCTCCAGCTCTCCCCACTGTGTTGTCAGCAGCAGTGAGGGAAGATCGATCAAGCTGATTGGCTCTGGCTGTAGAGACAGAGGGACACTGGGAGGGGTGTGCCTACCAAAAAAGTAAGGGGATGGAGTACTGGAGCGTCCCCCTGTGAATACACCCCTGGGCACTAATTAAAAATTCACTGTATAGTTAACTCATAGTATAATGTATACATCTACTCAGAAGTAAGTCTCTTCATATTTAATGAGGCTTACTCCCAGGTAAATCAAATTGCAGTAATCGGACCAGACTAAGTGTCTGTTGAAGCTTTGAAGCTGTATTACTTTTTGTGGGGAGGGGGGCATGGTTAAAGGAAGTAAAAAATTATGTCTGTAAAACAAGGACTTAAGCTGCAATCCTAACCAAGTCTACTCAGAAGTAAGTCCTGTAGAATTCAGTGGAGCAACACCCATGTGCGGTCAGTTAGGCTGAGAGTTAATAGCTGACCCAAGACAGTAAGAAAGGGAGAGACAAAAAAGATGGGTAAAGTAAGTTTTAAAAATGTGAAACTACAGATGCTCAGTGTATTTTTGTTGCTGTTTATCAAGACTTTGAGTGTGTTATTATACAGTTGCATATGTTCATTATATTTTTAAGTATTTTAAAATATGTTGTTACCCAAATTTTGTTGTTTTTACTCTTAACATGAGTTCTTTGCATGGTTTAGGGTTGGCATTCGGGGAGAGCTCTTGTGCCTTGCACAGCTGTGTGGCAGTCAGAAATTAAATTAAGCCTTTTCTAGTATGGAAATACAATTATAGGGAAAGTTTCACCTGTTCACATTGTCAGACATCATCATTGTTGTTGTCATATGGAGCTTCCTGAGCTGAGTGCTGAAGATGAGGCATCATTGTATACAGGTGGGACACTTAAAACCAGAGTCCAAATGCCCTGGTATCAACCAGGCTCTGCTCACCACTCTGGGTGGTTTACTTTTATCGCCTTCCTTTCATTTCTTTCCAAATTTGTTAAAAGTTGTTTGTATTGCTGTAACCTGCCCTGGGACCTTTTGGTGAAGGGCAGGTAATAAATATCACCATCATATCTGTTATTGTGATGAATAAAAAGTGACCTTATTTAACATTTCATTATGTATTTTTTCAGTTAACAGATGAACAGTTAGCGTGTGGGGGTCGTGAAAGATTTTGAAGTTACAAAGGGGATCCCATACTTACAAAGTTCAGGAACCACTGCCCTAGATTTAAATAGTTGCAATGCATGTTGATTCTGCATTGATGCTTTGTCTTAAAGCTTGTTCTTCACCTAAATAGCCATTCCCAGTTTAAGAAGAGACAGTTGTGTACAAAAGTGGAGTACTTAAACTGGTGTTACTCAAGTCGGGTTCCTATGATCTGCATTGAAGCTGTTTTGCTGGTGGGGCAAGGAGGCATAATGTGAGGACCCCATTTCTTGCAGCAAGTTGTCCCAAATCAGAGGTGGCTAATCTGTGGCTCTCTAGATGCTATAGTCCAGCAGGGATATGATGTGGCAGGGCCATAGGCAGGGATAGGATGTGGCAAGGAAGATGCGTTCTCTGTCTTCCATGGTGAGTTTTTAAACATCTCCTGCTCTGTATACCAATGTGGCAGTAGTATGGTTCACAAAATCTGGCTTCCTCCCTTATCCTCTGACCCATTGTCACTATGGACTGCTCCAAATCTCTTTCTGTTACTCATTCATGTTAATCATCCAAGGCTTCTATTCCTTGTTTCCCCCTCCAGACAGCAGAAAATACTGCTGCTGTTGGTTCGTTGCACTCCGTTTTTATTTACTTAATGTGTCTGTCGTCTTTGGTAGCTGAGCTGCTTTTCAGTTGACAAGCGAGCACAAACATTTTGCTAACAGAGGGCTCCAGCTGTACTATATGTTTAAAGCCATACCTTACTACTTTAACAGCCATGGTTCATGCCAAACAATACTGGGAACTGTGCAGAGAGCTGTTCCCCCTCACAGAACTACAGTTCCCAGAGTGGTTTAACAGTCAATCCCTCTTCCCAGGGAACTCTGGGAATTGTAACTCTCTGAAGGGAATAGGGGTCTCCCAACAATTCTAAGCACCTTGAACAACAGTTCCTTGGTTTCTTTGGGGGAAGCTATGACTGTTTAAAGTGGTATGCTACTCCTTTAAATGAGTGGTGCAGATGAGGCCAGAGTTGACACACTATTTAAGGATAGAGACGCACTTATTGTTCTGACAGTTCCAGTGGGTCTCCACTTTTCTTTCCTGAAAATGGGGGCAAACAATGGTAATCGAACCCCACCCCTTCTTACTGTAAAACCTGGTCGGATCAGCTTAAGTGGGTTTTTAAAATTAGCTTCAAAGAGATTTCACATTTGATTGGCAGACCAACTTGTTTCCCTTCCAGGTGTGGTCAATGAAAATGCTCACAGCCTAATTCTTGAATTGAACACAAGAAGAGTCCATTGAGATTAGCTCAATGGTCCATCTAGTCTAGCATCCTGTTTCCAACAGTGGCCAACCAGATGTCTCTGGAAAGCCCCCAAGCAGGATGTGAGGGTGGAAGGGGCTGCCGGGGAATTTTGTAGTTCGTTGGACTGAGGGTCCTTGAGTAAAATCAAAGAACACATGCTTGCAGCAAAAAGGTAGGCCTTTATTGGATGACAAGCATATCCTTGGTCATTCTCTCTCTTAGTGAGTGAAGAACTGCAACATGGCACTGGTTGCCTGGGGTTTTTATACATTTCAGGACAAAGACTTTAGCATCTACCAATCAGGAGTTCATACATCAGTATGACATGGGCATTACAGTATTACACAGATATCTGCATAGGCATTGCATAGGTACTGCACTTTCTGCATCGTGTTCTGGTGAATTTGGCAGTGTTCAGTACTTCACATAAAAGTACATTTTCACTGTGAGCTAAGCATTCCAGCTAATGCAATCCTTCCTACATCTTGGAGAGTTCAGAGATGTCTATTGTCTATTCAGTGTTATCATAGTTGTTTAGAGTACAAGTTGTTTCAAACAAACCAGCACAGTCAGGGAAGACAGCTCCAAGAAGAAAAAGGGTTCTGGCTGGCTACTAAACGTATTAAACGTTAAATTAAACTATTAAAATGTTATAAACCTTTATAAAAATATAATTTGCTTATTGTTTGTATATAAAGAATGTCCCCAACAGGGCTATGAAATAAGAGTGTCTGGAATCCAGAACAGCAACACTTTACACTGCAAGCAGTTTACAACAAATAAAAAAACATACAATAAAAACCATTAAAAATACAGTAAAAACAAAGGTAAACTATTGTAAAAAGACATCTTTTAATTGCCTGCATAAGGCTGGCGGAACAGAGGTTATCAGCAGGGTTTAAACGTTAAAACTGAAGGTGCCTGCTGAATCCCTGTTGGCAGAGCATTCCGGCTGATGACACTGAAGGCTCATTTTTGTATCAATGTTAAATGAGCCTCTCCATCTTGGGGGATGACCAGTGCCGCTCATTAAGATGATCTCAGTGATTGAGCTGGGATATAAGGGTTCAGGTGGACTTAAGTTGTTCAGGGCTTTGTAAGTTAATACAAGGACCTTGAACCTAGCTCAGTAGTGGCCCCCAAAAGGCATCAAAGTAAGCACTGGAGAGCCTTTTGTAGATAGCATCCCACAAGTAGGGAACCACCGCCAGGAAGCCTCTTTGCCTCCATCACCACCTGCCTTGAATTGGATGGTGGGGCCTCTTGGAGCAGAGCCTTGAATGATCTGAGCATATGGGCAAGTTCAAGTTGGAGTAGGCAGTCCTTCAGGTAACCTGGTCCAAATCATTCAGGGTTTAAAGGCAAGTGTCAGTACTTTGAATTGTGCCTGGAAATGGACTGGACTGGCTAGATCAACGAGTTGGGACTCTCAAATGCAATTCCTCTCCCATTGGTATGTGGGATCCTTTCTTGTCATCCTCCTAATTGCTCAAGGGGATGGTTTTTCCTGGGTTCAAGCATGAAGATCACAGAGTACAGGGTGGAGTACCCATGGCCCTCCTGATGTTGCTGGGCTGCAGCTTCTTTCATCCCCACCCATTGACTATTGACTATGGTTCTCCACCCTTGCCCTAGAGGATTTCTCTGTGTTCATCAAAGGTGGTAATCTGGACAATATGATATTGGGATGGGGTGATTGTTCCCAGTGATTAGTGGGGAGAGCCACCAGGCTAAACATTAAGACAAATGTGAACTTGTTTAGAAAGAGGAAGGTAAGGAATGGTAGGAGATTATGCTGGAAAAAAGTACTTGATTGGGAGATCAAAGTTACAGCAATACTTCCACTTTCCTTTTCCTATGGTAACAATATTGCCAATCCACCCTCTGATGTACAATTCATTTTATTTATTTTTAGAAATATCAGGAATATAAGAAAACCAGCCTGTATCAAGAGATCTAGGCATTTCTCTGCATTAAAAAGCATGGCAGAAAAGACTTCAGCTGGTGTCCAAAGCTTAATAACATTGGCACCAACTGAACCTTTAGGGGAGCATGTTTCACAACTGGGGTGCTATTACTGAAAAGGCCCTCCGGCAGATCATAGACCCCCTCAGCCTTTCCTTAAGGCTGGGGCTTCCAGCAGGACCTCTCCAGTAGACCCACAGCACATCCATCTTACTAAGTTTCAGCTTCAGTTTATTGGCCCTCAGCTAGCCCATTACTGCCTCAAGACACTGGTCAAATACCAGCACAGCTTTTATGTATACAATAGGGCCCCGCTTTACAGCGTTCTGCTAATGCAGCGGTTGTCAATTGCAGAAAGGCCCCGCTCCTATGGCGCTTATTCTGCTTCTATGGCGTTTTTTGGCCGTCAGGTGCCATTTTGTTCAATGTTAGTCAGTGCGTTCCGCTTTACAGTGGTTTTTGCTTTACAGCGGGGGTCCGGAACGTAACCCGCTGTATGAGTGGGGCCCTACTGTAGTCTTATATGTATAAGTCATTTATGTATAAAAGACTGGGGGGGCAAGGACTTTACCCACATGAAAGTGGCGGATGGAGGAAGAAGGAAGAACCCTGTATGAGAGGCAGGGAAGAGGAGATTTCCCAGGCTGAGAGACTGGAAGAGGAAAGGAAAGCTCCCAGGTGGGAGGGTCTGCCATTTTCTGTGAGGGCGGGAGGGGAGAATTAAGCACGACTTTTGTATAGAGACTAGACTGTTCTTGTACATTGTTTTTGTATTTTGTCTATCTTGCTTCTGATTTCCCCCTCCCTTAATTATATCTTAGGTTGTTGCTGTTATATATGTATGACATTTTACAGTTGAACCTGAGATAAGTAGGTAGTAACTTATATTGTGAGACTTTGTATTTTACTGAGTATTTCTCATTATAACTGCTTTAATTTTTTATATTGTATAGATATTACGTTAAGTATTGATATATATTGTTTTTTCTGTTCTGTGTTGTAAACCAACCTGGGGTCTCTTGACGAAGGGTGGTATATAAATGGAATAAAATAAATTTAAAAAGTATACCTTGGATTGAATCCTAGTAAATGTATGCTAGTAGCAAGTAACTGTCCATTCACTTGTGAATAGATATGTGGCTCATAGCTTGTGTGAGTGCAGGTTGCTTTACATGTTAAAAAATTCTCACATGGAAGACATGTGCAGACATCAAAGTATTACCTACAAGCCATTGTGCCTTAAGTTCTTACACAGGTTTAAATTGGTTCGTGTGGGCTTATTGCATGTTGTAGTTTGTGCTAGATAAGAACTAATTCCTTGCACAAAGTTGTGTGCTGTGTCGCAATTTGTAACATGGAGCAGCTGCAATGGTTCTTGAGTGTCAACATGCCTTATACTTTGAGAAATGTGCATACATATGAGAGAAGTGCTAAGATGTAGTGATTTATGACTTTAACTCCTAGCAACTCTGAATGTGAGCTAACCTATTACTTTTGCATCCTGTGGCTGGTGTTCTTTGTTCTACCCATACTGTGAAGCAAAACTTACTGGATGAATTGGAACTGGGATGACACAAGGAATTTCTCCACTCTTGGCTGCCACAGAGGTGGATCAAGAACAGGGAAGCTTCCTGCATGACATGAAGCTTGCTGTGTGAATTGGGTTCTTCACTGTATGGCTGGGGAGTGGCAAACTTGCCTTGAGGATGCCAGGATGAAAGTAAAGTCTAAAGCAGTTCAGTTTCTTTAAACTGCATTAAGACCTCTAGCTGAGGGCACCTCATTTGCCCATTTTTTGTTTTGTTTTGGTGGATAACATACAACGTCCTTGTGTGTTGAGAGATGTAGATTCATGTAAAAGACACTTGGCCTTGATATAGTGGATTAGATTAGCAAATGATCGGATTCTCTCCTGCTGTGTGATTCTAAGTCTATAAGCATAAAATAGCTTGTTGCTTTGTTCCCACTGTTCACAAAGTAGTTTTTAAAGATGAAGCCAAACCTAATGGGGGTTGGGAATTGTCAAAGACTGTCTGTGTAATAGTTTTTGATCATGGTGTTATAAAACTGCATTAAATTACAGTGTAGCTAATTATTCCAAAGAGTGAACAAACCAGTACGAAATACAAAGATCTGGACAGGAAAGCTTTTAATTGTTCCTTGAAAACAGTACATATTGGGCTTATTTACCTATTGGCATCAACACAACAAGACAATGTATGTTGCCTTTGCATTGATGAAATTTGTAAGCTAATGATAATCATAATTTAATGCTCAGGAATAGTTGTGTATTTAAAACTGCCAGGTACTTTGCCAGGTCAGTTGCTAAGAGCTCAAGGAAAGAAGCTTAATTTGCAGATAGCAGGGTCGGTGTTGTCGTGGCAATCACTGTTTGGAGATGTGCCATATTTAAATTGAGGAAGCTGGAAAAGCACAGAAATAGGGTATGAGGCAGAGAACATATGCCACATGGGAGCTATGGGTCAAAAGCTGAAGTACCAGAGCTAGCAGAGCTGAAAGTAGGTATTAATGGAGGTTGTGGTGGCAGCCGAATGCTACAGTGGTGTATCTTGTTCACTTGTCTTCCCCTGCAACATTAAGCAAGCCCAAAATGTAGGTGACATTTGCATTGAGAGTTTCTTTCTAAAGCCTGGGGATATCAACTGATTAAAGAAATTGCAGATGGTTGATCAGCTCTTGAATGTGGCTGACTCTGAAGCAAGAAGAATATTTTCTTTATTTTTAGATGACTCACAGATGTAGCTAGCATTCACCTTAGAATAGTCATTCCCTTTAGTACATGAGAGAAGGGGAGGTACCTTTAAAGGTGGTGCTTGCATTTTGTAGTTTTGAAAAGAAGTACTTCTGTTAATCAGATGGCAGATCTTTCAAAGTTTAATACAAGAATCAACAGGAAGAGTGCCCCCTAAATATAACTTGTAATCTGTTAGATTAATTAAAAATGTTGCAGTCCTACCGGTTTCAGCTTCATTCAGTTGGAAGCCAGGAAATCAAACTAGTGTAGGCTGCAGTGTGATAAGACAGAACTAGGCCTCGAATAAAATGAAATCAAATATTAAATAATGGACACAAGATGGGATGCCAAATTGTTCATCTGTTGGATAGCTGCAGTGTTGTAAAGGCAGCAGTTCACTCACCTGTGTTTTGTTTGTATGTTTCCTCTGAAGTCCTAAACTAAAAATAATACTTTTGCCAGAATATGACAGCTTTATAATCTCTAGTAAACCCTACAAACACCAGCTCAAGTCTGGCACTTAAACCATCTGGTTCATGGAAGGTGTTCAGTCCTGCACTTGGACAAGTTGAAGCCAGTTGTGGTTATATATTTCTTCTGTTGGCTGCTGTGGTTCTTAACAGAAAGACAGAAGGGACATAAATATGAACATAATTTTCAAGGTGGTTACTATTTGAAAAAAGGCTTCTCCTGCAATCTTGAACATTTAGGAAGGTTAATATTGTCCAAAAATCTTGGGTTAAAGTCTTCCAGCCTTTTGAAACCCATGGTCTAAAATTGAAATTATCTTTTTTTTTGCATTTGGCTCTCCAGCCTGTCTCAAAGAACAGCTCTGGACCAAAGTTGTTTGAAGCTGGTGTGAGTGTTATGGTGTTTTTTCCTTTGTACCAGGTTTTATCTCTCAGTTATGTGTTTCCCTTCATAACTTGTCATCTTAAACACTCCAAGGACCATAACTCAGTAGTAGATCATCTGGTATGGGTGCAGATGGTCCCAGGTTCAATTCCTGGCATCTCCAGATAGTGCTGGGAGAGACCCCTGTCTGAAACCTTGGAGAGCTGCTGCCAGTCAGTGTAGACAATACTGAACTAGACAGACCGTTGGTCTGGTTTGGTATAAAGCAGCTCTTTGTTCCTATGTTCAAAGATGGTGGGTTGTTTGAAGATAATTCCGAAGCTATTTTTTCTTTTTTTAATACAGCATGCTTAAGTCTCAGCTACACACTCTCTGAAAAGAATGACTCCTCCAAATTGAAGAAGGCTAATAAAGAGGAAGAAAGGTGGGGTGGGGAGAAGAGGAGCCTAATAGAAACGGTGTGCTGGCAGTAGAGCAGCTGACATATGAAAATGATAATTGGAGCAAATCGAAGAGGCATGTCCTCTTTACTAGGATGGGGCTTGACATCTGAGCACAAGGCTGCAATTTCTTGCAAAATGCTGGATCAAAAAGAGAGGATTGGTCAGGAGATGCTTGCACATTATTTCCAGGAGAGAAATATGCCGTTGCTGTCTTGAGATAAAGGCAAGGTAGAAGAGAGGTATGTTAACCCCCCACCCCAGAGATCTAGTACAGAGTAGGTAGCTGCCATTGTGCATGCATTCAAAAACATACATGCACTCAATGGGTTTTATTACAGTAGAAGTCTCTGAGGCATTTGATAAGCTGTGACAAATATTGTGGTTATATTAAATGGCAGATCTTTGATCCCTTGTGTCAGGAGCTATAAAGGGGATAGCTCAAGTGTAAATCTGCACTCTGTAATCCATTAACCATCAAGTTATAAACTAGACAATAAACTGAAAACCCCCACTGAGTGAGTGAGGGCACACTTAGTGAAGACAGATCCAAACATAAAAACATACCATTATGGAACAGATGTGGAACGTTCTCAGGGGTATTCTATGAAAGTCCTTTCTCTCTCCCCCACCACCCACATTTTTTTGAACATGGGGACCTGCAAACTCTCAAACCTGAATACAGAGGATACCTAGAAAATTGAAGCCATATCTACCAAAAATAGTTAATGCTCAAAGGAGTATTTCCATAAAATTTCCATAAATGGGAAATGCTTGCCTTCAAACTCCTAGTATGGCAGTTCAGGGATCTTTGGCAATGAAGCTGCTGCATCATGCTGCTTGCCTCCAGTCTCTTCCTGTGATCCATCTTGAATTCACTATTTCTGGCTACCCACACTAAGAACATAAAAATGAAGGGAAAAGAGTATTAAGAGGAAACCCAAAGGTGTTAAAAAGTGCCCTTAGCATGGTTCAAAGTGAGGGTTAGCAGACAATAAAAGGGCGTTTTCCTCTCGTCTCTGCCCTGATGACATTGTCTTTGAATGATCAAAAACTGCAAAAGAGATTTTAGCAGGGAGAAATACAATTAGGACTGATTCACATATGCAGTGGATGCAACTAGGGGTAATCCTGTAGATGCACCTGCAGACTGTCTTAATTGCAAAGCCTTTGAGGTGACTAGGCGGTATGAAAACCCTGCCTGTGATAGGTGCCATGTTTGCTACTTGAAGCTGTCGTTACTGAGTAGTGAATGTGCATACAACGAGGGCTGGGGAGAAACAGTGATGACCAAAAATTTGTGAAATTAGCCCAGTATTTGTGGAGAAATGGTTTCATGAAGTGCTCCTTCCTCAGACTGTTTCTCTGAATTGTTTCACTCATTCTTCAGCACTTGTACTGTAGGGATGGGCAACCCTGTCTATTTTGGTTTCTCCGTTCCTCATTATTCCAATCTTGAGTTCAGTTACCCACATTTCCATATCAGGTTGTAATTTTTTTAAAAAAAGTCTTCATGAAAATTCATCAGCCATTTTAGTGCAAATTTCTCTTAACTTACACATTTTTGCAAAGCATATTTTCCCTAATATTTTCCTAATATTCACTTTTGTATCTTTTCACTAACATATGTATTTACTTTAGTGTGTGCATTTTTGCATACATTACTGGGCTACAACTATATCGCACAATTCAGAGAAGTGCAAATTTCAAAGGAAGGTTGTGCTTCTGTTTGCATACTGTTTTGGAAAAAGCATAATGGGCAGATTTGCCTTTAAATGCAATCTGAATCTAATTTCTCTCCCTTCTGTATTTGGCAGTAAGTCCCATTGAATCCAGTGGAACTTACCTCTGGTGAGACATACATGGATTTCTTGTTGTTCATCTCAGAATTTTCCCCTCCCTCTGCACACACAAAAAGGCACGGGACCCCTTTTAAACCTTTTGGTTTTCTTTCAAATAAAACATCTTTGGGATTTTTTAAAGACATACTTATTAAAAAGAAAAGAAGTCCATATGTAAAAGCACTTTTCTTAGCAGTTCAGGTTTAAAAATAACTGTACTGCGCTTCTTGGACCAAATGAGTTCCTATAGGAGTGATCTGCCCACACTGTTTTTTTTTCTCCTATAGATATTCAGCTGCCCCTAGTGAGTGGCAAAGGTGGCAGCTATTTTATGGTGACAGCCATTCTGAGTTCTCCAAATTTCATAAAGGACTTTAGAACAAGGGTTTCTGGGGAAAAACAAAATTATGGCCGCTTGGATTTGCACCTCCCCCCCAAAAAAGAAATTTGCCTCTCCTCCAGTATATGTGTGTGTGTACTGCCTTCAAGTCGATTCTGACTTATGGCGACCCTATGAATAGGGTTTTCATGAGGCTGAGAGGCAGTGACTGGCCCAAGGTCACCCAGTGAGCTTCATGGCTATGTGGGGATTCGAACCCTGGTCTCCCAAGTCGTAGTCCAGCACCTTAACCCCTACACCACACTGGTTGTAACTGGACCAAAATCCTTGTCCATTTGACACAGCCCTAGTGTGGACTTGCCATCTGTGTACTCAAGTGCTAATGTTCAAACTTTAATCTCTGTTAGATCTTTGCTCACTCTTTATTCATTAGGAAAATCACTTGATAATGAAACATAGCCTTCCTTCAGAAGCAAATAATCACCTGACAGTAGAGGTAAAATAATAACCTGATGGCTTTATTGGGATGTATGTGGTTCCCCCATTAAAGGCCAGCTAAAACAATTGTCCAGGAACTTCCAAGAGAGCTGCTATGTAATGAAGAAAAGACCACAACTTCTGTCTAATGCTTAGATAGACTACAGTGCTTACTGTCTTTTGTGGGCTTTTGAAGCACAGTTGTGAAGTTTATTCAGTTATATTCTGAATATGTAGCCTAGAGCTTGAGCAGCACAAGCCTTGCTCTGAGATGGACTGGATAGTGCACATAACAGTGTTTACCAAGTAGCAATGTGGACAATAGAGAAGGCGCACTTTACAGCCTTCATTGCATCACCAAGTAGCTGGCCAGTGCAACCCGTCCAGGTAGTTCAGGGGTTAAAGTACCCCACTGTGGAGAACGGATCCATGGAGGTTTCAGGGACCTGCTGTAATGAACTAGTGGCACATTTACAGGATAAAGCCGTTCTCATTCAGAGAGGCCTTGACTCCACAGTTGTTGCATTTCCAATTGAAGTGTCCAACACCACAGATTTTCATGTGTTGTGGGATCACTTTCAGATTATGTAGCCCGATGGTTTGGTGAGGTGCTTACTGCTCTCTGCCTGACCCTGTGCCCTCTGCCCTTCTTGGCTTATTAAACTGAGCAGAGGGGGGTTGACTGGTTGGGATCAGGATGTGGTTAATGCTTCGTTGTGTGAGAGGATTGGCTTCTGCTGCCTTGAAAGAGGCAGTGGTGCAGTCACTCCTAAAGAAGCTGGCCCTGGACCTTTTGGCTTGAACTAACTACCGACCAGTTGTAAATACCCCCTTTCTTAGGAAAGAGGGTTGGAGAGTAACAGCAAGGGGTCTTGGATGATACTGATTATCAAGACCCATTCTAATCTGGGTTCAGCCAGTTTGCTGCATGTGATGACTGTGTTGGTCCTTCCTATCATGCAGGGCCATGAGAAATTTTGGGTGACATTCAGTGAAGTCTGCTCACTTGCATAAGGGGATTTCTGGTTTCTCTCCTTGCCCTGCAGCCCCCAAATCTGCTCTGAAGAGTTGGGGCCTCCTCCAGAGCAGATTTTGTGGGTACATGGGGTGCTCTTATTAAGCAAGTGAGCAGATTTCACTGAATGTTGCCCAAACTTTTTGGGAAGACTAAAAAAACTTCCTCTGAAACAGATTTATCTCTTCAGGAATGAGTGAAATGTTACTTAACACAAGGTTTTATACATTCAAAATGTAATTGAAGGCTGTCTTGCTAGCATTTGGATGGGGGTGGGAAATATTCCCACCCCATGGGCCATTTTGACAGGTGGGCAAGGTTGGTCACCTAACAGTTGCATGTCAGGTGATTTAAATTCAAAGGAAGAATTAGGAGTATCCAAAGTGCTTTCACTGCAGGTTTGATATCTTTTTGTGGAAAAGGAAGAATTTTCCTTTGCAACTTGGCTTGAATTCAAGCCATGCTTGGAAAGGATCCGTTGGAAAAGCACTTAAGGTGTTCATTAGAGAATAATAAAGTGCTGAATGATAGATCATATGTCTGTTGTAGATGTATATAACACTCAAATCAAAGATGCAATCCTTATGAGAAGACTATTTGAGACTCATTTCTGTCCAGGTAATGCATTTTCTTTTGTTTATATCAAAACGTGAGATTTCTCTCTTAGAAATCTCATGGCTACATATCATGGCTAATGAGAAGATATCGTAACCACGATCCCAGGTTCAGATGACATCCTAAAGCAAACCTTGGCTTAGCTGCTGTGCTGCGCTGTTCTAAAAGGGCTATGAAGGAGCAAAATGGGTGTGAGCTCCTTGCCAGGAGCCAGCATGTTTGTGTGGTCTTGGTAAGCAGTAGATTACTGTGTTCCATGTCATGTGACATGGAAATGAGGCACATGGGCTTCTTTGGTTCAGTTTGTGGCAGTTCTTTAAAAATTGGTCATTTAAATCCTTTAGATCACTGTAGTGATGTTCTTTATTGTGTCAATTCATTAGAGGATACTGAGTCTTATGAGTGGTGAACCTTATGGCTGCCTTATGTACCTCTGAACCATGCTCCAAGGGTATAGTCCAACGATAGACGTACTAAATTAGCAAAATAGATTGGAATATAGAAGAAATGAGACTACAAGACAAAAAAGCGTAAATGGGACCAGATACTTGTGTGGTTCATGTGAGAGGGACAGGGCGGATGAGTATGTTAGCCCCCCCCCCTCAGTTGCTGTCTCCTTCAACTCATGGAGAAGAGACTGTGAACTAGATTGCTTCCTGTCTCCCTGTGGCTTAGAACCCTGATTTTTTCCCAAGGATTCTAATGCATGTAGAACCTTTATGTTATAGATGCAAGAGGCTCCCAACTTGACATGGTCACCCTTCATGAGTTGAGGGCAGTATCATAATCCCCATTGCTCCCATTCACGAGTTTGAATTCTAGATCATAATACTTTTATAGGGCTGAAGTAGATGCAGTAAAATAAAGCTAAAGAGTAAATGGTGCCGGGTGGAATATTTTTCACTACTATATTTTTCTGTGGAAAATTATCCTTTTTATAAAAATGCATTATTTCATAACAAAATTAATCTGTAACATCATGAATGGATATAATACCAGAATGGGCAATTTAAAAATTGTAATTAACTTCTTTTCAGGTGACCTATCCTTGGAAAAATATAAAATCCACAAGTATTTGGGCGTGCTAAAATCAGTTTGTTAACAGTTATCAGTTTCCTTTGTATTTAAACTATTACAGGGAATGCTGCATGGTGCTGAACTCTAAATATTTTAGAATAATAAGTATTCCAATTAAAATACAGTTAAACCACATTAAAGCTGCAATCTTGTATTCTGTTACCTATGGATATATGCTATTGGTTACCTCTGAGTAGGTTTGTGTAGGATTGGGCAGCTTATGTGCTCTACTGAATTTTTTTTCTAATTGGTTATTTCATTGTAAATACATTGGGCTATTGGGGGAAACAAATTTTTATACAGCATGTAAAAATAATATGAGGTAATTTTTTAAGGTGTTTTCATTAACCATGAGTTAAATCAACACGCTAAATTGGACTCCAATCAATTTGGGGCGCTGAATAATATTCTAGAAAGCACACATCACTTCAGTGATGAGGGGATGGGAACATATTTAATGTAGAAAAATTAAAGTTCATTCTGAATGATATGGTAGAGCCTTGAATGGCTAGTTCTTAAAAATGAGCTTTCAGTTATAATACTTTAGGCTACACTCTAATAACACTTATTTGGGAGTAAGCACCATTGATCTTTATGGATTTGACTTGTGAGTAGTCATGTATATAATGATATTTTGTCTGATCATTTAAATGTGTGTATTGACAGATCTCTTAAATGTGGCAGAGTTAACTTGCCTTAATGGTGTTCGGTATTATAAAAATATACACAGAAAGAGGAACGAATTTAGTTGGTCCTATTTCTTAGCAGAGATTGTAAAAATACAAGCAGCAGAATGAGAATAAACCAGCCCCAACTTTCTCTATATAAACAACAACAGACACAATCTTTTAGGTAAAAGAAAAGAATGTTTACTTACAACCTCATATGTTAGGAACATAGGCTCTAGCTTAGAAGAAAGTAAATATAGAAGTCTCAGTCCATCTTGGTGTTTGTATTGATGCTCTTAGCAGAGAGCATCATGCCATGTGGCCTCTCTCAAAGGTAGGAAAAACAGCAATGGAGAATATTGAAAATCTCCCAGGACAAAGGAGGAGGAAGTCAGGTAAGTAACCCCACCCATTAGGAAGTTACATCATGGTAAAACAGGTACATGGGATATTCCCCAAATATCCCTTAAAGGGAACATGCAACATTTGCCTATTCCAACAAATGGTACAGAGGCAAACATTTTTGATACAGCCTTCTAAATATAAAAGGGAAGAATGGCAGTTGAGTGGTAGATTTTTTTTTTTGCTACAGTTTTCATTAACTGTGGTAAATGCTAGGTTGGCATTCATCTTTTGGCAGCACCTACAATATACTGTAAAATAGATCCAGAACCATATATTCTCTTTTGCTTTTTCTCTCAACAGCACCTGTGAAAGGCCCTGTCTTCTGGTAGTGCATTTTAGAGGGGCATGAAAATAGTTGTGAATGGAACACAAGAGGCTTCAAACTTGGGTCTTGTGTGACATTGAGCATTCTTCATAATTGCTCGATGAAATGGGGTAAATAACAAAGTAGTGAGGATTACCTCATGAAAGTGACTTCTAGAAAAGCATGGCATGTAAAATCCTTGCTTTCTTGGAGCATAACTTAATTCTGTAGAGGTTGCCTCTTATGCCCCTTGCTCTGCTAGCAGTAAAATCCCCTAGCGATGCTGGAATCCATTTTCCCATAGAGATAAAAGCATTGGGTTGGGTTTAAGGATTAAGGATGCTCTAGAAAACTGGTAAGCTGTAAGGTTGCTGAACTCGGATCTGGAAAATCCTTTCTCTTGTCTTGGCCTGTTCTTTCCCAGTGTGGCATATAAATCAAATAAATAAGACCAGGATAAGGGAGCCAGTAACTGAGTTGGTCTAAGAGGCTGCCACCTGTGTAAAGATCTTACCAGAGGAAGGTGACACAAGTGGGATTTTAAAGTTGGCTAAACTGTCCAGATAATCAGAGGAGCTTTGGGGTACAGAGGCAGATTGTCCCCAGTAGTTGGACTGTGTTGTGGGACTATTTGGCTGGGGTGGAGGTTTAGGGAAATTGTTGTGAGGTAAAAGCCACTTAGAGGCAGGGGTCAGCAACGGTGTCTCCTGAGTCTTCAGAAACGGTTAAGACTCTAGTATTCCCTTATGTAAATAGTATCCCTTTAATAAATAACAATTTTAGGTTAAGGTTTATCCTTTCTGTAATGTTCATCTCTATCTCATCCTAAAGCATGCTGCTTGGAGCGTATTGAAAGTATTCCGAGTGAGTCAGTGGCAGTGGAAAACTTAGTGAAGCACAGATACCTAAGACTCTGTTTATACAATTGAGTTTGAAGGAGCTTGTTATCCCTGACACCCACCCTTCACCTGCCTCCAGCAGGGCAGAAGAGAAATCTTGCTTCCTTCAGCAGCCAGAAGGGTGTTGTGGCCAATACAACTAGGACAGAAATGGAACAGGAGATGTGGGCTGCTAATGACCCAGGAGGATGCTCTAGCAATCCTCATAAATATGGCTTGGAACAGGTGAGATCACACTTCCTGACTTCAGTATTCTGAGGTTATATTGGAAAAATTGCAATCTAACTCTCAATAAGTGAAGAAGCCTAGCTCAATTTAAGTGTTTAGAAGGCAGAGCTGTCATGTGCAGGTCGTGATAAATCTTTGCAGTTTTCATCTTATGTTCCCAACTGGCACCCTCCTTATGGAATTCTTTGTTTGGTTATTCCTTGTTAACTGTTTAACTTTAAGCCCTGCCTGCTCTTGCAATAAAAATTTCCCTAGGTGGCTATCCTCTTAGCATCTTAGGAAGTTGGCTGAAACGGTTTTGCTCTCAAACTTTTGAGCTAGATTGGTAAATGCCTAAGCAAATGCTGTTTTTAAATGTTTCTATTCTGGGGTAGGTTTTTGTTTTTTGGCTTTGAGCTATCTCCCCCCCCTTCATTTACTACAAGCTGCTTTGAGGATCTCTGTGGATTAACAAGCAGTTAAGAATTTAATAAGAATGAACAACACTTTTTTGTATGTTAGGGCAGTATGATTGTTTGTAAGCTGCATCTGAGTGATATAGTAAAGACAAAAAATAATTACTAAGGCTAATGAAAAGAAAGGCTTTTCCTCATAGGTACTATCTGATTGGTAACTATTGTGCATGATTCCTTTGACTCTGCATGGCCACATTGACAGTTACCACCTGTTTAGAGAACGAGCAGGTATAGATAAAAAAGGGAAGATGAAGGAGTTATCTCAGCCCCATTGAGATGAATTGACACTTCACAAGAACATCCTGCTGGCATTGTGCCTGTTAAGCTTATAGTTTTTCAGTGGTGTTGGACTTTCTGACTCTTGAGCTCAGAGTTCTGAGGGATCTATGTTTATAGGTAGCTGCATATGCCTTCTTCCTGAGAAATAGTTATGAACAGTGGGCATTGGTTTGGAAACTGACCTTGTTATCTGAAGTCCTGTCACATCAGTACTTTTCCAGTGTTAAGCTCTGGGTTCTGCTGGCATGGAGGGGAGGGAGCAAGCCTGATGGCCAAACTAGTGTTCAGTTTGCTGGCATGCATGTCTGTCCTTCAGACAGCGAAGTTGGAAGGGAGCACGGTGGCAGAAGAACTGTCAAATTCTGCATCTTAAGAGTGAATGACTGCAATGGATGTCTCTGAAATTCGTTTATACACTTAAGATTTTTGTATGGTTGTATTTCTCACCCCGTACTACTTATGTGAGCACGAGTTGTTAGGGTGCCCGATTCAAATATAGTACGCTCTGCGTGAGGAATATATGATACATGGATTGAGGAGGTTTCATACACAGAATGAAACATCAACCAGGAGGCCATGAGCAAGAGCTGCGTTTTTTGCTATTCCATAATAAAGATTAATTGATCCTCCCTAATGGAAACAAATTGAATCTATGATAGGTGCTTTCTGTTAAGCTAACATCCAGAACAATTTCTGCATACAGGCCAGAGGAGTTCAACTAAATCAGCAGTTTCTTGGAAAATGCTGCCCATCAGAATTCATTTATATTAATCTTTGGGGTTAGCGGATGACTACATGGTAATTAGAATTACCTTGAAATTGGCTTCTTGCAGTTGGATATTGTAGCTGGCATTGTACATTAAGCTACTGTACTGTACTTGGCTGGCATGCATGCAAGGCTGTACTGTAGGAGTCTGTATGTGTGTTTAAATGCTCTTACTGCTGAATCAGATGTCATGGCTTAGGGTCATTAGTAGGGGAGAAGAAGGTGTTCTGGTCTAAATACTTAAGATGTAGTCCTCTTTGACTGCCACAGCCAGAAGAGGGTTAGAGCTGGCTAGAAGTGCCCAAGCAGCACAACCCTCCCCACTCTCTAGCGATTTCTTCTCTTTTGTGTTGGGTCCCATGGTCCTCCACAGACACTACACTGCAGTCAGAGTATTAATTCCATGTCGAGACCCTTCCTTTCTTGTGCCTCTAGCTTGAAGCATGTGCCTGCTTCTCCCCACAAGGACTCTGTCTCTTCTTCAGTGGATGGTGACAAGGGGACGGCTGGACTCTGGAGAAAGGAAAGTTGCAGGCAAGGGCTGCTTCCAGATGGATGGTACCTAGTATTACCAATTAATTCTGTTTTAAGCTGCAAGCAGAACTGAAACTGACACTATTGGGAATGTTGCATTTTTTTCTAGGTATTCATCCTGCTTTTCAGTCCACACCAGCTGGTGTGGCACAGCTGCTGTGGGTGGGGAAGTGAAAGGTCCCATTCACTTGAGCAGTTTTTAAAGGGTGTAATGCCATTACAAATATTAAGAACTCCTTTTTAGTTCCTGTGGGCCCCTTCTGAGGGAGTGGCACATTAAAGGCACCTTGATCCATGGGTTCCATGGGGAATCAGCCCCAAAGTGAAGTCTAGTCACCACCACAACCAACAGGAGTGCAATGAGTTTGACTTTATTGAGACTTTAGCCCTTGCTACAGGCACCCACTCCCTTCCCCTAGGCAATAAAAATCTACCCCCCCTCTTACCATGGGGTTGCAACAAGAAGTTCATCTTCACATCTTCTGCCTGTACTTGTGCTTTATGGGGATCTTCTCCTACTATAGAAGCCCAGAGGTTCAGCTGTTTCCAGTGCCCTTGGTGGGCTGGAGCTAGGGTATCATTTATTCCTGAGTCCTGTAGCTCTGTAGTGGCCCCCTTTTTCAGGGTTATAGGCTTGGGAAAAGATAGGTCCAGAGGCCCTCTGGCTGGCCCCTGTGTAGGATACTCCATGGTCACCCTCCAGTGGGCCATTCCCACAATTTCTTTGTCCTAGAGTGTTTGGTGGTCAGGGAAGCCTCTTCTCCAAGCTCCCTGTACTTCCTAGTTGGCAGAGGAAGAAGCTATAGTAGGCCCCTAGGAGAGCAGCTCCTCAGGGCTCTGCCCATTCTCCACAATCCTCCCTACCTTGATTGCTACCTCTGGACTATTTATGCTCAGTAGCTCCAGGAGATCTTCATCAGTCCCAGGCATTAGTAGCTGCTCCCTGTCGCACCCATCTCTTGGCATGGCTGACTGAGATGCTGCCTTGGCCCCTACAGAAGTGGAATGGGGCCTTCTTAAAGGAGCTGTGCTTGTAGGAGCCCTTTGTCCCAAGGCAATCCCTTGTGGACTTTCACAGTTACACCATTAGTAGCATTGCTAAAATGCTGGTGACTAGAATGTTTTTAAACACTTAGGGTTGTTGTATTCAGCAAAGTCCTACTCAAAGAAGATGCATTGAAATTAATGAACCTAAGTTATATTCATTAACTTCAGTGGGTTTACTGTGAGTAGGGTAAGCACTTTCCCATCACTTTCTTAACTGTAAAAAGTCAGTTTTATAAAAAGCGGATTTGTTGTGACAGAACTGCTTGAATGGCAGAATACCTAATTTTGTGGTATGCAATAGGACACCCCCCCTCAAAAATAGTGACAGCCTAGATACAACCTTTCTGTAGACTGAGAAGATGGAAGAACTGCAGGGAACATGCAGGATGGCAATGACTGGGTGATAGTATTCTGTGGATTTCCTGTAAAACGTGAGTGAAAGAAGCATGGTAACCCCTCACTAAGCCCCGAGTGTGGAAGCACTCTAGTCACTATGCAATCTTAGACCTTTTTAGAAGGATGAATTGTTTCTTTCTGTATCTTTCATTGAAAACAAAAAAGGGGTTTTGTGCCTTGAATAGGCTAACTTCTCCCTCATTTAAACATCCCACCCTTCGGGTGAAAAACACAAACTTCTATTGTTCAGTGTAGTATGCTTGTAAAGCTACCACAGATGTCTCTTACCTTACTGAGGAATGTGGATATATAGTTAAAAAAATTTCAGGGCTGTTTTCCTCCTTAGTGAAGAGGTTGCGGTAGCATGTTGCCTTCCAGAAATGGAAAGCCAAAAACATCTTTTTAAAACCAGTTTTTCCCTTCTCTCCATGATCAAAACATTGCAGTTCATTGCTAATGATCATAAGCCTATAAATTCCTTGTCCTATCTTCCAGTATTAAAATGGAATATTGTGCTCTCTGCTTTATTTCTCTAGCCCTTTCCCTAATACAATTGCAGTTTTGAAGGTAGTGAATATGAGCTTTTTACAGTTTGATGTAGGTAAGAACTAAATTAGTGAGCATAGCCTTGGTGTTCAGGATCTTCTTAAATCTAGGTAAAGAAGAAAAATATTAAAGTAAAGGTGGCTTGTGCAATGTGTTTGGTTACACACACTGCAGGGATAAGCCCTTGATTACAATGGCGGAAACTCCCATCACAAAATAGTTTATTTTCTGCAGAGAAGATGGAGGAAAGAGGGACAAACACAACGGGATGACGACAATGTATGTGCCAGCAACCAAAAAGATGACTGTACACGTGGACATCACCAAATGGTCAATATAGGAATCAAATTGATTATATAATGGGTAGCAGAAGACAGAGAAATTCCATACTTTCTGCGAAAACAACACCAGGAGCAGACTACGGTACAGATCATGAACCGGTAATATTGAAAAACACAGTAAAGCTAAAGAACAACAAAGCAATCATAATGCCAAAATACAATTTAAATAACATGCCAGAAGAATATAAAGATCAAATAAGGAACAGATTTGACGCTTTAAACCTAGTTGGTAGAGAACCAGAAGAACTATGGAATGAAGTCATTATCAGAGACATTACCGGGGAAGAATGCAAAAAGACAATACCTCTAGCTAACAAGAGAGAAACACCTCAGTGGATGACTGACGAAACTCTTAAAACGGTTAAAAGGAGACAGAAATATGGTCAGAACTCTAAATGCAATAATTCAGCTACTAGTATGTAGGGACAAAGAAAATTATTACAATAGTTAGTGTATATAAATAGAAGAGGACAACAAAAAGGATAGAACAAGAGCCCTATTCCAAAAGATTAGAGGAATTAAAGCGGAATTTAAACCAAGAATAGGGATGTTGAATAATCAACAGGGAAACACACTGACTGACTAAGAGGAAGATGGAAGCAATACACTATATAAGAACTATATAAAAGAACTACAGTAGGGCCTCACTCATACGGCAGGTTACGTTCCAGGCCCCTGCTGAAAAGCGAAACCCACCAGAAAGTGGGGCCCTACTGTATTCCAGCTGCCGCTCTCCAGCTGTCAGCGATCAGCTATAGTGCGGGAAACTCCAGCCACCATGCTCCAGTTGAAGGCGATCACCTGTAGCGCGTGAGCTCCCCGCGCTACAGCTGATTGTGCGCTACAGCTATGAGAGAACTAGAAAAGATCCTCAAATGCAAAGATGTATTACTGAACACTAAAGTCAGGATCAGACCATGTTATCTCTATGTATGGATGTGGAAGCTAGACAATGAAAAAAGTGGATAAGAGAAAAACATTTGAAATTTGGTGTTGGAGGAGAGCCTTACAGATACCATGGACCACGAAATACAAATAATTGGGTGTTAGAACAAATTAGACCAGAACTATCACTAGAAGCTAAAATGATGAAACTGAGGGTGTCATACTTTGAACACATCGTGAGAAGACATGATTCACTAGAAAAGACAATAATGCTGGAAAAAAACAGAAGGAAGTAGAAAAAAAGGAAGGCCAAACAAGAGATGGATTGATTTCATAAAGGAAGCCACAGACCTGACCTTACAAGATTTGAACAGGGGGATTTATAAGAGATGCTCTTGGAGGTCGCTGATTCATAGGGTCACTATAAGTCAAAACTGACTTGAAGGCACATAACAACAAAGGTAAACCATGACTGGCTGTAGGGCCCTTTGAGAGTAGAGCAATAGGAAAAAGCCAGGTATATACTGTTAGGACATAGATAAAAATTGGGAGGTTTTTTGTTTTGCACCCTTGTCTATTTATGCTCCCCAATGAACTAGGGGAAATCCCAAAAAATAAAGCAATGTTTTCCTTTTGGAAAGGAAAGAGGCTTTCCATCTGCCCAGTGCCTTCCCACCCAGTCTCCTCCCCTCCCTTCTCCCCGCTTCCCTTTCCTTCCCCAGGTCAGTTTTACCTATCCCAGGCATGATTGCACGGGGTAAATCCCATTGAACTCAATAAGCATGCAAATGATCAAACCTCCCATCCCTCCTACTCCTCCCCTCTCCCTTCATTGTCCCCTTCCCCCTCTCCCCTCCCTTCCTCCTCCCTCCCTCCCCCTTCTTCTCTCCCATGGTTAGTTTCATCAATCCTAAGCATAATTGCACAGGAGTAAATCTCATTGAATTCAGTAAGCATGCAAATGATCAGACCTCCATCATCCCTCTCTCCTTCCCCCCTCCCTCCATCTCCAAAGATGGAGAATTATATTTTTATTTGTTGGTGTTTTTCTTACTTTGCTTCGTTCCTGTGTTACTACTGTTTCCACAGAGAGTTTAACTTAGAAAATAATATTTCTTTCATTATTCATCCTACAAATCTGTGTCAAATTTATTTTTATTAATTCCAAAGCCTTTTTATTGGTCAGTGTTATATGATTGTGAAAACAGCCATTGAAACACAAAACTGGAGGTTATATTCTATTTCTATTTTGGGTACATTAACAGTTGAATCTGAAACTGCAGTTTGATGTAAAATTAGACTGATTATAATATGTTGCTACTTAAGCAATGAATCTAGCTGTTGAAAGAACAAACTGGGCCTGCCCAAGATGCATGTGTTCAGCCTGCTATTCTTAAACCACTGTGCTTAAGGAAGGGTGAGCATGGTCAATTAAAAACAGAAAGCACACCTAGAAATTTGCTAGGATATCTTTCACCTCCCACTGTTTTATCTTGTGCAAACTGAGACACTCCTCATGTCCACTGGAGACTATTCTGCAAAAGAGTCAGTTCCACAATTGTTTTTTGAGGGTTTTTTTTAGTGTAAATTATATAAAGTGTTGACATACTTCACATATTCACAGAACCAGAAGCAAAAGACAATGATTTACTATAGGAAACTTCACTGAAACTGCAAAGGAAATCAAACATATTTGAAGTGACTATCCGAACTATATCAGCTGTGTTAATATTGTTGCTTCCTCGCTTCTAAAACAAGATCAGCACAGCGCATGTCCTGTTTCTGTTATTTGGGCTGATTGCAGATGTTGCCACCACTCACCATATGCTCAGAGGCACACGTTACCAAATTATTTGAAGCTACACAGGAAGTGGATTGGACTGTGAATGACCAGTCCAAACTGTGCTTGCATTTTTACAGATTTGTAGGGCAGAACATTATCTCAGAGAGGAGGTCAGGTCTCCTGCTGCCGTGGTGCATTCACTATAGCTGCCAAATTTCCTTGCTTTTTAAAGTTTGATAGAAATATGTGTGGGCTATAGGTACATTCTTAAACTGCAAGGGTTATTTATTTATTTATTTATTAACTTTATTAGTCGCTCATCTGGCTGGTTTACCAGCCACTCTGGGCAATGTACAACATAAAAACATATAATTCACATTAAAACCTTAAAATTCCAACAATAACACTAAAACCTAACCCGCCCCAAAAGCCTTCCTGAAGAGCCAGGTTTTCAAGGTCTGGCGGAAGCTCATCATGGAGGGGGCATGGCGGATGTCATTTGGGAGGGAGTTCCACAGAGTGGGTGCCACGATTGAAAAAGCCCTCTCCCTAGTTCTCACCAGTCTAGCTGTTTTAACTGGTGGGACGGAGAGAAGGTCTTTTGAGGCTGATCTTGTTGGGCGGCAACGTTGATGATGCTGGAGGTGCTCTTCCAGATAGACTGGGCCGAAACCGTGCAGGGTTTTAAAGGTCAAAACCAACACCTTGAATTGGGCCCGGAAAGCAACTGGTAACCAGTGCAACTCCTTCATCACTGGGGTGATGTGGTCTCGCCGGCGGCTACTCTTTTTTTTTTTTACAATAATTTTTATTCAAATTTTCATAAAACATACAAAACAAAATCATAAAACATTCAAAGAAAAAAACAAAACAAAACAAAAATGATTAAACAAAAAAATAAAATGTTGACTTCCCATTTGTCGCAGATCAAATCAGTTATAGGTCTACAATATATAACAATCCTGTCTCTTAAATTATATTATAAAATCACTTTCCTCCAGTAGTTATCTTAATTAATCATCAAATCTCATAAACATTACTTTATTCTTTCCACAAAAAGTCAAAGAGAGGTTTCAATTCTTTAAGAAATATATTATCAATTTTTCTCCAAATAAACATGTCGATTAATCCATCTCGTTAATAATAATAATAATCTTATTGTCATAACCATAATCCAAATAAACATATTGATTAATCCATCTCATCAAAATCTGTTAGGTCCAATAATTTCAATAGCCATTATTCCATTATCCATATTAATTCCATCTTCCATCTTCAATAGTCCTGTTAAGTCCAGTAATTTCAGTGTCCAATCTTCCATTATCAGTATTCCATAATAATCTTGCTGTTATAGCCATAGTCATATAATAAGAGTCTGATGGGAATTTCCTCTATCCCAAATATTTTCTTGCCATCAATTCTGAATAAGTTGCTGAAATATTGTTGTAAAGTCATATCTGTGTTCTTCTTTTTTACAAAATGCACTGGCTCATCTCTTGAGAGTTTTTCCATTGTCACATGGCTGCAGTTAATTCCATAGATTTTCTCTATATGAAGCTCCATCACGTCATTCCAGTCCAGAAGATTATCCAAGCCATTGATAACTTTATCTCTAATATCTTCATTAATTTCTTCAGAGATAACGTTAAATTCCAAACAGTAGATTTTATTTCTAATATCCATAAACTCCAGATCTTTTTCCAATTCCACATTTGTTCCAATCTCCAAGGCTTGTATCTTCCCTTTATTTTTTCTTTTCTCATCTCTGATCTCATTCTCCTCTCTCACAGGATCCCCTATTTCTTTAAGCTCCTGCGTCATTTTGCTCAGTTCAATTTTCAGCTCCTTACTGCCCTGTCGCAGGGTTTGTTTCGTTATCTCAATCTCATCCATTATTTTCTGAAACATAATTACTTCCAGATTCTCAGCCACTTTCTTGATTGCCATTTTTAAAACCACGAAAACAAAACAAAACAAAAATAAAGAAGAACCACTTCTTATTTCAGCAACAATTGGGTTAATATTCCAGGCTTGATGATATCACAGTATAAACAGAGCAGCCTGCCTTATCTCTCTATGTTCAAGAATACAAAACAAATTTAGTTCCCAGCATCAAAACAGTTAGTGGCGTCGTGAAGAAGCAGATTCGTCAAAATAAAATAGACCAAAAAGAGAATAGTCCCAGACAATATAATGTTCCTCGGAATAGAAATCCCTCTTCTGTTTATATCTTTAGAATGCACTTCCAGGACAGCTTTTTGCAATAGAAACAGAGATAAGCTGTTAATTTCGTGAATAACAGAGAAGAGTTATAGCTCACCCAGAAGTTCTTTAAAGCTGATTCATTTGACAAATCTCTTTTTGCTGCAACAATTTAAACCAAGTAAAAAAAATAATAGAAAGAAGGGTGCTTGCCTGTTAGTCCGTTTTCTCTTTGAAGAAAAGATAAACGTATCGCATTAATCAGATAGAGCTTGTTCGGAAGTCCGTCCGGCATTGCTGGCTGGACCTTTTCTCATAAATTAATGAAATCCAGTCCTCCCAACAAAAACAGGCTTTTGAGGTTGATCTTTACGTTTCTCCCTGCCCGGGAGAAATTTCATCAGTCAAAAAAAAAATGTTCTGACTGATTTATATCTGAATAAGCTTCTTTTGAGGCGGGAGCCCGTCTCAAAAGCAGGCACAAGCGAAGTCACCCTTCCCGGAAGTCTCGCTGGCGGCTACTCTTAATCAGGCGAGCTTCTGGACCGTTTTCAAGGGTAACCCCATTAGAGCGCATTACAGTAGTCTAGGCGAGAGGAGACCAGGGCATGTACCACCAATGGGAGCAGATGCTTTGGAAGGTAGGGGCGCAACCTTCGTCTTAGATGGAGTTGATACAACGCTGCCCGTCTCACAGCCGAGACCTGAGCCTCCATGGACAGCTGGGTCAAGAATGACCCCCAGGCTGCAGACTTGGTCTTTAGGGGCAATTGTACCCCATTAAGCACCAAGTTAACATCCCCCAACCTTCTCTTGTCTCCCACACACAGTACCTCGGTTTTGTCAGGGTTCAGCTTCAGCTTATTCCTTCCCATCCGGCCACTCACTGACTCCAGGCACTTGGACAGGGTTTCCACAGCCAACCCCAGTGAAGACTTAAACGAGAGATAGAGCTGCGTGTCATCCGCATACTGATGGCATTGCAGCCCACATCTCCTGATGATAGCTCACAGCGGCTTTACGCAGATGTTAAATAGCATCGGGGAGAGGATGGAACCCTGTGGCACCCCACAAGTGAGAGGCCATGGGTCTGAAACCTCATCCCCCAGTGCCACCCTCTGGTACTATCTGAGAGGAAGGAGCGGAACCACTGCGGTACAGTGCCCCCAATGCCCATCCTCTCCAGGCATCCAGGAGGATGCCGTGGTCAACGGTATCAAAAGCTGTTGAGAGGTCCAGGAGGACGAGGAAGGTGCATTCGCCCCTATCCAACACCCTCCTCATATCATCCACCAAGGCGACCAAGGCCGTTTCAGTCCCATGTCCAGGCCTGATGCCGGATTGAAATGGATCAAGATAATCTGCTTCCTCCTAGTGCGCATGCAACTGCTTTACCACCACCCGCTCCACCACCTTGCCCAGAAATGGTAAATTCGAGACTGGGTGAAAGTTGTTCAAGACTTGGAGATCCAAGGAGGGTTTCTTTAGAATTGGTTTTATTATTGCCTCCTTGAGAGCTGATGGCATTATTCCCTTCTCCAGGGACGTATTTACCACCGCCTTGATCCCCTCGCTCAGTCTATCTTTGCAGCTCATAATGAGCCATGACGGGCAAGGGTCAAGTAATTAGTGAATTAAGGTTCTTATGTAACTCAGAAGAGAGAGAGGAGGAGGATTGGCCTTTCTGAGGTGAAGATTCTGAGAGGCTTGGTGGTGGTTCTAACATAGTTGCTGAGGGAGACTATTGTCTGGATGTTTATGAATAAGTGTTACTTGTGTTGACTGTTGCTTTTCCCAGTAATTAATTAACAGTCTCCCTCACCAACTCTCTTGGAATTCTCTTCTTCTTCTCCATGCCCCTCAGAATCTTTGCTCCCTCTCTTGGAAGGCAGAACCTTCTTTCTCCTTTATGATATACTTAAGAGATTCTTCGTACGTGTTTTCTAAGAGGCAATTAAAACGCATGCACACATGCACATTGCCCTGTGTGTTATAGAGGTTTAACTGGCCTCCACTAGAAATTGGGCGTTTAGTGTTTCTGGTCCCATGCTGTGGAATATTCTTCTAGCAGAGAATGGGCAGGCAACCTTGCTTTCAATCTTTAGGTGCCTCTTGAAATCTTTTTATATGGACTTGCCTATGTAACTGTTCAAACTTTCTGATTAGTCATTGATTTTTTTTTTACTGTTTTAATGGTGTTTTATATTTTATTGTAACTATAGTTGTACACTGCCATGTTATATTATAAGAATTGTTGGTATAAAATATTTTTATCAATAAAGGCAGTCCAAAGAAATATCCAAATGAGGTTGACAATTATGAGATACACGTTCAAATGTAGAGGGGATAGTAATATCTTCAGACATTGAGCAATGAATGGTGGGTATATATCCTTCCAACCTTGAAGTATAAGTCTCTTTGCAGCCATAAGGGTTTGTAGGATCCACTTTTATTGTTCGTCTGTTAGTCCCCACAATTGTTTGTCCCCTTCTGTTTAAATTTAAACAAGTAAACCCTTTGAGATAGGGACATGTTGTCTTTTGTTTGCTAACATTGTAAATAGCCATGTATATTGATCATGCTGCATAATGAAATAATAAGTAAGAACTTGAATTGGGGATCCTATTTTCAGAAAGTATAGATCAGAGTTTAAAAATTGAGGAGGGTCTGAAAATTATTTATATATGAAAATAAAATGAATTCTCCTGGCATTGAAAAGCTGGACCAATTATGAGCTGTCCGTAACTGTCCTCCGAAGGTCAAGGTAGCTCATAATTAGTTTGGCTTGTTGCCAGCTGTTCTTTCTTCCTAATAGTGATAGGAAACCCTACAGCAGACTTTAGTTGTCTGATGCATCCTTTGCTTTGCAAAGAAGCTGTGCTACAGGACAACAGACTAATATTCATATAAATATTGCTCTATTGGGATGAGAGGCTGTTAGTAAAGATGCTTGGATTTTGTGGGAAGTGACACTACTAATGTCTCAAAATAAATATCCTTCTGTGAGGTTTTGCTGTAGGCTGTATCTCATTCTGGTTCCAGGTGAAGAATTTTTAAAGGGCTAAGTTGTGTCTAGCACCAAATTCTTGTTGTACGCTTAACTGATATATTTATAGGCTCCTGCAAGGGACAATATTTTAACATGATGGTGTGCACATTTTTCAACCTCTGTCAAGGGGCAGGATTTACACTTTTCATTCCCCAGGCCCATTGAAGGGAAAAAAGGAGAGTGAAATCCTTCCATACTGTGTTCTCTTTAATCCTTTTACCCTTGAATGTTGGCTTTGCATTAGTAGGTGTTAGGCTGCTATCCATGATAGCAACAGCAAGTTACCATCTGAAATAGATATACAGAATTTCAAAGTATCCATTGAACAAGTCCCCCACCCCAAAAAGTGTGACATGACTTTACACAAGAGTTAGAGCAGTGGTTCCCAAACTTTTTCCCCCCACGGACCAGTTGCTGAGGGTCTTGGCAGACCACTTAATGATTTTTCTGCCAATTGTAGCAATTGTAATGCTAGATGCTAGATGATTTTTAATTTTTAATTTTATTGCTTCTTATATTTCTTGTATATTGTATTTTATTGTATTCTACAGAATTCAAATTGTAAAATGATACAATATAAGAAATTAATGGAAGCAATTAAAATACAATTAAAATGAATAGGAATATTTAATGTGAGGGTGTGCCATCTTCAACCACAAATCCATAAACACACCATGGACCACTCGAACGAAGTTTGCAGACCACCAGTGGTCTGTGGACCACAATTTGGGAACCCCTGAGCTAGAGGAAGTTGTTCATTGCTCTTGGTAGTTTTCAGTAGAACCTGGAAGTTTACAACATGAGAATCCAGCAACTACTTTTTTTGTGTGACTTTGTCATCAACAGAGTATCAAATTTTGATATTTATTTTACACTGCTGTGCTGTGTCTCAGGACTGGGTACTAGCCGGTAACTATAGTTGGCACCGTGTGATGGCTACCTTTTCCCCTATACATGGTGGATGTTCTTTGCTCTTGGAAATGTTCTAGGTGTCCACCACAACCAAAACTGACAGTTTTGCAAGCCCCAGTTAAACCTCTATTGAAGTTTGCTGTGCTATATCAAAAGTTCAGGTTCTGTTCATAGTGAACTAGTTGGCTGGAAAGTTGCTGAGATGAGCTGCTGTAGGCATGAGAAAAGAAGATGGCTGTCACAACTACACACAACCCCAGTTCTTACTTGCTGATAAATCATTTATTTTATGCTGCCTTTAAGGGGGTAAATAAACTCTCCGAAGGAAGTATAGTTGTACTGCACTGTTTTTATTTCACAACAAAGCTAATAATAATAATTTTGGTATTAAACAATACCAAAATACAGTACGTAATTACAACAAAAACCATCAGCAAAATACAACTTAAGAAAAACCAACAAAAACTACTGAATATTCCCTGCTTTTCTAAAGACCTGAAGTGAATGGGCCTTTTTTTTTATAAAGCAGGGGTTGCTAATGTGGCACCCATGGGTGCAATGGCACTCTTGTGTGGCTTTTCCCTGGTGCCCATAAAGTTTCTTGAGCATCCATGCTTCTACTCATCGTCCCCTGGGTTATGAGGTGGTGAGGATTGTTACCGGTTTCTCCCTTAAAGGACATAGAGCTGAAGGAGGAAGTTGGAAGAATAATGCTCTTTCTGCTTCCTCTTGCAGCTCTGTGCACTTTTGAAGCCTTGGATTAATTGTGCTAGATTTGACTTTTACCAAGATCACTTGGAAAAACAAAGTGTGCATGTATTTTTTGTTTCTTGGGGGGTGGGGTGGGGAGAGACTTGAACAGAGAGTGATGCCCATGGCATTCCCCCCAACATGCAAATATGCCTATGGCCTTAAAAAGGTTGGTGATTCCTGCGGTAAATATTCCAGAGACATGGGGCCATTGTGGAAAAGGCCCTCCCTTTATATGGCAGGCTAACAAAAGATTTTTGATTCTGTATGCTGGTTTTAAGCTGTGACTTAAGCAATACTTCAAAAGAAGTTTCACTGATATCAGTGGGACTTTTTGCAAATAAATATCACCATTAGACTATTAGTCTAGAGTCTGTGCTTAGTTTTGCCAGAATGGCAACTCCTTGTGGCTTACACAGGACACTACTGATAGAAGAGAGGTGTCTGCCTTTTTACTCTTCCTTTCCCCAAAGTTTTGAATGTTTTCTTCCATTTTGGAATAGCCTTATTCAATAGTGGTTCAGGGTTGGATGAGCAACTACAGTGAAGGCAGAAGTAAGCTCCATTGGGTTCAATGGGACTTACTCCCAGATAAGTGTGTATTGGATTTAGGGTTGCCAAGTGAGATGCATCCCAAACCCTGAGATTTCAGGGATGGGCCCTAGTGATGTCACTAAACATGATGTCACTAAACATGTGGTTGAGGAAGCATCAACCACAGTTGCCTGGAGCATACAACTCAAACAAAAAAAATCTCTGATGGGAAATTAAGATAGAAATCTTAGCTAAATGAGGGTGTTCCCAGGTCCAGCTGAAGTGATGGGATCATTCCTTCTCACCTGGTTGGGAAGCCTGGGTAGGGAACATTTAATCTAGGCTACTTGCTTCTGACAAGAAGGATTTAAGTGCCCTCAGACCAGGCCAGTCACCAGAAAGCCAATGTAGGGAGCCTAGTGTTGTGGAGGTGTTAGATGGCAGCACTCAGGAGTAAAGATGGATGCCCCTGAAGGCTGCAATTCAAAACACACTTACTATGGGACTAGACCCCATAGAACTTGACAGGATTTACTTCTGAGTAGATATGGTTAGGATTGTGGTGTTGGTAAGGCTTGACTAGGGATCCTCTAATGATATCCATATCAAAGCAGGGTTGGCAACCCCCTGCCGAGAATGACTTTCCTGCATTTTAATGTGGCTGTTCCAAACTTCTTTACAGACTTCACCCTTCACTGCAGAGAGAGATTTGAGAAATGAGTAAGAGTTAAGAAGATTCTCTACCCTTTCCTGCCTACTCTGTGGGCTGCTATAAACTCACTTTGACAGCCAACCCAATTCCAGTGAGTAATAACTGACAGAGAGAAAACACACATGGTTTGGTCTACCTTCACAGGTAGTAGCTTGGGAACAACAACAATTGCAGCCACACTTCCCATTGTGTGAATTCCCTTCTAAAACTCTTGGGCAAGAAACAAACCATCAAGCAAAGAACAAGGTGCATCATCAGTGGTTTAAGGGGGTTGAGCTGAGCACATGGAACCACTGTTGTTGCTTCTATGGATGTAAGGAAGTGAGGTCAGAGATAAACAAAATGCAAATACAAAAAGGAAAACAAAAGTCAGTGATAATTTCCTAAATACAATACCAAACCAAACCAACCACAACAGGATTCCTATGAGTAAGGCAGAAAACTCAGCATCCCACAGCCAGTTAGGGTTCCTAACCAAAACATAAAAACCTGGCAGCCAATCAGCCAAGGTCACAGAAATCCCTATGCAGCACAACTTGACCTGGGGGCTACAGTTAATGCAGAGTTCTGCAGCATGATGGCCAACATGAGCGAGACCCTGTCAGCATATAATACCCAGGGCTGTGGAGTCGGTACGCCACATCTTCGACTCCGACTCCTCTATTTTTCTACTGTCCGACTCTGACTCCACCCAATATTGTTTCCAACTCCACAGCCCTGGAAATTGGAAGCTCTCATAGGAGCATTTTTATCGCTGCCTGAATATGTGCTGATCTTGGCATCACAGCATTTGTCTTCATCTGGGTCCTGTGTCATACACTGACACACAAAATGTTTTCCATCTTGAGTTATGGTGAAATGCTCAACTACAGCTGACTTCATGGGAAGCTTCTTTGACATTTTGAATTTATATTTTAAAAAAATTGTCAATCAAAATTTATTTTGAAGTCCGAGTCAGAGTCGGTACATTTCTACTGACTCCGACTCCACCCAAAATTGCTTCCGACTCCGACTCCACAGCCCTGATAATACCTCTGCTTTAAAATCTGTACTGTTTATCAGTTTGCTAGCAGGCCAAGTTCGAGGTGTGCTTTCCGTGTTACAGGCGCCACATAGTACTTGCAAGAAATGAATCATTTGGTGTGGCAGCACCTACACTTTGGAGCTCCCTGCCTATTGACATTAGGCAGGTGCCTTCATTGTACTGTTTTTGGTACTTGCTAAAACATTTTTTGTTTAGGCAAACCTACCCAGGCATGTAGAAGCTATTATGCATTTTATCTGTTTTTAACTCATTGTTAGTGTTATTATTTTGAATTTTTTAAATACCAATTTTAACTGTTTGCCAATAATTTCATTGTTTTAATTCCTTATGTAAACTGCTTTGAGGTTTTTTTTTTTTACAATAAAGTGGTATATAACTGCTGTAAGAAAAATACATGAATAAATTTCAGAGTCACTGTGGTCCTTGGGTTTCTTTCCTCTTTTAGGAACAAAGGAATCTGTCAGGCAATAATTTTTTCCAGAAATTGAATTTTGGACCTTTGTATGCAAAGCATGTGCCCTACCAGTGAGCTACAGCCCTTCCCCAGTTTAAAAAAATCTTTTAAAATTGTTCTTTTCAATTTACTAATGAATGCATAGCATACCACCAGCATACCACTAGGGCAGATCCACACCATGCATTTAGAGGATATTCAATATACATTTGAAGCACATAAATTCCACCACAAAAACATTGGAACTGTAGTTTGTTAAGGGGGGGAAACTACACTTCCCAGAAATGTTGGGGAGGGGAAGTCATGTGCTTTAAATGTGAGTTGGATGTGCTTTAAATGTATTATGTGGATCTGTAATACTTCATAAACTTTGTCTTCATATAAATCATTTTTTAAAATGGAAATTAGCTACAACATTACTTGGTGCCCATGGTTACTCACCATCTCTCAGCCTAATCTGCCCCTCAGGGTGAAAACAACAGAGGGGGACCATGACCACTTCAAACAAGAAGGGCACATTTAAAATGTAGAGGAAACAATAATGTACAACCGTAGTGTAAACTCTGAGACATAGTATGAAGACTTCCACCTGAAATGATGAGGAACGTCATTCACCCAACCCAAAATTCAGAATTGTGCAACTTTAAGCTGTTTTGCAACTGTTTTATACTTGTTTTATGATTATTAGATTCAAAATGGATTTATTCTTATTGTAAGCTCTCTTGGTTTCCAACCCTATCTGAGTGTTGTTGGAAAGATTCCATATACACACACTGGAGGTGTACATAAACCTCATATAATTGTTTACTGTCAAAACCAGTTGGTCATTGCAGAACTTTTTTTTAAAAAAATTGGTATTAGTTTCCTACCAAATAAAAGCAAAGACACTGAAGTAAGCCCTGCCTAATTGCTTACAAAAAAAGGTTGGAGAGGGAGAGAAAGATGATATGTTCACTCAAAAGTCCCATTGATTCACAGCACAATACTAACCATGGCTACGCAAAAGTAAGTCCTACTGAATTCAATAGGGTACTCCCAGGTATGTGGAATTAGCAATGCAGCTTTCCTCTCAGAAAAGTGAGTGTAGGAGTAATCCTCCATATTGGGAAGGATTTCACAACAAGCTGTGAATTAGACAAATAAACCAGCCTCTTCAACAGCCCAGGAAAATTTAAACTTGCTGACTCCTTATAATTAGAAAAATATTCACTAATAGACAAAAAACCTTGCAGTTTAAGAATGTACCTATAGCCAACAGACATTTCTATCAAACTTGAAAAAGCAGGGAAATTGGGCAGCTATAGTGAATGCACCAGGGGAGCAGGAGACCTGAACTCCTCTCTGAGATATTGTACTGCCCTACAAATTGGTCAAAATGCAAACACCATTTGGGTTGGTCTTTCACAGTTCAATCCACTTGCTGTGTAGCTTGGAAGAATTTGGTAACGTGCCTCTGAACATATGGTGAGTGGTGGCAACATCTGCCATCTCCAAAGATAGGTACATTCTTAAACTGAACTGGGAGAGTGGAGCTGCTGTTGGAGAGAAAGCTGTACACTGGATAATGCACAACTGTGAGTCGTGGCCATAATATACATGGGATGTTCCATGTGCATTGAGCATGTTTGACAGCTGAGTGCATAGCCACTACCCCCTTTTTATGTGGCAAGAGGAAGGTGGAATAGGTAACACTCTTATCAGAGGTGTTTTCAGGGAATTATACTACATCAAGGACCTTAATTAGGCTGGGTGCATGCTTTTTAGTACACTCAGCCTAATGGCTAATCTGATCTCTGCTAGGATGATTCAGTAGGACTGACAGTTTTGCATAGAAGAAAGACATTGACTCTGTTGCTATGGTCACAAAATTGCTTCATGCCTTTGGGATGCAGATTTGTCTTTAAGGCTAGAGTTGTTAACTTGCTGTTTGTTGGTAAATAGTGGAAGCACAGTCAGAGTTTTGTGCAATAAACAAACCCACTGCACCGAGAAATCCAAATTTTAAGCTATGAAAAGCTGAATTCTATAACCTGCATAAATTAAGATAAATTAAGCATATTTGCACAGTTTCTTTGCATAGTTCATTCTGGTCTTAGTCATGGAGTGGAGGGAACGTGGCAAGCATGTCTGTAGCTCTGTTTGTTCATCCTATTCATCCATCTCTCTGGACTCCTGGGACTTCAGCAGATATTTGATTTTGTATCCAAAATGACTAGAATGTTTTTCTTTGAAACTGAAAGATGAAATTCTGAAGAAGCTGTCTTTTGCACCTGCAGCTATAGCCTATGCTGTGTAAAAAACACAGCTCTCAAACATGGTGGATGCAAAAGAAAGTGTATGCAATAGCTTTAAAAGGGTGGGGAGTCTCTGGGTTGGATTCAGACATTATTTTAGGCCTGTTGATTTGAGTGGGTCTGCTGTCTAAGCATGCTTAGGGATGCTTTGTACTGACTTAGGAGTGGGCATGGCTAGGAATGCACTATAAATCTGCATCCAACTCTGGATCTGTTTGTACTGACCTCCGCTTTGCAGGTGGCATATGATAAACTGTGAAACTATCCTTAAATATACTATTACATTTTTTGATGTTTATTGTCCAAAGTGTGTAGGTGTAAAGACCTACCAGAACATAAGTTTTATATACATATATTGTACAAATAAGTGCTTTTTTTGTTTTGCATTTGTACTCAGACCACATAATCTTCCTTTATGTTATGCTTCTCTCATTTTGGAAAATGTGTTTATTTCTTTATATGTAGTACATTCGTTGCTGTTGTGGTTATGGCCTGGAGTATTACTGAAGTATCTCTTGGATCAGGCTTGTGATACAACTCTCTCCTTCCACTGCCCTCACCATTTTGTGACTTTTCCTGGTTCTTTCCCCCCCAAACTCTGGAAACCATGATCTTTGGAGCAAACATCCAATCAGCCTGGGAGGTGGGCTGAGCAGAAATTCTTGTTGTTCATGACCTCTATGTGTGTGTTCCTTGTGGATAGATTATTGTGATATTTGGCATTGAAAAGGATTTGTAGGGAATAGCGTCCAAAGCCAAAATGTGCTTGGTGTTGCCAGATGTGCAAATTCTTCTACTAATCAAGCGTCTCTGAGGTATCAGAATTTCTTCTGTCATGTGAAAGCTGAACGGTGCAGTAACTTGAGCAGTATAGTAACGATTTCTGGTGAGATTTGGGCCAAAATAGATATCACCCAGGAGATCCATAATCAAGTTTTCCTGGTTTGAAAGATCAACTTTACTAGCAGTTATTGCTTCAAAGTAGCAGAAGCCACACAACTACCTGTACATATTTTCTTCCACTGACCTAACAGCATTGTGTGGTGGTGGTGGTAATTAATCCCCTGATTTTCAAAGCAGCCATATAGGGCTGCTAATTATTGTTGAAATTCTTAACATGGAGGGCCCTAAATGTGGATTTATTTTTGCATCATAGCAATGCTAGTGGGAGTGCCTTTGCTAGACTAAGTGTAATCCTCTACACTACAGCTTTACATTAGGTTTGTCCCTTACTCACTCCTGCTCTTGGCAACAAATGACTCTATATTTATTATTTATTTATTAATTAGATTTATATCCCGCCCTTCCTCCCAGTAGGAGCCCAGGGCAGCATAATTTAAAGAAAAGCTATAAATATTGTACTTGGGGAAACTGCCTTTTACAGTCAGACCACTGACTTGTCTAGCTTGGTATTATCTGCTTCTGGGGCCTCATGCGTTACCTGAAGGAGATACTGAGGACTGAGCCTGGGACATTTTGCATGCAAAGCATGTAGTTTGCCACTGAGCTATGGCCGTTCCCCAAATGTTCAGCAGTTTGGGTATATTGCATATGTGTGGCAGAGAAGGCTGAAGAAACGGTTTAGCTCAGTGAAACGAAGATCAATGAGGGCATCTTGTCAGCAGTTTTAAATACTACAAGAAAAACCATTGTTCGCACTCTGCACTGAAGGTAGGGCAAGAAGCAGTTGAATCCACTTAATGGGAAATCTACTTGTGTTATTTGGTAATGGAATCTGCTGGCAAAGGAGCTTGTCTGTTGTGTCTGCTATGAAAATGGTATATGTGTGTGTGTGTGAGTGTGTGACATATCACACAGACTTATCTGATTTCTGGTCAATTTCTAGTGTGATTTGGTAGCAATATCCAGAAAGTACTTCAGGCTTCACTGAGCATGTAAACAAGCCCTTAAGGAATTGATTTTGAAACTGGAAAATTAAAAGTAGGCATTTACCTACATAAGCAGAAAGAGTTTTCTGTTTCTAGAAAAAGACTATGTGCATGAGAGGGAGAGTGCATATTAATCGAACCAGTAAGGTATAATTTAAATCCTACAGAGCATTACTGCATCCCAAAAGTCAAATAAGGATTTCCCATTCTCTCCCTCTCACCCCCCCCCCCCAGCCGTTCACTGTCTGGATTAGATTTGTAAACCCCTCTGTGATTTCAGAGCATCTTGGCCAATGACATCCAGACAGTTTGTGACACCTTGGGTCTATAAAGTCACAAATAGCTTTCCAAGCCTAGGACTGGATAGCTAGTTGATTGGGAGCTTCCAGTTCAATTGTGACAGAAGGGCAAATTAGAGAATTACATCAGAAGGGGCTCTGTCAGTTTATATAAGATTATAAATGAGGAGGTTGGATTTAAAGAAATTCAGTGATCCTAACAGCCTGTCAAAGTGGATGGTCCTTTTGTTAAAACGTTTTCTTGCTTTCCTAGAAGGGATGTATATGAGCTGTGTCCAGATGGGTGCATTATCTCACAAGCAGGTCGTTCAAATGCCAAGCCATCCGTGCCAGCTCTCATGGGATTGCTCACAATCCCAGGCAATCCTGAATGGTGCCTGAGAGGTGAGCCAGGAGCAGGCCTTTAAAAGGCCCTGACCAAGCACTGGCCTCTTCCTTCATGTGCTGGCTTTCCCACTCACCCTCCCTCAGTTATAGGGCGTCACTGAGCTGTGTATAACTGGGCCGCTGTTTGATGGGGCCAGATAGGAATTTTTCCTCTCAACGAATCTGGCCCCACTGTGGAGCAGGTTTTCTTGCCTATCGTCGTGCAAATGTTTGGCGTTCACATCTTTAGGTGGAAACGACATTGGGCAGGAGGGACCCCCATAAGGGGTCCAGTGGGATACACAATGGCCACGCCCCTAGCTTGGGGGGGCATCGCCTCATCCATCTCATAACACCCCCACTAGTTAATCAGTGGGACCGCAGGTGCCTTAGGTTCCCGCCTCACTTGGGTCTAATGCTGGCCAGCTCTCAAGGGTAGTTCCCAAGTGCTTGTTGGTTGACTTGGCACTCCTTCAGCAAGGCTGCCAGAATGAAATGGCTCTTTGCTCTACTCCCATGGCAACCCTGCTTTACTTGCTTTAATCGAAAAAGGTTATTTCAATAGGCCTCTCTCCTTCTGCTCTGCTCTGTATGGACCCTGAAAGCGCTAAAGTGATTGTAAAACAGAGGCTAGTGGATTTCGGTATCCAAGAGCTCTCTGCAGCTGCACAAGGTCCCTGTTCCCCCCAGTCATTAGGTCTACCAGGTCTTCCTTGCAAAAATGGGATGACCTACCTAAGTTGGTTATTTATTCCCAAGTATAGGAGGGCATTCTCTCTGGCTCGATTTAATGTTTTACCTTCCAAACTTCTGGATGGCAGATACAAAAAAATTCCAAGCAACAACAGATGTTGCCCCTGTGATAATGATGAAGTGGAATCTATTTCACAAGTCTTGTTCAACTGTAATTATTACGAAGGGGCCAGAAAAGATCTAATACACCCTATTAAGCAGTTATTCCCAGGCCGTTCCTCTGAGTCCCTTCTGACTGTTTTACTTGAGGGTTCAGATAAGGAAATTACTGAGCAAGTGGCAAAATTCCTGAACTTTGCCATTTTGACCAGACCCCATACGATTCTTAATGGCAATTAAACTAATTGAGTTGTTTTTTACAATCTAGTATGCTGTTGGTTGTAGTTTGTGTTATTATGTGGTGTTTCCAGTTTTGGAAAAATGGCGGGGTATAAATAAAGATAATAATAATAATAATAATAATAATAATTTATTTCATAACATCTAAAATCATGTTCTGTATTTGCGGTCAGTTGACTGTAAATAAAGATTTGATTGATTGATTTATTGATTGATTGATTGATTGATACTTGCTCTAATCAATAAAGATGTGGCCCTGCTTCTCCCATAAACCTGTCTTTGGGTGTGTTATTCCCACTGCTGAAGGGGACTGTGACACGCTCCTTCCACACAATCACTGTTTCTGTCTTCAAGATTGGCCCATAGGGTTCCACACTCCCATGTTTTCAGAAACCATGTAAATTGCTGTTCCACCACTTGCTGTCCATACCACTGGGTGGGACTGGGCAGAAAACATCCTGGGTGTGGATTTTCTCTTTTGTGTGTGTGCTTCCTCCAGTTGCTTTATAGGATTAAATTGCAGCTTTAGTTTGCTTAGTCTTTGAAAAATATTTTTTCTGCACAATTCTGATTTAACTAGAATCATGCAAGATCTGTAATAACAAAAGCATATTGGGGCTGCTTAGTGCTCTTAGTGGTATCATGCTGAGCTGTCTTGTAAATTCAGATAATTCCTCTCTCCTAGCCCTTTCCAAGTGACATTCATTTTCAGCTTTAAAGTACCTCAGGGTTGATTGTGTTTCTGTGAGTGAGGAGGGGAATCAGATCAGTCCTCCTGAGCCACCTCTTGGTGCCCCCCCCCGAGTCTCCTGCAGCATCTGAGAGGTTTGGAGGAAAAACAAAACAGCAAGAGGTGGCAAGTGGGGCTCCTGCTGCCTGGAGAGGCTTGCTTCTTCCTTGTTCTCCCTCTTCTCCCTGCTGCCCCAGCCTCTATGAGCTTGATAGCTCTGTGCAGCAGGGCTTCCTCCTGATTCAGGAAGGAAACTACAAAAAGAGGACTGATTTGACTTCAGATATATTTAATATTTTACAATTAGGTTTCCTAAAGCGTATCTCTAGCTTACGGTATAAAAGAAAAGTAGCCAGGTATGTGGCCATAGAAATGCAACTTGGGTGAATAAAGCAGACATATTTCTCCAGATGTATAAGAAATGGCTTACCTCTCTCAAAACAGGAAAGAAAAGCAAATGATTTTTACAGGTTGCAAAAGCATAGAACTTTAAAATATCTCAAGTAACGGTGAAAATATTCACGAAGCTTTCCTGGAGACTAGAAATACATAGATAAAAACTTTTGTGTATCACTTTTCCTTTCTAGACCTCAGTAGGCTCCAGTTGTCTTGGAAGATATACTCCACAAGTTTCCACAGATCTGGGAGGGGGGCGGAGGGGGCAACCTCTCCTTGTCACTTGAAAGGTAACATAATTATCTGATTTTCCTTCAGTCTTCAACTTCAGTTTCAACACCCTGCAGTACTGTAGTGGCAAATTCAGAAGTACAGCTTCCCTTCATGATAGTCACAGCCACGCCCCCTTTTTTGCTGCTGAGTTGTGAATGAGATTCTTGTTGATGCCTTCTCTCACAACAGATGTCCCTAGGAGCCAATAAACAGGAAAGGGGAGAGTGTTAGCTACTGAATAGAGTCTTTTCAGTGGCTGACTCACCACCTTTTACTTTGATTGGCTCCAGTCAGCAGGAAAGGACAAGGAAGCACATTAGAAGACTCTTCTCAGTGGCTAACACACTTCCCTGTCATGCAGATTGGCTCATAGGATGTTGGACACATAGGGACCCTGCTGGGACCATGCTCCCAAAAAAGTAAGGGGTCTAAGACCCCCTGGACGATTACACCCCAATGTCTTGTATACTTGGACATCTCTCTCTAGATTAGGCAAGAGTTCCATGGAGTCCCTAGATTTAACTATAGCAGTAGTCTATAATCCTGGACCACATGAATATTCATGTCGAGCTCTATTTTTTTAGTGGAAATGAGTTTTTATATATGAAACTGTGTTTAATTGTTTTAATTATTGTAATTGTTTTATGTATACAATTTTGTAATTTTATTGCTGATGTTTTAAAATTTTATTTATTATTTGTCTCTACATACTAGTCGCTGTGTTGTTGCATTTAGGGTTCCGACTGTGTTTCTATCTCCTCTTGCTTTTGCTTTCCTTCTCTCTTTAACCATTTTAAGAGTTTCTTCAGTCATCTTTCTCTCTTTTTAACTAGAGGTATTGTCTTTTTGCATTCTTCCCTGATAACATCTCTGACTTGATTCCATAGTTGTTCTGGTTCTCTGTCAACTAAGTTTAAAGCCTCAAATCTGTTCCTTATTTCATCTTTATATTCTTCTGGGATGTTATTTAAATTGTATTTTGGCCTTATGATTGCTTTGTTGGTCTTCTTTAGCTTTACTCAGATTTTCGATACGACCAATTCATGATCTGTACCGCAGTCTGCTCCTGGTCTTGTTTTCGCAGGAAGTATGGAACTTCTCCATCTTCTGCTACCAATTATGTAATCAATTTGATTTTCAGTTGTTCAAAAACTGTGTTGGCAAGAAACAAGTTATTGGCTTCACAGAATTCAATAAGTCTTTCTCCTGCTTCATTTCTGTTTCCTAAGCCCCATTTCCCCACAATTCCTAATTCTTCTCTGTTCCCTACTTTTGCATTCCAATCCCCCATTATTATCATCATATCTTGTTTTGGTGTGTGATCAATTTCCTCCTGTACTTCTGTATAAAATCTCTCCAATTCCTCCTTCTGCGTTTGCCGTTGGAGCAGACTTGGATGATGGTTATGTTGATAGGTTTCCCATTTAATCTCTTTGATATCACTCGCTCAGTTCTTGCGTTGTAGTTCTTAATTGCTCTTGCTACATCACTTCTCACTATTAAAGCAACCCCATTTCTTCTTGATTTCTCATTTCCTGCATAAGATATTTTGTAGTTGCTTGATTGAAAATGTCCCATTTCCGTCCATTTTAGTTTGCTCACACCAAGTATTGTAATGTTGATGCGTTCCATTTCTTGCTTGACAGTTTCTAACTTTCCCTGATTCATGCTTCTCACATTCCATGTTCCCATTTTGTGTGTCCTACAACTCCGGACTCTCCTTTTGCATCTGTGCGCATCAGCCTCTGGGCTTCCTTTCAACTTTGACCCAGCTGCGTCATTAGTCACAGCGCTATTTGTACTTGTCCTTTGTCCTTCCCCAGTAGCTCGTTGAGTGCCTTCTGAACTGGGGGTCTCATCTTCCAGCACTATCTCATGTTGCATTTTGGATGCTCTGTTCATAGGGTTTTCGTGGTAAGAGATATTCAGAGGTGGTTTACCATTGCCTTCCTCTGAGTTTGGATGTCTGGTGTTTCAGCTTTGACTATTCCTCCTTGGATGCCTCTGCTAGGAGTCTAGCCTCTTGGTCTAGACTCCTGACGGCATTGCTCTCAGCTTCTTCAACACTCTCAGACCTCCTCACCACGTTAAGGTGTGCATCCTAAAGGGGGTCTTGAAGCTTAAGCTAATGAAAAATGTAACGGTCAGGGTGCTGAGTGGGGCATCCTACTGTGCATCTGTTATGCTACTCTTAAAAGCAGCTGGACTGGCTGCTATTGCCTTAAGGGGTGAGATTTAAGATGTTAGTTTTGACTTAAAAACCAAAAGCAACTTGGTGCCATCTTACCTGAAAGACTGCTTTTTCCCCATATCAACTTTTCTGGTCATTAAAGTGAGGCCCTCTTATTGGAGTGTAACCTGGTGAGATTCATTTTGCAGTGCCCAGAAGGAGGGCCTTTTCAGTATTGATGCCCTCTTTGTGGGATCACCTTTCTTCTGATTTGTGGCAAGTATCTATGTTGATGCAATTTTAGCACTTGCTGAAAATCCATTTATTTTATGAAGCCTTTGATGGTCATTAATACCAGCTGCATCCTTTTTAACTTGTTGTTGACCATCGGCTGCCATTTTTCTTATGCATTGTAATTTTATTGTACTTCTGTTTTTTGCCTTCCACCTTTTTATTGCATATGAAAGGCATTATAAGATATACTAATAAATTTAAAAATCCTAATTCCTCTGGGCACTAATATCTGACATTTGTGATACTGGCCAGATCCACACATAATGCTAAGCCATGGCTTAGTAAAGCATGGTTTATTTGATTATGCAAACCTGGTTCTGCTTAACCATGGTTATTAAACATGAACAAACCACTCTTGTAAGCCATGCATGGCTTGTTAGTTTATAAGCCATGGCTTATGTTAACAATATTTAATGTTATGTGCAAATCTGGTCGTGGGTGCTGCACAGTAAAGGCAACTTAAGGGACCACTAACCACTCTGGCCACTTTCATCTACAAAAGGAGTAGCAGCATAGCCAAGGCTGCAGAATGGAATCTCCTGATAAAACTATCCTATATACAGATACCATGAACTCATAGGTAGGGATGTAAGAAGGCATTGTTTTTCATTCTATTCTATATTTACCACATGCAGCACTGTTTCCATTCTGTTGCAATTTGTCTTATTTGTGTTGCTGTCTGCTGTGGTGAAATCATGTATGTTACATATTTAATTATGTAAATAATATAATTTACATAATTACATTGTAATTACATTACTCTACCTCATTCATTTTAGTGCAACGGAAAGGTTATGGAAATTGTGGGGGAGACATGTAATTACATAACATCTGGGGAATGAAAGTAATAGCAACAGTGAATACCAATCGTATTAACTGGATTGATTCCTATTCTGGACATGGGACAAATAAGCGAACATTGGCAATTTCCCATTTCCATTTTAATTCTCAGATATCCCTACTCTTAGGTGTGGAGAGGAGTTAGCTATAACTTTTGAACTGTGATTCTTGTAGTAGCATAATGCCCAAACTGAGCAAGTGAAGAACATGAGATGCTGTTCTTATTTTTCAGAAACTCAAATTAACAAATTAACCCTTAAAAGGGGGGCGAGAATGTTTTTCTAGTGGTTTGCCACAACTTGGTTAATCATGAAATAGGCCTCCAGGATCGAGTTTGTGCTATTTCTGTCTGTCAGAGCTGCATACTGTATACACAGAACCTTTATACTAAAAACATCTCATGTGTACAGTTCACAAAGTTTAAAGAAAGTATGGTCAAAAGGGCTTGTTTGGGGAGAAATAATTATGAATGAATATTGGGACACCATGTACCTCTTATCTAAATTGGTAGTTGCAGCATCCTCACTCAAAACTGAGTTAGACAGAACTTTCATGATTCAGATATAGTGAATCCTCCATATGTTCTCCTGTAGTAAAGGCAAGTACTGGTGATTATGACCTTTCATTTTTTTATTTAAAGCATTTATTTCCCTCCTTTCCATAAAATGTCTAGGGCAGCTAAGACAATTTTAAAGAGCCTATAAAACAAAATTAATGTGAAAAAACAGAGCAGCAGATAAAAAATGAAGCTGCTTGAAAACAAAAATATTAGTTATTTAAGAGCCCAAATGCAAAAGAAAAATCAAGAGGAATAAAAAACAATTTTATAGGGAGAAAGTGTATTTCACAGTCCCAGAATCACTTTGCCTTTTAAGTGACGACCTTTTAGATAGCCTCAAAGCTTCTCTGGACTGTATAATACATTAGTCTCTTTCTCAGTTTCTCTGGGGTCAAAAAGATTTCGAAAGGGATAAAAAATAGAAAATATGGGATTCCAAAACATGCAAGTCCAGCACATGTAGACTGGAGACCGGGATAGCCAACGTCATTGCCTTCCATATGTCATTGCCCTCTATATGTTGTGGACTACAACTCCTATCATTCCCAGCTGGTTGGGGTTTATGTGAGTTGGAGTCCAATTACATCTGGACGGTGCTGTGTTGGCTGATCCTGCTGTAGACTATAGTATATACAAATTTATCACAAATATATTCAAGTGCACTTAAAACACACACTGAAATCATGGGGGTATATCTTGGCTACAAGCAGTTTGCCTTTTTGACAGAATTTTGCAAAGCCTTGGCGGCAAGGTGTTCTGAACCCAGATCTGAAGAGCAGTTAGCTTAGTTTGGTAGTCATATAGTTGATCTGTGTAATCTGGTGGACATTATTGGCAATGGTAACTGCATGGCTCTGTGTGCTCCCTGATTGAACAACTGAAACTTCATAAAGAAGAAAGAAAACAGTGCTCATATTTGTAGATGATTCATAGGTAGTCATGAACTATAATGTAGGATCTTTATATACACATTTTTCTCTTCTGTGTAGAGTAGGGAAATGGCTTCTTTTTTTGCTATGGTTATGGGGGAGGGATATGAGTCAAGAGGGAAAAAGTCTGAGGACAAAAAGGATGTGGGCTACCTCTAACTCATTTGTGGCTATAGTTAGTCTTTCTGGACTTCTTGGAAAAAAAAACCTTGATCCCAGTTCTTGACCAACAGTAATCTGGGAACTAAAATTAAGAATTTGCATTTAAGAAAAGCAAACTAAAACCAAGTGTCTTAACTAATTAACAGCAAGAGTACTTACTCCAGTTGCTTGAATTCTGAAAAGGCTTCTCAAAACATCCAATAACTATTATCCAAGAAATAAAGCTGGTGTTTTGGTAATTCTATAATTTTAGTGCTCTTTGGTGGTACATGAGGTGTAATAGTAATAAATGTTGTATCATGTGATTCCAACCTGTTATGCATGAGTTGTCACCAGACAGTGTTTTTCAAAAAGGAGTTTTAAAATCAATAGAAATATAAGAATAGGAAACCTGTTAAATTTGTTAAGTTTGTAATTTAAGGAAAATGAAAAAGTAAGCTATGGGGTGTATGTGTATATCATCTCTACTTATGAATAATGAGGGACAGAACTACAAAAATGAACTGTAAATTTATAAGTGTGGCAATTGATGGAAATGTTTTTTGAAATTAGAAAGTTTTACCTATATTTCTATTTTTGTGAAAAAACATGAACTAAAAAGAGCTTTTTTTGTTTGTTCTCACAACACCTGCCTATGCTTGCTTAAATTGCCTCTTGCCCTACAAATGTTCTTTGTAACTATGGACACAGTTTTCCTTCTCTTTGTTCATGCTGTAGAAACCCTCTAGTAGGAAGCATATCGAAAGCAAGATCTATTAGCACTGGTAAGACTTAGCACATTGTCTTATTTGCATTTATTAGCGTGCACTAATTATTCATAGTGATAATTACCCTTTACCATTTCACATTAATTTAGATTGCTTTTGAAAAGCAGTCAAGAGGTGCATGCAGTGATGGTACATCAAAGTGGATAAAAATACAGCACATAAGAAATAGGGTGCCATTTAATGTAACAAACCATGTCGAATGCCAGGTTTCTCTCTGGAGTTGTAATTATTCGAACTCAATCTGATAGTTAATACCCAAGCCCATCAGTCATATGTGTTCTATCTCAAAGCCCATTCATGCCATTCATTATAGTTTATGTATCTTGAAATAATGGGGAGAAATGTCATCTTGCTGGAGTGATCATGGAGATGGTCACAGTGAAATTATGCTCAATGAAATGCTCGTCTAGATTCTTTTTAAAATTTATTTATTTATTTATTTATTATTTATTGCACTTGTATACCGCCCCATAGCCGAAGCTCTCTGGGCGGTTTACAGCAATCAAAAACATTAAAACAAATATACAATTTAAAACCATATTTTAAAAACAATTTTAAAAATACAGTTTTTAAAAGTGGGTCTTTCCTTCCTGTCTGGAGTGTGCACCCTGAATAAATACTAATTTAATGTTCCTGAGCAAGGGAATATCTACATAGCAGTGCGTCAAATCTTGAGCTATCTCCTAATTAGGTATCAGCTGACAGTTTGAATGTTTATTTTAAATTTAGTTTAGTGATCAAAATATTGATTCATATAAAGCCTGCAGTTGCATCTTGCATTTTAAGTATGCAGAAGTTCAGTTATGTGACATCTACCCCATCCAAATTTTAAAAGTCTGAGCTGAAGGACCAATGGTACGAGCTGTGAGAGGTCAGGCTGAGATGGCCAAGATGAAACCAGTGCTTCAGATGTATTCAGATGTGCCTCTTAAACTGAAGGGAGGAAATTGTCTTGATTCGATTAAGGACATGGAGTCACTATCCAGTAGTATCTATTGAAAGAGGCCCCATTCGTGTGCATGCCTTGTAGAGTTTTCTTCACTATTAAATATGCTTGAGTGGCCATGATTCTTAAGGCCTTTCTGCATACTCAGTTCTGTGCGCCAAACTTAACTCCAAACCTAGCTCAATTATGCTTGATAACGTTGAATGCAAGCCTTGGTCCAGAACCTGAGCTCTGTTGGCTGACTCTTTTAAAAATGACTGTTGAATTATTGGTATTAAGTTGCTGTAAAAAAAAAAAATCCTGTATAAGATTAGAGTGGGCCACAATGTGGCTTGGTGCTGCTGCGCCATGAACTTCAGTGTACCTTTCTTCCAGATTGCAGTTAACTTTTTCAAAAAAAATTGAGGATAGACGAAAGAAAGTACATCCTCACACAGCGCGTAGTTAAACTATGGAATCCACTCCCACAGAAGGTAGTTCAGTTCAGTTCAGTTCAGTTTATTACGGTCATTGACCAGATAAGTATCCATATATATATACATTTTATCTCCTAGAAAGGTTAAAATATTAAAACACTATATGCAACAAAAATAATAAAATTAATATACCAATTCAGAATATGTTAAAATCATCACAATGTTAATCAAAATAATTAAAACTTCGTTTGGGAGCAAGCATAGACTACAGGTCTTTTCTAGACATTTATCTAGACATTTTCTCTATCTAAATCCCAAAATGTCAGTTTTGCCATGGATTTAAAGTGCGAATTATTTTAGCTTAAGCCCTTATGGCTACAATATTACCATCATTTTATTAAGGCTTTCCTGCATTTAATGGCTATGACACAGTATTTAGCTACTCTCTCTGTTAAATCATTACAGCTATCTGCTAATAAATATTCCGTATAAAAATCATCAGTTCTACCTGGAAGGGAATTTATAATAGGCGCGATAAGTTGAGATCTAACTTCAGAATAAAAGGGACAATAAAATAGAACATGAGTGACAGTTTCAATTTCTCCATTTCCACAAGGGCATTTTCTATCATTATAAGGAACTTTCTTGTATCTACCCTCTAACAGCGCTGATGGCAAGATATTAAATCTTGCCAGCGTAAACGCCCTTCTCCATTTTGGTATGGTAAGATTGGCTAAATATGGCATAGGTGTCAAAGGTTTTAAATTATACCTATGTTTTCGCATTAACATCAAATGTTGCTGATAATCTATATCTTTAATTCTCTGCAGAATATTTATTTTAGCTTTTACATATCCTAGCTCTAAAATTATTTGTATGGAAAAACCTAACGATGTTATTTTATTTATCAGCATTTGTTTCCAGGTGGATTGATGACTATCCTTTAATATATAAGATACCAACATCTCGGGATTAAACAATAATTTTAACCAACATATAATTCTATGGGCCCAAACATTGGATTCAATTGTTTGTAATCCTGCTTCCAATCTTAAAATAAAATTAGGTATGCAGGAAGGAACAGCCAAGATAGATCTAAGGAAACTGTTTTGTATCGCCTCCAGAGTTGTAAAATTCTGACATGTAGTGACTTGCATGCCATAGATCAATTGTGGTATTATTTTTGTCTTAAAGACTGTAATAATTGATGGTATTATTTGTCCTCCTTTATTATAAAAAAAGGATAGCAGAGCTTTAAGAGTTCTTCTTCCCACAGAAGGTAGTGATGGCTGCCAACTTGGATGGCCTTAAAAGTGGATTACACAAATTCATGGAGGATAGGGCTGTTTTCTATCTCCTCCATCAGAGGCAATAGGACTCTGAATTCCACTTGCTGGGAATTGCAAGTGGGGGGAGGTCCTGCTTGTGGGCTTCCGTAGGCATCTAGTCAACCATTATGAGAACAGAATGTTGGACTAGTTGGGCCTTTGGCCCAATGCAGCACCAGTTCAGTTTTACTACCGGTATGGTTGCTGTCAGTGATGGGCAACTTCTGCTTCATAGGATTGTTTAGTATTGGTGGTAGACTGCTTGCCTTGTGTCAAAGGCAAGATCTCTTCTCTATGGTGGATTTTAATTGTCTTGCATGCTGGGATAAATGCTGCAAAGTCTTAATGGAAACACCACATATCTGTCTTTAGTTTTGGGGAAAGTCTAAAGGTAAAATGGTGCTTTTTTCATGGAAAAGAATGGTTATAAAACACCTCTTTCTATAAAGAATGGTATGCAAAATATGAGATAGTGTAATATGTACAGTTCTACATATAGAAAAATATGTCGTATTAAATAGCCCCAATCGTGGGACAGATTAGGAATTGGTGCTGGTCCCACACCTGGGCATGCCTATGAGAGCAGCTTTCCCCAACCCAGTGCCCTCCAGATGTTTTGGACTGTACTTTATTGCGGAAGACTGTACTAGGAGTTTAAAGGTCAGCAAATGTTAGTCCCTAGGCAACATCTATCTCATTACAGCTCCATCTACCTAGCTTTCAACCCACTGGCTAAATAGGGCATATTCAAAAAATAGTGTCTGAGGGGAAATGACTTGCTGGCAGGTGCGTTTTGAAGAATATTCATTTAGAAAAGTTATTTTTTGCCATTCCAGTGTATTTGCATTGCTCAGAGCCCCTTGCAGCAATAACAATCACATAAAAATAAAATAGACTCAGTTGTGAAAGATGGACAGTGAAAAAAGTGGATAAGAGAAAAATCAACTCATTTGAAATGTTGTGTTGGAGGAGAGTTTTACGGATACCATGGACTGCAAAAAAGAGAAATAATTAGGTGTCAGAAAAAAATTAAACCAGAACAATCACTAGAAGCTAAAATGATGAAACTGAGGTTATCATACTTTGGACACATAATGATAGGACATGATTCACTAGAAAAGACAATAATGCTGGGGAAAATAGAAGGGAGTAGAAAAAGAGGAAGGCCAAACAAGAGATGGATTGATTCCATAAAGGAGGCCACAGACCTGAACTTACAAGATCTGAACAGGGTGGTTCCTGACATATGCTATTGGAGGTCCCTGATTCATAGAGTTGCCATAGGTTGTAATCGACTTGAAGGCACATAACACATACACACAGACTCAGCAAATAAAAAAGCCCCTGAACACAAAGGCTTGCCTTAAAACCTGTAATGAATTGGAAAAAATTTAGTAAGAGGGGGCTAAGTGGATTTTGCAAGGCAAGGGGTTCCATAAATTGGGGTGTAGCCACAGAAGAGCCCCAATCCTCTTCCTAAGCTTGGAGCTGGAGTAGGGTGGGGGATTGTTAAAGTACCTTTGCTGTTCTTCAAAGGTGATTGGAAGCTCTTCTGGCTGCCCCCCCAGTTCCAAGTTGGGGGGGGCTCTTCTATGTTGCATTGTAGTTAACAAAGTGTACTTGGCAATGCAAAGGTGCAGTGTGAAAGAAGGTCCAGCCCTTCTTGCGAGCTGGGGAGGGAGCTAGGGTCTAGCCCCTGACATCTTGCTGAGCCTCTGAAACTCAGTGTGGGGTTGGGGACAATCCCCCCCCCCATTTTTGGTCCACTTCTTTACTGAATAAAGAACCAAAACTATAGAAATATTGGCTTGGATCCAAATATTATGGTGTGTGTGTGTGTTTACCCGCCTTCCCCAGTCATCTGGAGCAAACTTGTGGAATAGGGTGAAATGATGGGTCTTTTCCCTGCATAAGCAGAAGCACATTCCATATGTATAATGGGATAATTGAATCCTAGTCAGAGAGATGTGTGCCCTATGTTTCTTACTATTTTTCCCAAATGAATATTTCTATCCCAAGGTTGAGCTCTGAAGAGATAATTGCAAAAATGTTAAATGGAATGAGATGGACGCAGCAAAACCTCTAAACATAAATGCTGGATGAATAGCCTTAGGAAAAGGGCAAGGATCCAATTGAGCAAGCTTATGATTAAGTCAGAAATGACAGTGTAAGCAATAAAAAGAGTTTCAGAACAACAATACGTGCTGCAGTGGCTGTGATCACATAAAAAAAGGAGAAAAACAGCAAGATGTATTTAGGTTATTCAAGAACATTTTAAGAAGTAAAAAGCTTGGATTGATTTTGTTCAGCAAGATGCAGATCTTCAAATGTTTTTCTTTGAGTCAAGAATTGCCTTTGGAAAGATTTCCATCAAAGTTCAGTCAGCTGGGGCTAATATAGAAGAACAATTGTGTCGTGCAATATTGACCAGTGTTGGCCATTTACAGAAAGTGTTAATTAACTTTTATTGTGGGTATTTCAAAAGATAAATGAGCCTCTTGCATCATATAAATGCCACAGGGTTGTATCAGATCCAATTTTCCCAATTAATTTTCCTGGATGAGATTTCAAGTAAATGAATATAAGACTCCCATTTTAAAAGATGGTTTGTAAGCTCCAGTAATGGTTTTTATTCTTAAAACGTGCAGATAAATGTTGATTCAGTCTCTTTGGTTTTGGAGGATGCAGTATGAAATTGGATACAGATCAGATATGTTGCTAATTGGTTCAGTGTATCTTATAGCATGTAATGAAGATGTTGCAATACTGAAGACAATTGTTTTTAGTCATTATTGACATACTAAATAGGCTGGTCCCTTGTTTTAACTTTACATCTTTTGTATATGTGTGCTGTCAAAGCTGATGAAAACATTTATTGCATTATGTGCCCTTTAGTGGGAAGTGTGTTGCTTATTTACTCCATGGAAAAAAGGAAATGTGGGAAGTGTGTTGCTTATTTCCTCCATGGAAAAATGGAAGTGTGGCTGACATGCCTTCAAATTGATTCCGACTTATGGTGACCCTATAAATAAGGTAAGCGGTATTTAGAGGTGGTTTACCGTTGCCTTTCCTCCATACCAAATTTAAATAGGTATGATGTGGAATATATTACAATTGCTAGCAAAGACCCAACACCGCAAATTCTATTCATTTCAAACGGGGACACTTTCACAGGGCCTACTGAAATTAACTGGGTGATGTATACCAGCAGGCCATGCTTTGGACATAGGCAGAGCAGAGGGCTGACATGCCTGTGGCCTCTTAATAAGGAAAAGTAAGTGTTTAAATCCCTATCTGCCTGTTTTGGAATCTAGGAGAAGTTGTGCCAATCCATGCACACCCATCTATGTCAGCACCTCTATCTAAAAAAGCGATAGTACCTTAAGCACCATGATGTTACAGTTTCTCCTAGGTGGAAAAAATAACATTTCTGAGTTCTTGATCCTAGAACTATGCATCTCTTAACCTAATTAAAAGCCTCAGCTTGCAGCTGCTTACCTATGAGCATCTTAAGTCTGTGTGTGTGAGAGTGAGTGTGAGAGAATGAGAGAGTGTGAGAGTGAGTGTGTGAGTGTGAGAGTGTGTGAGTGTGAGAGAGAGCGTGTGTGTGTGTGAGAGAGAGCGTGTGTGAGAGAGACTGTGTGAGTGTGAGTAGCATGATGGGTACGTCTCTGATGCCATCCCAGTGATATGACAATTGTACAGATTCTTTGGGTTCAAGGCTATTTACATTTATATTTAGTTCTTTTCTCCCATGTAAGAAAGAATGTAGGAAAGTTCATGCCAATGTTGCCTTTCTTTGACAAAGAATATGGTAGTCAATAAGGCCAGATGTGTGGGGTGCTTATAAAATGGCACCTGGAGAAAGAGCTTGAACCCCTAATGTATTGAAATATACATGTGAAGGTGTCTTAACCTTGATATCCTCTCAACCTAGGAAGTAATCTGTTAAGCAGCGTGCATGAAGTAGGGGAATGCGCAGGCACATGGCTTGTTCTCAATTTACCAAACCATGATTTTGGAAGAGTGGGGAATGAGATGTCTGAATGCAGTCTGTAACAGAAATCAATTGGTGGAGCAGGAATGGATGAAAAATGGATGATGGCAAATCACAGAACTTCTAAGTGAGTGGCATAATGTTGGCCAAACTTGATATGCAGATCAAGGCTTCAGCAATAAAAAGTAGTCTGCAAATGATTGCTGATTTCCCCCCCTCCCCAGACACTATAGTGTAGCAACTAAATATGCTGGTCAGGAACTGAGATGTCCGCATCTCATTACATGAAATGCAATGGAGATTGACAGTGGCAATGAGAGTATACTGGGCTCCATCTGGACTTTATTACGATATTTTAAGAGATGTCTCCTTCTAGTCATTCTTCATTAACAGCCTAATGAGAGAATCCCACTTAGTAGTGGTTCCAGGATTCATTTTTGAAGTGCAAGATGCCCTAGTTATGTGTAATAGAAGACACTTGCATGGAAAGAACATTAAACAGATAGGATTTCGGAAATGTCAATAAGATTAGAAAGTCAAAGGAATTCTTGCAGAATTATTGCATGGTATGGATGACTGCTATTAACTAACCTGGTGCCTCAACTATGTGTGTTTGCAACTTTATTGCATTGAGGAACACTTTGTAGTTGATGCTAAAGAGGCATTTCATCATCTGATTTGGAACTTTATCTTGGAATTAGCAGTTGGGCAAAATTGTATGAAAGCCACAGCCATCCCACATTATGTTGGGAGAAAATCTGCTAAATTAGGCGTATGGCTTGCTGGTGGAAAATGATGTCTAATCTGGTTTGTAGTTCGCTAGACTATTTGGTGGTGGCATTTGGCTAAGCCTAATACACAAGGGTGTGGTTGGCATAGGGTTCTCTGGCCGTCAGTGGATGAGATGCATGAATCCTTCAGAACATGTAGGCAACCCATGGACTACATGTAGGCAATCCATGGGCTGCATGTAGCCCTTGGGGTTCTTCAGTGCAGCCTGCTGGATGTGCACAAGATGCCTCTGCTGCCAGGTTCCTGCTGCTACTGCATTTTGTTGGCACCCCTTGTGATTTTTTGTGTGATTCTTATGAGGAGAAAGATGTGTAGGGATGTGCCTGAAATCTTTCCGGAGCAGGTAGAATTTTAAAAGAGAAGATGGATATAAAGATCCTGGCAGGTCAGCTTTTGAGAAATTTGTGTAGCCAAACATTTATCCTTCATCAAATAAAAAATCTAAAAACCCATAAGTGACCAGTAGAGCTTGATAGAGTTCTGTGAAAGTAAATACATGTTGGAAAAAGATCTGGAGTTTATGGATATTAGAAATAAAATCTACTGTTTGGAATTTAACGTTATCTCTGAAGAAATTAATGAAGATATTAGAGATAAAGTTATCAATGGCTTGGATAATCTTCTGGACTGGAATGACGTGATGGAGCTTCATATAGAGAAAATCTATGGAATTAACTGCAGCCATGTGACAATGGAAAAACTCTCAAGAGATGAGCCAGTGCATTTTGTAAAAAAGAAGAACACAGATATGACTTTACAACAATATTTCAGCAACTTATTTAGAATTGATGGCAAGAAAATATTTGGGATAGAGGAAATTCCCATCAGACTCTTATTATATGACTATGGCTATGACAGCAAGATTATTATGGAATACTGATAATGGAAGATTGGACACTGAAATTACTGGACTTAACAGGACTATTGAAGATGGAAGATGGAATTAATATGGATAATGGAATAATGGCTATTGAAATTATTGGACCTAAAAGATTTTGATGAGATGGATTAATCGATATGTTTATTTGGACTATGGTTATGACAATAAGATTATTATTATTATTAACGAGATGGATTAATCGACATGTTTATTTGGAGAAAAATTGATAGATATATTTCTTAAAGAATTGAAACCTCTCTTTGACTTTTTGTGGAAAGAATAAAGTAATGTTTATGAGATTTGATGATTAATTAAGATAACTACTGGAGGAAAGTGATTTTATAATATAATTTAAGAGACAGGATTGTTATATATTGTAGACCTACAACTGATTTGATCTGCGACAAATGGGAAGTCAACATTTTATTTTTTTTGTTTAATCATTTTTGTTTTGTTTTGTTTTTTGTCTTTGAATGTTTTATGATTTTGTTTTGTATGTTTTATGAAAATTTGAATAAAAATTATTGTAAAAAAAAAGAAAGAAAGTAAATACATGTTGATTGATAATCTTATATAATGTAGGTGATCTAGGAAGTCATAAGGTGGTAGTTGGGGAGTTCAAAATGGTCTGGTTCACGTGTCACATTAAACCATAGTTTGGGTGGTATCCAGCAAAGTAGTTCTGTAAGTATTTGTTTGCCCAACTGAACTTCCCCTCTGTCCACTCACACCCTCCCCAAATCTGCTTTGGAAGGTTGGGAGAACCCTTAGAACAGATTTAGGGGTGCTTGGGAAGGGGGAGGGAAAGTTCCATTGCACAGCCAGAAGTTCTTACGCTAATGGAACTGCTTCGTTGGATACCACCCATTATGCTTAATTATGGTTTAGTGCAAAGGTATAGTGTGCTGATGCACACTGTTCAAAAGTTCCTGCTGTGCTCGTCCCCCACTCCTGGCCAAGCGACAAATTGCAAGTCTTGGCTTATGTTATCTAAACTTGGGTTTATAGTTTGTTTCTTTCCAAACAAACCAATGGCAGAGAGTCAAGGTTTTAGTTCTTGGATTATTGCTTGTGTTTTATTTGGAGAAAACAAATTCCAAGGCTTGTGTTTGTTGCTCCCAGCATGGCCAGGAGTCGGGAAGGAGCGAAGTGGGGGCTTCTGAGCGGCATGCACCAGCATGCTTCTAGCTGGGAGAGCCATATACACTTAGAGCTCCTTGGGGGAATGGTGGTATATAAATGTAATAAATAAATAAACATTAATTGTGGCTTGACTTGACGTGCAGATTGTTTTGGTGACCCTTTCATGTTTGGTTTTGCTGTACCATTCCATCTCTATTGAGATTTGGAACATTTAGCTACTTCCTTTTCTGAGAATCTCTGAAGAGCTGCCAGCTCAGGGGCTCTCCTTGTAGATGTGGTGCAGAAAGAGGAAGGATGCACTGGAAAAAATCAATTGGAAGAAAATTTTAGATTGCATAATAAAGCAGCTTAACTAGGTTTATCTATCAAAATGATAGATAAGAAAATAATTATGCATAAACTAGATTTTTAAAACTGACATGTGACAATACATGTGACAATAGCAGGGAGAAGAGTTTCAAATTCTGCAGCTGATGTAGCAGAAATAACTTGGATACTGCTAAAGGGCACTGAAGATAACTATACAGTTTTTGGTTCTCCCTGGTCTTTCAGTTAAGGAGCAATGTCTTTTTTTTTTCTGAGAGGAAGGAGCAAAATTACCTTTGAAGGAGGATGTTGTAGAAGGAACAGAAAATATGGACCTATTCAACGGTGAAAGAGTCTACAATTCATTCATCTAGAACACTGCGTGTTACATTTTTTGCTTGTCAGCGCTTGTGAGTTGTTGGGTCATGTATTTTGGCTTGCCCTTAGAACTCCCATTAGTCTCAATATTGATTTCTCTCCCTCCACTTCCTACTTCTCAATGCCCTGCAAATCCCATTTTTGATTCCTTCATCTACTGCATAATTCTTTAATTAGAAATGAGTACCTAGCTGGACATGAGTAGTACTAGCTTTGATAAGGTGTTAACCGCACCTCCTTATTCTGAGCAGAGCTTGCATCTGTGGGGGTTTCCAAACAAGGTATTTTATCTGGAATTAACCACTTTTTTCACTCCCTCCTTACACAGCAATCACACAATGTCATTATCAAGTCATTGACCAATGTTTTTCCTATATTCCGTCTGTCTTCTTAGACTATTTGAAAGCTGACTGTTTGAAAGGATGGAAATGCTGTGCAGTCTTCATATGTAGATAGCCATAAAGCTACTCTCCTGGCCTTTTCAAAGAGGCGTGGCTTTGATGTGTGCAGTAATGCATTGGGAAAATGAACCTATCCCCACTTTACATACCCCTGTATCCGTTTGCTCTAGTGCTCAGTGTTTTCTATACAGTTGGTAAGGAGAAAAGAATCCATCTCCCGTCTTTAGGAAGCTTCCTTTTACTGAGTCAGAGCATGTGCCATCTACCCTGACTGGCAGAGGCTTTCCCAGTCCCACTGGAAGATGCTGGGGATTGAACCTGGGGCCTTCTGCATGCAAAACAAATGCTCTGCCACTAAGTTACAGTCCTATGGTGGTCTTTGCTTGCCCTCTCCCCAAGAAACTAGTCTGAGGACCCTCCCCCCATTGAAGAGCGACATTGTGCTTCTGTGTGAGGAATTTAAGTAAGCCTCTCCTACGTTGCAGGTAGGTGAAGCTGACACTTCTGCCTCCAGACTTCTTGGCCTCCCTCTCTGACTGGTTTGCAGTGTTCTGGTTCTTGGTGTAGCAGCTGCCTGATCTAGAAGTTGGTTTATTCTTTTTAATTTCCATTTATTAGTCACCCCCAAAATCCTGAGAAGGGTGGTTTGTGAAGGGTGCTGAGAGGAGGCTCCAGCTCTCCTTACAGAGCTATAATTGTCAGAGTGGTTTAACAGTTAGTCCTCTTCCCATAGAACTCTGAGAACTGTAGCTCTATGAAGGAAATATAGGTCTCCTAATAATTCTCAGCACCTCAGCAGGTTAAAGTGGAATAATAATAGAATAAATGTATGGCGTGAATGTGAACCTAGCCTTTCTCAGTACAGCCCAATGAACCACTCACCAAGGTGAGGGTGACGAGTGGAAGTGTGGCTGCTGCACCTATTCACAATACATATACCTTTTAGTAACCTTTGAGTGAATGGGATTGACTTCCAGTTCAACATGCTTAGGATCACAGCTTTATTTTTCAGTCGCAAAATCCAAATCCTTTTCTAGTTTTGCTCATTTTTATGTGAGGAACTTATTAGTAGAGATGAAACTGAAGTCATTCATTGGTGATCACTCGTGGCCGAGTAAGATTGTCTTCCAAGATAAGGTCTTTTACAGTGGGTCCGTAAGTGACCGTGAAGGTCAATTCTGGATCCAAATAGCCTCCCACAGTGAGGACATAGGTTTCCAGGTAGAAGATGGTCGCAATGAGGATTTGTTTGATGTGCCTTCCATGTAGCCCATTTGTCCCGTTCGCCCTGTATTCATGCTTCTTCAAAGTCCACAGCACCTTTAATAATAGCTGATCTCCATTTGGGATGTTCATGGGCCAAACCTGGTAAGACACAACAGATGAAATGACTGATGCTTTTTCATACCTCTTTGCAACTGGTTATTTTTTTGTTTGGGTTTTAAGTTTTTATATTGTATGTTTTAAAATCTCTTTTATATTGTGTGTTTTTAAATCTGTTGTAAGTTGCCTAGAGACCATTGGGTATGAGGCGACCAACAAATGAAATAGTAGTAGAAGTGTGTATGCAGAATAGTGGTGCTTCTCCTTTTAGTATTATCTCCTTTGACTTTAGAGTGTTTAGTTAGACTATTCCTTCACATAAATAAAATGTGTGCTAGTTGTACTTATATATCTGAGGAACGCCATTCTGCAGTAGCATGATAGGAGTAGTAACTCAGTTCTGGAATTGGGTAATAAATGTAAACATTTATTTTACATACACTGCCGGTTGTTGCAGTGTATTGAACATAGTCTGCATTTCCTTGCCATGCAGTTGTTCTCAGCAGAGCAGCAGAAAATGCATAGTGAGGATAATTAGCCAAAAGGACATGAAAGCAAAATATTTTAGGTGATCAGTACATGCTTTACATGATAAAGACCTGAAGCTGCACAGGCCATTTTTGGTTTGGAAGCATAATCTTTTTAAGTGAGTCACTCAACAACCCTCTGTTGCATTTTTCTTCTCTTTTGGTCTTATATTCACTGTTCCCTTTTTTCTCCCCTTCTTCACCCTCCCAAATATTCTGAGATTAACTATTTGAAGGCATGCTTTCTTGTTCATCCTCTAATTTGCTTACACTGCATAACTTTAAGTTTCAAGCAGGGATTTTATACTGGAGATAACTTAATCCTCTTGCAGTGAAAATACCAATCCTGTAATGAACAGTACCCTCTTTCCCCTCTCGAGGATTTCAAGTCAATAATGATGTCCTGTTGCAGTTTTTACACAGGATTAAGGAAAGCAATCTCAAGGAGTAAAGGAAAGTTTAAGAATTATCAAAGGCAAATACTTTTACATGGGTCTGCAAAGGTGGAAGCACTACTCTTATTCTTGGAGACGGCCCCCCTTGCTACATTACATACAATTATTGTTCCCACAAATTCTGACTAGCACATGTAAGGCTATACTCTTTCTACCAGTTACTGAGAAATCATTTTTGTTTGTTTGTAATGCTTTATTTGCCTCCCCTCAGGTTCTCCCTTGTTTTGTGGGCTCTTGGGGGCACTTAAACTAAGCCAGTTGAATTTAAATAGGGATAGCTGTATTCCAGTGTTTTTTATATTCTACAGAGACATAATTTCAGGTATTCCATTGCACTAACCAGACACCTGACAGGTGCACACCTGCCATAGTTCAGTGCTCCTGTTGTGTAGTTCAGTGGTCTATTACATGGCTACTTCTACCCATTGGCTCTGCTTTTTTGTCACCATTTATTTTTTTTAAAAAGGCTGTATCACATCTGCACCATACAGTTAAAGCACTTTTTTTACACCACTTTAACAGTCATGGCTTTCCCCAAAGAACCCTGGGAACTGTAATTTGCTAAAGGTGCTGACCTCACAGACCTCCAGTTCCCAGCACCATTAACAAACTACAGTTCCCAGGATTCTCCATGATTGTTAAAGTGGTATAAGAGTGCTTTACATGTATGGTGTAATGTTTGGTAAATGTGCATAAAAGAAATGAGGGCAGGAACATGGGATTTGTCAGTATCAGAAATTGTGTCTGTAGCATTATCTATTGTGGCTACTATTGGTCTTTTGCAGTGGCTACAGTCTCCTGGTTAGGATGTAGTTGATTTTGATTTCTGTTGGCAGCTGCTAGATATTACAATAAGTATATTGTTTTGCTAATCTCTTCTAAATGCTTGCAGTATAAGAATGGGTATTCAAAAAAGGGGAAATACAACATTTTAAAAAAAGCTTCCATCCCACCTTGTAGTACACAGGGTGAGATTCTCATTTACATATGTAGAATTATCTACAAGATTGCACATGGTGCCCAACTTCTACGTTCATGAAATCATCACCTCTTATTTTCATGCAATCTCTGAGACATAATGCTACAGATATATTCAGTGCTTTTCTCTTGCTAGATTTTTACTCCCATTTGCAAGACTGTGAGGCAAGTAATGTTTGTAGGACTTCTTAAAATCCCCTCAAAGGTATGAAAATGCATAGAGTTCATGATGGCACACTCATTCCACAACCTCAGTACTTTCTACAAAAGATTGCAAAGGCTACCTCCGTTAGGGTTAAAAAATGTGAGTTTTTCATTAACGACTTAATGGGTTCTTGTGCTGTGCTAGAATAGTGACTCAGGGTTTGACTTGCATTTTTAAGCAGCTGGCTTAATTTTGTCTCTCGCCCCCGCTCCCTGTTTAAATACATGTTCATCCTGTTGGATTTTAATAGTCTCCAAACACAAGGCTAAACCTACATCATAGTGAAGAACATTCACGGTGTTTAAAAACAAAACCTTGGTACGTGCAACTGCAAGAGACAACAGTATGTCTGAACTGAAAAGCTATGTGTTGTTATTTATTTATTTATTGCACTTGTATACCGCCCCATAGCTGAAGCTCTCTGGGCGGTTTACAGCGATCAAAAACATTAAAACAAATATACAATTTAAAACACATATTTTAAAAACAATTTAAAACACAATTTAAAAATGTAAAACAATATAAAAATTTTTTAAAACACATGCTAAAATGCCTGGGAGAAGAGGAAAGTCTTGACCTGGCGCTGAAAAGATAACAGTGTTGGTGCCAGGTGCACCTCGTCAGCCAGATCATTCCATAATTATCCTATTGGAGAGAGTGGGCAGACTGGCCCTTGATAAATGGTTGCATCCTGCTGCACTGTAGACTTCCAGCAGAGTGCTTGTCACTGAGGAGCAAGAACCATGTGTGTCTTTTTCAGGAAAGCTGTACAGCAGATTGTTGTTTTTTAAAAAACCAAAACATAGCTCTTTTCTAATTCAAGTGAACTGCATGATCCTTTTTGGATATCTGTAGTTGATTTCCTAAGACAAAGTTAGAAGAATGCAAAGCTAAAAATGGCTTGTTGTAATTCCTATAAACTTACTTGGAACACTAAAGTGGGATATCGAACACCATCCTTCAAAGATGTCTTAACAATGGGGGATTTAAATCTTTATTATAAACAAACCAAATTGTGAAAATTTAACTGAACTTCACTGAGTGCAGTTTAAGACAAAACAAAGGCAGTCATCCTAGACATCCTTGACTTGAACTGGAGTTAACAGATTCGAGTAAGAGAAGGCTTTCTCTTCACAAACTCTTTGCAACTCATTCTATTAACGAATGAAGGGCAGACCAGGACTGCACCTGCTGGCTCCACCTTTCCAACCTTCGTGTGTTCAAAAGATCTGAATGGAAAACCCAATCTGTAGAAGCTGGGAAGTCGCTGCTCTTGTAACCCTGCTACCCCCCCCCATGTGTTCATGATTGTGTGTAGGGGAAATTGTGAAAGGGATGAATGTTTGTGTAATATGGACTCTAAAGTCCCTGTGAGAGTAAAAATGACAGCATAGGATGGAGTTCCTGTGCTACTATGGTACAGAAAGGAATATTAGTTAATCAACATTCATAGCCCGTTTTCTAGATCTTTTTTCCCTTTTCTGAGAGGCTTTTTGTTGTAACAGAGTTCAGTTAACTTCTAGAAAATTGCAGGTGCAATTGCTTCCTCATGCTTCCTTTGGCTTCAGCTTCCTTGATTGCCCACTCCCACTCCCTAGATAAGTGCTGCTTTTGACTTGCACAAACCCAGAGTCCTCTGTGTGTGTGTGTGTGTGTGTGTGTGTGTGTGTGTGTGTGTATGTGTGTGTGTGTGTGTGTGTGTGTGAGAGAGAGAGAGAGAGAGAGAGAGAGAGGCTCTCCCACCATGTATGCCCCTCAGTACTCAGTTAAGATCTACTTGGAAGTACCCACTAAATGTTTCCAGATAGGAAAGATGGTTAGGGGCTGGAAGAAAGTTTCTGTGGATGTGGCTCCAATGTGGAGCATGCCTTCCTCAATAGAACCCATTGGAGCCTGTCTCTGTAGATTTTTGGAAAGTTAGATCTTCACAGAAAGCTTTATGAGTTAAGCATGAAGAAAATGTAAGGGGTTATCTTCATATATTTATCTATCTTTTAAAAAACATGGTTGATTTTTCTTTATGTATCCCACTCACTCTGTTAAGAAGTTCTAGCCAGTATACATGGGCTTGTCCTATACTGTCTTTGCAGCAACCTTAAGATAGTGACCTAACCAGTCATCTTAATGCAAAATTCATAGTTTTATTTTGCAGGAGGTTCTGAATGTCAAAACAGTATAGATGTATCTAGAACTCCTTTTGGTGCAACAATTTCCTTTCATTGTGGCATTCCTATGAAGAAATGCCTATGTGAAACATTTTGCTCAAAATGCAAATTTGGTGCCCAAACTTGCATCTAGAAATTGACTCATAAGACTTCTTATGAAGTACAGTTACTGCAGGGATTGGCGAAACCTCAAGCCTTTAATGTCACTTGGAGGATGTTCACTTGGAGGATGGAGAGAGGCTCGGAAGGCCACATTTGGCCCTGAGTCTCAGGATGTTGCAAAAAGTGATTTACAAGATCATATATCTAATGCTACTAAATTCATTTGTATCTAATGCTGTTAATCCATTTGGATGATTTAGATCCCTCAACTTTCAACATTTTGTAATACTTACATGATAAATTGTTTTGTGTATTACTGTACTAGATCCTAACCACTCCTGTTGATTGTGATGTTTTGTATTAAAAAAACTTTAAAAAATCTCACCATGAAAAACAAGTGAAATAAAATACCTAAAAAAAGGTTCCAATCTAACTCAAATGGGCTTTACTGAGGTAGACATTCTCCATATTGGGGTCACAACCAAGGAGGCCCGAGTATGTCCCCTAAGCAATATTTCTTCTTGCAGGGACTGGTGGAATCCTATGCCCTGTATGCCTTGCTGCAACACAAGTGTGTATAGGCCTTGCTGGACATTTTATATTCTGGAGTTGCATGTTTCTGAGAGTGTTCTCTTCTGGTCTTGTAAACATGGTCTGATGGGTTAAAATCCATACATAGATTGACTAGCTGCAGCTCTTTTCCCAACACTGTTTTTCATTTTTAGTCTTTTTGAACCCTTTGATTAAGGCTGAGCTTCAGCTTTAATTGCTTTTTAGTTTTCCTGCAGACATCTCTGTTTGAGGCTCACCAGTAGAGGCCTTTGAGGTTTCTTGAGCAGTGGTATGTTTGTATGGCTTTCCTTTAAAGCTGGCTAATACAAAGCTGAGAACTCTTTAGAAATTCAGGAAATAGAAAATTAGGTTGGCTACCCAAAGGGGTACCCAGTCCTGGTTTTTATTCTTTTAGAAATGATGCAGTACACTGTCATTTGCATTTCTAGCAGAGGTTAATGTGACTCCTGGCAATCAGTTGCACAAGATCCTATGCTCCTTGATAGAAGGAGCATCTGCAAAACTGATGAATTTGGTTATTTGTGCTCTCTCCCCCCCCCCAAATGTACAAGGTCCTTCGCAAAGTTCCAAATTCTCACTGGGCTTTGTGATATGTCATTCATCTCGTCAAGCTAGACTTGCACTGGCTTTTACGTTCAGATGCAGATGGTACTGCAATTGTGTGGTGCAGCAGCAGTGCCAGTCCCTTTGTTCCATCATGCAGATAATATCTAGGAACCAGGATGCCTTTTGAGTATCAACTGCATGGAGGCATAATTCTGCTCACTCAAAATAGCAAGGACCCTGATTTACATTGGAGAGTAACTGCATGGTGAATGGGGCCTATACCAGAGCTTGGAAGATTACTTTTAAAATACATGGTCCCAAAACGTAATAAATTACCATTACAATTGCATTTGCTTTGAAAGTAACTGATTACTTTACCATTACTCAAAAGTAATCACTACAATTATCCTTCAGTTACTTTTGAAAAAAATGCCTACAAGGTGCTGGCCTTGGTTGCTGCACATCTAAGTAGCTTAAAACATTACAAATAAACACACACACACAGAGAGGGTAGTAGAATAATTTTTTTATGAATAAGATTAACAGAATGGCATAACAAAATCTCACATCCCCCCACCCCCCCCAGCAATGATGATACCCCAACACATATAATTCACGTGAAATCAAATTTTACACTTGAAATGCTTTTATAATATGTTTCTGTTATGTCTCAAAAGAACAAGATGCTCAAAGAGCATGTCAGATAAGGAATGTCTTTTTGCAGTCATTACGTTGCCACCAGTACTGAACAGGTGTTCTACTGAGGTGCTTGAAGGCATGCCTGTGTTGTGCTGCAAAAAAACTCCGCAGCGCATGTGGAAAGCCATGGAGTGATGACAGTTCCCTGCTGGGAGACCTCAACAATTCCTCATCAGCAGTGTCCACTGCTGACTTCTTTTCCTGGGGCTGAATGTTAAAGAAGTCATTTTCCAAGTAATCTCCTTCCTGGTCTTTGTCTGAAGACTGATCACTGTCCTCATTAAGTGCACCCATCTTTATTACAGCTTTCAGCAAGGCTTCCATTGTGTATCTAAGAAAGAGAGAGGATATGTTAACACATATATGTTAGGAAACCACCATCTGCTCTTCATTTCCTGATGCTTGTCATGTCCCCTGGTTCAGGGTCCAGCCTGAGCCTGTGGATGATGACATGGAAGGTAGGAAGGTGACCAAGTCACCACACTCATGGGGCAGCACAGCAGACCCTTAAGGATTACCTGCAGCAACCCAAGGTTGTGATGAGGAGCCCCAGGAAGAAAAGGCCCAGCCCCTGCCTACCACCTTAAGCCCTCTGATGCCTCCCTTGAGACAACATTTCCCTTGGAGTAATCCACCCAAAGGGCTTCCCTAATGTTCTTACTTGTTGGTATGGGTGGTGGCCTGACACGATTCCAGCCACTCTAGTTTGAAGCGAGAGTGTAGGCAGGCTGCCAGAAGAAGCTTCTTGTCCTCCCAGATAGCTGCAAACTACTTTCTTAGGGCTTCACACACACCTCCCAACGGCTGAAAACCGTATGTGAACCTCACAGGTTTGTTTTCCAGCACTTCTAACTTGCAGTCCAGATTGTAGAGCACTGGTAGCAAACACCCCATGAACATGCCATTCTCTTTCCTGTGGCAGGGTGTCTAGGGACTGGGCTAGTGGTTCCATGATCTCTGTATATTCCTGCACCACTACAGTCTCAGCAGCTGTGATCCTGGACAAGGAGCATTGGTCCATTATAGTGTTCACTTTTAGTGGCACAGTTAACAGGAACTCATGTAGTTGCTTCAACGCATCAGAGGTGGAATTCCACCTGGTCTCATTCGGTACCTTCGGATACACACCACATTGCACATGGATGTGCTCAGTAACTTGTGCTGACTGGTTCTGCTTGGACCACAACTTGCTGCACTTTCCCATCAAGGAACAAAACTGTTTCTTGAAAGGACCAAGAAGACTACTTTTGGAGGAGTCAGAAAGCATGGCCTCTATGTCTTGTGTTGCCACAAGGTTGAGGGTGTGGCTAGCACATCTCTGGTGTGGTGGTAAAACAAAATCTTCTCCTGAGTCTGCAGCTTTTTTCTCTGCCTCAGGTCCTGTGTCCAGGATCTCACAAATGGGCACAAACTCCACCTCAGCCTCCTCCTCCTCCTGGTTATCACCATCATCATCATTTGCACTGGTGTCTGCAGCTTCTGCTTCTTGGTCATGAAAACTTGGAACGCTTTTACATAGTTGGAGCCATTGTCTGTAGTAGTGCACATAACTTTGTTGTGAATCCTGTACTGCACATGAACATCATGCAGTGCTTTTGCAAGGACATCATATGTATGGCACCCCTTCAGACGCTTGCAAGCCAAGGCCCTGACCTCACTTTTCAGGGTATTTGGGTTGATCCAGTGGTCTGTGACCCCAAAGTAACTCTTCTTGCCATTGGTCCAACAATCTGCAGTGGTTGCTATATATCCCACAGCATCAGTTTGCAAGAGTTTCTCTCATGTGGCATGCTCTCTTCTCAATTCTGTTTCTCAGAGTCTTGGCACATATGATGGTGAGATCTTTTGGGAGTCCAATGCGAACCAGACTAATGAATTACGGTTTGCCCACAGTCTGAAGTGGTAATGTCTCCTCTACAATGAAATCAATTATCTTTGTGTCGAGATTGCTCTGGTTGATAGCCTCCCTGCCAGATCCCCACCTCTCAGGGGTTGTCTGCTGCTGCTTCAGCATTTGGAAGGAGGGGCATCATGCATTGGTTCAGGATGGCCATGTCTCCTTGCCCTTATTGCATCTTCAATTTCTGTAAGCTTCTCAGGGTGTACCCTCTGAGGAAGAAGAAGATAAACAAAGCATGAATCCAAGAAAAAATGGAAGAGGTATTTCACAATTAACATAAATAGACAATGGACACTCTTTGAGGACCAGCATGACAAAGGCTCACCTCTAAATGTTTCTTCACATTGGATGAGGAGGAAATAGCTCATCTCAGAGATTTGATCCTTGAAAGGCAGTAATCCATCATACAACGACATTTCTCCCACTCTGGCTCACAAAGGTACAAGCTTTCTCAAACTCAAACCATGGTACTACCTGTTCTGCAGATGTGGCTATTGGCACCTGGCACTGCTTCATGTTGTCCTCCTCATGCACAGAGGCTCCCTTGTGAACTTCACTTTCTAGTTTCACCACCTCAAGATCAACAAGCTGTGACTCAAGTGGTTACATGAACTGGCTATTGCTCTCAGCAGCAACAACTGCAACAGGCTTGTCTGTAAAAAATAAGAGGGATTTAGATAATGCTCCTATATGGATTAACTTCAGCTGTGATGCCATGTGAAGTGTGCCCCCATTTCTTCTCCATCCTGCAAGATTCCCCCAGTCAGAGTGAAAGTAACCAGGCCGATAGCACAATTAAAAGAGATCCTCTTTGCATAAATTTTGCTCACTGAATAACCCTGCCTGGGCAAACAGAGAGTGAGAACCAGCCTTCTGCACATCATGTCCCTGTAACCCTTCCATACCCCTGTATGTTGGTCTCCTCCCCCAAAAAAACCCTATTAGCTATTAGTTGCCTGCTTTGGATGGGGTCGTACTCCCTCTGAAAGAGCAGGCCCATAGTCTAGGGGCGCTCCTGGATCCATTTTTGTCACTAGAGGCCCAGGTGACCTCAGTGGCTAGGAGCACCTTTACTAGCTCGGCTGGTAAGACAGCTGCGGCTGTTTCTGGACTGGGATAGCCTGACCACTGTTGTCCATGCACTGGTAACCTCCAGGTTGGATTACTATAATGTGCTGTATGTTGGGCTGCCCTTGAAGTTGGTCCAGAAGCTGCAGCTGGTGCAAAATGTGGTGAGACTGCTCACTGGGATAGGGTATTGCCAACATGGCACCCTGCTGCTGAACAAATTGCACAGGCTACCAATTAGGTACTGGGCTAAGTTCATGCTTCTAGTTTTGGTGTACAAATACAGCTTGGGCCCAGGATACCTGAAAGACCGTCTTACCCCTTATATCCCCAGTTGATCACTGTGCTCTGCAGTTAAGGGCCTCCTGCAGATACCATCTTTTCAGGAGGTCCGTTCTGCACAACATAGGAACCGGACCTTTAGTGTAGTGGCACCTACCCTTTGGAATTCTCTCCCCTTAAATATTAGACAGGCGCCATCTCTTATCTTTTCGGTGCCTACCGAAGACCTTCCTCTTTCAACAAGCCTTTTAAGTAGACCTTATCCCAGTCTGCGTATGTGTTAGAGTTGCTTTCTAATACATTTTTAAAGCTTTTTTCCCCACCAAAAAAGATGTTTTTGTGGATGTTTTGTTTTAATATATTTTAAAGTCTGTTTTATGATGTTTTAGAATGGTTTCAATGCTTTTGTTTGCTGCCCTGGGCTGCTTCTGGGAGAAGGGTTGGGATATAAATCTAATAAATAAATAAAGAATAACAAATAAATAAATAAACTCTTTTGACATGTTTCCCATTGAAAAATAACCTTCAAGAAGGGTGGTATGACTAGATCCTCCTCTTAGTCATCTTTCCTTGTGATTGGCAGTACCTAGCCAATGCATAGGAATTTGCATAAAAGTGGAATGTTCATTCCTCACACCAACAACCATTAATTTTTCAGAAGCATTTTAAATTTTTTGGCCTTTAGCCTGTTGCACTTTCCTGTGTGCTTTGATTGACCCACAGACCAATCTCAGATATGCATGGGAAGCTGCTGCAGCAGGACAAAGTTCCTCAGGCTTCTGTGCTGTGAGAAAGGAGTTCCCCTCTCATTGTGCAGTGCAGAAATGCTCTCTCCCCATCCCGCAATGTGCACAGGGGAAGTGAGAGAGGGTGAGACATAAGAGAGGTGTGTTAAGTGTGCATGACTGTGTGTCTGTCCCTTCCCTGTGCTCCACCAGATACAATGGGCACCAGCTGTCAGTGCTACCGTTTGTAGAATGTGTAAGCCAGGGCTTAGTGATTGGTAAGAAATTATTGGGAGAGTGCTGTTAGACTCATGTCTTGCTTGTAGGCTTCCCAGAGGCACCCGGTTGGCAGTCATGAGAAGAGAATGCTTTGGTCTGATCCAGCAGGGCTCTTCTTGCGTTTTTATGTAATGGGACCTTCTGGCAGCTGGATTAGATTGTCAAAATAAGGCAACCTCTTTTTTAAAATCTTCCAGTGTTACCTTGCCTTTTGTTTAACATTGTGAATTCATTGAGGTTGTCTATAACCCATGTTATGGCAAGCGAGAGTTCATTTTTTTATCTGGTAATTTTTTACAAGCCATTCTTCAATACAAGGCTCCAAGGGGAGCATGCACTTAAACCAGAGGTTGTCAGTCTGTTTGGCCAGTGGTCACATTTGGAATCTTGAGGAAGTGCCATGATGGACACCTGTCATAGTGGTATCCATGGGCACTGTGTTGGCAACCCCTGACAAAGCATGTTGGTTGAACAAAGCTGTTGTGCTATTTTTAAAACCCTTCAAAGCAAATATGGTTCCTGTGGACCTCATGTTGTTATGTGCATTCAAGTCGATTGCAACTTATGGTGACCCTATGAATCAGTGACTTCCAATAGCATCTGTTATAAACCACTCTGTTCAGACCTTGTAAGTTCAGGTCTGTAGCTTTCTTTATGGAATCAATCCATCTCATTTGGTCTTCCTTCTAGTGAATCATGTCTTCTCATTATGTGTCCAAAGTGTGATAACCTCAGTTTTATCATTTTAGCTTCTAATGATAGCTCTGGTTTAATTTGTTCTAACACCCAATTGTTTGTCTTTTTTGTGGTATCTGCAAGGCTCTTCTCCAACACCACATTTCAAATGAATTGATTTTTCTCTTACTCGCTTTTTTCCCTGTCCATCTTTCACATCCATACATAGAGATTGGGAATACCATGGTCTGAATGATCCTGACTTTAGTGTTCAGTAATACATCTTTGCTTTTCTAGTTCTGTCATAGCTGCCCTCCCCAGTCCAAGCCTTCTTCTGATTTCTTGACTATTGTCTCCATTTTGGTTAATGACTGTGCCAAGGTATTGATAATCCTTGACAAGTCCAATGTCCTCAATGTGAACTTTAAAGTTATATAAATCTTCTATTGTCATTACTTTAGTCTTCTTGATGTTCAGCTGTAGTCCTGCTTTTGTGCTTTCCTCTTTAACTTTAATCAGCATTCATTTCAAATCATTACTGGCTTCTGCTAGTAGTGTGGTATTGTCAGCATATCTTAAATTGTTGATATTTCTCCCTCCAATTTTCACACCTCCTTCATCTTGGTCCAATCCTGCTTTCCATTTGAGTGGACCTCAGTAGTTGTTTGAAATAGTTTGAAAACTGTTTTTAAGGAAACCTGAACCTATTCCTATTCCCTTTGCTCCTTAATAATTATGGGGTCGGTTGTCATGGATTATTCAGTTGTAAAAACAATAAACTCTCTCTAAAAAAGAAAAGGCTTAACTTCCTAATCTACTGATTTATCCCACTGAAGTGATTGGGAAAGGGACAACTCAAAGCACCCAAGCTAACTGGGATTTATTTTATTGCCAGCAACAGCTCAAATAGGATAGGGAAAATATCTCTGGTATTTTGCTCGTGTATTAATTTCTATTTTTGTGGTTATACCACTTTAAGAGCACTTAAGAGGCTTTTGCAAAAGAAAACCCCCATACATTCTTGTGAATAAAAACAATACAACCCTCAAGCAGAGTCTATTGCAGGGGTAAATATCTGGATCCTGCACAGTGGGCTGGATCCAGAACTAGCCCACCCTCCATGGGTCACTTTGTTGGTCAGGACTGATTCAAAATTAAAGTTCTGACTGCAAGGGGACATTCTGGAGCACTCTTAGGGTAGAGACACCCAGTTCCAGTGCATCTTCACCTCTTTTCTGAAAACGGGGGCATACAATGCTCAAACTCTGCCCTTTTTTGTTTGTCTACTAGGTGTGGCCAATGGAAACCCCTTGCCTCAGGCTCAGGCAGAGACAGTAATTGACCTAATGCTTTGCAGTGGGCGGTCCTGCAGTGGGCGGTCCTGAAAAGTCTGAAGTCAGCAGTGGGGAAGGGAGATGTGGCCAGTAGAAGGCAGAGTTGCTTCAAACAGCAGCTGGAAAAACCATCCTGGCTGCTTTTGAAGCGATTAGAGTGCCCACATCCTTAGAGTATGCCCTTCTTCCTTTTGCATCTTGCTTGTTTGGCCAGATTTGTGTGCCATTGGAGAAACACTGTGCATACTGAAACAGAATTCAGTTTCTTCAAAGTTAGACTGGTTCCAGTAGTAACTACAATGTGGTCATTATATTTATTTAAATGTCCCTGAAAGATTTAACGTTGCTGGCACAAAAATATATGATGTAAAAACTTATTGTGTTGATACTGTGGGCAATCACTCTTAGAATTATAATAATGGATTCCATTGAGTTTTTAGAGCATAGAAAGGGGGGTGAGGATAATGGTGGGGAGCACCATGACCTCTCAGTTTTAGGTGGGGTGGAATGTCATTCCATATCTATGTGAAACTGCTCTATATTCCCATCCTCCCTCCTCTGGAACCTTTTGAATTAAACTTTCCTGCAAGGGTTTCCAACAACAGCTGTGGCAGCTCTGATGCAAGCTTCTTCCCAATGCTTTATTTTTAGACATGAACAAAAAGCTAGTGGTGGGCCGGGTGACTGCCAAAGCATGGTGAGTAGTGATGAGAAGCAGGTGGATAGAGATGGTGGTCTCTGGCATGGACTTTGTGTGTATATTGATTTGGCCTAAGGTATTTTACCTTGTGTAATTTGAGGTTGTTTAAAGTCCCGTGGGATTATACTACAAGGCAATTATCTGATAAAAATGTGTGTCACCTTTCTCTGGGAAGAAAAATGTGTGCAAAGGGCAGGATGATGCATAAAAAGCTGGAGCTAGAATAAAATGTTGCAGTGAGTGTGTGCGAGAGAGATACGTTACCAAACTATGTATACCCATTACTGGAAGTCTTAATTTAATTGACTTTTAATTGGATTGAGCCTCAGTCCTATATGCAGCTTATATCAAAGTGCTTTTAAGAACATAGGAAGCTGCTTTCTATGGAGTCAGGCCACTTGTTCATCTAGCTCAATACTGAAAGCAGCAGCTTTCCAGTTTTCAGGTAGGAGCTTTCCCAGCCCTACCTGAAGACACCAGTGATTGAGCCTGGAACCTTGTGCGTGTAAGGTAGATTGTCACTGAATTGCATATAGTTAAGTATTGCCTTCATTGGAATCAGTTGGTTCACTGGAACTGTCCAGAGCCCATAAGTAATGACCTTTTTTAAAAAAAGTTTGTGCATCTTGTCCAAAATCAGTGCGTGTGTTAAAAAGCTTATCTGTTTTGTGTTTTGTTCTGGGAATGCTGTGTTCCTCCTTTCCTGGCTGGAGTTTTCTAGGCAAGTCTATCTTTAATGCTGACTATACATGATATAGCTGTTACTAGTGAGAGTGCTGATGATGGGTTTGATTGAAAGTGTAAAACTGATGGTGGTGCTAGACCCTCTCCAGTCTGGCTGCTGTGATCTCCCCTCCAGCCTGTTCCCTAAAGTACCTTTCCCCCCAGATTTTGGAAGTAAGCTCAGCTCTGAAGTGAGGAGCTGTGGAGGGAAAGAGGAAAAGCAGGGGGATGGTCTCGTATCACCTGCCAGCTGCTCAATGCGCTGGGTTAAACAGCACTACAAACTGCTCTCCTTTAGATATGATTATGGGCAGACTTGTGCCTGAAGTCCTCTGGCTATTGTCACTTGTAGGTTATGTCCCGGAGCAGCCTCAGACATTATGGCAAGAGTTTGTGTAAGCAACAAGAAAGCCTTTTAGAACTTCAGAAATTGTGAAGACAGAGTATTTTATTTAGGTGGTTTTTTTAAAGCCTACTCATTTTAAAAAAAATCTCAGCACAGGGTATAACATATAAAAACAAATCCAAGATACACCAAAATCAGTTACATAAAACAAAGGGTTGTATCAAATGGAGTCATTCTGTTAGCAGAAGGATTTCCTTCTGCACAGCAGGACTTCCTCTCCCTCTCTTCTTGTGTCCACTCCCCAAATCTGTTCTGAGGGGCTCATCCAACCCTCTGGATCAGATGGGGCACGGGTAAAGGAAGTCCTGTTGCACAGCTGGAAGTCCTTGTGCTAATGAAGCCTTTCCCAACCTTTGGGTCCCCAGATGTTGCTGGACTCCAGTTCCCATAATTCCTGGCCATTTGCCATGCTGACTGGGGCTGACGGGAGTTGTAGTCCAGCAACATCTGGGGACCCAAAGGTTGGGAAAGGCTGTGCTAATGGGATGAATTTGTTGGATACAACCCATAAAGACCCATCATGACATACAACAGATCAGTAAATCCAGTGAGGGCATGCTGCTGCACTGCACAGGCCACTTAGGGAAAATGAACTGAGTGAATCAGGACATCCCACAAATGGGGTGTTGATTATTGAGGACACCCCTCTCGTGTTGCTTTGTAACGATGCAAATTTTGAATATGTACATTTTATATATTCATTTACTTTGAGCATTTTAGCAATTGAATGTTATGGTGGGAGTGCAGATCTGAAGCGACTGTGGCATGGTTGGTGGGTTTTTTCATCGGAGAAGAGAGGTGCACCTTTATAAGTTGGTCTTCCTCCATGAGATTTTTGCTCATTGGGGTTGGGAACTGTTGTCAAATGTTGTGGCTGTCGCTCTTCCTCCCCCTCAGATCTGACAGCCATGTTTGTCAGCTACATGATGTCTAAAGCAGATACCATCTGGTCGGATCCCTTCCTCAAGAGTTTTGTTTACTGTAGCATTCTTGTTTATAAAACTAGAGATAATTATTTTTGATATATAAAAAGCAACAGTAGCCATGTTGGTGAATAAAGAGAACTCCAAAATCCACAGTTGGACAAGACCAATCAAAATGTCACAAAATAGGACAAGCTTTTGAGTTCTCCGGAACTCTTCGTCAGGCAAGATGCTGCCCACAGCAGGTGGTGGGGAGAGCAAGATGACATCCTAACTCACTGAAGACCCTGTCTAAGGCAGCAGTATTAGCAATTGCCCCCCTTCTTCTCAAAAGGAAACTATTACTTTTTGTTCTACTTTTTGTGTAGTTTTAACTGTTGCAATTGTTACATACAGATGTGTGCATACTTATGCAAACCCAAATAAATAAATAAAGCATACTGCTACTTATGCTTTTTGCCCCTTGAAAGAGTTCCACATAAGGTCCAGCAGGAGTGCTGGGGACAGGGGAGTCTATAAATTCTGTTTCTTTAGCAATGTCCAGAAGTTGCATATTGCTTGGACTGTAAAGGAAGGAGATAAAGACACCCCCAGCTTACTTTGTGGTATATATCCTTCACTTGAGGGGTTTGTGTTTTAAGATAAGAAGAGGAGGTGGTTTAACTGAGACACCACTGTTTCCTGCTTATTATCTTTCCTTGGAATCTGTCTGTCTCTCACAACTGGCCCATATGCCCTCCCCAGTTAGGGGAATGGGCAATTTTAAATCCCTGTTCACTGAGTTGCTTACAGTTTGTCTTGCAACTGATGCCTGGTGCCTGAGATTTATAACAAAACTCTTGAATCATTTTTGTTAACCCAGACGGTAATTATAGAGACCTTTGGTAGAAAAGAATTTCCTCAGGCATTTTTTTTCCATTTAGACCACACAAGGTTCTGATCTTGGTTTTTAAGTACGTCTTTCTCTAATGTGTTCCAAAATATGTAGCTAAAATAGTCCCTGCCTTCATTAAAATAGCCAACCCCAATGTTAATTGTTGTTATCATAGCCTCCTTAGTGTATGGTTTGTGAAGAGTTTTTAAGTGAAAGTTTCTAAAGTTGACTTACTCCTTCTGTGTACTAGCGATTGCTTCCTTTGGGAGGCTTTGTGATTTCTTTGGGTGCTTTTACAGTTACCATAGTAACATTAGAAACAGAAGGTAGAGAGCTACTCTAGAGGTGTGTAATCTTTTGAGTGCTTAAAGATTAGTCAGTATAGTACAGATCTGGGCCTAAAAACCAAAATAAAATAGAGTTGCTTTTTAATGTGTCCAGCTAGTAACTTTAGGTGCGTTCCTTGAGGATATGTTAGTTTGGATTCTATTCCTTCCTCTCGTACATGCACAACTATTGTATTCAAATGCTGTAATGTCTGAATATACCACTTTTTATGCAAGCTATGTGTAGGCATCTTTACAGTTTCATTAACAAGGTTGCAGTGTAAAGGTATGCAGAACTTGTATGTGTATAATGCTAAACCATAGTTGAGCATTATGTACATGAGCCTCTGCCACCAGAGTTCCTCTCCACTTTTACTCTGGTATGAACTTGAGGGGTAATTGGAACCTTTCCCTTCCATTTTCAACTAATGGCAGTTTCTCATGATGTCCCAACCCTGATAAACTATGGTTAGTGTTACTGAAGCAAGCCAGGATAATTAATCATAACCATGGTTTGAAGTTGGTTTGTTTCAATAAACAATAGTTAACACTATGCACAATTTGTCCAGATCCAGACATTATAAGGAACACTGTTGGTTGAAAATAGAGGCAAAACCATCCAACCTTCTCATGGCTGCACTGGAATAAATGGGAAAGTGCACAAGCCATAGTTTGTTCAAATAATGTCTCATCGTGTATGAACACAGCTGCATTGTTGAAAAGTGGGATCAAGAATGCTGGGCAGATACTTGGAAAAAACTAATTAATGTAAAGAGGGAAAATGTAGTTGAAACCAACCTACTTTAGCAGTGAACAGTGTTCTAGAATGTAAATGCTACCTTTCCCCTAATGTAATTCTGTGCTTGCTTGTTGTTACCTTCAAAAAACCCTCTTTAGATGTGTATATTTTACTTTCACGAATGGACTTTTGCTATATTACTAACTCTGGCCTTTATAACACCATTTTGAGGTGTACAGACATTGAGGGCAGGAGCAGGATTGCTGTCTGCCACCTGTATGCCCTGTTAATGTACATGCTGCCAGTGCCCCCCGGCACATTAGTCGGTTTAGGAGCCATGTTGCAGTTTAGCTTCTTCAAACTCTTTGTTTCCAAACTATTGTAGTGGTGACACACACAAGTGGTGAATCCAATGTGAATAGCTCCAGAAATAAGGACAAATTCCTGGCAGGGTTCTGGTTTTATTATTACTTGTCATACTAATACAGCCACTTATCTTTCATTCCCTTTTTATTGACGAAAAGTAAAAAATGTGAAGTATAAACTCATCTCAGAGCCTTGCATGGATATTATTACCCACTTCCCCATCAGCAACCCTGACAAGTGGCCATCCAGCTTCTGTTTAAAAACTCCAAACAAAGGAGAGTCCACAACCTTCCAAGGCAGTCTGTTCCGCTGCAGAACAGTTTATAACCATCAGGAAGTTATTCCCAATTTTTAGTAAAAATACCCTTTCTTGTAATTTAAAAATACCCTTTCTGGCAATTGCTTCGGGCCCTACCCTGTAGAGTAACAAAAAATAAATTTGCTACATCATCCTATGCAGTATTCCCTGTAGGATGCTGTCTGGTCATAAAAATTTTAAACCATCTTTTTTTTAAAAAAGGGTTAAATATATTGAAAGACATATTAAAAGCAATTCTAACACAGACTGGGATAGGTCTCAACTTAAAAGGCTTGTTGGAAGAGGAAAATCAAAAGGCGCTGAAAAGATAGCAGAGATTGCACCTGCCTAATATTTAAAGGGAGGGAATTCCACAGGGTAGGTGCTGCCACACTAACGGTCCGTTTCCTATATTGTACAGAACGAACCTCCTGATAAGATGGTATCTGCAGGAGGCCCTCACCTGCAGAGTGCAGTGATCGGCTGGGTATATAAGGGGTAAGACGGTCTTTCAGGTATCCTGGTCCCGAGCTGTATAGGGCTTTGTACACCAAAACTAGAACCTTGAACTTGGCCTGGTAGCAAATATGCAGTCCAATAGTCAGATACACGATTGGTCAAAACAGAGACAGACAAACAGTTAAAACAGCATCCACAGAAATGGCCTTTTGTCTGGCAAGCTTGATTATCGTGAGTACTTGGGAATTAAGACAACACAAGATTTTTTTGTCTAGAAATTTCTAGAGACATGGATAAACTGAGATAGCTGTTCCCAGATAAATGACACATTTTTTCCTGAACACAGGGTGCCCTCCAAGTTAACTCGCCATCACTGTGTGCATGGCAAATATAAGCATTGATTTGCCTTGTTAGGCTTCTTGGCATTCACGAGTCTTAATGGCTGACTTGTATTTTGTCCTCTCCAGTGTGGCCTGGGTTCCATCTGTGTGACAAAACAGCACTAAAGCTTCACTGAGCAAACAGGGATGCACCTTTTTCTATGCTGTCTTAATGCCAGACTAGACATGATATTTCATGAAAACAATTAATGTGTATTTTACTTGGTTTAAAATGAAATAGAAACAGTTTAGTAGTTATATTTCTTAGCAGAGTATATATTTTGCAAAGCGGAATGAGAATTAACCAGCCCACCTTCTCCTCATACAGACTAGCTGAATAAAAGCAACAGAGACAGTCTTCTTTGGTAAAAAGTATTAAGAATGTTTATTCCAGAGCTTGGAAGATTACTTTTAAAAGGTAATAAATTACAGTTACAATTACTTGGCCCAAAAAGTAGTAATTACCGTTACAATTACAATCGCTCTGAAAGTAACTGATTACTTTACTTTTTCTCAAAAGTAATCACTACAATTACATTTCAGTTACTTTTTTTAAAAAACTCCTACAAGGTGCTGGCCTTGGCTGCTGCACATCTAAGAAGCCTAAAACAATATTAAAAATAAACACACACACACAGGGGGTAGTAGAATAAAAAAAATTATCCATAAGATTAACATAATGGCATAACAGAATCTCACATCCCCCCAAGCAATGAAGATACCCAACTCTTGAAATCAAATTTTACACTTGAAATGCTTTTATAATATGTTTCTGTTATGTCTCAAAAGAACAAGATGCTCAAAGAGCATGTCAGACAAGGAATGTCTTTTTACAGTCATTACGTTGCCACCAGTACTAAACAGGCGTTCTACTGTGGCGCTTGAAGGCATGCCTGTGTTGTGCTGCAAAAAACACCGCAGCACATGTGGAAAGCCATGGAGTGATGACACTTCCCTGCTGGGAGACCTCAGGTACCTCACCAGTTCCTCCTCAGCAGTGTCCACTGCTGACTTCTTGCCCTGGGGCAGAAAGTTAAAGAAGTCATCTTCTAAGTCATCTCCTTCCTGGTCTTTATCTGAAGACTGATCACTGTCCTCATTAAGTACACCCATCTTTATTTCAGCTTTCAACAAGGCTTCCATTGTGTATCTGAGAAAGAGAGAGGATATGTTAACACATATATGTTAGGAAACCATCATCTGCTCTTCATTTCCTGATGCTTGTCATGTCCCCTGGTTCAGGGTCCAGCCTGAGCCTGTGGATGATGACATGGAAGGTAGAAAGGTGACCAAGTCACCACACTCATGGGGCAGCACAGCAGACCCTTAAGGATTATCTGCAGCAACCCAAGGTTGTGATGAGGAGCCCCAGGAAGAAAAGGCCCAGCCCCTGCCTACCACCTTAAGCCCTCTGATGCCTCCCTTGAGACAACATTTCCCTTGGAGTAATCCACCCAAAGGGCTTCCCTAATGTTCTTACTTGTTGGTATGGGTGGTGGCCTGACACGATTCCAGCCAATTTAGTTTGAAGCGAGGGTGTAGGCAGGCTGCCAGAAGAAGCCTCTTGTCCTCCCAGATAGCTGCAAACCGCTTTCTTAGGGCTTCGCGCACACCTCTCAGCAGCTGAAAACAGTATGTGTACCTCTCAGGTTTGTTTTCCAGTCCTTCTAACTTGTGGTCCAGATTGCAGAGCGTTGGTAGCAAATACCCCATGAACATGCCGTTCTCCCGTTGCAGGATATCTAGGGACTGGGCTAGTGGCTCCATAATCTCTGTGTATTCCTGTACCACTTCAATCTCAGCAGCTGTGATCCTGGACAAGGAGCAGCGGTCCATTATGGTGTGCATTTTTAGTGGCACAGTTGACAGGAGCTCATGTAGTTGCTTCAACGCATCAAAGGTGGAATTCCACCTGGTCTTATTCGGTACCTTCAGATACACACCACATTGCGCATGGATATACTCAGCAATCTGGGCTGACTGGTTCTGCTTGGACCACAACTTGCTGCACTTTCCCATCAAGGAACAAAACTGTTTCTTGAAAGGACCAAGAAGACTACTTTTGGAGGAGTCAGAAAGCATGGCCTCTATGTCTTGTGTTGCCACAAGGTTGAGGGTGTGGCTAGCACATCTCTGGTGTGGTGGTAAAACAAAATCCTCTCCTGAGTCTGCAGCTTCTTCCTCTGCCTCAGGTCCTGTGTCCAGGATCTCACAGATAGGCACAAACTCCACCTCAGCCTCCTCCTCCTCCTGGTTATCACCATCATCGTCACTGGTGCCTGCAGCTTCCACTGATTCTTTGGCCATGAAAACTCTGAACGCTTTCACAAAGTTGGAGCCATTGTCTGTAGTAGTGCACATAACTTTGTTGTGGATCCTGTACTGCACATGTACATCATGCAGTGCTTTTGAAAGGACATCGTATGTATGGCGCCCCTTCAGACGCTTACAAGCCAAGGCCCCGACCTCACGTTTCAGGGTAGTTGGGTTGATCCAGTGGTCTGTTACCCCAAAGTAACTCTTCTTGCTATTGGTCCAACAATCTGCAGTGGTTGCTGTATATGCCACAGCATCAGTTTGCAAGAGTTTCTCTCATGTGGCATGCTCTCTTCTCAATTCTGTCTCTCAGAGTCTTGGCACATATGATGGTGAGATCTTTGGGGAGTCCAATGCGAACCAGATTAATGAATGATGGTTTGTCCACAGTCTGAAGTGGTAATGTCTCCTCTACAATGAAATCAATGATTCTCCTGTCGAGATTGCTCTGGGTGACAGGCTCCCTGCCAGATCCCCACCTCTCAAGGGTTGTCTGCTGCTGCTTCAGCATTTTGGGAGGAGGGGTGTCATGCATTGGTTCAGGATGGCCATGTCTCCTTGCCTTTATTGCTTCTTCAATTGCTCTCAGCTTCTCAGGGTGTGCCCTCTGAGGAAGAAGAACAAAGCATGAATCCAAGAAAAAATGGAAGAGGAACTTCACAATTTAAACATAAATAGACAATGGACACTCTTTGAGGACCAGCATGACAAAGGCTTACCTCAAAATGTTTCTTCACATTGGATGAGGAGGAAACAGCTGATCTCAGATTTTTGATCCTTGGAAGGCAGTAATTGCATCGTACAACAACATTTTTCCCACTCTGGCTCACAAATGTACAAGCTTTCTCAAAGCCAAACCATGGTACTTGCTGTTCTGCAGATGTGGCTGTGGGCAACTGGCACTGCTTCATGCCCTCCTCCTCCTCGTGCACAGGGCCTCCTTTCTGAACCTCACTTTCTAGTTTTGCCTCCTCAGGATCAACAAGCTGTGACGCAAGTGGCCGCACTAACTGACTGCTACTCTCAGCAGCAAAACCTGCAACAGGCGTCTCTGTAATAAACAAGAGATAATGCTCCTATGTGGGTGAACTTCAGCTGTGATGTGCCCCCATCTCTTCCCCATGCTGCAAGATGCCCCAGTCAGAGTGGAAGTAAGCAGGTCGATAGCACAATTAAAAGAGATCCTATTTGCATCATTTTGCTCACTGAATAACCCTGCCTGGGCCAGTCTAACCTACCATCTCACAGGGTTGTTGTGAGAACAAAATGAGACGGGTTCAAATCCCTACATAGCCATGAAGCTCACTGAGTGACCTTGTGCCAGTCACTGCCTCTCAGCCTCATGAAAACCCTATTCATAGGGTCACCATAAGTTGGAATCAACTTGAAGGCGGTACATATATTTTTTATTTTGAATATGATGATTATGATAATAAATATGCAGCATTTCAAATTAATTCTGTATGAGAAGCATTCCATGCCAAGCTTGGAAAACCAAGGATGAGGTATAAAATGTAGACAAAAATACTTTTGACAAAATGCCGTTTATCTTTTATATCTATATCTATAATTAGCAATACAGCTGAATGATGTATGTAAAGTATTTTTTCTTTCCCTTTTCTTTTTTATTAATATTTTAGTACTACTGCTAAAGTTCTGATGAAAGAATAAAGCATTCATTAGCCAAATTCAAGTGATTAGAACACATCACATAAATTCCACTGAAGTTGGAGTTTTTGCCATAGAAAATGAAAAAAACATATAACCTACGATAGCCCAATAGACAATCAGAACTAATATAAAACCCTATTGCTTCTCATTTGCAAATCTTGCAAGATCTAAGGTAACTCTAGATCATGTGAGTTCAGGTGATGCATGTTATGTACATTTGTATAGATATTAGCAGAGATTGTCAACAGTCTATGATGCTTGTGTGTGCCAGTATGTGTGTTTGTGGCAGGCTTTTACCCTGCACTGAGATCACTGAGACTTAAGACTTAGTAAAATAAGAAAAGCTATTTCATTTATAGAAATACATCGTAGATAGGAAAGGCATACCTAGTTCTAAGTAACTAACTTGGAGGCGCAACACCCAGGTTTGGGAGTTGCCCTCACTGCCCCTTCTTCATGTGTACTGGAGAGTGACAGAATAGGGCTAGAAGCAAATAGAAAGCAAAAATGGAAAGTAGGGTAACATCTAAAGAAATACTCCCCTTTACATCTCTCCTTTCTTTCTTTCTGTATATATATATATATTTATTTATATTTATATATATCCCACCCTTCCTCGCAGTAGGAGCCCTTCACTTCCTAAAAAGCAGTAATGATGAAACCCCTCAACATTGCCTATTGCAGCCTGTGCAGCTTTGGCACTGTTCATCTTATTGAAGCTTACTTGAGCTTCTGCTTTTTGCACCTGTACATTCTTTTCTAGACAGCAATTGTGTTGCAGCGACTGCACCACACAGCCTGAGACTTCTCTCCTCCTTGCTTTGGTCACCACATGGCAATGTCATCAAGAAAGGGCTTGCACATAAATACACTAGCCTGGGCTGTGATGAGAACAGATTAATCTCAACTCTGAAATTCACTGTATGCGAACTGAACGGTACGTGTCTTCCTGGTCAAAGGATTTTTTTTTTTAAAAAAAAACCCAACTCTAGGGCTACAAGCTTTAATTTTCAGCAGATTAATTAACTAAAAGGAGAGTTGATTAATCAGTGGGACCTATTTTTATTGGTAAGAATGAGTTTTAATATGAGACACTTGTTTATTGTTTTTAGAGTAATTTTGTGTGTTACTGTACCGGGGAATGCATGAAACAATAACAAAGATCAGCCTTGATTTTTTTTAACTGTGTGCCCTAGAGCTTCTGTATTGAATTCTTCATTGTCTTGCACTCCTTTTAATTATTATATTCTGGAAATTCTCATAGATTTGAAGTCTTGGTGATAAGCAAATCAATTGAAATGTAATTGATCAGTTTATTGAAAGGGAGAGGATTAATCAGTTAAACATTTTAATTTTACATTGCCCAGATATTCAGCTGCAATAAATGGATTTTTTTCAACAAGAGGTGATCTTCACAGGTACCCCGCCTGGGGATGCTGTTGGAGAGAATGGGGTTTACAGGAGTTGTCTCTCTCTGGGACTGGGAATCTCTCTCTTTCTCACAGAACATGAGTTTGAGAGCTGGGGGACTGAGAGGAGGAGCTGCAAGGACCCTACTTCTCACCTCATCTCTGCCAAGAACAAAAAAATCAGCCTTAAGCCATTTATTATACGCCTAATGATTTTTTTATTTTTATTATTATTATTATTACTGAGACAGTTTTTGTCCCACATACAATTCAGTCTTGTGATTAAACAGGACAAAAATACAAATAAAAAGAAAGATGGAGTTCAAATAAATATTCAATAAAAAGCTAGCCGGCATTTTAAAAAGTAGGAGTGCTCTGTCTGGATAAATACAGCACACAGGTATGCATGGGAACAAGGGGGAGAGTTCAAAAAGGGGGGGAAGGAAGAGAAGTAGGCCGTGGGGGGGGCAGAAGGTGCCGTGGAGGCAGCAGCGAGGTAAGGAGAGGCGCGCGCGCGCGCACACACACACACACACACACACACACACACACACACACACACACACACACACACACACACACACACACACACAAATCATCGTCACTCACCTCCACAGCTCTTCGCCATTCTGCTGCTGCCTTCTCCTCCATTGTCCTTGCCCTGGCTTTTTCCTCCAGCGTCCATTTTTTCCTCTCAGACGCTAGCAGGCCCTGCCTATTCACCTCTGGAAAAGTTACTTTTTTGAACTACAATGCCCATCAGCCCAATCCAGTGGCCATGCTGGCTGGGGCTGATGGGAGTTGTAGTTCAAAAAAGTAACTTTTCCAAGCTCTGCGAGTTCACGAGGGAAGAGAGAGTCTGCGCAGAGGTCCAATCAGTGTGAGGCACATGTCTTGTGTTCACCAATCACAGCCAGGAGCTGACTTTCCCTTGTTCCCGCCCCCAAGTAACGTCCAACCTAACGTGGAAACGTTAAAGTCGCAGCTGAAAAGTAGGGAAATTACTAGTCGTTCCGTTACTTGCCAAATGTAATGGAATTACCCACTCGTTATTTAAAATTGTAACGAATTACAAGTAACTCGTTAAAAATAACGAGTTACTTCCAAGCTCTGGTTTATTCACAACATTTCATACGTTTAGGAAACATGGGCTCTACCTTGGAGAGAAAAAGAAGTAGGTAGTAGATTTAGTCCATGATTGGGATTGTCTGGCAGAGAAGCCTGCAGTTCTGTGGCTTAATGGAGAATTATGCTAATAAGAGAACAACATCTCTTAACAAAGGAGAGGAAGAGAAGAAGGGAAATAACCTATCAATAGGAAGTTACATCACAGTAAACAAGCACAGAGGTGTCCCCAGATTCTGGCTAGAAGGGACATCTCCCTATTAAAGGCATGAAAGCTTAACATATTTTTCAAAATGTAATTAGCTGCCTTAAAATGGGGAGGGGGAGAAGGAAGCAGGATGAGGACTGCAGGAGGTAGGGAAGGGGGTTAACCCATTCCCTCTGCACTGCAAATCCCCATGGTAGTTGCTTCCACTGCTCCCTATAGAGCCAGAAAGAAAATCTTTGGCTCTATTGGCACAACTTTCTCCTGGGGTAATACTGTAGTAGTTTTGAGGAGAGCTTTTAAGCAGGATGAGCACACACCCCTGCCCCTCCCTGCATGCCATGGTTCCAATCCTGGTTGACACCCCTCCCCCAGTGACTTCTGTTTACACTGGAATAATTAGACAGGCCAATTGCATCCACATAATTAGTGTCACATCTAGTTTGCTCCTTAGTTATCACAAATAGGGACCATACTTACTTTGGGAGGTGCTTTCAGAATTAGCTAAAAACAACTTGCGGTATTGTGGTTGGGCACTTGCATGAAAGAGTAATTACCAATATGTACCATCAGTACCTATTTTCTTTTTGTTTTCCCTTCCAGGATGCCTGACAGAAGCCAGTGCAGCATAGTTCAATCCCAACTCCCCAATGAAATGTGATATTATCCCATAGCCAGACAGGTCTCTTTTTAATGTTATTTATTGCCTCAGATCTGTCAGAGACCTTGCTTCTCACAACCTGAGCTTCCCATTGTTATTTGGAAGTGAGTTTTGGATTGGATGCAAGGGGTTTCTAGGGGCCATATGTGATGTTCCTTGGAGCTCTTGAAGGAGGGAAATTATTATTTTCCAGGATCCAGTAACATTGGCAGCCTCTGTTAGATGCCAAGCCAAACCTTTGTTCATAGAGAAACTATTTGACAGAAGGAAATTGCAGTTGTTTGCTATTCTAATAATTCCTGCTTATAATGTGTTTTATAAGGGCATACCTGGTCATTCAGGAAGCCCTGTTGATTTCCTTCATTCACTCACATAACAGAAGCATTTGACACATGTACTGTATGTTGTGTCACTATTTGGTTACATAGCCAATGGTTTTGATTGGGGAAAAGGGATGATTATTTTCCTACCTTTTCCTCATCCTTTCAGCATTTCTGCATCCTTCTAACAGGAATTTTTTCAGACATATTAAAATTTGTTTGATTTACAGATCATAAAAAGAGAGTTTAGAGGATGCTTGAGTTTTGACTTTTGCAATGATTTCTTGATTGATCTACCCTTTTGTCAAGTGTGCTTAAAAACCAGTGTTGGAGTGACTTTTGAAAATCTGTGCCTGTTCTCACACTCAGACCTGTTTTGTAGCTACCAGGCTCAGCTGCACATTATCCAATTTGGGTTCAGATCCCCAGCATCCCTAAGAATTGCTTTGCTGAATCAAACCATGGTTTCTATAGTTCAGTATTCCATTTCAAGTAGTCACCCAGACTTTTTGTTTGTTTTTAAGATGCTTGCTTATTAATTCATTCAGTAAAATTGCATTCCTTTTGTCAAATCGCATTCCTTTTGGCACTTAATAATTAACTTCACAGTAGTTTTTGTTTGCATTCATTTTTGTTTCCCCTTGCTATTTTTCTTGAATATATTTTGCTGCTGAAGCGGAGCTAATTTCGGAAGCTGCTTCCAGCAGCTACCAATCTTCCCATCCCACCCCATGTGAATGCCCCAGACCTTTCATCATTTCAGTGGTGTCTGCCATTTTCCCCCCAGAATGCCTGGAGTACTGCAATATCTGATGCATTATGCAAAAGAAAAATGGCAGATACTAGGCATAGCTGCCAAAATCAGCCCTGATGCTATTATTGTCTCCTGGGAAGGATACCCCCTGCATAACATTAGGGTAGTGGTTTCCAAAAACTTTCACCAAAGACCACTTAAAAATTGTTGAGGGTCTTGGCAGACCATTTAATTTTTTTCTGCCTGTTGTAGCAATTTTACTGTGCTGTAGTAGGTGCTGTATGATTTTAAATTGTATTTTTAATTGCATCTTTCATTCCTTATATTGTAATTTATTGTATTACAACTTGCATTACATAGAATTCAAATTGTAATACATTAAAATACAATTAAAAATAATTAAGAATATTTAATGTAGATATGCCATGGACTATCTGAATGAAGCTTGTTTGCAGACCACTGGCTGTCCACAGATGACAGTATGAGAACTCCTGCATTAGGTGATGCATACAAATGTAATAAAACATACACATTTATTAATAAATGGATTTGTTTTGAGACAAATGAAAATTGAAACAATTGAGCCCTGTGAAATGAAGGCACATTGCCTAGCAGCCAATCAACAAGGCTGTAGTTTAAATCTGTGCTTGGGCTTGTAAGAAACGTGGTTTTCCTTAAGGGAAAAACCCCCTATGAGACCCCCAAAAAAGGTCTTTCAGGGAAAACTCACAACAGAGACAATTGTGAAGCAGTTTCAAAGCTTTATTTCGTTCTTGCAAGGACGGGTGCCTACCAGAAGGCAGACACACCCAAATGACATTGGTACAAATCTTTTATCCTCTAGCCCGACGCTTCATGCCCTCCCCTGTTTCCTCATTGGACAGAGTAATTCAGGGTTCACAGCCTATCAGAGCCGCCTGTCCCTGTCACATGAAACTCCTCCCCTGTTGACATCTCCCATTCCTCAAGTTTAGGCTACCCCATACTCTTGTTTATTATTCTCCATATAAGGTATATTGCTCCCCTCCTTTCCTCATTAATTAAGCAGAACATTCTCAGAACACTCCCATTACGGCAAGCAAAGTAAAATTTCCCTATGACTCTGCCAAGCAAAAACCCCCTTTCTACATTAAAACATACTTTAAGAACATAAGAAGAGCCTGCTGGATCAGGCCAGTGGCGCATCTAGTCCAGCATCCTGTTCTCACAGTGGCCAACCAGGTGCCTGGGGGAAGCCCGCAAGCAGGACCCGAGTGCAAGAACACTCTCCCCTCCTGAGGCTTCCGGCAACTGGTTTTCAGAAGCATGCTGCCTCTGCCTAGGGTGGCACAGCACAGCCATCACGGCTAGTAGCCATTGATAGCCCTGTCCTCCATGAATTTGTCTAATCTTCTTTTAAAGCCGTTCAAGCTGGTGGCCATTACTGCATCTTGTGGGAGCAAATTCCATAGTTTAACTATGCGCTGAGTAAAGAAGTACTTCCTTTTGTCTGTCCTGAATCTTCCAACATTCAGCTTCTTTGAATGTCCACGAGTTCTAGTATTATGAGAGAGGGAGAAGAACTTTTCTCTATCCACTTTCTCAATGCCATGCATAATTTTATACACTTCTATCATGTCTCCTCTGACCCGCCTTTTCTCTAAACTAAAAAGCCCCAAATGCTGCAACCTTTCCTCGTAAGGGAGTCGCTCCATCCCCTTGATCATTCTGGTTGCCCTCTTCTGAACCTTTTCCAACTCTATAATATCCTTTTTGAGATGAGGCGACCAGAACTGTACACAGTATTCCAAATGCAGCCGCACCATAGATTTATACAATGGCATTATGATATCAGCTGTTTTATTTTCAATACCTTTCCTAATTATCGCTAGCATGGAATTTGCCTTTTTCACAGCTGCCGCACACTGGGTCGACATTTTCATCGTGCTGTCCACTACAACCCCGAGGTCTCTCTCCTGGTCAGTCACCGCCAGTTCAGGCCCCATGAGCGTATATGTGAATTTCAGATTTTTTGCTCCAATATGCATAATTTTACACTTGTTTATATTGAATTGCATTTGCCATTTTTCTGCCCATTCACTCAGTTTGGAGAGATCTTTTTGGAGCTCTTCACAATCCCTTTTTGTTTTAACAACCCTGAACAATTTAGTATCGTCAGCAAACTTGGCCACTTCACTGCTCACTCCTAATTCTAGGTCATTAATGAACAAGTTGAAAAGTACAGGTCCCAATACCGATCCTTGAGGGACTCCACTTTCTACAGCCCTCCATTGGGAGAACTGTCCATTTATTCCTACTCTCTGCTTTCTGCTTCTTAACCAATTCCTTATCCACAAGAGGACCTCTCCTCTTATTCCATGACTGCTAAGCTTCCTCAGAAGTCTTTGGTGAGGTACCTTGTCAAACGCTTTTTGAAAGTCTAAGTACACTATGTCCACTGTCTATCTATATGCTTGTTGACACTCTCAAAGAATTCTAATAGGTTACTGAGACAGGACTTTCCCTTGCAGAAGCCATGCTGGCTCTGCTTCAGCAAAGCTTGTTCTTCTATGTGCTTAGTTAATCTAGCTTTAATAATACTTTCTACCAGTTTTCCAGGGACAGAAGTTAAGCTAACTGGCCTGTAATTTCCGGGATCCCCTCTGGATCCCTTTTTGAATATTGGCGTTACATTTGCCACTTTCCATTCCTCAGGCACGGAGGAGGACCCGAGGGACAAGTTACATATTTTAGTTAGCAGATCAGTAATTTCACCTTTGAGTTCTTTGAGAACTCTCGGGTGGATGCCATCCGGGCCCGGTGATTTGTCAGTTTTTATATTGTCCATTAAGCTTAGAACTTCCTCTCTCGTTACTACTATTTGTCTCAGTTCCTCAGAATCCCTTCCTGCAAATGTTAGTTCAGGTTCAGGGATCTGCCCTATATCTTCCACTGTGAAGACAGATGCAAAGAATTCATTTAGCTTCTCTGCAATCTCCTTATCGTTCTTTAGTACACCTTTGACTCCCTTATCATCCAAGGGTCCAATCGCCTCCCTAGATGGTCTCCTGCTTTGAATGTATTTATAGAATTTTTTGTTGTTGGTTTTTATGTTCTTAGCAATGTGCTCCTCAACTTCTTTTTTAGCATCCCTTATTGTCTTCTTGCATTTCTTTTGCCAGAGTTTGTGTTCTTTTTTATTTTCTTCATTCGGACAAGACTTCCATTTTCTGAAGGAAGACTTTTTGCCTCTAAGAGCTTCCTTGACTTTGCTCGTTAACCATGCTGGCATCTTCTTGGCCCTGGCGGTACCTTTTCTGATCTGCGGTATGCACTCCAGTTAAGCTTCTAATATAGTGTTTTTAAACAACTTCCAAGCATTTTCGAGTGATGTGACCCTCTGGACTTTGTTTTTCAGCGTTCTTTTTACCAATCCCCTCATTTTTGTGAAGTTTCCTCTTTTGAAGTCAAATGTGACCGTGTTGGATTTTCTTGGCAATTGGCCCTTTACATGTATGTTTAATTTAATAGCACTGTGGTCACTGCTCCCAATCGGTTCAACAACACTTACATCTCGCACCAGGTCCTGGTCCCCACTGAGGATTAAGTCCAGGGTTGCCGTCCCTCTGGTCGGTTCCATGACCAACTGGTCTAGGGAATAGTCATTTAGAATATCTAGAAACTTTGCTTCTTTGTCATGACTGGAACACATATGCAGCCAGTCTATGTCCGGGTAGTTGAAGTCACCCATTACTACCACATTTCCTAGTTTGGATGCTTCCTCAATTTCATATCTCATCTCAAGGTCTCCCTGAGCATTTTGATCAGGGGGACGATAGATCGTTCCCAGTATTAAGTCCCTCCTGGGGCATGGTATCACCACCCACAACGATTCTGTGGAGGAGTCTGCCTCTTTGGGGGTTTCGAGCTTGCTGGATTCAATGCCTTCTTTCACGTATAGAGCGACTCCGCCACCAATACGTCCTTCCCTGTCCTTCCGATATAGTTTATATCCAGGGATAACCGTATCCCACTGGTTTTCTCCATTCCACCAGGTCTCCGTTATGCTCACTATATCAATGCTCTCCTCTAAGACCAAGCTCTCCAGTTCTCCCATCTTGGTTCGGAGGCTCCTAGCATTAGCGTACAGGCACTTGTAAGCAGTGTCTCTCTTCAAGTGTCTTTGGCACTTGTGGTTTGGCCTGTGGTAATTTTGCTCTTCTGAATTTATATCCTGTGCCCCTGCTCTCACAATGCCTACTTCTAGGCCTACCCCTTTTAAAAGTTCATCATTTCTTTGGTTTTTATCCCAGGGGGGAGGTTTATTCCGAACCGGACCTTTCTCAGCTCCTGTCGGGTTTCCCCCCTCAGTCAGTTTAAAAGCTGCTCTGCTACCTTTTTAATTTTAAGTGCCAGCAGTCTGGTTCCATTCTGGTTCAAGTGGAGCCCGTCCCTTTTGTACAGGCCCGGCTTGTCCCAAAATGTTCCCCAGTGCCTAACAAATCTAAACCCTTCCACCCAACACCATCATCTCATCCACGCATTGAGACTGCAAAGCTGGGCCTGTCTGGCTGGTCCTGCGCGTGGAACCGGTAGCATTTCAGAGAAAGCTGAAAAGACTTTGACCACAGATTGTCCAGATAGCCATCTTACTTCATTATCTGAGCATAAAAACTCCTTTTAATCATTTAAGCGTAAATCCCCTTACTATTTTAAAGTGGAACTTTGACTGCAATCTGTCTGTTCTGGCTGCTTTGTTTGAACTTCAGACAGCCACGTCCTGTTCTAAGAAAAAGCCCCTTTTCTCTATCTACGTTAACTCCAGCCTCTATAGAATATCTATTACAAACAATCTATCAATTTATTAACCACTTATTCTTAACAATAAAATCACATATTTTATTTATCCTTAGAATATTCTGAAAAAGCAACACAATATATACACTTCTCACAGGATTGCTGTGTGACCTTGGACTAGTTGCTATTGCTCAGCCTAACCTACCTCATGCAATGGTTTAGAGAAAATGGGGACTGGGGAAATGATGCATGATCTCATTACCTTGTTTCTTTGATAGCTGCTTTTCTTTTTTACTTTTTGATTTATGAAGAGAAATTGGTTTCATCACATGCCCCTGTTGTGTTTCTTGCTTCAAAATGCTGAAAACTTGGTTTCAAAGGCAAAATATTTTATCGAAATTTTCCTCTACCATATATGGTGTACCTAACACTCTTTTTGTTGTCTTCTATTTTATTTATTTATTCCTATATATATGTCACATACCCTGCCTTTTAGAGTGCAGTTGCTCCTTCTATTTAACCAATAGCATGCATCTAGTCTTTCCTAACATGCTGTTTCTTCCCTTTTAACTTACTAACTGACCCTTCAAAATGTTATGTGGAAATATCTTGTAAAGCATGTGTACAGTTTTAGTATTTCTGTTGCAAGTAAATGAGCTGCCTTTTTAGAGGTGAGGGTTAGCACACTTTAGGATTTTCATCAAGGAGTAGGACAAGGGACTCCAAGGGCGCTTCCACACTGTTTATATTTTTGTGGGGGATTCAGTCACATGTCAGCAAATTCAGGCTATGCAATTAAAGCTGACTAGGAGATCTGCACAACAAACCTGCTTCCCCCAAAGATCAGACTTTCTGCGATACTGAAAGCGATGGGAAATGCACTGGAAAGTGTTGGATAACACTCGCTTGACACATCATCTAACCTCCCCACAAATAAATCAAAATGAATGTTCATTATATAGCCAATGTCAACTAATCTCCCTTCAAACAAATTAGGATGAATGCTCAATGAACAGGCTGTCTGGAAGTGGCCCAGGTCAAATTCACTGATGTGTAGGAACAGACCTTCTTGGAATCTGCAGATGCTTTCATGAACCTCCTTGTATTCACAAGCAAAAAATAATGCAGTAGGCTCTGTCCCATTAAGCTTGACAGGACAATAGCACCTTGCAGAGCATAGTTTGACCTTCAGCATGCACCAGGAAATGCCACAAAGAAGGCAGAAAGCTTCTGTTGCAGAGTGGTGTTTCTTTTGGCTTTGAAACTTATTTTCTCTTTCTCTCTGAATTATTTAAAATCTTGTATGTTGCAGGAGCCTGGAGGAATATTGGCTATTTTCATGCTCAGGGTGAGCACTGCACTACTGCACATAACTGCATTTTTTTTTGAGATTCCTGGGAAAAGGGCCAATGTCATGCTTGCTATAGCTAGGGTGGAGTGCAGGGTGGGTGGAAAGATATCATCCACTTTTCTTCTCTGTAGCCTTTTTTTAAAATAGGCTTATACATATTGAATTTGCCACATGCACATAAATACAAAATTCCAGTGTTCATCACCAACAATACATAAAAAATGATAAAATATATAAATTGACTGAATAAAAACAGAAGCAGAATTTTGTTGAAAATATGCAGTAATGGCAGAACTTCACTATAATTTGGTCTCTGCTGTTAGTGGTATGCCTGTTTGAATGCACATTCTGGTGTGCTCTGCAGGTGAGGGCCTCCTGCAGATACCATCTTATCAGGAGGTCCGTTCTGCACAACATAGGAAATGGACCTTTAGTGTGGCGGCACCTACCCTGTGGAATTCCTTCCCCTTAAATATTAGACAGTTGCCATCTCTGTTATCTTTTTGGCGCCTATTGAAGACCTTCCTCTTTCAACAAGCCTTGTAAGTTGAGACCTTGTCCCAGTCTGCGTCTGTGTTGGAATTGCTTTTCAATATGTTTTTAAACCTTTTTTTTAATGTTTTGAACCTTTTTAAAAAATACATGTTTTGAAAGCTTTTTAAAAATGTTTTTAAAGATGTTATGTTTTAATGTATTTGAAAGTCTGTTTTTGTGATGTTTTAAGTGTTTTTAGTGCCTTTGTTTGCCACCCTGGGCTCCTGCTGGGAGGAAGGGCGGGATGTAAATAAAATAATAAATAAATAAGCTAGAGTTGCATCAGGGCTTCAGAGGGAGGAGACCAGTGTGTGTTTGGTCAAACATATACCGTACATTTCCTTCCATGGCTCTTCCATTAGGGCTTGTTCTCTGTATGTAGCCTAGGGCTTCTTTAGGTATTTGCCCTGGATAGTTGTGGAGGTTAGTATATAAATATTTTAAATAACTAAGTACATAAAACCATTATTGAAAATTAAACAATATTGATCCTTTGCTGTAAAGCCTGTTTTCTAAGCCCACCAACAGTAGTATCTTACGTTTTGTGTGATGCAAAAGCCTTTGGATTTTGAAGGTGAATTGACTTTCTAGGTTTATGCTGTGTTGTTGGTTTTTACAGCTTAATGATTGCTTCATCCTGCTATTATGTATTATTAATTTATGTATTAAAATCACTTTGATAAGTGTCATATAAAAAATAGCACCAAGTACATGGACTGAACTGAAGTCCAAAAGAAGGGGGGTGTCTCTCTTTGGAGCATCAGTAGGAGGGGTGATGAGCCTCAGGGAAAGGTTTTTTTCCCACAATCTCAGTCAGGATTGCTTTCAAGGCCTACTGGTGGAAAATGGCCTAGAAATTGTAAACTAAACAGATGTAAAGGCTGTGCTTCTCACCAACAGTTCTTACATTTTGCGAAGTTAGTACTCAAAGCAGGTATATACTGATATGGAATCCCCATCCCATAGTTCTAGCCTATCTAAGGTAGGGTTGCCAGGTCAGAAGCACCCCAAACCCTGAGATTTCAGGGGCGTGCCCTATTGATGTCATGGGGGTGTGCTCTAGTGATGTCATGGGCCCTATGTCATTAACCATGATACATTAAGCATCAACCACAGTTGCTTGGAGCATACCACTCAAACAAAAAAAATTCTCTGATTGGAAATTAAGATAGAAATCTTAGTTAAATGAGGGTGTTTCCAGGTCCAGTTGAAGTGACGGGATCATTCCTTCTCACCTGCTTAGAGAGCCTGGGTAAGGAACATTTAATCTAGCCTACTTACTTCTCGCAAGGAGGATTTAAGTGCCCTCAGGCCAGGCCAGTCACCAGAAGGCCATTGTAGGAAGAAAGAAGCCTAGTGTTGTGGAGATGTTAGATGGGAGCACCCAGGAGTAAAGATGGATGCCCCTGAAGACTGCAATTCTAAACACACTTACTAAAGGACTAAGCCCCATAGAATTCAACAGGACTTACTTCTGAGTAGATATGGTTAGGATTGTGCTGTTGGTAAAGCTTGACTAGCGATCGACATCAAAGCAGGGTTGGCAACCCCCTGCCTGGAATGCCCTGCTTACCTTTTAATGTGGCTGTTCCAAACTTCTTTACAGACTTGACCCTTCACTTCAGAGAGAGGTTTGAGAACTGAGTAAGAGTTAAGAAGGCTTTGCTGCCTACTCTGTGTGCTGCTATAAACTCACTTTGACAGCCAACCCAATTCCAGAGAGTAATAACTGACAGAGAGAAAACAAATATGGTTTGGTCTACGTTCACGGGCAGTAGCTTGGTAACCACAGCAATTGAAGCTACACCTCCCAGTATGTGAATTCTCTTTTACCACTATTGGGCAAGAAACAAACCATCATGCAAACAACAAGGTGCATCATCAGTGGGTTTAAGGGTGTTGAGCTGAGCGCATGGAACCACTGTTATTGCTTCTATGGATATAAGGGAGTAAGTCAGAGGTACATAAAATGCAAATAGTAAAAAGAAAAAGACAATGATGATTTCTTAAATGCAATACCATAGAAACCACAAGATTCCTATGAGTAAGACAGAAAACTCAGCATCCCAAAACGAGTCAGGGTTCCTAACCGAAACTAAAAAAAACCTGGCAGTCAGTCAGCCAAGGCCACAGAAATCTCCATGCAGCACAACCTGACCAGGGGCCTGCTGTTACTGCAGAATGCTGTGGCATGATTGCTGACATGAACGAGACTCTACCAGCACATACTACCTCAACTCTGAAATCTGCACTTGTTGCAGTTTGCTTCTAGGCCAAGTTCAAGGTGTGCCTTCCATGTTACAGATTCCACATAGTACTTGTTCTGCTCTTGTAAGAAATTGATCCTTTAGTGTGGCAGTACCTATGCTTTGGAACTCTCTGCCTATTGACATTAGGCAGGCACCTTCACTGTACTCTTTCCAAAACCTGTTAAAAACATTTTTGTTTAAGCAAGCCTACCCAGGCATGTAGAAGGTATTGTGTTTTTTATCTGTTTTTAACTCATTGTTGGCTTTATTATTTTGAATGTTTTTAAATACCTGTCTTTTACTGTTTCTGCCAGTGATGTCATTATTTTAATTTCTTTGACTGCTTTGAGGATTTTTTTTTACAAAAAAAGCCGTATATAAATGTTGTAAATGAAATACATAAATAAATTTTGGAGTCTCTGTGGCTCTTGGGTCTCTTTCCACTTTTAGGAACAAAGGAATCTGCCTTATGCTGACACAGGCCATTTGGTACCATCTAGCTCAGTGCTGATGACATGGACTAGTATTGGCTCCCCAGAATTCCAGGCAATAATCTGTTCTAGAGATTGAATTTCATACCAGTGGTTCCCAACCTTTATGAGTACAGGGCCCCCTTTGTAAGCTCAAATAATGATGTGACCCCCCCACACACTAATTTTAGTAATTTTAGTCTCTGTTAATTGAAAAAATGGTGCATGGCAAAATCACATCTCCAAATATCCCTTTCCATAAAAAGCTCCCTGCAGACAGAGGTGTTGCTTTCTTTTCTTAATGCAGAGATCCAATCAAATTGGGATCTCCCTCCCCCATGACAGTCTGAAGATGTACAGTCCTGTCTCCCAACACCAGTGGTTTACAGTGTTGGGCTAAGGTCCAGGTTCAAATCCCCACCCAGCCATGAAGCCCACTGGGTGACCTTGGGCCAGACACAGTCTCTCAGCCAGACCTGTCTCACTGGTGTAAGAATAAAATGGAAGGCGGGGGGACCATGTGCACCACCTTGAGCAACTTGGAGGAAAGGTGGAATATAAATGCAATCATAAATAAATACATTTCAGCTGCAGTATGTAGACCTCAGCCTCAGCCAACCTGCTGAGCTTTTTTAAAATCATCATCATCATCAAGAAGCAGCAATGTGGTAGCAGTGGGGATGCTAGATTGTGAAGACAAAAGGGTGAATAGATTGAGGAGGGGGTTAGTGCTTTTAGGCCTTGAGATGATTATCAGAACTGATGACTTGGTTAGCTTGCACTTGGAGAATGACAGTGGAGTAGAAGACAGATCAGCGCACATGCACACACAAAACACACCTGCCCCTCCTGCAAGCATCTGCAGGTGTGCATGCATTTGGGCATGTGGGAGGGGGAAAACCCTGGACTGCTGCAGAATCTTGGAGAGAGAGGTTGAGGAGGTGGAATGTAGGTGGAAGAAAGGGGGGACATTGGCACACACACATAGCCTCAGAGATGGGGGGCGAGCAAGTCCTGAGCTTCCTCACTGCTCCATAGCTCCATCTCAGCTGAAGGTGAGATCTGGATGGCCTTGCAAATAAGAATAATTTTTTAAAGGAGGTGGAAGGAAAGCAGAGTCAAGAAAGGCATGCAGGCTGGCTGGCTGTCAGGAAGGAAGGGGGAAACTAGCCTTTCCTTGCAGCCTTGCTTCTTTTTGCTTCACAAAAAGCCCACTCCTCTCATTCTGAGTAAGGGTGTCGTCAGCAGCAGCCGTGTGAGGATATGGGAGACGGGATAGTAATCTCCTCTTCTTCCTGGTAGCATCTCCCTCAGCCTCCTTTAGCATCTGTCATGTGTGGTATAGGCAGATGCCTGCCCTCGGCATGCCTGAAAGACGCTCTGGCACTTCAGCAAAATCCTATCCCTCTTGTTTGGAGCAAGGGGGAGGTATCATCTGCAGCAGCAGTGGGGAGCAGTCGGCGTCCAGGTAGTGAAGACTATTTAAAAAAATTAAGAATTCATTTCTTTACTGTTTGCGGTCCCCTCTGGATTACTTTGCGGCCTCCAGGTTGGGAAACACTGTTTTAGACCTTTGCATGCAAACATATGCCCTACCTTTGAGCTACAGCCCTGTTTAAAAAAGTGTCTTTTAAAATTGTTCTTTTTAGTTCATTAATGAATACACAATATTCTAGGACAGATCCACACCATACATTTAAAGCACAGTGAACATACATTTGAAGCACGTGAATCCCACCACAGAATCCTGGAACTGTAGTTTGTTTAAGGGTGGTGGGAACTATAACTGTGAGGGGGAAATTACACTACCCAGAATTCTTTGGGGAAAGTTATGGACTTTAAATGCGAGTTAGATGTTCTTTAAATGTATTATGCAGATCTGCATTACTTCATAAACTTTGCCTGCATATAAACAATTTTTTTAAATGGAAATCAGCTACAACATTTACTAGGTGACCATGGCTATTCACCATCTCTCAGCCTAATCTGCCCCTCAGGGTGAAAATAACAGAGGGAGACCATGACCACCCCAAGGAAGGAGGGCACACATAAAATGTAGAGGAAATGCATGCATGTGTACTGCCTTCAAGTCGATTCTGACTTACGACGACCCTATGAATAGGTATTTATAGTGCAATCCTATGCATGTTTATTCAGAAGCAAGTCCCAGTGTATTCAATGGGGCTTACTCAGACAGGGAAGCATGCACAGGACTACAATTCAGTGATAAAGAACTTCATTCACCCAATCCAAAATTCAGAATCATGCCACTTTAAGCTGTTTTGCAACTGTTTTATACTTGTTTTATGGTAATTGGATTTTAAACAGCTTTATTTCTTGTTGTGAGCTGCCTTGGTTTCCAACCCTACCTTACAGGGTTGTGGAAAGATTCCATATACCCACATACTGGAGATGTAAAAATACATACACCCCACATAATAGTTTATTGTCAAAACCAGTTGGTCATTGCAGAACTTTTTTTAAGTATTAGTTTCCTGCCAAATAAAAGCAGTGACACCTAAGCAAGCCCTGCCTGCTTAAAAAAAAAATCAGAGGGGGAGAGAAAGATTTATAACACAATCCTTTCTGTGTTCACTCAAAAGTCCTATTAATTTACAATACAATCCTAACCATGTCTACTCAAATGTCCTACTGAATTCATTGGGGTTAACTCCCAGGTATGTGGAATTAGCATTGCAGCGCTATGCCCAGAAAAGCTTCATATTGAGAAGGTTTTCAAAACAGGTCAGAGCTTGGAAGATTACTTTAAAAAGTAATAAATTACAGTTACAATTACTTGGCCCAAAAAAGTAGTAATTACCGTTACGATTACAATTGCTCTGAAAGTAACTGATTACTTTACTTTTTCTCGAAAGTAATCACTACAATTACATTTCAGTTACTTTTTTAAAAAAACTCCTACAAGGTGCTGGCCTTGGCTGCTGCACATCTAAGAAGCCTAAAACAATATTAAAAATAAACACACACACACAGGGGGTAGTAGAATAAAAAATTTTATCCATAAGATTAACATAATGGCATAACAGAATCTCACATCCCCCCAAGCAATGAAGATACCCCAACTCTTGAAATCAAATTTTACACTTGAAATGCTTTTATAATATGTTTCTGTTATGTCTCAAAAGAACAAGATGCTCAAAGAGCATGTCAGACAAGGAATGTCTTTTTACAGTCATTACGTTGCCACCAGTACGCGTTCTACTGCGGCGCTTGAAGGCATGCCTGTGTTGTGCTGCAAAAAACACCGCGGCACATGTGGAAAGCCATGGAGTGATGACACTTCCCTGCTGGGAGACCTCAGGTACCTCACCAGTTCCTCCTCAGCAGTGTCCACTGCTGACTTCTTGCCCTGGGGCAGAAAGTTAAAGAAGTCATCTTCTAAGTCATCTCCTTCCTGGTCTTTATCTGAAGACTGATCACTGTCCTCATTAAGTACACCCATCTTTATTTCGGCTTTCAGCAAGGCTTCCATTGTGTATCTGAGAAAGAGAGAGGATATGTTAACACATATATGTTAGGAAACCATCATCTGCTCTTCATTTCCTGATGCTTGTCATGTCCCCTGGTTCAGGGTCCAGCCTGAGCCTGTGGATGATGACATGGAAGGTAGGAAGGTGACCAAGTCACCACACTCATGGGGCAGCACAGCAGACCCTTAAGGATTACCTGCAGCAACCCAAGGTTGTGATGAGGAGCCCCAGGAAGAAAAGGCCCAGCCCCTGCCTACCACCTTAAGCCCTCTGATGCCTCCCTTGAGACAACATTTCCCTTGGAGTAATCCACCCAAAGGGCTTCCCTAATGTTCTTACTTGTTGGTATGGGTGGTGGCCTGACACGATTCCAGCCGATCTAGTTTGAAGCGAGGGTGTACGCAGGCTGCCAGAAGAAGCAGATCCCTGCCAGTTCCCCACCTCTCAAGGGTTGTCTGCTGCTGCTTCAGCATTTTGGGAGGAGGGGTGTCATGCATTGGTTCAGGAAGGCCACGTCTCCTTGCCTTTATTGCTTCTTCAATTGCTCTCAGCTTCTCAGGGTGTGCCCTCTGAGGAAGAAGAACAAAGCATGAATCCAAGAAAAAATGGAAGAGGAACTTCACAATTTAAACATAAATAGACAATGGACACTCTTTGAGGACCAGCATGACAAAGGCTTACCTCAAAATGTTTCTTCACATTGGATGAGGAGGAAACAGCTGATCTCAGATTTTTGATCCTTGGAAGGCAGTAATTGCATCGTACAACAACATTTTTCCCACTCTGGCTCACAAATGTACAAGCTTTCTCAAAGCCAAACCATGGTACTTGCTGTTCTGCAGATGTGGCTGTGGGCAACTGGCACTGCTTCATGCCCTCCTCCTCCTCGTGCACAGGGCCTCCTTTCTGAACCTCACTTTCTAGTTTTGCCTCCTCAGGATCAACAAGCTGTGACGCAAGTGGCTGCACTAACTGACTGCTGCTCTCAGCAGCAAAACCTGCAACAGGCGTCTCTGTAATAAACAAGAGATAATGCTCCTGTGTGGGTGAACTTCAGCTGTGATGTGCCCCCATCTCTTCCCCTCATTTTTGCTCACTAAATAACCCTGCCTGGGCCAGTCTAACCTACTATCCACAGGGTTGTTCTGAGAAAGAAATAATCCCCACATAGCCATGAAGCTCACTGAGTGACCTTGGGCCAGTCACTGCCTCTCAGCCTCATGAAAACCCTATTCATAGGGTCACCATAAGTTGGAATCAACTTGAAGGCGGTACATATATTTTTTATTTTGAATATGATGATTATGATAATAAATATTTAGCATTTCAAATTAATTCTGTATGAGAAGCATTCCATGCCAAGCTTGGAAAACCAAGGATGAGGTATAAAATGTAGACAAAAATACTTTTGACAAAATGCCGTTTATCTTTTATATATATGAGCCTGGGTAGGGAACATTTAATCTAGCCTACTTGCTTTCAGCAAGAAGGGTTAAGTGCCTTCAGGCTAGGGCAGTCACCAGAAGGCCACAGCAGAGACAAAGGAGCCTAGTGTTGTGGAGATGTTAGATGGGAGCTTTGGGGAGTAAAGATGGAGGCTCCTGAAGGCTGCAATTCTAAACACACTTACTAAGGGATTAAGCCCCATAGAACTTAACAGGACTGACTTCTAAGTAGATATAGTTTGGACTGTGCTGTTGGTAAACCTTGACTAGGGTTCTTCTGCAAAGACATCCATATCCAAGCAACCCCCTGCCTGGAATACCCTGCCCTTATCTTTTAATGTGGCTGCTCCAAATGTTTTTACAGATTTGACCCTTTACTTCAGAAAGAGGTCTGAAAAATGAGTAAGAGTAAGAAGTATCTTTTAAAATTGTTCTTTTCAATTCACTCTTGAATGCACATCATACCTAGGGCAGATCCACACCATTCCTTTAAAGCACATTCAACACCCATTTGAAGCACATGAATCCCACCACAGAATCATGGGAACTGCAGTTTGTTAAGAGTGGTGAGAACTATAACTGTGAGGGGGAAATGACACTTCCCAGAATTCTTTAGGGGAAGTCATGCGCTTTAAATGCGAGTTGAATTTTGCCTGCATGTAAATTGTTTTAATTAATTTTTCAAAATGAAAATAAGCTATAAAGTGTAGTGGGTGACCATGGGCTACTCACCATTTCTCAGCCTATCTGCCCCTCAGGATGAAAACAATGGAGAACCATGACTACCCCAAGGCATACTTAAAATGTTAAGGAAGTATTGTACAACCATAGTATGCAATTGGATATTTATAGGGACACAGCATGACAAAACTGGGTGGAAGTAAAAGTTCTACACTTAGGAAAAAGAAACCAAATGCACAGTTATAAGATGGGGGATACTTGGCTCAGCAGTACGACATGCAAGAAGGATCTTGGAATTGTTGTTGATCACAAGCTGAATATGAGCCAACAGTGTGATGTGGCTGCAAAAAAGGCAAATGCTATATTAGGCTGCATGAACAGAAGTATAGTTTCCAAATCATGTGAAGTATTAGTTCCCCTCTATTCAGCACTGGTTAGGCCTCATCTTGAGTGCTGTGTCCAGTTCTGGTCTCTGCACTTCAAGAAGGATGCAGACAAACTGGAACAGGTTCAAAAGAGGGCAACAAGGATGATCAGCGGACTGGAAACAATGTCCTATGAGGAGAGACTGAAGGAACTGGGCATATTTAACCTGGAGAAGAGAAGACTGAGGGGAGATATGATAGCACTCTTCAAGTACTTGAAAGGTTGCCACACAGAGGAGGGCCGGGATCTCTTCTCGATGATCCCAGAGTGCAGGACACAGAATAATGGGCTCAAGTTGCAAGAAGCCAGATTTCGACTGGACATCAGGAAAAACTTCCTAACTGTTAGAGCCATACAACAATGGAACTAATTACTAGAGAGGTAGTGGGATCTCCGACACTGGAGGCATTCAAGAGGCAGCTGGACAGCCATCTGTCGGGAATGCTTTGATTTGGATTCCTGCATTGAGCAGGGGGTTGGACTTGATGGCCTTATAGGCCCCTTCCAACTCTACTATTCTATGATTCCATGAAAATATTTATATAAGCATGACTATCAAATAGGTTTATTTATATAACCTGTAAAGATATTTATAGTGCAATCCTATGTTTGTTTACTCAGAAGCAAGTCCCAATGTATTCAATGGGGCTTACTCAACCAGGGAAAACTGCAGCCTCAAGTGATAAGCAACTTGTTCTTTTAACAAGTCCTTTAAGTTGAGAGCTTATCCCAGTCTGCATCTGTGTTGAAATTGCTTTTTAATATGTTTTTAAACTTTTTCTTAAAAAAAATGTTTTTAAAGCTTTTAAAAATGTTTTTAAAGATGTTTTGTTTTAATATATTTTAAAGTCTGTTTTTATGATTTTTAAAGTGTTTTTAGTGCTTTTGTTTGCTGCCCTGGGCTCCTACTGGGAGGAAGGGTGGGATATAAATAAAATAATAAAAATAAATAAACTTATTTTTTTTAAAAATGAGTATTAGTTTCCTACATAATAAAAACTGTGATAAACCCTGCCTAATTTCTTTAAAAATAGGGTTGGAGGAAGAGAGATTTACAACACAAACACAAGTCTGCACTTTACTCACAATCATGAAAGGGCCGGGTTGCAGCCAGAGCTTTGAAAAGTTACTTTAAACTACAACTCCCATCAGCCCCAGCCAGCATGGCCACTGGATTGGGCTGATGGGAGTTGTAGCTAGAGCATGGTCTGTTTAAAAAAAAGTTTTGCAGCGGGGGGTTAAGTTTTGGTGTATATCTCGGGAATTAGACCACCTAGAAACTTATTTTTTTTTTAAATTGAAATGGAGAGTCCAGAGAGTAAGGGGTGGTAGCCAGAGAGCCGGAGCCCCCCCCAAACCAGAGACTCCAGCCAAAAACACACGCACCGGGCGCGCGCGCGCGCGCACGCACGCACGCACGCACGCACGCACGCACGCACGCACGCACGCACGCACGCACGCACGCACGCACGCACGCACACACACACACAATCGTCACTCACCTCCACAGCTCTTCGCCATTCTGCTGCAGCCTTCTCCTCCGTTGTCCTTGCCCTGGGTTTTTCCTCCGGCATCCATTTTTTCCTCTCAGAGTCAGATGCTAGCAGGCTCCCCCTGCCTATTCAACCTCTTCCCTCGTGCCTCCTAACACAGATCACGAGGGAAGAGACAGTTTGCGCAGAGGTCCAATCAGTGTGAGGCACATGTCTTGTGTTAACCAATCACAGCCAGGAGCTGACTTCCCCTTGTTCCCGCCCCCAAGTAACGTCCAACCTAACGTGGAAATGTTAAAGTTGAAGCTGAAAAGTAGGGAAATTACTATTCGTTCCGTTACTTGCCAAATGTAATGGAATTACCCACTCGTTATTTAAAATTGTAACGAATTAAAAGTAACTCGTGAAAAATAACGAGTTACTTCCACGCTCTGAAACAGGTTATAAGACAAATAAACTGCCCACTTCAGCAGTCCGGTAAAATTTAAACTTGTTTGACTCCTTAATTAGAAAAGTACAACACTGCAGCATGTACACTTAAAACGTCTGTTCAAAAATTATTTGAAAGATAAAATGTGTAATATACCATTTTTTGCAAGTAATTAAAACCTGCATGCACACTTTTATAATTATAACTAAAATTGTTTACTGTGTATGCCCACCAAGATCCTGCTGTGATCTTCTGTTGTAGTACAAGCCTATGCATGTTTACTCAGAAGCAAGTCCCAATCCTGTACAGAGAAAGCACTCTTTATGCTGCTGAAAGCTATATATTTACTGAATTCCTGATATGAGAAAAGCAGGAAAAGGAAACTCTGGGTTTATGTACTGCCTGGGAGTCAACAAATCTTGTCAGTCACAACCCTGACTTCACTTACTGGCTAAAAACCTGAAAGGGCAGGGATTAGAGCAGACGGTACTAGCAGAAGTTGGGGAGTGGCGGTTGACATTTTGGTTTATATATTTTGAACCAGACCACCTAGAAACTTTTTTTAATGAAAGCTAACAGTCCAGAGATTAAGATGATTTACCCAGAGAGGACCCCCAATAACTGGAGTTTCCAGGCAAAAACTGGACACCTGGCAATCCAAATCTAAAGCTGTTGACCATTGAACCACACCATCACTGAGTGTTTTTCCATCAAGTCTGAAAGTGTGGAAATCTGTAGCTAAGAGAAATTATGTCTTTGCCCAGTCTGGGAACGGATAGCCAAGGCCGTTGTCATGGCAGCATCAAGATAGACTGGGAGAGTTCTAGCAGTTATCTGTGTTGAGCTGAGTCTTCTGTGTAATGTCTTTGAACTGAGAACTTCTCTCCTAGGGGGGGGGATCTTAAAGCCTTAAGCCATAATGTCTTAATAAAAGACTCTTAACCTGATCTAATGCATCTGAGAAGTTTCTTGAGCAACTTAACTCCAACGTAACGTATGCTGTTTCATGCAACAGCGCACACACATCAACAGGGGTTATGGGCCCAGATCCACAGCGCATTACACGGGAGTAAGTTGCTGGTCTGAACGGCAGACGGAGTTCCAGAGGGCAGCTTGATTGATTGTACCAGACAGAGGTGAGCAACATGGCTGGGGGAGGCTTGCCAATGGAAAGATTGACGGAAAAGAATTATGGCAGCTGGAAGCCGAGGATGCGGGCTTTGCTGATAAAAGAGGATTTATGGGACATTATAGATGGACCCCTTCCGGCGGTACTGACCGCGGCCTGGACGCGTAGAGATCAGAAGGCGCAAGCTTTTATACTTCTGGCTCTATCAGACTCTCAACTTCTACACGTGAGAGATGTTACAAACGCCAAACAGATGTGGGACGTGTTGGAAGGCATTCATGTGCAACAGACTGTGTGATCTAGATTGTGTTTGGCACGGAAGCTTTACCAGATGCGCTTCACGGGTGAGTGCGAAATGAGTGAGCATCTCACGGAATTCAGACGTTTGTTTGCTGAGCTGACGGACCGAGGCGTCGAGCACTCTGAACTTCAGAAGACCTATCTGATCCTGGCTTCGCTCGATGGGACTTGGAATAATATGGTCATGGCTTTCGAAGCCATGCCTGACGGAGGTCTGAACGTTGCGTTTATTGAGGAAAAGCTGACCCAGGAATGGCAGCGGAGACAAGAGGCGAAAAGTGCTGAGGAAAAGCAAAGAGCCAAGCTGAAAGAGGAAAGCAGCAGCAGACAGGAAAACAAGCAAGAACAGCAACGGCTGAAATCTTGTTATGCCTGTGGGGCTCGTGGGCATCTTCAAAGAGACTGTGCGGTCAAGCGAAACTCCAGGGAAGGAGGCTTGAAGCAGGGAAATGTGAACTTTGTTTGTAAACAGAAGTCTCAAGATTTAGCACCTGTTAACTGGATTGTTGACAGCGGGGCAAGCCATATATTAAAGACAGGAGTTTGTTTTACACGCCTACAAATAAGCAGGACTTTGTTTTACTTGCGGATGGATCGCAGAAGAGCGTGGAAGCCCGAGGACTGGTGAGATTTGATAAACTGGGAATACTTTCAGAATGTTTGTTTGTTCCAGAATTAGCTCATAACATTGTCAGTCAGAAAACTGGTGAGTTGTGATTTTTCTGTATTGTTCCACAAAGACAAATGTTACGTAATGAGGGGAGATCAAGTGTGTTTGCAGGGAAGCCTGAATGATTCACAGTTTGTAATAAAGAGCAGTCAAGCAGGGTGTGCTGTGTTAAATGCTGAGGCACAGGTACATCAGGGCTGCGTCCATGAATGGCATCAAAGGCTGGGGCATGCAAACCTTGACACGATTAAGAAAACCCCAATGCATAGTGAAGACATGCGTTTAAGAGATTGTGGACAGTTAATGGATTGTGATTCTTGTCATAAAGCTAAAATGACTATTGCACCAATTAACCGGGAGGCTGAAAAAACCACAACAGCTCCCTACCAGCTAGTTCATGTTGATTTATCAGGGCCAATAAATGCTTCACGTGGAGGTGCGAAATTCTTCATGGTACTGGTGGATGATTTTTCAAGATTTTGTCATGTTTTTCTGTTAAAGCATAAAAGTGAAGCTGAGCAAAAGCTGAAACTGTTCATTAAGAGAATCGAAACTCAACATGGCACCACAGTGGGGGCTATACGCTCGGACCAGGGGGGGGGAATTCACGAGTAAAGCATTGAGTGACTTCCTTGAGAGTAAGGGAATAAAACAGAATTTTACTGCTCCATACAGCCCGTTTTCCAATGGAACTGCAGAGAGAAAAAACAGGGTGCTGCAGGAAGCAATGAGAGCCATGTTAATGGATTGCAGTTTAGGGAATTCTTTCTGGGCAGAAGCAATTCTTTATGCGAATTATATTCACAACAGGGTATTACACAGTGCACTTGGAATGTCTCCTTATGAGAAAATCACTGGCAGAAAACCAAAAATACAACACATTCAAAAATTTGGGGCAAGATGCTGGATCCACATTCCACAGGGAAAAAGGAGGGTCAAGCTTGCGCCCAGAGCACTGCAAGGTTTTGTTTTGGAATTTCAGAATGCATATTTCAGAGTTTGGTGTCCAGAAACACAGCAGTTAATTCTGAGCAGAAGCATTAAAGTCTCAGAAAATCCTTGGGATCAAAGGGAAACAATTGTTCTTACAGCGTCAGATGACACACAAGCACAATCATTTAAGCCAAATCTAGACATTAAACTGGAGGGCACACATATTCCACTCAGAGATGCGTTAAATGAGCTCATTTGTGGGAAACGTAGATCGAAGAAACGCAAGGCTGAGGAAATGGAATCTCCTGCGCAGGCTGTGCCAAGCACAAGCACAGATGGGGGGGCAGAGAGAGCATAAGCCCTAGTGCCATTAAGACGTTCTACAAGAGTAAACATAGGGAAACCACCAGAAAGATATACTGTGGGGGTAATTACCAGTCCTGGAATGCATAAACTGGTGGACATGGATCCTGACACTTTGTATTTGACATGTGTACAGCCAAAGTTTGATTGAATAAAGTTTTAGCTAAATGTGCAGAGATGTTCTGAACTGTACTGAAATGTAAGCTGTATTGCAAGATGTATTGTAGAAATGTATTATTGTAATTGTTGTAATGAATTACAGACATTATGGGAAAAAGGGCGAATTGTTGACCATTAAACCACACTGTCACTGAGTGTTTTTCCATCAAGTCTGAAAGCGTGGAAATCTGTAGCTAAGAGAAGTTATGTCTTTGCCCAGTCTGGGAACGGATAGCCAAGGCCGTTGTCATGGCAGCATCAAGATAGACTGGGAGAGTTCTAGCAGCTATCTGTGTTGAGCTGAGTCTTCTGTGTAATGTCTTTGAACTGAGAACTTCTCTCCTAGAGGGGGGGGATCTTAAAGCCTTAAGCCATAATGTCTTAATAAAAGACTCTTAACCTGATCTAATGGATCTGAGAAGTTTCTTGAGCAACTTAACTCCAAGTAACATATGCTGTTTCACGCAACAACGCACACACATCAACAAAAGCTTTTTTTGTTAGATTGGTTTGGGGCTTTTAAAGAGGAGTAACAATACAAGAAGTACGTTGCAAAAAAGGGAAAGCTTGGGTACCACCTTCTCCATTCGATGAGACACTGTTGTTGATTATGAGAATGATTTTGCTGCTTGTGATGAGGATCCCACTGAATCTAAGAGAGGCAAAGCTGCTACCTGTTCTTGAAGAGCAAGTAAGACTTCACTGGAATGAGTGTAATAATTAACTGGTTTTTAAAAGTACTTTTTCAAATTGGACGGCTTCCTGTTCACAAAGGATCGAGCACAGAATGGGCGTATAATGCTACCAATCCCTTTTTGAGTATTCATCCAAATGTTTAGTGTTTGCAAAATCATTTGAAGAGAAGTAATACAACTTTGAGAATAAAAAAAATCTAGAATATCCTTCCAGAATTAGTGACACTTGAGAGCAGTTACCTTTAAAAAAAATAAAAAATACTCCTGTAGTTATTTATTTATTATTTGATTTACAAAACTACAAAAAGTAACTTTTTCAAGCTCTGTGCTCTTCCTCCTAGTAGGAGCCCAGGGCGGCAAAGGAAAGCACTAAAAACACTTTAAAAATCATAGTCAGACTTTACAATATATTAAAATAAAAATTCTTCCAAGCTACACAGGAAGTGGATTGGAGTGTGAAAAACCAACCCAAATTGTGTTTGCATTTTGACAACTTTGTAGGGGAGTATAATATCTTGGAGAGGAGGTCAGGTCTCTTGCTTCCCTGGTGCATTCACTATAGCTGCCCAATTTCCCTGCTTTTTAAAGTTTGATAGAAAAATCTGTGGGCTATAGGTATGTTCTTAAACCGCAAGGTTTTTTGCCTATTAGTGAATATACATATGAGTGAAAGGGAAAAACTTTGAGTAGTAGTTTAGTCTACTACAGTACAATTGTTGCCAGAGTGAGTTGTAGAAAGCAATAAACTTCTGTCCAGCAGTGAATTATTTGGAAGGCAATAAAAACAGAGCATGAAGGTTTTAAATGGCTTTTAGCCTACCTGTGGTCTCCACTGGCACTGCCAGACTTTTCTGGGTGTTAGTTATTTTAGGGAATCCGCCAGTAGGATGATAGAATATGCCAGATGGGTTGTGGACTATTTGGTGCCCAATTTTCAGAAACCAAGCACCACCGTTTAATTTATCCAAGTCAGAGTAGCTTGTTTACACTGCAAATCTCATTGTTTAATTTGGAACACATCCAAAAGGAAAACTGAAAGTGGAGACTCCTTGCTTTATTTTAAATATTGCTTTGGTGTTCTATGCATAGTGTGGAGAATATGCCAAATGTTAACTGAATGGAGAGGTTTGTAAATGAGGAGAGCTGAATTCAACCATAAATTGGAATACCATTTAAAATATGTAGATGTAATTTAGTGAGTAGTAGGGTAGCACCATTTCATATTTTGGACTTGCTAAAAAGGCAGCCCCCCATTTGTTTAAGCAATTCGCACTCACTGTTTTGAGGCAAGGCAGCTAGCCAACTTGCATTTGGACTCTGGTTTAGGACTGGAGACTCTTTATTCTGAGTTGTGTATTTAGGACTTGATGTAGGATAATAAGAAAACAGGACAATTTGATTCTTTTCAAAAAGGTCTTGGGTAAACAAGGGGCTATGTTTTGGAAAGCTGCTTGGTTGGTTACCAGCAGAAATGAGTTGATATTTTCTTAACCCTGGTTCCTCTGAGATACTAGACTGCATTTCCAAACCATGCAATTATAAGCTGCTTCACAGGGAATCCTATGTGTCTTGATCCACCCCTTTAGTAAAAATGCTGTTTTTCAAATGAGGACAGCAGCAGCAACAAAGGGAATAGCAAAGACTCTTCAGGAGTTTTACTGCTGACTGGCTCATTGGTTTAGACCCAGAGTTTGTGACATTACCTTAAAAGCCAAGGTATAGTCACATAGCAAAGAGTCCAAATATGTATGTAAGAGGTCAAAGGGTTTTCCCTTTAAATCCTTTTCTGGTTTAAATGAGACTAGAGAAGATCTCTTTCCCTAGTCCTTCATACTGGCCTTGTTTGGATGTCATGCTTAGCCATGTAGCTTAGTGTGACAAGAATTAACTGCAGTAAGCCTCAGGCTCACATGCTTCTACTCTGGCACTGTTGTGAAAAGGAGTTTAGAAGTTTTTACTTCTAGTTTAGTTCGACCACAGCTTGTTGGGCCATCCAAACCATAAGCTGTGGGTAATATTAACTATGGTTAGTTGGAACAACCCAGCTTCAAGATGGCTTATTTCAAACAAGCCATAACTACAGTTTGTCAGGTTCAAATGACAACAAATTGTAGTTAATCTGAACCGGAAGTGAAAGCTTCCGGACTCTTTCTTGTGGTCATATGAGGGGGTAGGGAGGCATGTGTGAACTTGAGTTTTGCTGCAACTCATTCTTGTCTCACTGAACTGTGGTTTAGTGTGGTGGTCAAACTGGGCGACTATGTTGTTTGGGGCTATTTTGAGATTTAAAAAAAACATGAAAAGGAATGGAAGTAAAGGAGAAGCTGACACTGCAGCAGTTTTTAAACTCAAAAAGATGTTTAACTGCTGATCTAAATAGTCATAGTATGTTGATGAGGCCCAATTTACTGTATAAAACCTGTTAATCTTGTGGTCAGATTTTGTTTTAACCTAACATATGTTCCTTTGATCTAAGGAAAATCTAATGTAAGCAGGAAGATACTATTTTGTAAGGTGAAGTTGTCCTGTTTTGACTTCTGAGGGGTAATCTGAGTGTCACTTGCATCTTTAGAAATATCAGGAAATCTGTAATCTAGGTGGGGCTACTTTCCAGCAAAAGTTGCAGATTGCCTTGCACATACCATAGGATGAATAAGAAATATTGTCCTTTGGGTGTACATAAGAGAAGAGTTCGTAATACAAAGGATGGAAGTTGAAGGAAAAGTAAGACAAAATGAGTGAATGAGAACTTAGAGAGGGAAGCTGCATTAGTACAGAAAGGGTAGTGAACATACAAAGGAGAACAAAGGAAAACATTGGACCCTGTTCCGGTGTTCAGTAGGCTTAGTCCATGTTGTAGATGCCATTGTGGATTGGCCATGTGATTGGCATCAATCTGAAGGGATCAAAGGATGCATGCACACAAAGCTTCCTCCACAGCTGAAAGCAGTAAGCCTCCGAATACCAGTTGCTGGGAATCACAGATGGGAAGAATGCTGATGCAGCCACATCCTGCTTGCAAGTTTCCCATAGACATCTGGTTGGCCTTTGTGAGAAGAGGATGCTGGACTAGACAAGCCATTGGCTTGATCCAGCAGACTCTTATGTCCTTATGCTCTGAGCTTGCATTCCCAATAGAGGAACCCTTACACATGTACATCTGTATGCACATAGGCCCTTTTCAGACTGATGCTGATTGTGCATTGGCTGGGAGGGTGTGTCAGCATCTAGGCAGATGGGGTTAGCCAGACATGTTCTAGATAGCTCCTTCACACATTCAGTACTCAAGAGTTACCTAATGCCTGAACACTGTTACTATGTAGCACTTTGACTTTATGGTTTGCCTGACCTGTGCTATGTTGCATTTCGGGTTATAGATGAATACTGGTGTACATCCAGCAAACATGATTACGCAGCAAGGTGTGAATCAGAGAGACAGAGAAACTGATAATTCTGATAGATCACTTCACGTGTACTAAAAAGTTCTCCCATCTTCACATCTACTAAATATTCTTCCCATCCTTTGTCTTTATGTAGTGTAACTGTGAAGGTATTGTGTAACTTTCTAAAATTCAGATTGTTCCTACTCAGCCCTTTTAGATGCCTGCAGTGCTCAAATACTTGTATCTTTAGGATTTCACAGATCTGACTTTGGTTCCAGCCAAAATTTATGGTCACTACCAAATGTGTCTCTTCTCTGAGTTGGGGAAGCATGGTATCTTGTATCTGACCTTGCTCTGGGTTTCAGAGACACCTGAAAGCAGGAGACCAACCTGTTGCTTTCAGAAAGGCATCACCCACCTCACATCAGATTAAAAGGTATGCATATTGCTGGCAAGTACGTTTGTGTACTCTTGCCTATCACTTCACACACTATGAAAACTGCATATTCATCTTGTCTCTACATGTTCATCTTGGTCTAGGGAAGTGGGTGAGAAAAGGGTATACTTGAAAACAGGGCTGTGGAGTCAGAGTTGTGGAGTCGGAGTCGGAAGCAATTTTAGGTGGAGTCGGAGTTGGTAGAAATGTTCCGACTCTGGCTTCAAAATAAATTTTGATTGACAAATTTTTTAAAATATAAATTCAAAATGTCAAAGAAGCTTCCCATGAAGTCAGCTGTAGTTGAGCATTTCACCATAACTCAAGATGGAAAACATTTTGTGTGTCAGTGTATGACACAGGACCCAGATGAAGACAAATGCTGTGATGCCAAGATCAGCGCATATTCAGGCAGCGATAAAAATGCTCCTATGAGAGCTTCCAATTTAAAAAGACATTTTACAGCCCTTTCCAGGGCTGTGGAGTTGGAAGCAATTTTGGGTGGAGTCAGAGTCGGAGTCGGACAGTAGAAAAATAGAGGAATCGGAGTCGAAGGTTTGGCATACCGACTCCACAGCCTTGCTTGAAAAGCCAAATGCTAGAACTAATTATTATGAACTGACCCGGTTTAAATACCTATGATAACCCAGTAGACAGTTGTGCAGTAGAATTCTTTTAATTTTCATTCCATTTCCATTTCTATACCACCCTTAGCCAATGGCTCTCTGGGCGGTTCACAGCAAGGAATAAAATACAATACAGTAAAAAACAGATAAAATCCCTAAAACAAACAACTTAAGCATTTAACAACGTAATATACAGTTAACTTAACATAAACATGTCAGAGCGTTTTGATCCTCCTCAAAGACTGTTTTCATATTCCTCCTGCCTTCAGAAGGTGAGGAAGGTGGTGACCAAGGATAGGGCCTTATGGTCACACTGTCTTGTTTATGTAATACTCTTCCCATGAAGATTTGCCTGTAGGGTGCCGAGTTGTGTTTTAGTGGACTGTTTTTTGACAAAAAAATGCATAAAGTAATGAATTTGATCATAGCTTGATTTAGTAAAGTGGATTTTTATTACGAGCATAAGGGTCTTTTCTAATCTGGAAATCCTATTCCTTCTCTGTTCCCAACTTCCTTAAACAGTTTTCTGACTCTTCAGTCTTGTTAAGGGAGGAGAGGGGACCATCTGGCTGGCTTTAGGGCAGGATACTGCAAGGTACCTTGTTGAGGCGATGCAAGCTTCAATTAAATGCTCAGCTGGAAAGGAGAAAAGCTTTGTGTGATCACTTTGGTAGCCTACTCAAGGGAAACTTTGAGAAATAACTGGATAAATTACTTTTCAGAAAAACCAAACAAGTGGTATATGAGAAGAGGGTGAAAGGCTGGGAAATGGATTTTATAACTTGGCATTCTTAGTGGCTGCAACTGCCCCCTCCCTTAAAAAAAAAATATCCTGTTCCCCTTTTAAAAACCTTGTTAAACCCACCATCTTTCAGATAGATGTTGAGGAGCTGAGTGGGATTCTGAGGAGTTTCATTTTACCAAGGCACTAACAATGCTGCCCTGGGCTTATGCTGGGAGAAAGGGCGGGATATAAATAAAATAATAAATAAATAAATACATAAAAATACTGCTTTCTGTTGAATTGAAGTGTTGGTGGTATACAACATTCTAGTGACAGGAAGAGAATTGCTTGGAAATGATTCTAGGGCTTCACTCAGATTATTTTGTTAGAAGTCACAATTAAGCAAAAGAGGGCTATTTTATCACTATTATGCTTGTGGCCTGCCTTTTCCATATATGCCCTTCTCACATTTCTGCAGCTGTTAAGCTTTGACCATGCCTGAAATCATGTTAGTGTTATGCTATTTAATGGAGGCTGGCTGGCTACCTGTCAGGGATACTGAAGAAGTGGATTCCTTCCTTCTTTGGCAGGGAATTGAACTAAATGGTCTTTGAGGATCCTTCCAGGTTTATGATTCTCCTGCTGTTAGAAGGAATTTAAGGTTCAGTTGAAAGTGAGGGCACTAAGCAGTGCATTTAAACTTATTGGCTGTGGTTGAAAGGATGCTGGTTCAAATATACCATTTGGATATATCTTCTATTGCTTCTGTGCAGAATTGTCAGAAGAAGTTGGTTGTACCCTGCTGTGCCAGAGGGCAATCTCTTCTCCTGCTTCCATAGCAGCCTCTCCATAGAGTATGAGAATATTTTTTGTTATAAAGACTGAGCACAGCCATTGGGAGTAAGAGTGGGATGTAAATTTAATAAATAAAATAAAATAAATAAATGTGGGTTCTTTGTACATCTGTAGAGATGATCTAGAAGCACTGCCAGGTACAAGAAGTCCATTATTCAAATCATAAGATCCACATCTAGGTGGTAAAATGACTACAGCTATAAAAGGTATCACTACCTGAAGATACCAGAGACCACCTTGACTGTAAGTCCTGCAAGATCCTCTCCCTGCTTGCTGGCTTCTTTCCACCTGGCCTGGAAGAGTGGGGCCTTGACTGCCTGCAGCTATAAAAGGTATCACTACCTGAAGATGCCAGAGACCACCTTGGCTGTGGGGTGTTTTTTAGGGGTTTCTGTTTGGGTAAAAAATTAATTCTGCTAGTCAGTTTTTTGTTTTGCTGTTATTGGGATTATGCTTCTGTATTTTATTGTTGGATCTTATTAGGAATTGTAAGGGTGTATCAATTTCTTGTACGTTAAGATGTTTTTGTTAACTTATTGACTATTTGAATTTATTTTCTAACAGTGAAGTGTGTAACTTTTTTTTTTCATGTTATGAGCCACCTTGAGCATAGATTGTTATAGACAGGCAGCATACAAATAAACAGTGGTGATGATGATGAAAATGATTTTGTGTCCATGAGCATAACCCCCCCCCCCCGAAAAGGCAGATACTGCTTCCATATTGTTGTTCTCCAGGTGGAATTCAACAACATACTGGCAAATTCAGATGATGCTATTAAAGCAGATTTGGTGCCCTCAGGCAACAAATCTGCTTCCAAAGAAAAACGACTTTTTTGCAGTAAGGAAAGTGAGGAGAATGTGCACTGTGAGATAATTGCTTGATGAAACCTCCTTGCAAACCAACCTGATTGAATGCTGAATGTCTTATAACTGTGGATGTCTTATAACTTCTCTGCAAACTTTGTGCAAAGTTCAGATCTGGATAAATGCTAAATAAACTGGTCATCTGGAAGCAACCTGTATTGGCAATTCTGTACAGCAGTCTCCAGGCTTCCTGTGATGCCTCTAACACCTGCATGTGATCTTGGATCATTTCCACAAGTTACCAACTTCTGAGAAAAGATTTTGGACTATAAATCAACCTCATTTTGGACCATAACTTTCATCACCTTCAGCCAACATGGGCAATGATAAGGGATGATTGGAGTTGTAGCCCAAAACAACTGAAGGGAGGGCATCATATTGTGGAAGGCTGCTCTATATAGGCTATCACTGCAGGTGGCTTGGACAGTCTGGATGTAGCTGAGTTTTTATAGAACTGGACTTAAAATAGTAACATTTGAGTGTTCTTTTCTCAAGCAGCCAAGAGAGAATTGATGGCGAGGGGTGGGGGCAGAACCAGTGCCAGGAATAACTGGGCCCTTGGACACCAGCCTGCCCCAGGCCTGCACCACTGTAGCTCAACAACCCTCCGATACAGGCGACACGGGGCTAATAAGCTCACCCACATGCCCCACCTACCTCTTGTGTTGTGTGAAGGATGTGCGAACATAGTGTCCATGCCTACCATCAACCAAGATGGCACCAGGGGCATCAGCCCCTTAGGGAAGTCCCGATCGCCATCTTGGGTGATGGCAGGCATGCATGCACTGTACACACCATCACACTGATGGGAGAGATAGGTGGGGCAGGCAGGCTTATTGAAGCCCACATTGTCTGTATTGGGGGCGGTGCCTGGGAGCTCCCTCTCTGTGACCTGTGGCAGGGTCGGGTTGCAGGACCAGATGCTGCTGCAGATCATGGAATGAGAGAGCCACCCTCTCACCCTAAGGAGGGGCCCTTCAGGGGATCCTCTGGGCCACAAGAGCCCTTGTTTAGGGCCCACCTTGGCTACCCTCTGGCACTGGCCCTGGGGTGGTGGTGGAGAGAATTACAGCAAAATTGGTTCTTAGCTGTTTGACTTGAACTTCCCACAACAGATTCCTTTCCTTGGGCTATGAGTAAGGAAATTAGAAAAAGAGAATAATTCTCAGTTCCTGGGCCATCTGCTTCTGAATTGACTGGAAAGAGCAGAAAATTGGAGGAGCACAGCGTACATTCAATTGATTCATCCTCTGTTTCCTCCCCTTTCCCCCTCAAAAAAAAATCTTGGGCACTTCTCTGTCTAAGTCTCTGTGGGAGTTGTGTGAATACTGCTATGCTGAAAAGAAACCTGAGAAGGGAGGAGGTTCTGAAAGCTTTCATCTGATCCCCGTTGCTAGAGAAACCCCCTTCTTTTGTCTGTCTATGCCAGAAGCAGCTGCCTTTTTCAGAGCCTGGATCTTCTCAGGAGGGCGTAGGCAAAGAGAACAAACGAGAAATAAAATATTAAAACAAGTCTAATGTATAGCCTGTATAGGGAAACATTTGAGATGTTCGTGTGTGTTCAGGCTTGATTACAGGCCAAAATCTATGAAAGGGATTGCAGTAATTTATGATAACAATAAAAGGCCAACCAGAGTTGGACAAATAAGTTCTTTATTTTTAGGCCACTTGAACAGAGTAATGCTCTTTTTCTCTTTGTGTGGACAGCTGGCATCCCGACACCTTCTCCTTATATGTTCCTTTGCCCCAATTCTGTTTAACAATAGGGAAAAATTACCAGTTTAGGACAATTCCTCTTTTTTATTATTATCTACATACCTATTTAGCTGTAAGCAAAGTGATCTACTCAACATTTTCCTGTATTTTTTAAACTTAATAGTGTTCTTGTATTGGGTTGCATCCGTCCAATGTTCTGTGTATTAAAAGCTCACTCCCACTCTCAGTGTTTTGGAGCAAATGGACAATTTCCTAGGGATATCTGCTTTGGTTTCTGTTATCCTCCCTCCTTTTAACTACAATCGTTTCTGAGAATTGTGTAATGGAATGTGTGCACGCACTTATTAGCACACTTCCGTGGTCTCTTGTTGTGGAAAATACCTGGATTCATTTAGTGGACCATGGAAACTACCTTTTTGAAGCAGGCAAAATAGGACACAGAAAGGGAAATGTATTTCAGATATTCATTTGGTATTACTCTCCTAAATGACTGAAAGTCTGTTTTGTTGCTTGTTTAAGGACCAAGCCAGATGTGGCACTATGTCCACGCAGCTAGGAAGTGCTTGAATGCTTCTAAGAGTAAATAGTAAGACTGGGAATGAGGTGGGCTTGAATCCTTTGTCTGCTGTGGTGCCATTCTGGATCCCTCTCCACACATGCTATTTGCATTTGGAGGAAAACTCCCACTATTGCCAATTAGAGCATTTCTTCCAATGCAAATAGTAGGCATGGAGATCCCAGATTGGAATTATGGAGAGGACAGAGGATTAACACCCCCTACCCCAATCTAGCATCTCTGCCTGGATTGGGTTTCCAACTAATTTCATGAATGGTGTCATGTTTAGTACAGCTACCATGACCTAAGGAATGTTGAGTGCATCAGTTAGAGTGTGTGTGGGGGGGAGAAATGATAAAGGATAAAGAATTGGCCTGCTTCTGCCCTCAATAGCTTATAGAATCCTGGAACAGGAGTTTAGGGCTGAGTAGGGGGGTGAGGGATGTGTGCCAGGGGATTAAACTCTCCTCACCATGTATAAACTTATTGCTGATACCCTAATTGAAAGTGTCATTATGCTGTGAAACAAATATTCATTAAAAGGAACAGTAATCTTTTTTTAAGTTTGGATAATGACTTGCTGAACATAGTTGTGTGAATTCTGAGCATAACAACCTGACACTATACATCTCAAAGTTTTTTTTGCAATGAAATTAACTTTAATATGTTTTATTAAGGTAGAATGCTTTTTGGTTTGTTATAACCATTCACAAGTAACAATAACTAAAGGTAAGTCTTCCCCTACTTCTAAAACCCCGTTGCTAATCAGCATGTCCTACCCTTCTGCATATTTTGGTTGGTGCCAACTCAAGAGACTTCTGGCTGAATTAGTATAAGTAGACGTCTTTGAACTTGCCCATTTTATTTTGTGGCAAGATGTTTCAAGTGTAATGGCTTATGGAAGAGAGGAGGCTTTTAATTACCTAATGACAGGAAGGACACAGGCTTTACTTTTTTGGGTGGAGTTAATTTGCAGTTGCTGAATACATTACATGGTGATGGTTACACTTCTGGTCTTCATAACAGTGTAACATTAATAGGCAATCATTTTCAACTCAGTGCTTCACTGCATAGAGCTGATGTGGGGACTCTTGAAGCTAGCATATGTTGCTATTGTGCTGTCTTTGTGTTCTTAGAGCAGAGGATCCATAGGAATTTTCTGTGGGACCTGGTTATGATGGTAGGTGTTGAAGATTAACCAGTGAGTCAGATAGCTTGTGAATTGCTCTCATAGTTAATGCTCAGGGCATCCCTGATGTGAGTCTTGTCATATTTCATTCTAAAGTACCTGAGAAGTTTGTTACAGGTATGCTTATGTCACATAAAGTTATATAAATGAAGGGCAAACTACCTTTTAAACTTTTGTCTCATATTAAAAATGTTAAGTTTTATTGGAAGTAACCACACCGAGCACCTTAGTTTTTGGAGATTCTAGAAAGGGTCTTCTCGATTTTTGGGTTTTTACCTTGTTAGGAAAGTGTTCTCTGCACTTTGCCTCATTATTGAATCAGTTTTGATTTTAACATTTGTTCATGAGATTTAATGCTTAACTGAAAAAAAATGGTAAGGAGAATCGAAAGATACTTCACTTTTGGCAGCCAACATCCTTTTTATGTTAGTTTTTTGATATTATGACAGTTGTAGAGCCCAAAGAACTCATAACAGGTTAGTTATATGTGCCTAACCTAACATTCAAGATATAATCAACTTACTCCAAGGATTTTTTTGTTCAAAGGTTCAGAGTGTGTGTGTGTGGGGGGGGTTAGGGGGCGGGGGAGACAGAGAGAGGGATGCCTCTCATGAAATCATGGACAAAATAGCTACTAAGTCATAAATCAATCCTGGCAAGTGTAATATGCAAATTTGGGCATGCTCTCCACTCCAAATAATTATTTAGCTAATTCTAGCTGTTTTAATGAAAGAGTGTTAACTCGGTACAAAACATGAATATAATTATAGATTGAGAACATACGAAAGAATGCTCTTAAACTGTTTATTTAAACATAATGATAAATATTATAATAACTTAAAATATTACTTATTTACAATTAACTAGTATAGAAAGGGAATACTACCAGTGGTATTTTTTATCATGATTTTTCCTGATATTTGAACATTTGTACTGTAGCTGCTATACTTCTACGTCAGTGATGATTTCAAACTGTTGTAACATGCCGTTGGAGTAGTTAATTGCTGTCAGAAATGTTTTGCACGGTATTTTGAATGAACATGCACTGCATAAATAATTTGCAATATTAATAAATGCTGTGCATGGAAGAGTGCTTCTTTCATGAAACAGAACGGCTACGGTCAGTGCTGATGCTGTTCCAAATTTTATATATAAAAAACTTCACTAAGCTCTTGATCTCTAAATTGCAAATAATAATTAAATACATTGAGAACATGTTTATACAATGTTCTGAAGCTGATATTTGAGGTTTTGGCAGCTTTTAGCTCATTTTGGAGGCTAACAGCAGGGACTTATTTGGACATTAAAACTTTTTTTCAGGAGGAGGGAACTTATCAGTGGAGAATGATAAATGTAGCCACACAGTTTAATTCTCTGAATAATACAGATATTATTGTAGGTTCAAAAGTATATTCAGAAACTTATTTTAAATTGAAGATTTAACATTTTGATCACTTAATTTTCTATGCTAGCTTGCCATACCTAGTTCAGGATGTGTAGCATCTTAGAAGATAAAACACGGCTGTGGTGCAGCAGTTCTGAAATGCAAGCTCTTTTTTCTTATTTGGTCTTGGCCTTTCTGCAGTCAGCCTGTTAGGGGCAATTTTAAAAATGGAGGTAGCAATGTCTCATTTATACTACAAATCCCATGTCAAAATCTTCTTCTACCTGGCATGGCTACAGAGGAAAGAAAAGGCATAGGTAGACTCTGATGTGAGTGCACTTCTAAAGAAATGACAGTACAATTTCTGAATAGCTCACAGGCAACTTACATTGCTTCTTCTGTAGGTAACCATTCAACTTAATATTTGGGGTAGGGTGCTAAGTAATTGTAAATTGGCATTGCACCAGAATAGATTTGACAGTTGAAAGGATAGATGGATGAAATTTATTAGGCATTTTTTCATACAGTAACTCTGGGGGGAAGGGCCAAACATGTAGCTGTGTGAATTTTAAAGACCTTTTTCCCCCCTGCATGACACTGCAAATTCAAAGTCATCACTATTGTAAACCTGTGCTATTTAAATTTGGGTTTATGTTTTTAGATATGCTCAGATACCCATTTTAAATAAATATTTTAAAAAACTTTTCAATATATAACACTATGAAAACCTAGATGCATATTGTCTTCTTTTCACTGCCACATCGTTTCCTGAATATTTTGTATTAGCCCCTCTACCTTATGCTTCAATCCTGTTTTTTTAAAAAAATGGTCCTGTGATTCTAGGGGTCGCCAGTTGTATCCATTATTTGTGTGTCTGCTCTTAGCTGAGTGCCTTTTGGATACCAATTAGCTAGCTGTTTGTGTGTCTGGTGAGGCTGACCTTTGTCGTCTCATAACTCAGATGTGCTGCTGTGGGTGAACTTCTGGCATGAACTTTGAAAATGCCATAGTGGCACATCATTAGTGTAGTGCCCTGTATGGTGTAGAACTGAAGGATTGTCTGTTGATTACAAAAGCAAAAATGTGATTGCTTGTTTGTATGCTTGGGAAAGAGGGGCTGAGTTGTCTTGGCATTCTCAGGCCAGTGTGGAAAAAACAGAAAAAAGACAGGGGACTGATTGTATCAGGTCCACCCTTCATAGAGCAATCTGTCTCTGTAAGAAGGAAACTTCAGCATTGCTGGCATCTGACAGTGGTGATTCCAATGATTATTCTAATGCTTCTTATGCTTTTAATGTTCTGTAGGGAGAGCTACCAATACAGGGCAGCAGTTACCAGAAGACATTGTGACCAACACATTTTTTTCCAGGAAACTTTTCCATGAAACTTCAGAGTTAGGACTTGCATGTCACATTGAGGCTAACACAACCATTTATTGGCATAATCTTTCTGTTTAGCATGAAGACCCATTCATAGTGGACCTTTTCCAAGATAACATTTGGTGGTCATGAACTGGGGAAAAGTTACTTTTGTATTACTATTGTCTGTGTAATTTTTCTTGAAATTAATCCTTGAGGAGAGGTCAGTAGAAATACCTTTATGGCTTCCAGAAAAGTTTATGTGAAAAGCCAATTTTGGCCATTTCCCCCCATGACCAGATAATTATGGCCATAGATATTGCAGAAGATCCTCACTCTCAATTTTGAAATCACTGCTGTAAAATAGAGTTGAATTACTCAGTACTTTGTTAAAAAAATAGTCCAGTTCTATGACATTTTATGTGGTATCCATTTAGTAGCCTGTTACGCCATTTTTATGCTGCTTTGTTTTAACAAAGTGACTGACCAAGTTAATGTGGACCGTGGTAATTAGGAATCCCTGTTCTATTGTGGGAGCCATTTAAAAATAATTTATTTTTGCAGAATTCCTCATATGTTAGAGAGTACAAGAGGTAAAACTAGAGGTGAAGAACTGAAGAAAGAAGGCTATTGAATTTGCTTAATTTTAATATACAAGCATTGTAGATAACACTTGCCCCCCCTTTAAAGGTGCTGCTATGAAAATAATGCTGTAGGGGTTGATGGAAGTGGATATTGCTTTTAAAGGAGTCTTTTAACATACCATAACCCACTGGATTTTTAGAGAGGAAATAGGGACAGCTTCTCCTATCATTTTTGTTTATTTTTTTCCTTCAGAAATAAAAGAGAGGTTGCCAGGTGCATCAATGGAAGCTAGGCACCTGTATGTGGCAGTATGCAAATTAGAAAAAAATGTGCTTCTTCTGGCCAGTTCCCAGCATCCTTCTTAACTTTTAAAATGTGTTAGAAGTTCTGAGGTGTTTTATAGTATTATAAGGTGATTTTATGATTGGATCTGTATATGCCATGCAGAGGCCCTCATGTGACTGGTATGCCTATTTTTAATATTGAGACTGTACACATGCATATTTTCATGATCTGATCCAATACATATAATTTCACAAGTCACGAAAGAAAGTTTTCTATATTTTAATTCTGATAATTTTTAGTATTATGCCATGCCCCACACTGGGGCATGCCTACAAATACCCTATTCCCATTTTGCAAAATTTGCTTAATATATCATCTGCCTGAAGAAGTGTAGCTATAAAGGATCATGTCATATAGGGAAGCACAAATCTTCCTATCTCCAAATCTACAAGTCCTAGTTTGATTGTATAAGCACTTGCCTCCGTTATGGACTGAATGAGTTCCAACTACTTAGCCTCACCCCCTTGACCCAGAGATCTTCTTTGTGGCCATCATTTCTTTTTAGCAAGTAGGGAAAGCTCCTTACTAACTCCAAAATCAGTGAGCGTTGTTTTAAGTTATCCTTCAGAATATGTCATGACTAATTCTGCCTTTCAAAATAAAATTTGAAACCTGTTAAATTCATTACCCACCCTTCACCAGCAGGTCTCTGGGCTGGATATAACAGTTTAATATGTAATGTTAAAAACAGTTAAAACATTACAATTACAGGAATAGGGAGGGTCCTGAAAACATACATTTCAAGCGCTGAAGGCGCATCTTCAGCATTTGCAAAAACTGTACCGTGAAAGTGCCAGGTGCACCTCTGTGGGGAGGGAATTCTATAATTTAAGGGTTGCCACAGAGAATGCCCTCTCCTGGACTATCCCCCAAACTTCTGAGGGCTGCAGGACTACCAAGAAGGCCCACTTTGCTGATTTTAACACCCGAGGGTCTGTAGGGCAGTAAGCAATCTCTCAGATATTTGGGACCTCAGTCTTTTAGGGCTTTATACACTAGTGTGAGTACCTTAAATTGAGCCTGGAAATGAACTGGCAACCAAATAAAATAATGGTGTCTCTTCTTTTTACTGGCTCGGCTGCCAACCTATTCATCTGCCACTTCTGTGGGTTAATGGATTTAGTCCCTTTTCTGCTGTGTGCAGAAGGTCCTAGATTCCTATTTCCTTATAACTGTTTCACAGTGAAATGTTAATATAATTTTAATGGATTAAGCACCCAGGACTTTTTATTTAAAATATATATTTAAACTGCCCAGCTTTTTGGGAAATGGAATGCCTGAAAAGTAGTTTCCTTCATGCTTAAAATCACATATGTACCACTTATTAAGCTGTCTGTAGATTTATTTATTTTTTAATGTAGCTCATCTTGATTCCCCAAGCTGTTTCTTCAAGATTACAGCCCTTTTATGTCTGGGCAATGCATATGAGTTAGTTCTGAGAGTTCCATAGTGAGTTGTATGAAAAAGTATCTGTGGACTTTCCTCTGAGGAGTGAACTTAAATCAGGCAAATGTGATGTGATAGAAACACAGGAGGAGGAGGTGGAACACATGTCAAAACAGCTGCTTCAGTTTATGATTGATATCTAGGCAATAAACAACATTTTAAAAATTAGAGCTGTTCCCAATTGTGTACTCTACAACATGCCAAATGAGGGATGCTGTGTGAATGTATTTAGTAGTTTCTCAGCAAAGACCAGAGAACTACAAATGCTGTTTTTACTTTTCATTGTGTTTTGCCAATGCATTTACTGTCCTTGTTTGGAGCCAATTAAGAGTGTAATTAGATAGCTATACATGATATCTGATAAATAATAAATAAAATCTCTCCTCATGGTGCTTCAGACATGCTCTTTGGGACAAAAATTACTTCATGGAAAAGAAAAAAGGGATAGTGATAAATAACCACTAATGGATTCATGGGAGAAGGAAACAAGCACACAAAACCTAAAAATATTCAAACAGTTCAAGCTGCACTGAAACAAAAATAGCAAATCTAGGACTAGGGTTTGAATACAGTGATTACCTAGTTTTTAGATCCATCTGGAAGCTACAATACAATGTTTCCTCAGCATCACCCGTAAATTTTAGAACAGATGTTGTACTCTCCTGTGACTTAACCTCAGTTGTTGCTTTTGTTATGTACCTTCAAGTCAATTATGACTTATGATGACCCTATGAATCAGTGACCTCCAAGAGCATCTGTAGTGAACCACCCTGTTTAGATCTTGTAAGTTCAGGTCTGTGGCTTCCTTTATGGAATCAATCCATCTCTTGTTTGGCCTTCCTCTTATACTACTCCCTTCTGTTTTTCCCAGCATTATTGTCTTTTCTAGTGAATCATGTCTTCTCATGATGGGTCCAAAGTATGATAACCTCAGTTTCATCATTTTAGCTTCTAGTGATAGTTCTGGTTTAATTTGTTCCAACACCCAATTATTTGTCTTTTTCGCAGTCCATGGTATGCGCAAAGCTCTCCTCCAACACCACATTTTAAATGAGTTTATTTTTCTCTTATCTGCTTTTTTCACTGTCCAACTTTCACATCCATACATAGAGATTGGGAATACCATGGTCTGAACGATCCTGACTTCAGTGATACATCTTTGGAAAAATGAGAGGTGGGGTGGCTAGGGGAAGAGGAAATTGCTCCTCATGAATACCCTAAAGCATGTTCAGGGAACCTTTGGCCCTCTAGAAGTTGCTGAACTACAACTCCCAACAGCCCTAGCAAGCATGGTCAATGGCCAGGAATGATGGGAGTTGTAGTTCAACAACATCTGAAGGGCCAAAGGCTCCCCACATCTGTCATAAAGGGTTCATTAAGGCCTCCTGAATATTTGATGCCAGAATTTGAATAAGATAATTTTTATTAAAAAGTGGTGTACAGTAGGGCCCCGCTTATACGGCAGGTTCCATTCCGGACCCCCACCGTAAAGCAGAAATCGCCGTAAAGCAGAACCCCATTGACTTTAATGGGGCGCATCACGTGAAAATGCCGCAAAAGCGGCTTTCAAAGAGGGGAGGAACGCCGGGAAGCGGGGCCCTGCTGTATGCACTAATGTGTATATTACTGTCACCTCTAATTGGCATTTACTATAGCTTTATTCAGGTGGTTATGAACGGTTTTACCATTTAGTAAAAAGAAAGTATCTGGACTTCAAGGGAGAGAGTGTACCTAACCTGTAGTTCAACACATGAATGTATTCTGATGTATTGTTTTAAGAGGCAGTCTCTTATTGTCCCAGTCTGGCTTGGATTTTGGAGTACATGCCAGTTGCAATAACTGCTGATAACCATTGTCATGACTCATTGCGTCTGTTGGCTAGGTATCAGGCTGGGCCTATAACACAGCACTACAAAACGTACTTCAAATAATTATTTATATGCCTTATGTTCACTGAAGTCCCAGGGTGGCTAAGATCAATTCATAAAAGACAAAAATACCTCTTTGTTTACCTAGATGTCTATGTTAGCAAATCCCTTGGAGGACAACTCCTCCTATCTGGAAGTCTGAAACATTATTATTTTTACATTGATTAATCACCGTCTACAAAAAAGTCTCAAAGTGACTTAAAATATATATAACACCTTGTCAGTCATTTAAAACCAAATGCATAGAATAAAATACAAACAAACAAAAATTCTAAAAGTATTCATCGAACTGCAAGAATAAAAAGGAAGAATCATACCCACTAAAAGATACACATCATAAACAGACCATAAATGATATTGCTGTACAATCTAAGTTAAAGACCAAAAGCTTGGGCAAACAGGAATGTCTTCACGAGATAGGGCCTTTTCGGTGGCTGCCCCTAGGCTCTGGAACTCCCTCCCTAGGGAGGCAAGAATGGCCTCCTCTGTGCAGTCTTTCCGCCGACGGCTAAAGACTTTTTTCTTCCGGCAGGCCTTTGGAACTGAAGGTTTTAAGGGTAGTGATTGAAGAGGATGCTGTATGTTATTGTTTTGCCTGTATGCTCCTAAACTGGGTTGCAGTATTTTAAGAGTAATTGGTTTTAACATCTTAATAGTTTAATCCTGTTTTAATGCTGATTTTATATGTTTATATGTTTTATATTTTTATAGGTTCTTAATGATGTGTACTTGTTTTTATCTGGAAGCTGCCTTGAGTTCCAGTTTGGAAAAAGGGCGGGGTATAAATAAAGATGATGATGATGAGGATGATGAGGATGAGGATGATAATAATTCACCTGGTGCCTAATAGCTGACAACTGGAACCAGGCATGTTGGTCTGGGAAGAACATTTAATAGAGAATCGCCCCTGAAAAGTCAGTTCTGTCATTGCCATTCGCAGCACCTTCCTTGGAGGCGTATATTTATTTATTATTAACTTTTATTACCCACCCTGCTCCCAATTCTCCCAATCACTTCTCCCAGTCAGTTTGACAATTCTTACATCTTGCACCAGGTCCCAGGTGCCACTTAAGATTAAGTCCAGGGTCACTCCTCTGGTCGGTTCCATGATCTACTGTTCAAGGGCATAGTCATTTCGGGTGTCTAGAAATTACCACTTTGTCAAGACTGGAACACATATGCAGCCAGTCTATGTCAGGGTCGTTGTCACACATTACTACATTTCTTAGTTTGGATACTTCCTTGATTTCATTCTTCAAAATGCTCAGGGAGAGTTTGAGATGATCAGAGGGGGTGATAGAATGTCCCCAGTACTAAATTATTTTTGGGATTAAGTGCCCTCTTTCACATGTAAAGTGACACCACCTTCATTACGTCCTTCCAATATAGTCTTCATCCAGGGATAACCATGTCCCACTGTTTTTATCTATTCCACCAAGTTTCAATTGTGCTCACTATATCAATGCTCTCCTCCAAGACCAAGCACTCCAGTTCTCTCATCTTGGCTCGAAGCCTTCTAGCATTAGTGTATAAATAAATACAGTGTCTCTCTTCAAGTGCCTTTAGCACTTTTGCCCTGTGGTACTTTGGCCTCTCTGAATTGCTATCCTGTGCCCCTGCGCTAGTTCTAAGCCTACCCCATTTAAATTGTCATAACTTTGTATGTTTTTATCCCAGGAGGAAGATCTGTTTTGAACCGGACCCTCCTCAGCTCCTGTCAGCATCCCCTCTCAATCAGTTTAAAAGCTGCTCTACCACATTTTTAAATTTTAAGCACCAGAAGTCTGGTTCCATCCTGGTTCAAGTGGAGCCCGTCTCTTTGTACAGGCCTGGCTTGTCCCTTAATGTTCCTAGTGCCCAACAATTCTAAACCCCTCCTCCTGACACTGTTGCCTCATCCATGTATTGAGACTACAAGGCTGAACCTGTCTACCTGGCCGTACACGTGGGATTGGTAGTGTTTTGGAGAAAGCTACCTTTGAAGTCCTGGCTTTCAGCATCCTACCTAGCAACCTAAATTTTGCTTTCAGGACCTCATGGCTGTATTTCCCCATGTAATTGGTGCCAACATACACCACAACCACTGACTCCTTCCCAGCACTATCTATCAAGCTAACTAGATGATGGGTGACATTCGCAACCTTTGTACAAGGTAGGCAAATCATCCTGCGGTCTGCATGCCCACCACACACCCCACTATGTATGTTCCTAATATCAAATCACCCACTAGTAGGATTCCTCTATCTCCTGGAAAAGTATCCTCAGCACAAAATGATAGCTGGTCCCCCAAGGAATGGATGTCTTTTAAGGGATTGTTTCCCCCTTCCTCAGATGGACACTCTCCTTCCCCGAGACTCTCAGTCTCCTTGACAGCAGGAGAGCTATCATTCTGGAAGTGGGATATAGCTATAATATCCTCGAAGGCCTCATCCACAAAGCTCCCTGCCTCCCTCAGTATCTCCAGGTCAGCTGCCCTTGCCTCAAGGAAATGAACTTGTTCCCAGAGAGCCAGAAGCTCATTGTACTGAGGACACATCCACAACTTCTGTCCAATAGGTAGATAGTCATAAGTGCAAAACACTGGACAGCCCTCATACCCCTGCTGGCTTCCTACCTGCATGATTGTTTTTGTAGTTTATTGAGTTAATTTTTTGAAAGCTTGGGGTTGTGTTTAGGTCAAGGAACGGATGGGCAGAGTGGGGTGCCCTGGTCTCCTTGCCTTGCTGCTGAACTCGCTCTGCTGCTTAAGTTGCCTTGACACTTTGTCAGCTGGGGGCTCTCTCTAGATCGTGAATTGGCCTCCCTTGCTAGGCTGTTCTAAATTTATATTTTTTTTATTTATTTATTAAACTTCTATCCTGTCCCTCCTCCCAGAAGGAAAGGAACCCAGGGTGGTAAACAAAGGACAAAACACTAAAAAAAGTAAAACATCTGAAAACCAAAACATCTTAAACATTTTAAACATAAAATACATTTAAAAAATCTTTAATTTTTTTTAAAAAAAATCTTAAAAAGTAATTCTAAAACAGATGCAGACTGGGATAAGGTTCGTGGTGCTACTGCCAGCCAGTGAGTTGAGGGGTGTGGCTTAAATTCCTGCTGTCAGTTTACACCCCTGGGGATGGGGAGCGAACAAAGTGAATAAAGGTAGTTGATTTAGTGAGGCTGGTGGCTTAAATGTCAGCTGGGGATTTATTCCTTGGGGTTAATTCAGTCTTCTTTCCTATGAGAGAGAGTCCTGTTTAAAAACCTTTCCTGATGTTACTAAGAAAAGCTAACTAGCTTTTACTTTTTTATTTTATTTGCTGACAACAATTAATTTTTAACAGTGCATGTTCTGCGGTGCCTTACACTGTAGCCTGAACAAAGTAAACTAACTTTTTGCTGTTTTTACCTAAACAGAAGGCGAGTCTTCAGGCAAGTCTCTTTATTTTAACCTACAACAGCCTAAGCTTTTGTAACCTGGGAAAATAGAGCTTGTTGGGGTGGTGGTGGTAAAGGAATGCTAAGCATACCCTTTGTAAAACTAAGCAGACTGTCCCACTAGTGTGGAAATGTTGGTGGAGTTTCTTTTTTACCTCTTCCTCAAAATTTGAGTTTAGTTACATGGAAAAGGGCGTCTGACAATTGCAGGGTCCATGTAAGTTCAAATGGAAATTCACTTTCATCTGACGGAAGGAGTAGCCACTCTTTCTCACAGTCTGATCATATTCCCTGACCATTCAGCGAAATAACATTTAAGTATTTTAATCATACAATAGAAATGTGCGGCGGGGAAGCAGCATTTGCTATATCTTTGCTGTATAGTTGACCTGTTTTACTGTATTTTTAGTGGTTTTTACTGTACTTTAAAAAACTTGTAAACAGCTTTGATGTTTTAACATAAAATAGTGGTATAGAAATATTTATAAATAAAGAATCTGCACCCATAAATACAGAACATAAGAACATAAGAAGAGCCTGCTGGATCAGGCCAGTGGCCCATCTAGTCCAGCATCCTTTTCTCACAGTGGCCAACCAGGTGCCAACCAGATGGCATATTGTTCATCTAGAAGCCAGAGACAATTTTTTAAAATAGAGGCTGAGAGTTAAAATGTTCTTTCCCAGTTCTAATTGTTTGGCTTCCAGTAATCAACCCCATTTAAAGAGGTTTGCAGACTCTGTCTTGTGTAAGAGGCTTAGAAGGAGAGGTTGGGCTGGTGGTGGAGAGGAAGCTTTTGGTCTTTTGCAGGAACAGAGAAACATCAAAAGGAAACAATTATTTTCTCTTGGTGTACAAGGTGATATATCATATAAAAGAGCCTGATTTACTAGACAGGACATATTAATATGACAAGAGATTACTGAATACAGCTACACTCTGAAAAATTTGTGCTTTCCCATGCTGATGTTTATCTCAGTATATTCTATAAAGCTGCCATTGAGCGCATGTAGTTGATAAACTATCTCCAAAAGTTGTTTCTAAATGCATCAGAGTGTGTGACAGAAACAGGGCGAATTACAAATGTAATGAAAATACTATCTCATTCATTCTGTGTTCCTGGCAGTCATTGATCAAGGGTGGGGTAGGCAATCTTTTTGGGGGTGAGGGCTGCATTTCCTGAGTTGGGGAGGAATTATCAGGGAATTGTAACTAGTGGTGAATGGGCCCAAAGCCTGAAGTTTCTGTCACACATATCCATTCATATGCACACACACACACATAGGCTCCTTTCCCTGCTTGCCTCCAGCCCTCCTGCTTCCCTCTAAGACCTCCACTCACCCCCAGCCTGCTCCACTTTTGACTTCCTCATCGCCATGTTGAGAAGCAGAATTTTCTTCTGCTGCAGCCACTACAATAAGAAAGACAAGAGCTGGCACGAAGGCAGCCAAGTGTGCACACAAAGTAACCTATGCCACTCTAAGTGCCACACTCTCATCAGATTGTGCATGAACCTGGCTGGCTGTGACCTGACAATAGAGTGTACTGCACCCCAGGTGCTCTGTGGTTAGATCTCTCCTTCCTTCTGGCTCTTCTGTTTTTGCCAGCTTTTCTGTCACTCCTGGGAAGATAGTGGTAAATGTGGTGAGGGGGAATGGGGGGGGGCTGCAAGGGAAGTCCTTGAGTTGCCCACGTATGATCTGGGTATCTTTTAAGCCTGAGAACAGATCCCCTACCAATTTAGTGTAAATTTTTGAGTCAAGATCACACTGCCAAGTCACAAAAGGCAGCCTTCAGGCATCTTGGATTCAAGAGCCTGCATTTCTAAATGGGCTTTTCATGTTACCACTGTTTATTACTATTTTAAAAAATGAATGTGTTGTTCTGTACCTGGGAGATCTAAGACAAAGTCTCTAATCAACCAGCAACACACTGTATAGTATTGTAAGGACACTTTCTCTCAGCCTTGACACTTCTCATTCACATCTATCCACCTATCTCTCTTAACTTTGACATGCTTGCGCACATTGGCATTAGAAGAAAACTAAACTAGTAGGTTTTTTTTGGCATACTTGATGCAGCAGTGAATATCTCATATTGAACACAGCAACTAATATGGCAGTGTGTTTCAAACAGTCAGTGTTACCGTTGTTGTCAACTACGTACCTTGAAAAGTGTTCATGTAAATTCTGATTATGTATGGTAGATAATTTTGGCAGTTGTGGCTCATCCCAGCAGCGCAGCATTCACTCCCCTCACTGCCATGCCAGTATTAAAGGCTCCTCAAATAGTACTTTAGGGTTATAGGCTAGCATTGGGGTGTAGGAGTTCATACCTCAAATTACCCTTCAAATCTTGGTGCTCACTACCTGAACTAACACCTCTTGTTCTTTTCCTTCCTTTCTGCTATCTTACATACAGTTCTTTGATATGGCATTTATCCCATCCAAATAAAGAAGATTGCATCACGGGGAAACAAATTGCACTCGGAACTTCTTGTCTTTTTTTTTCAGACTCCCAAATATGTACACACATCCAGAGAGGCACAGACAGACAGACACACACACACCCCAGGGACTTCCACATGCACATGCGCTCACACCCTCTCTCTCCCCCCCTCCCCCAAACAGGTCACCCTCCCAAACAGGATGCTAAGCTTCCTCTTCTTTCCCCCCCACAAATAGGTCACTAAGCTGCCGCCTCTCCTCTACTTTAGACCTTCTCCTATGAGGAGGAGGGAGACAGCTGGCTGAGGTGAGTGATACAGGAATAGTGGGGAGTAGCTGGGGCAGGGCCTCAGCAACTGACCTTGTCTCCTGCGGCTTCCCTTCTCCTTGCCTTCCACCACTGAGGCTGTCAGTGAGGTGGGGGAGCAGCAACACTACCTTGGGCTATCCTGACTGTTCCTCTCAGGCCTGGCGCTAGCACACAGCCTGGTTGGGCACTGGCCTGAGGGCCCAGGATCTCACAGGCCAGCAGCAGAGGAGGGAATCAGCCGATGGCAATGCAGGCAAGCCCTGGCCAGCTCTACAGCAACAGACTCTGTCCTGCTCAGCTGCACCACTGCTGGGGAAGAGAAGCACCAGGATGGTTGCTAAGGAGCTGCCCTGCCTGTCCTGAGTTTCAGGCATGGGAGGAGGGGCGGAGCTTACTGGTCTGTAGCAGCAGAAGCGAAGGCAATACTGAGGGGAGGAAGTGCTGAAAAAGAGCCTAACTATGTCTGTTCTAATTGCTCCGAAGTAAGCCCTGATGAATTCAGAAGGGCTTCCTCACAGGTAAATGTAGTTAGAGTTGCAGCCTAAGAGTGGGATGTGGCACTGTTGTAACAGAGGACCAGGGCAAGCCAAGGACAGAACAGTAGATGAAAGGCTGCCCTCTTAAACAAATACTGTTTTTAAAAAGTTACAATTCCATTAAAAAAAAAGTCATTCACAACAATTCAGCTACAATTCACCTATATGTTAAGAAGTGTGTATAGTGTACAAAAATGACACTAAAGGATACTTCCACATCACAGGGTTTACATGCAGAGAAACGTTCATATACTGTAGACCCATATAAATGCAGATGCAACACAATACACCAGCATGCATTGGTCCATCAGAAACCCTCATAAAAATATCTAATATAGTTCAGATAGTCATTTTAAATATGTTTGATTTACTTTGCAATACCATGGAGTGTGAAAAAGACAAATAATTGAATGTTAGAACAAATTAAACCAGACCTATCACTAAATGCTAAAATGATGAAACTGAGGTTATCATACTTTGAACACATAATGACAATAGAAAAGACAATAATGCTGGGGAAAACAGAAGGAAGTAGAAAAAGAGGAAGACCAAACAAGAGATGGATTGATTCCATAAAGGAAGCCACAGACCTGAACTTACAAGATCTGAACAGGGTGGTTCCTGACAGATGCTATTTGAGGTTGCTGATTCATAGGGTCGCCATAAGTTGAAATCGACTTGAAGGCATATAACAGCAACAACAATATAAATTTCTTTTGCTTCTGTTTCTGTGAATATGTCAAGTATGGCAACATTTCACATAATTTACACTAAAAAACTCCAAATCAACTGTGGAATAATGGCAGTGAGTATTCTGCAGAATAGTCTCCAGTGGACATGAGGAGTGTCTCAGTTTGAACAAGATAAAGCAGTGTCCCTTATATCCCTATCAAAAATAGGACTTAAGCATTTATTATGTGTTTTTATGGTCCATTGTAAGGACAATTTGCTGACAATTTTAGTAAAACTAACATTGTTTTTTTCTAAGTGTGCTCAGTCAAATAAGTGTTGGAAGTGGGGCAAGAGCAACTCCTGTTTTGTTCTTTTGTTTAAGCTCCAGAGGGAAGATAGGGCTAGGGTCCTCCAGATGGATAGGCTTTGTTTACCTTTTACCTGTGATGCTCTGACTGACTTCCTTCTGTTGCTAGATTGTGACGTCTTTAGGGAAGCTTACCTGCCCCTCCTCCTTCTGCCCTTTCCTTTCCATTCTTCTCTGGCTGTCTGTGAGAGAGGAGACATCCCTTTGCCCCATGCTCGGAGAGAGAGCATTTTAGATCAAAGAATTAAAGATATTGAGTCTCAATTTTCTGTATCAAATGCATGTAAAACATGCCCCTCTATTTATCTTGGTCTGAGTTTTCAGTCCCCCAAATACGCTAATTATTTGGAGAATCTGACTATTCCTAAGTATTGCCGTGTATTTTCTAGAGCCAGGTTTAACTGCCTCTCTTCTGCTCTCTTGGAAGGGTGGTATCAAGGTGCCCCTTATGCAGATCGGCTGTGTCCCTGTGGAGATGAAGTTGAATAATTGGATCATGTTGGGTTTTTTTGTATGTAACTTTCATAGGGAGGATTGTAATAGACTACTTGGCTTTATTATGAGGAACTTTCCTGGTAGTCTGTGGACTGGTTTCTGAAATGTTTCCTGGCTGATTCTAACAAGTTACAACAGAGACGGTGGCCAAGTTCCTCTTTTCTGCCCAAAGGAGTTGCAAGAGGATTCTTTTTTCTTAACTGTTATTTCTTTTACATTATACTTTTATATTTCTGTATTTTAACTGCTTTGATGTTTTATTGATTATTTTATTTGAACGGGTCTGTGATTGTATAAAGAATAAATAAAGAAAAGAAAGATAAACCAGTGGGAGGTGAAATATATTCTAGCAAATTTCTAGGTGTGCTCTATATTTTTCATTGACATTGCCCATCTGCAGGGCCGGCTCCAGGCATGCCGGGGCCCTTGGGCATCAGCTTGCCCTGGGCCCTGGTGTGTGTGTGTGTGTGTGCGCGTGCATGCACGCAGCCCCCCACGCCCCCCACCTACCTGTCTGCTGTCTTTTACCATTGCCCTTAATGAAGATGGTGGCCGCAGTTTCCCTAAGGGGATGGCGCCTCTGCCGCCATCTTTGTTGATGGCACGCATGCATGCTATACGCGTGCATTTCTGCCATCAACTAAGATGGCGGCAGGGGCTTCAGTACCTTAGGGAAACCGCAGCCGCCATCTTTGTTAAGGGCAATGGTAAAAGACAGCAGACAGGTAGGTGGGGGGCCATGGATTGCGGAAGGGGAGCGGAGGGGCGGCTGAGGGCCCCCCTGTAGCTCCAGGGGCCATCAGGCCAGTGCCCCACCTGGCCGCCCTTTAGAACCGGCCCTGCCCATCTGTCCTTAAATGGAGTGGTTTAAGCTTAGCAGGCTGAATACATGCATCTTGGGCAGGCCAAATTTGCTTTTTCCAACAGCTAGATTTATTGTTCATATTGTAATCAGCCTACATATTGTAATCAGCCTAATTTTGCATCAAAGCTGTAGTTTCTGATTCAACTGTTAATGCACCCAAAATAGAAATAGAATATAACCTCCAGTTTGAAATAGAAAAGGCTGTCTTCATCGTCATATGACATTGACTAACAAAAAGGCTTTGAAAATAATAAAAATAACAATGAGTAAAATATAATTTTCTAGGTTGAATTCTCTGTAGAAACAGTAGTAACACAGGAAAGAAAAAAAGTAAGAACACCAACATACAAAAAATGTAATTTTTGATCCTCAGAGATACAGTCCTGATTGCAGGTGTTGCCATCATTCTCATATGCTCAGAGGCACATGATACCAAATTCTTCCAAGCTACACATGAAGTGGATTGAACTGTGAAAGGCCAATCTAAATTGTGTTTGCATTTTTACAAATTTGTATTTATTTATTTAAAATATTTCTGTCCCGCCCTTCTACCCTACAATAGGGCACTCAGAGCGGTTACAATAAAAATACATACATACATAATAAAATACACAATAAAAACACAAAACATTACAGTAGATTAAAATGCATAAAATACTATTAAAATACATAAAATGTATTATGCACATACATAAAATGCAATCATGCATACGCATACAAACATGCATGTAATATATGTGCATGCACGTATAAAAAAGTGAGACTAAAAGAACTTAAGATTTAAAAGTGAAGAATAAAAAGCTTAAAACAGTATCAGGCTGACCCATCAGTCCCAACCAAAGGCTCTCCAAAACAAAATACTTTTGACAAGTTTCCAGAAGGCCATCAAATTTGTAGGGCAGTACAGTACCTCAGAGAGGAGGTCAGGTCTCCTGCGCCCCGTTGCATTCACTATAGCTACTCAATTTCCATGTTTTTTAAAGTTTGATAGAAATATCTGTGGATATAGGAATGTAGGGGTTTTTTTTTTTTGCCTATTAGTGAATTTCTTTGCTTTTTAATCTGAGAGGTAAGAAATGAGATCCTGTGCACAAGTTTGCTGAGAGTGGATTGATCATTTGCATGCTTATTGAGTTCAGTGAGATTTAGGCCTGTGCAATCATGCTTAGAATAGGTGAAACTGACCACAGGAGGGAGGGCAGGGGGAGGTGGGAGGGGAGCAGGCTGGAGGAAGGAGGAAGGGATTGAGAGGAAAGCGGGATGGGGAGAGGAAGGGCAGGAGGGAGGTGATGGGGGAAAGGAGGGGGAGGGCAGGTTTGATAATTTGCAAGCTTATTGAGTTCGATAGGATTTATTCCCATGCAGTCATGCTTAGGAAATCTGAAATTGACCAAGGGGGCATAAGATAAGGGGGGAGGGGAGGGAAGGGAATGAGGGGGAAAGGGGAGGGAGAGAGGAAGGAGGGGAGAGGGAAGGGAGAGAGGAAGGAGGGGAGAGGGGAGGGGTGGGAGGAGGAGGAGAAGGGGGAGGGCAGGTTTGATAATTTGCATGCTTGATCATTTGCATGCTTATTGAGTTTAGTGAAATTTACTCTGGTGCAATCATGCTTAGGATAGGTGAAACTGAGGCGGGGCAGGGGAGGAGGAGGGGAGGAAGGTGAAGGGGAGAGGGGGTAGGAGGGGAGGAGATTGGGTGGGTGAGCACTTGGCAGTAGGAAAACCCCTTGCCTTTCCAAAAGGAAAATATTGTAAACAGTATCATTATTTTGGGGTCCCCCCCCCAAACTTTTTATTCTACAGAGGATACATGTAGTCTCCCATCCAAATTTAAATCAAAGCTGTCTCTAGCCACATCTACACCAGACATTTATTCTACTTTAAACAGTCATGGCTTCCCTCAAAGAATTCGGGGAAGTGTAGTTTGTGAAGGGTGCTGAGAGTTGTTTAGGAAACTGTTATTTCCCTCACAGAGCTCCAGTTCCCAAAGTTCTCTGGGAAGAGGTGTTGACGATTAAACCACTCTGGCCATTGGAGCTCTTTCAGGAGAATAGGAGTTTCCTGATTAGCCAAGCCACACAGCTGTTAGGTTTTTAGAACACTGATAGTTGGTTCTTACTGTGCTTGGTGCCCGTGCTTATCATTTACTCCCAATGTCAATTTTCTTAAATTAATTAAAAATCAGCCATGAATTTCTTAAACGTTTACACTGCAAAAGATGAAGGTCAGAGTATGTGTCAAGGTCAGTAAAAGTATTACAAGTACTCTGTGAACATGGCTGATTTTTAATTTATTTCAACAAATTATAAGACCACTGATAGAAAAAAGAAAAAATGGCTCTGGATTTTTTTTTACTCTTGTTTTGGACTTTAAACTTGACAATTCTCTCTTGAGTGTTTTGTGTATCACCATGAAAACTTAGAGGGTTGTTCAAGCAATCATTTCTGTGTTCAGGGCTATGTTTGTAATAAGATTTTGTTTTGAAATGAGCTTATGGGAAGCAGCAGAATGGCATGAGGGGTATTTTCAGTTTAACATGGCGGAATGCAAAACATCCATGCCAGCTATAGTATACAACTACTCTTGTGGCTGTATAGTATAGTGCTAACGTGAGAGGTTTTTGGTAGGGCAGAAAAATAACTAAGAGCTCACAGGCTGTATTGCAATTAGTTTGTAATGTTGTTTTTTTCTCTATTTTGTGCCTCCAGAAATTCGTACCCAGTTGGTGGAACAGTTCAAATGCCTAGAACAGCAGTCTGAATCCCGATTGCAGCTCCTGCAGGACCTCCAGGAGTTCTTCCGCAGAAAGGCTGAGATTGAACTGGAGTACTCCAGGAACTTGGAAAAACTAGCGGAAAGGTTTTCTTCCAAGATTCGCAGCTCCAGGGAACATCATCAGTTCAAGTAAGCATATATTTTCTGTTTCTTAAAGGGGATACAATGAGTCCAGACTTGTTGAATAAATGCACTCCTTGATGTGACCTCAAAATGATGGGCCTTTTCAGGTGACTGCTGGAAGTGGAGGTGAATGAGGGAGTAAAAAAAAAGTTAGCAGGGATTTAAGAGGCCCACAGAGGATTTCTTGGGGAGGAGGTTTGGTGAGTTACTTACTTGTAAACTTACTAGTTTATTTCCAGTTTTTCTCAGAATAATTAAAGTGATGATGCAAATCTATTTTCTTGTGAAGCTTTAGCTCTTTATAGTGAACTGCTACTGTTGGCCAAGTGTTAGCCTCAAGTGGGGCAGGTAGAACCATGAGGATGTTGGATCTTTTTTCATGCTATGTAGGGCAGATACCATGCCGGACATTTCTGTGGGTAAGGCTTGCATAAATTGATGTTGCATATTTATTCATTATCAAATCACTTAATTCACATATTTTACAGAGACCACAAACGGTACTGTTTGGAAGACAGGAAAATAATGTGAATCTCTTCTCTCCTTCACTAGCATTTCATGATTCTTTACTAGCTATTCACTTTCGCTTGGGAGAGCATGACTGATGCTTTTTAGTGTGTGCCTTTGAGGTTCTGAACTCTAAATTAATTATGAATATATAAGAAAATGAGGATATTAGTACTGTCTAGATCTGCAGCTCTTCAGCTGAAGTTTTCTTACCTTCATCTTGCCCTTGGCCGTACAGGTTGTCTTTCATTGGTTTCTTTTAACCTTTTTGACAATCATAGCTGTGAAGTACTTCCTATGCTGTCAGTGTCAGTTGTCTGTTGTGTTGTGTTATCCCTTGTGTGATTCATTTCCTGGTGATCTAAACCTTTGCGTGTGTGATGTGAAGAGTGATGGTCTCTAACTCTGCTATACTCCACCTCATTCTGAGCTGCAGCTTGTACTGCTGAATTACTAAAATCCTATTTAATCCATATTGCTAAATTCTCTTTACCCTGGTACTCGTAGTGTACAAATATTACAACAATAAGTGCAATAAGATCTGCACTGGCAGTTGGACCTTCCAGGAGGCTGGGGAAGAGAACTTGCCATCATCACCCTCCCCAGTGCTTTCCTTGTTGCTACTGTTGGTCTCCTCTGGAGGAGAGAAGGGGGAGCCAGCAGTAGGTCATCTAGCCTGGTGAGAGGAATCCTCCTCTCAAACTGTGTTTAAGGCAGACTCCTAAGGCTCCTTGGGGTTCAGCAAGACAAGCACCTGGAACTCTATTGTCTGTTAGCTTTCATTTTTTTGTTTTGTACTGTCGTGTTTAAATCTAGATTACTTCTTTTGTAATACTGGATTTATTTTATGTTTGTTAAATTGCTGGTTTTGTCCCATTTGAATTAATTATGCTTTATAAAGTGATTTATCTCCTCTACCCCAATGATACGTATTTTGAAAGTTTGTTGTAAGCCTCTTTGGGCACAGCTTCCTGTAGAAAGGTGGCATATAAATAAACTCAACCAGTCAATAGATATCTTATTGTTACTCCATTGTCATCCCTTCCTTTTACTGGATGATTCCTCCTTTAGTTGGTTGGTTAATGCTTGTGTGCATGCACTACAGCATCTGTACTCAAATTTTTCTTGCCCTCATGTCCGTTTCGGAACAGCAGTGCTCTTTTGCACATAAAAATCTCACTGATGACCTTATTTATGATGTGTATGTACTCAGTGACAAAAAGTACAGTAGCTTTCAGTTGGTCATGAAGGATGTTAGCACAGCATTTTATGCAATGGCACTTCCAAGATAAAATCTTTAGCATCTGCCAGGACTTAGACTCCTGTGTTATAGCAGGTGAATCAAGCGAGGTATCCAGAGCACAGCCTTGTCCCAATTTCTTGGATGAGTTTCAGTTGGTACAGCTTGAGGACGTTCACAAGGTGCTTGGACAGGTTCGTGCAACCACTTCTGTGCTGGATCCTTGCCCTTCTTGGCTAATAAAAGCTAGCAGGGATGGAACAGCCGGCTTGGCCAGGGAAGTGATTAATGCCTCTCTGCGACAGGGGGTGGTCCCTGGCTGCCTGAAAGAGGCGGTAGTGAGACCGCTCCTGAAGAGACCCTCCCTGGACCCAGAAAATCTTAATAATTATAGGCCGGTTGCAAATGTTCCATTCCTGGACAAGGTCCTTGAACGAGTAGTTGCGGGCCAGCTCCAGACCCTCTTGGATGAGACCAATTATCTGGATCCATTTCAGTTAGGTTTTAGGCCTGGTTTTGGCACTGAAACAGCCTTGGTTGCCCTGTATGATGACCTCTGTTGGGAGAGACAGGGGAGTGTGACTCTGTTGATTCTCCTTGATCTCTCAGTGGCTTTTGATACCATCAACCATGGTATCCTTCTGGGACAACTGGCTGAGTTGGGAGTGGGAGGGACTACATGGCAGTGGTTCCGTTCCTACTTGGCGGGTCAGCTCCAGAAGGTGGTGCTTGGGGAACATTGCTCAGCACCCTGGACTCTCCAGTATGGGGTTCTGCAGGGGTCAGTTCTGTCCCCCATGTTGTTCAACATCTACATGAAACCATTGGGTGTGGTCATCCGGAGCATTGGAGTGCGCTGCCATCAGTATGCTGATGACACGCAGCTCTATTGCTCCTTTTCATCTTCATCAGGTGAGGCTCTCAACGTACTGAACTGGTGTCTGGCTGCGACAATGGACTGGATGAGGGCTAATAAACTGAGGCTCAATCCAGACAAGACTGAGATGCTGCTAGTGGGTGGTTCTTCTGACCGGATGGTGGATGTTCAACCTGTCCTGGATGGGGTTGTACTCCCCTTGAAGGAGCAGGTTCGTAGCTTAGAGGTTCTCCTAGAACCTTCTTTGTCACTTGAGGCTCAGGTAGCCTCGGTGGCACGGAGTGCCTTCTACCAACTTTTGTTGGTGGCCAACTACGTCCCTTTCTGGACAAGGATAACCTGGCTTCAGTTGTCCATGCTCTGGTAACCTCCAAGTTAGATTACTGCAATGCGCTCTACATGGGGCTGCCTTTGAAGACGGTTTGGAAATGGCAGCTTGTGCAAAATGCAGCGGCCAGATTGGTAACAGGGACCAGACGGTCCGAACATATAAAACCGATTCTGGCCCGCTTGCATTGGCTGCCTATGTTTCTGAGCTCGATTCAAGGTGCTGGTTTTGACCTATAAAGCCTTACACGGCTTGGGACCACAATACCTGATGGAATGCCTCTCCCGACACGAACCCACTCGTACACTACGTTCAACATCAAAGGCCCTCTGGGTGCCTACTCCAAGGGAAGCTGGGAGGCTGGCTACAAGGGAGAGAGCTTTCTCAGTGGTGGCCCCCAAATTATGGAACGATCTCTTTGACAAGGTGTGCCTGGCGCCAACACTGTTATCTTTTTGGCGCCAGGTCAAGACTTTCCCCTTCTCCCAGGCATTTTAGCATGTGTTTTTAAATTGTTTTTTAAAGTGTTCTTAAATTTGTATATTTGTATATTGGTTTTAAAGTTTTTAATTGTTGTAAACCGCCCAGAGAGCTTCGGCTGTGGGGCGGTATTCATTTTCATTGGCGATCACTCGTGGCCGAGTAAGATTGTCTTCCAAGATAAGGTCTTTAACAGTGGGTCCGTAAGTGACTGTGGAGGTCAATTCTGGATCCACACAGCCTCCCACAGTGAGAACATAGGTTTCCAGATGGAAGATGGTCACTATGAGGATTTGTTTGACGTGCCTTCTGCTTAGCTTGTTTGTCCCGTTCGCCCTGTATTCATGCTTCTTCAAAGTCCACAGCAACTTTGATAATAGCCGACCTCCATTTGGAATGTTCATGGTCCAAGACTTCCCAGTTGTCCATGTTCACGTTACATTTTTTTGATTCACTTTAAGAATATCTTTAAACCCTCTTTTGCTGTCTGCCGATGGTCCGTTTTCCATCTTTAAGTTGGGAGTAAAGTAGCTGCTTTGGAAGACGGTGATTAGGCATTTGAACAACATGGCCGGTCCAGCAAAGTTGATGTTGAAGGATCATTGTTTCAACACTGATAGTCTTTGCTTCTTCCAAAACGCTAACATTAGTCCGTCTGACTTCCCAAGTAATTTGCAGAATTTTCTGGAGGCAGCGTTGGTGGAATCTTTCAAGAAGTTGGGAGTGGCGTTTATAGATGGTCCATGTTTCACAGGCATACAGTAAGGTCATTAGTACAATGGCTTTGTAAATAAGCGTATTGGTCTCCCTGCGAATATCCTGATCCTCGAACACTCTATGCTTCATTCGGGAGAATGCGGCACTCGCGGAGCTCAGACGTTGTTGAATTTCAGCATCGATGTCAGCTTTTCCAATGAACCCTGTGAGCGATGCCGTCGGGAGTCATGCAAGGTCACCAATGGCGGTAAGGTCAAGGGAGAGGAACCAGACAAAGAATGATCCAAGAAGGTCCTCAGTGGCAGAACAGGCAGAGGATAACAATGTGTACGTTATAATGGCTGTGAAGGCGGATGAAGGCTGCAGCAGATAAAAGACTTCCGATCGTCATGGTATCCATGCCATTGGATCAAAGCCTTTTTCTGTCAAGATTATCTGTTGATCGTCGTGCGCCAATCTCCCCACATAAAACAAATTCACACATAGGTGTCTTCCAAGCAAACCAAACCAAACCAAACCAAAAGTCCCATGGTGAATGGCGACAGGGGCAGGACTGTGAAATCCAGAAGCCCCTAGTCATGGACTGGCACTTGTGCGGTGGATACAGACTCAGTCCTGGCTCAAGGACCAAGGCAGTTGAGTAGTTCGGCAGCTATATCCACAACTGAGCAGTCCTATTCAGGATCCACTCTGCTCACCCTGTATGGGGAGGGGGCTAGAAAAGGTGCTAGAAAAGGGGCTAGAAAAGTCTTCCTCATCTCTCTCCCTGACTGGATTACCGCGTCCAGTGGGGTCACCACTTAGCAGTCGCAAAAGACAATTGAATTTTGGAACATGGAATATACGGACATTGCTGGACAATACAGATAGTGAATGTCCTGAATGCAGGACTGCCACCATTGCAAGGGAGTTGAGACGTTTTAATATTGACATAGCAGCACTCCAAGAAACACGGAAGAGCAGAAGGACAACTGAAGGATGGGGCGGTATACAAATGTAATAATAATAATAATAATAATAATAATAATAATAATAATAATAATAATAATAATGGGATGAAGTCCTATTCATATTCAGAGGAAGAACATAAGAAGACCCTGCTGGATCATGCCAGTGGCCCATCTAATCCAGCATCCTGTTCACACAGTGGCCAACTAGATGCCCTTGGGAAGCCTGCAAACCTGAGTGCAGGAGCACTCTCTCCTCTTGCAGGTTCCAACAACTGGTGTACAGATGTGTACTGATTCTGACTATGGAGGCAGAGCATATTCATCATGGCTAGTAGCCACTGAGAGCCAAGTTAAATAGTACAGGTCCCAATACTTATCTTTAGGAGACTCCAATTTCTACATCCCTGCATTGGGAGAACTGTCCATTTATTCCTACTCTCTTCTTTCTGTTTCCTAGCCAGTTCCTGATCCACAAGAGGACCTCTCCTCTTATTCCATGACTGCTAAGCTTACTCAGGAGTCTTTGGTGAGGTACCTTGTCGAAAGCTTTTTGAAAGCCGAAGTACACTATATCCACTGGATCTGCTTTATTTATATGCTTGGAGATATTCTCATAGAACTCTAATAGGTTAATGAGACAGGACATACCCTTGCAGAAACCATGCTGGATCTGCTTCAGCAAGACTTGTTCTTCTATATGCTTGGTTATTTTATCTGTAACAATACTTTCTACCAGTTTTCCTGGAGCAGATATTAAACTAACTGGCCTGTAATTTTTGGGACCCCCCCCCCATCCCTTTTTAAAGATTGATGTTACATTGGCCACTTTACAGTCCTCAGGTATGGAGGTAGATCTGAGGGACAAGTTACATATTCTTGTAAGAAGATCAGCAATCTCATATTTGAGTTCTTTCAGAACTTTTGGATGGATGCCAGCAATTTGTCAGTTTTTATTTTGTCTGAAGCCTATAACCTAATCTCTTATCACCACTATTTGCCTCAGTTTCTCAGTCTCTTTCTACAAAAGTTAGTGCAGGCACAGGGATCTGCCCTATATCTTCCATGGTAAAGACAGATGCAAAGAACTCATTTAGCGTCTCTGCAATCTCCTTTCCTGGTTTTGCATACCTTTGATTCCCCTGTAATCCTTTTTTTTTAATAATTTTTATTCAAATTTTTCAAAAGACAAACAAAACAAAGTCAAACAACAAAAACATAACAATACAACAAAAGAAAAAAAATAAAATAGTTGACTTCCGATTTGTCGCAGATCAGCTATAAGTATATGATATATATCAAACCTGTCCCTTAATATATACATACAGGATCACTTTTCTCCATAGGCTATCTTAGTTAATCGTCAAATCCCAATATCATCATTTTATTTTGATCTTTCAACAAAAAGTCTAAGAGAGGCTTCCATTCCTTAAGAAATGTGTCTGTCAATTTTTCTCTAAGTAAACATGTCAATTTATCCATCTCTACTAAGTCCATTAATTTCAATAGCCATTCTTCCGTTGTTGGTGTTGATTCCATTTTCCACTTTTGTGCATATAATAATCTTGCTGCCGTAATCATATATAATATTCTTCTTCCATATTTTTTTTCTATTGGTTTATCCATAAAACCCAATAAAAAAAGTCTGGTTTTGACTGAATATTTATCTTTAGAATTTTTTGCATCATCCTACCTATCTGTGCCCAAAATGATTTTGCCTTTTTACACAGCCACCACATATGATAAAATGATCCTTCTTGTTGTTTACATTTCCAACAAACATTAAAAACATTACTATACATTTTTGACAACTTTTCTGGAGTCATGTACCAACGATACATCATTTTATAGAAATTTTCTTTAAGATTATAGCATAATGTAAATCTCAAGCCTTTTTTCCACATATTTTCCCATTGATCCATTTGTATGTTATAACCAAATTTTTTTGCCCACTTTACCATACACTCTTTTACTTGTTCTTCTTCCATATCCATTTTCAGCAAGAGTTTATACATTTTCGCAATTGTATTTTCATCATTTGTACACAAACCTATTTCAAAATCAGATTTACTTATTTCAAACCCATACATTTTCTTGTCCATTTTATATCTTTCTAACAATTGTAAATAGGCAAACCATTGAGAACTATATCCTTCCTTTATCAGTTGTTCTCTCTCTTTCATTATATATTCTCCATGTACATTTTCAAATAGTTCTTGATAAGTTAACCATTTCTATTTTCCAGCCATTTCTCTTCTGTAAAACGCTTCTTGACTTGAGACACATAATGGTATTTTCGAATAGAACCTTGGTTTATATCTATTCCATATTTTCAACAGAGGACATGTCATGGGTGATTGGAATGGGGTAATCTCACCAAAAATTGATAGACTTTCTGAAAAAAATATTAAAGAGACACAGGGTAAATTACCGAAGATTTGCTTTGAATTGATGGAAAATTTAGAATTGGTGGATACCTGGAGATATATAAATGAAAACGCAAAGGAATTTACTTATTTTTCAGAAAGACATAAAACATTTTCGAGGATTGATATGATTTGGATGTCTAAAAATCTAGTGAAAGATATTTTTAAAATGGATATATTACCAAAAACTTTTTCGGACCACAATCCTGTGATATTAACTTTCAAAAAAAAAAATCTTGGATTTAGATGGAGACTAAATGAATCTTTATTACAGAATGACAAAGTAGTACAAGAATGTAAGAAGAAATTAAAAGAGTTTTTTGAACATAATTTACATAAAGGAACAAATGAAAATATTGTTTGGGATACAAGTAAGGCATTTATGAGGGGATGTTTTATTAAATGTAACTTTAGGGTATTCATGAGGGTATTCATGAGGGTATTTAGGGTATGCTTTAGGGTATTCATGAGGAGCAATTTCCTCTTCCCCTAGCCACCCCACCTCTCATTTTTCCAAAGATGTATCACTGAAGTCAGGATCGTTCAGACCATGGTATTCCCAATCTCTATGTATGGATGTGAGAGTTGGACAGTGAAAAAAGCAGATAAGAGAAAAATCCACTCATTTGAAATGTGGTGTTGGAGCTTTGTGCGTACCATGGACTGCGAAAAAGACAAATACTTGGGTGTTAGAACAAATTAAACCAGAATGGTCACTAGAAGCTAAAATAATGAAACTGAGGTTATCATACTTTGGACACATCATGAGAAGACCTGATTCTTCCCGACGAGGTGCGCCTGGCGCCAACTTTGTTATCCTTTCGGCGCCAGGTTAAAACCTTCCTCTTTTCCCAGGCATTTTAACATATTTTAGCATATTTAGCACATTCTGGTATTCTAAATTTAAATTGTGTAATATGTTTTTAGCTCTGGGGAATTTTTGTGGTATGTTTGTATTTACTATGTGATTTTATTATATTACTGTATTTTTATATTTATGTTGTACACCGCCCAGAGAGCCGTTGGCTGTGGGCGGTATAGAAATTGAATAAAATAAATAAATAAATAATAAATAATTCACTAGAAAAGAGAGTAATGCTGGGAAAAACAGAAGGGGATAGAAAAAGCGGAAGACCAAATAAGAGGTGGATTGATTGGATAAAGGAAGCCACAGACCTGAACTTACCAGATCTGAACAGGGTGCTTCATGACAGATGCTCTTGGAGGTCACTGATTCACAGGGTCGCCATAAGTCGTAATCGACTTGAAGGCACATAACAACAACAACAACAAGAAAGGGGAAATGCCACAGTTTCTAATCAGGTACTGTTTCCTTTTTTATTCATCCCAGAGCGGCATGTGGGCTGTCTGTGTGTGTTGAATTCAAATTTAAATCTCCTGTCAGTGGAAGTCCACTGGAAGCCCTGGTAGGATATTCCCACCAGAGCCTATGATCCTCTTGGCTTGGAAAGTAATGTGACAATAAAAAGCCAACCTGATACCGTTGGCTCACATACAGCTCTCGCACCTGCTGCCATGCCCCAGTCTAGGCAACTTGTCCTTGAGGAAGGCTGGCAGACCACTAGTTTGACCTGTCTGGGTGCTGCCTGTCCAAGGAACTGGTCTACTCTCAGGCCTGAGCATCTGGCACTTCCTTAGGCATAGTAGTTACAACAATGGTAGTGGTGTGGTTTGTGGTCACATATTCCAAAGCAAAACCAGAAAATGGAAAGTACCAATAATAAAAGGCCCTTGTACACTTCATTCTGATTAACCCATTGAATGTGTTTTCTTAAGCCAAAATTGAAGTAGTTAAGGGAATTTTATTTTATTAACTCTAAGTCCCATCGCTTGTTTCCCATCTAATGGTGAAGTGTTCTGGAAAATTGTGAAGCTTGTACTCCATTTTGTGTCATTTTGATTGGCCTAACTGATGTATTGTTTTAATAGGGTTCTGGATTTTCTTCTTCTTATGGGCCAACATAGCAATCTCCACTATTTCTGTTGGCTTGGGGAATATTTTAATAAGTAACTTGCTTGTTACATTAGGAATGTATATTTTGGATATTCCTGTAATGTGATATTTGTTTTATTTTATTTATTCTTTCTACTGTATAAACAGAGAGCCAGTGTGGTATAGTGGTTAAGGTGTTGGTCTATGATCTGGGAGACCAGGGTTCGGATCCCCATATAGCCATGAAGCTCACTGGGTGACCTTGGGCCAGTCACTGCCTCTCAGCCTCAGAAGAAGGCAATAGTAAACCACCTCTGAATACCGCTTACCATGGAAACCCTGTTCATAGGGTCGCCATAAGTCAGAATCGACTTGAAGGCAGTCCATTTCCATTTTCACTGTATAAACAATAAAATAGAAATGAACTTAAGTTGGAGCAGACAGGAAGATGTCAAATACACATTTTAAAATGTGGTGAAAGAAACAAAAAGAAGGAGCAAGGTAGACTTCCCTGGAGAGAGGAGTCCATAGTGTTGGCACCACAGTTAAAAAGGTCCTGCCCTCTTTTTACTTACCTGTTGAAGCTCAGTTGGTGCAGAGGACATTTTATATTGATTGGAGGGGGCTGGCTTTGAAAAATACAGAAGGTCTTTAGATCCTAAACTGTTTAGGGCTTTAGAGGTAAAAACCATTTATGAAACTCCTGCATCAGACCACTTGGGGTGTCTAGCTCATTATTGTCTATGGCAGTGGTTCCCAAACTTTCCCCCCCACAGACCACTTGAATATTGCTGATGGTCTTGATGGGACCATGTAATTATTTTTCTCCCTGTTGTAATAATTACAATGTGTTGATTTCAGCATTTAATCCACTCCGGTACATAAACATCAGGGCGGCGTCATTGTAACCAGTTTCCTGGGACAGAATTTTAAAAGCGTTAAGTGTACTCGGAAACAGTCCCTTTAGCTTGCTTCAGAGCGCCTAGTTGCCGCACTACTGTTTCAGCTCTTTGCGGGTCTTGGAACATCTCGGTCATCTCCTGTATAAATCCTCTGTACCTTCTTAAGACAGTATCCTTTCTCACGAGATACGGAGTCACCCATTTTGCAGCTTCTCCCTCCAGGAGGCTAATCACGAAGGCCACTTTAGCCCCATCGTCTGGAAATTCCATGTGCCTGACATCCAGATATAACTCACATTGAGCCACGAAAGTTGCCAACTGATCACTTTGTCCTGTGTATTTTGGGGGCAATCCAATGGGAACCTTTACTACGGCAGCTGGAGGGGCTGTTTGCATCTGGTCTATCGTGGCCTTCAAGGTTTGATTATCCGTCTTCAGCGCCTTGACTGCTGCTAGCAGGGCTTGAACGTCCGTCTGCAAATCAGCTACCTTAGTCCTCAAGAGTTTCACTTCTTCCGTCTCAGAAGTGGGGTTCGTCCCCCCCGCTGCTCCCTTTGACATCTTGTCCCAGTCAAGTGAAGAGAGCGTTGAGGGTGATTTAGGTGGCTCTGTCAAGCTGTCAGGCACAGGATGTGACTCAGGAACCAGACCAGCGGTTGTAGTTAATTCGTGTTTTATTAGGGTAATGTCCAAACAAAGACTGCGTTTTCTCATGAAGCAATACAGGGATACAGGTCCTGCGGCATTGGGAGAAAGTTGACAGAGCAAGGGACTTCTTCCCGCCTGTTCTTTAAGAAGGGGCCAAACGGGCGCGCAATCTTTCGCTCCTCCTTAACTGCCCCTCAGGTACTGCCCACCTTCCCCCCCTTCTCTCCTGTCTTTTCAGCTGTCTGCGTGTGCGCGGTGAGGGGGGAAGCATCACCCCCTCCTCTTCTGAAGTTTCCGATTCCAGGATGGGGGATAGGGGAGGGGCTGATGGTAAACTGCCTCCCCGCTTTTCGGCTGTGAGCAGCCCTCCCTCTTCCCCCTCTTGCTCTGAGCCTGAAAGAGGGGGAGGCGTGAGAATGTCCAGGGAGGGCTCAGGCTCCCCGTTGCTAAGCGACCTTATCACTGGCAGTTCCTCTGTTTCGTCTTCGCTCCAAAGGGGGGAAGTTCCTCCCCCTTCCCTCTGCCATCCATCCGAATACTCTTCTCCCAACGCTCCGGGATCCAGCTCCCCGGGATTGGGACCCCAGCTCTGCCTTCCGACAATGCTGTATGATTTCTTTTGGTATTTTTATTGCTGCTTCTATTTCTTATAAAATATTACAATTTGCATTCCATAGAATTCAAATTGAAATATAATATAAGAAATGAAAGAAACAACAATACAATTTAAATCGATATGAATATTTAATGTGGACATGCCACAGAGCACCTGTGGACCATGGAGCACCATGTGGGAACCATCGTCTCATCCATACACTGAGATTACAAAGCTATACCTGTCTAGCTGGCCCTGTGCATGGAACCAGTAGCATTTCAGAGAAAACTACCTTGGAGCTCCTGGATTTCAGTATCCTATCTAGCAACCTAAATTTTGCTTCCAGGATCATATGACTGCATTTCCTCATGTCATTGGTGCCAATGTGCACCACAATCACTGACTCCTCCCACAGCACTAGTACCAGGCTATCTAGACAATGGGTTACACTGTAACTTTCACCCCAAGTAAGCAATTAACTCTGTGATCTGTATGCTGATCACACACCCAGCTATCAGTGTTCCTAATGATCATGTCATCCACTACCAGGATCCCCTCACATCACAGAAAAGTATCCTTAGCATGAGAGGATAGGTGCTCATTCCCTCAAAGAATTGGCTTCCTTTGAAGGGATTGTTTCGCTTTTTCTCAGAGTGATGCTTTCCTTCCCTGAGACCCTCATTCTCTGTGATAGCAAGGGAGCTGTCATCCTCTCTGAGAACAGGATGCTGGACTCGATGCGCCATTGGCCTGATCTAGGAAGTTATTCTTATGTTCTTAACCCCTGGTTTACACTGACTGGCAGCAGCTCTCCAGGTTTTCCAGGCTTACCTGGACATGTCAGAAACTGACCTTAAGATCTTTTGCATGCAAAGCATGCACTCCACTACCACACCATGGCCCTTCAGGACTCAATAACTTGAACTCAGGGCCGGTGCCAGAGGGCAGCCAGGTTGGGCCCTGGCCAAGGGCCCCTGAAGGGCCCCTCCTTAGGGTGGGTGGGTAGCACTCCCTTGCGTGATCTGCGGCAGCATTGACCCCTGATGCTGTTGCTGATTGCAGACAGGGAGCTCCCAGGCACCACCCCTACTACTGTGCAGGCCTTCAACACCTCCCTACATGCCCCACCTACCTATCACTTGAAGTAAATGCTGGCTGCACTGCGGGTGCAAGCCTGCCGTCAACCAAGATGGCAGATGAGGTTTCCCTAAGGGGCTGATGCCACTGCCACCATCTTGGTTAATGGCAGGTTGTGCGCGTGTAGCACACATGCATGCCATCAACCAAGATGGCGGTGGAGGCATCAGCCACTTAGGGAAGCCTTGGCTGCCATCTTGGTTGATCGCAGGCATGCGCATACAGCACGGGCAGCATTCACTTCAAAGGAAAGGTAGGTAGGTCCTGCATACATGTGGGTGCTGGGGCAGGTTGGTGCCCAAGGGCCCTGGCAGCACCGGCCCTGCTTGAATAGAAAGCAAATAGGCAGCCAGTGAAGATTGAACAGGACCGAAGTAATATGCTCAGTCTAGCCAATCCCCAGCAAAATGTGGCAGCTTCATTTTGGACTAAGGGTCGTTTCCCAATGCTTTTCAAGGGCAGCCAGACCCATGTAAAATGTGTTACTCACTTCCAATCTAGCAATTACCAAAGCATGAATGGTTGTGGTTATATCGTTGTTTCTTAAGAAAGGGTATTGTTGGAAAATTGAAAAGCACTCCTATTCACTGCCACCACCTGAGCAGAACACAAACCTGTGCCTTCTGGAGGGAGTGTAACCCATCCAATGCAGGCTGCACACATAACTCTGGATTAACTGATCATTAAACCAATAATGCTTCTGACTTTATCCGTATACACTTTGGGATTTTTTGCATTTTATAAACTGTATACATATAGGTCCTGACCTAGCAGTATAAATAGTAGAGATGGCAGAAGCTACAGCGAAGTGAAAAGAGGGACCAAAACCTAATGTGCTAGAAATCCTTATGAGACCCATGAACTCAGTGGCTGTTGTTTCAGCTCAAAACCAAACCCAGCTCATGATGGCTCCATTCATTTTGGTAGCCAGATGGAGCTAAGAGTGGCATCTGGCGAATGGATTGAACAGGCCCTGGAACATACTGTGAATATTGAACTAATTATTACTAAGTCCCCAAGCAAAAGCAGCTGGAGGGTGTTGGTTCTTCTATGCTAATGTGAAAACTGGGCTATAAGTGATGGTGTGTAAGCAGGACAGAGGGAAGATTTGAAACTATCATAGGCCTTGAACTTCATTCATATTAAGAAAACCAATTCTCTATATAAGTTTGCATCATATATTTTTTTCATTTTGCTTACTCTTCTTTCTGATTATTAGTTGCTTTATAATGTTGTTTATATTGTAGACCTGTTCTGAAGTTTGTCTAATGAAGGCGTTATATGTTCTGGTCCCTTAATCATTTCACCCACTGCTTGTGGGAGGAATAATTGCTTTGAGTTGGAGAAAATGTTCCAGAGAACAGGAGCTTTAATACTTTGAGACCTGGCAAAGCTCGGTTGGTTTGCAGAATAAGGCATGTGCGCCTTGTTTAATATTTCTAAGTCAAAATGGAAGAAAGTCCCAGTCTTTCCTAGAAACTTCTTTGCAAAGAACCCACATGTCTGAAAATGCAAAATATAGTTAGAGTGTTCTGTGAGTTGTATCATAGAAGATTTAAGGCTGTGTGAAACAAAGTCTCAAGTATTGTTGGATTGAATGAGTAGTATAATGGAAATTCAAAACACTAACTTGGATTCCTGCACTGAGCAGGGGGTTGGACTCAATGACCTTATAGGCCCCTTCCAACTCTACTATTCTATGAACTTGGTTTTTTTTAATGAATTTGTTTTTATATTACTTTACAATCCTTCATTCCTATTGCCAGACAGAGAAGCCTGGATTCTACTTAGGGACGGGGGAGAAATTTGTTTCTTTGCTTTTAAGTTGAATTTATCAAACTTGCACTTTACAAAAAAATATGAGAACTGAAACATAGCCATCCTTCAAAATTTGCACTTACCCAGTTTTTGCAGTGCAGTTCACCAACCAAGCAATGTTTACAAAAGTGCATATGTTAGGGGAAAGTGTGCAGAAAAATGAATAAGTGAAAACAACATACAAAATGCATTACATAGGAGAAATTGCTTGCAAAAATAAGTACATTAGTCAAAACTGCATACAAAAATGTACTTATTAGAAGACATTCTCACTAAAATGCTGCAGAAGTTTCATGAGGATTTAAAAAACAACAAATTGCTGGAATAATGTGGAGAACTGAGTCTAGGATTGGAAAAATGAGAAACTCAGAGCCAGTGTGGTGTAGTGGTTAAGGCAGCTTTTCCCAACCAGTGTGCCTCCAGATGTTGTTGGACCACAATTCCCATCTTTCCTGACCATTGGCAGTGCTGGCTGAGGCTGATGGGAGTTGTGGTCCAACAACATCTGGAGGCACACTGGTTGGGATAGGCTGGGTTAAGGTGTTGGACTACGACCTGGGAGACCAGGGTTCGAATCCTGCCATAGCCATGAAGCGCACTGGGTGACCTTGGGCCAGTGACTGCATCTCAGCCTCCTGAACACCCTATTCATAGGGTCGCCATAAGTCGGAATCGACTTGAAGGCAGTACATTTACATTAAGAGAATTGAATCTGATCCTTCCATCCCTAGTTCTGCTAATTCTGTGAGAGGCTTTGCTTTTGCAAAGCATAATAGTCTTTGTTAGGAAAATAGTCTTTTAATTCTATGCAGTGTTGCAATTTAGGTTGTGGAAGGCTTTGGGGTGGAGTTTTTGTTTGTGTGTGTTTTCTGTCCTTATATGATTCAATCCATGCAGAAAAGCAGAACAAACAAGCCTGGTTGTCATGGCAAATAACCATATGTATTTTATTTCAAGCACTTTTGTTCTACCTTTCCATTCCAGAACATATTCAAAGCAGGTTTTCTCTTTCTTCAAATAAATTGTTTATTTATCAGTTTCATTGTCCAAGTACAAAGACAACTGTATGAGTTTCAAAATGAAGATGTATCCTGAAGAGAAATGTGAAAATAGAGCTGTGTTTGTCCTTGCTTTCTGACCTAGAGACATAGCAGATAGCATTCTTTTGAAGGAGCTGCTTTTGCTAAGTCTAAAGCTGTCATGGTGCTTCCTTTCCTTTCCAGTGCAGTAAAAAGGAATCTAAAGAAGGTTAATGCCCTGCAAAAACATTTGTGAAGGTGATTTGTACCTCTTCAGATATGAACTTAATTCATTGCACAGAAAAAGTGTCTGTGGTCTGTGAGTGGGCTGGCAAAGATGTGCTGGTAATACTATGTGCCTGCCTGTCTTTTGTACTTAGGGCTGGCAGGTCAGAAGCATCCCAAACCCTGAGATTCTGGGGGCGGGCCCAAGTGACAGCATGGGGCGGGTCCAAGTGATGTCACAGGGTGGGTCCAAGTGACACGGGGTGGGTCCAAATGACATCATGGGGCGGGTCCAAGTGATGTCATTAAGCATGATACATAGGAATCCTGACTGGTTGTGAGATGCTTCGTTTTCTGCCTTACTCGTAGGAATCTTGTTGTGGTTGGTATATTGCATTTAAGAAATCATCACTGTCTTTTGTTGTTCTTTTTCTATTGGCATTTCATTTACCTTTATCTTCACTCTCTTTCCTCCATAGAAGCAACAACAGTGGTTCCATGCACTCCGCTCAACCTTCTTAAACCCACTGATGATGCACCTTGTTGTTTATTTCTTGTCCAATAATGGTAAAAGAGAATTCACATACTGGGCAGCGTGGGTGCAATTGTTGTTGTTCCTAAGCTACTGCCTATGAAGGTAGACTAAATCATGTGTGCTTTCCCTCTGTCAGTTATATTCACTGGAATTGGGTTAGCTGATAAAGTGAGTTTATAGCCGCCCACAGGGGAGACAGAAAAGGGTAGAGAATCTTCTTACTCATTACTCAGACCTCTTTCTGAAGTGAAGGGTCAAATCTGTAAAGAAATTTGGATGTTAAAAGGTAGGGGCAGGGCATTCCAGGCAGGGGGTTGCCAACCCTATTTGGATATGGATATCTTTGCAGGGGATCCCTAGTCAAGCTTTACCAATCCAGAGCTTGGAAAAGTTACTTTTTTGAACTACAACTCCCATCAGCCCCAGCCAGCATGGCCACTGGATTGGGCTGATGGGAGTTGTAGTTCAAAAAAGTAACTTTTCCAAGCTCTGCATGACACAATCCAAACCATATCTGAGAAGTAAGTCCTATTGAGTTCTATGGGGCTTAGTCCCTAGGAAGTGTGTTTAGAATTGCAGCTCTTTGGGGGCATCCATCTTTACTTTTGAGTGGTCCCATCTAATATCTCCACACTAGGCTCCTTTCTTCCTACAATGGCCTTCTAGTGACTGGCCTGGCCTGGCTTGAGGGAACTTGAATCCTTTTTGCCAGAAGTGATTTGGCTAGATTAAATGTTCCCTACCCAGGCTCCAACTTTTAGCCAAGATTTCTGTCTTCATTTCCAATCAGATAAATGTTTTTGTATGAATTGTATGTGCCAAGCAACTGTGGCTGATGCTTAATGTATCATGCTTAATGACATCACTTGGACTCGCCCCATGATGTCACTTGGATCCACCCCGTGACATCAGTCGGGCCTGCCCCCAAAATCTCAGGGTTTGGGATGCTTCTAACCTGGTAACCCTAGTCCAGTGCAATGTTTTCTGACTGCTGGAGATGCATACAAAGTATATTAGTATGTCCCCCTAGGATCATAGTTGGAAAGGACCTCAAGCGCCATCTAGTTCAACCTTACTATTATAGCATTCTTGATAGATAGCCATATAGCCTTTATTTAAGAAGCTCTTAATGAAGAGAATGCTCTGCCTTCTGAGGCAGTCCATTTCATTGTCAAACAGCTCATACCATTAGGAAGTTTCAAATATTTAATCTAAACCCTTTTCTTAAAATATGATTTATTTATTTTTGGTTTGGGTTCTTTTCTGGAGCAACAGAAAACAAATTTGCTTGATCTATGTGACAGCCCTTCAAATATTTGAAGATGGCTGTCATGTCTAAGGGGTAACTAACATTTCAACAGCTTTTAAAACCTTGCTACAAATAGGCATGGCCAGAACAGGCATGCATCCACATTGTACTTGTCCTGACAGTTATGTATGTTGGAGAGGAGTGCAATTTGGTGTTCCTTGGCAATTGGACTTTATTTTCTAGTTCATTGAATATTGTCTGCTTTTTGAATGCCTCAACTTTTTCTGGGATGTTGTTGAGGCCACAGGTAGCTCTGTTCTATGTATCTGATGTGTTAGCTGTGCTGTCCATTGAACTGAAAGATGTGTATTGGAAGAACCATGCAATGAGGGGATTCATGAGATGTCCCCTGTTTTTGGAGGCCTCCTTAAGGTAGTAGATTGAAACTGAAGAAGCTGTGTTGCTGCTGAGGTTTATAAAGTGGTTCATCAATTTTAAATAGCAGTAATATATTATTGAACATGATGGTTTCCAAGGGAAAATGGAAAATGAGCTTAACAAAACTGAACCATTTATTTGCTTTACACATTAATAATCTTCAGCAGCACCCTGCCTAATATTTCACTGCCCTTTCCTCTATTGCTGGATTAACGCAAAAAAATTTGAAGGGCATCCTTGACCTAAGGCTTTCAGTACACAGATATAACTGACTGCTGACATTTTGAACCTTCAATTAGCTCATCCCTTCTTCCCCCCACCGCCACTTATTAGCAGCTAAATCACTCTCCGTAGTCTCCCATTGTTACTCAGCCTATTGAGGACTCAGGACAGCTGAATTGCTAGAGTCTTCTGTTGGCAAACAACCTATTCAAAGTTTAATAGTGATGGCTTGAAGGAAGGAGACTCAAACAACTGGTGCAGTTCTGCTGTGTCAGTATTCACATTTCATTGCCATTGGCTGTTCTCTTATAGATTGTGGACAGATTAAAAAGTATTTCTGGGGGCTGGCTTAGCTCAGACCTTCTGTTCAGGCCAAAACGTTTGACTAGCTGGTTGGAATGGAAACAATCCTCTGTTCGTGTCTGGAAAACAGTACTTTCTGTAAACGCTTTTGAGGTGAAATCATACTGCATTGTACTTTCTAGCTCTTCTGTTCCAAGTGAGAAGATCTACTAAGCTGTGATAGCAGATGTAAGAGTAATAAAATGCTACTTAAAAATGTAAATGTACTGCCTTCAAGTCGATTCCGACTTACGGCGACCCTATGAACAGGGTTTTCATGAGGCTGAGAGGCAGTGACTGGCCCAAGGTCACCCAGTGAGCTTCATGGTTATGTGGGGATTCGAACCCTGGTCTCCCAGGTCGTAGTCCAACATCTTAACCATTACATTACAGAAACTGTATTGACTGTCTGCTTCCAGTGCAAGGTTCCCAAACTGTGGTCCATGGACCACCAGTGGTCTGCAAGCTTCATTCAGGCATGTCTGTAAAAAAATATAAAATCATACAACACTTAGCACAGTGCATTACAATTGCTCCAACAGGCAGAAAAATCATGAAGTGATCTGCCAAGACTCTCAGCAATTTCAAGTGGTCCATGGGGGGGGGAATTTGGGGGGAACCACTGCCATAGTTAACTGATTATTCTCTCTCCATGATCATGTACACCACTTGATTATTTTCAGTGAGCTTCATTGGTGCTGATTGCCTAGAAAACACACCCCTTGTGAACTGTGAGGCAGTTAGAAATTAAAGGCAGTAATTATACAGCCACCTATTTCATGTGTGTTTCTGCCAGGGGTGGGAGATTTATACTGAAGGCCAGCAAAAAAGTTCACAAGTAAAATATAGTCAATAAATTTCCTCTGTTTGCATGTACATATATTTCTTTTTAGTGACACAAATGTTATAGAAGAGTTGAGTCAATGCTAGAATGTTCTTTATCTAGATCATGGATGAAAAAAAATGGAAATGGACTGCCTTCAAGTTGATCCCGACCCTGTGAATAGGGTTTTAATGGTAAGCGGTATTCAGAGGGGGTTTACCATTGCCTCCATCTGAGGCTAGTCCTCCCCAGCTGGCTAGGGCCTGTTCAGCTTGCCACAGCTGCACAAGCCAGCCCCTTTCTTGTACGCAACTGCCAGCTGAGGGGCAGCTGGGCTCCTTAGAACTATGCAGCTTGCCCACGGCTGCACAGGTGGCAGGGCACGCAACCCCTGAGCCACTCACTGTGGGGGTGATCTTTAGCTGGCCTTTGACACCCAGGAGACACGAGTGGGGATTTGAACTCACAGACTCTGGACTCCCAGCCAGGCTCTCCTCCCCACTCTGCTATGCTGTGCAGATCATGGATAGCTATCTTTTTTTTTTTAGCTTGAGAGCATCCTTGGCCAACCCCCCTAGGGCTGCATTCCAGCAGTGGGTGTGGCCATCCCCAACTCTTGTGTACACATATGCAAGCATACACAGAGCCCCCTCTCCTCAGCTGATGCATGCAGATCACCTGAGGGAGGGGCATTGTCATCTCATTACTGGTCATCAGATGATTGATGCAATGATTGGGATGGAGGTGATTTGCATTCCCATCATGACACTGTGGTTTAAACCTCTCTGCCCACTCCAGTGTTATGTCTAGTTTACTTTCTTCTTGCCACCGCTGAAATTGGTGGGGCCTTGGGGGACCAGGAAAACTTGCTTTGGGGCCAGGGGTTAGTGACCCTGATCCAGAAAATGCACCAATTTGTGTGAACCGTTGTGTTTTCAAGGCTCCTTATTAAAATGTTTTGCCGTGCGCATTTAAAGGCCATTGTAGGCCTTGTCAGATAGATTTTCAAGTAAAAGCTTTCTAAAAGTATCCAGCAGGCCCTAATGTTTATTAAAAGATATGTTTATTGAAAAGTAAAATTAGGATTATGTTGTAGCAAGTGTATAAATTGGTAATGTGCCTGTGGTTGCATTCACATGGCACTGTAAACCATAAACAAAGATTGGAAGCAAGTGTGAAAGGCACTTCACTGTTGGCAGTGTCTGTATTAACCCTTGTGGGTTCCAGCAATCACACTGATAAACACTTTAACAGCAATTAATGGTTTCATTGGGTAGATAAAAGGGGTTGCTTGCAGCCTCATAGGGGATGGCACAAAACTGGATTTGTAACAGCTCAGACTGCTGTATTTGCCAGTTCAATAGCAGGGGCCTTTGGGAAATGTAGTCCCAAAACCCCACAGCCCATGATTCCAATGAGTCCTGATGCTAATAAGACTACAGCTGCCAATTCCATGTCTGTTTCAGCTGAGCTCTGAACTTAATTCTTGTAAAGGTCATGGACACAACTTTTTCAATAGTTTTTCAAACCAATTTTAAAACTGAGGAGCATATATGTTCATTTTGAAATTGGACCTCTAAGGCTGATAGCAAAAATTGATTGGGCAAATATCTGCATGTTCTGATATACTGAAAAATAACCCAGTTAAACATTTTATTGGAGTTGTAAGATTGAAAAATAAGTGTTTTGAGATCCTCCTTTGTATGGGGCTTCACTACTATTTGTAACATTTTGTATTTTGCACATATTACAAGAGCACTCTGTTCATTGGAAAAAATATTCCTGAAAACATGACAGTTTTTCTTAGAACCATTAAAATGTCATTAATCACAATGACTTGTTTAAAGCCCCATAAAGCCAGAAGCCCCAGAAATTCAGCTGTAGAAATGGCTTATTTGAACCATTAGCCAACTAATCTATTTGCCAGGCTCATGTATAAGTTTGGGGTGTGTATCTGTGTAGAAGAAATCCAGCTGACTATCAGATTCTCCTAGTTACTTAGAAATCCTCTTGAGAAATTGAATATTTTTGGGTTAATAAGGCAGGGAGAGACAGATCAGAACAAAGAGACACTACACATTCCTAGCATTTGTCATCCGTTCACTGCTTTTGGTGTTCATTGTATTGATAATGAACGCAAGTAAAACATGTAAAATTGTTTCTGCTACACCAGGGATGCTCAGATGATTTGTATTTTTAGCTTGTTGATACAGAGAGAGGCTGAGCTGTATTGCCGAGCTTTAGTTAACTCTTTGCAAGCCACACAATGTATAGTCATGCAGGGCTGTAACTAAAAGGCTGTGCCCCTTGACATTGATGCTAGGAAAAGAAAGGAAGATATTGCTGGCAGCATAAGAACATAAGTAGAGCCTGCTGGATCAGGCCAGTGGCCCATCTAGTCCAGCATCCTGTTCTCACGGTGGCCAGCCAGATGCCCATGGGAAGCCTGTAAAGCAGGACCTGAGTGCAAGAGCAGTCTCCCTTTCTGCGGCTTCCGGCAACTACTATTCAGAAGCATACTGCCTCTGACCATGCAGGCAGAGCACACCCATCATGACTAGTAGCCATTGATAGCCTTAATCTCCATGAATTTTTCTAGTCCTGTTTTAAAGCTATCCAAGTTGGTGCCATCACTGCCTCCTGTGGGAGCGAATTCCATAGTTGCACTATGTGCTGCGTGAAGAAGTAGAATGAATTATGTAGCCAGTGTTGATCATGCAAACTGCTACAGGGAGAAAACAGTGGTCTGTGTTTACTGCAGCCCAATGTTTTGTCTTGGCCAATAGCAACAAATGAAGTGTGTTGCAATACAAGTATAAATTAAAAATAAATTCCATTCCCTCTGTTTTTTTGTGGTTGTTTTTGCCACTGGTATGTAATAATATTACAGAATCAAACGTATCTTTCTTAATGCCCCTGGACTGGAGCAGGCTTGCACAACTTGGACCCATGGCTTGCAATACTGCCATAGCCTAGTCACAGTCTCAGCATTACTGTCTGCCAGGTGCCCATTTTTGCTGTCTTGGGCAGGCAAGGAAAACAAGTGTTTTGTTGAGTTATCAGTGGGCTGCCTTCCATTCATGGCCAGCTAGTTGTATTTGATTTGTGTTAATCTGGATTACAGAGTAGCTTTCTTGTAAAAACAGATACAGTAAAAGTCAGTCCATCATCTCAGTCTTCTATGGTATCTCCAATCTCTGATTTGTGGCCCTTGTGTACTATAGCAGTTTAAATGAATGGAAGCAAGCAGCAGTATTCTCTGACTGAAAACTATGACTGAAAGTACAGAAAACAATGTATATAATAAAAAAGAGACCTCTAAGTGGTTTGATAGAATAGCTGGCCTGGGAAATGGGAAAAACCCTAATGAGTCACCTAGTCCTTCTCCCCACTAATGCAGAATTGTTCCCTACTACATAGGGAGTTTCTAAGTCTTGCTGCATTGCTTTGTTGGCACCTAATATTCTTGACTTGATGATGAGATGTACATCTTGGGTCTTGACTGCTCTCTGGAGAATGGTTGCAATTACTTAATAGCCGAGAATTGGTCTAATATCGTTCATTGTAATTTTGTCTCCTCAACAAGACAGTAGTTCAGGGTGTTGTGGTGTGCAGCAGGGCTGTGGAGTTGGAGTCGTGGAATCGGAGTCGGAGTCGGAAGCAATTTTGGGTGGAGTCGGAGTCAAAGTCGGAAGCAATTCTGGGTGGAGTTGGAGTCGGAGTCAGAAGCAATTTTGGGTGAAGTCGGAGTTGGTAGAAATGTACTGACTCCGACTTCCAAATAAAATCAATATTTTAATATTAATATTAATTTATTGATATTAATACGTTAATATACATTTGCCTGTGAAGGAGTCAGAGTCAGACAGTAGAAAAATTAATATACATTTGCCATTTATGAAGGAGTCGGAGTCGGACAGTAGAAAAATAGAGGAGTTGGAGTCAAAAGTTTGACATACCGACTCCACAGCCCTGGTGTCCAGCTTCTTGTTTGGCTTCTAAGGCTGGGAAGAGAAAACTGAGATGTATGTAGCGAGTAGGCATTTGGATCAAAAAACCTCAAATTCCAAGGGTGCCTTTCGGACAGGAGTTGGGGTAGGGACATACAAAACAGGGTTAAAGCCAAAATTAACTTGAAAAAGAAAAGAAAAAAGTGTAAAAGCATTTGTTATTTATTTTGTTGAAATAGTACCCTCGCCAGATCTGAAGCTAAGCCAGTAAGTTTCCTGAGTGACCTTAGGTCAGCCACTGTTTGTCAGCCTAGTCTACTTCACAGGGGTGTTGTGATAATAAAAACAGGACAATCTAATACACTACCCAGATGCACATTTAATAAACAATTAAGTTTTTGGTTATTTGTTTTTAACAGGTCATTTGACTGCTGGTACTGCAGTTCTTCATTTGTTTTTGGATTCAGTTCAAGGTGCTGGTTTTTATCTTTTAAAGCCTTAAACATCCTTAAACCAGGGTACTAAAGGACTGCCTCTTCCCACCTGAACCTGTCCATTAATTAACTTCTTAGGAAGTCTACTTTTGAGCGCCTCTACCTTCTGGAGAGAGGGTCTTCTTAGTAGTGGCACATAAGCTGAGACATCTCCCTCCTTCGCCATATTTGCCTAGTCCCTTCATTACTCTAATTAAAGAGTACTCAAAGAGTGGTCGTCGGTGGCTCTGCTTCGGACTGGAAGGAGGTTTCGAGTGGAGTGCCACAGGGTTCTGTCCTGGGGCCGATACTCTTCAACATTTTTATCAGTGACTTAGATGATGGGGTGGAGGGAAGCCTTATGAAGTTTGCGGATGATATGAAACTGGGAGGGATAGCTAACACAATGGAAGACAGGAATAAAATCCAAAGGGACCTGGATAGACTAGAAAATTGGGCTGAAATTAATAAAATGACATTCAATAAAGACAAATGCAAGATTCTGCATTTAGGCCACAAAAACAAAATGCACGGGTACAGGATGGGAAATACCCGGCTTAGCAGTAGTGCGTGTGAGAAGGACCTTGGAATTGTAGCGGATCGCAAGTTGAACATGACCCAGCAGTGTGATGCTGCGGCAAAAAAGGCAAACACGGTTTTGGGCTGCATAAACAGAGCTATAGTTTCCAGGTCGAGGGAAGTAATAGTCCCACTATATTCTGCATTAGTCAGGCCTCATCTGGAATACTGCGTTCAGTTCTGGGCGCCTCATTTTAAGAAAGATATAGACAAGTTGGAGTGGGTTCAGAAGAGGGCGACAAGGATGATAGCCGGTATGGAGAACAAGTCGTATGAGGAAAGGTTGAAGGAACTTGGCATGTTCAGTCTGGTGAAGAGAAGGCTGAGGGGCGACATGATTGCACTCTTTAAGTACCTGAAGGGCTGTCACATAAAGGAGGGTACAGATTTGTTCACTGCTGCCCCAGAGGGTAGGACTAGGTCTAATGGTTTTAAGTTGCAGGAGCGTAGTGTCATGGCCCCGTCAGAGGACTCATCAGACGAGGATAACTCGGGAGTAACAGCAGCAGACCCAGAAGCAGCAGACTCAGAAGGAGAAATGGAGGAAACTCCTGAGAACCCAGCTCCTTCTCCCCCTCAGCTGCAGAGCACCCCAGACACAGCTGAAGCCTTCAGCCAGACGCAGCCAGTGAACAGGATACTCCCCCCTCACGGGCAGAACGTAGACAACAGAAAGTCAGGCAGAAGAGGGGCAGGCCTGTCCACCTAAGGCCAAAACGCTGATGGCTCACACCTGCTGACAAACCTGCTCCTTAAAAGTCAAACCTTGACTTCAGCTTGTTGCTGACTACAACGTCAGGCGTGACCACTGTGTGTCCTATTCCCTGAACCTTGACTTGGACTGATCTCTCGGCAAACTAGACCCGGACCTTCACTGACGTCTCTTCTGGATTTCTGGCTTGGCACGTAAGCTTTGAACGGCCTCTGCTCTTATCTTGCTTCCTCCTTGCTAGCCTGGCAGATTTATAGCCAAGCTGCCGGCTGAGGACTTACGGCCTGGCAATTACCAAGGAATCTCCAGCCCTGCCTGCACCCCCACCGACACTGCTGTCTCAGTGACGAGCTGACACGTAGATTCAGATTGGACATTAGAAGGAACTTCTTGACAGTAAGGGCAGTTCGGCAATGGAACCGACTGCCTAGGGAGGTGGTGGGATCCCCTTCGCTGGATGTCTTCAAGCAGAGGCTGGACAGCTATCTGCGGGAGATGCTCTAGCTGTGGATTTCCTGCTGTGAGCAGGGGGTTGGACTCGATGGCCTACAAGGACCCTTCCAACTCTATGACTCTATGGCACCAGACAAAGTCTGTCCTGTTTTCCTCAGCCTGTAATGACATCTGAAGGCCTTTTTATGATAGCTTCTCCCCCTACCCTTCTCAATTGATGATGATTGTTTTAAAAGCTTTTACATATTTGCTCACTTGTTTGTTCTCATTGCGTTCATTGTCTTTACCTGCTCCTTTTGTTGTATTATTATGGTGTTATTATTTCAAAGTTTTAGTATTAATTTTTTTTAGCCACATTGAGGCACAGTGATGTGGCAGGATATAAATTAAAAGGTTCCTGTAGAGATGGCAAATCAGTTCATGGTTGGGATTTCTCTCTAATATTTGTACTGATCTGTCATCATGCTGTAGTTCTTCCTTTTTCTAATTAGAGTGCATTGCTCTCCTCCTTGATGAGGCTGTTCAGCAAAGAAGGGGGGAGAAGAGAAAGGTTGATGGTGAGGATGGGACTACATTAGTGTTTGGATGCTGAGGCAGCATACTTGGAGCTGAGCGACTGTGGAAGAGCGGCCAAGTGAGAAAAGAAGGTGGCTCATGGAGGAAGAGGAAGGGGGATGGGTAAGTCCGGGCACCTCCACTGTCAGTACTGAAAAGTTAACTGTGTTGTGTGGAGAAAAAGAAAGAAGAGCAGGCAACCAGTGAACCAGTGAACCAACGAAGTTGACAAGCAAATATAAGGAGATGCTTGGATGCACAATGTACATGTGGGCAGCGGAGGAGGAAGAAGGAGGCAAAGCGAGGCAGGATGATGGAGAAGCAATGATGATGGGGAGGGGGGTGAATAGGTGGTACATTGAGGGCAGAGATGGGAAGGTGAGCTCTGCTGTGGTGATAGCAAAGTGGGGCAAGGGGCATGTGTGAAATTGAAGATGTGGGTGCAGAGAAATTGGGTTGAGGGTTTCTTCCATGAGTATTGTTTTCTTGGTGTGGATTGCATTTACACTGGAGTTTACCCACCAGCATGGCTGAAAACATGTTCCAATTTTATCTGGGAACTGGAGTTAAATATGTACTTGTGTTCAAGGATTTTTTTTAAAAAAATCTGAAAACATTAATGTTGCAATAAGGGGTATTTTGGAAGTGAATATTTTCACATTGGTTTGGGGTATATTATTGACCGTGGTGGAAATGTTTTGCTTTTTGACATACTTGCTATCATAAAGTGAACACTTTATTTATTATGGTTTATTATTTATTTATGTGTAGACATTGGAAATGAGCTATGGGACTTATTTCCAATAGCATATGACTGAGCTGTTAGTATAAAATGGGTGTAACTGTTGCCTACATCAAATTGCCAGAACAGTTTATTTTTATATCTCCAGTCTTTTTAATTAACTGTGAATTGTAGCATCTCACTAGCTCCTGAGTCTTGCAATGGACTGCTGCAATCAAGTACCAACTTTTTAAAGAAAATGAATTCAGGCTTTCTTTGCCTGAGCAAACTTTATGATAGCAGCTTTTAGTAACCAGAACTCAGTATTGCATATAGCAAGAAGAATGCCCTAATTTGTAAGCTAAGATTTGTAAAATTATATTTTTGTATGTTTATAGGAAAGATCAGCACCTTCTTTCTCCCGTGAACTGCTGGTATCTGGTACTGACCCAAACTCGGAGAGAAAGCAGAGACCATGCTACCCTGAATGACATCTTCATGAACAATGTCATTGTCAGACTTTCACAGATCAGTGAGGATGTCATCCGGCTGTTTAAAAAGGTAAACAAATGGTGATGCATCACATAATAGCATCCTGAGAGAGTAAATACCACATGATGTACTGGTAAGAGAACCATATGTGTATGTGGAATGACAGAGCAAATTAATCTGGACATGTTCTGCTATATTAAGACTGGTGAACTGTATTCTGTGGCTTCCTTATAAATAATTGTGGAGGAACTGTAACATTGGAAGGTTAAAGTTATATTTAATCTTTTTATTTATTTATTTGATTTATATCTCGTCGTTCGTCCTAGTGGGAGCCCATGTATTTGTGAACAGTTGTGTTATAAAAGTGGTTTGTGAGTATGAGGGGAAAAGACTGGTCATTTACTTCTGACTGAGGCCTGGGAGATACAGTGCACAGGGGTTTTTCAGATGACAGTCTTCCAAGAAACAGCTAGGCTGTTGTAATTACTAAACGGTGACTATATACCCTGCTGGGTTTCCCATTATGTCAGTTGGCATTAAATACCAGTTTTTATATGGATCATTGGAATTGAAAAGGTCAAGCTGTGAGAAATCATTTAGTGGACATTCCATTTGACTCTTGGTTTTTAGATAAAAACCAGTGAAATGTTGGATTGTCAGACCCTTTTGAGTAGGTAAAAGGTTCTGACTGAAGTATATAAAAAGGCAGGCACAGCATGACTGATGGGAAGCTGAAGTCTGCAGGGGAAGACCGAGGCTGCAGGAAGCTTCAGGAGAGCTGGAAGCAGCTAAAGCTAGAGCAGGGCTGAGAAACCCTGCAGTAGATGGCCGTTCAAGGAAGAAGTCAGGACACCAAGTGGAAATTGCTGAAGCTAAGGCCTGCAGGGAGAGAGACTCCATCAGCTGTCCTCCAGAAGCGCCAAAGCCAGATGGTTAGAGGTTGGCAGTAGACCACAAGAAAACTCTTTACGTTAACTGGGGAGGAGAACATAAGCGCAGTTGGCTATTGACAAAACAGGGAAGATAACTAGTGCAAGGAAACAGCTTTAAAACAATAGCTATTTTAAAGAAATAGCTAACATCAAACAAAGCTGCTGCTTCTTCCTAATTTTATATCCTGCCCTTCCCCCCAGAAGGAGCCCAAGGCAGCAAATAAAACACTAAAAGCACTCTAAAACATATTAAAAACAGACTTTAAAATACATTAAAACACCTTTAAAAACATATTAAAACAAAACATCATTAAAAGGTCCCAGGTCATGTTCTGAAGGCACATAAGGCCAGCTCCCTGCTGAAGCTAAGCAAGGTCAGGTCTGTTCAGTGCCTGGATGGGAGACCACCTAGGAACCATATGTAGGCCGCCTTGGGTTTCATGAAAAAGAAAGCGGTGTATAAATGAAATAAATAAATAAAAACATCTTTTTTAAAAAACATCTTAAAATGTAATTCCAACATAGATGCAGACTGGCATAAGGTCTCTACTCAAAAGGCTTGTTGAAAGAGGAAGGTCTTCAGTAGGTGCCGAAAAGATAACAGAGATGGCTCCTGTCTAATATTTATGGGGAAGGAATTCCAAAGGGTAGGCGCCACAACACTAAAGTTCGCTTCCTATGTTGTGTGGAATGGACCTCCTGATAAGATGCTATTTGCAGGAGGCCCTCACTTGCAGAGCACAGTGATAGACTGGGTATATAAGGGGTAAGATGATATTGCAGGTATCCTGGTCCCAAGTTGCATAGGGCTTTGTACACCAAAACCAGAACCTGGCACTTAGACTGGTAGCTAATGAGCAGCTAGTGCAATTCTTTCAGCAACGGAGTGACATGTTGGCAATACCCTGACTCATTGAGCAGAAGCGCTGCTGCAGTTTGCACCAGCTGTAGCTTCCGGATTAACCTCAAGGGCAGCCACACATAGAGCACATTACAGTAATCCAGCTTGGAGGTTACCAGTGCATGGACAACAGTGGTCAGGCTATCCCAGTCCAGAAATGGCCACAGCTGTCTTACCAGCCAAAGCTGGTAAAAGGCACTCCTAGTCACCGAGGTCACCTGGGCCTCTAGCAACAAGGATGGATCTGGAAGCATCCCCAGACTACGAACCTGCACTTTCAGAGGGGGCAAGACCCTATCCAAAGCAGGCAGTTGACCAGTTATCCGAACTTGGAAACCACCAAACCACAGCACGTGTGTCTTCCTAGGATTTATTTATTTATCCAGCCCACCGCTGAGTCCAGGCAGTGGTTCAGGGCTTGCATGGCCTCTTCCAATTCACGTGTTACAGAGAAATAAAACTGGATATAATCAGCGTACTGTTGACACCTCACCCCAAATTTCCTGATGACCGCTCCCAAGGGCTTCATATAGATGTTAAACAGCATTGGGGACAAGATGGTACCTTGTGGCACCCCACAGCACAACTGCCAGGGGGCCGAAAGACAATTGCCCAATGCTATTCTCTGAAAATGACTCTGGAGATAGGATTGGAACCACTGTAAATCAGTGCCTCCTATACCCATCTCACCATGTCTGCTCAGAAGGATACCATGATCAACAGTATCAAAAGCCACTGAGAGATAAAGTAAGAATAACAGGGTCATACTCCCCCTGTCCCTCTCCCGATAAAGGTCATTCATCAGGGTGACCAAGGCTGATTCAGTCCCATAACTTGGCCTGAACCCAGATTGGAATGGGTCAAGATAATCTGTTTCATCCAAGAGTACATCCAATAGTGTGTGCCACAACCCTCTCAGTCACCTTCCCTAAAAGGGGGTATTTGCAACTGGGCGGTAGTTGTCACAAAGCAATGAGTCCAGGGTGGGTTTTTCAGGAACGGTTGGATCACCGCTTCTTTCAGGGCACCTGGGACCACTCCGTTCCACAAAGCCGTGTTGACCACACCCAGGATCCACTTGGTCATACCACCTTGGCAAGCTTTAATAAGTCAAGAAGGGACAAGGGTCGAGAAGACACATTGTTGGTTGCATCATCACAATCACCTTGTCCACGTCATTAGCCGCATCAGCAGAAACAGATCTCAAGAAGTTGCAGCAGATGCTGCACTGGACACCTCATTGGGGGCTACAGTAGATGTGGATGGGACATCAAGATTGCTACGGAGGCGAGCAACTTTACCCTCAAAGTGCCTTGCAAACAATTTAAAGTGGGCCTCGGAAGGGTCTGAAACTCCATTTCCTGGAGTTGATGTCACCAGACCCCTGACAATACGAAAAAGCTCCACAGATGGCTACTTGAGGTTGCGATGGAGGCAGAGAAGTGAGCCTTCTTCGCCGCCCTCTGCCACACAGTAGGCACGGTTATGATGTTTTACTCATGCCCAATCAGCCTCACAAGCACGTTTTTCTCCACTTGTACACTAGCCATCGTCCAGCCTGTTTCATTGCCCTTAGTTCACTGGTGTACCAAAATGCAGACCAAGCTCCACGATGCCAGAGAGGGCGCTCAGTGGCAACCGTGTTAAGAGCCTGACATGTCTCCTTGTTCCACAGTGTGGCAAGGGCTTCAACAGAGTCACCTGCTCTATCTACTGAGAACTCCCCCAGGGTATTCAGGAATCCAGTGGATTCCATTTGTCTCTGGGGGCAAACCAACTTAATCTGTCCACTGCTTAACCATCTTAATCTGTCCACCACTTAACATCTAACCTGCAAACCATCATAGTATATTATAAATAAGTTATATATTATAAATAACATAATAAATAATAGATTTGTGTGGATTTTAATTTTTGTCTCCTGCTGTGTTCATCCTATGCCTAAACCCAGCTACTGTGTGTGTGATGATAGGTAAATAAGGGAATATTTAGTTTTGCCTGATTATTCGTTGAATAGGATTACTCCTCCCTCCCGACTTGATAGGCAGGGCTTCAGTGTCTTGCATCTTCTCTTCCAGGGAGAGGAGTCATCCTACTCTGCAGAATGCTTCCCTGCCTAGGGCAGTTAGGTTAGGGCTTTCTGTGTCTCTTCAGAACTCCCTTTTCCCCAACCCTTTTTCAATACGTGAATGTTAATTGGTTTTGTTTGAGTTCTTCTCTTTCCTCTTCTTCCTACCTTCCCACAAAAAAACCCTTCCCCTTTTTCTCTTTATTCCTACCATTGTTGGTTGATTTTTGTTGTGTTGGGGTGGAGGTTTGTGGACAGAGAATTTGGACCTTTTTGCTGCTTGCCTGGTTAACCCTCTGCTGGTGGTTCCCACTCCTTTGGGCTGATCCACCTTTTTGCTGCCAGAGCAGGCAGCGAGCTCAGGCCCTCCCTTAGCCTGTGCGAGCTCGCTCACCATCTTTGCTCCACCTCCCCAGATTGATGTTGCCTTGTCCTCCAGGGCAGCCTTATACCTGATCCCTTCGCCGCACTGTGCTTCCCTGCTTGTCTGCGGCTCGATTTGGTTGATTGTTTTCAGTATTGGTATGGGGTGTTTTTTCAGCAAAGGCTTTCTAAGCAGGGGAGACCTTTTTATTCAAGGGGATTGCTAAAGTGCTCCCCCATTTACTTAAAACAAACAAGAAAAAAACAGCATTGAGGCCACATTTCCCACCCCCACCTTCCGACAGGGCCAGCTTTGGTCCATTCTGAGGTGCTGAGAGTGTGGAGCAGTGTTTTTTCCATGTCTTTGTGTTTGCTCAACAGAAGCCTGCCATTTTAAAGCCGTCACAGGAGCCTACCTTTCTGAAGTGGTCATTACTGCCAGGTGCCATATTTTGGGGGGTGGGGGAACGGTTACTACAGCAAGGCAATGTCTAACATAAGGGCCGCTTCTCCTTTGCATGCATCATCTACTGAGGGGGGTGAACCTTCCGACTGGGCTGATTCTGTCACTTCTGGGGTGGCAAGGGATTCTTTGCACCAGTTGTCTTCTTCCCCAGAGCTGAGGGTGGCAGTATTTAGTGCTGCTCAATCCCCAGGGGGCCCTCTTCCCTTCCCCTCAGAGGGAAGGAAACTTCCTTAAATTCCTGTCTTGGATCACATGCTATATGTATGAGCAAATGAGGGGAAAGAGACAGATCTAAATCCAAATGGAAGCATAAATGGGTTTCCAGGCAACATGGCAGAAGTCAATCCCCAGGATTTCACAGCATGTCCAGGTCCTCAGAATCTTCTCCTGTGTGTGGCAGTAGCCACTCCTAAATCATAGTGGGTCTCCTGCGAAGAAAAGGCCTAGAATAGGCGAGGTGGAGAGGTTCCCTGATACTCCCTCTGCTCATCACGCTATACAGTAGGGCCCCACTCATATGGCAGGTTCTGTTCCAGGTCTCCGCTGAAAAGCGAAAACCGCCGGAAAGTGGGGCCCTACTCAGCTGTAGCATGGGGAGCTCCAGCCACTGCGCTCCAGCTGACAGCAATCAACTGGAGCGCGTGATCAGCTGGAGTGCAGGGAGCTCACATGCTCCATCTGATCACAGTCAGCTGGAGGTCCCCGCACTACAACTGATCGCCCCGCTGGCACCATCATATTAGCGGAATGCCGACAAGCAGGACCCTACTGTACTGGAACCTATGTCCACAGTTTCACAGGACCACAATTCTCTGCCCACGAGGTGGTTTATAGACAGACTAGATTGTTCTCCACCAAACTATTCCACCCTCTCTTGGTTAAGTCTCCAGGGTACTCCATATGTCTGAAGGAGCGAGCCAAAGGAGCCCAAGCGGAGGTCTTGGGGGCAAAGAAGGCTTTCCCTGCTGCTGAAGCGAAGCCTGCTATCATTGCTATACATGAGGAATTTCAAAAAGTGTGGAAGGCTAAGTGGTCTCAACCTAACAGGGCAAGGGCTTTCTCTAATTTGAATAAGACCCTCTATGCTTTCCCTGATCCTGTAATGCCACAGCTTAGGTTCCCAGCAGTGGACCCTCCGGTGGCTGCTTTGGCTGCTCCATCGGTCATAGCCACGGGGGAGAGGAAGTAGTCCAAAGACCCATGTAACAAGAAGGTGGAGAGTGCTTTGTGCTGTAGCTTTGAATCAAATGCAATGGTTTTCAAAACTACTGCTGCTTCCTTGTTCTGTCCACGTGCAGCCTATCTTTGGACAGAGGAGCTGCTATACAAAGTGGATACATCCAAGGTAGTTAAGGATGGTCTTAAGAAAATCTTCCATGCTTCCACATTGGCCACTGATGCTTCCCTGGGTGCTTTCCAAGCAGTTGCTAAGTCCATGGCAGCTACAGCTGTAGCAAGACAGAACATATGGCTACACCAATGGACGGTAGATTCTGTTGCCCAAAGCAAGCTCTTCAATCTCCCGTTTGCTGGTAAATGGCTCTTTGGGGGAAAATTGGATGCTTACTTGGTGGAAACTAGGGACAAAAAGAAGGCCCTTCCTCAACAAGGAGGAATTAAGGTGACATGTATGAAGCCACAACAGCAGCAATCCTTCTGGTCCTTTCATCCTTTCTACAGGGATTATGGTTTCTCCTCATTTTGACCCAGGTGAGGATGACAGAATAGAGGCAGTGGACGCGGGTTCCAAAGACTCACATCCCAGTTTGGATCCACTCACTTTCCCAAGGGATCCAAGAAGGGTAGTACCTGACAATCCAACACAGTACAGCATCCTCCTCCTTTTTATTTGTATGCCGCCTTTCCACAAAAAATTGAGCTCAAAACGACTTGCAACAAAGTAAAGGACAATTATAAAACAAAACAGTTTCATAATAACAAAAAATAATAAAGTAGCAACTTTAAAAAAATGTTTTTAAAGATGTTTTGTTTTAATGTATTTTAAAGTCTGTTTTTATGATGTTTTAAAGTGTTTTTAGTGCTTTTGTTTGCTGCCCTGGGCTCCTACTAGGAGGAAGGGCAGGATATAAATCCAATAATAATAAATAAATAAATATAACAACTATCACAGCAAACACAGCTACCCCCAACCCTCAAAGCCAAAGGGGGAAAAACCCTATACCTTCCGCAGAGGAATAGTAAGGGAGGCTCAAATGCCTCCCAGCATAATCGGCAAACTCCAATTCACAATAAGAACCAATTTTAATCTGTGCCTGATTATGCTGGTCTGCATTCGTTGAATACAGTGGTTCTCAAACTTTTTTGGTTTGCGGCGCACTGTAAAACATATAAAAATTTTCTGGTACACTTCGTGCACTTAGCCCCTCTCCCACTCTCGCTCTCTAGTTATAGCTGAATCTTCCTGGGGGGCTCAGCCCCAGGACCTCTTTCCTGATGGGCAGAAAACCTGAGTGGGCGCAAGTGTCCCTGAGCAGGTGCAGAGCGCCTTTTGCCTCACACGCAACAGGAGAGGAGAGGTGGGGAGGGGTCTCCCATCCCAGGCAGGCCTAGTAAGCCCCGTCACCTTTTTTTCTCCCCCTTAGTCCCCCACAACCCCCCCAAGTTTACCGCTGCCCTCCCTCTCTCATCCTGGCTGGTTTCGAGCCACTTCCTTCGGGGGTGGCCCCCAAGAAGAGCCAGCGGGGCTGATTTTGGCACGGGGCTCCTTCGAGGGCACCCCCAGCGAGGCCCCCAGAGCCCCTGCCTGCCTCCTCTTCCCCTGGGCGGGCAGGCAGGCAGGCTCGCTCCCTCCTTCCCTCACCTCTGGCTCTGAACTGGGCCGGCAGTGGGGACAGCCAGAGAACCAGCGGTGGCACAGAACGCGATTCCCGCTCCCTCCTCCTCGTCCTCCGCTGCTAGGCCTTGAATCCTCAGCCTCTCATGAGCCACTCTCCCAGTGCGGGATGGCCCAGTCCACAGTAGTACTTCGGGATAGTCACATGAACAGCTGCACCGACCCTCCCTGTCCCCTTCCCTGCCGTCAGGTGACTGGTGGTTGCCTCGGTCATAGAGACCCGACTGCCTAGAGCAGCATGCTATGGCTGCCCATCCTGAGAGAAGCTGAGGAGGCCATGTCTTTTAAGGGCAGATTGCATGCCAACGCTGCAAAATTACCTGCGAGTAACGGATTGATTCTCTAAAGGCCCTAGTCTATCATGGATGTAATATTCGTGGCACATCTAGCCACCTCTTGTGACGCACCAGTGTGCCGCGCGGCGCACCATTTGAGAATCACTGGTTGAATAAGATATACCACAGCAGTGAACTATCAGTCCAGGGAGGGATTCCTCTGCCCCCCATTATATCCATCATGTCTTCTCTTCTTCCAGGCATTTTAGGATGTGTTTTTAAATTTGTATATTTGTTTTTAATGTTTTTAATTGTTGTAAACCGCCCAGAGAGCTTTCGCTATGGGGCAATATACAAATGTAATAAATAATAATAATTCTGTAAACACCACATCTGAAGATGAAAATGAATTTCTTTTATGCTGTTTTATAAATGTGTGTGGTGAGGCCCAGGTGGCCACTTTACAGATTTCTCTTGAATGCAGCCGAAGCTGCCACGCCGTTGAGAGAATGAGCAGTCACCCTCTTGGGGGCCTCTCTATCCAGGGCCAAGTAAGCTTGTGTTATGGCTTCTCTCCGCCACCTTGGTATGGATGAGGAAGAAACCTTCATTCCCCTAGAAGGACCAGAAAAAGCCACAAAAAGTGCCTCTGATTTCCTGGACTTCAGGGTCCTCTCCAGGCACAAGCACAGCACACACCTGACATCTAAACAGTGCCATTTGTACTCCTGGTCACATGATGGATTTGGACAGAAGGAGGGAAGAACTACCCCCTGTGACCTGTGGAATACTGAGTTCACTTTTGGCATAAAAGAAGGATCAGGTCTCAACACCACTTTGTCTCTGTGAAAGGTATACAACTGGGAAGAAGAGGAAAGAGCTAATTAGAGACTCTTCAGGTCCAGTATCTTCTCCTTTTCTCCTTTACAGCCATGGTTGTGATTACAGTTAGGATTACGCATAAATTGGGTGTTAGGTTTCAGATTAGTGGTGACATACAGACTAACCTTTGTCTAGGACTAGTTTGGCTGTGCATGGAGGAAAAAACATATTATTAAAGGATTATTTGAGCTTGAGATAACAATATACTGTAACCTAGCAACAGCTGAAAACAAGCTGTTCATGTGAAAGTGTGTGTGTGTGTGTGTGTGTGTGTGTGTGAGAGAGAGAGAGAGAGAGAGAGAGAGAGAGAGAGAGAGATCCTTTTGTTTTATTTTAAAGCCCTTATCCTCAAACCCCATGGAGGACTTCAGCTGCTGCTGAAATTCTGCTTCTTATCACTTCTCCCTATCTTAAATGTGAAATAACGCTACGGATCTAGATCTAGATCTAAACTGTAATATATTTGTATAGCATTTTACATGATAAAGGTAAAAATAATTTTTTCTTTCACTGTTCACCAAACTAATGGTTTTGTCTTCACACCCTTTCCTTTTTCTGCTCCAGCATCCTACAAGCCAATCATCATGAATGCGGAGCGTGTTAGCCACTGAGAAATATCTTGTAACATGCGTCTTTGTCCATTCCTGCTGATTAGAGCCAATCAGAGTTAATGGAAGTGAGTCAGCCGCTGAGAAGACTCTTCTTAGTAGCTAGTACACTTCCCTTTCATGCTGATTGGCTCCTAGGGATGTCTGTTGTTGTGGGAAAAGAATTAAGAAGGATCTAATTCTCAACGCAGCAGCAATAAAGGGGGGGATGGGAGGAGGAGTGACTGTAACTATCGTGAAGGGATCCTGCACTTATGAATTTACTACTTATGCTACTGACTAAGACCTCAGGTCAGTCCAGTGCCCTGTTGACTCTTTTGCATTTTAAAAAAGCAATAAAATATTGCTTTGCCTTGACAGGTTTAACTATTTATTTTCTTAGACAGGCAAGTCTTTGGAACTGTCGCTTTTTCCTGTCATGACCAATGGGATCTGTGTTTACATTGTCCCTTCAACTAAGTTTCCCTCTGCCACCCCCTTAACTGAAATGTTCCTGGCATGAACCATCAGTAATATTAGTCTTGATGCCATCTGCAGCTTGCCACACACAACATCTGCTTTTAATTAGAGCAAAGCAGAGTTATTGAGTTGTGAATAAAATCTCAAATGTACCCTCAACATATCGCTTGAGGTTGAAGTCTCTACAGCTCGCAAGTCTCTGGGAAATAATGATGAGCTAAATCTATTTTCAAAAGGCTTATTCAGTGTTGCAATTTTACCATTACTCTCTCTGTGTGTGCGTGTACATATACAGTAGCAATTGGCTGCATTTCTGCAATAATTGGATATGCCAATGAATTATCAATTTTTCCTGATATTCTCTATCTTTGTTGAGACGATTTAGAAGTTGCAACTGTCCGTGGCTGTTTTCCTATTCATTCTTTTTAATTTAAAAATTGCTTTGAAATCATTGATAGCGTGAACATTAATGTTTATCGATCTTAACTTTCTATGTCAGCTCTTGAAATGTGTATTCCCTATCACTTATATAAATAAGTATATTGGGCAGGCAGAGGAGGTTGTTGTTGTAATCTGTTAAATGATATTTGTCAAGCTTGCACTGGGACAGGTGCAGAACAAGGAGAGAGAGAGAAAGGAAAACACCTCTAAAGATCTCAGCGTTCTGGAGCAATGGGCCTAGAAGGGATCCCAGTTACTAACTGAAACTGACATGCTATTTGCTTTCTCCGGGTGGGGGTGGGGGTAGATCAAATAGATTCTGAATGGAGGAGGATGCTGTTTTGACAAAAGAGGAAGTTTTTCAGCTTGACCTCACGAGTTGTAGCTCTTAGAACCCTCTCACTCACACATACACCATGCACTGTGCTGAGTGGGGGAAAGGAGCATAGGTTGATCATTTTATAGGACAGGAAAACTTATTTTGGGCTGGAGTATGCAGTACATTTAATCGCTTTCTGCTCAGAATTGGGGGAGGGAAGAAAGGAAGGAATACAGGAGGGAGGGGGAAAGAGGATTTCCACTCCAAGATTAATTTGAGGGTCCCTTTATCTCTCTGTCTCTCTCCCTCTGTGTGCAAAATCTCCATCAAGCTGCGATCATGGCAGCTGTTTTTCTTCCAGCACAGCAATTGCATTTACACCCCCCCCCCAAATACTTACTGTACTGTGAGGGGGGGGCAGAAAGGGCATAGATAAAGGAGGAGGAGAAATTAACTGGCCTGGTCTGAGCTTTGCTAAGGTGAAACTGACTAGGTGCATAGGCACACAGAGGAACTCTTGTTTTCCATGGCTTTGCTGGGGGGGGGGCGACAGATGTTTCAGATTAGGAGAAGTGGTGAAGGGGCAGGATTGGGAGGGTGGCACTAGCCATCACAGAGAAAACCATTTTTTTCTTTTGTCAGAAATAATGATCTAAATATTGATATTTCTCAGGAGGAAAAAAAACCTGAAAGTAAACTAGTGTGGAAACGGAAAGAAACCACTGACGGAAATGCAGTCAGATCGACTGCAACATGAGGATCCCATCCTTAATTCACACACAGTGTGTTATATTCTGAAACTACTCTTTTTCTAGGCTTTAACGTTTTGTGTATGACTTTTAGCCTTGTCTTTCTTATTTGTATGTTTGCTTTACCTGAATAATATTTGGGAAAGTGAAGGCATGTCTGAAGCCATAGTGTTATTGACCAGGGTAAGAGCACCATCTAGGCCAGGCTTTGACAATGAGGCAGGATTTGCATATCTGTTAAAGCAATCAACCCATAAAACAGATTAATAACATATGTGACAAAAATGGTCTTGTGATGTTCTATAATACAATTCCTTTTCACATATTATTTGTCCTGGAAATCGCCAGTCTTTTAGCATTTTTCAAAACATCATCCTTATCACATGGGTAAGTTTTCATTTATCTATTTAAAAATACATCTACTGCTTTCCACCCACCCATGATGGTGAAGATGGCTCACATCAGCAAACAAAAGAAAACAGTAATGCAAAATCATTTTACCATGTGAAAGTTGAGGAGGTAGATAATCTGGCAGTTGTATCTTAAATGGTTATGTGAAGAGGCCTGTCTGCTGCTTCAGTCAATGCAAGATTGTTTCTTGGAACTTGTTTTTATTTTTTATTTATTATTTGATTTATATCCCGCCCTTCCTCCCAGCAGGAGCCCAGGGCAGCAGTGTTTTTCAGTGTTTTGTGCAGTTATTTCAGTTTTTATTCTGCAAAGACTGTTCTCAAGACTGTTATGCAAGCTGCCTGGTACTAGAAGGGTTAAGGACATCCCTAATTGTTCCACAGCTGTTGTAGATTGCTCTGATGGTAAATTGGAATAGCATTTTGTTTCAAAGATGTTAGTTATTTCTTCCTTTGAGCCATTATTAATTGTTTTTGACATATTGTGGGGGACATGCATACAGGAATGGTAATGTGTGGTGATTTTTTCCATTGCAAATGGGTATTTTCATGATGCAAATATAAACAGTTGCCATAAACAGAGTGATATATAAATAAATCCACAACTGATTCTTGTTTTACGAGCCTCTAGCAATTTGCTACTAGTGTTTATTATTGGAAGTTAACTTCTTTACCTCATGGGAGCTAAAGATAAGTCATTACTTATCTTTGTCTTGGGGGTTGTAAACTTCATTAACTTCGACATGAGCTTTTTGTGGTGGTAGAATTATTCAGAGATATATAGAAAGGATGACTGTCATTGACTAATTTTTTCTCAATTTTTTTCCACTGAATTAATTTGTGTGCATGAAGCTATAGATTGCCAATAAAGCATGTTATTCCTCTTTAAGGTGTTTTTAACACTCCTTGTCCTTGTCACACTTCATTTATTGGTTAAAACAGGGCAATCTCACCTGTGTCTTAAGTGTGCTGTCCCCTCCCCACCTTGATGCATAATGTCCTTCAAGAAATGGTGCAGGGGCCATTTGAACACATTGCTGAGCTCAAGGCAAACAGTGTTCAGCTCTGTTGTGCTCTGTTTCAAGAAAAGCTCCTCATCCACTCCTTTTCCTATGTTCACGTGTTTTTAAGTTACCTTGTTAACTGTGTAACATTGGGTTGCCAACTAACCACAAAAATGGCTGGCCTCCTCTTGTGCCACCTCTTCTGCAGGTTGATCTGTAGAAATCAGCAGATAGAGTTTTTCAGGGCCTAGAGACATTATTACTTTCTCATAATTGCCTTACTGGAACATGGGTTTGCAAATTCTTTTGTAACCTTAGAAGTAGAATAGCCTCAGGTGATCCTGGTATGTTCTTATTCCCATAAGATAACAGTTTTAAAATTCCAGCTAAATGTTCATGGTTCACCCACCCCCTTTGGAAGTTTGTTATTAATGCATTAATATTTTGGTAAATTTCATATTAAACATGGTGTTCATGGCCAAACTCTAATTTTGTATTGCTGCTTTTTTAAAAACCATGTGTAATAGCAACATTGATTTTAATGCACAGTGTGGCAGCTATTTATACAGGTCTCCCTCCCTCCCTCCACTTGAAGAATCCAAGTGGGGAGGGAGTGAAGGAGGTTGCAGAGACTCCCACATCTGAATGGAGAGAGGATGGCAGAAGAAGAAGGCTCTGCCTTGGAGATGCTCTCTCCTTCCCCCTTTCCCCTCTCTCTTCCCTCCCGCTGTCACCTTTAAGCAATCAATGTGTACCATCAAGCCAAGCTTAGCTTCTGTTGAAAAATGGAAATGGACTGCCTTCAAGTCGATTCCGACTTATGGTGACCCTATAAATAGGGTGTTCATGGTAAGCGGCATTCAGAGGTGGAAGGTTTACCATTGCCTTCCTCTGAGACTGAGAAGCAGTGACTGGCCCAAGGTCACCCAGTGAGCTTCATGGCTGTGTGGGGATTCGAACCCTGGTCTCCCAGGTCATAGTCCAACACTCTAACCACTATGCCACAAAAAAACCCAACCTGTCTGGAAGTACAGCATTTGAGTTAATACTATCGAGATTAAAAGCCAGGTCTAGAAAATCTCCTTAACCTGGCCATTTCTCCTTAGCCTGACCTTTAAATGTCCTTCCACCCTCCCTGTACTCCAAGCCCAGGATGCCCAAACCACATTAGGAGATTGTCCCTTAAAGCTTGTAATTCCTTTCCATACACATCTTATTTGCAGTCTTTCTCACTTACTCACTCTCTCATACAGACACTTGCCCTTTTCCTTTCAACCACTCTCCCCAACACCATGGGCTCATTAGAAATAACATTAACAATAATGTTATTTTCACCAGGGAAAAAATTGGAACCGGTAAAAGCAGAAAATAGCAGAAAGCAAAGAAGCACTGAATGGAACCACCTGCCAGTTCAATGGAATGTGATTGGACTGGCATCAACAAGCAAATCTCATCCCTAATGTAACTATGGCTTGTTACAGCTTCCAAGAGCATGTACACAGAACAAAGTGGATGCTTATGCAATTATGTTTGCCCAAGTTTTTCTTCATTTTTTTCTTACAGAGGATGTGCTTTTTTGTAGGCAACTCCATAATGTTTGAAGCAGCGCTTGGAGAGATCCTTATCTAGCACAAACAAGTTGGTGTTCACAGATTATTATTATTTGATTTCTATCCTGCCTTCCTCCCAGCAGGAGCCCAGATGTGACTGAAATATTGATTCTATGGCAATTGATGATCTTACTTAGAGAACCATATAAAAGAAGGGGGGCTGATCCAAAGTCTCTTCCTTAAGGTGAAGCCTTTTCTTCATCAGCTTTCCATTGCACAGTGTTCTCTACTTATTGTTACAAGTGTTAACATATAAAATTACTTAAACTGGTAGGACACTGAAGAAATGCACACCATCTACCATAAACTGGCAGATGGGACCACTCAGAGATACACAGCTGTTACAGGACACTGTTTATCATAGATATCATTGCTACACATCTGTTCTGTATTTGCCATCCCCTCCTTTTGCTATTCTGTGGGTATGGATTTGCAGAAGGGGGTTGGAAGGAAAAAAAATTCCTGAGCACCTGATACTTCTTTAGGCCAGTTGAGGAAGTTGATATACATGATCAATGTAATTCTACAAATAGCCTGCTACTTCCAAGTATCCATCCAAGGATGGAGTTAATGGACATGTGTGAGGTGAAGGCATAAGGAGCATAGCTGTGCTGATATTTGTCTGGGGCCACCAAGGTATTTGGAGGTATTTTGCTCTGTTGTTTGGTTAGGTTGAATGTTACTTTTACCATAATCATAAGAGGTGGTGAGAATAGGTATGTGGAATAAAGATAATGTAAAAGAAGGAAAGGGGCAAAGAATAGGAACCCTTTGTAGTTCAGGCTGCAAAGCAAAAAGGAAATCAGTTGGAGTATTATAGAGGGGCCAAGTTGAAAACAGAAGAAAATTTAACACAACAAAAACAGCTGCCTTTGAAGACGGTTCGGAAACAGCAGCTTGTGCAAAATGCAGCGGCCATATCGGTAACAGGGACCAGACAATCCGAACATATAAAACCGATTCTGGCCCGCTTGCATTGGCTGCCTGTATGTTTCCGAGCTCAATTCAAGGTGCTGGTTTTGACCTATAAAGCCTTTCATGGCTTGGGACCACAATACCTGATGGAATACCTCTCCCGATACGAACCCACCCATACACTACGTTCAAGATCAAAGGCCCTCCTCTGGGTGCCTACTCCAAGGGAAGCTGAGAGGCTGGCAACAAGGGAGAGGGCCTTCTCAGTGGTGGCCCCCAAATTATGGAATTATTTTAGTGACGAGGTGCGCCTAGCGCCAACACTGTTATCTCTTCGGCGCCTGGTCAAGACTTTCCTCTTCTCCCAGGCATTTTAGCATGTGTTTTAAATTGTTTTTGTATTGTTTTAAATTTTAAAATTGTGTTTTAAATTGTTTTTAAAATATGTGTTTTAAATTGTATATTTGTTTTAATGTTTTTGATTGCTGTAAACCGCCCAGAGAGCTTCGGCTATGGGGCGGTATACAACCACAATAAATAAATAAATAAATGAACAAATAAGTTGTAACAAGCAACCTGCACCTTGCAATAGCTGGGAGCTACACAGCCTAATTGCTGTTTGAGATTTTATGATGTATAATGTTGGTACATTTATTGCATGCTGGTGATTAGATAGAGATTGAAGAATAAATGGCTAAAATCACCCCATGGGTTTTATACCAGTAATCTCCACTGTCCGATCATTATCTTATCCTCTGTTTGCTACATTACAAAATTGGGCCCTTTATTGTAATAGGAGAATTAAAGACAGATTTCACAAAACATTTTTCTTTGCCCTTCTTCTGGTTCATCATGTGCCATCAGCCACAGCTAATACACAGGTTATTTTGGTCATCGTTTCACAAATTAGGGGTGTTATGTATTAGTGTGCGTTTCTGTACTATGGTGAAATGATATTGCAAAAAATGAGGATTTTTTTTTAAATAAAGAACTGTTGATAGTCCTGCTTCACCTTTCTTTTGAGACTTACTGGGGGAAAATCTGGTTTATTGCACCATAAATTCCTTACAATACTCCCAGGAATTAAAAAGCAATTTCTATGCAGACTACTTCATCAAAAATAACTTTATTTGCACTTGTTGCTGACCTCTGGAGGGAGATAATATAAATATATAGGTACTGCTATTGCTTGGCTGGTTGTGTGGGGATATACATTCTTCTATGTACAATGGATTTTTGAAATGGGCTATTTCCCATTGTATCCAATCCTTCCTAGAAATATTTGGCCTTCCAGGGGTGCCTTCATTGCTATAATCATAGCCATTCTGAGATGTACTGTGGTGGGAATATGCCCTATCATTGCATTGCTGCCTCTCTGGGTTTGATGGTGTCAGAAGACATTGCATCATCATGTTGTGACAGTTGCATAAATAATTAATGGTTCACAGTCATGGGAGATGGATTCACTTTGTAAGGCTAAAGGGCTAAAATTTCTAGATGATGGTTTATGTGAGCGGGTCTAATTGTCAAGACAGATCTCTGTGGTAGCTTGGATAGGAAGCATTCTGTGGTGACATGATCTTAACAAGGAAGAAATTCATGTCCCTTAATATTAACACAGATGCATTAGATTCAGCGAAAGAAAATGAAGTGAATATTTTATTCAGAACACATGAAGGAAAGAGTCTCTTCTCTCTCCGGCCCATATCTGCTTAGCATCTTATCTTCATCAGTGCTAACAGTCACAGTTAGCTCATACAAAACCAGTTTTTTAACAAAAGTTTTGGGTTTCCATTCTTTTTGCTGGGTTTTAGGTGGCATGATAAGAGTTACAAAAGTTTAGCTATAATGGTAGCGATATTCCATTTAAGCAGATGGATTCTGATTTTAAGCCAATGTAATATCTCATGGCTTGTTTGCCGTGTTCCCTGTATTTTTAGGATCCCTACTCCAACCATAAGAATTAAATCCAGTGTTATTTTTGTTGATTAATATGGCATACATTTTCATAATAATGGTTTAAAATCCTCAGTGGTGGTAATGTTTCAAAGTGATAGACTTTTTACACCACTGTGTCTTCTTGCTAGGTGTGGTATTATAAGTCCCCCTATAAGAGCAAGAGAGAGCCAGTGTGGTGTAGTGGTTAAAGTGGGAGACCAAGGTTCAAATCCCCACACAGCCATGCAGCTCAATGGGTGACTTTGGGCCAGTCACTGCCTCTCAGCCTCAGAGGGAGGCAATGGTAAACCACCTCTGAATACCACTTACTATGAAAACCCTATTCATAGGGTCGCCATAAGTCAGAATCGACTTGAAGGCAGTACATTTACATTTTTATAAGAGCAAGAAGATTGAAACTCCCTCCCGCAAAAGGAGGCACAGCATCATCATGATGCTCAACATAGAAAGATTTGTTATAAGATACAGAATGGCAACATATTTTGCTGTTTCATTTATTGTTTATGCATCGGTTGCCAGTTGGTTTTCGGGCCCAATTCAAGGCGCTCACATTAGTGTTTTTAAAACCCTGAATGACTTAGGCCACAAATGTCTGAAAGACTGCCTCCTTCCCTACAAACCCTCTTGGGTGTTGAGATTAGAGGGGACCCTTTTGGTAGTTCTGCCACACCTGGAAGTTTGGGTTGGTGGTGGCCTGGGAGAGGGCATTCTCTGTGGTGGCCCCTAAGATGCAAAACTCCCTCCCCTCTGAGATGCATCTGGCAACTTCATTGTACAGTTTTAGGTGAATGCTGAAGACGCACCTCTTTACCCTGGCCTTTGACATCTGAGATGTATATTTTTAGGACACACTCTATTTTGTGATTTTAGTTGTTTTTAATGCTAATTGTACAATATTTTCCTAAGCCATCATGCCGCATCACACGGAGGGGTAGTATGGCAGGGCAGCAAGTGAAGTGAGGGCAGGAGGAAAGTGAGGATGGCTGGGGGGCCAGGTGAGCAATCCGGACAGCTGGGTGTAGGGAGAGGAGGCAAGCAGCTGGGGGGCAAATAGTGGCAGTGGCAGTGGCAGCCTGGGTGGGAGGCAGCTGAATGCTCTAGCTGGGGAGGCAGCCTAGGTGCACTGCATGGAGCTGCACAGTGCTAATGTTTGTCAGGGGGGAGTGGCAGTGCAGTGCAACAGCGGGGGTAGCGATGCAGTGCAAGAACCGGTTAGGAGTGTTAGCAAGCCCGTGGTGGCTGTCTCACACGAACGCCAGGAGGCACGGGGGGAATTGTAAGCAGAGTGGGGAGCCTGGGGGATCTGTGGGACCTCTGCGAGTGCCTGAGGGGCACATTTGCGTGTGTGTGTGTGTGTGTGTGTGTGTGTGTTTAGAGGGGTTTGGCAAGCAAAGCAAGCAGGGAGACAGGGCCTTCCTAGTATTTGAAATTGTTGTAACCTGCCCTGGGTCTTTTGCGTAAAGGATGGGTAATAAATGTTAATAATAAAACTAATTTAATTTATATCCTGCTCTTCCTTCTGAGGTATTGCTGCTCTCAGAAACAGAAATGATAACAAGGACTGTATTAAATATACTCCAATATATTTTGTACATGTTATACACAGTTTATTATTTTTTATTTGCAAATGTAACAGTGAAAGGAATGAAAAAACAAAGAAAAAATAAATAAAATAAAAATATTGAAGGTACAGAATAACAAGGATTTTGCCAGTACAAAATTAAGATGGATAAAAACTTCAGACCAGAAAGAGTATAACAATGTACAAGTCCACATCACGTTACATACAATTTGACATAATGAGTATCTTTTAAATTCCTGTTTCCTAATGGCCCTGGCAAAAGTTACACTCTGAAACACATTGAGCATAGGACATCATACAATAAAGTTTCTCACTTCAATGAAGCTGAATGGTGGAAGATTCAGGGAGACAAAAGGAAGTAGTTTACACAACGCATGGTTCAATTATGCAATTTGCTCCCACAAGATGTAGTGGCGCCCACCAACTTAAAAAGAGGATTAGACGATTTCATGGCGGATAAGGCTATCGGAGGTTACTAGCCATGATGGCTGTGCTCTACTGCCACTGTCAGAGGCATTATGCCTCTGAATATCAGTTGCTGGGAATCACAAGTGAGGAGAGTGCTCTTGCACCCAGGTCCTGCTTTCAGGCTTGCCACAGTATCTGCTTGGCCACTGAGAGAACGGGATTCTGGTCTAGATGGGCCGTTGGCCTGATCCAGCAGGCTGTTATTAAGACATGGTTCAGGCCAGGATTGTGTAGTGGAGCATGGAAGAACGTTCTGTTGCCTGAGCTTAGATGTATGATCTAGCTTTGGAATTTGCCCCCAGGATTGTGTTGCTGATATAGGCCAGACTGTCACATCTGTCTAAGGCTAGGCCACTTGTTATAACAACCTTAGCCTGAGAGACATGATCCATTCTCAGGATCCAAGCCTAAGGCCTCTCATTAGTTACACTAAGCTTATATCATCTCATACCAGTGACGTTTCCATTGGGGGTGTGGCTCAGGGTGGTATTAAACTCGTCTTTCGAGATCTTTTTAGTGCTTAGGAGTAATACTGCTTTGCTTGTTCCAATGGCTGTTTAAAGTTATAATGACAAAGGGCACTTGTTCTCTAGTGGCTGTGGTTTCTTCCTGCATAAAACCCATACGTCCTCCTGAGCAAAGTAGTAAATTTTTCTTGGAAAGGTTTATAGCTGAGTATATTGACAGCTAAACACTGAGACCATGGGCCAGCAAAAATCACAAATCCTTGCAATGAAAACATTCCAGGCATATCGCTGGAACAGTCTTCTTTCGCTTCTAAACATTTTCTTTTTTAAAACAAAATGCCTCTCAGAGCTGATACCTGATTTAAGGGCGTTGGGACATAAAATTTGAAACAAAAAATCCTTTCTGCTGTTTTTTTTCCTGTTTGCACCTGATTGTTTTTTTTAAATATGTCAACTGTCTTATTTAAGGACAGACCAAAAGAAAGGGCTCTGTTGCTGTTTTCAAGAGCGGAAGCAAAATTGCTTATACAGGGAAGCTCTTGAAGGGTGGCATATAAATCCCTAAAATAATATATCCCAATGCAAAGGTTAAGTAGTAGCAAATAGTGAGTGCAAACTTTCAAGGGTTGTGGCTAATAAGCACTCTGAGAATGTTGGGCAAATGAAGCTTTAGTGAGGCTAGGGTAAATGTCAAAACAGAGTTTTCAAGCCAAGGTGCTAGGGAAATACTTAAAACGGCAGAGGGACATGCTCCCTTACCAATAAGTGTCAGAGGTGAAACATAGAATATGTCAGTCTAGTGTGATCTTTGAAGGAACACAGTACCACCTCTCCTTATGCAAGCAGTCTGTTCCTAGATGCTTGATCTGGAGTAGGAGTATCCAACATGGTGCCCTCCAAATGTTGCAGGATTACAGCTCCCATCATCCCTGATGTCAATTGGTCATGCTGGCTGGAGGTGATGGGAGATGGAATCCAACATCTGGAGGGTACCATGTTGGCCATCCCCAATCTAATGCATGCCTCCTTAATTTTTCACCCTTGGAGGTCTTTTATAAAAGTTCTGTGTACCTGAATCCATTAACATATCTATGCAAATAATATTTTGTAGAAATGGAAAGACTATAGCAGCAACGCTGCAAGGTGAAGGTTGTTGTGCTAGTTGAGGAATATGTGTGACCCTGATATTGGCTGATGATCCTCTCCCCCAGTCTCTCTTACCTCAACATTTCCCAGGGGAAGGCCAGCACATGTAGTATTACAATGAGCTGCTTGAAGAAGAAGCCTGTGTTTCTTATCCTAGTGCTGCCTGCTTCAGGGATCCCATTCCTGGGCTACTGGCATAGTGATGTGCTTTTAAGCTGTTTGACAGGACAGCATGGAGGGAGGTACCATCGTTGTTGGTTATCACTACCAAAATCACAAAAAGTGAAAAGTTATTGCAACTGGATTCTTCTTCTTGCAAATTCCTCTTTTGGGTCCAGTGGAATTTGTAGGTCCTTGGTATTTTTTTAAAAAAAGCTGCTCATATGTTTTAGTTAGAATAGAAACTAAATTTAGGCAGGCGGACATGTACACTCTGGCATTCTTATCACGCTGAGTATTATGTAGAAAGTTCAGGGTAAAGGCAAAACTGGACCCAGAGTTCTAACTCTGAGACGCTTCTGCATTTATTAGGTCTGGCTCTTGGGTATGATACATGGCTTCTACTCCAGCTGTATCACCAGCTGCAACCTTTCCTAGCCTGGATTAGCTTGGTCACTGTTACCCCTGCTCTGGTAATCTCACAATTGGATTACTGCAGTGTACACTATGTGAGGCTGTCCTTGAAGATAGTCCAGAAACTGTAGTTAGTGGAGAGTGCTGCTGCCCAACTGCTGTATGATACCCAAGATGGAAAGATATAAAACTAATCCTTTGGGAGCTACTAGGTTTTGACTTTAATGTTTAAAGCCCTGCATGGCTTAGGATCCAAATGCTTGATGGAGTGCCTTGCCCTGTATGTTTATTTATTTATTATTTAATTTGTATCCCACCCTTCCTCCCAGCAGGAGCCCAGGGCGGCAAACAAGTGCTAAAAACACTTTAAAACATCATAAAAACAGATCTTAAAATACATTAAGACAAAACAGCATTAAAAACATTTTAAAAAACTTTTTAAAAGGGTTACAAACATTATTAAAAAACATATTAAGCAATTCTAACACAGATGCAGACTGGGATAGGTCTCAACCTAAAAGGCTTGTTGAAAGAGGAAAGTCTTCAAAAGGCGCCGAAAAGATAGCAGAGATGGCACCTGCCTAAATATTCAAAGGGAGGGAATTCCACAGGATAGGTGCTGCCACACTAAAGGTCAGTTTCCTATATTGTGCAGAATGAACCTCCTAATAAGATGGTATCTGCAGGAGGCCCTCACCTGCAGAGCACAGTGATCGGCTGGGTATATAAGGGGTAAGATAGTCTTTCAGGTATCCTGGTCCCGAGCTGTATAGGGCTTTGTACACCAAAACTAGAACCTTGAACTTGGCCCAGTAGCAAATGGGCAGCCAGTGCAATTCCTTCATCAGCGCGGTGACATGTTGGCGATACCCTGCCCCAGTGAGCAGTCTTGCCGCCATATTTTGCACCAGTTGCAACTTCCAGACTAACCTCAAGGGCAGCCCCACACAGAGCGCATTACAGTAATCCAGCCTGAAGGTTACCAGTGCATGGACAACAGTGGTCAGGCTATCCCAGTCCAGAAACGGCCGCAGCTGTCTCACCAGCCAAAGCTGATAAAAGGCACTCCTAGCCACTGAGGTCACCTGGGCCTCTAGTGACAAAGATGGATCCAGGAGCACCCCCAGACTACGGACTTGCTCTTTCAGGGGGAGTACGACCCCGTCCAAAGCAGGCAACTGACCAATTATCCGAACTCGGGAACCACCAACCCACAGCATCTCCGTCTTGCTAGGATTCAGACTCAGTTTATTGGCCCTCATCCAGCCCACCGCTGAGTCCAGGCAGTGGTCCAGGGCTTGCACGGCCTCTCCCGATTCAGATGTTATGGAGAAATAGAGCTGGGTATCATCAGCATACTGCTGACACCTCACCCCAAATCTCCTGATGACCTCTCCCAAGGGCTTCATATAGATGTTAAACAGCATGGGGGACAAGATAGTACCCTGCGGCACCCCACAGCACAACTGCCAGGGGGCCAAAAGACAGTCACCCAATGCTATTCTCTGAGAGCAACCCTGGAGATAGGATCGGAACCACTGTAAAACAGTGCCTCCAATACCCAGCTCACCAAGTCTGCCCAGAAGGAACCACTCCCTCCCGCAATGATGCATTGACCACCCCCTTGATCAACTCGGTCAGACCCCCTCGGCAAGCTTTAATAAGCCAAGAAGGGCAAGGGTCGAGAGGATACGTTGCTGGCCGCATCATCACAAGCACCTTGTCCACGTCATCAGGCCGCATCAACTGAAACCGTTCCCAAGAAGTTGCAGCAGACGTTGCACTGGACACCTCATTGGGGACTACAGTAGATGTGGATGGGGCATCAGGACTGCTACGGAGGCGAGCAACTTTACCTTCAAAGAGCCTTGCAAACAATTCACAGTGGGCCTCCGAAGGGTCTAAGACTTCATTTCCTGGAGTTGATGTCAACCTAGACCCTGCTGATGTTGCCATTGGTGGGTATTGCCTGTTTCGCAGTTACACACAGCGGGGCCTTTGCCCATAATGGCACCCCAGTGATAGGACTCCTCCTTTTGGAGTTACAGTTGGTTCCCTCACTATTTTGTTGTTGTTGTTGTCATTTGACATTCAGGCCTTTGGGAGAAACTGAGATGGTAAGGCCTCATCTGACACCTGTAGTTCTGGAGATGATTGTTGGACTCTGTTGTGTATTATGTTTTATGATGTTGTAATATTGTATATATTTTTATTTTTTGTAAGATTTTATATAATGTATACTGCCCTGCGATTATCAAAGGATGGTCTAGAAAAATAGTAATAACAACAATACTACTAATAAATATATGCTGTGACCATCAGCAGTGTGCGAGTTCCCTGCCTCTCAGAGACTTTTTGGGCTTCCTGTTGTTGGAGTCTTATCCCTGCCACCATGGTCGCAGGGTGCAGTTCATCCTCTCACTCACTTGCACAGCTCCTTAAAGGAAGGGGCATAGCTCAGTGCTAAAGCACATGCTTTGCATGTGAAAGATCCCAGTTTCAGAAAGGCGGGAAAGACCCCTGTCTGAAATCCAGGAGAGCTACTTCCAGTCATTGTTCACAATACTGAGCTAGACGGACCAGTGGTCTGACTTCGTATAAGGTAGCTTTCTATGTTCAAAAGTACTGTTTGTTCCTATGTGTTCCTGCCCCACCATGTATTTTTTCACTACACAAGATTGTGAAAGGGTGATACGGGGAGGGCAAATCTGGATCACCTCCACATAGGACATAAGGGTTCAATTCTAGACAGTCTGGATGCTGATAAAGTTTGTCCATTTGAGTTTCTTTGCTGGTGATTTTGACTTTCTCTTCAGGTTGATTATCACTGTTCCCCATCACTTATGAAAAGGTTTTCTTATTTAATTTTATTTGAAGCCTCTCTTGCAATAAGGGATAAACTCAAATTTTGTTTTTTAAAGAAATTCTCTCTCTTGAGCTGGCTTTTTCCTGTCTATGCACCCTCAATATCAAACCCTTTATTTTAGTAATGTAGGTTTTGCTAGTGGCAGGAGGTGGCTTACCCAGATGACTTCAATTATAGGTCTTCCTGTCAGATGTGGGATCTCTTGGCTCAAAACTACTATGTGATAAAGTTCTGGAATATCAAATTATACCAGCTGCTTATTGTGTGCCACTGTTTTGAAAGAAATCTATTTTAGAAGTTTCTTTTCAAATGATAACGAACAAGTAAGCCTTGCAACAAAATGTTGCTGTGTGAGCTGTTTTTTGTGTTCAGAGTTTTAGCCACATCATTTCTTACTTCTCCTTCTCTCCCTGTCCCCCCACCCGCTTCACAGTTAGCATTCTGTACCCACTGAGCATGCTCAATCTTCATTGGGCTGTTTAGGTTTTTTCTCCCTCCCTTTAGGATTTGGTGTATGGGCGGAGTGGACACAATTACATTCTTTAATTTCTCGATTGGTGCTTATGGACCACTCTATTCCATCCCTGGCAACTTTTAAAAATAGCTTTATGGTGTGAACCAGGAAGTAACCCATACAATGAGGTGGTTCTTTCTAACCATTTATATATTTTTCCTGTCCTCCTGTTTCAGCAACTTCATTCTTCTTTCCTCCTTAGTTGTCTTTCTTTCTGGTACTGTTTTTGTAGATTCTCCCACTTAATATTTAATTCTTTCATATTTTTTGTACTTATAAATATCTCCACGTCTGAAGGTAAGTCTATATAGAACATAGGAATGCTAAAAAAGTAAATCCAATGGACATACCCTACTTTAAACAAATTCAGTGAAGCTTAACTTAAGCCAGGACTTCCTATATCTGTATTTTTCTTAGGCTGCTGTCACACAGTGTGATGATAGCTATTTATGGCAGCAGGTGAGCTAGGTGCGATGGGGGGGCGACTAGAGTGAGTGAGATGGTGAGGGGGATGAGCAAGGCAGTGGGGGTGATGATGCGAGGCCATGGGGGCAGCTGGTGACTGACTGAGGTGGTAGGGGCCAGGTGAACCACGAAGGAACAGTCAGGGGTGGTTGGGGCAGCTGTTTCTGAGTGGCTTGCTTGGGCCAGCTGTGTCCCTCCTCTGCTTCCCTCCTTCCTCTGTTTCCCTTCTTCTTGCAGACGGTCTTGGGGGGGAAGGGCCTGTGGTGAGGGAGGATTGATGAGGTCTAGGAGAGGGGAGGTTTTGGCCGTGTGTAGGGGGGTTGATGTTCCTGGGGTTAGGTACTGGGGTTTATTTGTTTTTATTTATTTATTTATTATTTAATTTATATCCTCCCAGCAGGGGTTGGCACACAAAGCCTTAAGGGGCAGAAGCCCTTCTAATACAGAATATATTTTCCTCATCACTGCATGCAGCTGAAGGGGGCTCCTCTGGCTGATTTAGAACACAGACATCTCCTATTAAACCTCTTAGCCGTAGAAAAGGATGTATCTTGGGAGCAATGTCAACATTTCATATGTTCATCATTTGCAGTTGAAGATGGGTTTTTTAGATATGAACATCTGAAGCTTTGTGGACTGAGACCATTGGTCCATATATAACTGCCTCCTCTCACTTGGTAGTGGCTGTACAAGATCTCAGGCAGCGAACTCACTTGATCCTGCCAGCTGAGATCCTTTACTAGAGTTGATAGCAAATGAACCGGGGATTTTATATATGCAGTGCAGAACTAAGCTCCCCACACACATGTATGCACATTCTTTATGGGAAACTAAAGCTGTGCCCTAGTTCTTGCATACACCTGATGGGATCAGGTCTGAGTTTGGGCTGTACCACTTCAAACAGGGGGCAGGGGTCAAATGATCGGATGCTCTCTAATGGAAAACATTCATACACCCAGAAAATTAGTATGCCAAGAGGTCATTTATATACACAGAAGATTCGTAGGCCTACACTCTTGCTCCCTAATATATAGTTTGTTTATGTGCAGGGAGATAGTGTGTGTATGTATTGTATGCAGGAACATTGAATCATATGAGCCCCTTCCCAGAGTCTAATGTGATAACAACTAAGAGATTCGATTGAAACTGTAGTCCTAAACTAGCCTTCCCCAGTCTGGTACCCTCTAGACGTTTTTGGACTACAACTCCCATCGTTCCTGGCCACTGGCCATGCTGACTGGTACTGAGGGGAGTTGGAGACCAACATCTGTGGAGCACCAGTTTGGGGAACACTGTTCTAAAACTACATGATTTACTGTGGCATCTGGTGTTTGTGAGAATTAGGGCAACATTTCATTCATTAGGTGCCCATTTCAAAACACAGAACATCTGTAGTTTGGGTTTCACATTTCTAAATAAGAGAAGCAGAGACTAGATGTTGATTTGCATAGCTTCTGGATTATGCACATTCAATTTCTGAAGGAAAATTGACAGAATTTGTAGATAAGTTTATAAGTAAGGTACTCAAGGCATTTCTGTACTTTAACACAATTTCATTTGACCCAAATCATATTCATGACGAAAATGCACATACTGTTTTAAAAAACAACACAACTCCAGAGCAGCGTGAGGACTTTGAAAACCATCTGGCTAGATGTTCAGGAAATTTGGAACATATCCAGAAGAGGGTTTTTTAAATTAAATATAAAAGTTGCATTACCAGAAACTAACTCAGTTGCCAAAATTCACCCACCCTTTTGTAAACTGAGAAAAGCATGAACAGACTCAGCAAGCATGTAAGCCATGAAAAAAATGTGGCTACATAATAATGCTGCTCTAGTGATCTACACCCATAATGGAATAACAATGTTCTGTTAGATACAAACAACTGAAACATGCCTTGAGATTGGTATCATTCATTTTTCTTGTCTCCTCCCACCAAGTAGTGCTTTATTGTTCTAACTGCTAAGCTGTCCACATCTCAACTAACTAATTGTAGTTGTATGTAACATTTAGTTTTCCAATAGTGTGCTAGGAGGTGTGAAGAACTTAGAAATGCCTCCAGTACAAACTCTTTACACAGTGGGCAGGTCCACCTACTGCACTATACAGTTCAGTTGAAATGCTTCATAGGGCCAAATCTAACAATCTTCTGAATGCAATGTCACATTAGCTCTGAGAACAATTTACAAGTCCATGCTACATGTTCATTGTTCTTTCTTTTGCAACAAATCTTGGGAACTTACCTATTTTCAATTTATCTTTTCTATTTTTGTTTTGTGTTCCAGAGTAAAGAAATTGGTCTACAGATGCATGAAGAACTCCTAAAGGTTACCAATGAACTCTACACTGTGAGTAACATGATTTTTGCATTAGTAAGATTCTAGTCTAAATTCACACATTTAAGTACAGCTTTGATTGAATAGTCTAATAACTTTTTTCAGTTTTAAAAATTTCTGTATCCTCATGCAGAGTTAGCATTATCTTTGTTTGAAAATTTTCCAGATTTATTCACTTAACTAGATTTGATAAAGGGAAAGGAAGGTGACATTTGTACAAGAGCTGTGGTTCTAGTCTTTAAAATATATATCTCTACTTACCCAAAACCTGCATGTGTTCGTTTTCTGTGTAATGATACTCTTTGGATAAATTCATATATAACACTAAACAATGGTTTGGTTAATTCTGTGTTTATGCACTTTGTGGATTGCAATCCTGGTATGAAGGACTCACACAAACTATAGTTTAGTAGGTCAGATGTAACTTGAAACTATGGTTTCTGCAAAAAGCAGAAGTGACTCATTGAAATGGGGCACATGAGGGAAAGGAGCAGGGAGTTTGTGTAATGGTTCATTGTTCCATGTGATCCTTTGTCTATTACTGTTGAGCCAGGCTTGTTTGGGTTTTATCATGTTTTCTTCTTGGCTACACTTCCCAACCACATCTGTATTTGGCGCAAGTCCCATTCCATGGGTGCTTTCTGATATTAGCATTGTGGCAAAAAGCTCCATAGCTGTATAGTGAAACATTATATTTATCAATAGCTGACATGCTTTTAATTTGGTGCTAATATTGACTATTGTTTGACTATTGAATATTGTTTGACACTAGGGCCTTCTTTTACTTCTCTCATGCTTCAATAAACTATCCCAGAATGTACTTCCCACTCCCCTAGAGCTACAGAGAGATGAAGAGGGACTGTAAATACTGGTCATTTGGAAGCACTAGAACTGAGATTCACGATTGTATATCTACCAAGGAATATACATGTTGCTAGTGGCAAACATCTCACTGTAGTGGCAGACACTATACCAATGGAATATTTTACTACATTATTACAGAATAAGCAAAAGTTATCATACAGTGGTGCACATTAACTGAAGGTGGTGCAGTAAATACATGTGGGGTAGGTTGGGGGTAGATAGCAGGAGGAAAGATGAGGAAGAAGATGAACATTTAACTAGATTTGATAATGGGTGAGGAAGATGTCATTTGTGCAACAGCTGTGGTTCTAGCCCTTGAAATATATCTATCTGCTCACCCAAAACCCGTGTGTGTTCCTTCTCTGATCATGGCATTTTAGTGGTAAGAGTATTATCAAATGATTTTGTAACATAAGATATTGCAAGTTTCTGAAGTTTGTTATAATGTGATCTGAACAAAGCATGCCTGATGCCACTAGGTTTCCTAGTGGCAACTTGCTTCCCTCCCCAATCCTTTGTTGTGCCACCTTCAGTTTAGAATGCCTTCTCTGACTAGACCAGACCAAGCTTTGATGAGAATCTCTGGCCCATAGACTTTTATAGGAGTAGATCAGGGACAAAAGCAAATTGTCCAAACCAAATCAAGACAATTGGCAAACCAAAAGTTTGAAGGCACAAGCATGCTTGATATTGGCTGAATCCTTGGCTGAATCCTAACACAAAGCTTATGAGAGGGCAGTGTTTTTTATTTTTTAAAAAAATTTTTTAAACCAGAACAGCTAAAGAGCAAATGAGAACAAAGTGCTAATAAATTGTAACAATATTTATAATAAGATTATTATTATTAGTTGTATGTATGTATTTAAAAATGTATACCCCTCTATTCACCACATCTGGGTCTCAAAGCGGCTTGTAAAATTTAAAGCAGTGTACAAAATTTAAAACATAGATTAGAAAATGGAAGAATAAAACATTAGAACAACATTTGTTATGCAAAGGGCTGCTGAAATAAAACCTGGTGTCTGAAACTCAGCAGGGACGTTGCCTGCCTGTGAGTGGGAGCTCTATAGAGCTGGGCCTCCTCCTCCTCCTCCTCCTCAATCACCTATATTTAAACCACTGAACAGTTAGGTGCTGTAATTTTAAAAATCCATTCTAGCCTCTTCCCCTACCCAGGGGGCACACACAGGAGTCTGAGAACTTACTAGAGAAATATCTCCTGCCCAGTAAGTACTAGGGACAGTCTGAGAAGAGATGAGGGTTAAAGGCTGTGTCAGTGACAATTCATATACAGCACTTTTTTTTGTCACATTGATTTAGGGGCTCTGGCTTGCCAAATACACCTAGCTGTTGGGGTAGTACAGACAATTTTCAGAGAGATCTCCTGAGTCTTTCAACATAGGGCTATCCTGATCTGTTCTCACATGTCACACAGCAATTGTTTTTTTGCCTGCAAAGTATTATGGGAAGAAACCCAAATTGGATTTGAAAAATTCCTGGGGGATAAGGCTATGTACTTCCTTCACTAATGGAAGCAGTATGCCTCTGAATACTAGTTACTGGGGAACACATGTGGAGAGGGCTGTTGCACTCATTTCGTGCAGAATAAAATGGAACAGTTACCTCTCATGATCTGGACACTGTGCCTCTCTTAATGCAGTCTAAGATTGCATTAGCTTTTTTAGGAGCCACATTGCACTGCTGGCTTATGTTAACTTAGGATCAACTAAAATTCCTAGATCCTTTTCACTTGTACTGCTGCCAAGTCAAGTATCCCCAATCCTATATTTGTGCCATTTGATTCTTGGTACCTAAATGCAGGAGTTTATTGTTGGTTTTGCCCAGCATTAGAGCTGGTCAAGACTACTTTGAATCTTGATTCTGTCATTTTATAGTGTTAGCTACCCCTTCCAACTTTGCAAGTTTGGTAAGCGTCTCCTTTGCTCCTTCATCCTAACCATTTCTAAAGTTGTTGAACCATACAAGGCCTAAGTCAAAAGCCCTCTGGAACTCCACTTGAGACTTTCCACCAAGATGACACAGATTCATTAATGAATTCCAGCTTTTATTTTTATATACAACTGGGTTTTTTTAAGCCGAGGAAAAAGAAAGCTAGGAGTATAATATGGTTGCCGAGTCACTTGAAATATAAACTACTTTTGTGTGTTCTTTTGGGGACCAATGTAGTATAGTCCACAATTCTTGGTTGAGTTTTGCCTGGGAGGCTGATAAAGAGCAGGGGCAGTAAATCTGGTGCTCTCCGGATGTTGTTGGAGCACAGCTCCCATCATCCTTCATTATTGGCTGTAATGGCTGGGGCTGATAGGAATTGCAGTCCAACAGCATTTGGAAGGCAGCTGTTTGACTATCCCTGCCCTAAGCGTGTCCATGGAGAGAGTTTGCTACTCTGTGGAGCAGTACCATGGGTTGATACTGTCTCAAGAAACGAGTCTTTGATGCCACAGTGTACATAGGAATGTAGGAAACTGCCTTATACCAAGTATAATTCATCCATGTAGCTCAGTATTGTCCACACTGACTGGCAATGGCTATCTGGGATTTCAGACAAGGGTCTGTACCAGCCCTATCTGAAGATAACAGGAATGGAGCCAGGGACCTTCTGCATGTAAAGCAGATGCTCTACCACTCAGCTACAGCTGTTGCCTAACTGCCTAAAGTTAAGTTAGTAACCAATTTGGAGATAATGCTGCTTCCTATGCTGTGCTTTTAGTGTCCATATTATGTATGATCAGAACATAATAAATGTGCTCCCAAATATGTTTGAGCAATATGAATACATAACACAGGGAATGCCTGATAGGCTGTGGCTCCCTACATCATATAGCCATATGGAAAAATTGTGTTTTGCTGACATTATGTAATGCCTGATGTCAGATTGAACAGGAGATTATGCGGCATGCATTCTAACAGGATGATAAAAACCAATTAATGTTTATGCAACATCCAGAATATCTAGAAATGTTTTTATTAGTATGCATTGCCTAGAGTACTGTGCAATAAATACGTATTAGTTTTATTTATTGCAGAGTACAGAACTTTAGATAATGCATACTAATGAAGCAAAAAGTGACACACTTTATTGCTATGCCTTGTATTGCTAAGAATAGACATTTCTAACTCTTGGGTTAGACTGTGTGTGTGTGTGTGTGTGTGTGTGTGTGTGTGAGAGAGAGAGAGAGAGAGAGAGAGAGAGAGAGAGAGAGAGAGAGAGAGAGAGAGAGAGAGAAATTGAGGTATATGTACATTACTAATCTTACAGTAACATGAATCTACTGACTAACTCTAAAGCAAAAAGAAAATGGCATAGCGGACAGCAAATACCAGTTAAGTCACATTCAGCCAAAGTCTTATAGAACTCTGATTGGATTGAAGCTGACATTTGAAGCAACAATTACATAACAAGGCGTGCTCTAGGCCAAATATGCCCCTCTGCAATATTTTTAGTTAAGATGGTAACTTCTGGTCTCCTGAAACACAGCGCAATAGCTTAGGAAGAAACTACTACTTAGTACACACCTATTTAAAAATATTTTAAGAAAAATATTTTAAGAATATATAAAAATAATTGCCTCAGCAGATTATTAAGAAGGAGCACCCAAAAAGCCTGCAAGAAAAGATGCCTTTTACTACCTGCTGAAAGAGAACCAGGGATAGAAGCAGACAGACTTCCTGTTTTGGGGAGGTGTTCATAATCTTGGATGCCACTACAGAGAAGCCCTGTGTAATATTCCTGCCCACCATACTTTTGGCAGATGGGGGAAAACAGCAGAGGTTCAGAAGTTGTCTTTCGTGTCATTGTAGGCTTGTACGAGAGGAAACACTTCAACATACTTGAGCCTGGCCTTTTATGCTTTTAAACATTAAAATTGGCACTTTGACTTGAACCTGGCTGGGAGCCAGTGAAGATTTATTTATTTATATTATTTGATTTATATTCCACCTTTCCTTCCAGCAGGAGCCCAGGGTGACATAATATTGATGACATAATATTGGTGTTTTGTGATCCACCCTGCAAGTCCCAGGCTGCACTGAGAGAGCAGTTTATTCTGTTTTCCCAGTGTTTCCTTCCCTAATAATTTCCGCATTTTATTTGATCTTTCACACAACATAAAAGCCACTTAAGGAAATCTAGGAGAATATAGTGGAAATTTAGTGCTTATTTCCGTGTTAGTTGCTTCCAGAAATTTTTTTGTTTGCAACCCCATTAACCCAGAAAGTACAGGACTAAAGTGACAAAATTTGGGGTGGTATACTGGCATGCATTTTCCTGGCATTTTCCTGGGGGAACAGAAGTGTGTATGCGTGGAAAGGATGGGGGAGTAGCGATAAGTCCAATGAAGTTAATTGTTGTGTCACACCTTGCCCACTGGTGTGAATGAAAGTTAGTGTTACATGGCAGTATATCAGTCAAAAATCCACGATGCCTTAACACAACAGGTGCTGCAGCATGAAAGGAATGTTAGAAATTGGGAAAGAAGCACTACCATTATAATCAGTAAAACTATTGCAATAAACCCCATGTCTGAATGCAGCCCCAGATAACACCCTGACAGTTATATTTTTTTAACCAGCTGAAGTTTCCTGTCTTACGAGGCAGCCACATGCAGAATCTGTTATAGTAACTTAATTTGGATGTGACTAAGGCATGAATGACTGAGGCTAGATCTGACTTCTCCAGGAAAGAGCCCTCCAAGAGTTGTCCACCTCCCTTTCCTGAGCTGTGAGCCTGGCTTTTAAGGAGGGAGCACAAATCATAAGAACATAAGAAAAGCCTGATAAACTAGACCAAAGGCCCTTCTTGTCCAGCATCTCGTTCTCACAGTGGCCAACCAGATACCTATGGGAAGCCAGCAAGTAAGACCTGAGCATAACAGCAGTCTACCTACCTACCTACCTTTCTCTCTGCTGTTTTTTGCAGTGTGCGCAGGGTTGCCATCAATCAAGATGGCGGCCAAGGTTTCCGTAAGGGGCTGAAGCCTCTGCCACCATCTTGGTTGATGGCAGCAATGCACACGTGTGCGTGCCATCAACCAAGGTGGTGGCAGAGGCTTCAGCCCCTTACGGAAACCTCGGCCGCCATCTTGATTGATGGCAACCCTGCGCATGCAGTGTGCGCAGCCATAAAAAACAGCAGAGCAAGGTAGGTGAATCGGGGGGATAGCAGGGGGATGGCGGGCAGCTCAGAACCTCCTGTCCTGCGATCCGTGCTCCTGCCGCGGATCGCGGAAGGGGAGCAGAGGGGCCCGGGGCAGGCTGGTGCCAAGGACCCCGGCATGCCTGGAGCCTGCCATGCATGGTGTCATGACCGCTTGTAAATAGAACATGTGGTGACAGCAGTTGTGTGAAGAGCTGGTTGTCTGCAGTTGTGCAATGAGACAAAAATTTATCTTAATAGAAACATAGGAAGCTGCCATAGTCAGAACAATGGTCCGTCTATTTCAATATTGTCTACACTGGCGGTGATGCTACAGGATTTCAGGCGGGGTCTCTGCCAGCTGTATCTGGAGAAGCTGCAATTGAACCTGGGGCCTTCTGCATGGAAGGCAGATGCTTTACTACGGAGCTATGGCCCTTCTCCTCCAGTGGAAGCTTTTGTCACAATAAAAAACTTCAGGGAAGTGATTTTCTTCAGGGCTACAGCAGGGAAGAAAGGATTAAACTCTCTTTCTTCATCCTTTGTGGTTCTGCTACTGCTTTGGTTCTCCTGTAACTGCTTTTCACATTTTAAAAAAAGTATTATTTATTATTTGATTTATATCCTGCCCTTCCTCCCAGTAGAGCACATTAATTAAATATATGCAATTAATGTCTCTTCTAGTTACTTTTCAGTTTGTTTCTGAATCCTGAGCTGTGTTGCAGGTTGCTGTGTATGCATCTTCCTTGATTAGTACATTAAAGAATTTTTTGGTATACTCTCCATTCGTTGGGTTGGCATCCATGTAATGCTCATGATTAAGGAATCACCAGTGAGCTGCAGAAGCTGCCTTCCTGGCCCTTCCTATTTTCAGCATGAAATCCCCATCCCTTCTTCAGCTGCCTACACTTATGGTTACAATCTGGAATAGATGGGTTCAAAATTCCTCTTCTGCCATGGGCTTGGGTCATCGCACACACTAGGCTGAGGCAAACCTGAGCAAATTTAGAGTCAACAGGGAGCTGCAGTCAACCACAGTGCTTAAGCAAGTCTATAAGATACACATCTGAAAACACGTTTATCACATTCTTGCTTAAAATGTTAGTATAGTATATGTTAAAAATGAAATGTATGAAGTGATTGTATGACCTTTGACAAATCAGTCTCTTTGTCTCATGTCTCCTCCTGTCAAATGTGAATCCGAGTGATGAACCTCATAGAGTTGTTATGAGGATGAAGCACAATAACTTTGCCAGTAAAACAAGAAATAAATGGTTAGTTGAGATAGACTTGCTCACTTTGCAACCACTGAATTCATTGCTTTTGTTATATGCTAGCTTACTGAATGTACTTACCTTTAGGTGATGAAAACATACCATATGTATCATGCTGAGAGCATCAGTGCTGAAAGCAAACTGAAGGAAGCTGAAAAACAAGAAGAGAAACAGTTCAACAAAGCAGGGGACATCAGTGTGAACCTGCTGCGACATGAAGATAGGCCTCAGCGCCGCAGCTCTGTCAAGAAGATTGAGAAGATGAAGGAAAAGGTAAGTGAGGGGTTATAGATACGGTTGGCAGTATGGCCACTAACAGATCAACAGAAGGATGCCAGTGCCAAAAGTTTCCAAAGTCACATCAGCTGAGGTGCACACATAAACTTATAACCCTCCCCCAAGTCTGAGGTTTATGTCTGAAGATATTTGGCCACTTACATAACAGTAATATTTATTTGAATTTGAACTGGTAGGAATTCCTTTTGCTTTTTTTAATGGTTGTGTACAGTTTCACTCAAGGTCTGCTCGGGATGGTTATGTAAAAAAACTTTTCTCTTTATCGCTTGTTAGCTGTGGAGAAATGCCAAAAAGACAGCAGGTAAGCTAAAGCTTTGAGTCTCGCAAGCAGGCACCTTTCAGCAAGAAGCAGAGCCTGGAGGCACATTGTGGAGCACTTCTATGGAAGGGGGCATATTACAACATCGGGGCCTGATGTGTTCAACCCTTAAATTGCCAATACGAGGAGAGTCAAAAAGGGCAGCTGGATGAAGGGAAGGCCTTCAGAGAGCGATGGTTCAGCAAACAAACAAAACAAAAATGGTTGTCCAGTGCTTAAAAAAAAAGCCAGCAAATGAAACGGTCCTACAAATAGCTGCTCCAGCAGTCTCCAAGATCCAACAGACAGTTTAATGTCCTAGTTCCAAGAGACTTGGTTGACTGCAGAGAGAGGGAGCATAACAGTAAATCAGAGTCTGCTACAGTAATGCTTATCTGTATAGATGGTGAGCAGAATGCAGTTCTAAGCTGTGGTCAACTCATGGACTGTGTTCACTGTTTTGTGGAACATTACATTGTGTTTTTGCAGAATCCCATGATGCAGTCACATAACACACTGGAGTAGAGAAAAGGTGGGATCAGCATCCAGTCACTGTATTTATATACCCATTGGAGGCCTTCATGCTAAATAGTAAAATGAACTAGGCATGCTAGGTTACACATTGAACAAATGTATGAAGTGTGACAGAGGTAGTACCCTCAAGATAAATTTAAATTATTTCTGGCTGTATGGCTGGATTAAGCATAGTTCTAAGCTCTGGTGCTTGTTTACTGTTCCTGATCTCCCAACCATGGAAATCATTATTTCTTTTATTTAGACCATTTTTATACTGCTTAATACAGTGGTTCCCTAACGTTTCTACCCATTAACCACTGGAACATTGCTGAAGGTCTTGGCAGACCACTTAATGGTTTTTCTGCCTGTTGTAGCAATTGTAATGTGCTGTGCCAGATGCTGTACGATTCTTGTATTTTTACAGACATGTTGCAGACCACCTGAATGAAGCAGTGGTCCACAGATCATAGTTTGAGAACCCATGGTTTAATATATAAAAAAAATCTAAGCTGTTTACAGAAAGCTAAAACAGACAACTTCAGCAATAAACTTTACAAAAATACACAATGTTACATATACAAATGTTACATTAATACAAATTGCTAATAAATACAAACCAAGATCAATTCCTTCTCCTTGTGACACTCCTTTCTTGGACTCCTGGCTCTCACCTAGGACTTACGATGCTAGAAGTATGCGGCAGGCTCATGTACTGTGCCCTGTATGAGCAAACTGTCCCTCCCTTCCCTTTTCAAAGCCAGCCATGGTTAGCTGTAAACAGAGTTTGCAACCATGCTTCAAACTCTAGTTGCAAACTCTGGAAATAGAGGAAAATGAATTGAACATAAACATCTACACATGATGAAAGGTGGGCTGGCTAAATAAATCAATCAATCTACAATTTACCCTTTATCGCTTTTCTAACAATAATGGGCTTGCAATCCAGGCTGCACTCCCCTTGGATCTCTAGTTAATTTGAAGCTGTGAAGTTTGTGGATTAGAAATAGGAAGTATCCAAGAAGAGAAACGGCAGGCTTTTAAAGGAGAAATTAGCCCTGAAAGGAAGGCCATGTGTGTGAGAGAATGATTGAATCTCAAGATGTTCAGAGGCTTGTTCAAGGCAATAAGGTTTTGGTGACAGTAAGAGCCAGAGGACCACAGCCTAGCCGCTGTAATAAATTTTACTGGATAATACCCTGCTAATGCCTTTTCTCCTAAATTGACTCTGGTAACCGGTAAGCAATAAACAGGATAGAATCCACTTGATTACTGATTTGAAGGAAGAAGCTCAGATTTATAATAGATGCTTTTGATATATAATAGATTTATAATAGATGTTTATTGATGTTGCTTTGAAGGATTATGTGGTTTTTAATAGCACTGCCTTCCTTCACCCTTGTCTGCCCTCAACTGGTACGTTTATTTTTATTATTTATTTTATTTATTAAATTTATATACCGCCCGACTAGCAATAGCTCTCTGGGCGGTGAACATAAATATTATTAATAAATAGATATTATTTGTTGCTGAATCCTCTCTTGGAGTGAACTTCTCTAAGGTTGGACATTCTGCATATTTGTTGGGCCTATTCCAAATTCCAAATGTGGACCCCTGCTGTGTTTTCAGTTATATGAATATAGCTCTATATTAGAATATATTATAGAACCCTGACCCTATAAAGTCTCTGAGAACTAGGAATGCTTATATCTGGGGAAAGGTCACATTTTGGTAAGAAAACAAATAGCTTTGTCACATCTGCTTTTTTGAACCCTACATTTAGGACAGGTGAGTGATGCAAGAAGATTTGGACTGATTCCTATTACATCCCTTCTCTCTCCACCTCCTGGACCTGAGAACTTTGCTTTAGAGTGGAATCCAAACCAGAGATCATGGTTTGTCTCACTCCAAATAAACCACAATGTTAAGCCAAGATTTGTTCTTGGTTTACAAATCATGGTTTGTCTGAGTGCAACAAGCCATAATCCTCTTTGTACTTGACACTTTGTACCGTGCAACATGCAGTGTGCAAACTTAATCTATATGATCATGTATTTCCTATTTGACCTGTGTTGAGAAGCCTTATTGAACAGGTTGTTTGTAAACAAAAATAATGGTTTCTGCAGGGTGGCTCTACATTATCTCAATGTCCTTATTCAATAAGGGATTTGAGTGTGTATGGCTGTCTCTGCCTGCTCCTGAATTTTAAGCCTCTGTACATCTTAAATCTGCTGTTCACTGCAGATTTACCATTTCTTGGCTTCCTCAGAGGAAATAAATGTATGTGTTACATTTGGCAGTTCAGCAGAGTTTATTGATTTACTACATTTATATCCTATCTTTTTTCCATAATGGAACTCAAGGCAGCATAGAGATGGCTCCCAGGCAGTCTTCCATCCAGGAACTGACAAGTTCCAAACCTGCTTCACTACAGCAAGCTGCCACAAACATAGAATATTCTTCAAAACACAACTTTTTTCACTCCCCACATTGTGTGATTTGGAGATTTGATGGAGCAAATTGTCTGCAACACAAATTCACTTTCCATGAAGTCATCTTCCACAGAGGGCTGAATTAGCCCTTAGAAAGAATGCAGGGAAGGTAAAACATGTAGTGAAACAGCAATGAATATTACACATGCATCTTAACTCTGCATTAAAAAGTCTGACATCATTGAGTTGGTTACTGTATCACTCTAAAATAGTTTATCCCTTTCTAACTGTTTGTTGTGATTGATGCCAAACCTTTCCACAAAGTGTACAAGCTGTAACTGGTGGATGTAGAGTGTGCACTGAAGTAGAATGTGCTTGAAATGCTGTTAACTCTATTGGGCATATATGGAAGATATTGCTGCATCTGGATAAACCTGCTAGACTTCCTCCTAATATCATAAGATATTCTGTTACATAAACACAACAATACTACCTGTTCACAAATTTCGTGGATGATAAGGCTGTCAGTGGTTACTAGTCATGGTGGCTAGATATGACCTCCAGTACTGGAGGTGGCGTGCCTCTGAATATCAATTGCTTGGGATCACAAATGGGAGAGTGCTATTGCGTTCATGTTCTGCTTGTGTGCAGATTCCCAAGGGTATCAGGTTGGCCACTCTGAAAAACAGGTTTCTAGACTAGATAGGCCTTTGGTATGATCCATCAGAGCTATTCAGATGTTGTAAGAGCTTAAACTTTGGTAGGAAGATACTAGAATTGTGATGACTTACTTTTTTATGTGTCTACCATTTTTATTTATTTTATACGTGAGAGCCAGTGTGGTGTAGTGGTTAAGGTGTTGGACTACAACCTGGAGACCAGGGTTCAAATTCCCACATAACCATGAAGCTCACTGGGTGACATTGGGCCAGTCACTGCCTCTCAGCCTCATGAAAACCCTGTTCATAGGGTCGCCATAAGTCGGAATCGACTTGAAGGCAGTACATTTACATTTTTACATTTACAATTTTTATGTTTTTCAGAGACAAGCAAAATACTCAGAAAATAAGCTGAAATGCACTAAAGCTAGGAACGACTATCTGCTGAACCTGGCAGCCACAAATGCAGCAGTCAGTAAATACTACATCCATGATGTCTCGGACCTGATTGATGTGAGTGTGTGAGTTGTTATTTTCTCTTAATACACAGGTACTCAGCTCTGTTCCCACACTGACAGCTGTGCCTGACACCCTGTTTGTGTCTCTGGGCACGTCTGCATTGCAGGTTGTCTTGCTTCTGTGGTGGTGCAGTATTGATTTAACATTTTTCACTACCTGTTACTAACAGATCCAGTATACAAATAGTGTTGCAGTGTGCCAAATATTACTTTTATTGTTTGCTTATTTATTTATTAAATTTATAATCCACCCTTCCTCCCAGAAGCAGCCTAGCACAGCAAACAAAACACTAAAAGCACTTTTGAATAATTGCTTCTGTCTGGCTCAGTATATTTATACTTCCCATGACTGTGATTTTGTGTAGGAGATGTGAGTGGAAGGAGAGACTCTCACAGTGTTTATCATACCATACCACCTGGTAACTTGGGAGTTGAGTTACTGATATGGTCAGAGTTGGCCTGAACTTGGAGATGTGATATGTGCTGAATGTAGGTATATTGATGCTATGTATTTCTCTGGATGCAAGATGAAGCATGTGGGAATAATTGTATGTGAGATCGGTCAAGGGGTTGAATAGGCCAATTGGAACTTTGATCAAGTATGACTGCAGCCAGGCGGGAGCAGAGACAAATGATGGTGCAGCCCAAAGAGGTACAGAAAGAGGCAGTTACCCTACTGTGCTGGTAAAAGAGAAAACAGGAAGCTTTTCTTAGGCCAGTCATGAGGGCTTGATCAGTTAGATGCTTGTATGGAAGGCCAAGAAGAGAAGGAACTCTTCTCTTCTCAACTCAGAGTGTCATGCATTGGCAGGTGATCATTACACAGGACTCTACATAAGAATGCATACAACACAGAGAAGAAAATACCATATGTCTAGTTTCTTCTATAGGTGTGGATGTTAGGAATCTCTGGATTTAATGTATTTTCGACCTTCTCCTTCAAAAGAGCCTTGTAGAATCATAGAATCATAGAGTTGGAAGGGGCCTTGTAGGCCATCGAGTCCAACCCCCTGCTCACAGCAGGAAATCCACAGCTAGAGCATCTCCCGCAGATAGCTGTCCAGCCTCTGCTTGAAGACATCCAGCGAAGGGGATCCCACCACCTCCCTAGGCAGTGGGTTCCATTGCCGAACTGCCCTTACTGTCAAGAAGTTCCTTCTAATGTCCAATCTGAATCTACGCTCCTGCAACTTAAAACCATTAGACCTAGTCCTACCCTCTGGGGCAGCACATTTTGTTACTGGGAATGACCCAGAATAAGGTTGATTGTATGTTTTCCTGCACTTCTTTTGTCCAATGATGCAAGAAATAAGGTTTCTGCGATTTTATGCTGGGAAATATGTCTTGATGTCTACTACATTTTGCAGTAAGGGATTTCTTCTTGGTGGTGGAATATAAACTGATTTTAGTTGCCGTAATGGTCATATAAAAACAATGGCTTATTTATGAAGCCTTTGTTTTGGTTTAAATGTTGCTTAATGCATTAGGAAATTAATGTCATTTTATCCTCTAAATCGTATTTATTTTTACATGCTAGAATTAAAAGTGAAATCTGATATCTGTTTTTAAAGTCTTATGATAATTTCAAGATATTATGCCAGGTACGTTGTTGGATGGGGTGTATATGATAGTTAAACAAATACTTTAAGCAATTTGTAATCTCACTTTTTGTTGTTGTTCAGGGCTTAGCTTATTCACTTGCTGGGAAAGAGAGAACCTTGAAAGTGTAAACGTAAGAACAGGATATGATTTTATCTTCATTGATTGGCCCTTTAGGTTTCCTATAGTTTGTTGTATGACTTTCTCCCCCCATGAAGTTGAGCCTCTGTATTCCTGGAGAGCTGCCAAATGCCAGGTTAGCTCTAGCTGTTTTTATGTCATTACTCCCCAGTTTATTTCCTTTCTAATACTTCCATTGGAGTCAGCAGATGGCTTTTATTCCTCACTCCAGGAAATCCCTTTAGGGGACTCAAAACCAAAACATCTTTGATTCAGTACAACTAAATTTGCCTAATTATATATTCTGCTTGCCTGAGAAAATAAGTGCTATTAAGGATGCATGAGTTGTCTACGTGTGTCCTAATTTCAAGTTCCTCAAGAGCAGAGCTGTTTGTTTGAACATGTCTAATATGCTTCAGAAGAGCTTTATAAGGCAGAGTTCAGAATATCCCAATATAAAGGGAATATACTCAAATCCCCCAGAAAGACATCTTCCAGTACTTGTAATATCAAGTTTTGAACTCCATTGTGCCCAATAAACAAGAAATAATTTCTTGAGTCAAGCAGGAATTATTTACACTTGGGCAGTCCTCATTTTAACCTCTATTCATTAAGCAAAGAGAGGGCCAATAGCTCATGCAGAACGTCGCTGTTTCAATTCTGGACATCTCTCATTAAAAAAAAATCACATTTCAGGGCTTAGAAAAAAAACTCTCCTTGAGGTTTTGGAAAGCTACTACTAGTCAGGGCAGATAATACTGGGCTAAAACTTCAGTCCTTTGCAAGCTTTTCTGGGAGTAAGCTGCATTACTTGGACTTCTTTCCAACTAAACTGGCATAGGACTGTGCTTCAATATTATCTTTAGTGAAGTTCTCAGTAGAAAGTTAACTACAGTTAAAAAATCAAAAACTGAATTTTGATAGCTCATTAATTGAACTGTGTGGATTCACAAAATATTCAGCTCAGTACACAGAATACGAAGATTTGTAACCAGGGTTGGCTCCAAAGGGCAGCCAGGTGGGGTCCCTCCACTCCCTTTCCGTGATCCGTGGCAGGATCGCTACCGTGGATCGCCCGCCATTCCCTCGCTCAACCTAACTTTCTCAGCTGTATTTTGTGGCTGTGCAAGAAGGAGGCAGAGGCTTCAGCCCCTTAGGGAAACCTTGGCTGCCATCTTGGTTAAGGGCAGCCCTGTGGGCACAGCCGCAAAACACAGCCAGGAAAGGTAGATTGAGCGAGGGAGTGGCGGGTGATCTGCGGTAGTGATCCTGCCACGAATCACAGAAGGGGAGCTCTGGGGCCCAGGGCAGGCTGGTGCCCAAGGGCCCTGGCATACCTGCGGCCATCCCTGTTTGTAAGAAACACAGGACCCTGGTTCACACATCACAATAAACCACATGGTTTGTCTTAAGCCATGGTTTAATCATGGAATGCCTCCTTCTTGCTGTATGGCTCCTCACATGACCTCTCCCCCACCCCACAGTACCCACAAAGCTCAAACAAACCATACTATGGCTGGTTGTGTCATCCAGATCTGGACTGTGGCTTGTTTGAGTCATGCAGGGGGTGGGGGAAGGAGAAGCCGTGTGGGGACCTACATGACAGGGAGAAGGCATGTTCAAAGTTAACCCATGGTTTAAGACAAACTGTGCTTTTATTGTGGCAAATGAAGGCAGATAAAGAAGCATGAAAATATTACTTGTATTATAAGTCAAAGAGCCCAAGACAAATGTCTGCTAGCTTACAACCAAGAATCTTGAACAGAGGTGTTACTTGTTCAGGGTTCTTGAATTCAGGAGGTGAGGAGACATTCTGTTCTGAATGGGGTTACATTCCCATGGAAGGAGCTTGATGATGCTCCTGGATTCAACTTGGTCACTGGAGGCTTAGCTAGCCTCAGTGGCTAGGAGTGCCCATTTCCATCTGAGGCTTGTTTGCCAGCTATGGCCCCTTTTGGACAGAGTACAGTGGCCAAATCATCTCTGTCCACTCTGGTAAATTCCAGATTGAACTATTTAATGTCCTCTATATAGAGCTGCCCTTGAAGAAAATTTGGAAGTTTCCATTTGTCCAAAATGCAGCAGCCAGATTCCTAGCCAGGTTCCATTTAGAGGTCATATAGCCTCCATTTAAAAACAGCTGCACTGGTTGCTGGTTTGTTTCTGGGTCCAATTAAAGGTGCTCACACTGTATTTGAAGCCCTAAATGACCTGGTCCTCAAATATCTGAAAAGCTGGCTTCCATCCCTGCTGACCTACTCGCTTATTAAGATTGGCAGAGGGGATTTGCTTGATAGTTTTGCCATCCTCAGAAGTGTGAGGAATTGTGGCCCAGAAGAGGGCTTTCTGTATGTCAGTCCCTAAATTACGCAGCTCCCTCTCCACTCCTTCACATTCATTGACTCGCTTCAGCACACTTTCAATTGACTTAAAAACTTCTTCCTTCACCCTCCTCTGTCCCCCCCTCCCCAAAGGCATGTTCTGCTCCATCTCAAATTCTTGTGTGCCTTTCTTATCTTTCTTCGACTCTTTTCCTCATAGGGGCAGACTTGCAATACTTGCTCAATGCAGTTTGAAGGGGGGGGTAAATGGCAGAATATTCATTGTGCTGCCCTTCTGGAAGCCTGTTTTTACATTAAAAGTGCTTGAAAAATTAGATTTCCTCCCCCTAGAGTTATGGAAGCGGGCTTAGTGAATCGCAGTGAATGGAAGATGCATGTTCAGCCAGAGGTTTCTACTGAGCAGAACTTACTGCTGCAAGACAGAGGCAAACAAGAAGTGACTACAAAGTATGTAGTGAGGAAAAAGAAAGAAAAATGAGACAGAACCTGAGAAAGTGCACCAAAAGGCTTGTGGTGAGGTAACAGCAACTCTTTAGGACCCCAGGGATTTTGCTTGGTGTCTGAATAATTTGCTTGTCAGTCATAGCTCTTGCCTCAGTGGTTGGCTAAAAACGCTGAAAGGCAGGAGAAGCCAGACTGGCTCATCTCACAGAGATTGCTTAGAAAGGTACCGGCAACATTTTGTCTCTTACCTTTCTAGGAGGGCCTTTGCAAAGTAGGGATATTTCTATACAGTAGGGCCCAGCTTCTTGGCGCCCTGCTTTTCGGCATTCTGCTAATACAGTGTCAGCAGGGCGACCAGCTGGAAGGGGGCTGGAGCTCCCTGCACTGCAGCTGATCGCACCGGAGGAAGGGAAGATCAGCTGTAGTGCGCTACAGCTGATCTTCTCCTCCTTGGGGGCGGTCAGACTCCCGCACTTCAGCTGATCGCGCCCGAGGAGGGGAAGATCTGATCTTCTCCTCTGGTGCGATCAGCGGGTTAGGTTCCAGACCCCCCACGCTACAGCTGATCCACTTTCCGGCGGTTTTCGCTTTCCGGCAGGGGTCTGGAACCTAACCTGCCATATGAGTGGGGCCCTACTGTATTATATATATTTCTGGAAGTTACAATAAGTACCAGCAGAAGATCGATCTTCTATGAGTTCATAGAGGCTTGATGAACTGCAGTTACTTTCAGTGGTTGTACCTTGCATCACTCATGAGTAGTAATTAATGATCTAAGAGGATTTTATTCCTGAAACATAAGCAGACTCTTATAAGCAGTTATTCACAGGCTGAAATTGGTTTTGGAATTTTATGACTTGCATGCCAGTCTGAAGTATTGAGGTCACTGTAGTTGTAATTTGATAGTATTTGGGTGCGTGGCTGGGTATTAAATTGCAGATCGTGGACGTAGATTATTATGCCTAGATTTGACATATCTCGTGTTAACATTCTTTCAGACAGGGCTTATTAATAGAGCTTGAAACACTTGTGAGCATAAAAAAACATACATGAGCTAATACTGATAAGATTAACGCCACCTCAAGTTTGGCCCTTCCTCTTAGCTGAAAGTACCATTTTGTGAAATGGTACTTTCTCCCCATGCCTATTCAGTAAGGTCATTCTTAAACTGGGATTTCTACACCAATCCTGTGCCCAGTACTTGACCGCGTTGAGCCAGTGTTTTATGCACTGAAACAGGTGTGCCACATTTCTGAGTCTGTCTTTGTTCTAGAGCTCTGATTGAAATTAGATTTATATGGTTAATGAATTTGGTTTTAGGATTTCTGCTAGCAGAAATGGAACAGCCGGCTGGGCCAAGGAGGTGATTAACGCCTCCTTACGAGAGGGAGTGGTCCCACTTTGCCTGAAACAGGCGGTAGTGAGACCGCTCCTAAAAAAGCCCTCCTTGGACCCTGATAATTTTAACAACTATAGGCTGGTAGCAAATGTTCCATTTCTGGGCAAGGTTCTAGAGCGCGTGGTCGCTCACCAACTCCAGGCCCTCTTGGATGAAACTGATTATCTGGATCCATTTCAATCCGGCTTTCGGCCGGGGTTTGGTACAGAAACAGCCTTGGTCGCCCTGTATGATGACCTCTGTTGGGAGAAAGACGGAGGGAGTGTAACTCTGTTGGTTCTCCTTGATCTCTCGGCGGCTTTTGATACCATTGACCATGGTATCCTTCTGGGGCGACTCGCGGATTTGGGAGTTGGAGGCACTGCTTGGCAGTGGCTGTGCTCCTATCTTGAGAATCGTCTCCAGAAGGTGATGCTTGGGGAACATTACTCGAGTCCCTGGGTGCTCCAATATGGGGTCCCGCAGGGCTCAGTTCTGTCCCCCATGCTTTTTAATATCTATATGAAGCCGCTGGGTGAGGTCATCAGGAGTTTTGGAGTGCGTTTCCAGCAATATGCTGATGATACGCAGCTCTATTTCTCTTTTTCATCTTCTTCAGGTGAGGCTGTTGCTGTACTGAACCGCTGCCTGGCCGCGATAATGGACTGGATGAGAGCTAACAAACTGAAACTCAATCCTGACAAGACTGAGATGCTGTTGGTTGGGGGGCCCTCTGCCCAGATGGATGATGTCAGACCTACCCTAGATGGGGTTATACTCCCCCTAAAGGAACAGGTCCGTAGTTTGGGGATCTTATTAGATCTGCTCCTGTCACTCGAGGCCCAGGTAGCCTCGGTGGCACGAAATGCGTTCTACCAGCTTCGGCTGGTGGCCCAACTACGACCCTATCTGGACAGGGAGAACCTAGCCTCAGTTGTTCACGCTCTAGTAACCTCTAGATTGGATTACTGTAATGCTCTCTACGTAGGGTTACCTTTGAAAACGATTCGGAAACTTCAGCTAGTGCAGAATGCCGCGGCCAGAGTTCTTACTGGGACGAAGAAATTCTACCATATAACACCTATTCTGGCCCAACTGCACTGGCTTCCAATATGTTTCCGGGCCAGATTCAAAGTGTTGGTTCTTACCTATAAAGCCCTTAATGGCACTGGACCGCAATATCTGATGGAATGCCTCTCTCGCTATGTACCTACCCGTTCACTCCGCTCGACGTCCAAGGCCCTTCTCCGGGTCCCAACTCATAGAGAGGCCCGGAGAACAGTAACTAGATCTAGGGCCTTTTCGGTGGCGGCCCCCGAATTATGGAATGCCCTCCCAGATGAGATACGCCTGGCGCCTTCTCTGTCATCTTTTCGGCGCCAGGTAAAAACCCACCTCTTCGCCCAGGCATTTTAAGCCTATTTTAATTTAATTTAATTTTTTATTTTATTTCTGTTTTAATATGTTTATAATTGTATGGCGCAATACTCACCTGCTTGTATTTTAAATATTGTGATTTTATCTTGTTGTACACCGCCCTGGGAGCTGTTAGCTGTAGGGCGGTTTAGAAATGTAACTAAATAAATAATAAATAATAAATTAAAATTTTAACATGATACATCCTAGGCTAAGATAAGATACTAGTAATTCAGTTTTTCTTAACAGTGACGGCTTTAATTTAGAGTTACCAGGTCTCCGTTTTTCGGCCGGAGTCTCCGGTTTTTGGGGGGCCCCTCCGGCTCTCCGGCTAACACCCCTTAATTTCCAGACTCTCAGCTTCAATTTTAAAAAAAATAGTTTCTAGGTGGTCTGGTTCCCGAGATATACACCAAAACGTCAGCTGCCCCCCCGTGACTGTTTAATCAAATAGATTAAATAAACTGATACAACGCTGAAGTTGGTTCCTAGTTCCCAGTTCCTTATTTGCTTGAAAGTTCAAAACACTAAAAAAGAAGAGTTGACAACTACAGCAACTTCAAACCAAACTTAACATGTCTCTGAACCCCAAAATATATGTTGGGGTACCCTGTATGATATATCACTGTAATTGGGAGACTCTCCCCATCAAGAATAACAATACATTTATGCAATCAAAATCATCAGGCTTCTGATATTATCATAAATACATAATGATGTCATAAAATCATAAAAAATAAGTAACTGGGGGTGCCCACCCCAAACTCTGCTCTGGGACAGGACAAATCATATACCCCAGGAAAGGGGAGGGTGTCCTCTACGAGATGCCTCTGCGTCCCGCCTGGCCCAGAGCTTCTGCTGGGTGCAGGGCACGGAAGAGGGCATCTATGCAAAATCAAAGCAGACCAAAACATACAGGAAAAAATAAGTAACTGGGGGTGCCTACCCCAAAATCTGCTCTGGGCCAGGACAAATCATACACCCCATGAAAGGGGAGGGTGTCCTCTATGAGATGCCACTGCATCCCGCCTGGCCCAGAGCTTCTGCTGGGCGCAGGGCATGGAAAAGAGCATCTATGCAAAATCAAAATGGACAAAAACACGTAGAAAAAAACAAGTAACTGGGGGTGCTCACCCCAAAATCTGCTCTGGGCCAGGACAAATCATACACCCCATGAAAGGGGAGGGTGTCCTCTACGAGATGCCACTGCATCCTGCCTGGCCCAGAGCTTCTGCTGGGTGCAGGGCACAGAAGAGGGCATCTATACAAAATCAAAGCAGAAAAAGACATACAGGAAAAATAAGTAATTGGGGGTGCCCATCCCAAAATCTGCTCTGGGCCAGGACAAATCATACACCCCATGAAAGGGGAGGGTGTCCTCTATGAGATGCCACTGCGTCCCACCTGGCCCAGAGCTTCTTCTGGGCACAGGGGAAGGATGAGGGCATCTGTGCAGACAGAAAGGGTAGAGAATCTTCTTACTCTTACTCATTTCTCAGACCTCTTTCTGAAGGGAAGGGTCAAATCTGTAAAGAAGTTTGGAGCAGCCACATTAAAAGATAAGGGCAGGGCATTCCAGGCAGGGGGTTGCCAACCCTGCTTGGATATGGATGTCTTTGCAGAGGATCCCTAGTCAAGGTTTACCAACAGCGCAATCCAAACTATATCTACTCAGAAGTAAGTCCTGTTGAGTTCTATGGGGGCTTAGTCCGTTAGTACGTGTGTTTAGAATTGCAGCCTTCAGGGGCATCCATCTTTACTCCCAAATGCTCCCATCTAACATCTCCACAACACTAGGCTCCTTTCTTCCTACAGCGGCCTTCTGGTGACTGGCCTGGCCTGAAGGCACTTTAACCCTTCTTGCCGAAAGCAAGTAGGCTAGATTAAATGTTCCCTACCAAGGCTCCATCTTTTAGCTAAGGGCTCATCCAGACGACTGTATAATGTGTGACGTGATCGTTTTGTGTATTCATTATTTTTCGGTCGTCCATATGATGCCTCGCGCTTTTGTGCATTTTCGCGCTGTTAAATCCGCTTTGGCATTTCCTCGAAAAATGCGATTTGCTTTTTTAAACCGGTAATCATCCGCTGCAACATTAGGGGCTCGGATGCAATACCACGGTTTATAGAGATGTAGGCAGTCCATGGGCGGACCTTGGGCATGTCCCAGTACCCCTTCCGTCATTACCATGCAATAATGGATTTTCACTTGTGCGCATGTGCTTGGAAAAGCCCAAGAAACTGAACCAATCAGAGCCATGTACTTCCCAGATGTGGAAATGCGCATTTCCGCATTTGCGCACAAGCAGGTACTGCAGTGCACTGGGGAAGGTTTGGGATAGGAAGCGCTGCGATGTAGCAAGCTCAGCGCAGCGGAAGGTAGCGGTGGCTACATTTCCTCCCTTCTGGCAACATTGTTAACAAGCCAGGGCTTGGGGGAGGGGGATCTCCGCCTCCCCCCTCGCACCCCCTCCCCCCCAGCAGCCTTTCCTAGCTAAGGAACTCCACGAGGCTGCTGGATCCCTTGATTCTTGGGGGCTGCTGGTGGTGGTGCGAGTCCAGGGCCTCCCCCCCCTTTCGCACACACACACACACATTTCCCTTTCCTCCCGCCGCTGCTGTTTCTGCTGGGCCTGGAGCTGATCCTTCCCTCCCTTTTTTAATTGAGAAAGAGCGAACAAACAGGCAAAGTGAGGACTGTCAGATGACAAACCGGATATGGAAAACATTGATTATCCCGCTCCGTTTGGATGAGCCCTAAGATGTCTAGCTTAATTTCCAGTCAGATATTTTTTTTAATTGTATGCTCCAAGCAACTGTGGTTGATGCTTAATGTATCATGCTTAATGATATCACTCGGGCCCGCCCCATGACATCACTTGGGCCCACCCCGTGACATCACTTGGGCCCGCCCCATGACATCACTTGGGCCCACCCCGTGACATCACTTGGGCCCACCCCTAAAATCTCAGGTTTTGGGATGCTTCTGACCTGGCAACCCTACTTTCAGTCATTTTCTTTCTTTATAGCTTATATGTTTGAAGACACAGTGGCTGCCTTCAAATGTTACACTGAGCCAAGGTGTATGGTTTATTGAAACAAGAAGTGACTAACTGTGTCCCTCCAGATGTTGTTAAACTGCACCTCCCATCATCCCTAACTGTACTGGCTGGGGCTGATGGGAGCTGGAGTCCAACAACATCTGGAGGGCCACAGGCTAGCTACCCCAGGTTAAACTATAATGTGCACAACCTGCATGCTTGTGGAACCATCTTGACTGCTGCTGCTGCTTTGCTCTTCCCTTCATGCTGAAGGGAAACCACGAGCCTTGACTTAGAATGACATTGAAACCAGTGTCCATTGGTTTCTTCGAAACAAACTACAAAGAGGAAGTCAAGTGTTGTTCTTGGCTTCCCAATCATGATTTGTTTGGGAGAAATAACACAATCAAACATTATGCTAAGCCAGGGTTTGTGCTTTGTTGCTGGATGAAGGGAAGAGCAAAATAGGAGTGCTTGAGCTGATTGTATCAGTATGCAGCTATGCATATTACAGTTTAATCAAACTATACACCTTGGCTTAGCATTGCGTGCAAGTGTGGTCATTATATTTTAATTTCTACTCAGAAAGGCACTTAATACTCTGACTTTTTATTGTACTTTCATGTCCATTGGAACAAGTGTTAGAATTCTAAAAAATGCTACAAAAGATTACCATTGTTTACGTTTGGATTATTAAATATCTCTCCCTTCATTGGTTGTATGATACTGGCCCATAGTTAATAACACCTCTCTTTTTAGGATTAAAGAGCCTTTTTAATATTAATAATAGGGCCAGATGTACCAGATTAGAATGTTAAGAAAACATTTTAAATGATTTTTTTGTAAAAAAGATACTTTTAAAGCTTTAAAAAATGTTTTTAAAGATGTTTTGTTTTAATATATTTTAAAGTCTGTTTTTATGACGTTTTAGTGTTTTCATTTGCCGCCCTGGGCTCCTACTGGGAGGAAGGGTGGGATATAAATCTAATAAACAAACAAATAAATAAGCAGAATGTGCATCTTAATTGAATGTTGTCCCAGTTACTCAAAGCTTAATTTTAAAGTAGGAACCTTAATTAAGCAGTGTCTAATACCACTTTTAAGCAGTTGTTAATACTAAGGATGGCCTATGTTAGCTATACTACCCATCTTAACAGTTCAGTTTGCTTTGGGTTAGAAATATATTTTTGGTTAACAAATTTGGAGGATATCTAGCATCTATATTCTATGGAGAATTGACCCTGCATAGTGAGGGTGGTGTGCCTATGGCTGTCCAGATGTTACTGGACTACAGTTCATTGACCATTAGCCATACTAACTTTGGCTATATAGAGTAGATGTAAGTAGGTATTCCTACTGAGAAAGCGCTTTGTGATGAGAATCACTCCTTTAATGCACTCACAGGTGTACAGTAACTCTAGGGAAGGCCACAGGGAGCCTGACTCTCCTTTGGCTGGGTATTGTGTCCATTTCTGCCCCCAAAGTGCTGGTTTTAATCTTTACAGCCCTACATGGCTTGGCACTGGGCTTCCTGGAAGACCACCTTCTCCCATATGTACCTACCTAACTATGAGATCCTCTAAGGAGGCCTGCTGCACAGTGTTTATCATAATGGTGTCTACCCAAAAGGCCCTTTCACTGGTTGTTGCCCACCTCATTTCATTTAGCCCATCAAATGAAGTGAGGTGGGCAACGAACAGGGAAAGGGCCTTTTTGGTAGTGGCATTCCATTTATGGAATAGCCTTTCATCTTTGTTCTCTTTTTGGCATCAGGTGGAAGACCTTTTTGTTCATCCAGTTTTAAATAATTTAGGTAATCTGGGTCACTGTGCTTTTTAAAAAGCTGTTCTTAATTGTCCCTATCTGAGTAAGGAGGACCTTACATCAGTGGTACATGCTCTGGTAACCTCACGTTTGGACTACTGTAACGTGCTCTACGTAGGGCTACCTCTGAAGACGGTTCGGAAGCTACAGCTAGTGCAAAATGCGGCGGCCAGACTGCTAACAAGAACCAAGCGGTCTGAGCATATAACACCTGTTCTGGCCCGCCTGCACTGGCTTCCAATATGCTTCCGGGCTAGATTCAAAGTGTTGGTACTAACCTATAAAGCCTTATATGGCACAGAACCACGATATCTGCTGGAACGCCTCTCCCGATACGAACCGGCTCGTACACTACGGTCTACTACGAAGGCCCTCCTCCGGGTCCCGACCCACAGGGAGGCCCGGAGGGTAGTAACAAGATCAAGGGCCTTCTCAGTGGTGGCCCCCGAATTGTGGAACAGTCTCCCCGAGGAGGTACGCTTGGCGCCGACACTATTATCCTTTCGGTGCCAAGTTAAGACCTTTCTCTTCTCTGAGGCATTTTAATTTAAGTTAATTAAGTAAATGTTGTAATTTCATTTTAGATGGTTTTTTTATGTATTTGTTATATCAGATCCTGTAATTTTATTGTATATATGTTTTTATGTTCACCGCCCAGAGAGCTGCTTGCTAGTCGGGCGGTATATAAGTTTAATAATAATAATAATAATAAAATTAATTATGGGCAAGCACTGTATTTATGTCATTTTTTCCTTTTTAATGGTTTTATCTTTTACTTTCGTTTTACTTGTTTATTGTAATCCGTCTGGAGAATTTTATGTTATGGCCAGTATAAAAATGGTGTAATAAATAACTATTTGGATTGATGGGGGGAATGGAGTGGTAAACTATAGCTGAAGATATAATGTCTCTACGTGTGGGAATCTATTGAACCAGCATGGGAGCTGAAAACTTGCTGGTTTGCAGAAGGCTTAAGAGCTCTACTTCCTGAGGAAGGGAACTTTGAATAAGGAGGAAGGCAACATGTACTTGCTAGAATCTCTCTCTCTCTCTCTCTCTCTCTCTCTCTCTCTCTCTCTCTCTGTGTGTGTGTGTGTGTGTGTTTGCATGTACTTTTAGCTCCACCTCCCATGAGCTGTTCTGCCCTCTGCCCTACCAGCCCCAGTGAGCACCAGCTTTTCCACTGAAAGAAAACCTCCCTGAACCATAGATGGGTGCTTTTTCTTTGGTATGATAGATATACTGTACTCCTAAAGAAATCCCTTTGCTTCAGGTTTCTTATGATGTAGTCAACAGCCTGGTAATAAAAAAGAATAAATCTCTTCCATCATGGGAAATTAGTTTCTCTCAAAAGACTCAGTGCAATTTGAAGGTACAGCTTCTACTGTTCTCTGACTTTTCTTTGCTGCTTCCAGCTGAGGAGGCTATTTTGCAATGCCACTGGCAATTTTAAGCACTTGAGCCACTCGCTTCCTCTGTAGCTTCTGAGGAGGGGTTTTGTTTTGTTTTGGACATGTACAGGAAACAAAGATGAGAGAGACTTCCAGTCAGGAAGTACTGGGCAGAGCTCCTCTGTCTCCCTGGTTATTAGGCTGCTGGATTCAAATGGCAAGATGGCAACAGCTTTCATGTGGCAGAGGCTCATGTAATTTTGAGCATTTAGAACAGGGATGACTAACCTTGGGCCCTTCAGATGTTGCTGGACCAGATGGAAATAGAAGTCCAGCAATGTCAGGTGAGCCACAGGTAAGCCTCCCCTGGTTTTAGACTGGCAATTTGTGAATAACATAAACATGCAGCAAGCAAGTCCTGGGATGGGAGGGAAAGGTGGCAGTGGCTCTTTAGCATCCCTTCACCTCCGCCTTTATAGTTGGAACTGATTCACATGACTATTTTGGGAGTCTTGATTGTTCCTGTGCAGGAGCCGGCTTGCATTCAGTGCTGTTTAAAGTTGGTGCTGAATGCAAGCCCCACTGCTTTTAGCAGGAATCAGATCTACTCAGAAGAATAAGCATATCAAACACACATTGCCAGTTTGGTCCCACACAGTGTAGGGGAGAAAATAGGGTCAGGTTGAAGTAAGTGCAAAGTGTGGTTGTATGAATTGGCACTCACAATACCTGACTGTAAATATTTAAAAGTTCAGGAGACCTGTGGCAGATGTAAAAACGCTCCATCCGCCCCCCCCCCCGGTTCTTTAAAGCTAAATTTATAGGCAACTCCCACGTTCACTTGAAAAACTTGACATATGGTTTGTGGCTTTGAAAATTGCTCAAGACGGAAGCTCGTGCGGCTGAAAGAGTCTTTCTTGATGTGGGGAGTTTAGTCTGCTCCTAGCCTGGCCGTAAAGCAAACTCTTTTAATTAGGTATTGCTAGGCCTTAGATGAGGAAGTATGTGGTTAGGCTGCTCCATCACTATTTTAAACTGTGGTAATAAGGGCTAAACTTGGTAGAAATGGATAGCCGCACCCACTGGAAGCACAAGTATGTGGAGGGAAACTATCTGTGGGTGCTAGGTACAGATTTTTGGGGCTTATTTTTTGTTTTTTTAACTCACAGATTTGTTAACCCAACATGTATGCATTTTGAGCAGCAATTTTCCTCAGGAATTCTTTGGTAAATATTACAGGTATCTTAATCCAACCATTTTGTATCACGGGGGGAAATGTGACAGGGGGAACATGTGAGCCCCAGTCCCTGTCACATAACACCAATCTGTGTCACATGTGAACCAACCCAATTTTCTATGCTTTTTTAAAAAATTGTCTGTTGCTTGCCTTGTCAGATGAGCACACTCATCTGTACACTGTACCAGATCTTTGTTGCATTCCTCTCTAAGCAAGTGTGAGGGCTCACTGTGCTCTGAATTATGAGTTGAATTAAGTGTACTAAAGCAGTATAAGGAGATTGCAGAGAAGCTAAATAATTTTTTGTATCTTTTTCCACAGTAGAGGATATAGGGCAGATCCCTGAACCTGAACTAACATTTGCAGGAAGGGAGTCTGAGGAACATGAGGCAAATAGTGGTAGCAAGAGATGAAGTTCTAGGCTTAATAGACAAAATAAAAACTGACAAATTGCTGGGTCTGGATGGCATCCATGTGAGAGTTCTCATCAAAGAACTCAAATGTGAGGTTGCTAATCTGCTAATAAAAATATGTAACTTGTCTCTCAGATCTGCCTCCATACTTGAGGACTGGAAAGTAGCCAATGTAATGCCAATCTTTAAAAAGTGGTCCAGGGGGGATCCCGGAAATTGCAGGCTGGTTAACTGAACATCTGTTCCAGGAAAACTGTTAGAAAGTATTATTAAAGATAAATTAACCAAGCATATAGAAGAACAAGCTCTGCTGAAGCAGAGCCACCATGGCTTTTGCATGGGAAAGATCTGCCTCACTAACCTTTTAGAATTCTTTGAGAGCGACAACAAGCATATAGATAGAGGTGAACCAGTGGGCATAATGTACTTAGACTTCCAAAAAACTTTTGATAAGGTACCTCACCAAATACTTGTGCATAAGCTTAGCATAAGAGGAGAGATCCTTGTGTGGATCAGGAATTGGATAAGGAGCAGGAAGCAGTGAGGAGTAATAAATGGACAGTTCTCCTAATGAAGGGCTGTAGAAAGTGGAGTCACCCAAGGATCAGTATTGGAACCTGTGCTTCTTAACTTGTTCATAAGCTATCTAGAATTAGAGGTGAGCAGTGAGGTGGCCAAGTTTGCTGATGATACTAAATTGTTTGGGGTTGTCCAAAAGGATCTCTCCAAACTGAGTGAATGGGCGGTAGAATGGCAAATGCAACTCATTGTGAACAAGTATAAAGTTATGCATATTGGTGCAACAATCTTAATTTCACATATACACTCATGAGGTCTGAACTGGCGGTGACTGACCAGGAAAGAGACCTTGGGGTCATTGTAGTGCATAGCTAAATGAAGATGACTCAGCATGCGGCAGTTGTGAAAAAGGCGAATGCCACGAAAGAGATAATTGGGAAAGGTATTGAAAATAATTGATACAATGCCTTTGTATAAATTTATAGCGCATCCACATTTGGAATACTGTGTATAGTTCTGGTCACCTTACCTCGAAAAGGATATCGTAGAGCTGGAAAAGGTTCAGAAAATGGCAACCAGAATGATCAAAGGGATGGGGCGACTCCCCTATGAGGAAAGGTTACAGCTTTAGACTTACAGAAAAGGAGAGTCAGAGGCGACATGACAGAAGTGTATAAGATTATGCATGGCATGGAGAAAGGGGATAAACGTTTTTCTCCCTCATAACACTAGAACTCGTGGACATTCAATGAAGCTGAATGTTGGAAGATTCAGGACAGGCGAAATAAAGTACTTCTTCACACAGTGCATAATTATAGTATGGCATTTGCTCCCACAAGAGGTAGTGATAGCCACCAACTTGGATGTCTTTAAAAGAGGATTAGACAACTTCATTAAGCATAAGGCTATCAATGGCTACTAACCCTGATGGCCATGCTCTGCCACGATAGTCTGAGACAGTATCCTTCTGAAAACCTGTTGCTGGAAGCCACAGGAGGGAGGAGTGCTCTTGCACTCAGGTCCTGCTTGCAGGCTTCCAATGGGCATCTGGTTGGCCACTGTGAGAAAAGGATGCTGGACTAGATGGGCCACTGACCTGATGCTGTAGGCTCTTCTTATGCTCTTTTGAATTCTGTGACATGACCAGGACAGTAGCCTATGTGACTAGAAGGCAGCAGCATATTTTGCCTTGATGTTTTCCAAAGTGAAAAGCCTTAATATTCAAAAGTATTGAAATGATTAGCTTGTCTCATTCAGAAGGAGACCATAAGAAAAAGAAAAGTAGCCCATATGCTTTTAATAAGCATAAACCTATTTATGCTTAAACATAAGCATAAACTTAAATGTTAATAAAGTTAAACATAAAACCAGTTCAGATGGCATGCATTCCCTCAAGCCTCACCTCATAGTACAACCAAGTTATGCTCACTGTATTTTGCCAAAACTTGCACCTTATAAAGGATTTATTTTCCTCAGAAACTACAAACATAGGGTATGTTATTCATTTTTCTCCTTCTGGATCTGCATGGTTGTACATAAGAATGTTTTTGGGGTTCAGAATTGTCCCTGAGCCTGGTAGACAACAAACATCAAACCACTTGTTAGTTTAATCTGAAAAGCAGTCTGTGTTCCCATCAATAATAATGATTGAGGTTTTCTTACTTGAACAGCCTATAGGTAACATCCTTAGTAGGTAGAAAGAAAGCAGAAACCTTACATTTTCCTGAGCCCTTTAATTATATAGCCAGAAGAGTGGTTGTATGCTATAGCCAGCATGGATTTTTCACATTCCGCAATGTTACATTGAAAATACGCCCCATGACATTCTGATGCTTCCTATAAGTTCAATTCAAAACGAAACCTTACAAAACTTATAGTCCTGAACTCAGAAACGCTTGTTTAACAACCCTGTAAAATTTCATGGCAATATACAAAACAGTCAGAGAAAATAGAGAGTTCAAAGTCTACAAAGAGAGAAAAAAACCCCAGAGCCCTTTTGGACTTTTTTCTGTCAGAGTTCTCATAATCTGTTGAAATTAATTAAAAATCAGCCATGTTCACAGAGTACCTGTAATCCTGTTACTGACCTTACCCCATACGCCGATCTTCATTGCAGTTTAAACGTTATGCCTGGCTGATTTTTAATTAATTTAAGAAATTTTGGCTTGAACCCAATGATAGTGTCGGGCATGCTCAGTAAGAACCAACTGTCAGTGTTCTAAAAGCCAGACTCCCAGTTGCTTCGCTTGGCTAATCAGGGGGCCACACCCACACCAGACTTTGATTTTACTTGAGACAGTCATGGCTTCCTCCAAAATATCCTGGGAAGTGTAGTTTGTGAAGGGTGCTGAGAGGAGACTCCTATTCCACTGAGAGAGCTCCAGTCGCTGGTTTAACAGTCAGCCACTCTGATTGAAGCTCTGTGAGTGGAACAGGGTGTCTCCTAGCAGCTAGCAGCACCCTTCACTAACTACATTTCCCAGGATTCTTTGAGGGAAGCCATGACTGTCCAAAGTGAAATAAAGGCCTGGTGTTGGATGTGGCCAGGGACAGCTTTGGTTTAAATTTGGGTGGGAGTCTACATGTGCCTGCTGTAGAATAAAAAGGTGGGGGAAACGCTGAAAAGGACTGATACTGTTCACAGTGGGTTTTTTTGGAAAGGAAAGGGGCTTCCCCTCTGCCCATGCCCACCCACCCAATCACCTCCTCCTACCCCCTGTCCCTCCCCCAGGTCAGTGTTGGACTACTGCCTGGGAGACCAGGGTTCAAATCCCCACACATAAGAACATAAGAAGAGCCTGCTGGATCAGGCCAGTGGCCCATCTAGTCCAGCATCCTGTTCTCACAGTGGCCAACCAGGTGCCTGGGGGAAGCCCGCAAGCAGGACCCGAGTGCAAGAACACTCTCCCCTCCTGAGGCTTCCGGCAACTGGTTTTCAGAAGCATACTGCCTCTGACTGGGGTGGCAGAGCACAGCCATCACGGCTAGTAGCCATTGATAGCCCTGTCCTCCATGAATTTGTCTAATCTTCTTTTAAAGCCGTCCAATCTGGTGGCCATTACTGCATCTTGTGGGAGCAAATTCCATAGTTTAACTATGCGCTGAGTAAAGAAGTACTTCCTTTTGACTGTCCTGAATCTTCCAACATTCAGCTTCTTTGAATGTCCATGACTTCTAGTATTATGAGAGAGGGAGAAGAACTTTTCTCTATCCACTTTCTCAATGCCATGCATAATTTTATACACTTCTATCATGTCTCCTCTGACCCGCCTTTTCTCTAAACTAAAAAGCCCCAAATGCTGCAACCTTTCCTTGTAAGGGAGTCGCTCCATCCCCTTGATCATTCTGGTTGCCCTCTTCTGAACCTTTTCCAACTCTATAATATCCTTTTTGAGATGAGGCGACCAGAACTGTACACAGTATTCCAAATGCGGCCGCACCATAGATTTATACAACGGCATGATGATATCGGCTGTTTTATTTTCAATACCTTTCCTAATTATCCCTAGCATGGAATTTGCCTTTTTCACAGCTGCCGCACACTGGGTCGACATTTTCATCGTGCTGTCCACTACAACCCCGAGGTCTCTCTCCTGGTCGGTCACCGCCAGTTCAGACCCCAGGAGCGTATATGTGAAATTAAGATTTTTTGCTCCAATATGCATAATTTTACACTTGTTTATATTGAATTGCATTTGCCATTTTTCCGCCCATTCACTCAGTTTGGAGATATCTTTTTGGAGCTCTTCACAATCCCTTTTTGTTTTAACAACCCTGAACAATTTAGTGTCGTAAGCAAACTTGGCCACTTCATTGCTCACTCCTAATTCTAGGTCATTAATGAACAAGTTGAAAAGTACAGGTCCCAATACCGATCCTTGAGGGACTCCACTTTCTACAGCCCTCCATTGGGAGAACTGTCCGTTTATTCCTACTCTCTGCTTTCTGCTTCTCAACCAATTCCTTATCCACAAGAGGACCTCTCCTCTTATTCCATGACTGTTAAGCTTCCTCAGAAGTCTTTGGTGAGGTACTTTGTCAAACGCTTTTTGAAAGTCTAAGTACACTATGTCCACTGGATCACCTCTATCTATATGCTTGTTGACACTCTCAAAGAATTCTAATAGGTTACTGAGACAGGACTTTCCCTTGCAGAAGCCATGCTGGCTCTGCTTCAGCAAGGCTTGTTCTTCTATGTGCTTAGTTAATCTAGCTTTAATAATACTTTCTACCAGTTTTCCAGGGACAGAAGTTAAGCTAACTGGCCTGTAATTTCTGGGATCCCCTCTGGATCCCTTTTTGAATATTGGCGTTACATTTGCCACTTTCCAGTCCTCAGGCACGGAGGAGGACCCGAGGGACAAGTTACATATTTTAGTTAGCAGATCAGCAATTTCACCTTTGAGTTCTTTGAGAACTCTCAGGTGGATGCCATCCGGGCCCAGTGATTTGTCAGTTTTTATATTGTCCATTAAGCCTAGAACTTCCTCTCTCGTTACCACTATTTGTCTCAGTTCCTCAGAATCCCTTCCTGCAAATGTTAGTTCAGGTTCAGGGATCTGCCCTATATCTTCCACTGTGAAGACAGATGCAAAGAATTCATTTAGCTTCTCTGCAATCTCCTTATCGTTCTTTAGTACACCTTTGACTCCCTTATCATCCAAGGGTCCAATCGCCTCCCTAGATGGTCTCCTGCTTTGAATGTATGTATAGATTTTTTTTGTTGTTGGTTTTTATGTTCTTAGCAATGTGCTCCTCAAATTCTTTTTTAGCATCCCTTATTGTCTTCTTGCATTTCTTTTGCCAGAGTTTGTGTTCTTTTTTATTTTCTTCATTCGGACAAGACTTCCATTTTTTGAAGGAAGACTTTTTGCCTCTAAGAGCTTCCTTGACTTTGCTCGTTAATCATGCTGGCATCTTCTTGGCCCTGGCGGTACCTTTTCTGATCTGCGGTATGCACTCCAGTTGAGCTTCTAATATCGTGTTTTTAAACAACTTCCAAGCATTTTCGAGTGATGTGAACACAGCCATGAAGCTCACTGGGTGACCTTGGGGCCAGTCACTGCCTCTCAGCCTCAGAAGAGGGCAATGGTAAAACCACCTCTGAATACCGTTTACCATGAAAACCCTATTCATAGGGTCGCCATAAGTCGGGATTGACTTGAAGGCAGTCCATTTCCATTTTCAAACATGATTGCATAGAAATAAATCCCATTGAACTCAAAAAGTATGCAAATGATCAAACCCACCCTCCCTTCTCCCTCCTATCCCCTCCCTCTTGCCCCTTCCCTCCCCCTTCCTTTGCCCTTCTCTTCCAATCTCCTCTTTCCCTTTCCCCCTCCTCCCCCTCCCCTTCCTCCTCCCCATGGTCAGTTTTACCTATCTTAAGCATGATTGCATAGGAGTAAATACCATTGAACTCTATAAGCATGCAAATGATCAACCTGCCCTCCCCTCCCCCTTTCTTTGCCCCCTCCAATCCGCTCCTTCTCCATGGTCAGTTTTACCTATCCTAACCATGATAGCATAGGAGTAAATCCCATTGAACTCAATAAGCATGCAAATGATCAGACCTGCCTTTCCCTCCTTCCCCTCTCCTCTCCCTTCCTCCTCCCCTCCCCTCTTCTTTCTTCCTCTTCCCCTGCCCACTTCAGCCCTCCCTCCCTCCCTCCCAGTCAGTTTCACCTATCCTAACCATGATTACAGGGGAGTAAATCCCACTGAACACAATAAGCATGCAAATGATCGATCCATTCTCAGCAAACTTGCACAGGATCCCATTTCTTACCTCCCAAACTAAAAAGCAGAGAAATTCACTAATAGGGAAAAAACCTTGCGGTTTAAGAACATACCTATAGCCCACAGGTATTTCTATCAAACTTTTAGAAGCAGGTAATTTCCTCCCTGCTAAAACAACATCAGCACAACACATGTCTTGTTTCTGTTATTTGGGCTGATTGTAGGTGTTGCCACCGCTCACCATATGCTCAGAGGCACATGTTACCAAAATCTTCAAAGCTACACAGCAAGTGGATTGTACTGTGAAAAACCAACCCAAATTGTGTTTGCATTTTGACAACTTTGTACAGCAGTCCAATATCTCAGAGAGGAGGTCAGGTCTCCTGCTCCCCTGGTGCATTCACTAGCTGCCGAATTTCCCTGCTTTTTAAAGTTTGATAGAAATATCTGTGGGCTATAAGTATGTTCTTAAACCGCAAGGTTTTTTGCGTATTAGTGAATTAAGACATATTCAAATAGTAAATGTCTGCAAGAGGGTGCAATGTATGGTCTACAGACACAGAAAAGAAGGAGCTTGAATTATTCTTTGATTCTTCCTTCCTTCCTTCTGTGTAACATATGAAACAACCCTATATGTAAAGGAAACTTGCAGATGGAAAGAAAGTACTGTGGGGGAGCCCCAGGAAACAGAAGAAAATCTAGGTTAAAAATCCTTGCTGAAGATGTTTGAAGTACCAGGTTTATATATATATATATAATTATGACTCTTGAGTCCCTCATAATTGAGTCCCATTGAACTCAATGAAGCTTACTTCTGAGTAGACATGTGTTGGATTGCAGCATTAATTAACTGTAGCTGAGCTTTTTAAAATGGTGGGCACTTTATGACAAACAATATCCATCGCTAGGCACACAATGAGGCTGTCAGTTCTAATGCTTTAGGAAATATATTGAGCAATACAGTGTTCAGGAGGTAGCATTCCCTACCCCACTTTGAGACATTGCCTACAGTGGGAACATTTAAAAACAATTATTCTGTGGATAAGGAACTGTCCTGCATGCTCACTTCTAATCCACAATGTTTCCGGGCTACCCGAGGGAATTATTTAGGCCACTATCCTTAAAGTATCATTTTGTTGTTTTTCTAATTTCATTCAGCTTCTGCTTCGAGTGTCAGAATGGAATGCTAAAAGCTTTGCCAGATTAAAGCTTTTTGCTCCCCTCAAAGTGTTTCAGATTTTCAGTAGGTGGAGCTTTGGGCTTTGGAGGGAGTTGTTTCCTTCTTGTAGTGGGGTAGAAGCTGAGAGCTGTATTGGGAGGCACCTTTTTGCCTCACTGTCTGCTGCTCATGAAATGGAACCACAGAAAGCTGGGGGAAATTGCTGGTAGGAGTGTTTTTGCCCAGATTAGTTGGCTGCAAATGCTAGGAGAGGCACAAGAGATCCCTGCCCCCCGTACTTCATTTTGATGGCTCCTGGGGTCAGAAATAATTATACCCCTGTGGCTCGCACATAGAGATGGGGGAGAAATTTGTTCAAGTTGCATTTAAAAGTAAACTTCCTAAATTTGAACTTCTTTAAACAATATGTAAACCAAAATGCAGCTACCCTTCTAAATTCGCACTTCTCTGAGTTTTGCAATACAGTCCTCCAGCGAAGTAATGCATTTGCTAGGGTAAGATGTGCATGAAGATGCATATATTGGTGAAAATAACACACATGTGTTAGGGAAAAGTGCTTACAAAAATGTGTTAAGGAAAGTTGCAATCAAAATGAGTATATTAGGAGAAATTCACACTACAATACTGATGAATTTTCATGAGAATGTTTTTTTTTTAAAGTCCACTCATTCAGCTCCCACTCAGCGCTATTATAATTGTCTTCTTCTCCCTCACTGGCCCTCTTTTTGTGTGATATGCTGCTGTACCATGCTGAGGCTGTTAAGTTGCAGCTGAGGCCCTCCTGTGCTTCACCATTGGCATCCAGCAGCTTTTCTTCCTCAAGGGCCCTGGTGAGCAAACTATTAGAAGCTGAACCAGGAATTGAGCATTGACCAATAGGCTTGGGGAAGAGCTGGAAACGGGATGCAACAGTAAAATATGGCATCCTGAGTTCCATGAGCATGTCAGACACAGATAGGATCACCCACATTGTAAAAAAAATTAATAGCAGCTATTGTGAGTGTGACTATGGCCATACTACTCTGAACACACCTGATCCCAGAAGCTAAGTAGGGTCAGGCCTGGTTAGTACTTGGATGGGAGACCACCAGGGAATACCAGGTGCCATAGGCTTAGAGGAAGGCAATAGTAAAATACCTCTTACCATGAAAACCCTATGAATATTTTTTTTAAAAAAAGATTCATAGGATCGCCGTAAGTCGTAATCGACTTGAAGGCATATAACAATGTGAGTGTGAGCAACAGACAGGACTAGGTTTAACCTTTTATCTGCACATTTTCCTAATTAAACCGTTGCCCTCAATCTGGTATTTGCCTTGTGGGTGTGTGGAAACAGGCATGAGGAAAACTGATAAGCACCCTTGTCCAGTACCATAATGTTAATCTGAACCCACGCCCTCTTCACAGTTGCATTTAACATTTTAAAAGAAATGTAGGGGAGTCTAATCCTGGATCTCCTGTGTCATGTCTAGTTTGGCCCCCAGAGCAAGATCTCATTTTTCATGCTGTTGTGATAATGGTGGTTATCATTTGCATTCTGCTCTGTAGCAGTTGCCTATGTTTTAAAGCAAATATTAATATTAATTAAATTTATATCCCACCCTTCGTCTCAGCAGGAGCCCAGAGCAGCAAACAAAAACACTAAAAATATTCTAAAACAACTTAAAAGCAGTCTTTAAAATATATTAAAACAAAACATTTTAAAAAATAAAACCTTAAAAGCATCTTTAAAAGCAATGCTAGATCGCTCTTACTAGTTTTTTTGCCTGACACTAAGAAACACACTAGGATGCTATATACCCAACACTTGTTTCCTGTATCTTAACTGGATTGTGTGAAACTCACATTCATGGTAAAAAAATAAATGATGGAGTTTGTTAAATGATCAAAGGGTAAAATAGATTTTATTGAATGTCAGTCTTTCTGATACTTGGTTTGAAGTACTTCTGATGGTTCCTGTGACAATCTGGTAGTCTAAAGTAACTGTTGATCCAGGGTACATGCATGCCACAGAGCTCCAGGAGACCCCTGCCTTGCTAACTAGATGATTTGTGTTGTTATAGGGAAGTTTGAGCAGATCCACGCAGATTATAGTTAGCTGTCTTTAGCCACGGGCACTAGATTTCAGATACAGCAGTCAACAAATTTCCAGTCAGTCACTATTCAGCTTCGTTAAAGCAGTGGAGATTTCAGTATATTTTCGGAAAACATTTGGGAGAATTTTTGAACAGCACTTTTAGTGTACAGTAGGGGCCCACTTATACGGCGGGTTAGGGACCAGGCCCCCGCCGTAAAGGGGAAATTGCCGTAAAGCGGAACCCATTGACTTCAATGGGTCGTGTTGCGCGAAAATGCCGCAAAACAGCAAAATCGGCTTTAAAACGGGGAATTTCCCCTGATTGAAAGCCGCCACATCAGCGGAATGCTGTAAAGCGGGGCCCTACTGTACTCTGTGAGTGTACATACCTTTCCCTTCCCCATTTTATCCTCTCAGGGCTCCTGTGAGGTAGGTTAGACTGAGAGACAGTTACTGGCCCAAGGTCACCCAGTGAGCTTCATGGCTGAGAAGGGGTTTGAAACCAGGTCTGGCAGAATGTCCTAGTTATCATTTGTCTCTTTAACTTAGAAACTTGTACATTTGTAATGCCTGATGATAACATAGCGTGTTCAGAGACTAATAGTTTGTCCCTAGAAAGGCTCCTTTTTCAGTCCTTCATTCAAAGCACTATATTAGTAGTACTAATAGCATTAACTCTCCACCAGTGCTATGTGTTTATTCTGCACCACATGTCAAAGGTGATTCCTCTTATTAGATTTTTTTATGAGGTTTTCTGATGGACTGAGGCATGCTGGAGTATTGTGTTGCGTCTGCATTGCGTCTACGGTATCTGAAAATTTTATTTTCTCTGCATGTAAGCTCTGTGATATGGAAGTATCCTTTAGTGTCATTTTTGTACACTATATACACTTCTTAACATATAGGTGAATTGGAGGTGAATATTGTGAATGTCTTTTTTTATGAAATGGAATTGTAACCTTTTAAAAACAGTGTTTGTTTAAGAGGGCAGCCTTTCATCTACTGTTCTGTCCTTGGCTTGCCCTGGTGCTTTGCTACAACAATGCCGTGTGGCAATAAGGGGTTCTAAGATTAATTCCAGAATGCCTCCTAATATCTCAGCACAGATGAGTACGTTGTGAGTGCAGGGAAAGGGCCATTGCAGCAACTGCCCTGCAATGCAGAATATCCCTCAGGTTCGGTCTGCAGTGGCATCTCCAGGTAGGAGAGGTGCCATCAGGCAGGGCTGGTTCCAAAGGGTGGCCAGGTTGGGCACTGGCCTGAGGGCCCTGCAGCTCTAGGACCCCCTGGGGGGCCCCTGAGGGACCCTCCGCTCCGCTTCCGCGATCCCGCGGATCGCAAGACAAGCTTCCGAGCCGCCCACCATCCCCCCTGCTTCACCTACCTTTCTCTGCTGTTTGCGCAGGGTTGCCATCAATAAAGATGGCAGCCGAGGTTTCCGTAAAGGACTGAAGCCTCTGCCGCCATCTTGGTTGATGGCAGTAATGCGCACACTGCATGCCATCAACCAAGATGGCGGCAAAGGTTTCAGTCCCTTACGGAAACCTCGGCCACCATCTTTATTGATGGCAACCCTGCGCAAACAGCAGAGAAAGGTAGGTGAAGCGCAGGGGATGGCGGGCGGTTTGGAAGCTCATCTTGCGATCCGTGGGATCGCGGAAGGGAAGCAGAGGGGCCCGGGGCAGGCTAATGCCCAAGGGCCCGCGCATTCCTGGAGCCGGCCCTGCCATCAGCGACTCAACCTGAGAGACCTTCTGGGAGAGACTTCTACCTGAAACTCTGGAGAGCTGCTGCCAGTCAGTGTAGACAGTACTGGACTAGATGGACCAATGATCTGAATCAGTATAAGGCAGCTTTCTATGTGAGAGGAAAATCCTGGTGGAGAATTGATTTTTTTTTAACTGCTTTTTTTCAAAAATCTTTGCAAATGACAGAAGAGGATGTATTCAACCCCCGCTACATACACATTTTTGTCTGTGAAAACATTAAAATAGCTAAATCAACAGAAACAGCAAAAAATTAGAATTATTTCTCAGTACACTATGTGGAAGATCCCAGGCTCTAATATTATTCATATAATCTGCCTCTCATTAACATAGCAAATCAGAACAAATTCTTAGGAGCTGAGGCCTACAAAATAGGTAAATTGACTCCAATAAATTAAAATAAACCAAAAGTTTGTATTTTTATTTTTCAAGAGGAGGTTGCAATATTGGCGAGGATTTGTGTGTTTTTTCTTGGAAAGGGGTGTGGCCACAAGGAAGTTTGAACGTGGATTAAGAGGGAAAGTGAGGGAACAAGTGCCCACTGATACCCTGTGCCCAAGGGCCCGCAGAAACCTGGAGCCGGCCCTGATTTGAATTGCGGGATGTCTCTTCAGATCATTAGTAAAGATGAGATATCTTCTTTGGCTGGAGCTGATTATGGCAGTAACTGAATTTTGATATTTCTCTTTGAGTTAGGAGGGGGTGGGGAAACCTGCTGTAAAATCCATCTGTGAACATTCCTTGAAAATAACAAGAGAGGACAATTGAAAGCCCTGGAAATGTACTCTTGGCAGCTTTGTGCCATGTATTTGGAAAACAAAGTGTTGCTGTTGTCTGTTTCCGTCAACCAACCATCTAATTTTAATTATTCAGTGGAAGGTCATTGAAGTATATTGCTCTGTCTTTCATGATTCAAACATTAATGCTAAAACTGGTCAATATGGTAGCCAGTAAAAGGATTATTACAAGAAGATGATTTTTGTCTACTGCCCTCAGTTGAATGGCAAATGGTGGACAAGCTTGGAGCAAATTCACGTATCCCCATGTAAGCGGGAAATGTTTGGCATCAAGCCCACCTCAATACAGGGAGCAGACTCCCTTCTGGCAGGCATCCGTAGCAGCTGGAGATTTCTACGAGCTCTTGCCTTCTTCTGTAGGAAAAAAAGTTATAGGAGTGATTGTGGATGAGGGTGCCGACCTGGCATGTCTAACCGAGACCTGGGTGGGTGAGCAAGGAGGAGTTGCTCTCTCTCAGCTTTGTCCACCTGGGTATACGGTGCAGCACTATGGTAGACCTGAGGGTCGGGGAGGCGGGGTCGCTGTGGTCTATAGGAGTATTTTCTCTCTCACCAGGCATCCTGTCCAGATGGCGACTGGTCTAGAGTGCCTCCACCTTGTGCTGGGCCAAGGAGACAGACTGGAAATCCTGTTGGTGTACCGCCCACCTTGCTGCCCAACAGCTTCCCTAGCTGAGCTCACAGAGATAGTCTCGGAGGTATTGTTGAGGTCCCCCAAACTTGTGGTGTTGGGGGACATCAACATTCATGCCGAGGCTGTTTTATCTGGGGCTGCTCAGGACTTCATGGCCTCCATGACAACCATGGGGCTGTCTCAATTTGTTACTGGCCCAACGCATGTGTCGGGTCACACTCTTGATTTGATCTTCGCCACTGGTCATGGAAATGGTGATCTGGAGGTGGGGTGTTTTTCATCTACTCCATTGTCATGGACAGATCACCGCCTGCTGAGTTTTAGACTTACGACGACTCTTTCCCTCTGCAAGGGTGGGGGACCTATTAAGTTGGTCCGCTCTCGGAGGCTTATGGATCCTATTGGTTTTCAGACGGCTCTGGGAGTTTTTCCAGCTGATAATACTGGCGCTCCTGTCGAGGCCTTGGTCGAACTGTGGAATACGGAGATGGCCCGGGCTATTGACACGATTGCTCCCACGCGCCCTCTTCGATGCAGAGCTCATACAGCTCCATGGTATACCCCGGAGCTGAGAGTGATGAAGCAAGAGAGAAGGAGGCTGGAGTGCAGATGGAGATGAACTCCAGACGGATGCAGTTATGCTTTGGTAAGTGCCTCTACTAAGTCGTATATAAAAGCGGTAAGGGCGGCGAAGAAGTTTCACTTCGCCGCCTCTATCAGGACATCTCTCTGCCGCCCTGCAGAGCTTTATAGGGTTGTACGAGGACTCTTACATTCTGGTCCTCGAGATACTATTGAAACATCTGAAGCTCGCTGTAACGACATCGCAGGGCACTTCCAAAATAAAATCGCATGCATCCGTAGGGACCTAGACTCCGATGTCATGACAGATGAATCCATTGAAGTGTCCAGAACACGGTCTTGTCTTTCATTATTGGATGAGTTTCAGTTGGTGCAGCTTGAGGAAGTGGACAAGGTACTTGGATTGGTGCGGGCGACCACGTCTGCTCTAGATCCTTGTCCATCTTGGCTAGTGAAGGCTAGCAGGACTACTACCACCGGCTGGGCCAAGGAAGTGATAAGTCCCTAGTAGCCTCAAGGAGGCAGTAGTAAGACCTCTCTTAAAGAAACCTTCCTTAGACCCAGATGACCTGAACAACTATAGACCGGTGGCGAACGTCCCCTTTTTGGGCAAGGTTCTGGAGCGGGTGGTTGCCGGTCAGCTCCAGATGCTCTTGGATGAGACCGATTATCTGGATCCGTTTCAATCCGGTTTTAGGCCTGGTTTTGGCACTGAAACAGCCTTGGTCACCCTGTATGATGACCTTTGTCGGGAGAGGGACAGAGGGAGTGTGACTCTGTTGATTCTCCTTGATCTCTCAGCAGCGTTTGATACCATCGACCATGGTATCCTTCTGGGGAGACTCGCGGAGTTGGGAGTTGGAGGCACTGCTTGGCAGTGGTTCCGCTCCTACTTGGCGGATCGTCACCAGAAGGTAGTACTTGGGGAACATTGCTCGACACCTTGGACTCTCCATTGTGGAGTCCCCCAGGGGTCGGTTTTGTCCCCCATGCTTTTTAACATCTACATGCAGCCTCTGGGTGCCGTCATCAGGAGCTTTGGAGTGCGTTGTCACCAGTATGCTGATGACACGCAGCTCTATTTCTCCTTTTCATCTTCTACAGGTGAGTCTGTGGATGTGCTGAATCACTGCCTGACTGCGATAATGGACTGGATGAGAGCTAATAAACTGAGACTCAATCCAGACAAGACTGAGACACTGTTGGTGAATGCCTTCCCTGCCCAGATGGTGGATGCTTACCCTGTTCTAGATGGGGTTACACTCCCCTTGAAGGAACAGGTTCGTAGTCTTGGGGTTCTTTTCGATCCTTCCTTGTCTCTGGAGGCGCAAGTGGCCACGGTGGCAAGGAATGCATTCTACCACCTTCGGTTGGTAGCCCAGCTACGCCCCTATCTGGACAGGGATGACCTCGCCTCAGTTGTTCATGCTCTGGTAACTTCTAGGTTGGATTACTGTAATGCGCTCTACGTAGGGCTGCCCTTGAAGACAGTTCGGAAGCTTCAGCTAGTGCAAAATGCAGCAGCCAGACTGCTGATGAGGACCAGCCGGTCAGCGCATATAACACCTGTTCTGGCCCGTTTGCACTGTCTACCTATTTGCTTCCGAGCCAGATTCAAGGTGCTGGTTTTGACCTATAAAGCCTTACACGGCGTGGGACCGCAGTATCTTGTGGAACGCCTCTCCCGCTATGAACCGACCCGGTCACTTCGCTCAGCGTCTAAGGCCCTCCTCCGGGTGACAACCCATCGGGAAGCCCGGAGGACAGTTACTCGATCTAGGGCCTTTTCTGTAGTGGCCCCCGAATTGTGGAACAGCCTCCCCAAAGAAGTACGCCTGGCGCTGACGCTTCTATCTTTTCGGCGCCAGGTTAAGACCTGGCTATGCTCCCAGGCATTTTAATGTGTTTCATGTTACAATTTTAAATCTCTTTGTTTCAGTTTATTTATTGTGATATTTTGTATTTCTGTATTTTTAATCTTTTGTACACTGCCCAGAGAGATATTCGCTATGGGCGGTTTAAAAATGAAATAAAATAAATAAATAAATAAATAAATAAATAATCACTGGCTGCTGCCTTACTACAGTTTTGTCCTGGACATTCTTCCTGCTCATTCTGGCCACAGATGCTGCTCTTATAAGCAGACTCACCCTCATTGTTATTCTGAGCCATAGTCCTACATTCTCCTGTGGAAGAGGCTGCCTGTCTGTTGATTTAGGGCAAAGCCCTACCAACGTTAGCTAGATTAGTAGGTGTTCTGCCACTGTGGCCAGCAGTCTGGTAGGGTTGCTTTGCCATGTCATGTTAGTGCACAATAGATCCTTGCTCATCCATGATTTTATCTTTGATGAGAGAGCTGACCTGCATTACTGAGACCTGGGTGGGTGAACTGGGTGCAGTGGATCTGACCTAGTTCTGCACACCTGGGCACACTGTACAGCACCATCAAATAGGTTGCACATCCCCTCTCTGCAGGAACTCCTCTCTTACCAAGGAGTGCCCATCAATCACACACACCTGCACAGCACTCCCATAAATACAAAGCAAGAAGAAAGGGGGTGGCACCCTTGCCTTTGTCTGCAACTGGTAATTTTGGGCATACTCCATCCAAAACTGAAAGTAGCATCAATGACATGTAGTCATCGATAACTTATCAATATATACTGTAGTGTGAGCCAGCTCTACATTTCCCTTTCCATGTTCTGGAAGGATTTGGTGTGTTTAGAACCTGCTGACTGCAAGATGTAGAAGGTCTCAAGTTGGTAACCAAAGGACTCATCTGAACCCTAATCTTTGCATGTGCATGTTGAAGTTGGGCATAACACTCAAGAAGTCTGTTCCAGATTATTATGGTGCCAAACTCTCCTGCACCAGAAAGAGATTTTGGAAGTCTGTGTTTATGCAGCATTTGGGGTGTGGGGGATTAGGTTTCTGTGTTCACAGTTAAATTCAGATTTTCCCATGAAGAAAATGGGGCAAGAATAGTTTCTTATGCAAGAGAAGCTATGAGAGATGTGGAGAAAGTTAACAGGGGCATCTTCTGTACTATAAGAGTTTATGCTAATAAGAGATTTGTTTGAAATCCTGACTTACTTTTTAAGTCCATTTATTGATGAAGGACAGAGTTCTAAGCAAAACTGCAGGGGAATGTGTTCCATGGAATTCTGCGTACTGTATTTAGGATCAGTTGGCGTTATTTCTTTGATTAAAAATGTGGCTAATTACAGTATATCAATGCATGAGCTAGATCTAGCAATGAGTGAAGAAGGTAAAGCTTTGGGAGCTCACTTCTAGGCCAAACCTCTTGTTGTGATCTTCGTATGAGTAAGATTGATTCAGATCAGAAAGTGGACCCTCAAGGAACTCCCACTCATTTTCAGTATTTACCCATAGAAGTGTTTGTATTGCCTCACTGATTCCATGCCTTTACTATTTCCCACAGCTCTTCTGCCCTTATGCCATGTCTTGCCCTGCTTAGATTGTAAGGCTGAGGGCAGGTCCTCTGCCTTTTCTTTGTTTTCTGGATAAGGCCTACTTTTATATAGCTGCTGTAGAAATAACAATAAGAAGGATAAGATATAGGCATCTGGGATTTCTTGAGGTGGAAGGTGCCATTATGCTAATATCTAGAAGTAATTACAGTAGGGCTCCGCTTTGGGGCATTCAGCTAATACAGCGGTTTTCAATTAGAGTAAGGCCCCACTCATACATCGCTTGTTCCGCTTTTACAGCATTTTTTGGGTGTCGGGCGCCATTCTATTGATGGAGTTCGGCTTTTCAGCAGGTTTCACTTTTAGGTGGGGGTCTGGAACGTAACGCGCCGTATGAGTGGGGCTCTACTGCAGTAGCTGCTGTTCTGAAACTAATGCTTATGTCTTTTTTTTCCTTAGTGCTGTGACCTGGGATTCCACGCCAGCCTGGCACGAACATTCAGAACATATCTGTCTGCTGAATATAATCTAGAAACATCACGCCATGAAGGTCTGGACATCATTGAGAATGCAGTAGACAACCTGGATGCACGTAGTGACAAGCACACAGTCATGGATATGTGCAACCAAGTCTTCTGTCCTCCACTGAAGTTTGAATACCAACCTCACATGGGCGATGAGGTATCATGATTGTAGAAAATGGTTTCAGTGCTGCCTAGTGCAATATGTTTTTGGCTTCCCTTCAGATGTAACACCTTCTTCACTCCAGCGCTAATAGTGGGATTTGTGTTTCATTTGTTGTTACTATAGAATTCATGTTACATTTTGATATGATTGCTTCTAAAGCAGACCTTCCAAATTGCTAGCATATGCTCAGAAAATTGCTATTCCAGTTTGCCCTTACTTGACAATTGCTGCATAAGTACTTTGATTATTTGTTGTTTTTATTCTTTTGCTAGCACTTCTTTCCTTCCAATGAAACAAATTTAGAAAAGTGAAATTGAGGGAGTGAATGTTCCACCATCCTTTTGGCCAATGAGCACTTATGAGGTACAGCTGGCCTTAGCTACTCCAAGCTGACCTTAGCTACTGCACATATTATGCCTGAGGGAGTTACTAATGCTAAGGCTTTTTAAGCAGCAATTAAGTCAGATCCTTGCTTTGGGAAATCTGTTTTCTAATCTAACCCAATACCACAAATAGATTCTTATAACATAGAGCAGCCTTGCTGTATAAGCATAAATAATCACTATGCCCCGTATTCTGTGTCTGGGTGAGGCTGAATTTCAGACTCAATAGAAGAATTATACTGCTGGTTAAAAATTAAGTACTCTATCTTTTGTTTTAAATTTCTACCAGTCCAAAGTTTTGGGACACTAGAATCATGAGGATGCACATTCTTTGCTTCCTTAGCTCTTTAATAGCTGTCAATGTTCTCATTCTTTTTGAATTTGCATAGGCTTATCTTTTCTTGCTTCAGGTATGTCAGGTGAGTGCCCAGCAGCCGGTTCAGACAGAGTTGCTCATGCGATATCACCAGCTGCAGTCTAGACTTGCCACACTCAAAATAGAAAATGAAGAGGTGAGAGCTGTAATAGTCTTTGATTCTTAATTAAACACGCTTTATTGACTCAGTTATGCTAATAATTCCATGCAAGGTGACTTTTAAACTAACAGAGCTAAAGAGTTAAAATTAATTGGACTAACATATTTTTTCAACCCAACAATGGGATGTGTGGTGTAAATGTGGGACTGCCTGATGTCGTTTTAACCAAAGCCTTAGAATTTGTTCACACAATCTTGCAAGGTGAGGGAAAGCATGTGTTCAAAATTGAATGTTGAGTTTCCCAACTCACAGTGAGAGGTACAGATGAGGAATATGGAGGGTCTCAAGTTATGTTTGAACAGACCCTAAGAGTAGTATCTGAATAATTAGTTTATATGGCCAGGCAAATTATCTACCTGTGTCACAGTGTCATATCTGGCAACTATGCCTGAGAACTCTTGGACAAGACAATTAATGGGAAAATGTTTTGGTGCTATATCACCAGAATATGCTCCAGCTGACATCATTTATATGATGAGTACCACAGCCAGTAGCTAAAGCTTTCCTGTGTTTCTGATTGATGGATGGAGCTCTGATTTAAAAGTTTTCAGGTAATACTGAAATGAGTAAGTTAGGGTCTTGTCCTTGCATGGAACACTCCAACATCAAAAGCACTAAAAGGTGTGTTTGTATATTATAAATATTGTCTGATTGGCCAAACAAGAGATGGATTGATTCCAGAAAGGAAGCCACAGACTTGAACTTACAAGATCTGAACAGGGTGGTTCACGACAGATGCTCTTGGAGGTCGCTGATTCATAGGGTCGCCATAAGTCATAATCAACTTGGAGGCACATAACAACAACAACAAACCATACAGTCATCCTGCAAGACAAGCTGCCATTATTCCCATTATATGAATGATCAGAAGTACACAATAAGACCATGCCAGCTATTTGACCTCAAATATAAAATGGACACAATGGCTTGCTACGTAATATTTGTTTGGCTGTCTTGTCTGAAAGTACTGAATCTCTGCTATAGATGGGGCATGTTATCAAGAGGTTGTAACTGCTACCTAAAGATTATGTAGACGTACAGAGTTTTATGTGTGATGGTGGACACTCTGAACCAGTGTGCCAGTACTTAATCCAGTTGCTGCTAGTCCATACAGGCTAGGATGATAAGCCTGGGGATGCACTGCTATAATTATGTCAGAACAACAACTGTAGCTGTAAACCCTTGTAACAAAAAGACCTTCTTAAAGCTGCATTCTATTGTGCTTCCTGCTTCAGTGATATTGTCACTGCTTAGATTGTTATCTAGAAATGCTTTAAAGATTCATTTCTAATGTGACCTTAGGTGCTGAACAAGTTGCTCATCCATGCGCAAAAGTATCCAATTCTGAGGCCCTATTTTATCATCTTCCTAGTAATCTTTCAGTGCAAAATACAAGACTGTATCAGTGTATCATGCGTTTAATACAACCCATCTGCGTCGTACCTTGCTTTGTTTCATAATCTTCTGTGCCTTTAATTTCGGCAGGTGCGAAAAACATTGGATGCCACTATGCAGACATTGCAAGACATGCTGACCGTGGAAGATTTTGATGTCTCAGATGCCTTCCAGCATAGTCGCTCCACTGAGTCAGTCAAGTCAGCTGCTTCAGAGACTTACATGAGTAAAATAAAAATTGCCAAGAGGAGGGCCAACCAACAAGAAACTGAAATGTTCTATTTTACTGTGAGGATAATCTTATTTCTATATTGAGCACAGTATAGTGAAAAGGCAGTAGATGAGAAGGCTGGATCTTATGGAGCAGTGGCTTCTTCTCTCTCAGTTTAACTGCAAAGATGTTGAAGCCCAGATCATATTTTAATGGCATTAGAGTGTGTTGGCATACCCACAGCTAACTCCCAACTTCCCTGCATACTCCTTTTTAATGCACATTACGAGCTCCGAGAAAGGCAAGAGATTGTGCCTGAAAGCTGGGAGTGACTTGTAAGTATTTGTGTCCAGGGATGAGGGTGATATAGTTCACCTTTAAAGGTGAACTTACCTAATTTGCACTTTCCAAAACCCTCTCTAAGGGGCTGATGCCCCTACTGCCATTTTAACTGATGGCAGGCATGTGTGTGCATGCAGAGTAGCGTGCATGTGTGTTGCCAATGAAGATGACAGCGGGGGTATCAGCTCCTTAGAGAAGCCTCTCCCACCATCTTGGTTGATGGCAGAACCTGCATGCCCAGTGCTCAGGGCGTTCACAGAAAGAGAGAAGAGGTAGGTGGAGTGGTCCTGCACGATCTGGGGGGGGGGGGGCTGGGAGCAGGGGGCCCAGGGCAGGCTGGCGCCCAAGGGCCCAGTCACGCCTGGTGCCGGTCCTGGTTCCACCATTTCACCAGTCTTTCCTGTCCATCTAGGAAGCCCTTATACTGTACACTTAGAGAATCAGATCTTAAGCTTTAAAAAATGTGTGTTTTTATTTTCCAGTTTTTAATTAGGTATGTTTCTAGACCACATGGCTGTGGTGGTAAGATGCAAAATCTCTCCCATGTACCATCATAAAAATTAAGAAAATAGAACAGCTAAGAAGATTTTTTTTTAAAAAAACCTCAATGTTTTAAAACTAGGTTGTGAACTTTAAAGATTAGGAGTCTGAACATCAGGAAAATATGTGTAATAATCCCTTAATTTGCATCAGGAGAAAATGCATGTCCTATTAAAATTAGCTCATGTCTTTCCTCATTTTGACATAGCGACAATTTGCTATAGTCCAGTTTCTCCCGCTTAGAACTAGAGATCCAGAATATCTTGTGAGTCATTACAACTTACTTACAAACTTCTTACAGTCTTCTGTGAACTTCTCCAGTGCAAGTCCTGTTAAATCAAAGCAGAATTGTGTAGAAGGTGCGGTTCAATTAATTTTGTTAACTGTTAAGCTAGCACAGGAAATATCTGGCAAAATGTGCCAGGCAACATAAATGCCATTTAACAATTAATCCAATTTAACAGTGGGTAGTATCCAAAGTTTACAAAAATGGAAGGCAGCTTGCATAACTGATTTTGTTTTTTCCTCCTCCTCTCTACTGCTATCTACATTAGAGGCCACATCTTGTAGAACCAAAATGGAATAAGGGAAGTTGCTTACTTCTTGCTTACTTTCTACTGCTCCAGCAGTAATTTCATTGCTACAAGATCCCTTCACTCAAGTTCACATGTCCTGCTGTTCGGAGAGAGGGCTAATCCTCTGGAGATAGGTTTTGGGGCACAGGGGGCTGCAGGGGAGGAAGAGAAGAGAGACAGTGGTTGTGCAAGCTGTCTTCCATTCATGCAGCCATTGAATCCAACCCATTCGCCCAGTTTAAAACGAACTATAGCTTGTTTTTAAACTAAGATTTAATGTTATGTGTGAACCAGGCCAATGTGTATGTTAGTAATTGCATCAAATGATGTCACATTATTTTAAGTGTTTAAGCGTTCAAAGCATTTCATTCCATAACCTTGGCAACAGCACCATAAGATAGACCCTTATAATTTTCTCCATATCTCAGTAAGAAGGCTGAGAGATGAGTGATTTGCCTAAGGCTCTCTGTTAACATTAGGATAAAGGTGAGAATTGGACCAGGGAATTTCTGCACTGCCTAGTCTCTTAGCCTAGTGCATAGCCAACTGCATTGTAGCAACAGTTGTTTCTTTAATTCAGAGGTATCTGAGATTTGCCTTGTGAAGTTTTAAAGATGCATTTTGTGTATGTTGTTGAATCTTCTGATTTCTGTTTCTTTTCTCCCTATACCTTTCTCCTGTGCTCCCAGCATCTGTGAAGTTACGGATTAAGATGGTCCGCCCCTGAACACTAATGGAATCCAGTGGATTCCTGAATGCCCTGGGGGAATTCCCAGTAGAAACAGCAGATGACCCTGTTGAAGTCCTTGTCACGCTGTGAAACAGCGAGGCGTGTCGGGCTCTTCACACAGTTGCCCCTGAGCGTCCTCTCCGGCATTGTGGAGCCTGGTTTGCACTTGGTACACCAGTGAGATAAGGGCAATAAACAGATTAGACAACAGGTAGAGCACAAATGTGCTGTGAGGCTGATGGGGCATGAGTAAAACATCATAACTGTGCCTGCTGTGTGGCAGTGAGTGTGGCAAAGAAGGCCCACTTCTCTGCAACCATCGTATCCTCAAGTAGCTGTCCAGTGGAGCTCTTCCATATTGTCAGGGGTCTCTTGACATCAACTCCAGGAAATGGAGTTTTAGACCCTTCGGAGGCCCACTGTGAATTGTTTGCAAGGCACTTTGAGGGTAAAGTTGCTCACCTCCGTAGCAATCTTGATGCCACATCCATATTTATTGTAGTCCTCAGTGAGGTGTCCAGTGCAACATCTGCTGCAACTTCTTGGGATGGGTTTCAGTTGGTGCAGCCTGATGACATAGACAAGGTGCTTGTGACGATGCGGCCAGCAATGTGTCCTCTCGGCCCTTGCTGTTCTTGGCTTATTTAAGCTTGCCGAGGGAAGTTGACCAATCCAGGCTGTGGTCAATGCATCATTGTGGGAGGGAATGGTTCCAGCCACCCTGAAAGAGGCATTGATCCAACCGCTCCTGAAAAAGCCCACCCTGGACCCATTGATTTGTGACGACTACCACCCGGTTGCAAATACCCCCTTTTTAGGGAAGGTGAATGAGAGGGTTGTGGCGCAGCCATTGCAAGTACTCTTGGATGAACCAGTTTATCTTAACCCATTCCAGTTTTGGTTCAGGCCTGGTTATGGGACTGAATCAACCTTGGTTGCCCTGATAGATGACCTATATCGGGAGAAGGACAGGGGAAGTGAGACCCTATTATTCTTACTTGATCTCTCAGCAACTTTTGATACCATTCACCATGGTATCCTTCTGGGCCAACTTAGTGAGATGGGTATCAGAGGCAATGTTTTGCAGTGGTTTCAATTCTATCTCCAGGATTGTTTTCAGAGAATAGCACTAGTTGATTGTCTTTCTGCCCCCTGGCAGTTGTGCTGTAAGGTGCCGCAGCGTACAGTCTTGTCCCCCATGCTGTTTAACATCTATATGAAGCCCTTGGGAGTGGTCATCAGGAGATTTGGGGTGAGGTGTCAACAGTACGCTGACGATACCCAGCTCTAATTTCTCTGTAACATCTGAATTGGAAGAGGCCATGCAAGCCCTGGACCTTGCCTGGACTTGGTGGTGGGCTGGATGAGGGCCAATAAACTTGAGTCTCAATACTAGCAAGACAGAGGCACTGTGGGTTGGTGGTTCCCAAATTCAGATTATTGGTCTGTTGCCTGCTTTGGATGGGATTATATTCTCTCTGAAAGAGCAGGGCCTGGATCCATCTTTGTTGCTAGAGGCCCAGGTAACCTCAGTGGCTAGGAGTGCCTTTTACCAGCTTCAGCTGGTGACAGCTGTGGCCATTTCTGGACCAGGATAGCCTGACCACGGTTGCCCATGCACTGGTAACCTCCAGGCTGGATTATTGTAATGCGCTCTATGTGGGGCTGCCCTTGAGGTTAATCTGTAAGCTGCAGCTGGTGCAAAATGCAGTGGTGAGGCTGCTCAGTGGAGTAGGGTATCGCCAACATGTCACCCCACTGTGGAATGACTTGCACTGGCTACCCATTAGCTACCAGGTTAATTTCAAGGTGCTGGTTTTGGTGTACAGAGCCCTATAGAGCTTGGGACCAGGATACTTGAAAGATCATCTTACCCCTTATATCCCCAGTCAATCACTGCGCTCTGCAGGTGAGGCCCTCCTGCAGATACCATCTTATCAGGAGGTCCATTCCGCACAACATAGGAAGTTATTGGCCTCTAGGACACTATTACTGAGTATGAGGCAATCTGAAAATAAAAGTTTTACTGAGAATAGTTCCACCAACTCACCAGAAGCTTCTGATCAGCCAAGCTAGTAGGCCTCATGCAGTGAGAATTCTCTGCTTTATCACCATGTGCTCAGAAGCAGGGCTGGTTCTAAAGGGCGGCCAGGTTGGGCACTGGCCTGATGGCCCCTGGAGCTACAGGGGCCCCCTCAGCCACCCCTCCGCTCCCCTTCCGTGATCCCCACCCCCCCACATCCCCCCATGTCTCACCACTTACCTGTCTGCTGTCTTTTACCGTTGCCCTTAACGAAAATGGCAGCTGCGGTTTCCCTAACGTACTGAAGGCCCTGCCGCCATCTTAGTTGATGGCAGAGATGGGCGCACGTAGCACGCATGCATGCCATCAACAAAGATGGCGGCGAAGGCTTCATCCCCTTAGGGAAACCACAGTCGCCATCTTGGTTAATGGCAATAGTAAAAGACAGGAGACAGGTAGGTGGGGTGGGGGCTGTGCGTGCATGCGAATGCAAATGCCACACAGGCCGGGGCCCAGGGCAAGCTGATGCCCAAGGGCCCCGGCATTCCTGGAGCTGGCCCTGCTCAGAAGTAGAGCTCTTTCTGTAGAGAACCCCTGCTCCTTACAAAACTTCTTTGCTTATTGAGGCCGTTCCCAGAAGCCGGACAAAATAAAGCCTGCTTTGAACTGTTGTCTTTGAGTTCCTTGTGATCTCAGGCCTTGACCCCAAGCCCGTGGCTCAGCACAAAGGTTTCTGGCCTAATAAGATCAACAGTATTGATACTTAAATTGTGAAAAAGAGAAAAAAGCCCAAATGACAAAGGCATCCTTGATCCATGCTTTCGGTGTGCAACTGAACTCTGGTTCATTAAGGCATACAACGTATCCTTTTATTCCAGAAAGGTGCTCCAACAGCACATGGGGAAATATGTATGTACCTCAAAGTATCTTTTACCAAAAATATTGTTTGTTTATATATGTGTGTTGTGTTTTTGTTTTCCCTCTTCAGAAATTTAAAGAATATTTGAATGGCAGCAATCTTATTACCAAGCTGCAGGCTAAACATGACTTGCTGAAGCAAACACTAGGAGAAGGTAAGTTACAACATATCTTGCTCCAGACGATCACATTTCGCATCACAGCAGGATTTAAAATTAGACCTTAAATTTCTTAAGTCTCACTTGCTATTAGTTTTTTCCTCATGCCAGCATTTGTGATCAGTTGATTCTGTTGACCCCTTCACAGAAGATGGGCAGTAAATCTTTGCCCCTTTCCTCATAATTTTGGCTGAGAGTGGCATTTGAATGCCCCGTTGCATTGATTCTGTTTCTCGGGGCATAAGGCAGGCATTCCAGCATTAGGGATGGACCCCATTATTCCTGCTTCGCTGGCCAAGTGGTTGCTCTTAATTTAATGAAAAGAAAAAATGAAAACAGGCCCCATGACATGTTCTTGTGCAACATGGTCACTGTGTTCTTGTTATTCATTTCATTTGGCAAATAAATTATTTTGGAAAAGGACTTTTGCAGTACAAATACAAGCAAATTACTATCAAGGTAAATGGACTGGGTTTTCCCCAGAAACTTCACTTGAGAGTTGAACACTGAATGGCATTAAAAATAGATGGTAGTAAATAAAGTTTGAGTTGTTTCAGAATTATATGCAGAAGTTGATAGCTGTCATGTTGAACTGTGGAATTAAAATAACGGGCGTTGGGGTGTTCACTGCTAAGGATTTATTGTTATGTGCCTTCAAGTCGATTACAACTTATGGCGACCCTATGAATCAGTGACCTCCAAAAGCATCTGGCATGAACCACCCTGTTCAGATCTTGTCAGCTTAGGTCTGTGGCTTCCTTTATGGAATCAATCAATCTCTTGTTTGGCCTTCCTCTTTTTCTACTCCCTTCTGTTTTTCCCAACATCATTGTCTTTTGCAGTGAATCATGTCTTCTCATTATTTGTCCAAAGTATGATAACCTCAGTTTCATCATTTTAGCTTTTAGTGACAGTTCTGGTTTAATTTGTTCTGACACCCAATTATTTGTCTTTTTCGCAGTCCATGATATGCACAAAGCTCTCCTCCAACACCACATTTCAAATGAGTTGATTTTTCTCTTATCTGCTTTTCTCACTGTCCAACTTTCACATCCATACATAGAGATTGGGAATACCATTGTCTGAATGATCCTGACTTTAGTGTTCAGTGATACATCTTTGCATTTGAAGACCTTTTCTCATAGCTGCCCTCTCCAGTCCTTGCCTTCTTCTGATTGCTTGATTATTGTCTCTATTTTGGTTAAGGACTGTGCCAAGATATTGATAATCCTTGACAAGTTCAATGTCCTCATCAACTGTAAAGCTACATAAATCTTCTGTTGTCATTACTTTAGTCTTGATGTTCAGCTGTAGTCTTGCTTTTGTGCTTTCCTGTTTAACTCTCATCAGCATTCGTTACAAATCATTACTGGTTCTGCTAGTAGTATGGTATTGTCTGCATATCTTAAATTGTTGATATTTCCCCCTCCAATTTTCACACCTTCATAGAATCATAGAATAGTAGAGTTGGAAGGGGCCTACAAGGCCATCAAGTCCAACCCCCTGCGCAGTGCAGGAATCCAGATCAAAGCATTCCTGATAGATGGCTGTCCAGCTGCCTCTTGAATGCCTCCAGTGTTGGAGAGCCCACTACCTCTCTAGGTAATTGGTTCCATTGTCGAATGGCTCTAACAGTTAGGAAGTTTTTCCTGATGTCTAGTCGAAATCTGGCTTCCTGCAACTTGAGCCCATTATTCCGTGTCCTGCACTCTGGGATGATCGAGAAGAGATTCCGGCCCTCCTCTGTGTGACAACCTTTCATGTACTTGAAGAGTGCTATCATATCTCCCCTCAGTCTTCTCTTCTCCAGGCTAAACATGACCAGTTCTTTCAGTCTCTCCTCATAGGGCTTGGTTTCTAGTCCCCTGATCATCCTTGTTGCCCTCCTCTGAACCTGTTCCAGTTTGTCTGCATCCTTCTTGAAGTGCGGAGACCAGAACTGGATGCAGTATTCAAGATGAGGCCTAACCAGTGCTGAATAGAGGGAAACTAATACTTCATGCGATTTGGAAACTATACTTCTGTTAATGCAGCCTAATATAGCGTTTGCCATTTTTGCAGCCACATCACACTGTTGACTCATATTCAGCCTGTGATCAACGACAATTCCAAGATTCTTCTCACATGTCATATTGCTGAGCCAAGTATCCCCCATCTTATAACTGTGCATTTGGTTTCTTTTTCCTAAGTGTAGAACTTTGCATTTATCCCTGTTGAATTTCATTCTGTTGTTTTCAGCCCAATGCTCCAGCCTATCAAGATCCCTTTGAATTTTGTTTCTGTCTTCCACGGTATTAGCTATGCCTCCCAATTTTGTATCATCTGCAAATTTGATAAGCATGCTCTGTACCTCCTCATCCAAGTCGTTAGTAAAAATGTTGAAGAGCACTGGGCCCAGGACCGAGCCCTGTGGTACCCCACTCGTTACTTCTGCCTAGTTTGAGAAGGAACCATTGATAAGTACTCTCTGAGTACGATTCTGGAGCCAACTGTGGATCCACCTGATAGTTGTTCCATCCAGCCCACATTTAGCTAGCTTGCTAATCAGAATATCACATGGCACTTTGTCAAAAGCTTTGCTGAAGTCGAGATATATTATGTCCACAGCATTCCCACAGTCTACAACGGAGGTTACCTGATCAAAAAATGAGATAAGATTAGTTTGGCAGGATTTGTTCTTCATAAATCTGTGTTGGCTCCTAATCACTGCATTGTTTTGAAGGTGCTTACAGATCGACTGCTTTATAATCTGCTCCAGAGTTTTTCCAGGGATTGATGTTAGGGACTTGTCTGTAGTTCCCCAGTTCCTCCTTTTTGCCCTTTTTGAAGATAGGGACAACATTAGCTTTCCTCCTGTCATCCAGCACTTCACCAGTCCTCCACGATTTTGCAAAGATAATAGACAGCGGTTCTGAGAGTTCTTCAGCCAGTTCCTTCAATATTCTAGGATGCAGTTTGTCGGGCCCTGCCGATTTGAACTCATTCAAAGTGATTTGGTATTCCTTGACCATTTGTCTGTCATGCTCAAGCTCCAATCCTGCCCCTTCTACTTCATGTTTCCTGGGAGGGTCATAGACCCTTTTTTGGGAGAAGACTGAGCCAAAGTAGGAATTGAGCATTTCTGCCTTTTCTTTGTCATCTGTTATCATTTTGCCTTCCTCATTGAGTAGCTGTGCCACCATTTCTCTGTCTTTTACTATGGATGTACCTGAAGAAAGCTTTTTTGTTGCTTTTAGCATCCCTCACTAACCTCAGCTCATTCTCAGCAATTCCGTGATACCTGCCTGTACTCTTCCTTTGTGGCCTGGCCTTCTTTCTACTTCCTGTATGTGTCTTTTTTTGTTTTCAGGTCATCTCTAAGCTTTTTGTGAAGCCACATTGGCTTCTTCTGCTGTTTCCCCCCTTTTTTCCTTGTTGGAATTGCTTGTCATTGCGCTTTTAGAATTTCCTTTTTTAGAAACTCCCACCCATCTTGGACTCCTTTTCTCATTGGGGTCGCTTCCCATGGAACTGCACTTACAATTGTTCCAAGTTTATTGAAATCAGCTTTCCTGAAGTCCAGGGTGAACGTATGGCTACTCTCAGCTTTTGCTTCACAAATTCAAGTATGGTGTGGTCACTTTCCCCCAGAGTTTCCGTAACTGCAACTTCATTCACCAAATCATCTCTATTGGTTAGAATCAAGTCCAGGATAGCTGATCCTCTGGTTGCTTCCTCCACTTTCTGTAGGAGAAAGTTATCTGCAACACAAGTCAGAAATTTCTTGGAGGGTCTGTGTTTGGCAGAATTTGTCTCCCAACAGATACCGGGATAATTGAAGTCCCCCAGTACTACTACATCATGACTCCTCGAAACATTGGCAATTTGATTTTCAAAAGTTACATTCTCGTCTTCTCCTTGATTGGGTGGTCAGTAGTAGACTCCAAGCACCACATTCCTTTTATTACTTGCCCCATTAATTTTAATCCAGATACTCTCGGTGGAGCTACCAAGCTCATCTTCCTGAATTTCTGTGCAGGGATATATATTTTTTAACATATAGCATGACTCCACCTCCCTTTTTATTCCTTCTGTTCTTTTTGAACAAGTTATATCCTTCAATTGCTGTATACCAGTCATGGGAGTCATCCCACCAAGTTTCAGTTATACCTATCAAGTCGCAATTGCTCTCCTGTATTAAGAGTTCAAGTTCGTCCTGCTTGTTTCCCATGCTCTGTGCATTAGTATATAGACATCGAAGACCATGTGATTTATGGCTTGGCTTCCTTACTACTTTTTCCTGAGGACTATTACTGGACCCTATTAGAGCCGATCTCTCTGTTCCCATTACTGTGCACAAGCCTTCATCAGTCATTACCACCAAGTTTACATCTCCCTCCCCCTTAGGATTCAGTTTAAAGCCTTCCTGATGAACTTCTCCATGCTGTGGCCAAACAGATTCTTCCCAGTCCTTGTGAGATGCAACCCATCACTTGCCAGCAGTCCATCTTCCAGGAAGTATAGCCCGTGGTCCCAGAATCCAAATTTCTCACGTCGGCACCACCTTCGTAGCCATTCATTTACACTGAGTATTTTCCTTTTGCTTTCTACTCCTCTTCTAAGTACTGGAGGGATGGACGAAAAAACTATCTGGGCCCCAAAGTCCATGAGTTTCCTTCCCAGAGCTTCATAGTCTGATGTGATTTCTTCATAGCTGCATTTGGCAGTATCATTTTTTCCCACATGGATGAGGACAAAGGGATACCTGTCGGTGGTCTTGATGAGTGATGGCAACCCTTCTGTCACATCTCTAATCCGTCCTCCTGGTAGACAGCATATCTGCCGAGTCCACGGATCTTCTCAGCATACTTGGGTTTCGATCCCTCGCAATAGGAAGTCTCCCACTACTAGTACTCTTCTCTTCTTGTTGTGGGGCGTGGTTTCATTGCCCCTGCTTGATTGAGCTTCAGCTTCTCGCTCATTGTTGCATGGGGTCTCCTGTAATTCTTCCACCACAGGCTGTCCTCCAGTCTCCTCCTCGAGTGGTCGAAAGTGGTTCCATAGTTCCACTGCTGAAGGGTGTCTTCTAGCTCTTCTGCTCCTGTCACCCTTTCCCACGGAGTTTCCTCCATTTCATTGCTCCTCTCCAAAGCAGTCTCCTCTTCTGCTACCTCATGCTGTTGCTCTTCCATCTCCACTTCTCTTTGCTGCTGTTGTTCCAGCGTTCTAAGAACTCCTCATGTTCTCTTATAGTCCTCAGTGTGGCCACCCGCCATTCCAGACCTCTCACTTTTTCATCCAACAATGCCACGAGCTTGCACTTGTTGCACGTGTACGCCATGTTATTCTCAGGCAAGAAAACAAACATGGCACACACCTTGCAGGTCACAACCACTGGAACATCCTTCCCATTCATCCTCTCTTCTATCTTTTGTTTCTTTCTAACTACTTGTTTTGGAGTGGCCTGTGCTTTGTCCTGTCCTACTTCAGGGTAAACTTGAGAGTCCCACTGGTATGTGCTGCACTGTACAAGGGGAATTAGTAATTTTTGTTTTCTGGTTTTTTTTTTTTTTAGGGACCTCCCCCTTGACCTATCCTGTCAAACTCCTTTGTCAAACTCCTGTTTGCTCTGCCTGTTTGCTCGCTCTGCTCGCTCTCTGAAAGCTGGCTTGCTTATATCTCCTCGCCTGTAGACCAACTGAGACAGCTCCCTCTGCTCTGCTCTGTTAGGAGTCAGGAAACAGGAAACATCTTGGTCCAATCCCACTTTCCGTATGATATGTTCTGCGTATAGATTAAACAAATAGGGTGATAAAATACACCCCTGTCTCACACCCTTTCCGATGGGGAACCAATCAGTTTCTCCATATTCTGTTCTTACAGTAGCCTCTTGTCCAGAGTATAGGTTGCGCATCAGGACAATCAGATGCTGTGGAACCCCCATTTCCTTTAAAGCATTTCATAGTTTTTCATGATCTACACAATCAAAGGCTTTGCTGTAATCTATCAAGCACATGGTGATTTTCTTCTGAAATTCCTTGCTCCGTTCCATTATCCAATGTATTTTTGCGATATGATCTCTGATGCCTCTTCCCTTTCTAAATCCAGCTTGGACTTCTGCATTTCTCGCTCCATATATGGTAAGAGCCTTTGTTGTAGAATCTTAAGCATTACTTTACTTGCATGGGATATTAAGGCAATAGTTCGATAATTACTGCGTTCCCCGGGATCCCCTTTCTTTGGAATTGGGATGTATAATGAACGCTTCCAGTCTGTGGGCCATTGTTTAGTTTTCCATATTTCTTGACAACTTTTTGTCAAAATTTGGACATACTCCATCTCAGTAGGTTATAGCAACTCTGTTGGTATGCCATCTGTTCCTGGTGATTTGTTTCTTCCAAGTATTTTAAGAGCAGCTTTCACCTCACATTCTAAAATTTCTGGTTCTTCACAAATGAATCTGTCATCCTGGCATCTCTTTTATAGAGTTCTTCAGTGTATTGCTTCCATCTTCCTTTTATTTCATCTCAGTGAGTCAATATGTTTCCCTGTTGATTATTCAACATCTCTTCTCTTGGTTTAAATTTCCCTTTAATTTCTCTTATTTTTGGAATAGGGCTCTTGTTCTACCCTTTTTTTGTCCTCTTCTATTTCTACACAATAACTATTGTAGTCTCTTTGTCCTTATGTACTAGTTGCTGTATTGTTGCATTTAGGGTTCTAACTGTGTTTCTGTTTCCTTTTGCTTTTGCATTCCTTCTCTCTTTAACCATTTTAAGAGTTTCTTCAGTCATCCATTTGGTGATGTCCATATGTACAGTTGTCTTTTTGGCTGCTCAAAAAATGTGTTTGCAAGAAACAAATTATTGGCTTCACAGAATTCAATAAGTCTTTTTCCTGCTTCATTTCTATCTCCTAAGCCCCATTTCCCCACAATTCCTAGTTCTCTGTTCCCTACTTTTGCATTCCAGTCCCCCATGATTATGAACACATCTTGTTTTGGTGTGTGATCAATTTCTTCCTGTACTTCTGTGTAATATCTCTCAAATTCCTCTTCTGCGTTTGCTGTTGGAGCATAGACTTGGATGATGGTTATGTTAATAGGTTTCCCATTTAATCTCATTGATATCACTTGCTCAGACCTTGCGTTATAGCTCCTAATTGCTTTTGCTATATCACTTCTCACTATTAGAGCAACCCCGTTTCTTTTTAATTTCTCATTTCCTGCATAAAATATTTTGTAGTTGCCTGATTGAAAATGTCCCATTCCCGTCCATTTTAATTCACTCACGCCAAGTATTGTAATGTTGATACATTCCATTTCTTGCTTGACAAATTCCAACTTTCCCTGGTTCATGCTTCTCACATTCCATGTTCCTACTGTGTATGTCCTACAACTCCGGACTCTCCTTTCGCATCTGTGCGCATCAGCCTCTGGGCTTCCTTTCGGCTTTGACCCAACTGCGTCATTAGTCACAGCGCTACTCGTATTTGTCCATTATTCTTCCCCAGTAGCTCAGTGAGTGCCTTCTGACCTGGGGATCTCATCTTCCAGCACTCTCATGTTGCATTTTGGATAATCTATTCATAGGACTGTCAATCTAGCTCAGAACTCTTATTTTTGTTCTATTTCTATACACCACTTGAATGTATTTTTAAAATGTAGAGTGGTTTAAACATTCTGAAATAAAGAGAATAAAAATAAACTCTGCTTGTGGCATTGTCTGGCCTAGTTGTTTCCCGAAATTGATGCCAGGGCATGAAGGGAACAGCCTGCACCTACTGTCTGCATTCATTTCACCTGTGAAATAACAGCAGGTTTTACTTGTATTATAGCCGAACAAGGCATTGCAGGAAACAGAGCTGTTGCTGCTCCATAATATTTTGCAGCATATTTTCTTAGCTTTTATTTCCCACTTCGAGATAAGACAACAGCCCATCATCAGAAGCATTGGGGGAGATATCATTGAGTTACATTATACATTATCAGGAAGAGGAGAGAAAGATGTGAAGCAGTGGCAGCTTTATATTCCATGTAATGTCTCATCCCACTTGAGGTGACAGGATATTCTGGGCACACCTCAGCAAACGTTTGTCATGATTAAGGGCTAAACTACATGTTTCATGTGGCTCCATATAGGTTTGTTTTTACTTTTTCTTATTTTAACCAAAAACAGCCTTCAAGACTGTATCAGTGGAGAAGCAGGAGAAGGACAGGCTCCTTAATTCTTTTCTTTCTGATTTTCAGATCCAAATCACATACACCTTTCCCAGATTGCTTTTCACACCACATAGGAAGGGATATAGGCACCTGAATCTTTTTCCCCACAGAGTGAAAAGCAGCAGGGGATGGGACTTTGAACAGAAAAAAAAGTCCATAAGTGAAAACCTTATGCAGCCCCTCTTCATTCTTCTGTTGAAAGCTTAAGAGACAGCTTTCCATTAAAATTTACTGCTTTCCCTGGTTCATGCTTCTCACATTCCATGTTCCTATTGTGTATGTCGTACAACTCCGGACTCTCTTTTTGCATCTGTGCGCATCAGCCTCTGGGCTTCCTTTCAGCTTTGACCCAGCGGTGTCATTAGTCACAGCGCTACTCGTACTTGTCATTTGTTCTTCTCCAGGAGCTCATTGAGTGCCTTCTGACCTGGGGGTCTCATCTTCCAGCACTATCTCATGTTGCATTTTGGATACTCTGTTTATAGGGTTTTTGTGGTAAGAGATATTCAGAGGTGGTTTACCTTGCCTTCTTCTGAGTTTGGATGCATCTTAATCTGGTGTCTCAGTTTTGACGTTCCGCCTTGGGTGCCCCTGCTAGGACTCTAGCCTCTTGGTCTAGACTCGTGACGACATTGCTCTCAGTGTCTTCAACACTCTCAAACCCCCTCACCACGTTAAGGTGTGCATCCTAGAGGGGGAAGCATTTATATCTAGGGGGAAATCTTGTAACTTCATCTTAATCAAAATGTGTTTGGTCCTCTCTACCAGAATAGATGGCCCTTCTTGTTCTGTGTGCATATTCTTAACAAAATTCAGACACCCCAGAAAATGATACGGTGTCCTCTATGCTATGCCAGTGCTTGTGGCCAGTGCTTATGATCTATGTGCATTTTTAAAAAGTTTGTATTGGTCTTCCCTGTTACTTACTTTGTTACGGCTCAGTTATTATTCTTAAAAGCTATTGATGTTGGTGACAGAAGGACTCATGGCAGGGTCAACAAACAATGATTTCTTGAAGAAGATGAAATTTCATAGATGACACTCTAAAGCAGCCTTTCCCAACCAGTGTGCCTCCAGATGTTGTTGGACCACAACTCCCATCAGCCTCAGCTAGCATTGCCAATGGTCAGGAAGATGGAAGTTGTGGTCCAACAACATCTGGAGGCACACTGGTTGGGAAAGGCTGCTCTAAAGTATGCATGGATGGCATCTCATAGAACACACTCTCCCAGATGCATGGAAGTATATGTGGTGCCTTAAATAATCTTCTAGGATGGGCACCAGTTTTTTTTTTCTTTCCTCTACATATTCACTATTTTTCGAATACATATATGCCCTTGTCTGTAGCATACATACAAAAGAAGCTCTGAACTGGGTGGGAACCCTCTCCTGCATGCATGGATGTATGACTTGTAGTGCCCAAAGCATGTTTCGGGGTGGGAACCCTCAGTTCCTTATATACTTTCTACATTCCTTGTTGTGCATAGATGCACATATCCGTTCCATGTGTCCACAAGAAAATCCATTCCAGACAGGATGCAGTGGCATCTTGTCAAGGACATGCTCCGCTTTGCTCAGGTGAATGATGTTTCATGGCCCACAGCAGATTTTGGAGTGGTCACCCCAAATTACATATCTTTCTCTACTTACTCTTCATTATTTTAGTTCTGCCCAGATGACCTTATGAGTGCCCTGCACCCAGCAGAAACTATAGTCCAGGTGGGAAGTACTGGCATCTTGTAGAGACCACCCTCTCCCTTCCTGGGATGTATGATTTGTCCTGGCAGCAGGGATGTAGTTGTCCAGGGGCTCAGGGAATCCTAGACTCCACACGTTTTTGGGAGCAGGGTCCCTATGTCTCCAGCATCATATAAGCTGGTCGGCATGAAAGGGGAGTGCGTTAGCTACTGAGAAGAGTCTTCTAATATGCTTCCTTGTCCTTTCCTGCTGATTAGAGCCAATCAGAGTGAAAGGAGGTGAGTCACCCACTGAGAAGACTCTTTTCAGTAGCTAATACTCTCCCCTTTCATATTGGTCGTCTCCTAGGGACATCAGTTGTTGTGGGAGAAGGCATGAACAAGGACCTCATTTTCAACCCAGGAGCAAAATAAGGGGGGGAGGGGGGTCTGGTTGTGGCTGAGACTATCATGAAGGGAGCCTGCACTTCTGAATTTGCCACTACACTACTGTCTGGCACAGTGCAGATTTTTGGGTGGGCACCCCCAGTTTCTTATTGTTTTCTGCATATTTTTGTCGCTTTGGGTTGTGCATAGATGCCCTTATCCCTGCCCTGCACCCAGCGAAAGCTCTGGGCCAGGCGGGACACACTGGCATCTTGTAGAGGACACCACCCTCCCCTTCCTTGGGGTGTATGAGTTGTCTTGGCCCAGAACAGACTGTGGGGTGGGCACACCCAGTTACTTATTTTTTATGATTTTATGACATCATTATGCATTTATGAGCATTTCAGAAGCCTGATAATTATGATTGAATAAATTTGTTGCTATTCTTGACGGGGAGAGTCCCCAGATCACAGCGATATATGATACGGGGTACCTCGACATATATTTTGGAGTTCAGAGACATGTTAACTTTGGCTTGGAGTTACTGTAGCTGTGAACTTGTCTTTTTTTAGTGTTTTTAACTTTCAAGCAAATAAGGAACTGGGAACTAGGAACCAACTTCAGCGTTGTTATGTTATCTGAGACAGATGGGAGTTGTAGTCCAACAACATCTGGAGGGCACTATGTTGAAGACCCAATTAGATTAACACAACTCCCTTCCCACCTACCCATCTGTTTCAAACACATCCAGAAAAGTATGTCTCTTAAAATCTATGTGTGACATTGTGTTCCTTTCAGAGGTAAAAATTAATCTGCAATCCTATATAGTTATCCATTTAACTCAATGAGGCTTAATTGGAGTAGACATATATAGGACTGGACTCCACCAGAATACATTTCAGCATTTCAGGGGCTATACTTTATTAATGCTGTACCAGCTACAACTACCAACTGCCACTTATGTGCATATATTGTCTCAGCCTAAGGTACCTCACAGGGTTGTTGCAAAAATAAACGGGGTGAGGGAATGGCAATGGTCATGACATTCACAAATCAAAAATAAATCTTGGGAGGGGGCACACACAAGTAATAAGATGTCTGACAGATAGAATGTTAACAGGTGAAGCTTTCCCCATAATTGTATTTCCATACAAAAAAGGCTTACTCCATTTAATTTCTACCTGCCCCACAGTTGTCCATAAGAGCCTGATCTCCTGCAATGCCGCCCCTAAACCATGCAAAGAACTCAAGCCCAAAAAAAACCCACCACAGAATTTGGGCAATTTTTTAAAAAAAAGAACATCTGTAAAAGTATGAAATATGACATTCTCAGGCAAAAGGAAGTTATGAGACAGTAGAATAAAAACCCACACACAAAGCCTTGACAAAGAGTGACAAAAATACTCTGAGCGTTTTCACATTTTAAATTTTTACTCATCATAGTTTTTGCTTATTTATTGACTTGGGCCAGTCCCTAACTCTCAGCCCAGCCTACCTCACAGGGCTGTTGTGAAGATACAGAAGGCAGAATTAAAATGGGAAAAAAGGAAACTCAGGCTGCAATGCAATACATGTCTACTCAGAAGTAAGCTTTATTGGGATCAATGGGACTTACTCCCAGGTAAGTGTGTACACAATACACACTTGCCTGGGAATAAGTCTCATTAAACCCAATGGGACTTACTTCTGAGTAGACAAGTACTGGATTGCAGGTTAGTCCTTGTATTGAAATGGAACTGGACTGCCTTCAAGTCAGTTCCGACTTATGGCGACCCTATGAATAGGGTTTTCACGGTAAGCGGTATTCAGAGGGGGTTTACCATTACCTTTCTCTGAGGCTGAGAGGCAGTGACTGGCTTAAGGTTCATGAGCTGTGTGGCTATTCGAACTCTGGTCTTCCAGGTCATAGTCCAGCACCTTAACCACTACACCACACTGGTTCCCACATGCATCTTTGTACTAGAAAGGGTCATATTTTTTCTCTCCCTCCCCCCGCAAATTCGTACAGCTTCAGCCAGACCTTATCTTGCCTAATTATATCCTATACCCAGTTTGATTTACCTGGGAGTAAGCTCCAGTAAACATAAAGAGACTTCTGAGTATACTTGTATATATTGTACTGTAAGTCAGCTATACAGTCATTTTTAACAAGTGCCTGTTTGAAACTCTTTGCATTTGCCATGGGGAGGAGGATTTGCACAAAAGAGCTTCCATGGAATATCTTCCTCACAAGACAAAGATGCATCCTGCTTGTTAGGAAGAAAGGAAGGGCAGGAAAGAAAACTGGAAGCAGCAGTGCTTTAGGACCCTGGCTGCTTGCTGCTGCAACTTTTGCCTGCCCCTGGCTCACGCTGAAGCTATGGCTTTTGGCTCGTGTCTCTCCCGCTGGTAAGAGAGGAGAGATGGGGAGGGAGGCAGAAGCCACCTCAAGCTTTGCGCGCCACACACACACCTTTGCAGCCAGTTCTTCATGTCCATTTTTCTGCTGCCTCCTTGCCCTCCGGTTCCTTTCTCCCTCCACTCCTGTCCATTTTTAAACAATTGTTTTCTCCACCCCTTCTCGCTGTCCACCTCCTCTGTCGTCGCCTCCTAAGCACCCATACAGCACAAGGGAAGAGCAATGCTGCACAGAAGCCCAATTTGAAGCACATGATTTTTATCCACAAATCAGAGGAGCAGAAGACTTCCCCTGCCCCCCCCCAAGTAACGCCGCAAAGTAACGCTGGAAACGTAATGAAGTTATCCACTCGTTACTCAAAAATGTAATAAATTACAGGTAATTCGTTATTTGTAACTAGTTACTTCCAACCTCTGGTATTAAGGTCAGATGTTCCAAAATGTATCCTCATATTGTGCAGTGGAGCTAATGGTTTGGGCCTGCAGATCACTATCTTGTCACCCCTTCCTCTCTTCTCTGCTGATAACAGCCAGAAATGTTCTGTCCTTGATGCCAAAAGGAATGCCCAATTATGTTTTCATCAACTTTTCAAGGGGTGCTTTACTGTTCTGTAGCAAGTAAACTTTAGGCCACCAGCTAATTCCCCTTGCTATTGAGGTTGTTCTCTTGGGGATAGGACTGCCAGACTTTGGCCTGGGCATGTTGCTTTTAATCCGTTGGGAATTAGTTTTTTAAGTCAGGAATCGCCAACCTTTTTAGGCCTGTGAGCACAGTTGCAAACTGTTGTGGGCACCATGCGCACACCACAGTCTATTACGTTGGCTTCATTGGACTGCTTTTTTAAAGCCTAATTTTAATGGACCCACAGGTACCACATTGGCAAACCCTGTTCTAAGTTAACTACTCAGCCAAATCTCAAGCCTATACCAAACTAATATTGATGAAGTAGACTCTAGTAGTCCACAAAATGTTGCCCCACTGTAATTTTGTAAGTCTTGTAAGTTGTTGCGAGACTTTGTTTTAACACTGGCTAGTGGGAAAATACAGCAGTCACCTCCCACCATAGGGTCTGTCAGGTTGGCATTTGGCCCCTTTTCTATGCTGTCCGTCCCTGTAATGCTTCCTGAAAAAAATCCTGTGATTCTAGACACACTGTTGTCTCTACTTTGAACAAGAGGGCCCTTTTAAAATACTTCCAAAAGGAGTAGTTACATTAACTCATGTAGGTGCTTAAGGTTAAATGTATGATTTATGTCCTGTCCTGAATATAAATTGGAGCCTGAGTTGAACTATAGCCCATGAGACTTTTTTACAAATTGTGCTTGGGAACGAAGGACTATTTCTCATTTGAGAGATGCCCAGTTTGCAGAAGGTTCTGGTGATTTATTGCCTTATTTCGCTGTTATACACTCAGAGCAAATGTACTTTTTGAAGTTTAGGATCAGTTGCCTCTGATCTAGTCATAATACCACAGCCTTTGTAACATAGATATGAACATATAAAAGTTTAATTAGCTTTTGTTGGCTTTAATCCCACAGATATTTGCCTCTCCCAAGTTGATATAATTTTAAGACTGACTCAACATAAGAGTCAACCATTTGTTGCAGATAGTTTGTTCTTTAAGCTGAACTGCATTTCACAGAATCAAATACAGAAGCTATGAAAATGTGTTAATTTCTGTTTTCCCTTAGAAATTTCACTCTACCACAGAGTTGGTCATCCTCCAAGCATATACAGCCTTAATAGAACAAGAGTTGCTTCTTTCATACATTGGTCTGTGTTTCATATTAGCATTGATGTGGATTTCATTAGGCATAATCAATCACTGCACACTACCAGGCAGATCTGAGAGCAGCTGTTACCAGATTCAAGTTTTTTACATATGAGAAGGGGAAGAGCTAGCAGTTAGCTGAAGCCTTCTTCTTCTTCTTCTTCATCATCATCATCATCATCATCTTTATTTTTACCCCGCCCTTTTTCCAAAGCTGGAAGTCAGGGCTGCTTACAAGTAAAAACAAATACATATAATAAAAACATACAAAAACCTGCAATTAAAATTAAATTAAACTATATACGACATTAAGACCTTTAAACATACACTTAAAATGGTTAAAAACAGTTTACAGTTGTAACATTAGCACTAATCCCTCTCCAAGGCTGGCTGGCTGCTTCCATAGCTTGACTTGATTTTCTTTCTGATTTGACCCAGCTACTTTGGCCTCTCATGCCATTACTCTCTTGACCAGTTTGGTAGCATAGTCTTGGATGTTCCAGTTGTGCTTTCCAGGTGAAGTTGTGGATAAGCTTTAAGACTGCATTTTTATGTGCTTTAGCCTATTCACTAATATGTTAATCAGAAATGGCAATATTTTTACATTGTTTCATCCCTGGCAATTTTGCATTTTCTTTTGGAGTGCCCTTTAACAAGTTTCACTCCCTATCTGACCTGGAAGTCTTGAATTTGGTAGTCATGAGCCATAAAAGGATAAAAGCCTGAGTAGCTGGAGGTTTCTGCCACTGTAACCACAGCCATCCCTTAGAGGTGCCTAACTAAGGATCTTTCACTAAAGCCTATCTACAACTTAAACATGAAAATATACTTCATTGCCTGAAACTTATCCCTTATTCTGAAAATACCTTCCACTGTTTTATAGTTTTCTTTGTTCCTTCAATTTAAACATTAAAAAATGGAAGAGACAGCATCAGAAAACAGTATACACGTCAGCAGAGCAGATCTCACATGATAGTGAAGGCTTATTCTTTATTTTTAAAAGGTATAAAATGTCCATCTCGTTTTGAATGATGTTTTTCAAAGGCAGTGGATTCAGTTATGTTTAGAGCCTGACATATGCAGTCAAAAGCAGAGATTGGAAGATTACTTTTAAAAAGTAATAAATTACAGTTACAGTTGCATGGCCCAGAAAAGTAGTAATTACCGTTACAATTACAATCGCTCTGAAAGTAACGGATTACTTTACTTTTCTTCCAAAGTAATCACTATAATTACATTTCAGTTACTTAAAAAAAACACCTACAAGGTGCTGGCCTTGGCTGCTGCACATCTAAGTAGCCTAAAACAACATTAAAAATAAACAGGTAGTAGAATAATTATTTTTATTCATAAGATAGCAATGGTGGTCTCTCCGCTGGTGAGGGTGGTGGGGAGGGAGGCTGAGGGCACTACTCAGATCTTTGCACACCAAACCAAGTGCGACCCCCCCACTCAGCCAGCCAGCATAATCTCTCTCACTTAACCACCTCCCAGACCCTGCCCTGCCACCAAATTACTCAAGCAAACATTTTCCCCTGAGATGCAAAAAAGTTAAAATACTGCAAATGCAGCACAGTAGCCAGAGAGGGTAGTGGAGGCCACTTTGTGTGCCAAGTGCAAACACATCTCTCTCTCTCTCTCTCACACACACACACACCCACACACACACCCACACCCACACACACACACACACACCCACGTCATCTTTCACCTCCACAGTTATTTATCTCCATTCTGTTGCTGCCTCCTTCTCCTCCTTTATCCATTCTTGACCTCCAGATCCTTTTCCCCTCCACTTCATTCTTCACCATTATCCATTTTTTAAAATAATTGTTTTCTCCATTCCACCCCGTCTCACTCTCCGCCTCCTCCCTCGTCGCCTCCTGCCCATCCACAAAGCATGAGGAAAGAGCGACACTGCAGAGAAGCCCAGTTTGAGGCACAGGATTTTCATCCACAAATCAGAGGAGCAGAAGACTTCCACTGCTCCCCCCCCCAAGTAATGCCCAAAAGTAATTCTGGAAACGTTACAATTACTCCACAAAAGTAGTAAAATTACTCCTAGTTCTATTACAATCAAAATGTAAAGGAATTACCCACTCGTTACTCAAAAAAGTAATGAATTACAAGTAATTCGTTACTTGTAACTGGTTACTTCCAAGCTCTGGTCAAAAGGATCTCTGGTTAGGTAGCAGTATTGGGGCAGGCGTTTAGAGGAGGAACACTGGGCTAGATCAGCCAGTGGTCGAAAGGCAACTTCATCTGTTCATTTGTGGGAATCTTTAAGCTAGGATCAACTCTTGATAATGTGTGGTGCCTGCAGAAGCATATAGAGAGAGCTTGCAATCCTTCTAAGGCTCACCCTTTGGGAACATGATTGCATAGTCAGAAATGAGCTGCATCCGAAATGTTTTTTTTTTTGTGCTTATTATCCGACAAAGAAAATGAGGAATGTGTTTACAAACTTATCAGTGGAATGATGTACATTTTCAAAGCATGAATACATTGTGTTGGTGATATACCTGCCACGTCTATCAAATCCAAATGTTATAAATGCATTTGAAGGAGTAAGGATATTGACAGCAAAAATGGGAACCTGCTTAGTTGCAATCAGATGGGCAGTTACCTTGGAGAAAAAGCCAGGCTTCTAAATACTCCACTCATCTTCACATGCTATTAACAGTGCTCAATGAGGTGAAGGGATAATCTGCCAAGGATAGTAGTCCATATCAGGACTCTTCCCTATCTCCTTTCCCCCCCCCCACCTATTCCACCTCCCTTTTCTTGATTGATAGAAAAAAGGGATATTGAGGGACAGATCTTTGTCTGGTGCAGACTGGTTAAGCTTCATTGATAGTGTAGCTACTCGATTTATGCAAGCTGCCTGGAACTTTAATAATTTATTTCAGCTCTTAACAAACTTTATCCCTGAAGGCTCAAGGAAGAAATCTTTTCTATAAGAGAACTTAAGATAGTACTAATCAAAGTATTAAATGCAGCTAAAAGATCTTCCCCTTCCTCCTGAGTTTATCTCCAGCTGGCCTTTAAGTCTAGCTAGAAAAACCATGCATAGAATTTGGAAAACAACTGGGCTTCAGCTAGAATGTAGCCACAAAGATGTTCTTCCCTGTGTCTGAATCCCACTGTTGGAAAGACACAAGGGATAATGTTGGGGCTCACCATCAATATTTATGATGCAAGGGGGGGAAAGCTACACATGTCTGTGAGCTTCATCCTGAAATGATTGGAGTGGATAAGTTGAGAGATGCTCTCAGACAACCCCAGGATGAGGTTTCAGCAGTCAAGGGGTTGTATCCAGTGCCAGTCCTACTCACAGTAGACCCATTGAAATTAATGGACAGGATTAACTTAGGTCCATTAATTTCATTGGGTCAACTCAGAGTAGAATTTAGCTGGATACAGTTCCCAATGTGTAACTTAACAGTAGGGTGAGCTTTTATGAGTAATATGTAATGTCTTCAGACCCATACAGTTTCTCACTTTCCACATACTATTAACTCATATCTAAACTTTAGAGCAGGTTGCCTCCCCTGTTTTTTAAGCTGTGACCATTTGTATGTAAACAAGGATGGAATTAACACATGGTTGCTCTCTTTCCCCACCTCCCAGGTGAAAGAGCTGAATGTGGTACGACCAGGTAAGTGGGAACTTATCTTTTTTCCCTCATTTTGCTTTCTGGGAACTAGTTGGCATTGCTACTGCAAGAGGAATTGCATCTGCTAGAAGCAGGGTTTTTTGGGGGGTGGTGGTGTAAAAATCCTCTAGTCATGGGCTGTGAAGGAGCCACACCCTGCTTTGGTGGCCTACTCTTGCCTGCATTGCCTAAATGGATTAATTACAACGATGATAAAACAAGTCCTTGTTTCTCCTGCAGTGAAATTTTTAGCTATCTGGCTCCAAAATAATGAGGAACGCTGTGTCAGCTCAGTGCATTGCAGTGTCTTCATGAATGCATTGGAGTTTGTTCAGCTATTCCTACTTTGTTGACGATAGTGAGCAGCCCTCTTAACCTGGTTGTCAGAGCCTCCCTTGCTTGCCAGTATCCATTTGAGGCCAGAATATGGAATCTATATGCCCACCTGCGACTCTTAAGATTAATCCCCTTATGATTTTTGGCACAGAGTGCCTGGTAAATGATCCACTCTCTGTGGCAAAAAGGAGGGGGAGGAGCCATCAGGAATAAAAGTAGATATTGGATTATTAGGGGAAGGGAGAGTCAGGAGAAGTCTAAGCGTCTTTGAAAGGAAAGGAGTCAGTTCAGAAGGATAAGTGGGGTCTAGGAAGCTGAGAAGAGAGCTGCTGACAAATTGGACAAATTGGAAGAGCATAACCTGATTCAGTTAGTAGTGAAAAAGCCATTCAGCAATAATAGGCAGTGGTGATGAAAGGTCACTTAAGGAAGGATTGAACAGGTGAGACGGAGGGAGGAGGAAAAATGCACTGTGTTTATGGAACAGGGGGAAATACATATTTAGAAGTATGTGTGTGTGTGTGTGTATAACAAGGTTGGCCAAAATTCTTAAGTGTAAAGAGCATGTGCAAACAAACCATTGAGAGCCTCAAAATGCACAGTCCCTGCACGCTGCTGTTTCTCTTCCTCCATCCCCTCCCTGCTATTTCATCCTATAATCTGAACTGTATCGCCCCACCCCTTCATTTTCCATTCCAAATCATCCTACATTACAAATTTCCATCCGTTTGAAACTGACTCAATTGTTATGGTTACATGTAAGATGTCTGGGGACAGCATCTGTGTGGGGCTTTTATTTATTTTTATTGAGCTGAGAATGGTCTATTAAGAGATCCCTAGTGCCCTCCCAGTGCTACAATTATCAGGGGTCCTTGAGAGGAGCTGTAACCATTAAAGTTGTAGAAACCTTTCATGCTGATGTGCTGTGGTAGTCCAACATAGCCATCGTATTTCTCTTGTTAATTCCTGGCCAGATCAGTGGTACCTCCCTGTCTTTCCAAAGCCTGCATTGGGACAGTGCAGGTAGTGCTGCTACAGTTGCTGTTTCCTACTAGGCTCCATTGGTACCAGGAAAGGGGTGGGGAAATGTGATTACCCCAATTGTTACCAGCTGGGGGTCCGGTCTCTTGGGAGCAATAACTATTGTATCATCTGCAGGTTTTTTTTTCTGATTTAAAAGCTTCAGTGGGGGAAAGAAAAGTTTCTGTCCCAAATATTTACCTGCTAGGTTCAATAGTAGCTTCTCAGGTGCTTGTTTCTTGAATGAATGTGTGACTATATGACCTTGATGATGATGGCTCTGTGCAGATTGCTTCTTTTTTGCTTATGTAAAATAAGAAGCTCTAAACATCTGAAATTCATTTCACTCAATGAGCTGAGCAAAGCACAGACTTCTTTTTTTCTTGCACAGGCTTTTTTTTTCTTGCACCAAAAGCAGGTTCTGGTACAGTACGTAGAGTCATTTAAAATGTTGAATGTTTTCAGCTGAGGATGAGGAAGATAGAGGTTGGTGAGGACAGTTTTTTCTGTTGCTTGTAGAATTCTCAAATAAATGCAGCAATTGCTTTTCATCTCAGTTGCAATAAATTTGTAAACATATGTATATATAGAACAGTAGGGTGTAGGACTCTAATCTACAGGACAGCAGAATTGCTAAACTCTTTTTAATACTGCTTCAATGTTTAATAAACTGCTGTATTAGCAAATAAATTAAGAAAATTATTTTGTAAATGTTAGCAGAGATAGGTATTAGAGCAGCCTTTCCCAACCAGTGTGCCTCCAGATGTTGTTGGACCACAACTCCCATCAGCCTCAGCTAGCATTGCCAATGGTCAGGAAGATGGGAGTTGTAGTCCAACAACATCTGGAGGCACACTGGTTGGGAAAGGCTGTATTAGAGAATCCCTTGTATGTGAAGCTCTTTTCTCAGCCAAGCTTATGAAATACTGGATTGTGTGTCATGTTGGTCAGTGCAGACTATGGAAAAACAACCTTTTTAATTAGCTGCAAATGAATTTTAATTTCCAGGCCTGTCAAAAGAGGTAGAATGCATTTCCTTCTCTCAGAATGCAGTGAGCCCTCCCTTTTAGTCAGAGATGACAATGGGTAGATATGAGAAAGAGTTGATATAATACTTTAAAATGCCAGAACCATGGTAGGATGAGGGAATGAATCCAACTGAAGTTATTAGAACTTTCCTGAGAAGAACAGAACTATGTCTGCACTGCAAATGTATTGGTTATTATATGTAATGTTTAACTGTCTTATAGTCAGTATTTTTATTCTGCTCAGAATGGGTTATGTTTTAAAAACAAATAAGATAGTATCCAAACTTTTTGAACCTAAGAGCCAGTAAAAGCGCAATAACATGTTTGTGCTCTCTCTCCTCACACAAACACACACACACACACACACAGACAGCATCATTACACCCATGCCTTCCCTTGCACACTAAGCCCATCTTCCTCCAATAAATATTCCTACCACACATCGAGTCAGCGCACCAATACCCCTGTGCCATCTTCTGCAGCAGTCAAATGGGTTCTTTTCCACCACACTCTTGGTATCCATCACGAAAGAACCCTAGTATCTCTATTATCATTCCAGTGCCTTCTAACAAGGCACTGGAATGATACTGTAAACCACCCAGAGAGCTTCAGCTATGGGGCGCTATATAAGTACAATAAATAAATAAATAAATAACAAGTGGCTGTGTGGAAGTCCCTCCATGAGAGTACTAGGGCTTGCCACTTCCTCGTGCTCATAAGCAAAGCTTGTTGCATGTTTCTAAAGTTATACTGGGTATCTGTCTCTGCCTGTTCAACATTTGTTGCAGGCAATGGATGGCTAGGCTGTGACATGTTTTTCTCCCAGGCTGTCATCTCAAAGCTTTGTTATGCTTCTAATTAGATAGCCAACTGAAAAGGAAAAGCAGCAGTACTGTGTTCAGCGGTAGGGAATCTGTGGCCCTCCAGATGTTGTTGAACTACAGCTCCTATTATATACTTACCCATTGGTCATGCTGGCTGGGACTGCTAGTAGTTAGGACTCCAACAATATCTGAAGGGCCACGGCTTGCCCATCCATGGTGCACTGTGTTGTCATGTAGCAAGCTGTGCCTCAAACACAAATAAATTCAGTGCACAAATCTTGTAAAATAGAGGATCATCCTTTGGAACGGAAAGATGCCATGTTAAAGGACTAGTGGACTGAAGGCTTAGGTCTCTAGGAATTGGTGCACGCATGTTCGTATTACTGATCTCAAACCACATTCCCAAATGTGCTATAAATTATCCATAATATTATGGATAGAAAAAGCACATCTATGTGTAATCTTCAATCCAGCTATGAGTGATATACATTATGAAACAAGAAGGATTTCTCACTTGTGGTGAGAATATTCTGTGAAAATTATCATGTAAAGTTTACTTACCTGAGCTTTAAGGCTAGGTTTTGTGATTTTATAAGGTAGGATGCCCATACTGTGCAGAGGTGATCAATATAAGTTCCTAATGTGAACAGATTGTGAAGTTTTATTGTCCAGTTTAACACCTGATATTTTGCAGCAACCTTTTGTTCTCAACAACTCCTATTTAGATGCGAGAAGGATCACCGCAGGTTCCTAACTTTGTTTAAACAAGTTAAGAGTTTTTGAGGGCTGCTTAAAAAGAGTTAAACATAAGAACATAAGAAGAGCCTGCTGGATCAGGCCAGTGGCCCATCTAGTCCAGCATCCTGTTCTCACAGTGGCCAACCAGGTGCCTGGGGGAAGCCCGCAAGCAGGACCCGAGTGCAAGAACACTCTCCCCTCCTGAGGCTTCCGGCAACTGGTTTTCAGAAGCATGCTGCCTCTGACTAGGGTGGCAGAGCACAGCCATCATGGCTAGTAGCCATTGATAGCCCTGTCCTCCATGAATTTGTCTAATCTTCTTTTAAAGCCATCCAAGCTGGTGCCCATTACTGCATCTTGTGGGAGCAAATTCCATAGTTTAACTATGCGCTGAGTAAAGAAGTACTTCCTTTTGTCTGTCCTGAATCTTCCAACATTCATCTTCTTTGAATGTCCACGAGTTCTAGTATTATGAGAGAGGGAGAAGAACTTTTCTCTATCCACTTTCTCAATGCCATGCATAATTTTATACACTTCTATCATGTCTCCTCTGACCCGCCTTTTCTCTAAACTAAAAAGCCCCAAATGCTGCAACCTTTCCTCGTAAGGGAGTCGCTCCATCCCCTTGATCATTCTGGTTGCCCTCCTCTGAACCTTTTCCAACTCTATAATATCCTTTTTGAGATGAGGCGACCAGAACTGTACACAGTATTCCAAATGCGGCCGCACCATAGATTTATACAACGGCATTATGATATCGGCTGTTTTATTTTCAATACCTTTCCTAATTATCGCTAGCATGGAATTTGCCTTTTTCACAGCTGCCGCACACTGGGTCGACATTTTCATCGTGCTGTCCACTACAACCCCGAGGTCTCTCTCCTGGTCGGTCACCGCCAGTTCAGACCCCAGGAGCGTATATGTGAAATTAAGATGTTTTGCTCCAATATGCATAATTTTACACTTGTTTATATTGAATTGCATTTGCCATTTTTCCGCCCATTCACTCAGTTTGGAGAGGTCTTTTTGGAGCTCTTCGCAATCCCTTTTTGTTTTAACAACCCTGAACAATTTAGTGTCATCAGCAAACTTGGCCACTTCACTGCTCACTCCTAATTCTAGGGCATTAATGAACAAGTTGAAAAGTACAGGTCCCAGTACCGATCCTTGAGGGACTCCACTTTCTACAGCCCTCCATTGGGAGAACTGTCCGTTTATTCCTACTCTCTGCTTTCTGCTTCTTAACCAATTCCTTATCCACAAGAGGGCCTCTCCTCTTATTCCATGACTGCTAAGCTTCTTCAGAAGCCTTTGGTGAGGTACCTTGTCAAACGCTTTTTGAAAGTCTAAGTACACTATGTCCACTGGATCACCTCTATCTATATGCTTGTTGACACTCTCAAAGAATTCTAATAGGTTACTGAGACAGGACTTTCCCTTGCAGAAGCCATGCTGGCTCTGCTTCAGCAAGGCTTGTTCTTCTATGTGCTTAGTTAATCTAGCTTTAATAATACTTTCTACCAGTTTTCCAGGGACAGAAGTTAAGCTAACTGGCCTGTAATTTCCGGGATCCCCTCTGGATCCCTTTTTGAATATTGGTGTTACATTTGCCACTTTGCAGTCCTCAGGCACGGAGGAGGACCCAAGGGACAAGTTACATATTTTAGTTAGCAGATCAGCAATTTCACCTTTGAGTTCTTTGAGAACTCTGGGGTGGATGCCATCCGGGCCCAGTGATTTGTCAGTTTTTATATTGTCCATTAAGCTTAGAACTTCCTCTCTCGTTACCACTCTTTGTCTCAGTTCCTCAGAATCCCTTCCTGCAAATGTTAGTTCAGGTTCAGGGATCTGCCCTATATCTTCCACTGTGAAGACAGATGCGAAGAATTCATTTAGCTTCTCTGCAATCTCCTTATCGTTTTTTAGTACACCTTTGACTCCCTTATCATCCAAGGGTCCAATTGTCTCCCTAGATGGTCTCCTGCTTTGAATGTATTTATAGAATTTTTTGTTGTTGGCTTTTATGTTCTTAGCAATGTGCTCCTCAAATTCTTTTTTAGCATCCCTTATTGTCTTCTTGCATTTCTTTTGCCAGAGTTTGTGTTCTTTTTTATTTTCTTCATTCGGACAAGACTTCCATTTTCTGAAGGAAGACTTTTTGCCTCTAAGAGCTTCCTTGACTTTGCTCGTTAACCATGCTGGCATCTTCTTGGCCCTGGCGGTACCTTTTCTGCTCTGCGGTATGCACTCCAGTTGCGCTTCTAATATCGTGTTTTTAAACAACTTCCAAGCATTTTCGAGTGATGTGACCCTCTGGACTTTGTTTTTCAGCTTTCTTTTTACCAATCCCCTCATTTTTGTGAAGTTTCCTCTTTTGAAGTCAAATGTGACCGTGTTGGATTTTCTTGGCAATTGGCCAGTTACATGTATGTTTAATTTAATAGCACTGTGGTCACTGCTCCCAATCGGTTCAACAACACTTACATCTCGCACCAGGTCCTGGTCCCCACTGAGGATTAAGTCCAGGGTTGCCGTTCCTCTGGTCGGTTCCATGACCAACTGGTCTAGGGAATAGTCATTTAGAATATCTAGAAACTTTGCTTCTTTGTCATGACTGGAACACATATGCAGCCAGTCTATGTCCGGGTAGTTGAAGTCACCCATTACTACCACATTTCCTAGTTTGGATGCTTCCTCAATTTCATATCTCATCTCAAGGTCTCCCTGAGCATTTTGATCAGGGGGACGATAGATCGTTCCCAGTATTAAGTCCCTCCTGGGGCATGGTATCACCACCCTCAACGATTCTGTGGAGGAGTCTGCCTCTTCTGGGGTTTCGAGCTTGCGGGATTCAATGCCTTCTTTCACGTAAAGAGCGACTCCGCCACCAATACATCCTGCCCTGTCCTTCCGATATAGTTTATATCCAGGGATAACCATATCCCACTGGTTTTCTCCATTCCACCAGGTCTCCGTTATGCTCACTATATCAATGCTCTCCTCTAAGACCAAGCACTCCAGTTCTCCCATCTTGGTTCGCAGGCTCCTAGCACTTGTAAGCAGTGTCTCTCTTCAAGTGTCTTTGGCACTTGTGGTTAGGCCTGTGGTAATTTTGCTCTTCTGAATTTATATCCTGTGCCCCTGTTCTCACAATGCCTACTTCTAGGCCTACCCCTTTTAAAATTTCATCATTTCTTTGGTTTTTATCCCAGGGGGGAAGTTTATTCCGAACCGGACCTTTCTCAGCTCCTGTCGGGTTTCCCCCCTCAGTCAGTTTAAAAGCTGCTCTGCCACCTTTTTAATTTTAAGTGCCAGCAGTCTGGTTCCATTCTGGTTCAAGTGGAGCCCGTCCCTTTTGTACAGGCCCGGCTTGTCCCAAAATGTTCCCCAGTGCCTAACAAATCCAAACCCTTCCACCCGACACCATCGTCTCATCCACGCATTGAGACTGCAAAGCTGGGCCTGTCTGGCTGGTGGAACCGGTAGCATTTCAGAGAAAGCCACCTTGGAGGTCCTGGCTTTCAGCATCCTACCTAGCAACCTAAATTTTGCTTCCAGGACCTCACGGCTGCATTTCCCCATGTCGTTGGTGCCAACATGCACCACGACCACTGACTCTTTCCCAGTACTGTCTACCAAACTATCTAAACGACGGGCGATATCCGCAACCTTCACACCAGGCAGGCAAAACACCTTGCGGTCTACACGCCCATCACACACCCCACTGTCTATGTTCCTAATGATCGAATCACCCCTCCACCCCCTGGAGATATATCCTTCTTGTCATATTTCCCCCCTTTCTACTCATTTGATAGAGTTTCTGTTACTTTTCAGAAATATCTAGAATTCAGCAGCAGGCTTGGGCTCCCTATTTGGGCTTCACTAGGTCCAGAGGCCTTTAGGTTCTTGTGCATGCCAACAATATAATTAGCATACATGAAGGCTTAAAGGCCTCTGGAAACAACTGCTGTAGCCTGCAAAATACACATCAGATCTCTCCTACAATCTCTATTCTTACCTTTAATATGTGCTGTCTAGGCCAGCCCCTGACCTGCCAACATCCATTGGTCCCTCTGGTATTAGGATGAAAAGAGAGCAGGCAAATGCATAGGACCTGTAAATGTAATTGGAAAGCCTGGCATAAATAGGGCCTACTCATTAGACTAATGCATGAAGGTTGGGGAGGGGGGACTGCTGGAAGAATCCAACTTCCCCACCATGTTAAGCAAATGTATGTTGATAGGATGAGGATAGATACAGGGACAAGTATGGTCATCCAGTCAGTGCTGTACAAGCCAGAGCATACTCTGAAGTATACATTCAGCCTTCCTGACTGTCCCTCAAGGTAGCTTTGTGGGATAGGAGAGTGACATTGACAGAGGGATCCCAATCTATGTTATATGGGCTACAGACACCTTGACGCACCAGTTCAGTGTGTGCCAGAACCTAGAGGCTTCTAGGCCAAATCTTGGCAGAGCCTCTCCAGAGAGGGAAATCAGTAGACTTAAAAACAACAACAGCCCTGTTTGGGCCAGAATACATTAGGCCCCTTGTAATTCTGTGGCATTCTGCTCCAACATTCTAGTTGGGTAGGTTATGCTGCAGAATTCTGATGGATAGTTTTGGTTATCCCTGTTCTTCACTCCCTTTAAAGCCGCAAGTAGCTCATAGCATACAGGTGTTGTAACCTCTGACTCCCTGCTTGCTGTCCTCTCTCCCATCTCAATTCCTTGACATATTGGAACCCTGAAATATGGACATGCTTCTGTGTCTCTCCCTGCCCACACCCCTGGCTGCCTTGTCCAGCCTTTCTTCATAGCCACTGTTGCTTCTTAGCTTTCTTTTGCCCTGTATCCTCCCCTCTTCCTTCAGAGTGGGAAGCTGGCATTGTACCCTTAAGATACAGGTGAGTCTGTGTCCTAAAGTTCTTCACATCAATATTTAAAATGATAGATATTTGAGGAAGATATCAAGATGGTAATGGTCACATTACCACATCACAAGCTTGCGGGCTTCCACCAGGCACCTGGTTGGCCACTGTGAGAACAGGATGCTGGACTAGATGGGCCACTGGCCTGATCCAGCAGGCTCTTCTTATGTTCTTATGTTCTTACATTATATGTTTGGGGCCAGCGCACTTGTCCTCATGGTGACCTTTTCCCCTCTAGGTTTTTTTACTTGCAGTCCTTGAGATCTTTCCCTGCCATTGTATTTAAGTTGATGTTTTGTTGATCTCTTTTGTTCCATTTTCCCCAGGCCCCCATGTCTTCCCCCTAAACCACAGAAAATGAGGAGACCTAGGCCTCTCTCAGTCTATAATCATAAACTGTTTAACGGCAATATGGAAACGTTCATTAAGGTACTTGCTGGCTAACAGTGAGACTGTGGATGTAACGGTAGCATTTATCTCTTCTAACTGCTGATCTCTTTCCTTCTCTTGGACCTGGCCTTTCCCATGCACTGCGCATCACACCATTAAAGTGGTTAGTATGCCTCTGCCTCAGTGACAATTTCTATTGGTGGCTGTTGTTCCTCCTTATTGCAATAGTGAGGCATGTGATATATCCATTCTTGGGGTATCTCGCTGCTGTTTCTGCCAACTGGGAGGGATGAGAAAATAGTAATGGCTCTTGTGGAACAGTATGGAAGCACAACACTCTTTGTGCCTGTCAGCATGCTAATTGCAATCTGCCATATCTTATCACTACAGGCAGAACTACCGAGGTTTTATAAGCTGCTGTTTATATGAACATCCTGAAATTTAAATACAGCATGTCTGCCTCTCATGGAAAGAGATTTGCAGTAGATCAAAGTTAAAACAAAAATCCTTAAAAGATTGTGGTGCTCAGACTGATACGGCTCTTTGTAATTTAAGAAAGGCAAGATGCTATTAGCAAAAGTAAAATGTATCCTCAGCAGTTTATTCCATAGGCAACAAACTCTTGAATGTTTGTTTTGAAAGAAAGTGACAGAGAAATGTTGATCTATGTTGAGGCACCCCCTCCCCCCTGAAATTCCTGGATATCCTCCTTTAAAATAAATTTTAAAAATTAATAATAATTCTGAACATTTAAGTAACTTGTCTCCCAGTGGAGAGAAGAAATAAGAAGGTTTGGCTCATAGTTTGTGAGGGTTGAGAGAAAAAAAGCTTTCTGCTTAATTGTCTTGTCTAAGGCTAATTGAATGACAGGACAAGTATTTTCAATATTTTATTCACATGAGCCTCATATAGTTGTGTTCAAACTTCCACAAAGGTGTGTGTGCTTAAATATGTATTTGGCAGGCTGGTTTTTCCTTTCCAAATCCAAGCCATAAAATATTTATATGCACAACATCCAGTATTGCACTGAGTGCTACAGAAGAGGTTGCATTAATCTCACTGATAGTTGAAAAGAGTGATAGTTTAACAGGCATTGATGAGATAGAGGCTATGATTGGACTGAAGAATTGGTGCCATTTTGAAGTCCATCTCTATTCAGCATTCAACCATATGCCTTAGGCACAGCTGAAAAATGGGTTGCTGACATAGGAATTTAGAAAGATGTGTGCTCTTTAAAGCAGTATAGATTGTTGCAAAGAGAAACACATTTAAGTTTTCCCATTATTATTATACTAGTACAAGAGCAAATTTCTTTTTTAATGGCCCCAGTGGTCTTGGCTAAACTATCTCTGATTTTGGGTGTGTAGTGGGTGGTGGGAGTGGCAGCTTTAAAAGTTTATAGTGCATATTAGTCAAGTCAAATTAAAGAGCTTGTTCCTGCTCTTAGGACAGCCTTTCCCAACTAGTGGGCCACCAGATGTTGTTGGACCACAACTCCCATCAGCCTCAGCCAGCATTGCCAATGGTCAGGAAAGATGGGAATTCCCACTAGTTGGGAAAGGCTGTCTTAGGACTTGCCACCTTAGGGCCTAATTTATATCCTAGAGAGAAGTTTGAAGACATGCTATGCAATTCTAAGTAAGCATGACCCATTAAAGCTGCCTAGATGGGAGGCCACATGGGAACCATATATGAACTGCTCGTTGTATAATAAGTATAACCAGAATACAATATCTCATCTGACTTTTCTCCACCTCCTTTAGCTACCTTCCTTCCTTTAATGCCTAGCATTCTCCTCTTCCCTGTCTGTTGCCTATTTATGGCATCCCTTGAACTTAAGCATTGCAATTTTTTCCACAGCCTCCTCTCTCAATCTTGTTCCATCTGATGTGACTTGAAGCTTCTTTCTCCATCTACCCTTTTCCATTAGTTTTGTACTGCACGGTCCATTGCTTATGCTGCTTTCTTTGGGAGATTCACACAGTCTCTCCATACATTGAAAGAAGATGTGGAAGGGGTTGTGTGAGCAAGCCCAGCCCACCTCCTTGCTCTTGTCATCACTGACTTAAAACAACATCAGAAAAAGTCTTATTGATTTCAGCCAGGTTCCCTTCTTCCATAGATGAGCTCTTTCTATGTACATCAAAACATTCACAGAACCTGCACAGGGACTGAGCATTCTGATTGATTTGTTCCCTGAGTAGTCAAAACATTTATAAACAACATTTTGTACTAGTTCAATCAGCTGGAGTGAAGGGCTTCAAAACCCACAAGAGAAATACATCAATCAAGATGTTGTTACTGCATACTCTAGGTATGGGGAACCATTGTCCTACAACTTCCGTCATCCCCATTGGTCATGCTTGCTGAGGCTAATGGGAGCTGTTTTTCAATAACATCTGGAGGGACAAAGGTTCCTCACACATGGCATACCCCAATATCCATCACTGCTAACACTTCAGATCATTCAGATATACAATATTCTACCACCAGCAATTACAAAAGTGAACTGTGGATGCCATCAAGGGTAGATTCTCTATACGTTGAAGTCAACTTTTTTGATTGGCTGGCACACAAACATTCTTGTTTGTTTTTTACTTATTAAATTTAAATCCTGCCCGCCATCATAAATTGATTTCAGGATAGGTTACAACATACAGAAACCGAAAACCAACAAATAAAACAATTCCAAAACCACGGATCATAACAATTCAGTATACAAGTGTCCCCCATCCGTCAATTTTAAACTATCAAACGCAACTGAGGGATCAAGAATAAGAATCAGTGTCACGCTGTGCCAGTCTCTCCCAATACACATCATCATTTTGGGCAAACAGCACCATTTCAGTACCAAAGCAAGATCCGAAGCCAGACTGAAATAGGTCAAGATAATCCTTCAACACTGGAAAGCCCAGGACGCACCAGTCACCAAAAACTGGATACAAGACCTGCAACTAGCAGGCCATGAGGAAAGTCTGTTTTATAAATTACATAAAAACAAACGTCCAAGAAATTTGGAGTGCAGTTTTGGAACTCTTCACTGAGCAAAACTCACAATTAGAGGAAGTGGGAGGCACAATGCAATGCAGGGATGGAAGCTTCTTCAACTCAACAGTTATCAATCTGGGACCCAGCAGAAGACTGACACTCATTTACCTTAACCCTTATCTGAGCATATAAGCCTGAACATTGCATAACACACCAAAGAACTGAGCATCAGAAATGAAAATGTTGTACCCCCTAAAAAAGGGGGGAGCATTAGGGGAGGGGGGAAGGGGATAAGGGATCATACTGTTTTATTGTAATAATGTGAAAACCCTAATAAACTAAATGGTTTTTTTTAAAGATAATCAACTTATCCAACCACACCTGAAGCTGGCCAGCCACCACCCTTTAGGTTGGTTCCTTCTAGTGATTATAAATATGGTAGTGAGTTACTAAAATTAATATGCAGACCAACAAAGCTATTTAACCTTTTTCAATACTTCCAGTTAAACAAAACTTTCTTTTTAATATTAATTACACCAACATATTTAACATCGTTCCAGAGGACAGAACCTCTTCCAATAAAGAGATTCTGGAAGAAAACTAGTAGTGGTGAATTTTGAAGCAGCAAGATTTCAGTGTTGGATCAGAACCACAATAGCAACCCTATGCTTTCCTAGAAATAATAGCTGCTTCTATAAAAAAGAAAAATAAAGTTTTTCATTGTTTAAATTGAGCTTTTATAATAACTCCTGAGACACCATAATACCATGAGGTGATCATTCTGAATGTTCTACTGTGGTTATTTCTTATGTCTCCAGTGGTAAACCTGATAGTTAAGCATATCCTGAAGATATTTTAAACAGTTGAGGCATATTCTTGATGGGTCTCAGTCACAGAAGAAAGACAGGGAAATGTCTACTCATTAGAAAAAGTTTACTTTATTGATATGTTTATGTTAATATTTAATGCTTCTTTTCCCAAAAGGGTTTCAAAACAACTTACAAAATAAAAATGTCAAACTAAAATCTAAATATAAAGTAATATACCTATTAAAATTAAACCAGAGCAGCAAGAAATAAACCAAGCCACCCACATATGGAAAGAACAGTATCATAGCAACAAACTTTCAACAGCAAACTAGAGCATGTCCATAACCTGAAAGGCGAAAGCTTCCCTTTCTTACCAGTAGGACTGTGAGAAAGTCTTACTGAGATCTGTGAATGTGGAGATCTGGGCAATGGGCCTATTGGGGGTAAGGAGAATGCAATAAATTCCTACAAGAATTAATCTGAAAGTCTGTCACTGAGGCTCAGAGGTTGCATACTAAGCAGTTACAAGTGGTGTTGGAGCTTGAACTAGATCCTTCTAAGCTGCTGTTGCATTTGAGCTTTCATAGCCTCTTGAAGTTGTGCTTACTTTTTAACTGATCTTATTCTTGCTTAACCTTTTCTTTTTTCCCTACTTTGCTGCTTTATTTGTTTATCAGAGGAAGAAGGAATGCTCGAACCAGAAACCAGGTATTTACTAGAGGCCCCCCCATCTGGAAAAAGATAATATATGTAAATATAATATGAGCATAATCTCAGTTGAAGGAAAGCAGCTGCAATCTCTTGCTGAAAATATGCTAGACTCTCTCAGTGTTCAACATGAAGCTTTTAGCGATGGACACAAAAGCCAAATATCTTGCAAGGGTGACCTTTCCCCTTGCCTCCCTCTTAGATTCAGGCTAACATTTAAAAAAGCACACGTTTACCTCTTTCGTTCAATTTTACAGAAGGCCCGGCCTGGCTCATAGCTACACTTCTGTAAAGTGATAGTTACGATCCGGCTGCATTACCCATATGTTGCTTCAGACTAAGTCAGGTTGATACCAGGAAACGGCTTCTAAGTTATATTGCCAAATGATTTTTCTTACGGCTAACAGTACGTAGCATATGTGAAACACTGTTTGAAAAACTTAATATAATTGTTATCTTAATTTCTTGCTAATTCTGTGACTAAACTAATGGTGCTCATTTTCCAAGCTTAGCTTTTTGTGCAATCTTTACTAGACTGACTTAATGAAATCAATATGCTCATTTTTTAAATTTGATATTTATTTCAAAGGATTCAGGACAGGCTATTCCACTTGTAGTTGAAAGTTGCATTCGCTACATCAACTTATACGGTAAGTTCATATGCTATCGTTCCCATTGGTTTCAATTCCTTCCCATTGGTTTCAATTGCTGTTCAAGAATTTCTTCCCTCTGAAATGCAGATGTGTCTGCTTTCTTGTTTAACTATATGGGCCTGCGTCTTAATGATTATTTAATATATCATTGATTTAGCATCAAACCCAGACCATTTTCTGAGTGATAAATATTTGGATTGTATGTGTGTTCATTGGCCAAATGGTTTGCATGGATCTCAGCCCAGACACTTGTAAATGAAATCAATTGATGCCTTTCAATCTATTGCAGTGTGTCTAGATCATGGTGAAGTATTAGCATTGTTCTAGGGCAGGGAAGGTGATGTAAGGCCCATTAACCATATTCAGCTTGACCAAGTTCTTCCTGTTCAGCCAAACCCCCCCCAAAACCCCCCATAATAGCTGTCCCTTGGGTTAGTCTTCAGACTGCAGCATTGCACTGATTTGTAGGCTGGATGAAAGCCTTGGTGGACTGGATACGACCCTTGAGCCTTAGCTTGCCTGTCAAAGTACTAAAGCATTCAGAAGTGAAAATCGGACTTAATTTACATTCCTCTCACTTACATTTTTATTTTTTGAGCTTTAGCAAGTGTACAAATTAACTAAAATTCTAAATGTGGAAGTTGATAACAAAAACACTTCAATAAACCTTTCTTTTTACCCCTTGTTTCATGTCCAGGTCTACAACAACAGGGCATTTTTAGAGTTCCTGGATCTCAGGTTGAAGTCAATGATATCAAGAACTCATTCGAGAGAGGTACATGAGTAGTCTGTGATTCTTGTGAAATGGCTTGAAGCTGCTTTCTGTTCACCTTGTAGTGTAATATGCAAACTCGAATGCTTTTGCAGAGGATAATATTTTGTGGCTGGCCTTTGTTTTTAAGGAAGGTCGGTATTCTATTTCCCACATAGAAGAAGAATGTAGCCAAAAACTGCAAAGAATGTAGCCAAAAACTGCAACATGTGAATGCTATTACTCTTCTGGGTCTTTAAAAAACAAAGGATGATGTTTAACTTGAGCAAGGTTTTTTCTAAATATAAACCTCAGAACCTGTTTTCAGTGTCATCCTAGGATTGTGTGAAATATAACCAAGAAGACACAAATCCCTGTGCAGAATGAGTTTTTCCTCACCACTAAACTACTGTTATCTATTTCATACTAAAGCATACCAGATGAGATTGTTTCATGAAGGCAAAATATGACCAGATGTTAACATCCACAAATAAAACAGCAATACTTCATTAGCAGTTGTTATGCAGAAAAACTCTACGGGAATATAGGTTTTTGGATTAGAAACTCTGTCTCTCACTTTGTCTAGCTTCTCTCTGTTTATATCTATATATTAAGAATGGATGGAGCAGTCTGTTTCCAATCCATGTGAATTTTGCATGTGTTGATTCCTATATCCTGTTCCAGTCATTAATTTGTGGTTTGTTGGCATTAATAGGCATATTTAACTGCATTTTATCACACACACACACAAAATTATCTCAATGTGTGTATTTTATCCTGTGATAATCCCCACATAAAACAAATTCACGCACAGGTGTCTTCCAACCAAACCAAACCAAAAGCCCCATGGCAATCGGCAAATGGTGACGGGGGCAGGACTGTGAAATCTGGAAGCCCCTAGTCATGGACCGGCACATGGGCGGTGGATACAGACTCAATCGTCCTGGCTCAAGGACCAAGGCAGTTGAGTAGTTCGCCAACTATATCCACGACTGAGCAGTCCTATTCAGGATCCACTCTGCTCACCCCGTATGGGAAGGGGGCTAGAAAAGGTGCCCTAAATATAGTCTTCCTCATCTCTCTCCCTGACTGGATCACCACGTCCAGTGGGGTCACCACTTAGCAGTCGCAAAAGACAATTGAATTTTGGAACATGGAATATACGGACATTGCTGGACAATACAGATAGTGAGCGTCCTGAATGCAGGACTGCCATCATTGCAAGGGAGTTGAGACGTTTTAATATTGACATAGCAGCACTCCAAGAAACTTGGAAGAGCAGGGGAGGAACAATTGAAGGAAGAAAAAGGAGGTTACACCTTCTTCTGGAAAGGACTGCCTGAACAAGAACGACGAATACATGGAGTAGGCTTTGCTACTAAAAATGATCTTGTGAAGCTCTTGTCAGAAGTTCCTACTGGCATTAATGAATGACTCTCAACTCTCCGATTAAAACTCGCCAAAAACCAGCAGGCAACTATTCTAAGTTCTTATGCACCAACATTAGATGCTGATGAAGACATCAAGGAAAATTTTTATAACCAGCTGGACACCATCTTATCAGAGATACCCAAGGAGGATAAAATTATCCTCTTGGGCGATTTCAATGCAAGAGTTGGGCATGATTTCGATTTATGGCCAGAAACCATTGGGAAAGAAGGAGTTGACAATAGCAACCTGAATTGAATTCTACTTCTGACTAAATGTGCAGAGCATAATCTTGTTATTACATACACACTCTTTCACCAGAAAGATAAATTTAAAACATCATGGAAGCACCCTTGGTTAAAGCACTGGCATCTCCTGGATTATGTAATTGTCCGTGCCAGAGATCGTTGTGATGTACTCCTCACTAGAACCATGACAAGTGCCACTGACTGCTGGACAGATCACCGATTAATTTGATCCACTATGGCCATTAATATTGTTCCTCAACGTAGGCTCCAAGGAAGAAAACTAAGGCGTAAAATGAACATCCACGCCCTTCAAGATCCTACTAAACGAGCCTGCTTTCAAACAACTCTCAGGAAACATCTACCTACGGAACTCCCTGAAAACATTGAGGAACACTGGAGTAAACTGAAGACTTCCATTATTGCAGCATGTGAAGAAACTATTGGGTACCAAACTAAGAAACATCAGGACTGGTTTGATGAGAATGATAGTGAGATTGAACATATCATTGACAAGAAAAGGAAAGCCTTCCAGATATGGCAAAAAGACATTAACTGTGCTGCTAAGAAAAACATCTATGCCAGTGCAAAGGCTGAGGTCCAAAGAAGAACTAGAGAATTTAAGAATGCCTGGTGGATAAAGCAAGCTTAAGAAATCCAGCATTTTGCAGATGCTCATGATGCACGGGGCTTTTTTAATGCCACAAAGGCCATCTACAGACCAACAAATTATGGTACAAATCCCTTATGCTCAAGAGATGATACCAAACTTCTAAAGGACCAAAGAGTCTATTGCACTGCGTTGGAAAGAACATTACCACGACCTCCTTAATTGTAACTCTTATGTGGCTAGTGAGGTCTTCTTGCAAATCCCACAACAACAAATTAGAGATGAGCTTTCAGCATCCCCTGATTTGGATGAAGTCAGTAAAGCCATTAATCAAATGAAAAATAACAAAGCTAGTGGTCCTGATGTAATTCCTGCTGAAGTCTTTAAAGAAGGTGGGCCTGAATTTACACAACAACTTCATAAGCTCATCGAAAAAATCTGGATGAGGGAGGAGATCCCGGAAGACTTTAGGGATGCCATAATTATCACTCTTTTCAAGAAGGGTGATAGAACAGATTGTGGGAACTACCGAGGCATCGGTCTTCTTGCTACCGCAGGTAAAATCCTTGCAAGGATCCTCACAAATTGCCTCCTACCTATCTCAGAAGACATCCTCCCTGAATCTCAAAATGGTTTCCACTCTTCCAGGGGGACAGTGGTCATGATCTTCATTGCACAACAGCTTCAAGAAAAAAGCCAGGAGCAAAACCAACCTCTGTATATGGCATTTATTGATCTGACTAAGGCCCTTGATACTGTAAATCGAACTGCTCTCTGGACCATCCTTCTGAAAACTGGATGCCCTGATAAATTTGTGAATATTTTGCGACTCCTCCATGACAACATGACGGCAACAATTTTGGATAATAATGGCTATCAAAGTGATCCATTCAAAGTGGGATCAGGCATTAAACAGGGATGCATCATTGCTCCGACCTTATTTGCTATTTTCATTGCCATGATGCTACACCTTGTTGAGGGGAAACTTCCCACTGGTGTGGAAATCACATATCGAACAGATGGAAAGCTTTTTAATCTCAGTAGGCTAAAAGCAAAAACTAAGGTAATTACAACCTCCATCATAGAACTTCAATATGCCGATGATAATGTAGTCTCCGCACATTCAGAGGAAGATCTTCAAAGTATCCTAAATGTCTTTGCAGAAGCATATGAAAAGCTTGGCCTCTCGCTTAACATCAAAAAAACCAAAGTGCTTCATCAGCAAGTGCGAACCAATCCCTCTGTAGCACAATCAATCCAGCTTAATTGTGTGATGCTGGAGAATGTCGATCACTTTTCTTATCTTGGCAGCCATCTCTGTGTAAAAGCTGACATCGACACTGAAATTCAGCATCATCTGAGCTCTGCGAGTGCCGCATTCTCCCGAATGAAGCGTAGAGGGTTTGAGGATCAGGATATTTGCAGGGAGACCAAAATGCTTATTTACAAAGCCATTGTACCACCAACCTTACTGTACGCCTGTGAAACATAGACCATCTATAAACGCCACTCCCAACTTCTTGAAAGATTCCACCAACGCTGCCTCCGAAAAATTCTGCAAATTACTTGGGAAGATAGGCAGACTAATGTTAGCGTATTGGAAGAAGCAAACACCATCAGTGTTGAAACAATGTTCCTCCAACATCAACTTTGCTGGATCGGCCATGTTGTTCGAATGCCGGATCACTGTCTTCCAAAGCAGCTACTTTACTCCCAACTTAAGGATGGAAAATGGAATATTGGTGGACAGCAAAAGAGGTTTAAAGATGTTCTCAAAGCTAATCTAAAAAAAATGCAGAGCTTGGAAAAGTTACTTTTTTTAAACTACAACTCCCATCAGCCCCAGCCAGCATGGCCACTGGATTGGGCTGATGGGAGTTGTAGTTCAAAAAAGGAACTTTTCCAAGCTCATGAGCATCAAGAGCTGGGAAGCCTTGGCCCATGAGCGTCCCAATTGGAGGTCGGGCATTATCAAAGGTGCTATGAAGAAGCACGAGTACAGGGTGAAAGGGACAAACGAGCTAAGTGGAGCTAAGTCAAGCAAATCCTCATCGTGACCATCTTCCATCTGGAAACTTGTGTCCTCACTGTGGGAGGCTGTGTGGATCCAGAATTGGCCTCCACAGTCACTTATGGACCCACTGTTAAAGATCTTACCCTGGAAGACAATCTTACTCGGCCACAAGTGATCGCCAATGAATGAATGCTGCAAAATTTAGAGAAGTTCAAAATCCGATAGATAATTATATTCTAATCCATATATTAGTCCATAAGGTGCAAATTAAAAAATATTTTTAAAATATTTATTTTATTTATTATTAAATGTATATCCTGCCCTTCCTCCCAAAGAAGTCCAGATGGACTGAAATAAATTCTCCATTCTGTATTTATAATGCTTATGCTGTAATCATATTATTATGAAGCTCTGTCCACAGCAGTTTGTTTGCAATAGTTGCTTCATAAAACCCAACTAAACTATTGGATGATTGTACATACTACATTCACAAATCATCCCGAAATAGGCAGACTGAAATTTTATCTATTTATTTAAGATATTTATAAACCACACTTTTATATAAAATACCTCAAGGCAGGATACAGACTCAAAACAGTATTACAAAGAATATCAAATGAGAATGCTTGCTGGCCTTCAGGAAAGGCTTAAATAATGGAACTGTGACCAGCACTCAACATTATCCTGATGCCAGGAACCTCTGATGTGTTACAACTTGACGTAATGCCATTTAAAATAATATTATATTAAGTGACTAGATGAAGGTATTACTTTGTATTGATGGGCAGTTTTCCTGATCTTTTCAGAGCCTTTTCATTAAGTGCCCAGGCTTCCGGCTTAATCCAGAAGTATAATTTAATGTTGGAAATATTTTATTTATCCAGGTGAAGATCCCCTTGCTGATGATCAAAATGAGCGTGACATTAATTCTGTTGCTGGGGTCTTAAAGCTGTATTTCCGGGGGCTGGAAAATCCACTCTTTCCTAAGGAAAGGTTTCAAGACTTGATCTCTACTATAAGTAAGTACAGTCAGCACTGTGTAACTGCTGGCATCATGGAGAAGGAGGCGGCAAGAGTGAAGGGACCTCCCCAGGTGGAAGAATAGTTTGGCTGCTGCAGCAAAGGCCTCCTGAAGCAGGGCCAGACTGCAGAGGTAGAACAGGAAGAGGAGGCGCCACACTGTGGGGCAAGTGACAGGCTGCAGGCTAGGGTGGGTGAAAAACCCACTTATTTGCGACCACGGAGGGTTGGAATGAAATGGATATTTGCCCATTGCAGACTGCAGACTGTCGCTTGCCCGCAGTGTGGCTCCTCCTCTTCCTGTTCTTCCCCCTTCTCCAGTCTGGCCCTGCTCTGGGAGACTTTTCCGTAGCTGTCACTCTGTCCACCCAGGGAGGGCCTCCTCTGTGATGACGCGTCTGAGCGGGACGGAGAAGATTGGTGGTGGGGGTGCGAATCCCATCACTACTCTAAACCATGGTTTAGCATGATATGCATATCAGTCCAGTCCTCTCTTTCTTAAGCCTGTTTATTATTTTTCTTCTTCCTGAAACTGTACAAGTGAACAAAAACTGCACCATACAAGTGCTCTGGTCATTTGTTTATGCTCAAGTCCCATTGTTTTCAGTAGAATTTACTTCTGAATAAGTGTTCTCAGGAGCACTTACAGTAGTAAAATAGGTTGTACATATGCGTTAATATATATGTTGCAAAACTGTATAAGGGCCAGTTCACTTGTTGGTGAATCCACTATCTTATTATTTGTTCAGTTGAGGTATGAACCTGCTTGTCTTGGCACTTGCAACACATCATGGTATCATATCAGGCTTATTTCTGTATGTTTAGCTTTCATCATGCACTGAGATATTAATATGATGCTGGATTTGCACTCAATCAGGTGTATTGAATGGCAGGTTTCATCAGTGTGAACTGATATCAAGATGAGCATAATTGTCAGAATGTTTTGAAAGACGTGTCCTGGCAACATAAATAGGTTGACTTTAATTCCTTTATATTCTTGTTGTTTTCTCTTCTGTCTCTTCTGCTTTTCTACTGTACTACATATTTCAGTCAGGATGGAATTAAGCCCAAGGAGTTCAATTTTTTTAAAAAATCAGGGGTCATTGCCACCCGTAACAGCCCAATGAGGACTGAGCATGTGTGGTTGTCATGCTATACAAGGTGGGAGCAGGCAGTGTGGGGTGGTGGTGAAGAACAGAATGAAGTATCCTGGAAGATGGCATGACTGAATAGCTGGAAAACTCCATAAGAGCACTCCATGTTTGTTGCAGGTCCTGCTTGTGTGTATGATGATTTCAGTGTAACACATTTATGCTTTTACTTATATTCTGATATGTGATTGAATTGGAAGAGCACATCCTTTGTGTATGAGATCTGTTCACACCTAAACTGCCATCTACCTTGTATTTTATTTGAAAATAAATATGAATAAAAATTTTAAAAGGTCTCAGCCAAAGAATACAATTTATCATCTCACACAACTATAAATGAAGAAAGGCTAATAGAGTGCAGAGCAGTCTTCCTCTCTCTCTGGAGCTTGAACTGTAGGCTGCAGCACAAGAAAGCTGATTTGAATTCCCTGGGCCAATGCTAACTTATGCTGAGTGACGTTTGGCACCATTTAGCTTTGTGCATATTGCAGGGAAGTCTGCAATGGCACATATAATCCACTGTTTATTATGTGGTTGGGAAGGAATCCTTTCTCTCATAACAAACAGGAAGATGGTTGTCTCCTGGGCTGGAGTGAAGACTGTCAAATTTGCATGAAACTCTTTATGATGTGAGCAGCAGCAAAAAATGTGAATAAAAATGAAAGGAGACTCCTGTTCCCCAGACAGAGCTCCAGTGGCCAGAGTGGTTTAATAGTCAGCCGCTGTGATTGAAGCTCTGTGAGAGTAACAGGGCATTTCCTAGCAACTCTCAGCATCCTTCACTAACTGCACTTCCCAGAATTCTTTGGAGGAAGCCATGACTGTCTAAAGTGGAATAAAGGTCTGGTGTGGATGTGACCAGGGACAGCTTTGGTTTAAATTTGGGTGGGACCTACATGTGCCTTCTGTAGAATAAAAAGGTAGGGGAAACACTGAAAAAGAATGATACTGTTCACAATGTTTTCCTTCTGGAAAGGAAAGGGGCTTCCCCTCTGCTCAGTGCCCACCCACCCAATCCCCTCCCCCTCCCCTCCCTCCCCCAGGACAGTTTCATCTATGCTAAGCATGATTGCACAGGAATAAATCCCACTGAACTCAAAAAGCATGCAAATGATCAAACCTGCCCTCCCCTCCACCCCCTCCTATCCCCTTCCTTTGCCCCTCCCCCATCCCCTTGCAATCCCCTCCTTTCCCCTCCCCTCTCCCTTTTACCTATCTTAAGCATGATTGCACAGGAGTAAATCCTATTGAACTCAATAAGCATGCAAATGATTAAACCTCACCTCCCCCTTTCTTCCATCATCTCCCTTTTGCCCTTCCCTCCCCCTTCCTTTCCCCCTCCTTCCCTCTCCTCCTTCTTTCCCTCCCCCTTCCACATGGTCAGTTTTACTTATCTTAAGCATGATTGCATGTAAATCTCATTGAACTCAATAAGCATGCAAATTATCAGACCTGCCTTTCCCCTCTCCTCTCCCTTCCTTCTTCTTCCCCTCTGCTCCCCTCTTCTTTCTTCTTCCTCTCCTCCCCCCTGCCTCTTCTCCTCCCCCCCAATGGTCAGTTTCACCTATTCTAAACATGATTGCAGGGGAGTAAATCCCCCTGAACTCAATAAGCATGCAAATGATCAATCCATTCTCAGCAAACTTGCACAGGATCCCATCTCCCGGATTAAAAAGAGAAATTCACTAATAGGCAAAAAAATCCTTGCGGTTTAAGAATGTACCTATAGCCAACAGATATTTCTATCGAACTTTAAAAAGCAGGGAAATTGGGCAGCTATAGTGAATGCATCAGGGGAGCAGGAGACCTGACCTCCTCTCTGAGATATTGGGTTGGTTTTTCACAGTCCAATCCACTTCCTGTGTAGCTTGGAAGTATTTGGTAACATGTGCCTCTGATCATATGGTGAGTGGTGGCAACACCTGCAATCAGCCCAAATAACAGAAACAAGACATGTGTTGTGCTGATCTTGTTTTAGCAGGGAGGAAGTAACAATATTAAGACAGTTGATATAGTTCAGATATTCCCTTTAAATATCCTTGATTTACTTTGCAATTTTAGTGAAGTTTCCTATAGTACATTTTCTTTTGCTTCTGCTTCTGTGAATATGTGAAGTACAACAACACTTTGCAAAACTAAAAAAGCTCCAAAAGCAATTGTGGAATAATGGTACTGACTATTCTGCAAACTAGTTTCCAATGGACATGAGTGTCTCAGTTTGCACAAGATAAAACAGTGGGAGGTGAAATGGCAAATTTCTAGGTGTATTTTTAATTCACCATGACCACTTTTCCTTAAGTGAAGTGGTTTAAGCATTGCAGGCTGAAAACATGCATCTTGGGCAAGCCACATTTGTTTTTTTCCAACAACTAGAGTCATTGCTTAAGTAGCAACATTGAATCAGTCTGATTTTACATCAAACTGCAGTTTCAGATTCAACTGTTATTGCACCCAAAATAGAAATAGAACATAACCTCCAGTTTGAAACACAAAAGGCTGTCTTTGCTATCATATGACACTGACCAATAAAAAGGCTTTGAAATTAATAAAAATAAATTTGATACAGATTTCTAGGATGAATAATGAAAGAAATATAATTTTCTAGGTTAGACTCTCTGTAGAAACAGTAGTAACACAGGAAAGAAGCAAAGTAAGAAGAACACCAACAAACATACACAAATGTAATTCTCCATCTTTGGAGATGGCAGGTATTGCCACCACTCACCATATGCTCAGAGGCACATGTTACCAAATTCTTCCAAGCTACACAGCAAGTGGATTGGACTGTGAAAGACCAACCCAAATGGTGTTTGCATTTTGACAAATTTGTAGGGCAGTACAATATCTCAGAGTCATGCATTCACTATAGCTGCCCAAATTCCTGCTTTTTAAAATTTGATCGAAATATCTGTTGGCTATAGTTAAGTTCTTAAACCGCAAGGTTTTTTGCCTATTAATGAATTTAAATCAATGTTAATGTGCAACATGACTTTTGTTAATGAATCATACGTCTGCAAGGAGAAAACATAGTTGAACTGATCTGTATAAGTATACTTTAAAGCAGAATATATTGACATCATATATTTAATGTATATTTGTAAAGAAAGGTTGCCAGTTTGCCCCATAACAAAAACAACAACAAAATCCACAGTTGAACAATACCTTTATTAGGGATGCAAGATGGCATCATTTTCTTTTCCACCTTATATTCATCACATGCAGCACTGTTTTATGTTCTGCTGCAATTCATCTTCCACTAAAAACATTATTCATCTTAGTGTCTGCTGTGGTCGACTGACATAATTTGTGTAATTTACATAATTAATTACATAAATGACATTGTCATTACATTATTCCACTTGATTAATTTCAGTGCAAAGGAAACAATGCAAATGAAGAAAAAAAAATAAGCAATTATGTATCATTTGCAGACTGAAAGCAGCAACGACATCGAATACCGATCATATTTGCTGAAATGATTTACATTCCAGACATGGGATGAATAAGCAAATATTGACAATTCCACTCACATTTCTGTTTTCATTGGAATTCTCTGACATCCCTAATTAGGACCAACCGATAGGTCACAAAATTCTGGCATCAAAGAAGATGTTACACAAAGCGATGGGATGGAAAAATGAAAAAGTGCAAAATGAAAAAAATTAAAGGACAAAAGTCAGGCTGGATGTTGTAGCCACATGGTCAGCTTATAGGCTCACTTCTAAGATAGCGATTGCAGATTGAATAAGTCTCTGCTAGATGCTACAGATACCTGGTTACATGCCTAGGATTCTGTGATAAGCAAAAACCAATGACTGCTCCCCACTGTTTAAAACATAAAGCCAAGCAGTTACCCAGATCTGTCTCATACCTTAAGCAAAACGCTCAGGTTCCTGGTTAGGCAGAGAGCAGAAGAAAAGAGGAACATGACAGTTGTTAATAGTCCCAAAACTGGATATAAACTTTGCATGATGTATTAGGTAAAAGTCAGCTGAAGCAAAGTCCATCTTCAGGTTGCAGAAAATTATCTTCCTCTGGTTGTAGATCCTGCCCTGATAATCAATCTGTCCTCTTTTGTTGAAGACCTCTGGAAAGGAAAGTCTACAGTCGTAGCTGCCATCTTTCCCCTGTATTTGTAGATGAGTGAGCCCAACTGATGATAGTTGGGCTTTTATACCTGATCTACCCTTCTACAACTTTCAGTTTTTGTTCTGTTCTCCTGGGATATGGTAAGCATGTGCCAAATCTCTTATCAGGCTTGCTATTAGACTGCAGTGCACTTTATTTGGGTGGAGCCCCACCACAGAAATGTTCCCCATTCCTCTTGAAGTTTATAACTTGAAGTACAAAAAGAAAAATCTGTCTCACAGATAGCAGCAAGTGCAAGAAATAGCTGCCAAGGGCTGGTCCTGAAGTTGCCTATCCCTGCTTGCATCTGTAAGAAGAACGACCAACAAAACTCCTCAGAGCTGCTCTTGCTAATTGTGTTTTGAACCTCAATGGACTACTGTAAATTTTTATGTTGCAGAAATTGAAAACCTTGCAGAAAGAGTGCACCAGATCCAGCAAATCGTAATTACCTTGCCACGGGCCGTCATCATTGTCATGAGATATCTCTTTGCTTTCCTCAACCAGTGAGTTTCTTCACTTCCTGCTTACTATTTAATGTGGCTATACATTCCCTTCCCTTGTAAACTCACTTCCCTTTCACTGCTTGTGCACTCTCTCCCTCCCTCCCTCCCTCCCTCTCTCTCTCTCTCTCTCTCTCTCTTTCTCTCTCTCTCTCTCTCTCTAACCCATGGTTGAGCAGCAAGGGAGGGATGCTGCTTTACCCTTAACATCTATAATGGCTGCCTTTTGTCCAGCTGCAGAATGCCAGTGGAGCACTGTTTGTATTTAATAGTCAATGGCTTGGTGATGTAGCTGTGGGTTGCTTGTATTTGCAGCTTGTCACAATACAGTGATGAGAACATGATGGATCCCTACAACCTGGCCATCTGCTTTGGACCAACTTTAATGCATATTCCAGATGGGCAGGATCCAGTGTCCTGTCAAGCTCACGTCAATGAGGTCATCAAAACTATCATAATCAATCATGAAGCCATCTTCCCCAGCCTCAGGGAGCTGGAAGGACCTGTTTATGAAAAATGCATGACTGGTGGGGAAGAGTACTGGTAAGGAACTTGGGAATAAAATGTGCCTTTAGCATCTTGAAAAAAGGGCTTGTTGGCTTTTTAAAAATTTAAATGAGGGCCAAAGTAGATGTGACACAATTTATGCAACTAGCTTTAACCTTTTGTCTCCTACTATCATACCTGCCATTTGCACTGACGCAAATGGGAACGTTTTCCATGATTCAAATAGCAGGTGCAGGGTGCCTGGTCCAGGTTGGGTTAAAGCCCTCTATCCTCACAGACATAACTAGAGTCCTTATCCAGACCACTTCTCTGTGTCTGCAGTTTACTTTTAAGAAGCCAATCGCTAATTGATCTAGATTATACTAACCTATGTTGTTAGGAGATGCAGGGGTATTACTTTGACGTAATTGGATGGTGTTGCTCTTTAGAATGCAATACAAAGAATCTCTGCTTTTGTGTTTAATCCTTTTAGGTAACCATCCTAATCCCACTTACCTGGGAGTAAACCCCACTAAATTCAATATGATTTACATCTAAGTAGACATGGTTAGAATTGTACTATTTGCTGCCAAAATAGGTTTGAAATAATGCTGTTTCTGCTGGAAGCCAGGAAACCAAATAGGGTGCTGGCCTTCTGACTGTTAGTTATTTTGAGAACATAAGGAGAGCTCTGCTGGATTCCAGACCAAAGTTTCACCTAGCCCAGTATCCTGCATCCCACAGTGGCAAGAACGCAACAACCATTCCCACGTTTGCTCCCCATCAATAAGTATTCACTGGTGCATTGCCTCTGAATTTGGAGTTTCCTTATAGCTATCAGGGCTTAATACCCATTAAGAGACTTATTCTCCATTTAACATACTTATCTTGCTCCTTTGAAAGCAAGGGAAGGAGTTCTGTGTCTACGAGTATCTTCCCATGCTTCCTGATCCCAAAGGGGGGAGAACTGCATGCTCTTACCATGCTCGTGATTTCTTAGGGACCTCCCTGCTGATACTACATCAGTGATAGGGATGGGCAAGAAGTCTGCTGAATTTTGATTTAGCACTGGATTTTTCAGTGGTCCATCTGTTCCCCCTCTTTGCTGAGTGATCCTGTTTGCTCCAAACTTCAGCAGCTTTCCTCCACTACCAGATTTTTCCCCTTGAATATTCCCTCAGATATGTTGTTCTTTTATTGATTTTACTCACAGCACAGCAGAGCAGTAGAGATCTGTCTCCCTCCTTAAATAATCCAAGCTCCAAGTGAGAGGAAGCAATCCAAGCATATAATATAGATTAAACCCTAGTCCTAGAGACTCCTTAACATGGTGAGACTCTGTAGCCTTGCCTTCTAATCTCTGTAACAACCCATAAAACACTTAAAAGGCAAGACTAGGACTCTAGGCTTGCAGAGGAGGAGGCGGGGTGGGAGGGCACTGGAAGCTGCTTTTCTCCTTTCCTTTCCAAAAGGAAAACAGCCACTCACTGTTTGCTAACGTGAAAACTGACCAACCTCAGTTACAGCAGAGGAGAAGGAGGTGGCAAAGTCGTTTTCCTTTATCAATATAATTGATATTAATATCAATATTTTTGGGAGAAAAAAATTGGTCCAGTAAAATTGGTGAGTAAAAGCAGTGGATGACAGACAAAGAACGACCCTGGATCAATAGGTCAACGAATGGTTTCGAAGTGCCACTGCCAATTGATCCCATCCCTAATAAATGATAATGCAAATTTAAATAATTTTGAGTTGTATTCAACTAAGTTATACTGGGAGCACACCCTTTGAAGTTAATAGACTTTAGTAACATGTTTATTATTTTGAGTGGGTCTACTCTGAGTAGGACTAGCTTTGAATGCAATGCAAAAAAAAATCATGTTCCAAAGGCCTTTCTGAATAGTAGTTTTCCAGTGATGCCTTAAAAAAAAGGCAAGATAACTCCTTCTGGACCTCTGCTGGCAAGGAGTTCCACAGTGCAGGGCCTGGCACACAAAAGGTTAGGCCCTGGTAAGGGCTAACTGAACATGAGGGGCATGGAACCACCAAAAGTGATTGAGGTGGAGCATAACAAATGAGACTATATATATATAGCACTGGTATCCTTTTCAACTACACATTAGAGAGGGAAAATACACATGAACAAGTTCCAGCCAAAATATTTACGATTTGGGGATTTGTTTGTTCTCTGTCTGTTTTTCAAATGGTCTTAGTTCTGATTAGTTTTTTTAATGACTCTTTTTTAGTTAAGCGAACATAAAATCTGGAAGAGAGTTTTGAAATATTTGAACTAAATTTGTTTCTTCCTACATATAGTGTAATGAAATGGCTATAAAACGGCTGCCACTGATATGTGCAGGGAATTCCGAGTTCAGCCTCTTTTGAACAGAAAGTTTACAATGCAAAATGTAGCTTAGTAGAAATGTAGATTTTATATGAGAAGTCCCATTGCAATTCTGAAACCAAGTTCAGAGCAATCCTAAATTACTCTGTTCTTTTGAGTAGCAAGGAACTAGCACATCTTTCTTCCCCGTTTTAAAACATATGTGTATTTGTTTGCCCGATCTTAATTCCAGTGACAGCCCACACAGTGAGCCAGGCACAATTGATGAAGCAGACCATGACAACGGCACTGAGCCACACACCAGCGACGATGGTGAGTGTAGAAACAAGCAGTAGAAACTGAGCCTGGGAAGAGCTACTGAGAATTGCATGGAGAACAGCATCATGCACTTAGTTTGTAATCAAATTACACCGGACTAACACACGGCTGCTTCCAAGGGAAGATATGGCTGTGTTTGACAGTGCAAGCAGATACTCTGATAAAGTGCCTTTGAGAGATAAGTAATCAAAGTAGACCATATGGGAGCATACTAGGTTACCTGTTTTATTTATGATTTCATTCCAAGGCATTATGGGGGTTGTCCTTTATGCCCTGGTTAACAAGCTAGCCTTTCCTTTTCTCCAATTAGCATGAAAGTGACATCTCTGGATTGTTTGTTGTTTTACATTTATTGTTCCAGTGTTCCAGGAAGAAAAAATGGAGATACTGTTGTGATAAAACAACTCTTTAAGTACAGTGCATCTGTGGCCCATGATCTGTTACATTCACCTCCACCTTCTAATATGCTTGCCAAGAAGAAAGTGATAGAACTTAATAACAGAAATTTATGATTTTATTAAAAGAAGTGAAGGCAGTTTTTTTAAATTGGTTGAACCTTTCCAAAAGCATTGGTGGACTTTGGCTCCAGCTGTCACCATAATTGCTCCCACGAATAAGTAGTACCTCCTCAGTTCATACCCTCTCAGTATAGGATCTGCTCCTTTTGTTTTATCTCTGCCATCTGCTGTATTTAAGGTGTTACAGCAGTTAAAAATCTGGGGTCTAGTCCTGCAATAGGGTTATCCACATTTTTCCATTTCCAAGACAGATTCCCACTTTTGATTAAATCTGTGCCATCACCAGTACTTGCCACAGTAGCAGAAATAATGTATATATAAGACAAGGTTTGGACCTAGGAGCCTGGCTTACAATTATGCATCAATAATAAGGGTACTCCCTTTCTGAGGGACATTTTCAGCAGTGTTGAAAATCATCTTCCTCCTTTCATTCTTTTCCAGCAATTGCTATACTTTCTTAACAATGTTATCTTTATTATGAAATACATAGCATCATAACATACATCCATTACGTGATCCTCAATGGTTAGGATCATTCATGTAACTAATCCAATAAATAGTACCCTCACTCTTAATTGCCTTCATTTCCATCAGCACAGTGAACTCTGATTGGCTATGGAGCACTAGGATGTAATCACACTCACTATATGATCCCTGGAGAAACAATGTCACTGGACAGAAGATGCTGAAAATATTCACAGCTAAAACATTTTTGAGAAATAAGTCACCCCATACTAAAATAGTTATTTACCTGTTGGCAGTGGAGGACATTCTCTTGTAGTGATGCCACCTCCCACTGGACTGACAGGCAGGGTCCAGAATCCTTTGCCTCCTCTTCCAGGGGGAGGAGTTGTCCTGCCCTCCAATTCTACCCTGCCTGTGGTCGTGAACAGTAGAGTCCTTTAGCTGTCTAAATTTCTCTTAGACTTTAATTTGCTGGTTGTGAATTGTTTTCCTCTTCCCTTCTCCTTTGTTGGTGTGTAGGTTTGTGTTTTCTCGTTTTATGCCTATGTTCTCATTTTATGTGTAGAGAATGCCTGTGCGGGAGATTGTGAGGGGAGATGGGAGATTGTGAGGGGAGCCGGGGTCCTCCCCATGCCTACCCGGTCATTTTCAACATTTGTCTGTGGGGTCTTTGCTGCTGCGGAACCACCAATTTCCTCCTCCTGGGGCAGAGCCATCTGCCTTATCTGACGCCTGTCACGGTCTGCCCTGTGTTCCACAGGCGAGCGGTTTATCAGGCTTTGAGATTAACACTGAAAAGGCTTGACAAAGAGCACTTGCTCTAGCAGTTGCGGCCACTTACAGGTAGCCTTCCAAACGGCTTCTCTACACTCTCGCTCCGATTAAGCGTTTTTAGAGCACAGGGAGGCAATAATAGTCTCCTCAGAAAAAGGCATGAGTGCCATTTTTATTTAGCAGTTACGCGAGTGAAAGCCCTCTAGCTATGGCAGCTGCTCTTTCATCTCAGTCTGGGCAGTTTATAGCCGGAGCCGAGTTTTTCACACCCTATGGGAACCCAGCAGATTCATCTGTCTACCCATTTCCCCCTGTAGTTTCTCAATTTCTCTGGGCACAAACGGGGTGAATGAATAAGTAATCAGTTGTCTAAGGGGCAGACTCCCTCATTGTCTTCAGTGGAGTGTGCTCATTTTTCCCATGAATTAAAAACAACAACCCTCATCATAATTATGACGGCACACCCCTGTTATTGATAACTGACAACTTTTCCCTTTTACCTGGAGTAGCTGGGACTTGAACCATGACTTCTCCAGTTAGTTCCTCTGCACGCTGGCAATCTGGTCACAGGGAAGAGGAAGTTTCTGATTCTAGCATCCCTTCCCAGTGTTGGGGATCAGCACAGTGCAATTTCTCCCTCACTTGGGGGAAACAGTGAGGCAGCCAGTGCTATCCTTTCACATTCGCTACTGAATTCCTTTCCTTCTGAGGGGGAATTTCCCAGGTTCCTGTCATGGGTGTGTTCCTGCATCTCCTCAGAGATCCAGGGCTCCGTGGTTGCAGCAGATATTTCTAAAAAGCAGAGGTCTGCAGACAAAGAGAGAAACAGGTCCAAACACAGGCACAGAACGAGTTCTAAGTACCATAGGAGGAGGAAATCTCACAGATCCTTCTGTTCAAATAGCTCTGTGAGATCCCCTTCTCCTTCAACCCATTCACCCTCTGGGGATCCCTCCCCTAAAAGATATAGACAGGAGGGGGCAACACAAGCCTATTCGCTGACAGATGGCAACATACAGAGTTTCGCTTCAGTCACTGAGGCAGGGGTAGTAGTTTCTTCTCAGCAATGCAGAACAGACACCCTCCTGTGCAACATGCAACTGCAGAGGAAGTGGTTTCAGACCCTAAGGGTGATGATCCTACAACCACTCAGGAGGCGGAAGAGCAATCAGGTGAAGAATTTGATAAAGAGGCACTATACCTTTGGTGATAATGTGATGCAACAGTTTATTTATTTATTTATTATTTGGTTTATATCCCGCCCTTCCTCCCAGCAGGAGCCCAGGGCGGCAAACAGAAATGCTAAAAACACTTTAAAACATCATAAAAACAGACCTTAAAATACATTAAAACAAAAAACGTTTTAAAACGTTAAAAACATTTTTTTAAAAGCGTTAAAAACATCTTTTAAAAAGGGTTAAAAACATATTATTTAAAAAAAACGTTTTAACAAGCAATTCTAACACAGACACAGACTGGGATAGGTCTCAACTTAAAAAAGACTTGTTGAAAGAGGAAAGTTTTCAAAAGGTGATGACAAGATAGCAGAGATGGCACCTGCCTAATATTCAAGGGGAGGGAATTCCACAGGGTAGGTGCTGCCGCACTAAAGGTCAGTTTCCTATATTGTGCAGAACGAACCGCCTGATAAGATGGTATCTGCAGGAGGCCCTCACCTGCAGAGTGCAGTAATCTACTGGGTATATAAGGAGTAAGACAGTCTTTCAGGTATCCTGGTCCCGAACTGTATAGGGCTTTGTACACCAAAACTAGAACCTTGAACTTGGCCCGGTAGCAAATGGGCAGCCAGTGCAATTCTTTCATCAACGGGGTAACATGTTGGTGATACCCTGCCCCAGTGAGCAGTCTCGCCACCGCATTTTGCACCAGCTGCAGCTTCCTGACCAACCTCAAGGGCAGCCCCACATAGAGCGCATTACAATAATCCAGCCTGGAGATTACCAGTGCGTGGACAACAGTGGTCAGGCTATTGTGGTCCAGAAACAGCCGCAGCTGTCTTACCAGCCAAAGCTGGTAAAAGGCACTCCAAGCCACCGAGGTCACCTGGGCCTCTAGCAACAAAGATGGATCCAGGAGCACCCCCAGACTACGGACCTGCTCTTTCAGGGGGAGTACGGCCCCATCCAAAGCAGGCAACTGACCAATTATCCGAACTCGGGAACTACCAACCCACAGTGCTGCCATCTTGCTAGGATTCAGGCTCAGTTTATTGGCCCTCATCCAGCTCACCACCAAGTCCAGGCAGCAGTTCAGGGCTTGCACAGCCTCTCCCGATTCAGATGTTACAGAGAAATAGAGCTCAGTATCATCAGCGTACTGCTGATGCCTCACCCTGAATCTCCTGATGACTGCTCCCAAGGGCTTCATGTAGATGTTAAACAGCATGAGGGACAAGATGGTACCCTGCAGCACCCCACAGCACAACTGCCAGGGGGCTAAAACACAGTCACCCAATGCTATTCTCTGAGAGCTACCCTGGAGATAGGATCAGAACCACTGTAAAACAGTGCCTCCAATACCCATCTCACCAAGTCGGCCCAGAAGGATACTGTGGTCAATGGTATAAAAAGCCGCTGAGAGATCAAGTAAGAATAACAGGGTCACATTTCCCCTGTCCTTCTCCCGATAAAGGTCATCCATCAGGGCAACCAAGGCCAATTCAGTCCCATAACCAGGCCTGAACCCAGACTAGGATGGGTCAAGATAGTCTGTTGCATCCAAGAGTACTTGCAATTGCTGCACCACAACCCGCTCAATCACCTTCCCTAAAAAGGGGGTATTTGCACCGGCCAGTAGTTGTCACAAACCAGTGGGTCCAGGGTGGGCTTTTTCAGGAGTGGTCGGATTACCGCCTCTTTCAAGGCAGCTGGAACCACTCCCTCCTGCGATGATGCGTTGATCACACCATGGATCCACTCAGTCAGACCCCCTCGTCAAGCTTTAATAAGCCAAGAAAGGCAAGGGTCAAGAAGACACGTTGCTGACCACATCATTGCAAGCACCTTGTCTATGTCATCAGGCCACATCAACTGAAACCGTTCCCAAGAAGTTGCAGCAGACGTTGCACTGGACACCTCACTGGGGTCGACAGTAGATGTGGAGGAACCATCAAGACTGCTACGGAGGCGAGCAACTTTACCCTCAAAGTGCCTTGCAAATAATTCACAGTGGGCCTCCGAAGTGTCTAAAATTCCATTTCCTGGAGTTGATGTCAAGAGACCCCTGACAATACAGAAAAGCTCCACCGGACTGCTACTTGTGGATGCGATGGAGGCAGAGAAGTGGGCCTTCTTCACCGCCCTCACCACCACACAGTAGGCACAGTTATGTTTTATTCATGCCCGATCAGCCTCACAGCACGCCACTTGCGCTCTAGCTGTCGTCCAGCCTGTTTCATTGCCCTTAGCTCACTGGTGTACCAAGGTGCAAACCGGGCTCCACAATGCCGGAGAGGGTGCTCGGGGGTAACTGTGTGAAGAGCCCAACTTGCCTCGCTGTTCCACAGCATGACAAGGGCTTCAACAGGGTCCCCTGCTCTATCTACTGGGAACTCCCCCAGGGCATTCAGGAATCCTGTGGATTCCATTAGGCTCCGGGGGCAGACCATCTTAATCTGTCCACCACCCCTGAAGGGATGGATCAGAGCCATAAGTCTAAACTTCACCAGGAAGTTATCTGACCATGACAATGGGGTGACATCCACCACCACTCATCTCCAGACCACCCCTTCTTCCATCTGGAGCAGAAACCAAGTCGAGGGTGTGCCCTGCCCTATGTGTTCGGCCAGTAACAACTTGAGACAACCCCATGGTCGTCATGGAGGCCATGAAGTCCCAAGCCAGAACACTAGAGGCAGCCTCAGCATGGACATTGAAATCACCCAGGACTATTGTTCCGGGCTCCTCCAACACCACAGCTGAGATGGCCTCTGCCAGCTCGGTCAGAGAAGCTGCTGGGCTGTAGGGTGGACGATACACCAGCAGTAACCCTAGTTTACTGTCTCCTCAGCCCGACACCAGGTGCAGGCCTTCACAGCCAGCTCCAAGACAAAGTAGTTTCCTGGTGACAGAGATGGAAGTTCTGTAGATCACAGCAACTCCTCCCCCCCTCCCTGCAGCCTGTGCTGCTGTTGTACCGAGTATCCAGGTGGGCAAAGTTGGGTCAGATAAACTCCTCCCAGCTCACCCACCCAGGTCTCGGTAATGCACACCAAATCGGCACCTTCATCCACAATCAAATCATGGATGAGAGTGGTCTTATTGTGTACCGATCTGGCTTTAAACAACAACACACACATGCCAGTGGCCACAGCAGATGAGCAACGAGGAGCCCATCCATGAGAGGAGCGGCAGCAAGAAACAAGGTGTAGATAGCGCTGCCCTCGTCTTCCATGGTAATTCACCACCTCCCCATGGCTATTTTTCCCTCTGACCATAATCACTGAAATTGGGGTGGCATCACCCATGTTTCTCCGTACTAAGACTCCTCCTAAACACCTGATATGGACCCAACACGAGCCCACCAACAAAGCCTGCCAGAGCAAATTATCCCAGTAGGCCTGTGCGAGAACTGGGAACAGTCATACCCATTCAAACTTTTTTACACAGGGCCCATCTACTCCCCCTCCTGTCTCACACACAGGGAGGGCCAGCCTTCTGCCAGTTACAGACTGTCACTCTGAAGGCATCTGGCGACTTTCTCCTATAATTCAGTTCACTGCACAGGCTCCCACCCTGTGCAGGAACTACACATGCACCACATACCCTCCCCACCACCAATCTCCTCTAGATTGGTTTAAAAGAAAACAAATTAAAAAGAAAAGGTAGTAGAAGGGGGTTAGCGCCCTTGCCCTCGGGATTCCCTAAGGGGTCCCCAAGGGGCAACCACCTTTGGTGTTGCCCCTTTGGTGGTGACTCTAGCGGCGGCAGACCCGCCGCCCAAGGGCAGCTGGGCTTTAATGCCTCCTGCCCCAGCCATCAGCTGATGCAAGAGGCTGCAAGATTAACTGCAGCCTCTCTCTGGAGCCAGGGTCAGGCAGGGGTCCCAGTTCTTCCAGCACTTACTAGGGACTTCAGCTGCCTCAAGGGACAGCAACTCAAAGGAGCGAGCAGCAAGCACCCAGATGCTCAGATACTCACTCCCAGGGCAGGTCTTCTTCAGTCCCCTGGTGCTGCAGCTGTTCCCCTGTTGCGGGACCCTGCTGTGGACCCTCCTGTTGCAGCTCTCACATCACTGGCAGTCCTGAAGGGGAGGGAGGACCAAGGACGCTTGTGATAAAAGAGTAGAGACATCTTTGAGGCAGACGCATCAAACGGGCCTCCATCATGGCTTCTTTGTTTTCCAGGGCTGCATTTATGTGGACGGAGGAGTTAGGCATGTGTGAGGATGTTCCCAAGCCTGTTAAGGACATAGTTTAAAAGATTTCTCATGCTTCCGCTGTAGCAGCAGATGCTACACATGATGCATTCCAGTTCTATGCCTGTTCTATGGCTGCTACCACAGTGGCTAAGCCAGATACCTGGCTTCGCCAGTGGGAGCTAGATGCAGCCTTGCAGCTGAAAATAGTAAGTATTTGGTTGAGACAAGGGATAAGAGAAAGGCTCTTCCATCTGCTAAAAAAAAGAGCGTAGGGGACACCAGATGCAGATTTTTCATCCCTATTGGCAATTTTGCTGTCCTAGGGGATTTTCTTCCTACAGATCAGGTTGGGGCCAACAAGGAAGGGAAGGAGGTCATCCCCCATGCAGGGGGGGGGGGATCCACTTCCTTTTCACCAAAATTTTCCAAACCTGCCAAGAAGGTCCCTTTGGCATGACTCTCAGGGTTCCCCAGTGTGGGCTCCCCTGTTACAGTTTTCCCATCTGTGGAGGGAGGTGACCTCAGACAGGTGAGTTTTGGAAACAGTCACCCATGGATACTCTATAGAGTTTGCACACAGACCACACAACCTCTTTGTTCCTACTCCCCACTCCCAGGACACCAGCAAGCACAAGAATTATGTACAGGCCATAAAACATTTGGTGGACATTCAAGCCATAGAGGAGGTCCCTCCTTCGGAGAGAAGATATAGGGTTTATTCCATCTTTTTCTTAGTTTTAAATAAAAATGGCGATGTCCAGGCCATCATCGACCTCAAATGGCTAAACTCCTGGGTAGCCAAAAGGCGATTAAGATGGAGACACTGAGGTCAATTGTGGTGGCATTGAGGCGGGGCAATTGGATGTCTTCTATCGACCTGTCCGAGGCTTACCTTCACATCCCCATACTGTGGTCCCATCGTCAGTTCCTTAGATTCCACTACAATGAGGGGGCACTATCAGTATTGGGCATTGCCCTTTGGCCTCAACACCGAGGGTTTTCACAAAGGTACTAGTGGCCCTGGTGGTCTTTCTTTGGAAAGGAGGGGTCCACCTTCACACTTACCTTGACAACATTCTGGTGCAAAGTCCATCCTGGGATGCTTGTGAAAGGGATACTGAGATCACTCGTGTCTCCAGCATTTGGGGCTCATTGTGAACAGAGAGAAAAGCTTTCTGAATCCAACTCAAAACATAACTCATCTGGGGGTTCAGATAGATACCAACATCTTCAGAATCTCTCTCACCCCAGAGAGGGTGGAGAAGATCACGGCAGTGATACAAACAAGGTCATCGGCCCGGATGGAGCTGATGTCTTTGGCGAGACTGCAGGGACTATTTGTAGAGCTGCAACTTGGGCTATGCCACATACCTTTGTGAAACTCTACAAAACAGATAGTTTTTTTATCAGTTGAGGCGGCATTTGGTAGTAAGGTTCTTCAGAGGATCATTCAGAAGTAGATGGGGGGAGAGGAAGCCCACCAAGAGGTGAGGGGCCTGCTCTGATACATCCCTACCAGAGAATGTCCTCCACTGCCAACAGGTAAAAATAGAAGTTTTTCTTACCGTAAACTTGTTTGATGTTGGCAGTGGAAGACATTCTCCCCACCTCACCTTCCTCTGCTGATACATCTCTGATCCTCTGCTGTTTTCTGGGAGGGGGTGGTGCTCGGGCTTCTGCCTCCATCCTACATTGTTAGTATGTTTAGGCTGTCTTGTCATGCTTTCTGCAGTACATATTCATGTTGTATTGGATGTTTCACTTATTTCTTCTTTGGCATAAGTTTCCCTGTTCTTGGGCTCTCCAAGTTGGTAGAGCGGGAGTGACATGTTCTTCATTGATAAGGGGTGGAGGAGTGGTTCTTGCTCTGTCAGTCAAACTGGAGGATGGGACGACTCCTCCCCCTGGAAGAGGAGGCAAAGGAGTCTGGACCCTGCCTGTCAGTCCAGTGGGAGTCGTCATCCATACAAGAGACTGTCCTCCACTGCCAACATCAAACAGAAGTTTACGGTAAGAAAAACTTAGAAGAATGTATGGCAACAGCCCATAGGAGCTCAATTTGATTCCCTCATTCCAGGTTATATTTCACATGTTGGTGGTTAGGAAAAGAAAAAATATATAGGTTGATATTCTACCCATACACAAACCTATCTACCCATATTTTTATTTTTTTTACAAACTGAACAATTTTGATTTGGACATCAGTGAGAATTAATAAACCTGGAACCACCTGGTGCCATTTAAATTTCACAGATTAGAAAACATTGTTTCAGAATCCTGCCTGTTGCATGACTCTGCATGCCCGTTGTCTGCTTGCTTTACTGCCTTTGTTCCATTAACATTCTCCCCTTAATGCTGCAGATATATAAACTCCACTGCTTTATAGATGCATGAAGTGAGGAAATGGCATAGGTGGCTCAAATTGTTAGTCTGTGCTAAGGGCATAAGAGAGAAGAAGGGACAAACGATAATTCAGATAACTGAAGATGGATGTTTAAAGAGAGAAAGGGAGGGAGTTGTCAACCTTCATTTTTCAATATTGGTGACTAACAGCCTACCTCAACTGAAAAGTCAAGGCAAGCAATCTTCCATTCAGGCAATTTTATGCCTGAATGGTTATGTTAATAGTTCTGATTGGAGTTTCTGGGTGATTAACCATGACACAAGCATGGTGAGGAAGAGCTGTTTCTTTTTATGAATTTACATACTTTCTCCTAGTCTCTCCCCCCCCCAACACCACAGTCTGTAGCCCTGGTGAGGAACACAGTAATGTTCCTGTGAGGTGTCCACAATAGTGACCACAATTATGTCCAATTCTGTGAGTGTCCTCTATAGATTCTACCTATTACCAACAAATATCGCTTCGCTGGGAATGGGGAAAGAGAAATTATTTGAGGTAAGATGCCTTTTCCAATATTGCCCCAGAAGACATAAGAAAGGTGAAGTCTGTTCCTAGAACTGCCTGTAACTCCCCCACCCCACCCCACCCCAGAATTGCCATGTTAGATTTGCTCAGTGTTTTTTGGGTCCAGCATTCTGATTCAAACAGTGTCCAGCAAGAAGTTCATAATCAAGATGATACGGTATAGCACACCTCCAGGTTATTGTTGCCAGCATGCAATAGTCATACATATGCAAATTGCTTCTGATCACAGGGATTCTATATAGCTGTCATTACTAATAACCACGTATAGGACTCCTACCCTTCATGAATCTATCTACTCTTTTTTTTAAGCCATTTTACTCTGGCAACAGATTATAGCTTTTTTGAGATAATTGAAGGTGGATTGAAAGAAGGATCTTGCACATGGCGAGTACATCCTGTTTTTGTCTCTGGTAAACAGATTTTGTAGCATTTCATATTGTATCAAAAACCTGTGAAACTTGTTCATCAGAGGCAACAGTGGGGAAAAGATGTGTGTCAGTATGTATGTAGCTGTGTGTGTGTGTGTGTGTGTGTGTGTGTCTGCGTGTGTATTTTATGGGAAGCAAAAACTCTTTCAAGAACTATGGTGTGTTTCATTCCTAAATTACTGGCCATCACCACCTCCCCAGATTATTTTACTGCTATCTGAACAGTAAATCAAGCCCCTTTTATCCTTAGGTGCTGTTCCAAAATAAAATAAAATAAAATAAAGGTATATATTTGAGAATGTTCCTTTGTGTTAATTAAAATATTACATATCTGCAGTACGTTTGCCCAATTTAGTTTTGTCTCTGCCCCTTTTACTTTGAAATGCTATTCTATAGATTGGGGTTTGTTTGTTTTTCAAAAAAAACCTGGAAATTTAAGAAAATGAAATTGTTCTAATGAACTGCTTGATACCATCTACTGGAAACTCTTGAAAGTGGTCCAGGGAAGTGATATGGCTGCCCCTTGTATAATATTAATTTGACACGCTTCAGTGAAGATTTATTTGCACAGTCTCATGTTGCAAGTTAGCAAGCCTCTTATTCCACCTCAGCCTCTAACTTGCTTGCATGTTTATGTGTGTAACTCTAAACGTAAAACAAGTTAAAACTGAGGAAGATGGCCTCTCAGCAGACATCCTGATCTTGATTGTCTCCTGTGGATAATTGAACCTTTCAGTAGTTTAATTAAGTGAGCGATAGTCCATCTGTCACAGGATTGGCTTATAGAAGGTCTAATAAGCACTATAGTCTATGTTCCAGTGGATCAAGCATTTTGCTTTCTATATTATAAACAGCCTTTCCCAACCTTTGGCTCCCCAGATATTGCTGGACCGCAACTCCCACCAGCCCCAGCCATCATGGCCAATGGTCAGGAATTATGGGAACTGTAGTCCAGAAACATCTGGGGACCCAAAGGTTGGGGAAAAGCTGGTATAGAGGAAACGGAGTATATACAGGCATGCCTCTGAACAACTGCATCTTTTCTGCCGTGCTGAGATTGTTGTTAGATTTATATTCATAAGATTTTAGTGCAAATTTCTCCTAATATATAGATTTTTGTATGCAATTTTGCTTAATATACAGTTTTCGCAATGCAATTTTTGCATCTTTGTAGAACTACAAGACAACATACAAAAAGTAGATAGAAATCTTAAAATTTACAAAGTTCAAAAAATTTGGAGCAATATAGGTCAGAGGGACAATACATTTGCAGCAGCCACAATCAGAGGATCCTGACAGAGTTCAAGAAAGCCTGTTTCTCAGTTCCTTCTGCCTGTGGGTGTGGTTGCATGGAGTCATCACAGTGGGATGTTAGGTGGAATGGGAGATCTGTGTATACTCCTATAGCAGATGGCATCATCCAGTTATTTCTGTTTGCCCAAATCAATTTACTTGTTCTCTGAACTTGCAGTGCAAGTGAAAAAGGATTTTTGTAACGCATTGAACCTTTACTTTTCCATTTTGTGTAAATCCGTACTGATTATTGGCAAGTCACCAATAATCTCCACCATCAATGGTGGGGAACCTCAAGCCTGCATGCCTACTTAGGTCCACCAGTCTTCTGAATATGTCCCACCAGGCCATTCTGGATAAACTATGCTCACTCGTCAGTCACATGATATCATATGATGTCAGACGCTGAGATCTGTTATGTCTGATCTAAGCACCACAGTGTTAAGATTGAAGCAAGCCTCCTCTTGCTCTTTGATAGTAAAATGCAGCAATTTATGTCTGATCTTAACACTGTGGCATTGGAGATAAGCTTCTGTCTGCTCTTCAAAAGGCAGCCTGCTCTTTAAATGGAGATTGGCTTATCTTCACTTTTAGCTCCAATCTCTCCCTGCTCCTGCATATTGAACTTTGAATCACCTGATGCCAGGTGAATGACAGCTGGGTACCTCCCCTACCTACCAAAATGACCTGCAAAGGATGGGCCAGTTCTGGATCTGGCCTTCCATGGCTCATGCATGACAGAGTTGACTCTGACCATTCCCATACAAAGACACGCATCCACAGTAACTTTGTAGTTTCTTCCCTAAACATATTTGCAAATGCAAGCAGAAAAAAGCACCAGGAATGGTTGAATAAGCATGTGAAGAATAGCCATTGCTGTTTGGGGCAGGTTGTCCTTTGGACAGGATGGAAAGAATTTGCAAAAAATATATACATTAATTTTGAAAACTTTTGTATGCAGGGCAGCTTAAATGTGTATCAAAATGGGCTCTGAGTTTCTTGACGTAGAAGGGTGACAGAAATATGACGATATCTGCAGAGGCATTTTCACAATTGAAGGCATGCATCTACATAACCTTAGGCTTGTATTTCCTCCCCCCCCCCAGTGGAGAGATGCTGCCTTACCAATAATTCAGATTACAGTAATAACATAATTTTTAAAATGAGACTAAAGTCTACAGCAGTGTTACCCAACCTTTTTTGACCCAACGCCCCTTTGCAAAATCTTTTTGTGCCCAATGCCCCCCTCAGATTAAGTATGTGCCAATGCTTCCTATTCATCCCTTAAAATATGAGTAATGCATAAAAGGTATTTTCAGTGATTATTACTGATCGTTTTTATCATGCCTTTTTATTGCACTTAGATTACACATTGAATTCTTAGTATGATTTATTAATATACATACATAGTTATAGAAAAGTAAATAAAATGAGATTTATTATAAAATGCTATTGTGATCCTTGAGCTTGATGAGTTTTGGCTAACTTCACAATATCTGGAGTATACTTGGATAGTAATAGTCTTAAGTCACCACGACTAACAATATCGAAACAGTTTCGATTCTTCGCTAGTATGCTATTCACTGCACTAAATCCTTGTTCAACGAGATAAGAAGATGGAAAGGCAATATAAAGAACTAATTAAGTCCACACAGTATGAACCAATAGAATACACTGTGTTACTTAACAACAAACTCATTCAGTTTACTGGCATTGTTTCGTTAAACAAGTTCATTTAAACATCACAGAAACAACAGGTAGCAAGTGTGTCCCATTCCTGAAGAAAACCAGCGAATAACTGACTGTCTGCGTTACCCGTTTGCACACAGCACTCATCTGTTGGAAGAATGCACCCTCCACCAATACACCCAGCTTATCAAACACTCTCTCGTGATTGGTTCCAACATCCCTCAAGACAGCATTGGAACATTACCTAGTGCCGGGGCGTGGCTAATATCCCCATTCCTTGATATGACACTGGCCGCTATTCAGAATTTCTTTACTAAAGAGCACACGGTATTTATAGTGTTATTTCCATGAACTGAGACTATTAAATGCACTCTAACTGGGGACAAAACAGTTTAAAAATTAATGATTTGTGTATTAAATAAAATTAAACTTAAATGCTTCAACTGTTGCATCAGACCGCCAAATGTCAACGCCCCCTTAATGAACCCATATGCCCCCCTAAAGTTTGTAGTCATGCCAATGCCCCCCTGAAAGGTTGTAACACCCCCCGGGGGGGCGCTACCGCCCACGTTGGGAATCGCAATGAAGCTGTGAGGCTTCTCACATTAAACTAAATTATCTTCTGTCTCTCAGCATGGGAGAAACAGAAATCTTTTCCAAATACAGGACTGGGGAGTGGGGCTAAATGCATCCTGATTAGAGATGGGGGAGAAAATCCACTAGATCAAACTTATTGCCAGATTTTGACATAATCCGACAATCCATTGTGTTTTTGGACCAGCATTGATTTCTTGTGGCAGGTCACCTCTGTCATTGGCACTTTTTTTAAAAAAAAATCGGCTCTGAATTTTATGTTATTGTCTTCGTAATTGGCTTTCCTCTAAGCTGATGCATTTGCTGTCTAGATGATAACGATCACCATTTACATCCATTATTCTCCCTCCAATTTTCTCTTTATTTTGTTAATTCTCATAAATGACCAACAACCCATCCTTTTTTTCCTGCCTGCCCATTAAATTGTAATACAGAGCAGACTTCGACAGGATTCCACCGCTCCCCAAGGCTTTTGAATCTCTGCTGCTGCTGCTGTGTGTGTGTGACTGATTGTGTTGTGGGTGAGTGACTTAGTTATAAATTCCTCACTTTCACCAAGGCCCAAGCCATGCTGATCGAATATGGCACATGAAGTGATGCATCTTCTGGTGCGTGGTAATGTGTAGATTTCTTTAGGATCTTGTAAACGATCAAAGAAATACAAATACAAGGTAGTGGTGCTGCTGATAAAGTAATTCAGCCATGGCATTTGCAGGGTTAAAATATATTATTTATATAAACATTTTTAATTATAGAAAAAAGTTATTTACAAATATAAAATAATAATGGCAAAATCATATCATTAGCAATATTACTTTCTGCTTTTAAAACATATTATACTCTCAGTTTCCATTATATAAAAACAGAACAAATAAAAGGCAATCTTTGGTAAAAATTATTTGTTACTTTGTGTTTTTTTATGTTAAAATTTGCAGAAAAAAATAAGTTAAAATAAGCAGTGGTGGTCGACTTTTCAACAGTAAAAATCAAAAGTACTGCAAAACAGCAAGAATAGTGAAATGAGGGAGGGAGTAACCTTTAAGGCAAGAGACAGACTCAGTGGGTGATTATCTGCCTTATTGATAAGTACAGGCATACCACGGTTAACCTTGCTTCACTTAACGTTGCCTCGCTATAACATACATGCTCCATACGTCCCCATACCCCGCTTAACGTTTGCGCGCTTTGCAATAACGTACACTTTATTGGCATGACGCCGCTGCCATCTAGTGGTGATTGCATGCAGTACAAGTGAAGACAATTGCTTCACTTAAAGGTTATTTTCGCTTAAAGTATACTCTCCGGTCCCATTGCGAACGTTAAAGCGGGGTATGCCTGTAAATAGAAAAAAAGGTGGAACAAGCACCGATAGCATAAGCATTTTCATTAGAAATTATGGGGGGTTGCTTAAAAAACCCAGCCGATTGACAGCTGTGAAAGCGAGAACAAAGAAATGGTGGATCAACATCAAAAGCCAGACTCTCAGAATTAAAATGGATAGGAACCAGCTAGCAAACCCCATCTCTAATCCTGATACATAAAGTTTGGGTGTTTTCCTATTGTGTAGATTTTTTTTAATGCCCCAAAGCTTCTATGTTCTGAAGAATGTCAAGAAAAGAAAATTTAGCTTCCAAAGAAGTGAGCACTTGGAGAAAATGTTCTCAGGATAAAGGGACAGTATTAGCCAATGCCATATTAATGTCAACTTTAACAATTAAGGTTTTCTCTTATGTCACAATGTGCTGCGTTACTTGCCAATTGCAGCTTCCCTTTCATTGTCTTTCTTGTCTTCTCCCTCCCATATGCTTATAGAGGTGGAACAGATTGAAGCAATTGCAAAGTTTGACTATACTGGGCGGTCCCCACGCGAGTTGTCCTTCAAGAAAGGTGCCTCACTTCTTTTGTACCATCGAGCATCTGAGGACTGGTGGGAAGGTCGCCATAATGGTGTAGATGGCCTCATACCACATCAGTACATAGTGGTGCAAGACATGTAAGTGGGAAGAAGATTGCTGCACAGGGCCTCGCATTGTTACCTGTAATCAGATTCAAGAGGTGAAATGAAGTACAATGGGGGTAGCTGCTTATTTTGGGTGGAAATTGCTGTGTTGTCTTGTGCTTCTTCAATAGCTCAGGGAATGGGATGATTTTGTTTTAGATCTCAGTGTTTCTCTCTTCCCCCCCCATAACATTCTTATACCACCTATAGCTGTACACCCAAAGAGTGCTATATCTCTCTCACAGAGCAACAGTTCCTAGAGTAATTCCCAGAGACTCTGGGAACTGTAGCTCTGTGAGGGGAATAGGTGTCTCCTGAGAACTTTAGCACATTTAACAAGCTACAGTTTCCAGGATTCTTGGGGGGGGAGCCACAACTGTTAAAGTGATATCATAGTGCTTTAAATGACTGGCTGTAGAGACAGAGGGAGTCTAGGAGGGGGCCATCTGCAAAAAAAAGTAATGGGACTGTGTCCCAAGGAGTCCCATCGTGAAAACACACCTGCTCTACTATAGCGTTTTTGAGGCAAGGCAACCAGAACTGTACACAATCTGCAATGTCATCCATGGACAACATGCAGCTGTGAATTTTATTTGTGACCATCCTGATATCAAAGCCATCAGATCTGTGGGATCTAATCAAGCTGGAAAATATATCTATGAAAGGGGTTCCAGGAATGCCAAGAGAGTGCAGGCCAATATGGTAACACTATGCATCTGTGTTGACAACTCAGTTCATAGGAAAGCTGTTGATGATCCTGAAAACACTTTTAAAATAGTGATAATTTTAATGCCTTGAGTTGTAATTCTTACGTTTTGGAATTTCATTTGAAAATGGCAAACTTTGAAATCATTATTGACATACAGTACATTTTAAATATGATTAACCCAAAACCTTTAAATATATATTCAATAACTCTTAATTCTCTAGCAGAAAATTTCAAATATGTAAAAAGCTTTTTGTGACTCCCATTAGTCCTCGCTTTGTATTGATAACACAGCCGTATTTTCCTTGAAGGTCTGAGACTATTTAAAAGAGTTGTTTAAAGATTAAGGTTTCATTCATGTTTATGTATATGCATATTGTTTATGTATTTTGCTTTGTAAATTAATTTGATATGTTTGATATATTTGATATTGTACCTTGTGTATTTTATTGTAAACCACTTTGATATCTTTTAGATAGTAAGCAGTCTATAAATGGAAATAATAATAATAATAATAATAATAATAATAATAATAATAATAATAATAATAATAATAATAATAATAATAATAATAAATGAATAGTCATGATGTCCCCCTCTAGGATGCACACCTTAATGTGGTGAGGGGGTTTGAGAGTGTTGAAGAAGCTGAGAGCAAAACCGTCAGGAGTCTAGACCAAGAGGCTAGACTCCTAGCAGGGGCACCCAAGGCGGAGTGGTCAAAGCTGAAACACCAAACTAAGATGCATCCAAACTCAGAGGAAGGCAATGGTAAACCACCACTGAATATCTCTTACCACGAAAACCCTATGAACAGAGCATCCAAAATGCAACATCCAAAGTGCTGGAAGATGAGACCCCCAGTTCAGAAGGCACTCAACGAGCTACTGGGGAAGGACAAAGGACAAGTACAAGTAGCGCTGTGACTAATGATGCAGCTGGGTCAAAGTTGAAAGGAAGCCCAGAGGCTGATGTGCACAGATGCAAAAGGAGAGTCTGGAGTTGTACAACGCACACAGTAGGAACATGGAATGTGAGAAGCATGAACCAGGGAAAGTTAGAAACTGTCAAGCAAGTAATGGAACGCATCAACATTACAATACCTGGTGTGAGCAAACTAAAATGGACGGAAATGGGACATTTTCAATCAAGCAACTACAAAATATCTTATGCAGGAAATGAGAAATCAAGAAGAAATGGGGTTGCTTTAATAGTGAGAAGTGATGTAGCAAGAGCAATTAAGAACTACAACGCAAGAACTGAGCGAGTGATATCAAAGAGATTAAATGGGAAACCTATCAACATAACCATCATCCAAGTCTGCTCCAACGGCAAACGCAGAAGGAGGAATTGGAGAGATTTTATACAGAAGTACAGGAGGAAATTGATCACACACCAAAACAAGGTGTGCTGATAATCATGGGGGATTGGAATGCAAAAGTAGGTAACAGAGAAGAATTAGGAATTGTTGGGAAATGGGGCCTAGGAGACAGAAATGAAGCAGGAGAAAGATTTACTGAATTCTGTGAAGCCAATAATTTGTTTCTTGCGAACTCATTTTTTGAGCAGCCAAAAAGACGACTGGACAAATGGACATCACCAGATGGTCAATATAGAAATCAAATTGATTATATAATTGGTAGCAGAAGATGGAGAAGTTCCATGCAGCTGTGAGGTCCTGGAAGCAAAATTTAGGTTGCTAGGTAGGATGCTGAAAGCCAGGACCTCCAAGGTGGCTTTCTCTGAAATGCTACCGGTTCCACCAGCCAGACAGGCCCAGCTTTGCAGTCTCAATGCGTGGATGAGACGATGGTGTCGGGTGGAAGGGTTTGGATTTGTTAGGCACTGGGGAACATTTTGGGACAAGCCGGGCCTGTACAAAAGGGACGGGATCCACTTGAACCAGAATGGAACCAGACTGCTGGCACTTAAAATTAAAAAGGTAGCAGAGCAGCTTTTAAACTGACTGAGGGGGGAAACCCGACAGGAGCTGAGGAAGGTCCGGTTCAGAATAAACCTCCCTCCTGGGATAAAAACCAAAGAAATGATGAAATTTTAAAAGGGGTAGGCCTAGAAGTAGGCATTGTGAGAGCAGGGGCACAGGATATAAATTCAGAAGAGCAAAATTACCACAGGTCAAATCACAAGTGCCAAAGACACTTGAAGAGAGACACTGCTTACAAGTGCCTGTGCGCTAATGCTAGGAGCCTCCGAACCAAGATGGGAGAACTGGAGTGCTTGGTCTTAGAAGAGAACATTGATATAGTGAGCATAACGGAGACCTGGTGGAATGGAGAAAACCAGTGGGATATGGTTATCCCTGGATATAAACTATATCGGAAGGACAGGGCAGGACGTATTGGTGGCGGAGTCGCTCTTTACGTGAAAGAAGGCATTGAATCCAGCAAGCTGGAAACCCCAAAAGAGGCAGACTCCTCCACAGAATCGTTGTGGGTGGTGATACCATGCCCCAGGAGGGACTTAATACTGGGAACGATCTATCGTCCCCCTGATCAAAATGCTCAGGGAGACCTTGAGATGAGATATGAAATTGAGGAAGCATCCAAACTAGGAAATGTGGTAGTAATGGGTGACTTCAACTACCCGGACATAGACTGGCCGCATATGTGTTCCAGTCATGACAAAGAAGCAAAGTTTCTAGATATTCTAAATGACTATTCCCTAGACCAGTTGGTCATGGAACCGACCAGAGGGACGGCAACCCTGGACTTAATCCTCAGTGGGGACCAGGACCTGGTGCGAGATGTAAGTGTTGTTGAACCGATTGGGAGCAGTGAACACAGTGCTATTAAATTAAACATACATGTAACTGGCCAATTGCCAAGAAAATCCAACATGGTCACATTTGACTTCAAAAGAGGAAACTTCACAAAAATGAGGGGATTGGTAAAAAGAAAGCTGAAAAACAAAGTCCAGAGGGTCACATCACTCGAAAATGCTTGGAAGTTGTTTAAAAACACTATATTAGAAGCTCAACTGGAGTGCATACCGCAGATCAGAAAAGGTACCGCCAGGGCCAAGAAGATGCCAGCATGGTTAACAAGCAAAGTCAAGGAAGCTCTTAGAGGCAAAAAGTCTTCCTTCAGAAAATGGAAGTCTTGTCCGAATGAAGAAAATAAAGAAGAACACAAACTCTGGCAAAAGAAATGCAAGAAGACAATAAGGGATGCTAAAAAACAATTTGAGGAGCATATTGCTAAGAACATAAAAACCAACAACAAAAAATTCCATAAATACATTCAAAGCAGGAGACCATCTAGGGAGGTGATTGGACCCTTGGATGATAAGGGAGTCAAAGGTGTACTAAAGAACAATAAGGAGATTGCAGAGAAGCTAAATGAATTCTTTGCATCTGTCTTCACAGTGGAAGATATAGGGCAGATCCCTGAACCTGAACTAACATTTGCAGGAAAGGATTCTGAGGAACTGAGACAAATAGTAGTAATGAGAAAGGAAGTTCTAGGCTTAATGGACAATATAAAAACTTGACAAATCACCGGGCCCGGATGGCATCCACCTGAGAGTTCTCAAAGAACTCAGATGTGAAATTGCTGATCTGCTAACTAAAATATGTAACTTGTCCCTCGGGTCCTCCTCCATGCCTGAGGACTGGAAAGTGGCAAATGTAACGCCAATATTCAAAAAGGGATCCAGAGGGGATCCCGGAAATTACAGGCCAGTTAGCTTAACTTCTGTCCCTGGAAAACTGGTAGAAAGTATTATTAAAGCTAGATTAACTAAGCACATAGAAGAACAAGCCTTGCTGAAGCAGAGCCAGCATGGCTTCTCCAAGGGAAAGTCCTGTCTCAGTAACCTATTAGAATTCTTTGAGAGTGTCAACAAGCATACAGATAGAGGTGATCCAGTGGACATAGTGTACTTAGACTTTCAAAAAGCTTTTGACAAGGTACCTCACCAAAGACTTCTGAGGAAGCTTAGCAGTCATGGAATAAGAGGAGAGGTCCTCTTGTGGATAAGGAATTGGTTGAGAAGCAGAAAGCAGAGAGTAGGAATAAACGGACAGTTCTCCCAATGGAGGGCTGTAGAAAGTGGAGTCCCTCAAGGATCGGTATTGGGACCTGTACTTTTCAACTTGTTCATTAATGACCTAGAATTAGGAGTGAGCAGTGAAGTGGCCAAGTTTGCTGACGATACTAAATTGTTCAGGGTTGTTAAAACAAAAAGGGATTGCGAAGAGCTCCAAAAAGACCTCTCCAAACTGAGTGAATGGGCAGAAAAATGGCAAATGCAATTCAATATAAACAAGTGTAAAATTATGCATATTGGAGCAAAAAATCTGAATTTCACATATACGCTCATGGGGTCTGAACTGGCGGTGACCGACCAGGAGAGAGACCTCGGGGTTGTAGTGGACAGCACGATGAAAATGTCGACCCAGTGTGCGGCAGCTGTGAAAAAGGCAAATTCCATGCTAGGGATAATTAGGAAAGGTATTGAAAATAAAACAGCCGATATCATAATGCCATTGTATAAATCTATGGTGCGGCCGCATTTGGAATACTGTGTACAGTTCTGGTCGCCTCATCTGAAAAAGGATATTATAGAGTTGGAAAAGGTTCAGAAGAGGGCAACCAGAATGATCAAGGGGATGGAGCGACTCCCTTACGAGGAAAGGTTGCAGCATTTGGGGCTTTTTAGTTTAGAGAAAAGGCGGGTCAGAGGAGACATGATAGAAGTGTATAAAATGATGCATGGCATTGAGAAAGTGGATAGAGAAAAGTTCTTCTCCCTCTCTCATAATACTAGAACTCGTGGACATTCAAAGAAGCTGAATGTTGGAAGATTCAGGACAGACAAAAGGAAGTACTTCTTTACTCAGCGCATAGTTAAACTATGGAATTTGCTCCCACAAGATGCAGTAATGGCCACCAGCTTGGATGGCTTTAAAAGAAGATTAGACAAATTCATGGAGGACAGGGCTATCAATGGCTACTAGCCGTGATGGCTGTGCTGTGCCACCCTAGTCAGAGGCAGCATGCTTCTGAAAACCAGTTGCCGGAAGCCTCAGGAGGGGAGAGTGTTCTTGCACTCGGGTCCTGCTTGCGGGCTTCCCCCAGGCACCTGGTTGGCCACTGTGAGAACAGGATGCTGGACTAGATGGCCACTGGCCTGATCCAGCAGGCTCTTCTTATGTTCTTATGTTCATACTTCCTGCGAAAACAAGACCAGGAGCAGACTGCGGTACAGATCATGAATTGGTCGTATCGAAAATCAGAGTATTATTTATTTATTTATTTATTTAATTAAATTTCTATACCGCCCCATAGCCGAAGCTCTCTGGGCGGTGTACAAACTAAAACTTCCATCTACAATTAAAACACATATTTAAACAATTTTAAAACTACATCCAAATTTCAAAATTGTAAACATTTTTAAGACAGACAAAAACACATACTAAAATACTAAATACTAAAATGCTAAAATGCCTGGGAGAAGAGGAAAGTTTTAACCTGGCGCCGACAGGATTAATGTTGGCGCCAGGCGTGCCTCGTCAGGAAGATCATTCCACAATTCGGGGGCCACCACTGAGAAGGCCCTCTTTCTTGTTGTCATCCTCCGAGCCTCCCTCTGAGGAGGCACCCGGCGGAGGGCCTTCGATGTTGAGCGCAGTGTACGGGTAGGTTCATATCGGGAGAGGCTTTCCATCAGGTAGCATGGTCCCAAGCCATGTAAGGCTTTATAGGTTAAAACCAGCACTTTGAATCGAGCCCGGAAACATATAGGCAGCCAATGCAAGCGGTCCAGAATCAGTGTTATATGTTCGGACCGCCTTGTCCGTGTCAATAGTCTGGGCGCTGCATTTTGCACGAGCTGCAATTTCCGAACCGTCTTCAAAGGCAGCCCCACGTAGAGCGCATTGCAGTAATCTAATTTGGAGGTTACCAGAGCATGGACAACTGCAGCGAGATTTTCCCTGTCCAGATAGGGGCGCAGCTGGGCCACCAACCGAAGTTGGTAGAAAGCTTTCCGGGCCACCGAGGCTAAAGAAGACCAACAAAGCAATCATAAGGCCAAAATACAATTTAAATAACATCCCAGAAGAATATAAAGATGAAATAAGGAACAGATTTGAGGCTTTAAACTTAGTTGACAGAGAACCAGAACAACTATGGAATCAAGTCAGAGATGTTATCAGGGAAGAATGCAAAAAGACAATACCTCTAGTTAAAAAGAGAGAAAGATGACTGAAGAAACTCTTAAAATGGTTGAAGACAGAACGAAAGCAAAAGCAAAAGGAGATAGAAACACAGTCAGAACCCTAAATGCAGCAATACAGCGACTAGTACGTAGGGACAAAGAGAACTATTACACTAGTTACTGTATAGAAATAGAAGAGGACAACAAAAAGGTAGAACAAGAGCCCTATTCTAAAAGATTAGAGAAATGAAAGGGAAATTTAAACCAAGAGTAGGGATGTTGAATAATCAACAGGGGAACACACTGACTGACCGAGATGAAATAAAAGGAAGATGGAAGCAATACACTGAAGAACTCTATAAAAGAGATGCCAGGATGACAGATTCATTCACGGAGGAACCATATGATGAAGAACCAGAAATTTTAGAATGTGAGGTGAAAGCTGCTCTTAAAATACTTGGAAGAAACAAATCACCAGGAATAGATGGCATACTAATAGAGTTGCTACAAGCTACTGAGACTGAATCTGCCCAAATTTTGATAAAAATCTGTCAATAAATATGGAAAACTAAAGAATGGCCCACAGACTGGAAGCGTTCCATATACATCCCAATTCCAAAGAAAAGGGATCCCAGGGAATGCAGTAATTATCGAACTATTGCCTTAATATCCCATGCAAGTAAAGTAATGCTCAAGATTCTACAACAAAGGCTCTTACCATATATGGAGTGAGAAATGCCACATGTCCAAGCTGGATTTAGAAAGGGAAGAGGCACCAGAGATCATATTGCAAACATACGTTGGATAATGGAACGGACCCAGGAATTTCAGAAGAAAATCACCCTGTGCTTTATAGATTACAGCAAAACCTTTGACTGTGTAGATCATGAAAAACTATGGAATGCTTTAAAAGCAATGGGGGTGCCACAGCATCTGATTGTCCTGATGCGCAACCTATACTCTGGACAAGAGGCTACTGTAAGGACAGAATATGGACAAACTGACTGGTTCCCCATCGGAAAGGGTGTGAGACGGGTGTATTTTATCACCCTATTTATTTAATCTATACGCAGAACATATCATACGGAAAGCAGGATTGGACCAAGATGAAGGAGGTGTGAAAACTGGAGGGAGAAATATCAATAATTTAAGATATGCAGACGATACCATACTTTTAGCAGAAACCAGTAATGATTTGAAACAAATGCTGATGCAAGTTAAAGAAAAAAGCACAAAAGCAGGACTACAGCTGAACGTCAAAAAGACTAAAGTAATGACAACAGAAGATTTATGTAACTTTAAAGTTGACAATGAGGACATTGAACTTGTCAAGGATTATCAATACCTTGGCACCAGGGCTGTGGAGTCGATATGTCAAACCTTCGACTCTGACTCCTCTGTTTTTTTACTGTCCAACTCCGACTCCTTCATAAATGGCAAATGTATATTAATGTATTCATATTCATAAATTAATATTAATATTAAATTTTAATATTAAATTAAAATATTAATTTTATTTTGAAGTCGGAGTCAGTACATTTCTACCGACTCCGACTCCACCCAAAATTGCTTCCAACTCCACGACTCCAACTTCACGACTCCGACTCCAACTCCACAGCCCTGCTTGGCACAGTCATATGCAAACGATACCATACTACAAGGAGAAACCAGTAATGATTTGAGACGAATGCTGATGAAAGTTAAAGAGGAAAGCACAAAAGCAGGACTACAGCTGAACGTCAAGAAGACTAAAGTAATGACAACAGAAGATTTATGTAAACTTTAAAGTTGACAATGAGGACACTGAACTTGTCAAGGATTTTCAATACCTCGGCACGGTCATTAACCTAAATGGAGACAATAGTCAAAAAATCAGAAGAAGGCTAAGACTGGGGAGGGCAGCTGTGAGAGAACTAGAAAAGGTCCTCAAATGCAAAGATGTATCACTGAACACAGAAGTCAGGATCATTCAGACCATGGTATTTCTGATCTCTATGTATGGATGTGAAAGTTGGACAGTGAAAAAAGCAGATAAGAGAAAAATAAACTCGTTTGAAATGTGGCGTTGGAGGAGAGCTTTGCGGATACCATGGACTGCGAAAAAGACAAATAATTGGGTGTTAGAACAAATTAAACCAGAACTATCACTAGAAGCTAAAATGATGAAACTGAGGTTATCATACTTTGGACACATAATGAGAAGACATGATTCATTAGAAAAGATAATAATGCTGGGAAAAATAGAAGGCAGTAGAAAAAGAGGAAGGCCAAACAAGAGCTGGATTGATTCCATAAAGGAAGCCACAGACCTGAACTTACAAGATCTGAACCGGGTGGCTCACGACAGATGCACTTGGAGGTCACTTATCCATAGGATCGCCATAAGTCATGGTCGACTTGGGGGCACATAATAACAACAACAAGACATGATGTAGCACAGAAACGATATGATCTAGCAAGCAGGAATGTTTTTAATATGACTACAGTATTATGTTTTGCAAGTATTGCGTTCAGGACAATTTGATACAAGAGGCAGTTTTAAAGAGGAGACCAATAATTGCAAACATGAGAAGAGCCCTACCGGATTAATCCAAAGGTCCATGTATTCCAGCCTCCTCACAGTGGCCAACCATATGCCTGTGGGAAGCCAAAAGCAGGACCTCAGCACAACTGCGCTCTCCCCACTTGTGCTCCCAGCAACTGGTATTCAGAGGCCGATCACCTCCAGTACTAGAGGAAAGTACACAGCCATCATGACTAGTAGTCATTGATAGCCTTATCCTCCATGAATTTGTCCCATCCTCTTTTAAAGCCATCCAAGTTGGTGGCCATCTCTACATCCTGTGGGAGCGAATTTCATAGCCTAAGTCTCTGCTGTGTGATTAAGATGTCCTAGATAAATTAGCAATGTCTACCAAATATCAGTTCCCTGAATGATGAGAAAAATAAACAATTGTAATTCCTTGGAATGAAGTAGCTCTACAGGTTGCTGTACTATGTACCTGGGAGCAAAGGGTTGTCTTCAACTAAGTCCTACTCAGAAGTAGACCCGCTGAAATTAATGAACCTAAGTCATGTCTATTAACTTTAATGGGTGTACTTTGAGTAGGGCTAGCATTGAATACCACCCAACATGGTAAAGAGAAGACCCTATGGGTCAGTTGAACAAGAGTGTGTGTTTTGGATCTGTTGGGGCTTACATAAAGTTGGGCATCAGGATGGAACTTCGAGTAGTCTGTTCTCAGCTCCACTTGGTGGACTACACTCCCTCCCCAAACATTATTGCATTCACATGCACCTCCAATCAAGCAGAGCTCCTCCCTCAGGCATGAGGCATTCAGTTATCTGTTCTGTTTTGACTGACAGAGGGTTTCATTATTTATAGGGATGATGCATTCTCAGATAGCCTGAGTCAAAAAGCAGACAGTGAAGCAAGCAGTGGACCCCTGCTGGATGATAAAGCCTCATCAAAGAATGACATCCAGTCTCCAACAGACCACATTCCAGACTATGGATTTGGGGGAGTAATGGGACGGTAGGCAACTGATTTGTTCTCATCTTCCTCTTTGTCTTCTTCCTCTTTTTGTGACAGGCAAGATGGTCTGAATGCATTGGCTGGAGGAAATTTATGAGCCAACTTGTACAATTCGTGCTATGTTTAAACTGGAAGGAGATTCACTTATTAGTCCAGATGGCTTAGGTAGCGTGGAGTGGGAGTGAGGATTTCACAAGCCTCTTGACTTTTTCTTTACAGTGTGAGATTGAGATCTGATGGAGCAGCAATCCCTCGCCGTCGAAGTGGAGGAGATACACACAGCCCTCCAAGAGGGATTGGTCCTGGAATAGACACCCCTCCTCGAGCAGCAGCTTGTCCCAGCAGTCCCCACATATTACCACTGAACAGAGGCAGGATTGACAGCCCAGAGAAACGCAGGATGGCAACTTTTGGTAGTGCTGGCAGTATCAATTATCCAGACAGGAAGGCCTTGATCGATGGCCATCCGTTGAGGCCCACTTGTAGCTCAACACGGCACAGTAGTCTCGGGGATCAGAAATCACTAGAAGCTGAAGCACTTGCAGAGGTAGGAGAGCCTTATAAATCATTTACATATTATGAAAAAGTGAAATGGTGCCAATGCTTCAGGGAACAGATTTTAGGGATTTCAACCATTTCCATATTGACCCATCCAGAATGGCTTCTTTAAGGCATGTTTCTTTCTACCCTTGCAGCAAGTGAATCAAGAACCATATCAAACAATCTTTTTGGCATTGGTGAGTGGATCCCATTTACTGTTGACTGGACTGAAGCTTACTGAACTGTGACCCACCCTAAGCCAGTCACTTTCAGGGTCTCACTCAAGTGGTCTCATCTGTTGGATCACTGTAGTGCATTTCAATCTTAAAAACAAATACTTTTTAAATGCTTTAGCACTTACCCTTCCAGTGTAATATGTGTATCCTAGAGAATTTAAGCAGTCTCCAAGCCATACAAAACTGGAAGTAATGAAGCCTGTGACCAGAGAAAAGCAGAACCTAAGTTATGGCAACTGGAATCTGAGCAAAAATAATGTTCTCATAAGGCAGTTCCCTGAATTTTCCCCATTATACAGAAGGAGAACTGAGACTTACTGCAGAAATCTTTTCTTGTGTAAAACCAGGTGATTCATGATGGTTGATCTTTTTCATAAAGTCTTGTCAGTCTACATTACTATTCTCGATATTGAACTATGCTGGCTGCCAGTCCACATAATCAGAACATATTTTGTCTTGTTATCTCAAAGCATCTTGTGAAGAAACTGATCAATTAGCTGAGTGCTAAATAAAATACATAGTTTTAATAGTAACCATATTTGTTAGCCAATCTGGGCTGACAAGTATGTTTTGTGTCAATAAACAAACAAACTAGTAGCTGATGATAAAGGGGAAGGCTAATTTTCATGCTTCTCTAACAAGCTAATCTGTAAGGCTAATTGCTTCATTAGAAACCACATCAGGCTTTTACAACTTAATAGTGGGTGTATGTGTAAGTGCGTATGTATCAGTTTTCACAAGGACCACAGTGCACATGAAGGGGAAGTTTAATAAAAAAAAAATGCCTCCACCCAAACATGAGCTGTAGGGGAAAAAATATTTTTATGTGAGGAGGATGCTGATTTGAAGCATCAGAGTGAACAATGAAAAGGGTATAAGGGTGTTGGGAGATGAGACTTTGGGTTTTTAAAAAATCTGAAACTGTAAGGGACTGTATTAGTAGGTAGCCTTTAAGGACTAAATGGAGGAACATTTTTCTTTGAACCCTCAGCTGAGCCTTTTTACGTTTTGCTGCATGGGTTGCTCAAAGGTTGGTGGAGCTGTTTATTTTCAATGTAACACTTACTAGCTTTTGACACCTTTCAACCTTTTCTGTGTGGGCTGTTGATTGATTGATTATGTTGTCACTTTGTTGCTTGCCTGCTTGTTATTGTGGTAGGTTTCACCATAGCAACCCTAATGGCTGCTGGTGTTCAGTTTTTAAAGACAATCTTCAATTGTTTTGCAGTGCAATGGTTTAGGTTTAATAGCATTATCCCACATATCCCACCTTAAGGGTTATGGAGACTTTGCTTTAATTCAGGTGGTGTTTTCTTTTTTCCCTTTCTTCCTTTTTTGTTTAGTATTTTATTTGCACAGCAGTAAACCAAATAAAATAATACTGCTTTTTTCCCACCAGTGGCAGCTCTTTGTCTCATGCTCTTCAAATTGCTATTAAAAGGAATTAGTAACTGTTTGTGTGGGCCTTTACTCCTAAAATGGGCACAGAGGCCAGCAAAGAAGGAACTACCAACTGGGCATTTAAAAACTTCTGTAGCCAGTTGATGGATACCTAACAGAAAGCGGAACCCTTGCTTTAATAACAGATAGGATAGCCTCCTATCTTTGTAATAAAGACAAGACAGGGTGGCAGATCTCTAGGTCATCAAGTTTTATTTCCAGAATACTTTATAAAAGTTTTTTTTAACAAGCAGAGAAGAAATGCAAGTAAAGAAAGCAGAGTGGGAACAAATGGCTAGTAAAGGAAGAGCAGCTGGCAACAACCAGAGAGAAACACCTCTTTGTTTTATAAAAGCACCTTTTCATATCAGCAAGAAATATGGAAAATAGCTGATTGTTCAGTGCTCTGTTAGGTACATGAATGGACAGCCAGGGAGGGTTATTAAAATTTGGATTAGACTATATTACCTACCCTTCAAATTAAAAGGGAAAAAAACTATGATAGTAAAATAATGATTTTTTACGAAAGGATTTAGAGTGGACTCTGCCGCAAACAAGCTGCAGGGGTGTGATTGGGCATTTATACTTTTCCTTTGCAATACTGATGTTTCAATCCTACACATTTGAAATAAATCCCATTGACCTTGGTGGGGTTTTGTTCTGAAAGGACAGCTTCTCACAGTGCATCCTATGTACATCTTCAAATTCCAGTTCTGTGTATTTTAGGATTATATCTGTTTTGGGACTTTTTTTGCAAATGAGTATTGTGGGGTTGGGAATTTATAGTTTCACTGAAGTATAACAGATGGAAGGGATTTGAGAGGAAGGCTCTACCTCTGTCCAATCATCCTCCCTCTCCATCCTGAAGCAAATATATCCATCCTGAAGTAAACATGCTCGTTTTGTTGTCAGTAATGCAGTCCAAAAATCAGAGCTTGGAAAAGTTACTTTTTTGAACTACAACTCCCATCAGCCCAATCTAGTGGCCATGCTAGCTGGGGCTGATGGGAGTTGTAGTTCAAAAAAGTAACTTTTCCAAGCTCTGCCAAAAATCACGTTAGCACTTTCCCCCCCCTACATAGTACATAGGTCAGTTTTATCTGCTGAAGTTAGTAAAATACATTATTCATCGATAGATGTCAAAAGTTGTGTGTTAAGGCTGAGCCTATCTTTGTGACAAAATTAGATTGGTTTTCTGCTAGATGGGGCAGAAAGAAACTGCTTGTTTGCTAAGTGCTGAGCAGATTACTAGAGTACCAACATGAGGGGTTTAGGAAAAGGGGTAATATGACACTTTTATATTAACATTGTCTTAATAATAATCATGTTATTTTATCTCAATGGCCTAATAGCTATTACAATAGGAAGAATAATTAGTGTCATTTTGTCCTTTGATGTTTACTCTGCTGTTTAAAAGCACTAGCTTTTCTAATATCAGAATAGGATTTGCATCCTGTATCTGTGATGCCTACAGTGTAGGAGGAACTATTTTAACAAAAGTACTAAACAAAATCTGTAACTTCAGTAGGCTTCTAACTGTGCATTTATGAAGTTACAAGATACAATAAGGATCATTATTTTACTGAACTGGGTACAATTAAAGACAAATGGTTTCTTCGGTCTGTATTGAAGGTCCTTCCACCCAAATTAATTTTGAGGGAGAGTGTCTTGCAGATTGATGCTTTCAGGCGCAAAACAAACCCTGGCTGCTGCTTGGCTGGGCTTAACAGAGCAGGGGGGCCATCACCACATCCATAACCCATAGAAGATGGGGGAGGGCAAGCAAATGCCTGCACCAGCCTGAAGCCGGCACAGCGATTAGCCTAATGCCATCATGAGAAGGCAATGGGCCCAGCTTGTGGTCCATCACATCCCAGGTTGGCTCAGCTCCTCCCCTGGCATGCCCTGTTTCAGGGATTTATGGCATTGGTACTTCCCACCCAGTGTGCAAGCAGAATAAGATTAATCTTAATATCCTGATTTTCTTGTCTATTTATCTGCTGTGCTTCTGTATTTCAATCTGTCTTTCATTACATTGTAAGCTGCCTTGAACTTTTTTTTAAAGGAGAGTACAAGTACTTTTAATTAATAGCCATGGAGAGTTGGCCTATTAAACTTCCACGTGACCAGGACATTTATTTTATTTATTTTATTCTCAACTGAATGTTTACTCCTAGTCAAGGAGATGAATTTTAAAGACTGCTTGGTGGGCTCACCTTACTATTCTGAGAGGTGTTGATGTTCAGCAATTTTACATTATAGAGAATTGGATCCAAAGGTGCCCTTCCATATGTGTAAGGTATCTCTTGCTCACTGGTTCACCATCTTACAGTAGAAGTGTGGTGGAGAATCTTTGGCCCTCCAGATGTTGCTGGACTCCCAACTTCCATCAGCCCCAGCCAGCATGGCCAATGGTCAGGGATGATGGGAACTGGAGTCCAACAATATCTGGAGGGCCACAGGTTTCTTATCCCTGCATTAGGAAATGAAATTACTTTATATTCTTCCAGAGCTCTTGAGCAAGTGGAAATATGAGAACTATTTTAGAACCTATATAAAACACTTGCATCATTAGTTGTGGGAAAACTTTTAGAGGTTGGTCCACTTGTAGTCCTTTGGATTTAGCCCTGTGACTAAACCAGGCAAAGAAATGACCCTGAGAAACAGATTGTGGATGGATCTAGGTCATCTAATGTAAGGATTATAACTCTTCTTCCTGCTTCTACTTACTGTGTTTACAGGACATTGAAAAGACGATGAGCACAGCATTGAATGAGCTGCGTGAACTTGAAAGGCAAAATACTGTGAAACAAGCCCCTGATGTTGTCCTGGACACCCTTGAACCAATGAAGAACCCTCAGATAGGTTCTGTCAATTCTGAACCTGCCAGCCCCCTTCACACCATCATGATCAGAGATCCTGATGCTGCCATGAGGCGTAGCAGCAGCTCAACCACTGAAATGATGACGACTTTTAAGCCTGCCCTCTCAGCCCGGCTTGCTGGAGCTCAGCTTAGGCCCCCACCCATGAGACCCATCAGGCCAGTTGTCCAGCATCGATCAAGTAGCAGTAGCAGCTCAGGAATGGGTAGTCCTGCGGTGACACCCACAGAAAAGATCTTCCCAAACAGCTCCTCCGATAAATCTGGCACCATGTAGCTAGCACCATCCCAAGGGAATCTTGGATGGAAAAATGGGTAACCATCCTGATTTTCATTTGTTTTGGGGTGAAAGCTATGATTGTACAAATGATGTCATCAACTGAAGAAAAAGACAGGGAAAAATGACTCTTGTAAAAACAGTAACACTGGGGACAGTAGATGTGGCTTAAGGATTTCATGATATTTTACAGACATACTCATCAAGATTGCTGGAAATATTTGGTATAGCCATATAAGATGGCTATTTTATGTATTACCACTGGAACTTTGAAATCTGTGTAGAAGTATATATGGCACTGTACATAGCCCAGTAACATTTTGGTAGATTTACCTCAGAAACTCGCCCCTCCCTAGACTTCAGCTAGAGAGTGGTTTTGTGTGTGTGTGCGTGTGTGTGTGTGTGGATTACACAGCAACTGCATTAAGCAATAGAAGATTGGTCAGTCCTTGAATCGGTTTGGCTTAGCTTTAGAATTGTAGCAAGCAAAAGAAAACACCCTTGGTTTGGCTCAGCTGTTGTCCTGCAAATCCTGAAGTGCATCTGATGAAGATGTTTATCCTACTAGATAGATGGATGGGCTTTTGTCTTCAAGGTCATCTCTTAAAGACTGGTTCATTGAAACATGGAAGCTTGTGGTCACTTCCTGATTGGAAGAGTACACCACCTGTGGACACAAAGAAATTAAAAGTAGTACATCTTTCCCTCGCGTGAAGGGGAAACCTAGGATTTTCTGTACGTACTTCATATTGTAGCACAATGTTATGTGTGTACAAAAGAAACTCAACTCCTGCTGTCTTGAAGTTTTCAAAACAGAAGAGGACTCCAGTAACCTGTGGTTGATAACAATAAATAAATAGGATAACTTATATAGTGTTTGAAATATTTTATTCCCCCATCCTCTTTTTGCTAATGATTCCTTTGGGGAAAATCTGAATTAAAACAGGCAAGGAAGCATTTGGTAAAATCACATTCCCTTTAAAATTACTCAGTAGCACATGAGGGTCTTGACTCAGACTGTGTCCCCTTGCATGAATAGCATGAGCCATATTTGACCATATCAGACATGTAACTGATCTGATGGGGTGACAATTTGCACTTTCTGTACTGTACTATATAACAATATAAAGCAGTTAGGGGTTTATGAAAACAAAGTTATATTTCTTTTTTCTCTTAAAAACTAATCTCGGCAAAAACATATACAAAAGAGAGAGAGCGCCAGGGATTGCATGATAACTAAGACTTTGCTGTTTTCACTGGACTCAAGACTCTTCTTGCAGCTTTTTAAAAAAAATATTTTGCCTTGTTTTGTGGACAAATGTTTTGTAATGTCCCTTTGGCTGGACTTAACATTTTTACTTTTAAACACCACTGTGCATTTATTTTAACATGGAATGCCTTTTGACAAACCTCATTCAGATTGCACACTTGATTAAATCTGCACTTTCCTTTTCTTTCTTGGTGTGTCTTGACTTAATTTTGCAGTAGCTATCATTTAAAAAGAAGTAAGACTCTTTTTCCCATGTCTCATTAGAAGTTGGTTTAATGACATCTGTCATCTTTCAGGACCCCATAGAATTATTTAAATGACTTACAGGAAAAAGAGCTGTCAGACCATGGTCAAAGTAATCCTCTGCAGGGTTTTTTGGGGGGAGTGTTTGGTGGAGGAACCACCAGCTCCAAGACTTGTTAGAGTTGCGCCAGCCAGGGCAAACAGTGGGGAGGCAGTGGCTCTTTGCCTTTCCTGGGCTTCCCCAACCCCCAGCATTGGTTTTAATAAGAAGGAAAATAACTACACCAGCTCCAGTGCTGGTGTAATTCCCACCCCCCCAATCTGGGGGGCATGTCCAGGAAATAAAAAGTAGCTTTGGATCTGGTAGATCAAAAACGTCCTCTTATTTGCCCTAATATACCTCTGGAACACTTCTGTTTTGCCCTCACTGCTCTTGAAACACCGAGGGCTGTTTAACAGTGGCAGCCAGGAGACCTGCAACCACAAACCTCCGTCTCCAGCCACAGAGAGGAAGTATCCAGTGGCCTGCAGCCGCCCTTCCCAGAAGCTTAGGAATGCTCCTTTAGTAACTTTACATTCCTCAGAGGTTCCTGGAGGGCAGTCCTGACTCTTGGGATGGATCCTCTCTCTGGCTATAGGTAGGGTCCACTTCTAAACATCTCACTCGGGGAGGGGCCATCCCCGCTCTCCATACCAGCCCTGCCTTTCTCTAGGAACGGTTGGGTTTAGCAGAGCTTATGTAGAGCTCAGCCACTTCTAGGGTTTGTTAGCTTTATTTTATTTTCCTCACCCTTTTCTTTCTAACTTGCTGTACTCCCCTTCCCTTCACCCACCCTTCCCTCCTACCTTAGTTAAAGCAGGTTGGGGGGGTATTAGAAGACCGCGTTTGCGACACGGAAGGGAGTTAAACAGTGGAGGAGGGAGAGCCACACTCCTGGAGCTGGAACAAGCCAGGAGCGGCTTGGAAGCACCGGTGGGGTGCGTCTGCTCAGCAGAAGAGGCGCGACCCTGATTTTCAGCAGGCAGCCGGCTGACGCGGACTGCACATTTACTGCCAAAACTTCAGCCGCCCTTCCCAGGAGCTTAGGAATGCTCCTTTAGAAACTTTAGCATTTTGTCCTCCTTTATTTGACATATGAGAGAGCCAGTGTGGTGTAGTGGTTAAGGTGTTGGACTATGACCTGGGAGACCAGGGTTCGAATCCCCACACAGCTATGAAGCTCATGGTGACCTTGGGCCAGTTACTGCCTCTCAGCCTCAGAGGAAGGCAATGGTAAAACCCCTCTGAATATCGCTTACCATGAAAACCCTAATCACAGGGTCACCATAAGTCGGAATTGATTTGAAGGCAGTCCATTTCCATTTTTATTTGACAAATACATTCCTAGTCCCATCCATGTGGATATAATGCATACAATAGCACACATTGTTTGGGGTAACATTTTATCCTATGAAAAAAATGTACACAACCACTGTGTGATGCTCCTTTTTTATATGTGCAAGCATGTTTCATCCATGTACCCTGCCCCTTGCCTGTTTTAGTCTGTTTATATATTGGTGTACCTGCTTAAATGATGGAAAATAACTGCTACAATGTAACTTTTTTTACAAAAGGCTAAATTTTAGTTGAGACCCAGTGACACCAAATTTTTGCACTTAGTAGGTATTTCAATGTAACAAAAATACATCAGTAAAAATTAAAACAACCTCCCCATCCCTAAAACCATCCCGACTTTTCCATGTATAGTGTGGATGGAAAATAATGTATGTAATTATTCTATCATTGTTCCCTGATATTACAAAGAGAAAGTGTTTAGCTACATGTCTGCTAATGTTGTAGGCATTTGTAATTGCCACAGTTAGCTAATATAGGGGTATTTATGTTTTTTTCACTTGTGAAATTATTTCAATATCTCCCCTCCCAACACTTCTCCCCATGCCTTTCTAACTTTAGAGTAATCCAAAGGTCATCATGACAGCAGATGTTATGTCTGCTGTAGTGGTGAGCCAGTAAAAGTAGTTTTAGGCATTGGGGCAGGTAAGGGATGGAGCGAGAAACATTTGGAAAATTGTTGCATCCAGTTACATTTTTCCTAATTTAGTTCATGGAGAACGGTTGCTTTGGCAGATTTTTTAAGCATACTTTTGAAAATTAACTTGAGAAGAAAACAATGACTTTATTTGAGGGTTTACTTTTCTTCCTAAAGATAAAGATACACTTCCAGTGTCTTTTTTTATTAAATTATTTTTGCGTTTTCATCTGTTGGTGGGGTTGTGTTTTAAAAAAATCTTTTAAGTGCCTTTTGAGCACCAGAACAAATGCTTGGATTAAATGTGCTTGGGAATTAGACATATCAAGATACCTTGTACAGTTAATGTGGTGTTATTGCTTTAAAAGTTTTTTCCCTTTTTGTTGTACAAGCAAGAAATGTATTTAAATTTTTAAAGAGCTACCCACATACTACAATGTTGTCATACTGCAGTTGACTACTAGGAATTGTAGCTCATCTGCATTTATTTGTAGTACAGAATCAAAACACTGGCAACGTATGTTGTGAACATTAGAACCTGGGTAGAGTTTGTATATGTTTATAACCTTCAGTTGTGCAGCCTTTTTGCACAATCTACTGACAAGTTTTTTGTTTTGCAAAGTGCCATTTCCTGTGTGGTCTCACACAAGAGAAATTCATGGTAGATTTGTCTGAGTCCTCAGGCACAACTGGACGTGGCTTGACCCAACACAAGAATTTCAAAGGACAATTTAAAAATGCATAGAAATAGCAGATGTAAAGCAAAATTGTGAGTGGGCTGGACACGTTAATTCACATGGGGGTGGGGAGGAGACAGAATGAAACAAATTAATCTTTTGCTCACCATGCCAACTCTGTCTTGTTCCATGCTGATGCTTTTCCAAAATCAGTAATGGGAGTATCTATGTTGGGTTGATCTGAGACCAATATCGGAGCATATATAATTAATGTGATGCAGAATGTAGGGGGACATTGCTACATTCAAAGTGGTTGAGGAAAATACCAGACACAGCCCTTTTCTAAAAAGTAAAAAAAATCTTATAATTGGCAAATTAAAAATGTTTCAAACAATGAAAAAGTCCCCTTTACTGGCCTCTGAGGAAATAATGGGAGAGTCCAAGTCTCAATGGCATGGTAGCTGGGGACACTGTACTCCAAAAGGAAAAAATGGATTTTCTCCAATGCAAAGAAAGTGAAATATTACAGAATTGATCTCTGAGCCTATCCATTAAATTAGAATGCTCTTTTTCAACCAAAGCTATTTCAGCTTGCACCCAGAGATGGCTGACTGTAAATGTTGTAGCCTCTTCTCTCCCCCTGTAACTTGGTGACAGTATTCCTTTTGTTCAACCAAGTAATGTGTGTAACGGTCCTGACTTGAAAGCAATTACACCCGCCCTTATATTATTGCTGTACAGAAGCTGTCATAAGCAAACAATGTAAATGTTTCAGCCCTTTTATTAAGGACCATGCACTTTCCTCTCTTTGACTAAACAATACCTAATAGGGTTTTTTCTTTCTTTTTGTAAATCCTGGACTATATAATTTCCTAGCAGTACTGCAGTTTAAACAATATGGCAATAGGCCTCCTGAATCCAATTTGCTTCTGAGTGGCTGCTTTTTGTTCTTGCCAGAAAACTTTAGGAAACTGCTGGTTGGCTGCCCTGTATAATGATTGTTGTTCCTCTTATGGATATTGTCTCTGTAATGTATGATAAAATGCCATTCAGTTAAGAGTGTCTGATTGGATCCTATGTTATGTATGCTGATGATGCCATGTAGATCAAACCACTGGTTGGGTGTGGACTCATCCTGTTGAATAAACAGTTTACCTTTTCTCAAATGTTACTCCAGTCATGATTTAACAGCCAACGATGTATGCATTTTCTTTATTTACATTAGACATTTATAACCTATTAAAATCAATAATAAAACCAAGAGTAGGATAAAACTATTCAAGCTTAAAAGTGTGAGGGGGAATGTAACGTAGGACCTATAATAGTGAAGTGGCTGTGTTGGACACCAATTGGTTATAGCAGCGATGGGGAACCTATGGCCCTCCAGATTATGATGGACTCCATCAGCCCCAGCCAGCCTGGCCAATGACTTAATGACATCTTGAGGGTCACAGGCAGTGAAGGCTGGTGTATTAGGGCTACAAGGGCTGAACCTTACCTAGTGAAATGCTCCACATTTTTTTTAAAGTTTCCCCCAAAATCTTAAAGCCACACTCTTTCCCGTCCCACACATTCTTCCTTTATCCATTTCAATGTAGAAAGAGTCTTGGATACTTTTCTGACAGTCGCTCGTTTTGTGGCCAATCTGCTCTCTGCACCACTTAGCCAGTCTCAATCTAAAACGATTGCTGTGGCCAAGAGGTCCCACTCAGGCAAAGGAGGAGGTGCAGACTATAATCCACCATTTCTCCTCCCAATCCTCCTATAATATCCCCAGCCCATTCACAACAATCAATGCAAATATGTTTATTATAGAAAGAGATTCCCACTGTCCACTGTTGTGCTCTCTCACTCTCTCTGTCTGTGTTTCTTAACAAATGCTAATTAAAAAAACCAAACTGCTCAAACTACTACCACTCCTTTCTGCTTGCCGGCTTACAAAGAGCCTGCTTCAAGTTGTTTAGAGGTGTGGCCTTGAAGGACAGCTCTCACCATGCTCAGTACAGGTCCTGAGGCTGTAAGAAAAGTAGACCAGTTAAGCTTAGATACATTAACTCGGTGAGATAATGACAGCAGGAGGGAGGGGGAAACTGCACAACCAGAGCAAAAATAAGAAGCACCGGTAAGGTAAAAAAAATACTGACATGGTTTTTCTGCCTGGAGACTGATGGGTGGGACTTCCTGGCCTTTTTATTATCATTATCGTTATTATTATTATTATTATCGCTTGATACCCAGGCTATAGTCTGAAGGCACATAAGGCCAGCTAAGCAGGGTCAGATCTGGTCAGTGACTGGATGGGACACTGCCTGGGAACCATATGTAAGCTGCCTTGGGTTTCAATCATGAAAAGAAAGGCGGGGTATAAATGTAATAAATAATAATAATAATAATAACCCAAAGTACCCAAGCTATAAAACATAACAATAAACAACAACAAAACAATAGCAATAGCACCACCACAGAAGGAACTAGAAATCATGTGCTGTTCTATGCCAAGATGTGACAACAGACCAAAAGCCACTGGCATTTTTCTCTCCTTGTAGGTTGCACTATTTCTCACCATCACAATGCATCCGTCTTCCTATGTGTATTCAGGAAATATGACTTATTAAGCAATTTGGGGGCTTTTAGGTTATAGGGCACACCCAGAACCCTAACAGTATCCTTGAATTATCTCATACATTAGTCTGCTGAAACCTATGCTATGTAGCATGTAACAAAATATAAAAACTGACACATTTTTAGTGGGGCTTACCCATTTCAGATACTCTAAAGTGCCCCTTCCTCAAATATTTTCTGTTTATGTTGAGTAATATCCAGTGCAAGTTATACTTGGGAGTCAACCCACTGAAATTTAATGGACCTCGGTTAGTCATGTGATTAATTTCAGCAGGTCTAGTCTGAATATGACTAACATTAGCTACAACCCATTCCAGGATACATAGCAGAAATCAGTAGTATTTGTGGAAATGTATCCTAACTAGGATTGCCAGGTTAGAAGCATCCCAAACCCTGAGATTTCAGGATCAGTCCCTAGTTGTGGCATGGGGGCAAGCCGTTAGTGATGTCATTGACATGCTACATTAAGCATCAACCACAGTTGCTTGAAGCATACCACTCAAAAAAATTCTCTGATTGGAAATTAAGATAGAAATCTTAGCTAAATAAGAGTGTACCCAGGTCCCATTGAAGTGACGGGATCATTCCTTCTGACCTGCTTAGGGAGCCTGTGTAGGGAACATTTAATCTAGCCTACTTGCTTCTGGCAAGAAGGATTAAGTGCCCTCAGGCCAGGCCAGTCACCAGAAGGCCATAGTAGGAAGAAGGGAGCCTAGTGTTGTGGAGATATTAGATGGGAGCACTCAGAAGTAAATATGGATGCACCTGAAAGCTGGAATTCTAAACACACTAAGGGACTAAGCCCCATAGAACTCAACAGGACTTACTTCTGAGTAGACAGGGTTAGGATTGTGTTGTTGGTGATGCTTGAGTAGGGATCCTCTGCAAAGATATTGATATCAAAACAGGGTTGGCAACCCCCTGCCTGGAACGCCCTGCCTGCTTTTTAATGTGGCTGCCCCAAGTTTCTTTACAGACTTGACCCCTCACTCCTCACTGCAGAGGGAGGTTTGAGAAATGAGTAAGAGTTAAGAAGGTTCTCTATTCTTTCCTGCCTACTCTGTGGGCTGCTATAAACTCACTTTGACAGCCAACCCAATTCCAGTGAGTAATAACTGACAGAGAGAAAACACACATGGTTTGGTTGACCTTCACAGGTAGTAGCCAGAGCTTGGAAGTAATAGTTACAAGTAATGAATTGCTTGTAATTTATTACTTTTTTGAGGAACGAGTGGGTAATTCTTTACATTTTGATTGTAATAGAACTAGGAGTAATTTTATTACTTTTGTGAAGTAATTGTAACATTTCCAGCATTAAGTTTGGGCATTACTTGAGAGGGGAAGCAGGGAAGTCTTCTGCTCCTCTGATTTGTGGATGAAAATCATGTGACTCAAACTGGGCTTCTGTGCAGTATCACTGATCCCTCATGCTCTGTGGGTGGGTAGGAGGTGACGAGGGAGGAGGTGGAGAGCAAGGCATGGGTGGAGTGGAGAAAACAATGGATGGTGGTGGAGAAGAATGGAGTGGACAGAGAAAGGAGCCAGAGGGCAAGAACTGGATAAAGAAGGCGGCGGCAGCAGCAGAATGGAGATAAAGAAATGTGGAGGTGAAAGATGACACATACCTGTGTGTGTGTGTGTATGTATATATGTATATGTGTGTGTATATATATGTGTGTGCGTTTGTGTGTATGTGTATATATGTGTATGTGTCAATGCTGCTGGATCTGCTGGCATCTCTATCGCTGTTATGGAAAAGTCCAACAGGCTGTGACCCTCGATGTTAAAATGAAGTAATTTTGTGAAATAATTGTAACGTATATATATATAAGACAGTTTAGAAGGCAACAAACAGAACTTCACTCAAGCTTGCTCTGGATCCCTATAAGGATTCTGTTAATCACCTAATATATATATATAAACGTAATTGTGATTAACCAAACAGGTTTTTATTATATTAACAAAACGTTTCAGCTTCCGCCTTCATCAGCTGCCAACATACAAATGCTGTTACCAAGGTGGCAGTTATAGAGCTTTGAGGATGGAATGCTCAGAGGGGCTTCATTTGCAGAAGCTAAGTGATGCTGGTACTGTCCTCCAGGTTCAGGCCATGTGGTGCCAATGTGTCCAGGGAGTAAATCCAAAAGCTCTCCCTTTTAGTCAGTGCTGCTGGATCTGCTGGCATCTCTATCGCTGTAATGGAAAAGTCCAACAGGCTGTGACCCTCGATGTTACAATGCTTTGCAACTGGTTGCTCCACTTTTTTTGGTCAAGATTGCCAACTTGTGGTTCCTGAAGCGTGTGCGTAGGTCAGTTGTGGTCTTTCCTACATATTGGATATGACATCCTGGTCTTTTGCACTCGATGATGTAAACTATATTGCAGGACCTGCAGGTGATGTTCTGTTTGATGTAATATGTCCTGCCTGTCCTAGTGCTTGTAAAAGTGGCTGTCTCCCTGAGGTACACACAGGTGATACAGCGTTTGGAGTAACAAGGATGAGACCCTGGATTGGTGATAGGTGGCTTAAGCACAGCTCTCACCAACAGTCTGCGCAAATTAGGAGGTTGGCAAAATGCTACAACAGGAGGCCTGCTGATGGCTCTAGCAAGATGTTCAGAGTTGACCAGCAATGGGTAGCTCTCCCTGATTGCTCGGTGATAGTTAGGAGATGCTGGATGGAAATCTACCACAAATGGAATCTGTTGCTCTCTGCTCTTTGACACCTCAGTATGATGGAGGAGGTTCTCTCTGGACAGAATGGAGGCTCGGTGGATGTTGCAATTGATAATATATGGAGAATATCCTCTTTGAAGAAGGTGTTCTCTAAGTTCACTGATCCTTCTCTGGTATTTATCTTCAGTGTTGCAAATAAGTTTGATTCTCAGAGCTAAGCTATACACAATGTTCTTCTTTAGGATGGCAGGATTTCCAGTTTAAATAGGTGTGGGCATCAGTGGGTTTGCTGTAGAGATCAGTGGCTATTTTGTTGTTTTCAATGGTAAGAAGGACATCCAGAAAAGGAATGTGCGGATTGTCATTTGTACTATTAAATGTAAACTTAATAGAGGGATGGATAGAGTTGATGTAATTTTTAAATTGTTCCAAACTCTCTTGACCATTCGTCCAGACCATAAAGATGTCGTCAATGTATCGCCACCATGTAAGTGGTTTGTTGATGACCTTTTTGAGGATCTCCTGTTCCAGTTTACCCATAAAGAGATTTTCATATGATGGAGCCATGCGAGTCCCCATAGCTGTGCGTTGTAGTTGCAGGTAGTGTTCTCCATTGAATGTAAAGTTGTTACAAGTCAGGACTAGAGTAGCTGGATCTGCTGGCATCTCTATCGCTGTAATGGAAAAGTTCAACAGGCTGTGACCCTCGATGTTAAAATGCTTTGCAACTGGTTGCTCCACTTTTTTCGTCAAAATTGCCGAACAGGCAAACAGGCCCCACCCATCTGTCATATTTGGCCCATGGCAGGGGTAGGGGAGATATTCATCTGGTCCACTTGCTGGATCCATTTCCCCAACAAGGCTCTAAGGTGTTTTTTCCCCCTGGCCTATCAGTAAGAGGAAGAGAAGTCTTGAAAGGCATTTGTCTTAGGATCATATTGTGATTCCAGTTTCTGCCACTGTTCCTGCTGAGCTCTGTGCCTGCCTATGCTGCTGTGACTGATCCTCCTTCAAGGTCACTGGTGTTGTGGTACCATAGGCCAGCCTAGCATTTGTGTCATACCTAGTGATGGGCTCTGTTTCTGCAATAATCAGATTTGCCATCGGATTAATTATTATTTCTGGCATTCCCTATCTTCGTGGAGAGAATTTTGAAGTAGCAACTCTCTGTGCCTGCTTTCCGATTCATTCTTCTTTTCAGATTTTTTTTAATTTGCTTTGAAATCATCGATAGTGTGAGTGATACGTTTATCAATCTACTTTCTATGTGAGCTCTTCAAATGTGTATTCCCTTTCACTGATGTGAATGAATGAATTTTATTATTACGGTCGCAGACCAGATATTAAAAAAAAATGATGTCAATGAAATGTTGATTGTAACTGACAGACAAAAAACAGCAGGGGGGAATGAGGTGTTGATTGTAAGCAGCAGGGGGAATGAGATGTTGATTGTAAGCAGCAGGGGGAAAGACACTGACTTAATTATCTGCCTTAATCTGCTCTGCAATGCACTTTAAAAGGAATATAAACAGACAATAATTATAGAGTTCAGAATAAAGATCGATACCTGTGGAGACTCCTGAATAAATAGCGATTATAATATCAATAATATCCCTAGTCATGACTCATGAGAAGGCCAGGTGGGCTTCTGCCAGGAGGAAGGGTGGGATATAAATCAAATAATAAATAAAATAAAATAAATAAAGAAAAGCCCACTGTGCTAGTGCCCAATGTGCTGATTGCTGCATTTCTATCCATGTGTACTGTAAAAATCTGGGGGCTGCCAGATGTGCACATCTATTTCACAAGATTTAATTTAATATAGATCACTATAAGGCAACACATTCACACATTCTCTTTCCAGAGTGAGAAATAATAGATCCTATAAATCTGTCCTAATAGCATAACCCTCCTAGCACTAATGGTAATGATTTTACCAGGCCTGATGGCAACTGAATAGACAGTGATGTGCTGCCATCTTGTGAGACTTTGTTGTAAATTCAAGTCCTGCTGGGCTCTGGCATTTCTATCAATGAACAATATTTTTCTCACAATGCCCAGTCTCTGTATCTGACAAACAGTCTTTGTTCAGTAGAATTTACTAAGAGAGGGAGTACATACAGTTGTGAAGTAGAAAGATCAATCATAATTTTTCTCCCTCGCCCTTTTACATGCTATAGTGGCTTTGTGAAAGCACCTCAATGTGGTAAGATAGCAAGTTTACCATGGCCTGAATATTGTTGAAGAAAATCAGTATTAAGGATGTGCTGATTTGTCAGGTAGATTTTACCTTATGAAAGTGGAAAATCAACTTATTTTAATTAATTTCTTCCCCATAGAAGTGTGTATGGCACCTTCATTATGTAGTTTTCTTTGTATGCTGAAGACACATCTCTATCTTGGCCTTTGACACCTGAGATATTTATTTGAGGACCCACCATATTCTTGTGATTGTAATTTAATTGTTTTTAATATTGTATTTTTTAATTGTTGTAATCTGCCCTGTGACCTCATTGTGAAGAATGGGTAAGAAATCTAACAATAGCAGCAGCAGCAACAACAAAGGCTGAAACCTTTTAAGGCTGCATCTGTATTGGAATTGTTTTTAGATGGTTGTAATTGTTTGTGTGTTTTCTGTCCTGGTCTCCTTTGGGATGAAGGATGAGATATAAATTTAATACCAACAACAATAAACCTTACCATTATTACCTGAACAGGGAATACCAACAGAGCAGGGCTTTAGAGATGCACCTTTAGTTCCCTCCCCCATGCTACAGAACTCTACCAGTCCCTTTGCTCAGGGTTCCCCCACTACAGAGGTTTCTGCAGTGTTTCCCAAACTTTTTTTTATTTTTTTGTTGCTGGACTACAACTCCCATCAGCCCCAGCCAGCATGGCCAATGGTCAGGAATTATGGGAACTGTAGTCCAGCAACAAAAAAATAATAAAAGTTTGGGAAACATAAGGAATAGAACATTCAGCCATTTTGTTGCAGAACTTGGGTTGTAAAATGAAGGTTTTGCTTCTCTAACCCAGTGACTTTCTGCTGTTGTTGCACTCAAACTCCCATCAGCCCTGGTCAACATGGCCCACAGTGAGAGAAGATTAGAGTTGTAGTCCATCAACATGTGGAGGGCAACAGTTTGGAGAAGGCTGCTTTAGAGGTTCTCCAGAATAGAAGGGTCAAACGTTCAAAGGAAGGTTAAAAATTCAAAGGTTAAAATGTTTTTGCTCAGGAATTTCTGCACAGAGAGTCAAAATTAGCTTAGAACCTGTCAATGAAGAAGAAACAGAAATGTAACCAGGAATCTACTCCCCTTCTGAATGGCTAAAAGGTTGAGAGGGGAAGCATATTCATTTTATATTAAATAGGAATTGAGTTAGAAAATAGGGTGGGTAGTTGCAATGGTAGAATGGAAGAGGAAAAGATGGAGTCCAAAACTTGGAGAATTGGAGCTGTAAAAGGGCTGAGCAGCAGAAGCCAGGAGAAGACCTCAAATAGATCCAGAAGCTGAACTAAGACATGCAAATTGTTAAGTATTGGCTTGGTAAGGAAACTGCCTAGATTAGGTATAACTGGAAGCATTTATCTCTGTTTTTTTTTTCTCTTTAATTTATTAATTATACTTGTATACCGCCCCATAGCCGAAGCTCTCTGGGCGGTTTATGGTAACTAAAAACATTAAAACAAATACAATTTAAAACAGATCTTATAAAAACAATTTAAAACACAATTTAAAAATTTAAACAATATAAAACACATGCTAAAATGCCTGGGAGAAGAGGAAAGTCTTGACCTGGCGCCGAAAAGATAACTGTGTTGGCGCCAGGCACACCTCGTCAAAAAGATCATTCCATAATTTGGAGGCCACCACTGAGAAGGCCCTCTCCCTTGTTGCCAGACTCCCAACTTCCCTTGGAGTAGGCACCCGGAGGAGGACCTTTGATCTTGAACGTAGTGTACGTGTGGGTTTGTATTGGGAGAGGCGTTCCATCAGGTATTGTGGTCCCAAGCCGTGTAAGGCTTTATAGGTCAAAACCAGCACCTTGAATCAAGCTCAGAAACATACAGGCAGACAGTGCAAGCGGGCCAGAATCGGTTTTATATGTTCAGACTGTCTGGTCCCTGTTACTAATCTGGCCGCTGCATTTTGCACAAGCTGCAATTTCCAAACCGTCTTCAAAGGCAGCCCCACATAGAGTGCATTGCAATAATCTAATTTAGAGGTTACCAGAGCATGGACAACTGAAGCCAGGTTATCCCCGTCCAGAAAGGGACGTAGTTGGGCCACCAATCGGAGTTGGTAGAAGGCCCTCCGTGCCACCAAGGCTACCTGAGCCTCAAGTGACAGAGATGATTCTAGGAGAACCCCCAAGCTATGAACCTGCTCTTTCAGGGGGAATGCAACCCCATCCAGGACAGGTTGGACATCCACCAACCGATCAGAAGAACCACCCACTAGGAAGCATCTCAGTCTTGTCTGGATTGAGCCTCAGTTTATTAGCCCTCATCCAGTCCATTGTCGCAGCCAGGCACCGGTTCAACACATTGACAGCCTCACCTGCAGAGGATGAAAAGGAGAAATAGAGCTGTGTGTCATCAGCATACTGATGGGAATGCACTCCAAAGCTCCGGATGACCGCACCCAACGGTTTCATGTAGATGTTGAACAGCATGGGGGACAGAACTGACCCCTGCGGAACCCCATACTGGAGAGTCCATGGTGCCGAGCAATGTTCCCCAAGCACCACCTTCTGGAGGTGACCTGCCAAGTAGGACTGGAACCACCGCCATGCAGTCCCTCCCACTCCCAACTCAGCCAGTCTCCCCAGAAGGATACCATGGTTGATGGTATCGAAAGCCGCTGAGAGATCAAGGAGAATCAACAGAGTTACACTCCCCCTGTCTCTCTCCCGACAAAGGTCATCATACAGGGCGACCAAGGCTGTTTCTGTGCCAAAACCAGGCCTGAAACCGGACTGAAATGGATCCAGATCATCGGTCTCATCCAAGAGTGTCTGGAGCTGGCCCACAACCACTCGTTCAAGGACCTTGCCCAGGAATGGAACATTTGCTACTAGCCTATAGTTATTAAGATTTCTGGTCCAGGGAAGGTCTCTCCAGGAGTGGTCTCACTACTGCCTCTTTCAGTAGTGAAATTTGCTCTTATGGGAAATTATTACAGTAGTGTAATTTGCTCTTATGGGAAATTATTCAAGCTGTAAAACTAGGCTTTTCCCCCTTCAAACCCATTTTACTCAAGGATTTAATAATCTTTGGGGGGGGGGAACAAAATTTGTTTTGGAAAAATTTGGTCCAAGGCCTTGTTGTGCATCTCATGTCTAATTGTCGTATCTACTCAGAACCGGTCTGGTAAAAGGGTTGTTTAGTGGAGACAGCTAGAGAAAAATAAAGAGGGGCTAGCTTGGCTAATTGTTTTGCCTCCCTTCCCTCTCGCTGTGCAAGCTACAGCTTGTAGCCATCACACATCCAAAAAGGATGGAAGTGTCACACAGCTCGAGTGGTGGAGCTTAAGGCAGGTCCCTGTAGCCCTTCTTTACCTGTACTTTCTGCAGCGTCTAAAGATATCTCTTGCCAGAGATATTTTGAGTATCACACAGCACAAGTGGGATCTGAACAAAATGTTGTAGGGTTCAGAGTGACATCCTGATGTCTATGTCTTTTTCCTGTATACTTTATTCCACTCCCTATCCCCTCCCGAAGTTACTCAGCATTTTGTACCCATTGAGGATCTTCTTGAGATGGGGTTTTCACCTCCTTTGGTCTGCAAATGTTGAGGTTCATTCAAACTTACTGACACATTTGTATTGTGTGTAGATTGTGCTGTTTTAGATGCATAAGGATCTGCACTTGAAGTATGAGCTTTTTATTAGTATGTATGATCCAATTACCTTGTTGTTAGAGAAGAGACTGTACAGCTATTGCTCCAAGCTTCTTTCTTGGTTGAGTTGTGGGGGCAGGGGAAATGATAATGAAAGTACAGCTGAGCTGTTCCACCACTGATCTGGAGCAATGAATTCTTTAATAAAGAGAAATAGTTGGAGAATGTGACCTTTTCAAAGGTATACTCCTTCATGCTTCTTTAACTATTTCAACTGAGTCTGGAATAGCTGCAACATTTTGCTTACCATGAGCCAGTAGTGTAGTGGCAAATTTAGAAGTGCAGGGGCCCTTCATAATAGTCACAGCCATACCCCCTTTTTTTGCTGCTGAGTTGAGAATGAGATCCTTGTTCATGCATTCTCCAACAACAACAGATGTCCCTAGGAGCCAATAAGCATGAAAGGGGAGAGTGAGCTACAGAGAAGAGTCTTCTCAGTAGTTAACTTACTTCCTTTCACTCTGATTGGCTCCAATCATCAGAAAAAGAGAAGAAAGCATGTTAGGAGACTCTTCTCAGTAGCTTTCATGCTGATTGGCTCATAGGATGCTGGAGACATAGGGACCCTGCTCCCTAAAACGTAAGGGGTCTAAGACCCCCAGAGACCCTGGACAACTACACCCCTGCCATAAGCATTGAGAGGGCAGAATTGTGAACTCTCAGTTGAACCACAACCTAATGAAGAAAATGTTCTTGGAAAGGCCGCAAGCCTGCATTCACATCATCACCTTTAGAAATTTCACATACAGGCACTACAGCTAAATTCTGGGATTCGGGATAAGATTACAATATGTTTGTTTGGGAAAGGGTAGGAAGTGACATTCACTCAGCTGCTCTGTACTGTATGAATACAGGAGGCCTTCCTTCACTGGAAATAATGTTCTAGAAGCCCAGCTTTTAGAAATAATATTTTAGGAGGGTGATTTTATGTTCTATGTCTGTGTATTGAAGGTTGAAAGAATGACCAGAACAAGGTCTGCTAAAGGCACAAAATAAAAATCTTGAATTTAAATCAAATGGCTGCATACTTCATTGGTTTTGTAGGCTAAGCATATGCCTTATGAATAGTCAGTGGCCAAGTTAAAAAAAGAGCACACAACCTCAAAAGGCTCATAGAACAGAGTATTGCTTTCTTGAGTTCACTGTCTTTATTTTTATTTTGAACCCACAAGAAAAAAGAAAAATCTCCATGAGATCCATTCTATAATAGAGTCAATTCATACTTTTAATCATTTCTTTGTGAAATGGCTTTCAATTGTTTCATGAAGTTTTTTTTTTTTAAAGCCATTTTCACTAAACCCTTCTAAGGGTTCGATTGTGCCATCAATGGCATGTGTGTAAGGGCATTCTATGGGTGCCCTGCAGTGGCTGCTGCTACACATGGAAGCATTCTTTCCAGAAATGTTTGCTGAAGCGGTGAAAAATAACGGCCTGATTTTTGTAGTGAACCACTGAGCATAAAAATCTTGTTGTGTGGCATCAGCAGTTACACAGAATAATTTAGTATGTATATTGGCTCAGTGTCCACTCACTTTAAGTGTTCTTTTTCTCTTCAGTCTTAAAAGGTCATTGAGGGAGGGCAAAATGGTTCAACAAAACTATCCCTTGGTTTCAAGCCTTTGGGAGAAACTGCTCCCTGAAATCAAAGTGCTTGTCTGAAAGGGATCTGAATCTCGTCTAGCTCAACAGCTGAATACAGAAGAGGGATTTGAGACACCAGCAAGTGACAATTGGGCACAAGACTGACTCCAGGTTTGATGGGTGCCTAACAAGGTGCTGGTCAGTGTCTTTCCCCCTGCCCTTGCTGCGATGTTTCATTGGATGCTTAGGGGCATTTGGAAATTTAAAATGTCAGACGCCTTTACAGATTCAGGCACTGCTAGCAGGTTAACTGAGGGGCAAGGGCAGTGGACAGGCACCAGTGCTGTGGCTGGGAATCCTTCTGGGGTGCTGGGCTCATCTCTGGTTGTACAGTCCTGCCCCATTTGCTTCTTCAAGGATGGGTTTCAGTCCTGTTTCTTGGGTCTAGTTAGATCTCGTGGTGTGGGGCTGAATGCCCTTCTCTATGGTGCCATACTATCCATCATTTCACAGATGAAAACAGAGACACCATTTTAAGTACTACTAAACCAGCCTTTCCCAACCTTCGCATCCCCAGATGTTGATGGACTACAATTCCCCTAATTTCTGACCATTAGCCACACTGGCTGGGGCTGATGGGAGTTGTCATCCGGGAACATCTGGGGACCCAAAGGTTGGGAAAGGCTTAACTAAATAATTGTATTCTCTCACACAATCACTTGCTGAGCCCAGCTCTCCCCCATAAGACAGTCCTGCATGCTTTTCTGTTACTTGGTAAACATGAACCTGACTATCACACTTTACATTTCCAGGCAAAACTTAAGCATGAATGATAATAGTCGTCATCATTATCATTATTATTGGTATTATTTGAGTAGCGTTGTGTGCCTCCATTTTCAGGAGAGGTAGAGACGCATTGGAACTGGCAGAACAGTGAGTGTGTTTCTACCCTACGATAAAGAGGTGCATATTCAGTAACCAATGGAAACTGTAAAGAGAGTTCTACATGCTTGGGGCCATCACTCAGAAGGTCCTTGCCAGTAGTGTAGTGGCAAATTGAGAAGTGCAGAGTCCCTTTGTGAGTCATGCCATGCTTCCCACTGCCACCCCTTTTAAGGTGGTACCACTGACACTATTGGACACTGCATAATTGACTTGGAAAGCTACAGCAATAAAGAAAAAAAACCCCATGATGTTGTATGGAAGCTTCTCCCTCTCAGCTCAGTCCTCACGGATGGATCCCTTCCCATTTGATCGACCAGCACACATAGATTAACCAACCCCCTTGCACACTCCCTTAGCCCCAAAGTTACCCATTGGCCTTCCACAAGATAATCTTCTCTCCCCCCTGCCCCGAAACAACACTCCCCAGTCAAGTACTGCGGCCTGCAAGTCCTTCACAACCTGCATTTTTGTAATTTCATATAGACAGCAAATAGGAGTTTTGCCAAGTCTCTGACAAGCCACCCTGCATGGCGGACAGGCTTTTTGCTCCCAGACTTCATAGACCAGTCGGCCGGCCTTTGTCAGATGAGACGACTACAGGTCACTTTTCCTTCTCTTTTTTTTGGAGACAACCATTTCTCAGTATATTAAAGACAGAAGTTAAGCAAGTCTAGGGAGACAGAGAGGAAGCCAGGAAACGGCCTTCCACTGAGTCCATCTTGCTCAGTATAGCCTACACTGACTGGCTGCAGCAGTCCTGGGTTTCAGGCACGAGTCTCTCCCAGCCCTACCTGGAGATACCAGGAATTCAGCCTGGGATCTTCTGCATGGAAAACAGCTGCTCTGCCACTGAGCTATGGCCCTTCCCCATTTAAAGCCTGTTTTCATCAAGGAATTTTTACAAAGCATATTGTGGTTTTCGAAGCTCATTTGTTAAAAGACCCTTCCACGCCTTCTCCACCCCAAGGTTACGTACCTAGAATAATAAAATGACCTGAACTCACATGAATTCTTTAACTATCATTCTTCTTATCTCTTATCCTGTCATACAATCCAGCCAAAGGAAATTAACAACCTATTTTATCAAGATAAATCTGCTATAGTATCATGCAACTAGGGCTGGTTCTAAAGGGCGGCCAGGTGGGGTACTGGCCTGACAGTCCCTGGAGCTACAGGTTGCCCCTCAGCCACCCCTCGCTCCCCTTCCATGATCCGCAGGGCCCCCACGCCCCCACCCCTCACCTGTCTGCTGTCTTTTACCATTGCCCTTAATGAAGATGGCAGCCGCGGTTTCCCTAAGGTACTGATGCCCCTGCTGCCATCTTAGTTGATGGCAGAGATGCGCGCGCGTAGCACGCACACGTGCCATCAACAAAGATGGCAGCGGAGGCGTCATCCCCTTAGGGAAACCGTGGCCGCCATCTTTGTTAAGGGCAATGGTAAAAGACAGCAGACAGGTAGGTGGGGGGCATGGGAGGGCCGTGGGTGGGCGGGTGCACACGCATGCACACACACGCCGGGGCCCAGGGCAAGCTGATGCCCAAGGGCCCCGGCATTCCTGGAACTGGCCCTGCATGCAACCCAATCATTTGCATGCTTACTCATAGGCAAGCCCCACTGTGCTCAATGAAGCTTACTCCTGAGTAAACCAAGTAAGCTTTGACATGTTGGTGTTGCTGCCTTCCTACCTGAGAAAATGGCTTCCTCATTTGCTCCTCCCATAGCAGCAGCATCCATTCCCAACTGGGAGCAGATTAAGGCTGCAATCCAATACATGTCTGCTCAGAAGTAAACTCCATTGGGTTCAAGCAGATTTTTTGCTGGTTTCAGCCAGCAGGCTATCTCTTGCCCTGCGGTGTTGCACCTCCTCTTCCTCTTTCTCCTCTGCCTGCCCGGAGAAGCTTTGCAGAACCTTCTGCTGTATGGTTTGGCTGGGGAGCCCCCTCCCGGGACCCAGGGTGTAATCTCACCATGGATCTGGTTTTACTTATTACGGAACAGCTGCCATTCAAATATCTTCAGCAACTTTTGCTGTCTGGATAGGCAGTGATGGAGCAGGTGCGTATGTGAAAGGGTAGCAGGCAGCACAGGGCATACTGACATTTTGTCTTCGTTGAGCTGCATTGACATGTGTCTGCCTCCCTCTTCCCCTTCTCAGTCCCGGAGATTTTAACTTCTAGAGATCTACTTCAAAGGGCTGAAATATGACTGAGTCTCATATGCATGGGCACCTACTGCATATTAACTATTTTTAAAACATCCCCAAAAGGCAAAATAAGACCAAAAATGGGGACAGTTTTTCCCTTCAAGGATAAGTACCAAAAAATAAGGACTGTCTTTGGTAAACAGGGGTGGATCAAATGACGTGCTACAATACTTTTGGGGGGGTGGATGAGGGGTTTCCACAGCAGCTACAGTTCCCTCAATCTCTCCTTTGAATTTAGACCACATTTTGAATGGAAGATGCGGACTAAGAGGAGGCCAACACTTAAACTTACCAATGTTTCAGCACATTGCTGCATTGTGAGGCATTGCAGAAAGGGCAGTTTTAAGCCATGAAGGGCTCACTAGAGCACCAGAAAAGAGAGGAGGGGGCAGGGCAGGCCTCAGCACTGGACACTACCATGGGTCTGGGACTCCAGGATGCTGGGAGCTGCGTACTTCATGGCTTTCAAGCAGCAGAACAGACAATCGCAACCTGCATTACTTCTCCCAATTTTCCCTCCTCTTTCAAAACAGACTGGCTGGCTACTGGTTGTAAATCAACACATTTGATTCCACTGGGTGCTTCAGTGTCTAGGCCGCACACATCTGCCCAAATGATCCAGGCCCTTGTGCTGATATTTTACAGCCGGATCCAATTCCAGTGATCCTTTATAGATACATCTCTTTAAAGACGATCAAATTTATTTTGGCATAAGCATACATGGACTAGAGTCCATTTCATCAGATTACTTATCTAGAAGTCCAGTTCTAATCATATGCTAACTAAGAATTACACTTTATGCATCTGGGCTTTAGTGCATGAACACTAAATGCCAAAATAAACTTGTTGGTCTTTAAGGTGCCACAAAGCTCTTTGTTGTTTTTGCTGTAAAAGGCTCAAATGGCTACTCACACCCTTATACATAGAAGATGTCTGATGTGCTTTAAGATTTAAGATTGCCAGCCATGAAGGCAAGCCAGGAGCCATGGTATAGGATCAGGAAACCCCAAGAAAACCTCATAACAAAACAATTCTCCCCATAAACCTGGCAGTCTGTAAGCAAGGTCCCTAGTACCTCAAGCTTAACTGGGAAGGGACACTTCCCCCCCAGGAGCAGCTTCAGCTGGGGGCTTCTTCTTACCCCTTTGAGGGTCCCTGGCCTCATCTCTTACTGTTTCACATATCCTTCTGTTAAAGAAAGAAAGGAAATCATTTATGCATAAGTACACTTTACCAGCTACCATTTCATTGTAGCTACCCAGTTCCCCTAAAGCACAGAGACTGAGGATATGTTGTTGTCACCATAACTCCCACTGCAGCAGCTTTCCGCTAGTGGGCTTCCAAACACCTATCAGAATAGATGTTAAAAAATGCAAAATTTGCATGCTATATTGATTTCAAGTAAATGACATCATACATATCCAAATAGATGTGCCAATGCAAAAATTGCATGCTACATATGATTTCAGGTAAATAATATCAGAAGTCCTAACAAAGAAGGTTTTGTTGTTGTAAAAATCATTAGGAAAGAGTGAAGATTCTGCCTGGACCTTAAAAGGCAGTCTCTGTGTCAATAAGAGTCCAAGATCCTGCAAAATGAGGATAAGAGCCTGTTAAGTAAATCTGGCTTTCCTCTTTATTCCTATCCTCTAATCAAGCCACATCACCATCTGTTAGACCCTCCATTCCCTGCAGAAGTTTGCCTGTTTTTCTTTAAATGTAAAAATGCCATATGTTTTGATTTGATATGAGACCAAATTCAAATAAATGCATCTTCTGTCTCAGAATTAACAAATAACATGAAATTGACACTTGGAATAGGATCAATGTCACCTAGGTTATGGTGATTTAGACATTTTCTAGCAAACCCTGTTATCTCTGCACACCATTATTATCCAAATATGAAAGGCACAAAGGCACAAAAGGATCACAAGGCCTCTCAAAAAGGCCACCATGTAATATAATAGTAATAGAATTAATTACCACAACCCAATATATGCCTGGGTCCAGAGCTTGGAAAAGTTACTTTTTTTAAAAGGGTGTGCCTGGTGCCATTACTGTTATCTTTTCGGCGCCAGGTCAAGACTTTCCTTTTCTCCCAGGCATTTTAGCATGTGTTTTATATTGTTTTTTATATTGTTTTAAATGTTTAAATTGTGTTTTAAATTGTTTTTAAAAGATGTGTTTTAAATTTGTATATGTGTTTTTAGTGTTTTTAGGTACTGTAAACCGCCCAGAGAGCTTCGGCTGTGGGGTGGTATATAAATACAATAAATAAATAAATAAACTACAACTCCCATTAGCCCCAGCCAGCATGGCCACTCTACCATTAGGCAGAGTGAGGCAGCCACCTCAGCCCGTGGATGCTAGGGAGTAGGAGATCATGGTAGCTCCCCACTGTTCCCCCTGAGCCCCATTAGTTAGTTTGTTGCCCTTAGATGTGAAGGAAGGCACTGTCCTGTCACCAATGTTGAAGTAAGGTTCAACTGCCAGTCCAGTTGGATTCTGTACATCAGAGGCAGGGAACCTTTATCAGCCAAAGGACTGCATTTAGCATTTCCTTGTGGACAACCTTCTGGGGAATGCATACTAGTGGTGGGTGGGGCCAGAGGCCAAAGTGGGCAGAGCAACAGATGTGACTCTTACTTTTATACAGCCTCACAAGAGTCAGAGGTTTCTACACCCCCACACCTATCTCTCCATCCAAGCACTCATGAGGCACCATCACATTAAAGGACACATTCTCTCCAAGCAAAAGCTGTTGAGGAGGGCATGGAGCAGAGTCACTAAGGGCTCTGTCCTGCAGAGAGTCCCAAAGGCCCAATAGAGAGGCCCAGAGGGCCACATTTGCCCATAGACATGAGGATGTGCATGGAATTGGGGAGTGGGGAGGAATGCCAGCTTGTCATTCACTTTGGCAGCATAATGTCTTAGGCCTATCCTGGCTTCTTGCAAGAACTCTGCTCCGCAGTAGGCTAAATTAACATAATTAACAAAATTGATTTCTTATTTACAAGCTACTATAAGTCATAAACAGATAAGCTCTCCCAAAGCTCTACAGTCTTCATTTTGTGCTTTAATTTGTTTTATCACACTTTTAGGACTGATATTAATGAATTCCAAAGTTATTGGATCTAAAGGTAGGTTCAGTGGTGGCTTGTGCCCTCTAGACCTGGTGGGGCTGCTTGGAGGTCATGGGAGCCTGGCCAATGAAAAGCTACAGGGGTGTGGTCAAGTTGTTCTGATTTTCTCCCCATCCTCCGCCTCCCTTGTAAAGTTATTATGGACACTTAAGCATTACAATTTTACAAATAGTTAGCACCTAGCACCTAACTAAACTGAAAAGTGTCTTGCTTTGGTTCAGAAGGGGTCCCTGCTGTCACAATATCGAGTGTGGGTTCATGCCAAAGAAGCTGTACATTACTCAGAAGTAAGCCCCACTGAATTCCTTAGGATTGTTCCCTGACAAATATGTACAGGATCAGAGCCTGAATTGGTTAGTCTTAAAGGTGCCACGTAGGACTGTTAACAAGGAACCCCATAAATTTCTAGACTGATAGGACAAGATTATTCCTCTCCCCCAGCTTATTTACTTCTACATCTTTTCTTCAAAATGTGGAATAATGTGGAGGCATATTAAGTGGACTAAGACCTGGGAGACCAGAGTTAAAATCAGCCATGAAACTCACTGTGTGTCCTTGGGCCAGTCACTATCTCTCAGCCTAACCTACCGCATATGGTCACTGTGAGAATAACATGGGAAAAAGGAGATCTATGAATGCCACCTTGAGCTCCTCGGAGGAAAGATGGAATGGATATAAATGTAATATCAATAAATAAGGAACAAAATTAAAAGTCCCTCTCCAGTCTCCTAATTTTGAATTGGGAGAGGGGAGCCAGGTGTGAAATCATGGGGGGGGGGGAGCCTAACCTAAGTGGAGAAAAAAGAATTTGGGATGAAACCAGGATATTCAGGCCTACAAACATTGGACTTTACATGTAGGTCTTCAGCAAATCCAATGTGTGGTTGTCTGCTCAGACAGGCTTGCCTGGGAGGTGTGTGCAGGCAGGGTGCAATCCAGGCTCCTGTACTACAAATAGGCTCTGCACACTTAGTCCTCTTCTGAACCATCCTACTTTTTCTATTTTACTATTTTAATATTTTTACTATTTTAAGTTTGCCAGAGTGTTTTGTTGTTGTTATCTTCAATTTTAGCAAACCAACAAAAAGAGCAGTACTAGCACCTTAAAGACTAACACATTTGTTAAAGCATACTTTTTTGTGGTGCTGGGGGGCTAAAGTCCACTTCATCAGAAGCATCATTCTTGATAATTCATGAAAGCTTCCAGATTAACTAGGAGTTTCGCTCACCAACCCCACGTACTATTGCCAGTGCTCCCTTCCATGGATTGCCAGCGCTCCTCCTCCTTTCCTGTCCCACAGGTCACAAGCACTCCCCTCCCTCCCCCCATGGGTCACCAGCATTCCCTTCCTTCCCCCAGGGTCACCAGTGCTCCCCCCTCCCCCCCACAAGTCACCACCCGTCCCTCCATGGGTCGCTCTCCTCCTCCCACCCACCCACCGAGGGCCAGGGCCAGCCAGCACAGCTGCCTCCACTCCTCTCGCTCACTCACCTGCATGCCGTCCCACCACTGTTGTTGCCTGGACACCGCGCATGCCACCACCGCCCTGCCTTGCCTCTCAGCGTCACACTACTCATGAACACTTCTGCGCAGGTGCAGAAGCATTCACGGGTAGCCTGATGCTTAGAAAAATATTGTATAGTAAGATAAGATATATTTTCTAGCCTCTAAAGTGCTACTAAACCATTGTTTCATTTCTGCTGTAAGCCATAGCTAGTTGTCTACCCCTTTGATTTAAAGGATACCTGAGTAACTTAGCCAGTACCATACAATGATCCAGTGGCAAAGAGGATTTTTAAATTAAGTCTCCAGATCCTCTGGTGAGCTTGTTTTTTAAAGGTATAAAGACAAGAAAGTTCTTGCAAAGTTCTACTGTGAAGTCAATACTCTACCCAATCAAACTGTGATGAAGCCTATGATATATAAGCACTACCAACTCCTCCTCAAAATCACAGCCTCCTCCCACAGACTTGAACATGGGAGACGTGATTAGGAACTATAAGCCTTAAAAATAAACAGCATGAGCATGCACAGAGTGCACCTGCCTCACCAATGACAGACTTCTGTTTGTGATTCCACAAAAGGGTATCCTTTGTATGAACAGGAAATCTTATAATCGCCACAGGAGAAGAGCCTGCTGGATCAGGCCAAAGGCCCATCTAGTCCAGTATACTCTTCTCACAGAAGCTAACCAACCAAACATACACACAGCATTTTTTTAAACCTTGGGAAAAATGGGAATGCAAAACCTCCATACTTCTCTCAAATCTAAAACACACACACACATTTATATCTGCAGTTCCAGACTTAAATACAGCAGAGGGACACAGGCACACTGAGCATTTTTTAAACCTAACTGAAAAACAGGAACGCAGAACCTCCAAACTTCTCTCAAGACTAGAGACACACAAACCCTACAATTCCAATAACACACACATGTTGAAAGTTGCAACATCCACCATTTTCCCTCCTAATCTTCCCCATTCACATAAATAAATGCATATGTTTAAGTAAAAAAGAGGTGTTCACACACTCTGTCCATCATTGCTCTCTTAACAAATATTTTTTGAAAACAAGCTGCTCAAACCAGCAGCCACACCCTTCTCCTTGACTAGCTACAAAGAATGTGCGTTGAGGTGTGACCATCAAGGAAACAGCACTGAGCATGGTCAGACTGCCCTTCAAGGCAACCCTACTAGGCCTATACCGAGGCCTCATAACAACAAGAGGGAGGGGAACCCTCCTCAACTGGTATTATAAGCTGGCATCGCATTCCTTACTACTTAATTTTCACATGGCTTTTCTACCCAGAGGCACATGGGTCCTTTTTGCCATACCTATACTTTTGGATTAGGATTGGCTGAGTGCTACAGAGACCTGATTGGTCAGAGAACAGCAGAATGACATAAATGTTTGCAGAGCTTCTCTGAGTTCAAATAAAAGTATAAAATGTATGTGGGACAGGAAAGTGTGTGGCACTGTGATTTCTTGATGGATCCCCCCCCCGCAAATTGTTTGACATTGTCCTTGGGAGGGCTGTGCTCCAGTAGCCCTGGTGGACCAACCTCCACAAAGAATCAGTACTACATATGTACTGCATGTGTCCTCTGCAGATATGTGGGTATTGGAAATGCCTGTAAATTTAAATGTTTTAGAGTAGTGGTTTTTCTCTCTTCTTCCAGAAGATGGCAATAAACCCAAGTTTATGACATCTTGCTAAATTCTTCATGGGAAGGCTTGAAACAAATTCATTAAGATGAAACTTAATTATGCTTAGTGAATCTGCATTGACTGGTAAGTTCAGTGAGGTTTCCTAATATATGAAGGATTAAGTTCATTCCTAAAAGGGATGAATGATTTTTTGTAACCTCTATGAATTAGGTTTTCCTGAAGATGATAAAAGATATCTACTCTGAAAAATGAAATGGACTGTCTTCAAGTCAATTCCGACTTATGGGCGACCATATGAATAGGGTTTTCATGGTAAGTGGTATTCAGAGGGGGTTTACCATTGCCTACCTCTGAGGCTGAGAGGCAGTGACTGGCCCAAGGTCACCCAGTGAGCTTCACGGCTGTGTGGGGATTCGAACCCTGGTCTCCCAGGGCGTAGTCCAACACCTTAACCACTATACCACACTGGCTCTACCACTACTCTAATGATGAGTAAATAAGCCTCTCCTTCAACTTGGCTATGAAACATACACAGTTCTGTGCGTAAACTGGGTATGCTGGAGTAGCTTGGAGTTGGAAGTGAGGACTGTTGTGACTGAGAACACCGCCACCATGAAAATAATCCTGGAAAGACCTTTAACTGTATTGATCATTTTGCTTTACATGAGCCAGCCTCATTACTCCTGTTTCACTGATGTAGAATAATGATAATGGTAAGGTAACATTCCCAAGGATAATTGAATTTTAAGTTTTCTCATTCTCCATCTTGATAGTTTCAGCTGACTCTCCAAAAGTCAAGGGCAAATGCTTCAGGATATTGTGCACAATAATATCAGCATGTTCTCCATTTGCCAAAGGAGCTGTGAGACGTTCTAGAGATTCAGCTGCCTTTGGATAAGAGTGCACTGGAGACAGGCAGTGCAAATGGGGGGGGTAGAAGTGGGGGGAAATGAGGTGGAGGAACTACACAGACCAAAGATTTGCTGGGCTTGCCCTTCCACATCAGCAGGTGATGGTGATAAATGTGTTTCCAGTTTGTTTGTTTTTTTGGTCACCTGTGGGGCTTATCAATGCCAGTTCCAGGATTCAGAGTTTCCCCTCATCCACCTCTGGCATGCCCCATTTTTGGGAGGCTTGCAAAGGTGGGCTGACTCCTCCACTCACGGACCTCCCTCCCCACAGGAGAAGTAGATCTGCTCTGTCCAATGGCCCTTGGATGCCCTCTCCAAAACCACTGGATTGTACCCTTAAGGTATTTTTGTACTATTTGTTTTATTTACAATATGGATAGGGAAACCTATGGCCTTCCAGATGTTGTTAGACTTTGTGGACAAATGCTATGCATGCGTGTGTTTATGTTTAAAGAAATGTTATATGTCCTCTGTGACTGCCATGAGGCCTTTGGCGACCTGGGGAAAGGGAGGGCTGAGGATGGTAGGCAGGGATGGTGAGTGAAGCAAGCAGGGGCAGAGCCCCTAGTTCAAAAATATAAAGAGGTTCCCAACTATCAAAAGATCATCTGCTAAGCATTAGCATCCATTGATGTAATATCAGCTGACTACTCTAGATTATTAACTTGCAATCTGCTTTTTAAAAGGAATGGTTGGTCAGCAGTCATAACAATACTGTCCTGCTCTCTGTGCATCTGTAAGCAGAGCCAAAACAGCCATATCTGCAGAAGTCTATGGGCATGACACAGCATGGGTGGTTAGAACTCCCACACTTTAACAGATCTACTTTGGTCTTTTACTGACAGACAGGGCTGCCAACAGATGGGTAGAAAGGATCCATTTCTACCAGGCCTGGGGTCACTAGGGGCCCAGACTCTTAGCGTCTTCTTTTTTAAGAAAGTAATTTTCTTTGTAGTCTAGAAAAAAGTTAGACACCAACATGTGAGCTGCCTTCCCGCAATTTCTGAGAAATGAGCTACCCTGCTGCTCTAAGTCCCCACCCCTTCAGGTTTTTAGCCAATAAGTGAAGTCAGAGTTGTGATTGATGAATGCACCAAGAATCAAAAGGTGCTGTTTTCTCCTCTTCTGTATTTTTCTGTCTGTCTTGTGGCTTCTGTCTCCTTGCAATCTGAGATCAAGTACTCCCTATGAGTTATTCTCTGTAGATTCTATTACACAGTAAATGTAGGGTGGGTGTTGAAGAATTTCCCACCCTCACACAAAATGGCAAATGCAAACTGAACTCTTTGCAAAGAGACTTAGGACTTAAATTCCAGGCACTTGTTAGGAATTTACCATATAATTAATTTACAGTATAATGGTATACATGTCCACTCAGAAGTAAGTCTCTTTGTGTTTAATGTGGCTTCATCCCAGGTAAGTGGGTACAGGATTGCAGCCCAGGCTTTCTTGTGAGAAAGGGGCAGAGTAGGGTCCATGGTGAGAGGGCCCCTTGTGCACAACAACATGGAAGTAAGCTCACTTGAATGCAATTGGGAGCATTTAAACACACAATAATCATGCCAGATGGGTTGAAGCCTGGAGGTATACTAAGTGGGGGTGGGGATGGAGAACAAAACATGCTCCTTTATGAAGATGCATCACTTTGGTTCCAGGAAGCAAATTTTGATCTATTTATTTTATTTATTAAATTTATATCTTGCCCTTCCTCCCAGTAGCAAACAAAAGCATCTAAAACATCATAAAAGCAGACTTTAAAATATATTAAAACAAACTATCTTTAAAAGCATATTTTTAAAGCTTTAAAAACATCTTAAAAAGCATTTCCAACAGACGCTATAAAGCAAGAATTAAGTCCCCTTGTGCAGCCATTTTATACCTCCTCCGATATTTTCTTTGCAACAACAATGTGAGGTAGGTTTTGCTGAGAGTTGATGAGTGGCACAAGGCAGAAGCACAACAGTGATGAGTTCAGGAAGTTAAAACTGAAAGTGTACATGCTTAGTCTGGCAAACTGGCTTTTGTTATAAAAAAATCAGGAGTGAAATATATATTTTTATTATTAAATGTATATCCCACCCTTCCCTCTGAAGTAAATAAAAGTAATGAAAGCATGGAAGTTTGGGGGGGTTGCCTGCTTTTGTGTGTGTGTTTATTTTTATTGCCTTGTCACCTCTTTTTTTGCCTGCGCCATGTTACATATTATGCTGTTACAGCTGCTAATTTTTCATATATATCAAGCTGTCCAAATGTTTTGTTGCTGTTGTTTTTATGACATGGAGCAGTGGAGTGGAGAGAAATGTTCACTGTGTGCTTCATAATTGTTATCCAATCTCTTGGTGTGCTTTTTTCCCCTATGGAAATAACTGCAGTGCCATGGGTAGGTGGGTGGTTAAGTTGACTGTAGCAGCAATTTCCAGGGAGGGGTGATGAGTTGCTTTCCCAGACATGGGGGGAATATGGGGGTTCTTGAGGGTGGGTTGGTGTTGCTGGCATAAACATTTAAAGGGGTTGTTGTTGTTCAAAGAGATTCAGAAAAGTAACCAAAGTGATCAAGGGTATGGAGCAAGTCCCCTAGGAGGAAAGGTTGTAGCTTTGGGGGCTTTTTAGGGTAGAGAAAAGTCAAGTAAGAGGTGACATGGGCCTCATTCACACCATACATTTATTCCATTATTATTCCACTTTAAAATGTCATGGCTTCCCCCAAAGAATCCTGGAAAGTGTAGGCTCCTGTTCTCCTCACAGAGCTACAGTTCTCAGAGGGGTTTAACAGTCAGTCCCTCTTCCCAGAGAACTCTGAGAAGTGTAACTTTATGAGAGGAATGGGTTTTCTAACAACTCTCAACACCCTTCACAGACTATACTTCCCAAGATTCTTTGGGGAAAGCCATGACTGTTTAAAGTGGAATATCAGTGGAATAAATGTATGGTGTGAATTGTTGGCAGCGGTGTATCGATTGCGTGTGCCCAGCAGTATAGAGCAAGTTGAAAGGATACCCACACACAGGCCGTTAATTGTTAAGAGTCTTTTACTGACAGGATTTCGTAAAGGAGCGGTTACAATACAGATACGAATACTTTCCTTTACTCTCCTAACACCCCCACACCTTGTAGTTTCTCTTTCAAGGCTTTATAGACTGGGTTTGCTCTGTGCCAGCTGCAGCCTCTGCTGTGAGCTGTCCTTGAGCTGCTGCACACCTTAACCCTTTACTTGTCTTTCAGTTCTGGCTTTCTGGAAAACTAGACAGATTGACTCCTCAGCAGCCTACAGTTCCCACCTTTTCCATAAAGACACAGTTAATGACATTTTATTCTTTTCGTTTCACAATTACAGTCAGTACATACCAAGCTTAATAACCATTCGGTTGTATTTCTCCTCACATATTGGTTTGGTCATGACATTTGCCAACATATTATTCGTGTTACAGTAACTTAATGTGATAAATCCTTGCTGTATGCATTCTCTTATGTGGTGGTATCTTACACTGATGTGTTTTGTGCGCTTGGTGTTCGCTTCTGACATTGCCAATCTAATGCACGTCTGATTGTCTTCATAAACCAGTATCGGCTTCTTGACTTCTATACACAGTTCCTGTGTTAGGTGTTCGAACCATTGCAGTTTGTTGCACGTGGTAGACAAACTAACGTATTCAGCTTCTGAGCTGGATATCGCAACTACCGCTTGCCTTCTGCTACACCAGTCGATTACAGACCCGTGTAGTAGTATCACAATGCCAGTGGTGGACTTACGGCTCGTTAGTTCACTCGCATGGTCTGCGTCCACATAACATTCCATGCCACCCTTTCCTTGTCCAGACATAACCAGCCCCTTCTTGCTCGTGCCCTTAAGGTATCTGAGCACTCTCTTAACGCCTTGCCAATCATGTTCTGTTGGTGTTTCTACCTTCCTGCTTAAAAAGCTGACTGCATTGCAAATGTCAGGGCATGTTACCTTCACCAAATATTGTAACTTGCCCATAATGTGTCTGTATAGATCCGGGTTCGTACATGGTATCTTGTTTGTTTCCTGTTGGAACGAAACAGTCATGGGTGTACTCACTGGTTTACATTCAGACATGCCACATATATCTAGCATCTGCTTTATTTTCTCTTCCTGTCGCAACATAAAGCTACCATCTTCGCTACGTATCGTGTCAGTTCCTAGGTAATGAGTTACAGGCTCCAAACACTTTGTATCCACGTGTTGTTTGAGGCTGTTATGGAGGCTTATCTCATCCTTCTCCTTGTGCAAAACATACAAGATATCATCCACATACACAGAACAATACATGGTTTTGGTCCCACTGTTCTTTACATACACACATGCATCTGCAATGCATCTTCTAAACCCCATAGACTTCAAAACTTCGTCTAACTTCATGTTCCAACATCTTGCACTCTGACGAAGACCGTATAAAGATTTGTGCAACTTGCAGACTAGCCCCGGTTTTGTTACAAACCCTGGAGGCTGTTCCATATATATCTCCTCCTGTAGGTCTCCATGCAAAAAAGCAGTACCTATATCGTAATGGTACACTTTCATGTTCTTCATCGCAGCTATCTTAAGCAGTAGTCTCAGAGCTTGGAAGTAACTCGTTAGAAATAACGAATTACTTGTAATTTGTTACAATTTTGCATAACGAGTGGGTAACTTCGTTACATTTTGTATGTAACAGAACGAGTGGTAATTTCATTACTTTTGAGCTGCAAATGTAACTTTTTTGCGTTACATTTGGACGTTACTGGGGGGGAAGCAGGGGAAATCATCTGCTGCTGTGATTGGTGGAATGGTGGAGGAAAGATATTTGCCTCAAACTGGGCTTCTGCGCTGTTTAGCTCTTCCCTCGTGCTCTATGGAGGCACGAGGGAGGAAGTGGAGAGTCAGACAGAGCTGGAGGGCAAGGAGGAGTAGAAGGCAGAAGCAGCAGAATGGAAGTGAAGAGCTGTGGAGGTGAGTGTATGTGTTACCCTTTCCAGCCTACTCTCCCTGCCCCCCCCTCGTCCTGCCTCCCTCAGCCTGCTTGCCCACCCCCTCTGCTCTTCCTGGCACCCCCTGCTTGTCCTTGCATCCCCTCCGCTTGTCCTTGCATCCCCTCCACTTGTCCTTGCACCCTCTTTGCATCCCCTCCGCTTGTCCTTGCACCCTCTTTGCACCCCCTCCGCTTGTCCTTGCACCTTCTCTGCACCCCCTCCGCTTGTCCTTGCACCTTCTCTGCACCCCCTCCGCTTGTCCTTGCACCCTCTTTGCATCCCCTCCGCTTGTCCTTGCACCCTCTTTGCATCCCCTCCGCTTGTCCTTGCACCCTCTTTGCATCCCCTCCGCTTGTCCTTGCACCCTCTTTGCATCTCCGCCGCTTGTCCTTGCACCCTCTTTGCATCTCCGCCGCTTGTCCTTGCACCCTCTTTGCATCCCCGCCGCTTGTCCTTGCACCCTCTTTGCATCCCCGCCGCTTGTCCTTGCACCCTCTTTGCATCCCCGCCGCTTGTCCTTGCACCCTCTTTGCATCCCCGCCGCTTGTCCTTGCACCCTCTTTGCATCCCCGCCGCTTGTCCTTGCACCCTCTTTGCATCCCCGCCGCTTGTCCTTGCACCCTCTTTGCATCCCCGCCGCTTGTCCTTGCACCCTCTTTGCATCCCCTCCGCTTGTCCTTGCACCCTCTTTGCATCTCCTCCGCTTGTCCTTGCACCCTCTTTGCATCTCCTCCGCTTGTCCTTGCACCCTCTTTGCATCTCCTCCGCTTGTCCTTGCACCCTCTTTGCATCTCCTCCGCTTGTCCTTGCACCCTCTTTGCATACCCTCCGCTTGTCCTTGCACCCCTCCAGAGAGGGTGAAAATTGGGAACTGGCAAGAGACTAGGGGGTAGGTGCAGTCTCATACTTCTGTTTGTGTGTTTTGCTTCAGTTATGTGCCTCTCATAGAGCGACTCTCACTAGGCAGCAAGAGATGACTACCCCAAGCAACTAATTTGGGGCACCATGCAACAAATTATTAGCTATTTTAATTTTTGGTTGTTGTATATTTACTGTCAGGAAGAGGTACTTGTGAGATTTTCTGCCTCAAATGCCAACATCACTTTTCAAGCTATGGTACTATGACCTTGACTTGGGGGCAGGGCACCATTTGCTCTTCTGCTTCAAGTAGCAAAATGTCTTGGGCTGCACCTGCTTGCAGTCATTTCACATACTGGACAACTAACATGGCTTTTTGGTGAAGGGCAAGAGAGAATAAGACTGTTATCTCAAAAACAGTTGTGCTTGAGGAAAAGATGGCAAACATATGTAGAACTGAACTTTTCTGCAATAATATAGACATTTGCATAGGGTATTTTTTTCTACTCATGGAATATTAAATCTTTAAGTCCTAAATCCTTTGTCATCCCCTCCCCCTTGTGCACACCCTTTACACTGTCTTTCTCCCTATGCATGTAGGTCAAAATGACAACTGGTGTAGTTTGGGAATTAACAGAACGAGAGCTGAATTACAACTCAAAAAAGAACTTCCCTGCGGAAAATATGTGGAAAAAAGGTTTGAAATTTACATTATGTTATAATCTTAAAGAAAATTTTGGTACATGACTCCCGAAAAGTTGTCAAAAATGTATAGTAATGTTTCTAATGTATGTTGGAAATGTAAACAACAAGAAGGATCTTTTTATCATATGTGGTGGTCGTGCAAACAGGCAAAATTATTTTGGGCACAGATAGGTAGGGTGATGCAAAAATTTTTAAAGATAAATATTCAGTCAAAGCCAGAATTTTTTTTATTGGGTTTTATGGACAAACAAAAGGAAAAGAAATATGGAAGAATAATATTATATATATTACGGCAGCAAGATTATTATATGCACAAAAGTGGAAAATGGAATCAATACCAACAATGGAAGAATGGCTATTGAAATTAATGGACTTAGTTGAGATGGACAAATTGACATGCCTTCTCAGAGAAAAAACGACAGATATATTTCTTAAGGAATGGAAGCCTCTTTTGGACTTTTTGTTGAAAGAAAAAAATGAAATGATGATAATGGGATTTGATGATTAATTAAGATAGACTATGGAAAAAAGTGAATTTCTTATGTTTTAGGGGACAGGTTTGATATATATTATATACTTATAGCTGATCTGTAACAAATCGGAAGTCAAGTTCTTTTTTATTTTTGTTGTATTGTTTTTGTTGTTTGATTTTGTTGTGTTTGCTTTATGAAAATTTGAATAATAAAAATCATTATATATATAAAAAAGAACTTCCCTGCTGGTGTCTGCTACTGATGTGGGGGGCATTTTGTTAGGGAGAAGTGATGAGAGGGGGTAATTTGCTGCTGAAACTTTTTATCTGCAACCCCTTCCCTGGCCACTTTTCCCTAGCTGATGGAGGTCAATAAGGAAAAATATGGGGCATTGCACTGGTAAAGTGGCAGGCATGGAAAACAGCCCCTTCCATCTATCTCCTACTTCACCTACCCAAATGCACCCCAGCAAATGCTTTGCACATTGACAGCACACATTTAGTTGGTTTTCTGGTATTTGCTGCTGAAAGTGTAGTTCCATGCTGGGTGTAGCTGGGACGTTCTGAGTTCATATCTTACCACAGCCATGAACTTGCTGGATGACCTTCTGGCCACACCCACGCCAGACATTTATGCCACTTCAAACAGTCATGACTTCCCTCAAAGACTCCCGGCAAGTGTAGTTTGTGACGGGTGCTGAGTGTTATTAGGAGACTCCTATTCTCCCGACAGAGCTCCAATGTCCAGAGTGGTTTAACAGTCAGCCCCTCTTCTCAGACAATTCTGTGGCTGGAGTTCTGTGGGGGGAATTGGCCTGTCAGGTGTGCTTTAACTTGGATTCCTGCATTGAGCAGGGGTGTGGACTTGATGACCTTAAAGGTTCCTTCTAACTCTACTATTCTATAATTTTCTGTTAGCTGAGACATCTCTCTCTCTCTCACACACTCACTCACTCACTCAGCCACTGAGCATTTCATAACAGAGCATGCTCAGTACTCATTTGGGCTGTTTTGGGAGTCATCCCCTTTCTGTTTTCTCTCTCACTTTTTTGTATTCTGCAACACTTGGGGTTCCCTCTTGCCCACTAATACTCCTTATTATGTGTGGTATGGATGGTGATACCATGGCTACATAAGCAACAACACTTCCAGCCTGAGCTTCAGAAATAGAGGGAATGACACTCTGACCAGTTTACGTGGTTAGTATTTAAATCTGATTGGAAACTGTTCAGTTTGACACAAGGTGGCTATTAAGCATGACCTAAAAGCTGCAATTCCAAGCATACTTACTTGGAAGTAATTCCCATAGCAGTAAATAGGATTTACTTCTGGGAGTATAGAATCAATCCGTAAGAGTCTCCCAGTAGACACCATACATGTAAGGACATGGCTTTTCCCCAAGAATCTTGGGGACTGTAGTTTACTCCTCACAGAGCTACAATTCCCAGCACCCGTAACAAACTACAGTTCCCAGGATTCTTTTTTGGGGTGGTGGTGGAAATGTGCTTTAAATCTGTCATGTGTATGCAACTTTGGTGAGATAATAGCTGAAGGTAATCAGCCCAAAATGATAACAAATAATCAGTAGGCATTCCCAAAAGACATTCAAACAGTGGGCAAAAAAATGTGAGAATTACAGAGGCAAACACAGAATGCAGTTAAGCAATAAAGTAATCCAAGAGAGATGAGACACCTTTGTCTCTGCTCTCTCCCTCCTGAGCCAGGAGGGCAACTCCCAAACCTGAGTGTTGTGCCTCCAAGTTAGTTAGAACTAGGTATGCCTTTCCTATCTACTATGTATTTCTATAAATAGAATAGCTTTTCTTATTTTACTAAGTCTTAAGTCTCAGTGATCTCAGTGCAGGGTAAAAGCCTGCCACTTAGGTAAACACACACATTGGCACACACACATCTCAGACTGTTGACAATCTCTGCTAATATCTATACAAATGTACATAACATGCATCACCTGAACTCACATGATCTAGAGTTACCTTAGATCTTGCAACATTTGCAAATGAGAAGCAATAGGGTTTTATATTAGTTCTGATTGTCTATTGGGCTATCATAGGGTATGTATTTTTTGCCTTTTCTATGGCAAAAACTCCAACTTCAGTGGAATTTATGTGATGTGTTCTAACCATTTGAATGTGGCTAATGAATGCTTTATTCTTTCATCAGAACTTTAGCAGTAGTACTAAAATACTAATAAAAAAGGGAAAGAGAAAAAATACTTTACATACATCATTCAGCTGTATTGTTAATTATAGATATAGATATAAAGGATAAATGGCATTTTGTCAAAAGTATTTTTGCCTACATTTTATACCTCCTCCTTGGTTTTCCAAGCTTGGCATGGAATGCTTGTCATACAGAATTAATTTGAAATGCTGCATTATCATAATCATCTTCTTCAAAATAAAAAAAATAAATGTACTGCCTTCAAGTTGATTCCGACTTATGGTGACCCTATGAATAGGGTTTTCATGGGAGGCAGTGACTGACCCAAGGTCACCCAGTGAGCTTCATGGCTATGTGGGGATTCGAACCCTTCTACTACCCCCTGTGTGTGTGTTTTTAGTTTTAATATTGTTTTAGGCTACTTAGATGTGAAGCAGCCAAGGCCAGCACCTTGTAGGCATTTTTTTAAAAAAGCAACTGAAATGTAATTGTAGTGATTACTTTTGAGAAAAAGCAAAGTAATCAGTTACTTTCAGAACAATTGCAATGGTAACTGTAATTACTACTTTTTTGGCCAAGTAATTGTAACTGTAATTTATTACTTTTTAAAAGTAATCTTCCAAGCTCTGAGTAGTCTTATAGATTCATGCTTAACGACTGGGGCAAAGACATCGTCATAGTCAGTACCATACTGCTGTGTAAACCCTTTGGGAAGTAAGCGCACTCTATATCTTTGCACATCCCCTGTGCTAGTCCTTTTTCTCTTAAATACCCACTTGCAGCCAATTGCCTTCTTTCCTGTGGGTAGATTTCCCAAGGTCCATGTACCGTTTTTGTCCATGGCATTTAGCTCCTCATGCATGGCTGCCTGCCATTTGGCCTGCTCAGCCTCAGATAACCGCCTGATGTCATTGATGCTGGAGGGGTCCTCCTGTATCACATCAATTGAGGTTAAAGCGGTAGTGAGTGCCAGAGACAAGTTTATCACTGGGCACGTCATTGGTATGCATTCTGGGCTTTTGCTGACATCCCTTTGTGTTGTCACCTTGTCTTCCACCCCTTGAACAAACCTCAAAAAACCCAGTTTGATATGATATAGTGCGTTCTTCAGATACCCTCTCAAACAGAGCTTGTCCCCTTTCCTTATCTCACATGTCCCTTGTCTAAACGTGACAATATATCCCATTGCGTTCAGTTTCGTAACAGACATGATATTATTTTCTAAGCCTGGTACATATAATACGTCAGTCATTACAGTGTTAAGTACGCTTAACTTTACAGTTCCCCTCCCCAATACCTGTCTGTGCGTGCCATCCGCAAGCACAACATCCTCTTTCATGGAAAGTGTAGTTTTGAATAATGTTTTGTCCTTTATCATACTGTGGGTAGCGCCTGAGTCTACAACCCATACAGTGCAATCTCTGTCCTCTTTTCATGAACTTGATACTCTGACTATGTGTACTTTCGAAGGCTTCCTTCCTTGTCCTTTCCACTTCGCTTCACAGTCTCTTTGTAGATGAGTATTAAAACCACAGACGTAGCAGGCCTTTAGTCCGAAAGATCGTGCTTCTGTGTCCGGAAAGTTTAGCTTTCTGCTTTCTCTTTTCTCATTTCGCTCCCTTCCTTCGGCTTCCTTTTGTCTCTCCCACTCCTGTAGCAGTTTGCCCGATACATACTCGACTGTCAGACCCTCGTCTGGCATAGCTTCCAACGAGCTTACGATCGGATCCCAGGACGAATTCAGTGATGAGAGAATGATGTACACTTGTTGCAACTGTGTGTGCACCACATTCCTTTCTTGTAGCTCCGCAAACAGTTTCTTTATCTCCAATAAATGGGCAGACATTGTCCCATCATCAGGCATCTTCATCTGATAGAGTCTGCGTGCTAAATGGATTTTACTGCTGGCTGTCTTTCTTACGTGAACCTCGTTTAATGCAGTCCATATAAGCCTCGCTGTTGGCTTATCTTGTATATGCAGCAACTGGGAATCATCTACTGCCAAGATGATAAACGCCCTTGCTCTTTCATCCATTCAAATCCATGGAGCCAGTTGCAGTTCCACCGGTGGGTCGGTCACAATCACCTGCCATAAATCTTCCTTAGCAAGGAACGCTTGCATCCTTAATCGCCAACAGGAATAGTTTCGTTCGGTGAGCCTTTCCAAAGGCATCCCGGCTGAAAGTGAGACTGCCATGCCTGCAGCCACGTCTCCTGAACACTTCTGGACACTATTCCTTCTTTCTTCCTTGGCACTGTGGACAAGCTGCGCTTTCTAAGCCTCTGGGCTTGCTGGACTTGCTGGGCTGGCTGGGCCCATAACCCTTGTTGGCAGCGGTGTATCGATTGCGTGTGCCCAGCAGTATAGAGCAAGTTGAAAGGATACCCACACACAGGCCGTTAATTGTTAAGAGTCTTTTACTGACAGGATTTCATAAAGGAGCGGTTACAATACAGATACGAATACTTTCCTTTACTCTCCTAACACCCCCACACCTTGTAGTTTCTCTTTCAAGGCTTTATAGACTGGGTTTGCTCTGTGCCAGCTGCAGCCTCTGCTGTGAGCTGTCCTTGAGCTGCTGCACACCTTAACCCTTTACTTGTCTTTCAGTTCTGGCTTTCTGGAAAACTAGACAGATAGACTCCTCAGCAGCCTACATGAATGTGGCCATGATAGAAGTGTATAAAATTATGCATGGCATGGAGAAAGTGGATCACAAAACGTTTTCCTTCCTCTCTCATCACACTAGAACTTATGGACATCCAATGAAGCTAAATGGTGGAAGTTTCAGGACAGACAAAAGAAAGTACTTCTTCAAGGTAAGTGTACACTGTCATGCACTAGTGCCATCAGCCTGGCACTCCATGCAGTCCCAAGACTCAACTTCCCAACCAGGGCAATTGATCCTGGCAAAATATCTCCCCTTGTCAGGGTTGAGTAGGCCAACAACAACCTTGCAAGATAGGTAGACTGCCACCAACCCTTAAACTGGTCAACCACTCTGAGTCAAGGGGAAACCCAGAGCACCAGACTAAATCTGCCAGCAATTCAAAAAGATGAGCCAGAAGGACACTCCTTGTCCTGGAGCCTTAAGCAAAACCAAATACACAGTACAGTAGGGCCCCACTCATATGGAGGGTTAGGTTGGAGACCCCCGCCAAAAAGCAAAAATCGCCAAAAAGTAGAACATAGCATAAAATGGAGCCCACACCCTTCTCAGACTCAGCTGGAGGGAGAGCAGCAACAGACAACCAACCCCACAGACACTGCCACCAGGAGTGAAAGAAAGGGAGCCGCTGCCACCATGAGCTCCAGAGAGAGAGCCGCCTCCGCAAGCTCTGCCTCAGTAGCCAGCGAGCTCCCAATGGCTGCAGCAGCGAGCCGCAGAGTAAGGAGCCGCCACCAAGAAAGAAGAGAGCCGCCTTTGCGAGCTCTGCTTCAGTAGCCGACAAGCTCCAACGGCCGCAGTAGTGTGCCGCGGAGGGAGGAGCCACAGTAGCGTGGCCAACGGGGGGAGATCAGAAGCAGCACCGTGTAAAGCGGGCATGAGATGGAGTCACCGCTGCAAGCTTCCAACTCGCCCCTTCAACCAGCTAAGGGGGGGCGCCACCGCTAAAGCAAAGGTGGCTGTAGCAGCCTCTGCTGACCCCAAAGATGAGGAGGGCAGGCAGGGAAACAGCTTCTGCTGTTCCCAGAGGAGGCAGTAGCAGCCTCCGCTGTCCCCAAAATTGAGGAGGACAGGCAGGGAAACAGCCGGGTAGAAGGAAAATGGGGGGGAAAACACCAACTGAAAAGAACCACCCCCAAAACAACCCAACCAAAAAACAGAAAATACTAAAAGTGAAAGAGGAGGGACGGGAAGACAAAAGAAGCTGGGTACAAAGGGACAACAGCGACAGCCCCAGTCCCAATACACTCTCTCTCACACACACACTACCTGGGGAAAACCGCCATATTAACAGAACACTGAGAAGCAGAACGACAAAAAGCGGGGCCCTACTGTAGTCTGTGGTCAGTGGCCAAGGTACCAGATTCAGAGCCAATTTTCCCCTGCAATGAACACACATTGGTAAATAAGAAGTAGCTTTATTGAATAAAACTTAAGTGCACAATTAATAGCAGCAAAATGGTTCCTTAAAACCCACACCCCAAAGAGGCCAGATAAAAATACAGAGAGTTCAGTCAACAAAACAAAACAAGCTAACTAATCTATTCTCTACTTACAGAAGAGGTAGTTGTAAAGTCCCACATGTCCTCAGAGATGCACAGCTTGGGTAATAGACGGCAGTGGAACCCACACAGACACCCACCTATAGGCAAGATGGAACCCAGGGGAACAAAGGCTAAAGATTGCACTTCTATACTTATGGGCCCTAGTAGCAGTCCAGAACTAATTAGCCAATCAGGGAGTTTTCTCATGATGTAATACTTCTTCTAGCCTTCATGCCTAACTGGTACATACTCCCCACCATTCCCAGGCCAAGCTGATCTTGGGTACCTGGCCCTTAACAGATAAGCAGGTGTTCTCACTCAGGCCTTCTAATTAGCTGCAGCTGGGAAATGAAACTGCAAAAACTCTTTACTCTCACACAGAGGCCCCATTTTAAGACAAGATGAAATCCCACAGTTGTTTGCACAAGATCCATGTTACATTCAAGCTCTGTTGACATACACCACCTCGATCTCTTTAAGAACAACAGAAGAACCTTCTGGATCAGGCCACTGGCCCGTCTAGTCCAGCATCCTGTTCTCACAATGGCCAACCAGATGCCTATGGGAAGTCCACAAGCAGGACCTAAGTGCAAGAACACTCTCCCCTCCTGCAGTTTCCAGCAACTGGTATTCAGAAGCTTACTGCTTCTGACTGTGGAGGCACAACACAGCCATCATGGCTAGTAGCCATTGATAGTCTTATCCTCCATGTATTTGTCTAATCCTCTTTAAGAGCCATCCAAGTTGGTGGCCATGATTGCCTCCTCTGGGAGTGAGTTCCTCAGTATGTGCTGCATGAAGAAGTACTTTCTTTGCCTGTCCTGAATCTTCCAACATTCAGCTTCATTAAATGTCCATGAGTTTTAGTGTTATGAGAGCCGGGGAAAACCTTTTCTCTATTCACTTTCTCCATGCCATGTATAAAATCATACTGTTCTGTCATGTCACCTCTTACTCACCTTTCTCTAAACTAACGAGCCCCAAATGCTGGAGCCTTTCCTCATAGAGGAGTTGCTCCATCCCCCTGATCATTTTGGTTGTCTTTTTCTGAGCCTTTTCCAACTCTGCAATATATTTTTGAGGTTAGGTGACCAGAACTGTACAAAGTATGTGTGTCGCAGGGGTTGTCAGCACAGCACTCACAGCCACACATGCATCTGCAGAGGCATCTGCAGGCGCCCTTTCCCTCTTCTCACTGAAATCAGGCTTAAAAGAAGCATTCCACTGTAGCCAATAGAGAAGGTAGCAGTGTGCTTGGTTAAGGGGTGTGTATGTGTGTAGTTATTCCCGATCTCTGTGTATGGATGTGAAAGTTGGACAGTGAAAAAGGTGGATAAGAGAAAAATCAACTCATTTGAAATGTGGTGCTGGAGGAGAGCTTTGCGCATACCATGGACTGTGGAAAAGACAAATAATTGGGTGTTGGAACAAATTAAACCAGAACTATCACTAGAATCTAAAATGATGAAACTGAGGTTATCATACTTTGGACACATCATGAGAAGACCTGATTCACTAGAAAAGACAATAATGCTGGGAAAAACAGAAGGGGGTAGAAAAAGAGGAAGGCCAAACAAGAGATGGATTGACTCCATAATGGAAGCCCAGACCTGAACTTACAAGATCTGAACAGGGTGGTTCATGACAGATGCTCTTGAAGGTCGCTGATTCATAGGGTCGCCATAAGTCATAATCGACTTGAAGGCACATAACAACAGCAACAACAGAATAGGCAGAATCCTCTTATGTTCTTAACTAGAGCTTTAAGAACAAATTAAACCAGAACTATCACTAAAAGCTAAAATGATGAAACTGAGGTTATCATACCTTGGACACATAGTGAGAAGACATGATTCACTGGAAAAGACAATGACGCTGGGAAAAACAGAAGGGAGTCGAAAAAGAGAAAGGCCAAACAAGAGATGGATTGATTCCATAAAGGAAGCCACAGACCTGAACTTAGAAGATCTGAACAGGGTGGTTCATGACAGATGCTGTTGGAGATCGCTGATTCATAGGGTCACCATAAGTTGTAACTGACTTGAAGGCACACAACAACAGCATGTGTGTAGTGCCCACAACATTTCACTGGCTTACAAATTGCCAGGAGCTAAAAGAGGGTGGTGATCCCTGGTGTGAGGGAAGTGCAGCACTGGGCTTGATGACATTGCTCCAGCCCCGCCTCATGTCCCTATGGCCTGGACCTGCTGTCATTGGTACTAGAAGATTGCAAGCAGTGAGCTTACTGCTGTATGCATAAAGTGTTGATGGTGGCGGTTCTTGCATGACACAGCATACGTTACTTTGGAGTTAAGTTGAGCAAGAAACTTCTCAGATGCATTAGATCAGGTTAAGAGTCTTTATTAAGACATTAGGGCCAACAGGCTTAAGAGTAAATACATGTAGAGTTTCTTCAGTCACCCCCCCTTCTGGTACATCTCTCTCCAAAGGTAAACACAGAAGACAACCTCTCAGTTCAGAGGCAATATACAGAAGACACAACTTACAGACTCTGTTAGAACTTTCCCAGTTGCTATCTCACGTTACCATGACAACCGCTGGCCTTGGATGTCTGCTCTCTCTCAGGCCAGGAGATAACAGTTACTTCTCCAAACTTGCAGGCTTTATGGAAAACAACTAGAGACAGTAATGCCTATGGGTCAACAGCCCAACATATTCCCCTTTTTCCATCAAGACTGCAAAACTTTCCATTGCATCTATAACTTTTCCATTTCAGCAATACATTTCTACAATACAGTAAATCTTTCAGGCGGTTTCTCTATGTTTGATCTTGTAGAATGTCTTAAAGGCACTAGGGCTTCTGCTCTCTCTGCCCCCCCATTTGTGCTTGTGCTTGTGTGTCACTTGACCCTGTGAGAATGACTGTTTGCCTTTGATCACAAGGCTTCTCTGCAACTTTAATGCTTCTGCTCAGGATTAATTGCTGTGTTTCTGGACACCAAACTCTGAAATATGCATTCTCTTGTGCTCTAGGTGCACGTTTGCCACGTCTCTTACCCTGTGGCTTGTAAACTCAGCTGCGATGCACTCTTTCAGGCATCAGCCTGACTGCATTAATGAATACTGTGGCTGTGAGCTTTTAACAGCTGTCTTCTTACAGCTCTGACCATCATTCTCTTTCTGCCTCATTAAACTTAAGGCATCAGCACACTTTACACCCATGGTCATTTTAAACTGCCCTCGTGTCATGAAACCCTGACAGACAACTTTGCCTCTTCTTTGCACAAAACTCTGTCAAACAAGACTGAAAATTGACAACTCACCAGTTTTCTTACTGACAATATGTTATGAGCCAATTCTGGTACAAACAAACAATCTGACAGTATTCCAAGTTTATCAAATCTCACCAGTCCTCGAGCCTCCACATTCTTCTGCGATCCATCCGCAAGTAAAACAAAGTCCTGCACATCTTCTGAAGTGTAAAACAAACTCCTGTCTGTGATTAATATATGGCTCGCACCGCTGTCAAGAATCCAGTTAACAGGTCCTAAATCTTGAGACTTCTGTTTACAAACAAAGTTCACACTTCCCTGTTTCCAGCCTCCGTCCCTGGAGTTTCGCTTGACTGCACAGTCTCTCTGGAGATGCCCACGAGCTCCGCAAACATAACAAGCCTTTAGCCGCTGCTGCTTCTGCTTGCTTCCGACTGCCTCCTTCGGCAAGGCACTTTTTGCCTCTTTGCTTTTGACAGCTTCCATCAGCTCGGCTCTCTGCGCCTTCTGCCTCCGCTGCCATTCCTGGGACAAATCCTGCAACGCGTCCCACATCTGTTTAGCCGACGGCTCATCTCTCACACACATCAGTTGAGAATCTGATAGAGCCAAGATTATAAACGCCTGCGCCCTCTGGTCTCGACGCTTCCAGGCCTCGGTCGGTACCGCCGGGGGGTTTCCATCAATAGCTTCCCATAAATCCTCCTTTACTAGGAAAGCACGCATCCTTGGCTTCCAACTGCCATAATTCTTTTCATTAAGTCGTTCCATCGGCAAGCCTCCAGACATGTTTACAGCAATTCTGCTCACCTCTGTCTGGCACAATCAATCAAGCTGCCCTCTCTGGAACTCCGTCTGCCGTTCAGACCAGCAACTTACTCTTGTGTAACGTGCTGTGGATCTGGGCCCATAACCCTGTTGATGGTGGCGGTTCTTGCGTGACACAGCATACGTTACTTTGGAGTTAAGTTGAGCAAGAAACTTCTCAGATGCATTAGATCAGGTTAAGAGTCTTTATTAAGACATTAGGGCCAACAGGCTTAAGAGTAAATACATGTAGAGTTTCTTCAGTCACCCCCCCTTCTGGTACATCTCTCTCCAAAGGTAAACACAGAAGACAACCTCTCAGTTCAGAGGCAATATACAGAAGACACAACTTACAGACTCTGTTAGAACTTTCCCAGTTGCTATCTCACGTTACCATGACAACCGCTGGCCTTGGATGTCTGCTCTCTCTCAGGCCAGGAGATAAGTTACTTCTCCAAACTTGCAGGCTTTATGGAAAACAACTAGAGACAGTAATGCCTATGGGTCAACAGCCCAACATAAAGTTCCCTGTGGGATTTAGAACCCTCATCACACAGGGCTCTAGAAGCCAGAAGGCTTCTGTGCAAGCAGCCTACTCGTATAGAACAGGGTCTCTGCTTCAGACTTTCTAGCATCAGTGTGTGGAAAGCACCAAGACTGGGCAATGGGGATGTGGGAATAGGACACTAAGCACTGTTTTACATTTCCTCTCACATCATGGAGGCATAACAGCTAAATATGGCTACAAATCTGCATTATTCCCTCCTTCAGAGTTGTACTGTTAGTGTGAACAGTACAGTAGGGCCCCACTTTACGGCGTTCCACATTACGGCATTCCGCTGATGCGGCGGCTTTCAAGCAGGGGAAGTTCCCTGTTTTAAAGCCAATTTTGCCACGTTTTCGCATCATTTTTTGTGACATGGCCCATTATAGTCTATGGGGCCCCGCTTTACGGCGATTTCCGCTGTACGGCGGGGGCCTGGTCCCTAACCCGCCGTTATTAGCGGGGCCCTACTGTACTGAATTTTCCATTAATTCACTTATTTGCTATCGTTGCAGATCGGATTTTATGTAGTGATTTTCTGCAGCTATTTTCGGAAACAGATTTTTAAAAAACTATTGATACTAATATCAATATTTTTTATCAACATTTCCTTTAAAATATTGATATTTCCTTGAAAATTGAATATTAAAATCAATATTTTTCCACGAGGGTAAAAAAAGGATTGGTAAAAGCAGTGGTTTGTGGACAAAGAACAAACTCGAATTGATATCATCCTGTTAAGTTAAATGCCTGATTTGACTATGGTGATGCATGCCTTAGTTACATCCCGTTTAGACTACTGTAACGTGCTCTACGTGGGGCTGCCTTTGAAGACTGTTCGGAAACTTAAACTGGTACAAAGAGCTGCAGCCAGAGTATTAACAGGGGCTGGTTACAGGGACCATACAACTCCCTTGTTACAACAGCTCCACTGGCTGCCAGTTTGTTTCCAGTCACAATTCAGAGTGCTGGTTTTGACCTTTAAAGCCCTATACGGCCCAGGTCCAGGCTATCTATCAGACCGTATCTCCCTATATGAGCCTGCCCGGGCCCTGAGATCTTCAGGAGAGGCCCTTCTCTCAGTCTCAACACCCTCGCAAGTGCGATTGGTGGGGATGTGAGATAGGGCCTTCTCGGTAATTGCTCCTAGGTTCTGCAACTCCCTTCCTAGGGAGGCACAAATGGCCCCCTCCTTGCCATCCTTCCGTCAGCAAGTAAAGACTTTTTTATTCCAACAGGCTTTTGGGATAAAAGGTGTTTAGGATTGAGCTTTACAAGGCTTGTTTTATTGTTTTATATTATTATCTGTATTATTTTAAATTGTTTTTAGATTTTTAAGTGCCTTTTACAGTTTTAAGGTTGTGCATAGTTTAATTTTATTTTAATTGTATGTTTTTCTATGTTTTTAACTACATGTAGTTTTATTTGTAAGCCGCCCTGAGTTCCAGTTTGGAAAAAGGGCAGGGTAAAAATAAAGTTTCAATTCAATTCAATTAAGTTGACTGAATGCTTTTCAACCAGCACTGGCCAATGGATCCCATTCCTAGGAGCAGTAAAATGAGTATGTCAATCAGAGACAACAACATCTGAAACTTGACTTGTTCTGCTGAAGAGTCAAAAGTGGTGGGGGCGTGGGGCAGCCTGCCAGTTTACTTGAACCAAAAAGGAAAGAAACCCAACCTAAACAAGCCTGGAAGGATTCAATTGGGCTAGATGATCTATCTATTCAAACATTACATGTAATTTTATTCTGTTTGAAATTGCTATCAACCATAATTAAAAACTTCCATATGTATCAGTACAATACGATTCCTTGTGCTAGGTCTTTCTAATAAATATAAATTTAATATACATAAAATGACTAGCATTCATAAAACCGTGTATATAACAATCATGTATAACAATAAAATGTCTTTGTGCTGAAATATCCCAAATGCGTTCCAACCTATACAGATCTTCTTCAGTAGGAACTGTAAACTTTTATCAGCTAAATGCTGTTGTGCAGCCTTGCCAGTTTGACATGGGCTGCTTATTTCTCCTTTCTTCATTCCTGCTCCTGATGCTTGTGATATGACTCCAACAGCACAATAAAGGAGTCTCAACCATTTATATTGCTGTCAGAAGAAGTTTGAGGATTATTCATCTGCCCGTTTTTAACAATGTGGTTATATCATAAAGCCCCAATGAGAGCTAGTGAATGCTTTGACCTGCATTTAAGTTGTCACTCAGTAGCTCCTGAATCAACTCATAGTTTAAATGTTTTCCAGGATACAATGAATCTCAATCTCAGTGTGGGTGCAATTGCAAGACCGGTCCCACCATTAAGCCACAAAAATCAATACACAGCTGTAGCTCAGTAGCATAGCATAATGTTTGCATGCAGAAGTTTCCAGGTGTTAGCAAAGTCATTTAAGTAATGTAGACAAAGTCCAGAGAGAAAATATCCTGATAACACTTTACTAGGTAAACTGAACAAAGCCAGTGTATAATTTGAGGAGAAAATTGTCTTTCTTAGTTAAGGCCTTGTTCAGAACAGGGAGATGTACAAACATTCAAGAAAAAAACATTCCCAGATCTACACAGCCAATCAGAGCATATGGTTCTTCAACATAGATCATGCCACTCTGCCTGGTTGCTAGGCAACAACTCCCCCCTCGTGGTTGACTTACTGATATCAGAATTAACCCTTAATTCACAAACTGATCTCTGCTGTTGTACTTTCAATACCAGGTCTAATCCCTGGATCTCTAGGTAGGGCTGGGGAAGATGCCTCTCTAATTCCTGGAGAGATGCTGCCAGTGCTGAGTTCGATGGACCCATGGTCAGATACAGTATAAACCAGTTTCCTAAGTTGCTACTTTCACCATGTAGAAATGATTTTCTTAACTGGTAAATCTCTGAATTAAATGAGTTTCAAAGCTGAGGTATAACAACAGTGAGACATCATGTTTTAGGCATATATTTCTGTCATAAATTAGACCCATTTGACTGAATGGAGATGGCCTGGCTGCAATGTGTTGGTGGATCACTACTACAGTACTACTGCAGAGCAAGACATTTGCAGCACTGCGTACCTATATTTATACAAACAGGACTCAGATACTTTAAGTTTCTACAGATTTTACGTTATTGTGTAATTTTTTAAAATTAATAATTACCCTGGAAAACATTAAAGTTTGTGTTGGATCAGTGAATTGGTAACCATAGGAAGCAGCAGGAAGCAGACCTGCTGGTCCCACAAATGGTAAATCAAGCCCAGCTTTTGTTCTCTTCCTTGAGCACAATATTTTTTGTTCCTCCACACACTGGAATTTCAGTTTAGGTTAACCCTGTAATTAATATTTATTAAAGGCCCGAGTTTCTGAGATTACAAAATTAGCCAGTGCTATTGCTCTGCACCAAAATATAGCAATCTCACACTGTGATTCTTCTTACTCACATGTAAGTATCGCTGAAATCAAAGGGATTCACTTCCAGTGTTTCAGATTGAGATACTAATGAATGAATCACAAAAGATAAAAGACAGAACACTGTTTCAAATTGTAAATTATTTCGATTGCTTCTTATTTTAACACATAATGTTGCTACACTTTACTCCATGGGGCCTGCTGATCATTAAAAACGCTCCCTTTGAACATGGATGTTTGCAATCCAATGATACAGAAAATGTTCACTGGACATAAATGATTGGCTGAAGTCAAGTTGAAAGCTGGCATACACAAGATTTTCAAGTGGCCACCGCATGCCACGATGAGCAGGTTTGCTGCATTTGCAAAGGCAGTATTTGTGAATGAGATTAGGGATTGTGCCATGGGCATCCTTGCTATAGCAATCACATGCTGTTCTTTTAAAAGAAACCCCATAATGCCATATTCCCAGAGGGTAGTCATGCTAGTCTGTTGCAGCAAAATCAAAGTCTTATGGCACCTTGAAGACTAACATTTTCTTACGGCATAAACTTTTATGGATTAAAGGTTTTCTCAATAAAATGGAACAAAGTATAGCAATGATCGAAGGTGAAATAATCTTATTCTTATGGATTAGAATCCATCTGATCAGATCCAATAATTACATAATCAGTACAGGAATAATGTGTGTGTGAAATGCATCTAACTTTACTTACCACTGTTTTGAACATTTATTTAGTACTAACAGTGTGCTGGATGCTATGCAGTACAAAGAAGTAGTGTCATCCTTGCCCAGAGGGTTTATCATTTGTACAAATGCTTAGGAAAAGGTTGAGGTTTATTAAGGCACTTATTGCTTGTTAAGCAATTGGTTGGCTCCCTTGTGACATTATTTATTACCTCATTAATTTATCAGTAACAAGGATAAAGAAATGCATTCATGTTTGTTCCATCCTGCACCACATTAAACTTTCATCATTTGCCAGGCACTTCCCTAGCATGCACTTGGGTTTCTAAATGCAGTATCAACCAGTAGGGAAATTGAGAGCCTGGCAATCTCCATTTACATGCATATTTCCCTTTCTCTATGCAAATCATTGGTAAGAAGATTGATACATTTACATAATGTGAAGGCTGCTTTGACTACCAAGATTTTAAAAAGCAAACACCCACATTTATTCCATTGTTTGAGAAGCTTCATTAGTGTAAAGTTATCTTTGATGTTCTTCCATGCTAGGGAATCTCATTTTAAAGTGGCATGGGCATAAACCTCAGGGAGGTCGAGACAGAAATGATGGTAGGATGAAAGCCACATCTGGACCTAGTATGCAAATCAAATGTTTACAGAATACTTCAGTGCTGTGCTTTGGTGACTAATTAGCTGTACTTTTGTCCTTTGGTTCTAGCAGATGAACTGGAACATCTTGGTGTCTCCGTTCATTATTATCAGAATGATGAAAAGCAGCCTTTGGATTTATGCCCAGAAGCAATGTGCACCTGTTCCTTCCTTGGATTCATGTTCTGCCTGCTTTAAAGTCTGTTCCATTTTAGGTTTGAATTCGTTGTTAATCAGATATTATCAGCACTCAACAGGTATTTCAACCAAGAGTGAAAACATACAAATGAGAAAGGAAAAGAGATAATTGGCTGATCTGGAGTGGCACCAGGGCTGTATTTCTAAAGACCTAAATTGGTTTCAAGATCCTCCGTGGTGCAGAGTGGTAAGCGGCGGTAACGCAGCCGAAGCTCTGCTCACGGCCGGAGTTCGATTCCAACGGAAGGAAGAAGTCGAATCTCCAGTAAAAGAGGTCAAGGTCCACTCAGCCTTCCATCCATCCGTGGTCGGTAAAATAAGTACCCGGCCTATGCTGGGGGGGTAAAGAAAGGCCGGGGAAGGAACTGACAATCCCACCCCATATATACGGTCTGCCTAGTAAACGTCGCAAGACGTCACCCTAAGAGTCGGAAACGACTTGCACTATAAGTGCGGGGACACCTTTACCTTTACTTTAAATTGGTTTCAGCTTAGGATAACAATTTCTCAGGGGTTCCCTGCTGTGATGTCCATGAATCTGGCTCCTTGCCTCCCCCCCAAACTGTGTGTATCCACCATTTGAAAGACAAACCCTGAGGCAGGGAGTGAAAACTCCTTGGTGGATGGTATTTGGATAAAAGAAAGCAAATTTGGGGTGGAAGAATTCTTCTGTTGCTACCTGTCCACCCTAAATTCCTGGAATGGATTTTTATTTGTAAAAATGGTGCCTGGGCTCAGTGACACTTGTTTGAATGTGTGTAGTTCTTAAGGGCTAGAGACTTAATATTCAAGTGTATACAGGCTGAACATTGGTGGAGGTAGATGGTTTAAGCCAGTCTTTGCCAACTTAGTGCCTTCCGGATGTTTTGGGATACAACTTCCATCAGCCCCAGCCAGCATGGCTAGGAGTTGTGGCCCCAAACATCTGGGTACCATGTCAGCAAAGGTTGGCTTGAAAATGGAAATGGACTGCCTGCAAGTCAATCCCAACTTATGGCTACCCTACGAATAGGGTTTTCTTGGTAAGTGGTATTCAGAGGAGGTTTACCATTGCCTCCCTCTGAGGCTAGTCCTCCCCAGCTGGCTAGGGCCTTGCCACAGCTGCACAAGCCAGCCCCTTCCTTGTCTGTAACTGCCAGCTGGAGTCAACTGGGCTCCTTGGGATTATGCAGCTTGCCCACGGCTGCACAGGTGGCAGGGCATGTAACCCCTGAGCCACTCACTGAAGGGGTGATCTTTAGCTGGCCCTTTACACCCAGGAGGCATGAGCGGGGATTTGAACTCACAGACTTTGGACTCCTAGCCAGGCTCTAAACACTGCAAAATCTAACCAACTGCCCCACGTCAGATCTGCACAGAGGAAACCCTCCCTAAGGTGCTTCTCAAATCTAGCCCCCTCTTTGCTCTCTGCCTGCAACCCAATAAAATAAAATCTACAGCTTCTCTTCTTGTATTCCTTTTCACAAAATGTGCAGATGGTGTGGTTGCTTAATCCCATAGAAACCTGAAGGAGAGATACCTGTTGTGCCCTAAGGAGATTGATTAGGAGATGGCCGTTTGTGTCCTTGACATAAGCAGCAGATTAATCAATAATAATTTCAGGAATCAAAATCCAATAACTGGTTAGATAAATTAGTGGACTCGTGTGAATGCATTGTAGGGTATACCATATGGCACAAATGTGGGGGATGGTTCCCATGTAGCAAGGGCACACCTGTTGTGCAAGCGCTGAGACAGAGGAACAGATGGATAGTTTACTGTTCTGATGAAAGTTGGAAAAATGGATGTGTGATGTCCCTCATGCTGAGAGGTGTGAAAAATAGTGATTTACATCCTGCATGCATTTAGTTAATTTAAAATAATTTCTATCCCACTCTTCCTGCCCAAGCAGCTCAGGGTGGCAGACGGTGGAGCAGTAAAAACAATAGAAAACACAAACAAGCTATAAAACAGTAAAACCATGATCTTTCTCCTTCCTGATGTGCAATTAAGAGCAGATCCTCACGACTGTTATATTACCAGTGAAATGGCCGAGTGAGAAGTGCAGGATCCCTTTGTGAGTCATGCCACACCTCCCACTGCCACCCCTTTTAAGTGTTCGGTATTATAAAAAATACACACAGAAATAGGAACTAATTTGGTTGGTCCTATTTCTTAGCAGAGTTGTAAAAATACAAGCAGCAGAATGAGAATATAAACCAGCCCCACCTTTCTCAATATAAATAACAACAGACACAATCCTTTAGGTAAAAGAAAAGAATGTTTACTCACAAATTCTGCGTATGTTCAGAAACATAGGTTCTAGCTTAGATGAAAGAAAAATAGTCTCAGTCCGTCTTAGTCTTTGGTATGGATGCTCTCAGAGAGAGCATCTGTGCCATGCGGCCTGTCTCAATGGTGGATAGATCAGCAATGGAGAATATTCAAAATTCCCCCAGGACAAAGGAGGAGGAAGTCAGGTAAGTAACCCCACCCATTAGGAAGTTACATCATGGTAAACAGGTACATGGGACATTCCCCAAATATTCCTTAAAGTGACCATGCAATATTTGTTTACTCCAACATTAACGTTGTACCACTGACACTATTGGACACTGCATAATTGACTTGGAAAGCTACAGCAATAAAGAAAAAAAACCCCATGATGTTGTATGGAAGCTTCTCCCTCTCAGCTCAGTCCTCACGGATGGATCCCTTCCCATTTGATCGACCAGCACACATAGATTAACCAACCCCCTTGCACACTCCCTTAGCCCCAAAGTTACCCATTGGCCTTCCACAAGATAATCTTCTCTCCCCCCTGCCCCGAAACAACACTCCCCAGTCAAGTACTGCGGCCTGCAAGTCCTTCACAACCTGCATTTTTGTAATTTCATATAGACAGCAAATAGGAGTTTTGCCAAGTCTCTGACAAGCCACCCTGCATGGCGGACAGGCTTTTTGCTCCCAGACTTCATAGACCAGTCGGCCGGCCTTTGTCAGATGAGACGACTACAGGTCACTTTTCCTTCTCTTTTTTTTGGAGACAACCATTTCTCAGTATATTAAAGACAGAAGTTAAGCAAGTCTAGGGAGACAGAGAGGAAGCCAGGAAACGGCCTTCCACTGAGTCCATCTTGCTCAGTATAGCCTACACTGACTGGCTGCAGCAGTCCTGGGTTTCAGGCACGAGTCGCTCCCAGCCCTACCTGGAGATGCCAGGAATTCAGCCTGGGATCTTCTGCATGGAAAACAGCTGCTCTGCCACTGAGCTATGGCCCTTCCCCATTTAAAGCCTGTTTTCATCAAGGAATTTTTACAAAGCATATTGTGGTTTTCGAAGCTCATTTGTTAAAAGACCCTTCCACGCCTTCTCCACCCCAAGGTTACGTACCTAGAATAATAAAATGACCTGAACTCACATGAATTCTTTAACTATCATTCTTCTTATCTCTTATCCTGTCATACAATCCAGCCAAAGAAGGAAATTAACAACCTATTTTATCAAGATAAATCTGCTATAGTATCATGCAACCCAACATTTGCATGCTTACTCACAGGCAAGCCCCACTGTGCTCAATGAAGCTTACTCCTGAGTAAACCAAGTAAGCTTTAACACGTTGGTGTTGCTGCCTTCCTACCTGAGAAAATGGCTTCCTCATTCGCTCCTCCCACAGGAGCAGCATCCATTCCCAACTGGGAGCAGATTAAGGCTGCAATCCAATACATGTCTGCTCAGAAGTAAACTCCATTGGGTTCAATGGAACTTACTCCCAGGTAAGTGTATATTGGATTGCAGCCTAAGTTTGTTAACAAGAGGAGAGAGAGAGAGAGAGAGAGAGAGAATTTTGTTTGGGCAGAGTTTGACAGAGAAGGGAAGACATCGCTTTGACTAATCTGTTGCTCATATAACAAATCGAGGCAAGAAGCACCCATTTTCCTTCTGTATTTGCAAGTTATAATGCTTTGCATCAGGAATACTTTCAGATGCATGGGGGGGGGGAAGGAACTGGAGGGTGGAGAAGGCGGGATGATCTCACAAACTTCTAAAGCCTCTTTTAGGAGGGGGGGTACAATTCTGCATCCCTTTGCAACTAAGGTGCCCCTCCTCATCTTCTGAAACCTGAACTGATCTATCACCTCTGGGAGGGGGTAAAAAAGAACTCAAGAAGCAAGCACAACATCCAATTCCTTCCTAGGCTGGTTGATTTGAAGTCAAAATAGTCATTCCGGGGGTGGCAACCGCCTTCCACCCTCCTTGTATAAACTCTTTCTCTCACCCTCTATCATCCTCACCACCGTTCTCCCATGTAAACTTCTCTCATGTGCAGAATCCCTTCACGCCACCTCCCTCACATACACACACACACACACAGTTCCGCTACAGATCTGCCACCCCCTTCCCACTACCATGGGGAAGGAGGAGGCAAGAGCCCCCCCCATATACATACAGGGGAGGCTGCAATAATATGCCCAGGGAGGAGGAAAAGGAAGAGCCACACTGGGGGGCAAGAGACAGGCTGTAAACTAGGGTGGGCAAATATTTGCTTAATTCTGACCCCTCCCCCCCATTAGAAGTAAGCAGATTTTTCATTGGTTTCTGCCGGCAGCCTGTCTCTTGCCCAGCAGTGTTGCACCTCCTCTTCCTTGTCTTCCTCCGCCTGCTGGGAGAAGCTTTGCAGAAGTCTCTGCTGTATGGTTTGGCTGGGGAGCCCCCACCCCCTCCTGTGCCCTGGGGTGTGTGTGTGTGTATGAGTGTGTGAAAGGGATTGGAGGGGGCTGGCCGTGGAAAAATAAATGGGACAAAGTCCCAACACGTCCCCCCTCGAAAGCACACCTGCATATTATAAAGGTCTCTTACGGACCCACGTTCAGCAAGATGGCCATTTCCCTCCCCCCTTGCATCAAATGTCGTGTTAGCATTTTCAAACTAGCTTAATATGCGGCCCCCAAATTATGGAATGATGTGTGTGATGAGGTGCACCTGGCGCCAACACTGTTATCTTTTCGGCACCAGGTCAAGACTTTCCTCTTCTCCCAGGCATTTTAGCATGTGTTTTTAAATTGTTTTTTAAAAAATGTGTTTTTAAATTTGTATATTTGTTTTTAATGTTTTTAATTGCTGTAAACCGCCCAGAGAGCTTTGGCAATGGGGCGGTATATAAATGAAATAAATAAATAAATATCTGATAAGACAGCAGAGGAGCAGCTGGAGGAAGAAGGCTTATCTGTCATGCACTCCAGTCATCCCTTCCAGCTACAAAGCCAAGGGACGAGGGAGTCGCTTGGGCATAGTGAACAGGGGGGAGCCAGATGCAACCAAGGCACAATAAGATCCGTAGGAGTCAGTGCTACTCAGTGCAAATTAAAGGCCACTGGAGCTCTCCAGAATCCTAGGGTTGTATCCTCACATGCACTTTCAGCCACCATGAGGATACACTTAGAATTTTGTTCTTGTTCTTACACTGCATGTTCTTCATTTGTGCCGACATCAGCCAAGCCAAAGGAAAGTGAACCCTGGGAAGAATCTTCACACACAGTGAGATGTGATGGAGGGATTGGTTGGACATGGAGAAATGGATCTACCTCCTCACTTGAATGAGCCTGCTGCTGTAAATGGCTGGTTTTCGCATTCAGAAGCAGGATCACCCACTGCCGCCAGAACAGCGGTTGCAGCACCTGAAAGGTGAAGAGATGGGCAGCAAGGGCATTCACTCCATTATCTGCCCCTGTCACCTGCATCCTCTGTCAGGTCTGAAGAATACAGCAAGAGGCATCCCAAGATCAAGGATCCCAAGAGGCCAGAAGCCAGTTCTTGGGGAAACAATGAGCTGCCTTAAATGTCATATACACACATGCCTGCACATGTACATATGTTCACAAATATACACGTGTGTGCATGCACATGTGTTTATGTGTGAGCATATTGATTTCATGATTCAGGTGTTTAATACTGGGAATTGGACATGTCTAGAAGAGTGCACCATCTGTGCAATTTTATATCGTTCAAAAAGAGGCCAAAGATAGAGCTCAAATATATTTCCTCTTCTCCCAGGCATTTTACCATGTGTTTTTAAATGGCTTTTTAAAAATGTGTTTTTTAAAATGTGTATATTTGTTTTTAATGTTTTGAATTGTTGTAAACTGCCCAGAGAGCTTTGGCTATGGGGCGGTATATAAATAAATAAATAAGTGTCTCTTTACCTTTAATGATACTGTTATGGGTTTGGAGGTTGGGACAGATGATTTCTATGACTTCCCTTCCAGCCTCTGATTTGGGACCTTGCACCCGGAGGTGGGTTCTGAAACTGGGAAACCTGCTCTGTTGGTCAGATGAGTCTCCTTTGTTAGTCTAATAGAGTGGCCAGGTGGTCTAAAGGGTCTATCAAGTGCCCATTAACTGGTGAAGGGAGATCCTATTGTTATTGAAACTCTTTAGGAGAGCCATGTGTTGTTAGCTGAGTCTGAGGAAAGGCTGGCTCCCTGCCCCATGGCTTTAGGATGCCTCCTGTAAGCCTGATGTAAAAGCAAGATATTGGACTGCTGATGCGTGTAAATAAATAAACCATATTTCATAACGACACCATAGTCTCAGCTGACCTTCTTTCCAAGGAAACCAAACCCTGGGCAAGTGCAGGGACTCCTGGAGATCTCTCATCGCTCAGAGACTGGGATGGCAAGCAACAATACAATAGTGATTCAACTGTGGAAAAGAACACTTTAATAGTACTTTTTTGTTGGTTGTTGAAATTTTACTATAATCATTTGAAGTCTAAGGGCTAAATTAGCCAGTGCAACAAATTTCCAAAAAAGGGTCCATCTGAAGTAAAGAAAGGAAAAGATTGAGAAGATTGGGTGTGTGGGAGTATGCTGACTGAGCATACAAAGATATTTTAATTGTGCTCATTTAATGATTTTCCTATTTTAAATTTAAATTTGTTTATCATATTGAAAGAATGCAAATTTAACCTTTAAAGGGATTTACTAGATTGAGAGATCAGCTCCAACACTCTTGCCTTTGGCTGAGGCTGGATTGCTTTATGATTGGCCAATCCTTAGTGTATTAGTCATAGGCCATCCATAGCAACGTACAAAATATAATAAGGCTGCAATCCTGTGCATATATACTTGGCTGCAAGCCTCACTGAACCCAACAGGGCTTACTTCTGAGTACACTGGCATAGGGATTGCACAATAAATTTACAAAACAATTCATATTAAATAGCACTTCAGTCTCAGTTCCACATAGGGTGAAAACCAACAGCCACTCCAGCTTGTACCATTTCCTCCTTCTCCATCTTCTATTAACTACCTTCTACAATCATCTCAAGGCAATGGATATGATCAGAAATTCATGAAACAGGAAAGAAAATGAAAATAGTCTCACCACTTGGCAGGATGATACAGACAATAGGTGTACAAACACTGAGCAGTTGCACCAACACCGATTCAAAGTTACTACTTGGTCAATAGCTGCATGTATTTTATCCTTCCTCTACAAAGAAGAAAGGAGTCTGAGCTTTATAGTATTCAGGCTGAGACAGTTTTTTTGGGAGGAGGGGGGTGAGAATGGCTGAGGGGTTTCCTGAGTTAAGATTTCATAAATAATGACACTTATTCTAGATCAGTGTTTCAGCTAATCATTACCAAAGGCTCTGAAATGTGATACGATTCCAGAAAAATGATTAATAACTGATTTCAGTCAGTGAAACAGATTATGCTAATTTGCAATGAGAAGGGGATATAAATACAGCTCTTGGCTCTTAAAATTAGGTCACTCTTTCTGAGGCAGACCAATTTCTAGTAAACTACATGTGGATGAAAGATAATAGTCCTTGAAACAAAATATGCATTGATAGAGATTCAGCCTGACCACATTATTCTGTAAGTGGTGAAATGAAGATGAGCCAGAGATGGAATGGTTTGTGCAAATGTGGCAGCTGGAAACAAACGCTGCAGCCTGTGTGATTTATACATGGCTACAGCAGCTCCTCAGGCACTGTAGTGAGGACGTGGTCACTTTCATGGATTTGTAAAGATATTTTAGTTCTTAAATTTTAATGTCAGGTGCTCAGTTCTAAACAGCAGCTCCTCCCCCTACAATAACAACCAAAAATAGATCAGGCCCTGCAAACCCATAAATGTGTGTTATAGTTATAGAAAGCTGCCTTATACTGTCAGACCTTTGGTCCATCTAGCTCAGTATTGCCTACACTAACTGGCAGCAGCTCTCCAAGGTTTCAAATATGGGTTATCTCAGCCCTACCTGGAGAAGCTGGGGACTGAACCTGGAACCTTTTGCATGCCACCACTGAACCGCCCACGGCCCTTTCATTTCCAGGTGAGGCAAGCATGGAATGAATCCTGTGAAAGATGTGCAAACTGTTTTCTCCTTTACTACTGGAAGACATCCCCCCCCCAAAAATGTTCTACAAGCATGATTTGCACATTTTGAGTTTTTCCTCAGCAACTCTGAGAGAAACTAGCCCTTATTAAAAAATAAAAAAATCAGATTCCATGAGAGCTACATGTTTCTGCATTAGCTGTCATAATCAGTATAGGCTGCAAACTGATCTCGGCAATACAGATTCCTGCATTCCCTGCTTATTGCTGAGCTATAGTTGGAGAAAATTAATCCCATCCTAAATGTCAGTGTCCAAGGTAGACTATTGAGCCACCAGGTTTAACCTCTTTCCAAGGGTCAGTTGCATTGTTAGCAATTACTCATGTAGTTCTGTCACAAAGCTATACATTTTCCCCTACTGGCGTTTCAGGATTAATGATGATGTGAAATATTTTTCAACACGAGGGCCACATTCTCTCATGGGAAACCTTCCGGGGAGGGGGGGACATGTCATTGGTGGGCAGGCCTAGAGGCGAAAAGTGAGTGAAGTAATCGATATAACGCTTACCTTTGTTCAGCAGATTACATTCCAGCCAGGCAAATGGTTTCTATATACCCCCCCCACAGTTCTCCATCTAGGCAGGCAAAAAGCATCATCACACACCCAAGAAAAAGCACTTGAGGTGGTTATGGAGCATGGCCAGTGGAGGATACGGCCCGGGAAACAAGTGGGGCCAGGGACCCAGTGAGAGAGGCCTGGAGACCCCATGGGCCTGAGTTCCCAACTCCTGGTCCTTGGTGTCTCTTTGCATCAGCTTAACCCTATGATAGGGAGCTCCTGAGTCTTGGATCTCTAGGAATATGTGCAGGCATTCTCTCCCCTGCCCCCACATACACCTCACTATTCAGATAGGGAGAATGTTTCTGCTGCTCATCATTCCCATCAATTTCTATTTTAAATCATTTATTTTAAATCATTTTTCAGTTTAACAACATGCAATTTACAACCAACAAACATTTGCTGGAAGTTACAAAAACACACAAGACTTCAGTAAATGATCATTGCTATAATTTTGAATTTTAAAATTTGATTATTATACAACCACGAGAGTGGCTGTATACTCTAGGCAGCGTGGATTTTTCACATTCCTCCATGTTAAATTAAAAATACCTCCCCAAGCCATTCTGCTGCTTCCCATAAGCTCATTTAAAAACAAAATCTTACAAACGTATAGTCCTGAACTCAGAAACGCTTGCTTAACAACCCTCTAAATTTTCATGGCGATACACAAAACAGTCAGAGAGAATCGAGAGTTCAAAGTGTAAAATAAGAGAAAAAAAACAAGACCCCTGTTGGACTTTTTTCTGTCAGTGGCCTCAAAATTTGTTGAAATTAATTAAAAATCAGCCATGTTCAAAGTACCTGTAATCCTGTTACTGATCATGCCCCATACTCTGACTTTCATCTTCTGCAGTTTAAACGTCAATAATGTAGCGGCAAATTCAGAAGTGCAGGGTTCCTTCATGTTAGTCACAGCCATGCCTCTTCCCCTCTTTTTTAAAAATTTAAAAAGATTTTCATTTATTTATTTTTGTTGTGGGGTTGAGAATGAGATCCTTGTTAATGGCTTCTCCCACAACATCCATAGGAGCCAACGAGCATGAAAGGGATAAGTGTTAGCTACTGAGAAGAGTTTGCAGTGGCTAACTCACTTCCTTTCACTCTGATTGACTCCAGTCAGCAGGAAAGGACAAACCACCTACCATGCTACCACACTCCCCTTTCATACTGATTGGCTCATAGGATGTTGGAGACAAAGGGACCCTGCTGGGACCCTGCTCCCAAAAAAGTAAGAAGACCCCTTGACCCCCTGAATCCCTGGATGACTACACCCCTGTTAAAAGTTTAAAAAACATGGCTAATTTTTAATTAATTTAAGAAATTTAACATTGGAGTCTATGATAGTGCAGGCATGCTCAGTAGGAACAAACTGAGTGTTCTAAAAGCCAGACTAACAGCTGTTTAGCTTGACTAATCAGGTGGCTACACCTACACTACAACTTTGTTCCACTTTAAACAGTCATGGCTTCCCCCAAAGAATCCTAGGAAGTGTAGGGTACTGAAAGTTGTTAGGAGACTCCTATTCTCCTGACAGAGCTCCAGTGGCAAGAGTGGTTTAACAGTCAGCCCCTCTTCTGAGGATTGTAGCGCTGTGAGGTGACTAGGGCGTCTCCTAGCAACTCTCAGCACCCTTCACACCCTTCACCCTACACTTTCTTTGGGGGAAGCCATGACTGTTTAAAGTAGAATAAATCTGATGTAGACTGGTGTGGCCAGGCACAGCTTTGGTTTAAATTTGGGTGAGAGACTACACATGTCTGCTTCAAATAAAAAGGTGGGGGAAACCCCAACAAATAATGATACTGTTAACAATGTTTTCTTTTTGAAAAGAAAAGGGGCCTTCCCTCTGCCCAGTGCCCACCCACCTAATCTCCTCCTCTCCTCTCCCCTCCCCCTTCCTTCCTACCCTTACCTTTCTTGCCCTTCCCCCACCCCTCCCAGCTCTTTTCCCGGGACAGTTTCACCTATCCTAAACATTGTACAGGAGTAAATCACATTGAACTCAATAAGAATGCAAATAATCAAACCTACCCTATCCTCCCTCCTGCCCCTTCCCTTCCAATACCCCCTCCCTTTCTTCCTCTGCCCCCTCCCTCCTCCCTTCCTCCTTCCCCCTTCTTCACTTCCCCCACGGTCAGTTTCACCTATCCTAAACATGCATGCATGGGAGTAAATCCCATTGAACTCAATAAGCATGCAAATGATCAGACATGCCTTTCCCCTCCCCATCTCCTCTCCCTTCCCCCTCTCTCCTTCCCCTCCCCTCTCCATTTCTCCTCCCCTACCCACTCTAGCCCTCCCCCCTTTCTAGTGGTCAGTTTCACCTATCCTAAGCATGATTGCATGGGAGTAAATCCCACTGAACTCAAAAAGCATGCAAATGATCAACACTGCCCTCCTCCCCTCCCCCTCCTCCCCCTCCTCCCCCTCCTCCCCTTCTCCCCTTGTTCCTCCCCTCCCTCTTTCTCCTCCTCTTACCCTCCTTCCTCCTCCTCCCCATCAGTTTCACCTATCCTAAGCATGATTGCAGGGGAATAAATCCCATTGAACTCAATAAGCATGTAACCAATCAATCCATTCTCAGCAAACTTGCCAAGGATCCCATTTTTTACCTCTCAAATTAAAAAGCAGAGAAATTCACTAATAGGCAAAAAAAACCCTTGCAGTTTAAGAGTGTATCTATAGCCAATAGATATTTCTATCAAACTTTAAAAAGCAGGGAAATTGGGCAGCTATAGTGAATGCACCAGAGGAGCAGGAGACCTGACCTCCTCTGTGAGATATTGTACTGCCCTACAAATTTATAAAAATGCAAACACAGTTTGGGTTGGTCTTTCACAGACCAATCCACTTCCTATGTAGTTTGGAAGAATTTGGTAACATTATGCTGCTTCTCATGCTGTCTGCAATTTAATTCTACCGCAAATTGAACATTGTCACCTGATATGGGAGCAAGGACTAAGGGTAGACACTAACTCTTAGCAGTGACTGTCAGGAATTTCAGCAAAGAGTGCAAAATTTACATCCTATGCAATACTTTGCTCTCCAGGACTTAAAGGGACAGCAGATATTTCAATATGCATGTGTGTATGTTGTCAGCTGAAGGGCTGCATTTCCTCAAGTCAGAGGTTTACACACATCCCTCTCTCCATCCAGGCAGGCCAGAGGTAATATCACACTTCAAGGACACACAGGCAAGAGCACTTGAGGAAAGTGCAAACAAAGACAAACCAGCGAGGGGTGTGGCCTAGGAGGGAGCATGACGAGGGAGAATCTCAAAGGCCAGACAGAGAACCCTTAAGGCCTGATTTGCCCTCAGGCCTGAGATTCCCCAGCCTCTGCTCTATACTAAACTTGCCATTGCCCCTTCTAATGCCATCTTTTCATTGCCATCTGGGGCCACAAGCTTGAGCTTATGTGAGGCCTGTTATAGGAGAAAAAGCAAATTGCATAAAGGACTTCTTCATACAACACATGCTTAGATTATGGAATTCAGCCCTACAAGGTGTAGTGGTGGCCACTGATTTGGATGGCTTTAGAAGGGGACTAGATAAATTCATGGAGGATAAGTTTATGATGGCTGTATCAGTCATGATGGCTACATTATCTGCAGTATCCAAGCCTCTGAAATCTAGTTGCAGGAGACCCTGAGCAGGAGAGTGCTATTGCCCTCATGTTCTGCTTGTGGGTTTCCCATAGACATCTGGTTGGCCGCTTTGGAGTGGGAATAGAATGCCGGGCTAGATGAGCCTTTGGTCTGATCCAGCAGAACTCTTCTTATGGGGACAACTTCAAAATACTGTCCACACTTTGTCTGAAGTACTGATTGCAGGAGGTCTTCACCCAAAGTCCTCTGGCATGCTGGTTGTGAACTTGGTTCCCCATACAATGGTTTTCAGTCTCTTGAAAACCATAGTTCTCTTCAGTCCCAGGCAGCTTCATGAGAGTTCTCATTAATTCTGCTCCTCCCTATATAATTAGTAAATTTCCCTATCACCTGCTCACATATAAATCTCCTCTTCCTTGCCAGCTGACTTCATTTGTGCAGTGTAGAGATGCCTGTCCTTTGTGTTAGCTCATAGACTCATTCACTTACATTGCGTAAATTGTTGCCCTGTTAGGGTTACTATCTCTCCTGCTCCCTGATAACCAGAAGTACTGATAGGTATCTGACTCCTAAAAGATATGTCATGCTTGCATTGACTACTGTGGGATTATATTTTTGCTGGAACTATGATATGTTCTCGGATTCAGCTGAAATTTCTCCCTGCTTTCACAAATTGCTGAAAAACACTGCCAGCTTTCATGATTTGTTTTTCCAGCAATCACTGCAGAAATATTTGTCTTTTCACTTAAATAGTTCTCTGTGATGTCACCTCATAGCCAAATGTGATTAGCTATACAATTTGGAGTACCATCACTTTACATTTATGCTTTAAGTTGGAGGGGTTTGGACTCGATGGCCTTATAGGTCCCTTTCAACTCTACTATTCTATTATTCCATGATGCTATGATCCCTGATTGGTTGGGATCACCCTTATAACTAACCCACCCTGGTAAGAAGCAAGAAGCAGCAGCAGGTCCAGAGGAGAAAAATGGTGCTGAATCAGCAGCAAACAGCCAGAGGAAATAATAGTATTGCTGAGCAGCATTAAAAGAGAGAGAGAGGAACATTCATACAGTTTACATGGATTTTCAGGGTAAATGTCCACCCTACCAAAATCATTAATGTTGACCTGAAAACCAAGGCTTTGGTGAGCTGTGAAGGCAAGGGCATGGCAGGACCCATGGGACTGGCAGTGCAAACCTTGGTCTCTTATAGCAAAGAGACCAAAATGGTTGTGCTTCTTTCATATTCATTCACAAATCAGACAGATTCCTGTGTGATTTGAAGTTGGCTAGACTGATGCTATTAGAATGACCTTTAATGTCAGCAATAACAAACATGCTCTTTGAAGGAGATGAAAAAAATTAATGGATGTGGCAGCAATTTGAAGGAGATGCACATTCTTCAAATTACATCAGTCGTCACTGGAAACGTATGATGGTATCACTGAGATTGTCCTGTCAAGAGTATTTATCCCTTTCTGGCTGGGATAAATTTGTGTCTGAAGAGGGCAACATTGCTTTGATTCAAAAAGCTGTGCTGCCAGCCACCCCATTCTGTAGGTGGTTTGTTTTTTTCCTCCCAGTCTCTCCTGACCTCAGTGCTGTAGGGTGATGCAGGTATACTTTTCTCATGGAATCGTAAAACTAATTACCATCTGGATACCTTACAGAAGATTAGCCAAGATATCCAAGCCAGATTCTTATGGCAGAATAATTGTATTTTTGTTTCCAGGTTTCTCCAAATATGTTCATCTCCATTCAGCAATTTCTAACTAGTTTCTACTATAGTGTGACCAATAATTAGCACCCTTAAAATGATACAATGCCCCTGTTAACCTCAGCACAATAATATCATGTTGGCATACCCAAAGATTATAGAGCACAAAGCCTAACTTTTAAAAAATTAATATTTAACATTTTAACATTTTAAAATGTGGGGCAGTTGAAAGTAAAGATTTGAATATAAGTAACCATTGGGCTATCCCACAGTTCTTGGCTTATTTGTTTATTTATTTGCCAAAGACTCCTCAAACCCTGTCTGTAAGACTTTTGGTTGCCAAAGGTTAGACCAGTAGGGACTCATTTTAGTTTGCAAGGCTGCAGTGAACATAAGAACACAAGAAGACCCTGCTGGATCAGGCCAATGACCCATCTAGTCCAGCATCCTCTTCTCACAGTGGCCAGCCAGATGCCCATGGGAAGCCTGCAAGCAGGACCTGAGTGCAAAGAACATTCTCCCCTCCTGCAGTGTCCAGCAACTGGTATTCAGAAGTTTACTGATTCTGACCGTGGAGGCAGAGCATAGCCATCATGGCTAGTAGCCATTGATAGCCTTATCCTCCATTAATTTATCCAATCCTCTTTTATTGTATTGGACAGACAAGAGAGACCTCTATAAAGTTTAACTTAGGCCATTAACTAGTTCACAAGGTTGTTGTAAGGATAAAAAAGGGAGAGAAAACATGTTAAGCACTCCCAGCTCCTTAGGGTAGGTGACAAATAAAATGGTTTTTTAAAAATAAAAAAACCCCTACTTTGCTGCTTTGGAATAGGACGGAATATAAATTTCAATTAAATAAGGAAAAGGAAATTGACCTGTTGGCCCTATATACTTCACTTGGAAGCACGTCTTACTGATTCTCAGAGCTTACTTCCCAGTAAGCATGCCTACAACTGCAGCTAAAGTCGTAATGGGAAATAGCTTGGTGGTAGTATAATGAATTCATATCGCCCACTATTCTCCCAAGAGAAACTCAGGAGGATTTTGGCTGCAGTGAACCACAGGCACTTTCTTGTTTGGTAGTTCTGTTTTCCACGTTCAGGGTTGAAGCAAATCCCATGGTAAGGTCTGGGGAGCCCTGGATCAAGTGAAGCATTGAAGCCCCTGTGCCAGAGCAGTAATTCTTAGGAACAGACTATAGGATCAGAAGTAGAGACAATTTGACTCCCCAGACATTCACTAGGACTTCCTCCAGCTTGTCGTTTCTTTGCTAATCTTCAGTTGTTTCCATGTATGTTTTTATACTTTTGGTCAAGCTGGAACAATTTGAATGATGTCAGAGGAACTTCTTTAGTGTCAAGTCAGGAAGCAAGGATATCAGATTGCTTTCTGGATGTGGACATTCAAAGCCCAGCGATGGCTTACTCTTCCAAATATGGATATAATTTCAGTTTCCCCTGACAGTACTGCTTGTTTGCATAACCATTAATAATTGCATTAAAATACAGAACTAATAAAAGTCTGAACATCAACATTTTTGAAATAAATTAACCTGAGGTCATATTTATAGTGCTATTAATTACATATAACTTTTAATTTTTACATTTGCTACATATGAATACTTTCAATAGTGCCTATCTTATGTAGCCTTCTCTTATGTCATTCAGCGGTTGGGAAAGATGATGGCTTCAGAAACTTGATGACTGAATAATGTTAGGAATAATATTGGAAGTGCTATTAGTGAAAATGGAGATGTGAAGTGGGCTTGTTGACACAATGAATATTGCATGTCTAGCACTATGTTTTTTGCCACTGGCTGGATTTGTTGCTGAAGTTGGATTTGGCTGCATTGGCCACCCAATTAAGTAATAGGTAGATGAAGGAAAGTATTTTACGGTACTCTTATTTCCTCCTTCCAGTTATCCCTGCAGAAGAGCTCCGGGAGGGGAGGGGGGAAGGCACACATGATAGGTTTAAAGTAAAAGATTGCATTCTTCAATGCCTTTTGCCAGACCACAGATGAAGATTTTGTACATTGCCTTGAGACGTGTGTGGAAGGTGATAAATAAGTAGCTAAATAAATGGGTAGGTGAGAAAGAATGTTGTCTTTCTCATGTCTCAAAGCTGGGTTATACATTTGGCCAGGCACAGGGTTACTGCCAAAAGTGGCTTTCCTAGGACAAATCCTCCTATAGTAGTGGTTAGGAGTACTACTAACCATGATGTGACACAGCATCAGTTGTGTTGCATGTTTCTTTGTCCTTACTCTAAGTAATTGATCAGTACTCCAAGAAACATTGGCTGCATTCAGACACTGTGGTAAACCATGGTTTAATGTTACAAGGATAAGTCTCAGCAAGGTTGGAGCTCATGTATTTTTCTCTCCTCATTTGTTGGTGTAGCTGTGAGATGGACATTGGAAGCTTTTGCTTCTGTTTCAGGTTAACTGCAGTTTAGTGTGTTGTCAGAACTAGAGATGGGGTAAAATTTTGATTCTTTTTGCATTTAAAGGCAAACCTACCTAATTCCTTTGAAATTTGCCCTTCTCCTAATTTTGCAATGAACTTCTCCAGCCAAATAATGTGCAGAAAAGTGCATATACTTGGGTAAAATGTGTATAAAAAGGCATATATTCATGAAAACAGCATAAAATGCATTATATTAGGGAAGATTGGTTTGCAAAAGTGTGTATACTAGACAAAATTGCGTAGAAAAATGTGTGTATTAGGAGAAATTGGCACTAAAATACATCTGAGTTTTTGTGAGGACTTTTAAAAAAATATCACAAACTGATGTGGAAATGTGGAGAATTGAATTTAAGACTGGGAAAAATTAGAAACTGAGAGAAACCAATATTAACAGATTTTCCCATTCCTAGCTAGATAACCTCGTACGTGTAGACAGTATTAAGCTATGACTCAATACAAGGCAACTCCTGTGTTACTGGCTGTTGCCAGTAACCCTGCTGCCCTCGCTTACTCCTATGGTGGATTCCTTTCTCCTCAAGCAATGCCAGCCTCAGAGCAGGGATTTTCCTCAGGATTACAGTAGGGTAGTTAAAGTTTATATTCCTCCTCCACATCTGCTGCAGTCCAAATAACTATCAGCCACTCCAGCTAGTGCTATTTGTAATTTTTTAAAAGAAACTTGCACATTAAATTATACAGCCATGGGAGTGGCTGTATACTATAGCCAGTGGGGATTTTTCACATTCCGCAATGTTAAATTGAAAATACCCCCATGCCATTCTGAGGCTTCCCATAAGCTCACTTCAAAATAAAACCTTACCAAACTTACAGTCCTGAACTCAGAAACGCTTGCTTAACAACCCTCTCAGTTTTCATGGTGATACACAAAACAGTCAGAGAGAATAGAGAGTTCAAAGTCTAAAAAGAGAAGAAGAAAATCCCAGAGCCCTTTTGGACTTTTTTCTCGGAGAGTTCTCATAATCTGTTGAAATTCATTAAAAATCAGCCATGTTCACAGAGTACCTGTAATCCTAATACTGACCTTGCCCCATACTCTGACCTCCATCTTCTGCAGTTTAAACGTTTTTTAAAAAATGCCTGGCTGATTTTTAATTAATTTAAGAAATTTTGGCTTGAAGCCAATGATAGTGTTGGGCATGCTCAGTAAGAACCAACTGTCAGTGTTCTAAAAGTCAGACTCACAGCTGCTGGGCTTGCCTAATCAGGGGGCCACATCCACACCAGACATTGATTTCACGTGAGACAGTCATGGCTTCCCTCAAAGAATCCTGGGAAGTGTAGTTTGTGAAGGGTGCTGAGAGGAGACTCCTATTCTGCTGAGAGAGCTCCAGTGGCCAGACAGGTTTAACAGTTAGCCACTCTGATTTAAGGTCTGTGAGGGGAATAGGGCATCTCCTAGCAACTCTCAGCACCCTTCACTAACTACACTTCCCAGGATTCTTTGAGAGAAGCCATCTTTGTCCAAAGTGTAATAGAGGCCTGGTATGGATGTGGCCAGGGACAGCTTTGTTTTAAATTTGGGTGGGAGGTAGGGTTGCCAGGTTCAGGGCCTGAGACTGATCCTGTATCTTTAGGAGAAGAGAAAGTCAGCCAAGTGCAGGTGTTCTTGCAACATTGTAATGGGAAAAACCACAAGGTGGAACTCTCCCTTCCCTCTGCACAACTTTTAAAGATACAGAAGACCTCTTGGTTGCCAGGCCCGGTCTCCAGGAGGTCTTCTGTATCTTTAAAAGTTGTGCAGGGGGAAGGGAGAATTCCAAATGTTACCAAATTCTTCCAAGCTATACAGCAAGTGGATTGGACTGTGAAAGACCAACCCAAATGGTGTTTGCATTTTGACCAATTTGTAGGACAGTACAATATCTCAGAGAGGAGTTCAGGTCTCCTGCTCCCAGAGCTTGGAAAAGTTACTTTTTTGAACTACAACTCCCATCAGCCCCAGCCAGCATGGCGCTGGCTGGGGCTGATGGGAGTTGTAGTTCAAAAAAGTAACTTTTCCAAGCTCTGCCTGCTCCCCTGGTGCATTCACTATAGCTGCCCAATTTCCCTGCTTTTTAAAGTTTGATAGAAATAGCTGTTGGCTATAGGTACATTCTTAAACCGCAAGGTGTTTTGCCTATTAACGAATACAAACATGTATTTAATGCCATGTCTAGTTTGGCCCTTAAAAAAGGCCAAGAACATGCTTGGCCCTTCAACTTTTTTTGTTTGTTTTACAAACCCACACTGCTTGCTCAGTGTGGAACTGAGGTCTAGTACTGTCTTGCATATTAAGGTCATTAGTAGTATAAATTTACAATTCACAACCACTGCCGCTCTTGTATAACATCACTCTTCCCTCTTTTTGTGTGGATGACTGTGCTCCTTATTAACTAAATAACTAGCCATGATAAGGCATACAGAACATGGCTTCAGGTTACAAGACAACACATAGACTTGCAAAGTTGGCAGGTATTATGCCTGCTAAAGAAATGCTCAAGAAACATTGAGAGTGAGAAGCAATCAGCTTAGGCATCCACTTGCATAAATGAAAACATTCATCACTGTGACTAATGTGCTTTTCCAATTGAAGACAGAAGTTGGAGGTATAAAATGAATACATCGGTCATGATTCCTGTGGGTGGAAATCCTGTCCTCTGCAACAGTCCATTTCCTTGCTGTGCTCATTTTGGAAAGCACTAAACCCAGGATATATGGTGTATGGTGACCTAACTGATACCAAAGCATTTCATAAGCCTTTAGTCTTAAGAGCCACTAAGCATCACACACACTGCTGTGGTTGTAACATCCATCCATCCATCCAGCTATGCTCTCATTGTCAGTATCCCTTAACTGGTTGCTTTTGGAGAAAGTAACAAGAAGCAAGGAAATAACTTCCTAATTTTCATCTTTCTATAAGATGGAGCTGCATTCTACAACTATCCTGTCTAAAAGGCAATTGGAAAACCTATTTTAGGAACTTGGGAAGCTGCCTTATACTTAATTGGGCCATTAGTCCACCGAGATCAATACAGTCTACACTGATTGGCAGCACCTATCAAAAGTTTGAGATGGGTCTCTTTACAATTCCTATAATGTAAAACATTATGTTTGCATGTAAAACATGGACTCCATCACTGAGTAAAAACCCTTCTCCATGAAAATTTTAAATGCATTAGGGTCATACATATTTAGTGCTTATAAAACTTAATTCTATTGTGCAGAATATTGCCAAAAGGTAGTTTCTGGCTTCTAACAGCATTAAATAATTATGATATTATGGAGACTAATGGCTGATTTCATACAAATATGTAATTTGGCTAAGAGGTAGGAAAACAAGAGGTGTACTGAAGAAAAAAGAGATGCTGTAAAAGAATATGAATGGCTTGCTGATTTATAATCTTGATGTTCTTATGTAAGAGCTTACTTTGACTTGTTTAAAGCAACTGTTACTTTACAGATTTTCCAGGTAGTATAAAAATATTAACTGATACAATCAAATATATGTGCATTAATTTTTCCTTGTCTGATAAGAAAACACTCTCTGTTAAGCCACAGAGCAAAAGAATATGAATGAAAAGAGGCTGTCAGACAGAATTGGATATATCCAGCTCAAATCAATGGAAGGATGGCCTTTTACAGCTGAAAGCCTCGTGGACCGGTTGTCACACTGACCTGGGAGCAAATATACAGGCTTCTGTCTTCAGATGCTGCAGCTAGGTGACTTTGAAAGGAGAAATAATATCACCGGCTAAAAGGGACAAAAGACAAAAAGATAAGCAGGTGCGGACGTCAGGGAAATCCTACAGTTTTTCATCTCTATTTTTATCACTATCTGCAATCAGGCCTAATGTGAACTAATTAAGAACTGTTTATTCTCTATATGAAAATGATTCTTTGAGATAAGAAAGGCACACAAAAGAATAACAATTATTATGGGGGGGTGACTTAATAAGCAACCTAGTGATGGAACAGATTACACTTAACAAGGACTGGGGGTGGGTAGGAGGTATAAACAAAAGCATGTTTAGATTCTGTTGTTAAAGGAGAGAATAGTTCACCCAGTTAAGCTATATTGTCTCATCAGAATCCCATTAAATTTAGCAAATGTCTTTTAAAAAATGCGAGCCTATAAAATACTTTTGTTCTCATGCTTGGCAGAAGAACACCTTCTGGGGAGGAACTAATTCTGTCACCTGCATAGACTTGAAGGCACATGACAACAATTAAGCCTCCATAGACTATCCAAAGGAAGGCAGCCCTGTAACTAGAGGTAGCATTAATCAAGAATGCCTTTCTTTGTGTTCTAGTTGACAGCATCCCATACTCTTGGTTGGTCTAGAGCAGACTTGATGAATCTGTTTTGTTTGGACTAAAATGCAGCAACAAGTTAATATTTTAGGTTAAAGTTACTGTGGTGAAATAATCTTACAAAATACAAACAGATTTCTCATTCACGAGGCAGGTGTACTCTGTACATGCTCATGCCCTTTATTTCTGAGGCTCTCACCATGCCTCCCCTTGCTGAAATTTGTGAAAGAAGGCTTTGGGGGCTAGGAAGGGCTGGTTGTGCTAATAGTTAACCCCCACACGCATAACCAGGCTGCATCATAGTTTGATTGAGTAGATGATTGCGTGTATGTTTTCCTTCTTTAAAGCCAATCGACAACAGTCTTGTCTTTACACTTAAAACAAGCAAACCCTGCCCACCAGAAGATCTTCAGATCTAATTTAATATCCCTCCTCTGTGCTACAGCCTCATTGTATAGTGTTGGGTACTTTACTCTGGTACACTTTCAAAGGGATAGCCAACTAGCCTTGCCTTTCAGCAAAAACAAACAAAAACAAAACAACAGTCCCATAGTACTTTAAAAGCTAGCAAATGTATTATTGCATAAGTTTTTGTGGACTGCCAAGAATGATGCATCTGGGCTCTTGTCCAATAAAGTTTAAGGTGCCAGTACTTTTGTTGTTTTGCTATAAGTGTACTATGATCCACTTTACTAGGTTGTTGTGATGATTAAAGTCTATAAAACACTTTTGAATGCTATTACAAAAAGTAGGATGGTGCAGGACCTATATGTGTAGTATGAAAGCCTGGATTGCTCCTTGACTGTACAACTCACCCAGGCAAGCCTGTCCCAGCACACATTGGATTTGCTGAGGACCTGCATGGAAAGTATAACGTTTGTAGGGCTGAACATCCTGGCTGTGTCCCAGATTCTTTATATATATATATATATATATTATTATTAGGTTGAATTGTTTCATGATTTCACACTTCGTCCTCCCTCTCCCCAATTCAAAATCAGGAGTGGACAGGCTGGAGAGAGGCTTTTCATTTTTATTATTCTTTATTTATTATACAGCCATGAGAGTGGCTGTATACTATAACCAGTGTGGATTCTTCGCATTCCGCAATGTTAAATTGAAAATACCCCCCATGCCATTCTGATCCTTCCCATAAACTCATTTCAAAACAAAACCTTACAAAACTTATAGTCCTGAACTCAGAAACGCTTGCTTAACAACCCTCTCAATTTTCATGGCGATACACAAAACAGTCAGAGAGGATAGAGAGTTCAAAGTCTAAAAAGAGAGGGAAAAAACCCAGAGCCCTTTTGGACTTTTTCCTCTCAGAGTTCTCATAATCTGTTGAAATTAATTAAAAATCACCCAAGTTCACAGAGTACCTGTAATCCTGTTACTGACCTTGCCCCATACTCTGACCTCCATCGTCTGCAGTTTAAAAGTTAAAAAAAAAAAGCCTAGCTGATTTTTAATTAATTTAAGAAATTTTGGCTTGAAGCCAATGGTAGTGTTGGGCATGCTCAGTAAGAACCAACTGTCAGTGTTCTAAAAGCCAGACTCACAGCTGCTGGGCTTGGCTAATCAGGGGGCAGAGCCTGGAAAAGTTACTTTTTTGGACTACAACTCCCATCAGCCCACTCCAGTGGCCGTGCTGGCTGGGGCTGATGGGAGTTGTAGTTAAAAAAAAGTAACTTTTCCAAGCTCTGTCAGGGGGCCACACCCACACCACACTTTGATTTCATGTGAGACAGTCATGGCTTCCCCCAAAGAATCCTGGGAAGTGTAGTTTGTGAAGGGTGCTGAGAGGAGACTCCTATTCCACTGACAGAGCTCTAGTGGCCAGAGTGGTTTAATAGTCAGCCACTCTGACTGAAGCTCTGTGAGGGGAACAGGGAGTCTCCTAGCAACTCTCAGCACCCTTCACTAACTACACTTCCCAGGATGCTTTGAGAGAAGCCATGACTGTCCAACATGAAAAGAAATCTGGTGTGGATGTGGCTAGGGACAGCTTTGGTCTAAATTTGGGTGGGAGGCTACATGTGCCTGCTGTAGAATAAAAAGGTGGGGGAAACCCTGAAAAGCACTGATACTGTTCACAATGTTTTCCTTTTGGAAAGGAAAGGGTTTTCCCCTCTGCCCAGTGCCCACCCACCCAATTTCCTCCCCTCCTTGGGTCAGTGTTGGACTACGACCTGGGAAACCAGGGTTCAAATACCCACACAGCCATGAAGCTAACTGGGTGACCTTGGGCCAGTCACTGCCTCTCAGCCTCAGATGAAGGCAATGGTATTTTATTTTATTTATTTGTTATATTTTTATACCGCCCGACTAGCATAGCTCTCTGGGCGGTGTACAGCAAAAAATACAAAATACATACGATAAGAATCCATAATAATACAACAAAAACATATATAGAATAATAAACATCTAAAATCAATTACAGGAAATTTAAACTAGATAAGATTAAAATTAGATTAAAATGCCTTGGAAAAGAGGAAAGTTTTAACTCGGCGCCAAAAAGCTAGCAGCGTCGGCGCCAAGTGCACCTCATCGGGGAGACTGTTCCACAATTCGGGGGCCACCACTGAGAAGGCCCTAGTTCTTGTTACCACCCTCCGAGCTTCTCTCTGAGTCGGAACTCGGAGGAGGGCCTTCGATGTAGAACGTAGTGTACGGACAGGTTCATATCAGGAGAGGCGTTCCAGCAGATATTGTGGTCCCGCGCCGTGTAAGGCTTTATAAGTCAAAACCAACACTTTGAATCTGGCCCGGAAGCATATTGGCAGCCAGTGCAAGCGAGCCAGAACAGGTGTTATATGTTCAGACCGCTTGGTCTTCGTTATCAATCTGGCCGCCGCGTTTTGCACGAACTGCAGCTTCCGAACTGTCTTCAAAGGTAGCCCTACATAGAGCGCATTGCAGTAATCCAATCACGAGGTTACCAGAGCGTGTACCACTGATGTTAGGTCCTCCCTGCTCAGATAGGGACGTAGCTGGGCTACCAACCGAAGTTGGTAGAACGCATTCCGTGCCACCGAGGCTACTTGAGCCTCAAGTGACAGGGAAAGATCTAAAACTCCCAGACTATGAACCTGTTCCTTTAGGGGAAGTGTAACCCCGTCTAGGACAGGGTGTATATCCACCATCTGGTCAGAGAAACCATCCACCAGCAGCATCTCAGTCTTGTCTGGATTGAGCCTCAGTTTGTTAGCTGTCATCCAGTCCATTATCGCGGCCAGGCAGCGGTTCAGCACATAGACAGCCTCACCTGAAGAAGATGAAAAGGAGAAATAGAGCTGCGTGTCATCAGTGTACTGATGACAACGCACTCCAAAACTCCTGATGACCGCACCCAACGGCTTCATATAGATGTTAAAAAGCATGGTGGACAGAACTGACCCCTGCGGGACTCCACATTGGAGAGCCCACGGTGTCGAGCAATGTTCCCCAAGCACTACCCTCTGGAGACGACCCGCTAAGTAGGAGCGGAACCACTGCCAAGCAGTACCTCCAACCCCCAACTCCGCGAGCCTCTCCAGAAGGATACCATGGTCGATGGTATCAAAAGCTGCTGAGAGATCAAGGAGAATCAACAGAGTTACACTCCCTCCGTCCCTCTCCCGACATAGGTCATCATACAGGGCGACCAAGGCTATCTCAGTAAAACCACCTCTGAATACTTTACCATGAAAACAATATTCATAGGGTTGCCATAAGTCTGGATCGACTTGAAGGCAGCCCATTTCCATTTTCAAACATGATTGCACAGAAATAAATCCCATTGAACTCAAAAAGTATGCAAATAATCAAACCTACCTCCTCCCTTCTATCCCCTCGATCTTGCCCCTTCCCTCCCCCTTTCTTTGCCCCTCCCTATCCATCCTCTTCCAATCCCCTCCTCCCCCTTCCCCCTCCTCCCCCTTCCCCCTCCTCCCCCTCCCCTTCCTCCTCCCCATGGTCAGTTTTACCTATCTTAATCATGATTGCATGGGAGTAAATACCATTGATCTCTATAAGTATGCAAATGATCAAACCTGCCTTCCCCTCCCCCTTCCTTTGCCCCCTCCAATCTGCTCCTTCACCTTCCCCCTCCCCCTCCTCCTCCCCCATGGTCAGTTTTACCTATCCTAACCTTGATTGCATAGGAGTAAATCCCATTGAACGCAATAAGCATGAAAATGATTAGACCTGCCTTTCCCCTCCTTTCCCTCTTCTCTCCCTTCCTCTCCCCCTCTTCCTTCTTCCTCCTCTCCTGCCCGCTCCAGTTTTACTTATCCTGATTGCATGGGAGTAAATCCCACTGAACTCAATAAACATGCAAATGATCAAACTTCTCCTTCCCTCCCCCTCCTGCCTGCTTCCATCCCCCTCCTCCCCTCTGCCCTTCCTCCTCTCCTTCTTCCTCCTCCTCCTCTCCCCTCCCCTGTGGTCAGTTTCACCTATCCTAAGCGTGATTGCAGGGGAATAAATCCCATTGAACTCAATGCATGCAAATGATCAATCCTTTCTCAGCAAACCTGCACAGGATCCCATTTCTTACCTTCCAGATTAAAAAACAGAGAAATTCACTAATAGGCAAAAAACCTTGCAGTTTAAGAACGTACCTATAGCCCACAGATATTTCTATCAAACTTTAAAAAGCAGGGAAATTGGGCAGCTATAGTGAATGCACCAGGAGAGCAGGAGATCTGAACTCCTCTCTGAGATATTGTACTGCCCTACAACTTGGTCAAAATGCAAACACCACAGTCCAATCCACTTGCTGTGTAGCTTGGAAGAATTTGGTAACCTGTGCCTCTGAGCATATGGTGAGTGGTGGCAACACCTGCCATCTTCTAAGATGGAGAATTATATTTTTCTATGTTTGTTGATGTTCTTCTTACTTTGCTTCTTTCCTGTGTTACTAATGTTTCTATAGAGGATCTAAACCAGAAAACAGAATGAAATTCAACAGGGATAAATGCAAAGTTCTACACTTAGGAAAAAGAAACCAAATGCACAGTTATAAGATGGGGGATACTTGGTTCAGCAATACGACATGTGAGAAGGATCTTGGAATTGTCGTTGATCACAAGCTGAATATTAGCCGACAGTGCTATGTGGCTGCAAAAAAGGCAAATGCTGAAGGGCCCCTCATTAGGGTGGGGGAGTAGCACTCCTCTTCCACGATCCGTGGCAGATTCCCTGCTATGGTTTAGAGCTGCCTGCCCGCCCTCTGCTTACTCACTTGCTTGCCCACCCACCTGCTCACCATCCCGCCTCCCTGCCCGCTTGGTAGTTGGGGCATGCATGCGTTCACCAGGGCCCAGGGCAGTCTGGTGCCCAAGAGCCTGGCATGCCTGGCACCAGCCCTGAATGTACCCCTCTTGTGTGTGAGAGCTGGTAATAATTCATTCATGGTATCTAATAATGGATTTCACAGTGCTTCCTGGATTATGCCTTTTCTTACTTCTCCCCCAAAAGACTTTAATTGTGAGGCTTGATTAAATTAGATTTTGGGGGATATCGGAGGTCCCATTTCTGTCAGGAAATCCCATTCCTGCTGCATTGAGGATGGGAACTGCTCCTTCTGTCAATGCCTGAGTAGAGGAATGCTTGTGTATTCTTGTAACCAATTTTTACCCTTTGGGATTACTCCTGAACTACCCAAACTGGATGCTGGACTAGATAGATCTTTGGCCTGATCCAACAGGGCTCTTACATTCTTAAGAACAGCTTTCTACTGATCCTACAGCAGATTTCAGGGTTGCAGGATCTGCTTCCTTTTTTTTTTAACAGAACCCCATCTTCTGGAGTCAGGTGAAAATAGTGGCTCAGAGTGTGGGGAGTGGAGCCACTTGCAGAATAATGGCCTTGGGGGGTTGGAGGCACTGACTCATAAGCAATACAGTGAGGGGTGACATGCATGTACATGTACAAATATACAGTGGAGTTACTGCATATTAGGGATTCTAACAGCATTATCAAAGTGGGAGGGGGGAGCCTTTTTGTAGTTGCTGCTGTTAAGTGACTGAGGGAATGAGAAACTCTTGTCAATATATTGCAAATCATCCAGTGAGGTCTAACAGTAGATGTTGCTCACAATGGACCTTTTGATCACTCTTACCCTATGGAACAGGTTGTTTTAGCTCTCTGCTCCACCTTTCTGTCAATATTTATGTCCCAGATTTGAAATGATTGTACAAATGTTTATATAGAAAAAGTGTAGTCTTTGGCATCAGGAAGTCCTATGCAAGGGAGCCTCTTGAATACTGAGGGATTTGCTTCTGAGTAAGTATGTAAGATTGAGTTGCAAGGAATCATCATCATCATCATCATCATCATCATTGACCTGGTTGATTCAGTTATTTTATCTAATCTGGATGTAAGGTTAATCAGGTTCTCTTTGCATCATGAGGTTCACAGTAAATCCTGCAACTGCATCAGTTTTTACTGACACCAACACATGGCTCATGATTTATCTTTCTTAGTGAGAGACTCTAGTATATAGCCAGTCAGTTCAGTTTGATGGAGTTGTGCCAAGATATCCTTCAACCTCCAGCTGAATTTGATTCCAATAACAAGGACATACTAAATCGAAATGGATTTTGATTAATGAAGTTTGGTATCTTTTGAATCCATTATGTGATAAATGAGACACATTTTAGTCAGTGACAAATCACATTTGGGGTGTAACTCTTTTATCAAGATAGATCCTAGAAGAAAGATATTCCTAGAATGTTCCAGCCAAGTCCAGTGAATTGAACAGGCAGAAGATAATCACAGTGAAGCAAGATGTCACCGGTGGAATAGAAACATTGTCACTGTTTATGAAATTTGTATCTTTTAAGATCTCTTGTTTCATGTCCTGGTGGAACAAGTCATGAAATCTTATCCTTTGGGAAACTCTAATGTTGTAGTTTCCCCCCCAAACAACAGTGGGTTATACTGTAATCTGTTTATACCTGTCAACAAAAAGAGGCTGGGTAATGTCAGTTTTTGGAATAATTGGCCTATTTTAGGATTCAGTAAGAGCTGGAAACATGGAACTCTGGAGTAATCTGTAATTTGTTTTTAACTTTTTTTATATTGTATTTTTAAATTGCTGTAACTCGCCTTGGGACCTTATGGTGAAGGGTAGGTAAGAAATCAAATTGATTATTATTATTAATAATAATATGTTCCTGGAGCTCAATAGTCAATTTAATTTTGCCCTCTGTAGACAAACTTATTTGCCCACAATCTGATTGTTAGAGGTCAGAAAGAATTTTTTCCCTAGGTAAGGTTTTGTGACTGGGCAAAATGTCACACATAATGAAATTGCCTCGGCACACCAAACACGTGATAACTGGTTGCAGGAACTAGCTGGTTTGTTGTTGTTGTTATGTGCCTTCAAGTTGATTATGACTAATGGCGACCCTATGAATCAACGACCTCCAATTGAGGGCTGTAGAAAGTGGAGTCCCTCAAGGATCGGTATTGGGACCTGTACTTTTCAACTTGTTCATTAATGACCTAGAATTAGGAGTGAGCAGTGAAGTGGCCAAGTTTGCTGATGACACTAAATTGTTCAGGGTTGTTAAAACAAAAAGGGATTGCGAAGAGCTTCAAAAAGACCTCTCCAAACTGAGTGAATGGGCGGGAAAATGGCAAATGCAATTCAATATAAACAAGTGTAAAATTATGCATATTGGAGCAAAAAATCTTAATTTCACATATACGCTCATGGGGTCTGAACTGGCGGTGACCGACCAGGAGAGAGACCTCGGGGTTGTAGTGGACAGCACGATGAAAATGTTGACCCAGCGTGCGGCAGCTGTGAAAAAGGCAAATTCCATGCTAGCGATAATTAGGAAAGGTATTGAAAATAAAACAGCCGATATCATAATGCCATTGTATAAATCTATGGTGTGGCCGCATTTGGAATACTGTGTACAGTTCTGGTCGCCTCATCTCAAAAAGGATATTATAGAGTTGGAAAAGGTTCAGAGGAGGGCAACCAGAATGATCAAGGGGATGGAGCGACTCCCTTACGAGGAAAGGTTGCAGCATTTGGGGCATTTTAGTTTAGAGAAAAGGCGGGTCAGAGGGGACATGATAGAAGTGTATAAAATTATGCATGGCATTGAGAAAGTGGATAGAGAAAAGTTCTTCTCCCTCTCTTATAATACAAGAACTCGGGGACATTCAAAGAAGCTGAATGTTGGAAGATTCAGGACAGACAAAAGGAAGTACTTCTTTACTCAGCGCATAGTTAAACTATGGAATTTGCTCTCACAAGATGCAGTAATGGCCACCAGCTTGAATGGCTTTAAAAGAAGATTAGACAAATTCATGGAGGACAGGGCTATCAATGGCTACTAGCTGTGATGGCTGTGCTGTGCCACCCTAGTCAGAGGCAGCATGCTTCTGAAAACCAGTTGCCGGAAGCCTCAGGAGGGGAGAGTGTTCTTGCACTCAGGTCCTGCTTGCGGGCTTCCCCCAGGCACCTGGTTGGCCACTGTGAGGATGCTGGACTAGATGGGCCACTGGCCTGATCCAGCAGGCTCTTCTTATGTTCTTATGTTCTTAAGAACATTTGTCATGAACCACCCTGTTCAGATCTTGTAAGTTCAGGTCTGTGGCTTCCTTTATGGAATCAATCCATCTCTTGTTTGGCCTTCCTCTTTTTCTACTCCCTGCTGTTTTCCCCAGCATTATTGTCTTTTCTAGTGAATCATGTCTTCTCATGATGTGTCCAAAGTATGATAACCTCAGTTTCATCATTTTAGCTTCTAGTGATTGTTCTGGTTTAATTTGTTCTAACACCCAGTTATTTGTCTTTTTCACAGTCCATGGTATGTGCAAAGCTCTCCTCCAGCACCACATTTCAAATGAGTTGATTTTTCTCTTATCCACCTTTTTCACTGTCCAACTTTCACATCCATACATAGAGACTGGGAATACCATGGTCTGAATGATCTTGACTTTGGTGTTCAGTGATACATCTTTGCATTTGAGGACCTTTTCTAGTTCTCTCACAGCTGCCCTACCCAGTCCTAGCCTTCTTCTGATTTCTTGACTATTGTCTCCATTTTGGTTAATGACTGTGCCGAGGTATTGATAATCCTTGACAAGTTCAATGTCCTCATTGTCAACTTTAAAGTTACATAAATCTTCTGTTGTCATTACTTTAGTCTTTTTGACGTTGAGCTGTAGTCCTGCTTTTGTGCTTTCCTCTTTAACTTTCATCAGCAGTCGTTTCAAATCTGGTTTCTGCTAAGAATATGGTATCATCTGCATATCTTTAATTATTGACGTTTCTCCCTCCAATTTTCACACCTCCTTCATCTTGGTCCAATCCCACTTTCTGTATGATATGTTCTGCATACAGATTAAACAAATAGGGTGATAAAATACACCCGTCTCACACCCTTTCCGATGGGAAACCAATCGGTTTCTCCATATTCTGTCCTTACAGTAGCCTCTTGTGCAGAGTATAGGTTGCGCATCAGGACAATCAGATGCTGTGGTACCCCCATTTCCTTTAAAGCATTCCATAGTTTTTCATGATCTACACAGTCAAAGGCTTTGCTGTAGCCTATAAAGCACAGAGTGATTTTCTTCTGAAATTCCTTGCTCCGTTCCGTTATCCAATGTATGTTTGCAATATGATCTCTGGTGCCTCTTCCCTTTCTAAATCCAGCTTGGACGTCTGGCATTTTTCGCTCCATATATGGTAAGAATCTTGAGCATTACTTTACTTGCATAGGGTATTAAGGCAATAGTTCGGTAATTACTGCATTCTCTGGGATCCCCTTTCTTTCAAAGTGGGATATATATTGAATGCTTCCAGTCTGTGGGCCATTGTTTAGTTTTCCATATTTCTTGACAGATTGTAGTCAAAATTTGGACAGATTCAGTCTCAGTAGCTTGTAGCAACTCTATTGGTATGCCATCTATTCCTGGTGATTTGTTTCTTCCAAGTATTTTAAGAGCAGCTTTCACCTCACATTCTAAAATTTCTGGTTCTTCACCATATGGTTCCTCCGTGAATGAATCTGTCATCCTGGCATCTCTTTTATAGAGTTCTTCAGTGTATTGCTTCCATCTTTTTATTTCATCTCAGTCAGTCAGTGTGTTCCCCTGTTGATTATTCAACATCCCTACTCGTGGTTTAATTTACCTTTCATTTCTCTAATCTTTTGGAATCGGGCTCTTGTTCTCATTTTGTTGTCCTTTTCTATTTCTATACAATAACTATTGTAATAGTTTTCTTTGTCCCTACATACTAGTTGTTGTATAGTTCCATTTTGGGTTCTGACCGTGTTTCTATCTCCTTTTGCTTTTGCTTTCCTTCTCTCTTTAACCATTTGAAGAGTTTCTTCAGTCATCCATTGAGGTCTTTCTCTCTTTTTAACTAGAGGTATTGTCTTTTTGCATTCTTCCCTGATAATGTCCCTGACTTCTGTCCATAGTTCTTCGGGTTCTCTGTCAACTAAGTTTAAAGCATCAAACCTGTTCCTTATTTGATCTTTATATGCTTCAGGGATGTTATTTAAATTGTATTTTGGCATTATGAGTGCTTTGTTCTTCTTTAGCTTTACTCTGATTTTCGATATGATTAGTTCATGATCTGTACCACAGTCTGTTCCTGGTCTTGGTTTTGCAGAAAGTATGGAACTTCTCCATCTTCTGTTTCCAATTTATATAATCAATTTGATTCCTATATTGACCATCCGGTGATGTCCACGTGTACAGCCGTCTTTTTGGTTGCTCAAAAAATGTGTTGGCAAAAAACAAATCATTGGCTTCACAGAATTCAATAAGTCTTTCTCCTGCTTCATTTCTGTCACCTCAGCCCCATTTCCCCACAATTCCTAGTTCTTCTCTGTTCCCTACTTTTGCATTCCAGTCCCTCATGATTATCATCATATTTTGTTTTGGTGTGTGATCAATTTCCTCCTGTACTTCTGCGTAAAATCTCTCCAATTCTTCTTCTTCTGCGTTTGATGTTGGAGCGTAGACTTGGCTGATGGTTATGTTGATAGGTTTCCCATTTAATCTCATTGATATAACTCGTTCAGACCTTGTGTTGTAGCTCTTAATTGCTTTTGCTACTTCACTTCTTACTATTAAAGCAACTCCATTTCTTCTTGATTTCTCATTTCCTGCATAAAATATTTTGTAGTTGCCTGATTGAAAATGTCCCATTCCAGTCCATTTTAATTCACTCACGCCAAGTATTGTAGTGTTGATACGCTCCATTTCTTGCTTGACAATTTCTAACTTTCCCTGGTTCATGCTTCTCACATTCCATGTTCCTATTGTGTGCGTTGTACAACTCCGGACTCTCCTTTCGCATCTGTGCGCATGAGCCTCTGGGCTTCCTTTCGGCTTTGACCCAACTGCGTCATTAGTCACAGCGCTACTCGTACTTGTCCTTTGTTCTTCCCCAGTAGCTCGGTGAGTGCCTTCTGACCTGGGGGTCTCATCTTCCAGCACTATCTCGTGTTGCATTTTGGATACTCTGTTCATAGGGTTTTTGTGGTGAGAGATATTCAGAGGTGGTGTATTATTGCCTTCCTCTGAGTTTGGATGCATCTTAGTCTGGTGTCTCAGCTTTGACCATTCTGCCTTGGGTGCCCCTGCTAGGAGTCTAGCCTCTTGGTCTAGACTCCTGACGGCATTGCTCTCAGCTTCTTCAACACTCTCAAACCCCCTCACCACGTTAAGGTGTGCATCCTAAAGGGGGTACATAGCTGGTTCATAGTGCTTATTAGGACCAGCAGAAAGAGACACACAATGAAAACGTGGGGATAAACCCAGCCACCAGCTGTTATTGTTCTTTTGGTGTCCTGAAGTAAATATTATGGAATCTGAAATTAAAGGAATGGGATCCAAAAGTCAATATGCATTACACTACTGCAACATACAATTGTGTAAGGAGAATTATCAAAATTCAAGCCAACCACTCTGTAACATTAATTTCACTAACACAGAGTAGTGTCGCCAACACATGTCTATAATGCAAGTTAATGCTGCTTTGGGAGGAAGGGCATAACAACAACAACAACAACAACAATAGTGAGTAGGGTTGTCACCCCTTCTACTGTAAGGATTGATGTGTTTTGAATAACTGTACAATAGCAATTCACAGTTGAAGACTTTGATCACACACTGGTGCTGTCATGGAAAAAGATTAACCTACTGAATTTCTGTCTTTCTGAAGCACAGGCAAATGTGGAAGAGTGGGCAGGATTTTAAGGCCATACATGGTAGTATCTATCAGTAGACAATTGTTGACAGATCTAGTAGATGCCATACATGACCAATTTATAATAATAAAATATCTAACATTGTTTCTGTTGAGAATGGTGCATTTGGTGTTTTGAGAACTGGGTAATGCTTAGAAGGATCAAGAATGTAATGGAAGAAGAAAGGAAAAAACATTTCATATATTAGTTAACTATAATCTTGATACAAGATGAAAGACTGGGATGCAAGTCTGTGTGATTGATCAAGTGTATGATGGAATGTGTTTTCCAGAATGGAATGTGATCTCTGAATTGTCTAATATTTTAAGAAGTTATGCCAAGGTTCAGGAGAAAACCTCAGATCAGGAGGTCACTCTCAGATTTAAAGCCCTTCCCATAAGGAGACTGTTTGCAGGATAAGATTAGATAAAGTAATACAGATATGCAAAGCAGCTGAAACAAAAAGGATGCTGTCAAGGGCAAGGAAGAGGACACAGCCATATATAGTAGAACAAGATGCGATGAGACAAGCTGTTGAACAGGCAACTGACAGTTGGCCTGACAGGCTAGGTGCAATTAGTATGAGATAAGGCATGGCACTGATAAAGTAAAAAGCATGCAGATAATGTGCCAAATTAACAGACATTTTTTTGAAATAATCAGAACTTTTCTAATTAGTTAGAGGAGTCTGTAATTAAAAGAAAAGAAATTGTGTGCTATGAGTTATGTATGCTACAAGTTATATACTTAGTAGACAGCAAGTGTATGCAAGCTGTGGTGAATTCTTTTTGCTCATGCCAGCCAGTTAATTAAGTTTTTTCTCCAGGGATTTTTAGAGCCATTGCACCTCACTGTCCTTTTCTCAGGCAGCATCATAATGTTCAGATCTTGAGGATAATTTGCCTAGCTTAATGAGTTTTTAAAACACCACACACACACAAACTGTAGGTCGTAAAAAATTTTTTTTGTGTGACAGCTGATATCATATAAAGGGCATGAAACCATTATGCACAGTTCCATGCTGCTGATGTGCCAATCATGGCTTATATAGGAAAGCCAAGGAGGGTTGGATCACATTCTGTAATCCTCCATCCATTTTTTCATTCATTATTTCATTCATTTATCATTGGCGATCACTCATGGCTGAGTAAGATTGTCTTCCAGAGTAAGGTCTTTAACAGTGGGTCTGTAAGTGACTATGGAGGCCAATTCTGGATCCACACAGCCTCCCACAGTGAGGACATAGGTTTCCAGATGGAAGATGGTCACGATGAGGATTTGCTTGACGTGCCTTCTGCTTAGCTCATTTGTCCCTTTCGCCCTGTACTCGTGCTTCTTCAAAGTCCATAGCACCTTTGATAATGGCCGTCCTCCAATTGGGATGCTCATGGGCCAAGGCTTCCCAGTTTTCAATGCTTATGTTACATTTTTTAGATTAGCTTTGAGAACATCTTTAAACCTCTTTTGCTGTCCACCAATATTCCATTTTCCATCCTTAAGTTGGGAGTAAAGTAGCTGCTTTGGAAGACTGTGATCAGGCATTCAAACAACATGGCCGGTCCAGCGAAGTTGATGTTGGAGGATCATTGTTTCAACACTAACATTAGTCCGCCTATCTTCCCAAGTAATTTGCAGAATTTTCCAGAGGCAGTGTTGGTGGAATCTTTCAAGAAGTCGGGAGTGGCGTTTATAGATGGTCCATGTTTCACAGGCATACAGTAAGGTCGGTAGTACTATGGCTTTGTAAATAAGCATTTTGGTCTCCCTGCGAATATCCCGATCCTCAAACACTCTACGCTTCATTCGGGAGAATGCGACACTCGCAGAGCTCAGACGATGCTGAATTTCAGCTCAATGTCAGCTTTTACAGAGAAATGGCTGCCAAGATAAGAAAAGTGATCAACATTCTCCAGCATCGCACCATTAAGCTGGACTGATGGTGCTACAGAGGGCTTGGTTCGCACTTGCTGATGAAGCACTTTGGTTTTTTTGATGTTAAGCGAGAGGCCAAGCTTTTCATATGCTTCTGCAAAGACATTTAGGATACTTTGAAGATCTTCCTCTGAATGTGCAGAGACTACATTATCATCGGCATATTGAAGTTTTATGACAGAGGTTGTAATTACATTACTTTTTGCTTTCAGCCTACTGAGATTAAAAAGCTTTCCATCTGTTCGATATGTGATTTCCACGCCAGTGGGAAGTTTCCCCTCAACAAGGTGTAGAATCATGGTGATGAAAGTAGCAAATAAGGTCGGAGCAATGACACATCCCTGTTTGACGCCTGACTCCACTTTTGAGCAAGATTGTACCAGTTGGACTCAGTAGAAGGCATCTGCCCTTTTTCCTAAACTTAGTAAAGTTTCAAGCACTACATTAATGATTATCAAGACTTTTCCCCAAAGGGACTTTCAACTGTGCATCTTCACATCATGTTGGATATGCCATCTGCTTTCTGCCCCACACCACCAACACCTTGGGGACAAAAATAACAATGTACAGTGGAGCCTCTGTGGCATGCGATAATCCTAGAACATTCATTTTTGGTAGATAAGATGCATTCTCAGGTCAAGGCATCCCAACTCCCTATTCCACTTCTCACAGATATATCCATCATAAACCCATCTGAGAACCTACCTAGATAAGCAGCCTACTGGTCTTGGCAGGCCAGGTCACTCAATAAGATCTTCCAGGAGCTGTGGTGGTGGTGCAGAAGCTACACAGGCAGCTAGGTAAAAAATGGATGTGAGGTGGTATTTAAACTGGAGAAAATGCCAGTTAGTCATGTTTGCTAAGCCAAATTTCTTTTGTAATGTATGGAATTATTTGAATTCAACCTCCCTATCCAAAAGTTGGTCCAAACTCATAACCCAGCAAGATGTCCAGGGCTTCCACTTACAGGTCCTTCCACGTTATCAAGGACATGCCATAAAAGTAGTCTGGCATGAATGGTTGTCAGTTTAGAAGCAGGGAAACCCAGATAAGTGGATCAAAGTGCTTGCCACCCTTGTAACGGGATCAAATAAAAAGTTTAAAATTCAGCCCAAGCAGCAGACAGTGGATGGGTGTCACTGCTGGAATGAAGCTGCCAAGAAACATGCTCAGTGATGACTGAAACCTTTCCCCTTAACTGGCAATTGGTAATTGCAATTTTCTTAAGGACAAGCATGGTTTGGCTTCCATCTACATGAAATCCTTTATGAAGTGGTCAATTTGAGTGAAAGAGAATTGTGGCAGGTGGATGAGAAGGCCCCTCAATACATAGAACAGCTGAGGAAGGATATTTATTTTATCCCATTTATTTTGTCTCACACACTTAATGGAAAGGCTGTATATCTATCCAAGTCTGCCTCAATATTTTATAAAATTATGTCTGAATTTAACCGTACCATTGTTAGAATACTTCTTGGTAGCACTGTTCCCAAATAAGTAGCTCAGGACATCAATTAAATTGACATGTGAACAATAACTCTCTGGGGATGGGGGTTGCAGCCCAAGAGCATGAGCTGTGATCTCTTTCAATTCATGTATGTGTGTTATGTGCCTTCAAGTCAATTACGACTTATGATGACCCTATGAATCAGCAAATGCAGTAATTATCAAACTATTGCCTTAATATCCCATGCAAGTAAAGTAATGCTCAAGATTCTACAGCAAAGGCTCTTACCATATATGGAGTGAGAAATGCCAGATGTCCAATTGGATTTAGAAAGGGAAGAGGTTCTAGAGATCATATTGCAAACATACATTGGATAATGGAACGGACCAAGGAATTTCAGAAGGAAATTACCCTGTGCTTTATAGATTACAGCAAAGCCTTTGATTGTGTAGATCATGGAAAACGATGAAATGCTTTAAAGGAAATGGGGGTGCCACAGCATTTGATTGTCCTGATGTGCAGCCTATATTCTGGACAAGAACATGTAAGAAATGGTGTGAGACGGGGGTGTATTTTATCACCCTATTTGTTTAATCTATATGCAGATCATATACGGAAAGTGGGATTGGATCAAGATGAAGGAGGTATGAAAATCGGAGGAAGAAATATAATTTAAGATATGCAGACAATAGCATACTACTAGCAGAAACCAGTAATGATTTGAAATGAATGCTGATGAAAGTTAAAAAGGAAAGCACAAAAGCAGAACTACAGCTGAATGTCAAGAAAACTAAAGAAATGACAACAGAAGATTTATGTAACTTTAAAGTTGTCAATGAGGACATAGAACTTGTCAAGGATTATCAATACCTCGGCACAGTCATTCACCAAAATGGAGACAATAGTCAAAAAATTAGAAGAAGGCTAGGAGTGGGTAGGGCAGCTATGATGGAACTAGAAAAGGTCCTCAAATACAAAGATGTATCACTGAACAGGATCATTCAGACCATGGTATTCCTGATTTCTGTGTATGGATGTGAAAGTTGGACAGTGAAAAATATGGATTAAAGAAAAATCAACTCATTTGAAATGTGGTGTTGGAGGAGAGCTTTGTGCATACCATGGATTGCGAAAAAGACAAAAAATTGGGTATTAGAACAAATTAAACCAGAACTATCACTATAAGCTAAAGTGACGAAACTGAGGTTATCGTACTTTGGACACATAATGAGAAGACAGAATTCACTATAAAAGAAAATAATGCTGGGAAAAACAGAAGGGAGTAGAAAAAGAGGAAGGCCAAACCAGCAATGGATTGATTCCATAAAGGAAGCCACAGACCTGAATTTATAAGATCTGAACGGGGTGGTTCACAACAGATGCTGTTGGAGGTCACTGATTCATAGGGTCGCCATAAGTCGTAATCGACTTGAAGGCATATAACAACTACAATAGTCCTATTTATCTTTTTTTAATGTATGCATCTATAAAAGCTTCCACATTCTGAAACTACATAGAATGTATGACTGCCATCTCATCCCACATCACAGAATCATGAGACATACTGTAATTTATCTTAGAATAATAAAGACAATGATGGCATGGCAAATCATTGGCTATTTCTTCCTCTGAAGTGGTATCATTTATTCATCTGCTTGTTTGTTAAATTTGTATCCTGCCTTTCCACCAAGGTGCTTAAGATGATGCACAACGATAAAATACAAAGTGAAAAGGGGAGACAGGTGAAACACATGAATAAAATCATTGAAAATAACAACTAGTTAATTATCTTCCACTTGATTTTGTTGGTTCCCCTTAACTTGGCTAGACAGTGCCCAACAGACTGTGATAAAGCCATTATAATAGCCCTATGGAAGTGACAGCAAACTAGATTCAATCATCTCATGTAGGGAGAAATGGGCCATAGTAGTAGCCATGGCTTCAGTCTCCACACACCAAGTGTACATGTTCAGACTGGACGGATGTTGGAGATGGAGGATTGTATCTTGCTCCCTTCTCCCCACATTAATTGTGTCCTGTTTGCAGTTGCCTCAGTAGTACTTCAAAAGAATATTCTGGAGTTGTGTCACAGTCATTCCTAAAGAAATGTTTATTTTATTTCTGAACTATTTTTAATGTTCTTGGATATAGTTTGTAATTGCTAACTTGTATTCTTATGCTTGTGTTCTGGTCAACCATGGAAGCAAATACTTTTAAAATGTAAATCTTCTATTGTTGCATTACAACTCAATGGATCACTTGTTTTCTGGAGAAAGTTGAGAGTGGCTACATTCTCTAGTTTTAATTCAGAATCATTTGAGCTTTGGACAAGCACATTTGAATTTTTTAATTATTGTTATTTACTTCCTGAGGTCTTCCCTTTCAATATGTGATCTTTTACACTTCTCTGTGGGCTACATTTACAGGAGGGCACTTGGACAGAATTTCATGAAATGGAAATGCAATCCAAAAACTGTTCCTCTTTTTTGTTTTTACATGCAAGATAAAAGAATCATTAGGCATTGCGTAGAAAATAGATGTGTTTCCAAGAAACAAAAGATATTAATTCACAGCAGATATCCACCATAATGACCAATAACTACAGAAGATGATTGCCATTCTTCAATGAATAATGATATATACTAGTCTCAGTGGCGTCACTAGGGTTGGTGTCACCCAGTGCGGTAACTCCTTGGCGAGCCCCCAAATGTCCTGCTGAGTGCGCGCGCACACACACAAGGCCAGCCACCCATGCCTCTGGGAGGGCGTGCACTGGAGGGGCATCCAGCCAGAGAAGCAGGCCTGGGAATGCCGGCACGCCTCCCTCGCCCCTCCAACGCTGCTCCCGGTCTTGCCCGCCTGCCTGCCTGCCTCCGAGGAGGAGTTGGCTGCTCCGACGCCGACCCGGAGTGCTTCTCGGCTCCTTTGCCGGGCAATGGCGTGGCTCTGGGTGTCACCCCCCTCATGGTGTCACCCGGGTGCGGTCCGCACTCCCCACACCCCGCTAGTGATGCCACTGACTAGTCTACTCCTGCAATCAGTTGATTAATAATGATCCCTCTTGTAAAGAATAGAAGGTACAACCAACTACTGTCTGGTCACTTTCTGCATGTAAATGGAGAGATTTCTCTGGTGCACTCAAGTCCTGCTTGTGGGCTTCCCACAGGCATCTGATCAGCCACAGTGAGAGCAGGATGCTGGACCAGATAGACTGTTGGCCTGATCCAGCAAGGCTCTTCTTTGTTCTTATGATCCCGCTAATCTAATGCTGTGCATAAGGGGCTTCTATAGAACAAATGGGCCCTTCTAGTTCAGATGTCTTGCCCTGACAAACGTGAGACTGATCAGCTGTGAAGTTGAGGGAGATTAATTGTGCAATTTTATGCTTGTTAACACAGACATTTACGCAGAATGCAGTTGCACTGACTGAATTCAATCTCAAGTGTAAACTTCTGTGTAAACACGCATAGGATTGTACAGTTAATTCCCCTCCACTTCACACCTAACCAGTGTCACATTTGTCAGAGCAGGATATCTGAACTAGAAAGGGCCCATTTCTTCTATAGGAGCCCCTCATACATGACCTGCCAAACTTGGCCCTCATGGGGTGGGAGAGAATGAGATACAGATCTCTACCCTGGCTTATTGCCTTGCCTTGGGCTCCTGCCACTAACAAGCCTCTAGTTATCAGCCTAGTTCTGCAGCTCCTTCCTACTGCCTTACCGCGGGTCTTCATTGCTGTTAACTACCCAGCCTGGCCGTGAGCATTCCTGTCTCAAAAGTTAATCTCTAGCTTGAATTTGAAACTGAGCTGAGAAGTCAAGTCTTGCTTTGCCTCCTCCCTTCCATGCCCATCCTCCCTCCATCCTTACTGCTGTAGCAGTGATCGTGGGAGAGAGGAAGGGGTGGTTTAAAAAGGTGTGTGACAGCATGGGTTGTAGCCTGCACTGTTGTGGAATTTTCTCCTTATGGAGTCCTTGTCCAGGAAATGACACTGAGGCAGGTTGAGGCTTACAGCTGTTTATTATACTTACAATTGTAAGGAGTCCCTGCTAGCGTGTGCTATGGTGGGACACTGCCTTCTTCCCCACTTCACAGGTTTTTATAGGTTTGTACAAGGTACAGTCATGTGTCCTAAGGTACCCAATAAGGGGCTTTACCTGTTTTCTGCTCCCACCTGGCTCCGTGATTCGCCAGGTAATTCTCCATTAAAGGGAAGTAAGAACACACATACTCATCCCTTATCTATCTTGTCCTGTTGCAACACGTCCCCATCACTCTCATCTACATGTTAATACCAACGACCCCCAGAGGTGGAATTTTCCACTTCAGCACCATGAGAGGGAGGGGAGGCAAGCAAACAAGCTAAACCAACCCTTAACTTCACCACTGCCACCAAGGAGATACCTTTCCCTCCTCTCGTTTCTTCCACTAAAGAGCTATTGATTCTTCAGGAGTTTAATTGGCCCAGCCTACTCTCTGTACGAGCCAGTGTGGTGTAGTGGTTAAGGTGTTGGACTACAACCTGGGAGACCAGGGTTTGAATCCCCACATAGCTATGAAACTCACTGGGTGACCTTGGGCCAGTCACTGCCTCTCAGCCTCATGAAAACCCTATTCATGGGGTCGCCATAAGTCGGAATCGACTTGAAAGCAGTACATTTACATTTTTACTCTCTGTACAGGATAGGTCTAGTCCTTAGGCAGTGAATAACAAAGCATCAGATCAAATTTTTCCAAAACAAACTATTCTTCCAGTTAATGTTTTAGTAAGGCAACAAACAATTATTAAAGAAATGGTTTTAGGGAAAAAACCCTAATTTGACAGATTGAGTTGTTACCCACAAGAGCAGATGAAAATAAACAGAGATAAAAACGCCAGACATACTGTACCTATTCTAGACAGTTTCCCTAATCAAACCAACACTCATAAATATGCATTTCTCAGTTCACCTTCTGACTTCCTTTGCAGCTTTCATCTCATTCTTTTCTCTTGTTCTCACTCCTTTCTCATTCCCCAGCTGTGCTCTCAAATGCTTTACAGTGTTCCAGCATTTACAGTACTTCAGCCCTTTCCCTCTTTTCTAGCTCTTCAGCTCTTCAAGTTTCTGATTCCACCACTAGCTACCCTATTTTCTTCACTTATATATATTATTTTCTCTTCCCCTCCCAAACTTTTAATCACTCAGAAGGAGAATATATGTCTGGTAAGCTTCTATTGCCCCTTAATTGTGAGGTTCCTAGGCTGAATTTTCTTCTGTTCTGTGTAAAACATCCTTGCACTTTTAACCTTTCTTTGTACTTTTGATCCTCCTATGCAGAAAAACCTCTTAAGTAGGGATGGAAAGATCTGTCAATTTTGGTTGTCTCAGTTTCTAATTTTTTCCACTCTTAAATTCAGTTTTTCACGTTTCTGCAGCAATTTGCATATTAAAAACAATCTCCTAATGAACACATTTTTGTAGGAAGTTTTGATGAATGTACATGTTTTTGCAAGCAGTTTCTCATTATATAATGCATTTTGTATGTTATTTTCACTCATATATTCATTTTTATGCACCTTTCCCCCTAACATATCCATTTTTGTAAACATTGGTTGGTTGGTGAAGCATGTTGCAGAATTTGAATATGTGTGAATTTCAAAGGATGGCTGTTTTTCAATTCTCATATTCTTCTGGAAAGTGTGAATCTGCTAGATTTGGCTTAAAATACAGACTGAATCGAATTACTTACCTATCTCTATGCTGAAGCAAAGGCAATCAGGTAGGGCTGGGAAAGATTCCTGCCTGAAGCTCTGGAGAGCCATGGCCAGTCAATACTGAGCAAGATGGATCAAGAGTCTGACTCAGTTTCTATTCTCAAGTTCAAATATCATTTCTCAAACTTCATTGTGGTGTTTCCTAATTCCAGAAGACACCTTCACTCTACAGGTCATCTATCAAAGGAAGCAGGCTTGAATGCTTATGCTTCCTTAATCTTTATGCTGCAAACAGCAGATGTTTTTATTGTTGGGTTTTGTGTTTTCCCATATATATTTTGTATATAGAAGTAATTTCAGTGCTGCTGACATATCTGACCATGCTTCTGCTTTCTTGTTTGTTTCCACAAATGTATTTTAAGATCTTCTTTCATTGATAACGAATAGTTAGGCAAACTTGTGGTTGTTTGCCATGACTATATTCCTTCAGCAGAATGCCACTATCCACATTTGTTGCTGTTAAGTAGCAACTGCAACAGACTGCAGGCACCAGATGTGGAAACACGAACAAATCACCCTAAAGGCCATCTGAGAACTGTTAGATCGCATCTGTAGACTTTCCAAACCTAGTTAAGATGAGAATGTTCCACTGCTCATCCCTGATACCAGAAGGTGTGTAAGAAACCCTCAAGGAACATTTCTGTGTTTATAAGGCCATTAAAGAGTTTATAATTTCTTTCCTACTCTCTAATGGACAATATAGTGTTCATGCTTTATTGCCTTGACAGGGTGTGTGTCAGGAATAGAACACACCACATAAACCTATCAAACAGAGTTTTTTAGACAGAAAATGGAATCTGAGCTTTAGTGGCAGGAAAAGGAAATGGAGGCCCTGGTTCCCTCATCAGAGTCAGATTCTTATGTGGAGAGAAGGTTCTCTGTTCCCTGAAGACTTATGTGCTGGGAGAAAGCAGTTTGCTGTTTCAGAAGTTGGGAAGGTGGTAGAAGTAAGTGCAAAACAGAGCTTGGAAAAGTTACTTTTTTGAACTACAACTCCCATCAGCCCTAGGCAACATGGCCACTGGATTATGCTGATGGGAGCTGTAGTTCAAAAAAGTAACTTTTCCAAGCTCTGGTGCAAAATACTTTTTAAACTTCTCTTTGACCAAACAGCAATGCATCGAAGCAGCCTTTAATGATTGGTAAGCTTGGCTGAATTGCTTTTTCTGATTCAGCACACTTCCATTCCATTCCCCTTTCTCCAGTTTTCTATTCACCTTCCACAAAAGAGATACTCTGCATTCTGTGGCCATTCTCTCTTGTAAAGAGAGGCAGCTCTAAAATCCTTTATTCCCCACAAGTAGCACAAATTTCAGTGGAAATGTTTCTGCAAAATATGGACTGATTAACGAATATGATCAAACTTAAGTCAGCTTTCACTGCACTGGCACCAGGGATATAATTAGTCTCTTGGTCCATAGTCTGGTAGCCAATTCTCCCAGTCTTGTAACTTATTTTCCTTAAATATTTTGATAATTAGAGTCTGTCTGTTCTCCTTTTTTTATAAGCACTTGCAGAGGATGCAAAACTGATGAATAAATCTGCCGATAATACCCTGTCAACATAACTAACCAAAACGATTGAGCAATTGAATTAATCAGTTCTGATTAAATAGAAGTTATGCAGAACGGTGTGTTGTTGAGGCAAGTTGGAAAACACCACAAGCAAAATCTAAGCTAAGGGCAAAAATCAGACAATGATTCCTTTTCACAATGAACACATTGCATTAAGATGTAAGAATGAGGTATAAGGAAGACTAGTCAGTATACATAATTTGCTTTAAGTGTACATCTACATTTCAAAATCTGTGTTTGGAGAATGGCATGCGCCCTGTCAGAAAGCATCCACCAGCCATTTAGACAGCAGTCTCTCTAACAAAAGATGTGTCTGGCAACTCTGACACATAGAATCATAGAATAGTAGAGTTGGCAGGAGCCTATAAGGCCATCTTGTCCAACCCCTTGCTCAATGCAGGAATCCAGCTTTAAGCATACCCGACAGGTGGCTGTCCAGCTGCCTATCGAATGCCCCCAGTGTTGGAGAGCTCACCACCTCCCTAGGTAATAGGTTCCATTGTTTGACTGCTCTAACAGTTAGGAAGTTTTTCCTGATGTTCAGCTGAAATCTGGCTTCCTGTAACTTGAGCCCATTATTCCGTGTCCTGCACTTCTCTCGAGAAAAGATCCTGGCCCTCCTGTGTATTGCAACCTTTCAAGTCCTTGAAGAGTGCCATCATGTCTTCCCTCAGTCTTCTAAAGGTAAATATGCCCAGTACTTTCAGTCTCTCCTCACAGGGCTTTGTTTCCAGCAACACTGACTATTACAAACATTTGCAGTCATTCTGGCCCCATTAACCCTCTCCTGTCCAAACTCCCCAACAGTGTGTTATAGCTAGGGATGAACCTTGGGGACAAAGTCAGGGCCCATGGCCAACAGGCCCCCATGACCATCCTGTCAGCAGCAGAAAATGGGGGCAGTGGCAAACAGGACGGGCCTTAGCATCTGGGCCAATATGCCAGTGGGTTGGTGGTGCTCACCATAACATCCTTTCTTCTTATTTTTTATTTAAATTTATAGTCAAGAGGTAGTTGGTGGGCATGCACATGGTTGCAGATGCTCATCTTATTATTTTTTACTTTCTCCCCCCTGCACTTTTCTACAGCATAATAATGCCTATTTCCAAGAAAATGGGCTTAGCATCAGTGTATCAGAAGAAAATCCCATTTTATTCTTGTAGTTGTGATTGTGCTAAGATTTAAGTAAGTTTTAAATGTGAAACTGCTCATGCTCAGGGTATTTCCATTTTTTTTTAAATCAGGGTTGGCAAACTGGATTGGTCCCCCCCCCATATCAAGAATGTAGAAGCAATGGTAAAGCATGGAATTTATTTATCTATTTATTATTTGATTTATATCCCACCCTTCCTCCCAGCAGGAGCCCAGGGCAACAAACAAAAGCACTAAAAACACTTTAAAACATCATAAAAACAGACTTTAAAATATATTAAAACAAAACATCTTTAAAAATACTTTTAACAGCTTTGAAGACATCTTAAAAAAGAAAAAAAGGTTAAAAACATATTGTTTTTTTTTAAGGTTTAAAAAACGTATTAAAAGGCAATTCCAGCACATTCCTCCTCTTCGGATGCACACCTTAACGTAGTGAGGGGGTTTGAGAGTGTTGAAGAAGCTGAGAGCGATGCCGTCAGGAGTCTAGACCAAGAGGCTAGACTCCTAGCAGGGGCACCCAAGGTGGAATGGTCAAAGCTGAGACACCAGATTAAAATGCATCCAAACTCAGAGGAAGGCAATGGTAAACCACCTCTGAATACCTCTTACCAAGAAAACCCTATGAGCAGAGTATCCAAAATGCAACACGAGATAGTGCTGGAAGATGAGACCCCCAGGTCAGAAGGCACTCAATGAGCTACTGGGGAAGAACAAAGGACAAGTACGAGTAGCGCTGTGACTAATGACACAGCTGGGTCAAAGCCAAAAGGAAGCCCAGAGGCTGATGCGCACAGATGCGAAAGGAGAGTCCGCAGTTGTACGGCGCACACAATAGGAACATGGAATGTGAGAAGCATGAACCAGGGAAAGTTAGAACTTGTCAAGCAAGAAATGGAGCGCATCAACATTACAATACTTGGTGTGAGCGAAGTAAATTGGACGGGAATGGGATATCTCCAATCAGGCAACTACAAAATATTTTATGCAGGAAATGAGAAATCAAGAAGAAATGGGGTTGCTTTAATAGTGAGAAGTGATGTAGCAAGAGCAATTAGGAGCTACAACGCAAGGTCTGAGCGAGTGATATCAATGAGATTAAATGGGAAACCTATCAACACAACCATCATCCAAGTGTATGCTCCAATGGCAAACACAGAAGAAGAGGAATTGGAGAGATTTTACGCAGAAGTACAGGAGGAAATTGATCACACACCAAAACAAGATATGATGATAATCATGAGGGATTGGAATGCAAAAGTAGGGAACAGAGAAGAATTAGGAATTGTGGGGAAATGGGGCCTAGGAGACAGAAACGAAGCAAGAGAAAGACTTATTGAATTCTGTGAAGCCAACAATTTGTTTCTTGCGAACACATTTTTTGAACAACCGAAAAGACGGCTGTACACGTGGACATCATCAAATGGTCAATATAGGAATCAAATTGATGATATAATTGGAAACAGAAGATGGAGAAGTTCCATACTTTCTGCAAAAACAAGACCAGGAGCAGACTGCGGTATAGGTCATGAACTGGTCATATCGAAAATCAGAGTCAAGCTAAAGAAGAACAACAAAGCAATCATAATACCAAAATACACTTTAAATAACATCCTAGAAGCATATAAAGATCGAATAAGGAACAGGTTTCAGGATTTAAACTTAGTTGACAGAGAACCCGAAGAACTATAGACTGAAGTCAGGGACATTATCAGGGAAGAATGCAAAATGCCGTTCCTGTAGGGGGCGTAATTTGCCTCCACCCTAATTAGGGAAGACGCGGGAAGGTTCTCGAAATTAAGGCAGGGCGCCACGTGAGATCAATCATCCAATTAGAAATGGCGTTGGAGCAGCGGATATAAAGCTGCTCCTACCCTCACATGCTTGCCTTTTTGCCTTGCGGCATTTGCGGTTTGTCCTCGCTTCCAGTGGCTCCTGCTGGCGTGTTCGATTGATCGCTTGAGTACTCTGTCTTTCTCTTGCCTGGAAACCTTACCCCCCCTTTTTTCCCCGTTCTTGTTTCATACTTTTATTTGGCGTTTCTCCGATTCCCGCTACTCAGCTGGGCTTCGGGCGTCCACCCACGCGGCTGGCGGCTGCTTGCCGGCTCGCAGTTTGTTTCACCGCTAAATTCGATTCTTCTGTGCTTTCAAGCCTTTGATCTTGCCCCGCTGCTCAGCTGGGCTGTGGGCATCTGCCCACGCGCCCAGCGCGGCTTGCCGCCTCCTCGCCTGAGTATTTTCTGATAGCGTTTTCCTTCCTGGTTTACCACTTCAGCTTTCTAATTGTGTTCTTATAGTTTTCTTTTAAGGGGTTGGGAGTTCATTGTTTCTTCTTCCTTTTGTAATTTTGATCTTCGTTCGTTCCCCCCCCATCGTCTTTTGGTGTAATTGCAGTTTGTGGTTTGATTCTGTTTGTTTGTTCAATATCCCACGCACCCCCCCTCCCTTTTCTTGCATAATTTTAGCTTGTTAGTTGATTTAGTTTTGCGGTTGGGTAATACTTAAGTCTTGGATTGTTTATTGGGTAGTGTAAATATAGTTTCTGCTTCTTATCATTTCATTGATAAGGTGTGGTATTAATTTGATAATTCGGTTGGAGGATTCATTGCATTTATTGGATCAAGTCAAATAACCCCCCCTTTCCCTTTTACATAACCCCCCTTCCCTTCTCTTTAATTTTAAAACAGAATTATAATAGTTATTATAGTTATTATGTAAATATCCAAATAAATGAGTATAATAACTCAAAAGTAAATAAAATAACTTAAATAAACAGAGTTATACAACACTATATCAAGAAATCATATATATATATAGTTTAAAAAAAATTTAATTCAAGTTTCCTGGTTATAGTTTTTTAGTTTCTTGGGCGATTATTATTATTACTTAAATTTCCTGAAGGTTGCTTATCCAAATTCTGTCTAGATTTCAGATTCATTACATATTTGTGGTTTATTGCTGTTTTTTCTAATCATGCCGCCCAAGAAGGTTCAGCAGAAAAAAGGGGTTCAGGTGGTGAAGCAAGCTACGAAGTGCCCTCCATCACAGCAGACTTTATCTTCTGACAAAGAGGAGGATCTGGGCACTATTCGTGCTCTGGTGGCTCGCGTGGAGGCATTGGAAAAGGAACGCAGGCAGCCAATGGATGTTGAAGCGGGGCCAAGTTCTGCCCCTGCAGGTAAGAAATCTGCCCGCTTGGCAGCCAGAAAGTCTAAATCTAGTATTCTTGCCGATCTTGTTTCCAGGATTGGTGTTCTTGAAGCTGCAGCACACATCGTGGAGCCGGTAGTTGCGGTTCCTCCAACTGGCTTGCATGCGGTTCCAGCTACCATCGCTTCTCCCGGGGTTCAAGTTCTACCTGCTGTTGGGCCTCCTCAAGCACAGCCGCCGTTTCCGCTTACGGCGGCTACGGCTCTGCCTGCTGGAGATTCGGGGTTTGTGGCACCCCCAGTGGTTGCCTCTCCGGCTGCTTATGCAGGTGAGCAATTTGCACAGTCACGTCTTCTCAACACACAGGTTCAAGATTCAAGTCCCCCTCTTCGGGACCCTGTAATGGTGGGTTCTCAGTTGTCAGGTGATACTACCCACCCGATGGTGTTTATGGGTGGGGTGTTGGTTCCGCAGCAGCCCCAGCTTCCTTGGCCAATGGCTGCTGTGACTCCTTGGCAGCCGCCTGTGGCTCCCTCTGCTCCCTCTCCTGCCTATTTTCCTCTCCCTCAGGGTGTTTATCCACACGGTGATACTTCCCTTCCACTTGGTGACCATTTATTGTTAGCTACTAAGGAAAAAATTTGGAGAGGAGAGTATATTGACCTGTTTACTCTCCTGTTTCGCGAAAATGAGATAAAGCCCAAGGAAGGTCATGAATTTAAAGAGCGTGAAGCAGCCATGAAGAAAATAGGCCATCGTGTATGGCCTAACTGGTTGAGTGCCTATACTATCTATATGGGCGTTATGACTCAGGCTTACCCATCTAGGGCTTTGTCCATGATTAAATATCAGGACATTGTGCATCGTGCCTTTCGAGAATTTTCTGGGACTGCATGGCTGCGGTACGATGAAAATTTTAGGCAGAGGGCAGCGTTGGACCCCACCCTTCGTTGGGACATTGAGCATGTGGGCCTGTGGCTCCGCTCTATGACTCCAGCTAGGCCTACTTTAGGAGATAGAGCTGATAGCGGACACATATTAGCACGAGCGCAGACTTCCGCCTTTGGCTCTGGCCAGGGCGGGTGGTGGGTTCAATCCCAGCATGTCTGCTGGACATTTAACAGTACTGGCCACTGCCTCAGACGGCCCTGTAAGTTCAGACACGTCTGTGGTTCATGTGGGGGTAACCACCCCAGCTCATCATGTCCACGACCGTGTGCAGCTCGCCAAGGTACAGGGGAACATCAGCAGCCCAAAAAGGGGTCTGGCAACAGCGGCGGTACGTCGCAAGGCCAGTAGCCCGATTAAGTTAATTCCATTGGCTGGGTTGTTGAGATTTTATCCCAATAGGCGAGCTGCTAGTTTTTTGCTCCAGGGTTTCACGGAAGGATTCCGTATTCCATTTGAGGGTCCTAGGATTGCTACTTCTTCAGCAAATCAGCCTTCTCTTAGCAGTATGGCTCCTGTGGTGTTAGCAAAACTCAATAAGGAGATAATTGCTGACCGGATATCAGGCCCATTTTCTTTTCCTCCCTTACACAATTTGAGAATTTCTCCGATAGGTATTGTTCCTAAGAAACAGCCCGGGGAATATCGTTTAATACATAATTTGTCATTCCCGAAAGGCGCCTCTGTTAATGATGGAATTTCTCAAATATATGCTTCAGTGAGATATACCTCTTTTGACGAGGCAGTAAGAGTAATTCGTAAGGCTGGTAGGGGTGCCTTAATGGCCAAGTGTGATATAAAATCCGCTTTTCGCCTCTTACCAATTCACCCCGAGGATGTGGATTTGCTTGGTTTTAAATTTCAAGGCCAGTTTTATGTAGATAGGGCTATGCCAATGGGCTGTTCCGTGTCTTGTGCTGCTTTCGAAGCATTTAGCACATTTCTTGAATGGGCATTGCGGAGAAAAGCTTCTTCCTCCTTATCTGCTCATTATCTTGATGATTTTTTGTTTATAGGGCCGGCAGGGTCTTCACATTGCCTCCACTTGATGCAATCCTTTACAGTTTTAACTAAAGAACTGGGTGTACCTTTAGCTCCAGAGAAGTCTGAGGGTCCTACTACTTCCCTTATTTATTTAGGGATCCAGTTAGATACTGTGGCACAGTCTTCCAGTTTGCCACAAGAAAAACTGCTTGCCCTTCGGCAACGGCTTCACCTGGTCCTAGGGCTGAAAAAGATCACATTAGCTCAGCTGCAGGAAATTGTGGGTCATTTAGTATTTGCATCCAAGGTTATTTCACCTGGCCGTGCATTCCTCAGGCGTCTTTGTGACGCCATGCAGGGAGTTCGCTCTCGTTTTCATTTTGTCAGGGTCACTTCAGGGATGAGAACAGATTTATGTATGTGGCTTGAGTTTGTGAAGGATTTTAATGGCCTCTCTTTTTGGCAAGAGGAATTATTACTGGAAGCTGAATTACAGGTGCATTCCGATGCTGCGGGAGGCTTCGGCTTTGGAGTAATTTTTAGATCCCAGTGGTGTGCTGCAAGATGGCCAGCCAAGTGGCGTGCCTCTGGGATTACTTCTGACTTGACGTTTTTGGAATTTTTTCCAATAGTGGTAGCGGTTTATATTTGGCCGCTGGTATTTCAAAATCACACAGTCCGTTTCTGGTGCGACAATTCGTCCACTGTTAGCGTTATCAATGCTCAGACTTCCAAGTCTCCTCGCATTATGCGGTTGGTGCGAGCCTTTGCCTTGCAATGCTTGCGTTTTAATATTTTATTTATAGCTAAGCATATTCCAGGTTTACAGAATTGCGTTGCTGATGCTCTTTCCCGCTTACAGATGTCGCACTTTCGGGAGCTTGCACCTGGAGCGGCACTGGATCCAGTCCCAGTCCCACCGTTCCTGTGGAACCTTGGCAATTAGAAGTCAGGGCCGCTATTGCAGCCGCCCTTGCTCCCAGTACTCAAAAAGCGTATGAGCGTTCTTTTGCGAAGTTCCAGGATTTTTGCACCACTTCTGGATTGCCTATGGCATAGCCTATTCCTGTTTCGCACTTATTGCAGTTTATGTTATTCTTAAAAGGGCACAATAATGCTGTTTCTACTATCGCTGGGCACCTTTCAGCGCTGGCCTTTATTTCTAAGGAGCGGGGACTGCCGGATCATTCTGTAGATTTCAGGGTCAGAAAGGTCCTTGAGGGTTGGTCGCGTTCCGCTCCCAGGTCCACTGACCGGAGGAGGCCAATCACGCCCGATGTCCTCCTCCAGATCCTGGCATTGTTTCATTGTTTATGCTCATCTCAGTATGAGTCGCACCTTTTCGCCGCAGTATCTCTGACGATGTTCTATGGTGCTTTTCGCCCTAGTGAAGTTCTGGTCCCCTCCAAGCGCGATGTGTCCTATAGAGCCTTTTGCTTTGGCGATTGCACGCTAGGTGCTGATATAGTTAGGTTTTCCCTACGAGTCTCTAAGACTGATCAGAAGGGCCGTGGCAGTATCGTGTGTTTGCGCACTTGCCAGGTCCCTGAATTGTGCCCTGTGTCTGCAATGCGACAATTCTTGGCTGTTAGGCCAGCAGGCCTGCGTTACCTATTCATACATGCAGATGGTACTGCCCTGACTCAATTTCAATTTTGGGCCATTGTTCGGCGGGCCTTGTTGGCCAGCAGTCGCAATGCGGGAGTCTATGGGCTGCATTCATTTCGAATTGGTGCGGCTACGGCCGCGGCCCTCGGGGGCTTAAGCGTTAGTGATATCCAGGCGATTGGCAGGTGACGTTCCGATGCATATAAGTTTTATGTCCGGTTTTAATTATAATGCATTGTGTTTTTGTTTCCATTAGGTTTATTGAGCTTCCCAGTGCCCGTGAGGATCGTCCTGTGTGGCCACTCAATCTTGTTTTGGGCGCACCGGCATGCCTCTTCATCGATACCTGGAACACAGCTGCAGCTTTCGGCCGTAGCTACAGTTCGATGGGAAGCCCGTAGGGGCATGCTTTGGGATGCGCTGCTGCCATCTGTTTGTAGGATTATGTCTTTGGCGGACCGGCCGCATGTATTATTGATCCATTTGGGGGAAAATGACTTGGTGCAGCGTCCAGGGATGGACCTGCTTCTCAAGGTCACTCGCGATCTCACGTGGCTTATTAATTCATTCCCCAACCTACTACTGGTGTGGTCGGATATGTTAGCTAGGAGGGTGTGGTGGGGTGCTTTTCATCCTAATAGGATCAACAGATCTAGGAAATGGGTGAATAGGAAAGTCAGGGCTTTGGTTTTATCTCTTGGTGGGGCATACATTCCTCACGATAGGATCAGGTTCCATGCCCCACAATTGTTTCGTGATGATGGGGTTCACCTTTCAGAGCAGGGGTGTGATGTCTTTTTAGAGGATCTTATGTTGGGATTAAGGGGTTTGTTAACTTCTTTGGGCTGAGTGGACCAAGCTTCAGCTGATCCCCTCTTGTGGCATAGAATTTGGGCAGGTGAGGTATTCGGGGGTAAAAGTGAGGTGATTAAGGCATTCTGAAAAAGGAGCACTCCCTAGGGAACCATCACGGCTTCATGTCTGGTGGGGATCTGGGTAGTGTCCTTGTGGGACCGGCTTGTGCATCATGGTGAACACCTGTACGGTGGGGCCATGGTGTGGAGGTTGGAACCACATAACAGGCTCTAAGAGCAAGGAGGGAGGAATTCACCCACATCCTTGACTCTGGAGTTACAGACTGAGGAGAATTGTTGCCTTTAGAAGGTGAGGGTGTAATCCCTCATAGTAAGGCTTAGCCTCACCTGCCCGAAGTATTGCGATAGGAATAATTGGCTGTATCGCATTTTATTTAGTGTGTTATATTTAATAAATATAACATCATTCCAGACTTGTGTCACGTGTCTTCCTTGGTGTGGGGGCAAAGACAATACCTCTTGTTAAAAAGAGAGAAAGACCTCAATGGATGACTGAATAAACTCTTAAAATGGTTAAAGAGAGAAGGAAAGCAAAAGCAAAAGGAGATAGAAACACAGTCAGAACCCTAAATGCAACAATACAACAACTAGTACATAGGGACAAAGAGAACTATTACAATAGTTACTGTATAAAAATAGAAGAGGTCAACAGAAGGGGTAGAACAAGAGCCTAATTCCAAAAGATTAGAGAAATGAAAGGGAAATTTAAACCAAGAGTAGGGATGTTGAATAATCAACAGGGGAACACACTGATTGACTGAGATGAAATAAAAGGAAGATGGAAGCAATACACTGAAGAACTCTATAAAAGAGATGCCAGGATGAAAGATTCATTCAAGGAGGAACCATATGATGAAGAACCAGAAATTTTAGAATGTGAGGTGAAAGCTGCTCTTAAAATACTTGGAAGAAACAAATCACCAGGAACAGATGGCATACCAATAGAGTTGCTACAAGCTATTGAGACTGAATCAGTCCATATTTTGACTAAAATCTGTCAAGAAATATGGAAAACTAAAGAATGGCCCACAGACTGGAAGCATTCCATATACATCCCAATTCCAAAGAAAGGGGATCCCAGGGAATGCAGTAATTATCGAACTTTTGCCTTAATATCCCATGCAAGTAAAGTAATGCCCAAGATTCTACAACAAAGGCTCTTACCATATATGGAGTGAGAAATGCCAGACATCCAAGCTGGATTTAGAAAGGGAAGAGGCACCAGAGATCATATCGCAAACATACGTTGGATAATGGAACGGACCAAGGAATTTCAGAAGAAAATCACCCTGTGCTTTATAGATTACAGCAAAGCCTGTGATTGTGCAGATCATGAAAAATATGGAATGCTTTAAAAGAAATGGGGGTGCCACAGCATCTGATTGTCCTGATGCGCAACCTATACTCTGCACAAGAGACTACTGTAAGGACAGAATATGGAGAAACCGATTGGTTTCCCATCGGAAAAGGTGTGAGACAGGGGTATATTTTATCACCCTATTTATTTAATCTGTATGCAGAACATATCATATGGAAAGCGGGATTGGACCAAGATGAAGGAGGTGTGAAAATTGGAGGGAGAAATATAAATAATTTAAAATATGCTGACGATACCATACTACTAGCAGAAACCAGTAATGATTTGAAACGACTGCTGATGAAAGTTAAAGAGGAAAGCACAAAAGCAGGACTACAGCTGAATGTCAGAAAGACTAAAGTAATGACAACAGAAGTTTTATGCAACTTTACAGTTGACAATGAGGAGATTGAACTTGTCAAGGATTATACCTTGGTACAATCATTAACCAAACTGGAGACAATAGTCAAGAAATCAGAAGACGGCTAGGGCTGGGAAGGGCAGCTGTGAGGGAACTAGTAAAGGTCCTCAAATGTAAAGATGTATCACTGAACACTAAAGTCAGGATCATTCAGACCATGGTACCGATCTCTATGTATGGATGTGGAAGTTGGACAGTGAAAAAAGCTGATAAGAGAAAAATCAACTCATTTGAAATGTGGTGTTAGAAAAAAGCTTTGCGGATACCATCGACTGCAAAAAAAGGCAAATAATTGGGTGTTAGAACAAATTAAACCAAAACTCATCCCTTGTTTGTCTTCCTCTTTTTCTACTCCCTTCTGTTTTCCCCAGCATTATTGTCTTTTCTAGTGAATCATGTCTTCTCATGATGTGTCCAAAGTATGATAACCTCAGTTTCATCATTTTAGCTTCTAGTGATAATTCTGGTTTAATTTTTTCTAACACCCAATTATTCTTTTTTGCAGTCGATGGTATGCACAAAGTTCTCCTCCAGCACCACATTTCAGATGAGTTGATTTTTCTCTTACCCATTTTTTTCACTGTCCAACTTTCACATCCATACATAGAGAATGGGAATACCATGGCCTGAATGATCCTGACTTTAGTGTTCAGTGATACATGTTTTGCATTTGAGGACCCTTTCTAGTTCTCTCATAGCTGCCCTCCCCAGTCCTAGCCTTCTTCTGATTTCTTGACTATTGTCTCCATTTTGGTTAATGACTGTGCCGAGGTATTGATAATCCTTGACAAGTTCAATGTCCTCATTGTCAACTGTAAAGTTACATAAATCTTCTGTTGTCATTACTTTAGTCTTCTTTATGTTCAGCTGTAGTCCTGCTTTTGTGCTTTCCTCATAATAGGCTTGGAAATTAAGGGATACTTGCCTGATCCAATCAATTCTATATTTTCCTTTGAGGCTTTTGTCCAGAAAGGTATAAAAACTGGACTTCTAGAGCCAGATTTGGGTTTTTCTGGAGTGTGTGTGTGTTCTGGATTCTAGTTGCCTAGTTCCACTATGAAATCACCTGCTGAATCACTGTTCTGGGCTCTGGGTCTTGGTCACCCACCCTGCTATCACTGTACCTGAAATCGCCTACTGAATCACTTAGCCAGCCATAACCCAGAGATCTTACTCTCTCCTGCTTTCATTATCTCTGGACCTCTGCCTGCTGAAACAGAGGTCTCTGCTTGTTGAAGCTGCTTCAAAAGCTCTTTTCAGGGCTCCACTATTTTTCTTGCTCTACTCTGGACCTTTGCTAGCCAAAGCAGAGATCCAAGAAGCAATTTCAGGACTTGCCTGCCGCATTTGCTGTTTCCCTGTGTGACCCAGGAGTCTGAACATGCTCAAGTTCTTTTTCTTGATTGCCCATCAGGGCTGAGAAATGTATATCTCGCTCTTTATCCTGTCTTCTGGAGGTCCTTTTCCTACAGATTGTAGCCTCCACATCTGCTCCCTCTGTCTGTCTTTGACTCTGTGAGTGTGTGACTGTGTTCTGGTCCTCCCTGTCTGGCTGCACATGACTGAGGCACAGTCTGCAAAGTAAGCCCAGACAGAGAGAAAGAACAGGCTAGCGTGCGTTCCTCAGTTGTGCTGAACTCAACCCCCCCATCTCCTCTTATGCCTTCTTGCTCCTTTGTGTGTGTGTGTGTGTGAATTTGGTTATGATTGGGTTTATTTAGCTAATTACCTCATGCATATTGTTACTGAGCTATCCCCATTGATGTCAATAGATGTGGTACTGAGCTATTCCCCATTGAAGTGTTAAATGTGTATATTTTGTTTCTCTGTATATGCTTAATAAATATTCCCATGTTAAGGTGTTGGACTACGACCTGGGAGACCATGGTTCGAATCCCCACATAGCCATGAAGCTCACTGGGTGACCTTGGGCCAGTCACTGCCTCTCAGCCTCATGAAAACCCTATTCATAGGGTCGCCATAAGTCAGAATCGACTTGAAGGCAGTACATTTACACTTACATTTTTGAGTATAAGTTACTGGGTAAATCTGCCAAGACGCACTATTGCCAATGTCTAAAGAACCTAGTTCACAAGATTTGTAGAATGTGTGAATGTTAAACGTGTCTATAGAGACATCTTGCTGAAAGCTAAGGCTCTCAATGGCTACTGGCTATGTTCTCCCTTCACTGCTAGAGGCTGTTACTGGGAATCCAAAATGGGGAGGGCATTGTTGCACTCAGGTCCTGCTTGCAGGCTTCCTATAAACATCTGTTTGGCCACTGTAAGAACGGATTGTTGGACTAGATGAGCCTCTGGCCTGGTCCAGCAGGGCTCTTTTTGTTGTGGTTCCCCAATCTTACACCAATATTATTTTTATATACATGGGTAAAGGCTGCTATCCTAAACATTTCTACTATGGAATAAGCTCATTGACTACAGTGGAATTTAACTAAGTACACATGGGTATGATTACACTATTGGTGTCACTAGCATCCCATACCATTGAGAAAGGATCAATCCTGAAAAAACTGAATTACATATTTGCCTAAATCCCCTAAATTGCAGGGCTGGGCCAGGACTGAATATATAAATAAGTGCTACATAAATGCAACGGCTTAATGTATATAGAGTACCAACAATGTATCTTAGCTCAGAACCTTTCACGAATGTTAAGTCTTCATGGGCTCTTCCATGTTCTCTCCTGGTTCACCACCAGTACGCTTCCTTGTGCTGGAATGGAGAGATACCCATCATAGAGGTCCCTGGGAAATTTCTACATTCCAGTGTTGGGAAGCACAGGTCAGAACTGGTATGCAACAGTCAGGTGCACTACATTTAGGGTTGCCATATGGTCCGGTTAGCCGGGTTTTACTTGGATTCGTTCCATGCCACCTGGCGCCCGCTTAACCCATTAGGTGGCCCGGATTCTCAGCTTTAATTTTTTTAAAATTTATTTATTTATTTATTTATTTCTTAAACTTATATACCGCCCGACTAGCAATAGCTCTCTGGGCAGTTAACATAAAATACAATAAAATTACAGAATCTGATACAACAAGCATATAAAAACTACACAATCTAAAACCAAGTTACAAACATTTAACTAAGATTTAAATGCCTCAGAGAAGAGAAAGGTTTTAACTTGGTGCCGAAAAGATGATAGTGTCGGCGCCAAGCGTACCTCCTCGGGGAGACTGTTCCACAATTCGGGGGCCGCCACTGAGAAGGCCCTAGATCTCGTCACCACCCTCCGGGCCTCCCTATGCGTCGGGACCCGGAGGAGGGCCTTCGTAGTAGACCGTAGTGTACGAGCCGGTTCGTATCGGGAGAGGCATTCCGACAGATATCGTGGTCCCACGTAGTATAAGGCTTTATAGGTTAACACCAACACTTTGAATCTGGCTTGGAAGCGTATTGGAAGCCAGTGCAGGCGAGCCAGCACAGGTGTTATATGCTCAGACCGCATAGTTCTTGTTAGCAGTCTGGCCGCCGCATTTTGCACTAGCTGTAGCTTCTGAACCGTCTTCAAAGGTAGCCCTACGTAAAGCGCGTTGCAGTAGTCCGGTTCTTGAGATATACATCAAAACATCAGCCACCCCTCCTGGACTGTTAAATCTTTTTTTTTTAACAAATCTGTACTGTATTGCACTTCGTAGCTCTAACGCCACCCGTTCAGGATTGCAGCCAATAAGTGAAGCCAGGGTTGTGTTTGGTTGACCTGAGGCAGTGTCTAGAAAACCTCATTGCAATGCCAGAAAATGGTGGTTCCCCCCCTGTTTATCTGAAAATCTCATAAATTGGGTAAGTATATACATTTCCGTTTTTTCCCCTCTTGTATGCAGGAGTCAGATCCTGGGCAGTGTTTTGAAAATCTTCCCAATACTTGCTTTTGTGGGGGTAAAAGCAATGCTAATACCATATGCCCAGAGTAAATCCCATTGAATTTAATAGGACTTACTTTTGAGTAGACATGGTTATGAATGTGCTGTACATTAATGGGACTTTTGAGTTAATGTAAAAAAGAATTGTGTTTGTGTTCTAAATCTTTCTTTTCTTCTCCAGTCCTATTTTAAAGCAATTAGGCAGGGGTTACTTAGGTATTACAGTTTTTATTATGTAGGAAACTAATACTGATTTTTAAAAAACTAATACTGATTTTTCTGCAATGACCAACTGGTTTGACAATAAACTATTATATGGGCTGTATGTATTTATACATCTGCAGTGTGTGTGTATGTATGGAGTCTTTCCAACAACCCTGTGAGGTAGGGCTGGTGATTGGAAACCAAGGCAACTCACAATAAGAAATAAATCCTTTTAAAATCCAATAACCATAAAGCAAGAATAAACAGTTGGAAAACAGCCTAAAGAGGAGTGATTCTGAATTTTGGGTTGGGTGAATGAAGTTTATTTATTTATTATTTGATTTATATCCTGCCCTTCCTCCCAGTAGGAGCCCAGGGCGGCAAACAAAAGCACTAAAAGCACTTTAAAACATCATAACAAACAGACTTTAAAATATATTAAAACATCTTTGAAAACATTTTTAAAAAGCTTTAAAAAATCTTTTTTTTTAAAAAAAGAAAAGACTTAAAAACATATTAAAAAGCAATTCCAACACTGACTCAGACTGGGATAAGGCCTCAACTTAAAAGGCTTGTTGAAAGAACAAGTTCCTTATCACTTGAGGCTGTAGTTCTCTGCACACTTCCCAGTTTGAATAAGCCGCATTGAATACATTGGGACTTGCTTATGAGTAAGCAAACATCGGATTGCACTATAAATATCTTTACAGATTGTGTAATTAATAAACATATTTGATAGTCATGTTCATATAAATATTTCTTCATACTGTGTCCCAATAAGTATTTGACTTCACACTATGGTTGTAGATGATTTTTCCCTCTACATTTTAAGTGTGCCCTTCTTCCTTGGGGTGATCATGGTTCTCCGTTGTTTTCATCCTGAGGGGAGGATAGGATGAGAGATGGTGAGTAGCACATGGTCACCCAGTACACTTTATAGCTCATTTCCATTTTGAAAAATTAATTAAAATGATTTACATGCAGACAAAGTTGATTAAGTAGATCAACACATTTAAAGCACATCCAACTCACATTTAAAGCACATGACTTCCCCTAAAGAATCCTGGGAAGTGTAGTTTCCCCCTCACAGTTATAGTTCTCACCACCCTTAAATGTAAATGTACTGCCTTCAAGTCGATTCCGACTTATGGCGACCCTGTGAATACTGTTTTCATGAGGCTGAGAGGCAGTGACTGGCCCAAGGTCACCCAGTGAGCTTCATGGCTGTGCGGGGATTCGAACCCTGCTCTCCCAGGTCGTAGTCCAACACCTTAACTACTACACCATCCTTAACAAACTAAAATTCCCATGATTCTGTGGTGGGATTCATGTCCTTCAAATGTGTGTTGAATGTGCTATAAATGAATGGTGTGGATCTGCCCTAGAACAAAAATTGCAAAGAACAATTTTAAAAGATACTTTTTTAAACAGGGGGAGGGTTGTAGCTCATCGGTAGGGCATATGCTTTGCATGCAAGGTCCATAATTCAATTCGTGGGAAAGACTATTGCCTGGAATCCTGGAGACCCAATGCTAGTCCATGTCATGAGTACTGAGCTTTGTTGTTGTTGTTGTTGTTATGTGCCTTCAAGTCGATTATCACTTATGGCGACCCTATGAATCAGCGACCTCCAAGAGCATCTGTCATGAACCACCCTGTTCAGATCTTGTGGCCTGAGTCAGTATAAGGCAGATTCCTTGGTTCCTAAAAGTGGGAAGAGACTCAAGGGCTACAGTGACTCCAACATTTATTTATGTATTTTTATTTACAACATTTATATACCACTTTATTGTAAAAATCCCAAAGCGGTTTACAGAAAGAATTAAAACAATAAAATTATTGGCAAAAGTGTTAAGGACAGATATTTAAAAACATTCAAAATAATAAAACCAACAATGAGTTAAAGACAGATTTAAAAACACAATCGCTTCTACATGCCTGGAGAGGCTTGCCTCAAGAAAACTGATTTTAGCAGGTGCTGAAAAGAGGTATCTGCCTAATGTCAATAGGCAAGGAGTTCCAAAGCATAGGTGCTGCCACACAAAAGGACTGATTTCTTACAAGAGCAGAACAAGTTCTATGTGGCACCCATAACATGGAAAGCACAGCTTGAACTTGGCCTGGTAGCAAATCAGCAACCAATGCAAATTTCAGAGCAGAGGTGTAATGTGCTGATAGGATCTCACTCATGTCAGCAATTGTGCTGCAGCATTCTGCATTAACTGCAGTCCCCAGGTCAGGTTGTGCTGCATGGGGATTTCTGTGACCTTGGCTGACTGGCTGCTAGGATTTTTTTAGTTTGGGTTTTTGGTTATGAATCCTGACTGGTTGTGGGATGCGGAGTTTTCTGCCTTATTCATAGGAATCTTGTTGTGGTTGGTATGGTATTGCATTTAGGAAAGTGTTACTGGCTTTTGTGTTGTTGTTTTTTCTATATGCATTTCACTTATCTTTAACCTCACTCCGTTACAGCCATAGAAGCAACAGCAGTGGTTCCATGTGCTCAGGTCAACCCCCTAAAACCCATTGATGATGCACCTTGTCGGCTGCATGACAGTTTGTTTCTTGCCCAAAAGAGAATTCACATATTTGGAAGTGTGGCTACAACTGTTGTTCCCAAGCTACTGCTTATGAAAGTAGACCAAACCATGTGTGTTTTCTCTCTGTCCATTATTGCTCACTGGAATTGGCTTGGCTGTCAATGTGAGTTTATAGCAGCCCACAGGGTAGACAGAAAGGGTAGAGAATCTTCTTACTCTTACTCATTTCTCAGACCTCTTTCTGAAGGGTCAAATCTGTTAAGAATTTTGGAGCAGCCATGTTAAAAGATAGGGGCAGGACACTGCAGGCAGGGGGTTGCCAACCCTGCTTGGATATGAATGTCTTTGCAGAGGATCCCTAGTCAAGGTTTACCAACAGTACAATCCATACTATATCTACTCAGAAGTAAGTCTTGTTGAGTTCTGTGGTGCTTAGTCCTTTAGTACGTGTGTTTAGAATTGCTGCCTTCGGGGGCATCCATCTTTACTCCTGAGTGCTCCCATCTAACATCTCCACAACACTAGGCTCCTTTCTTCCTACAGTGACCTTATGGTGACTGGCCTGGCCTGGGGGCACTTAAACCCTTCTTGCTGAAAGCAAATGGGCTAGATTAATAAATGTTCCCTACTGAGGCTCCATATTTTAGCTAAGATTTCTATCTTAATTTCCAATCAGAGAAATGTTTTTTTTCCCATTGTATGCTCTAAACAACTGTGATTGATGCTTAATGTATCATGCTTAATGACAGCAATAGGGCCCATCACTCAGGCGCACCCCCTGACATCACTCAGGAGTACCCCCTCTGGCCCGCCCCTGAAATTTCAGGGTTTGGGATGCTTCTGACGTGCCAACCCTTATTCCCGCCTTCCATTGTTCTTAGCCAATGAGGGACACCACAGTTGTCCTGGAAAAATGAAGAATTTTAGTCTGCTTGCCTGCTGCATCTGCAGAATCTAGCAGGCTAGAAAACTGCACGTGCCCACTTGATCAACACATGCAGCTCAACCCCTTACTCATACACTTTCTGGTTGCATCAGCAAGGAGAAGCAGCTTTCATCTCAGTTGCCTGTTTCTCAGGATATGTGTCTTAAGTGGTGAATGCAATGGGAGGGTCTGCCAGTCATCATGGAGGATGGAATAAAAGGGTTTGATTCCACCAAACACTCCCTCCCCTGAACAGATACAAGATATAAAAGCAAAACTCTCTGTAGAAAAGGCAGTGATACATATACCTACACACATGTATACACAGGGGCATCACTACCGGGGTGCAGAGAGTGCGGCCCGCACCCAGGTGTCACCATGAGGGGGGTGACACCCAGAGCTGCCCCGCCCCGCCCCGTTGCCCGGCAAGGCTGCTCCAACTCCTCCTCGGAGGCGGGCGGGCGGGTGAGACCGGGAGCAGTGTCGGCGGGGTGAGGGAGGCGCACCGGCGTTCCCAGGCCTTCTCCTGCTGGATGCCCATCCGGCACGCGCCCTCCCAGGGGCATGGACAGGGTGGCTGGTCTCGAGTGTGTGCGCGTGCACACAAACCCAGCCACCTCGTCCATGCCCCTGGGAGGTCCGCACCCCCCCGCACTCCCGCTAGTGACGCCGCTGTGTATACATACACACAGAGGCTCTCCCTCTCTCTATGCATATATTCAATGCAGTGGGGGGTGTAACCTTCCCCCCCTTAAGACTAATAGGAATGGAACAGCTACCCTGTCTAATGCTGCCACAGCTTGCCAGGTCTCTAGAATTCACTGCATTTTTATTTTATTTTTTATAAAAGAGGTGCCAGCACTCAGGTCTCCATCATGTTCCAGCTTTTATCATAGAAGGCTCCATTCCCCCTCTCTCTGATCGGATATGTGAGAATCGGTGTACTAAAGACACTTCTTACATGCTCAGACATGCTCCCGTTAGATAAGATGACTGACAGAACAGATAATATTGAAATCTTGATTTCTATCTGCGTTAGAAGTTGTATGATTTTTATAGTGCTGCATTGACTTGTTTTATGTTTGTTGTGTTTTTATTGTTTTTACATTGATTGTGCATTTTTATTGTTTTTACTATGTCTGTAAGCTGCCTTGAACTCCGTTTTAACAGTGGACAGGCAGTATATAAATCCTCTTAATAAATAAATATTCCATAATAGGCATTTAAGGTTGAAAATAAAGGATTTTTTTAAATCTTCAAATCCTCCCCCAGTTTTTGGTGGTAATTGCTAGGCACGAAACAAAACTGGACAATGCAACTTTTAATGATTAATTTGCCTAATCAGGACATGATTTGCATAATATGCAAAGTACGCAACTAATTTATAATTTGCATAATGTGCAAATCAGCCTGCCCTGATTTGTGGAATTGGAATATGGCAACCCTAACTACATTGAGCTTTGGTTGTGATCCTTCTGCACTGAGCTTTGGATGCAAACAAGCCTTAGGCTATGGTACTGTCCACACTTGGCACAGTGTGCTGTGACAAGCTATCTAATCACTTCTGAGCTGGGATCCTTTAGATCTTCCCACTTCAAGGATGGGGAAATGCTGCAGAATTCTATTATTACGTTTGGATTCTGTGCAACAACTGAGTAGCAACAAATTGGGTAGCAACAGCCCATTGTTGCACAGAAAGAAAGTGATCCTCTCAAGGCTCTTAATAGCTGGTTGCTGCCCTGTTAGGAGGCCTTCAAAAGTAAACAGACAGGAATATACCATATGAAAATATTGTATAGTTCATTCTACAAGCCTTATTCTCTGACATAACAAACCTGGGTACAAAGATGCTGTTGAATATGTTGACATCTTTTTTCTACCATGATTTCAAAATAAACAATTCTGAATGAAAGCCAAATCTGAAAAAAAAAATACCAGCTTTCCCCCCCAGCAACAGCTGTGTGGGGAGAGTCTCTGAAAACTTCAGATTCACACAGGTTTATGTGGATGTCTGCCACTTTACAACAGGTCAGGATGAGGCCTGCTTCATCATTTTTCACTTAATCCTGCAGTTAACAAGCTTGCATTTTTACTGCCTCCTAAAACCGTGCTGCATTTTATATGGACAGTGGGTACAAAACTATAAAGATAATTTTAATGACTAATCAGAGGTAGCATAACTAGATGTTTGCTGTTGCTAGGGTTCTTAATAGCTCATATAAGAATATTGGGAGTTTTATAGGAGCAGAGACATTTTAACATCACTGCTATGACCTGTTTGGTTCATCTGTGACCTAGGACTAGCCAAACTCACTCAGGTTCCCACAAAGGCTTCAAATAACTGTCTGAGTGCAATAAGGATTCAGTACAAAGGGTGCTTCCAGATGGGAATTTATTGTGGAATTAGGTGCTGCTCATGCACCCATGTTTTTCACATCATCCACATGATATCATCAACATCAAAATGCCAGCCCCTACTTTTTTTACATTTAATCTGGATTTCTGATAAGTGGAAAATGTGAGAAGTAAAAATAGCTCTTTATACATCCACCATTACCACTGGTGTGGAAGCTCATTGGTGCATTTTTTTGATGGGCGGTTTGTCAAGCGTGTGGTGACATGGGGATGTCCTATTGCCACATCCTTACTTCCTGAGCACAAGCTAGCCATTTTGTTTCTGGCAGCCCAATGATACAAGCTTGCCTGTTTTTTCTGATCATTGCATGAAATTTAAAACAACCCATTCGAAATTTAAACAACCCAGTTTGGAGAAACTGTTCCCATACAGTATACATAAGGGATTACTTTGGAGACTTTAATTACAGTACATGCATTGGGCTTAATTTTTTATTTATTTTTTAATATGGAGGTCTTGGACAAGGTTTCTTTCTCACTTTTGTGCAAGCCTTATACAAGTCAGGAAAATAACACTCTTGACCTCAGTACTAAATTAATCCTCCCAACTTACAAGCCTACATTTTGCCCATTGTTAAACATGATAATTAATGCTGTGGCAATGCTTGGTCTTGTGCAATTCCTGGGACTGTTTTTTAAAAGGTGTGTGCACAGGTACAGAAATACCCTGCATGCATGCTCAAAACAGAAACAGGGTGTGAAAGACTGGTGAAGTGACAGAAAAACTCAGCCCAGATTCATTCCATCAAGCTCCACCCACTAGTGTGGAAAGCAAGCAGCAAAACAGCAATGAATATCCATGACTGAAAAAAGGGAATGTGTAGAAGGGAATGTGCCAAGCCTGCATACAGAAAAAATGGGTCCTTATGTCCTGATTCCAATATAAGGCTCCCATCTGGAAGCAACCATAGTTAACCAGTGCAAACAACATCTTCACTGAACATGACAACCATAGAAGCACTATGTGGTCCAGATGCCAGAGCCTTTTGAAGATCAAAGAATGGAAAGACTAATTCAGTGATTCCCAGATTGTGCGTTGGGCATACCTCCGCCTTTTGTGAGAGAGGCTGAGGTGTGTCTTGGAGAACTAAGCTACAATGATGTACCAAATTTATTCTTTCTTGATTCAAAGGGTGGTACCCAAATCAATGAGTTCAAATTATAAGAAAGCGTGCAGGATGGGGCAGTTTTGTATGTGCCTTCCTTTCCCCATGTTTTGCTCTGTCCACTTTTTCAGTTGGGGTGATCCTCATTTGTTTTCCTTTGCTTTGCTTTACCTCTTTATTTTTCTCTAGTTTCTTGCTCCCTTCACCTCTGTTTTTTCTTCCTTTTTCTTCTTCCCTCACTCACTCTTTGGTTGTGTCCACACCATACATTTAGAGCACATGACTTCCTCCAAAGAATCCCAGGTTTCAGTTGACGTGGCCTGATGACGTGGACAAGGTGCTTGCGATGATGTGTGCTCTTGACCCTTGCCCTTCTTGGCTTATTAAAGCTTGCCGAGGAGGTTTGACCAAGTGGATCTAGGGTGTGGTGAATGCATCGTTGCAGGAGGGAGTGGTTCCAGCCACCCTGATAGAGGCGGTGATTTGACTGCTCTGAAAAAGCCCACCCCGGTTAGCGACAACTACCGCCTGGTTGCAAATACCCCCTTCTTAGGTAAGGTGATTGAGAGGGTTATGGTGCAGCAATTGCAAGTACTCTTGGATGAAACAGATTATCTTGGCCCATTCCAGTCTGGGTTCAGGCCTGGTTATCGGACTGAATTGGCCTTGGTCGCCCTGATGGATGACCTTTATTGGGAGAAGGACAGGAGGAGTGTGGCCCTATTATTTTTACTTGATCTCTCTGTGGGTTTTGATACCATTGACCATGGTATCCTTCTGGGCCAATTTGGTGAGATGGGTATTGGAGGCACTGTGATTCTGATCCTTTCTCCAGGGTCATTTTCAGAGAACAGCATTGGGTGATTGTCTTTTGGCCCCCTGGCAGTTGTGCTGTGGGGTGCCACAGGGTACCATCTTGTTCCCCATGCTGTTTAACATCTATATGAAGCCCTTGGGAGCAGTCATCAGGAGATTTGGAGCGAGGTGTCAGCAGTATGCTGACAATACCCAGCTCTATTTCTCTGTAACATCTGAATTGGGAGAAGCTGTGCAAACCCTGGACCACTGCCTAGACTAGGTGGTTTGCTGGATGAGGGCAAATACTGAGTCTGAATCCTAGCAAGATGGAGATGCTGTGGGTTGGTGGTTCCCAAGTTTGGATAATTGGTCAGTTGCCAGCTTTGGATGGGGTCATACTCCGTCTGAAAGAGCTGGTCCGTAGGCTAGGCATGTTCCTGGATCCAGCTTTGTCACTAGAGGGCCAGGTGACCTCAGTGGCTAGGAGTGCCTTTTACTAGCTTTGGCTGGTAAGACAGCTGTGACCGTTTCTGGACTGGGATAGCCTGACCACAGTTGTCCATGCACTGGTAACCTCCAGGCTGGATTACTGTAATGCGCTCTATGTTGGGCTGCCCTTGAGGTTGGTCCGGAAGCTGCAGCTGGTGCAAAATGTAGCAGTGAGACTGCTCACTGGTGCAGGGTATCGCTCACATGTCTCCTCGCTGCTGAAAGAATTGCACTGGCTACCTATTAGCTACCGGGCTAAGTTCAAGGTTCCAGTTTTGGTGTACAAAGCCCTATACAGCTTGGGACTAGGATACCTGAAAGACCGTCTTATCCTTTATAAAACCAGTCGTTACTGTGCTCTGCAGGTGAGGGCCTCCTGCAGATACCATCTTATCAGGAAGTCCATTCTGCACAACATAGGAAACAGTAGTTTGTGTAGTGGCACCTACTATTTGGAATTCTCTCCCCTTAAATATTAGACAGGCACCATCTCTGTTTTCTTTTTGGTTCCTACTGAAGACCTTCCTCTTTCAACAAGCCTTTTAAGTAGAGACCTTATTCCAGTCTGCATCTGTGTTGGAATTGCTTTTTAATATATTTTTAAACTTTTTTTTTCAAATATGTTTTTAAACCTTTAAAAAAATGTTTTTAAAGATGTTTTATTTCAGTATGTTTAGTGGATGTTTTGTTTTAATATATTTTAAAGTTTGTTTTTATGATGTTTTAAAGTGTTTTAGTGCTTTTGTTTGCTGCCCTGGGCTCCTACTGGGAGAAAGGGTGGAATATAAATCTAATACATATATAAATAATAAATAAATTGATATATATATATATATATATATATAAACATAAATTTATATTTAAATTTATATGTAAATATATATATACAGATTTGTATAAAATTGATATAAAAATTTTGCCCAATTTTTTTTTAAAAAAAAGCCTCCATAATGGCAAAATATGAGCTGAAAGTTTGCCATGGCAGATGTACTTAGGAGAGTCTGAAGGAAAAGCATTAGTGAAATCTGTTGTGTAGGGCATACACAGCAGCAGCACAGAGCACAGGAGACAAGCCTCCAAGCCTATTGAAAGATCACAGAGGATTTCACTTGTGGTGTTTAATATTTACAGCCAGGCTAACAGTGCAATCCTATAAATGTCTACTCAGAAGTAAATCTCACTGAGTTCATTGCAGCTTACTTCCACATAATAGTGCAATCCTAAACCTGGTTGTTGCCTGGCAGAATTTAATGGAGAGGTGGCGACGCAATGCATCTGCAGCCCTGCCATGCACGCTGCCTAGGGCGAAAGGTGGGAAGCTGGTGCAGTGATCACACTTGAATTGGGCCATTTCAGATTTTTTTGCTGGCTTCTGCCAAGAACCTGCCAAGTGTACTTCTGCCCACCTGTGGCTGCACATTTGGCAGGTGAAATGGGGAGTTCTGTGCCAGCCAGCGGAGTGATGCTGGTGTCATTTTGTAGGCAAAGGTTGGTAGGGCAGGGTGGATGGACACCTTTGCCCAACCTCACCCTGCCCCCAGCAAATGGATTTTGGATTACAACCTAGGTTGGTATAGCACTGCAGACTAAATAAATACATATATATATATATTTGAAATGAAGAAGCTTTTTATTAGTAAGTTTACAATTTAACAACAGCTCTCCTGAAAGTTTCATATAGGCTTTATGAAGATAAATTATGTTTCACTGTCCTCCTAACAGGAAGATATATCTTTTGCAGATAAAAGAATTTACAGAAAGATAGCCACAGGCCCATGTAGAGTCAGTAACAAGAGCTAGGAATCCAGATACATAATTATCGGGGATGGTTGGTAGGATTTTAGAAGAATAGCAATTTTTGATTTCAGTTTATTATCTGGATCTTCATTAACCTTTGCGTGGAAGGTGATATCATTTATTGAATGTGTGTGTTTTAGTGGATAAGATGTCTGTCTGTAGGATTATTGGTTTCCTGGGTTTTTTTGCAATTTGGCCCAAATAAACAGCTTGCTTCAATAAAATGGACTAGGAGATTAAAGATTTGGGACAACCTCAATGTCAGGATGTTCTATCCAGGCCATTTAATTTTTTAAAAAATGTGTGTTGTATTGAATCCAACAAAGGTGTCTCATCAGTGCAAGGACTTCTTCCTGTGCAACAGACTCCCTCTCCTCTCCCCTCCTCGCATGCCCCATGCCCTCCAAATCTGATCCAGAAGGTTGGGGACACCCCAACACAGATTTGGGGTATGCATGGGAAGAGGATTGTAGAATCATATAGTAGTAGTGGAAGGGGCCTATAAGGCCATTGAGTCCAACCCCCTGCTCAACGAAGGAATCCAAATTAAAGCATACCCACCAGGTGGCTGTCCAGCTGCCTCTTGAATGGTCTGACCACATGTGCCTCAAGCAAAAGTAATAGATCCAGAAGTACCCTCCCCTCAAGCTACTTCTGTTCTGATCTGTTCCTTCAGAGGGAGTGCAACCCCATCCAGAGCAGGCCAGACCTCATCCATCCAGTCTAGGGAACCATTCACTAACGGTGCCTTAGTCTTATTTGTATTAAGTTTCAGCTTATTTGCTCTCATCTAGTCCATTTCTGAGGCCAGACTATCTAGCACTTTTTTCTTCCCCATAGGGCTCTCCAAGCAGAGAGAGCAGTTATATGATATTCAGCAGAAAACTAAATCATTGTTTAGCAAGTGTTGTACTGTGCTATCATTTACTGCAATATTAATCACTATCATGCATGATCCAAATTAAATTAGAGGGCGATTATTCAATGGTGTACCTGGAGTTGTATACATTCATATTTCTGATGTAGAGTGACTTTCACATGTAAATTTCTAACAGTCACATCCTGAGTTACAGCAGGGGCTAACTTGGACAGCCTCAATTATAACTACTTTTCAATTCTGGGTCATTATAACCTGCTGCTTAATTTTCTTCTTGAATGTTTCCCTTTGATTGTATTGATTATTCCATGCATGAAGTTGATGCATCCTTTCCAACAAAGATCATAATTAGAAGAATTGTCATGGTGAAATGTTGTACCTCTTGCTGTTGTTGACATAAAAAAATACATAACTCCCCAGGCAAGACATGCAAGATATATCCTTATCTTTAATTAAAATTTGCTTTGTGTTCAAGGCCATTTCCACTTGATTAGCATTTCAAACTGAACATCAGTAGATCATAGAGAATACAAGTTGCCAAATAGGATTGTACATGGGGCATGTGAAAAGAAAGTCTTGTGTTTAGAACTTGTGTTGAGATTCTAATACCTTTAGCATTAATTTCCTGCCCATCTAAAATGGTTTAGGTGTTTCTTAAGTGTCTTGTCAAAAGAGTATTCTGCAAACAGATGATGTATACTTGGATAGGGAGTGTCATGGTTTAACTTTCTATTGATTTTGATCAGCAAGAATTGGCCTTTGCTGAAATCTTGCTAGTTTAAAGCTGGAAAAACTGTTATGTTCAGCATTGTGTGATGGTATTTGGGAGAACCAGTGTGGTGTAGTGGTTAAGGTGATGGACTACGACCTGCAAGACCAGGGTTCAAATTTCCACATAGCCATGAAACTCATTGGGTGACCTTGGGCCAGTCACTGCCTCTCAGCCTCATGAAAACCCTATTCATAGGGTCGCCATAAGTCGGAATCAACTTGAAGTTAGTACATGGTATTTGGATTTTCCCATAATCCAGGAAAAACACATCCTAATGTCTGAGAGAAAACTAGATGGCAAAGCCTAGATATGCCAAAGAGAACTGGAATATCAGTATTTGATTAATACCAGAAAGATTAAAACTATTAACTTTGATACCCTTATATGTGGTATTGTAACAATATCTATCTGTCTATCTACTGATCTTTTTCTAGATGAATTCTACACAGTGCAGATCTAACCTAGAATGTTGAATCTTCAACTTCCTGTCCTCTTGTCTGCTCCCTTCCACTACCTTTGACTTTCCCCATTCCATGCTCCCCCATCTTTCTCCTGGCCACATTTGTATGCTTACAGTAGCAAAGATTATTTTGCCCAGAAGGGGATAAGAGAAAAATCAACTCATTTGAAATGTGGTGTTGGAGGGGAGCTTTGCGGATACCATAGACTGTGAAAAAGACAAATAATTGGGTGTTAGAACAAATTAAACCACAACTATAATTAGAAGCTAAAATGATGAAACTGAGGTTATCATACTTTGGACACATCATGAGAAAACAGGATTCAATAGAAAATACAATAATGCTGGGAAAAACAGAAGGGAGTAGAAAAAGAGGAAGGCCAAACAAGAGATGGATTGATTCCATAAAGGAAGCCACAGACCTGAACTTACAAGATCTGAACAGGGTGGTCCATGACAGATGCTGTTGGAGGTCGCTGATTCATAGGGTCACCATAAGTCATAATTGACTTGAAGGCACATAACAACAACGATGAAGTGGAAACACCTACGCTTTGGAACTCCTTGCCTATTGACATTAGGCAAACGCTCCTTTTCAGCACCTGCTAAAAACATTTTTCTTTAGGCAACTTTAACTTTCATCAGCATTTGTCTCAAATCGTTACTGTTTTCTGCTAGTAGTATGGTATCATCTGCAGGAGAGCTAATGTTGTCCCTTTTAAAAAAAAAAGGGCAAGAAGGAGGAACCGGGGAACTACAGACCAGTCAGCCTAACATCAATCCCTGGAAAAATTCTGGACCAGATGATAAAGCAGTCAATCTGTAAGCACCTTGAAAGCAATGGAGTGATTACTAGGAGCCAACATGGATTTATGAAGAACAAATCCTGCCAAACTAATCTTATTTCATTTTTTGATCAGGTAACCTCCCTTTTAGACTGTGGGAATGCTGTGGACATAATATATCTCTACTTCAGCAAAGCCTTTGACAAGTGCCCCATGATATTCTGATTAGTAAGCTAGCTAAATGTGGGCTGGATGGAACAACTATTAGATGGATCCACAGCTGGTTCCAGAATCGTACTCAAAGAGTGCTTATCAATAATTCCTTCTCAAATTGGATGGAAGTAACGAGTGGGGTACCACAGGGCTCAGTCCTGGTCCCAGTGCTCTTCAACATTTTTACTAACGACTTGGATGAGGAGGTACAGAGCATGCTTATCAAATTTGCAGATGATACAAAATTGGGGGGCATAGCTAATACCGTGGAAGACAGAAACAAAATTCAAAGGGACCTTGATAGGATGGAGCACTGGGCTCAAAGCAACAGAATGAAATTCAACAGGGATAAATGCAAAGTTCTACACTTAGGAAAAAGAAACCAAATGCACAGTTATAAGATGGGGGAGACTTGGCTCAGCAGTACGACATGTGAGAAGGATCTTGGAATTGTCATTGATCACAAGCTGAATATGAGCCAATATGAGCCAACACAAAGTGGCTGCAAAAAATGCTATTTAGGCTGCATTAACAGAAGTATAGTTTCCAAATCGTGTGAAGTACTAGTTTCCCTCTGTTCAGCACTGGTTAGGCCTCATCTTGAATACTGTGTCCAGTTCTGGTCTCCGCACTTCCAGACAAACTGGAACGGGTTCAGAGGAGGGCAACAAAGATGATCAGGGGACTGGAAACAAAGCCCTATGAGGAGAGACTGAAAGAACTGGTCATGTTTAGCCTGGAGAAGAGAAGACTGAGGGGAGATATGATAGCACTCTTCAAGTACATGAAAGGTTGTCACACAGAGGAGGGCTGGGATCTCTTCTCGATCATCCCAGAGTGAGGACATGGAATAATGGGCTCAAATTGCAGGAAGCCAGATTTCGACTGGACATCAGGAAAAACTTCCTAACTGTTAGAGCCATACGACAATGGAACCAATTACCTAGAGAGGTAGTGGGCTCTCCGACACTGGAGGCATTCAAGAGGCAGCTGGACAGCCATCTGTCGGGAATGCTTTGATTTGGATTCCTGCATTGAGCAGGGGGTTGGACTCGATGGCCTTGTAGTCCCCTTCCAACTCTACTATTCTATGATTCTATGATTCATCTTGGTCCAATCCCGCTTTCCGTATGATATGTTCTGCATATAGATTAAACAAATAGGGTGATAAAATTCCATAGTTTCCCGTGATCTACACAATCGAAGGCTTTGCTGTAATCTATAAAGCGCGGGGTGATTTCCTCCTGAAATTCTTTGCTCCGTTCCATTATCCAACGTATGTTTGCGATATAATCTCTGGTACTTCTTCCCTTTCTAAATCCAATTGGACATCTAACATTTCTCGCTCCATATATGGTAAGAGCCTTTGCTGTAGAATCTTGAGCATTACTTTACTTGCATGGGATATTAAGGCATTAGTTCGATAATTACTGCATTCCCTGGGATCCCCTTTCTTTGGAATTGGGATGTATATTGAATGCTTCCAGTCTGTGGGCCATTGTTTTCTTTTCCATATTTGTTGACAAATGTTTGTCAAAAGAAACAGTATCTTATAGCAACTCTATTGGTATGCCATCTGTTCCTGGTGATTTGTTTCTTCCAAGTATTTTAAGAGCAGCTTTCATCTCACATTCTAAAATTTCTGGTTCTTCACCATACGGTTCCTTCATGAATGAATTTATTATCCTTGCATTTCTTTTATAGAGTTCAGAGTATTGCTTCCATCTTCCTTTTATTTCATCTTGGTCAGTCAGTGTGTTCCCCCGTTGTTTATTCAACATCCCTACTCTTGGTTTAAATTTCCCTTTAATTTCTCTAATCTTTTGGAATAGGGCTCTTGTTCTACCTTTTTTTGTTGTCTTCTATTTCTTTACAATAATTATTGTAATAGTTCTTTTTGTCTCTACGTACTAGTTGCTATATTATTGCATTTAAGGTTCTGACCGTGATTCTGTCTCCTCCTGCTTTTGCTTTCCTTCTTTCTTTAACCATTTTAAGAGTTTCTTCAGTCATCCACTGAGGTCTTTCTCTCTTTTTACTGAGAGGTATTGTCTTTTATATCCCTGGATATAAACTATATCAGAAGGGCAGGGAAGGACGTATTGGTGGCGGAGTCGCTCTATACGTGAAAGAAGGCATTGAATCCAGCAAGCTCGAAACCCCAGAAGAGGCAGACTCCTCCACAGAATCGTTGTGGGTGGTGATACCGTGCCCCAGGAGGGACTTAATACTGGGAACGATCTATCGTCCCCCTGATCAAAATGCTCAGGGAGACCTTGAGATGAGATATGAAATTGAGGAAGCATCCAAACTAGGAAATGTGGTAGTAATGGGTGACTTCAACTACCCAGACATAGACTGGCTGCATATGTGTTCCAGTCATGACAAAGAAGCAAAGTTTCTAGATATTCTAAATGACTATTCCCTAGATCAGTTGGTCATGGAACCGACCAGAGGGACGGCAACCCTGGACTTAATCCTCAGTGGGGACTGGGACCTGGTGCGAGATGTAAGTGTTGTTGAACCGATTGGGAGCAGTGACCACAGTGCTATTAAATTAAACATACATGTAACTGGCCAATTGCCACGAAAATCCAACACGGTCACATTTGACTTCAAAAGAGGAAACTTCACAAAAATGAGGGGATTGGTAAAAAGAAAGCTGAAAAACAAAGTCCAGAGGGTCACATCACTCGAAAATGCTTGGAAGTTGTTTAAAAACACTATATTAGAAGCTCAACTGGAGTGCATACCGCAGATCAGAAAAGGTACCGCCAGGGCCAAGAAGATGCCAGCATGGTTAACAAGCAAAGTCAAGGAAGCTCTTAGAGGCAAAAAGTCTTCCTTCAGAAAATGGAAGTCTTGTCCAAATGAAGAAAATAAAAAAGAACACAAACTCTGGCAAAAGAAATGCAAGAAGACAATAAGGGATGCTAAAAAAGAATTTGAGGAGCACATTGCTAAGAACATAAAAACCAACAACAAAAAATTCTATAAATACATTCAAAGCAGGAGACCATCTAGGGAGACAATTGGACCCTTGGATGATAAGGGAGTCAAAGGTGTACTAAAGAACGATAAGGAGATTGCAGAGAAGCTAAATGAATTCTTCGCATCTGTCTTCACAGTGGAAGATATAGGGCAGATCCCTGAACCTGAACTAACATTTGCAGGAAGGGATTCTGAGGAACTAAGACAAATAGTGGTAATGAGAGAGGAAGTTCTAAGCTTAATGGACAATATAAAAACTGACAAATCACTGGGCCCGGATGGCATCCACCCGAGAGTTCTCAAAGAACTCAAAGGTGAAATTGCTGATCTGCTAACTAAAATATGTAACTTGTCCCTCGGGTCCTCCTCCGTGCCTGAGGACTGGAAAGTGGCAAATGTAACGCCAATCTTCAAAAAGGGATCCAGAGGGGATCCCGGAAATTACAGGCCAGTTAGCTTAACTTCTGTCCCTGGAAAACTGGTAGAAAGTATTATTAAAGCTAGATTAACTAAGCACATAGAAGAACAAGCCTTGCTGAAGCAGTGCCAGCATGGCTTCTCCAAGGGAAAGTCCTGTCTCAGTAACCTATTAGAATTCTTTGAGAGTGTCAACAAGCATATAGATAGAGGTGATCCAGTGGACATAGTGTACTTAGACTTTCAAAAAGCGTTTGACAAGGTACCTCACCAAAGGCTTCTGAGGAAGCTTAGCAGTCATGGAATAAGAGGAGAGGTCCTCTTGTGGATAAGGAATTGGTTAAGAAGCAGAAAGCAGAGAGTAGGAATAAACGGACAGTTCTCCCAATGGAGGGCTGTAGAAAGTGGAGTCCCTCAAGGATCGGTATTGGGACCTGTACTTTTCAACTTGTTCATTAATGACCTAGAATTAGGAGTGAGCAGTGAAGTGGCCAAGTTTGCTGACGACACTAAATTGTTCAGGGTTGTTAAAACAAAAAGGGATTGCGAAGAGCTCCAAAAAGACCTCTCCAAACTGAGTGAATGGGTGGAAAAATGGCAAATGCAATTCAATATAAACAAGTGTAAAATTATGCCTATTGGAGCAAAAAATCTGAATTTCACATATACGCTCATGGGGTCTGAACTGGCGGTGACCGACCAGGAGAGAGACCTCGGGGTTGTAGTGGACAGCACGATGAAAATGTCGACCCAGTGTGCGGCAGCTGTGAAAAAGGCAAATTCCATGCTAGCGATAATTAGGAAAGGTATTGAAAATAAAACAGCCGATATCATCATGCCGTTGTATAAATCTATGGTGCGGCCGCATTTGGAATACTGTGTACAGTTCTGGTTGCCTCATCTCAAAAAGGATATTATAGAGTTGAAAAAGGTTCAGAAGAGGACAACCAGAATGATCAAGGGGATGGAGCGACTCCCTTACGAGGAAAGGTTGCAGCATTTGGGGCTTTTTAGTTTAGAGAAAAGGCGGGTCAGAGGAGACATGATAGAAGTGTATAAAATTAAGCATGGCATTGAGAAAGTGGATAGAGAAAAGTTCTTCTCCCTCTCTCATAATACTAGAACTCGTGGACATTCAAAGAAGCTGAATGTTGGAAGATTCAGGACAGACAAAAGGAAGTACTTCTTTACTCAGTGCATAGTTAAACTATGGAATTTGCTCCCACAAGATGCAGTAATGGCCACCAGCTTGGATGGCTTTAAAAGAAGATTAGACAAATTCATGGAGGACAGGGCTATCAATGGCTACTAGCCATGATGGCTGTGCTGTGCCACCCTAGTCAGAGGCAGCATGCTTCTGAAAACCAGTTGCCGGAAGCCTCAGGAGGGGAGAGTGTTCTTGCACTCGGGTCCTGCTTGCGGGCTTCCCCCAGGCACCTGGTTGGCCACTGTGAGAACAGGATGCTGGACTAGATGGGCCACTGGCCTGATCCAGCAGGCTCTTCTTATGTTCTTATGTTCTTATGTTCTTATGTTCTTATGTTCTTATGTTCTTATGTTCTTATGTTCTTATGTTCTTATGTTCTTATGTTCTTTTTCCATTCTTCCCTGATAATGTCTCTGACTTCAATCCATAGTTCTTCTGGTTCTCCATCAACTAAGTTTAAAGTCTCAAATCTGTTCCTTATTATACAGCCACAACAGTGGCTGTATACAATAGTCAGTAGGGATTTTTCGCGTTCTACCTTGTTAAATGAAAATACCCACCCCACCCCTTTCTGGTGCTTTCTATAGTCCCACTTCAAAACAAAAACTTACAAGTCTTATACTGCTGGATTCAGAATCGCTTGCTCTACAACTCTGAAAGGTTTCTTGGTGATACACAACCCCCCACGGAGAATCCACAGTTTAAAGTGAAAAATGGGAGAGAGAAAAACAAGAAGCCGTTTGGACTTTTTTCTTGAGAAGGTCTCATAATCTGTTGAAATTCATTAAAAATCAGAGCTGACTGTAAGGTATCTCTAATCAAATCCCTGAGCTTGCCCCAAACACAGACCTTCATCTTCAGTAGGTTTAAAGTAAAAAAACGGCATGGTTTGTTCTTAATTAACAGATTAAAAAATGTGCTCAGAGGCACATGTTACCAAATTCTTCCAAGCTACACAGGAAGTGGATTGGACTGTGAAAGACCAACCCAAATGGTGTTTGCATTTTGACCAATTTGTAGGGCAGTACAATATCTCAGAGAGGAGTTCAGGTCTCCTGGTCCCCTGGTGCATTCACAATAGCTGCCCAATTTCCCTGCTTTTTAAAGTTTGATAGAAATAGCTGTTGGCTATAGGTACGTTCTTAAACCGCAAGGTTTTTTGCCTGTTAGTGAATTTGATCTTTATATTTTTCTGGGATGTTATTTAAATTGTATTTTGGCATTATGATTGCTTTGTTGTTCTTCTTTAGCTTTACTCTGATTTTCAATATTACCAGTTCATGATCTGTACCGCAGTCTGTTCCTGGTCTTGTTTTCGCAGAAAGTATATAATAATGATAATGATAATACCAACAACTGGAAATGGTTATTTGAAAAATCAAGGGCTCAGTTATCAATTTAGGAAATGCTGACGTTTTGCATCAAAGGTTTTTTTTGACAATAAGTACAAACAGCTATTTGGGACCAAGATTAAGATTATTGGAGGCAATTTCAAATGTGATCACCCTGCGAATTACCTTCATGGGGATAAAGGGTATTGCATTAATCTGCTTGCTCTGTTTTGCTTTTCCTCTTCTTGATATTTGATTTGAAATCCATGCAGAAAACCAGTCTGTTTCTTATTATACACAAGGCAGATCCCCAATATGATCTCCCCACCCTGTGCCTTCTCATGCATAATGGCTACAGAAAAAGATTAAATATTGTTCCTGGCAGTTGTAGAAAATGGTCTTTAGATGATAATTTCAACAGCTTTTCTGTCTCAGTCCATACTGCTGAACAGCACAGTTGGATATTTTCCCTGGTTTATGTTGGCTTGAAATTATTGGCTATATAGATTTTTTTGACCTTAATAAAACTTTTGTTTACATGTTCAAGGAAACCTGTTTCATTGAATGAACCTTGGCATGAAGTATTTCAACACCGAGTTGAAAGCAAAACATTTGCATGCTCTGTATACATATCCTGAAGTGACCAATAATAAATAAGATTTCAAGATGGGAAAGTGGGGAATCCAGAAAAGAGGCCACAAACATTCTCAGTAACTGATTAAAAGTTATCCAAATCTTGCTGTTGACTTTTGCCCTTGAAATTAAGCAACTGTCTTTTTTTCCTTATTAAACTCTCTCTACTGCTGAGGTGGCCCTGGCCAAGAAAACCAAAACACAGGAAGGAGATTTTTATTTTAATAGAGGCTTCGGGCCAAAAAGTATAAAGTTCAGAAGAAAATACTTCATTGTTTACGGTTACATAATGGCTTGATCCTTTTAGTTGATGGATTCTTTAGTGCTTTTTTGTGACAGTACTCACTGGTACCAGCACCTCATTTTTTACCAAAAAGGCACTGGATATTAGTAAATTTGGACTGACAAAAACTATGCAGGTTTCATAGAATCATAGAATAGTAGAGTTGGAAGGGTCCTATAAAGCCATCGAGTCCAACTCCCTGCTCAGCGCAAACCTGACAGGTGGCTGTCCAGCTGCCTCTTGAATGCCTCCAGTGTTGGAGAGACCACCACATCCCTAGGTAATTGGTTCTATTGTCATACCACTCTAACAGTTAGGATGTTTTTCCTGATGTTCAGCCAAAATCTGGCTTCCTGTAACTTGAGCCCATTATTCCATGTCCTGCACTCTGGGATGACTGAGGAGAGATACTGTCCCTCCTCTGTGTGACAACCTTTCAAGTACTTGAAAAGTGCTATCTCCCCTCAGTCTTCTCTTCTCCAGGCTAAACATGCCCAGTTCTCTCAGTCTCTCCTTGTAGGGCTTTGTTTTCGGTTCCCTGATCATCTTTGTTGCCCTCCTCTGAACCCGTTCCAGTTTGTCTGCATCCTTCTTGAAGTGCGGAGACCAGAACTGGACACAGTATTCAAGATGAGGCCTAACCAGTGCTGAACAGAGGGAAACTAGTACTTCACACGATTTGGAAACTATACTTCTGTTAATGCAGCCTAAATAGCATTTTTTTGCAGCCACTTTGTGTTGGCTCATATATTGGCTCATATTCAGCTTGTGATCAACGACAATTCCAAGATCCTTCTCACATGTCGTACTGCTGAGCCACGTCTCCCCCATCTTATCTGTGCATTTGGTTTCTTTTTCCTACGTGTAAAACTTTTACTCATCCTTATCAGAGCTTGGAAGATTACTTTTAAAAAGTAATAAATTACAGTTACAATTACTTGGCCCAGAAAAGTAGTAATTATCGTTACAATTACAATTGCTCTGAAAGTAACTGATTACTTTACTTTTTCTCAAAAGTAATCACTACAATTACATTTCAGTTACTTTTTAAAAAAAAACTCCTTCAAGGTGCTGGCCTTGGCTGCTGCACATCTAAGAAGCCTAAAACAATATTAAAAATAAACACACACACACAGGGGGTAGTAGAATAAAAAAAATTATCCATAAGATTAACATAATGGCATAACAGAATCTCACATCCCTCCAAGCAATGAAGATACCCCAACTCTTGAAATCAAATTTTACACTTGAAATGCTTTTATAATATGTTTCTGTTATGTCTCAAAAGAACAAGATGCTCAAAGAGCATGTCAGACAAGGAATGTCTTTTTACAGTCATTACGTTGCCACCAGTACTGAACAGGCGTTCTACTGCGGCGCTTGAAGGCATGCCTGTGTTGTGCTGCAAAAAACACCGCAGCACACGTGGAAAGCCATGGAGTGATGACACTTCCCTGCTGGGAGACCTCAGGTACCTCACCAGTTCCTCCTCAGCAGTGTCCACTGCTGACTTCTTGCCCTGGGGCAGAAAGTTAAAGAAGTCATCTTCTAAGTCATCTCCTTCCTGGTCTTTATCTGAAGACTGATCACTGTCCTCATTAAGCACACCCATCTTTATTTTGGCTTTCAGCAAGGCTTCCATTGTGTATCTAAGAAAGAGAGAGGATATGTTAACACATATATGTTAGGAAACCATCATCTGCTCTTCATTTCCTGATGCTTGTCATGTCCCCTGGTTCATAGTCCAGCCTGAGCCTGTAGATGATGACATGGAAGGTAGGAAGGTGACCAAGTCACCACACTCATGGGGCAGCACAGCAGACCCTTAAGGATTACCTGCAGCAACCCAAGGTTGTGATGAGGAGCCCCAGGAAGAAAAGGCCCAGCCCCTGCCTACCACCTTAAGCCCTCTGATGCCTCCCTTGAGACAACATTTCCCTTGGAGTAATCCACCCAAAGGGCTTCCCTAATGTTCTTACTTGTTGGTATGGGTGGTGGCCTGACACGATTCCAGCCAATCTAGTTTGAAGCGAGGGTGTACGCAGGCTGCCAGAAGAAGCAGATCCCTGCCAGATCCCCACCTCTCAAGGGTTGTCTGCTGCTGCTTCAGCATTTTGGGAGGAGGGGTGTCATGCATTGGTTCAGGAAGGCCACGTCTCCTTGCCTTTATTGCTTCTTCAATTGTTCTCAGCTTCTCAGGGTGTGCCCTCTGAGGAAGAAGAACAAAGCATGAATCCAAGAAAAAATGGAAGAGGAACTTCACAATTTAAACATAAATCGACAATGGACACTCTTTGAGGACCAGCATGACAAAGGCTTACCTCAAAATGTTTCTTCACATTGGATGAGGAGGAAACAGCTGATCTCAGATTTTGGATCCTTGGAAGGCAGTAATTGCATCATACAACAACATTTTTCCCACTCTGGCTCACAAATGTACAAGCTTTCTCAAAGCCAAACCATGGTACTTGCTGTTCTGCAGATGTGGCTGTGGGCAACTGGCACTGCTTCATGCCCTCCTCCTCCTCGTGCACAGGGCCTCCTTTCTGAACCTCTTTCTAGTTTTGCCTCCTCAGGATCAACAAGCTGTGACTCAAGTGGCCGCACTAACTGACTGCTGCTCTCAGCAGCAAAACCTGCAACAGGCGTCTCTGTAATAAACAAGAGATAATGCTCCTATGTGGGTGAACTTCAGCTTTGATGTGCCCCCATCTCTTCCCCATGCTGCAAGATGCCCCAGTCAGAGTGGAAGTAAGCAGGTCGATAGCACAATTAAAAGAGATCCTATTTGCATCATTTTTGCTCACTAAATAACCCTGCCTGGGCCAGTCTAACCTACTATCTCACAGGGTTGTTCTGAGAAAGAAATGAGACTAGGGTTCAAATCCCCACATAGCCATGAAGCTCATTGAGTGACCTTGGGCCAGTCACTGCCTCTCAGCCTCATGAAAACCCTATTCATAGGGTCACCATAAGTTGGAATCAACTTGAAGGCGGTACATATATTTTTTATTTTGAATATGATGATTATGATAATAAATATGCAGCATTTCAAATTAATTCTGTATGAGAAGCATTCCATGCCAAGCTTGGAAAACCAAGGATGAGGTATAAAATGTAGACAAAAATACTTTTGACAAAATGCCGTTTATCTTTTATATTTTATATATATGAGCCTGGGTAGGGAACATTTAATCTAGCCTACTTGCTTTCAGCAAGAAGGGTTAAGTGCCTTCAGGCTAGGGCAGTCACCAGAAGGCCACAGCAGAGACAAAGGAGCCTAGTGTTGTGGAGATGTTAGATGGGAGCTTTGGGGAGTAAAGATGGAGGCTCCTGAAGGCTGCAATTCTAAACACACTTACTAAGGGATTAAGCCCCATAGAACTCAACAGGACTGACTTCTAAGTAGATATAGTTTGGACTGTGCTGTTGGTAAACCTTGACTAGGGTTCTTCTGCAAAGACATCCATATCCAAGCAGGGTTGGCAACCCCCTGCCTGGAATACCCTGCCCTTATCTTTTAACGTGGCTGCTCCAAATGTTTTTACAGATTTGACCCTTTACTTCAGAAAGAGATCTGAAAAATGAGTAAGAGTAAGAAGTATCTTTTAAAATTGTTCTTTTCAATTCACTCTTGAATGCACATCATACCTAGGGCAGATCCACACCATTCCTTTAAAGCACATTCAACACCCATTTGAAGCACATGAATCCCACCACAGAATCATGGGAACTGCAGTTTGTTAAGAGTGGTGAGAACTATAACTGTGAGGGGGAAATGACACTTCCCAAAATTCTTTAGGGGAAGTCATGCGCTTTAAATGCAAGTTGGATGTGCTTTACACATATTGTGTGAATCCGCTTAATAAATTTTGCCTGCATGTAATAGGTTCCAAGTAAAGGTCTCTTGGCATGGAAACAATATCCCCCCTCCCCTAACTCTAATTTTGCTGTCAGTGTGTGATGAAATGAGATATATAGTTTGGGAACTATAGTATGTGTAGCGTTAATATGACACAGCAGAAAATGGATTTATTTATTTATTTAATTAATTTAATTTCTATACCGCCCAAAGCCAAAAGGCTCTCTGGGCGGTGTACATAAGAGTAAAACAGCATAAAATACAAAAACATAGAAATAAATAGCAAACTCAACAGAACAAGTAATTAAATAGCATTAAAATACAATAAAATACAATAGCAGCAGTCCAGCAGGAAGGGTGGTGGTGGTGACCACCAGGGGAAGCAGCACAGCAGCAGCAGATGACAAGGGGCTCTCCCTCCCTGGCAGCGCAATGTTCCTCTTCCTGCAGGCAGAAGGTCTCCCAGGCCTCTCAGCCAGCCAGCCTATATATCCCTCCAAGGAGGGACAGGTGGAAAAGGTTAGCCACAGCTGGGTGAGTACCTGGGACCTGGTCCTGCAGGGCATGGCAGCTGTTAATAGCAGCAGTCCAGCAGGCAGTGTGGTGGTGGTGACAGCCAGGGGAAGCAGCACAGCAGCAGCAGATGACAAGGGGCTCTCCCTCCCTGGCAGCACAATGTTCCTCTTCCTGCAGGCAGAAGGTCTCCCAGGCCTCTCAGCCAGCCAGCCTATATATCCCTCCAAGGAGGGACAGGTGGAAAAGGTTAGCCACAGCTTGGTGAGTACCTGGGACCTGGTCCTGCAGGGCGTGGCAGCTGTTAATAGCAGCAGTCCAGCAGGAAGGGTGGTGGTGGTGACAGCCAGGGGAAACAGCACAGCAGCAGCAGATGACAAGGGACTCTCCCTCCCTGGCAGCGCAATGTTCCTCTTCCTGCAGGCAGAAGTTAACCTGATTTAACTTAGAAATAGAAAAGCAAAATTCCTCTGTGGATACTAAAAGTGCCTGAGAAGGCTAGATGCTCAGTTGCTGTTTGATACTTAAATGTTAGCTTGCTTTTCTCATGTAACTGGACACCTTCCAAGAAGATAGAGACTGAGCGAAGAATGTGCTGTGCCTGGGGGAGGTAGGGCACAAGGAGCGCTCAAGATTAGAACGCTAATTCAATGCAACACAATGAAGCTCACTGAGAAGTGTTGCTAACAAGCAATAAGGGAGGGGCTATGTGTGAGGAGGATTTGGAGCAATATATCAATGTAATCTTTGTAGCTATGCTTTCAGACCAGGATTCTGGCGTTAGCCAAATTCTTCGTCTCTCTTTTGCAAAAGATGTTTGGTAATCAATCAATAAAGGTGTTGTTTTTATCCTGGTTTCTCATCTGGTGATTATTGAAGCTTCCTCCAGATGTAAAGAGCCTTTTGGCGTAACAAGTGGGGAAGATATAGTGTAGTAGCCTAGGTTGTGAGACAATGGTTTTCTTTTATGAGACAGTGATTTCCTGTAACATGTTCACACACCTTTTTGTTATTATGGGCTTGCAGTGCTTATTTGGTGAGTATTTTAGTTCTTATTAATTGCTGTTTTTATATCTGATTTTAATGTCATTATTTCTATTTTTATTGGGTAAGTCACTATGAGCACCTGAGTGCAAAAATGCAACAAATAAACAATAACAATAAATCAACTAAACTCCATAGCAAAAATAATTCCATAGCTAGAATTTTTTAACAAAATAAGTAGCGTACATCACAATTAAAAAAGAAGCCAACTGAGCTTTTCTGAAATGATTTCATGATAAAACAATGCATGTGTCATTATGCTGCATGGTCTCTTTCAAAAACAATAATTTTAATAATTTTAAGAATATTTTCAAATTCCCTGTTCCAGAAACCTGTCACATTTGGAGACTTTCACAAATATATTATATTTAATTAAGATCCAGGTTAAAAAAATAAGGCTTCTCCTTCCTGACAAGATTTCAGTCACTAACAGTCCAAATCATAGCAAGTGGTAGTTTTCCACCATATTGTTTTGGAGTGAGGGACCTATATATGTGCTATATAGCAAAAGAATTAATATTGTGTCTTAGCATATGGCTGTGAAAACAATAAAAAGGCATTCAGATGATATTTATTTATAAGATGTCTTACCCACCATTCACCATTAGTTCCAGAGTGGGTTACAACAATATAATATACAATTATAAAAACAGATAAAACAGTTAAACAGTTATAAAAACAAATAAATTCATTTCAGACAGAAGAACTATAAATTAAGCAAAAGAGATGGTCTCACAAAACAAATTGTTACAATGCTCCTGTTGCTAAGAGTAAGAGGTAATTTTCTCATGGTCTTTCTTTCCACAACAGTTGCAAATAACCTCTAAGTGAATCTTGGATGTGATTCTGTTGTTGCAGAGAAAAGAAAAATGGCAATTAAAAATAGTGTGTCTAAGCTCTAGCCCACCCACTAACTTGGTGAGAACTTGATCATATGCCAGGCATTTTTGTGTGTGTGTCGGATAGACCAAGTTATATCTGGCAAGGCTTCTGTTATCACTGATAGGGCAGTGCTGTGTATCAGATATGCACAAATGCTCCAGTCTAATATTAAGCCTACCTTATTCAGGCTTCTGTCAGTCCTTCCCATTATCATGTACTTTTCTGCATTAAGAAAGCTACATAGGTCCATTTTTTGTACTCCATCTGACTTACCTCACTGATCCATGTGGTGAATTATAACAGAAAGAACAAATTATTAGGATCTTATTCTCTTACATATTTAGCTAGGGCTGTGGATAAGTGGAGTTTGGGGCTATACATAAAGTGGCAGTGTTCATAGTTTCAACATCTTTTTTTAACTATGCACAGAGTGCTATGCTGATCCAAGAAATGAGCTTCATACTGCTTTGGGGGTAGGATCCAATGTAGATTCTTCGACTCCTCTCTCTGCATCTATTCCTTTCCTTCCACCAGGTTGTTCCACCAGTATGCTGGCCCCAGCTTCCTTTAGGGCAAAGGCCTCATTAAGCAGGCATAACTTTATGTTTTGCTGGTAATCTACCCAGCCAGCATTAACTATGGGATATGGCCAAGTGCAAAAAACCATTATTGGAACTACTATTCAGTAAAACATAGAACTTTCAAAGTCTTGTAGGACCATAGCCAAGTGATACAGCACCCAATTTGCATGCCGAAGAACTGAGATTCAATCCTGGCATTCCCAGGAAGGCAGGAGTGTAGTGAGACAATTTTCATTGGATGGGCAGAGACAAAAAATGCAGGGAGGGAGAAGGGTTGGGGCATTGGTCACTGTAAAAGAGTTTTCTGGGAGAAGAAGTTTTCATGGGTAATGACAAAAATAAACCCCAATTTATGCATTTTAATTAGGAACTATGACGTGAAATTTACAAAAAAGCAAATCAATTTAAAATACAATATTTTTCATGTGCAAAATAGTTATGTAAACTAAATAACAGTGACTAAGAAGTAAATGTATATTGTGCAAGTCATCTTACCATAATAATCTGAACTGTTAAGTCCAATATGTGGTGAATTCTCTGCAAACTTGCAGAGGAACTGTTCATTTGAAATTCCTTCAGATATGTTACTTTCAAAAGCCAATAATACTACATTTACTTTTCTCTGATGAAGCATTGAACGGCTGTATGGTGTCAATGCATGTGTCAAAGTAGAGAATGAGTTTTCAAACACAGCTGCAAATGCACCAGAGGTGAGTCCTGCAGCATGCAAAGAGTACATGCTTGGAAAGGCTCCTTGTAAAGGTACAAGGTTTTAGTAAGTTCATGAACTGTGAGTTCAGTTTTCCTGAGTCAGCTGCTTCCTGGAACTAACTACCCTAGTCTCCTGTGCCATGCCAGGAAAGCAATTAAAAGAAGTTTCACTTAAAATTAAATTAATACCTATACACATAATTTTCCATAAGGAAACACTAGACAGCATGTCACACAGGAACAACAGATTTCTTCAAACTACAGGTGCTAGAAACAAGTGTAGAAGCACACAATCTTTGTTCTACAGAAAGACCATGGGCCAGTCAGCTAACACGGCTTCTGATGGCTCTACCAGCAAATCTCACACATCCTATTTTGGTTGTACATAAATTTGCATGAAAAAGGTTAAATAGGGTGAATTATTTGTAATAATTATTTGCACAGTTGGGTGGAGGCAGAGCTTGGAAGATCACTTTTAAAAAGTAATAAATTACAGTTACAATTACTTGGCCCAAAAAGTAGTAATTACCGTTACAATTACAATTGCTCTGAAAGTAACTGATTACTTTACTTTTTCTCAAAAGTAATCACTACAATTACATTTCAGTTACTTTTTTAAAAAAACTCCTACAAGGTGCTGGCCTTGGCTGCTGCACATCTAAGAAGCCTAAAACAATATTAAGAATAAACACACACACACAGGGGGTAGTAGAATAAAAACTTTTATCCATAAGATTAACATAATGGCATAACAGAATCTCACATCCCCCCAAGCAATGAAGATACCCCAACTCTTGAAATCAAATTTTACACTTGAAATGCTTTTATAATATGTTTCTGTTATGTCTCAAAAGAACAAGATGCTCATAGAGCATGTCAGACAAGGAATGTCTTTTTACAGTCATTACGTTGCCACCAGTACTGAAGGCGTTCTACTGCGGCGCTTGAAGGCATGCCTGTGTTGTGCTGCAAAAAACACCGCAGCACACGTGGAAAGCCATGGAGTGATGACACTTCCCTGCTGGGAGACCTCAGGTACCTCACCACTTCCTCCTCAGCAGTGTCAACTGCTGACTTCTTGCCCTGGGGCAGAAAGTTAAAGAAGTCATCTTCTAAGTCATCTCCTTCCTGGTCTTTATCTGAAGACTGATCACTGTCCTCATTAAGTACACCCATCTTTATTTCAGCTTTCAACAAGGCTTCCATTGTGTATCTAAGAAAGAGAGAGGATATGTTAACACATATATGTTAGGAAACCATCATCTGCTCTTCATTTCCTGATGCTTGTCATGTCCCCTGGTTCAGGGTCCAGCCTGAGCCTGTGGATGATGACATGGAAGGTAGGAAGGTGACCAAGTCACCACACTCATGGGGCAGCACAGCAGACCCTTAAGGATTACCTGCAGCAACCCAAGGTTGTGATGAGGAGCCCCAGGAAGAAAAGGCCCAGCCCCTGCCTACCACCTTAAGCCCTCTGATGCCTCCCTTGAGACAACATTTCCCTTGGAGTAATCCACCCAAAGGGCTTCCCTAATGTTCTTACTTGTTGGTATGGGTGGTGGCCTGACACGATTCCAGCCAATCTAGTTTGAAGCGAGGGTGTAGGCAGGCTGCCAGAAGAAGCCTCTTGTCCTCCCAGATAGCTGCAAACCGCTTTCTTAGGGCTTCGCGCACACCTCTCAGCAGCTGAAAACAGTATGTGTACCTCTCAGGTTTGTTTTCCAGTCCTTCTAACTTGCGGTCCAGATTGCAGAGCGTTGGTAGCAAATACCCCATGAACATGCCGTTCTCCCGTTGCAGGATATCTAGGGACTGGGCTAGTGGCTCCATAATCTCTGTGTATTCCTGTACCACTTCAATCTCAGCAGCTGTGATCCTGGACAAGAAGCAGCGGTCCATTATGGTGTGCATTTTTAGTGGCACAGTTGACAGGAGCTCATGTAGTTGCTTCAACGCATCAAAGGTGGAATTCCACCTGGTCTTATTTGGTACCTTCAGATACACACCACATTGCGCATGGATATATTCAGCAATCTGGGCTGACTGGTTCTGCTTGGACCACAACTTGCTGCACTTTCCCATCAAGGAACAAAACCCTTTCTTGAAAGGACCAAGAAGACTACTTTTGGAGGAGTCAGAAAGCATGGCCTCTATGTCTTGTGTTGCCACAAGGTTGAGGATGTGGCTAGCACATCTCTGGTGTGGTGGTAAAACAAAATCCTCTCCTGAGTCTGCAGCTTCTTCCTCTGCCTCAAGTCCTGTGTCCAGGATCTCACAGATAGGCACAAACTCCACCTCAGCCTCCTCCTCCTCCTGGTTATCACCATCATCGTCACTGGTGCCTGCAGCTTCCACTGGTTCTTTGGCCATGAAAACTCTGAACGCTTTCACAAAGTTGGAGCCATTGTCTGTAGTAGTGCACATAACTTTGTTGTGGATCCTGTACTGCACATGTACATCATGCAGTGCTTTTGAAAGGACATCGTATGTATGGTGCCCCTTCAGACGCTTACAAGCCAAGGCCCCGACCTCACGTTTCAGGGTAGTTGAGTTGATCCAGTGGGCTGTTACCCCAAAGTAACTCTTCTTGCCATTGGTCCAACAATCTGCAGTGGTTGCTATATATGCCACAGCACCCATTCGGTTTGCAAGAGTTTCTCTCATGTGGCATGCTCTCTTCTCAATTCTGTCTCTCAGAGTCTTGGCACATATGATGGTGAGATCTTTGGGGAGTCCAATGCGAACCAGATTAATGAATGATGGTTTGTCCACAGTCTGAAGTGGTAATGTCTCCTCTACAATGAAATCAATGATTCTCCTGTCGAGATTGCTCTAGTGACAGGCTCCCTGCCAGATCCCCACCTCTCAAGGGTTGTCTGCTGCTGCTTCAGCATTTTGGGAGGAAGGGTGTCATGCATTGGTTCAGGAAGGCCACGTCTCCTTGCCTTTATTGCTTCTTCAATTGCTCTCAGCTTCTCAGGGTGTGCCCTCTGAGGAAGAAGAACAAAGCATGAATCCAAGAAAAAATGGAAGAGGAACTTCACAATTTAAACATAAATCGACAATGGACACTCTTTGAGGACCAGCATGACAAAGGCTTACCTCAAAATGTTTCTTCACATTGGATGAGGAGGAAACAGCTGATCTCAGATTTTGGATCCTTGGAAGGCAGTAATTGCATCGTACAACAACATTTTTCCCACTCTGGCTCACAAATGTACAAGCTTTCTCAAAGCCAAACCATGGTACTTGCTGTTCTGCAGATGTGGCTGTGGGCAACTGGCACTGCTTCATGCCCTCCTCCTCCTCGTGCACAGGGCCTCCTTTCTGAACGTCACTTTCTAGTTTTGCCTCCTCAGGATCAACAAGCTGTGACTCAAGTGGCCGCACTAACTGACTGCTGCTCTCAGCAGCAAAACCTGCAACAGGCGTCTCTGTAATAAACAAGAGATAATGCTCCTATATGGGTGAACTTCAGCTGTGATGTGCCCCCATCTCTTCCCCATGCTGCAAGATGCCCCAGTCAGAGTGGAAGTAAGCAGGTCGATAGCACAATTAAAAGAGATCCTATTTGCATCATTTTTGCTCACTGAATAACCCTGCCTGGGCCAGTCTAACCTACTATCTCACAGGGTTGTTGTGAGAACAAAATGAGACTAGGGTTCAAATCCCCACATAGCCATGAAGCTCACTGGGTGACCTTGGGCCAGTCACTGCCTCTCAGCCTCATGAAAACCCTATTCATAGGGTCACCATAAGTTGGAATCAACTTGAAGGCGGTACATATATTTTTTATTTTGAATATGATGATTATGATAATAAATATGCAGCATTTCAAATTAATTCTGTATGAGAAGCATTCCATGCCAAGCTTGGAAAACCAAGGATGAGGTATAAAATGTAGACAAAAATACTTTTGACAAAATGCCGTTTATCTTTTATATCTATATCTATAATTAGCAATACAGCTGAATGATGTATGTAAAGTATTTTTCCTTTCCCTTTACTTTTTTATTAATATTTTAGTACTACTGCTAAAGTTCCGATGAAAGAATAAAGCATTCATTAGCCAAATTCAAATGATTAGAACACATCACATAAATTCCACTGAAGTTGGAGTTTTTGCCATAGAAAAGGCAAAAAATACATACCCTATGATAGCCCAATAGACAATCAGAACTAATATAAAACCCTATTGCTTCTCATTTGCAAATCTTGCAAGATCTAAGGTAACTCTAGATCATGTGAGTTCAGGTGATGCATGTTATGTACATTTGTATAGATATTAGCAGAGATTGTCAACAGTCTATCTCTCTCTGGGACTGGGAATCTCTCTCTTTCTCACAGAACATGAGTTTGAGAGCTGGGGGACTGAGAGGAGGAGCTGCAAGGACCCTACTTCTCACCTCATCTTTGCCAAGAACAAAAAAATCAGCCTTAAGCCATTTATTATATGCCTAATGATTTATTATTATTATTATTATTATTATTACTGAGACAGTTTTTGTCCCACATACAATTCAGTCTTGTGATTAAACAGGACAAAAATACAAATAAAAAGAAAGATGGAGTTCAAATAAATATACAATAAAAAGCTAGCCGGCATTTTAAAAGGCAGGAGTGCTCTGTCTGGATAAATACAGCACACATGTATGCATAGGAACAAGGGGGAGAGTTCAAAAAGGGGGGAAGGAAGAGAAGTAGGCCAGAGCTTGGAAAAGTTACTTTTTTGAACTACAGCTCCCATCAGCCTAATCCAGTGGCCATGTTGCCTGGGGCTGATGGGAGTTGTAGTTCAAAAAAGTAACTTTTCCAAGCTCTGAGTAGGCCAAAGTTTCAGAAGTGCCTTGTGATTGATGGGGGGGCGGCAGCAAGGCAAGGAGAGGCAGTGGGAGGGGCAGAAGGGGCCGCGGGGGGCAGGGGGGCAAAAATGCCATGGGGGGGCAGAAGGGGCCATGGGGGGGCACACACACACACACACACAAAAATCATCATCACTCACCTCCACAGCTCTTCGCCATTCTGCTGCTGCCTTCTCCTCCGTTGTCCTTGCCCTGGCTTTTTCCTCTGGCGTCCATTTTTTCCTCTCAGATGCTAGCAGGCCCTGCCTATTCACCTCTTCCCTCATGCCTCCTAACACAGATCATGAGGGAACAGAGAGTCTGTGCAGAGGTCCAATCAGTGTGAGGCACATGTCTTGTTTTAACCAATCACAGCCAGGAGCTGACTTCCCCTTGTTCCCGCCCCCAAGTAACGTCCAACCTAACGTGGAAACGTTAAAGTTGCAGCAGAAAAGTAGGGAAATTACTAGTCGTTCCGTTACTTGCCAAATGTAATGGAATTACCCACTCGTTATTTAAAATTGTAACTAATTACAAGTAACTCGTTAAAAATAACTAGTTACTTCCAAGCTCTGTGTGGAGGTTAGGGATGTGTGGAATATTTGCAAAATCAGATTTGGTATTAAATTCTGGGATAATCCACAAGTTTGTCTCATGGTCAAACAGGCTCCCTCACTTTGTGTGTGTTTATGGGTGTTAGCAACACTGCATTTTTTAAAAATCCGCAGTGAGAATTATGTAATTATCTATGTAATTATTTTTGTAATCTGCTGCTGCTGTATACATTATATAAATATACAGCAGTGTAAGGAATAATGGAGAAAATTATGTAATTTTTTTGGGCTCCTGCTGGGAGGAAAGGCAGGATATAAATCAAATAAATAAATATTTCAGAAAAAAGTAATGGGAAAAAAGGGAGAACTGGGAATTGTGATAACTAACAGAATTCAATTTATAGTGAATAGGAACTGACAGTTCATTTGACAAATTGAAAAATGGAACGGAATCAGATGGTGAACCCTATCCCTAGTGGAGGTCTAAAACTGTTGCAACTAAGGCTCTAGCCACATTATACTCTTCAAAACCATTTTGAAATGGAACCAGTTTGAAAGGATGTATTTTTCATCTTTTTAAAACAAACTAGGGAAGAAATGCCCCCTAGACATGCATGCACACACAATATTCCAGCTGCCCATTGCCTGAGCTAAATTAGTCAGGGGTCTCGTTAGGCTTCCTGGGCTTTGGAAAGCCAGCTCACTCACTTCTCTGCTTCTTCTCAGGTCCTGCCCTAGACTAGGCCAGGCTGCTGCACAGTCTAGGCCCAAAAGCCTAGGCACACCCTCCAGATACATTAATAACACCCACTACCTACGGAGGCTGGCTAAGCACTACAAGAGAGGGGGAGATGCTCTGCAGTGCATGACAATACTACGCTTCCCACCTTTCCTTTCTCCAATTTGAATCCCTTAGGTTTGCAAACTCCCTCCCCCATCCATCCAGATTTGTGCTCATTCATATCTTTAATACTTATTATATTTGATGTGCTTACATTCCCTTGGTAACTTTGCCCTGACCCTCTCTTTGGATGCCTAAACTGTATTTCTAAAAGCTTAAGTTACTCAAATGCTAGAAATCTGGGGACTGAAAGGAGAGTCCGAAGTTGTATGATGCACACAGTAGGAACATGAAATGTGAGAAGCATAAACCAGGGAAAGTTAGAAATTGTCAATGCCAAACGCAGAAGAAGAAGAATTGGAGAGATTTTACGTAGAAGTACAGGACGAAATTGATCACACAACAAAACAAGATGTGCTGATAATCATGGGGGATTGGAATGCAAAAGTAGAGAACAGAGAAGAACTAGGAATTGTGGGGAAATGGGGCTTAGGAGACAGAAATGAAGCAGGAGAAAGACTTAATTGAATTCTGTGAAGCCAATAATTTGTTTCCTGCGAACACATTTTTTGAGCAACCGAAAAGACGATTGTACATGTGGACATCACCAAATGGTAAATGTAGGAATCAAATTGATTATATAATTGGTAGCAGAAGATGAAATTCCATACTTTCTGCAAAACAAGACCAGAAGCAGACTGCGGTACAGATAGTGAACTGGTCATATCGAAAATCAGAGTAAAGCTAAAGAACAACAACAAAGCAATCATATTGCCAAAATACAATTTAAATAACATCCCAGAAGCATATAAAGATCAAATAAGGAACAGGTTTGATGCTTTAAACTTAGTTGACAGAGAACCCGAAGAACTATGGACTGAAGTCAGGGACATTATCAGGGAAGAATGCAAAAAGACAATACCTCTTGTTAAAAAGAGAGAAAGACCTCAATGGTTGACTGAAGAAACTCTTAAAATGGTTAAAGAGAGAAGGAAAGCAAAAGGAGATAGAAACACAGTCAGAACCCTAAATGCAACAATACAGCGACTAGTACATAGGGACAAAGTGAACCATTACAATAGTTACTGTATAGAAATAGAAGAGGACAACATAAAGGGTAGAACAAGCGCCCTATTCCAAAAGATCAGAGAAATGAAAAGGAAATTTAAACCAGAGTAGGGATGTTGAATAATCAATAGGGAAACACACTGACTGACTGAGATGAAATAAAAGGAAGATGGAAGCAATACACTGAAGAACTCTATAAAAGAGATGCCAGGATGACAGATTCATTCACGGAGGAACCATATGATGAAGAACCAGAAATTTTAGAATGTGAGGTGAAAGCTGCTCTTAAAATACTTGGAAGAAACAAATCACCAGGAATAGATGGCATAACAATGGAGTTGCTACAAGCTACTGAGACTGAATCTGCCCAAATTTTGACAAACATTTGTCAACAAATATGGAAAACTAAACAATGGCCCACAGACTGGAAGCGTTCAATATACATCCCAATTCCAAAGAAATGAGATCTCAGGGAAAGCAGTAATTATTGAACTATTGCCTTAATATCCCATGCAAGTAAAGTAATGCTCAAGATTGTACAACAAAGGTTCTTGCTATACATGGAGTGAGAAATGCCATACGTCCAAGCTGGATTAAAAAGGGAAGAAGTACCAGAGATCATATCGCAAACATACGTTGGATAATGGAATGGACCAAGGAATTTCAGAAGGAAATCACCCTGCACTTTATAGATTACAACAAAGTCTTTGATTGCGTAGATCATGGAAAATTATGGAATGCTTTAAAAGAAATGGGGGTGCCACAACATCTGATTGTCCTGATGCACAACCTATACTCTGGACAAGAGGCTACTGTAATGACAGAATATGGAGAAACCAATTGGTTTCCCATCGGAAAGGGTGTGAAACAGAGGTATATTTTATCACCCTACTTGTTTAATCTAAATGCAGAACGTATAATATGAAAAGCAGGGTTGGACCAAGATGAAGGAGGTGTGAAAATCGGAGGGAGAAATATCAATAATTTAAGAGAGGCAGACAATACCATATTATTAGCAGAAACCACTAATGATTTGAAACGAATGCTGATGAAAGTTAAAGAAGAAAGCACAAAAGCAGGACTACAGCTGAACGTCAAGAAGACTAAAGTAATGACAACAGAAGATTTAAGTAACTTTAAAGTTGACCATGAGGACACTGAACTTGTCGAGGTTATCAATAACTTGGCACAGTGATTAACCAAAATGGAGACAATAGTCAAGAAATGAGAAGAAGGCTAGGACTGGAGAGGGCACTATGAGAGAACTAGAAAAGGTCCTCAAATGCAAAGATGTATCACTGAACACCAAAGTGAGGATCATTCCGACCATGGTATTCCCGATCTCTATATATGGATGTGAAAGTTGGACAGTGAAAAAAGCGGATAAGGGGGTTGGACTTGATGGCCTGATAGGCCCCTTCCAACTCTACTATTCTATGCTTCTATGATTCTAAGAGAGAAATAAACACATTTGAAATGTGGTGTTTGAGGAGAGCTTTGTGGATACCATGGACTGCGAAAAAGACAAATAATTGGGTGTCAGAACAAATTAAACCAGAACTATCACTAGAAGCTAAAATGATGAAACTGAGGTTATCATACTTTGGATACATAATGAAAAGACAGGATTCACTAGAAAAGACAATAATGCTGGGAAAAACAGCAGGGAGTAGAAAAAGAGGAAGGCCAAGCAAGAGATGGATTGATTCCATAAAGGAAACCACAGACCTGAACTTACCAGATCTGAACAGGGTGGTTCATGACAGATGCTCTTGGAGGTTGCTGATTCATAGGGTCGCCATAAGTCGTAATCGACTTGAAGGCACATAACAACAACATAGATACATTTCATTCAGCACAAGATCTCCAGCACGCCTCTTCTTTAAATGTGTTTCGGAAAGCCTTAAAGACCTGGCTCTTTCAGCAGGCCTTCGGGGTATCTGGGGAGGGTTAATTGTTATAACTGAAATGCCTCCTGCCCAGTTTTAATATTGTTGCTGCAGATGTGTTGTTTTTATATTGTATTACTGTATTTTATCAATTGTATTTTAACAATTTTGTAAGTTGCCTAGAGTGGCCATTGGCCAGATAGGCGACGAAGAAATTAAATTTATTATTATTATTATTAATAATCTAATGCTGTTCTCCAGCCAACCTTGAAAATACCAAACCAGTTTTTTTTGTGTTATAATATATATAGGGAGTCAGAGTGTAATGGCATTCAAGTTGCTCATTAGAAAGCAACTTTTTGCTACATTTTGAAAGATGACGTGCCAAATTTGAAGTCTGCAGGGCACTGCTTGAAGATGTTTGTGTGTGTTTATTTTTAATGTTTTATTTTGTTTTAGGCTACTTAGATGTGCAGCAGCCAAGGCCAGCACCTTGTAGGCACTCCATTTTTTAAAAAAAAGTAACATAAGTGTAATTGTAGTGATTACTTTTGAGTAATGGTAAAGTATTCAATTCCTTTCAGAGCAATTGTAATTGTAATGGTAATTTATTACTTTTTGGGGCCATGTAACAGTAACAGTAATTTATTAATTTTTAAGAGCTATCTTCAAAACTTTGGAGATCGGGGAGAAATTCAATTCAGTTTGAATTTCAAGCTGAATCGATCAAATCCACGCTTTCCGAAACAATGAGAACTGAAACACAGCCATCCTTTGAAATTCACACTTACTCGAATTTTGTGATGCAGTTCTCCAACCAATGCTTACAAAAATGCATATATTAGAGGAAGGTGTGCATAAAAATGAATATATTAGTAAAAATATAATATAAAATGCATTATATGATGAGGAATTGCTTGCAAAACTGTGTACATGAGTCAACACTGCTTATAAAAATGTGTTTTTAAGAGAAATTCACACTAAAATGCTGGAGAATTTTCATGAGCATTTTTTTAATTGCAAATTGCTGCAGAAATGTGGAGAACTGAATTTAAGATTGGAAAAATGAGAAACTGAGAGAACCAAAATTGACAGATCTTTCCATCCCTAGTTACATACACTTAAGCCAATGTTAGCCTAGAAGATGGGATAATAAAGACCAAAGAAAAATATGACATCAGTAGCTACATTCATTGCTTTTTATTATTATTCCGATGCATTGTGAATTAGAATAGAAACATCTTGCTATACACCAGGGCTGTGGAGTTGGAGTTGTGATCAATTTTGGGTGGAGTCAATTTTGATTGACAAATTTTTTAAAATATAAATTCAAAATGTCAAAGAAGCTTCCCATGAAGTCAGCTGTAGTTGAGCATTTCACCATAACTCAAGATGGAAAACATTTTGTGTGTCAGTGTATGACACAGGACCCAGAAGAAGACAAATGCTGTGATGCCAAGATCAGCGCATATTCAGGCAGCGATAAAAATGCTCCTATGAGAGCTTCCAATTTAAAAAGACATTTACAGCCCTTTCCAGGGCTGTGGAGTTGGAAGCAATTTTGGGTGGAGTCGGAGTCGGACAGTAGAAAAAGTAGGAGTCGGAGTCGTACCGACTCCACAGCCCTGCTATACACTATGAAAACAAAACAAAAATAAACCCAGTTCATGTTGAATTTTGCTGAACAAAAATAGACATCCAGAACTTGAATGTGTTTTACTAACCAGAATAATCTTCTGTGCATGAGTTGCACACACAAATGAAAAAACAGAGGCTCCTCTTTTATGAAGTGGAAAATTGCTTCACCAAGCTACCTGAAAGGATTCTAAAAATGTGCTTATTTTTCATAGAAATGTTTTATTTGCTTTAGTATTCCATTTTCAAAATGATATCCCAAAAGCTGGGGGGAGGTTTTTTTAGGCTGATAGAAGGAAGCCTTGGTTAAAACAGAGGACTGGAGTTTAGGAAACCTGGACTAATTTCTTATGAAAAACCAGGGTTCCAAAAAGAAGTGGGAGCCTCCAGAAGTAGAGGAGTCTTTCTCACTGCATGCCCAGTCATCCTTGAACATGTGGAACACAACAGGGCTGTAGGTGGAACTGGTGCTCTTGTGCATGGTCTGCCTTCCTTATATATGTAGTTAAGCCCATCATGAATGCCTAAAAAGGTCCCACATTTCAGGTGATGAACTCTTATTCCATGGATACACAGCTTTGGAGGGAATAGAGTAGAAAACCTGACTGTAGGAGTCTTGGGAGTATGTGGAGGGTGCCACCTCCTCCCATGTCATCCCTCTCCCAGCTTGTTCAAACAAAAACACAATCAAGCTGTGAAAGTGATGTGGAGTGTTATAGGGATAATCACAGCAGCTGCATAAAAGGCATGATGCTGGAGGATTAGAAAGAAGTCCTGGGGAATTTGCAGAATAGAGTGCACAGATGTGGAAAGAGACCAACGGGCAGAAAACGGAGTGACAGCCTGTCATGGGAAGCCCCAGATTATGGCTTTAAATATGCATATAATGAGCTGAAAACATTTACATAGGCTTAAATATGCTTAGAAGATGTTTAAGAATTATTGAAATAGTGTATAACTATTTTTAAACTAGTTTGAACTTTTTTAGCTATATGTGTGTATGGTTTTAATATTGGAAATAGTTTAATCTTATTTTAATGTAGACTTTGTATGTTTTTAATTATATGTAGATAAAGATAATAATAATAATAATAATAATAATATAAAGTCTGCTGTATGCATAAGAGCCAAACAGTAAAACAGGAGTAGTTTGAAACTGCCCCCTTTTTCTCCTTCTCCTGTCTAAAGCTATCATTTTCCTGAGAAACAGCTGGAACAGACAAAGCAAAGAAGTTGAGTATGGTACAAGATAACAGGTCTGAGCAGACATCCAGTGTGCCATGTGAACTGTCAATATGAAGGAATCCATATATGGAGAGATTAAGCTGACTAGTTGAGAACAGAAGACCTTTCTGGAGCATGTAATGACAGCCTGATTAGAAGTAGCAAAAAGCAGATAAGCCCATGGGAATATGCCTTCCCATAGGAAAGAAAGTGCATAAAAAGTCAGGTTTCATAGCACTCAGGGCCCGTCAGCTCGGCTGGAGTGGGGCAGGGGTCGAAGAAAGCAGGAGAACCATCCAGCTATTCCATCCATAACATCTGATGGGTGATATACCATGACATGTATTTCTGTGTGCTTTGTACTTTGGCTCTGCGATATGACTCTAAGTTTAACTCAGTCCTTCAACTATTGTAACTTGTTTTAACTAAGATGTGCCTTCAGAGTCTTATACTTTGATGTTAAATGGATATCCAGCAATTTCTTTTATGCTGATATATATATATATTCACTAATAGGCAAAAAACCTTGCGGTTTAAGAATGTACCTATAGCTCACAGCTATTTCTATCAAACTTTAAAAAGCAGGGAAATTGGGCAGCTATAGTGAATGCACCAGGGGAGCAGGAGACCTGATCTCCTCTCTGAGATATTGTAACTGCCCTACAAATTGGTCGGGCTTGGCAAGTTAGGAACTGGGCTAGAGCCAGGTGAAGTTGTTAGTGATCAGTGCTATAGTGTGGCTGTATATATATATATATTCATTGGTCAAAATGCAAACACAATTTGGGTTGGTCCTTCACAGTCCAATCCACTTCCTGTGTAGCTTGGAAGAATTTGGTAACATGTGCCTCTGAGCATATGGTGAGTGGTGGCAACACCTGCCATCTCCAAAGACAGAGAATTATATTTTTGTATGTTTGTTGGTGTTCTTAATTTGCTTCTTTTCTGTGTTACTACTGTTTCTACAGAGAATCTAAACTAGAAAATTTAATTTTCCTCATTCTTCATCCCAGAAATCTGTGTCAAATTTATTTTTATTAATTTCAAAGCCTTTTTAGTGGTCAGTGTCATATAATGGTGAAGACAGCCTTTTGTGTTTCAAATTGGAGGTTATATTCTATTTCTATTTTGGGTGCATTAACAGTGGTATCTGAAACTGTAGTTTGATGTAAAATCAGACTGATTCCAATATGTTGCTCCTTCAGCAATTACTCTAGCTGTTGGGAAAAAGAGGATGCATATTTTCATCCTGCTATGTTTAAACCACTTCATTTAAGGCAAGGTGGGCATGGACAATTAAAAACATAGAGCACACCTAGCATTTTGCTAGAATATATTTCACCTCCCACTGTTTTATTTTGTGCAAATTGAGACACTTCTGAGGTCCACTGGAGACTATTCTGCAGAAGCCAGTGCCATTATTATGTTTGGAGTTTTTTTAGTGTAAATTTTGCAAAGTGTTGCTGTACTTCACATATTTGCAGAAATAGAAACAAAAGAAAATGATTTCCTATAGGAAACTTCACTAAAATTGCAAAGGAAATCAGACATATTCAAAGTGACCATCTGAACTATATCAACTGTCTTAATAATGTTGCTTCCTCCCTGCTAAAAGAAGATCAGCACAGCACATGTCTTCTTTCTATTCTTTGGGCTGATTGCAGGTGTTGCCACCACTCACCATATGCTCAGAGGCACATGTTACCAAATTCTTCCAAGCTACACAGGAAGTGGATTGGACTGTGAAAGACCAATCCAAATGGTGTTTGCATTTTGACCAATTTGTAGGGCAGTCCAATATCTCAGAGAGGAGTTCAGGTCTCCTGCTCCCCTGGTGCATTCACTATAGCTGCCCAATTTCCCTGCTTTTTAAAGTTTGATAGAAATAGCTGTGGGCTATAGGTACATTCTTAAACTGCAAGGTTTTTTTGCCTATTAGTGAATTTCCCTGCTTTTTAATCCAGGAGGTAAGAAATGGGATCCTGTGCAAGTTAGCACCAGCAGTAACAGAAATAGTTCAGCAGTGTATTTTAAATGTTATATTACCATCAAGAATGCCTTTACTTTTCCAAGAGGGTCATGGCTTAGTGGCAGAGAACATGCTTTGCATGCAAAAGTCCCCACATTCAATACCCAGCATCTCCAATTAGGGCTGGGAGAGATCCTTATCTGAAACATTGTCAGTCAGTACTGAGCTAGGGATGTCTATTGTTATAGGAGAAGGCATTAAAAAGGATCTTATTGCCAGCAAGTAAGATGGCGGCTTAGGAGGACGCTGTAGTCGGAGCTCCGTAAGCCAAGTTCTTTTACCATCTATTTTACCATCTATTTTAACATCTATTTTCATCTATTCTATCACCTTTTTACATCTTTTTGGGGATCCACATGTGCGTGGAGTTGAGTAGTCCTCACCCCTTTTTAATTGATGAAGTCTGCCTTCCCTACCTTGGGGCGTCGAGGCGGCAGCAACAAGGGAACAGAGGAATATTGTGGAGGGAGTGTTGCGGCGGCGCCCGACGGAGGCGAGAAGCAAGAAGCGACCCGGCGGCGGCGGGCGCGGCAACAAGAGAGCGCTGTGTAGGAGCGACCGGCGGCGGCGAGAGAGCTCCTGGAGGAGTGGCTCGGCGGCGGTGAGAGCGCTGTGGAGGAGCGCCCGGCAGCGGTGGCGGTGGCGGTGAGAGAGTGCTGTGGAGGAGCGACCGGCGGCAGCGAGAGAGTGCCTGGAGGAGTGGCCCGGCAGCGGCGAGAGAACGCTGCGGAGGACAACCGGGCCTGTAGAGATGGTGGCTGGGGAGTGCCGTGGAGGGCGGCTGGAGGTTGGGTGTGACCTGTCTTCCTGCCTTGGTGCAGGAGAGTCGACCTGGCAACGATGAAGGAACGCCGTGGAGAGTGGCCAAGGTGTGGGCGTGGCCCTATGTTGACGAGGGAGATCGCGTTGAGGCATTTTGGGCCTGGTGGGTGCCCGGGCCTGTGCCTCCAGGCGGCCGTGGGTGATCTCTGTCGCCGGGTTGCTGTTACATCGACGTTTCTGGAGTGGATGAGGTGGTGGAGTGACAGATCAGGGTGCTGCCTGCCTGCCCCCTTGTGGCTTGTACACAAGGGAAAGGAGAAAGAGTGCCATTAATACGCCAACTCTGACTGCCTTGGAAGAACTGGACTGTGCAGGGAGGTGGTCAATAACGGATTTAGATAACTTGCGTGGATTGTTGGGGGGGTGAGGGATTCTGTTGAGGCCCAGGCGGGAGGGGAACATGTGCAGAGCGGAGAGGGTCCCTGTAGGGAGGGTGGGAAGCCACGACATTAAGAGGCTAGGCGGCAGATGCCGGAGAGGCGTGAGGGGCAGGCCAGGCCAGTATCGGGGAACAAGGGATAGATGCATAATATCCATCCCCTGTTCTGGGCCTGCCCACCACCAGAAGATAACTGGGGGATGCACAGCTCCAACCAATCTTCGACTGCTGTTGTGTAATGCCAGGTCTGTAGTACAGAAAACATCCCTCATCCATGACATGATCGTGGATAAGAACGCAGACCTGATGTGCATTACGGAGACCTGGCTGGATGAGGCCTCAGCTCCTGTGCTTGAGGCCATGTGTCCAGCCGGTTTCCAGTATGCACAGCAGCCGAGGATTGGTAGGCGGGGAGGGGGAGTGGCAGTTATCTATCGGGGGTCCTTGATTTTTGCCAGACCCCCTCTCCACGAGACCAAGTTTGTTGATTGCATGTACTGGAGGTTGGGCCCTAAGGGCAGTTTAGGGATTCTCCTTGTGTACCGCCCACCCCGCTGCACAGCTGACTCCCTGACCGAGGTGCTGGAGGTTGTCTCGGATGTGCGGGTCCTTTCCCCTAACCTTTTGGTTTTGGGGGACTTTAACCTGCATGCCGAGACGGATCTCATAGGAGCCCCTCGGGATTTCATGGAAACCATGACTTCCTGGGAACTGCACCTTAGTAATTTTGGGCCCACCCATGTAGCCGGTCATTCTCTCGACCTTGTATTTGTCTCGGGAGGGGGAGGCAGTGCTCTGAAAATGGGGGCTATTTCTTTGAACCCCATGTCATGGTCAGATCACTATCTGGTGAACATGGACCTCTTATTGCTGCACACCCTCCGCAGGGGACAGGGACCTATTAGGATGGTTCGCCCCAGACGCCTGATGGAGCCAGAAGGATTCCTGACTGTGCTGGGAGATTTGGAGCTGTCTGAAGGTCGCCCGGTCGAAACCCTGGTGACAGAGTGGAATAGGGAGATCACCGGGGCGATAGACCGGGTGGCTCCAAAACGTCCTCTCCCCCTGAATAGAACTCAAACCGCACCTTGGTATACACCACATCTGCGGGGTCTGAGGCAGGAGGTGAGACGACTAGAACGCCGGTGGCGGAAATCTCGCTCCGAAGATGATCGGACACTGGTTAGAGCAGCAATAGCGGCCTACCAAGTGGTAACAAAGAAAGCAAAGAGAGGTTTCTTTGCTGCCTCTATTGCATCCGCAGAATGTTGTCCCAGGAGGTTGTTCCAAGTGGTCCGTAGCCTGGTCGGTCCAGTTGCGCAGGAACCCATGGAGCACTCTAAAGCCTCCTGTGATGCATTTGCAAAACATTTTGCTGATAAAATCGATTGCCTGAAGAGCTCGATTCCGTACGCCGTGGATACAGGAAGCAGGCCAGAGACGGCCAGTTGCTATCCGGTCCGGTGGGATCGGTTTCAGCCTCTTCCCTCTGAGGAAGTGGACAAGGTGCTCTCTACTGTGAGACCGACCACCTGTTTGTTTGACCCTTGCCCCACGTGGCTCATTGTGGGCTGCAAAGAGAGACTGAGTGAAGGGATCAAGGCGGTGGTAAATGCTTCCTTGGAAGAGGGTGCATTGCCATCTGCCCTCAAGGAGGCGGTAATAAAGCCCATCTTGAAAAAGCCCTCCTTGGATCCCCAAGATCTGAACAACTTTCGCCCAGTCTCTAATCTACCATTCTTCGGCAAGGTGATCGAACGCGTGGTGGCCAAACAGCTACAGACACACTTGAAGCAGATTATTTAGATCCATTCCAATCGGGCTTCAGGACTGGTCATGGAACTGAAACAGCCTTGGTCGCTCTGGTGGATGATTTGAGGAGGGCGTTGGATAAGGGAGAACACTCATTCCTCATCCTCCTGGATCTCTCAGAGGCTTTTGATACCGTTGACCACGGTATCCTCTTGGATCGCCTGGAGGGAATGGGAATTGGAGGCACTGTTCCACAGTGGTTCCGTTCCTATCTCTCTGACAGGCACCAACGGGTAGCATTTGGAGAGGAGGTTTCAGACCCTTGGCCTCTTAATTGTGGTGTGCCACAGGGTTCTATCCTCTCTCCCATGCTATTTAACATCTATGTAAAGCCACTGGGGGCTATCATCAGGAGATTTGGGTTGCAGTGCCACCAATATGCAGATGACACTCAGCTCTATCTCTCATTTAAGTCCTCACTGGAGTTGGCTGTGGATACTATTTCCAAGTGCCTGGAGTCCGTAAGTGAATGGATGGGAGGAAACAGGGTGAAACTGAACCCCGACAAGACCGAGGTACTGCTTGTGGGAGACAAGAGAAGATTAGGAGACATTGACCTGGTGTTGAATGGGGTAAGATTGCCCCTAAAGGACCAGGTTCGCAGCCTCGGGGTCATTCTTGACTCCCAGCTGTCCATGGAGGCTCAGGTGTCAGCAGTGAGCCGGGCAGCTTGGTATCAATTACATCTGATACAGAGGCTGTGACCCTACCTTCCGGTCCATCTGCTCCCGCGGGTGGTGCATGCCCTGGTCTCCTCTCGCTTAGATTACTGTAATGCGCTCTACGCTGGGCTACCCTTGAAGACGGTTTGGAAATTACAACTGCTACAGAATGCAGCAGCACGGTTGATCAAGAACGGCCGCCACCAGGATCATATCACTCCAGTGCTAGAAGATCTACATTGGCTACCAGTTGTCTACCAAGCCCAATTCAAGGTGTTGGTGTTAACCTTTAAAGCCCTATACGGTTTCGGTCCAGTTTATCTAAAGGAGTGCCTCCAGCATCACCAAATATGCCGCCTGACGAGATCAGCCTCACAAGACCTTCTCTCGGTCCCACCAGTGAAAACAGCTAGGTTGGTGTGGACCAGAGAGAGGGCATTCTCGATTGTGGCCCCACCCTCTGGAACTCTCTCCCATATGACCTTCGCCATGCCCCCTCCCTGGTAGGTTTTCGCCAAGGATTAAAAACGTGGCTGTTTCAGCGGGCATACAGGATTCCTAGGTAATTTTAGTTTTATAACGTACAGATGTGGGTGGGCTGATTAACTGAAGACTGATGTTATAATTGTATTTATATGTTGTATCTTATTTTAATCTATGTACGCCACCTAGAGTGGTCGTTCATTCGGCCAGATAGGTGGCCTAAAAATAAAATTTTATTATTATTATTATCAACCCAGCAGCAAAATAAGAAGGAGGAGCATGGCTGCGACTATCATGAAGAGACCCTGCACTTTTTAATTTGCTACTGCACTACTGGTCACAAACAGAAAAACCACTTGTCCACCTCATTAGTGTAATATGGTATTACACTAACTGCAAATGTTTGATGTCCCTGCAAATGTTTGATGAAGACCTTCTGTTCTCTGCAAAAGATGAAGAGGAAAATGCCTCTTCCCTATACAGCAAAGGCTTTCACAAAAGTGGGAGGCAGTGACCCACACAGCAGTAATTTCAGATGGGGGCTTCAACACAGGACTAATTTCAGATAGTGAGTGAGTGAGTGAGTGAAAGAGATTTAAGATTAAACAACCAAGAGCTAAATTCAAGATTAAAGTGTTAAAAACAAAGAGTTGCATCAAATCTCAAAATAACTACAGCAATGTTACAATTTCACAATTTCGTTCATATATATATATTAGGTGATTAACGGAATCCTTATAGGGATCCAGAGCAAGCTTGAGTGAAGTTCTGTTTGTTGCTTTCAAAACTGTCTTATATATGTGTGTGTGTGTGTATATATATGTGTGTGTATGTATGTATGTATATGTGTGTATATATATATATATATATATATATGTATATATATATGTATATATATATATATGTGTGTGTGTATATATATATATATATGTATGTATGTATGTATGTATGTATGTATGTATGTATATTTAACAACCAAGAGCTAAATTCAGGATTAAAGTCTTACAAACAAAGAGTCTCATACAATCTCAAAATAACTCATTTACAAACCCATTTGAGGATAGGGGCTGGGGGCTGGCAGGGCAATTGAGCCAGCGGAATGAGCAGGCTGCAGGAGACAGCGGGGGTGGAAACACACACATCACTGTCACTCACTTCTATTCTGCTGCTGCCTTCTCCGTCATCCTTGCCCTCTGACTTTCTCCCTCCACCGTCCATTTCTCTCTCTCTCTCTCCTAACTGTCTGGCTCTTCATTTCCTCCCTCGTGCTTCCTCACACAGAGCACGAGGGAGGAGCAATGCTGAGCAGAAGGCCAGTGTGAGTCACATGTCTGTTGCCCACTAATCACAGGAGCAGAAGACTTCCCCTGCTTCCTCCAAGTAACTGGAAGGGGAGGGGGGAGGGGGAGTGAAACAAAAGAACTCCTGCTTTCTACTGCGCCTGCGTGATGTTATAATGCACAGTAATGCATTTTTAATCTATTAATTAAAAACAAACCAGGGGCGTCACCACGGGGGTGCGGGTGGTGCGGGCCGCACCCGGGTGACATCATGGGAGAGGTGACACCCAGAGTCGCCCCACCCCTAGGCACAGGGAAGCGGGTCAGCCGAGCGGCTGATTCCTCCCCAACCCAGCCACTTAGCTTGTCGGCGCTCCAGGTCCGGGGGCCCGGGGGGAGTCCGGGGCTAAGGAGGAGCCAGCCCGGCCTGGCCTGGCCTGACCTGCGCACCGCCACCACCTCTTCGTGGCTCCTGCTGAGGCTCCCAGGCTGCTTGGGCGTCATCTCAGGAGCAGGCAGGGCCAGGCACGGTTGCTAGGAGACAGCACCCGAGAGGCCTGGCCAGGGCCAGCATAATACAGTAAGCAAAGTAAGCGTGGCAGGAGGGCGCAATGCTTGAAGGGCGCCAGAGGCGCGCCTAAGCCTGGAAACAGGGGTTAAAGTCAGAGCGAGTGCCCAGGAGAAGCGAGCCACGGCAGCGTGCCTGAAAGCGGCCCTCAGCTTGAGCGCTGCAGAGGACAGCGAGGCTGCCGGGGAACTGCAGGTGCTCCTGGAGCGGGTGGTGAGCCCTTCGGCGGGCAGCGGTAGTGAGCTGGTGTCTGAGGCGCTGACTTGGTGCAGTTGCCTGCTGGCGGGCGGCGAGCCCTGGGACAGCTTCGTGCAGGCGGTGAGGACCTACGACCCGGCCACACTCTGCGGCCTGGTGTGGACAGCCAACTTGGTGGCATACTGTTGCCGAACCTGCGGCATCTCGCCATGCATGAGCCTCTGTGCTGAGTGCTTTCACCAAGGCGAGCATGCCGGGCATGATTACAACATGTTCTGCAGCCAGGCAGGGGATGCCTGTGACTGCGGCAATGGCAACGTCATGCGGGAGGCCGGGTGAGTGTGAAGGAGCGTCTGTATGTTTGGTGGGTGTGTACGTAGGAAGACACTGTCAGCGACGGGTAGGAAAAGGGAAGGCCCCGGGAGCATGTAAATGAGTGTGTGTATTTGGAAAAGGGAGTGAATCTTTCTCTCTCTCTCTCTCTCTCTCTCTCTCTCTCTCTCTCACACACACACACACACACACACACACACACACTGCTTTTTTAAAAAAGGCGTACATGCTGTTAATGCTAAAAATAATAGTGTATGGGTGTGACTGATCTGGGACTGGGAGAACGGGTAACTGCTGTGGTGTATAAAATCCTAAAATCATACATCATATTAAGTAATGTGAGGAATTACCTGTTTCTGCTGTCATAACCCCTGTTCTGGCTCAACAAATGAACAAGAGGCTTGTGGTCCTTTAAAAAGCAGATGTGTGTACAATCCTATTTTTATTTAGAAACTTCTCTTGTCCTATACAAACTTTCGATGCAATAATAATAATGTTATACAATAATTGTTTATAGAACTAGTTGTGTCATGAGCTTTTGTGGGTAAGATGAGTGGGCTCTAGTTTATGGAAACTTGTGTCACAATCTGTATAGTATGTGTTTGCTCTGCAATTTGTTGTGTGTGTTACAATCCCCACTTCATCCAGAACTATGTGGTCCAAGAGGAGAAAATATCTATCTTTGTACCCATACATTAAATCTGACAGGTGATTAATCTATGTTTAGTGGTCTTGTAAATGCATAATTTATGCATGTTCCAAGCTGATGATGTGCATGCATGTGAAAGAACTGAGAGTGAAAATCAGCACCAAAGAGTAGTAGTAGTTAACATTTTTATAGCACTTTCAAATTTAACACACATTATCCAGATGTAGTGCTGGTATAGCACAGTGGGGAGGAGAGCCTGGCTGGGAATCCAGAGTCTGTAACTTCAAATCCCCGCTCTTGTCTCCTGGGTATCAAGGGCCAGCTAAAGATCACCCCCACAGTGAGTGGCTCAGGGGTTACGTGTCCTGCTACCTGTGCAGCCATGGGCAAGCTGTATAGTCCCAAGGAGCCCAGTTGCCCCCAAGCTGGCAGTTGTGGACAAGGAAGGGGTTGGCTTGTGCAGCTGTGGCAAGCTGAGCAGGCCCTAGCTAGCTGGGGAGGACTAGCCTCAGAGGAGGCAATGTAAACCCCCTCTGAATATCGCTTATCATGAAAACCCTATTCATAGGGTCACCATAAGTCGGGATCGACTTAAAGGCAGTCCATTTCTATTTCATCCAGATGTATGTCAAAGGTAAGATTCAAACCAGAGGCTTCCTGAGTATGTGATGGAATATGTATAAGAGAAATATACATACAGAAAAAAACAGATGGATACATGCCCATGAAATTGATAGACCTGATCACACATGTCATCATACTTACCAAGGATGGCAGTAAATTTACAATCTTGTTTTTACAGATACCTTTAATCCACATGGAATAATCACAAACAGTACAAAAGCATGATAGGGGAAGAGCTGTAGTTCAGTGGTAGTATTTCTTTCGCATGCAGAAGGTATTGCTATTGCCATTACATTCAGTGATATATGGGAATTACGATTTACGAGTAACATTAGTACAAAAAACATTACTAAGGATTCTGTATGGTCTGTTATGGGAGAAGGTCCATGGGGTGACACCATGAGTTACCGCACTGGGTGACACCAACCCTAGTGAAGCCACTGAAACAAACCATGCCGTTTTTTTACTTTAAACCTACTAAAGATGAAAGTCTGTGTTTGGGGCAAGCTCAGGGATTTGATTAGAGATACCTTACAGTCAGCTCTGATTTTTAATGAACAACAACAGATTATGAGAACTTCTCAAGAAAAAAGTCCAAACGGCTTCTTGTTTTTCTCTCTCCCGTTTTTCACTTTAACCTGTGGATTCTCTGTGGGGGGATGGTGTATCACCAAGAAAACTTTCAGAGTTGTAGAGCAAGCGATTCTGAATCCAACAGTATAAGACTTGTAAGTTTTTGTTTTGAAGTGGGACTATACAAAGCACCAGAAAGGGGTATGGGGGGGTATTTTCATTTAACATGGTAGAACGCGAAAAATCCCTACTGACTATAGTATACAGCCACTCTTGTGGCTGTATAATTTCTATTTTCTGTTTTCTGTTTCTGGAATGATGGCTAAGGCCACCTAGAATGCATTTTAGTAGTTGCAGTGTGAAAGATATGAATAAAAAGCATATATTATAAAGACTTTCCTGCTGTCTGAAGTCTGACTCACAAATAGAAAATTTCTGGTACCTCCAAGACTCCAGAATTCTTTAGTGGGGTTTCCTCTATTCTCTGCCTACACTAGACAACTGCTGTTGATAACCTGTGAGCTTAGGTGACCTACTGTTCAATATACGAAGACACTATGCAGACATGGGGGAAGGGAGAAAGTAAAAACCCTCGACCCTATGCATTCACTGGCAAGGGGGTAGTCTTGCTGGAAGGGGAGAGAGAGAGAGGCTGCAAAGGAAGCCAGAGAGAAAAGAGAGGGTAAGAAATGAATTCTGAGCTGATAAGCTCAGTGGCAAGCTAGCAAGAAGAAAATGGAGAAGAGCGTGGATGGATGAAGGGAACCACTACGTTACAGAAAACAGCAAGGGTGTAGGTAGAAAAACCCTGCACTAAAAAAGAAACTAGGCAGAAGGGATCCAGTGATGACAAGAGATTCTAAACTCTTAGTGTTAAGGACTCCACAAGGCTCTCTATGAATGATCCTTGAGATCTTTATAGGGAATTCTGACATGGAGATATGATAATTAAGAAAACAGAGAAATTGTTTTGTAAACGGCAGTATGACAGTCATGGTAATCTAGTGGTTAAAGTGTCAGTCTAGGACTGGGGTGAATCAAGTTCAAATAACATGGAGCTCATTGAGTGACCTTGGGCCCATCATTCTTTCTCGTAACTTTACTTTACAAGGTTGTTGTGAGGATGAAATGGGGCGGGAGGAGAACCATGCACGTTATCTTGAGTTCCTTAGAGGAAAGGCAGGATGCATATTATATATATGAATATTTGTGAAGTCCTTTAAGCTGAATTTAGATTGATCTTCCAAAACAGCACTTTCAAAAACCATCTCAGGTATGTTAAATTAGCCACCTATGACAATCACTTAATTACATTCTCCATGGCAATCACATTGGCATTGCTTATACTAACTTAGGGGTGGGAGAATTTCCTAATATTTTCAAAATATTGTGATGTGAGAACTAGGAAAAGGTGGTATTTCTGTAAATCAGGTGATGTGTGTAAGGCAAGATGCATAGATTCCCTGAAACAAAAAAAAAAGTAACTGCACCACTATTGCACAACATTATTGTCTTTGATTTCATGCTAGACTACTGCATATTGCAAAAATGTGCACCTTTGATTACTGTGTGACTGATTCCACACACATATCTTAAGAAAATAAGGAGGAACACAACCTGAAATGGCATCTACAAAAAGTGGGGCAGGGTTGGAATGACTTTAGCAGATGTATTCAGATGGGGGGGGACAACAAAGGAGTAAAGTGAAGGGTTTATGCAAAGTGAGGTGATGGAACAATTGTAGTTGTACGCTTACCATTGCTTATGGTTAACACAATCCTTAAGGGATGTCTTTCTGTGACTGTTAGCCTATCAGAACATTTTCCATTTTCATTTTCCCTCTGCATGAGATCATTAAACCAAATCCAAATTTATGATTTATTGAGCAGTAAATGTCTTTTATGAAAGTGACCTTGTGATCCTATTTGTTTTCAATAACTAAATTAAGGGATATTTTAAATCTCAGAATTGGCAACGCGTAAATTAGTTCAGCCTCTAAGTTACTGAATTTAGTTTAATCCTAAATATTTTTGTTACATTTCTTTGTAATTTCTCTCCTTTATTTTTGTTATTGGTTATTGCCATGGTGATAAGTAATGAGGAATCTCAATAATCAGCTACTAATGCTGATTTGTTTTTATTTGCAGGTCCCAGTGAATTCAATTTTTGGCAAGTGTGCTATACTGAGGCATGGTGGTCCATAAATATCCTGACCTTTTGAAAACTTATATAGCAAAGTCTCCTTCTATCTTTGTTTTCCTAAGGGAAGAATGAGTAGGTCAGTCAGAACATACATCTCATAGAAGATTAATGGGTGATAAAAGATAGGGCATTCATCATTTCCCCTCTCTTTATCCTTTTAACCTTTCAAAAGAAAATGGAAAATATTATAAGAGCTTTCATAGAGTTTACAGTCACTCTCCCATATTTCTCATGTAACCTATAGTCTATTGATTTTTATATGCCCATCAAGGGAAAATAAGCGATAGAAACAAGCCCATTCTCTTGCACTGTGCTTTATTGGAACACCTTACTATAATATCTATCTTACTATCTCTAGGCTGTACAATATAGCCAGCTCTAGCATGGCTGAATTGTGTTAATAAACCACCATCTAGAAGATGAGTCATCCCCAGTCTTCACTTCCTTCCTCTCTCCCTCTTCCCCAACTTCAAATTCTATGCTGTACAGCAACTTTATTTGTTGGCTACATTAGTATTCCTTCCTTCTTCCACTGCACTGAAAAGAATACATTTATCTTCACAACAGGCCTGGGAAAACATGGAGGGTGAGCAATGGGCAGGTTTAAGGTACATTGCATTTTTGTTTCTGTGTACACCACTGTGTGTACTATGGGTGGCAAAAAGGCATGAGGTTTCAAAATAAAAACAATGCCACTGTCATGCCTCAGCTGGAAATTCCTCATTAGTAGAAGACCTGGGGCCCCTGTTGCTTAGTGAAGCTCAGGACCCAACTAGATCTGGGGATGAGAAAGTATTGGGACTTGGACCAGGCAGGCTGGTGGGTGCCCATTAGGGTTGCCAGTTAAGAAGCATCCCAAAACCTGAGATTTTAGGGGAGGGTCCAAGTGATGGCATGGGGGTGGGCCCGAGTGATGTCACAGGGCGGGGCCAAGTGATGTCATTAAGCATGATACATTAAGCATCAATCACAGTTGCTTGGAGCGTACAATTAAAAAAAATCTGACTGGAAATTAAGCTAGACATCTTAGCTAAAAGATGGTGCCTGGGTAGGGAACATTTAATCTAGCCTACTTGCTTTCGGCAAGAAGGGTTTAAGTGCCTTCAGGCCAGGCCAGTCACCAGAAGGCCACTGTAGGAAGAAGCCTAGTGTTGTGGAGATGTTAGATAGGAGCATTCGGGAGTGAAGATAGATGCCCCCAAAGGCTGCAATTCTAAACACACGTACTAAGGGACTAAGCCCCCATAGAACTCAGCAGGACTTACTTCTGAGTAGATATAGTTTGGATTGTGCTGTTGGTAAACCTTAACTAGGGATCCTCTGCAAAGACATCCATATCCAAGCAGGGTTGGCAACCCCTTGCCTGGAATGCCCTGCCCTTATCTTTTAATGTGGCTGCTCCAAACTTCTTTACAGATTTGACCCTTCCCTTCAGAAAGAGGTCTGAGAAATGAGTAAGAGTAAGAAGATTCTCTACTCTTTCTGTCTGCATAGATGCCCTCATCCTTCTCCTGCGCCCAGCAGAAGCTCTGGGCCAGGTGGGATGCAGTGGTATCTCATAGAGGACACCCTCCCCTTTCATGGGGTGTATGATTTGTCCTGGCCCAGAGCAGATTTTGGGGTAGGCACCCCCAGTTACTTATTTTTCCTGTATGTCTTTTTCTGCTTTGATTTTGTATAGATTTCCTCTTCTGTGCCCTGCGCCCAGCAGAAGCTCTGGGCCAGGTGGGATGCAGTGCCATCTCGTAGAGGACACCCTCCCCTTTCCTGGGGTATATGATTTGTCCTGTCCCAGAGCAGATTTCGGGGTGGGTACCCCCAGTTACTTATTTTTTTCTGTGTGTTTTTGTCCATTTTGATTTTGCATTGATGCACCCGTGTGTGCCCGGTGCCCAGCAGAAGCTCTGGGCCCGATGGGATGCACTGGCATCTCATAGAGGACACCCTCCCCTTTTCTGGGGTATATGATTTGTCCTAGCCCGGAGCAGATTTTGGGGTGGGCATCTTCAGTTACTTATTTTTTCTTGTTTTTTCCTCTGCTTTGGTTTTGCATAGATGCCCTCATCCATGCCCTGCGCCCAACAGAAGCTCTGGGCCAGGTGGGATGCAGTGGTATCTCATAGAGGACACCCTCCCCTTTCATGGGGTGTATGATTTGTCCTGTCCCAGAGCAGATTTTGGGGTAGGCACCCCCAGTTACTTATTTTTCCTGTATGTCTTTTTCTGCTTTGATTTTGTATAGATTTCCTCTTCTGTGCCCTGCGCCCAGCAGAAGCTCTGGGCCAGGTGGGATGCAGTGCCATCTCATAGAGGACACCCTCCCCTTTCCTGGGGTATATGATTTGTCCTGTCCCAGAGCAGATTTCGGGGTGGGTACCCCCAGCTACTTATTTTTTTGTGTGTTTTTGTCCATTTTGATTTTGCATTGATGCACCCGTGTGCGCCCAGTGCCCAGCAGAACCTCTGGGCCGGACGGGATGCACTGGCATCTCATAGAGGACACCCTCCCCTTTCCTGGGGTATATGATTTGTCCTAGCCCGGAGCAGATTTTGGGGTGCGCACCTGCAGTTACTTATTTTTTCCTGTATGTTTTGGTCTGCTTTGATTTTGCATAGATGCCCTCATCCTTCCTCTGCGCCCAGCAGAAGCTCTGGGCTGGGCAGAACGCAGTGGTATCTCGTAGAGGACACCCTCCCCTTTCCTGGGGTATATGATTTGTCCTGGCCCAGAGCAGAGTTTGGGGTGGGCATCTCCAGTTACTTGTTTTTTCCTCTGCTTTGGTTTTGCATAGATGCCCTCATCCATGCCCTGTGCCCAACAGAAGCTCTGGCCCAGGTGGGACGCAGTGGCAACTTGTAGAGGACACCCTCCCCTTTCATGGGGTGTATGATTTGTCCTGGCCTAGAGCAGATTTTGGGGTGGGCACCCCCAGTTACTTATTTTTCCTGTATGTTTTTGTCTGCTTTGATTTTGCATAGATGCCCTCCTCCGTGCCCTGTGCCCAGCAGAAGCTCTGGGCCAGACGGGACACAGTGGCATCTCATAGAGGACACCCTTCCCTTTCCTGGGGTATATGATTTGTCCTGTCCCAGAGCAGATTTTGGGGTGGGCACCCCCAGTTACTTATTTTTTATGATTTTATGACATCATTATGTATTTATGATAATATCAGAAGCCTGATGATTTTGATTGCATAAATGTATTGTTATTCTTGACGGGGAGAGTCCCCCGATCACAGTGATATATCATACAGTGAACCCAACATATATTTTGGGGTTCAGATACATGTTAAGTTTGGTTTGAAGTTGCTGTAGCTGTGAACTTTTCTCCTTTTTTAGTGTTTTGCTTTCAAGCAAATAAGGAACTGGGAACTAGGAACCAACTTCAGCGTCGTATCAGTTAAATAGATTAAACAGTCGTGGGGGCGGCTGCTGACATTTTGGTGTATATCTCAGGAACCAGACCACCTAGAAACTTATTTTTTTTTAATTGAAGCTGAGAGTCTGGAGATTAAGGGGTGCTAGCTGGAGAGCCGGAGGGGCCCCCCAAAAACCGGAGACTCCACCCAAAAATTGGAGACCTGGTAACCCTAGTGCCCATGCAATGGGAGATTTCAGCCTCAGAAGTTGAGCTTGAACAGGCCCTTAGTCCACATGGACATCAATGCATTAAGCAGCAGATGGAAACCCGCCTCATAAGGAGAAGTGTCAGATTTCAGGGAAAGACTCCTTGAGAGTCAAGATCTCCTTCTGAGTAAGGTCTCCTCACAAAGGGTCCTCTCTTTGATACCAGCTGATGGAATTCAACAGGACCCTGGATGTGGTTCCAGCAGCTCCAGCTCAAAAGCCTTAGTACCAGGCTGGAAGAGCTGCTGGAACAATGTCTTCCTGCTTGTCCTGTCCTTTGCTTAAACTGCTTCCTCTGAGCTATGTGCTTTTGCCTGTGTGCCCAGCCCTGGAGTGCTTGTGGGCCTTCTCCAGCTGGGACCTAGCCTGCAACAGAACAGTAACCTGATCAACTTTCTTAGCAAAGAATGGATCTGGACCCAAATTCATCACGTTTGCTGGGATTAGGGCTGGACAGCTCCAGGCGCTATTGGATGAAACCGATTATCTAGATCCATTTCAGTCGGGTTTCAGGCCTGGTTTCGGCACTGAGATGGCCTTGGTCGCCCTGTTTGATGACCTATGTCGGGAGAGAGACAGAGGGAGTGTAACTCTGTTGATCCTCCTTGATCTCTCAGCAGCTTTTGATACCATCGACCATGGTATCCTTCTGGAGAGGCTCACGGAGCTGGGAGTTGGAGGCATTGCTTGGCAGTGGTTCCGCTCTTACTTAGCGGGCCGTCTCCAGAAGGTAGTGCTTGGGGAACATTGCTCGACGCCTTGGTTCTCCAATGTGGGGTCCCGCAGGGGTTGGTTCTGTCTCCCATGCTTTTTAATATCTACTTGAAGCTGTTGGGTGCGGTCATCAGGAGTTTTGGAGTGCGTTGCCATCAGTATGCTGATGACACGCAGCTCTACTTCTCCTTTTCATCATCTTCAGGTGAGGCCGTTGATGTGCTGAACCGTTGCCTGGCTGCGACAATGGACTGGATGAGAGCTAACAAACTGAGGCTCAATCCTGACAAGACTGAGATGCTGCTGGTGGATGGTTTTTCTAATCGGATGGTGGATACATATCCTGTCCTGGACGGGGTTACACTCCCCCTAAAGGAGCAGGTCCGTAGTCTGGGAGTCCTTTTAGACTCTTCCCTCTCACTCGAGACTCATGTAGCCTCGGTGGCACGGAATGAGTTCTACCAGCTTCGGTTGATAGCCCAGCTACGTCCCTATTTGAGTAAGGAGGACCTCACATCAGTTGTACATGCTCTGGTAACCTCGCGTTTGGACTACTGCAACGCGCTCTACGTAGGGCTACCTTTGAAGACAGTTCGGAAGCTACAGCTAGTGCAGAATGCGGCGGCCAGATTGCTCACTAGTGTTACAAATACGCCCAATATATTGATATATTGATAGGCTTAGGTCCGCTCCCAAGTCACAAAGTCCAATTAACCTGGAAACAACGAAACAAGTAAGTTGGAATAAAGCCAAGTTTATTGATACACTTGCGCAAGTGGAGAAGCGACAGCAAGGCTGGTTCTGCCCAAGCTGGACGCAGCCAGCCCTTTTATCAACACCTATTATGACATACAGAAACTTACAACTTAACCCATGCCCATTTCCCCGAAATCACACCATTTACAAGAAATCCTGTCTTTTAAGTTTCATTTCTCTTAATTCCTCTACTCAGCACATTCCTGCCTTCCATATTTGGTGTTGTTTTTCTCTTTCAAGACTTCCTATTCAGGGTGTTGTCAGCAAGGGCCAGCGCCATCTTTTCTACCTATTATTTAAAGCATTTTAGTCTTTATTCTATTTATTGGGATTGTTTCCCACAATTCCCCCCTCAAGAAGCTTTGTAATTTTTATTACACAGCTTCTTCCTGTCTTTCATCCTCTATATTTTGTACTAACTGTTGATACATTATTTTGCCATACATTTGCATACTGCTTTTTGCTGCAGCGGCTTCTGTGATGCTTCGGACACCATTTATTATAAGGGGTAATAAGCAAGGTAATATCATACATCCTAACAGCATCAATACAATAACTATAATCATGCTTTTCATTCCACCAAACCAACTGAACCAAGAACTCCAATCTCCTAGATTAATGCCCTTCCAAGTTTGTACTGGTACATGCGCTAACTTTGTCATTTCATTGGCTAAACCTTTTACTGTATTTCCATGGTCATCGATCTTCAAACAACACTCAGTCAAGTTCAGAAGCTTACAAACCCCTCCTTCTCTCGCCAACAGGTAATCTAGGGCCAAACGATTCTGGAGTATCCCCTCTCTCATCTGAGTGGATTGATCCACAAGCAATGTTAAAGCTTGTGCTGATTGATTTGTTATTATTTCCACTACAGCTTGTAAGCGAATTAAGTGATTCAGAATATATATTGGACCACGATAACCAGCACTACCATCGTGTGCCCATGAAGCAGGGTCATAATGTTTAATTATTCGTTCTGGCGGCCAAGTATCGCCCCAATCATTTCCTTGGCCCTTTGCAATGTTCACATCCAATGCCCTTTTATCCCGTTCTTGATCAAAGACGGGAATAAGTGGCTTAACCCTTCCCCCCTTTATTGTATACATCGGTTGTATGATTCCAACATAACAAATACCAGTCCAATTCAGAGGAAGAATCGCATATGCCTTTTTACCACAAATCCAATAATGTCCTTTTAACGCTGGCATGGAGACATTATGTAAAATTGGGGATATTTTATCATAGGGAATATAATAGGTATCACGTGGAAATTGTACATGTGTACTATTCCATTTGTGGGCATACTTAGTACAATTTGTGACTGGACAATTGGTAATAAGGCAATATTCATGCCATCCCATTGTCCAATTACAGCTGCTAGTTCCAATGTTCTTGCCTCTTGAAACGTTCTGTTGGAGACAATATTTGCCCAGACTTGAACTATACAGGTCCCACTCATGAGGCTCTACCCAAGTGCTTAAATTAACATGCACCTCGCTTACATTACTCAAGAGCCAGTGGGGTGCAAGGGGAAACCCTATCCATGGCCAACTTGACATACCTTGGGAGTTCCCACAAATCCAACAGTTGGTTAAATTAAAATTGCTGGCTACCTGTTGTGCCAGAGTTACAAAAATATTATCCCTGGTTTCTTGATAGGACCGTCTCTGGCGTCCTTTCTGGAGGGGTGACCTCATGATTAATATGCCTATTCCAATGATTCCTGTTAAAATCATGATTGGAATAAGCCGAACTCCCATCATGCCAAACTACTTGTGATTTACTCCAAACCTAACGTGACCTTTTATACGTTATGTGGGTAGCTACTATGATCATCCAGTGGTATCTGTTTCCAAGTCTTTGTCCGTTCCCCAGTTGCCATGCTCGGGGTTGCAATTGGAGTACTCGTACCGAAATGCGTGGTCGAGTCTCCAACTGCCTTTGCGAGGCTACAACATGGAGGGGAAGAGGAGGACTAGAACCTCCCATCAGTCATTCTTTTATTCTTTGTAACTTGACCTTCAGGCCGAGACCCGGTACTGTCTCCGACAGCCACTTGTCTTCAGGTGTCTGATCCGTCACCTCACCAGGTGGAGGGTCCTTGGCTACCCTCTGCTCTGGTTCCTCAATGCCTATGGGCGATAACGCTTTCTTCAGCCGGGAGACGTGCGTCCACTTCTCACTCCCGAAAAGCTTCACTGCTGCTTCCGTCACAAGGGCAATCTGTTGTGGTGGTCCCCACAGGGGTTGGAGTGGCTCCTTCTTCCACTGCTTAACTCGGACCCAATCACCCAGATGATGGTCATGGATTGCCAAGGTCAATGGAAGCCTCTGGAACTCTCTGATATGGCTGTGGAGAGAAAGCAGAACATCCTGCAAGGCAACTACATATTCCCTTAACTGCTTTGACCCGATATCCCCATGAACTTGATGGATCCCTGTCCGGGGCCGAGGCTCAATGGGTGGGCGTCCGAAAAGGGATTCAAAAGGTGTCAATTTAGTCTTTCCTCTTGGCATATTTCTCATTATCGTAAGGGCCAACGGCAGAGCTTGGACCCAATTCAGAGAAGTCTCATGACAAATCTTTGTCAACAATGTCTTTATTGTTTTGTTTGCTCTTTCGACTTGACCCGATGACTGTGGCTGCCAGGGGGTATGCAGCTTCCATTCAAACCGCAGGGCCGAACTCACGTTCTTGATTATCTGGCTAACAAAATGTGGTCCCTGATCTGACTCAAAGGTCTCTGGTAGAGAGTATCTAGGAAAGATTTCCTTCAACAGACACTTAGCCACCGTTGCTGCTGTTGCATTTCGTGTTGGAAATGCCTCTGGCCACCCAGTGAACTGATCTATGGTCACTAATAGGTACTTATACCCCTGTTTTTGGGGTAATTCCGCAAAGTCAATTTGTAACCTTTGAAATGGATAATAGGCCCAAGGCCTTCCTCCCATGGGGGTGGGTGGATTCGGTGCTGGATTTATAGCTGCACACGTTGGACAATTAATCACCGCTCAACGAGTTTCCTCATAAAGTCCAGGAGCTACAATCTGTCGGATCAACAAATCCCCCATTGCATTGCCTCCCAGATGAGTTTGTTGGTGCATATCTTGTACAATTTGCCAAAGAATGGCTCGTGGCACGATGATCTGCCCTGTCTGTAACTGCCACCATCCTGTTTGCTGAAGAGCTGCCCCCTGTGTCTGGGCCATCTGTAATTCTTTCTGGGAATATATTGGCGGTCCCTTAGGTATGTTAAGCACTGTGGCTATTATCTGGCCATGTGGAGTGCCCTGCAAAGCCGCATCTTTGGCCATTTGATCAGCATGTTGATTAGCCTTCCGCCATTCTGGATTTTTCTCCCGTCCATGGGCTAGAACATGAACAATGGCAACTCTTCTAGGCATCTGTATTGCATCTAAAAATTGATTTATAAGTTCTTGATGTTCAATTCGCTGTCCTCCACTTTTCATAAATCCTCTTTCCAAATCATGGCAAAGGCATGAGCAGTTTGGAACACATACTTAGAATCAGTGTATATGGTTCCTATTTGGTCTTTCAGCAACTGGAGTGCGGTTATGGCCGCTATCAATTCTGCCATCTGCGCCGAATATCCCGGGGGTAGTTGTACACGTCTTATAACTTCAAGATTTTCACAGACAGCATACCCAGCCCTCCTCTTTCCATCGATCACTTGGGAGCTACCATCAATAAATATCTGCCTACCCTCTATAGGCTGGTCGGTAAGGTCCGTTCGAGGACGAAGATGAGTTTCCAATGTTGTAATACAATCATGTTGCAACTCCCCTGGCTCTGGTAGTAGAGTTGCAGGATTGAGAATATTACATGTCTTCAAGGTCAGGTCTGGTCTTGCCAACAGCTGCTGTTCATATTGAGTCTGACGACTGGGGCTCAATACCTTGGAGGCCGTTTCTCCCAAGATTCGTCGAAGGTCATGTGGGCCATATACCTTCACTGGGGCCCCCATCATAATTTTCTCAGCTTTCTTAAATATTATCGATGTAGCTGCCACAATTCTCAGACACACGGGCCAACCCTGAGCCACAGGGTCTAATTTAGAGGAGTAGTACCCAACCGGGAGGTGGTCTGGTCCCATTTTCTGTGTCAATACTCCCATTGCCATTCCCTTTCGCTCTGAGACATACAATCTGTAGGGCTTCGTCCCATCTGGTAGGGCAAGTGCCGGGGCTTGTTTTAGAGCTCTCTTTATCTTCAGGAAGGAATTCTCACATTCTTTAGTCCAGTGCCAACGGGAATCCTTTTTCAACAATTCATACAATGTTGTAGCATATTCACTGTATCCTGGTATCCACTGCCTGCAAAACCCTGTTAGGCCTAGGAAGGATCTTAGAGACTTCATGTCTGTGGGAGCCGGAGCTGCACAAATAGCCATCTTCCGCTCAGGGGAGAGAGTCCGACCCTTCTCAGATACCAGATACCCCAAATACTTCACTTCCGGCAGACACCACTGGACCTTTTCTTTTGAAACTCGATAGCCACATTCATATAAGTAGTTTAACAGTTGTTCTCCTTCTTTGGCACATATTTCCTCATTCGGGCTACACAAAAGGAGGTCATCCACATAAACAAGGAGAGTAGAGAACGGTTCCTTCGCATACCATCCCGCCAAGTTCTGCTGGAGGGCTTTAGTGAATTCACTTGGTGAACTGATAAATCCTTGGGGCAACATGGACCACATCAGCTGATTCGCCCGGGGCACTTCCAGATCGTCCCATTGAAAGGCAAAAAGATCTTGACTATTTTCATGTAGAGGGATAGAAAAGAAAGCATCCTTTAAGTCCAATACCGTGAAGACTACAGCAACTGCTGGTACATAGGTCAGAAGAGTGTGGGGGTTGGGCACTACCGGCACATCTTCCAATACCTTTTCATTAATTACTCGCAAGTCTTGCACAAGTCCGTACTGGCCTGGACGTCCTTCTTTTGGTACCCCAAACACTGGAGTATTATGGGGGCTTGTAGTCTGATGGAGCCATCCATATTCAAGGAATAATTTAATCATTTGGTCTAAACTTTTTCGGACCTCCATCCAAAGGGGAAATTGTCTCACTGGCGTTGGCGCCATCCCTGGCTTCAATTTCACTTGTACTGGAGTAGCATTCTTGGCTCTCACAGGATTGTCCTTACGGGCCCACACATCCGGATGCACTAAGGGCAAATGAGGAAGTTCCAATCTTGTTGCCACTTTGGGATGATTGGCTAGAAGCATTTGAAAGGCGCATTCATTTCGCTTAGGTACAGAAACATGCAACTGATCTCCGTGAAATTCAATCCGTACTTGTAACTTGCTTAAGAGGTCTCGGCCAAAAATAGGAAGAGGACAAAGATCAGATATCAAAAACTGATGCTTCAAATATTGAGTGCCATTTCCTCCTTGGAATCCAATCGTCGTTGGGGCAGAAAGGGGTAGAACTTGCTTCTTGCCTTCGATTCCCATAACAGTTGCAGTATGGGAACTGAGGGGTAGGTCTTGACAGGAAATGGCCTGAGGTAACATAGAAAACGAGGCTCCGGTATCTACTAATCCAATTAGGGTCTTCCCATTTATTTTTAATTTCAATTGCGGTTCCTCCTTTGGGCCACCCTCAAATCCCGTCCACCTTCATTCCGAATCCTCCTCCTGTTCCATTCTAGCAATCCTTATGTAAGGCGGATTAGGATCAGAAGGATGGACCGTCTGGGGCTCCTGGCCTTCCCCTTTCTTTGATCGGCAGTCTTTGGCCCAATGCCCTCTTTTCAAACATTTGGCACATTGATCCCGTGCTAAGCGTGGCAAACGGCATTGTGGAGGCTGGTTCTGTACCGGGCCCCGAAAGGGGCCCCCTGGACGCCTGTCCATTCTATTCCCCGTACTCTCAGCTATAGCAGCCGCAATCAGGCTACACTGCTTCTTCATCATTTTACCCTCTTCCTTTTTCCCAGTTTCTTCTCTGTTTACATATACTTTATATGCAATCTCCACAATCTGTCCTAGACCCATTCCCATCACTCCCTCAACTTTCTGTAGCTTCTTCCGAATATCATTGCAGCTTTGTCCAATGAATAGAGTAACCAAAAGCCTCTGGTTATCTTGTGCGTTGGGGTCTAGGGATGTAAATCGCCTCATTGTACTTGTGAGGCGTTCTAGGAATGCGGATGGTGCCTCATTCTTTTCTTGGAGCACCTGGTATAATTTAGCCATATTCATTGGCTTTGGTATAGCATGTCGGATACCGTACAGAATTAATCTCTTATAATTTGTTAACTCAGGATGGGCAGCACCAGGAGTCTGGACCCATGCGGGAGCCGCCATGGGCAGGACAACATCGGGTGCCAATCCAGCCGCATTGGTCCCTGCCTGTTGGTCTCTTAGGGCTTCGGCCCTCGCCTGAGAAAGGACCAGGTTCTTTTCCTCTTGTGTCAAAAGTGTATTTAATAATGTCTGTATATCAGCCCAGGTGGGATGGTGACTAACAAAGATAGAGTCCCAAAGTTGGTAATGCTTATCAGGGTCTTCTCTTAACCCTGGTAGTTGTTTTTTCCAATTAAACAAATCAGACGTAGAAAAAGGGCTATGTACATATGCTATCTGTCCTTGGGCATCCAGGACTTCTCTCATTGGCCCCAGAAAGGAAATATTGGGTAGGGAATTTGATCTAGTCCCTGATCCCTGCTCCAGGTCCCTTTCTGACGAGGGCGTGGAGGTAAGTTGTTTTCCACTGCGCAACATCATTGGACCTTCCTGTAGAAGGCCTTGTTGGCGGACCTCTTCTATCATCTCCAAACGGGCCCGGGCCACAGCCTCAGGGAGAGCATTGTTCGACCGACCAACCATCTTCGCATATCTCTCTAAAAGGGCCTGGGTCACTTTATCCTTCTGTTCCTGAGCCCTTATTATCTCATCAAGGGTTTTATTTAAGTCCTGGAAACTAGGATCCAGTACCGATCCGGGACTCTGCGAAATGGGCGGACAACTTTTTATGTTCACCGCCCAGAGAGCTATCGCTAGTCGGGCGGTATATAAATTTAATAAATAAAATAAATAAAATAAATAAACAACTCTGTGAAGATGGCCGTACATAGGGCGGAGGCGGTATAGCCAGAGACGGTGGGGGTGCAGGGGGTGTGGTGGCAAAAGGAGGAGGAACCACAGGCCCCTGTATTACGGGCAACGGAGGGGCCGGCGGTACTGCAGCCGGAACTCTGATGACCGCCAGTTGTTCCGTCTCCTCTATCTGGTCAAGGACGGGAGGCTTTTTGTCCTTTTTATCAGTTTTAACTTTACATTGAGCCAGGGCCATTTCCAGCACACATTCTAAGGGAGGGTCTCGGCTGACAGCCCGCCAACCTTCCGCATAATACCACGAGTCTGCAGTCTCGGGCAGTGTGTCGTAAAGGTTGGAAATCAAAATTTCAATTTTCTTTTGGTTGAATGTCCCCGCAGGAGGCCATCCAATGCCCAATTCCACCCACTCTATCATACACATTTGCTTCAATCTGTCTGGGGTCGGCACCGGACCGCCCACAGATACTACTGAGATTTCAAAACGTAAAAAATTCCCCAACACACATTCCAAAGGAGTGGACTTCTGACTTGCTTTCATTCTTCCCAACTTCTTCCTTCCCGCCCCTTTTCCCGCCTGTTTCGAAGCACTCTTTCCTATGTTTCAGCAACCTCTCTGTTTGCCTGGGGGGTGTCTGAGACGAACACAAGGTGAACAGGTGATGCAATTACTTCTGTTGCCCCTGCCCTATCTGTTTCGAACACAAGATGGACAGGTGACGCACAACAGTCGCTTCCCTTGTTTCCTGGCCCTTCTCCTCGCGGAGGGAGGGAAACGCGGTACTCGAGGTCCCCTCTCGCTTCGAGGCCAGGCCTCGTCTCAAACTCACACCACACACACACTTTCACTCCGTTTCTTCAGCCCTCTGGGCAACTTACCCGTGAGATCTCAGTAGTTCCTGTGTTCTTTTGTCTACACCTTGTTTCGTTTTCTAGGGAGAGGTCGTGGTGACACCCAAGCACGCTGCACAGTGTGGCGCGACCCCGGGACGGATGAACAGGGTCCGGAGCACGCTCTTCCCGGTTGCGCACCCCACAGGCGGGGCGCGCAAGGCACGAAAGACCTGTCCCGGCAGAGTCGCCAGAAAATTGTTACAAATATGCCCAATATATTGATATATTGATAGGCTTAGGTCCGCTCCCAAGTCACAAAGTCCAATTAACCTGGAAACGACAAAACAAGCAAGTTGGAATAAAGCCAAGTTTCTTGATACACTTGCGCAAGTGGAGAAGCGACAGCAAGGCCGGTTCTGCCCAAGCTGGATGCAGCCAGCCCTTTTATCAACACCTATTATGACATACAGAAACTTACAGCTTAACCCATGCCCATTTCCCCAAAATCACACCATTTACAAGAAATCCTGTCTTTTAAGTTTCGTTTCTCTTACTTCCTCTACTCAGCACATTCCTGCCTTCCATATTTGGTGTTGTTTTTCTCTTTCAAGACTTCCTATTCAGGGTGTTGTCAGCAAGGGCCAGCGCCATCTTTTCTACCTATTATTTAAAGCATTTTAGTCTTTATTCTATTTATTGGGATGGTTTCCCACACTAGGACCAAGCAGTTCGAGCATATAACTCCTGTTCTGGCTCGCCTGCACTGGCTTCCAATATGCTTCCGGGCCAAATTCAAAGTGCTGGTACTGACCTATAAAGCCCTATACGGCATGGGACCATGATACCTGTCGGAACGCCTCTCCCGGTACGAACCGGCCCGTACACTGCGGTCTTCTACGAAGGCCCTCCTCTGGGTCCCGTCCCATAAGGAGGCCCGGAGGGTGTTGACAAGATCTAGGGCCTTCTCAGTGGTGGCCCCCGAATTGTGGAATAGTCTCCCTGAGGTGTGCTTGGCGCCGACACTATTATCCTTTCGGCGCCAAGTTAAAACCTTCCTCTTCTCCGAGGCATTTTAAGTTAATTTAATTTTAATTTAATTGTTAATTTTAATTTTAGTTTAAGTTAATTTTTACTTTAGGTAATGTTGTATTGTTTTTAGTTTGTGTTGTTTATACTACTTGTTGCATTGTACTGTGTGATTTTATTGCATTTGTGATTTTATGATATTCGTGTTCGCCGCCCAGAGAGCTGTAGCTAGTCGGGTGGGATAGAAGCTGAATAAATAAATAAATAAAATAAATAGCTTAGCAGTAGAGCATCTGCTTTGCATGCAGAAGGTCCCATGTTCAATCTTCAGACTGGGAATGTACCCAGTCTGGAATCCTGAAGAGCCACTGCCAGTCTGTGTAGGCAATACTGCTCTGGGTGGACCAATGGACTGACTCAGTATAAGGCAGCTTCCTATGTAGCTTCCTAAAGGCAACACATTGGTGTAGCACTACTAGAGTGAGTCTTTTGACAGTGCCTATGTAACAGCATCTACTCATGCTCCTGCACATGGGTGATAGTTGTGTGGCGCATCAATACATCACCACACATTGAGATGTTGTAATGATGCATCATGGTTTCTGCTGTATAATGATGAGATGTTATATGCAGAGATATGCTGGGGTGTTGCATACAATTATCATGGCTCCCAATTCTAGTAGTGTATGCCCATGCAAAGGGTGTAGCTGTCAAAATTCAATAGATCTAATCAAGACAGTCCACATGTTAGTAGTGCCAATTGCTGTTACAATTCTCACTAGCTTACATGACAGACTGGAAGAATCAGAGTCAATGTGTGTGGTACAGTTCGCCTGGAAGAACACTGTGTAAAATCCAACATGGTAGTTTCATTTTTCCTACTGCTAATTTAGTACTGATTAGCTGAACAACATTGTAGGAACACCCAATATAGTCACACATATTTAAAGACATGTTTGATGGTGCAATGGCTCAGAGGACTGGGGTTTTAGAAATCAAGTTTGTGAAACATGAAGGAGCTATCTTAATAGTCCTTAAATTGTATGTAGTATTCTATATTTGGGAGGATTGTATATATACCCACATAGAATATAAGCACCTCTACTTCTGCTGTGTGAGTATTCACTTGCAGCAATAATCTTGATGCTGTCCTAGGATCTGGTTACATCCTTTTTGGTGCCACCAGAATATCAGTCTCTATAAGAACATTGGTGTTGCACTTTGGATCTACAAACCTTCTGAAGTGCAGCCAAGAAGCCATTGTGAAGGAAATCCATGTCCTGCAAGAAAGGTAAATGCTGAAAGGAGAAATTACAACAGTATGTTAAGGTTCCTTGAATTCTTAAAAGTTCTGCATACTGAAACATTAAAAAGTCTGTTCTGATTGATGAGAGTAAATTATATTTTAAATTGGATATGGTAAGTGAACACAAAATGTTCTGCTAAACAAACAATCTTATTTCTGCAGTTTCTTATTGTGCAAAAATCCTGTATGCCTGCAGACAACGGATTATTACAATTAGATGATTCAGTGTATGGTAGTGTTCAGTGTGAAATTAGGTGGTGGAGGTTTAGGGGACAGAAACGCTCTCCAAACACCCCCCTATTTACCTTTTGTTTTGTGCTTCTGTTGACAGCCCCATTGTTCCAGTACAATTTGTTCCCCCTTAACTAAATGAGTGGTATCCAATGAACTTGTTCTGTTAGCGCAGGGATTCCCATTACCATAACGGAGCTCAAGGATTTCCATTTGCATAATGGAACACCTCCCCTCCCTCTCCCTATGTGCACTCCTCACCATCCCCAAATCTGCTTTGCAGGGTTGGTGGAGCCCCCTGTACAGATATGGGGGGGAGCGTGCAGAAAGATGAGAGGGCTGGGGAAGTTCCGCTGTAGAGCCAGAAGTCCTTGTGCTGATGAAACAAGTGTGCTGAATACCTCCCAGACTTTTTGTTCTTAGAACACTGATTGCAGACAGCCAGTGAACATGATTGCAATTTATATATTCAGTCAATTTTGGCTACTTAGCAACATCATCAAGGCAATTCAAAGTAAGGGAAAGAAGCATTTCTCTTGCTTTTAATGGATGCTGGGAAGGGAAGACTTTGTTATTGTTTGTAGCCTCACAAGTTCACAACATCACCAAAAGGGGGCACATCTTGAGAGTAATTTGAAAAAGTTTGTGAAATGCACCTCCATTTTTCACACAGCACTGGTGGTGATGTAGCAAATTCACCTTGTTGGAAGACTTGGCAAGTTAGGAACTGGGCTAGAGCCAGGTGAAATTGTTAGTGATCAGTGCTATAGTGTGGCTGTATATATATATATATTCACTAATAGGCAAAAAGCCTTGCGGTTTAAGAACGTACCTATAGCCCACAGATACTTCTATCAAACTTTAAAAAGCAGGGAAATTGGGCGGCTATAGTGAATGCACCAGGGGAGCAGGAGACCTGATCTCCTCTCTGAGATATTGTACTGCCCTACAAATTTGTCAAAATGCAAACACCATTTGGGTTAGTCTTTCATAGTCCAATCCACTTCCTGTGTAGCTTGGAAGAATATGGCAACGTGCCTCTGAGCATATGGTGAGTGGTGGCAACACCAGCAATCAGCCCAAATAACAGAATACAATATCTCAGAGACAATATCAGAGTACAATAGACAGGAGGTCAGGTCTCCTGCTCCCCTGGTGCATTCACTATAGCTGCCCAATCTCCCTGCTTTTTAAAGTGTGATAGAAATATCTGTTGGCTATAGGTACGTTCTTAAACCGCAAGGCTTTTTGCCTATTAGTGAATTTCTCTGCTTTTTAATCCAGGAGGTACGTAATGGGATCCTGTGCAAGTTTGCTGAGAATGGATTGATCATTTGCATGCTTATTGAGTTCAGTGGGATTTACTCCCCTGCAATCATGCTTAGGATAGGTGAAACTGACCACAGGGGATGGGGAGAGGAGGAGGAGGGAGGGGAGGAGGAGGAGGGAGGGGAGGAGAATGACAGGTTTGATCATTTGCATGTTTTTGAGTTCAGTGGGATTTACTCCTATGCAATCATGCTTAGGATAGGTAAAACTGACCAGGGGGGAGGCAGGGCTGGAGTGGGCAGGGGAGGAGGAAGAACGAAGAGGGGAGGGGAGGGGAGGAGGAAGGGAGAGGAGAGGGGAAGAAGAGGAAGCCGGTCTGATCATTTGCATGCTTATTGACTTCAGTGGGATTTACTCCTATGCAATCATGGTAGGATAGGTAAAACTGACCATGGGGGAGGGGAAGGAGCAGATTGGAGAGAGGCAAAGGAAGGGGGAGGGCAGGGGAGGGCAGGGCAGGTTTGATCATTTGCATACTTATAGAGTTCAATGGTATTTACTCCCGTGCAATCATGCTTAAGATAGGTAAAACTGACCATGGGGAGGAGGAAGGGGAGGGGAAAATATTCTCTTGCCTGTTATTTGTTTTAAAAACTTGATATAGTTGCTAATGATGCATTTAACATCATGAAGGTTGACCCTAAGAGAAATCTTGAAAGACAATTATCCAGCTTAAGGCGATTGGAAATGATTCAGAAATGAAAGCTGATATGTTTCTTGTGAACCCAGATGTTTAGTAAACTAAACTAAACTGGTGAGTAGTATATGATATTTATATACAGAACTTGCTTCTTTGCGAAAGGCTTTTATTGTCAGTTGTAATCCACAGCATCTTTATCTTTAGTGAAAATGGGTGTTCATTCTTGCTGATCTCTGCCAAACAGCAAAATAATTGAATAACATGGAGTCTGTAGTGTATGAAACCTTTTACTGGATCTGGTAGATCAGCTTTTATGGTCCAAAACTCTGTCAGCTGTAGCAGTTCATGTAATCCTATTGATTTCACTGCAGTTGCAAGGCTGCAGTTGTTCTCATAAATTCAGACATGTCCTCAGTGATTCTTCTAATTGATAAAGCCAGTTACTAAAAAACAGCACAGGCCATATCAGAGGCAGTGAAAGGTTTCAAAGCCTACAGTTTTATTGCTGTCAAGCCTCCCATGGCACACACATTTGATATTGTCCACAATAATTTTCATTGTCAAGCTGATTGTCCTTACTACAGCCTGAACCTTATCTATCAGACTGTCACTGCTGTCATCCATCTCTTGATGGCTTCTTGTTTTCCAACGTCATCACCATGAAAACCACATTTGTAGGGCTGGCCATACCATTAAGCCATTTTTTCCCTTGGCTTAGTGTCATACAGCTATTTGTATGCAATATTTGCTTTCTTGCCAAAGGCGTTTATTAATGGCCAATTGTATTTCACAGCATCTTTATCCTCTAGTAAAATAATTGCTTATTCATGCTGATCTCTTCAAAACAGCAGAATAATTAGATATAGTGGAATCTATAAAGCCTGGCGCAAACAACAGATCTTGGAGTTCCATGAAAGGTTTGCAAATGGTTAATTATTTAATCTAGCACTATAATAATATTTTTACCAAAATTTGGGTGGGGGTACTTTAGATTTTCTGTCTCAGGTAACACAGGTTGTGGGCTTGTGCATGGTTGTGTTGTTGGCTTGTTTCTTTTCAGATACCACAAATTCAGCCTCTTTCATATTTTCCTTCTCACAGAATAGTAGAATTTAGAATTGGAAGTCACCCTGGAGGTCATCTGTACACTCCATGGTCAATGCAGGATCCACATAGTAGCTTAGCCACTTTGATTCATGTGCTGGTAACCTCAATTGGGCTACTGTAATACACTCTATGTAGGGCTTCTCTTCGGATTGGTCTGGAAGCTGAACAACTCGGGGCCAGATTACCTGAAAGACCACCTGCCCCTATATAGACCTGTAAGATCACTTAGCTCATCTGGGGAACTTCTTCTTGTGGCACTGCACCATCACAGTGCAGGGACCCCAAAACAAGCATCTTCTGCTGTTGTTCCTATTCTGTGGAATGACCTGTTGGAAGTGGGGCAAGAGCAACTCCTGTTCTGTTCTTTTGTTTATGTTCCAAAAGGGAGAAAGAGCTCGGGTCCTCCAGATGGATAGGCTTGTTTACCTTTACCTGTGATGCTCTGACAGTCTTCCTTCGGTCGCTAGACTGTTACGTCTTTAGGGAAGCTTACCTGGCCCTCCTCCTTCTGCCCTTTCCTCTTCTTTCTTCTCCGACTGTCCGGGAGAGAGGAGACATCTTTTGTCTCTGCTCTCTCTCCAAGCCATGAGGCTAACTCCTACACCTGGGTGTTACGCCTCCAACTTAGTTAGTTAGTTAGAACTGGGTATGCCTTTCTATCTACTATGTATTTCTATAAATAAACTAGCTTTTCTTATTTTGCTAAGTCTCAAGTCTCAGTGATCCTGATGCAGGGTAAAAGCTTGCTTTCTTAGGAAAATGCACACATGCTGGCACACTTGCATTTCAACTTCCGCTGTTACTCTGCTGCTGTGGTGCTGCTTTAAACGAAATTAATCAACACAAACACACACAGCCAACAAGCACGTCCCCCTACCATATGTGAAGCAGCAACCATCAGTTGCTTCAGATGTCTTGTGAAGACCTATCTATTTGCCCAGGCTTTCCCTGACCTATTTGGACCCTATTTTATGTTTGAATCCCCTGGATCTGTTTTTTGTTTGCTTTTTACATGTTTTTATACTGTTGCTTTGTTAGGTTTAGGCTGTATTTCTGTTTTTAATAAGAGCCAGTGTGGTGTAGTGGTTAAGGTGTTGGACTACAACCTGGGATACCAGGGTTCGAATCCCCCCACAGCCATGAAGCTCCCTGGGTGACCTTGGGCCAGTCACTGCCTCTCAGCCTCAGAGGAAGGCAATAGTAAACCACCTCTGAATATCATGGAAACCCTATTCGTAGGGTCACCATAAGTCGGGATCGACTTGAAGGCAGTCCATTTCCATTTTTCTGTTTTTAATGGATGTTATTTTTAGACTGTACATAGTGTGCACCCCTTAGAGAGTTTTGAAATGTTAAGCAGTTTAGAAATGCTTTCAAATACATCCCTGCAGGATGCAACAACAGCATTCTTCACAGATGACAATCCAGCTTTTTCTTAGATACCTCCAGCAAAAGTATTATGCTATTAATTAGGATGATTGCATTTGTTGTTGTTATGCCTCCAAGTCGACTACAACCTATGGCGACCCTATGAATCAGTGACCTCCAAGAGCATCTGTCACTACCCCTGTATACTACCTCAAGGATCAGAGGCAGAATATTTCTGAATACCAGTCACTGGGGAATAACAATGAGAGAGAGTTTACACTCATTGCCTTTTTGTGAGCTTCCAACAGGCACCTGGTTGGCTGCTGAGGTGAGCTAAAAGGATGCCAGATTAGATAGGTCTTTGGTTTAGCAGGGCTTTACTAATGTTCTTACTCTGACAACTGAGCAGCTGAAGGAGCGGTGGGAAGAGGCCAGAGAAAAAAGTGTGAGTGGAGGGGAGTGGTGTCCTATTTGGCATCCCTGAGACCCCCTGAAAAACTCAGTAAATGAAACCTACTGTAGCCTGGACCTGGGTATGTAAAATTTGCCTGACTGCTGCAGAGTTAGGAGTAAGCATGAGACTGCCAAGTTTGCTGATGGTACTAAATTGTTCAGGGTTGTTCAAACAAAAAGGGATTGTGAAGAGCTCCAAAAGGACTTTTCCATACTGAATGAATGGGTGGTAACATAGCAAATGCAATTCAATGAAAAAAAATGCAAAGTGATGCACGTCAGGGCAAAAATCTTAATTTCACATACAGTATACGCTCATGGGGTCTGAACTAGACTGATCACGAATGAGACCTTGAGGTTCTGGTGGGTAGCTCAATGAAGATGTCGACCCAGTGTGTAGTAGCTAAGAATAAGACAATTCCATGCTAGGGATCATTCGGAAAGGAACTGAAAATAAAATGGTTGATTTCATAATGCCATTTTACAAATCTATGGTGTGACCACATTTGGAATATTGTAGAGTTGGAAAAGGTTCGGAAAAGGGCAACCAAAATGATAAAGGGGGTGCAGCAGCTCCCCTGTGAAGAAAAGTTATATTTGGGGCTTTTTAGCTCAGAGAAAAGGTGAGTAAGGGCTTACATGACAAAAGTGTATATAATTGGCATGAAGGAAGTGAATAGAGAAAAGCTTTTCTCTCTCTCTCATAACACTAAAACTTATGGACATCCAATGAAGCTGAATGTTGGAAGATTCAGGACAGACAAAATAAAGTATTTCTTCATGTAGCGCATGGTTAGACTATGGAATTTGTTCCCACTGGAGGCAGTGATGGTCACCAACTTGGATGGCTTTAAAAGAGGATTAAGGGTAAGGCTATCAATGGCTACTGGCTGTGATGGCTGTGCTCGGCCTCCACATTCAGAGGCAGCATGCTTCTGAATACCAGCTAGTGGAGACTGCAGGAGGGGAGAGTGCTCTTGCACTCAGGTGCTGCTTGGGGGCTTCCCAAAGCCATCTAGTTGGCCACTGAGAACAGGATGGTTGGCCATTGGCCTAATCCAGCAGGCTCTTCTTATGCTCTTGTGAATGGGACACAGATGTGGACAGCTTGAGGAAGCATCATCAGCCTTGGTGCCTGCCCATAAAAACAAGCCTAGAGTGAGAGAATAGGATGATGTCAGCAATTCCCAGGAGTCCTCTTTGTTGTGAGATTTTTTTGGGGGGTGTTTGGGCCCTGGGTGGATGGATGGAGTCCTGGGTGTCAGGAAGCTGAGAGGGGAGGTGTGTGTCAGAAGGAGACAGGATTGATACTGGTTTATATTTACTAGTAATTTGTATTAATGTAACACTGTATATGTAACGTATATTTTTGTAACATCTGTTGTTTCAGTTTTCTGTAAACTGCTTAGAGATATTTTTAAAATACAGAGGAGTCTTATATCAAGGAAGTCAGCTGAAGTGAATGCCAGCCTAAAGTAGGCCAGATCAAAACTCCATTCAGGAGCCCTTAGGAGGGAAGAATTCCACCTCAGTTGGCAGAGCCCAGTGGAAAGAAAATAAAAGTAGAAAACTGCAGAGATATTGTGTGTTTTTACTTAGACCACCCCTTTTCCTGGCTTAGTTTACACTGTGACTGGAGGTCACATGACCAATCTTAAGATGTAGGATATGGCATAAGACCCCTCCCTCAGTCCCACCCCTGCCACACACCCCAGAATGCCCCTTTTTGGGGAATTAATAGTGGCATGATTTATGCCAGTCTTGGCTGAGCCAGTTGAGCCCCAGGGTTTTGCCAGTTTTGTTGCAGCTGAGCTGAGCTGAGGGACTTACGCTGGTATAGCCCTGATGAGCTGGGACCCAGCTGGCTCAGCAGGAGATCCACCATGTCCTAACTTCTCTCAGCCTGGGGTAAATACCTATAAGATTGCTTCCAAAGAGGTATAGAAATGGTTTAAATAAATAAAATAATAACTAGTGGTTCTATAGGAAGCCCACATGCCTGAGATGCCTTTAATAGGAGATGTCAGGGACTGAAGCATGTTCTTTACACCACTGACATATAGCCCATCTCTTCTATTAAATTGTAGCATGTCATCTTCTGCTAATACAGCAAGGGCTATTGTAAAATTAAATCCAAGTGACATGTGAGGACAAAGGCTATAGTATAATAGTGCAATTCCCCATCCAAATATATCACTAGATAGATGCACCAATCAAGATGAGACATTAGCATTCAGCCTCATTGCTTACTCAGTATTCAGTGTGTGACAGCCACCTTGTATAAATATCGATCTTTACTTTAGTGCATCCACCATCAATTGCTTACAGCATTTTGCAAGCAGGATTAGCAGAGCACATTAATCACCAGCACTTCCCCATTGGAATCCCATCTATTTTATATTTAGGAGACAATGTTTCAATCTGGAGCTAAGGACATTGGTCTTCACAAAAGTCTTTGCAACTAGACATGGAGATGGTGATCTGAATGTGGGGGGCCTTACATCAGTCCCTCTGTCATGGACAGATCACTGCTTGCTGAAGCTTAGACTTACAGCGGCTTTTCCCCTCTGCAAGGGTGGGGGACCTATTAAGCTGGTCCGCCCCCAGAGACTAATGGATCCGGATGGTTTCCAAAGGGCTCTGGGGAGTTTTTTGGCTGATAGGGCTGGCGCTCCTGTCGAAACCCTGGTTGAACTATGGAATACAGAAATGACCCAGACAGTTGACATAATTGCTCCTAAGCACCCTCTCCTGTGTAGAGCTCGTACGGCTCCATGGTATACCCCAGAGCTTAGAGTGATGAAACAATATCGGAGACGGCTTGAGTGCAGATGGAGACAAACTCCTGGTGGATGCAATTACACACTGGTAAGTGCCTATGGTAAGCTGTATTTAGGGGCAGTGAGGGCAGCAAAAAACCAATATTTTGCTGCCACTATCAAATCATCAATCTGCCCCCCAGCGGAGCTCTTCAGAATTGTCCGGGGGCTATTACACTCTGGCCCCAAGGACATGGTAGAACCATCTGAGGCCCGCTGTAATGAATTTGCTAGGCACTTCCAGGATAAAAGTTATAGCAGGTGAATCAAGCGAGGTATCCAGAGCACAGCCTTGTCCTGATTTGGATGAGTTTTAGTTGGTACAGCTTGAGGACGTTGACAAGGTGCTTGGACAGGTTCGTGCAACCACTTCTGTGCTGGATCCTTGCCCTTCTTGGCTAATAAAAGCTAGCAGGGATGGAATAGCCGGCTGGGCCAGGGAAGTGATTAATGCCTCTCTGCAAGAGGAAGTGGTCCCTGGCTGCCTGAAAGAGGCGGTAGTGATACCACTCCTGAAGAGACCCTCCCTGGACCCAGAAAATTTTAATAACTATAGGCCGGTGGCAAATGTTCCATTCCTGGGCAAGGTCCTTGAACAAGTGGTTGCGGGTCAGCTCCAGACACTCTTGGATGAGACCAATTATCTGGATCCATTTCAGTTAGGTTTTAGGCCTGGTTTTGGCACAGAAACAGTCTTGGTCGCCCTATATGATGATCTCTGTTGGGAGAGAGACAGGGGGAGTGTGACTGTTGATTCTCCTTGATCTCTCAGCAGCTTTCAATACCATTGACCATGGTATCCTTCTGGGAAGACTGGCTGAGTTTGGAGTGGGAGGCACTGCATGGCGGTGGCTTCACTCCTACTTGGCGGGTCAGCTCCAGAAGGTGGTGCTTGGGGAACATTGCTCGGCACCCTGGATTCTCCAGTATGGGGTTCTGCAGGGGTCAGTTCTGTCCCCCATGCTTTTCAACATCTACATGAAACCATTGGGTGCGGTCATCCAGAGCTTTGGAGTGCGCTGCCATCAGTATGCTGATGACATGCAGCTCTATTTCTCCTTTTCATCTTCTTCAGGAGAGGCTGTCAGTGTGCTGAACCAGTGCCTGGCTGCAACAATGGACTAGATGAGGGCTAATAAACTGAGGCTCAATCCAGACACAACTGAGATGCTGTTAGTGGGTGGTTCTTCTGACCGGATGGTGGATGTCCAACCTGTCCTGGATGGGGTTGCACACCCCCTGAAGGGGTAGGTTCGTAGCTTGGGGGTTCTCCTAGAACCATCTCTGTCACTTGAGGCTCAGGTAGCCTCGGTGGCATGGAGTGCCTTCTACCAACTTCGGTTGGTGGCCCAGCAATGGCCCTATCTGGACAGGGATAACCTGGCTTCAGTTGTCCATGCTCTGGTAACCTCCAAGTTAGATTACTGCAATGCGCTCTACGTGGGGCTGCCTTTGAAGATGGTTGGGAAATGGCAGCTTGTGCAAAATGCAGCGGCCAGATTAGTAACAGGGACCAGACGGTTCGAACATATAAAAACGATTCTGGCCCGCTTGCATTGGCTGCCTGTATATTTCTGAGCTTGATTCAAGGTGCTGGTTTTAACCTATAAAGCCTTACATGGCTTGGGACCACAATATCTGACAGAACGCCTCTCCCGACACGAACCCATCCTTCCACTACGCTCAACATCCAAGGCCCTCCTCCAGGTGCCTACTCAGAGGGAAGCTGGGAGTCTGGCAACAAAGGAGAGGGCCTTCTCAGTGGGGCCCCCCAAATTATGGAATGATTTCTCTGACAAGGTGCACCTGGCACCACCACTGTTATCTTTTTGGTGCCAGGTTAAGACTTTCCTCTTCTCCCAGGCATTTTAGCATGTGTTTTAAAATTGTTTTTTAAAAAATGTGTTTTTAAATTTGTATATTTGTTTTTAATGTTTTTAATTGTTGTAAACTGTCCAGAGAGCTTCGGCTATGGGGCAGTATATAAATGCAATAAATAATAATAATAATAATAATAATAATAATAATAAAGGCATCTTGGCCACACGTAAGCCTACATATGCTACATTATCAGATATGCAACCGAGTAACACATTGGGTTAAAGGATCCTTGTGGGTTAGTTTTGAGGTTGCCTTCATCAATGGATGTTGGGGACAATAGTGCATAAACAGTAAAGGAAAATGATGTGCGATTTCTGGAGGAATGGCACCAATAGCTGGACCATGATGAAAGAGGCTTGTTTCCTAAGTGTTGATAGAAATTTTTGATAACAAAAGAACAATTCCATAGAATGACAGTGGAAAAATTCTGCATGTTATATGAAAAATGAGAAATCCTATCTCATGAAATTAAATGCAGCTCTGTGTGTGCCTCACTCCTCAATCTATTTGATGGAAAGGATCAGGTTATCTTTGTTGACTGGACTACTGTGAATATATTTAAAGTTACAACAATATTCTGTAGGGCAAGGAGGCATTTCTGAAACAGGATAGGGCGGACATTTATGCATCAACAAAAAAAAGGAAATGCTTTCTCACAATAGGGGTCACAGGTTTCCATACAATTTGTGTATGCTAATTGATATGTAAAGATACAAATTTAGAAATTATTATTGTTAATATTTAAATAAAAATATGTAGTGTGGAAGGCTGTGATCAGGTGTTGTGTGTGTTGTCCAGTTGCTAACTATTGACCCCTTTTCTCTTCTTATGGGTCTTTATCTTTAAACTGGACTCAGTCTGAACAGCTCTTCGATTAGAGGACCATCCTCTGAAATCTTTCAGATAGGGGACTGTCCTCTGGAAAGTAGGACTCATCTTAGAAAGAGCTTAAAAAGACTTTCAGCATTTTGAAATACAGACTTATTGCAGTGAATTTATTTGTTTAGGAATGTCTAAATGAGGGGGAAGGGGATCTATATTAATTCTACGCTTATAAAAGAAAGAATCTATTTTGAAGTTTGTTTCTGAATTACCAATGAATCTTGAAATGCTTTGGAAAGGTAGTTCATAGACCATCCTTTGTCTAGGCATGTGCGTAGCAGGTGTTGTAATGGGTTAAAATTAAAAATGTTATAGTAGGTCAAGGATACAAGGATACTATGGAGGGAGAACAGAGAAGTGGACCAGAATAGATAGATGCTGAGAAATCAAATAATGATGTATTTCTGATTAGCTATGCATTTTTGATGATATGTGTGTGACGTACCTGTAGCCTATAAATATGATGGATGTCAGCAAATCTGGAGAGTCACTTGAGGGTGGCCCTCCCTTTGCAAAGGCTCAATAAAGGCAAACATTCACGGTACTCTGGTCTCGTCTCTATTCCTTATTGGCAGCTCAAGGAATATAGAGTCCCTATCAGTCTGGCCTCCATTCAGGCTCGACTCCTTTTGTAACACAGGGATATGTCAGTCTCTGCATACAAAGTGATGGATTGATTTATTTTCCAAGGGTGCACACTCATTTATCTTCAGTTGTGATGCATGAGATAACCAAGGACTTTTATCTGATGTGAAGGAGTTTGTCTTAGACGTGGCTTGCACATGTTAAGAGCATAGAAGGAAATGCTTATGGTTCATTCACAATGAGGAGTGTGACACACATTTTAGTGGCATAGAAATATGGGATGGTAAAAGAGATTGCCTCACTTGTTGCATTTCTTTATCTTTTATTGCTCTTGGTGCTGTAGTGGCATATATTTTAAAGGTCTGGAGCACATAGTCAGTGGGAAACAAGCAGTCCTGGTGCTATTCTTTGTGTGTGACCTGCAGCCCAGTTCTGAGCCTGTTTATTTCAAATTTATGTTCAACCAACTTCAATGGATTTACTGAATTTCTATTTGCTTCCAGGGCTGGCCCTACCATGCAGCAGGGTAAAGCAATCAGCTCCAGGTGGCATCATGGGATGTGGTGATGGCCACCAACTTTAACAGCACTTCAAGAATAGAATTCAAGGAGGATAAGACCATAAATATCTACTAGTCATTATGACAATATGTTACTTCCAGGACCAGAGGCAATATGTCTCTGAATACCAGATAATGGGGAACAGCAGCTCATGTCCTGCTTATGGGCTTCCTGTAGGCATCTGGTTGGCCACCGTGCAAAATAGGATGCTGGCTTAAATAGGACTTTGGCCTGATCCAGCAAGACATTATGTAAATCAGGGAAGATAGCTGAACATGGAAATCAGTGTCGGAATAGTGCAGCAAGATTTTTCAAAGTGTTTGCCTTTGCTCAAAAATAGTACTGGTGATAAAGGGTCAGGAAGATTAATTTATAACTAAGAATTTTTTGATGATTTTGTAAATTATTATTCTGAGTTGTATATTTCCAAGAAACCCAATTCTGTGACTATATACACTATGGAAATGCCCCCAGCAACCACCTACAAAGTTTGTCAAATTATGGGAATTACTTATAATGGACAATATATCTATGCAAATTAGGGTTTCAACGCATCATAATTTCAAGGTCATTGGCTCTAAAATGAGGATACATAAGAGGGCTCCAATCAATCCTATTATATGGTGATTTGTAACATATTGTGTGTTATACTTTAAATTAATTTGATCTCTGACTCTGAAAAGATAATAAGAGAAAATTGGTGCTTGTTTCAGATGAGTGTTAATGTGATGTTGGATAATAAAATATTTGTTAATGCATTGTTGCTTTGTACGTAATGGGAAAAAATCAAATAAAGTAGTTAAAAATAAACACAAATAGTCTGCCCAAGTGGGGGAAAGGGTAGCTGCTTGGCAGGACAGGAGCAAAACACTGAGGCAAAGATCAAGATGGTCTCCTTCCCTTCCATGTACAAAAGCTGACCAGACTGGCAACTGAGTCTAACTTCAACACTGGTGATGGGACAGTATCTTCCACTCCGCTTGAGAGCAGTAGTTTGGCATAGGGCAGGCCATGTGGCACACACAAGTCTGTCTTCTCATCATCATACTGCTGTTCTCCTTCCCTAGCATTTGCAATCTGAGACAACCACCTTACTCTGCCTAATGGTAGGGCCAGTTCTCCTTCAGGCAGCAAAATGTCTTGGGCCAGTTGTACAAGTAGTTAAATAACATTTATTACGGGGCACAATGAATCCAGCTGGTTTATCAATAGAATTCTTGTCTGCTGACTCCATAATTTTCCTGGCAGATATATCTCTCATATGGCAACATTTATTCTCATTTAGCCTTCCTTGTTGTTGTTCACTTGGAATTGTTTGTAACCATTTTTGTCCATTATCAAATTTGCTACCAATGCAATAAGCTCTCTGGAACTTTTCAGAGCATCTGGAAAATCCCATTCTTTATGACATGGTGAATTAATCTGTGCCAAAATCCAAGTAGTCAAAATGATCATTGTCACCTCCTACATTCATGTCTAGACTATGTTGTTTATAAAACTTGACACATGCTCCTGGAGTGTACAATGTTCATCACAATTGTACTGATAATGTAAAGAAATTGGTTTCTTGCAGTCCATTTGCATTGTGTGAATATGTTTAATCTTAACTGTCAAAGTTTACAATAAATGCTTATAAAACTGTCTGCACTATCTTAAACAACACATCCCAGGATAAGCAGCAGTAAACTGTTGGTGGATGTTTGAGTGATATCTTATAGAGCAATCCTATACATGTCTATTCAGAAGTAAGCTCTGTTGACTTCAATGGGACTTACTCCCAGCCAGTAAGTTGTATGGGCACATCTATGTGTAAACCAATAGTAAATATTCATTTTAAAATGAAGTTGTAACGTAGATTTTATGTAGTTCAGGTTATAATGAGAAGACATGATTCATTAGAAAAGATAATAATGCTGGGAAAAACAGAAGGGAGTAAAAAAAGAGGAAGGCCAAACAAGAGATGGATTGATTCCATAAAGGAAGCCACAGACCTGAACTTACAAGATCTGAACAGGGTGCTTCACTTCAGATGCTCTTGGAGGTTGCTGTTTCATAGGGTCGCCATAAGTCATAGTCGACTTGGAGGCACATAACCATAATCACAACAACAACAACAACATGTTATTATACAGGCATGAGAGTGGCTGTATACTATAGCCAGCATGGATTTTTCGCATTCTGCAATGTTAAATTGAGAATACCCCCATACCATTCTGATGCTTCCCATAAGCTCTTAAAAAAAAAAAAAAAACACCTTATAGTTCTGAACTCAGAAACACTTGCTTAACAACCCTCTAAGTTTTCATGGCGATACACAAAACAGTCAGAGAGAATCGAGAGTTCAAAGTGTAAAACAAGAAAAAAAAATCCAGACCCCTTTTGGACTGTCAGTGGTCTCATAATTTGCTGAAATTAATTAAAAATCAATCACGTTCACAGAGTACCTGTAATCCTATTATTGACCTTGCCCCATATTCTGACCTTCATCTTCTGCAGTTTAAAAGTTAAAAAATTACCTGGCTGATGAATTTAACATTGAAGTCTATTATAATGTCAGGCATGCTCAGTAAGAAACAACTGTCAATGTTCTAAAATCAATCAATCAAGTTTATTTCCGGTCAAAGACCTGAAATACAATATACAGTTTACTTTACTCGTAATAGAAAACCAAGAATAAAAACATATATATATATTTAGAATAGCCTGGTTGACTAGGAAGGAGGGAGGATCTTCCTTCGGATCCGTTGGGCAGTAAAAATAAACTTTGCAACGGATAAGGTTATTGATTTGTCCTTGCCATCCAGAAGATATTGCAATAAAACTATCCTGGACCTGCCAGGAAGGTTTATTAAAATAGGATTTAAGTATCTGGAACGTGCCATGCGATAATAAGGGTAAACAAAAAGGACATGAGACAAGGACTCAATGTCTACAGTATTACAGGGACAAAAACGGAGATCAAAGGGGGTACCCTGGTATCGACCCACAATAAGTGAGGAAAAAATACAGTTAAACTGCGCCCTAGAGAAGGTGTGGCGGAATTTAGGTGTAGTCAGGTATTCCAGATAGGGGGCTGAATTGGGGAAGGGGAAACTTAAATTGGAGTATAAGGGAGAGCAAGTTTTAGTCGCATTTGTCAAGGAGCTTTGAAGGTAAGTGTCCTTTAATCGAGTCTCTATGGTCCATCTGGCTGTCTCAGGATCCAATGAGGATAAATAATCCACTGAGAAGCCTCATAAAGCCAGTTTAGCAAGGAGGGCTTTGGACCACGAACTTGAGAAGGGATCACGCCAAAGAAAATGTAAGTGGCCGGGGGGAAGATTCATATAGGCTAGTTTGACCCAATATCTAAAAGTTAATACCCAAGCATGGAATTCAAGGGAAGGTAAACCAGCCTCCAGCCTGAGGGCTGCAGCCGGAACACAACGTGGGACTCCAAAAATTAGTATTAAAAATGTTGACAGGATTGATTCGATTTTAGGATTAAAACTTGGGGCCCATAGGGGGGCACCATACAAAAGTTGAGGAAAAATCTTTGATTTAAAAACCTGAGAAGCGGCGGGAATGTACTGACCACCTCTAGTATAAAAAAAGCGTGAGATAGCTTTCATTGTATTCCTGGCAGTTTGCGTCGCCGAATATATATGGGGGGACCAGGATAGGGAGGAGTGGAACAAGATCCCCAAGTACCTGAATTGTCTAACCTGGGCAATTTTTTCCCTGTTAATTGTCCATTCGGAAGTTGTACGATGGCGGGAAAAAGCCACAATTTTAGTTTTGTCAAAGTTTATGAGTAATGAGTTTAGAGAGCAGTAGGTCATGAAGGCGCGGAATAATCTTTTAAGGCCTATTGGAGACAAGGCAAGAAGGGCTGCGTCGTCTGCATAGAGGAGCAGAGGACATTTTTGGTCAGCCACCTTTGGGGGATGAAAAGTGGGAGAATGACAGCATACACTGAGGTCACTTTAATAAAAATTAAAAAGTGCAGGGCCAAAATACATCCCTGCTTGATGCCATTATATACAGGGATAGAATTTGTTAATGTCCCATCGGAACCACAGCGAACACGGATGGTAGTCGTTTGGTGGAGACGATGGATAAGGTACAGAAGTCTCTTATTGATGTTAGAGCGATAGAGCTTGGCCCAGAGTTTGTCTCTTGGGATGGCATCAAACACAGATTTAAGGTCAACAAAGGCCACGAATAAGCCATTACCCAAGGGGCCCATGTATTTTTCTGCCAAATGATTCAATAGGATGCAGTGGTCCAGTGTGGATCTCCCTTTCCTAAAGCCAGCCTGTTCCCAGCCTATAATGTTTTCATCCTCTATCCAAGAGGTCAGCTTTAGATCTAAGTAGCTGGCATAAAGCTTGCCGACTACCGAGAGGAGGCTGATTGGCCTATAGTTTGCCGGCTCGTCTCTGGCTCCTTTCTTGTAAATAGGAATGACAATGGCTTCAAGCCAGGTGATAGGAAAATGGCCGGTGTTATTAATTGAGGTAAATAAATTTGCTAGGAGAGGTGTCCACCAAATTTTTCTTTCCTGCTCCCCACAAAAGACTCCCCGGTAGTCGAATGTGCTCCTGAGGATAAAAGTTTATCCTTGAAGCACTGGAGAACTAAATGGACAACCGGGATGCAAATCAAGATCTCCTCTTTTATAGATTCTTACCAGGGACGGAGCTTTAAAACCAAATAATCGATGCTCCTGATCCTTGTTCTGTCTTAACTGCCTATTCCTCAATGACTTCGGCTTTGAGCACGATACTGAAATCTAACCCTCCAATCCCCAAATCCCACCTAGTGAGAGACCGCACTAGGTCGTTCGATAAAGCCTGTCTTGACGCCAAGTTGAATCTTAGAAATATACACCTTCATTACAGAAGAGACAACCTAAACTCACTCCCCCCCAAATATTTTTCTACCAAAAAACAATATAAACATTTGATAACCATTAAAAAAAGACAGGCTACTCTAGAGGGATGGAAAGCTCTTATTAATGACTCCCAGATTAAAAACTCAAAAAAATTTTGGTCGCTTGTCACCGATGCCCTAACCTCTTCCAACCCTATTTCCTGTAATATTCCTGCTAGCACTTGGGAGCAATACTTCGCTGACCTATTCGCAACTCAGAATGGCCAGTCCTCGATATTTCTCCCTCTTGCGGACTCTCCTACCCAACCCTTTTGGCCGCCGGTTACACAGAGTGAGATTTCCTTTCTGATTGGCACTCTGAAACCCGGATAGGCACCTGGTCCAGACACTATTCCCTCTGAGTTACTAAAGTCCAACCAAGCTTGGTGGACGCCTCTCCTAGCAATGTTCTAAAATCCAGACTCACAGCTGTTTGGCTAGGCTAATCAGGTGGCCACACCCACACCAGACATTTATTTCACTTTAGACAGTCATGGCTTCCCCCAAAGAATCCTGGGAAGTGTAGTTTGTGAACGGTGCTACAAGTTGGTATATAATGGACTGCCTTCAAGTCGATTCTGACTTATGGTGACCCTATCAATAGGGTTTTCATGGTAAGTGGTATTCAGAGGTGGTTCACCATTGCCTTCCTCTGAGGCTGAGAGGCAGTGACTGGCCCAAGGTCACCCAGTGCGCTTCATGGCTGTGTGGGGATTCAAACCCTAGTCTCCCACATCGTAGTCCAACACTCAAACCACTACACCACACTGGCTCTCTGATTCCTATTCCCCTGACAGAGCTCCAGTGGCCAGAATGGTTTAATAGTCAGCCCCTTTTCTGGGGATTGTGCTCTGTGACAGCTTTGGTTTAAATTTGGGTGGGAGACTACACATGCCTGATGTAGAATCAAAAGTTGAGGGAGACCCTGAAAAATAATGATACTGTTCACAATGTTTTCCCTTTGGAAAGGAAAGGGGATTTCCCTTTGCCCAGTGCCCGACCACTCAATCTCCTCCCCTCCCTCCCCTCCCCCTTGCCTCCCCGACCCTCTCCCAGGTCAGTTTCACCTATCCTAAGCATGATTGTACAGGAATAAATCCCACTGAACTTAAAAAGCATGCAAATGAACAGACATGCCCTCCCCTCTTCCTCCCTATCCCCTCCCATTTGCCCCTTCCTTCACCCCTCCCATCCTCTTCCAATCCCCTCCCCCTCCTCCCCCTCCTCCTCCATGGTCAGTTTTACCTATTCTAAGCATGATTGCACATGAGTAAACCTACTGAACTCAATAAGCATGCAAATGATCAGACTTGCCTTTCCCCTCCCCTCCTTCTCCTCTCCTCTCCCTTCCTCCTCCCTTCCTCCTCTTTCCTTGCCCACTTTAGCCCTCCCTCCCTCTTCTCCTCCTTCCTCATAGTCAGTTTCACCAATCCTAAGCATGATTGTATAGGAGTAAATCCCACTGAACTCAATAAGCATGCAAATGATCAAACCTGCCCTCCTCCCCTCCCCTCCTTCCCCTCTCCTCTCCCTCCTCTCTTCCTTCTTCCTCCTCTCCTGCCCACTCCAGCCCCCCCTGATCAGTTTCACCTATCCTAAGCATGTTTGCAGGGGAGTAAATCCCATTGAGCTCAACAAGCATGCAAATGATCAATCCATTCTCAGCAAACTTGCACAGGATCCCATTTCTTACTTCCCTGATTAAAAAGTAGAGACATGCACTAATGGGCAAAAAATCTCTTACGGTTTAAGAACATGCCTATAGCCCACAGATATTTCTATGAAACGTTAAAAAGCAGGGAAATTGGGCAGCTATAGTGAATGCATGAGGGGAGCAGTAGACCTGACGTCATCTCTGAGATATTGTACTGCCCTACAAATTTCTCAAAATGCAAACACAATTTGGGTTGGTCTTTCACAGGCCAGTCCATTTCCTGTGTAGCTTGGAAGAATTTGATAGCATGTACCTGAGCATATAGTGAGTGGTGGCAACACCTGCAATCAGCCCAAATAACAGAAACAAGATATGTGCTGTGCTGATCTTGTTTTAGCAGGGAGGAAGCAACAATATTAAGACAGTTGATATAGTTCAGACAGTCATTTTAAATATGTTTTATTTACTGTGCAATTTTAGTGAAGTTTCATTTCACTATAGTAAATCATTTTCTTTTGCTTCTGTTTCTGTGAATATGTGAAGTACAGCAACGCTTTGCAAAATTTATACTAAAAAAACTCCAAAAACAACTGAGGAATAATGACACTGATTATTCTGCAGAAATAATTCAAGTTTCCAATGGACATGAAGAGTATCTCAGTTTGCACAAGATTAAACAGTGGGAGGTGAAATATATTCTAAGAAATTTCTAGGTGTGCTCTATGTTTTTAATTGACCATGCCCACCCTTCCTTAAGTGGAGTGGTTTATGCATAGCAGGCTGAACACATGCATCTTGGGCAGGCCAACTTTGTTTTTTTCCAACAGCTAGAGTCATTGCTTAAGTAGCAACATATTGTACTCAGTCTGTTTTTACATCAAACTGCAGTCTCAGATTCAACAGTTAATGCACCCAAAATAGAAATAGAACATAACCTCTAGTTTGAAACCCAAAAGGCTGTCTTCACCATTATAAGACATTGACCAATAAAAAGGCTTTGAAATTAAAAAAATAAATTTGACACAATATAATTTTCTAGGTTAGACTCTCCTTTCCAATCGGGCTTCAGGACTGGACACGGAACTGAAACAGCCTTGGTCGCTCTGGTAGATGATATGAGGAGGGCGCTGGATAGGGGAGAATACACATTCCTCGTCCTCCTGGATCTCTCAGCGGCTTTCGATACCGTTGACCACGGTATCCTTTTAAACCGCCTGGAGGGATTGGGAATAGGGGGCACTGTTTTACGGTGGTTCCGTTCCTATCTTTCTGGTAGGCATCAACGGGTAGCATTGGGGGATGAGGTTTCAGACCCTTGGCCTCTCAATTGCGGAGTGCCACAGGGTTCTATCCTCTCCCCCATGCTATTCAACATCTATATGAAACTGCTGGGAGCCATCATCAGGAGTTTTGGGCTGCAGTGTCACCAATACGCGGATGATACTCAGCTCTATCTGTCATTTAAGTCCTCACCAGAGTTGGCTGTGAATACCTTGTCCAAATGCCTGGAGTCCGTAAGTGGATGGATGGGAAAGAATAGACTGAAGCTAAACCCCGATAAGACCAAGGTGTTGCTCGTGGGTGACAAGAGAAGGTTGGGAGATTTAACCTTGGTGCTCAGTGGGGTAAGATTACCCCTGAAGGACCAGGTCCACAGCCTAGGGGTCATTCTTGACTCCCAGCTGTCCATGGAGGCTCAGGTCTCGGCAGTGAGCTGGGCAGCTTGGTATCAACTACATCTGATACAAAGGCTGCGACCCTACCTTCCTGTACATCTGCTCCCACGAGTGATACATGCCCTGGTCTCCTCTCGTTTAGACTACTGTAATGCGCTCTACGTGGGGTTACCCTTGAAAATGGTCCGGAAATTGCAGCTGGTACAGAATGCGGCGGCACGCTTGATAAAGCAGAGCCGTCGCCGGGATCATATCACCCCAGTGTTGGTAGATCTACACTGGTTACCAGTTGTTTACCGGGCCCAATTCAAGGTGTTGGTATTGACCTTTAAAACCCTATACGGTTTCGGCCCAGTTTATCTGAAGGAACGCCTCCAGTATCACCAATTATGCCGCCAAACAAGATCAGCCTCACAAGACCTTCTCTCAGTCCCACCGGTGAAAACAGCTAGGCTGGTGCTGACCAGAGAGAGGGCATTTTCGATTGTGGCCCCCACCCTCTGGAACTCGCTTCCTTTTGACCTTCGACATGCCTCCTCCCGGGTGGGTTTTCACCGAGCCTTAAAGACCTGGCTATTCAGGCAGGCCTATGGGATTTCTGGGGTGGATTAGTTTTATGGTGTACTAATTGAAAGATGGTTTAGATAAATTGATGTTGTTGTTGTGATCTGTTGATTTGTATATTGTTTTTATATTGTATTTTGAACTGCTGTACGTTGCCCAGAGTGTCCATTGACTCGGACAGATGGGCGACTAACAAATAAAATTTTATTATTTATTATCTGTGGAAACAGTAGTAACACAGGAAAGACGCAAGTAAGAAGAACACCAACAAACCAGAGCTTGGAAAATTTACTTTTTTGAACAACAACTCCCATCAGCCCAGTTCAGTGGCCATGCTGGCTGGGGCTGATGGGAGTTGTAGTTCAAAAAAGTAACTTTTCCAAGCTCTGCAACAAACATACAAAAATGTAATTCTCCATCTTTGGAGATGCAGTCGTGACTGCAGGTGTTGCTACCACTAATCATATGCTCAGAGGTACGTTACCAAATTCTTCCAAGCTACACAGGAAGTGGATTTGACTGTGAAAGACCAACCCAAATTGTGTTTGCATTTTGAGAAATGTGTAGGGCAGTACAGGCAAGATAATATTTTCCCCTCCCCTTCCTCCTCCCCATGGTCATTTACCTATTTTAAGCATGATTGCAAGGGAGTAAATACCATTGAACTCTATAAGTATGCAAATGATCAAACCTGTCCTCTCCTCCCCCTTCCTTTGCCTCTCTCCAATCTGCTCCTCCCCCTCCCCCATGGTCAGTTTTACCTATCCTACCATGATTGCATAGGAGTAAATCCCACTGAACTCAATAAGCATACAAATGATCAGACCGGCTTTTCCTCTTCTTCCCCTCTCCCCTCCCCTCCCCTCCCCTCTTCGTTCTTCCTCCTCCCCTGCCCACTCCAGCCATGCCTCCCCCCTGGTCAGTTTTACCTATCCTAAGCATGATTGCATAGGAGTAAATCCCACTGAACTCAATAAACATGCAAATGATCACACCTGTCATTCTCCTCCCTTCCCTCCTCCTCCTCCTCCTCTCCACATCCCCTGTGGTCACTTTCATCTATCCTAAGCATGATTGCAAGGGAGTAAATCCCACTGAACTCAATAAGCATGCAAATGATCAATCCATTCTCAGCAAACTTGCACAGGAGCCCATTACTTACCTCCTGGATTAAAAAGCAGAGAAATTCACTAATAGGCAAAAAGCCTTGTGGTTTAAGAACATACCTAGAGCCAACAGATATTTCTTTAAAAAGGAGGGAGATTGGGCGGCTATAGTGAATGCACCAGGGGAGCAGGAGACCTGACTTCCTGTCTATTGTACTCTGATATTGTCTCTGAGATATTGTATTCTGTTATTTGGGCTGACTGCAGGTGTTGCCACCACTCACCATATGCTCAGAGGCACATGTTGCCAAATTCTTCCAAGCTAAACAGGAAGTGGATTGGACTATGAAAAACTAACCCAAATGGTGTTTGCATTTTGACCAATTTGTAGGGCAGTACAATATCTCAGAGAGGAGATCAGGTCTCCTGCTCCCCTGATGCATTCACTATAGCTGCCCAATTTCCCTGCTTTTTAAAGTTTGATAGAAATAGCTGTGGGCTATAGGTAAGTTCTTAAACATTAAGCTTTTTTGCCTATTAGTGAATTTCAATTTGTATACACACCTACACATTCACAAACAGGACCTAGACATTTTTTTTTGCAGTGCAGTGTTGCTGTGGAGGTTCTAGCCAGCAGCCAGCAATGTTCATTCAATTCTCCTCACCCTAGTTCACAACCTACCCTATCATCCGACCCCCACAACAGGCACTCAGTATTCTGTGCCTAATGCTCAGTCTTCATAAAGCTGTTTTTTTCCCTTCCTAACCCATCAATCGAAAGGGGATGGGGAAAAAGAAAATCTAAGACAGAGGGACCACCAAATTCAAAGCCCTGCTGGACTCACAGCAGGACAGAAGATGAACATATGGGTGGAGGCATTTTTTCCCCTTTCTCCAGCTTTATTTTTTTTTAAAGAAAACATTTTCCTTCACATTGTTGCCAGCGGGGAGAAAGATGAGTAGTAGCTCCAGGTCTGGCATACCTCACCTCCCCCACCCCACTCTGGGGGCATGGCAGGGGAAGAGGAGCCCTTTGGATCCAGAAGCTCCCCTGATCTGCCCTGATACACCCTTGGAATGCTCTTTTGCCTTCTCCACCTTTGGGGCATTGATGGCAGAGGAGATGCAGCCACTGAGATTTCCATGGCTGCAATGAGGAAGGATCCAGGGGTGGAACTTCTGCTTTTATCTCCCACTTTCCTTTATTGGATACAACTCCATCCCACAAATGTCAAGATGGTTCTGTGAATGTTCCATGATTCTAAAAGCTATTGGGGAGATTTGACCCAAGACCTTTTGAAATGGTGAAGAACAGTGTGCAAAAACCCCTTAGGGGCATTTGCCTTTTAAAATACTTGCAAGCCAAATTACCAAACTGCTTTTTGAACCTAGGGGAATTAAAAGAGAACAACGTATAGAAGCTTTACAAGGAACTACAATGAACCATAAAATGTTCTGATCTGAATATATGCCATTCCAACCTCACATTATGTATTAGCAGTGTGTGCTGGATTGTTAGCAAGAATGTGGAATAAGCATCCTGCACTTTGATGCTGCTTAGCATACTGAAAACCAGACATGCTAGAAATAGTGTTTCTATAGTAATATAGTCTACATGACAGTTCCTGGATGGCAGAACTTAATTGCAAACCAATGATTCATATCAAATGGTATATAAAATCAAATTATTTTATTTGTCCTGCAGGATGGACGTAAGGAAGGATAAATATTACATATATATATAGAGAGAGCAACAGATGACATTTTGGGCTATTACATTTTAGTAGTACAATTATTCTCCTCAAAGCAGTAGTTTATGACATCTCTGGAACACCATCTGATGTAAACAGAGATTACTTATCTAATGCATCATTCCTATTTCACAAATGTGTCCGATAGGCTCTCTTTTGAAAGATGTGAATTCTGCTGTTGGTACCATCTCATCATTTTGCCTATCTACTTTCAGGGTAAATGTTAATACTATGCTTTTTCATTATACTTATTTGGGGGGGGGGAGAGACAAGAATAGTTGTTATATTGTGGGAAATGTAATGAAATGCTTGAGATGTTACTGCATTTCACAGCACAAGCACCAACACTTGTAATAAGAAATGCAGCACTGCAAACAGACATTTTCACAAAAAAGAAATCCATCAATGAAGGCCACATTATCTAAAATTAGATTCTTATTCTGAATGTAAGAACACATTCTGAATAAAATGAAAACTGTTTCAAAATGATGCTATGAAATAAAAAACCCACATTTGTTTAATTTATTATTATTTATTTATTAAATTTATATCCTGCCCTTCCTCCCAGAGGGAGCTCATGGTGGAAAACAAAAACACTAAAAACACTCAGTGGTATGACAATGGAACCAATTACCTAGGGAGGTAGTAGGCTGTCCAATACTAGAGGCATTCAAGAGGTTAGCTGGACAGCCACCTGTCGGCTATGCTTTAATTTGGATTCCTGAATTGAGCAGGGGGTTGAACTCGATGGCCTTATAGGCCTCTGTGATTCTATGATTCTCTAAACCATCTTAAAAACAAAATACTTTAAAACATACCAAAACAAAATATCTTTAAAAACATATTAAAACAAAATATCTTTAAGAAGTAATATTTATCTCAACCAAAATGACTGTCTCTTAAAAGTATAATTCTACTTATCTGGGAAGGAGTGACTGAGAAATTCTGGCTATCAGGGTCTTGTATGACATAATCTTGTGCTCAAAGCTCAGGGCAATTGTGGCAGTGTGTGTGGGAACCCCTTCCTTCCTCCCTAGTTCTCAGCTGGGAAGGTGGGAGAGCCTTCAAAAGCACCAAGAAAGTCTCACTTCTTTCGAAATATCTTTTGAGACTTGGCATGCTCTCACAAAGAGCCCCTACTCTTCTCCATTCTCAGGAGACATACAGCAATGCTCTCTGATGCTGTACTCACCAAGTTAAAATATGTGCTCATCCCTGGGGAGCTGACAAGTACATTTGTAGAACCCTGGATCTCAGGAAACACTATTCTTTAGCCATACCTAAGTGATCACTTCTCCTAGTCCAAGATGTACTGTTTGGTATTTTAAAGATGAAAGAGGAACAGTTTCGTGGTCCTATTTCTTAGCAGAGATATAAACTCAAGAGTAGAGTGAGAATCAACCAGCCCACCTTTTCCCTCAGACATAAATAACAGCAGACACAATCTTCTTAGGTAAAAAGATAAAGAATGTTTACTCACGACCTTTCATATGTTCAGGAAACATAGGCTCTAGCTTAGATGAAAAGATTAGGAGTCCATTAGTCTTTGGTAATGATGCTCTCAGGAGAGAGCATCTTCCATGCTGCCTCTCCCAGAGGTAAAAAGCTCAGTAGTGGTGGATATGCAGGAATGTGCTACTATCCAGGACAAAGGAGGAGGAAGCCAGGTAACTAACCCCAACCATTAGGAAGTTACATCATGGTAAACAGATACATAGGGATATCCCCCAAAATATCCCTTAAAGGGAGCATGCAAGTTTGCTTATTCTAACATGTACAACCCTCCATGGTTCTCTTGCTGTCCTCAGCGTGACTCTCTTACTTCCTCACATATTCAGCTCCTCCTCTGTTATACAGAAGCTACTTCTTTCTGTTCTGCACTGTCCAATTTATTCTTCTCCATCTGTCTGTGCTTTTATCTATCGATGAGCCCCTTTCCTAGTTCATTTGTCCTCTCTAAAAGCCTTACCTAGCTCTACCTTCCATCAAGAATGTATTTTCTTTAATGGACAGTTATCCAGTAACCTTCCTCTTTTGCACAAACCTTTGCCAGTCATTCACACTCTGGATAACCTCTTGCTTTTATGAACTTGATGCAATCCTGCCAGCCAGGTAAGGGAGACCAACAGCAAGTTACTTTGAAATTATACTCAGAATTAGGTAGGTCTCTCTGAATATAAATAGGTTACTTCTTGGTCAGAGCGCAGAGGATCTGGCTGCAGTGCTTGTTTCCAGCACCCTATGACACATGCTGTAGCACAGGGGTTCTTAACCTGTGGCATCATGAGGTCCATGAACCAGGTACAAAAAAAAATCCAATGCAATAAAATAAATTATATTTATTTATGGCGGCCCACAGCTTTCATCAGATTCTCAAAGGGCTCTGTGACCCAAACTAAGTTATGAACCACTGGTGTAGCAGCATTACCACACTGTTTATGTCTTGAAATGTGCCAGTAGAGTAGTGCTCCTTATTCTTTTTCGCCATTATAGTTGAGTGGATGCCATATGTCTCACCCAGTGGATCCGCTCCCTGTGGACTATACTACTGTAAGCAGACATTCAGTCAACACAAAAGTTCTGTATGAACAAATGCACTGAGTACAAGCAGATGCCTAATGAAAGTAAAGTACGTTAAATGCTTAATGGTAGGGTGGATTCTGACTGTAATGTCACAACAATTAAGACTAAGAGAGGTGTTCCAAATGTAATGGTCTGTGACAATTATTGCTACTAGCTATACAGAAACTTTTTGGCCCAGGCAATGCCATTTACCAAGCAATGCCAAATACCAGCTTGTATTCTTCAGACTCGTATGACCTTTAAACCTCTGGGGCACCACAGCAGTTTACCAGGCAGAAACAACTGTGAAAGAAGGAGCAGCCTATGGTGGATGTTCAGTCTGCATATAACATTATGATGCATTTGGAAATAAATTGAATGGCAGCTAAGATGACCTTGAAAGTCTCTGAATGTGTTTCAGAAAAGCAAGCAAGTCTGTACCAAGATGGTGAAAATTGCTGCATTGCCATTCAGAATAAATGGCATGGAAAAATACTGAAGAGTTAACATTGCTAAGGTCACGAGGAAGGTGGACTGTGAGAAAGTCAGATTTTTTCTTGTCCTGCAGTTGCCACTATAATTGATTTAAGGTTTACAGAACATGTTGGAAATGTCATTAGAAGTGCTGTAAAAATTTGCTCAGTTGTTGGATGGGAACACATTCAGAGTGTGAGGTTGCTATAAAAAATGACAGCATGTTTGTAGTTCCCTCTGTACCCTGGAGGGGAATATAAGTGCCAGTTTAATAAACTATTTGTAGATGTCTGGCTGATAACAGAATCCCCCAAAGCCTATAAAGAAGGACACTTGGTGAAAGGGAAGCTCCAATTTTGAACAGCAGTCTATACATTGAGCTGGCTGGGAAATCCTGCTGTAATCTGATTTATGTATATGGGCTCAATGGTGTCATTGCAAAGTAAAAAAAAAATCTGCATGATGAATAGAAGAGAATGAAGGAAAAAATATTCAAAGCACTTCACATGCATTATTTCAGCAATCCCTGTTAGTTCTATAAGGCAGGCTAAAGTTATTACTATCCCCATATTGCAGATTTGGCATTTATCACCTCCTTCTGAAGCAAGATAATATTAACCAAGACAGGCAGCTGTTGATTAAACATCTGTCCAGACACCTGGCCCACATCCTTAAGTTGCCAAAGCTGGTACTTCGCTAACAGAATGAAATCTTTCCCAAACCGATGCCTGATTCAGTAAAAAGGGAACATGGTTAATGCTGACATGTGCAACTTCCTTTCATAAGGGAAAGTCCTTATCTTGGAATATCACAGACAACATAATGGCTGTTATTTATTCAAAACCTTGTCGCTTCATAGAACTTTGCAGTATAAGGAACACTACAAAAAACAAGCACCCTCCTTTTTGAAATTTCTTTTGGTAACCCTTACTCATATAATATCTGTGCTGAGTGGGTGGGGATATATTATTTGTTTTTAAATACTTAAATCTGAGTTGAGAGCCAGTGTGGTGCAGTGGTTAAGGTGCTGGACTGCGACCGGGGAGACCAGGGTTCGAATCCCCACATAGCCATGAAGATCACTGGGTGACCTTGGGCCAGTCACTGCCTCTCAGCCTCAGAGGAAGGCAATGTAAACCCTCTCTGAATACCGCTTACCATGAAAACCCTATTTGTACAGTCATCATAAATTGGGATCGACTTGAAGGCAGTACATCATCATTATCAAATTTGAGTTATTCAAATATTCAGATTTTCATTATGATTAAGTATCTACTATGAGCTCTTAGCCAAAATACAACAGGCACAATTAAATTCACCACATGATATTACAATTTACCATGCTGGGTACACGGATGTCTGGGGAAAGTCCTTTGGCACTATTTGATAACAGAACTATAACAGCTGAATCTACAAAAATGTAGTTTGCACTTAGTTTTCAATCAGCACTGCTTTAAACTGCATCAGCGAGCCTGGAGGATAAAGCATCTCAGGACACATGCCCATAATAAAACTCCTGCTTATCTAAAGAATGGATATACTGTTATCTTCTAGCCACTGAACTGTGTGACCTGCTGGAACGTTGCTGTCACATCCTAGCAAAATGAAAAAGCATTTACAGACTGCAAATGATCCAGCCAAGAACTCATGGAAGTGTAAATTACTAAAGCTTATTTCACAAAAAGTTGCAGAACTTTGCAGCGGTCTTTTTCATGCAGTACCTGTTAAATGTAACCTTTTGGCCATTGTGTCCTCCTCGGTTACTCTAATGAATTTGTGGGAGATACTAGATTTATCACAATGCACCAATCAAAGTGTACCTGCTTTGCCCTAGCCCTAAACCAGCAGAAGTTCTCTTCCAATAAAACATGAACTTTGAATGAAATGCATATGTATTATGTCTTTAATACTGCTTATTTACAGATATCCAACTAAGTTATACTCAGAGTACCCCCACTGAAATCAATGGACATCCACTTACCAATTTTATCTACCAGCAGACAGCTAACAATGGCAGGACTATCTTGTCACTCAGAAGCTTCCTGCCCCATGAGTAGGGAGGGAAAGATCTGTCAATTTCTGTTCTCTCAGTTTCTCATTTTTCCTATCTTAAATTCAGTTCTCCCCATTTCTGCAGCAATTTGCATTTTTTTAAAAAAAATCCTCATGAACATTCTTCAACATTTTAGTATGAATTTCTCTTAACAAACACATTTTTATCAGCAGTTTTAACAAAGGTACATATTTTTCGCAAGCCATTTTTCATTATCTAATACATTTTTGCATGTTATCTTCATTCATATATTCATTTTTATGCACACTTTCCCCTCATATATGCATTTTTGTAAATATTGTTTAGTTGGCAAACTGCATCACAAAATTCTAATAAATGCAAATTTCTAAGGATGGCTGTGTATTGGTTCTCATACTGATTCGGAAAGTGTGAAATTGATAAATTCTGCTTAAAATGTGAACTGTATTGAAATTCTCACCCATCCCTACCCATGAGTGACTAGGTCACAAGCAACAATGCTAGGCTTCCTTCCCTTGTTGCAACAAGTATAAGACTATGTACCTAATATTGGGTGCCCTAGACAATCTCATTCAACAATGGATGGCAGTCCAAAAGCTCTCAGAATGTAAGGAATACCCCTAGTGTAGGGGTTACTAAGCTGTGGCCCTCCAGATTCTAACTCCCATGTGCTAGCATGGCTGATGAGCAGGGAAGATGGAAGTTGTAGTTTGGTAATGTCTGGGAGGGTTACAGTTTAGCCACTCCTACCCTAGTGACTGTATGTTAAAAAACAACAAACCATATTCAACTTTTATCACAGACCCTACAGAGTGATGTTGCTTTTTGTGGAAAGAAGTACCAGCACTGGACAGGGAAAAATGGAAGGAAGTAGATTGTAACACATGATTCTAATAACTGGTAGTGACTAAGCTATCAGGGTGTTTAGAGGTTCCAAAGACCAATCAAAAACAAGTGCTGCTCTTCCAGTGTATTATGGATACTGTGGCTATTGGACCACATAAGCTGCATTTTGTTCACCACCTTTTGTCCCTTTGGATTGTGTCATGTGCTATTGATTAGCTACTTCTGACCACATGATCCTGAGCAGCTATGAGCTCTATACTTGTCCCCAATGGAGAGGGTCAGACAAGTTCTCCTCCTTGCCTCTGTGTGTGTGGCTTTATACAGAGTATAGACCTTGCTCCATTATATCCTGAGTCTCCCTAGACCAGTGGTTTTCAATCTTTTTTGGTTCGCGGTGCAATGTAAAACATATAAAAATTTCCGGGCACACTTTGTGTACAAAATTAAAAATATATTAATATATTTTAAACTAAGAATAAAAATAACTTAATAATAATATACTTTCACAATATTTGTGGCACACCTAGCCACCTCTTGCGGTGCACCATTTGAGAATCACTGCCCTAGACATACAGCCTCTGTGGCTTTGCTCAGCCTCAAAAGCTTATTCTGGTTAAATGAAATACAGAGAAACTGTGACATAATTCAATGCAAATGTTTTCTTTTGCTTCTTCATGCTGATAGTTTAGACTGTATTTTCAGATCTGTGCTGACATCTCTTAAAAGTATAGAATCATAGAATAGTAGAGTTGGAAGGGCCCTATAAGGCCATCGAGTCCAACCCCCTGCTCAAGGCAGGAATCCAAATCAAAGCATTCCCAACAGATGGCTGTCCAGATGCCTCTTGAATGCCTCCAGTGTTGGAGAGCCCACTACCTCTCCAGTAATTGGTTCCATTGTCGTATGGCTCTAACAGTTAGGAAGTTTTTCCTGATGTTCAGGAAATCTGACTTTCTGCAACTTGAGCCCATTATTCCATGTCCTGCACTCTGGGATGATTGAGACGAGATCCCAGCCCTCCTCTGTGTGGCAACCTTTCATGTACTTGAAGAGTGCTATCGTATCTCCCCTCAGTCTTCTCTTCTCCAGGCTAAACATGCCCAGTTCTTTCAGTCTCTCCTCATAGGGCTTTGTTTCCAGTCCCCTGATCATCCTTGTTGCCCTCTGTCAGGCCCTTCCTGTGGTTACCGCCTTGTCATGGTCCCACCTCAGGGTCCTGCTCTCTTAACGGTTCTCTCAACGACTCCAGCAAAGATCTCTCAAGATCCCCCTGCTATGCCTGTAAGTGCACCCAGGCACAACGTAGCAATAAGCCAGGAGGAGACGAAGGCACAGTCTCAAGGCAATATTGCTTACAGGGAGTGTCTGGTGGTGCTTGTGAATATGAGTACCAGCCAACAGGGAAATAATACTGAATTCAAAGTGATAAATGACATCCTTTTAAATAAAATCTTTCAAGGGCCTTTTTGTAAACTGCATTGATAGCGTGTCCAACAGGCAGAGTGGAAAATCAGTAATTATCTTCATTTTTACCTGTTCAGAATGCTGCAGTACTTTGGGTTTAAACTAATATTATTATGTAAAACTGTTCAAAGTTCCCAGACGGACATAAAATGAAGGAAGTATACAGTGTATTCTGATTATACGAGTGTTGTGGTATTCACAGGCATGGTCCTTATCTTTTTGCTAGCTTCACTTCTGTAAACCTGCATGATCTCCCCTGCAGCCCTGGGGAGCAGTTCCAGCCTCTCACTCCTAGCGCTTCTCCCATTCTTGCCTCCACTATTGCTCTTATCTTTACTCTCAGCTTCTACTTATTTCTACTCACCTTTTCATTAAATGATATTTCATATTTAATTTGTTTCAAGTTTGTCTATGTTGCTCTTCAGCTGAAAAAGACTCCCAGGGCAGCTTATAACACTAGGATCAGTAAGATATACTCCATACCCTCAGGCTTACAATCTAAAAGATATAGCACCAGAGAAAAAGGGATTGAGAGGGGGAAGAAAAAAAAGCACACCCAGGTACTAGTTCTGGAATGGACACTGTTGGACTCCAACTGCTATTAGCCTTAGCCAGCATGTCAAATGGTCAGGGATGATGGGAGTTGTCATCCAGCAACATCTGGAGGGCCTCGGGTTCCCCATCCCTGTAATAAGTGTTTTTTTCAGGCAGGGAGGGGTGAAGCAAACTTTGGCCAATGGATGAGGCTAGGCTGTTTTCTCCCTTGCCATGATCTTCTTTCTGGGTGGTAGGCTTTCCAGTGAGCCTTGGTCCCCTGGCAGATGGCTGCCCTTCAGCTCTCTAGCTTTACAGCAACTGTCAGTTGGAGCCAAGGGAGAGGTGAACTAAACTCCCTGCAGCTGCTTTTTGTCTGACTGATGAATGGGACCGGTCTGGTCTCACCCTTATGCTCTTCCTGGGAGGCAGGGGTAAGAAAGCTGCAATGTTACATTTAGAGGGCAATTTTGTTATTCTAGCTTTTCAGAAGATTTATAGTGCAGTCATATACCTGTTTATTACTCTCTGAGCAGGGCTTGCCCCAACTTAGTAAACACACATCATGAATTTGTTTTAGCAATTCAGAAGCCAGAAATTTATTACTTCACTAACAAGCTAATCATGGGCCAGCTTGCTTAGAAGTTAAATTGTACTGTCTTCAGTGGGGCTTGCTTGGAGTTTTAAGCAACAATCCTATGTACAGTTAGGAATAAGCCTTATTGAACTCAGTGGGACTTATTTCTGAGTAAACAGGCACATGTTGTGGTTGTTAGGTAGTGAAGGAGTAAAAATCCACCACATGTGATCTGGCTTCTGAACTGCTAATGCAAATTCATACACACTTTGTGTGTATGTGATAAGCACACACTTTGTTCAAATTGGGCAAGCCCTGTTCAGTGGAGTGATAAAATGCACAAAAGTAAGACTGAAGAGAAGGAAGAAATGCTCAAGTAGTAGAGTTATGCTGTCATGAATGATTCACTTTCAGTGTCAACATGGCTCTCTAACAATAACATTTATCTGGACTTCAGAAGATCTCCGACAAGAAGTGTATGAGGCAGCAAAGGTGGAATAGTATTTAGAACAGATTCTGTGCAAGACTTGCCATGAATAGAAATGTACCACTTAAACTGAAAATTCAAAAAGGTCACTTTCACCACTATTTATGAAATTAAAAGTAAACATTAACAATAAGGAACATTGAAGATAGCAAGATGACAAAACTGAATAATATATTTTGTCTTTTTTAAAAACAACAAGCAAATATGGGGACAGAGACTACAGTACTGAACAGTTGTGTCTGATGAAATTTTATGGAGATGGGGAGTTCTATGGAATTGCAGAACTGTGAAGTTCCATACAACAGTTCCTGTAAGGTCAAGAGGCCCTTCAGATGTTGTTGGGCTACAGCTGCTATCAACCATTGGCCATAGTAGCTGGGTCCAGTTGATAAGGTAAATACCCCCTAACATGTTATAACCTCCAAATGTTTTGTCACGAAAATATCACCGCCATCTTGGCACGCATGCATTTGCTGTCTTGCTGTGTCCATGACCTTATAAGGTAATGTTCTTTTGTAACAGTTTATAACTGAAATTATGGGATGCCGAGACACGGCCTGCACAAAGTGTATAAATACTTTGTTTCTGTATGTTTGGCGCGCTGTTGGCTGAGCTTGACTCCCTAGCGCCTTGCTGCAGCAATAAATCCTTTGTTGTACCTTTCTCTGGTCTGAATGTGTCATTGTCAAGTTCCCTTAACACAGTGGGAGCTGGGGTCTCCCATCCCTGCCATAGGCAATTGCTCAGAACTAGAGCACATGCTGTGCATGCAGGAGGTCCCTGGTTCAGCCCCAGCATTTCCACATAGGGCCTGGAAAACCTGCCTAAAACCCTGGAGCACTCCTCCCAGTCAGTTTTGACAATCCTTTGGTAGCCTTTGTTGTTGTTATGTGCCTCCAGGCTCACTACGGCTTATGGCAACCCTATGAATCAGCAACCTCCAAGAGCATGTCATGAACCACCCTGTTCAGATCTTGTTCAGCACTATCTTGTGTTGCATTGTGGATACTCTGTTCATAGGGTTTTCGTGGTAAGAGATATTCAGAGGTGTTTTATCATTGCCTTCCTCCAAGTTTGGATGCATCTTAGTCTGGTGTTTCAGTTTTGACCATTCCGCCTTGGGTGCCCCTGCTAGGAGTCTAGCCTCTGGTCTAGGCTCCTGACGGCATTGCTCCTAGCTTCTTCAACACTCTCAACCCCCTCACCACGTTAAAGTGTAGAATTTTTATAAGGCAGCTTCGTAGATTTCCAATAAGAATTCAAGCAGTACTGAAAGCCATCCCCTCCCTATCACAAATACCCTTCTGAAATAAAAGAACTACAAAACACCTGTCATCCAATTATATTCTTCAAAGCCAAGTCGAATACAATACTCTGGGCGGGATCTCCACGCCTCTTTCCTACAAATAGGCGGGAAATCCTGCAGGCTAAGCCTCCCAGAAAATTCATTTCAAAACACGCTCCAAACACTAGCAGATTACTTCAGAACAACACGCGGAGGCTTTTTAAAAAATATATACACTGAAATTATCCTTTCATCGTCGTTTCGTGTTTATCAAACTGCTCCTGTCTACGTAAGGAATCAGCCTAGATAACATTGTCCACTCTACTTTGGGAAAGGAGCAAAAAGACTACATTACCCATCAACCTCAGCGCCGGAAACGAGTGTTTTCGTCTCATGCGCTTCCGCAAGCTGCTGGAAGGCAAAGAGCGCGGGTGATTTTGAGTCTGACAGACGGGGAGGGCAAAGTTCAGGGGGTGGCAGGGGTAGGGAGTCATGTCTCTCTCGTTAGTTGAGTCGCGATGGCCTGAGCATCTTGTCCCGCTGAAAGTAAGTAGAGGCGGAAGAGAACCCAGGGGAGGGGGGAGGGGATTGGGCGATAGCTCGGAGTAACCCTTGCTCTTAGAATTTGTTTTCAGTGCTAGTGTCCATTATCTTTCATCAGGTGATGCAATAATAATAAGAGCGCCTCTGAACATGGTGCCTTTTCCATCACTAAAAAGCCTAAGCCCTCAAAATAGTGCCAGATACAGCTGTTAATAAACTACAAGAGGGTCTGCAACAAAATGTTGCAGTGTGGAAGAGTGCTCATGTTTCAGCTGTGCTACTTTCCAGGATACTCCAGTGCATTTTCTCTCAACCAGTGCATGAATCCAAATTAAAGCGTACCCAATAGATGGCTGTCCAGCTGCCTCTTGTAGGCTTCCTGTGTTGGAGAACCTACCACCTTCCTAGGTAATTGGTTCTATTGTTGGACCACTGTAACTGGTTCGGAAGTTTTTCCTGAGGTTCAGTTGAAATCTGGCTTCCTGTAACTTAAGCCCAGTAATGATCTGCATTCTGGGACGATTGAGAATAGATCCTGGCCCTCCTCTGTGTGGCAGCCTTTCAAGTACTTGAAAAGAACTATCATATCTCCCCTCAATCTTCTCTTCTCAAGGCTGAACATGCTCACTTCTTTCAGTCTCTCCTTATAGAGCTTTGTTTCTAGTCCCCTGATTATCCTCGCTGCCCTCCTATGAACTCGTTCCAGTTTGTCTGCATCCTTCTTAAAGTGTGGTGTCCAGAACTGGATGTAGTGCTGAAGATGAGGCTAAACCAGTGCCGAATAGAGGGGAACCAATACTTCACGTGATTTGGAAACTATACTTCTGTTAATTCAACTAAAATAGCATTTGCCTTTTTTGCACCCACATCACACTGTTGGCTCATATTCACTGCATACATGTTAGTGCATTTAGTTCATCTACAATGATAAATGTGGGAAAAGTGGTTGCTGCATCTACTGTACATATGCAAAGCAGTTCTACATTGTTTTTAAAAATGTGTGTGGAAAAAGATCTGTGGTTGCTTACAATGGCATTAAAATGCTTTCAGGCTTGGCCCTTGCTAAGCAGCCTGCTTGTGTTTCTATCTTTAGAGAACAAAAGTCAGAAATCAAACAAAAAGCAAAGGTAGCCATAAGAAAAATTCCAAAGCTCAATCTTTATTAGGTCTATCAAAGTTGCCCATTATTTTGTAACATTTTGGTTTGTTTAATAATGGCATTGCCCTGATGTGGATTTAGCTATCTTTTGAAAGTTGTTTGCAAGTTTATGGGCAGAGCCTGCTTTCATTTTTAAATTTTCTACGGTGCTGAGCCATTTTAAGCACTTTGTAAGTAATGGAAGTAAAGAATAATGATTATATTTAATTATACTTTGTCACTTACACTATTAGTTTGCATTATTGTAGAAGTGGCAATATTGTATCCATTTATCGGTGAGTGGTTTTTCTAAATCAGAGGTCTTCATCTGATCCAGACCCAAGACCCACCTCTGACTCCCAATCTCCAACCTGGGACCCATTTTCACTTTTGATATTAGTGCTAATAATGCACATTATTAATCCTAAAATGACAGTTCACAGAGCAATATACATAGGGTTGTATTCAACTAACCCCCACTCAGAGTAGACCCATTGAAGTTAATGAACTGGCTGCTAGTCACATCTGTTAACTTCAGTGAGTCTACTCTAAGTAGGACTAGCATTTGATGCCACCCGTAGTGCTACCTTAGCAGTGATTTTTACACTTGATCATAGCTAAAAGACTCAAATGTTACTGAAAACCAGTGAAGACTCATTCACAATTTCTGTGGGACACCTGGGAATATTTGTTCTTCCAGATTTCATTCCAGTGAAGGGTGATACTAGAAAGTATAACTCTCAGATCATTTTGTTTTGAGAGGCACCATTGTTGAGGAGCCTTCCTCACAAAGATAGGTGCTACTAAATAGCAGCAGATGGATGATAGATGCACTTCCCAATTCTTTACTAACTAAAATCCAAATTTTAGTGATCTTGTTTACTAAAATTGCACTTTTAAGCTTGTGCCACAACAGAGTTCAAAGAATTGTTTCTGCATCTGCTATCTTTGTTCCAGTGACTCTGTATCCACAGTAAATTGTGGGGAAAATACGCACTGAATTGTTCAATTAATTGCATAACACCTCCTTTGATAGAACCAAATTTACTAATTGATCTTCCTCAAAAAATTGTGCAACAGCTGGAAACTTGTCGATGGAATTTTCTGATTAATGTCTCAACCAGAGTTCTAGCATTTTTTGAATGCCTGCATTTCTTGAATGCCTGCATTTCTTAAACAGAGTTAAACATTGTAAAATTTCTTCCCTGCACTGAGGTATTTCATTCAAGCAGCTGAACTAATCTACAATGTATGCCAACTTTAAAAGCCACAATGAGTTGTGAAATAAAGAAGCATATGATAATTTATTCCTCAACAGCTCTAGAATAGCCTTGTGAGCACTTTTCCTTCAATCATCTCATTTCTATGTGTATTTTTGTGTTGAGAACCTATTTCTTTGTCACATTCACTGCTTGGGCCCCCAGCTGCTGCCATGGTAGCAACTGCTGGGCAATTGAGGTATCGCACCACAGCTGACTCTTTAGTGTTCTAGTCCCCAGGATACTTCTATTCTGGGAGAAGTCTTCAAAGCCATAGAAATAAACTAGAAAGTGAACAGAGTACCCTTTCTCCATTTAGAGCTTCCTCACAAGAGGCATAAGTATGGGAAGGTGGGGCATATGGTTGTCTAGAAATATGTATCTTACTGAAAAAGGCTTGTGCCTTTCTCCTGCTAAGTTACAGCACTCATGGAAATGGATAAAATGAATGTCTCATCAGAATAATGCATCCTTGCCTAGACACCACATGTAGTGCTCCTTTGGTCTGATCAGCCTGAGCTGGAGTCCCAACATAGAGGCAACAGCTTTGCTGTGACCCACCTGGTCTGGCCTCATGACCCATCTGTGGGTCCCGACCAACTGTTCGAAATGACTCTTCTTTTGAATTATAATCTGAACTATACATTTTGCTAGATATTATTTATTACTTATTTCACAACATTTGTACACTTCTTGATTGTAATAACATGGAATATTTTTTTAAAAAAATTAATAAAATAAACTTTAAAATCTCATTTCAGGAAGTGGATAACTTGTTGCGCTGTGGGATATGCTTTGATTACTTCAATATTGCAATGATTATTCCTCAGTGTTCACATAACTGTAAGTATACAAGTTGTTTGTTTCCTTTTTGTTTTCTATTATTGTTTGTTGTTGTTGTTATGTGCCTCCAAGTGGACTGCAACTTATGGCGACCCTGTGAATCAGCGACCTCCAACAGCATCTGTCATGAACCACCCTGTTCAGATCCTGTAAGTTCAGGTCTGTGGCTTCCTTTATGGAATCAATCCATCTCTTGTTTGGCCTTCCTCTTTTTCTACTCCCTTCTGTTTTTCCCAGCATTATTATCATTTCTAATGAATCATGTCTTTTCATGATGTGTCCAAAGTATGATAACCTCAATTTCATCATTTTAGCTTCTAGTGATAGTTCTGGTTCAATTTGTTCTAACACCCAGTTATTTGTCTTTTTCGCAGTCCATGGTATCCTCAAAGCTCTCCTCCAACTCCACATTTCAAATGTTGATTTTTCTCATCCATTTTATTGAAACTAGAAATTTAAAACTCAAAGGTGGGGTAGTATTAGGATTCCATGAGTTACTAAAATTGATGGCAAACTTGTTGGTCCACGAGGTTTCAGGGTAGATCTGTTATACTCATTCATGGGTGGCTCTTGAAGTTTGCTTTAAATAGGAGATTCTTGGTTGCCACCAACCTATTACAATACAGTGCTCTGAGTGCATGGCAGTACAATCCAGCTTGTTGGTGTTTGACATGTAAGGCACCAAACACAAGGGTATTCTCATTCTTTCAACCTTATCCTAAGCATGTTTACTTGGAAGCAAGTCCCACTGAAATCAATAGAATTTATTTCTGAATAAGTGTGCTTAGTGATGGGACCTTTAGACCATACATAAAGGCTGGTACTCTAAGGTTTGGCATATTTTTATTTTATTTATTTATTTAATTCCATTTGTAAATCAATTCTTATAAAATATCTTGAAGCGATTTCACAATTAAAAACAATTGAGCAATTTCAGATATAAGAACAATTATAACAGTTGAAAAAAATCACAAACGCTTTCATATGTAACAACAAGGATGGCAGTAGAAGCAGCAGGCAGCTGTCAAAAGCAAAAATAAAAAACCCACCCTGGACTCTGTGGTGTGTAACAACTGCTGGCCAGTTGCCAATACACCGTTTTAGGGGAAGGTGGTGGGGAGGGTGGTGGTGGTGGGGCAACTGCAGGTTTTCCTGGATTACACTGATTATCTGGATCCATTTCAGTCTGCATTTAGGCCTGGTTTTGGGATTAAATCAGTCTTGGTTGCCCTGATGGATGACCTGTATTGGGAGAGGGCCGGGGGAGTGCGACCCTGTAAGTATTACTCGATCTCTCAGTGACTTTTGGTACGATTGACCATGGTGTCCTTCTGGTTCAACTGTTTATGATGGGAACTGGAGGCACTGTACTCCAGTGGCTCCATTCCTACCTGCATGGTTGAGTCAAGAGAGTTGCACTGAGGGAGTGTTCTTCGATTTCCTGGCACCTGTGCTAAGGGGTACTGCAGGGCACTATTTAGTCTCCAGCTCTGTTTAACATCTATATGAAGCTATTGGGAGCAGTCATTAAAAGTTTTGGAGCACATGCCATGAGTACTATGATACCACACAGCTCTGCCTCTCCATAACATCTGAATGAGGAGAGGCATTGCAGGCTCTGGACCTGTGTCATAATGCAGTAGTGGACTGGGTGAAGGCCAATATTCTGAGTTTGAATCCTGGGAATTTGAATGCTACGTGGGTAGATGATTCCTGTGTCTGGAAGATAGGCCAGTTACCTGTTCTGGATGGGGCCGAGTCCAGCTAAAGGAGGAGGTACGTATCTTGTGGGTACTCTTGGATATTTTTTTGTCATTAGAGGCCCAAGTGACCTCAGTAGCTAGGAGTGCCTTTTACCAGCTTCATCTGGTAGTCCAGCTGTGGTTATATCTTGATCAGGGTAACTTGGCCACTGTAGTCCATGCATTCAATGCATTGGTAACCTCAAGCCTGGATTAATGCAATGTACTCTATATGGGGCTGTCCTTGGGTCTGGTTCAGAAGCTCCAGGTGGTACAGAATGCATCAGCTAGACTGCTGATGGGGACCGATGGCTGACAGCATGTGATACCTCTGGCTAAAACATCTGCATTGGCTACCCATATGCAACCAGGCCAGGTTCCAGGTTCTTGTGTTGATATACAAATTGTTGAACAACTTGGACCCAGGATATGTTGAGGACTGCCTGAGCACTTACATCCCAACCTGATCATTGAGATCATCTGAGGGAGCGCTGTTACTGTAGTTGTCCCCCCATGTTACAGAGGCCCAACTGGCCTCAACCAGAAGTCAGTCATTTAATGTTGCTGGTCCTATCCCATGGAACACTCTTCCAGCAAAGATTTGGAGGCATCCTTGCTTTTGAGTTTCAGGCATCTCTTGAAGACTTTTTTGTGCCGAGAGGCCTATGCAGTTGTTTAAAATGTTTTTTGAGTAGCCAGTCATTTTAATGATTGTTTTGTATTGTTTTAAAATGTTTTTATGTTGCTGTACAGCGCCCTGAAGCTTTATGAGAGGGGTGGGATGTGCATACTCTAGTTAATTAATAATAAATTTCTTGATGGGGGAAGGAGACAGGGAAGTATAGGACATTCTCATAGTGTGAGTACTCATGGATTGTCAGGATATAACAGTTGTCCTCAAGATCCTTTGCCATAAAAGTTTGCACTTGGCCTGAGTTGACAGAAGGTGGGAAATTCATATATGGCTGTCATTATTTGATATTGGAACCACAATCGTAACAATGACCTCCCATCACAGGAAACATTCTATAGGGATCTAAATGAATTACTTGGAGCAAACTGTTCTTTTAATTCAATTAATTAATTGATAATTACATTATGTTGTAATGGCCCAATTTGCACATAATATTAAACCATAGTTAATTTTTAACTTTGGTTAGATGCGAACGAGCAGCATGCTTCACTCCACCGCCACTCCTGGCTGTGCAGGGGAGCAGCAAACAGAAGCCTGACTGTGTGTCATATGTGAACTAGCACTTGTGATTTGTTTTTCCATAAGTGGAAGCCAAAGTTGGGTCTCAGAATTATCATTAACAAGCATGATAAGTTAAATTCTGAATTCACACCTATAGTGGAGAGGGAATATTAGTTTTTGGAATATATAGAAGGAGTCAGTGCAAAAAACTCACTTATTAATCATAGCTCTGACTTCACTCATTGGCTAAAAACACAGACAGGTGGGAGGTGCCAGGCTGGTTTAGTTCCCAGAAATTGCTTACAAGTGTACCCACACATTTTGCTTCACAACTTTCTTTCTAGGGGGACTGGAGACTTACTTTTTTGTTTAAATGAAAGCTCAGAGTTTGGAGCCCCTTCTGGTCATTCTGGTTGCCCTTTTCTGAATCTTTTCCAACTCTGTGGTATACTTTTTGAGGTGAGGTGACCAGAACTGTTCACAGTATTCCAAATGTGGCTGCACCATAGATCTGTATAACGGCATTATGATATCAGCAGTTTTATTTTCAGTTCTTTTCCTAATGATCCCTAGTATGGAATTTGCCTTTTTCACATCTGCCGCACACTGGGTCAACCTCTTCACTGAGCTATCCAATACGATCCCAAGGTTTTATTCCTGGTCAGTCACTGCCAGTTCAGATCCCATAAGTGTGTATGTGAATTCAGATTTTTTTTGGCCTCAGTATGCATAACTTTACACTTGTTTACATTGAGCTGCATTTGCCATTTTACTGCCCACTCAGTGTGGAGAGGTCCTTTTGAAGCTCTTCGCAATCCCTTTTTGTTTTAACAATCCTAAACAATTTAGGGAGCAATCTAACTTGAGTTTACACTGGGCTGGGAGGAGTTGGTTTTGATGGACCCCCGGCTGAACTGGCAGGCTGCTGAGCTCGTCCAGCATAAGTCTACTGTTCCGGCTGAGTCGTGGTGGTGCTAGGAGCCTGCCAGGGACAGCCAGCCCAGTGGATGGAGAGCTGGTGGAAGTTGGCAGTAGCCCCAAAAACGGGGTGTTCCAGGGCTGCAGCAGGGGAGGAGCTGTGAGGGGGACTTATGCAGCACCAAACTCCCCCTTGGAGTGCTCCCCAGATCCTAATCTGGCCCAAAGTTCCACCGGCAAAAAGGCCAGTGCAAAATTATTCCAGTGGTGGTCTATGGGGAGTGCTGACTCCCTGGTAGGCCTGTTTGTGGGAGCCAGCTCTTTCCTTCTGGCTCCTGCGCACAGCTCCCAATGGAGCCTGTGTTCAGCTAGGATGGTGGCTCGCAAGCGGCAAGTGGATGCTGCAGAGCTCCCACCGGCTCCTCCTCCGCTGCCCCCCCTTCCTCTGGCTATCTCTGAATTGGGTTGCTCTGTCGTTAGCAGACTTGCCCATCTCACTGCTCACCTCCAACTCTCGGTCTTTTATGAACAAGGTAAAGAGCACAGGTCCCACTACCAATCCTTGGAAAACTAGGCAATAGTAATTCCTTGAGTTGTCAAGACCTTCTGTTTTCCCCTCCTCTGTAGTGCAGTTTTCCTGCTTATGTCTTATTTCTAGTACTCCGTAGTCTCTCCGTAGTTTGCTCTTCTTTGTTAACCTAGCAACCTTTCCTATGGTGGGTTCTCTCTAGAAGGTATTTTCTGTAAATACTACCACATAATAACTGTGGGTGGATGTTAAAGAATCCCCTCCACACATTGTTGTTGTTGTTATGTGCCTTCAAGTCGATTACGACTTATGGCGACCCTATGAATCAGCGACCTCCAACAGCATCTGTCATGAACCACCCTGCTCAGATCTTGTAAGTTCAGGTCTGTGGCTTCCTTTATGGAATCAATCCATCTCTTGTTTGGCCTTCCTCTTTTTCTACTCCCCTTCTGTTTTCCCCAGCATTATTGTCTTTTCTAGTGAATTCTGTCTTCTCATTATGTGTCCAAAGTATGATAACCTCAGTTTCAACATTTTAGCTTTAAGCGATAGTTCTGGTTTAATTTGATCTAACACCCAATTATTTGTCTTTTTCGCAGTCCATGGTATGCGCAAAGCTCTCCTCCAGCACCACATTTCAAATGAGTTGATTTTTCTCTTATCTGCCTTTTTCACTGTCCAACTTTCACATCCATACATAGAGATTGGGAATACCATGGTCTGAATGATCCTGACTTTAGTGTTCAGTGACACATCTTTGCATTTGAGGATCTTTTCTAGTTCTCTCACAGCTGCCCTACCCAGTCCTAGCCATCTTCTGATTTCTTGACTATTGTCTCCATTTTGGTTAATGACTGTGCCGAGGTATTGATAATCCTTGACAAGTTCAATGTCCTCATTGTCAACTGTAAAGTTACTTAAATCTTCTGTTGTCATTACTTTAGTCTTCTTGACGTTCAGCTGTAGTCCTGCTTTTGTGCTTTCCTCTTGAACTTTCATCAGCATTCGTTTCAAATCATTACTGGTTTCTGCTAAGAGTATAGTATCGTCTGCATATCTTAAATTATTGATGCTTCTCCCTCCAATTTTCACACCTCCTTCATCTTGGTCCAATCCCGCTTTCCATATGATATGTTCGGCATACAGATTAAACAAAAGGGTGATAAAATACACCCCTGTCTCACACCCTTTCCAATGGGGAACCAATCAGTTTCTCCATATTCTGTCCTTACAGTAGCCTCTTGTCCAGAGTACAGGTTGCGCATCAGGACAATCAGATGCTGTGGCACCCCCATTTCTTTTAAAGCATTCCATAGTTTTTCATGATCTACACAGTCAAAGGCTTTGCTGTAGTCTATAAAGCACAGGGTGATTTTCTTCTGAAATTCCTGGGTCCGTTCCATTATCCAAGGTATGTTTGCAATATGATCTCTGGTGCCTCTTCCCTTTCTAAATCCAGCTTGGACGTCTGGCATTTCTCGCTCCATATATGGTAAGAGCCTTTGTTGTAGAATCTTGAGCATTACTTTACTTGCATGGGATATTAAGCAATAGTTCGGTAATTACTGCATTCTCTGGGATCCCCTTTCTTTGGAAGTGGGATATATATCGAACGCTTCCAGTCTGTGGGCCATTGTTTAGTTTTCCATATTTCTTGACAAATTCTTGTCAAGATTTGGACAGATTCAGTCTCTCTGGGATGTTATTTAAATTGTATTTTGGCATTATGGGTGCTTTGTTGTTCTTCTTTAGCTTTACTCTGATTTTCGATATGATCAGTTCATGATCTGTACCGCAGTCTGCTCCTGGTCTTGTTTTTGCATAAAGTATGGAACTTCTCCATCTTCTATTTCCAATTATATAATCAATTTGATTCCTATATTGACCATCTGGTGATGTCCACGTGTACAGTCGTCTTTTTGGTTGCTCAAAAACTGTGTTGGCAAGAAACAAATCATTGGCTTCACAGAATTCAATAAGTCTTTCTCCTGCTTCATTTCTGTCACCTAAGCCCCATTTCCCTACAATTCCTATTTCTTCTCTGTTCCCTACTTTTGCATTCCAGTCCCCCATGATTACCATCATATCTTGTTTTGGTGTGTGATCAATTTCCTCCTGTACTTCTGTGTAAGATCTCTCCAATTCCTCTTCTTCTGTGTTTGATGTTGGAGCGTAGACTTGGATGATGGTTATGCTAATAGGTTTCCCATTTAATCTCATTGATATCACTTGCTCAGACCTTGCGTTGTAGCTCCTAATTGCTTTTGCTACATCACTTCTCACTATTAAAGCAACTCCGTTTCTTCTTGATTTCTCATTTCCTGTATAAAATATTTTGTAGTTGCCTGATTGAAAATGTCCCATTCCAGTCCATTTTAATTCACTCACGCCAAGTATTGTAATGTTGATGCGTTCCATTTCTTGCTTGACAACTTCTAACTTTCCCTTGTTCATGCTTCTCACATTCCATGTTCCTATTGTGTGCGTTGTACAACTCCAGACTCTCCTTTCGCATCTGTGCGCATCAGCCTCTGGGCTTCCTTTCGGCTTTGACCCAGCTGCGTCATTAGTCACAGCGCTACTCGTACTTGTTCTTTGTTCTTCCCCAGCAGCTCGTTGAGTGCCTTCTGACCTGGGGGTCTCATCTTACTGCACTATCTCGTATTTTATTTTGGATACTCTGTTCATAGGGTTTTCGTGGTAAGAGGTATTCAGAGGTGGTTTACCATTGCCTTCCTCTGAGTTTGGATGCATCTTAGTCTGGTGTCTCAGCTTTGACCATTCCGCCATGGGTGCCCCTGCTAGGAGTCTAGCCTTTTGGTCTAGACTCCTGACGGCATTGCTCTCAGCTTCTTCAACACTCTCAAACCCCCTCACCACGTTAAGGTGTGCATCCTAAAGGGGGCCTCCCCACATAGCAAATGCAAAATATGAACATTTTGCAAAGAAGCTGTTCTTTTTTACCTTAGTTATGTAAGGCTTGCTCAAGAGCGATAAACATAAGACCTTGCATAAGACCTCTGTATCAATTTTTTAAAAGCCTGGTGTATGTACTCTGATTACGGTCTCCAAGGTAATCACTCACATTTACTTTGCAGAGATCTTGAGTGAATTGCTCTGAATCCAGCATGCCTTCTTCATGTGTCAGTGCATGGTAATAGGTGTTTTTCATTTAGTATTGGGGGATGCGAGAAACAAAATGGTTTGGTTATGCTCAGGTAAGAAGCAATGGTAGTAGGGTAGGGTCTGGCCACCAAAACATTACCATACACCTGACAACCCCCCTATCTCCAAAATGTGCTAACATGCTTTCACACCACTGGCGACTGCAGATATGTAAGAGGTTTCTTTTACTTACTGGATTTTCTGTGGTAAGGGGAAATTTAAATGTGTAAAAAGTAAAAATGGTATGGTCTGAGCAACGTTGTGTGGGCACTGCAAAAAACGTCAGTGCACTGCATGAGCAGCATCCATTCCACAATAAACTCCCATTCAGAATCTACACTCAAACAACTGATCCTGATTTCTAGTATTGTATGAAAACAATATAGATGTTTGCTCCATCTTCAGCATTCATAACTTTGTACACGTCTATTACCCCTCCTCTTAGATGTGTTTTTATGAACAAAGATGTCCCAGCTTCTTTAGTATTCCTGGTAAGAAAAATATTCAGTCAAGTTCCTTTCATCTACTTTTCTGTAGCTTCTACTGCTCTTATGAAACTCTTTTTGAGATCATAGAATCATGGAGTCAGAAGGGGCCTATAAGGCCATCGAGTCCAACCCCCTGCTCAGTGGAGTAATCCAAATTAAAGCATACCCGACCGGTGGCTGTACAGCTGCCTCTTGAATGCCTCCAGTGTTGGACAGCCCACCAGAAGGATGGGATAACTAGAACTGTAGACAATATTCTTAATGTGTCTTAGATCTATATAACGGGGTAGTGAAGAATGTGTCATTTAGAGTGCCTCATCCAACTTTATTAAAAAATGGCTATTGCTGAGATTTTATTAAAACATTGCTAGCATCACAGTATAGTTCCGACTATGTGTGTTAAACAGCCTGTTGTCTCTTGTGCTGGTTTCTTTTCTGTGATTGGATGTTCCTGAGACACTGGGCTGGGCAGAGTATTTGGCTCTTTTGACTTGGTGGTTCAGTTGAGTGCTATAATTAGTTTTGTAGGTACAGTTCTGCAGACAGATCTACTGAAGTGTCACTGCAAAATGAGGTGTAGCGCTGAAGACTGTTCTTCTGGTTCAGCTTCAGTGTTTATCTCTGGGTATATTTCAACTCCTCTGGGACATGAATATTGAACATCAGTCCTGTCACATTCTAAAATGTCTTGGTTCTTGGGGGATTGCAATGGAGACCAATTAAGCCAATGCAAATTCATGCAGCTGCAAAGCTTCTCCTCCAGTATGGATGTTCATATATGGCATTAATTGATCAGCAGTGTAAAGTTGAACAGGAACTTTGTTAATGGCTCCAGTGCTTCTTAGTATTCATCATAATAGATGATGTAAATGGATTGGTTACAGATTCTGAACTTGCATCAACACCAGAACTGTTGGGAACAAGGAATTAGCAAGCATGCATCAGTGATTGACTCAATGGCTAATGGCTTTCATCCTAGAAAATGTTAACTGGTTGGCAAGTTCATAAAGGACAAATTCTTCTTCTTTGCTCTCTCAGATAAAAGGTTGATTGGTGTAAAATCAATGTGATTTGAGTAAATGACAATGTTGTGTAGCAGTTAGATGCGAGTCCTTCAATACCTGGTTGCTGCTTCTCTGTCTGGCTCATTTCCACCTGCCCTGGGAGAGTGAGGACTGCCTGATTCAAGTTGCAATAGCTGCTCCTGATGGTGAAGAAGCCTAGAGAGAAGCACCACTCCATTTGTTGTGGGAAGAATTGTTGGTGGTGTTTTGTTTTAAAAAAGTTTTTATCCGAACTTCTTGGCTGTAGCTAGAATTCTGCGTAAGAGCTGACGGGGCAAGTTCTGGTGTATATTTACTTTGACTTGTTCTCGATGAGCTGCACAGGAATGCTCTGAAAGGCATGGACTGAGTCTCTTAGGCAGTCACTGGCAGGACCAAGTTTGGCGTAGATAAAACAGCATTTCCTGTGTGGGAGTAATTATGGTCTGCTTGATGTATGTTGGAAAATGGACTGCCTTCAAGTCGATCCCGACTTATGGCGACCCTGTGAATAGGGTTTTCATGGTAAACGGTATTCAAAGGTGGTTTACCATTGCCTCCCTCTTAGGCTGAGAGGCAGTTCACCCAGTGAACTTCATGGCTGTGTGGGGATTCAAACCCTGGTCTCCTAGGTCATAGTCCAACACCACACTAGCTCTCACCATGTATGTTACAGCTCTCTTGATGTATATTACAGCCTATGAAAGTCTTTCATCTTACTTGCAAGGCTGCCTTACATACTTTCATAGACTTTGTGAAGTTCTTTAACATGATGAACACAAAGTCTGTTTTTTTAAAGTTGTGTTGATGGATACTGAAACCAGTTTTGAAATTTACAGTTCATGTTTTGCCAGCTGAAAATTGAACTGCAACATTTTTGGTGCTGCCAAATAGCCCAGGGTTCTAATTATGTTGTGTGTGTGTTTTTTCTCCAGATTGTTCACTCTGCATTCGTAAATCCCTGTCATACAAAGCTCAATGCCCTACATGTTGTGTGGTAAGTCTTATTTCCTGTGCTATGGTTTCTGTTTAAGCAAATGTTCTACAGCTTTCCCAACTTTTGGGTCCCCAGATGTTGTTGGACTACAACTCAAATCACCCCCAGCTAGCATGGCCAATGGTCAGGAATTATGAGAACTCTACAACAACATCTCGGGAAAAGCTGCACAGTTCTATGAATGGAGAGCACTTGGAGGTATTGGTAAATAACTGTCTGATTCCAATCTGTGCCTGGCTTATTGGACCCTAAAGTCTTGCATGCCTGATGTTCTCTTCGAAGATATCCCTTTAACTTGGCTCCAAGCTTCTTTAGTGGGGAATAGTCCCTACTCCCTCTGCTAGCAGCATACTTTCTCCTGCTGTGGTTTTTCCTAGCTCATTTACTTAACACATCATGAGAAGGGAAGAGTGATTGATGGCTTTAGGTCTCAGGGAACCACTTATTTATTTGTTTCACTCTGTTAAATGCTGCCCTAAGACGACCTCATAATTTATGCAGGGAAGAAAAGCAGCTTCAGGAGGTGGGATGATGGAAATCTGGAGCAGAGGAGGAGGTGTGCTTAACTCTTATCTCTTTCTGTAGCTTATTGGCTAAAAACGTCCCCGCCCCCACTGCCTCCAGTGGCTCCCCCAACCTGTGAGTTTTAAAAAATGTTTATACAAAGGCAAATCGGGAAGTGTGGAGATGCTGTTTTTCAAAGGCAGTCCCACATGCAGCACATTGCAGTAATGAAAAGCTACCAAGGCATGGATCACTGAAGCAAGGCTATCTCTGTCCAGATGGGTTTAGTTGGCATACCAGCCTAAGCCACTAGTGTCTAGCAAGGAAGATGGATCAGTGAACACTCCCATACTAAGAACTCTTTGCAGAACAAGCAAGTCGCCAACATTACCTCTGTCTTGTCTGGATTGAGCTTCAGTTCGTAGGTCCTCATCCAGTCGATTTCCATGATCAACATTGATTTAGCACTACAACTGGGATTAGTGAAAAAGAGAAATAGTTTGTGTTCAAAAACAAAAAGATAACTGCATGAGGAAGGGGGGAGAGCTGCTCTTTTCCCTCATGTGCCTATTGTTGAATGCTTTTGAATGCCTGAATAGGGCTATAGAGTTGGGTATTTTTCCACTTATTGATAACACTGCACTCCAGATCCCTGAATGATTTCAGTGAGTGGTTTCATACAGCTGTTGAACAGTGCTGGGGATAAGGTAGGAACCTGTGAGATCTGAAAGCATAATAAATACCATGGATTCGAGAAGAAATCCCCCAGTACCACCTTTTGGAACTGGCTGTCCAGGTATGAGCAAAAACCACCAAAAAGCAGTACTGCTGTTGCCAACTTGGACATCCTCTTCAGACAGGAATAATTGATGATATATCAAAAACTGCTGAGATACCCAAGAGAATCATAAAGTCTGCACTCCTTCATTTCTTTTTCTCTCTCTTACCAAAAGCCATCCCACATGGTGACCATGGGAGAATCAGTGCCAGAACCGGGCCTGAGCAATAGTTGACATGGATCTAGAAAATCAGGTTTGTCTAGGAGTGTCTGGAGTTGCCAGATTGCATGCTGTCAATATAGCTGGCTTTATACTTGCAGGGAGACTTTAATGTGTAGGATGATTCAGATGTCCCTATATGAGGTACCAAATTTTATGATGACTCTGCCATATGTTCTAAACTCTCATTGCCTCTCAGTTGTGGCTAGTTGACATTTGCACTTAGCCTCCTTTAAGGGTAGACTTAAATGCTTAATGTTAGGCATCACAAAGCTTCAAATATTGGTACAATTGAGAAATTTTCCATCATGATGAAGAGTTCATGTTGTATGGGAACTTTGGTACAAAATTAAAAAAATCAGATAATACATGTTATTCATGAAGGTCTCTAGCAAATGAGTAATGTACAGTATGCAATCCTGTACATGCATACTTAGAATAAATATCATTGAGTTTAGTGGAGTTTGCTCCTGAGGAAGGCCTATAGCCCCTTTGAAACTGATTGCCATTTATTGGAAAAAATAGCTTTGTTACAGTATCTGGTATGAAGAGTGTGCTTTGTTACACAGCACTTCAAACATTATTCAGTTCACACTCAGAGGATGAATTGGAGTAGTATTGTTCTGTTCAGTATATGAATTGCAAGCCAGTAGTACAAAAGATGGCTAATGTTTAACATTCTGTCCAACATAAGCTGCTGTCACTCACTTGTAAGTATTTGTAGAATACAATGCATGTGCAGTTAAATTATTATTATTATTATTATTATTATTATTATTACTACATTTGTATGCCACCCCATAGCCGAAGCTCTCTGGGCGGTTTACAGCAATTAAAAACATTAAAAACAAATATACAAATATACAAATTTAGAAACACATTTTAAAAAAACAATTTAAGAACACATGCTAAAATTATTGAGACCTTATGGGATTACCTTGAGGTGCAAATGTCTTGACATACACAGAACAGATCCAGGCTTGCTGTTTTATTATTACTCATCTGAGCAACATTTTTAGTTTGCAAAAGATCAGCTTTATCCTAGAACAGTTTTCACCATAGCCATATAAGGTAGGACCCATTTCACAGGAGAGGGAATTGAGGCTGAGAGTGACTTGTCCAAAATCTTCCATGGGGTTGGATAATTGGGAATCCAAGTTTCCCAGGTCTGCCACTCATTTTGTGGCTGGCCACACCTCCCAGGTTCCAAGTCATATGCTCTAATCTAGCCTCTGGCTCACGGTGATAGCATTCTGTATTGTTTTACTTGACATATCCGACCACACAGCTGTATACAATTAAAACTGAATGCCTAGTTAACAACCAAAGCATGCCCAAATCCTTATGACTCCTAAGATGGTGCTCAGCACTGAGGGACTGTAGCAAATCTAGAAATAATGTTTCCTAGCGAATGAAGTCTATATTATGTATACACAGCGTGTTGGCTCTAAATACTGTATCTTGTTGGAAAAGTAAATAACATGGAGCCCTATTTATACTAAGCCATAGTGGGATTAGTTATCGCTTCAAGCTTGTTGGATTTTAGTATGGTTCTTAAAAATGATAGCCTGTCTCAGAACTGTAGCAAAGGTTTTGATAAGCATTGGCAAAATATGTCTGCCTCTCATTCCATCCTCCTAAAGGTATTATTATTGTTATTATAAATTTATTTATACCCCGCCTTTGGGCCAAAGGCCCTCAAGGCAGCTTACAAAGAAAAATAAACACAAGTATAAAAAACAATACAATTCACAAAAATCAAACTAAGCAACAAACAACATTATTAAGAAAAAAAAATGTCCAGGAAAGAAACTCAGAAGCTAAAGGTATGAATTCGACTATAAAGTATTGAAAGTTCCTGCCCCCCTTGATGCCTGATGCTGGTTTTGAAGACTGCTTTGTATATATGTCTGGCACAAATAATGTTTGTTTTTGCCTTTTGTATCTTCTACATCAAACAATGTGATTTTTTTCAAAGGAACACAGTTTGGCACCATACAAGGCAACTAAAAGCAGAAGAAAGATAACTGTCAGACAGTTTTATAAAATAATAATTTGTATGCAGCAAATCTTTCTGGTATCTGTATCTATTTGTTCCATAATTAATTGAAGTTTTAGCCTTTTAAAGTTCTGCCTCCCATTCCCCTCCTTTTTGTGGCTTAATATTATAATACTTTAGTGTTTTGTTTTGTATAATACTTTAGTGTTTTTGTTTATAGTTGCAGACATAATAAAACAGTGAATTTCTGGCAATCAGAATGAAGTTTATTAGTTTTTCTGTAATAGCTTTTTATAATTTGATAAAACAAACTTAACTTTATAAATCATTTCTCAGATTTTCAGTAGAAAAGGTGATTTTCCTAGCTGCTTAGATGTTTTTAGAAAATACTTTTTGTACTTGATCTTTATGTTTTCCTTTGAATATAGCAATGTTTTCTGCGGAAGAAATGAGAGGCTACAAATTTATGAGTGAAATAATACTTGCCTGAACACTTTCTGTTGTTTTCTAGGCAGCAACAGAACCTGACCTGAAAAATAACCGGATATTAGATGAACTGGTAAAAACCTTTGGTTCTGCAAGGTACTACACAATTTTGTAAATTGCAGAGTGAGAATGCAGATGTGACTCAGTTTCCATTTGGAACTGCAATTTAAAATGTGCTATATGTTGAAATTGACAGTCTAAACCTGTGTGCAATGAAAGGGAATGTGTGATGATTCTAATACAGGGAACATATTGGCTAATTTTTAAATTGGTCAGTGGCCATATTAGATATTCCCATATTCATGCAGACTTACACTCATTCATACATACATGCAATTTTGGATTATACAGAAATATGGATAATCCTGGCAGAATCACATTGATTGGAAGCTGCTCAGAGCAGCCACAGACAGGAAGAGAGGGAGAAGGAGTAGGTGGGGATATATTATAGCTTAGCTGGAACACATAGGAACATGGGAAGCTGCCTGATACTGAATCAGATCCACTGGTCCATCTAGCTTGGAACTGGCTACACTAACCATTAATGGCTCTCCAGGAATTCAGACAGGGTTCTCTTCCAGCCCTGCCTGAAGATGCTGGGGATTAAACCTGGGATCTTCCGCATGGAAAGCAGTTGCTCCACCACTGACATATGCCACTGTGAGAACATGATGCTGGACTAGATGGGCCACTGGCCTGAGCCAGCAGGGTTTTTCTCAGGGTTTTTCAGGGAAGTGAAGATGTTTTCTGCAATGCTTTTTCTTGCCTAAAGTGTTCTATGCTGTTTGTAAACTCTCCTTGGTCAAGGCTGGGCAAATGGCTTCGCAGCAGCGCTGTAGAGTTTTCGGGAGGAGGCTCCTTTCTAGGAATGAATTCAGTAGCTGCTTAAAGAGCTCTAGCCACCAACGTACAGCTTCTCTTCCCAGACAGCCATGTGTGACAGGCCAGTGTATCCTTGCCAACCTCTCTGTCTCTCTTTCAGAAATTCCTTGCTTTTGTCTGTAGGGATGGAGTCAGACCAAAATAAATAGAGGCAGAAAGACAAGTTACTTGGCAGCCGTGTTGCAGGGGATCTATGAAGTGCAGGTTGTTTGTAGTTTAATCTAATTTTCATTTCAGAGTTGCAGCACTCTTGAGTTATGATTATATTCCTTTCTACTCAAAGGGGTCTGAATTTGTCAATTACCTTGAGATTTACTCAGTGATCATGATATGCTCTGGATATTGAATTGACCAAGCAGCCAATTAAATATATGTTAGGTTTCTTTTCTACTGAATCATAATAAAGCTTGTCATTTCTATTGTGTCCTGAGTGGGTGAATCATTTTATAGTGGCTAACCATTCCAAGATCTCTCAGGTTGGTGGCCTGGTATTATTGGTGTTGTCATTGTTGGTTTACAATTGGCAATAAAGGTATAATTTGACAAAGGCTTGTCTTTAACTCTTTGTTTACAGTAGCTGACACTGAAGGTTTAAGATTAAGGACACTGATTTTCCTCACTCTGCACTGTTCTTCCGCTTAAAAGAGACACCTTAGCGGCTGTATTGTTGTTTTTCTGTAAATTGGGTCTCCAGAATGGACTGTAGAACAACACACAATGTGCAGTTCACCCATAGGGTCTCTGCCATCATATGTACCTTTCCTCTTAATTTTTTTTTTTAACCATGGGTTGGTTCAGCTTATCCCTTACTCTTCATGGCAATTTCGCTGGTCAAAAGTGCCTTCCCTCAACCTTCTTTTTTTGTCTAAGCTGAATAGCTTTACCTCAGTCAAGCCGATGGAAATCTAAAATGAAATGAAAACAGTATTTTGACCAAAGTAGGCAATCTTAATGCTATTACTTGGGATACCATTTGAGGAAGGGTTATAGGTCAGTGACAGAGGATCAGCTTTGCATGCAGAGGGTCCCAGGTTGAATCCCTGACATCTCCGGGTAGGGCTGGGAAAGACTGCTGCCTGAAATTCTGGAGACTTGCTGCCAGTCAATGTAGGCATTATGAGCCAGATAGACCAATGATCTGACTCAGTATAAGGTAGCATCCTACATTCCAGGTGTCTCAGTATCTTAGAAAATTGACTAATCTTATTTGTTGTCCCCCCTTCCCCCTCTTTTTTATGAATTGCTTTGTTTTTAATAAACAAACAAATCATAGGGAGAACATTATGTTCATAGTAGTAATTTAACTGTGGGAGCATCAATTTCTCAAGGTAATGGTCTGCCAAATGGAAGAGAGCTAAAGAAAGCAAAAGCCACAAATAACTATATAGCTGAAGCTTCCTGATAGGAAAAAACAAAAGAGAGGCCATTTGGCAAGGTATGAGATAAAGTTGTGAAGTGGTCTGAACTACCTTCTCTTACACATGATAGGCCTCAGGCATCTCTGTTGCTTTGAGAGGAATATAAACTAGGGCTGAGCTGGAATGGACCATGTTTTCATGGACATCACTGCCTGCAAAGTGATCCCACCCATTTCAGTGATCTTTTGGGAGGTGGCTTTTGGTCAGCGTTGGGCTGAAGAAAGGAAGCACACCCTCAGCATATTTTGAGATGGGCAGCACCCTCCCCATACCAGGCATTTTGGGTGACAGAAGCAGTGCATCATGGTGAGGTTCCAGCACCATTTTCTGGTTCAAATGAATAATTACAACAATAAATGTCATAATCAATAATAACAATATTTGAGTCTTTCCAAGGAAGATTAGGGAACACTAGAGTTGTTTCTGTGGTCGTTTAGAAAGGTGGATGTGTGAGAATGGTGAAGAAACCTACTTTTTTGGTGTCTAAATCACCTGACATAAGATAACTTGCACGAGTACCACTTGCTGAGAAGTGACTGTTAAGTAAATTAAAAAAACTCTCTGGCAGTGAGCTCTCTGTAATAGAATGGCTGTTGAACTCATTGTAAATTATAACAGGAATTGCTTTTCTTAACCAGAAGCTGATAATAATTGGATATTTCCTGCCAGTTGGGCGGCTGAACTGTGTTACTATTGACTGCTTTGCCTTTTTGCTCCCCAAATATAATTTCTTTACTGGATGACTCAGAGTTCTATACCTCAGGGGTCCTACTAAACTTCTAACCTTTCTGTGTGGAGTAAATTGTGCTTTAAAAATGCAGGCAGGACTGTAGAAAATGGATTGATTCAAGAAAATATCCCAACTCATTTTGGTCTGTCCAGCCCTTTTTCAGGGAACATTTTGGTGTGTGTGTGTATGTGTGTAGAATCTTTAGTAAACTGTAATCAATCATTTATTACGGTCGATGACCAGCACCATAAAATGTTAAAACAGTAAAACAATAAAACATATCGGTATTATACGGAGAAGGAAACAAGCAGCAGCAGCCTAAGATAATATGGTACTAATGATGTTGAATTAAGACATCAGTGGCCCACCCGATATTAACTGTTATTTTTACTTGCCATCATCACTCTCCTGCAGGTAACAGCCAAAGCACAAAATCTTGCCACCTTGGCTGTCACCTGCTGGTTCCTATCGGAGAGTAAATGTTCTAAATAAAATGTGTCAGACTTCCCTGGGATTTTTTGGAGAATTGGGTTTATAAGATCGAATTGGGAGTCTCGATAAAATGGACAATACAGCAATACATCTGCAGCTGTCTCCATACTTCCTGTATCACAGGGGCATAAACGCTCCTGTACTGGCACCTTGCTAAATCTACCTTCTAAAAGCGGAGAAGGTAAGACATTAAGTCTAGCAAGTGTGAAAGCTTTTCTGTGCTTAGCAGTCGACAAATTTCTCATATAATTTGTTGTCGTAAACTTTCTTGCATAATCTCCATAGTTGGAATAGAGTGCAGCCAGACTCAAATGGGTTTGTAAATCAATGTCCATGATTCGCTGAGAGATATGCCATAATAGTGGGGATAGAAAAACCCAAATGCGACAATTTCATTGACAATTCTCTTTTCCATCTGGATTAAAAAACTAAACCCACTGGGAAGAACATTAGTTTTAGCCAGAAGTTTATCTTATATATCAATGCACGAGCCTCAACAGAGATTTGGCCCACCTCCAGCTGCAAAATTATATTAGGGACACATAACGGGGTACCTAATATTGCTCTTATAAATTTAGTTTGAACAGTCTCAAAAGGTGCAAAATTATCAAAAACACAGTTGGGAACCGTACAGCATCTGGGCTATGCTCTTAGCAACAAAAACCTGTAGGGCCACGGGGATATATTGGCCACCTTTGGTGTAATAAAAAGATAGCAGTGCCTTTGTACTTCTCTGGACATTCGCAATGGCATTTTTTAATTGAACCTTCCATGAGCCCGTTGAATGAAAGGTTACACCTAAATATCTATAGAAGGTAACCTGCTCAATTTGATGGTCATTGATCTGCCATCGATGCCTACTCCTCCTCCTATTAAAAATTAAGATCTTAGACTTTCATAGTTAATTGTCAGTCGTTCTTCTTTGCAATATGAGGCTAAAGCACTTAAAAGACATCTCAGACCAATTCTTGACAAAGATAAAAGTACTGTATCATCAGTGTAGAGAAGGATTGACATGGGTCTATTTGCCAACTTGGGAGGATGAGAATTTACCTTTGATAGGGTTTCAATCAAAGAATTAATGTAGAAGTTAAACAACGTGGGAGCTAAAATGCATCCCTGTTTCACTCCATTACCTGTTAAGACCAACACGATCACATTTAACCCTCAAGTGTGTGTTTTCACAGAGACTATGCATTAATATAAGAAGCCTCCTATCGATGTTTGTGGCCTCAAATTTTTCCCATAGTTTGTCTCTTGAAATCTAATCAAACGCAGATTTAAAGTCAATAAAAGCTTCATGAAGCCCCTCCTTTGTTGATAGAGAATACTTTTCCATAAAATATCGAAGAACAAGTCCTTGATCAATTGTGGAACAACCCATCCTAAAACCGGCCTGCTTGTCACCAGGTATATTTTCCTGCTCTAGCCAGCTTAATCGTTTCTCGTGCAAATGAGAAGCATATAGCTTGCTAATTATACTTAGCAAGCTTATCAGTCTGTAATTAGCAGGATTGGACCTTTTTTATATATTGGGATAATGATGGCCAGCCCCCAGTCCTCTGGAACATATGCTGTATGATCAGTGCATGTAAATAATGATGCTAGGATAGGGGCCCACCCCTCTAAATTTAACTTAAGGAGTTCTGGTGGAATATTATCACTCCCTGGTGCTGTACCAGCTTTCAATTTAGAGATAAGGTTTTTGACTGCATGGGAGGTGACCGGCGGCCACTCGGGGAAACTACTTATGTCTGTCTTCAATGTCTGGTGACAGCTTGGTCCTGTTGCAAAAGGCTTCTTGGCCTTTTGGCTAAGATCAAGTGTAGTAAACTGTTATCTACCAAACTGTTTCAAATAACCACCCTGTTAAAAGAATAAAATAAAATAGAGCAATTCCTACAGGGGGTAACATTGTACCCTTTTGAAAAGGGGCATTATTTGACATGTGGCTTGTCCCATGTAGTAGTAGTAGTAGTAGTAAGTAGGACCAGGGTGGCAAACAAATATATATGGAGACTGCATAGTAGTATAGCAAGTGTGGGGAACCTTTGGCCCTCTAGATGTTTCTGAACTACAATTTCCCTACATCTAACCACCTAGAATCTACCCCTAAATAATGTTTATATATCCTAACAGGAGTTGGGCCTCAAAATATTTTCTTGAATCAGTATGTTTCCTTGACACCTTTTATGGCAGAGGTGAGGAACATTGTTGCATTACAACTCCAGACATTGCTGGACAACAGCTTCCACCATCCCTAACCTTTGGCCGTGCTGGCTGAAGCTGATGGGAACTGGAGTCCAACAGCAACTGGAGGGCCACAGTTTCTCCATTCCTGTTCTATGATCTACTTTGTGTTAGTTTTTAGTGCTGTCATTCTCTCTTGTGACTAAAAAAAACACACATATTGGTTTTCCTTTGGCCTTTCCTTTAGGTCTGGCTTCCCTCTTTTGAACACCCATATGTTATTTATATATTATTAATTAATTAAATTTATATCCCACCTTTCCTCCCAATAGGAGCCCAGGGAGGCAAACAAATATATATGGAGACTCAATAGTACTATAACAGGAGTGGGGAACCTTTGGCCCTTCAGATGTTTCTGAAATACAATAGCCATCATCCTGGGCCATTGACCATGCTTGCTAAGGGTGATGGGAGTTGTAGTTCATCTGGAGGGCCAAAGGTTCCCAAGTCCTGCAGCATAGTATGGTTCCTCCCACCCACTCCTCTTGAGATAGCTCTCTGAATGTTAAGAGTTAGTTTTGGTATGACAAGTTGTAACTTGTGAAGTAATATGCCTAGTGGATGAAGTAGAGAGAAAGATGCCAAACCATGAGATGAAGAAGTTTTCAGTGATATGTAAAAAGAAAAGAAAAGCCATCATCCATACAAACCTTAAGAAGGTGTGCTCTGGTTTTGAGTATGCTGGTTTTGGTCCCCCCCCACCCCCGCCATATGAGGTACGTTGGTTTAAACTCCAGGAACGAGGGCCCATCATTCTGCCTGTAAATCTTGTCAGGAATTGAAACTCCCCTAAGGAAAGAAAACAAAGATTATATATTATATTTACAAACAGACTCGTACTCACTCATGGGAGATATCACAGTTGTTATTGGAACTTCCTCATGAGTGAGCATCCTGAAAATGTGATACATATTTAGTTTGGCCAACCTGATTATTCCAAAAGTTTGAAAACTGGACATTTCTTAACTGGATAAATATGATGCACCAGAGGGAGCAGGACTTGGCAGCATACCCCTATTTTACCTAGTGTGTTTATTTACATGTGAGTAAATAGAACATCCAAGTAGGGCTAACAGTGAGGTCAAGATAGCTAGTTTGGCAACTCCAAAATCTGAAATTCGGCACATGAACAGCTTGAGATTACACTGATTACTAGAAAGCCTGGAAGGGAAACATTTGTAAAGTTTTTTCTCTGTTTCTCTGGAAACAGGAGGATGGAAGGAAGAGCTGTAATAGTGGAACACAAATTTTGGCCAGCTCGTCACCAGAGTATGATGTCATAAAACACTGGCATCATACTTGGTGTTCCTTGACCATTTGTCTATCAATTGTTCCTTCAACTGAGTCAGGAGTAGGTGAGTACTTGTACATTGTGCTTAGTTTGGGAGCCACTGAGAAAACATTAAGTATCTTGTTGCTTTCTAAGTGGTTCCAAAGCTGGCTTTGGCTTCAGCTCTTCTCCTGTGCTGGGTTCACTAGATCAAAAGCTATGATTAGTACTGAATGTGTTTTTGTAGCCCTGGTTAAGACACTTCCCATGTCTTCTGTCCATGGCAAGCAACCCTAATGAGAAAAAGAGACCAAGATGGGTGGGAATTCCTAAGAAAGGAAATTATGAAGGCACAATGGCAAACAATTCCAACAAGGAAAAAAGGTGGAAGCCAGCGCCAGTGTGGCTTCACAAAAAGCTTAGAGATGATCTGAAAACAAAAAAGGCCAGGCCACAAAGGAAGAGTACAGACAAGTATCATGGATTTGCAGGGATGGCGTCAGGAAGGCTAAAGCTGAGAATGAGCTGAGGTTAGCAAAAGCTGCTAAAATCAATAAAAAAAGCTTTCTTTAAGGTACATACATAGCAAAAGACAGAGAAAAGAAATGGTAGTACAGCTGCTCATTGAGGATGGCAAAATGATAACAGATGACAAAGAAAGGGCAGAAGTGCTAAATTCCTACTTGGGCTCAGACTTCTCTCAAAAGAGGGTCTATGACCCTTCTGGCAAATAACATACAAGTTGAAGAGGCAGGATTGCAGCTTGAGATTGATAGACAAATGGCCAAGGAATAACTAATTACTTTGAATGAGTACAAATCTGAAGGGCTTGATGAACTGCATCCTAGAATATTGAAGGAACTCTCTGAAGAACTCTCAGAACCATTGTCTATTACCTTTCCGAAATCTTGAAGGATGGGTGAAGTCCCGGATGAACGGAGGAGGGCTAATGTTGTCCCTGTTTTCAAAAAGGAGGAAACTGGGAACTACAGACCAGTCAGACTGACATCAATCCCTAGGAAAATTCTGGAGCAGATTATAAAGTGAATTGTCTGCAAGCACTTTGAAAACAATGCAGTGATTAGAAGCTGACAGGGATTTGTCAAGAACAAATCCTGACAGACTAATCTTATCTCATTTTTGGATCGGGTAACCTCCCTGGAAGACTGTGGGAATGTTGTTGACATAATATATCTCGACTTCAGCAAAGCTTTTGACAAAGTGTCCCATGATATTCTGATTAGCAAACTAGCTAAATGCAGGCTGGATGGAACGACTATCAGGTTGATCTACAGATGGCTCCAGAATCGTACTCGAGTGCTTATCAATGGATCCTTCTCCAATGAGGGGAGGTAACGAATGGGGTACTGCAGAGCTCAGCCCTGGGGCCAGTGCTCTTCAACATTTTTATCAATGACTTGGATGAGAAGGTGCAGGGAATGCTTATCATATTTCCAGATTAAACAAAATTGGGAGAGATAGCTAATTCCCTGGAAGATTGAATTTTATTTCTAAGTGATATTGTTAGGCTGGAGCATTGGGCTGGAAACAGTAGAATGAAATTTAACAGATAAGTGCAAAGTTCTACACCTAGGAAAAAGAAACCAAATACGCAGTTATAAGATGGGGGATAGTTGATCGCAATCTGACTATGAGCCAACAGTGTGATGTGGCTGCAAAAAAAGGCAAATGCTATTTTAGGCTGCATTAACAAAATTATGGTGTCCAAATCACGTGAAGTACTAGTTCCCTTCTATTTGGCAGTGCCTTTTATTAGCTTCGGCTGGTAAGACAGCTGTGACTATTTCTGGACTCGGATAGTGTGACTACTGTTGTCATGCACTGGTAACCTCCAGGCTGACTTACTATAATGCGCTCTATGTGGGGCTGCCCTTGAGGTTGGTCCAGAAGCTGCAGCTGGTACAAAATGTGGTGGTGGGACTTCTCACTGGGGCAGGGTACACTTTAAGAAGGATGCAGACAAACTGGAACAGATTCAGAGGAAGGCAACACGGATGATCAGGGGATTGGAAACAAAGCCCTATGAGGAGAGACTGAAATAGCTGGGCATGTGAGAACAGAAGACTGAGGGGAGATATGATAGCACTCTTCAAGTACTTGAAAGGTTGTTGCACAGATGAGGGCCAGGATCTCTTCTCAATCATCCCAGAGTGCAGGACACTGAATAATGGGCTCAAGTTACAGGAAGCCAGATTTTGGCTGAACATCAGGGAAAACTTCTTGTTATTTATTTATTTTTATTTATTATTTAATTTATATCCCACCCTTCCTCCCAGCAGGAGCCCAGGGCAAACAAAAGCAGTAAAAACACTTTAAAACATCATAAAAACAGACCTGAAAATACATTAAAACAAAACAACTTTAAAAACATTCTTTAAAAAAGTTTTAAAAACATCTTAAATAAAAAGGGTTAAAAAACATATTGTTTGGGGAAAAAAATGTTTAAAAAAACCAAAAGCAATTCCAACACAGACGCAGACTGGGATAGGTCTTGTTGAAAGAGGAAAGTCTTCAACAGGCGCCGAAAAGGTAGCAGAGATGGTGACTGCCTAATATTTAAGGGGAGGGAATTCTACAGGGTAGGTGACGCCACACTAAAGGTCCATTTCCTGTGCTGTGCAGAACGGACCTCCTGATAAGATGGTATCTGCAGGAGGCCCTCGCCTGCAGAGTGCAGTGATCGACTGGGTATATAAGGGTAAGATGGTCTTTCAGGTATCCTGGTCCCAAGCTGTATAGGGCCTTGTATGCCAGAACTAGAACCTTGAACCTTGCCTGGTAGAGCGGTACAACAGTGGAACCAGTTACCTAGGAAGGTGGTAGGCTCCTCAATACTGGAAACATTCAAGAGTCAGCTGGACTAACCTCCTGCTCAAAGCAGGAATCCAACTTAAAGCATACCTGACACGCGAGTATGCTTCAAGTTGGATTCCTGCATTGAGCAGAGGGTTACATTTGATGGCCTTATAGGCCTCTTCCAACTCTATTATTCTATGATTCTTCCAGGTCACTCACAAAGCTGAAATTTATTACGTATGTATACAACATGTTTCTTCTTTCTTCTTCTCCAGTAACGTTTGTGGATAATAAAACTTCATGTCCTTGTCCAGAAAAAGAGCTATGATTTGAAGTTAGCTTCCCCCACCCACTAACCATAGTTAAGATTAGCCTGTTGGGGGAGGGGGTAGCGTGTAAATCCAAGGCTTGCTGTGACTTGTTGACTTGTCCTCCTTATACCGCACTGTGGTTTAGCTTTAAGAGCAAGCACAGCTGCTATAAGGCAGCTTTGTATGTTCCTTACCACCCATAAAAGATTCCTACTCAGATTGAGTATGTGATCAAGCCTTTTGAAGTAAACATAGGTTGAGCCTGAAGAAACATATTGGGTGTGAAATAAGATGTGTAATATTGTAATGGTCTCCCTGGCCCACTTCATAATGATCCCAGTCATAAAAACTATGAACATGATTTGTAACCACATGTTCCCTCCTTGCTCCTTGTTTTACACGCCCACCTTCAGTGAAGTTTGCTTGGTTTCTTAAAACCCTGTTTCTCATGCCATCTGTTTTAAGGGCTTCCTCTAAACTATGCTTTATTGACCCAAGATCCGTATGTCTCAACAGCTTTGGTTGCTTTTCTTATCTTTTAGGACAAACTTTTTTTTTACATTTGATGTTTTATATATTTAAAACAAATTACAGGAAGCAAAAAGAAGCTTGACTTTAATGTGGCAAAATAAAGTTTGATTCTCAGGTATCAATCAATCAATCAATCAATCTTTATTGATACGGTCATAGACCAAAAGACATTTATAAATAAAACTACATACATTTATAATAAAAGGTTACAAAGTTGCAGTCATGTTAAAACAGTAAAACAATAAAACAACAAGGAAAACAGTTACAGTTGGGTGGCGGAAGCTTCTGAAAGGATAGATGCCTTCCGAATTGATTGAGCCGCAAAAATAAATTTAGCAACTGACAAGATAGTATCCTTATTAGCTGCTGACAAAAGATGTAAAAGTAAACAGTTAAGCGGTTTGTAGGGGTATTTATTTATGATGGGGGTTATGAATTTGGAGCGAATATCGTCATATAGGGCGCACTCAAAGATGACATGAGAGAGAGTTTCTATGGCGCTGACACCACAAAGGCATAATCGGTTTGCATACGGGATACGTTTAAATCTCCCTTCAAGTAAGGCAGAGATAAGACAGTTAAATCTAGCCTTTGTAAAGGCTAGACGATATTTGGGGATCGTAAGAGTTTCCAGATAAGGGGCACTGAGCATAGGCACAAAGCTCAGACCAAAGTGAATAGGAGAGCAGGTCGAGGTGGCTGCAGTTATGGAGCGTTGGAAGTCCATATCGTTGATACGAGTCCGGATAGAATGTTTAACTGTCTCTGGAGCGAGGGACATCAGATGTTCAATTGAGAGGCCAATACTTGCAAGGTAATTTGTAAATGTACGGGCCCATTTCGAGGTAAAAGAGTCTTCCCAGAGTAAAGGGAGATAGCCAGTAGATTTTTCATAAGACATTTTAAACCAGAAATTTAGGGCGGCCAACCACGCTTGAGACTCAAGTGAGACTAGGCCAGATTCTAACCTAAGGACCGCCGCAGGAACGCACCTGGGAACGCCAAAAATTTGTCTGAGAAACAAGGAGAGAACTGCCTCCGCAGAAGAGTTGAAGGCGCCAATCCATAAAGGTACCCCGTAGAGAAGTTGAGAAATAGTTTTGGATCTAAAAACCTTTAGGGCTGCCGGAATGTATTGTCCTCCTTTAGTGAAGAAGAACCTTCAAATACCACTGGCTGAGTTGCGAGCAGTAGAAATAGCCCCTCGGATATGGGGATTCCAGGACAGAGAGGAATGAAAAAGTATACCAAGGTATTTGAATTGAGAAACCTGTTCTATTTTATGGGTATTAATTGTCCATGCGTGAGCAGGAGAGTGCTTGGCAAAAGCTAAGATCTTAGTTTTGGAAAAGTTTATAGATAGTTTGTTATCATGACAGAAACTCATAAAAGCTTTAGTTAGGTGTTTGAGTCCTACTTTAGAAACAGAAAGGAGAACAGCGTCATCTGCATACAATAACAAGGGACAATGCAGGTTTGCTAACTTAGGGGGGTGGAAGTCCGGGGATTGACAATAAAGGGACAGATCATTCATGAAAAAATTAAATAAAAGTGGGGCTAGTATGCAGCCTTGTCTAACTCCTTTTGTTGTAGTAATGGGGTTTGTGAGATGACCTTCACGACTACATCTAACACGAAAGGATGTGTGGTGGTGCAGACGGCTAATTAAGAAGAGGAGTCTCTTGTCGATCGTAGATTTTGCGAGTTTCGCCCATAGTATCTCCCTAGGGATGGAATCAAAAGCCGATTTCAAGTCGACAAAGGCAACAAACAGGCCGTTACCCCAGCGGTTCTTGTATTTTTCAGCTAAGTGATTTAAAATCACACAGTGTTCTATCCCAGACCTACCTTTCCGGAAAGCTGCCTGCTCCCTCCCAAGGATATTATCCTCCTCCAACCAAGATGAGAGTCTCTCTTTTAAGTAGCAGGCATATAGTTTGCCAATAATGGAAAGGAGGCTAATTGGGCGGTAATTTGCTGGGTCCTCTTTGTTCCCTTTTTTAAATATAGGGATAACTATGGATTCAAGCCAAGACTCAGGGAAGCATCCGGAATTATTGATCAGAGTAAAGAAATTTGCTAGAAGAGGGGCCCACCAAGCTTGGTGCGCCTTCAACATTTCAGAAAGTATGTTATCAGGTCCAGGAGCTTTGCCGGATTTCAAGCTAGCAATCAAATCAATAATTTCTTTTTGGGTTACAGGTGGCCAAGTGGGAAGATTTGTTAAATTATCAATAAAGGAAACAGCATTTACAGTCTCGTTGTTTGCAGAAAAATATTTCTCCCAGAGGTATGGGGAAATGTGGCAAGGGGCCGGATTTAGTGGGCTCATAGAACCAGAAATCAGCTCCCAAAAACACTTCGAATTATTTGATCTGGAGGCTTGAATTAGGGCTTCCCAATCTTCATGCATCACCTGCCTTTTTTTGATGACTATCATATGCTTGTAGTATTTTTTGATAATAAAATACTCAGGGGGGAGGGGGGTTAAATTTTGGTGTCGATATTGAAGGTATAGCCGTCTCAGCTGTTTCTTAGCATCAAGACAGTCCTTATCAAACCATCTGGGAAAACCAGTGGTAGGAGGAGCCCTGAAGGAAGAAGATGGTGGGATAATAGAGGCTTTAAGTTTGGTAATTAAGGAGTTATACGCTATTGACGCTAAATATGAATCAGAAGCATGCATGATCTCCCTCTGTAAGGACAGGGCAGAGGGGGAAGTGAGAAATAAGGCCACATTAGAGGCTACTGTGGGAGTCCAAAATGTCCTTTTATGGGTAGGGTGGATTAGATTTGCCATTGGTTTATGGGTAAGGAGCAAGTGACCGCGTTCTGGTAGATAAAAGGAAAAGGTAAGGGGAAGGTGATCACTATCCTGTCTGGAGCCGACAGAAAAGTCCGAAATAAACCTGAACAGGGAATGCGAGATCAAGGTGTAATCGATGACACTGCACCTGAGGCCAGAGATGTAGGTAAATTCCGCACATGAATCTATCTGCTTATGACCGTTCAACATTATTAGGCTGTGTCTAGCAAGGAATCGGTATAAACATATTCCACCATAATTTATCTTGGGGTCCTTGGAAGTCCTAGCATAGCCTGGGAGGTATGGGGTGGTGTCCTCGCCCCCCCAGAGGTTTGAAGCAAATAGCGCATCATTGTGGGGGCCAGACCTGGCGTTGAAATCACCCATAACAATGAGAGGAGCTTTGGGGAATTTAGCCTCGAGTGATGTTAGATAATTGGTAAGAACGTCCCAGTCACAGTCAATTTGTGCCCGAGAGGCATGAGGGGGAATATAAACATTTACTAACAGAAAAGAAAATGTGCTAAAAGATAATAAAACAGCCTGTGCAATGTTTTTACAAGGGGTTAAACTTATAGAGCGAGCTGTTACAGAAGTAGAAATGAGTATGGCTAGGCCTCCTTTGGGTCTGCCTTTGGAACTGGGTTGGGAATAGGTCGCTGGTAAACATGAACAAGAGAAACCATCCACTATTAATTTAAGGGTACACCACGTCTCCTGTAAGAAAATTAAGTCAAATTTGTTCAGAAAAGTAATACAGTCAGGAATTTTTTGTTTGGCATTCCACCCTGCAATGTTCCAGGAGAGAAGGTGGAATGTAAAATTAGGTGAGAGAACAGAAACCTGGCATGCATTAATAATTGGATTCGTAGGATGAGAAATTACCTTTGCTGTATAAGATTTGCAGAGTGAGTGCTGTGGTGTCCTGAAATGAGGGTTTACCATTTTTTCAGGAGATTCACAGGATAGAATCGGGTTTTTAGAATTTAATAAGGGTTGTCAAGTCAGTTCAGGAACCTCATGTACTATCACATCACATATTGTGCTAGGTCTACAAACATTTGAGTAACAATGTGGCAGTACCTTTAGGGGAACTTTCAGAGGAGAAACTTGAATGCTGGATGGTGAGTTCAGTTCATAGTCCTCCAAGTATCTGGAACATGTCCTTTTTGCCCTTAGATTGTTTAACAGATTCTGCATTTTGTTTATGACCTCACTTTGTTCATTCTCAGTGAATGTATGGAAACTATTTAATAGTTCCTCCTCTCCCTCACAAGCAAAGTCAAATGCAAGATCTTGATTTTCCTTACTGTTTACCAGAGAAGGAGGTGACTGTAACGGAACGAAAATGGGAGCTGGTGGTGGGGAGGAGCTTACTTCATCCAAAATAATAAGATCAGAGTTTATGGAGTTAAGTGTTTCAAAGTTTAATGTTTCTTGTGCTGGGGGAGTCAAAGGGGATAAGTTCTTTTCCAGCATAGTTGGTCCTAATGATAGAGAAGAGCAGTTCATGTTTAATGTGCTTTTAAGAGGAAAGTGTTCCAGGAATGGATCCAAGTTTCCAGAGTTTGATATATTTTTGCTGCTGTTCGAGGAAAACTTCCTCCTCTCATGTGAAGAGATAAGGTTTGTTGTTGGAGTTCTCTTTGTGAACAAGGAAATTGGACTGGCCAGGTTTGTGAAATGTCTCTGAACGGATATTCCATGGTAGCTGAGAAGGGATTTATTTGCAATTATCCGTGCTGTTGTCTCAGCCGATTTAAAGGTAAGTAAAGCAGACGTTTTTGTTGAGGGGTTGTAAAGGAATTCCACATACGAGATATCGTCAGGCCGTAAATCCATTACACCTAACGACTGGAGGGCGTAACACACTCTTTGCTTCCTGATGTTTACTTTTTCTTTGATGTTAAGAAGAGGAAGATTCAGCAGTGCAAGTTTGTTTGAATTATATTTGAGAAGCCAATTCCCATTTGTATTCTCTCGTCGTGAAATCTTGTTATTGGTAGAGCATATTCCGCTATAGGACCTCGGGTTGGGGTGAGTAAGTAGCTCTGGAAGATTTGGACTTTTTTTGCTTTCTGGTAAGGCTTTGCAATAAGATCTAGGGGGTGTTCTCGCTGTAGATGAAGCAGATAAATTCTTTGTTTGCGAAGCTGTTTGCTGTTGAGCTTTAAGTACTTTAAAAAGTTTCTGAAAGTTCATCTTCTTACTCCTTGGCGGTTTGTAATTTTTTATGTTTTTGGATTTTTTCTCCTTAGGTGCAATACGAGGTTTCTTTATGTTTGCACACTTCAGTGTTGTTGTTGTTTTGTGGGGGGGAAGAGTGTAGTTTAGGCTCAAATATAGTTTGGATAGTTCTTCCATAAATGATTTTAAAAGGTTGTTTGTTTCTTCCAAAAAAGCTTTGATGTTTTCAGTCTCTTTTGCCACAATGGCTAATTGTAACTGCAGACATTTTTGGCCAGTTAGAAGTAGTTTTTGGCCAATTTGTGCCAGTTCCGTGGTTTCAGTAACTTCTGTAGAGCAGGCAGAAGATGGCTGTGATTGAGTAAAAATGGGAGTCTGGCTGTCGATGTCTGTAGCATGCACAGTAGACAGAATGTCTAAGGGGGAATGTAAGTCAGTGTCCTTGTACAGAGAGGAAGATGGCGTCTCCTTGCTTTCAGGTACCTGCAGCAGAGAGTTGATCAGACTAGGTGTATGCGTCTGCCCAAAAAGGGGATCTGTGGATGTTCCATACACCAGGCTTTGTATAATTTCTGGGTCATCCCTTGCCTGGAATTCCTCACTCAAGCAGGAACAGAATTGTTCTGTTTCGATTTGGGAAGGGGTTTTCTCAATAGATCGTGACGCATTTCTCTTTGTCTTATCCGCTTTGGTTGGTAAAAAGAAGTTTGTAATTTTAAGCTGTTGATCCCCATTCCCAGATTCTTCCAAAACCTGTTCTGATTTATGGTCATGTTCATAACATCTTTTCCTTGTTTGAACCATTTTAAAAACTATAAGGTTTGCCTTTTAAACTCTAAGATGAACGGAGGTATAATTATAAATTGTCGACTCCAAGGCTAAGTAGTTTTATCTTAGGAATCCTTAGATTTTGTTATGGTAAATTATATTCCTTGAGTTAGTAATGCGAAGCAGAGTTGTGACTCACCGGCTGATAAAGAGTCTGTTTTCTTGCTGATAAAATGGTTCCATAGCCTTCAAAAAATAGGTGTTGTTGATGCTGTTAGGTTCCAGAATAAAAATTTCCAAAGAATATCTCTAAAGATAGCAAAAAAAGAGGCGAGGTGGGTATGAGCTCCAGAGCTCGCTAGTGGACCTGCCTGCCAGCAGCCATCTTCCGTCGCAACCACCAGATTCTCAGGTATTTCTTTTAGTTGAGAACCATAGATATTCTGGAAAGGATTGTTTTAAATCCCACAACATTAATATTTTACTTTCTTCTTTGTGCCTGAATCGTCTTAGGGACAGATTTACTGGTGTATTATTTTATTATTTTCTTGCTGTATCTAATATTGCACAGAACAAGTAGTGCTCCTTGTACCCAGTCTGATACTCGGCTATAATCCTTAACTACTTCTGATTTCCTTAATGGATCTGAATAAATCTTATAAGTCAGGGAGGCTGAATAATCTATTCCTTTGTGACCTAAAGGGCTGTCAGCTTCCCAATGTAGACCAAATCAATAGATGCTCAACATGGTGTCCTCAGCTAACCTCAGGTGCCATTAATACAGTACAGGAAAGCCTGCAGTCTCAGGAATGTTTGCACCTTAATCTGAGAGTTACTGTTGGGTACCATAAGTTAATAAAAAATAAATAGATATCAATATGGACTGCCTTCAAGTCGATTCCGACGTATGGCGACCCTATGAATAGGGTTTTCATGGTAAGCAGTATTCAGAGGGGGTTTATCATTGCCTTCCTCTGAGGCTGAGAGGCAGTGACTGGCCCAGTGACACCCAGTAAGCTTCATGGCTGTGTGGGGATTCAAACCGTAGTCCAGCACCTTAACCATTACACCACACTGGCTATGGAAATGCTGATCTGATTCAGTGCCTTGAGACAGATGCGAAGACATTAGGTCCTGAATAATTTCTCCCTCACTCTCTTCCAGTCTTTGTCTCCTTCCTTTTTTCTTGCTTTTGAAACATTAGAAGCTGCCAAAGTGTTAAACTGTAACGGTGAGTTTAGCAAACTGTGCTAGAGGGGGAAGAGAGGTTTTTGTTTTTTTCTTTGTAAATCATGTTTTGTAGTTGGGCTTTGTGTGATTTCTATAGATCTTAGGACATGGGTCATTTCACCTGAGAGCGGTCTATATCTGAGCGTTGTTTGATCACGAGGGGAAATGGTTGTGTGAATGTGACTCTATACAGCTACCCTTTTCTGTAGTAATAACACTTTTTCAGGTATTGCAGTCATGGAATGATTATACTATGCACTGTTTCCACATGTGAATATGGTACTACAGTTTCTTTTTGCATAGGGCAGTGTTTCTAAAACATTTTTCCCCACTGACCACTTCAAAATTGCTGGGGGTCTTGGTGGACCACTTGCATATTTTTTTGGCCTATTGTAGCAATTATAATTCCATCGAATTCAAATTATAGTACAGTAAAATTCAGTATAAGAAATAAAATAAGCAATACAATACTATTAAATTTAAACATCAATATTTAATGCAATGGATGTGCCCTGTCCCATCTTCAAATCACAAATCCACAAACATGCAGTAGTCTGCAAGCCACAGTTTGGGAACCCCTGGCAAAGGGGAAACTGACTGTGCACCTGTCCAAGGTTAGTGTTTCTTGTAGGAAAAAGAGGACTAGTAATTTGAAGTTTTTATTACCTACTTGAGTCATGCTGTGATCAGCTTGATATGGGATAATCTATAAGAGACTTGCAGAGGATCCTGCATTTTCATGCATTTGTGAAGGACACAGTTGGGCTCAATGCCTTTCAGAACCCTTCAAGCTCTACAGTTCTATGATTATATAGGCAACTTTTGCTTTTATCCCCAGTATCTGAAGGTCTTTATTCTGTGATAACTTTGTGCAAGAAGATGCAAAACAACAACAACCCATTTTGAAGTATCTTAATTATCTATTGCCTGTTGGTTGCAGCAAATATATTCATCCTCACTGAGGGTTATTTTGTGGTTGTTGTAGACAGAGCTTGGAAAAGTTACTTTTTTGAACTACAACTCCCATCAGCCTGAGCCAGCATGGCCACTGGATTGGGCTGATGGGAGTTGTAGTTCAAAAAAGTAATTTTTCCAAGCTCTGGTTGTAGAGCAGGGGTAGCCAGTGTAGGGCCCTTTAGATGTGATGAACTACAATTCCGATCAGACACTGCCAGAATGGCCAATGGTGGGGCCCTTTAGAAGTGATGAACTACAACTCCCATCAGGCCCAGCCAGAATGGCCAATGGTGAGGGATGATGGGAGCTGGAGTCCACAACATCTAGAGAGCACTGCTTTGGCTTGCCCCTGTTGTAGAGCAGCTATACATAGACACTTTTACTGCTGCTGCCTTCACTACATCTGTTTTTTTGTGAGGAATATGCTGCAGATTCAGAACAGAATAGTGGCTTCTTGTTGCCTATCTTGACCTTCTTTTGTCTGTTTGACATCTCCAGCTTTGCAATGTCTAGTTTTGACCATTGAATTGTCCTTGTAAGCTGGCTTCTACAAACATGCAATTCCTAGTCTGCTTGTATTTTGTATCCAGGACCTGTTTTAATGTTCTGTAAATAAAACATAAAAATAAGTTGTAGACTTCGAATGAAAGCGTGTGTGTGCTGCTAAAAATAGTCTATTGTGTATTAATAGTTCCAATTTGCCTCGTATCAAGTAAGATTAAGGCATTCATAATAATTTCATTATAAAATGCATGCCTGTGATAGAGTTTACAGAGGAACCATTGTATATTTTATGAGGTAATAAAGAGGTAATTATGATGAATATATTTGGCTGGTTTTGTCTTTTAAGTTTAAAAGATATGTTTCCAACTTCAACTGATCCTTGGAAAATGTGACATTCTCGGTCAGTGGAGGAGTGGAGCAGATAGGAATGGGTTAACTCCTCCTGGAGGTAGAGTCAACACTTGAAAAAAGATTAGTTGGTGGCCAGCCAGAAGGGGGAGGGAACCATCTTCTCTTCTTCAGTTCTTGACTCTGTCTGAGTGAGCAACAGAGTCAACCTATTCTTCCTGGGTCCCCATAAGTTGCTGTTTTACTCTGGCAAGAGAGTATTTTTCTTCTGCTGCAAATGCAGCACACAGGCTTTCTGCCTCTTTCTATTCCTTCACTCCCCGCCATTCAGCGAATAGGCATATACAGGAGAGGAAGATAGGGTTTGCTTCTGCAAGGCGCAGGGAGCGTGGACATGGCAGCAGCCGGGATTTGTCCTCTGCTTTCCCCACAGTCCTTCATTGGAACGCTCCTCTTCGATCCCAAGGAGATGAAAGCCTCTCCTGGAGTGTTGCTGTTGCAGAGCCAGAGAGGACCATGGACTGGTCCCTTGCTGTCCATGACTCTTGTAGGACAAGAGACATCCCCCCCCAGCAACCATCTCCACAACACACGGCTGCTGCCTTGCCACCTTTATAGGTACAGCCACTAGGTTTCTTTTCTAAATGGGGGGGTGCCTGCCCCAGCTTCCTCCCTCTTTTTCCTGGTTTTAAGCTATGACTAGTGGGGGAAGTGTCCTGTCTCATGCCTCAGCTGAGGAAGATGAAGGTCCCTGAGTGGGGCGGGGGATTCTAATGCTCTGTTAGGTAACCCTCTAGCCACCCTTGCCTCAGTGGCGGGTGCCATGTTAGACTCCCCGCCCAAAATAGTTTTGCTTTCTTAGCTTCCTTCTACTCAACTGGGAGTGGGGAGGAGGCCTCAGTGACTCCAACAGGCAAAAAGCATGCCAAATCCCGCCATCTTGAGAAGCCCTCCACCTCAACGGCCATGTTGGTCTGGCTTAACAAGGCCATGATGAGGGAGGTGGGTGCCTGCAAGCACTCTAGGGCTTGCTGCCATGCTTATTTCTCTTTTCCTCACCCCTCTCTTCGGATTCCAGTCCTAATAGAGGGAAGGTGAAGAGCATAAGAGGGGACTTTTTCCAGAATCTCAAACCTCATGAGGATAAATGGAAAAGGTGCTCCAGTTCCAAGGTCCAGCCTGACTGCCTCTCCCTTAGCCCAGACTCCTTAGGGGAGGGCACCCCACGTCATCCACTGTATCAGGTTCAGAGAACGAAGAGGGGGAGCTCTTGGGGGAGGATTCCCCTCTTCTGCCCCCCCCATTCCGTGTATAAGAGACTGTATCCTCCTGACTCTTACTCTATCATGGTATCCAAAGCTATGGCCTGCCTTCCGCTAGACCTTCCTAAAGAAGCTCCCCAAGAGGGGGAGCTAAAGGAAGGAAAATAGGGATCCTCAGACATCTTCCCCAGATCCAGGGATCAAAAGGTGGTCATTCCCTTTCCAGCATTTTTCAGGGTCATTGTTAAGGAGGAATGGGATCATCCAGCCAAATCCAAAGTTCCTCATGCCTTGTCAAAAAAAGCTGTGTGACCTTCCTGCCACAACCTTGGCAACCTTCCAAGTCATTGATGAGTCTGTGTTTGCCCTCAGAGCCAAACGGCTATCCCTAGGGAGTGAATGGATACTTTGTCAGATCAAAGTGACAGGCACAGTGAGTCAATCTTAAGCCTGCACAAAAATCCTCCACATTGGCCATGATAGTTTCGGCAGCAAATTCCTTTCTGGCCTGGATGGCAGTCAAGTGGGCTAAATCACTTCTGATTGAAGTATTATTGGATGCCAGACATGTTAAGGAGGGTCTGCACAAATAAGTAAAGACAGACCAATTCCCAGTGGACTGCTCCTTGGACAGCCTACAATATTCACAATTGAACAGCCTACAATACTCAAGCACTTGGATATGATGTAGTAGTAGTAGTAAGACACAACATCTGGCTGAAACCATCATTCTTGGCCCTGCCTGACTCGGGTGGTCAACTCTTCAGCAAGTCCCTGGAGCGCCACCTGGTGGAGATCAAGGATAAAAAGAGGGCTCTCCTGTATGTTCCTAGGAAGGATGACAAGTCCCACAAGAAGACATCACATTCCTTTCATCCCAAGGGCTATCTAACTACCTACACAACTGCTTGCCAGTTCCGTGGATCCTGGAATTTCTCCCACAAGCACACCCAACCTACACCCTCCTCCAGTTGGGGGGGGGGAAACAAACATCAAAATTCCAAGGCCAGTGCCAAGCAAAGCCAAGCATGACTCCAGAATGGCCCAGATAAGGGGGCAGGTTTCAGTTTTTTGCCCATGCCTGGGCAGCTTTCACCTCAGACAAGTGGATCCCATTCAATCCAGCTACTCCCTGGAGTTTACCACCTTGAGACAGATGGCGGGCAGCCCCCCCTTCTCGCCAGCTGGAGAAGCTGCAGAGAACCCTGGACACCATTGCTCATCTAGTCAAGACAGATGCCATAGAACCTGTACGAGAACCTGGAGTCTTCTTTGTGTTCTTTACAGTCTCCAAACGCAACGGCAATTACTACGCTGTCTTGGATTTAAAGTTCTTGACCTGCTTCCTACAGGCAAAGAAATTCAAGATGGAGAAGCTTAGGTCCATCACGGAAACCATTCAACAGGGACACTTCCTGGGATCTATAGATCTCACAGAAGCATACCTGCATGCCCTCAATCTTCAACAGCACAGATGTTTTCAGTGCATTGTGCATGGCCATCACCACTGCCAATACAGGGTCATGCCATTCAGTCTTTTCTCGGCCCCATGGGTGTTTACCAAGATCATGGTGGCAGTTGTGGCACATTTAGGGAGTCCACGTATACCCTTACCTGGGCAATCTGTTGGTGAGGGCTTCCTCGGTGACAGTTGCACAATGGGATCTTGAGACAACCATCCAGTGCCTGAAGAACCACGGCTTTATAATCAGCAGGGACAAGAGTCATCTGATTCCCACTCAGCGCCTCCAGCATCTCGGGTGGTAATTGATACAGCTCAGAGCAAGCTCTTCCTTTCCACCAAACACATGGACAGACTTCTATGTAAGCTGCACACATGCCCACTGGGCAGGCAGCTTCCCCTGATGGAACATGCTCAGTTACAGTGGTCCATGATAGCAGCTATAGACTCGGTGCCATGGGCGCGCTTCCACTCAAAAGCCCTCCAGTGGCTGCTGCTTCCATATCAAGACCTGATTGCTTTATACCAGAACTGGTTCATCACCATCTCCAGACCTGTGCAGGAGTCCTTATGGTGGTGGGGCCACTTGCCAAATCAGGAGAAGTGTTGTCCTTTCAGAGCCCCAGTGGTCTCAGTGGTCACCATGGATGTGAGCCTGGATGGCTGGGGAATGACATGTTGTTCTAGCATTGTGCAGGGGAAGTGGTCAGCTCAGGAGTGGTGCTGGTCAATCAACTGGGCGATCCGACTAGCACTTCAGGAGTTCCTACTCCTCCTGTCCTAGACATGTGTGCTGGTGTGCACTGACAATGCCATGGCCAAAGCACATGTCTGCAAACAAGGGGGCACAAAGTTAGGTCCCCTTCATGAGGAGACCAATCTGCTGTTCCAGTGGACGGAAAGACACCTGGCTTGAGCTGGGAATAAGTTCACCAGGGAGAGTGGGCCCTTCACCAGGATGTGTTCCTAGAGATTATGCAGACGTGAGGGCTGCCATGCATGGACCTGTATTTGCCTCCTTGGCAAATACCCACCTGGACCAATTCATAGCACAAGGCTGGAATCCACATGCCCAGGAGATAGATGCCCTATCAGTCCCCTGGCCTCAGGGACTTCTCTATGCCTTCCTGCCTTTATCTCTGCTGACCAGGCTGCTCTGCAGGATCCGAGTTCTCCAGGCCTAGGTGACAGTGGTAGCTCCACACTGGCCCCAGAGACCATGGTTCTCTAACCTAGTAGATCTCAGCTTCAACCCCCTGTGGCACCTTCCCCCCAGACTGGATCTTCTCTCACAAGGCCCCATCCTTCACCCGGATCCAGATTGGCTCCAGCTTCATGCCTGGAGACTGAGTGGCAATGGTTGAGAGAAGAGGGTATGTCTGACAGGGTTGTTTCAACCATTCTGGAATCTCACAAACCATCCACAGAGAATTTACTATCTCACCTGGAAGGTGTTTGACAGATGGCACAGACACAAGCAGTTACCTGTTGTGGATTACCACATTCTCACCATCTTTGACTTCTTGCAAGACTGACTTGACCAGGGGTTGGTAAGAGACAGGCAGTGCCCCTCAGCAGTGTTTTCCCAACGGTGGGGGGGGGACGACTAAATTTCTACTCATCCTCAAGTCAAACTTTTCCTCTAGTGGGCAGCCCAGTACAACACAGGTTTCCCTCCTGGGATCTCATATTAGTCCTCAGAGCGCTATTACAGGCTTCCTTTGAATAAGCCCCTTTCATACCTATCAAGGACCTCACCCTTAAGACAGTCTTTGTTGTGGTGAGCACTTGAGCTAGGAGGGTGGGGTGACTGGGGGCTTGAAGCTTTGCATTCTCTACCCAGACAAGGTGGTTTTTCACCTTGACCCCAACCTTCCTTCCTAATGTCAATTTCCCCTTCCACAGGGGACAGGACATCATGCTACCTAGCTCTGCCCCAACCCAGTCCATCACAGGGAAAAGAGGTTGCACAAACTAAATGTCAGGTGGGGTCTTCGGATCTACCTGGACCAAACAGAGCCATTCAGGAAGTCTGAGCCCCTGCTCATGTCTTTTAAACAAGGTGCAGAGGGATTAAAGGTGTCCAGGTCCACCATTAGTCACTGGGTGAGGAGCTGCGTGATTAAGGCATACCAGGCCAAAGGGAGGGTCCACCCACGAGGGATTACTGCACACTCAGTTAGGGGGGCTGCCACCATGTCGGCACTCCACAAGGATGCTGCACTGGAAGAAATTTGCAAAGCCGCCACTTGGGCTCACCCATCCACCTTCATCAAGCACTACAAAGAGGATAAGTTTGCTTCTGCTGAAGTGCCTTCGGCTGGAGGGATCTTCAGATGGTAGTAGGCTAGGTCTGCTCTCACTTGAGGATGTGGGGTGGTGGTGTCACTGCTCAGGTACATCTAATTTCTGTTTGCTCCACACCTCCACTGACTGAGAATGGAAAGTTGGACTTACCGTGAAGGGTCCTTCAGCAGAAAGTGGAGCAGACTGCCCCACCCTGCAGCAGAACCTAGTCTATGTGGTGGGGAGGGTATTGCCAGGGAACCCTCAGGCAACCATTGGTTGTTCTGCTTCTGGATAGTGTAGTAAGGGCCTCCTATGCTCCCTCCTTGTTACTGTCCGCTGATACGCTGATGTTTTCTTGTCCTGTCCACTGTTCAAGTTACACTGTTCAAGTTTATGTAGGTTGGAGTGGCTGGCTACTCAGTACTCGGTTTTTATAGCTGTGTCACGAACTGAAGAGGGGAAGTAGGTTCCCTTCCTCTTCTGGCTGGCCACCAACTAATCTTTTTTCAAGTGTTGACTCTGTCTCCAGGAGGAGTTAACCCATTCCTGTCTGCTCCACTCTCCACTGAACAAAAGGACACTTCATGGTAAGTCCAACTTTCCATTTATTGTGATAATCTTTGGATTTCTAGTCTAGCAGTTCAGTGAAAGACCATAGTTTTTTCCTTCTTCCAGTCAGAAGTGAACACAACAGGTCTATGTGGCTTTGAGCCATTGGTGGTAATCTGGTTAATAGTTTTTTTAAAAAAAAAAATCTGTGAAATAAATATATAAAAGTATTTTCTTAGGGCTCCTGGAAGGTGCCTCTTTTCAGTTTTCAGCAACCCCTCCCTTCACCTCACTCTATAGCCATCCCACTCAGAAGGGTCTCCTGACCCTCAGAGTTTTTTTTGGGGGGGGGAGCTCACCTTCTCTCAACTACCTTCCGTTTGCGCTTCTCTGGGTATACTGTAAGCCATATAAATGATTTTTTCTATCCTTGCAACTTTCTGGGTTTATGGGAATAGATTTAATTTTAGTTTAGAAGAGTTCTAGCTTGGTGAGATTTGTCACTACCCTTTTGTGGTAATTTGGTGTTGAGGTCAGTGGGAGCCCCCAAGAAGGAAGCAAGGGGATTATGGTGGTGTTGCTAGAATGTTTTGTAATATACAGTATCTGAATTTTTAGGAATGTCTATCCTTCATCTAGAATTAGAGGCTCCTGACCAAAACCTCATAGAATAGGCTTCAGCTTTCATGGAAACAGATGTAAATGGAGGCTGACAAACAGAGCCTCCCTGCAAGTGGAGACCAGAATTTATTAGCAGAGTGGTATTCTGAAGGAATTGAAATGTAAAAATGCAATTTGAGTGTCCATATTCCAAACTGTCTTGGCAGCAGGGCTGTGGAGTCGGAGTCAGGAGCAATTTTGGGTGGAGTCAGAGTTGGTAGAAATGTACCGACTCCGACTCCAACTCCTTCATAAATGGCAAATGTATATTAACTAGTAATAACAAATTTACTGTAGTAAAATGGTAGCACAAGGCATTTCATCACCACCATGTGAATCCAGAGCTTGGAAAAGTTACTTTTTTGAACTACAACTCCCACGAGCCCAATCCCTGGGGCTGATGGGAGTTGTAGTTTAAAAAAGTAACTTTTCCAAGCTCTGGATTCACGTGGTGGTGATGAAATGCCTTGTGCTACCATTTTACTACAGTAAATTTGTTATTACTAGTTAATATACATTTGCCATTTATGAAGGAGTCAGAGTCGGACAGTAGAAAAATGTCGGAGTCGAAGGTCTGGCGTACCGACTCCACAGCCCTGCTTGGCAGAGAGCCGTTACTTGATAAGAGTTATACTTTTTTTGCAGTACATTTCAAAAAGAGGTATGTCATTTCATTTTGCAGCCTTAGACAGATACATAGTTTTATTTATTCATTTTGTTTAGGCCATTTTTAAAGGTTGCCCAAAAACCTTGTTATCCAGGCAGGTCACAAACATAATACAATGAAGTATCATAAAACAACTTCTGCATAGAAAATTGTGACTGCAGATAGAGATAAAACTAGTGTCATAGCACGGCTAAAAATATATGATATGTAAAGCATGGGTTGCAGTTCAAAGCTTTGAAATCGGAGATTTTAAAAGGGTGAATAAAACAAATCTTCACCTAGTGGCTAAATGATCAATAAAAGTCATCAGGTGAGCCTCTCTGAGGAGGGCATTCCACATTTGGGATGTTGCCACAAGAGGATCTCAAGGGCTATCTCCAACGTAGCACACTAAGTAGCCTGTTCCATCAGGTGTAGGATTTACGCTTGTGCAATGGAACTTCCCCCTCTCCCCTTGCATGCCCCCTAAATCTGTTCTGGGTTTCCCCCCCAATCCTCTGGAACAGATTTGGGGAGGGCATTAGGCATGCACTGGGGGAGGAGAGAGGGAAGGTTCCATTCCGCAAGTATAAATCCTTGCACTGATAAAACGAGTGTTCTGGATAGTGCCCCAAGGTTCAGGCAGATATCTTTTAGAGAGATGCTAATCTTTCAGGTCTCTTCTCTAAGAGAACAATGTTTATGTTTCAGAACACCCAGTCCAAGACATCTATTTTGTACAATTATAAGATTAACTCACCAAAGGCCTATTTAGTCCAGCACCGTTTCTCACAGTAGCCAGCCAGATGCCAATGGGAAGACCAAAAGCAGGCTATGAGGGGTGCAGCAGTCTCCTACTGTTGATTCCCAGCTCATATATGCAGCTCATGATTAACTGATTTTTGTTGTTGTTAAGACAGTCACTGAAAAGCTTCATCTTCAAAATACACTCAGAGCTGTCTTTCTGTAACAGCTGGATCACTGAGGCCCATTTTGCTGAAGCCCACAATTTTTAATCATGCCATCCCTGATATTTAACATGATGATTAGGTATTGATCTAGATCCATATGCTACATGAGGTTCAGGGGGTTTTATTACAGGGGGTTCAGGGAGTGTTACCATCTCGGGTCGAGAAACATTAAATGATGGCAAATGGGTGTGTATTTTTCAAACACTTTCCCCTTTGTCAACTTGGAGGGACTGCAAGAGTGCAGAGGGCAAAAGTGTGGTGTGGTTGCCCCTGAAGACTCATTGAATTAAGTTGATGCAAAGAATAAAGTAAGGGTTAGGATTCATTTGGGAGGAAGGGCAGGATACAAATAACATATATAAATAAATAAGGAATCTTCAGACTGAGATAAAGTGACCAGAAGTGATTTTTCAAAACACCAAAAAGACAGTAGATGCAAGTCTTCTTTTCCTCTGAGGTTTTTAAGATCTATGGCCATATCTGTTTTGCACGTACGCAATTCAATATGAAATGTCAGACTGCTTGTTCCCGAATATTACTGTGAACTGAAAAATTACGCCCCGTGACTTTTCATTATTCTTTGCTTGTTGGGTTTAATGTTGAACTATGGTTGCATCCAATATATGGCCACTAGATGTCACCACTTAGCTTATTGTAGCTATCAAAAGAATTGATTACAACTTCAGTAGCAACATCTTCATCATTTTTTGGTGTTAAATTGTTGCTTTTTGGTTCTTCTGCATGATACTCACGGCTGGAATGAACATATATGTGTCACCAGTCTTGGATGGTGGTGGTGGGTGTGTTTCACAGGAGAGTTAGGCCTGGCTTTGGAGTTCTTGATGAGAGTTAATACATCTCCAGTTTGGTGTTGGACTCATCAACTTGTATTGTGGTGTCAATATGCTGGCAAGGCACTTGGAATGGTTCTTGGGTAATGTGGGTTGGGGTGTTCTTAGGAGTGCCTGTCTCATATAGCATGTTATATTCAGAAGTTGTGTCTGACATAAAATCTTCATAGCAGATGGCGTTAGCTCATTTACTCTTAAGATGTCTGCCATGTTGGTCTAGAGTTGCAGTGATGTTGCAGATCCCTTCTCTAATCTTGGGTCATCTCCCATAAAGATTCTGAAAAGCATTCAAACCCTTCTATGGGGATTATCTTCCCATCCTCCCTTGATTGTAGCTTCTTCTGCATCTGAGACTGCTCAAAAAGTGCACCAAAAAGATGGACGCAACATTTTTTCTTAATAAGAACACATTTTAGCTGCCTTCCTTATATTATTGTATTCATCTAGGCTCAGGAAATAAACGAACATTAGTGATGCTATGTTATGGTTTGTTTCTGTGCCACCTTTTGGCCAAAAAGGCCCCCAAGGCAGCTCACAAAGAATACACACAAACACAAAATACAAGTAAGAAAAGAGCAATAAAATTTAGAAAAATTTAAGAAAACAAAATCTTGACATTTTTAAAAAGCAACAACTAAAAGCCAAAGGCATCCATGTTCCTGGTAAAGGGCAGTCACCAAAAAGATGTCCGAAAGAGCAGGGGTGAAGGGGCAAGGCAGATGGAAAAGCTTGCCCCCTGAAGGTCCCAGCACAGTCTCACCCCTGATAAAATCATATATTGGTGGGAAGTGTATAGAAAGGGCATTCCCTAGATGGCATTGTACACTGACCTAGGTCTGGTTTTTTTCTAGACTGCGGCTGTTCGAGGTGGTCTGGGATTCCGCACTGTTTTCTTCTCCAAAGCTGCTTACCAAAAATGACTCTGCCCAAAGCCGTGTTTTGACATCCTCAATTGGTTTTGTTTTAAAACAAGAAAAGCAATTTACAGATACCGTTTTAGTTAAAGAAAACTTTCACACCCCTAGAAGACACTTAAAGCCACCTGACAGGGAAACTAAAAAGATCAAAATAAAGCAGGAGGAGAGCCCATGTGGTTCTGAAGAGTGCCATGAGACATTTGGCACAGAAGAAGCAAGCACAAGTCCTATAGCAGGCACTAGAAACCCTGAAACGCCTTCCACATCTGCAACAAAAGTTATTACAAAGGGTAAGTTGTTGGTTTTTGTTATTCTGTACTATTTTTTGCTGTATGTTTCAGAGTTGCACATGAGTTTGCTAAAAAGATGTTCCTGTAGAATGTAAAGTTCATAGGTGAGGTTTATGGATTCATAAATCAGGTTTGTTGTAAAAAGTGCTTTTTTCCCTCTGATTCTGGGACAGATCTTATGCATTCTTTCTGGCTTTTGTGCCTTAAATACAAGTGTGCTCAATGTGATATCTTGTGACTGTGACACAGATTGAATTAATATGTAGTACTAAACCATGGTTTAGAGTAGGGATTTTTGACCTCTCCTGCGATTGGCTGGCAGGGGGGAGATTTTACACCTACTCCATACTGCAACATCTGGGTAGGTGCAGTTAGAAGAGGGTGTTGGATAAATAGGTTATTTGGTTTAATTCGGCCACTTGGCAGGTGTGTGTGGGAAAGGGAAGGGGGGAGTACAAGCGGTGAGTACCCTGAGGCACTTTTCAGGCAAACAGTTACCCCAGAGACTTTCGCACAGGGCTGTGGGACCTTGTGAGGCAGGGTATGGACACTGTTGAGGTTAACCTGTGACACTCACCTGGAGTTATGGGGCTTCAGGGGGGCATAAATCAGGAAGACTTCCCTCCGCACCTGAAAGGTGTGGCAGGGGAAAGAGCTGGAAGCATGGCCAGCTTGACTCCGTGCAGGGTAGGCTCACCCGAGCATGACAGGCTTAGGAGTCTGACAAGGATTAATGGATTTCCTGCACATGTTTCAATTCCCTATGCATTTTAGAAGTCAGATGTTTATGAGTTCTTGAGTTCATAGGTTCTTAAGTTGTAGTTAATGAAGTGGCCCTAGTTTAGCCCATACATGTGTCTGGCTTGTTTATTTCCCGCCTCCTAGCGCAATAAGCTTAGCTTCAGGCTTGTGCACTCCTCTCCTTCCTCCTTTGTCCTCTGGCATGGCTGTAAAGAGAAAATTGTAAACTTCCACTTCCATTTTAAATTAACCACAGTTTAGCATGTTGTCAAAATCCTACACTGTGGTTAATCTTACTTACTGTTAGTAGAAAGAAGATAAACTATGGTCCATAAACTATGGTCTGAAGTTTGAGCATTTCCTCTTAACTTGGTTAAGAGTAATCACAGTTTGCCTGGGTTCAGATGACATGGCAAGCCACATTTAAATAGTACTCAGCCATGTGATGGAAAGACATTCCTGTCAACACAGAAAATGTTAAGTGTTTTAAGAGAAGAGAGATTTGTGCAATACAATAATTTGTTATGTTTAAGTTCTTGCTTAGTATGACATGCCATTTCCTTTTGGGTCTTTCAAAAAGTCAATAGCATGCCCATCAGGTGATAACAGTTAAAAGGATTCTGATGTATTTATTTTTTCAGTTGAACAGTTTTCAGTTTAAAAATTGACTTTGATAGAACCCTAGCTAAGTGGTGTTTTGCAATTCAGTTCTCCTTAATTCCAAAAGAACTGGAAAATTCAGAGCTGATGCTTTTAAATCACCAATAATGGAAACTTTACATTCATGATACACTAAAGTTGTTCCTACAGATTTTAATGGAGATTTTCATGGCTGTCCAAATATGAAGGGGGAAAGAATGCACTTTTCCTGACTCTATCTTGTGAACTGAGTCATAAATGTAAAATACAACGATATCCTTTGTACAGCAGATTATATTTTACATAGTTATATTTGCTAATTTATAATTGATTTGGAATACAGTGTGGGGACCTAGTTAGCTGGAAAACAACATATTATTGCTTAGATGAATTAGGTATTCCTAATCTCCTTTGCAATGTTATTATAGAACCTTCACCAAAGCTTTAAATTAACTTTAAAAGAAATGCTATATTAGTAATGATGTTCCATTCTTGTTCTGGTCATTCCATCCCCATGAAAAATAAATGTGTCTCCCTCTCTCCTTCAGTCTACAGCATAAAAAGACATTATCCCTGTTACTGTGTTTTTAGGATATTGTGTTTTAATGGTATTTTATGCTTGAAACCACCCAGAGAACAATATTATTGGGCGGCTTTGTGTAAAGACAAAAAACAAACAAATAATATATCCCCCTCCCTGTTTGAAGCGTGAGGAAGATAATTGTGCGACTATATTCCATTTTTTTCTGACCTCTGCCTTTGTGCTTTCCTATTTTGCTCTTCCCCTTCATGTCTCTGAGGCACTTCCTAGACCTTTTAAAGCTTTGACACATAGCGTGATAGCTGAGTTGCATATATATAAATATATATGTGTATGTATGTGTGTATATGTGTGTGTGTGTATGTAATTTTATACATATTGCCTAATAAAAATATTCTCTAGGCTGCATACACAGAAAAATAGACAAAATTAAAACACGCTATACAGCTGCTCAATAAAACCTTCAGTCAATAGAACCAACCCAGCTATAGGACAATAAAGGCCAGCCACAAATCCAGTCTCCAGCAACCATTCTAGCAAAATGCAACCCAGCTACAAAAGCTAAAACTAGACAACTTGCTAAAATCAGACAAGAAAATCAATTACGTTAAAGGATATTAGATATTAGATGTTAAATAATTGGGGAGAACAAAATGTTTTCAGTTTGGACTGAAAAGTTATTCAAGTAGGTGCCAGACGAGTGTCTCTAGGGAGAGCATTCAAGGGAGGGTGGCGGACAGCTGCCAAAACCTCCATCTCTCATAGACACTGTCCAAATTTCATTTTGAAGAGACAATTGAAGATAGACCTCTGCTGATGTCTTCAGGTAGGTACATGGGGGAAGAGGCCTTCCTTTATGAAGTGAGTTCCCCAGTCATGGAGAGCTTTGCTTACGTCTCAGGCAAAATATTACCACAGTGCTTGCATGCCTCCATTTTTGCTCTTTTAAGACCCAAAGGAAAGCACCTTCAACTGCTATAGTTTGTTTTATTTTAAAATGTATAGGCCCCAAGGCATGTGATAAATAATACTACGGTCAACATTTAAAAATAGTTCTGAAGAGACAGGTCCTGTAGTCTTGTGGGAAATATTGGGAAGGGTGTGCATGTGCTAAAAATCCCACCACTACAAACCATCACTCTCCAACCCCTGGGGAGTATCTTAAAATAAAGGGCCTGTAGTAAAATGGGCTGTGTCTCCTGCTGTGGGGGTCAGGTTTTAGTAGGACCTTGAAGTCCATACCTAAGAATAATACCTGTGATGGACCTCATCAAAAATTCCTGCTTCTTGTTGCTGGGCAGTAGTATTTACATTCCAAACATAAAAAATGGGGTTTGGAATCCAAAGTGGCTGTGTGTGTGTATAAGTATGTTATGGGGGAAAGTGGTGAGAGAGAAAATGATGACCTTTTCCATGTCTGCTTCTGCTTCGCCTCAGATGGCCCCCTCTGATGCCTCTTTAAAGAGAACAGCAATTTTGGGGATTTTAGGATGTGAAGTAATGTGCAGTTTCAGCATCAGTTTCTGCTGAGGAAGCAAGAGAACAGAACTTCCCTTTCTTTAGGCTGGCAGGAAATATTCTGCAGTCCTGGACCACCAGGCTATTTCATCAGGGACAAATGCAACAATGTACAGTATAGGAAAATCTAGATGGGAATGCATTGCTGTTGCCATTTTGAATCCTAAGTATCCCAAACTTGTTTCTTTAGAAATTAGATGGTGGGTCTATACTTGTATTTTTGTGGAAATTGGCTGCATTTGGAATAGATAATGAAATGGTGTCGCTGTTTTGTTGTTGCTGTTGTTGTTAATTTTATTAACCCCCTTCTACACATGCATCTCAGGGCGATGTGCAAGATACAGTAAAAACAGCTAAAAACAGATAAGACACAGAATACAGCAGATATATTTAACCCCCCCAACCCCCCCCCCACGCAAAATCAGCATTTCCATCTGCACAAAAACACCCTTTTTTCCACATGAAAATGCTTGGTTTTCTTCAGTTAATAAGCATTCTTTCAGAATGGCCATGTTGACATGATTTTTTTTTCAGTGGAGTGCCCTGTCTGTGGTGTTCCTATTCAAGAACTTCATATAAATAAGCACCTTGATGGCTGCCTGATAAGAGATGAAAAGAAGGACAGTCTCCGAAGGTAAGATACTTGAGTGGGTGAACTTCTGGTGAATGCTGCCCATGGTTGCTGCAATGAGATGCAGTAATGTGCCAGATTGTACCAAGCTTTCTAGATTGCCTGTTATGTGCTATGAACAAAGTTTTTAAAATAAAGGATGATGTTAACGAGCACCAAAAGAAGAGTATACAGCAACACTTTTGATGTTGAATGTTTTTCAAGATTGTTGGATTTATTGGTTAAAGTGGTACCTTGGTCACCCACAGTTGTATTGAAATAAGTTGAGCCAATCTCACTACCTTTATATCAATCTTCACGAATAGGCAAAAAACCTAGTGGTTTAAGAATGTACATAGAGCCATTAGATATTTCTATCAAACTTTAAAAAGCAGGGAAATTGTTTTAATATTGTTGCTTCCTCTCTGCTAAAACAAGATCAGCACAACACATGTCTTGCTTCTGTTATTTGGGCTGATTGCAGGTGTTGCCACCACTCACCATATGCTCAGAGGCACATGTTACCAAATTCTTCCAAGCTACACAGGAAGTGGATTGGACTGTGAAAGACCAACCCAAATGGTGTTTGCATTTTGACAAGTTTGTAGGGCAGTACAATATCTCAGAGAGGAGGTCAGGTCTCCTGCTCCCCTGGTGCATTCACTATAGCTGCCCAATCTCCATGCTTTTAAAAGTTTGATAGAAATATCTATGGGCTATAGGTACGTTCTTAAACAGCAAGGGTTTTTTTTTGCTTATTAGTGAATTTCTCTGCTTTTCAATCTGGGAGGTAAGAAATGGGATCCTGTGCAAGTTTGTGTGGATCATTTGCATGCTTATTGAGTTCTGTGGGATTTACTCCCCTGCAATCATGCTTGGGATAGGTGAAACCGACCACAGAGAATGGGGAGGGGAGGAGGGGGTGGAGAGCAGGCAGGAAGGGGAGGAGGAGGGCAGGTTTGATCATTTGCATGTTTATTGAGTTCAGTGGGATTTACTCCTGTGCAGTCATGCTTAGGAAGGTAAAACTGACCATGGTGAGGAAGGTCTGGAGTGGGCGGAGGAGAGGAAGAAGGGAGGAGGAAGGGAGGGGAGAGGGGAAGGAGGAGAAAGGCCGGTCTGATAATTTGCAATCTTATTGAGTTCAAAGGGATTTACTCCCATGCAATCATGCTTAGCATATGTAAAACTGATCAGCGGGGAGGAGAAGAGGGAGGGAGGGCTGGAGTGGACAGGGGAGCAGGAAGAAGGAAGAGGGGAGGGGAAAGGCAGGTCCGATAATTTGCATGCTTATTGAGTTCAGTGGAATTTACTCCTGTGCAGTCATGGTTAGGTTAGGTAAAACTGACCATGGGGGAGGAGGAGGGGAAGGGAAGAGTAGAGGAAAGGAGGAAGGGGGGAGCAGAAGGAGTGGGAGGGGAAGGAGTGGATTGGAAGGAAGGGGGAGGGGAAGGGAGGGGTGAAGGAAGAGGGAGGGAAGGGGGAAGAGGGAGGGGATAGGAAGGAAGAGGGGGAAGGTCAGGTTTCATCATTTGCATGTTTTTTGAGTTCAGTGGGATTTACACCTGTGCAGTCATGCTTAGGATAGGAAGGGGCAAAATGGAGGTGATGGGAGGAAGGAGGAGCGGAGGGCAGGTTTGATCATTTGCATGCTTATTGAGTTCAGTGGGATTTCTGCCCGTGCAATCATGCTTGAGAATGAAATGGACTGCCTTCAAGTAGATTCCGACTTATGGTGACCCTGTGAATAGGGTTTTCATGGTAAGCGGAATTTAGAGGTGGTTTTACCATTGCCTTCCTCTGAGGGTGAGAGGCAGTGACTGGCCCAAGGTCACTCAGTGAGCTTCATGGCTGTGTGGGGATTTGAACCCTGGTCTCCCAGATTGTAGTCTTGGATAGGTAAAACTGACCATGGGGGAGGGGGAGGGAAGGGTGGAAGGAAGGGGGAGGGAAGGGGGAAGAGGGAGGGGATAAGATGGAGGAGGGGGAAGGTCAGGTTTCATCATTTGCATGTTTTTTGAGTTCAGTGGAATTTACTCCTGTGCAATCATGCTTAGGATAGGTGAAACTGACCTGGAGGAGGGGCAGGAAGGGGTGGGGGAGGGAGGAAGGGGGAGGGGAGGGAGAGGGAGAGGGAGAGGGGAGAGGGAGAGGGAGAGGGGAAGAGATTGGATGGGTGGGCACTGGATAGAGGGGAAGCCCCTTTCCTTCCCAAAAGGAAAACATTGGGAACAGTATCATTCTTTTTCAGAGTTTCTCCCACCTTTCTATTCTACAGCAGGCACATGTTATTTATTTATTTATTGCATTTGTATACCGCCCCATAGCCAAAGCTCTCTGGGCAGTTTACAACAATTAAAAACATTAAAAACAAATATATAAATTTAAAAACACATTTTTGAAAAAAAGCAATTTAAAAACATAAAATCCACCATAAAACTAGCCAAACCCTGTAGGAGAAAAAGAGCAGAGACACGTTTAACTAAAGAAGCTGGCTGGAATTCTGAAGTGTTCCAATCACAACCCTGGCCCTGATGGCGTTCATCCCCCAGTTGGCACTCTCTGTACCATTTATTCTAACGATACTGAATTACACTGTGTATTTTCTATAGTCTTATATTTGGGTAGCAGTTCAAGAGCACATCTTTACTCACTCACTCACAAGTCAGATGTTGGAATGTTTGCACAATATGCATTTATTCGCCTTCTAAGTCCGATGTACATGTGGTGGCACAGCTTCATACAAGTAACATCTTCTGAGACTACTGCAGTGCCTGAGAAGGGACATTTTTTTTGCTGGTAAAGTTGGGTTCTAATGTGATGGAGCAGATTAATGAATTTGGAAGGAGTCTGGAGAGGTACCAATACAAGGTTTCATATGTCCATCCCAATCCATTTTGAATTGGACCCAGATCCTGGGAAGTAGGCCTATGAGAAATACATCTGCTTTGGCCTGGCTACTCCACGCCATATTGTGATGCTGCATGGAGGCTAGTCCACTGGAGCTACTGGGGCACAGCCCTTCCAGTGAGAATGTCAAACAGTTTTGTAAAAACCCACCCTCCAAAAAATCTCTCAGAGCAACACACTCTTTCTTGTTCCACATATATTTTATACTTCCATTTGAACTCAGAGAAGCTCTGCAAACATTTCTGTCAGTCTGCCAATCAGCTTCTTGTTCTCTGGCCAATCAGCTCTCTGCACCACTCAGCCAATCCTAATCCAAAAGTATGACTATGGCAAAGAGGTCCCTTGCCTTGGTCTGCCAGTTTATCAGTTCTTCTAGGAAGGCTTCTACTATTCACTAATAGGCAAAAAACCCCGCGACCCAGGAATGTACCTATAGCCCACAGACACCTCCATCAAACTTCAAAAAGCAGGGAAACTGGGCAGCCACAGTGAATGCACCAGGGGAGCAGGAGACCCAACCACTCTCCGAGACACCGGACCTTTATTTCACTTTAGACAGTCATGGATTCTCCTAAAGAATCCTGGGAAGTGGAGTTAGCGAAGGGTGCTGAGAGCTGCTAGGAGATACCCTGTTCCCCTCACAGAGCTTCAGTCAGAGCGGCTGACTGTTAAACCACTCTGGCCACTGGAGCTCTGTCAGGGGAACAGGAGTCTCCTCTTAGCACCCTTCAGAAACTACACTTCCCAGGATTCTTTGGGGGAAGCCATGACTATCTCAAGTGAAATACAGTCTGGTGTGGGTGTGGCCCTCTGATTAGGCAAGCCAAGCAGCTGTGAGTCTGGCTTTTAAAACACTGACAATTGGTTCTTACTGAGCATGCCCCACATTATAATAGACTGCAAAATTTCTTAAATTAATTAATTATCAGCCAGGCATTTTTTTAGTTTTAAATTGCAGAAGATGAAGGTCGGAGTATGGGGCAAGGTCAGTAATAGAATTACAAATACTCTGTGAACATGGGTGATGTTTAATTAATTTCAACAAATTATGAGAACTCTTGACAGAAAAAAGTCCAAAAACGGTCTGGTTTTTTCTCTCTCTTTTTACACTTTGAACTCTCAATTTTCTCTGTTTTGTGTATTGCCATGAAAATGTAGAGGGTTGTTAAGCAAGCGTTCCTGAGTTCAGGACTATACGTTTTGTAAAGCTTTGTTTTGTTTTGAAATGAGCTTATGGGAAGCATCAGAATGTCATGGGGAGGTATTTTCAATTTAACATTGTGGAATGAGAAACATCCATGCTGACTACAGTATAGAGCCACTCCACTCTTGTGGCTGTATAATTTGAAAGTATGCCACTTTCTTAGCCAGTCTTGTATCACGCAGGAAGCCAAGCACCTAGTCACTTCCTCTGAATCCTTCAGAGATGCTACTGATATTTATTTATGATATCCTCCAGATGCCACTTTGGGATGACAACCCAGGCATATGAAAATAGCTTAGGCGAGTCTTTGGAACAAAGATGATGTGGTGTTGTTTCTTAAACTTGTCAATCAACACAAATATAAAGAAATGGAAATGGACTGCCTTCAAGTCAATCCCAACTTATGGCGACCCTATGAATAGGGTTTTCATGGTAAGCAGTATTCAGAGGTGGTTTACCATTGCCTTCCTCTGAGGCTGAGAGGCAGTGACTGGCCCAAGGTCAACCAGTGGGCTTCATGACTGTGTGGAGTTTCAAACCCTGGTCTTCCAGGTCATAGTCCAACACTCACAGTACAAAATTCTCAGTAGTTGCAGCAAGGTCTCACTTTACATGTCATTATTCAAATGACATGAATTATTATTCCAAATGAAAGTCATTATTATTAGAAGGAGCATGGACAGATTGGTTCATACCTTCAGCTTTGGGAATGTCCAACAGCACAGATGTTCTGGAATGTTTGCTGGTGGCTGATTACTGCCAGGAATTTCTGCATATTAGACTGCAGGCAAATCCTAAAGCTATGCTTCATAATTTTGAATCTAATGATTTTAAGGCAATGGTAGAATTAGAGGTTTCCCAACCAATCTTCTACACATCTGTGGTTTGACAAAATTTGAAAAATCAGGATTATATTCAAATTTACTTAGCTAGTACAACAAGTAATGAATCCTAATTTTAAAGAAAAGATGTTAGTGGACCTGATGGGATTCCTGCTGAAGTCTTTAAAGAAGGTGGGCCTGAATTTACACAACAACTTCATAAGCTCATCAAAAAAATCTGGATGAGGGAGGAGATCCCAGAAGACTTTAGGGGCGCCATAATTATCACCCTTTTTAAGAAGGGTGATAGAACAGATTGCGGGAACTATCTAGGTATCTCTCTTCCTGCTACTGCAGGTAAAATCCTTGCAAGGATCCTCGCAAATCGCCTCCTACCTATCTCAGAAGACATCCTCCCTGAATCCCAAAATGGTTTCTGCCCTTCCAGGGGGACAGTGGACATGATCTTCACTGCACGACAGCTTCAAGAAAAATGCCAGGAGCAGAATCGACCTTTATATATGGCATTTATTGATCTGACTATGGCCTTTGACACTGTGAATCGAACCGCTGTCTGGACCATCCTTCTGAAAACTGGATGTTCTGATACATTTGTGAATATTTTGCAACTCCTTCATGTCAACATGACAGCAACAATTTTGGACAACAATGGCTTTCAGAGCGATCCATTCAGAGTCGGATCAAGCGTAAAACAGGGATATGTCATTGCTCCTACCTTATTTGCTATCTTCATTGCTATGATTCTACACCCTATTGAGGGGAAACTTCCTACTGGTGTGGAAATCGTATCTCGAATGGATGGAAAGCTTTTTAATCTGAGTAGGCTGAAAGCAAAAAGTAAGGTAATGTCAACCTCTGTTGTAGACCTTCAATATGCCGATGATAATGTAGTGTCTGCACATTCAGAGAAAGATCTTGGAACTATCCTAAATGTCTTCACAGAAGCATATGGAAAGCTTGGGCTCTCACTTAATATTTAAAAAGCCAAAGTGCTTCATCAACAGGTGCGAACTAGTCCCTCTGTAGCACCATCGATCCAGCTTAACGGTGTGACGTCAGAGAATGTTGATCACTTCCCCTATCTTGGCAGCCATCTCTCTGTAAAAGTTGACATCGATACTGAAATTCAGCATCGTCTGAACTCTGTGAGTGCTGCATTCTCCCGAATGAAGCGTAGAGTGTTCGAGGATCTGGATATTCACAGGGAGACCAAAATGCTTATTTACAAAGCCATTGTACTACCGACCTTACTGTATGCCTGTGAAACATGGAGCATTTATAAACGCCACTCCTGACTTCTTGAAAGATTCCACCAATGCTGCCTCCGGAAAATTCTGCAAATTACTTGGGAAGACAGACGGACTAATGTTAGTGTTTTGGAAGAAGCAAAGATTACTAGTGTTGAAACAATGATCCTTCAACATCAACTTCTTTGGACCGGCCATGTTGTTTGAATGCCTAATCACTGTCTTCCAAAGCAGCTACTTTACTCTCAACTTAAGGATGGAAAACGGAACATTGGTGGACAGCAAAAAAGGTTTAAAGATGTCCTTAAAGCAAATCTAAAAAAATGTAACATGAGCATCGAGAACTGGGAAGTCTTGGCCCATAAACGTCCCAAATGGAGGTCAGCTATTATCAAAGGTGCTGTGGACTTTGAAGAATCACGAATACAGGGCGAATGGGAAAAACAAGCTAAGCTGAAGGCACGTCAAACAGATCCTCATCGCGACCATCTTCCATCTGGAAACCTATGTCCTCACTGTGGGAGGCTGTGTGGATCCAGAATTGGCCTCCACAGTCACTTACAGACCCACTGTTAAAGACCTTATCTTGGAAGACAATCTTACTCAGCCACGAGTAATCGCCAATGAATGAATATGTTGGAAGCCATTCAAGCTTCTGATCACATTCCAGTCAAGTACAGATTCATATCTTTTCTTACTATAAATTAGCTACATAATCCAACATTTGAACAATCTTAATAGTTTGTGAGGTTCTTCTTAGGCTGTTTTACTCTAATTTTCCCAGAAGCTTAGCTATGATATACTAAAAATGATAATCAGTGAGTTTCCTTTTGCTCTTAATTGGTGATTTTGTTTATTGTTATGTGAGTTCTTTTTTGTTTTTTTAATGCCTGTATTTTTAAACATTTATTTCAAAATAAAATGCAGTGTTAAAAGACTGTGCTATCGCAAGAGTAACTAGATAATTTGATGAGTTTTGATGGGTAATGAGTTTTGATTGAACAGGATAAAACATTCCTTTATTAAAATATATCTGGATTTCGGTTGGCCAGTGTTTCAATTTCTCTTTGATCTCACTGTTTACAATTCTCCCCCCCCCTTCTGAAACACTTCATGGATCTGATGAAGTGGACTGTAGACCACAAAAGCTTACGCCGTCTAAATTTGATAGGTGACTTTTTGTTGTATGCTGCAGCAGACGAACATGGCTGCCCCTCTGCTTCTGTGTATTTTAATTCCTTCCCTTTAGATTATCAGTTAAAAGTATGTTCAAAGTTGAGATATTGAACGAAAATATAAATTGGAATAGGATTTTTTTTTTTACCATTTACTTATTTACATATCCCAGCAGATCCATCTATAGAGTCCCATGTGTGGATGGCAGAATCCCATGACCACTTTGTCTGTTAAACCACTGACCATTCTTGAAGCTCAGATTTGTTTAGTTAGTCTCTTTGCTAAAGTGTTTTGCTAGACATAACAGTATTACTCTTGAACTATCTTGTAACCTCACCATATGTGGAGAAAATCTTCCAAATTCTGAACAATCTTCTCTCCTACGTTTTGGATTAACTGTGCCATAAATACAGTTAAGTTTCTGAGGTATGAGATACTGATGATGATATATTTTTAAGGTATTCTCAAATATTTTTTGCTGATACAGATTTTGTGAGGATCTGCAGGGGATCGCTTTGAGCCAAAGAGCTTCTACCGAACCCTTTAAGAAGGCCTCAGTTCACTTCTGTAGGGGCCAGGGCAGCATCTCTTTTTTTTCAATTAATTTTTATTCAAATTTTCAAAACCAAAACAATACAAAAAGAAAAAACACAAATCAATAACTAATACAATAAAAAAAGAAAATATATATAAAAATATTGACTTCCGATTTGTCGTAGTTCAGCTATAAATCTATAATATACAACAAGCCTGTCTCTTAATAGATTATAAAATCACCTTCCTCCAGCGGTTATCTTAATTGGTTTCAAATCTCATTAACATCATATCATTTTATTCTTCCACAAAAAGTCAGAGAATTTTCCAATCCTTGAGATATATGTCCATCAATTTTTTTTCTAGATAAACATGTCAATTAATCCAACTCATCAAGTCTACTAAGTCCAGTAATTTCAAATCGCTCTTCTTCCATTATCCGTATTGGTTCCATCTTCCATCTTTACGCACCCAATAATCTTGCTGTCATAGTCATATAATAAGAGTCTGATAGGAATTTCCTTTATCACAGATATTTTCTTGCCATCAATTCCGAACGTATCACTGAAGTATTGTTGCAAAGCCGCATCTCTGTTCCTCTTTTTTACATGATACACTAGCATATCTCTTGAAGATTTTTCCATTGACACAAAACAGGGATTAATTCTGTTAACTTTCTCCATTTCAAGTTCCATCAAATCCTTCCAGTCCAGGAATTTTTTTGAACCGATAATATCTTTATCTCCAATCTCTTCAATTCCTTCAGGGACAGCGCTGAGTTCCAAACCGTAATATTTGTCTCCAGGAAATCCAAATCTTTTTCCATGTCCATATTTAATCCAATCTCCATAGTTTGAACCTTGCCTTTAATTTTTCTTTCATCCTTTTTTGGTTTTCCAGATCTATCTTTATTCTCCTTTCTCATAGAATCCTGAATTTCTTTCAGCTCCTGTCTCATTTCGTCAAATTCAATTCTCAACGCTTGACTATTATTTCTCAGTTCTTGTTTTATTGACTTAATCCCATTCATTATTTTCTGAAACATGTCTAAAGATAAAGTCCCTTCTTGTACATCCATGATCTTCTTAATTGTCATTCTTAAAGCCAAAGGAACAAAACTCCTTCAATTTTCAATGTCCCAAGCAAAGAGCAGTTTATTTCTTTATCCAGTTACAAAGGAGTTAATCTTTCAAACCAACTGGCATCACACTCTAGACAGCCCTTATCTCTTATATGCCCAGAAGTGCAAAAACAGCTTTAGTTCACAGCGTCCAAATAACTAGTAGCAGAAAGAATGAGCAGATTCGTCAAAAAAAAAGTAGATCAGAAAAAATAGTCCCAGACATATATTACACAAAAGTCTTATAAATCAAAAAGATTTTTCTTTTCTCTTCCAATCAGAAACCCCTCATCCGCTGTAATCTTTATAATGCTATTTTCCATGTCAGCTTTTTGCAATAAAAAAAAGATAGGCTATTTTTATTTTCTTCCCCCTTAGTTCCGTGAGTAAAAGAGAAGGAAAGTTTTGACTCACCCAGGTTTTCTTAATTGCTGGTTCTTTGACAAATCTCTTTAGCTGTATAGATAAGAAAGTAATAAGCGTAGACAGGAGAATGCTTGCCTGTTAGTCTGTTTTTCTTTAAAGAAAAAAAAACGGGTCACTTATTCAGCTGAGCTAGCTAGAAGTCCTCGCTCCATCCGAGCTGCTGGAAGACCTTCTTTCACAGACAATTCTGACGAATTCCAGTCTCCAACAAACACAACAAAGCTGTGTGGGAAATCTCACGTTTCTTCCTTATCCGGAAGAAATTATCCCCAGTCAAAAAAGACCCTTCTGACTGGATTTAAAACTGAAAAAGTTTCATCCAAGACGGGAGCCCGTCTCAGAGGCTGCACAGGCGGAGGGATCCTCCTGGGAAGTCAGGGGCCAGGGCAGCATCTCAATCAGCCAAGCCAAGAGATGGGTGGGACAGGGAGCAGCTACCAACTGGGACCGATGAAGCTTTTGGAGCTGCTGAGCATAAATAGCTCAGAGCTAGCAGGGAGGGGATTTTTTGTGGAGAAGGAGCAGAGACCTGAGGAGCTGCTATCCCTTGGTTCCCCTGTAGCTTCTTCCTGTGCTAGTTGGGAGGTACATGGGGCTTGGAGAACAGGCTTACCACCCACCCAAACCCTCTGGGGCAAGTATACTGTGGGACTGCAAACAGGGGAGGGGGTAGAGTATCCTACAAATTGGCTAGCAAGAAGATCCCTGGATGTATCACTCCCCAAGTCCTGTAAACCTGAGAAAGGAACCTTCAGGGTGCTGCAGTGGATAAGACTCTACCCCCAACCCACCAAGCCCAGACTAATATCAGGGTGTGGTCAGCAGCTGTCTTGGAAGAGAAGTCTATCTGGGAGAAAAACAATGTAGAAGACAGTAAGGACTTGTTATCATTCTGATACCTGGTGTGGATTTCGACGGAGGGCTGTATCACCTGTGTTCCATGGGGAAGATCCCAGTATAGCCAGAGTTGCTCCACTTGTGTTTATCTTGGTGGTAATTGGGGTTCACGTTTGGGCATATCCCTCATTGAACCCATAGACCCTTTAATGTGACCCCCAGGAGGGGCCCACCTTCTTAAATGGTTTTTTATGCCAAAAGGCTTCCCAGTTTTGTTGAGATGCTTGCACGCAAATCTATCTCCCACATTTCCTTCAATCCACTCACATAACGTTAATTGACTTTACTTTTTCAAGTACATTACGTATTGCAGAGCTTAACCTTTTGCTGTTTGATGGATGTGAGCCTACTAGCCTCTCTGTTTCCATTAGGGTTCTTGTTGCTTCAGCTTTTACTATAGCACTGGAACAAAAATGTAATATTTGATGGATACTAGCCCAGTTATAAGGGGTGTCCTCTAATTGTTCTCTAATTTGCTATCATTTCTTTTTGTCTCATGCCAATGCAAATACTATCAGATGGAGAGGGTACAAAAATAGATGTCTTACTATTGAAAGAGTTTTGCCATGTTTGAAATAAGAATCAAGAATGGAGTTAACTTGTGAATAGGGTAGAATGGCTTACTCTGTCTTGCATTGTGAAAATCCAGAGGGCTCCCAAGGAAATATAAATAGGCAGCACAAACAGGGTGAATGATGTCAAGGACTTTTTAAAAAAATGAAACTTGTGAGTTGCCTGTGGAACCTGAGTTTGTTGCTAGGGAACGTTATCAGTGGCATTTCTTGCAAATTGCTTTGAGTGCCTGTGGCAGAACAGTGATTCGTAAGTGTTATAAATAATAAATAAATAATAGTTAAGAAATGATTAGATAAATTTGTGGAGCACAAGAGGCCCGAGTGCCAAATTAGTCAAGTTAGTTAGGGAATGTGGCCACATGAACTCAGTGACCATATCTATAACTGCTAGAAATAGAGGGAGTGATTGCAGGAATGGACCTCTTCATTATTTGTCTGTTTTCCCAATTAGGAATCTAGAATTGCATTCCAGGTAACAGAATATCATGCTAGATGGAGAACAATGGGGTCTAAAGATATATACACTGCCTTGTTCTTTCAAGGGCTCTTCATAGCTATGTACAATATGGCAGAATCTTGCTTTTAAGGCCTTGGTTCCACACAGGCTATTTGTTCTGTCCTGGGTCTCAAAGACTGCAGTCTACATTCAAAAATTAGCATTATTCCTTACCCCAGGACAACATTATAAATGGAAAGTGGGAGTAGTGGCCTGTGTGATAGTAGAGTTGCCCTCCCCACACTGGCTTAGCTGACCTGGATGAGATTTTAATTGTTTTCCTAGGTGTTGGATTGACCTTTTATTGATTATTATAGCATCTTTAATAATTTTTCATATTGTTTGCTTTGTTTTTGATATTACTATATTCTGTGTTTCTTTTTATTGGCTGCTGTGGTCTTCCTTTTAAAAGAGAAAGCTGGATCCACCCGGAGTGAAATCAGAGGATGGTCACCTGCAATTTGTTCCAATTTGGTTGCCCTCAAAAAGTTTGATTATATACTTTATAGTAAAGGCACGTTAGCAGCAGTTATGAGCTCTCTGACTATTTGTAGCAAGGTTCTCCATATCTCTGGAATATATTACCAGAAAAGGGACTCTTGCTAACAGAGTGTTGTTTTTAAAACTGCAGCCCTATGTAGAGGTTTGGTAGTGAATGAGAGAAGGGGCCTACAGGAATGCCCAGGGTGAGCCCTGCCCCTTCAGTATTGGTGTGTGTGCCCCAGCCAACCTGTGATCAATTCAGTTAGAAGGAGGCCACCTTCTACGCACATAGATGTAGCTTTTTTTCAACCTTGGAATTTGTATCATGATTAAGCAGGGTTTCCACTCGTGTGTTGGAAACTCTACACACGTAGAAGCATCCCATCCAGACTAACGTGATCACACTTTGGCTAGCTAGCGAACATGCTGTAATTGAGAGCAGGGCTAGCCCAGTGTGTTCCCACAGGTCCCTTTATGTGTTTAGAACCAAATGCTTGAATAGGGCTGTTGTTAGCTTGTGATCCAAACTGTAGAAACACAATGGGTGTGTTCAGATGCTACATTCATAAGCCAAGATAGGAACACAGCCTTTTCAAGTGAGCAAACAAACCAGAAAGTCTTCAGTGACTATAGTTTCCTGTTTTGTTTGAACTGGAAAACTATGGTTAATGGCTGTGGAAGAAGCCAGGATACAAAGCCACAGTTTGAAGATGGCTTTGAAGTCATCATGTCCTGGTTTGGATGAAACAGGAAATTAATAACTAAAGGTTTCCTGGCTTGCTCTTCAGTTCACACGAAAAGGCTGCATGTGCCCCCACAAGTTATGTTCATATCTCAGTTTATTAAGTAGTAATTGTGCTAGGTGTACTACCATGCCTCAATTTAGTATAACTTTATTGAGCCATCTCTCCAGTCCTGATTTCAAGGTTGCATTTCATTCTTATTGGAATAGTAAGGAATAAAGGCAGGGCTGATCTACCGCCAATTTTGTTTTGCAAATGATGCAAAAGGTTTTTGAGATTCCTGTATTTGTTCATTGGTCTTGTTCCTATATCTTTCCCTCTCTAGTTGAAGCCTGTGGTTTCATTAAGAATAGTGTTGTCCTGAATGTAGAATACCACAGGCTTACTGTGTGTTAGTCCTTAGCCATGAAAAGACAATGACAAATGTTTGCAAGCCATCTTATTTCCACAGAGGCTTCTCTGTAAGCATTCCAAACAGGTGCTAGCATCTTTATTTTGACAGTGTTTGAATGTTTCTTGATTTTTATTATTACTTGCAGATGTAAGAACTTATATATGGCTTGAACATGTTTTCCCTCTGGAATTCTTAGAAATATGGCTGTTTTGTGTAATGTGGTTTATTTTTATCTAGGCGTCATGCAGTTTAAAAGAGTCTCTGAGAAGATTCTTGTCTCAGAAGACTTAGCTACCGTAAGTTATTGAGCATGACCTTGGCAATTCTTACAATGGCAGCTAGCACATTTAGCTTGCCTGTAATGAGAAAATATAGTTTAAACAGCATTTCAGTGACACAAATTAAGTATGACTCATTTTCCCGTTTTCCTGTGCTTAGAATTATGTGTAGAATTGGTTGTTGGCACAGACTTGTGGAAAACTCAGTTCTCATTCTTATTTTAAAGCAAGATTCTATGCCTCATGGGTTCAGTTTGGAATCCTTTGGGAAGAAGGGCAGGATATAAAGTGAATTAATGCTGCTGCTACTACTACTACTAACTACTGCTACTGGCCAAGAAAACTTAACTATAGCCCCCTTCAAAATTGACCATAATGCATTCAAAGAATTAGTGGGGGGGGGACTGCCCCTGCCAACACCACCCCCATACCTTCACACATAGGGTGGAAAACCTATGTGGATTCCCTCTTCAGACCTTCTTCCCATAACGATGGTGATATAGGAGACGGGGCTAGCATGCGTGGCCCCACCTTCCATTCCATGTGTTCTTTGAACATGTGCAAATTCCAAAGAACAAACCATGGTGTGTGTTTTTTTTAATCAGCCAGCATAGCAGAATCAGAAACCATGGTTTGAAGGGGAGGGTTGTAAGCCATAGTAAGTGCTGGCAGTGGTCCTTTGTGATGGACACACTGTAGTTACAGCTGTTGGACTGCCTATGGAGGCCACTGAAGAGTTAGCAAACTGGTCAGTTGGCCAGACCAATGTTCTCTGTAGATGGCAATTTACCTTTGTTTTTGTTTTCTTGTTCCATTTTGTTTCATCATTTGTTAGCAAGGGGATTTGTGAAGGCAGCTTGCCCTCTAGTCATGCAACAAGCAGAGGCAGAGCAAAGCTTCTTTCTCAAACTTTAAGTACAGACATTTTCAAAGAGAAGGACAAGCAGTCATCAGTGGTGAAGGCCACTGCCTAGTGGTTAAGGCTGTGATGCTCAGGTTCAAAAACCCACTCAGCCATAAGGCTGATTAAGTCACACACTGTCAGGCTAACCTACTTCAAATGGTTGCTTTGAAGACAGGGAGGGGGCTACGTATACTCACCTGAACTCCTTGAGGGAAGGGCAGAATAAAATTGAATTAAAATATCTATTTTGCTTTTTTGTAATGAGCAAAACTGTGTTATTCTCCTAATACAAATTGATTTGTTCTTTTAAAAAACTTGTTCATTATTTGAAAGTGTTTAACTGGTCAATCGATCAAACAGTTTTTGATTGGCCACACTGCACCACAGAGACAGGAGTTCTGAGCAGAAGGAAGACAAGAGCAGACAAGCCGTCTTTGGGCTTTGGGCAGACTATGCTTTGGTATGATGTCTGCATTTGAATCATACTTGTGAAGATAAAATTGAAAATACACAGGCAGTGTCCATTCTTTAAGTGGAACTTCTATGCTTTATACTTTTATAAATGTTTGATAATTGGTTCAAACAGTCTTGAAAACATTATATGAGGAATATGTGGCTATGAAAAGCAGGGTGTGCACTTGCACGGAGGCTAAATACCCCCTTCCCTGGTGGATTCCTGCCTTTTCCAGTCTGATACTGATCCAAACCAAACACAGTAGATTTATAGCCTGTCAGCTTCTTTAGTAGCTTCTAATTTGCTTGTGATTTAACATATATTGTTAGGATTGTTGGAAGTAATGCAATGTATTTCTACCCACTGAAAGATTTGCATTCCCCACTAGAATCTTACTGTTATCTGGACAGGAAATGGATCTTCTCACCACCTGCACTATAGAGTACAAAGATTACAATAATTAAAATGCTGTAATTAAAACTGCCTTTGGGTTTGCTTTCAAAACATTTTAACTTTAGTTTTCAATATGACGTGTTCAAGACTTGCCAAGAAAACACAATTCCAAAGGAAAAGCATGTTCTCTCTTGCTGTACAGCTGCAAGATCATTTTGTTTCCATTTAACACAAGGGACCATTGCGAAATCTTGATGTTACTAAACTGTTTGTCTGGGGAGGAGCAGGGCGGGGCGAGTAAGAGCATCTATTGGAGTAATAAAGTTTGTTCTCATGGTTGCTGATGGCATCATTACTGTGATATGTTAGATGATTCTCATATGAATCCTGCTTAAGTATGAAAGCTAATTACAGAGATCCTGCTCTGTGTCCCTGTCAGAGGTGCAGCTGATAGGCATGAGTGACAGGGCTTTCGCTGTTGTGGTGCCAAGTTTATCGCTGTTGTGGTGCCAAGTTTATGGAATGCCCTTCCCAAGAGAAGTCATCTAGATTTATCTATACTTGTTTTCCTGTGAGCAGTAAAAATAGATCTTTGAGCAAGCCTTTCGGATTACTGCATTTTAATGACAACGTTCCGATGCTACTGTCTGTGTTAAATTTTGACTGTTGATGTTTTAAATTGTTTTGTTTATCATTTTTTATATTTTGTTAGCTGTCTTCACTATCTATGAGAAAATGCAGGATAGAAATACTTGAAATAATAATTAATATCATGTACCGTTAACTGGCATTTGAATGAACATGTGCATATTAATGCAGTGGTTCCCAAACCTTTTCTCCCCATGGACCACTTGAAAAGACAGCTAGATGCTATATGATTTTTAACTGTAATTTTACAGAGATACAGCTGAATGATGCTTATGCACCACTGGTAGTCCATGGACAACAGTCTGGGAACTTCTGTATTAATGGATTTCTCTGTAACAGTTCCATATGTTCAATGAGAGTGTGCCCAAAAGTACTTCGCCGATACTATTTCATATACTGTCATCCAATAGATTTCAAATCAAACTCTGAACCCTTTAGCTTAGCCTATCTCACAAGTTTGTTGCAAGGATAAAAATGGGGGAGAACTTTGAGCTCCTTGGAGAAAAAGCAGTGTTTAATTGTACTTAATAAATACAATAATAATGCATTCTTACTGTTGGGGCAGGAATGGTATACCTGGTGGGGAGGGGGTAAAAAGTGGAGACTAAACATTCAAAGTAATGAAAAGAAAGATCAGCAGGCAAATTGAAGCTTATGGAACTCCTTAGGAGAAGTACCAGGAATGCTTCCTTTCACCAAAAAAACCCTCCTGTTTTGACCTACCTGAAAGTCCAGGAACCTATTCGAGCTTTTATTGTCATGCTTTTGTGTATGTGTGTGTTTTGATTAATTATAATATAGGAAAAGCATGTACATTTGTAGAAGTGCTTGGCAGGAAAAGCTTTGATTCCCTCCCATTTAAAAAATCTTTCAGCTCTGGACACAAAAGAAAGTTACTGCCTAAAGTGGTGTACAATTTATTGTCTGACCGTGATCTGAGGAGAAGACTGAAGGAACATGGGCTCTCCACGCAGGGAACGAAACAACAGCTTATTAAAAGACACCAAGAGTTTGTGCACATGTATAATTCAGAGTGTGATTCTTTGAATCCTAAATCAGGTAGGAAGGTAGATTTCAGGTAAAGTTTTCCTTAAAAACTGCTAACATTTTCATAAAATATGCCACTTCCTGACAGTTTGTTTACCTTCATTTTTTTAATTTAAGAACATAATATCAGAACATGCCTATTCATAATTTCTTTTTGGACATATCTGGTTTTGGGCTCTCTTAACATGAAATAGCTACCTTGCTGGGAGGCCAATTGAAATTGCATTTGACTGATATTTGCTCATTGCAAGCTAACTATGTGCCGTGGTTGCTTTCTACATGGGTTGGGGGTTCCCCTGTGCCACTGGCAGAAATATTCTCAGTGATATTCAGTCAAAATCATATAGTGTGAACTAATTTATATGGCCATCTCACGCAGCTTGCAGTGTTGAGCCTCTGCCATGTGGATGCAACTTCAAAGGGCTTCTTTGTGTGGTTGTGTAGGGTGACATCAGCCTTAGTGACTTAACCGTTGCTGGCATTTGTCCTCATTCACCCAGGGGTGGTGGTAGAAATATATGTGGTCATCCCACACTGTCTCATGTTACTTTTACAATGGGTGCTGCAGATACTTTTCTGGTAGCCATGCAATTCTATATTACAAATTCAATGATATATAATACACATCTAAGATAGACATTTTTTTAGGACCTACTCTATTTTCTTGACTCACTTTGTGAAGAAACTTCCTTTTGGCTGTCCTGAATCTCCCACCTTTCAGCTTCATTTGATGATCCCAGGTTCTAACAGTGTAAGAGATGTCCCCCCCCCAATTCTCCTTTCTCAACAACATGCATAATTTTATAAACCTCAGTCATGTTCCCTCTTATTCACGTACCTTTACTCATCTGGCTTATTTTTGTCACAAGTTTTCCATATTATGATAATAACTGTGATTTAGGGAAACAAACTAACTTCAAATGGTGGTTTGCAGAGTTGTCTTGTTTTCTGAAGCCATAGTTAAGATTAGGCACAATTTCAGGTTTGAATAAACTACTTAACTGCAGCTAATTGAAAATGGAAGCAAAAGCTTCCAATTTCCTGGCAGCCACACTGGAGGTGGAGATGAGAGGTGAGAGTGTATGAGCTCTTGCATGTAACACTAAGCCATATTTTAGTGTTGCATTCAAGCCAGGCCATTGTGATTTAAATTAAAATCAATTGGGCATTTGAGTCTAATCTAGGAAAGGCAAACCTGGGCCCCTCCAGATTTCTATCTATCTATCTATCTATGGAACAATTTCTTTACAAGGTATTGGATTCCTGATTGAATTAAGGTTTGGGTTTTGTTTTCTTGTGACAAAAATCCATAGGCTGTGAAGTAATAGGCCCTATGTAGGAGAGACTTAAAATCAACAAACTCATTATGCAAACAAAACTGCAATGTGTTTGTGATGCTAGAAAATTATCATTTTATAGCATGCTGTACATTTTCTTGCTATTTTGTTTTTTTATCAGCCATTTGTTTTCCACAGTCCAGAAATGAATAAGAATAAGAATAGTAGAATTCTGGGTAGTGTTAACAGACAAGAATGCTACCAAGGGCCACGTTTTTCTTCATATTTAATGTTTATAATAACTTATCTTACTTGTGGCAGTTTAATCTACACACTCTTCGATCTGTTTGATCTCACAATTCTATAAAACAGGTCAATTATATTTCTGTTTCACAGAAAAGGGACTGAAATGGAGAATGATTTGTTCAAAGTTGTTGTCTTAAGAGTTGATTGCGAGGCAGGGATTCAGAATCTGGGCTCTTAATCTCTAATCCTACACAAAATTATTCACTGGGGCATGCTGCCTTTTTCAGTCATTTTTATTTCAGTGCTAACTAGAAATGTTATGCTCAGATGAATAGTACAAAATAATAATGGAAGAAAACTCAACCATCCACTCACATATGTTGTTCAGGCACATTTTTACCTTTATTTATGGCTGAAACTCTTAATAAGTATTTGTTAAGCCTGCTGGTGCTGACATCAACAGTAACTAGGCCTAGCTTTTACTTAGGAATACAAGAAGCTGCCTTATACCAGGTCATACTAAATGTCACCTTACCCAATATTGTCTACCTTCTAGGGAAAAGGCTCTCCAGGATCTCAGGAGAGGACTTTCCTATCATCTACTACCTGATTACTTTAGTTGGAGATACCAGAAATTGGGATTGAACTATTCTGCATGCTGTCTGTTTCTGATCTATGACCCATCCCCATTTCAGGCTACCGGTGGAAACTCACTTGATTGACTGCTCATACACACAAAAAGTGCCTTCCTGCTAGAAAACTAGTCTCACCTTCTCTTTGACCTGCCTAGTTGTTTTTTTTTTTAAAATATAGGTTATACTTCTGTATAGATGAGCAATCAATCATTTCATCCCTGCTTGCAGTCTACAACTTTGAAGTGATAAAGCCAAAGTTTAGTCTATGGTTATGGACGAATGTAGGCCACTGGGTAGAGTGGATGCTAACTAAGTGTTGCTGGGCATGTTTAGAAGCAAGATTTATCTGTTGCTGGAGTGTGCCTCTTCAGATGCAGTTGTTGAGGCATTGTATGCTTGGATGGTCCTGATCATTATTAAAAAGAGAGAGAAATAAGAACTCTGTAACTAATGTCGTGACTGAGTTTGGTTTTTTTTTTTTTGTCCTCCCTCCCAACCTTTAATAATAATGCAAGAAACAAAGGTAGCAAGTGAGAGGTGTAACATTCACCAAAAGGTCCATGGACTGTGCTGTAGTGATATTAAAAAACTTGCTCATCTCGCTCTTGTGTTCAAGTGTCCTAGTCCTTGATCTGTTTTTGGCTGTTGATACCTTTGGGTTGGGTAGAGTGTGGGGCAGGGCTCATATGGAGCAGAAACCAAGAAGTTTGGTTGGCCCATAGATGGGCTGTTGCTGCAACCACCCACAAAGAACCACTTGCCTTTCCCTTCTAATATCCTCTTTCATTTCTCTTTCTCTCTGAGGTTTCCTCAGTAGCAGGTGGCTACTGCTGCTTTTGAACGCCCAGTGATATTAACAGCCAAAGATTTCCTGAGAGGTCTCTTAGAGCTTGCTCACAATGACATGAAAATTCTGTCCTACTTCTGAGTTTTTTCAAGCAGCTACCTTGTGGTTACTACCCATTTCACCAAAGATACTGTCTTATTTCCCATATTCAAGTCTTGCTTTTTGCAGGCAGATGAAATGCATCTCTCCCTCCCCTCTGTCACTCTTCCTCTCTCCCACAATCCCCATCTGTTAAAAACAGCTTTGTTATAGCTGAAAATGTATTTTCACTTGAGACTAGTGTGTTTCAGTCCTTACATTGAATCTGCTCTCAGACATTTTATATTTGGATATAATAAGAGCTCCTGTGGCTTTATGCTGCTGCTTATGGTGATTGTTTATTCCAACAGTTGCTGAAATTGTGAAAGAGCTGGAAAGCAATGAGAAGACTCGAGCACAACTGGAATCCAGTAAACCTATGGAAGATGTAAGTTGATAAGCTTTGACTGAGCCTTAGTAACAAGAAATGGGCATGGGACATTCCATTAAATAAAAATCCCACAATGAGCATTCCCCCCAATGGTGGTGGTAAACTGAGAATGCACCATGTGTCTCCTCATTATATCCAGTTAATTTTTTAGCCTAATTCATGTCAAGGTATTGTCCCTTCCATGAATAGTTGAGTGACTTATTGAACTTAAGGTCTAGTGAAAGCTGCTTGGGGAGCCACTTTTTACCAGCTTGCATTTTTAGATGTCTGTCCTCTGGACAAGAACTGTGCCACATTTGTATTCTGCACAGTGCCATTGCATTTAAAGGTGAACCTACCTAATTGGCACTTTCTGAAACAACATGCAAATCAAAACATAGCCATCTTTTGAAATCCACAATTCTCTGAATTTTGCCATATAGTTCTCTGCCCAATAAACAAACAAAAAAATTATTCTAGGGTAAGGGATATATTAAAATGGCTATATTATTTTAAATAGCATGCAAGTTCTTTATATTAGGAGAAATTGCTTTGCAAGATTGTGTATATTAGGCAAAATTGCATATCAGATGTGTATATTGGAAGAAATACACACTAGAATGCTGATGAATTTTCATGAAGACCTTTTTAAAAAAAATCACCAACTGATGTGGAAATGTAGAAAACTAAACTTAAGACTGGAAAAATAAGAAACAGAGAAAAACTGAAATTGATAGATTCACCCTTCCCTCCTTAAGGCTGAGTGCAAGTATGACTGTGTCACTTTCTGCACATGAATTTTCTAAAATAACTGGGAAGCTGGACGGTTGAATTGAACCATAGTGGTCAACTAGATATGCTCATTCTTATGGTATATGCTGGTGCCAAGTTGTGTCAGAAGCTGCTCCAAGAGTGGTTTGCATGGTAAAGAAGCTGTTGCTATATACTTAACTATTACTACCAAACTGAATGTTGAATTTCTTAATGGACAATTGGGAAACCTGTGACATTTGGAGGAGCCCAGAATGATAGTCCTGGGTGATTTCAATGTCCATGCTGAGGCTGCCTCTAGTGTTCCGGTTCGGGACTTCATGGCCTCCATGACGACCATGGGGCTGTCTCAAGTTGTTACTGGCCCAACACATAGGGCAGGGCACACCCTCAATGTGGTTTTTGCTCCAGATGGAGGAAGGGGTGGTCTGGAGATGGGGTGGTGGTGGATGTCACCCCATTGTCATGGTCAGATCGCTTCCTGATGAAGTTTGGACTTATGGCTCCAATCCTTCCCTGCAGGGGTGGTGGAGAGATTAAGATGGTCTGCCCCCAGAGCCTAATGGAATCCACAGGATTCCTGAATGCCCTGGGGGAGTTCCCAGTAGATAGAGCAGGTGACCCTGTTGAAGCCCTTGTCACACTGTCAAACAGTGAGGCGCGTCGGGCTCTTGATGTAGTTGCCCCCGAGCGCCCTCTCCGGCATTGGAGCCCGACTTGCACCTTGGTACACCAGTGAACTAAGGGCAATGAAACAGGCTGAACGACGGCTAGAGCGCAAGTGGCGAAAGACATGCTATGAGGCTGATCGGGCACGAGTAAAACATCATAACTGTGCCTACTGTGTGGCGGTGAGGGGGGCAAAGAAGGCCCACTTCTCTGCCTCGATCACATCCTCAAGTAGCTGTCTGGTGGAGATTTTCCGTATTGTCAGGGGTCTGTTGACATCAACTCCAGGAAATGGAGTCTTAGACCCTTTGGAGGCCCACTGTGAATTGTTTGCAAGGCACTTTGAGGGTAAAGTTGCTCGCCTCCGTAGCAGTCTTGATGCTCCATCCACATCTACTGTAGTCCCCAGTGAGGTGTCCAGTGCAATGTCTGCTGCAACTTCTTGGGAACGGTTTCCATTGATATGGCCTGATGATGTGGACAAGGTGCTTGCAATGATGCAGCCAGCAACGTGTCCTCTTGATCCTTACCCTTCTTGGCTTGTTAAAGCTTGACGAGGGGGTCTGACCGAGTGGATCCAGGGTGTGGTCAGTGCCTCATTGTGGGAGGGAGTGGTTCCAGCGGCCTTGAAAGAGACAGTGATTTGACTGTTCCTGAAAAAGCCCACCCTGGACCCATTTGTTTGTGACAACTACCGACGGGTTGCAAATACCCCCTTTTTAGGGAAGGTGATTGAGAGGGTTGTGGCACATCAATTGCAAGTACTCTTGGATGAAACATTATCCTGACCCATCCCAGTCTGGGTTTAGGCCTGGTTATGGGACTAAATTGGCCTTGGTCGCCCTGATGGATGACCTTTATTGGGAGAAGGACAGGGGGAGTGCGACCCTGTTATTCATACTTGATCTCTCAGCGGCTTTTGATACCATTGACCATGGTATCCTTCTGGGCTGACTTGGTGAGATGGGTATTGGAGGTACTGTTTTACAGTGGTTCCGATCCTATCTCCAGGGTCGCTCTCAGAGAATAGCATTGGGTGACTGTCTTTCGGCCCCCTGGCAGTTGTGCTGTGGGGTGCCACAGGTACCATCTTGTCCCCCATGCTGTTTAACATCTATATGAAGCCCCTTGGGAGCAGTTATCAGGAGCTTTGGGGCGAGGTGTCAGCAGTATGCTGATGATACCCAGCTCTATTTCTCCGTAACATCTGAATCAGGAGAGGCCGTGCGAGCCCTGGACTGGTGCCTGGTCTTGGTGGTGGGCTGGATGATGGCCAATAAACTGAGTCTGAATCCTAGCAAGACGGAGGCACTGTGGGTTGGTGGTTCCCGAGTTCAGATAATTGGTCAGTTGCCTGCTTTGGGTGGGGTTATACTCCCTCTGAAAGAGCAGATCCATAGTCTGGGGGTGCTCCTGGATCCATCTTTGTCGCTAGAGGCCCAGGTGACCTCTGTGGCTAGGAGTGCCTTTTACCAAGTTCGGCTGGTAAGACAGCTGCGTCCGTTTCTGGACTGAGATAGCCTGACCATGCACTGGTAACCTCCAGGCTGGATTACTGTAATGCGCCCTATGTGTCCTTGAGTTTGGTCTGGAAGCTGCAGCTGGTGCAAAATGCGGCAGCGAGTCTGCTCACTGGGGCAGAGTATTGCCAACATGTCACTCCGCTGCTGAAAGAATTGCACTGGGTGTCCATTTGCTACCGAGCCAAGTTCAAGGTTCTAGTTTTGGTGTGCAAAGCCCTATACAGCTCAGGACCAGGATACCTGAAAGACCATCTTACCCCTTATATACCCAGTCGATCACTGCGCTCTGCGGGTGTGGGCCTCCTGCAGATACCATCTTATCAGAAGGTCCATTCTGCTCAATATAGGAAATGGACCTTTAGAGTGGCGGCACCTACCCTGTGGAATTCCCTCCCCTTGAATATTAGACAGGCAACATCTCTGCTACCTTTTCATCGCCTTTTGAAGACTTTCCTCTTTCAACAAGCCTTTTAAGTTGAGACCTATCCAGGTCTGCGTCTGTGTTAGAATTGCTTGTTAATATGTTTTTTTAAATAATGTTTTTAACCCTTTTTTAAAAGATGTTTTTAAAGCTCTTAAAAAAATGTTTTTAACATTTTTTTGTTTTAATGTATTTTAAGGTCTGTTTTTATGATGTTTTAAAGTGTTTTTAGCGCCTTTGTTTGCTGGCCTGGGCTCCTGCTGCAAGGAAGGGCGGGATATAAATCAAATAATAAATAAATAAATAAACAATTCCAGATGTTGCTAGACTACAGCTCCCATCATTCCTCACCATTGCCCATGCTGGCTGGGGCTGAAGGGAGTTACAGTCCAACAATATCTGGAGTGCCACAGATTCCATATTACAGTAGGGCCCTGCTTTACGGTGCTTTGCTAATGTGGCGGTCTCAACTGGATGCAATTAGACTAAAGCCCCACTCATACGGCGCTTGTTACGCTTTTACGGCGGTTTTCAGGCATCGTGCGCCATTCTATTCAATGAGTTCTGCTTTTCGGCGGTTTTCGTTTTTCGGCGGGGATCCAGAATGTAACCCGCCATATGAGTGGGGCCCTACTGTACTGTCTTAATGGACTGCTGATGACTGTGTTGATATACTGCACTCATGGTAAAACCAATACCCACTTGAAAACATCCAAAATCAGTGGCAAAGAAACTCAGAACATTTACCTTCAAATAATTTGCTTAGCCTAAATGTTGTTTGTACTGGTATTTCAGGATACCCCCTGCCCCATGAATTTGGATTTTTGTTAGAGAACAAAAAATTGATGCTATCTAATTTGACTGAAAAGAGTAGCAGAAGCAGTACTGATTAGTAGTAATGAAAGAGAAATAGATGGCAGGTTATAAGAGGTGAACTGCCATTGGTAGCCATCTATAGCAGCCTTTCCCAACCAGTGTGCCTCCAGGTGTTGTTGGACCACAACTCCCATCAGTCTCAGCTAGCATTGCCAATGGTCAGGAAGATGGGAGTTGTAGTCCAACAACATTTGGAGGCACACTGGTTGGGAAAAGCTGATCTATAGGCTACAGCTACAGCTATTGACTCTGGCTTGGTTAAGATACAACTTTGTTTTTGGTGTTATATGAATTGATTCTGTATTTTTTGTAATGTATCATGAGGGCTAGAAACATTGTTTTTAAGCAATGAAAATCTGGTATGTAATCTGTGATATATGTTATGCTGGGCAAGAGATTCTACATGGCATTCTATGAGTGTGGGAGTACAATAGATGCTCAGCCTTGAATATATGAGGCTTCTGTGGTTGCTTATTAAGAGCTTCCTGCCTTTAATGTACAGCCCTTCTGAATATTTATTGTATCTGGTCAGCAACTGAAGCCTGTCCCACAGCATCCCACGGAGTTTGCCTCTGAAGGGTCCTGTGCCATCATCCTGCTCAATGTAGTTGCCTCCAAAGACCAGCAGCAAGGAAATGTACTCCCAGGTTTCTGTAGAGAAATGATAACAGTTAAAATGGAAAGAGAGCTCCATAAACCTGGATACAAATTTGGGCCAAATAGCATGCAGTTCTTGCTGTAGCAAAACATCCACACTAATCTATGGGTTTCTGTAGCAAAAGGTTTGGTGTCTTTCTCACAAATATGTGCTCTATAAGTCCCAACAGCATTGCTTGAAAATAGAGGTAGCCTAACACATGTTAAATGCAAACAGAGAGAAGGAAGGAGTGAGTGAGGGGAATAGAAAAACTATTTTTAGTTTTTAGATAATTATGTCTTAAAATCTTTGGTGTGCAGCTTTATATTCCTCATCCATTCTTCATTAAAAAGTAATGTTTGTACTACTGTTGCAGAGCATGACATTTACAAAGCACCAGACAGAAAATGAAATAGATGAAATTCATAGAGATTATCGTAAGTAAAGTTATTATTTCATTTGCATTTTTTTAAAAAAGGAATTTTCTCAGAAAATGTACATATACAAATTGAACTGGTATTAAAATACTCATTTTCTCTCTTTTCCACATCATTGTTCCCAAATATTGGCATCCAAAGAAAAGAAGGGAGAACAGAGCATTATGGGATTGCGAGGAGCCACTACTGGGAAGCAAAACTCTTCCCTCTTTTTTCCACATTTGCCATAATAGCTTTGGTGTTAACATGCACACATACTGTGGTTCAATTTGTTACGCATTCTTTAGTACAAACAATAGATTGTCATTACCTCTGAACTGGCAAACTGTGGTTTCATTTGTCCTCCAAACTAGGATCACAGTGTGCAGTTTGAAACTGGCTTGCAATCCTGGTTTTAAGAGCAAGCAGAAATGATAATTTGCAGGTTTTGATGTATTGGGAAACTATGCCTTGCACTAAAGAGGGAGTAATTGAATCAGAGTGCATGGGGCAGGGAGGGGAGAGCTTGTGAGTATAAGGCTTGTTCACATCGTGCCAAACCATGGTTTCACATTCTGTCTGAACTGAGCTGGTGTCTTTCTTAATTTAACTATTAATTAGTAACCTGATAGTTTGTCCAGTCAGAAATCTATGCAATCATTAGATTTGCATATCAAATGATGCTTAATATAAAGTTGACTATGGCCCTGGTTTAGAGCTCAAGTACTGTCAAATACCACCTTGATTGGTTCAGTATGGGACTGCTGTGAGCCCATTTCTCATTCTATGCAGTGACTAAAGCTCCCTTAGGAGAGCAACAGGAAGTTGGACCGGTTAGGAAAACTTGCTTCACAAAATCCTATTCAGCATATGTTTTAACAGGCTGCTCTTGATTTTTTAAAAAACTTTGATTTTGTGAATACTTTTGAGCCTCCACAGTTAGTTTTTTATTCATTTGCAGGACTAATTTTTTTCTGCACTGCATAGTCCAGCAATTCCTCTTTTAAAAGCCTCCCCCTTCCCTAATGATAGCATTTTGCACCCACATCCTTGTGTTGGAGAAATCCTAGTCAATGCTTTCAAATGTCAGAACAATCGTATTAAATAGTGCAATGTGAAAAGTTGTAGCAGCATTATGCAGACAAAATGTTTTCGTAAGTGTATCTGTCATTTCTCCCTGTAGCATGGCAATGCAATGAAAGTACTGCATCTCAGATGAAATTTCTTGATGTCTAACGAGAGCAGTGAGAAACCTCGATCCCAGTTTTTTCTTCAAGTGTTTGCTGTTCTTGAAGAAGTAGTGCTTGTAACACAGGAAGTTATAATTGTTTGTTAACTAAAGCGGATTGTGAATTATACTGGCTTGGAGACATAAACCCTGCTCAGAAACAAAACAGTCAGACATTGAGTCAATATGTGAGCAGGGATGCTGCCCCACCCTCTGATGTTGGGAGAGTGTAGAATGTCTGAGTGAGAATGCATGAGATGAAAAGAGCTGTGGTAAAAAAAAGTCTAGACAGAGAAGGTTTGTCTGAGAACACATTTGATTGAAGACTAGTAAAGCGTTGATTCTCTGTTCTGGAAATGACAATCATGAAGCTGGCATCTCTTTTTCAGGAGACCAGATTTTCAGAGAAGTGTCTCACTTGGCTTCTCAGTTAGTTGACAGTTTGCTCAGATAGCAGGATGTTTGCTAAACTCTGAAGTGGCTGCTTGAATACGTCTGGGCTCTCAAGGGAGACAAAGGAATGGGTTTGCCTCTTTCTACAGCTCTGGAATTGCATCAGAGAAGATGATACTCAACAAGAGCCTTGGCTTCAAAACCCATCATGTACATGAAGACTTCTTTAGAGGAACTTGTAGTGCTGGGTTTCACAAGCTTCACATTTTGTATTATGCATATAACAATGAGATTTCAATGAACCAAGATTTATGAAGCATTTCAGTGTTGTTTTATTTAAAAACCCCAAGATATTTTAGTGTATGTATATGTATATTTTTGACAGATTTATAAGTGTAGATTGTCCAAAATGCCCTGATCTAAAAATCATGGTTCTTGAAAATGAGACAATGACAATAGATTTTATTAATTTATTTGGATTAATCTTAGATGTTAAGAAGAGTTGTCACTCTTCTTATATTCCCCTTCCACACCCCTCAGCTTTTCTGGTCTTACTGGTGTTCTAGCAGTAAATTTCTTAAAACAGGCTTTTATTGGAGGACACAAAGGTAGGCAGTTTCGTTAATGTGGTTTGCTGACTGTTTCTAGTTGAATTAAGTAATACATTTTCAAGTCATGCATTTTCATTAATTAATGCATTTTCAAATGTCCAAGAAGAAAGCAGTTTAGGAAACAAATGGATTGTTGAATCTTTCCCCCTCCCAAAGGATGAAAAGTGAAGTATGCTGCAGATGTTTCTGTGCATTTCTAGAGGTCTACTTTCATCATTATTGCTTTTGGGGCAGAGCTGCATTGCTGCATTGCTACCAAGTGCTGCCCTTTAAATTGAATAAATAAATAAATACCAAATCATCTGCTACAAATGATGGCTAGTAGAAAGTTACACAGTGGGTGCTAGCTATGAATAAACTGTGAGATCGGATGATTAAGCAATCATGGGCCAATAGCAGTAGGACAAAAAAGGTGTGATGGTAGCAGCACTGTCTTCATGAAATATCCACATAACCTGTAATGGTACTGTGACATGGTGAGCAAATGCTGCCATAAGTACATTCACAGTCACGTAAATAAATTTGCTGTCTTCAGTGCCATGTGGATTAAATCCTGGCAATTTGTTCTGATCCAAGGAAACAATAACAGTATGGAATGGGGCTCCAACTGGCCGTAGGCAGGCAGCCCTCTAACCAGGGCTTGACAAATTTTGGATGGCCAACGAAGCATTTATGGTCACCAGGACATGCCCCTGCTCTGAGGGGTGGTGGCCCATATATCATGCTGTGTCTTTGAAGTATTGTACTGAGTCAAGGACAAGCCAACACACCTCTGTCATCTCCTTTCAGTCTGGAGCCACAGAGGGGTAAAAGAGGCATGTTAGCTTTCTCTGCCTCTGTAGCTGTGTAGCTCTGACCCCCCACCCAGACAAGCACAGAAACAAGCTGAAGTGTCTCCACTCTCCCTCTTCAACTCAGAGGCAGAGAGGGGGAAGCAGTAGTTGACTTTGCACCAACAAGCACAAAAATAAAGCAAATTGCAGGGCTTGGGGACGGGGAGCAAGTTTCATCCCTATCTTCGTCCCTAACACTGGAGCTGCAGACCTGGGCCTGTCTGGTTGACCCCTTGTAAAGTGAAATTGTTGAGCCCTGTCTCTTACCTTCTGGAAATCAGTGCAACTTAGTTGTGCTCTTGGTGAATTGGAAGCAGCTCTCCTGTTGTATTTGTCTGTGATGTCAGGAAGGGGATTTGGATGCTGGGCCAGTTATCCTTAACATCACTGAGGCTTTTTCAGTAGACCACAGATGGAATGCTTTGTCATTGTTTTCAACTAGATGAATGCTTCACACCCATGTTCTTACAGATGTGGACAATTGCCAGCAAACTCTCATGTTGAATTTTCCTCCCCCCTATGAGCAGATGCTCTGAGTTACAAGTGTTCATTTCCTTTCTTTTCTGCATTTGTGCTAACTGTACTATTAAGTTATTATGTGAGAATACGAAATGTACCCTGGAAAAATGCATTTAGTGGTTGTCAAACAGTTAAAAAAAGCTTTAGAATTAATTCCAAAATATTTGGGCTATGCAAGGGCGAAGAATGCTTTTTCCATTGTTAATGTCATGTTTGCTGGGTGCTTTACTGACGTCCACTTCTCCTTCATCCTGCTGCTTGGATGCAATGTTTGTTACATTGCATCTGATCTCTCTAGTACACATTTGCAGGGTGTTTCAGGTGTCAGTCCCAGCAGCAGACCAGGACCATTGTAGAATTAGTCTAAGAGTGGTGCCTTGTCCAAGGGTAGTTGCTGGGCTCCCAGTTGTTGTCATAGCACTGAACCAGAATTGTCAGAAACTGTTAGGCGGACTTATTCTCTGGAGATAACTTGCCAAGCACTTCTTGTATATGTCTTGCATTCATTTCACTTCAGTAGGGCATTCATGAATGCTTCAGCCTCCTTTCAGTTAGAATGGGTTAAAAAGTGGTAAAGGGGTGCTCTGGAACTGTTTTATCAGGCTCTGTTAAAATGACTATTTTGTTGCAATCCATGGTGAGAATACTCCAGCATAATCCATACTAGTGTTTTTCTGGATTAATACAGGCTTTGCAAGGATGCTCACAAAAGATGAGTTCATACTGAGGCAAGCTCCCTGCGCTCCAGCTGATCAGCTGTAGTGTGCCATCGGCTGTAGCGTAGGGAGCTCGTGCGCTACAGCTGATCGCTGTCAGCTGGAGCACAGTGGCTGTAGCTCTCCGTGCTACAGCTGAATGCACTCTGCAGCTGATTAGCTGTAGCGTGCAATCGGCTGTAGCACAGGGAGCTTGCGTCCTACAGCTGATCGATGTCAGCTGGAGCACGGCGGCTGGAGCTCCCTGCACTACAGCTGATCGCTGTCAGCTGGAGTGTGGCAGCTGGAATACAGTAGGGCTGCACTTTCTGGCGATTTTCACTTTTCGGCGGGGGCCTGGAACATAACCTGCCATATGAATGGGGCTCTACTGTATTTCTAGTCTGTGTCACTTTTGCATATATTCACCTATAATTTTTTTCTGTCACATTTTCATACTAATCTTGTGTTCTTATTTTTAAAATATGCAATAAGATTTCTATTTCAACACATAATTCTAAATGTATTTTGATACTTTTTTTGAATGGAGAACTATGAAAGCTGGTGGATAACTGAAGCAATTTCAGATATCCGATCTTATACATGCTTATCTAAGCGTAAGGTCCATTGAACTCAGTGGGCCTTATGTCTCAGTAGACATGATTGGATTGCACTGTAAGTTCTGATCTGTACATTAGTCCAGGATCAGGTCAGTTCATATTGGAATTTGTGAAGCTTAAATACAGATTGATTGTAAGATATATTAATGCTTTAAAGTTCTCCAAAATGCTGTTGAAATGAATGGGCAAGTCAAGTGATGGTATGCATTGTGCCCTTATTTATTAAAAAATTATATCTGAATCTTTTTTCCCTTCCAAACTTGACCATTGAATTGTACAAGATTTTGGCAGGTTGGCTGTCTTTATTGCTGCTGTCTTGCCAGGACAGGGTTCCCCCAGCTTCTTCTCAGTTTTCTACTGAATTTGGATGGGATGTTATGGTTGCAAATAACAGATACCTTAGGTTTGGCTTGTGTAAAGTAGGTATTTGAGCAATAAGGGAAGGGAAAAAAGTTTCCCTTGATTTACAGTCTGCTGTTGAGGAGTTTTCTGACCCATGTGTTTCAGAGCTGGAGGAAAAATTTGTTGGAATAAGATTGCTGCCAACAGTGTGTCTATATATATATATAGACACACTATATATATATAGACACACTATATATATATATAACGTTTATATATATTACGTTTATATATATTACGTTTATATATATATATTACGTTATATATATATATATATATATATATATATATATATATATATATTACGTTTATATATATATATATATATAAACGTAATGGACACATTGGCACCACATGGCCTGAACCTGGAGGACAGTACCAGCATCACTTAGCTTCTGCAAATGAAGCCCCTCTGAGCATTCCATCCTCAAAGCTCTATAACTGCCACCTTGGTAACAGCATTTGTATGTTAGCAGCTGATGAAGGCGGAAGCCGAAATGTTTTGGTATTACAATAAAAACCTCTGTTTGGTTAATCACAATTACGTTTTTATATATATATATATATATATATATATATTAGGTGATTAACGGAATCCTTATAGGGATCCAGAGCAAGCTTGAGTGAAGTTCTGTTTGTTGCTTTCTAAACTGTCTTACATATATATATATAAAAACGTAATTGTGATTAACCAAACAGAGGTTTTTATTATATTAACAAAACGTTTCAGCTTCCGCCTTCATCAGCTGCTAACATACAAATGCTGTTACCAAGGTGGCAGTTATAGAGCTTTGAGGATGGAATGCTCAGAGGGGCTTCATTTGCAGAAGCTAAGTAGTGGTGGTACTGTCCTCCAGGTTCAGGCCATGTGGTGCCAATGTGTCCAGAGAGTAAATCCAAAAGTTCTCCCTTTTGGTCAATGCTGCTGGATCTGCTGACATCTCTATTGCTGTTATGGAAAAGTCCAACAGGCTGTGACCCTCGATGTTAAAATGCTTTGCAACTGATTGTTCCACTTTTTTTGTCAAGATTGCCGACTTGTGGTTCCTGAAGCGCGGTCGTAGGTCAGTTGTGGTCTTTCCTACATATTGGATATGACATCCTGGTCTTTTGCACTCGATGATGTAAACTATATTGCAGGACCTGCAGGTGATGTTCTGTTTGATGTAATATGTCCTGCCTGTCCTAGTGCTTGTAAAAGTGGTTGTCTCCCTGAGGTACACACAGGTGATACAGCGTTTGGAGTGACAAGGATGAGACCCTGGATTGGTGATAGGTGGCTTAAGCACAGCTCTCATCAACAGTCTGCGCAAATTAGGAGGTTGGCAAAATGCTACAACAGGAGGCTAGCAAGATGTTCAGAGTTTGCCAGCAATGGGTAGCTCTCCCTGATTGCTCGGTGATAGTTAGGAGATGCTGGATGGAAATCTACCACAAACGGAATCCGTTGCTCTTTGCTCTTTGACACCTCAGTATGATGGAGGAGGTTCTCTCTGGACAGAATGGAGGCTCGGTGGATGTTGCAATCGATAATATATGGAGAATATTCTCTTCGAAGAAGGTGTTCTTTAAGTTCACTGATCCTTCTCTGGTATTTATCTTCAGTGTTGCAAATAAGTTTGATTCTCAGAGCTAAGCTATACACAATGTTCTTCTTTATATGCCTAGGATGGCAGGATTTCCAGTTTAAATAGGTGTGGGCATCAGTGGGTTTGCTGTAGAGATCAGTGGCTATTTTGTTGTTTTCAATGGTGAGAAAGACATCCAGAAAAGGGATGTGCGGATTGTCATTTGTACTATTAAATGTAAACTTAATAGAGGGATGGATAGAGTTGATGTAATTTTTAAATTGTTCCAAACTCTCTTTACCATTCGTCCAGACCATAAAGATGTCGTCAATGTATTGCCACCATATAAGTGGTTTGCTGAGTGCCTTTTTGAGGATCTCCTGTTCCAGTTTACCCATAAAGAGATTCGCATATGATGGAGCCATGCGAGTCCCCATAGCTGTGCATTGTAGTTGCAGGTAGTGTTCTCCGTTGAATTTAAAGTTGTTACAAGTCAGGACTAGCGTAGCTAAAGTTGTGAGAACCTCTGTTGGAGGATTGTTCATATCTCTGGTGTTAAGGAACTCATTTAAAGCCTGAATCCCATCATTATGTGGTACATTGGTGTAAAGAGATGTGACATCTAAAGTAGCTAGTATAGTCTTGTTGTGGAATTGATACTGCTTGTTTAAAGACTCAATTTTAAGCAAGAAGTCCTTGGTGTCTTTGATATATGATGGGAGGTTTTGCACCATGTTTTGTAAATTTACGTCAATGTACAGAGAAATCCTTTCGGTAGCTTTGTTGTACCTGAGACAATTGGGCGACCAGGATTGTTGGCTTTGTGGATTTTAGGCAGTATGTAAAACCTTCCAGGGGTGGGATTTGGATTAACAAGGAGATCACCAGTATATATCAGGATTTCCCCCCCAAGAGAGTAAATGACCAAAAAAGAAAGAAAGAAAAGTAATTCTTGCAATGATGGCGCATAAATAAAATGTCAGTATTTGAAATAAATATTTGCAAAAGCTTCCCCCTGTGGCATGATCATTATCCAACATTATTTCAACCCCTTTCCCATTTGCTTGTCTTCTGGGTTCACCTAAAATGCGTGCTGAATGGTGATTTGCTAAACTGGAACAACCTTGGATGGGAGCTGCAGTAGGTGACCTTTAATGTCTCTCCTTAGAACTTCTGATATGCCCAGGAGGGTGTTGCTGTGGGCAGCTGAAGTTGAAAGACAACTGCCAGAAATGCTTTTGTGTAGGGCTCTCACAAGTGGGAGGCTCCTTCTTCTGTGGGCTCCATATGGCTACTGTAAGGCCTGTCCCTCCAGGTTATAAACTGGTGGATTGGATTTTTTTAAAAAAAAACCTGGGCTGGGATACACATGGGATGGTAAATGCATCCTTAGCTATCTTTCAGTTTCTGATGGGGAGGGGAAGAGTTTTGCTATAGCTTCCTGCAGCCTTAGCCAATGGGGTGTCCTCCAGGTGTTGTGTTGATTTGTTTCTCTGATATTGGTTTTAAATTTTCTGTTTTGTGCACTGCACAAGCATATTTATATGTAGTGTGAAAATTAAACAAATTGAATGAGCAAACCATTGGCCATGTATGCTGGGGTTGATGGGAATTGGAATCAAAAACATCTGGAGAGAATCATGTTGGAGATGGTTGACATAGTGGGTTGTTATCCCTAGTCAGGCATTAGTTAACTATATCCTGGAGGAGCCATGACTTTCCCTATACCCCTGACCTTTCCAGCCCTGCCTTCCTTCAACTGGACATGTTTAAAAACCCTCTTCAGACCTTCCCACTCAATGCAAGATGATTGGAGGGTAGAGGGGCCAGGGCCAATGCATGCCTCCTCCCTCCATAGATATAGTTAATGAATGCCTGAGTAGGGCTAGTGTCTGTTCCCAGAAAATTCTTAAGCAGAAAAGCCTGGCTTAACCCCAGGCATGAGGTTACATTTTGCTACTGTGGAAGGGGTTGGGAACCATTCCTTTATGTGCTCAGTAGTTGCCAGACTCAGCTATTCTACTACTAGGGAATCTGCTCTGAGTTTGGATCTATGGTATCTGGAAAACCATCGTTTTTTCTCCAACCTTGGGGCTTGCACTATAAATGTTCCTTGAGAGAGTGAGAATTGTCTACTCTTTCAACCAATAATAGTACTAAAAAAGTGGAACCTACAACAAAGTATTACAGTGTGAAGTGCTCCTGTGAGATCCAGTGAGCCAAACATGCCATTTTCCAGGATACTCCATTTGATTCCTCTCCCCTTTTTTGTCCCCTCCAGCAGATGCCCAGCATTCTGTGGCCACAGAATCTGTTCAGTTCTTAATGGCAATTTTGAGGGTTTTTTTTTACCCCCTGGGTTTTCCCCCCTTAAAAAACAGTTTTTTGAACTTCTGCAAATCTGAGGGTTCCCTTCAGCAAATTGAACCATCCTCTTGTTTCTCAGGGGCCACCTTTTGGCTTCACTCCTGTTGGCACTCACCAGCTATGTTTGCTATGAGAGGGAATAATGCTTAGCATTTATGTCAGGGGTGAGGAACTTTTTTCAGTCTTGAGGGTTGTACTCTCTCATAGGCAGCCTTTCAGGGGGCCACATGGCAATGAAGAGTGGTGCTAGAGACAAAAGTGGGTGGAGCAATGGATGTGACCTTTGTACTGTGGGCTGCATTCCAGCCTGCCAAAAATTGTGATTTCTAAATATACCTACACATCTATCCACCCTCCATCCAGGCAAAGAAGAGGCATTGTCACAGTTCAAGAACACATTCCTGCATTTGAGGAGGGCACTGAGCAGAGCTGGTGAGGAGTGTCCCTTGAGGAGAGGGGGTATGGCCGAGGACTAGATAGAGAGGCCCGGAGGGGGCTTATTCATGTCCTGGGCCAGAGGTTCCCCACACTTCTTTCATATTACTGTTTTTGAGTGTTCAAAGTGCTTTACATATATTCTCCCAGCAACCAATCTGATTGGGTTTAACAGAATATTGTTTTGAAGTATATTAAATTGAACTAACCTTTGATAGGAGATCTTTTTTATACCTTAGGGAAGATTGAAAAAATGGTTAATTTCTAGGTCATAGAAAGGGTTTTGTGAATCATGGTTGAAAATTAAAAATAAATGTAGATTCAGAACAGCATCATGCTTACCCTAGAAGTTGTTGATCTTTGTGGGGATAATTCATCAAGTACAGCTTCAACCATCTGCTTGTCACAATTAAAGTGTTGATGTTGTTATGTGCCTTCAAGTCAATTACAACTTATGGCGACCCTATGAATCAGTGACCTCCAATAGCATCTGTTATAAACCACCCTTTTCAGATCTTGTAAGGTTAGGTCTGTGGCTTCTTTTATGGAATCAATCCATCTCTTGTTTGATCTTCCTCTTTTTCTACTCCCTTATGTTTTCCCCACTATTATTGTCTTTTCTAGTGAATCGTATCTTCTCATTATGTGTCCAAAGTATGATAACCTCAGTTTCATCCTTTTAGGTTCTAGTGATAGTTCTGGTTCAGTTTGTTCTAACACCCAATTATTTGTCTTTTTCGCAGTCCATGGTATGCGCAAAGCTCTCCTCCAACACCACATTTCAAATGAGTTGATTTTTCTCTTACCTGCTTTTTTCACTGTCCAACTTTCACATCCATACATAGAGATCGGGAATACCATGGTCTGAATGATCCTGACTTTAGTGTTCAGTGATACATCTTTGCATTTGAGGACCCTTTCTAGTTCTCTCATAGCTGCCGTCCTCAGTCCTAGCCTTCTTCTGATTACTTGACTATTGTCTCCATTTTGGTTAATGACTGTGCCAAGGTGATAATCCTTGACAAATTCATTGTCCTCATTGTCAGCTTTAAATCTTCTGTTGTCATTACTTTAGTCTTCTTGACGTTCAGCTGTAGTCCTGCTTTTGTGCTTTCCTCTTTAACTTTCATCAGCATTTGTTTCAAATCATTACTGGTTTCTGCTAGTAGTATGGTATCATCTGCATATCTTAAATTATTGATATTCTCCCTCCAATTTTCACACCACCTTCATCTTGGTCCAGTCTTGCTTTCTGTATTATGTTCTGCATATAGATTAAACAAATAGGGTGATAAAATACACCCCTGTCTCAGTTTCAATCAATCAGTTTCTCCAGATTCTGTTCTTACAGTATCCTCTTGTCCAGAGTATAGGCTGCGTACTAGATGCAAAAAGGGTCCATTAACCTCCTCACTGAGAAAAAGTCATAGAGGCTTGGCTGACATCCAGCGGTGTCCAGCTACCAGCAGAATGGATTTCTGTTTCTGCAAAAGGGCTTCCAGTTCCTGTGCTCTCCTCTAAAGCCCCATGCACCTCCCTTCCAAATCCGTTCTGGAGGATTGGAGGACTCTCTGAAGCAGTTTGGAGGGGGAGCTACAGGGGGAGAGAAGAAGAAGTCCTGTTGCATGAGTGGAAATCCGCCGTTTTGGATGCCACCCTTTAAGATCCAGATGTAAGTTGCTACACTTCTTTATTATAAGACAGTTGTTGAGATAGATTAATTTGGTCTCAAAATGTCAACTGGATCTTTGCAACATAGTGCTAGTTTTGAATGTGAAAGTCAGATGATGCCTGAAGGATGGAGAGAACTTGTTGCTATAAAGTTTGCATTTAATCAGTGACAGTGTACTGCTCTTATGCTTGTTCTTGGCTTCTTCAGGGCCTCAGCTCTAAAACGTTCATGGTGGTTTTTCTTCTCTTTTTTTCAACTTTCCACAAGCCCTAATCCTTGCCTCTTTGGTGACCTGACAGGCTGAAACTGGGAAGGAGGTAATTTTTTTGTAACTGCCTTTTTCTTAAGTGTTCAGCAAAACAGCCCTAAAGCTCTACTTTTTTCTCCTTAAAAGCACTTTGGCGAAATTGAAACAAGGGAAACATAACCCTTTTTGAGGTGCAAGTATAATGTTTTGAATGAAAAGTGAATGTTTGATCATATATGAAGATGCTGAATTTAGACGATGGGTCATAGTTAAGTGGTAGAGCACATGCTTTGCATGCAGAAGACCCCAGGTTCATGCCCTGGTATCTCAAGTTAAAACTAGAACCAGGTAGCAGGCGATGGGAAATATTCCTATCTGAAGTCTTGGAGAACAGCTTGAAAGTCACAGTAGACAATGCTGAGACTGGTTCATCTAGCTGGATATTGTCTATTCTCAAAGACCTCAGGCAGGTAGATTTCCCCATCCTACTTTTAGCTTGAGAATATGGGATCTACAAATGTGCTGTACCACTAAGCTACGGCCCACCACATAAATTATCATTCAGAACCACTCTTCCCCCCCCCATTTGTCTGGAATCCATTTCCCTGTACCAGCAAGCCTAGCTTGCAGCTTGATCCAAATGCAAGATCTGCTGGGATGAGCAAATCTGGGCTGTCCCGGTTCAACCAGGGCTATAAGTCCCTTATCTTGGCTTAGCCAAAGATACATCAGGATAACAACCCAGCACAGCTAGGAATATGCTGTCTCAGCCAGCGGAATTTAAGCAGGCAGAACCTGTGCTGGTATGAGTCCCCAAAAACAGGGGTTCAAGGGATGTGATAGGGGTGGGAAGGGGAAATAAGAGACTTTCACCTGTCCCAAACCTCTTTCTTCTCAGTCATGTAACCTGGCAACCCAGCAGAACATACACCTGCAAAAAGGGTGGTATGAGCCTTTTTTAAAAAAGGCTTGTTTTTCCTCAGCAAGTCTCAGGCCAGCTTAGTTGGTAGCAGCTCCCCTCCTGAACCAAGTATGGAATAGGGGTCACTTGCACCAGCTACTTAGGATTGTTCTGTTAGTGTCATAAGTAGCTCATTTTTATTTCGTTAAAATCACTTGGCAATAGTAGAACTGGTACTTAAGCGTGAAGGATTTCTTTTTATTTTATTTTTTTGTTATGTAAATAAGATAGTTTGGCAGACTCTGTTGTGATATATTTTTAGTCTTGGGCATGCAGATTGTTCATTTTGGAGAGCCGAACATGCTGCTAGAGAGCCATAGCTAATTTATATGTTTGTTTATAACGTTCATGAAAACAGCAAATGTCACACTACAGCTTGTGCAAATGTTTTTCTTAACCTGCAGAATTGGTATATATAGTAGCGTCTAATTTTAGTTGATGTTTAAATTTGTTGAAATCATGAAAAGTGGAGAAATTTGTTCTGAAAACCATATTTATAGGGTTGTAGCCAGTGACATTGTCCTGTTAGCACAAGGATATCCGCATGTGCAATGAAATTTCCCTTCGCTCCTCTTCCAGCCCATCTGCTATGGTGATTTCCACCTGTTCCTTGAAAATCTCAGCGCACCTAATATGAGACTCCCAGTCATCTTCTGTCCAGACATTTATTAGGTCCACACCTGAACTCTACAGGATTCATATACTCAGCAGCTGCACAAAAATCCTATCTGACCTGTGAAGTGACCACTGTTATTTTAAACCAGGAATGGGGCACTTGTGGCCCTCTGTTGTTGGACTACAACTCCCATCAGCCCAGCCAATATTGCTAATAGTGATTAGATAAACTCCCAGTTAATGATGGGAGTTGAAATGCAACAACGTGGAGGGCTGCAGGCTCCCCATACCTGTTTTTAAGCCACTAGTGTGAGGCCAAAACTAAGAACGTGTGGCTAATATCCTTAGTAGAACTCAGTCAGATGGCAGTGTGGAGTAGTGAATAGAGTAGCTAGATTAGGACTGGAGAACCAAAGGTCCAAGTCAGCCATGAAGCCCTGCCTAACCTACGTTACGAAATTGTTGGGTAAAATGGAGGGGGGATGACCATGTACACTGCTTTGAGACATAGCCAGCTACTCTCTTAAGGCCAGAACAGGTGTGGCATGGAGATCCATGACCTGATTTCCCAAATGTTTTTTAAAGTTATTTTTTAAACTTATAAGCAACCGTCTTGGGTGGGTTGAAGCATCTGATTTCCATTTGAGTGATGACATTTCCCGCTGTGTGGTTTCTTCGATCAATATCTGTCCTGTACCACCAAACAGCTGACAGTCTCGGGGGGTGGGGGGAAGAGGCACAGTACAGATAACCTGTCTTTTCAACGCAGTGGGGATAATAGCCACTTTGGCTAGAAGTTTTCAGTCAGAAAAACAACACAGGTCCCTAATAATAAGCATTTTAAAAAAATGCAAATGTGGTTGAAAGCTCTCTACCATGAAACATATCTATTCCTTTAATTTAGGGAGAATTGATTCCTGGGTCCCAGTAGAATTAGTATGGCTGTTGATATTGTCAGTTGTTCTTCTGCATGATTCTCTAATAACCTACAGTTGTGTTACTAGGATAATATTCTCTCTCTCTCTCTCTCTCTCTCTCTCTCTCTCTCTCTCTCTCTCTCTCTCTCTCTCTCTCTCTCTCTCTCTCTCTCTCTCTCTCTCTCTCTCTCTCTCTCTCTCTCTCTCTCTCTCTCTCTCTCTCTCTCTCTCTCTGTGTGTGTGTGTGTGTGTGTGTGTGTGTGTGTGTGTGTGTGAACAATAGATAGTCACAGGAAAGAAGGATTACATCCTTGTTGGGTTGTTGTTTTTAATGCTTGTTTGTCAAATAGAGTGTGGCAAAAATATTTCATTTGCCTGTTTTTGGAATAAGCATCAAATAATGTAGCTTGCATATCTGTTTGCATTGTTTGGCATTCAGAAGTCTCTGGATGGGCTGTTTGGATGCATTTCTGAGGAGGCTTGGAGAATGTAGAGTATGTGCATTATGCTTCCATATAAAATATAGCTGTCATGTGAAGGCTTCTAAAGTGCCTTTTAAGTAAGTTGCTGACAGCAGCTACATCATTTCTTATCAGAATTATCATTAGTCAAATTGTTATTTTCTGTTTCATCAGAGACTCAGTCATCTCAAAGGTTCTTGGGTTTCTTTCTTGAGCACTCACTGTTTTGTTAATGAGTCTGAACTTTAAAATATATTTCTAAAATTTATTACATGCTGTGCTTTGGGATTCGGACTCTGTCAAAAGAAAAACAGTATTCTGTTCCAATTTGTTTATAATTTCAAAGATGTTCGTCTCCCAAACAAATATATACATACATTAAATAAATAAATGTGTCCTTGGACCACACCATATTTGATCATTCAGTATTTGTGAACACTAAAATTGCCTATAAACAGCAATTTGGGGGCCACCACTGAGAAGGCCCTCTCCCTTGTTGCCATTCTCCGAGCTTCCCTTGGAGTAGGCACCCGGAGGAGGGCCTTTGATCTTGAACGTAGTCTACAGGTGGGTTCATATTGGGAGAGGCGTTCCATCAGGTATTGTGGTCCCAAGCTGTGTAAGGCTTTAAAAGTCAAAACCAGCACCTTGAATCAAGCTCGGAAACATATAGGCAGCCAGTGCAAGCAGGCCGGAATCGGTTTTATATGTTCGGACCGTCTGGTCCCTGTTACCAATCTGGCCGCTGCGTTTTGCACAAGCTGCAGTTTCTGAACTGTCTTCAAAGGTAGCCCCACGTAGAGTGCATTGCAGTAATCTAGAGGTTACCAGAGCATGGACAACTGAAGCCAGGTTATCCCTGTCCAGATAGGGACGTAGTTGGGCCACCAACCGAAGCTGGTAGAAGGCCCTCCGTGCCACCGAGGCTACCTGAGCCTCAAGTGACAGAGATGATTCTAGGAGAACCCCCAAGCTACGAACCTGCTGCTTCAGGGGGAGTGCAACCCCATCCAGTACACTTTGAATATTGGAGGAAATGTTTCCTACATTAGAAGATTAAATCTCCTTTCAAATGTCAAGTTTTCATTCTTTTCCCTCCAGTGAATTAGAACTATATAAATGTAGATCTTGGTTGCGATCCAGAGCAGCAAGAGGAACATGTGGGGATGAACTAAGTACTCGGGGCAGTGTTTCACTTGTTGCTTTTTTGCACGGCTGAAGAGCATGTCCTTTTGGCAGTGGAAACTACTGTAAGAAAAACAAACGAACAATACACACAAGGGCTCTCTCTCTCTCTCTCTCTCTCTCTCTCTCTCTCTGTTTCCCTCACTAGTGCAGCAGAGTCTAAAATTGTCCTTAATGTCAACTAACTACAAAAATTACCATTCTGATTTCATTGTTCTCTGGGCATCACTGTTTGTTGGATATTCAAAGTTTGCCAACATCTAGTTATGCGATGGGGAAAAGGCAAATATTTTCTTTTGTTGAGTTTTCTTAAAAACCGTACATAAAGGCCCTTGATATAATCTCAAAAGAACTTACTGTGAAACAATTCAATTGAATTTTAATAATTTGAAGGGAATGAAGATGTGTACTGGTACTGCTTATTCCTCCTCATCGCTAAGAACTGCTGATATATTTTTGCAGAGATACTGAACATGCAAGACCATAATTCGGCATTCACCACATGGTTCATTCACTCTAATTTTACAGGTGCAACATGTTGCTTTCAGTCACTTTTCTGGCAGGTTCTTTTTTGTGATTCTGGGCTATAGTACCCCATGTTTCTTTGGATCCAGTTTGGTATCTCCAAGTTTTTTTATATCACACATTGTTAATGTGCTGGCACAAGTGGTAATTTGCTGCATCAGCTTTTGGAGGTAGATGTGCAAGGCCAGGCTCCTTTTTTTCAGTATAGATCTTTCTCTCATACATTTTTTATGTCAAGGTCTGGATTTTCATCGTCCCCCCCATACAGATGAGAGTACTTTGTGTATGATCTATGTCAGTTGAACTTTGGGGATGTGTTCTGTTTGCCTAAATAACAATGTCCAATTGCATTTTTTTTTTGGATTTGAGAAGGAGATGGAATATAGATGCGCTCCTCCATCCAAAAATGACTCTGGTTGTATCACAACCACTCATAGCATTACTTACAAGATCTGAACAGGGTCGTTTACAACAGATGCTATTGGAGGTCACTGATTCATAGGGTTGTCATAAGTTGCAATCGACTTGAAGGTACATAACACAAATACACCACTCCTATTGCATTTTCAGTAATACTGATTTTTTTCCAGCATGTTTTGTGGACTGCATCACTATGTTCCCATTTCTGTGATGTAAGACAAGGACCAGTATGTCTGTATCACCAGAAATGCCTCTCACATTGCTGTATTCTGCTAATTGTAGAGCGGCCTTTACAATGAGTATATGAACATCATTTTTTGGCATGGATCACAGTGTGACTGTTGTTCTTTAGGAATCTTCTGAGCATGCCCTCAAAGCACTGTTTATTATCCTGGTTTGAGAAAACCTGTCCTTTCCTCACAGTCACTGCTGACTTCTCAGCAAACTTCACAGCCACTGATGATTTCTTTGTATAGTGTAGGTGCTCTGTTTTCTTAATACTGGCAGTACTATGCCCATCAAAAACAACAACAGGTGGTTTCCATAGTGATGCTTAATATTGGTTCCAGCAGCATTGACTGTATCATCATTACTTGCACAAGGACAGTTTTGCACAGTTTTGTGTGTGTGCGCGTGCACTCCCATACTTTGTTTCTATGTATTTTGTGGTCTGATGGATATTTTGTGTACTACATATTGTGTAGAGCAGAACATATTTTTGTCTTTCAAATGAGTCCACAAAAGTACCTAGCCAGCAAAAAACCTTTTTCTAGTCTTTCTGATGAATGGCTAGCAGTATGGATTAGGATGCATCTGTTGCAGAGTAGTGAGATTAGATATTTGAGCGTCTGAGTGAGCTTTGTGTATTTGAAACTTTGCTAAAGATTACACCTTCCCTGGAATTAGTCAGAGACTTTAAGCTTTAAAATAAGAAATAACTATTCTGGAAGTACATACTTGATAGGAAAGAGTTCTACATCTAGCTAAGTTGGAGATGCAAACACTAAGTCTAGTGTTTGCCCTCATGCTTGGAGCAGAGGGAGAGACAAAGAGAAGATGTTTGCTCTCCCTCTCAAGAGAAAGAAGAAGGAAGGAGACCGGAAGATGTGGGTCAACATCCTAAGTATATCAGTCTAGCAGGAAGGGAGAGTCAGCAGGAGATCAAAGGATAGGTATTATCCTAGCAGTCAGGAGGTCTTCTCTCTAGCTACCCTTTTAACCCCATGCAGCCTCAACCCACGAGTTTGAGTTGAACCACATATTCCAACAGCATCTATAGCCTGGAAAAGGAGGAGGGAGCACCAACTGTTTCTGATTTTTTTAAAACAACTCCCCGCTGTGTTTGACTGGTAGTAATTGGTACTATAGGCAAGTGGCTGTTTACGAGTCTGCTTCGTATTATCTGGCATAATTGCTAACATCCACCAATTTGTTGTGAGGATCAGTTACTATGAATTGCTTTGGGTGAAAATGCACCAGAAATTATCAATGAATGATTCAGTAGTCAGAGAAGCCTTCGCTAACCTGGTGCCCTCCAGATATCGTTGGGCTACAACTCCGCTCCACCCCAACTAGCATGGCTTTATAATTCTGGAGCTGATAGGAGTTCTACTCCAACAACCTTTGGAGGGGACTGGGTGTGTGAAGAATGAATTAGAGGCATTGTACTGCTCATCAGCCTTTCAAGCCTTCATTGTGATACTACGCTTTCAGTTTGCTCCTAATGTGTCAGTGTGTTTTTGTTTTTCAGGGAAAAAACACAAAGCTGAATTTCAGCTTTTAATTGACCAAATGAATAAGAGAAAGAAAAACACAAGTCAAATAAAGGAGAAAGGATCAGAGCTGGAAGAAGCAACTGCTGAAGAACTACCTGTAGAGACTGGTATGCAGTGCTGATTAAGACAAATTAATGTTGGATACTAATATATATCATTTAATTGTTCAAAGCATGGAAGCAGAGCAGCTCTGCTGCAGTAGGTGTTCAAAACACCTGCCTAACTAAGCCAGATGGTTTTTTGGTTTATTCATGTATTCTAAACTGGATCTGGAAGGAAGTACTGAAGTCAGTAGGAAATGTGTATATGATTTTCCTTCAATATAAATATTGGCCATTAGCAATGTTTCGTTAGAATCCACTCTGTTTCAGATGCGAGCAAGTAAAACCACTTGTTTGAACCTTCAGGTTTTCTTACTTGCCCTTGAATTAGGAAGACACTTCTGCTTCTTACTTCTTGGACACTTTAACAGGATGGTTACATGTGTTGTATTTTATTTATTATTTATTTATTTATTTATTTATTTTATTTTATTAAGCTTATATACCGCCCGACTAGCAACAGCTCTCTGGGCGGTGAACATTAAAAATACAATAAAAATAACACAATACAGTATATCACAATACAAAACTGTACAAAAAACTGTACAGTCTAAAATCAAAATATAATAATTTAGGATTAACAGGAATTAAAATGCCTCAGAGAAGAGAAAGGTTTTAACCTGGCGCCGAAAAGATGATAGTGTCGGCGCCAGGCGCACCTCCTCGGGGAGACCATTCCATAGTTCGGGGGCCACCACTGAGAAGGCCCTAGATCTTGTCACCACTCTCCGGGCTTCCCTATGAGTCGGAACCCGGAGGAGGGCCTTCGTAGTAGACCGTAGTGTACGGGCCGGTTCATATCGGGAGAGGCGTTCCGACAGATATCGTGGTCCCGCGCCGTATAAGGCTTTATAGGTAAGTACCAACACTTTGAATCTGGCCCGGAAGCATATTGGAAGCCAGTGCAAACGGGCTAGCACAGGTGTTGTATGCTCAGACCGCTTAGTTCTTGTTAGCAGTCTGGCCGCCGCATTTTGCACTAGCTGTAGCTTCCGAATCGTCTTCAAAGGTAGCCCTACGTAAAGCGCATTGCAGTAGTCCAGACGCGAGGTTACCATAGCATGTACCACTGATGTGAGGTCCTCCTTACTCAGATAGGGATGTAGCTGGGCTACCAACCGAAGTTGGTAGAACGCATTCCGGGCCACCGAGGCTACATGAGCCTCAAGTGTGAGGGAAGAGTCTAAGATGACTCCCAGACTACGCACCTGTTCCTTTAGGGGGAGTGTAACCCCATCCAGGACAGGGTATATATCCACCATCCGATCAGAGAAACCATCCACCAACAGCATCTCAGTCTTATCAGGATTGAGTCTCAGTTTGTTAGTTCTCATCCAGTCCATTGTCGCAGCCAGGCAACGGTTCAGCACGTCGACTGCCTCACCTGAAGAAGATGTAAAGGAGAAGTAGAGCTGTGTGTCATCAGCATACTGATGACAACGCACTCCAAAACTCCTGATGACCGCCCCCAGCGGCTTCATATAAATGTTAAAAAGCATGGGAGACAGAACCGAACCCTGCGGGACCCCACATTGGAGAACCCACGGTGTCGAGCAATGTTCCCCAAGCACTATCTTCTGGAGACGACCCGCTAAGTAGGAGCGGAACCACTGTCAAGCAGTGCCTCCAACTCCCAACTCCGCAAGCCTCTCCAGAAGGATACCATGGTCGATGGTATCAAAAGCCGCTGAGAGGTCAAGGAGAATCAACAGAGTTACACTCCCTCTGTCTCTCTCCCGACATAGGTCATCAAACAGGGCGACCAAGGCAGTCTCAGTGCCGAAACCGGGCCTGAAACCCGATTGAAATGGATCTAGATAATCAGTTTCATCCAATAGCGCCTGGAGCTGGTCAGCAACCACACGTTCCAGGATCTTGCCCAGGAACGGAACATTGGCTACTGGTCTGCAGCTGCTGAAATCCTCTGGGTCCAGGGAAGGCTTTTTCAGGAGTGGTCTCACTGCCGCCTCTTTCAGTTTTAGTACATTGTTGATTTAAGGCGAAGGGGTGAATAAGATGTTCTTATTTTGATGATCCTTAGTCAACATAGAATAAAATAGAAGTCATTCTGAATAAACTTTTTTTTGGTTTCAGGGCTGGTTCACACACACATCAACTGGAGAGCCTATATGTTCACTATTATTTATTTTTATTTATTTATTAGATTTATATCCTGCTCTTCTTCCCCATAGGAGCCCAGAGCAGCAAACAAAAGCACTAAAAACACTCTAAAACATCATAAAAACAGAATTTAAAATATATTAAAACAAAACATGTTTAAAAACATCTTTTTTTAAAAAAAAGCTTTAAAAACATCTTTTTTAAAAAAAAACTTATAAAACATATTAAAAAGCAATTCCAACACAGATGGAGAAAGGGATAAGGTCTCTATTTGAAAGGCTTACTGAAAGAGGAAGATCTGCAGTACGCACCAGAAAGATAACAGAGATGGTGCCTGTCTGATATTTAAGGGGAGCGAATTCCAAAGGGTGGGTGCCATTACACTAAAGGTCTGCTTCCTAGGTTGTGCAGAATGGACCTTCTGATAAGATGGTATCTGCAGGAGGCCCTCACCTGCAGAGCACAGTGATCAACTGGGTATATAAGGGATAAGACGATATTTCAGGTATCCTGACCAGTTATCTGAACTCGGGAACCACTAACCTATAGTGTCTCCATCTTGCTAGGATTCAGATTCAGTTTATTGGCCATCATCCAGCTCACCACTGAGTCCAGGCATCATTCCAGGGCTTGCACGGTCTCTCCCGATTCAGATGTTACAGAGAAATAGAGCTGGGTATCATCAGCGTACTGCTGACACCTTGCCTCAGATCTCCTGATGACCTCTCCCAAGGGCTTCATATAGATGTTAAACAGCATGGGGGACAAGATTGTACCCTGCGCCACCCCACAGCACCACTGCCAGGGGACTGAAAGACAATCACCCAATGCTATTTTCTGAAAACAACCCTGGAGATAGGATTGGAACCACTGTAAAACAGTGCCTCCAATACCCATCTCACCAAGTTGGCCCAGAAGAATACCATGGTCAATGGTATCAAAAGCCGCTGAGAGATCAAGTACGAATAACAGAGTTGCTCTCCCCCTGTCCTTCTCCCAATACAGATCATCCATCAGGGTGACCTCCCTTAAAAAGGGGGTATTTACAACCGGGCAGTAGTTGTCACCAACCAATGGGTCCAGGGTGAGCTTTCTCAGGTCGGATGACCGCCTCTTTCAGGGTGGCTCGAACCACTCCTTCTTACAATGACACATTGACCACACTCTGGATCCACTCAAACCCCCTCAGCAAGATTTAATAAGGCAGGATGGTCAAAGGTCAAGAGGACATGTTGCTGGCCACATTGTTGCAAGCACCTTGTCCATGTCATAAGGCTGCATCAACTGAAACTGATCCCAAGAAGTTGCAACAGACATTGCACTGGACACCGCACTGGAGACTACAGTAGATGTGGATGGGGCATCAAGATTGCTACGGACATTGGTACTTTACCCTCAATGTGCCTTGCAAACAATTCACAGTGGGCCTCCGAAGGGTCTAAAATTCAATTTCCTGGAGTTGATGTCAACAGATCCCTGACAATATGGAAAAGCTCCACTGAATGATTACTTGAGGATGCGATGGTGGCAGAGAAGTGGGCCTTCTTCGCTGCCCTTACCACCATACAGTAGGCATGGTTATAATGTTTTACTCATGCCCGATCAGCCTCACAGCACGTCTTTCGCCATTTGTACCAAGGTGCAAACTGGACTCCACAATGCTGGAGAGGGTGCTCAGGGCTAATTGTGTCAAGAGCCTGACGTGTCTTGCTGTTCCACAGCGTGACAAGGGCTTCAACAGGGTCACCTGCTCTATCTACTGGGAACTCCCCCAGGATATTCAGGAATCCTGTGATTCCATTAGTCTCTGGGGACAAACCATCTTAATCTGTCCGTCACTCCTGCAGGGAAGGATTGGAGCCCTATGTCTAAACTTCAGCAGGAAGTGGTCTGACCATGGGGTGACATCCGCCCTTCCATTTCCAGACCACCCCTTCCTCCATCTGGAATAAAAGCCAATTCAAGGGTGTGCCCTCCCCTATGCTTTGGGCCAGTGACAACTTGAGGCAGCCTCATGGTCATCATGGTGGCCATGAAGTCCCGAGCCGGAACATTAGAAGCAGCCTCAGCATGGACATTGAAATCACCCAGGGCTATCGTTCTGGGCTCCTCCAATACCACAGCTAAGATGGCCTCCGCCAGCTTGCTCAGAGAAGCTGTCATGCAGCAGGGTGGATGGTACACCAGTAGCAACTCTAGTTTACTGTCTCCTTGGTCTGATACCAGGTGCAGGCCCTCACAGCCAACTCCAAGACAGAGTGGTTTCCTAGTGACAGAGATGGAAATTCTGTAGATCACAGCAACTCCTCTCACCCGACCCTGCAGCCTGTGCTGGTGTTGCGCCGGGTATCCAGGTGGGCAAAGCTGGGTCAAATCAACCCATCCCAGCTGGCCCACCTAGGTCTCAGTAATGCACAGCAAATCAGCATCTTCATCCATGATCAGATGGATGAGTGTGGTCTTATTGTGTGCCATTAAACAACAGCACACATGGGCCAGTGGGCACAGCAGATGAGCAACGACGAACCCATCCATGAGAGGACTGGGAGAGAGGAACTAGGCGTAGATAGCCTTCCCTTATCTTCTATGGTAGTTCATCTCCTCTCTGTGGCTATACCTCCCTCTACCCATGATCACTGAAATTGGGGTGGCATCACCCATCTTCCTCTTTACTAAGACTCCTCCTAAACACCTGATATGGACACAAGAGCCCACCAACAAAACCTACCTGAACCAGTTATCCTAGTAGGCCTCTGACAGAATTTGGAACAGTCATACCCACTCAGTATCTTTCTCCCAAGGTACATATACTCCACCCTGTCTCACACCCAGGGAGGGCGAGCCTTCTGCCAGTTGCAGACTCTTACTCTGAAGGCATCTGGCAAATTAATAGAAAGCTTGTAGAAGACTTTCTATATGCATCAGTGATGGTTGTTTTCTCTTTAGTAACCATAGACAAAATGGAAATGGACTGCCTTCAAGTCGATCCCGATTTATGGCTACCCTATGAATAGGGTTTTCATAAGCGGTATTCAGAAGGGGTTTACCATTGCCTCCCTCTGAGGCTAGTCCTCCCCAGCTGGCTAGGGCCTGCTCAGCTTGCCACAGCTGCACAAGCCAGTCCGCAACTGCCAGCTGGGGGGAAACTGGGCTCCTTGGGACTCTGCAGCTTGCCCACGGCTGCACAGGTGGCAGGGCACGTAACTGTGGGAGTGATCTTTAGCTGGGCCTTGACATCCAGGAGACACGAGCGGGGATTTGAAGTCACAGACTCTGGACTCCCAGCCTGGCTCTCCTCCCTGCTGTGCTATACCAATAGAGTAATTAATTCTGTTCAGCCAGAATGAATGAAAAATCATACCTAAGCCATTGAGATCTACTGTGTGGGTTTGGACCTCTGATATTCCAGTTCAGTTATGAACTTCCTTGGCAAGTTCTAGCAAGGTATTTCTGTCATGGCAAGAAACTCTGTCTTGGTTCTCCAGCTGTAAAGTAGAGATCATAATGATCCGCCCAACAAGATTTTTTTATGAGGAAAAAATATCAATATTCTGTGTTGTTTCCTTGGCTTGGATTCTAACTTCCACTCCCAGCTTTTTTGCCTTCCTGTTTCCATTGCAGTCCCCTCTGCCTCCTTGAAAAGCTGCTCCTGAAGGATGGGGGCTCTCTAAAATGGCATGGGATGAGGGATTGATGTTGATTGGGGAAACTGGTGAAAATCACAGATATTTCATTGTCTGAGTAAAAGTACCTTCTATTCATGCAACTGTGTGCTTGTATCCAAGCCTTTGTGTATTAATTGTGATATGTAGATAGTTAGCTATAACAATTATAAAGATGCATTTGCTTTATTGAAGAGCACCCAGATAACATTTGAATCACAAAGCTTTCAACATCCTGTGGCTTCTGTGTTAAGTGAATATGAGGAGGATAATTCATGGTCATCACTGAGAGATGGAGCAGCTTTTTTTTTTGCAGGCTTTCTAATTTCTCTAAGATGATGTATCATCTTGCAATTTGAAAAATCATTTCTCTCACTCACATAGACACACATGCATATAACTTGCTCTGATTGGCTGGTTTTTTTGAGGGGGGCAACATGCATCAGAGAAATCCATTCCTTGTACTTCCTTCTTTTATTTTAACCCCTTGCCTCTGGATATATATATCTGAAACACTTGTTGAGATTTTGCTGTAAGTACAGCAGAGTGTGGACTTTTAAAGGGCTCTGCAATGTGCAAGCCACAAAAGCCCAGTGTTTTCTTCTTAGCATGTTCTAGTTATATACAGAAGTACACAGGTATATTGCAATAAAAAAATCAATTGAACCATCACTGCCAATTTACTTTCATTTGGGTTGTGCTGTTTCCCTACCCACCCACCCCAGGAGAAAAACGAAGTGTTGAAGAGCAAGCAGATTGGATCTCCAAAACAGACACTCTTGATTGTGGAAGAAGCCAATCTCTTGATTGGTCTGAAGTCAAACAATTGTCTTCTACCTCCTCCTATCAGTCATTTGAATCTTCGAACAGGTTTGTTTGCATGAAAACCTTTTTGTGTGTGTCTTGCCTTTTGTCATTGCAGGGCATGGGAGCAAAAGTGTAAAAAGAATACTAATTGTGAGATGACAGACCTCCAAAACTGTATGATACTTCCCACTCACACTCCTCCCCAAATACACCTTTTTCATACTTTTATGGTCCCTATAACCCTCACTAACCATCACTTGGAATTTGTTGCTCCTTTCCTGCCTTTTCACCTGTCAATAAGCCAAAGCTGTTTCTAGCAAGGTGACAAAATAGTCGATTCTGCTTCATCCTTTTATCATTTGACTTTTTCAACCTTTTGGCATTTGTCTCCTGCTTATGGAAAAAAATGTTACCATATGGCATTATGATGGGATATTTGATTTTGTTTTTTTGTTAAAAAACAGTTGTTACCTATCAGATAGCTACTTTAGGCAGACTTGGCATTCGTGGCTTTCTGCTCTTTGAACAACAGAGTTTCATGCCACATCATAATCTGCTTTTGGAAGTGTCCTTATGTTCAAATGCCATGTGGCATTGTGGGCTGCTCTTTAAGAAGCATAAGTCCAAAATGTCCTTGGCTCCTAGAATTCATTGTGAGTGCTATGGATTTCAGCCAGTAGTTTCTTTCCACTTGCAAGTGGATTTAAGGGCATTAAACTATAATCTGTTCCACGAATAGGCTGTGTTCAACTTGGAGGCAATTTCAAAGGTTCCTAAGAATAGGCTGCGTTATATCAAGTCAGACCACTAATCTTTCAAGCTCAATATTATTTACATGAGGGTAAGGAATTGGTGGTCTTCCAGAGTTGTTGTTAGACTCCAGCTCTCAGTGTCTCTGACCACTGCCCATGCTGGCTTTGGCTGATGGCAATTCAGTCCAGCAGGGCCTCTTGTCAGATGGGTAGAAAGGGTCCATTTCTACCTGCTCTGGGGTCACCAGAATATGTTTCTACATGGTCTAGAAAAAGTTCCCCCTTTAGGATGCACACCTTAACTTGGTGAGGGGGTTTGAGAGCGTTGAAGAAGCTGAGAGCAATGCCATCAGGAGTCTAGACCAAGAGGCTAGACTCCTAGCATGGTCACCCAAGGCAGAATGGTCAAAGCTGAGACACCAGACTAAGATGCATCCAAACTCAGAGGACGGCAATGGTAAACCACCTCTGAATACCTCTTACCACAAAAACCCTCCAAAATGGAGACAACAGTCAAGAAATCAGAAGGAGGCTAGGACTGGGGAGGGCAGCTATGAGAGAACTAGAAAAGGTCCTCAAATGCACAGGTGTATCACTGAACACTAAAGTCAGGATCATTCAGACCATAGTATTCCCCATTTCTATGTATGGATGTGAAAGTTGGACAGTGAAAAAAGCGAATAAGAGAAAAATGAATTCATTTGAAATGTGGTGTTGGAGGAGAGTTTTGTGCATACCACGGACTGCGAAAAACACAAATAATTGGGTGTTAGAACAAATTAAACCAGAACTGTCACTAGAAGCCAAAGTGATGAAACTGAGGTTACCATATGTTGGACACATAATGAGAAGACATGATTCAGTAGAAAAGACAATAATGCTGGGAAAAACAGAAGGGAGTAGAAAAAGAGGAAGACCAAACAAGAGATTGATTGATTTCATAAAGGAAGCCACAGACCTGAACTTACAAGAACTGAACAGGGCGGTTCATGACAGGTGCTGTTGGAGGTCACTGATTCATAGGGTCGCCATACGTCATAATCAACTTGAAGGCGCATAACAACCTTCCTGCAATTTCTGAGAAATGAGCTACCCTGCTGCTCCAAGTCCCCACCCCTTCAGGTTCTAGCCAATGAGTTAAGTCAGAGCTGTGATTGATGAATGAGCACCAAGAATCAAAAGGTGCTGTTTTCTCCTCTTCTGTATTTTTCTTTCTGGCTTCTGGCTTCTGTCTCCTTGCAATCTGAGATCAAGTACTCCCTATGAGTTATTCTCTGCAGATTCTATTACACAGTAAATGTAGGGTGGGTGTTGAAGAATTTCCCACCCTCACACAAAATGGCAAATGCAAACTGAACTCTTTGCAAAGAGACTTAGGACTTAAATTCCAGGCACTTGTTAAGAATTTACCATATAATTAATTTACAGTATAATGTGTCTACTCAGAAGTAAGTCTCTTTGTGTTTAATGCGGCTTCCTCCCAGGTAAGTGGGTACAGGATTGCAGCCCAGGCTTTCTTGTGAGAAAGGGGCAGAGTAGGGTCCATGGTGAGAGGGCCCCTTGTGCACAACAACATGGAAGTAAGCTCACTTGAATGCAATTGGGAGCATTTAAACACACAATAATCATGCCGGATGGGTTGAAGCCTGGAGGTATACTAAGTGGGGGTGGGGATGGAGAACAAAACATGCTCCTTTATGAAGATGCATCACTTTGGTTCCAGGAAGCAATTTTTGAAGCCTATAGTACAAGCATTAAGTCCCCTTTTGCAGCCATTTTATACCTCCTATATCTTCACAACTACCATGTGAGGTAGGTTTGGCTGAGAGTTGATGAGTGGCCCAAGGCAGGAAGTAAGCACAACAGTGGTGAGCTCACTGAGTTTAAAATGTGAAACTGTATGTTCTCTCTCTCTCTCTCTCTCTCTCTCTCTCTGTGTGTGTGTGTGTGTGTGTGTGTATAAAGGCTAGCAAACTGGCTTATCTTGTAAAAAAATCAGGAGTGTAATGTAGCAATCAAAACATGGAGGATGGTGGATGCCTGCCTGCTTTCCTGGCTTTGTGTGTGTTAGTGTCTCATCACCTTTTTTACCTGTGCTATATATATATTTAATATATATCAAGCTGTCCAAATGTTTTGTTGCTGTCGTTTTTACGGCATGGAGCAGTGGAGTAGAGAGAAATGTTCACTGTGTGCTTCATAATTGTTATCCAATCTCTTGGTGTGCTTTTCCCCCCTATGGAAATAACTGCAGTGCCATGGGTAGGTGGGTGGTTAAGTTGACTGTAGCAGCAATTTCCAGGGAGGGGTGATGAGTTGCTTTCCCAGACATGGGGGGAATATGGGGTTTTTTGGGGATGTGTTGGTGCTGCTGGCATAAACACTTAAATGGGTTGTTGCTGTTCAGAGAGGTTCAGAAAAGGGCAACGAAAGTAATCAAGGGGATAGAGCAACTTCCCTGTGAGGAAAGGTTGTAGCATTTGGATTTTTTAGGTTAAAGAAAAGTCAAGTAAGAGGCGATGAAGTGATAGAAGTGTATAAAATTAGGCATGGCATAGAAAAAGTGGATAGAGAAAGGTTTGTCTTCCTCTCTCATCACATTAGAAATCATGGACATCCAATGAAGCTGAAAGTTGGAAGATTCAGGACAGACAAAAGAAAGTACTTCTTGACACAGTGGATAGTTGAACTGTGAAATTTGCTCCGACAGGAGGCAGTGATGGCCATCAACTAGGAAGGCTTTAAAAGAGGATTGGACAAATTCATGGAGGATAAGGCTATCAATGGCTACTAGCCATGATGGCTATGCTGTGCCTCCATTCCGAGTCAGCACACTTCTAAATAGCAGTTGCTGGAAACCAGAGGAAGGGAGAGTGCTCTTGCACTCATTGTAGGTTTCCCATAGGCATCTGGTTGGCCATTGTGAGAACAGAATGGTTGACTAGATGGGCCATCGGCCTGATCCAGCAGGCTCTTCTGTTCTTGAAGAGATTCAGGTAGTGTACATGGTTATCTCCCTTCCCATTTTATCCTCACAGAAGCCTGTGAGGTATGTTAGGCTATGGAATTGGCACAGGGGCATCAAGTGAACTTCATGGCTGAATGGGGATTTCAAATCCTTTTTTCTTCAAAAAGAACAAAACACCTTGTAGTTATTGTGAAGTAAATAGATAACCATTACGAATGAACATTCACTAGAAAAGACAGTAATGCTGGGAAAAACAGAGGGGAGTAGAAAAAGAGGAAGACCAAACAAGAGATGGATTGATTTCATAAAGGAAGCCACAGACCTGAACAGGGTGGTTCATGACAGGATGCTGTTGGAGGTCACTGATTTGTAATCGAGTTGAAGGCACATAACAACAATGAACAAATGAACATGGTGCTTGGTTTTAACTCCTTAAGACTTAAATTTATCCAAGAATAAGCATCACCTTTGACCCCCTCTATCTGAAATATCATGCCTGGTCTTGCACTGAATGTAGTATTTCTTATGCAAATTTGCATAGATATTAGCAGAGATTGTCAACAGTCTGAGATGCGTGTGTGCCAGTGTGTGTGTTTATCTAAATGGCAGGCTTTTACCCTGCATTGAGATCACTGAGACTTAAGACTTAGTAAAATAAGAAAAGCTACTTTCTTTATAGAAATACATAGTAGATAGAAAAGGCATACCTAGTTCTAACTAAGTTGGAGGTGCAATGCTCAGACATGGGTATTGCCCTCATGGCTCAGGAGAGAGAGCAGAGACAAAGAGAAGAAGGAAAGGGAGGAAGGAGAAGGGGCAGATAAGCGTCCCTAAGCATATCAGTCTGCGATGGAAGGAAGTCAGTCAGAGTATCACAGGTAAAGGTAGTCAAGCCTAGCCATCTGGAGGACCCTAACTCTGTCTCCCTTCTGGAACATAAACGAAAGAACACATTTTGTTTTTAAATTGTTTTTAATGTTGTATTTTAAAATTGTTGTAACCCGCCCTGGGTTTTTTGGGTGAAGGGTGGGTAATAGATTATGATGATGATAACAACTAATTTACAGCTCATTATACTTGCATACATGGCCACATTCACACCATAATTCCACTATTATTCCACTTTAAACAATGAGGACTTACCCCAAAAAATCCTGGGAAGTGTAATATGAGAAGGGTGCTGTGAGTTGTTAGGAGACTCCTATTCCCTCAACAGAGCTATAATTCCTAGAGTGGTTTAATAGTTAGTCCCTCTTCCCAGAGAACTGGAAAAATTGTAGCTCTCTGAAGGGAATAGGGGTCTCCTAATAACTCTCAACACCCTTCACAGACTACACTTCCCAGTATTCTTTGGGGGAAGCCATGACTGTTTAAAGTGGAATAGTAGTGGAATAAATGTATGGTGTGAATGTGACCTTTGAATGGATTAAGGTTGGCTCTGGAGGAGAGTAGGGCTCTCATACTTTTAAGAACTGTATGGCAGGCAGATATTAAACAAGTGAGCCTTTTCTAATATGGGACTACAATTAATGGGAAAGTTTCACCTATTGATATTCTGTCTGTGGGACAGTTTATTACTTATATGTAAACCTGATTTATTTGTATCTGCAAAAGAGGGCACAAATTCGCATATGACATAGATTGTATGCAAATTTGTTTCACCTTTTGTGAGTGCTGGAGGGGGCCTAATCTACATATAGTCATCTGGACCCAGAAAATCTGTTTGCAGCCCCAGTAGTCTAGCAACATCTGGAAAGTTCCCAGTTCTTCACCTTTGCTTTACATTGTCTGGCACCAACTCTCCAGTGTTGCAGAGGGAAGCTTTTTCCAGCCGTGCCTGGAGATGCTGGGGATTTCATTTGGGACCTTCTCTGTGCAAAGCCCATACTCCGCCACTGAGCTTCAGCCCTTTCTCTGAAAAATTGTTATTAAACATGTAAAGAAGCCCGGAAGTTAAAATTTTGAAAACTCATGATAATGCTAGTGCCTGTATAACATTGAAGCTTGGAAGGTCTTCTGCATTTTTTTACATCTTTTGCATGATTTTATATTGCTCAACTATTTGTTGGTGACTTTAACTGGGGGCCCTCATTGGCACATGATTTTTTTCATTCATGCTTCATGGGTGACCTTTATTTGACTTATTATGTTTCTTTTCAAGACAAAAATTATAATTAAGGAGACAGGCACATGAGAATGTAAAGTATGTAAAAGAATTGGAGGGGGAAATTTGGCAATGTGCATTGCGTTCTGAGAAAACAGCTTGAAAAATGTAAATTTGCAACATGCTTAAGGAACAGATGTTTCCCATTGTTACCATATCTCTGGCTAGCAGAATGTTTGTTCTTATTCACTGCAGGGAAATAATTGACCATTGTTATACTTTTTTTTACATTTTGGCTATGACTATGAGGAAAGTTCTGTCTCTTATGCCCCTGTCTGAAAAGTCAAGTTTTATGGACTATTAATATGCGACATCGAAACAAATGAATTTGCAATCTTTCTTTCAGTGGCAACTTATTTTAGGAAGAAGGGCACACGGGAACCTGCTTGATAAAAAGCTCAGTATTGTCTACTCTGGCTGGCAGCAAATCTATAGGGTCTCTTTCATATTAACTGCTACCTGATCCTTTTAACTTGAGATGCGAGGGTTTGACAAATTAAAAACTAACAAATGACCAAGTCCAGATGGCATCCATGATAGAAATCAAATTTTGGATGATCTTCAAATCAAATCTTGCTGATCTTCTAATAAAAAAATATGTAACATCTATAAGATCAGCCTCAATATCAGAGGACTGGCCAATGTGAAACCAATTTTTAAAGAAGGGGTACAGGAAGTTACAGGCCCATTACTTTAACATTGTTTTGGGAAAACTACTGGAAGGCATTATTAAAGACAGAATTACCAAGGATATAGAAGAACAAGTCTGGCTGAAGAACCAGCATGGCTTCTGCAAGGGTAAGTTCTGTCTCATGAACCATTAGAGTTCTTTGAGAGTGTCAGTAAATATATGGCTAGAAGTGATCCAGTTGACATTGTGTACTTGGATTTTCAAAAAGCTTTTGATAGAATCTCTCATCAAACCCTCCTAAGTAAGTGCAGCAGTTTTGGGATAAGATAACAGGTTGTCTTATGGAACAATAACTGGTTTTAGAAAAGAAACTAGAGAGTATGACAGTTCTCCCAATGGAGAAATGTAGAAAGTGGTCCTCCAAGAATTGGTATTATGACATGTGATTTTTGACTTACTCATAATTAATGTGGAGTTAGGGGTGAGCAGTGAGGTGGCCAAGTTTGCTGATATTATATATATATAAAAAAAGATTGCAGGGAACTCCAAAAGGGTCTTTCCGAACTGAGTAAGTGGTAGACATTAAAATGACAAATGCAATTCTTAATGCAAGTGTAAAATTATGCATGGGGGTGGATCCTGACTTCAAATACATGCTTGTGTTGTCTGAATTGGACATGACTGACCAGCAAAGAGATCATGGAGTCAAGGTGGATATCCTAATGAAGATATTGACCCAGTGTGTGAAAAAGACAAATTCCATGTTGGGGATCATTTGGAAAAGGGATTAAAAATAAAGCTGCCAATATAATAATGGAAATGGACTGCCTTCAAGTCAATCCTGACTTATGGTGACCCTATGAATAGGAATTTCATGGTAAGCGGTATTCAGAGGGGGTTTACCATTGCCTCCCTCTGAGGCTAGTCCTCCCCAGCTAGCTAGGGCCTGCTCAGCTTGCCACAGCTGCACAAGCCAGCCCGTTCCTTGTCCGCAATTGCCAGCTGGGGGGCAACTGGGCTCCTTGGGACTATGCAGCTTGCCCACGGCTGCATAGGGCAGAGCTTGGAAAAGTTACTTTTTTTTTTTTTTTTACAATAATTTTTATTCAAATTTTCATAAAACATAGAAAACAAAATCATAAAACATTCAAAGACAAAAAACAAAACAAAACAAAAATGATTAAACAAAAATAAATAAAATGTTGACTTCCCATTTGTCACATATCAAATCAGTTATAGGTCTACAATATATAACAATCCTGTCTCTTAAATCATATTATAAAATCACTTTCCTCCAGTAGTTATCTTAATTAATCATCAAATCTCATAAACATTAGGAAAAGTTACTTTTTTGAACTACAACTCCCATCAGCCCCAGCCAGCATGTGTAGTTCAAAAAAAGTAACTTTTCCAAGCTCTGTATAAGTGGCAGGGCATGTAACCCCTGAGACACGTAACTGTGGGGGTGATTTTTAGCTGGCCCTTGACACCCAGGAGACACGAGTGGAGATTTGAACTCACAGACTCTGGACTCCCAGCCAGGCTCTCCTCCCCACTGTGCTATACCAGCTGCTAATATAATAATGCTTCTATATAAATATGGTGTGATTATACTTGGAATACTGTGTTCAGCTCTGGTTGCGATATCTCAAAAAGGATACTGTAGAGCTGGAAAAGATCTTGACACAATTTAGAGAAGGCTGCTGTTTAGGAAAGAAATAGGTGTGCAGCTTGCAAATAACTTTACTTAATTTGGGAAGAGGCAAACCCACAGCAGTAAACCATGCAGAGATCAATGTTCAGCCTCTCAGGGTGGGTCATTCTGCTGTCCAGCCTATTCAAACTGCATCCAATGCAGAGATTCAGCAGAATCACCCAGCCCCAGTGGAGCCTGAATGGAGAAAGCAGGCCAGATCATTGAATCATTCACAGATTTGCTTGGTCTAAGCACACATGATGCATGCACTTTTTTAGAGCTAAGCAGGTTTGGGTCTGGTCAGTGCCTGTATGGGAGTCTCCCTGGGAGCTCCATATATGATATGATGTCTTCTGTTCCATTACTGAAGAAAGGTGGGATGTAAATGTGCTAAATAAACCTGTGGATGTAGTGCTGGGAGGGGTGGTGTCACAGAAGCCTCTAATTTCACACCGCATAGTGGAAGTTCTATTACAGCTCAGTAGTATGTTCCTTATGCTGGGTAGAAAGGTGACTGCAGGGGGGGCAAGGAGGGATCGCTTCCCCCCACCCCAGAATTGTAAATTTATTTATTTTACTGTGCATAGACACATGCACACCTAGCTAATCAGCAGGAAGTTTAGAGTGATCACTGAGACCGCTCTTATTAAGAGAGCAGTAAACTTCAGCTGCTAGACTTGGATTCTCTGCATTGTTCTGGAGGAAAGCCTACTCCTTGTTCTGGCCAAATGATTGTACTATTTCAAATTTTACAACATTTCAACATTCTAGAAATACAATAATGTAAAGCCAGTGGAATCTGTATTATCTTAGGGCTTATCCAAACAGAGCAGGATAATCCACCGTTTCCACACCCGGTTTGTCAGCTGATAGTCCTCACTTTTCGCCTTTTTGTTCGCTGTTTCCCAATGAAAAAAAATGTCCCAATGAAATTCCTGATTTCAAGCAGCAAATCGCATTTTCGTCGGTATTGGAAGGAGCGGATTTAACCCGTGAAAATGCGTGATACCGCACGATGTCATTTGGACGACTGAAAAATAATAAGCACACATAGCGCGTGTGTCACACATTTTGCAGTCATCTGGATGAGCCCTTAGTTTCAATATGGCTTTTTTGGTAATGGGCCTTCTTTCAATAGCCTCCAGGCTTTCCTTACTGTAGCACGTTCCCCTTTTTGCAACCTGGAAACAGCTTGAGATAGTTTGTAATATGCTAACCACTATATTTATTGAACATCTTATCCCAGCAGCTAACGAAATAACAAGGCTGCACAGATCTCCCTTGTAGTTTCTAGCTGCGTGGCAAGTTCCTTGTGCAAGAGGTCCTTTGGAAGTTGGCCTTAAAGTAACAGTAACCTGCACTACCCTGAGCCCTAGCGAAATATAGCAATTGCTATTTTTTTCTTCAACTTGAACCCTGCCAAGGCTCTCCCTGCTCTGACTGTAGGCCTTCCCCCTTCTCTAAGCAAACTGTGACAGAATGCCCATATTTACTGTTTTCTTGAATTTTATGTATATAGGTTTGGGATTTGCTTTAAAAATAGCTGAGTTACAGCTTGCTGTAGGATCAAAAGGACTACTCAGCAGCAGAACAGAAACCAAAAGTGCTGACAAGATTCTCAGGAAATATGTAGTGAAAAGCCTTTTCTTAGGTAACAGAAACTTAGTGCTACAGTGTTGATTATACAGCCATGCAAGTGACTCTATACCAGTGGTTCCCAACCTTTATGAGTATGGAACCCCCTTTGTAAGGTTCCCCTATGCTAATTGTAATTTTAGACTTTGTTAATTGAAAAAATTGTGAGTGGCAAAATTATATGTCCAAATATCCCTTTCCATTAAAAGCTCCCTGCAGACAGAGATATGTTGCTTTCTTTTCTTAATGCAAAGATCCAATCAACTTGGTATCCCCCCCCACAATCTGAAGATGTACAGTCCTGTCTCCTAACCCCAGTGGGTTACAGCGTTGGACTAAGAACCAGGTTCAAATCCCTACCCAGCCAAGGACCCCACTGGGTGATCTTGGACCAAACAGCCTGATGTATCTCACTGGGTTGGTGTAAGGATAAAATAGAAAGGGAGGGGAAGCATGTGCACCACATTGAGCAACTTGGAGGAAAGGTGGGATATAAATACAATAATAATTAATTAAATAAATACATTTCTGCTGCAATACCAGGATCCCAGCCTCAGCCAGCCTGCTGAGCTTTTGTTTCTTTTTCTTTTAAATAATAATCAAAAAGCAGCAGTGTGATGGTGATTGGGATGCTAGACTGTGCACTGCAGACAACAAGGTTGAGGGGTGCTTTTAGGCCTTGGGATGAACATCAGAACTGATGACTTGGTTAGCGTGCACTTGGGGAATGAAAGCGGAGCAGAACACAGATCAGAACATGCACGCACACAAACACACCTGTCCCTCCTGCAAGCATCTGCAGGCATGCATGCATTTGGACACGTGGGAGCAGGGAAGCCCTCAACTGCTACATCATCTTGGAGAGAGATATTGGGGGGCAGAGTGTAGGTGGGATGCTGACACACACACGTAGCCTCAGAAATAGAGAGTGAGCAAGTCCTGCACTTCCTCACTGCTTCTTGGCCCTGTCTGGGCTGAAGGTCAAATCTGGGCGGTCTCGCAAATAATAATTTTTAAAAGGAGGTGGCAGCGAAACAGGAGCCAAGGAATGCAGGCAGGCAGGCCGGCTGCCAGGAAGGAAGGGGGAAAACAGCCTTTCCTTGCATTCTTGCTTCCTTTTGCTTCACAAAAAGCCTTCTGTCATTTTGAGCAAGGGCGTTGCCAGCAGTGGCAGTGCGAGGGAGGAGTCAGGAGTCGGCAGTAGTAATCCCCTCTTCTTCCTGGTAGCTCCGTCCTCAGCCTCCTTCGGCATCTGCCTTGTGTTTTATAGGCAGCTGCCTGTCCTTGGTGTACCCAAAAGACACTCTGCCGCTTCAGCAAAAGTCCTCCTCTCTTGTTTGGAGCAAGTGGGAGGTGTCATCTGAAGTGGCAGTGGGGAGTAGACAGCATCTAGAGAAGGAAAACTTTAAAAAATAAATAAATAATGCATTTCTTTACTGTTCGTGCACCCCCAGATTACTTCAAAGCCCCCCTGGGGGTCATGGCCCCCTGGTTGGGAACCACTGCTATATACTATAGCCAGCATGGATTTTTCGCATTCCACAATGTTAAATTGGAAATAACCTCCATGCCATTCTGATGCTTCCTATTCACTCATTTCAAAACAAAACCTTACAATACGTACAGTCCTGAACTCAGAAATGCTTGCCTAACAGCCCTCTACATTTTCATGGTGATACACAAAACAGTCAGAGAGAATCGAGAGTTCGAAGTATAAAAAGAGAGGGAAAAAAGCCAGACCCCATTTGGACTTTTTTTTGGTCAGTGTTCTCATAATTTGTTGAAGTTAATTGAAGAGCAGCCATGTTCACAGAGTGCCTGTAATCCTATCACTGATCTTGCCCCATACTCTGACCTTCATCTTCTGCAGTTTAAAAGTTAAAAAATGTGTGGCTGGACATTTAGCATTGGAAATGATAAGCCCAGGCATGCTCAGTAAGAACCAACTATTAAAAGCCAGACTGACAGCTGCTGGGCTTGGCTAATCACGGGGCCACACCCACACCAAACCTTTATTTCACATTAGACAGTCATGGCTTCTCCCAAAGAATCCTGGGAGGCATAGTTTGTGAAGGGTACTGAGAGGAGACTCCTATTCTCCTAACAGAGTTCCAGTGGCCAGAGTGGTTTAACAGTCTGCCGCTCTGATTGAAGCTCTCTGAAAAGGGAAAAGGACCTCTCCTAGCAACTCTCAGCACCCTTCACTAACTAACTACACTTCCCAGGATTCTTTGGGAGAAGCCATTACTGTCTAAAGTGGCATAAAGGTCTGATGTGGATGTGGCCAAGGACAGCTTTGGTTTAAATTTGGGTGGGAGACTATATATGCCTGCTGTAGAATAAAAAGGGGGGAAAATGCTGAAAAACAATGATACTGTTCACAATGTTTTCCTTTTGGAAAGGAAAGGGGCTTCCTCTCTGCCCAGTGCCCACCAACCCAATGTCCTCTCCTCCTCTTCCCTCCCTTCCTCCCTGTCTCTGGTCAGTTTCACCTATCCTAAGCATGATTGCACAGGAGTAAATCCCATTAAACTCAGAAAGCATGCAAATGATCAAACCTGCCCTCCCTCTTCCCTCCCCCTTCCCAACCCCTCCTTTCCCCTCCCCTCTCTCCTCCCCCATGGTCAGTTTTACCTATCATAAACATGATTGCACAGGAGTAAATCCCATTGAACTCAATAAGCTTGCAAATGATCAAACCTGCACATGTTACCAAATTCTTCCAAGCTACACAGGAAATGGTTTGCACTGTGAAAGACCAACTGAAATGGTGTTTGCATTTTGACCGATTTGTAGGGCAGTCCAATATCTCAGAGAGGAGGTCAGGTCTCCTGCTCCCTTGGTGCATTCACTATAGCTGCTGATGTCCCTGCTTTTTAAAGTTTGATAGAAATATCTGTTGGCTATAGGTATGTTCTTAAACTGCAAGGTTTGTTTGTTTTTAAATTGATTTATGATTGAAAAAAGGCACAAGAGTTTTCTATATAAGCATGCTAGGAAGAGAAAGCAAAGCAGCACAGCTGTTTTTATTATTATTTATTTATTTATTACATTTATATATATTTAGCTATGGATATCCAAAACTACTTCAAAAAATAGAAGGCACATGCTAAAGATGCTATGTCATCAGACATCACGCAAGTAACATCCAATGCCTCTGCCTCAAAAGAGACAAAAAATATACAGGTACAGGGAGGGCCTGAGAACATCTCAACTGAAAATAATGAGGCACCTAGCAGTAATGTACAATTTGAACACTAGGAAAGTCTGGATATAGGTAACTATATATTAGAAGGAAATCTTGTATCAGCTGTGTTAAAAACTGAACTGCTTATACAATGTTGGATCCCTCCTGAAAGTTATGACTTCTGGCAAGATAGACTGAGCACAACAGCATTTTACCATAATGGCTTTCTAAATATTCTCCATGCTTAGCATACTCTTCTGTTTTGAAAGGATACTGTATTTTATTTCCCCAGACAGTAGTACAAGGGGTATAGGGCACATTTGTTACCAAAGCTTAAGCCAAGCAGAAAGACTTCTATGAAGCTGCAAGAGAACACTCAAAAGGTGGACGGCATAGTGATTCACACAAAGATGCTTACAACTTCTTTCTGTCATGAATAAGAAAAAGGTGTCAACTGAGCAACAGCGTAAGAAGTCTTATTAAGAACTATAGGAGAAAATAGGAAAAACTGTATTCTATAATATCAGCCATTGTGTATTTTGGGTCACATGACCTTGCTCTTCGTGATAAGACCAGGACCACAGGCATCATGATAGACCTTCTAGAGTTTCGTTTTGAGGCAGGGCATGAAATTTTTTTTTTTAAAAAAAGGAAACTGGGGCAGACAATGTCAAGTACACATCTGCAAGAATGCAAAATGAGTTAATAAAGTTGGCTGGCCAAATTTTGAGGGAAAATATTGTTAGGAAGACTAATGCTTCAATGAGATTCTCAGTTTTAGCAGACAAAACAGCAGTTATTTCTTGGCATAGAACAACTCTTTCTAGGTATAAGATTTGTAGAAGAAAGTGGTGGGAATTCATTTGTACATGAAAAATTCCTTTGGTTCATTTCTATCTCAGACCAAATTGCAGTTGGGATAGCTAAAACAATCTTATCTGCTTGTACTGATTTTGGACAAAATTTCAGTAAGTTGGGCAAGGATATGATGGTTGTTCAACCATGGCAGGAAAAGAAAGTGGGGTTCAAGCACAAATCAGGGCAATCTATTCATAGGCAACCTTTGTCCACTGCTCATCCCATAATCTCACTATAAACTGTCTGAACAGTAGAAGTGATTTATGTCATACAGTTGGCATGATTAAAGCCATAATAAAAAATTTCTGTGAGAGCATCCAAAGACGGCATCTTTTACCCATTACACCAATGCTATGTGAAACATCATGGACTCAAAAATACAAAAGCATCCATGTCTTTGCAGTAAATTATACAACTATTGCCTCTCAACTCAAACAATTAGCAGAATCAAGCAAAACCCACAAAGACTCCAGTTTTTGTTTAAAAAATATTTCACTTTGTATTATATTTTCTGTTATAAACAGACAAGCACTAACAAAACCAGTTTCTTTTATGTTATGGACAAACACTAACAAAAACAGTCTGACTGGTTTTAGACCATATGTCTGGAGTTCTATGCCACAGCCATGGCAGATTCTTTGTAAAAGGTATGACCCTTAAAACCCTTAGGGGGTTTAATCTGGTTTAGAGCTCTACATTATTGTTGTTCAATGGACAAATGTATGTCTTTCTAGTGCCTTACTCTGTTATTGTTAAATGGACAAATAAAGTAATTTGTTAGAAGTTAGTTCTGAAATGTATAATCCCATAGAATACAGTAAATTATCACAACCCACCATTGTTTCTTTTTTCTTCTCTTCAGCATCATGTAATGGTGGATTGAGTGGGTTGCCAGTGACCTGTAGTAACCATTCATAGAGCACCCCCTGCCCTGGAAGTATTTCTGTGGACACCTTTGGCTGCTTATAAGCCTTTATTTTCAAAAACCGCCTTACTCAGAAGTCTTATTTGATCTTGGAGTTTTGTTCAGTATTAAATACTTAGCGGCAATCTTTTTGCTGTAAAAAGAGTGGGTACCAGTGTTTCTCAAATCCAAAATTGATTCATGCTTTATTTGATGTTATTGAACACAGATTAGCGATAGATACTTGCTTTGAAAGATTTTTTCTATATGTCAGCTGTTTAAAACTGGACAATTTGAGGCACACAACTTGCACAGACATTTTTGAAAAGTCCTGCTGCTTATAGTATGGTTGCTGTTTTTCTTCTAACTTAACTGTGCAATGCCTACTTGATGGTGATTTATGTTTTGGAACACTTTCCATGAGCATGGAGATGTTCTGCCGTTAAAATACCATCATAATTTCAGGACTTATTGGGACAACTGATTATAGTGAGTGAAGTAGTGGCTGAAAATGATAGTTTGAGAAGGAAGGACAGATTAGCATCAAATTGTAGCTTCATAAAGCTGTTTAATTCCACTAAGTGTGTAGGTGCCTTATTCTTGGATAGTACCTATATTGTATCCAGTAGTGTAACTACTCCATTTGCAATGCATTAGCTATTGTATGTTCAATATCAAACAAAACACTAGAATTTAAAAGGTTGGTGCTTCTTGTTACTCAAAGTGGTTACTGTTGAATATATCCTTGTAAGTCTTCTATGCTTTTGGTTGAATTCTGTAGCTGTTGTCCGCAGATTTTCCTTCTGAAATCTCTTTCCAAATTTTTGAGGCTTTTTCTTTTTTCTTTCTTTTAAAAAGATTATTCATCAAATTTAAGCCATATGTTGTTTGAGGAAGATACTTCACAAACATTGGCTTAAATCCTATTTTAAACACATTTTCTGGGAATCAAAAAACCAAAAAACAGCAATTTAGAATAAGTGTGGTCAAAATCTAAATATATGCATACAAATGGTTTTAGAACTCAATCTTCATGATAAATCTTTATTCCAAAATATTTTAAGACTTTCATTTTTATCAATCCTAAAGTTCTTCTTCTTGTTCTTCTTCTTGTTCTTCTTCTTCATTTTGGATTTCTTAAGTTCAAGCCTTGTTGGTAAAAGAACTGCATTGTAACAAGCAAACAATGCAAGGTACCACTCCCCATTTCTAGTGTGATGTTGGGCCAATAAAGAACTAAAGGAGTGGGGCGAGGTTTCTACAGGAATTGAAGTTTTTAATAGTGGCTTCCAGGTTCTAAACGAAAAACTTGGTGGATATTAGGTTCAGTTGATTTCAAGTTTCTTGTGACTTGGCAGCCTAGGATTTTTTTATTAAATCTTATAGGGATCTGATCAATAAGGCCACTTTCTGGCAAAAGGTAAACACTTAACATTCACATTAGTAGGGCAGTTTGTCTAAGCAAAAAGGAGCAAAATGAAGCCACTTCTCTTGGTCCCCCTTTGCCCTTTTGTTGTTGTTGTTATGTGCCTTCATGTCGATTACGACTTATGGCGACCCTATGAATCAGCGACCTCCAACAGCATCTGTCATGAACCACCCTGCTCAGATCTTGTAAGTTCAGGTCTGTGGCTTCCTTTATGGAATCAATCCATCTCTTGTTTGGCTTTCCTCTTTTTCTACCCCCTTCTGTTTTTCCCAGCATTATTGTCTTTTCTAGTGAATCATGTCTTCTCATGATGTGTCCAAAGTATGATAACCGCAGTTTCATCATTTTAGCTTCTAGTGACAGTTCTGGTTTAATTTGTTCTAACACCCAATTATTTGTCTTTTTTGCAGTCCATGGTATGCGCAAAGCTCTCCTCCAACACCACATTTGAAATGAGTTGATTTTTCTCTTATCCTCTTTTTTCACTGTCCAACTTTCACATCCATACATAGAGATCGAGAATACCATGGTCTGAATGATCCTGACTTTAGTGTTCAGTGATACATCTTTGCATTTGAGGACCTTTTCTAGTTCTCTCATAGCTGCCCTCCCAGTCCTAGCCTTCTTCTGATTTCTTGACTATTGTCTCCATTTTGGTTAATGACTATGCTGAGGTATTGATAATCCTTGACAAGTTCAATGTCCTCATTGTCAACTGTAAAGTTACATAAATCTTCTGTTGTCATTACTTTAGTCTTCTTGATGTTCAGCTGTACTCCTGCTTTTGTGCTTTCCTCTTTAACTTTCATAAGCATTCGTTTCAAATCATTATTGGTTTCTGCTCGTAGTATGATATCGTCTGCATATCTTAAATTACTGATGTTTCTCTCTCCAATTTTCACACCTCCTTCATCTTGGTCCAATCCCGCTTTCCGTATGATATGTTTTGCGTGCTGATTAAACAAATAGGGTTATAAAATACACCCCTGTCTCACACCCTTTCCAATGTGGAACCAATTGGTTTCTCCATATTCTGTCCTTACAGTAGCCTTTTGTCCAGAGTATTGGTTGCGCATCAGGACAATCAGATGCTGTGGCACCCCCATTTCTTTTAAAGCATTCCATAGTTTTTCATGATCTACACAGTCAAAGGCTTTGCTGTAGTCTATAAAGCACAGGGTGATTTTCTTCTGAAATTCTTTGCTCCATTCCATTATCCAATGTATGCCCTTTCACTGACAATATTTCTAAGAGCTCCTCTGGATAACAATATCAAGACTCTTCTGGGTTTCTCACAAGGAATCCTATGCTGCAGCTGTGTTAACAACTGTGCCACGCTTTAGGCTTGAGTTCCAGCTTTTTTTTTGCCTCTGGAGGAGCCAGTCTCATTAAGGCCCGTGTCAACAACCCCTTTCACTGTTCTCTTCTTTGACGTTCACTTACTCCAAAACACGCTGTGAACAATCTGATTATTATGATCAAATATAGTTTTAGCCTTATATAAGATTCTGCATCAGAGAGTAGTTTTTTAAAAAATCAAATAATACTTCGGCTTTTAATTTGTAATGGCAGCTCACTGAACTGCAAGAATAGACTGGGCGAGGGGGTCAAGGTGGTGGTAAATGCGTCCTTGGAAGAGGGTGTGATGCCATCAGCTCTCAAGGAGGCAGTAATAAAACCAATTTTAAAGAAGCCCTCCTTGGATCCCCAAGATTTAAACAACTTTTGCCCAATCTCAAATTTACCATTCTTGGGCAAGGCGGTTGAGTGGGTGGTGGCGAAGCAGTTCCAAGTGCACTTGGAGGAAGCAGATTATCTGGATCCATTTCAACTGGGCTTCAGGCCTGGACATGGGACTGAAATGGCCTTGGTCGCCTTGGTGGATGATATGAGGAGGGCGCTGGATAGGGGTGAAGGCACCTTCCTCGTCCTCCTGGATCTCTCAGCAGCTTTTGACACCGTTGACCACGGTATCCTTTTGTACCGATTGGAGGGGTTAGGCATAGGGGGCACTGTTCTGCAGTGGTTCCGTTCATTCCTCTCCGATAGGTACCAGAGAGTGGCATTGGGGGATGAGGTTTCGGATCCTTGGCCTCTCACTTGTGGGGTGCCGCAGGGCTCCATCCTCTCCCCGATGCTATTTAACATCTATATAAAGCCGCTGGGGGCTATCATCAGGAGATTTGGGCTGCAGTGTCACCAATATGCGGATGACACACAGCTCTATCTCTCATTTAAATCTTCACCGAGATTGGCTGTAGAAACCATGCCCAAGTGCCTGGAGTCAGTGAGTGCCTGGATGGGAAGGAATAAGCTGAAGCTGAACCCTGACAAAACCGAGGTACTGTTCGTGGGAGACAAGGGAAGGTTAGGGGATTTGGACCTGGTGCTCAATGGGGTACAACTGCCCCTAAAAGACCAGGTCCGCAGCCTTGGAGTCATTCTTGACTCCAAACTGTCCATGGAAGCTCAGGTTTTGGCTGTGAGCTGGGCAGCACTGTATCAACTCCATCTGATATGGAGGCTACACCCCTACCTTCCCAATCATCTGCTCCCATCGGTGGTAAATGCCCTGGTCTCCTCTCGCCTTGACTACTGTAATGCGCTCTATGTAGGGTTACCCTTGAAAATGGTCCAGAAGCTGCAACTGGTTCAGAACGTGGCGGCGCACCTGATTAAAGGCAGTCGCCGGTGAGATCACATAACTCCAGTGCTCAGAGAGTTGCACTGGCTAGCAGTTGCTTGCCGGGCCCAATTCAAGGTGTTGGTTTTGACCTTTAAATCCCTACACGGTTTTGGCCCAGTCTATCTGAAGGAGCGCCTCCAGCATCATCAGCTATGCCGCCTAACAAGATCGGCCTCAAAAGACCTCTCTATCCCACCAGTCAAAACAGCTAGACTGGTGAGGACTAGAGAAAGGGCTTTTTCAATTGTGGCCCCCACCCTATGGAACTCCCTTCCAAATGATCTCCGCCAGGCCCCTTCTACAATGAGTTTCCGCCGGGCCATGAAGACCTGGCTCTTCAGTCAGGCCTTTGGGGTGGGTTAGATTTTATCATTATCGCTTTTAGATTTTAATGTTATTGTATTGGTGTGTCATTTTGTGTTATTTTGTTCATTTTGTATGTCGTCCAGAGTGGCTGGATGGCCAGCCAGATGGGCGACTAAGAAATCAATCAATCAATCAATCAATCAATCAATAATACTTCGGCTTTTAATTTGTAATGGCAGATCACAGGTACAAAACATTCAAATTCAAAGTAGCAAAGAACTTGTATAGGAAACATTTTGTTTGCAAGCAGTGGAATAGAAGAAAAAAGTGTGTATTGCTGTCAGTATTTGGTATCTAAATCAACTGACATCTAAAAAGAGCTATTCTGAGTCTGAAAGATAATGGCTCAGTAAGATACAGAACTGTGGCATTGATATAATCTTAATTCATTTGGGAAGATAGCTCTGGTGACAATTTGTTTGGTTGGTTTGGTTGTAACAATCCCTGAGTAATAGTTTAGTGAAATCCTGGATTCATACTGTGATTTGTGTTGTGGCCCCCACCGGGCATGAGTGGTCAGGTGGGGGCAAGACAGAGGATGAGGATGCAGACTGGGACGTTGCTGAGTCAGTGTCTGTAATCGCAAAGTTATGCTAGTGTTAGAGAGAAGCTGAGTTTCTAGAAAGAGTAGCTAGTTTCATGAGGTGCTCTGCATTGCAACTGAGAGCTCTAGTTTACAGAAACCATGATAGCAACTAGAAAATGTGATAGGAATTAGCAATTACCAAAGATCCAGAGCTTGGCTGATCAGACCGAGGTACAGGATGGAGCCTAATTGATAGTTCTGCCATCCTTGGAAGCTCAGGCTGGTGGTGGCCTGGGACAGGATATTCTCTGTGGTGATTCCTAAGTTGTGGAACTCTGTCCCCACCGAGGTGTGTCTGGCAACTTCATTGTACAGTTTTAGGCAAATGGTGAAGGTACACCTCTTTGCCCTGGTTTTTGACACCTGAGATGTGCATTTTTAGGACCCACCCTATTTCGCGATTGTAGGTTGTTTTTAATTGTTTTTATTGCTGTATTTTAAAATTTTTGTAAAACAACCCCGAGTTGTTTGGGTGAAGGGCGGGTGGTGATTGTGGTGGTAGTAGTAGTAGTAAATCACACCAATATTATAAAGTTTAAAAGCTTTATTAGAATACCCAATTGGTTCACACCTACGTGCTGTTGTGAGTTCACCACGGAAGCCTAACAAGCCTACGTCCCTAACACATACTCACTCGCACCTTGGCATGCTAACCTGACTGGCCAAGATCCAAAGCCAGTATTTAAGAGGAGACGCAAAGCAAGCTGAAATCATTACATTCTAACTAGGTTTATTAAGCTAGGGCAATTAAATCCAAGCCAGGGCTTTGTCTCAAATTGTTGCTTGCTTCAGACTTCGGGATCTTCTGAAGATCAGAAACATCAGAAGACAATAGAAATAAACTCTTAAATTATTTTACCTACGTTGAAGCCTTAATGAAAGTATCCTAGTCTTTAATTCTTTCATTTCATTTGCCTCTGAATTTACTGCTAAGAGGATTTTTTTGTTCTGTGCATCCATGTGTATATACACTGTACCTAGCAACTTAGAATAACGTTCCATGTGTTTGATGACGTGAACTACAAAAGTTTATGGGCTGTATCCAATGCTGCACCACTTATGCAGTGGGACTTTCACTTCCATTCCTTTTCCTGCGCACCCCAAAAATTTGCTTCAGGGAGTCCCCCTACTTTCTAGAACAGTTTTTGAGGGTGCATGAGAGGCTGAAGGGGAGAGGAGACGAGGGGGAAGTTCTGTTGTATAAGTGGAAATCTGTGTTGATTTTGCTTGGTTTACTAACACACCTCCTGCAGAAAAAGTCTCAAATTATAGCAAAAAAACAAGGGGGGGGGAGTGATGATATTATGGAACTTCACTTTTTACTTGTAAGACAGTTGGCTACAATGTTTGCTCGGTCTACTGTGACTTTAAAAAGAATTGTATTATATAGATTTAAAGAAAACTTTTCTAGTATTGGCTACTCTGCTTCTGAACTCAAATCCTTGTAAACATCTCTCAGATATTCCTATGTACAAAATTAGTTCTAACTGGTTTAGAATACAAAATGAAATAATTATTTTCTTATTGTATCTTTTGAAGTAACTTCTTTAAACCTTACTAGAAATAATATGCAATTTTTTTGGTTTATTTTATTTATTTATTATTTGATTTATATTTTATTTATTTTATTTAATTACATTTCTAGACCGCCCTATAGCAGAAAGCTCTCAGGGCGGTGTACAACAAATAAAATCACAATTAAAATATGAGCAAGTGTGGAAAAAAATATATATATAGTACAATTATAAAACATTAATAAAATTGCCATTGAGATTTAAATTAAGATCATATTAAGTTTAGAATGTTAAATTAAAATATTTAAAAATTTACAAAATTTAAAAAGCCTGGGCGAAAAGGTAAGTTTTTACCTGGCGCCGAAAAGATAACAGAGAAGGCGCCAGGCGTATCTCGTCTGGGAGGGCATTCCATAGTTCGGGGGCCACCACCGAGAAGGCCCTAGATCTAGTTGTTGATCTCCGGGCCTCTTTATGGGTTGGGACCCGGAGAAGGGCCTTCGACGTCGAGCGTAGTGAACGGGTAGGTACATAGCGAGAGAGGCGCTCCATCAGGTATTGCGGTCCGATGCCGTTTAGGGCTTTATAGGTAAGAACCAACACTTTGAATCTGGCCCGGAAACATATCGGTAGCCAGTGCAGCTGCGCCAGGACAGGTGTTATATGGTCAAATTTCTTTGTCCCAGTGAGAACTCTGGCCGCAGCATTTTGCACTAGCTGAAGTTTCCGAACCGTCTTCATAGGTAGCCCCACGTAGAGTGCATTACAGTAGTCCAATCTAGAGGTTACCATAGCATGGATAACTGAGGCAAGATGCTCCTTGCTCAGATAGGGTCGTAGTTGGGCTACCAGCCGGAGCTGGTAGAATGCATTCCGTGCCACCGAGGCTACCTGAGCCTCAAGTGACAGGAGCGGATCTAATAAGACCCCCAAACTACGTACCTGTTCCTTTAGGGGGAGTGTAACCCCATCTAGGACAGGTCGAACGTCAACCATCTGGGCAGAGGGTCCTCCCACCAACAGCATCTCAGTCTTGTTAGGATTGAGTTTCAGTTTATTAGCTCTCATCCAGCCCATTATCGCGGCCAGGCAGCGGTCTAGTACATCAACAGCCTCACCTGAGGAAGATGAAAAGGAGTAGTAGAGCTGCGTATCATCAGCATATTGCTGGAAACGCACTCCAAAACTCCTGATGACCTCACCCAGCGGCTTCATATAGATATTAAAAAGCATGGGGGACAGAACTGAACCCTGCGGGACCCCATATTGGAGCACCCAGGGACTCGAGTAATGTTCCCCCAGCATCACCTTCTGGAGACGATTCCCGAGATAGGAGCAGAGCCACCGCCAAGCAGTGCCTCCCACTCCTAAATCCGTAAGTCGCTCCAGAAGGATACCATGGTCGATGGTATCAAACGCCGCTGAGAGATCAAGGAGAACCAACAGAGTTACACTCCCTCTGTCTTTCTCCCGACAGAGGTCATCATACAGGGCGACCAAGGCCGTTTCTGTACCAAACCCCGGCCGAAAGCCCGATTGAAATGGGTCTAGATAATCAGTTTCATCCAAGAGAGCCTGGAGTTGGCGAGCGACCACACGCTCTAGAACCTTGCCCAGGAATGGGACATTTGCTACCGGTCTATAGTTGTCAAGATTTTCAGGGTCCAAGGAGGATTTTTTTTAGGAGCGGTCTCACCACCGCCTGTTTCAGGCAGGGTGGGACCACTCCCTCTCGTAAAGAGGCATTAATTACCTCCTTGGCCCAGCCGGCTGTTCCATTCCTGCTAGCTTTTATTAGCCATGAGGGGCAAGGATCCAGAGCAGAAGTGGTCGCCCGCACCTGTCCAAGCACCTTGTCCACATCCTCGAGCTGTACCAACTGAAACTCATCCAATAAAACAGGACAAGACTGTGCTCTGGACACCTGCCCTTCCTCCTAGCAGGAGCCCAGGGTGGCAAACAGAAACGCTAAAAACACTTTAAAACATCATAAAAACAGACCTTAAAATACATTAAAACAAATAGTTAAAAACATTTTTTTAAAAAGCCTTAGAAACATCTTTTAAAAAGGGGTTAAAAACATATTATTAAAAAAAAGTATTAAAAAGTAATTCTAACACAGATGCAGTCTGATATAGGTCTCAACTTAAAAGGCTTGTCGTTAGAGAATAAAGTCTTCAGAAGGCGCTGAAAATATAGCAGAGATGGCGCCTGCCTAATATTTAAGGGGAGGGAATTCCACAGGGTAGGTGCTGCCACACTAAAGGTTTGTTTCCTATATTGTGCAGAATGAACCTCCTGATAAGATGGTATCTGCAGGAGGCCCTCACCAGCAGAGCGTAGTGATCGACTGGGTATATAAGGGGTAAGACGGTCTTTCAGGTATCCTGGTCCCAAGCTGTATAGGGCTTTGTACACCAAAACTAGAACCTTGAACTTGGCCCGGTAGCAAAATACTTTTGCTTAATGAACAATCTGTGTTACAAAGATGTTTGAGGGAAAAGAGATATGAAATCTCTAACTTCATAGCAATTACTGCAACTTATTTTAACTGGCCATTTGAAAGAAAAAGTCTCCCTCGGGTGTAAACTTTAAAAATAGGATTAGAGAGTTCTGGGGCATTAGTCAAGTGAAGTCAGAACAGCTGTTTAATCCGGTTTTTACATATCCCAAATGAATTGCTGTCCTATCTTTAAAGTTGCTTTTAATCCCAAAGTGTGTTGAGTGGGCTGTATTTCCCTTTAGTTAAATTGACCTATGGCAGAAATAATCATCTTGACAGTGATATATACATGGGGATGGGGGTAAAACACTTGCCATGTTTGGCATTTTCAAAACCAAACTCTACTTAGATATAATAATTGTAATGTTTTAACTGGTCTGTAACATAATATTAGTAAATTTCACATTCAAGTAATATGCTGTTCTAGTATGAGAGTTTACAGCTCCGTATTAATAAATAGCATGTGGGACCTCTAATCCAAAGCTGTGGCATATCAGTTCATTATTTATTTTTTTAAAAAATGGCACTTAAGTATGACTGTGACATTTTGGAGATTTTTTGTTGTTTATTTTAAAATTAAAGGGAATAAAAAAAACCCAGGGTGGAATTCAATTGGTGCTCTTGTGCTATAGAAGGACTTGTGATCCAGCAGAGGTGTCTGCTAGCAGAAGAAGAGGGAAGGTGATTTGTGCTCACCTCCCCCTCTTGCCTACAGCCCCCAGCCTCACCAAAATCAGCTCCAAAAAGTTGGAGGACCCTTTAGAACAGGATGGAAAGTGGTGTGGCAGGCTACAGAGGGAAGGGGGATTCAGCAAAAAGCTCCTTCTCTCCTTTCTGTTAGCAGGTGCCTGTGCTGCATTGCAGACCCTTCTGCGAGTGCAAGGTCAGCAGTCGAATTCCACCCATTCATTAAAACACACACACCAGGTGTTGTATCTAAATAATAATGACCTGAAGAAAAGCAGTGGTAGTAGCACTTCACAAATAAATTGGCAAGAGTAGGTGTGGTGCTATTACATGTCAATTGTATAGCTATTCTCATGCTTCTGAATACAGAAAAGGTTGCACAACCTCTTTTGTGTACCAAATTATAATTTATTCAGCCATGGTGAGATAATACATTATAGTTTAGTGCATCTTAAAGATTCTCTCTTCCTTCTTTTTCTGTTACACAAGCTTTAGTGCAAGCAGAACACAGTCTCTGGATTACTTTTGCCTTTCTCATGCAAAATTGTAGTGTCAGGTATTTTATTTGCAAGGGCCAAAGATGCCTTTTGTATGTGGATGGTCCCCTTGGATCCAACCTCCAAATCCATTTTTTAAAAATTAATTTTTAGAAATCTGTTTGTGTATATCTAAGAGAAACATGATTTTTTGTCCATTGTCTAGTTAGGCAGAAGTGGTCTCATTAAGTAAAAGCATGGAGTTGTTGACAGCATTGAGCATGTTCATAGGGCATTTTAGTAGCAGATGTTTTGCAGTGTGAAATCTGCTTGCCTTGTCTCTCATAGGGATGCATTACAGATGGATGGATGTTTTGTGGGGTCAGAAAACGCAGTGACAAAAATCCAAATGCAGGGATGTATTTGAGAGGGCTGTCAGCTGCTTTAATCAGCAAACAAGCAACAGAGCCATCTCATTAGCAGCTGACATTAAAAGTGCATTTTGGGTCTTTATAGCTTTACTGGGTACAGTTATTTAGAGCTGGAGTATTATGTGTAAATCCCGAAACATCACGACTTTGAAAACAAAGGCAATTAAGAAAAGGAAAGAAACTCTTTTAGAGACCACTGTGGAAACAAGCTCTTGGGAATTTGTATTTTCATGTTTTGAAGCTAGGGGTTTGTATTTTGATGCTAAGGTTTTTTGTTGCACAGGTATGTCTTTATGTAACATCTTGGTCACATAAACCTGCAACTGGCATAGTTAGAAAATCAGTATTCCTTAGAAAATTACTTAAATCTGACATACTGTAAAACCCAAAAATGCAGAACTATAATAAAAAAAATAGAGGCGGAAGTGTAGGATGGAATTGAAAGCATCTAAGTTAACTGTAGTTATAGTCTCATTGATAAGAACTCCCTGATTTTCTGTGTGGTCATTCTTGTCAGAACATTTATCACTAGTTATTTGGGTGATAACAGTAGCTTACTCTTCACTTGCAAAAAAAAATTTAGAATCCCAAGGAAGCAAAGCTCTGTTGTGCTGGCAAATGGTTGTCTTGCAAAATAGTTCCTGGCTATTTGATTCTCTGTTGTTATAATAATAGCCATGGAATAGATGAAAAATGGCTCAGATATTAAAAGCTTGCATTCGCTGCTTGATAATGGGTATAATGGAGTTCACAGAGGCATAGTAAGGCATGTTAGTGATTTCTGTAGAGAAAATAATTTTCCTATTAAGTAATTTTGTGCTGATAGTTGATGCCTCATTTTAAGTTTTGTTTTGATAGAAGAAAGATGTGGACCAAAGAGATTCAGGTGAAAACATCTGGAGGTGAAATGGGATTTCATAAGAAAGAAAAGAGTAGGCAAATCTAGTTCCATGTTTGAGGAAGCCCTCGGCTGCCTCCCTCTTCTTCCCCCCACTCCATTGTTCCAGATTACTTAGAGCACATCAGTTGTCCAGAATTTCAAACAATCATACAAGCAAATGTTAGTCCTATGCCCTTTTCTGGCAAATGCCTCTTAGTTTTTTCAAAGTTAAGACATTATGTATTAAGCTAAGAACAACAGTACAAACTTTATTAGCTTCTCCATAAACATATGTGAAGACATTAAATTGTATAAATTCTTAAACTTTGTGGAAAGTTTTACCACAAAACTTTTCAGCAGGTGCCATAGAAACTGAACTTTCTGACTGCTGACCGACCAGTCTGATATGGAGCATGTTGTGGATCAAACTGCTGCAAGCACCTTGTCCACATCCTTAGACCTCATCAACTGAAAATGATTTCACAAGATCAGGGAAGATCTGTTATAATAGTATCTTTCAGCTGAACCACCCATGGGGGGAGGGGCATAGCTGTGGAGTGGGAAAATGGCTGTCTGAACTTGGAGCTCCTCTGTGAATTTCTGGAAAAGCTGCCTCAGGCACCTTCATGCAGCGAGAGACCCCCTAAAACTAGTAGCCCTAAGTAGGGAAATGCAGGGAGATTATGCTGGAAACAAAGATGGGGATCTCACAGACTTTTTTAAAGCCCAGGGAGAGTCAGGGAGGAAAGGTCCCTAACAGCACAATGGTGGAGATGGGAACCAATGTGGCTCCTGCCTCAACAGCTAACGAGCAACAACAAATGCAGCATGTGCTGCAAATTGAAGGTACCGTGTTGTTGGCAGAATTTAAGGGGCAACAGCAATTTTTGAAGCAAATAATAAAGGAAACATGGAAGGAGCTTATGCTCCCATTTGAGACTAAAATGGCAAAGATGCGAACAAAGCTAAATGGTATTACAGATAATAGCCTCTAATGCATCAGAACTGGGAATGTCGCATTCTGAAATGATTAAGGGGAAATGAGAAAATCAAAGGAGTTGAAGAACATTGAAAATAGGGGACATACCAACTGGTGCATCCAGGGGATCCAAGAAAAGGAAGAGGATGATCTCAGGGGGTTCGTATAACACGATTCAAAACCCTTCTGCCTGACTTGGAGCTCTATGCACATGACTTTGAAACAGCTCACTGTACATTAGCAGCAACATCAAAACAATTCCCTCCTGAGAGACATTGGAAAGAAGAAATATGACAGAAGCTATGTACATTGAGAAGTATAACATAAAGAACAACCAATCATGGTTTTGCTGGACTTAGCCCCAGAAACGGTGAGAATGGCAGAGAACTTTGCCCTTTTACACTCAAACTCCAAGAGGCTGGGGGTCAAATATAGTTGGGGCTTCCCCTTCAAATTGATTGTAAATGGGCAACTTCACATTCTCTGCTTGCATTGTTACGGAAATGATGGGGCTGTCAGTGCAAGAAGTGGAACTACCTGAAGGAGCACACAATTTAGAAGACCCCTTTGAGGAGAAATGCAAAGATGAGAACAGATCCTCCAAAGGAGGGTGGGAAACAGTCCACAACTCACAGAAGCAAATCCAGAAAAAGCAAAAAGAAGCTTTCCTCCCCCTCCAACCCCAGGCTGAGCCTTGTGCTCCATGACAATAAAAGGAAAGTGACAGACTATGGGTTAACTTCAAATTTTCAAATGTTGTTTTGCGTAATTCCTCTATAGAAGAAAGAGGCATCTCAGGACACCTAGTGTTGAAAGACATGTGGATTTGCCATATCCCCTTTTCTTGCAGTTGAAATGAATATTTACACAGATTTTTGGGAGTGATAGATTCCCCCCTGTAACTCAACAGAAAGGTCATATAGTTGTAGGCGATGAAGGGATGTGACTGTCTTGGACAGTTTAACTTACATCACATTACATCACAGGTCTAGGTTCTGATCTGCTTGGTTTGTTTTCTGCTACAGAGCTCTCTGGTATAAAGCCTAACTACTGTATTTAACAGATGCTACAGTGTGGCATAGTATATCCCTCACTGTTGTTGGTTACAGTTGAAACTAACCATAATAATGTTGGTTATATTTCTTTTTATGTTCACATTTTTATTCCCAGGAGTTCACGGGACTGCCTGGAGGGTGGGCCAGCACGCCAGACTGAAATGCAAGTGGTCGTCTGCTCTATGTGTTCTTTTTCAACATGTTCTTCTTCTTCTGGAATGGGGACTTGAAGATAGTGACTTTCAACATGAGGGGAATGGGAGATGCAGTGAAATGAAAATGGGCTATTGATTATTTAAGAGGCATGAAGCCTACAGTGGTTTGCCTACCGGAGATTCATAAAGTAACTCGAGGCTTGACATTGCTTAAAAATCCATTGTCTGGGGACAGCTGGTGGCATCTGGGCTTCTGAGGTCAGAGGAGTGGTGCTGGTGCTGCAAAGGAGATTAGATTATAAAAAAAACAAAGACTCTGAAGGACAGGTGGGGCAGATATTATTTATTTATTTATTATTTATTAGTTCAACTTTTATACCGCCCATAGCAAAGCTCTCTGGGCGGTGTACATAAAAATAAAAACACTGCACATACAATTTAAAATCAAGTGGTCATCAGATTACAAAAGATATAACTGTCTGTTAAAAACATTGAATACATAAAACTAAAATATGAAATATTAAAATATTAAAATGCCTGGGCAAAGAGGAAGGTTTTCACCTGGCGCTGGAAAGATAGTAACGTAGGCGCCAGGCGAACCTCGTCAGGAAGGGTGTTCCATAGTTCGGGGGCCACCACCGAGAAGGCCCTCTTTCTTGTAGTCGCCTTCCAGGCATCTCTCTGAGAAGGCACCCGGAGGAGGGCCTTCGATGTTGAGCGTAGTGCACGGGTAGGTTCATATCGGGAGAGACGTTTCATCAAGTATTGCGGGCCCGTGCCGTGTAAGGCTTTATAGGTTAAAACCAGCACTTTGAATCGGGCCCGGAAACATATGGGCAGCCAGTGCAGGCGGGCCAGAATCGGTGTTATATGTTCCGACTGCTTGGTCCCAGTTATTAATCTGGCCGCTGCATTCTGCACGAGCTGCAGTTTACGAACCATCTTCAAGGGCAGCCCCATGTATAGTGCATTGCAGTAGTCCAATTTCGAGGTTACCAGAGCATGAACAACTGAAGTAAGATGTTCCCTGTCCAGATATCGGTATAGCTGGGCCACCAGCCTAAGTTGGTAAAAAGCACTCCATGCCACCGAGGCTACCTGTGCCTCAAGTGACAAGGACGGGTCCAGAAGGACTCCCAAGCTGCGCACCTGCTCCTTCAGGGGGAGTGTAACCTCATCCAGAACAGGTCGAACATCCATCATCTGATCAGGGGATCCATTTACTAACAGCATCTCAGTCTTATCTGGATTGAGCTTCAATTTGTTCGCTCTCATCCAGTCCATTATCGCGGCCAAGCATCGGTTTAGCACCTTGACGGCCTCACCTGAGGAAGATGAAAAGGAGAAGTAGAACTGCGTATCATCAGCGTATTGATGAAAACACACTCCAAAACTCCGGATGACGGCACCCAGCGGCTTCATATAGATGTTGAAGAGCATGGGGGACAGAACTGATCCCTGCGGAATTCCATATTGGAGCGCCCAGGGCCTCGAGTAGTGCTCCCCAAGCACTACTTTCTGGAGACGACCTGCAAGATAGGAGCGGAACCACTACCAAGCAGTACCTCCAACTCCCAAATCCGCAAGCCTCTCCAGAAGGATACCATGGTCGATGGTATCAAAAGCCGCTGAGAGATCAAGGAGAATCAACAGGGTTACACTCCCTCTGTCTTTCTCCCGACAAATGTCATCGTACAGGGCGACCAAGGCCGTCTCAGTGCCAAAACCGGGCCTGAAACCCGATTGAAATGGATCCAGATAATTGGTCTCATCCAAGAGAGCCTGGAGCTGGGATGCTAAAAAGATTGTTGAATGGCAAACAGTCTCTTTTGGGGGCAGTATATGCACCCAACACAAAGCAACTCTCCTTTAAAAACTTAATGTATCCGTGTTGTGCTTTCACAAAAGGGGAATTGATCATTGGTGGGGACTTAAATTGGAACATTCAGGGGGTAGCTATGGAAGGTTTACATATAAATGAAAGAAATACGGCCTAGGAGCATCTAGAGTAGAAAACCAAGTGTATAGTCTGAACTTTTATGCTCTACTTAAAAAATTAGGATCGAAAGACCTCTGGGGAGACATGCATCCAAATGATTTCAGCTTTATTTACAATTCCCCCAGACATAAGCAGTCTAGGATAGATTAAATTCTATCAACACCTGAGGTCACGAGGACAGCATCCTCCTCAGACAAAGGAAATATAAAAACAGATCTTGCCCCAGTGTGGTCAAGCTTTCAGATGTCAGATTGCATAGAATCCACTCCAGTATGTTGCTTCAATTCATTATTGGTCTGTAGCCAAATTGCAAAAGACAAAATCCAAGAAATGCTAACAAAGTATGTTAAGGAAAACTCAACAGAAGGGGTTTCAAGTACATTATTGTGGGAGGCACAATAAAGCAGTGATCCGGGGCATTTCTCTTAAAGAATACAGCAGGATAAAGAAAACTACAACACATTTGACCAACCAGAAGGCACAAGAAATTACACAGTTGCTCCAAATATATAAAGCAATAGGCTCTAAGTGAGTCTGTCTTGAGACAGAACAAAAGAGAAGGGAGCTAGACCTCATAGAAATAGATTAAAACCATGGGTGGGCTGATGTATCTAATTCTAAAGCAAAAGTATTATGAGTTTGGAGAGAAGGGCTTAAAGCTATTAATAAATAGATTGGGGGGGGAAGGAAGGAAAGTGCCAAGATACTCTTTGATGTACTCAAATATGCTAACACATTGAGCCCAACTCCCCAAATTAGTATAGAGTTTAAGTATTACACCTCATTGTATTCTTCTTCCAACCTCAGCAATTCTCAGATATGACTATATTTGATAGCAGTAAAACTCCCAAAGCGGGAAGTGCAGAATTTTTAAACCAATCAAGTACAGAGGGAGAAATTACAGATGCAATTAAAAGTTTGGAAGCAAACAAATCTCCAGGGTCTGATGGATTCACAGGCACCTTCTATAAACATTACAGAGAAACTCTGGTCCCATTACTGCACAGGCTGTTTAATGACATACAAGATGGCGTCCCCCTACCCAAAACCTGAAGTCAATCCTGGATAGTGGTCCTCTCAAAACTTTGAGACCCAGCAGAAGTGGAAAGCTATAGAGTCTTGTTATTGAACCAGGATTATAAGCTTTTTACCCTAATCTTGGTGAACAGGTTGAAATTGCATATAGGAAATTATATTCACCCAGGGGGCTTGAGAGTGTTGAAGCCTGGAGATGAGGAGCTGTATCATTCAGAAACCTTCCCCGCTGGATGGATGCAGGAAGGGGAATGATGTCACAGGAAGGATCTGTCAGACCACTGAGTGAGACAACTTGCTTCTTGCCTTTCCTAACAGTTAACGCTTTGTTTTTCACACACTAAAGCAGAGGCTTTGCATTGCCGTTGGGGACAGAAATACCACCAGTGCCCAAGAAGAAGCACCATGGGCAGGGTCCAAAAGAGCTGCATCACCATAATAACCTCCACCACCGTGGGTATGTGCCGACTGTCACCATTTTGCAGGAGAAATTCAAGTGCATATTGGAACTTTAGCACATGTCAGAACGGGAAAAGCAAGCAGAGGTATTAAGAAACAGTTTGATTTGTACTGTATGCTAGCTGAGAGGCCAAGATGTTTTCCTTTGAAATGGAAGCATCTGATCACCTTAGGAAAGGATAAACTCTTCTTGCACAACTTTGCTGTAACAAATACCTGTTGCCCTTCTGCCTCTTGGGAGCTGCCGCCCCTGCTAACACCACCTCCTCTTTCTTGGCGGTGCCGATAAGTTAATGTTATTTGTTATTTAATTTTATTTGTTATTATAATGTTATTTGCTATTTAATTTAATTTTTGTAAATTGTATTGCTTTTATTTATTTTTATTGTATTTTTATATTGTATTTTTATACTTGTGTTTATTTTTCTTTGTAAGCTGCATTGAGGGCCTTTGGCTGAAAGGCGGGGTATAAATAAAATTTAATAATAATAATAAGAAGAAGCTGAGAGCAATGATGTCAGGAGTCTAGACCAAGAGGCTAGACTCCTAGCAAGGGCACCCAAGGCGGAATGGTCAAAGCTGAGACACCAGACTAAGATGCATCCAAACTCAGAGGAAGGCAATGGTAAACCACCTCTGAATACCTCTTACCACGAAAACCCTATGAACAGAGTATCCAAAATGCAACATGAGAGGAACATGAGCATGCAGGAAAATGAGACCCCCAGGTCAGAAGGCACTCACCGAGCTACTGGGGAAGGACAAAGAACAAGTACGAGTAGCGCTGTGACTAATGATGCAGCTGGGTCAAAGCCGAAAGGAAGCCCAGAGGCTGATGCGCACAGATGCTAAAGGAGAGTCCGGAGTTGTACGACGCACACAATAGGAACATGGAATGTGAGAAGCATGAACCAGGGAAAGTTAGAAGTTGTCAAGCAAGAAATGGAACGCATCAACATTATAATACCTGGCGTGAGTGAATTAAAATGGACAGGAATGGGACGGGAATTTTCAGTTAGGCAACTACAAAATATTTTATGCAGGAAATGAGAAATCAAGAAGAAACGGGGTTGCTTTAATAGTGAGAAGTGATGTAGCAAAAGCAATTAGGAGATACAACGCAAGGTCTGAGTGAGTGATATCAGTGAGATTAAATGGGAAACCTATCAACATAACCATCATCTAAGTACGCTCCAACAGAAAACGCAGAAGAAGAAGAGTTGGAGAGATTTTACGCAGAAGTACAGGGAGAAATTGATCACACACCAAAACAAGATGTCATGATAATCATGGGGGACTGGAATGCAAAAGTAGGGAACATAGAAGAACTAGGAAATGTGGGGAAATGGGGCTTAGGAGACAGAAATGAAGCAGGAGAAAGACTTAATTGAATTCTGTGAAGCTAATGATTTGTTTCTTGCAAACACATTTTTTGAACAACCGAAAAGACGACTGTAAACATGGACATCAGCAGATGGTCAATAGAGGAATCAAATATAGGAACAACAAAGCAATCATAATGCCAAAATACAATTTAAATAACATCCCAGAAGAATATAAAGATCAAATAAGGAACAGATTTGAGGATTTAAACTTAGTTGACAGAGAACCAGAAGAACTATGGAGTGAAGTCAGAGAGATTATCAGGGAAGAATGCAAAAGGACAATACCTCTAGTTAAAAAGAAAGACCTCAATGGATGACTAAAGAAACTCTTAAAATGGTTAAAGAGAGAAGGAAAAGCAAAATCAGACAGAAACACGGTCAGAACCCTAAATGCAACAATACAGCAACTAGTAGGGACAAAGAGAACTATTACAATAGTTATTGTGTAGAAATAGAAGAGGGCAACAAAAAGGGAAGAACAAGAGCCCTATTCCAAAAGATTAGAGAAATGAAAGGGAAATTTAAACCACGAGCAGGGATGTTGAATAATCAACAGGGAGACACACTGACTGACCCAGATGAAATAAAAGGAAGATGGAAGCAATACACTGAAGAACTCGATAAAAGAGATACAAGGATGACAGATTCATTCATGGAGGAACCATATGATGAAGAACCAGAAATTTAAGAATGCGAGGTAAAAGCTGCTCTTAAAATACTTGGAAGAAACAAATCACCAGGAACAGATGACATACCAATAGAGTTGCTACAAGCTACTGAGACTGAATCTGTCCAAATTTTGACAAAAATCTGTCAAGAAATATTGAAAACTAAACAATGGCCCACAGACTGGAAGTGTTCAATATATATCCCAATTCCAAAGAAAGGGGATCCCAGGGAATGCAGTTATTATGGAAGTATTACCTTAATATCCCATGCAAGTAAAGTAATGCTCAAGATTGTACAACAAAGGCTCTTACCATATTTGGAGCGAGAAATGCCAGATGTCCAAGCTGGATTTAGAAAGGGAAGAGGTACCAGAGATCATATCACAAACATACACTGGATAATGGAATGGACCCAGGAATTTCAGAAGAAAATCACCCTGTGCTTTATAGATTACAACAACGCGTTTGACTGTGTAGATCATGGAAAACTATGGAATGCTTTAAAAGAAATGGGGGTGCCACAGCATCTGATTGTCCTGATGCACAACCTATACTCTGGACAAGAGGCTACTGTAAGGATAGAATATGGAGAAACCAATTGGTTCCACATTGGAAAGGGTGTGAGACAGGGGTGTATTTTATAACCCTATTTGTTTAATCTGCACGCAGAACATATCATATGGAAAGCGGGATTGGACCAAGATGAAGGAGGTGTGAAAATTGGAGGGAGAAATATCAATAATTTAAGATACGCAGATGATACCATACTACGAGCAGAAACCAATAATGATTTGAAACAAATACTGATGAAAGTTCAAGAGGAAAGCACAAAAGCAGGACTACAACTGAATGTCAGAATGACTGAAGTAATGACAACAGAAGATTTATGTAACTTTACAGTTGACAATGAGGACATTGAACTTGTCAAGGATTATCAATACCTCGGCACAGTCATTAACCAAAGTGGAGACAATAGTCAAGAAATCAGAAGAAGTCTAGGGCTGGGGAGGGCAGCTATGAGAGAACTAGAAAAGGTCCTCCAGTGCAAAGATGTATCACTGAACACCAGAGTCAGGATCATTCAGACCATGGTATTCCCGATCTCTATGTATGGATGTGAAAGTTGGACAGTGAAAAAAGCGGATAAGAGAAAAATCAACTCATTTCAAATGTGGTGTTGGAGGAGAGCTTTGCTCATACTATGGACTGCAAAAAAGACAAATAATTGAGTGTTAGAACAAATTAAACCAGAACTGTCACTAGAAGCTAAAATGATGAAACTGAGGTTATCATACTTTGGACACATCATGAGAAGACATGATTCACTAGAAAAGACAATAATGCTGGGAAAAACAGAAGGGGGTAGAAAAAGAGGAAGGCCAAACAAGAGATGGATTGATTCCATAAAGGAAGCCGCAGACCTGAACTTACAAGATCTGAGCAGGGTGGTTCATGACAGATGCTGTTGGAGGTCGCTGATTCATAGGGTCGCCATAAGTCGTAATCGACTTGAAGGCACATAACAACAACAACAAAAGGGCAAAGGGGGACCAAGAGAAGTGGCTTCATTTTGCTCGTTTTTGCTTAGACAAACTGCCCTACTAATGTGAATGTTAAGTGTTTACCTTTTGCCAGAAAGTGGCCTTATTGATCAGATCCCTATAAGATTTAATAAAAAAAATCCTAGGCTGCCAAGTCACAAGAAACTTGAAATCAACTGAACCTAATATCCACCAAGTTTTTCGTTTAGAACCTGGAAGCCACTATTAAAAACTTCAATTCCTGTAGAAACCTCGCCCCACTCCTTTAGTTCTTTATTGGCCCAACATCACACTAGAAATGGGGAGTGGTACCTTGCATTGTTTGCTTGTTACAATGCAGTTCTTTTACCAACAAGGCTTGAACTTAAGAAATCCAAAATGAAGAAGAACAAGAAGAACAAGAACAAGAAGAAGAACTTTAGGATTGATAAAAATGAAAGTCTTAAAATATTTTGGAATAAAGATTTATCATGAAGATTGAGTTCTAAAACCATTTGTATGCATATATTTAGATTTTGACCACACTTATTCTAAATTGCTGTTTTTTGGTTTTTTGATTCCCAGAAAATGTGTTTAAAATAGGATTAGAGCCAATGTTTGTGAAGTATCTTGGAGGTCACTGATTCATAGGGTTGCCATAAGTCATAATCGACTTGAAGGCACATAACAACAACAACAACAGAATAGGCAGGGTTTGTTCCCCAACAACAGATAACCGATCCAATTTGCAAGCTACTTAATATGATTAAGCATTCTAATACTAAACATAGACCACTGGCATGAATAGCATTAGACATATATAAAGCATTGGATTGTGTGGAAGGAACGTTTTTAAAAGAAGTCACCAAAACAATGCAATTTGGCCCCGAATTTGAAATAATAATTGACCACATTTACCAAGTGCACAAATTCGAATAAATGGTAGAAATTGTGAAACAATATATCTGGCTCAGGGAACAAAAGAAGGATGCCCTCTTTCCTCATTGTTGTTCAATTTAGCACCTGAGCACTTAGCAAGATTTCTGAGAGGCAACTCATTAATTGAAGGGATCAAAGTAAGAGACACAAGGTGTTTATTGAGACTTCATGTAGATTATATGATTTTGACAATTGAGAACCCATTGTAGGCTGTTCCCATCCTTTTACAGGTATTTGAGGGTTTCAGACAGGTGGCAGGATTGAGTATTAATATTAATAGATCTGAGTTCATGGGAATAAGCGTCACCCCAGATGTTCAGCTGCTACAAATACTTATTTGCCATTGGAAATTAAAATACCTGGGAGTTAATATCCCTAAAAAATTGAATAAACTATATCTACCCAATTACAGGCCAGTGTGGGCAGCATGCAATGCGGATGTTAATAGAGGGGGGGAAAACTGGTGCTGATGCTAATGGATAGAATAGCAATAGTTAAAATGATGATCCTGCCCAAGATAGCATATTTCTTTCAAACACTTCCAATTTGTATCCCTGAAAATCAATTGAAAAACTGGCAAAGTAAACTGGAAAGGGTTATTTCTGAGACTAAAAGACCAAGATTAGTTAAAAAGTTACTTTAAAAATTAGGAAAGGATAGGGGGCGGGGAATACCTACTTTTACTTTATACTATGAAGCACACCAAGTGTGGCATTTGGCCTACCTAATAATGGAAGACAAAAACATGCAATGGGTCTAGATGGAGAATGCGATTGTAGTGGGTATACCACTTTCTGCTCTCCCCCGTTTCATTTTAAATTTTCACAGTTACAGCAAATAGAGAATAGGTTCACCAAACGAATGTTTCAAATTTGGAGGAAGAGGAAGGGAACATTAGCTCCCTGATCCCTGTAAGTACAGCCAGGACTTATGATATGAAAGGTTTGAACAGCAAAAACTTGTACAGATTAAAGGACTTTTATGAAGATAATAGGCCACTATCACCACAAGAAATAACAACACAAGTGCAAAACACACCAGTGCTTGGTTAATGTGCAGGCAAATCTCATAAAGATGGCACCAAAAGTACAATGTTAGGAATCTGATGTAGTGGGAAGCTAGTTTGACAATGGAACACTCTAGTAATAAAGGGCAAGTTTCTATTCTATATAAAATATTAGTTGGCATCAGCATAGGCACTACTGCAATGCTAAAAGCCCAGTGGTAAAAACATTTTGAATGTGAGATTGAATAAAATCAAAATGAGACAAGCCACCACTTAAGTCAATATCTGCCAGTGGCCAAAATTTAACATTAATTCATTGGTGGTACATGATGCCACTAAAGTTATCTAAAAAAAAAAAGACTTTGCAAACCTATGTTGGCAGGGTTGTGGTGGTTAAGGCATTTATTGACACATGTGGTGGTTGTGCCTCCAGGTAAAGGATTTCTGGGAATCAGTTTTTGGGAAATACAAATTACAGCAAAGCAGGTCGTGGATGTAAAGCCACAGCTCGCTTTTCTTAACATGTGTACCCACCAGAATAATAACCGTAAGGATACAGGTTTAATTTGTCACTTTCTCACTGTGGCAAGGGCAGCAAAAACATGGAAGGACCTACATTGTCTTAATCTAGATATGTGGTATGTCCAGGTGTGGCAAGTGGCCCTCTTGGCGAAACTCTGAAAAACTCAAATGGGCTTGGTAATGTATCTATTAGAACTTCTAAGTATTAAAGAAGCATGGCTTCTGCAAGGGAAAGTCCTGTCTCAGTAACCTATTAGAATTCTTTGAGAGTGTCAACAAGCATATAGATAGAGGTGATCCAGTGGACATAGTGTACTTAGACTTTCAAAAAGCGTTTGACAAGGTACCTCACCAAAGGCTTCTGAGGAAGCTTAGCAGTCATGGAATAAGAGGAGAGGTCCTCTTGTGGATAAGGAATTGGTTAAGAAGCAGAAAGCAGAGAGTAGGAATAAACGGACAGTTCTCCCAATGGAGGGCTGTAGAAAGTGGAGTCCCTCAAGGATCGGTATTGGGACCTGTACTTTTCAACTTGTTCATTAATGACCTAGAATTAGGAGTGAGCAGTGAAGTGGCCAAGTTTGCTGACGACACTAAATTGTTCAGGGTTGTTAAAACAAAAAGGGATTGCGAAGAGCTCCAAAAAGACCTCTCCAAACTGAGTGAATGGGCGGAAAAATGGCAAATGCAATTCAATATAAACAAGTGTAAAATTATGCCTATTGGAGCAAAAAATCTTAATTTCACATATACGCTCATGGGGTCTGAACTGGCGGTGACCGACCAGGAGAGAGACCTCGGGGTTGTAGTGGACAGCACGATGAAAATGTCGACCCAGTGTGTGGCAGCTGTGAAAAAGGCAAATTCCATGCTAGCGATAATTAGGAAAGGTATTGAAAATAAAACAGCCGATATCACAATGCCGTTGTATAAATCTATGGTGCGGCCGCATTTGGAATACTGTGTACAGTTCTGGTCGCCTCATCTCAAAAAGGATATTATAGAGCTGGAAAAGGTTCAGAAGAGGGCAACCAGAATTGTCAAGGGGATGGAGCGACTCCCTTACGAGGAAAGGTTGCAGCATTTGGGGCTTTTTAGTTTAGAGAAAAGGCGGGTCAGAGGAGACATGATAGAAGTGTATAAAATGATGCATGGCATTGAGAAAGTGGATAGAGAAAAGTTCTTCTCCCTCTCTCATAATACTAGAACTCGTGGACATTCAAAGAAGCTGAATGTTGGAAGATTCAGGACAGACAAAAGGAAGTACTTCTTTACTCAGCACATAGTTAAACTATGGAATTTGCTCCCACAAGATGCAGTAATGGCCACCAGCTTGGACGACTTTAAAAGAAGATTAGACAAATTCATGGAGGACAGGGCTATCAATGGCTACTAGCCGTGATGGCTGTGCTGTGCCACCCTAGTCAGAGGCAGCATGCTTCTGAAAACCAGTTGCCGGAAGCCTCAGGAGGGGAGAGTGTTCTTGCACTCGGGTCCTGCTTGCGGGCTTCCCCCAGGCACCTGGTTGGCCACTGTGAGAACAGGATGCTGGACTAGATGGGCCACTGGCCTGATCCAGCAGGCTCTTCTTATGTTCTTATGTTCTTAAATGTAATTTTAATATATAATAGCTAGCAATCATAAAACATTATTAAAAACCATCATATAATTCCATCATATTATATTATTAAAACCATTCAAGTCTTGTACTAGATCTTTCCTAAACGTGTTTCAACCTGTAAAGGTCTTCTTCAGTGGGTACTTTGGATTTTTGGTAGCTGGATGTTACTGAGTTCCTTTGGTGCTTTTAGATCTTATAAATAATAGATCTGACCTACACCATATATGGTACAGATGTATATCTTGCTTGGTCTTTTAATTTAAACTGATGAATGAATAGTGGAAATCCTTGGTGGTGCAGGCCTCTCAAAATTCAATAGAATTACATGTTTTACCAGCTGACCTCATCATACGAATATCTCTGGCTGGTATAAGGCAGCTGTTGACAAAACTTGAGTTGCAGGGGTTAGAACTGTAGAGTTGGAAGGGGCCTATAAGGCCATCGGGTTCAACCTCCTGCTCAATGCAGGAATCCAAATTAAAGCATGCCCGACAGATGGCTGTCCAGCTGCCTCTTGAAGGCCTCCAGTGTTGGAGAACCCACCACTTCCCTAGGTAATTGGTTCTGTTGTCATACTGCTTTAACAGTTACAAGGTTTTTCCTGATGTTCAGTTGAAATCTGGCTTCCTGTACTCTGGGATGATCGAGAAGAGATCCTGGCCCTCCTTTGTGTGACAACCTTTCAAGTACGTGAACAGTGCTATCATATCTCCCCTCAGTCTTCTCTTCTCCAGGCTAAACATGCCCAGTTCTTTCAGTCTCTCCTCATAGGGCTTTGTTTCCAGTCCCCTGATCATCCTCGTTGCCCTCCTCTGAACCCGTTCCAGTTTGTCTGCATCCTTCTTAAACTGCGGTGTCCAGAACTTGATGCCGTACTCAAGAAGAGGCCTAACCAGTGCCAAATAGAGGGGAGCAAATACTTCACACAATTTGGAAACTATACTTCTGTTAATGCAGCCTAAAATAGCATTTGCCTGTTTTACAGCCACATCACACTATTAGCTCATATTCAGCTTGTGATCAACTACAATTCCAAGATTATTCTCTCATGTAGCATTGCTGAGCCAAGTATCCCCCATCTTATAACTCTGCATTTGGTTTCTTTTTTCCTGACCTGGATTTGTCCCCCAATGTAACCTCTACTCACGATCTTGTTTCACCAATACAGGATAAAAGTAACTATTTTACCGCTGAAGAATTACTACTTATCGACACCTTCAGTACACTATCGGGGTTGAATCAAAAAGAGATCTTAGTTAGACTGGAACGGTTGAAAGCCCAACTGTGTATTCTCATGAGTAGGAATCCAGCCCAACAACCTGCAGAAAGAACAGTACAGGCCCTTATATTAGAACCGATCATAAAAATCTCAAACAAAGTCCAAGCCCCTGTGGTAGATGAACCTCTTGGTTCTCACTTTGGTTTTGATAAGAGTCCTGTAATTCAGAGTGTTTGTCATTTGGTGAAAGGAAGGAGTTCTCTTTCGACGAACCTCCCGCACCCCCCTCAAGAAGGAAAAGCGTTGGAAAATTCGCCCAGTTATGAACTTGCCAAATTTGCGACGATAGACTCACCTGGATCCTGGACAAGAATGCGCTACCTAGACGCGGCGGAGCTGGGGATCCGAGTTTGCCCTTTTGAACCCAGAGTGACCCATCGTCCAAGTCCCTTGCAGAAAACCCCCCTCATGACTATCAAACTCCCAACTCTAGCAGAACACTGTAGACAGTCACCTTTGCAATGACGCCCTTTAAATGGATGTATTGCTCCGTCAGCTACTTTTAACGAGATTAGCGATATGTGACACCTTTCCTTATTATCTTGGAATGTAAATGGATGGTGTAACAAGCGACATGATGCTGACTTTTTAGAGTATATAAGTAACCCTCAGATTATATGCTTACAGGAAACTTGGGCTACCTCTCCGGATAATCTAACCCTTTCAGGTTATTACTCCTTCTCTACCTTAGCGGTAAAGCACTCAACTAGGGGCCGCCCTAGTGGGGGTCTCACCACATTTGTTTCAAACTCCTGTTTTTCATCAGTCCATTATCTTCCAACTTCCCTTCCCCAATTTATTTTGGCGCTCAGGATTAGAGGTGTATGGGCCGCGGCTCTTATCTGTATAAATGTTTATTTCCCTCCTCCCTATGGCTTAATTTCTGTAGGTATAAATGTCTGGGAAAAGTTGGAAAAAACCCTTATCCAACTTGAGATGCAGTATCCGAATGACAGATTTATACTTAGTGGGGATTTTAATGCCAGAATAGGTAATCTCTGGTTAAGTAATACAGAATCCTCTAATTGGGAACCTTCGTATCAGAAAGAGAATCAATATAGGATTTTTCAAGACCAGAAGACTAATAAAGGAGGCCCCCTTCTGATAGAATTAGCTTCAACACATTTGCTTGAAGTCCTGAATGGATCCAGGTTGGACTCCTCTTGTGGCTCTTTCACGTACAGGTCGTTCTTAGGTTCAAGTACAATCGACTATATTTTAGTGTCACAATCATTACTCTTGGACATTATTGATTTTTATGTCGTATGTAGGATAGAGAGTGATCATTTTCCTCTTCATGTAAGCTTAAAAGTTACTAAAAGTACTATCCCCACTACATTACATCCCGGACAATCAGTGACAGAGAGAAGGATTTATTGGTCAGGGAAGCTAAGAGATCATCTAGCAGCTCAACTGGGGAGTGATTCATATCAATCAATCCGCCAGGGAGTTATAGACGAAACACTGGACCCCATTCAGGCTTTTCAACTTATTCTTTCTTTACTTAGACCGAGTGTGACCCAAAAGAGCCATGGGTCTTCTAAAAGACATCCTCCACACTCTTGGTTTGACCAAGAATGTAGAGTGGAAAAAAGAAAGCTTAAATCTTTTTTACTTCTGACTTTTAAGTATCCATCTGCACAACTTAACAAACTCTTTAAATTATTGAAGGCCTCATATAGAAACCTTTTAAGATTAAAAAAAGGCAATTTTGTAGACTTTTGCTGGCAGCGACTAGCTAATGCGGTGTCTGGAAAGCAAGAGCGCCAATTTTGGAACTTGGTCAATTCAGGGATGGGCTCGTTTAAATCACTAAACGTGGAGCGAATTCCGACCTCAGCCTGGCATGCCCATTTTTATAGGCTTTACTCTTCAACAATAGCATCTCAATGTAACCTACTGGAATTAGACATCTTAAATGTTCCTCCGTGGCCCCCAGTTACTGTTGGAGAAATTTGAGCCCTTATTGATTCTTTGAAAAACGGTAAATCCCTGGGTGAAGATTTTCTTCCCCCTGAAATTTTCAAGCAATTTCCAGATTGGTGGGCGCCCCTTCTGGCTCGTGTATTTACCAGAATTAACAACACCGGCATCCTACTGGAAGGGTGGAAACGTAATATCATTGTTCCAATCTATAAAAAAAAGATCCTTCTGAACCCTCTAACTACCGCCCAATTAGTTTACTAGATGTGGCTTCCAAACTTTATAGTAAATTTCTTCTTCAAAAGTTGGAACAATGGGTGGACAAAGATCAGGTTATATACCCTGAACAGGTGGGTTTCAGAAAAGGCTCCTCTCCAATTGACCATTGCTTGACTCTTGACTCTTTACTTTTTGGCTAAACATAATATGACTGGCCCTACAAGGCATCTCTATGTTGCATTTGTCGATTTGGCTACGGCCTTCGACTCTGTGGATAGGAATGCCCTTTGGTCTAAATTATATAATCTGAACATTGACCGTTGTTTGTTACATCTCATAAGGGCCCTTCATACTAATACCAATGCCATGGTAAGAGTGAGCCAAAATGGAAACATGACTAACCCGATACCGGTTGAGAGGGGCGTTAAACAAGGATGTCTTTTAGCCCCCCTGCTCTTTAACCTATTCCTAAATAACATCATCCCTGAACTCTGGCTCACAATACTTTTCGCCTTCTATTGGGCCTAAGAAAATCTCTACGTTGTTTTATGCTGATAATATGGCCCTTCTCTCATTCAGAGCTTGGAAAAGTTACTTTTTTGAACTACAACTCCCATCAGCCCAATACAGTGGCCATGATGGCTGGGGCTCATGGGAGTTGTAGTTCAAAAAAAGTAACTTTTCCAAGCTCTGCTCTCATTAGTGCCCATTGGCCTAAGAAAGCTGTTGAGAACACTACAGACCCTTTGTACGAACGAAGGGCTACACATTAACTATGGGAAAATGAAAGTTTTAGTTTTTGGCAAAAGGTTTAAAGGGCACCGATGGTCACTGGCTGGCCATCAGCTGGAACAATGCCATGAGTATAAGTAAAAAATAAAAAATAAAATTTTATTTATTGGTCGCCTATCTGTCCAGGTTAGTGGACACTCTAGGCGACTTACAATAGCAAAAAGCTATACATAATATACAATATACAAAAACAATCCATAGTCCTAAACAATTTAAAACCAATTTCCAATTAAAACATCATAAAATTAATCCTCCTCAATCCCATAGGCCTGCCTGAATAGCCAGGTTTTTAAGGCTCGACGAAAACCTATCAGGGAGGGAGCATGTCGGAGATCATATGGAAGGGAATTCCAGAGGGTGGGGGCTGCAACTGAAAATGCCCTCTCTCTGGTCCGCACCAGCCTAGCTGTTTTAGCCGGTGGGACCGAGAGAAGGTCTTGAAAGGCTGATCTTGTCAGGCGGCATAATTGGTGATTCTGGAGGCGCTCCTTCAGATAAACTGGGCCGAAACCGTATAGGGTTTTAAAGGTCAACACCAACACCTTGAATCGGGCCCGGTAAACAACTGGTAGCCAGTGAAGATCTATTAATACTGGAGTGATGTGATCACGGCGACGGCTGTGCTTGTACCAGCTGTAATTTCCGGACCGTTTTCAAGGGTAACCCCACGTAGAGCGCATTACAGTAGTCTAAGCGAGAGGAGACCAGGGCATGTATCACCTGTGGGAGCAGATGAACAGGGAGGTAGGGTTGCAGCCTCTGTATCAGATGTAATTGATACCAAGCTGCCCATCTCACCACCGAAACCTGAGCCTCCATGGACAGCTGGGAGTCAAGAATGACCCCGAGGCTGCGGACCTGGTCCTTCAGGAATAATCTCACCCCATTAAGTATCAGGTCTGTAATACCCAACCTTCCTCTGTCTCCCACAAGTAACACCTCAGTCTTATCGGGATTCAGCTTCAGTCTGTTCTCTCCCATCCAACCACTTACGGACTCCAGGCACTTGGACATGATATTCACAGCCAACTCTGGTGAGGACTTAAATGAGAGATAGAGCTGAGTGTCATCCGCATATTGGTGACACTTCAGCCCAAAACTCCTGATGATAGCCCCCAGCGGTTTCACATAGATGTTGAACAGCATGGGAGAGAGGATAGAACCCTGTGGCACTCCGCAATTAAGGGGCCAAGGGTCTGAAACCTCATCTCCCAAAGCTACTCGTTGGTGCCTACCTGAGAGTTAGGAATGGAACCACTGTAAAACAGTGCCCCCCACTCCTAATCCCCCCAGGCGATCCAAGAGGATACCGTGGTCAACGGTATCGAAAGCTGCTGAGAGATCCAGGAGGACGAGGAAGGTATATTCTCTCCTATCCAACGCCCTCATATCATCCACCAGAGCGACCAAGGCTGTTTCAGTTCCATGCCCAGTCCTGAAGCCTGGGGGTATGTTTTTCTGACACACTCTCTTGGAAAAGGCATTTACAAATTACAAAACAAACAGCGGAAAAAATGGTGGGAGCAATTTTGAAATTTTATCATTCGGCTGGCGGTAATTTGATCCTTCCAGCCCTAAAAATTTACCAAGCCAAAGTGATACCTCAGGTTCTGTATGGTGTATCTGTTTGGGGTTGGGACAATGAAATCATTAGGTCCTTAGAGTCAATTCAAAACAATTTCCTTAGGTGTCTACTGTCCCTCCCCCCGGGAACTTCGGCGGCCATGTTACGGGCTGAGACCGGTCTCCCCCCGTTGGGTGCCCATATCCACCTAACCCTACTCAAGTTCAGGAGAGCAGTCAATGTATGCCAGGGCAAGGGAATATTAAAACTTTGTCTTGACCACCCATTTGCTGGCAATCTATGGGACAGCAAACTAGACAAACTATTACAAAGATACCACTTTACTACTCAGGATTTCATCTCCCTATCAACTAAACAAAAATTACGCGAGGCTGTCTTCCAATATTGTGAATATTTAGATAATTTAACTTTAACTAACTCTAGGGTGGCCCCGTGGTACGGGAGGTTTAAGACTGCCCATTACTGTGCCGCACATTTGGCGCAGCCTTTACCTACCAGCCTTAGCCATGCATTTACAGCAATACGATTCTTCTCTTTGCCTAATGCTGATAGAGAGGGACGGATTGCAGGGATCCAAAAGGATTTGAGAAAATGTGTCTGTGGATCTCAAACGGAGGAGGATCTACCACATATACTGCTCCATTGTCCAATTTATCAGCTTCCCAGAATTAGGTTCCTTAAGGGGTGCATAGATGATTTTGGGCCGATTCCAGAAGTCGGCAAAATAATTTTATTAATATCAGACTCTATTCCGGAGGTGACTCAAAAAGTATCTTTGTTTGTGCTAGCAGCTCGGAAAGTCCGAGCTAATTTTATCTCTGTATGTCCTAGGAAATAGTTCCTTTGTAAATGAATTTATGTGGTTTTATTGTTTTGATGTATTTACTTTGTACTTATTTTACTTCTGCCGTTGGCCTTTGGCCCTGCATTTTTAAATAAACTTGGAAACTTTTTCTTGGTGTAGAACGTTGCACTTATCCCTGTTAAATTTCATTCTGCTCCAGCCTATCAAGATCCCTTTGAATTTGTTTCTGTCTTCCAAGGTATTAGCTATCCTTCCCAATTTTGTATATTCTGCAAATTTGATAAGCATTCTCTGCACCTCCTCATCCAAGGGATTAATAAAAATGTTGAAAAGCACTGGGCCCAAGAACGACCCCTGAGGTTCCCTGCTTGTTAACTTCTGCCCAGTTTGAGAAGGAACCATTGATAAGCACTCTTTAAGTACTATTCTGTAGCCAACTGTGGATCCACCTGATAGTTGTTCCATCCAGCTCACTTTTAGCTAGCTTGCTAATCAGAATATCATGGGGCACTTTGTCAAAAGCTTGGCTGAAGTCGAGATATTATGTCCACATCATTCCCACAGTCTATTGTGGAGGTTACCCGATCAAAAAATGAGATACGATTAGTCTGGCAGGATTTGTTCTTGATAAATTCATGTTCTAGTAATCACTGTATAATTTTCAAGGTGCTTACAGACTGAACGCTTTATAATCTGCTCCAGATTTTCCTAGGGATTGATGTCTGGCTGACTGGTCTGTAGTTCCCCGGTTCCTCCTTCTTGCCCTTTTTGAAGATAGGGACAACATTATCCCTCCTCCAGTCATCCAGCACTTCACCATCCTCCATGATTTCGCAAAGATAATAGACAGGAGTTCCAAGAGTTCTTCAGCCAGTTCCTTCAATACTCTAGGATGCAGTCTCAAGCTGCAATCCTGCCCCTTCAATTTCACATTTCCCAGGAGAGTCATAGACCCTCTTTTGGAAGAAGACAGCTAAAGTAGGAATTGAGCACTTCTGCCTTTTCTTTGTCATCTGTTATCATTTTGCCATCCTGTACCACCATTTCTTTTCTCTGTCTTTTACTATGGATGTACCTGAAGAAAGCTTTTTTGTTGCTTTGGCATCTCTCGCTAACCTCAGCTCATTCTCAGCTTTAGCCTTCCTGATGCCATTCCTGCAATTCCGTGTTACCTGTTTGTACTCTTCCTTTGTGGTCTGGCCTTCCTTCCACTTCCTGTATGTGTCCTTTTTTTTGTTTTCAGGTTATCTCTAAGCTTTCTGTGAAGGTACATTAGCTTCTGCTGTCTTCCCCCTTTTTTTGTTGATGAAATTGTTTGCCATTGTACCTTTAAAATTTCCTTTTTTAGAAACTCTGACACATCTTGGACTCTTTTTCTCATTAGGGTTGCTTGCCATGGAACCTTACTTACCATTGTTCTGAGGCTATCAAAATCAGCTTTTCTGAAGTGCAGGGTACATGTATAACTATTCTCAGCTTTTGCTTCCTTTACAATCAAGAACTCTAGTGTAGTGTGGTCACTTTCCCCCAGAGTTCAACTGCCACTTCCTCTACCAAGTCATCTCTGTTGATTAGAATCAAGTCAAGGATAGCTGATCCTCTGGTTGCTTCCTCCACTTTCTGTTGGAGTAAGTTACCTCCAACACAAGTCAGGAATTTCTTGAAGGGGCCGTGTTTGGCAGAATTTGTCTCCCAACAGATATCAGGATAATTGAAGTTCCCTGTTATTACTACATCATACTTCCTCAAAACGTTGGCAATTTGCTTTGGGGAAAGAATAAGGCATAAAAACTAATAATAATATTTATATTTTTAACAATATAACATCCTATAGCACCACACTGCAAGGGTTCCATTTCTCATTGTTAGGCCACATTATAAATTTGCTTAAAGCCCACTTCCTAACTTTGATTTTATTTTTGATAAGAGTTTAACTCCAAGAACTTGGAGGGGAATACACACACACACACACAGACACACACATTTAAGTTACTTTTGCTTTATTATTTGAGTTATTTTATGAAACAATATTGCTATTTTATATTCTTTCCTGTATATGTACTATTTGTACTCTGTTTTATGAGTCAATAAAAAGTTAAAATCTAAAAAAAAAATCAGCCATCTGCCCCAAACATTGTCTTTTTCTGCTGTTGCCCCTGTACTATGAAAAGCCTTTGCAATTCGTAAAGCGCCAACCATCAATGCTTCAGGCTTGTAAAGACTTATCTTCTTGCCCAAGCTTTCCCTAACCCACAAGACTGCTTTATGCTTTTAAATCTCCCTGAATTCCTATTTTATTTATTTTTATATGTTTTCCTCCTGCTGTTTTATTGGTTTATTGATTGTTTTTATATTGCACACTGCTTAGAGATTTTGAAAATATTAAGCATTTTATCAATGCTTTTAACAGCTAACTGACTAAATAAACGTTGACTGCTCTTGAGGAAGTACTTTTGGTGAGCACTCCAATGTCATATTGACTGCATGTAACACATAATGAGAAGACATGATTCACTAGAAAAGACGACAATGCTGGGAAAAACAGCAGGGAGTAGAAAAAGAGGAAGGCCAAACAAGAGATGGATTGATTCCATAAAGGAAGCCACAGACCTGAACTTGCAAGATCTGAACAGGGTGGTTCATGACAGGTGCTCTTGGAGGTCGCTGATTCATAGGGTCGCCATAAGTCGTAATCGACTTGAAGGCACGTAACAACAACAAACATGAAACCAGTTTGTTTATCTTAGCTAGTACAGTGCTGACGGTGAGGGAGAATTGGGGATAATGGTGCCCTGGAGAGAATGCTAGTCAAGGCAGCTAATAATATCAAGAGGGGGGAGCAATCACTCTTGGCTGAATTGAATAGACTGTTTTTTCCCCATGTTTTTAGCATGATTTTTTTGCAGGGGTAGTTGTATTTAGGACAATATTTAACATGGCTTATTTTATGGCTATATGTTTTTCATGGTATGTTATAAGCAGCCCTGAGGGTTCTTTGGAGGCAGTATGGCAGGATATAAATCTCATATAAATAACGATTTGAAAAATGAGAAGGAAGTTGTCGGTCTCTGCCAACCAAGTTGAAATAGTTTATAGCTGCAGTAAAGTAATTAGCAGATAATGGCCAACGGCTGGGGCATAAATCTCTCAGGCTTGAGTTGAGAAGAGGCCAGCAACTATAGCAAACATGGATACCGGGTGGGTGTAGAACAGATGAGTCCTTGGGGCAATCCAAAGTCAAGGTACCGGAGGTCCAATCAGGCAGGGCGGGATCATGAGCAGGGCTAGCAACAATCTGACATGGAGGTCTGAAGTTTCCTGCAAGAGCCCAAGACACTCACAGCCTTTTAAGCTCAGTGTCTGAGGCCATGTGCTTGCAGTCAGCCTTCCCTCTTTCGAGAGCTTGTGGTTCTTAAATGGGCCGACCGCCTCCATTGTTCCAACACCCATTGGCACCTCCTCTCTGCTGGGGTTGGAGTAGCTTCCTGGTCACTCCCTGAATCCGACAGGACAGCTCCAGCATGGTCCTGCTTCTTGTTTGATGGTGAAGGGTCTTGAGCTTCCTCTGCTCGTCCCTCCCCCTGGGTCTCCCATTCCCCTTCTTCCCCTGTTGAATCCTCCAAGGGAGGCAGGACAGTAGTATAAATGCCAGCAGAAATCACAAGCTTGGATTATGACTTTTGACTATCAGTCAGTATTATTTGTCTTGCTGAAATGTATTGCTGGAGCTAGTCAAAGCTATAATGCTGCTTTAAAACCTCAAGTACATACTATCTAGGCTAGTTATTTAAAATATTTTTAAGAGAAATAGAATTGGAAATAGGATTTCAAGGGCTGGTAAGACTGGTAACTCAGGCTTTCTAACTTAATTGAAAATTACATGCTACCACTTTCTGACATGCTAGAAGTTGAAAAATGTTCTAATCCCAGTATTTTTTATGGAATGTTAAAAATTTCATGAAGCATTACTTGTCTTCTTGGCAAAAGTAGTTATGTGTTTTTCATTTATTTTATTAACCTTGAATCACTTAGTATATATATATATTAATAGAGAATATGTTTATTGAAGTACTCCTAGAAAATGAAATGTGTATGAGAACTATATTTTTTGATCTGTAGAAGATACCTGACAGAAAAGTGGTGTAAAAATGGCATCTTTTTATTAGCTGCATCATAGATGGGATTGGTGTGTCTTTAAGAGTCTGTTTTTAGTGATGAAGGTGAATTTAAATGAAGGTTTCTGCATCTGAGGTCAAAATGCATCCAATGTGTATGTTGAAAAGGCAAAGTAGATGCGGCAAAATTAATGGCAGAACCGGTCATTTACTTTGTATATAACACAGATGTCTACTTTTTAGAGACAGGTGAGTGTGTCAGCAAGAGAGAGAAACCAGGTTACAGTACAGGCAATGGGGCTGCATTGCTGTCCTGGCTTTCCAACACTGCACATTGCTACCAATTACCGAGAGAGGGAGCAGCAAGGCAGCAGGCAGCTCAGCATGGTACAGTGCAGCAGCAGAGCCAATGTGATGCTCTTGAAGCTGCGCCCACACTGTGCTGAGCTCCCTGCTGCTTTGTTGCTCTCCCCTCAGAAACTGGCAGTGATGCCAAAGAGCAGTGCAGCCCCACCTGGGCAGTCCCTCTAGCCACTACTGAGTGCAGGGTAATTATATGACCTAAGAACTATCAAAGCATTTTTAAATTTTAAAAATGGGTTTAATACAATATCCCTATAGGCAGCAGAGATTACCTTTAAGGCTCCTTTTTCTTCACAGAGAAGCTACTAAGTGTGTTTATGTGACTCTTACCACTTTTGAAAGCAAACTCTACCAATTCTGCATGCTATAGCAGTATCATAGTATAGAGTGGGTGGAGCTTTTTGCTAGAAATAGATGCTACAGAACCCACCCATTTTGTGACATAGCGTAATCACACTGAAGGGAAGAGCTGGGAAGGGAAGGGAACAGCTGCAGCACTGGGGGACTGGAGAAGATCTTCTCTGGGAGTGAGTACCTGAGCAACTGGGTGCTTGCTCACTCCTCTGGGTTGCTGTCTCTTGAGACAGCTGAAGTCCCTGGAAAGTGCTGCAAGGACTGGGACCCCCTGCCTGACCCTGACTCCAGAGAGAGGCTGCAGTCAATTTGGCAGCTTCTTGCATCAGCTCTTGGCTGGGTTAGCAGGCATAAAAGCCCAGCTGCCCTTGGGGAGCCCCTTAGGGAGTCCCGAGGGCAAGGGCACTACCCCTTCTGTTTTTTTTAAAGCCAATCTAGAGGAGATTGGTAGTAGGGACGGTATATGGTACGTGTGTAGTTCCTGCTCAGGGTGAGAGCCTGTGCAGTGAACTGAATGATAGGAGAAAGTAGCCAGATGCCTTCAGAGTGAGAGTGTAACTGGCAGAAGGCTGGCCCTCTCTGGGTGTGAGACGGGGGGAGTAGATGTGCCCTGGGGGAGAGATATTGAGTGGGTCTGATGTTCCCAATTCTCTTAGAGGCCTACTGGGATAATTGGTTCAGGTAGGTTTTGTTGGTGGTCCGTGGTCGGTAAAATGAGTACCCAGCAAATGCTGGGGGGTAAAGAAAGGCCGGGGAAGGAACTGGCAATCCCACCCCATATATATGGTCTGCCTTGTAAGCGTCGCAAGACGTCACCCTAAGAGTCGGAAACAACTTGCACTATAAGTGCAGGGACACCTTTATCTTTACCTTTTAGGTTTTGTTGGTGGGCTCTTGTTGGGTCCATATCATTGTTTCAGAGGAGTCTTAGTGAGGAACATGGGTGATGCCACCCCAGTTTCAGTGATCATGGGTAGAAGGAGGTATAGCCATGGGGAGGTGGTGAACTACCATAGAAGATGAGGGCAAGGCTATCTATACCTTATTCCTTGCTCCCACTCCTCTCATGGACGGGTTCCTTGTTGCTCATCTGCTATGCCCACTGGCCTGTATGTGCTGTTGTTTAACACCAGACCAGTACACAGTAAGACCACACTCATCCATGATTTGATCATGGATGAAGGTGCCAATTTGGTGTGCATTACCAAGTCCTGGGTAGGTGAGCTGGGAGGAGTTGATCTGACCCACTTTGTCCACCTGGATACTCGGTGCAACACCAGCTCAGGCTACAGGGACAGGTGAGAGGAGTTGCTGTGGTCTAAAGAACTTCCATTTCTGTCACCAAGAAACTACTCTGTCTTGGAGCTGGCTGTGAGGGCCTGTACCAGGTGTTGAGCCCAGGAGACAATAAACTAGGGTTGTTGCTGGTGTACCGTCCACCCTGCTGCCCACCAGCTTCTCTGACTGAACTGGTGGAGGCTGTCTCAGTTGTGGTATTGGAGGAGCCCAGAATGATAGTCCTGGGTGATTTCAATGTCCATGCTGAGGCTGCCTCTAGTGTTCCAGCTCAGGACTTCATGGCCTCCATGATGACCATGGGGCTGTCTCAAGTTGTCACCGACCCAACGCATAGGGCAGAGCACACTCTCAACTTGGTTTTTGCTCCAGATGGAGGAAGGGGTGGTCTGGAGGTGAGGGAGGTGGATGTCACCCCATTGTCATGGTCAGATCACTTCCTGGTGAAGTTTAGACTTATGGCTCCGATTCTTCCCCCGCAGGAGTGATGGACAGATTATTAAGATGGTCTGCCCCCGGAAACTAATCGAATCCACAGGATTTCTGAGTACTCTGGGGGAGTTCCCAGTAGATAGAAGACCCTATTGAAGCCCTTGTCATGCTGTGGAACAGCGAGGCGTGTCGGGCTCTTGACATGGTTTTTTTTTTTTTTTAGTTTAATTTATATACCGCCTTAAGCCTGAAGGCTCTCTGGGCGGTGTACAAAAAGTTGCCCCTGAGCGCCTTCTCCGGCATCGTGGAGCCCAGTTTGCACCTGGGTACACCAGTGAGCTAAGGGCAATGAAACAGGTTGGAGGATGGCTAGAGCACAAATGGTGAAAGACATGCTGTGAGGCTGACTGGGCACACCTAAAACATCATAAACGTACCTACTGTGCAGTGGTGAGGGTGGCAAAGAAGGCCCACTTCTCTGCCACCATCGTCAGAGGTCTGTTGACATCAGTTCCAGGAAGTGGAGTTTTAGACCCTTTGGAGGCCTACTGTGAATTGTTTGAGGGTAAAGCTGCTTGCCTCTATAGCAATCTCCTTATCCCCAGTGAGGTTATCTTGACCCATTTCAGTCTGGGTTCAGGCCTGGTTATGGGACTGAATCAGCCTTGTTTGCTCTGATGGATGACCTTTATTGGGAGAAGGACAGGGGGAGTGTGACCTTTACTCTTACCTGATCTCTTGCCAGCTTTTGATACCATTGACCATTGTATCCTTCTGGGCTGACTTAGTGAGATGGGTATTGGAGGCACTATTTTACAGTGGTTCCGATCCTTCAGCGTCGTTTTCAGAGAATAGCATTGTCTTTTGGCCCTCTGGCAGTTGTGCTCTGGGGTGCCACAGGGTACCATCTTGTCCCCCATGCTGTTTAGCATCTATATGAAGCCCTTGGGAGCAGTCATCAGGAGATTTGGGGTGAGGTGTCAGCAGTATGCTAACGATACCCAGCACTGTTTCTCTATAACATCTGAATCGGGAGAGGCCGTGCAAGCCCTGAACTGCTGCCTGGACTCGGTGGTGGGCTGGATGATGGCCAATACACTGAGTCTGAATACTAGTAATACAGAGATACTGTGGGTTGGTGGTTCCCAAGTTTGAATAATTGGTCAGTTGCCTGCTTTGGAGGGGGTTGTACTCCCTCTGAAAGACTAGGTTCGTAGTCTGGGGGTGCTCCTGGATCCCTCTTTGTTGCTAGAGTCCCAGGTGACCTCAGTGTCTAGGAGTGCCTTTTACCAACTTCGACTGGTAAGGCAGCTGTGGCCATTTGTGGACTGGGATAGCCTGACCACTGTTGTCCATGCACTGATAACCTCCAAGCTGTATTACTGTAATGCGCTCTATGTGGGGCTACTCTTGAAGTTGGTCTGGAAGCTACAGCAGGTGCAAAATACGGTGGTGAGACTGGGACAGAGTATCGCCAACATGTCAACCTGATGCTGAAAAAATTGCACTTGCTACCTATTAGCTACCGGGCTAAGTTCAAGGTTCTAGTTTTGGTGTACAAAGCCCTATACAGCTTAGGACTAGAATATCTGAAAGACCGTCTTACCCCTTATATACCCAGTTGATCATTGTGCTTTGCAGATGAGGGCCTCCTGCAAATGCCATCTTATCAGGAGGTCCGTTCTGCACAACAAAGGAAACGGACCTTTAGTGTGGCAGCACCTACCCTGTGGAATTACCTCCCTTTGAATATTAGGCAGGCACCATCTCTGCTATCTTTTCTGTGCCTACTTGAAGACCTTCCTCTTTCAACAAGTAGAGACGTTATCCCAGTCTGTATCTGTGTTGGAATTGCTTTTCAATATGTTTTTAAACCTTTTTTTAATTTAAATATGTTTTTAAAGGTTTTAAAAATATTTTAAATATGTTCTAATATATTTTAAAGCATGTTTTTATGATGTGAAAAAGTATTTTTAGTGCTTTTGTTTGCCGCCCCGGGCTCCTACTGGGAGAAAGGGCGGGATATAAATCTAATGATGATGATGATGGACTGCCTTCAAGTCGATTCTGACTTATGGTGACCCTATCAATAGGGTTTTCATGGTAAGTGGTATTCAGAGGTGGTTTACCATTGCCTTCCTCTGAGGCTGAGAGGCAGTGACTGGCCCAAGGTCACCCAGTGAGCTTCATGGCTGTGTGGGGATTTGAACCCTGGCAGAAATGAGTTCTCTAACTAGATGCATTCAAGCTGTATGTGTTATACTTCAACCAGCTCAAAATGGATTTGTTGGCCTGTTCAATTAACTTGAATATAGAAATGGCTTCCCCAACCCTACCTGGAGATGCCAGGGATTGACTCTGCGACCATCTGATTGCAATGCATGTACTCTACCACTGAGCTGCAGCCATTGATGTAGGATTTCTTGGCATTTAAGGACCATTCATGTAGGATTTTATGGCCTGTTCTAGTGTCATAAAGCAATTCACAATGAATACCCTCTGATGGTGTAAACCACACAAAGAAAAAGTATACAGTTTTCCTCTTGATTGATTTATCTGGATTTACTTCGTCCACTGGTTCTTTATTCACAATGCTGTAGACCCCTCATAAGCACTTTTTGAATGAATGTACTTACCTTGATTGCAAGTTCAAAAGAGCATGTTGAGGGTTGACTTACATTATTCCTTTTAATAAGAAAGTGTATGATCCTATACCAGTTGGTTTAGAAGCAAACACGCAAACAAAATGGAGGTAGCTGGATCCCAAGGGAATAGCCCTTCTCCAAGCCCCAAGCGAGTACAACCAAGTCCATTCCCCTGGTTATATTCTCCCCTCGCTGGAGCTGGCTGTCCTCCCTCACCTGCCTTTTGTAACCCTTTTAAAGTTACTAAAAGCCCATGAGGTGACTGCCCTAAAACAGGAGCAGTAAAATAAATGAGTGAAGTGTGTTAGTTTCTCTCAATGGTTGACCAGTCCCAGATGGGTTCTAGGAATAATATACCTTGTGTTCCCACAGCATTTGAGAGATCCAGGCAGTAACGTAAAATGAAGAGGAAAACTTTTATTTTAAATCAAGGACTTATTTAGGACAAGCATGCATAGATGGCACGCAAGCATGATGGTTTTCAATATTACAGTTCTCTCCCTGAACTGTGCTTCTCAATGTTTCTATACAAACCTACTCTCAACCAGCACCCAGCAAACTGTCTCCCTCTCTCTTCTAAAACCCTAACTCATCTGACTTACCCTCATCATCTAACTAACTTCATTACAACTCCAATCTCAACTCTCCTGCTTAACTGACAAAGCAGTCTTTTTATACTCTCCCCCTCCTCAACATTCTAATTTCAGAACTGGCCAGTGATAGAAGAGGCAGAATCTAGCCCTATCCATCACTCCATAAGGTATGCAGAAGATCAGGGCCGGTTCTAAAGGGCGGCCAGGTGGGGCACTGGCCCGACAGCCCCTGGAGCTACAGGGGGCCCCTCAGCTGACCCCCCCACTCCCCTTCTGTGATCCGTGGCCCCCCCACGCCCCCCCACCTACCTGTCTGCTGTCTTTTACCATGGCCCTTAACGAAGATGGCGGCCGCGGTTTCCCTAAAGTACTGAAGCCCCTGCCGCCATCTTAGTTGATGGCAGCAATGCACACGTGTAGCACACGCGTGCCGTCAACAAACATGGTGACGGAGGCGTCATCCCCTTAGGGAAACCGTGGTTGCCATCTTCGTTAAGGGCAATCGTAAAAGACAGGAGACAGGTGGGGGGGATGTGTGTGTGTGTGTGTGTGTGCTTCAACCCAGGGCAAGCTGATGCCCAATGGCCCTGGCATGCCTGGAGCTGGCCCTGCAGAAGATTATTCCTTTCCTCACTGACCCAGGAAAATTCCTTTTAAAATCCTTTTAAGAAAACAACACAAAGAGGAGGAATGTGCATGCTTTTGTTTTGTTTTGGAACTTTTGCAGCAAGAAGACAGAGAGCAGGCACAAATTCTTGCTGTGCTCTGTGTGATAGTTAAATCTGCTACCTTGCCGTGTTGTCCTAGCCTGCACACCAGATGTGGCAGTTTCTCTTGCTTTTCTCCAAGCTTGAGGATAGACAGGGAAATCTCAGTTGTTGGCATCTAGACTGTCTAAGCCTGAGCACCAGGTTAAGCACTATGAGATCCTGCTCACTGACATTCAGACTCAGGGATACATTGTAACTTTTTATTGTGTATAACATTACATATATAATTATGCATGGCATGGGGAAAGTGGAAAGAAAAAAGGGTTTATCCATCTCTCATAACACCAGAAACTGTAGACATCAGATGAAGCTGAATGCTGGAAGGTTCAGGACAGACAAAAGAAGGTATGTCTTCACACAGTAGTGAAACTATGGAATTCCCTCACATAAGAGGCAGTGATAGCCACCAACTTGGATGGCTTTAAAAGAGGATTAGAGGATTATTCATGGAGGATAAGGCTTAATGGCTACTAACCATGCTCTGCCTCTATAGTTGAAGGCCGTATGCTTCTGCATACCAATTGCTAGAAACCACAGGAGGAGAGAGTGCTCTTGTTCTTAGGTTTTGCTTGTGGGCTTCCCATTGGAGCATCTGGTTGGCCATTGTGAGAACATGATGTTGGACTAGATGGGCTTCTGGTCTGATTCAGCAGGCTCTTCTTATGTTCTTATTGCAGGTCCCACTTGTCTTGAAATATACAGATGTTCTCAAGTACAGTAGGGCCGCGCTTATATGGCGGGTTAGGCACCAGGCCCCCGCCGTAAAGCGGAAATCGCCATACAGCGGAACCCATTGACTATAATGGGTTGCATCACGTGAAAATGCTGCAAAATGCCACAAAAGCGCAAAATCGGCTTTAAAATGGGGAATTTCCCCTAATTGAAAGCTGCCGCATCAGCGGAACGCCAGAAAACGGAACGCCGTAAAGCGGGGCCCTACTGTATGCAGTCTTGAGAGTCAGCGTGGTATGGAAGATGCAATGGCTCTTTGTCCTAGGAAGTCTTTATATAAGCCAGAATCAGCCATTAACTCTCTGGGTGGCCTCAGTTCTCCCATCCATAGAAAGAAAATTATAAAGGCTCGGTTCCACGCTGGAGGTGAGATAGATGAGTATTGTGATGGTTTTAGAAAACTCAAGTTTAAAAAGTACTGTAGAAAGATCAGAGTTTTGTAGTGGAGACATAAGTAGATGTTTTTCAAAGTTAGCATTTAAGTAGCTGGTTACTTGAACCAGGCTTTCATGAATAAACCTAGCAGTTCATAAATTGTCTCCTAAACTGTACCCTAGCTCCAGTTGTCAAAAATATGGATCATTTCTCTTATCTATCCATTTCAGATCTTCACTTAAGGAGACAGGTTTTTAACATTTGCCACTTCCATTTTAAAAGAATCCATGTGAGATATTCCAGCTGTATCCAGATTAATTTTGCAGTCTTAGTCATGGCTGAGACCATTGTTGATTGAAGTTGTTTTTTTAAAAAACAAAACAAACTATAATAAGAATCCAGCTTTATATAAATTGCAACTCTCCTGGGTGTGTCAACAGGGCTATTAAACAGATTTATCTATGTAGGTTGCTGCCAAGGTCAGGAGCAAAGCCATAAGAAGCTTTATTTTTTAAGGGGAGAAGAGACAGGGCAGCAAAAAAGCTATTCTAATCACAAACTTTTTTGCTAGACTTTATGTTGGAAGAAGGAAATCATGGGGGTTCAGGAAGAAAACGGCAACAAAATAAATGCAGCTATAAATGTTAGATCACTACAATGCTGGTGTTTTTCTCCGCAACGGCAGCAACTGTGGAAATAATAAACTCCTGTGGAAATCGTTTTCCAAAATGTTTTGAGCCCATAATAAGCTAATTTTTAGCACCTGTGGTTCTTTTTCTTCTTTTATCTACTTATTGGTACTGTTCTGAGTTTTGTGATTGTGAATTCGACACATGCCCAAAGCTTCCTGGACTTGGAAAGTTGTTAACTTAAGGGAGAAAGGTTCTGAAATAGTTTTCTTCCCCCAGCCTTGTTCAGATGCTCTCGGAACACATGCAGGGTTAAACCAGGGGCAGGCAGACGCATGCAGCAAGCACTGTCCTCGGTTGCTCTTTAGACCTCTGTCCAAAAAGTGTGAAGGTCTGAGGTTTTTTTGTTTTTTTTTAAATGTTTGATTGAATCTGCTTAGGAATACAGGAACATTAAGAAGAGCCTGCTGGATCAGGCCAGTGGCCCATCTAGTCCAGGATCCTGTTCTCACAGTGGCCAGCCAGATGTCTGCGGAAAGCCTACAAGCAGAACCTCAGCATAAGAGAACTTTCCCCTCATGCGGCTTCCAGCAACTGGCAGAGCATAGCTATCATGGCAAGTAGCCACTGATAGCCTTATTCTCCATGAAGGGCCACTGAAAGCCATTGAAAGAACTATCCCCATGATCAGAAACCTTGATAAGCCAGGGGTGCCACTCGTGGGGAGGTTTTCTAAGGACATTTAATCAAACTGCTTAAAGAAAAACCCCTTCAGATCATGCTAATTGTATGAAATTCTAAAGAGATGAACTCTTATCATAATATATTTTACTGTTTTTTCTTTAAAGTAGCTTACCCAGTGTTGCAACTGTGAGAACCTCACTTTTTTAAAAAGCTAATACTTTTCTGTGGTGTTAACCAAGTTAAGATACTTGTCCAGAAGTCAATCACACTGCCTATGTAGAATGACCTAAGTATTAACAGGACTCCAATATTGCCATTCTTATGAGCATGAATATTATTATTATAGTGTTGGGGAACTTCACTTCAATATCCATGCTGAGGCTGCTTCAAATGAAACAACTGGGAGCAGTCATCAGGAGATTTGGAGTGAAATGTCATCAATATGCAGATGACACCCAATTATCTTTCCATTCCATCTGAATCAGAAGAGGGAACTGAGGTACTAGACCAGTGTATGGAGGCGATGATGGTCTGGATGTGGGCCAATAAATTGAGGCTGAATCCTGAAAAGACAGAGGTGTTATGTGTCCTCAGTTCTCATGTCCAGGACGTGGAGAGATGATTGGGGTTGTGCTCCCCTGGAAGGAGCAGGTCCTGGATCCAGCATTGTCACTGGAGGCTCAGGTGGGCTTAGTGGCTGTCTCCGGCTGGTTCACCAGCTTTGCCCCCTTTTGGACAGAGATTACTTGGCCACAGTAATGCATGACCTGGTAACTTCCAAATTGGATTATTGCAATGCACTCTACATGGGACTGCCTATGAAGACAACTCGGCAACTGCAACAGTCAGGGCTTCCTTTTAGATCTCATATAGCCCCCATTTAAAAACAACTGCGTTGGTTTCCAGTTTGTTTCTGGGCCCAATTCAAGGAGCTCACGCTGGTGTTTAAAGCCCTAAACGACTTAGGTCCCAAATATCTGAAAGACTGCCTCCTTTCCTACAAACCCTCTCAGGTGTCGAGATCAGCAGAGCACCCTTTTAGTAGTTCCACCACCCTCAGAAGCTCAGGAGAAGACATTTTTTATGGCAGCCCCTACATTGTGGCACTCCCTCCCAACCAAGGTGCACCTGGCAACTCACTGTACATCTTTAGGTAAATGCTGAAGCCGCATATATTTACCCTAGTCTTTGACACCTGCTGTGTATATTTTTCAGACCCACCCTTTTTTGTGATTCTGGTGGTTTTTAACATGTTTTTAATGGTGTAATTTAAGGTTGTTGTCACCTGCCCTGGGACCTCTGGGTAAAAGGCAGGCATTAACTCCTGCTGCTAATAACAATAATATTGTTGTGTGCCTCCCCAATCTCCGAGCGGTGAGATTTGCGGGGTCCCTGCACTCATCCAGGGTTTGGTTTCTTTTGGGAAGAAGGTCAGCAGAGACTGTGGTGTTTTTTTATGAAATATGGTTTATTTATTTACACACTTTCCAACCTGAGCTTTGGATGGAGGGGTTCAAGGCATCAGCAGTCCAATATCCAGCTTTCCCATCAGTGTTACAGGAGGCATCCTATAGCCATGGTGCAGAGAGACAGCCTCTCTGCCTGCCTCCAGTTCCCAGGCATTCTCCAGACAACCAAAAACACAAGCCTCTCCTAGGCTCCGGGGGGGGGAAGCTTCTGAAGAGTTTCAATAACAAAAGGATCTTCCTGGCCCATTCCCCAGTTGCTGGGCACCTGATAGACCCATTACAAACCTGGCCACTCTATTTGTTTAGCAAAAGAAGCTCATCTGACCATCAGAGCGAGTTCCTCATTCCAAGGCACAGATTCCAAATCAGAGGTTGGAAGGGGACCCACAGGAATCATCCATTCCAACCCCCATACTCATAACAATATCTAGTCTTTTCTGCAGTGCGCACAGGGTGATGAACATGACTGTTGCCTCACCTTCCATATTAACAGCCATGTGATGTAGGTTAGGGTGAGAGGTGGTGACATGCCCTAGACCACCCAGTGAGCTTCATGAGGGAGTAGGGATTTGACCATGGGTATCCACCATCCGAACATATCAGTAGTTCAGTGTGAATGATATATTTGGACTGATCCAGTCCATTCTGTGAAGCAGAGTGGGAGCACAATTGTGCTTGCTGCAGATCTGGCACACCTGTCCCATCTTTGCTATCCTCTCACATGCACATCTGAAGTCAGCCTATATGCAGCAGCCTCAGTCGCCCAGTCCACCCTCACAGGGACTTGACAGTCTGATTCAGACCTATTCATGTTGGATTTTACTTGTGTGGGCAGACTTTTCTTGGTGGCAATAGGGAGGACAGGTAAACCCTTGCTCTATGCAATGAGTTGGATTAACCCAAACATATCATCTTAACTAGCCCACTAACCATTACACCACAGTGGCTGTTCAGGCATTAGTGAGGTAGAACTGATTCTATTCATAAATATACATTCAATGTACCCAAAATCTTCCAACCATCGAAAAGCATGCTGTTTATTGAATGCATTTAGGCATACTATGTTGAATGATACAAGTGCTTGAACGGCACAGATTTTGGCCATATTTATATCTGAAATTGGAGTCTGAGTTGAATTTGTGGTACTGACATCCTAAATGGCAAGTAGAGGTGACAGTTGATCCTGAATGCTTGTAGCAATATTATAAAACAAACCTGGAAGGCATGCATCCCAGACATTCTTGTACAGCTCCACATAGTGTTGGGTAGGCCTTCAGCAGTGAATGTATGTAATAAATTCCTTAATGTCATCCCAGAAGCCATAACAGAACGACAAGAATTGACCTTACCAATATGAATGGGCAGGTATAAAGTTAATATGCTCTTCGTATTCAAACTGTATAAACTTGAAGGTTTGCCTATTTCCATTGATGCACACATTTGGAAAGATCCTGGTTTATACAGAGTCAGACCAATATTCTTTCTATTCCCACATTATCAACAGGACTGAATCCCAATTGTCCTGTAGCTGAATAGCTTGCAAAATAAACCTAAACAAGGCACCTGAAAGTATTTGCTATTACCCCAGTGGAGCCATCAAGTTATGTCACTTTTAATGGAACTTTTAAAGGAACTCACAGTTTATGTTTCTGGTTCAATCTGTTTGCCAGAAATATCTGAAAACCTTAAGTAACCTATTTGCGAGGAGCTGAGATAGGAACAGGGAACTAGCTATTATCTCCTGGCCTTTGTTTTATGTATGATCCCTTGTGATGGGAGGACAAGGCAAATTAAGCATTCTTTCAAGAATGTTGCTTAACCTGCTCCAGATTAACATCTGAAAACATTTGAAGTTATTGCATAGTCACAATCCAATTATTCTTCTGTCTGTTCAGTGAGTGGATTATTACTGTAAATATATACAGCTTATTTATTTGACCAAACTTCCACCTTTAGCTGCTGTGATTTATTATTCTTCATTGAAACTTGTGCATTAAACTTATGCATTACATTTTGCATATGGGAAATCAGGCAACTTGATATGGGAAATCAAGCAGATGTTAGCTGCATGGATGCTTAAAAAAAGAATTTGAGGAGCACATTGATAAACCATAAAGACCAACAGTAACAATGCACGAATAGCAGGATAGTGTCTAGAGTGGCAATTGGACCTTTGAATAACAAGGGAGTCAAAGGTGTGCTAAAGAAGGTTAAGTAGGCTGCAAAGAAGCTGAGTGAATTATTTGTATCTGTCTTCACAGCAAAAGATGTAGAGGAGATCCTCTACAGATTGCGAGCCTGAACTAACTTTTATAGGTAGGGAGTCCGAGGAATGGAGACAAATAATAGGTCTCAGCTTTATTGATGAAATAGGAATATGGTCAGTTCTCCCCATGGAGGGATGTAGCAAGTTGAGTCTCCCAAGGATAGGTATTGGCACCTTAAATGAGTTAGGGGTGAGCAGTGAGGTAGCTAAGTTTGCTGATGATACCAAATTGTTCAGGGTGGTTAAAACAAAAAGAGATTGCAAGGATCTCTAAAAGCAATTCTCCAAACTGGGTGAATGGGCAGTAAAATGGCTGAATGTAAGCAAATGTAAAGTGATTCACATTGGGGCAAAAGGCTTTAACTTCACATATGCTGTAAGGTCATAGGGTCTGAACTGGGGCTAACTGGCCAGGGATGAGCCCTTGGGGTCTTTGTGAATAGCTTGATGAAGATGTTGACCCAGTGTGCAACAGCGGTGAAAAAGGCAAATTCCATGTTAGGGATCATTAGGAAAAGGATTGAAAATAAAACTGTCAATATAATAATGGCATTACAAAAATAAGGTGTGACTGCACTTGGAATACTGTGTACAGTTCTGATCACCTCACCTCTTAAATAATATTGTAGAGCTAGAAAGGGTTCAGAAGTAGGCGACCAAAATAATCAAATGGTGGAGCAACTCCCCGAGCATTTGGGGCATTTTTTAAAAAAGGCGATTAATAGGAAACATAATAGAGGTATATAAAATTATGCAAGATGTGGAGAAAGTGGAGAAAGAAGTTTTTCTCTGTCTTTCGTAACACTAGTGGAAATCCAATGAAGCTGAATGTTGGAAGATTGAGGACTGACAAAAGAAAATACTTCTTCACACAGTGCATAGTCAACTATGAAATTAGCTCCCACAGGAGGCAGTGATGGCCACCAACTTGGATGGCTTTAAAAGAGGATTCAACAAATTCATGGAGGATAAGGCTATTAATGGCTGCTGTGTTCTACCTCCATTGTTAGAGGCAGTATACCTCTGACTACCAATTGCTAGGAATCACAGGTTGGGGGACCACTGTTGCACTCGGGTCCTGCGTGCATACTTTCTGTAAGCATTTGATTGGCTACTGTGAGAGCTATACTAGATAGGCCTTTGGCCTGAAGCAGCAGGGATCTTCGTATATTTTTAACACTAGCTGTACATTTTTAAATAATATTTTAATCCAAGTTCAGCTTCTTTGTCATTGTAGTGGGTGGCGCTAAGAATAATTTCACTAAAACTGAGTACTGTACAAAAGTAAAAAAAGAGACAAACCAAGACCCTAGGCTTACCATCTAATATACCGGTAAGATAGAAAGGAGTGAGATAATCGCTCTTCTTGTGGCCTTACTGTTAATCATGTGTTGTTAGAATGACCACAGTTTTCAAGGCAGGCCTTTCTGCATACCCAGTTCCCTGTTTTGAGTGTGTCCTCAGTTCTGGATGACTGTCCAGTATTTTACCTATTGTTATTAATGTGATTACATCTGTTATTGTATTTTATCTCTTTTAATGTACGTCGCCTAGAGTGGCTAATTGCCAGATAGGCGACAAACAAATTTATTATTATTATTATTATTATTATTATTATTATTATCGTTATTATTATCGTTATTATTATTGTTATTATTGTTGTTATTATTATTATTATTATTATTCCATTGTTGATCTACAAGCTTTGTCAAGGTGCCTGAGTGCTAATGGCTGGTTGTCCTCTTTTTAAAGACTGTTTGAATTATGGGAAAGAAGTGGTTTGATTGATGGAGAGATCTGAATAGGTGTCCGTAATTTTCACAGGAAATTAGACCAAGGTTTTGCTGTCTACCTCAAATTCTGGTTTGCTCCAGTTGTCCATTTTGGTTCATCATGGCTATTCTGGGGTTTGCTGAATGCAGTGGTTTTGGGACCCGTCAAGTCCAGATTAACACCCTCTGGCAGCATATTCTTGTGCACATGGAAGGAACTTACAAGTATTTTTAATAGATTAATAATAGCCCGCTACCCTTCAATATAGATAAGAGGGTGGGGTACCAAACATAGGGTCAAAGGGCTAAGGGGCCACACATTGCACAGCAATAAATCTGAGTGTTTACATGCAGAGTAAAAATGTGTCAGAGAGCTGATTCTGGCTATCTGAGAAGAGTTCCTGCATGATATACATCATTCTCAAGCACATGTTGGTCACATTTGCGCTCTTATGTTTTTATAAATGCACTTTTTAAAAAGTCTTACATGTATGGCACAGTTATGTATGAACTAAAGAGGCCCAGAGATGTAAGTGAACCTCACTAAACCTGAATCCCAAATTCTTTGTCATATCTTTAACAAGTAAATAATTAGGAAGTGCATAATAAAATGAAGGAATAGATGCTACCCCTATCAGAGTTGAACGCCAGATAATCCTTAGACTAGAAGAGGGGGAAACTTTTTAAGCCTGAAAAACACATTCCCCCATGGACAACCTTTGGGGTCACATGCCAGTGGTGAGCAGGACCAGAGAAAATGTGGGTGGAACAATGGATGTGACACTTACCTTTGTACAGTAGGTTACATTCTAGCCAGACAAAAGACAGAGGCAGATGTGTGTATGTGTATAAATATTCCATCTAGACAAAAGCACTTGAGGATGGCACAGAGCAGGACTAGTAGGGGTATGGCCTAGGGAGATTCCTGAGGGCCGGATAGAATCCTGGAGGATCACACTCAGCCCCCAGGCCTGAGGTTCCTCACTCTGGCTCTAGACCTTGGTAAAATGGACCAGAGTTTGGTGACTTAGAAGGGCCCATTTGGATTTAGGGAAGACTTTCTCTGGCCATTGTTGCAGATTCAGTAGTCTGCTGTCAGAGCAGGAATAGTTTGAGTATGAAACTGCTCTTTACCTCTGGATTCTGCTTGGCTAGTTATATTAAAAAGTGTGGGTTGCACCAGGCAGAATGTCCTGGGAATGGCATAGTACACCTGTGAATGACTTTCCCCGTATCTATACCAAGGCAAGTTAAAAATTAGAGAGTCCATGCAATTTTAGGTTTTCTGTTCAGTTCTGTGGGATTTTCTGGAATCCATAACATTACACATTCTCAAAAGCTCTGTCTTTTTTAACTGCTTTTTTGAAAAAGCTAAATTAATTAATTAGATTTGTTTGCCAAAGAAAAAGGGGCAAGGAGCATTTTAATTATGAGTGCTTACTTGGAAGCTTTTGCCTACCATTTTAGGTTTCTGAAGCTCAGTTTGGAGAGAAACCAGCCCTTACAGCTTTATATGAATGCATATGAGGACTGCAATTCAAATCTAGCGATTGGTGGTGCTGCCAAGAATCTTTGCTTATATTTTGCTTTGTAAGGAAGCTGGTTTTTTTTTATGAGTTCCAGTGCAGCATCTCTATGTTTGATCTCACATTAATAACTTAAACCACAAAAGAAAAAACCCAACCTAAACAAGCCTGGAAGAATTCAGTTGGGCTAGATGATTTCTCTATTCAAACATTACGTGTAATTTTATTATGTTTGAAATGGCTATCAGTCATGAGACATAATTAAAAACTTATATATCAATGCAATTCTTTGTGCTAGGTCTTTCAGATACATGTAAGTTTAATATACATGAATGAACTAGCATTCATAAAACCTTGTATAAAACAATCATGTATAATAATAAAATGTCTTTGTGCTGAACAAATCCCAAACGTGTCAACGTATTCAGGTCTTCTTCAGTGGGAACTGTAAATTTTTATCAGCTAAGTGCTCTTGTGCTCCTTTGGCGTTCCTGAAGGGACCTGCATTACTATGAGTGAGTGACACAGGATTATGCATCCAAAGAGACAATTTTAATTCGATTGTGAATCTACATTCTAACTGTATTCACTTTAGATCCTTAATATTTATTTTCCAGTCTCAATTGACTGCACAAGGTATACATCTGTATAGAAAAGGTATAGGTTAGTGAGTGTTCTGTGTATAAGGGGGACTTCATACCTTTTATATTTTTTATATGTATAATGTTGAACTATAGTTGGCCACATTTGTTGTTTACTTTGTCTGTAGGCCACACTTATTGTTTACATGATCCAGGAATGCCAAAGGAGCTCCAACTAGTGTGGGCCCATATATATTGGTGAAGTTTCCTTTTTACCCCTTCTCGAAATTTGGAGTTTAGTCTCATTAACTGTGTCCCATCAAGCTTCCCTTCTAGGGTAGTGTTAGGTAGAAAACCCCTTTGGGCCCACTATGGGTTTGGAGTCACTTGTCAGGTTTTGTGAACCAACGTTGCAAAGCACAATGGAACACTGAGGGGGGGGGAGCACAACTGCTCTAGGTTTCGTTTCCTCGCCTCTGGGAACTTAGCCCTGAAGATGCCTCTCAGTCCACAACAATGTTTTGAGAAGATAAGCACTCTGCTCTCTTCGATTGTTTTACTTTCTCAAGTGTCTTGTACTTTATTATCAGCCTTGTAAATAATCAGAGGCTTGCACTGCTTTCTGAATTCTCTTTGTATACTCCCTTAGAAAAGTAGTAATAGGATCACATAGAGTTACTGAGATTTGACCTTTTCAGGCTACACGCATTCTCCTGTGTATATGTTTCTTTTTTTATGACTCCCAAAGTGTCAAAACATCCCCTCTCACTGGCCCTAACAGTAGTATTAAAAACTAGGTTTCTATAGGCATCCTACCTCTAGAATAATAATAATAATAATAAAATTTTATTTCTAAGCCGCCTATCTGGCCTAATCAACAGCCACTCTAGGCGACGTACATAAAAATAAGATACAACATATAAATACAAATACGACATCAACCTCTAATTAATCTAAACCCACCCACATCTTTAAAATAAATTAGATTACCCAGGAGTCCCGTAGGCCCGCCTAAACAGCCAGGTTTTCAATTCTCGGCGGAAACCTACCAGGGAGGGGGCATGGCGAAGGTCATAAGGCAGAGAATTCCAGAGGGTGGGAGCCACAACTGAGAATGCCCTCTCTCTGGTCCGTACCAGCCTAGCTGTTTTAACTGGTGGGACCGAGAGAAGGTCTTGTGAGGCTGATCTCGTCAGGCGGCCTCTTTGGTGATGCTGGAGGCGCTCCTTTAGATAAACTGGACCGACACCGTATAGGGCTTTAAAGGTTAACACCAACACCTTGAATTGGGCCTGGTAAACAACTGGTAGCCAGTGCAGATCTTCTAGCACCGGGGTGATATGATCACGGTGGCGGCTGTTCTTAATCAAACGTGCCGCCGCATTCTGTACCAGCTGTAGTTTCCAGACCTTTTCAAGGGTAACCCAACGTAGAACGCATTACAGTAGTCTAAGCAAGAGGAGACCAGGGCATGTACCACCCGTGGGAGCAGATGGACCGGAAGGTAGGGTCGCAGCCTCTGTATTAGATGTAATTGATACCAAGCTGCCCGGCTCACTGCTGACACCTGAGCCTCCATGGACAGCTGGGAGTCAAGAATGACCCCAAGGCTGCGAACCTGGTCCTTCAGGGGCAATCTTACCCCATTTAACACCAGGTCAATCCAGCTCCTAAGTTATTTTTTTCAGGATTTGGTTCCTAGCACACAGTGACCTCTGCTGCTGAACTTGCCTTGATGCTTTGTCAGCTGGGGCCAACATGCTTCGTCAGGTGAGGGCTCCCTCTAGCCTGTGAATCGTCCAGTCATCTTCATCCTTTGAGTACATCTTCATCTGTAGCCATGAATGTAGGACTCCCAAAATTTCAAATTTATCAGAAATGTATCCCTACCCATTTTATCTTCACTACAATCCTGTAAGATAGGTTAGGCATGGAAATTGTGATTGGCCCAAGATCACCCACTGAGTTTCATGGTTGAATTGGGATTTGAACTTTGGTCTTCCTGGTGCCAACCCAACACGCTACAATACACTGGGTTGTATACAGAGTATGAATATACTGTATTTGCAAATCTGAAAGAAACTGACAGTGCTTTAGTACTGTAGCTTGGGTTGCAATCATTTTGTTGATACTGGATTTACATTATTATATTCCAGGAATGTTATACCTGTCACTTTCATCCTCATCTTTCTTTCTGTTTGGAGCATGAGAGAGAGGAGAGAGAGAAACCACTTCTACTCCTTTGAGCTCCTTAGTCTGCCTGTTATTTTGGAATGCCTGAAAATATTCAAAAAGTAGTCTAAGATAAATCTTACTTTGCTTTTCAGCTCAAGTTCAGACATCATAAGAGATCTGGAGATTGCTGGGATGTGTTCAGGTTCATCAGATCAGTAAGTGTTGTATAAAGAAAAGGGTCTCAAAAGTTGTCATTGATTTAATTTTTTTGTCATTCAGCTAACCTGTAACCTTAACCAATAGACTAGAAACATGCCAAATGTTGTGGCATTTGATCCACAGAAGCACCAGTGGAAGACGACTGTACTGCCTTGGCAACTCCCCCACAAGTTTCTTCTGAGAGTGGGGGTGGAACCTCCTGAATGGGGGGGCTGTGACAAAAAAATTGAGCAGAAGCACCTTCTGTAAGCAGCCCTGCCATTCCATTCAAGTTTCCTGCAACCTTCAGGATAGGCTTTTCAGAAGACTAACGGGAGGAAGGGGTGGAAGAGTCACCTTCTATCAATGCTTGTCTGAATTCAAGCCTATATGTCCTCCCTCCTCCATTTCCTGTCAGATTCTTTCTCTTAAGCAGTATGCTCTCTCACATGATTTTAAACAGTCTAAGGATGTTGCCACCCTAGGATCCTACTGGGAGGAAGGGCGGGATAGAAATTTAATAAAGTCCCACCTTACCATGATTCATCCAGACATATGATAGCAACTCTTGTTAAGTAACAGGAAGTTTGCAAGCCAAAAAGAAAAAGGAAATGTTTCTTTAGAAACAGAGAGTGTATATTAGAGACAGGCCCAGACAAAATCTTCCTTGAAGACGTGTTGCTGACCTTTTCACTGTCATCCACCCTGTTTCTGATGTTCATTGAGTGCCATGGTTTATGAAGCCCAAACAGCAGCACCCAGGGACAAGAGGGGGAGTAATCAGCAGATAATGCCAACATTTGCAGAAGTACTAACAATAGTTTTAAAACACCTGAGGTAGAGCCCCCAAAACAGCCCAGTGAGGACTGTGCGCTCAGTGGCCATGAAATGCTGACAGAGTGGTGTGTGTGTACAGAAACTGAGGGGGGTATGACCTGACTGACTGTAAGAGTGAACAGGAGCATTCCACAGTGCAATATTTTGTTGATGGTCCCGACTGTTAATGTACTAACCACAAAAATCCCTAATGTAAAAACTCTTCTGAATAAATTCAGCAGAATATTGTGACATGCCAGAAGACTAGTTCTGGCTATTCTGATAATCTCTTCCTTTATTTGTTTCTATAATTGTTTTAAAATTGCACAAATTTGAAATACAGTGCTATTGGATAAGGTTACGTGAGCAGCAATGAACACAATTTGAAATGAGATGGAAATAGGCTAAAATATACACTATGTTCTGTTATTTCTTAGTTCTCAAGTGCTATAATCTGCTGTTATTTCTTATACCTATTTGTGACAATTCAAGTGTTTTTAAACATTGGCAATAATAGCATCAGTTTCAGAAGTTTAGCCAGTTCCACAAAGCTGTCACATTTCGAGTTGAGTTTAATTAAATTTTTATGTTGCATTGTCAGAAGAGACTAGGATTTGGGCGGGGGGGGGCTGGCAATGGCAGGGCCATGGGGAGTGGCATAACCACTGCCACTTCTACAGCCCCATTGCTCATGCTACCCAGGGTGGAAGGTGGTGGAGCAGGGAAAGAAACCGATTTGTTGTGCCATCTCTCAGACTGGAGCAGTGAAAAGGCCTGGATTGGGCCCCTTGCCATCATGTAACAGCACCAGCCCCAGTTTGGGAGTTTCTGCTGGCTGCCTCTGGCAGGGATGACACCGGTGGTAGCTTCCACCCACCATTTGGGCATACACAGAACTTCTCTAATGACAGAGACCAGCAGAGCCCCACCTCATCCAAAGCCCCCACCAACACAACAGACAGCAAGACTATTTAATATTCAGTAAAGACATTATTGTGTATGAATGAATGGCTTTATAACTCTCATAAGAACATAAGAAGAGCCTGCTGGATCAGGCCAGTGGCCCATCTAGACCAGCATCCTGTTCTCACAGTGGCCAACCAGGTGCCTGGGGGAAGCCCGTAAGCAGGACCCGAGTGCAAGAACACTCTCCCCTCCTGAGGCTTCCGGCAACTAGTTTTCAGAAGCATGCTGCCTCTGACTAGGGTGGCAGAGCACAGCCATCACGGCTAGTAGCCATTGATAGCCCTGTCCTCCTCTCCCCCTCCCTCCCTTTCCCTCCCTCTCCCTCCCTTTCCCTCCCTCTCCCTCTCTCTCTCTCTGAAGAAGAAGACTAGATTTTGTCTCTTTACAGTAGAGGTGGTAGAGGAAAGAAACACAAGAAATATCTACTGTTGCTACGTGCTGGGTCTTCCATTCTTTGCTGTTTCATTATTTACCTAAATTATATGTCATGGTTGTAAGATATTTGTTGCACTGTTAATTTCATATATTTCATTCGTGTGAAGGGGGAGGATGCAGAGTACTATCCTTACACCTTTGGCAAAAGCTATCCTCTAGCTTTGTGATCTCAATATGATATGTGCAATTTCTTTGAACATTTCTTTGAACTACCTGACTCCTCAACCCAATTTGTCGTCTTCGTATTAGTATTAGTACAGAAGCACAGATGTCTAGCTACAAAATAATGTGTGCTATATCTTCATAAAGCAAATTTGTACGTGAAATATTTAGATTTTAAAATTTCGCTTCACAAGAATTTTTTTTTTTACAATAATTTTTATTCAAATTTTCATAAAACATACAAAACAAAATCATAAAACATTCAAAGACAACAAACAAAACAAAACAAAAATGATTAAACAAAAAAATAAAATGTTGACTTCCCATTTGTCGCAGATCAAATCAGTTATAGGTCTACAATATATAACAATCCTGTCTCTTAAATTATATTATAAAATCACTTTCCTCCAGTAGTTGTCTTAATTAATCATCAAATCTCATAAACATTACTTTATTCTTTCCACAAAAAGTCAAAGAGAGGTTTCAATTCTTTAAGAAATATATCTATCAATTTTTCTCCTAATAAACATGTCGATTAATCCATCTCGTTAATAATAATAATAATCTTATTGTCATAACCATAGTCCAAATAAACATATCGATTGATCCATCTCATCAAAATCTGTTAGGTCCAATAATTTCAATAGCCATTATTCCATTATCCATATTAATTCCATCTTCCATCTTCAATAGTCCTGTTAAGTCCAGTAATTTCAGTGTCCAATCTTCCATTATCAGTATTCCATAATAATCTTGCTGTCATAACCATAGTCATATAATAAGAGTCTGATGGGAATTTCCTCTATCCCAAATATTTTCTTGCCATCAATTCTGAATAAGTTGCTGAAATATTGTTGTAAAGTCATATCTGTGTTCTTCTTTTTTACAAAATGCACTGGCTCATCTCTTGAGAGTTTTTCCATTGTCACATGGCTGCAGTTAATTCCATAGATTTTCTCTATATCAAGCTTCATCACGTCATTCCAGTCCAGAAGATTATCCAAGCCATTGATAACTTTATCTCTAATATCTTCATTAATTTCTTCAGAGATAACGTTAAATTCCAAACAGTAGATTTTATTTCTAATATCCATAAACTCCAGATCTTTTTCCAATTCCACATTTGTTCCAATCTCCAGGGCTTGTATCTTCCCTTTATTTTTTCTTTTCTCATCTCTGATCTCATTCTCCTCTCTCACAGGATCCCCTATTTCTTTAAACTCCTGCGTCATTTTGCTCAGTTCAATTTTCAGCTCCTTACTGCCCTGTCGCAGGGTTTGTTTCGTTATCTCAATCTCATCCATTATTTTCTGAAACATAATTACTTCCAGATTCTCAGCCACTTTCTTGATTGCCATTTTTAAAACCACGAAAACAAAACAAAACAAAAATAAAGAAGAACCACTTCTTATTTCAGCAACAATTGGGTTAATATTCCAGGCTTGATGACATCACAGTATAAACAGAGCAGCCTGCCTTATCTCTCTATGTTCAAGAATACAAAACAAATTTGGTTCCCAGCATCAAAACAGTTAGTGGCGTCGTGAAGAAGTAGACCAAAAAGAGAATAGTCCCAGACAATATAATGTTCCTCGGAATAGAAATCCCTCTTCTGTTTATATCTTTAGAATGCACTTCCAGGACAGCTTTTTGCAATAGAAACAGAGATAAGCTGTTAATTTCGTGAATAACAGAGAAGAGTTATAGCTCACCCAGAAGTTCTTTAAAGCTGATTCATTTGACAAATCTCTTTTTGCTGCAACAATTTAAACCAAGTAAAAAAAATAATAGAAAGAAGGGTGCTTGCCTGTTAGTCCGTTTTCTCTTTGAAGAAAAGATAAACGTATCGCATTAATCAGATAGAGCTTGTTCGGAAGTCCGTCCGGCATTGCTGGCTGGACCTTTTCTCATAAATTAATGAAATCCAGTCCTCCCAACAAAAACAAGCTTTTGAGGTTGATCTCTACGTTTCTCCCTGCCCGGGAGAAATTTCATCAGTCAAAAAAAAAATGTTCTGACTGATTTATATCTGAATAAGCTTCTTTTGAGGCGGGAGCCCGTCTCAAAAGCAGGCACAAGCGAAGTCACCCTTCCCGGAAGTGACCCTGGGAAAATTTCGCTTCACAAGAATTAATAAAAGGTGACCAATTGTTAATAAAATGTCTCTTTTGACTCCCTGTGTTTTTTATCTCATGCATATAATTTATTAACTTTTGCTGCAAGAGTCATTTCCCATATTTTCTCAAGGCATGCTGTCAGACTTGGAACTTTAATCTGCTTCCAGGTATAATTATTTATACCAAATATTGATGTAACAGTATCTGAATCTAATTCACTGGTTTCAGTGAGCTTAAACATGCCTAATTTAGGCCATTATCTTTCTTGTGAACTAATATCAATATATATGTATATATCAATAGAGGGGTCTAATTTGTCCTTAGGTTGAGAAATGGCTCATGAAAGTGTCATTGCTAGGGACCCACCAATATGGTGGACCTAGTCACAAGTTAGAGCTTTGAGTTGATTTGTATCACGTGACTGACAGACAAGTTGGGACTGATGACAAATATAATAATAAAGCCATAATATCTGCTACAGAGAAAAATAGAAGTGGTAGTTTGAAGTCTTTGGTTCCATTTGGATTATTTTGGATTGTTTTTCAAATTGTACTAAATGTTTACAGTCAATATTACTAGGGTTTTGTAGCTTCTTGTTCAGTTTCAGTTATTTTCTGGAGAAAGCAAATGGGCATTGAAACCTTATCTGATCACCAGTCGCATACAAAAATGACATTCCTAGTTATGAATCAAATAAAAACACCATGCTGTACATTTTTCTGTAGCAAATAAAAATAATAAATTAACACCATTTCAGTTCTTAGGTTACAGAAATCATATCTTCATTTGTAATGGACTGGGAAGCTGTGCATTTAATTGCTGTAATCTTTCAGTATTATTTCCCTTTCAATAATTACATCAAACTCTGTTATCAAATTTCTCAACTCGTATGCTGGTAGTCAGTGCTAGCCCTACTCAGAGTAGACCCATTGAAGTTAATATTAATGAACTTAGGTTCATTAATTTAGTGGGTCTGCTCTGAGTAGGGCTTAGCTGAATAGAACCCATAGTACTTAATTCTATTGAATTCAATAGAAAACAATATATTTTCTTGCATGCCATGCAGGATTTCCTTCATGTTTGGTTTTGAATGGCTGGCTCTTAATTTCTCCCTTGTAAATAGAGAGGTTTCTGCCTTCTTATAATGAATGAAACGTGAGCTCTTTTTCAAAGGGCTCCTTTCTGTGTATTATATGAGCTGATGCTGCAGTTAAAAACAGCAGTGTAATGCAGTCCATTCTGAATTTCTAATCTTCAGAAGCATTGCACCGCAGAAAATTTAAAGCAGCAGCCAAAGGAAGCGAGATGGGGATGGATGGGCCTAATGAGAATAGTCAGAAATAAAAAATCAAATTTATCAAGCTTACAACTCAGAAAAGAGAACTGTAGGTAGCAAATAGAGGACACAAGAATTGGCTAATACATTTATTTATCAGAATATTTCTATCTGTCCCTTCTAGTCTAAACGTTACACAGAGGCTTCGATTGAAGCACCAGGTTTGAGAGAGACCTGGGCAAGGTGACCTGCAGGCAGCCTCTCAGAGGCATCCTAAATGTATTTATTTATTTGACTTATTAGTCGCTTATCTGGCTGAATTGTCAGCCACTCTAAGCGATGTACAAAGCAGAACATGCAAACATCAAAACATTAAGAGACTAACAATAAAAACTAACAATAACGGAAAAGCTAAAAAAACAGGAACAGCAAACCAAAAACATTCATCTTCCTGGTAAAGGACAGTCCCCAAACAAATGTCACTAAGAGCAGGGGTGGGGGGCAAGGCAGGTGGAAATGCTTGCCCCCTGATGGTCCCAGCACAGTCTCATCCCCTCAGCAGCACGACTCAGCCCGCAGCTCCCCCTGATAAGGCCCAGGCAGAGGGGTGGGGCAAGGCAGGTGGAAATGCTTGCCCCTTGATGGTCCCAACACAGTCTTATCCCTGCAGCAGCACAACTCAGCCTGCAGCTCCTCCTGATAAGGCCCAGGCAGAGGGGTGGGGCAAGGCAGGTGGAAATGCTTGCCCCCTGATGGTCCCAGCACAGTCCCATCCCTACAGCAGCACGACTCAGCCTGCAGCTCCTCCTGATAAGGCCCAGGCAGAGGGGTGGGGCAAGGCAGGTGGAAATGCTTGCCCCTTGATGGTCCCAGCACAGTCTCATCCTTGCAGCAGCTTACTAGGTGAGCTTACCAGGCAGCAGCAGTGATGGTCTGTGGCTCTCAGCCTGGAGTAGAGAAAATCAGCACTGGGTGAAGTGGTGGCACCAATTGTTACCATTTTCATTTCCCCAGAATGCCTCTGAGTCCAAATGCAGCAGGGTCCAGAGACTGGAGAAAGTAAGGTGGTGGCTACAGCTTTGTCTGGTGCTTTCCTTCTCAGCATTGGGCTGCCCTTACCTTGAAAGGTAAAACAAGTGCTGGTGACTGGCATCAGCCACAGTGGGCCCAGCACTTGCTCCACCATGCCATGTGGTGACTCAGACCTCTTCCATTGTACTACATCCAGACTACCACCACGTTTGAGACTACTACTGCTATAGATCTTGCTGGGCCAGGTCCAGGTCGGGCCAGGTTCTCAGCAGCCCTCTGGATCTTTAGAGTGGGGAAGAGCTAGGGACATTCCTGAACTGTGCCCTCTGAACAATTGTGTATTCTGTTTTTGTTGTCTGGTAAAATGCTGTAGGGTTTAAGAAAAAACTGATCTTTCAGTGAACTATCTTACTCCATATGAAAGTAGCTCATCAAATCCCCCTCCCCAGGAGCCTTGCACACATGTTGTTTGGGGTTGTTATTGTTATGTGCCTCCAAGTTGATTATGACTTATGGTGACCCTATGAATCAGTGACCTCCAACAGCATCTGTCATGAACCACCCTGTTCAGATCCTGTAAGTTCAGGTCTGTGGTTTCCTTTATGGAATCAATCCATCTCTTGTTTGGCCTTCCTCTTTTTCTACTCCCTTCTGTTTTTCCCAGCATTATTGTCTTTTCTAGTGAATCATGTCTTCTCACTATATGCCCAGTTTCATCATTTTGGCTTCTAGTGATAATCCTGGTTTAATTTGTTCTAACACCCAATTATTTGTCTTTTTCGTGGTCTATGGTGTCCGCAAAGCTCTCCTCCAACACCACATTTCAAATGAGTTGATTTTTCTCTTATCTGCTTTTTTCACTGTCCAACTTTCATGTCCATACATAGAGATTGGGAATACCATGGTCTGAATGATCCCGACTTCAGTGTTCAGTGATACATCTTTGCATTTGAGGACCTTTTCTAGTTCTCTCATAGTTGCCCTCCCCAGCCCTAGCCTTCTTCTGATTTCTTGACTGTTGTCTCCATTTTGGTTAATGACTGTGCCAAGGTATTGATAATCCTTGACAAGTTGAATGTCCTCATTGTCAACTTTAAAGTTACATAAATCTTCTGTTGTCATTACTTTAGTCTTCTTGACGTTCAGCTGTAGTCCTGCTTTTGTGCTTTCCTCTTTAACTTTCACCAGCATTTGTTTCAAATCATTATTGGTTTCTGCTAGTAATATGGTATCATCTGCATATCTTAAATTATGGATATTTCTCCCTCCAATTTTCATACCTCCTTCATCTTGGTCCAATCCCACTTTCCGTATGATATGTTCTGCATATAGATTAAACAAATAGGGTGATAAAATATACCCCTATACCACACCCTTTCAGATTGGGAACCAATCAGTTTCTCCATGTTCTGTCCTTCCAGTAGCCTCTTGTCCAGAATATACGTTGTGCATCAGGACAATCATATGCTGTGGCACCCCCATATCTTTTAAAGCATTCCATAGTTTTTCATGATCTACATAATCAAAGGCTTTGCTGAGTTGAGTTTGAGTTTATTTACAGTCAAATTGACCCTGCATACAGAATAATATTACAAAGTAAAACAAGTACAAATGGGTTCCATTTGATTTAGCAGCAAAGAGATATATAATCAAATAAGAACAATATACAGAGCAAATACATTATAGCTAATTATTGAACTTTTGTTTTCGTACATTTAATAGCAGCAGCGCTAAATTTGGCGACAGCAAGTGTCACCTCAGGTATATAATCACCTAGTAGATAATCTATGTAAAAAGATTCAGTTCTAGATGGAAGAGACGACAAAATAGGCATAATTAATTTAGCTCTTAAGTCATGATAAAATATACATCGAAGAAGAACATGTTCATTCGATTCAATTTCACCGTCAGCACAGGGGCAGAATCTCTCAGAGTATGGGATTTTATTGTATCTGCCAAACAATACAGCGAACGGCAATATATTTAATCTAATTAGGGTAAAAGCCCTTCTATAGTTGGGGAGTTCCAAATTCAAGAGGTATGACATTAAGGTGAAAAACTTGGGGTTGTGTCTTTGTTTCCTTACAAGGAGTAGATGATGCTGGAGATCAATATCTCTTAGCCGTTGTTTAATTATCGCACAAGCAGAGTCATGACCCAGATGGAGGATGTAAGGCAAAGAAAAGCCTGGACTTAATAGTTTATCATGAATCAGTTTTTCCCAAGGGGAACAAAATTTATCTGTGAGAACATGGGGAGCCAGCCCTATGGGTCTAAAAATTAATTTCAACCATAATAATAATCTCAGTTTCCACACGCAAGACTCTATAGATTGGAGACCGCATTCTAGTCTCAATATAAAGTTAGGGACACAAGTAGGAACTCCTAAAATTGATCTTAGGAAGGAGTTTTGTATGGCTTCTAGTTTAGTAAAATTGGTATATGTACTAGTTTGAGCCCCATATAAGAGTTGCGGGAGAATTTTAGCAATGAATACTTTTATGGCTGGAGAGATAAATTGGCCCCCTTTGGTATAGAAGAAAGATAATAGGGCCTTTGTTGTACATCTAGCAGTTAGCAGAGTGGAGGAAATATGCATCTGATGGGAACCTGATGTTTGTAGGACAATACCGAGATATCTAATAGTTTTCACTTGCTCAATGGGCAGGTTATCAATCCTCCAGGTGTGTTTTGTCTTTTTTTTTGGTAAAGACAAGAACCTTAGTTTTCTGCCGATTTACTATTAGCTCTTCTTCTGAACAGAAGGATGACAGAGCTGCCAACAATCTTTTGAGGCCAATGGGTGTCTGTGAAAGGAGCAGTATATCATCTGCATATAACAGGCAGGCTCTCGGGATAGAGGATAACATTGGCAGATAAGATTGTATAGATGTAAGTTTAGCCACTAGGGGATTTATATAGATGTTGAATAATAGGGGTGCTAAAATGCACCCCTGTTTAACACCCTTATAGGTAAAGATACGTTTTGTTAAATGGCCTTCATTATTACACCGAATCTGCAGGGAAGTATTATGATAAAGGCCCTGTGTCAGAGTTAAAAGACGCCTATCAATTCCCAGGTTTTGTATTTTCATCCAGAGTCTTGATCTAGATATAGAATCAAAGGCCGCCTTTAAGTCTACAAAGACCGTATATAGAGCCTGACCATTAGTTTTGGTGTATTTGGTAATAAGATGCTGAAGAACCAGAACATGGTCAGACGGTGATCGTCCTAGACGAAAACCTGCTTGTTCAGGTGCTAGCAGCTCAATTTGGTTGACCCAGTCTAGTAATTTCCTATAGAGATAAGTGGTGTATAGCTTACTTATTATATTAAGCAAACTTATCGGTCTATAGTTCTGTCCTTCCAGTAGCCTCTTGTCCAGAATATACGTTGTGCATCAGGACAATCATATGCTGTGGCACCCCCATATCTTTTAAAGCATTCCATAGTTTTTCATGATCTACACAATCAAAGGCTTTGCTGTCATCTGTAAAGCACAGGGTGATTTCCTTCTGAAATTCCTTGGTCCATTCCACTATCCAACGTATGTTTGCAATGTGATCTCTGGTGCCTCTTCCCTTTCTAAATCCAGCTTGGACTTCTCCATTTCTCACTCCATATATGGTAAGAGCCTTTGTTGTAGAACCTTGTGCATTACTTTACTTGCATGTGATATTAAGGCAATAGTTCTATAATTACTACATTCCTTGAGATCCTCTTTCTTTGGAATTGGGATGTATATGGAACGCTTCCAGTCTGTGGGCCATTGTTTAGTTTTACATTTTTTGTGACAATTTTTTTTCAAAATTTGGACAGATTCAGTCTCAGTAGCTTGTAGCAACTCTGTTGGTATGCCATCCGTTCCTGGTGATTTGTTTCTTCCAAGTATTTTAAGAGCAGATTTCACCTCACATTCTAACATTTCTGGTTCTTCATCATATGGTTCCTCCTTGAATGAATCTGTCATCCTGGCATCTCTTTTATAGAGTTCTTCAATGTATTGCTTCCATCTTCCTTTTATTTCATCTCAGGCAGGCAGTGTGTTCCCCTGTTGATTATTCAACATCCCTACCCTTGATAATATGTTTGGGTATTTATGTGCGTTTATGAAAACCTTGTAAATCTTGACAGACTATATTTTATGTCCTCCGGACAAAAAAATTTAAGCTTGCTTGCAGTACAAGGATGAAACAGAATGAAGAAGAAACAGAATGAGAAGTTACCCAGAAGCAGAATGTACCAATATACATGGTACATTGTAATAAATGACACTGAAGAGAAATGCAGCAATATTTATGTCTTCATTACTATATCCATGGTAAAACATTAACTGCATCTAAAGGTTCCAATGTAGGTGGACTTCCCGGAAGTGAGTGCTCAGCTGGTGACTGTCTCTGAGAGATCTCTGCCTCAGAGGAAGCTTTTTTCAGGTTAAAAGCCAGTTAAAAGGAAACTTTGACTGGCTTAAATGTTCTCCAAGGTATAGGAGAACCGATCAGATTTTCCACAAGACTTCGTTGAGCTGTCGGCGGCTGGAATTGATCAGGAAATCCCTGAGATAAGAAGGCATGCCGATCGGCTGAAGATGGAGTCAGGATTTCCATGCAAGCTGTACTGGGATAAAGCGAAGCGTTTTTTTTCCTTCTAAAAAAAAGTCCTTAACCAGCGAGCCTACTTCTGTCTAAATCTTATCATTTGGCTTAAATTACTACAATAAAAGGGATTTGTTTACGAATCAGCAACTGAGAAACCTGGGTGAGTCATACTTTTTCTCTTTTAAATATAATTAAGGAAGAAAGAAAATGTAAACAACTTATATATTTTTTTTACGACAAAAAGCTGGCCTGAATTTGGAGCTTTAAAGTTTAAAAACGGATGAGAGGTAATTATTATTTGATGGAAATATATTTTGGACTGTTTTTCTCCTTGGACTATTTTTTTTTGGACGAATCTGCTGTTCGTATATGTTACTAATCGCTTGGTGTTGGCTGTACTGGGAACCAGGATTGTTTTGCATTCTTGGACGTAGATAAGAACTGTGTTGTGCTGGCTGGACTATAATAACAGGCCTGGAATATTAACTCTTTTGTTGGTGGAGGAAAAAAATAAATAAATAGACTGCCTCTAGGTTTTGGAACAGTGGTTAATATCAGAAATTAAAGGCTTCTTTTGAAAATGACAACTAAAAAAGCAACTAGGGCCCAGGAGCGAAGAGGTTCTATTGACCCACAGGAAGGGGCTATACCCCCAGATATGTTTCAAAAAATAATGGAAGGGATTAATGATATAAAACAGGAAATGAAAACTGAATTGATAGATATAAAAGACTATATTAAAACACAAGTGGATGAGATTAAAGGGACAATTGGGCAAATAAAGGAGGATGCAAAAAATACTAAAGAAAAGGTACAAATCTTGGAGAATAGAACAGATATATTAAATCTGGAATTAGAAAAAAACTTGGACTATTTGGCTGTGACTGAAATGAGAAATAAAGAGCATTGTTTGAGATTCCGTGCAATCCCTGAGGAAACAGGTGAAGACATCAGAGATAAAATTGTTAATGCTTTAGTAAAATTTCTGGATTTGAATGAAGATCGGATGGAATTTGAAATAGACAAAGTTTATAGAATTAATTCCAGATATGCAACAATGAAAAAAATTCCAAGAGATGTGCTTGTTCATTTTATAAAGAAGACGACCAGAGATATGGTATTACAGCAACACTTTAAAAATACCTTTAAAATTGATGGTAAGGAAATATTGGTGATGAAAGAAATTCCTATTAGACTTCTACGTAAGAGAAAAGAATATGCTTTCCTTACAGAAAAACTTAAGCAATGCAAAATTCAATTTAGATGGGATGTTCCAGAAGGAGTGGTCTTTACATTCAGACAACAGAAATATAGATTGAATACTGTTCAAAAAGCAAGGGACTTCTTGAGAAAAGCTTCAAAAGATATGGAAGAAGATAAACTCAAAGATATGGATATAATTCCTGGGAAACAAAGTCAACAAGGATATGCAGAGGAGGGGAAGGAAGATGATGGATTAAAAGGAGCATCAGGCACATTTTAAAATACACGCTTAAAGATGGATTACAAATATCTAACTTGGAATATAAATGGAGCCGACACGGCGCAGAAGAGAAAGAAAGTGTTTCATTATTTGAAAAAATTAAAATTGGATATAATTTGTTTACAAGAAACTCATATTAAGAAGAAAGATTCCAAATATTTGATTTGTAAAAATTTGGGTGAAGAATTTATTTCAGCTGGACCAAAAAAAAAAATGGAGTTGTTCTTTACATTAACCCACAATTGCTTCCTAAATTGGTATTACTGGATGATAGTGGTAGATTTGTGGGGGTTGAAATTACTTTACAGGGTACAAACATTTTGATAGTGGGTATTTATGCTCCCAATGAAGATAAAACAAGGTTTTACACAGGACTTATGGAAAAATTGTCAGAGTTTTCATATGATCATTGGTGCGTCATGGGTGATTGGAATGGGGTAATCTCACCAAAAATTGATAGGCTTTCTGAAAAAAATATCAAAGAGACACAGGGTAAATTACCGAAGATTTGCTTTGAACTGATGGAACATTTAGAATTGGTGGATACCTGGAGATATATAAATGATAACGCAAAGGAATTTACTTATTTTTCAGAAAGACACAAAACATTCTCGAGGATTGATATGATTTGGATGTCTAAAATTCTGGTCTTATGTTTTTTTTACTTTGTTTTGTTTGTCTTTTGAAAAATTTGAATAAAAATTATTAAAAAAAAAATAAAGGTTCCAATGTAGTTATACTCAATCCAGATATATAAAAATCCATTGGCAAACCACCTAAATTTCAGGCAATGCTTCAGATATATTAAAGGAAGATTGCAAAGTAAAAGGAGTTAATGGCATGGACTATCAGTGTTAGTCTATTGCGGCAAAAACAACAAAGAGACTTGCAGCACCTTCTATAAAATGAAAGACACACTTTATTTATATTGTTTGTTTACAATAATGCTCTAATAATGAAAACATCAATAGTCTGTGATCAGAAAAGTAGTGCAAATTTTTTTGCATGGCAGAAATTCAAATGGCAATGTGGACCCCCCTCATATTTCTACTGCAGTCCTTCTGTCTCCCAAAGCTGAAGTTTTCAGGGGCTGGGAAAGTGTTTGCTTTCTGCCCTTCAGGTATTGGGGGCCTTCTGCGGTGGGGTTTATAGTGCCATAACAGGGATTTCACAGCCTCACCACAGGTTCAGGGTTTTGGCTGCCTTATGCGCCAACCTGCGGTGTGGCCCCCTCCGTTCCTGCAGTGCGTCAATGGTGTTCCAGTTAGAGGAAGGACCGACTCTGCTAGTCCCATACCGCATACTGGGAGATGGGGGAGGGGAGTCAGAGATGGTCAGGGCAGGAGGGGACTCCTGGGAGTTGGGGGGATGGCAGGGGCTATGCAAAGCGTGGCCTATTCCTAGGAATCTCGTCCTGGAATTCATCACAGATGGTAGGAGTAAAGCTTGTCTGCCAGTGTGTCGCAAGGTAGGCTTGCAGGGGGGCCTTTAGGACCATTCACATGTCTTGGGATATGTCATGTGCTGGCCAGCTGGCCCATGCACACCCCCATACCCCTTATCCTCACCCTCCATGTTCACCTGACCCGCCAGGGATTGTTGATCAGGGAGGTGCCCTGTGACCATCATGCTTCAAAGCTCAGCGGTTACATGTAGCACCCCTCACACTTAATTTTGGAGCCTTCCGGATGGGGGGTGGGGGTGTTTGGGGCCAGGTCAGACTTCCCTTCGAGCCATCCTGGGGTCCAAGGTTTGTTTCCAGGCAGACCAGGGGTACAAGAGTCATTCCACATTATTTTACCCTCCCCTGGACTGGACACTTCCCCATGACGGCGACATAGTGTTTTTGGCCGGAAGCTATAGGCCTGGCTGCCTGATATTCAGGGGGAGGGATCTTCCCTCATAAAGTTTCGGTCTAGTGTCGCGATGCCTGGGAGCGGACCCATGGGGGTTTGAGGGCCATGCCCCTCCGGAATTGGGGTTGCCTACCCGGCAGTGGAATTGCCTACCTGGGACGGTCTATTTGGTTTTTGTATATGCAGGTGCAGGCCGCTAGGAGGTGGAAGTAGGGGGCGCATGGAATACATTCACCCCAGGGGCGAGTCTGAAGGTCTGGGACCCAACTGTTCACGATTGTTTCTGTTTTTGGCAGGTTGCTGGACGGGGATGGAGCAGATGCGCAGTCTACTCTGCAGCCATGGCATGAGCTCATAGGCTGGCCTTGGGGCCGCAAACGCACATTGGTTCACAGCTGGGCCTCTGATGGTGGGCCATGGTTTGGTGACTGGGTCGACAGAGTATGCGCTGGAATGGTCTCCTACCCATGTCGTTCCAGCAGGGTTCAGGGCAGAAGGTTACTGAAGGGCAAGACATGTGAGAACATGCAGTTGAGGCCACAATAGCCTCTGGTCGTCTGCTATGGTCAGACAGGAAGGGCAAGGCCCTCAGTGGCAGGCATGTGAGGACATGCAGCTGAGGCCTTGGTAGCCTCGGGTCGTCTGCTGTGGTCAGACATGGAGGGCAAGGCCCTCAGTGGCAGGCATGTGAGGACATGCAGTTGAGGCCACGGTAGCCTTGGGTCGTCTGCTGTGGTCAGACATGGAGGGCAAGGCCCTCAGTGGCAGGCATGTGAGGACATGCAGTCGAGGCCTCGGTAGCCTTGGGTTGTCTGCTGTGGTCGGACATGGAGGGCAAGGCCCTCAGTGGCAGACATGCTTGGACATGCAGTTCGGGAGGCAACGATGCCATCCTCCTGATGGACCTGCAGAGGGGTCTGCATGAGATTCTTATCGGGTGTGGGGTAAAGGGAGACTAAGCAGAGGCTTGTCCCCCTTTTGTGGCAAAGAAGTGCGGGAAAAGGTTTAAAGGGAAAGGGCAGCTAGGTGACACCTTTAGGCACCTTTGGGGGCGATTGGCGGTCCGGGGGCCTGCAGCTCAGGGCTATACGGCCCGGGGGGCAGAACACGGGCCGCCTTTGGGGCCAACGTGCCTCATCCGCTCGGAGTTTCACGGCTCCGGGGGGCGGTGATGCGTGTTGGACCCCCTACACATCTTCAGGGTGTGGCTTGAGCTGGGGTCTGGCATAGGGCAGCCCCGGGCTCAGGCAAGGTTTAGTCGCCCTATGGCTGCAAGCAGGCTTTGCCTGGATCATCAGAATGCTCCCGCACTTGATTTCCCCTCTGCAGGTTCATTATTCTAATTGATTCCGTTTAATAAAGTGGCCCATGATTTAACCCAATGAATGGTGTTTGTGTTTTATTTCGGCAATAGGCCGCAATCCCGTTCCGTGCCCGGTACCTGCCGGGCAAAAGGGGCGTGTTTGCGGCTGCTGCCGAAGCCAGGCCGCCATCAAGGGTGTGTGCGTGTGCACGTGGCGCGCCAGCGCGCCGTCGTGACGCACAGTAAGGAGGCGGGGCAGCTGAAGGCCATTTAAGGCCACTCCACCAGCCTCCCGCCCTCCTTTGAATTTTGGCGGCGCCCGCCCGACCCTCCCTCTACTGCAGTGTGATTCATTTGGTCGCTACGGGGCCGACTAGGAATTTTTGGCCTGCCTGCCTCGCTTTGCTGGCAGGTTTCTTTTGCCTACTCCACACTGTGGTTGGGGGGACGGGTCAAGGGTTAGCACGGGTGCCTTTGGGGTTAATAGGCTGATTGGTGTGTTTTTAGCTTCAATATGTCAACGGTCACTTGTGGCAAAGAAGTGCGGGAAAAGGTTTAAAGGGAAAGGGCAGCTAGGTGACACCTTTAGGCACCTTTGGGGGCGATTGGCGGTCCGGGGGCCTGCAGCTCAGGGCTATACGGCCCGGGGGGCAGAACACGGGCCGCCTTTGGGGCCAACGTGCCTCATCCGCTCGGAGTTTCACGGCTCCGGGGGGCGGTGATGCGGGTTGGACCCCCTACACATCTTCAGGGTGTGGCTTGAGCTGGGGTCTGGCATAGGGCAGCCCCGGGCTCAGGCAAGGTTTAGTCGCCCTATGGCTGCAAGCAGGCTTTGCCTGGATCATCAGAATGCTCCCGCACTTGATTTCCCCTCTGCAGGTTCATTATTCTAATTGATTCCGTTTAATAAAGTGGCCCATGATTTAACCCAATGAATGGTGTTTGTGTTTTATTTCGGCAATAGGCCGCAAACAGGCAGAAGGGGAAATCAGCAACCTCTGTGTGTAAACATAGAAGCGCCTTAGGTATACACTAAGTAGCACTTTGGATCCTGGCCCATATTTATGTGGTATGTCTCTATGAAAAATATCCTTTGATTAATGTAAGGACTTTTTAGTACTATTCCACTTTATTTGATTTGAGTGCTGGATTTGGATAATTGCCAAGAAGATAAGACTTGCAGACTTGGAGGGGAGGGCAGTTGTATCCCTCACAATAGCTTGATAGCCCTTTCCATTTCTCTAAGCTTTTCAAAATGCATACATATTAAAGAGACACTTTTTTTTAACCTAACCCCCCCCCCCCCAAAAAAAGACCTGGTTCCTTTCTTGTACTGCAAGCAAGCTTTAAAAATTACTTGTTAGGTAGATTGTCTAATGAGTGTCATATGTTAGATTTTCTTTTAAGCGTCGGTTGTTTTTTAAAATACCTGTAATTTTAAATAAGAGTCCTCAACACAACATTGGCATCGCTACACTTGAATAATAGATTTTAGTGGCTCCGGTTAACAAGTTGATTGCTAAATTTGGCAAATTTAAGTGATGCTGTGTTTTGTCAATAAAAAGAAATGATGAAGTAATTATGTTGCAGAGTTTTTCATGTCATTTACTTCCAAATTTACTAAGCTACTCTTAACCTCAAGTGGCATAAACACTGTATACTGTGGTCTCTGGTCTCCCCTCAGCTAGGCTTGAAAACATTTGTTTTAGGTTTTGTAGCTTCCCTAAAGAATGCTAGAAAAAATTGGGGGGGGGTGTAGTCAGGGGTAGTATTCTTAAGGGGAACTAATAAAAATAAAAATTCTTGGAATGCCCCTACCGTCTCTCTACCTTCTTCTCAAGGGGAAACAAAACAAAACAGCCTTTACGCTTTGAAAAGGAAGGAGGTGGTGTTAGGTGGAATAATTTGTAAGATGTGCAAGAGGCTGTGATGATTTCTATTTCAACTGGAAATTATGCTACTGAACATAATTATGCTACCGAACAGAAATTCCTCTGCCTCCCAAACTTAAATGGGAAGTAGAATAATGTACAAATCCCATGCTCACTGGCTGCAATTTTCTTCCAGAGAGCATGGGATTGTAATTTTCTTTGCTTCTGGATTCCATGTTCTCCGTGACTTCATGTTCTGCAGCAAGAACTAACTTCTAAGGACACACATTTCCTGTTAAGCAGAGGTATCCTTCCTGCTAGTTAGCACTAAGAAGCTACCCTGGGCTCCTTCCATATGGGATGAGGCTTTTTAGATTAAGGAGGTAATTGTTTGAACTCTTCTCATTGCAAATTTGTCCCATCATTCATATTTTAATGGGGTTGTCAGACGTTTGTTTGCAACATGCTCAGTCCTTTAACTCCTTTTTACGTTGTTTCTGACAGAAATTGCTGAATAGTTTTCAGCATAAGCTGCATTCGTCAGTAGTAGCACTGACCTGGTTTATGTTAATTTGAAGAAGCCACATTCAGTTTGGATGCCAAGGAGCAGCCCTCATCTGGCCTTACATGTTGCAAAAGGGGTGAAGCTCACTGCTAAGAGGGAAGATGCTATTTGTAATAGGCATTGTGTTATAGAAATCCTGATGATCTCTAAAGATTTGTTAAACTAAATATTATGCCTTTAGCTGTAACAACATATTTGTTATAAATGAAGATGTCCTTAAATAAAGTACACATTAAGACTTATGAGGAGATATTGAAATCACTGTTGCTTCATTTCTTCAGACACATACCGGACATACTCCAACTTCTTGTTGTCATTGTACATTAATCTTGCTGCTTTTCAGAGGAAAATTAAGCTCTCTGATTATGACAGTTGAGTGTTGCAGAAAAATTGGCTGATCATTTAATCCCAGGCTCAGCTTCTCAAATAAAAAGCAACTCTTAAACTAATCTGCAAACATTTCAGCAAAGCCAAATAACTCACCTAGCAAGCTTGGAACGTTGTGACTCCACAGCACATGACCTCCAGTGTACCTTTTGAATTCTTTCCAACACAAAGAATGTAGCAACAGGACGACCATATCTTTCTAAGGACTCAATTCTCTGCTGTTGAATTATCTGTGTAGTGGTCTACCAATGTAGATAGAAGTCTTCAGTAACTGGTGCAGGAATTCTCTTTTCCAGTAGACATTGATAGTCCACTTTGTCTTTCTGTGGTATACTGGGGTGGACTATGTTGGTTTTAACTGGTGTACAGGAGTGGAATACATATCATTTTAATGGCTATATGCTGACAGTGTTGCATTCCCCCCTGGATATCTTAGATCAGGGCTGGGTAACCTGTGACCTTCCAGGTGTTGCTGGAGTACAGCTCCCATAATCCCTAACCATTGGCCCTGCTGGCTGGGTCTTCAGGGGAAGATTGATTGCTCAGCGGTAGAGCACATGCTTCACTTACAAAAGGTCTCCATTTCAATTCCCAGTATCTCCAGATAGGGCTAGGGAAGATACTAAAATGTAGTCTACCACACTGGCCCCTCTTTTAGTTATGAAAGTATAAAACCCCTTAGATGAATCAAATTTGGAACCATTTAGACAGATGAGGTGAGCACTTAGCAACAAACTATATAAAGCATGCCCATTATTATTTAACACCTTATTGTACGATGTGCGCGGTAGTACTACCAGTTCGCCAGGACATAAAGCAGGAGGGTCAAAAAATTTGGAAAAACTAGATCCTAGTCTGGCATTAAAATCACCACCAATGATTAAATTATGTGTGGGATAATATTGTTGAATTTGTTCTATAAATTCAGAAAACTCTTGCCATAACAAGGAACGACACCTCTGGTCATAAGGGGGAAAATAAACATTAATACATATGAAATGGTCAGAGGGGGGAAAGTTTCAGGAGAAATAGTTAAGGCTTGGCAATTTTCAGGGGTCCCACATGACAGATACTAGGGCATTGAGTTCAGTAGAAATTAGAAGCGCTAGTCCACCACTAGCGCGACCTTTCTGAACCAAACGTCTAGCTGGTTTAGTCCAGCTTTTAAACCCATCAATGTGTAGGTGGTGATCTTCAGTTAGCCATGTCTCTTGCAGGCCTAGGATGTCGTACTGGCGAAGAAAGGTTAAGAACTCAGGGTCAGAAGCTTTATTGTTCCAACCAGCTATGTTCCAAAACAAATAATTGGACTCTACCAGGGAGGAAGGGACCTGGGGCTTAGATGAAACTGAATGGGCTAAAGTGCCTTCAGATTGAAGCAATGATTTTCAATTAATTGAATCGTCTAATAATTGAATTTGGTCTATATCACACACTAACGTTTGTGGTGGGCAATTTATGTCCCCGAGGGGAGAGCTGGGAAAAGTGAGACGAATGAGTGGTTGATCTGATCTCATGCGGGGCCAGGCAGCATCTTTCCGTCCAAGTCGGGGATGACGGGATTGAGGCTCCTTCTGATGAACAGGGTGGAACCGCACTAGGATTTATTTGAGGACAAGAATGGCCTACAGAAGAAAGTTTTTGTTGATGGTACAAATCTGCCTTTAGACGTTCAAGTCTGTTGATTATGTTTGTTTGTTCAGCTACAGGGAGATCAGGGAAAATCTCAATAAGTTGGAGATCTTCCGACCCTCGATTCATTTTGTATGTCGGTAGAAGGGCCGAGTAGGGCCGTATCAACCAAATTGATAGGAGCTATTGGAGAAGCGGGGAGGTTTGTGGATTTACATCCAGGAAGACTAGAATGAAAAGATCTAATCCCCAAGGGAAAAGGAGGGGATACATTCTTAAAACAATGAGTAATAAATAATCCGTGATCCACCAGGTAGGATTTTAAAGAATAAAACTTCTTAGCTATCACATTATTTATAAAGGTTATTATTACCTTAGTCATACGTTGATTACTATAAAGAAATAAAATTTTACTTATATCTACAGGAGCTATTTGTAGCGGTACACAGGAGATTAAGTATTCGCACAATTGAAATTTGTTCGGGTAGTGGCCACGTTTCCTCAAAAAGTTTGGAAAATTGAGGAGAACCACTTTGTTTTGTTCGATGACTAAATTCATGTGGGACTGTGACAAATCAGTTTCCAGTACCTTACACGATGGAAAATTCAAAGAGGGCAGAACAGAAGACTTATTTCTCGTAGGCTGTGTAGTCTCCGCTGGAACTCCTGAAGGCTGATGTTGTGATTTATGAAAAGAAATAATGGAAATGTCTTTTCCCGGACAATCTGAACGATCTTCAACGTTGGGTGAACTTGGCTTCAAACAAACAGACATGGTAGTTGATTGCAATGATTTAGAGTCTAAAAGTTTCAGAATTTCAAATAATGGAGTAAAATTTAATTTTTTATAAGAAGGATTCTTGTAGTTTTTCACATTCTTGGGCTTCTTGAAATTCTTCACTGCTTTTTTACGTTTCTTGGATTTGTTGGAATAGGAGGGTAGATTAAGAGGGTCAGCGCACTTTGCGTGATCCTCCTTAATAAGTGTTAGTATCTTCCCACTTGCTGGACTGTATAAAGGGTTTTACCACTGAAGATAGATCTGATAGCGATCATCTCCCCCTTTCTTTGAAATTAGCTGTCTCAATTGGTCACCTGTCCCCCTTGCAGTCTTTTCCAGATACTGAAATACATCAGGGCCCAAAACGCCGCAGATGGTGCCCTATATTACTCGATGAGGTCAAATCTATATTAATGTCTCCTAAGTTACTGAACCTTTGCCTAAATGCATCCTCTCCATCAATGGATGTCATTGAGACATTCGAACGAATTTTAAACCATCTTTATTCGGTCGTTACTTCATCTAAGAGTTTCCCAGTTAACGTACGCTCTGGTGGCAAACCATGGTTTGATAAGTTCTGCCTGGCAAAGAAAAAGCAAATCGGTTTTCAAACTCGCTTTCTTCGTTATCATTACTCGGAAACGGCCCTAGCCAAACTTTTAAATCTAAAAAAATATTATAGTAATCTTTTAAAATCTAAAAAATTACTTCATACCACCTATCTTTGGCAACGATTAGGCGTGGCTGCCCATCAGGGCAACCAGGGGGAATTTTGGAGGCTGGTTCATGGTACTCTATTTGATAAACCGTTTATAGCTATTCCCCCTATTCTCCCACAAACATGGATTTCCCATTTCCAAGTCGCGTTTGGTGATTTATCTTCTCTAGGGCAAGATTTTCCTACTATTCCCAGAAATTGCCCCTCATGGCCCCCGGTTTCGGAAGCAGAAATTGATACTTTAATCTCTGCTTTCCGCTCAGGGAAAGCCCCGGGACAAGACATGATTCCTCCCGATTTGTACCAAGCATTTCCATCTTGGTGGTGCCCTATTTTAGCGGCTTTATTTTCAAAGATCAATGAATCAGGATGTATCCCTCATGGCTGGAAAACAAGCATAGTGGTCCCTATATTCAAAAAAGGGGATCCCACATGCCCGTCCAATTATAGACCCATTAGCCTGTTGGATGTAGCGGCAAAGCTTTATGGGAGGTACCTCTTAAGGAAACTTCTTGACTGGGATAAGGAACATTCTATTATATCGGATGTCCAGGCAGGTTTTAGGGATGGGGCTTCCACAATTGACCAATTGTTTATCCTACACCATTTCATTATGAAAGTTAAAAAGAAGTCCTTACCATCCCTCTTCCTAGCGTTTATTGATTTTGCGGCGGCTTTCGATTCAATTGATCGCCCCCTCCTATGGAGGAAACTAGAAAAGGCTGGAATTGACAAAAGACTGTTATGGCTCCTACAAATCCTTCATCATGACACTGTTATAAGAATTCGCCTTGGTTTCAATGGGGTTTTATCTCAAAAAATCCCAATGAGAAAAGGTGTTAAACAGGGTTGCCTATTGGCCCCCTTTTTATTTAATTTCTTTATTAATGACATTGTCCTGACTATGACCTCACCCAATTTTTTTCCACCCTCGATTAAAGATAGAAAGATTCCGGTTTTATTATATGCAGATGACTTGCTTTTGCTTTCACAGAATAGGACTGGCCTTAAAAGAATGCTTTTCAATCTACAAGAATATTGTGATCTACAACTTCTCCAAATCAATTATTTAAAATCTAAAATAATGATATGTGGAAAGTATAGCAAAGCCAAATCGTCTTGGCTTTTGAACGGCCACAACATCGAACAGGTCCACACCTTTAAGTATCTGGGAATATATATTAGCAACAAACTGTCCTGGTCCCATCATTTGGCTCACATTAAACTTCAAGCATCTAGAGCCCTGGGCCTATTGAAGAAATTATTCTTCTCTAAAGGTGGCCAATTATTGAAACCCATGTCCCACCTCTATATATCAAAAATACTCCTGTCAATTTTGTACGGGAGTGAGATTTGGGGTCCCTCTTTGCGTTCAGTGCTTGAGCCAATCCAAAACTCTTTCTTTAAGCAAATCTTAGGTTTACCCGTAGGCACTCCAGCGGACTTTTTGAGATCAGAACTCAACTCGCCCTCTTTAATGGCTAGGATCGATTTAGCATATTTACGTTTCTGGAATAAACTCTCTGTTAACGATCCTCCTTCTCTATCCAAATTATGCTGGATAGACCAGATGGAAAATGGGGGCTGGGCGCAAAATTTTTTCGCCCTAGGTCTCCAGTATCTTTTAACCCCTGCCACGATTGCCAATTCTAACCCGAAATCATTGCGGAATCTGATCTATGAACAGGAGGCCAAACAAGATAGTCTAAAGATTACAACTTCTCGTTTTTCACATTGGTATATTCATATCAAATTAAATAATGCATGGCCCAATTATTTGGATATTTTGACTAGGGCTCCCCTCCAAAGAGCCTATACCGAATTACGTTTTCAAACGATGCCCACAGCGACCTTACGAGGTAGATATTTGGGCACCCCTTACACTGAAAGATTATGTATAGCTGGGTGTTTGGTGCCGGATGATGTGTTACATTACATGCTGGACTGCCCAATGTTTTCTACTCCAAGAGCCAAATTTTTAATTCCGCTATTTCAGACATATAATGCTGTAAACAGTTTCCAGCTAGTGGTTTTTTTATTATCAGCTGTAGACCCAAATGTAATAATTTCTACTGCTAACTTTGCCCTCGCAGCGAAGAAGCTTAGAGTTAGTTATATTAAGAATAATGGTCATAAATAAATATTTAAGTTTGTTGTATTTTAACTAATTATTTTAATTTTGTATCATGTACATATGTTAATATTTCTTTTGTAACAGCCTTTGGCTATATACAAATAAATGAAAATGATGATGAGATAGGGCTAGGAAAGATGCCTACCTTAAGTCCTGGAGAACCCCTGAATTGAACAGCATTTATTGCATTAGTCCATAGACCATAGCAAGTTAAAACAAGGTACCTAAACTTTCACCAAAAGTGCAGTATTCAAAATTAACATTTATTCATAAAATATGTACATATCCTGAAAATAAAATGGGCTTTGCTTATAAGACAAATAAACATTACTAAATGGGCTCCTGCTGGGAGGAAGGACGGGATATAGATCAAATAATAAACAAACAAACAAACAAATAAATTTTGTGTGTGTGAGAGAGAGACTGAAGGTGACATTAGGAGATTGTCAGGATATATTTTAGTGCTACAATGGCTTCATATCTCTGACAACTTACAGAAATGGAATCCAAAAACTTTTTCCTGCGTTTAGCGGCCTTTAGTGCAAACAAAGCAACCCTCCACGTCACATACTGGAAGTCACTGTCAACCATATAGATGGACCAATGATCTGGTTCAGTATAACACAGGAAACAGGCTCCCTAATCCATGAGACTTGATTGATTAGAATGATTGGATGCATTAGAAAGATTGCTTACAGTGTAGGAGTCTCTTAGCGTGGGGGACTTGCAATCTAGAAAACGAAACAAGGGAGGCAGAGATAAGCAAACGGGAAGAATGTGGGATCATTTTAAGTTACATATATTTAGGCTATACTTTAATCCAGGAGTTTGCAAACTGTGGTCCGCAGACCCCCAGTGGTCCACAAGCTTCATTCAGGTGGTCTTTATTATGTCTGTGAAGAACACTTCCAATCTGAATTCTAAAGAATTTGAATTTTTATGCAATAAATACAGTATAAGAAATAAAAGAAGTAATAAAATACCATTGGAATTATGTAATAACTAGCACAAAGCATTACAGTTGTTAACACCAGGCAGAAAAATTGTTGAGTGATCTGCCAAGACCCTCAGCAATTTTCAAGTAGTTGGAGGGGGGAAGGTTTGGGATCCTGTATTATAGAGTGTGAGGTCTAGGTAGCTGGGTCAAAGGCTTCACAGAGAAATTAAAAGAATAATATATTAAAATAAATAGAACCTCCAAATACCTCAGAATACCAGCTGCTGTGGACTAAAGACTTGGTCATCGCCTTCATAGTCTGCATACAGTAGGAGTTTCCATTTGATTGGATGCAGGTGAAAACAAAATGCTTAACTGATCAACTGATCAAGCTAGACAGTTCATATGACTTCATACATGTATAATTTTGGTGTATATTGGATATAATTTATTTAAGAGTCAGGTTTTAATTTTTCAGGTTTTAATGTTTATTCTTATATAAGTGCTGACATAACAATGCCCTTAGGAATAGTTCTTCCTTTAAGAGCTACCTATTCCAATGTCGATAGTGATTTAAAATTGTTACATGATGAAAGCTTGAGCTAGTATTTATGAAGTTAGAAAATAATATGGACTGCGCTACTGAAAATTGTGCAAATCTGCTTAGTCTGTCATCCTATACACACTTACCTAGTTTTGTCACTATATGCCTTCAAGTTGATTATGACTTATGGCGACCCTATGAATCAGTGACCTCCAGTATAAACCACCCTGTTCAGATCTTGTAAGTTCAGGTCTGTGCCTTCCTTTATGGAATCAATCCATCTCTTGTTTGGTCTTCCTCTTTTTCTACTCCCTTCTGTTTTCCCCAGCATTATTGTCTTTTCTAGTGAATCAGGTCTTCTCGTGATGTGTCCAAAGTATGATAACCTCAGTTTCATCATTTTAGCTTCTAGTGATAGTTCTGGTTTAATTTGTTAATTTTCTAACACCCAATGGTATTTCATCCTAAGGCAACTCCTGTGCACACTTTCCTGGAAGTAAGCCCTGTTGAACATCTTAGGACTTACTTCTTAGGAAACATGTACAGAATGTTGTACGTATTCTTTCCAGCAGGTGTATTTGTGCATTATTATTATTATTATTATTATTAGTAGTAGTAGTAGTAGTAGTAGTAGTAGTAGTAGTAGTAGTGCATAACTTGTAGTCGCTTGTTATCCAAAGGTCTCCAAGTAACTTGCAACACCATTTAAAAACATAAGCATAGATACATTATGCCATTTAAAAATCCTATAAAACACCTATTTTTAAAATATATACACAATGTATATTTAGAGAAAGGTCTAGTAATAGATTATTCAGAAGATTCTTCTAATACAATATAATAAGTTTGTTGATACATGTTTTCCTTTGATTGTCAAGCTCATCCTCTGAAAACTCAGTATAAGGACAGATTTAAATAAGATAACTGCTAGTGTGAGGCTGCTAAAAAGCACTTGAAGGAAATGGGTATGTTTAGCCTGCAGAAGAGGAGACTGAGAGGGACACGATTGCGTTCTTCAAATACTTGAATGACTGTCACATAGAAGAGAGCAAAGACTTGTTCTCGGCTACCCCAGAGAGCAGGATAAATCTAATCAGCTTAAGCTTCAGGAGGGTAGATTTTGATGGAACATTTAGAGAAACCTCTTGATGATAAAAGCTCTTTGAGAATGGAACCAATTACTGGGGGGAGGGGTTCTGCCTTTCTGGAGGTCTAAGATAAGAGCCAGTATAGTGGAGTGGTTGGAGTGTCAGACTGGAACCTGGAAGATCAGGGTTCAAATCCTGCTCGGCCATGAAACTTACTGGGTGACCATGGGCCAGTCACTGTTTCTCAGCCTAACCTACCACACAGAGTTGTTGTGAGGATAAAATTGGAAGGGGGAGAAACCATGCTTGTATGCCACCTTGAGCTCCTTGGAGGAAAGGTGGGATGTACATGTAATAATAAATAAATTATATATATATTCAAGCAGGAGGCTGGGCAGTCATCTTGTTGGGCTGCTTTAACTCTGGATTTCCTGCATTGAGCAGGGGGTCTAGAAAGACTCCTCCAACTCTGTAATTCTACCAGACCACTGACTGGACACACGGGCTTGAGCCTCTTAAATATTCCATGGAACACTGCATCATGGCATCTTTCACATAGTGCTCATCTTGTGTCCAGTTTCTTATTGTAAGTAGAAAAATGTTTCAACTAATATTAAAGATGTAACAGATTTGTCAAAGGCTAGTAATGCTGTCCATCTCTAATAGCAATCAGTGATGGAGAACAGAGAGAGTCCTTGTAGATTTTAGTGCTTGCTTGCATTTAAAAAAAAAAAAACCCCACAAAACCATGTGGGAATACATGGTGAGCATCTTGGCACATTATCACTGCAGTCACAACACTATCCTGTGAAAATGATTGATTACAAAAAATTGGTTGGCTTTAGCTGTGAGAAACAGGGAGCTGTGACTGGAGAAACAGGACCACGTTCCAGTGCAGATTAGAACAAATCCTCTCTAACCTTGGAAGGGGGAAACATCTGCTACATGTCTGGACTTCCATGAAGCAACAGACCTTTGTTCTATCTTCTGAAGGTGGTACTTTTGTAAACTCGGTTACTGTGCTCCACTCCAACTGTCGGTGCCTGAAATTAGTTAGCCTATCAATAGTAACCTAAGTATTTACTGAGTTTCCAAACATGAAAGCACATTTTTCTATACTTTAAGCCTTTTAGAACTCAACACCAAATGAAAGGGCAACTGGTACTGGAACCACTGGGAAACTAGTTCTTGAACTAGTATTTGAACTTTAACATACATTAATACTCCTATAGGAGAGAAAGTTAATTGAGTCCCCCAAGCAATTTATTCCAGTTCTAACTTATACTGGCATCCTTTGAATTAAGCTAGTGTGACAAGTTGAAGAAGCTGGCTATGTTTAACCTGGTGAAGAGACATTTAACAGGCCATATTGGAAGGGCTGCCTCAGATATAATGGAGCGAATTTATTTTCTCTTGACCCAGAAAGTAGGACTGGAAGCAGTGGGTTCAAATTACAAGAAAAAGGGTTTAAACTAAATATTAGAAGAACATCCAGAATGTGCAAACTGTTCCAACAGTAGAGCAGACTGCCTTGGAAGGTGGTGATCTCCTTCATAAAGGTTTTTAAGAAGAGAGCAGTGATGTTGTGCATTGGCAGAGGATGGGAATAGATGATGTTTTGATGTCTCTTCCAACTCTTTCATTTTAAGCTGCAGCTTAAAATCGTATTGTAATATAATTCTAATGGGAACAACAATCAATGCCATTCGTCTCTGTATAATTAATGTCATAGTCATAGGAAATGTCTGGTTGTTTCCATTTAGCTGTGACTGAATTTCCACTATGCCTGTATTTCCATATATAGCTGTGTTTGTTATACAGATCAACTGTGTGTTTGGGGTTAGGGCAGAATATTTTATTTTAGGGAAAGCAAAAATACATCTCTTTTAAAAATTCAGCTCAAATACAGCATTAAAGTTTGCATTAAAATTAGGGTGGGTGGGTGGCCCACTTTTGTCTCAGATACTGTGAAAAAAATTGCAGTTTAACATTTTTAAAGCTGTGGTTTCCGTGCTATAATTGAATTATGCAACAATTTCTAATAAAAAAAATTATTCTGACCGTTAGGCAGCCAATTTAAATGGCTGCATCCAAAGAGCAGGCGCAGGCAAGTGCTTACATGCTCATGCTTGTGTTTCCGTGTATATTTGCAGACTAGCCATTCCTAAAGTTTCCTGCATATCTGGCCTATCTAAATTCACATCCACATACTCCAATGGTATGGTTGCATATTATTCATGGCAATTAGTTGGCATGACATTTGGAATATTGTATACTGTTTTGATTGTACAGTTCTCATTGTCTTCTCAAAAAGGATATAATAGAGGTGGAAAAGGTACTGAGGAAGGCAGCCAAAATGATCAGGGATTTGGGACAATGTCTCTACAAGTGTCCGGGACTTTTTAGTTTAGAAAAAGATAGCTAAATGGGAGCATGCTAAAAGTTTTTATAAAATTATTCATGGGGTAGAGGAAGTGGATAGAGAGACATTTTTCTCTCTCGCAGTGCCAAAACGCAAGGCATCTAATAAAATCAATATTCAATGGGTTCAGGACAGACGAAAGCATTTTTTTTTTGCATGACACATTATTTTATGGCACTCACTGTCACATGATATGGTGATGGCCAATGGCTTAGATGGCTTTTGAAAGGGACTGGACTAATTCATGGAGTATGCCAGTCACAATGGCTGTACGGAACATGCAAGGTTCAGAGACTGCATGCCACAGAATACTAGGGGAGCAACATAAAGAGGGGACTGTTGCCTTCAACTCCTGTATGTGGGCTTACTTGGTTAGCCACAGTAGGACACAAGATGCTGAACTACCTAGAGTAGTCTGCTTTATTAGGGCTCTGTTTTACGATATGGCAATGGTAACTGGATTAGATGGCTTTAAAAGGAGATTAGGCAAATTTTTAGAGGGTAGGTGTCTCAGTTATCATTAGCCATGGTTTCTAGGTTAAAACTCCAGATTTTAGAAGTAGTGTTCCTTTGAATACCAGCTTCTGGGGGATGGGGGCAAAAAGCAAGAGACTGTTGCCTTCAGACCCTACATGTGGGCTTTCCAGACCCAGTTAGCTAGCCATTTTTGGAAACAGGATGTTGGATGGGATCAGCCCTCCCCAGCCTGGTGCCTTCCAGGTGGTGATGAACTGCATGAGCTCCAGCCAGCATGAACAGTGGTCAGGGTTGATGGGAAGTGTAGACCAAAACATCTAGAGGAAACCAGATTGAAGAAGCCTGGACTAGATGGTCATCTTATGTTCGCAGTGAAGCTGCTCCCTGGCAACTGGATATGTGTAGGTAAAAGTCCTTGGGAGAAGCTTGGTAGTTACTGATTCCAAAAAGGGGACCCTCAAACTCCTTGCATGCATGGAGCTTCCCACATGCTGCTTTGTATCTTGACTATGATTTTTTTTAAAAAAAATCTAGTTAGTGTATTGAGCTTTCTTTGTTGTTTTTAAATGTTCTTTGTGGTACACAATGGCAAAATTATTATTTAATTTGTCAACTGATATATTATCTTGAATGTTAACAGCCTGTTGGATCTGCCACCTGAAAAGATCAGCAGTAATTAGTCCTGCATCTAAGATAACAGCAACTTACCCAAGTTGTGATTACTGTGTGATACAGGATGCCTGTTTGGTTCCTGTCCTTGCTTCAGGTTGTCTTTCCAGATGCTGTCTGCTTGCAGAAGCTGAAGGGAAGATCCAAGGCCTGTGTTGCTGGGACAGTTTGGGGAACTTGGTTGTTAATGAATGAAAAGGAACATTTGAGGGTTTTGTCACCACAAGCTTAACTGCAAGATGACTGTGTTGCTAGTCATTGCTTTATTGAACTGGCCTAGTTCACACTGCCAAATTCCTGCACCGTGATAATTGCAGCCTTCCAGGTGTCTAGTGTGTGAAATGGGTAAGCAAAAGGCAAGGTAGAGGTTGTGGTGAAAGAGTTTTATGCTGAAACAACAAATATGTCTCTTTCCCATCAACCCTCAAACTTCACAATTTTTTATTATCTTCTTAACAGCCTTTCATGTTGAGCAGTGTTAGTGCTGGCTGTCCTTACAGTCTGCACATACAATCTCTCTCTAATTATAGACAAAGCAAATATGAGACGGTTTTGCAGCACTAACGAGTTAAAAGTCTGCAATGTTTCTCACATCCAAGTATGGTAAGAAATGCATTCTTATACATGTAGTTATATTGAGTTGGAAATACAGTGGCATATTTGTGGTATGGTTTATAAAACATATTTTTATGATGCAATTTTATTCTCAGGTAACATTAATCTTGTGGAACGTGCAACTTTAACGATAATGAAGGGAAGGAGAGAGGAGAGGCTCTGCTACAGACATAGTGCTGAGATTAAGGATAGTAGTGTAGCACTTGGGAAGCTAAAATATTTATAACAGTCTCAGAGGATGTCATTTCTGATCAGCCAGTCCATCTTCTTGCTTTGCTGCACTCTGAGGTGGCAATCAATCAAAACACATTTTCTTCAGTGCCCAGCGGTGTCGTTAGTATGTATTAGAAGCTGGGCTTTTAGTTTTACAGCTGCAGCCCTCTGGAAGGAGTTACCAAATGAATCAGTTACCAGCTTAAATTAGGCACCTAGTGTTCAATAGCTATTTAGGCAACTATTGAAGGCTTTCCCTGAAGAGTGACCCAGTCACTTTGTGGAATCAATTGTAGAAATTGTTTTATTGCTTTTAGTTTACCAAGTTTGTAGTATTTTGCATTTGTATTGTACACACTTTGGTAGCTTTTGCTTGGAAGCCATTTATAAATCTGCAAATAAAATAAAATACTTAGTGTCTGCACAGCTGCATCAAGTCAGCATGGTTGGAAATCTGCCAAGGGCCCACATCCTAGCAGGGCTCCACTATCAGGAGACCCCCAGATCTGCTCCTCCTGTTCACCATTGCAACCTGTTTGCCTATTCACCCACCTCTTGCTTTAAGCAAGCCAACAGCTATATAATGAAACAGAAGCAATAGATGCCATTGCCCGCTTTCTCGTTGGCTGTCTTCCTGGCAGACAAACAGGTGGCAGTGATGATGAAGTGGAGCGGCAGAATCTGGTGCTAATGCAGGAAGGAGTAGACTAACTCCTTACTGGGGGAGCTCAGAGAGGGTGTCTTGCATAAGGGCCTTCTAAAACATGGAGCCAATCCTATCATATAACATTAACAAGATGTCATCTAACTGGTGGAATCATAATAAATGTTATAGTACACTTTATAGTACGACTGTACACATGGACATCACCAAATGGTCAATAGAGGAATCAAATTGGTAGCAGAAGATGGAGAAGTTCCATACTTTCTGCAAAAACAAGACCAGGAGCAGACTGCGGTACAGATCATGAACTGGTCGTATCGAAAATCAGACCTCAATGGATGACTAAAGAAACTCTTAAAATGGTTAAAGAGAGAAGGAAAGCAAAAGCAAAAGGAGATAGAAACACAGTTAGAACCCTAAATGCAATAATACAGCGACTAGTACGTAGGGACAAAGAGAACTATTACAATAGTTACTGTATAGAAATAGAAGAGGGCAACAAAAGGGGTATCACAAGAGCCCTGTTCCAAAAGATTAGAGAAATGAAAGGGACATTTAAACCAAGAGTAGGGATGTTGAATAATCAACGGGGAACACACTAACTGACCGAGATGAAATAAAAGGAAAATGGAAGCAATACACTGAAGAGCTCTATAAAAGAGATGCCAGGATGACAGATTCATTCATGGAGGAATCGTATGATGAAGAACCAGAAATTTTAGAATGCGAGGTGAAAGCTGCTCTTAAAATACTTGGAAGAAACAAATCACCAGGAATAGATGGCATACCAATAGAGTTACTACAAGCTACTGAGAAGGAATTTGTCCAAATTTTGACAAAAATTTGTCAAGAAATATGGAAAACTAAACAATGGCCCACAGACTGGAAGCGTTCCATATACATCCCAATTCCAAAGAACGGGGATCCCAGGGAATGCAGTAATTATCAGACTATTGCCTTAATATCCCATGCAAGTAAAGTAATGCACAAGGTTCTACAACAAAGGCTCTTACCATATTTGGAGCGAGAAATGCCAGACATCCAAGCTGGATTTAGAAAGGGAAGAGGCACCAGAGATCATATTGCAAACATAACATTGGATAATGGAACGGACCAAGGAATTTCAGAAGGAAATCACCCTGTGCTTTATAGATTACAGCAAAGTGTTTGATTGTGTAGATCATGAAAAACTATGGAATGCTTTAAAAGCAATGGGGGTGCCACAGCATCTGATTGTCCTGATGCGCAACCTATACTCTGGACAAGAGGCTACTGTAAGGACAGAATATGGAGAAACCGATTGGTTCCCCATCGGAAAGGGTGTGAGACAGGGGTGTATTTTATTACCCTATTTATTTAATCCATACGCAGAACATATCATATGGAAAGCGGGATTGGACCAAGATGAAGGAGGTGTGAAAATTGGAGGGAGAAATATCAATAATTTAAGATATGCAGATGACACCATATTATTAACAGAAACCAGTAATGATTTGAAACGAATGCTGATGAAAGTTAAAGAGGAAAGCACAAAAGCAGGACTACAGCTGAACGTCAAGAAGACTAAAGTAATGACAACAGAAGATTTATGTAACTTTAAAGTTGACATTGAGGACACTGAACTTGTCAAGGATTATCAATACCTTGGCACAGTCATTAACCAAAATGGAGACAATAGTCAAGAAATCAGAAGAAGGCTAGGACTGGGGAGGGCAACTATGAGACAACTAGAAAAGGTCCTCAAATGCAAAGATGTATCACTGAACACTAAAGTCAGGATCATTCAGACCATGGTATTTCCGATCTCTATGTATGCATGTGACAGTTGGACAGTGAAAAAAGCAGATAAGAGAAAAATCAACTCATATGAAATGTGGTGCTGGAGGAGAGCTTTGCGCTTACCATGGACTGCAAAAAAGACAAATAATTGGGTGTTAGAACAAATTAAACCAGAACTATCATTAGAAGCTAAAATGATGAAACTGAGGTTATCATACTTTGGACACATCATGAGAAGACATGATTCATTAGAAAAGATAATAATGCTTGGAAAAACAGAAGGGAGTAAAAAAAGAGGAAGGCCAAACAAGAGATGGATTGATTCCATAAAGGAAGCCACAGACCTGGACTTACAAAATCTGAACAGGGTGGTTCATGACAGATGCTCTTGGAGGTCGCTGATTCATAGGGTCACCATAAGTCGTAGTCGACTTGAAGGCATATAACAACAACAACACTTTATCATAGACAATGATAAAAAAAAGTTGCATTCAGGCTGGAAAATGGTGGTTAATAATATTTTAAGGGCTATAATATCACTTGGAAGGTATTTTACTGAACACCACGCTGGATGCTACTCTTTTGCATTGGAGAGCCTAGATACAGGCTCCCATCCCGGAAGCATGCAATGTCAAACTGGTTCACTAGTAGAACTGTATCATGTGTCCCATGGGCCTATTTAAAATATCAGTAGATATATATGGTTTGGATCAGCGTTCTCCAACCTGGTGCACTCCAGAGGTTATTAGACTACAATTCCCCATCAGTCCCAGCCAGCATGGCCAATGGCCAGGAACAATGGGAGTTGTAGTCCAACAACATCTAGAGAGCACTGTGTTGCGGAAGCCTGGTTTAGATGAGGTCTTGGTAATTTCTTTGTCTTTTCTGCAGTGCTTAATCGTTAATGCTTAATATTTATGTTGAAAGAAAGGTTCAGAGATGGCAGCAAAGTTCTCCCCACCATCAAGACTGAGAATTTGTGACAGCCTGTGCTGCATGGTTGGCTAGGGTGAGAAGGTTGTGAAAATTGCTTTGTCAAAGCAGGAGCCAGAGCTTTGCCTCCCAATTTTTATTGTGTGGACTGTTCTCTCTCTTAATTGCAGTTAAGTGCCATCTCTGGAAGAGAGAGCAATACATTTAGTATATTAACACATTTTAGTAGAATTACTTTGCTGCAAGCATCACTGTGTGATCCATTATTTCTACATGAATGACACGCAGAGATGAATGAACTCATGGTTTGTAGTTATAAAATCTAAAGTTTTAGAGGATGTTATATTTAGAAACAAATAAAACATTTTTATTGGGATCGTCATGGGTCTTGAAATACAGTACAAAGATAATGTGTCATAACTGCTAAACAATACATAAATAAAGAATAAAAGCTGCAGCATAATAAAGGATAAAAGCTGCAGAGAGGCTTCAGTGATTTGGAGATATCCTGCCTAATCTCCACCATAATTTCATACCTATTTGTGCATGTAGCGAACAGTATGTTCACACCAAGGAACAGTTAAAAGGAACATGCTGAACAAACTTACTAGGTACTTAAAAGAAGTTGGGGTGCAGGTCCATGATGCAATTTCGCATAAAAACTTCTTATTCTACTGTACATGTACACACAGTGGAATAGCAATTATGCTTCCAGACCTGTGGAATATATATAACCTCCTGTAGCCAAGTGGGTGGAGTGCCCACATGGTTGCAGGAGGTTTCTCTGATTCCAGAAGTCTAGAAGCAGAGTTCCATTTCCCCAGCTCTATTTGGGGGTGGGTGGGGAGCATATTGTCATTGGGATCATAGTGGGGAAGGGAAGCTTTAAATACTTTTTGCTCCTCTCTGAACTTCCAATCATTCTTGTCCCTGATTGCACGTTTTGGGGGAGGGGGGAGATGAAATAAATAGATATATGGCAGTGTTACTTATTGTGTATTTATTAGATTTATTTCCCACCCTTCCTCCTAATAGGAGCCCAGGGCCCCTACTGGAAAGGGAAGTGGTGATTCCTGGAGAAGAGAGAATGAAATGGCTGGATCACTATCAGTGCAGGCAATTACTGGCCTACATAGGTCAGAACAGTTGTGTCTGTACTGGAGGAAACCTCAGTACTTCCCATGGTAATACAAACACACACACACACACACACACAATCAGAAACTGAATGGGGAAAACCTGGAAGAAGGATGTTTTAATCACTGCTTTTTGGAGATGTCCTAAAAAGTGAGTGAACCGAAGTACGGTTGTTCCACATGAAATGTGGAAGCAATGAAGAATTTACTGAGAGACAGACAAAGTGGTTTAGTGCTTAGAGCAGCCTTTCCCAACCATTGTGCCTCCAGATGTTGTTGGACCACAATTCCCATTTCTCCTGACCATTGGCAATGCTGGCTGAGGCTGATGGGAGTTGTGGTCCAACAACATCTGGAGGCACACTGGTTGAAAAAGTCTGGCTTAGAGTGTCAGACTAGGACTGGATATGTCTGCTTAACCATGAACCTCACTGGATGATCTTAGGCTAGCCAAACACCTCTTATCCTAACTTATCTCACAGGGTTGCTGTAAAAATAAAAGGTGCGGGAAGAACCATGAGCTCCTGAAGCTCATTCAACGGAAGGCAGGATAAAAATAAATAAATTCTGCTCACTTGTATACCACAAAAATCCATTAACATTATGCAGAGACCCACCAAATGCACCCTACTTTTCAATGCACATTCTCACTGTTTTAAGAATACTGGCTTTTAAGAATGCTTCTAGAATGATACACACAGGGTAATAGGTTTGTAAAGAGGTTCCTCAAGCTAGGGTTACCAAGGAATAAGAAAGTGGCTGATGAGTTTCCATGGAGAGCTGTCTTCTGCCTGTAAGTGTCTTTGCTAATTCAGGCAAAGCATTAGTGTCCTTTCTAGTTCAGGCAAAGCATTCGGTGAGCTCTCACTGAAGTGGGTTTAAATCCTTAGGCATACATTTTGATGATTTTAGTAATTAAAGATAAGTTACTTTCCACTTTATTGTGAGCCATATGATGATTAATGATAATAGCTAGAACTGGAAAAAGGATTGGGGCAATATTTGAAAAATAGGTTATGGTCAGTTCTCAATATGTCAGTAAACCCTCACTTTTCCCCATGTCTCCAACCCACCTGACCAGTTCCTATCCCTACCCAAGGTCCCTAGGATCCTCAGAATGTCTTATCTCTAGACATCCCCTGGTCCTTTACTCTGAAAGTCTGGGTACTCTTTTCATCACCAGATCTGAAGGCACTGAAGGTAGAGCCTGACACTGATTTTATGCCTTCTACGTTAAATTTTACCTTGTAGTCCCTTTAGTACCACTCCCTATATAGACCATCTTCCATCTGGAAACCTATGTCCTCACTGTGGGAGGCTGTGTGGATCCAGAATTGGCCTCCACAGTCACTTACGGACCCACTGTTAAAGACCTTAATTTGGAAGACAATCTTACTCGGCCATGAGTGATCGCCAATGAAAATGAATATATGTGTGCATATATATATATATATACTTTATATATATATATATATATACTTTATATATATATATATATATACTTTATATATATATATATATATACTTTATATATATATATACATACTTTATATATAGTATTTTAATTGTATTTATGTATTTTAATTTATTTTAATGTTTTTGTGATTTTATTGTTTACAATTTTATTAAGTACATGTTTGATTTTATTTTTGTAAGCCGCTCTGAGTGCCCTGCTATAGGGTAGAAGGGCGGGATAGAAATATTTAAAAATAAAATAAAAATCTTGTATTTGTAAGGCTGTTTCTATAATCCAGTGGCTCCTCCCAAGTCCTTTCTTCTCCTGCACCTCTCCTAGCTCACCACTGAGGTTGCAATCTCCAAACTCTGCTTTTACTTTGCCTTCACTTTGCTGCAAGCCACCTAAAAGGAGCTAAACCTACCCTCCTTATCTCTCCTCCCTGTTTCTGCTTTCTGTCCTCCCCAGCTCCAGGCTCCCACTCCCTTTGACCAGGACCTGCTTCCGCTGTGTCAACAGCTTCCCTTCTGCTGACTGCCTTGCTTTCAGTCTCCACACATGTGAAACCTGTTTCTGATCTGCCAGCTTATTATCTAGTAGGGCTGTTAATGGGGCAGCATGGAGATTGGTGCCGTCTGCTGCAGTCTCCTGACACTCACTTTTTTCTGTAGCTGAGCTAATCAAATTCTTAACATTTCATCTGATGCAAGTTATCATCTGATGGATGTTTGCATGTTTCTTTTAGCAACTTAGGATAATCGATGAGGCTTTTATGTTGTAATAGTGCTGGTAGCAATATCAGGACTATACTCTGATCTGTATGGTAAAATGGAACCCATATTTTAACAGTCTTTCAGGAGAATCAGTAAATTATTATTATTTTATTATTATTTTATTCAATTTATATACCGCCCACAGCCCGGGGGCTCTCAGGGCAGTGCACAACATAGATAAAATACAATAAAATTACAAAAACAGTAAAATATACATTATTAAACAAGTAAACAGCCAGATATACATTAAAAGCACAAATAGATTAAAATGCCTGGGAGAATAAAAAGGTTTTAACCTGGCGCTGAAAAGATAAAAGTGTAGGCATCAGGCGCACCTCATTGGGGAGACTGTTCCATAATTCGGGGGCAACCACTGAAAAGGCCCTAGATCATGTTACTACCCTCCGAGCTTCTCTGTGAGTTGGAGCTCGGAGGAGGGCCTTAGATGTTGAATGCAGTGAACGGGTAGGTTCATATCGGGAGAGGTGTTCCGCTAAGTACTGTGGTCCCGCGCCGTGTAAGGCTTTATAAGTCAAAACTAGCACTTTGAATTTGGCCCGGAAACAAATAGGTAGCCAGTGCAAACGAGCCAGAACAGGTGTTATATGTGCAGACCGCCTAGTCCTTGTCAGCAGTCTAGCAGCTGCATTTTGCACTAGCTGTAGTTTCCGAACTGTCTTCAAAGGCAGCCCCACGTAGAGCGCATTGCAGTAATCCAATCTAGAGGTTACCAGAGCATGCACAACTGAAGCGAGGTCGTTGCTTTCCAGATAGGGACGTAGCTGGGCTACCAACCGAAGGTGGTAGAACGCATTCCGTGCCACCGAGGCCACCTGCGCCTCGAGAGACAGGAATGGATCGAAAAGAACCCCCAAGCTACGAACCTGTTCCTTCAGGGGGAGTGTAACCCCATCTAGAACAGGTTGAACATCCACCATCTGGTCAGAGAAGGCACTCACTAACAGCGTCTCAGTCTTGTCAGGATTGAGCCTCAGTTTATTAGCTCTCATCCAGTCCATTATCGCGGCCAGGCAGCGGTTCAGCACATTAACAGCCTCACCTGAGGAAGATGAAAAGGAGAAGTAGAGTTGCGTGTCATCAGCATACTGATGACAACGCACTCCAAAGCTCCTGATGACTGCACCCAGCGGCTTCATGTAGATGTTAAAAAGCATAGGGGACAGGGCCGATCCCTGCGGGACTCCACAATGGAGAGTCCAGGGTGTCGAACAATGTTCCCCGAGCTCTACCTTCTGGAGACGATCCACCAAGTAGGAGCAGAACCACTGCCAAGCAGTACCTCCAACTCCCAACTCCATGAGTCTCCCCAGAAGGATACCATGGTCGATGGTATCAAAAGCCGCTGAGAGATCAAGGAGAATCAACAGAGTAGCACTCCCTCCATCCCTCTCCCGACATAGGTCATCATACAGGGCGACCAAGGCTGTTTCAGTGTCAAAACCGGTCCTAAAACCGGATTGAAACGGTTCTAGATAATCGGTTTCATCCAAGAGCACCTGGAGCTGGCTGGCGACCACCCGTTCTAAGACCTTGCCCAGGAATGGAACATTCGCTACTGGTCTATAGTTGTTCAAATTATCTGGGTCCAGGGAAGGTTTCTTCAGGAGTGGTCTCACTACTGCCTCTTTTAAGCAACTAGGGACCACTCCATCTCTCAAGGAGGCATTTATCACTTCCCTGGCCCAGCCGGCTGTTCCAGCCCTGCCAGCTTTCACTAGCCAAGAGGGGCAAGGATCCAGTACAGAGGTGGTTGCACGCACCAGTCCAAGCACCTTGTCAACATCCTCAAGCTGTACCAGCTGAAACTCATCCAACAAATAAGGACAAGACCGTGCTCCGGATACCTCATTAGGTTCAACTGCCGTAATACTGGAGTCTAAGTCCCGGCGGATGCGTGAGATTTTATCTTGGAAGTGCCCAGCGAACTCATTACAGTGGGTGTCTGAAGGTTCTATAATTTCCTGAGAGCTAGAATGTAAAAGCCCACGGACAATTTTAAAGACTTCCGCTGGGCGGTTGAGAGATGATTTAATAGTGGCAGTGAAATATCGCTTTTTCACTGCCCTCACCGCTTCTGTATACAGTTTGGTGGAGGCACTCACCAAGGCGTAATTGCATCCGTCAGGAGTACGCCTCCATCTGCACTCAACCCTTCTCCTCTCTTGCTTCATCGCTCTCAGCTCTGGGGTATACCACGGGGCTGCATGAGCTCTGCATGGGATAGGTCGCGCAGGAGCGATCGTGTCCACTGCCCGGGTCATTTCCGTATTCCACAGTTCGACCAGGGCTTCGACAGGAGCGCCTGTCTTATCAGCCGGAAAATCCCCAAGAGCCCTTTGGAAACCCAAAGGATCCATTAGTCTCCGAGGTCGGACCCGCTTAATAGGTCCTCCACCCTTGCAGAGGGAAAGGGCGGCTGTAAGCCTAAACTTCGGCAAGCGGTGATCTGTCCATGACAATGGGTTCGAGAAAAAACTCCCCACCTCCAGATCACCATCTCCATGTCCAGTGGCAAAGATCAAATCAAGAGTGTGCCCCGACACATGCGTTGGGCCAGTAGCAAATTGAGACAGCCCCATGGTTGCCATGGAGGCCATGAAGTCCTGAGCTGCCTCAGATAAGCCAGCCTCGGCATGGATGTTGAAGTCTCCCAGTACTAATAGTCTGGGAGACCTCAACAGTACCTCCGAGACTACCTCTGACAGCTCAGTTAGGGAAGCTGTTGGGCAGCAGGGTGGACGGTACACTAACAGAATTCCCAGTCTGTTTGACCCAACACAAGGTGGAGGCATTCCAAGCCAGTCGTCACCTGGACAGGGTGCTTGATGAGTGAGAGAGAACTCCTATAGGCCACAGCCACCCCACCTCCCCGGCCCTCGGGTCTACCACAGTGCTGAACCATATACCCAGGTGGGCAAAGCTGGGAGAGAGCAAGTCCTCCCTGATCACCCACCCAGGTCTCAGTTATGCACGCCAGGTCGACACCCTCATCGACAATTAAGTCATGGACGAGGGAGATCTTGTTGTGTACTGACCTAGCGTTTAGAAGCAGCACTTGGAGATCCGAGAGCTGGCTGATAGGACAACCAGCAGTCCTGCGGATGTGAGAAGGACCGGAACAAGATACAGACACAACTTGTCTGGGACGAGTTCCCCTTATCTGGCATGTTCTTCTCTGTCCTTAGGCAGTCCCCACTCTAGAGAGCTTAAACAACTGGATAAAACATTTAAAGAGGAGGATCAAAGAGAGAGGATTCAAATTCACACGTGTATATAACAAATGTGATTCTAAATTGTTGATCACACAATTGTTGTTATGCTGTTCTATGCATTTTTAATGCTTTCTTCTCTGCTCAATAATATTAATAAATTCCCACCCTCCTCAAATTGTAGTGTGTTTTTTGCTGTCATGAGAACTGGTGGCAAAATTCCCTTTTGGCTCTAATAGATGTAAAACTAGTTTTTAAAATTATTTCTGGCTTCTTAATATTCCAAATTTATCTCCATATAATTTTCTTCTTTGCCATGAAGAATGCTCAGTGAATGCTTTTTTGAAAAAAGCAAATGAAACAGTGCCATTGAAATAATTTTCAATCAAGTTCATTTTTTAAAAAGTGGGATGTTGTATTCAGGAAGAAAAATAAACTGTCTTATTTTTTCTTCTAACATTACATTCAGGTTCAAAATTGGTTACCTTTACCATTTATCCACACTCTGTGTTAAAATTTATTTTCAGCTTTATCCGTACTATGTCAGACGTGATCTCCCTTTTGGAAAAAAAATAATCTTAGATACCAGATTTTTGGCTGCTGTTACAATTTATGTAAGAATGAGGCTGGGAAGCAAGTGCTGCCAGTAAATGGAATGGCAAATTACTTGTTTGCTTGGCCCCAGACTCTTGGAACAAAATTGAATGCAAACCAAAAATAGAGGCAACTTTGAGGAGAACAGTTTCTAGAGTGAGATCAAGTAAGTACAACAGGGGTGCACTCCCCTTGTCCTTCTCTCAGTAAAGGTAATCCAGGCAACCAAAGTCGATTTAGTCCTATATCTAGGCCTAAATCCAAAGAGTACTTGCAACTGTTGCACCACATCAGAGTATGGAAATAGTGTCCAGAATGCTATGGAGGCAAGCAAGTTTCCCTTGCAAACAAGTCACAGAGAGCTGAATCTCCATTGCTGGAGCAGATGTCAGCAGGCCCTGGACACTACAAAAAAGATCCACTGAATGGCTACTTGAGGAGGCAGTGGAGGCAGGGGGCCTCCTTCGTTGCTCTCACTCACACAGCAAGCATGATTATGCAATTGCACTCGTGTTTGGCTTTACAGCCCATCTTTTGCCATTTGCAGTCTAGCCACTGTCCAGCTTGTTTCATCACCCATAGGTCTCAAATATACTAAGATGTAGAATAGGCTCCACAGCGCCAGAGAGGGCTTTACAAAGGTAGCCAGCCCTGCTCTTCTAAATAACCATTTGCACTGATACACTATAGTAATAAATAGTTTACTGTGTGAACCATTACAGCACAATTCTAGCCATGTCTACTCAGAAGTATATCCTATTGAATTAAATAGAGCAGCCTTTCCCAAACTTTGGATCTCCAGATGCTGCTGGAATACAGTTCTCATCATTCCTGACCATTGGCTATGCTGGCTGGGGCTGATGGGAGTAGTCAACATCTGGGTTGGGAAAAGCTGTATAGTAGGGGCTGAATTCCTGGTAAGTGGGATTAGGATGATAGCCTTGCCTGTCTGCACTTTTGGTAGAGCCTTATGCTTCTTTAAAAAACACTGTACGACTGGAAAGAGGCCCTTCTCAGCTTTTCAATGTTTACAAGTCTGTGCCAGGTGCATTATAGGTCCTTTTAAAAATATTGTGAAATGGCGAAATATTGTGAAGAAAAGATGGCTGTGCTTTTCTTTACTATCTGTCTGTGGGAATGCCTGTTTATATCATTATCATATACTTAACATTAATAACTTCAAAATAGCTTTTTCCAGATGGGTGAATACTATATCATTCATGTCAGCAGAATGTAAGATATCAAGCTGTTGAACTGAACAATGGAATTCAACTGTCTTAATAGCGAGTGTCATACAATATCCTATGTGTAAATGAATTGTGTTGGAAATCTGTTATTGAGCCTGTGTTGAAAAATTCTTTAGTCACTGTAATGATGACTTTCATGGAACACAGATACGTTTTTGTCGAGGATTTTCTGTGCTGCTAAGTTAATTTGTGGTTCTACTTTTGCAGTTGCCCTCTGTTAGGTAGCTATTGCCGATGACTTACAGGATATTTAGGATGTGGTCAGTGGGGCTTAATTTCCAGATAAATTGGGTTCAGATTGCAGCCTTAGCCATATGGTTTTATAAGGAACAATTCAAATGAGGGTGGTTGCCTGTACAAGTATATATAATGGCACAAGTATGTCCTGACTGTAATATAGTTTGGTTGGACCTTGTCTCATATTCATTATAAATTTCAAAATGTAGGTATTTACACAGATTTTGTCTATTTTGTTGTGTGCCCAGTTAGTATGCTTATATTTCCTGTATTTGTTTATATTTAATTACAAATAAAAATTGGTTCAAGTGCTTGATTGTGTTTCTCATGTTAAAATATAGTTATAGTCGTGAAGTCTCTTAACATCATTGGAGGAGAAATCTAGTCTTGCAGTAGGAAAAACCCAGCATGCTTATTTCATTCTTTGGGTCTATTGTTCCTGTTCCAGGTATGTTTGTGAGCCAGGAACACTACACTGAGCACATTATGAGCAAACCTTAATAAAATTTATCTCACCCTCATAGTTAGTACTTTAACAGAGGCCCTACACAGTATTGCACCTGTGGTAGAGGTATGGTGGATTGACTTTCTTTATGGCATAAGAGTAGAATAAAATGTGCATCTTTGCATACATATATTTATATATATCAAGGGTGGGGAACCTCCAGCCCAGAGGCCAAACTAGGCTTGGCAGAGGTTCCAATTTGGCCCAGCAGACTATTCCTGATAGATCATGCCCACCTGTTCCACACTTGATGTCATATGTGACATCAAGTATGGGGCATGTACCAATGTGGCTTCAAATGACCTTTTGGGAGCTCACGTTGAGATCCTGATTGTGCTATCGATGGAGTGGGATGTGCTCCCGCCATTCATCAGGTGATGGGAACACACCTTACTCCAGGAGCAGGAAGTTACTTGTATTCAAACTGCTGCTGAAACATTTAGTCACCCCCTCCATTTTAGCAACAATTTTAATGCAAACTGCTTCCTCTTCCTGCAACAAGCCTCTTTAAAGGCACACTGGGAGCATGCCTTCAAAGCGGCTCATCACCTGATGTAATTGTGACATCAAGTGATTGACAGGGAGGTTCCCCACCCCTGATACAGATAATAAATCATTTTCTGATCAATCAAGGGAATTGAAAATTATGATGACAAAGAATCATGATTCTGCAATATAATAGCTAAAAGCAGTTAGTATCCACAACATAAGCAGAAATAAAGCACAGCACATAAAGGATGCGTGGGCAAGATTTTTAAATAGAATGTTAATGAACACAGGGTTTTTAGCAAGAACATTTTGATTGTCCTGTTGTTGCAGCCTGAGGAAGATGTAGACAAGACGCTTGTGGCAGTGAGGCCAACTATGTGCCCTCTCGATACCTGTCCAGCATGGCTGGTAAAATCTAGTAGGAGGGAATTGGGTGGATATATCCAGGAAGTAATCAGTGCCTCACTACAGGAAGGAGTTATGCCCACTGCCTTGAAAGAGGAGGTGGTGCAGACTCTTGAAGAAGACCTCCTTAGATTCAGAGGTTTTAGAAAACTACCATTCAGTCTCTAATTTTCCCTTCCTGGGCAAGGTGATTGAGAGGGTAGTGCCCTTCCAGCTGCAGGTATGCCTAGAGGCAGCAGATTATCTAGATCCATTTCAGTCTGGTTTCAGGCCCAGTTTTGGCCTGAAACAGCCTTATTCCCCCTAATTGATGACTTCTGTTGGGAGAGAGACCGAGGAGTTTGGTTCTCCTTGACCTCTCAGTGCTTTTTGACACTATTGACCATGGGCGTTTTTCTGGGGTGATTCTTGGAGGTACAGTAGGGCCTCACTTTCCGGTGCTCTGCTAATGCGGCGGCTTTCATTCCCCATTTTAAAGCCGCTTTTGCTGCGTTTTGTGTCATTTTTGCGCAATGCGCCCCATTATACTCAATGGGGTTCCGCTTTACGACGATTTCCACTTCACAGCGGGGGTCCGGAACGGAACCTGCCATATAAGCAGGGCCCACCTGTACTGTTTTACAGGGGTTTTGTTCCTACCTGTAGGGTTGCTATCAGAAAGTAGTAGTAGGATATTGTTGTTTGGCTGCATGGCTTTTGGGCTATGGAGTCCCACAAGGGTCAATTCTGTTTCCTATGCTATTTGACATCTATATGAAGCCGTTGGGAGTTGTTATTTGTAAATTTGGAGCATGGTGTTGTCACTATGCTGATGACATACAGCTCCGTCTCCATTGGAATCAGGAGAGACTGTGGTGTTGGACAGGTGTCTGAAGGCAATGATGGACTGGATAGGGACCAATAAACTGAGGCTGAATCATGCTGTGGGTGGGTAGTTTCCATGTCTGGGAATTAGGTGTATGGCCTGTTCTGGGAGGGGTTGACCTCTCTCTGAAGGATGAGGTTTGTAGTGTGGGCGTACTAGATTCCAACTTGCTACTAGAGTCTGAAGTGGCTTCATATGGTGGGAAGACTCCAGTGGGATCCAGCTTTGCACCTTTAAAGCAGAGTACTAGGATCCCTTCTGGGGAGTGTTGGGGTCACATTATAAAATGTCTCACAAAAACTCCTGCATGATTATAGCGTATCTCATAAACTTAAACATAAAATTACTAAAGTAGTGGTGTCCACTTTATGAAATTCTTTACCCAAAAATATCTGTTCAACTCCCTATCTTTAGTTGCCTGGTGAGGATCTATAGCTCAGCTTTTCCCAACCTTTGGGTCCCCAAATGTTGCTGGATTACAACTCCCATCAGCCCTGGCGAGGATGGGCAATGGTCAGGAATTATGGGAACTGTAGTCCAGCAACATCTGGGGACCCAAAGGTTGGAAAAGGCTGCTATAGCTGATAATTGATCTGATCCCCTTATCATGGTTTGTTTCTGCTTTTTCTTGCTTCTCTTTCTAAATTTTGCTGATTAGTATTTAATTTGCAAATATGAATATTTTTAATTTTGTTATTTTATGATTGCTGCCTTTAAGGGTCTGTATGGATGGAAAGGCGAGAGAAAAATATTTTAATAATCTCTGCTGCTGAAGAAGTATGCTGCATGCATGGGTCAGGCCATCAGAACAGATAATTGGTTGGTGACAACCTATTCAGTCAAGCTTGTTGTAGTTTCTGTATTTGAATATTTGCAAACTACCAAATAAACATTTATCTTTTTTAAAAAATAATATTTTTAAGTATCACCATTCTTTGGAGCCGGAATAATCATAACCACATACATTGTTTCTATCACAGTTTTTAGCTTGCTCTATACTTTTAGCATCCTTCTTTTCTGTATATGACACAATCATGATTGTTTACAGTTCTGTTTTACTTCTAGGATACAGTATTTAAGATATTCATTCTCTGTATGCCAACTACTTAAATGAAATCTTGTTATTGTGGTCTTGCACTTACAGCTGTAGTTTTACCAGTTGCTCAGTTCTCCAAGACTCCTCAACTCTTAAAAAATTAAGAACATAATAAAAGTCTGCTGAATCAGGCCTATGGCCCATCTAGTCCAGCATCCTGTTCTCACAGTGGCCAACCAGTTGCCCATGGGAAGCCTGCAAGCAGGACCTGAGTGCAAGACCACTCTACCCTCCCGCAGCTTCCAGCAACCAATATTCAGAAGCATACTGCCTCCTATAGAGGTAGAACATAGCCATCGTGGCCAGTAGTCATTGATAGCCTTACCATTCAGATTGGTGGCCATCACCGCCTCTTGTGGGAGTGAATTCTTAGTTTAACTGTGTGCTGTGTGAAGGAAGTACTTTTTTTTGTCTGTCCTGAATTGTACAACATTCAGCTTCCTTGGATGTCCATGAATTCTAGTGTTATAGGAGAGGGAGAAACCCTTTTCTCTATTCAGTTTTTCCATGCCATGCATGATTTTATGTGATTTTATCATGTCACCTCTGACTTCCCTTTTCTCTAAACTAAAATGCCCCAAATGTTATAACTTTTCCTCATTGGGGAGTCGCTCCATCCCCTTGATCATTCTGGTTGCCATTTTCTGAACCTTTTCCAACTCTACAATATGCTTTTTGAGGTGAGGTGACTAAAACTGTACACAGTATTCCAAATGCGGCTGTATCATAGATTTATTCAACAGCATTATGATACCAGCAGTTTTATTTTCAGTACCTTTCCTAATGATGCCTAGTATGGAATTTGCCTTTTTCACAACTGTCTCACATTGGGTTGACAACTTTTCAAGCTTTCCACTACGACCCCAAGGTGTTGTTCCTGGTCAGTCACTGCCAGTTCAGAACCCATTAGCATATATATGAAATTAAGAACATAAGAACATAAGAAGAGCCTGCTGGATCAGGCCAGTGGCCTTAAAAAATTAAGGTTTTTTGCTCCAATATGCACAACTTTACACTTGTTTACATTGAATTTCATTTGTCATTTTACCACCCATTCACTTCTCAAACTGTCCTTTTGGAGCTCTTTGCCATCCCTTTTTGTTTTAACAACCTTGAACAATTTAGTTTCATCAGCAAACTTGGCCACCTCTCTGCTCACTCCTAACTTTAGATCATTTATGAACAAGTTAAAAAGCACAGGTCTCTATACCAGTCCTGGGGTACTCCACTTTTTACAGCTCTCCATTGGAAGAACTGCCTATTTATTGCCACTCCCTGCTTCCTGCTACTTAACCAAATCCTGATCCTCAAGATCCTCTTATTCCATGACTGCTAAGCTTACTCAGGTGTTAAAATTATGTTACCAAAAGTTAAGTGCACTCATGGTTGACATGTTTATCTCCCCGTGTACCCCTATTGGTAAGTCAGTCTCTCACCTCCTGTCCTTCCACCTAGTTTCCAAAAAACAAAAGTCTGAAAGGCTGTCAGGAAGCCTCCAACTCCACTTCTAAAAAAAATAATAAAATTAAAAATCCAAATATCAGTCTGGTACACTTGATTATTTGCATGTACCAGACTGGGATGCAAATAATATCTAGATGGTGTCATTAGGCAATTGCTTGAAAACCCTCAAGGCAGAATATGCAATTAAAAACTAACGCTATTTTATAGGAAATCTGGGTCCCCATGGCATCGAGACATAAAAAGAAGAAAATATAAAACTTAAGCAAAAAGCTTAAGAAGGAAGAAAATTCCAAAAATCTTTAGGCAAATGCATTTCTACACTGTAGACTTTCAGAAGGGCTGCCCAAGTATTCCCCATTTCTATGTATGGATGTGAAAGTTGGACAGTGAAAAAAGCGAATAAGAGAAAAATCAAATAAGAGAAAAAGTAGCTAACAAGATGACATGCGGGGAAGAATCTGAGGATTGCTAAAGAGTTTTAAAAATTAATGTTGTATTTTATGCCTTGTCTTTATCAGTATTTTAATCTGTTACATGGGATTTCTTTTGAAATAAATAGCATCCACTGTACCTGCTCAACCTTCTTTTCTTTTCTTTTCTTTTCTTTTCATGAAGCTTTAACATCAACCAAGGACACTCCCTTAAGTTTGTGATATGTGTGTCAAGCCCAGACATCAAAAACATGTAGAGATCTATACTTGGCATCTACTTTCTAGTTATGGAGCAGCTTTTGAGGGGGAGGAAGGAGATTTGCCACAGTCTGAGTCTGATCTTCTTTGCTGGCATAACGTTCAGTGACTAGGGCTAATTGGGAAGAGTGACTGCATTATTTGCGATCCACCCACAACTCTTACCATGGATATCTTCCAGAATCCATTATTCTTTCCTCTTTTTATATGCTGATGATTTTGCTATGATACCTTTGGACCTGATTCCTAGGTAAATATTCTGTTCCTCTAGTGCAGGGTGGTCAACATGATGCCCTCTGTAGATTTTGTTGGGCTAGTATAGTGTAGACTATAACTCCTGTAAGTCCCAGCCAGCATGTCCAAAAGTCAGGGATGGGAGCTATAGCCCACAACATCTGGAGGGCACCACATTGGTGACCGCTGCCCTGAAAGTTTGAATCTGTTAGTGCAGGATTTGTTTTTGTGACATCTGATAAATCCTATTGTTAGATTTTTTTTTTCATAGTTTGATTTCACTATTTTGTAAATTTCCAGGCAGGGTGCATTAAGGAATTAAAACGAGTAAAACGTTTTAAGATTTTCCAGGTCGTACAATTTATAGTCAAGTGGATCAAATGAAAATGTGAATCAAATGAAAATGCTTACCAGGCAGCTGTATGTTTTTCATTTGTTTAACCATCAGCCAGATATTTAGTTCAAAGGCCGGAGGGATACGTTCCTTGGTAAAATTAAAATCCCAACAAAACTGATTCTTGGAATTGCATTGTTTGTGCTGCTGGTAATATCATGACTCACAAACAGGAAAACTTTAGACTTTGAAATGGAAATATGTTTATCTTTATTAGAACAGAATTATTCAGATATATTCAGAAAATTTATCTGAAGCAAGAATTTAGTTATAAAGCTTCTGGTATGTTTGTTAATGCTACAATGCTTGAATTCTACTTTCCAGATCAATAGTAGATTAAATTCTACTACCTGAAAACTTGTTTTCAACAAAGACCTTAAATTTTAAATTTTGCTTATCAAAAGATAACCCTTGGTTTTGGATGTCAGCAGTAGCCTTATGAAGTATGTGTGCACTTCTTGCATAATTATGGATTTGCTTGGTAAGGTTCTTCTAGGGTAATTTCTTGCTCTCTCGCTCTCTCTCCCTCCCCACTCCCCCTCTCCCAAAACCACTTATTTGCTAATGCAGCATGTTTTACAGTCAAGATTTTCCCTTTCACCATTCATTTTTAGATCACAGCTTATTTTAAAAGCAGTCCATCAAATAATATGTTTCTACTTAAAGGCAGTCTGTAATTCAAATCTAATTAATGACACATTTGACTTAGACCAGCTAAGCCAGCAGCAGAATCATAGAATAGTAGAGTTGGAAGGGGCCTATAAGGCGATCAAGTCCAACCCCCTGCTCAATGCAGGAATCCAAATCAAAGCATTCCCGACAGATGGCTGTCCAGCTGCCTCTTCAATGCCTCCAGTGTCAAGAGATCCCACTACCTCACTAGGTTATTGGTTCCATTGTCGTATGGCTCTAACAGTTAGGAAGTTTTTCCTGATGTCCAGTCAAAATCTGGCTTCCTGCAACTTGAGCCCATTATTCCGTGTCCTGCACTCTGGAATGATGGAGAAGAGATCCCGGCCCTCCTCTATGTGACAACCTTTCATGTACTTGAAGAGTGCTATCATATCTCCCCTCAGTCTTCTCTTCTCCAGGCTAAACATGCCCAGTTCTTTCAGTCTCTCCTCATCGGGCTTGGTTTCCAGTCCCCTAATCATCCTTGTTGCCCTCCTCTGAATCTGTTCCAGTTTGCATCCTTCTTGAAGTGCAGAGACCAGAACTGGATGCAGTATTCAAGATGAGGCCTAACCAGTGCTGAATACAGGGGAACTAGTACATCACGCGATTTGGAAACTATACTTTTTGCCTTTTTTTCATCCACATCACACTGTTGGCTCATATTCAGCTTGTGATCAATGACAATTCCAAGATCCTTCTCACATGTCGTATTGCTGAGCCAAGTATCCCCCATCTTATAACTGTGCATTTGATTTCTTTTTCCTAAGTGTAGAACTTTGCATTTATCCCTGTTGAATTTCATTCTGTTGTTTTCAGCCCAATGCTCCAGCCTATCAACGTCCCTTTGAATTTGCAAACATAATTTGGGTTGGTCTTTCACAGTCCAATCCACTTGCTGTGTAGCTTGGATGAATTTGGTAACATGTGCTACTGAGCATAAGTAAAACTGACGGGGGAGGGAGAGAGGGCTGGAGTGGGCAGGGGAGGAGGAAGAAGGAAGAGGGGAGGGGAGGAGGAAGGGGAAGAGGAGAGGGGAAGGAGGGGAAAGGCATGTCAGATCATTTGTATGCTTATTGAATTCAATGGGATTTTCTCCTGTGCAATCATGGTTAGGATGGAGGAGGTGGGGGAGGGGGAAGGGGAAGGAGCGGATTGGAGAGGGACAAAGGAAGGGGGAGAGGAGGGCAGGTTTAATAATTTGCATGCTTATAGAGTTCAGTGGTATTTACTGCCATGCAATCATGCTTAAGATAGGCAAAACTGACCATGGGGAGGAGAAGGGGAGGGGGAAGGGGAAGGGGAAGGAGGGGATTGGATGGGGATGGGGATGGGGATGGGGAGGGAGGGGCAAGGGAAGGGGCAAATGGGAGGGGATAGGAGGGAGGAGAAGGGAGGGTGGGTTTGATCATTTGCATACTTTTTGAATTCGTGGGTGTATAATTAAAAACAAGAGTCACTTTAATGCTAAGTTGTTGAACTGATAATACTGCATGTCAGTATAGTAGACACACTACCTTTTTTCTTCTTGTTATAGGCTTCTTTGGTAGGTATGTAGGTAGACTCTAGAGTCAGACCTAAAGGACCTTTGCAGTGCATTGTAATATTTCAGAGGGAAATATGGTTTGTTGTCTCATGAGAAGGTATAAGGAACCTTTCAAATGTGACATGATGAACCCTGATGTGTGCAGGCTTGGTGCCCATGTAACATTTCTCATCTATCTGTGACTAATCAGAATTTGAAACACAATTCAAACTGGGTTCAAAACCCTGGTTAACACTGGGGGAGAGGAGAATTTGTACAGGAAAAGAGCAGTCAGTGTGCTTAAGTCTTTCATTTACACTTCAGCTACTAAAATTTTCAGCATTTGAGGATCTGATTTTAGAGCCATATTTCATATTTAAGAGATCAAGTAAATTAGTCTTGATCCACAGTCTCTAACGAAGAAAAACATTGTTTTAAATTTAAACTATTATGTCCATTTTCTGATATGGAGGGGTGACTGAAGGCTGATGACTTTGGCATTGGATGGCTTTAAAAGAGGATTGGACAAATTCATGGAGGATAAGACTATCAATGGCTACTGCCTCCATAGTCGGAAGCAGTATGCTTCCAAATCCCAGTTGCTGAAAATTGCAGGAGGAGAGAATGCTTTTGCACTCAGGTCCAGCTTGTGGGCTTCCCATGGGCAGTTGATTGGCCACTGTGAGAACAGGATGCTGAATTAGATGGATCATTGGCCTGATCCAGCAGGCTCTTCTTGTGTTCTTATTGCTATGCTGGAATAGGATGGCCATATGGCCTACTTTACAAAGGGCAGTCCTTTATTTCAAGGAGTCCTCTCTTTGCATAGCTATCTAGCCCAAGTCCAGTTTAAAGACGAGAAAGGAGAACACGGGCCTTGAAGTTGCCCATCAGCAGTTAGCACATGGACAGGAAACTGAGTAGGCACACAGTATTGAGTTACATTGGGGTGGGGAGCCTTGGGCCCCAGGACCAAGCGCAGCCCTCCAGGCCTTTCTTTCTAGTCTTTGGGACTGTTCCTGGGCAACATCCCCTATCCAGACTGCCCTCTCTTCTTCTCAGAGCCCACCTTCACCTCTCCTGTTCCATGCCCTCCTTTGGTGTTTTTGCTGTGATAATGCCACTTTCGTGCCTGGATGGAGAGAGATGTGTGTATGAACTAATCACTTTTGCATAACTGGGAACATTTGTTGCTCCACCCACTTTTGCCTCTGGTCCTGCCCACCACCGACTTGAGGCCTGCACAAGGTCCCCCTTGGGCTGAAAAGGTTTTCCTGTTCCTCAGCTACATGGATTAGACATCTGGCTTAATATACAAGAGTTTCATATAAGGACTGAAGCTCAGTAGTAAAGCACCTCCTGTGTATGCAGACATTCCCAGATTCAATCCCCAGCATATACAGTTAAAAGGATCCGTTAGTAGTTGATGAGGAAGACCTCTGCCTCAGACCTTGGAGAGCTGTTGCCAATCGTACCATACTGAGCTAGATGGACCAATGGTTTGACTCACTATAAAAGCAGTTGTCAATGCTCTAGGTCACCTAATCAGCCTTGCCCCCCATAAGATGTATTGGATTTCTATTTAAATTGGAGTAATTGCTTCTAAATTGGCATCTCTACATATTGTATTACCACGGGGTTTCTAAACTGTGCTCCATGGACCACCAATGATCCTTGAACTTCATGCAAGTTCTCTGTGACATGGCCCCATTCAAAGGACCACCCTTTTTATGTGTGAAATGGACTGTTTATAATGCTGTGGTTCTGGTGAAATATTCATATTTATTTTTTAATTGTATTTTTATTGCTTCTTTTATTTCTTATATTGTATTTTATTGAAATCCAATCTGAATTCTATGGAATGCACATTGTAATACAATATAAGAAATAAAAAATCAATTAAAAATCATACAGCACAGCCCATTACAGTTGCTACAACAGGCAGAAAAATAAGTGGTCCTCCAAGACCATCAGAAATTTTCAAGTGGTCCATGGGGGATTTTAGAACCACTGTATGAAAACACTAGCATATGAAAACACTATACAAATCTGTATGATCTTTTTATCTCTTTTTTTGGTGATGCGTTAAGTAGCCATCTCATGCCAGATACAGCACCCCTACTCAGGAAAGCTTGCACTTTCTTCAGCAACTGAGTCTACTTAAGGAAGTCTGCCATATCTTTTGAGAACTGGTCATTTGAAAGGTTGATCCTCCTTTTAATATAACCGCTCTTTGCTATTTTTTCTTTGCCTGGCTTTTGTTTGCAAACTAAGTTCTACTCAGAGTAGGCTCATTGCAATTAATGAACTTAATTCAGTCATGTCTATTAATTTCAATGGGTCTATCAGTAGAACTAGCATTGAATACCACCCTTTTTATGTGTGAAATGGACTGTTTATAATGCTGTGGTTCTGGTGAAATAAATAATGTGGTTGGTTTGGTTTCATAGCCATAAAACACTTATAAATGTCTTGAACATAGGACATAAGGATATCATTTAAAAGCTAGAATATCCTCACTGGCATATGCAGAATGCCTTCCTCTTCCATTATCCTGATTGTAATGTAATTTGATCGACCTTTTTGTGCATGTTGATTTCAGTGGAACCCATTTCCTAATTTTTTGTGGATAAATTTTCACTCTTATTAGCACATCGGGAATTATAGATTTCATCAGCGAGCATTTGCATCATTTATTTTCTCTGGTTAACTTATGCAGCATACTTTGAGATCTTGTTAGGACTTAGAGAGGAACTGTATGATGAAGAACCAGGAATTTTACACTGCGAGGTGAAAGTTGCTCTTAAAATACTTGGAAGAAACAAATCACCAGGAACAGATGGCATCCCAATAGAGTTGCTACAAGTTACTGAGACTGAATCTGTCCATGCTGTTGAAACTTAAAGAGGAAAGCACAAAAACAGGACTACAGCTGAACATCTAAAGTAATTATAACCAAGATTTATGTAACTTTAAAGTTACATAAAGACTAAAGTAATTATAACCAAACATTTATGTAACTTTAAAGTTGACAATGAGAACATTGACCTTTTCAAGGATTGTCAATACCTTGGCACAGTCATTAACCAAAATGGTGACAATAGTAAAGAAATTAGAGGAAGGCTGGGACTGGGGAGGGCAACTATGAGAGACCTAGAAAAGGTCCTCAAATGCACCGAGGTATCACTAAACACTAAAGTCAGAATCATTCAGATCATGGTATTCCCGATCTATATTTATGGATGTGAAAGATGGACAGTGAAAAAAGTGGATAAGAGAAAAATCAGCTCATGTGAAATGTGGTGTTGGAGGAGAGTGTGATGTCCTTATATGTTAAAACCTGTAAATATGGTAAGTGCGGGTTTATTAAGGGATATATGGTAAGTGAATTGAATGAGAGGGAGGAGAGCATGGGTTGGAAGGCTGGAGAATGCTGGATGATGATTGGCTGAGTGTTTGAATGGCTGAAGGTATAAATGGGAGGATGACAGTTGAGAGGGGGTCGGTTGGTGAGAGTTGTTGGAGAGTCGTTCGTGGAGAGTTATTTGGATGGGTTGGTTGGCAGAGTTCTGAGGGAGGTTTGGATTCTATTTGGCTGATATTTAGACAGTATATATATGACCAGAAGCATAAAGAGTGACACTATATGAAATCATACGCTTGTTAAACATTCCTAAAGTAATCTTGTTATTTCCTGGTGTTATCAAATAAATACTTTTATTGGTTTACCAAAAGCCTGATCCTTGGCTGGGAATACACAGACCAGAAGGGAGGGCAGGGTAATTAGCAAGGCTGAAGGGAAACTGTATCATATGGTGCCAGCGCTGAAGGGAGATATTGTAACAACGTCATGTATCCAGAGCAACCCAGGATTGTATGCTTTATAGACAAAGATACAAGGGGTTGTGGACAGCAAGGGCACCCAGACACAAAGTAACCAGCTATAGAGAGACTGAGGCAAAGTCTCTAGCAGTATTGTTTACAGGGAGTGACTGGTGGCGCTGCCTAGCAGTGGGATCTTGTGAGATCTGTGCTAAAGCGGAGTGAGAAAAAATAAAAACAACGATCCTGACTGGTGGTGTCCTGAGGTGGTGCCTAGTGAAAGGCAGTAGCCACAAGCAGGTGGGAACCTGACAGGTGGAGCCAAAGGTGGGATCGTCACAGAGAGCTTTGCAGATACTATGTCTGCGAAAAATACAAATAATTGGGTGTTGGAACAAATTAAACTAGAACTATTATTAGAAGCTAAAATGATGAAACTGAGGTTATCATACTTTGGACACATAAGATATGATTCACTAGAAAATACAATGATGCTGGGAAAAACAGAAGGGAGTAGAAATAGGTTGTTATAGACCACCCTGACCACTTCCTTTGTGGAATCAATCCATCTCTTGTTTGGTCTTCCTCTTTTTCAGAGTTCTCTAGGAAAGGAGACTGACTGTTAATTCACTCAGGCAATTGTAGCTCTGTGAGGGGAATAGGGGTCTCTTAACAACTCTCAGCACCTTTCACAAACTACACTTCCCAGGATTTTTTGGGGGAAGCCATGATTGTTTAAAGTGGAATAATAGTGGAATAAATGTATTGTGTGAATGTGGCCAAAAGCAAATGGAGCAATGGATGTGACTCTTGACATTGTACAGATGGGTGCATTCTAGCCATGGAAAAGTCAAGAGGTTCCTGATGCACCCATACCTCTCCCTCCCTCTTTCTTCATCCAGTTATGGAAGAGCCATTGTCACAGTTCAAGGACACTTTGCAGCCAGGCAAAAGCACTCAAGGAAGGCAAGCACTCAAGGAAGGCAAAAGCACTCAAGGAAGGCAAATGTTGAGAGCTACATTTGACCCTACCCCCAGCATCAGGTTCCTTACCCCTTAAATAAATGAATGAAATATATTTTAAAATGATAACACTGTAACAGACAGTATATAGATTTTTTGACTTCGATCAATATAACCTTTTATCATTTAAATTCCTCAGTGGCATTCATTGCTGTCGTCTTCTAACTTTTTAATAGTAGCCTTTATTTATAGTAGCACTTTCCCATTTCAAAATCAGGAGTTTTTAACCAACCATGGAAGTAAATGTAATTACTTTTTTTGACTGAGAAATTTCTTTTCAAATTGAATGCTATGTCATTGGTATATTTATGCAATAGTAAAAGGGGAAGCCATTTCTTTATAAAGCCTCATCTCCCTGCTTGTCCATTTCTGATCCTTATTAGTATTATTACCATTTCCACTTCTTTAAGATTGTACAATTTTCTTAACCTTTCAGATTTTTTAAAAATGAATTCTTCTGCTCCTCTTATATCTTGGTTCCTGTCTCTTTGGTACATTGTTGATTTTAGCTTTGGGGCCATACATTATGGGTTGTATCCAATCAAAGTTCAACTTAGAGAAGAGCCATTGAAATGAATAGACCTTAGATAGTCATGTCCATTAATTTTAATGGGTCTACTCTGACTGTATCAATCATTGCATACAACCTTACATGTGTTAGTTGATGGGAGACTGAAAACATCTGTAGATCTTCATTTTTTTTCTTTTTCATATATTATATATTCAGATTGCTATTAATGTTTGAAAAGACACAGCATGAAGTTATAGCATAAGCTTTTGTCCCTTAAAGCTACTTTGATCAAACCCCCACTTTGATCACGTATCATGTATTCTCCATTTGGCCGTCTTGATCCATTGTAGAGAAAGACAAAAGATACAATACTGGCCACATGACTCCACCAGACCACCATAGGCCTCAAAATTGTATTGTGCATTAATACAACGTCATCGTCTCCATTATTAACCCACCACATGTGGTTTCTCTCCCATATTAGTATTAATGGCTTAAGAGGGCCTGCAGTGCCATATAATAAAGAGGTTGAATGTTAAAGAATTTGTACAAAATGATCTCTTTGGGTATTAATTTTTGAGACAGAGGGGTTGCTCAATTCTCTCTGATACAGCCTTAAAATCAGAATTGGATGTCCTTCATTAATGAATGCTTTAGCTAAACTCAAGAAAGTGTGTTTGATTTTTGTAATTAATGTCTGAGCTTCCATATGCAGGCTACCAGATTAGAGAATCCTGAGTAGTTTCTTCTGACCTTTTGCTATGTGAATATTGGCTTAATTTAATCAGTCTTTACCCATAATGTAGATGAGATAAGCTGAGAGGGATAATTCCTTTTGATCTTTACAAAGAGGACACTATGTTTATGACTCATAACTCTTAAGATGACTGCCTTCCATTTCTGCTGCATTCAGCTTTTAAGAGGATTTTTTTTCTTTTTCTCTTTTAGCAACAGTTTCCCAGATATGAAAATGACCAAGCAAAAATCACAACGGTCTAGAAGCAACTCATTATTGTCTAAGAGTAAGCGAAGAAAAAAATAGCAAAGATAACTCCTATTATCTTGTGTTATGGAAACTTCTAAAATGCCTTTACTTCCCCCAAAGTCCCTGACTGTAAGCATCCCACTTCTAAATACATTTACTTGGTAGTAAGTCACATTGATAGCAAGGCAAATAGCTTCTAAGTAAATGTGCCTTTACTGTCTAAAGTACTGAAACAAATGTATATATGTGTTATGTAAGAATTATTTAAATCATTGACATTTAAAATGTTTTCTCATAATATAAGCCGCTTATGTAGGTAATATGCTTTTCATCTACCTGCATCCCCACCAACCATTACCCATTTTGCCTCATAATACTGGATATCGTTTGGGATGCTTTGCTTATTTAACACTTGTGGCTGGACCATTGTTTCCTTACGCACAAGAGGAGCCTGATTCACAAGCATTTTAGGGGGGGAAATGTTGTTGTCGTTCAGCTGTTTTATGTAAAGACAAGTGTTAGCTTTGTAGGCCTTCTTGATCCGCCTGGAGTAAATAGCAGTATCAGACTAGAATCAGTTGCTCTTTTTTTTGGTAAGATTCTTTGACCTCCACACTTTCTGTGGAAAACACTGTATCTTCTTAAAGACTAGAATTTTGAGACTGAAAAATAAAATTAATTCAGTGACTCTCATTGTTTTAAAAGATTGCCTAACACAGGGCTGGGGGACCTGTGGCCTTCCAGATGTTGCAGGAGTACAACTCCCATCATCCCTGACCAGAGTGGAGCTGATGGGAGTTTCAGTCCAACAACATCTGGAAGGCTACAAGTTCCCATTCCCTGGATTAACAATCAGACTTGAAACCCTTGCTCCATAAGATTCCTATTGATTATACTTTCTTTAAAATAATTCTTCTAACGCTCTTGCATGAGAGAGAATACTGGAGAGGCTACTCCTATTCCTTACTGATGTTCTATTAGCCAACTAATAAAAGATTTTAATTTTAGATTTTATCTGACATAGCTGTAAAAATATTTAGCAGTGTGTACATATGCAATTACAAGGTTTTTTTACTTTCTCTTAAAACAATAAAATATATTTATTTGTTTAACGTCAAAGATCAACAATTTTTGGCTGGCTTTCCTTAGCAGATGCAAGCTAAGGTTCAAGGTTTGTATGTGCTTGTACCCATCAGACTTCAGTGGCAGGAAGATCTGTTTTGCTATGACTCACCTTCTTTCCCACATCTTTTACCTGCTGTTGTATTGGGCTTACATACTGCAGCAACTAGTTGGCAGATCACTTGTGGCACCACTAGGATGGAGTGTGTCTCTCTGTGTATGCTTTCAAAGTTCTTTGCAAGGATGTCTCTTTGCCACATAGATATTAAGCATTCATATCAAGGCCTTGCTTAGACCTAAATCTGGCAACTGCCTAGTATGTGCAAGTACACTAAAGAAAATTACAAGTGATACGTTGTGAAGTAACAACTGTTTGTTTAATCAGCTATCACCCTGCAGTCAAATTTCATTGCTGATGAGATGCCCTAGAGATTTGGCTTAAAGGGCAAACATACCTCATTTTTTTAAGGTTACAGACTTTTTGCCAACTTATTTGTTGTGATATCGTTTGGGATTTAAACTTTATAAAACATGATTATTGAGAAAAAATATTATTGAGAAAAATTCCACACAGTGTCATTTTTGTATGGACAAAGTGCCATTTATTTGGCATTCTCTAGCAGCATTTCACCACTTTGCTAGTTTTCATTCCTATTGTCGTTTTGCTTCTGGGATGCACTACGTACTAATAAAAGTCATAAAAACAAGTCTTATTGCTTTCAATGTCTTTATTTTCTCTCCCATGGGTGTAAAATCTTTCCTTACTGCTTGTGGTGTGGTTCCCTTGAGCCATTTGCGACATATTTTTCCTTTTTCATATATGTTGTCTGCAGCATATATGTTTTTGTGAGCTCCACCTGGTACAGCTTGGAAATACCATGATCCACAGGCATGTGCATGTACAGTTGAATATTTGCAGACTCTTTTTTCAGAAGCTATCCCAAAGCTGCTCTTTAAACCCAGATTGAAAATTCCATTCCAGTATTTGGCATGAGAGCAACACAAATGTGAACTAATGTCATGTATACTTTTTCTTCTAATGGAAAATCAACTTACGCTGTTGCTAAGCCATCTATCTCATAAATTTCAACAGCTGGCACTTTAGAACAAATAATACTTTTGGCATAGTTCTCTATTTTTCTACAGGTTAAATAAGAAATATAAAATTCCTTTTAACATTTGAAGCCCTCCCTGCTCTGTAGAATCAGAGCAGGTGATGTCACATTAATGGAGATCCTCCCCACACAAGCTCAATCCAGACTAGACAGAGGTGCTTTTGGTGGATGGTTTTATCAACTCTGGGAAGAAGATTCAACCTGTTCATAATGGGGCTTCAAGGCCATGTTTTGGGCTACTCTTAGATCCAGCTTTGTGGTCAGATGCCCAGGTGGCATCCATAGCATATGAAATGAATAATGTCCACTTCTAGAATATGATAGACTTGTTAATGGTCAAAAGAAAGAAAGTTTCTTTGCCTTGGTTTTAATTTTGATTAGTTATTTTATCTCTGGGGGGGAAGTAAGAGATCCTAGAACACCCCTAGTGCTTCTTCTCTGCTTGTAATTTAGGAGGGCAGTTCAAACTTTTCTTTTTAATGTTTATTATTTTAGTGTACTCAGCTCTGCTTAGGGAGGAAGCAGGATATAAATGAATCAATAAATTGTGGTTATTGAATGTACCATCCAGCTTGCTCTGGGCCCTGGTGCGCACACACACACACCCCACCTACCTGTCTCTCCTGTCTTTTGCGGCTGTGCACGCTGGGCTGCCATTAACCAAGATGGCGGCTGAGGTTTTCCTAAGGGGCTGAAGCCTCCGCTGCTATCTTGGTTGATGGCACGCATGCATGCTAAGCACGCGCATCCCTGCCATCAACCAAGATGACGGCAGGGGCATCAGCATCTTAGGGAAACCTCAGCCACCATCTTGGTTAATGGCAGACCTGTGCGTGCAGCCCATGTGCAGTGCAGCCAACTGCAAAAGACAGGAGAGACAGGTAGGTGGAGCCAGCGAACGGGTGGGTGGCTGGGAAGCTCTCTCCCTGCAATCTGCAGCAGTACTCCCTGCGATCTGTGGCAGTGGATCGTGGAAGGGGGGCACTACTCCTCCCCCACCCTATCAAGGGCCCCCTCAAGGTCCTCTGTGGTCCCAGAGGCCCTTAGCCAGGGCCGCCCTGGCCGCCCTTTAGTGCCAGCCCTGGTCAGCATGTTTAGAAGGTTGGATTATGTTGGTTTTGAAAAGTACACTATTGCTGTCTGACAAATGATGCTCTCAGTACAGGTGTGTAACAGTTTGTTGTGATGTTTGTGCCGTACAGGAGGCATTTTCTGTTGAATGGTGTATTATTTTTATTTAGGCACTCCAGTTTTGTGTGTGTTTGTTTTTGAAAAAATGTTCTAATGCTTTTTGGGTGCAGTCTGTTGAGCATCGTAACCAGAACAGCGATTCAATACATCAGGATAGACACGTTAAGTAACATAGGGGAAAGAACTTTGAACTCTGGAGCCACTTCCAAAATCTTGTAATTCCTCTCACAGATGGCATTTCTCATCCTAGGACAGTTCCATACTATGCACTAAACACACTTGATGCATATACATGGATGCTGCTTATTAAATACATGTGTACATGTGTGTGGGAACCCTGATTTGCCAGGATGGAGGGGGCTTCCGGTTCTGGTCCCGGTAAGACGCTTTCTTCTTCAGCTCTAATCTCAGCTCCCTTAGTTTACAACTTGTAATCCTTTAATTCCTACCTGCCTTCTGGCAATAGAGACGGCAGGATGCTTAAAGACTTGGCGATTAGCCCAACATTGCAAATACTACTTCAAAGCTAATGGGTAGCAGTAATTAAGATAACAACCTGACTCCCTCCACAGAGCGTATGCTAAAGGAGCAGGAGAAATAGGACATCAAAGCGAAATACTTATGTCCCTGCTACATGACCCCTGAATAATCGAAATAAATCAAACCATAGAGACCTTTGCAACATAACGTATAAGAGTATAAGAGTACTCATATATCTCCTGCTAAACTTAGATACCAAAAGAATTGAACAGTGATATCGGCGTCCATTTTAAGGCTTATCCTGGCAATTACATAATGATTTTTACGAGGAAAAAATGTCAGGAGCTAGGTATCTCCTTGGGGGAAGGGAAACCCCCCCCCCGAACCATCTCAACTATCTCAAGCTATGATAACTCAATTCTTTCCACCAAACTCTACTATTCACTATTCCCAGTCCTTATCAACAAACATTGCAAACGATGACCCCCAGCCGCAATTCCAACATGATTGGTCATTAGACCATCAATTAACAATCAAGCTACCTAAGGAGGATAATCATAGTAAAAGCCTGGCTGAAGAATTACAGGATGCAGGCTTTAATTGCAATCTAACTCTGAGGGATGAGGAGATTCCTTCAGAAATATTAACCATAGACGATATAAATGAATCACAAGAACCTAGGTGTGCCCATCCAGAGAATCAGTCCACAAATAAATTTTCAACACAGCAGAGTATGACAGGACTGAACCTGCTGTCGTTAGGCTGGGGAATAGCTGTTACCAAAGAACTGAGTTTGATAAAAGCCTATCTAGCTGAAACGAATAGTCTACTCACTACTCTGATTAAGTCTTTGGGGCCGCTTCTGTCAGAGGAACTACACCCCCCTGACTCCACCTCTGCTACCCAAGCTATTCGAGAATGCTCGACACGGAAGTCAGAACTGAAAGCAAAAAATGCTACGTCTTTGCATCAGGCTTACCGGAGGGCTAACAAAATGAAGAAACCAAAGAATATAAAGAATTTTAAACCTGTTTTAACAAAGAAAATGAATTTTAACCCTTTATTTAAGCTATTGAACGCACCAACTAAAACTCAGATAACTCCCATGCAAGCTTGCAAAACAAAAATACCCCCCAAAACCAGCTCTCAACATTTAAATAAACTAAGTCCCTTGTTGGAGAAAACTAAATCTTTAATAGAGCCCAGCACAGAAACATCAGAGAATGGTTCCAGGATTTCAGATATCAATGAATCCACCGATGCCCACCTACTTCCGGATAGATTCTGCAACGCCTCAAACTGGAACTTGCAATTGGCGAGAGACACATTAGCAGTAACATTCTTACCTACACAATTGGAGCAGAGATTGACTACATGGATAAAACAACATTTTGCATCCTGCCTTAGACTTTACTCTCTGAACATTCCATACAAGAACTGCGTTAAGCATGTGTCTTATGTCTATTCACAATTTCCCGAAAGACGTGTCATTTTCACCTTCCAATCGATATTTATCGCCGAACGGATTTACAAAATTAGGGAAGACCTCTATACCCATGGTATCCGGATTCATCACTACTTTGTAAATAAGACTCCATTGAATTCACTGCTTAACCGCTCCCTCCTGCAATCAAGGGAAGAAAGATCTCGGCCCCAGACACCCCCTACTAGTCAGAATAGTCAGGAGCTCCCCATTCGGACTAACCCCCCGGCCCAAAGCCAACTTCAATCTCACTGGCAGGAGGGCCTAGATCATGAAGAGCTCCTCCTTATGGAATCTTATGTCCGTCTATCTAAACCAGATCAGGAAGGAATTATTAAGAGATTGGCTTATCTTATCCAAAGCTTAACAAAGCAATGCTCCGAATCAAACAGAGCTGATTCCCCCCAAGCCTTCCCTTTAGTTTCAGATAATTTTAACAAATCTCCGTCTAGAACTATGACAAACCAATCTCTCTCACACAGTTTGCTATCAAGCAATATTAATAGACCCCTAACCCCAGATAAAGGAAGGGAGATACTTAGACCCCAACATTATGATCCGATTCCGGGCGTAGCCAAGCCATCAACTTCTTGGCTTGAGATGCGTTTCCTGCAACCCGAAGAATTGGGCTCTCCGACCACAAGTCAGAAGATAAAACCAAATTCCTCCCCCAGAACAACACAAGTTCCTGGAGTAATTTCCAATGTCAGTACCCTATACCCAGAAATACATATTATTGTTCCATGTCCATGACCTCAGTCAAAAGTAATAACCAAAACAAACAATCCAATGCCCAGTCCCAACCCTCGGGCAGGCTTTAATCCATCTCGTGTCATGATGGCCTACTCCAAAGCTGTAGTCTGTCTAGCCTGCGAATTATTTCCACTCTGATTTTTGTATATAGTACAAAACAGTTTAACCATGTATTTTATTATTTTCCCTTGTATTTTACCTTGTATTATGGGTCTTTGACTGCAAATAAAAGTGACTGACTGATTTGCCAGGATTCCGATATGCTTTTACATCAGCATTTAAAAATTCATATGGACTGCCTTCAAGTCTATCCCGACGTGTGGCGACCCTACAAATAGGGTTTTCATGGTAAGTGGTATTCAGAGGGGGTTTACCATTGCCTTCCTCTGAGGCTGAGAGGCAGTGACTGGCCCAAGGTCATATGCACATCTGTATATTAGCCACAATCTAATTGTGAAACCTTTTAACTGATCATATGAAGAGGATTGATAAGGTAGAATGGTAAAACACTGTGGCGACAAACACAGTGAAAACTATATTTGACTTGATGTAAATGATCAACAATAAGCTGGGTTGCCTTTTTTCACTGCATAAGATAGATAGTGAGGAGGGTGTTCTAGCTAATATACCTACAAGTGAGATCATAAATTCAAATGAGAACAGACATACCCTTAAAAACAGAGATTACACAACTCTTTTCTCAGAAGAACACTCAGCCTCTAGGTTGTATTATTCCTTCCAGATTTAACAATCTGCCACAAACCATTCAGGACCCTAGAGGCTCACAACTAATATTAACTCTAACAATGAACCTTGTGTGAGCCAGAGTGATGAAGAAAGTAGAATAACTTACAAATAGTACTCCAAACTCTTCAAATCAATTTGGTAGCTTTTCCTATTAACGTATAGTTTCCTTGTTGCAAGAGCTATCCATCATCTGAGCATTTTACTTCAGTGCGATCGTGAACATATGAATTTAGAAGCAGTTGAAGCTTTTCTTAATCATCTAAGGCTAATAGATTATTGTTTCCCTTTGCAGAGCCTATTATTTTATCTTGGATCTTTCAGGGAAGAAACTTTGATTGAGGAAGGGAATCATACCCATGCATTCAATAATAGCATTAGAATATTATGGCTAGTTCTGTGTGACCAAAAAGTGGATTGAATTGAAATTTGTTAGATTTAATATGAATGATGTATGAGTATATCTGGGCGAACCCTCTGCGTTTACAATCTGTATGTATGAAATATTCATAACATATGAGTTTCAACCCTATTTTATATTAATGAGCTCCTTGCACCTTGAAGACAATAGCAGATTATCACGTTGATTTCAGTTGGACCAACGATGCTGAGTTCCTTTATAAATATTATAAATCCTGATATCTGTCTGCAGTATTTCTGGGATGATGAAGGCTTGTATACTCATAGGTTCCTAAACAGCTATGCAGAGAATCTGTACTAGCTAAATATTTCCATCCACACTGGAATAATTTCATTTCTATCCTTTTTACTAACCTTTACTTGTCAGAGTTCATTACTCATAGACAACCCTGAAACTTAACATACCCTAGAGCAACAAACATTCAGACTGTTTCAGTGTAGACACTTTCGATTCAGTGAAACACAATTCAGGTGTGTGTGTGCAGGTGCAGATGCGTACATGCACCCCCACACAAACATACAGTGTATCATATATACATTGCGACTGCTACATTTAATGCCTTTTTGCAGATCTGACTTCTACATTTTGTCATACTGACTATAGCACTATCTAGAAAAAAGGGGACCCAATGTCTGTACTGGGATTTGTTCCTAGAAAAGTAGTATGTGCCCCCCATATATTTTTCACTGTTTGTAAAATGTTTCCTACTATTGATACCCAATCTGTATTTATGAGCAGAGTGAGTCCCAATGTGGAACTCTTGAGAATTGATATGGAGGACTTCCGGGAAGGGTGACTTCGCTTGTGCCTGCTTTTGGGACGGGCTCCCGCCTCAAAAGAAGCTTATTCAGATATAAATCAGTCAGAACATTTTTTTTTTTGACTGATGAAATTTCTCCCGGGCAGGGAGAAACGTAGAGATCAACCTCAAAAGCCTGTTTTTGTTGGGAGGACTGGATTTCATTAATTTATGAGATAAGGTCCAGCCAACAATGCCGGACGGACTTCCGAACAAGCTCTATCTGTATAAGCGATACGTTTATCTTTTCTTTAAAGAGAGAACGGACTAACAGGCAAGCACCCTTTCTATTATTTTTTTTACTTGGTTTAAATTGTTGCAGCAAAAGGAGATTTGTCAGATTGATCGGCTTTGGAAAACTTCTGGGTGAGCTATAACTCTTCTCTGTTATTCACGAAATTAACAGCTTATCTCTGTTTCTGTCGCAAAAAGCTGTCCTGGAAGTGCATTCTAAAGATAATAAACAGAAGAGGGATTTCTATTCCTGATTTCTATTCCGAGGAATATTATATTGTCTGGGACTACTCTCTTTTTGGTCTATTTTATTTTGACGAATCTGCTTCTTCACGACGCCACTAACTGTTTTGATGCTGGGAACTAAATTTGTTTTGCATTCTTGAACATAGAGAGATAAGGCAGGTTGCTCTGTTTATACTGTGATGTCATCAAGCCTGGAATATTAACCCAATTGTTGCTGAAATAAGAAGTGGTTCTTCTTTATTTTTGTTTTGCTTTGTTTTCGTGGTTTTAAAAATGGCAATCAAGAAAGTGGCTGAGAATCTGGAAGTAACTATGTTTCAGAAAATAATGGATGAGATTGAGATAACGAAACAAACCCTGCGACAGGGTAGTAAGGAGCTGAAAATTGAACTGAGCAAAATGACGCAGGAGCTTAAAGAAATAGGGGATCCTGTGAGAGAGGAGAATGAGATCAGAGATGAGAAAAGAAAAAATAAAGGGAAGATACAAGCCCTGGAGATTGGAACAAATGTGGAATTGGAAAAAGATCTGGAGTTTATGGATTTTAGAAATAAAATCTACTGTTTGGAATTTAACGTTATCTTTGAAGAAATTAATGAAGATATTAGAGATAAAGTTATCAATGGCTTGGATAATCTTCTGGACTGGAATGATGTGATGGAGCTTGATATAGAGAAAATCTATGGAATTAACTGCAGCCATGTGACAATGGAAAAACTCTTAAGAGATGAGCCAGTGCATTTTGTAAAAAAGAAGAACACAGATATGACTTTACAACAGTATTTCAGCAACTTATTCAGAATAGATGGCAAGAAAATATTTGGGATAGAGGAAATTCCCATCAGACTCTTATTATATGACTATGGCTACAACAGCAAGATTATTATGGAATACTGATAATGGAAGATTGGACACTGAAATTACTGGACTTAACAGGACTATTGAAGATGGAAGATGGAACTAATAGGGATAATGGAATAATGGCTATTGAAATTATTGGACCTAACAGATTCTGATGAGATGGATTAATCGAAATGTTTATTTGGACTATGGTTATGACAATAAGATTATTATAATTATTAACGAGATGGATTAATCGACATGTTTATTTGGAGAAAAATTGATAGATATATTTCTTAAAGAATTGAAACCTCTCTTTGACTTTTTGTGGAAAGAATAAAGTAATGTTTATGAGATTTGATGATTAATTAAGATAACTACTGGAGGAAAGTGATTTTATAATACGATTTAAGAGACAGGATTGTTATATATTGTAGACCTATAACTGATTTGATATGTGACAAATGGGAAGTCAACATTTTATTTTTTTTTGTTTAATCGTTTTTGTTTTGTTTTGTTTTTTGTCTTTGAATGTTTTATGATTTTGTTTTCTATGTTTTATGAAAATTTGAATAAAAATTATTGTAAAAAAAAAAGAGAATTGATATGGAGTATACAGAAACAGTTCTGCTGAATAACCGAGTCTAAATAACCAAGCCTTGGTTATTGATACTTCTAGATATTCAGTCTCACTCAGGGATCCCTGTTAACCCATATAGTTGCTTTGGCATAACCTGCATTAGTTTCTCAGTCTTTGTGTAAGGCTTCCTAGTCTGTGTGTGTGTGAGAGAGAAATCTGAGCTTTCATAAATGAATTAAAACAAACTGGTGGTACACATTAAGAGGTGGTACAGTTTGATCTTAGGCAAGTAGATAAAAGCACTTTTCACTTGTGCTCCTGATCTCAGTATGTAAGGATCCTACATGTGCACAACTGGGTGCACGTAGGACTCTTTCTGTGCAGTTGGGAACCCTGAAAAAGTATAGGACTTTTGCATGTCTCAAATTGGATGCATGTTCAATCCATCCACTATTTGATTTAATGTCTAAAAAATGTTATAGGACTGCGTAAGATTGCAGCTTTTTATTAAAAAAAATGCTTAGATTATATAATTGGCTACAATAGCTGCTCTTCAGCAAAAAATTGTGTGTCACATGCCGGTGGTGGGCAGGGCCAGAGACAAAAAGTGGGAAGAACATGCACAACTCTTACCTTTGTACAGTAAATGATGTCCCAACCACACAAAAGCCAGAGCGCTCTCTCTCTCTCTCTCTCTCTGTTTCTCATGCGCATGTGCGTGCACACACACACACACACACACTCTCCAGGCCAAGAAGAGACATTACCATAATTGCAGGACACACTCCAGCCACATAAATGCACTTGAGGAGGGTACAGAGTAGGGCTGGTGAGGGATGTGCCTTGGTGGGGAGAGTCCTGAGGGCCAATCAGAGTTCTGGAAGGCTGCAATTGGCCTCCGGACCTGACCTTCCCTGCTCCTACTGAAGAACTTTATACCAGCAGACTTTTATTTACTTTTTTAACTGCAGACACTATCTTTTATTTTGTAAAATACATAAAATAAAAATTGTTTTATTTTGTTTTATGTAGTTGTTATGTCAGCCACGCTGAGTGATATTTTTACACTAGAAGGGTGGGATATTTTTATTTCTTCATTTATTTATTACAATGTTTATTAATTTGTTTTATATTAGGACATTTCCAAAGCAACACACAAGAGCTTTACAAAACCAAAACTTATGAGATAATAAAGGGCACCTAAAAACAAAGTAAAATATTATTTTGCTTTTTCATAAAATGGACAGTAGGCATGGCTGGAATCACCTCACTGCGAAGACCCGCCTGAATAAAAATAATCTGCAATAGCCATAGAAACCGCAAAAGAGTTGACACCTGTCTAATGCTAATTGGAAGGGAGTTCCTGAATGCAGCTGCTGTGACATTAAAAGTCTTGCTCAGTGCTGCCATGAAAGTCTCCTCTGATGACCACTTGTTAATGGCTTTATATCACAACACCAAAACCCTTAATGTGGCCTGATAGAATATTAGCATGCAGCTCTTGGGACTTAGTGGGTAAAAAATAGGGAGCAGGCCAACCAGACTTGACTGTCATGGGCCCCAAGGAAAACCTGTGGCAGGAATGGGAGAATGAAGAGTGGGTACAGAACTTAGAGAGGGGATTGTCAGTTCTGCTGAAGAGAATCAGGATGGCACAGGGGAAGTCCAATGAGTTCAGTTAATCCAGTGAGTCTGCTAGTAGAATTGTTGAGAACAGCCCAGAAGCCCCCCTCTCCTGCTACGGTCATCCAAAGATAAATATGCCTTGGCATCCAGCCAGCTGAGGAACAAAGCAAAAGTAGACAGCCGGCTCCTCTCCATGGTCACACCAAAAGGCAAGTCACCTTCAGCTCAAGAAGTTACTATCAGTTCCTCAAAGGAGCTTGTGCTTGGTAGAAAAAAGGGCTGGAATGACTGAGAATTAATCCGTAGTGGGCAGACATCATCCCTCTCTGGTATATAAATTCAGCAGTGCTTGTGATTCTCTGTGGCAACAAGGCCTTTGCTGCCCCCACAATGCCTAGTTATATCCTGAGATAGCCCCAGTGTGTTCTTGTATCTTGATTTGTGCCTAGAGTGTAATGCTGCATTTCCTGTACTGAATTCTTGAATAAAAGCTTCATGCAGAAAATCCAGTTTCCTCAGTCTGCTTCTTGATTGGGAGCCAGGACACTGGCATAGCAAAGTTTATCATAATCGTGGTGCAGTCACTGAGAAGGCTCTCTCTTGACCCACCCAGCCATGCTTCCACCCATGGTGGGACATAGAGAGAAGGGCCTGTCCTTCTGATCTCAGGGCATGGTGAGAATGGTACAGGAGGAGGTGGTCCTTTAGAAACAATAAGAAAAGTGCCCTATGGGCAGCAAGAGGTTGACAGTACAGCTGAATAAAGATGTAATAGTGTCTACAGAGGAGACAAGAGGATGGGGACATTGGGGGGATAGTCCTTATATGAAAGGAGAGAAACAAGTGGTATGGGAGGTGACTAAATAATGGAATGGTGCAGAAAAGTCGTGGACAATAAGGCTATCAATGGCTACTTCAAGGAGGGTAAAGCTATCAATGACTACTAGTCAGAGGCAGTATGCTTCTGAAAACCAGTTGCTGGAAGCCATAGGAGAGGAGAGTGCTCTTGCACTCAGATCCTGCTTGTAGGCTTCCCATGGGCATCTGGTTAATCACTGTGAGAACAGGATGCTGGACTAGGTGGACCGTAGGCCTGATCCAGCAGGCTCTTCTTATGTTATTATGCCAGGGCACTTACTGTGTTCCTTCAAAAACAAACACTCACCTTCTAGCATTACACTATGTCACCCTCAGTGACATTCACCATATGGATTAGGAAACTTCCATTCTGTGTACCCAGAGCAACAGTCTGCTAACCCCAGCATTCAAGACAAATTAGAAAGACTAATGTCTGTTTCAGAAAATGTAGCACATGAAGCAAAACTTGGGAAGCGGAGAGTTTGCAATTTTGTCTATGAAGAATTTAGCCAGGGTGTGTGTAGAGTGGGAAGATAGAACAGTTTAGTGAAGAGCTTATCAAAAGGTTGAAAGTCAGCAGGGATTGGCTGTTTGGAAGTTAGAAGTGAGTGAAGGTGAAGGTGAATCATGTGCATAATTATTAAATCCAAAAATGTGAAATCTGAGTAGGGGCACCATAAAGACCAAACAGCTGACTTTGCTGAGATTGGCTTTGAGGTATATTCCCCATAAGTGTGCTGTAGCTGCAAGCAGCAATATTTCTATTATCCAGAGAGCTATCTGCATGACACAATCTTTTTTGTTATGTAGAGATATATACTATTGTGGTCCTGCTTCTATATATATATGTAGCAGGATGAGATAGTAGAATGCTGATGTGGTAGAAAGAACTGCACCACTTCAGACAAGAGGTGAGGGATACCAATTTTAAATTTTCCCTGTGACAAAAACTTCTTGCAAGCAGAAAAGTTGAAAAGTTCTTCCCCAACTCATTGCCAGCTATACTGTTTTCTCTTTGCTGGAGTGTTTAAGGTGGGGGAGCAAAATCCTCCACCTGCAGTGTGAAGTGTTTCAGTCCATTCTATCACCTCAACATTGCTACTTCCTTGTTCTGCAATGTAAGACCAGGGCAGTCGGGAGCAATGTGTCTTCTATGATGATAGCCTCCCTGTGGATTTCTCTCCCATAAAAGAGTTCTGTAAACTTTTAGGTAAACAGGAACTCCAAAGGTATTCAGGCTGACCAATGCTTTAATTTCAAATAATTAATGATTTGGAACATAAACTCTTCCACACACAGGAGGGGGCTGTTTCCCCACTCTGTCTGCAGCCCCATACCCATGTTACACACCATTCACAAGGGTCCCCTAATGTTCAGGAGCAGCTGGGGCGTGCAGGGGGAAGCAGAGAGAGGTAGGAAAGCCTCGTGGAATGAATGGAACTCCATTTACAGAAATGAATTTAAGATCCAGCATAAGAAGAACCTGCTGGATCAGGCCAATGTCCTATTGAGTCCAGCATCCTATTTTCACAGTGGCCAACCCAGAACTTTTTTGTGGCAGTACTCACTGGTATAGGTAATAGGGAATTCTATATATCCATACATATATAATCATAGATATTAAGAAGGTATATGTTTTATAATAATAAAGAATTAAGCACTGAATTGGAGGCCTGTTGGGGCCTGAAGATTCAGGCTCATAGAGAACCCTGAATCTTAGCATTTAATTCAGAACTGTAAGCAAAAACCTGTTGCAAACGGCAGCGGTCACAGGGACCTTCTGTTTCTTTGCCAAGACCTGGCCGATGCTTGATTGACACATAATTGATTACCCTATTGTTTGGAAGCAAGGAGCATTTAAATTGTGAGAGAAGCTGTGATTGATGTAATAAGTAAGAACTGCCAATGTTTGATTCTTGGGTAAAGCTATAATGTCACCTAGGGGGAAAGTCTGTAATAATTATTAAGGGTTTAATGAAGAGAAACAGTGAGATTTTATAATGATTTTACAACTTTATAAGTGTGTTTTCATTTTAAAAAGGGGGGTGGCCTGCCTCCTCTATGTCCCTGAGGCTGAAAGATACTAGTTAACCAGAGTTACCCAGTTTTTCCTTAGTCTGTGTGGCTTCAATATGAAGCTAAAGTTTTTAAATAATCCCCTCTTGAGCTATTTATTTCATAAGTAAGGGAGTGGGATTTCTGAGAAAGTATAAGGACATAAGAACCCCTATGGCAAAGGAATAGAACTAGGGGTGCTCATACATTCCCAAACACCCTGAGTTGAGGCAAACTTAACTCAGGGAACTTGTCCAAATATTTCCAGGGGTACCTGGGTCAGTCTGACTGATCAGGAACAGTGGCATATGGAATGTACCAAGTATCTTGAAAGCATATTCACAATAGTAACTGTTCCAACTAGACCCAAATTCATTAGTCTTTTAAGACAATAGGACAATGGAGACATTAATGATATGGACAATCTTGGAATCACCACTGGAGTTTTCTAATGCTTTCTGATTGGTATGGAATGGAATGATTGTAGAGAGGAGGAACTGTTATGTTGGGTGGGCAGGAACTCATGAGATTGGTAAAATCTTTGTCACATGCTGTAACTGTACTCTATAAAAGAGCTTGCACACAGTGCCTCAGTGCAGTCTCTCTTGGATGTTTCTGGGGGGCTGACCCTGCATGTTCATATGCATATGCTTGTAAAGAATAAAGGCCTACCTTTCTGCTTCAAGCCTGTATCCTCAATTTTTTTTTTTAAGGACCCCCAGCAAAAGATCCCAATGGAGAAAAAGTTCTCCAACATAGGCACTTCTTTTTTGCTGCCTATCCCAAGCATTTTGTGCTGGCATCAATTGTACTTTTGTACAGATATGAGTACCAGCACCTCATATTTTTTTTACCAAAAAAGCAGTGGGCCAGCCAGATGCCTACTATGGGAAGCCCACATGGAGGACCTGAGTGCCAAAACACTCTCCCCTTCTGCAGTTTCCAGCAACTGGTATTCAGAAGCATGCAACCTCTGACTGTAGGGTCAGAACATAGCCACCATCTATCCAAGCTATTATATTTAATGTTTCTGGTTACTGGCTATTGTTTTGGTTTTAGTTGTAGGCATTTTGTGTTGTTTAAAAAATATGGGTGGCATTGAACTGACTCCATCAGTGCAAGGATTTCTGCTTCTACAATGGAACTTCCTCCCTCTCCTCAGCCCACACCCTCCCCAAATCTGCTCTGGAGGGTTGGGGGGAAACCAGGAACAGATTTAGGGGGCACATAAGGGTAGGAGAGAGGGGGACATTATATTGCACAAGCAGAAATCCTTGTGCTGATGGAACAAGTGAGTTGGATACCACCCTCTATTTTGTTTTGAATGCATTGAATTGTATTTTATACTGTACTTTAAATGTATTTTCTTGGTAGCCTAATGTAGAGCTGAAAAGCAGGTTAAAAGTAAATGTTTTGCTTTTGGTTTTTTTTAATGCAAACTATTGGAGAAATCCTTGGGATTTGAGTGGCAATTTGAAATTGCAGCATTTTCCAACCATACCAGGAGAATTTACTTAAGTAACAGGAAACCCTGTAATTGTGATCCCTTGAAATCGATTTGAAAAGTATGCTGGACAAAAATGCTGTGACCACGACAAACTTCTTCAAATAAAGCTTTCAAAGGCTGAATTCTCAGAGAATGCTTGGTGGTTGTGTATCACAGAGTACAAAGACAGAAAAGGTGTTTGGTGTTCTCTCCTCTCCCCCCATTTTGGGCTTTAATTGCACCACATCCTGAGATATTTCCTGCTGGTGATCCCAAGACAAAGTAGAACAAAGCAAGACAAGTTGAGAACTTTGGTTAGTGTTAGCTTCTGTTGTATGCAATTGTGGCATTGAAACTCTTGCACACTCACCATGGCTAAATCATACTGTTCACCTCAACTGCTGAACTCCTGCTCTATATTGCATGTTTGTTTCTTTGCTGTAGCCTCTCAAAAATGATATATGTAAGACCATGCTAGGATTCAGAAAATAAATCCAGCTTAAACTTGATATTTTGCTTGTCAGATTTGGAATACCAATCTTGCTATCTGTGTTCTTGCAAAATATAGCCACCGCCTTATTCCTAATCTGGGTGGAAAATCAGTGCTATTCTTCTTTTGTTGTGTTTTTAAATGAGCAAACTTGCTGTGAAGTATCCAAGTTTGACCTACCTGTGTAGACAGAGTGACAATCTACCTCAGCTAATATGTGATGCCCAAAACTGGTCTGAGGGCTCTTGCAGGGAACAATAGACCAGAGGACAGGAGGGGAAATGTGGCTGCCAGTTTGTCCCTCCAATTTCTCTTCTAAGGCCACTCTGCTTCCCTAATTGGACTTACTTCCTTTTAGAGGCAGGTGGGGAAAACATCCTAGAGGGGCATTTACAGGAGAGATCAGACTCGGGAAGAATTAAGCATCCTGTCTCTTGCAAGTTCCTGTCTACGCTCACATTTGCCTTGTGAAGGAAACACAGAGCTCAGAACCCTATGCTCTAGGCTGTTTGGGGGTGTAATTCTAGTATGTGGTGGTAATTCGGGAATTGTAAGCATTGCTGTGGTTTGAGCACTTACTTTAAAAACCAATCCAGCTTGAAGCAGCACAGTCTTAAACTCTGCAGTGCAATGACTAGGCAATTGCTCGTCTTTTTGTCATGGTAAAAAACTCTGCTCTGGATGCCAAATTATTGGCCTGTGTTAAAGACTGCCATATAGTTTGGTTACATATATCTGTATAACTTTTTTAAAAATCCAAAGAAAGTATCTTGTAGTTCTGTGGTAAAGCTTCACTGAACCAACTTTTACAATATGTTTCTCCTCCCCCCCCCAAAAAAAAGGGGATCTGTGGAAGGTATGGCAAAGACCTCCTTCTTGTCTTCTTGAAGCTGCCTACAAGTCTTTCTCCTCACACTATGCAGATTGTTATTTCTTTTTTCCAAATGTTGGCAGCTTTTGTCTCTGTAACACTGCCTTCAACCACTGGCATGATAAACAGTGGACCTGACAGCAGGATTTCACATGTCTGCTTATAACTATTACCCCAAGGAAAAATGTGAAGACATCTCAGGTTGGAAATTAAAAAGTAGTTACAATTTTATAAAATTGGCCAGATATTGAAGATAAAAAATGTAATTTTATGTATTGCATCTAGTTAGAAGGATATTTTTATCAGGCATTTCTTTGAGAAGGGGTTATTATCAAATATCCATTACTATAAATCTGGGAGCCAGTTTTATAGGAAGAGGACAGGAAATGTGTCTTCTCATATAACAATAGAATTAAAGGATCAGATATCTGATCCAACCTTATCCCCAAGAAAAGTCATTTCATACCATCTTAGTTTATTTTAAAAGTCTTGAGGTTAAACACATGATGGTTAAATGCAGCAAAATGTTGATAGTGCAAAAAAAAAGAAGACCTTCAAAGAGTCATTGCTTTATATTTGCTATGAATTCACCTAAGCTCACAGGTTATCAACAGCCATCATCCAGTGCAGGCAGAGGATAGAGGAGGTGCCACTCAAGCTTTCTTGAGTGTAGGGAGGTACCAGAAATTTTTTTTTTTGGCAGTCAGACTTTAAACAGCAGAACAGTCTTTATAGTATATGCTATTTATTCATATCTTGCACACTATGACTAATTATAGTAAATAAAATGCATTCTAGGTGGCCTTAGCCAATATTGAAGAAACAGAAAAATAGAAATATATATCAGCAAGAATGAAGTTGCTGGATGTCTATTTTACATCAAAGTATAAGACTTTGAAGGCAACTCTTAGTTAAAACAAGTTACAATAGTTGAAGGACTGAGATAAACTCCAAGTCATATTACAGAACCAAAGTTACAAAGTACATGGAAATACATCATAATACATCACCCATCAGATGTCATGGATGGAATAGGTGGATGGTTCTCCGTTCTTTGACACACACACCCCACTCCAGCCGAGCTGAGGGGTCCTGAGTGTTATAAAACCTGGCCTTTTATACACTTTCTTATCAAAGGGAAAGCGTGTTTCCACAGCCTTATCTGCTACTACCTGTTGCTGCGTCCCATTACTGCATCTCTCTATGCAACCTCCTCAGGCTCTTCATCAGGTCATTAACCAGACGCTTCTGGTGGGTCTTCTATTCTCAACTATTTAGCTTAACTTCACCATATAAGGAACTTCCTCTTACTTCACGTTGACATTTACCAGAATACATTGGCTGTCTATACTATGCGTCATAATAAAACATCGCATTTTTCAGAAGGGAAGGCAAGCCTATTTTTAAAACGAACCTGTTTTTACTTTTTGGCTCTCATGCATGAATAAGCTATAAGCTAAGCAAATATAAGCAAATGTAAATGATTTCAGCACATTTATGCATATTTTAAGCCATTATCTGGGCTGGCCAATTACACTTAAGCAAGACCGGGAGCATCTGATGCCAGGGGGTTGATCCAGCAGTTCACCCTCCTTGGGCTCTGCCTATGCACACTTCAGAATCCAGGTGACACACTCCATGTATGTTTGGTTTCCAGTGTAAATACAAAATTTTCAGCATTTGGAAAATAAGAAGTGTAATAAAGTGTACCAAAAGAAAGAAATTACTAGTGGAAACCTTCTTTTACATTTTAGTTTTTCCTTTCACCTGAAACATTGGCTGCCTTCACTCGTATCTTGGACACTTGCCCTTGATTCAAATCACATATTTGATGAGAGTGTGATTCGAAGCAACAGCGACTGCCAGAGATAGCCTTACTTCCTGTTCCTTTTGCAGAGGATAAAGATATTATGGTTGGCCCAAGATGTATGGAGTAGAACCGCCCACAAACCTTTTTTTAAATCAGAAGTTAAGATAGTCCTGCCTGCTTCATATCTATTTCGACACAGAGAGCAGGGTGTGATTGGGGGAAGAACGGACTCTTAAGATTTTTTAAAAAATTGTTCTGAGTAGGGGGCCTTGATGGCCAAGTTTGTTTCTTCCCAAATAGTTTCTATTTTATCTATTATGCGGCAATATGTTCTGTTATGCCATATGCCTACTATACAGATATCTTGCAAACCAAACTGTTTTGTTAAAACAAGCTTTGACATTATTAAACATTTTTGAAACGTACCTTTCATTACCTACAGTGGTCTGGCATTGAAATCCCCAGGAAATTATCACATTTAAGTTTCGAAATTGCAAACAGCTTTGTTTTCCTTCACTGTGGTTTCACTTGTGGTTTGTTACTATGTTGGTAACACACACTGAACCACACAGAGCATTTTAAGAAGTTATATTTTATGGGAACAATTTGTAAGTGAATATGCAAAATAAGAAAAAAGTTTCTGCCATAAAGTTACTCCAATGAAATGTATTATGTTGTTTACTTTGTGTCATAAATTGCCCTTTGTAGGATTGTATGGAGCCTGATACATAGAGAAGTATATTTTTCTGACCTGGCGGGAGGGAACTCTGATGGGGACATCAAGTTGTGAGTGAGTAGGACTTGTCCCTATCCCAGGTTATAGCCTGAATATGTAGGGTACAGCAAATTTGCTGAAGATAAGCGGGTCTGGGTCTGGCCACTGCCTAAATTGGAGACTGCCTGGGAAACCCTTATATAAGAATGCAACTTCAAATTCCATAGCAGAAGAAACATGAGATATAAACGTAATAAATTATCTTTAATTCAGTGAATATTACACACACACAGTTTCACATATGTATCAGAAGATTTCTGGGCTATAACCTTAGTGCAGAAAATAAACATCCTCTTTACTTTTCCTCTTCATATGTCCACAGCAGTGATGGATGGATTTGCCAGTTTTGATTTTTTCATTTTTCTAATGTTAAATTCACTTCTCTATATTTCTGTAGCAATTTGTGGATTTTTTCCTGTGGCCCCATAATTCATGTTAAAAGTTCCAGAAGGTATGCATGTTTTTGCCTTGTAGTAACTCAATAACTATGATTTGAAGGAATACTGCACTCCTAAACGCAGTGAGTTTTATTGCTGACTTTTCACCACTTTAAGGCCAGAAAACAGAGTGATCTGCTGTCAACTGCTCCATGAAGAAGGATTCCAGGACAGTTGAAGACCACCTCAGTGCCTGCTTGGGCTGGACTGTTTCTCCCCCACCCACCTCCACAGGGTCAGTCATCTTGTGGGAAGGACCCTGATGTGTGTTTTGATATGTTAATATTTGTATTGGGTTTTTGAAATATGTAACTAATATTACTTGTAAGCCACCTTGATAGGATTTATATACTGAAAGGTGGGATATAATTATATATATATAGAGAGAGCAAAATATAAACTAAAATAGATAGAAAGACAATGTTGAGTGCTGTCTATATGAGGGCAGAAAATATACATGGTAATAAATGTCCAGGTCCAATTAATAGATTTTAGAATTTCAACTAAATTTCTATTTAAATATCTAACATTGCTTTGGGTGTCCTTGAAGACGTCTCTTTGAAACACAGGTTGGATTTCACACTATGAAGAAGGTGACATACAAGTAAATACAATAACAATGTGAGAAGTAGAAAGGTCAGCTGTAAATATCAGCCTGTTAGTAGGGACGCTAGTGTGCCAGAATATCAAAAGCTAAGAAGGGATACATAAATGATGAAATTTTAAAAGGGGTAGGCCTAGAAGTAGGCATTGTGAGAGCAGGGGCACAGGATATAAATTCAGAAGAGCAAAATTACCACAGGCCTAACCACAAGTGCCAAAGACACTTGAAGAGAGACACTGCTTACAAGTGCCTGTACGCTAATGCTAGGAGCCTGCGAACCAAGATGGGAGAACTGGAGTGCTTGGTCTTAGAGGAGAGCATTGATATAGTGAGCATAACGGAGACCTGGTGGAATGGAGAAAACCAGTGGGATACGGTTATCCCTGGATATAAACTATATCGGAAGGACAGGGAAGGACGTATTGGTGGCGGAGTTGCTCTATACGTGAAAGAAGGCATTGAATCCAGCAAGCTCGAAACCCCCAAAGAGGCAGACTCCTCCACAGAATCGTTGTGGGTGGTGATACCATGCCCCAGGAGGGACTTAATACTGGGAACGATCTATCGTCCCCCTGATCAAAATGCTCAGGGAGACCTTGAGATGAGATATGAAATTGAGGAAGCATCCAAACTAGGAAATGTGGTAGTAATGGGTGACTTCAACTACCCGGACATAGACTGGCTGCATATGTGTTCCAGTCATGACAAAGAAGCAAGATTTCTAGATATTCTAAATGACTATTCCCTAGACCAGTTGGTCATGGAACTGACCAGAGGAAGGCAACCCTGGACTTAATCCTCAGTGGGGACCGGGACCTGGTGCAAGATGTAAGTGTTGTTGAACCGATTGGGAGCAATGACCACAGTGCTATTAAATTAAACATACATGTAACTGGCCAATTGCCAAGAAAATCCAACACGGTCACATTTGACTTCAAAAGAGGAAACTTCACAAAAATGAGCGGATTGGTAAAAAGAAAGCTGAAAAACAAAGTCCAGAGGGTCACATCACTCGAAAATGCTTGGAAGTTGTTTAAAAACACTATATTAGAAGCTCAACTGGAGTGCATACCGCAGATCAGAAAAGACCGCCAGGGCCAAGAAGATGCCAGCATGGTTAACGAGCAAAGTCAAGGAAGCTCTTAGAGGCAAAAAGTCTTCCTTCAGAAAATGGAAGTCTTGTCCGAATGAAGAAAATAAAAAAGAACACAAACTCTGGCAAAAGAAATGCAAGAAGACAATAATAAGGGATGCTAAAAAAGAATTTGAGGAGCACATTGCTAAGGACATAAAAACCAACAAAAAATTCTATAAATACATTCAAAGCAGGAGACCATCTAGGGAGACAATTGGACCCTTGGATGATAAGGGAGTCAAAGGTGTACTAAAGAACGATAAGGAGATTGCAGAGAAGCTAAATGAATTCTTTGCATCTGTTTTCACAGTGGAAGATATAGGGCAGATCCCTGAACCTGAACTAACATTTGCAGGAAGGGATTCTGAGGAACTGAGACAAATAGTGGTAACGAGAGAGGAAGTTCTAAGCTTAATGGACAATATAAAAACTGACAAATCACCGGGCCCGGATGGCATCCACCCGAGAGTTCTCAAAGAACTCAAAGGTGAAATTGCTGATCTGCTAACTAAAATATGTAACTTGTCCCTTGGGTCCTCCTCCGTGCCTGAGGACTGGAAAGTGGCAAATGTAACACCAATCTTCAAAAAGGGATCCAGAGGGGATCCCGGAAATTACAAGCCAGTTAGCTTAACTTCTGTCCCTGGAAAACTGGTAGAAAGTATTATTAAAGCTAGATTAACTAAGCACATAGAAGAACAAGCCTTGCTGAAGCAGAGCCAGCATGGCTTCTGCAAGGGAAAGTCCTGTCTCAGTAACCTATTAGAATTCTTTGAGAGTGTCAACAAGCATATAGATCGAGGTGATCCAGTGGACATAGTGTACTTAGACTTTCAAAAAGCGTTTGACAAGGTACCTCACCAAAGGCTTCTGAGGAAGCTTAGCAGTCATGGAATAAGAGGAGAGGTCCTCTTGTGGATAAGGAATTGGTTAAGAAGCAGAAAGCAGAGAGTAGGAATAAACGGACAGTTCTCCCAATGGAGGGCTGTAGAAAGTGGAGTCCCTCAAGGATCGGTATTGGGACCTGTACTTTTCAACTTGTTCATTAATGACCTAGAATTAGGAGTGAGCAGTGAAGTGGCCAAGTTTGCTGACGACACTAAATTGTTCAGGGTTGTTAAAACAAAAAGGGATTGCGAAGAGCACCAAAAAGACCTCTCCAAACTGAGTGAATGGGCGGAAAAATGGCAAATGCAATTCAATATAAACAAGTGTAAAATTATGCATATTGGAGCAAAAAATCTGAATTTCACATATACGCTCATGGGGTCTGAACTGGCGGTGACCAACCAGGAGAGAGACCTCGGGGTTGTAGAGGACAGCACGATGAAAATGTCGACCCAGTGTGCGGCAGCTGTGAAAAAGGCAAATTCCATGCTAGCGATAATTAGGAAAGGTATTGAAAATAAAACAGCCGATATCATCATGCCGTTGTATAAATCTATGGTGCGGCCGCATTTGGAATACTGTGTACAGTTCTGGTCGCCTCATCTCAAAAAGGATATTATAGAGTTGGAAAAGGTTCAGAAGAGGGCAACCAGAATGATCAAGGGGATGGAGCGACTCCCTTACGAGGAAAGGTTGCAGCATTTGGGGCTTTTTAGTTTAGAGAAAAGGCGGGTCAGAGGAGACATGATAGAAGTGTATAAAATTATGCATGGCATTGAGAAAGTGGATAGAGAAAAGTTCTTCTCCCTCTCTCATAATACTAGAACTCGTGGACATTCAAAGAAGCTGAATGTTGGAAGATTCAGGACAGACAAAAGGAAGTACTTCTTTACTCAGCGCATAGTTAAACTATGGAATTTGCTCCCACAAGATGCAGTAATGGCCACCAGCTTGGATGGCTTTAAAAGAAGATTAGACAAATTCATGGAGGACAGGGCTATCAATGGCTACTAGCCATGATGGCTGTGCTCTGCCACCCTAGTCAGAGGCAGCATGCTTCTGAAAACCAGTTGCCAGAAGCCTCAGGAGGGGAGAGTGTTCTTGCACTCGGGTCCTACTTGCGGGCTTCCCCCAGGCACCTGGTTGGCCACTGTGAGAACAGGATGCTGGACTAGATGGGCCACTGGCCTGATCCAGCAGGCTCTTCTTATGTTCTTATGTTCTTAAGGAGATAATTCCTGCTAAAAGAAATTCATCTCATCTATTATATCCATCTATATCATTAGCTGTGCCAAAGAATTTGATAATACAGGAGAGGGTTATATGTGAAAGTAATAATGATGCAAAGCATTTGGACCATGGCAAGGGCAAAGATGGAGATTATTAGTTCAGAAAAGGCATTGATTCAATTTTATTCCAGACAAATGGGGGGGAAATTGGAGAATGACTGCTGTGAGGAAGAAAGCTGGCTGTGTGGATCAATTGCCGCAGTCGCAGAAGGTCCAAAGTTCTATGAGCCAGTCATTATGATTATTTTGTATTGTTTTTATGTATCTTATAGAATAATAGAACAGTAGAGTTGGAAGGGGCCTACAAGGCCATCGAGTCCAACCCCTTGCTCAATGCAGGAACCCAAATTAAGGCATTCCCAACAGATGGCTATTCATTGTGTGTATGTGTATGTGTGTGTATTTGTACACCCCCTGATATTTTATATGAGTGGGCAATAGATAAATATTTTTATAAATAAATAATAAATCCCAGGTAATTCCTGGGAGGGCTGGGACAGACCCCTGTCTGAAACCCTGGACAGCTGATGCCAGTCAAAATAGCCAATACTGAGCTAGATGGACCAATTGTCTGACTCAATATAAGGGAGCTTCCTGTATTCCTAATGAATCAATTCATGCTAGCATCTGAAGGGATCTACTAACTCATGACACCTTGGTTATTGATGTGCAGTGACTGTTATTTTATCTTACTACATTTATATTTATTATTTATAAAAGTACTGATATACCACCGTCTCACAAAACATCATGGTGGTGAACAACAACATAAAAACATTTTAAAACAATCAAAACAATCATTGAAATGACTGGCTCCTAAAAAACAAAAAACCACACACACACACATTTTAAACATGTACATCCTTCAGGGATAGTTCACAGGCAGGGCATGCTGATGACATCCTTTTCTATTGTTAATCCCCAATGTTAATCCCCATTGATTAGAGGTATGCTGCCCTTTGAGCTCAGTTTGTGGTTGAGATGCAAAAAATGAGTTATCTTCCACAACTGATCAGATATAGCCCATAAAACAAGAGGAGGACATTTTGGAGATATTTTATCATTTCAACTAATTGGAGGGTGGGGGAGTTGTGGCCTTTGAACCATATGGCTTTCTTGGCCTGAGGTGACAAAATATGTTCTTATTTTTTTTCTAAATTAAGCTCAACAAGCAATCAGACCTAAGAAGGAGGACTTAAGTTTGAGGCTATGGGAAGAGCAAAACTTCAGCAGATAAATCACAAGGATACAAGCCAAAGGGTGGTCTCAGTGAGGCACACAAGGAACAGGAATTATGCAGTTACAGGAGATAATGTTGGCATGTTTATACTCTTGAAAGTGTCATGAATGGCCAACTGGGATTAGTTTCTTAAAGATCTAGGCAGGAAAGATAACTATTTAATCTGATCAGCAGCCAACTGGCACTCAGATCCTAGTCACCTGAATGTCCTGGCACAATTTTTAATGCATTTACTGAAATCCCAGGGACACAGCATTCTTCATCTGCACTGCAAATGGGTGAACCTATTGTGACTATGCCTATGTAAGCACTTAGCACAGTGTCTAACAACACTCCTGTTCCTCTTTAATTATTTATTTAAGAATATTTTTATAGGCTGTCTTTCAACAGAAAACTTCACAAAGAAGAGTCACAGTTTTAAAATACAGATTAATGTGTTTCTGAAATATGAACTATTTTATAACAAGGAGGGTATGAAAGGAGTTCCTGCTGCAAGGACCTGATGCAGCCGATAGATTTCTGTCTCATATGTGCACAGTGGAAGACACATGTTTGTTGCTGTGTAATATATCATCAGCACTAATGTAGTTTTTAGAAAATTGGGGTGCTTGTACTATTTAAATTAAAAGTCATCCCCAGTTTGCCTGGTGGCATTTGTGTATTTGCTAGTGTTTAAATCCGGAAACCAGTTGGATGTATGCCAGTGAGCCCTCTGTGAATTGTATCAGCCACTCATGTATGGTTATTTAATGAGTTTGCAATGCTTATTAAAATGTGTGTTCCCTGTGGTGTTTCCAGTATTTCTGGAACCAAGGTTAATTTCAATTACATTGTTTGACAACTGGTATCCTATCATGGCCAAAGAATGGATCACCCAACCTTGTGTCTTTAATCACCCTTTTTTGGGCTCTCCTTGCACAACAGAGCTTACCGATACTCTACTGTTTAGAGGCTTTCAGAAGAATAGCAATTTATACTGTAAGAGGAAGGTTATGCACCATCTCAGTGTTATGCAATCTGATGCTCAAAATAACATAATGAGATGGTAGGCTCTGCACCACAATCTATGGTCTCTTACTAAAATATTCCACTTCCACATTTATCTGCTGTTTTTGCTGTTTTATGTTTTCATTGCTGCTTTATTAAAGATTGGTAGGTTGCCTTAAATGGCAACTATGGCAGAAAGGTGATACGCGGCTTTCAAAAGAATTGTGTGTGGAGAATCAAATCTTGGAGCAGGGGATCATAAATCTTTTCTCAAATAGCATAAAGAAATATTTGAAACTATGTTGTCAAATAGAAAATAATGACAGATAAGAAAAAAGAGACATTGTAGGAACATAGGAAGCTGCCCTATATCAAGTCAGACCACTGGGTCATCTAGCTCAGTATTTATGTATGTATGTATGTATTTATTTATTAAAATTTATTTTCTGCTTTTCACCATCTAGGTCTCAAAGCAGCTTACAACAATAAAAATGAACAATATACACAATGTAAAACATAAACCTCAAAAAATTTAAAACCTCAGCATTTTAAAATCTCAAAAATGAGAAAAATTTAAAATAGCAGTGAAGCATTCATGATGCAAAGGCCTTCTGAAATGAAATGGTTTTAACCAATCTGAAACTCAGCAGAGACAGTGCCTGTCTATTTTCTAATGGGAGAGAGTTCCACAGAGTTGGGTCCGCAGCAGTGAAGGCACAACTTCTCATTGATAGGACTTATTTATTTATTTATTATTATTATTATTTATTAAATTTATGTCCTGCCCTTCCAGGGCAGCAGAAGTTGTGCTTCTGGTCCATGGGGGACCACTAATAAGGACTTCCCAGACTATCTCAGTGATTGACTTGGGACATACAAGATACAGTATTGTCATTGCTGGTAGCAATGGTTTCAGACAAGAGGCGTTCCCAGCCCTTCCTGGAGATGCCCGAGATTCAACCTCAAACCTTTTGCATGTTCTGCCACTGAGCTATGATGACCCTTGTACAATGGGCTGCGAGTAGCTGAAGGAATTAAGGCAGCTTTTACATGCAGAAAGAAGGGTGGAAAGGTTGGGGAAAGACAAAGAAGAGAGCAAGCCCAATATCCATATGTGTACACATCTAAATAGAGGGAATAATGTAGGAGGTATTGTAAAAACAGGTTTATAATGGAAAGTGAAAAACAAAGGAAAACATGCCAAAGAGATGTATTTAGGAGGGAGAAAGGAAAAAAGGGGGGAAATGCTTTCAAATAAATCCTAATTGGTAAGAAATTCTGTCCAAGCCCAAGTGTTTTGCTGTATTAGATTTATTTTAAGATGTGCCTGGGAGAACATGCCTTGGGCCTCGCAGGGAGATTTTCGGGGGCCCCAATTAACGTTGTGACGGGTAATGGGAGGTATGGCGTTGGGAGGAGAACGTGCCAGGTAAGGGGAACTCGTCCCAGACAAGTTGTGTCTGTGCCATGTTCCGGTTCTCCTCCTATCCACAGGACTGTTGGTTGTACTGTCAGCCAGCTCTCGGATCTCCAGGTGCTGCTTTTAAATGCTAGGTCGGTCGTTAATAAAAAACCCCTTATCCACGATTTGATTGTGGAGAAGGGTGCCGACCTTGTGTGTATTACCGAAACCTGGGTGGGTGAGCAGGGAGGAGTTGCTCTTTCCCAGCTTTGCCCACCTGGGTATTCGGTGCAGCACTGTGGTAGATCTGAGGGCCGGGGAGGCGGGGTTGCTGTGGTCTATCGGAGTTCTTTCTCTCTCACTAAGCACCCTGTCCAGACGGCGACTGGTTTGGAGTGTCTTCATCTTGTGCTGGGCCAAGGAGACAGATTGGGAATACTATTGGTGTACCGCCCACCTTGCTGCCCAATGGCTTCCCTAGCTGAGCTGACGGAGATAGTCTCGGAGGTATTGTTGAGATCCCCCAGACTTGTGGTACTGGGGGATGTCAACATTCATGCCGAGGCTGTCTTGTTCGGGGCAGCTCAGGACTTCATGGCCTCCATGACAACCATGGGGCTGTCTCAAGTTGCTACTGGCCCGACGCATGTATCAGGACATACTCTTGATTTGATCTTCGCCACTGGTCATGGAGATGGTGATCTGAGGGTGGGGTATTTTTCATCTACTCCATTGTCATGGACAGATCACCGCTTGCTGAGCTTTAGACTCACGGCAACCCTTTCCCTCTGCAGTGGTGGGGGACCTATTAAGTTGGTCCGCTCCCGGAGGCTTATGGATCCTGTTGCCTCCCAGAGCGCTCTGGGAGTTTTTCCGGCTGATAGCACTGGCGCTCCTGTCGAGGCTATGGTCGATCTGTGGAATGCGGAGATGACCCGGGCCATTGACATGATCACTCCCGCGCGCCCCCTTCGGTGCAGAACTCAAACAGCACTGTGGTATACCCCGGAGCTGAGAGTGATGAAGCAAGAGAGAAGGAGGCTAGAGTGCAGGTGGAGGCGAACTCCTGACGGATGTAGTCATTCTTTGGTGAGTGCTTCCACTAAGTTGTATGTAAAAGCGGTTAGGGCGGCAAAAAAGTCATATTTTGCTGCCACCATTAGATCATCTCTTTGCCGCCCAGCGGAGCTTTTTAGGGTGGTACGAGGGCTTTTACATTCTGGCCCTCCTGATACTAAGGAAACATCGGAAGCTCGCTGCAACGAATTTGCGGAGCACTTCCAGGATAAGATTGCTTGCATCCGTCGGGACTTAGACTCTGATGTTATGACAGATGACTCCATTGAAGTGTCCAGAGCGCGGTCTTGTCCTTCATTGTTGGATGAGTTTCAGTTGGTGCAGCTCGAGGAAGTGGACAAGGTGCTTGGAATGGTGCGGGCGACCACGTCTGCCCTTGATCCTTGCCCATCTTGGCTGGTGAAGGCCTGCAGGGCTGTAACCACCGGCTGGGCCAAAGAGGTGATAAACGCCTCCTTGAGAGAGGGAGTAGTCCCTGGTAGTCTCAAGGAGGCAGTAGTGAGACCTCTTCTAAAGAAACCTTCTTTGGACCCAGATATTTTGAACAACTATAGACCGGTGGCGAATGTCCCTTTTTTGGGCAAGGTCCTGGAGCGGGTGGTCGCCGGCCAGCTCCAGGCGCTCTTGGATGAAACCGATTATCTGGATCCGTTTCAATCCGGTTTTAGGCCTGGTTTTGGCACTGAAACAGCCTTGGTCGCCCTGTATGATGCCCTTTGTCGGGAGAGGGACAGGGGGAGTGTGACCCTGTTGATTCTCCTTGATCTCTCAGCGGCGTTTGATACCATCGACCATGGTATCCATCTGGGGAGGCTCGCGGAGTTGGGAGTTGGAGGCACTGCTTGGCAGTGGCTCTGCTCCTACTTAGCGGATCGTCGCCAGAAGGTAGTGCTTGGGGAACATTGCTCGACACCCTGGACTCTCCATTGTGGAGTCCCTCAGGGGTCGGTCTTGTCCCCCATGCTCTTTAACATCTACATGCAGCCTCTGGGTGCGGTCATCAGGAGTTTTGGAGTGCGTTGCCATCAGTACGCTGATGACACGCAACTCTACTTCTCCTTTTCACCTTCTTCAGGTGAGGCTGTTGATGTGCTGAACCGTTGCCTAACCGCGATAATGGACTGGATGAGAGCTAATAAACTGAAACTTAATCCAGACAAGACTGAGACACTGTTGGTGAGCTCTTTACCTGCCCAGATGGTGGATGTTCATCCTGTTCTAGATGGGGTTACACTCCCCTTGAAGGAACAGGTTCGTAGCTTGGGGGTCCTTTTTGACCCTTCCTTGTCGCTTGAGGCTCAAGTGGCCTCGGTGGCACGGAATGCGTTTTACCATCTTCACTTAGTAGCCCAACTACGCCCCTATCTGGACAGTGACGATCTCGCCTCAGTTGTTCACGCTCTGGTAACCTCTAGACTGGACTACTGTAATGCGCTCTACGTAGGGCTGCCCTTGAAGACCGTTCGGAAACTTCAGCTAATGCAAAATGCGGCAGCCCGGTTGTTAACGAGGACCCGCTGGTCTGCGCATATAACACCTGTCCTGGCCTGCCTGCACTGGCTGCCTATTTGTTTCCGAGCCAGATTCAAGGTGCTGGTTTTGACCTATAAAGCCTTACACGGTGTGGGACCACAATACCTTGTGGAACGCCTCTCCCGCTATGAACCTACCCGTTCACTTCGTTCAATATCCAAGGCCCTCCTCCGGGTACCAACTCATCAGGATGCCCGGAGGATTGTTATTAGATCTAGGGCCTTTTCTGTAGTGGCCCCCGAACTGTGGAACAGCCTACCTGTGGAGATACGCCTGGCGCCTTCGGTACTTTCTTTTAGGCACCAGGTTAAAACCTGGCTATACTCCCAGGCATTTTAATGTTCAATGTGTTTCATTTAATTTTTTTTTCGTTTAACTTGTTGCTGATTTTATTGTAATTTTATTGTAATATTGTATTTTAATCTTGTTTTGTTCACCGCCCAGAGAGCTATTCGCTATGGGCGGTTTAAAAATGAAATAAATAAATAAATAAATAAAAATAAATAAATAAAACACCAGTATCTTAAACAGAGGCCATGCACTGTGGCATGAGTAGCAAAACTACATTTCATAAGAAATGTAACAATATTTGGAGAAGTCACAGAGTTTCACAGATAAGGATTATCTCATATACATTCTTAACTTTTAAAATTTGTATTTATGAGATTTATATCCCAGTCCTCATCCCGTATGATCTCATGCAGGTCACAGCAGATAATATAAACAGATAAAGCAAATACTTTTTATGGATTCTGGCTTTTAAACAGTATTACAAAAGGATTGCAGACTTTCAGTATGAACCTTCCATTATACAAAGGCCTGCTGAAAGAAAAAAGCCTTCAGTTGGCATTGAAGAACATACAGTTCAGAAGCCAAATGAAGTTCAGGAGATAGGTTTAAATGGCTTGAGGTATACCAACTATATTCAGCAATTTCAGCAGAAAGATCCAGACCCCAGACTTCACAAATACATCAAAATATGTTTTGTACAATCAGTGTGATATCTTGCACCAAGGAGTTCCCAAAGAGTTTTGAAGACATGTCACCAGACGAAACATGAATGAGCATCTCCTCTATCGAGGTTGAGAATCGATGGGTAATATTGGAAAAAGTACAAAAGAAATTTGTGGATACACATGACCAGGGCCGGCTCCAGGCACGACGGGGCCCTTGGGCACCAGTGTGCCCTGGGCCCCTCCGCTCCCCTTCTGTGATCCATGGAAACAGCCGCGGGAGGAATCTCAGGACAGGAGCTTCTGAGCTGCCCGACATCCTGTCCCGTCCCATCCCCTCCCCTCCCCTTCCCTGCTTCACCTACCTTTCTGCTTTTTTTGCAGCTGTGCGCACTGCGCGCACTGAGCGCACAGGTTTGCCATCCATCAAGATGGCGGCCGAGGTTTCCCTAAGGGGCTAAAGCCTCTGCCGCCATCTTGGTTGATGGCAGCAGTGCGCGCGTGTAGCACGCATGTGTGCCATCAACCAAGATGGCGGCAGAGGCTTCAGCCCCTTAGGGAAACCTCGGCCACAATCTGGACTTATGGCAAACCACAAAAAACAGCAGAGCAAAAGGTAAGTGAAGCGGGGGGATGGCGGGCGGTTTGGAAGCTCTTGTCCCGCGATCCGCAACTCCTGTCCTGCTTCCGCAGATCATGGAAGGAGAGAAGAGGGCCCTCTGTAGCTCCAGGGGCCCTCGGGCCAGTGCCCCACCTGGCTGCCCTTTAGAACTGGCCCTGCACATGACAGATATGTAGCTCCTTACAACCCATATTTATTAAAATACTTTTTAAAAAGTTGAATGGTATTCAGGAATTATTTTTTACTTGCACAAATAGTCTGTCCATAGTAGGGTTGCCAGGTCAGAAGCATCCCAAACCCTGAGATTTTGGGGGTGGGCCCAAGTAATGTCATGGGGCAGGTCCCAGGGACATCATGGGGCGGGTCCAAGTGATGTCACAGGGTGGGTCCAAATGACATCATGGGGTGCGTCCAAGTGATGTCATTAAGCATGATACATTAAACATCAACCACAGTTGCTTGGCGCATCATACAAAAACATTTATCTGATTGGAAATTAAGATAGAAATCTTAGCTAAAAGATGCAGCCTGGGTAGGGAACATTTAATCTAGCCAATTAGCTTCTGGCGAAAAGGGTTCAAGTGCCCTCAGGCCAGGCCAGGCCAGTCACCAGAAGGCCATTATAGGAAGAAAGGAGCCTAGTAGGGTGGAGATGTTAGATGGGAGCACTCAGGAATAAAGATGGATGCCCCCGAAGAGCTGCAATTCTAAACACACTTATTAAGGGACTAAGCCCCATAGAACTCAATAGGACTAACTTCTCAGTAGATATGGTTTAGCCTGACCACTGTTGTCCACACACTGGTAACCTCTAGGCTGGATTACTGTAATGCGCTCTATGTGGGGCTGCCCTTAAGGTTCGTCCGGAAACTGCAGCTGGTGCAAAATGTGGCGGCGAGACTGCTCACTGGGGCAGGGTATTGCCAACATGTCACCCCGCTGCTGAAAGAATTGCACTGGCTGTCCATTTGCTACCAGGCCAAGTTCAAGGTTCTAGTTTTGGGGGTACAAAGCCCTATATAGCTTGGGACCAGGATACCTGAAAAACCATCTTATCCCTTATATACCCAGTCGATCACTGCACTCTGCAGATGAGTGTCTCTTATCAGGAGGTCCTTTCTGCACAACGCAGGAAACGGACCTTTACTGTGATGGCGCTTACCCTCCCTCCCCTTAAATATTAGGCAGGCGCCATCTCTGTTATCTTTTCAGCACCTTTTGAAGACTTTCCTCTTTCAACAAACCTTTTAAGTTGAGATCTATCCCAGTCTGCGTCTGTGTTGGAATTGCTTTTAATAAGTTTTTTTTGTAAATAAACAATATGTTTTTAACCCTTTTAAAAAGATGTTTTTAAAGCTTTTTAAAAAATGTTTTTAATGTTTTGTTTTAATGTGTTTTAAGGTCTGTTTTTATTATGTTTTGATGTGTTTTTAGCGCTTTTGTTTGCCGCCCTGGGTCCTGCTGGGAGGAAGGGCGGGATATAAATAAATAAATAAAAATAAGATTGCGCAAGTTTGGCAATATCAGAAGAGGAGGATGATCAGCATTTTTTTTGAAATTACACGTGTTAATGCTAGATATATTGTTCTACTGGAAGTAAGTGGGCAACATCCAAGTATCACATGAAAAGTTACTTACAGTGATCATATTCCCTGTACATCTTTCAATGCATCAGCAAATTGTTTTCACATGCCTTTCCCAGACTATGGTTTGAAGGCACATAAGGCCAGCTCCCTGCTGAAGCTAATCAGGGTCAGGTCTGGTCAGTGCCTGGAAGGGAGAGCACCTGGGAACCATATGTAACCCCTCCTTGGGTTTCTATCATAGAAAGAAAGGCAGGGTATAAATGTAATAAATAAATAAATAAACATCAGAGACCATGCTAACGGTATGACTCCAAACTGATAATAGAGCAATTGCACCAGATACAGTGTTGGAAGATATCTATGGCATGCCAAGAGATTATCTGTACCCAGAAGTGCCTAACTGGATACAGCCAGATGGTTTGGTGCAGCCAAAAAAAAAAAAAAAAGGCACAACAGCAGACAAAATAATTGGAACAATGTATGCTATTCTCCAATAGATACTGGGAGAGTGTGAGAACTGTAGAGGGCCAGCATTTAAAGCCCTAGTACTACTCTACTTCTCTTTTTGGCACATAGATTGAATGGGAAAGAAGCCATGATGGATGAACAGATTTAGGAAGCTGCCTTATACTGCCATTGGTCTATCTAGCTCAATATTGTTTGCATTGACTGGCAGCAGCCCTCTAGAGCTTTGGGCAAGAGTCTTTTCCTACTTATACTGGGACTGGGGATTGAACCTAAGACCTTCTGCATGCAAAGCACATGCTCTCAGAATGTCTTTCTAATTAAAGTATTGTCTATTATTATTATTATTATTATTAACAACAGCAGCAGCAACAATAGCCTGCCCTACACCAAAGCTCCCAGGGTGGGTAACAACCATTTTAAAATAAAATAGATATTAGCATAAAACTGTGCAGTTGAACAATAGCTCAATGTTGCTGAGCCTTGAAAATAAAAAATGACATAGGGTTTTCCTTCCTCCATTGCCACCAAATGTAACAGCAAGACTGTTGTGATCATTATACCCACAAAGAAATTAGTGACACTCTGGAAACAGTCTAGATCAGTGCTTCCCAACCTTTATGAGTATGGGATCCCCTTTGTATGCTTATTGAGTTCAGTGGGATTTACTCCCCTTCAATCATGCTTAGGATAGGTGAAACTGACCATGGGGAGGGAAACCTGGAGTGGGCAAGGAAGGAGGAAGATGGAAGAGGGGAGGGGAGGAAGAAGGGAGGAGGAAGGGAGGGGAGAGGGGAAGGAGGAGAAAGGCAGGTGTGATAATTTGCATGCTTATTGAATTCAGTGGGATTTACTCCTGTGCAATCATGCTTAGGATAGGTAAAACTGACCATGGGGGAGGAGGAGGGAGAGGGAAGAGTAGAGGGAAGGAGGAAAGGGGAGAGGGGAGCAGAAGGAGTGGGAGGGGGAAGGAGGGGATTGGAAGGGGAGGGGGAGGGGTGGAGGAAGGGGGACGGAAAGGGCAAGAGGGAGGAGGAGAGGAGTGCAGGTTTGATCATTTGCATACTTACTGAGTTCAGTGGGATGTACTGCCGTGCAATCATGCTTGAAAATGAAATGGTCTGCCTTCAAGTTGTTTCTCACTTATGGCAACCCTATGAATAAGGTTTTCATGGTAAACGTTATTCAGAGGTGGTTTTACCATTGCCTTCCTCTGAGGCTGAGAGGCAGTGACTGGCCAAAGTCACCCAGTGAGCTTCATGGCTGTGTGGGGATTTGAACCCTGGTTTCCCAGGTCATAGTCCTAGGGTAGGTTAAACTGACCATGGGGGAGGAGGAGCAGAGGGGGAGGGGGAAGGGACGGGTTAAGGAAGGGAGAGGAAAGGGGCAAGAGGGAGGGGATAGGAGGGAGGAGGAGGGGAGGGCAGGTTTGATCATTTGCATGCTTTTTGAGTTCAGTGGGATTTACTCCTGTGCAATCATGCTTGGGAAAGGTGAAACTAACCTGGGGGAGGGGAGGGGAGGAGGAGGTTGGGAGGAGGAGGGGGAGGAGATTGGGTGGGTGGGCACTGGGCAGAAAGGAAAACACTGTGAACAGTATCATTCTTTTTCAGGGTTTCCCCCATCTTTTTATTCTACAGCAGGCACATATAGCCTCCTACCCATATTTAAACCAAAGCTGTCCCTGGCCACATCCACACCACACCTTTATTTCACTTTAGACAGTCATGGCTTCTCCCAAAGGATCCTGGGAAGTGTAGTTAGTGAAGGGTGCTGAGAGTTGCTAGGAGACACCCTGTTCCACTAAGAGAGCTTCAATCAGAGTGGCTGATTGTTAAACCACTCTGGACATTGGAGCTCTGTCGGGAATAGGAGTCTCCTTTCAGCACCCTTCACAAACTACACTTCCCAGGATTCTCTGAGGGAAGCCATGACTGTCTCACATGAAATCAAAGTCTGGTGTGGGTGTGGCCCCCTGACTAGCCAAGCCCAGCAGCTGTGAGTCTGGCTTTTAGAACACTGACAGTTGGTTCTTACTGAGCATGCCTGACATCATAAATTCAAGCCAAGTTTTCTTAAATTAATTAAAAATCAGCCAGACATTTTTTTTAACTTTTAAACTGCAGAAGATGAAGGTCAGAGTATGGGGCAAGGTCAGTAATAGGATTACAGGTACTCTGTGAATATGTCTGATTTTTAATTAATTTCAACAGATTATGAGAATTCTGAAAGAAAAAAGTCCAAAAGGGGTCTGGTTTTTCTCTCTCTCTTTTTACACTTTGAACTCTCGATTCTCTGTTTTGTGTATCACCGTGAAAATTTAGAGGGTTGTTAAGTGAGTGTTTCTGAGTTCAGGACTATACGTTTTGTAAGGTTTTGTTTTGAAATGAGCTTATGGGAAGGATCAGAATGGCATTTGGAGGGTATTTTCAATTTAACATTGCGGAATGCGAAAAATCCATGCTGACTATAGAATAAATGGAAAATAATGATATGCTTAAAAGCTTCAAGTGGATGGCAAATTCAATATATATTTATGTTTTTGTTCATTTGCCCTATACTCTTTCAAATATTTATTTTAAAAATGCAAAATTGAAAAGAACCTGGACTGGGATAGCAGCCACGTTATTAAGGGAGGAAGAACTGTAAATACTCAATTTGAATTAATCTCTCATGTTGGCAGTATTGCTATATATAAACAGGTCTGAAGCAAAACCTATCCAAAATATATCCCCAGTAGTGTGGGATGAAGCAGTTGTGGCATTAGCTAATGTCTTCATGCAGTGGATAGACGTCCAAGAGATTTAATGAAAATAGATGTCCATTTGGGCAGTACAACTATTTTACTTGGTACAGGTTTCTGAAAATCTTACCAGTATAGTGCCTCATTCCTCAAGTCAAGCATCAATGAATAATTCTTTGACAAACAGTTAACTGGTTAAAATTCAAAGTCCACAATGTGATACAAAATATCAAAGCAGATTCAGATGGAAGACTTGCAGAATATCTCCTTGCAGTAGAAAATGGAAAAGCATTTTGAAATCATCTACCTTTGCATGTTCTGTATGCTGTCATGTAAGAATAGTTCCTGTAACAATATTATTAACTATAATTTCAAAACTTAGTGGGCCAAGTTAAATCTATATTGTGGGCCAAATTATGGCAAATGGTTTTGGCAAGCATATTAAATACCCAACAGACTATCTCAGTAATTTAGAAGGTAGCAGGTTAGTTCCACATAAAAAAGAGGTACAAAAGAAACATACAGAGATTAAAGTCATTGTAAATTGAGTATTTAAATAAAAAGAAAAGAAAATTAGAAAAGCAATTAGGAAAGCTCCAGCAAAGTGTTGCAGGGTAGTCCTTGCATGTATGTATTACCTGGATGGGGAACCTTTCGCCCTCCAGATGCTATTGGATTCCATCTCCCATCATCACTGACCATTAGAAAGGTTGTCTGGGGCTGATGGAAGCTGTAGTCCAACAACATTTGGAGGGCCAAAGGTTCCCCTTCCCTGGTGTATTCCCTGAGCCTAAGGCTGAGCGGGTTTTAAAAAAATAAATGAAAGTTACCTTCAAGGACACGAGACCCTACTCTAATGTGGGCCTTTCTTCGTGTGGAATAATATTTTTTATTTATTTTCTTGGGTTTTGAACATTTAAAAGTGCATTCAGTCTACTTGCAAGTGAATGGATCATGAAGCTTCCAAATGCAACTTTGGTTGCCCTTTTCTGAATCTTTTCCAACTTTGCACTGTTTTCATGTGAGGCTTTTTTTGCAGTTGAGAGATTAATGGAATAACAGTGTAAACTGATGCATCTTCAAAAGCCAGTAGAACACCAGTACAGATGGGGCTTCTCATATTTCAGCAGGGAGTGCGATCCTAACACAGTGTTACCACAGTGGCTCCTACTGCCACCCTGGGTTCCTACTGGGAGGAAGGGCAGGATATAAATCTAATAAATAAATAAACACATGCGGGAAGGGGGGAGTCATGCACACTGGCCCCTCCTGATTTGTTGAATCCCTGTTGGCTCAGCTTCACATCATCCACACATTGGAGCGGGAAGGTCTGAATTGGGGAGACTGCTCCACATGCGTAGGCTCCTTGCATGATTTAGGAGGCTCCACAATCTGGGTTATAAATCATGCAGACAGTCTACATGGGTAAAGCAAGCTCCCTGCTTTGGACCTTCAGCCCTAAATGCATGGATGGCAGCATAGCTGAGCTGGCAAGGACATGACAAGACGGGGGCCAGCAAGTAGGCCCCACCCTCTTCCTCCCTCTATTCTAATTGTGTAAGTAAGAATGACCAAATAAGACTAATGTGGTGCAGGTATGAAAAGATTCCTATATTCAAAATACAGAGGAGAAGGTACATAAATGGCAAGGGCAGTATTGGAACTGTTTCAGGGCTGACTAATAGGCATGTGCTTAGTAACACCACTGATGTGAATGACAGATGGTAAGAGTTATAAGGCACAGCAGCAGTTGTCATGCCTGGGCACAGGGCAATTTTTAGAGCATTGCTGAGTGACTTGACCACATAATATGTGCTCACAGAATGCCATGTTGTGTGGGCTTCCTTCTGTGTGTGGCCCATTCCAGATGGAGTTATTTGACTCATTTTGCAATTGCCAAATTGATTACTACCTTAATAATGATCTGCATTAATTCATGGACAAGAGAATTTGGAGACTCTTCTCATGCATATTTCCTGATAGCTATCTCTCCACCTCCCATGAAAACCAAATTTTTAAGGGCCTGTGAATTCACATTCTTTCCAGAATTTGATCAGCTGAGTTATAGTAAGGTTTAGATGTTCTCTGTTCTGTTTTGGGTATCGGTTTTTTTTTAGTTTTACTTGTTTGCAATTCAGTGTTGAAAATACAGTAACATCACTGGATAGAACACATAATGATTGTAGAAATCCAAGTCTTCCCTTTATTGGTAGGTAAATATACATCTAATGTTTTGTTTGTTTATGAGATAGAAAAGATCCTTTCAGTTCCACATTGTTCAGTTTCTGTTTGTTTAAATAGTTCTATTTGTTTAAATATTCTTGTTTGTTTTAAATATTCCTTTCAGACAAGGGATGCCAAGTCAGAAGCATCCCAAACCCTGAGATTTGAGGGGTGGTGCCCTAGTGATATCATGGGGGTGGGCCGTATTGATGTCATTAAGCATGATGTGTTAAGCATCAACCACAGTTGCTTGGAGCATACCACTCAAAGAAAAAAAATTCTCCGACTGGAAATTAAGATAGAAATCTTAGCTAAACGAGGGTGTTCCCAGGTCTAGCTGAAGTGACAGGATCATTCCTTCTCACCTGTTTAGGGAGCCTCAGTAGGGAACATTTAATCTAGTCTACTTGCTTCTGGCAAGAAGGGTTAAGTGCCCTCAGGCCAGGCCACTCACCAGAAGGCCATTGTTGGAAGCAGGGAGCTTAGTGTTGTGGAGATATTAGATGGGAGCACTCAGGAGTAAAGATGGATGTCCATGAAAGCTGCAATTCTAAACACATTTGCTAAGGGACTTAGCTCTACAGAACTCAATAGGACTTACTTCTGAGTAGATATGGTTAGGAGTGTGTTGTTGATAAGACTTGACTAGGCATCCTCTGCAAATATATCCATATCAAAGCAGGGTTGGCAACCCCTGCTTGGAATGCCCTTCCTGCCTTTTAATGTGGCTGCTCCAAACTTCTTTACAGACTTGACTCTTCACTGCAGAGAGATGTTTGAGAAATGAGTAAAGAAGATTCTCTATCCTGTCCAGCCTACTTTGTGGGCTGTGATAAACTCACTTTGACAGCCATCCCACTTCCAGTGAGTAATAATTGAGAAAAAGAAGACACACATGGTTTGGTCTACCTTCACAGGCAGTAGCTTGTAACAACCGCAATTGAAGCCACACTTCCCAGTATGTGAATTCTCTTTTACCACAATTGGGCAAGAAACAAACTGCCATGCAAACAACAACGTGCATCATCAATGGGTTTAAGGGGGTTGAGCTGTGCACATGGAACCACTGTTACTGCTTTTATGGATGTAAGGGAGTGAGGTCAGAGGTAAACGAAATGCAAATGGGGGGGGAAAGACAGTGATGATTTCCTAAATGCAATACCATACCAACCACAACAAGATTCCTGTGAGTAAGGCAGAAAACACAGCATCCCACAACCAGTCAGGGTTCTTAACCAAAAACCAAAACTAAAAAGCTGGCAGCCAGTCAGTCAAGGTCACAGAAATCCCCATGCAGCACAACCTGACCCAGGGACTGCAGTTAGTGCAGAATGCTGCAACACAATTGCTAACATGAGTGAGATCCTGTCAGCACATAACCTCTGCTCTGAAATCTGTACTGATTGTCAAGTACTTGTTCTGCTCTTAAAAGAAATTGATCCTTTAGTGTGGCAACACCTACACTTTGGAACTCCCTGCCTATTGACATTAGGCAGGCACCTTCATTGTACTCTTTTCAACACTTGCTAAAAACATTTTTTTTTTAGGAAAGCCTACCTAGGCATGTAAAAGCTATTATGCTTTTTATCTGTTTTTAATACATTGTTGGTTTTATTATCTTGAATTTTTTTTGAATACCTGTTTTTTACTGTTTTTGCCAATAATCTTATTGTTTTAATTCATTCTTTAAACTGCTTTGAGTTTTTTTATAATAACGTGGTATATAAATGTTGTAAACAAAATACATAAATAAATTTCAGAGTTACTGTGGCCCTTGGGTCTCTTTCCTCTTTTAGGAACAAAGGAATCTATCTTATACCAACTTGGGCCATTTGGTACCAACAAGCTCAGTACTGATGACAAGGACTAGTATTGGCTGACCAGGAGTCCAGGCAACAGTCTTTTCCACAAATTGAATTTTTGACCTTTGCTTGCAAATCATGTGCCCTACCACTGAGCTACAGCCCTTCCCCTGTTTAAAAAAGGATCTTTTAAAATTGTTATTTTCAATTCACTAATGAATGCATAGCATACTAGGAGGGCAGATTCACCCCATTAATTTAAAGCACATTCAACACACATTTGAAGGAATCCCATTACAGAATCATGGAAACTGTAGCTTGTTAAGGGTGGTAGGAACTGTAACTGTGAGGGGGACACTACACTTCCCAGGATTCTTCAGGGGAAGTCATGCACTTTAAATGCAGGTTAAATGTGCTTTAAATGTATTATTTGGATCTGCACTACTTCATAAACCTTGCCTGCATATAAATCATTTTAATTATTTTTTAAAATGGAAATCAGCTACAAAGTTTACTTGGTGACCATGGGCTACTCACCATCTCTCAGCCTAATCTGACCCTCAGGATGAAAACAATAGAGAGGGACCATGACCACCCCAAGCAAGAAGAGCACACTTAAAATGTAGAGGAAATAATAATGTACACTTATAGTGTGAAATCAGATACATATCAAGACATAGTATGAAGAAATATTTATATAAGCATGCATGACAAAGATGTTTATTATTTAAAATATTTTTAAATTGCTTTTTAAAAATGTGTTTTTAAATTTGTATATTTGTTTTTAATTTTTTTAATTGTTGTAAACCGCCCAGAAAGCTTCGGCAATGGGGTGGTATACAAATGCAATAAGATCTATCTGTCTATCTATCTGTCTATCTGTCTATCTGTCTATCTGTCTATCTGTCTATCTGTCTATCTATCTATCTATCTATCTATCTATATCTATATCTATATCTATATATCTATACCTATATATCTATACCTATACCTATATCTACACACAACCTGTAAAGATATCTATAGTGCAATCCTATGTATATTTACTCACAAGCAAGTCAGTGGGGCTGACTCTAAACAGATTCATGCCACTTTCAGCTGTTTTGCAACTGTTTTATGTTTATATAGTTACTGGATTTTAAATGAATTTATTTCTTGCTGCCTTGGTTTCCCGACCTAACTCACAGAGTTGTTGGAAAGATTTCATATACACAGACTGGAGATGTAAAAATACATACACCCTATATAATATACATTTTTTTAAAAAAAATCAGTATTCGTAACCTAATAAAAGCATCAACCTTTGGGTGAAGGGTGGGTAATATTCTAATTCTAATAATAATTCTAAGTAAGCTCTGCCTAGTTACTTTTTAAAAAGGGGTTGGAGGGGGAAAGATTTACAACAAATCCTTTGCTATGTTCACCCAAAAGACCCATTGATTTATAGCACAATCCTAACCATGTCTACTTAAAAGTAAGTCCTACTGAATTCAGTGGGGTTTACTCCCAGCTATGTGGGATTAGCATTGCAGCTTTACTCCCAGAAAAGTGGGTATAGGATTAAAGCTTCATATTGGGAAGGTTTTCAAAAAAGGCTATGAATTAGACAAATAAACTGCCCTCTTCAACAGGCTAGAAAAATGTAAACTTGTTTGACTCCTTATAATGAGAAAAGTGTAACGCATGGTAATGGCATCATGAGCTGCAACATGTATACACTTTTCAAATTTCTGTTTTCAAATTATTTGAAAGATAAAATGTGCTGAAAGTTATACACTCACTTCTGATGTGCAGACAAACAGGAAAAGGAATATTTTCAGGATCTGCAACAGGTTGTAGCTATTGCCTAGAGGTGAGCAAATCTCTCATTAATCACAACCCTGACTTCACTTATTGGCTAAAAACCTGAAAGGGCAGGGATTAGAGCAGCTGACTTCTAACAGAAGTTGCGGGGGGGGTGGCGACACATTTTGCTGTATATCTTTTCAACCAGACCACCTAGAAACTTAATTTTTTAAAAAATATATAAGCTAAGAATCTGGAGATTGGGGTGCCTTACCTGGAGACCCGGAGAGGTCCCCCAAAAGTGGGAGTTTCCAGATGAAAACCGAAGATCTAGCAACCCTGTTTCAGGCAGATGAACATTAATTTCCTGCATTTAGCTGGATATTTTGACTAAGTATTCCATGCTGTTAAGCCCTAACCTGTTGTAAATGGTGCACAATTTAAAGGCAAAGAGTAAATCTGAAACACTTTAAAATGTGCAGCCTTTCCTTTCTGGAATGGTTATGGAAATATGGACCACATGTTGACATAGTAAGCACTGGCTACAAGTAGTATAAATGCCACAGGTGGAAAAAGGCTGCAGTTATATATATAATTGCAAGATGGTATACATGGTTCTCAACATTTTGCCCTCACAGCAATCCCATGATGCTGAGAAAAAGTGACTGGTCCAAGGTTACCCAGTGAAGTTCATGATCAAGTGGGGTCTGAACCTAGTTTGAGTTTGAGCTGATGATATTAAATTGTTCAGGGGTGTTAAAACAAAAAGGATTGGAAAGAGCTCCAAAAGGACATCTCCAATCTGAGTGAATAGGCAGTTAAACAGCAATTCAATATAAACAAGTGTAAAGTTATGGATATTGGAGTAAAAACACCCTTAATTTCACATCTGTGCTCATGGGGTCTGAACTGGCGGTGACTGACCGGGACTGAGACCTTGGGGCAGTAGTGGATAGCTTGATGGAGATGTCGATCCAGTGTGTAGCAGCTGTGAAAAAGTCAAATTCCATGCTAGAGATTATTAGGAAAGATATTTAAAATAAAACTGCTGATATCATAATGCCATTGTATAAATCTAAGATGTGGAATATTGTGTACAGTTCTAGTAACCTCACCTCAAAAAGGATATTGTAGAACTGGAAAAGGTTCAGAAAAGGGCAACCAGAATGATCAAGGGGATGGACCAACTCTCCTATGAAACAAGGCTGTGGCATTTGTGGCTTTTTAGTTTAGAGAAGAAGTAAGCGGTAATATGATAGATGTGTATAAAATTAGGCAGGGCATGGAAAAAGTGGATAGAGAAAGGTTTTTCTCCCTCTCTGATAACACTAGAACTCATGGACATGTAATGAAGGTGAATGTTGGAAGATTCAGGACAGACAAAGAAAGTACTTCTTAACACAGCACATATTTAAACTATGGAAATTTGCTCCACAAGAGGCAATGATGGTCACCAATCTGGATGACTTTATTAGACAAATTCATGGAGGGTAAGGCTATCAATGGCTAATGACCATGACGGCTATGCTGTGCCTCCGAAGGAGGTGGTATGCTTCCAAATACTGGTTGCTGGAAACTGCAGGAGGGTAGAGTGCTCTTGAACTCAGGTTCTGCTTGCAGGCTTCCCATGGGCAACTGGTTGGCCACTGTGAGAACAGGATGCTGGATTAGATGGGCCATAGGCCTGATCTAGGAGACTTTTCTTATATTCATATGTAGATTTCCCAGGCCCCAGTTCTAGCCACAACGCCACTGTTCACATTCTGTAGAAATGCATAGGGTTGTGCTAAAAGACACACATGATGAAAAACTTGTGAACATTGATTCTGCATTTCCAGAACTTATTAAAGATGGTTTTGATAGCCTGGTTGCACCCAAGCACCACCATGAAGTCAGTGGCATTGTATTGTTATAAGGCTCCCTTGTCTGTCAGCAATACATAATAAATAGCAAGGCTAGATTTCAATATTCAGTGCACTTCCTTCAAGTAGATCTTAACAGCAATCTAGGATTTCTAGAAGTCATTTTTTTCTAAGGTGGATTCTCCACTCTAACTTGCACCTCATACTAGGGGATGCTGTGGAGAACACAGCCATCTTTGCTGGTGAACACCAAGCATTCTATTTTGACTATTGCCACTGCTGGTTCTTTTCAGAATTAAAGCCAGGACACATGGAACAGAACAAACAGAAACCAGAGACAGAGGCTTTGATATTGAGATCCATGTGCCTCTCCAATGCGCGGGACTTAGACTTACAAATTTTGTGTCTCTTGACTGCCAGTTAGCTAGTGGGCTAGCTTGGGACCAAGATACATAAAGTATTGTCTCATCTTTCCCTACATACTGTTGGAATAGGCAAATGTTGCATGTTCCCTTTAAGGGATATTTGGAGAATATCCCATGTCCCTGTTTTACCATGATGTAACTTCCTAATGGGTGGGGTTACTTACCTGACTTCCTCCTCCTTTGGCCTGGGGGATTTTTGAATATTCTCCATTGCTGATCTATCCACCATTGAGACAGGCCGCATGGCACAGATGCTCTCTCTGAGAGCATCAATACTAAACCACTAAAATGAACTGAGACTCCTATTGTCTTTCTTCTAAGCTAGAGCCTATGTTCCTAACATATGAGGTTGTAAGTAAACATTCTTTTCTTTTACCTAAAAGATTGTGTCTGTTGTTGTTTATATAGAGAAAGGTGGGGCTGCTTTTTTCTCATTCTGCTGCTTGTATTTTTATATCTCTGCTAAGAAATAGGACCAACCAAATTAGTTCCTATTTCTCTCTGGTATTTTTATAATACCGAACACATACCCAGCCAATCACTGCATGCTGCAAATACCATCTTATCAGGAGATCCGTTCCACACAGTGTCAGACTTGGGCCTTTAGTGTAGTGGGAGTTACCAGTTGTCTACCGGGCCCAATTCAAGGTGTTGGTGTTGACCTTTAAAACCCTATACGGTTTCGGCCCAGTATATCTGAAGGAACGCCTCCAGAATCACCGATTGTGCCGCCTGACGAGATCAGCCTCGCAAGACCTTCTCTCAGTCCCACCGGTGAGAACAGCTAGGCTGGTGTGGACCAGAGAGAGGGCATTCTCTGTTGTGGCCCCCACCCTCTGGAACTCTCTCCCTTTCGATCTCAGACATCCTCCCTCCCTGTCCAGCTATCGCCGAGCCTTGAAGACCTGGCTGTTCAGGCAGGCCTACAAGATTGGGACAGATTAACTTATGTTACAATTGAATTAATGAATGGTTTTTTAGCTTAAAATTTGATTGTGTTGATGTATATGTATTGCTTTATTCTGTTGTTTGTCGCCTAGAGTGTCCGTAACCCGGACAAATAGGCGGCTGAAAAATAAAATTCATTATTATTATTATTATTTGGAACTCCTTCCCATTGTGTATCAGACAGGCACCTACTCTATTATCTTTTTGGCACCTGCTAAAAATGTTCCTCTTTCAACAAGCCTAAAACCTTTATCCCAGTTGGAATCTGTCTTGGATTTGAACTGATTTTATGTATGTGCTGTTTTTATATTTATAATTGTTTTTATATATGCAACTGTTTCATATACATCATTACATTGTAAATCACTTCATGATGCATCATTGGAAGCAATTCATGAATAGTAGTAGTAGTAGTTGCTGTTGTTGATGTGTTGCTCTTTCTCTCTATGCTGCCATCTGGTTCACAGTGTTGCCACATGTGAGTATATTCTTCCTTGTCTAGAGGAAGTGGCTCTATTCCAAAGTGCTTCTTCCCATCTCAAAACCCCCAATACAAATATACTGTATGCACTGCTATGTTCTCTCCATCTTTCTCCTGGGAGGCTGCGGCCATTCAATGCATCATCCTGATTACCAGGCTATGGTACCACCCGGTTCTTGTGACTGGGGTGGCATTTTGTCTTCCTTTTCTGGTTCTCTGGCAAAGGGTTCTTCTTCTGTTACTGGTGTTTGGGCTGCCATGGGAATAAAAAGGGTTGTCTTGGGATGGTGGAGAGAATGATGGAGCTTGGGTCTTTAGGCATAGGTTGCTGCTTTTGCCATTTGGTGATGGCAGGATATCAATCAATCAACCAGTCAATCAATCATGAACTGGATCATGATTGAATCAATGCATGAACTGTGCCAGGACTATGCCTGTGTAATTGTCCTGACACTGTTCTTATGCACGGAGCGTGGGAGGGAGTCAGCCACCTTTGTTCAGGGGCAGCAGCAACAGCAGCAGCAGCCACTAGCTGTTCCACCAGTATCTGATGATTGCATCTGCCAGTGAACGCGTCCCATAATGTCCTCCCTTGTTATGGTGCCAGGCCACTGCTGCTGGGTACGCTGAGCGAGGCAAACAGGCCCTTTCGTCTGGTATTGTCCAGAGGCCATTGTGGCAGCTCGCCCCCAGCCTCTCCCACTTCTGGATCTCATTCTGTGACACAGGGGCATGAGCGGTAGGCTGGAAATCCTCGGTGACCAGGGCCAGTGTAGGGAGAGTGAGGGGGAGCCTGGCTGCATTCTTGGCTGTTGTGTCTGCGAGAGCGTTTCCCAGAGTTACGGGGTCTCGCTCTTTCGTGTGCGCTTGACAATGTACTACAGCTATCTCCGCTGGCATTTGTACTGCCTCCAATAGCTTCTGTATCAGGGGCAAGTGTTGGATGGGTTTCCCTCCTGCAGTTAGGAACCCTCTGTATTTCCACAGATGTATGTGGCAGTGAACCACCCCAAAGGCATATCTGCTGTCAGTGTAAATAGTAACATTTTTACCCGCTGCTAGCTGGCAGGCTCTAGTCAGGGCGTATAATTCCGCTGCTTGCGCTCCCCACCTGCCAGGCAGGGCGGCTGCCTCCACTGGCTCCCACTGGTTAACAACTGCATACCCAGTATATCTGGCTCCGCCATCATAGAAGGAGCTCCCGTCCGTAAAGAGGATGAGGTCTGGGTTATGCAATGGCTCGTCAGACAAGTTCTGTCTTACTTGGAGAGTGGAATTGACTACCTCCACACAATCATGGTCATCCAATGGCGTCAGAAGGTCGGGGAGGAGAGTGGCCGGATTAAGGGGACCGCATCTTTCGATATTCAGATTGGGGTCCTCCAGCAGTTCTGCTTCCAGCTGCTGCTGTCTCTGTGCAGAGAAAACTTGTGTGGTGCCCTTGCGGAGCAAAGCTGACAAGGCATGAGAAGTCCAAATAACAGTATTATGCCCTAAAGTAAGGCTCTTGCTTTTCCTTACCAGGAGTGCTGTTGCCATCAGGGTTCGTGTGCATGAGGGTGTTCCCTTTGCTACAGGATCTATTTGTTGCGAATAAAACGCCACAGGAAAGTGACTGGGGCCCCATTTCTGAGTCAGTACTCCACTTGCCACCCCTTCCCTCTCTTGTACGAAGAGGTGAAAGGGCTTGCTGTAATTGGGGGGTTTCAGAGACATTGAGGTGGCTACACAGTCTTTTAATTGTTGAAACGCCTGGGCTGAATTGGGGCACCATGTAATTGGATCTGTAGCTCTTTTTGCAGTGAGGGCATGGAGAGGTATGCAGAGCTCCCCGCAGGAGGGAAGCCACTGTCTGCAGAATCCAATAATACCTAAGAAACCTCTCAACTGCTTCTTGGATTTTGGTAAAGGGCACTGTTGTATAGCAGTTATTCTTCCTGGGTCCATCTGTCTACCTTCTGGCGTCAGAATGAACCCTAAATATTTGACTCTTTGTGAAACCCATTGTATTTTCTTCGGGTCCACCTTGTGGCCTCGTGAATGAAGATAAAATAGAAACGCCTTACCATCCTCCCGCAATCCGGCATCCGACACATTTGCCAGCAGGACATCATCCACGTAAAGAACCACCGTGGTGCCTCTAAGGGGGGTGAAGTCTTCCAGGTCCCCCTTTAAACATTGGCTGAAGATTCCTGGACTATCGCGGAATCCTTGTGGGATCCAGTCCCAAACGTGGCTGCGGTGGTCCCATTCAAAGCCGAACAAATGCTTGGAATCCGGGTGCAAAGGGATGCTGAAAAAAGTGTTTTTTAGATCCACTACTGTAAACCAAAGAGCATCCCAAGGGATCTGACTGATGATAGTGGCAGGATCTGGTACTACAGTGTGGAGGGGAATGACATACTTGTTAATGGCCCGAAGGTCTTGGCAAAATCTCCATTTCACAGGATCCCCTGGTTTCTTAGGAGGTTTCTTGATGGGCAGGATCGGGGTGTTGCAGGGGGTTCGCTGGGGATGTATGATTCCTTCCTTTATGAAGCCTTCTATGATGGGGTGGATTCCCTCTCGAGCTTCCAGGGACAGTGGGTATTGGGGAATGCATGGAGGGGGGAGAGATGGCTTTACCTGGATCCTCACCAGTTGCACGGATTTTAGCAACCCAACGTCAGTGTCTTTTGTTCCCCACAGGGAGGGTGGTAAGTCCGTCAAATCTTCGTGTAGTGTAAGCCTCCCTATCATGTGTGTCTCATCCCTTACCCCAAATACGCTAAGCAACAGCCCCACCCCCCCAGGAGTGCAGGTTAGAGTGGCCTCAAGCTGACATAACATATTGCGCCCCATTAAAGAAATAGGGCAAGCACTGGAAAAGAGAAACACATGAGTAAACACCTTGCTTTCATATTCAACCTGTAAAGGTCTTGTTACACACAGAACTTGTGGTACCCCTCCCATACCCATTGCCAATTTAGAGTCCTTTGTGAGCCACTGCGAAGGTGCTTTATTCCGGAGAGAATAAGTGGCTCCTGTGTCAACCAAGAAACAAAACTCAACACCCTCTACTCGCATAGTGACGACCGGTTCAGCTACTGGAGAGGAGAGAGAAAGAAATGTTCCGAGGAATCTGTTCCTCCTGAGCCCCCAGCCTTTCCCCTCTGTTGTCACATGATCTATCCTGGGCCCCTAATCTACACTGCTATTACAGGTGTGGTGGAGGATGCTATCTCAGCACCAGTGTTAAAGTAATATTCAAGTGCCAGTCCAGCTGGCTTCTGGCAGTTGAATTGGTGGGCTGGAGGGTGCTATCTTCAGGCAGCAACATGTCTTGGGCTGGACTGTGCCAGGAGGGAGTATGAAGTGGGTTCTGTGGTATCATCATGGTATACCCACCATCACCATGTGTTTATTGGCTCCTTGTGCGCTTGGCTAATTTGGGGGCATGTCAGCTAGTGACATTGTGATTGGTTGGTGGCAATGGGGCTGTTAGGAATCCTGTTGAGTGGCTGCTGTCACCTGGCCTTTTCTACTTTGTCATTGTTTTGACATTGTTGCTAGGGGAGAATAGGATTTTGGGTCGTTACAGTGGAGTAAGCTTTGGTGTAGCAGCAGCCGCCTTGATCGGATGACCAAGTAAACAGTATATGGGGTTAATGCATATTGCAACCTCTCAGAAAAAAAGGCTGAACACTGGAGGATCTGGGAGATGCCCTTGAGATTCACCTTAGTTGAACACCTCTGTCATACGGATGTCTTGCTTCTTTCTTACTTAACACTGTGCTGGCAGACTATCCCTGCCCCCACCCCTGGCTAGTGTTTTTGTGGTGTTTTTGAAGTGGAAACTGTTATTAATCTGTATTTGTATTTGTCATACAGTACTAGTATTCCCAGATGGGATGGGGGGGGCATACCAGCTGAATAACATCAATTGAATGTATGTCCTTAAACCAGTTTCACTGGAGATCACAATGAAGATTATTATGACAGGACTATTCTGGAATAAATAGCTTGAGAATTGCTGGTCCTTCATTGTCAGTGAAATACAGAGGCTACATTTTTCAGCCTACATCCTGGAATGGATTCTTTAGTAGCCACTTTCCAGTATCTACAGTGTAACTAATGAAAGAACTATATATGGTTTGGGTAAGTGGTCTGTGGAGTGCAAATTGTAGATGTCAAGCACCTAAGTGCACTTTGGCTTATGAAACGTTTTCTCCACTTATCAATTTTACATAATACAGTGTTTCAATGTATGTGTGTGTATGTAGAGAGAGGGAGGAACACAAATTGGCAAATACCCCCTCTCATTTTGTATATATAAAAGCTTGTGAGAGCTGTCACTATATAATATCTGTACAAGGTATCCCAATTCCAGCGTAGCAAGAATTTCTTTTATTTATCATCTGAATTACTCTGACCATCCATTCTCCCTTACGTACCTCTTTCAGTGTCACCTTTATAAAGCAGATGAGTAAGGAAAAACACACATGCACACCTGTACCATGGCAAAAACAATCTTTTCCATTGGTGCCTGTACACACCTGAAGAAAACAAAATGAAATGGACTGCCTTCAAGTCAATCCCAACTTATGGCAACCCTATGAATAGGGCTTTCATGGTAAGCTGTATTCAGAGGTGGTTTACCATTGCCTTCCTCTGAGGCTGAGAGGCAGTGACTGGCCCAAGGTCACCCAGTGAGCTTCATTTATATATTATTTATTTATTGAATTTCTTAGTCGCCCATCTGGCTGGCTATCCAGCCACTCTGGACAACGTACAAAATAGGCATACAAATACAATACACATTAAAATCTGAAAACAATGACAATAAAATCTAGCCCACCCCAAAAGCCTGCCTGAAGAGCCAGGTCTTCACGGTCTGGCGGAAACTCATTATAGAGGGGGCATGGTGGAGATCATTTGAGAGGGAGTTCCAGAGGGTGGGGGCCACAATTGAAAAAGCCCGCTCTCTAGTCCTCACCAGTCTGGCTGTTTTGACTGATGGGATAGAGAGAAGGTCTTTTGAGGCTATCTTGTTGGGCAGCATAGCTGATGATGCTGGAGGCACTCCTTCAGATAGACTGGGCCGAGACTGTATGAGGATGGCTGTACTGGGATTTGAACCCTGGTCTCCCAGGTTGTAGTCCAAAACTCTACCCACTACTCCACACTAGCTCTCAGAAGAAAACAGAAGGGAGTAGGAAAAGAGGAAGGCCAAACAAGAGATGGATTAATTCCATAAAGGAAGCCACAGACCTGAACTTACAAGATCTGAACAGGGTGGTCCATGACAGATGCTCTTGGAGGTCATTGATTCATAGGGTTGCCATAAGTCGTAATTGACTTGAAGGCACATAACAACAACAACACCTGAAGAAACACAGCGCTCCCTATCTTTCACCATATCCTGAACTAAAATTCACCAGTGGATTTGTGCTGTTTTTGTTGTTTTTATTTTTGCATCCCTATCCAGTCCTAAGGTGTCCTGCAGCACGAGTCTCCTACTGTCCTCCATTTGTGAGCTGTTCAACAATCCTAGCAATGGAATTGTCTCTGTATTGATGGCACCTTCTTGACCTGCCCACTTAGCCTGAAGTTGTCTCGCCAATCAGGGCTGGCACCAGGCATGCCGGGGGGCCGGCACCAGCACGCATGCCACACCTACTTACCTTTCCGTTGAAGTGAATGCTGCCCTTGCTGTGCTTGCATGTCTGCCATCAACCAAGATGGTGGCGGAGACTTTCCTAAGGGGCTGATGCCTCCGCCACCATCTTGGTTGATGGCACACATGCGTGCTATGCACGTACATATGTACCATCAACCAAGATGGCAGCAGGAGCATCAGCCCCTTAGGAAAACCTCAGCCACCAACTTGGTTAATGGCAGGCTTGCGCCCGCAGCGCAGCCACCATTTACTTCAAGGGAGAGTTAGGTGGGGCATGCTGGCAGGTGTTGTAGGCCTGCGCGGTAGTAGGGGGGTGCCTGGGAGCTCCCTTTCTTCAGTCCGCATCAGGGTTGGGAGCTGACACTGCCATAGATCGCAGAAGCGAGTGCTAACCCCCACCCTAAGGGGCCCTTCAAGGGCCCTCAGCCAGAACCCAACCTGACCGCCCTCGCACCAGCCAGTTTGCAGACTCATAGAATCATAGAGTTGGAAGGGGCCTATAAGGCTATTAAGTCTAACCCTTTGCTCAATGTAGGAATCTAAATTGAAGCATACCTGACAGGTGGCTGTCCAGCTGCCTCTTGAATGCCTCCAGTGTCGGAGAGCCCACCACCTCCCTAAGTAATTAGTTCCATTGTTCTACTGCTGTAACCGTTAGGACATTTTTCCTGATGTTCAGTCAAATCTGGCTTCTTGCAGCTTGAGCCCGTTATTCTGGACTACAGCTTGCTTAGTAGAAGCTTCTTGCAAGAGCTTGAAAAGTAGCTCCGATGCCCCACTGAGCAAATGGCTTGGGGCCAGAACATTACAACGAAGCTGAACCTGCCTTGCCTGGAGGCTCAGTTCAAGTCTTATGCAGCAGCAGCAGCAGCTTCCTGAGTTCTTGCTGAGGACCTAGGGTGGGTCAGACAGGGACACCAGTCTCACCAGTACATGCCAGACAAGCTTTTTGTTTGTTGTTAACATCATCCAGATTTCCATAGTTTCCATTACAAACAGGCTGAGCAATTGAATAGTGCTGGTGTTTTTATTTGACTTACTAAAATGTTATCTAGTAATCTGATTTGGGTGGTGACCCCAATCAAAGGTGCTCAGACAATAAAGGGTGGGAAGGGTGGTTCATTAATTCACAATGTCAGCTCTGCAAAACTGCAGAATGATAGCTGCTCTTGGGAAGGGGCCACAACTCAGCAGCAGAGCTCGTAGTTTGCATCGCCAGTCAAAACAATCCATTAACATGTGATGGGAAAAACTTCAGCCCGAGTCCCTGGAAAGCTGCTGCCAGTCAAAGAAGACAATCTTAGCTATGCAGATAAGTAGTTTGACTTGGCATAAGGCAGATTGCTATGGTCCTCTTACCCTTAGGACAGGGATGGGGGACCTGTAGCCATTCAGGTGTTCAATTCCAACTCCCCCAGCCCAAGCAGGATGGCCAATGGTCAGGGATGATGAGAGTTGCAGTCCAAACACTTCTGGAATACCACAGATTCTGCATCCGGCTTTAGGATATCTAACACTTACCTCTTGTTCCCTTTGCCACATGTGGCTGGACCAGCATTGTGGAAAACTTTGCCCCATGAAACACAGGTGTCTTTTTCCAGTTGAAAATGTGTTTCTTCTGGTAGGGTTTTGCCTTGATAAGTACCTGATGGTTTATTTAAAGGTTGTGCTTTATCTGTGGTCTCTGCCTCTGTTGTATTTTTACTGCAGTTTTACTGAATGTATTGTTTGATATGATAATGTCATTTTAAATAGTTGTAAGACACTTAGATTTATTTATTTTATTTAAATAATTTCCATAGTACTTTATATTTTTAGAAAAAAATCTCAAAAGTGGTTTACAAACTAAATTAAAGCATCAAATGAAGCATTACAAAATATCCAAAGATTACAGATGCAGTTCAAATATAAAATACACATTTACACCAGCAGAATTAACAAGGAAACTAAATATTCTCCTAAACATTAAAAACTTACCGACAAAAATCAAATACAAAAATACAATAAGATCCACAAAACAACATCAGGAACTAAACAAAATAACTTGAGATGGAAGCTGTACCCCTGCACTTGAGTATGGATGGCCCAGCCTTCTCCCACCTGATACCTTCCAGATTTTATTGGACTACAGCCCTCGTCATGTCTGACCATTGGCCACACTGGCTGGGGCTAATGGGAGCTGGAGTCCAAAACATAGAAAGCACCAGATTGAAGAAGGTTGACATAGGCATAAGAAGGGAAGGGCAGAAGTATCTAAATAAATCATTAAATAAACTATAAGAACATAAGAACAGAAGAAGAGCCTGCTGGATCAGGCCAGTGGCCCATTTAGTCCAGCATCCTGTTCTCACAGTGGCCAACCAGGTGCCTGGGGGAAGCCCGCAAGTAGGACCTGAGTGCAAGAACACTCTCCCCTGGGATGATGTTTGCACCCTCAACTTACTCAAGTACCATTCTGGTGCTGTAGGATATGGTTGGGTTTGAAGACAAATTCAAAACCCCAATCTGATCAGAAATTAATATCTCCTCAAAATTCTTATTTGGGAATTCTGCCATCATATGTAATCACTATATTTGACACCCAGTTATGGCTGGGCATTTTGTTTGAAAGGATTGGGTACCCAACCCAAAATGGTGTTTGAATATCAGCTATCTAATGCCAAAAGCATTTAGCATTTGATACCAGATATGCTATAGTATTTTGTATTGGATATCAATTGATAGTTGGCATGCAGTGCTGCTTTGAATTTTAAAAATAATCAGTATTGTTGGAACTCTTTAACAGTATTTGATCGCTTGACAATCTGTAGCATCTTATTTGTTTTCTGACAAAACCTAAATAATCAAGAAGCTGTCACTGTCAGCCCAATCCAGTAGCCATGCTGGCTAGGGCTGATGGGAGTTGTAGTTCAAAAAAGTAACTTTTCCAAGCTCTGGGTGATAGCCAATGTTGGTTAAACTCAAAGTAGACTTAATGGAATCTATAGACTTCTGTTGGATCATCCAGAAAGTACTCAAATGCTCAAACTTTTGAAACCAAATTTTCATATATTTTGAATTTATCCATGAAGTTTATAGGTGGCCTTAGGCACATTGCTGTCTTCTACTAAATTACTCACAGGGTGGCTACAAGGATAAACAGGATGAAAATGATAGAAACTTGTTTACTGCAAATGTGCTACAGGAATGACAGATTAATTTTTTTGTTCATTGAGGAGATGCCTGGCCGAAGGTTGTTGCCCCTTGTTTGTATCTTTGGCTGAGAGTTGTTTCCTGTCAAATTGTACTTGTGTGCTTGATCAAGTACATTAATCATCCCACAGAGAACATCTTCACTGATTCTAGGCACATCTGATTATTGATGTATGAAGACCTTGTTCCAGAGCACAACCGATTAGTGGCGAATTACAATGTTTGCAAGCCCAAGAATCCACGTTACTGCTATGACCTCTTCATCAATCTACTTTGCTACTGGGACTTGATAACCTTGACAACTGAGCTGGTTACATAGTGCCTCAAAAAACACAGTGGACAAATAGCCCTACTGAGTTATAGGAACAATGGTTATAGAATTAAAGCTTTATTTCATTTTATTTGTACTAAAAAATATAGCCCCTCTTTTCTCTCCAATGGATGTGCTCAAAGTGGCTAAGAAAATCCAGCACCAACTGAACTTCTAGGTGGCTTCCAAGGGCGGCCCCATATAGAGCATGTTACCATAGTCCCATTACTACTAGTGCATGTTCTTGGTTTGCTTTTAGGCATGAAATCAACACGTTCCTCCCCCACACACGGCATGCTTGGGGTATATTTTCAGTTATACAAATGGAGGGAGAGAGACTCAGCTGCATAATGCTGTATTTGTTCAAGATGCATCTGTTGGATCCCTCTACAACAGAACGTCTTTTGCAGTGTAGCCCTGGTATGAGAGATTTACATAGAGATCCCGGATTGATCTGTGTCCCTATCTAATTGTGATCAGGATACAGAACTGCATCCCTAGTTATTTGTGCAAGTACGTAATCCTATTGCTGACCCTCGGTTCTGTCTCTTCAGTCTGCTGTTCCCTCTGGTTTGGGAGGGGTTCACCTAAAAAATGGAACAGAAATACTTGCAATAAAAAAAATGAAAATAGGTTGTTGCCACTTCCACCCCCTCCCACCATTCTTCTGGCACTTCTGCTGCTACTTTTGGCTCACAGAAGAAACCCTGTGCTATACCAATTTCCTAATGCATTTCAAACCATGAATGCTGTTCCTCAAGGGAACCTATTTAACATGTAAATAAAGAGTTCAGTATCCTGGAAAAAACAATTCTTCCATTTACTCCAGAGTGATTTTTCTTGGTTCAACTCTTCTGAGTTTAATTTGGTTTTGCTAGTCTTGGGGAAACAGTTATCCACTTTTGTAGCAATAAGTCAGACCTGCAACAAAATGTTGCAGTACTGAGGGCTCCTGTTTGCCATTCCAGTTAGTTAGCCATGCTCTCTTCCACCTAGTTTTCCATCCCACCCACTCCCAATAAGCAATCGGCATTCTGTTCCTGCCCTGGAGCTGTGGTCCCTTTCCCGATCAAGGAAGGAAAAAAACTTGGGCATATTGCAGTTGCTAGGCTACAGAATGATAGAATCCCACTTTGTCTTGTGGCACTTGCAGGACCAGCAGTGGGGTTACTCAGCAGTTGCACAGTTTAAATGCTCTATTTTGGTGAACAGGCAACTTTGTTCTTGCCCTACCATGGGGGAAAAGGGCCATAGGTCAGTGGCAGAGCATCTACTTTTCATGCAGAAGGTCCCAGGTTCAAATTATAGTATCTCTAGGTTAGGGTTGGAAAGATCTGTCTGGTTTGGTTCTCTCAGTTTCTCATTTTTCCAATGTTAAATTTAGTTCTCTACATTTCTACAGCAATCTGAGAATTTTTTTTAAAAAAATCCTCATGAAAATTCACAATCTTAGTGCGAATTTCTCCAAATAAAGACATTTTTGTAGGGAGTTTTGACAAAGGTACACAGTTTTGCAAGCCATTTCTCATCATTTCATGTCTTTTTGGATATTTTCATGCATGTGTTCTTTTTATGCACACCTCCCCTAATATATGCATTTAGGTAAATGTTGCTTACTTGTCAAACTGCATCCCAACGTTCTAATAAATGTGAATTTTGAAGGATGGCTGTGTTTCGGTCCTCATATGGTTTCAGAAATTGTGAGTTTGATAAATTCTGCTTGAAATGGGAACTGAAGAGAAATTCTCACCCATCCCTACTCTAGGTAGAGCTGGGAAAGACTCCTGCCTGAAACCCTGCAGAGCCACTTCCAGTCAGTGTAGACAGTAGTGAGCTACATGGACCAATGGTCTAACTTGGTATAAGGCATCTTCCTGTGGCTGGGAGGACAAACCACTCCTCTTATGCATTAATAATGATCTAAAACTGGTAAATGCTGCTTTGAGCTGACACTGAACTGCATTTGGAAATCATTCAAGCATAAGCCTTAATATATGCATTTTGATAGCCTCTAATAGTGAGATTGTTTTGACAGGTCTTTGAGAAGTTATTTTTTTAAAATATCATGTTTGAATGAAAAGCAGAATGCAGCATGCTGTCTCAACAAGCATTAAAATGATTTGGGAAGCTGTCCGTTGCTTACAAGGCATGACAAATAATGTGTGTCATATACCAGTTTGAATGAGAACCGTAACATATATCTGTCAGACTTAGTTAGACCAAGACTCAGCTTTCCCTAGTGTCCTTCCCAATTCCTCCTTCCCTGGAAACAACAGGAAGGTTCACACAAACTTCTCCCTCCAACCCAAACTGGTGTAGTAATTCGCTAATAGGCAAGAAACCTTGCAATTTAAGAATGTACCTATAGGCACATGTTACCAAATTCTTCCAAGCTACACAGGAAGTGGATTGGACTGTGAAAGACCAACCCAAATGGTGTTTGCATTTTGACAAATTTGTAGGGCAGTACAATATCTCAGAGAGGAGGTCAGGTCTCCTGCTCCCCTAGTGCATTCACTATAGCTGCCCAATTTCCCTGCTGTTTAAAGTTTGATAGAAATATCTGTTGGCTATAGGTATGTTCTTAAACTGCAAGGCTTTTTTTTTTACCTATTAGTGAATTTCCCTGCTTTTTACTCTGGGAGGTAAGAAATGGGATCCTGTGCAAGTTTGCTGAGAATGTATTGATCATTTGCATGCTTATTGAGTTAAGTGGGATTTACTCTCCTGCAATCATGCTTAGGATAGGTAAAACTGACCATAGGGAGGGAAACCTGGAGTGGGCAGGGGAGAAGGAAGAGGGAAGGAGAGGAAGACAGGAGGAGGAAGGGAGAGGAGAGGGGAAGGAGGGGAAAGGCAGGTCTGATCATTTGCATGCTTATTGAGTTCAATGGGATTTACTCCTGCACAATCATGGGTAGGACAGGTAAAACTGACCATGGGGGAGGGGAGAGTAGAGGGAAGGAAGAAAGGGGAGAGGGAGCAGAAGGATTGGGAGGGGGAAGGAGGGGATTGGAAGGAGAGGGGGAGGGGTGGAGGAAGTTGGAGTGAAGGGGCAAAAATGGTGATGGGAGGGAGGAGAAGGAGAGGGCAGGTTTGAACATTTGCATGCTTTTTGAGTTCAGTTTGATTTACTCCTGTGCAATCATGCTTATGATAGGTAAAACTGACCTGGGGAGGGGCGGGGGGCAGGAAGAGGGCAGGGAGGGGAGGGCAGGAGTTTGGGTGGGTGGGCACTGGGCAGAGGGGAAGCCCCATTCCTTTCCAAAAGGAAGACACTGTGAACGGTATCATTCTTTTTCAGCGTTCCCCCCACCTTTATATTCCACAGCAGGCACATGTAGGCTCCCACCCACATCCACACCAAATCTTTATTTCACTTTAGACAGTCTTGGCTTCTCCCAAAGAACCCTGGGAAGTGTAGTTAGCGAAGGGTGCTGAGAGTGGCTAGGAGATGCCCTGTTTCACTACGAGAGTTTCAATCGGAGCGCCTGACTGTTAAACCACTCTGGACACTGGAGCTCTGTCAGGGGAATAAGAGTCTCCTCTCGGCACCATTCACAAGCTACACTTCCCAGGATTCTTTGGGGGAAGCCATGACTGTCTCACATGAAATCAAAGTCTGGTGTGGATGTGGCCCCAATTAGCCAAGCCAAGCAGCTATAAGTCTGGCTTTTAGAACACTGACAGTTGGTTCTTACTGAGCATGCCCAACATTATCATGGGTTCAAGCCAAAATTTCTTAAATTAATTAAAAATGAGCCAGGTATTTTTTTAAACTTTTAAACTGTAGAAGATGAAGGTCAGAGTATGGAGCAAGGTCAGTAACAGGATTACAGGTATGGGTGATTTTTAATGAATTTCCAAAGATTATGAGAATTGTGACAGAAAAAAGTCCAAAAGGGGTCTGTTTTTTTCTCTCTCTCTTTTTACACTTTGAACTCTCGATTCTCTCTGACTGTTTTGTGTATCACCATGAAAACTTAGAGGGTTGTTAGCAAGCGTTTCTGAGTTCAGGACTATAAGTTTTGTGAGGTTTTGTTTTGAAATGAGTTTATAGGAGGGATCAGAATGGCATGGGGGTATTTTCAATTTAACATTGCGGAATGCGAAAAATCCATGCTTACTATAGTATACAGCCACTCTCATGGTTGTGTAACAATAGGTGAAGATTAATCTAAGGCAGTAGTTCCCAAACTCCCTTCTTCCCCCGGACTACTTGAAAATTGATGAGGTTCTTAGGGGACCATTTAATATTTTTTCTGTCTGTTGTAGCAATTGTAATATTTTGTGCTAGATGCTGTGTGATTTTAATTGTAATTTTACAGACATGCCATTGACCACATGAATTAAACTTGTAGACCACCAGTGGAAAAAGAAAATACAATGACAGCAGCATTTTACACAACAATAATTAACTAAAAGAAGTAATTGACATATACAAATAATTTATCAAACTAATACCAATACTATATTCCTAAACCCTAAATTGCATCCTCCTAAAATGTCCTCCAGACCAAACTAATTAAAGGCTTATTGAATTCCCAGCTATATAATAGTTTAACCTAAAGATTAAGGAGGTGTGTCAGTGGGAGGGTGGCTAATTATAGCTCCATATCTAAGCAGGGATCCAAGGAATGGGTTCCTGTTGGCTCAGGAGGAAAGCAGAGAAAGCTGAATCCATTATCCAGTGTATAGGATCCAGAATAATCCAAATGGAAAATTAATTCAGGTAAAAATAGAGGAGAAATGTTTAAAATTGGAATAGTGAAGTGCTTCCCTGCCTGGTTACTTGTACCTGAGGTATTTTTTTTGGAGGGGGATAGTGTATCTTATGCCTTTGTCAATCTGTTCCTCAAATACGGTTGCCAGGTTAGAAGCACCCCAAACCCTGAGATTTCATTAAGCATGATATGCTAAGCATCAGCCATAGTTGCTTGCAGCATACCATTCAAACCAAAAAAATCTGATTGGAAATTAAGATAGAAATCTTAGCTAAATGAGGGCATAACAAGCCAGATAAAATTTTATGAATTTATGACATCAGCCCAATATGGCAACTCTATTAAATATTATACTGTATCAAAGAGAGCAGCCTGTGGAGCATGTCATTATATTTTCTGCCCAATTTGCTCCTTTAACCATCCCTGGAATCGTTTGTCCCTGAAAAGCTACTTTTGCATTATTAAATATTTAATGTAGTTCTTGTAAGAGGTGGGGAAATAATTCACAATTAATAATTTAGTTCCAACTATCTCTGCTAAAGTGAAAAACCCACCTTCAGATCCAATCTATAGTTTTACATTCTTATTTTTCAAAGAGGTTTTGCTGGAATTATTTTTTTTGGAGAGGGCTCAGTTTAATCAGTTTCAAATTTGACTTCCAATATCTGAGGTCTAACCTTTGCTTTTACAGCTAGTTCCTTCTGATCACTGTGATCCTGTTGAAATAATTTGTGCTATTTAATTGGATGAGGGGCATGGCTTTGAACACCTATCTTGGAAACAAAATAGGAATTGATGGAATAAATTTTTGACAAGAATTATCTACCCTGACAAGTAGCATCTCAGGCAAAGGTCTTTTGCCCTTTTCCTCCTACCTGACACTTTTTAAACTAAAGATGCCAGAGTTTGAAGCTGAGATCATCATACATGCAAATCTCTAACACCAAGATATAGTCTCTTTCCTAGTTCTGCTATTAGGTAACCCCAGTAATATTTACAGGCCTTCAACCTTCAACCATAACTTCAGTTTGATATAATGTGCTCTTTTGGATGACAGCAGAGTGGCAGTATTTTTGGAATTAGAGATCTGTGGGGCTTCAATCTGGATTCAAGGAAACAGATGTAGCTGCTGTAGTTGTGAGTACTGTATTGCCTATTTTGAGGTACTGGATGAAATTAAATTGGCATTCCCTTGTAATAGATGGAGTCTTCAAACCACTCAAATGAGGAATTACTAAAATCCTACACAAATATTACACATTTTCAAAATCAAATTTTTGGGGGCGAGGGGAAGTATCTAGTTACTTGATCTTGTTTGAGAAAGAATTGGAAACATTCTATATTATCTGATACATGAGGTTGTATTCAGCTAAACCCTACTCAGAGTAGACCCATTGAAATTAATGAAATTAAGTTAGCCATATCTATTCAATTCAATGGGTCTACTCTGAGTAGGACTAGCACTGACTACTTCCATGGTCGTCTTATTATAGATAGTCACCTCTGTTCATTATGCTTTATAAAGAACAGGTATGACAGATTCTTATCCCAAGGTCCAAGATATTTCAGAAAGAAACATTCTCTTTTTGCTTAATATTGTGCAATAGTTCCTACTGAGTCCCACTGTACAGGGGCGTCACTACCGGGGTGCGGAGGGTGCGGCCCACACCCGGGTGTCACCATGAGGGGGGTGACACCCCGAGTCACCCTACCCCGCACCATTGCCCGGCAAGGCTGCTCCAACTCATCAGGGGTGGGCAAGACTGGGAGCAGTGTTGGCGGGGTGAGGGAAGCACGCTGGCATTCCCAGGCCTTCTCCAGCTGGGTGCCCCTCCAGCACGCACCCTCCCAGGGGCATGGATGGGGTGGCTGGCCTCGAGTGTGTGCGCACATGCGCGCAAGCCCAGCCACCTCGTCCATGCCCCTGGGAGGGCACGCACCGGAGGTCCGCACCCCCCCACACTCCCGCTAGTGGTGCTGCTGCCACTGTACAGGCAATTACACAAGGAATCAGTCATTTCAGATCTTGTGGTAGGAATCTGAAACATTATGATAGTATGTTGTATGTCATTCCTCAGGAAGCTGCAAGTATTTAGTAACTGAAACAGGCTTAGTTTTTATTTATCTCATGCAACTTCTTCAGTGCAAAATGGTGGGAGAAGAGCAAAGGTGTGCTATAGAATGAAAAACATGCAAGTGTGATGAGAATACTTGCCGGTTGACTTCCTGTGTTCATGTAATGCTCCCAGCTTGTGCTAAGATTAAATTTTGAAAGTGCAATATAGTTTGCATATTATCCTGGATGTCAGTTCTGCCTATGGATATTAGAATACATTCTTCTGTCACTATACTAAATCATTAATGGAACTTTTGTGGGGTTTATGCAACCTGCAAAGCATAGCGGTTTCTTCTGAGTTAACTCTGTTTTACTCTGAGTGCTCAGATGATTTACATAGAATGATTATATGGAATGATTTACATGGAATGATTATATATGTATGCATGCTGTCTGTCTGTGCGGGGGGCTTCAGCATATGCTGAAAGCAAATGGCCAGGTTCTTTTGCAGATATCCCAATTGTTTTTGTAGATTAAACCATCATATTACATTAGCAGCATGATTTACTCTTGTTGGTGGCAAGAGAGCAATCCTACATTATTCTCCACAAGTACAGCCAGAAGATGCACCAGCATTGGAAATTTATGCCAGTCTAACACTTGTGGAACCACACTGGCTGTATATTGCCTCCAAGTCCAACACTAGTAGTGGTAAGCTTTTGAATGTAAGGTGATGGGAATCACTATTGCACTCAGGTCATGCTTGTGGGCTTCCCATAGGCATCTGGCTGGCCATTGTGAGAACAGGATGGTGGACTAGAAGGGTCTTTGGCCTGATTCAGCAGGCTTTTCTTATGGCCATATGTTCTTAACCCTTAGGCTGCAGGAGTGCTGAGAGCACATGGATAAAGAGTGACTGGGACAGCAGCGTGTTCCAGAACACAAGCGCTTAGGAGGAATTCTGTGCTCACTCAGGGCTCATTCTTACCTCCCTCAATGGAGTAAAGTTGCATCTGCAAAAGAGATGGTACAAGTCAAAATGCTTCCACCAAAATCAATAGGAGGGGGTGCCATATGATCAGCACCTACATACATATGTGGTGATGGTGCCACAAAATATTAGAATTCTGGAAGTAGGTTTGAGGGAACATTAGCTCTATAACAGGGCAGTGGGTTCATCCATCAGCACATTTGGCACTGCTGAATATTTTTCTAGGTTTGTATGCAGATTTGCCTCATAAGGAATTAATTAGTCTTTTGTTGTCGACAGCAGGATTCGCGGTTGCATGACACTGGAAATATTTCAAGGGGATTAATATAGAGAAATGGTATAGAAGTGTATGGCGATTAGCCCTTCTGGAAAAATTAACTCAAACATGAAAAGTGATTTGTGGAGTAAAAATAATTTTGTTACTGCGTGATGGAGTTTTATAGAATTTGTTAATATAATGGATTGTGACCAAACTCTACCGACAGCCCTAGCCTGTCTGGATGAATTATTTTTTTCTTCTTTTTTCTTTCTTTTTCTTTTGAACTGTTGGTTGTATAAAATATATAAGATCTTTACCGGAAATTTAAAATATTATTTCAGGATTTTGAGATTGGATTTTTGTTTTTGTAATCTTGGCTTGTATCTGTATTTTGACTGGTATATTTGATTAAAAATGTTATTTCACCAGTAGGGGAAAGTTTTGAATGTTTAAGATGTAATATTGTTTGTGGAGAAAACGTAATAAAAATGTAATTATATAAAAAAGTAGGCAAACCCAGACAACTGTGCTCCCGCCTCTTCCTTCCTTCCCCTACAGCTGCAACAATGGCCATTCACACCACACCATGAGGTGTCCATATCCTAGTAACATTCAGATTAGCCCACAGCAGTGCATGGACATGGGGACGCTTTCGAAGACAATGCTGGACTATTAGTGAACTGAAATGCCCAGACTTGTTTCTTCAGTGACCATGTTGTCGGCTTGAGGAAAATGTTTTTTTATGAACTGCAGAATAGCTTAGCTGAAACCCTGTCATGTACTTATCAATGCAGTATTTTTAAAGGTACATGAGCATTAGCAAATCAAGAAAACTTTTCTAAGGGTAGCCAATGAAGAAGAGAGAGGGAAAGAGAGGGAAACCAGTGAAATGCTAAAAAGATAAGTGTTGGTAGAAGCAATGAAAAAGTTGCATGAAATAAGAGAGGTCACATTACTTTTTAATTGATGTGCTGGCAGCACAAAAGGTTTGCAGTACTTCTTATTAAAAGTACTTTTAAAACCACTGAACAGGATGCAAAACAATATAAAACAGAGCAATAAACAGAATGTGTATATTTCAAAGTAAGCAAAGATATTGTGTGTACAAGCACTTGTTTATCCACTCAAGAGTCAGAGGTAGTTATCCTGAGATAACCCCAGTCTACAAGGAAATCCCATCCAGGAAGTTACCTCGGGGCGGTATACAAATGCAATAAATAATAATAATAATAACTGCAGATAATAATAATAATAATAATAATAATAAAATTTTATTTTTGAGTCGCCTATCTGGCCGAATTAACGGCCACTCTAGGCGACGTACAATAACAAGATAAAGTACAATATAAAACCATAACAACAACGTTCAATAATTAAGCTACCCACTTTTCCACAGGCCCTGAGGCACAGCACAAATGTAGACCATTACTGTTTTTTCTGTGTTCAAAAGGCCAGTCTATTTTCAACAGAGTATATGGTACCTAAAAGACTAGCATGCTTGAAAAAGAATATTTGGCACAGTCCGCTGTCAGTACTATCATATTCTAAGTATAACTCCATAACAACAGTTAAATACAGTTAAATGCCAACTGTCAGCAAACAGTAAAATAAAGTATCATTAGGTATCAACTACAAATTTAAAATGTCTGAACAATAATCTATAACTATGCAAATAGTTGAATTACTGGAAAATCGGTGACATCAACATTTGAAAAGAAAGCAAATGTATTTCATCTCTACACCTTAGCTTATTTCTTGTGCAGTTCCTCATTTTGCCAGGAATTGAGAAATCAAAGTACTCTCTGCGTCCTTATATGCCCCCCACAATTTAACTAGCAAAAACACCTCCACTACAATACATTCTGAATTCCCTCTCAAACTTGTCCTAAATATTCCCTAGCAGGAGGCAAGTTTGACAGAGCCTGCAGGACAGCTGGTGCAGAATGTTGCTGGAAGGGGAGAGGTGAGCAATCTCAACGCAGCTGTTGACAAGAACAGCTGGATATATTAAAAAACAAGTCAAACGGGCAGAAGAGAAGTAAGAGTGGATGATTTGATACAGATGAAAATACTAGTGTCATAAAAAACAAGGTTTGGGAAACAGAACAAAGGAAGAGATGGAGCAAACGGCGGAGTGTGCTGTGCAACACATACACAATAATGAATGAGAGAGATGCTATGAACTTCAGTAGTTTCATTACCATTTAGTCTAGTTTGCATGGAGGAGATTTCCCATTCTCTTGGTTTGGCGCTTTGATTTAAAGTTGGAAGTAGGGAAAGCAATCCCCATGCAACATTGTGCCTCCTTTTTTTATTTTCTTTTAAAAAAAGGATTTCCTGCATGAGCTTCCATAGCACTATCAGTCAACCCACATTTGATACCACAGGTTCCTGCAATCTGTGATAAGAAAGCTCTTCGTTTCTTGTTAGACAGGACTTTTTTTTTATTCTGATCCACTATAATCATTGAAGAAGTAGGACACATGTCCTCAGCACACCCCATACGCTTGATTCCAATTAACAATCAATGCACATGCATGTGGTATGACCCAAGAGACCCTCCCCCTCACATCAGAACGACCAGACATGAATGACAAGACAGCCCAGGCTGATGCCATTCAGAGACATCAATGTTTTTAACTGGTTGTCTCAGACTTGTCTAGGGAATGGGCTGAGCAGCTAATTCCATCTGGTTTCAGTCTTGCTGGCACTCAATCATACATCTGTTTTGCCCCATTTGGTGTAGATTGTTTGAAAGAATGCACAAAAGTCTGCTTTTAAAATGTTTTGTATAATGCATACTTTTTAATGTAAAAAGATGCCCCTTTTAATGCTTTTCAGTGCATTCATCCATAAACTGAGAGCTTCCTTTATGAAAAATCTTGTGAGCATCTTTTATGGAAAATTCATATTTTGAGGTGTACTTTTTGCACACCAAAATGCATGGCACAATCTGGAGAAGTATGCAGTCCAGCTGGGAGTTATGTTCTAATCCACAAGCAAGTTTGGAGGTGTCAGATTGGGTCAGTTGGCTGTGAAAAGTGGACCAAATGAATGCCTTTCCCATTCCTAGCCCCTTGAAGGAAGCCACAGAGAAGGAAGTGTCTTATTAATACTTAAGGCATCACTTGGTAAACTAATTGGTTGCTTGGGTCATGGTAGGGATGGGTGAATCTGTCCATTTTGGTTTCTTATTTTTCCAGACTTAAGGTCACTTCTCCACATTCCCACATCAGTTTGGGATTATTATTTTTTTTAAAAAAAGTCATGAAAATTCTTCAGCATTTTAGTGTGATTTTCTCCTAATACACATTTTTTTATTCAGTGTTGCCTAATATGCATGTTTATGCAAGCAATATACCCTAATGAAATGCATCTTGCATGTCATCTTTACAAATATATGCATTTTTTTTTGTACACTACTTGGCTGGAGGACTGCATTGCAAAATTCAGATAAGTAGCCATTTTGAAGGACAGCTGAGTTTCAGTTTGCTTATTGTTTCAGGCAACTTGAATCAGGTAGGTTCACCATCAAATATGAACTGAATGGAATTGTCCGCTGTTCCTAGTTCGTGGCTAGCATGGGCTTACCCCTTCCTTGCCCATAACATACTCCCAGGTCCCTCAGACCTGAAACCCTTCTTATCACATAGATTCAGCCACAAGCAGGACACTCACTTTAGACTTTCCTAGGGGTTCCATGTGGCCTTTGGATATTACGTATGCTCTGTTTGCACACCAATGTGCATCAAAACAACTTCCTGTGTATAATCTTTGAGGCCTCAACTTCTTCTCCTGACTTTACATGGTTCCCCATCATCACACTTTCTGTTTTTAAATAACTGGGTTTTTTTTTTAATATAATGAATGCAACGAACAAAATACAAGAAAAAAATCAGTCCAGAACAATAACTATTAAAATACATAATCCAATTTAAACTCTGTTAAGACTGACAAACAATAATATGTTGAAATGTTGATTTCTCTAAGACTTATTTATAATTCATAATTTCAATTTAGTATGATGGACACTTCAAAATTGCCTGTGAGAGAATATTTATGTGACTTCCCTTTTGTAAGCATCGAAGAGATTATTTTAAACATGAGCGGGAATATCTGTCCACATTTGTGCATGCATCATCTGGCATGCACAATTTATAATCCTGGGCACACATCTCTCATCCTGTTCACCCACAGGTCGTTTAGTTGTCTGTACTATCCTGCTAAGAGGTAATGAGGATTTTACCACAGATCATGGACAGCTGTGTCATAAAATGGGTATCGGTATCAACCCTACGTCAGCCAAAGTCCTACTCAGGCATTAGTTTCTCTTACTTGATTAGGAAAAGAGTGGAAGTGCAGTCATGTCCCTGTGCCTGGCATCCTCCTCCTATGGAAAGGCAAACATCTGCAGAAGTAAACCTGCTGTGCTTTGTGAAGGCACCGTGCGTGTTTTGAGCACAGTGAGTACAACAGGCTCTCCGCTGCAAGTTTGCCATCCCCTGCGTGGAAGGTGGGCAGGCGGTCACAGTGATGCGATGGAGGGGTTGAGGCCCCATGACTGCCTCCCTCATGGGATTCGAATCACATGCAGGACACTAATGCCTGAATAGGCCTCTAGAATTCTCTGTGTGTAAGCACTCAGTTGCAGAGCTTGGAAAAGTTACTTTTTTTGAACTACAACTCCCATCAGCCCCAGCCAGCATGGCCACTGGATTGAGCTGATGGGAGTTGTAGTTCAAAAAAATAACTTTTCCAAGCTCTGTCAATTGCACAAGTAATTGGTCAGCCCACTTTTGTGTGTGTGTGTGTGTGTGTGCGCGTGCTGTTTTTTGTATAGCAGCAGTAGTGGAAATCCGCTTGTTTGCTAAAAGTCCCAAATCAAGAGGTATGACAGGAGTTCGCCTCGGACCCCAAAGCCTTATTTGTATGTTTACTTGAGTCTAGGATGCTCATGTATGTAACAGCAGAAGTTGGACTATGCTTCTAGCCCTGCCCCTTACATTGCAGGAAAAGAGCAGGGCCGTGTGTCTGGCCCCGCCCATGACAAATTCTTCCCAGTCACCCCCAAACTGTGTGGTGAAAAAAGGGAAGCGCTCACATGAAAGTTTTCCATTTGAGACCTCCAAGATCAGCATGCAAAGGCTGGCGCAGTCCAGTGACAGAGATGTAATGCTGGGAGCAGGCAGTGTGGTCTCACTCCGTATCTGCTTTGCATCTGAATCAATGCATGAATAGGGCTCAAGCGAGCTGCTGAAATTCAACACACACAGTCGGCAAATTCAAGCCCTGCTGCAATGAATGGCAGTTATGCAAGAGCTCCTAGAATGATGACGTGATTCATGATAATAATTTAGGCTGTCATGTTTGTACAACTCGACATAGAGCCTTAAAAATACAGCAGTAAATTTAAAAAATAAAAATGAAAGCACAGTGTCCCCAGTCAAATTATTTGTACTTGTCACTGCTTTCTTGAGAAACAGAACAGGGTAGAAAGAAAAAACAAATCTGGTGAAGCTATTTGCAGTGTAATGTGATTACCATGGCTCTGTTTCTCTCTATAAAGACAGTGATGGCTGATTTGGAAGATCAAATGCATATGCTGCTAAGTAAAAAAGAATAATTCACTGTGTTAGGCAAACAAGTGGGTGCTGTGATATATAATAGTCTCTCATTGTTTTCTGATTGTATGTGGATTGTTTTAATGTGCTGATTATTACAGGTAGGGCCTTGCACTCTGCATGCAAAGGCCAGGGAATGTCTCATCCAAGAAGAAGGGTCCCCAATGAAGGGTGTGTGGGGAGACATCTTTTCATTGTGCAGGGCATCCAAAACAACCATTACATGATGATGATGAGCTGCATTTGTTGCAGGGAGTAGCAGGAGACGGCCCCTCCATCTATTGCTTCATAAGACTCAGAATGGTACCACCAAGGGACAAATACACTCATGCTCACCCATGGAGGTACACTCCAAACATCATGCGCAAGGGAAGGCAGCAGTCAAGGGCATGTGGGCACAGAGATCTTCCTTGCCTCATCTTTCATGATGAGGATTTGATTTCTGGTGGATTGCTTCTGCAAGGCTGGCCTGGAGCCAGAGAATGCAACTCTGTTTGGCTGGTTTGCACTAAGCTTTTATACATTAAACCTTCCATACCTATCATCTCTATGCCACAGTTTGGGAGAGGATTACAGCATTGGCTGCACTTTGTTGTCTGCCATTAGCAACATGATACCTAGATGTATTTATTTATTTGAAATATCCCCATACCAGTTATTTATCGGAGGTCCTTGGTTTTTGCCAGACCCCCTCTCCACGAGACCAAGTTTGTTGATTGCATGTACTGGAGGTTAGGACCCAACGGCAGTTTAGGGATTCTCCTTGTGTACCGCCCACCCCGCTGCACAGCTGACTCCTTGACCGAGGTGCTGGAGGTTGTCTCAGCTGTGCAGGTTCTTTCCCCCAACCTTTTGGTTTTGGGGGATTTTAACCTGCATGCTGAGGCGGCTCTCATAGGAGCACCTCGGGATTTCATGGAAACCATGACTTCCTGGGAACTGCACCTTAGTAACACTGAGCCCACCCATGTAGCCAGTCATGCTCTCAACCTTGTATTTGCCTCGGGTGGGGGAGGTAGTGCTCTGAAAATGGGGGTTATTTCTTCAGACCCCGTGTCATGGTCAGATCACTATCTGGTAAAAATGGACCTCTCATTGCCACATACCCTCCGCAGGGGACAGGGACCTATTAGGATGGTCCGCCCCAGACGCCTGATGGAACCAACAGGATTCCTGAATGCGCTGGGAGATTTGGAGCTGACTGAAGACCGCCCGGTCGAAACCCTGGTGACAGAGTGGAATAGAGAAATCACCGGGGCAATAGACCGGGTGGCTCCGAAACGTTCTCTCCCCCTGAATAGAGCTCAAACCGCACCGTGGTATACACCACGGTTGCGGGGCTTGAAGCAGGAGGTGAGACAACTAGAACGCCGGTGGCGGAAATCTCGCTCAGAAGACGATCGGACACGGGTTAGAGTAGCAATAGCGGCCTACCAAGTGGCAACAGAGGCAGCAAAGAGGGGTTTCTTTGCTGCTTCTATTGCATCTGCAGAATGTTGTCCCAGGAGGTTGTTCCAAGTGGTCCGAAGCCTGGTCGGTCCAGTTGCGCAGGAACCCTTGGAGCACTCTAAAGCCTCCTGTGACGCATTTGCAAAACATTTTGCTGATAAAATCGATCGTCTGAAGAGTTCGATTCCGTACGCTGTGGACACAGGAAGCGGGCCAGAGGCAGTCAGTTGCGATCCGGTCTGGTGGGATCGGTTTCAGCCTCCTCCCTCTGAGGAAGTGGACAAGGTACTCTCTAATGTGAGACCGACCACTTGTTTGTTTGATCCTTGCCCTACATGGCTCATTGTGAGCTGTAAAGAGAGACTGAGCAAAGGGATCAAGGCGGTGGTAAATGCCTCCTTGGAAGAGGAGGCATTGCCATCGGCCCTCAAGGAGGCAATAATAAAGCCCATCTTAAAGAAGCCCTCCTTGGATCCCCAAGATTTGAATAACTTCCGCCCAGTCTCCAATTTACCATTTCTGGGCAACGTGATCGAACGCGTGGTGGCCAAACAGTTACAGACACACGGAGGAAGCGGATTATTTAGATCCATTCCAATCGGGCTTCAGGACTGGACATGGAACTGAAACAGCCTTGGTCGCCCTGGTGGATGATTTGAGGAGGGCGTTGGATAGGGGTGAATACTCATTCCTTGTCCTCCTGGATCTCTCTGTGGCTTTTGATACCGTCAACCACGGTATCCTTTTGGATCGCCTGGAGAGATTGGGAATTGGGGGCACTGTGCTACAGTGGTTCCGATCCTATCTCTCTGACAGGCACCAACGAGTGGCAGTGGGGGAGGAGGTTTCAGACCCTTGGCCTCTTAATTGTGGTGTGCCACAGGGCTCTATCCTCTCTCCCATGCTATTTAATATCTATGTAAAGCCGCTGGGGGCCATCATCAGGAGATTTGGGCTGCAGTGCCACCAATATGCGGATGACACTCAGCTCTATCTCTCATTTAAGACCTCACTGGAGTTGGCTGCGGAGACCATTTCCAAGTGCCTGGAGTCCGTAAGTGAATGGATGGGAGGCAACAGGCTGAAACTGAACCCCGACAAGACCGAGGTACTGCTTGTGGGAGACAAGAGAAGATTAGGAGATTTTGACCTGGTGCTGAATGAGGTTAGATTGCCCCTGAAGGACCAGGTTCGCAGCCTCGGGGTCATTCTTGACTCCCAGCTGTCCATGGAGGCTCAGGTATCAGCAGTGAGCCGGGCAGCTTGGTATCAATTGCATCTGATACAGAGGCTGCGACCCTGTCTTCTGGTTCATCTGCTCCCGTGGGTAGTGCATGCCCTGGTCTCCTCTCGCTTAGACTACTGTAATGCGCTCTACGTGGGGCTACCCTTGAAGACGGTCTGGAAATTACAGCTGGTACAGAATGCGGCGGCACGGTTGATTATGAACAGCTGCCGGCGGGATCACATCACCCCGGTACTTGAAGATCTACACTGGTTACCAGTTGTTTACCGAGCTCAATTCAAGGTGTTGGTATTAACCTTTAAAGCCCTACACGGTTTTGGTCCAGTGTATCTAAAGGAGCGCCTCCAGCATCACCAAAGAGGCCGCCTGACAAGATCAGCCTCTCAAGACCTTCTCTTGGTCCCACCAGTTAAAACAGCTAGACTGGTGCGGACCAGAGAGAGGGCATTCTTGGTTGTGGCCTCCACCCTCTGGAACTCTCTGCCATACGATCTACGCCATGTCCCTTCCTTGGTAGGCTTCCGCCAAGGACTAAAAACATGGCTATTTCAGCGGGCATATAGAATCCCTAGTTAATTTTAGTTTTATAGTGTACAGATGGGGGTAACTGAATATGTTATAATTGTATTTTTATGTATTTTATAAGTGTATTTTAAATTTAAATTTAATTATGTATGCCGCCTAGAGTGGCTGTTCATTCAGCCAGATAGGCGGCCTAAAAATAAAATTTTATTATTATTATTATTATTCTTTATAAACTATATCCAAAGCAGTTTGGTGCACAATCAACAGCATTGGAATGGCAGTCTGAGGTGGTTCCCATCAGCTGTGTCTTGCTCTGTCCAGCTTTTCGGGCATAGAGTTCTGCTAAAATATCAGTGGTACAGGTCATGGCTGCACGTCCCTTTAGCTTAAGCTGATCCACAGCATACTTCCTACAGTGGTCCAGACTTCCTTGATGATGTCAAATGAAGTAGATGGGACATAATGGAAAGGAGTCTGTGTTTCTGAGCTCCTGCTCTTATAAAGAAGTGCTTTACCAGCAAATAATCTAAAGGACGTTACGGGCATTATACAGCCACAAAAGTGGCTGTATACTATAGCCAGCGTGGATTTTTCGCATTCCACAATGTTAAATTGAAAATATCCCCCCATGCCATTCTGATGCTTCCCATTCACTCATTTCAAAACAAAACCTTACAAAACTTACAGTCCTGAACTCAGAAACGCTTGCTTAACAACCCTCTCAATTTTCATGGCGATACACAAAACAGTCAGAGAGAATCGAGTTCAGAGTCTAAAAAGAGAGGGAAAAAAGCCAGATCCCTTTTGGACTTCTTTCTGTCAGAGTTCTCATAATCTGTTGAAATTCATTAAAAATCAGCCATGTTCACAAAGTACCTGTAATCCTATTACTGACCTTGCCCCATACTCTGACCTTCATCTTCTGCAGTTTAAATGTTTAAAAAATGCCTGACTGATTTTTAATTAATTTAAGAAATGTTGCATTGAACTGAATGGTAGTGTTGGGCATGCTCAATAAGAACCAACTGTCACTATAGCTGCCCAGTTTTCCTGCTTTTTAAAGTTTGATAGAAATATCTGTGGGCTATAGGAACATTCTTAAACCGCAAGGTTTTTTGACTATTAGTGAATATAATCCTGAAACTGCAATGACAGACAGACAATCCAGGCTGTAGTAAATTTTCTGTAAGCTACTGATTCCTAAGTAGTTCCAATTGGCTTGTTTGTTGGACATACACATGGCTAAAGAGAGTTGGCTGATATTTGCTTTAGTTTTGCTATGTGAACAATACATTTACTGCTCACATTAACTTTCACATAAAGGGTTAGAAAATGTGAAGCTTTAGTCTATTATTTTCCATGATGTGACAGCATTCATTCACTATGTTTGAGATCAGTTGGCTCCAGAATCGTTCTCAAAGAGTACTTATCAATGGTTCCTTCTCAAACTGGGCGGAAGTAATGAGTGGGGTACCACAGGACTCGGTCCTCGGCCCAGTGCTCTTCAACATTTTTATTAACGACTTGGATGAGGAGGTACAGAGCATGCTTAGCAAATTTGCAGATGATACAAAATTGGGGGGCATAGCTAATACCGTAGAAGACAGGAACAAAATTCAAAGGGACCTTGATAGGCTGGAGCATTGGGCTGAAAACAACAGAATGAAATTCAACAGGGATAAATGCAAAGTTCTACACTTAGGAAAAAGAAACCAAATGCACAGTTATAAGATGGGGGATACTTGGCTCAGCAATACGACATGTGAGAAGGATCTTGGAATTGTCATTGATCACAAGCTAAATATTGCTTCGGCTATGGGGTGGTATACAAGTTTAATAAATAAATAAATAAATATGAGCCAACAGTGTGATGTGGCTGCAAAAAAGGCAAATGCTATATTAGGCTGCATTAACAGAAGTATAGTTTCCAAATCAGGTGAAGTATTAGTTCCCCTCTATTCAGCACTGGTTAGGCCTCATCTTGAATACTGCATCCAGTTCTGGTCTCTGCCCTTCAAGAAGGATGCAGACAAATTGGAACAGGTTCAGAGGAGGGCAACAAGGATGATCAGGACTGGAAAACAAGCCCGATGAGGAGAGACTGAAAGAACTGGGCATGTTTAGCCTGGAGAAGAGAAGACTGAGGGGAGATATGATAGCACTCTTCAAGTACATGAAAGGTTGTCACACAGAGGAGGGCCGGGATCTCTTCTCGATTGTCCCAGAGTGCAGGACACGGAATAATGGGCTCTGTCAGCTCTGCACCGAGAGAGCAGTGGAGGCGGGGGCTGGAAATTCCTGGGTATTTACCAGGGCGGGAAAGTCCTTAGCTGGCAGCCTGGTCGTAAATCTGCCAGGCTAGCAAGGATGAAGCGTGATAAGGGCAAGGCCCTTTCCAAGCCAGAAGTCCAGAAGCGAGGTCAGTAGAGGTCCGGGTCCAATTGCCAAGAGGTCAGTCCAAGATAAGGTTCAGGGAATCTGGAAACACACGAACCCATGCCTGACGTTGTAGTCAGCAACAAGCTGAACCCAAGGTTTGTCTTTTAAGGAGCAGGTTTGTCAGCAGGTGTGAGCCATCAGCGTTTTGGCCTTAAGTGGACAGGCCTGCCCCTCTTCTGCCTGACCTTCTGTTGTCTACGTTCTGCAGGTGAGGGGGGAGTATCCTGTTCACTGTCTGCGTCTGGCTGAAGGGCTTCAGCTGTGTCTGGGATGCTCTGCAGCTGAGGGGGAGAAGGAGCTGGGTTCTCAGGAGTTTCCTCCGTTTCTCCTTCTGGGTCTGCTGCTGTTACTCCCGAGTCATCCTCGTCTGATGAGTCCTCCGACGGGGCCATGACACGCTCAAGCAGCAGGAAGCCAGTTTTCGACTGGACATCAGGAAAAACTTCCTAACTGTTAGAGCCATACAACAATGGAATCAATTACCTAGAAAGGTAGTGGGCTTTCTGACACTGGAGGCTTTCAAGAGGCAGCTGGACAGCCATCTGTCGGGAATGCTTTGATTTGGATTCTTGCATTGAGCAGGGGGTTGGACTTGATGGCCTTATAGGCCCCTTCCAACTCTACTATTCTATGATTCTATGATTCTGTGATTTGGTCCTTCTTTTCATACTTCTTACTTTGAATTATAGGGGGAGCGCAGTGCAAAATAGGTAGGAATGAACTACCTGTACGTAGGAATGAACTAGCAATGGATCTCAAAAGACAGCAAAATGTGATGGCTGGTGCTCACTGGGTCTGGTAGGGTGGAAGGCCAAGAGCCCAACAGTAGGTGGAACCATAGCTAAAGGAAGGAAGAACCAACTAATTCTAGTTTTGTCCCCATTCTCCTCCCTTCTGAGTTATACAAAGACAACATTGAGACTAAGGAGGAGGAGGAAGCTGACAGTACCGGCACTTCCTGAACTGGTTCTAGGCAGGCAGGCAGACAGGTGGCGGCTGGCTGGCTGGCTGAGGTCAGACTTAGGTTGGTGGGACAGTGCCAGCCTCCATCTGGTAGAACTCTTACTAATAAAAATGTTGGAAAGTAAGGAACGTAATCATATATCAATATATAGAAACTCCGTGCTCTGTTTTGAGGAAGAGTGGATTAAAATCAATAAATGATGGGGATGATACATTTCTTATCTAGAAAAAGCAAATAGCCTTATGATACCTTAGAGACTAACACATTTATTATGGTGTAAGCTTTCATGGACTCAAGCCCACTCCATCAAAAAACAAAAAACTCCATTGCTCGGTAGTTAAGAATTACATACAAATGAGATTAAGATTGCTGCCCATCTCCCATCCCCAACCCTCATGCTTCAGATCACGTGTGTTTCAGATCCTTAGGTACACTGATATTCATGGTTATTATGAGGTATAAAATATAATGGGCTCCATACCACAGTCCCAGTTTAATGTTACATATAACTCAAAACTTGAACTAATATTCTGTAAATGATGAAGGGGAGGGTCTATTTTTAGGAAATGTATGTTTATCAATGCCATGAACCAAATAATTTAAGTGTCAGCTTTCCTACTGTAAGATATATATGTATGCATCATATGGTTTTTAAGGAACTACAAAAGGTTGAAATGAATTGTGAGAACTTTTGAGCAGTGAACAGTATCTCGAGAACTCCATGCTGCGCACTGTGGAACATGGGATGAGAGACACAGAATAATCAGACTAAACCCTGACTTTTGTTTTATATTTTGTTTATTTTTACTTACTTTTATTGTAATGCTGAGGTTTTCTCTCATGCATTTGCTGTTTATGATTTGTAGCCTTGTCTTATAAAATCAATAAAAATTTATTAAAAAAACACTTCCACTGCATCCCTAGTTCAATTGTCTGATTGAAGAACATTTATTTGACTGAATGTCAAATAATAATTAATAATTACGAGCATGACTAAATCTCAGCCACAAATTTATATCACCTCAACATTTTCCAGACAACACATCAGCTATGATAATGCCCATGCTGCTGTGACAATGATGTAATCATTACTCTTCACAATGCGAGTAGAAAGACAGAAAGTGCAGATGCCCAACATATGCAGATGGAGACAAACTCCTGGTGGATGCAGTTACCCGCTGGTAAGTGTCTATGGTAAGCTGTATTTAGGGGCAGTGAGGGCAGCAAAAAAGCAATATTTTGCTGCCACTATCAAATCATCAATCTGCCACCCAGCAGAGCTCTTCAGAATTGTCCGGGGGCTATTACACTCTGGCCCCAAGGACATGGTAGAACCATCTGAGGCCCACTGTAATGAATTTGCTAGGCACTTCCAGGATAAAATCTTTAGCATCCGCCCGGACTTAGACTCCAGTGTTATAGCAGGTGAATCAATCGAGGTATCCAGAGCACAGCCTTGTCACGATTTCTTGGATGAGTTTCAGTTGGTACAGCTTGAGGACGCTGACAAGGTGCTTGGACAGGTTCATGCAACCACTTCTGTGCTGGATCCTTGCCCTTCTTGGCTAATAAAAGCTAGCAGGGATGGAACAGCCGACTGGGCCAGGGAAGTGATTAATGCCTCTCTGCGAGAGGGGGTGGTCCCTGGCTGCCTGAAAGAGGTGGTAGTGAGACCACTCCTGAAGAGACCCTCCCTGGACCGAGAAAATCTTAATAATTATAGGCCGGTGGCAAATGTTGGAATGTATGCAAATGTTCCATTCCTGGGCAAGGTCCTTGAACGAGTAGTGGCAGGCCACCTCCAGACACTCTTGGATGAGACTGATTATCTGGATCCATTTCAGTCAGGTTTCAGGCCTGGTTTTGGCACGGAAACAGCCTTGGTCTCACTGTATGATGACCTCTGTCAGAGAGAGACAGGGGGAGTGTGACTCTGTTGATTCTCCTTGATCTCTCAGCAGCTTTCGATACCATTGACCACGGTATCCTTCTGGGAAGACTGGCTGAGTTGAGAGTGGGAGGGACTGCATGGCAGTGGTTTTGATCCTACTTGGCGGGTCGACTCCAGAAGGTGGTGCTTGGGGAACACTGCTCGGCACCCTGGACTCTCCAGTATGGGGTTCCACAGGGGTCAGTTCTGTCCCACATGCTGTTCAACATCTACATGAAACCATTGGGTGCGGTTATCCGGAGCTTTGGAGTGCGTTGCCATCAGTATGCTGATGACACGCAGCTCTATTTCTCCTTTTCATCTTCTTCAGGTGAGGCTGTCAATGTGCTGAACCGGTGCCTGGCTGCGACAATGGACTGGATGAGGGCTAATAAACTGAGGCTCAATCCAGACAAGACTGAGATGCTGCTAGTGGGTGGTTCTTCTGACCGGATGGTGGATGTCCAACCTGTCCTGGATGGGGTTGCACTCCCCCTGAAGGAGCAGGTTCATAGCTTGGGGGTTCTCCTAGAACCATCTCTGTCACTTGAGGCTCAGGTAGCCTCGGTGGCATGGAGTGCCTTCTACCAACTCTGGTTGGTGGCCCAGCTATGCCCCTATCTGGACAGGGATAACCTGGCTTCAGTTGTCCATGCTCTGGTAACCTCCAAGTTAGATTACTGCAATGCACTCTAGGTGGGGCTGCCTTTGAAGACAATTTGGAAACTGCAGCTTGTGCAAAATGCAGCGGCCAGATTGGTAACAGGGACCAGAAGGTCCGAACATATAAAACCAGTTCTGGCCCGCTTGCATTGGCTGCCTCTATGTTTCCGAGCTCAATTCAAAGTGCTGGTTTTAACCTGTAAAGCCTTACATGGCTTGGGACCACAATACCTGACAGAACGCCTCTTCCGACATGAACCGACCTGTCCACTACGCTCAACATCAAAGGCCCTCCTCTGGGTGCCTACTCCAAGGGAAGCTGGGAGGCTGGCAACAAGGGAGAGGGCTTTCTCAGTGGTGGCCCCCAAATTATGGAATGATGTGTCTGACGAGGTGCACCTGGTGCCAACACTGTTATCTTTTCGGCGCCAGGTCAAGACTTTCTTCTTCTCCCAGGCATTTTACCATATGTTTTTAGATTTTTATTTTAAACGTGTTTTTAAATTTGTGTATTTGTATATTTGTTTTTAATGTTTTTAATTGTTGTAAACCCCTCAGAGAACTTCAGCTATGGGGTGGTATGCAAATATAATAAATAAATAAATAAATAATATCCAAAGTAATCTCAATGCAGAAGTAAACTGTCAGACCCTGATACTGGTTTTAGCATAGGTTCTTAGAGGCAGGAGTGGGGTCCGGGGGCACACATATACCAGGCGCCAAACCAGCAGGGGGCCCAAATGCTTAGCTTTCATTTTTTTTAAAAAAAAAGTCTGTTGGACATTTCTAAAGAAAGTTAGACATAAAAACATGGATGCAAAATTCTCAGGCTTATTAGAAGAAGATACAGAGAAGTTGCTTTTGCTAAGGGTGGTTAATCACTTAATCACTGTTGCTAAGCAATCGGAAGAATGAATGTGAACCGCCCCCACCTGGGGCTAAGAAGGGGCCTCCCAGAACAGCAGAAAAAACAGAAGAAAGTCCTTGGTGTTGCAGGTAGACTGATCCTGGATGAAGAAGGACAGTCTGCCTGTGTATTGGAGAATGTTTGTTTATGCACTTTCGTTCATGTCCCCAAGTGTGCTGCCTTTACAGTATAAAACGTTATTGGCTGGCTTTGGTATATTTTACCCAGAAGTAACTCCCTTGAAAATAAATGAGGCGTCCTTCCTACTGAGCAAAAATTGTGATATTGCCCCCTCGCACTCCCAGTACTTTCCATGCCCCCCCGCCACTACTGTTCTGCTTGTCAGCACTGAACTATTATTTATTAATATACAGTAATCATAAAACAAAAATATAAAATGAACTGGCAAACACAACCATAAAATCATGAAACACAACACAACTCTTGTTATAAAGTGTACTTTAACAAAAGTACACTTTTTTAGTTTATCAACATTGGTTAAATGTGTGTGTGTATATATGTTTTGCTGAGAATTGTGAAATTACACATGCTTAGAGTGTTTGTTGCTTGCTGTGTTATACATTTTATCTCGCTTTTCCTCCCATGTGTGAGATGTGTGTGTACATTATCTTCCTCTCTCCCCGTATCTTCACAACAGCCCTGTGAGGGAGGCTAGGTTGAGAGTTGGTAGTTCAGATACCAAAGCTATGAAACTGCACATAGAGTGTTTTTTGCTTGTGGTTATTTATCAGGGTTGACAATTTGGGGTGGGGGTTTGTTGTATTTTGCTTTAAATGTCAGATCTATGAAACATTTATTTATTTTATTTATTATTATTATTTTTACCCCGCCCTTTTTCCAAAACTGGAACTCACGGCAGCTTCCAGATAAAAGAACACATATAATTAAAAACATACAAAAGTCTAGATTAAAATAGAATTAAACTATTTACAGTATTAAAACCATTCATACATACAGTTAAAATAATTCAAACTCAGTTTAAAATAATACAATTAGACAATAGCAATGCAGCACCCTTCAAGCCCTGTCCTTAACAGCCTTCAATTCCAAAGGCTTGTTGGAATAAAAAAGTCTTTGCTTGCCGCCGGAAAGACTGCAAGGAGGGGGCCATTCTTGCCTCCCTAGGAAGGGAATTCCAAAGCCTCGGGGCAGCCACCGAAAAGGCCCTTTGCAGTTAAAGGAAGGGGGGGACTGCTTTTCTGGTTTGGGGGGATGTTTATTTTTCTTTACATGATCTGTGAATGTCATTATTATACACGAAAGTGGCTGTATACTATAGCTAGTGTGGATTCTTCGCATTCTGCAATGTTAAATTGAAAATATCCCCCATGCCATTCTGATGCTTCCCATAAGCTCATTTCAAAACAAAACCTTACAAAACGTATAGTCCTGAACTCAGAAACGCTTGCTTAACAACCCTCTAAATTTTCATGGTGATTCACAAAACAGTCAGAGAGAATAGAGAGTTCAAAGTCTAAAAAGAGAGAGAAAACCCAGACAACTTTTGGACTTTTTTCTGTCAGAGTTCTAATAATCTGTTGAAATTAATTAAACATCACCCATATCCACAATGTACCTGTAATCCTATTACTGACCTTGCCCCATACTCTGGCCTTCATCTTCTGCAGTTTAAAAGTTTAAAAAAGGCCTGACTGATTTTTAATTAATTTAAGAAATCTTACATTGAACTCAATGTCAACGTCAGTCATGCTCAGTAAGAATCAACTGTCAGTGTTCTAAAAGCCAGACTCACAGCTGCTTGGATTGCCTAAGGCCACACCCACACCAGACTTTGGTTTCATGTGAGACAGTCATAGCTTCCCCCAAAGAATCCTGGGAAGTGTAGTTTGTGAAGGATGCTGAGAGGAGACTCCTATTCCCCTGACAGCTCCAGTGGCCAGAGTGGTTTAACAGTTTAACAGATTGGTTTAACTCTGATTGAAGCTCTGTGAGGGGAACAGGGCATCTCCTAGCAGCCCTCAGCACCCTTCACTAACTACATTTCCCAGAATTCTTTGAGGGAAGCCATGACTGCCTAAAGTAAAATAAAGGCTGGTGTGGATGTGACCGGGGACAGCTTTGGCTTAAATTTGGGTGGGAGCCTACATGTGCCTGCTGTAGAATAAAAAGGTGGGGGAAACCCTGAAAAAGAATGATACTGTTCACAATGTTTTCCTTTTGGAAAGGAAAGGGGCTTCCGCTCTGCCTAGTGCCAACCCATCCCATCTCCTCCTCTCCACCTCCCCTTCCTGCCCTCCTCTTTCCCTCCCTGCCCCTCCCCCAGGTTAGTTTCACCTATTCTAAGCATGATTGCACAGGAGTAAATCCCACTGAACTCAAAAAGCATGCAAATGATCAAACCAGCCCTCCCCTCCTCCTCCCTCCTATTCCCTTCCTCTTGTCCCTTCCCTCCCCTTCACCCCTCCCTTCCAATCCCAATCCCCTTCAAATCCTTCCCCTCCCCTATGCCCTATGCCCTCCCCCTCCCCCATGGTCAGTTTTACCTATCCTAGGCCTACTACCTGGGACCAGGGTTCAAATCCCCACACAGCCATGAAGCTTACTTGGGCCAGTCACTGCCTCTCAGCTTCAGAGGAAGGCAATGGTATACCTCTGAATTCTGCTTACCATGAAAACCATATTCATAGGGTCGCCATAAGTCGGAATTGACTTGAAGGCAGCCCATTTCATTTTCAAGCATAATTGCACAGGAGTAAATCTCATTGAACTCAATAAGCATGCAAATGATCAAACCTGCCCTCTCCTCCTCCTTCCTCCCATCACTTCCCTTTTGCCCCTTCCCTCCCCTTTCCTTCACCCTCCCCTTCCAATCCCCTCCTTCCCCCTCCTCCTCCTTCCTCTCCCCTCTCCCCTTCCTTTCTCCTTCCCTCTCCTCTCCCCTCCCCTCCCCTCCCCCCAAGGTCAGTTTTACCTATCCTAACCATGATTGTATGGGAGTAAATCCCATTGAACTCAATAAGCATGCAAATGATCAGACCTGACTTTCCCCTTCTTCCACTCTCCCTTCCTTCTTCCTTCATCCTCCTCCCCTGCCCAGTCCCGGCTTCCCTCCCTATGGTCAGTTTTACTTATCCTAACTATGACTGCACGGGAGTAAATCCTACTGAACTCAATAAACATGCAAATTATCAGACCTGTCCTTTTCCTTCCCTTCCTGTTGTGCCTGCTCCCCTCCCCCTCCTCCCCTCCACATCCCCTGTGTTCAGTTTCACCTATCCTAAGCATGATTGCAGGGGAGTAAATCCCACTGAACTCAATAAGCATGCAAATGATCATTCTCAGCAAATTTGCACAGGATCCCATTTCTTACTTCCTAGATTAAAAAGCAGTGAAATTCACTAATAGGCAAAAAACCTTGAGGTTTAACAACTTACTTAAAGCCAACAGATATTTCTATCAAACTTTAAAAAGCAGGGGAATTGGGCAGCTATAGGGAATGCACCAGGGGAGCAGGAGACCTGACCTCCTCTCTGAGATATTGTACTGCCCTACAAATTTGTCAAAATGCAAACACAGTTTGGGTTAGTCTTTCACAGTCCAATCCACTTTCCGTGTAGTTTGGAAGAATTTGGTAACATGTGCCTCTGAGCATATGGTGAGTGGGGGCAACACCTGCAATCAGCCCAAATAAAGACATGTTTCACCTAAAGAGACGATAGGTGAAACTGAACTGGGGGAGGGGCAGGGAGGGAAAGAGGAGGGCAGGAATGGGAGGAGGAGAGGAGGAGATGGGATGGGTTGGCACTGGGCAGAGTGGAAGCCCTTTTCCTTTCCAATAGGAAAACATTGTGAACAGTATCATTCTTTTTCAGGGTTTCCCCCACCTTTTTATTCTACAGCAGGCACATGTAGCCTCCCACAGAAAGAAAGAAAGAAGACATGTGCTGCGCTGATCTTGTTTTAGCAAGGAAGAAGCAACAATATTAAGATACAGTTGATATAGTTCAGATAGTCACTTTAAATATGTTTGATTTACTTTGCAATTTTAGTGAAGTTTCCTATAGGAAATCATTTTATTTTGCTTCTATTTCTGTGAATATGTGAAGCACTGCAACACTTTGCAAAATATACATTAAAAAACTCCAAAAACAATTGTGGAATAATAGCATCATTATTCTGTAGAATAGTCTCCAGTGGACATGAGGAGTGTCTTAGTTTGTACAAGATAAAACAGTGGGCGGTGAAATATATTCTAGTAAGATTCTAGGTGTGCTGTATGTTTTTAACTGACTGTGCCCACCTTGCCTTAAATGAAGTGGTTTAAACATAGCAGGCTGAAAACATGCATCTTGGCTAGGCCAAGTTTGTTTTTTCCAACAGCTAGAGTCATTGCTTAAGTAGCAACATATTGTAATGAGTCTGATTTTACATCAAGCGGCAGTTTCAGACTCAATTGTTAATGCGCCCCAAACAGAAATAGAACATAACCTCCAATGTGAAACACAAAAGGCTGTCTTCACCATCATATGACATTGACCAATAAAAAGGCTTTGAAATTAATAAAAATAAATTTGATACAGGTTTCTGGGATGAATAATGAGGGAAATAAAATTTTCTAGATTAGATTCTCTGTAGAAGCAATAGTAACACAGGAAAGTAGCAAAGTAAGAAGAGCATCAACAAACATTCAAAAATGTAATTCTCCATCTTTGGAGATGGCAGGTGTTGCCACCGCTCACCATATGCTCAGAAGCATGTGTTACCAAATTCTTCCAAGCTACACAGGAAGTGGATTGGACTGTGAAACACCAACCCAAATGGTGTTTGCATTTTGACCAATTTGTAGGGCAGTCCAATATCTCAGAGAAGAGGTTAGATCTCCTTCTCCCGTGGTGCATTCACTATAGCTGCCCAATTTCCCTGCTTTTTAAAGTTTGATAGAAATATCTGTGAGCTATAGGTACATTCTTAAACCTCAAGGTTTTTTGACTATTAGTGAATATATGGGTGTAACTGGCTTCCTAGTAGGCTAGGGTGGCTAAGTTAATATATATACATAATCAGAAGTTCTTGCCAGTAGATTGCTGGGGTGTATGTGGGGACGCAGGGGGCCCAGTTCACATACAGTGTACTGAGCCCAGGAAATCCTGTTGGCATCCCTGTGCAGCACTGGTGAGTAACAGATTCATATCTTAGGCAGCTGGACACATCCCAAGTAATTATAATTTCCACTGCAATTTTAAATCCCTAAGGAGATAATAGCATAAAAATGAATTGAATTGAGAATTGAGAAACATGTACTGGGGCTTGTTTTTAGTATTGCATATACCTAACTACAATTCTCTTTTCCTTTCCCCTCTCCTGCCCAGATTTCTCACTACCATTATCCTCTGAATATACATCATGGCCTTAAAACATGCCCTTGAATATGTTTAAAAAATATTTGGATCCCACCTTTGAATCGCAAGGATTCTGGAGTCAGCTAATAAAAAAAAATATTCTGAAACACTAAATAACAGCAAAGAAAATGTTCACAATGTACAGTTCAACAGCCAAATACATAAAGAAACATCAAATCATACCAAAAGCTTCAGAAACAGGAAAAGGATCTTTAATCCTCCCGGCCCCAGAAAGTCAGCAGAGAAGGAGCCTGGAATTAGCCATTCTTATTTGTGCGGAACAAGGGAATATGGCTGAAACTTTTAATAAAGAAGTCAGGCAAAGTTTCTGATGAATCATTTGAGCCATGGCCACAAATTCTGATTTGTTCATGCTATTGCCTGGGATCAATTTATAAAATGCATTGCACCTTTCTGGTTATAAAGAAATGCCTTGGGCTTTAGAAATGATTGAAAATGAAAGAGGATTTGGAGGATTTTGGGCCAAGTGTCATGGCTGTTGTTCATATTAAAAGAAATCTTTGAAAATGAAGGTAATATTGGAAAAAAATGTCCATGGCAGTTGCCTTTACATATTAAAAGGTTTGTCTGGTGTATAATAAATGTACTCTTTGGGAATGCTATTTTACCTTCCCGCCTCCGTTTTCCCTGCAATCAACTATGGGACTTGCTTTCCTCCAGTGCTACTGAAATGATCTAACATACTGCTTACTTATACTTTTTAAAAGTGTAACAAAACAGAAACCCCAATACAGTAGGGCCCTGCTTTTTTGGTGACCTGCTTTTCCGCGTTCCACTGATACTACGCCAACCCCGTCCTCCGCCGCCTTCTCCTCCTCCGGCGCTATCAGCTGTAGCTCCCCCTGGTTGTGCGCTACAGCTGATCATGCCGGAGGAGAAGATACACAAGAGGGTCCAATTTCCTGCTTTTTTGATTTGCTGTACTCTTTATTTTGTACAAAATATCCTTTTCCCCTCAAGAGTTTTCCCCCCTTCCCCTCAGTTGTAACGTTGTTTGTTCAATATTTAAAATAAAAATGGAGAAGAGGGTATAAGTGTATTATATGGGGAAAATATGTATTTATGGGTGGTGGTGGAGAAAAGGGTGGTTTACAGCAGAGTGAAGCAGTGGGAGGGGAAGTCCCCGAGCGGGGGGGGTGCATGCGCGTAGGGGTGGTAGTGGTTGCCTTCCCTGTTTGTGGCTGCAACGGTGGAGGGGGGGTGTTTCCATCCCCTCCCGTTCTTCCCCCAGTACTGGTTCAAGGTGTCAGTTTGTAGCAGGAGCTCCTCCTCTTCCATCCCGGCCCCTAGCTCGCATTTTCAACCCTCCCCGGGTGCGCTAGGCAGGGGTCCCCGCCAGCCACTGCCGGAGCAACTCAGGGATTTTGCCTTGCTCACCTTCCCCCTCCCAACCCCCCTCTGGGGTGCTGCCTCCCCTCAATCTCTTCCTTTCCGGCCTATCCCGTTCCTTCAACACCAAAAGAAGATTATAAAGCTCCATGGTGCCTTCTTTTTCTTCTTCGTCCCCCTCCTCCCCAGGCCAATCCATTTCTTGTGTAGCTTGGAAGAATTTGGTAACGTGCCTCTGAGCATATGGTGAGTGGTGGCAACACCTGAAATCAGCCCAAATAATAGAAACAGGACATGTGCTGTACTGATCTTGTTTTAGCAGGGAGGAAGCAACAATATTAACACAGTTGATATGGTTCAGATAGTCACTTCAAATATGTTTGATTTACTTTGCTATTCTATTTATTTTATTAGAATTATATATCGCCCTTCCTCCCAGGAGGAGCCCAGGGCGGCAAACAAAAGCACTAAAAACACTTTAAAACATCATAAAAAGACTTTAAAATACATTAAAAACAAAATATCCTTAAAAACATATCAAAACAAAACATCTTTAAAAACATTTTTTTAAAAAAGGAAAAAAGCTTTAAAAACTTTAAAAAAAGAAGCTTTTAAAACATATTAAGTAGCAATTCCAGCACAGATACAGACTGGGATAAGGTCTCTACTTAAAAGGCTTGTTGAAAGAGGAAGGTCTTCAGTAGGTGCTGAGAAGATAACAGAGATGGCACCTGTCTAATACTCAATGAAAGGGAATTCCAAAGGGTAGGTGCCAAAACACTAAAGGTCTGTTTCCTATGTTGTGAGGACCAGTCCTCCTGATAAGATGGTATCTGCAGGAGGCCATCACCTGCAGAGCACAGTGGTCAACTGGGGATATAAGAGATAAGACGGTATTTCAGGTATCCTGGTCCCAAACTGTATAGGGCTTTGTACACCAAAACTAGAACCTTGAACTTAGCCCGATTGCTAATAGGTAGCAAGTGTAATTCTTTCAGCAGCGAAGTAACATGTTGGTGATACCCTGCACCAGTGAGCAGTATCGTTGCCACATTTTGCACCAACCTCAAGGGTAGTTCCACATACAGCGCATTAGAGTAATCCAGCCCGGAGGTTACCAGTGCATGGACAAGAGTGGTCAGGCTATCCCAGATCAGAAGAGGAAAGTCTTGACCTGGAGCCGAAAAGATAACTGTTGGTGCCAGGCGCATCTCATCAGAAAGATCATTGCATAATTTCAGAGCCACCACTGAGAAGGCCCTCTCCCTTGTTGCCAGCCTCCCAGCTTCCCTCCGAGTAGGCACCTGGAGAAGGGCCTTAGATGTTGAGCGTAGTGTACGGGTGGGTTCATGTTGGGAGAGGCATTCCATCAGGTATTATGGCCCTAACCCATGTAAAGCTTTATAGCAGTGATTCTCAAACGGTGCGCCGGGGCACACTGGTGCACCACAAGAGATGTCTAGGTGTACCGCAAATATTATGAAAGTATATTATTATTAAGTTATTTTTATTCTTGTTTAAAATATATTAATATATTTTTAATTTTGTACATGAAGTGTGCCAGAAAGTGTTTATATGTTTTACAGTGCACCACGAACCCAAAAAGTTTGAGAACTACTGTTTTATAGGTTAAAACCACAACCTTGAATCAAGCTCAGAAACATACAGGCAGCCAATGCAAACGGGCCAGAATTGGTTTTATATCTGGTCCCTGTTACCAATCTGGCTGCTGCATTTTGCACAAGCTGCAGTTTCCAAACAGTCTTCAAAGGCAGCCCCACGTAGAGTGCATTGCAGTAATCTAACTTGGAGGTTACCGGAGAATGGACAACTGAAGCCAGGTTATCGCTGTCCAGATAGGGACGTAGTTGGGCCACCAACCGGAGTTGGTAGAAGGCACTCCGTGCCACCAAGGCTACCTGAGCCTCAAGTGACAGAGATGGTTCTAGGAGAACCCCCAAGCTACGAACCTGCTCCTTCAGGGGGAGTGCAACCCCATCCAGGACAGGTTGGACATCCACCATCCGGTCAGAAGAACCACCCACTAGCAGCATCTCAGTCTTGTCTGGATTGAGCCTCAGTTTATTAGCCCTCATCCAGTCCATTGTTGCAGCCAGGCACCGGTTCAGCACAATAACAGCCTCACCTGAAGAAGATGAAAAGGAAAAATAGAGCTGCATGTCATCAGCATACTGATGGCAATGCACTCCAAAGCTCCGGATGACTGCACCCAACAGTTTCATGTAGATGTTGAACAGCATGGGGGACAGAACTGACCCCTGTGGAACCCCATACTGGAGAGTCCAGGGTGCCAAGCAGTGTTCCCCAAGCACCACCTTCTGGAGACGACCCGCCAAGTAGGATCAGAACCACTGCCATGCAGTCCCTCCCACTCTCAACTCAGCCAGTCTTCCCAGAAGGATACCGTGGTCAATGGTATCAAAAGCCGATGTGAGATCAAGGAGAATCAACAGAGTCACACTCCCCCTGTCTCTCTCCCAACAGAGGTCATCATACAGTGAGACCAAGGCTGTTTCCATGCCAAAACCAGGCCTGAAACCCGACTGAAATGGATCCAGATAATCGGTCTCATCCAAGAGTGTCTGGAGGTGGCCTGCCACTACTTGTTCAAGGACCTTGCCCAGGAATGAATCATTTGCTACCGGCCTATAGTTATTAAGATTTTCTGGGTCCAGGGAGGGTCTCTTCAGGAGTGGTCTCACTACCGCCTCTTTCAGGCAGCCAGGGACCACCCCCTCTCGCAGAGAGGCATTAATCACTTCCTTGGCCCAGCCAGGTGTTCCATCCCTGCTAGCTTTTATTAGCCAAGAAGGGCAAGAATCCAGCACAGAAGTGGTTGCATGAACCTGTCCAAGCACCTTGTCAACGTGCTCAAGCTGCACCAACTGAAACTCATCCAAGAAATCGGGACAAGGCTGTGCTCTGGATACCTCACTTGATTCACCTGCTATAACACTGGAGTCTAAGTCCTGGCGGATGCTAAAGATTTTATCCTGGAAGTGCCTAGCAAATTCATTACAGTGGGCCTCAGATGGTTCTACCATGTCCTTGGGGCCAGAGTGTAATAGCCCCCGGACAATTCTGAAGAGCTCCGCTGGGCGGCAGATTGATGATTTGATAGTGGCAGCAAAATAGTTTTTTGCTGCCCTCACTGCCCCTAAACACAGCTTACCATAGGCACTTACCAGTGTGTAACTGCATCCACCAGGAGTTTGTCTCCATCTGCACTCAAGCCGTCTCCCATATTGTTTCATCGCTCTCAGCTCTGGGGTATACCATGAAGCTGTACGAGCTCTACACAGGAGAGGGTGCTTAGGAGCAATTATGTCAACTGTCTGGGTCATTTCTGTATTCCACAGTCCAACCAGGGTTTTGACAGGAGCGCCAGCCCTATCAGTCGGAAAACTCCCCAGAGCCCTTTGGAAACCATCCGGATCCATTAGTCTCTGGGGGTGGACCAACTTAATAGGTTCCCCACCCTTGCAGAGGGGAAATGCCGCTGTAAGTCTAAACTTCAGCAAGCAGTGATCTGTCCATGACAGAGGGACTGATGTAAGGCCCCCCCACATTCAGATCACCATCTCCATGTCCAGTTGCAAAAACCAAGGCTAGAGTATGCCCTGCTACATGTGTTGGGCCAACGGCATATTGGGACAGTCCCATGGTTATCATGGAGACCATGAAATCCTGAGCCGCCAAGGATAAGGTGGCCTTGGCATGGAAGTTGACATCCCCCAGAATCAACAGTCTGGGGGATCTCAACAGCACACCCAAGACCACCTCCGTCAGCTCAGCTAGGGAGTCTGTTGGGCAGGGGGTTGGGCGGTACACCAACAGAATCCCCAGTCTGTCCCGCTGATCCAACATAAGGTGCAAACACTCCAGACCAGTAGTCACATGGACAGGGTGCTTGCAGAGGGAGGTGGAACTCCTATAGACCACAGCAACCCCCCCTCCCCGACCCTCAGGTCTACCCTGATGCTGAACCAGGTACCCTGGTGGGCATAGCTGGGAGAGACTGACTCCTTCCTGCTCACCCACCCAGGTCTCAGTTATACATACCAGATTGGCTGCCTCATCCACAATTAAATCATGAATGAGGGAGATCTTATTATGCACCGATCTGGCATTTAGCAGCAGCATCTGGAGGCCTGAGAGCTGGCTGATAGGGCAACCAACAAACCTGCGGGTGTGGGGAGGACTGGAACAAGGCACAGCCATTAACTGCCTGGGCCACGTTCCCCTTACCTGGCAAGTCCTCCTCACAACGCCATATATCCCTCTATACATCACTACACTGATTGGGGCCCCTTCAAGTCTCCCCACTTGGCTCTGAGTCCTCTCTCCCAGGCACATGACTCAAGACCTGCAAAGAGCCAGGCAATCTGCAAAGCAGGAGCCACCTCAGCCAGCCAGCTTATGTATTCCCTCCAGGGAAGGGACAGGTGGATGATATCAGCCACAGCTGGCTGAGTACCTGGGGGTCTGGTCCTGCAACGTGTGACACCTGCAGAGCAGCAGCAGCAAGCAGGCAGGCAGGCAGGCAGCAGCAGCAAACAGCTCTCCTTCTTCCCTGGACGATGGTGGTCCCCTTCTTCCAGCAGGCACTGGGTCCTGCTAGGATTCACACTCAGTTTATTGGCCCTTATCCAGCTCACCACCAAGTCCAGGCAGCGGTCCAGGGCTTGCACGGCCTCTCCTGATTAAGATGTTAGAGAAATAGAGCTGGGTATTATCAGCGTACTGCTGACACCTCACCCCAAATCTCCTGATGACCACTCCCAAGGGCTTCATATTATATTAAACAGCATGGAGGACAACACCACAACTACCAGGGGGCCAAAAGACAATCACCCAATGCTATTCTCTGAAAAAACCCTGGAGATAAGATCAGAACCACTGTATAACAGGGCCTGCAATACCCATCTCACCAAGTTGGCCCAGAAAGATACCATAATCAATGGTATCAAAAGCCGCTGAGAGAGCAAGTAAGAAAAACAGGGTAGCACTCCCCCTGTCCTTCTCCCTATAAAGGTCATCCACCAAGGCCAATCCATAAACAGGCCTGAACCCAAACTGGAATGGATCATGATAATCTGTTTCATCCAAGAGTACTTGCAATTGCTGTGCCACAACCCTCTCAATCTTCCTCCCTAAAAAGGGGGTATTTGCGACGGGGCAGTAGTTGTCACAAAACAATGGGTCCAGGGTGGGATTTTTCAGGAGTGGTCGAATCACTGCCTCTTTCAGGGTTGCTGGAACTACTCTCTCCTGCAATGATGCATTAACCACACCCTGGATCCACTCGGGCAAATTCCTTCAGCAAGCTTTAATAAGCCAAGAAGGGCAAGGGTCGAGAGGTCATGTTGCTGGCCACATTGTTGCAAGCACCTTGTCCACATCATCAGGCCACATCAACTGAAACCGAACCCTAGAAGTTGCAGTAGATGCGCTGGACATCTCATTGGGGACTACAGTAGATGTGGATGGGGCATTGAGATTACTATGGAAGCAAGCAACTGTACCCTTAAAGTGCCTTGCAAACAATTCACAGTGGGCCTCCGAAGGGTCTAAAACTCCATTTCCTGGAGCTGATGTCAATAGACCCCTGACAATATGGAAAAGCTCCATCGGACGGCTACTTGAGGATGCGATGGTGGCAGAGAAGTGGACCTTCTTCGCCACCCTCACCACCACACAGTAGGTACGGTTGATGTTTTACTCATGCTGTTCAGCCTCACAGCACATCTTGCAGCACTTGCACTCTAGTCATCATCCAGCCTGTTTCATTGCCCTTAGGTCAATGGTGCAAACTGGGCTCCACAATGCAGAAGAGGGCGCTTGGGGGCAGCCACGTCAAGACCCTGATGCCTCTCACTGTTCCACAGCATGGCAAGGGCTTCAACAGGGCACCTGCTCTATCTACTGGGAACTCCCTCAGTGCTTTCAGGAATCCTGTGGATTCCATTATTCTCCGGGGGTGGCCCATCTTAATCTGTCCACCACCCCTTCAGGGGAGGATTGGAACCATATGTCTAAATTTCACCAGGAAGTGGTTTGACCATGACAATGGGGTGACATCCATCCCCCTATCTTCAGAAAACTCCTTCCTCCATCTGGAGCAAAAACCAAATCGAAGGTGTGCCCTGCCCTATGTATTGGGCCGTTCACAACTTGAGACAGCCCCATGGTCATCATGGAGGCCATGAAGTCCTAAGCCAGAACACTAGAGGCAGCTTCAGCATGGACATTGAAATCACCCAGGACTATTGTTCTTTTAGTGAAGTTTGCTGTGATAAATTATTTTCTTTTGCTTCTGTTTCTGTGAATATATGAAGAACAGCAACACTTTGCATAATTTACACTGAAAAACGCCAAAAACAATTGTGGAATAACGGCACTGACCATTCCGCCGAGGAGACTCCAGTGGACATGAGGAGTATCTCAGTTTGCACTAGATAAAACAGTGGGGGTGTAATACATTCTAGAAAATTTCTAGTTGTGCTCTATGTTTTTAATTGACCATGCCCACTCTTCCTTATGTGGAGTGGTTTAAGCATAGCAGGCTGAACACATTCATATGGGTCAGGTCAATCTTGTTTTCTCCAACAGCTACATTCATTGCTTACGTAGCATCACATTATAATCAGCCTGATTTTACATCAAACGGCAGTTTCAGACTCAACTGAATGCACTCAATACACCCAAAATAGAAATAGAATATAACCTCCAGTTTGAAACACAGAAGCATGTCTTCACCATCATATGATATTGACCAATAAAGAGGCTATGAAATTAATAAAATATTTTTGATACAGATTTCTAGGATGAATAATGAGTAAAATATAATTTTCCAAGTTAGATTCTCTGTAGAAATAGTAATAACACAGGAAAGAAGCAAAGTAAGAACAACACCAACAAACATCCAGATGTAGCCAATTGCAGGTGTTGCCACCATTAACCATATGTTCAGAGGCACATTACCAAGTTCTTCCAAGCTACACAGGAAGTGGATTGGAAGGGGGAGAGGAAAGGCAGGACGAAGAGGATAGGAGGGACGAAGGGAGGGCAGGTTTGGAAATTTGCATGCTTATTGATTTCAATGGGATTTTCTCCTGTGCAATCATGCTTAGGATAGGTGAAACTGACCTGGGGGAGGGGGAAGGAGAGGGAGGGGAAGGGAGGCAGGGTAGGGGTATGGAGGAAGGTGGAGGGGAGAACTACAATCACCAAAATTCTCTGGGAAGAGACGGTTAAACCACTCTGGCCACTGGAGCTCTGTGAGGGGAAAAGGGGGTCCCCTAACTCTCAGCACCCCTCACAAACTCCACTTCCCAGGATTCTTTGGGGGAAAGTCATGACTTTTTAAAGTGGAAATAAATGTCTGGTGTGGGTGGGGGCCCCTGATTAGCCAAGCCAAAGAGCTGTTAATCTGGTTTTTAAAACACTTCTTGGCTCTTAATATCATAGACTCCAATGTTAATATTCTTAAATTAATTAAAAATTAGCCATTCATTTTTTTAACTTTTAAACTGCAGAATGAATGTGATAGTATGGGGCAAAGTCAGTAATAGGATTACAGGTACTCTGTTAACATGGCTGATTTTTAATTAATTTCAACAAACTATGAGACCACTGACAGAAAAAAGTCCAACGGGGGTCTGGATTTTTTTCCTCTTGTTTTACACTTTGAACTTTTGATTTTCTCTGAGTGTTTTGTGCATTGCCATGAAAACTTAGAGGGTTGTTAAGCAAGCATTTCTGAGTTCAGGACTATATGTTTTGTAAGATTTTGTTTTAAAATGAACGTATGGGAAGCAGCAGAATGGCATGGGGGTATTTTCAATTTAACATGGTGGAATAAATATCCATACTGGCTGTAGTATACAGCCATGAGAGTGGCTAAATAATACCAAGTAAAAACAGTGACCATTCACAGTGGCAGTACTTGATAATAAAACAATTTTCCTAACTTTTCTATGCTAATTTATCACCTATAGTGATCTAGCCGCCCTGCACTCCCCAAAATATCACCCACACCATGTGTGCGTGCAGAATTTCCCCTTCTTCTTAGATATATAGGACAACTGTTGCTGGCAAAGCGTGTGTGTGCGTGCGTGCATGTGAGAGAGACCTGACCTGAATAGTAATATTTACCATTCTAGAATGTTTGAAGAGTTTCATAGGCATTATCTTGCTGTAAAGTATTATTGATACTGCAGAGTGTGGGTGAGATAAAATGGCCCCTTAGTGAGTTCATGGGGAAAATGTAAGATATGAAGCAAGAACTTCTCTATTCATAGCTCAGTTTATTTGCCACAATGAAAAGAATTTGAAGAAAAAGAATTTGAGGAGCACATTGCTAAGAACATAAAAACCAACAACAAAAAATTCTATAAATACATTCAAAGCAGAAGACCATCTAGGGAGACAATTGGACCCTTGGATGATAAGGGAGTCAAAGGTGTACTAAAGAACGATAAGGAGATTGCAGAGAAGCTAAATGAATTCTTTGCATCTGTCTTCACAGTGGAAGATATAGGGCAGATCCCTGAACCTGAACTAACATTTGCAGGAAGGGATTCTGAGGAACTGAGACAAATAGTGGTAACGAGAGAGGAAGTTCTAAGCTTAATGGACAATATAAAAACTGACAAATCACCGGGCCCGGATGGCATCCACCCGAGAGTTCTCAAAGAACTCAAATGTGAAATTGCTGATCTGCTAACTAAAATATGTAACTTGTCCCTTGGGTCCTCCTCCGTGCCTGAGGACTGGAAAGTGGCAAATGTAACGCCAATCTTCAAAAAGGGATCCAGAGGGGATCCCGGAAATTACAGGCCAGTTAGCTTAACTTCTGTCCCTGGAAAACTGGTAGAAAGTATTATTAAAGCTAGATTAACTAAGCACATAGAAGAACAAGCCTTGCTGAAGCACAGCCAGCATGGCTTCTGCAAGGGAAAGTCCTGTCTCAGTAACCTATTAGAATTCTTTGAGAGTGTCAACAAGCATATAGATAGAGGTGATCCAGTGGACATAGTGTACTTAGACTTTCAAAAAGCATTTGACAAGGTACCTCACCAAAGGCTTCTGAGGAAGCTTAGCAGTCATGGAATAAGAGGAGAGGTCCTCTTGTGGATAAGGAATTGGTTAAGAAGCAGAAAGCAGAGAGTAGGAATAAACGGACAGTTCTCCCAATGGAGGGCTGTAGAAAGTGGAGTCCCTCAAGGATCGGTATTGGGACCTGTACTTTTCAACTTGTTCATTAATGACCTAGAGTTAGGAGTGAGCAGTGAAGTGGCCAAGTTTGCTGATGACACTAAATTGTTCAGGGTTGTTAAAACAAAAAGGGATTGCGAAGAGCTCCAAAAAGACCTCTCCAAACTGAGTGAATGGGCAGAAAAATGGCAAATGCAATTCAATATAAACAAGTGTAAAATTATGCATATTGGAGCAAAAAATCTTAATTTCACATATACGCTCATGGGGTCTGAACTGGCGGTGACCGACCAGGAGAGAGACCTCGGGGTTGTAGTGGACAGCACGATGAAAATGTTGACCCAGTGTGCGGCAGCTGTGAAAAAGGCAAATTCCATGCTAGCGATAATTAGGAAAGGTATTGAAAATAAAACAGCCGATATCATAATGCCATTGGATAAATCTATGGTGCGGCCGCATTTGGAATACTGTGTACAGTTCTGGTCGCCTCATCTCAAAAAGGATATTCTAGAGTTGGAAAAGGTTCAGAAGAGGGCAACCAGAATGATCAAGGGGATGGAGCGACTCCCTTACGAGGAAAGGTTGCAGCATTTGGGGCTTTTTAGTTTAGAGAAAAGGCGGGTCAGAGGAGACATGATAGAAGTGTATAAAATTATGCATGGCATTGAGAAAGTGGATAGAGAAAAGTTCTTCTCCCTCTCTCATAATACTAGAACTCGTGGACATTCAAAGAAGCTGAATGTTGGAAGATTCAGGACAGACAAAAGGAAGTACTTCTTTACTCAGCGCATAGTTAAACTATGGAATTTGCTCCCACAAGATGCAGTAATGGCCACCAGCTTGGACGGCTTTAAAAGAAGATTAGACAGATTCATGGAGGACAGGGCTATCAATGGCTACTAGCCATGATGGCTGTGCTCTGCCACCCTAGTCAGAGGCAGCATGCTTCTGAAAACCAGTTGCCAGAAGCCTCAGGAGGGGAGAGTGTTCTTGCACTCGGGTCCTGCTTGCGGGCTTCCCCCAGGCACCTGGTTGGCCACTGTGAAAACAGGATGCTGGACTAGATGGGCCACTGGCCTGATCCAGCAGGCTCTTCTTATGTTCTTATGCATCTGCTTTCGCTGGTACAGCAAATCACCGGATGAGAATGCAGGATGCTGGAAAACGCACATGGTACACCATATGCCTGTCTTTTCATTTCCCTTTCAGGAAAAAAATCAGTGCAGCATCATATTCAATTTCCCCAAGTTAAGGAGGGGCAAATATTGATCATGCCAAAGGCACTTGGGGGGATGGCAGAGGAAGGCAATGAACATCTATTATTTAGACCCACGGGGGAAATTTCCTGGGCAGCACGACTTCTGGAATATGGGAACTTTGCAGAATTTGGCTTCCAGTATGAATGAAAGGATCTGACAATTTTTGTCCTTGCAGTTTGTCATTTTTCTAATATGAAATTCAGTTCTCATTTCAGCAGCAATTTGTGAAATTTTTGTTTTAAAAATCCTCATGAAATTCCTCAGCTTTTTAGTGCATATTTCTCCCAATAAACATTTTTAATACAGTTTTGACTAATATACACATTTTGCAAGCAAATTCTCAAAATATAATGCATTTTTGTATGATGTTTTCACCAATATATTCATTTGTGCATGCACTTTCCCCATATATATTCATTTTGTAAACACTGCTTGACTGGAGAACTACATCGCAAATTCAGATAAGTGTGTTTCAGGTCTCGTATTATTTCAGAAAGTGCAAATTTGATAAATTTGGCTTTAAATGCAAACCAAATCAAATTTCTCCCTCATCTGTAGCCTCCAGGACAGTGAATCAACACAACAATTTTTACTACCACGAGAGTGATTGCCTAAATTGCCTGGTCGGTCCGGTTGCTCAGGAACCAATGGAACATTCTAAAGCCTCCTGTGACTTATTTGCTAAACACTTTGCTGATAAAATTGAGCGCCTGAAGAGCATGATTCCGCACGCCGTGGATACAAGAAGTGGACCAGAGTCGGCCAGTTGCATTCCAGTCCAATGGGATCGGTTTCAGCCTCTCCTCGCGGAGGAAGTGGACAAGGTGCTCTCTACTGTGAAGCCAACCACCTGTCTGATGGATCCTTGCCCTTCTTGGCTCATTATGAGCTGTAAAGAAAGACTGGGCGAAGGGATCAAGGCATCCTTGGAAGAGGGTGCAGTGCCATTAGCCCTCAAGGAGGCAGTAATAAAACCTATCCTGAAAAACCCTCCTTGGATCCTCAAGAGTTGAACAACTTCCGCCCAGTCTCTAATTTACCATTCTTGGGCAAGGTGATAGAGCGAGTGGTGGCCAAGCAATTACAGACACACTTGGATGAAGCAGATTATTTAGATCCATTCCAATTGGGCTTCAGGACTGGACATGGAACTGAAACAGCCTTGGTCGCTCTGGTGGATGATATGATATACCAAAGGCCTGATCCTTGGCTGGGGTTTCACAGACCAGAAGGGAGGGTAAGGTAATGACCAAGGCTGAAGGGGAACTGTAACAAATGGTGGCAGCGGTGAAGAGAATAACAATACCAGTATTCAGAGTCTCTGGGAATACTAGTATTGGGACGTTACTGGTGGTTGCCTAGCAGGGGGATCTGTTGAGATCTGTGCTAGAGTGGGGATAGGTAAACCATAAGAGAGAGTGGTCCGGACTGGTGGAGTCCCTGGTGGTGCCTAGTGACAGGCAGTAGCCACGTGCAGGTAGGAACCTGACAGGGAGAGCCAGGGAAGGATGCCTCACAGTACTCCTATGCAATCATGATTAGGATAGGTAAAACTGACCAGGCTGGGCCTGCCAACCAAGACATCTTCTGTATCTTTCACAGTTGGGCAGGGGGAAGGGACAATTCTACCTTGTGGTTTTTCCCATTACAATGTTGCAAGAACACCTGCACTTGGCTGACTTTCTCTTCTCCTAAAGATACAGGATCAGTCTCAGGCCCTGAACCTGGCAACCCTACCTCCCACCCAAATTTAAAACAAAGCTGTCTCTGGCCACATCCACACCAGGCCTCTATTACACTTTGGACAATCATTATTTATTTATCTATTTATTTAGTGTATTTATATACCGTCCCATAGCCGAAGCTCTCTGGGCGGTTTACAATAACTAAAAACATTAAAAACAAATATACAAATTTAAAAACACATCTTTTAAAAACAATTTAAAACAATTTATCATGGCTTCTCTCAAAGCCATGGCTCAAAGCCAATCATGGCTTCTCTCAAAGAATCCTGGGAAGTGTAGTTAGTGAAGGGTGCTGAGAGTTGCTAGGAGACGCCCTGTTCCCAGAATGGCTGACTGTCAGAGTGGCTGACTGTTAAACCATTCTCTCAGGGGAATAGGAGTCTCCTCTCAGCACCCTTCACAAACTACACTTCCCAGGATTCTTTGAGGGAAGCCATGACTGTCTCAAGTGAAACAAAGGTCTGGTGTGGGTGTGGCCCTCTTATTAGCCAAGCCCAGCAGCTGTGAGGCTTTTAGAACACTGACAGTTGGTCCTTACTGAGCATGCCCCGCGTTATAACAGGCTTCCAGCCAAAATTTCTTAAATTAATTAAAAATCAACCAGGCATTTTTGTAACTTTTAAACTGCAGTAGATGAAGGTCAGAGTATGGGGCAAGGACAGTATTAGGATTACAGGTCCTCTGTGAACATGGCTGATTTTTAATGAATTTCAACAGATTATGAGAACTCGCAGAAAAAAGTCCAAAAGGGCTGAGGTTTTTTCTCTCTTTTTAGACTTTGAACTCTCGATTCTCTCTGACTGTTTTGTGTATCGCCATGAAAATTGAGAGGGTTGTTAAGCTAGCGTTTCTGAGTTCAGAACTATAAGTTTTGTAAGGTTTTGTTTTGAAATGAGCTTATGGGAAGCCTCAGAATGGCATGGGGGGATATTTTCCATTTAACATTGCGGAATGTGAAAAATCCCCGCTGACTATAGTATACAGCCACTCTCGTGGCTGTATAATAAACTGAATAAATCAAATGTTATATATTGAAATAATAATAATAATAATAATAATAATAATAATAATAATAATAATAATAATATTTTATTTATGAGTCGCCTATCTGGCCGAATTAACGGTCACTCTAGGCGACGTTTACTAACACAATAAAATACAATATAAAACCAAAAAACCACATTCAATAATTAAACTGAACAGCATTAAAAGCTAATCCATCCCAGAAATCCCATAGGCCTGCCTGAACAGCCAGGTCTTCAAGGCCCGGCAGAAACCTATCAGGGAGGGGGCATGACGAAGATCGAAAGGAAGGGAATTCCAGAGGGTGGGGGCCACAATCGAAAATGCCCTCTCTCTGGTCCGCACCAGCCTCATGTACACATAAACTGGAGGGGGGCACAAATGGGAAGAGCCACCTTGATCTTTCAGCACCCTACGTTCTCTGGGAAAAGCTTGATTCATACATTTAAGAATTCCCTGAAATAGCAGTCTGCTGCAACTTTGGAATCAAGAGGATGCCTTCCGTGTTGCATGTTCACACGTATATTGCATGCAGCAGTTGAGGCTTCAAAACAGCCTCCCATGGGCTCTAATGGAAGGTTGTTTTCAAGACTAATTGCCATGTGGTGGGGATTAATCATGGACAGGGAAGGGCTAACCCTCCCCATGTGCTGTGACTCTCCAACGGTGCCCCCCTGAAAATGACCCTCCCTCTCCACAGCAATTAGTCTTGAAAACAATCTTCTGTTGTCTCTAACGGGAGGCCACTTTCAAGACTAATTGCTGCGGGGGAAGGAGGGCACAATGTGAGCTGGATAGCAAGGCCCCATGGGCTGCACCTGACCAGCGGTTCTCCACACCTGCCCTAATGCATGCACAATAATTAATGCTGCCAAATGCTTCAGCTCAATCATGCAGGAAAGTATGCCAGTTAAATGTCTCTGCTGAAAGGTAACTGAAACATAACTTTCACCGAGTGCAAGTACAAAACAGAACACAAGAAAAACCCTGCTGGATCAGACCAAAGATCTATTTAGTCCAGCATCTTGTTTCCCACAGTGGCTCAGCAGGTGTCTGAGGGAAGCCCAGAAGCTGGACTTGAGCACAATAGCCTCCTTCTACTGTTTCTCAGGCACTCATATTCAGAGGTATGTTGTTTCTGATCCTGGAGAAAGCATACAGCCATCATGGCTACTGATATATCTCTTATTCTCGATGACAGGGGTTGCCAACCTTTTTGGATCAGGTTCAATTTTCAAGAGAGTTCTGGGGGCACCAATCACAAAATGGCTGCCATGGGGATGCAGCATAACACAAAATTAGAGAGTACTCATGGTGAAGCTTTTCTTATAACTGTATTTCCATATCAGAAAAGGCTTGCCCGGTTGATTTTATGTCTGCCATACAGCTGTTTTCCCCCAATACAAACTCTAAAAGAAATCCTAGGCAGCCATCCTGCACCAACTTACCTGGAAGTAAGCCCCATTAAACACAAATATACTCACTTCTGAGTAGGCATGTATACCATTGTACTGTTAAGTATACAGTGAATTCTTAAAGAGTCCCAGGTCTTCAGCTCCAGCAAAGCAGAATGTACGCCTAAGACTCCTCACAAATTTTTCACATTTGCCTTTGAGGGGTGGGATTCTTTAAATCATACTTATTGTGCAGTAGCATTTGCAGAAAATATTTTTTATCTGATCTCAGGAGAACCAAGCACAGGAAAGATGCATCCTAGTTGTTAAGGAAAAAGGGAGATGAACTATGGAGATTGCAAAGTCTAAAACAAAGACAGAAGCAGGAAAATTGCACTAAAAGGGAGGGGAAAACAACAGCTCTTTAGTACCCCAGGGATTTCTATTGTCTGATGTCCAAACAGCTCACTTATTAATCACATCTCGGACTTCACTCATTGGCCAATAACACTGACAGGCAGGAGCAGCACGGCTGGCTCAGTTCACAGAAATCACTTAGAAGTGTACCTGCACATTTTGCGCCATAGCATCATTTCTAGGAGGGCTAGACTTTTTTTTTTTTAATGAAACCCCAGACTCTGGGCTACTTACTGGCGACACCACTGAAGACCTTTGTGGGTGGCATGAGCAGGTTGGCAACCTCTGCTCAAACAATATTTAAATCCATTTTTCATGCCACGTTTGTGCCTATCAGCACATCTTATGGAAACAAATTTCATAGTTTTATCTGCTGTATAAAGAATTGCTTCCTTTTGTTTGTCTCAAATTTCCCACTATTTTTATCGGATGACCCAAGTGTTATGAGAGATGAAAAAAACTTTCTTCCATACACTTTCTCCACAACATGGATAATTTTATATACCTCTATCATATCCTCCCTTACTTTACTTCCCCCCCCTAAACTGAATAGGCCCACATGCTGTGCTCTTTTCTCTTAGGGCAGTTGCTCCAGCCCTCTGATCATTAATTGATTGCCCTTTTCTGCACTTTTTCTGAATCCTATCTAAATGGAGTAAACTTTCTCTAGAAGTACATCAACCTACTACATTTATTTCTTTATTTCTTAAATGTGTATTTCCTGGATCTGGGCATGAGATTATAGACATAATTTAGGAGCTTCTGACTTTTGGCCTGTGATCAGAAAATTCAAGCAGTTCGACTTAGAACAGAAGGAAGAAAGCAACAAGCTTATCTGCTAAATTCCTGAGAGTGACATTCTAGGCAAAGATTGCCATTTACAGAGGCAGCTTTTTTCCAGGCCCTTCACATGGGTAAACAATTCTACAGCCACTCTGTCCCTCCTTGTTGTCACTGCTCCTTCAAGCTATGAGTCATAACTGCCAACTTGAATTCTTTGGATCTGATCTGAGTCTGCTGCGTTATTAATTTGTGGCTGTGACTCATGTCAGAAGAAATGGCACAAAGGACCGCTGGCTTGTTTTAATCATCCCTCGCCATCACTTTTATATCTGGAGCTCCTGCAAACTAAACAAATGTGTGACATTTCATGAAGAAACGTGGGTCAGAAAATATCGAGCATGCTAGAGAACATTTTCTACAGTTAGGACTCTGGAATTTAACAAAGACCACACATCCCGTACAGTGTGGGAAGAGGTTACAAGGCACTGAGATTGCTAAGGTAAGGTGCCCCTGCACATTTAACTACCTAGAAGGCAGAATTTCACCAACTGCAGCTGTTCCTCAATGCTGCAGTGATGAGAGATGCCACAGTTGGTGACATTCTATCTTTTATGCAACTTTTAAGTTACATCCATCTCACAGTCTGGAGTGTGAACGTGCTAATTGTACTGCAAGATATATCCTGTTGGCTACAGCAGATAATTCATAGGGAGAGAAATTTAATAGGTGAAAGCCATGGCCATAACATAGGGCATTCCCTACAGCAGAGGAGAAGACTGGGAACTTTGCTGGCTTTCATATTTCACTGCTAGTAAGGATGGAAAAACCAGTCAATTCCAGTGTATGTCAATTTCAGATGTATTTTTCAATTAGTATATTCTATCCTGTTTCTGCATTTTTTAAAAACAATGCACAAAAATGTTTGAATTTAAATATTAATTAATCCCAAAATTCACACTTAAATATTTCAATGTACACCTTTCTAACATTTTTAATAAGAAAATAAATATTTTAAATACATTTTGTTTTGCATTATCTCAACATTTGGAAAAGTGCAAAATTAAAAGGCTAACTATAAGCAAACCGTGAGTTTCTGTGTTAACCAAAAATGTGTGAGATTATTCATGAAGTATGTCACCCACATATTTTCTGATGGCCCTAATAGATATTGTAGAAACATTAAATATGAATCAAATTGTTAGAGAGAAGATCTTTCACTTCTCACATGTGATGACAATCACTAGGGAAAGAGGGGATACACTGGCAAGACCTTTTAGCACATTACTGTCTTCCCCATCCTTTATAGCCCTCTGTGAATTGAAGGTCATTATTTTGAAGCAGAGAGCCTCTTGTACTCCAGGAGGCTCCTCCCCCACGGAAATGGGAAATCACAAGTGAGGAGAGTTGTCTTGTGTTCAGGTCCTGTTTGTAGGCATCCAATACGCTACTGTGAGAACAGGATGCTAGATGGGCCATTGGCCTGATCCAGCAGGGCTCTTCTTATGTTCATATGACTATGTCATTTGGTTGCTCCAAAAACAACTGCATGCATGGGCAGTACCAAGTTCACAATACATTGTCATGTGGACATGCTGTGAGTCAAGTGAAGCTAGATTTGGTTTTATTTATTATTTATTAGATATATATACTGCCCTTCATCCCAGTAGGAGCCCAGGTTATGGGATTTGGTGTCTGGATTTGGTAATGCGCTGGATAAAATCCAATAAACTAAAGTTGAATCCTGAGATGGTGGTACTGTGGGCAGGTGGTTCTCTTGGCCAGTAATTGGGCATGCAGCCTGTTCTAGATGGGGTTGCACTTCCTTTGAGGGTACTGCTTCATCCAGCTTGGAATACTTGGCTGGTCTGGGTGGCTTCGAGTATCTTTTACCAGCTATATCCATTCTTGAATAGGGAAAACCTGGTGATGGTTCATGCTCTGGTAACATTCCAGTTGGATTACTGTGTGGTATTCCTGATCTCTATGTATGGATGTGAAAGTTGGACAGTGAAAAAAGCGGCTAAGAAAAAAATCAACTCATTTGAAATGTGGTGTTGGAGAAGAGCTTTGCAGATACCACGGACTGCGAAAAAGACAAATTGGGTGTTAGAACAAATTAAACCAGAACTGTCACTAGAAGCTAAAATGATGAAACTGAGGTTATCATACTTTGGACATGTCATGAGAAGACCTGATTCACTAGAAAAGACAATAATGCTGGGAAAAACAGAAGGGAGTAGAAAAAAAGGAAGGCCAAACAAGAGATGGATTGATTCCATAAAGGAAGCCACAGACCTGAACTTACAAGATCTGAACAGGGTGGTTCATGACAGATGCTCTTGGAGGTTGCTGATTCACAGGGTCGCCATAAGTTGTAATCGACCTGAAGGCACATATCAACAACAAAATGTGTTAGATCTGGGGAAGGTTCAACTAGTGCAGTAGGGATGGAAAGATCTGTCAGTTTTGGTTCTCAGTTTCTCATTTTTTCCAATTTTAAATTCAGTTCTCCACATTTCTGCAGCAATTTTCAATTTAAAAAAAAATCTCATAAAATTCTCCAATTTCAGTGCCCATTTATCTTAGTAAACACTTTTTTGTGGGCAGTTTTGTCAATTGTACACATTTGTGCAAGCCAAAATAATGCATTTTTCATGTTGTTTTCATGCACATATTTATTTTTATACACAGTTTCCTCAAATACATGTATATTTTGTAAACATTGGTTGGTGAACTGCATCACAAAATTCAAGTAAGTGCCAATTTTTGAAAGATGGTTATGTTTTAGTTCTCATATTGTTTTGGAGAGTGCAAATTTGATAGATTCAGTTTGAAATGCAAACTGAATTGAAATTGTCATCCATCCCTAACCTCCAGAATGTGAATGGGTATGGCCAGATGGGATCATATTACACTGATTGTTGAGACAGCTCTACTGGTTGTTCATGGGTTTCTGGACCCAATTTAAGGCTTTAAAGCCTTAAATAGGTTGGGACCCAAAAACCTGATAAAATGTCTTTCCCCATACCAGCCTGCCTGTGCAGGGGATGCTTTTCTGAAAGTACCTTCTACATATGCAACGTGACAGTGAGAGAGATATATTGCTCTGGTATGGAAGGGAAAACTATGGAGATTTCAAGGACTAGAAATGAACAGAAGCAGGAAAGACAAGTGACCTAAAGGGGAGGGGGAATATAATAGCTCCTTAAGATGTCCAGGGATACCTATAGTTTGGTGTTCAAACAACTCACACGTCAAGCACAGTTCTGACTTCACTCATTGGCTAAAAACACTGAAAGGTGGGAACAGCCAGGCTGGCTTATCTCACAAAAAGCACTTAGAAAATTAGCTGAACATTTTGTTCCATCATTTTCCTTCCAGGAGATCTAGATATCTACTACTTCTTTTTTAAAAAAAGAAAGCTGAGTCTGGGCCCCATTGTAGTCATATGCCTGTAGAAGTATAGCTGATGCCAACTTGTTATCTTTTCAGTACCAGGTCAAAACCTTTCTGCTTGTCTAGGCATTTTAGTTGATTGATCTGCCCTGTTGTATGTTTACTATAATCTTGATATTCTATGGATGCACAACCATTTCAAGTCTTATTTTGTACCCTGCCCTGATATGTAATTGATGAAGGGTGATTTAAAAGTCTAATAATAATAATAGCAACAATAAATAAATAAATAAATAAATAAATAAATAAATAAATAAATAAATAAATAAATAAATAAATAAAATGTTAATGGCCATTACCAGGAGTTCAGAAGTGCAAAAAAGAGTATCTAAAAGGTGTTCTGAGCAACACATGTAAAAACACCCTAATACAAAATGAATTAGACAAGAATGCTGTTTGACCTCTTGCCCTTCTTTTTCCTGACTTCATTTCCCCTCTTAGACTGGCTTTATATTACCCATTCTGTACTCCAACTCTGATACCTAAGAAATACACCCATGAAATACACACATTCTGTCAGACTGATTATGACACACAATATATATAACTTGCTCCAATGCCTTCACATTTCTCACACATGAACAAGCAATATAATTACTTTTGAGTATTCATAAATCCATGCAGGCTCCATAAAGGACAAGACAAGCATGTATTTTACAGGGCAGGCCCTACCATGAGGCAGATGACAGATGCTGGGAGCAGGGAGCAGGGAGCAGTGGTGAGATATGCCACAAGCTGCCCTGTGCCCCCTACAAGTTTAGTGGCGGTCCCTGTCCCATCACCAGTATTACAGATTCAACTCCTAGTCCAGTCAGTTTCTGTACATGGAATGGGAAGTGCCATCTTGTCTTTTCACATCAAGAAGCAAAATATATTGAGCTGCCCCATCCACACACATTCTGATTGTTCCTTTGACACTATGGCTTAGATCATAGGACATCAATGACGGGGCAGGCACAACCCTCTCCTGAGCCAAATTAGGAAGTCCAGCAAGCCTACTTTGACCAACGGGCCAGAAATTCCCCATGCCTGACCTAATAGATAAGTCTGCAATGTAATGAATACTTACTTGAGAGTAAGCCCCACTGAATGTGGTGGGACTTACTTCTGAGTCATAGGGTTGTGCTGTGGATTGGCCATCCTGGGAATAGTGAAGCAATCATCAGGGGTAGAACCTTTATAGTACAGATTTATGAGGTAATTTACTAGTGATTCATTATAAAAAGACCATTGCTCAAAGGGAAAGCCAGGGCAATCTGGATTATAGAAGCCTTTCCCCTATTTGACATGAAAGGTGATCACAGACTTCCTCTTTAGTTTTCTCCAGTTAAGTGAGTCAAGGAAGAGATCCTCTAATAGTTTCTGTCAAGCTGCAAGAGAATCAGTCTATAGTTCATAGTTTTTGCATCAGTTCTGTCTCCAAGAAGGTTAAAAATGCTCTGTTTAAAAGAAGAATAATTAATATGTAGCTACGTTTTGTGTACCACCCTGATATATGAGACTTATTCTGTGTGCACTGTTTTGACACATTATTGACCGTATTATTTATTCTTGGCTCTGTGTTCACTCTGTTAACAAACAGCAACATTTATTAAAGGTAATTCTCAGTGTGTCTAATATTGTCTAACCTCAGTAAATAAAGAACCAAAAGAAAGGGGATTAACACTTGCATTTTAAGAAGTCATAGTCCAATGTCTTTTTTGGGGGGAAAAGATCCCAGTATAACGTGTACCTTTAGTTTATTTGTGATAGCTAGAGAGGTGAAGACTTTAACAGAATTTAGATGCCCTGATTTGGCTTTGTCTCTGCAATTGTAGAGAATAATAATCCTCCCTGGTGACACTTTTAATTAGGCATTTAATACCCCTTTCATAAACCCTTATAGATTTGTAATAAACTGGCACTTGCTTTGATTAAACAATATCTTAATATTCTCTGTTAGAATTTTCCCTAATTTATTTTATGTCTGCCCCTTTTACATGCTTCAAAGAGCTCTTTAGGATTAAAATAAACATCATGATGATCAAAGAGCACCATGAAGAAGTACCAGGGAACTGGTAATAACACTCATTAGAAGAGGCCAAAACTAATTGCCCCTGTCCTTTTTGGAAATGAAGGCTAGTAAATCCATTCTTAGGCTTAAATCAGTATTACCAACATCTCAATTTTCTACAGAAGCAGCTAAAATGATTTTATTTAATTTTTGCATTGTTGCGACACAGAGTTAAGGTGATGCGTTGAAAGTTAAACTTTACTGGTATTTGTCAATTAAGGAATACCGTTGGTATGACTCTATTACCTTTTGTGTTGTAAATGTTAACGTTAGTTGCTAGAGAGACTGGAAGCACTAACTTGTTAGATAGTGACAAGATAACGATCATTAGAATTGAATTGTACTTTACTAGGGTGTCAGCCCCAAACTAATTTATTTTTTATTTATTTTATTTTATTAAATTTATATACCGCCCCATAGCCAAAGCTCTCTGGGCGGTTCACAACAGTCATACATCAAATACAATAAACCACATATTTAGACAATTTAAAACAACTTTAAAATTTTAAAAAAATTCTTAAAAAAGTTAAAAAAACAATTTTAACACATACTAAAATGCCTGGGAGAAGAGGAGAGTTTTGACCTGGCACCGAAAAGATAATGAATGTGTAGGTGCAGTGGTGGCTGATGTCCATGGGACTGGTAAGGCAGAAGGCCAGGAGACCAACAGTAGGTGGGGCCAGAGCCAAACCATTCTCTTCTCTGTTCAGTTCTGCAAGGGCAACACTGACACTAAGGCAGAGGAGGAAGCTGTCAGGGCCATCCTGTGAAGGGTGTATGTAAGAATCAAGGCAGATGGGTGCTGACTGAAGGCAGGCAGAGGTTACTGGGGCAGTGCCCTGTTCACCCTGATGGACTAGCCTCCACTGTAGAGGTGAATCAAACAGAAGGAGCTTTAGACTTGTGTTTCTTTTCTGTGGGGCTGGAGGAGCTATTATAATGCAGGATTCCAGACAGCCCTTGGTGAGTTTCTGCATGGCATGGCTGGTGTTCCTGCTGCTGCGCTAATCACTTTGTACTATGCACTGACATGATCATTTTCAATCATCATCTCCCACTGAACAAAGCCTGATTGATTCCTTGGTACTGAGAACTGAAGACAATGAAAAAGACAGACAGGAAGATGGCTGGAGTGTAAGTGGTTTAAAACAGAGTGCTTCTAGACTGACATGATTTTGCAGGTGGGATTCAACTGCATATCAGCAATTGAATTAATTACCAATTCAAATTGCACAACTAAGATGGATTTGGCATTTTTGTGCAACAAACCTGCTCCCCCCTCCCAACCTGACTTTTTGCAGTACGGAAAGCTCTGGGGAAATGCACTGGAAAATGTGGAGGAACAGTTTGCCTGATGTAACACCGTATAGCCTCCCTGCAAACAAATCAGAATGAAAGCTTAGTTAACAGTGGATGTTGTCTAAGCTCCCCACAAACTTTGTGCAAACAAATCAAGATGAACGCTCAAGGTTGTCTGGAAGTGACCTGAATCTGACCATAGACTATTTAGAGGTCGTTATCAAGACCTCACTGGCAATGATGCCCATCCCAGTATAGTTCTGCGGTCATACACAAAGTGGAGCTGAACAATATCCCAAAGCACAAGGGAGATTTTGGCTGTGGGTTTTAGTGATGCCTATGCTGGTAAATGTACAGTGTAGCTCTGCTCGTAAGCTTGGCCAAATGCAGTAACCCAAGCAAAGATTTGGCATGGATATAAAAAAAATTCTCTTGGGGAAAAATGCTATGGGAACTTCAAAGATAACCACCCTGGGCCAGGACCTTACATTTTTATATCCTCTGACAAAAGTCAAAGGGAACAATTGGAAATGTAAGAGAAACAAGTGTTTACTTCTGAAAGACAAGGGGATGGGAAAGCCCTCAGATGAGATCAAAAGCAGCACTTGAGCAAAATGAATTGGGTGATAAGAAACTAGACAGGAAGACAATCGAACGTATACAAACACAATCAGCGAAAGGGAAATGGCTGGCAACAGAAGCTGAGAGGGTCACACAAATGTAACAGCAGAATTAAATACAAATGAAGGCATTAGCTGTAGTCTGAATTCCACACACCCCAGTGGCTGAAAAGCGAGTTATATTAACATTGGTACCCCTGTTCAGGTGCATATGCATCATGCTGGCCTTACTGACCTCACACCCCTTCCCCTCTGCCTCCTGGTAATCATTATTTGTATTATTTATTGAATTTATATCCCGCTCTTCCTCCTGAAGTCCAGGGTGGCAAACATAAATAAAACAATTGAATAAGCAAAGGAAAAACATACTAAAACAGTTAAAACATTCCAAAACAAAATTACAATTTTAAAAAAACGAAAACAGTTTAAAATATTGTAAAACACAGATAAAATCATTGTAAAACACAGCTTAAAAACATGCTTTCATCAGTGATCTTCAGGTTGCCAGGAACAGTCCCTTTCAGCTATCAAATGCCCAGGTAAACAGGAATATTTTTATATTCCTCCTGAAAATTAATAGTGATGGAGACAGACACGCCTCAGAGCTTATTTCACAAATGGGGAACCACCACTGACCTCCCCAACTCCTGTTGGGGAGGTCAGTGCCAACTGGGCAGCCCTTGGTGGTGGCACCATCACCAAGGCCTCATCTGCTGACTGTAGGGTCCAAGATGGTTGATACTGGGGAAGGAGGTCTTTTAGATACTGGGATCCCAAGCCATTTAGGGCTTTATATGCTAGTGCTAACATCTTGAATTGGGCCTGGTAGCTCACTAGCAGCCAGTGCAGCACTTTCAGAACTGGGGACATATGGTCCCATCGGGCTGCCCCACTTACCAGCCTAGCAGCCACATTCTGCATTTGCAGGAACAGAATCAATAGGAGGTCAGCTGCCCAGCAGCACCCCACAACACCATTCATTACTGGCCTAGCCAGGTATGTTAAGTATTCACTTTGTTATGTAAGCTTGGGCCAAGGTGTTGCAATAGAAACTACTACCTGAACATACTTCTGGAAGATGAGCTGGAAGAGGGCAGGTCTTTCCTTTCCCCTGGTTGGAGGTGGTATCATCAAGGTCTGTGGGTGTGACAGGAAAGCAAGGAGGGGGGCACCCCAAATGTACTGCAGATGAAAAGAGGGAAAACCCTCAAAGTGCCTAGCCAGCAAACAGCCAAAATGAAAACAAAAGTAGTTTTATTGCTGCCTGACACATTTTGGGTGAAAGACCCTTTATCAAGAGCAATCTAGTGGAAGTCTCACGCTGCTGTCTCACTGGTGTAGCAAACTAGTTTGCCCTTGATAAAAGGTCTTTGTCACCTGAAATGCATTGGGCAGCAATAAAACTACTTTTGTTTTCATTTTTGGCTGTTTGCTGACTAGGCACTTTGAGGGTTTTCCCTCTTTTCATCTGCGGTATGAGGGTGTGATAGCAAACAAAAGAACTAAGGACAATCAGTCTGGGGCTGGAGTTGGAAAGATGCAAAGCCCTGGTTTGCTCTCTGTGAGAATCCAGTGTTGGGAAATCCAGCATTGAGAATCTCCCTCTAGAAACGTATTGGGGAGCAGGATCTGAAGTGTTTATCCTGGGAAACTTCCATCTTATGCTCATATGTCTATATGTGTATAAGTATAAATAAACCTTACATAAATATCACAGAAAATACCATCTGCCTCCAGTGCTGTTCATTCCAAAGAAATAAGAACATAAGATTCATTATATTATTATAATGAGTAGAGCAGGATTGGTGCTTATTGTTAAAGGATGAAATAAAGAGATAACGTAAAGTGATCTGAAAAAAATTAGTGCGTGCTTTTAAAGCACTCACTATACTCAGGATCATAATGGCTGTTATTTCTCCTTTTTCTTGAGTACTTGATAGCAAAGGATGAAAACAGCCTTAGAGGAGTAGAAATATTGCTGTGTACGCTACAGTTAGCTAGCTGGTCGGACGGACCACTAAGCTGTAAATTAGGCCTAATTTCTGATTTGCCCAATATGTGCAGCTCAGTATGACAGGGTTTGTGGACAGAAAAATCAACCCAGCAATCAGTTAAAAAAAATATCCAATTGCTTTCCACAATCAGTTTCCAATTCTCAGCCCCTTGCATTCTTTCAGCACATGCTGGTGATGTCCCTGAATGTTTGCTCATATCCAATTCCCTTTTCCACAACTTAGAAATACATGTGACACATAACCTGGGGCTTCCATCCAAAACTGGTACCCCTGTGTTGAGCTTTGCCTTACCAACATGTAGGAATGCTATCTAATGTTGTGACCTCATTACATTTCCCTGCCCTTATTAGCAGCAGCTAAACATAAATTGGCGTGGAGATGACTTTTTTTTCTTTTTAATCCATCCTCTTGGCATGACTATTGTGTGGATTTTGCTCTCTTTTCTAAACTTTTCATTTATTACATTTTCCTCTTAGAGGGTACTGTTCAGTGAATCAGTGGGTGAGGTGTGAAAATGATCCACAGCCAATCTCTGTGGTGATAAAAGCACACTGCCGTTTAAAATGACTATATAAACAATAAATAAGAATGCAAGCTATATAGATGAGGTGCGTAACATGAAAAGAGTTAGTAAAAAAGCTTTTCATCTATTCCAAATAGCAAGTTATATCAACAAGAACTCAAAATCTATCCCATTTTATCCTTTAGTTTATCAATTGCTTCCTGATCTTAGCAAGTTTTTAAGGTGTTGAGACTTTCTGTCTCCATCAAAGCAAAATTTGACACCAAGGTTTTGATTATCAGTTTCCTCTAATGCCCATTCTTACTCCTCTCCATCCCTTTCTCAAAATAGCCCTGTCATAAATTATTATTTGGACCAAGTCCCATGGAAATCTTTCTTATCAGATTTGAAAGGAACTATTCAAGTTGGTTGCAAACCTAAGAACATAAGAACATAAGAAGAGCCTGCTGGATCAGGCCAGTGGCCCATCTAGTCCAGCATCCTGTTCTCACAGTGGCCAACCAGGTGCCTGGGGGAAGCCCGCAAGCAGGACCTGAGTGCAAGAACACTCTCCCCTCCTGAGGCTTCCAGCAACTGGTTTTCAGAAGCATGCTGCCTCTGACAAATCAAACCCAAGATGTGAGCTAAGACCCCCTGAGAACACTTACTACTCAGAGATTGTTGTGTGTGTGTCCATTAGGGTAGGGTTGGGGTTGTGCTGGCTTCAGTGCAGTGCTAGCTCTCATTCATTCATTCATTCATTCATTCATTCATTCATTCATTCATTCATTCATTCATTCAATTTGTTAGACGCTCATCTGGCTGGTTACCCAGCCACTCTGAGCAACGTACAATACAGCATATAAATAATAATAATAATAAATAGCCACAGGCTACTCACTCCCTCAACCAGGGGTGGTCAGTCACTTTTAGCTCTCAGGGGCATCACTAGGGCAGTGCAGCAGGTGCGGGCTGCACCGGGTGACATCACCAGATGGGGGTGACACCCAGAGCCGCCACCCCCAGGCACCGCCTAGGCACCAACGAGAGCCTTCGCGTGGCGCACCGGCTGCCTTTCTCGGCTGTTAGAAGGTGGAAGCAGCGGCAGCGAGGCGGTGGCACACTCTCGGGCCCTGTCATTCGGCTGCGCGCCCCTAGAGGCCGCACGCACGCAGAGCGCACACGATCGCTCACAGTCTCAGAGAAAAGGTGCTGTGGGCCGCATCGGGTGACACCAACCCTAGTGACACCACTGCTAGCTCTGTTTTCTTAAGTCAGAGATGACACTAGTCAAACTCCACCCCTTTTTACTGCAAAACCTGGGGAAGTGTAGCTCCAGTACGTTTCTCTGTGAAACGAACTTCACACAGAAATCAAAACTTTTTGGTCGATCAACCCATTGTTACTCTGTGGTGTATCCAATGACAGCGCTTGGCTACAGATGGGGCAAAGACAGTGATTGGCCCAATGCTTTGCTGTGCGTGGTCCTCAAAGGTCTGAGATCAGCAGTGGGAAAGAGAGATGTGTCCGGCCATGAGCAAACAAGTTTTAAATGCATTTTAAACTGAAGCCAGAGAAAACCGTCTGATTGCTTTTGAAGTAGCTAGCATGTCTGCAGCCTTGGTCTTTGATATGCTTATCCTCCCTGAATTTCTTTAGTTCCTCTTAAATGTTGGGGTAGTGAACACCATAGTTTGACTATGTTAAAACATGCATTTGAAAATTCAGAAACCAATTAAAATCTACAATAAACTAAAATAGATTAAAACATATGTAACTTCTACATATCTGGATAGGCTTGGCTAAACAAAAATGTTGTAAGCAGGTGCAGGAAAGCTGTTAGGCAGGGATGTTGATAGGTGGGGAGTTCCAAAGTGTAGGTGCTGTCACACTAAATGATTTATTTCTTACCACTACGGAATGAGTATTATATGGCATTTGTAACAATGCCAGTTCTTCCAATTGAAGGGGTCAAGTGAGCATATATGGGATAAAGCTCATTCATTTAAATGGGTCTACTCTGAGTAGGATTTAGTTGACTACAACTCACTGCATTTTTGTTTTTACCACCTTGAATAATTTGGCATCATCCACAAACTTGGCCACCTCACTCCTTATCCCTTACACCAGATGGAAAAGTTAAAAAGCACTGGTCACATTACAAATCCTTTCAACATATAAAATACACAAAAAGACACAAATACATATGAGACATTAAATAATCATCTTTGAGGTGCTGATGTTCTATGACGTCTCCTGTTATTCATAAGAAATACATTACTCACATTTGCTGATGTGAGATTATATTAGCATGTAAAATAAATACATCACACAGCGTGTCAGATCTAATTCATGATATATTAGCTTGTAGCCCAATCAATGTGTTATCCAAAGGAATGTGTAGTAGCCAGAAGCTCAACAGCAGAAACAGAGAACAGAAATTAAGCAATTAAAAAAGATCTTCCAGCCAATCTGGTAAATGTCAAGATGAAGCATTTTAAGGCTGTCACCAAAGGGAACACAATGTCCATTGCCCATTTATAAAAGGTAACTTACAGCCAGATTCGAATTACGTTTCCTGGTAATCAAATTTCCCTGAATTCAATACGACTTACCTCTTAGTAAGTATGTTAAGGATTACAACCTTACTTTCAAATATAAAGTTGTCCGTTGCCTGGAACTAAGACTAGCTTTGAAAAGCCCAGCAACCATAAAGAACCATTTACTTTCTGACTCACAACACATTCTTCCACCAAAGCCAATTGATGCTTTAACCTTAAGGTAGGCATATTTTCAAACTAAAAAGATTTTGTGGAAGGATTTGTAAAGGTTGCAAAATACGTAAGCATCCACACTCCTCCTCCCCACCAACCTGTTCTGACAAATTTTCACTACAAATTGTGAAGCAGAAGAAAGAAGCTGCCTTCTCTCTCTTTATGTATATCTTGTCTGTTTTAGCTTCCTCTGTGACTGTAATCATTTTTGGGAAGGGCTGAAGCTCAGTGTTGGAGCACGTGCTTTGCATGAAAAAGGTCTCAGGTGCAATCCTTGGGGTCTCCAGGTTGGCCTGGGAAAGACTTCTGTCTAAAACCCTGGAGAGCCACTGCCACTTAGCAAAGAGCAGTGATAGGGGACCTGCAGCCCTACAGATGTTGCTCAACTACAGCTATCACCATCCCTCACCACAGGCCATGCTGCCTGGGGCTGATGGGAGCTGGGAATCCAACAACTGGAGGGCCACAAGATCCCATTCCTGGCCTGGTGTAGGCAATACTGAACTAGACGGACCAACAGTCTGACTCCATATAAGGCTGTTTCCTATGCTCCTAATGAAAGGGCTAATCACTTCCCTCATTGACATGGAATAAAATCCTCACTTAATCTCAGTATTGGATCCTGATCATAAAAACAATCCAGTCGTAGACTTCCAAAATGTTAGTGTAACTGTGCAGTACTACCCAAATATCCTTGTTTTAATCCAAGCATTTTAAGAGGATTGTTTCAGATATGGCAATTCTAATTCGTACCTAGTGACCAAGTTCTCACATCCGCAACAGCTTCCCCATTTATTGTAGTGCAGGAGGAAGTACACATTCTTTTGCAAATGTGGATCTTTTCTTACCATCAATAATGTTATGTATGAGATCCTGCCTGCTGATGAAAATTAGGTGTGAAAATAATACAGCATGGCAATCATTTTTAAAAACTTAAGAATTACCCTGCTGGATCAGAGCAAAAGCCTGTCTAGTCCAGCATCTTCTTTCACACAGTGGTCAAGCTAATGCCTATGAGAAGCTTGCTAGCAGGTCATGAAGGCAAACTCCCACAGATCTATCTGTGATGAAGGGGCAGTGAATGGTCTGAACCTGACACTTAACTTACGGCTCTCTTGTTAGGAATTCATATACAGTCACAAATAATTGCCTGGCATTTTTCAAATATTACTAGTGATTTTGAGAATCCCATTTTGAAACACTTGATAGGAAATTTGATTTTTCAGAGGAGACCATCTGGGTTGGTTAAAACACAGTTCTATCAAGGCCACTCACCAGATCTCACCTCTTTTCCACATCCAGGCTTCATCCCAAATAAATGTACACTGCACAATTGTTGCATCATGTGTTTTCACTAACTAACCACTATTGTAAAGTATTATTTTATTTCATTAAATAACCCTGCAGTCCAGGTAAAACCAGCATGTGAAAGACTGGTTGTACAGGAAGAACCAACGTTAAAAAATTTCCAGAAGATTTCAGTGTGCTTCGTGTTTCCTTCTGTGAAAGGTCATTTTCATGGCAAGAGCTTATTTTTTTGCCACTCTTGTCCATAGAAAGGCACATCAGCACAAAGAATAGGTGTTTTGGTCTTTGTCTCACAAGGTTTAATTTCCAGATTCTTGCTGAAAATAAATCTCAATCTAGCACAGTATTTCTTTCAAACAGTTTAATACCAATTTGTATGTATCTCCTGGCAATTTGGTTGCTACCAAGTACACAAGGCATCTGGCAAGCCTTTTGAAGACAAGTGATATAGTCCAATCTTAACTGCAAGTGGGACTTGGCAATAAAATGTTGCAGTATAGCATCACCTCCTAAAAGAGGTCTCCCATTCTGAGTCATGGCACGAGAAAGAGCCATGTGCCCCTGGGGCTCTGTCTTTTCCAGTCCTAGCAAGGCGAACCCCATGTTTGTGTGGATCTCTGCGTTACATCTGTCGCAACATATTATACTAACAGATGTTTAAGCAGTTATTTAAATATTCATTCAAACTGCTCTCTTTAAGTGATTCTCCTCTGAGTGTTGCTGATTTAATCTAAGGAAAATATCAATATGTATGCTAGAACATGCCAAGAAATATTAAAACCATACAGAAAATTACAGTGACTGGCATAACTGTAAAAGGCAGATGAATAGCCGTTGGTTTTTAATTTTAATAAAACGTCACAAAACTTCATCATCTGAGAATTGGGCCTGGGAGGCAGGGTGGGGAATCAATTTCTTTACAGGGCATTTTATGTGGTAGATTGAGCTCGTTCACTTTAGTGCCATTAGTCTTAATCAAATAATTTTGGGGATTGTGTATGACACTGTATTAGGAAATCCCAGTAACTGCATCACATTAGTTCTTTTTCAGTTTTTGGCTGAGGAATCAAGGAAGATATTTTAGGTAATGGCCACCATTAGGTAATGGCCACCAGCTTGGATGGCTTTAAAAGAAGATTAGACAAATTCATGGAGGACAGGGCTATCAATGGCTACTAGCCATGATGGCTGTGCTCTGCCACCCTAGTCAGAGGCAGTATGCTTCTGAAAACCAGTTGCTGGAAGCCTCAGGAGGGGAGAGTGTTCTTGCATTCGGGTCCTGCTTGCGGGCTTCCCCCAGGCACCTGGTTGGCCACTGTGAGAACAGGATGCTGGACTAGATGGGCCACTGGCCTGATCCAGCAGGCTCTTCTTATGTTCTTATGTTCTTAGGTTTGCAACCAACTTGAATAGTTCCTTTCAAATCTGATAAGAAAGATTTCCATGGGACTTGGTCCAAATAATAATTTATGACAGGGCTATTTTGAGAAAGGGATGGAGAGGAGTAAGAATGGGCATTAGAGGAAACTGATAATCAAAACCTTGGTGTCAAATTTTGCTTTGATGGAGACAGAAAGTCTCAACACCTTAAAAACTTGCTAAGATCAGGAAGCAATTGATAAACTAAAGGATAAAATGGGATAGATTTTGAGTTCTTGTTGATATAACTTGCTATTTGGAATAGATGAAAAGCTTTTTTACTAACTCTTTTCATGTTACGCACCTCATCTATATAGCTTGCATTCTTATTTATTGTTTATATAGTCATTTTAAACGGCAGTGTGCTTTTATCACCACAGAGATTGGCTGTGGATCATTTTCACACCTCACCCACTGATTCACTGAACAGTACCTCTAAGAGGAAAATGTAATAAATGAAAAGTTTAGAAAAGAGAGCAAAATCCACACAATAGTCATGCCAAGAGGATGGATTAAAAAGAAAAAAAAGTCATCTCCACGCCAATTTATGTTTAGCTGCTGCTAATAAGGGCAGGGAAATGTAATGAGGTCACAACATTAGATAGCATTCCTACATGTTGGTAAGGCAAAGCTCAACACAGGGGTACCAGTTTTGGATGGAAGCCCCAGGTTATGTGTCACATGTATTTCTAAGTTGTGGAAAAGGGAATTGGATATGAGCAAACATTCAGGGACATCACCAGCATGTGCTGAAAGAATGCAAGGGGCTGAGAATTGGAAACTGAAAGCAATTGGATATTTTTTTTAACTGATTGCTGGGTTGATTTTTCTGTCCACAAACCCTGTCATACTGAGCTGCACTTATTGGGCAAATCAGAAATTAGGCCTAATTTACAGCTTAGTGGTCCGTCCGACCAGCTAGCTAACTGTAGCGTACACAGCAATATTTCTACTCCTCTAAGGCTGTTTTCATCCTTTGCTATCAAGTACTCAAGAAAAAGGAGAAATAACAGCCATTATGATCCTGAGTATAGTGAGTGCTTTAAAAGCACGCACTAATTTTTTTCAGATCACTTTACGTTATCTCTTTATTTCATCCTTTAACAATAAGCACCAATCCTGCTCTACTCATTATAATAATTGCAGAATAAACAAATTCTTACGTCTTACTGCAGGCAAACAAACATGTTCCTTTACTGCTCACAAGGTAGAGAACACAACTGAAATTAAAAATTAGGGCAAAGGAAAGTCCAAGGGGTGGACTCTAGCCCATAATACAAAGTTCTAATATTTAACTTTTCAGGGGTAATATAGGACGGCTTTTTTATATCACTTAAGTAATTATAGGGTGACTGTGAAAAGCTACCCTGTTAGGAAAGTTCTTGAGTGAGCAAACTTTGGGGGTTCTTCCAGATGAGGCTTTTGTCGTGCACCTGCTCTGCCTTATTTACTGAATTTTTCAGGGGGTCCTATTCTTAAATTGTTCCTGTTCTTAAAATGAGCTGTCATTCTTTAAATGAAGGTAGCCACTGTCTGTCGTATCATAAATTAAAAAATACAATTTCCTCAAAAAATCTGGGAAGGGGAAGCACAGTTCTAGAGGGGCAGCACCCCCATTTGCCCCCCTGACTATAGGCCTGATTCAGTGGATACAGGGAACCTGGAAGAGAGGATCAGAGGGGTAGGAATCCCACTAGAATTGGCCAGAGATGACTAAGTCTCCCCCCCCGGGATCTAAAATAAAGTTTACTGATAAAAAAAGAGGGAGAGGCACAGCCTGTGTTGTAGGATCTAGCAACCAACTGCACCGTCTTGCTTACAGAGTCTTGGAGACAGAGCTGTGCTATTCAGGGAGGAGCCAAGCTGAGCACTAATGTGCAGAGAAAGAAAGTGAAGGAGGCAGACTAAAGAGGCACCTTCTGAGCAGTGAATGTCTGAACAGTATTCATAAATTTCATGAGTCTTTTCAGGACACTTTTTAATTTAATATTGCCCTCACTTAAGTGACTGCTGATGAATAGGGGTGGCTTTTTTAGGGAACCTGTGGCCCTCCAGATGTTGTTGGCCTCCAACTCTCAGCCCTAATCAGTATGGTCCATGGTCAAGGTTGATGGGAGATTTAAGGAACAACATCTGGAGGGGCCAGAGGTTCCACCACAGGCTTAAAGTCAGACTGATGGCTTCAGCTTTACTTATCTACACAACACCCTCTTCTCTTTTTGTAGGGATGACAGGTGTTTGCTCTGCGCTCCTGTGGATAAAGCAAATAGATTCATCAAGAGATAGATCTCTCTTATGAGTTTTTCCTGCTATAGCATAACCTTGTGCATGAATGAAAAGTGCCACAGCAGAGAGTGAATCTTCCCACTTAGCTGCTTACAGCTTTGTTAAAAGGTGCTGTGAATTCTACTTCTGAATCACATGCCATGGTGAAATTATTATTGGTAATGACAGAGTGACCTTTAAAGCTCCATGTGAGCCTGGCAAGAAGACACATGCTTGTTATTTCAGTATTAAGAACTAAAAGCATTTATTCTCTGCAATTAGTGGGTGTCAGTATGTGCTGGGCAATAGCTTCATTGCACAGAAGTAATTAGAAATTCCTAATTGTTCAGCAAAGTTGAACAGGGCAAATTGATTATCTTGAATTACTGTGGGTGTGGACTTTCCCTCTGCTTAAGAATAAAGGATATGTATAATGGGCTAGCAGGTGTCTAGTTATTATTCAGAAATACAGTATCTATGTGCATGGGGTGCAGCCTGTCCTACATAGTAAATTATAGGAGTGCAGTTGCTATAGTGCGGGTCAGTGCGATGGCATCATTGTTCTACCTGTGTCTAAAGACCGGAAGTGTACTCCCCTATGGAAGGGTACTTGAAAATCAAAGCAAAGGCCCATCCAGTCCATCATCTTGTTTTCACAGTGGCCAGCCATATGCCTATGGGGACTCCACAGGCAGAACTTGAACACAACAGCACTCTCCCCACTTATGCTCTTGAGCAATTGTTATACCAAGTCTGGTATTAGAGGTAGTATACAGCCACCACAGTAAGTAGACATTAATAGTCTAATCCTACATGAATTTGTATGAATCCCTTTTATAGCCTTCCAGATTTGTGTCATTACTACACAACTTGTGGTAGTGAATTTCATACCTGGAATTCCATTAGGAAGGAATGTGCATTCCTGCTAAATCTACCTCTAATGATCAGAATGAATCATGCTGTGAGGAGTCCTTATGGGGCCTGTGTATTCTAGTGAAATCAAGGTTGCTGCCCATAATTTAAGACCTAGTTTTTAGTATAGGCATTGACAGTTTCTTCAACCCTTTGTGACATCATTCCGTAGTAATTCACCTTTAGGATAAATTGGCTAGAAATACATCATCCAGACAAGGGTTTCTGTGTACTATAGTTCTAGACTCAATCTGTTTCTTGGAATCATAACTCATTAGGATATTCAATAAGACATTTTCTTTTAGGAAAATTACTAATGGAGCTACAAGTCATGCCAAAGTAGCACAATTGCACAAAGAGGCAACATTTAATCCTCCTTTGTTTTGACAAGCTGTAGCTAGCATTGTTACAAATCTATGCAATGGCAGGAAACCAACGGATCTTCTATTCCACTTTCCCCATATCCTTAGGCACAATATGCTAAATCTAAACCATCCCCAATCTTTGTCCAATCCTTGTCCAATCTTTGCATGAAAGTTCACAATTAAAAAGTTAGATAATCTCTGTTCTTTTCCCCCAGCAACTTCTTTCAGTTTTTTTTTACAAAACACATTTTTGCATTGCAATAGAGTTGATGAAATACGGAGATCACCAGTAAGAAAAAGAACACAAGAAAAGCCCTGCTAAATTAGATCAGACCACACATAGGCCTATGGACTCTAGCATCCGGTTTCCCACAGTAACAAACCAGATGCCCACACAAAGGTATTCAGAGGCATAATATATACCCATGGGTAGCTGTTTGTTGTTATATGCCTTCAAGTCAATTACAACTTTCCCCCTGAATTTGCTAATTCCTTTTTAAAGCCATCTACTTTAGTGGTCATCGCTACATCTTGGGCTAGCAAACTCCATGTTTAACTATGCCCCGTGTGGAGAAGTCCTTCCTTTGGTCCATCCTGAAGCTCCCAACATTCAGCCTCATTTGATGACCCTGGGTTCTAGTATTATGAGAGATGGAGAAAAACACCTCTCTCTCCACTGTTTCCACAACATGCAAAATTTTATACACCTTAATCATGTCCCACATCACTAACTCTCTCCCCAAACTAAACAGCCCCAAACATTGTAACCTTTCCAGCCCTCTGATCAGTTTGCTTGCCCTTTTCCAGTTCTACAATATCCTTTTTAGGCGCAGGAACCAGAACTGAACACAGTATTCCAAGTATGGGCACAGCATAGATTTATATAAAGTCATAATGGTATTATTTTGTTTTTGATCCCTTTTCTGATGATCCCTAACATGGAATTCATCTTTTTCACCTAGAATTTCATCTCTAGCCATTCCTACTTACCAGACTCATTTCCTGAAAATGTCAGTTAAGGCACAGATATCTGCCCTATATCTTCTGCAGTGAAAACAGATTCAGAGAAATAATTCAGCTTCTCTGCAATCTCCTTATTGACCAGTGGTTTTTCCTTGTTACTGCAATGTAAATTGCTTTTGAATCTTCAGCAGAAGTAGACCTGCAGTCTAGGATGTGTTTAGAATTCCTTTAGCTTTCAGTCTCATAAAATACAGACTATACAGACATTTATGTGGCACATTTTTTTAGAGTCAAGGTCTGCTAGCCATGTCACACAGAGAGTCCGGAGTATATATAAATGTTTAAAACAAAACAAAATAAATTCATTTACTTTGCACTATATTATTTTAGGAATGTGTCTGATTCGAGACACTGGCTAACTTATCCCATATTTTGGAATAGCTCCCTAGATTTAGTTGGGCTGTGCCTTGTCTAGAGTTTAATTGCTAAAATTTCCTTTGTTGAGGCAGTCCATAAAATCTGTGTCTACTTGCTTGCTCCTGGGTATAAACTCACCTGATTGATTGGAATATAAAAAAGGCCTTCCAGGAGAGAAGAATAAGTTTTCCTGTCCATGTCACAGCTATTTCCCTCCTCCCAACCTGGTGACAATAGTAGGCTACGCTTCTTATTTGATATTATGAGACAAATGCTTTTCATGCTGAGATAAGGAAATGGAAGCTGGCTCCATGAATTGTATCACTTTGATTTTGTCTGGAAGGAGAAGTCGTATATTGTAGAGATTGTTTATTTACTTATGTATTACCTTTATACACTGCGTTTCTTTCACCATGGAACCCAAGGCAGCATATATGTTCCTAGGCAGTCTCCCATCCAGGCATTGACCAAACCCAAACCTGCTTAGCTTCAGCAAGGTGGTGGCATCATGTGCCTTCAGATCATAGCCTGGGACTTGTGAGATTGTTGTGGGTTGTGTGAGGCTACAATATTTCTGATTGTCCTGCACTCAGGAGGTTTAGCTATAAATGAAGGTTATTTGCCTGTGCCCTGTTCACACATCAGGTAAGCCAAACTATGGAAGATGGAATTAATATTGATAATGGAAGAATGGTTATGGAAATTATTGGACTTAACAGATTTGACGAGATGGATTAATTGATATGTTTACTTGGACTATGGCTATGACAACAAGATTATTATGGGATATTGATAACGGAAGAATGGCTACTGAAATTACTGGACTTAACAGGATTATTGAAGATGGAAGATGGAGTTAATATAGATAATGGAAGAATGGCTATTGAAATTATTGGGCCTAACAGATTTGAATTAGATGGATTAAGCGATATGTTTATTTGGAGAAAAATTGAAAGATATATCTTTCAAGGAATTGAAACCTCTCTTTGACTTTTTGTGGAAAGAATAAAATAATGTTTATGAGAGTTGATGATTAATTAAGATAACTACTGGAGGAAAGTGATTTTATAATATAATTTTAGAGATAGGATTGTTATATATTCTAGACCTATAACTGATCTGCGACAAATCGGAAGTCGACATTTTATTTTATTGTTTAATTGTTTTTGTTTTGTTTTGTTTTTTGTCTTTGAAAATTTGAATAAAAATTAATGATAAAAAAAAAGGTAAGCCAAACTATGACTTATCAGGACTTTGCAAACATGTGGGCTCCTGAACCAGGCTCCTCCCTGGTCTTTTTTACTACTGTACTGCACTGAGCCAAGTCAAATTTTGGTTTAGTGTGTCATCTGAACCCAGGCTTGTCATTAAGCTCTCCTCTCACTAACCATGAACTGTAGCCAAGAACAAACTTTGGCTTAGCTCAGCATGGCATGGGAGTACAACAGACAAGGGAGGAGCAATGTGGCTTCCTCTCTGGGAACTTGCAAGTTTGTGGACTCCTTGTAAGCCATAGTTTGGCTTATTTATTTATTTATTTATTATTTATTTATCAGATTTATATCCCACTCTTCCTGCCAGCAGGAGCCCAGGGAGGCAGACAAAAGCACTAAAAACACTTTAAATCATCATAAAAACAGACTTTAAAATATATTAAAACAGAACATGTTTTAATGGCTTACCATGATGTACAAACCAGGCCTGTGTGTATGCATGTGTTTACCAAGGATGGGAAAACCACATTGCCAAGTAATATAAGAACTGGTTCACTGTCTTGAAAGAAATGGGAACAGAAGTTATTGTTCTCTTTGCCTCCATCTTCTTCAACTCATCTCATCTCTGCTACCTGCCTGTTATGCTTGGCCGGTCAGAAGGATCCCAAACTCTGAGATTTCAGCGGCAGGCCTTAGTGATGTCACAGGGATAGGCCCTAGTGATGTCATTAAGCATGATACATTAAACATCAACCAAAGTTACTTGGAGCATACCACTAAAAAAAATTCTCTGATTGGAAATTAAGATAGAAAGCTAAATGGGGGTGTTCCCAGGTCCAGCTGAAGTGGCAGGATAATTCCTTCTCACCTGCTTAGGGAGGCTGGGTAGGAACATTTAATCTAGCCTACTTGCTTCTGGCAAGAAGGATTAAGTGCCCTCAAGCCAGGCCAGTCACCAGAATGCTATTGTAGTAAGAAGGGGGCCTACTGTTGTGGATATGTTGGATGAGAACACTCAGGGATAAAGATGGATGCCCCTGAAGGTTGCAATTCTAAATACACGTACTAAGAGACTAAGCCCCATAGAACTCAACAGAACTTACTTCTGAGTAGATATGGTTAGGATTGTGCTGTTGGTAAGGCCTAGCTAGGGAACCTCTGCAAAGATAACTATATCAAAGCAGGGTTGGCAACCACCTGCCTGGAATGCCCTGCCCCTACCTTTTAACATGGCTGCTCCAAACTTCTTTACAGACTTGACCCTTCACTGCAAAGAGAGCTTTGAGAAATGAATGAGAGTTAAGAAGATTCTATACTGTTTTCTGCCTACCCTGTGGGCTGCAATAATCTTACTTTGACAGCCAACCCAATTCCATAATTGACAGAGAGAAAACATACATGGTTTGGTCTACCTTCACAGGCAGTAGCATGGGAACCACAGCAATTGAAGCCACACTTCCCAGTATGTGAATTTTCTTTTACCACTATTGGGCAAGAAACAAACCATCATACAAACAACACTGAGCTGAGCGCATGGAACCACTGTTATTGCTTCTATGGATGTATGGGAGTGAGGTCAGAGGTAAATGAAATGCAAATAGAAAAATAAAAATAAAAGACAGTAATGATTTCCTAAAAGCAATACAATACCAACCACAACAAGATTCCTACGAGTAAGGCAGAAAACGCAGCATCCGACAACCAGTTAGGATTTCTAACCAAAAACCAAAACTAAAAAACCTGACAGCTACTCAGCCAAGGTCACAGAAATCCCCACACAGCACAACCTGACCTGGGGGCTGCAGTTAGTGCAGAATGTTGTGGCATGATTGCTGACTCTCTCAGCACATAATACCTCTGCTCTGAAATCTGTACTGGTTGCCAATTTGCAACCAGGCTAAGTTCAAGGTGTGCTTTCCATATTATGGGTGCCACATAGTACTTGTTCTGCTCTTGTAAGAAATGGATCCTTTAGTGTGGCAGAACCTACACTTTGGAACTCCCTGCCTATTTACATTACATTATTTTATTATTTATTTTATTTATTGAATTTATTAGTCACCCATCTGGCTGGCTGTCCAGCCACTCTGGGCAACGTACAAAATAGGCATATAATACCTAGACATTAAAAATCTAAAAACAATGAAGATAAAATCTAGCCAACCCCAAAAGCCTGCCTGAAGAGCCAGGTCTTAAAAGCCTGGCGGAAACTCATCATGGAAGGGGCATGGTGGAGATCATTTGGGAGGGAGTTCCACAGGGTGGGGGCCACAACTGAAAAAGCCCTCTCTCTAGTCCTCACCAGTTTGGCTGTTTTGACTGATGGGATGGAGAGAAGGTCTTTTGAGGCTGATCTTGTTGGGCGGCATAGCTGATGATGCTGGAGGCGCTCCTTTAGATAGACATTCTTTTTGGCACCTGCTAAAAACATTTTTTGCTTAGGCAAGCCTACCCAGGCATGTAGAAGTTATTATGCTTTTTTATCTGTTTTTAACTCACTGTTGGTTTTATTATTTTGAATGTTTTTAAATATGTGTTTTAACTGTTTTTGCCAATAATTTTATTATTTTAATTCCTTCTGTAAACTGCTTTGAGGGTTGTTGTTTTTTTACAATAAAGTGGTATATAAATGATGTAAATAAAATACATAAATAAATTTCAGAGTTACTGTGGCCCTTGGGTCTCTTTCCTGTTTTAAGAACAAAGGAATCAATCTTATACCGATAGAGGCCATTTGATACCATCTAGCTCAATACTGATGACATGGATAGCTTTGGCTCTCCAGGATTGCAGGCAATATTCCTTTCCAGAGATGGACTTTTGGGGAGGCAGGAGGGAGGGTGAGCGAGTGGGGGTGAGATGGAGGGTGAGCAAGAGGGGGCAGGGGAGGGTAAGCAAGCGGGGGGATAGGGCAAGTGAGTGAGCAGGAAGGGGAGGGGATGGAGGGCAAGCGAGGTAGCAGGCGGGGTGGAGGGCAAGTGGGCAGGAGGGAGCACAAGTGGGCACAGGCAGGTGGTGAGCAGGTAGGCAGCTGCCTTCCTGCGATCCGCGGCCCCTGCTGTGGGAAGTTGAGCGCTACTCTCCCCCATAACAAGGGGGCCAGGGGACCCTGTGGGCCATGGGGCCCTCAGCCAGGGCCCCACCTGGCTGTCCTTTGGAGCCAGCCCTGCAAGGAAAGTCACTCACCCAACCCAAAATTCAGAATCATGCCACTTTAAGCTGTTTTGCAACTGTTTTATACTTGTTTTATGGTTATTTCATTGTAAATGAATTCATTTCTTGTTGTGAGTTGCCTTGGTTTCCAACACTGCCTCACAGGGTTGTTGGCAGTATTCGATATACACACGCACTGCAGATGTTAAAAATACATACGCCCCATATAATAGTTTATTGTCAAAAGCAGTTGATCATTGCAGAACATTTTTTAGGCAGTATTAGTTTCCCACCAAATAAAAGCAGTGACACCTAAGTAAGCCCTGCCTAATTGCTGAAAAAGGAACTGGAGGGGCAAAGAAAGATTTACAACACAATCCTTTGCTATGTTCACCCAAAAGTCCCATTGATGTTCAGCACAATCCTAACCATGTCTACTCAAAATAAGTCCTACTGAATTCAGTTAGGTTTACTCACAGGTATGTGGGATTAGCATGGCTTTACTCCCAGAAAAGTAAGCATAAAGGTTCATATTAGGAAGGTTTTCCAAACAGGCTATGAATTAGACAAAAAAATTGCCACCTTTAACAACCCCCCAAAATGTAAACTTGTTTGACTCCTTATAATTAGAAAATTATAACATATTGTAATGGTATCATAAGCTGCAGCATGCAAACTTTTCCAAATTTCTGTTCAAAAAATATTTGAAAGATAAAATGTATATACTATTTTTGCAAGCAATTAAAAAACCCTGCATGTACACTTTTATTATAATCATAACTGAAATTGTTTACTGTGCATGCCTACCAAGATCCTGCTGTGATCTCCACTTCTGGATTTTCTGCTATATTATTGTAGAAAGGCAATCTTGCTGCTGTTGAAAGTTATAGACTCACTCAATTTCTGATGTGCAGACAAGCAGGAAAAGGAAACGGATTTCAGGATTTGCAACTGCTTCTAGTTACTGCCTCATCTCTCGTCAATCACAACCCTGACTTCACTTGTTGGCTACAAACCTGAAAGGGTGGAGATTAGAGCAGCTGACTTCTAACAGAAGTTGTAGAGGGGGACGACTGATATTTTGGTGTATATCCAGACCACTTAGAAACTTTTTTTTTAAATGAGACCTAAGAATCCAGAGATTGGGTTGACTCACCAGGAGACCCAGAGAGGACCCCCAGAAGCCAGAGTCTCCCAGCAATAACTGGAGACCTGGCAACCCTACATGTCTCTCTTTTTACAGGGGACAGATATTGTGTGTTACTCAGATCTATGCTGCATTGTTAAGATCTTATCTACTTTTTGTTTGGCTTTGCATGCCTCTCTGAAGTTGTGTTTTCCAGGCCACTCTGGCCAGAAGACTCAGTCCTTCTTTCTTTAGTTACCAAAGGGAAGCTGTAGCTGAAGAGTGACTAACAGTAGAGAACTGTCAGGGAATGGTGGATGGAGTGAGAGTGAGTGATAGATGGAGTCAGTTGAGAAAGACAGGGAGGTGGTTGGAAAGTGAAAGAGGGGTTAGAAGCGTATGTGTGATGAGCGTATGAGGGCATAAATAAAAGGCTGGAAGTTAGGCTAGCCTGGGACTTTTTGTATTCAGCACACTGAGTTACAGTCATTCCTGATTATATAAACGGGTGGGCCTCCTGGGATACTGCCTTTGCCACTATTCATGCACTTTTACTGTCCATAACTCTCCGCTTTCTGCTAAGTCTTCTTTAAGGGACTGCATTAGCCTTGGCCACCCTGATGGGCGTCCTTTATTGGGGGGACAGAGGAAGTGTGACCCTATTATTCTTTCTTGATTTCTCATTGTCTTTTGATACCATTCACCATGCTATATCCTGAACCAAACTGATGAGGCTGGTATTGGGGGTATTGTTTTACAGTGGTTCTAATCCTATCTCTAGGTTCAGTTTCAGAGAAAACATTGAGTTATTGTCTTTTGGGCCCTGGGCAGTTGTGCTGTGGGGTTTCACAGGGCATGATCATGTTCCCAGTGCTACTAACATCTAAATGAAGTTGCTGGGAGCAATCATTAGGGGATTTGGGGAAGGTGTCATCAGTATGCTGATGGTACCCAGCTCTGTTTCTTTTTAATCTCTGAATCAGGAGAGGTCATGCAAGTTCTGGACTGGTGCCTGGTCCCTGAAGGAGCAGGTTTATAGTCTAGTGGGTGCTCCTAAATCCACCTCTGCCTCTGGAAGATCAGGTGATCACAGTGGCTGGGAGAGGCTTTTACCATATTATGCAAAAAATTGGGGATCTGGTTTAGAGTACTGAATAATAATCCACAGATTTGGATAACTGCTATTTGGAAAAGAAAATGTCCGCAGAATATGGTTCCTAGCACATAATTTGAATCCTTTGATATAATGTCATAGCATTTTTGAGGATTGTTTATTATAAACTTAAAGGCATTTTTTAAGAACCGCAATTAATTACTTTTGCATACCTTTGGGTGAAGGCAACATGCTTAAATCTAACTAGCTATTCTCAAGAGATTCAGAAATATCCCACCCAGCAATGCTAAAGAGACTCAGAACCTAAGCAGCAGTACTCAAGAGACTCGGGAAAATGCCATGCTTTTTAATTGGATGCATATCTTTGAGATAATACTTTGAATAATAAGCACAATCTATTAACAAAGAATTATTCAGTAAGCGAATGCATGCTCCTTTGGTACAGCTTGAAACATAATATTAAGTGCTGTGAAGAGAAGGACAAAGTAAAAAGGGAGGGGGAACAAAAGAGTTCGATTTTACATTGAGCTGGCAGAGGCATGACTACCACATTACTTTTGCCTAGTAACAGTGCTGAAACCAAAATAATGAAGCATGTTGCCAAGAATCTTGTCTGCATGCTGTGTTGTTTTGCTTGTGAAGAACATACCTTTAACAATTAAATGCATTGACTAAGGCCTTACATAACTCAATGGCATTTTAATGTGTGTCTGTTTAATCCTGTTGAGGATGTCAGCTGTTATTCCAACATAAGGCTGAAGTGCACATTAGTCCTTCTTGCCCATCAGAACAGATGAAGCAGTTCCAAAGAGAGAGAGCAGTAATGAATGGAGACCAGGCCTGCCATCGTTGGCCTTCAAAATAACTTTGGACTCCAGCTGTCCGACTGGAGCTAGTTATGTGACAACATGGACAAAATCCACCCAGTAATCAATTGCCTCACAAAGTGAGTCTACTAAATGAAATTGTAGAGCTCTCTCTCTCTCTCCTGTGTTTTTCCTCTGATTTGTTTTCATCCATATGTAATGTACTTTTATGTATATTAAGACATAAGAAGCATCATAAAAATGATTAAAATCAACCTAAAGTTTCACTTCCAACCACATTATAATATTATTAGACATGTCTGATTCTATGAGGATCTTTATGGAAGTATAAATGATAAGCAAATTAGTGATAATGATCTATACACATAAGCAAAAATAATCAGAGTTTCTTCATACAATTTTTTTTACAGTTTTGAGCATGATTTCAAACCAAAGTTAAGTTATTTATGTAATGAAATTGGCAAGAACAAGGTAAGGATCTGAAAAAGTGATTCTCTCAGGTGTATATCACAAACTAGGCTGGTAAGAGGATTTATGTGGTAGAGCAGAGGCGTGTATGCTACTCCCATCACAGATAATCCCAGTGATCAGGCATTCACCTGAACACGTAAAAGCTCAAACTGTGCATGAAAGCAGGGACACACATGCAAGCTAAAACATCCCTGTGCACATTAGTTCCAACCTTCCCACGTTGAGTCAGGAAGGCCTAGAAAGAGCTTTTGTTCACATTCACTTCAATGCAAATAGAACCCTCCATGTAATCAGGGGCCCTGTTTTATCAAGGTCCTTAATCATGTGGCACATTCTACGTTACATTCGAACAAACATGAATAAAAGGCCCTTGCAGACCTTCCTTCCTCAACAAGAGAGGGCTGGGGACTGAGCAGCAGAGCTTTGAAGTAATTCGTTACAAGTAACAAATTACTTGTAATTCATTATGTTTTTAGGAACGAGTGGGTAATTCCTTTACATTTTGATTCAAATCAAATCAAATCATTTTATTTACGGTCATTGACCAGTCATAGACATACATACAAATACAAATACTCTGAGCATATACAAAATACGACATAAAACTTAAACAAGGAGAAGAAGAATCTTTTAGTCCTATTTAGCTAAGAGCATAGTGCCTTTACCATCTGCTTCCTTGTGATGCATGCACCGGCACAGAATTTCGCTACACTAAGGGTTGTTTCCTTCCTGAGATCTGAGAGGAGGAAAGAAACATATGTTGTATCAGAACTATGGGGCAGGGTTTGTAAGATTGGGGCAATATAGAAGGCACGAATGTCCTTGTAATATGAACAGTAAAGGAGAACATGGGTGATTGTTTCAACCTCCCCCGACTGGCATGGACATCGGCATTGAAAGTATGGGATTTGCTGGTATCTCCCCTCCAATAAGGCTGATGGGAGTGCATTTAAATGGGCCAGGGTAAAGGCTCTATGAAGCCTAGGGATGTCCAAGGCGTAAAGGTATGTTTTGGGGGCAAAATTGATATTAAAGTTTACTGGAGACCAGTAGTTTGCCACCCGAGCTTTGTCATTTTGCAGGGCTACATCCCTTATCCTATTTCTGATCACTTCTTTGGCCTTAATAGGGCCCAGCTGGGCCAAGACTGAGGGAGAGAACCCATAATGGTGTAGTTTTTCCTCAACTTGGCTTGCCCACCCTCGTGTCAGATTGTCTGTTAGGATCAGTGGAGTTAATCCCAGCGAGTTAGCATTTAGCTTGATCCAATAATTGAATATATTTATCCACATTTGGGCTTCAAGGGGAATTAGCCCGGCTTCCAATCTAAATATGGCGTTTGGGTGCCACGCGGGGCACCAAGAACAGAGCGTAAGAATTTTGATTGAACTGCCTCCAAGGGGTGGGCATCTTTATAGATGCATACCTGTGAGCCATAAAGTAGTTGACTAGGTTCAAACGATCCTCTATACGAAACTGGTGACATATCAACTGATAACACCAGGCGGAGACTTCTAGAGAATAGTACTGTCCCAGTAGAGCACCCATGCCAATATGGATCGCCAGATCAGCAAACGAATAACCTACTGACAGATCTGTTAAATCCTCGATTATATGAAAAGGCACCAAAGACCCACCCAGCCCAGCAGCTCCAGCAGCATTCTACTATAAAACTCTTATCATGCAACATCACTGGATGGGCTTCCAAAAAATCAGACCCCCTATTTAAAGAGTACCTGGATAATTTTGATCTAATCCTACTGCAAGAGACATGGGCGCGAACGCCAGTGGAAATGGATGGATATGTTATAAGCAACCTCAAGGCCACCGCTGGGGAGCGCAGGGGAAGACCCAAAGGAGGCTTGGCCCTTTTAGTCTCCACGAAGCTCAAGGCCACAGTTACCGAACTAGAGCCGTATGACCGATGGGCCTTAGCAACTACTGTAAACTTTAACCGCTACCACCTCTTGATTATAAATGTCTACTTCCCCCCTCCCCAGGGAGCATATCTCAGGAGTAAGGAGCTATGGACTTTCTTTGAAGAATATTTAACAAAACTTCACCTCATGTTCCCTGAGGTGCATGTGGTGCAGGCAGGCGATTTTAACGCCAGAATTGGCCCCACGGATGACACCCTATATGCTCACTTTAATATGGTCCCCCCTATACTGGAAATAGGACTACAAACTCTTCCTCGCCACTCCAAAGACAACAAATTAAACCGGAGAGGCCTCCATCTGGCACAATTAGCATACAGGCTTGATCTCTCCATCCTTAATGGAGCACTGTGCGGGGATCTCCCCGGGGAATATACTTTTTGGTCAGAACATGGTGCCAGCACAATTGACTACGTGCTGACCTCGCGCAACTTGCAGGGGAGTTTGATCTACTTAAAAGTTGAGCCCCGTCAAGACAGTGATCATCTTCCCATTCTATTGGAATTTAATACAAAAGTAAAAACCTCACAACTGACAGACATGCTCAAAATAGATTTTACACCTGCGGATGGACACAGGAGAGTTAGATGGTCAGATAAAGCAGATGAGTGAACTACAATCTTTCTTGGGTCTGAGAGGGCCCCCAAACTACTCAGGGAGATTACTACCACAAAAGTACCCGAAACAACAATAACCGCCTATCAAAATCTAGTCCTCGAGCTCATGCAGGCCATAACAAAAAACTCTTGCCCCACTATTATTCACCACAAAAAATACAACTCAAAATCCTGGTTCGACTCAGAGTGTGTGACAGCTAAGAAACAGCTGGTAGCTTGCTATCAACACTATAGGCAAAGTGAAGCTACCTTTATTCCTATGGCCTTGCGCCTTCAAAAAATTTTTTTGATTGTAATAGAACTAGGAGTAATTTTATTACTTTTGTGGTGTAATTGTAATGTTTCCAGCATTACTTTTGGGCATTACTATGGACAGGGGAAACAGGGGAAGTCTTCTGCTCCTCTGATTTGTGAATGAAAATCAGGTGCCTCAAACTGGGTTTCTGTGCAGAGTTGCTCTTCCCTCAGTTTCTAGGTGGTCCAGTTCTCGAGATATACATAAAAACGTCAGCCGCCCCCCAGTGGCGTCACTATGGGGGTGCGGACCACACCAGGTGACACCATCAGAGGGGGGTGATTCTCAGCTTTAATTTTTAAAAAAAGTTTCTAGGTGGTCCGGTTCTCGAGATATACATAAAAACGTCAGCCCACCTGTTAAATCTTTTTTTAAACTACTGTATAGCACTTCCTAGCTTTAACCCTGCCCGTTCAGGATTGCAGTCAATCAGTGAAGTGTTTGTTTGACCTGTGGCAGTGTCTAGTAAACCTCATTGCAAGGCCAGAAAATGGTGGTTCCCCCCCCCCGTTTATCTGAAAATCTCATAAATTGGGTAAGTATATATATTTCAGTTTTTTCCCCTCTTGTGTGTAGGAGTCAGATCCTGGGCAGTGTTTTCAAAACCTTCCCAATACTTGCGTTTGTGGGGGTAAAAGCATTGCTAATCCCATATCTCCAGAGTAAATCCCATTGAATTCAATAGGGTTTACTTTTGAGTAGACATGGTTATGAATGTGCTGAAAATCAATGGGACTTTGGAGTGAATGTAAAAAAGAACTGTGTTTCTGTTCTAACTCTTTCTGTCCCCTTCTCCAGTCCTATTTTAAAGCAAGTAGGCAGGGCTTACTTAGGTATTACAGTTTTTATTCTGTAGGAAACGAATACTGATTTTTTTAAAACTAATACTGATTTTACTGCAATGACCAACTGGTTTGACAACAAACTATTATATGGGCTGTATGTATTTATACATCTGCAGTGTGTGTGTGTAGTCTTTCCAACAACCCTGTGAGGTAGGGTTGGAAACCAAGGCAGCTCACAACAAGAAATAAAGCCATTTAAAATCCAATAACCATAAAGCAAGAATAAACAGTTGGAAAGCAGCCTAAAGAGGCATGATTCTGAATTTTGGGTTGGGTGAATGAAGATTATTTATTTATTATTTGATTTATATCCCTCCCTTCCTCCCAGTAGGAGCCCAGGGCGGCAAACAAAAGCACTAAAAGCACTTTAAAGCATCATAAAAACAGACTTTAAAATATATTAAAACATCTTTGAAAATATTTTGTAAAAGCTTTAAAAAAACATATTTTAAAAAACAAAGAAAAGGCTTAAAACATATTAAAAAGCAATTCCAACACAGACTCAGAGTTGGATAAGGTCTCAACTTAAAAGAACAAGTTGAAAGAACAAGTTCCTTATCACTTGAGGCTGTAGTTCTCTGCACACTACCCAGTTTGAGTAAGCCCCATTGAATACATTGGGACTTGCTTCTGAGTAAACAAACATCGGATTGCACTATAAATATATTTAAAGATTGTGTAATTCATAAACATATTTGATAGTCATGTTTATATAAATATTTCTTCATACTGTGTCCCAATAAGTATTTCATTTCACACTATGGTTGTAGATGATTTTTTCCTCTACATTTTAAGTGTGCCCTTCTTCCTGGGGGTGGTCATAGTTCTCCGTTGTTTTCATCCTGAGGGGAGGATAGGCTGAGAGATGGTGAGTAGCACATTTAAGGTCTTTTCACCTCCCCCCCCTTTTTTTATTTGTATTTATTTTATATTTCTCCAATATCTTCTCCTGGCTGTTTTTATGTATTTTAAATATTTTTAGATTAAATAAATAGGAAATCACTGAGTCACTGAGAAGAGTCTTCTAATAGGCTTCCTTGCCTTTTCTGCAGATTGGAGCCAATCAGAGTGAAAGGAGGTGAGTCAGCCACTGAGAAGACTCTTCTCAGTTGCTAACGCTCTCCACTTTCATGCTGATTGGCTCCTAGAGATGTTTGTTGTTGTGAGAGAATGCATTAACAAAGATCTCATTCTTAATCCAGGAGCAAAAAAGGGTGTATATGGCTGTAACTATCATGAAGGGACCCTGCAGCTCTGAATTTTCTACTAAACAACTGATAAATACCTATGTAACTTTGTGTCTGGAGACTTATTATTAAGGATCACTTTCCATAATTGTAAGGAGGTGTGGACACACGCATGCATCCCAGGCACCTAAATGAGGGGAGAGAGCAGCATAGGGACATAAGCAGGTGTCTTATTCCAGGGGTTCCCAAACCTTTCTTCTACGTAGACCACTGGAAAATTGCTGAGGGTCTGGAAGTATCTGAAAATTTACTATGGGCATATGCAAGATAATTAACTCCCATTAGTAATAAGAGCAAGAGTTTGAGCTGTGTGTATGATATTGTAATTTAAAGGTGTAATTTTAATTTTGCTAGTTGTTTATGTCTCTACTATTGCCATTACATTCAGTGATATATGGGAATTACGATTTACGAGTAACATTAGTACAAAAAACATTACTAAGGATTCTGTATGGTCTGATACGGGAGGAGGTCCATGGGGGTAACACCATGAGTTACCGCACCGGGTGACACCAACCCTAGTGACGCCACTGTGTGTGTGTGTGTGTGTGTGTTTGTGTGAATACTGTGTTTGCACTTGGCACACAAAGTGGCCTCCACTACCCTCTCTGGCTACTGTGCTACATTTGCAGTATTTTAACTTTTTTGCATCTCGGGGGAAAATGTTTGCTTGGGTGAGTGTCCCTTAGTTGGTGGCAAGTTCAGGAGGTGGTGAAGTGAGAGAGATTATGCTTGCTGGCTGAGTGGGGTGGGGGTGGGGTTGCATTTGGTTTGAAGTGCAAAGATCTGAGTAGTGGCCTCTGCCTCCCTCCTTCCCTTACTGGCGGAGAGACCACCATTGCTATTGTGGTGGATTTCCCTTTTAGAGAACCACCCAGAGATAGTTCAAACCCAGGAATAAGTGCACACAAGGCTTCAGACAGCAGACTATAGTTTATTGACTTACGTAAGCCGAGACAGCGATCCCACAAGCATGTCTACCAGAACAGACGTCAGCACAGTCTTATATACCCCAGTCAGTTTTAATAACATGTGATCCATACAGCAAACAGAAGAATTCTTGGCTGCGACATGCTCAGAAAAGGATGCGCAGTAATTCCCTGCAGACAGTTAAATGCAGGCGGGATATTTGAAACAGTTCATAACTCTTCCCACACACCACTCTTATCTCTACGTGCTAATACACACTCCCATCATGACAGTTAAGTGGAAAATTCCACTTCACTATCTTATGGATAAAAAGAATTATTCTACTACCTCTATATGAGTGTGTTTATTTTTAATGTTGTTTTAGGCTACTTAGATGTGCAGCAGCCAAGGCCAGCACCTTGTAGGTGTTTTTTTAAAAAAGTAACTGAAATGTAATTGTAGTGATTACTTTTGAGAAAAAGTAATCAGTCACTTTCAGAGCAATTGTAATTGTAATGGTAATTACTACTTTTGGGGCCATGTAATTGTATTTTTAAAAACACACTTTATATATTTCTTCATAGCTGCAACAAGGGAAAGAGTGAAGCTTTCTTTGAAGCAGCCTTCCACAACCTAGTGCCCTCCAGCAGAGCTTGAAACCAGTGCCGGATTTAGGCATAAGCTAAACAAGCTACAGTTTAGGGCCTCACAATCTGCAGGGGCTTTTTGAACTACAACTCCCATCAGCCCAATCCAATGGCCACACTGGCTGGGGCTGATGGGAGTTGTAGTTTAAAAAAGTAACTTTTCCAAGCTCTGCTTAGGGCCTCACCAAGTCTAAATCCGGCACTGCTTGGAACAGTTTCTTTTTTTGAACTACAGCTCCCATCAGCCCCAGCCAGCATGGCACTGGATTGGGCTGATGGGAGTTGCAATTCAAAAAAGTAACTTTTCCAAGCTCTGCCCTCCAGATGTTTTGGTCTGCACCTCCCATCTGCCCCAGCCAGTATTGCCAATGGTGAGAGATGATGGGTTGAAATCCAAATCTTCTGGAGGGCACCAGGATGGGGAAGGTTGCTTTAAAGACATAAATAACAATGAGAGTTTTCTAATCTAATCAGAACCCCCATTTTGTGATGCATGTATTTAGTACATGGAATATGTACAATGTGCCACATAACCTTCCTTCCTCTCATAGCTTAGTTATGCACTATGGTGGTGAACTAATGAAACAATGTCCTAGAGGGGGCACAAGCCAAAAATGCTAGATTTTATTACCTTGAAGGAATTCCATTCTAAAGTGAAAATTTCCACAGATTTCCACAAAGTTGACTTTAATTATGAGAAACCAACTGTTCCTTATATCTGTACTGTGGATTTCACCTTATCTTTTTTCTTGAGATTTTTATTTTTTTAAATCCTACTTGACTGAGTCATTTGGGGATTTGGTATAGTTTTATTGCTTCATAAAAGCACTGGAGTGGAATTATTTCAATTTTACCATGTACTTACTAATTCCATCTGCAGATAATCTTTCAAGTAGGTACTATAAAGTTTTGGTTGGCCTTTCACTAGCCTAAAATATGTTAAATATACTTAAGAGTTAATATTGATCTAGCTTTTAACCTATGCAGTGAGATACTAACCTTGATACAATTCAACAGTATGACGTTCAAGATTCTGAAACAAATGTATATGAAAATAATTGTATAATTAGATTTTTGTGTTCTATATTAAGGCTAGAAATTAGCCTTCTACTTGGTGACAATATTGCCCCCAAAGCACCACAAATTCTTCAGCCTCCTCATGTGATTAAAGTGTATCTATGGAGGTTCATTGCATGATTGAGAACCCTGATCTTCCCAGACCACCTGTGTTGCCTCTTAACTGGCAATGATGCTATGGTTGAATCTTGTGGAAATATTTGCAGGTATTTTTATAAATATGTATAAATTATGTAATCAGCATTTCCAGCATGGCAGGCTTTTTATCCCTCCCCCCATCTGATAGAATTTATTTATTTATTTAATTTAATTTATATACCGCCCTAAGCCAAAAAGGCTCTCTGGGCGGTGTACGTAAGAGATAAAACAAGCACAATATATAAATACAATAAGTATAACAAAATCAAAGATCAAAACAAACAATAACAAAGAACCAACAACGTCAAAATACAACAATAATGAAAATACTGATAAAATACACTATAAAATACAATTTAAAATACACTTTAAAATGCCTGGGAGTATAAAAAGGTTTTCACCTGGCGCCGAAAGGATAGCAGCATCGGTGCCAGGCGTACCTCATCGGGGAGACTATTCCACAGTTATTTGCATATATTATATGCTATAAGAATCACATGAAAAGCTCGATATTTTTGAGAAACATTACAGGGTTTAAAAGTTAAATTACAGGTGGCCCCAATATATCCTCAAACTAATTTTTTTCTCTGCGAATATAGTCAGTGGTTATACAGTTTGTAAACTGAAGCTATACAACTTGCCATATTTTATTATTTATTACACTTTTTATTTTATGGATTGCTAATTCTGCAGTCCCTAGATGCCACTGAGTGATATATAGCGTGCTTCCCTCTGGAGTCTTCCAAGGCTCAGCTATTTGATCAGCAATTACAGGTAGGTAGGTGTAATATTTGTTGCAAACTTTCTGCCTTATGCAGTCAGGGGGCTGAGTGTGCAACAAAGGCATTTTCTTGAACTGTTCAAATTCCTGCAGTTGTAGTATAAAAATGACTGCAGCTCTAAGATTCTGTTCATTGTTGAGTATTCCCCAGAATTGCTTCTCTAATGAAACCAGTTGGGAAACACTTTGGTTCCAACACAGTAACTCTCATTAGAGTCAAGGAAATAAGTCTTCAAATCAGGCCTGTCCAAAGCAGTGGTCAGAAACACCAGGATGGAGCAAGTGGCAGGCAAACAGATTAGATTGGAAACAGTAATTTCGGGCAGGCAGGAGAGGAGGGGCAAGTTAAAATGTCTACAAACCACCTTTCAGGGTGTAGAGAGATATTTTAGTGATAGTCAGATATTTCAATTGCTATAAGAATATGACTGGACTTTAATTTTCAGAGTTACAGCCTCAGTCTCAAGCTCTCCAAGTGAAGGATAGCTTCAGTGGACAGAATGAGGGGATCGGCTATTTTCTGCTTGGCTTTAAACACTTTCTTATTCTGTATTTTCTTATCAACTCTGTTCTCTGGCTTGAGGTTCTCAGGTGTAAACTTCTCTGACATGTTTGATTGATTGATTTAAAAAATTGTATCACTTAATATAGTAAAAATCTCTATGAACAGTTTTCATAAAAACAATAGAAATACAAGCAACAGCATTCAATAAGATTTCCTAAAAAGTAGAAATAATAAACAAGATAAAAACAAAGCAAGGAACAATCACAAAGTTTTATATCGCAAATAAAACTTGAACAGTGTGCAAAAAAATAACTAAATGCCAGAGTCCAGGAAAGGTTGTATGCATATATATGTTTTTAAGAGGCATTTAAAAGTCTTTATTGCCTCTACCTCATGAATTACCTGACGGAGACATTCCAGAGGGTGAGTGCTATCAGCGAGAAGGCCTGCTTCTGCGATGTCGCCAAGTAACTATCTGCTGGTCATGGAACAGTACAGTACACTGCTTGCATGAGTAGACTATTTGTAGGAACAGATATTTGCATATATTAGAGTTGACTCATAGTGTATGAATGAACTTTGAGTTGCCACTTAATATTAGATGGAAATTAGCTTCCATATTCACAGCCAACTTGTCTCACATCTGGTAGGCCTTTTCAAAGAGAACAAGAGTCCTTGCAGTTATTTTCTTACAGGAACTAATCTATTTACCAAATGGCATATTTCAATAGCCTATTTTGTTCATTATTAACCAACAGCAATTTAGAATGTCTGCCGCAGGGATCAACAAATTGTACATGGGAAATAAATGTGTGGAATTTGATTGTCCCAGATGGAGCTTGGTATTCCATTAACAATGTCCCTGTCCCTGTAAACAAATCTCATGTAAGTAATGGAATTGTTCTTGTTGTGAAGGCAGTCCTTATTCAAGTAGCTTAATAAGCTCAAAGAACAGGTTGCGTGTTCAATGCAGCTGGTAATATTTCAGTCTATGTGGAATAAATGATGGCTTTCTGCTTATGACAAGGACCCAAGGAACAAATCAGAGTTTCTGCCCTTTGCCTTCTTACTTTTTTATGATGATGGTGATGAATTAGATTTCTTTCCTGTCTTCACCATGAGATTCCAGGGATGGTTACAACAATTTTAAAATACATTTTTTATTTTAAAATAAAATCATTTAAAACACATTACAATCAAGAAAATAGGGTGGATCCTAAAATACATATTTCAAGAGTCAGAGTAAAGAGGTGGGTCTTCAGCATATGATGAAAGCTACATAATGAAGGTGCCAGATGTTCTTCTGTGGGGAGGGAATTCCACAGCTTAGGGGCTATCACAGAGGATGACCCCTCCAGGGCTGCCACTCCCTGGATTTCTGAGGACAGTTGAACTACCAAGAGATTCCATTAGTATCCATGGATGGACCACCTCAATGGACTCCCCACCCCTGCAGAGTGAAGTACTATGTTCAGCCCAAACCTCACCAGAGAGTGAACATGACAACAGACTCACAAGTCCCCAAATCAACCAAGTATTACCAATCCACTCTATGGCAAAGACCAGGTCAAGGGCATGTCTGGCCACATGTGTTGGGCCAATGATGTACGGAGACAATCCCATGGTTGTCATGGAAGCCATGAAGTCCCGAGCCAGACCATGTGAGGCAACCTCAGCATGGATACTGCAGTCCGTGAACACCACCACAAAGGGGTTCTCCAACACCACTTCTGTGACCACCTCTGACAGCTTAGTTAGGGAGTTTCTAGTGCAGTGGGCAGAAGGGGTAAAGTACACTAACAATATCCAGTTCTGTCTCTCTGGTCCGACAGCACAAACATTCCCTCAAACTCTGTTACAGTGTGGGCTGGTTTCCTGGTAAGGGAGATGGAATTTTTATGGACAGTGCTAACCCCCACCTCCATACCCCTCTGACCTAGAATTGTGTTGCACCAAGTACCCAGGTGGGCACAGCAGGAGTAGCATAGGGCGACCTAGGTCATCCATCCAGGCCACAGTTATACACGCAAGGTCAGTCCCCTCATCCATGATGATAGATGCTTTGTGCTGGGCAGACATGGCATTTAACAGCAGCAGCAACAGCAGACAAGGGTTGGCTGACCAGCATCCCGAGAGTCTGAAATACAGCAGGTGAAACTGAGTGCTTTTGTCACTTTGCCTTTGAACTAACCTGAGCTCATTTCATGCTGGCCAGGTATATGGAGTCTGCTCATAGGGCTTTCTTAGAGACAGCAAGAACAGTATGGAAAACAAGGATGAGTGGCTCCTTTTTTCCCATCCCAGTGCTAACATCCTCCATAGAGTTGCTCTGTAAATATTAAAACAAATCTGATAATGGAGGAGTGGAGAAAGGCTAGTGGTTCATTTGGGGTGAAAGAACCTCTCTCTCTCTCTCTCTCTCTCTCTCTCTCTCTCTCTCTGTGTGTGTGTGTGTGTGTGAATGTGAATACATATGGGAATACCTCTTACTCTGCCTGTGTGTGTGCATCTGTGATATACAGTAAACTCTGTAATCCTGGCCAATTCAAAATTATAAAACTGGTTTCCAAAAACAAAGAAACATTTAGAATGTATTTCACGTAGTGGTTCTCCACATGGTAGTCTTTCATCATGTACTGACACTGTCTGTCAATGGGAAGAAAGTTCACATACGATATTGACAATATCACTGGAATGCTAATATTTTCTGCCATAAGATTTCATTCTGTCTGCTGTTCAGGTCTCCTGGAATAACCTGGCACCATACAATATCAAAGCATTAGAATCAAGTTGAACTGCTAGTTTATACAGTAGCCCTTTTCAGAGGCTCTTTACAGGTATTATAGTGAAGAAGATGGATGCCGGTCTCCCCTACACGTATTTGTTTTTTATAAATGAACTTCTGAAGAGGGACAATGGTGGGGTATGGCTCATAAAAAAGTAAGGGATGAATAATGTGCATCATACATAAGAAAGTGAGGAATGAATGATGTACACCATATCTGGGGTGAATAATATACAAATTTAGGCCCAAAATAATGAACATACCAAGTACTAAGATTTTCTACAATGGATTTTTTTGGTGAGATTTTTCTCCTGTCATGAATTCTAATGTGTGGTGAAGACCGAGGGGCTTATCAAGGCGTTAAGACTTCTCCACATTAACTACTTGGCAAATTGAGACCTATTTGGGTGTTTGATCTTCTTGCATGTAAGCAAACACACAAGGAGAAGCTGGGATGTACTGCCAAGCCCTGCCCACTCCAGCACACCATCTCTACACACTTTAGAGGCCTCCATGAGTTTGAGGGCAAAGGTCTGGAGCAGGGAACCTTCTGGAAGCTCCCCAGGAGTGATGACTGTGATGCAGTGGGGGTGCAGAGTCACCGTCCCGATAATGGCATTTCTGCCACTTACCAGGCAGGGTAGGGCAGAGCAGTGTCAAGGTCGGGGCTGCACAGGTGCATGGGCAGGCACACTGCTGTCAGGAGAGCACTTCTGCTCAGCTCCACTACACCCACCCATGCTGTTCACAGCTCTGATTGTGCAGTAGAGGGGTAGAGGTGGCTCCCCACTTCAAACTCATTGAGTGAGCTCTAAAGTGAATAGAGATGACATTCCAAAGGGGGTGGGGTTTGGCAGCATGCCGCTGCTCCTCCTTGCATTTTTTGAATATGGCTTTGATCATCTGTATTAGTAGCCTGTGGCAAGTGAAACTGAGAGGGAAAGGTACTTCCCAGAGCTAGAGTGTCTCATTACCAGACTTGTTTTGTGAGTAATAGTTTGGTTTCCTGGCTTAATCAGTTTTTAGGTTGAGAATGTCTGTTTCAAGTATTATTTATGCATTTTTGAATATTCACAGTTATCTAAGGTATTAAAAAATAACTAAAATTTTGGTATGTTTGAAGAGCTCCTTCTTAGCAACAAACTGTAGTCATATCTCTGAAACTACAGTTCTCTCTCTGTGTTGCGGGATGATAGGCTGCGTAGAGGGTGTGTATATGGTATTGATCTTGATTACAAGACACAAATCAGCCCAATCCAGTGGCCATGCTGGCTGGGGCTGATGGGAGTTGTAGTTCAAAAAAGTAACTTTTCCAAGCTCTGGATTTTTCGCATTCCACAATGTAAAATTGAAAATACCTCCCATGCCATTCTGATGCTTCCCATAACCTCATTTTCCCCAAAGAATCCTGGGAAGTGTAGTTTGTGAAGGGTGCTGAGAGGAGACTCCTATTCTCCTGATGGCTCCAGTGGCCAGAGTGGTTTAACAGTCAGTTGCTCTGACTGAAGCTCTGTGAGGGGAACAGGGCATCTCCTAGCAATTCTCAGCACCCTTCACTAACTACACTTAAGTAAAATAAAGGGCTGGTGTGGATGTGGCCAGGGACAGCTTTGGTTTAAATTTGGGTGGGAGCCTACATGTGCCTGCTGTAGAATAAAAAGTTGGGGGAAACCCTGAAAAAGAACGATACTGTTTCCAGTGTTTTCCTTTTGGAAAGGAAAGGGGCTTCCCTTCTGCCCAGGGCCCACCCACCCAATCTCCTCCCCTCCCCCTCCCCCAGCTCAGTTTCACCTATCCTAAGCATGACTGCACAGGAGTAAATCCCACTGAAGTCCTTTGGGAGGGACTGGAGGTAGAGCCTGACACTGATTTTATGCCTTCTATGTCAATTTTTTCCTCAGTAGCACCTTCAGTACCACTCCCTATGTATGCATATATGTGTGTGTGTATATATATATTATGTTATGTATTTTAATTGCATTTTATGTATTTTAATTTATTTTAATGTTTTTGTGATTTTTATTGTGTACAATTTTATTATGTACGGGCTCAATTCTATTGTAAGCTGCCCTGAGTGCCCTATTATAGGGTAGAAGGGCGGGATCGAAATATTTTAAATAAATAAACAAAGCATGCAAATGATCAAATCTGCCCTCCTTTCCTCCTCCCTCCTATCCCCTCCCTCTTGCCCCTTTCCTCCCCTTCCTTCACCCCTCCCTTCCACTCCCCCTTCCCTTCCAATCCCCCCTCCCCCTCCTCCCTCCCCCTCCTCCCCCTCCCCCATGGTCAGTTTTACCTATCCTAGGACTACTATTTGGGTAAAAAGGTAAAGGTGTCCCCGCACTTATGGTGCGAGTTGTTTCCGACTCTTAGGGTGATGTCTTGCGATGCTTACTAGGCAGACCGTATATACGGGGTGGGACCAGGGTTCAAATCCCCACACAGCCTTGGGCCAGTCACTGCCTCTCAGTCTCAGAGGAAGGCAATGGTAAACTACCTCTGAATACCGCTTACCATGAAAACCCTATTCATAGGGTCGCCATAAGTTGGAATTAACAGTCCATTTCATTTTCAAGCATGATTGCACGGAATGAAATCCCATTGAACTCAATAAGCATGCAAATGATCAAACCTGCCCTCCCCTCCTCCTCCCACCCATCACCTCCCTTTTGGCCCTTCCCTCCACCCCTCCCCCTCTCCTTCCAATCTTCTTCCCCCTCCTTCTGCTCTCCTCTCCCCCCTTCTTCTCTCTCCCCTCCCCCCTCCTCCCCCATGGTCAGTAGATTGGACTGTGAAAGACCAACCCAAATGGTGTTTGCATTTTGACAACTTTGTAGGGCAGTCCAATATCTCAGAGAGGAGACTAGGTCTCCTGCTCCCCTGGTGCATTCACTACAGCTGTCCAATTTCCCTGCTTTTTAAAGTTTGATAGAATATCTGTGGGCTATAGGTATGTTCTTAAACCGCAAGGTTTTTTTGCCTATTAGTGAATATTCAATCTGCTTATGCATATTTGTATGGGGAAATGGTATTTCCTCTTTGGGGAATTGCTGCAGCCCCTGATCATTTTGGTGTTCTTGGCAGCGGTGCATCCTCACAACAGATTAGGCTGAGAGAGAATGACTGGTCCAATACCACCCTGATATCTGCCTTTGTTATCTGCAGGGTCACAAATGCATGTTTATTGACTAATGATGACTTAAATCCCAAGTGATGACTTGCATGTGTGAGTCATCACAGACAGAACTTTCGTTCCCTTTCCATCACCACAAATGCAGTGCTTTTCAATGGAGTGAGTTGGCAGTCATCAAGGCCAGCTTTACACATGTAGATACACATGCACTCTTAATTTTTCTATAGTTTGTGATTGGCAACTGGCTCCATTAGAAAGCAGTAGAAAAAAATTGAATTTGTTCCATTTTCTCAGAAGATACTTTATTTAAACGAAGGTTCATTGCAAAAGCAATATGCTCCATACAGAAGAATGACATATCATCTATATAACTCAGGGTATTCAGATCTCTACTTGCTAAGCAATGTAGCAAATTACTGTGTTGTTATAAAGCTAGAAAGATTTACATTTGCAGTACTAGCATTGTGATAATATTATAGCAGTTGGTTTTCAGATGGCAAGGTATTGCAATCAATTGTACATAATATCTGATTTCTTTTCAGCAGCTGTGTACCGCTGTCTTAAAAATAACATATTTATCTGAACTAGACAAATAATGGATTCAGTTAAAATCTGTTAATCTACTTGTGGCTTTAAAAAGACATGTGAGGAATCTATCTATGTATAGGAGTATATGTGATATGACTAGGGGCTGAAGCCCTGTTTGCTCCACTCACTAATCCCTGCCACTCCTACCATAGTAACCCTCTAGAGCTCCCCCTTCCCACCCCATGCAATTTCTAGGCTCTCTTTTCACCTTCTCAACCTCATTTCTGAACTCCCTTCTCCCTTCTATTCTACAGCCTCCACTTTGCCTTCCTGTTTTCACTTTCACCCCATGTTCATGTCTCCTCCTACACCTCCTTTTCTGCACCCCCTTGCTCACAGACCACCCACATTGTAACCTCTCTCTTCCCACACTTTGCAACTGCTAAGCACTCTTTTCATCTCTGCCGTCACTATTCTTCAACACCTGTTGTACCCGTTTTCTTCTTCACCCCCATTCCATGCCTCTTACTCCCTCCTTTCTTTTGCAAACCCTCTTTGCTCCCCTGTTCACCTTCACCCCTTTTTATTTCCTCCTCCCTCATTTTCTCAACTCCCCTTGCACACAGACCAATCCCATTTCCATGCCTCTTCCTCCTGTTCTACAGCCCCTTTGCAGACATACCTCCTATTAAGAGGTATAAGTAAAGCAGGGATGGAGGAACAGTGAGTAAAGAAGTGTTGGTTTTAAACAACACGAGAGGTTTCAATACAACAAGAAGGAAGTTGGGAAAGGCTCTGTGGTACCCATGTTAACTTTTTGTGTTAAGTTCTGTATCATACCCATCTCTGCTATTTCTCCTTGTTAATTTTTTTAAAAAAATACCGGCTCTCAATGTTTCTTCCTTCCCAAACTATTCAGACCTCTCCTGTTGTTTTCATGGAGCTGAGGCCTTCCCCTCAGCATGATGACATTATTAGTTAAATGTAGCATAGAAGAAATATGTTCTTGACTGTTTTTGACCACATACACCGATACATAGATTAAGTGAAATTTTGTTATGCCTCTCATCCAAACATGCTAAAGGAGTTATATGAAATCTCAACCGTGTAAAATCTTTCCTCAATGAGAAAAAATATATGGCCACCCACATAAATGACTTTAAAATGGGATTAAAGATATTCGTGGAGGGTAAGGCTCTCAATGGCTACTAGTCTTTAAGGCTGTATACTCCTTCCAGGTTCACAGGAAATATGCCTCTGAATACCAATAGCTGAGGAACAACAGCAGGAGAAGACTATTGCTTTCATGTCCTGCATTTGGGCTTCCATAGGCATACAGTTGGCCACTGTGGTAACAGAAAGCTGGATTAGGTGAGTGTTTGGTCTGATCCATCAGGGTTCTTCCTATGTTATTTTGTCTTTAGAGGGACAAAACACATTTTTTTAAAAAATGGTTTTGTTGCTACTGCTTCAGACATCTCTTCTTTGATTTGTTTCAATCTGGTTGTAAACCTTGTGGCTACTTCCAGTTATGTAATATTTGTATTACTTGTAATGTGAAGTACATTGCAGTTGTTTCAGTTGTTCACCCACACAACAACCCCATGGACCTCATTTTCCACAATACAGGTTAGGAAATCTGAGGCTAAGAGAGAATGCTTTCCCTTTCCTTACACAAGGAATTGATGGCAATAATAGGAGTTGTTGTTATGTGCCTTCAAGATGATTATGACTTATGGCGATCCTATGAATCAGTGACCTCCAATAGCATCTGTTGTGAACCACCCTGTTCAGATCTTGTAAATTCAGGTCTGTGGCTTCCTTTATGGAATCAATCCATTTCTTGTTTGGCCTTCCTCTTTTTCTACTCCCTTTTGTTTTCCCCAGCATTATTGTCTTTTCTAGTGAATCGTGTCTTCTCATTATGTGCCCGAAGTGTGATAACCTCAGTTTCATCATTTTAACTTCTAGTGATAGTTCTGGTTTAATTTGTTCTAACACAGAATTATTTGTCTTTTTCGCAGTACATGGTATGCGCAAAGCTCTCCTCCAACACCACATTTCAGATGAGTTGATTTTTCTCTTATCCACTTTTTTCACTGTCCAGCTTTCACATCCATACATAGGGATCGGGAATAGCATGGTCTGAATGATCCTGACGTTAGTGTTCAGTGATACATCTTTGCATTTGAAGACCTTTTCTAGTTCTCTCACAGCTGCCCTCCCCAGTCCTAGCCTTCTTCTGATTTCTTGACTATTGTCTCCATTTTGGTGAATGACTGTGCCGAGGTATTGATAATCCGTGACAAGTTCAATGTCCTCATTGTCAACGTTAAAGTTACATAAATCTTCTATTGTCATTACTTTAGTCTTCTTGATGTTCAGCTGTAGTCCTACTTTTGTGCTTTCCTCTTTAACTTGCATCAGCATCATTTCAAATCATTACTGGTTTCTGGTAGTAGTATGGTATTGTCTGCATATCTTAAATTATTGATATTTCTCCCTCCAATTTTCACACCTCCTTCATCTTGGTCCAATCCTGCTTCTGTATGATATATTCTGCATATAGATGAAACAAATAGGGTGATAAAATACACCCCTGTCTCACACCCTTTCCGACTGGGAACCAATCGGTTTCTCCATATTCTGTCCTGACAGTAGCCTCTTGTCCAGAGTATAGGTTGCACATCAGGACAATCAGATGCTGTGGCACCCCCATTTCTTTTAAAGTATTCCATAGTTTTTCATGATCTACACAATCAAAGGCTTTGCTGTAATCTATAAAGCACAGGGTGATTTTCTTCTGAAATTCCTTGCTCCGTTCCATTATCCAAGGTATGTTTGCGATATGATCTCTGGTGCCCCTTCCCTTTCTAAATCCAGCTTGGACATCTGGCATTTCTCGCTCCATATATGGTAAGAGCCTTTGTTGTAGAATCTTGAGCATTACTTTGCTTGCATGGGATATTAAGGCAATAGTTCGATAATTACTGCATTCCTTGGGATCCCCATTCTTTGTAATTGGGATGTATATGGAATGCTTCCAGCCTGTGGGCCATTGTTTAGTTTTTTCATATTTCTTGACAAATTTTTGTCAAAATTTGGACAGATTCAGTCTCAGTAGCTTGTAGCAACTCTATTGGTATGCCATCTGTTCCTGGTGATTTGTTTCTTTCAAGTGTCTTAAGAGCAGCTTTCACCTCACATTCTAAAATTTCTGGTTCTTCATCATATGGTTCCTCCATGAATGAATCTGTCGTTCATGTTAATAGGAAGTAAATGGAACTTAGGCTTATTTATTTATTTATTTATTATTTTATTCATATCCCGCCTTTCCTCCCAGCAGGAGCCCAGGATCAACATACTACACTTTCCCTCTTATCAATTTTAACTGGTGTAAACCCTCTTTAATCTTGAGGTGGGGGAAGGGGGAAGTTTTCACTTTAAAATTGAGAGCACAAAGAAATCATAATGATTAGATTCAGATAATCTAAATCAAAGACATTTAGAATAAGGAAGGAACAGAAAAAATAATGGAAGAACTAAACTCTTCAAGGGCGGTAGAAAAATGAACAAAACGCAGACATAGTTCCTTCAAAAGCTTCCTTTCCTCATTGATGAAAACAGAACAAAGAAGCAACAACTGCTGATCTATTATCATGAAATGATGGCTCCCACAAGTCTGAAAAATCAAGCCTAAATTTGGAAACCTTGAAATGTGCATGTGGCTTTTTAAATAGACTTCTCAAAACAGACTTCCTAAACCTAAAGGTTGCTTAGCAGGTGTTACCAGTCATAATGCCTTAGGTTGTTGAATTTTTTACAAGTGTCTTATTTTAAGTAAAGGAATAAAAGTCATGCTGGTCAGCTCTTTCCTTTCTCCATTCAATCAATTATTTTATCATCCTTCAGAAAGAACAGAGCAGTTTTACGGTTCTACTGATATGCCCTAAAGTAATGGACTCGCAGCATGAAACCCAGTTCAATTAGGACAAGGTACATTACAGGAAAAGAGATCATTGGTGGCAATGGAATTAAATAAACATCAGTCCTCACTGTGCCATGAATTGACTTTAAATAATTAATTATGTCTTGGCCTCAGTTTCTCACCCATAAAATAAAATTAAAAATTATTGATCTCAAAGGATTTTTTATTATATTGAACCCAAGGAAAGTTCTATGTACAGGACAGGCACCAGACTGTAATGGACCCTTGGTCATGAGACTGCAGAGGGCCCTCAAAGGCAGGGGCTTAAATACACCCACCTGCAACAGCACTTTCCACCCACCTACTCAAAATGGTAGCTGGGGCATGTTGATGCCCCCTCTGCCTCCTTGGTTTATGGCAAATATGCACTCACAGTGTGCTAATGCGCCAATGCAGCCAGGCCTATTTAAGCCCCCAGGGGCAGCAGCAGTGGTAGTGCAATGCAGGAAGTGGCGTGTCCAGCCTGTGCTGACAGTGTATGATGTGGGTGTTGCCTGGGATAGTGGTTCCTGCCCCGCGATCCATGCCAGCATTGGGTCACAAAGCATATGTTCCATAACCTGATGCTACTGCGGATCATGGAGCGGGAGCTGTACCCACCCATCCCCAGTTGAAGGGGCCCCTCTCAGCCGCAGGGGCCTTTGACCAGTGTCCAACCTGGTTACCTGCTGGTGTCAGGCCTGACTATGTAAATATATATAGGATAGTTAGGACTGGAGTCCGTAAAAAACTTTTTAGAGAGCATAGCAAGTTTAGAGCGGATTCCTTTGTTGAGGGTGGGAAACAAACCAGAAATCATTTAGAGCATATAGTTCATGGACAAAATCATGTTTATAAACTGTCATACTTCATAGTTACAACTATCCAGTGCTTTTTGCGTGTGACGGCACTCCCTGGTACAGACTACCAACCCTTCTTCTTTTGTGCTGGCATCCACAACACTTGTATCATGATATGAGTACCAGCACCTCATTTTTTACCAAATAAATAAATAAATAAATATTGCAACTATCCAAAAGTTAAATGCTACAGAAAATATTCTTAAAAAGCAGTAAGAGAACTCTCTCTCTCTGTCACACACACACACACACACACACACACACACACACACACACACACACACACAGACAAGTAAGCAGCATGACAATAAAAAAACCTTGGAGTGGATCCAAAGGAGAATGGAAATGATCGTGAAGGCTAATCAATGAGAACAATTGAAAGAGGATGGGGGAGGGAGACTCAAAGGCAGAGGGGAGTCCAGGTTTAAAGCCCTGCTAGGCTCATGCTGACAGGACAGAAGATAAAGGTGGATAATGTTTTTCTCCCCCTTTCCCCCCTCCTCCTGTCAGCCTGGGTTTGTTTTGTTTTTTAAAAAAGATTTTCTGACCCATCGATTTCTCTGGGAGGGAAAATAAGCACTCCAGCCCCAGGGCTGGTGTACATCTCTTCCCCCATGGCTGTTCTGGGGATGTGTTAGGAGAAAGTAAGGGCTTTGGATCCAGCAGATCCAAAGCTGCTCCAAAGCCTGCCTCTGGAATATCCCCTCTTCCCCCCCCCCTTGTAGCACCAACGGCTGAGCAATGGAAGTGGACCTCTGTCCACCGAGAGGAAGTTCTGCAAAACCCTATAGCACTTGATACACCCTCCCAGGGGCGATGGGATTGTGTCCTAAATGGTAAAATATTCTAAATAAGCGGTAATATCATAACAACACATGATTGAAGAAAGAAAGAAAAATACCAAAAGACCGGATATTTTCATATATAGAGAAAAAAGCTCAGGAAGGAGACATGGACTTGATGATATGCTTTCTAATATTTATGGAATATTGTTCTGTTGCTTTGAAAGACAACAGGACAAAAATGGCTATAGTTCAGCCAGAGTACCTCACAATCAGGCACCCCACATGGTGATGCTTCCATTCAATATTTATTTCATGACAACAATGTGGAGAGCATCCGTGCTACACAGTTCCTGCTCAGAAAGTTTGCAATCTATTATATACAATTTGCCAGCAATCTCCACATCATTCTTTTTTTATTAGTAACGTATCACAATGAACTCATTAAACTACAAAATACACTCACTGTATTACAATTTGGCTATATGAATAACAAACCTATATGAATAACAACTCACATATATTCCATTATAATTAAACACCTCCATTAACAATGTAATACAATGAGATATATCATTAAATCTTTATGACTTGAATGCTATAGAACTCTTTCCCAGATCTTTACCCTACATAATTAGATTCTTTACAAAAACAAATTTATATTGGATTATATTTACTCAATTCATTTGAATAAAACTATATTTTAGGTATTGTAAGCATCTGTCTATTATGTCCATTTGTCTTCAGTGCTTAATTCTGCCTTCCCTGCAATGCAGAACATATATTAGCTTTAGACATTGACAGTGCCTAACAAGCCTTATTGTTTCCAACAGAGTTTGCCCTTAGGCAAGTGTGTATAGCAGCAGTAGGCGACTTCCGGTTTGGCTTCTTCCGGGTAAGACGTACCTTTCTTTTACGCTGCTTATTTCTTCAATATAAGTGTTTATGGGACTCACTTTATTGCCTTAATTGGATAGCTAACTCTTGGGCTGCTGCCAAAGACTTTGAAGCCTTCCTTTAAACTGATTATATGAGCTTCTGAAGAGAGAACTCAGTTATAAAGCTATCGAGATCTTAAATCATAAATCTTAGCAGACCGACTCCCGGCTGCCGCCATTATAAATCACCAGACCGAAACAAGAGCAGAGCAAAGAACGTCCCGAGAGAGAGGAAATGGATAACAAAGCACAACATAACAGCTTTCAACCAGCAATCACAAGTTTTTTTCCTCCCAGACACAATTTGTCTCAACATACAGATCAGCCTCAAATAAATCAATGCGCAGCCCCTCTTTCTAAACAGTGCCACGAATGGTCACTTGAACGTCATTTGCCTGCTCAAATCAACTTTTTGAACTCAGCTTCCAAGAGTTTAGCCGAGGAACTTATGGATGCTGGCTTTAATTCCTCTCTAAATTCAATTTTGGAGGGACCTCCTTCTGAATTACTTACAATTGACTCTTATCAAGCGAGGGATGAGTCATATATACGCCCTCTTGGAAAGGAAGTAACATCTGGACTAGCCCCGAAAGCCCTCCAACAGAACGGGCAGTCACTAATACTGGAAGAATTACACTTAATCAAAACTTATATCACTGAAACCAATAACCTTCTCACAACTCTAGTCCGGGGGGTTGGGCCTTCACTACCCGGAAGCACGGGAGAGCTCAACCCCACGGAGCCCTCACACAAGAGTCAATCTAACAACCATTCTGATGGAGATTGTAATAAAAAAGATGTGACCTCCAAATTAAGGAACAAGGATCAATCTTCAAAAAGCAAATCGATATCAAAAAAGAATCTTAAAATAACAAAAAAAATGAAGAATAATAAACCTACCCAACAAAAGCAAATCAATTTTAAACCGCTATTCAAACTGATGGAATTAAAACCTAAACAAAAAATAGTAAATTCTTCCCATTCTGTTATTACTGGAAATCAGCCCATCAATCACCTTGCAGGCCGTACTTCTTATAGTACCCCTCGAGGCTCAGATCCTCCTTCAGTCATTGATATTGATGAATCTTCACCCTCTTCGTACACTGGGATAGCAAATATCAGTACTGACAATCGTTTTGAAATACCTAATACATACGTAAAATCTCGGAACTTAATCCTCCAACAGAGGAAATTGGTTATCTCCTACTGCCGCATAAGTCATGGAAACAGCTCAAATTATCCAAGCATTCCTGCTTTGGATTGGCGTTTTGGAAAAACTCTACATTCAGGCACACGTACGAACTATATCCATTCCATGACTAATATCTCTACCAATTTCTATGAATGGCGCCTAATAGTGACCCTTCACTCTCAACATATTGCCAACCAGATTTTCCGAATAAAAGATCAATTCAGAAGAGCCGGCTTAACGATCTCCAGGTATTACATCAACAGGGCTCCACCAACTCCCTTGATAGCTTTTTATGATCCAGGGGCGAATGCACCTGCTTTATTACTGCAAGACTCCTCAGCTGAGGCCATGGCCCAAACCACAAACTCATCAACTTCAGATACGCTATCACAGCACTCTCATGAGGATCCCAAATCCCTTTCAGCCTGTATGAAGGAGCTGGAACCTGAAGAAGAACAACTTATTGAACTTTACTCCCTTCTTCCTGATACTGAATGGTCACTACTTGTCAATAAGCTCTACCAACTGATACGACATTTTAAAACATCAGCAGCAGAGAAGGACTACTTGAACAAAACTTCTAACCAAAACTTTGCCGATAAGGAATTTTTGGGAGGCCATGTATCTCGACAGAGGAACCCTCCAGTGGACACTAATATAATTCCAACTCCCAAATTAATTCACAAACCGATCTTGGTAGGGGATACATGGGATAAAGCCAGACACCTATACCCGGAAGAACTAGGCTCTCCCTCTGGGCAATTTGACATATCCCATTTGTGTAACAACTCTACTTTGTCTCCTATAGCGGAAGATTCGATCTGACAACATACCCCTTCCAGAAAACTTGGAGCTACTATACCATCTCCACCTTGTCCCCCCAAACAAGATACAGTTCACTTTCTATCTTGGAATCTGGCCGGCTGGAACTCTAAACAAAATGATCAAGAACTCCTGGCTTATTTGGGTAATTATCATATAATCGCAATACAAGAGACCTGGTCCACTATGATACCAACTATGAATGGATTTTCTTCTTATCACCTTCCAGCGATGCTTCCCACCACTGGAAAAGGCAGAGCAAAAGGAGGGCTAGCAATTTTTATTTCTACTTCCCTATCAGTTCATCACACCGAACTTCACCCCATGGCAGACTTTGCCATGGCAGTTCTTCTCCCATTTCAAACGACAAATATTATAATTATCAATGTGTATATCCCTCCATCAAATCAATGGCGCCATATAGAAGCAATATGGGATTCTCTCGATAACTATCTAACCGACCTAGAACACAGATTTCCAAACGCTAAATTGATTTTGCTAGGTGATTTCAATGCCAGGATTGGTCCTAATAATGAGACGCTGTTTGCCTCCACCCTATGGCATGAGGAAGATACCGAACAGTACTCCTCTCCCCTTGACAGATCATCGAAAGACTCTAAGACCAATTATGGGGGGATATGTTTGACATGAACTGTGGGTATCCATGATCTCTTGATTTTAAATGGACTCCAACATATTAAAGGTAGCGGGGAATTCACTTTCATCTCTTCCCGGGGAAATAGCATGATCGACTATATTATAATATCAAAGAAACTATTGAGTCAAAAAATATCTTTTGCAGTTGGATCTACTCAAAACAGCGATCACCTCCCCCTAATATTCCACTGTCACATTTCGGAGGAAATCTGTCTGAATAAGAAATACAACCCAACCTTAAATCATACATATCTTACTCATAAAAAAACGATCTGGACCCCAAATCTGGCCACAAAAATTACATCTTTCCTGAATGCACCTTGGGCTTTGACCATCCGTGAACAATTAACAAACGATGTAAATTTATCCACTCTTTTCACCCATTATGACCAATTACTATCAAACCTAACCTCTCTCCTGTTACCTAAAACCACTAGAGCCAATAACAAGTTCCATGCCGCGTCTCGCTGGTTTGATGGCGAATGTTTAGATCTTAAACGCCAACTCAGAAATGCCTACTTACTTTATCGCCAGCAAAACCTTAACAGTCTCCCTGCCGAATATTACGTCATCAAAAGAAACTACAAACAGGCATTGGAGATCAGAAAAAGAGAGGCCATACAGGAGGTCTGGCAGTCTTTGATAATCGCTGCCAGATCTAAAAACCATAAAAATTTTTGGTCAATCATTTCCAACACGATGAATTCCTTACCACACACATTTTGTAACATCCCACCTCAAAAATGGGAACGTTTCTTCCTGGAATCTTCCCATCCAATCTCTCCAAGTTATATATCCCCCCCTGACTTTTCAAACCTCCCCCAGTGGCCCCCAGTTACGACAAAGGAAATTCTCTTTTTGATAAAAGGTCTTAAGACTGCAAAGGCCCCCGGCCCTGATAACATCCCCCCAGAACTCTTGATAAATTTTCCTGACTGGTGGGCCCCGATTCTAGCTAACCTTTTCATGAAAATCAATAATTCAGGTCAATTTCCACCGATCTGGCGAGAAGCTATTGTAGTTCCAATCTTTAAAAAAGGAGACAAAGAAGATCCATCAACCTATCGGCCAATTAGCCTATTATCAGTTATTGGAAAACTTTACGCGTCATACCTAGAAGAAAAACTGAGCAACTAGATTGAGGAAAACTCCATTTTGGGCGACGAACAGGCAGGATTTAGAAAAGCTAGGTCCACCCTTGATCATTGTTTTCTGTTGCACTTTCTAGCGGAAAAATACAAGAGAAACAGAGGAAATGGCCTTTATGTTGCATTTGTGGATCTTAAATCCGCATTTGACACAATCCCAAGAGACATCCTCTGGACAAAACTAACAAATCTATCAATAGACAAAAGACTACTTTTTCTAATACATAACCTGCATCAACACACTTCCCTTAGAGTCCGCTGTGGTTGAGACGGAGGTTTAACCAACGCAATTCCCATCAGTAAAGGAGTTAGACAGGGCTGCATAATTGCTCCCCTTCTGTTTAACTTATACCTTAATGATCTCAACTCCATCTGCATGTCTAATGATTATCATTCACCCAAAATTGGGATCCACCCTTGTCCTCTTCTCCTTTATGCTGATGACGTGGCCCTCCTTTCCCTCTCCAAGGTTGGTCTTAAGCGTCTTTAACGCGCCTTTATATCCTACTGTGAGCACAACCAACTCATCATTAACTACAACAAAACAAAAATTTTAATATTTTCGAGATATAAATCCTCTGGTTCCTGGACAGTAAATGCCCAACAAATTGCACTTGTCCCACATTATAAATATCTCGGAATTATTTTTCACTCTACGCTCAAATGGAACACCCATATAAGGGCCGCTATACTAACCGCACGCACAACTGTTAAAAACATCTTATGTTTCTTCTTCCGTAAGGGAGGAAGATATGTGCCCGCAGCTACCCAGGTCTTTCAGTCAAAAATCATTCCCCAGCTTTTGTTTGGAGTGCCCATCTGGATACATGCACTGGCTTCCCCCATCGAGGTAGTCCTTTCCTATTTTCTACGATGATTGCTGGGCGTACCAAGATGCGTCCCAACATCTGCCCTAAGATTAGAACTTGGCCTTCCTTCTATTCAATGCCAGGCTTGGACGCTTACTTCCAACTACTGGGCCAAATTAGCCTACGAGCAGTCCATGGGCTTCCTAAAATATCTTTGGAACGATTCTTTTTCCTCCACCTGGAGTAACAAACTTTTGAGAAAACTTTCCTCTATTGGTCTATCTCACGAATATTTGACAACTCTAACGTCAACCTCGGCTAAAGCCCTTATTCGTACCCGTCTTTATGACATAGACTTCCAAACTACCCTCACAAATGCTACAAAAATCTGTTCCCCTCTATACTTTAAACTAAACCCAGAACCCTTTAAATATGCCCCATATCTGGACTTTCTAACAGATCCAAACCTTCGGTTGGCTTTTACTAGGGCTAGGTTCAATGTCATTCAATCCGCATTACTCACAGGAAGATTTCAAAAGATTCCGCTGGACCAACGTCAATGCCCCTGTGGCAATGACGTTATTGAAACGCTTTCACACGTTGTATTTGACTGTCCACTATACCACAACATATGCTGCCATTCATTATTAAATATATTTCAACACCTTACTTTAATGGCTCCCACAAATAAGATTGGCTATCTCTTATCAGGGCGCAATAAAGGAATTACTATAAAAGTTGCTAAATTCATCCATTTTGCGCAACGGATACGTTCAGAATTTTTCCAAGCCTAAATTGCTCCATCCCAGTGGATTCCCCTTTAACAATAATTTGTATTAATGTACCAGTTCACTTGACATGTATATATGTTTAACTTACATACTTCTTTTAACTGTTTTTATTCTGTATTTCGTAACTGCCTATAACTGGATGAGTCTTTGACCGCAAATAAAGACTACTACTACTACTAGCAGCAGTAGGCAATTTGGTACCCTCCAGATGATGTTGGACTCCAAATTCCATCAGCTTCAGCCAGCATGGTCAATGATCAGGGACAGTAAGAGCTGTAGTCCAACAACATCTCTAGGTCATCACTTTGGGTACTCCTGGTGTATAGGATTGCAGCCTTAATTATTATACAACATTTGATCTTCCATTGCTTTATTGATGGTTAAGCAATTATTCTTGCACCCAGTTACAAATGGAAAATAAACTCTATTTTCTTCCTCAAGCCCAACTCCTCTAAGTAATTTAAACGGAATGGAATGGAAACCCAAGCCTGTTAAAAGCTAGTGTGTCTGGAAGAAGGGTGTAGCCTTTGTCATGTCACCCTGGGCTCCTTTTGGGAGGATGGGCAGGATATAAATTTAATAAATAATAACAATGTGATGTTTATTTAAATGGAGGAGCATTCAAATTCCTCAATGACAATCCACAGGATAGCTGCACTGTATACTTTTAGTGAACATGCATATTGGAAACACCTGGTTAAATCCTACCTACAATGGCTATGATCCTAAAACCTCCTGCTTTGTGTGAAATTACTTTTATGGTTAGTGAACAGAAGCCTGTTGCAAATAGTATTGCAACACACATTTCAAAAACAGTTGCATGAGGCTACATGGCTGTTTGGCCTCACCAGCCCTCTGTTGATGTGTTGGGGAGCATGCCTCTAGAAGGGCACTTTTACAGAGGGAGCCTACATGGCGCGGTGACTGCAAGGGGTGTGGCCAGAAGGCACTGCCTTTCTCTTCCCCTCCCATGAAACAGCCAAATAGGGCTAAACTGGATTTTCAATTCTAAGCTCAATTTGCAAGATACAACCACGACTAAGAAAAATATCAGTTCAGTTAAGCTGCACAAGCTGAGCAAAATGGCTCAGTTCTGCTGCACATCTGCCGCACTCACTGCGCAAAACTGCTGAAGCTTCCAATGTGTATAACTGTAGCAAGAAGTGCAAAGCATAACCTTGACAAAGCATGCTGCCAGTTCTGAAAGTCATTAAAACCCACACAACCACTATCACCCCATCTTCAGGATATTATGCAGGTTATGCATTTGATAACATCTGTTCTAATTGCTTTTCATGTTATGAAGGAAATGGTGTTGTATCCTGCCCTCTTCTGAGTTTCTTAATTGCATTAAAATGGAAATGTCGGGGTGATGGCACCAGCAAGCAATGGGAAGTTAGTTTGTGCTACCAAAGGAAGGGCACTGAAGTTTACTCCAATGCAGATGGAGAACAGCACTGGCAACCTTTTCTGCAGAGGTGAACTAAGAGTTGGGTGGACAAGAACTTTATTTAAGACTTGAATGCTGCCCATCAGTACTCTCAGATAGCTCAGACAGTTGTAACATATAACATCAAGATAAAGTAATACAGCAGAGCATGAAAGCAACAAAACAAGCACTTTTCACAAGTTGTAGTCTGTAACTCCATCACTCCGATCATTGGCCGTGCTGCCTGGGACTGATGGGAGTTGTCCACAACATCTGGAGGACATCACATTGGCTGTCACAAGACAGAACAATGTGTGACGGGTAGGGGATCCACATTTTGGTGCCAGTTCGATTTTCACTCCATAGAACTTCCTTTCAGTACTGCTTCATCAGCGATCAATGTTTGCTATTTGCAATAAATACTGATTCAGTTTCCCCCTGCAAAAATATTGATATTAATATCAATATTTTTAAAATATCATTTTTCATTTATTTTTAAAATATCAATATTTTCCTCAGAATGTCAGCATAAATATTGCTATTTTGAGGGAACGATCAATATTAATATCAATATTTTGAGGAAAATATTATTAATATCAATTCTTAAAGGTTCTTTAAAGCTTCAGCTGCAGAAAACTGCTAGAAGAAAACCCAATCCATGAGTGCAAAAAAAAGTGACTAAATAGGAAATCCGGTGTCAAATTTGAAGTTGGTGAAATTTGAGCACATCCCTAGGGACAGGTAAAAGCCATAATCTGGGAAGTAGTTTTCCAGCACCATCTGGGCAGGATATAAATCTAATAAAATAAATAAATAAATCTTCTGCAAATAGAATAAAATTTGTCACCCTGGGCTCCTACTGGGAGAAAGGGTGGGATATACATCTAGTAAATGATTATGATGATGGTGGTGGTGGTAGGAGTGAAACCACTGTAAGATAGTGTCCCCTCCCCAAATTCCCAACCTGGGCATGTATTCAGGAGAATACCATAATCCAGGATAATTAGCATGGGCATCACATTCCTTCTCTCAGCATAGGTAATCTAACATTTCTACAGCCATGTCTGAAACTGGTTCAGAATGAATCAGGATAATGTCTCATCTAAGAATGTCAGAAGCAGACTTTAAGCCAGGGTTGGGCAACCTGTGCCCCTCCAGCTGTTATTAAATACCCATGAGCCCCAGCTCATGGTCAGGGATGTTGGGAGTTGTAGTCCAACAACATTTGGAGCACCACGGGTTCCCTAGCCCTGCTAGAAGTTGAAAAGAGGAGGTTTTGAGAGTGGGTGAAATATTTCCCTAATTTGCAGGGGAGTATCGGTAGGAAGGGTTAAGCACCTCTCTCTGATTCTTCCTGGCAAATTTTCCACTCCCCCTACTTTCAGCCAGCAGACCTGCATTTGGGAAATATGTTTTCCAGCATAATATTGCCTCATCCTTAGAGTCTGCAACAAGAAGCATTCTGATTTTATTAGAATTATTATAGAAAATTAATTTTTAGTTGGTTTTTCATTTATTATCTCCTAAAGAGTCATAAAGGTGACCCCATTTGTTCAAAAAGCAGTCATGTAAAAACAAATACTGGATGTCTTTCCAAAACCTCAAAACTCCCAAACAAAAAATCCATTTTTCTATCATGCCCTGTTCCTTCTAGGTGAGATTTCTTTCTTTAAGCCAGGAGCTGCCTAACGTTATCTCACGATGCTGCCCTTTTGGAAGGAGGGTGTTGCATTAATCCAATAAATGCAGTCTTGTGTCTTGAGGATTATCATATGTAGGAAACAGGTTGAGCCAAAAAGAAATTTATGGTCTTGGGCAATGTAATGCAATATTTGTTCAGAGAGTTTTGAAATTCAACCCATCGTGAGAAGACCAGACTCCTCTTTGCTTGCTAATAACAATAAAGAAGCTCCAGTAGTTGCTCACTCACTCAAATTTTACCTTAGCCTAATCAGAATTTATATTTATTTGACATGTGCCCATCCTTTGTCTGCACCTATACTCATTAATAATGCAAAGTATATGTAATTTATTGCAATTGTGCCTTCTACTGTGAAAGCAAGAAAAGTATATAATGAAGCAGATGACTTTGATTGCCTTAAATCAGTTTCATCCTAATCTTTTGAAGCTGGTCTGGCATTCTGGAGGTCATATAGGATATTTAACTCAGAGTAATAATCTTTTTGTTTAAATAGACCCTAAAATTATATTCAATTGAGTCTACCAAGGGCTGGTTTGCAGTAAGCATGCTGTAGAGCAGGCCACCGCTAGATCAGAGAGCCCAGCTGTCATGCCCTTTTCTGAATGAGAGCTCTGAAGTGTATCCAATCTTACTCACTTCAGTGAAAGATGCCCTAGTCATTCAGAATAAAGAAGATACTCTCTCATAATACAGTAGAAGAAAATGACCCAGCTTCCAATCGTAGGTTAATTTAAAAGCCCATCAGGTAGTGGGGGAAAGAATAGATGCAGGTTGTATCCTGGTTACTTTAAAAAAAAAAAGGAAGGGCAAACTATAAGAACATAAGACCCTGTTAAATTAGGTCAGTGGCCCATCTTGTCCAACATCCTGTTCTCACAGTGGCCAAGCAGTTGCCCATGGGAAGCCTGCCTGCAGGACCTGAGTGCAAGAGCACTCTTTTCTGCATTTTGCATTTCCTGCATTGTGATTTGTCCTTTTCTCTCATCCCACTTTTTCCTCAGTTCCGTATTGGTAAATGACAAAGCTCAGGATATTCCAAGGACTAGGAAATGAAATGCTCCATCTGCACTATACATTTAAAGCAGTATCATACTTACAGCCTCCCCAAAAGAATCCTAGGAAGTGTAGTTTGTTACGAGTGCTGAAAGTTGTTTGGAGACCCCCTATTCCCCTCACAGAGCTTCAATTTCCAGAAATTTAATAATCAATCTCTCTTTCCAGGGAACTCTGGAAATTGTAGCTCTATGAGAGGAATAGGGGTCTTATAACAACTCTCAGGTTGTAAAAATAAGATTGTGAAGTATAAACCTCACCGACCTGGGAACAAGCAAAAATCAATATCTGTTCAAAGTTGTTTATGGGCCAAAGCGCCAGGCCCAAAGATTTAGAGCACTATTCTTCAACCTTGCTTTCCCATATATTGTTGGACTACAATCCTATCATCCCTGGCCAGTGGCCAAGCTGGTTGGGGATGGTGAGAGTTGTAGTTTAAAACATCTGGGGACCTAAAGTTGAAGAACAGTGGCTTAGAGAAGAATGGGTGCAAACAGTTTTAAAACTGAAAAAGGGAGAGGTTCAAAAGAGAAGGCAAAATGGCAAACAGGGCCCCAAAGGCCTCAGACCAAGCAAAATTTATAAGAAAAACTTGAAGCTAGCAAAAATAAAACAAAGAAGAAGTGAGCTCTAGCACCAAATACAGTCCTTTTCTCTCATCCAAAGTTTTCCTCAGTTCTGTGTTGGTAAATGACAAACCACAGGATAAGTACCTGAAGAAACAGTTTTTCATTGTTTTAAGATGATGTGACCTCAAGTCTTATCAATGAGCAGGGAGACTCACGAAGGTCACCCAGTGCTGCTAGCCACGTGGAGTAACAAAGATTGTACTTTCTTTACACTGGTGCATTGTCATAGCTTGATTACAGCCTTGTCAGCATTTCTGCTTCTTGCACACTCCAGACAGAAAAAACATTTCTGTTCTCAAGACAGACATTCTACTTCAGCCTTCTTCGGTCATGAACCAGTTTTCTTCCATTCCACTCTACGGTTTCTATGGATTAATCAAGACCTGGGCAACCCTTCTCATTTGATGTAAATCAGAAGGGCTTTGGTGATCTGAGGCCATGCTATAGTCTCATATTCTTCATTAACTTTACTGTGTGGCCCACAAATCCCCATTTGGTGTGTCTAACCATGCTGGTAGTCAGTCATCTGTATGCTCTGACCACATGGCAAACCAAGTATGAGAGCCTATGAGATTCTGTGTGGCTAGCCCATCGGGAGAGCTCCTGGACTGCATGTTGCAACATCTGCATAGGCAGTTTAGTACCTTTGGGCCCTAGTGACCTCATTGACCCAGGATTAGGAATGGGTGGGAAATTCAAATCAGTTTGCATTTCAAGCCAAATCCATCAAATTTGCACTTTCTGAAACAATAAGAGAGAACTGAAACACTGCCATCCTTTGAAATTTGCATATATTCAGATTTTGCAATGCAGCTTGCTAACCAAAATGCTTATGTTAGGTGTGCATAAAAATGAATACAGTGAAAATAATATGCAAAATGCATTATATGATGAGAAATTACTTGCAAAAATGTACACATAAGTCAAAACTGCCTACAAAAATGTTTATTGGGAGAAATCCACACTAAAATGCTAGAGCTGGAGAATTTTCATGAGTTTTTTTAATTTGCAAATTGCTGCAGAAATGTGGAGAACTGAATTTATACCTGATGGTCAAACACATGATAATGGCTGTCTCCATTAGAAACTTCTGCCAGAAGTAGCTGCATCACATAGTTTTATGGGAACACAATCCTGCCTTGTAGAGTTGTAATACTCTAGATCAGGATGGTTAGATTTCAGGTTTTTGGTATTTTTTTATCATCATTATTATTATTACAAAAACCCAAGATCTACCACCCAGAGCACGCCATAAAATATATACACTTAGAATTAAATAATTCTTAGCCCAGGGATTTGTTTTGAGTTCCAGAATTGAACTGAGCTCATTTCCATACTAAAATCCACTCCTGATTACCAACCCCCAGCTTTCTTCTTTTCAGCAGTATAATGGTGGGGTGGTCATTTTCTTGTTTTCATTGTGAAACAGGAGTCTGAAATCCCCTCTGATCTTCCCTGAGTCACCCTGAGATATACCAATACATTTTGATCTACTTTCTGCCCACCCTGCATTTAAAGTGCTATCCAAAAACTAAACATTATGACATAGATCATAAAAGAGATACTGATGATCACTTTTTGAAACTGAGCTACAAACATTTCCACTGAAAAACCATAAAAAACACAGCCCTGAGCTTTCCTGTCGCCCAAATACTAGGAAAGGCTTTCCAGGGGACAGAGTATGTTATAGTGGGAGCAGCAGGCTGGAAAGCCCAACTGATAAATTATATAAACATTGATATTTTGAGTGTAGTTCTGTACATTAAAATGTATGATATCCTCAAGAAATAATCAGGTGTACCATGTTGGAAGAATCATTTCAGTTGATACTCTTTTAAGCAGCTTGTTTTTGTTGCAGCCCCCTCCTCCTCAAAATGTTTTCATATATAAATATTCAATATATTTAGGTCTGCACTTACATAAATTTATCTATGAGTAAGTTCTGTTGATCTCAATAGGATTTATATCTCAGTAGACATGTATAGGATTGTTCCATGGAAGTCTGCATCAAAAACCATAATACTTTAAGAATAGCAGGCAATGAAAAATGCAATATTTTAATAGCTGTAATTATGATAGTTACAGGAATTGGTATTTTCTTTTTTAAAGTTGGTGTTTTGATTTTAAAAACTTAAGAATCTGCAGGAAAAATGAAAAGAGTAAAACTACATTCCTGTTTCTGCCAAAACTCTTTCTATTGAATGTACCCCTTGACAGGAAACAGTTTCAGGAAGTATAACAGACCCAGCATGCCTTGCCTTGTTGCCAGTAAAAGGGAATTGCTTCAATGGTGCATTTAATAAGTGTCATTGAAGCCATTTTCTTTTCCTGGGAGCAAATGTGTATATAACGGAGACTGTACACTCACTGACTGTTACATGTGAATAGCTGTACAAATGTACAGCTCAACTACTTGTGTACTCAGGTACATAGACTGTACACTTGTTGAATGTTACATGTGAATGACTGTACGAGTGTACAGCCCAACTGTTTGTGCACCCAGGTACACAGACTGTATACTCGTTTAAATGTAATGTGTGAACAGGGCCAAGGTCTTCCTGAGCTCTGGAGTACTTTTTTTGTACTTTGATTTTGCCTCATTCTTTGATACTGACTACTGGTTTATGGCTGCAACTCCTAATTTCTGGTTCATCTCAGACTGTTGCCATTCAGCTCATTATATGGTTGGATGACCAGCTCCTCACAGGATTAGAAATAAGATGTGGGATATTTTATGTAGCAATTAGTCATCTTTTCTTGCACAGAGAGATTGCTCTGAACATTAACTTCTAGTGGCAATGTTTGCTCACTGGCCCTGACACCCATGAAATTCAAACAAAAAGTTCTTAACTGAGAAATTTTTTTTGCTTAGTCTTAAAACAAACCAACAAACTTTACTCCACAGTGGAGGCTGGTGGCTCCAATGTCAGTGGGGCAGTGAATTCACTCCAGGTTTTAGTCTGAATATTCAAGGAGCTGTCCAAGCTGCTGAACTTATTTTGGGAAGGTTTCAGCACTTTGGGCAGCTCCTTGAAAGTCTGGACTGAACCTTGAAGCGGATTCACTGTACCACTGACATCAGAGTCAATAGTCTCTATTGCCTAAAAGAATGATTCCACAAAGTTGCTTCATTAGTTACGGTGGTGTGTATCCATGTGGTAAGTCTTTAACATAGGTTATGAGATCCATGTGCAGCAATAATCATACGGAACCACACAATTACCATAACATGTGAAGGCAACTTGGGAAGAATCACCCTTGGGGACTACCCATACTATTACGGAACCCCTTTCAGAACTTACTATAAACTGATTGAAGCTGTAGTTTTGTGTTTTTGGAAGCTGTGTTTTGTTTGATCCCAAGGGGCTGTAACCTTTTACAATTGGGATTTTAATTAGAATTGCAATGAGATTATTTTTATTTTATTTTATTTTAGGATTGTAAGCTTTAATTGGTTCTTTAAGAAATGAAAGTTTCTCTGCCAGACTAGATGTGACATCAATTGTGTGAATGTAGCTAACATGCATGTTTTACAGAAATGTACATAGGAGTCTTGGGCGGCCCAAACGTATGCTGGTATTCAGAGGATGGATGGGAAAGGAAAGCTTAACCCTTAACCTCCCTGACATGTTCACAATGAAAACTTCTCCTTTGTGCTATTTGCATCTGGATGGAAACTTCCACAGGTGCTCCTGGTGGTCCCAAAGATATTTGGGGTCCATTAAATGCTATTTACATTTTAAAAAAACATTCATATTAATGCCATGTCTCATTTGGCCCTCAGATGGTCAGCCGGTGAGAGTAACATTTAATTAGGAAGATTAAAAGGGGACAAAGTCCATCTTTTGAGGTCAGTTTAGATCTGATAATTGGAGTGCAATAGGGAATGAAAAACTAATAGCAACCTTTCTTTCTAATCATGAGTGATAGCTTTTCTTCATTAACTTCTCTTGGTTCCATCAATATCCCCAAAAGACCCCTGTATTGAAGCTTGGGTGATTTGCAAGTTTGATTGATTGATCAGTTAAGAGGCAGGGGACCGATACTTTTCTCATTCATCCTTCTGGTACTTAGAAGAGGAGTAGAAAGAAATATATTCTATGTGAATGACTGGCTCCAAAGGTGGTGCCGATGTGAGAGATTTGGATTCTGCAACCACGGAAGATGGACTGCTGGCAAGTAATGGGTTGTATCTCATAAGGATTGGGAAGAATGTGTTTGACCATAGCATGGAGAACTTTGTCAGGAAAGCTTTAAAGTGAATCCTAAGGGGGAGGGAGACATAAGCTTGGTGGTAATGACTGATGAAGGCTTATGCACAGTAACAGGAACTGAGAGAACAGCTCTAATGGGGCCCAATAATAGTCTTCATAAAAATGTAGGAAGGAAGCCAGGCCATAAACCATATGGTCTTCAACGTCTGTATGCTAATGCCCAGAGCATGGGGAACAAACAGGACAAACTTGAACCCTTAATACAGGAAGGTAAATACAATGTGATAGGTATAACTGAAACTTGGTGGGATGACTCCCATGACTGGAACACAGCAATTGAAGGATATAACTTGTTCAAAAAGAACAGAAGGAATGGAAAAGGAGGTGGAGTCGTGCTGCGCAGGGCAAAATTGCGCTGTTGAGACAGACTCTATGGAAATGCGAGAACCTGCTGAACAAGCCCGACGAATGAGGCTTCACCTCACTAATGTGGACTGTGGCTTTTGGGGAGATTGAGACGGTCCACAGCATGCTGGAATGGGGTGCCGATCCCCACATCCTCGCAAAGGAATGAGAGAGCGCCCTGTCGCTTACCAGCACCGGTGGCTACACAGACATTGTTGTCTTGTTGCTGGAGAAGGCCGTGGATGTCAACACTTACAACTGGGTAACTGTCGCAATGGAGGCTTGGTCCGTTAGGGCAGATGGGACTCTGCCCCGCCAGCCTCAGTCTGCTTTCAGCTAGCCCTGACTTACCTACCTCCTTAACAAGCAGCCCAGGCTGTCAGCTCCGTTCTCCTCTGCCCTCTGTGTTGCTTTTGTAGAACTTTCCTCTTCTCCCAGGCATTTTAGCATGTGTTTTTAAACTGTTTTTAATTTTTTTTTAATTGTGTTATTAAATTATTTTTTGTGTTTTAAAATTTGAATATTTGTTTTTAATGTTTTTCATTGCTGTAAACCGCCCAGAGAGCTTTGGCTATGGGGCGGTATATAAATGTAATAAATAAATAAATAAATATGTTAAAAATATATATCCCTGCACAGAAATACCGGAGGATGAGCTTGGTAGCTCCACTGAGAATATCTGGATTAAAATTAATGGGGCAAGGAATAAAAGGAACATGATGGTTAGAGTCTACCGACCACCAAATCAAGGAGAAGACAAGGAGGACGTTTTTGAAAAGCAAACTGTCAATTTTTCAAGGAGACATGATGTAGTAGTAATGGGGGCCTTCAATTACCCTGATATCTTTTAGGAAACATATTCTACCAAACACAACCCCTCCAAGAAATTCCTGACTTGTGTTGGAGATAACTTTTCCTACAGAAAGTGGAGGCAGAAACTAGAGGATCAGTTATCCTTAACTTGATTCTAACCAATAGAGATGACTTAGTGGATGAAGTTATGGGAACTCTGTGGGAAAGTGAACATGAGTTCTTGATTTTAAAGGAAGGAAAAGCTGAGAGTAACTCTAGATTTCAGGAAATCTGATTTTAATAAACGCAGAACAAAGGTAAGTAAGGTTCCATGGCAAGTGATCCTAATGAAAAGGAGCCCAGGATGGGTGGGAGCTTCTAAAAAATGAAATTCTAAAGGCACAATGGCAAACAATTCCAACAAGGAAAAAAGGGGGAAGACAGCAGAAGAAGCTAATGTGGCTTCACAAAAGGTTTAGAGATCATCTGGAAACAAAAAAGGACACATACAGGAAGTGGAAGGAAGGCCAGGCCACAAAGGAAGAGTACAGACAGGTAGCACAAAATTGCAGCGATGGCATCAGGAAGGCTAAAGCTGAGAATGAGTTCAGGTTAGTGGGGGATGCTAAAAGCAACAAAAAAGCTTTCTTCAGGTACATCCATAGTAAAAAACAGAGAAAAGAAATGGTGGCACAGCTACTCAATGAGGATAGCAAAATAACAACAGATGACAAAGCAAAGGCAGAAGTACTCAATTCCTACTTTGGATCAGTCTTCTCCCAAAAGAGGGTCTAAGACCCTACTGGCAAACATGAAGTTGAAGGGGCAGGATTGCAGCTTGAGATTGATAGACAAATGGTCAATCACTTTGAAACAGCTCAAACCTGCAGGGTCCGATGAATTGTTTCCCAGAATACTGAAGAAACTGGCTGAAGAACTCTCGGAAGCACATATGATCTTTGTGAAATCGTGGAGGACTGGTGAAGTGCTGGATGACTAGAGGAGGGCTAATGTTGTCCCTATCTTTAAAAAGGGCAAAAAAGAAGGAACATGGGAACTACAGATGAGTCAGCCTGACATTGATCCTTGGGAAAATTCTGGAGCAGAGTATAAAGTGGCCAGTCTGTAAGCACCTTGAAAACAACAAAGTAATTACCAGAAGCCAACATGGATTTATCAGGAACAGATTCTGTCAGACTAATCTTATCTCATTTTTGATCAGGTAACCCCCTTGGTAGACTGGGGAATGCTGTGGACATAATATATTTTGATTTCAGCCAAACTTTTGACAAAGTGCCCCATGATATTCTGATTGGCAGGCTAGCTAATCATGGGCTGGATAGAACAACTATCAGGTGAATCCACAGTTGGATAAAGAATCATACTCAAAGAGTGCTTATCAATGGTTTCTTCTCAAACTGGGAAAAGGTATCGAGTGGGGTATTGTAGGGCTTGGTCCTGGGCCCAGTGCTCTTCAACACTTTTATTAATGGCTTGGATGAGTAGAAGCAGGGGACTCTTATCAAATTTGCTGATAAAACAAAATTGAGAGGGATAGCTAATACCCTGGAAGGCAGAAACAAAATTCAAAGTGATCTTGATAGGCTGGAGTATTGGGCTTAAAACAACAGAATGAAATATAACATGGATAAGTGCAAAGTTCTACACCTAGGAAAATGAAAATGATCTTGGAATTGTTGATCACAAGCTGAGTACGAGCCAACAGTGCGATGTGGCTGCAAAAAAAGGCAAATGCTATTTATGCTACATTAAAAGAAGTATAATTTCCAAATTTTGTGAAGTATTAGTTCCCCCGTTTGGCAATGGTTAGGCCTCATCTTGAGTACTGCATCCAGTTCTGGGCACCACACTTTGAGAAGGAAACAGACAAACTGGAATAGGTTCAGAGAAGGACAACAAGGATGATCAGAGGATTGGAAACAAAGCCCTATGAGGAGAGACTGAAAGAACTGGGCATGTTTAGCTTCGAGAAGACTGAAGGGAGATCTGATAGCACTCTTCAAGTACTTGAAAGGTTGTCACACAGAGGAGGGCCAAGATTTCTTCTTGATCATCCCAGAGTGCAGGACATGGAATAATGGGCTCTAGTTACAGGAAGTCAGAATTTGGAAAAATGTCCTGTTAGAGTGGTGTGACAATGGAACCAATTACTTAGAGAGGTGGTAGGCTCTTCAACACTGGAGGCATTCAAGAGGCAGCTGGACAGCCACCTGTTGGGTATGCTTTGGTTTGGATTCCTGCATTGAGCAGGGGGTTGGACCCAATGGCTTTATAGGCCCCTTTGAACTCTACTATTCCATGATTCTATGAAAAACCCTTTTAATCAGTTGACAGCCTAACCGTGCAATTCAATACATGTCTACTCAGAAGTAAGTTCCACTGAATTCAATACGCTTACTCCCAGGTATATGGGTATAGGATTGCAGCCTTAACTTTATTGCTGGTCAGCCCAAGTATCCAAAAAGGGATTGACAACAAATTTAAACAAAATAAATAAATGTGATCTTGGGCTATTTTTTACTAGTGCCATAATAATGAACAGCAGAGTTTCCAAAACTGTCATCAGTGAAGCACCAGTGGTCTGTGAACTTCATTCAGGTGGCCCACGATGTGTCCACATTAAAGATTCATATTGATTTTTGATTATACTTTTATTGCTTCTTTTATTACTTATACTGCATATTATTACCTTGTGAATTGTAATACAGATTGTAGTGCAGTAACATACAATACAAGAAACAGAAGATGTAATTTAAGTACAATTAAAAATTATGCAGCATATAGCACAGTGTGTTACAATTGCTACAACAGGCAGAAAAATCATTAAGTGGTCCTCCAAGACCTTCAGCAATTTTCAAGTGACCTGCGGGGGAGAGGAGTTTGGTAGAGAGCCTTGCTATGGGCGGTATAAAAATTGAATTAAATAAATAAATAAATAAATAAATAACCATTGCTCATAGGAGATAACCTGATGGAAACTCTTTCTATCAGAGTGCCACTCCCACTGACATAAACATGCCAAGCTACACCTGGTGAAATTCTCTCTTCTGCACAACTATTAAAGGTGCAGGAGCCCTGTACTCTTTTTCACCTAAAAACAACTACCCAAAGGCTAAAATGACTTCACTGGATTATAGATGAAGCTCTTCAGCTGTTACTGATATTTAGGACTGGCAACTGCCTTTGGATCCCTAGGGAAGTCTGTATCACATGTATCACTAGAGTAGATCATACTATTGACTGCGATTGGTTTTTGTCTTTCTTTGCCCAGGTACAATTATGTTCACATTGTCACAACTTCCCAGTGAGCTACAGGAGATATGTGAACAACCTTTCCATGTCCAAGTCTGCATTCAGAACCTAGTTTGATGTGACATATGTGTATTTGCTGGCATATCCAAAAGCCAAACATGGTCTTCCTCAAAATGCATATTGATATGCAAGGCTATGTTTGTGCATGAGTTTATAGACATTTAATCAATCCCACAGTCACTTTTGGAAATAAAATTGCCCTCAAAATAAAAGGTGCTGTCAAAACAACATCACTGTGTGCATATAAAAATAGGCAAATGCATCTAGCCTCAAATAAAATGTAAGATCCCTGTCACTGCATATGTAAAGCACTTATAGTACAAAATGAAAAACACCAAACAACTTACAGGCCCAATCCTGTTAAGATAAGCTTCAGAGGCTGCTTGTGATCTCACATGCACCACCCTGTCCTCCTTTGAGAAAGGGTGGGATAAAAATGTAGCAAACAAATACATCTAGGATATTGGATCTGAATTTGTGAGTGTGGCATTCTTATTACTGGCTTAGAGAAAAGCTAAAAAGCATTGTGTGCTTGTGGGATTTTGCTTTTCCACAGCCACCCTGTGCAGTACACAGACTCATGAGTTGTATGACCTACAGGCTGATCACCCATTAGTAGGGTTGCCAGGTTCATGGGCTGAGACTGATCCTGTATCTTTAGGAGAAGAGAAAGTCAGCCAAGTGCAGGTGTTCTTGCAACACTAATGGGAAAAACCACAAGGTGGAATTCTTCCTTCCCCCTGCAAAACTTTTAAAGATACAGAAGACCTCTTGGTTGCCAGCCCCGGTCTCCAAGAGGTCTTCTGTATCTTTAAAAGTTTTGCAGGGGGAAGGGAGAATTTCACCTTGTGGTTTTTCCCATTACAGAGTTGCAAGAACACCTGCACTTGGCTGACTTTCTCTTCTCCTAAAGATACAGGATCAGTCTCAGGCCATGGACCTGGCAACCCTACCCATTAGCAGTAGTGTAGTAGCATATTCAGAAGTGCAGAGTCCCTTCACAATAGTCACAGCCATGCCTCCCTTTTTTTTGCTGCTGGATTGAGAATGAGATCCTTGTTAATGCCTTCTTTCACAACAACAGATGTCCCTAGGAGCCAATAAGCATGAAAGGGAAGAGTGTTAGCTATTGAAAAGAGCCTTCTCAGCAGCTGACTTATCTCCTTTCACTCTGATTGCCTCCAATCAGCAGGAAAGGACAAGGAAGCATTTTAGAAGACTCTTCTCAATGGCCAACACACTTCACTTTCAGGCTGGTTAGCTCTTAGCTGGGACCCTGATGACTATACCCCTGCCCATTAATAGTTGTGATGAGCCAAAGTTCTAAAAGAAGTGATGGTGTATAATAACTTTTGCCCTCTGCTGATGTGGCACAATCACATCAAACAAGTAACCTGTATGCAACCTTATAGCAAAATTGTGCCAGCTTGTTACACATCATTGTCTTCATTGCAAAACTCAGATTCATCTAATGGGTATCCAGGTCCAGTTGAATAGCTGTTCAGAGCCTTATTCAGGCATTTGCCTGAATGAAGATATGTTGAGGAACTAGTGGGGTGCACACACTAGCCCATCCCTGCTGGCTGTAGCCTCAAACCTTTGCTTACTGGGTGGAAATTTTGAAAAGGCCTCCTTCACACATTTGGTTGAAGGCACTTAGAATCCTTCCTGTGATCAGGAACTCTAATCATGCAGGGTTCCTGATTGTGGGGAGGCTTCTTATTGCATTCAGCTGAACATGTGCAGAATCCTCTTTCAGACCTTTGCTCTCCATGCATAGGGAGGTGGAGGGTAGAGGTGGCAGAGCCAGCATGTACAGGGATGTTGGGGGGTGGCACCTATGTGCTTTATCCCTCCCTCACATGTTAACTGAATCTCCAAATAAGTTTCAGATGTTCCTTTAATTCCGTCAGTAATGTTATAGTCTGCAGCGTTCCTGATAAAGGGCATTTGTAGCTTCCATTTTGCATAAGAAAAACTAACATAAATATGTTCTTTGTGGGATAAAATCAAGGGAGGGGGGAAGGTGAAATAGTAATATTGTGCAAAATAAGATATTCTACCACTATGGCATAGGTATGACATCCGTAAGTATTTTTGGAATAAATCTAGGTTATGTATCAGCGATTTATCTTTTACTGAGAAGCCGATCTGTAGGCCATTAAACATCATCTGCATTTTAATTTCTAGCAATAAAAGTTAAATGTCACCAAATTACTGTGGCATTTGTGTTTATCTGTGCAAATAAAATAAGTGTTCACTCTTGAAGAAAAGTTGACTATAATCTAGTAGAAGCACTTCTGCAATTTTTGTGTGTAATTTTTGCTGAAGTTGGTGATTTGTAATTTGTGCTATTCGTAGAGGTGAAGGACACAGCTATTAATTGGCTTGATCTCACTCACACAGGATAGGCAAACTGTGCTTTGTATACTGTAAACGTAATGGCTTGGAGTCCCAACTGGAACTCTTGTTGGGTAATGGGCTTTCCCAGCCCAAGTTCCCCAGTACAGCCTTGTACCTCTTAAAAGTCACTCTTGAAGCTTTAGGGTACCCTCCAGAATAGTGTGAGACATGGCATGGGTGCCTCCAATGGGATGGGGAATCAACGGAAAGAGGGAGGGGGAAATAAAGATCAAGGTTATTTCCAAATCAGGTTTTAAAGAGGGTGTAGCTGATACTGAATTCAGCGGCGTCACTAGCGGGAGTGCGGGGGGGGTGCGGACCTCTGGTGTGTGCCCTCCCAGGGGCATGGACGAGGTGGCTGGGCTTGCTTGCACGCACGCATGCACGCGCACTCAAGGCCAGCTACCCCGTCCATGCCCCTGGGAGGGCACGCACTGGAGGGGCACCCAGCTGGAGAAGGCTCCCGGTCTCACCTGCCCGCCCGCCTCCAAGGAGGAGTTGGAGCAGCCTTGCCGGGCAACTGCACGGGGCGGGGCGGCTCTGGGTGTCACCCCCCTCATGGTGACACCGGGGTGCGGGTCGCACCCTCCGCACCCCGGTAGTGACGCCCCTGCTGAATTTTGTTTTTGCAATACTTAATTGAAATAGATTCTTGGATTACTGTCATTGTTTAATGGAGATCTGCCACAATTTTTTATGTAGACATGGTTGAAGATGTCTTGCTGCCTAAGAAAACAACCTGTAGTTACAACCTTTTGCCATAAGGTCCATTGGACTGTTGCCAATTACAAAGTAGCATCCTAGGTACTTGACAATCTGCTGTGCTCAGATAATATTTCCAGTGGAACATATTGAAGTGTATGAGGTCCTCATCAATGGGTACTTCCCAGTCCAACTGTGTAGCAATGCTTCCTACTGAAGAAACCATTATGGTGAGAATAAAAAAGCAGTGAGGCTACAAGATCTCAATAGAACTCAGCAGTTTCTCTGAATGTGTGTGTGAAAATGGCTCCACAAACTTGTGTTGCTTTCTCTGTAAAGGGTTTGTTCAGTGGAAAGGAGGCCTGCCATTGGCTTTTTCATATTTTTCATATTTATTTTAACAATGACAATGAGGGTTTCTTACTGACAGCTACAAGCTCATGGCGTCGCTCCCACCCCCAAACATAATGCCTAGGTACAATGTTATTGCAAGGCAATGGAGGCAAAAAGGCAGCCACAAGATGGCAGTTATCGAAAAGAGCTTCTTGACATTCTTAAAGATAAAAATAAACCAGAAACTGAATTAGCTGTATAGACTTTTATTTTCAGATAATCAAAATGAAGCATTGCATAAAGAAATAGTTATTTTCCTGCCTGCAGCAGTGAGGATGGAAATAGCAAAAATAATAATAATAATAATTAAAGCCAGTATCTGGCTGCAAATGGTTGGATCAGCAGGATTCAGCAGATGGTACTAGCAAAAAAAATTAACATCATATAGTTGTTTGATCAGAGAGTTAACCAAGAGACACAATTTCATTGATAGGTGGTTGCCATTCATTGTGTATATCATGGCTCCTCATCTGTGTAATGCATTCCCCAGTGAGGTCCGCCAGGCTTCTTTGTTGACATCTTTTTGACATCAGGTAAAATCTTTTCCCCAGGCTTTTGACAGGCGAAGATGATATTGTTTGTTATTAGTGTGCTGCCAAAGCTTACTGTGGCTGTTGTGGGGGTGATTGTTGTTTTGTTATTTTGTCTTTATGGTATAGTATATTTATTTGTGTTTTTCACAGTGTTGTAAGTTCCTTGGAGACCTTTGGGTAACAAGTGACTAACATATCATCATCATCATCATCTCTGAATGATGGGTCAAACAATCTTCAGTCACTGGCTTCACCAACTTCCTTTTAGACTGGATAGAAATTAAAACAAGCCAATTTTTGTAAGAAATGTTTTGAAATGAACAGAAATAATGGTTCAGGCACAAGCTTGAAAGTAATGGTTTTTTTGTTATCTGTTATTGTTTACTGTTTTATTTTGTGAATGTATGTTTGTAGATGCAAAACCTAATAGAAAGGGGAGGGAGGGAGAGAAGAAAACATCTCTAGCCCAAGTCTCTAGCTCTTCCTGCCTTTTTGGTAACAGATCAGATCCTCATCAGGCTGTGAAAACTGCAAAATCCAAGAGGCAAAAAAGAAGATGAGGTCTGGTGGTAAGTCTACCTAAGAGCTGGGCCAATTGTTTTGCTGCCACACATGATATTATTCTCTCCAAAGTGAATGCAGCTCCTTATCCACAGACCCGATAGAGGCATGTGACGTACTGGAGTGAAATTGTGCCAAGGTTGGGATTGACAGATTTAAGAACAAAACAATGATAAAGAATTTCCATGATACCTTGAAACTGAATGAGCTGAGAGCCTTCATCAACATGTGTGAGACAAAGAAGGTGAAAAGCAATGAGCAGGCAATCATTCTGAAAAGAGACAAGGTACTCTGTGATGACACAAAGGCAGAACCTTCAGGTTGCAGATATTCAAGCTATGTGAAATTGCCCTGTAGTGGCTTGCCACCCGTTCCTTATTTCAGTGAACAAGTACTTATGTATGAACTCTTATTTATTTGTAGGATGCACGACAACTGCAAAAGGCGTCTAATAACATGCCATTAACATGCCGACACATGTAACATGGCATTTTTATGGTCTCTTAGTGTATTCCTTATTTTGGAGTTCCTCAGCTGGTAACCCTTCCCAGGTAACTAATCACAGATAATCTAACTGAAGAATGTTTAGGAGGATTTTTTTAGAAGTACTCCCACCTTTGGTGGCATGTCCCCAAGTAAAGCAGTTCTGGGAGGAAGTGTTCAAGGAAATCTGCAATATTATTTAGGAACCTGTACAAGGTACTCCACAACTTTTTTATTGCCTGTATTTGACCAGGAAAACTTAATAATTAAATCCAGGGACATTGTAACATTTTTACTGGTTCCTGTGAGTCAGACTATTGCCCAACAATGGAAAACACTGCACAGTTTGAACACTGAAACCTGGTATAGTAACGTGTGGAATGCTGCCATCTTAGGGAAAAAATGGTCAATCTCTATAGAGAATTGAAATGCCAGATGTTTTTCATGTTATATGGTGGGACTTTATTGTATATGCCAACAGTGCAATCTTTTCTCAACAGCAGTCTGCAGTATCCTTAGAAATTTGGGATGCGTGAATAAAATGTAATTAAGATTGCTTCTGATTATGCACCCATGGGACAAACTTGTATACGTATAATTGGTGGTTGTCCTTTCCTTCTTGCTTTGTTTTTGTTTTGTTTTCGTATTTGTTACTTTTGTTTTATATATGTATAAAACCAATAAAATATTTTTAAAAACTATTTTTTAGGAGGAATCACAATTTTTAGGAGGACACACTAAGAGCTGAGTTCTGAATACTACCTTTGATTGAAAGTTGCCTCACAGTGAATACTATCTATATCTACTCCCTATTAAGTAAGTAAGCCCCACTGGAGTCAATGAGATTTACTTCCAAGTAAGTGAGTATAGAATTGCTGACTCAGACACATAAGTCGATATACCTTTACTCACCACTCATAAGCTGTTCAGTACTTGTTTTCCTTCTGCATTGGCATATATACAGTATGTACCTTAGCCCAGTCTGCGTCTGTGCTGAAATTGCTTTTTAAGCTGTTTTTAAACCTGTTTTTTAAAAGCTGTTTTGATTTAATATGTTTTGAAGTCTTTTGTTTTTAAGATGTTTTTAAGTGTTTTTAGTGTTTTTGGTTTGCTGCCCTGGGCTCCTTCTGGGAGGAGGGCCGGATATAAATTTAATAAATAAATAAATATATAAATAAATAAATAATACACTTTATTGTGTGCCACAGGAACAGGGTCAATGATGCATTATATATTTTCACATACATGAAATAAGGATCGATGAATCTGTCAATTTTGGCTCTTTAATTTCTCATTTTTTCCAGTCTTAAATTCAGTTCTTCACATTTCTGTAGCAATTTGCTATTTTTTTAAAAAAAGAAATCCTCATGAAATTTCTTCAGCATTTTAGTGTGAATAACTCCTAATAAACACATTTTTGTATGCAGTTTTGACCAATGTACAGATTTTTGCAAGCAATTTCTCTAAATGCATTTTTGTATGTTATTTTCACAAATATATTATTTTTTATGTGACCTTTACCCTACTACATACATATTTGTAAACATTCTTTGGCTGGAGAACTGCATCACAAAATTCGTATAAGTGCAAATTTAGAATAATGGTGTGTTTCAGTTCTAATACTGCTGAGGAAAGTGCAAGTCTGATAGATGTGGCTTTAAATGCAAACAGAATAGAATTTCCCCCCATACCCTACATGAAAACAAAACCAGATGTGCAGACACAAAGAAAGTGAGATGGAATACTCTTAACAGTACAATGCTAGAAGCAATGGGAGCATGAGTTTCATTCATTGAATTTAATAATCTATCCCTATTGAGACTGATTATGCTTGTTTATATCTGAGTAAAGAAATTATAAAAATGAAAGGGAGACTCAAACGCAAGGAAATAGAATATGTTAGCTCAAAATGTTTGTGATATCACAGGAGCTTGAAGAGTGCTTTAAAAGAGGATTAGACATATTCATAGAGGATAAGGCTATCAATGGCTACTAGCCATGATGGCTATAGTCTCCCTCCAAAGTTGGAGGCAGCATACTTCTGAATACCATGTGCTCGAATCCACTGGAAGGGTGTTCTTGCACTCAGGTCCTGCTTGCGGGCTTCCCATAGGCATTTGGTTGACCACTGTGAGAAGAGGATGCTTGACTAGATGAGCCACTGGCCTGATCCAGCAGGCTCTTCTTATGCACGCCACCCCACATTTTTCTATTTTTGAAATGAAGTCATAATGGTAATGAGAATGCAGGTGGTACAGCCACACATTCTTAAAGGGGATGGGCTAGGTCAAGGTGTTAAGAATTCAAGAGAGGTAGGTCTAAACTAGAAATGTTTCTATTCCTGTAATTGCAAATAGTCCTAAGAATAACAACAGGCACAAGGAAAAATGATTTTTTAAATAAGATACAAAGATAAATTGGGTTGTGACAGAAGTTGTGTGGCAGAAGTTGGTTCTGTTTTTCAGTTGCTGACATATAAAACTCCTGGCTGAATAAGTTAAGAATTATTCCTATTTGAAGGTAGGAGAACTGCAAACTAAGTAGTTGTCTGTACTTTCATTGTGTCCAAAACCACCATGGCTTCTCCCTTTTCACTCTGGGGATTTTAATGGACTGATTGATAACCATAGCACTACATAGGATTTATGGGGTCAGAGCCCATACACTTCTGCATTCTCTCAGGGCCAGACCAGACACTAACCTATTTGTGACATTAGCCTTTGCATGGTTGTTTTCAAACTGAATAAAAGTACCGGGAGGTGGCTGAACCAGGTAGGAGAGGGGGCTTAACCATTTGCCCCCATCATAGTCCTGCTCTGAATTGGTGTAGGGTGGGCACGCCTGCTCCTGAATGGGTGGAAAGCTGCCACTGGTTCCATAGAAGATTTCCTCCCATTGCAAATATTTGGAGGAACCATGGCAGAGACAAAGGGTTAAAGCCTACCCCCCATACCATTGTCCCAGTCCAGTATGACATGGACATGGACTGCCTTCAAGTCGATCCTGACTTATGGCAACCCTATGAACAGGGTTTTCATGGTAAGCGGTATTCAGAGGTGGTTTTACCATTGCCTTCCTCTGATGCTGAGAGGCAGTGACTGGCCCAGGGTCACCCAGTGAGCTTCATGGCTGTGTGGGGATTCAAACCCTGGTCTCCCAAGGCATAGTCCAACACCTTAACCACTACAACTAGGCTACTTTAAAAAAAAAGCCACACAAGTAATAGTGTTACATCTCGTTTGCCCCCTTGTTCCTCAAGCAGAAGCCTTCTGAATAGGCTCATTCTCTTCAACATTACACTTGCAGTCGATGAGTGAAATAATACGCAGACAACAGGAGCTATGGTTGAATAAAGGGCCACTTTATTAAATTATAAACAAGAACGTTTAAAGCGACCTGCAGAGGTGAAACCTAAGTGCGGGAACTAACTATAGGCAAGCAGCTTGCCCTACAGCTCTCGGGCGACCAGCCCCTGCTGGGGCAAATGGCAAGCCCCCTTTTGCTTACCCCTTGCCCCGGCCACACCTTGTAGGTGAGTAGGGCGGCCTTCCCACGTCACCACCCCCCGGGGCCGTAGAACCCTCAGGTGGATGAGGTAAGTTGGCCCCAAAAGCAGTCCATATCCTGCCCTCGGGCCGTATAACCCTGAGAGACAGGCCTCCGGAACCACCAATCACCTTGAAAGGTGCCTAAGGGGGCCACCTAGCTGTCATTACCTATTTCCCCTCCCGCACTTTACCGCCACAAAAAGGGGACAAATCTCTATTTAGTCCCCTTTCCCCCACTGCGTAGAAGAACTTCCAGCAGACTCCTCTGCAGGTCTTGCAAAAAGATGTTGTTCCCTGTGTCTGACAGGTGAACGCCATCGGCCCTATAGAGTTCAACCCTAGAATGCTGTATAAGTGGATGCGGAATGGGCAACCCACCATCCCCAAGAAGCGACAACCGAATCTGTCGGTTGACCCTCTTACATGCCCAGTCTATCCTCCTGGGGTCCCAAACTCCACGCCATTCCCTGCATGGCAGTATGTCTGACCAAAGCAGACAAACTGAAGGCCAACGCTGCCTTATAACGCGCATGTCGCTACATGCTTGAATAGTAAGGGCCCTGCCCTTCAGTAAACCCAGGTCATTACCTCCCAGGTGAATGACCAAAATGTGCGGAACGTGACGGACTAACCCTTGCCGGAACAGGGTGGGTAGGAGCCCATCCCAGCACATCCCTTGCCGGCCAAGCCATTGTACAGTAGCTTGTTGACTGAGCCCCAGCTGCGAGCCCATCCGAGACGATGCGGCCCTACGGCCCGCCCAGAAAATCATGCTGTGGCCGCAGATTAGGATGCGCATCTGCTCTGTCCCCCTCCAGCAACCTGCCAAAACAAGGCAACACCATTAGGCTTCCGTATTACCATGCCCCCTCATGGGGCGGACATAACTCCTGTAGGCCCCAGAAGCCCACCTTCCAACAGCTTGCAGCCTGGCTCGTGGAAAACCCAGCCCCGCTGCCGTGGAAGCCGCTCCAATTCTAAAAGAGTGGGTCCCGAAACATGATGGGTCTATTCCTAATCTGTGTAGGGCCTTCTTCGTAAGTGCCCAAAATTGATATTTAGTGAGGGGATCACCATTCCTGTGAACAAATAAATATCCACTCACTGCTCCTCTAGCTGTCATAAATGTTTGCAGGGCCATCACTGGGCAAATGTGTGGCAAGGGGGAGGGAGCTAAAATAACAGTCCGTCCCCTACCCCTTTGGTCAGTCTTAGACCTACGTAACGTAAGGTAAGCGCTGCCTGCTTTCATATTGATATCTGACATTAAGAGGGCGCGCTGTGACTGGTCCATCTTAGACCCAGCCACTACTTCTCCAATCCGAAATGCCCCAAAAATCATGTAAGGGACACTGCTTGAAATAGCTGTATTTCATAGGTGGAAGAACATACAGCTGATCATTGGCTCATGAGTTTCTCCAAAAGCTCTGGAGATATAGGATGGTGGTGATCGGGGCAGCTGGGCGCTCCCTAGCCCACCCAGCCAACATGCACCGGACCCTAAAATCCATGGAATGATCTCGAAAACCCTGTGCCTTAGCTAGAAGTGGAAAAACTCCAGGATCCTAATCTGCAACAGTTAAAGCATGTCCCTGTGCAGCTTGCAGCCCTGGGCCACAGAGTCAATCTTGATACCCAGAAAGGTGAACACTGGGGCAGGATCCTCCATATTCCCAGTTTTCAAGGGAACCCCCAGTTACATATCCATACTATAAGCTGTGACCTCAGGTGCTAACATGCACCCCAAAATCTGCTCTACAGATGAACAGCCCATCATACAGATAGTGCCCCACTGTTTCTGAGTCCACTTGTCTCCTGACTGCCCCCTACCAGAAGGATCTGAAGCACTCCATGCGAGAATTATAGCAGTCCATAGGCAATGCTCTGCCACCTGTGCGCACCATGTTAAATGAAGCATAGAGCACAGGTCCTAGACTATCAGGTATGAACCCGTTACTGCCTGACCCCTTAAATAAGACTGGTTGTGAATCAGGCGTAATTTGCCCACTGCCTTTTAAGGCCCTACCTGACTGGGGTGGCCAGGAAGGGCCAAGAACTCTGCCCAACTGTACATCTTTACACTCTGTCCCTGGCAATTACCGCCATAACTAAAACAGATTGAAGATTGTAGGCCATGAAGGCCAGCCGGGAGTTGGAAGCCATGACTGCCCCCCCCCCCAGAAGGAGCTGCAGCACTCCATATGAGAAATATAGCAGTCCATAGATAATGCTCTACCACATAAAAATGCATAAGGCATCTCTATCACAGGCGCGCACCATGTTGAATGAAGTGCAGCGCACTATCCCAGGCTATCCAGTATAAACCCATCACTGCCTGACCCCTTAAACAGGACTGGTGGTGAATCAGGTGTAATATGCCCTCTGCATTCTAGGGCCATAACTACGACAGATTTAAGACTGTATGCCCTGAAGGCCAGCCGGGAGTTGGAATCTGGGATCAGGAAACCAAAAGAAAAACACCATAACACAGACAAACCTCCCTTTAAACCGGGTAGCCAGTAAGTGAAGTTTGTAGTACCTCAAATCTAACTGGGGAGGGACACATGTCCTTGAGCAGCTTAAGCTGGAGGCTTCCTCTTACCCCCTTGAAGGCCTCCGGCCTAATATCTCACTGCTGCGCATATCCTTCTGCAAAGAAAGGGAGTAAATCATTTATGAGTAAGTACACTTTACCAACTACTATTCCATGGCAGCTAATCCAGTTCCCCTAAAGCACAGAGACTGAGGATATGCTGCTGTCACCAATATTTGGACCCACTGCAGCTTTCTCCTAGTGGGTTTCCAAACAACCATAATAATAAATGTTCAAATGCAAAATGTGCATGCTACATTGATTTCAAGTAACTGATATCAAAATAGAAGTGCCAATATAAAAGTTGCATGCTATATATGACTACAGGTAAATGATATCAGAAATCCTAACAAATAAGGTTTTTGTTGTTGTTGTTGTTACAAAATCATCAGGAAAGGGTGAAGAGTCTGCCTGGAACTTAAAAGGCAGCTTCTGTGTCAACAACAATCTAAACTCCTGTCAAGGTACCCCTGCTTTAGTAAAGTCTAAGATCCTGGAATTAGGATAAGAGCCTTATAAGCAGTCTTGCTGTCCTTTTTATTCCTATCCTCCCATCAAGCCACATTATAATCTGCTAGACCTTCAATTCCATGCAGAAGTTTGCATGTCCTTCTTTAGTACAACAAATGCATATGCTTTGTTTTTGATACAAGACTAAATTCAAATAAATGCAACTTCTGTCTCAGAGGTAACAATTAGCATGTCACTGACACTTGAAAAAGGATCACTGTCAACTAAGTTATGGTGATTTAGACATTTTCTAGGAAAACCTTGTCATCTGTGCACACCACTAGTATCTAAATGGAACAGGCACAAAGTCCCAGAAGGCTCACCCAGCCCCACCGAGGCCACCATATAATGTAATGATAATAGAATTAATTACCTCAGCCTAATATATTCCTGGGCCTAGCAAGAAGTTGGAAGCTTAGCCAAGTGTTCCGTATCCCCCAACAGCCACCATGTAATAAATTAATAAAGTACCTGCAACCTAATATAGGCCCAGGTCTAGAAAAAAACTGTAAGCCTAATCAAAGAGCCCCGCACAATTGCCAATAGAGGCTGCCAGGGCCTCACCCACATCCCTCACTGTGTTGCGCCCCCTACCTAGGCTGAACTCACACCCAGCCTTGGCAGTCAAAGGGGGAAATAGGGCCTGTGTTGGCAGGCTCGAAAAGCCTGTGCAGCTGTCTTACTGGCTTGTTGTAAAAAGTGTAAAGTGTGAAGAATTGTGTTATAACACAGCCTCCTCCCATAATTTGCTCTGAGCCTGCAGTAACTGGCCCAAGGTCACCCATTGCGCCTCACAGCAGTTGGGGAGACTCGAACCCTGGTCTCTTGGGTCGCAGTCCAACACCCTAACCACTACACTAAACCACCTTTTCTCCCACAATCTGCCCTGGGCTAAGGGTGTGTGTGTGCTTTTAAATGCCCAAAGGCCTAGGCAGCAAGGGGGTGCCAAATACATATATAGCATGTTTATTAACTTGATATGTTTATTGTATTTTACTTTATTTATAAATGTGTTTCTTTCTTTTACCATTATCAGCCCAGACGCTTCCTGCCCGCTAGGCCCTTTTAACGAGGCCTGCTGGCTAGGCACATGCCCCTTTTGGCCCAACTCTCTCCTTCTTAGGAGGCATTGGGCTCATATCTATTTATCATTAATTATTTAATATTTAATGTAAATGTTCAATATATCTAAGTGGTACTCTTATATTACCTTCACCCCTTTACCCTTTTATGGGGGGGGGAGAAATCAGCAACCCACAGGGATGCATCTCTCTCTCTCTCTCTCTCTCTCTCTCCATCTATCTATCTATCCCTTTAACTGCCTAAATATACTTGCGTAATATTTAAATGTATGTGGTTGTAATCCTTGTTTAACATCCACTCCCTCCTCCCTGTATAGGGGGGAGGATGTTTGTGTAATCTTGCTTAACTTGGCCAGGCCTCACCACCAGGCCACCTGCAGCCACGCAGCAGCATTAACAGTCGTTGCCCTCATGGCTGCCACCTTAAATAGGCTGATCAGGCCCAAGCATCGACCATGCGGCCAGAAAATGGCCACCGCTCTCTGTCCCTCGCTGTTCAGTAGCTCTGTCTGTCCCACGCCGTCATTCTTCCTCTCTTCGTCGTCGCGAGCCAAGAGGAAGTCAGAGGGGGCTGAGCGGGCTTAAATAGGCCCGTAGCTCCGCCCCCTCCGTGCGGAACATTGTGCGTCATCCCAATGTGACGCGCGACGTTCCCTTCTTCAAAATGGCTACTGCGACTTCACCCTCGGCCGCAACTGTGCTACCGCTCCCCAGAGCTTCGCGCAGGTAAGCGAAGCTGCATTTCCCTTGAAGCCTTCTCTTTAAGGAGCTGTGGGTCCTGAGAAAAGGAAGAAGAGACCCAATGGCTTCAAAGTCCAGACCTGAGCTTGAGCTGCTTTGCGCATATGGAACACTGTCCCGGCGGAGGTGAGGCAGATGCCAACATTGCACGGGTTTTGGTGTGCCGTGAAAACGTTTTTATTCCAGCAAGCATTTCAGAAATGTTAATTTTATATTTTTACCTTTAATACTCTACCGTTTTTATGTATGATGTATATTACTCTGCTGTTTTATTCTGTTGAGAAAATTGCTTGGAGATCTATGATTATGAGTGATCCATAAATATCTTAAAATAAATACATAATGCATAGGGCAGGATTTTGCTGTCAAGGGTTTCATCCCTAGATTGCAGCACTCTGTCTAAGAATTTTTTCTTCTTCTCTGTGTTACTGGAGTTGTAGTTGCAGTTCAACAAAACCTGCACAGACAATGGAGAATATTCTAGAATAATAAAGTTTAAGTACTAATGCTGACAGTCTGTGAGACTTATGCAGTAAGTGGTTAATTCAGCAGCCATGCGTTTGCTGTACTCAAGACAATTCAGGATAAGAAGCCATACTTTATAGACAGAACATCTCTAAAGCCCGTGGAGAAGTGGAGAAGGGCCTAAATATTAGTTCTCATTGCAGGTGGCTAAGAGCTTCTTCATGGTGATTCCTGGGACCCAGAGAAGGAAGATAAATAGTCAACATCTGGTCTAATTAACATTTACTTATTTCTCTTAGTGTGACATTTCATTAATAAACTCAATTGCACAGCAGAGCACCTCTGGATACCCGCACATGTGGTGATTTGGAATCTCAGTAGCTCTTGGCCAATCATAGTCACTGCAATGATGTCAAGTCATTCCCTCCAACCTATCAGACTGTTTCAAAGCAATTGATTCAAAAGTAGGTCAACAATCACTTTTAAAGTCCCTTCTTCCTGCCTGACACTCTCATCACCTTGAGTCATAAAGCTCTGCTGTCATGTACTACTTTACTCTTCCATAAATGTTAAGACAAGCCCTGCTTAGGCCTCCTGCTCTGCTGTGAAATGTTGTGCTTTCATTTTATTTGTGCCTGAAGGAACAAAGGAGTGTGTCTGAAGTGCAGACTCATTTACAAGATATATATATATATGTAGGTTTTCATGATCATACTAGCCCAAGCAAACTTTTCTTCTGCTTGATAGAAGGTGAGGTGATGGATCTGACTACGTGTGCTGGCAGGTTGTGATGCCTAATGTATTTAATGTGCACATAGTTGTGAGGAAAAGAGAGGTTAGCCTTGGGGATAATACCCTGTGGCAAGCTAAAGACACATGGTGGAGGGTAGGGTTCAAATAACAGTATGAGCCACTGAAACACTGAGATTGGACTTGAAACTGGGTTTGGTGTGTCACAATAAATATGATTATGAAAATAACAGAACAGAAGTAGAAACATGACCCTAGGAATGGTCTTTCTGGAAGGAGAAAAAGGATGAACTCATGATGGAGGTGAACTCCTGCTTTCAAACTTCATGAGAGATGATTCAGATTTTACTGCAGCAATGTGGAAAACGTCTGCATACGCAAGGCCCCATTTGGCTCTGGTGATGTCTGGACTGAGCTTCCCAGGTAGTCCTGCTAGATTGTAGGTGCCCATACCAGTGCAACCTCAGAATGTGTATTTATTGTTGATTTATTTTTTTTCTTTTCTTTATATATCTTTACCTTTACATTTTTTGTACATATTATGGTCTTCTGTGTTTGTACTATGTAAGCTGTTTTTTGATCCTTTGTGGCAATGTATGTTTATTTTGGATTTGAACGTCTTAATTAATTAATTAACTAAAAGAAAGAAAGAAAAAAGGTGGACCAAGATGTGAGCATTTATAACACAACATAGAGTGGGTTAGTTTCCAGCATCAGCATCCTAGCTGCAATGTTATCAGAACTTAGGGTCTGATTGACTTAAACATTTTCAAATAGGGTTGGACGCAGGCAAATGTTTAACAACTGCATATAAAGAAAGCATGAGGAGGTGGCAATATTTGGTTGGGTCTGGGAGTGGGGAAATACATACTACCAGGCAGGGATTGCTCTTCAAGGCAGCCAGAACCTATATAGACAATCAATCTTTCTTTATTTCAGTCAATGACCAGCATAAGAAAGCATTCAAAAACAGCATAAAATGTATTGTCCTGCTGTGAGGAAGGGTGGGATATAAATCAAATAATAAACAAACAAACAAATAAATAATACATAAAATAGAATAAGATAGGATATGATAGCACACTGTAGAACAAAATAAGACATAGGTATTTGTGGAAATATTGCAGAAATTTTGTTAAAATCACAAACTCCAAAAGGAAAGTTATAGATTGGCTAAAATTAATTCTTGACAGATTTTACACCTTGCAGTTACACTGAGAGAAGTATCTGCATTTTGATGGGATTGAAGTACAGAGACATAAAATGCATCCAATTGTTCTGGCAGTTTCAATAGGAGAGGTTCAGTAAAATTTGCATAAATCTTGGTAATAAAGACAATACAAAAGAACATGAGTCACGGATTTGACCTCTCCAGAGTCACAGGAAAATTGCTTTCACAGTAAGGGATTTTTTTTTTTTGCATTCAAGTAAGAGATTTTTACTCCAAGACTGATGAAAGAACATTTAGGTATACCAGTGTAAGAGCTCTGTGATACTTTTGGACCAAGAGCATATAACGTTTGCTGGCGCTGGAGTGCTCTGTCAGAGTATAATTGGATGTTGAGTCTAGATCTTATTGGCATACCACATCTACCATGTGTTGTCTAATAATCACTCTGGCCATTGCAAACCCCAAAGAAATAAGGCGTTCCAAACAGAGTCCATATAACTGGAGCTTTAGAAACAGAATTTGCTTCCAAACTGACTGGAAGTCATCTTGTAGTGTTAAAGGATGTAGTATTAAAGGAAAGAAGATTAACTTCAGCCAGAGGTTGAGAATGGAAAACCAAATCCTGGATTCAGCCTTCTGAAGTGCAGCCTCTAGTCACAGGGTTGCATTTGGGAAACAGTGACATACTTGTGGAATAGCTCTCAAAAATTTAGATTGAACTGCTTCCAAAGAAGCGAAGCTAGGATAGGGGCCAAGTTGTGTATATAGACAATCAGGCATGTATATAGAGGTGACAGAGTCTGCTCCTTTGTCTGAGGGAGGAAGATCTACACATGAAACACAACCACTGCTGGCAATGTAAACAACCTTATTGAAACACGTTTTTAAGTCACCTTTTACTAAGAAAAGATACATGTATTTGCAGAAATATTACAGGAATTTTGTTAAAATCACAAACTCCACTACTTTGAGACCTTTTTGTTGGAAGAACTTTTAGAATATTCTAAATAAATGCAAACAAATAACTAAATGGCATGATATGGTATGACGTTTTTCTGGATTTTGAAAAGGGAGCCTGGCCCCAGACAACCTCTGGGGGTGAAAGCTATGTTTAACTTCAGCCATCTTCCCAGGGTTTATCTAGAAGATGACTACACAGTGAGTTAGGACAACTAAGTTTTGTCTAGTTTACTATCAAGTGGAGCATCAATGACCAGTTCAAAATGTTATAAATTTTTAGGGCTGCTGCTTTTGCCAGCAACAAGTGTTCCCTGGGAAATTCCAGGAGTTTCATTATATGTCCTTTGCCAATCCTGTTGACCCAAGCTCTGTTCTTTATGAAGTTTCTCAGAGTGGTATCTCATATCGAGATTAAACAAAGAGCACCAAATATCCTTGTTCTTCCCTTCCTGTGGTTGCATGGGCAAGGTGTAGGCTGCTGAGGAGTCTATGTGTCTGGTTTTCCAGAAAGACAGAAATGAGAAGACGTGTAATGGGTTAACACTGTGCAGCAGCTCAAGGTCAGAGGCTGCAGCTGGCATAAAACAGAACATCTATAAAGCCTTGAAAGAGAAACTACAAGGTGTGGGGGTGTTAGAAGAGTTAGGAAAGTATTCGTGTCTGTATCTGTGAGAGAAATCCTGTCAGTAAAGACTCTTAACAAGTAACGGTCTGTGTGTGGATATCTTTTGGCTGGTTCTATTCCTACTGGGCACAGGGTACGCCGCTGCAACAGGGGTTATGGGCCCAGCCTAGCGGCCCAGTCAGTCAGCCTAGAGACTACCCAGTCTACCCAGTCAGTCTGCCAGAGTGCTTAATCGTGGAGGCCAGTCGGGTGAAGGAATAGTGTTTAGCAGTGTTCAGAAGAAGTAGCTGCAGGCATGGCAGTTTCACTTTCAGCCGGGATGCCTTTGGAAAGGCTCACTGAACGAAACTATTCCAGTTGGTGATTAAGGATGCAAGCGTTCCTTACTAAGGAAGATTTATGGCAGGTAATTGTGACTGACCCACCGGCAGATCCGCAACCGGCTCCGTGGATTCGAATGGACGAGAAAGGGAAGGTGTTAATCATCTTGGCGGTTGATGATTCTCAGTTGCTGTTTATACAAGATAAGCCGACGGCGAGGCTTATATGGACTGCGTTAAATGAAGTGCATGTGAGACAGACAGCCAGCAGCAAAATTCACTTAGCACAAAGGCTCTATCAGATGAAGCTGGCTGAGGACGGGACAATGTCTGCTCATTTGTTGGAAATATTTATATATTTACTGTATTTATATATTTTGCTTGTTTTATCTTTTATGTACACCGCCCAGAGAGCCTTTTTGGCTTAGGGCAGTATATAAATTAAATTAATTAAAGAAAGAAAGAAAGAAGCTGTTTGCAGAGCTGCAAGAAAGGAATGTGGAGCACACACAGTAGCAGCAAGTGTACATCATCCTCTCTTCACTGAATTCGTCTTGGGATCTGATCGTGAGCTCGCTGGAAGCTATGCCAGATGAGGGTCTGACAGTTGAGTATGTCTCGGGCAAACTGCTCCAGGAGTGGGACAGACGCAAGGAAGCCGATGGAAGAGAGAGAACTGAGAAAAGAGAAAGCAGAAAGCCAAACTGCAAGGACACAGAAGCAAGATCATTTGGACTAAAAGCCTGTTACTTCTGTGATGCTACAACTCATCTACAAAGAGACTGTGAAGCGAAGCAAAAAGGACGAGGCAGGAAGCTGTCGTGTGTGCAGCTGGTGAGTGCTGACAACTGCAAAACTAAAAGCAGCGAAAACAGATACAGTACTGTATGGGTTGTAGACTCAGGCGCTACCCACTGTATGGTGAAGGACATAACTTTGTTCAAAACTACACTTCCCACGAAAGAGGATGTTGTGCTTGTGGATGGCATGCACAGACAGGTATTAGGGAGGGGAACTGTAAAGTTAAGCGTACTGAACACCATAATGACTGATGTATTGTTTGTACCAAGCTTAGAATGCAATATCATGTCTGTTAAGAAACTGAATGCAATGGGATATGTTGTCACGTTTAGACAAGGGACATGTGAGATAAAGAAAGGAGACAAACTCTGTATGAAGGGGTATCTTAAGAAGTCACTGTTTTATGTAAACATGAGTATCCTCAGGTGTAGTGGGGGGGGGATGCTGAAATAGTGATGCAAAGGGGAGGTATTGGCAAGAGCCCAGAAGGTGCAACAGTAACGTGCCCGGTGATAGAGTCGTCTCTGGCATTCACCGCCACCATAATAGCACCTGAGGCGATACAGGAGGAACCCTCTTGCATCGATGATATCAGGCAGTTGCCTGTAACCGAGCAGGCCAAATGGCAGGCAGCCATGAAAGAAGAGCTGCAAGCCATAGACAATAATGGCACATGGACACTGAGCAGTCTTCCCACAGGAAAGAAAGCCATTGGATGCAAGTGGGTGTTCAAAAGAAAAAGGACTAGCTCAGGAGAGGTGCACAGATATAGAGCGCGCTTGGTAGCTAAAGGGTTTACACAGCAGTATGGGACTGACTATGATGCTGTCTTCGCACCTGTCGTGAAACATGAGTCCATCAGAATACTGCTGAAGTTAGCTGCAATGAAGCGCATGCAGGTCTATCATGATGATATAGGCACGGCTTTCTTGCATGGAGACCTGCGGGAGGAGATATACATGGAGCAACCTCCAGGGTTTGTAACGAAACCAGGGCTAGTATGTAAGCTGCACAAATCTTTATACGGTCTTCGCCAGAGTACGAGATGTTGGAATGCAAAGCTGGACGAAGTATTAAAGTCAATGGGTTTCAGACGCTGTATAGCGGACACTTGTATGTATGTCAAGACAAACGGAACAAGCACCACGTATTGTTCCATGTATGTGGATGATATACTATATATATTTCACGATGAAAGAGATGAGAGAGACTTCCATGATAGCCTACGACAGCACATAGACACAAAGTGCTTGGGGCCAGTGAAGCACTATTTAGGAACTGACATCATGCGTAGTGAGGATGGTAGCTTTATGCTGAGACAGGAGGGGAAAATAAAGCAGCTTCTGGCTGAATGTGGGATGTCAGACTGTAAACCAGTAAGGACACCCATGACTGTCTCATTTCAACAGGAAACACAGGACACACAATGTGCAAACCCAACTCTATATAGGCACATCCTGGGCAAGCTTCAATACCTCGTGAAGGTAACACGCCCAGACATATGCAATGCAGTCAGCATCTTGAACAGAAAGGTGGAGAAACCCTCAGAAACAGACTGGCAAGGTGTCAAGAGGGTGCTTCGATACCTCCAGGGCTCAAGAAAGAAGGGGCTGGTTCTTTCCGTGCAGGACCAGGGTGGCATGGAATGTTATGTGGATGCAGACCATGCAGGTGAACTCACAAGCCGTAAATCAACCACTGGCATAGTGGTGATGTTGCACGGGTCAGTGATTGATTGGTGCAGCAGAAGGCAAGCGGTAGTGGCTACTTCCAGCTCAGAAGCTGAGTACATTGGCTTGTCAAGCGCGTGCAATGAGCTGCAATGGTTTGAGCATCTAATGCAAGAAGTGGGAATAGAGGTTAGGAAGCCTATCAAGGTACATGAGGACAATCAAGCCTGCATAAGGCTAGCAACGTCAGAAGCGCACACCAAGCGCAAAAAACACATAAGTGTCAAATATCACCATGTAAGAGAAAGCATACAGCAAGGGTTCATTGAGTTGATATACTGTAATACTGCTGACATGCTAGTGGATATCATGACCAAACCCATATGTGAAGAAAAGTTCAGCAAAATGATTACTATGCTTGGTGTGTTTGATTTGAACAATGAATAATCCAATGTGACATGTATGTAACGAACTGAACTGTAATTGTGGAAAAGCAATGAAATGTATGTACTCATGTCTTTATGGAAAAGGTGGGAGCTGTAGACTGCTGAGGAGTCTATGTGTCTGGTTTTCCAGAAAGACAGAAATGAGAAGACGTGTAATGGGTTAACACTGTGCATCAGCTCAAGGTCAGAGGCTGCAGCTGGCATGAAACAGAACATCTATAAAGCCTTGAAAGAGAAACTACAAGGTGTGGGGGTGTTCGAAGAGTTAGGAAAGTATTCGTGTCTGTATCTATGAGAGAAATCCTGTCAGTAAAGACTCTTAACAAGTAACGGTCTGTGTGTGGATATCTTTCTGCTGGTTCTATTCCTACTGGGCACAGGGCTGGCACACGCTATCAATACGCCGCTGCAACACAAGGTATGTTCCCTTGTCAGGATAACTTCAGTAAATGAATCAGTGACATAGTATTTACTCTGGTTTTCATTACTTGCTCATGATAATGATAATGACAGGATCACCAAAGTAAAAAATGTATTCAACTTGTATTAAACTATACAGAGTAGCCGGGGGTGGGGAGAAGCTTGCTGTGAAATTTCCTGTGGGCATTACAAATGACATTTATTTTAGCACCAAAAACATTTTCTTCATCATCCAGCTGGCAGATGGTCCAAATGATCTATGCAGATGTCATCAGTCAGCCCTAATGCAGGTCACTGGATGTCACTCATGTGTAAATGAAATTTTATTTATCTTCCAGGAGTTCATTATCAGCTGGTCTGATTTTTGTGGCGTGGAGGGGCAAATTCTACATTATTTCTAGCTTTTTCTATTGTAAAAATGACAGGAGCTCCTAATCAGGGCCACAGCTGGGTGATATAGCATCTGGTTTGCATGCAGAAGGTCCCAGGTTCAATGCTGGCATCTCCATCTAGGGCTGGGAATGAAATCCTGCCTGAAATTCTGGAGACCCACTGCCAGTCAGTGTAGACAGTACTGAGCTAGATGGACCAATGGTCTGATTCAGTATAAGGTAGCATCCTATGTTCCTATGATAGTTGACTCCGCTTATGCTCCTCTACCTCTCTCTCTCAAATTTCAGTGAAATCTGGGTTTTAGTCTTAACAAATCTGTTTGAAAAGCTGTTGAGCAAAATAATATTCTTAAAAAAATGATTCTAAGAGTTTGGTTCTGGATTTTGATATGTTAGCAGCATTGGACTTTATAGAGCAATGCACCTGAAATTTGGGAAGGGAGGTGTTGGAAGAACGTTGTAATTTATAGAATACTTACAACCAAAGCTTAATCTTTCCAAAGTTCAGTTTCATCTCATGCTTTGCACCTGTCCTATTCCTCTGCAGTTACTTCCTTCTCTTTTCCTCTGAAATATATCTGGTGATATCAGATGTGGTAAGAACAGCTGTAGCTGTAGTCCTCTTTAGGCCCTGCAACAACACTGTGTGACTGCCAAGACCCATGGAAAAAGTAGGTTCTTGGGGCTTCTGGTTCTTCACTAAGGATCCAGAGCCCTTGGGAACATCAATTCCCAGAAACCTGGCCCTGGGATTATGCTCAGCAATATCCACCAGGGGTCATGAGAATTGTTGTTTCCCAGCTCTTCTGGGCTACTTAGGATCCAGAAACCCAGGGAAACAATAGTCTCCGTAACCTTTCTGTCCATGATATTGTTGCAGCAGCAAGACAAGGACAGAGCTTATTCCTGCTGCCAGGTAAGTTTTAGGGAACAGGAAAGGTAGCACTTTGGGGAGTCTAGTGATAGGCTGAAGAAAGCCTCCAGGCTGCCTCCTGTTCTTCAGCATGAGATAGATGATTGGGGGATGCCTTCAGGAAAGACCGGCAGGCCAGAATGAGCTAAATGGAACAAATTATTTCAGGCATTATTTGAGTGCAGTACAAATTAGCTCATTTTGAGTGGGCTCATTCAAAACTGAGCCTGTGAAAGTTAACCAGTCATTAGTTTTATATTATGTAATGGCATTCACGGAAGTTGATTTATTTTAAAACCTGAATTATAATATCAGTTACTAGATTGTAAAAAGGCTCATCTGTGGGAGTCAATGGACCTTATTCTCCCTAAATGCTGTAGGACTTGCTGTTTATCTTAATTTGGCTGAATTCTCAAGGTTTTCCAAATCAAACCTGTGCAATTTCTTCCTGTCTAAACAACGTAAGTTTTAAATTACCAAAATCCCAATAGATTGTAAAACTGATTATCACTGGCAATTTTGTGCCCGATATAACAAGAAAAGCAGGCCCTTAATGGTGTGTCCAAAACCCTTCAGTGTGAAGTATTAAGTCAGCCATAACCCATGAGTGTGTTATAAAGTGCTGTAATGGATTCTGTACCGTGTGACACCCATTAACATTAATAGTAACTCTGTGAGTGAAACATCACACTGTGCTTAGAAAATGCATCTGTTGGGGATACTGATTCAATATCAACTGATGCAGAATTTTGGACAGCCACAGACATATTGAGCACATTATGTACACCAAAACTCTGTTAGACATGATTTAAAAGGTTGCAGTGGCAGATTATAGAAGTGCCACAAAAGGGTGACATTTCCAAAGCAAATATTTCAACCACAACAGGACCTGAACAATCCAAAATGAAAGATTTATGGTAGTAACATTTTTCTTTATATACAAACAGATAAAATCTCTCTCTGTGTGTAAGCTGGTAGAAGTTGCTTTGAATTAGCTTTGTACAGGATCTGGGTGTGATGAATGGACACCTGATCCTCAGGGGCGCCATTAAGGAAAGTCCGGAGGTCAGTCACCTCCCCAGTGTTTCAGACAACATGTGATTGTTCTCCAAGAATACCTATAAATTGTGTCACCTTAATTTTTCATGTAATATATTTCGGTGGATTATTCTGTTTTGTCAGATGTGGTTTATTCCATAATAAAATTTCTTAGTTTTTAATGTGCCTCAATATTCTCTTGTTTTTACTGCAAGCGTCTAACATGGCTGCTCCTCTGAAATTGTAACTCTTGACTTACTTGTTGATTCTACACAGTGACTATTATAAACAATTAAAGGGCTATATGCTTTCATTCCTGACAACAGGCCAGCATATATGCAGCAAGTGGTGGACACGCAGGGCTCTTTTTAACCCAATACTCATCTCTCTGGTTGTACTAAGCTGGATTGTACTAAGTTTGCATGCCAAAAGTGCAAATTTTATTGCTTAAAAATAGGGGGGGTGCATGTATGACTGACCTCCATGGATAACACTCCTATAGTTGTAGGCTTGGTTCTTGCTTCAGCCAGCTTTGTGTCTGGCATTAGGGAGGAAGGAACAGCAGCAAGGGAAGACTGATTATCCCACATAGGCCTGGGCCCTTCCATGGCCAGTTAAGAGGGGCATTTGGGAGGGTTAATGGCTTACTTTTAACCCAGCTCAGAGACCCTGGTGCCACACACACACATCCTGGTTGGTCACTGTGGATCGCACAAGCAGCATAAACCAGCTGCTGCCCCATGCTGACCTTCTTCTCTAGAAACCTCTCAGCACATGGGCTGGGAGGTACCACTAGCAGCAGATACGATGCAACTGAGTTTAGTGCCATGGCTAAACCCATGCCAATCTCCATCTGGAAACTGTAATTTTAATAAAATTGTGGCCTAGCTAGGGAAGGGGGGTGTCCTTTTTGGTTCCGGTCCATGTTTTGGTTTTAATAACTGGCTTGCGGTGCCGATCTGCAACATTTCCCCCCAGATTTTTTCTTTTACTATTTCCAACCTGCTTGTAATAGCTAACAAAAAAGTTCTGCCTCTTGTCTCATGTTACTGGGGTGCTGACCAAAGATGTTAATGGTGATTGTTATCATCTCATTGAGACGGAACTTCAAAGGAATACACATCATTCCAGCACTTCAGTTTACATTAATAACAATGTCAAATTAGCCGTGGATTTGTTTTTTTAAAAACGTCAGTGTTGCTGATAGTCGTAAGCATTAGCCAAACCTGATCAGAAGACATACAGGATTTACAGATTCTGACAGAATTCGGTAACAAATCTGCCGAAATTTGCCCCCATCTCTTGGCCTAGCATACCAAATATTATGTTTTCTTGTAAACTGCTTAGAAGCCATTTTGGCATGTAAGCGGTATATAAAATAAATAAATAATCATGGTGTCCATTCTCATCCCTGCACTCCCTGCCCTGCTTAGTTCCCAGCTGCAGGCATAATAGGGTTACAGCAGAAAGGAAATTGCCAGAGCAAATGCTTGCTGCCATTCCCTTTCCGTGCCCCTTTCCCTTTAGTGTTATTGTGCTAATGTAGATTTTTATGATGACCTTAGGGCCGGGGCCTTAGATCTGTGTAGTTGTAGCTGTAGTTACGAACATCTGGTTAGATCCCAGGAACTATTATTAATATATTTAGTGGGATGTTCACAAGCAACATGAGAACTTGCAACACTGGAGCTGCCATTTTGTGCGGACTAGGCTACAAGATTCCTGGTTTAGTCCTATGAGAAATACCTTCTAAGGTTTGCTATCCTCTATATAAGCTGCTGCCCTATGGCATTTCCATCAAATGCAATTCTTTTTTTTAATTGCTTTTCCCCCCAAAATATATGTTTCAAGAGTACGTTTTTCCAAAACAAAAATAATTGTACTTAATCAAATGGCTATGATAGATCCTACAATGACAATCCTGTATATGCAATGATAGAAATATAGCATTAGTTGTGGAAATAATTTTCAGAGATTTTTGATGATAATCTTGGTTTTAAAAAAACTCAGTGAAAGACACAGGGTGGTATTCCAACTAATGTGTCTCATCAGCACAAGGATTTCCGCTTGCACAATGGGACTTTCTGCCCTCTCCTTCCCCCCTCTACTCTGCACGCTCCACAAATCTGCTCCAGAGGGTTGGGGGAACAGGCAGCAAGGGGGTGGAGAGGGGGGAATGTCCTACAAAACAGTTGGAAATCCTTGTATTGATGGGGCCATGACTGTGTTGAACACAACCCACTTACACCACTTGAAAGGTTTTATTCAATTTCAGTAAAACAGTCCAGGGCAATGTGGATACTCTTGATTTTTTTTCTGCCTGTCATAATTTTTATTTTCTTTATTTATATATTATATTTATTTGTCACTGACTACAAAAAATTGTCTCAAAGTGATTTACAAGTTTTTAAACAACACATACAATAACAAATTTAAAATACATCAGAACATAAACTATTATTAACTAAAAGTGATCATCCTGCAATCACATAACAAGGACACATCCTACCCCACCCAGCTAGAAGACAAACACCAATTAAGAGCAAAATGCCTGGGTGAATAGGAATGTCTTCACCTGGTTTCCCACTGAAATCTCAAAATATTATTTAGACTTCCCCGGATTCAAATATCAGTTCTAGGATTTGACACAGAGCTTTATAAATGAGAGATGATGCAGAGGCATGCACTTTTAAGTCCTCTTATTTTACAGGCAGCTATATTTCAAATTATTCTTAAACTTGGGGGAATTTAAAGAGCAGCTTGCTATGAGGGGAAAGGAAACTTACAGAGGGAATACAGGGATAGATAACTGTAGGACAACCAATTGTTGGACTCCAGCTCCCACCAGCCCCATCCAAGATGGCCAAAACTGGGAACTGTCATTCAACAACATCTGGAGTGTACCACAGTGGCAAAGGCCAGACTACATGGCTGAAGAACTGCTGTCTATTATCTTTGCAAAATCATGGCGGGTGGATGGAGTGTCAGATGACTGGAGGAAGGCTAATGTTGTTTCTATCTTCAGAAAGGGCAAAAAGGAGACTCCTGGGAACGACAGACCAGCCAGCCTGACTTCAATCCCTGGGAATATTCTGGAGCAGGTTATGAAGTGATCAGTCTGTAAGCACCTTGAAAACAAAGCAGTGATTACTAGATGCCAACATGGATTTATCAAGAACAAATCCTGCCAGACTAATTGTATCTCAATTTTTGATCGGGTAACCTCCCTGGGAAATGCTGTGGGCATAATATATCTCGACTTCAGCCAAGCTTTTGACAAAGTGCCCTATGATATTCTGATTAGCAAGCTAGCTAAATGTGGGCTGGATGGAACAACTATCAGGTGGATCCACAGTTGGCTGCAGAATCGTACTCAAAGAGTGCTTATCAAGGGTTCCTTCTCAAACTTGGGGAAGGTAACGAGTGGGGTACCGCAGGGCTCAGTCCTGGGCCCAGTGCTCTTCAACATTTTTCTTAATTACTTGGATGAGGAGGTGCAGGGAATGCTTATCAAATTTGCAGATGACACAAAATTGGGAGGGATAGCTAATACCTTGGAAGACAGAAACAAAATTCAAAGGGATCTTGATAGGCTGGAACACTGGACTGAAAACAGCTCACCAACAACAAGGGCCATGTGGAGGTGGAGAGGGACAACTTGGCCAATGACATTATGCGCTTCCGAGAAAAGAAGGAATGTCTCTCCTAAAACCACGTCTGCTGTGGTAACTGTGTGCATCATTTGAAAACAAAACATTGTTTTTATTGCAATTTGTTTTACTTTGTTCTTGTTGCATTGTTTGTGTTGCATTGTATTTGCATTGCTCTTGTTGCATTGTATTTTAATGTATATTTGTTACTGGTTATTTCTTATGTAATTTTTTAAAAATATGTTTTAATATGTTGTTCACCACTTTGGGGGCCTTTTGGCCAAAAAAGTGGTATATCAATAAACTAAAAAACAAAACAAAAAAACAACCAAATGAAATTTAATAGGAATAAATGCAAAGTTCTACACCAAGGAAAAAGAAACTAAGTGCACAGTTATACGATGGGGGATACTTGGCTCAGCTTTACTACATGCAAGAAGGATATTGGAATTTTTGTTGATCACAAGCTGAGCCAACAGTGTGATGTGCCTGCAAAAATGGCAAATGCTATTTTAGGCTGCACTAACAGAAGGATAGTTTCCAAATCACATGAAATACTAGGCCTCATCTTGACTACTGCATTCAGTTCTGGACACTGCACATTAAGAAAGATGCAGATAAACTGGAACAAGTTCAGAGGAGGATAACAAGGATGATCAGGGAACTAAAAACAAAGCCCTATGAGGAGAGACTGAAAGAACTAGGAATGTTTAGCCTTGAGAAGAGAAGACTGGGGGGAGATGTGATAGCACTCTTCAAGTACTTTAAAAGTTTCCATACAGAGGAGGGCCGGGATCTCTTCTTGATCATCCCAGAATACAGAATGTGGAATTATGGGCTCAATTTACAGGAAGACAGATTTCAGATTAACATCAGGAAAAACTTCCTGACTGTTAGAGCAGTAGAACAATGGAACCAATTACCAAGCAAGGTGGTGGGCTCTCCAACACTGGAGGCCTTCAAGAGGCAGCTGGACAGCCACCTGTCGGGTATGCTTTAATTTAGATTCCTGCATTGAGCAGGGGATTAGACTCGATGGCCTTATAGACCCCTCCCAATTCTAGTATTCTATGATTTTATGACTCTACAGAGACACCCACACATAGAGAAAAAAGTAGGAATGTCAAAATAATGACATCTCAGTCATGATGACTGAGAAAAATTACTTGGAAGTAAATAGAGAAGTTGAATGGTAGAAGATTTAGGACCTTATTTATTTATTTGATTTATTAGTCGCCCATCTGGCTGGATTAACCAGCCACTCTGAGTGATGTACAAAGCAAAAACATATAAAACATCAAAAACATCAAAAGACTTAACAGTAAAAGCTAAACAATAAGGTAAAGGCAACTGAGTTTCAATAATAAGGCTTCTCGCCTGTACAGTCCAAAGATGTAACTGCAGATGGAAGTTCCTGGTGTAAGTCTTCCCACATTGGCATAAAAACCAGTGTGGGTGATAGTCCGTTTGCAAGATCTAAAATGGCATCTCCCCCCCCCATCTTAGCATCCAGCAACTCCAGCAGGGAGAGGGGCGGGACAAACAGGCCCCTCAAAATTGAAACCAACAGGGCAGTTCTCAAAGAAGCCAAGGTGAAGGAGCCAGGGTGTAAACACAACTGATATCAGGCAAAGTGGATGAGACCATATGGTACGACGGCGGCCGCTGCAGGGGCACTTCCTAACCCTCAGAAGCCGAAAGATCTTCATAGAAAGTGGCATCTTCCAAGGACAGGCAGCAGCACTGGGCCTGCTGAGAGGCCGCAGCTCATCTCCGGCTCCAGCCCAGCTCGGCGCTCTCCACCACGAGAGGCAGTGGCAGCGGCAGCCTGGAGCAGGTAGAGTATCACATCGCCTCCCTGGGTCATACCGATTGCTGGTGTCCAAGTCCCGGTCAAATAATGAGGGAGGCAGCATAGAGAAAGGGAGGGGGGACTCCCACATATTCTCCGTGCGTTGTAGCCTTCAGCCAAGGGGGAATTACCCCATAAAAGCCATCGGTGGTGGAGCTCCATTGCCCATAGCTGTTGCCTCTACCGCCATCTTCTTCTAATCTAATATTCTAATCTAATAAGAAGCTTGCCCAGTGGAGTAGAGCCTCAGTGCTAGCTTCCTGGCAGGTATGTCACTGCTACTTACTGGGAGGGGAAAGAGCGAGGCGGCAGGGAGGTCAGTGTAGTGCAGCACATTGGCAGAGCCCATCTGGTGCTTCAACTTCCCCATTGCCTCTCTTCTTTCTCCTAGTAAGCAGCAATAGCATACCTGCTAAGAAGTCAGCATTGTAGCTCCAGCCTACTGGGCAAGTCACTTTTGTTGCAGACAGACAAGAGGAAATACTTCTTCAACAACACAGTTAAACTATGGAATTTGCTGCCACAAGTTGTAGCCAGAGCTTGGAAAAGTTACTTTTTTGAACCAGAACTCCCATCAGCCCCAGCCAGCATAGCCACTGGATTGGGCTGATGGGAGTTGTAGTTCAAAAAAGTAACTTTTCCAAGCCCTGGTTGTAGCCATGACTACCAGCTTAGATGGCTTTAAAAGGGGATTCAACACATTCATGGAGGATAAGGTTAACAATGGCTACAGCCATGATGACTATATTCTAACTCCAAAAGCAGAGTCAGCATGCCTCTAAACACCAGTCAATGGGGTTAACAAGTGTGCTGTTGAGTTGATGTTCTGCTTGTGGGGTTCATGTAGGCAACTGGTTGGCTGCTGTGGGAAACAGGATGCTGGACTAGATAGGTCTTTGGTCTGATCAATCAGAGCTGTTTTTATGTTCTCTAAAAATTGGACTGTAGTACTTCACTTTGCCTGGATTGTCAATACAAAGCAGCTCAGGTGCACCTAAAATGGAATTACAAAATTTGCTTTGCATAATTTCGGACTCAGGTGTTTGAAAAGTTTAATAAAATGTATGCCAGATAAAATAAACACCCCATAGGAGTACACTTGTAAGGATACTGAAAGTCCTTGACATACCTTTCTAATTAAACAAACCAGTTCACTGTACAAACAGGACAGAACACCTTTGCCAACTTGGTGTGGTGGCATGAGCTGATGGGAGCTGAAGTCCAAAACATCTGCAGGGCATCAGATTGGTGAAGGCAGAGATACAGAGTAAGGGTATGATGCATTCCCTCCTACACATGCTGCAAAAACCTCATTTCACGACGACACAATAAATTATTCACACTGTGTACACTGGCACCAATGAACTGTATGTGTATGATTTATTCTGACTCCAAATTAGGCTATTTCCAGAAATGTGAATATTTGGGAAAGCATTCATTCATTTATCTTTTTTTATATTTATACTCTGCCTTTTGATCTCAGAGCCTTTCAAGGTGGTTCATAAAACTCTGCTGGATAAGTATGGTCAGGGGCTAAGTCTGTTGCTGCAGTGCTATTCCTCACTCCCACATGCATTCATTTTACCTCTCTTTCAGTATTTATATTACACTGCAATTGTATACTTCTGTACCTGGGAATAATTCCCACTAAACTCAATGGGACTTAATCTTGAGTAGACATCCATATGATTGTGCTGTTAAAGATTTATATGCACCTTTCAAATATAAATAAATAAAATACCAAGTAAAACCAACAACATTAAAATTGAGACCAGCATAAAAAGAGTAAAAGCCTGGAAAAATGAACAGGATTTTGCCTGGTGCCAAAAAGGCAGTTCAGTGCAGCCTGACTTGTAACCAGATGCACTTTGCCCTAACTTGCACTTTTGATTTACGTGGCTGGTACCCCACTGAGGGCTCCAGCTTGGAACATGTTGGTGTGGAAGCCATGCACTTTATTCTTTATTTGGACCAGTTCTACATGGCTTGTGATGCACCAAGCCAAGTAGCTCTACACTGTGACTTGCTAGGTGTTTGATAATCCCCTTGTCCAATCCTGTACACGTAACAAAGCCACCATGTATTGCTGATGAGATGTATTCAGCTTCATGGATCAAATTTTGGCAGACCAGATTTAGACTTACAATTTGTTCTATGCAATTATCAGAGCAGGCCGCACATATATGTTTTATTCAAAGAAAAATATAGCTTTGAAATCGCAGATCTTTTCCCATATCTGGTGTCTAATCCACCAATTGCTGCTGACTTGTGAAGCAGCTTAAAGATTCATTCATTTATTATAGCGCAAGCTTTCATGGACTGGAATCCACTTCATTAGATACTCTGAGAGAGACTCCCTATTTATTTAATTACACTGTGGTTTTGTAGCTCCTTCCATAACTGTATTGTCTTTGTGAACAAGTGCAGACCCCTTTCAACTGAGCTTTTCCAAGGAAAAGAGCTTGGCATTAGTTTGCAGGACTATATATCTAAGCAAGAATATTCATGAATATGCAGGTGTGCACACATACTTGTGTGGTCAAAAGAGCGTCAGAGGAAGCACACATATCATTTGGAGCGTGCAATCTGACCTTGAAAATTTCTAGAGAAGACTATGTGACAAACTGCATCAGGTCTTAAGACTACCTTGGCCCATCAAATAATCCAATGAAAGGTGATGTGTCAAGGCTGGGTAATCAGGCCATCATATGGGTTTATCCCAAGGAGGATTGTGTAGTTTTTCATAGCTCTACCCATAAGCCAACTGGAGGACTGTGTAACAGTAGCATTCACTTTTCATACTAAGGCTGCTTTCACACTACACTTTATTCCGTTATTCTGATGATTTCTTACCTGCTAATTTGTGCATTATTTTTGATCTTTCACATGATGAACAAGCTAGCTCCAGAATTCTAGTGGAATGTAGTGGAAGTTTAGCACTAATTTCCATGATAAATGATACCAGAAATAATCTGTTACCAAGGCTGCTTTCACACATGGGGCTGATTGCGTTAGTTTAACGGATTAAAAAGGTAGCGCTTCTATCCCAATTTCTAAAATCGCTTTCACACTGCAGTGCTTTTTGCATTAAGGAATAACAGCTTTTTCAGCCGATATACCAGCATTTCACGCAACTTTCACAAAGCTTGTTTTCGTTGCTCACCCATGCAGACTGTTCCCCACTGTGCAGGAGGTCTAAGATCTCGCCCCATCGCCATGCAAGCCCTCTCCCTTTAGGATCTGACTTTTTAAATTGTTTTAGTTGTATCAACACAGGGGTGTGGGGGGGGGAAATGCTGCTGCTATCTGCACCAATGCCGGAATACCGGTGCAACATCGGGGGGGGAAACCCACGCGACTAAAGGGCAGGAACTCACTGCATGCTGGGATGCCTGTCACGTGAGCAGCTGCAGATAGTGAAAAACTCCTGTAATCTTCCGGGTTCCCAGCCTTGGTAATGGATTATTTCTGGTATCATTTATCATGGAAATTAGTGCTAAACTTCCACTACATTCCACTAGAATTCCGGAGCTAGCTTGTGCATCGTGTGAAAGATCAAATATAATGCGCAAATTACCAGGTAGGAAATCATCAGAATAACGGAATAAAGTGCAGTGTGAAAGCAGCCCAAGGCTAGGAACCCAGAATGGTCAGGAATGGTCAATGGCCAGGAATAGTAAGAGTTGTAGTCCACAGCATCAGAAGGGCACTGCTTTGCCTACTCTTGCAGCAGCCCCAGCAGCCCCTACTTTCCCACCCTTTGGTAGCCAAAGCTGGGTAAGAGGAAGGCTTACATCTTCAATTGCATGCCTTGCTGTGAATAAACAACAAGGAACAGCTTTTGTCTTCATAACCGGCTTGTGGGTTTCCCAAAAGCAGGGCTCTTATGTTATGAAACACACACTATTTAAAGTTGATCTGTTTGTTGCAAGAGAAATTAATGATGATATCCAAATGCTGGGAATCTACCACTATAAAGAAGCTTTCCCATGGAGACCCAGCCAGATAAAACATTTGGGCTTGAAAGCTCTACAACTGATTCTCTATGTAAGATAAAGCAGCTAGGTTACATGTGAAAGTCAATAGCCTTTCCTCATGTTGAAGCAGTTGCTCTGACAAGTGGCTCCCCTTACTGGGACTGCAAACTGGGATTTTAGATGGCTGGTTTCAGAGAGATAAAATACTGCTCTGAGTTTCAGCAGTAACTTCATATGGAATTATTTTTAGAATTATGTAGTGGGCTTTATATTATTCTACAGTGTGTGTTTGAAATAATAATAAAGTAGTAATAACAGCAGCAACAACAATAACACAAATGATGCCCATGTTCCTAGTCTCATAGAAATTTCAAGACTGAAAGAAACACTAACAGCACAATCCTTTACATCTCTACTCAGACATAAGCCCATTGGCACAGGATTTCAGCCCAGGGGGTAAATCCCACTGAACTTAATTGGATTTACTTCTGAGTTAATATATAGAATTGCACTTTAAATCATAACATTATTTAAAGTTTGCAAGTGCCTACTTGAAAAGTGTATTTTAATAACTGTCAGATCAATAAAATTCATTTACAGGTTGTTGTTGGTTGTTTTTTTGAAGGCGGTCTGCATAGGATTCTAAGAAAGGAATTCTACGTGATTAGATCTCTTCCAGTCTATAGTTAGTTTCCATTTTAAACTCTAATATGTTCAGCTGACTAACATAAACACCAGCCTCATTTACTCACAGAGCAGTGATTTTCCACCAAGTTGATGCAGCAGAAATATGAGTGTCCCCGCCTACTTGTTTGGCATACCACAGAGCCATTTTGCCAGACCTGGAGAAAGGGTGAGCACATTTGTTGCTGCAGGGCAATGATTAAAATTGCTGCCCAAACATCTGGAATCAGAGATAGCAGAGAAGTGCACCCTACCATTATCTAGCACCAACAAATATGCTCGCCTGGTTCCAGATGACTGCCTTGCCAGGCCAGGCAAGGTTGACGCCAGACTGCTGGCTCCGGGAAGGAGCCTACACCCTGCAGGATAGAACAGGTTAACTCCGTGTATCCTTGAAGTAAAGGTGAGATACAAATGTGATAAATAAATGCTCCATCCAATCAACTGAGACCTGACATGATAACAGGTAACATGATTTCTGCTAATATCCAGTCTATGAGCTGCACCCATATTTATCCAGGGGAAAAAAGCAATGGACTAGAACTTGAACTTGGATAGCTGAGTTATTTTCCTAAAATGCCAGTAAATAGCTTGATTATTGCTTAGCCTAATTAGAAGACCTTTAGCTTGATCCCCTGATCAGGAGAGCAATCCCTTCATGAGTGAATTGGCCACTGAAATACTTCAGTATTTATGTTTTTTTCTTATGACCACCTTCTCTGACTCACTTAGATCTTCATCACAGGCCTGCTCCAAGTGCACTTGCTTTTATTTATATTTATTTCTTTATAAAAGTATTTATATCTCGCCCTTTTGCAAAACATCAGGGCACTGCACAACAACATAAAAACATTGAAAAGCAATGCAAAACCATCATTAAAATGACTAGCTACTCAAAAAGCATTTTAAACAACTGCACGAGACTGTCAGCATGAAAAAAGTCTTCAAGAGACACCTGAAAGTCAAAAGTGAGGATGCCTGCCAAATCTCTGCTGGAAGAGTGTTCCATAGCATGGGACTGGTGACACTAAATGCCTGACTTCTGGTTGAGGCCAGTGGAGACGCTATTAACACGGGACAACTAACAGCGCTCCTCTGGATGATCTCAGTAATGATTAGCCCAAGTTGGCACCTATAGTTCTGTCTTTCACAGGTCAGTTGAGGACTATCTTATTCTCCTAGCTTTTACCGGACTGGATTATGGCCAGTTACCTTGGACATTTTTGTAGGAAAGGAGGGGGCATAAATTCAACAAACATACATGATGTTTTGGTGCTGATTGGTTTGTTTGCATGTGTGTTGTGTCTTTTAGATTGTAAGTCTGTAGGCAGGGACTGGCTTCTTTTTAATGATCTTCTGTAAACAGCTCTGGTCGCCTCTTCAGCTGAAGAGCAAGGTAAAAAATGCTTTAAATGACAAACTAATTGTCTTAGGTCACACTAGCTGACTTACATTATGGACATGAATGGGACATGGAAAATTTGTGGGAGATCTTCAGTTTCATCATATCTTCTAGGAGTATGGCTGATGAACAAGAAATCTGGGGAAATGCAACATCCTTCCCTTCTGTTACATTCTCTGCAAAGAGGTAGCAGAGTTGGCCATTAGAATAAAGATATTCCATATGTCATTTCTGTGTGAATGACTGCACTCTGTTCTCAATACAAGAACATGGTGTACTCGGGGAGTGAAAAAAAATCAAACGCAGTTGTCTTCTTTCATGTTAAAAATAAGTGATGAGTGAGGCTCAGATGTGTGGAATGGTACTTAAAAAATAAGCAAGAGGAACACAAAAGTTTATAAAACTTTGAAGCTTTAAAGTTTGGAGTATTCATACATATAACTGAGGAAATGTTTTTACTCTACTTCAGTATTTCTGCTTTTGATGCTTGCAGTAGTGTAGTGGCAAATTCAGAAGTGCAGGGTCCCTTCATGATAGTCATGTCATGCCCCCTCATAGCCATGGCCCTGCACAGCCACACCCCCTTCTAAGATTATACAGGCATACCCCGCTTAACGTCACTTCACTTAACGTCGCCTCGCTATAACATACCTGCTCCATATGCCTGTATTTCTCCAGAAACGCAGTGCAGCAGCAGAGGTTTTAGCGTGTGGGGGTGGAAATAGATGCGATCGCGCCACCGCAAATCAGCTGGGAGGCACGATCGCGATCAGCTGAGAGGCACGGCAGCGCAGCAGCAGAGGCTTTAGCGCGGGGCTTTGAGGCTCCGCATGAAGAAGAGGTAAAAAAAGTTTTAAAAGGTAGTGCTTCACTTTAAGGACATTTTCAGTTTACATACTCGCTCTGGTCCCATTGAGTACATTAATGCAAGGTATTACTGTACAATAAAATGAGCTTCCCTTAATGAGATCAGGAAGTGAAATAAAACACAGCATTGCCAACACCTGAAGTTCTTATGCTGTACTGTAGAAAGTTTGCAAGTAGCCTAGGATATGGATTACCTCTTATGAAATAGTGTGTTGGTCAATTTCAAATGATTTTTTTAAAAAAGCATTTTTAACCAGGCCTGAAAATTTCAAGCTGATTTGTCTGTTGTGCAAGCAAGTAAGATTTTCTCCAGAATATCTGCAAAAATGACAGAGAGTTTTATGGTACTTTAAAGACTAATAAATATATTATGCATGTGGTGAAGTGGATGCTGGCCTATGAAAGCTTATGCTGTTATAACAGGAAAATGGTTGTGACCTACCTTCTGAAGCAGGGATTCCCAAACTGTGCTCTGTCAACTACGAGTGGTTCACAAGCTTAATTCAGGTGGTCCACGGCATGTCTATAAAAATACAATTAAAAACCATGCAACATCTAGCACAGTGCATTATGATTGCTACAACAGACAGCAAAATCGTTAAGGGGTCTGCCAAGGCCATCAGCAATTTTCAAGTGGTCCAGGAGGAAAAAGTTTGTGAACCACTTCCTAGATATGATGCGAGGGTGATGGAAAGGTCATAAGAAGTGCTCTGTAATTCTGATAAATTCTCTTTACATAAATGTTAAAACTAATAACAACAGCTTGTTCCTTGCCTTGGTTTGGAATGCCCTAGAGGGATTTTGAAGTAGGAAGTGTCCTTTGCCTTGAGTTCTATTCAGGGGACCCTGCCTAGAGCAGCTTCTGTAAACACATTGTGTTTTCCTTCTTGGGGGATCTGAGCTGCAGAACATGCTGTCAGCTCCAGCCACTTATGCTGCGGCTCCCTACAGTCACTAATTAACTGAAAACCTTTTAGTAATCTTGAAATTAATACAGCTTCCCAGTTAACCACTTGCCTGGGGTGAGTACAAATGTCTTCCTGAGGAGTAACTTGGCAGATCTACTATGATGCAAGCCTCCCTGTGTCACATACAAACATGTAGGTGGGCAGATAGGCTAACATGACTTTTTTTTGGGGGGGGGAGGCTGTTGATTTTTTCTTTGGTACTTATCTGCAAGGCAGGACTAAGGTTTTAATGAATTAATCACAGAGAATAATCCATGAAAGCTTTAAGCCAATGAAGCTGCATGTTGGAAAATTCAGAAGAGACAAAAGAAAGTAGTTCTTCACACAGGAGGCAGCGATGGCCATCAACTTGGATGGCTTTACAAGAGGCTTAGACAAATACATGGAGGAAAAGGCTATCAGTGGCTACCAGCAATGATGGTTATGCTCTGACTGCATGCAGAAGGTCCCAGGTTCAATCCCCAGTATCTCCAGGTAGGGCTAGGAGAGAATCCTGCCTGAAATCCTTGAGAGCTGCTGCCAGTCAGTGTAAACAGTACTGAACTAGATGGACCAATGGTCTGACAGTATAAAGCAGCTTCCTTTGTTCCTGTGGCAGTATGTTTCTGAATACCAGTTGCTGGAAGTCGTGGGAGGGGAGAGCGCTCTCTCAACCAGGTCTTGCTCGCAGTCTTTCCATGGGCATCGTCGGGTTGGCCACTGTGAGAAAAGGATGCTGGACTAGATGGGCCACTGGCCTGCTCCAGCAGGCTCTTCTTATGTTCTTATGCCCTGCTGGTTTTAGGCTCCAGGTGATGTTCTATCAAAATGGTGTTTGCCTTGGACACATTTTGTTTCAGACGTTTTGCAAAGTAATCTGAATTGGGAACAAAAGCAGAGATGGGCTTTGGGATTTTGAGTCCTTGAAGTGTTTGGCTCAGTTTTAAATGAGGTCTGTTGAAAGAATTAGACATCTCTTATGCCACTGGAGACCTTTCTACATGTCATTGTTTGTGGTGCTGAGTGATTTGCCACATAGAAATACTGGTATTCTCTTACATTTGCAAGTTGGCTCTTAAAAGAAGAAAAGAAAATCAAGCAACACTCAGAAACATGTCTTGACAGGAACATCTTAGTCGTGGAATAACAGTTAGTAGTGCTAAAGACTTGGCGCTGGAGTCTGGATCCAGGACTCATTGATTTTAGTTTTACAAAATGACACACCCGGTTAAGGATATCAAGTAGCAACACTGGGAAGGGGTTTGGTGTTTTTTTTACCCAAGGCTTGGAGAACTAAGCAGAGAATGGGCTTTATATAACTGAGGCACCAAGTTTTAAGTGACTCTAGTGAAAGGATCTCAAGCAGTGAGATGGTGAAAGATACACTGGAGAAGTGCTGCCACCCTAAGCAGGCTCAGTAAGGCAAGATCACATGTTTTGGGTGTTCCTCCCCCCTTTTATTTTCTGGTAGGTCTGTAAACAGACTGCAGCTACCACAAGGAAGCCAGATGTCATGACAGCATGAAACTGATATTGCAGCAAGAGAGCCAAGCAGGATTCTTGTTCTGATTGTGGGACCGCAGCAGAACAATCGCAGTGAGAGGAGCTCTCATGTCAGACTGTTCCTCCACAGGGAGGAGAAGCCTCTTTTGCCTTCCTGCCATGATAAAACGGTGGCGTGGGGTGTGTGTGCAGACAAGACCTAAATAGGAAAGCCATGGGAGAAAGAAGCAGAGAGGACAAGCATGGAATCATTGACAAGAGCAGAAGCCAACTGCCTAGAAGGATCCCTACTGTCTTCAGTTTTTAAGATATCTATAAAACTATAAACATAATTTTTCTAAACAATACAGGAAAATGCCTATTCAAGCATTAATAAAATGTGTACGTTATCATGTGCCAGGACACAATGAGGACAAGCATGCTAGTCCTACCCACCTTGCTGGTATTTGCTGCCTTCCCTGAATCTGCAGTGGAGTGAGGCTCTTGTATCGATGGAGGCTCCCTGCATGGTTTGGAGCCCCAGGGTTTTGGAATCCGAGGCATTTTAATAATGCCTGAACAGTGTGTTAATCCTACTTGGGGCATTGAAATCAATCTGAAAAAGGTAGTCATGACTACCCAAAGTCCTGTTGATTTTAATAGGAAGTAAGTGAAACAAACTTGGGCTGTGTACATGAGGTGTGTTAAAGTGGATTCGATGTATCCCATGTGCATGGTTTTCATGATGTCCATACAACGTTGTCCTCAACTAAGCGGCAGCCTGTACTCCTCCTCATTTAATTTGGATTTTCCCAGTCCCCTGATAACATGGTTAGGAGGGTAAAAAACAACATAAAATTGCATGTTAGCCAACTGGGGATGTACTGAAATGCATTGCATGGGCATTTTTTTTAATGTGTGTGGTAGTGTTTTGCTGGGTGCCATCTAACACTACATCCCTTACTTCTGTTGGTGAGGCCCTCCTCAGTGGGCTGCTGATGGGGACAGATGTAACACACATTTTTTTAACCTACTATTTGGGGTAAGTCTGCATATCAGAAAACTCATATCAAAAAGACAGAAAATTGGCCCCGTGCACAGGTAAACAAATACCTGTGTGCATGTCCACAATGGACCTTAGGTTTCCAAAACTAAGTGGGGTGAAGAAGTACTAATTGAGGAGAGGGAACAACAACACACAGCGCAAATACATCCCATCAAGCACCACCCACTAGTGTGGCTGGGAAACATTGAGATAAGAGATCAATTGGAAGTGCTCGTGTGTGGACAAACGTGCAGATCTGTGCAACTCACATGCACATTAACACTCTGGTGTCTACATAGCCTTGTACTGAATCCAAACTAATGGCTTTTAGCACTTGCTAAGATTGGCTTTATTAAAGGGTGAGGCAATTTTTCACCCTCCATCTAGCTGTACAGTTAGATGGATAGCCATAGGTATCAATGGCTATTTGCTACAGTAGCTAAGTGCAACCTCTATTTTCAGTCACCATATTCTTCTGAACATCAGGTGCTGGGGGCAGCTATTGCTTTCACATCCAGCTTATAAGCTTCCTGGAGGCATCTGGCTGGTTACAACTGAAAGCAGAATGCTGGACCAGATGGAACTTTAGTCTAATCCAGCAAGGCAATGCTTATGTTCTTAATTTGAATGAGACTACATGAGCCTAAGAAGTTTGTGGATTGCAGCCAAAAATCACTGGGTGCCCCCTCCCCTTTTGCATTCACCTTTACCCTTTGTGGAATCTTCTATAAAGCATTTGTTGAGGACATTCGCCATCTGGTGCTCTTTATGTTTTCCAGTTGTGTTTTTTCCCCTTTTAGTTTCATCAAATTCCAGCTTGTCAACAGATTGTGGTTTAGATTTTATATAACATGTTTTCATATTTTGCATGTACTGTGAGGACTTGGCCCCACTGTCTTGGCAAGCAGCACTTCAGTTTTAATCAATCTGCAGGTAATATCAGCCATTTGTCCAGTTTAATGGCTTTTAAATGTTCTTTTTACTCTTTGAGATGTTTCTTTCATTAATTAAAACCAACGTTCATTGTGCCTACAGTAAAGTTAAGGGGATCTTTAATGGAACATTGGCATAAATCTTCCGTAAGCCACTTGTTAATGTTTTCACAGGTGTACTAGCAGATTTCATTGCTGTTCAGATCTGAAGCATCCTGAAATTTGGGTTGAATATTGCCGTTCCATGGCCTTTAAGCTAATGATCCCAGAAACTCTGGTGGCCAAATCAACCATGTTTTGGACAGATCCGTGCATGGCATATGTATCAGAAGAGGTAGTGGATATTCATGAGGTACCTGCATCCTTGGAATGTTTAACCCCTTTGTGCCATCCCCTAGAAGTCTCCTTAGAAAAGAATAATCCACAAACTATTAGTAGTACTAGAAAGGTCCAGCATAAAGGAAAGCTTATTTCAGTATATGTTATACATTTATATTAGATTGACCTGGAAGATTATCAAATGTTCAAATAATGAAATGTCATCGTTTTTGGAAATGCTTCCTACCTAAGCTTACATGACCATGCTCAGATAGCTGTACAATTAGATGGAGGCATCGAAATCCTGCTAGCTATTTGTGCTTCTATACACTCTCATTGCTTTTGGCCTTTGCACTTCCTTCATCACCATCACCATCATCAACAACAACATCATCTTGACATTTATGAATCATCATTGGAGGAGGGGCCATGATTCAGTGGGAGGGCACCTGCTTTGCATGCAGAAGGCCCTTGGTTCAATCCCTGTCATCTCCAGGTAGGGCTGGGAGAGGACCCTGCCTGAATTCCCATTGCCTGTCAGTATAGACAATACTGAGCTAGATTGCACTGGTGTGGCTTGCACTTACACTGCCTTGTCAGCAGCAACTACCATTACAAGGCAGTGTACCATTAGGATGGCATCAGGATGGGGAATGATCTACCCATGTACTTAGCATAAAGGTATTTTTGCTCATCACAGAGTGATCCTATAAGTCAGGGTAATCCTAGGAATCTAATGTTTAGTAACAATGTTTTATAAAATAATTATTATAACATAAGCATTAAATCAAATGACTCTTATCACATGATTACCACTTAAAAACTTTCCATGGGACTTAATTGCACAGTTGTCTAGTAATATTTGGACCACATTCACACCGTACATTTATTCCACTATTATACTATTTTAAATAGTCATAGCTTCCCCCAAAGAATCATGTGAAGTGGTTTAATAGTCAATCCCTCTTCCCAGAGAACTCTAGGAATTGTAGCTCTGTGAGGGAGTAGGGATCCCTGAACCATTCTCAGCACCCTTCATAAACTACACTTCCCAGGACTCTTTGGGGAAAGCCATGGCAATTTAAAGTGGAATAATTGTGGAATAAATGTATGGTGTGGTTTACTTTTGCCACTGACAGATTCCCCTACAGGTGACCACTTTCTTAATTGGTGACCCCACACAGTAAGTGAAATAAAAAGAGAGCATTGCAATTTTGTATCTGTGCTCAACCTACTCTGGGTATCAGAAAGCCATGAGCAGTTGTAGGATTTGGGATATCAAATTGTGAACCTTTCTATGATGAGAAACTCTGAATGGCTTTGTGTATTTATTACACATATGCCTGAATAAAGATAGTGCAGAGGAGTCACATATCCTGTACTGATGCATATAATTGACATTTAGAGTAGAGGCATCTTTCGTGTCCCCTGAAGTGAGCCATGTAAGTTCTCCTCAAGAGGGATACATGAGCCACCACTTCAAATATTAATAATATGTGCGAATACTAGAAGTCTGACTTACTTTCATTCATGTAATTATATTGTAAGAACATAAATCATTGATAAACGGACTTTTTCCTTAATGTAACCCTTTATCTTCAACTGAAACAGAAGTTAAATGTGTATGGCTGCATTTGGTCATATATGCCTCATGCTGCACTCTCTTTTTTCAGTTTGGTACCTCTTCCCCAACCATCAAACTTTTGATGGCCTGTTTCTTGAGAGGGACAGGCACTTGTGCATGGTCTGAAGTCACAAGATGCAGCAACTGGGCCGAAGCTGATCTGATGAGTGCCTGAATGAGAGACCATCTGGGAATCCTCTGTATGCAGCTTGAATTATTACAATAAATAGTAAAATAAAATGTGTGTACCTCTCTTTTTTTGCTTGTGTTGCTTGGTACTGCACCATGGACACTGATGATGCTTATAAGGCATTAATAATAACAGTAAAAACAAAGCACACCTTTTTCTGATTCCAGTTAGAAGCCTTTAATGGACTTAGCATTTAATTCTTTCTAAGGGTTACATCTTCTTTATGTCTGAATTCCTGTGATTATGTCTAACGTGAACCCTATATATTTAAATACATTTTATATGCACACCCAAAGAAATCAGGAGGCAGCATTGTGTCACGAAGGAGTGAAAGGCGGCCGTTTTCCTTTTTAGAAAGCAGAGCACTTGCTTGAAATCTCTTGCAAAGCAGCCATGCTGTGCCCTGCATGTGTAATTGAGTCTGGACTGGGCTGAGGCTCCACTGCTTCATCTTGCGGGTGGCATGCCATAAAGCTGGCAATGTTACATCTCTCGCTCCCTCAAGCCTTTTCTTCTAACAAAGGAGGGGGGGTAGAGAAAGCTTTTTTACTTTAGGTAGAAAAAAAATTAAAGGGGAAAAAAATATCCAGCAAAGCCATGTAGGGGCTTTGCCTTCAAATGGAGTGTTATACCTCCATGAATTACAACCTAAAGAGAGGCGGGCAGGTCATTCACTTCACTCTTGAACGTGATGCTATAAGCAAGAGAGAGGATTGCTAAACATAGAATCACAGGGCTAGAAGTGATCTCGAGCCATCACATCCAGCCTCCTGCTCTGAATGTGCACTGCAGGGCAATGTACTTTGAGAGAGAAGAAAGTAATACAAAATCTGTAGCAGAGGGCAATCAGGTAAGGTCAAGAGCATTCTTGTTGGCTTTTAACTCTTACGATTCAGCCTTTAGAACCATGGGCTTGAATGATAATTTCCAGCTGGCCTGTGCAAGCAGTGAATTGTGTGATGCCAAAGGTAAGACATGCAAATGAAAGCTAAATATCCATGTCGCTATAGTCAGGGTTATTTGTGCCCTTTATCAGTCTGTTCCCCAAACTCTATGCCCAGAAAAAAATCCATTATGCAGATCAATAAGATCAATGCAACTTTGTATAAACTGACTCAACCTGCATGCTTTAACTGAATTTAATATTTGTCTTTCTTTTTTGGTTTCTATGCAGAATCGAGGGATTCTGGTTTTACCAAGGAGCAGCATGACAGAAGGAAGAGAGATGTAGGTAAAAAAGTTGCGGTGCCAGTGTACTGTATGTCAAGTATGTGCTTGATATGAGGGGTGGGCAGAGAGCCACACCACAACTATCTGATTGTAGGTACATGTGGTTAACCTCATCCAGAAAATAGCTGTGAGCATAGGAGCTCTAATGTGCACAAGGAACTTCTGTGTGAGACCCTCCCCCATGTATTTCAGCAAAGGGATCAGATCTGCAAAGATAAAGTGAAGCTGCATGTTCAGAGTAAAAATGTGATATAGCCCTTTGGGGACTTTACCACTGGTCCAACTGGGACCATACCACTTCACACTGCAGCTGTGGGCTTGCATGTTTAAATTCTTTCCCATGTGGATGGACTTTTTAGGCTGCAATGCTATACATACATATCTGGAAGTAAGCCCCACTGAACTCAACAGACTTACTTTGGAGAAGATACGTGTAGGACTGCACTGTTAGAAACCTACCATATTGTGGGCAAAGTCTTTCTCCTACTGTTCTCAATATGCTAGCTTTCTATATGCTGGAAAGATTTTTTAAACACACACACACACACTCGATAGTATAGCTTTATGTTAAATGTCTAAAGTAAGAATAGTCTAAAGAGATCACAGAGGGTTACTAGAGCAACACTGCAAATCCAGTGAAGTTCTCTTTTGCATCAGTAACATGACGGCAGAAGATAACCAATGTCTCTGGCATGGTATTTCTCTGTTCTCTGATCCCCTTTGTGTTAAGTGGGAAGTTATCATTGTTGGGTAGGAACAAGCCCTTAAAGAATTCACTGAATTTCTTGAACTCTGATTTGCTGTTCAACCAGCGTGCATTGCATCCCAGATTATTTCTGTAACAATCAGGCCAAGCACACACAAATCAGACTAAGCACCCAGGCCAAGCACAAGCACTACCATTCCCATGGTGTTAGTTTGTCTATTTAGTTCAGCAGTGAACCAAAAGTGCAATCTGCCATTTATATTAATGGGGCTCAATGTGTGCTCAGAGATACAGTGGCTGTGTGGATTCCAGAGGCAATCTAAGTTCATTCATCACATCTGAGCCATTACAAAAATGAAGACAAAAACAAAATCCTGTGTGGACATCCTCTATTGAAGCAGAATGTTTACAATGCAGACCAATGAAAAAGGCAGCATCCCTAATGCTTTCTCATGTTGCATCCTAAATAAGATTCTGAAACAGGAATTATTTCACATGGGAAAGAAGAGGGCTAAATAGGGGAAGTATATTTTATTAACTTGGACTGAGATAAAAATCTCATTTGTAAACTATAATCTCAAAACGGTGGTGGTGGGAAATCAAAAGGGGCTGAAATCCCCAAAAACATTTGAGGATGGGCAAACCTAAGAGTTGGCAAATCTCACTGGTGGCAGTAGTGCATCTCCTGTAGGGACGGGTGAGAAATCCAGTTCAGATCTCAGTTGAAGCTGAATCTATCAAATCCACACTCTCTGAAACAATGTGAGAACTGAAACACAGCTATCCATCAAAATTCACATTTATTTGAATTTTGCAATGTAGTTTGTCAACCAAACAATGTTTTTAAAAATGCATATGTTGGGGGGGGAACTGTGCATAAATATGAATATATGAATGAAGATATCATACAAAAATGCATTACATGATAAGAAATTGCTTGCAAAAACATGTACATTAAGTCAATACTGCCTATAAAAATGTGTTTATTTGGAGAAATTCACACTAAAATGCTGGAGAATTTTCATGAGGATTTCTTTTTTTAAAAAATGCTTCAGAAATGTGGAGAACTGAATTTAAGACTGGAAAAATGAGAAACTGAGAGGACCAAAACTGACGGAACTTTCCATCCCTACTTGTTAGACAAATTCATAGAGGATCAGGCTATCAATGACTATGAGCAACCATGGCAATGTTCTCCTTCCACTTCCAAGGACAGCATGTCTCTGAACACCAGTTGCTGGGAACCACAAGTGCTTTCAAGTTGCTGGGGTGTCATGGTGGGAGCCCCTGGCCATTCCCCTTCTTGGAGGACAGAGCTGTGTGCTTTGCTCAGGTGTGGGGGAGGACAGTATCCCCATTGCCAGCACTGAAGAAAGATTCACCTGTCAGGCCTGTTGACTTCTGTATGTGGAATTGGGGAGGGGATATCTTGTTTTTGCCTCATGCAGGAAAATGTCTTGGGCCAGCCCTGCCCAGAAACCACCTGGAATGACACTTTGTGATGGTGTAGCATTGCTCTAAGTGACTTCTGGAGCCACTGGAGGAGCACTCAGATGGAGAAAGCTCAGCTTTAATTGGGACAGGAATGGTTCCATGTGAGGTGATGAAGGCTGCATACACACCATACATCTAAAGCATATTTAAAGCACATGGCTTCCCCCAAAGAATCCTGGGAAGTGTCATTTTCCTCTCACAGAGCTACAACTCCCAGCACCCTCAAATTACAGTTCCCAGGATTCTTTGGGTGGGGGAAGTCATTTGATTTGAATGTCCTTTAAATGTATGGTGTATATACAGCCTTACTACCCTCTAGCCTTGCTACCCTCTAGCTGGGAATGTTTCTTTACTGCACATATGACCTGCAGGTTTTGGGGAGCATGTGACAAAATTAAAGGAATAGACTTCTTCCAAAAACCAATCTTGTCTGGCTGTCTTTCCCCCAAATATTTCAAAGTGTTTATTTAAGGCCCACTGGATAAAATGCATTTGTTTTATGGTTAATTGGAGTAGGCAGTCTGTGGAATGCATGCTACGTTTGATGAACTATGTTTGGCTTAAAAAATAAATGAATAAAGTGACTTCTTGCGACCACTGTTCATTTAGATCCAAGAAATGAGTGCTACTTGATTGTTTGTCAGTGTTTTATTCTGATGATGCAAGGTACTAATATGCTGGAAAGGAATTCTATTCTCTGAGAAAAAATGTGTATGATACTGCTGTCTAAATGTATAACGAGCAGTATCAGCATACAAATAATTTGGCTGGGTTTGTAAAATATGTTTGTGACACCAAAATGCCTTCACAATAGGGAGCTTCAGATGACTCCCCCTCCCATGCATTGAAAGAACACATGAGGGGAGTTGCAGGGCTATGTGGGCTAGCCTAACTCCCTGATTGCACATGCAGCAGCCACACTCCCATTCTCTGTGCATTCAGCCAGTATGTGCAGAAAGTCTATGTACATACTGATGTACATGTTCAAAGTTTCTCCACCTTGGGGGGGGATTGGGCTAGTGTCCCCTTCACATTGCAGAGCTATGTACACATGACATCAACACTTGCACAGAGCTTTTTCACACACTGGCTGAACCCATGGAGAAAAGGGGCCATGGCCACTAAGCACATCTGCGCAAGATAGTAGGGATGGAATGGTCTGTCAGTCTTGGTTCTCTCAGCTTCTCATTGTTTTAATCTTAAATTTGGTTCTCCACCTTTCTGCAATCATTTGCATTTTTAAAAAAATTCCTCATAAAAATTCTTCAGCTTGTTTGTGTGGATTTCCCCTAAGAAATTTATTTATTTATTTTATTATTTATTTTATTCAATTTTTATACCGCGCCACAGCAAGGCTCTCAGGGCGGTGTACATCACATAAAAACACTTCACATATAATATAAAAGCAATCTAATCATCAAACAGCAATTTAGATATACAAATACTAATGTTAAATACTAAAATACAAAATATTAAAATATTAAAATGCCTGGGCAAAGAGGAAGGTTTTCACCTGGCGCCAAAAAGATAATAATGTAGGCGCCAGGCGAACCTCGTCAGGAAGGGAATTCCACAGATTGGGGGCCACAACCGAGAAGGCCCTCTTTCTTGTAGTCGCCTTCCAGGCATCTCTCTGGATAGGCACCCAGAGGAGGGCCTTCGATGTAGAGCGCAGTGTACGGGTCGGTTCATATCGGGAGAGACGTTCCATCAGATATTGCGGGCCCGTGCCATGTAAGGCTTTATAGGTCAAAACCAGCACCTTGAATCGGGCCCGGAAACATATAGGCAGCCAGTGCAAATGGGCAAGAATCGGTGTTATGTGTTCCAACCGCTTGGTCCCAGTTATTAATCTGGCCGCTGCATTCTGCACTAGCTGAAGTTTCCGAACCATCTTCAGGGGCAGCCCCACGTAGAGTGCATTACAGTAGTCCAATTTCGAGGTTACTAGACCGTGAACAACTGAAGCAAGATGTTCCCTGTCCAGATACTGGCATAGCTGGGCTACCAGTCTAAGTTGGTAAAAAGCACTCCATGCCACCGAGGCTACCTGTGCCTCAAGTGACAAGGACGGGTCCAGAAGGACTCCCAAGCTGTGCACCTGCTCCTTCAGGGGGAGTGTAACCTCATCCAGAACCGGTCGAACATCCATCATCTGGTCAGGGGATCCATTTACTTTTTTTTTTTTTTTCAATAATTTTTATTCAGATTTTCATAAAACATACAAGACAAAATCATAAAACATTCAAAGACAAAAAACAAAATCAAAAATAGTTAAACAAAAAGAAAAAAAAGAAAAAAAAAATAAAAAATAAAGAGTAAAATATTGACTTCCCATTTGTCAAAGATCAAATCAGTTATAAGTCTATAATATATAACAATCCTGTCTCTTAAGTCATATTATAAAATCACTTTCCTCCAGTAGTTATCTTACTTAATCATCAAATCTCATAAACATTACTTTATTCTTTCCACAAAAAGTCAAAGAGAGGTTTCAATTCTTTAAGAAATATATCTATCAATTTTTTTTTTCCAGATAAGCATATCGATTAATCCATCTCATTACTAATTATAATAATCTTATTGTCATAACCATAGTCAAAATAAACATTTCAATTAATCCATCACATCAGAATCTGTTAGGTTCAGTAATTTCAGTAGCCATTGTTCTATTATCTCTATTAGTTCCATTTTCCATCTTCCATCTTCAGTAGTCTTGTTAAGTCCAGTAATTTCAATATCCAATCTTCCATTATCAGTATTCCATAATAATCTTGCTGTCAAAGCCATAGTCATATAGTAAGAGTCTGATGGGAATTACCTCTATCCCAAATATTTTCTTGCCATCCATTCTGAATAGGTTGCTGAAATACTGCTGTAAAATCATATCTCTGTTCTTTTTTTCAAAATACACTGGGTCATCTCTTAAATGTTTTTCCATTGTCACATGGCTGCAGTTAATTCCATAGATTTTCTCTATATTGGGCTCCATCACATCATTCCAGTCCAGAAGATAATCCATGCCATTGATAACTTTATCTCTAGAATCTTCATTAATTTCTTCAGAGATAACATTGAGTTCCAAACAATAGATTTTATTTCTAAAGTCCATAGACTCCAAATCTTGTTCCTGTTCCACGTTTGTTCCAATCTCCGGGATCTCCTCTCTCACAGGGACCCCTATTCCAGTCTCCAGGGTCTCCTCTCTCACAGGGACCCCTGTTCCAATCTCCGGGGTCTCCTCTCTCACAGGGACCCCTTCCAGGGTCACCTCTCTCACAGGGACCCTTATATCTTTAATCTCCTGCTTCATTTTACTCAATTCAATTTTCGTTATCTCAATCTCATCCATTATTTTCTGAAACATAGTTATTTCCAGATTCTCAGCCACTTTCTTAATTGCCATTTTAAAAGAAAAATATAGGAAAACCACTTCTTATTTCAGCAACAATTGGGTTAATACTCCAAACTTGGTGACATCACAGTATAAACAGAGCAGACAGCCTTATCTCTCCAATAGTTAAGTAAACAAAATGCAGTTCCCAGGATCGAAACAATTAATGGCAATCGTCAAGAAACAGATTCGTCAAAATAAAATAGACCAAAAAGAGAGTAGTCTCAAAACAGTATAATATTTTTCAAAATAAAAATCTGGAATAGAAATCCCTCTTCTGTGTATATCTTTAGAATGCAAATCCAGGACAGCTTTTTGCAACAAAAACAGAGATAAGCTATTAATTAGTGCGTAGCAGAGAGAAGTTACGGCTCCCCAGTGAGATGTCAAAAACCGATCAATCTGGCAAATCTCTTTTAAACAGCAACAATTTAAGTCAAGTAAAAGAAAAATATAGAAAGAAGGGTGCTTGCCTGTTAGTGCGTTCTCTCTTAGAAGATAAGATGAACGTTCGCTTTAACAGATAGAGCTTGCTGTTGAAAATCCATCCCACCTTCGTCGGCTGGACCTCGTCCCATAAATTAATGAGATCTGGTCGTCCCAACAAAAATAGGCTTTGAGGTTAATCTCTTCGTTTCTCCCTACCCGGGAGAAGTTTAATCAGTCAAAAAAAAAAGAAAAAACTGACTGATATATCTGAATAAGCTTCTTTTGAGGCAGGAGCCCGTCTCAAAAGCAGGCACAGGCTAAGTCACCCTTCCCGGAAGTCGTCAGGGGATCCATTTACTAACAGCATTTCAGTCTTATCTGGATTGAGTTTCAATTTGTTCGCTCCCATCCAGTCCATTATCGCCGCCAAGCATCAGTTTAGCACCTTGACGGCCTCACCTGAAGAGGATGAAAAGGAGAAGTAGAGCTGCGTATCATCAGCGTACTGATGAGAACGCACTCCAAAACTCCTGATGATAGCACCCAGCGGCTTCATATAGATGTTAAAGAGCATGGGGGACAGAACTGATCCCTGCGGAACTCCATATTGGAGCGCCCAGGGCATCGTGTAATGCTCCCCAAGCACTACTTTCTGGAGACGACCTGCCAGATAGGAGCGGAACCACTGCCAGGCAGTACCTCCAACTCCCAAATCCGCAAGCCGCCCCAGAAGGATACCATGGTCGATGGTATCAAAAGCCGCTGAGAGGTCAAGGAGAATCAACAAGGTTACACTCCCCCTGACTTTCTCCCGACAAAGGTCGACCAAGGCCATCTCTGTGCCAAAACCGGGCCTGAAACCCGATTGAAATGGATCCAGATAATTGATCTCATCCAAAAGTGCCTGGAGCTGGGATGCAACAACCCTTTCCAGAACCTTGCCCAGGAATGGTACATTTGCTACCAGCCTGTAGTTATTCAAATTTTCTGGGTTCAGGGAAAATTTCTTCAAGAGTGGTCTCACCACCGCCGCCTTAAGGCAGTTCGGGACCACTCATTCACATAGTGAGGCATTGATCACCTCCCTGGCCCAGCCGGCAGTGCCATCCCTGCTAGCCTTTACTAGCCAAGAGGGGCAAGGATCCAGCACAGAGGTGGTTGCACGTACCTGTCCAAGCACCTTGTCAACATCCTCAAGCTGCACCAATTGAAACTCATCCAACAAAACATGACCAGACTGTGCTCCAGTGACCTCATTTGGATCTACTGTTATAACATTGGAGTCTAAGTCCTGACGGATGCAAGAGATTTTATTCTGAAAGTGCTTGGCAAATTTGTCACAGCGAGCTTTAGAAGATTCAATCACGTCCTTGGGGCCAGAGTGTAAAAGCCCCTTGACAGTCTGGAAGAGCTCCGTCGGACGAGAAATAGAAGATTGAATAGAGGCAGTGATGTGTTGTTTCTTTGCTGCTTGCACTGCCCCAAAATACGTCTTATTATAAGTGCGCACCAGTGCAAAGTTGCATTCGTCAGGAGTCCGTCTCCATCTGCACTCAAGCCGTCTCCTATATTGTTTCATCACCCTCAGCTCCGGAGTATACCATGGAGCTGTATGAGCTCTACAAAGGAGAGGGCGCACAGGAGCAATCATGTCAGCTGCCCGGGTCATCTCTGCATTCCACAGATCGACCAGGGTGTCGACATGAGCGCCAGCCTTATCAGCCGGAAAACTCCCCAGAGCTTTTTGAAAGCCATCAGGATCCAGCAGTCTCTGGGGGCGGACCATTTTAATAGGTCCCCCACCCTTGCAGAGGGGGAGAGTCATTGTGAGTCTGAACCTCAACAAGCAGTGATCTGTCCATGACAAAGGGGCAGATGTAATGCTCCTTATATACAGATCACTATCATCATGTCCCGTCATGAAAATCAGGTCCAGAGTGTGTCCTGCCACATGAGTTGGGCCAGTAGTATGTTGGGACAGCCCCATAGTCGTCATGGAAACCATGAAGTCCTGAGCCGCCCCAGTTAAGATGGCCTCGGCATGAATGTTGAGATCACCCAGTACCAATAGTCTAGGGGATCTCAACAGAACCTCCGAGACCATCTCTGTCAGCTCAGTCAGGGAGTCTGTTAGGCAGTGGGGTGGGCGGTACACCAACAGAATCCCCAATCTGTCCCTCTGACCCAACTCAAGGTGCATACACTCAAGGCCAGTAGATACATGGACATGGTGCTTGAAGAGGGGGATAGAATTCCTATAGACCACAGCAACCCCCCCTCCCCGGCCCTCAGATCTACCGTGATGCTGTACTGAGTATCCTGGTGGGCACAGTTGGGAGAGACCAACTCCCCTCTGTTCACCCACCCAGGTCTCAGTTATGCATGCCAGATCGGCTGCCTCATCCACAATTAAATCGTGGATGAGAGCGGTCTTATTGTGTACCGATCTGGCATTAAAAAGCAGCATCCGGAGATCAGACAGCTGACTAGTAGGGCATCCCACATACCTGTGGGTGTGTGGAGGACCGGAACACGGTACAGTCGTCAATTGCCTGGGCCGCGTTCCCCTCACCTGGCCTGTCTTCCACACAACGTGATATCTCCCTCTACCCATCACTACGCCTATTGGGGCCCCCACAAATCCAGACTATGATTCCTCTCTCCCAGGCACATAATCTAAAACTTCAACACACACACTTACACATATACCATATATCATACAAACACTCACCACATACACACCCACAATCCAACACACACTTACACACACACTAACACATATACCATATATCATACAAACACTCACCACATACACACCACAATCCAACAAGCAGACAACCAAAAAAAAAAAAAACCAGTCCACGACTAACAAAGCCCTTGGTGAAGAAAAGATGGATCAGGCAGCATCGCCTCAGTTATCCCTCACTTCCTCGAGAGTAGACCAACCATTGTCCATCCGAAAAACAGGCGCCAAACCGGGACTCCTGCTCGTAGACCAATGTAGGCACCTCATAAGTCCGAATCCACACCAGCCGAAAACACCTTTGGAAAATCCACTCCGAAGGAAAAGGAGTCCTCGCCTCGAAACCTCGGGTCGTCAGCAGTTATAGGGAACAAGTGCAAAGCGGAGGACAGGAAGGAGGATGAAGGCAAAGGCAGAAAAGCCCTCCTCCGTCTGTCGCCCCCCCGGAAACGCAACAAACGTCCCCAACCGACACCCCTCAACTCCATGCACCACCACAAAAGGTGACTACTATACAGTCCAAAACTGGCGGAAAGTGCCTCTCGGCTGCCCCCAAAACGGTCCCTCAACGCTATGTCATGCACCAGCAACCGGAGCGGGACAGATGTATTGGAAAAGCCCTGAATGGAGAAATCACGCTGCAACCCAGGCAGCGAGGCCCACGCTCCACACAGTCCAGACAGTTCAGGCCGACCCAAACCAACACAGGGACCGCAACCGCCGCAGATCATCTCCAGCAGCAACAGCAAGGTAGATTCGTCAATATTTGCTGGGTAAACTGGGTAAACAGCTGAGTAATTATCCGTTATTATTTATCGGCTAATGGAGCTCCTGGCTCGGCGTTAGTAGTAATACTAGACCACCTCACATCAAACCGCTACACCACGCCCCTTTTGAGTTTGATGGGTGACGTCAGCGGAAGTCCCCCCAGAAGGCCCACCCCGGAAGGCCCACCCCACCATTTCCATTTCCCCTGATGACCTCACTGGATATCCCATCCCCCAGAAGCCCCAGCCCTCGTGCCCCACCCCAGAAACGGTAGCCCTGTGACCCCCCCAGGAGCATGTGGTCCTTGCTGGACCAATGGGCGTATTTTTACTCAAAACGGGGTCCCAGATTGGTCCCTATAGGGGCATGTGACCCCTCTATGAGCATGTGGTCTCCAGGGGACCAATCTGAAGAGGTTTAAAACCCCAAAGGTGAAAACAGGGTACCGGAATTGCACCCCAAAGGGGTGCATTTCCGCCCCCTCTCCAGACTGCTCCCTATAGGGGCATGTGACCCCTCTACGAGCATGTGGATGCCTGGGGACCAATCTGAAGAGGTTTAAAACCCCTAGGTAAAATTAGGGTGCTGGAAATGGACCCCGAAGGGGTCCATTTCCACCCCCTCCTCTCCGGAGCAGCCCAATAGGGATAAGTAACCCCTCTACAGCTATGTCACCCAAGGGGGAGGTTTTGAATCCCCAACCAATCAGGAGAGGGGACGGAGAGACCTGGTACAGAGGTGTATTATGCATGCCCAGACACGCTCTGAGGATCGAACATGGAACCTGCATGTGAATCAGCATATGGGCTAGTAGGTTTTTCCTATCCTCCAGCTCCTTTGAAAATGCGCTCAAAAAGGCAGGTAAAGCCTAGGAGATTATCATTTCCACCAGCGAGTATAAAAATTAGCAGTGGAAAGGAAGAATCAGAGCATTTTAGAAAAAAACAGTCTGTTTCAACCCCAAACTTACCTGTAGCGGTGTTCACTGCCGGACAGTATCCAGACCCTGAAACCTCATTCCAGGCAAATTCTAGTGAATCCATGTCCGACACAGAGTGTGATTGTGGGTGTGATCTGAAGGCTCATTTCCTGAAGGAAGAACAACTTATGAAATCTGCTGAGGTTGTGGATGGAAGTGTACTTTTTAAACCCATGGTGGAAATGGAGGCTGAAGAAAACGAGTGGCTGGAAGATTTAAATGAAGGCATGGAGCAAGGGTGTCTACTGGTAGGTGCTTCTGAGCTGTATTTTTATTAGTGTGTTGTTTTTTCCAGTTTGGTGCAACCCCGATGCTAAAGTGCCTCTCTTTTTTTTTTCTATAGGAAGATGTGACGCATGATGGTGATATGGAAAATCTACACATTGAGAGTTCTCAGGCTGTTAATATTTCCTGCATTTCATGTGTCTGTCCCAAGCCTGAACCCTGAAAGCTTGAAGCAGGAGTTTTTTTGTACCAATAAAAATAGTTTACTTTAGCCATCGGTGTCCATACCTGTATCAACCAGCAATATGGGAGAGCATGATGAAATTCTAAAAACCACATATTACACACCTGAGGAGGCTGGGAGCTTTGGGGGAGTGAACCATCTATTTCAGGAGGCAAAAAAGCACAGTAAAACACTAAGAAGGAAACATGACATGGCTTTCAGACCAAGATGCTTACACATTGCATAAGCCAGCCAGAATCCATTTTAAAAGAAACAAGACTATTGTGTCTGATATCGATGCTCAATGGCAGGCTGACTTAGTAGATATGCAACAATTTTCTAAGCACAAGAACTATAGGTACATTTTAACAGTCATAGATATTCTGTCTAAGTATGCATGGGCATTGCCTTTAAAAGACAAGACAGGCAAAGAGGTCTCTAAAGCTTTTAACGTTATATTCAGTCAGAGCGGAAGAAAGCCCCGAAAGCTCCAAACGGACAGAGGGAAAGACTTTCTAAACAAAGCCGTAAATGGCTTGTTAAAGCAGCAAGGAGTTCACCACTTCGTCAGCAATAATGAAGTAAAAGCAGCTATTGTTGAAAGATTTAACCGTACTCTGAAATCAAAAATGTGGAGGTATTTTACAGCTAACAATACCTATAGTTATATCGATATCCTGCCACAACTCTTAAAAAGTTATAATCATAGTTTTCATAGAACTATCAGAGCAAGGCCTATTGATATTAACCATTCTAACGCCCTGGCGGTATGGAGAACCATTTATGGAGACTGTATTTACAGAAAAGAGGTATCAACGCTGTTCAGGAAAGGAGACCACGTGAGGATTTCTAAAAGCAAGGGGGTATTTGTCAAGGGGTATGAACAAAATTTCACCACAGAGCTGTTTATAGTGGATCAGGTCATCAGAAGAGGAAGGAAACCTGTCTTCCTGTTAAAAGATTATGCTGGGGAGCCTGTAATTCGTTCTTTCTATTCTGAAGAGTTGCAGAAGGTTAATGACAAACAGGACAAGTTGTACAGGATTGAAACAATTCTATCAACAAAAGGCAGGGGTAGGAAAAAGTATCATTTAGTGAAATGGTTAGGCTGGCCCAGTAAGTTCAACAGTTGGGTACTTGCTTCTGATCTTTGTGAACCTGCACAGAAGAATGGGGTATAGTGGTTTTTACATTACTCTGCCTAGCAATGCCTGTGTAACTGTTTTTCCGCAGAACACTAGCTCAGCTTTTACTATTCGCCTAGCAAGGCCCCTGGATCTACCAGGGGCGTGGGAAGTAGGTCTGGTTGAGATACAGTACCCACACAGCTGGAACAATCTAACCTCTGATTCCCAATTTGAAATTGGTAATGGAGAAAAAACATGGTCCTATAGTCTGTGACGTGGTTATTACTCAAGCCTTCCTGAACTGCTGGAAAACATGAACAGCCTTATACTAGACCAGAGCAGCGAGCACCCCGATATGGTCCTACATTATGACCAAGTGACTAGAATGGTTAGACTTAAATCAGATGATGGTTGCATGTTTAAAAGCAGCAAAGAACTAGCCCACATATTAGGGTTGTTTCCCAACATCCATGTACGTCAGCTGCCTTTTACAGCAGACATTACAGGAGGCTTCAACACGTTATACATTTACACCGACATCGTAGAGCATCAGATAGTTGGGGACTTCTATGTACCCTTATTGCGCTCTGTACCAGTGCGTGGACAGAATAATGAATGTGTCAACATTGTTTATGACAAACCACACTATATTCTGGTGAGTAAGCATCATATTGACACCATTAATGTTGAAATAAAGACGGATCAGAACAAAAACGTACCATTTCGTTTTGGAAAGGTGATTGTGAAGGTACTCTTTCGCCCACGCAGAGGTTTGCCATTTTAAAAATGGTGATACTGAAAACCTACGGTGACCCAACCCTTTACCGGAATTATTACAGGGCCCAGGCTGGAAATGCTCTTCCGGGGTACCATGGTACGCCTGTTATGTATGGGGCAGGAATCGGGGGGATATTCAGGAGCCTTTTTCGAAAAGCCGTACCACTTTTGAGAAGAGGCCTAGAGATTATTAAGCCACATGCTAAAACAGCTGCTGGGAATATTGCTAAAGATGTGGTAGGGCAGGTTACTCAGGCAGTTTTGAATAGAGTTAATCCACAACCCCAACAAGAGGGCTCAGGGCTGATGTATATTAAAAGGAGAAAGGCCTTGAAAAGAAAAGCATCACGGGTACAATTAACAGGCCCTCCTCGACCTTTTAAAAGAGCACCGCCGTTGAGGAAAAAGCCTCAGAAGCAGAAAACTTCAAGAAAGAAGAGGCAAACAGTACCGGCCCGAAAAAGAGATATATTTTAAACCAGCATGGCCTTCATCCATTGCAGTTCTGAGGAATGCACTAAATCTGAATTAGATCTATTCCAGATAGGGCCTACCCAGACCAGTATTGAGAGAAGCCTATTTATCGAGGTCCCTCCCTTGGCAGCGCTAACGGAAACTGCACCACTAGAATTCTACATTGCTGGAAATGGCGAAGATTATATGGATTTAAACAATACAATGCTATATGTGTGCTGCAAAACTGTGAACCACGATGGAACAAACCTGGCCAGAGATGCGAATGTGGGTTTAGTGAATTATCCACTGGCCTCCATTTTTAGTCAACTGGATGTGACCCTGGGAGACCGTCTCATCAGTCAGAGCAATAACTGCTACCCTTATAGAGCCTTCCTAGAATCTGTGCTGAACTACAGTGATGATACGCTAGCCACACAATTCTCTGCAGGACTATTTTACAAAGACACACCTGGAGAACACGAAACAGCAACCCTGGATGGGGATAATTTAGGATTTGTTAGAAGGGCTGCACTGACAGCTGAAAGCCAGAAAATAGACCTTCTAGGACATCTCCACGCTGATCTGTTTTTTCAAGAAAAATTGCTTTTAAACGGCGTGGATGTGAAAATTAAACTGACACGCAACAAAGACGCTTTCTGCTTGATGACAAATGATGCAAACAGCCGCCACAAATTGCAAATTTTATCAGCTTCACTTTTTGTAAAGAAGGTGAGAGTGACCCCAGGTGTCCGGTTAGGACATGCAGAGGCATTGTTGACATCCAATGCCAAATACCCTGTGGATCGTGTCAGCATGAAAGTGTTTAGCATCCCTGGAGGAAGCCGTGTCAGCAATCAGGAGAATCTGTTTTTGGGCCAGCTACCCAAGCAAGTAGTTATAGGGTTGGTGGATAATGATTCCTTCAGTGGAATATACAATAAAAACCCTTTTAACTTTAAGCATTATGACATCAGTTTTGTATCTCTGTACGTCGATGGTTTCCAAATTCCCACAAAGCCACATCAACCAGAATTTGAAACTGGGAACTGTGTTCGAGAATACATGAGCCTGGTGCAAACTGCTGGCAAACATATGAAAGATAGGGCTCTTTTCATTAACCGCGAGGAGTTTGCAAGAGGCTACACTCTTTTTGCTTTCGATCTGTCTCCAGACCAAAAATGCGGGGATCACTATTCTTTGATCAAAACAGGGAATCTGAGAGCAGAAGTTCGATTTGCTAGGGCTCTACCAGCTACAGTCAACATGATAGTGTATGGAGTTTTTGACAGCGTGATAGAGATAAATCACAGAAGAAATGTATTGTATGACTATATGTAAACATGGACAGCGTGCAGTTAACACGCATCCTCTCTTCAAACCCCTACACGCGAAAACCTTTCTACGGTGTGTTTCCATGTGACAGACTCCCCAAAGAGAGATTACTACAAAGACCTGTGGGGCTAGTAGTCAATACCCATCCAAACAACATGCCTGGAGAACACTGGCTAGCCATCTACCTGACAGAAGATAACAGTGGTGAATTTTTGGATTCCTATGGACATCCTCCAAACCACCCGCTGATTCCCAAGACCATTATAAAATTTCTAAGGAAAAATACCTCTAGGATTGCTTTTCAACCCCGACAATTACAAGCCCCAGATTCTGTCGCCTGTGGCTACCACTGCGTATTTTTTCTACAACAGCGTTGTAAGGGTTTAACATTTAAACAGCTTCAAGAACTGTATTCTTATGATTTAGAGAGAAATGATCAGATGGTGGAACAGATTGTAAACAAGAGAAATATGCCCAGACCTTCCTCATCTGTGTTTCAACCATTCCAGAGCTGTATATCCTGCAATGATTTTCATAGCCGTGTTTCCCAATAAAGCACCCTGAGGGTTTAAATAATTTATACTGTTGTGGTGGTTTTTATACCTGTAAAACAATCAGACACAGTCAGCATATAAGGTTAAGCACACATTTGAAAGTTTTATTTCTTTATAAAACATTCAGCAGAGATACTATAGGTCAAGCCATGCAGCAACATGTTTTTTAGAAGAGATAGAGGGGTTCTTTAACATGTCAAAAGATTCCCTGTTGGCAACATTGCCCACAACAAATGTAGGAATGTTTAGTTCAGCTAGGGCTGTCATAAAAACATCCCATCCTATGGGTCGGTGCTTTACAGAGAGGGCGCGGGACTGCGTGATTCCTTTAATCAGGTCCAAAATATTGGATCCATCTATAGCTTTGCCCTTATACACAAAGACACCATTGTCGTTCCACGTGGAAACACTCTTGTTCTGTAGCATTTTGTTTAACAACAACCTAGCATGATTCTTACATCTAGCAGGCAGACTGTCCAGTATTTCTTGAATGATTGCATCAGAATTTACAGGGGGTTCTGCAGAGGCCTGTTGGGGCTGTGGTAGAAACAGGTTTAGTTTTTCTTTCTCTGCCTCCCTATGTCTTACATGAATTAGATATCTCTGAAGCAGGGCAGCATAACGTCTGGCTTTTTCATCCTGAGATAAATCCACCCTGTGAAGAATTTCCTTCATTTCAGTATCGAGTGAATAGATAGTGGCTTTTCTGATGTCTTCCTCCTTAGGAGGGGTTCCTTTCAATTGTTCTAATTGATGGCTGGGAACCAGGTACATCTTTTCAGCATACTCCATCACTGTTTAGTTAACAGTCCTGTTATTAGAGGGATGGCAAAACTTAGTAGCAGTGCGAGAAAACCCCCAGACTGTTTGACTATTTGTTTCTTCCTTTTTATGGAGACCCTTTTGTTGCTGAGGCTTTTGATAAGGCTGCGTTTTTTTCTTAATATACGCACCTGGCGGGGAGACAGAGGAATATTGCCTTTTAAAGTATTGAGGGCTATCTCTGAGATTGCAGCAATGAGATCATCTGATGCTGCACATAAAATGGCTTTCCTCTGATGTGGAGGAGCCTTAATAAGAAGATTTAAGAGAGAGAGGTTTCTTTTTACGTGGCTGGACATGTTGACCAACTGGCTAACGAGACTCAAAGAACACAGAGCGGTTAAGCTACCGCCTTTTGTAACCACGAGTGGCCTTTTTCATAGCGTATACAACAGGCCAGTCTGGAGGGAAAAGCCCTGATCTTAATCTGTAAGATTCAGGTGTGCAGGCATTTAAATCAACAACCAGGTAACCATAAGGTTTTTGTGTTGCATCTAAGAACATAAGAACATAAGAAGAGCCTGCTGGATCAGGCCAGTGGCCCATCTAGTCCAGCATCCTGTTCTCACAGTGGCCAACCAGGTGCCTGGGGGAAGCCCGCAAGCAGGACCCGAGTGCAAGAACACTCTCCCCTCCTGAGGCTTCCGGCAACTGGTTTTCAGAAGCATGCTGCCTCTGACTAGGGTGGCACAGCACAGCCATCACGGCTAGTAGCCATTGATAGCCCTGTCCTCCATGAATTTGTCTAATCTTCTTTTAAAGCCATCCAAGCTGGTGGCCATTACTGCATCTTGTGGGAGCAAATTCCATAGTTTAACTATGCGCTGAGTAAAGAAGTACTTCCTTTTGTCTGTCCTGAATCTTCCAACATTCAGCTTCTTTGAATGTCCACGAGTTCTAGTATTATGAGAGAGGGAGAAGAATTTTCTCTATCCACTTTCTCAATGCCATGCATAATTTTATACACTTCTATCATGTCTCCTCTGACCCGCCTTTTCTCTAAACTAAAAAGCCCCAAATGCTGCAACCTTTCCTCGTAAGGGAGTCGCTCCATCCCCTTGATCATTCTGGTTGCCCTCTTCTGAACCTTTTCCAACTCTATAATAGCCTTTTTGAGATGAGGCGACCAGAACTGTACACAGTATTCCAAATGCGGCCGCACCATAGATTTATACAACGGCATTATGATATCGGCTGTTTTATTTTCAATACCTTTCCTAATTATCGCTAGCATGGAATTTGCCTTTTTCACAGCTGCCGCACACTGGGTCGACATTTTCATCGTGCTGTCCACTACAACCCCGAGGTCTCTCTCCTGGTCGGTCACCGCCAGTTCAGACCCCATGAGCGTATATGTGAAATTCAGATTTTTTGCTCCAATAGGCATAATTTTACACTTGTTTATATTGAATTGCAATCTGCAAAAATCTGCAAAAACTTCCATGAAGAACTGTGCATTTCTAGGGTACATCTGCCGTGCTAAAGTTGCAATCTGTAATTTATCTCTGGGATTCTTAAACAACACCATATATTTAGCGTTTAGGCTGATGGTGTGGTTGCTTTTTCCCTTACAGAAAATATTCTGCGTAATGAAAAAAATACTCAGATTTCTATGATGTACGTACTGTGTAAAAGCTTTTTCCACTTCTTGATCCTGTGACGCACAATTCATCAGATCATCAATAATAACATAATTTGTTTTATTAGGAGGCAGCAAATTGTCATCATCAAATTTCTCTGGCAAGCCCTTCACAAAATTAATAAAAGGGTATTTACATAGTAATTCCTGATACAACGGTTGCCAGACATTGTAAAACCATACAACATTATCAGGCATAGCTGCAAGTACGCTGTGAGCATTGTCCATCATGTTTTTTATTAAAAAAAACTTTTACCACAGTTACTAGGACCTGCTAGAATGGCCGAGAAGGGGTGGTGCCACCGTGTATCCATTTTAAAACCCGTAAGGAATGGTTTTAAACCCTTTGGTAATCACTCTCTTGTCATAGACAACCTTCTGGGTTTTCTTGAGAGTTTTAGTTTCAAGAGTCCAGGACCTTTTGTTTCGAACAATACCCGGTTGCTGTACCACTATCTCACACTGTGGCAACTCTTTACTGTCTGAGACGTGGGCAAAAACTAAGTCTTTCAGACTGTTGAAATTAATTTTTGTACAGTTATCAGCTGTCAAGGTTATTCCTTTGACCTTCAGGCATGCAGTCCCTCCTGACAATTTGTAACCATACATTTTAGGACCTGCGGAGACATACTCTGTGATATATTGACCTGCAAGGATTTCACTTGTGAGTTCCCCTAAAAAATCACCTAGAGGTGGAACCCATTGTCCCTTCTGACTCACGAATATAACAGAGTCTGTGTCATGATACAAACAACGCTCCTGCAACTTGTCAAGCAGGCTGTAGAGCTCCAGGCGAGCATAGGCAGTTGTAAAACATGCTATGAACACATTCTTCCCACCTGAGACTGTCATACGATCTTTTGAATGTTTCCAAGTCACACAGGCAGCATCATCATCAATAAATTCACACATCGAAACCTCAAAAGCATCAGAAAACAGAATGTTAAACAAGTCATCAGGATCTCTCAACACCTGGGTGTTAGCCAGATTGGGTTTCTGAGCAAATTTCCCCCACAAAGAATTTAAAAACAGTTTGGCAATATTACGCTTTGCTTTGTTTTCAGAGATCAGTTCATGGCGCAAGAACACCCCCTCTTTTTTGAGAAAGTCCTCTATATATTTCTGTTTATCATCTCCACTGACACACCATTCAGGGTACCCTGATGCCTCCTGTTTCTGATGCAGGTGCGTGTCTATATATTCTGAAAACAGCTGCGTGGATGTCCTTTCAAAATGCCACACTTCATAGATTTCTGCCACCCTATATCCCTTCTCTATAGCAACATCCAATTCCACTGTACACCACGTTCCTATCAGAGCCCGTTCCTCATCAGAATGGTTGCAGGATTCCATGTGTGCTTTTGCACAGGTTGCACAGAGGGGAAACATGAGTTTTCCATTCATCTTAACAGGTAGTACAGGGAAGAAAAGACCCCTGGGAGGGTACACCTTTACCTTCGCAATCCCAAAATAATTAGAGATGGGTTCAAAATTCTCATATATTACCTCTGGATGTGCTAAGGGATATTCTCTATTTTTAAGAACAAGTGGATACAAGCTGCAGACATCAAAATATTCTAAATGTTCTTCAGCATTTGGTTTATAATAAAGACTGATAGCATTAGTGCGTCCACCATAGAGAGCATCTCTAGGTTCTAGAGGCTCAGGAAACCCTGCTGAAGTCAGAAAGTTTTTAAGCTCCTCATCTGATTTCAACATTTGCTTCCATTCATGCTCCCATATGCTCCTGACCTCATACCCCAACCCTCTAAGTTCAGCAGTTTTTTTCTCTGTAGAGTTGTAAAGAGACTCGTAAGATTTACCCATCAAAGGATTCCTATTTTCAGGAGGATAACATAGGACACAGCCGTGCCAAAAACACCCATTAAATTCAAAAGCCATTTTCTTATTGTCTATGACTGCATAGCCATCAAGAAAATAATCACCAGCTTTGAATTCACCACCCTTTAGGGCATGCTGAATCTGAATATTTTCTTTATGTTCTAAGTATGATAACCATTGTACTGAAGAGGTAGAGAATCTCTTACACTGTCTGTGATAGTTGTCTGGTTGGGGTAGGGCTATGGTGGCCTTCTTCAGAAATTTAAACCGGAACATTGCTAAACTCACACTAGCCAGTGTGAGGTATTGGAATGGATCTATAGCGCGCCATTCAGTGCCAGACTTTGCTGCTTTCTGAGCCTTGGTCATTTCTATGATTTCATGTCTGTACTTGGTACAGCCTTGTACCAAAATTGCTACATCTGGCTTGCAATAAAACACCAACTCTTTCTGCATGTCAAAAATGTTTGATTTGTTCTTCTCATACCAAATTAAAAATTCCTCCCTTTCCTCAGGCATCATCTGATGTACACCATAGTCCTCGACTCTGGGCATCGGTCCCACATAATTCCAGTTCTCTGGAGTATTAAAATAATGGGGAAAATAGCCCTTACAACCCTCAAAACCCAAAGCAGATGGAAATTTAGAGAGGGCCATGGGTAAATGACTAAGGGAATCAATGAATTTGATACCTAGCCTGTTTACTGTCACACAGAGCAGTTTCCCCCCTTGAGCAACAATATCTACATCCATTTTTTCCTTGATCAATTGACTAATTATAAAATAACAGTCATAACCTTTAGAGTTGTGAGCTATAAATGTGCTGTTGCTGAACTGGCTATCCTTAGTGAAGGTGTTTATAAACTCAGCAAGGCATGACTCACCCTTAAACTCCCAAGATTTGCCTGCAGGGGGCCACTCATTCTTTTTCTGGCTTGGCTTCTTCCTCTGTTTGTTCCCCCTTTTCTTTTTGCAATCCTTGCGCCTACCCTTAAAACATTCCACAGTTTCCCCTGCAAACGCTTGTGCAAAACAATAATTTGGAATGTGAACGCCTGTTGACTGATGACATTCAAAATCATAAAACACGTATTTTACAGACACTTTAGGCTGCTTAATAGGTGCCATGTAACACTGATGATTCTTGTCCAATGTGATAAACCTCCAGCTAACACTACATTGCCTTCCTTTACATTTTTGGTCATCATGCCCTGGATTCTGGAGAGAGGAACACTTTACACAGTAGATTCTGTGCTCACATTTTACACTTTTCTTAGAGGCCAATTGTCTGTGTCTAAATAAGCAGGACGCAGATCTGCAAACCATCTTACAATTATTGCATCTCTGCAGTGTACCCACATTACTAGCACATTCTGTACTAAGACAAAGCCTACAGCGATACATGCAATTATGCATGTGTGTGTATAACGTATTGCAATACTCACAGTAGTTTTTAGATCCAAAAACAACTTTTACATTGTGTACTCCATAATAATGTTCATCATGGAGAAGCATAGTATAGGTTTTGGGGTATTTCGGTCCTATTGTGTGATACAGATTCCATCCCTTTTTTTTATTGAAGTGGCCTACTTGGATGTTGACCTTTAAAAGGTCTTCAAAAAAGGAAACATCATTAAGGGCCACTTTCTTTTGATCACTCCAGCCTAGTTCCTTATGCAACTCCCCTGCTGCTGTCAACAATTTGAAATCTGTACGGGTCTTCTCAGCCATAACAGCTAAGAGCCCCCCAGCAAAACAGAGATTGTTACCCATGGAGTTTAAATCTACCAGATATTGTCTTTTTTTACTGATGATTGCACTGTTGGGTATAGAACCTATTGCCCTATGGCCTCCACCATTTGGAGGCCTCACAATTGTAACAACCAAACACAGAGAGACATCTGCAAATATTTGTGCATTGCTCTGCAAGAGGTTGCTCATGTGCGTTAGAAAGTCCTCAGCATTCAGGTCATCCCTATTTCTTCTGACTGAAAATAGTGGATCTGATAGACCCCTACCCTCTAACCTTATTTGAACAAAATCCTCAGGAGCGATTCTACTATTAATATCCTGTAGAACCATCTGGATGGCATTGTATAATTCTGATACAGTGTGGGCATATGATCTGATACGGTCTAGATTAATAAATCGGAATACCTCAGTAACGCGCAATGCTTGGAAGCCTTCAAAATGTCTTTGGTATGTAGCAACACGTTCTACATATACCAGCCCCTCATGATCACTGGGTGCACATTCACCTTCACTATCTGGGGGTGGTGTAGATGAATGCGAGACAGTCCCTATAGGCTCCACATCCTGAGCTTGTGTAGACATGTGTGAACCTGAAGACCCTGCATCCTGTGGTGTTTGGAAATGTTTTAGAACTGCTGTGCCTAGAGGAGGAGTATTTTTACAGCCTTTTTTACCTGACCGCTTATGGCTTTTAGAGGCTGAGAGTGTTTTTTTAGCCATGCACAGTATTTTTTTAATCCTCCTTCTCCAGTACAGCTGGGACTGGGTTGGTTTGCTTTTCCTGAACCTTTTTTTGGGTTTACCGCCACCCCTTTGTACATGCTTAGCAATACTATTAGCACTGCAGTGATACTGTTGTTGTTTTTTAATCTCTTTAAGAAGTGTTGTCATGGCTGGGGAATCAATACAGCCCCCTCTACAAAACTGATTTGCAGCTGTTTGATACTGTTTGGCATTCATCATCAGCATGCTAGCTTTTTAAAACATATTCCTAGCTTTTTTAACCATGTTCTCAATAGCTTCATATGTGTTTGATACTAGTCTATACTGCTCAACGCAATTATGTAGATCTTGCTCCTCAGGCCCTTGTGTGGGAATCCATAATTTTAGGGATCCTTGTGATGAATGTAGGGGGCTGTCACACCTTCTCTGTATAGGTTCTGGATCAGGAACAGCCAGGATCTCTATGTCTGTAACTTCAGCTGTTGTTGTTGGTGGTTTGTTGTACACTGTGAGGAATAACAAACATATTAGCTCTTTTGATGGTTTCCTTATTGACCTTAAATGACCACTACAACTTGAAATATCTTATTTACCTATACCATCTGAGGTCTGCGGTCCTTCTATGTGGTGCGTTTTCTTTGTTTTTTGAAGGGACGGTCCTGCCACCTCAATTTCCTGAACCCTGTTACCTACAGCCAGAAAACATATCCGCGTTACACGTATGAGAATTTTACTGAAATTAGAAATTGTTTCTTTTCATAATCCTTTATCATACCATTATTTGAGATCCTGGAAGCGGTGGTGCTTATCTTTCTCTTCAGTTTAGAAACATTGCGAAAGCTTGGACCTGGAGCTTCTGAAGATAAGGAATACATGTTGAGACCTGCCCCCTTGGAACCAGTATAGAGCATGACTAGGGTTTAGCAGCACATTCAGAAAAAAATGGAGAGCCGACTTCCGGGAAGGGTGACTTCGCTTGTGCCTGCTTTTGAGACGGGCTCCCGCCTCAAAAGAAGCTTAATCAGATATAAATCAGTCAGAACATTTTTTTTTTGACTGATGAAATTTCTCCCGGGCAGGGAGAAACGTAGAGATCAACCTCAAAAGCCTGTTTTTGTTGGGAGGACTGGATTTCATTAATTTATGAGAAAAGGTCCAGCCAACAATGCCGGATGGACTTCCAAACTTTTGCTCTATCTGTTTAATGCGATACGTTTATCTTTTCTTCAAAGAGAAAACCGACTAACAGGCAAGCACCCTTCTTTCTATTATTTTTCTTACTTGGTTTAAATTGTTGCAGCAAAAGGAGATTTGTCAGATTGATCGGCTTTGAAGTACTTCTGGGTGAGCTATAACTCTTCTCTGTTATTCACGAAATTAACAGCTTATCTCTGTTTCTGTTGCAAAAAGCTGTCCTGGAAGTGCATTCTAAAGATATAAACAGAAGAGGGATTTCTATTCCGAGGAATGTTATATTGTCTGGGACTATTCTCTTTTTGGTCTATTTTATTTCGACGAATCTGCTTCTTCACGACGCCACTAACTGTTTTGATGCTGGGAACCAAATTTGTTTTGTATTCTTGAACATAGAGAGATAAGGCAGGTTGCTCTGTTTATACTGTGATGTCATCAAGCCTGGAATATTAACCCAATTGTTGCTGAAATAAGAAGTGGTTCTTCTTTACTTCTGTTTTGCTTTGTTTTCGTGGTTTTAAAAATGGCAATCAAGAAAGTGGCTGAGAATCTGGAAGTAATTATGTTTCAGAAAATAATGGATGAGATTGAGATAATGAAACAAACCCTGCGACAGGGCAGTAAGGAGCTGAAAATTGAACTGAGCAAAATGACGCAGGAGCTTAAAGAAATAGGGGATCCTGTGAGAGAGGAGAATGAGATCAGAGATGAGAAAAGAAAAAATAAAGGGAAGATACAAGCCCTGGAGATTGGAACAAATGTGGAATTGGAAAAAGATCTGGAGTTTATGGATTTTAGAAATAAAATCTACTGTTTGGAATTTAACGTTATCTCTGAAGAAATTAATGAAGATATTAGAGATAAAGTTATCAATGGCTTGGATAATCTTCTGGACTGGAATGATGTGATGGAGTTTGATATAGTGAAAATCTATGGAATTAACTGCAGCCATGTGACAATGGAAAAACTCTCAAGAGATGAGCCAGTGCATTTTGTAAAAAAGAAGAACAGAGATATGACTTTACAACAGTACTTCAGCAACTTATCCAGAATGGATGGCAAGAAAATATTTGGGATAGAGGAAATTCCCATCAGACTCTTATTATATGACTATGGCTATGACAGCAAGATTATTATGGAATACTGATAATGGAAGATTGGACACTGAAATTACTGGACTTAACAGGACTATTGAAGATGGAAGATAAAATTAATAGGGATAATGGAATAATGGCTATTGAAATTATTGGACCTAACAGATTTTGATGAGATGGATTAATCGAAATGTTTATTTGGAGAAAAATTGATAGATATATTTCTTTCTTTTTTTACAATAATTTTTATTCAAATTTTCATAAAACATACAAAACAAAATCATAAAACATTCAAAGACAAAAAACAAAACAAAACAAAAATGATTAAGCAAAAAAATAAAATATTGACTTCCCATTTGTCACATATCAAATCAGTTATAGGTCTACAATATATAACAATCCTGTCTCTTAAATTATATTATAAAATCACTTTCCTCCAGTAGTTATCTTAATTAATCATCAAATCTCATAAACAATACTTTATTCTTTCCACAAAAAGTCAAAGAGAGGTTTCAATTCTTTAAGAAATATATCTATCAATTTTTCTCCAAATAAACATTTCAATTAATCCATCTCATCAAAATCTGTTAGGTCCAATAATTTCAATAGCCATTATTCCATTATCCCTATTAATTTCATCTTCCATCTTCAATAGTCCTATTAAGTCCAGTAATTTCAGTGTCCAATCTTCCATTATCAGTATTCCATAATAATCTTGCTGTCATAGCCATAGTCATATAATAAGAGTCTGATGGGAATTTCCTCTATCCCAAATATTTTCTTGCCATCCATTCTGAATAAGTTTGAGAAATTAGCTGCCTTCAGCCATAACAATAAATACTCTCTATCTTTATTGCAGGAATACGGTTTTGTTAAGCATTTTGAGAGACCTTTCCACAATATGAAGATCAGAATCATGGACTTATTCAAGAATTACTATCTGCTGTTTTGGTTAATATTCCCTGTTTAATATATCCTGTATAATTTCTATCTGAGAAATAAATGTACAAACCCAATAACAAGCATAAATTACCTTCAAACAGATTGGATGAATTTTGCTGCATTGTCTTTGATGCTTTCCCACCCTGAAGAACAGAATCTGTGGAAAAAAGGGGAAATTCTTCACGTGGGACCAGAAATAAACTATATGTTGCAAACTTGATGAGAAAAAAAAGAGAGCTTACTTGCAGACATTCTCTTATGATGCTGGGGGCTTTTTCTATACTATATTTAAAAAGAAAAGTAATTTTAAACCCTGTTATTGCAGCAGAGCGCTAACAGCCTCAAACTTTTTAAATTGTGCTAGGAAACTGCATATACTTCCAATTAATAGCTAGAGACTATTCTATACTATGATTAAAATATGTATCATATTAATGATATAAAACTATGTATCACAATAATGAAATAAACATGTGTCTTCTAGAAGCTCAGAGTGTGTTTGCAGAGAGAAATAGCCCAGTGGGGAAAAAAGAAATTTAAAAAGGGCTAGAAACAGCTTCAAACTTATTAAATCATGCTAGAAAAACAATAGATGTTTAAACTATGCATCGCATTAATGATTTAAAAAGGTCTAGAAACAGCCACATGGTCTCAAACTTATTAAAACGTGCTAGAAAAACAATAGATGGTACTCACCAATGCCAGGTAAAAGAAAGATAGATCCTGAGCTGCGTAGGCCCTTTTATATCATCACACCTAATGTATGCAGACCTTGGCTTTGTCATTGGTTTACACTACACCCTGGAGAGCTGCTGTTTTTTTTACCTATAGAGAACATCCTGTATTGGCCGTTCCAATACCAGGTGATCTCCTCTAGAATCATATGACCATACCGTGTGGTCGCGGCCATTTTTTTTCTCCTGGCCCATGTGGTCGCTGCCATTTTTTCTGGCCCATGTGGTCACTGTATGGCTGGCTATTTTCTAGAGTGCCATGCAAAAACCATGTGTTTTACAAAAATAACCAGGGATAACTGCATCCTGAAAAACAGGGTATCTTTGATCTGTGATTGGTTCCACAATATTACAGGTATGTTGCAAAGTGGCTCTTTTTTGTTGTTGTTAGGGGGTGGGGGTGTTATAACTGAAGCTCTCTGGTAAGCCTGAATTTAACACAGTTCATTCAGATTATACAGTATAAAAACCCTACATCTTACAAGCATGCTGCATGCAGGGGCAGCTTCTTTAGCTCACGGGTAACCCTATATTTTAGTTTTCCGAGATTTACCTAGAGGGATATAAAAAACAGATCCTGTACATTTATTCTGTTTAAACCGTAATCTCCCCAGTTTGAATTAAAACCTAGGAGAAGCTAGGATTCAATATAGGATTAAATCCTAGGAAGCTGCTCATGGTCAGCATCCATTATATTTATTTACTTTTGGCATTAAAGCAGAAATGGTGAGGATGATTAACTCACCACTGTGAGGGCTGCCTAATTTAATCATTCATGTGTTCCACAGGAGGAGATTATTTACATCTTTATTTTAAAAAAAGAAAGAAAAACACACTGTTTCCAAAAGAGCGTTTTATTTAGAAGATTCATTGAGAGATGTAAGAAAAGTTTTGTAACTTCTGTTCTTAATAACATTTAAAATGTGGCTTAGATATGACTGGTCAGTGTCTCTCAGTATCTTTTCAACAAATTTGACAGACTTCTGGGAATGGCCTACTCTTGTAACAAGGGTTAATACTGCATCAACAGTTGCTTGTGTTAGAACAAGACAATTCAGACTGTATGCTGCTAAGATAACAACATGGAGCACACTTTTAAAACAGATCTTTCCACATATAATTCTCAACATTCTAGAAAGGATAGGATTTGTCCAGGTCAGACAGTCATGTCTTTTCTGAGATGGGGCCTGAATTAGGCACCCCTCACAAGAATTATACATATTTTGCATTAAACATTGCTTCAAAATGGCATACACAGTTGCTCTGACAATGCATTTCATTGCTGTCTTCCGTTTTCTTGGTAAAATATTGTCTGTTTCATGGGTTTGAATGCCAAGGATGCTTCTAAGGATGAGATGGCTGGAATGATTTCTTGGCAGATCAGCAGAGTTCTAAAAAAGAAAATAAAAAATTAGAAAAATCAAACACATACCTCTGTTTGTTTTTATAATACACATGCATATAATCCCACTACAAACCTGCATGTGAATGTTTTCTATTGATACCGTCTTCCATAAGGGTGTTGGACATGGCAGGGAGTCATGGCAGCAGAGTTTTCAGTTACTGAAGATCCCTAGAAAAGTAAGGACATGTTTTCACATTTTTTTTGCCTCTCCTATATTTTGCAGTTCTCCACGCATGGAGTTCACACTTAAATCTTACCGGCATTACAGCATTATCTGTTGCAATGGCCTCCAACATGCTGTTCCACATTTGGCTGTTCTCTTCCTCTTTTAGCAGTTTAGTTGGTGAAAAACGTTCATCTTCATTAGAACTTGTGCTAATAAAGCGCTTTCAAGGGTTAGGCCTCTCTGCGGGTGGTGGCATAGTTAATTCCGTAGGACTCAAAGGGGTGCTGGCAGGTTCCATGTTCGATCCTCAGAGCGTGTCTGGGCATGCATAATACATCTCTGTACCAGGTCTCTCCGTCCTCTCTCCTGATTGGTTGGGGAATCAAAACCTCCCCCTTGGGTGACGTAGCTGTAGAGGGGTTACTTATCCCTATTGGGCTGCTCTGGAGAGGAGGGGGTGGAAATGGACCCCTTTGGGGTCCATTTCCGGCACCCTAATTTCACCTAGGGGTTTTAAACCTCTTCAGATTGGTCCCCAGGCATCCACGTGCTCGTAGAGGGGTCACATGCCCCTATAGGGAGCAGTCTGGAGAGGGGCAGAAATGCACCCCTTCGGGGTGCAATTCCGGTACCCTGTTTTCACCTTTGGGGTTTTAAACCTCTTCAGATTGGTCCCCTGGAGACCACGTGCTTATAGAGGGGTCACATGCCCCTATAGGGACCAATCCGGGACCCCGTTTTGAGTAAAAATACGCCCATTGGTCCAGCGAGGACCACGTGCTCCTGGGGGGTCACAGGGCTACCGTTTCTGGGGTGGGGCATGAGGGCTGGGGCTTCTGGGGGATGGGATATCCGGTGAGGTCATCAGGGGAAACAGAAATGGCGGGGTGGGCCTTCCGGGGTGGGCCTTCCGGGGGGACTTCCGCTGAGATCACCCATCAAACTCAAAAGGGGCGTGGCATAGCGGTTTGATGTGAGGTGGTCTAGTATTACTACTGGCGTTCTTAGTCAGTCGCCATCTTGGTTAAATATATTTTTATCTGCAGTTTTGACTAATGTACACATTTTTTGCAAGCAATTCATCCTAATATAATGCATCTTATATGTTATTTTCACCAATATATTCATTTTCTGCACTCCCCCCCATGTGTATTTTTGTTAAAATTGCTTGGTTGGAGAAGTGCATTGCAAAATTCAGATAAGTGCAAATTTTGAAGGACTTTTGAAGGATAAGTGTTTCAGTTCTCATATTGCTTGGGGAAATGAAGATTTAATAAATTTGGCTTTAAATGTGAATTGAATTGAATTTCTCCCCCTTCCCAACAAAGGGGAGAGATAGTTCATCGGACCCCACAACCCCCTTCAACACATTCTTTAAATGTGTAGGGAGAAGTTCATCTGAAGTTGCTAAATATTGTTCTGAATCATAGAATCTGTTAGCTCACAGGATGCTGTGAAGGTGCTCACAGAGCTTTTATATATTTAAAACAGGGCATGTGTCTAGCCTTTATGATTGCTTCAAACGTTTGGATGGATTCTGCAAAACTGCTTGGATCCAACTTAGATCGAGTTTGCTCATCTTCCATGTCAGTAAATAAATAAATGTATGTAAATAAAAATGTAAAAACTAGTAAGAATCTGGATGGGAATTTCATTGGCTGGTGGGAAATACTGTTTCTCATGTCATGGATACCAGCCTGAACTCTTTCCATCACCCCTCTTCATAAAGATTGGCCTGGACTGTTCTGTATGTTCCAACAACCCTTTCTCAATAACTCATAGAAAACCAGGGAGGAAATTAAATACCAGAGGGAAGGAAATCTTTGTATATCCAAGATGAGAAAGAGCATACATAAGCAAATTTACTTGCATAATTTATTCAGAGAGCAAAAGTTAGGGGATGAGGTTAGAACATTTGGATTTTTGTAGGGAAGTGAATGTAGAATTAAAATTTCCTTTGAAGTTGCCAGTCCCCTTCCATCCCCCACAAATATACAAGGGTATTTGTACTCTTCTAAATAGAATGTCAGTCCCCAAGAGCTGGATCCTATCTCTTGTCTCCCTATTTTCAGTAAATACTGCAAATAGGAAAGCCGCTTTTCATTAGTGCCTGACATTCTTTTATGTAGTCTGATTGTCAACACAAAAGGAGAGTAATTAAACTGCAGCTCCAATCCGGACTAGCAGATGGGGCTCTCCCTCCAAGCTTTTACCACACAACTAAATTGTTACTTCAAGAAATCAACATCTAATCTATTCACTTCAAAGAGCACCCATCTGCCTCCCATTTTCAAGCTCTTGGGGATGAAACTATCTCCTCGTTAACAAAGAATTAGGGAAAAGGCAGGAAATGCAGCTGAACCAAAACATTCATGCCTTTCAGTTGAATGGGGAAAAAATTCTGCCTAAATTAAACAATTAAGGAGAGGGGAAATTCCCAGAGCAACTCAGATGCATTTAGTATAGGACACTGTTCTTCAGCCTTGGGTCCCCAGATGTTGTTGGACTACAACTCCCATCATCCTTGGCCATTGACTAAGCTGGCTGGGGTTGATGGGAGTTGTAGTCCAATAACATCTGGGGATCCGAGGTTGAAGAACACTGATAAAGAACAATATTGAAAGGAGACAGTGAGGTAAATTGAGAAAAGTTGTAACAGAGTGAATAACTGCTGTGACTCAGAGGAATACCTATAGTGCACCCACACATGCATCTAAGAGCCCTCTCACGCTCAGCAGATTTCCCCCAAACTATTTCTTAAACTCCATGGAGTTAAAACAATGTTTTTGAAGATTTGGTGTGACAACTGCTTAAACAAACAATGTCACCAGGACTAGTCTGGAGCAAAGGAGGTGAGGCTGATTGCACAAATCCAGAAAAGTGCCACTCCAACAGATCTAGTCACTTCAGATGTCAACCTAGGAGAAAACCTCTCTTCTTACTTCAAAGAATTGTCTCTTATCTCCAAGCATATAATGTGTGAAGTGGCTCACAAAAACACTTCCAGGTCTTTGAAAATGTAAAGTGTGGCGTCTGTTTCTATGGGAAAATTGATCAAAAACTGATCTGCATCTAGAAGGCATATTCACTTATCTTCCTCTTGGATCTTTGCTCACTGTTTTCATACAGTCGTCCAGAGAAATGCAAGGGCCTTGCCCTTGACCAAAGGAATTTTAAACACTCCCCTTTTGAATAGGTGGCAGCAGGGCCAGTTCTAAAGGGTGGTCAGGTGGGGCACTGGCCGAGGGCCTCTGGGGCCCCTGCACTCCCCTTCTGCAATCCATGGCAGGATTGCTGCTGCGGATAGCAGGGCAGGAGCTTCAGAGCTGCCCGCCATTCCCCTGTTTCACCTACCTTTCTCTGTGCTGTTTTTTGCAGCTGCGCGCACTGCGCATGCAGGTCTGCCATCAATCAAGATGGCAGCCGAGGTTTCCCTAAGGGGCTGAAGCCTCTGCCGCCATCTTGGTTGATGGCAGCAATGCGTGTGTGTAGCACACATGCATGCCATCAACCAAGATGGCGGCAGAGGCTTCAGCCCCTTAGGGAAACCTCAGCCGCCATCTTGATTGATGGCAAACCTGCGCGTGCAGGCGCGCCACCAAAAAAACAGCACAGAGAATGTTAAGTAGAGCAGGGGAATGGCAGGCGGCTTGGGATCTCCCGCCCTGTGATCCGCGGTACCAATCCTGCAGCAAATCACAGAAGGGGAGTGGCAGGGCCCAGGGCAGGCTGGTGCCCAAGGGCCCTGGCATGCCTGGTGCTGGCCCTGGGTGACAGCTATGGATGGGTGGGAATTTCAATTCAGTTCACATTTCAATCAAATTCCCATTTTCTGAAGCAATTTTCTGAAGCAACCTAAGCACAGCCATCCTTCAAAATTCACACTTTATTCAACCAAAAAATGTTTTCAAAAATGCATATATTAGGTGAAAGTGGGCAGAGAAATGAATATATGAGTGAAGATAACATGCAAAAATGCATTATATGATGAGAAGTTGTTTGCAAAAATGTGTACATTAGTCAATATACCAAAATGCTGGAGAATTTTCATAAGGATTTTTTTTTAAAAAAATGCCAAATGCTGCAGAAATGTGGAGAACTGAATTTAATTTATTTTTATTTTATTATTTGATTTATATCCCGCCCTTCTCCCAGCAGAAGCCCAGAATTTAAGGTTAGAAAAATGAGAAACAGAGAACAAAAACAGTCAGATCTTTCAATCTCTAGAGACAGCCACAGTTCCTCATTCAGTGGAGGCTGGTTCATTAGACCAAATGGGGCCCTTCCCCACCAACCTCAGTTTGCCCTCAGCCAGCTCCTACCTGCCTTATCACATATAACCCATCCAGAGGGTGGCCTTGGCTGTCGGCTTCTTTCTCCTTAGTCTCAGTTTTGCCCTTGCGCAGCACAGATGTGAGGAGGATGGGAACAAAACTAGAATTCATTGGCTCTGCCTGTCATCAGGCCCACCTATTGTTGGCTTCCCTGCTTCCCGCCCCACCAGTCCCAGTTAGGGTTGCCAGGTTCTTGGCCTGAGACTGATCCTGTATCTTTAGGAGAAGAGAAAGTCAGCCAAGTACAGGTGTTTGTGGAACCCTATAATGAGAAAAACCACAAGGTGGAATTCTTTCTTCCCCCTGCACAACTTTTAAAGATACAGAAGACCTCTTGGAGGCTGGGCCTGGCAACCAAGAGGTCTTCTGTGTGGGGTGGACTGAATGAACAGCATACGTTGGCAAACCACGCTGCTGTTCTCAGTACACTATCTCTCAAGACATTGCGATCTGACCAGTGGAAAAACAGGATGTGGTTAACTTTATGGCTGTAAACGATACTGACATCTGTAGTGGTTAAATAACTGCCTGCATATTGCCACGTAGATATGCTGTTGTCCTATGTATGTACGTGATGTTATACAATAGTTAAAGGTCATAGGCTGTTTATGGAGAAAAAATAATCCACGCCTCCAGGCGGAGGTAATAATAAAAGCGGAGACCAGAATTACGAGGGGGGCTCCGAAATTGAACTCTGGTCTCACCGTGTCTCACTGTGTCGTGATATCTACATCTGGTGACCTCGACGTGATTCAGAACAAACACCCTCGTACCCACTGGCAGGATCAGCCAACGGTGCACCTCAGCGTACAGCTCCCATTCGTGAGTATGGGGGGGGAATTGTCAGCTCAGCAGAAGGTTCATGCACAAGAGCTACAAAAAATTTTAAAACAGGATACCTCAGCTTTTATAAGTCGTTCTCACATTGAATCATTGTTAAAAACAATTCAATGTCAATGTCCATGGTATCCAGAGCAAGGATCACTACGTCAGTCAGATTGGATAAAGATAGGGAGAAAATTACATGAAGAACCAAGAGCACCTATTCACCATCTCTTATTATGGCAAAAGTGTGCTGAGGCCATTAGTCATTTAGGGATAAAAGAGACATCGCTGTTTGCCAATTCTGACCAGAAAACTCCTCTTTATCCCCAACTTTCTTTACCTACACCTGAAAAGGATATTGAGAAATTTGTAAATGCTCCTCCATATAGCCCTCCAGTCCAACAAGAACAGGTTACTGGGAAGGTTAAAGCAGCCATAGCTCAGGCTGCAGCCTCAGGATTATTATCTATGGAAGAAATGGGAGACTGGGAGGGTACAATTTCAGCTTTTCCCGTTACATATCAGCCAGATCCTAATAATGCTAATAATCGCATAGCAACTTGGACAGCTCTTCCGTTTTCTGTTATTAGAGAAATAAATAAGGCAGTAAGAGAATATGGGATTACGGCTAATTATGTACAAGGGATGTTGGAAGGAGTAGCTACTGGATATAACATGATCCCTCAAGATTGGAAGGATCTCTTTAGGATGATTTTGACTCCTTCGCAATATGTAGTTTGGGACCAAGAATTTAGACATGCTGCTATAGCAGCTGGGGATGCTAATATCATTCCCGAGCAAATTTATGGGTCAGGTAATTTTGCTACCATAGCACAACAAGGGGTATTGCCTGAAGCCGCATTTCATCGAACTGCTGAGTGTATACAGAAAGCATTTAAAAAGGTGCCTGCTGGGAAAGAACCCTTACGTTCTTTTACGAATGTACGGCAGCAAGCAACAGAGCCCTATTTTCAGTTTGTTGACCGTTTGAAAGAGGCTCTGACACGGCAGGTTGATAACCCTCAGGCACAAGGGGAATTATTGTTAAAATTAGCTTACGAGAATTCTAACACAGACTGTAAAAAGATTTTGAAAAACATTATTCATAGACCTCAATATGAATTGGGAGACATGATTCAAGCTTGTGCAGAGGTAGGTACACATGTTCATGCCATGACATTGTTAGCTGGGGCATTAAGACAGGGTAACAAACCTACAGGCAATTGTTTTAATTGTCAAAAGCCTGGTCATTTCAGAAGGGAATGTCGGGCTCCTGGCGGAGGAGCATTTAAAGGTGGGGGCACTGTTACAAACCGGCCAAAGAAAATCTGTCCGAAATGTAAAAAGGGTTATCATTGGGCTAATCAGTGTCGTTCAGCTCCCACTACCAATACCAATGTGTCTTCCCGTCCTATTGAGGGAAACTGAACTTGGGGCAGGCTTCCAGCCCCGAATCTCAAGGAAGTGTACCCACCCCTGCTACTCAAGGAAGCGCTGGAATTGATTTAATACATGCAGAGTCAAAAGATGTTCCTTTGCCTGGAGCAGTTCTTTTAATGCCTACCACACTCACTGGCCCTTTACCAGAAGGCACCGTAGGCCTTGTACTACCGCGATCCTCTGCTTCCAAGAATAATATAATGGTGGTACCTGGTGTTATTGATTCTGATTATCAGGGAATTATTTATATTCAGTATTGGAGTCACCTTCCCCTTCAGTTGAAGAAGGGAGATTCTTTTGCGCAACTATTGTTATTGCCATATCGTCTTTTCACATCGAACACTTCCTCCCAAAAACGTACTGGTGGATTCGGATCTACAAGGACGAAATCGCCGAGTGTGAGTATTTCAGGTAATCCTTTCCATCCACAGGTAGCTGCAGTACTGGCAGAAGTGACCAGGGAGAAACCGGTTCGTAAGTATTGTTTAAACAATGTTATTTTTGAAGGTATTATAGATTCTGGGGCAGATGTCACAGTAATTGCTGAACATAACTGGCCATCCTCTTGGCCAGTAGAAGTGGCCCCTTCTGTGTGGGGAGTGGGCGGAGCTCAGGATTCAAAACGGAGTAAGGATTGGATACAAGTTGTTGCTCTTGATGGTGATCGTATAGCCCACATTCGCCCTTGTATTTTGGACATTTCAGTAAATCTGTGGGGAAGGGATTTACTGGAGCAATTCCAGACCACCATTGTTATTAATGATTAGCCAACAAAAGGCAGCTCTTCCTTTACAATGGAAGACAGACATACCCATTTGGGTAGAACAATGGCCCTTACCCAAAGAAAAATTAGAAGCTCTGCACCAACTGGTAAAGGAGCAACTGGAAGCTGATCATATAGCAGAAAGTAATAGCCCTTATAACACCCCAGTGTTTGTGATTAAAAAGAAATCTGGAAAGTGGAGGCTCTTACATGATTTACGAGAAATAAATAAATTAATTGTGCCCATGGGTCCGCTACAATGTGGGACGCCTAATCCAAATTTAATTCCATATGACTATTCCTTAGCTATTATAGACCTGAAAGATTGCTTTTTCACAATACCGTTACAAGCGCAAGACGCACCGAAATTTGCGTTTACTGTTCCCGTATATAATAACTCTGGCCCTGCGCAACGATATCAATGGAAAGTGCTACCTCAGGGCATGTTAAATAGTCCAACCCTATGTCAACAGTTTGTAGACATGGCCCTGCGACCCTTTCGGGCTCAATACCCTACATTATTGGTCTACCATTATATGGATGACATCTTGGTGGCTGGGAGAACCCTCCCATCTATGTGGCAACAACACCTTACTGATCATTTGTCACAGTCAGGGTTGCAGATTGCCCCTGAAAAGGTACAACTCAAAGAACCATTTCTGTATTTAGGACATAAATTAATGCAATCCTACTCCACTCCTGTATTGCCCTGTCTTACTTTGTCAATGAAGCCAACTTATGTAGAACTACAACAATTCTTGGGTTCTATTAATTGGATTCGACCATATTGTAAACTTACCACTCAAGACATGGGGCCTTTATTTGAATGTTTAAAACAAGGACGTCAACCTGCAGATATTATTACTTTAACGGAACAGGCAAGGCAATCCCTAGAATTAGTTTCTACAACGTTAAAAGCTATTTGGGTGGATCGACAAATATTGAATAAACCACTGATTTTATTTGTTTTATTTGATGGAAGCCAACTTTTTGCTGCACTCACTCAGGAGTCAGGCTCCAATGCTACACATATAATAGAGTGGCTTTACTTAGCCCATACACCAAAGTCATCTATCACAACTTTGCCAATGCAAGCAGCAGAAATAATCCAAAAAGCACGATTACGATCAAGGCAATTATTAGGTATCGATCCGGTTGAAATTTCGTTGCCTCTTAAACTTTACACATGGGAAAATGCTGTTGCACTTTCTGATGACCTTCAATGGGCTTTAGTCTCTTATTTGGGCACAATTTCATGTCGTTCCTCATCAGATCCACGGCTTCAAATTACACAAAAAATTCCTATCCAGTTTCAATCTGTAATCAGTTTACAACCCTTACCTGCGGTCACGGTCTATACTGATGGCAGTCCAACTAGAGGGGTTGTTGCATGGCACGAGCAGGGGGTTTGGAAGACAATTTTCACCTTACCCCAAACTTCCGCTCAGAGATCTGAGTTGGCCGCTGTTAGTATGGCGCTGTTGACTTTTGCAAATCAGGAGGTTAACATTATTACCGATAGTCTTTATGTTAAGAATGTTGTACTTGCATTACCCGGTAGTTATGTCTCTCCCATGCTGGACACTAATCTACTTGCTCTTATGCTTACACTTCAAAAACTCATACATACTCGGTCTTGTCGATTTGCTATATTTCATATTCGCAGTCATCAACCTTTCCCAGGATTGTTAACAGAAGGTAATCAATATGCTGATCAGGCTCTTCGTGCCCTCCTTTGCACACCCATAGAAAGTCATGCCCTTCATCATCAAAATGCTAAAGCACTCCAGAAGCAATTCCATCTTACTGCCCAGGAAGCCTCTGCCATTATTCAACAATGTCCCCAATGCACACAGTTAACTCTATCCCCAGAACCAGGAGTGAACCCACGAGGTCTCATAGTTAACCAGTTGTGGCAAATGGATGTTACACATTTTCCTACTTTCTCCCCATGGAAGTATTTGCATGTTACAGTAGATACATATTCCGGATACATATGGGTAACTCCTCAGAAAGGGGAAAAAACTAAGAATGTTATTAATCATGTCATTCGTTCTATTGCCATCATGGGCCAACCTCAGACGATAAAAACTGATAATGGTCCTGCATATGTTTCACAGCAATTTGCACAGTTTTGCACTAAGTGGTCCATTACACATTTGTTTGGTATTCCTTATAATTCTACAGGTCAAGCTGTCGTCGAACGTACCAATCGTACCCTTAAAGAGCATTTGCTTAAACAAAAACAAAAAGGAGGAGTACCACTGGGATTGGCCACCAAAGAGGAGTGGCTGGCACAAGTGTTGTTTACCATTAATCATTTAAATTTGTCTCAATCTCCCAATACTCATTTTTCCTTTTCTACTCGAGCGCAGCGGCATTTTCAGCAGTCGGAGTCTCTACCTGCCCCGCGGGTGCAGTTTCGGCAACTACCAAATCCAGAGTGGAAAGGCCCAGTTCCGCTTATAACGTGGGGTCGAGGTTACGCGGCTGTGTCTACGCCTGACGGTCCTGTGTGGGTACCTGCTAGGTGTATCCGGCCCTGGAAAGACGATGTCCTGGCACGATAATCTTAAGAATCCCATCCCTAATTTTTCTCTGCAACTTCAGGATACTGGGATGTCTTCCAGGAAGCGTGGTCGGAATGTTCCGCAACCTCCCGTGACTTGGGGCCAAATAAAGAACTTAGCAACACAAGCAGAAAAAGCAATGGAACAAGCCGGGGTGGACAAGACAACTGAGAATACCATTCTTGCTTTAATTGCGTCTTTAAATACAAATTCTATTTTTGTACTTTGCATTTGTTGGATTTTAGGAAGCGCTGGGGCTGACAGGTTGGGGCAGGAGTTGGGGATGCGGTTTCAACACAATATCTGGGTTCAGTTAGCAAGAATGACAAATGTGAGTGACTTTTGCATGACTGAACATGTACAGGAAATGGGTATGTTGGGAACATGTTTAATACCCGTATGCAAAGCACCTGGGGATATTGGGAACATTACAGGACTTGGGCGGTTCATGAATACTTCAGAGATTAAATATCATACTGTTTCGAATTGGGGAACTCCAACCTTCCAGCTGCCTGTTAATGCTTTTCAATTATTTACATCACATGTTGCAAATTCCATTAATAATACGTGTGCTCGGATGGCTAAGTCAGATTCTTAGATATGCTATTCTTTTACTCATTTTAAGTATAGGCTTATGCTGTTTTTTACAATACCTTTTCCAGACGTGTACACCTGTTGCTCCGCGACCATTACGTAGTAATTACTTTTTGCTAAAAAATAAAAAAGGGGGAGATGTGGGGTGGACTGAATGAACAGCATACGTTGGCAAACCACGCTGCTGTTCTCAGTACACTATCTCTCAAGACATTGCGATCTGACCAGTGGAAAAACAGGATGTGGTTAACTTTATGGCTGTAAACGATACTGACATCTGTAGTGGTTAAATAACTGCCTGCATATTGCCACGTAGATATGCTGTTGTCCTATGTATGTACGTGATGTTATACAATAGTTAAAGGTCATAGGCTGTTTATGGAGAAAAAATAATCCACGCCTCCAGGCGGAGGTAATAATAAAAGCGGAGACCAGAATTACGAGGGGGGCTCCGAAATTGAACTCTGGTCTCACCGTGTCTCACTGTGTCGTGATATCTACACTTCTGTATCTTTAAAAGTTGTGTAGGGGGAAGAAAGAATTCCACCTTGTGGTTTTTCTCATTACAGCGTTGCAAGAACACCTGCACTTGGCTGACTTTCTCTTCTCCTAAAGTTACAGGATCAGTCTCAGGCCAAGAACCTGACAACCCTAGTCCCAACAGGCACCAGCTGCCACTGATCTCTCTTCACTTTCAGAAGCAGTTTGTCATAGGGCAAGCTCTACCAGTAGGCAGAGTGAGGTAGTAACTTCAGGCAGCTGAAGGTGGAATTCATGAAAGGTCAGCAAATGGTCTTTTATTTATTAGTATTGTCTTTTGTACTCTCAGGTAGAGGTGCTTATGGGATTTGCTTTGTCTCAAGTGCCAAAATTACTTAGCTAACCTTGGGTTTTATATACATTGATTGTGTGTGTGGGGGGGTGCCATTTGTTGTTCTGCCTCAGGAGCACTGAACACAGCAACAGCCTGGTGAAGGGGTGGCGGCAGCTATGTAACTTGTTTGATAGAAGTCACTTTCAAACCTGGGCTCTGTTGATTTTGGTGTTCTTTGGGTCCTAGCCTGTATTTTTTCCACACCTCTTAAGACACAGCTGTGTGTAACTGTGCACATCTAAAACTAATTTGGAAAGCAGTCTTTGCTGAGTGAGATCTCAATCTTGTCTCCTGAACGTTTTACTCGTTTACTGGGAACAGGAGTGAAGAGGTGGCCTATTGCGCCACCTAATGGAAAAATGAAACTCCGCAACGATTAGATAGTAGCAGCATATTTTGTTCATGAATGACTCTGAAGGGCTGACTGCAGCCTCTGCTCCTCCTCCTTCTCTCCCCCCCCCTCCACTCTGTCCTCCTGGATTCATTTGAGAGCAAACTTGTGGAGCAGCTAGACGTGTCACAGGGCAAACACTCACCTGATATTCTTGGGCAATCTCATCTGAAGGAAGTTAGCCTTATATATTCCATTTTGAATGGAAAAAAGAACCCTTCAGCCAAGGAGTTTCCAAACGAAAGAAAGAGTTAAAGGTAAGAGGAAGGATTTCTTTTCAAATGAGAAAGGCATGTTTAGCAAAAATAGATTGTGTGTTTGGGGTGGTGGTGCACACACCTTTCTCTGCAGGTACTGATTAATACATGTATCAGTCTAACTGGAATTGACACTGCAGCCCAAAAGGGACTCAGCAAGCCAATGAGCAATAGCTCATTGTTGCGTTAAAGTACGCTAGAGCAACTCATTGAAATAACTGAAATGATCCTGAGAGTGAATGAGTGCTTAGTGAGACAGCAGTGTTCTGGGAAGGTTTTAGCATTAGGAGGATGACAAGGATGCTGTGCGATACTGATTTCTGGTAAAAAATTACTTTCCTTGCTTTTTTTGTGACTGCTGTAGGAGCCCAGGAGTAATTTCAGACAGGACAGAGTTGTTTCTCAGACCTTTTTAGCTCCAGACTTCCTTCAGGACGACTAAGCCTGCGGAAGGAAAGGACGCTCACAACTCCACACCTCCAGGTGCAAACACAAGTGAATGACCCAGATCGAAACCCAAAGGGAGTAAATGGGATTTTCAAAAAAAAAAATGAGACAAAAGACCAAATGGGAGTAAGTGGGCATTACCACAAAAGGAAAGTAGGCCTGGTCCCAAGAAAAGGAAGACTCTAAAGGGGACTTCAGTCAACAGACGGAGGCTCTCATCTCAGATCAATCTAGCAAAAGGCACCGGATGGAAAGCAGCCTACTATGGATCCTCTCTGCTTATTCGGGAATGATTCATGGACTTATAACTGCTCCTTGAGCAATTCCAGTGTAGAGAACCAGACTTCCCAAAGCAACAGAACCTCCCACGTGAAACGGAATGAGAATGTTGCTAAGGTGGAGGTGGCTGTGCTCTGCCTCATCTTCTTCCTTGCCCTGACTGGCAACCTGTGTGTACTGCTGGCTATCCACACTACCCGCCATAAGCACTCCCGGATGTACTTCTTCATGAAGCATTTGAGCATTGCTGACCTGGTTGTGGCCATTTTCCAGGTCTTGCCTCAGCTCATTTGGGACATCACCTTCAGGTTCCTTGGGCCAGATTACCTCTGCAGGTTGATCAAATACCTGCAGGTTGTGGGAATGTTTGCTTCCACTTACATGCTCTTGCTAATGTCCCTGGATCGGTGCTTGGCCATCTGTCAACCTTTGAGGTCTTTGCACAGGAGGTCTGACCGGTTGTCTGTCCTCCTCACTTGGATGGTGTGCCTTCTGTTCAGCATCCCACAGCTCCAAATATTTTCCATGAGGGATGTGGATAATGGGGTGTTTGATTGCTGGGCACATTTTATCCAACCCTGGGGACCTAAAGCCTACATCACCTGGATAACCTTGACTGTCTACATTATCCCTGTGCTTATGCTGAGCATCTGCTATGGTTTGATCAGCTTCAAAATTTGGCAGAATGTGAAGCTAAAAACACTTCACGAGACCAATGTGAATCTGACCTCTAGGAATCCCCATGGGGGCACACTCTCCAGGGTCAGCAGTGTCAAACTCATTTCCAAAGCAAAGATCCGGACAGTCAAAATGACCTTCATCATAGTCTTAGCTTTCATTATGTGCTGGACTCCTTTTTTCATTGTGCAGATGTGGATTGCATGGGATGAAAATGCTCCAAAAGAAGGTACAGTTTGCTTTCCTCCTTTCTTGTGTCTATATAAGCTTTGCGCAATAAGTGTAGAAATTGTCACACAATAATTTCTTTTAAAAACTGATGGCCCTCAATTGAGCATATTATCAAAGCAGTCGATCTGCAATGTAAGAGGTAACATGAAATTGACATTTAAGAGGTATTTCAGCAAAAATGAAACAGAGGCATTATTAAGATGGTATGACAAGGAGACCAGTTCACTTGCTGGGGTGATAGGATAGGTGAAGGATGAGATGCAACCCTTGGCAACCTTAGGCATTATTTATGTGACCTTGGATATGTTTTACCGGTATCTCTCTTCTTCACTGCCTTATCTGCAAAACAAGGGACTTTGATGTTTTGGAAATGGGAAACAGGATAGGAAGGTAAGTAAGCAGGAATAGGAAGAATGTGCATATAGTATATTATGAACTTATTCATTTATGTTTATTTAACAAGATTTCTATACCGCTTACTCAGAAAAAAGTCTAACTGGTTTGCATAAAACAATATAAAATATTCATAAGAAAACATCAGTTCATTAAAAAATACTAATGGCCACATAACTTCAGAAAAGTCACTTTGGGCTCATTTATTTATTTATTATTTGATTTATATCCTGCCCTTCCTCCCAGCAGGAGCTCATCCTGAAGTGAGATCAAATGATAAAGAGATTGGTATTGACTGATTTCTGAATATTGGGATTTAACTTGAAGGGCACAGGAATTTTATGAATTGGTGGCCAGGTTGTCACTGACGGTTGTGTTTAAAGCTGAATGGTGGGCAGACAAGGAGGTCTCCCTGTGCTGTGAATTGAGATAACCAGGTGAGTCTTCTTGAGTACCAACAAAATTACAGTGATGGGCTTCCTTCAATAAAAAGTGTAACAGCTGTTCCAGTTTTCTTTTGCTTGTAACAGCTGTTTCCCTCTTGCCTACAAGGTGTTGTAAGTGGTCTCTTAGCAAATGGACCATGTAGATACAATGTCAGTGTTTGAGTCTCAGTGACCCATCATCTCCATCTGTTTCTTTGCCTTTCTATGGCAGTGAGAAACTATATTTAGGCAAGGGTTCGAGGTTCTAAGTTCTTCCTCTGAAAACTGTTGGTAAAGGCTAATGGGTGCATTAGTAAGGGGGTTAGCTGGTCTCATCCCAGTGGTATCTGTGGCACCAGGATCATGGTTCAGGATTAGCTCTATGAGGGGAGGCACTCATTGCAATGCGAAGTTCTCTCTTTTCTCTAGGTAGGTCAAGGCCACCTTTCTGAAATCTTCTTAGCCACACATAATGTATCCACCAGCAACCCCCAATAAACTCTACAGAAAAGCTACTCAAGACTATCAACTAGTTCATACATGTGCATTCATCATTTGATGACTCTAGCATTAAGTGGCGAGTTACATGCGTGAATAAACCATCAGGGGTTAAACCCCACAAACAGAACTGTCATGATGTTGCCCCAAATCATGTCAAACACTTATGTACCTATGCACATTCCAAAGGCATGGATGACTTCTCTAGGTTCAGGGGCCACAGTGGTCATATGGGGGTTCAAACATATTTTATTGTACAACCTGAACCCCTTAATGGGACATCAAGATCTGTTGCAAAAACAATGTCACTTAGGAATTAGGGCTTTGGAGTTGCCTTGAGTATGCAGCCCGGCATTTCTGGGGCATTATATACAAACCCCAAAGAGATCATCTATCTGTTATAACTTGGGAGGGGCAGGAAAACAGTTTCCTTACAAGTGAATGTAGGCAAATTATTTAACATCAAGATTCTGAGAGCTACGTAAGACTGGATGCTAGTTAGTTGTCTAACTGTGTACAAAGGGGACCCATAAAGTATCTTCTAGTTCTGTTATTCCAAGCTTTAATAACTGGTGTCCCTTTGAAAGCTACAAATATGAGAGCCATAACATCCTGCACACTCAGCTCGTGGGATCTAAATCAGGGTTCATAAATCAGGAACCCCCTTTGTGTTAATCTATTGAGTTCTAGGTCCCTTCCCCATCTTTCTTTCTTTAAAACAAAAAACAAGCTGACACTGCAAGTAAGCGAAGGAACAACAGGAAGGCTTGCTTAACACTTTCCCATCTGACCATTTCCCCATTCCAATGTTCCTCCAGTTGGATTTTTCCCTTGTGAAGCAGAAGATACTTGTGTTTCTTCTAATGTGAATGGAGAGACAATGTGCTGCCGTGGCAAGAATGCTGGGTTTGGATGTGAGAAACCCAGATTCTTTCCAGCTTAAGCTGTGAAGCTCATTGATCAGGACACTTTTGTCAGCTGAGTTTCTTTTAGTCTACCTTAGTTCACAGTGATGTTATGAACGTAAAACCAGATATGCCGATGGGTGCCATGCCACCTAAACTTCCTTAGAGGAAGGGCACAATATGAATGCAATGAAATAAATATCAATACTGATGTCTGAGTGCTGAGTATTGAAGCAAGACATTCTCTGGCTTTCTTTCCTGCTGCACTATACTTTCAAAACTATATTCAGGAATCCAGCATGTTCTGCTATGTTTCCAGCTGGCATAAGCCGGTGGCCAGCCAAAGCATAGGAAGTCCTGTAGCTGTTGCTCCACCCAGGTAAACATAATACTAGTTTTCTGGGTGGCATTGCTGTGACAAGGATAACCCCTAGCTCTTTTAAATCTGCAGGCTGTATTTCCCCAGCATGCCCTGCTTGGGTAGACCTACTGTATGTCCTCACTGCTATGATGCCATCTTAGCTGTATGCTTGGGAAAACTTGTACCTCATCTACTGTAATCTGCTAATATTCAATTTCTTATTTTCAGGGAATTAAATACATCTTGTAAATGTTTCCAATATTTGGTACATTTTGTTTTCATTTCAAGCATCTGGAAGACTGAAGGATTTTTGTCAGACTTTCTGAAATAATTATATGTGTACATTGCTAAATGTACCAGAGGGACCTTAGTCTTATTCTTTACTGAGAGCATTGTTTGAAAACTTTTCACAAGTCCTCTAGCAAAAAAGATGTTGAATTTATCTGCAAAAGGTGATAGACAATGAAAAGCATGGACTGGAGGAGACAGTAGGTGGGAAAGAGGGATGAGAATGGGAGAGTGCAAAGAAACCATTGTTATCCCTCAGCAGAGATAACAAAATGAAAAGTGTGGAGGAAATTCAGTTGTGAATAGGAGTGACAAAAGGTATTAAGTACTTCCCAGTATTATGTGCAGAGCTTGGAAAAGTTACTTTTTAAAACTACAACTCCCACCAGCCCCAGCCAGCATGGCCACTGGATTGGGCTGGTGGGAGTTGTAGTTCAAAAAAGTAACTTTTCCAAGCTCTGATTATGTGGCACAGTCTGAACCAATGTTGCTTTTTTCTCATATCCTTACTCAGGGCAGCTAAGTTCATGAGATTTCCTTACCTAGTGTTTTATTGGCCAAAAATTATAAAAGAGTTCTTCAAACCAAAATATTTATTTGAAATACTTTGCCAGCCAATTATTCCAAAAGTTGGCAAAGGTGCAGGACAAGGAAAATGGACTCTCTTCATCTTGTGGTTGACCTTGAACTAATGATATATGAGAAACAAATTGAAGGCAACGTACTTCAATTATCCTTCAAGCAAATAAGGACCAAAATCCCTTTCAGAAAAGCTATTTCCAAACAATGGAGCCCAAGGCATCATCATGTACTTGCACAAAAATTATGGGAGTGAGTGCATGACATCCACCTAGATATTGAGACTGGTCCTTAATGGCAGCCTGCTGTTCTAGCCAGTTTCCTCTATAGACATGAAATATATTGTCTTCAGTGTTAGACGCACTCAGAGCAAACCCATTGAAAGTAATGCACTTGAGTAACTTATGCCCACTCATTTCAGTGGGTTTACTCTGAACTTAGTTGGATACCATCCATGGGGCCATTGCACAAATATGCAACTGGTCCACACACACATTGATTTGTTTATTCACCATTTGATGACTCACAGCAGTAGGTCAAGAGGCAAGAGTTTGCTCCCCATGACCGTTCTATGAACGTTGCTGGTGTTCTAGTCTGATTATTCCTAATCTGGTAACCATAGTTGTCTCCATCATGGAGTTTAACGAGAGCCAGGACAACCATGAAGGAGGTGCATTTCTTGCTCAGAGAGGCCTAAAGCAAGGATAACATCCTAGCAAACTAGGATCCAGATGCTGATCGACACTTTATGAATGGTCATTTCAGCTGTAATCTAAAAGGCGCCTGTGGAAATTTATGAAACTTTAATTGTCCATTAAACTTTTCTGAGGAATGTTCTTTAGCAGTTCTAGATGATAACTAATGCTAAAAAATAGTGAGAAACCCCCACATTTGTGGTTTACCTTTTGAGTGTTTTCCTAGAATCTAGACGACAAAAATCATAGGTGGCCATGTTGGTGCATGGGGGGGGGGGGACGACCAAAAGCCACAGTAGGTTAATACCATTGTTATTTTTGAATTGCTTCCCATAAAGTATCCTGAAGCAACTTACAATATAATAAAAACATATATAAAAGTTACATACATAAAAACAGTTAAAACAATTTTTCAGAGAAAATTGAATTTAGTTGTCCAGGAGACGAATCCAAGAAGGTGATGATCTACCATCTAAAGAATGAACTTAGATTTTAGGGGTTACATGTCCTGGATCAAACACTAGATAAACACTACCCCAGTTCTATTGACTATTTACCTAGTGAACTGCCTAAAATTGGCTTTTCAGGGCTATCTTTCTGCTCTTTGGACCTGTCTCCAAAGAACCAGTGTGTTCTGCTTAGTGCTGGAGGCAGATCCAAGTAACTGCTAGCATTTATATTTTCAAGGAAAAATATTTTAAAATGGGAAAACAGCCATTGTTGTTTCTTTGTTCTGGTAATCTTTGTTGCAACCTGAAATCTATTTTGTACCTAGTACGATCCAAATTCATTAGTACTGAATTAAATATTAAGTCATGCAGAATTAAAACGGTTACAAATGGCAGATTCAAAGGCTTTTTTATCATGCCCAACTTTCTCTCTCTCCACCCAGCCCCGCGTTGCCTGCAGTTGTTTTCTTAACTGTCAGCCTTCTAGCCAGAAGAAGAGTTAGAATCATAGAACAGTAGAGTTGGAAGGGGCCTATAAGGCCATCAAGTCCAACCCCCTGCGCAATGCAGGAATCCAAATCAAAGCATTCCCGACAGATGGCTGTCCAGCTGCCTCTTGAATGCCTCCAGTGTCGGAGAGTCCACTACCTCTCTAGGTAATTGATTCTATTGTCATATGGCTCTAACAGTTAGGAAGTTTTTCCTGATGTCCAGTTGAAATCTGGCTTCCTGCAACTTGAGCCCATTTTTCAGTGTCCTGCACTCTGGGACAATCGAGAAGAGATCCTGGAACTCCTCTATGTGACAACCTTTCATGTACTTGAAGAGTGCTATCATATCTCCCCTCAATCTTCTCTTCTTCAGGCTAAACATGCCCAGTTCTTTCAGTCTCTCCTCATAAGGCTTTGTTTCCAGTCCCCTGATCATCCTTGTTGCCCTCCTCTGAACCTGTTCCAGTTTGTCTGCATCCTTCTTGAAGTGCGGAGACCAGAACTGGATGCAGTATTCAAGATGAGGCCTAACCGGGGCTGAACAGAGGGGAACTAATACTTCACATGATTTGGAAACTATACTTCTGTTAATGCAGCCTAATATAGCATTTACCTTTTTTGCAGTCATATCACACTGTTGGCTCATATTCAGCTTACGATCAACAACAATTCCAAGATCCTTTTCACACGTCGTATTGCTGAGCCAAGTATCCCCCATCTTATAACTGTGCATTTGGTTTCTTTTTCCTAAGTGTAGAACTTTGCATTTATCCGTGTTGAATTTCATTCTGTTGTTTTCAGCCCAATGCTCCAGCCTATCAAGGTCCCTTTGAATTTTCTTTCTATCTCCCATGGTATTAGCTATGCCCCCAATTTTGTATCATCTGCAAATTTGATAAGCATGCTCTGTACCTCCTGGAAAACTCAAAAGCTTGCTTACTCCTTTGTGAAATTTGACTTGGTCTTAATAAAAACATCATTCTAGTGTAGTTTTTAAATGTTTATCTAGAGATGTGGTGTGATATTATTTGGTTCTGGATGTGATGAGTTGTTTTTGCAATGCATCCGTTAATGGAGCAAAAGAAGTTTAAAATGACCCATGTAGTGTGCAAGATAAGTTGGGGTGACACAAAAGCTGTGCCTGTACTTGTAAATATCTTTCTAACTGTTAACTAGAATTCCAAAGGTTTTTATTTCCATTTTTGGTAGGAGGAAAGATGTTTCAGCAGGCAACATTTCTATGAATGGGTTTTTTATGCAGTTTGTGAAGGACCACCATGGGCTGCCCCCCTGCGCCCCCCCCATGTTTCCCTCCTGTATGGATGCAGGGTTGGGGCCTTAATTAGAAGGACTTGCTGGGTGAGAATGGCTAGGAGGCAAGTCTGCAACCAGACAAGACCCACCATTTCCCTTCCCTGCTATGGGGCCTGATAAGGCAGATAAAGAACAGCTGTTGGGGAGACACAGCTGTTGACAGTAAGGCTCCAGAGTTCCTTATAACTGAGCAGGAAGGGAAGGAGCAGGGGAGAGAGGGCCTGGCTGGGGTCTCCAGCTGAGAAGGTGTTTGGGGACGAATTGGAGGACCAGGCTGGCCAGTATGGGATGGAACACCCTACCTCTAGAAGAGCCATAGCTTAAGTGGTAGAGTATCTGCCTTTCATGCAGAAGGTCCCAGGTTCAATCCCCCAAGGCAACTCCAGACAGGGCTGGGAGAGACTCCTGTCTGAAACCTTGGAGAGCTGCTGCCAGTCAGTGTAGACAGTGCTGAGCTAGATGGACCAATGGTCTGACTCGGTATAAGGCAGCTTCCTATGTTCCTAAGCAACTGTGAATTGAACGCAGTGATTGAGGTGTTCTTCACCAGTGGTTGCAGTGACTTGTATGTAGGAAGAGAAGGGCTGGCGGAGGGGTGGGCACAGGGCCTTTTGACGTACCGCTACCCATGGGAGCCAGACATAGTCCATTTGCTCCATTTTCTTTTCTTGTGCAAGTATGCAAACCAATCCATAATTACCTGTACTTAACCCATATTACAAGGCTATGAATGAGTCAAGAAATTAGTCCAGAGAGGTGAAACAGTCAAGAGAAAGATCCCTAAAATTGCAATCCTAACGTAAGTAAATCCTGCAGATTTACTATGGAGTAAGTCCCATAGCACACAGTGACACTTTCACCTGAGACACCAAGATTAGGATCATGCTATAACTATCAGAGCATTTGTGGAAGGGTGCTATGCATTCAGTTGGAAAGGTGTATCTAAAGTGCACAAGCTAACAATCTGCCAAGCAAAGCGCTCTGATTAACAGAGGCATGGCTGGTCAGATGTTTGGAATACAAAAACCCATTTGAGAGAGCAGCAAGCTGAAAAGTTTCCTAACAAGCAAAATGTTTATCTTCCAACCTCTACATGTGGAGCTATAAAGAGCTTTTCTGGAGTTGTTGTGCCCCTATATTAACAAATGTGTGTCAGAGGTGTTGATACCTTTCCCCCTGCACTCTTCAAATAAAATGTCTGAACATTTTCATTAATGGATCCTTTTTGTTTTTCACTATGATTAAGCCATATGATCCAAAAGAGCCTGGAGCCTGCAATCACCTTTGACCCAACTACACAAATACATGCATACATTATTATCTATGTCTTGGAACACTGAAAGGATTGTTTAATAAGCATTCCTGTTTGCAGAAATGACAACCTATTCCTAACCATTTCTATCTCTAGTGGTAATAAAGGACAAATTATCACAAACGCCATGGCAATCATTTTGCGTTTTTCACAATGCTTAGCATAATATAGCTCTTTAGAAGGCTGAAAGTGCCTTGGATATGATTTCAATAATCATTATAAAATACTGGGAGAATACTGGCCTCCTTTAGGAGCAAGGACAGGACACTAATAAATAAATAAATGGTGGCTTGCCTCAGAGCATCTACTAAATTAATTTCATGGTGGAGGTAAGAATGGGAGACTTCAGAGATGATGATGTTCTTACCCAATGCATCAGGTGTGAGGAATTTTTTTCAGTCCAAGGGCCTCATCCCCCCATCTGCTAACTTTCCAGAGAACATCTGGAGGCTGCATGCCACAGGTGGGTAAGTCCAATGCAAAAATGTAGGTGGGGCCTCCTCACACTCTTCACACTTTTTTCTCTCATCCACACAAGGCAACCAAGAGGTCTTCTGTATCTTTAAAAGTTGTGCAGGGGGAAGGGAGAATTTCATATTGTGGTTTTTCCCATTACCGTGTTGCAAGAAAACCTGCACTTGGCTGAATTTTCTCTTCTCTTAAAGATACAGGATCATTCTCAGGCCCTGAGCCTGGCAACCCTACATGCTGCCCCCAGAAGGTTAACCACACAAGGGAATGTGGTCCTTGGCCTGAAAAAGGTTCCCCACCCCAATTCTAAGTACATTTCCTTTGGCCTTTCACAAACCATAGCTCAGTGTTTCTTTGCTTTGCTTAGAAGCTTGCACATATATCTACTGAGTGGCAGAAATAATCTTGGTTAACTGAATATTCTAAAGAATAAAATAAGACCCATATGGCTCTAAAACTGAAGAGAGGCCACATTTTAAAATTCCAATGTGAAGTTGACTGAGCATTTTCCTTTGACAGAACAGTTTATTGTTTCTGCAGCAGAACACCCCCCTCCCAAAAAGTAGACTTCTTGATCACTTTTCATGGACACTCTATTAATTCATGGTCTTGCTTAAAGGTTAAATTCCAAGGGAAACAGGCAGTTCTGTATGTACAGCCGCAGGTCTCTCTGGTATCTGGGTGAGTATGAGCTGCATCATTAGGGATCACATCTAACCTCCTCTCCTACCCCCAAAAACACTGACAGATTTTTTTCTACTTCAATTTTTCTGTTTCTGAGCTAATTTGGAAGAATTATCCTGCAAATACATACACATATTACTCTTACAATTTGAGAAAACATGTATGGCATGCAGATCCTGTTTAAACATTGTTGGGAGTGAATGAGCAACATCATGAGTTGCCCTGCCACATACAGATGGTGTCACTATATTAGGATGAATTTGCTTTTTGATTAGAGACTTGGAAGAGTGTCATGCTGCTAGGAGGATGTATGAACATTTAGAATAACAACTTTTTGCACTAACTTCCAGAGGGATAGCCAGGCCATGTTAGTCTGTTGCGGCAAAAATAATGAAGTGTATTGTTAAAAAAGACAAATGTATATATTTATATTTATTATTATTATTTATTTATTAGATTTATATCCTGCCTTTTTCCCGGTAGGAGCCCAGGGCGGCAAACAAAAGCAATAAAAACACTTTAAAACATCATAAAAACAGACTTTAAAATATATTAAAACAACCATTAAAAACATATTAAAACATATATGCTATAAACATGCAGAACTTCTGCTGTTCAAGACTGAGTTGAATGGCTTGTTTGTTTGTTTACATTATTTAAGGCAGTCAGAGTGGCTTAATAAATAAGTTCTGAGATGATCCGTGCCCTCAGAGGAGAAAGGAATTGGAGGAAGGAGAGAAAAGGAAGTTTGTGCACAAGTTTATACAGTTACAGTTCTTAACATTACAGCCAATGTCAGTGCTGGTTCTGGCTCCCTTGCCCTTGATGCTCTTGATCAACAGTAGTTTACCTCCTGAAGCACTCTTATTCCCAGATCAGATCCAGGAGCAGAGCTGGTGACAACGTTCAGGCCAGGAGGACAGGGCAGCGCCTTCCACACAGTTCTTCCCTCAGGTTGCTGACTTGATGAATCTTTACAGGAGGCAGCTTGGTGGAGTGACCCTCCTCTCTTGCCAATGTCAGGGGCAGTTCTGGCTGTCTTGCTGTCCCCTGAAGCACTCTTCCCTCCAGATCAGATCCAAGAGCAGAGCAGGTGACAATGGCCAGGCTAGGTGGACAAGGAAACTTCTGCCACCCTGGTTGAAATTTGCATGGAGTCATTTTCCTATAGATTTTCCCCTTATTTCCTCAAAGTTCAGGCTACTGAATAGAGGCCTAAGATGTTCATATTAAAATTCAAATGATGGACCCAAATATATTCTACATAAGATTCTAAATTTTGCTTATAAATTATTTTGGTGAAGAATGAAAATCAGAATACAAATACTTAATGCAATGCTAGTCCAAAGATGTTAAAAATAATATTTATTATATAAATGGAGTTTTTGACTTTTTAAAATTGATTATGGACTTGTTTCATAGTAAAGGGTAGATTTTCAGAAGGGCACACTTACTGAGAATACTAAACACAGCTCAGTTTTAAGCATGGTTACTGAGAAAAAAACTGAACTGATTTATTTTATAGTAGACATGTTTAGGATAGCAATGTAAGGCAAGTCCATGGTATGTGAAAGGTTTTCAAGCTCTTCCCCCACCCCCATTTGTTCATGGTAACAAAGAGTGTTCTCAATATCTATGGATTTATTATTATTTATTTCTAAAATGTCCTGCTGTGCAATAACGCAACTGCAGCAGGGTTGGGTGTTTTTTCTTTCTTTCTAATCAACATTTCATGTAATATATAGTAAATGCAACCCACTACATTTTCTATAAAACATTTGTAAATCTTTGCAAAGAGAGGTTGCCGGATATGAATCTGACTTGTTCCCATAACATTGTGTTTGTCAGGATATTGTGCTATTTTTCTTAGTTACATAAGTCATATTCAATAAATTAGATATTTTTGCCAGTCTAATCAAAATGCATGAGCAGTATGTGTCCATTTGTAGTGGGCCAAGCAACAGTGAGAATGAAAACCTTTCCTCTTATGGGTCACTGTAATATTTATATATGTCTATCTAAGTCATCGAGCATCGAGATCTGGGAAGCTTTGGCTCATGAGGGTCCCAATTGGAGGTCGGCCATTATCAAAGGTGCTATGGACTTTAAAGAAGCACGAGTACAGGGCGAAAGGGACAAACGAGCTAAGGGGAAGGCATGTCAAGCAAATCCTCATCGTGACCATCTTCCATCTGGAAACCTATGCTCTCACTGTGGGAGGCTGTGTGGATCCAGAATTGGCCTCCACAGTCACTTACGGACCCACTGTTAAAGACAATCTTACTCGGCCACGAGTGATCGCCAATGAATGAATGAATGATCTAAGTCAGGGCTGGTCAACCTTTGACCCTCCAGATATTGTTGGACTTCAGTTCCCATCAGCATGGGCAATGTTGAGGGATTCTGGAAGTTGTAGTCATAAGAACATAAGAACATAAGAAGAGCCTGCTGGATCAGGCCAGTGGCCCATCTAGTCCAGCATCCTGTTCTCACAGTGGCCAACCAGGTGCCTGGGGGAAGCCCGCAAGCAGGACCCGAGTGCAAGAACACTCTCCCCTCCTGAGGCTTCCGGCAACTGGTTTTCAGAAGCATGCTGCCTCTGACTAGGGTGGCACAGCACAGCCATCACGGCTAGTAGCCATTGATAGCCCTGTCCTCCATGAATATGTCTAATCTTCTTTTAAAGCCGTCCAAGCTGGTGGCCATTACTGCATCTTGTGGGAGCAAATTCCATAGTTTAACTATGCGCTGAGTAAAGAAGTACTTCCTTTTGTCTGTCCTGAATCTTCCAACATTCAGCTTCTTTGAATGTCCACGAGTTCTAGTATTATGAGAGAGGGAGAAGAACTTTTCTCTATCCACTTTCTCAATGCCATGCATAATTTTATACACTTCTATCATGTCTCCTCTGACCCGCCTTTTCTCTAAACTAAAAAGCCCCAAATGCTGCAACCTTTCCTCGTAAGGGAGTCGCTCCATCCCCTTGATCATTCTGGTTGCCCTCTTCTGAACCTTTTCCAACTCTATAATATCCTTTTTGAGATGAGGCGACCAGAACTGTACACAGTATTCCAAATGCGGCCGCACCATAGATTTATACAATGGCATGATGATATCGGCTGTTTTATTTTCAATACCTTTCCTAATTATCGCTAGCATGGAATTTGCCTTTTTCACAGCTGCCGCACACTGGGTCGACATTTTCATCATGCTGTCCACTACAACCCCGAGGTCTCTCTCCTGGTCGGTCACCGTTCAGACCCCATGAGCGTATATGTGAAATTCAGATTTTTTGCTCCAATATGCATAATTTTACACTTGTTTATATTGAATTGCATTTGCCATTTTTCCGCCCATTCACTCAGTTTGGAGAGGTCTTTTTGGAGCTCTTCACAATCCCTTTCTGTTTCAACAACCCTGAACAATATAGTGTCGTCAGCAAACTTGGCCACTTCACTGCTCACTCCTAATTCTAGGTCATTAATGAACAAGTTGAAAAGTACAGGTCCCAATACCGATCCTTGAGGGACTCCACTTTCTACAGCCCTCCATTGGGAGAACTGTCCGTTTATTCCTACTCTCTGCTTTCTGCTTCTTAACCAATTCCTTATCCACAAGAGGACCTCTCCTCTTATTCCATGACTGCTAAGCTTCCTCAGAAGTCTTTGGTGAGGTACCTTGTCAAACGTTTTTTGAAAGTCTAAGTACACTATGTCCACTGGATCACCTTTATCTATATGCTTGTTGACACTCTCAAAGAATTCTAATAGGTTACTGAGACAGGACTTTCCCTTGCAGAAGCCATGCTGGCTCTGCTTCAGCAAGGCTTGTTCTTCTATGTGCTTAGTTAATCTAGCTTTAATCATACTTTCTACCAGTTTTCCAGGGACAGAAGTTAAGCTAACTGGCCTGTAATTTCCGGGATCCCCTCTGGATCCCTTTTTGAAGATTGGCGTTACATTTGCCACTTTCCAGTCCTCAGGCACGGAGGAGGACCCAAGGGACAAGTTACATATTTTAGTTAGCAGATCAGCAATTTCACATTTGAGTTCTTTGAGAACTCTTGGGTGGATGCCATCCGGGCCCGGTGATTTGTCAGTTTTTATATTGTCCATTAAGCCTAGAACTTCCTCTCTCGTTACCACTATTTGTCTCAGTTCCTCAGAATCCCTTCCTGCAAATGTTAGTTCAGGTTCAGGGATCTGCCCTATATCTTCCACTGTGAAGACAGATGCAAAGAATTCATTTAGCTTCTCTGCAATCTCCTTATCGTTCTTTAGTACACCTTTGACTCCCTTATCATCCAAGGGTCCAATCGCCTCCCTAGATGGTCTCCTGCTTTGAATGTATTTATAGAATTTTTTGTTGTTGGTTTTTATGTTCTTAGCAATGTGCTCCTCAAATTCTTTTTTAGCATCCCTTATTGTCTTCTTGCATTTCTTTTGCCAGAGTTTGTGTTCTTTTTTATTTTCTTCATTCGGACAAGACTTCCATTTTCTGAAGGAAGACTTTTTGCCTCTAAGAGCTTCCTTGACTTTGCTCGTTAACCATGCTGGCATCTTCTTGGCCCTGGAGGTACCTTTTCTGATCTGCGGTATGCACTCCAGTTGAGCTTCTAATATAGTGTTTTTAAACAACTTCCAAGCATTTTTGAGTGATGTGACCCTCTGGACTTTGTTTTTCAGCTTTCTTTTTACCAATCCCCTCATTTTTGTGAAGTTTCCTCTTTTGAAGTCAAATGTGACCGTGTTGGATTTTCTTGGCAATTGGCCCTTTACATGTATGTTTAATTTAATAGCACTGTGGTCACTGCTCCCAATCGGTTCAACAACACTTACATCTCGCACCAGGTCCCGGTCCCCACTGAGGATTAAGTCCAGGGTTGCCGTCCCTCTGGTCGGTTCCATGACCAACTGGTCTAGGGAATAGTCATTTAGAATATCTAGAAACTTTGCTTCTTTGTCATGACTGGAACACATATGCAGCCAGTCTATGTCCGGGTAGTTGAAGTCACCCATTACTACCACATTTCCTAGTTTGGATGCTTCCTCAATTTCATATCTCATCTCAAGGTCTCCCTGAGCATTTTGATCGGGGGACGATAGATCGTTCCCAGTATTAAGTCCCTCCTGGGGCATGGTAACCCCACCCACAACAATTCTGTGGAGGAGTCTGCCTCTTTTGGGGTTTCGAGCTTGCTGGATTCAATGCCTTCTTTCACATATATAGCGACTCCGCCACCAATACGTCCTTCCCTGTCCTTCCGATATAGTTTATATCCAGGGATAACCGTATCCCACTGGTTTTCTCCATTCCACCAGGTCTCCGTTATGCTCACTATATCAATGCTCTCCTCTAAGACCAAGCACTCCAGTTCTCCCATCTTGGTTTGGAGGCTCCTAGCATTAGCGTACAGGCACTTGTAAGCAGTGTCTCTCTTCAAGTGTCTTTGGCACTTGTGGTTTGGCCTGTGGTAATTTTGCTCTTCTGAATTTATATCCTGTGCCCCTGCTCTCACAATGCCTACTTCTAGGCCTACCCCTTTTAAAATTTCATCATTTCTTTGGTTTTTATCCCAGGGGGGAGGTTTATTCTGAACTGGACCTTTCTCAGCTCCTGTCGGGTTTCCCCCCTCAGTCAGTTTAAAAGCTGCTCTGCTACCTTTTTAATTTTAAGTGCCAGCAGTCTGGTTCCATTCTGGTTCAAGTGGAGCCCGTCCCTTTTGTACAGGCCCGGCTTGTCCCAAAATGTTCCCCAGTGCCTAACAAATCTAAACCCTTCCACCCGACACCATCGTCTCATCCACGCATTGAGACTGCAAAGCTGGGCGTGTCTGGCTGGTCCTGTGCGTGGAACCGGTAGCATTTCAGAGAAAGCCACCTTGGAGGTCCTGGCTTTCAGCATCCTACCTAGCAACCTAAATTTTGCTTCCAGGACCTCACGGCTGCATTTCCCCATGTCGTTGGTGCCAACGTGCACCACGACCACTGACTCCTCCCCAGCACTGTCTACCAAACTATCTAAACGACGGGCAATATCCGCAACCTTCGCACCAGGCAGGCAAAACACCTTGCGGTCTACACGCCCATCACACACCCCACTGTCTATGTTCCTAATGATCGAATCACCCACTACAAGGATCCCTCCACCCCCTGGAGATATATCCTCGGCACGAGAGGATAGCTGCTCATCCCCCAGGGAATGGGTCCCTTCTAAGGTATCATTTCCCTCTTCCTCAGCTGGATGCTCTCCTTCCCCGAGACCATCATTCTCCATGATAGCAGGAGAGCTATCATCCTTGGAGTGGGACACAGCTATAACGTCCCTGAAGGCCTCCTCCACACACCTCTCTGCCTCTCTCAGCTTTTCCAGGTCTGCCACCTTGGCCTCAAGGAAATGAAGTCGTTCCCGGAGAGCCAGGAGCTCATTGCACCGAGAGCACACCCACGACTTCTGTCCAACAGGCAGATAGTCGTACATGCTGCAGGCGGTGCAAAACACTGGAAAGCCCCCACACGCCTGCTGGCTTCTTACCTGCATAGTTTTGTTTGAGGTTTATTATGTCAATAGGTTGGAGACTGTGGTTTAGTTGAGGTCAGGGAACAGAACGTCTGGAGGGCCAAAGGTTTCCCACTCCTGCTCAAATGTTACACTCATGGGATAAAGAAGAGGTATAGCAACATATGCTTGCCAGGGGCAGAAGTCAGGTTTAGCAAATGTACCTCTTTCATTTCTTCTATATAAAGGAAAGGCTGCATTCACACCCATTGGGAAAGCTAAAGGATTGCACTTGAAGAAACCTGCCTTCCACTTCTACAGCTAGATAATCTGAGCTTCATTTCTAGCAGTCCCATTAGTATCTGTATATATGTGTGTAATATGCATGTGTATAATATCTATCTATCTGAGGTGCACTACACAGGGACACATACCCAGAGATCCTTGCAACACACAAAGCCTCTGTTCACACTCACTCACACTATCCAATATAGTGGTGGGCATTTTGCTAGTTACATGGCAATAACTAAATCACTGCTTGGATTATGATTTCTTATCCTTCTTGGACAAGGCCTCAAATGAGTTCTGCTTTCTTGGCAGATATATGGCAACTGAAGGCATTTGTTCCACAATAAGTATGGCTCAACTTTTTTTTTTTAAAAAAAACCTTTTAAGGAGAAAGGACCATAACTATGGTATGCCGGAAGTGATCAGTTAGGATGTAGGATTGTAGCACTGAAAAGGTAAGCAAACACGGTCCATCTGGCTCAACCCCTCTGTTCTACAGTGATAGCCACTTGCTTATAGTATGCTGCTAACAAAGAAAAGATGCAATTGAGATGAAGGACCTATCAACCGTGTATGTTGGTGGCCTTACTTAAGTGAAGTTAAGAAATCACGTAGATCAGGCCAATATAAGCTGCTTTCTTAGAACTGAAATATATAGCCCCACTCTATAAAGATATTGGAGACTTTCTTGTATACTTGCAACATTAGGAGATTCTCCCATTTTAAGAAAACATATTTATTCCAAATGATCTCTTGGGTTTAATGTGTTTTTTTTCTTACCTACTACCTCTGTAATTGGTTAATTGTGACTGAGTGTTCATAATACACAAAATAGTTCTTAGAGGTGTGATATGCTATTTTGGGATTAACAAATCCTCTTCATTGTTTCAAAGCTATGAAAGGTTCCACAGTAAGCCAAGAGTGATGTGTTTTGTTGGGCACTCTTTTATCTTGAAAGATTGTTCAGTGTTACATTATACAGCCACGACAATGGCTGTATACTATAGTCAGCGGGGATTTTTCACATTCCGCAATGTTAAATGGAAAATATCCCCCCATGCCATTCTGAGGCTTCCCATAAGCTCATTTCAAAACAAAACCTTACAAAACTTATAGTTCTGAACTCAGAAACGCTTGCTTAACAACCCTGTCAATTTTCATGGCGATACACAAAACAGTCAGAGAGAATTGAGAGTTCGAAGTCTAAAAAGAGAAAAAAAAACTCAGAGCCCTTTTGGACTTTTTTCTGCGAGTTCTCATAATCTGTTGAAATTCATTAAAAATCAGCCATGTTCACAGAGGACCTGTAATCCTAATACTGACCTTGCCCCACACTCTGAGCTTCATCTACTGCAGTTTAAAAGTTACAAAAATGCCTGGTTGATTTTTAATTAATTTAAGAAATTTTGGCTGGAAGCCTATTATAACGCTGGGCATGCTCAGTAAGAACCAACTGTCAGTGTTCTAAAAGCCTCACAGCTGCTGGGCTTCGCTAATCAGAGGGCCATACCCACACCAGACTTGATTTCACTTGAGACAGTCATCGCTTCCCTCAAAGAATCCTGGGAAGTGTAGTTTGTGAAGGGTGCTGAGAGGAGACTCCTATTCCCCTGAGAGAATGGTTAACAGTCAGCCACTCTGATTAAAGGTCTGTGAGAGAAACAGGGCATCTCCTAGCAACTCTCAGCACCCTTCATTAACTACACTTCCCAGGATTCTTTGAGAAGCCATGATTAGCTTTGAGCCATGGCTTTGAGAGAAGCCATGATAAATTCTTTTGAATTGTTTTTAAAAGATGTGTTTTTTAATTTGTATATTTGTTTTTAATGTTTTTAGTTATTGTAAACCGCCCAGAGAGCTTCGGCTATGGGACGGTATATAAATACACTAAATAAATAGATAAATAAATAATGATTGTCCAAAGTGTAATAGAGGCCTGGTGTGGATGTGGCCAGGGACAGCTTTGTTTTAAATTTGGGTGGGAGGTAGGGTTGCCAGGTTCAGGGCCTGAGACTGATCCTGTATCTTTAGGAGAAGAGAAAGTCAGCCAAGTGCAGGTGTTCTTGCAACATTGTAATGGGAAAAACCACAAGGTAGAATTGTCCCTTCCCCCTGCCCAACTGTGAAAGATACAGAAGACGTCTTGGTTGGCAGGCCCAGCCTGGTCAGTTTTACCTATCCTAATCATGATTGCATAGGTGTATATCCTATTCAACTCAATAATCATACAAATGATCAGACCTGCCTTTTCTCTCCTTCCCCATTCCTCTCCCTTTCTCTTCCCCTCTTCCTTCTTCCACCTCCCCTGCCCACTCCAGCCCTCCGTCCCTCCCCCCCAGCCAGTTTTACCTATCCTAAGCATGATTGCATGGGAGTAAATCCCACTGAACTCAATAAACATGCAAACAACCACATCTGTCCTTCTTCTCCTCTCCCCCTCCTGCCTGCTCCCATCCCAGTCCTCCCCTCTGCCTTTCCACCCCTCCCTCCTCCCCCTCCTCCCTTCCCCATCCCCTGTGGTCAGTTTCACCTATCCTAAGCATGATTGCCTGGTGTGTGTGTGTAAATCCTACTTAACTCAATAAGCATGCAAATGATCAATCCATTCTCAGCAAACTTGCACAGGATCCCATTTCTTACCTCCCGGATTAAAAAGCAGGGAAATTCACTAATAGGCAAAAAAACCTTGCGGTTTAAGAATGTACCTATAGCCCACAGATATTTCTACCAAACTTTAAAAAGCAGGGAAATTGGGCAGCTATAGTGAATGCACCAGGGGAGCAGGAGACCTGAACTCCTCTCTGAGATATTGGACTGCCCTACAAATTTGTCAAAATGGAAACACCATTTGGGTTGGTCTTTCACAGTCCAATCCACTTGCTGTGTAGCTTGGAAGAATTTGGTAACATGTGCCTGTGAGCATATGGTGAGTGGTGGCAACACCTGTAATCAGCCCAAATAATAGAAAGAAGATATGTCCTGTGCTGATCTTGTTTTAGCCGGGAGGAAGCAACTTTATTAAGACAGTTGATATAGTTCAGATGGTCACTTTAAATATGTCTGATTTACTTTGCAATTTTAGTGAAGTTTCCTATAGGAAATCGTTTTCTTTTGCTTTTGTTTCTATGAATATGTGAAGTACAGCAACACTTTGCAAAATTTATACTAAAAAAACTCCAAACGTAATTGTGGAATAATGGCACTGACTTCTGCAAAATAGTCTCCAGTGGACCTCAGAAGTGTCTCAATTTGCACAAGATAAAACAGTGGGAGGTGAAATATATTTTAGCAAAATTCTAGGTGTGCTCTATGTTTTTAATTGATTGTGAACACCTTGCCTTAAATAAAGTGGTTTAAACATAGCAGGCTGAAAACATGCATCCTCTTTTTTCCAACAACTAGAGTCATTGCTAAAGTAGCAGCATATTGTAATCAGTCTGATTTTACATTAAACTGCAGTTTCAGGTCCAACTGTTAATGCACCCAAAATAGAAATAGACCATAACCTCCAGTTTGAAACAAAAAAGGCTATCTTCACCATCATATGACATTGACCAATAAAAAGGCTTTGAAATTAATAAAAATAAATTTGACGCAGATTTCTAGGATGAATAATGAGGGAAATAAAATTTTCTAGTTTAGATTCTCTGTAGAAACACTAGTAACACAGGAAAGAAGCAAAGTGAGAAGAACACCAACAAACATACAAAAATATAATTCTCCATCTTTGGAGATGGCAGGTGTTGCCACCACTCACCATATGCTCAGAGGCACGTTACCAAATTCTTCCAAGCTACACAGCAAGTGGATTGGACTGTGAAAGACCAACCCAAATGGTGTTTGCATTTTGACAACTTTGTAGGGCAGTACAATATCTCAGAGAGGAGTTCAGGTCTCCTGCTCCCCTGGTGCATTCACTATAGCTGCCCAATTTCCCTGCTTTTTAAAGTTTGGTAGAAATATCTGTGAGCTATAGGTACATTCTTAAACCGCAAGGTTTTTTGCCTATTAGTGAATTATATATAAAACATTTGCTGTAGTTTTGAAGAGTTTTGTCAGGTTAGGAATAGGTGGCTGTGGTGAATGAGTATTTTTTGACATCTGAAAGAAAAATGAAACTGACAGAATTATTTTCTTCTTGATCTAAATATCCCCAATCAAGTTTTTTTAGTATGACTGGACATTCTTGGAAAATTAGACCTCACAGACCTTATTGATGCGTTGGCAATATGTCTGGTAATTTATAAAATAGTTAATGAATGGAAAAGTGCCTTTGCCATTCTCCCATCTGGCATGCTGATAGTTTCCAAGAGGCCTTATTTCCTCGAATGTTAAACAGTTGCAAGCAATCATACTATAATTGCTTTTTAGTGATTTTACACCTTCGTTGTAGCACAAACAAAATAATAGGCCATAAATCCTGTGAGACAGTACAAACACAGTTTTGGCCTTGCAATAATAGTTTATTACAGTTAGTGCAAAGCCAAAACCTGACAATTTCCTGAAAGCACTGAAGCGGGGGTGGAGGGAAATGTTGCATTTTACTTTGCACACAATGATGTATCTATGTGGTCCTTGGGGCAGAAGCTACCCCTTGAGTAAGCTTTCAGGGATTAAGCCTACCTGTCTGGAATACAAGAAGATTTTTACCCACTTTATTATTGAAGTTGTGCTATTTGTAGTAGGGTTACCAAATCTCCATTTTTCAGCTGGAGATTCCCTTCCTGGTCTCCAGGTAACTCACCTCAATCTCCTTGGTTTCAGCTTTCATTTTATAAAAAAAAGTTTCTAGGTGGTCTGATTCCAGAGATATACATCAGAATGTCAACCACCCCCCTACAACTTCTTAGTTGCTCTAAATCCAGCTCTAATCCCTGCCCTTTCAGGTTTTTAGCCAATAAGAAGTCAGGGTTGTGATTGACAAAGAATTATAGAGCCAAAAATTAATAGAGTCAAATTGAATTGTCTGCCTTCAAGTCGATTCTGACTTATGGCGACCCTATGAACAGGGTTTTCATGGTAAGCGTTTTCAGAGCGGGTTTACCATTTCCTCCCTCTGAGGCTGAGAGGCAGTGAGTGGCCCAAGGGCTCAGAAAAAACAAGTATAAATAGTTGGAAAACAGCTTAAAGCGGCATGATTTTGAATTTTATGTTGCGTGAATGAAGTTGCTTATCACTTGAGGTTGCAGTTCTGTCCGTTTGAGTAAGCCCCACTGAATACATTGGGACTTGCTTCTGAATAAATAAACGTAGGATTGCACTATAAATATATTTACAGGTCATGTAAATAATAAACATATTTGATAGTCATGCTTATACAAATATTTCTTCATTTTTCATATTTTTGGTTTTTGGTTAGGAATCCTGACTGGTTGTGGGATGCTTAGTTTTCTGCCTTACCTGTAGGAATCGTGTGGTTGGTGTTGCATTTAAGAAATCATCACTGTCTTTTGTTTTTCTTTTCTATTTGCATTTTATTTACCTTTATCCTCACTCCTTTTCATCCATAGAAGCAACAACCATGCGCTCTGCTCAACTTTCTTAAACCCACTGATGAACAAACCTTGCTGTTTGTTTCTTGTCCAATAGTGGTAAAAGAGAATTCACATAGTGGGCAGCATGGCTGCAGTTGTTGTTCCCAAGCTGCTGCCTATGAAGGTAGACCAAATCATGTGTGCTTTCTCCCTGTCAATTATATTCACTGGAATTGGGTTGGTTGATGAAGGGATCCAGAGGGGATCCTGGAAATTACAGGCCAGTTAGCTTAACTTCTGTCCCTGGAAAACTGGTAGAAAGTATTATTAAAGCTAGATTAACTAAGCACATAGAAGAACAAGCCTTGCTGAAGCAGAGCCAGCATGGCTTCTGCAAGGGAAAGTCCTGTCTCAGTAACCCATTAGAATTCTTTGTGAGTGTCAACAAGCATATAGATAGAGGTGATCCAGTGGACATAGTGTACTTAGACTTTCAAAAAGCGTTTGACAAGGTACCTCACCAAAGGCTTCTGAGGAAGCTTAGCAGTCATGGAATAAGAGGAGAGGTCCTCTTGTGGATAAGAAATTGGTTAAGAAGCAGAAAGCAGAGAGTAGGAATAAACGGACAGTTCTCCCAATGGAGGGTTGTAGAAAGTGGAGTCCCTCAAGGATCGGTATTGGGACCTGTACTTTTCAACTTGTTCATTAATGACCTAGAATTAGGAGTGAGCAGTGAAGTGGCCAAGTTTGCTGATGACACTAAATTGTTCAGGGTTGTTAAAACAAAAAGGGATTGCGAAGAGCTCCAAAAAGACCTCTCCATACTAAGTGAATGGGGAGAAAAATGGCAAATGCAATTCAATATAAACAAGTGTAAAATTATGCATATTGGAGCAAAAAATCTTAATTTCACATATACGCTCATGGGGTCTGAACGGTGACCGACCAGGAGAGAGACCTCGGGGTTGTAGTGGACAGCACGATGAAAATGTCGACCCAGTGTGTGGCAGCTGTGAAAAAGGCAAATTCCATGCTAGGGATAATTAGGAAAGGTATTGAAAATAAAACAGCCGATATCATAATGCCATTGTATAAATCTATGGTGCGGCCGCATTTGGAATACTGTGTACAGTTCTGGTCGCCTCATCTCAAAAAGGATATTATAGAGTTGGAAAAGGTTCAGAAGAGGGCAACCAGAATGATCAAGGGGATGGAGCGACTTCTTACGAGGAAAGGTTGCAGCATTTGGGGCTTTTTAGTTTAGAGAAAAGGCGGGTCAGAGGAGACATGATAGAAGTGTATAAAATTATGCATGGCATTGAGAAAGTGGATAGAGAAAAGTTCTTCTCCCTCTCTCATAATACTAGAACTCGTGGACATTCAAAGAAGCTGAATGTTGGAAGATTCAGGACAGACAAAAGGAAGTACTTCTTTACTCAGCGCATAGTTAAACTATGGAATTTGCTCCCACAAGATGCAGTAATGGCCACCAGCTTGGACGGCTTTAAAAGAAGATTAGGCAAATTCATGGAGGACAGGGCTATCAATGGCTACTAGCCATGATGGCTGTGCTCTGCCACCCTAGTCAGAGGCAGCATGCTTCTGAAAACCAGTTGCCGGAAGCCTCAGGAGGGGAGAGTGTTCTTGCACTCGGGTCCTGCTTGCGGGCTTCCCCCAGGCACCTGGTTGGCCACTGTGAGAACAGGATGCTGGACTAGATGGGCCACTGGCCTGATCCAGCAGGCTCTTCTTATGTTCTTATGTTCTTATGAGTTTATAGCAGCCCATAGGGGAGACAGAAAAGGGTAGAGAATCTTCTTACTCATTCCTCAGACCTCTTTCTGAAGTGAAGGGTAATAAATAAATAAATAATAAATCTGTAAAGATATTTGGATGTTAAAAGGTAGGGGCAGGGCATTCCAGGCAGGGGTTGCCAACCTACTTGGATATGGATATTTTTGCAGAGGACCCCTAGTCAAGCTTTTACCAACAACACAATCCAAACCATATCTACTGAGAAGTAAGTCCTATTGAGTTCTATGGGGCTTAGTCCCTTAGTAAGTGTGTTTAGAATTGCAGCTCTTCGGGGGCATCCATCTTTACTCCTGAGTGCTCCCACCTAACATCTCCATGACAGTAGGCTCTTTTCTTCCTACAATGGCCTTCTGGTGACTGTCCTGTCCTGTCCTGAGGGCACTTGAACCTTTTTGCCAGAAGCGAATTGGCTAGATTAAATGTTCCCTACCCAGGCTCCATCTTTTAGCTAAGATTTCTATCTTAATTTCCAATCAGATAACTGTTTTTGTATGAATTGTATGCGCCAAGCAACTGTGGCTTAATGTATCATGCTTAATGACATCACTTGGACCCGCCCCATGACATCACTTGGGCACGCCCCATGACATCACTCCCCCCAAATCTCAGGGTTTGGGATGCTGCTGACCTGGCAACCCTAGTTTGCTGGTAGCCTATTCTGTGCTCATGAGAGCACAGCTTTTGGATCTACAGCTTTAAGCTGAAGGGGCTTTTACTACACCCCACTGAGGCTGCCATTGTTGCTCTTTCATCCTCCCTATCTTCCTGTGCCAGCTTTCTCTGCTACTGACCTGTGATTCCATTGCTTTCTGATATCATTGCTGCCATTGCTCCTGCCTACCATAGTAGAAATGCAGGAATGTGTGTGAGTTGGTGGGGACAGAACGGAGCATGGCTTGGGAGCCATATAGCTGTGAAGATATTTGACTTTAAAATAATGACTGAATCAGAGCAGTTCTGACTATCCCAGTTGAGACTAATTAATATTGAACATGAAGTTTCTTATCTAGTCCAAGTGTTAATAGTTGCAAAATATTTGAATTTTCTGTTGGATGAAACATTGGGGAAACCCATGCCCAAAAAACCAAATGTTAGCCAGTTAATTTTCTTTCTGTAGTAACAATGGATTACCCGGATTTTAAATTTTGGGGAATGAGGAAACAGTGTGAACATCTGCGGGACTTGGGGTGCAGTTCAACTTGTATTTGCACTGAGCTGGAGGGAGTTGGATGTGGCAGATGCCTGGCTGAGCTGGCAGGCTCCTGGCACTACCAGGCTCTGCCGGCAGAAGCCCCTCATCCTGGCTGAGCCGTGCCACCACCGGGATCCTGCTGGCTGAGCCAGGAGTCCGATGGGGAAGCCCAGCCCGGTAGACGGAGAGCTGGCAGAAGCCAGCGGAAGACCTGAAAACAGGGCATTCCAGGGGCATGGCAGAGCAGGAGCTGGGGGGGGACGACTTACATATCCTCCTCACATTCGGAGTGCTCCCGTGGGTCCTGATCCAGGTTTGATTTTCCCCTGCCTGTTGGCCAATGGAGTAAAATAATTTCAATGGTGGTCAATGGGGAGTGCTTACTCCCTGGTAGGGATATTTGCAGGAGCTAGCTTCTGTTTTTCTGGGTCCCGCATGTGTGAGCCAGCATTTAGCTGACATGGTGGCTATCGAATGGGGAGTGGATGCTGCAGAGCTTTCTGCTGGCTCCCCCTCCGCCAGCCCCCTCCGCCAGCTTCCTATGATTTGGATTGCTCTGTTAGGCTTTATGTATGGGGGCCTCCTCCTTGAAGACATTTGCACTGTACATGCAGATGCAGTGGGAGGGGCTACTCAGAGGACACAATGTAGATATCACCGTAGGGATTAGTCATCTTCTCCCCCACACAGCAGCATGTAGAGGGTAATGGAGTAACCTCCCCACCTTTGTGTGCTGCTTTAACATGTATATAGAACACCTGAACAGGATTTTAGTGACTGACAATTTTTTGCTGTTTCAATCACCTGTACTAATTGTACTGGCTGCCAATTAGCTACTGGGCTGGGTTCAAGGTGGTGGTATTGGTGTACAAAGCTCTATACAGCTAGGGACCAAGATACCTAAAAAATCATCTTGTCTCCTACATACCCAAATAATCTTTGTGTTCTGCAGGAGAAGGCATCCTTGCAGATACCAACCTATCAAGGTGTCTGTACCACAATGTCGGATTTGGACATTATGTCGGCACCTACCCTTAGGAATTCCATCCCATTGCATATCAGACAGGTGCCTTCTCTATTGTCTTTTTTGGCACCTGGTAAAGGTGTTCCTCTTTCAATAAGCCTTGTAAAATCTTTATCCCAGTTTGTATCTGTTTTGGATTTGAACTGAATTTATGTATGTGCTGTTGTTTAAATTGCTTTTAATTTCTAATTTTTGTTTTTATATATGCAACTGTTTTAACTGTTTTATATATGTTATATTCTAAATCACTTTGGAATGTCTCATGGAAAGCGATTCATAAATTAAATAAGCAAACAAACAAATAGATAATATGTCAACATTTGCCATCTGAGGCAGATTACTCATGCTGCCTAATGTTGGGATCAGTCCTCCTTCTGCTGAGTCACCATATTCAGGCCACACAACCAGGACCTAGTCACGTTTCTTGCCTTCCACCTCTCTATTGTTATTGAAAGTATTGTAGGACATGTCATGCTGTAGGAAAGCCAAAACCAGGCATACGCAGCGCCTTCCAGTTTGTCTCTGACCCTCTTGGGGTGGGAATTTGGGCCAGGTACCTTTCTTTAGAAAATTCTGCCGTACCTACAAATTCACAGAACTGCACACTATTTTTTTATTTCCTTCTTATGCATTTCTCCCCTACAGAACTATCGTTCATCATCACCACACTCCTAGCAAGTCTGAACAGCTGTTGTAACCCTTGGATCTACATGCTTTTCACAGGCCATCTTTTCCATGACCTCTTGAATCGATTCCTCTGCTGCTCCTCTCAGTACTTAAAATCTCGGCAAGGATGCGACCTGAGCGTTAGCAAGAAAAGCAACTCCTCAACCTTCGTCCTGAGTCTCAAAAGTTCCAGCCAGAGGAGCTTCACTCAACCATCCACAGCATGAAGAAAAACCCAACTCTCCATGAATTGTACCACAATTAGTTGGGTAGATTGGCCTTAGCATGTACATACTTAAAAATCTGAAGGAGAGATAAACAGGAGTGTTTGGATGTAAATACATACATACATACATATATTACATTATATAAAATATATTAAAGTGTGTATATAATGTGCAGGCTATCCATTATTTAGCAGAGATAATAGAAAGCCGGCTATAGTCTAAGTAATAGTTCACAGAATAGATAATTCAGGGCTCTAGTGCTGTATTTTTCAAAAACATGATTGGCTACATAAGGCAGTGAAGCCACAATGGTAACATCTGCCTACAGGAATGGGAGAAGAGCTTCTGCTATTTGAGCACTATTAAGAGTATAGATCAGAAGGAAGTGGTGGAGTTTTGCAAGCCAAACTTCACATGCCAGCAGAATAACATTGGAATTTTTTCCCTGGACTAAACTATTCAGGTTGGGGGGTGGGGTGAAATTAAATGTTCCAATGCCCACCACAAAATGAACTTTCAGCTAGAGATGACTACATCAGTCTTGGACTGTTCCATCCCACCTTCATGCCCCCAAAGAGCAGATTGTCTTGTCCCATATCTGCATTTAATGTGATTTTAAAAAAATGAAATTAAGACTTTGGGGGGGTCTGAGCAATGGAGTTGCCTTAATTTTCCCCCCTTTTTAAAACAAGTAATTACCACTTGGAGCGCTTGAAAGCAAGCAGGATCTGGGGACTTAGGTATCAAAAGCCACAGAGATCCAGCAGAAACAACATAGTCACACACCCTCTGTTGCTTCCCTGGAAAAGTTCAAATATAACTGAATGCCAAATAGAGACATACAACACTCAGAGAATATTTGAGCATCCATCAAAATCTCCAAAGGACAATTTTTAGGACATTTTTTGGATAAAATTGGCCTAGAGATTCTCCCCTTTACATTCTGTTGTGGTACAATGCTAGAAAATCCATATCGTGTGACTCCACTGTATGCATTGATTGGCTGTCACTTTAAGGCAAGAACCTTTTACATTACAGTTCTATGCCTTTTATTCAGAAGTAAATTCCACAGTGTTTAATGGGACTTATCCCCTTGTGGAATAAGGATATTTTAATTGATTATTTTTATCTGCTTTTCAGCAGGGTGTCGTGTTTGCGGTATAAATGAGTCTAAAGTGATAGGGGTTGGATAGACATTTAAAAAATAATAAACTATGTTAATAGTAATGAACTAATTATCTTGTCAGAAAGAAGAATCCCAGTAGTGGTTCAAAACATGAACACTGGCTGGCTGACTCCAAAGTAATGCAGCTTAGGGATATCAAATCAATAGGTTTTGATTCAGAAATCTTTCTTTTAACCTTTTTTTTAAGGTGAATGTTAGTCTGTATGAATATTGCATAAAGTCTGAGCCTATAAGGGCTTCTTCACTTAAGAAAATGCATTGGACAAGTTGGCAAGACATTCCCTGGCTTTTTCAGAGCTGTATCAATGTGACAATGCCAATATAATTTGGCAGGAGAATCACCAGTGTCATTCAGGAGTGATTCTACTGACCTCTGTTAATAGCAGTAGAAGTGTGCAGAGCTTTTCTTACATAGCCATGCATTTTTTAAAATTAAAAATTAAAATTAAAACTGTGGGTTGGATACAGAGAACCACAAGCAGCTAGGTACAGAAAGCAGCTAGCAGAAGGGGACTTTTCCGTTCCTTCCTCCCTCTCCTCTGCAGCCCCCTCTGAAAAGCTTCACCTGAGGGTTGGGGGACCTTCCTAAATGGCATGGCATGGAGTGGACAAAATCAGGTGCAGGCACCGTGAGTGGAGCTCTGCCTCATCCCAGGATGCTCAGGAAGGTCCCCCTATTCCTCTTTGCAGGGTGCTGTTGGGGAGGGTCAGGAAGGAAAGTTGCAGTCTGTGAACTTCTTTCCACTCACAGTTCTCAGGATCCAATCCTATCTGTAAACAAATTGTTTAGAACGCTTTATTTAAGATTAATACTTATTTTATTGTAGATAACTCTGCTAAACATTATGTGAATATAACTTCCTTTCTGTGTGACTCATGCAAATACTTAAAAAAGGTTTTATGTAAACAAATGGTTTTGTTCTTTAATGCAAAAACATGGCAAATAAAAGAAATGGATGGAAACACAAAAGAAGTGCATCACACACAAAATGTAGATCATATGCAAATACAGCAACATAGCAGCATACATTATGCCATGCCTTATTAAACAAGCACTCATTTTGTATTTATTGAAACTTTCATATAGTTACGGTCTTTTCATTTTTCCTTTTGGATTTCCTGGTCCTTTTTATGCAGTGGGGGGTAAAAGTGTAGTCCTTCTGACTACAGTAGGTTGGGGAAGAAGATGAATAAATGGGATATGGGGCAAATAGAGCAGGCATTCCTGTTTCAATTGGCTTGGAGTTTTTAAAGGTATAAGATCTCTGAGTTTTTAGTTCTATTTTCATGGCCTGAGAACCAAGATGGAAATTAAGTTACAACCAGCCTTGAAAAAACCCAGGTAACAACAATAACCTAACTCTGTGGACTGGCAGTTATGGGATTAAAGGCCCATATTCTTGGCATACATGCTGCTGTCACAGTACACTCCTCTGTTATGGTTCCTTACAACTGTCAGTGGACACCAGAGAGGTTAAAACAATAATGCTACTTACTGGCCAGATCAGAGGATCAGAATACAGATGGGCAGCTTGAAATGTAATGGGAACCAAATCCAGCACTGCTAAGGAAAGAAAGGAGATTGAGATGTGTAGGAAGGATAACACAGAGAAGCTCTAACAGAGGAATGGACCATTTGCCTCCATAAACTATCAATATACCTGAGCATTTTATCTTCTGTCATATCTACTATTACTACTACTACAACTGTCATACGTTTTCAGAGGTGCTGGGTTTAGATGCCAGGGGAGTGTGAACATAAGAACATAAGAACATAAGAAGAGCCTGCTGGATCAGGCCAGTGGCCCATCTAGTCCAGCATCCTGTTCTCACAGTGGCCAACCAGGTGCCTGGGGGAAGCCCGCAAGCAGGACCCGAGTGCAAGAACACTCTCCCCTCCTGAGGCTTCCGGCAACTGGTTTTCAGAAGCATGCTGCCTCTGACTAGGATGGCACAGCACAGCCATCACGGCTAGTAGCCATTGATAGCCCTGTCCTCCATGAATTTGTCTAATCTTCTTTTAAAGCCGTCCAAGCTGGTGGCCATTACTGCATCTTGTGGGAGCAAATTCCATAGTTTAACTATGCGCTGAGTAAAGAAGTACTTCCTTTTGTCTGTCCTGAATCTTCCAACATTCAGCTTCTTTGAATGTCCACGAGTTCTAGTATTATGAGAGAGGGAGAAGAACTTTTCTCTGTCCACTTTCTCAATGCCATGCATAATTTTATACACTTCTATCATGTCTCCTCTGACCCGCCTTTTCTCTAAACTAAAAAGCCCCAAATGCTGCAACCTTTCCTCGTAAGGGAGTCGCTCCATCCCCTTGATCATTCTGGTTGCCCTCTTCTGAACCTTTTCCAACTCTATAATATCCTTTTTGAGATGAGGCGACCAGAACTGTACACAGTATTCCAAATGCGGCCGCACCATAGATTTATACAACGGCATGATGATATCGGCTGTTTTATTTTCAATACCTTTCCTAATTATTGCTAGCATGGAATTTGCCTTTTTCACAGCTGCCGCACACTGGGTCGACATTTTCATCATGCTGTCCACTACAACCCCGAGGTCTCTCTCCTGGTCGGTCACCGCCAGTTCAGACCCCATGAGCGTATATGTGAAATTCAGATTTTTTGCTCCAATATGCATAATTTTACACTTGTTTATATTGAATTGCATTTGCCATTTTTCTGCCCATTCACTCAGTTTGGAGAGGTCTTTTTGGAGCTCTTCGCAATCCCTTTTTGTTTTAACAACCCTGAACAATTTAGTGTCATCAGCAAACTTGGCCACTTCACTGCTCACTCCTAATTCTAGGTCATTAATGAACAAGTTGAAAAGTACAGGTCCCAATACCGATCCTTGAGGGACTCCACTTTCTACAGCCCTCCATTGGGAGAACTGTCCGTTTATTCCTACTCTCTGCTTTCTGCTTCTTAACCAATTCCTTATCCACAAGAGGACCACTCCTCTTATTCCATGACTGCTAAGCTTCCTCAGAAGTCTTTGGTGAGGTACCTTGTCAAACGCTTTTTGAAAGTCTAAGTACACTATGTCCACTGGATCACCTCTATCTATATGCTTGTTGACACTCTCAAAGAATTCTAATAGGTTACTGAGACAGGACTTTCCCTTGCAGAAGCCATGCTGGCTCTGCTTCAGCAAGGCTTGTTCTTCTATGTGCTTAGTTAATCTAGCTTTAATCATACTTTCTACCAGTTTTCCAGGGACAGAAGTTAAGCTAACTGGCCTGTAATTTCCGGGATCCCCTCTGGATCCCTTTTTGAAGATTGGCGTTACATTTGCCACTTTCCAGTCCTCAGGCACGGAGGAGGACCCAAGGGACAAGTTACATATTTTAGTTAGCAGGTCAGCAATTTCACCTTTGAGTTCTTTGAGAACTCTTGGGTGGATGCCATCCGGGCCCGGTGATTTGTCAGTTTTTATATTGTCCATTAAGCTTAGAACTTCCTCTCTCGTTACCACTATTTGTCTCAGTTCCTCAGAATCCCTTCCTGCAAATGTTAGTTCAGGTTCAGGGATCTGCCCTATATCTTCCACTGTGAAGACAGATGCAAAGAATTCATTTAGCTTCTCTGCAATCTCCTTATCGTTCTTTAGTACACCTTTGACTCCCTTATCATCCAAGGGTCCAATTGTCTCCCGAGATGGTCTCCTGCTTTGAATGTATTTATAGAATTTTTTGTTGTTGGTTTTTATGTTCTTAGCAATGTGCTCCTCAAATTCTTTTTTAGCATCCCTTATTGTCTTCTTGCATTTCTTTTGCCAGAGTTTGTGTTCTTTTTTATTTTCTTCATTTGGACAAGACTTCCATTTTTTGAAGGAAGACTTTTTGCCTCTAAGAGCTTCCTTGACTTTGCTCGTTAACCATGCTGGCATCTTTTTGACCCTGGCGGTACCTTTTCTGATCTGCGGTATGCACTCCAGTTGAGCTTCTAATATAGTGTTTTTAAACAACTTCCAAGCATTTTCGAGTGATGTGACCCTCTGGACTTTGTTTTTCAGCTTTCTTTTTACCAATCCCCTCATTTTTGTGAAGTTTCCTCTTTTGAAGTCAAATGTGACCGTGTTGGATTTTCTTGGCAATTGGCCAGTTACATGTATGTTTAATTTAATAGCACTGTGGTCACTGCTCCCAATCGGTTCAACAACACTTACATCTTGCACCAGGTCCCGGTCCCCACTGAGGATTAAGTCCAGGGTTGCCGTCCCTCTGGTCGGTTCCATGACCAGCTGGTCTAGGGAATAGTCATTTAGAATATCTAGAAACTTTGCTTCTTTGTCATGACTGGAACACTATGCAGCCAGTCTATGTCCGGGTAGTTGAAGTCACCCATTACTACCACATTTCCTAGTTTGGATGCTTCCTCAATTTCATATTACATCTCAAGGTCTCCCTGAGCATTTTGATCAGGGGGACGATAGATCGTTCCCAGTATTAAGTCCCTCCTGGGGCATGGTATCACCACCCACAACGATTCTGTGGAGGAGTCTGCCTCTTTTGGGGTTTCGAGCTTGCTGGATTCAATGCCTTCTTTCACGTATAGAGCGACTCCGCCACCAATACGTCCTTCCCTGTCCTTCCGATATAGTTTATATCCAGGGATAACCATATCCCACTCGTTTTCTCCATTCCACCAGGTCTCCGTTATGCTCACTATATCAATGCTCTCCTCTAAGACCAAGCACTCCAGTTCTCCCATCTTGGTTCGGAGGCTCCTAGCATTAGCGTACAGGCACTTGTAAGCAGTGTCTCTCTTCAAGTGTCTTTGGCACTTGTGGTTAGGCCTGTGGTAATTTTGCTCTTCTGAATTTATATCCTGTGCCCCTGCTCTCACAATGCCTACTTCTAGGCCTACCCCTTTTAAAATTTCATCATTTCTTTGGTTTTTATCCCAGGGGGGAGGTTTATTCCGAACTGGACCTTTCTCAGCTCCTGTCGGGTTTCCCCCCTCAGTCAGTTTAAAAGCTGCTCTGCCACCTTTTTAATTTTAAGTGCCAGCAGTCTGGTTCCATTCTGGTTCAAGTGGAGCCTGTCCCTTTTGTACAGGCCCGGCTTGTCCCAAAATGTTCCCCAGTGCCTAACAAATCCAAACCCTTCCACCCGACACCATCGTCTCATCCACGCATTGAGACTGCGAAGCTGGGCCTGTCTGGCTGGTCCTGCGCGTGGAACCGGTAGCATTTCAGATAAAGCCACCTTGGAGGTCCTGGCTTTCAGCATCCTACCTAGCAACCTAAATTTTGCTTCCAGGACCTCACGGCTGCATTTCCCCATGTCGTTGGTGCCAACGTGCACCACGACCACTGACTCCTTCCCAGCACTGTCTACCAAACTATCTAAACGATAGTGTTGCTGTCACAGCCATGACTGTTTTTTTAAAACCAGTTATTCTGGAAACACAGAGGTTTACGGGCTCCTCAAGAACTCCTTCGAACCAGTGCGCCTCCTCACCAAATGCACATTCACACTTAACGGAGAGAAAAGGCAAGGTCCCCCCACCATTCTTTCCCTTTCCTTTCCATAAAAAAATGACCTGAAAGATCATCTTGCCCTTTATATACCCAGCTGATAGGATGGGGGAGAATATTCACTAATTCAAACTTAGTACTGGATTCTGACTGAATTTGATAGTTTGCTATCTTTTTGGACCAGCAGTGATTTCTTGCAGTGGGCCGCAACTGTAATCGGCATGGATTTTGTGGCCACAGCTGCAATCGGCACAGATTTTGTTTCTGAATTTTGGTGTTGTAGCATCAACACTTTGGAATTTCCTCCCCTTAAATATTAGACAGGCACCCTCTCTGTTATCTTTCGGTGCCTCTTAAAGCCCTTCCTCTTTCAACTAGCCTTTTAAGTAGAGACCTTATCCCAATCTGTGTCTGTGCTGGAATTGCTTTTTAAGATGTTTTTAAAGCTGTTTTTAAGATGTTTTGTTTTAATATGTTTTCAAGTCTTTTGTCTTCAAGATGTTTTAGAGTGCTTTTAATGTTTTGTTTGCCGCCCAGGGCTGCTTCTGGGAGGAAGGGCAGGATAGAAATTTAATAAATTTAATAAATAAATAAATGAACCATTTATGTTAACTGAACAAGAAGATACAAACGGAAACGCATTTAAAGAAAAATATGGACAAGCATAACTCAGGCATAGTTTTCACTGTTGGGGGGTGAGTTGGTCCTTGCAAGTCCTACAGATGAAATGTACATAGCAAACTAGGATGTCAGGAAGAAGGCTATGTTATAATGCTTGCTCCAGGCTTTGTGGTCCATTCCCTCCCTGAGATTATCCTCCTCCTCCTCATTGCTACCCATTCACTTGCCCTCTTTTCTGGGCCAAGAGAAAGAGGCAAGTACTGGCTGCTGCTCTTCTCCTTACCCCTGTCATTACTCAGTCATTCAAGGGTCCTTGAGAACGCAGTTCCTCCCTACACAGTGCATGAAAGGGCTCTATGTGTGTGCCAGTGTAAGTGCATAGAGCCCCTTACAACCCACTCAAAAAGTGTAGGCTGTGGGGGTGTGGCTGCTGGGAGCAGTCCTCCACATGTCCCCATGATCCCCTTCGCACATTCTTTCAATGGAGGGGGCAGTATTTGAATCCACCCATTCAGTCATGTGACCCTTACCCGCAATTCATAGTACTTCAGTCCAGGCACACATTTACCCCCTCTGGGAAAACTAGGCACAGTCTAACTGTAAAGGTTTTCTGCTCTGCATGTGGGTCAAGTAACCCAGGGCACCTTTGAGCTTGTAAATTACTTTGCACGTAATTTTCATCTGATGCCACTTGGCATTTGTATCAGTTGGCTTTCCAATCCCTTGGCACCAGGTGTCTCCTGGAAGAAGTCTGCCAGCATCAAGCATGCCCACAAATAGTAAACAAGACCTCTGATATTCAAAGCATGTTTTGTTTTCTGTCTATCTGACGAGAGAGTCCCAGATATTGCATGTGCTCATTTTTCAAGATTCTTGTTAATTAGTGTGAAGATAGTTATGTGCATTTCCTTGCCAGTTGATCAAAGCAGACTGATCACAGTTTAATTAGCATTTAGCATGCCACAACCATGGTTCATTCAGCATTCAGTTACATTATTAATACCTTTGTTCTCAACACAGTTGTGCTGGTGGAAGCTTCCCTCCTCGATGAGGGAAAAGTGAGAGATCAGTGTTGTTGTTTTTAAAAAATAACAACAGCCCAGCAATCTCCACAGCTGTCATCAGGTAAGCATGCTTCTTCCTATTCCTATTTTTACAAAGAGTTTGGGTTCTGCATTATTAGTCAGGAATCCAGACGTGCGAGAGGCATCACAATCAGGCAGCAATGGAGAAGCAGAAGGGGCTGGTGTATGAGAGATATAAGTCCTCTTCAGGCATTATCACCCTAAGAGAGGAACTGCAAAATTTACTTTAATCATGAAAGGAGCTGGGAGGGGAAACATGACCCCAGGGATGGGGCTAAGAATGTGCCCCTGTAGCCTCCCTCCCCATCCACATTGGAAGGCCATTTCCTGTGGCTTGGCATGCTGGATCCAGGCTGCAGGTTTTAGGGCATATCCACAAATTGCCATTTTCTAAGACAGGATTGACTAGTGTCCTATATAAGGGAATGTCTCTAGATTGTAAACTTTCTGTAAAATGAACCCTCATACTGGGGTGTGTGTGTTTGTTCACAAGTAACATTATTTATGACAATAGATTTCTGTAATGTACATAGGGACATAAGTATAGCTCTGCTGGGTCGTCTAGTCAGGCATCCTGTTCTCACAGTGGCCAAGCAGATACCTGTGGGAACCCGGAGAGCAGGACCTGAGTGCAACAGGACTCTCACCACTCATGATCCCCAGCAATTGATATTCAGTCACACTGCCTCCAACAGTGGAGGTAGAATATAGCCAATATAACTTGTAGCCATTGATAGCCTTGTCCTCCATGAATCTGTCTCATTCTCTTTTAATCCAAGTTGGAGACCATCACTACCATCTTGTGGGAACAGATTCCATACTTTACGTGCTGTGTGAAAAAGTACTTTCTATTGTCTTCATTGGATGGCCTTGAGTTCTTGTATGATGAGAAAAACTTCTCTTTATCCACCTTCTCCACCCCATGCACAATCTTATACAGTTCTGGCACATCTTCCCCTGCACTTACTTCTCTTTTTTTTTCTAAACTAAAACTCCCCAAATGTTGTGAACTTTCTTCGTAGGGGAGTATTCAATGTATTCTATGCAGAGTTGCCCTTGATGACATTGCAGATGAGATTGTTTTTCACATATCTAGGGGCCTGTTGTGAATGAAAAAAACCCCACATAGAAATGCGTGGAGGTAAATCTAAGGTAGTTCACAGATAAATCACTTGATTTCTCATCATGAGGACTCAAGTGAACATTGGCTGCTTTCACACATGGGGCTGATTGCGTAAGTTTAACGGATTAAAAAGGTAGTGCTTCTGTCCCGATTTCTAAAATCCCTTTCACACTGCAGTACCTGTTGTGTTAAGGAACAGCAGCTTTTTAGCCAATATACCAGCATTTTGCGCAACTGTCTTTCACACGGCTTGTTTTCGTCCCTCACCCATGCACACTGTTCCTCACTGTGTAGGAGGTCTAAGATCTTATCCCATCACCATGCAAGCCCTCTCCCTTTAGGATCTGACTTTTTAAATTGTTTTAGTTGTATCAAAACAGGGGTATGTGTGGGAAATGCTGCTGCTATCTGCACTGATGCTGGAAGACTGGTACAACGGTCATCAGGCAAAAAAAAAAAAACACCAACCCACACGACTAAAGGGTGGGAACGCACTGCATGCTGGGATGCCTGTCACATGAGCGGCTGCAGCTAGCAATAAACTCCTGCAATCTTCCAGGTTCCCTGCCTTGCTAACTGATTATTTCTGGTATCATTTATCATGGAAATTAGCGCTAAACTTCCACTACATTCCACTAGAATTCTGGAGCTAGCTTGTGCATTGTGTGAAAGATCAAATATAATGCACAAATTACCAGGTAAGAAATCATCAGATAACGGAATAAAGTGCAGTGTGAAAGCAGCCATTATGTGGTAACTGCCTTCACCGAGAAGAATTTTCACTAAGTTTTGATACTAACACTGCTTTAGGAATGAATGGGTAACTTTTTAAGTCTTGAGGCCCATACACTTTGGTAACAGTAGAGGTCAGTCTGTTGGGCCGAATGGGGCATCACACAGTTAACCTCCATCTGTCCTCAACCAGCCCCACCTTCCTTCCTTCTTATTTACAGTCAATCAGGGGGTGGCTCTGCCTGTTATCGGCTTTAGTTCCATCTACTGTTGGTCTCCCTGACTTCTGCCCTACCAGTTCTAATGGACACCAGCCACCGTTGTTTGGCAACCAGCTGCCCAGGGGCTCATTAAATTGGTAACACCTCAGTAGTTTTCATAGGCTAAGGACATCTAACTATTTGTGGGGTAATGGTGACATTGGACCAGTGACTACCTCTTAGCCTAACCTACTTCACAGGGTTGTTGTGAGTATAAAATGGGGAGGGGAGAACCATGTACACCACCTTGAGGAAGAAGGGTGGGATATAAATGTAATAAATAAATAAATTTGCATACCATGGAATAAAAAATATGTATTCTCCAGAGTTGCATAGAACTCCTGTCCAATGGACAAGCCCCTTGGCTGTTTGTGACCTACAGATTTTTGCAAACGTTCCTGTTCTTAAACAGTTAACATTAGAAAACTGAGATGAAGTAAAGGGGAAGAAAAATATATTGGAGAAAATTAGCAAAACCACTTTCCATAACACACTTTTACAAAAGAGCACATACTCAAATAAGGTACAGTGAGCAACTGAAATTGCATTCTTTGCATGGAAATAGCTCAAAAATACTTCAGCACAGAAGAGTGTTTAGCTAGCTTTTTCATTTGCATCAAAATCCTCATATCATCTTCCATTACACTTTTGTATTAAATGAAAAGAAACCATACAAAGCACTTGTAATAATGAAACTATTGAAAAAGAGTTTTCAGTATGTAATCCATGGACATTTTTTTCCAAAAAGAAAACCCCAGCAACGTCTCAACAAGTTTAAGAGCACCTCTTTTAAAATGCCTTTTAAGGGCAAGGGAACACATCAAGACTGGCTCAGGGTAGAGAGTACCCACAGCAAAGTGCCCCTCCTACATTGCTAGATTCTCCAAGTGGGCTAACTTGATGGTGGTGGCTGTGTAGTCTTCACTGAGCAGCTGTGACCTGCCTGTCATTTTAATTACCCATAATGACACTGCATGATGTCTATGCTTTGCCTTCATGGTCGTGGGCAACAGGGCTGGGTCCAAAGGACGGCCAGGTTGGGCACTGGCTTGAGGGCCCCGCAGCTACAGGAGCCCCTGGGGGGCCCCTGAGGGGCCCTCTGCTCCCCTTCCATGATCCGTGGCATGAGCCGTGGCGCGGATAGCAAGACAGGAGCTTCTGAGCCACCCGCCACTGCCGCCCGGCACTCGCCACCATCCCCCCGCTTCACCTACCTTTCTTGCTGTTCTTTGCGGCTGCACGCACTGCGCACGCAGGGTTGCCATCAATCAAGATGGCAGCTGAGGTTTCTGTAAGGGACTGAAGCCTCTGCCGCCATCTTGCTTGATGGCAGCAATGCGCGTGCTGTGTGCCATCAACCAAGATGGTGACAGAGCTTTCAGTCCCTTACGGAAACCTTGGCCGCCATCTTGATTGATGGCAACCCTGCACGTGCAGTGCGCGCAGCCGCAAAGAACAGCAAGAAAGGTAGGTGAAGTGGGGGGTGGTGGCGGGGGGTATGGTGGCAGGCGGTGGCAGTGACGGTGGTGGTGGGTGGCTTGGAAGCTCTTGTCTTGCGATCCGCAGCGCAGCTCGTGCCACTGATCATGGAAGGGGAGTGGAGGGGCCCAGGGCAGGCTGATGCCCAAGGGCCCCAGCATTCCTGGAGCTGGCCCTGAGAGGCAATATACTTCTGAATACCAGTTGCTAGAAACCACAGGACAGGAGAGTGCTCTTGTGCTTAGGTCCTGCTTGCGGGTTTGCCATAGGTATTTGCTTGGCTATTGTGAGAATAGGATGCTGAACTCGATGGGCCACTGGCCTGATCCAGGAAGCTCTTCTCATGTTCTTATAACTGTTGGACAGTGTGGGCAATTCTAATAGTGGACAACTCCCAGACCCAGCTTCCCAGTGTCAGAAGCCTAGGTCCAGTGTCAGTTCTGGGGTCTTAGTAGCTGACCATGGATGCCATGTGCTCACACCCTTTCTGGAGCCCTTATATCATGAGCTGAATGAATGGGGGATTTTAGGGGAGCTGAAAAACTGGACACGGGGTAGAAAGGGAAAATCTTCCTGCCATCCTGCTTCTCTCTCACATGACCATAACATGTGCTGATGGAAGATGAAGGGAGTCTTCTAATTCCTTTCATTATCCTCTGCATTGTAACAACACACTCTAAAGAACAAGGAAATGCAACCCACATAGAGTCTGGTATACATCTTTGATGTGCAGAGCATCTGAAAAATATAACGTGAAGTAGCACTTGAAAAATGTCTCTGAGATGGTTTTGTGGCTCTGCGAAGCTTCTCCTTCTCCAGCTTCAAAGAAGCCTGAATGGTGTGGAATTTAAAAACCATTAGCTTAACTTGCGCACTTCCAAACTGGTCTGAGGTGGGAGTCACAAGCACTATGTCTCCAGTCCCTGTTATGGCACCCACTGAAGCAGAGCTTCCCAACTGTGGTCTGCAGACCGCCTGTGGTCCACAAGCTTCACCTAAGTGGCCCATGGTGTATCTGTGAATTTGTGGTTGAAGACGGGAGATACCACATCCATTGCATTAAATATTCATATTGATTTTAACTGTATTTTAATTGTTTATTTTATTGTATGGTATTGTATTACAATCTGAACTCCATGGAACACAATAAAATACTATATATGAGAAAGCTTATATAAGCTTATTTTGCTTATTTTGTATTACTTTATATTTTGTAGCATTATAGGATGATAGGATGATTACTTCTGTATATTTTTGTCATTTCTATGGTTGTAAACTGCCTTGAGTGCAGTGATGTAGAAAGACGGTATACAAATTAAAAATGAAAAGAAATGAAAGAATCAATAAAATGCAATTAAAAATCATACAACCTCTAGCATAGTGCATTGCAATTGCTACATAGGCAGAAAAAACATTAAGTGGTCTGTCAAGACCCTCTGCAGGTAGGTCCATAGGAAAAGGAGTTTGGGAACCATTCCACTAAAGGCCTCAGTAAATATCCCCTCCAAAATTCTGCTCAGTTCCTGTTTATACTCTTTGGCCTCTCTTGTGCAAAACACCCCCACCCCCCACCATAAACATGCCCAATTTCATTGGATGTCAAGATTGAACACCCATTCTCCCTTCCATTCTGAATGGAGGAGGGAAGCAAAGAGCTTCTCTCTCTGAGCAAGAGTAGTGGTGGCTGATGTAGGTGCCCTTTTTCCATTGATGGGGGGGCATGCCCACACCATTTTGTGTTCCTCTCTCTTTTTCTGCTCGTTTAGATGTGGCGGCCATTTTGATTTATGTCACATCCCAACCACTGCCATTTTGTGTTAACCCATACCCCAGTGCAGCCTTTTTGTGTTATGCCTCAAACACCACAGCAGCCATTTTCTAATTGGTGCCCACAGCACTCCCCCCCCCCAAATTCCAAATAGCTCCAAAAGGTTGGCAACCCCTGGGTGAGATGTTATTAAACTGCTCTAAAACCTACTTAGCCTTCCTACCCTAGGTTACTCAGAATGGCACCTCTACTATCTAGTCTACTACTTCCACAACTACCTCATATGGGGAGCATGAGAAAAGGAACAGAAACCTTGCAACCCAATTATTTACTTTCCAGTCAGGCTACCAATTAGGGAATCGTGTACAAGGAGCTCCTGCCATGCATCGATTTCTAGTCCTGTCTAACACATTTTTGAGCCTGAGGTGGTGCAGTACATGGTGTCCTCCCCTCCCCAAGTCAGAGTATATAGCACTTTAAACCAGCTAAATTGTTTTGGCACCAGAAAATCCCACAAGTACCTCTCCTATTTCCTGCCAGTAAAAATGAAATATTAATAAATTAAACCAGGGGTGAGGAATCTTCCAGTCCCAGTGAGCCAGATCTTTGTCTCCTTTACCCTAGCAAGCCAACTTTGATAGGTATCAAAGTCATCAGATGATTGACAGGTGGGTGGTCCAACCCATCTGTCAGAATTGGCCCACAGGAGTGGGAGGAGAACCTGCACAGAGCTGATGCGTGCAGGGAGGGTGTGTGTATGTTCAATCCTGCTTTGTGCAGGGTTCAGATGTGGCAGCCAGCTTCCAGCAAGAACTAGCTGGTATGCTTCAAGGATTGAGCAGACGTTCTCACCTCCACCAATTACTCTGTAGAAGCAGGACTGAACTTGCTGTGCATCAGCTGATGAGTCGGGTGTGTGTGTTCATTAATGCTTTGTGCAGGGTTCAGGTAGACTCTCAGCAGGAACTGGCTGGTGTGCCCCAACCAAGTAGGATTATGTATGGTTTGTGTGTGTGTGTGTGTGTTGCAATCTTGCTTTAGCCATGTGTATAGCTGCCCCATACCTGATGTCACATATATTGGGTGTGGAGCAGGTAAGCATGGTTATATGAAAATGGATTAAGTTCAGTGGTAAAACATCTGCCTTGCATGCAGAAGGTCCCTGGTTCAATCCCCAGCATCTCCAGGTGGGGCTGGGACAGAACCCTGTCTGAAACCTTGAAGAGCTACTGTCAGTCAGTTTAGACAATATTGTGCTAGATGGACCAATCGCACTTGCTGGATCGTCACCTTGTAGTGGTGAGTGCGTGTTCCAATGAACCCTGTGAGTGATGCTGTCCGGAGTCATGTACTCCCAGCAGGGTCACCCATGGCGGTAAGGTCAAGGGAGAGGAACCAGACAAAGAACGATCCAAGAAAGTCCTCAACGGCAGAACAGGTGGAGGATAACAATGTGTACGTTACAATGGCTGTGGAGGCAGACGAAGGCTGCAGCAGATAAAAGACTTCCAATCATCGTGGTATCCATGCCATTGGATCAAAGCCTTTTTCTGTCAAGATTATGTGTTGACCATTGTGCGCCGATCTCCCCACATAAAACAAATTCACGCACAGGCGTCTTCCAAGCAAAGCAAACCAAACCAAAAATCCCATGGCGATCGGCGAATGGCGACGGGGGCAGGACTGTGAAATCTAGAAGTCCCTAGTCATGGACCGACACATGGGCGGTGGATACAGACTCAGTTGTCCTGGAGTTGAGTAGTTCAGCAGCTATATCCACGACTGAGCAGTCCTACTCAGGATCCACTCTGCTCACCCCGTATGGGGAGGGAGCTAGAAAAGGTGCCCTAAACATAGTCTGCCTCATCTCTCTCCCTGACTGGATTACCGCGTCCAGTGGCGTCACCACTTAGCGGTCGGAAAAGACAATTGAAGTTTGGAACATGCAATATATGGACATTGCTGGACAATACAGATAGTGAACATCCTGAACACAGGACTGCCATCATCGTGAGGAAGTTGAGACATTTTAATATTGATATAGCAGCACTCCAAAAACCTCGAAGAGCTGGTGAAGGACAACTGAAGGAAGAAAAAGGAGGTTATACCTTCTTCTGGAAAGGATTGCCTGAACAAGAACAATGAATACATGGAGTAGACTTTGCTATTAAAAATAATCTTGTGAAGCTCTTGTCAGAAGTTCCTATTGGCATTAATGAACGAATCTCAACTCTCCGGTTAAAACTTGCCAGAAACCAGCAGGCAACTATTCTAAGTGCTTATGCACCAACATTAGATGCTGATGAAGACATCAAGGAAAATTTTTATAACCAGCTGGACACCATCTTATCAGAGATACCTAAGGAGGATAAAATTATCCTCTTGGGCGATTTCAATGCAAGAGATGGGCGTGATTTCGATTTATGGCCAGAAACCATTGGGACAGAAGGAGTTGGCAATAGCAACCTGAATGGCATTCTACTTCTGACTAAATGTGCAGAGCATAATCTTGTTATTACAAACACACTATTTTGCCAGAAAAATAAATTTAAAACATCATGGAAGCATCCTTGGACAAAACACTGGCATCTCCTGGATTACGTAATTGTCTGTGCTAGAGATCGTTGTGATGTTCTCTTCACTAGGGCCATGACGAGTGGCGATGACTGCTGGACAGATCACTGATTAATTCGATCCACTATGGCCATTAATATTGTTCCTCAACGTAGGCTCCAAGGAAGAAAACCAAGGCTTAAAATGAACACCCATGCCCTTCAAGATCCTATTAAGCAAGCCTGTTTTCAAACAACTCTCAAGATACATCTACTGATGGAATTCCCTGAAAATGTCGAGGAACACTGGATTAAACTGAAGACATCCATTATTGCAGCATGTGAACCAACTATTGGATACCAAACTAAGAAACATAAGGATTGGTTTGATGAGAATGATAGTGAGATTGAATATATCATTGACAAGAAAAGGAAAGCCTTCCAGATATGGCAGAAAGACATTAACTGTGCTGCTAAGAAAAACATCTATGCCAGTGCAAAGGCTGAGGTCCAAAGAAGAACTAGAGAACTTAAGAACGCCTGGTGGATAAAGAAAGCTCAAGAAATCCAGCACTTTGCAGATGCTCACGATGCACTGGGCTTTTTTAATGCCACAAAGGCCATCTATGGGCCAACAAATTACAGTACAAATCCCTTACGTTCAATGGATGGTAGCAAATTTCTTAAGGATAAAGAGTCTATTGCACTGCGCTGGAAAGAGCATTACCACGATCTCCTTAATCGTAACTCTATTGTGGCTGTTGAGGTCTTCTTGCAAATTCCACAACAACAAACTAGAGATGAGCTTGCAGTATCCCCTAATTTGGATGAAGTCAGCAAAGCCATCAATCAAATGAAGAACAACAAAGCTATTGGTCCTGATGGGATTCCTGCTGAAGTCTTTAAAGAATGTGGGCCTGAACTTACACAACAACTTCATAAGCTCTTCAAAAAAATCTGGATGAGGGAGGAGATCCCGGAAGACTTTAGGGACACCATAATTATCACCCTTTTTAAGAAGGGTGATAGAGCAGATTGTGGGAACTATCTCTGTTCTTGCTACCGCAGGTAAAATCCTTGCAAGGATCCTCACAAATCGCCTCCTGCCGATCTCAGAGGATGTCCTCCCCGAATCTCAAAATGGTTTCTGCCCTTCCAGGGGGACAGTGGACATGATCTTCACTGCACAACAGCTTCAAGAAAAATGCTGGGAGCAAAACCGACCTCTGTATATGGTGTTTATTGATCTGACTAAGGCCTTTGATACTGTGAATCGAACCACTCTCTGGACCATCCTTCTGAAAACTGGATGCCCTGATAAATTTGTAAATATTTTGCAACTCCTTCATGGCAACATGACAGCCACAATTTGGATAACAATGGCTTTCAGAGTGATCCATTCAGAGTCAGATCAGGCGTTAAACAGGGATGTGTCATTGCTCCTACCTTATTTGCTATCTTCATTGCTATGATTCTACACCTTATTGAGGGGGAACTTCCTACTGGTGTGGAAATCATATATCGAACAGATGGAAAGCTTTTTAATCTCAGTAGGCTGAAAGCAAAAAGTAAGGTAATGTCAGCCTCTGTTGTAGAACAATATGCCGATGATAATGTAGCCTCCACACATTCAGAGAAAGATCTTCAAACTATCCTAAATGTCTTTGCAGAAGCATAAGGAAAGCTTGGGCTCTCACTTAATATTAAAAAAACCCAAAGTGCTTCATCAACAGGTGCAAACTAGTCCCTCTGTAGCACCATCAATCCAGCTTAATGGTGTGATACTGGAGAACGTTGATCACTTCCCCTATCTTGGCAGCCATCTCTCTGTAAAAGTTGACATCGATGCTGAAATTCAACATCCTCTGAGCTCTGCAAGTGCTGCATTCTCCTGAATGAAGCATAGAGTGTTTGAGGATTGGGATATTCGCAGAGAGACAAAAATGCTTATTTAGAAAGCCATTGTACTACTGACCTTACTGTATGCCTGTGAAACATGGACCATTTATAAACGCCACTCACAACTTCTTGAAAGATTCCACCAATGCTGCCTCCGGAAAATTCTGCAAATTACTTGGGAAGACAGACGGACTAATGTTAGCTTTTTGGAAGAAGCAAAGACTACCAGTGTTGAAACAATGATCCTTCAACATCAACTTCGCTGGACTTGCCATGTTGTTCAAATCCCTGATCACCATCTTCCAAAGCAGCTACTTTACTCCCAACTTAAGGATGGCATATGGAACATCAGTGGACAGCGAAAGAGGTTTTAAGATGTTCTTAAAGTGAATCTAAAAAAAGTAACATGAGCATCGAGAACTGGGAAGTCTTGGCCCATGAACGTCTCAATTGGAGGTCGGCTATTATCAAAGGTCCTGTGGACATCAAAGAAGCATGAATACAGGGAGAACGGGACAAACGAGCTAAGCGGAAGGCACATCAAACAAATTCTCATCGCAACCATCTTCCATCTGGAAACCTATGACCTCACTGTGAGAGGCTGTGTGGATCCAGAATTGGCCTCCACAGTCACTTACGGACTCACTGTTAAAGACCTTATCTTGGAAGACAATCTTACTCGGCCACGAGTGATCGCCAATGAATGAGATGGACCAATAGTTTGATTCAGTATAAGGCATCTTCCTAGGTGTATGACACCCAAAATCAGATGCCTAACAGAAGGGCCGACTCTGATAACTTTTGAGCAGATATTCTCACCTTCACCAATTACCCTGTAGAAGCAAGCTCAATGTATGAGCTGCTCAAACCTGTACAAGGAGTGGAGCTTCTCAAGAACACATGTGCCAACCAGATTCATCCTTACTGGAATATTTTCTGTAGAATATCAGGGAATGCTACACAAAGGCTTCAACTGTTATAGTGGTAGATATACAGGGTAACACAGAAGCAGAGGTTTTTTAAATCAACCAATTGACCAACTAGCAAACTGGGAATTAAAGTTTGGGCACAGATGAATGCTTTCTTCTTTCTAAAGTAGCTGTGTGCCAGAACAGAGTGGAATCCATGTAACAGTCCATAAGAACATAAGAACATAAGAAGAGCCTGCTGGATCAGGCCAGTGGCCCATCTAGTCCAGCATCCTGTTCTCACAGTGGCCAACCAGGTGCCTGGGGGAAGCCCGCAAGCAGGACCCGAGTGCAAGAACACTCTCCCCTCCTGAGGCTTCCGGCAACTGGTTTTCAGAAGCATGCTGCCTCTGACTAGGGTGGCACAGCACAGCCATCACGGCTAGTAGCCGTTGATAGCCCTGTCCTCCATGAATTTGTCTAATCTTCTTTTAAAGCCGTCCAAGCTGGTGGCCATTACTGCATCTTGTGGGAGCAAATTCCATAGTTTAACTATGCGCTGAGTAAAGAAGTACTTCCTTTTGACTGTCCTGAATCTTCCAACATTCAGCTTCTTTGAATGTCCACGAGTTCTAGTATTATGAGAGAGGGAGAAGAACTTTTCTCTATCCACTTTCTCAATGCCATGCATAATTTTATACACTTCTATCATGTCTCCTCTGACCCGCCTTTTCTCTAAACTAAAAAGCCCCAAATGCTGCAACCTTTCCTCGTAAGGGAGTCGCTCCATCCCCTTGATCATTCTGGTTGCCCTCTTCTGAACCTTTTCCAACTCTATAATATCCTTTTTGAGATGAGGCGACCAGAACTGTACACAGTATTCCAAATGCGGCCGCACCATAGATTTATACAACGGCATGATGATATCGGCTGTTTTATTTTCAATACCTTTCCTAATTATCGCTAGCATGGAATTTGCCTTTTTCACAGCTGCCGCACACTGGGTCGACATTTTCATCGTGCTGTCCACTACAACCGCGAGGTCTCTCTCCTGGTCGGTCACTGCCAGTTCAGACCCCATGAGCGTATATGTGAAATTCAGATTTTTTGCTCCAATATGCATAATTTTACACTTGTTTATATTGAATTGCATGTGCCATTTTTCCGCCCATTCACTCAGTTTGGAGAGATCTTTTTGGAGCTCTTCACAATCCCTTTTTGTTTTAACAACCCTGAACAATTTAGTGTCGTCAGCAAACTTGGCCACTTCACGGCTCACTCCTAATTCTAGGTCATTAATGAACAAGTTGAAAAGTACAGGTCCCAATACCGATCCTTGAGGGACTCCACTTTCTACAGCCCTCCATTGGGAGAACAATTGGGAGAACAGCCTTTGACTCTTACATTCAACAGGTTTCTTTCTGTCTGTGGTATGTATAATCACTCTTCTTGAAATCTTTTTCAGTTGCAACAGGGTTGGAATCTTACCCTCCTGCCTGGCTTTCAGTCCCAAGGCTTTAATAAACCTGGAGGCTGTGATATGAAAGATATTGAATTTCAGCTCCTGTGAGCCCTAGACAGCATGGCTAATGGTCAGAGATGATGAGGGCTATAGTTCAAAACATCTAGAGGGCCACAAGGTCCTCACACCTGCTTTAAAGGAATAATAACTGTGCTGTGTATATGTTCTGATACTAAGCTTGATCCAGTCTCACTTCTACTTTTCTAAAGATCAGATGTGGAGCCCAAAATAGACATGATTCTTAGAAAAAATATTGTCACTTTAAAAAAAATCAGCTATGGATTTCCCTCCCCTTAAATATTAGACAGGCACTATCTCTGTTATCTTTTCAGCGCATACTGAAGACCTTCCTCTTTCAACAAGCCTTTTAAGTAGATACCTTATCCCAGTCTGCATCTATGTTGGAATTGCTTTTTAAGATGTTTTTAAAGTTTTTTTTTTAAAAGTTGTTTTTAAGATATTTTATTTTTAAGATTTTAAAGATGTTTTTAGTGTTTTGTTCTGTTTGCCACCCTGGTCTCTTTCTGGGAGGAAGGGCAGGATAGAAATTTAATAAATTATAATAAGAACCCAATTTAGAGGGTGAAAATCAGAGACTCTCTGTTGTCTGAAGACTTCTACACATGAAACAACTAATTCGTAAATTCTTAATTCTCTTTTTTAAAACCTTCCTTTTCTCTCTCTTTTTTAAAATCTTCCTGAAGACTCTATTTAAATAAAAGAGCAAAGGTCCCTCTCAGGAATGAACATAGTAGTAGCCAAATTCAGGTAAATGGTTCTTAAGGAACTGTGTCAGAAATTCAAGGGCTCTCAAATATATGTCATGGGGCCCAATGATATAATGTATGTCTGTATACAGGACAGATAGTTTATGCCAGCATATTTGCATATAAGATGGCTGTTTGCCATTTTAAGTAATTTGTGTTTCCCACCACTTAGAGCACCATTTTTTAATATATATACTTCTTTACATACGCTACAGAGGTGTGTCTGGCATCTTCATTGTGTGCTGTATACTGAAGACTTACCTCTTTATCCTGGCCTTTGACAGTTAAGGTATTTTGTTTTTGGGGACACACCTCCTTTGCTGAATGTATGCTGTTCAGTTCATTTGGAATGGTTTTACTTGTTTTATAATTGTAACAGTTTTTATAATTGTATATTACATTGTTGTACGTTGCCCTTGGATCTTATGGTGAAGGATGGAGAAATCTTCTAAGCCAATAAATAAATGACATTTATGTACATTTCTGCTTTTCTTCATTAAGTGAATTTAACAAACTAAGATGTTGTAATGCCAGAGATTAATGTGAAGTTTTCTCCTTTGTCATTGGTAAGCTTAATCTGATGTAAATGAATGGACTTTCAGAAAGTTCAGAAACTGTTTCTTAGGGTAGAGACACATTTGCAGTTTTGCTGGCTTCCATGTGTCTCCATCCCCATTTTCTGAATGCTGGAGACATGTTACTAGTAAAACTCCATCCCCTTTTATTCCAAAACCTTGGAAGTTGCAGCTCCAAGGCGTTTTTTGCACAGACTTCCAAACTGATTGGCCATCAACCCCATTGCCACTCCAGGTGCGTCCAATGAAAATGCTTTGCTGTAGGCTCAGGCAGACAGTGATTGGCCCAACGCTTTGCTGTGGGCGGTCCTAATCAGCAGTGGGAAAGGAGATGTGTCTCGCCATGGGCAGATTCATTTTGAAATGCAGCCAGAGAAAACGGTCTGGCTGCTTTTGAAGCAACTAGTGTATCTGCAGCAATAGTAAGGATTCAATTGAATAAGAAACACTTGAAAGGATGAAGCCAGGATGGGGGTGGGGGGAGGAAGGGCTACTCTATGTGCTCTTTTGCCAGCCATGAACTCCCACAGGTGATTAGGAGGAGCAGGAATAAAGCAAGAAGCAGGGCATGCACATTGTCTTGTAAGCAGGAGCCTGGAGAAGAAGCCATGTTGAGAATGAAGATGCCACTCCATTGACAGTGGCTGGCAGGAGGCCCACCTAACTAGAAGAACTGGACAGAGGGGCACATATGCTCAGTCCAGTCCCCGCCCCCCATTTCTTTATAATCCACAAACAACTAAAAACATGACACTAAAATCAGATAACAGTAGATAAAAATGGCAGCTAGTTAAACATATAATTAAATTAGAAACACAGATTAAAAGCCCTAGCAGCAGAGTAAAACAAACCAAATCAGCTCAGTGTACTGTGTCTGTATATGAAATCTGTTTTTTCAAAAGAGGTTTTTACCTGTTGGTAGACGAGTATCAGTGTGTAGGCTAGACAAGCCTACCTGTGCATAGGGAGCTCCAAGATCTGAATGCAGCCACTGAAATATCATTACCAGGAACATCATTAGAGGTGCAGTGCCTGAGATGAAGGATAGATTCTTATCTGTATCCGATACTGTGGCCTCATCACTTTGCCCCATGGAGTTCATGAAGGAGCACTGAAAACTCCCATGCCCCTGATATGCCCAGTTATTTATTATTGCATTTATTATCCCCCTTTCCCCCCAGGACCTCAAAGTGGCACACAGTTCATCACACATGCCCAATTTTATCCTCACAACAACCTTGTGTGGTAGGTTGGGCTGAGAGAGAGTAACTGGCCCAACCTCACCCAGTGAGCTTCAGGGCTGAGTGGGGATTCAAACGCTGCTCTCCCTGGTCCTAGCATGAAACAATATTTGAGCCCCACTTATGGATCTCCATAAACCATCTTTGATTTCATTACTGTGATACTACAGTGCAATAGAAACCTAGGAACTGGCTTTTAAATACATCCTGTAAAGAAAATTCAGCTATTTGAAGATGTTTACCACCCCCAAATTATTGATGCCCAGCATATGGGAAAATAAAATACACTGCACTTCCTCTGAATGAATGGCTCAATAAGCTGTAGCATGCAGCCCAAATGATCAGGATCTCCATTTTCATACAAATGAGACAGAATATAATGAGAGCTAATATAGTTTATTTACTATTGAACCCCTTTAACACATTCAGACTGGAGAGACATAATTAAAATCATTTTTATTTATGTTTATTATGCTCCACGAATCTTCTATTCTAATGTTCTTATGTTATTTTCTTATAATTTTACATTATTATTATTATTATTTGTATACTGTGTCTGTATATCAAAATGGGGAAGGGAAAACTAACATTAGCATTTGGTGTGCATAATGAATGCAAAATGAGCTCCACTGAAGTCCTATGAAAAGTTTAGATGGGCTTTGAAGCAGAATAATTTGCAGCCAAACAAAAAGCATCAGCAAGTCAAGAGCTTTAAGTTACTTCTTTGGGTGACAGGCATAGGCAACCAATTTATTTGGTTACTGATGCAGAGAGACTAGAATATATGGTTGGGTGGAAAGCATCACAAAAAAGCAAAAAAAAAATAGGGGAGATCAAACGTATATTAGATATTCTCTGTGGACAAAAGCCATTGGAAACAGAATTAATTTTGTTTCTTTTATGAAACAAATGCATTTAGGAGGCAGCTTCAAAGCTAAGTAATCAGGGTGAAATGTAATCATAAGAGAGACCTGCTTCTTATGATTCTGCAGGGACTGATACATTTGGAGATTATAGATGAAAGGCAGGGAGAGGGAACGTGTGGCATACTCCATTTGTTTTTAGAGGGAAGTTGTCCTTGAAGCTCAAAGATGAAGTAAAGATAGGGTGAATAGAGATGGTAAAGGTTTTGGAGAACTTATCTATTCAGGGGCAGTCCAAGACATTTTTTTTTGTCTGAGATGAAAGTCAAGATGGAGCCCTCCTTCACACTAACTGACTTGGTAGCTGAATCTTACTTCAACACCTTCCGTCACACCTGAGGGCAGCATCCAACGACCACTTCACATCCCATAATGAAATGACCATATAGAAAGAGTTTCCACAAAGGAATTTGTGGGAAATGTGAGCACATACTGTTAACATTAAGTGATTATACACTGAGTTTACAGAAAATGGAAAAGTGTACCATAAGAAGTCACAGTGGGAGATCACTGACTGGTTCTCCTGCTGGTTTTTGGTTTAATAACAGCTCTGTGGGTTAAATGTGATTGGGACAGCAGCACTGAGGAGGTGGGTTTAGACCATCCTAAGACAAAGTGTAATATGAGACCCCTCCTATTCAACATACAGAAGACAACTGGATTGGCAGTGACTCTTCAGCACCAGTGTTGGGACAGCATTCCCCATTGTCAAGTTTAGTTTGGCTCTTAGCTCATGCACAATCACCATACATTACATTCTACCCATTTAACCCACATCTTAAGAACAGAAGACTGAGGAGACACAATAGCACTCTTCAAGCACTTGAAAGGCTGTCACACACAGAAGGGCCAGGATCTGCATCATCCCAGAGTGCAGGATGTGGAATAATGGGCTCCAGTTACAGAAAGCCAGATTTTGGTTGAACAACAGGAAAAATGTCATAACTATTAGAGAAGTATGACAATGGAACCAATTACCTAGGAAGGTGGTGGGCTCTCCAATACTGGAGGCATTCAAGAGGCAGCTGGATGGCCACCTGTCAGGTATGCTTTAATTTGGATTCCTGCATTGAGCAGGGGATTGGACTCTATGGCCATATAGGCCCCTTTCAACTCTACTATTCTATTATTCTATGATCCTTCATCTGGTAAATACTCCACATGAATGACATTGTCAGAATCACAGAATGACAGGAACTACTGGAGGAATCGCATGTCCCTGTGGTCATGGCAAGTTGACATATAGTAATGTGGCAAAATGTTGAAACATGGGCAAGTTAATGCTGTAGAGGAAGGAATGGCATGACCACTTCATTGCACATATAAACTCCATAATCAACCCACATGGAGTCATCAGCAAAAAACATGACAAACAGCCTTAACCCACATAAATAATTGCTGTTCCATTTCTCAAGGTTACCTGTTTCAGAACATTGTCATGGGGTATATGCAATGCTGTTCTCCCAGCTATGGTCATCAGATGAATCACTTATTCTGAAAATTGTCCTGGACTTGAGCAGCTCTGTTGATTTTTATTGGTACTTTATGGAGAATACTGTGGTGTCAATGGCCTGAGCACTGACTTGCAGCTTGATTACTGAAAGTATTTCGATTAAAGCTGATTGCCATCTCTTTGATCAAAAGGACTGTGATGGGCTGGATTTTCTATCTTCTTTTTGTCATGTCTTTAAACTTGGGTAAGAGAAGCTTTCCAATGACTTTTTCTGGCCAAATTATGAACTTCTTCTCCATTCTCTTTCTGTTTGACCTGTGTGCTGATTTTGGCACTGCAAATCACATCTCTTTCCTTGATTCCTTCTCCTCTCTGGGCTTCTGAGATGCTTAATTCTCTACAATTGTCTACAATGAGCTGGTTTATAAGTGGCTTACATAACAGGGGCCATGTTGAACAACCTATTAAAAAGAAAGAAAGGAGAACATCAGTGTTCAGCAAACAATTTCTTCATTACAGCCCATATTCCAGTTGTAAAATAGAAGCTAAATTAACTGTGAACCACTGGCTTTGAGGTGCTTCACAAATCTTAGTGACTGACAATAAAAATCACTTATTATAAAAGACTCTTGGAAAATAAATAATCTATACTGCTGGTAAACTAGGAACCCTTCTTGATGCAGTAAACCTAAACTGACTCTCCCACTAGCTAGATCTGTATGATGTGGAGCCATATATATTAGTGGGTTTTTTTAAACCCTGTCTCCAAAAATGGAGTTTAGTCTAGTTTGCTGTGGTTCCTCAAGCTTTCCTGCTAGGGTAGGGCTGAAAACATGGTTTCTACAGGCTTAGCACCACTACAATTTAGCTCCTGAGTTATAGGTTATTACAGGATTTGGCTCTTAGCACACAGTGCCCTTACTGTGCCCTTATTAGTTTGATCTGATGTTTCAATTAAATAATGAAATAAATGAGTGTTACTTACCCTCTCATCGCTCAGGTGCTTAACTTACCTTGAAACATTGTCACTGAGGCAGAGCTGTTTTGCCACCTGGGGCTCCCTGTAGTTCATGCAGCATGGCAGCATATGACAAGTTTATAGCTCACATGACTGTGTAGAAAATTATGAGAATATTTGGTTAGCATTTGCTAAAAAAAACCCTCAAAAAACAGAGGGGAATTTTTGAGACTATTATGAAGATAGCCCTTTGTACTCTCTATAGTTATTTTGCCTCTCTTCCTATGGCCTGTAGACATTCTCCCTAGCCCCTACACCCCTAATTTCCATTGGCCTTTTCTATTGCAAAGTTCAAATTATGCAACTCCCTCCCTAGAGAACTGTGGCTGGCTCCCTCTCTTCTAAGCTTCACGCAATCTGCTAAGACCTTTTTATTCCACCCACCTTCTAATATAGTTTACTTGTTTTTATCTTTCTGCTGTTCACTTGATACTTGTGCTCTTATTATCTTTTTATCTTATCTTTTTCTTTCTCTTCTTCTTCTTCTCCTCCTCCTCTTATTATTACTTATCTTAATATTATTATCTTATCATGTCATATTAATAGTAATATGATACTATTAGTAATTTTTGGAATGTTAAAATTATTATATACATATTGTTTGAAGGTGTTCAGGAATTCTGTACGCCACTTTTAAATGGTTCATTTTCTAAAAAAAGCAGGGTAGATTTTTTTAAAAAGAGTAAAAATGAAGAATGAACAAACTATTGTCCCTTTCCATCTGATTCTTCTCCAGTGGTCCTTGACAAAATAATTTACATCAGGCAAATTCCCAGATTTTACAACTGGAATAAATTAGAAAAATATAGTAAATGTATGCAGATGTGAGATACTGGCTTTCTTCAGCTTTTGCTGTCTCTCAAAGATGGTGCAATGCTGAATTTGCTTCAAGTGTGGGTGCTAAAAAATCCAGTTTTCCCCTTCTCTGTTTTCCATGATTATGTTATTGTTCATTTCTACTTTGTGGACAGAACAGAGAGAGTTTCATTTTGGGCATTTTATTCTCCAAATCTTTATCAAGCTTTCAAGTTGCAGCCATTAGGGATGGCTTTCAAAGAACTGACAGGGAAAATCTGAAATGGCGAAACCATGTCAAGACTGATGTAGTGTGTTTTTATCTCTTTTCCTTTCGCCATGTGCAGCGGTTGCCTTTAATGCTTTGCTTTGTGCTTTGTCAGCACTGTGACATTTTAGTTCTCCCACATAATCAGTATCCCCAGGGTCTTTGCTCTGGCTCCAATTTTCACACTCTATAAGTGCAGCATAATTACAGCAGAATCAACAGAGGGCAACACAATCAAAATACCAATATGGCATTTTGCCTCCTTTCTTTCTACCTCTTCCCATACCGAAATCAAAGCACTACTGTTATTTGTCACTCACCATGGAACACCAGTGTGTTCTATATGTTTTCTATCCCCTTACAATTGTGCATAGTAGTAGAGACATTCTGAAACCCTCCTTCCAGCTAGCCAGACAAAAGAGGCTATGCTAGGTATTTAGACTGTTGAGTTCCACTGAATTCCCCTGGGATTTCATTCTGTCAGCTATGATGACAGCACAAGCGCTGTTCTATTAATACCCAGTGCAGCAGAGATTGCACAGAAAACCTACTTTTGTCTTCAGTGATGTTCCTTGGGTCTCTGTTCACCAAGTCTGTTTCTTTGGGGTGAAAACCCTTTATTGTCTTCTTTTCAAATCCTCTTTGCTTTTCTGACACATTTCCTACTAGTGGAGCTTTACAAATGGCTTCAAAAACTCCAGATTTTTCACAGTTTAAGGGATTTTTTAAAAAAAAAATAGAGCTCTGTGGTCTTTTTTAGCACCAACTTTGGATACAGCTGCCTCATCTAAGTCCATCAAGACCATCTGTCAAATTTGCCTGTATAGCAAATCTCCTAGCTAAAGGATGCAATCTAAACCCCGACTGTACATATCAGCCAGGTTGGGAGATGTGGGCAGGGAAATTGCTGTGCCAGCCTGAAGCTGACATAGCAATCAGGCCTGAAGTCATCTGATGGTGGTAAGACCAGCTTGGGATCCCACTGATCCTGGGCTGGCTCAACCCCTCCATTCTCCAACCCCATCCCATTTTGGGGCTTTCCGCTGGCTACTGCCAGCAGGGATCCTAACAGCAACACTTCCGCCAAGCAGCCTGTTCAGCAGTCACTCCAGAGACAGGCAGAGACCAAAAGGACACCTCTGCCCAATCCACAATGTCTCCCTCCAGTCCAGCACAAAGGGGTTTGGATTGTACCCTCAGCTAAGATTTCTGGAGGCAGTATGCTTCTGAATGCCAGTTGCTGGATGCCACAAAAGGGGAGTGTAATCTTGCACTCAGGTCCTGTTTGTGGACTTCCCATAGGCATCTGGTTGGCCACTGTGACAACAGGATGCTGAACTAGATGGGCCACTGGCCTGATCCAGCAGACTCTTTATATGTTCTTATTACTGATGCAGTGGCCTAGGAGAAAAAAATCCTGCTTTTTCATCGTTTTCTTTCATATATTTTGTACTATTTTATTACTTTGAACCGATCTGTTAGGACAGGATTCAGAACGGGTGCAGCACTGGGGGACTGGAGAAGACCTGCCCTGGGAGTGAGTACTTGAGCATCTGGGTGCTTGCTTGGTCACTCCTTTGGGTTGCTGTCTCTCGAGACAGCTGAGGTTCCTGGTAAATGCTGCAAAGACTGGGACTGCCTGCCTGGCCCCGAATCCAGAGAGAGGCTGCAGTCCATCTTGCAGCTTCTTGCATTAGCTCCTGGCTGGGTCAGGGAGCATAAAAGCGTATCTGCCCTTGGATGGCAGGTCTGCCTCCAGCGGAGTTGCCACTGAAGGGTGTCATCCTTTGGGGAGCCCCTTAGGGAGTCCTGAGGGCGAGGGTGCTATCCCCTGCTATGTTTTTTTTAAAAAAGAGGAGATTTGTAGTGGGAAGGGCATATGGCATATGCATAGTTCCTGTGCAGGGTGAGAGCCTGTGCAGTGAACTGAATGATAGGAGAAAGTTGCCAGATGCCTTCAGAGTGAGAGTCTGCAACTGGCAGAAGGCTGGCCCTCCCTGGCTGTGAGACAAGGGGGGGGTAGATGTGCCCCGTGTGAAAGATTTTGAGTGGGTATGACTGTTCTCAGTGGCGTCACTAGGGTTGGTGTCACCCAGTGTGGTAACTCATGGTGTCACCCCCATGGACCTCCTCCTGTACCAGACCATACAGAATCCTTAGTAATGAGACCCTGGACGACTAAGCCCCTGCAGGGGAGTAACCCCTGCTGAAGTCAAGAGGACTTGAGCCTATGTTTACGGTACACGGTTTTTAGGCGTTAGTAGGGAGGTATAAGAGTATCCAAAATACCTCACCTACTGAACAGGGCAGTTCACCACAGATGCTCTTGGAGGTCACTGATTCATAGGGTCGCCTTAAGTCATAATCGACTTGAAGGTAGACTTCCGGGAAGGGTGACTTCGCTTGTGCCTGCTTTTGGGACGGGCTCCCGCCTCAAAAGAAGCTTATTCAGATATAAATCAGTCAGAACATTTTTTTTTTTTGACTGATGAAATTTCTCCCGGGCAGGGAGAAACGTAGAGATCAACCTCAAAAGCCTGTTTTTGTTGGGAGGACTGGATTTCATTAATTTATGAGATAAGGTCCAGCCAACAATGCCGGACGGACTTTCTAACAAGCTCTATCTGCTTAAGCGATACGTTTATCTTTTCTTTAAAGAGAGAACGGACTAACAGGCAAGCACCCTTCTTTCTATTATTTTTTTTTACTTGGTTTAAATTGTTACAGCAAAAGGAGATTTGTCAGATTGATCGGCTTTGGACAACTTCTGGGTGAGATATAACTCTTTTCTGTTATTCACGAAATTAACAGCTTATCTCTGTTTCTGTCGCAAAAAGCTGTCCTGGAAGTGCATTCTAAAGATAATAAACAGAAGAGGGATTTCTATTCCTGATTTCTACTCCGAGGAATATTATGTTGTCTGGGACTATTCTCTTTTTGGTCTATTTTATTTTGACGAATCTGCTTCTTCACAACACCACTAACTGTTTTGATGCTGGGAACTAAATTTGTTTTGCATTCTTGAACATAGAGAGATAAGGCAGGTTGCTCTGTTTATACTGTGATGTCATCAAGCCTGGAATATTAACCCAATTGTTGCTGAAATAAGAAGTGGTTCTTCTTTATTTTTGTTTTGCTTTGTTTTCGTGGTTTTAAAAATGGCAATCAAGAAAGTGGCTGAGAATCTGGAAGTAACTATGTTTCAGAAAATAATGGATGAGATTGAGATAACGAAACAAACCCTGCGACAGGGCAGTAAGGAGCTGAAAATTGAACTGAGCAAAATGACGCAGGAGCTTAAAGAAATAGGGGATCCTGTGAGAGAGGAGAATGAGATCAGAGATGAGAAAAGAAAAAATAAAGGGAAGATACAAGCCCTGGAGATTGGAACAAATGTGGAATTGGAAAAAGATCTGGAGTTTATGGATTTTAGAAATAAAATCTACTGTTTGGAATTTAACGTTATCTCTGAAGAAATTAATGAAGATATTAGAGATAAAGTTATCAATGGCTTGGATAATCTTCTGGACTGGAATGACGTGATGGAGCTTCATATAGAGAAAATCTATGGAATTAACTGCAGCCATGTGACAATGGAAAAACTCTTAAGAGATGAGCCAGTGCATTTTGTAAAAAAGAAGAACACAGATATGACTTTACAACAGTATTTCAGCAACTTATTTAGAATGGATGGCAAGAAAATATTTGGGATAGAGGAAATTCCCATCAGACTCTTATTATATGACTATGGTTACAACAGCAAGATTATTATGGAATACTGATAATGGAAGATTGGACACTGAAATTACTGGACTTAACAGGACTATTGAAGATGGAAGATGGAACTAATAGGGATAATGGAATAATGGCTATTGAAATTATTGGACCTAACAGATTCTGATGAGATGGATTAACCGAAATGTTTATTTGGACTATGGTTATGACAATAAGATTATTATAATTATTAACGAGATGGATTAATTGACATGTTTATTTGGAGAAAAATTGATAGATATATTTCTTAAAGAATTGAAACCTCTCTTTGACTTTTTGTGGAAAGAATAAAGTAATGTTTATGAGATTTGATGATTAATTAAGATAACTACTGGAGGAAAGTGATTTTATAATATGATTTAAGAGACAGGATTGTTATATATTGTAGACCTATAACTGATTTGATATGTGACAAATGGGAAGTCAACATTTTATTTTTTTTGTTTAATCATTTTTGTTTTGTTTTGTTTTTTGTCTTTGAATGTTTTATGATTTTGTTTTCTATGTTTTATGAAAATTTGAATAAAAATTATTGTAAAAAAAAAATAATCGACTTGAAGGTACATAACAACAAGGTGAGGTATCCGATCAAATTTGGCCCACCAGGGCTTCCGTCGCAGCTGCCAGGAAAGGCATGGCGGGACCGGCTGTGGCGCATAGATTGAATGGTTGAGTAGATCGACGCACGTGGCCAACTTCCGGGTTCTGTACGCCCTTCTCCCTTTCTCCGGATGGAAATGAGAATTGGCCCTAAGTGAAGGGAAACCCCCCCCATGGTTTTACGGTCGCTTTTCGGGCTCCACCCAGAAAGATAAAGGGCAGCTGCAAGGACGAGCCCATGCTCTTCCAAAAGGCGTTTATTTATTTATTAAATTTATTAGTCGCCCATCTGGCTGGTTGTCCAGCCACTCTGGGCGTACAAGATAAAAAACAATACATTAAAACGTTAAAATTTAAAACCATAACAGTAAAAACCTAACCCACCCCAAAAGCCTGCCTGAACAGCCAGGTCTTCAAGGCCCGGCGGAAGCTCATCATAGAAGGGGCATGGCGGAGATCATTTGGGAGAGAGTTCCACAGGGTGGGGGCCACTATTGAAAAAGCCCTCTCTCTAGTCCTCACCAGTCTAACTGTTTTAACCGGTGGGATCAAGAGAAGGTCTTCTGAGGCTGATCTTGTTGAGCGGCATCCCTGACGATGCTGGAGGCGCTCCTTCAGATAGACTGGGCTAAAACCGTGTAGGGTTTTAAAGGTCAAAACCAACACCTTGAATTGGGCCCGGTAAACAACCGGTAGCCAGTGCAACTCCTTCAGCACTGGAGTGATGTGATCTTGCCGGCGGCTGCCTTTAATCAGACAAGCCGCCGCATTCTGTACCAGTTGCAGCTTCCAGACCGTTTTCAAGGGTAACCCCACGTAGAGCGCATTACAGTAGTAGGGTTAATAATGCAAGCAAAGAAATGCATTCTGAGCAGCAAGCGAGTATGTGAAACACGTTTTAATGGAAGCCACACAGACTTTGCATGCAACTGGGCACCTGCTGTGGCCTGGGAGAGGCTCTGAGGGGGCAATTCAAGGCGATCAGCGTCTGCTACAATCTGAGGGGTGTGTTTTGCATGGGCAGAGTGGAGCTTGAACCTCTTACCCACCTTCCCTTGCGCACGATTGGGGCGAGGAGGGGGCGCGAGCCGAGGCAGGGTCAGCTTGGCCCTTTTAAAGGTCCGCGAGGGGGGCAAAGGCAAAGCTCCTCATCAGGATGCAGTGGGGGGCAGGTAAGGCGGCGGGGGCCCGTGTCCCCCCACGCTAACTGCCTCTCCATTCCCCACACACATCGAGTCCCGCTTAGTTGCCGCAGCACAGAGTTTCTCCTAGTGGATGGCTGCCTGCCATTTGGCAAGCATGGCAGCCCGGCTAAGGCCTGGCATGGCTTCTCTCCCCCACGCCGCCTGCCCCCTTCCTTACCTCCTCGCTGCAGGTTCTCTGGGTGCTGTCGGCGGTCAGCCCTTGCCGGAGAGCCTGGAAGAGAGGAGCCGACGCCCCTGCCTCAACTGTCGAGCCAGACTCAGACTCGCCCGCCTGCCCTCCTCTCCCCGCCCCCCTCAGCCACATGTCGGCTGCATGACCTCCTCGGGGGGCCCCCACAAAAAGGGGGCGGGGACTAGCCCCCCAGGCCCAGGGGATGTCTTCCCTAGTGGGTGGGGGGCTCGCTTCCCAGTGCCTAGGGGCGGCTCTGGGTGTCATCCCCCTCTGATGGTGTCACCCGGTGCGGTCCGCACCCCCCTAGTGACGCCACTGACTGTTCCCAGTTCTCTCAGAGGCCTACTGGGATAATTGGCTCAGGTAGGTTTTGTTGGTGGGCTTTTGTTGTATCCATATCAGGTGTTTAGGAGAAGTCATAGTAAGGAAGGACAAGGTTGATGCTACCCCAATTTCAGTGATCACGGGTAGAGGGAGGTATAGCCATGGGGAGGTGGTGAACTACCATAGAAGATGAGGGCAAGTCTATGCCTTGCTCCTTGCTCCTCGCTCCCACTCATCTCATGGATGGATTCCTCATTGCTCATCTGCTGTTCCCACTGGCCTGTGTGTGCTGTTGTTTAACACCAGTTCAGTACACAGTAAGACCACACTCATCCATGATTTAATCATGGATGAAGGTGCCAATTTGGTGTGCATTACCAAGACCTGAGTAGGTGAGCTGGGAGGAGTTGATCTGACCCAGCTTTGCCCACCTGGATACTTGGTGCAACACCAGCACAGGCTTCAGGGATGAGGAGGAGGGTTGCTGTGGTCTATAGAACTTCCATCTCTGTCACCAGGAAACCACTCTGTCTTGGAGCTGGCTGTGAGGGCCTGAACCTGGTGTTGGGCCAAGGAGACAGTAAACTAGGGTTGCTGCTAGTGTACCATCTACCTTGCTGCCCAGCAGATTCTCTGATGGAGCTGGCGGAGGTATTAGAAGAGCCCACAACAATAGTCCTGTGTGATATCAATGTCCATGCTGAGGCTGCATCTAGTGTTCTGGCTTGGTACTTTATGGCCTCCATGACGACCATGGGGCTGTCTCAAGTTGTCACTGGCTCAATGTATAGGGCAGGGCACACCCTTGACTTGGGAATTGCTCCAGATGGAGGGAGGGGTGTTCTGGAGATGGGAGGTGGATGTCATCCCATTATTATCACTTCCTGGTGAAGTTTAGACTTACAGCTCTGATCTCCCCTGCAGGAGGGATTAAGATCCTCTGCCCCCAGAGACTAATGGAATCCACTGGATTCCTGAATGCCCTGGGGGAGTTCCCAGTAGATAGAGCAGGTGACCCTGTTGAAGCCTTTGTCACACTGTGGAATAATGAGACACATTGGGCTCTTAACATGGTTACCCCTCAGCGCCCTCTTTGGCACTGTGAAGCCCAGTTTTCCACCTTGGTGTACTACCAGTGAACTAAGGACAATGAAACAGGCTGGATGATTGCTAGAGTGCAAGTAGTGAAAGAAGTGCTATGAGGCTGATTGGGCACAATTAAAACATCATAATCGTGCTTACTGTGTAGTGGTGAGGGCAGCGAAGAAGGTCCACTTCTCTGCCACTATTGCATCCTCAATTAGCCATCCAGTAGAGCGTTTCCATATTGTCTGGGGTCTGTTGACATCAACTCCAGGAAATGGAGTTTTAGACCCTTGACACCCACTGTGGCTTGTTCAGAGCTTGGAAAAGTTACTTTTTTGAACTACAACTTCCATCAGCCCCAGCCAGCATGGCCACTGGATTGGGCTGATGGGAGTTGTAGTTCAAAAAAGTAACTTTTCAAAGCTCTGGGCTTGTTTGCAAGGCACTTTGAGGGTAAATTTGCTCGCCTCCATAGCAATCTTGATGCCCCATCCACATCTACTGTAGTCCCCAGTGAGGTGTCCAGTGCTGATCTTAGGATCAGTTTCAGTTGATGCAGCCTGATGGCATGGACGGGTTGCTTGCAATGATACCCTGAAAGACATGGTGATCCGACCACTCCTGAAAAATTCCACCCTGGACCCACTGGTTTGTGACAACTACTGCCCGGGCACAAATACCCTCTTTTTAGGAAGGTGATTGAGAGGGTTATGGTGCAGCAATTGCAAGTACTCTTGGATGCAACAGATTATCTTGACACATTCCAGTCTGAGTTCAGGCCTGGTTATGGGACTGAATTGTCCTTGGTCGCCCTGATCAATGACCTTTATCGGGAGAAGGACAGGGGGAGTGCGACTCTGTTATTCTTACTTGATCTCTCAGCAGCTTTTGATACCATTGACCATGGTAGCCTTCTGGGTCGACTGGGTGAGATGGGTATTGGAGGCCCTGTTTTATAGTGGTTCTCATCCTATCTCCAGGGTTGTTTTCAGAGAATAGCATTGGGTGATTGTCTTTCAGCCCCCTGGCAGTTGTGCTGTGGGGTGCTGTAGGATAGTATCTTGTCCCCAATGCTGTTTAAATCTATATGAAGCCCTTGGGAGCAGTCATCAGGAGATTTGCGGGTGAGGTGTCAGCAGAATGCTGATGATACCCAGCTGTATTGCTCTGTAACATCTGAAGTGGAATAGGCTATGCAAGCCCTGGACCGCTGCCTGGGTTTGGTGGTGAGCTGGATGAAGACCAATAAATTGAGTCTGAATCCCAGCAAGATGGAAGCGCTGTGGGTTGATAGTTCCATCTCTGTTATCTTTTTGGTGCCTATTGAAGACCTTCCTCTTTCAACAAGCCTTTTAATTTGAGACCTTATCCCAGTCTGTGTCTGTGTTGGAACTGCTTTTTAAGATGTTCTAAAAGATTTTTTTTAAATATGTTTTGTTTTAAAGTTTTTAAAGTTGTTTTGTTTTAATATGTTTTTAAAGATGTTTTGTTTTAATATATTTTAAAGTCTGTTTTTATGATGTTTTAGAGTGTTTTTAAGTGTTTTTGTTTACCGCCCTGGGCTCTTACTGGGAGGAAGGGTGGGATAAAAAATTACTAAATAAATAAACAAACAAACAAATAAATACTAAAATAAACAAATAGATATGAGTCACATTCTTTAAGGCACTGTTATATATTGAAGATCTATTAATGAAAAACCTTTTGTTTTAACATGTGTTAAAGACTTTCCATGTGCAGTCAAGCTCCAAAATGCCAGGATATTGAGGCTGTTAAGAACCGCACCCAAATCAGACACATTATTCAGACAATTATGCTATGTTTAGTACAAGCTTCACCAGTACATTGGAGCTGGATGGCTGTCGGTGGCAGAAAGGAAAAATATAGTTATTAGAGAGCAATGCTGTGCACACAGGGCCGGAGGCAGGGGACGGCCAGGTTGGACCCTGGCTGAAGGCCACTATGGACCAGAGGGGCCCCTGAGAGGCCTCTCCTTAGCGTGGGAGGGTTGTACTCCCGTTCTGTGATCTGCATCAGTGTCAGGTCCCGACACTGCTGCGGATCGCAGAGAGGGAGCTCCCAAGCATCTCCCCCCTAATACACTCAGTGTGGGGCACACATGCCTCACCAACCTCTATTGCTCCTGTAAATGACATCTGCTCTGTGTGCGCACGCCTGCCATCAACCAAGATGGTGGCGGAGGCTTCCCTAAGGGGCTGATGCCCCCACCACCATCTTGGTTGATGGCAGGCATGTGCGCGCAGTGCACACATGCCTGCTATCAACTAAGGTGGAAGCAGAGGCTTTCCTAAGGGGCTCATGCCATCGCCATCTTGGTTGATGACAAGCATGCTCGCATAGTGCGCACATCATTTACAGGAGTGATAGAGGTAAATGGGACATGTGGGGGGGGGTTGTTAGCCCTGAACAGCCTGTATGGAGGGGTTGCCCTCGGGTGTTGTGGGCCTGGGGTAGGCTGGTTCCCAAGGGCCCTGGCATGCCTGGTGCCAGCCCTGTGTGTACACACCATACATTTAAAGCACTCCCCCCAAGAATCCTGGGAACTGTAGTTTACCCTTCACAGAGCCACAATTCCCAGCACCCTTAACAAACTACAGTTCCCAGAGATCTTTGGGGGCAGGAAAACTAGCTTTAAATGTATGGTGTGTATATAGCCTTAGCACCTAAGCACCTTCTCACATATCATCCATCCCGGGTCCTGAGGTTGGCAGGGTGGGGCTCTTCTTGCTACCCCACTGGTAAACTGCCGGCTGGATAGTGATGCTGCTGTGCCCCCTCTTGACGGTGGAATACCCGGATAGAGACCCTGATGGGTTTTCACCATCATGTAAAACCATTCTTATTCTCTCAGGTATTTGGGTCAATTAGCAAAGGCATTCTTTGTTTTAAGAATTCTCAGACTCTGTTGTTTTCTGATTCGCTTTTAATTATTGTTTTGATAGGTGCATATATTTTTGTCATTGTTTTATGATACTTTCAAAACCACCCCGAGGATCAATATGTGTGATGAAGGGCAGTCTATAAATATGGAAAATTAATAAAAATAAATAAATAATTGGTGCTGAAGAAAAGTAGGTTATCTGAAGGCAAGGGCAGAATCCATAAATAGTCCCAGGTTTGGTTTTGTTTTTAAACCACACACATGAAATAGCAGAACATATTCTGTAAAGACTTGGTAGAAAATCAAAGAGGTAGGCTTCTTGATTTTTATCACTAGGTTTCCCAGTAAATAAAAGCTTAGGCAAAGAAAACTGTAATAGAAGGAAGTCCCAAATCAGTAGGCCTGCACTTATTTCACAACAGTCCTTAGAAAACTAGCCACAGCAAGCATTCTACCTAATTAAACACCAAATAAAGATTATTCTAATTGTTCTCTTTGCTGCTTGATGTAAACTGCCATCATGGCAGGTTTTTGAACATCAAGGAAGGAGATGGGGGGAGGAAGCAACAATTGGTTCTAATGTTAAATTGAATAATCAGCACCCTTTTGAGAGAAAACACTTTATAAGCTAAGACATGGGCAAAAGTTTCTGACTTCACACATGCTTTCAGCTTATCTTATGAAGAGCCATTTTGTCATGTGAATTTATGGCATGACTTCTCTGAGTGGAGAAATGCAATGGTTCACTTGGTTGCCATGGTTCCAAATGTACAGAGGCAGGTCCTTGGGAAAATGGGAGCTCCTCCTCGATACTCAGTATCAAAGAAATGTACTCTTCTGTTTGTTATGGTTATACTATACTATTCCTCATGCTATGTAATGCTCTGGGCCCATGTGGGGCTCCCTCCTTTAGCTTCCGCTCAGCATACATACAGGGTGAGATGTGCAAGCCATAGAAAGACAGAAGGACAAAAGGAGAGAAAGACCTCAAAGGGTTACTTCTGCTTCAGCAGCAACAATGGTCCCATCTGCACTACACATTTAAAGCAGTGTCATACCACTATAGACAGTCATGGTTTCCAGGGCCAGTACTAGAGGGTGGCAAGAATGGGCCCTGGCCGAGGGCCCCTGTGGCCCAGAGGGGCCCCAAGGGTATCCTGAAGGGCCTCTCCTTAGGATGGTAGGGTAGCATTCCCATTCCACAATCCATGGCAATGTCAGCTCCCAACCCTGCCACAGATTACAGAGAGGGAGCTCCCAGGCACCGCCCATACAACCGCACAGACCTGCAACACCCATCTGCATGTCCCATCTACCACTCCCGTTGCTGTGAATGCTGTGCACGCTGCATGAGCATACCTGCCATCAACCAAGATAGCAACGGAGGCTTCCCTAAGGGACTGATCCTCCTGCCACCATCTTGGGTGATGGCAGGCATTGCATGCACACAGCTCACATGCATGCTATCAGCGAAGATGGCAGCAGATGCATCAGCCCCTTAGGAAAGTCCCTGCTGCCATCTTGGTTGATGGCACACGTGTGTGCAGCTCATCCAGTGTTCACAGCAGTGGGAGAGGTAGGTGGTTCATGCGGGCGGGCATCATGGACCCGGGGCAGGCTGGTGCCCAAGAGCCCAGTCATGCCTGGTGCTGGCCCTGATGGTTTCCCCCAAAGACTCTTGGGAACTGTAATTTGTTAAGGATGCTGAAAGTGGTTAGGAGACCCCTATTCCCTTCACAGAGCTATGATGCCCAGAGTGGTTTAACAGTCCAACCCTTTCCCCAGGGAACTCTGGGAACTGTAGATCTTTCAGGGGAATACGGTTAACAAACTAGAGTTCCCAGGATTCTTTGGAGGGGGGAGCCATGACTATTTAAAGTAGCCTGATTCTGCTTCAAATGTATAGTGCAGATGGCGCTTTCAAATGGCAGCTTAATATTCTAAATGAATAATTCCGTTATTTCAAACAGGTCATTGACAATATGTTTTGTTTTTTTAAAAAAACAATGTTATCACATTTAAATACAGAAAAACATGGGCTGGTATTTTGATGCTATAATGTGGTGTCGGATGCTGCAAAAAAACTTGCATGCATAAACAGCACTGGTCCCACGAAAAACACCTCTCAGGAATCACTCTGAGTCAAATTAACACATGACATTAAGTCTGTAGCAGACAGCTTTATCTGTTTGTCCCCACACTTAGTATTAATTTAAGTGTGGGGGCAACTATAATCAGGAATGCAGCACACATGGAGAGATGGAATAACTCTTCCCCTGTTGCGATCCTGAATAAAGATGTTCCCTGTGCAGCAGTTATCTTTAGGAAATAATTTCCATTGGCCCCATATTGTGCATACCTATTTTGCCTACTGGGGCCTCACAAAGACATGAATGGCTTGAGAATGTGATGCACTGCATACGTGATCTGGGTCACACTGAAGCATGTAGTGTGTTTACATCTGAACAAATACTAGGCAAATGTGAGGGAAGCAGTTGCAGATATGGGTCAGGCTGCTAATGTTGTAGAGATAATATTCAGAATTGGTGCATCTGCAGTTTGAAAGTCCACAATGGTTGCATTTTGATGGCAGCACTTGTGGTGTCATGAGTTATTAGTATTTACACTTTTGGTTTCAGCAGCTCATGGGGTCATAGCATAACTGTTACTTAGAAACAACTATGCAACTGTATTAATGCAACCAAACATTTTATTTAGAATTCCATCTAAGGAGATATCTTAGGTTACTGGAACAGCAAGTTTCTGCCTCGGATGGAGAAGGGAATCACTTGGAAAGGGTAATCTAGTCCTATATGGCAGGCAATAATTTTGGCTCCAGTAATCCATGAGGGTGGCTGGTTAGGATGAATAGCTTTAATAATTTGTTGTCCCAGAAGGAAGATTAGCTGCTTTGGGGGGACTGCTTTTGGGTATCTTTTTCCCCTGGGTTGTTCTTTCCACAGTGTCAAAGGTGCTGAGAACAGACAGGCTGCATTCAGACAACACTTTATTCTGTTTTCAGAACATTTCCTTACCTGTTAATTTTTGCATTTTATGTAATCTTTCACATGACATAAAAGCAACTTCCGGAAATCTAGTGGAATCAAGTTCGGCATTCATTTCCATGTTAATTGCTTCCAGAAAAAAACCCATTTGCAACTCCATTAACCTGGAAAATCATCGGTTTGGCGCTTTATTTTTCCTGTGATTTTCTTGAGATCACACCACTACTGCTCACGTAATGAAATTTGGAGCAGTATTCCAGCATACAGAGGTGTACATGAGCATAAAGGGTGGGTGGGGCAGCATGTCCAATGATGTCCATTGCTATGTCACACCATACCCACAGGTATGAATGAAATTTAGTGCGATATGGCAGTATATTGATGGGGGGGGGGAAGCACAGTTCGACAACACAACAGGTCCTGCAGTGTGAAAGAAACATTAGAAATCAGGACAGAAACACTAGCATGATAATCAGGAAAAATAACACAATAAACATGCTCCAGATGCAGCTACTCAACAGGACCAAATTGTTGGGTTGCGCAAGTGACCCACAGCGAGAGAGGGGGCTGGCTCCAGCCTGATCTCATGAAAGCGCCATGGCTCTCGTGAGGTCCCACAGGATCTTGTGAGGGGGCAGTACTACAGCCTTGTAAAAGGCCTGGTGCTGCACCATCTCACCCTCTTTTTCGACTCACTTGCTGAGTCAGAAATGCTAACATTATATCAGGAAAAATAATGCAATAAACGTCATGGCTCAGTGCAGCCACAGTAGTTTCATTCCAGTATTCTCTTTCTCCTGGTCCTATTAATTGAGATGTCAACTGAATGAGCCAGTAATGATTTCTTTGGTTTAATCAAAGATCTGGCAATTTTTGATGTAACAGCAGATTAGAGGGGGGTGAGAAAAAGAAATGTTAGAGAAACAGCTTTTGCTTGGAGCTGCTATGTTCACATGCTGCGTTGGGTGCCTTTGGCTGTGTTTGTTTTGCCTCAGAGGAATCATCTGCTGAAAGGAGCAACCTCATGTGTAAGGTAGGTCAGTACTCACAAATTGGATTGGAAGAACTGTTGAGATCCCCAGTGCTAATATATAACTGACACTGTGAAGTTGTCACAGTTAACATCTTTTTGAGTTAGTGCTTCACATGTTAGATTGCTTGGGAAGAACATGAAAGCTCCTCTGAGTGAAATTGTGGTCCAGTGGCATGCGTGAACCACTTCTCAGTTAGTAGGCAAAAGATTATCACTTCATCATGCATAGACTATAAAGCTGGCTTCCTCTTTGAGTGCCAGTTTGACATACTGATTGAGCCGGCCCTTGACACATTTGTTCCCTGTGTTGGTCACAACATCCTCAGTGAAACCACAGTAGGGACTGATGATAGGGATTTATTGATTGGTGATGGAGAAGGAGGAAAAATAACTATGCTTTTCAGTGTACCTCTAGTGATGCTTGGATTGCTCAAAGTACAGCCTTTAGTAGTCTAGCAAATATCTGGCTTTTTGTAACAACTAGGGATGGGTGCATCTGTCATTTTATGTTTCCATCAGTTTCTCATTTTTCCTAGTCTAAAGTTCAGTTCTCCACATTTTCCCATCAGTTTATGATTTTTAAAAAAAGGTTCTTACAATTCATCAGCATTTCAGTGTGCATTTCTCCTAATATACATGTTTATAGTTAATCTTCCCTATTATAATGCATTTTGTATGTTATTGTCACTAATGTATGTATTTTTATGCACACTTTCCCCTAACATATGTATTTTTTGTACACGTTATTTATATGGAGAACTGTATTGCAAAATTCAGAGAGGTCCAAATTTTGAAGGATAGCTATATTTCAATTTGTGAATTGTTCTGGGAAGTGGGGATGAATTGAATTTCTCTTCCATCCCTTGGAACACATTTTTTTTACATCACAATGCTCAGGAGTTTGATTACGGATCTAAAGTCTGCTGAAATTCAGTTCTAAACACCAACCTCCCCCTTTCATGGTGGTTATCTAGCCTTTTCACTTTCTTCAGTATAAAGCATGTATCTCTTGGAAATAATCTATCTATCTATCTATCTGTCTATCTATCTATCTATCATCTATCTATCTATCTATCTATCTATCTATCTATCTATCTATCTATCTATCTATCTATCTATCTATCTATCGGGGGTTAATCTACTGGGGTTACTGTACATACATACATACATACAGTAACCCTAGAGGGAAGAAGGGCCATAGCCCAGTGATATAGTATCTGCCTTGCATGCAGAAGGTTCCAGGTTCAATCCCCAGCATCTTCAGGGAGAGCTTATAGAGATTCCTGTATGAAACACCAGAGAGCCACTGCTAGTCAGGGTAGACTATTCTGAGCTAGGTGGGCCGATGATCTGATTCAGGATAAGGCAGCTTCCTATGTTCCTATACATTGTGATGTATGAGCTCAGAGTGTAAGGCTTCCAAATGAAATGGAAAACTGTGTAAGAGCCTCATCTGTGACAGCATCAGCCATCTGCAGGTTTGTGCTCTTCGACTCACTTGAAAACTTGCCATCTGAAATCTCCCAAGTTCCTACACTGGTCTCTATTTGCTATTTTGTTTCACAAATCAGAGCTCCTGCTTCCAGCTTTAAGGCCGCAATCCTAAACACAAGTACCACAAGAGTAAGCCCCATTGAACATAGTGTGGGCCACTTCTGAGTAAACATGCACATGATTTCACAGTAAATCAAAATCAAGACTTTTGTAATTCTATCCATAGTTACTCATGAGTTTCCATGGGGTGATTAAATCTGAATTATTTTGACAACCTTTTTCTTTATGACATCCTGAGAGTGTTGTGTTTGGGCTAAGATTAGTCAAGCATGTGAGGGGCCAAAGGAGCCAAATACGAAACTGGTGGTGATTAATGGGGGTGGGGGAAGATTCCCTAAGGATATTCTATACATACCCACTGAACGCAACGGGTGGTATTCAATGCTACTCCTACTCAGAGGAGACCCATTGAAGTTGATAGACATACCTAACTTAGATTAATTAATTTCAACAGGTTTACTCTGAGTAAGACTAAGTTGAACAAAACCCAGTAGTATTTACTTCCAAGTTGACATGCATAAGGCTGTGCTGTGAGCCATCTAGTCAGCAGCTGAAGATTCATTTGTAATTAGAAATTCTGCTTTAGACACCTACCAGTGCAACCCTATATATGTCCTATATATAACTCAGATATAAGTCCCATTGACTTCATTGGGGTATACATGCAGGTAAGCGGGTACAGGATTGCAACCAATGGTGAGTTGTATTTTGTTATGATTGCACAAACAGTGGCTAACAATATGAAAGATCCACTAGAATAGAAAGAGCCTAAGTGTGTTGTGTTCCCTGGGAGGAACCAGGAACTAGTTAAGGGAAACACGCACTTCCTCTGGCCCAAAGGAAGAGACCACTGATGGATTGAGGAAGCATTGTAAAACCTTTATTTGAATACAACTGTAGTTACTTTATGAAGCAGAGTTTATTTGATGCTCTAAGCAATCTCATAGTTTTGGCAGTATCACAAAATATGCATAAGGTGATAATGACTGTTACCTATCCCACTGTTTATTTCCTTCAAACAAGGCTAATATTGTGGAAATTGCACATGTAGCTAGCTACCTACTGGCTCATGTTTCCCCAGTGACCTTGGTGTTGAACGAGTTACCAACTCCTGGTGAGGTGTCTCCCCACCTCTGGAGATGGCTTTGGAGCACATACCGTACATCTGCAATCTGTAGTCACCTCATGAATTAATTACTTAGCTACCATCGATTAGCTTGATGAACTATGATAAAAAAACACAGGCATGTTATTTGCTAACAGCACATTCTCAAAACATGTGGCCATCCAGATAATGTGATACTTTATTTGCAGAGTTGTAGCAGAGACATTCTGCTAAAATGACCCTGTGTATAATGTACTTCCTGAATTTTATTATTTTCTTTATGACACTTGCTACAATAAAAAAGCATGGTAAATACACTTGTGCTTCGCATTAATATTTACACTAGCCCAGGATAAGGAAAAGATAATGTGAAGTCAACATACACTACCTATTGCATTGAAAACATTGGCTAGGTGTTGGGTAACTGTCAAATTAATGGCACAATATTCAACAGAAGATGAGAATATATATTCAAAGGGCTGCTTTATTTGATATGGCCCCGAACCGTAAGATGCTGCTGCTATTTATTGCCTGCCCTTCTCCAGTAGGTCTCTGGATGGGTTACAGATATTTAAAATACAGTATTACAGTACAGAACGCAAAACACATTACATTCACAGAAATACGGTGGGCTCTGAAAACATACATATCAAGTGCAAAGGCTAGTGTAAAGAGGTGCATCTTTAGCATTTGCCCAAAACTGTACAGTGAAGGTGCCAGAAACGATACACCTCAGTAGGTGTATAACACCTGTTCTGGCTCACCTGCACTGGCTACCAATATGCTTCCGGGCCAGATTCAAAGTGTTGGTATTAACCTATAAAGCCCTATACGACGCGGGACCACGATACCTGTCGGAACGCCTCTCCTGATACGAACCGGCCCGTACACTACGTTCTACTCCGAAGGCCCTCCTCCGGGTTCCGACTCACAGAGAGGCCCAGAGGGTGATGACAAGATCTAGGGCCTTCTCAGTGGTGGCCCCCGAACTCTGGAACAGTCTCCCTGAGGAGGTGCGCTTGGCGCCGACATTGTTATCCTTTCGGCGCCAAGTTAAAACCTTCCTCTTTTCTGAGGCATTCTCATTTTAATTTTAATTTTAATTTAATTTTAATTTAAGCTAACTTAATTTTAAATTTGTTGTAATTGATTTTAGATTGTTTTATTTTTATATGTCCTTGTTGTATCATACTGTGTATTTTATTGCATTTCTTTTGTTCACAGCCCAGAGGGCTATTGCTAGTCGGGCGGTATAAAAGTCTAATAAATAAATAAATAAATAAATAAATAAATAAATAAATAATAATAGGGAGGGAATTCCACAACTGCCACAGAGAATGCCCTCTGCAGGTCCACCATCCCCCAAACTTCTGAATGTGGCGGAACTACCAAGAAGGCCCTCGCTGCCGATCATAACACCCAAAAGGGTCTGTATGGAAGGAGACAATCTCTCAGATATTTGGGGCTTAAATTGTTTAGGCCTGTAAACACTAACATGAGCACCTTGAATTGGGCCTGGAAATGAAGTGGCAACTAATGCAGTAGGGATTATATGAATTCTAAAAGCAACCTCAGCCAGTAATCTGACTGCTATTTTTTGGACCAGCTGAAGTTTCCGAGACATCTTCAACAGCAGGCCCACATAGAGCGCATTGCAATATACACCTTACTTGACTGCAGAACTACATTGCAAAATTCAGAGACGTGTAAATATTGATGGAAGGCTGGGTTTCAGTTGTCATACTGTTTTGGAAAGTGAGAATTATGTAGCTTCATCTTTAAATGTGATCTGAATCAAATTTCTCCCCTATCCCTACTCACGGGTCAGATATGGCCCTCTGCCTTATTGTATAGCCCCCTACATCCCCACATCATCAGACACATCTTCTCAGTCTGCTGAATTGACTGTATTTCTTACATTTCCTCTCTGCCAATCTTCACCAATCAGAGCTTACTCCCCCTTCCCTCTCAAATCAGAGCTGAATCCTTCGCTCAGCTTCCTTCCCCATGGCATCATCAGATTTGTCATCATGTAATGGAGAGTGAGTGGGACAGAAAGGGCCACTGTGTCCCAATCTGACATTTCCTCCTCAGTCTTGCTGGCTTCTTCATCTTGCTTTGGGTGGGTGCATGGGTGGGAGTCTTTGCATGGCCATGTGCAGCAGCCTGGGTTTCTCTGACCCCCTCCCCCCCAGCCATCTGCACGTCCTATATTCCAGATTTTCTAGGATTAAGGGGAGTGCAATCTGGGATGCTACATGGGAGAGCCCCCCACCTCTGTGAATGATTGCGTAAGGCACTTTTCCCAATGCACTGCTCCATCTAATCAGTCCTGAAAAAGGGCCTTCTTTGTCGGCCCCAGCTGGGCTAATTTCTCTGATTTCCTTCCAGAAACATCTCTCCACCATCCCTGTTTGGGCTTCCCAGGGAACATTTTGTGAGTACAACAATATGCAAGAAGGTCCCCTCCCTTTACACATTCATTTGGTGTGTGCAGATGTCAAGGAGAAGGAGTGTGCAACATCAGGGGCAGAAATATTTGGTGTGGCCCTGCTCCTTGTTTGCATGTGAACTATTGTTCCTTGCTCCCATGTGAACATGGGAATCTTTAATGCCCAAATAGGGCAAAAGGGGGGGGGAAGGGTGTGGTCAAAGAGAAAGAGAAAGAAAAGGATCTCCTTCCAGTCTTTTGGCTCTGGTTCCACCAGCAGAATGTAGCCTCCAACTACTTTCCCTCAAGGGAATGCACCTCCCTTGACTTGCAAAAGGTAGCTCATCCCTTCCCTATATTTTCTTTGCCTGCTGTCATTCTGTTATGGTTGCCTGATTGCTGCATTCTTCACTGAATGTTAGTGGGAACTTCAGCTCAGGGAGATAAACAGTGAGTGGTATTCTGATACGTTTGGACTTGTCAGGTCAAGTCAAAATCCAGCCCGCATTTGGTTCAACAAATTGAAAGAAACATCAATGAGGAATATGGCTGACCTTTGTAACACCAGGCCTTCTCAGGTTCATCTGAATCTGAGTATCCCAGCAAGCACCTCTGGTGCTCCCCACTTGCCAAGACTGACTAAGCCAAACCATCCTTGTGAGGGAGCTGGTAGACTGCCACCACCCTTTAGTCAATTCCCACCGTGAGTCAAGGAAAAAATCCAAAGTGTCACTAGACTTGCAGGGAGTCCAAGGGACAACAGCCAAACTGCACACTCACTGCTTTGGTGCCCCAAACCAAACCCAATTCAGTAGCTAGTAGCTTTGTTGTCAAGGTACAGGATTGAGAGTCACACTGTTTCCAAGGAACACATACCAAGTAAATACGAGGTAGTTTATTAATAAAAATAAGTGCACATAAGAACGAGCAGCAAAACAATTCCTTTAAGCCAAACACTCCAATAAGCCTTAGGCATGGGCAACGCCCATATAAGAAAATAGTGAGAAAGTTCAAACACATACATAAAACAACAAAATGTAGCTAACCTAAGCTGCATATGTATGTTTTGTATTTTTAAATCTATGTAATCCGCCTCGGGACCCACATTCCAAGTGAGTGGCAGACAATAAAAATATTTTTTTTATTATTTATTATTATACAGTTGGAATTTTATACAGACTGGTACAATGGCTCAGGCAAAGGCTGGCCCTAAAACAAATGGTTGTAGATGGCTTTAAAAGAGGGTTAGACAATTTTTGGAGGATATGCCTATCAACGGCTACTAGCCAAGATGGCTAGGTTCTACATCCATTGTAGGAGGCAATATGCCTTCGAATGCCAATTGCTGGGAATTACGAGTGGAGAAAGTGCTGCTGCCCTCAGGTCCCACTTGTGGGCTTCCCATAGGCATTTGGCTGGTCACTGTGAGAACAGGATGCTGGACTAAATGGACCATTGGTCTGATCCAGCAGACCCTTCTTATGTTCTTTTGGCTATTAAAGCAGACTGAAAAGGCTTTCCTTGTTCACTGGGCATCTGCTTCATAGCTACAGCACAGGATTTAATAAGGAAGGAGGACCCTAATGGTAAAAGGAAGCAAGAAATGGCCAGAGCCGACAAAAAGAAAGTATGTCCCCACCCAACAGACAAAAAAATCAGTCAGATTGGGAACTGAACATAGAATTTCACAAAATAGGACATTATAAACTTGCTGTATAAAACAACTTGATATCATAACGAGTATGAACAAATTAAAACTGACGTAACTTTTAAATACCCATTTTTTTAAAAATCAAATCAACCTGCCCCTGTCTAACTCCCTGCCCCTGCAACTGCCATCCCATGAGCTGCCAATTCACTCTGCCTAATGTTAGGGCCAGCCCTGAGAACAGGCAAAGATCGTGACTAGGCATGGACCCAGATTTGAGAAGCAAATGGTTCAAGGGCAATGACAGAAACCTGGAGGCCAGGGCTCCTTGGCCAGTAAGATGGAAGGGCCATCGCTCAGTGGTAGACCATTTACTTTGCATGCAGAAGAGCCCAGGTTTGATCCCTGGCATCTCCAGGTAGCACTGGGAAATGACCCCGTCTGCTGCCAGTCAGTATAGGCAATACTGATTTAGATGAACTAATGATCTGAGTCATTATGAGGTGGTTTCCTATGTTCATATGGCTGTGAAGGGGCTGAGAAGTCCAGATGGTCAAGATCCAATAATCTTTGTAACCGTTTCTATTTGTGTATCTTTGTACAGTTGCCACCTTCAAATATGTAAAATGCATGATTAGTTAGATCCCACTTTCTTTGTCAAAATTCTGCTTTCTCTCATTTTCCTTCTGCAGCAGCCCCAGAAAGAGACAGGTTATTTTATTATATCTATGGTCTATGCTGAAACAATCTCTGCTATCTTTTTGGCGCCTTTTGAAGACTTTCCTCTTCCAACAAGCCTTTTAAGTTGAGACCTATCCCAGTCTGCGTCTGTGTTAGAATTGCTTTTAATGTCTTTTAATATCTTTAACCCTTTTTTAAAAAGATGTTTTTAAAGTTTTTTTAAAATGTTTTTAACGTTGTTTCATTTTAATGTATTTTAAGGTCTTTTTATGATGTTTTAAGATGTTTTTGGTGTTTCTGTTTACCACCCTGGGCTCCTGCTGGAAGGAAGGGCGGGGTATAAATCAAATTATGAATAAATAAAACAATAAGAATACTTTTGTCTTGCAATAGGAAAACTGATTTTGTTTGTATTCTCCAATTCATAGTCATAGTACCTTCATTAAGGTTGCAACTATATGCACTTTACTATATGCAAGAAGCCTTGCTGAAGTCAGCGGCACTTACTTCTTTAAAAGTGTATGTAGGATTCAGGCTGCAGAGCTAACTGGTCACACTAGTTATAACATGAAAAGCATTCTGTCTCCTCAACCTGATGAGATGCTGATTTGGAGGTATAAAAATCTTTATATTGTTAAATGAGGTTATTTCACCTCATTTGTTTCACCTGTAGTTGTTTCTGGCATGGTAAATTGATTGTGTGAATACATTTATATCCCATATCTCCAAAACTACCCAAGGCAGCTTACAAGACAGCTTACAAATAAGCGTACAATATATAGTAAGTTAAATACTATATGACTGTATGTTTGGATGTAGAGGATCCTGTTGGTGCATACGGAGTGACTAATTTAGAATTGTTAGGTTTCGAAATTCTTAGAGACATAAGTAAGGTTCCACCGTTGTCATATTTAATTGATCTGGAATAATTACCACCACCTGGTTCCACAATCAGAAGACCTACTAATGCAGATTTGAACCCTAAATTTACCCTTGAACCCTACATTCAGATCTCGCCACAGTAACACATGCCTTAGTTACATCCAGTTTGGATTATTACAGTGCACTCTACGTACAGCTACCTTTGCAAGTAAATTCAAATGGTCCAGAATGTTGCAGCAAAGATGTTAGTGGGCACACTTGCCCAGTGGATCATATTACATCTAATCTGCAACAGTTCACTGGTTGCCAGTTTGTTTCAGGCAAAATTAAAAGTGTTGTTGATCGCCTTTAAAGTTATAAATGGGAGAAAACCATCTCTTTCAGTCCTAGCTTGCCCGCTGCCTGATCGGTATGGGAGGGCTGTCTCCATGTTGGTTGAGATGAGAAATAGGATCTTCTCAATCAGTTGCCGTGCTTAGATTGTGAAATACCTTACCCCATGATGTTCATTTGCTCCCTCTCATCTTTAATGCTGAGGAGTTTAAAACTGTCCTGTTCCGGCAAAGGCAAGCAAAGAGCCTCCTTTTATAATATTTTTATCTGTTGAGCCTTCTTTCTTTTGTGGGATGGTTTTTGGTTTTTAATTGTTGTAGGACACCCTAAGCAAGGGCTGGGGAACCTCAGACACAGGGGCCGAAAGTGGCCCTCTAGGCCTCCCTGTCTGGCCCTACAACTCTCCCAAGGCCATATGCCTTTCTGTCTCTGCTTCAGCCCAAACGGTTTTTGCCTGGCTGGAATGTGCCCTTGCACTTGAATAATGCTTCTTGCTTGTGTGGATGGCGGCTAGAGAGGAGTGTTCTGAGTGTGTGTAGAAATTCACCTGCTGCACAAAGGGAACATTTGCATTTGTTGCTCTGCCGATTTATGCCTCTTGCCCTGGCCACTACTGGAATGTGGCCCTTGGAAGGTTGCCCAGAAGGGGATGCAGCCCTTGTGCTGAAAAGGTTCCTTACGCCTGCCCCAAGAAGTACAAAAACTTTGGAAGGGTAGGGAATATATTTTCTAAACAAGTCAATAAATAATGGCTTTGGCAGTGCCAGTTGCTTCTGTTTTCTTTTATCATTGTTACATTTCTCTCTCTCTCTCTTTCTTTCTCTCTCTCTTTGGGTAAAGAAAAGGGGGATAGAATTGTTTTAATAAACAAATTCATGAAATATACTGGATAGGCTAACACATGGAAGCCTCAGCAAGCGAGAGTGACACACAATGGTTGCAATTCCCATGCCAACAGCCCAATACGAAACATGTCTATGTGGAAAAAAGGGGCACTGGGTTCATTGTGACTTATTTCCTAGTAAAATATGGTTGCTAGGAAATGCCTACATCTTGGTTTTATTTATTTATTCAGATCTTCTTGTACTAATATTCTAATTTTCTATCATGCTTTAGACATCTGCATTATCCCATAAAACATACTTGGTATAAAAACCTCCTATAAATCCCCCATTTTGCGCAAACTTCTTCGAATCAGGAACATATTTCAGAGGCAACAATTAACCGCAGGTGGCATATTTGTTGATACAGGCAGAAGCTGATTAGCTGGCTGCTTATTCTATAAAGGCAAATAATGACAGACTTTATTTAGCAAATCATAATGAACAGAATAATGAAGCTCAAATATCTAGTTATAAAATAGTTTTCTAACACATGCTGAGATGACAGCTAGCTGGTATTTAAAACCACAACATTTAATCACAAAGGCAGCTATATTTTCAGACACTAGCAGTACAGGGCTTTTGCCACTTGGTGGTACTTTCATCATGATTTTCTTTTAAATCAAATCAAAATATTTCACTAGGTCTCCAGGGACCAATCACATCTTTACAAAGTTCTAAAGCACTTTTTTCCTTTTCTTTTGTCCCCCCCAAGATATTTTTATTTCATTTTTGCTGTACAATTTTATTATTATTATTATTGCTATTACTACGACTACCACTACTACTACTTATATACAGCTTATAACAAGTGACCTCAAAGTGGTTTACATACAAATAAGTCACATTATTACAAATTGGCCACATTATTACAAAATACAAATCAGACCACAGTTAACATAATTAAATATTGACAAACATCTAAAATATAAAACCATAATGTATCAATATCAATAACAAAACTATGAATCAATACTCCAAAACAATCTAACCCAAACCATAAAGAGCTAGAGGAAGTGCTACATTTCCATCGAACAGTAAACTCCCAACAACTATGACGTCATTCATGCCTCCAGAAGGCCGTACCAAAAACTGAAGCACCCCTAACATACCAGAGCCATTTAGGTCATCTTCTCCTCTGTCTCCATATGCCTCCTGCCTGGAGTGACAAAACACTACTATCCTCTCTGTCTTCTGCTCCAGCTGCTCACCTTCTGCTGAGAGCTGCTCACGCCTTTGTCAGGCACAAACTTAAGTACTACACCTGGGTAGGCAAAAAACATAGTCTTCAGCCAAGGAGTCCAGCTGCACCTTCTTTCATCCAAGCACAAACCAGTCCCACCTTCCAGAAGCTTTTCTCAGGCACAATATAGAATGGTATACAACACAGAACAAAACAACAAAAATAGGGGCATTGGCCATATTGTACTGTTCAAGGAAGCAAAGTTTTGTTAATGATTCTTATTCAATAATTGCTCTCTTTTTCTTTTTTTAGGGTTATCTTATACAGTCTTTCCAGAGACATGTGTGTGGAGAGTCATTGCCAGTTATGTTCTTTTTGTTCCCCATATGCAATAAAGCTGAACCAAGTTGCCTGGAATTTATTCACAGTAGTGCCATATACCATATTTGTTGTACCATTCTGATTTCAGAGTGTCACCTAACTTCTTCCACCTTCTGGCAACTGTCACTCTGATTGCGACTGACACATTTTTTCCCAAGATCCTTCTTATGTTCTTTTGGCTATTAAAGCAGACTGAAAAGGCTTTCCTTGTTCACTGGGCATCTGCTTCATAGCTACAGCACAGGATTTAATAAGGAAGGAGGACCCTAATGGTAAAAGGTACATATGGGTGTAAGTGGTCCCTCGGGTACATTGGTCCAAGGCCGTTTAGGGCTTTAAAGGTCAGAACCAGCACTTTGAATTGGGCCTGGAAACAAATTGGGAGCCAGTGGAGTCCATAAAGCACAGGGGTGATATGCTCCCTGTGCCATGCCTCCAGTTAACATTTTGGCTGCTGTATTTTGAACCAAATGTAATTTCTGAACCTTTTTCAAAGGCAGCCCCACATAGAGTGTGCTACAGTAATCAAGCCTCAATGTCACCAATGCATGTGTCACTGTGGCCAAGTCAACTGCTTCCAGGGACGGATGCAGCTGGTAGACCAGTTTGAGTTGGCAAAAGCACTCCTGGCTACCGCAGCCACCTGATATTCAAGCAGCAGGGCAGGATCCAGGAGGACTCCCAAACTGCGGACCTGTTCCTTGAAGGTGAGTGCAACCCCATCCAGAATAGGTTGCAACCCCGTCCCTGAAGCAGTTTTCCCCTTGACCAGTAACACTTCTGTCTTGTCTGGATTAAGTATATATATATATATATATATATATATATACACACATACAAACAAAATTGTGATTAACCAAACAGAGGTTTTTATTATATTAACAAAACGTTTCAGCTTCCGCCTTCATCTGTTTGTTGCTTTCAAAACTGTCTTATATATATATATCTAAAGCTATATATGTAACTCCCTGAACAACTTAGGACCAGGTTGCCAAAAATACTTACTGTCCAGGTACAGACTTGTAAGATCACTTAGATCATTCTGGAAAATTTTATTTGTTGTACTGCACCAGACAGAATATCATAGGGTGGTGACCAAAAAAGAGGTATTTTCTGCTGTTTCATCTTTACTGTAGAATGCCCGTCCCTCTGCCATATGTGAAGCAGCAACCATCAATTGCTTCAGATGTCTTGTAAAGACCTTTCTCCTCCCCTCCCCCGGCTTTTTCTGACCTGTGTGACTGGATCAGACAAAAAAATCAGTCAGATTGGGAACTGAACATAGAATTTCACAAAATAGGACAATATAAACTTGCTATATAAAACAACTTGATATCATAACGAGTATGAACAAATTAAAACTGATGTAACTTTTAAATAACCATTTTTAACCCACTTTTGCTTATTCCTCTCCCTCACCTTCTTTCTTTTCTACAGTATTTATATTCCTGCCATTTCTGAAGATATCACCCTTTCTAAAAAAGGAAATTCTAAATGCGCAATGGCAAGCAATTCCAACAAGGAAAAAAGGGGAGAAACAGCAGAAGAAGCCAATGTGGATTCACAAAAAGCTTAGAGATAACCTGAAAACAAAAAAGGACACATACAGGAAGTGGAAAGAAGGCCAGGCCACAAAGGAAGAGTACAGGCATGTATCACGGAATTGCAGGGATGGTGTCAGGAAGGCTAAAGCTGAGAATGAGCTGAGGCTAGCGAGGGATGCTAAAAGCAACAAAAAAGCTTTCTTCAGGTATGTCCATAGTAAAAGACAGAGAAAAGAAATGGTGGCACAGCTACTCAATGAGGATAGCAAAATGATAACAGATGACAAAGAAAAGGCAGAAGTGCTCAGTTCCTACTTTGGCTTGGTCTTCTCCCCAAAAAGGGTCTATGACCCTCCCAGGAAACATGAAGTAGAAGGGGCAGGATTGGAGTTGAGATTGATAGACAAATGGTCAAGGAATACCAAATCACTTTGAATGAGTTCAAATCGGCAGGGCCTGATAAACTGCATCCTAGAGTATTGAAGGAACTGGCTGAAGAACTCTCAGAACCGCTGTCTATTATCTTTGCAAAATCATGGAGGACCGGTGAAGTGCCAGATGACTGGAGGAGAGCTAATGTTGTCCCTATCTTCAGAAAGGGCAAGAAGGAGGAACCGGGGAACTACAGACCAGTCAGCCTAACATCAAACCCTGGAAAAACTCTGGAGCAGATTATAAAGCAGTCAATCTGTAAGCACCTTGAAAGCAATGCAGTGATTACTAGGAGCCAACAGATTTATGAAGAACAAATCCTGCTAAACTAATCTTATCTCATTTTTTTATTGGGTAACCTCCCTTGTAGACTGTGGGAATGCTGTGGACATAATATATCTCGACTTCAGCAAAGCTTTTGACAAAGTGCCCCATGACATTCTGATTAGCAAGCTAGCTAAATGTGGGCTGGATGGAACAGCTATTGGGTGGATCCACAGTTGGCTCCAGAATCGTACTCAGAGAGTGCTTATCAATGGTTCTGTCTCAAACTGGGCAGAAGTAACGAGTGGGATACCACAGGGCTCGGTCCTGGGCCCAGTGCTCTTCAACATTTTTATTAACGACTTGGATGAGGAGGTACAGAGCATGCTTAGCAAATTTGCAGATGATACAAAATTGGGGTCATAGCTAATACCATGGAAGACAGAAACAAAATTCAAAGGGACCTTGATAGGCTGGAGCATTGGGCTGAAAACAACAGAATGAAATTCAACAGGGATAAATGCAAAGTTCTACACTTAGGAAAAAGAAACCAAAAGCACAGTTATAAGATGGGGGATACTTGGCTCAGCAGTACCACATGTGAGAAGGATCTTGGAATTGTCATTGATCACAAGCTGAATATGAGTCAACAGTGGGATGTGGCTGCAAAAAAGGTAAATGCTATATTAGGCTGCATTAACAGAAGTATAGTTTCCAAATCGGGTGAAGTACTAGTTCCCCTCCATTCAGCACTGGTTAGGCCTCATCTTGAATATTGCGTCCAGTTCTGGTCTCCGCACTTCAAGAAGGATGCAGACAAATTGGAACAGGTTCAGAGGAGGGCAACAAAGATGATCAGGGGACTGGAAACAAAGCCCTATGAGGAGAGACTGAAAGAACTGGGCATGTTTAGCCTGGAGAAGAGAAGAGTGAGGGGAGATATGATAGCACTCTTCAAGTACATGAAAGGTTGTCACATAAAGGAGGGCCGGGATCTCTTCTCGATCGTCCCAGAGTGCAGGACACGGAATAATGGGCTCAAGTTGCAGGAAGCCAGATTTCGACTGGACATCAGGAAAAACTTCCTAACTGTTAGAACCATACAACAATGGAACCAATTACCTAGAAAGGTAGTGGGCTCTCTGACACTGGAGGCATTCAAGAGGCAGCTGGACAGCCATCTGTCGGGAATGCTATGATTTGGGTTCCTGCATTGAGCAGGGGGTTGGATTTGATGGCCTTATAGGCCCCTTCCAACTCTACTATTCTATGATTCTATGATTCTAAGAGGGAAAAGTGTTTCTTCCAATCCAAATGAACACTTATCAAAGTTCTATTTAAGCTGCAAAGTGGGCACCCCAATACAGTGCAGGGAAGTCGGTATGGTTGGTTGCTGCTGCCCCCAAACTGGGTTTATTGAGGTATTAGCGTGGGAAGTCTCCATCATTGTGCCTTTTTAAACAAAACAACAAGGTTGCATTTTACATTGTCATACAATATCCAGTTTCTTTCTCACAAAAACCCCTGCATAGAATCAGGGTTGGGGCCAGATTTTTATTTTCCCACACTCCTGTGCCCCAACTTTGACAGGTGGGAGAGACCACCCACCTGCCAACCATCTGACACCATAATCATGACAGGTGGGTTGTCTTGCCCACCCGACAAAGTTGGCTCAGTGGGATGGGGGAGATAGTGACTGACCCAGCAGGAATGAATCAACTGATGCGCAGATAATTCAACCCTACTTTCTGCAGGGATTGGATGCTTGAGCAGCCGATCCTGCCACTTCTGTGCCTGCTATACACCTGACATCACAAGTGGGATAGGTGGCATGGTTTGGGGGAAACAGCCTTGCAAGCCAAATGGGGAGGCAGGGCAAGCCAAATTTGGTCCAGAGGCTGGGGGTTCCCCACTCCTCTCTCTATGCTTTATATTGGGTGGGAAACCTCTGTCCCTCCTGATGTTGGACTTCCAATGCTCAATCCACCATATCCAGCATGATCAATGGCCAAGTATGATGGGAGCTGGGGTCTAGCAGCATCTGGATGGATACGGGTTTCCCATTCCTGTATTACTGAATGTGTATATGGACCTCTGTGGATTCTAAGGTTTCCCTGTTTTTCTGTCATGATGAGGACGATGTTCAGTTCACACAACTGGATGTGTATCTATATAGATGGAAAATTTCCATCTATAGGAAGATATTGCACACAATGTGCACAGGATGAATTTGAAATAAATAGTGAAAACTGACTAGAAGCCATCTTTGTATGTGTGCTTCTGTCACACACCACGTTCTTCAACTACTTGATTTAATTCAGGGCTTAGGTCTGACAAGCTCTTTTAAAAAGGCCTTTTTTCCCTGAGGTCAAAAAGATGCACACAAAATAGGCTGTTGTAGGTTTCTTGGGTTGTAAACTGCCATCTAGTGGTGCGAAGGAGTTGTTCTCCCTGCACTACTTGGCAAAGCTACATTTAAAACGGGAATTAACTGGAGCATAAAGTTTATAAACTTTTTTTCTCTGCTTGAAAAGGTGATATTCAAGATGAGAAGAGGAGGCTTGGCATAAAAGGTTTAAAATACTGTGTGACTGAGATTCAAAGCTCTCTAGGTTTGAGTGGATGTGGCTGCTTCTACTCATAGGGAGCTGCTTGGAGGAGTGCAAATTAATTACTCTTGTCATCCTCAGGTTTTCTCTGCCTTTCAGATAATAACATTTGCCCTAATCCAGTTAAAGCTACTTATGGCAAAGTCTACAATCCTGCATAAAATCCCATAGAACCAAGTGGAAGTTTTATGTAAGAATGCATGGGACTGAGCCATCCATTTCACTGGAAGAAAAACTGATTTGGAGTATGTATCAATGGGATTTGTTAGCAGTGGCAAATGTAGGTCTCATTGTATTCAGTCAGATTTAGACTGCAATCCTTTACCCATGTATCTGGGAATAAGCCCTACTGGGCTCAATGACTCTTATTTTTGAGAAGACAATTGTGCATTGTGCTGTAAGTCTTGATTCAGGAAAGCCGATTTTAGCAAGCTCAGGGAAATAATGGGTAGGATCCCGTGGCTAGATAGACTAAAGAAAAAAGGAGCCCAAGAAGCATGGGAGTTCATGAAGAACGTATTACAAAAAGCGCAATCGCAAACAATTCCAAAGAGGAAGAAAAAAGGAAGACATCAGAAAAAGCCAATGTGGCTACACGGAAGACTGGTGGAGGAGGTAAAAATAAAAAAGAGCATGTATAAAGAATGGAAGGAAGGACGTATCACCAAGGAAGAGTACCGACAAGCGGCTCGGGCTTGCAGGAATAGCGTAAGGAAAGCTAAAACCCAGAATGAGCTGAGGCTGGCGAGGGAAGCGAGGAACAACAAAAAGGGGTTTTTCAGATATGTTCAAAGCAAGAGAAAGACCAAGGAAACGGTGGGACTGCTGCTCAATGAGGATGGCAAAATGTTGACAGATAACAAGGAAAAGGCAGAACTGCTCAACACCTATTTTGCCTCCGTTTTCTCCCAAAAACGGAACAGTGTGCAACCTTGCATCAGTAGCAATCTCAGTAAGGGGTCGGGACTGCAGTTCGAGATTGATAAGGAGATAGTCAGGAAATACCTAGTTAACCTAAATGAGTTCAAATCTCCAGGGCCTGATGAACTGCATCCCAGAGTATTGAAGGAACTTGCGGATGTACTCTCGGAACCTCTTGCCATCATCTTTGAGAAATCCTGGAGAACGGGAGAGGTGCCGGAGGATTGGAGACGGGCAAATGTCGTCCCGCTCTTTTAAAAGGGTAAAAAAGAGGATCCGGGGAATTACAGGCCGGTCAGTCTGACTTCAATACCGGGAAAGATATTAGAACGGATACTAAAAGAGTCCATTGGCAACTATCTAGATGACAATGCTGTGATTAGAAGGAGCCAGCATGGGTTTGTCAAGAAAAAATCCTGTCAAACTAATCTCATCTCTTTTTTTGATCGGGTCACTAGCTTAGTAGATGGTGGAAATGCTGTAGATGTCATCTATCTAGATTTCAGCAAAGCGTTTGACAAAGTACCCCACGACCTTTTGATTAGCAAACTAGTCAAATGCGGACTAGATGGAAATACTGTCAGGTGGATTCACAACTGGCTGGGAAACCGTACTCAAAGAGTGGTCGTCGGTGGCTCTGCTTCGGACTGGAAGGAGGTTTCGAGTGGAGTGCCACAGGGTTCTGTCCTGGGGCCGATACTCTTCAACTTTTTTATCAATGACTTAGATGATGGGGTGGAGGGAAGCCTTATGAAGTTTGCGGATGATACGAAACTGGGAGGGATAGCTAACACAATGGAAGACAGGAATAAAATCCAAAGGGACCTGGATAGACTAGAAAATTGGGCTGAAATTAATAAAATGACATTCAATAAAGACAAATGCAGGATTCTGCATTTAGGCCACAAAAACAAAATGCACGGGTACAGGATGGGAAATACCCGGCTTAGCAGTAGTGCGTGTGAGAAGGACCTTGGAATTGTAGTGGATCGCAAGTTGAACATGACCCAGCAGTGTGATGCTGCGGCAAAAAAGGCAAATGCGGTTTTGGGCTGCATAAACAGAGCTATAGTTTCCAGGTCGAGGGAAGTAATAGTCTCACTATATTCTGTCAGGCCTCATCTGGAATACTGCGTTCAGTTCTGGGCACCTCATTTTAAGAAAGATATAGACAAGTTAGAGCGGGTTCAGAAGAGGGCGACGAGGATGATAGCCAGTATGGAGAACAAGTCTTATGAGGAAAGGTTGAAGGCACTTCCGGGAAGGGTTGCTTTGCCTGTGCTGCCTCTGAGTCGAGCTCTCGTCTCAGAAGAAGCTTTTTCAGCTTTAAAATCAGTCAGAACGCTCTTTTTGACTGGTAAAGATTTTCTCCCGGGCAGGGAGAAACGTAGAGATTAACCACAAAGCCTGTTTTTGTGGGGAGGACTGGATTTCATTTATTTATGAGAGAAGGTTCAAACTGCAATGCCGGACGGACTTTCATCAAGCTCTAGCTGATTACAGTGACACGTTTATCTTTTCTTTAAAGAAAAATGGACTCTAACAGGCAAACAAGCATCCTTCTTTCTATTTTCTTTTTTCACTTGGTTTAAATTGGTGCAGCAAAAAAGAGATTTGTCAATGAATCAGCTGTGAAGAACTTCTAGGTGAGTTATGGCTTTTCTCTTTCACTCACGAAATTAAGGAGGAAAGAAATCGAAAAAGCTTATCTTTGTTTTTATCGCAAAAAGCTGTCCTGGAGGTGCATTCTAAAGATACCAATGGAAGAGGGATTTCTATTTCGAGGAGGGGGAAAAAAATTTTTTTTAGTCTATTTCATTTTGACGAATCTGCTTGTTCACGACGCCACTAATTGTTTTGATGTTGGGAACTAAGTTTGTTTTGTATTCCTGAACACATAGAGATAAGGCAGGCTGTACTGTCTACACCGATATCAGCAAGCCTGGAATATTAACCCAATTGTGGCTGAAATAATTTTTGTTTCTGTGGTTTTAAGAATGGCAACCAGGAAAGTGATTGAGACCATGGAAGAAATTATGTTTCAGAAAATAATGGGTGAGATTGAGATAACGAAACAAACCCTGAGACAGGGTAGACAGGAGATGAAAATTGAATTTAACAAAATGACGCAGGAGCTTAAAGAAATAGTGGATTCTGTGAGAGAGGAGTTTGATGGGACTAGAGATGAGAAAAGAAAAATTAAAGGGAAGCTACAAGCCCTGGAGATTGGAACAAATGTGAAATTGGAAAAAGATTTGGAGTTTATGGATGTTAGAAATAAAGTTTACTGTTTGGAATTCAACGTCTCTGAAGAAATTAATGAAGATTTTGGTGGTAAAGTTATCAATGTCTTGGATAATTTTCTGGACTGGAATGATGTGATGGAGCTTGACATAGAAAAAATCTATGGAGTTGGCTACAGATATGTGACAGTGGAGAAACTCTTAAGAGATGAGCCAGTGCATTTTGTAAAAAAGAAGAACAGAGATATGACTTTGCAGCAATATTTCAGCAACATATTCAGAATTCTTGACTGGAATGATGTGATGGGGCTTGACATAGAAAAAATTTATGGAATTAACTACAAATATGTGACAGAGCAGAGATGCACCCAGAGCAGAGATGTGACTTTACAACAATATTTCAGCAACATATTCAGAATTGATGGCAAGGACATATTTGTGATGGGGGAAATTCCCATCAGACTCTTGTTATATGACTATGGCTATGACAGCAAGATCATCATAGGATACTGATAATGGATGAATGGATACTGAAACCACTGGATTTAACAGGACTGTTGAAGATGGAAGATGGAATTAATATTGATAATGGAAGAATGGTTATGGAAATTATTGGACCTAACAGATTTGACGAGATGGATTAATTGATATGTTTATTTGGACTATGGCTATGACAACAAGATTATTATGGGATACTGATAATGGAAGAATGGCTACTGAAATTACTGGACTTAACAGGATTATTGAAGATGGAAGATGGAATTAATATAGATAATGGAAGAATGGCTATTGAAATTATTGGGCCTAACAGATTTGAATCAGATGGATTAAGTGACATGTTTATTTGGAGAAAAATTGAAAGATATATCTCTCAAGGAATTGAAACCTCTCTTTGACTTTTTGTGGAAAGAATAAAGTAATGTTTCTGAGATTTGATGATTAATTAAGATAACTACTGGAGGAAAGTGATTTTATAATATAATTTTAGAGATAGGATTGTTATATATTGTAGACCTATAACTGATCTGCGACAAATCGGAAGTCAACATTTTATTTTATTGTTTAATTGTTTTTGTTTTGTTTTGTTTTTTGTCTTTGAAAATTTGAATAAAAATTAATGATAAAAAAAAAGGAAAGGTTGAAGGAACTTGGCATGTTCAGTCTGGTGAAGAGAAGGCTGAGGGGTGACATGATTACACTCTTTAAGTACCTGAAGGGCTGTCACATAGAGGAGGGTACAGATTTGTTCTCTGCTGCCCCAGAGGGTAGGACTAGGTCTAATGGTTTTAAGTTGCAGGAGCGTAGATTCAGATTGGACATTAGAAGGAACTTCTTGACAGTAAGGGCAGTTCAGCAGTGGAACTGACTGCCTAGGGAGGTGGTGGGATCCCCTTCACTGGATGTCTTCAAGCAGAGGCTGGACAGCTATCTGCAGGAGATGCTCTAGCTGTGGATTTCCTGCTGTGAGCAGGGGGTTGGACTCGATGGCCTACAAGGCCCCTTCCAACTCTATGATTCTATGATTCTATGATTTAACTTTTCCTAGACTGAGGCCATTCTCAGTAGTAGAATAATCAGCCTGGAGGTTAAACCTGCCTTTGCAGCAGGAAAACCAAAGTGACCACCATTAGCAAGTAATGCTGGTGTAAAGAAATAACACATTAATGTCAGAATTATTAGTACATCATCTTCTACTAACATAATACTATATATTCAGAGCATTTTTCTGCATATAAACTGATCACACAGCAATATCCATATGATATTTACAGTGTGGAAACAAAATATATTACATGTTTAATTTTTATGTACTACAGTTGCAGAACACAGTCCCAGTTATGAAAATGCAACCTGCATTTAAACTCATGACAAGATCGTCAATACCAACAAAGCAGAGTGAATGAGACATGCAAGGCGATAGACTCTGGCTACAGGGCTATATGCCCTTATCTGGGAGTAAGACCAGGTGAACTGAGTGGGACTTATGTCTGAGGACATATGAAGAGGACTAAGCTGTCAGCGTGTCCCACACCAAAATGCCGCTATTCTTGGAAGAATGCAGCTATCAGCTGGCAAGTTCCACTGATTCAGCTATGGGCTATTGAATATTGTAAGCTATGGGGAATCATGCTGCACTTCGTAATATTTTTTGCAATGCTTCAGGCAAACAGGTGATAATGGGCGACAGCATAAGCAGTCTAAAACTGGGCAAATGTGATTTGTACTCCATTTCATTGTAGACCTTATCCTTGTGCAGCAATATTCATATGATCAAAATACAGTGTGAAAACAAGATATATCACTAATAGGCAAAAAAACTTGCAGTTTAAGAACGTACCTATAGCCCACAGATATTTCTATCAAACTTTAAAAAGCAGGGAAATGGGGCAGCTATAGTGAATGCACCAGAGGAGTAGGAGACCTGACCTCTCTGAGATATTGTACTGCCCTACAAATTTGTCAAAATGCAAACACCATTTGGGTTGGTCTTTCACAGTCCAATCCACTTCCTGTGTAGCTTGCAAGAATTTGGGGACACCTTGTTCATTGCATGGCTGTTTGTTTCTTGCCCAATAGTGGTAGAAGGGAATTCACATACTGGGAAGTGTCACTGCAATTGTTCTTCTCAAGCTGCTTTCTGTGAAGGTAGATAAAGCCATGCGTGTTCTCTCTAAATTATTATTCAATGTAATTGGGTTGGCTGTCAAAGTGAGTTTATAGCAGCCCACAGGGTAGACAGAAAAGGGTAGAGAACCTTCTTACATTTAATTTAACTTCAATTTAACAGGGCAGAATGTGAAAAATCCATGCTGGCTATAGTATACAGCCACTATTGTGGCTGTATAATTATGTAGGTGTTGTTAGTTACACTTGCTAGGGTGAAGTGAAACAAATGATCCTCATTCCCATGCTCAAAATGATGATCCACACAAGCCCTGTGGCATAAAATCCTAGCTCGGTCCTATATATCAGCTCTATCTCTCGTTTAAGTCCTCACCAAAGTTGGCTGTGGATACCATGTCCAAGTGCCTGGAATCCATAAGTGGATGGATGGGAAGGAATAGGCTGAAGCTGAACCCCGATAAGACCGAGGTGTTGCTCGTGGGAGACAAGAGAAGATTAGGAGATATAGACCTGGTGTTTGATGGTGTAAGATTACCCCTGAAAGACCAGGTCCGCAGCCTTGGGGTCATTTTAGACTCCCAGCTGTCCATGGAGGCTCAGATTTCGGCAGTGAGCCGGGCGGCTTGGTACCAACTACATCTGATACGAAGGCTGCAACCCTACCTTCCTGTTCATCTGCTCCCACGGGTGATACATGCCCTGGTCTCCTCTCGCTTAGACTACTGTAATGCGCTCTACGTGGGGCTACCCTTGAAAACGGTCCAGAAATTACAATTGGTACAAAATGCGGCGGTACGGCTGATTAAGAACAGCTGTCGTCGTGATCACATCACTCCGGTGTTAGTAGATCTACACTGGTTGCCAATTGTTTACCGGGCCCAATTCAAGGTGTTGGTCTTGACCTTTAAAGCCCTATATGGTTTCGGCCCAGTTTATCTGAAGGAGCGCCTCCAGCATCACCAATTATGCCGCCTGACAAGATCAGCCACACAAGACCTTCTCTCAGTTCCACCAACTAAAACAGCAAGGTTGGTACGGACCAGAGAGAGGGCATTTTCAGTTGTGGCCCCCACACTCTGGAATTCCCTCCCGTTTGATCTTCGTCATGCCCCCTCCTTAATTGGTTTCCGCCGGGCCTTGAAGACCTGGGTATTCAGGCAGGCCTATGGGATTTCTGGGATGGGTTAGTTGTTAACGTGTTATTAACTGGAAGAGTGGGTTAGATGATGATGGTCTTATCTATTTTATATTGTATTTTATTGTATTAATGTACGTTGCGTAGAGTGGCCGTTAACTCGGCCAGATAGGCGACTCAGAAATAAAATTTTATTTATTTTTTATTATTATACATGTCTACTCAGAAGCAGAGCTTGGAAAAGTTACTTTTTTGAACTACAACTCCCATCAGCCCAATCCAGTGGCCATGGTAGCTGGGGCTGATGGGAGCTGTAGTTCAAAAAAGTAACTTTTCCAAGCTCTGCTCAGAAGTAAGTTCTATTGAGTGCAGTGGGACTTAAATGAGGTTAGGATTGCAGCCTATACAAGTGAACAGAGAAACCCTTCAGGGGCATCCATAGTTAATCCTGAGCGCTCCCATCTAACATCTCCATAACACTAGGCTCCTTTCTTCCTACAATGGCCTTCTGGTGATGGGCTAGCCTGAGGGCACTTAAACCCTTCTTGCCAGAAGGGTTCTTGCCCTACCTAGGCTCTATCTTTTAATTAATTTATCTTAATTTCCAGTCAGAGAAATGATTTTATTTGAATTGTATGCTCCAAGCAACTGTGGTTGATGCTTAGTGTATCATGCTCAATGACATCACTAGGGCCCACCCCTGTGACATCACTATGACCTGCCCCCATAACATCACTAGGGCCCATCCCTGAAATCTCAGGGTTTGGGATGCAACCAAAATTAGGAGGAAGAAAAACTTACCTCAACTTTCTCCATACTATGCATAGTTTCATAAATCTTGCTCACTCTGTTTATATATTAAAAAGCCCCAATGCTATCACCTTTCCTTGCAGAGAGTTGCTCCAGTTGCCTGATCACTTTAGCTACCCTTTCCTACATCCTTTCCAGTTCGATAGTATCCTTTCTGAGGTGTGGTGACCAGAAATGGACACACTATCCAAGTGCAGTTCCACCATAGATTTATTTTATTTTATTTAACCAATAATTGTTAGAAATTGTGAGAAACCTCAGAGAAGTTTACAAAAAAAATTAAAATTATCAATAAAAAGTTAAAAACAAGTGATTTTTAAAAAATGATTAAAATAACAGTTGACTAACAAGATATTAAAATGCATCAGCATCTATGTGTCTAGATATGCTTGCCTAAACAAAAACGTTTGAAGCAGGTGCTGAAAAGAGGACAGCAAAGGTGCCTGCCTGATGTCAACAGATTTGCTAATGGCATTGTGCTATTGGCCCTTTTACTTCTGATCCTTTTACTAATGATCCCTAAGAGGGCAAGAAACTGTCGGCACAATCCTATACATATCTACTTAGAAGTTCCATGTAGTTCAAAAAGGTATGTCATGCATACCTTTTTTCTAAACTAAAAGGCACAAAATGCTGCAACCTTTCCTCACACAGGAGTTGCGCCATCCCTTTTCTGAATCTTTTCCAAATCTACAATATCTTTTCTGAGATAGACCAGAACTGTACACAGTATTTCAAATGCGGTCATATTATAGATTGGTTTAAAGGGATTTATTCTCAGTTTAGCAGTAGTGTAGTTGCAAATTCAGCGCAGGGTCCCTTCATGATAGTCACAGCCACACCCCCTCCCCATCCCCTTTTGCTGCTGGGTTGAGAATGAGATCCTTGTTAATGCCTTTTCACATAACAACAGACATCTCTTGGAGCCAATCAACATGACAAGGGAGAGTGTTAGCTACTGAAAAGAGTCTTCTCAGAGGCTGACTCACTTTCTTTCACTCTGATTGGTTCCAATGAGCAGGAAAGGACAAGGAAGCATGTTAGAAGATAATCCTCTTTCATGTTGATTGGCTTGAAGGATGCTGAAGGCATAGGGACCCTTCTGGGACCCTGCACCCAAAGAAGTAAGGCGTCTAAGATCCCCTGAGACCCTGGACGACTACATCCCTGCAGTCTAGTCAACAGTATTTATTTATTATTTATTTATTAGATTTGTTAGTCGCCCAACTGGCTGGTTGCCCAGTTACTCTCAGCAACATATGGAAAAAGCATATAAATACATTAAAACAGTAAAATCTCAACCAAGAATAATAAAAACCTAACCCTCCCCAAAGGCCTGCCTAAAAAGCCAGGTCTTCAAGGCCCGGCGGAAGTTCATCATAGCGGGGGCATGGCGGAGATAATTTGGGAGGGAATTCCACAAAGTGGGGGCCACAATTGAAAAGGCTCTCTCCGTAGTCCTCACCAGTCTAGCTGTTTAAATTGGTGGGATAGAGAGAAGGCCTTTTCAGGCTGACTGGTTAAACCGCATCCCTGATAAGGCTGGAGGCATTCCCTCAGATAGACTGGGCCGAAACCGTGTAGGGTTTTAAAAGTCAGAACCAATACCTTGAATTGGGCCCGGTAAACAACCGGCAACCAGTGCAACTCCTTTAATACTGGAGTGATGTGATCTCGCTGGCGGCTGCCCTTAATTAGGCGAGCCGCCGCATTCTGTACCAGTTGCAGCCTCCGGACCGTTCTCCTGGGTAACCCCACGTAGAGCACATTACAGTAGTCTAGGCGAGAGAAGACAAGGGCATGTACTACCGATGGGAGCAGATGGTTGGGAAGGTAGGGGCGCAGCCTCCGTATCAGATGGAGTTGATACAGCGCCGCCCAGCTCACCACTGAGACCTGAGCCTCCATGGACAGCTGGGAGTCAAGAATGACCCCCAGGATGCGGACCTGGTCTTTCAGGGGCAACCAAACCCCATTGAGCACCAGGTCAACATCGCCCAACCTTCCTTTGTCACCCATGAGCAGTACCTCAGTTTTGTCATGATTCAGCTTCAGCCTGTTCCTTCCCATCCAGTCAGTCACTGATTCCAGGCAATTGGACATGGTTTCTACCGCCAACCTCGGTGAAGACTTAAATGAAAGATAGAGCTGTGTGTCATCCACATATTGGTGACACCACAGCCCAAATCTTCTGATGATAGCCCCCAGCAGCTTTAGATAGATGTTAAACAGCATCAGGGCAAGAATAGAGCCCTGTGGCACCCCACAAGTGAGAGGCCAAGGGTCCAACATCTCATCCCCCAATGCCACTCTCTGGTGCCTGCCAGAGAGGAAAGAACGGAACCACTGCAATACAGTGCCCCCTATACCTAACCTCTCCAGGGGGTCCAGAAGGATATCGTGATCAACTGTATCAAAGGCCGCAGAGAGATCAAGGAGGACAAGGAAGGTGCATTCACCCCTATCCAATGTCCTCCTCATATCATCCACAAAGGCGACCAAGGCCGTTTCGGTCCCATGTCCAGGTCTAAAGCCTGATTGAAATGGTTCTAAATAAGCCATTTCCTCCAAATGCGCTTGTAACTGCTTCACCACCACCCACTAAACCGCCTTGCCAGGAATGGCAGATTCGAGACTGGGCAAAAGTTGTTCAAATCTTGGGGATCCAAAGAGGGCTTTTTAAAAAATTGGTTTAATTACTGCCTTCTTGAGGGCTGAAGGCATTACTCCCTCTTCCTGGGACGTATTTACCACTATCTTGATCCCCTCGCCCAATCTATCCTTGCAGCTCAGAATGAGCCACGATGGGCAGGGATCAAGTGAGCAAGTGGTTGGTTTTAAGGTTGAAAGCATCTTGTCCACTTCGTTAGAAGGAAGAAGCTGGAACCAATCCCACACCACTAGGGCACCATTGGCCATCTCTTGCTCGCTCACTGCGATCATGTTACACAAAATGGCATTCTTGATACGATCGATTTTATCCACAAAGTGCTTCGCAAATTCATCACAGGAGGCCTTAACCTGTTCCATTGGTCCCAGAACAACCGGACCGATCAAACTAAGTACCACTTGGAACAGCCTCCTGGGACAGCACTCTGCAGATGCAATACAGGCAGCATAAAAATCCCTTTTTGCTGCCTTTATCGCCGCATGGTAGATTGCTGCCACCACTCTAACCCGTGTCCGATCGTCATCAGAGTGAGATTTCCGCCACCAGTGCTCTAGCCATCTCATCTCCTGCCTCAGAATTCGCAGACGTGGGGTATACCATGGTTCTGTCTGAGCTCTATTCAGGGGGAGAGGGCGTTTCAGAGCCACCCCATCCAATGCCCTGGTAACTGCAGCATTCCACCCCTCCACCAAGGTCTCAATCGAGTGGCCATGTACATGCTCTAAAGAATCCCCAAGTGCCCTCAGGAATCCATCTGGATTCATGAGACGCCTGGGGCAAATCATCCTAATGGATTCTCTACCCCCACAGAGGGCCTGTGTCAGCAAAAGGTACACCCTCACTAAATAATGATCTGATCATGATACGGGGGTGAAGGATGTATCCCCAATTTTCAGACCATTCCCCTCCTCTCCCGAGACAAACACAAGGTCGAGTGCATGGCCAGCTACATGAGTGGGCCCCATTGAAATAGGATGTAACTCCCAGGAAGCCATGGTTTCCATAAAATCCCGAGGCGCCCCTGTGAGGATGGCCTCTGAATGTACATTAAAGTCCCCCACTACCAATAAGTTTGGGGGCTGTACCCAAATATCTGAGGCCACCTCTAGCACCTCAGCCAGGGAGTCCATCTTGCAGCGGGGTGGCCGGTACACAAGCAGAATTCCCAGACTGCCCTGAGGGCCCAACCTCCAGTACATGCAATCAGCAACGTTGGTCTCACGGAGAGGGGGCCTAGTGAAAACCAGGGACCTATGGTAAATAACTGCCACTCCCCCTCCCCGACTGACAACCCTCGGCTGGTGTGCATACAAGAACCCAGCCGGACACATCGCTGCGAGGATAGGGGCAGCAGCCTCATCCAGCCAGGTTTCCGTAATACATGCCAGATCCACACTCTCATCCAGTATCATGTCATGGATGAGAGATATTTTTTGGGCAACAGATCTAGCATTGCACAGCAGCAATCTAAGGTCAGAATGTGGAGTCAAGCATCCCCCAGCCGTCTTACAGTTCTGGACAGGCCCGGAATAGGCAACAGATGTAATGCATCTCTCCCTCGTTTCTCTTACCTGACAAGGTCAAAATGTAGTCAAAATGGTGCCCTCCAGATGTTGTTGGACTAACTCCCATCCTGACCATTGGCATTACTGGGTGGAGCTGATGAGAATTTGTTTTATTATTATTATTTTATTTATGTCCCACCCTTCTTCACAGCAGGAGCCCAGGGAGGCAAACAAAAGCAGTAAAAACATTTTAAAACATTATAAAAACAGACCTTAAAATACATTAAAACATTCTTTAAAAAAGCTTTAAAAACATATTAAATAAAAAGGGTTAAAAACATATTGTTTAGAAAAAAATGTTTTTAAAAAAAACATATTAAAAGCAAGAGTTGTAGGCCAACATCACCTGGAGGGCACCATGTTGGCTATCCCTTAGTTTGTATAGAACTGCAGCCTGAATGGCCCATGCAGAATCAGTTTAGAAGCACAGCAGAACTTTACAGCACACAAACTTGCATCACAAGCAGCCGTGGAAGCCAAAATGAAGGGAGGCAAATGCAGTGAGCACCACCTCTGTGGATGTTGCTTTGGTTTCGCAGGGAACTTTCATTAATGTATTTCTCACAGGGCACCTGTGCAATTCTGTCACATCAGCCAGTTTGACAATGACTGAAATCCACCCTTTCTTTCTCCTGAAATTGCTGGTTCACTTTCTATTGTTGTGCCCCCAATCTCCAAGCAGTGAGATTTCAGGGGGCCCTGCGCCCCTCCAGGGTTTGGTTGACTTTGGGAAGAAGGTCAGCGGAGACTGCAGTGTCTTTATGAAATATGGTTTATTTAGTTACACACGTTCCAACCTGAGCTCAAGGATGGAGGGGGTTCAATGTATCAGCAGTCCAATACCCAGCTCTTCTATCTGGGTTGCAGGAGGCACCCCAAAGGCCATGGTGCAGAGAGCCAGTCTCTCTCTGCCTTCCAGTTCCCAGCAATTCTCTAGACACACTCGCACACAAAAACTCTCCTGGGCTCCAGGAGGGGGGGGAAGGAGGTTCTCCTGAACAGTTTCAATGACAAAAGGATCTCCCTGGCCCATTCACCGTTGCTAGGCAACTGATTGGCCCATTATCTTACCTTTGGTTAACAAAGCAGATTAATCTGGCTAGCAGAGCCAGCCCCCAGGATTAGGACTCCAAATCAGAGGCTGGAAAGATGACCCACAGGAATCATCCATCCCAACCCCCATGCTCATAACACTATTTAGAACAAATTTCTAGGCCACATTCTCTACAACCCACTCCTCACATTGCCACATTGCCCTCTTTCTGCACAAGGTCATTAGAAATTATATGCTTAAATCAGGTGTGGGAAAACTCTGGTCCTCCAGCTATTGAACTACAACAACCATCATCCCTGGCCATTGGTCATGCTTGCAGGGGCTGATGGGAGTTGTAGATCAGCAACATCTGGGGAGCAAAATATTCCTCACAACTATTCAATTATTGATAAAGTGACAGAGAAACAAAAAAGAGGTAACCCTAGAGTCTCATCAGTTGTCTGTGATATCTACATAAAAATCCTTTCCGTACATAGGGAAACAAATGGGTGTTCAAAACACTTCCTAAGTTCTATGTTCAAAACCTATGGGGAGGATAAGATGGGGATCCATAAAGCAGAACCATTTGCCCACTCCTCTCCTTTGAATTAAGAGCTCAAAACTTCAACACTCCCAAGAACGATGGCTAACAATCATAGGCTGCATCCTTAAGGCATTATTACCATCTTGGAGGAAGCCCCATTGAACAGTGGGACTAAGCTTCCCAAAACTCATGCCCGTGATTGGACTGTAAACAATGATGTGGTATTTCAGCGTTGCTAGGTTGTTGCAGAGGCAGGAATGCAAATACAAATGTTTATTCACTAATAGGCAAAAAAACCCTTGCAGTTTAAGAACGTACCTATAGCCAACAGATATTTCTATCAAACTTTAAAAAGCAGGGAAATTGGGCAGCTATAGTGAACGCACCAGGGGAGTAGGAGACCTGACCTCCTCTCTGAGATATTGCACTGCTGTACAAATTTGTCAAAATGCAAACACTATTTGGGTTGGTCTTTCACAGTCCAATCCACTTCCATTATTAGCCAAGCCAAACAGCTGTTAGTCTGGCTTTTAGAAAGCTGGGAGTTGGTTCTTATACCAATGTTACATTTCTTAAATTAATTAAAAATCAGCCAGGCATTTTTTAAACCTTTAAACTGCAGAAGATGAAGGTCAGAGTATGGGGCAAGGTCAGTAATAGGATTACAGGTGAGCTGTGAACATGGCTGATTTTAAATTAATTTCAACAAATTATGAGACAGAAAAATGTCCAGCAGGGGTCTGGATTTTTTCTCTCAATTTTTACACTTTGAACGATAGATTATCTCCAAGTGTTTTGCATATCACCATGAAGACTTAACAGGGTTGTTAAGCAAGTGTTTCTTAGTTCAGGACTATAAGTGTTGTAAGATTTTGTTTTGAAATTAGCATATGAGAAGCAGCAGAATGGCATGGGGGTATTTTCAGTTTAACAGGGCAGAATGTAAAAATTCCATGCTTGCTATAGTGGACTGCCTTCAAGTTGATTCCAAGTTATGGCAACCCTATGAAGAGGATTTTCATAGAATCATAGAGTTGGAAGGGGCCTTGTAGGCCATCGAGTCCAACCCCCTGCTCTGAATCCACGCTTCTGCAACTTAAAACCATTAGACCTAGTCCTACCCTCTGGGGCAGCAGAGAATAAATCTGTACCCTCCTCTATGTGACAGCCCTTCAGGTACTTAAACAGTGCAATCATGTCACCCCTCAGCCTCCTCTTCACCAGACTGAACATGCCAAGTTCCTTCAACCTTTCCTCATAAGACTTGTTCTCCATACCGGCTATCATCCTTGTCACCCTCTCCTGAACCCGCTCTAACTTGTCTATATCTTTCTTAAAATGAGGCACCCAGAACTGAATGCAGTATTCCAGATGAGGCCTGACCAATGCAGAATATAGTGGGACTATTACTTCCCTCAACCTGGAAACTATAGCTCTGTTTATGCAGCCCAAAACCGCATTTGCCTTTTTTGCCGCAGCATCACACTGCTGGGTCATGTTCAACTTGCGATCCACTACAATTCCAAGGTCCTTCTCACACGCACTACTGCTAAGCCGGGTATTTCCCATCCTGTACCCGTGCATTTTGTTTTTGTGGCCTAAATGCAGAATCCTGCATTTGTCTTTATTGAATGTCATTTTATTAATTTCAGCCCAATTTTCTAGTCTATCCAGGTCCCTTTGGATTTTATTCCTGTCTTCCATTGTGTTAGCTATCCCTCCCAGTTTCGTATCATCCGCAAACTTCATAAGGCTTCCCTCCACCCCATCATCTAAGTCATTGATAAAAATGTTGAAGAGTATCGGCCCCAGGACAGAACCCTGTGGCACTCCACTCGAAACCTCCTTCCAGTCCGAAGCAGAGCCACCGACGACCACTCTTTGAGTACGGTTTCCCAACCAGTTGTGAATCCACCTGACAGTATTTCCATCTAGTCCGCATTTGACTAGTTTGCTAATCAAAAGGTCGTGGGGTACTTTGTCAAACGCTTTGCTGAAATCTAGATAGATGACATCTACAGCATTTCCACCATCTACTAAGCTAGTGACCCGATCAAAAAAAGAGATGAGATTAGTTTGACAGGATTTTTTCTTGACAAACCCATGCTGGCTCCTTCTAATCACAGCATTGTCATCTAGATAGTTGCCAATGGACTCTTTTAGTATCCGTTCTAATATCTTTCCCGGTATTGAAATCAGACTGACCGGCCTGTAATTCCCCGGATCTTCTTTTTTACCCTTTTAAAAGAGCGGGACGACGTTTGCCCGTCTCCAATCCTCCGGCACCTCTCCCGTTCTCCAGGATTTCTCAAAGATGATGGCAAGAGGTTCCGAGAGTACATCCGCAAGTTCCTTCAATACTCTGGGATGCAGTTCATCAGGTCCTGGAGATTTGAACTCACTTTAGGTTAACTAGGTATTTCCTGACTATCTCCTTATCAATCTCGAACTGCAGTCCCGACCCCTTACTGAGATTGCTACTGATGCAAGGTTGCACACTGTTCTGTTTTGGGGAGAAAACGAAGGCAAAATAGGTGTTGAGCAGTTCTGCTTTTTCCTCGTTATCTGTCAACATTTTGCCATCCTCATTGAGCAGCAGTCCCACCGTTTCCTTGGTCTTTCTCTTGCTTTGAACATATCTGAAAAACCCCTTTTTGTTGTTCCTCGCTTCCCTCGCCAGCCTCAGCTCATTCTGGGTTTTAGCTTTCCTTACGCTATTCCTGCAAGCCCGAGCCGCTTGTCGGTACTCTTCCTTGGTGATACGTCCTTCCTTCCATTCTTTATACATGCTCTTTTTTACTTTTACCTCCTCCACCAGTCTTCCGTGTAGCCACATTGGCTTTTTCCGATGTCTTCCATTTTTCTTCCTCTTTGGAATTGTTTGCGATTGCGCCTTTTGTAATACGTTCTTCATGAACTCCCACGCTTCTTGGGCTCCTTTTTTCTTTAGTCTATCTAGCCACGGGATCCTACCCATCATTTCCCTGAGCTTGCTAAAATCGGCTTTCCTGAAATCCAAGGTCCATGTTTGACTATATTCTTCTTTGGCTTTCCCCAGAATCCCGAATTCCAGCATTACGTGGTCACTTTCCCCCAAGGTCCCGACCGCTTTAATTCCTGTGACCAATTCGTCCATGTTAGTTAAGATCAGGTCCAGGATTGGCTATATTCCAATCATGGGAGTCATCCCACCAAGTTTCTGTTATCCCTATGAAGTCATATTTGCCTTGATGCACTAAGACTTCAAGCTCCCTTGCTTGTTTCCCAAGGAAGCAGTGTTCAGAGGGGGTTTACCACTGCCTTCCTTTGAGGCTGAGAGGTGGTGACTGGCCCAAGGTCACCCAGTGAGCTTCATGGCTGTGTGGGGATTTGAACCCTAGTCTCCCAGGCCCTAGTCCAACACCTTAACCACTACACCACACTGGCTACAGCCACTATTGTGGCTGTTATTTACACTTGGTGGGGTGAAACAAATGATCCCCATTCCCATGCTCAAAACGATGATCCACCAAGCTCTGTGACATAAATCCTAGCCCAGTCCGATAATGTCTACTCAGAAGTAAGCTCCACTGAGTGCAATGGGATTTAAGATTGCAGCCTATACAAGTAAACAGAGAAAACTCTGCTGTACAATCGGGCAGTGATTCCGGCTAGTTTTGCAGAAGCAAAGTAACAGATTATGCCCCAGACCTTTGCCTTTTTTTGCTCTGTGTTTGACTTCCAAACGTCATATGCATGCCTACTCAGAAAAACGCCCCACTGAGTTCAATGGGACTTACTCCCTGTAAGCGTGCGCAGGATTGCACTCTAAGGGAAGCCTTCGCAAGCCAGGAAGTTCTGGGAGGGGCCTTGAAGCCTTGCAGGGGCTGGATATTGCGTAATCGAAAGAGAAAGTAGACCGAGAGAGAAAATCGAAGGTTGCCTTTAGAGCAGCGTTTGTTAGCACCGTCGAGGAGATTTTTCGCAGCAGCCATGGCGGAAGGGAGTCGGTGAGAGTCTTGTTAATCATTTCTTTGTCTTGGCAGGATCGTATCTCTCGCTATCTCACTGCGCTCCCCCACCCCTTTGCAGAGGGGCTGCCGCCTGCATCTCAGTGCCAAGGAGAACGGAGTCCCGACTCCCTTCGTCTTTCCAGGCTGAGCGCTGTGATCTCGCCACGCGGCCCCTAGGCCAAGCCGGTCAGGCGGGCTCCCTTCTCCAACGCTTGGGAGGTGTGCGGGGGAGGAGACCGGATGACCCTCTCCTAGGAACCCCGCCAGGGGGAGAAACCGGCCAGAACGGGCTGAAGACCCCCTGGCCCTGATGCTAGCTCATTGGCCACGCTGCCTGGAAGAGGTTCGCCAGGGTTTCGGAGAGGGCAAGATGGTCTCCGAGACTTGCCTGGGAATCCCGGGATTGGCCCTGGAACCTTTTGTATGGGAATGGTGCGCTCTGCCTTCCACTGAGCCTCTCAACTCGGAGATGGAGAGTCTGTGGTCTTTCAAGTGTCCAACGTGAGAATAGAGGAAGAGCCCCTTTGCCTGCAAGAGGAGTCCTGCTGGGTCAGAGCAAAGGCCAGCCAGATGCCCCTGGGAAGCCCGTTAGCAGGACCCGAGGGCCATCGCAGTCTCCCCGCTTGAGAGTGTTCTGAAAAACTCACAAGCGTGCTGCTACTTTGTGACATTTTGGTTAGCCACAATCAGTGCTTTTGGGTGTGCGTGTAAAAAATGAGGAACATATCTTGATAAAAGTGCCCTGGGTGCCAATGCAAAATAGCTGCCATGGGCAGCAAACAAAAGAGGTGCCAATACTCCATACCCGGGAATCCCTGTCCCACAAAAAAGCCGGGTCATAATAATGGCATTACTGTTAGACTGACAGGCTGTGGCCCCCAAGCTTTGGAATACCCTACCGCAAGAAGCCCGCTCCGCTCCCTCCCTGATGGTTTTCCTCAGACTTCTGAAAACGATCTTGTTCTAGACAGCCTTTGGGAGGGACTGAAGTAGAGCCTGACACTGATTTTATGCCTTCTGTGTTAATTTTTACCTCAGTAGTCCCTTCAGTACCACTCCTTATATAGGCATGTATGTGTGTGTATATGTATATATATTATTTTATGTAATAGCATTTTATGTATTTTAATTTATTTTAATGTTTTTGTGATTTTTATTGTGTACAATTTTATTATGTACATGCTCGATTTTATTGTAAGCTGCCCTGAGTGCCCTATTATAGGGTAGAAGGGTGGGATAGAAATATTTTAAATAAATAAATAAAATACTGTGCTATAGCTTTTGATTTTTTTCAAATAGTCAAAAATGGCTATCTGCATTTTTTTAAAAATTACTTTGTGGTTACAAAAATGGTCATTTGAAGCCAGCCTTGATAACATAGAAAATGTTGAGCATCTGCTTCTTTAGATCACCTTCTGAGAATGTTAAATTCATGTCCACAGCTGCCCAGTCTTAGGTCCCTAGTTTGTAAAGCCATAGATTTGTCCTGCCCTTCTACTGTATGTAAACTCATCTTCTCATTTGGTTGAAGGGCCGGTAATAAATCTAAATAATTATAATTATAATAAATGTGTATCAGTTAATGTGCTTAACATTCTTTTTCACTTTCTCCTGTCAGAGAACCAACTCATCAGCCATATGGAACTGTTGATCAGATACCTTCTCAGTGGACATCTGGTATGAAAATCAAGTCATTATTGGCAATAATTATCTCTAGATTGAGCGTGATAACATTACTTAACATTGGTTCAATGCAGATGTTACACTAAACCATAGTTTAGCAGAGGTTGCTAATGTGAGTGGGGGTGCCAGTATGTCCACCAGTACCTCCTATGGTACCCACAAAAGGGGTTTTGATAAATGTCCACAATGGATTAGAACCTTTTGCTCTTACTGCTTAGTTCTTGTTTGCATTGGCTCTGCCTCTTCTACACCCCCCCCCCGGGTGGGAACCATTTTGTGATTGGTGCCCATGACACTTTCTCAAAATTCCAAATGTACCCACTGGCCCAAAAAGGTTGCCAATCCCTGAGCATGATGTGAACAACCTGGTCTGAGGATGTGGACAAGGTGCTTGCAGCCTGTTTTTTCCACAGTATGGTTCCTTGACCCCGTTCATCATGACTAAATTGGACTAGCTGAGCGGGGTTGGCCAGGTTGTTTCAGGGAATGATTAATGTGTTTTTGTATGGGATCGGGGTTGGGTAACTGGCCCCTTGAAGGAGGTGGCAGTGTGGATGCTCCTAAGGAGGTTTGCTAGCTTTGGCCCCTTTTGGACAGAGATGACTTGGCCGTGGTACTCCATGCTTTGATAACTTCCAGATTGGATTATTGCACTGCTCTGTATGTGGGGCTTCTCTTGAAGATGAGTCGGAAACTTCAGTTGGTCCACAATGCAGCGGCCAGATTACTGGTGGGGATACCCTGTAGATCTCATATAACCCCTATTCTAAAACAGCTGTATTGGTTGCCAGTTCGTATCTGAATTTAATTTAAGATGTTTATGCTAGTGTTTAAAATGCTAAATATCTGAAAGACTACCTTATATGAGATGAGCAGAGGGGGCCCTTTTGGTAGTTCCACCACCTTCAGCTCAGGGGGTGGTTGCCCAGGAGAGGGCATTCTTTGGTGGCTCCTAAGTTATGAAACTCCTCTCCGAGGTGCATCAGGCAATTTCACTGTACAGCTTTAAGCAAATGCTGAAGAGGCATCTCTGGCCTTTGAGAAGTATATTTTTAGGACTCACTATATTTTGTTATTAACTGTTTTTAACGGTGTATTTTACAATTGTAACCCACTCTGGGACTTGTTGACTAGTTGAAAGGTGGGCTGCTAACAACAACAACAACAATAATAGTAATGCCCTCCCTGGACTCTCTGGGCAGAGTTAATAAGTCTTATTCGTCTCTCCTTATTTATATCACTTGTGTAATAAAGAGAAGATCCTATGTGTAGGATTCATTATTCCATATGACTCACGAGATGTTTGAAAGACAACTGTATTTTGCATTCTCCCATTGCTCAACTTTGTGTTGTAGGTTTCAGCCCTCCTAAGGACATAACTCAAACCCCAGGACCTTCTGCTCCTCCTGTCTATAACATAGGCAACGTCTCTGGCTATGAAGGCACAACAATGGGAGATGGTGGCAAGTACTATACAGAAGTGATACACTTGATGATGTAGGCTCTAATCCACAAACATTTATGCTGTAATAAAGGCGTTAGTCTTTAAGATGCTAAAAGATGCCTTATTCATTTTGCTGCAACAAGGAATTAACTTGGCGGTCCCTCTGGAATAGATAAGTTTTATTTCTTTGAGACAAAGCAGAGCTCAGTAGAAAACACTTTTGCTTCCATTTTAGAGTGACCACAATTTAGTGTAGTCAGAAACCTACAGTGTGGTTACTCCTAAGCATGGTTAGTGAAAACAAGACCACTTAATAAATGGTGGTTTGAGGTTGGCCTATTTCAATTAACCACAGTTTGCCTGGGTTTGGACAGCATGGCAAGCTTAAAATGGAAGTGAAAGATTCTGAACTTCTCATGGCTGCGTTGAAGGAGAAGTACATAGTGCATGAAATGGAGGGCTGCTGCTATTCATTCTCTTTCTTAACCATGTTTTAGCATGATGTCTTCAACATTACACCAGTGTAAACCATGGTTTCATGTCATGTGTTCATTTGTGTTTCTATCCAATTTTTCCCATCTCTTTGTGGACCTCTTAAAATATCTGTTGCTGTATTATCAAACAAAATGGATAATGCAAGTTGATCAAACTGCGGGTATTTTCCTTTCCGCTATTGCCAAGAGATAATAGAAAGAGAACTTTCTTCAAGCATGTTGCTCCTCAGACCACAGAACGTTCACAACTGTTTATCCTATTTTTATATCATCTCATTCCATTACAGAAGGGAAATATTTCCCACCTCCACCTGACTTGGTTCCTGGTCGTGAAAGTGAGCCACAGCCAGCCCAGACAAACTGGAAGTAAGATGGATACTGTTCTTTCACACGTGCTGATGATAGATAAGTCCATTTTTAGATAGGCCATTTTTGTTTTGTCCTTGCCACAAACTCATGGAAGTATGCAGCTCTCCTCAGGAAAGGAAAGCTAAAACACATTGGTAAATACATGAGGAAAGTATAGAATACAAATGTTGCTGCTTGTGTTAAAAAGCGCTTCTGTTAGCCCAAGTGACATATCCTTTCTGCAAAACTTTCTGAGGGCCGTGTTCCAGTGGTGGGCATGGCCAGAGTCAAAAGTGGACAGAGCAACAAATGTACATTTTATCTTTCTTCAGTAGGGTAGTTTCTACATACACTTGCACACCCCTTTCTAGTCTCCATGCAGACAAGCAAGTTGAAAAATACATTCCAGTCAGGCAAAACTATTTGGGGTGCAAGTCCAAGCCAGTGAAGGCTGCGGCCTGGAGAGAGTTCTGAGGGCCAGATAGAGAGGCCTAGAGGCCCGCATTTGGCCACCAGGCCTCAGGTCCCTCTCCCCTGCCCTAGAGGAGTGTACAACATTTGTGTTGTCACTTTTGCTTATCCTCTCCCTCACCTTCTTTTCTACAGTATTCCTGCCATTTCCGAAGATCTAGCCCAAGAAGCTTTTCTAGAGTACGTTGCAAGCAAGTGCTGCTACAGCAAAGCCCCGGCCAGAGACATGGTGTTTGAGGATCTACAGTCATTCAATACCTACAGAGTAAGCGGTTTATATGGTAGTATAGTCATGCAATAGCACCTGGTATGCTGGGGCAGAACACTGGCGTTGCCAATCCAATGCTCCCACTGGGGCATACACATAGCCCCAGCCTTGCCGCCGCCTGCCCCAGTGCCATCCAGGTAAGCTGCAGTGATGTCAGTCTCAGGAGGTAGATGAGTGGCTCTTCACCATCACGCCAGCCACTACTGTTCTTATGCATTTGTTTTTATTACTTCGCTTACATTCTTAATTGTTAGTTGCCTTGAGTGTGGGATGCCACTTCAAACAAACAAACAATAAATGGTCTCATTCACTTCTAACTCTCCCAGATCTTGATATGCAGTAAATGCAGGAAGCATAAGTAAATGTATTGGTAAAAATTAGGGACGCTTCTCAAATTGCATTTTTCTTAGAATGGATATCACATGGCCACATTGCAACTTGACCTATTGGTACAAAGTAATGGCAGTTCTCTTTTTGCTAAAGTGATGAGGTGTCCACTTGGATTAAAGAGATCATTTCTTGCTGGGTGTCATGTTGCTCTGCTGCTGTACAGCAGAAGTTTGTATTTGTTTAAGGGACATGAAGGGAAAAAAAGGTGAAATGGAAAGAATGTTGCAGACTGAGTTTTCTCATTTATTTCCTGTATTTGTACCCCACTTTTCAGGCAAAATGACTTCCCGAATGGCTAATATACAATCAGTTAATACAAGACAGTCCCTGTATGCAGGCTTGCAATCTAAAAACACAGCACTCAATGGGGAAGGGACAGGCATGGAAGAGGAAAAAAGCAAATTCAGGCACCAATTCTTAAATATTTGTTCTTATAATGACCTGCTGTCATTGAAACAGTTCAGGGGTCGGAGGTGCCTGATGGAACGAGCCCTGATCTCTCCCACTGGTAAAATGGCGGCTGCCAGATGAAGGAGAGGAGGCCTGATGGAGACCTTCAACAGCCACTGCAACTTTTAAATTAGTACAGGCATACCCCGCTTAATGTTGCTTCACTTAACGTCACCTCGCTGTAACATACATGCTTCATATGCCTGTATTTCTCCAGAAACACTGCGATCGCACCACCGCAAATCAGCTGGGAGGTGCGATCGCGATCAGCTGAGAGGCGCGGTAGCGCAGCAGCAGAGGCTTTAGAGCGGGGCTTTGAGGCTTCGCATGAAGGAGAAGGAAAAATGTTTTAAAAGGTAGTGCTTCACTTTAAGGACATTTTCGGTTTACGTACTCGCTCTGGTCCCATTGAGTATGTTAATGCGAGGTATTACTGTATTACTTATGGTAGATTATGTTTGTAATCTGTCACCATAGCACAGATTGTAAACCAGGGCTGAAGAACCTGTGACCCTCCAGATGTTGTTGGACTTCAGCTTCCATTATGCTTGACCATTTGTCGTGCTGGCTGGGGCTGATCTACATTTGGAGGGCCACAGGTTCCTCAACTCTGGCTTAATGTGTACAGAAAAACTGAATTTATATAAAGTTTATTAGGCATTGGGTCAAGTCCTTTTCCCAGCCAAATAATGCTTACAGGCATCTCTTAAGCATAATGTGGATTTCTAACAGTTTTTGTTGCCTGGTCCATATTTATATTGGGGATACAGTTGGAATGGGTACTTCTTGCGATCATTGCCTTCATGAACGCTTCTGATATCTTTATCAGCATTCCTTGACACCTTATCTGTCAAGAGCTACTGCATAGACATTAATATGAGCTTTTCAAGATTGATAAGTATTTCTGGATTTCTTTTCATTAGTCTTCACAATGTATGGTTTCACTATTTACCATTTTTGTTGATCAGCATGAATACTGAACACTTACATGGGCACATGCTATATTATTGCCATTGTGAATTATTGCATGTGATACGCTTTTTACTTGCATAGTTTTGTGGTTTTCTGATAGTAGTGTTGTGATGGGTCTACCCAGGGACATGATAAGATGTTATGTAAAAAGGGAGATTGGTCTTCTTTAATCTCCATTTCCTGCAGATATTTTTAATAATCCACTGACTATATCTTAATTGGTACTGAAGTGTTTCTTGCTTAATTCTTGAAAATGATTTCCTAGTATCGCTTGGAGACTTTCACTGAATCAAGGTCCACTTTATGGAAAACAGAACCTTACGGGGGTAAGTAATGCTATGCTACACAAGAATGAGTATTCGTATGTAATTTGCGCTGGTAAATACTTGTCTGAGGCTACAATCCAACTGGCCAGTCAGTGGGGTGTAATCAGTTATGACTTATGTCACCCTCTGAATCAGTGACCTCCAACTGCATCTGTCGTGAACCACCCCGTTCAGATCTTGTAAGTTCAGGTCTGTGGCTCCCTTTATGGGATCAATCCATCTCTTGTTTGGCCTTCCTCTTTTTCTACTCCCTTCTGTTTTTCCCAGCATTATTGTGTTTTCTAGTGAATTATGTCTTCTCATGACGTGTCCAAACTATGATAACCTCAGTTTCATCATTTTAGCTTCTAGTGATAGTTCTGGTTTAATTTGTTCTAACACCCAATTATTTGTCTTTTTCGCAGTCTGAGGTATGCGTAAAGCGCTCCTCCAACACCACATTTCAAATGAGTTGATTTTTCTCTTTTCTGCTTTTTTCACTGTCCAACGTTCACATCCATACATAGAGATCGAGAATACCATGGGCTGAATGATCCTGACTTTAGTGTTCAGTGGTACATCTTTGCATTTGAGGACCTTTTTTAGTTCTCTGATAGCTGCCCTCCCCAGTCCTAGCCTCCTTGACTATTGTCTCCATTTTGGTTAATGACTGTGCCAAGATATTGATAATCCTTGACAACCTTTTGCTACATCGCTTCTCATCATAGTTCTATAGAAATGTAAAATACCCAGTGCTGTTTTTGCAACCTTCTCTTCCACTCTTCATATTGTACTTAGTTTCCTTTTTCACCCTGCAAAATAGCTGATAAAGTGTACTGTCCAGTCTCACCTACAAAGATGTTTGTGAGGGTTTTTTTTCTGAAAAATGACTGCATTGGTTTTTTAATAGTTAGGCTGCAAGCCTTCATTCTTACAGTAATTGCCAAAAGACTGAAGAAAGCTGCATAGCCCTGTCAAAGTTAGACATCAAGACTGTGTCATTGCATATAGAAGTGATGCAACATTTTTATCGCTCTGTGTGCGTGTGATATTAAGAGCTAGACAGCTGTGTAACCATATCATGTATATACAAGCTGAAAAGGAGAGGTGCCACGTAGTTTTGATAGAATTGGACAGTCCCCCATGGACACCCACCATGGTTTAAAGTGTTGGTATAGTGCGCCTGTATAAAGTAAAGAAGGCATTTTTTAATTTGGAGCTCCTAAAGTTTATTCCAAATCACTGTCTCAATAGAGTATCAAAAGCAGTCCGGAGATCAGTGAAGGCTACATACAAAGTTAGAGCGCAATTTACACTGTATTGCAGTTTTCTCTATATGATTATGTAAAAAGAAGCAGTGATCAATTGTAGATCTTGTTCATAAGGCAGTATATTATTGGTTACTACCTAGACCTGTTGGCTAAGAAATCCCTAGCATGGATTTTCCTAATGGGATCAAGTAGACTAACAAGTCTATTCTAATTGTTCTTGAGAAGTTGGGAAAATGGGAACATGGCAAATTTGAACTGGCAGAATTTTTTTAAATGTTTTTGTTTGTTAAACAAAAGAGGTTTTGTTAAACCTAGGCCATTTTTGCAACACAGCACTGGCTCCTGCCAAATGATAATTTGAAAATGGGAAGCCACACAACTATTTAAAAACATAGTTTACACTGGCATTCATGCAATGTCAAACCATGGATGGGAGCATCATTCTATTAAAAGAGGAGAAGAGGGGACAGGACTCTTACGAAGTAGGCACCCACTTGCAAAGTGTGGTTTTGTGGGGGCCACCATTATGCCTGCATTGGGCCACAGAGTTCTTACTTGGCTTGCATTATATGATAGAAAACTTAACCTTTTCTAAGTTCAGCCAAGATGATAATGTGATATAAGTGCAGCTGTCAGAAAATAGTCCAATCCAGCTTTCTTCTGCCTCAGGTGAAGCGATAGATTCCTACCTGTGCGGGACACCTGCTTTGCCTTGGGATATAAGAGTAGAAATTCCTGTCATGTTCAAAAATGAGATCAGGAGGATCAAAGTGCCTCACACATCATCACTAAAGGTAAACAGTTAATATATTAATGATTATGTTGATTTACATAAGTCTGCACATTTTGGCTGGTTAGGACCCTGCCTTCCCCTTCAGCACAGTCTTAGGCATTTTTTGTTTCCAAAGTAAGTGTCATTCAATGGGGATTGCTTCCAGGTAAGTAAAGGATTTTTTTTAAAAAAGATGTGTTTTTTAACGGTGTTTTGACTTGGGTTTGTAGATGTTTTTAGAGTTTTGTTGTTTGCTGCCCTGGAGGAAGGGCAGGATATAAATTTAATAAATATTGTTATCATCATCACCAAAAACAGTACTGTAGCTTTAGTCCCTGATTTATGCTGTGTTTCTGGGGTGTGTAAGGGATAGCCCCCTTCTCTAGTGTAAGATTTTTGCAGCTGGGTGATGGAGATTAGGGATTTTATTTTGGTGCCATCTGACCAAGGCATTCAAAGTGTTATGGCTACCTGCCACTAAACCAGCCAGCGCCATCCTTTCCCTCCAGAATCAGAAAGAAAAGCTGGTGTTAGTGATTTCTGGATGCCCCAAAACTGTAGGTGTTAAGGATTGCAATACATTAGGTGCTCTTCTAATCTACCACCCCACTCAGTCATGGCATGCATAGGTGCCCTCCCTTCTTGCCCTTACTGGGTCCTCTGCTGATTGTTCCAGAGAATAGTGCTTTATTTAAGAGAGAATAAAGATACTATAGATATATAAGCATGAACTCGCTCTCACAGCAAGCAGGGAATATAATTTACAAACACTGAAGCAGCCCAGATAAGAAAGATCATCATTACTCTGCCAGCTGAGTAACTCATGTCGCAAAAGCTTCTGGGCCTGTGTTAGCCTCAGATGACACAGGGTTCACCTCTAGATGGTCAATCATTTTGTGTCTCTTGCTTTTATGCCCTCTCTGTCCCTGTTCCAGTAACTCATTATATATTAATTTTATGTTGATTCTCCCAAGCAGTTTGGTCTGTATCCCCAGAAGGATGGGTTTTACCCTAAAGTCCATCCTCTGACCTAAGTTGTTTATCACCTGCTATTCCCTAATCTTAACCACAAAGACTCCGGATACATAGCCTGCATTTTTTTATTCTTGATCTGTGGCTACAAGCTATCCCCTTTTATGTCAGTAGCAGATTTTAGGATGAATGCTCAACTTAGAATGAATCTCTAACCAGCTTAGTTATACTTCCTCTTTTGGCTTCCTTGTTTTCCTTTCTTAGAACATTGGTGGTTGGCTAAATCCTGCCCACAAAATGTTCCTTCTTGTTTGTCCCTTTCTGTCACCGAGTTGTTTGTTTGCTTGTTTATTAGATTTATATTCTGCCGTTTCTCCCAATAGGAGCCCAGGGCGGTTTAGACACCGCTGGACCTTCATTCAAGGTCGCTCGGAGTGAAGAAGAGAAAAGCAGAATATAGTTTAAGGCAAATTAAATAGAAAATCATTAAATGCTCTTAATATCAGTTGCCTGCTCTGATTATGAGCAGCTTAGTATTTCCAGACAACTAGACCCAAATACAAGCAGTTGGCTCCATTTTAATGCTCTTCCTTTTTTTTTATTTTGAAGGGATGCCCAACGTGTGGGTGTTGTGGCAGACGTCCCTGCAATAAATGTAATGGCCGCACCAGGGTGAGTAGTTGTGAATAAGGGGGATGTTTTGGTAACCACAGTTTGAGAAAAGGTGATAAAATAGATGATAAAATAAAGGGTAGTGGAGGTGGAGGAAGAAAGTCGCAGTGCTGTTGTCTGTCCCAGTATTGTCCAAACAGCTGTTGTAAATCTTTATTAGTAGCACCGAAGTGAAATCCCAGAGATACAAGCTAGAAAGTCATTTTAATATTGATACAGTCATTGTGTTGGATAAGGGCTATCTGTTTTTCCTTCTTTACATTTATACGCTGATCTTTTTTTCCATACTTGGAAGCTTGAAAGAAACTTCAATTAATTATTACTATACAGTTGTGGACATTACAAATGTAAGTCACAACTATAAAAGCAAAAGTTAACAACCCATTCATTGGACAGTTAATAATTGTTGGTCCTTCCATTCAGAAAAATCTTGGTTAAGTAATTGCATTTTTACACGCATCATAAAAGTAGACAGGGATAATTTCTAATGGAATAGGTTATAAAATCAGTGGCATTACTGAGACCAGCATGTTCCATTCAATTTTGCTTTTTAAAAATTATTTTGAAACTTGAGAAATGTCAAATAAACCATATAAAAGAATTAAGGGTTACAAATGAAGAGATGCCATTCCCTAAAGGGCTATTTGAAACAACCCTGCCCCCAGGAAATCTTGGACAAGTAACTTCAAGCTGACACTGATAGGTAAAGTAGGGAAGTGATGCCTCATTAAAGACATCATGGAGGTCTGCTTTTGCCTAATGAAAGTTTGTTTGGAAATACCTGCTTATTTCTGACTCTTCTGTCTGTAATTAAACCCCAACAGGAACAGTGCTGGGTATGTCATGGAAGAGGATTCGGGAGCAGTGATCAGAGATGCTCCCACTGTTTTGGAACTGGAACTGTTATGTGCGTGAGTCAGTATGCAAAGAAATGCCAGAGACGTTCATTTTTATATGTCCTGTGGGTTTTGAATGTTGCATGAAGTGAGACAATTACCATGCTTGCCGGGCCTCTAAAGGTGAGATACCATGAATAGTCTGAGGGTAGCTGCTCATACTATTGAGGATCATTTTTTGCACAAGCATCAGATACTAGGATTCACAGTACATGTATACTATGTCAATGGGAATGGGAGAGAAATTTGATTCAGGTCACATTTAAAGGTGAGTCTATCAAATTCTCACTTTGAGAATTGAAACTCAGCCATCCTTCAAAATTCATGCTTATGTGAAATTTGTCATGTAGTTCTCCAACCAACCAATGTTTATAGAAATACATTATATTAGAGAACAGTGCATAGAAATTGACATATTAGCAAAAATAGAATACAAAAATGCATTTTATTAGGGGAAGTTTCTTGTAAAAATGTATACATTAGTCAGAACGGCATACAAAAATGAGTTTATCAGGAGAAATTTGAATGAGTTTATTAGGAGTAATTCAAATTTTCATGCGTTTTTTTTAAATTGCAAATTGCTGAAGCCATGTGGAGAACCATATTTAAAGTTAGAAAAATGGGAAGCTGAGAGAACCAAAACTGACAGGTCATTCCATCGCTACCCCCTTGCTGCAGAAATACCCAATAGCAGCACACTGAAATGAGGGCTGTAGTGTAACTTTCTGAGAACATATAAAAGTGAATGGAAGTCTCTTGTTTCATGTTTTTTTGCATTCAAAGAAGTATACAGTTGTGTCATAAAATTTGAATTAGTGTGAAAATTTAGGCATCTCTTGAGTAAATCAAGAATAGATCTTTGACTAGACTGTAGGCCTCAGTAATATTTGGCTGGTGATCTATAATTTTAAGCTTTTATGTATTTTGGTGTGTGTATATAATTGTTGTAAGCCACTATGATAGTTGTGAAATTACAGTATATAAGTATTTTTATAACTAAAATCATATAGCAGCCTTCCTGAAGCTAAATCTGGCCACTGCCATGATGGAGGAAGTGTGGGGAACCCTATTTAAAACTCCTTGAGTTCCATGATGAAAGAATATGTATGAATGAAATATATAGGGATATGTAGGAAATGGAAGCATATATATGAAGTAAATTCAAAAAAATTACCAACTCCTATCCCAATGATTCTCAAACTTTGGGGCATGCCACACTGCATATGTCTGTGTTTCTGTATCTGTTAAGCATATGCAACGGGACAGCATTTGTCTGATATTGGCCATGCTAGAAAATATTGAGAAAGAAGCCCTGCTTGTTGTGTGCCCTTAGGTCCAGCAGATGGTGCCATTACCGAACAGAAAAGTTGAACAAGAGTGCCAAGATTACTGTATTCTAATTTTTATCCTTTCCATTTTATGGACGTCACACAGGATAGCATGCTTTATGCCAAGGAGCAAATGCTATATAGAATTGTTAGTGTTAAATGTTAAACAACTATTTCCCAGTGGCAAATATCCCCTTTAGTTGGGAGAGAGATAGGGAGAATATGACCCTGCTTGTTCTTCTTGGTCTCTCAGAGGCTTTGATACTGTTGACCATGGTATCCTTCTGGAATGTCTTGAGGAGGTGGGGGTTGGGGGCACTGTGCTTAGTGGTTCAGCTCATGCTTCCAGAGCTGCTTCCAAAAATCAGCTGTGGGAAGCTACTGTTCAGCACCATGGGAATGATCCTGTGGTGTTCCGCAGGATTCCATCTTGTCCCCCGTGCTATTTAACATCTGTATGAAGCCACTGGGAGCTGTCATCAGGAGATCTGGAGTGAGGTGCCATCAATATGCAGATTATGCCTAGCTCTACCTCTCTATCCCATCTGAATCAAGAGGCAATAGAGGTGTTTAACCAGTGCTTGGAGGCAGTGATGGATTGGATATGGGCAGGGCCAGATTATCCATTAGGCTTAGTAGGCTGAAGCCTAGGGGCCCGGAGCTCTTGGGGGCCCGCAATCCGCGGAAGCAGGACAGGAGCCGCGGATTGTGGGACAAGAGCTTCCGAACTGCCCGCTATCCCCCCGCTTCACTTACCTTTTTCTCTGCTGTTTCTTGCAGTTTGCCATCAATCAAGATGGCGGCTGAGGTTTCCCTAAGGGGCTGAAGCCTCTGCCGCCATCTTGGTTGATGGCATGCATGCATGCTACACACTCGCATTGCTGCCATCAACCAAGATGGTGGCAGAGGCTTCAGCCCCTTAGGGAAACCTCGGCCGCCATCTTGATTGATGGCAAACCTGCATGTGCAGTGCGCGTAGCCGCAAAAAAAAAACGGAAAGGTAGGTGAAGCGGGAGATGGGATGGGACGACGGGCGGCTCAGAATCAGCCTAGGGGCCCTCCTCAGCCTAATCTGGCCCTGGATATGGGCCTATAAATTGAGGCTGAATCCTGAAAATACAGAGGTGTTGCGTGTCTGGAGTTCTCATGTCTGGGAGGTGGGAAAGTGGCCTGTTTTGGATAGGGTTGCTCCTTGAAGGAGTAAGTCCGCAGCCTGGGGGTACTCCTTCTTCTAACACTGTCAGTGGAGGTTCAGGTGGCCTGAGTGGCTAGGAATGCCTTTTTCCAGCTCCAGCTGGTTCACCAGGTTCTGCCCCTTTTGAACAGAGAAGACTTGGCCACAGTGCTCCATGCTTTGGTAACTTCCAGAATGGATTATTGCAATGTGCTCTACGTGGGGCTGCCTTGAAGATGACTTGGAAACATCAACTGGTCCAAAATGCAGCTGCCAGATTGCTGACAGGGGTTCATTATAGATCTCATATAACCCCTGTTTTAAAACAGCTGCATTGGTTGCCAGTTTGTTGCCAGGCCCAGTTCAAGGGGCTTGTGTTAGTGTTTAAAGCCCTAAACAACTTAGATCCCAAATATCTGAAAGACTGCCTCCTTCCCACAGACCCTCTCAGGTGTTGAGATCAGCAGAGGGGATCATTTTGGTAGTTCAGCCACCCTTGGAAGCTCGGGTGGTGGCGGCCCAGGAGAGGGCATTCTCTGTGGCAGCCTCTAAGCTGTGGAACTCCCTTCCCACCAAGGTGTGTCTGGCAACATTACAACTTTTGGCGAAAGCTAAAGATGCACCTCTTTACCCTGGCTCTCAACAACTGAGATGTATATTTTTAGGACCCACCCTGTTTTCTTTGATGTTTTTAACTGTTTTAATTATGGGTTTTAAAATTGTTATAACCTGCCCAGGGAATCAATATTGTTGTTGTTGTTATGTCCAAATACATATTGGGTATCATATTCTGTTTTCCTCTCTATGAAAAACTTTTCTTTTATCACATTTTCTTCACAGTTGCCAGGATTGTACTGGTATGGGAACAACAGCGTGCTCCGATTGTAAAGGAAAAGGACAATTGCTGATGTTCATTGAGCTGCAAGTTGAATGGCAAGTCAAGTCTTGTTGAAATAAAATGTGATGGAAAGAGGCCACTTCTAACTGTGTGAAAAGTTGGTTTTGTCTATGTGCTTTGAAAGTATAGCTGCTTGGGTTTGATGTTCGTCATCACAAATCAAAGGATCCAGTGTAGATGCTATGAATGGTTGCTCAACTGATCTTGAAACACTGGGCTTTCAGACCTATTGTCATTTAAGCTGTATAGGGCTAGATGAGGCATTGGCCTGACTGATAATATCACCACTGAAGATTATCTTCAGACATTGTGCCAGTTTTGTGACTTCATTCATGACCAGCTGCTGATGTGACACACTCCTCACATGTGACTGCACTATCTTTGATATATATTGGAGGTTGGGGCAGGCTGGTTGACCCCATGTTGTATCCTACACAAAAAGCTTGCATAACAGGGGGAACCTTTGGAGAGGGCTTGGTTTGGGATAGTTGTTGATTTGCTGTGTAAATAAGAAAGGTAATTTTGTGCGTTTTGCCTTCATAGGAAAAATAACATTTTTGAATATGTGGCAGATCAAAGATCTGAGTTTCCAGCTGAACTCTTCAAAACGGTTACTGGAGAGAAGTTGTTTGTTGATGAGCAGCATATGGTAATGAAACATTTCCAACAAAAGCAAAATACAAAGAGGAGCAGGACTGAAAAGGAACTAGCTTGCGTATTGATACATATTAATTAATGAACTTTTATGTCCAATATTCATAGGCTGCATTTCATAGACTGGTAATTTCCCAGATTACAAAAGCAAGTAGATGTCCTCTCCCATTAGCATTTTATAAATCTTATTTTTCCTTCACCTCTACTACTCCCCCCAAATAATGAAAACGATTATATTGATACAAAATTATGTGTTCCAACATGACATTTTCGTAAAGTCACCCAGAGCCTTTTAAAGATTTGGTGGTACAGATACATTAATATAGTATTACTACTTATACTGAGAGACTTTCAGCAAAGGTACTTGGTGGCTTACACCCACATCATATAGTAACTGCTCTTTTAGAAGTAGACATTCTCACAACCATTCAATATATTCAACCATTCAGAAGAATGACCATTTCTTCATCTATGCCTAGCGATCTGTTTGATGTTGGTTAAGACATAATTCCAAGATTTTGGATCATGTGGAATTTACCGAAAATGTGTATATAGTTTGGGAGAGGCTGAGGTATGCATTTTCTAAAGCGTCATCACAGGCCACAAATTATTGCTGGCCTTGGTAGTTAAGGCAAGGCTTGTGAACACCAGGAGCCCACCCTCCCTGTTGCCTCTGACCTCATGCAAACTCTCTGTGCAAGGTCAAGGGCAATCCCCTGCTCTCCTTCCTAGGTACAAGTTCATTGCTGGAGAGGGTATGAGGTTGTCCTTTCAGTTGTGGAAGCCCAGGACCTAGGGATATTCCCTGCCCCCCCCCCCCAAACTTGGAACTGGATAAATAATTTTGGCACTGAGTGACGGGTTCTTGGCCCACCTTGGCTGGGCAGTGCCCAAATGCTAACATCTGTCTGTGGAGTAGAATGTTAGGGCTTCCAGAACATAATTGTAGCCCCAACCCTCTTCTGTTTAACTTGAAGAACATCCCAAGTTGGAGAGGCTGGACTCTTGGTGTGGCGAAGGTGTTGACTGGAATTTTGGACTGCTCATTTGGATGGAACAGATTTACTAAGAGAGATCAAATTTGTAACAGGATTAAACTATCGGCAACAGAATGCAAGATTTCTCTAATAAGGTTTTTGCTGAAAACTACTCAGCCAGTAAACATTTCATAATTTTCCATATAAAACCACTGCTGATAATAGGAAGCTTACTTCTCCTCTTGATCATTTTTACTTTTGAGTCAAGGAAAGTGAGTGGAAGACTTGATCACTCATGGCCGAGTAAGATTGTCTTCCAAGATACAGTATTTAACAGTGGGTCCATACGTGACTGTGGAGCCAATTCTAGATCCACACAGCCTCCCACAGTGAGGACATAGGTTTCCAGATGGAAGATGGTTGCGATGAGGTTTTGTTTGACATGACTTCTGCATAGCTTGTTTGTCCCATTCTCCCTGTATTCGTGCTTCCAAGTTCATAGCACCTTTGATAATAGCTGACCTCCATTTGGGACGTTCATGGGCCAAGACTTTCCAGTTCTCGATGTTCATGTTACATTTTTTTAGATTTGCTTTAAGAACATCTTAAAACCTCTTTTGCTGTCCACCGATATTCCGTTTTCCATCCTTAAGTTGGGAGTAAAGTAGCTGCTTTGGAAGATTGTGATTAGGCATTCGAACAACATGGCAAGTCCAGCGAAGTTGATGTTGAAGGATAATTGTTTTAACACTGGTAGCCTTTGCTTCTTCCAAAATGCTAACATTAGTCCGTCTGTCTTCCCAAGTAATTTGCAGAATTTTCCAGAGGCAGCGTTGATGCAATCTTTCAAGAAGTTGGGAGTGGCGTTTATAAATGGTCCATGTTTCACAGGTGTACAGTAAGGTCGATAGTACAATGGCTTTGTAAATAAGCATTTGGGCTTCCCTGCAAATATCCCAGTCCTTGAACACTCTACACTTCATTCGGGAGAATGTAGCACTCGCAGAGCTCAGAGGATGTTGAATTTCAGCATCGATGTCAGCTTTTACAGAGAGATGACTGCCAAGATAGAGGAAGTGATCAATGTTCTCTAGCGTCACACCATTAAGCTGGATTGATGGTGCTATGAGGGACTAGTTCACACCTGTTGATGAAGCACTTTGGTTTTTTTTTAATATTAAGTGAGAGCCCAAGCTTTCCTTATGCTTCTGCAAAGACATTTAGGATAGTTTGAAGATCTTTCTCTGAATGTGCGGAGACTACATTGTTATCGGCATATTGAAATTCTATAACAGAGGTTGACATTACTTTTTGCTTTCAGCCTACTGAGATTAAAAAGCTTTCCATCTGTTTGATATATGATTTCCACACCAGTAGGAAGTTTCCCCTCAATAAGGTGTAGAATCATAGCAATGAAGATAGCAAATAAGGTAGGAGCAATGACACATCCCTGTTTTACGCCTGATCCAACTCTGAATGGATCACTCTGAAAGCCATTGTTATCCAAAATTGTCGCTGTCATGTTGTCATGAAGGAGTTGCAAAATATTTACAAATTTATCAGGGCAACCAGTTTTCAGAAGGATGGTCCAGAGAGCAGTTCGATTCACAGTATCAAAGGCCTTCGTCAGATCAATAAATGCCATATGTAAAGGTTGATTCTGCTCCTGGCATTTTTCTTGAACCTGTTGTGCAGTGAAGATCATGTCCACTGTCCCCCTGGAAGGGCGGAAACTTTTGAGATTCAGGGAGGACATCCGCTGAGATTGGGAGGAGATTTCCAAGGATCCTTGCAAGGATTTTACCTGTGGTAGCAAGAAGAGATTGGTGGACTGGGATACACCTGGTAGGCCAGAAGCAGTCTAGCTTGCATCATCCCATATTGGCATCAGGGCTTTTGTCTACATTTTACTGGCCTTGCTGTAGTGTATGCAGAGGCCCTTCTTGGGTAGTGTGTAGCTTGCATTTTAAGGATCAGCCATGGTTTGTGTCTACATAAGGTGATGAAATAATTGCCAGACCATTTTTGCACATTGGTGTGGATTTTCTGTTCATATGTCAATTTCATAGGTAAATCCAGTGATTAGTTTCCCTGACAGTGCCATCAATCAAGCCTCTCGCAATGCCACTGAACAACATCAGGCTCAGTTTGCATCCGCAGCACGGATACTGAGGCAGGCAAGTGGAATGAATTTTAACAAAAATGTCACTGAAGTGGTAGCTCTCAGTGTTTGTGTGTTAAGGGATTTCTGTTGTGTGAGAAAGGAAAGGTTCTGTGTGCTTTGGAGGGTATCTCCTGTTGCATGCCTGGAGCACCTCTTTCCCAATGAAGGTCATAATGAAACTTCTGCATGTGCTGGTCTATACAGCCCTATTTATTTGTTCCTCCATGTATCCACTGAATGTGTGGCATATAATTTGCCCCAAACCCCTTTGGGAAACTGGCTCCCTGACTCATGTTCTTCTGATGATTTAGGCATATAAGTTGCCATAAATGTTCCCTGAACCGAAGAACTAAGGCTGCACTGCCCCTGTGGCCCAAATTCATCATTCCTACTAGTGAGACCAAGGAAGGTTTACAGTGACTGGCAGGTTAACCTGAAATCATCAGATCCGCCAGGACCTGTTTCTGATGCTATTTGACAATCCAATATAAATTATGTGTATGTTTGTTGTGTAAAAATCACACCAACCTCCTAGTTCTGCATGAAGCATATGATTTCACATACTGGCTTCTTAAGAATTTGGAGCCCAACAGCACAGATATGCTCTTTATTCCTACTGGCTAGCTCTTGTAGTTGCATTCAGAATGATTTGCCTTCTTTGTCACAATAAACAGCAGTCAGTTTGCGCTTGTTTTCCCCAGTCCACTGAAGGGCAGTGAAGAAGAGATGGAATGCTGCTGCTATTTTGTGGCTGCCGCTTGTTCCTAGAAAATGTCACATTCCATTTACTGTCCCTTATTTGTGCCCATCATGCCAAAGAATGTATACTCAGTCCAAAGGCTGCCGTAGTTCAGCATCTTCTACTAGCACATAATTCTTATAAATCATTCAGGGCCTTGTATGTTTTTCCAGTTTAGGAATCAAGAGCATTGTGGGGCCTAGTTCTAATACTGCCAGCACCCTAGGCCAAGTGATAGTTGGGCCATACAGTAGGTTTGGGGAAACTGTGGCCCTCCAGATGATATTAGACTCCAGCTTGCATCACCCCAGCCGGCACAGTGTTATGGGCTGTTCAAGGTTCATTCACAAGATAGAGATGGTTTGAGGCCATTTCAACGGCCAATGGGTTGGGACAACATCTGGAGGGTTATAGATATCCTGTGACTTGTCATGCGGTGATACAGGAGAATGCAGTGCCTTTGTATGCAGGATATACCTGAGTCTTGCATTCCTTCTATATATTAAAAGATGTAGAAGGATTTAGAAGCCTAACTGGAAATAGGCCTTAGTTGGTTTGCTGAACTTAAACAATAGGTCTGAAAATAAAATTAATTTAGGTTTGAATGTTTCTGTAAATAGTACATTGCTGTTTAGACTGTAAAAGTATTTTCTTTGTTTTACAGAGGCAAACTATTGAGCTGCTATTTCTTACTAGGGTGGAATATCGGTGGCATGGAAAATCCCACTCCTATTACGTTTATGGAAATGAACACCAGGTGTATGCAGAGGATTATCCAAGAAAGTGTTGCTGCACTATCCTGTGATGTAACGGACCATTGCAACCACCGTAAAAACAACAACAGTTGATTAAATCTTGTGGATTATTAGTGTTCCCTTCCTCTACCATTGCAAAGATGTATCACTGAATACTAAAGTCAGGATCATTCAGACCATGGTATTCCTGATCTCTATGAATAGATGTGACAGTTGGACAGTGAAAAAAGCAGAAATGTGGTGCTGGAGGAGAGCTTTGCACATACCATTGTTGCTTTTGTTATGTGCCTTCAGGTCTATTACGATTTATGGCGACCCTATGAATCAGTGACCTCCAAGAGCATCTGTAGTGAACCACCCTGTTCAGATCTTGTAAGTTCAGGTCTGTGGCTTCCTTTATGGAATCAATCCATCTCTTGTTTGGCCGCCTTTTTCTACTCACTTCTGTTTTTCCTAGCATTAATGTCTTCTCTAGTGAATCATGTCTTCTCATGATGTGTCCAAAGTATGATAACCTCAGTTTCATCATTTTAGCTTCTAGTGACAGTTCTGGTTTAATTTGTTCTAACACCTGATTATTCTCAGTCCATGGTATCCGCAAAGCTCTCCTCCAACACCGCATTTCAAATGAGCAAAGGTGGTTCACGACAGATGCTGTTGGAGGTCGCTGATTCATAAGGTGACATAAGTCATAATTGACTTGAAGGCACATAATAACAATATATAGAACTGTGGGTGGACATATAATAGCACCAGCTCTGGAGCTGTATAATAATAATAAACTCATTCCATAACTCTGTGGGGCCCAGGTCTGGGCCTCTGGTGATTTAAATGCCTTAGAGATAGTCCAAAACAGGATTATACCCCATTGACTGACCAGTTGGATTGTAGCCTCAGACAAGTATACACCAGCGCAAATTACATACGAGTACTCATGTAGCATAGCATTACTTACCCCATAAGGTTCTGTTTTCCATAAAGTCAACCTTGATTCACTGATTTGTAGGGTCACCATAAGTCGTAATCAACTTGAAGGCACATAACAACCACCATTGTTGTTTTAAAGACATTCATTGACACAAGAATTATGGAGGAGGTTGTCCTTTTTTTAAAAAAGGCATAAGGACTGACAACTTGCCAAACTTTAGGATTATAAATTCAAAGTGTGCTGTAACTTTTTGCATGAATGTTGGAGGAATAGATTTGTAGTTTACTGTTTAGCTTTAAGGTTTCAAAGCATAACAAAGTGGGACCCTGCAACAAAATGTTGCTGTGTAGAGTGCTTCTATTCAGCTGTCCAACCACTCTATTCCTTTCCCTGCCTCCTCCTCTCTCACCTCCCTCTGTCATTTCACAATTCCATGGCCATTGACTATGCTTATTACACTGTTTTTCTTGGTACCTAATATTTTACAACCCCCCCAAATCCTGATTATATAATTCAACTATAATCTATAGTATTGTGTATGAGTAATATTAACTAGCTTTACCTCCAGTTTAACAAACATAAATGAGAGGTTTTTCAGATTCATACTTTACTGCATCCATTGCTTCCTTGGGTAGTCAGCCAACAGTTCCATATGGTCCAGATACTGGTTAAGGTTATCCCAGATATGGGGGACAGACTTCCAGTTGATGCAGCCTAATGATGTAGAGAGGATACGTGTAGTACTGCATCTGACCACATGCCCTCTGGACCTCTGGTCTTCCTGTCTGGTCAAAGCTAGGCAGAATGGAGTGGTTCTAAGGTGGTGTGAATGCACAAGAGTCAACCAGAAGTTGGGCATTTAGTGTTGCTGGTCCCACGTTGTGGAACACTCTTCCAGCAGAAAATTGGAAGGAGGCATCTTCACTTTTTACTTTCAGGAGTCTCTTGATGACTTTTTTATATGTATAGTGACAGACCTATGCAGTTCAAAATGTTCTTGTTTGGCCCCTCATTTTACTGATAGTTTTGTATTGCCTATAATGGGTTTTTTTCACATTTTTCTGTTGCTGTACACTACCTTTAAATTTTATGAGAGGGTAGTATACAAATACTTTTATAAATAAATGAATTCTAATGACAATTTTTCTTGTACTGTCAGTTATCTGAAAATTGAACCCAGTGAAATGTGCCCTGATTCTAAGCCCATTGATGGAAGTTCTTGGCAGAGGGGTCTACGAGTCTGATATAGTTAATTGTTAAGGTGAACCATTTCCTCCAACAGCAAAGGTGGTGGGCTCTAGACCAAGGAGTATGCCCCCCCAAAGGTCCTGTTTCCCTGCTCACAGAAAACACCCCATTTATGCAAAAAAATATTAGGGGGGGAGAGAAAAGATGGGAAAGACAGTGGATTCCTGTTCTCTGATTCCAATTTCTGTGGCCAGGATCATTTAAGGTCAAGGGTTGGGAAACCTGTGGCCCTCTGGGTCTTTTGGATTACCACTCCCATCATCCTTGACCGTTAGCATGCTGACTGGGACTGATGGGAGTTGCGTGTCCAGCAGTGTATGGAAGGCCACAGGTTCCTCATCTCTGCTCTGAACTGTTACACGGACTGCCATCTTAAGAAGGGCCATTTGGAGGAAGCTAATTGGGATAAGAGGGGAAAGTGTGTTGTCCAATCCAAATGAACACTTCTCAAAGTTCTATTTAAGCTGCAAAGGGGGCACCCCAATACACTGCAGGGAAGTCGGTATATTCCTTTCAGTGCATAGTATTGGGGAGTTCATGGTTAGTTGCTGCTGCCCCCAAACTGCTTTGTTGAGGTATTGGAGGGGGAAGACTCCATCATTGTGCCTTTTTAAACAAAACAACAAGGTTGCATTTTATATTGTCATACAATATCCAGTGTCTTTCACAAAAACACCCTGCATAGAATCAGGGTTGGGGAAACTTTTTGGCCCAGTGGGCCAGATTTTTATTTTCCCACACTCCTGTGCCTCAACTTTGACAGGTGGGAGAGACCACCCACCTGACAGCCATCTGACAGCATAATCATGACAGGTGGGTTGTCTTGCCCACCTGACAAAGTTGGCTCAGCGGGATGGGGGAGATAGTGACTAACCCAGCAGGAATGAATCAACTGATGCGCAGGTAATTCAGTCCTACTTTCTGCAGGGACTGGATGCTTGAGCAGCCGATCCTGCCACTTCCCTGCCTGCCGTACACCTGACATCACGAGTGGGATAGGTGGCGTGGTTTGGGGAAACAGCCTTGCAAGCCAAATGGGGAGGCAGGGCAAGCCAAATCTGGTCCAGAGGCTGGGGGTTCCCCACTCCTCTGTGCTTTATATCGGGTGGGGAACCTCCGTCTCTCCTAATGTTGGACTTCCAATGCTCAATCCATCATATCCAGCATGATCAATGGCCAAGCATGATGGGAGCTGGAGTCCAGCAGCATCCGGAGGGATATAGAATGTGTACATGGGGCTGTGTTGGTGCTGAGGCTTACCTGTTTTTCTTTCATGATGAGGATGAAGGTTCACACAATTGGATGTATCTCTATATAGATGGAAAATTTCCATATATAGGAAGGCATTGTACACAATGTCCTCTGTATGGATATGAATGGACAAATTACACTGCAGAAATAAATAGTGAATACTGACTAGAGGACATCTTTAGAAGCAAAGCAGCTCCCCCACAAAAATAAAACCCTAATGGAGTTTTAGGAGCACCATGATGTCACTGGTTGTGGAGGTAACTATTCCTATATGAGAGGGACTTAGGGTTACCAGGTCAGAAGCATCCCAAACCCTGAGATTTTGGGGGCAGGCTTGAGTGATGTCATAAGGCAGGACCAAGTGATATACTGGGGCAGGTCCAAGTGATGTCATTAAGCATGATACATTAAACAACCACAGTTGCTTGGCACATACAATTCATACAAAAACATTTATCTGCTTGGAATTCAAGATATAAATCTTAGCTAAAAGATGGAGCCTGGGTAGGGAACATTTAATCTAGCCAATTCGCTTCTGACAAAAAGGGTTCAAGTGCCCTCAGGCCAGGCTAGGCCAGTCACCAGAAGGCCATTGTAGGAAGAAAGGAGCCTAGTGTTGTGGAGCTGTTAGATGGGAGCACTCAGGAGTAAACATGGATGCCCCCGAAGAGCTGCAATTCTAAACACTAAGGGACTAAGCCCCATAGTCCTCAATAGGATTTACTTCTCAGTAGATATGGTTTGGATTGTGTTGTTGGTAAATCTTGTCTAGGGATCCTCTGCAAAGATATCCATATCCAAGTAGGGTTGGCAACCCCCTGCCTGGAATGCTCTGCCTCTACCTTTTAACATCCAAATTTCTTTACAGATTTGACCCTTCACTTCAGAAAGAGGTCTGAGTAATGGGTAAGAAGATTCTCTACCCATTTCTGTCTCGCCTGTGGGGTGCTATAAACTCACTTTATCAGCCAACCCAATTCCAGTGAATATAATTGACAGAGAGAACGCACACATGATTTGGTCTACCTTCATAGGCAGCAGCTTGGGAACAACAAAAATTGCAGCCACGCTGCCCAGTATGTGAATTCTCTTTTACCATTATTGGACAAGAAACAAACAAGGTGCATCATCAGTGGGTTTAAGAAGGTTGAGTGGAGCGCTCTAAACCACTGTTGTTGCTTCTATGGATGAAAAGGAGTGAGGATAAAGGTAAATGAAATGCAAATAGAAAAAGAATAAAAGACAGTGATGATTTCTTAAATGCAGTACCATATCATTCCTACGAGTAAGGCAGAAAACTAAGCATCTCACAACCAATCAGGATTCCTAACCAAAAACAGGAAAAATGAAGAAATATTTGTATAAGCATGACTATCATATATTATTTACACAACCTGTAAAAGATATTTATAGTGCAATCCTACATTTTTTTATTCAGAAGCAAGTCCCAATGTACTCAGTGGGGCTTACTCAAATAGGGACAGTACTGCACCCTCAAGTGATAAGCAACTTCATTCACACAACACAAAATTCAGACTCATGCCACTTTAAGCTGTTTTGCAACTGTTTATACTTGTTATTATGGTGATTGGATTTTAAAGGGATTTATTCTTGTGAGCTGCCTTGGTTTCCAGACTGCAACCCTACCTCACAGGGTTGTTGGAAAGATTCCCATACACACACACACACACACACTTTGGAGATATAAAAATACATACACCCCATATAATAGTTTATTGACAAAACCAGTTGATCATTGCAGAACATAAAAAAAAATCAGTATTCATTTCCTACTTGAAACGTAAGCCTCAAAAGTAAAAACCGTTCCTATGTATGCCTTTAAGTAACTCTCTTGATGTTTGTACCATGTGTGAAGATTGTTAATGTAGGAATGAACATGGGAAAGAATAAGTATTATTGATTGAATTTTCATATTATTTTTAAAATACGGTGTTGATTTATCTATTGTATGCATTGTATTTTTGCTGTATATTTCTTATGTAATTTGTTTGGTAATATGTTTTATTATATGTTGTTCACCACTCTGGGGGCCTTTTGGCCAAAAAGTGGTATATAAATAAAATATAATAATAATAATAAAAAGCAGTGATTCCTAAGTAAGCCCTGCCTAATTGCTTTAAAAATAGGATTGGAGAGGGAGAGAAAGATATACAACGCAAATACAATTATTTCCTATGTTCATTCAAACATCCCATCAATTTACAGCACAATCCTAACAATGTCTACTCAAAAGGAAGTCCTATTAAATTCAATGAGGTTTACTCTGGGTATGTTTACTCTGGGAAAGCAAGTTCTGGATTAAAGCTTCAATTTGGGAAGTTTGCACAACACTGCCCTCTTCAAAATTTAAACCTGACTCTTACACACAAGAGAGAAAAAGACTGAAAGCTTACTTACACAGTCTGAGATGTTCAGAAAAGCAGGAAAAAGCATGCTTCTGAGCCTTGGGGCAGTCAGTGCCTCTCGGCCTCAGAGGGAGGCAATGGTAAACCCCCTCTGAATACCGGTTACCATGAAAATGCTGTTCATAGGGTCGCCATAAGACGGAATTGACTTGAAGGCAGACAATTCAGTTTGACTCTACATTTTTGGCTCTATAATTCCTAGTCAATCACAACCCTGATTTCTTATTGGCTAAAAACCTGAAAGAGCAGGGATTAGAGCAGAACTTAAAGCAACTAAGAAGTTTCAGGGGGTGTGGCTGATGTTTTGGTGTATATCTCTGGAACCAGATGCCACCTAGAAACTTAATTTTTTTTAAGTGAAAGCTGAAAGTCCGGAGATTAAGGTGAGTCACCCGGAGACCCGGAGGGGACCCCCAAAAACTGGAGTCTCCGGCTGAAAAACGGATTCTAAAGGGTTTAGAAGGAAGAACCTGACATACTGAGATGTCAGAGATGAGCAAAACTGATGTTAAGGTTTATCTTATTAGCAGCAAGGTTCTAAGACAGCCTTTCCCAACTGATGTGCCTCCAGTTGTTGTTGGACCACAACTCCCATCTTCCTGACCATTGGCAATGCTGGCTGAGGCTGATGGGAGTTGTGGTCCAACAACATCTGGAGGCACACTGGTTGGGAAAGGCTGTTCTAAGGATTTCTTGGCAGTTCAGAATTCTCCACATTGTATGTGTGCTTCTGTAATTCACATTCTTCAACTACTTGGTTTAATTCAGGGCTTAGGTCTGACAATCTCTTTTAATAAGGCCTTTTTTCTCTGAGGTCAAAAATATGCACACAAAAAATACTGTTGTAGGTTTCTTGGGTTGTGAACTGCCATCTAGTGGCGCAAAGAAGTTTCTCTCCCTGCACTTCTTGGCAAAGCTACATTTAAAATGGAAATTAACTGGAGCATAAAGTTTATAAACTTTTTTCTCTGCTTGAAAAGGTGATATTCAAGATGAGAAGAGGAGGCTTGGCATAAAAGGTTTAAAATACTGTGTGACTGAGATTCAAAGCTCTCTAGGTTTGAGTGGATGTGGCTGGTGCTTCTCATATGGAGCTGCTTGGAGGAGTGCAAATTAATTACTCTTGTCATCCTCAGGTTTTCTCTGCCTTTCAGATAATAACATTTGCCCTAATCCAGTTAATGCAATCCTGCATAAAATCCCATAGAACCAAGTGGGAGGTTTTTGTAAGAATGCATGGGACTGAGCCATCCATTTCACTGAAAGAAAAACTGATTTGGAGTATGTTCCATTGGGATTTGTTAGCAGTGCCAAATGTAGGTCTCATTGTCTTTAGTCAGATTTAGGCTGCAATCCTTTACCCATGTATCTGGGAATAAGCCTCACTGGACTCAATGACTCTTACTTTTGAGAAGACAATTGTGCATTGTGCTGTAAGTCTTGATTTAACTTTTCCTAGACTGAGGCCATTCTCAGTAGTAGAATAATCAGCCTGGAGGTTAAACCTGCCTTTGCAGCAGGAAAACCAAAGTGACCACCATTAGCAAGTAATGCTGGTGTAAAGAAATAACACATTAATGTCAGAATTATTAGTACATCATCTTCTACTAACATAACACCATATATTCAGAGCATTTTTCTGCATATAAACTGATCACGCAACAATATCCATATGATATTTACAGTGTGGAAACAAAATATATTACATGTTTAATTTTTATGTACTACAGTTGCAGAACACAGCCCGTTATGAAAATGCAACCTGCATCTAAACTCATGACAAGATCGTCAATACCAACAAAGCAGAGTGAATGAGACATGCAAGGCGATAGACTCTGGCTACAGGGCTATATGCCCTTATCTGGGAGTAAGGCCAGGTGAACAGAGTGGGACTTATGTCTGAGGAGATATGAAGAGGACTAAGCTGTCAGCGTGTCCCACACCAAAATGCCGCTATTCTTGGAAGAATGCAGCTATCAGCTGGCAAGTTCCACTGATTCAGCTATGGGCTATTGAATATTGTAAGCTATGGGAATCATGCTGCACTTTGTAATGTTTTTTGCAATGCTTAAGGCACACAGGTGATAACGGGCAACAGCATAAGCAGTCTAAAACTGGGCAAATGTGATTTCACATTTCAGTACAGCCCTTGTACTTGTGCTGCTTTTGGTTAGCCTTTTTCCAGTTCTATATTGTCACCTAGTGGTCACAATATATATATTTTCTCTATCCATCATGGCAATGCCAACAAAGCAAAAACAGATGTAACATTGTCACTGCACTAAAAACCCACATACAGGGAATTGGGCAGCTATAGTGAATGCACCAGGGGAGCAGGAGACCTGACCTCCTCTCTGAGATATTTTACTGCCCTACAAATTGGTCAAAATGCAAACACAATTTGGGTTGGTCTTTCACAGTCCAATCCACTTTCTATGTCGCTTGGAAGAATGTGGTAACATGTGCCTGTGAGGGGAGGGGAGAAGAGGAGGGGAGGGGACAGGGGATTTTTCACATTTTGCCATGTTAAATTAAAAATACCCTCCCCTACCATTCTGCCACTTCTCATAAACTCATTTGAAAATAAAATCTTACAAAACCTGTAGTCCTGTACACAGAAATGCTTGTTTAACAACCTTCTAAGTTTTCATGGTGATACACAAAACAGTCAGAGAGAATCTATAGTTGAAAGTCTAAAACACAAGGAAAGCAATCAACAAACAATCAACCAACTGTTGGACTTTTTTCTGTCAGTGGTCTCATAATTTGTTGAAATTAATTAAAACTCAGCCATGTTCACAGAGTACCGGTAATCCTATTGCTGACCTTGCCCCATACTCTGACCTTCATCTTCTGCAGTTTAAAAGTTTTCAAAAAATGTCCCTGATGTGAAGTCATTGCTCAAATCCCTGCTTGCTTCCATGAATTTTGACCCCTGTCTGGTTGTGACTACACATGAGCCTCTGATCGGACTGATCTTTGTTTGCTGCTCTGGACGTCAAAACCTGCCTGTCATAGACCATTCAGACATGGGGTTTATTATGTTAGTTTTACTGATTATAATGGTAGCACTTATGTCCTGATTTCTAATGCTGCTTTCATTAGACATAGTAGTACCTGTAGCATTATGGAATGGTGGCTTTTTGACCAATATACCGCCTTGTCATGCTTAGTGTCATTCATACCAGTGGACGTGGTCTGGGGTGGGTGAGAAATTTGATTCAATTTGCATTTCAAGCTGAATCTAACAAATTCACACTTTCTGAAACAATTTGAAAACCAAAACACAGCCATCCTTTGAAATCCGCACTTTTTCAAGTTTGGCAATGCACTTTGCCAACCAATGTGTACAAAAATCCATTTATTAGGGAAAGTGTGTGTAAAAATGAATATATGAACAAAAATAACATACAAAAATGCATTATATTATGAGAAATTGTTTGCAAAAATGTGTACATTAGCCAAAAGTGCGTACAAAAATGTGTTTATTAGGAGAAATTTGCACTAAAACGCTGGAGAAATTTCATGAGCTTTTTAAAGAAATTGTAAATTGCTGCAGAAATGTGGAGAACTGAAGTGAAGATTGGAAAGATGAGAAACTAAGAGAACTGAAATTGACAGATCTTTCCTTCCCTAGCATGGTGTGACACAAGAATAAACATCATTGGACATGTTGTTACTCTCCCACCCTTTCAGCAGATACACATTTCTGTTCCCCCATGTTTTCCCCCCTGAAAATGATTGGAAAGAACTGTATGCTGGCATGCCACACAAAATTTCATCTTTACTCCCACAATATTCTGGGTTAATGGGGCTGCAAACAGATTTTTTCTGGAAGCAATTAAAGGAGCACTGAACCAAGTTCCACTAGATTTCCAGAAGTGACTTTTAAGTCATGTGGAAGATCAAATAAAATGTGGAGATTATCAGATAAACATTGAGAAAACAGAATAAACTGCTGTCGAAACGCAGCCTCACTTGGACTGACAGTCAGCTCCCCCAGAAAGGTCTCAGAGCCTGGTTTATTTATTTATTTATTGCACTTGTATACCGCCCCATAGCCGAAGCTCTCTGGGCGGTTTACAGCAATCAAAAACATTAAAACAAATATACAATTTAAAACACATATTTTAAAATCAATTAAAAACACAATTTAAAATTTTTAAACAATATAAAAACAATTTAGTCCTTTAGCAATAGCCTCTGTACCTCTGAGGTTTTGAACAGCCACAAAATTAATCTGGGATTAATGTGCTTTGGAACATTCATAAGAGTGCGGAAGCCATCTGTCTACTCACATTGCTTTCACTGGGGTGAATTCAGAGGGACTTCTACAGCTTTGATAATGCATCTGGCATCCAGACCCTCTTATCCTTGTTTGCTTCTCTTGAATTCAACACGTGTTTATTTTGGACCACACACTTGCTTCTGGCCCACTTGGACTGACAGCCAGCTCGCATGGGGGTAGGGGTGGAAGCTCCTCTGGATCTGGCTCAGATAAACATTCAGAAGTTTATTTGAATTAATCACCCAATCCATATTCTAACACAATTATGAACCAATACATCATAAAGCATGACTGGTGTTTGACTGCACGGTGAAATTCATATTGCTCTTGCATGCTGCTGTTCTGTTAATTTTGTGATTAATTGGTTTTGTGGTTGTGATTTTATTATATTAATGATAGTGTATTTTCTTTTAAATATTTTGGTAACCTGCCCTGGGACCATTTGGGGAAGGGCAGGCTATTAATAATTTGAGAATCGGGTGATTACATGAACTGGAACTAATCTGGTGTGAAACCACTCTAAGTAATCTTTGGTTTGTAAAAAGAACTTCTTTGTGGTTAATTCTTGTTTGTTTTATATATAGTTCTCCATTTCCTGCAGTGGCTAATGAGATGCCATCAGGAAGGCCACAAGCAGGCATGAGTGAAATGGTCATTCTCTGCTCTTATTCCCCAGCGGTTGGTACTCAGAGGCATGCTGACTCTGGTATGTAACATTGAAAACCATTAAGATTTCTTTTAAAAATAAATATGTATTAACATTTAGGGGAACCCCTGCTTTCTCTTTTCTTTCAAAACTGGATATTTGTGTTTCCTACAAGCATTTAGTCAGCACTTCTGTGTGGTAAACCCTGAATGTGCACAAATGGTATTTTTCAGAGCCGACAACCACCTGGAATTAACTGTAAGACCAGTTAACTTGACCCTGCAGCTGTCGAAGTCAGTGATAACAAGGAACTGTTACACAATCAACACCCTGCTTACAGGAGGCACAAGCTAAGAAAAAGCCTTCTCAACCTTGTGTACCAATTGAGTAGGAAGCTGCAATCCGACAGGGTCTGTGCGCGGTGTCCTTGTATACTTCCTCCAAACATACCAACTTCCTCAGACAGCAGGAGCTTTCTCTCTCCCCACCAGGAAAGACGACAAGTGCTGCCTTTCAGTAGCAATGGAGAAAGAACTGCTTATTGGGTGAGTTATTTAAAACAAATGATTTTGTTCTGCTAAGTAAGCTCAACGTGATACATTTAGAAAAATGTTGGAAACTAACATGACAGTTATGGCTACAGATTAGGAGGAAAGGAGGACTCATCTTTATCCGTATATTAGTGGCATTGGTAAAATACCATTCACAGTGCATTTTCATAGTGTTTCAAATGGAATCCCCTGCCAGATTTTGTATTCCCCCCCCCATGCTGGGAATGTTTTTGTTCCCAGTATAACAGTCTGTTCAGTTTTCAATGTTTATTGTTTTGGTTTTTCACCGTATGTCCCCATTATTTTCATAAGATCGTTACTTAGGACAGGGCAAATCTGTGGATGCTGCAACAAGATTCTATGGCGTGGAGTGCTGTTGTTCAGGATTCTTGACACTTCATACGGTCAGTCAGCATTCTGTGGCCACTGAGCATGCTCAGTAGCAGTCAGTGGGACAGCAAAGGTGAGGCGGTGTTGCATACCTGGCATCCAAACACCAAGCATTGCTGCCATTTACTGAGAGGGGGATGAGCAAGGTGCAGTGCAGATGAGACAGTGGAGCCAATCCGATGCTCCTGTTGCTGGGCCACCACCATGCCCACACCGTGTTGTGTTCTCTGTGACACCCCTCCCCCTCTCCCTCTTGGTAAGAAGCAGTGATGCTTGGTGTCCAGAAGCCAGATAGGCGACAACACTCTGCCACTGACCACTACTGAGCATGTTCAGTCCTTATTGGACTGTGGCTTCACCTCCTCCCCTTAGAGTTTTTTGTCTAAAGATTTTTTTGTACTTCTGCAAACGCTGGGTTTCCCCAAGGCTGCTGACACCCCCCTCTTGTGTGTGGATGGTATGGTTTTGGCTACATAAGGATTGACGCTGAGGAAACTTGATTACCGTCAGTATATATGATGGTATTCAAGCCAAGAATTGTAACTGGATTGTAACATATGTACAGGAGACTGTTTGTGTGTTCATATATCCCAATACATATTTGGCTTCTCCAGGGTAAAGATCACATTAAGAGCTGGTATGCTTTTGGATGCAGATGCATACTCCTCTGTTTAGAAGTTGCAATCTATGTGAGAAGGTTGGGGTGGGTAGATAGGACTACAGATGAAATTCCACATACCGCCCCCCTGGCCAGGCGTCTGCCCAGACTGACCATCTGCACAGGCTAAGGAAGTCAGTAATACTTTGTTATACAATGAACAATTGTGTTTCTTCACTGTGGAAAAACCCATGCCTCCTTATCTCTGCAATCAAGACTTACAGCCCAGAAAGTCACAAGACAGGAATATCCCAAACGTGCATTGTCAGTCTGGCCTAGCCCATGCTTAAGTGTCCTTACCTTTTGGCCTCAGGGAATAGCAAACCACCACATTGAATAATGAATGTCCAAAGTTTTTTTCAAAATAAGTTCTGTGACATTCTTTTGTCTGCCTTCTTCCAATCAGAGACAAAAACTATGCAACCTATGGAAGTAACCGTGTTCTCTCCCCAAGGATTGCACAAGGTATGACAAGAGTTAGTCAGCCTCATGCTGACATAAGATAGAGTTAGTCAGCCTCATGCTGACATAAGATCTTAATGCTGTTTTCAAGGAAAATTAGCCAGAAGGGCAGAGTCTTCACAGTCTCCTGGTTGTTTGATGACTCAGTGTCAAAATAAATGACAATGCAACTGTCACACACATGCACATTCACTTGTATAGGAAAAGTACTGAGTGTTGTTTTTCTTAGGGCATACATGGCCATTAATCGCTTCTTGTGCTTGTTTAATTTCACCAGGACTTCAGACATTCCCAGCCCTTACTGGAGATGCCGGGGATTGAACCTAGAACCTTCCAAATGCAAAACAGATGCTCTACCACTGAGCTGTGACCCTTTCCCAAATATAAAGAATATTTATTTATTTATATTATTCATTTTGTTTATATGTCAATAGTTCACTTTTATATTTTTAATATTATTATTTTATATTATTAGTTGGCACTTTTGAGAGCTTTCTCCTTTAGGCATTTTTTTCCTGGTTTGTGTGCTTCCTAGATTTTTTCTTAACCACATATGATATCAAAATATCCAGGATAAAAATAAAAGCCAGGCAATTACGATATCTCTAATATTGTTTAATTGGATTTAGTGATTTTAAAGTTTGAAGCCAAATACTATTTTCTGAGAAATCACTCCCCCCCTCCCCCAGATGGAATCCATATGTATTCTGACTGGTGTATTTTTTCTCTCCATTGTAATATTGGGATGGGCTCATTAGTGTGATGCTGGTTTGCTTGAATTTAACCACAGCTAGAATAAGCCACACTTTCCTGAGTTTGGTCATCACAAAAGTGTAGTGTATTCGAAACCAAAAGTGGACATTTTCAATCTCCACTCCTAATGCATAATGGAGCATAGGTTTGCCGTGGCATGTTCTCGTAGCAGAAAACTGTGGTTTCCTGACCGTGGTTTCCTGTTACATGTGAATCGGGAACAGACTGTCCTTGTGAAAATGTGGCAGAATGTAAGCACACTTTCTCCCAGAGTTTAAACCTTTTAGAGAACGTTGATCCCTTCAAAATAAGATTTTCAACATTTTGTCAAGTGCCTGTCTGTTCTCTGAACAAAGTTCTTGGATACATGTCCTATTGCAAAAATACTACCTATGTGCTACAGATGACAAATGAAACGCCCCACCTAGACCTGTGCACTTGCCCAGGCACACCCTCTCATGCAAGTACAATGTGAGTTGTGAAACGCCACATACGTCATTGGTTTCCCTTCAAAAAGTTCCACTAGCACATTCCTCTCCTTCAAGCATTACACCTTACAGAGCTGTTCAAGGGAGGCGGAGTTATGCTCAAATATTTACTCATCCTTTGATCCAGGGAAAAATACTTTGCCCATACCAGCTGGCCTACTCGTACTGTCTGGGCTAATACATTAGATGCCTTTGGAAACAGAGTTTTGTTTGAGGAATTTTCCGTACACTGAACAGAGCATTTGAGAGGCAGCTGGGACAGAACAGGCATGCCAGGTATGTGAGAGATGAGATGATCTTTTCTTTAGGAATTGTTTAGAGTAAAATTCAACAGTAGTGTCTATGGTGCTGGAAAGAGACTTCAGTTGTTCTGGAGTGGTGTTGCTAAATTGTTCTCACAAATAGGCTGAGGGACTCAGAACAGACTGAATCAAAATGCCAAACCAAGAGAGCTGGGGATATTCACACAGCTCTTCTTCTAATCACCACCACCAATGCAAAGCCCAGACAGGAATGCAGTAGACTAGACTCTGAAATAAAGGAAACAAGCATCCATTCCATAAAACAGGCAGGAACTTGTGTAAGTAAGAATAACATTGTGTTGCAGACTTCCTTCTCTTGGTTTTTGTTCCTGCAGAGACTTGATATATCTATATGTAAAGTGTGTTTGTGTGTGAGAGAGATGCTTTGCTTACTAGCAACACAATCTTATACATGGCTACTCAGAAGTAAGTCCCTTTCAGCTCAGTGTGTATAAGATTGCAGCCTAAGCAAACTAAGGGTAAGAACTGAGCGTTTGTCATGAGCTAGAAGTGCATGACTTCAATTTAGGGAGTTGACAGTGTAGTCCATTTGTTTGGAATGGGAAATCCTCACATCACAGCAATATGCGTATATTATTTTCCCAAAATGAGTGGTACCAGGACGTATGCCTGGAATGAAACAGTCTCTGATTTGCCCCTTAATCTGAAATAGATAGGTTCCACTGTAGTTAGCTAGTGGTAGATTGAATGTACTCTGCCCATGCTCAGAGATACATCAAATACCCAGCAGGGCTCATCTCCTTTATTGCTGCTGCTGCAGCAGCAACAATAGGATGATCCATACTTGGCTTCATTTAGCATAGGATGCATTAAATTGTGTTTTAGCTTCTCCCATTCAGCTCCAGTATGTTCTGTCTTACCAACATCTATCTTTCTATCCATCTGTTGATTGTCCTTTGGCGCAGCATTTTATTTAATGTTTTGATGGACGGGACCAATCAGGTATACTGTTACCTGTGAATGATTTTCAAGGGGATTGTAGGCTTTCCCAAGATTGCACAAATTAACCGTGTTGAACAAACTTTAGTAATCTAATTGGCAGGCTATTAATATTTTTCCATTACAATAGCACTGTTTGTTTGGAAACAATTTTAAACTTCTAATTGGGATTCCCCCCCCGAACTTTTTCATCTTTACATTATTTCCACCATTTTATAAATTGGGAACTTATGAATAACAAGTGCTTTTTTTGTAGCTTGTTGATTTGACAGTCTGTTTTCCTGATCCACATCCAACACACCATCTGCTGGAAAGCAGTGGATCTCAGACTCACCAAGCCAGCAGTATTCTGTTTATATTAAACATGATACATTTACTGTAAGACCAAATCTGGGAACTAGGAGAGTCTGTTAGCAGACTGAGTAGAATGAAGCAGATGAAGTCCAGAGAGAAAAGAAACTGATAATCCTTACTGAGGTAAAAACTGAACAAAATAGTATATGAGGAGAAATAAAACAGAGAGGTTTGTCTTTCTTAGGTCAGGCCAACATATTGGAAATCTCCTTCTGAGAGAGAAATCTTTCCCTCCAACTCCTCCATCTGGAAAAGTTACTTTTTTGAACTACAACTCCCATCAGCCCATTCCAGTGGCTATGCTGGCTGGGGCTGATGGGAGTTGTAGTTCAAAAAAGTAACTTTTCCAAGCTCTGCATCTGTCAAATCTAAACTGTCCTCCTCATTGACAGCTAACTCCCAACTGGTTCTAGCCAATCAGAGCCTGCTGTTAGCCAGACCAATAACAGGATTAACCTCTTAAGTCACACACTAAATGGTCCCTGCTGTTGTACTTCCAACAGAGTCACCTTTGCACTCAGCGCTTAAGAAGGGAGATCAGTTCCTGAGGTTTGGGTTACTCAGTTCTCTAACACCGTTCTGTGCTGTAGGTGCATCTACCTATTTATCTCCCTTTGAAGGAGCCTCTGCACCCCCTTATGAGCTGATGGACAACAGCCCTCTGGATGAAAAGACAAGCACAGAAGATTCTGGTAGGTAGCCACTTACATGGGTCCATTTGCTGCTTTTGTGGGGTTCAGGAGAACGACTATATCTCTATTTGCTCCACAAACATGGAATTACAGTGTTCAGCCTTTCAACCCCTCTGCTCTATCCGGGAGATTTCACAGACATTTGGTCATTATTTCCACAGTTTACAGGAATATAATGGTGCTCATTACATATATATATTATATATGCCTACATATATAATATATATATGTAATGAGCACCATTATATTTTATATATTTTTTACTTTTTTAAAAAAAGGTATATCCTGCTTTTCCCCTCTTCAAAGGAGTTCCTGAAAGCGACATACAAACATGAAAAGAATAGGGTTTCAGTCAACCATTAAGACAATTAAACTAAAAACAGCAGCAAAAAAAGAAGCAAGGGAGCAGTACTCAAAATCAATACATTTAGCAGCAAGATAATCAACAGTTGGTTTACAAAGGAGAGAGCCTGCTGTCGCACGTAAAACTCTTCATCTGTGCGAAGAGGAGCAGCACTCCAGTGAACCACAGCAAGATGGCAGGGCACAAAGAAAGAGGAAATGGCCTGTCCTCTTGGGGCAGGGCGTTCTACATTTTGAAAGCCACCACCAAATGCCCTCTTGCGTACTGCCACCAACTGTGCCTTGAAAGGCAATGGCACATGAAACAGGGTCACTGATCTTACTGGACTGGCAGATTCACATGAGAAGAGATGGTCCTTCAAGTAGGTTGGCCCAAGCTGTTTGGACCTTTTTTTGATAATAACCAGCACCTTGAGTTATACTCAGACATGGAATGAATGAGAAAGGCAAATATTACAAATGTAAGGTGTTGTGGTTTTTTTGCATTGCAGAAAACAAGTCCTTTTCTGACATACCTGACCAGCTGAACCATAAAGAACATGAGGAACTCCCTCCACATCTACGAGAGGAGAAGTAAGACATTTCTTTAATAATGGCTTCTGTGTTTTGACTCATACCAACAAGATAACCTTCCTAGTGATAGTTAAAACTACTGAATCTTGACCTAGCTGACATTCATCTGAATGCATTTCTTTCTCACGTGTTCTCTTTTTCTTCTGACAGAAGTTCTGCACCTTTAAGAGTTGTATGATAGGTAGGCATTCAACAGACGTAGCTTTCCCTATCACAGGAAAATGGTGACAACTCTAGAGTTGATGTATACCTCCAAAGCCTTCAAATGCAGACTTCCTGGATCCATTATTCTTGGTCACATTTACCTGTCAGAAAAGGTCAACCAAAATTGTCAAGGAGCTAGAGTGATCCCTATGAGGAAAGGTTGCAATGTTTGGGGCCTTTTAGTCCAGGGTGGGAAAAGCATGACAGAGGTGTATAAAATTAGAAATTATGGAGAAAATGGATAGAAAGACCCCCCCCCAATACTAGAATCTGGGGTCATCCAGTGCAGCTGAATGGTGGGAGATTCAGGACAGATGAAAGGAAACATTCACACAGCACCTAGTTAACAATGAAATTGACTAGCACAAGCCGTAGCGATAAATGGCTTTAAAAGGGGATTAGACAAAATCATGGAGAAGATGGATATCAATGGCTATTTGTCCTGATGGCAGATGAGTCCATCAGTGTCTACTAGCCATGATGGCTATGCTCTGCTTCCGTGGTGAGAGGCAGTATGCCACTGAATACCAGTTGCTGGGGATCCCGAGTGGGAGAGTGCGCGTGACCTGCTTATGGGCTTCCCAAAGGCATCTGACTGCCCACTGTGACAATAGAATGCTGGCCTAGACAGGTCTTTGATCTAATCCAGCAGGAATTATTACACCTTAAATATATCTTCATTTCCTTTCTCAGCATCCTCTTTGTTTCTGAGCAAGATGTTAAAGAAGCCTTTCTACAGTATGCAGCCAGGAAGCGTTTCTATAGGACCGCCCCTGCAAAGCATATGAAAGTCCAGAATCTCACATGTCTCAACACATACAAAGTATGTACCATAGCTGTATAAAGTATACTGGCCTTTCCTGAAAATCAAGCTCTGTGATGTTTGACCGAAAGGTTTAGCTACTCTCAGGCTTTGCCCTGGGAGTCACTCAGTCAAGATACACAATGTCCAGGATCCATAACATCATGCCACATTGCATTTCCTCATGTTTCTGGTTTGCCCTATACCTGTCAGGTATGGGAATTGTTCCTGGAAAAGGCAGGTACTTGTTCAGTTGGGAACCAATCCATTTGTAAAGTAAGATTTGCCAGCATCAAAGTCTGCACAATGGTTGTGTTCTGTCTCCATTGTTAGAAGCAGCATGCCTCTGAATCGCAAGCGAGAAGAGCGCTGAGGTCCTGCTTTTGGGCTTCCTATAGGCATCTGGTTAGCCACTGCGAGACTAGAATGCTGGACTGGGTGGGCCACTGGCCTGATCCAATAGGCTCTTTTTAGGTTGTTATACACTCTTGAAACACTTCACTCTTTCTGGTGAAAATATCTGGTATAAAGGTTAGTGGTGTTATGGGAGTACTGCCATAAGATGTGGTTATTACTTTTTAAAAGAGAAAGCCAAACATTTGCCTTTGTTGTTAGGTTGAAGTTGTACAGAATGTGGGCTAGGAAGATGCGAGTAGGATTTAAATCAGAGTGTCAGAGTAGAGAACTCAGGACAGCCATGACACGTGTTCCGGAATCCCTCCTCCTTAATTCTGTGGGTAGAAATTACAGTAGCGTCCTGTGTTATGGCCTGTTTTCTAAATGAGACTTCAAGTTTGGAAGTCAAGTTGAGGAGAGACTAGAGATGGATAAATCTGTCGGTTTTGGTTTCTCTCAGTTTCTCATTTTTCTAATCTTAAATTCAGTTTGCCATATTTTCCACATCAGTTTGCAAGTTGTTTATTTTTAGAAAATCCTCATGGGAATTCATCAGCATTTTGGTACACATTTCACCAGACCCATTTTTGTAAGCTATTTTACCTGATATAATGCATGTATGTATGTTATTTTCACCTCTATATGCATTTTTTAAATGCACACATTCCCCTAGTATCTGCATTTTTGTGCACTTTTTTTTTTGGTTGGCATTGCAAAATTTGGATAAGTGCAAATTTCGAAGAATAGCTGTCTTTCCGTTTGCATATTGTTTCAGGAAGTGTAAATTAGGTAGGTTCACGTTAAAATGTGAACCAAACCAAGTTTCTCTCAATTCGTAGGAAGGCCTGGAGAGGGACTATAACATAGTGGCATTGGTTCAATCCCTGGCAGCTCCAGTTAAAAGGATCAGATAACAGATGATGCATAAGACCCAGGAGAGGTCCTGTCAGTAGGAATATTTGGGGAGCATTTTTTAAAATTGAAAATTCATGCAGAAATGGAATGGAAGAGATTCATGGATAAATAATGCAAAAGACCAGAAATAAAGAGTTCCATGCATTTCTAGCTGCCAGTGGACAACATGGGCTAGGACTTAGGTTGACCTCTTTCAATCTGTGCATGTTCAGAGGCACTTTTGTGTATTATTTCACAAAGTCCTGGGCTCAGGCTTGGTGCTGAAAATATATTCTGGCAGTAAGTATGTGTAGAATTTAAGTACCAGGCAAGTACCATCTACAGCTGGGGTTAGGTATAATTACCTTTTGGGGGGGCATGGTATAAAACTGTTATGACTTCAGTTGTATCAACTGCTGTATATATGGGCCTGTGATCAGATAATTGAATGGGTGGTGAGGGAACTTAACCAGAGAACATAAACATTCATTCATGGCTGGAAATCTCTCCCCACTGCCTTTGGAAGGTGATACCCTTCCTCTAGTGAAAAGAACAGAGAAACAGCTTGTAGCAGTTTGAATTGAGAGACAGAAAAGTTGAGGCTTTTTAACTGAAGTGTACTGATCTGAAGAAAGTCCAGGATGCTGAGGGACTCCTCACTGTTGTTTTCTGGGAATCTGATGCAGGATTAGTGGCATAGGAGCCTATTTGTTTCTACATTTGCACATTTTTATAAATTACTTTTCATACCAAGTGGAACTAGGGCGGTATATAAATAAAATAAAATAAATAAATAAATAAATACTGCCTTTGGATATTTTTAATTGCTCAGGGAAGTAGGGAACACTTAAGAATACAATAAACTGTGATGATGATGAATGTACTGCCTTCAAGTCGATTCTGACTTATGGCGACCCTACGAATAGGGTTTCCATGAGGCTGAGAGGCAGTGACTAGCCCAAGTTCACCCAGTGAGCTTCATGGCTATGTGGGGATTTGAACCCTGGTCTCCCAGGTCGTAGACCAACATCTTAACCACTACACCACACTGGCTTTATTGGAGTTAAATCACCTGTTTCTTTAAAGATGCGCTATAGCTGCAACAGGCTTTGTTAAAAGAGGAGGTGTGGGTCTACAAGGTGAAGTTCAATAATTTACACCATTATTATTATTTCCAGATGTGTGTAGGGTGGTTGTCATTATATAGCGGTGAAGGAAAGTATTTGCACAAGCTGAAGCGTACTCATATCACTCCACATTCTCTAGGGTTGAATCTTTAAAACATTTAAAAACAGAGTTCAGGGCTGTACCCTAGTGAGCACTAGCCCAGCTCTCAGTGTGGCACTTCTCATTTTCAGGAGTAGTGAGTTTTATTTTTTCAAAAACACCCTTCAGATCCACTTCCACATCACCTTACATTGTAATTTTAATATATTTGCTTTTTTCTGTTCTCAGTATCGTCTGGAGACTTTCACTGAAATGAGATACACACACTTGGCCAGTGAGCTTTATAATGGTGAGTCACACATGAATGAGAAGATAGTGAGATCAAGCTTTCTTCTGTCTGAGAGACTGACACCTTGTACCTTTCCAACTACCAAATAAAAGGGGATGTTCTGGTTAGCATGTTAGAGTCACTGAAAAAACTTCTGTTCAAATTTCCCTCGGCAATGTAGCTCACTGGGTGACCTTGGCCCATCATTCTTTCTCTCAGCCTAAATTGAGGATTGCTTTATGTTTTGTGTCCTGAGCTCCTTAAAGGAAGAGTGGGATAAAAGTGCAATTAAGTACAGCTAACATAATTCTCACATATCTTCCAATTCAAAATGAAGGATAGACTTTTCCTTCTGTTTCCAGTAGCAGATGTGAGCTGGTGGGCAGCTGTTGACAGGAGTCCTATTTCCTCATATACAATTAGTTACAATGAAATGAGTTTATTTTGAGATCAGAACATGAGAGTTTAGACATCCTTCCTTTTAGGAAAAGAAAGACGGTTTGTATTTCTCTTTGGAGGAGAGTGGATTTATTTCATACAGCAGAAAATTAATTAACATTGTACCATTGCATGCTATTCATAGGAAACTGAAAATGGCAGGCCCCTTTGTCCCCATGATAATTCTCGATCTCTTCATAGGTTTTCCCCAGAATGGGACTTATATGCAGCTATTCTCTGTTCTCTAAAGACAGAGAAGAAAATCCAAAGGCCCTGCACACTTCTCCAAATATTTATTTGGTTATTATGTTCTAAAGTTAGAAAAGATTCAGAAAAGTGCAGCCAAAATGATCAAGGGAGAAGAGCAAGTGTGAGGAAAGGCTACAGCATTGGGGGCTTTTTTATTTTGGAGAAAAGGTGAGCAAGAGGTGACATGATAGTAATGTACAAAATTATGCATGGGATAGAGAAAGTGGATCGAGAAAAGTTTTTCTCCCTCTCTCATAATGCTAGAACTCATGGACACCCAATCAAGCTGAATGTTGGAAGTACTTCTTCACGCAATACATACATAAACTGTGGAATTTGCTCCCACAAGAGGCAGTGATGGAGGCCAACTCGAATGGCTTTGAAAGAGGATTAGACTAATTCATGGAGGATGAGGCTATCAATGGCTACTAGCCGTGATGGCTATGCTCTGCCTCCACGGTCAGAGGCAACATGTTTCTGAATATCAGTTGCTGGAAACCATAGGAGGGGCTCGGGCCCTCAGGTCCTGCTTGCAGGCTACCCATTGGCAGCTGGTTGGCTGCTGTGAGAACAGGATGCTGGACTCGATGAGCCATTGGCCGGATCCAGCAGGCTCTTCTTATGTGCTTATTTCAGTTTCTACACATAGGCTGCTAACGACAATGATAGTAAAAATACAAGAAAACATTTGAAAAACAACAGAAACAGTAAAATTAAAAAATAGCTAATAAAACCATTCGAGAATAGAAATAGTCAACCCTAAAATGCCAAACACATGAAAAAATGAGCATGAAAAAAACATATTAAGAAAAAAGAATAGGAATTTTTTTGGTTACCTTTAACCAAACCTCTTATTCAGATCCATTGACTCAAATCCCTGAAGGGCAGGGATGGAAGGAAGGATCTGTCAGTTGAGGTTCTCTCCATTTCTCAGTTTTCCAATTTTCAGTTCTCCATATTTCTGCAGCAATCTTCATGGAAATTCTTCAGCATTTCAATGCCAATTTCCTCCTCCAGCTGTTTTGTCCAATGTACACATTTTTGCAAGGAATTTCTCCTAATACAATACATTTTATATGTTATTTTCATTAATCCTTTCTATGCACACTTTCCCCTCATATGTGCATTTTTGTAAACATTGCTTGCTTGGAGAACTGCATTGCAAAATTTGGATAAGTGCCAATTTCAAAGGATGGCTGTTTTTCGATTCTCATGTTGTTTTGAAAGTGCGAATTTGATAACTTTGGCTTTAAATGGAAACTGATCAAATTTCTCCCCCGTCCCTACTGAAGGAATGCCAACCCCTGCCCATATCTTTAGTTCTTCAGAGGAGGGTCTGCTCTGTGTTCTGTCACCAGTGGAGTTTGTTATGTGGCAGCAAGGGAGAGAGCCTTCTTCATGGTGGCATCATCCTGTCCCTAGGGAGAACAACTGATGCTAACACTGTAATCATTTCAGTGCCAGATCACCACTTATCTAGTTACCTAGGCATTTGCAAGTTTTCAGCTGGTGATTATTAGTCTGCTGTTGTTACTGTGTCATTTGGTTTATATGTTGTTTGTGTTATTTTTTTGTTTCATTGTACTGCTGTGACATGACCAGTTTTGTTTTATGCCTCTGTGTACCATTCTGCTATTTGTATAGATCAGCCTTCCTCTTCTTGGTGTCCTCTGGGTGTTTTGGACACCAATTCCTATCATCCTTGATCACTGGGCATGCTAACTGGGTGTGATGGGACCTGGAGTCCAACATCTGGAGGGCACTAGGTTGGGGAAGGCCAGTATAGATTAAAGGTGGGTTAAAATATTTTAAATAAATACATAAATTAAATATTGGCAATTGTTATATCCGTTTTTTAAAAAATGATATTTTTCCCCCATACCATGAATCTGTTGAGCCTGTTGCCATACATAGGCCAGTTGCATATTATTAAGCAAGTTTTCAACATGGATTTTTAAAAATCATAATCTAAATCACCATAATCTAAAATCATAAGGTTGTATCCAATGAAGTCATCCTGTTAGTGCAAAGACTTATGCCTGTGCAACAAAACTTCTTCCCTCCATGTGCTCCCCCAATCTGTTCTGGGTTTTCCCCCAACCCCCGAGAGCAGATTTGGGGGGGGGATGGTGAATGGAGAAGGAAAGGAAGTTCCACTGCACAGGTAGGTGGTCTTTCACTAATGGAACAACTTTGTTGGAGATAATTCATAGTCTCAATGAGGTATGTGGAACTTTGGCCCTCCAGAAGTTGCTGAACTGCCATATTCATCATTCCTGGCCACGCTTGCTAGGGCTGATGCAGTTTGACAGCACCTGGAGGGCCAAAGTTTCCCACTCCTGGCTTAAAGAAATTAGTTCTAAACAATCACATTGTTTTATTTATTATTGTTGTTAATGATTGTAGCCTGTTTTATGACAGAAAGACAAGATGGGATTTGTATTTTATTAACTTGAATAAATAAATAAAACAAACATTAACATCTAAAGAATCAACCTAGAAGGCCTGAAAGCTTGTAAAACTTCTTAGCAACTGAATAATCAGTCAGTAATTGTTCGGACACTTCTGTATCTAAAGTTAGCCATTTTTCTTTTATGTTGCTGCGAGGTACTAGATATCTTTGGGTTCGATCTAGAATTAAGTTAGTAACTCTTAGGTTCCATTAATGGCAATTAAGTTCATAATCATGACAAACTTTTCTCATTGGGTTCGGTGGATGACATAATAGTGTCTGTCCACTAGCAGAATGGAAACAGATGTCAGAATTGACTTCCATTACCCCTGCAGTGACTTGAACAGCCCACAAAATCTGCTTGAAAGGTCTACAGGTCCTCTAGAGCACATTTGTTTTTTTGGGGGGGAGGGGTTGGCATACTGTAGAGCACTTGTCAATCAAATAGTTTGACAATTACTAGTGATTCAAGGGTCACTCTGTGGCAGGGATAGCCAACATGGTGCCCTCCAGATGAAATACAACTCCCATTAGCCTTGTCAAGCTTGGCCAATGGTCAAGGACGATGGGAGTTGTAATTCAACACCATCTGGAAGGGACCATGTTGGTTTCTCCTGCTCTATGGTCACAGCAATGATAACATTTGCTTTGTATTATTCTGTTGAAAAACATTTAACTGACATCTATGGTGTGGGGAAAGCTGCTGTTCTGGTTGAAGGATCCAAGAATATTTGTGCACTCTGAGGCAAAAATTAGTAATGTCAGGTAATGTATGAACCTGCTATTTTGCCATTTAGCTTGGAACATATAACACTTCTGACTTATTTTGTGGTGTGTTTTTTTTCCTTCCAGGTGGATTTGTAGACTCTCCTGATGTTTCACCCCCACCTGCCCCATGGGAAATAATAGTGGATCCACCTCCTCTGTTTACAGACTGTGAAATGAATATCCCAGTACCCCACTCTTATTCAGTAGAGGTAAAAAAAAAGCAACCCCCCCCAAAAGCAATGGGATTTTAGTAGGGGTTTACAGTTCAGCCCTATGCATGGTTTCACAGAAATAAGATCCACCAAGGGAGCTGAAGTCTACTTTGGGAGGATAGTCATCCTAAAAGGCAGGCAACAGATCCCTGAAGAAAAAATATTATGATGAAGATGCGTGCATGGGTCTCAGCCTTATTGATATTTTTACTCTTTCTTTACCCCTTGCAATTTCTTGAAGGCCAGATCCATGTATGAAATCAGTGGGTGAACTGAATTAAGGTCTTCTGATCTATTTGTCTTGAACTGATGAGTCAGGACCTGCTACTGGGTCACAGCCTAGTGGACCCACAGCAGCAGTAGCACCATACATAATACTGTATATAGTAAAAAAAAAAAGTAAGAAGTTGGTCCCAAAATATATGTTTGGCCTTAAATGGGTCCTGGGTCTGAAAAGGTATTAATATGGTTATTCTGCAGAATGACCCTTCGTCTGATGAATGGAACAGTTCCCATTGTCAGTTAAACAGCCTATGAAAGAAAGAGCTCCCTCAAGAGCATCATCCTATCCTAAAACATAAAGACAGGTGGCATGCTATTAGTTGCTGCTGCTCTTACTGAAATTCAAAGTGTATGGTGTTTTTGGCTCAGCTTAGCACATATTGCACGTCTTCTGAAACCAGTTGCTTTAAGTACTCTGAAACAACAATGTTCCTCAGCCTGGTATTAATTGTTTCATTCCGTTTTCTGATCTTGGCAGAGAGCATTGTTTTTATGGTTTGAAACCGTGAGGCAATGTTTTAGTAGATATATATATATATTTAAAAATAGTATGGGGATTTATTTGGCAAGGAGTTGTTTTAGTTGCTTTATATAGTCTGCTGTGTGCATTTCAAAGAAAATTGGCAAGTTGCCATGAAAAAGAGATTGGCATCCATCCAATAGAACAAAACAAGGCTATTTTTTACACAGGGTGTGTGGTTTCTTTTAAAGTAGGTGGAAAAATTGATTTAAGTAGCCTCTGTGTACTAAAATGCAGCATTTGAAATATATCCTGCATGTGGAACCTAAGGCAGACAAAGTTAAGTCCAGTCGAAATCAATGAATTTTAAGTTCCTATTGAAGTGTGAATCCACAATTAATTTCAATGGAAAGTAAATAAGGAAGTGCATAACAGCATTATCCTTATGCCTCCGTCCAACACGTTTCTCTGTGTTGTAGAGACTGGAAATCTTTGAGTACCTAATTCAGTATGAACCTTGGTTTATCATTCTCATTGATCCTAATATTCCTTGGGCTCCTAATAACTGATGTTATTATAGTATTTGTGGGACATGCCATTTCTTCTAATGTGGAAAGTGGAACTCAAAGGTTGATATTAGAGACAGAGTTGCCTGTTTTAAGTGAGAACAGACCACAGCAATCTGCTTTTGAGGGAGGATTTGTTTCTTCTCCTTTTGGCCCCATCTGCACTATACATTTAAAGCAATATCATGCCGCTTTAAACAGCCATGGCTTTCCCCAAAGCATCCTGGGAACTGTAGATTGTTACAAGTGCTGAGAGTTGTTAAGAGACCCCTATTCCACTCAGAGAGCTGCAGGTCCCAGAGTTTAACATAACAATCCATCTCTCATCCCCAGAAATTCTTATGAAAAAGGGGGAAAAAACCCTATCCACTTTCTCCACACCCTGTATAATTTGATACACTTCTATCATGCCCCTCCTTATTTGCCTTTTTTCTTCAAAACTAAAAAGCTCCAAATGTTATAACCTTCATCATTTTGTTCATCCTTCTCTGCACCTTTTCCATCTCAACAATAATTTTTGGGGTGTGTGGTCGCTGACCAGAAATGTACACCAAATTCCATGTGGGATTGCCTTGTAATAAATACTGGAGTCATAATTAGGAATGTTGGCTTCTGTAACGGTTTGCTTTGCTGTTTGTGTCTGAATAATTCTCATCCTTCTGCACTACAGAGGTTTCCCAAATCCTTGTCAAACTGCTCATTTATACATTCTTTGCTTTGATTTCAGAACTGTCCAAACTGTAAAGGACGCGGGGCAATCATGTGCCAATCTTGTAAAGGAACTGGCAAGGTATTGTACGATAGAAACATTACAGAATTCCTCTTCAGGAATTTTTATTAATTATAATTAATTTTTACTTTCATTTTTAATTGAATTTTGTTAATAAACAAAAACAATAAACAAACACTACATATCTGCTTACACAAATAAGAAGCAGTACTGTCCACACCAGGACAGCACGGACATTTCATTTTTTCCCTTAATATTCATCTGGTAGGACATTTCATTTTTCAGAAGCTCCATCATACATGACAAGACCAACAGACTGAGGTCCCATCTGCAGGTTTAAGGCAGTATCATATCACTTTCAACACTCATGGCTTCCCTCAAAGAATCCTGGGAACGGTAGCTTGTGAAAGGCTCTGAGAGCTGCTAGGAAACCCCTATTCCCATCACAGAGCTACAGTTTCCAGAGTGGTTTAACAATTGATTTCTCTTCCCAGGAAACTCTGGGAATTGTAGTTCCCAAGTGGTTAACTATATAAAATATTTATTAGAAAGCCAAGTTTAATAATGGTGGTTCACAAACAAAATAAGTTGAGATGTATCAAAGCAAGATACATTAATGGCACTATATGGTTTTTATATGAAGGTCATCGGCATCCACAAATCCTATATATGGGGGCTCATGTTGCCCTTAATTCACACACTCACACTCACTCACACACACACAGAGAGAGAGAGAGAGAGAGAGAGAACTTGCCATATAGCTGGCAAGTTATTTTATTTATTTATTTATTTGATTTGATTTATATACCGCCCACAGCCCGAAGGCTCTCAGAGCGGTGCACAACATAGGATAAAATACAATAAAATCACAAAAACAGTAAAGCATAAATATTAAACAATAAACAACCTAATATACGTTAAAGCTTAAAAGATAGATTAAAATGCCTGGGAGAATAAAAAGGTTTTCACCTGGCGCCAAAAAGATAGAAGTGTAGGCGCCAGGCGGACCTCATCGGGGAGACTGTTCCATAATTCGGGGGCAGTTGTTTACAGTTGTGTTTTTCCATTCATGTAGTTCGCTTGCTTCTGTAAATGGGAGGTGAGACAATTTTCTCTCTTCCTCTGCAATGTCCTGTGCTTTCCCCACATCTGCTTCAAATGGTCCTCCAGCACAGGAGGCTGCAGGAAAAAGGTGGAATTTGTGAAAATCACCTCCCTGTTCCATTTACAATAAAGAGCAGCCTTCTGTGAGCAGAGGGACATAACTGTATACAACCCAGTGTGTTTTCTTCTAACCTATATTATGCAATATATAGAAATATGAGTATAGTAATGTACCACCTGTAATTTACTTACGCAAGATTACCATCAGTAATCCTTTTTTTAAAAACAACAACAACCCTATAACATTGTTGTGGTTAATTTGCCTGCAATGCCAGTATAACATCCTAATTTGTGATATTCAACCAGGATGGCTGTTAGTTACAGCCCTTTGTAAGCACTGGGATAGCAAGTATCATTACTCCATCAGGGTTGTAGTCAATACAGGGCTACTAAGAAAAAAAAGGGAGTTTCAGCATGCATGGGGGAACCTCTTCTCCCCCAAAATAAAATACAGCCCAGTGAGGACTGCTCATTAGCCATGGAATGTAGAGTGACTATTGGAAAAAAAGAATGGAACATGTCCAGCTTGGTGAGAATAGAACCCTAAACAGAAGCACACATTTCAGGAGAAAGGATACACTGCAACGTTTAGTTGCAGGCACCACTTGCTGGATTTCGTTTATAAGTAAATTTACAAACTATTTCACTTAGCCATTCAAAACATACAAATATGTACCCAGTTCTCTCAATGGAAAGAGTGAGTTTCATATGCATATACCTGCCTACTTATCTTGTGTGTCTTTTTAAAATTTTTTAGAAAAAGTGTTCGGCTTGTCTTGGGACTGGGACTAGTACACTGGAAGATAACAATATATGCACATGGTGTTCAGGTACAGGAGACAATCGGTACGTGAATAAGTGGTAAATTATGCTGCCAACAAAAACTGCTTCTATGCTTGTAGTTTGCATGAAAATGAGCTTACTGAATTTCACATCTTTTCTGGATCTTTCAGCAAAGGGGTTTATGATCAATTCTGTTATCTATTAGGACATCTGCAGCATCTGGCATGCATTCTTCCCTGCACTCTTTGCCTCATTCATCTCCTGTAAGAGGGTAGACTATCTGTATCAACATCCCCATTTTACAAGGGATACTGAAGCCCGTAAACTGTACTGACAATCTTAGATTGTTCCATTGTGTTGGTGAAATTATGAAAACTAATAAACTTAGAAAAATCTAGGCATATGCAAAGTAAAGAATTATAGTGCTTTGGAAATAATAGTATTGAGCATAAACGGTTCACTTTTTTGCATGTGTTTTCTTTCACCTCCTCTTCCATAGTTGCTTCAGCTGTCGTAGCAATGGGTGGCTGAAGTGTTACCGTTGCAATGGGGATGGTGTCTTGCTGTTTCATACTCAGCTTACGATAACTTGGTAAGTAGAAAATCCAAAGGAAGAAGACTTCCATGACAGTGTGCTGTTGGTGCAAATCTTGAACATTTTTTAAGGGATATCTTGGCATAATATTGGCAGAGATTATCACTGAATACTAACCTGTGCAGTTTTTGCTGTTATATTTATGCCATCCTGGGCTCCTTCTGAGAGGAAGGTGGGATATAAATTTAATAAATAAATAATGCTAGGACCGCTCACTGTACCACCCATCAATCAATAGAGAATCTGACCTGGCACTTCTCTCATTTTTCCCCACGCTTGTTCTAGTGCACACTTCTGGACTTGAAGTCCAGAAAACTCACTGGACTTTTTTTTAATTAACCTGTGAAAATTGCCAAGTGGACTTACATAGAAGGGATAGGGACATAAGAAGCTGCCTTATACCAAGTGAGACCATTGGTCTATCTAGCCCAGTGATGTCTACACTGACTGGCAGTGGCTCTCCAGGATTTCAAGCTGGATTCTCCTAGCCCAACCTGGAGATGGTGAGGACAGAACCTAGGACCTTCTGTATACAAGGCAGATGCTCTACCACTCAGCTATGGCCCTTGTGCACCATCCCACTTGATTTTCCCTGCTGGTCTTTCTTTGTAGCCAGCAGGGAAGCACAGTGGGCTGGTGCATGAAGAACAGGGATCTCCATCCCTCTTCTGCCAGTACTGCTGTGTTTCCTTGTTGGCTGCAGAGGAAGATGCTGCACTTCATCTGCAACCAGCATTGAAACAAAGTGTGCTGGCAGAAGAGGGACAAAGTGATCCATCCCTCCTCCTTCATCCAGCACCTGCAGGCCCTCTCAGAGGTCCAGAGAACCCTGGGCCACTTCCAGCTTTTGAAGTACTAGCCATAATACAAACCAATCGTTGTTTGTTATATATCATCAGCTGATCTGAGACAGCATACCCCTCAACATGTCAGTTCTGCTGGCACAAGATTATATTTTTATTAATATTCATGAACATTTGTAACTCTTTAATATGGCAACATCTTTATCACAGAACAAAAACATGTTTTTTTTTACCAAATCACATTTATTTGCTGAGATGTGCAGCGCTAAGATGGAGTGTGTCACATTTTGGTTTGATGCACATAAGAACACTTTGTGAAATTTATCAAATCCTAAAAAATTAACATGTGTTTAAATTTGAGCCCCAATTGGCCCTGTTCATCTGCATCAGATTTCTTGTTGCCTATGGAGATCAGGAAAATAATTAAATACAAGGCTGTTCTAGACGTTCAGGGGCTTTCCTCATAGCAATGCTGATCAGGGCAGTTCCAGGTTTCTGCAGACCCTTGGGCAGAGTGGACCCCTTGTCCCCTCCCAAAGGGGTCACCAGCTCACCTCCTCCTTTTGCCCATCTTCATTGCTGCAGGGGCCTGGAGCTACTGCTACCTCTACCTCCTCCTCCTCCTCCTCTGTGCTCACTCACCCACCCCTTCAGCAGCTGGAGGCTCCAAGGGCTCTGCTGCAAGCCCTTCCAGAGCCATGAGCACCAGAAACACGTTGGGCCCCACACCCTCAGAAGCAGGAAACTTCTCGCTCTGCCATGATGTCTCGCATGGCAGATACGGTGTCCTTGAGGTGAAGTTTCCCACATCATGGAAGCTGCTTCTGAGGGGGCAAGGCCTGATGTGTGGCAGCGGCTGTGGAAAGGCTTGCAGTGGAGCAGCTGGAGCCTCCAGCCACTGATGGGTGAGCAAGCACAGAGGAGATGGAGGTGATAGTGGCACCAGCAGGCCCCCGCAGCAATGAAGATGGGTGGCAGGAGGAGTGCCAGGCACGGCACTGTGGGTGGTGGGCCTCTGTGAGCTCCTGGGCCCTCAGACTTGTACCTGACCTGGCCACCCACTGGTCCTGGGCCTGATGCTAGTAGATCAAAAAACTATCCATCCAAATGATCGGACCAATCAAGACTTGCACTTAAAGGGACAGACAAATCTCCTCACCCCAACCCCTCCATATGCTCTCTCCCATTTTACCTCACCCTAAATCACTAGGGCCATAATTCCTTTCTGAACAAAACACGTTTTCTGAGTCATCCAAAGGCAATGTGGAGAATTGTTGATTCAGGATACAAACTGAGCCTTCATTATCAGAAACTAAATTTCACTGAAATCAATGGGGCTTACTTCTGGGAAGGCACATATAGGTTTGCACAGTTAATGTCTCTTTTCAGTGCTGTCTGGGGGCTGTTGTGAGGTCAGCACTGTTACACTTTGCTCGCTTGCTTTGTGCTCGGATATGCATTGTAAACGGAAAGCAAATGTTGCTTCATTTCCATTTTCTCAACAGGAAGAACAATGTTTTAGAACATGTAGCAGACAAGAATTCTGGTCTCCCTCTTCACCATTTGCAGGAAGTGACAGGGAAAAAAATACTCAGTGATGAACACAACTCGGTAAAACACTTACAACCAAGCAGCCTGATGTTTGTGTGTACCAAGTTCACTGGAAGAATATATGCACACTATCTTGTAGAAACTGTAGGGTGTATTCAACTAAGTCCTACACAGAGCAGAGTAGAGCCATTGAAATTAATGAATTTAAATTAGTCATGTCTATTAACTTCAGTGGGTTTGCTCTTAGTAGGACTAGCACTGAATACCACCCATTAGGCTTGGTCACTGATGCAAAAAAGCAAAATACCACAACCACATTTTCTGTCAATCTGGTACAATTAGCTATTCAGCAGTTTTTGAAAATCAGATACTGGGACATTTTTGGAAGTTAGGCCATTCCAGTTACAGAGGCACTTTCAATAGGAGCTTAAATAAAAGCTTCAGGTAAGCAATTGAAAGTCTCTCTATCAAAACTACAAGGTGGGAAGGATTTTTTGAATAGTGAAATCTGAATGGGAATTTCTCAGGCTGATGGGAAGATCCACATTACGAAATTCTATATAGTGCTCAAAGGTATGCATGTCCTGTCCTCTAGAGCATATGGCATATAAAGACCAAAATCAACCACTACATCATGCAAAGGAAGACTATGTCAGTTGATTTTGGTCTTTATATGCCATTTCATAACGTGCATTTTCCTTGGCACACTATGGCAGGAGAAGCAGCATCTGTCCAAATTCCCTCTTCTACAGAAGTATAAACAGTTCAGAAGGCCGAGGGCCACATTCCTTCCAAGGCAACCTTCTGGGCCCACATGCCAGCGGTGGGTGGGACGAGAAGCAAAAATGGGTAGAACTATGACTGCTCATGTTGCCTTTGCACAGTAGTCTTGCACACACTCACCGATCCCTCTCTAGGCAAGCAAGAAGCATTCAAGGGGTCAAGGGCATATTCTAGCCACTCATAAACACTCAAGGAAGGTGCAAATTATATTATTTATTCAGCTTATATCCCGCCCGACTAGCAAACAGCTCTCTGGGCGGCAAACATAGCAACATATACAATAATAAAATTACAAAGTCAGTATAACAAATATAAAAATACACCATCTAAAATAAAAATTACAGCATTTACATAAATAACTTAAATTAAAATGCCTCAGAGAAGAGAAAGGTTTTAACCTGGCGCCGAAAGGATAATAGTGTCGGCGCCAGGCGTACTTCCTCGGGGAGACTATTCCACAATTCGGGGGCCACCACTGAGAAGGCCCTAGATCTTGTTACTGCCCTCCGGGCCTCCCTATGGGTCGGTACCCGGAGGAGGGCCTTCGTAGTAGACCGTAGTGTACGAGCCGGTTCGTAACGGGAGAGGCGTTCCTGCAGGTATAGTGGTCCTGCGCCATATAAGGCTTTATAGGTTAAAACCAACACTTTGAATCTGGCCCAGTAGCATATTGGAAGCCAGTGCAAGCGAGCCAGGACAGGTGTTATATGCTCAGACCGCTTAGTTCTTGTTAGCAGTCTGGCCGCCGTATTTTGCACTAGCTGTAGCTTCCGAACCGTCTTCAAAGGTAGCCCTACGTAGAGCGCGTTGCAGTAGTCCAAATGTGAGGTTACCAGAGCATGAACCACTGATGTAAGGTCCTCCTTACTCAGATAGGGACGTAGCTGGGCTACCAACCGAAGTTGGTAGAACGCATTCCGTGCCACCGAGGCTACATGGGCCTCAAGTGACAGGGAAGAGTCTAAAACGACTCCCAATCTACGAACCTGATCCTTTAGGGGGAGTGTAACCCCGTCCAGGACAGGGTATGTATCCACCATCTGACCAGAGAAACCATCCACCAGCAGCATCTCAGTCTTATCAGGATTGAGTTTCAGTTTGTTAGTTCTCATCCAGTCCATTGTCGCATCCAGACAACGGTTCAGCACATCGACCGCCTCACCTGAAGAAGATGAAAAGGAGAAGTAGAGCTGCGTGTCATCAGCGTACTGATGACAACGCACTCCAAAACTCTGGATGACCGCACCCAATGGCTTCATATAGATGTTAAAAAGCATGGGAGACAAGACCGAACCCTGCGGGACCCCATATTGGAGAACCCACGGGGTCGAGCAATGTTCCCCAAGTATTATCTTCTGGAGACGGCCCGACAAGTAGGAGCGGAACCACTGCCAAGCAGTGCCTCCAACACCCAACTCCGCAAGCCTCTCCAGAAGGATACCATGGTTGATGGTATCAAAAGCCGCTGAGAGATCAAGGAGAATCAACAGAGTTACACTCCCTCTGTCTCTCTCCCGACATAGGTCATCACACAGGGCGACCAAGGCCGTCTCAGTGCCGAAACCGGGTCTGAAACCCAACTGAAATGGATCTAGATAATCGGTTTCATCCAATAGCGCCTGGAACTGGTCAGCAACTACTCGTTCCAGGACTTTGCCCAAGAATGGAACATTTGCCACTGGTCTATAGTTGTTAAAGTCCTCTGGGTCCAAGGAAGGTTTTTTCAGGAGTGGTCTCACCGCCGCTTCTTTCAGACAGCCAGGGACCACTCCCTCTCGTAAAGAGGCATTTATCACTTCCTTGGCCCAGCTGGCTGTTCCATCCTTGCTAGTTTTTATAACCCAAGAGGGGCAAGGATCAAGTACCGAAGTGGTTGCACGTACCTGTCCAAGCACCTTGTCCACGTCCTCAAACTGAACCGACAGAAACTCATCCAACAAAACATGACTAGACTGTGCTCCAGACACCTCATTAGGACTAACTGTCATAAAATAGGAATCTAGGTCCCGACGAATGCATAAGATCTTATGCTGGAAGTGCTCAGCAAACTCATTACAGTGGGCTACCGATGTATCTGCCATGTCCTGTGGGCCAGGATGGAGTAGACCTCGGACAACTCTAAAAAGCTCCGCTGGGCAGGAGAGAGATGCCTTAATAGTGGCGGCGAAATGTTGTTTCTTCGCCGCCCTCACCGCTCCTACATACCGTTTGGTAGAAGGACAAACCAGCGCATAATTGCATTCGTCGGGAGTTCGTCTCCAACTCCGCTCAAGCCGTCTCCTATCTTGCTTCATCGCTCTTAGCTCCAGAGTATACCAAGGAGCTGTATGAGCTCTACAAAGGAGAGGGCGCGCAGGAGCGATCGTGTCCACTGCCCGGGTCATCTCTGCATTCCACAGATTAGCCAGGGCTTCGACAGGAGCACCAGTCCTATCAGCCGGAAAATCCCCCAGAGCCCTTTGAAAACCATCAGGATTCATTAGTCTCCGGGGGCGGACCATTTTAATAGGCAAAGCAGGGCCTGTGAGGAGTATTTATTTATTTATTTATTTATTTATTTATTTATTGTGCTTTTATACCGCCCTTTAGCAATAAGCTCTCAGGGTATGGCCTGGGGAGAGTCCCAAGGGGCAGATAGAGAGGCCTGGAGGGCCACATTTGACCCCTGGGCCTCAGGTTCCCCATTTCTGTCCTAAAACGACAGGGTTTGGGGTACTCTCAGGAGTGTGAAACTATTTTGCAAATGGGAATATAACAGTGCCTTTTCTTTGTACTCCAGGTATTTCCCATCGTTGATTTCCCAGAGCCATCCATTGATGAGTATTCACAAGCATGCATTGCACAACACAGAATGCAGTTTACCTCAGAAGGTTTGCACAGAATCCTCAGGCAGGTAGGTGCAAAACGGAACGACAGAGCTCGGAAAAGTTACTTTTTTGAACTACAATTCCCATCACCTCCAGCCAGCATAGCCACTGGATTGGGCTGATGGGAGTTGTAGTTCAAAAAAGTAACTTTTCCGAGCTCTGCAAATGGATGCTTAGAATAAAGGATTGGTGTTTGTTTCAAGCTTTGCATATCCTTGTATTAGTTTCCAAAGCCCTGAACAACTTAGGTCCAGGGTATCTTAGGGACTGCCTGAGCCCTTATATCCTTGCTCAGTCATTGAGATCATCTGCAGGAGCAGCTTTGGTCGTCCTCCAAGTTGGTGAGGCTCATTGAACATCATTGCCCGGTTCTCTGGAATGCTCTGCCAGCAGAGATTCATCAGGCACCTTCTGTTTTAACTTTTAAAAGCCTGCTGCAAACTTTTTTGTTCTGCTAGGCTTATGCAGATAGGGTTACCATCATTTTGTCATTTCAAAAAGAGTACATTTGGCTTCGATAAGTGAAAAGTAAGAGTATGCTGTTGCACCATCTCAAAAAGAGTACATGTACTCTTAAAAGAGTACGGTTGGTAACCCTATATGCAGGCAATTAAGAAGATGTCTTTTTGCAATAGCTGACCACTGCTTTCATTGTATTTTTAATGGTTTTATTGTACATTGTTTTTTAAAAACGTGCTGTAAACTGCTTTGTTTTTAATAAAATAGTGGTATAGAAATATATTTATAAATAAATAAATATTCCTGCCTTGTGTAGAATATTTTGCAATCAAGTCCATTTTAAGGCCTGTGCTAGGGATAGGAACCTACTAATCAACAGGCTGGATGCAGCCCACTAGATCCCCTCATCCGACCCACAACAACTACTCTTCACCCTGCCCCTATGCAGGCTTGAAAAAAGCTTCCTGTTGTGGCAAAGATCCGAAGGACTGTGTGCTATCTGTTCACATGCAGAGGCATTAGGTCTCAGTCCTCTGCTCCTGTTCCCAGTCTCCTCTCAAGCTAAGGGGCTGTCTTTTGCCACATCCTGATTACCCCCCCCCCAATCTGTCTGCATGCAGGCTGAAGCACTTCTCACTTGTGCATTGTGATAGATCCTAGTCATTGAGTGACCTAAAGTCACTAGTGTGTCTCATGGTTGAGAAGGGATTTGTGGAAACTAAACTCCTGCCTGCCTGAGACTCTGCCCACTACAGCATGCTGGCTCTCCTACCTTCTATCTCCCATAGCAGGTGTTGTGTTCGTGTTAAACAGGATTACTGACAGGAGGAATAAAACATCTGTCACAGGAGTTTTATATATAATACTAAGTATCTAGGAAAATGGAATACTGGGTCCAGATGTTAATTTAAAACTGGGACAAGGTAATTGAAAATCATAACTTTGAAATATGGCCTATAATTTTATATGCTTGTCTACATGCACTGTGAAGCATAGCATGCGACACTAACAACAGACAAGAAGTAAAACTTTTGTTGCAATGCATGTGTGACCTTGAATTTTTATGAGAGTTCTTCTCTCAGGAAGTTCTTCTCCCCACTGTTCATACCCCCCCCCCAAATGCTCTCTTTAAACTCTTCAACTCACAAAGCAGCTTCTTAAAAGACAAATGATGTCAGCAATGCATGCATATGCCATTTTTATTTCCTTTCACCAAATCCCCCAAACTGCTTTTTTATTATTTCAGGAAAATGTTAAGGGATGTTAGGCAACTTCTGAAAGCAGCATGCGATCAAAAATACCCAGGCATGTTCCCCCACTCTATCAGTGACTTTTTGGGGGCATTATAAGAGATGTTATATACAGTATTTGTGAATGTTATGGTGACTGGAAAAAGAGAACTTTTTTTACTCTGTCTTTTGAAAGGAAAGGAAAGGAAAGGAGGGGACCTTCCCCTCAGGGGGTCACCTCATTCTGCCAAATGATAGAACCGGTCCAGATTGCTCATTGGAACAGGCATCTGATATACATTTTAGTAAATTATGTCTCTTTTTCAGAAACAAACAATTGTGTTGGTGCCACTCACAAAAGCTGAATATGAATGGAAAGGGAAGGTCTATTCCTTCTACATCTTTGGCAATGAGAAAAAAGTATATACCAAAGACTATCCAGGAAAGTGCTGTTGCTCCATCATGTGACACAAGAGCTGTTTCAGTGGCATTCAGCAACACAACTACTTCCAGTTATTTGTTCTTCACAGCATCTTGCAAGATTTCTCTATGCTTGAAGGCATTATTCCCAGAGCAATATTTAGAAGTTGAAGTTGTTCCTGGATGCTATTTGTGTCAGTTGGACTTTTGTTTTGAATGCATGGCTGTGTTGGCTGTGCTTTTTGATTGGGGAGATGAAGGAAATCATTTGCTCTCACGCACCTTAAGAAACTGGGCTAATACATTATACCACAGAGGTTTGATACTTTCCCTTCTGTGGTTGTAAATTAGGATACATCAGGCTAAGTATCCTGTATGCTTCCTGCGGAAGTATAAGCAGATCAGAATGAAATTTATTCTGACCTTGGGCATCATCTTGTACAAATCTTTGCAGTGATTTACTTTCCTCTTTGGCAAAAGGTTAAGATATCTTCCATCTTAAAGAACAGGGCCTTCCTAAACAAGTCAAGTAAGCAAGGGATTCAGAGAGAGAGAGAGAGAGAGAACTTTTTCACGTGTCTCATACTATAAAAGATGTTCTTCTCTCCCCCCCATGCCCTTTTAGCATCTGATTGTACAAATGCCACATTTAGCAGCATTTATCTAGAGCAGGGATGGAGAAGCTGTGGCCCTTAGATATTGCCGGATTACAACTCCCATCATTCCTGGCCATTGGCCAACCTGGCAATGGATGACCCAACAACACCTGGCAGACCACAGATTCCCCATTCCTGATATGAAAGATCATAGCTGCAGCTGCCATGGAGCTTACTCTGATGTTATGTAACTGAAGAATTCAAGGAGAAAATGTTTGGAGAACTGAGTCTTAGCTGCCAGTTCTTGTGATCAAATGCCCAGGCACTAGGTGCTCAGCAATTTCTGTGTTCAAATGCCAGTATTAAGCCAACAAGCATCTTGCCAATATTGCCAGTATTAAGCCAACAAGAAGTATATTGATCACTCCAGAGGAGAGTGAGTTGGCAGAATGAGTTACTCTTCCATTGTGAAACTTTTTTTGAGACTGTGTCTCTAGTGGTGGTATACTCTTAAGCAACTCTGTGGGTTAAATTCCCACTCATCCATGACATTTCCTGGGTGACCATGTGCCAATTACCTTCCCTCAACCTATCCTATCTTACAAGGTTGTTGGGAGATAAAGGGAGCAGGACATTATATTCACCACCCTTTGCTCCTTGAAAGGAGGGTGGGATTAAAGAAAAAAATATTAATAAATGAATAAATATATGACTATAAAATTATTCATGTGGCCTAATCCCATGTGTTGAAATCAATGGGTTATATGTACTCTTAGGAATTCATAATTCAAGATCCCCACAGAATGCATTGTCTAGGACTCCAATTTTACAATGTGAGGTAATTGGATTAGAAACTATTTAGGCAAGTGCACATTAGACCTTAGAAACATGAAGAGAGGCACACCTGTCCCAGCTTGAACAAGTGCTTTGTCTTATACCTAAGTATATACCTAAGTTTGCCAACTTTTTGTATAACTACTGCTCTCATGCATTTAAAGACAATACGACATGCTGAAATTAGGCAAGTGAAGCATGATGTGAAACTAAGTGATGCAGGAAAGCCCTTAACCACAGGGGATCAGGATATTCTAGAGCATCCACCTCCTCCTTCTGTATGAACCAGCCAGGAAAGGCCTTCCTCTGTCTCTTGCCACTGAGGTGTGGTAATTGAGCATAATAGAGAGAGGGCCTTCTTAGCTGTGGCACCCAGACTGGGGAAGACCCTCCTCAGAGAGATTCATCTAGGCTCATCACTGTCCATCTTTTGGCAGGCAGTAAAGACTTATTTATTTCAATGTGCTTTTGAGTAAAATAGTGTTGTGGCTGGTCTCATAGGCAGCAGCCTTATATCGAGGCTTGCCATCAGTCCTTTCAGCTCTGTATTGTCTTTACACTGACTGCCAGGTTTTCAGACAGAAGTCTTTAGCAGCCCTACATGGAGATGCCAGGAACTGAACCTGGGACTTTCTGCAGGAAAAGTGTGCACTCTGCTGCCTCTCTTCAAAACATTTTAACTGCTGCTGTTTTAATAATTTTACTGTTTGTCTTATTTGCAGTTTTAACTTTAAACTGTGAGTTGCCTTGAATACAGTTTCTGTAGAAAGGCAGTACAGTATATATAAATTATTGTAATAAATAAAAGTTTTGCTTACTTAATTTCGGTGTTGGGATGCTATTAATGGCATAAAAGCCAGGCCAACAACAACGCCTTTTAAGTTGAGACCTATCCCAGTCTGCATCTGTGTTAGAATTGCTTGTTAATATGTGTGTTTTTTAAATATGTTTTTAACCCTTTTTTGAAAGATGTTTTTAAAGCTTTTTAAAAAATGTTTATAACATTTTGTTTTAGTGTATTTTAATGTCTGTTTTTATAATGTTTTAAAGTGTTTTTAGCGTTTCTGTTTGCTGCCCTGGGCTCCTGCTGGGAAGAAGGGTGGGACATAAATAAAATAATAAATAAATAAATAAATATTAACAACAAAAGGTTGCTTTAATTGTAACCTACTGGGATTTGATAAATTTTGGTGTCGATGAGATGTTTTGGCTTCCTGAACGTGCCCTAGGACCCCTTAATCCTGTCTTAAACACTCACAGAGGAGTGTGTCTGCATGAAGAGTTGTGTGCTGCCGCAGTGATATCACACAAAATAAGGACAGGAAAGAAGCAGGGCTACAAATAACCTGTGTAAAGTACATACAGTTGTGCAGCAATCTGGCTCATTTGCACAGCAGTGTTTTTTTTTAGTTGACAGGGAAAATGGACGTAGAGATGGAATGTTGCGCTGGGAGGGACAGAATGATATGGCAGCTGTAGCAATGCAAATGTATGGTTGTACCAAGTACCTAGTATGGATGTGGGGGAAATCCGCAAAATTCAGACTTAATACCAGATTTCGACTCAGTCTAACAGTCCGCTGTCTTTTTGGACCTTCCTGCAGCAGCCGTGGCTATCATTGGCAAGGTTTTCTCCCCCCGCCCTTTTCTCCTTATTTTACGTAATTATCTTCGTAATTATTTCCTTTTATGTAATGCATTCTTAACAGCAGTCTAGGTGATAACGATTGCCATTAACCTCCCTCCAATTTTCTATTTGTTTTGTTAATTCTCAAAAATGGTCATTAACATTATTCTAATTTTTTTTCTTAGTCTGTGTCTATTTTCTAATTCTTCTGTTCCTTAAATAATGTTTAGGTTAAGTAATCATTTTGGTCATTATTCAATCAAATTAAATCACAGAACAAAATGTAGTTTTCTCAATCTATCCAATGGGATTAATGCAATGAAATGTTTTTCATTTTCAAAAAGAATGCCCAGCTTAGAGGGAATGGAATCCTGAACAGGAGCACATATTTTAGGAGGGAGGATACACTACAACATTTGGTTGCAGGCACCACTTGTTGGATTCTATTTATAAGTATATTCACAAGCTGCTTCTCTTAGCTTGGGACCACAATACCTGAAAGACTGTCTTACCCCTTATATACCCAGTCAATTTCTACCCTTTGCAGGTGAGGGCCTCCTGCAGATACCATCTTGTCAGGAGGTCTGTTCTGCACAACATAGGAAATGGACCTTTAGTGTGGCGGCACCTTTTAAACTAAATTTAAAATAATTTGTTTTCATGAGACATGGCTATTGGAGAGTTTCCCCCAGGTTCATGGCTATAGATCCTTTTTCTATCCTGCCACCAAGAAATACAATTTCGGACGAGGCATGGGTGGGCTAGCTACTTTGTGATCTCTGTTGACATCAGAGTTTCTATATCAGTATTACCTGGCTCCTATTGTAGAGATGCCTTTCTTCCAGTCCTGATAGAACTTCCCAATAGGACAATTTTAGTCTGTCTTAATACATATTTTCCTCCCTCCAATTTACCTAACTCTTTAGATCTGTGGGCTCAGTTTGGTAATCTCTTGAGCTTCATTAGCTTCAGTCACCCTACAGCAAGCCTTCTTATCGTGGGTGATCTGAATGCTAGGATTGGGAATGCTTCTATTAAGTTTCCATTACCAGGACAGATGGATTGGGAAGATTTTTTTCCCTTTGGGACATCTCTGTAGGGATAGGCATCTCAATCATCGTGGGAAGCATCTACTTAAGCTTATTTTAAATCATAATCTTGTTATAATTAATGGCAGTTTTGGGGACAAATATAGAGGCAGTTTTACTTATGTCAGTAACTTGGGGGCAAGCACTATTGATTATTTTATTGTTAGCCCTTCTTTCCTTGACTCTATAAAAGAAATGGATATTCTAGACCGCACAGAAAGTAACCATGGTCCCCTTATACTTTCGTTAGATTTTAACATTGCTGGTCTTCAGTCAGCTACCCATCATAATTGGAATGGAAAAGTTCTGGGGTCTAGAAGACTGAGATGGTCTCAGTGTCTCTCTCAGTCTTTGACTAATCTTTTGACAGCCAAAGAGCTATCATTTTGTTCTTATTGCCTCTTGGGAGAATACACTCCCTTAAGTATGTATCAACAGATTGCAGACTACCTAAAACCTTTTTTAACTTTATCTTGCATGTCATACCAGAATTTCAAATCATTCTCCTCATGGTTTGATAAGGACTGTCAGAGTGTTAAGAGAACTTTGTCTAAACTCTCCACGCGACACCTAAAATTGAAAACAGAAGTAGCTACCCAACAACTTATTGAATTTAGATAATTTTACAAACAACTCATACGTTCAAAAAGCATGAACACAATGGGAGGCCTTGGGCCAAGCTGCTATAGAAAACAACAAGCGTAAATTCTGGGATGTTGTTGCACATGGCCTGGATGAAGCAAGAGGGATTACTGAGGCTCAGATTCCAGTCAATGACTGGACCAAATATTTTACTAAATTATATAACTCTTTATCAGTTTCTTCCCCTTTTGTAGATCATAGAAGTCTACCTGATTGGGACCCAGTAACACCTTATACAGTTAAATCCCTGATTGATTTGATTAAGTTCAATAAGGCCCTGTGTGAAGATTTTTTACCACCAAAACTTTTAAAATCATTTCCTAACTGGTGGGCCCCTGTGCTTGCTAAATTGTTTACTGAGATTAATCTGACTGGTCTAATTCCTCCTGGTTGGAAACTATCTATAGTTTATTCTATTTTCAAAAAGGGTAACCCTTCTCTTCCCCAGAATTACAGACCGATTAGTCTGCTGGATATCTCTTCTACTTGAGGTCAGTTGGGCCTCTGTAACACATGGGACAACTGTGATCCTCAGTGACTGGCCTGGGATAGAAGGGCTCAGGTGGACTTTAAGGTATGCTGGACCCAATTTGTTCAGGATTTGTATATCAAAACAAGAACCTTCAGCCTGGCCAGATAGCATATGGCTAGTAGGTGTAGATGTTTAGCAGAGGTGTCTCATGTTGTCAATGGTCTGCTCCCATCAGCAGTCTAGCAGCTGCATTCTGCACCAGCTGGAGCTTCTGGACCAGGCCAAAGGGCAGCCCCCATAGAGTGCATTGCAGTAATCCAGTCTTAGTGTTCAGACCTAATATATTAATTAGTTATGAGAGTTAAACATGCTGAAGTTGAAACATGGAAATCTAGATCTCCTGCTAGATAGCAAATTCCACAAGGAATTTTGCAGGGAAAATGAACTGATCCCTGGGACATTGCACTGACGTCACTGAGCAGACATAGCCTTTCACATGAGAGATTAGAACAATAAGTCTTAACAAGGCTTTGGGTCATTCAGACTGCTCCTGCAATGAGATACGTAGCTAAGGTAGTAGCCAGAGACGTATAGTGGATGAATGCCAGTGTTAAAGGTCAGTAGATCACTAGCAATGATTATTCTCTCAAGTCATTGTAGTCTGAATTGGTTTATGTAACAGTTGGACACAGTTATGAATGCAAATCATGGACACAAACAACTCCATCTACCATTTGGAATATCATTTGGAGCACCACTTTATCCGAACCTCAGTGCTCAATAAATTTGTACCCCATATTATCATTCATATTAGACTATATACTGGTAGTAAGCCTAACATTTGCCACTGTTTGTTATCTCAGTTTACTCCCAAAGAAAATATTTCAACATTATTTTGATAAAGCTCTGAATCTAATGTTTCCGAGAAACATGGTTCTTTCACTGGTTATTTTTATTTATGCTGTATTATCTTATTGTGCAACTGTAGTGTTTCCCTTTGCAAGTATTAAAGATTGCAATATGCCATTCCCTCTCAGTGGCTGATAAATTGATAACAATGTTATCAGAGTGTAGCAGGTTGTTTTGTTTTGTTCTGTTTATATGGCACTATTAGTACATATTTAAGGATAGGAGCATAATTGGGGAGACAGGGTTTGAAAGGACAGCGGACCTGAAAGGACAGGAATTACTCCTAGAAAAGTATATGAAGGTGCTAACAATTTGAAGTAGCATCCCCCCACTCTCCAAAAGCACTGTACAAATAGTGAATAATTCCTCTGTGATTTTTTTGGTCATTCTTCAAATGTTTTCTAAACGAGCAAACGTTTTTTAAAAAAAATTAAAAAAGTTTTGCAGTGGCAATCATCACTGTGTAGCAATAAATATTTGACACTCTGCCCAAACTGACATGCAATAGGTATCAACATAGGAGTATCAATTTTATTATTTTTGTTATTATTTATTAAAATATCAATATCACATCTTTCTTTACAGAAGTGCAGTGTGGCAGTAATTAATGTTTCACAGTATCTGAGTGCTAACATGCAGTGGCACTCAGTATGTGACAGTTTCTTACAAATTTTGACAGTCTCTGATGTTCAGTAGAATTATGATTATGATTATTAAAACTCACGTGTATATCCTGCCCTTTCTTCCAAGGGGAGCTCAGGGTGGCAAACAGGTGACAAAGCACTAAAAATCTTAAAAATAAAACATCTTCAAGGGGCTTTTCCCCTGTGCTGTGCATGCCAATCCCCCCCAGACTCCCAAACATACACACAACCAGGGGCTTCCAAACATACAAACACAGGGACTCCCCCTTGGGTCTCTCTCTCTCTCTCTCTCTCTCTCACACACACACACACACACACACACACACACACACACACACACACACACACACGAGAGAGAGAGAGAGAGAGAGAGAGAGAGGGAGAGAGAATGACATTCCCAAATACACATAACTCCCAAAACATCCCCCCACCCTCAGGCAGTTCCCCAAAGCCCTCACCCTCAGGCAATTCCCAAAATGGACTCCAAGGCACTTGCTGCCACCCATTTAGGCAGCTTACCAGCCTCTGCCTGGCCAGGCTGCCACTGCCACTGCCCTACCTCAAGTGCTTACCTGCCTCCCACATTGTTGGCACTGCCCTTCCTGAAGCTCAGTCACCTGCTCACTTACTTGCCTGCCTCCAACAGTGGCTCACCCGCTTGCTGCCCACTGACTCTACACATGTTTGCTTACTCACCCACCTGCCATCTTTGCTTCCCTCACTCACTCACCTCCATTGCCTGCCACCCCCTTGTGTGACGGTGGGATGAGTTACAAAAATATAATATAGTTAGACATCTTAAAAACAATTCCAGTACAGATCCAGACTGGGATAAGGTATCTGTTCAAAAGGCTTGTTGAAAGAGGAAGGTCTTCAGCAGGTGTTGAAAAGGTAACAGAGACGCTGCCTGTCTAAAATTTAAGGGGAGTGAATTCAAATTCTGAGAGTTTGTTATTGAATTTGTTTTTTTAACTAACCAGGACATATGCACTTAAATGGGTGGATGGATGAAATGGGCCAAGAACAATGAAAGATTAATATAAACAATTTCATTCCAGAACATATGGTGCTTTTTAAAAAAAAAAAAGATGTCCAATTATGACAACAAAATCCACAATACATATATGAAAATTACCAACATTTGGATTGTAGAAATGTTTGTCTCTGTTCAACTCTGTTTTCAATGCTTAAGAATAATTAACCCTTGCTTTGAGTCTGACTTAAAGCTAGACCCTTGTTGAGTTTAGGGGATTTATAGCACAATCCTATACATGTCCAATTAGACATAAATCTCAATGAGTTTAGTGGTGCTTGCTTCCATGTGGGCAGGCAAAGAATTATAGTGATAGCTAATATTTGATACTATGCCTCAGAATCAAGAGGACAATTGGAACAGATAAGAAGGCACAGTATGATTGGACATTGTGACCACAGAGTACCTAAATGGTAAAGACTTATCATCAAGCTCTTGCAAGGGTTTTATTTTTAAAACAATTGTTTCCATAAAGGATGTGACTGAGATTACAGCTGTGTCCACACCATATATTTAAAGCATATTATTTTCCCCAAGAATCCTGGGAACTGTAGTTTTTAAGAGTGATGGAAATTGTAAGTCTGTGAGGGGTAAACTACAGTTCCCAGGATTCTTTGAGGAATGCATGCAGCCTTGGATACTCACACTGTGAAGAGAACTGTACCTGTGCTCTGTTATATTTTGATCCCGAGTACTGATCTTGGTCTGAACCTTCTGGCATGTGTCTGATAGCTGAAGACTTTGTGGGTTCAAGGTGCTTCCTTGTGGGTGACACTTGGCTGCCTAATTTTATTTCATCCCAACTACACTCTGTCACTTCCAGCTTGACTCCAAGGTAGTGAGTGACTGTGTATAAAATGTGGAGAAAGCAGACAGGGAGACCCAGGATTATCCCAATGAAGCTGAATTGTGGGAGATTCCATAGTTATTTGCTGTCCCAAGATGTAGCGATGGTCACCAACTTGGACAACTTTAAAATGTGATTTTCATTCATGGCTGCTTGACCTGATGGCTGTGTACTGACACCACTATCAGAGGCAGTATGCCTCTGAATACGTTACTGGGGAATCACAAGTGGGAAAGTGGTATGGTGCTTTTGTTCTACTTGCAGGCTTCCCACAGGCATCTGGTTGGCCACTGTGAGAACAGGATGCTGGACTAGATCGGACTTTGGTCTGATTCAACGGAGCTCTTATGTTCAACAATTCTTTGGCTGCAGCAGTCAACAGTCAATTTACTCCATCTTTGTCCAACTCAAGACAATGTTAAGAACATAAGAAGAGCCTGCTGGATCAGGCCAGTGGCCCATCTAGTCCAGCATCCTGTTCTCACAGTGGCCAACCAGGTGCCTGGGGGAAGCCCGCAAGCAGGACCCGAGTGCAAGAACACTCTCCCCTCCTGAGGCTTCCAGCAACTGGTTTTCAGAAGCATGCTGCCTCTGACTAGGGTGGCAGAGCACAGCCATCACAGCTAGTAGCCATTGATAGCCCTGTCCTCCATGAATTTGTCTAATCTTCTTTTAAAGCCATCCAAGCTGGTGGCCATTACTGCATCTTGTGGGAGCAAATTCCATAGTTTAACTATGCGCTGAGTAAAGAAGTACTTCCTTTTGTCTGTCCTGAATCTTCCAACATTCAGCTTCTTTGAATGTCCACGAGTTCTAGTATTATGAGAGAGGGAGAAGAACTTTTCTCTATCCACTTTCTCAATGCCATGCATAATTTTATACACTTCTATCATGTCTCCTCTGACCCGCCTTTTCTCTAAACTAAAAAGCCCCAAATGCTGCAACCTTTCCTCGTAAGGGAGTCGCTCCATCCCCTTGATCATTCTGGTTGCCCTCTTCTGAACCTTTTCCAACTCTATAATATCCTTTTTGAGATGAGGCGACCAGAACTGTACACAGTATTCCAAATGCGGCCGCACCATAGATTTATACAACAGCATTATGATATCAGCTGTTTTATTTTCAATACCTTTCCTAATTATTGCTAGCATGGAATTTGCCTTTTTCACAGCTGCCGCACACTGGGTCGACATTTTCATCGTGCTGTCCACTACAACCCCGAGGTCTCTCTCCTGGTCGGTCACCGCCAGTTCAGACCCCATGAGCATATATGTGAAATTCAGATTTTTTGCTCCAATATGCATAATTTTACACTTGTTTATATTGAATTGCATTTGCCATTTTTCCGCCCATTCACTCAGTTTGGAGAGGTCTTTTTGGAGCTCTTCACAATCCCTTTTTGTTTTAACAACCCTGAACAATTTAGTGTCATCAGCAAACTTGGCCACTTCACTGCTCACTCCTAATTCTAGGTCATTAATGAACAAGTTGAAAAGTACAGGTCCCAATACCGATCCTTGAGGGACTCCACTTTCTACAGCCCTCCATTGGGAGAACTGTCCGTTTATTCCTACTCTCTGCTTTCTGCTTCTTAACCAATTCCTTATCCACAAGAGGACCTCTCCTCTTATTCCATGACTGCTAAGCTTCCTTAGAAGCCTTTGGTGAGGTACCTTGTACACTATGTCCACTGGATCACCTCTATCTATATGCTTGTTGACACTCTCAAAGAATTCTAATAGGTTACTGAGACAGGACTTTCCCTTGCAGAAGCCATGCTGGCTCTGCTTCAACAAGGCTTGTTCTTCTATGTGCTTAGTTAATCTAGCTTTAATAATACTTTCTACCAGTTTTCCAGGGAGAGAAGTTAAGCTAACTGGCCTGTAATTTCCGGGATCCCCTCTGGATCCCTTTTTGAAGATTGGTGTTACATTTGCCACTTTCCAGTCCTCAGGCACGGAGGAGGACCCGAGGGACAAGTTACATATTTTAGTTAGCAGATCAGCAATTTCACCTTTGAGTTCTTTGAGAACTCTCGGGTGGATGCCATCCGGGCCCGGTGATTTGTCAGTTTTTATATTGTCCATTAAGCTTAGAACTTCCTCTCTCATTACCACTATTTGCCTTAGTTCCTCAGAATCCCTTCCTGCAAATGTTAGTTCAGGTTCAGGGATCTGCCCTATATCTTCCACTGTGAAGACAGATGCAAAGAATTCATTTAGCTTCTCTGCAATCTCCTTATCGTTCTTTAGTACACCTTTGACTCCCTTATCATCCAAGGGTCCAATTGTCTCCCTAGATGGTCTCCTGCTTTGAATGTATTTATAGAATTTTTTGTTGTTGGTTTTTATGTTCTTAGCAATGTGCTCCTCAAATTCTTTTTTAGCATCCCTTATTGTCTTCTTGCATTTCTTTTGCCAGAGTTTGTGTTCTTTTTTATTTTCTTCATTCGGACAAGACTTCCATTTTCTGAAGGAAGACTTTTTGCCTCTAAGAGCTTCCTTGACTTTGCTTGTTAACCATGCTGGCATCTTCTTGGCCCTGGCGGTACCTTTTCTGATCTGCGGTATGCACTCCAGTTGAGCTTCTAATATAGTGTTTTTAAACAACTTCCAAGCATTTTCGAGTGATGTGACCCTCTGGACTTTGTTTTTCAGCTTTCTTTTTACCAATCCCCTCATTTTTGTGAAGTTTCCTCTTTTGAAGTCAAATGTGACCATGTTGGATTTTCTTGGCAATTGGCCATTTACATGTATGTTTAATTTAATAGCACTGTGGTCACTGCTCCCAATCGGTTCAACAACACTTACATCTCGCACCAGGTCCCGGTCCCCACTGAGGATTAAGTCCAGGGTTGCCGTCCCTCTGGTTGGTTCCATGACCAACTGATCTAGGGAATAGTCATTTAGAATATCTAGAAACTTTGCTTCTTTGTCATGACTGGAACACATATGCAGCCAGTCTATGTCCGGGTAGTTGAAGTCACCCATTACTACCACATTTCCTAGTTTGGATGCTTCCTCAATTTCATATCTCATCTCAAGGTCTCCCTGAGCATTTTGATCAGGGGGACGATAGATCGTTCCCAGTATTAAGTCCCTCCTGGGGCATGGTATCACCACCCACAACGATTCTGTGGAGGAGTCTGCCTCTTTTGGGGTTTCGAGCTTGCTGGATTCAATGCCTTCTTTCACGTATAGAGTGACTCCGCCACCAATACGTCCTTCCCTGTCCTTCCGATATAGTTTATATCCAGGGATAACCGTATCCCACTGGTTTTCTCCATTCCACCAGGTCTCCGTTATGCTCACTATATCAATGCTCTCCTCTAAGACCAAGCACTCCAGTTCTCCCATCTTGGTTCGGAGGCTCCTAGCATTAGCGTACAGGCACTTGTAAGCAGTGTCTCTCTTCAAGTGTCTTTGGCACTTGTGGTTAGGCCTGTGGTAATTTTGCTCTTCTGAATTTATATCCTGTGCCCCTGCTCTCACAATGCCTACTTCTAGGCCTACCCCTTTTAAAATTTCATCATTTCTTTGGTTTTTATCCCAGGGGGGAGGTTTATTCCGAACCGGACCTTTCTCAGCTCCTGTCGGGTTTCTCCCCTCAGTCAGTTTAAAAGCTGCTCTGCTACCTTTTTAATTTTAAGTGCCAGCAGTCTGGTTCCATTCTGGTTCAAGTGGAGCCCGTCCCTTTTGTACAGGCCCGGCTTGTCCCAAAATGTTCCCCAGTGCCTAACAAATCCGAACCCTTCCACCCGACACCATCGTCTCATCCACGCATTGAGACTGCGAAGCTGGGCCTGTCTGGCTGGTCCTGCGCGTGGAACCGGTAGCATTTCAGAGAAAGCCACCTTGGAGGTCCTGGCTTTCAGCATCCTACCTAGCAACCTAAATTTTGCTTCCAGGACCTCACGGCTGCATTTCCCCATGTCGTTGGTGCCAACGTGCACCACGACCACTGACTCCTTCCCAGCACTGTCTACCAAACTATCTAAACGACGAGCGATATCCGCAACCTTCGCACCAGGCAGGCAAAACACCTTGCGGTCTACACACCCATCACACAACCCACTGTCTATGTTCCTAATGATCGAATCACCCACTACAAGGATCCCTCCACCCCCTGGAGATATATCCTCGGCATGAGAGGATAGCTGCTCATCCCCCAAGGAATGGGTCCCTTCTAAGGGATCGTTTCCCCCTTCCTCAGCTGGATGCTCTCCTTCCCCGAGACCATCGTTCTCCATGATAGCAGGAGAGCTATCATTGTTGGAGTGGGACACAGCTATAACGTCCCTGACGGCCTCCTCCACACACCTCTCTGCCTCTCTCCGCTTTTCCAGGTCCGCCACCTTGGCCTCAAGGAAATGAAGTCGTTCCCGGAGAGCCAGGAGCTCATTGCACCGAGAGCACACCCACGACTTCTGTCCAACAGGCAGATAGTCGTACATGCTGCAGGCGGTGCAAAACACTGGAAAGCCCCCACACCCCTGCTGGCTTCCTACCTGCATAGTTTTGTTTAAGGTTTATTACGTCAATGGGTTGGAGACTGCGGTTTAGTTGAGGTCAGGGAACAGACGGGCAGAGTGGGGGGCCCTGGCCTCCTCGCCCTGCTGCCGAACTCGCCCTGCTGCCGAACTCGCTCTGCTGCTTCGCTCAGCTGGGGCCTTGACGCTTTGTCAGCTGGGGCCTTGACGCTTTGTCAGCTGGGGCTCCCTCTAGCTCGTGGAGCAGGCTCCCTCGCTAGGGTGCTCTGACTTTATATGTGTGGCTGGTTCCTCCCAGCTACTGCTGCCAGCCAATGATGTGTTACTTGAGGCTGATGGCTATCAGCTGGGGCTTAACACTTTAGTATTCTCTCAGGCTTCCTTCCTTCCTGAGCGAGGGGCGGGGCTGTTTAAGCTTTTGGCTGCTTTTAATCTAATCAAGGGGCTGCGCCTTCCAGGCAAGTCTTTTGTGTTTGTTGTTTGTTGTTTTCCCACCTAGAACAGCCTGACCTTTCTTTAACCTAGGGAAACAGAGCTTGTGGTTGTGTTTCAGGAAGGCTGAAGCTGCCCTTTTTAGCAAGGACTGAGCTGACTCTCTCCCTGTATGTGTCGGTGGAGTTTCCTTTTTCCCCTTCTCTCCGACTGGAATTTAGCCTTGTTTACAGTGTCCCCTGAAGCTTTCCTGCTAGGGTGGTGTTGAAAACTAGCTTTCTATGGGCTTCCTTCTCCTAGGATCTGTCTCCTAAGATATATATGTTCTTTGTTCTTCAATCCGGCTCCGTGCCACAGGCACAATTTGTCCAATGGAGAGGCTTGAACTGCTTCTCCTGTCCCCTTACAACATTTCTGCACAACCCGCACATAGTAGCACTTCTCATAACTCTTGAGGTGACTTTTCACTGCTACGGAAACAAAATGTAGTATACATAAACAGAGTGCTAAATCATTTTAATGCATAGCTCCAAAGTGCTAATTTTATACAATTTTCTCCAACAGATGTTAATCACAGTTCTGTGGGGGGAAATTTAAGCAAAATGGATTTTCATGGCACATATCTGATAAACACCAAGATGAATTGTAGTGTCAGATCACTCCCCTGTGAGCGCTATATTAGTCATGCATATTAATAGTGATGAATAGTTCAGGCTGCGCCACTGCAAAGCGCAACTGCAACAAGGACCAGATGCCATTGTTTACTGAAATGCTATTGGCTGTTGTGATTTTTCTGGTGCAATTTCAGCGTGAGAAATTGCATCTCATTTGCCAGTTTGAATTTACTGCCATTAACAAGCCAGCTGGGATTTCTAATCTCTCCTCATTTTATGTATTTTGGGGTGACGGTGATGTTTAATTTATTGATTCTTGCACTGAATTTTTTATCTTCTCGGAATTGATCAGAATAAGCCTACCTTAACAAAAAGACAATCCAAATGCAAACTAAAATTTGCTTGAGCAAAGTGTGTCTGAACTATAGAAGATGGAGAATATTTTTTCTTTGGCTGATTCATACGTATGATCCAACCACTTCCCCCCCCACACATCATCCCTATATGGGACAAGGTGCAGAAACTACAGTGCAACCCAGGCAGTGCATGGATGTAGCCCATTCCACCTAAAGGCTGTTGCTACAATTGTGGCTTCACTTTTCTCCTGCTTCCACAGTCACGCAAATGGCTGTTTGTTGATTTGTATTGAGAAAATAACGATTGTACAGGAGCCATGAAGTCTTGCTTTCCCTCCATAGCAAATGTTTGGAAGAACCAGTTTGGAAGGACCTTGTTCATTGACTGTCCCTTTCGCAACTCATGAACTGCTTGTGGGATTCTAATAGGCACCAGGTTGGTTCCTGCGGGGAACAGGATGCTGAACTAGATCAGCCTTTGGTCTGATCCAGCAGAGCTCTTCTTTGTATGTATGTCCTTAACTCATAATATAACATGGGACAGAGACTTAGGTAAAGAGAAGGGAATGGATAACTTTATTATTTATTTGTTTAGCGCCATCCGTGTGCTCAGTGCTTTACAGAGCCCAAGAGGACAGGTCCCTGCCAAAGGAGCTTACAATCTAAAATTTGTCAGAGGGGAAAGTGAGGAAGAGTAAGTGGAGGTAAACAGGGAAGAAATAAATGGTTTTGTCTGTTGCACATGCATTTATTTATTTATCCATCTATTTATCGCCTGCTTTTCCAGGGAAATAGACTACACAAAGCAGCTTGCAATAGATCCAAACTAGTACAAATCCTGACACTTCTTGTCCAATTATTATTATTATTATTATTATTATTATTATTATTATTATTATTATTATTATTATTATTATTATTGTTGTTGTTGTTGTTGTTGTTGTTGTTGTTGTTGTTGTTGTTGTTGTTATTGTTATTATCCCGCCCTTCCTCCCGGCAGGAGCACAGGGCAGCAAACAAACGCACTAAAAACATTAAAACATCATAAAAACAAACTTTAAAACACATTAAAACAAAACATCTTCAAAAATGTTGCTTAAAAAAGCTATGAAAACATCTTCTGAGATTAAAAACATTTTTAAAAAGAAAGTTTAAGAACATATTAAAAAAACAATTCCAACACAGACGTAGACTGGGATGGGTCTCAACTTAAAAGGCTTGTTGAAAGAGGAAGGTCTTCAATAGGCGCCCAAAAGATAACAGCAATGGTGCCTGTCTAATATTTAAGGGGAGGGAATTCCACAGGGTAGGTGCCACCACACTAAAGGTCCGTTTCCTATGTTGTGTGGAACAGACCTCCTGATAACATGTTACCTGCAGGAGGCCCTCACCTGCAGAGTGCAGTGATCAACTAGGTATATAAGGGATAACACAGTCTTTCAGGTATCCTGGTCCCAAGCTATACAGGGCTTTGTACACCAATACTAGAACCTTGAACTTGGCCTGGTAGCAAATGGGCAGCCAGTGCAATTCTTTCAGCAGTGGGGTGACATGTTGGCGATACCCTGCCCCAGTGAGCAGTCTCGCTACTGCATTTTGCACCAGTTGCAACTTCCAGACCAACCTTAAGGGCAGCCCCACATGGAGCACATTACAGTAATCCAGTCTCGACGTTATCAGTGCATGGAGAACAGTGGTCAGGCTATCCCGGTCCAGAAACGGCTGCAGCTGTCTTACCAGCCAAACCTGATAAAAGGCACTCCTAGCCACTGAGGTCACCTGGGCCTCTAATGACAAATACAACAGCAGAAGATCTGCCATTGCCCAACAAATTATGTTAAGTGTGGGCAGGCGGGCATTGAATTAAGATATATGAGAGAAGCATCCTTCCACTCTTCTGGGCATGTAAACAGCCACATTCTGTGGCTCCCCAGCCAAGGACCAAGAGAAAATTCTCCCTCCCTGCTAAGGGAGCTGTGGGTATATGAACCCAGCATGCTCACCTGGGCCCTGCTGTCCAGCATTCACCAAGGTGCGCACACCAGATCTAAAGGGCAGCCCCAAGAACCCCCCCAAGTACATACATCAAAAGCAAATCCAATAATCCTACAGTGTGATGTAGGTGAAAAAGACGAGTCCCAAGGGCCAAAGGGGCTCCCCCAAAATTTCTTCTCAGTCCCCGGAAAGAGGAAGGGAGGGAGAGAAGGTGGGCATTGCAAAAGAGAAGAAAAGAGAAGAAGGATGTGGAGGGGTCAAAGCAGGCTTAAATAGCAGCCTGATTGCCCTTTCCTACTGAGCACTCCAGCCCATGAGATTCCCAAGATTCTGTCCCTCTGAGAGAGACCAACATGCATCTTCTCCCCAAAAGGGGTGTGTGTGGATGTGGCAAATTCATCCCTGCTAAAGGGCAGAAGTGGCATTGGAGCTAGAAAGCAAGGATGGGGGGGGAATCTAATGCCATGTAGTAATATGTAATAAATTAAATTTTGTTTTGGAGGTCTAGGGGAAGAGGAGAGAATTAGCTTGCTTTTAACTTTGGGGATTCCCATATACTCCATGCATTGCTTGAATTCTTCATCAGACCCCCCCCCCTTTCCCCTAGTCTCCATAATCTGGAGTGGTCCAGTATCTATATAAGTCCCTGCCTTCCTACATAGTGGTCTTGCCCCCCTTAATAAACAGGCAGCCCTAAAGGCCAACAGGGAGATATTACTGGAATGAGAGAGCCAGTCAGAGTGCAAGAAGGCATCTCTATGCACTTTTCCTGCATATAAGAGACTAGGTTTGAGTCCATAGCTGAGAAGCCTAAGAGAGGCATGCATAATGCCAAATGCTAAAAGAAATGCAAAAAGAAAGCCCACAGAAAAGCAACAGGCTTCCATGAAATGTTTTATACCAACAATTCTTTTTGCCAAGCACTCTTCAGCTGTTACTATTGCCACCACCATTGTGATTGTGTTGTAGCAGCTTAATTACAAGCTGTTTTGTAATTAAAAAGCGAGAGGGATGGTATTCCCCAAACAAAGCAGGCAATACCTGAATTTTAAAAATGAGGAAAATCATTTCCCTCCAACAAGAATTAGAAGAACAGCATTAGAAGAAAGATGTACCTAAGACCAGCAGCACAGTATGAAAGAGACAACAAATGAAAATGAAGCAGGTATTATCAAGGCACAAGGCTTGATGTAAGGCTTATGCTATCTATCTATCTATCTATCTATCTATCTATCTATCTATCTATCTATCTATCTATCTATCTATCTATCTATCTATCTATCTATCTGTATCCAAGAATTGAAAGAATGGGGAAAACACATGCATGTTGCTCATAAATAGTGGCCAGAATTTAGAGGAAGCAAAAACTAGCCAGAGAATGTGACTGTTCCAATCACTCAGATTATAATACCTGAACTGAGAAGTTTGTTTTTAAACGTGAGACCTAAATTTCTTTAAGGATAATTTCAGACAGGTATCTAATGTGAGATGGGTGCTCCTCATACACGTTTTGCAATTCCATATGACATTGTTGACATCAAAACATCTGCCTGTATTTCTCCCTATTTAACCAGGATTTACATTATCCAGGAATAATCTGTTCAATTAAAAAGCAAACAAACCCTGTGGCCACCCATAGCCTGATTAAATAACCGGTTTACAGTATTGAGTTCCCATCTGGAATCACCCTAAATCACATTTAATGTTAAAATGCATTTATGATTGTAGTATTGCTTTTTGATGTAATTTGTATTTTTAGGAAAGAAGTGCTTTTTTACATGGTGTTGATTCCTCACTTGTGAAAATTCCTTTAGGAAAGCACTGAGAGAGCGTCAGGCTTCCTTTGGCAGCAGTGAATTTCTACAACACATTGATTTAAACCATGTTTTGGGCAAAATGAATAGGTGTAAAGTACAAAGATATACTCTTACACCCATAATCACATCCAACAGACAATGAAAGGATGTCTTTGTAGGACTGGAGGCAGGGATCAATGCAGTTCTTAGCCTGCTACATCATGGAACTTGGACTCACTAGAGATTGATGAGTCATTTTATTTTTCTACAAATTGTTTTATGTGGTGGGAGTGGCTGCAGGGGCGGGCCTGGAGTTTTTAACTGCTCTGCACAGAATCCTCAGTAAACAATACATGTGCAAATTCTTGCAGTTGGGACTTAGACATAATTAACTTCATCCTGCACCATGAGAATGGATCAGGGACAGAATGGGGACGAAGCCAGTAAGTAAAGCTGAGAGCCTGTTCAGTATGTTTTGCAAAGCAGGCAATTTCTGTAAAAGTATGCTTTGTTACAAGAAGTTGTTCATCAGAATGCTGAATCCTAGACTCAGCACTGAGGTTCAGTGTGTGGTTTGTAGTAAATAAATGCAGGTTTTCTATTACAGTCTGATGGAAAGTTGGCTGGTTCCAATGCATTTCTCTGAGTAACTGGGGAGCAGTTAGAATAATATTGCCATCTGATTGAAAGCCCAGTGCACAATTTCCGGGGACTTCCATATAAGTTGGATCCATTCATCGGACTTTCACTACTATTCTTGTAATTCTGTATTGTGTTTGCTTTGCACTTTCTAATGACATGAATCCAGAGAAAGGGATTTCAGCTTGACGGTCATTTATGTATCTCATAAAGAAACTGTGCGCTTTACACAAACATCATCAAAAGCTTTTGATGTCACGCTGCTTGGATGAGTCCTGCCCACGAGCTTTTTCCATAAAGCAAGCTCAATGACTGAATCCTGTTGCTAGTAAATGAATGCTTTGATTGTTTTGATGCCACATTAAATCATTGTTTAACCAAGAGCTGATAGTTCTCTCCAAGATGAAGGCATTCAGTAATTTCAACCATATAGTTAAGATCTAGTTCAGAACTGGGTTTAAAGGCTAATAAAGCAATACTCCAATTTCCTTCCTCTTCAGCAATTTCTTAGTGTACCTAAAGAGGTATAAAATGTTTTATTCTCTTCAATTTTCAACTGATCTGCCTGTCTAGGGGAAATCTTCGGTTTCATCTTGTACCCTTACACATCTATGTATGCATAAAAGACTGTATTTACGAGGGACACCTAATTACCTGTTTTCTGGTACCTGCCCCTGGTAAAAACATTGTCCCTGTTTTGCCTCTTGGGGGATGGTGGAGGCCCCTTTTAAAGATTTTGTTAGTGTAAGTTGATTAAGTCGCCAGTCCTTCCCAAGGGGTTCTAGAATTTAAATATCTGAGTGGGAAGTGACAGATTAATTCTGACTCTAGTGCCAGTGCATATGTATGGATACAAAGTGACAAGGCACTGTTTTCCTTCCATCTGCCACCTCTGAATCTATTCAGGTGCAAGTGCTCCTCAAAGGCCAGTGTAGTCTAGTGATTAGTGCTGAACCCAAGCTCCCCACTGAGGCTCCATCTGCACCATACATTTAAAGCATCACTATCATACTACTTTAAACAGCCCAGATTCTCCGAAAGAATCCTGGGAACTGCAGTTTGTTAAGGGTGCTTAGGAGACCCTTCTTCCTTCACAGAGCTACAATGCTCAGGATGGGATCCTTCTTCCCAGGGAACTTTGGAGATTGTAGTTCTGTGGGGATTGCCTAACAACTCTCAGCACTTTTAACAAACCACAATTTCCAGAAATCTTTGGGGGAAGGCATGGCTGTTTAAAGTAGTATGATACTGCTTTAAATGTATAGTGCAAATGGGGCCTCAGCCATGAAGTTCACTGAGTGACTTTGGCTCAGTCACAATGGGTTGTGTTCATGTTAGTCGTACTCAGAGTAGACCCAATAAAATTACTGGGCATAAACAACTTAGGTCCATCAACTTCAATGGGTCTGCTCTGAGTAAGACTAATATTGTCTCAGCCTACCCTATAAGGTTATTGTGAGAATAGAATTGGGGAAGACCATTGGGTAAAATTATATAAAACTGGGGAAGACCTTGAACTCTGAGGAAAGGTGGGGTATAAATGTAAAGAAATACATAATTACATCTATTTTTTAATAAGTACAAAGATCCTTGATGCCACTGAGCATTATATTAAACACTCTTAAATATACAAATCACAAGAAAATAGACCTCAGCTATTGTCTGTTACTAAAATGACCTATTTCAAAAGCCTGTGCTGGACTGACTGTTGCAGAGTAAATTAAGTACACAAGAGTGTTCCTGTTTTCATCTCTGAAATGTTGAAGAATATGAAAGAGGATGCGCAATTTGGGACTGAGCTGCATTTGTCAAAGATGATCTATCATAGACACAGAAAAGCTATTGCAAGATTACAGTTATTACAGATGAAATCAGTAGTCCTAAGTGGGAAATGGGGAGGTATTTTTCTTGCGGAGAAGGAATGGCTTGTGTGACATGACTATTATAGATCGAGACAATTTATGCGATTTGCCTTTTTATATGCAGTACCCAGAAAATAAATGCCCTTAATCTCATGAGCTAGTGTACAAGATGGCAATGGACAGCACATACACAGTCTTGTTTCCTGAGCTGTTTTTCCCTTCAGCAACAATCTGCTTTTTAAAACAATCTGCTTTTTAATGACAACTTGGAGTTTTGACAGGGAAAAATAATAATACAGTGCAGACATGGCAGATGCATCATATGGGCAATGTGCTTTCATTTCTGAATTACAGTTTTATTTATTCTTTTGAAGTAGCTCACCCCATTCCTTAAATGTTGGGAGATGTAAAGGAATAGATGGTATTGGGGTCATTTACTGAATTGCACTTAGGCACCTTCTTCTACAGCTTTGGGCCTGCTGAAACAGTTAGTCAGCTGCAGAAGCTCCGGCAGTCAATTTCCCAGGCAATGTCCCTCTTTTCTGATTGTTCCTGGTAAATCAGTGTCCCTGCTTTCCCTATAGTCTGCCTTTTGAAGAGATGTTGAGGATGGCATTGAAATATTGTGAGCGAGCACACATATGTCTTGAAAACATTGTGAATGAGCACACATTTGTTCACTCCAATGAAGTTCATCCAATGAAGCTGAATGAAAGATTCAGGACAGATAAAAGAAAATACTTCTTCACACAGCGTATAATTAAGCTATGGAGTTTGCTCCCACAAGAGGCAGTGATGGCCACCAACTTGGATGGCTTTAAAAGAGGATTAGAGAAATTTATAGAGGATAAGGCTATCAATGGCTAGTAGCCATGATGGCTATGTTCAGTCTCCAAGTTGAAAGCGGCATACTTCCGAATACCAGTTGCTGGAAACCACAGGAGGGGAGAGTACTCTTACATTCATGGCCTGCTTGCAGGCTTCCCATGGGCATCTGGTTGGCCATTGTGAGAACAGGATGCTGGACTAGATGGGCCATTGGCCTGATCCAGAAAGGCTCTTCTTAAGTTCTTATGTAACAGAGAGATTATGCTAGGTTGCAGTCCTTTCCCCATGGTCTCTAGAAGCATTTATTTATTAAATTTATATCCTGCCCTTCCTCGCAAAGGAGCCCAAGGCAGCAAACATATCAACAAAAACAAGTGAACAACAAGGAAAAGAAAAGAAAAGTTAAAAACATTATAAAGCACAGTTACAGTTAAAAACATTTTAGAATAAAGTCACAGTTAAAAACGTTTGTTCATCAGTCACCATGAACAATCCCCTTCAGCTACCAAATGCCTGGGTAAACAGGAATGTGTTCAAATTCCTCCAGAAAGTCAATAGTAATGTAAACAAAAGCACTGCACCACGGAGGATATTCCACAAATGGGGAGCCACTACTGAAAAGGCCTTGACACTGGTCAGTGCCAACAGGGCAGCCACCAGTGGCAGCACTACCAACAAGGCCTCATTTACCAATTGTAGGCTCCAAGATGGTTGATACTGGGGAAGGAGCTAAGAACTATGAAGCAGCAGGAGGACTGGCAGAATGTAAGAGTGTAAAACTGTGCCCAGATCTGACTGAATGTGAGTAGAGCCCATTTGAAGGTTGGTGCCAGGACAGTGATGGCAGCCCAGAGTGCCAACCATTTCTTGTGGTTATGAGACTCCTATAACCTAGGGTTGACATATTGCCTGGTTAGCCAGGTTTTACCCAGATTATAGCCCTGCTACCTGGCACCTGCTTAACCTATTAGGTGGCCCGGATTTTCTGGACGGGTGCCGAGCCGCAGAGAGGGAGCTACTGTGCCTTTAAGTCTGTATCAACCCAATTCTCTGATAATGCGAAAAACTCATCCAAGTTCTGTTTGCCTCTAATCAGTTTTGTGTCAGTTACACCCACAAGAAACAATGAAACTGACCAAAACACCCCCTTCTCCCCTACCTTTAGCCATAAACACCCTTCCCAGTGTGTGTATGTGCACATGCACATGTACATGCGCACTGAGCTCAGTGCCTTGGCAGACCGCAGCCCCCAACCAAGCAACCAGGAATGGGGGAGTCACCTCCATAGCAAAGCAGCAGCAGTAGCAGCAACCTTTGCTTTAATGTGTCTGCAGCTTCCACCCACTTTCCTTCTCCTCTGGCCTGCCCAGCAAGTTGGAGGTATGGTTTCCCTTCTTCTCCTCTTCCCCCCCCCCACCTGATTCGAGCTCCTCGCTCTTCCCAGGAGGCTGGTGGTGGTAATAAAGTCTCTCTTTGTGTCTTGGGTGAAAGCAGCCTTTGGAATCGTGGGGGGGGGGATTGGCCAGCTCAGACCTGTAAACAGATCACCTATTGTCTGCCGGTCTTGCTTTCTTTGAAATTGGGTGTGTGAGAGAGTTTTCAAAGTTGAGAACCAGTGTGGCATATTGGTTAGAGTGTTGGACAAAGACCTGGGAGACCGTGGTTTGAATCCCTACTCAGCCATGAAGCTTGCTGCGTGATCCTGGGCCAGTTGCTGCCCTTCTGCCTAACCGGTCATACGGTTGTTGTGGCAATTAAATGAGAAGGGCTAGAACTGTGTACTCCACCTTGAGCTCCTTGGAGAAAAGGTGGGATTTAATGCTAATGCTAATGCTAATAATAATAATAAAAGACTTTCCCAAGGAAGAGCTTCCTCCTCAGAAAACAAAACCACATTTTTGCTTTGTTTTGAGTGCCCTGTTGTCTGTGTCTTGGTTAAGGTGTGTATCCAACCTTGATGTGCTTATGGAAGGGGTGTGCAAGTAGTGCCCCCCCTGAGTGTGATGTTTTTGACAAACTCTGTGTTATAGAAAACCAAAGTCTGTGTGAAAATACATATTTGGAAATGCCATTGGTGTGATCCTAAGCACATTTACTAAATGATGTCATATAGAATTTGAACTTCACAAAATATTTTACGGTCACGCCCATAAACACCTATGCAACCTTGCATCTGGAGACCTAGATCAGATAACACATTATTAAGATTCACTTTCCATAACTGTAAAGAAGTATGTCCAAATGCGTGCGACCCAGGCACCTAAATGAGGGGTAAGAGCAGCATAGGAACATAGGCAGATGCCTTACACCTAGGGTTCCCAAACTTTTCTTGAAAAGTTACACATTTATTGTTTTTATTATGTTTGTAAGCTGCCCTGAGCTCTGTTTTTAACAGTGAAAGGGCAGGATATAAATCTCCTTAATACATAGATAAATATTCCATAGTGTTGGAAACTAGAGCCTAGGCATTTAAGGCTGAAAATGTACATTAAAATAAAAAGATTCCTCACATATTCTTTCAGTTTTTGTTGTTGGTAATTACTAGATAAAAAAAAAAACACCTGGATAATGCAACGATTAATATGCTTCATTTGCCTAATTGACAGATAATTTGCATAACATGCAAATTAGCCTGCCCAGATTTGTGGGACTGGAATATGGCAACCCTATTACAACCTAGCTCCCAAACCCTGAATGTTTGGCTATCTTCTATAGTGGGTTTCCAAAGCAATCCTGCATTTGAACACTTCTGTTATAGTGGAATTCAAGTAGGCATGGCTCCAAATTTCAGAAATGGGGGGTGGGGGATTTGGAAGTGAAAAACCTTACTTTGGAAAAGCTGCACCAGTTGCAAGCTGATCCAAACTCCAAATTCTACTCTTAGCTCATGATTAGCTCGTATAGGCACGAGCTCTCCTCCACCCTTTCCCAAACTTGCCTTGCAAATGGGAAGAGAGCAACCAGCAGCAGGAAAGATTGGAAAAGCTGTTGTTGTTATGTGCCTCCAAGTCGACTATGACTTATGGTGACCCTATAAATCAGTGACCTCCAAGAGCATCTGTCATGAACCACCTCATTCAGATCTTGTAAATTCAGGTCTGTGGCTTCCTTTATGGAATCAATCCATCTCTTGTTTGGCCTTCCTCTTTTTCTACTCCCTTCTGTTTTGCCAAGCATTATTATCTTTTCTAATGAATGATGTCTTCTCATTATGTGTCCAAAGTATGATAACCTCAGTTTCATCATATTAGCTTCTAGTGATAGTTCTGGTTTAATTTGTTCTAACACCCAATTATTTGTCTTTTTTGCAGTCCATGGTATCCGCAAAGCTCTTCTCCAACACCACATTTCAAATGCATTGATTTTTCTCTTATCAGCTTTTTTCACTGTCCAACTTTCACATCCATACATAGAGATTGGGAATACCATGGTCTGAATGATGCTGACTTTAGTGTTCAGTGATACATCTTTACATTTGAGGACCTTTTCTAGTTCTCTCACAGCTGCCCTCCCCAGTCCTAGCCTTCTTCTGATTTCTTGACTATTTCTCCATTTTGGTTAATGATTGTGCCAAGGTATTGATAATCCTTGACAAGTTTAATGTCCTCATTGTCAACTTTAAAGTTGCATAAATCTTCTCTTGTCATTACTTTAGTCTTTTTGACGTTCAGCTGCAGTCCTGCTTTTGTGCTTTCTTCTTTAACTTTCATCAGCATTCTTTTCAAACCATTACTGGTTTCTGCTAGTAGTATGGTATCATTTGCATATCTTAAATTATTGATATTTCTCCCTCCAATTTTCACACCTCCTTCATCTTGGTCCAATCCTGCTTTCCGTATGATATGTTCTGCGTATAGATTAAATAAATAGAGTGATAAAATACACCCCTGTCTCACACCCTTTCCGATGGGGAACCAATCGGTTTCTCCATATTCTGTCCTTACAATAGCCTCTTGTGCAGATTATAGGTTGCGCATCAGGACAATCAGATGCTGTGGCACCCCCATTTCTTTTAAAGCATTCCATAGTTTTTCATGATCTACACAATCAAAGGCTTTGCTGTAATCTATAAAGCACAGGGTGATTTTCTTCTGAGGTTCCTTGGTCCGTTCCATTATCCAACATATGTTTGCAATATGATCTCTGGTACCTCTTCCCTTTCTAAATCCAGGTTGGACGTCTGGCATTTCTTGCTCCATATACGGCAAGAGCCTTTGTTGTAGATCTTGAGCATTACTTTATTTGCATGGGATATTAAGGCAATAGTTCGATAATTACTGCATTCCCTGGGATCCCCTTTCTTTGGAATTGGGATGTATATGGAACGCTTCCAGTCTGTGGGCCATTGCTTAGTTTTCCATATTTCTTGACAGATTTTACTCAAATTTGGACTGATTCAGTCTCAGTACCTTGTAGCAACTCTATTGGTATGCCATCTATGCCTGGTGATTTGTTTCTTCCAAGTATTTTAAGAGCAGCTTTCACCTCGCATTCTAAAATTTCTGGTTCTTTATCATATGGTTCCTCCGTGAATGAATCTGTCATCCTGGCATCTCTTTTATAGAGTTCTTCAGTGTATTGCTTCCATCTTCCTTTTATTTCATCTCGGTCAGTCAGTGTGTTCCCCTGTTGATTATTCAACATCCCTACTCTTGATTTAAATTTCCCTTTCATTTCTCTAATCTTTTGGAATAGGGCTCTTGTTCTTCCCTTTTTGTTGTCCTCTTCTATTTCTATACAATAACTATTGTAATAGTTCTCTTTGTCCCTATGTACTCGTCGCTGTATTGTTGCATTTAGGGTTCTGACCATATTTCTGTCTCCTTTTGCTTTTGCTTTCCTTCTCTCTTTAACCATTTTAAGAGTTTCTTCAGTCATCCATTGGGGTCTTTCTCTTTTTTTAACTAGGGGTATTGTCTTTTGCATTCTTCCCTGATAACGTCTTCTCTGATAACGTGGAAAACCTAGAGGATCATTTTTTCTGCTTTGTGTACCCCAGTTTTCATTCATCATGGTTTAACCCAAAGGAATGTACCCAAACAAGAAATGGTATATTCTGCCACATATGCATGCTGGTATATCCAGAGAGTATGCAGTAGTAATGTCACTGGGAATTTGGTTAATAACTTCATAGCAACTATCCAGCATGGTTACATGTGTTTAAATCTCACTGATTTCACTGTAAAATAAAGTGTGTGCAAGTATGTGCTACTGGGTGTGGGGAACCTTTGGCTGTCCAGATGTTGCTGAACTACAACTCCCAACATCCCTGGCCATTGGCCATGCCTGCTGAGTCTCATCTGGAGGGTCAAAGGTTCTCCACACCTGTGCTGAAAGCTTTAGTGAGATTTAATGGGTCTGAGGCTGGGCTCACAAGTACCTCTGCTGAGTACCTCATTTTCATTTTGCTCCGGATGACACCACACCTCTCAATATCTACATGCATTTCACCTAAAGTTACTGGAAATAAATCCTTCCTTCCTACTATGCTTGATAGAAGTGTCATAAGACTTCAGTTAAATGCATGGTACAAGTACATATGAATACACCCTAACAAAATTTCTTTTACTTTCATGGTCAAATCACATCTAGCTTCTCTGTTCCACTAACCTAGAACAATGAGGTTGTATTTACATAGTATGGTAACTTCCAGCTGGATTGCTATAGCAACAGTCTGTCTGCAAGCTGCAGACTCCAAACAAGAACTATTTATAACTTTTGTTATTTCTAGTTATTTACTATATAATTATTTTCACAGAGCTGATATTTGGCTCCCATACTTACACAGTGTCCTTTTAATTAACCTTTACTGCCGCAGCATTTAGAAACCATAGTAAACTTTTAAGACAATTTGAATAGATTTGTGAAGTCTGTTGTACAACCAGCTTAAAACCAGATAAACCAGAGTAAAACTAGAGTAAGAAAAAAAGGAGCAGGGGTTAAAAGAAAGATATTGAATTTATCCTTTTCTGTTGAAATGTCAGAAATGGCACCCATTACACTTGGAGTTAATGAAGGCTTGGGCTACAGAGCTGGCTCACTGATAGGAAATCAGCTCTGTACAGTGTGGTTTTAACATTCACTGGCTGTTCTGCCGTTTTAAGGTTGTTGGGTTTTTCCCCAGTATTAGCCACTGTAGGAACCCTTCAGGGCTGAAGAATGGCTTACTTATTAAAGAAATGTATATACTGCTAAACAAAAGAAACATAAGTGGTATACAAAACACAAAGACACAAAGGAGGAAGATTTAGGAGGGTTCTTTAGCAAGGGCGATTATGCCCATGTGAGGCTGGGAAGTGGAAACAGTAGGACATGTTTTATGATATTGTTTCTTTTATCATGACATCCGATTCAGTTTTATCACTCCAGTTTTATAGAAAATGCCTGGCAGATCTGACAAGTTCTATTTATTGTATATTTTGTCTGATTAGAGCTCCTAGGTTATAGTTACAGTGGTCAGTTTCTGTGCAGCTGCCGTCTCCTGCTGCAGATTGTTGATAAATAATATTATTTTAATATTTAGCATGGAGTCTGAGCATTTTTACACTTTAATAGTGTACTCAGGGCCAGTACCAGAGGGTGGCTAGGTTGGGCCCCGGCCGAGGGCCCCCTGAAGGGCCCCTCCCTAGGGTGGGTGGGTAGCACTCCCTTCCGTAAAACACAGCAGTGTTGGCTCTCGACCCTGCTGCGGATCATGAGAGGGAGCTCCCAGGTACCTCCCTACTGCCACGCAGGTCCACAACACCCACGTGCATGGCCCACCTACCTCTCCCTTGACTTAAATGCTGGTAAATGCATCAACCCCTTAGGGAAACCTTGGCCCTTATCTTGGTTGATGGCAGGCTTGTGCTCACAGCGCAACCAGCATTCACCAAGGGAAAGATAGGTAGGTGGGGTGTACATGCGTGTGCCAGGGCTCGGGGCAGGCTGAGTACTGTATTTTATACTTTTTGGGTTGTATTTTGTATGTTCCAGTCTTTGACCAAAATAAAGAAATTCACAATGTAATAAAATTTATTTTATTTATGTATTTGACAAAATGAATATACTGCTTGAATGTAAAGATCTCTAAGTGGTTTACAAAAAAACCCACATTAAAAGTATCAATAAAACAGTTAAGAACAAGTAACTAAAACATTTAAAACAATTACCACAGCTACTGACTAAAATAATTAAAACAGATCACCATCTATGTGTCTGGATAGGCTTGCCTAAATAAAAAAATATTAAGCAGGTGCCAAAAGGAATACAGTGAAGCCTACTGCATGTCAGTAGATGCTGCCTATTGACATAGGTCTGCCACACTAAAATAACAATTTCTTACACATGTAGAACAGATATTATGTGGCACCTATAACAGTGCCTGTTCTGCAGAACGAAGTGCTTGAGTACCTACAGATGGTGTAAGGTGGTCTTGCAAGTAAACTGTCCCCAAGCTGTTAAGGGCTTCATATACCAATAGTAACACCTTGAACTTGGCCCGGTAACAAATTGGCAACCAGGTCAGATCTCTGAGCAGAGGTGTTATATGCTGACAGCTTACTCTTGTCAGCAATCTGGCTGCAGCATTCTGCACTGATTGCAGTTTCCAGGTCAAGTGCAAGGGGAGCCCCACAAATAAAATCAATATAGAACACAATATCACTCATTTACATTCACAGTGTCCAGCAATAGGTTTGTTCAATAAAATTAATCAGAGAAACCATGGGTGGGAGAGGGGAAAAGGCTTGGAGGAAACTGTCAGTACATACCTAATTTCCAGGGAACGAGTGTTCCAGAGAACAGGTGTCACCATAATAAAGATGGATTGCAGAAGCATGTGGCACCGCCAGGGGAGATCATTAGAGGACTATGGTAATCAGGCAGGGGTGTAGAGGTGGTTTCTCAAATAAATTCCTGTACACACTCATGACGACCATTCCCACCAAAGACTTATAAATCTTGCTATCTGTGTGGGTCTGTGAAACTATAAATGGGCCCTTGATGAGCCCTTGGCATGCCAAAATTCATGGTTAGTGTACTGCTAGGTATATTCAGTATCAGAATATGCTGCAGAAGTTGGGCAGGCCTGTTCTAAACAGATTCTGAAAATGAGACTAGGATGGCCCACTAACACCTCTTGCCTTACTGGGCTCAGAAAACCTGGAAGTAGTTCTGAGGCCACATTTTTAGGGAAGGACAAATTGATTTGACTTAAGGCTTTGGAGTTTTTAAAGCCCTCAAAATATCCGGCAGAGTAACCCACTTGCATATTCAACTATAGTCTAGTGCAGGGGTAGCCAACATGGTGCCCTCCGGATGTTCTTGGACTCCATCGACCCTAGCCAACATGGCCAACACCAGGGATGATGGGAGCTGGTGTACAACAACATCTGGAGGGTACCACGCTGGTTACAACTGGTTTAGTAAGACTGTCTGTAAGAAAGTAAGGCTGTGGACACAGTAGTGGCCTATAGCAAAGAGTTTCCCTTGGCCACACCCAGAGGTACAACTATTTGAAGCTGATTTTTTTTAAAAAAATGCATTGAAGATGATCTGACATGGGTTTTAGAGTGAAAATGGGCAGGGTTTGCCTAGCGTTGTCTGCTCCCTTTTTCAGAAAAGAGCTGGAAACGCACTGGAACCAGCAGCACAGTAAGCGCGTCTCTACCCTAACATACAATTTGCTCCTGTCACAATCAAATCTTTTTTGGACTCTGCATCTAAACCATAATATTAAATTTAGGCAACCTCTGTGAGAAATGTATTAGTGTATTGTTTATTTTTTTCATTGGTAGAAGAACAGAGAGATTACTTTTGTCGTAGTGAAGAACTGTGAATTCTTGCAGCAGAAAGGTCTACTTAATCAAATTGATAGATGATAGCATCAAGTCACTTTTTCTAATGTTAGGATTGTACATTGTTAGCAAATAGTGTTTCCTGGAGCTTCGAAATGCATATATTTTTCTTGAATGGACCTTCAAAATGGCACAAAGCACTCTGGTGTGACGGTGAAGAAGAAGTACATTGTTTCTGTATTAAGAACCAGGAGCACCTATTGTTATAGCTTAGCAAGGGGCATATTTTTAGAAGAGCATATAAATAAAGGAACATCTGGAGTCTCAAGATTAGTTTCAGGCTACTCCTAAACTTTTATATTAAAAAGGCAATGTTAATTACTACAATGGTTGTTGCTAAAAATAAAGTCTGAGACCATAGAATTCAGGATTTAAGAAATGTGAAGTTTTCTTTTCTTTTAAAAAAGAACATTCAAATTATTTGGGAAAATTAATATCTCAGTGAAAGCTTCATTTGCAATTGCTAGACATTCGGGTCCCAGTTTGTAGAATTGAGCTGTATAATCAAAATTCCCAGTGACCTAAACTCTAGACAAACATTTTACTTTTAAATCCATGTGATCTGCCTTGGGACCTGCATTCCGGGTGAGAAGCAGATAACAAAAAATTGTTGTTGTTGTTGTTGTTGTTGTTATTATTATTATTGGCCCACATAACAAGAACCATGCTGGGTGACAGCAAAGCCTTATCTAGTCCAGCTCTGTAAATAAAACAAATACAGTGCCAGGCAAACCTCCCTGGGGAGGGGATTCCAAAGATGGGAGGCCACAATAGAAAAGGCTTTGTTTACTGTCACTATTAGGTGGATGGACCTGAAGCAGGGTCCCAGAGCTTTATTTTAACACGTGAACCTATAAACATCAATCTTAGCCCTTTTAAAAACAACCACCACATATCTCTTACAATACAAACTCTCTTCTTGTTAGCCTATTTCCACTGTGATTATACCAAAAGCAGAAAACAAAACACATGAAAATGAAACCCAGAAAACACATTGGCTTGACTAAATATTCCACTCATCTTTATGTCTCAAACAGCTACCCTAGAACTGGAATCAGAGCCTGAAAGTCCTTTAGTGCCCCCTGCAGATCTGTTAGAGCCACTGAGTCACTACGAGTGGACTTTTCGAGATCATGGTAAGTATGCATTGCCATCATGGCCCTCATAGATTCTCAGCCTAGAGACTTTTGGGATGTGTCCACATTTGCCCTCTTGTGCATGGAAATGCTCCCTTTCCCAGTACCAGGACATCATTGAAAATGAAGACTAATTCTTTAAATGCTCCAATTTAGGCAGGAAAAAATTAATTCCACCTCCGGAGGTGATGGAAAAGTTTTGCGAACAGAGAAACAACCCTGTATTTCTGGAATGCAGGTAAGAGATTTTTGTTTGTTTGTTTTCCTAGTCATGGAAAGCGGTCTTAATGAGATCCTAGCCAGTAACATAGTGGCAAGTTCATAAGTACAGGGTCCCTTCATGATAGTCGACAGTCATGCCCCCTCACAGCTACACCTCCTTCTAAGATTATAAAACCTTCTAAGATTATAAAATAATCTGGCAAGTCTTGATTATTGCTTTCTGCTTCTCTGTCATTGTCATCATTTGACTGTCCTTTCTCCCAGTCAGAGATATTGCTTGAATTACTGAATTCAATGTCTAAATGTTTATCTCCTGCTGCTACCAAACTGCTTGATGATGTAGATGGGATGCTATCATCGGGATTCACTGTCTCTTCTGCAGTTACAGAATTCACATTCTCCACAACTTTTCTTGGCTTTTTGAAGTAGGAACTAACAAAGGCTTGCTTGCAATCGACACTCATTGGGGTCTACATAACTGACTCAGAAAGCCCTACAGCAATAAAGAAAAACACAAACTTTTTTTTAAAAAACTGCTGTGTGCACAGGCTCCCCCCCCACTCCCTTTCTTTGCCGGCTTTTTTGCTGGTGAGTTAAGACAAAGCCAGTTTTTCCTAAATGAAGGAATTCACACTCTGTAAGCAGGTCAGGCACTCATTTTGCATGGAAATTTGTAACCTTTTGTACTTTGCCATCTTCTGTAAGGTAGGAAGTGATTTTCCTGCCCCTTCTCCTTCCTCCCTGTCACCCGCTCTTCCTTCCACAACATACCTAGAATGTTAGAAAAAGAGAGAGGTTTCAGGCAGTTTTTCTTCCTCCTCCTCCTCCTCCTCCTCTAAGGTAAGGACCTTCCTTTGCTAGGTTTCCCTTCTTGGTTACCATACTAAGACTCAGAGTACCTCCATTTGGGCAGAGCTTACGAGCTTTTGGAGGAAACTTAAGCATGGACAGTCCTGATCCTAACCTTTGGTGTTGGCTGCACCACACACACATTCTTAGATATATTCATTTGCATTTCACTTTACCATGCATCACACACACACACACAAAGCTGAAACACCATCATACATCCATAGTCCTTGGAATGTATTTTTTTTCTCTTTTCCTACTCCTCCCCTGCTTCTGGCTTTGGGCTGGAACAAAACCACACATCTTCCCCTCTAGGGCTGGTGCCAGAGGGTGGCCAGGTTGAGCCCTGGCTGAGGCCCTCCTGACCCTGCTGCCAATTGTGGAGAGGGAGCTCCCCCCCCCTATACAGACTGCACAGGCTTCAATAACCCTGCATGCATGCCCCACCTACCTCTCCTGTTGCTCTGAATGCTGTGCACTGAGTGTGCATGCCTGCCATCAATCAAGATGGTGGTGGAAGATTCCCTAAGGGGCTGATACCTCTGCCGCCATCTTCTGCAGTGTAGCATGCATGCATGCCATCAACCAAGATGGCAGTGGAGCACCAGCCCCTTAGGTAAGCTCCCACTATCATCTTGGTTGATGGCAGGCATGTGCAAGCAGTGTGCCCGGCATTCATATGAGGTGACAGGAGAGGTAGGTGGGGCGTCTGGGCGATTGCCATGGGCCTGGGGCAGGCTGGTGTCCAAGGGCCCAGTCATGCTTGCCACTGGGCTGTTCCCCCCCTTTTTGCTCCAGAGTTGAGAATGTGATCCTTGTTAATGCCTTCTCCCACAACAACAGACATCTTTAGGAGCCAATCAGCAGGAAAGGACAAGGAGGCACATTAGAAGACTCTTCTCAATGGCTAACACATTCCCCTTTAAAACTAGTCCAGTCTAGTTCAGCATCTCACAGTGGCCAACCAGATTTTATTTATTTATTTTATTTATTATTTTATTTATTTATTTATTTTATACCCTGCCCTTCCTTCCAGCAGGAGCCCAGGGCGGCAAACAGAAACACTAAAAACACTTCAAATCATCATAAAAATACCTTAAAATACATTAAAACAAAACAATGTTAATGCCTATGAGAAGCCTGCAAGCAGGACCTGAGTGCAACAGGACTCTCCCCTCCTGCAATTTCCAGCAACTGGCATTCAGAAGCATGCTGCCTCCAACCATGGAGGCAGAGCATAACAGTTTATAGCCCTTTCCTGTATGTATTTGTCTAATCCTCTTTTAAACCCATCCAAGTTGGTGATCATCAACCTCCTGGGGGAGCAAATTCCACAGTTTAACTATGGTCTGTGTTGAGCATTCATCCTGTTTAGTTGCACAAAAATTATGTAGGGGTTATATGACATCACTATCTAGTGGGAAGTTTATATGATGTTGCCTGATGTCACCATTATCCCACACTTTTCAGTGCTTTTCTGTTACTTTTCTTACCCCAAAAATTTGCTTGGTTTGAAACCCACTTTAACTGCATACATCCTAAATTTGCTATCATATGATTGAATCACACCTACAAAATAGTGACAGTCTGGGTATCTAGTAGAACTTAACCACTGGAAAGACATCTTGTAACTCCTGTCCTTTGCTGGGATCTCATAACTATGTCTTTGATAACTCTATTTTATAATATCGTGTTTTAATATAACATAACATAATTTGATTCTACAATGTTTGTTTTTAACAACTTCATTTGTTTTTATTCTATCCTTTATTGTATTCTACCTTTGTATATATTGGGATAATTCCCCCCCCGCGATAGTTTTATGTTTTATACGTTTTGTTTCCCTCTTTCCCTTTTGCCTTATGCTGGTCACTGACCGTAACTATATATATATATATATATATATATATATAACCACTGGAAAGACAGAACTGGCTATACTTTTAAAGCAGTATGATAACACTTTGAATAGTCATGACTTTCCCCCTGAGAGCTGTAGTCAAGAGGGATGAGAGCTATTAAGAGACCCCCTATTCCTCTCACCGAGCTACAATTTCTAGAGGTTTCTGGGAAGAGAGATTGACTGTTAAACTGCCCTGGAAATTGTAGCTCTGTGAGAGGAATAGGGGTTTCCAAACAACTCTCAGTACTCTTAACTGACTTCTTTGGGGAAGACAAAGTGTGCCAACTGGGTATAGGGCTGTGGTCTGAAGGTACATAAGAACATAAGAAGAGCCTGCTGGATCAGGCCAGTGGCCCATCTAGTCCAGCATCCTGTTCTCACAGTGGCCAACCAGGTGCCTGGGGGAAGCCCGCAAGCAGGACCCGAGTGCAAGAACACTCTCCCCTCCTGAGGCTTCCAGCAACTGGTTTTCAGAAGCATGCTGCCTCTGACTAGGGTGGCAGAGCACAGCCATCACAGCTAGTAGCCATTGATAGCCCTGTCCTCCATGAATTTGTCTAATCTTCTTTTAAAGCCATCCAAGCTGGTGGCCATTACTGTTGGCGTGTGCGTGTATAGATCATACAAGGATGGAATCCAAGAGTCGCATAGAACAGGAATAAGCCAGGCCAGGCAAGTTTCTTGTAAGAGTCTTTACTAGGCAAAGACATTAGACGCAGTTCTCTTCACAGACAGCTTTTCCCCCACACTGAGCTTTTCCAAGCCTCCCACCTTATCAGGCTTCCCAGCCAGCTACTGACCTTGGCAAACCTGGCACTCTGTTCTCACGGCTTAACCCTTCTGCTTCAGGTTTCACTTTCTTTGCTAAAAATCCTGTCTGTGAGTCTCACAGCATGCTTCACTGACCAACAGCCCCCATCTGAGACTCACAGATTACAAAACTTCATTGTTCATCATTACATTTCTACAATATTAACTTTTTCATTACAATACATATCAGTACATGGTTTGTTTTCTTACAGTTTCTATTTACATTTTCAGTTCAGTTCTTGTTTCTTTATTTCTTTATTCACACAAGTTTCACAGAGTCATTTTGTTCACTTTTATTTGATAACACATTTATATTTCATTCCTCAACACAAAACTTCCACATGAGATCCATTGTTTCTTTATCTATTGGTCCTTCTTTTTCCCATTCTACTGGATATTTATCTGTTTCATTATTCTGTTGTGTTACATTAAATGTGAATCTCTGAGGTGGTTGACCTTTCGTTTTTCTTTCTGATCTTCTAACATTATCTATTTCCATTTCTTCCTCACTCTCTATTTTACTTGGACCTGCACCTTTGTCTGCACTTGTACTTGGCATTTCTGTATCTTGCATTGCCATGTCTTCACTTCTCAGCCTTTTTACAGTACGTTTGCCACCGTGTATTAGATCAGTCAATGCAGTTCTTAATGGAATTTGCTGCCCAAAAGGAACATCTGCTGCTTCCTGCTTGCTTGCACTATCTAGGATAACTGTTTGACTGTCTCTCCAAGGTTTATCTATCACCTTTATGCTTCTGCTTAACACTACTTGTTGTTTCTCAGGCAACCAAACTCTATAATATGAATTCTGAAATCCCAAAATGCGTCCTGCCTGAGCTCTTGAGCCTAATTTACCATGCCTTTTCTGTTTTGCAACATGTACCCAGCATTTTGCCCCAAAACGTTCTATGTGTTTCACCCTGGGCTTTCTTCCAGTCAGTTTCTCATAGGGAGACATGCCTATTGTTCTGTGCATGAGACGGTTCTGAATATAAACAGTGTACAGAATACATTCACCCCAATAAGTGTTATTCATATCTGCATCTGCTAGCATGGCTTTCATTGAATCCTGCAATGACCGGTTCCTCCTCTCTGCAGTTCCGTTGGAGGATGGGCTGAAGGGAGCAGTGAGACTCTGTATTATTCCCTTCTTTTCCAAATATGTTTTGAATGAATTACTGGTAAATTCCCCACCTTGATCTGATTTGATATTTTTGATAACAACCCCATATTGTGTCTCTGTCCTCTGTATAAATGCCTTTAATTTCTCTTCTGCTTCACTTTTCTTTTTCAATAAGAACACATGTGTAAATCTGGAGAAATCATCCACAATCACTAAATAAAACCTTGCTCCACCTTTTGAGCACTGGAAAGGTCCAGCCAAATCCACATGTATGAGCTGATAGGGTTCAGTGGTCGTGCTTTCACAGCTCTTATTTACCGGAGTCACAGTCATTTTTGTTTTATAGCATACTTCACACTCATCCACATGCTCACAATGTGTTAATTTCAAATCTTGACTATGCTTTGGGGTGTTTTATACCTTTTCAAAATGTGCGTGTGCTAATTTTCTGTGCCATTCATGTAAACAATTATCATGTTTATTTTTATTAACTCCTATCCAGGCACACATGGGTTTATCAAGATTGCACTCAACCATAAACATCTGGTTCTGTAATTTCCCTTGCATGCATATTTCACCATCTTTTCTCAGAAAACATCTATCCCCTTCAAATGTAACTTTACAACCTATTTGAGCCAATTTTCTTACTGATAGAATGTTATATTTTAAACCAGAAACCAATAACACATCTGTTAATATAGTTCCCAAATTACTCAACCTGAGCGTGCCTTTTGCAATCGTGTCCTGAGTCGATCCGTCAGCCAGATAAATCTTCTCCTGCGCCGGCTTTGAAGTGTAAAATAAACTAGAGTCTGTGATTAGGCAATTAGACACTCCACTGTCGAGAAGCCACTTAGAGTTAATGAGTTTATTGTCCTTCTTAGTAACAAAGTTCACGCTTGTTCTCTGACTTCCAAAGTCTCTGTTATTTCTCTTCTTTAAACAATGTCTCTGTATATGTCCACGGGACCCACAAAAGTAACATATTTTATTCTCTTGCCTGCTTCTTTGATTTTGTTGTTGCTGTACAGCCACAGTCTCTTTTAACTCTGTTTTCTTATTCTCTTGTCTTCTATTCCACTCTTGTTGAAGTTTCTGTTCTACAAAGTCCAAATTCAGATGTCCGTCGGGTAAAGTTTCCAGACTAGAGACCATGACATCCCATTTTTGATCAAATGAAGATAACAGTATATAGACCATCTGAATGTCACTATGATGCACTCCTCTATCTTGCAGCTCAGCATTTAATCTACGGAATTCAGCCAGATGCTCTGTCATAGTCACTTCATCTGTAAAACGCATCTGATAAAGTTTCCGTGCTAAACACAGCCTGCTCCCAGCAGTTTGCTGCACATGAGTGGCTCTTAGCTTCTCCCACATCCGATTAGCTGTCGGCTCATTACTCACCAGCAACAGTTGAGAATCAGACAGCCCCAGAGTAATAAAAGCCTTCGCTTTCTCATCTTTCTTCAACCACGCTGCTGAAGGAGCTGCCGGAGGGGGGTTTTCTACGACATCATTCAAATCTTCTTTAATCAGAACTGCTCTCATTCTCCATTTCCAGCTGGAGTAGTTTACAGCATTCAGCCTCTCCATCGGCATCCCGGATGACAGGTTTACAGCCATGTTGCCCACTCTTACTTGCCTCTTACTTGCACTTTGTTTCTCTCTGCACCAACGTCACGTCAACTGCTCTCGAACCCGCTACCTTGTATGATAAGCTGGGCCCATAACCCTTGTTGGCGTGTGCGTGTATAGATCATACAAGGATGGAATCCAAGAGTCGCATAGAACAGGAATAAGCCAGGCCAGGCAAGTTTCTTGTAAGAGTCTTTACTAGGCAAAGACATTAGACACAGTTCTCTTCACAGACAGCTTTTCCCCCACACTGAGCTTTTCCAAGCCTCCCACCTTATCAGGCTTCCCAGCCAGCTACTGACCTTGGCAAACCTGGCACTCTGTTCTCACGGCTTAACCCTTCTGCTTCAGGTTTCACTCTCTTTGCTAAAAACCCTGTCTGTGAGTCTCACAGCATGCTTCACTGACCAACAATTACTGCATCTTGTGGGAGCAAATTCCATAGTTTAACTATGCGCTGAGTAAAGAAGTACTTCCTTTTGTCTGTCCTGAATCTTCCAACATTCAGCTTCTTTGAATGTCCACGAGTTCTAGTATTATGAGAGAGGAAGAAGAACTTATCTCTATCCACTTTCTCAATGCCATGCATAATTTTATACACTTCTATCATGTCTCCTCTGACCCGCCTTTTCTCTAAACTAAAAAGCCCCAAATGCTGCAACCTTTCCTCGTAAGGGAGTCGCTCCATCCCCTTGATCATTCTGGTTGCCCTCTTCTGAACCTTTTCCAACTCTATAATATCCTTTTTGAGATGAGGCGACCAGAACTGTACACAGTATTCCAAATGCGGCCGCACCATAGATTTATACAACGGCATTATGATATCAGCTGTTTTATTTTCAATACTTTTCTTAATTATCGCTAGCATGGAAATTGCCTTTTTCACAGCTGCCGCACACTGGGTCGACATTTTCATCGTGCTGTCCACTACAACCCCGAGGTCTCTCTCCTGGTCGGTCACCGCCAGTTCAGACCCCATGAGCGTATATGTGAAATTCAGATTTTTTGCTCCAATATGCATAATTTTACACTTGTTTATATTGAATTACATTTGCCATTTTTCTGCCCATTCACTCAGTTTGGAGAGGTCTTTTTGGAGCTCTTCGCAATCCCTTTTTGTTTTAACAACCCTGAACAATTTAGTGTCATCAGCAAACTTGGCCACTTCACTGCTCACTCCTAATTCTAGGTCATTAATAAACAAGTTGAAAAGTACAGGTCCCAATACCGATCCTTGAGGGACTCCACTTTCTACAGCCCTCCATTGGGAGAACTGTCCATTTATTCCTACTCTCTACTTTCTGCTTCTTAACCAATTCCTTATCCACAAGAGGACCTCTCCTCTTATTCCATGACTGCTAAGCTTCCTCAGAAGCCTTTGGTGAGGTACCTTGTCAAACGCTTTTTGAAAGTCTAAGTACACTATGTCCACTGGATCACCTCTATCTATATGCTTGTTGACACTCTCAAAGAATTCTAATAGGTTACTGAGACAGGACTTTCCCTTGCAGAAGCCATGCTGGCTCTGCTTCAGCAAGGCTTGTTCTTCTATGTGCTTAGTTAATCTAGCTTTAATAATACTTTCTACCAGTTTTCCAGGGACAGAAGTTAAGCTAACTGGCCTGTAATTTCCGGGATCCCCTCTGGATCCCTTTTTGAAGATTGGCGTTACATTTGCCACTTTCCAGTCCTCAGGCACGGAGGAGGACCCAAGGGACAAGTTACATATTTTAGCAGATCAGCAATTTCACCTTTGAGTTCTTTGAGAACTCTCGGGTGGATGCCATCCGGGCCCGGTGATTTGTCAGTTTTTATATTGTCCATTAAGCTTAGAACTTCCTCTCTCGTTACCACTATTTGTCTCAGTTCCTCAGAATCCCTTCCTGCAAATGTTAGTTCAGGTTCAGGGATCTGCCCTATATCTTCAACTGTGAAGACAGATGCAAAGAATTCATTTAGCTTCTCTGCAATCTCCTTATTCTTCTTTAGTACACCTTTGACTCCCTTATCATCCAAGGGTCCAATCGTCTCCCTAGATGGTCTCCTGCTTTGAATGTATTTATAGAATTTTTTGTTGTTGGTTTTTATGTTCTTAGCAATGTGCTCCTCAAATTCTTTTTTAGCATCCCTTATTGTCTTCTTGGATTTCTTTTGCCAGAGTTTGTGTTCTTTTTTATTTTCTTCATTTGGACAAGACTTCCATTTTTTGAAGGAAGACTTTTGCCTCTAAGAGCTTCCTTGACTTTGCTCGTTAACCATGCTGGCATCTTCTTGGCCCTGGCGGTACCTTTTCTGATCTGCGGTATGCACTCCAGTTGAGCTTCTAATATAGTGTTTTTAAACAACTTCCAAGCATTTTCGAGTGATGTGACCCTCTGGACTTTGTTTTTCAGCTTTCTTTTTACCAATCCCCTCATTTTTGTGAAGTTTCCTCTTTTGAAGTCAAATGTGACCATGTTGGATTTTCTTGGCAATTGGCCATTTACATGTATGTTTAATTTAATAGCACTGTGGTCACTGCTCCCAATCGGTTCAACAACACTTACATCTCGCACCAGGTCCCGGTCCCCACTGAGGATTAAGTCCAGGGTTGCCGTCCCTCTGGTCGGTTCCATGACCAACTGGTCTAGGGAATAGTCATTTAGAATATCTAGAAACTTTGCTTCTTTGTCATGACTGGAACACATATGCAGCCAGTCTATGTCCGGGTAGTTGAAGTCACCCATTACTACCACATTTCCTAGTTTGGATGCTTCCTCAATTTCATATCTCATCTCAAGGTCTCCCTGAGCATTTTGATCAGGGGGACGATAGATCGTTCCCAGTATTAAGTCCCTCCTGGGGCATGGTATCACCACCCACAACAATTCTGTGGAGGAGTCTGCCTCTTTTGGGGTTTCGAGCTTGCTGGATTCAATGCCTTCTTTCACATATATAGCGACTCCGCCACCAATACGTCCTTCCCTGTCCTTCCGATATAGTTTATATCCAGGGATAACCGTATCCCACTGGTTTTCTCCATTCCACCAGGTCTCCGTTATGCTCACTATATCAATGCTCTCCTCTAAGACCAAGCACTCCAGTTCTCCCATCTTGGTTTGGAGGCTCCTAGCATTAGCGTACAGGCACTTGTAAGCAGTGTCTCTCTTCAAGTGTCTTTGGCACTTGTGGTTAGGCCTGTGGTAATTTTGCTCTTCTGAATTTTTATCCTGTGCCCCTGCTCTCACAATGCCTACTTCTAGGCCTACCCCTTTTAAAATTTCATCATTTCTTTGGTTTTTATCCCAGGGGGGAGGTTTATTCCGAACTGGACCTTTCTCAGCTCCTGTCGGGTTTCTCCCCTCAGTCAGTTTAAAAGCTGCTCTGCTACCTTTTTAATTTTAAGTGCCAGCAGTCTGGTTCCATTCTGGTTCAAGTGGAGCCTGTCCCTTTTGTACAGGCCCGGCTTGTCCCAAAATGTTCCCCAGTGCCTAACAAATCCAAACCCTTCCACGCGACACCATCGTCTCATCCACGCTTTGAGACTGCGAAGCTGGGCCTGTCTGGCTGGTCCTGCGCGTGGAACTGGTAGCATTTCAGAGAAAGCCACCTTGGAGGTCCTGGCTTTCAGCATCCTACCTAGCAACCTAAATTTTGCTTCCAGGACCTCACGGCTGCATTTCCCCATGTCGTTGGTGCCAACGTGCACCACGACCACTGACTCCTTCCCAGCACTGTCTACCAAACTATCTAAACGACGGGCGATATCCGCAACCTTCGCACCAGGCAGGCAAAACACCTTGCGGTCTACACACCCATCACACACCCCACTGTCTATGTTCCTAATGATCGAATCACCCACTACAAGGATCCCTCCACCCCCTGGAGATATATCCTCGGCACGAGAGGATAGCTGCTCATCCCCCAAGGAATGGGTCCCTTCTAAGGGATTGTTTCCCTCTTCCTCAGCTGGATGCTCTCCTTCCCCGAGACCATCGTTCTCCATGATAGCAGGAGAGCTATCATCGTTGGAGTGGGACACAGCTATAACGTCCCTGAAGGCCTCCTCCACACACCTCTCTGCCTCTCTCAGCTTTTCCAGATCCTCCACCTTGGCCTCAAGGAAATGAAGTCGTTCCCGGAGAGCCAGGAGCTCATTGCACCGAGAGCACACCCACGACTTCTGTCCAACAGGCAGATAGTCGTACATGCTGCAGGCGGTGCAAAACACTGGAAAGCCCCCACACCCCTGCTGGCTTCTTACCTGCATAGTTTTGTTTAAGGTTTATTATGTCATTGGGTTGGAGACTGCGGTTTAGTTGAGGTCAGGGAACAGACGGGCAGAGTGGGTGGCCCTGGCCTCCTCGCCCTGCTGCCGAACTCGCTCTGCTGCTTAACTCGCCTTGATGCTTTGTTATCTGGGGCTCCCTCTAGCTCATGGAGCAGGCTCCCTCGCTAGGGTGCTCTGACTTTATATGTGTGGCTGGTTCCTCCCAGCTACTGCTGCCAGCCAATGATGTGTTACTTGAGGCTGATGGCTATCAGCTGGGGCTTAACTCTTTAGTATTCTCTCAGGCTTCCTTCCTTCCTGAGTGAGGGGCGGGGCTGTTTAAGCTTTTGGCTGCTTTTAATCTCAGCAAGGGGCTGCGCCTTCCAGGCAAGTCTTTTGTGTTTGTTGTTTTCCCACCTAGAACAGCCTGACCTTTCTTTAACCTAGGGAAACAGAGCTTGTGGTTGTGTTTCAGGAAGGCTGAAGCTGCCCTTTTTAGCAAGGACTGAGCTGACTCTCTCCCTGTATGTGTCGGTGGAGTTTCCTTTTCCCCCTTCTCTCCGACTGGAATTTAGCCTTGTTTACAGTGTCCCCTGAAGCTTTCCTGCTAGGGTGGTGTTGAAAACTAGCTTTCTATAGGCTTCCTTCTCCTAGGATCTGTCTCCTAAGATATAGGTTCTTTCAGGATTTGGCTCCTAGCTCAGGGTGGCCTTGGGCTGCCCTTATTACTTATTGCTCTGAGCTGTTTTACTTCAATTAAATAATGGAATAAATGGGAGCTACTTACCCTCTTTTCGCTCTGCTGCTTAACTTGCCTTGACGCTTTGTCAGCTGGGGCTCCCTCTAGCTCGTGGAGCAGGCTCCCTCGCTAGGGTGCTCTGACTTTATAAGGTACATGAGGCCAGTACCCTGCTGAAGCTAAGCAGGGTCAGGTGTGGTCAGTGCCTGGATGGGAGACTGTCTGGAAACCATATGTAACCTGCCTTGGGTTTCTATCATGGAAATAAAGGCAGGGTATAAATGTAATAAATAAATAAATATAGTTTGAATAGACTTGAATGACAAACGATGCTGGTAGGTGACTGCTCCAGCAGCACTGCCTTGACTGCGCCATACATGAATCAAGCATATAAAGAACGAAAATAGGAAACTATGGGTGTATCCAACTAGGGCTCCATCTGTACTGTACATTTAAAGCATTCCACTTTTAATAGTCATGGTCTTCCCCAAAGAATCCTAGGAACTGTAGTCGGTTAAGAGTACTGAGAGTAGTTAGGAAACCCCTATTCCTCTCACAGAGCTACAATTCCCAGGGCAGTTTAACAGTCAATCTCTCTTCCCAGAAACCTCTAGAACAGCCTTTCCCAACCAGTGTGCCTCCAGATGTTGTTGGACCACAATTCCCATCTTTCCTGACCATTGGCAATGCTGGCTGAGGCTGATGGGAGTTGTGGTCCAACAACATCTGGAGGCACACTGGTTGGGAAAGGCTGCTCTAGAAATTATAGCTCGATGAGAGGAATAGGTATCTCTTAATAGCTCTCAGCCCCCTTCACAAACTACAGCTCTCAGGGGGAAAGCCATGACTATTCAAAGTGTTATTGTATTGCTTTAAATGCATAGCACAGACAGGGCCCAAATCATTGTGCAAATGGAGCAATTTGTGTGAGTGTGATGGAACTTCCCCTCCCTATCCTCCCCTCGCATGCCCCCTAATCTGCTCTGGGAGCCCACCCAACCTCCAGAGCAGACTTGGGGTGGGGGTGGAGAGGTGAGGGGTAGGGAGTTCTGTTGTGCTAACAGACGTTATTCTGTGCATACAATGGTTTAGCAGAATGCAACCCTATTTGTCCATTTATCCAGTAGCACCGTCTACTCTGGCTGGCAGTGACTGGCTTCGATCTCAGCCATAGGTCTTTTCCATCACCTGCCTGTTCCCTTTTAACTGGAGATGCTGCTAGGGATTATAGCTGGGACTGTCTGCAAGCAAAGCATGTGCTATGCCACTGAGCCCCATCCTCCCCATCTCCGGACATACTAAGGCCACAAACAAACATTTTCCAGGACCTGCTGTACAGTTATGGATTGCCTTCCCCTTAGGGTATCTTTATCAGTGGTTGCCTTAAAAGGGACCGTAAGAGTTTTATATTTGAGTTGTTTCTGAAGGATGTAGGTGAAATCAGCTGGGCTGGGCAATGTGGGTCTTAATAAACCATATTTTCAGGGCCTGGCATCATAGACTTAAACAGTGCTGTCTCTTGTGGCTAATAGTAATTATACCATTTATATTGCACTTTAGAATTGTACAAGTGCACAACTCACTGTCTGAACTAGTGCTAGAGTTGGTATTGATGCAATGGGTTCTCCTCTCGTTCCCCTGTGCATGCCCTGCACTGTCCCTAAAACTGCTCTGGAGGATTGGGAGAACCCCCAAAACAAATTTAGGGGATGCGCAGTGGGAGGAGAGAATGAGATCATTCCACTGGGTAAGGAGAAATCCTTGTGCTGAAGGAGCAATTGCCCGAGTGCTACACTGAATACAACCCTCAATCCTGATGTAATTCTTTAAGGAAAGATTAGCATTATTATACTCTAGCGCAAAGCTCACGAACCTTTTGGGCCAGTGCAGGAGATCGTATCCTGATGAAGTGCTATAGGCACCAGTCATAACATGGCTGTTACAGGATGTGTCACCTAACATACAGTGGGTGCCATGTAGAGATGTGGCATAATCAGTAGTGTAGTGGCAAATTCAGAAGTGCAGGGGCCCTTCATTATAGTCACAGCCATGCCCCTCCCCCCTTTTTTGCTGAATAAGATCCTTGCTAATGCCTTCTGCTACAATAACAAACGTCCCTAGGAGCCAATAAGCATGAAAGGAAATAGTGTTAGCTACTGAAAAGAGTCTTCGCAGTGGCTAACTCACTTCTGTTCACTCTGATTGGCTCCAATCAGCAAGAATGGACCAGGAAGCATGTTAGAAGACTCTTCTCAGTGGCTAACACACTCCCTTTTTGCACTGATTTGCTTGTAGGACTCTGGAAATATAGGGACCCTGCTGGGGCCCTGCTTCCAAAAACATAAAGATCTAATATCCCCCCGAGACCCTGGATGACTACATCCCTGGGTGTAACATAAAATGGTTACCACATATAAAAGAAGAGAAAAAGACAGCAATATAAAATGTTGTATACAGGTCCCTTCATTAGGGGTAAAAAGGCACCTACATCAGCCACCATTGCATTTGCTCACAAAAATAAGCTCTTTGTACATCTCCTCTATTCAGAATGGAAGGGAGGTGGGCATCCAATCCTGGCATTCAAAGAAATATGTAGATATTTAAGGGTGTGTATTCAATATAAGAGAAGCCCAGCCAGCATAAACAGGAACTGAGCAGGAGTAGCAAACAGTCTCTCATGCTTTGTGGATGTTTGAGCAGATAGTTTTGAGCCAAACTTTTCATGGACTCCATAGCTGGTACTGGTGGGCACACTGGTGCCCAGCCACATTGGTGATCCCTGTGAGTCCACAGCAGTGGGGAAGTTTGAACCAGGAACATCCTGCTTTGTACAGGTCAGTTTCCTAGCCACTATTCTACCCTTTCCACTACATTAAACTGTTGGCATTAGGCCGTACTGCCTAAGGATGTTTTCATCAGGTCTGGAAAGTTACAAGCATGTGTCTTGAGAAAAAGTCTTATCTGCCATGTCTGGCCTGAGAGAGCAGACTTTCAAGGTCAGACAGGTTGTCATGGTAACGGGAGATAACAGCTGGGAAAGTTGTTACAGCCTGCTGTTGGTTCTTCTGTCTTCTGCATCATGCCTCTGAACTGAGAGGCTGTCTTTACTTTTGCTTTTGGAGAGAGATGTGCTGTAGAGCTAGAGGGGGGGAAACTGCTGAAAAGCCTTAATGTCTTAATAAAGACTCTTACATGTTTTAAATACTCTGAAGAAGTTTCTTGCTCAACTTAACTCCAACGTAATGTATGCTGTTTCACGCAACAACGCACACACGCCAACAGGGGTTATGGGCCCAGATCCACAGTGCATTACACGGGAGTAAGTTGCTGGTCTGAACGGCAGACGGAGTTCCAGAGAGGGCAGCGTGATTGTGCCAGACAAAGGTGAGCAGGATGGCTACTATAAACATGTCTGGAGGCTTGCCGATGGAACGACTTAATGAGAAGAATTATGGCAGCTGGAAGCCGAGAATGCGGGCTTTGCTGATAAAAGAAGATTTATGGGAAGCTATTGAAGGTACACCCCCTGCACCCCTTACAGCGGCTTGGACTAGAAACAATGAGAGAGCTCAAGCTTTTATACTTCTGGCTCTATCAGACTCTCAACTGCTACACGTGAGGGATGTTACAAACGCCAAACAGATGTGGGACCGGTTGGAAGGCATTCATGTGCAACAGACCGCGGGATCTAGATTGTGTTTGGCATGGAAGCTTTATCAAATGCGCTTCACGGGTGAGTGCGACATGTGTGAGCATCTCACGGAATTCAGACGCCTGTTTGCTGAGCTGACAGACCGAGGCGTCAAACACTCTGAACTTCAGAAGACCTATCTGATCCTGGCTTCACTCGATGGGACTTGGAATAATATGGTCATGGCTTTCGAAGCCTTGCCTGATGGAGGTTTGAATGTGGCGTTTATTGAGGAAAAGCTGACCCAAGAATGGCAGCGGAGACAGGAGGTGAAAAGAGCCGAGCTGATGGAAGCTGTCAGAAGCAAAGAGGTGAAAAATGCCGTGCCGAAGGATAATAAACAGGAGCAGCAACAAAGGCTGAAGGCTTGTTTTGTTTGCGGAGATCGACGGCATCTCCAGCGGGATTGTCCAGTCAAGTGAAACTCCAGGCACGGAGGCTTGAAGCAAGGCAGTGTGAACTTTGTTTGTAAACAGAAGTCTCAAGATTTAGGTTCTATTAACTGGATTCTTGACAGTGGAGCAAGCCATATATTAATTAAAGACAGACGTTTGTTTTACGTTTCAGAAGAAGTGAAAGACTTTGTGCACCTGGCTGATGGATCGCGTAAGAGGGTGGAAGCCCGTGGACTGGTGAGATTTGATAAGCTTGGGATAATGTCAGAATGTTTGTTTGTTCCAGAATTGGCTCATAATATTTTATCAGTTCAAAAACTGATGAATGCTGGGTATTGTTTAACATTTGATAGAGGGAAATGCTTTGTACAGAGAAGAGGCAAAGTTGTCTGTCAGGGTTTTATGACACAAGGGATGTTTAGAATGACCGTGGGTGTGAAGTGTGCTGATGCCTTGAGTTTAATGGGGCGGAAAGGGAATGACAGTCAGGGCTGTAAACAGACTGCTGTTGTGACACCGTCAGCATTAACCATTCAAATGAAGCCCATGGAATGTGCGGAACCAACCTCATTTAATGAAATTAGGCTGGTGCCTGAGGCAGAGAAAAATAAGTGGCAACAGGCCATGCAGGAAGAATTGAAAGCCATGGAACAGAATGGCACGTGGACATTAGTAAATTTACCTATGGGGAAAAAGGCCATAGGTTGCAGATGGGTGTTTAAGAAGAAGAAAGCAAGTTCCGGGGAAGTACAGAGGTACAGGGCACGTTTGGTTGCCAAGGGATTCACCCAGCAGCATGGGACAGATTATGATGCTGTTTTTGCCCTGGTTGTGAAACATGAGTCCATTCGTGTGCTGCTGAAGCTGGCAGCGATGCAGAACATGAGTGTAAATCACTACGATATAGGGACGGCATTCCTACATGGTGATTTAAGAGAGGAGATATATATGGAACTGCCTCCAGGTTCTGTGTCAAAGGAAGGGTTCGTGTGTAAACTGCATAAATCAATATATGGACTGCGGCAAAGTGCACGCTGCTGGAATGAGAAATTGGACAGAGTGTTGCATGGAATGGGATTCCAAAGATGCAAGGCAGATCCATGTGTGTATATAAAGAGACAGGGGATGAAAACCACGTTCTGTGCAGTTTACGTTGATGACATCATGTATTTTTATCATGAGCAGCAAGAGGAACGAGAATTTAATGAGCAACTGGGCAGGCAGGTGGACACAAAGAATTTGGGGCCTGTCACACACTATTTAGGCACAGATATTGTGCGTGCAGAAGACGGAAGCATAACATTGAGTCAGGAAAGTAAAATAAATCAGATCATAGAAGAATGCAACATGACAGAATGCAATGTTGTGAAGACTCCAATGGTTGTGGCTTTCCGACAGAATGTGCAGGAGACACCTTGTACAGAACCTGAGAAGTACAGGCGCATAATAGGGAAATTGCAATATTTGGTGAAGGTGTCTCGCCCAGACATATGTAATGCAGTCAGTATTTTAAGCCGGAAGGTAGAGCATCCTTCAGAGGCTGACTGGCAAGGGATTAAAAGGATAGTGCGTTATCTGAAAGGCACGAAGACAAAGAGTCTGGTTTTGTCAGGAGCAAAGACAGGAGGTCTTGAATGTTTTGTGGATGCAGATCATGCAGGGGAACTGAGCAGTCGTAAGTCAACCTCTGGCATAGTTGTGATGTGGCACGGGTCATGCATTGACTGGAGTAGCAAGAAACAAAATGTGGTGGCAACCTCAAGTGCAGAAGCAGAATATGTGGCTCTATCACAGGCCTGTAATGAGCTACAATGGTTCGCAATGCTCATGCAGGAGATAGGCACTGATATGCAATTTCCGATTACTGTATATGAAGACAATCAGACCTGCATCAAGATAGCCGCATCAGAAGCTCATACCAAAAGAACAAAACATATTAGTGTCAGATACTTTCACGTAAGGGATTGTGTGCAGCAGGGGTTTGTTAACCTAACATTTTGTGACACTAAAAACATGGTGGCTGACATAATGACCAAGCCTTTATGTGAGGAGAAATTTGGCAAACTGGTGACAAGGCTTGGAATGAGCCAAAGTTTGATTGAATAAAGTTTTAGCTAAATGTACAGAGATGTTCTGAAATGTACTGCAATGTACTGAGATGTAATTTTGAACTGTACTGTAATGTAAACTGAATCTGTATGATGCAATGTACTGAAATGTATTGTAGAAATGTGTTATTGTTGTAATGGATTTACAGACATGATGAACAAGGGGGACTGTTGGCATTAGGCCGTACTGCCTAAGGATGTTTTCATCAGGTCTGGAAAGTTACAAGCATGTGTCTTGAGAAGCAGTCTTATCTGCCATGTCTGGCCTGAGAGAGCAGACTTTCAAGGTCAGACAGGTTGTCATGGTAACGGGAGATAACAGCTGGGAAAGTTGTTACAGCCTGCTGTTGGTTCTTCTGTCTTCTGCATCATGCCTCTGAACTGAGAGGCTGTCTTTACTTTTGCTTTTGGAGAGAGATGTGCTGTAGAGCTAGAGGGGGGGGGAAACTGCTGAAAAGCCTTAATGTCTTAATAAAGACTCTTACATGATTTAAATACTCTGAAGAAGTTTCTTGCTCAACTTAACTCCAACGTAATGTATGCTGTTTCACGCAACAACGCACACATGCCAACATAAACTTATGCTGTCCTATGACGTTGCCTCCAGTCATTTTGTGGTAAGGTAGTTTGTGTGATGGCACTATTTTGAGCAAAGTGTACAGACCAACTGCTGAAAAGGGATGGTGCTTTCAAAACTCATGGTGGATACAATCATTAGGATCCATTTGCCTCTACATAAAAGAGCAAGATTATATGTGTCTGTGTATTTCTGATGTTTTTTGCTGCCTGTAATCTTTACAACGTGGCTGTAAAAACACACACCACCCCTCAAATAAATATAATTTGACAAACTGAGGGAAGAAAACAACAACCCTAGAGCACAGGAGTTTTAGATAAGAACAGACACATTATCTGTTTTTTGTTGTTAACTTGAGCCTGGCAATTATTTTTATATCTCATCAATTCATTGTTGTGTTATGGACACTGTGATAGCACTGACTGCAATGTTATTATAAGGGTTATGTAACGTACAAAGAGTAATGTAGATGGGTATTCATTGCCATTCACTTTTGCATTTCACATTTGCATTTTTTGAGTTCCTGATTGACCACTACAGGTTTTAATTCATTTATTTATGGTTTATAAATGAGTGTGCACTGTGCTGTTAATCCTCAGGATCCCAATAATGACAGATGACATGGCCAGAAATGCGCTCCTCAGCTTTGTCAATTCCAAATGTTGCTATGGCAACAGAGCTGCAGGAGAGCTTGTCATTCAGGAACTGAAGCCGCAAACATTGTACAGGGTGAGTATCTCGAGATGTGTTTCCAGCAGGTGTAGATTAGACAGAGTTAGATATATGATGTGGATTGATGCAGATTGATGCAAATCCATCTGACTGATTTCAGTGGGAGTTTTTCAATATATAGTATCTAAAAAGACTTATTGGGGCTCAAGCATGCTTGGAAGGCACACATTGTACACTGAAATCCCATCCCTCTGTTCTTTGCTGTGCAGTACCTGCACTCAGTACTGAAGAATAGGCAGTATGCATTTTTTCAGAAGCGTTCCTCCAGTTGCAGATGTGGGGGGTGGGTTGGTAGTGGTTACCTGACCTCCAGATAGCAGAGTCTTTGCTGCTTACCGGGAGGAAGAGTGGAAGGGGCAAGGTGGCAGAGAGGTCAGTGCTGTGCAAATGCCCTGGCAGAAATGACGTATAGGCTCTGCTAGTGCATTCACACAGTGCCAGCATCTCCACCACCTTGCCCCTCCCACTTTCCCTCCCTGTAAGTAGCAGTGATTCTGCTACCAGGAAATGAAGAAAAGGGCTGCGCCCCCCGCCACCTGCTATTGCAACTCTATTTACTTCACATACTCAACGACCAAGTCCCAGTAATGAAAACAGTTAATGAAATTGAGTCATTGTGACCAGTGGCACAAGTTGAGCAAGCCAAGTTCTTCTCTGGGTTTCTCTGTCCATGCTCTGAATGGTCATGAGTGTTTAAAGCAGACAACTATGGGTAACAGAAACACTAATAACAGGAAAATCATGAATTTCCAAACAAATTACTATTCATGCAGACAGTGTTACTCAGGGCATGTATATAAATGGCAAAAATAAATAAATAAAATAAAAACATACCTGGCACTCATGCAAACTATTGTGAAAGGCTAGCATTGGGATGCAATGCATAATAGCAAGCCTAGAGGGTTGCTTGGTGAAAACATTTATTTTGCTGCAAATATTTGCCCATGGAGTTTTTAGAGACAAAGGTTCCAGTCTCCAAATGACATTGTAAGAGCTGGTTTATGCATTCATTTTTTAAGAGTATTTCTAAAAGAATCCAGGGCAGAGTACAAACGTGTGAAAACAGTTTGCACAACATAGTCATAGTATTTAAAAAACCACAATAAAGCGCAAAAAACCCCTCAAAAGAATAAAAAGCAAGCTAAAAAATATAAAACATAAAACTAAGGAAGGAGTTCTGATTAAATTTTAATTAAAATATCTGGGCAAATAGGAAAGTCTTAACCTGGAGCCAATATGACTGGTTCCCTGGGAGAGTGACTTAAGCAGAAATATGCTATAAAAATGGGGATGGGGAGAGGCTTGCTTCTTGTCTGGTTAGTTTCACAAGATGTGGGATGATATGCTAGGCTACTGGTCCATGACATATTACCATCTCAAAATGGCCCCAGGTAATTTGATTTGCTGAGTGGGCTGAAAGTGAAAAAATATTTCCTATTTATTTTCCATACTAGAGACACTTTCTAGTAATAGAATCTGATGTCAAGATTTATTTCTCCACAGTATCGACTGGAAACGTTTACTGAAACAAGATTATGTGAATGGAATTTTGAACCTTATACCAGTAAGTAATTTTCTTGAATAGTGAGTCATTAATTTTGATTGCAACTGAGTCATTGTAAACCAAAAAGGGAAGGTCTATTTTAGTTTAATTCAGTTCAAAATGTGATTTGGTTCTCAGCAGAGAATACAAGCTAAAAGTGAGAGGAAAATATGTTGTTCAGTGGTTAGTTTTTAGCTAAATGTATATACAGTAAATGCAAGGACATTTATATCCCTCATATCTGTATGTGTGGAACTTTGCAGAGAATTTGTCAACTAGCAATACTTTGCTAGAATCCTAAGAATTCTAGCTTTTGTTTTACTTAACAACCGTTTATCATGGTGCTTATGATAGTGAGGGCTGATGGAAGCATTGGTCCATGTAGTGAGGAAATGAATCTCTGAAATTCACACTTGCAGAACCAATATGTGAACCAAAACAACCTCTTCTTCAAAAAGTGCACCTCTCCAACTTTTGTGATGTAGTTCTCCAACTAAAGAATGTGTACAAAAATGGTATAATGGTAAAAAGTGATTGGAAAAATTCATGTATTAATGAACATAACATATAAAAATGCATACTATTGGGGAGAATTCCTTGCCGAAAAACATATACTAGGCAAAAGTGCATACAAAAATAATGTGCATGTTAGGAGGAATGTGCATGAATATGCATACATGTAGGCTTTTTTATGCACGTGCAAAAATGCAATAAACCAAATTTAAGATTGTAGAAACCAGAAACTGAGAGAAACATAGGTTCATTCATCCCTAACTCTAACAATTCAAATGCAAGAAATTCAACAAGTTTGATATCTGCTTTGATGACCGTGCAAGTATGTGGCTTCCCTGGAGAGAAAATCACAGCTGCTTGCTTCTTGAGTCCTGCTGCTGCACTGCTATGAGTCAAGCCATGGTTTGGCTTACTGTGTTGTACAAAGCTGGACTTGTGGTTTGTCTGAAGGAGACAAACCATGAGCCTGGGTTCAGGCAATATGCTAAGCTGAACCATGGCTTTGCTCACAGCAATACTAGGACTGGGAAAGGAGCACAGCATCTGTGTTATCCTCTTGGGAAGCCTAATCCGTGCACGCTGGCACAAAACCACAGGTTGTCTTAGTGTTACTTATGAATATAAATGGAAGAAGCTGTCAATTTCAGTTATGTCAGTTTGTCATGTTTCCAATTTTAAATTCAGTTTTCCAGGTTTCTGTAGGAATTTATTTTTTTTAAAAAAATTCTCATGAAAATTCTTCAGCATTTTAGTGGGAATTTATCCTAATAAACACATTTGTGTCTGCAGTTTTGTCTGATGTACATTTTTGCAAACAATTTCTCCTAGTATAATGCATTTTGTATGTTATTTCCAGTAATATATACATCTTTAAACATATTTTCCCTTAATATATGCATTTTTGTAAACATTGATTGGAGAACTGCACTGGGAAAGTCAGAGAAGTGCAAATTTTGAAGGATGTCTGTGTTTTGGTTCTCATATTGTTTCGGAAAGGGCAAATTTGATAAATTTGGCTTTAAATGCAAAGTGAATCAAATCCCCCCTCCTCATTCCTACTTGGGAGCCAGCTCTACATGTAACGTGCTGCCTTAGAGTGCTATAGCGCTCTAAGAACATAAGAACATAAGAAGAGCCTGCTGGATCAGGCCAGTGGCCCATCTAGTCCAGCATCTTGTTCTCACAGTGGCCAACCAGGCGCCTGGGGGAAGCCTGCAAGCAGGACCTGAGTGCAAGAACACTCTCCCCTCCTGAGGCTTCTGGCAACTGGTTTTCAGAAGCATACTGCCTCTGACTAGGGTGGCAGAGCACAGCCATCATGGCTAGTAGCCATTGATAGCCCTGTCCTCCATGAATTTGTCTAATCTTCTTTTAAAGCCATCCAAGCTGGTGACCATTACTGCATCTTGTGGGAGCAAATTCCATAGTTTAACTATGCGCTGAGTAAAGAAGTACTTCCTTTTGTCTGTCCTGAATCTTCCAACATTCAGCTTCTTTGAATGTCCACGAGTTCTAGTATTATGAGAGAGGGAGAAAAACCTTTCTCTATCCACTTTCTCAATGCCATGTATAATTTTATACACTTCTATCATGTCTCCTCTGACCCGCCTTTTCTCTAAACTAAAAAGCCCCAAATGCTGCAACCTTTCCTCATAAGGGAGTCCTCCATCCCCTTGATCATTCTGGTTGCCCTCTTCTGAACCTTTTCCAACTCTATAATATCCGTTTTGGGATGAGGCAACCAGAACTGTACACAGTATTCCAAATGCGGCCGCACCATAGATTTATACAACGACATTATATCAGCTGTTTAATTTTCAATACCTTTCCTAATTATCCCTAGCATGGAATTTGCCTTTTTCACAGCTGCCGCACACTGGGTCGACATTTTCATCGTGCTGTCCATTACAATCCCGAGGTCTCTCTCCTGGTCGGTCACCGCCAGTTCAGACCTCATGAGCGTATTTGTGAAATTAAGATTTTTTGCTCCAATATGCATAATTTTACACTTGTTTATATTGAATTGCATTTGCCATTTTTCCGCCCATTCACTCAGTTTGGAGAGGTCTTTTTGGAGCTCTTCGCAATCCCTTTTTGTTTTAACAACCCTGAACAATTTAGTATCATCACCAAACTTGGCCACTTCAGTGCTCACTCCTAATTCTAGGTCATTAATGAACAAGTTGATCCATTTGATCTATAGGATCTATTGTTGATTATTGCATCAGCTCTTATCAGATGCATAAAATGGCCTAAGAAGGCATCTGAGGTGCTGTTTTGGAAAAAAAAACTATGTTAATCTGGTGGCAGAGGCGGCTATATGTGCAGTAGACCCTCGTTGTAATATAAAATTCTATGCACTGATGACACGAAAATAAAAGAATATACTTCATGAAACTTACTTTTGAATGAATATATTTTCATTTATGTAATAATGGAGTTTAAAAGCGTTTCCATCTAAACTTGTGTGCTGTATAGATTAATTGCCATTAAAGTTAAGAACTAAAGAAAACTGGCACACAACAGATTATGAGCAAGTTCTATGGAGAGGGAAGTGTCTATATATTGTACAGGGTTCCCTCCCCCCACTACATTTTGAATATATTATCTGGTTGGGATCCTCATGCAATTGTATTGGTGATATGATTTTCACTGTCATGACATCAGATTCATGTAAAGTATGGACAAAGAAGTACAGGTCACTTTTATATGGATTGACCAAGCCCTTATTCAAGTTGGTTGTGTCAGCGTACCCACCAATCAGATCATGATGAGTTTTACAAAGTCCTGTCTGTTGAGAGGTGAAGTGAGGCCCAAAGGACACTAATTACATGTTCACAAGTACAAAATAAGGAGTTGGTAGGAGGTGTCTTGCTTTAACAATAAATAAATAATTTATTTATGTATTAAAATATGTTTAGGTAGCTTTTCTGGGCAAAAATATGTTTAAGCAGCTTTTCTGGGCAAATGCCTATTCAAAGTAGCTTAGAAGCAAAACAAAACGTAAAAGCCACACAAGAATTAAAACATTTAATTTAAGTTCACTAGGATTAAACCCACAACTGAAGAACCCAATGAGTTGTTAGCTGCTACCACCAACTCAATATAAGCAGTAACAGTAAAGGGATGTGGGTGAGATGCTGTAGGTTATTCAGAATCTCCTTGGGTCAAACCAGTCTAACTTTAACCAAACAATTTGATTTATTAATATGACATACAGAGCATGGTATTGCAGGTGAGTTAAATAAAAGCTAAACGTTGATCTAACTTCTGAACTTGTCCAAACTATTAACACACAAGCAATCCAACTGCTGGGAAGCCGGCGGAGGGGGATCCGGTAGAGGAGGACCAGCCAGCCCGGCTGAACACGGGCTCCATTGGGAGCCATGCCCACAAGCCAGCCGGGAAGTGCCAGCTCTGGCAAACAGGCCTCCCAGGGAGTAAGCGCTCCTCATAGGCCAGAATGGAAATTTTAAATTATTTTTAACTCCACTGTCCTTTTGGTCAGGGATCGGGACCCAAGGGAAGGGTCTGAACATGAGAAGGATCTCGGTGTAAGTCCCCACACAACACTAAGCCTCCAGAATGCCCCAGTTTCAGGGCTTTTGCTGGCTTCCACCAGCCCCCCATCCATGGTTGTGAACTTTTCAACTCCATGAAGATAGTGGTCGGAGTGAAACAAAGGTCAACCCTGATTGTCTATTTAGGAAGGAAGAAAGATGAGGCAGGAAGGCAGGCATGAACATTAGGGCCGTGGGGTGATCATACTTAAACTTTTTAGGCATTTTCTTTAATTTATCCCTAAACCTTCCAACTCTATTTGACACCAGAATTTTAGCAGACAGGCCAAATGTTGTAGCACTTCCAAAATCAAAAACAGAGGGCAAAAGGACAGCAGTATCTCCACAGGCTATTCCATATATCTCTAAATATTGCAGAAACAGCCATTCTTACCTCTGAAATAGATTGCATACATGTCACTGTTGGAGAGTTTTGTATTTCTCCTGTGGGTTCTTTGCTGGGGGCCCTTTAAATAATCTATGACACAGGCTTAAAGCAAAAAGGTAGGCCTTTATTAAAAAAAACAAGCATATGCAAGGTCAGTCCCCCAGAACACATCCAGGAAGGACTGCAATGAGATATGATGTGCACAGATCCTTTATACCTTAAAATTACAGCATGTGACAATAATTAACCAACCCCCCAAATTCTTTTCTATGTAACATAACAGTTTCTTCCCTCTTGAAATATTTCCAATCAACCAGATAACTTTATTAAAATGAATACATGTATATTCATAATCAAGCATCCCCATTGTATTCATTGATGTCAATCTGTCCCCTTGGCTGATATTACCACTATTATACTGTCATATATTACTGATGATCTTGTACTGTTCTGAAACCAATATGTACCATTGCATTCCTTTCTATCATGGCTTCTGATCAGCCAAGCTGGTCAAGGAATATCTCTTAGGACATAACAGCATGTTCCTTGGGTGAAGCCATGATTACAAGCCAAATCTGGCTCTCCTTAGAGTGACTGGCAGTTTCTATGTGAAATTCTGCTTATTACTACTTTGCTATAGAGAAAGATTAATTTAAATCACCATGTTATAACCAAAAGCCACATAATATAAATAATATAATATAAAGAATGATTAGGGAACACAGAAAAGGGAAAAGGGTAACTCTGAGCCAGCCACTTCTCCATAAAACACAGAGGGATACAGGCTTTATAGTATGCGAGATCAAAACCTTGTTTTCCAAGATCACATAGTAAAAATATATTAATCTGAAACAATACTAAATTAATGATCTTCAGTCACGCTTTTTTGCCCTTCTTGGCATGGAAGGGTGCTCAGGAATTTTTCAGCTAGGTAAGCTTAACCTCTCTGCTTTTCCCTACACACAGGGTTTGCTTTTAATGCCTACTGTGTGTGAATAAGGGAAAATAAATCAATTTTTCCTTCATTAATTTTCAAGGGCCCATATTGCCTGGGGCCAGGACCCCTTAGGGGTTCTCCATCATCACTAACATTTAATAAAGCATTCAATTTTTGTTCTTCTTGCCCATAATGTGTTCCTTCAAATAAGCTTTGAACCTTGACTCAATACAGAAAAGTTCCCAGTAACTTTAGAAAAAAGCCTTTCCTTCCAGTTATCCTTGGCATAATCACAAAAGATCCTAAAGTGAAGGAAAAAGGGTTGCTTGCACTATCAGTATTATAATGGTGAACTGTAATGGTTTCCCCAGAAAAGTAATAAACTCCTACTAAAGTGATTGGCATGACCTATTGTATGAAGCAGCTGAGAGCTGCTGAAGAGAGCATAGTGGCTGAAACATTCTCTTTTATAGTAGTAGATTCATTCCCCCCTCACGATTTTGTGAAGGCTTTCGTGATGTGTTTTGGTAGCTGGAGGCAGACATTATTATTATTTGAAAAAAGCAACTCTCCTCCAGGACAAGAACTTCTTGCAATATGTGAAATACCTGAGTGCGTGTTGAAGAGTTCAGACTGACAGCCCTGGAAAGAGTGAATTCACCTATTGATCCAGTGATGAGGAGCAGTGTGGGCAAAGGAACAGCACAGATAATATACACAACTTGAACATTTTGTCTGAATCTTGGGTCAACAAAATTAATTCAGTAGGGTAAAAGACAGGTATTAAATAGGTAGGTACCTGTCTATTTCAGTTTAGGAATCTTGCATAAAGATAATTTGATAGATGAATGAACATAGTAATGAAGGATCTAAAAAGTGGAACTATGGTATTCAACTCTGATTCACTGTAAGCAAAGTTTTTGAAAAATAATCCTAGAATTCCCTCTGATAATAATTAAAAGGTGAACATCTCTGTGCTTATCAGTGTGAAGCAAAACAGGACCATCTGTAAACATAATAGAGGTTTCTGTGTATGCAGCGGAAACTGTGCATGTGTAGCCTTGTGCAAGAAGGGAAGGCATCAGGCTTGGAAGGCTTTTAGCAGAAGGAAGGAAATGTTCACTCTTAGGATCCAGTGCCTTTTGCCACCCCCATCCCCTCCATGCACACTTTCAAAAAAAAAAAGGAAGCATTTTCCCAGCTCCCAAATATCTCCAGTAGAATTCAGTTGAAAAAGAGTGAACACATTCTCCTTTCAGTCCTTCTGTCAGACCTCCCTCTTTCCATTTCCCTTGTTCATCCTCCCCTGCCACCTGCAAATGGAACCACCTCATCTCTTCCTATTTATGTTTTTCCAGACTTGAATAAGTCCACAAACACTTAGTAGAACAGGGCTCGAGAACTTTACTAGAGCCAAGGCAAGACTTCTTATGGCTTCTGCCTGAGCATAACTAACAACTACTATTATCTGGTTGGCCATGGTGAGAACAGGATACTGGAATAGCTGGGCCACTGCCCTAATCCAGAAGGGCTTCTCTTATGTTCCTAACACAAGCCAAATCAGTCACCATACCACATGTTATCAATGTATTTTACGGCTGGTTTTGATTGTTGATGGATAGGCATCAGAAGGGTGCAAAGTTGGCTGGTGGCTCCATGCCAGTGGAGCAATGGAATCCATTCCGGCTTTTAGTCTGAACTTTCAAGGAACTGTCCAAGGTGCTGAACCTATGTTTCAGGACCTTCGACAGCTGCTTGAAAATTCAGATGAAAACCTGGAGTGCCTTGGACAGCTTCTTGCAAGTTTGGACTAAATCCTGGAGTAGATTCCACTGCCCCACCGGCATGGAGACACCAGTCCCCACTGGAAGGGTGGGATATACATTTATTTATATCCTGCCCTTCCTCCCAGTAGGAGCCCAGGGCAGCAAACAAAGCACTAAAAACACTTTAAACCATCATACATCTTTCGTAAAAGGCAAAAGGTTTATACAATCTGAAAAGAAACCAGAGTATATCTGTACATACATTTATAAAAATACATTTGTACATAAATAAAATAAAAGTCAGCAGGGGAAAAAATTGCCACAAAATCGAGGGGATTGACTGATCCTGCCCCCATCTTGAAGGGCATCAGAAGTGGAGAGGGAGACAGGGAACATTCCTGTCATTATTTTTAAATTGGACAAGACAGGTGAGAATGTCCTCACTACATGATGGAGAGGGCCATTAGCCTCCCCTCCCTCAGTTTCCCTTGCATGGGGTGTCAAGAAAAGCTAGTGCCTGCAAAGGCAGATGTCACACATTAAGACACGGAACTGCAGCCAGTGACATGTGATGAGGGCAACCTGAGCCACCAAAATAGCATCCCATTCATGTCCAGGCTAAGGAAACATATTTCCATAGAATACACTGCAGTATTCTGTTGCAGGCCTCACTCGCATGGTTCAAAATGCCATATACGCAAGAAGAGAATGTAATAGTGCCTGGTGCCTATGAGTACCAGTGTGCCTGCCAATACCTCCACAGAAATCCTGCTCGCTTCCTGTTTTACATTGGATTGGCCTGTTCTATGTTGTACACACCCTGTAAACAAGCCCACATTTAATTGAATGCTGAGATTGGACACCTGCCCTCCCTTCCATTCTGAACAGAGAGGTGCAAAGAACTTCTCCTTGTGAGTGAGTATGGCAGTGACTGGTAGAGGTGCCTTTTCCCCCATTGATGGAGGGTTGCATGCCCACACAATTCTGTGTTCCTGTCTCTTTTTCTGTTCTTTTAGAAGTGGCAGCCATTTTGAGTTATACCATACCATTTTGTGCTATGCAATATACCCACAATAAATTTCTCAGGAAAAGATGCAACAACATGAAACCTGCAATTGTAGTTCATGGTAGAGCTGGTCCCACCTTTAAAGAAATGGAAGATGGATGTCGTTCTGGTGTCACCAGAGCAGCCCTGAAAGATTACACACTCCATGGCCTTATCGCCATACATCCTTGCCCATGATCTTCACTCCTCCAACTCCACTGTCTGAAGATCCACTGCTCCTTTCTCTCTTCCTGCCCCATATCCTCATTATTGCCTCCCACAACACCTGTGTGATGCCTGTGCCACCTCTCGTACTTTCTTCAAGTCCATTCTCAAAAACTTGCCTCCTCAGTGAAGGCTTTGGCACAACCCCTTAGTTCCCATGCCCTAATGGAACTCAGCCTCTAAGTAAGCCCAAGTATGTATTACTGTATAATGTGTTACTTCCCTTTTCACCCCTTCCTTGATTTCCCTCCCCGTTTTTGTTTCACCCATGTAAAATTTTACATTTCAAGCTCCTCAAGGCAGGGAATGGTCATCATATTCTCTGTAAAGCACTATACTTCTATATGTTGTTGTTGTTATGTGCCTTCAAGTTGATTACAGCTTATGGCGACCCTATGAATCAGTGACCTCCAAGAGCATCTGTCATGAACCACCCTGTTCAGATCTTGCAAGTTCAGGTCTGTGGCTTCCTTTATGGAATCAATCCATCTCTTGTTTGGCCTTCCTCTTTTTCTACTCCCTTCTGTTTTTCCAAGCATTATTGTCTTTTCTAGTGAACCATGTCTTCTCATGATGTGTCCAAAGTATGATAACCCCAGTTTCATCATTTTAGTTTCTAATGATAGTTCTGGTTTAATTTGTTCTAACACCCAATTATTTGTCTTTTTTGCAGTCCATGGTATGTGCAAAGCTCTCCTCCAACACCACATTTCAAATGAGTTGATTTTTCTCTTATCAGCTTTTTTCACTGTCCAACTTTCACATCCATACATAGATATCGGGAATACCATGGTCTGAATGATCCTGACTTTAGTGTTCAATGATACATCTTTGCATTTGAGGACCTTCTCTAGTTGTCTCACAGCTGCCCTCCCCAGTCCTAGCCTTCTTCTGATTTCTTGACTATTTCTCCATTTTGGTTAATGACTGTGCCAAGGTATTGATAATCCTTGACAAGTTCAATGTCCTCATTGTCAACTGTAAAGTTACATAAATCTTCTCTTGTCATTACTTTAGTCGTCTTGACGTTCAGCTGTAGTCCTGCTTTTGTGCTTTCCTCTTTAACTTTCATCAGCATTCATTTCAAATCATTACTGGTTTCTGCTAGTAGTATGGTATTTATTGTCTTCATATCTTAAATTGTTGATATTTGTCCCTCCAGTTTTCACACCTCCTTCATCTTGGTCCAATCCCACATTCCGTATGATATGTTCAGCATATAGATTCAACAAATAGGGTGATAAAATACACCCCTGTCTCACACCCTTTCTGATTGGGAACCAATCGGTTTCTCCATATTCTGTCCTTACAATAGCGTCTTGTCCAGAATATAGATTGCGCATCAGGACAATCAGATGCTGTGGCACCCCCATTTCTTTTAAAGCATTCCATAGTTTTTCATGATCTACACCAGCCTTTCCCAACCAGTGTCCCTCTAGATGTTGTTGGACCACAATTCCCATCTTTCCTGACCATTGGCAATGCTGGCTGAGGTTGATGGGAGTTGTGGTCCAGCAACATCTGGAGGCACACTGGTTGGGAAAGGCTGATCTACACAATCAAAGGCTTTGCTGTAATCTATAAAGCACAGTGTGATTTCCTTCTGAAATTCCTTAGTCCATTCCATTATCTAATGATTGTTTGCAATATGATCTCTGGTGCCTCTTCCCTTTCTAAATCCAGCTTGGGCATCTGGCATTTCTCACTCCATATATGGTAAGAGCCTTTGTTGTAGAATCCTGAGCATTACTTTACTTGCATGGGATATTAAGGCAATAGTTCGATAATTACTGAATTCCCTGGGATCTCCTTTCTTTGGAATTGGGATGTATATTGAATGCTTCCAGTCTGTTTGGTTTTCCATATTTCTTGACAGATTTTTGTCAAAATTTGACAGATTCAGTCTCAGTAGCTTATAGCTACTCTATTGGTATGCCATCTGTTCCTTGTGATTTGTTTCTTCCAAGTTTTTTAAGAGCAGCTTTCACCTCACATTCTAAAATTACTGGTTCTTCATCATATGGTTCCTCCATGAGTAAATCTGTCATCCTGGTATCTCTTTTATAGAGTTCTTCAGTGTATTGCTTCCATCTTCCTGAGAGTTCTCAAAGAACTCAAATGTGAAATTGCTGATCTGCTAACTAAAATATGTAACTTGTCCCTTGGGTCCTCCTCCGTGCCTGAGGACTGGAAAGTGGCAAATGTAACGCCAATCTTCAAAAAGGGATCCAGAGGGGATCCCGGAAATTACAGGCCAGTTAGCTTAACTTCTGTCCCTGGAAAACTGGTAGAAAGTATGATTAAAGCTAGATTAACTAAGCACATAGAAGAACAAGCCTTGCTGAAGCAGAGCCAGCATGGCTTCTGCAAGGGAAAGTCCTGTCTCAGTAACCTATTAGAATTCTTTGAGAGTGTCAACAAGCATATAGATAGAGGTGATCCAGTGGACATAGTGTACTTAGACTTTCAAAAAGCGTTTGACAAGGTACCTCACCAAAGGCTTCTGAGGAAGCTTAGCAGTCATGGAATAAGAGGAGAGGTTCTCTTGTGGATAAGGAATTGGTTAAGAAGCAGAAAGCAGAGAGTAGGAATAAATGGACAGTTCTCCCAATGGAGGGCTGTAGAAAGTGGAGTCCCTCAAGGATCGGTATTGGGACCTGTACTTTTCAACTTGTTCATTAATGACCTAGAATTAGGAGTGAGCAGTGAAGTGGCCAAGTTTGCTGATGACACTAAATTGTTCAGGGTTGTTAAAACAAAAAGGATTGCGAAGAGCTCCAAAAAGACCTCTCCAAACTGAGTGAACGGGCGGAAAAATGGCAAATGCAATTCAATATAAACAAGTGTAAAATTATGCCTATTGGAGCAAAAAATCTGAATTTCACATATACGCTCATGGGGTCTGAACTGGCGGTGACCGACCAGGAGAGAGACCTCGGGGTTGTAGTGGACAGCACGATGAAAATGTCGACCCAGTGTGCGGCAGCTGTGAAAAAGGCAAATTCCATGCTAGGGATAATTAGGAAAGGTATTGAAAATAAAACAGCTGATATCATAATGCCATTGTATAAATCTATGGTGCGGCCGCATTTGGAATACTGTGTACAGTTCTGGTCGCCTCATCTCAAAAAGGATATTATAGAGTTGGAAAAGGTTCAGAAGAGGGCAACCAGAATGATCAAGGGGATGGAGCGACTCCCTTACGAGGAAAGGTTGCAGCATTTGGGGCTTTTTAGTTTAGAGAAAAGGCGGGTCAGAGGAGACATGATAGAAGTGTATAAAATTATGCATGGCATTGAGAAAGTGGATAGAGAAAAGTTCTTCTCCCTCTCTCATAATACTAGAACTCGTGGACATTCAAAGAAGCTGAATGTTGGAAGATTCAGGACAGACAAAAGGAAGTACTTCTTTACTCAGCGCATACTTAAACTATGGAATTTGCTCCCACAAGATGCAGTAATGGCCACCAGCTTGGACGGCTTTAAAAGAAGATTAGACAAATTCATGGAGGACAGGGCTATCAATGGCTACTAGCCATGATGGCTGTGCTCTGCCACCCTAGTCAGAGGCAGCATGCTTCTGAAAACCAGTTGCCGGAAGCCTCAGGAGGGGAGAGTGTTCTTGCACTCGGGTCCTGCTTGCGGGCTTCCCCCAGGCACCTGGTTGGCCACTGTGAGAACAGGATGCTGGACTAGATGGGTCACTGGCCTGATCCAGCAGGCTCTTCTTATGTTCTTATGTTCCTTTTATTTCATCTCGGCCAGTCAGTGAATTTTCCTGTTGATTATTTAACATCCCTACTCTTGGTTTAAATTTCACTTTAAGTTCTCTAATCTTTTTCCAGAGCTTGGAAAAGTTACTTTTTTGAACTACAACTCCCATCAGTCCCAGCCAGCATGGCCACTAGATTGGGTAGTTCAAAAAAGTAACTTTTCCAAGCTCTGTCTATTTCTATACAATATCTATTGTAATAGTTCTCTTTGTCCCTATGTGCTAGTCACTGTATTGTTGTATTTAGGGTTCTAACCGTGTTTCTGTCTCCTTTTGCCATTGCTTTCCTTCTCTCTTTAACCATTTTATCAACAGTGGCACCTGAATTATGGAATTCACTCTTTATGGGAAGTGTGTCTGGTGTCTGCATTGCTGCCTTTTAGATGCCAGTTTCAGGCATTTGTATTCTTGCAGGCATTTTAAAATACATTTTTAGATCTGATGAAACAAGAAGATATATTTTGACACTGGAACTGAGTCATCCATTCATCTGGTTTTGAAGTGAATTGGAAAGTGATTTTGTTTTCATTGTGGGGCATTGGTGGGCTTGGTGGTATTTTAATTGTGCCATGCTGGGATGTATTTGCAGGAAGGGCAGCTTTCTTCTTGAGATGCAACAGGTACCCACTATCTGTACTTTCTGGAAACAATTGAAGATATTTTTCTTTTGACAATATTTTCCAGCTAAATGAAAAGGTCCTGCCTTAGGTTTAAAAAATATACAAAATGAACACACATCTTCACTTGTACTTTGTACTGTTTTAAAACTGTTTACATTTGTTTTTATGGTATGTTTGTAAATTTTCTTGAGGCATATGTAAAAGGAGATTCATAAATTAATAATTAAAATATCACTCTAAAACAGCATAAAATGGACTTTAAAACATATAACAACAAAACATCCTTAAAAGCATATTAAAACAAAACATCTTTAAAAACATCTTAAAAAAAAAAAAAAAGCTTTAAAACCATCCCATTTAAAAAAGCTTTAAGAACATATTAAAAAGCAATTCTAACACAGATACAGACTGGGATAATGTCCCTACTCAAAAGGCTTCTTGAAAGAGGAAGGTCTTCAGCTGGCACCAAAAAGATAACAGAGATGGCACCTGTCTAATATTTAAGGGGAGGGAATTCCAAAGGGTAGGTGCCACAACACTAAAGGTCCGGTTCCTATGTTGTGCAGAATGGACCTCCTGATAAGATGGTATTATCACTATTAGTCATTTTGCAGAGCTTGGAAAAGTTACTTTTTTAAACTACAACTCCCATCAGCCCCAGCCAGCATGGCCACTGGATTGGGCTGATGGGAGTTGTAGTTCAAAAAAGTAACTTTGCCAAGCTCTGTCATTTTGTGACTGGTGCCTACAGCACTTTCTAAAACTTCCAAATGTACCCACTGACTAAAAAATCTTGACGTGTGCTATATTAGATTTTTAAAATGCAGTGTTATGAGCATGCTTCAGTGGATATGATACATATATGGTGAGAGTGATAATACTACAAATTAAATTGTATTGTTATTTTTATTGTTACTGAGATCTGTTAGTCACTTGTTACCCAAAGGAATCGAAGTGACTTACAATACATTAAAAACATAAATACATGCAGAGCTTGGAAAAGTTACTTTTTTAAAACTACAACTCCCATCAGCCCCAGCCAGCATGGCCCTGGATTGGGCTGATGGGAGTTGTAGTTCAAAAAAAGTAACTTTTTGTAGCTCTGTGATAGCATAAAACCATAAGACAGAACAAACAGCCAGAATAGCCATAGGAAGCTTAGCAGCACGCTAATAACAAAAACAATATCATCTCCATGTTGAACTCAAAGGAAGAAAGAAAAGTGATTTCTAAGACAATAGGATGCGAATTCCCTTTACGGTTTTGATTTCAATGAGCTTAATTTTGAGGGGGGGTGATCTCCATGTAGTAGTTAGGCTTGCTAATGGATTTTGTTTATGTTGTTTTTCTTTATCAGATGCTTTGGTAGATGGACCACAAAATGGTACATCTCCTCAACCATGGGATATTAGAGTTCAAGTTCCACAGATGTTTAAGGAAGATACAAAAAAGTTTCGTGTACCTCACTCTTCTTTAGTAAAGGTAATCCATCAATCATGGCTTGAAAACCAACCTTAGTTTTTAGATGGTGTTAGATGCTAGAAATAAAGGGCTTTTAAAACCCTAGGCATCCTGGCTCTAAGGTATTATTATCAGTTATTAGATTTCTTGCCCACAGTTCACCATAAGGTCCCAGGGTGAATTACAGAAATGTAAAAATACAATATTAAATAAGTTTAAATAATTTACAGTCAAAAGAATAGGGTGGGTCCTAAAAATGTATATATCAGGTGTCAATGGCCAGGGTAAAGAAGTGCATCATCAGCACATGATGAAACGAACACAAAGATGTTGCTAGACGCACCTCTGTGAGGAGAGAATTCCACAGCTAAGGGGCTGCCATAAAGAATACCTTCGCTTAGGCTACCACCACCCAAACTTCTGAACGCCGCCTCTGCCAGTGTTGACACTCAAGAGGGTCTGTAGGGAAGGAAACCATTTTTCAGATATTTGAGGCCTGCCCCAGTCCTCACTGGGGATCAGAGGATTGTTGGGCTGAGTGGAAGGTGCTAGAAAGCTAAGCCACTATTTCTCTTTTAGTGGTCTTGTTACATGCTTAGGCTTTAACCAATCACCAGCAAATATTTTAGTGATTAGGACTACAGTACTCTAAGGATGGGGGGGGGAGAGTGTTGGCCCCTCTTAACACCTACCTTGATTTGCTGGCTTGAACTCTTTCTTACTCAAGTATACTTTGAATTGTATAGCAACTCTGGAATTTTTGGTCCATTGAATTATAGATGTAACTTTATCTGTAATGTAATAAATATATAAAAATTGTTTTAAATATGTTTTTATTGTTTTACCATTTATTGTTTGCCACCCTGGGCTCCTTTGGGAGAAAGGGTGGAATATAAATTTAATGAATAAGATAAAAATAAATAATGTGTAATATGTGGAAGAAGAAAATTAAAAGGCTGGACTTTATTAAATTAGTTCAGCTTTCCTGCAGTCTTATTATTATAATACTTTAATTTCATTATTTTCTTAATCTGCTTTATTATGCATCTCTGTGGTTGTTAATGATTTGTAGGCAACTTTCAGGTACAGAGACTTTGCTTTTATTTGCCTTAGCTAACACATACTGTTACCCTTGGTAGTTTGGTAGGACTGCAGTCCTATACATAAATTCCATTGAACTCTTTAATACTTACATCTGAGTAGACATGCCTAGGATTGCACTGTTAAACAGTTATATATGCAATTGCATGTAACTGCTGAAAATCCTTGGCAGAAGCCTACATGAGCATCATTTATGTTTCAGGAATGCCATAAGTGTCATGGCCGTGGCCGATACAAATGTAGTGGGTGCCATGGTGCAGGCAGAGTGAGTACTGGCTGTGTCTTCTTCAGTTCAGTTCCTTATTGCTTTTGTGTTCACAATGATATCACATCTGCCTACTGTTCAACAATACTTTTTAGCCATTTGATGCTGTTACCTATATTGAAAAATTGTATCTAAGACATTGTTCTTATTGAGCTGTTGGAGCTGAGTCTTGGCCATATGACCTCAGATTACAGGCCTCACATCTCCCACAAAAAAGATTCACATAGAAAGCTACAATGTAAAGGAGACACCTAAGCTGGAACCATGCTTCCTGACACCCATCTATTCAACCACGTGAGCCCTGCCCAGATCCAAGTTTACTACCAAAGATTGCATTATGGACAAAAAAGTGCCACTTAAGAACACAAGAAAAGGCCTTCTGGGTCAGAACAAAGGCCCATTCATTATATTATGCATGAGAGTGGCTGTATACTATAGCCAGCATGGATTTTTCACATTCCACAATGTTAAATTGAAAATATCCCCCATGCCATTCTGATGCTTCCCGTAAGCTCATTTTAAAACAAAACGTATAGTCCTGAACTCAGAAACGCTTGCTTAACAACCCTCTACATTTTCATGGCAATACACAAAACAGTGAGAAAGAATCAAGAGTTCAAAGTGTAAAAACAGAGGGGAAAAACACAGACCCCTTTTGGACTTTTTTCTTTCAGAGTTCTCATAATTTTTTGAAATTAATTTAAAATCAGCCATGTTCACTGAGTACCTGTAATCCTGTTACTGACCTTACCCTTCATCTTCTGCAGTTAAAAAGTTTAAAAAAGCCCTGGCTGATTTTTAATTATTTAAGAAATTTTATATTGAACTCAATGATAAGCTCAGGCATGCTCAGTAAGAACCAACTGTCAGTATTCTAAAAGCAGCTTGGCTTGGTTAATCAGGGGGCCACACCCACACTAGACCTTTATTTCACTTGAGACAGTCATGGCTTCCCCCAAAGAATCTTGGGAAGTGTAGTTTGTGAAGGGGGCTCAGAGGAGACTCTTATTCCCCTGACAAAGCTCCAGTGGCTAATTAACAGTCAGCCATTCTGATTGAAGCTCTGTGAGGGGAACAGGGTGTCTCCTAGCAACTCTCAGCACCCTTCACTAACTACACTTCCCAGAATTCTTTGAGAGAAGCTGTCTAAAGAGAATTAAAGGCCTGGTGTGAATGTGGCCAGGGACAGCTTTGGTTTAAATTTGGGCAGGAGGCTACATGTGCATGCTGTAGAATAAAAAGGTGGGGGAAACCCTGAAAAGCAATGATACTGTTCACAATGTTTTCCTTTTGGAAAGGAAAAGGGCTTCCTCTCTGCCCAGTGCCCACACACCCAAACTCCTCTCCTCTCCGCCCCTCCCTGAGGTCAGGTTTCTATTCTGCAGAATAGTTAGTGCTATTATTCCACAATTGTTTTTGGAGTTTTTTAGTGTATATTTTGCAGTGTTGCCGTGCTTTACATATTCACAAAAACAGAAGCAAAAGAAAACGATTTACTATAGGAAACTTCAATAAATTGCAAAGTAAATCAAACATATTTAAAGTGACTATATCACTTTATCATATTTATATCATATTTAAAGTGACCATATCAACTGTACCTTAATATTGTTGCTTTGTCCCTGCTGAAACAAGATCAGCACAGCACATGTCTTATTTCTATTATTTGGGCTGATTGAAGGTGTTGCCACCACTCACCATATGCTCAGAGGCACATGTTACCAAATTCTTCCAAGCTACACAGGAAGCGGATTGGACTGTGAAAGACCAACCCAAATTATGTTTGCATTTTTACCAATTTGTAGGGCAGTACAATATCTCAGAGAGGAGGTCAGGTCTTATGCTCCTCTTGTGCTTTCACTATAGCTGCCAAATTTCCCTGCTTTTTAAAGTTTGATAGAAATATATATGGGCTATAGTTATATTCTTAAACAGTAAGGTTTTTTGCCTATTAGTGAATACTATGTTGAAATGCCTATAACCTGAAGAAAGGTAATTTTTTTGTTAAACATATGCTGAAGTAGTGATACCTGAAGTACAGAGAAACTCTGATATTCAAAGGAGCCCATGTGCTCAGACAAAGCACTGATGAACTCATGGGGAAGTGAACTCCCCCATTGTCTGTTTGGGGCTGAGAAAAGCTGCCATTTTGGAAAAGTTGTTATTTCTGTTCTGTTCATTTTTGTGCACCTTTAGATGAGGTGTGTTACATGCAGTGGAGCCAGACATAAAGCAAAAGCAAAACATCTGAAACATCAGAAGCGGTGTCAGATGTGTTCAGGTAGTGGCCGCAAGAGGTAAGTTTTTAAGGTGGGTTTTTAACTTTTTTTTTCTAAACCAGCTTTATAGATATTACTTTATTAGAAATTATTTAGGATCATTAGCTGCCAGCACCAAAGTGGATTTTTTTTTTAATCTAGAGACTCCTATTATATAAACCACAATTGCCACCCTGGGCTCCTGCTGTGAGGAAGGGTGGGATATAAATCAAATAATAAATAAATAAATAAAATAGTATCTTTATCACAGCTCTTAGAGGCTTGTTCTTCAGTGATTAGCCCATTAGTGGAGCTACAGATTAGCTGAGAGGAAGGGCAGAGACATACTTACTGTTGTGTCAATTCCAGTGTGTCTCCACCTCTGTTTTTTTAAAATGGGGGCACACAATGCTAGTCAAACTCTCCCCCTTTTTACTCTAAAACCTGGGTGGAGCAGCTCAAGTGGGTTTTTTAAAAAATCAGCTTCAGAGAGATTTCACTACTGATTGGTAGATCAGCCTGTTGCCTCTCCAGGTGCGGCCAATGGAAATGCTTTGCTGCAGGCTCAGGCAGAGTGATTGGCCCACTTTGCAGTCTTTAAAGATCTGAAGTCAGCAGTGGGAAAGGGAGGTGTGTCTAGCTCAGGACAGAATTGTGTCAAAATACACCCAGAAAAACCATTCTTGCTGCTTTTGAAGCGACTAGTGTGTGCAGAGCTGAAGAGCTGACAAGAAAGGGAGGCTTGGCTGCACGGCCATAGTGATAAAGATGCTTCATTGCATGCCAGGAAGACTGGCTGTATTAGGGTGAAGTATACATCTTCTATCAAGCTTGTAGCTAGCTGTTTGCAAGCCATCACCCAGACATGAGCCAGCAAGGATCAGCCACAGAAGCTCTCTAACCCAGAAAGAGAGGGGAAGGACTCAGGATGATGTAATGCCCTGTGCTTGACTGAGGCCAGAAGGCAGAGTGATCCTTAGAGGAAGGCAGATTAGCTGCTCATCTCTCTCCACATAGGGAAGTTCAGAAACGGTGAGCAACTTGCACATGAGCCTCTGTGTAGTGACCATGTTCTGATTTGGGAGCAGGGGGTGTAGGAAAGAGCTCCATAGGCTCAACAGAACCCTTTAGCTCTTCTGGCCCTCTTCTCCCATCAAATGCACTGCAACACATCCAGGCACTGCATGTAAGGGATGGTCTATGGGTGCCTCCTGGATGTGAGTTCAGCAGTCCCATTGTTCTCCATTGCTATGTGCATAGGCTTCTAATGCTGAGAGTCTGAGTGGCCTGCTTGCCCAGCCCTGGGGAAGGCCAAGGTAGCTGGATTGCTTTATGGAAGGCGTACATGGGCTGACCATTCTAGGTAATGGCTATGAACATTATAGCCTACTTGGCAGGCATTATGTCCTTCCAGATAAGGGCTGGCAGGGGCAACGGTGGAGTTAATGGGCTCCACTGAGCTCTTTGTTAAATGGAGTAAAAATAGTTTAAATATGCACATTATCATTTGGCATGCAGAATACAAGGATCTTTTGCTGAATTGGGACAACTGCCTTCAGTATGAATCAAAGTGATTTCTATAATTTGCAGCAGTTGCAGGAGTTTCCCTTCATGCTGGCACCAGTCAAGGGCCTACTGCCTCAACAGAGTCCTTGACATTCCCATCAAGGCTGTAGCAACCGGGGGGTGGAGGTGGGGATAACTATGGTATGTGATTCCTTAAAAATACTCCTGGTCTCCTCCCTGAATGTTTAGCATTTCTTTTTTAAGTCTCTAGCCCTTTTTACTGGGGAGATGTAAGAAAAACATGCAGGCAGATTTTGGCCCTGTTGCTCCCTAAAAGGTAAACTTGTTCTTGCCTTCTAATATTCTCTAATGGCTAATGAATGAAGACGCACCGAGATAACTGACAAATACTCTTGCTTTGAAATGTTATACATTTTAATTTTATTAATATTTGGCAATGGTAAACCCCCTCTGAATACCGCTTACCATGAAAACCCTATTAATAGGGTAGCCATAAGTTGGGGTCGACTTGAAGGCAGTCCATTTCATTTTAACACAATTAAACAAAATAAATTTATTTGGCTGCTCCTATTTTCTGGCTGTCCTGCAGCGACCCCCCACAGAATGTGCCTGGCTACACTCAGGCATGACTGACTTGGCATAGAGAACTCAGGCAAGTCAGATAGTGGGGGAGAATTACATGCCCCATCTCTTCCAGGTTGGTTCTGTGGAGGATGCTTTGTCTAAGAGCCCCCCCCAAATCCTGTTGCTGGGTTTATCTTTTAAACCAGGGATGGGCAGTCATCAACTCTCATCAACAAGGCCAATGGGCAGGGTTCCATCCGTTCTCTGGAATACCCTGCCATGTGCTGTTTGTGAGGCAGAAACAGTGGCAAGTTTTACACACCTCCTGAAGACCCATCTATTTAAGCTAGCTTTCCCTGGCTCCTAAGATCAATCACACTGATGTTTTATTATTTATTGATATTTAACAATGCTTTATAGATACATTCTCTGTTTTTACTGGCATGTTGCTTTGTATAATATTGTATATATATTCTTTTTTATGATGTGGTATTTTATGTAAACTGCTTAGGGATTTTGCATATTAAGCAGTATATAAATATTATTATTGAATAATTAATAATGCAAGTAACAGGGAGAAGACCAAGAAAGGGGAGAAGAAAAGGTCATAGAAATCCAGTCCATTTCTTCCTATGAAATTCCACCCTGGTTTTCATCCATCTATTTCCTAATAATAATAAAACAATGCTACCGAACCACACAAACCAGCCAAACATCAATGATTAAATATTGAATTAACCAATTTCCATTCAAAATAAGCCTGTCACCCTCAGTTGCAGATGGGCTGTGACTTCCTAAAATACATTTATATTGGCATAGTCATAATCTTCAATAATAATTACCTTTTATAAAAAGTAAATGTTGGGCTCCACCTAATGGCACTTCCACAGGTTTTTCTGTGTCCACTTTTACTGAGAGAAATAAGGCTCCTGGTTGAGTGATCCAGATCTCACCAAAGGTGGCAGACAGACTTCTGGTCTTCCATTTCCCATCTTTCTTTTTTTTTTTTCAATAATTTTTATTCAGATTTTCATAAAACATACAAGACAAAATCATAAAACATTCAAAGACAAAAAACAAAATCAAAAATAGTTAAACAAAAAGAAAAAAAGAAAAAAAAAAACAAAAATAAAAAATAAAGAGTAAAATATTGACTTCCCATTTGTCAAAGATCAAATCAGTTATAAGTCTATAATATATAGCAATCCTGTCTCTTAAGTCATATTATAAAATCACTTTCCTCCAGTAGTTATCTTACTTAATCATCAAATCTCATAAACATTACTTTATTCTTTCCACAAAAAGTCAAAGAGAGGTTTCAATTCTTTAAGAAATATATCTATCAATTTTTTTTTCCAGATAAGCATATCGATTAATCCATCTCATTACTAATTATGATAATCTTATTGTCATAACCATAGTCAAAATAAACATTTCAATTAATCCATCACATCAGAATCTGTTAGGTTCAGTAATTTCAGTAGCCATTGTTCTATTATCTCTATTAGTTCCATTTTCCATCTTCCATCTTCAGTAGTCTTGTTAAGTCCAGTAATTTCAATATCCAATCTTCCATTATCAGTATTCCATAATAATCTTGCTGTCAAAGCCATAGTCATATAGTAAGAGTCTGATGGGAATTACCTCTATCCCAAATATTTTCTTGCCATCCATTCTGAATAGGTTGCTGAAATACTGCTGTAAAATCATATCTCTGTTCTTTTTTTCAAAATACACTGGGTCATCTCTTAAAAGTTTTTCCATTGTCACATGGCTGCAGTTAATTCCATAGATTTTCTCTATATTGGGCTCCATCACATCATTCCAGTCCAGAAGATAATCCATGCCATTGATAACTTTATCTCTAGAATCTTCATTAATTTCTTCAGAGATAACATTGAGTTCCAAACAATAGATTTTATTTCTAAAGTCCATAGACTCCAAATCTTGTTCCTGTTCCACGTTTGTTCCAATCTCCGGGATCTCCTCTCTCACAGGGACCCCTATTCCAGTCTCCAGGGTCTCCTCTCTCACAGGGACCCCTGTTCCAATCTCCGGGGTCTCCTCTCTCACAGGGACCCCTTCCAGGGTCACCTCTCTCACAGGGACCCTTATATCTTTAATCTCCTGCTTCATTTTACTCAATTCAATTTTCGTTATCTCAATCTCATCCATTATTTTCTGAAACATAGTTATTTCCAGATTCTCAGCCACTTTCTTAATTGCCATTTTAAAAGAAAAATATAGGAAAACCACTTCTTATTTCAGCAACAATTGGGTTAATACTCCAAACTTGGTGACATCACAGTATAAACAGAGCAGACAGTCTTATCTCTCCAATAGTTAAGTAAACAAAATGCAGTTCCCAGGATCGAAACAATTAATGGCAGTCGTCAAGAAACAGATTCGTCAAAATAAAATAGACCAAAAAGAGAGTAGTCTCAAAACAGTATAATATTTTTCAAAATAAAAATCTGGAATAGAAATCCCTCTTCTGTGTGTATCTTTAGAATGCAAATCCAGGACAGCTTTTTGCAACAAAAACAGAGATAAGCTATTAATTAGTGCGTAGCAGAGAGAAGTTACGGCTCCCCAGTGAGATGTCAAAAACCGATCAATCTGGCAAATCTCTTTTAAACAGCAACAATTTAAGTCAAGTAAAAGAAAAATATAGAAAGAAGGGTGCTTGCCTGTTAGTGCGTTCTCTCTTAGAAGATAAGATGAACGTTCGCTTTAACAGATAGAGCTTGCTGTTGAAAATCCGTCCCACCTTCGTCGGCTGGACCTCGTCCCATAAATTAATGAGATCTGGTCGTCCCAACAAAAATAGGCTTTGAGGTTAATCTCTTCGTTTCTCCCTACCCGGGAGAAGTTTAATCAGTCAAAAAAAAAGAAAAAACTGACTGATATATCTGAATAAGCTTCTTTTGAGGCAGGAGCCCGTCTCAAAAGCAGGCACAGGCTAAGTCACCCTTCCCGGAAGTCCCCATTTCCCATCTTTCAATGACCCTTGTTTTTTTCTGACATCGTCTTTTTTCAGGTTGTGTGTAGCTTACAGTACTGTTGCCCTTTTGTTTCTCCAGCTGCTGAACTAATTGGCTTTACAATGATCTTTAAGTGATGCAAAATACCCCACCATTCTTTTAAACTGTTTTATTAGGCTCCATTAAGCTTAAAACAGGAGATAGCATTGTGTGATAATCATGACAATAATTTAAAAAGGGGAATCCATTGGGGATAACAATGTCTTAAAGTGCTTTAATAAATCAGCTGTTAACTGCTGGTAATCTGCATCATGTTGATGAAATCTAAATTTGCCAAGAATAAACATATGCCTTCTACATCTGTTGTAAGCAGAATGATATATTCCTTGAAATGGTCACAAAGGGCTTATCTACATGGGAGCATATCATTGTACTAAAGATGCTCCATTTACTGTCGTGATAGATTTGCAAGGTCCACACTTTGTTCTCAATGGTAGCTTCAAATACGCTGTTTTCCATTCACACTATTAGGCATGCCTCTGGGAAGAATTAGTTTTACTGTTTCCTTGTGGCCCTGCCCTCTAAATTTACATGTTTACTCCCTCTGGTTCAAGGCTGAAGCCAGGAGAGTGCAGTGGTGTGCAACTGACAAGAAAAAATGAAACTGACTAGACCCCCTCCCCTTCTCCATTGTCCAAGCCTGAGTGAAAGGCAGAGGGAGGGGGAGTGAGTGAAAGGCTGTGGCAGCTTTTGCAGGCGGCAGAGAGAGAGGGAGCGGGCAATGGGACATAAGAGAGCCCACCCACTAAAAAAACACTGAAACAAAGCGCCTACAAGGAGGAGCGCAGTGCAGTTGAGACAGTTTTTTCTTTCCATTTTGGATATATATCTGATTGGGTTAATATTAATTTAAAGGGGGAAATTGCGTGATAGCTTCTGCTTGCCTGCAACATCATGTGAACTATGAGAATTACAAGGGGATGCAAGTAGCACCAGACACTAAATCACCGTGTGGATGAGCCCCTAATATTCTCGAGTTGTGTAGGGAAATAACCATTATGTACAGATGTGCTTTTCATTTCCTTCAGTGACATCTTTGTTTCCAAATGATCTCTGTGTGGGCACAAATAATGCAGTTCAGCCAACTTGCTGTTGAGTCACACAGTTAATTAAGAAGTAAACACACTTCCCCCTTTTTAGCTCCTAAACATTTATTTGGTTAGTTAGGGTGGCACATAATGGAACTGTATCAAAATAAAACCCTAACACTGCCAGCCCTCTCTCTCCCTTTTCTAACTACTGATCTTCTATTCTCTCTTTCTCAATTTACCATCATTTTAAAGATGGGTAAGTTTATATAAACCATGTTGTTGTTATGTGCCTTCAAGTTGATTGCGACTTATGGCGACCCTATGAATCAGCAACCTCCAACAGCATCTGTCGTGAACCACCCTGTTCAGATCTTGTGGCTTCCTTTATGGAATCAATCCATCGCTTGTTTGGTCTTCCTCTTTTCCTACTCCCTTCTGTTTTCCCCAGCATTATGGTCTTTTCTAGTGAATCATGACTTCACCATGTTAGCTTCAATTGATAGTTCTGGTTTAATTTGTTCTAATACCCAATTATTTGTCTTTATCGCAGTCCATGGTATTTGCAAAGCTCTCCTCCAACACCACATTTCAAATTAGTTGATTTTTCCTTATCCACTTTTTTCACTGTCCAACTTTCACATCCATACACAGAGATAGGGAATACCATGGTCTGAATGATCCTGACTTTAGTGTTCAATGATACATCTTTGCATTTGAGGACCTTTTCTAGTTCTCTCATGCCTGCCCTCCCCAGTCCTAGCCTTCTTCTGATTTCTTGACTATTGTCTCCATTCTGGTTAATGACTGTGCTAAAGTATTCATAATCCTTGACAAGTTCAATGTCCTTGTTGTCAGCTTTAAAGTTACGTAAATCTTCTGTTGTCATTATTTAGTCTTCTTGACATTCAGCTGTAGTCCTGCTTTTGTGCTTTCCTCTTTAACTTTCATCAGCATTCATTTCAAATCATTACTGGTTTCTGCTAGTAGTGTGATATCATCTGCATATCTTGAATCATTGATATTTGTCCCTCCAATTTTCATACCTCCTTCATCTTGGTCCAATCCCAATTTCTGTATGATATGTTCTGCTTATAGATGAAACAAATAGGGTGATAAGATATACCCCTGTCTCACACCCTTTCTAGTGGGGAACCAATTGGTTTCTCCATATTCTGTCCTTCCAGTAGCCTTTTGTCCAGAGTATAGGTTGCGCATCAGGACAATCAGATGCTATGGCACCCCCATTTCTTTTAAAACATTCCGTAGCTTTTCATGATCTACACAATCAAAGGCTTTGCTGTAATCTATAAAGCACAGGGTGATTTTCTTGGGAGAACCAGGTGACACTCATAGCACACCTGCCCTGATGGATTAAATGGGTCCAAAGAAGACATATACAAAAACTCTGTGAGAGATGTTACTAGTTTGGGGGCCAATCTAGATGAGGCAGAGCAGAACTATGATAGAATCTCCTGTTTCCTTATTTAAAACAACTGCTTGTTGTTGCCCCTCCCCATTTGACTGGGCGTATGATGGTGTAACCCTTTCTCCTGTCCCATTTTCCTGCCTTGCAAATAGCAACTTCAGGGGGAGAGGGGAATTCAGATCAGAAAAATGGCACCTCCGCAAAAGTGGAAATTCCCCTTCTTAACATCAGAGCCCTGACTCAATTTGGGCTCACCATCTGCCTTTTTTTTTAAGGAGACGTTTTGACATCAGATCACAAAGTTCCTATATTGCTTTTCATCTTTTCATTTTTACTCACTCTTCCTACTTAGGATGGGGTGGGTCACATTTGCAATAAATCAATACATACACCAACTTATTTTTTAAAATTTTATGTTCCATACAGAGCATACAAGAAATTTACTAGAAGAAAAATGAAAAAGAGAAACAATTAACAGCAAGCCAGAATTATATGACGTATACATAAAATTAGAACCAGAGGGATACATCTATATATGAAATAAGTTTCTGCACCTAGACATACAAATTTACAACTTAATATTTTTATTTGATTGCTTTTACGAAATCCATAAATTTTGAAAGGCTTATTGTCTGCTTCATTAGTATATGTGATAAAACTTCACCATACTGACGCCCTTTGCACACTTCAACTTCTGTGTCAATTTTTATGTCAGTGCAATTTGCCAAAATTTACTGTACCACAGAGAGATGGAGATACCTTTCAGATCTTTCCAGAACCTTGCAATTAATGCCCAAGCTACTACCAATAAGAAGCCAATTAACTGTTTGAGGGCCTGGTTTTCATTCAAAGATAAATTTAATAAAGCCAATTCTGGAGTTTTATAAACCACCCATTTTGTGATTTTTTCTATTTCTATAAACACCAAGTCCCAACTTCAATTTTACATCTAAAAGGTGCAGTACTTGTTCTGGAAGAGGCAGCAAAACCTGTACAACCTGCCAAGGAGAGAAAAAGTTGCTACACTTCATCCAGCTAATAATAATGTGGTACGTGGCCTTGCTGATGATGTTGCTCTTTTTGACATCTTTCTCTGAAATGAACTGCCTTGACTGCTAAAGGCTCTTAAATTGCTATGTGCTAAATATTTAATAATAGTAAGATTCTGTGGGTGGTTTCGAATATTAGTTGGATTAGATTAATTGAAGTCAGTATGAAGTCTGAGTATGACTAATGTTGGATACAGGGAGGGAGATTCAGCTTGCATATAAAGGTGAACCTACATCATTTGCAGTTTCTGAAACAACACACAAACCGAAACACAGCCATTCCTCAAAATTTGCAAAATTCTAACAATTTTTGCAGTGTTGTTCTCCAGCCAAGTAATGTATTCAAAAATGTATATTCGAGGATAAAGTGTGCATAAAAATACATATATTAATGAAAATCACATTAAAATACATTAAATTGGGGAATTTTGCTTTGCAAATATGTATATATTAGGCAAAATTGCATATAACATGTCTATGAGAAATTTGCTTATGAATTTTCATGAGGACACAAATTGATGTGGAAATGTGGAGAATTGAACTCAAGCATGGAAAAATGACAACCTGAGAGAAAGCGAAATTGACAGATTCACCCATCAGGTTATCACTCAAATTCCATCTCTCTGTCTGTTTCAGATAGATAGATAAAAAAGAAGCTCTCTTCTCAGATTCCCCTCCACATGTCCCAACCAACATGTTCAAATGTTTGGACCTCTTTGCTTTGAAATGATAAGGCAGGGATAGGAAAGCTTCCCCCCCCCATAAAGTGACATTAACCCATATAAAAAAATTAATTGGGGGCAACACATGAGTAATAAGATTACTGACAGCCAGAATGGTGGGATAATGCTTTTTAATGTTTACAAACTAAGAAAAAACAACATTTTTTGCATGAAATGAAACCTCAGTTAGACAGAACATGGATTTTTTGCTGCTGCCTTTTGCTTCTGTGTAAACACACTTCTGCCTTGTCCCGGCTACACTAAAATCCTTGATTTCTCAGTGTTTTTCTTTGGGCATCAGGAGTTTCTCCATCAAGAGAAGCCCCCCAAAATGGCTTTAAAATGAACCAAAATGGTGCATGTATGAAAATAGCTCTTTCCTGCTTGGGTTTCCCAGAAACTGGTATTTAGAGCCTCTGAAACCCTAAGTAAAACCATTGTCATGTTTAGTAGCCATTGACAGTCTCATTCATACATTGATTAATATAGACTGATATGGTGCTCTATATCCTTCTTACTTTATAGGAAAAACAATGTATATGAATTCATTTATGATAATCAGTTAAACTTTCCAAGAGAACTACTCAATAAAGTCACAGGAGATAACATATTTAAAGATGAAAACATGGTGGTGAGTACAATACATCCCCTCAGAAGCATGGCTCCCAATATCTTTAGTTTCATCCTTCCAGGTTCCCCCTCCCCCCCCCTCATTCACTCACTTTCTCTTTTAAAAAACCCTTTAAAATTACTGGGAGCAGCTGGACTACTTAACAATGTAATTCATTTGTTATATCTTGCAGCTTCCTAGTTTCATGATTAATAGAAATGTGCTCAGATATCTCATGAGATTTTAGACCACCTACTCAGAACAGAGCCATAGATTAGTCATCAACTACTACTGTTTCTGTTTTCATTTAGGAACTTTGGTAGCTGTCTTTTACTGAGTCAGGCCATTGTTCCATCTAGCTTAGTATTCCCTGTTTAGCAGCAGGTCTCCATGATTCCAGGCAGGGGTTTCTCCCAGACATCTGCAGATGTCTGAGATTGAATCTGGGACCTATTGCATGCAAAGCATTTGCTCGACCACTGAGCCACACTCCTTCCCCAATTTGATGTTGATACATCAAACATGTCACTAAGTATTTAGTCAATGTATTTATTCTGTATGGATAACATTCATGCCCTATCTTTTGCCTGATCCCATGGCATCCTGTTAACATTCAAATAATATCATATTCCATTTTTACATGCATATTTTTGTTCCACATGCTGGTAGAGGTAAATCTGAAAACATAATGGCAATATTATATACCAAAGACTCAGACACTGGAAAAGTGGAGCCCAATTATTATGTGATCATCTATTATGATTTCTGTGTCTGTCTTAGGAGAGCAGCTGATGATGATTCAATATTTTTCACATCCACCATGTTTGCCTAATTTATATTCAGATTATGTACATGATATTACTTTGCCTCTATAGCTCCTGATATGCTACTGTCACAGACCTTGATGTTGAACAAATCCCCTGCAACTGATAAAAGTGATGGACAGGCGTAGAATGGGAAAATGACTGTAATAACAGTGTGCTTGTTCTTATTTCATCTTGCTGAACAGTGCATTACACACAATGCTTCAGCAGAATAAGCAAAATAACCATTACTTTAACTCATGTGCCTAGTGTGTTAGTAAAACCAAGGTGGGTGGATAGGTGGAGATGATCAGAAAGAAGAGGGCTGAAGGAGAGTGAGAATGACTCTGATTGTCTTTAAAAGTTCCTTTTAAATTTCAGGTGTATCCCCTTCCTGATTTCCCTTATCCTGAGATCTCTCTGGCATCACAAAGAGCTATTGCAGAGCATAATGCCACGTTCACCAGCACATCCCGCATTCTACAACAGGTATATTACATGGGCATGTGTTTGTCTGGTTTTTAATATCAGGGATGGGGAACCTCTAGCCCACAGGCCAATCTTTGTCAGGGAGTCCAGTTTAGCCCATGAGGCTCTTTTCCCCAAACCGCACCCATCTGTCAATCAGCTGATGTCTCTGTGATGGATGTGAGGGTGGGGTTCAGTTCCACCTAGGCTGTGCATCAAAGCACCAGGATTTAATTTACTCACTTCAGCAAAGGCTCCTGCTAGAGGAAGAAGAGGGAGGTGATTTTCATTAGCTCTCCCTGCAGTCCTCCATTCTACCTCCCACACTCTTCTGAGCAGTTTTTCAGGGGGTTCTGGGGGAGGAGGAGGAACTGGCGGAAATTGCCTCCCCCCTTCTTTTTCCAGTGGGAGTATCCTGTGAGCAGAGTTCCACTCACAAGAATTCTGAATACAAGCCAATTTCAAGAAGTTAATCAGAGCTGAAATACTTCATAATGAAAGGGCAATTCTTAACTGATAATCATACTAATAACATTTTAAATGTACTAAGGTTGCTGCCACACAATAGACCTTTATTGTCTCACTTTTCCATGCTTTAGTGCTTTAGAGGCATTGCTTTCCCACAATTCCAGAGAAAAGGGCTAGTGTGGTAATGTTAAACCTATTGTAATGTATTGTATTGCAATAGGATGCGGCAGTGTTTCATTTTAGCACCAGGTGGCAAAGAGACAATGTATTATCTGTACAGTTTGCTCACTTCTGCAATCCCTCATGATGGCTTCATTCTGAGCCTCAATTTTAAAAGAATTCTATAGTAAAATATTGTGACTAAATGTTTGATTTTTAAGCATATTTTAAATTGGTGAATAATAATAATAATAATAATAATTTAATTTTTGTGTCGCCTATCTGGCCAAGGCCACTCTAGGCGACGTACACAATTAAATTCCAGTAAAATACAATTTAAAATACGATTTAAAATACATAGCAATACAATACAGTCGACAATAAAGGATTAAATTACAGCATAAAACAGTATGTAAACAACAGGCATTCAGTAATAGTGATAAAAGCTTAGCCCACCCCGGAGGTCCCGAAGGCCTGTCCAAAGAGCCAGGTTTTTAATGCTCGGCGGAATGCATCCAGGGAAGGGGCATGTCGAAGATCGAACGGGAGGGAGTTTCAGAGAGTGGGGGCCGCCACTGAAAATGCCCTCTCCCTAGTTCCCACCAACCTAGCTGTTTTCGTTGGTGGTACTGAGAGAAGGCCCTGCGTGGCTGATCTAGTCAGGCGGCTAAGTTGGTGGTACTGGAGGTGCTCCTTCAGGTAAACTGGGCCAAGACCGTATAGGGCTTTAAAGGTTAATACCAACACCTTGAATTGCGCCCGGAAAGCAACTGGAAGCCAGTGTAGATGAACTAACACCGGCGTAATGTGATCACGGTGGCGGCTATTTGTAAGTAAACGGGCCGCCGCATTTTGTACCAGCTGTAGTTTCCGGGTCGTTTTCAAGGGTAGCCCCACGTAGAGCGCATTGCAGTAGTCCAGTCGAGAGGTGACCAGTGCATGCACTACCAGTGGGAGATGATGAGCAGGGAGGTAGGGTTGCAGCCTCCGTATCAGGTGTAACTGATACCAAGCTGCCCGGCTCACTGCCGAAATCTGAGCCTCCATGGACAGCTTGGAGTCAAGAATAACCCCGAGGCTGCGGACCTGATCCTTCAGGGGCAATCTTACCCCATTGAGTTCCAGGTCAACAATACCCAACTTTCCCCTGTCACCCACAAGCAGTACCTCGGTTTTATCAGGATTGAGCTTCAGCCTGTTTCTTCCCATCCATCCACTCACAGATTCCAGGCACTTGGACAAGGTCTCTACAGCCAACTCCGGTGAAGATTTAAACGAGAGATAGAGCTGCGTGTCATCAGCATATTGGTGACACCGCAGCCCAAATCTCCTGATGATACCACCCAGCGGTTTTAAATAGATGTTAAATAGCATGGGAGAGAGAATAGAACCCTGTGGCACTCTACAAGTGAGAGGCCAAGGGTCTGAAATCTCATCCCCCAATGCTACCTGTTGATGCCTGTCAGAGAGAAAGGAACGGAACCACTGTAAAACAGTGCCTCCTATTCCCAACCCTCCCAGGCGATCTAACAGGATACCGTGGTCAACGGTATCAAAAGCCGCTGAGAGATCCAGGAGGACAAGGAAGGTGAATTCTCCCCTATCCATAGCCCTCCTCATATCATCAACCAAAGCGACCAAGGCTGTTTCAGTACCATGTCCAGTCCTGAAACCCGATTGGTATGGATCCAAATAATCCGCTTCCTCCAAGTGTGCTGACAGCTGATTTGCCACCACTCGCTCAATGATCTTGCCCAAGAATGGTAAATTTGAAATAGGGTGAAAGTTGTTCAAAACTTGGGGATCCAAGGAGGACTTTTTCAAGATAGGTCTTACAATTGCCTCCTTGAGGGCCGGTGGCATTACACCCTCCTTCAAGGATGCATTTACCACCGCCCTAATCCCTTCGCCCAATCTTTCTTTACAGTTCACAAGGAACCATGATGGGCCAGGATCAGTCAGACAGGTGGTAGTCTTTACAGTTGAAAGTACCTTGTCCACATCCTCAGAAGGAAGAGGCCGAAACAGATCCCATGAAACCGGCCATGCAGCTGGCCAACTCAGGATCATCTACCGCATCCATGGCGTACGGAATCGAGTTCTTTAGATGTTTGACTTTATCCGCAAAGTGCTTTGCCAATTTGTCACAGGAAGCCTTAGAATGTTCCAGGGGTTCCTGAGCGACTGGACCGACCAGGCTTCGGACCACCTGGAACAGCTTCCTGGGACAGCACTCTGCGGATGCAATAGAGGCAGCAAAGAAATCCTTCTTTGTTGCCTTTATTGCCACCTGGTAGGCAGCTATTGCTGCTCTAACCTGTGTTCGGACATCTTCAGAACGGGATTTCCGCCACTGGCGTTCTAGTCGTCTCACCTCCTGTCTCAGACTACGCAACCGGGGTGTGTACCACGGTGCTGTCTGAGTTCTATTCAGGGGGAGAGGACGTTTCGGAGCCACCTGGTCTAATGCACTGGTGATTCCCTCATTCCATTCCGTCACCAGTGTTTCGACCAGGCGACCTTCAGCAGGTTCCCATTCCCCAAGGGCAGTCAGGAATCCATCAGGCGGACCATTTTAATAGGTCCTTTGCCCCTGCGGAGGGTGTGTGGCATTGAGAGAACAAAGTTCACCAGATAGTGGTCTGACCATGACATGGGGGTCGAAGAAATAGCCCCCAACTTCAGACCACTCCCCTCCACTCCCAGGAGAAATAGACTTGTCCCTGAAACTCTCTCATTGCTAAAATATAACCAGCATACTATGTCTGAGAGATCTTAAATACCATAATAAACCTTTGGATGTCATCACATATGTTCAGGAGCTTGGCATACCTTGTCTCAGGGATCCTTGCAAGAACCCTGTATTGTAGGCCACCAAGAATTCTAGAGTTTAGACATGAAGATCATATGCAGCATGAAGAGACTCATTGTCAACCTCTTGGAAGACCTAGGGCTAGGCAGAGCTAATTTGGACAAAAAAAGCAGTCTAGTATGTACAAAATGTGCAGAAATGTGGGGAATATATGTGGGTCTAGAAGCAGTCATTTTAGGACGTTTTGCAAATGCTCATCAATTACCTAAGATTATAATCATACATATTACAGTTCAGTTCAGTTCAGTTTATTAGATTTATATCCCGCCCTTTCTCCCAGTAGGAGCCCTTGTAGCAAATTGAGAAGAGGCTATAGGTATTCTTACTATACAGTGCCAATGTATATGATGCTAAATTTTACCATACAGGCTAGGGCTAGCAACAGCTATAGTCCTTTAACACAAACATAATGTGGCTTCCACCTTTAGTGGTGGTGGTGGTGGTGCAGCATCTACATCTCATCCATCTCTGAATATTTAATTGCAGCCCTTGGTTGTAATCCAATAAAGTAATTGTACACGTGGAATGACTTCTGCTCACACAGTGGAACTTCCCCCCACTCTCCCCCCTCCTGCACCTGCCAAATCTGCTCCTCCAGTCCCTTGGAACAGATGCGTGGGGGCGTGCAGAGGGTGGAGAGGGAGAGTAAATTCTACCAATGAAATGACTTCTCTGAATGCAATCCCTTGATTGTTACTCTTTAATGTTCAGGAACCCTGAGGCTTCTTCCAAGCAATCAGGTGTAATGCTTGAATGGTGCAATACCTAGCCCTCTCTACCCTTCCTCCTTTTCTCAAGGGATGGGGATGTACTGGGAACGGGAGTAGCAAGAGCTCCAGTGAAGATGAGAGAAGCTATTTGAGCATTTCCCCCCATCAGGAATAATGGGGTTATCTCTGGAAGGAACTTCTGCTCTGAATAGCTTTTTTCATCTGATGTGATGGGGCTTGTAATACTGCCCCATGATCCTTGTATAACCTAGCATCCTTGTATTCAGTGTTTGCCCAATCCCAGAAGTGCATAAGAGACGATTTAACTTCCTAGATTAATTTATGAATTAATTGATAAATTTGCTACTGGCCACCAGGTGGTGCTCCGGACACTTTAAAGGAGCATACAGCTCAGTTATTCTGCAAGCAACTTTCAAATTCTGTTTCTAATTCACGTCTCTAATATTGAAGTAATAGATAGCTCCAGATAATGCAATACTTCAAAAATCCCAGCTATCTAGGTAGTGGGATTAACACCACTTCTTAATTAGCCTAGCATACCAGGCATGGAGTGTTTGGGAGAAAAGGGTGGGATATATATATAATAAATAAATAGTATTCATATATAGTGGAATGGCATTTCAGCCTTTCCTTTTCCCTTAAGTGTGGGAATTACGGTGGCCAGTTGAAAATGAGAGAACTCCTGCACCTTTAATAGTTGCATAGAAAAGGGAATTTCAGCTTGGCTTGAAAGACAAGCAACATCTACTGAAATTATCTCTTCTACATTAAAGGTGCAGGAGCTCCTCTGCCTGCTTTTCCAGCAGGCCACCCTAAGGCAATGCAATGTATCTTAATACTAGAATGTTCAATGTTTGTTATGCTGTTAGGAATAGGATCCTAATGAACACATGTGTTTTTATCCTGGTCCTTACTTCCATCCCCTGCCAAATATTGAGGACTAGAGGAAGTGGGTACTTCATAATTAGAGGAAGGAGCCCTTGGAAGCACTCCTGAAGAGACCCTCCCTGGACCCAGAAAATCTTAATAACTATAGGCTGGTAGCAAATGATTCATTCCTGGGCAAGGTCCTTGAACAAGTAGTGGCAGGCCACCTCCAGACACTCTTGGATGAGACCGATTATCTGGATCCATTTCAGTCGGGTTTCAGGCCTGGTTTTGGCACAGAAACATCCTTGGTCGCCCTGTATGATGACCTTTGTCGGGAGAGAGACAGGGGGAGTGTGACTCTGCTGATTCTCCTTGATCTTTCAGCGGCTTTCGATACCATCGACCATGGTATCCTTCTGGGGAGACTGGCTGAGTTGGGAGTGGGAGGTACTGCATGGTGGTGGTTCCACTCCTACTTGGCAGGTTGCCTCCAGAAGGTGGTGCTTGGGGAACATTGCTCGGCACCCTGGACTCTCCAGTATGGGGTTCCGCAGGGGTCAGTTCTGTCCCCCATGCTGTTCAACATCTACATAAAACCGTTGGATGCGGTCATCCAGAGCTTTGGAGTGTGTTGCCATCAGTATGCTGATGACACGCAGCTCTATTTCTCTGTTTCATCTTCTTCTGGTGAGGCTCTCAATGTGTTGAACCAGTGTCTGGCTGCGACAATGGACTGGATGAGGGCTAATAAACTGAGGCTCAATCCAGACAAGACTGAGATACTGCTAGTGGGTGGTTCTTCTGACCGGATGGTGGATGTTCAACCTGTCCTGGATGGGGTTGCACTCCCCCTGAAGGAGCAGGTTCGTAGCTTGGGGGTTCTCCTAGAACCATCTCTGTCACTTGAGGCTCAGGTAGCTTCAGTGGCACGGAGTGCCTTCTACCAACTTTGGTTGGTGGCCCAACTACGTCCTTATCTGGACAGGGATTACCTGGCTTCAGTTGTCCATGCTCTGGTAACCTCCAAATTAGATTACTGCAATGCACTCTACATGGGGCTGCCTTTGAAGATGGTTTGGAAACTGCAGCTTGTGCAAAATGCAGCGGCCAGATTGGTAACAGGGACCAGACGGTCCGAACATATAAAACCGACTCTGGCCTGCTTGCATTGGGTGCCTGTATGTTTCTGAGCTCGATTCAATGTGCCTGTTTTGACCTATAAAGCCTTACACGACTTGGGACCATGATACCTGATGGAATGCCTCTCCTGATACGAACTCACCCGTACACTATGTTCAAGATCAAAGGTCCTCCTCCATGTGTCTACTCCAAGGGAAGCTGGGAGTCTGGCAACAAGGGAGAGGGCCTTCTCAGTGGTGGCCCCCAAATTATGAAATGATCTCCCTGACGAGGTGTGCCTGGTGCCAACACTGTTATCTTTTCAGCACCAGGTCAAGACTTTCCTCTTCTCCCAGGCATTTTAGCGTGTTTTTTAAATTGATTTAAATTTTTAAATTGTGTTTTAAATTGTTTTTAAAAGATGTGTTTTTAAATTTGTATATTTGTTTCAATGTTTTTAGTTACTGTAAACTGCCCAGAATGCTTCGGCTATGGGACGATATATAAGTACAATCAATCAATAAAACCACACTTGCAATACTGTGGTAGGCTCTTCAAAAAAGGAATTGTAGGGCTGGAAAAGGGCAACCAATATCATGGGGTTGGAACTTTGGGGGCTTTTTAGTACAGAAATAAGACATGCAAGGGGTCTTTACAATTATTCATAGTGTGGAGAAAGTGGATACAGATAAGTTGTTATCCCTGCCTCATGATACTAGAACCCAGGGTCATCCAGTTATGCTGACTGTTGGAAAATTCAGGACAGATTTAAAAAAAAGTGTTTCTTCATACAACACATAGTTAAACTATGGCCTTTGCTACCACAAGATGTTGTGACAGCCACCCATCTGGGCAGCTTTGAAAGGGTTTTAGAAAAATTCATGGAGGAGAAGACTACCAATGGCTACTAGCCTCGATGGCTGTGTACTCTCTTCAGTGTCAGAGGCAGGATACCTCTGAATATCAGTTGCTGGGAATCACAATAAGGGGGAGTGTTTTTGTGCTCCAGTCCTGCTTGCAAGCTTCCCACAGTCATCTGGTTGACTGCTGTGAAAACAGAATGCTCATTAGATGGGTCTTTGGTCTGATCCAGCTGGGATCTTTTTATGTTCTTATGAGTTTAATTTTTAATTTTTATTACTATACTAATATCCTACCTTTCCTCCAAGTAGCTCAAGGTGGTGTACATGGTTCTATCCTCCCTCCCCATTTTATCCTCACTATCGGTAAGGTAGGTTAGGCTGAGATGCTCTGACTAGTTCAAGGTCACCTAATTAGATTCATAGGTGTATGTGGATTTGAACCCTGGTCTCCCAAGTCGTAGTCCAACACTCTAACCATTACACCACTTTGCTCTTTTTCCTCTCTAGTCCTGCCCCTGCTGTTGGGCTTACCTCCGCATATACGCGCATAGGATCAAGTTTTCTGGAAGCTAAATGAAACTTGCTTGCCTGCCATCCTATATCCACTTACCTGGCAGTGAGCACCATTGAACTCAATGGGATTTATTTCTGATTAGAGGTAAACAGGATTGCCCTGCCCATTTTCAAAATGCTAAGGGAACAGGTACCATTTGCCCACAAATTATTTTAGGATTTTGCTTGAATAAAATGGGAGAGGAGAAAAGCCCTTCAACTAGTCATAAATTGACACTCAGGTAATAAAAGGAGACATAGTTGTAGTTATCTAGTTATATGATAGTGTAGATGGCAAATTCTGACAATGTTAATACAGAATTATCTTTTTGCTTTTGCAGTTTTGTTTGATTTGAGAAAGATAATATTCATTGCAGAAAAATGGAGTGAAACTGAGTTTTCCTGTATGTATTCATTTTGTCCTTAATACACAGGGTCTGCTTGCATCAAATATGGCGTAAATAAAAGCAGAGCTTCAAAAAAAGCCTCTGACATCAGCCTTTTCAAGTCAGAAGCATTCTGCCTTTTAAACACATGGAGTTCCATCTGTTTCTTCAGGAGGTACATAAAAATGAGAGAAAAACTTGAATGTACTGCTTTCTAAACACAGGAAGCGAAATGAAAGGCATAAGAACATAAGAAGAGCCTGCTGGATTTATTTATTTATTCATTTTATTACATTTCTAGACCGCCCTATAGCAATAAGCTCCCAGGGCGGTGAACAGCCAGTGGCCCATCTAGTCCAGCATCCTGTTCTCACAGTGGCCAACCAGGTGCCTGGGGGAAGCCCACAAGCAGGACCCGAGTGCAAGAACACTCTCCTGAGGCTTCCAGCAACTGGTTTTCAGAAGCATGCTGCCTCTGACTAGGGTGGCACAGCACAGCCATCACAGCTAGTAGCCATTGATAGCCCTGTCCTCCATGAATTTGTCTAATCTTCTTTTAAAGCCATCCAAGCTGGTGGCCATTACTGCATTTTGTGGGAGCAAATTCCATAGTTTAACTATGCGCTGAGTAAAGAAGTACTTCCTTTTGTCTGTCCTGAATCTTCCAACATTCAGCTTCTTTGAATGTCCACGAGTTCTAGTATTATGAGAGAGGGAGAAGAACTTTTCTCTATCCACTTTCTCAATGCCATGCATAATTTTATACACTTCTATCATGTCTCCTCTGACCCGCCTTTTCTCTAAACTAAAAAGCCCCAAATGCTGCAACCTTTCCTCGTAAGGGAGTCGCTCCATCCCCTTGATCATTCTGGTTGCCCTCTTCTGAACCTTTTCCAACTCTATAGTATCCTTTTTGAGATGAGGCAACCAGAACTGTACACAGTATTCCAAAAGCGGCCGCACCATAGATTTATACAACGGCATTATGATATCAGCTGTTTTATTTTCAAGGCAATGCAGTCTGCTGATTTCTCCATCCCTCTCAACATTCCAGGCACCTGTAGCTGGAGATGCCAGCACCTCTGCTTGCCTTGTAAAGGTTTCTCTGTGTGCCAAAACTCTAATGCTATTTACGATCACTGAGCCTACATTCCAGATACTGATACATCAGCTGGAGTTTTTTTAAAAGTAACACATACATCATTAATAATACAGTAATGCTGTAACAGTGAGGTCATCGTGATCTCCTTATCTAACCTGGTCTGTCCAACCAAAATAATGTTTTATTAAAACTTTCATAGCACAGTCCTATGTGGGTGGGTTTACACATTGGCATGCTGTTATGAACGTAGGAAGCTGCCTTCAGCTGAGTCAGGCCATTGGTCTGTCCAGCTCAGTTTTGTCTGCACATTAGGGTTTCAAACAGAAGTCTGCCCAGACCTGCCCAGAGATCCCAGGGATTGAACCTGGAACCTTTTGTATGCAAAGCATGTGCTCAGCTACTGAACTACAGTTTTCTTGCTTTTGGGTATCTTGATTAATGCAAATGGGCAATTTGGATTGCTTTGATTATTGTGCCACAGACTTCTATAAGAGAACTTTTGTGTTCCTTGATAGCTAATATCTCTACAGCGTTGGGAAGGCAATACCCATCAGAATTTGGGAAGGTTCTCATGATCAATCTCTTTTATATGGCATCATTCATAGAAACATGGAATTGGAAGGGACATTAGAGGTTGTCTAGTTTTGCACACACCCACCCTCAATGCAGGATGCACAATGCATGGTGCAACTACAGAATACATCATACAGATGGCCATTTAGTCTCTGCTTAAATATATCTCCCTCCAGGCAGTCTTTTGTTTTTTGAAACAGTGGCAGTATGCTGTGCACAGATGTAAATTTATCCCTCTTGCTTCAACTCCCTCTACGATCAAGACATTGATATTGTGACTGCACATGGATACTCTATGCATGCAGTGCAAAATACATGCCAGCTGGGACAAACATTTATTCCACACATAAGAGATCTCTTCTGGCCAGACCTGACCTGTAGCTGAGACTGAGGGATTGAGGACCAGAGCTTTGTAATTCATTTCTCCTGTATGTGGCTACTGAGACATGCACAATTTACAGTACTGATCCTTCCCAAGTATCACAGGCTCTATCCTCCTCAAAGCCCTAGAAAGCATTTCCCTTTTGCTGCTGCTGGTCTCCTGTGGAGGAGAGAAGAAGGAGTCAGCTGCAAGTCATCTGGGCTGGTGAGAAGACTCCCTCTTTCTCAAGGCTCCTTGGAGTACAACAAGATGCACTCTTGGAGCTCTATTGGCTTTCTTCTTTGTGCTCATGTATTTAAGTCTAGGTTATTTCTTTTGTAATATTGAATTTATTTTATGTTTGCTAAATTGTTTATTGTTGTCCTATTTGCATTTATTGCTATGTTTTGTAAACTGACTTCTCTCCTCTACCCCAGTGCTTTATATTTTCAGTGTTTGTTGTAAGCCACTTTGGGCACAGGTCGCTGTGGAAAGGTGGCAAATCAATTAATCAACATCTATGTTCATAGGGAAAAATAAATAAAACTAACTGCCTATGTTGACGTTATGAAAACAGACTTGTAGAGGTCAGGTGCATGCATATTGTATGACATTGGCAGTAATTCTTAGCATCTGGCCTTGTATAGCTGAAATGGGCAACAGGCATTAGAGCCATTCTGATCATATTTATATAGCCTTGTCCCACTTGCACTGAGAGACTCGGCCACTTCTGTGTGTCAGTCAAATAGGTTTTCCTCCTGTCCATCCAGATCCAGCATTTTCATTCCCCACTCTTTGTCTCAGAAAAAACACATGACTTCCAACCTTACAAAATATCTCTGTTGCCATACTACTATTTTAGACTACAGGCCCAGGAATCAAATGTTTCAGAGAGAGTGTGTGTATGTATATTCTTATAGCTATATTTTTCTTCGGCTGCCATCACGCAGCATGATGTCAGCCATTGTGGCAGGCAGGCTAGGCATGGCTGGGGGTGAACAGGGGATGGGTGAGTGAGGTGGTGGTGGCGAGTGGGTGAGTGAGGAGGCAGCAGCAATGGAGCAAGCGAGACAGTAAGCCAAACGAGGCAGCAGGGAGAGGGAGATGAGCGATCAAGGCAGGGCAGTGGCAACGCTGTTGGGCCAGGGCAGGCAGCAGGCAAGTGACTGAGGTGGCAGCAGCTGAGTGAGCCATGGAGAAACAGTCAAGACACCCCAGGATAGCTGTTCCTGTATGACTCGCCTGAGCTGGCTGCCTCCCTCCTCTGCTTCCTTCCTCCTCATGGGAGAAGATCTAAAGGGAGGGAGGAGGCTTGGTGACCTGTGGGGGGGGGGAGGCTGAGCTAGGTCTAAGGGAAGGGGGAGTTTGGCCAGGCCTGGGGGCATTGATGGGGGTTGGGATTGGTTCTTGGGGTTAGGTGCTGGTGTTGGTGCAGGAAGCACGCAGAGGCAGAAGCCCCTGCCTGTACTGGCAATATCAGCATGTCAGAAAGCTAGACCCGTATCGCTGCTGGGGATGGGAGAGAAATTCAATTCAGCTCACATTTAAAGGTGAACTTACAGTAGGGCCCTGCTTTATGGCGTTTCACTTTACAGCGATTCGCTAATACAGTGGTCTCAATTAGACACAATTAGACTAAAGCCCCACTCATACGGCGGTTTTCGGGCATTGTGTGCCATTCTATTCAATGAGTTCCACTTTACAGTGCTTTTCGCTTTACAGCGGGGGTCCGGAATGTAACCCGCTGTATGAGTGGGGCCCTACTGTACTGCATTCATGCTTTTTGAAACAATATGCAAACCAAAACACAGCCATCCTTTGAAATTCACACTTCTCCAAATTTTGCAATGCAGCTCTCCAGCCAAGTCATGTGTACAAAAAATGCATATTTTAGTGGAAATTGGACCTTTAGTGTTGTGGCACCTGCCCTTTGGAATTCCCTCCCCTTAAATATTAAACAGGTGCCGTCTCTGTTGTCTTTTTGGTGCCTGTTGAAGACCTTCCTTTTTCAACAAACCTTTTAAGTAGAGACTTTCTCCCAGTCTGCATCAGTATTGGAATTGTTTTTAAAGATGTTTTTAAAAAGAATTTTTAAAGATGTTTTGTTTTTAAATTTTATACATGTTCTTAGTGTTTTGTTGTTTACTGCCCTGGGCTCCTTCTGAAAGGAAGGGAGGGATATAAATTAAATAAATAATAACATACACAAAATGCATTACATCAGGGAAAATTGCTTTGCAAAAATTTGTATATTAGGATAATTGCCTACAGAAATGTATAAGAAGAAATTCACACTAAAATGCTGATGGTCTGAAGGCACATAAGGCCAGCTAGGGTCAGGTGTGGTCAGTGCCTGGAAGGGAGAGCACCGGGGAACCATATGTAAGCCGCCTTGGGTTTCTATCATAGAAAGAAAGGCAGGGTATAAATGTAATAAATAATAATAATAATAATAATAAATGAATTTTCATGAGGACTTTTTTTTAAAAAATCAAAAACTGATGTGTAAATGTGGAGAACCAAACTTAAATTTGAAAAAAATGAGAAACTCAGAGAAACCAAGACAGCCCATCCCTAACTGCTGACATGCTAGTTTGGTAGACACAAACTATCCCCACCTACCCATTTCTAAGTCAGTATGAAACAAGAGAAATGGTTGCAGAGGGTGGCATGGTTCTGTTCTGTGGGAAAGAACTGCAGCATTCAGATTCCATCATATGTGATATTTTGTATTGTTCTGTACCAGTTGGAATGGTTTTATGTGTTTTAGAATTGTAACGGTTTTAGCTCTTTTTATAATTGTATATTCTATTGTTGTAACCTTATGGCAAAGGGCAGGCTAGAAAGTTAATAAATAAATAAATGTTCTGGTTTTGTCCCCTCAGCGACAGACCCTAGAGCTAATTCCGGTCACTGAAGTCTACTACCAATATGCAGAGGAGACATACGTTTATTATGTCTATGGAATGGAGAACAAGGCACATGTCCTGGACTACCCAGAGAGGTACTGCTGTGGCTGTACCATCATCTGACAGTGGGACATTTTGCAAGGATGATTCCTAGTACAAAGCAAGCTATTATTCTGGCTAAATTATCCATGGGTATCTGTGGGTAGAAATGAATCTACCCATTTACCATGTCTAGCCCTATGTTATTTTGCTTGCTCACAGTGGGCATCAGAAGACAGTAGTGATCATAGCCTTCCCATTGTACTTACACTGCAGTTTCAGCCATTCTTATTGTACCTCTTTGGATCTAAGCATCTAATAAATCTATTGTCTAGGAAGAGCTGTTGTAGAGGAAAAAGTGATGGAACAGGAAAAACTCCAGAAACATTTGCAGTAAACTAAGGAGATGAAAAAGCACTTACATTGAATACAGTGGGTAAGAACATAAGAAGAGCCTGCTGGATCAGGCCAATGGCCCATCTTGCCTTTGACATATTGCCTTTGACGGTGGAATCATCATAGCTAGTAGCCATTGACAGCCTTATAGTATTGGTGGCATCCAATTAATTCATACTTGGAGCAGATCTATTGAAAACAATGGACTTAAGTTAGCCAAAACTAAGTTAAGTCCATTGATTTCAATGAATCTCTTCAGACTTAGTTGGATGCCACTCTATAAGATGTTAGTAGAGTGTAGTACACTGGGTACAATATATTTTTGTATAAGATTATTGTGTCTAATCACTATTTGTCAGCTTTCCTTTTGCTATGTTTTAAGCCCCACTAGATTAAGGGATGGGCCACAGTATTAGGCAGAATGGAAGCATCATGAGATCTACATGCATGTAGTTTCAAACAGTTTTCATGGAAAGTGGGATCTAGGTAGATAACAGTATGTTTTTCAGGAAACACTATGTTCAGCAGGCTGGATCTTGGAAATCCTGTTTAAGCGCTGTTCGCTCATATACTTATGCATAAAAATGGTTTCCACTTAGTAAGCACATGGACAATGAGGAGCAATTCAAGAAATCACCAAAGTAATCCATATGCACTGAGAAGTTCCTTTCATGGGTCACAAAGTTGCTTCACAACACTCCCTTCTTGTATTTTGTATACATTTGTAATGTGTGAATCCATCTTATCTTGCTTACCCACCTTATCTTGTTTATGATATACAGGAAAATAATAAATAGGATGCTTTATTGCTATGTTTATTGCTTATTATTTTCATATATACACGATTGCGAATGTTTGCTAATTTTTATGCAGGATTGCTTCTATTAATGATAATTTTAGGAAAGGGCTGAAGACTGACCACTAGATGGGAGCAGTGGCAAAAAAAACCCTACATTATTTTTGTTTGGCAGAGAGAAAACACCAGTGAGAGTAGTGGCTGTTCAGAATGCCTCTTAGTCTGTGTTATGAATCTTGCATTTATTGTTATATTTATTATTGTAACTCTTGCATTTATTATTATCTTTATTATTTTAACAATTCATTCCACCATTTCCCCCTCCACCAAGGAGTTGCTCAGAGTGATTTACAAATAAAAAGCAAACAAATTCAACAATGGTCCAAACTTTTGAAATTAAGCAACTGCACACATAACATATAATACACCATTTATTTAGTTAGTTAGTTTTAAAACTTGCATCTTGCCCCTTGTCACAAGTCCTCATGGTGGGTTGCAAGTACACACATAAAACAAATATTTAAATACCACATTACCATATACTATTCTTCTTTCTGTCCTGGGTGTTATTGTGAGCCACAGATTCCAGGACCCAAGAGATGATGTCAGAATACAATGTGGCAGATCCAGAATTTGATTTCAAATTAAATGGAAGCCTTGGAGACTTCAAGCTAACAGTGGACAGTTCAAAGGTGTCTTGGTGTTTCCATTTCGAATACTGGTGAATGATTCTTTGAAATTGTCCATACACACACACCCTCCCCTGAAGAACCACACTGTTTGAAACAGTGCACAAACAGATTGGTTTAATATTGCATATCCTCCAACATTTCACAAGTAAGAATAGGATCACCCTTATTCTCATACCATATTATCACCCTCCAGTATTATACGTCACTGAATGCCCATTTTGACTGGTGCTGAACTAGAAAGACCCTTGGTCTGAAGATCAAGCTGGCATATTTTGTTCCTAATGTGTTGGCAGGACTTTCTAAGGACTATAGCGCAACCTATACTCTGCACAAGAGGCTACTGTAAGGACAGAATATGGAGAAACCAATTGGTTTCCCATCGGAAAGGGTGTGAGACTGGTGTATTTTATCACCTTATTTATTTAATCTATACACAGAATATATCATATGGAAAGTAGGATTGGACCAAGATGAAGGAGGTGTGAAAACTGGAGGGAGAAATATCAATAATTTAAGATATGCAGACAATACCATACTACTAGCAGAAACCAGTAATGATTTGAAACAAATGCTGATGAAAGTTCAAGAGGAAAGCACAAAAGTAGGACTACAGCTGAACGTCCAAAAGACTAAAATAATGACAACAGAAGATTTATGTAACTTTACAGTTGACAATGAGGACATTGAACTTGTCAAGGATTATCAATACCTTGGCACAATCATTAACCAAAATGGAGACAATAGTCAAGAAATCAGAAGAAGGCTAGGACTGGGGAGGGCAGCTGTGAGAGAACTAGAAAAGGTCCTCAAATGTAAACATGTATCACTGAACACTAAAGTCAGGATCATTCATACCATGGTATTTCCGATCTCTATGTATGGATGTGAAAGTTGAACAGTGAAAAAAGCGGATAAGAGAAAAATCAACTAATTTGAAATGTGGTGTTGGAGAAGAGCTTTGCGGATACCATGGACTGCGAAAAAGAATTGGGTGTTAGAACAAATTAAACCAGAATTATAACTAGAAGCTAAAATGATGAAACTGAGGTTATCATACTTTGGACACATAATGAGAAGACATGATTCATTAGAAAAGATAATAATGCTGGGAAAAACAGAAGGGAGTAGAAAAAGAGGAAGGCCAAACAAGAGATGGATTGATTCCATAAAGGAAGCCCAGACCTGAACTTACAAGATCTGAACAAGGTGGTTCATGACAGATGCTCTTGGACGTCACTGATTCATAGGGTCGCCATAAGTAGTAGTCGACTTGGAGGCACATAACAACAACAAATGTATTAAATATTTGCTTGCAGATTATACCTTCCTTTTTTCTTAGACACAAGGCAGTGACCGCGTTTGCACATCACTGTGAATCACAGTAATGATTTACCATTTGAATGTGCCATTCTGGCTTACTTTGGTCCTCCCTGCTAGTGCATGGGAGAAATACACTATAATTCCTGCCATAGCAATACATCCGAACCTGGGATTGTGGTTTGCTTGTTTGTTTGTTCATTCAACTTTTAAACCATGTTTCTTCAAATAGAGATATAGGCATACCCCGCTTTAACATACGCAATGGGACCGGAGAGTGTATGTGAAGTGAAAATGTACTTAAAGTGAAGCAATTATCTATGCATGACTAGAAGATTCAGGACAGACAAAAGGAAGTACTTCTTTACTCAGTGCATAGTTAAACTATGGAATTTGCTCCCACAAGATGCAGTAATGGCCACCAGCTTGGATGGCTTTAAAAGAAGATTAGACAAATTCATGGAGGACAGGGCTATCAATGGCTACTAGCTGTGATGGCTGTGCTCTGCCACCCTAGTCAGAGGCAGCATGCTTCTGAAAACCAGTTGCCGGAAGCCTCAGGAGGGGAGAGTGTTCTTGCACTCGGGTCCTGCTTGCGGGCTTCCCCCAGGCACCTGGTTGGCCACTGTGAGAACAGGATGCTGGACTAGATGGGCCACTGGCCTGATCCAGCAGGCTCTTCTTATGTTCTTATGTTCTTATGTACTGCACTGCAATCGCCACTAGATGGCAGTGGCATCATGCCATTAAGTGTCCATAATTGCGAAGCGTGCGTACGTTAAGCGGGGTATGGTGGCGTATGGAGCTTGTACGTTATAGTGAGGCGACGTTAAGTGAAGCGATGTTAAGTGGGGTATGCCTGTACCAAGGTTTGTTCTTGGCTTATTGATCAGATCTGTTTGAATGAAGTGACCAGGAGTCCTAGTTTGGAAACAACAGCAAGCCAGGACTTGTTCCTGGTAATTTGTTTCTTCCAAGTTTATTAAGAGCAGCTTTTCCCTCACATTCTAAAATTTCTGGTTCTTCATCATATGGTTCCTCCGTGAATGAATCTGTCATCCTGGCATCTCTTTTATAGAGTTCTTCGGTGTACTGCTTCCATCTTCCTTTTATTTCATCTCGGTCAGTCAGTGTGTTCCCTTGTTGATTATTCAACATCCCTACTCTTGGTTTAAATTTTACTTTATTTTCTCTAATCTTTTGGAATAGGGCTCTTGTTCTTCCCTTTTTGTTGTCCTCTTCTATTTCTATACAATAACTATTGTAATAGTTCTTTTTGTCCTACGTACTAGTCACTGTATTGTTGCATTTAGGTTCTTACCGTGTTTCTATCTCCTTTTGCTTTTGCTTTCCTTCTTTCTTTAACCGTTTTAAGAGTTTCATCAGTCATCCATTAAGGTCTTTCTCTCTTTTTAACGAAAGGTATTGCCTTTTGGCATTGTTCTCTGATAATGTCTCTGACTTCACTCCATAGTTCTTCTGGTTCTCTGTCAACTATGTTTAAAGCCTCCAATCTGTTCCTTATTTGATCTTTATATTCTTATGGGATGTTATTTAAATTGTATTTTGGCATTATGATTGCTTTGTTGTTCTTCTTTAGCTTTACTCTGATTTTTGATATGACCAGTTCATGATCTGTACTGCAGTCTGTTCCTGGTCTTGTTTTTGCAGAAAGTATGGAACTTCTCCATCTTCTGCTACCAATTATGTAATCAATTTGATTCCTATATTGACCGTTTGGTGATGTCCACGTGTAGATTCATCTTTTCAGTTGCTCAAAAAATGTGTTCACAAGAAACAAATTATTGGCTTTACAGAATTCAATAAGTCTTTCTCCTGCTTCATTTCTGTATTCTAAGCCCCATTTTCCCACAGTTCCTAGTTCTTCTCTGTTCCCTACTTTTGCATTCCAGTCCCCCATGATTATTAGCAAATCTTGTTTTGGTGTGTGATCAATTTCCTCCTGTACTTCTGCGTAAAATCTCTCCAGTTCTTCTACTGTGTTTGCTGTTGGAGCATAGACTTGGATGATGGTTACGTTAATAGGTTTCCCGTTTAATCTCATTGGTATCACTCGCTCAGACCTTGCGTTGTAGCTCCTAATTGCTTTTGCTACATCACTTCTCACTATTAAAGTAACCCTGTTTCTTCTTAATTTCTCATTTCCTGCATAAAATATTTTGTAGTTGCCTGACTGAAAATGTCCCATTCCCATCCATTTTAATTCACTCATGCCAAGTATTGTAATGTTGATACGTTCAATTTCTTGCTTGACAATTTCTAACTTTCCCTGGTTCATGCTTCTCACATTCCATGTTCCCATTTTGTGCGTCCTACAACTCCGGACTCTCCTTTCGCATCTGTGCGCATGAGCCTCTGGGCTTCCTTTCGGCTTTGACCCAGCTGCGTCATTAGTCACAGTGCTACTTGTACTTGTCCTTTGTCCTTCCCCAGTAGCTTGTTGAGTGCCTTCTGACCTGGGGGTCTCATCTTCCAGCACTATCTCGTGTTGCATTTTGCATGTTAAATTTTGATATATATTGTTATTTTCTGTGTTGTAAACCACCCTCGGGTCTCTTGATGAAGGGTGGTATATAAATTCTTCTTCTTCTTCAATATTCATTGTGAATTAGTTTGCACCAGAAGAAATTTGCATATGTTAAACTTTTCTTTCATTTTTGTGTGTAAAACTAAATATGGAAGACTTGTTCTTGAAACAGCAAGTTAATATTAGTGTACAGTACTAGTGTACAGTACTCGCAGGAAATTTAGGACTACCATGAGTTTTCTGTACCTCGGTTGTATGTCCTGTACTAAGTTAAAAAAAAGAAGTAAAACTATTTACACCATTGGAAACAGCATAAAATTAGCCAGAACTAATATAAAGTATATGTCTCAAAATAATGTCGAATATATTCTTAAAAAATTGCCATGCAAAAATTATGCATTTTTAAGGTTATTTTGAACAAGATTATAATTAATAAACATATTCACTATCCAGTTCTGATCAATGTTTTTCATTAGTTTTCAATTTTTCTCACCCTAAATTCAACCTAAGTACTTAAAAGCTTGTTTAAAGAAAGTAGTAAGTTTTGGTTTGCAGGAAGATTTAGGGAAAATTGTAATAATTATCAGATAGTTATCAGCCCTGATCTTACATCTTGCCCCAGGCCCAGTGCCAGCTCTGAGTGGCTCTGCAGAGAAATGGGGTGTGAAGGATTATGGACATGATTGAGGCAAGCACTTGGCATCTACTGAGGGTTTCTGTGAAGACAATGAAACTGCAGTTCATGTCTACAGAGGCCTTATCCGGGAAGGAACTTGCTCTTTGAGGAGAACTCTAGCAAAACCAGAACTCCAAGGGTGGAGACTTGTCAGCTCCATGTACTTGCCATCCTTAGTCAGCCACAATGCTGAAGTTGGTTCCTAGTTCCCAGTTCCTTATTTGCTTGAAAATTCAAAACACTAAAAGAGAAGAAAGGTTGACAGCTACAGCAACTTCAAGCCAAAGTTAACATGTCTCTGAGCCCCAAAATATATGTTGGGATACCCTGTATGATATATTGCTGTGATCGGGGGTCTCTCCTCTTCAAGATTATCAATAAATTTATTCAATCAAAATATCAGGCTTCTGATATTATCATAAATGCATAATGATGTCATAAAATCATAAAAAATAAGTAACTGAGGGTGCCCACCCCAAACTCTGCTCTGGGCCAGGACAAATTATACACTCCAGGAAAGGGGAGGGTGTCCTCTATGAGATGCCACTGCTTTCTGCCTGGCCCAGAGCTTCTTCTGGGCGCAGGTCATGCATGAGGGCATCAATGCAAAACCAAAACAGACAAAAACATACAGGAAAAAATAAGTAACTGGGGGTGACCACCCCAAACTCTGCTCTGGGCCAGGACAAATCATACACCCCAGGAAAGGGGAGGGTGTCCTCTATGAGATGCCACTGCTTCCCGCCTGGCCCAGAGCTTCTGCAGGGCATGGATGAGGGTATCTACGCAAAACCAAAATAGATGAAAACAGGAAAAAATAAGTAACTGGGGTTGCCCACCGCAAAATCTGCTCTGGGCCAAGACAAGTCATACACCCCAGGAAAGGGGAGGGTGTCCTCTATAACATACCAGTGTGTCCCACCTGGTTTAGAGCTTCTGCTGGGCACAGGACATGGATAATGGCATCTATGCAAATCCAAAATGTACAAAAAGAGGCAGAGAAATATGTAACTGGGGGCACCCACCCCCAAACCTGCTCTGGATCAGGACAAATCATACACCCCAGGAAAGGGAAGGGTGTCCTCTATAACATACCAGTGCATCCAGCCTGGCCCAGAGCTTCTGCTGGGCACAGGGCATGAATAATGGCATCTATGCAAATCCAAAATGTACAAAAAGAGGCAGAAAAAATAAGTAACTGGGGGTGCCCACCCCACAATCTGCTGTGGGCCAGGACAAATCATACACCCCAGGAAAGGGGAAGGTGTCCTCTATGAGATGCCAGTGTGTCCCACCTGGCTCAGCGTTTCTGCTGGGTGCAGGGCACGCATAAGGGCATCTACACAAAACCAAAATGGACAAAAAGCATGCAGAAAAAAATAAGTAATTGGGGGTACCCACCCCAAAACATGCTCTGGGTCAGTACAAATCATACACCCCAGGAAAGGGGAGGATGTCCTCTATGAGACATCACTGCATCCCATCTGACCCAGAGCTTCTGCTGGGCGCAGGGTACGGATGAGGACATCTATGCAAAACCAAAACAGACCAAAACATACAGGAAAAAAATAAGTAACTGGGGGTGTCCACCACAAAATCTGCTCTGGGCCAGGACAAATCATACACCCCAGGAAAAGTGAGGGTGTATTTTATGAGATGCCAGTTTTTCCCAGCTAAAATAATGAAGAGTAAATAGGGGGAAATATGTAATTTGTGGTGACCACTCCAAAATCTGCTGTGGGCTATGAAAAATCATTCACTTGAAAGTGGATAGTGTCCTCTGCGAGACACCAATGCATACTGTCTGACATGGTTTTTCTTGTGGACATATGGAACAAATATGGGCATCTATGCACAACAACAATAATCAAGCTATGTAGAAAATACAAAACTACAGTTGTGATGAAATATTATGTCAGGATTATGAAGTGCATGGTATTGCCACATCTGAACAAACCACAAGGTAAAAATCTCTACCTATTCTAGAATTTAATTACTATTTTAGCAAAATGCTTTCTGTGATAATTACAACTAAGATATTTTTATCACTTGTAGTGTAAAAGTGAGAAGGTGCAATGGGACACGTACCCTGAGTAGGAGGACTTTTATTAATGGAGACCCGTGCTTCCTGTTCATCACAGTGGCAAGCAAGACAAAACCAACAAATAAGGAACAATTTGATCCTCTTAATTTTCCAGCACAGATTAGTAGTAATGAGATTAGGTAAGTGTACTTTATGATTTACAGTTCTTTCCTGCCAACCTTCAGGTTGAATATGCCAAAGGGGACATACAAATTCAAATTAATACTAAAATAATGTACAACAATTTACAAATAGAAGAAGGTGCTGTTTGTCTTTATTTTGGTTATCTCCAACTTTGAGAGCAAACCTAAAGTACCAGGCACTATAAATTGCCTTGTTATGAAATGTTCAGTTAGCACACGTGTACAGTTCCCACATGCAACTCTGACACCTTTTTTTATAATTGTTGGTCATTAACACTTGAATACATTCCAGAATTTTGGCACCCAAGAGTTAGCTAGGAAAGCAAAGGAAAATCCAATGTACATTTAATTGTATGAAGAGGGAATTAGCATACTTATATCTGAACATATGTTAATTGACAGACACAGAACTTAATAAGTAGTGTTGTGCATGCCCTTAATTTTGGGACTGTGAGAGACTTTCAGGGGTTCAAGCACTTACCCTGAGTTTGTTTTTGCTTTGTATGAAGGTCAGTGGAGACTGTGTTGTCTTTAGGAGATATGGTTTTATTTACCATAAAATGGAAAGACTCACAGAATTAACAACCCAACATATCTTGCTACCACATTAGGTGTCTTGGGGAGACCTGCAAAGCCATTGCCTTGGGATTCAGTATACAGAGCAGGGCAAGCCTTTGTTTCTCTCCAGTTCGCAGCTACAGTTCAGACTAAAACAAAAATCTGCCTCCAGGGTGGTGAGATCACTCATCTGCCAGAGTCTATATAGCAACAGTACTGCTGTGGACCACATCTGTAGACATCTACATCAGCCACTCAACAGTCCCATTAACTCACAAAGAAAGTGGTTTGGCCAAAACTATTAACTTATTAAAGGAACTGGTGTAACCTGTTCAGCAGGTAACTCTAATACAAACTGCATCACTACAGATTCAAAATCACAGGCTGAAGGGGAGAAAAAATAATTAATCAGTACCAAGAATAGTATACTAGCAAGAGGCAAATTTTATGGAGTTAAAGTTAAGCATACGGGCTACCAGTTTTAAAAATCATGCATGAAAACCCATAGAAACTCTAGGATGCAGTCAGGGAAAGAGATTGGGGTAGGGGGAAGGATGTTGGTTGAGATGAAGTGAATGGGGGGATTTGCATTAAGAGGCTAAGGTGGTATCAGAAGGGAAAAGAATGCTGGCTAGGGCTAGTTACTTTAGAAACAGAAGAGGGGCTTGTCAGTAGAGTAATGGAGATTGGGTCATGGTTTTCTGGGGCTTTCTGAAAGTTTCAAGACAAGATTCAGAATAAAGCATTTTCTGGGTCTGAGCTGTCAGTGAGAAAGTGGAAAACCCCAGCACCACTGTGGATCCTTCCTTGGCCATGTTAAATCCTACCCAGGACCCATATCTTGGGTAAGTCAGTTGGCTTTGGACCACTGGATACAAAGTCATTTTATTCCACAGTGTCAAGAATAGCTAAGTTTGAGCTAAGGTTGGTCAAAGTAAAATGGTTCAACCAGAGGGAATTGTGGGAGCTTTTTGATCCCTGGGATACTCTGTGCTGGAGAAGTCAAAGTGCTTTAGTGCCAGACAGGCAATTTGCTAATGTCAGGAAGATGCAACTGAACCTTATCTGTTACCTCTTATCTGCTTCCTGAGATCAAAGTCAGGGAGAGTGGGTATTGCAGATCAGGACCGCTGGGTGGGACTGTCTAGCCCTCCTTATCTTCAAAGAAGGTGATCATGGAAGGGGCCCCTAGGATGGCTAACTGGCCCCCTCCCTGTTGCCAGCTAAACCCATAAAAATGAAGGGTGATCCTTATTCCATCTACCTTGACTGGCCTGAAGATGCTGATACGCTATTGGGAACCAGGCGTTCAACTTGAAGTGAGTATAGCTAGATTAGATCAGGTTTGTTATGTTCTTCTTTTGTCTGCTTGAATCTCTCACAAATGTATCTCTTGTTTAGCCCAGTTGAGGGCAATCAGCTTTAAAGGAAATATATGCTGCTCTCCTTTTGTATGTACCTTTCTTTTCTTTTAAATAAACTGCCCTTTTATAAATGGTGTGTATTGCTTGGAGCTTATGACTCTAAATCTAGTCCTTGATCACTGATTGCTACTGACTACCGTTGGTTAATGTTGGTTAATGCTCTAGAGCAGAGAGTTTAAGAATAGGTCTGCTCTAGGATTTCAGTTAGTGTTCTGAGTTCCCCTTACTCAGAGTGGGAGCTAGTAAAAGGGTGGTGGCAGTGTACCCCTTCCAGGGTTGGTATTGGGTGTAACCTGGCCCTGAGAAGGTGAGAGTTTGCCTGGGAAGCAGTGACCCAAGGAAATTGGGACTTTTCTCAGAAGCAAAGAACCCCCTTGGGGTGCTGAGGTCAAAGGGCCCCAGGGGGGCAATCTTTGATACACAGTTGGAGGAAAACTACATTAGCACAGCAATGGAGCTGGATTATTTCTTTTTCCTCACAATGGAGGTAAAGGGAGAGATTGTATTTATTCTTTAAAGAAAGAAGTACTGGCAGGGAAAAAGGTGGGCAGGGGGAAGAAAGAGTCTCACTTTCCTGTCCAGTGCAAACCCAGCAGGGCTTTGGAAGTGGTGGTTCTTCCACCACAGTCTCTCCTCCAACCTTTACTACTGTTTCCAATCCACATGTGCAACATAAACAGGAAAATTGCAGACCTTCTAATGGTATGTAAACTAACTACAGATTGATCCACAACATCTCAACTGTCTCTATATAGGTTGCTATTGAACATATTTATGTGTATTTTTTAAATACCAGCTGATGGAAAACACATGTGAGGAAAGTGATGTTGCGCTCATAAACTTCTTTGGGATTCCAATAGGCATCTAGTTGGTCACTGGGAGAACAGGATGCTGGGTTATATGTGATTTTGTGAACTGCAAAAATGTACTTAATTTTTAAAATGTTTACTATTTTTTCCAGGTACAAAGTGGTAGGGACAACTTTCAACACTGGAAATCACTTTGTTTCTTTCCATGATCTGGGAAATGCAAATGATTGGAACTTCTACGATACAATTAGGGAGCTTCAAAACACAGGATGTGGCCATGTTTGTGCAACAGATGAGTTGTTCCAAGACTTCACAAAGAAAAATAGTAGTCCAAGTCATATTGTAGCAATGAAGCTATAAAGGACCAAACAATAACTATCAGAAGATGATATGCAATGTGCAATGTGCAATTTAGAAGGTGCTCTTCTAAATCTCCTATTATTGAAGAGATGACTGAAAACCAGGAGATTTTTTCGAATGGGTGAAATTGTTTAATTCCGGCCAATGTGAAATGGTTTTGATTTTGTTAACTGCAAAAATGTTCTCATATTTTTCTAAGAAAAGTGTTTTACTGTTTTACCAGTTCCAATAATGACTTGCTTATTTCTTTTTAAAAAAAATTAAGTCTGTACTTGTTTATATGTTCATTTGTATACATGGTTGTTACCTGTTGGAGAAATATATATGTAATAAGTTATTTAGAGATATAATAAATCAAATGTACAAAAATTCTTCTCAAATAATAATAATAATAATAATTTAATTTGTGGGTCGCCTATCTGGCCAATGGCCACTCTAGGCGACGTACAATTTAACAACAATACATTACATCATAATAAAATATATCATAAAATACAATATAACAATAAAACAATAAAACAGTTCCAGTACAGAGTAGTAGGCTATTGGTCGTAAAAATTTAACCCTCCCCGTAAGTCCCAAAGGCCTGTCTGAAGAGCCAGGTCTTCAAAGCTTGGCGGAATACGTTCAGGGAAGGGGCATGTCGAAGGTCATACGGGAGGGAGTTCCAGAGAGTGGGGGCCACCACTGAAAATGCCCTCTCTCTTGTCCCCGCCAACCTAGCTGTTTTAGTTGGCGGGATTGAGAGAAGGTCCTGTGTGGCTGATCTTGTTGGGCGGCATGGTAGGTGGCGCTGGAGGCGCTCCATCAGATAAACTGGGCCGAGACCGTATAGGGATTTAAAGGTTAATACCAACACCTTGAATTGGGCCCGGAAAATAACTGGGAGCCAGTGTAGGTCGAACAACACTGGGGTGATGTGTTCCCGGCGGCGACAGTTTGTAAGTAGTCGAGCCGCAGCATTTTGTATAAGTTGTAATTTCCGGACCGTTTTCAAGGGTAACCCCACGTAGAGCGCATTACAGTAATCCAACCGAGAGGTGACCAGGGCATGTACCACCAGTGGGAGCTGATGAGCAGGAAGGTAGGGCTGCAGTCTACGAATGAGGTGTAATTGATACCAAGCTGCCCGGCTCACTGCCGAAATCTGAGCCTCCATGGACAGCTTGGAATCAAGAACAACCCCAAGGCTGCGGACCTGGTCCTTCAGGGGCAATTTAACCCCGTCGAACACCAGGTCAACATCTCCCAGCCTTCCCTTGTCTCCCACGAGTAGCACCTCAGTCTTATCAGGATTCAACTTCAGCCTGTTCCTTCCCATCCATCCACTCACGGATTCCAGGCACTTGGACATGGTCTCCACAGCAGACTCTGGTGAAGATTTAAACGACAGATAGAGCTGAGTGTCATCCGCATATTGGTGACACTGCAGCCCAAATCTCCTAATGATTGTCCCCAGCGGCTTCATATAGATATTAAATAGCATGGGAGAGAGGATAGAGCCCTGTGGCACACCACAATTGAGAGGCCAAGGGTCTGAAACCTCCTCCCCCAATGCTACCTGTTGATGCCTGTCGGAAAGAAAGGGATGGAACCACCGTAGTACAGTGCCTCCTATTCCGGATTCCTCCAGGCGATGTAAAAGGATACTGTGGTCAACAGTATCAAAAGCCGCTGAGAGATTGAGGAGGACAAGAAAGGTGAATTCTCCCCTATCTAATGCCCTCCTCATATCATCAACTAGAGCGACCAATGCTGTTTCAGTTCCATGTCCAGTCCTGAAACCCGATTGGTATGGATCCAAATAATCCGTTTCATCCAAGTGTGTCGACAACTGATTAGCCACCACTTGCTCAATGAACTTGCCCAGGAATGGTAGGTTCGAAATTGGGCGAAAGTTATTCAAAACTTGGGGATCCAAGGAGGACTTCTTTAAGATGGGCTTTACAATTGCCTCCTTGAGTGCTAATGGCATTACACCCTCCTCCAAGGATGCATTGACCACCGCCTTAATCCCCTCGCCCAATTTCTCTTTGCAGCTCACAAGGAGCCACGATGGGCAAGAATCAGTTAGACAGGTGGTAGGCTTCACAGTCGAGAGCACCTTGTCCACATCCTCAGAAGGAAGAGGTCGAAACCGATCCCATTTGACCGGATTGCAACTGGCCAACTCTGTTTCATTTACTGTGTCCACGGCGTACGGAATTGAGCTCCGTAAATGTTTGATTTTGTCGGCAAAGTGCTTTGCTAATTTGTCACAGGAGGCCTTAGACTGTTCCAAGGGTTCCTGAGCAACTGGACCGACCAGGCTTTGGACCACTTGGAACAACCTCCTGGGACAGCACTCTCAAAGTATCACTGTATGTTATCTGGTGCCATGGCAAAGGAAACTTGGCTGGATCACCAGACAATGATGACGCAAGAAGCATAAAGATGTAATTTCATAGATGAGACTCTAAACGATGCATGGACGGCATCTAATAGAAGACAGTTTCCCTGGTGTGTGGAACTACGATTTGTGGTGTCCCAATTCCTATTTTGGAATAGGCATCCCAGTTCCTTATAATTTTTCATATATATTTTGGCTATTCTTCTTATACATAAATTAATGTTCTTGGTGTTTAGGTTTATTCCTTGCCCTTAACCAAAAGGTTCCCAGGCAGATCACAAAAAATTTAACAAGTTAAAAACAATCTAAAATCAGAAATGATAAACGAATGTCTCTGTGACATGACTGAACAAAAAGCTCTGACCTGGGTTGAAACCAATGCCATCTTGTAGAAGACCCTGTCCTGTATGCATATGTGTATGATTTCTAGTACCTCAAATAAAGTTTTGGGGTGGGCACCACCAGTTCCTTTTCCCTCCTACCTTATTTAAATATTTTGATGTGTATAATTGCTCAGATCTCCTGCCCACACGAAACTCTGGGCCAATCAGGAAGCTGTGGCATCTCATAGAGGACACCCTCCCATTTCCTCAGGTGTATGATTTGTCCTGGCCCAGAGCAGATTTTGTGGTGGGCACCCCCACTTATTTATTTTATCCTGTGTGTTTTTGTCTATTTTGGTTTTGCATAGATGCCATTATTTGTGCCCTGCACCCAGCAGAAACTCTAGGCCAGGCAGGACACACTGGTATCTCGTTTTAATGTATTTTAAGATCTGTTTTTATGATGTTTTAAAGTGTTTTTAGCGCTTTGTTTGCCGCCCTGGGCTCCTGCTGGGAGGAAGGGTGGGATACAAATTAAATAATAAATAAAATAAAAATAAAGAAGTGTGCACTCGAATACACACTTGCCTGGGAGTAGGTCCCATTAAACCCAATAGAACTTACTTCTGAGTAGACATGTATTGGATTTCAGGTTAGTCCTTGTCTCATAGGCATCAAATTTTACTTGCCTTAACTAGATTGATGCGTCTTTGCATAATAAAGTGTCATATTTTCTCTCCCCCCCCCCGCAAATTAGTACAGCTTCAAGGCTTCAACCAGTCCTTATCTTGCCTAATTAGTGCAATACTATACCCAATTTGATTTACCTGGGAGTAAGCTCCATTAAACATAAAGAGACTTACTTCTGAGTAGACTTGTATATATTGTACTATAAGTTAACTATACAATCATGCTTAACAAGTGCCTGGACAAATGCTTGTTTGGAAGAAAGGAAGGGCAGGAAAGAAAACTGGAAGCAGCAGCTCTTTAGGACCCTGGCTGCTTGCTGCTGCAACTTCTGCCTGCCCCTTACTCACCCCAAAGCTGCTGCTGTAAGGAGGCTTTTGGATCTTGTATCTCAGCTGGTAAGAGAGGGGAAGTGGGGAGGGAGGCAGGCAGTGGCCACCACTCAGAGTTTTGCGTGCCAAACACACCCACCCACCATCGTTTCTCACCTCCACAGTTCTTCATGTCCATTCTGCCACTGCCTTTTTGCCCTCCAGCTCCTTTCACCCTCCACTCCATTCTTCTCCACCACTGTCCATTTTCAAACCATTTTTTTCAACTCATCTGGAATACTGCGTTCAGTTCTGGGCGCCTCATTTTAAGAAAGATATAGACAAGTTGGAGCGGGTTCAGAAGAGGGCGACGAGGATGATAGCCGGTATGGAGAACAAGTCTTATGAGGAAAGGTTGAAGGAACTTGGCATGTTCAGTCTGGTGAAGAGAAGGCTGAGGGGCGACATGATTGCACTCTTTAAGTACCTGAAGGGCTGTCACATAGAGGAGGGTACAGATTTGTTCACTGCTGCCCCAGAGGGTAGGACTAGGTCTAATGGTTTTAAGTTGCAGGAGCGTAGATTCAGATTGGACATTAGAAGGAACTTCTTGACAGTAAGGGCAGTTCGGCAATGGAACCGACTGCCTAGGGAGGTGGTGGGATCCCCTTCACTGGATGTCGTCAAGCAGAGGCTGGACAGCTATCTGCGGGAGATGCTCTAGCTGTGGATTTCCTGCTGTGAGCAGGGGGTTGGACTCGATGGCCTACAAGGCCCCTTCCAACTCTATGATTCTATATTCTATGATGACACTTAATGCATCTGAGGAAGAAGATTGCAGTCTGTGAAAGCTTATGCCATAAGCAATGTGTTCTACAAGAAGTCTTATAGTTTTTGCTGAACAGGAATCAGAAATGTGAAATGAGAATATGGTGATTTCTGAAGCAAAAGGGAACCAGATGAAAATTGCATGGAGAGGGAAGGGATGGTTTGTGAAGAGGGAAATATTTTCCCTGCCCTACATTCTTTGCCACTAAGTAGCATCTGGATTTACCTCATTTTTCTTGGTGACCCTAGGGCTTTACTAGTAAGAACACCCTAATTCAAGGCTGCTTCACACATGCAGAGAAATAATCTCTGTAGACAACAACACACCGTCATGTCTGAAGATCACAGGATTGCTTATCTTATTGGTGTAGAGCAGCTTTTACACAACTGCTCACATACTGAACTAAAAAAACTCCCACCTCACTTATGTAGAATGGCCCCTTCGATCAATGTTAAGAGAAATCCTTCTTCCAGTGCTGAAATGTCAGATATAAAAAAGGGCCATATAAAACATCTCCAGTATTAGCCTATCTACCCATCTAGCTCTGAAATTCTTTACATTCTGACCTCCTGACATAGCTCATTTTTGTGGGGAAAATTTCCTTGAATTGGACTGTTTTTTCTCCATTTCCAAAGCCTCGTGGTTCCCTCCCACTTCCAACTGTCCATTAGTAAATACATTTAAGGGATTTTACATTTACAATGTGGTCTACCCTGTCTGGATTGTCCTCATTAATCTCAATTCAAAATCCCATTTTAGGGCACAACTTCAGTCTAGTTTATTGCCATATTTGGCTTTTTCCTTTCGGAGATGCACATTTTCTTCCTAGTGAAACAAAACATGGTTGCATCATCCATAAAGCAGCTGATTCAAAAAGCTACTATACCCAGGCTGGTTGTTAGATGGAACAGTAAGCATCTCATTTATTATAGTGACAGTCTCAAATTGCACAGATTCATATCAGATGTCACCTCTCCAACAAAAATCCGGAAACTATACTGATAAAACACATCATTGCACCTTTTACTTTCTGGGTATAACAAAGAGAAAGAGTAGAGATGTTTTGAGGCAGAATCTTTATTATGAAAGGGTCAGCCAAGGTGTTGAAGCCTCTTTAAGTAGAAATCAATTATCAGTTTCTCAATTAATTGAATGCTAGGATTTAGGCATTCATATACACATGTTCTTATTTTTTGGATTGTTTTGAGGATTGTTATCACAACTTTTTGTTGTGATTTTAAATTGTATATTGTGAGCTACCTTGAAAACCTTTCAAAGTGGAAAGGCAGGATACAGATATTAAAAATAAATAAATGACTCAATGCTTTCCCCATAGAGGCATAACTGGTGCCATCATTATCTATCTTTAGGTGCCAGGCAAAAGCGTTACTCTTATCACCGGCATTTGGCTCTTAATTTTTTGCAGGGTTTTTGGAGGGCTTTTGACATTGTAGCCTCTTTTAGGGGGTGAGTTGTTTCACTATCTTATCCATGTATTGTGGGTTTTTTTAAAAAAACTTTTTGTTTGTGTTAGTTTTATATTGGTTTTAATCTTTTTATTGTAAGTTGATTTGGGTTCATTTTTATGAAGAATAGCAATCAATAAATGTAATAAATGAATAAATAAATACAATATGTGATTTCAATCAGTTGCATGGGTCTTTTCCATGGGATCAGCACCTTGCAAGGAGGGCAGAGCCAGTTCAATGGGAAAGAGCCCTACCATTGTTCCCACAGACATTTAGATCATCTAGGCTGCAATCCTATATTCATTAACCTGAGAGTAAGTCCCATTGAACTCAATGGAACTTGCAGAGTGGACACATATAGGATTGCACTGTTAGACTTTTTCCCATCTGTGTGAAGTCTCCTCAATGCTAAGCTGTTCCTTGGTAGTTGGGAGGATTTATGTTGAGAGTTAATAACATGTTATTCTATAAAGAATTTTAAGCTCTATTACTATTTTCTGGCAAAAAAGAACTATCCTGTTCATGAAATTATATATTTGTTTCTCCCACTTTATCACACTCTCAAAGCATGGTACTGTAATATTTTCAGGGCTGGCTCACTCACTGGGTAAAGGGGATGCCCTCTCAGTTCAACTCCCACTCTTATTTTCTTGCTTTTTCTTTGGGTTACTGTGCCTGACTCTTCTACTCTTGTTGGGTCAAGGAAAGAGTGCACAGAGGGTGCATGATGGTTGCTAAGTAACCGTACCAAGCCTTTCTTACTTAACTAATAGTGATGGCAGGAAGGTGTAATTGCTGGACCAAAAAGATTCTGATGAGGCTGCCAACATTTTTGTGGTTTGATGGACTAGTTAATTTATTAAATTTCTAAAATGCTTGTTTTTTTAAAAAAAAAGATGGGACCAAATGCATAAGCCTCCTCACCTAGTGCGCCAACCCACATGTACACTTGAAAAAGAAACATGTGAGTGCCGCATATGTGCATGCAGTTCAAAGTGTAGGCGAAAATCCTATTGTTGATTTCCTGATCAAGCTTCATCCTCAGAGGAAGCCCTCCTCAGGGTGCCATCAGCAAAAGAAATGAGAACAAGAGTGGGATAGAACTTTATCTGCAGTGCTCCAAAGCTACAGACCACCCTGTTAAGGGTGCTGTAATAGTGTTCATCACTGTTAGGTTTTCATAACAGTATAAAAGGTGTATTTGTCCTGCTAGATATTTGGATATTTGGTTCAAGTTTTATATGGCGTATGTTTTATGTGCCATGCTGTCTGCTATTGTTACCATTATGGTTTTATGATTGGATTATTGTTTTAAGGTGTTATTTTAATGTTTTATGCAGTTAGTCATTTTCAACCTGGAAAGGGCAAACAAAAGAAGTAAATTATCTCCTCCCATCCCTTCCCAGTTCACATTTTGATTGTTAGAATGCCTTGTCTTCAGCATCCACAGTATAATTTAATCTTAGTAGTTCCACCTCTGCCTTCCTGGAAGCTGTGTGCCTCAGAAATCTCTTTTCTTTGCTGCAATGAAATCAAAATAACTTATTTATGGTAGCAGCATTTACAACCTTCCCAACTTAGACCAAGGTTTAGCTATCAAAATATTTGTTTTAGTTCTGTCTTTCTGGTAGATGCCTCCATGCCTGAAACTGGCATATCTGTGGAAATAGGAAACGGAGAGGATCAAGGGAATGTGGTAAATCAAAAAGCTTTCCCCCCCTTCCATGCATGTGCTGGTTCAAAAAAGGGCCACTAAGTGAATGTAAGCTTCTTCTTTTTTTGCAAGGAAAGCACATTTCAGATGTTTTCGAAACAATGTGTGTTCTGGCTTAATTTCTTTACTTTATTTCTTTCTACTGGCCTTTTTAGTTTCCCAGGACAGAAAACATTTTCTGTGTATTTGAGCTGCTGCTGGAAACTTGTATCTTCTTATCAGTGTTAAGAGACACAAGAGCAGGGGAGAGATTTTATCAGGCAGTGCAGTGCTTGTAATGGAGAAACTATTTTCAAATAAGCAAAATCCAGAAGAGAGGCTTTGCACTTATAGGCACAATTTTGGGTTTTACCAGGCTACTTAAATCAATATTGCTGTGATATCATTTCACTTAATTCTGCATGGTTAGTAATTTTGAATTCTAAGTATTATGTACCCATCTTCATCCCTTTGGCTGAGCAGAGGATGAGAAGAGAGGGAGGAACTGGAAAAGGATACAGGAGGAAGGAAAGTTGTTGGGGTCCACGGGAAAGGACCACACTACTGCCTGACAGGATGTGCCTTGGATTCCATTATATATTGCATTAGTATGAAACATTTCTGTAGCTGAGTGGTAGAGCATCTGCTTTGCATACAGAAAGTCCTGGGTTCAACCCTTGGCATCTCCCAGGCACAGCTGAGAGAGATCCCTGTCTGAAATCCTAGAGAGCTTCTACCAGTCAGTGAGCTGAGCTAGGTGGATCAACACTGAGCTAGATGGATCAATGGTCCGACTTAATATAAGGTAACTTCCTGTGTTCCTATGTAAATTAAAAACTGCTTCTCAATATTATGACAATGATTCTTAATAATTTCTAAAGTGCCTGAAGTTTTCTAGATGCTGTATAGAGATGGGAAATAATAATAATAATACAGTCCATCCTACAGGAATGCAATACCAGAGACACAAGTTACAGAAATTGCATACCGGTTCTTCTAGTGACTGGCTGGAATAGCGGCCTTGGAAACAGGTTCTGGGACAGTAGCAGCCAAATAGCAATAGGTTTCAGTCAGCGTGATGGAGCAGACCTCAGTGTGTCACTCCTCCCTCAGATGCCCTAGAAGTCCTGTCTCAGGCCTTTTTGGGAGTTTCTGTGCTCTGGGCTGATAACTACTTTCCCCCCCACCTCTCCAAAACCACAGAGGCTGGGAAGACCTCAAACGATCATTCATTGTAAAGTTACTTGTATAATATAAAGAACCACTCTGTCAGTAGGAATAGGGGAGGCTGCCTTATACTGTGTCAGTCTGTTGGTCCATCTAGCTCAGCAGTCTACACCGACTAGCAGTGGTTCTCCAGGATTTCAGACAGGGAGTCTCTCTGAGCCCTACCTGGAGATGCTGGGGATTTGAGACTAGGGTTGCCAGGCTAAGGGCCTGAGAATGATCCTGTATCTTTAGGAGAAGAGAAAGTCAGCCAAGTGCAGGTTTTCTTGCAACACTCTAATGGGAAAAACCACAAGGTGAAATTCTCCCTTCCCCCGGCACAACTTTTAAAGACACAGAAGACCTTTTGGTTCCCAGGCCCAGCCTCCAAGAGGTCTTCTGAATCTTTAAAAGTTGTGCAGGGGGAAGGGAGAATTCCATCTTGTGGTTTTTCCCATTACAGTGTTGCAAGAACACCTGCACTTGGCTGAATTTTCTCTTCTCTTAAAGGTACAGAATCATTCTCAGGCACTCCCTGAGTGTCGGGAGGCAGAGTTGGGGTCCCGGGGGGTTGGAAGAGGGGGATTCAGACGGATGGCAGGGAGGAGGGGGAGCAACTTCACCCGAGTGCAGCGAAGACGAAGCAGAGGAAATGCCAGAGATAGGGTTGCTTAGCAACGGAGAGTCTGACAGCTTTGGAGCTTCAGACATTCCCATGCCTCCCCTTCTCCGAAGCTCAGAACAGGAGGGAGAAGAGCGAGGCAGTTTACCATCAGCTCCTCCCCTATCCCCCATACTGGAATCGGAGACTTCAGAAGAGGAGGGGCCGATGCTTCCCCCTTCACCGCGCACAAGAAGACATCTGAAAAGACAAGAGAGAAGGGGGGGAAGGCGGGTAGTACCTGAGGGGCAGTTAAGGAGGAGCGAAAGGTTGCGCGCCCGTTTGGCCCCTTCTTAAAGAACAGGCGGGAAGCAGCTCCTTGCTCTGTCAACTTTCTCTCAATGCCGCAGGACCTGTATTTCTGTACTGCTTCATGAGAAGACGCAGTCTTTGCTTGGACATTACTCTAATAAAAACTGAATTACTTACAACCCCTGGTCTGGTTCCTGAGTCTCATCCTGGGCCTGACAGCTTGACAGAGCCCCCTCAATCACCCTCAACGCTCTCTTCACTTGACTGGGACAAGATGTCAAAGGGAGCAGGGGGGGGATGAACCCCACTTCCGAGATGGAAGAAGTGAAACTCTTGAGGACTAAGGTAGCTGATTTGCAGACGGATGTCCAAGCCCTGCTAGCAGCCGTCAAGGCATTGAAAACGGATAATCAAGCCTTGAAGACCACGATAGACCAGATGCAACAGCCCCTCCAGTTGCCGCAGTAAAGGTTCCCATTGGATTGCCCCCAAAATATGCGGGACAGAGTGATCAGTTGGCAACTTTCGTGGCTCAATGTGAATTATATCTGGATGTCAGGCACACAGAATTTCCAGACGATGGGGCTAAAGTCGCCTTTGTGATTAGCCTTCTGGAGGGAGAAGCGGCAAAATGGGTGACTCCATATCTGGTGAGAAAGAACACTGTCTTAAGAAGATACAGAGGATTTATACAGGAGATGACCAAGATGTTTCAAGACCCGCAAAGAGCTGAAACAGTAGTGCGGCAGCTAGGCGCTCTGAAGCAAGCTAAAGGGACTGTTTCTGAGTACACTAACGCTTTTAAAATTTTGTCCCAGGAAATGGGTTATAATGATGCCGCTTTAATGTTTATGTACCGGAGTGGATTAAATGCTGAAATCCTGGATGTGCTGGCCAGGACCAGCCCCCCCCACTGACCTGCCAGGGCTAATCCGGCTATGCCTACAGATAGATCACTGGATGGAAGGAAGACGCCTGGAAAAGAAGCAGGAGGTCCCGAGATACTCAGCCTCGGCATCCCGCAGCAAGGCCCTTTCCACTGCAGGGGCGGCAGGTAATGCAACTGAGGGACAAGGAGGGGCTAGGCCAAGATTGTCAGAAGAAGAAAAGGAAAGATGACGTCGAGAACGTTTATGCTTTTATTGTTCAAGACCGGGCCATGTGGCCAGAGACTGTGGACTGAAAGGGGGGAAAGCTGAGCCGTCGGGAAACTAGAACACCCAGTCCACGTGCAGGCCGGTGGACTGGGGGCCGCGTTGTATAAAGGCCCTCCAACGATCCAACCTCCCTCAAAAGGGGTGTTGGTCTTACCTATTCGGATTACAACTTCCAGAGGAGTGGTGTTTAATTCTACTGCCTTGATTGACAGTGGAGCCTCCACAAATTTTATTGATGCAAAGCTAGCCAAGCGTCATGGAATTTCCCGGTGGAAACTGGACGCTCCCCTATCTGTGGAGACCATCGATGGGAGACCCCTGAAGTCAGGAGGGGTGGCACAAGCCACGGAGGAAGTGAAACTTCAAATCCCTGGGCATGAAGAGTTCATTTTGCTATATGTGTCAGATCTCTCGAACTTTGAGGTGATTCTGGGAATGCCCTGGCTAGCAAAGCACAAACCCAAGATAAGCTGGAAGGAGGCGGTGGTGTGGTTCACCTCACAGTATTGTCAGGAGAACTGTCAACCCGAAGGAATCAAGAACACCTTGGCGGCGGCAGTGCAGGAGAGCGAGCAAGTGACCCTGCCGCTGAAGTATGAGGAATTCAAAGATGTATTTGATGAAAAAGAGGCAGAGACTCTACCCCCCCACCGCCCTTACGACTGTGCGATTGATGTCATGCCAGGAGCCAGCATCCCATCGGGGAAAATTTACTTGCTCACAGAGACTGAGAGGGAGGCCCTGAAGGAATTTCTGGATAAAAACCTGAGGCGAGGATTCATACGTCCCTCACAGTCCCCTGCTGGAGTGCCGCTATTGTTTGTGAAAAAGAAAGGGGGGGAACTCAGACCTTGTAACGACTATCGCGCATTGAACCAGATCACCATCCCTAACAGCTACCCGCTGCCCCTGATTTCAGAGCTGCTAGACCGACTGCGCTCCGCAAAAGTCTTCATGAAGCTGGATTTGAGGGGAGCGTACAATCTGATCAGAATGAAGGAGGGAGATGAATGGAAAACGGGATTCTTTTTTTTTTTTTTACAATAATTTTTATTCAAATTTTCATAAAACATAGAAAACAAAATCATAAAACATTCAAAGACAAAAAACAAAACAAAACAAAAATGATTAAACAAAAAAAATAAAATGTTGACTTCCCATTTGTCACATATCAAATCAGTTATAGGTCTACAATATATAACAATCCTGTCTCTTAAATCATATTATAAAATCACTTTCCTCCAGTAGTTATCTTAATTAATCATCAAATCTCATAAACATTACTTTATTCTTTCCACAAAAAGTCAAAGAGAGGTTTCAATTCTTTAAGAAATATATCTATCAATTTTTCTCCAAATAAACATGTCAATTAATCCATCTCGTTAATAATTATAATAATCTTATTGTCATAACCATAGTCCAAATAAACATTTCGATTAATCCATCTCATCAGAATCTGTTAGGTCCAATAATTTCAATAGCCATTATTCCATTATCCCTATTAGTTCCATCTTCCATCTTCAATAGTCCTGTTAAGTCCAGTAATTTCAGTGTCCAATCTTCCATTATCAGTATTCCATAATAATCTTGCTGTTGTAACCATAGTCATATAATAAGAGTCTGATGGGAATTTCCTCTATCCCAAATATTTTCTTGCCATCCATTCTGAATAAGTTGCTGAAATACTGTTGTAAAGTCATATCTGTGTTCTTCTTTTTTACAAAATGCACTGGCTCATCTCTTAAGAGTTTTTCCATTGTCACATGGCTGCAGTTAATTCCATAGATTTTCTCTATATCAAGCTCCATCACATCATTCCAGTCCAGAAGATTATCCAAGCCATTGATAACTTTATCTCTAATATCTTCATTAATTTCTTCAGAGATAACGTTAAATTCCAAACAGTAGATTTTATTTCTAATATCCATAAACTCCAGATCTTTTTCCAATTCCACATTTGTTCCAATCTCCAGGGCTTGTATCTTCCCTTTATTTTTTCTTTTCTCATCTCTGATCTCATTCTCCTCTCTCACAGGATCCCCTATTTCTTTAAGCTGCGTCATTTTGCTCAGTTCAATTTTCAGCTCCTTACTGCCCTGTCGCAGGGTTTGTTTCGTTATCTCAATCTCATCCATTATTTTCTGAAACATAGTTACTTCCAGATTCTCAGCCACTTTCTTGATTGCCATTTTTAAAACCACGAAAACAAAGCAAAACAAAAATAAAGAAGAACCACTTCTTATTTCAGCAACAATTGGGTTAATATTCCAGGCTTCATGACATCACAGTATAAACAGAGCAACCTGCCTTATCTCTCTATGTTCAAGAATGCAAAACAAATTTAGTTCCCAGCATCAAAACAGTTAGTGGCATCGTGAAGAAGCAGATTCGTCAAAATAAAATAGACCAAAAAGAGAATAGTCCCAGACAATATAATATTCCTCGGAGTAGAAATCAGGAATAGAAATCCCTCTTCTGTTTATTATCTTTAGAATGCACTTCCAGGACAGCTTTTTGCGACAGAAACAGAGATAAGCTGTTAATTTCGTGAATAACAGAGAAGAGTTATATCTCACCCAGAAGTTGTCCAAAGCCGATCAATCTGACAAATCTCCTTTTGCTGTAACAATTTAAACCAAGTAAAAAAAAATAATAGAAAGAAGGGTGCTTGCCTGTTAGTCTGTTCTCTCTTTAAAGAAAAGATAAACGTATCGCTTAAGCAGATAGAGCTTGTTAGGAAGTCCGTCCGGCATTGTTGGCTGGACCTTATCTCATAAATTAATGAAATCCAGTCCTCCCAACAAAAACAGGCTTTTGAGGTTGATCTCTACGTTTCTCCCTGCCCGGGAGAAATTTCATCAGTCAAAAAAAAAAATGTTCTGACTGATTTATATCTGAATAAGCTTCTTTTGAGGCGGGAGCCCGTCCCAAAAGCAGGCACAAGCGAAGTCACCCTTCCCGGAAGTCCGGAAAACGGGATTCTTGACCGCTTATGGTCAGTTTGAGTACCTGGTCATGCCGTTCGGGCTTTGTGGAAGTCCAGGAGTTTTTCAAAAATTCATGAACGACGTGTTTAGAGACCTGTTGGACACGTATGTAATCTGTTACTTAGATGATATCCTGGTGTTCTCAAAGAACCAGGAAGACCATGATCAGCATGTGAAAACAGTGCTGAAGAGACTGAGAGAGAATCACTTGTATGCCAAGTTAGAGAAATGTGGATTTGACCTCCAGTCTTTGGACTTCCTTGGGTACCGAATCTCAGCGGAAGGAGTGGAGATGGACCCAGGGAAAGTAAGTTGTATATTGGACTGGGGCCTGCCTACTACCAAAAAGGATGTACAACGGTTTCTAGGGTTTGCCAACTATTACAGAAAGTTCATTCCAGGGTTTTCCAAATTAACAGCTCCTCTGACTGACTGTTTAAGGGGAAAGAAGAAGTTTCAATGGACAGAGAATGCCACCAAGGCCTTTGAGGAGCTAAAGAGAAGGTACGCTTCCGAGCCCATTCTGTGCTTTGCTGACCCGACCCGCCCTTTTGTCGTGGAAGCAGATGCTTCAGATTTTGCCATCGGGGGGGTCCTTCTGCAATTAGACCAAGGGGGAAAGGAGCTGCACCCCTGCGCGTACTTCTCTAGGAAGTTAAAGCCAGTAGAGAAGAACTACACAGTATGGGAGAAGGAGCTGCTGGCCATCAAGGATTCTTTTGAGAACTGGAGACAATACCTAGAGGGGGCCTCTCATCAGATTGAAGTGCGCTCCGACCACAAGAATCTGGAAAGCCTCCAAACAGCCAGAAAGATGAACCAGAGACAGATAAGATGGTCCCAGTTCTTCACTAGATTCAACTTCAAGATTATTTATCATGCCCAAGCCAAAAACCAGAGAGCAGATGCCTTATCCAGACAGCCACAATTCAAAGAAAGTGAATCAGATGACCAGCCTCAGTACGTGATCCCACCAGAGAAATTAACGTTGGGATCGTGTCAGCCTTCATGGGAAGAGGAACTCAAAAAGGCACAACAAGAAGATGTAGACATGCTAAGATATAGGCAGGAGACGGGACAAGATCAAAACTCAGAAGTGACTTTCCACTGGAGGGATGGACTGTTATGGTTCAAAACAGCCAGATATGTGCCAGAAGGGGAATTAAGGCTCAGAATCCTACGCCAGTGCCATGATTCCTTTACAGCGGGACACTTTGGGATTTACAAAACTATTCAGAACGTGGCCAAGGACTTCTGGTGGCCTAAAATGCGTCGGGATATTGAGAACTATGTAAAGTCCTGCTCTGTCTGTATGCAGACAAAAACACAAACAGGAAAACCAGCAGGAATGTTACAACCATTACCTGTCCCACACGAACCCTGGAAGGACCTATCCATGGATTTTATAACTGATTTACCCAAGTCCCAAGGAATGACAGCCATTCTAGTAGTGGTAGATTTACTCACCAAAATGGCACATTTTCTTCCTTGTGCAGGGGCCTTAGAGGCTAAAGAGACGGCCAAGTTATTCATCAAAGAAGTCTACCGGCTGCATGGGTTGCCAAACAGTGTAGTCTCGGACCGAGGAACTCAGTTCACAGCCAAATTTTGGAGAGCCATGTGGACACAGCTGCAGACGGAGTTAAAACTCTCCTCCGCCCATCACCCCCAGACAGACGGCCAGACGGAACGCTTGAACGCCGTTTTGGAAAGATATTTACGTAGTTATGTGTCCTATCAACAGACTGATTGGGTATCATATTTGCACTTTGCAGAGTTTGCCTACAACAACTCCCTTCATTCCAGCACTCAACAAACCCCATTTTTTGCTAATTATGGATTCCATCCTAAAGTCTTTCCAAGCAGTTCAGAGGGTATGCTGGTACCAGCGGCAGAGAACTTTCTTAGGGAATTGCAGGCGGCGCAGCAGACGTTGAAACAACAGTTAAATGAAGCCAAAACGGAGTACAAGCGAGTTGCTGACCTGCACAGGAAGGAGGGACACCCCCTGCAGCCGGGAGACCAGGTCTGGCTGTCCACCCGCTTCCTCCAAATGCCAGGTAAATGTAGAAAATTACAAGACAAGAGGGTGGGTCCTTTTGAAATAGAAACTCAAATTAATCCCGTGGCGTACCGACTGAAGCTGCCTGACACGTTTAAAATACATCCCGTGTTTCATCAATCCCTGTTAACAAAAGATTAAGTGAGTTATGGCCGGAGGAGCCTCCCGGAGCTCCGCTCCTGGTAAATGAGCAAATTGAGTTTGAAGTTGGGGAAATACTAGACTCCAGAATAAGATGACGCAAGTTGCAGTACTTGATTCACTGGAAAGGCTATGGCCCGGCTGATAGATCATGGGAAGATGAAGTTGACGTGCATGCTCCAGACTTGGTAAAACTTTTCCATCAACGTTTTCCCCTCCGCCCCAAGTCAGCAAAAGGGGGGGTCAGCTTGGGAGAGGGGATGATGTCGGGAGGCAGAGTTGGGGTCCCGGGGGGTTGGAAGAGGGGGATTCAGATGGATGGCAGGGAGGAGGGGGAGCAACTTCGCCCGAGTGCAGCGAAGACGAAGCAGAGGAAATGCCAGAGATAGGGTTGCTTAGCAACGGAGAGTCTGAGAGCTTTGGAGCTTCAGACATTCCCACGCCTCCCCTTCTCCGAAGCTCAGAACAGGAGGGAGAAGAGCGAGGCAGTTTACCATCAGCTCCTCCCCTATCCCCCATACTGGAATCGGAGACTTCAGAAGAGGAGGGGCCGATGCTTCCCCCTTCGCCGCGCACAAGAAGACATCTGAAAAGACAAGAGAGAAGGGGGGGAGGCGGGTAGTACCTGAGGGGCAGTTAAGGAGGAGCAAAAGGTTGCGCGCCCGTTTGGCCCCTTCTTAAAGAACAGGCGGGAAGCAGCTCCTTGCTCTGTCAACTTTCTCTCAATGCTGCAGGACCTGTATTTCTGTACTGCTTCATGAGAAGACGCAGTCTTTGCTTGGACATTACTCTAATAAAAACTGAATTACTTACAACCCCTGGTCTGGTTCCTGAGTCTCATCCTGGGCCTGACACTGAGCCTGGCAACCCTATCTGAGACCTTCTGCATGAAAAGCAGGTGCTCTGCCACTCAGAAATGTTGAATGCTAATGCAATATATGTTATGGAATCCAAGGCAAATTCTGTCACATATTAATGTGGTCAACCACTACAGTAGGGATGCTGTGAAACTTCTAATCTTATAAATTTAGCAGTTTTGTGTCATGTAAAACGCCCCATGATTCTCCCCCCCCGGAAGAAAACATGAAAATATCTGGGTTTTGTAGCACAGCTATAAACGAAGGATGATTCTTCAAACTTTATGGAAAAGAAACTTTTGAAAAAATATGAGTCAGTACAATCTCCATTGGTGAAATATTAGTAATATGTAAAAATGTATTGTGCATTTACTTTATTTAGAATATAAGTTTTGGGGTGGTTTTTTTTAGCACTCACCCTTCCCTAGCAGTGGTGTTTTTTGGTGCCATGTGAAGATTACCATGTGCCATGTGAAGATATTATTGTATTGTATGCCTTAATACCTGAAGGAGGGGCTTACATTAAAAAAATCACCAGCTGGCTATAAGGAAAAGGTAGCAACTTGGATAGGAAGTATTTCAGAGCTACCTCTGGATAGCAAGATGTATGTGGCAACGCCTGTGAATGGGCTCAAGAGTGCTCAGAAAACTTGAATCAGGCAGTTTACCTTTACCTCATTTTGATATCCTCTGTAGCAGTCTTCCCCAACCAGGTGACCTCTGGATGTTACGAACCTAAGCAGGGCCTGCTGGATCAGGCCAATGGCCCATCTAATCCAGCATCTTGTTCTTACAGTGGCCAACCGGATGCCTATGGGAAGCCTGCTAGGAGGACCTGAGTGCAACAGCACTTTCCCCACTTGTGATTCCCAGCATCTGGCATTCAGAGGCATACTTCCTCTGACAGTAGATGTAGAACATAGACATTGAAGCTGTATCCTCCACGAATTTGTCTAATCCTCTTTTAAAGTCATCCGAGTAGGTGGCCATCACTGTCAAGAAATCCTGTGGAGGGTTTGCTTAACAACATGGCTCTGCCATGAAGAATTATGGGCAACATCTTGCTGCTGGGAAGCAGTCTGTTCTTACTGGTTGAGACATAATCTCATAATTGAAGCCACCTGCATTATTGGATGAGACCTAGAGATCACTGGCTCCAGCTAGCTGCGAGATCACACATCTGCCAAAGCATGAAAAGGCCCTGGAATAGGAGACTTTGATTGGCCTTACCAGTTGCAATGCCTCATGTCCCCATGAATTTGTCTAATCTTCTTTTATCCTCCATTTTAGATTGCCTGTTGATTAATATTGGTGATTTATAACTGTACTTTCATTGATGTTCTGGGTTTATTTTGGATGCTGCTATTTTTATTCACTTATATTTTTAATAAAGCTACTCCCTATTTACTGGTGTGTATTCTTTCAGGCAAGCCTTGGTACTAAGTCCAACATCTTGGCCTCTTTGGCTAACTGCTACTGAGTAGTCCATTTGGTCTGGGGCTCCAGGAAGCATAGAGTCTGGTTGTTAGCTCTGGATTTTTTGGAATCCATTTACTTTAAGGTTTGGGAGTCTCCTGGCCCAAACTGATAAGCGGAAGGAATGGTGGCAGCATACCACTTTACAGAGTTGGTTTTGGTCTGATTTTCCAACTCTGGTAAGGTTGGCAACTGCAGAGTGCCGTATAACACCTTGTTTCTAGGATTTTGGGACCCACCCAGTGATCTTGGCAATATCTATTTCTTGGATGTACTCCCATCATCATTGTTAACCATGAGTCTAGGGCTGATGGGAGTTGTAGTCCAACAGCATCTGGAGGGCATCAGGTTGAGGAAGGTTGCTCTATACAATGTCTGTATTAAATGCTGGATCAATCACTATACTTCATAAAAGTGGGCAAAAGAACAAACTCATTCCTCCATCTTTGTGAGGGTAGGAAGGTCTTTGCATGTGCCAATGCTCTCTGTATCATGATTGTATTAGTTCATGTGTATACCATTAGATATCAGATTGTTTGAATGTAATCCATTTTGAATAGCTGGGTCCATCACGTCCCTGATTAAAAGAAACATTCTTGTCTTCATTTCTTTTAAATTGAGAACTGTACAGTAATGATATCCAGATGTTCTGAGGAAGGCGAGTGCACCAGGTCATTTAATATATTCCACCCTAGTATACTTGACTGAATTGAAGGAAAGATCCCAATGGGAGTGACCAAAAGTTAGTATAGTACCGTGAAGGCTGACTTAAGAATTTGAGATCAAGAGTGCTTTGAGGATAAGGGGTGCATGCTAATTGCCATAATGTGAGACTGATGCAAGCCAACTGGGTTAATGCCCAGAGCTTGTTAATTATCTGCCTATATTATGGAACCTAAGCAAGGATATTCAGTCTGTTAACGCACTGCTATCAGGCTTTTGTAATTCTGAAGAAGAAGAAGAAAATAATAGTAGCATTTATATTATATACCTCGATTTTATTAGTCTCAGAGTGCTTCTATACACAGTGCCAATAACCCCTACAGCAATTCTACAAAAGTCAATATTATTTTTATTATTGCCTTGCTATAGATTGGGAAGTGAAGCTAAAGCCACCCATTGAGTTCATGGCTATGGTGAGATTTCAACTGGAACCTTCCCATTCATCACTCACCTCCTGCTCCTAAGTGCTGCACCAACAATTATAAAGGCGATTGTGGGATAGAACCTTGAGTTGCATTCTTGAATTCTTCCTTTGCTGTCACATGCGGGAAGCCAACCACTTGCCTTCAGGGAATTATTGCATAGCAACATAGGAAGCTGCCTTGAACTGAGTCAGTTCATTGTCTACAATGAATGGAAGTGGCTCTCCAGGCCTTCAGGTAGCGGTATCTTCCAGTCCTACCTGCCAATGCTGGGGATTGAACCTGGGACCTTCTGTATGCATAGCAGATGTTCTACCACTGACCAGGCCCAAACGGAAATGGAATTATTCTAATCTAGGAGACTATAGCTTCTCATCACTGTGAGCATCAGAGGAAGTGGCAAATAGTTCTAGCAAAAAATTATGGATTGTATCCAACAAAGTTGTCTCGTCAACACAAAGACTTCCACCTACACAATGGGACTTCCTCTCCCACTCCTCTCCCCGCACTTCCCCAAAATCTGTTCCAAAAGGCTTTCCCTGTCTCTTAAGATGTTACAACTGTGCTACCATTGTCAAGAATGGCTAGCTAACTTTGGTCAAGCCAAAATGGTTCAACCAGAGGGAATTCTGGGAGCTTGTTAATCCCTGGGACACTCTGTTGAGAAGGCTCAGTGCAAACAGGCAATTTGCAAAAGTCAAGAAGATGCAACTGAACCTTATCTGTTATCTCTTGCTTGCTTCCTGAGATCAAAAGTCAGGAAAAGGGGTTATTGCACATCAGGACCCCTGGGTGGCACTGTCTAGCGCCCCTTATCTTCAAATGAGGTGATCACAGAAGGGGTGCCCAGGATGGCTAATTGGCCTCTCTCCCTGTTGACCACTAAACTGCATAAAAATGAAGGATGATCCTTCAGTTGGTTGTTCCCTATTACCATCTACCGTGACTCGTCTAAGAATTCCAGTGAAAGCCATTGGCAACCAGGCTACTGTACTGTGAGTAGGAAATCTTAGGCTAGAAAGCTTTTGTTATGTTCTTTTGTCTGTATTGAATCTCTCACCTTTGTTATTCCAATGTATCTCCTGTAGCCCGACTGAGGGCGACTGACTTTAAGGAACCAAATGCTGCTCTCTTTTTATATATACTTTTTCTTTTCTTTTAAATAAACTACCCTTTTATAACTGGTGTGTATTGCTTGAGAGCTAATGATTCTAAATCCAGTCTTTGATCGCTGGACGCTACTGACTACTGTTGATTAGGAGGATTAATGCTCCAGAGCAGAGGCTGTAACTATAAGTTTGTTCTAGGAACTCTGTTGGCGCTCTGAGGTCCCCTTACTCAGAGTTGGGAGCTAGAAAGGGGTGGTGGCAGTTTCTACCGGAAACCTAATCCTGAAGGAGGGAGAGTTTGCCTGGGAAGCAGAGACCCAAAGGAGTTGGGACTGTTCTCAGTAGTAAAGAACCCCCTTGGAGTGTTGAGGTCAAGGGACCTCAGGGGGGCAATCTTTGACAACCATGTTTTTGCCTTTCTAAGAATTTATTGTCTTACATAGCTGTGTTGTATTTTAGATAAGATACGCTTATGGTTTATTGTTTGTTTTGGTTATATTTTATAAGTGGCTTAGACACTGTTTTGATATTAAGCAATATATAACAAACAAAAGTGTGAGCTGGTATAGCACAGTGGGGAGGAGAGCCTGGCTGGGAGTCCAGAGTCTGTGAGTTCAAATCCTCACTTGTGTCTCCTGGGTGTCAAGGGACAGCTCAAGATCACCCCCACAGGGAGTGGCTCAGGGATTACGTGCCCTGCCACCTGTGCAGCCGTGGGCAAGCTGCATAGTCCCAAGGAGCCCAGTTGCCCCCCAGCTGGCAGTTGCGGACAAGGAAGGGGCTGGCTTGTGCAGCTGCGGCAAGCTGAGCAGGCCCTGGCCAGCTGGGGAGGACTAGCCTCAGAGGGAGGCAATGGTAACCCCCCTCTGAATACCACTTGCCATGAAAACCCTATTCAAAGGGTAGCCGTAAGCAGGAATTGACTTGAAGGCAGTCCATTTCCATTTTCAACAAACAAAAGTGAAGGTGGAAAGTGAAACTTCCATTGTGGTAGGGCCTATGACAGCTGTGGGGAATCTTTGGCCCTCTAGATGTTGCAGAACTAGAACTCCCATCAGCCCCAGCAAGCATGGCAAACGGCCAGGGATGATGGGAGCAACTTCTGGAGAGCCAAAGTTTCCCCACACCTGATCTATGAGATTGGATCTCTCTCTCCAAAGGTGCACCTCCTTTTCTCTCTCTGCCCTTGAAGAGGGAGTTGCTATGGCCCCTTGGGATACCAGAGATTATAGGATTGCGTAGCCAATAACTTTATTTGCAGTGGATGACTTCATAAATGTGACCAGATGGCAGGCTGGCACACCTAACTGACCCATTTTTCATTTTAATTCATTATTTATTATTATTATTTATTAATGATATTTATTAGTTGCTTTTTTTCCAAAATGAAACTCAAAGCGACTTACAAAAAAAATCTCAAAAACTTATACAGAATAAAGATAACAATACAAAAGCATACCAAGCAAAACTCAATACAATAAATAGAACAATACGATAAAAATCGCAACACACAATACAACTCAAATATAGGTTTTCTGCTACCCCTCCTGTCCCCCAAACTCAGAACCTACTAGTTCAGCCACCGTAGCCAAGAACCCACCCCCCAGGCTTAGGTTACAGGAAGCCCCACTGCAGGTATGTTTGCTTAATTAATGGAAAGCATGCTTTTCCCTCCCACGTTAGGGCATCTAAGTTTTTACACACACACACACATACACTTTTGTTCCTGGAAACTACTCAAGAGATGTGGTTTGAAGTTATGGTATATGGAAAAATAACCATGGAAAAATCGCACTGGAGGAGAACAGGAGCAACTCATACAGTAGACTATGAAATAAAGTTTTGTTTTGGCAAACTGCTAAATTAAAAGGTTGGCAAACAACAATTTCATTCTAATTTTTGGGTCTTCTAGTCTCTTTTGAGTCGGAGCAGGAGGGTTGAACTTTAGAATGTAACTGTAGGTCATTCAGTAACATTTTTATTTGGAAGTATTCACTCTTGTAAAATGAACTTTTGCTAAAGTTTTCTAAAAGAGTATCACTTTTATCACTGTCTTAGAAGTATTATAGTCTAGCAGTTTTGCCTGCCAAAGACAGATTAAGCCAAGTAGCATAAAACTGCCTCTCTGGCTTTCTGTTGATGTTGTTGGCTGATAAATATCTACAATAGCTTTAGTATAACTAACAAAAATCTGAACATGATTACCTTGACTTCTAAGAATCAACAGTGAATTCGACAGTTAGGATGGGATTTGCATATTCACCCACCTTTCGTAGGAAAAATGGAATATTTTGACATACTCATCATCTACTAAACATAAAGCACATCTATAGGGGAGTTCCAGACTACCAGGGGAGGGGCTGGTCTGAGTATCACATAAAGATAAAGGATCACCCGTCACATTTTTAATGCATGGGTAGCCAACAAAGTGTGCTTCAGATGCTGTTGGACTGCAATACCCATCATCCCTGGTCATTGGCTGGTTTGGGCTGATGGAGTCCAGCAGTGTCTAAAGAGCACCACATTGACTACTGTGCTGGCTTTAACCTATAAAGCCTTACACGGCTTAGGACCACAATACCTGATGGAACGCCTCTCCCGACATGAACCCACCCCGTACACTATGCTCAGCATCTAAGGCCCTCCTCTGGGTGCCTACTCCGAGGGAAGCTGGGAGTCTGGCAACAAGGGAGAGGGCCTTCTCAGTGGTGGCCCCCAAGTTATGGAATGATCTCCCTGACGAGGTGCATCTGGCACCAATACTGTTATCTTTTCGGTGCCAAGTCGACTTTCCTCTTCTCCCAGGCATTTTAGCATGTGTTTTTAAATTGTTTTTAAATTTTTTAAAATTCTGTTTTTAAATTGTTTTTGTGTTTTAAAATTTGTTTATTTGTTTTTGTTTTTAATTGCTGTAAGCCGCCCAGAGAGCTTCGGCTATGGGGCGGTATATAAATATAATAAATAAATAAATAAATAATGCATGGTAAGAGCTAACCTATCTAGGAATGTACATATACCGCAAGTCAAAATAAAATATCATAGACATTTTACTTGTAAACCACATAAGTATTAAACAAAGACATGTTGGAATGCAAGTCCCAAAATTAACACATAACACAAAAGTGCCTAATACCAATGTCCTCATTTGCACATCATGGTAAATCATAGGTTGACTGTCTCCTCCCTAGAGCACAGGAAACAATCTATGATCCCTGACTTACCATTATGTCTGAACCAAGGACTGTGGTTTATTTTGCCCCCAACCAGTCATAATCTGTAGCCAAGGCTTGTTCTTTACTTAGTTATGTTTCAGACATAATGCTAAGGCAGGATCATGGTTTGCTTCCACAGTCTGCTAGCATGGGAGAAAACAAAAAGCCCATGATGGCACATTCTTGGTAATTATGGTTTACTGTGATGTACTAACTGGGCCGCTGAATAAATAGAACTGCCTTAGTGAACATATACATTTCTGAAGATGTCTTAAATGTGGTGAAACTATTGATCTAGCTAAGACAGAACTAACTGGCAGTGGCTCTCTAGGAAGTTTTAAAAATATCTTTAAAAATTCTTTAACTAGAAATGTCAAAAATAGAACCTGGGACCCTATGCAAGAAAAGCATGTATGCTACCGCTGAACTGTGGGCCTATAGCATTCTGTACACACCAGGGAGCTTGTGAAGTTTAATACAGAATAGCTGTTCTCTTCATGCAACAGCTCCACTGCATATGTTAGAGATTGCAGGATTGGAACAATTTTCGCCTCCCACTACCCTTTCTGGCACCACCATTAGTAACTGACTGAGGGGAGATATGATAGCACTCTTCAAGTACATGAAAGGTTGTCACACAGAGGAGGGCCGGGATCTCTTCTCAATCATCCCAGAAATGGCAGGAGCTTTATTTTCTTCTGCTGGGCAGATGGCTACCAATAATTCATCGCTCCCAACACTTTGCTTAGGACAGCTTTATTCTGCTTGGCCCTTATTAGAGTAGCATGACAGCACCCCAGTCTCTAACATATAGCATTTCCTGAAATTAATCAGATTCTTGTAAACCAAACTGCTCTATAAATGACAATTCCCCACTGTACACTGTTCTCTGTTCAGCTTTCTAGCAATCTTTTGTTTTACGTTCAAACACATTTTATTTACAACAGCATCAAACTATCTCACTGATACTGTGAGAGACAGCCATGCTTTATGGAACATTTGCTCTGACTGAAAACTTATGAAGAGCACTTTTTAAAAATATCTGGGCTCCAGATACCTTGTTAATCACAACTGAGTGCAATAAATCATTCTTGTAAAGCTATCAGGCATCAGGTGGAAAATCTAGTGCTGTTCTGCTACTTAATAAAATAATATTTTGTAAAAATACTTCTAGGTTTTCTGTTAATACCTCCTTGTTTCCACACATTTTACCTGCAGCGAGACTTAAACCAGTTTTTTCTGAATCAGTTAATTCTTCTCCCTCTGCAATGAATCTGTCCCACACAGTACTAAAAAAAGTCTGGTTGTAATTCCCGTCTGTAGTGGCCGATATGAAACAGAAGAGGGTATTACATTTCTTTCCTTTGATTAATTTAGCTGTGCCAGTTAGCTTAATTTTTTTTCCAAAGCACAATTTGCCCTGGAATCTACCATACTACTGAAGAAATCTGTTGTTTGGTTCAGAGTGTTTATTTAATATGTAGACCTAACAATTCTAAGACAATCAAAAATCAACTAAAATAACCCAGCTGCTTGATAGTAGTCTGCTTTGACCTAATGTGTACTGAATTAGAGATGTAGAGCATGACCAAGATTTTAAGACATGGCAAATATCTAAAGTGGCTATGAACACCTGTGATCTCTGATATGTGAAAGGTCTCTAAAACAGAGGTGGCTAACCATTTTTGGCTGTAGTCACCCTTGGCCAAGGATAGTATTCTACAAATTAATTCTGTCAGTGCAAGGATTTCCACTTGCACAATGGGACTCCCTCTTTTTGCCCCGCACCCTTCCCCAGTCTGTTCCTGAGGTTAGGGGAACCCCTAGAACAGATTTAGGGGGTGCATGGGGAGAGGAAAGGAGAGGAGGAGAAGGTTCTGTTGTGCAAGCAGAAATTATTGCACTGATGGGACAATTGCCTTAGCATTATGTTGGATTCCACCCCAAACATCCAGAGACCGCATGTCATGGTGCATTTGGCAAAAAGTAGGTGTGACTTCTCCTCACTCTCACATACCCACAGGAGCCCCTCCTAAGTTGATCTGTGCAGATCATCCAAGGAGGGAGGTTACTGCTCCCTCCCTGCTCCTCAAGTGATTAATCTGACAACTGGGAAGGGAGCAGTTTGCATACCCATCAGTGTGCTGAGCTGAGAAGAGACATTTAAATCTCTTTGCTCACTCCAATGCCATATCTACTTGGATTTTTTTTTGTCACTACACAAATCAGTGTGGTTTGTGTCGAGGGAGGGGTCCAGATGAGATACCCAGGCCAGTAGTTAGTCATCCCTGCTGAAGGATATAGATAAAGATCTATTAGAAAAGATCATGCGGAAGAAGTATCTAGTTCAGATGGGCTGCAGTACCCAGATATGGAACGTGAAAGAGAGATCCATCTTTTGGAAATCATTTACTTTCAATGGAATGTATTATCTTTTATAAGTACATAAGATTACTTCCGCTGGATTAGACCAAGAGCCTGTTTAGTTCAGAACCCAATTTTCCACACTGGCCAACCAGACACGTCTGGGAAGCAAAGCCCACAAGCTAGACTTGAGGCAATACATCTCTGATCCTGGAGGTAGTAGCATATAGCCATTAAGACTTGTAGCCATAGCAACTTAAGCTCATAGAGCAGAGATACTAATAGACTGTTAAGTGCATCCTTAAAGCTACTGTGATTACTGCTATGCCAGTGTTCCCAATTTCTCTGAAGTTTTCTTCCCATGCAAACTAATCTTCTGTTTAACTGCCCCATGTACAGGGAACTTCAGTTCTTTAGAATTTAGTTGGGTGCGGGGTGAAGCTTACCTTATTACTGTGAGTCTCCCCAGTTGTCCACAATTCATGATCTGGAAAAGTCCCACAAAAGTTACCTCATGACATGTTCACCTTGGTTTTAACTGAAGTTTGGAAATCTGTAAAGGTTGGCTATCAAGTGCCTGAGGTTCTTTATAAGCAAAAAAGACTTCAGAGACTTCTTGACTCTTGCTTTTTTTGCAGCAAAACACGCACCAGCAAATTTAGGTTGCACAGCTAAATTTTATTTGTAACTGTTGTGCAAGAAAGTCACTTCCTCTCAAAATCTAACTTTTTGCAATAAGGAAAGTTATGGGGAAATGCATTAGAAAGTGCTGTATAACAAGTGTTTGACGCAGCATCATATAACCTCCCCACAAACAAATAAAAACGAATGCTCAATAAACAGATAATCTGGAAGCAACCTTCACTAAAAATAAATCTCTGATTTCCACTAAGGTTGGTAAATCAGCCCCAATCCTCCTCTAGAAGCATGAGGACCATAAAATAGTGGAGGAAAGGGGTCACAGGAGGTAGGTAGCCTTCTTGGGCAGAGCTTGCTAGAAAAGAAGCTGTGTACTCTTCTTAAAATAAATAAATAAATAAATCTGAAAGATATAGATTCTAATGCCAGAAAATGAAAGCACACACTGGCCCACTAAGAAAGTGTTCTTCATATAATGCCATGCAACAGTGAAAGGGAAAGTGGAATTAGTGCACTAAAGTAATGTATATCATTTCACAAATCCTTGCAGCCCTATAAGATAGGCCATAATATCCACATGTGGGGGGGGGAGGGAGATAAAAGGCTGACTAAATGCTTTCATACACTTCTTTTTAATGAGAGAAATCTGTCAGTGAAGGCTTCCTGAAACAGCTGCATCTTCAGCAGCAGTAATGGCAAGGAAGGAAAATAGGAGCATCCACTCAATGGGTGTTGCAGATCCAAGAATGTTAGTTACAAAATGATGAATAAGGAAAGGAAAAAATCCTGACAACTGGGTGGGAGAGGGAAATGAAAGGAAGTGGCTGGATAAAGAGAAGGGACACAGATATAAAAATACTGGAAATGACCATCCTGTGTCTACATAAGTCATTTCTTGGTTCACTCTATAAGTAACGTCCTCGAGTATGGTAGTGATAGTTTCCCATAGCCATCAATGGAGAAATAAAAATGTAGTTTGGATTAGACACAAGTGGGTCTACTCCATCACCCCAAAAAACTGCACATAGCGGGAAAATAGGCCAGAGGATAGAGAAAATTCAGTAGCCACTGAATCCGGACTGCCAGGACTTTTTTGTGGTGGTAAATATGGAATAGGTAGAATAGAAGCTCTCTACACTGCAACTTTCTGGTGTCAGGTCCAAACTTTGTTGTGAATAATACGGAGTTCTCATCACCGTACAACTACACTCATATTCAACTGAAGAATTATTGAAAAGTGGTCACTGATTTTAAGTTGACTTTCCCTTGTCACTGAAGAAGAAAAATGGCATGGTTTCAAGTCTGAGGGGGCAGTCAGGTTTGGCAGATTAAAAACACTGTTGAATCTTATTTTGTCATCACTTGCAGTGCCTTTTCCTACAATCGAAGTATAAAGACAATTTGTTCTGCCTGCTTCTTGGAACATAGCTGGCAACATACCAAATATGTCTGCTTTGTAAAAAGGGAGACTGTATTCATCAAGCTGAAGCAGTGCTCAGGACAGATCTGCTATAGTTTTTGCATCTCTCACTCAAATCGTTCATTCATTCACAGTCTGGGTTTTATGTTACAGCTTCTAGAGTGGCTCTCCAAGGAAATAGACCAAGAAATAAAATCGCTAATCTTGGAATGTAGGTATAACCACACAGATACAACCAACTGTGAGAGGATATTAAAAACAGGGCTTATCTCAGAACTGATCTGTATACAGTATTTCATAAACATTCAACAATTGTTTGATGGAGGAGAGGGGAGTGATCTATTTGAGTAGTGAATCTACTTCTGTGCACTCTTTCCATCTTTCATATCCTCCATGAGATGGGTGGGTCTGTCCGTTTCTCACTTCACCCCCCCCCAATCTTAAGTTCAGCTTTCCACATTTCCATGTCACTTTGCAATTTTTTTTTAAAAAAAAGTTCACAGGAAAATTCATCATTTTAATGCACTTTTCCCTAATATACATATTTTTGCAAAGCAACTTCCACTCAAAAATGCACTTTTGTATGTTATTTCCCCCTATACAAGCATTTTAATGCACACTTTACCCTAGTCCATGCATTTTGGACATATTACTTGCTTGGAGAACTGCGCTGCAAAAATGGCAAAAAAAAAAGTGCAAATTTTGATGGCTGGCTGTGTGTTGGTTCTTGAGTTGGATACAATACTAGTTGTATGTAGAGTAGACCCAGTGAAATTCATTGAGATGACTAACTTAGGTTCATTAATTTCATTTTGTCTACTGTGAGTAGAACTTAGTAGGATACAAAACTCCTTGTCTTGTTTAGGAAAGTGCAAATCAGATAGGCTTCCCTTTAGATGCAAACTGAATTAAATTCCTTCCTTATCCCTAGTACATTTGCAGCAACAGCACCATTCTAACATGGCCAAAAGCCAGAATGTCAAGCAGGAGCCACTAATTTAACCTATTGTTGCTTTCTCTTCTCTCTCAAGAATGAGGGGTCAATACATACATTAAAGGACTAGCTCTTGAACCCCCACCTTTTGAATCTGGGAGTGAAAACACTACTAGGATTATATTGGGCGTGGGGAACCTTTGATCCTCAAGATGTTCTTGGACTACCACTCCCATCATCCCTGGTCATTGACCATGCTTGCTGGGGCTAATGGGAGTGCCAGTTTTGCAACATCTGGAGGCCCATAGGCTCCCCACACCTGGTTTACATCTTGTTATAACCTCTCATCCATAGAAAGCCAGACTGTAAATGGGTTTTTGTATCTTGCTCTCCCTATAAGTCAGGTCTAGTTTGACACCAACACCATCCACCCTTCCCCTTCTCCATAGTGGTTCCCTTTCAGGACAAACATCTACAAACAGATGAATTGTTTAACTACCATGATGCAATGGGATGAAGACACATCTCAGAAAGTTTTTATTTTTAACATTTTATTTTATTTCTTAACACTTTAAGCATTTAAGAAACATTTCATCAGATAACTTTACGGGAAATGTTAGGTATTTTAAGCTCTACAACTTAAACAACATGACTATTCGTTTATTAGTCACACTATGCGTATATAAAAACCATGCAGAGGAGTTGGGCACAATTCTCCAAAGACTATTTCACCTGCAGCCGCCATTGAAAGAAAAAGGGGGAAGGGTTGGAGTTGTATGGAAACAGAGGTTAGTAAATTGTGCCCAATCAAGCTGATAGAATTTAATGGATAACATTTTTCAAAGCACCAGCCTTCCAGTGAATCAGAACTTGGCAATTTGCCTTAAGACAAACCACTGTCCAGTCAAACATATGTAATGGGTTACTTCTTTCAGTAGTGTGGTAACATCCCTGGCAATATAAACATAATAAGACGGTATACAATTCTGCTTAATATCATTGACTTCTTCACATCTTGCACTGGGGATCACACCTATGTTTTGTAGCACTACGCCACAGCAATCTTGCGAACCAACCTAAGTTTCCAGGAAGTCTGGCTTGTCTTAGATGAAGCTATCAGGTCATCTAACTTGATATGTAGAACTGCAGAGCATGATCCATTCCTATGCAGGGAGACAGAGAAACTGCAGTGTGCCAAATGCTGGTGGACTTTATTTCCCATCAGCCCCAGTCAGCAGGGCCAATTGTTAGGGATGATGGGAGTGATAGTCCATCATCATCAGTAGGGTCACAAGTTTCCCACCCCTGCTATGCAGGGACAGATCAGCATAGGGCTTCACTGGCATGTGTGCATAAACACTGCTGCATACTGGCTTTCAAGTTCCTGGTATGCGAAGCTTAAGTGACTAGCATACCAGGGAGAAAAAACGGCTAGATGAGTGTAGGGAACTCAAGCATGAATGGCAGTATAAGCTGAAAGCTGGTGAAGAAGGGAGCTCCATGTTGACCCCAGTCCATGCAGAGATGAATCATTATGTTAATTTCTAATTTGGCACAATCTTTTGGCAGCCGGAAAGTTTCTCCTACCAAATTTACTACTGAGAATACTTAGTTTCTTTGAAAATTTATTGCAACTCTCAGATTGCACCAGTGAACAAAAGCTATTAGGCACAATCCAGAGCATGCTTTAACATCCCATAGAAATAGAATCAACCCCACCCACTTAATTGTGCACTCCCAGCACTCCCACTGACAACCAGATAACTATCCCACACTTAGGACTTCTCATGGCTGTAAATGATTAGTGCAGGACAGGACAAGCATGAACCAAATTATGCCAGAAAAATAAAATATTTCCTCTAGTGTTGCAGCAGAAGGGAAATAACCAGTGGAGAATGTTCGGAATCAAGGCATTAAGAGTATCCATCCCAAGAGTAGCATCTATATTGTTTTTTCAAAGTCAGGTACAACTTAATTTTGATCCTACATAGAGAGACTAGAATTTGAGCTAAAGCACAAAACTAACCAAGACCTATTTATTCCTATATTCAGGCACATTGAACACAGGTCCATTCCCTCACTTCTATTTTAAAATAGAACAAATTGCTATCATTAAAAGGAAAAATGTAAGACATGCCTTGAGAGACGCCATTGCCCCCTCTGTGGTGGTCGCTTCTATTATGCAGACACAAGGTGGGCAAGCAATGTTTAGGAAGGACATACCTTTGTTGCCCTCCCCTCCCCAAAGCAGATGGTGGCCAAACTGTGATTGCTTTTATGCTCACTTTAGACCAGCTCTCATTCTATAGGTTGCATTTAAACATTATGAAAACTGATGCAGAGGTAATCTGAACTGTACCAATTCCAAATGCCTGTGGGGAGGGTGGCTAAGTGTGTGTTTTTTAAAGGTCATCAACGTAAAAAGCTCCTTGAATGTAGTGAACTATCATTTAGGAAGAAAGATATACCCACCTTATTTCTGATCTGTCACTTTGCTAAATGCAGAGAGGAATGTTAAGAAATGCCATCTTCCACTTGCAGTTGCAAGTGGAACAACCCAGATTTCTATCATTTCCTACAGCATAATCTGTGAAATTAAATTGGCTCTAAATTACCACTCTTTTTGTGTGGGGGGGTGAACACCCAAATGCCACTGACATCAATGCCTTCATTAGAGCTGTATTGATATTTTAATAGGCTTCTAAACTTCTTTTAAGAAGAGAAATATCAACAGCGCTGCACTGATTTTAAAGCAATTATTTTTGCACCATGAAAAGCCTTTGTTAAACTGTATATAAAACTGTTTATTTGTGTGTGTATGTGTGTATTTACAGGTAACCACTGCTAAAAAATGCAGATTAAGTATCATTTCTTTTAAGACACAATTTCCATATCTACCACTGATGAAACAAGTTATGTATTTTTGCTCCAGTTTTTAAACACACACATGTAAGTATGTTCAGAGTGTACATGTGTGAAATTTAGGTTTACAGCCCCAGACTGAATCCACCAGGAATTTCTCCTGTGTAAGCACCACTGAAATCAATGCACTCCAACCAAGTCCACAGGTATACACTTCAGTGATTCTTGTGCAAATATTCCTGTTACACAACCTGCTATGTCTTATCTTCTAATTGCTAGGAAGAATCAAATATAGACCTTTGAGTCAATGGGGCACATTTCTTCATCATCACTGATGGGAAGATGTCAGCAGAGCTGCAGTGTTTATTTCAAATCTAGAGACTGCACCATGTAGCAGATCCAATGTGGCAACAGAGCTCTCCTGTGCTTTATACACTTCCCATATTAAAATATAAGATATTTTTTCAAGATACACAAAAGCTGCCCAGTACTAAAGTTTACTGAAGAAGCTTAGGTGAACCCTCCAGTATTTACATGGAACTCTTACCTAGCTTCCATACATTGGGTTGTATCCATTATTAGTTCTACTCAGAGTCAGCACATTGAAATTAATAGACATGACTAAACTTAAATCCATTAATTTCAATAGGTCTGTTCTGAGTAGACTTAGCTGCATACCATCCATTGTTTAAATAAGCACACTGATTATATATCTGAAAACAAAATACAAGTGTCTAACAGGTGTTATGTCTAAAATCAGACAAACTGAGATTTTAGTTCTCCACCTCAAGTAATTTCTGCTCCTACTGCATCACTAAAGATGCCTATACCCGTATAGTTGGCTGAACCAAATATTCAGAGGACTAATAATTTTAAAAAGTTTCTATAGCTTCCTTGGTTATCTGTTATAAATGGCCTGAATTTGTATTAAAAGTATCAGCTTCATAAAGTCATGCAACTAGTATTAGCCTTATTGCTAACCATGAGCAAAAAAACCCCAGGAACTGGATAGACTTTTAATGTTCCAGTGTATTCTTGTCACAAGAGTTAATGCCTTCTTATTGGATGAACAGAGTTTATGACCATGTGCTTTTTTCTTAAACTCCTACAGTTTAGGCTTACAAGAGTCTCAATCAAAAACATTAGTCAGAATATTGTAAATAAAAAGATTATCAAAAGGACTTGAAGGTCTCCACATCTCTAATGGGATCCAGTGGTTGAGACCAAATAGTAATGGGCATCTGCAGGGGGTGGGGGCAGGTGGAGAAGAAACATAGAAGCAAGTGCATTTCTGCCAACACTTGATCGAACCCTCTAATTCCAAGGGAGATAAAACTGTATGAATGGAGTTTTGAGAGAGTCAGACTCTGGTGCACACAAACCAGTTATCCATTACTCCTCCCGTGTGGCGGTGGCAACAGGACTGCTCCACGTGGGATATTTTTAAAGGTATGAAACTGGAACATAATATAATTGGGGCCACAAACTATGCATCCCCCCCCCCAAATTATCAAAAACAAAGGATAAGGCTTACACATTTGCTTTAACAATAGCTATAGCTAGATTTTTTTTTCATACTGGTTACAATATACATCTGTTCCAATTACCCTGGATAAGCCATTCTTACAATATATTGAAGAACATGAGGACAAACAGTTTACTATAGTAATATAACTATACTCAAATTGTAGCTGCATGTTAACAAGCAGATAACTTACATCTGAGAAATCGGTCATTACAAGAGAAAAACTCTCATGAATGTCAGTGTTACATGTTTTGCCACTTAGTTCATTCCTAACAATCAGTTCTTTAAAGCCACTAATTTGGCTGCAGTTAGTGTGATGGTTTAATCTATAAATATAGCACTTTCATAACAAGAAACTAGCAAGATCCAACAGCAAAATTAAGAATTCTGCATGTTTCTACCAATCCAGGTTTCTACCTGGATTAGTTATTATAACATGCTGTCAATGAATAATTAAACACAGTGGGTGCTGGTTACCACAACACTGGGTTACACTTAGTATTTCTCCCAAAGGAGCTAGAACATCCCATTCTCTAGATTTCACCCCAATGCGTTTGTTACCCTGTCATCATTTCCCATCTTGTTTCCCAGAATTACTTGATTGTAAATAGCCACAGTAGTCCCAGTCCACTATGAAGTGACTTTCTTCACTTAAGACTCCCCCCCCCGTGTTTTTGTCCCATTAATTCAAATCTGATCTGAGTCATAAAACAAAAACTTTGATTTGTGACACATGCTGATTAAGAATGCTTCTTTTTACTGCAAGCTGTACATAGAAGGTTGGCTGTATCCAGGATGAATGGTTGGCCAGTGAGCAAGGTCTCGCACTCCAGGCAAGTAAAGTGTTGCTTGTGCCAGGTGAGGCCTTCGACTTGCTGATAGTCCCCAGAAAATATTATCTGCAAAAGGAAACAACTCCACATCATGTCACTTTCTTCCTAAAGCTAGCCAAGTCATATAACTGCTTCATTATGAAAACAACACACAGAGTACTTGACAAGCCAAGTCCCATATAAAACAAAGCGGTGTTCATTACTATTTAGCATTGCACCAAACGTCTGTTCTTCAGACAATATGTATATGGGAGCATTTTGGCCTGGCTAATTCAAAGCTGCAGAACAAGTTTATATTTAAGTTTGGGTTTTATAGAACATCTGCTTATTAAAATGAAACTGAAATGAAAAAAATATTAAAATGCTTTGGGTTTCAGTGATTTAAATACACTTCAGACCTCGGCTACAAGCTCATGGTTAGCGAGAAAAGATCTTAACCATGAACCTGGGTTTGGATGACATGCCAAGCCAAACCTTGGCTTAGTTCAGCACAATGCTGGAACAAAAAGGATCAGGGAGGAGCTGCAAGCTACTTCACGTAGTCCCAGTAAAGAATCATTTGGCTTGTCATATCATGCCAGCCAGGCCACTGAGTTGAGTTTTTTATGCAAGTGGCAACTAAGGCTGTAATCCAATACATGTCTACTCAGAGATCCATTGGGTTCAATGGGACTTACTCCAGGTAAGTGTGTACTGGATTGCAGTCTAAGCTGGAGTCTCCTTGAGTAGTTAAGGTCACATGAAAACCCTCCCATTAACCTGCTCCATTTTCTATTCCACAGCTCCACCAAGTTTGCTCCCAGCCCCCACCCTCAATCACTCAAACAATATATGCAAGTGATCCTTTTTACAGATGCCTTCAGCCAACTGGAATTCCTTGAATTCAACAGTTTCTTATAGGTGGAGAAATTCAGAACTATGCTAAAAGAGACCTTCATTTCCCCAGCTGCCATACCTCATCACAGGCTGCACAGCGTGGCCTTATACTCTCACAGTAATGGCGTCCACACCAGATGGCCCCACTGTTCCAGAAGTAGATCAGATCAACAAGTGGTTCAGAACACTTGGAGCACACAAAGCACGCAGGATGCCACTGATGATCATAGCCTGCTCTGTCAGCATACACCACAGGACATTCTAAAGACAGCGCTTGCTTGCAGAGGTTGCAGAACTAGGGAGGAAATAAAATGCACTGGTGATTTGTGCCCATCTCTTTGCAGGGAATAACGAACAGCACTCAACCAATTCACAGCCAAAAGGTACAATTACATGCTCAGCTTCTGGCAACTCTCATTCGCATTAAACGTCAGGCAGCTTTTAGATCCTAACACATTGGATCGTCCAAGGAAGCACTTAGAAGAGCCAGCATGTGCAGATTTACCGTGTACAGTAGACATCAATCAGCACCACTGCATGGGGATTCTTCATGCTTCTGCCATTAGCACTGGCAAGATGAGACTATGGTGATCTATGGTGATCTTTACGAGTACGAGAACAAATTTCAAGGACCCCACATGCTAATTGTTGTAATTTAAGAGTCCGTTAATTGAGAATATAAAGAGTGACAAAAACTATGAACTCAGTAATACTTTTAAATAAATCCACTTTTTATTCACCACAATGGAAAGTATATTTGCTTATGTGTATAATATCAGTGGCCTATGAGATGGCCTGTGCTGTCTTGCAGCTTTCAGAGATTGGATGTTCAAAGTCTTTTTTTAAAATATTTTTATATATATCAGCAAATCTAATGCAGAAGGTAATTATCCAAGCACTGAGGAAAGAATTTGGCTAAACAGTTAATTTGTTTTTCTAAAGGCAGATCCTTCCATCATGCAGCTTCTCTTCTTCAAAGTAGCTTAGGGCAATTTGTTGTGGTAATCTCTCATTCTGAGGGAGAAAATTGCTAGCATACAAACTAATAGAGCAGTAATACAAGTTTAATTCAATTTTATTGAGATGATTTCTAAAAACTCAAGAAAAGGAGGGGAATAGATACCCTAGCAAGGATTTTAAAAACCACTGGGGATTATGTCCTCTCCCCCCAAATTTTCTTTCTCACTCCTTCCCCCCTACTCTATAATCACACATATAATCCTCTCGGTCACCATTTCAAAGCTTCTTGTCCCCATCAAGTCCAACCTTATAACAAGATGATACAGCCACATGAAAAAGCAACAGCAAATACAAAAGAATAGCCTGCTCCGCTTACAAGAGCTGCTGCTGCTTCATCTTCAAACCCTTGCCATTTGCTGCCTTTTTGTTTCCTGCAGTGAAGAACCATGGGATCTGCCTGAGGGAAGGAGAGGTGTTGAACTGGCCAACTAGTATGCAAGATTGACTTTTCTGTGCAACACTTACCTGCTATAGAATTACCCAGCATGCAGTGCCCCAACTGGACATTGCAAGCTGGGCAATTTCATATAGGCAGTGGCCGGACAGAGGACCTGAATCCAATTTATTATTATTATTATTTATTAAATTTATTATTATTATTTTATTAAATTTATTTACTAACATTATATCCCGCCCTTCCCTCCATTAGGAGCCGAGAGCATTTAAAATTCATCTATCCACCCAGAACCTTAGGTCCAGGATCCTGGTGGGGAGGGGGGCAGCTGATGAGTGCACTCATCAGTCTTTAGCCAGTGTCCCATCTGACCCCCCCACTGCCAACTCTGTGCTGGAGGCTGGCTGAGGGAGCTCATGGACCCCCTGGGATAAGTCCCCAGTCCCCAGGTTGGAAACCACTAATCGATGGTAACAGAAGGAGGGCAAAGTGTGATAAGGGTACTGCATCAAGTTACAGTTGAAGTTTAGCTTAAGTTTATAACCCAAATGAAAAAAGCAACATTGAATAAAATGAACACTACAATCAAGCATTTCTCTCTTCTGGATTATTGTTAATGCATTTAACTAAATTCTTTACTGTATCAAACAAGGTTCAGAAATAAATTTATCCTGTTTTCTGTCAAATGCTTCCAGCTCATTTATTAGCCTGATTCAGGAAGTCTTGTACAGCTTCTCTGCATTTCACTAGTCCTTGTGTGATCATGAGGAGTTAGCCCATTTAATTGTGGCCTAAGACATCCCCCCTCCCTCCTTTGCTTTGGATGAATCTCAACTTGGCATAATTATTCAGTGACAGAGCCAGTTTCGTGTTGAAGGTTTGAGTGGAAAGATTCAGCATGATACCAAGTTAACATTCAAATATAGGCCATACTGAACAGCTAGAAGTCTCCTCAGTACCCACGGTGAGAACCTATTTTCAGTATGTGGCTTATCATACCAAATGCCAAGGGATCTTTCCCGTTAATGCTTATGACTTTTCTTATTTCAGTGGAAATGAAAATAAATAGGCTAGCCACAGAATCCCTCCTTCCCTTATGCACACATACCACCCTTTTCCTGTGAAGGAAAAACTTTGGCAACAGTAGAATATTTGTGTTCCAGCCCAAGCCAAGTCTCAAGAAAAGGACTCAGGAAGCCAAAATGAATACATGGATTCCTCTGAATGATGTGAAGGCTACAGTTTTTAGCAACAACACTTTTACTAGCTTTTCCCTTTACTACTACTTTGCTAGGCAGGTGGATCACATTGCTGAAGACCTAAAGAATAATACAATGTTTTGCACTGGTGTGGAGAGATTTGCGGAGTATGCACATAGTACACTATACATGAATTGACTCAATTTATAGCAATCATTGCGCGTTCAGACTTAGCTTTGTGACAAAAAAGGCCAGCCTTCCAAAAGTGTTAAAATACGCTGGATGATGGGCTACCCAAACGTACATAATGAAACCCCTGTTAGATCAGATGAGAACGCCACCTAATCTAGCATAATCGGCTCTTCATGGTGGCCAAACAAATGTCTCTGGGAAGGCCATAAGCACAGCATGAAGGCAGCAGACTTCCCTTCTGTTACTTGCTTCCTAGCCCCAGCAATTGGTATACAGCCAGCTGAATGTCCCAGGAATTATCTCTGCTTCCAACACTTCCCCAGATAACCCTTGGGTTTGCAGCATTAATAGTTTAAGAAGCTGATTAGCCCACAAAGTGTCCCAAATTTGAGTGCCCCACTCTTATTGTCAATTACATCTAGAACAAGCCCTCCACTTGCTTCAACTGACCTCCCACCAGCAAGCTTCACTCTGTTGACACATATCTCTCCCAGAGCTTGGAAGTAACTAGCCACAAGTAACGAATTACTTGTAATTCATTACTTTTTTGAGTAACGAGTGGGTAATTCTTTTACATTTTGATTGTAATAGAACTAGGAGTAATTTTACTACTTTTGTGGAGTAATTGTAACGTTTCCAGAATTACTTTGGGGCATTACTTGGGGGTGAGCAGGGGAAGTCTTCTGCTCCTCTGATTTGTGGATGAAAATCACGTGCCTCAAACTGGGCTTCTGTGCAGTGTTGCTCTTCATGCTCTGTGGATGGGCAGGAGGCGACGAGGGAGGAGGCGGAGAGTGAGACGCGGTGGAGTGGAGAAAACAATTATTTAAAAAAACGGATAGTGGTGGTGAAGAATGGAGTGGAGGGAAAAAGGATCTGGAGGTCAAGAACATGGATAAAGGAGGAGAAGGAGGCAGCAGCAGAATGGAGATAAAGAACTGTGGAGGTGAAAGATGACAATGTGTGTGTGTGTGTGTGTGTGTGTGTGTGTGTGTGTGTGTGTGTGAGAGAGAGAGAGAGAGAGAGAGAGAGAGAGAGAGAGAGAGAATACTGTGTTTGCACTTGGCACACAAAGTGGCCTCCACCACCCTGTTTGGCTACTGTGCTGCATTTGCAGTATTTTAACTTTTTTGCATCTGAGGGGAAAATGTTTGCTTAAGTGAGTGTCCCTTAGTTGGTGGCATGGCAGGGTCTGGGAGGTGGTTAAGTGAGAGAGATTATGCTGGCTGGCTGAGTGGGGGGGTCGCACTTGGTTTGGTGTGCAAAGATCTGAGTACTGGCCTCAGCCTCCCTCCCCACCACCCTTACCAGCGGAGAGACCACCATTGCTATCTTATGAATAAAAATAATTATTCTACTACCTCTGTATGTGTTTGTTTATTTTTAATGTTGTTTTAGGCTACTTAGATGTGTAGCAGCCAAGGCCAGCACCTTGTAGATGTTTTTTTTAAGTAACTGAAATGTAATTGTAGTGATTACTTTGGAGGAAAAGTAAACTAATCAGTTACTTTCAGAGCAATTGTAATTGTAACGGTAATTACTACTTTTTTGGGCCATGTAACTGTAATTTATTACTTTTTAAAAGTAATCTTCCAAGCTCTGATCTCTCCCTTCCACCCACCACATGTGAGGGTGGAAGGCCTTCCAGTGGTATCCCCACCATTAGACTCCAGTGCGAAGCCCCAAACGGCATCCGGAGGGCAGGGCTGAGTCAGCCCGGAGCTGGCACAGAGATCAGGCCCAATCTGCTTCCCATTCCCCTATTGCTGCAAGTGGCCAGGTTGCAGGTGCAGTTCCACCAATTTGCAGCACACCAGTGACGGCAGCAGAAAGTTTGAGTTGCTCTGCCTGTGTGTTTAAATGAATGGCTGTCAAATAGGAATAGGTACTTGTGGCAACTTTCCCCAAGCAGCAACATAGACTATACTAACTCACCATTATCTCAAATTTTCATGTCTGAGCTTTAGTCACCTAAATCAGGGAATAACAGCAAAAAGCTTCAGCAACTTTTATCCCAACACAAACAGTTTCAAGGTTTGGCACTAGTATCAGTGTCCTCTTATGCTTTGAAAACTGAAGCCCTTGTGGTTGAACAAATGTGGGCACTTTCCAGTGGGTGTTTATTGGACTGCTGTTGGCTTCAAGAAATGCACTGGAACAGAGATGAATTCTGATTAGTACTGGGTGGAAAGCTAGTTTTTGCAATTATGCCTGCTCTTTGCATGGCTCATTTTCTTTAAACGGAGCCAGGGTAAAATGCACAAACAAGCAAATTCTCCACTAGCAAAAAGAACATTCTGTAAGCACTCAGGTGGATCTGACTAATTTACTAAGAAAATATTGACTCAACACAGTTAACTTAATGCTCTCCCTCTTCATTAGAGAACACATAACTGAAGCAATGAACTCTATGTGGGGCTTCCCTTGCACTTAACCCAGAAACTGCAGTTAGTGCAGAATGATGCAGCCAGATCGCTGAGAGGAATGTGTTCGGTATTATAAAAATACACACAGAAACAGGAACTAATTTGGTTGGTCCTATTTCTTAGCAGAGATATAAAAATACAAACAGCAGAATGAGAATAAACCAGCCCCACCTTTCTCTATATAAACAACAACAAACACAATCTTTTAGGTAAAAGAAAATAATGTTTACTTACGACCTCATATGTTAGGAACATAGGCTCTAGCTTAGAAGAAAGAAAATAGGAGTCTCAGTTCATTTTAGTGGTTTAGTATTGATGCTCTCAGAGAGAGCATCTGTGTCATGCGGCCTCTCTCAATGGTGGATAGATCAGCAATGGAGAATATTCAAAAATCCCCCAGGACAAAGGAAGAGGAAGTCAGGTAAGTAACCCCACCCATTAGGAAGTTACATCATGGTAAAACAGATACATGGGATATTCCCCAAATATCCCTTAAAGGGAACATGCAACATTTGCCTATTCCAACAGAATAAAACCCTGTCAGCATACAACACCTCTGCTCAGAGATCTGCACTGGTTGCAATTTGTTAGCAGGCCAAGTTCAAGGTGCTACTACTGGTATCTAAAGCCCTTAACAGCTGGGGACCAGTTTACTTGCGAGACCACCTTACCCCATATGCACCCACTTGAGTGCTTTGATCTGCAGAACTGGCCTTGTTACAGGTTTCACTTGTTACAGGTTTCACTCGTTCTGCACTTGTAAGAAATAATTTGTTTAGTATGACAGCACCTAATATTTGGAACTCCCTGACTATTGACACCAGGCAGGCACCTTCACTGTATTCCTTTTAGCAGCTGCTTAAGACTTTTTTTTTGTTTAGGCAAGCCTATCCAGCCCCAGATATTAATGTGTTTGAATTTGTAATCTGTTGCTGTTTTAATCGTTGTAAACGTGCTTTTAATTGCTTGTTTTTACTGTTTTACTGATAATTGTAATTTGTTCGGTAAACTACTTAGAGGTTTTTTACAGTAAAGTGGTATATAAATTTTGTTAAATAATTTTTTTTTAAAAAAAGCAACTGGATTTTTAAAATCAAAACTGTAGTAACTGCTCTTAATGCCTCTAGGCTTATCACAGAAGGTAGGGTCATCCTATGCAGCACAAAATTAACAACAAGAGCCCATACAGTTTGCACAGATGCAAAAATCTGGAGGAATTGTCTGTTATGGCCCTGTGTCACCTTAAAGACTGACAAATTTGAAATTTATTGGCTTTTCTCAAATGCAGGCTGTCCTATAGTTTTGCATGACAAACCTGATAGGTTTTCAGTGATGCAAGAAGAGAGGCTTTCACGATCCTTGTGTGTGTTTTATATGCCTTCAAGTTGATTACAACTTATGGTGACCTTATGAATCAGCGACCTCCAGCAGAATTAGTTATAGACCACCCTGTTCAGATCCTGTACATTCAAGTCTGTGGCTTCCTTTATGGAATCAATCCATCTCTTGTTTGGTCATCTTCTTTTTCTACTCCCTTCTGTTTTTCCCAGCATGGTCCTTAGTGGTTCTGAATCACTCATCTTGGGAATTTGACCCCCCCTCCCAAGTTGGGAGACCAGAGAATTGCTATATGTGCCATTGCTAATACTGAATCAGACAGACAGCCAAAAGTGTTTGGAATGGGGTGGGCTAAAATAGAAACATTCTTAGGGTGCTATTGCTCTCTTTGGGAATCCAATGCAGGATTAGCAATTTTGCAGCAAATTATTTACAAATGTGCAAGTAGCTATTAAATAGGCCACTGGAAGAGTCCATCCAAAATGATATTATACTGTTATCACCACCTCTAGGATTTTCTCATCTCTCAGGGAAGTAGGGAACACGCAAGAATGTATATGAAACAGAGGTTTTTTAACAGCAGGATCCAAGCCCCTCTGCAAATAGCTTCCCCACACTCAAGATGCCATAGAAATGTGTTGTTTTTGCACAGAAGGAAACTAGTCTGGGAACTATATTTGGTGGCTTTGCAGAGTTTCACTTATTGCTTCTTAATGCCAACTACGATGGCAGCCCAGCCCTGCAAAGTGTTGGCACATCACACAAAATTCTGTTTTTTCCTCTTGAGAAATATAACATAGATCTGTAACTGCAATTTTATGCAAACTTCAAGATAATCAAATAAAAATTATAGAGATTTCAATAGTGTGATGGGATGCCTTCTGCCAAGTAGCCTGATGTATTCTAAACAATTAGAACATGCAAGAACTTTTAAGAAGGAGACTTAAAAAACACATCTAGGAATCTGTGGTTTTAAACCAAAGTGAGATGCAGTCATTTTGTATGGTACTTTGTTTTAAATCCTATGAGATTTTACCAAGGTGTTAACACACACTTGAGAAATTGTCCCCAAACTACCATACACAGGCACCATTTTGCTAACCCAAACAAAAACTTAAATGCTTTTTTTTTTTAATGTTAAAACCTTCCATGGAATTTTGCAGAGCAGCCTAACAGTTTAGTTGTCTTCATACATTTGCACAAATGTAGTTTGTAATTATTTTTCAAAAGAGTTTAACTTTTCCTTTGGTGCCCAAAGAAAAAATAAAGCTTTAAAATTCTTCTGGAAAATAAACACCACAGATATGTATTTACATGGCGGAATGAACTTGCAGTCAAAATAAACCTCCCTTGCCAAGATGATTTTTACAAATGTGTTCAGGAGAAGCCTTAGCCTTCAGTTAGTCAGGTGGTGGGGTTTTATGGGGGGTTTTTTGCTAGAAGGGGAAATATATATATTTCACAGACTGAGACATTGCTATATTCACTAGTCTCCTGGTATACAATTAAACATGCAAAGAGTTTTAACCGCTTAAGGTGTTGGACTATGACCTGGGAGACCAGGGTTCAAATCCCCACACAGCCATGAAGCTCACTGGGTGACCTTAGGCCAGTCACTGCCTCTCAGCCTCAGAGGAAGGCAATGGTAAACCACCTCTGAATACAGCTTACCATGAAAACCACATTCGTAGGGTCGCCACAAGTCGGAATCAACTTGAAGGCAGTCCATTTCATTTTTCAAGGAGGGGGAGACACATGAAGAGAAGGAATGTTCCTTCTTTTGATCGCCTACCCTCCACAATTCCCACCTATACTTGCTCCAGCAGAAATTCTGAGCAGAGGCTGAGACACTATCAGCTTGGGGGGAGGGGACCTTCCAAGGCCAATTTGCCTCCTTCACCGTTGTCTTGCAAAGGGAATGGGAAAAGAGGATCCTGTTAAAGCTAAATGGAACTGGCCTTGCTGGAGCTCACACCGTCTGTAATCACCACTCCCCAAATTCAGCTTTTTCTCAATCCTCACCTCCACTTTCTACTCATCCCATTCGTCCAGCTCTCTCTCTTCCCTCTGCACCCACACACCCATCTCCTAATGAACTCACCAACACACACAGCCATGTTCAATGCAGTGACACTACCACACTAGTTTGTTTTAAAAGGGTTTCTCAAAAGACACTCCAAGATTAGTAAGTTTGTGAGCATGATGGCAATTCTGGGTTCAATATGCCTAGCATCACGAATCCAAGGACTAAGAACTCCAGGGTTATTGGGGAGTTTATACAAAAAAAAATACTTGGAAGTTTTTAAGCACTTTTGGCTTCATTTTCATTTTATTCCATCAAACCACATTTGGTCAAACAACAATATAGACTTTAAAAAAAATGTGTTCCATTCCTTCCTATTCATCTCCCTGTCACTATGTGCCTCCAGGAAAGCTATTGAGTACTTACCAATTCCTGCCCTTTTGGCACATCACCCAGTGTTCCATTGGTTGAAACAGCTTCCTCACTTGCAGGAATGCTTTTATCAGGTTGCTTCCCTTCATTTTTGGCGATTCCTCCATGACCAGGTAGTGCAACTTCCCCGACGCCAAGAACATCCTCTTTATATTTCTTCACAAAGTCTTCCATCAACTTTATTTCACTCTCTGAGAGGCCCCGGCAGCGGGAAGGATCCTGGTCATAAACAGGAAGTTGTCTTATCAATCTCCTGCGACGATAATAAGCACCTTCTGTACCAGACACTGGCTGCATTTCTTTCGAAATCAGTTCCATGTACTGGGTAGCCTGATTTACCGGGAAGAAACAAGAACAACCATACATAAAGTGGCATTTACAGATAAAATAAGGAAAGAGTATGTCAGCTCTATCAAGCACACATTTTACTCTAAAGGGCTGTACATGTCCATGACCATGCCTATCATCTTGCTTCAAATGTCACCCTCTGTGCAACACAGCAGATGTCTCAGATCTTTAGGGTTTCTCCCCTGCATCCCAACCCCAGGACTTTGCACTGACTCTCCTAGTACCAGTCAGGACTCTATCAGTGGTTCTTCACCATGTATTATACAGCTACCCTTCAGGACTTTTGTGCAACTGGGCTATGTGTCAGATTTAGTCAGAAGCATCCTTTCATGGTGCAATACCAGAGCTTGGAAAAGTTACTTTTTTGAACTACAACTCCCATCAGCCCCAGCCAGCATGGCCACTGGATAGGGCTGATGGGAGCTGTAGTTAAAAAAAAGTAACTTTTCCAAGCTCTGTGCAATACACATATACCAACCATGCAGCAGAGATACTGTATCACAGCGGAGGGCCTTCAACATGTTGTTGGTCTACAACCCCCATCATCCTGGACCATTGGCAATGCTGGCTGGGACTAATGTGACCTGGAGTCTGACAATATCTGCCAGACCACAGATTCCCCATCCCTGCTGTATCATGTCAATTCTTTTTTCAAATTTTACAATATTTACATACTCTTCTTCAGGAAAGTTGATTCCAGAGCAGTTTTACACAATTAAAGTACTAGAACACCAAAAAAAGACAAATGGCAGATAAAAACAAAGCATTCAGCAAAATTTATAGACTGCCTAAAAATATGGAAGCCTGAGAGAAAAGGAGTCTTTGGAGTGCAGGTGCCGGGTGAGCCTCCCTATGGAGAGCATTTCAAAAACGAAGGCAAGATGGACAAAAGAGCATATGTCTGGTTATCATTCACGTAACTGGCTGAATATCAAAACATACTGTTCTTACCAAAATCATAGTAATTGTATTCTGAAGATGGTCTGAAGCTTCAAGACTATATTCAAGAGGCAGCTCCATATATAACACATTACAGTAGTGCAATCAAAAGGGCACTAGGGAACAGCTATGCGTGTTCCACTTGCGGTCAAGCAAACCTGAGTGAAAGCCCCTTTCACTCAACATGGGGAAAGGGAGGGACTGAGTGGACAGAGCAACATGCACAGAGACAGTGTGGGTGGGGCTTGCATGAACATTTGTGCTTAATCAAAAGCCTGAACACACCTCTTGCCAACATCCTCAAGCCACACCAACTGTAACCCATTCCATTAAAATCAGACCAGATTATGCTCTATTAACACCTGGAGACTGCTACAAATAAGGCATCAGGATCTAAGCAAAAGTGTGCTATTTTATTTTAAAGTGTCTCATAAACTTGTCACAGCAGGTTTCTGAGAATTCTGGGATGACTCTCTGTGGGACAAATTGGAACAAGCCCCAGACCAGTCAGAAGAAATAAGCTTTTTTAAAAAAAAGTTAGGACTTCCTTTCTGCTGCTCTCAGCCTGCTGACAATATCCCTTACTCCTGCCAGATATGGAGGACACAGATGCCCTGTCTTTGCCCCACCCTGGCCTAAATTTGATTGACAATCCAGAAACACAATTGATTAAGAAAGAGTCCCAGCACACATCACGTATCACAAAAATTAAAGGTTTGAGTCCAAAACTTCAATTTCCACTAACCTTTTTGGCATCCCTATGCTATTGGAGGTCACTGATTCATAGGGTCGCCATAAGACAAAATAGACTTGAAGGCACATAACAACAACAACAACAACAACAAAGTGTCTTGCAAATATTAAGTATATGCCTGGAGAGATGCTTCCTATTTATGAAAGATTACATTCAAGTGGTTGCTAATATTTAGCTGGCTAAAAGCCACGAAGAGGCAAGCTTGTTAACAGTTAATCACCAACTGCAATGCATTATAAACTGCCACGTATGGCACAAACAGCACTTGGGTGAGATGTAAATGATTCTCATTTAGTCCTTAGGGGGAAACAGAAAGAAAACTTATTCAGGGCTGTATATTGTCTGGAATGTCTTCCATTTACCATTTCATAAAGGCATGATTTAACCTAAATAAACTAATATATAAATCATTAACTTCCTGAGCTTATACCTTCGACACCCCCCTTCCAATCCCTACTGCTTTTTTGAGGGCCAAGCAGCGGACAGCTTGTGGCAGAGAGGGGCTACGAGCACTAGGGATCATTGGCTAGGGACAAGCAAATCTGTTCAATTTCTGTTTCTCATTTTTCCAGACTTAAATTCAGTTCTCTGCACTTCCCACATCAGTTTGCAAGTACTCACAAAAATTCATCAGCATTGTAATACCAGCTTCTCCTAATATACATGTGTATGCAAATTTGCCAAATATAAACATTTTTGCATAGCAATTTTCCTCAACAGAATGCATTTCTAAATGCTATTTCCACAAAAATATGCCTTTTTATGCACACTTTACCCGAGCATATGCATTTTTGTACACATTTCCTGGTTGTATAACTGCACTGAAAAATTTGGAGAAATGTGAATTTTGAAGGAAGACTGTGTGTTGGTTCACGTATTGTTTCAGAAAGTGTGAATGAGATAAATTTGCTTTTAGATGCAAACTGAATTGGATTTCTTCCCTATCACTCAGTGATCAACCCATTTTATTACTCAAACACACACACCAATGCTACAAAAAAGAATGAAAAAATTCTGCACTTGATTTAGAACTCTGTTTCTCAAATTGTGCAAGATTTTGCAAGTTTGTTGGTAATCAGTTAGCTATTGGCTTGTCATTTATAGGTGGAGACAACAGGCTGGTCTTATTCAAGATTAACATTTGCAAGGGATACTGGGCATTGTCAGCACAGTTTATTTATGTAACTGAGCTGAAAAGAGAGAGAATTTGCCCAACAGGGAGTTTTTCCTATTGTAGTGCGAATTGTTCAGAGGCAGCCAGCTAGCCATTCACCATTCTTTTAGAAAACCGGCTTCCAGCTGAATTCAATTTATTCCGTTCTGGTCAGCATTTGCCTAACAAGCCACACAAACTTTAGGGCATACGTTAAACACCTAGGTAGGCCAAATAATTAATTGCTTGAGATAACTCATTAGGGCTTTTACAAAAGATCTGTTTCTCAGAAGTTGAAACAACATGCCTGATAAATTTGCACAATCAAAGCCAGTTAACAGGAGGGAGGCCTTTTGTGACTGATGAAGTACAATATTTATTCAGTATACCTATCAAGCGATACACAAAAAGTGTCTATGTCATTGCAGAAAATTAGGCCTGTGCAAATTCTGCACTGTTTGAGCTGGGATGGAGAGCAAATTTGTTCAGTCCACGTTTTGAAGCAAACAGACATAATTTGCTGGTATCGCACATATATGGATCAGAATTCAGCTCTCAGATTACATACTTCTCTGAATTTCACAGAACATATTATACGGAAAGTGGGTGTGGACCAAGATGAAGGAGGTGTGAAAACTGGAAGGAGAAATATCAATAATTTAAGATATGCAGACAATACCATACTACTAGCAGAAACTAGTGATGATTTGAAACGAATGCTGATGCAAACTAAAGAGGAAAGCACAAAAGCAGGACTACAGCTGAACATCAAGAAGACTAAAGTAATGACAACAGAAGATTTATGTAACTTTAAAGATGACGAGGACATTCAACTTATCAAGGATTATCAATACCTTGGCACAATCATTAACCAAAATGGAGACAATAGTCAAGAAATCAGAAGGCGGCTAGGACTAGGGAAGGCAGCTATGAGAGAACTAGAAAAGGTCCTCAAATGCAAAGATGTATCCCTGAACACCAAAGTCAGGATCATCGACTTGAAGGCACATCACACTCACACTGAATTTTGCAATATAGTTTCAGTTTTAAAAATGTGGATTTAAAAAAAAACAAATTCGCAAAAAAGAATGGAATGGACCTACAATGCAGTACATTAAAACAAATGACATGGTATACAAACAGGTTGGTGTGTCCATCCCTAGTCGGAGCTGCGGGAAAGATATGGTGACCGGTCATTCATTTCAGTAGAAATACCACAGACCTACTGTGTATTTTTCTCCCTGGGAAGGCAAGAGCACTTGACAGGGGCCACTGCCAGGGACATGGTGGAAGGAAGGAGGGTTAGAGACTTTGCACAGGAATTGAAAACAATTGTATCCGACTTGCATTGCAATGATAAAAATGAGGAGGATTTCAATGTGGGGCACAGCATCAGACAGCACTAACTTAGAAGAGGCATTTCCCTCATTCACATAGTAGGGATAATTCCTAAAATGCTGTGTACCTAGGGTTGCCAGGTTCCTGGCCTGAGATTGATCCTGTATCTTTAGAAGAAGAGAAAGTCAGACAAGTGCAGGTGCTCTTGCAACACTGTAGTGAGAAAAACCACAAGGTGGAATTCTCCCTCCCCCCTGCACACATTTTAAAGATACAGACGACCTCTTGGTTACCATGCCCTGCCTCCAAGAGGTCTCCTGTATCTTCAAAAGTTGTGCAGGGGGAAGGGAGAATTCCACCTTGTGGTTTTTCTCATTACAGTGTTGCAAGAACACCTGCACTTGGCTGACTTTCTCTTCTCCTAAAGATACAGGATCAGTCTCAGGCCCTGAGCCTGGCAACCCTGTGTGTACCACCCACTGGTGCTGCCCAATGCCTGCTACAACTCACATGGAGAATTGCTACAAGGCAAGCCTCACTAAAGCTTACAGAGAGTGTGTTCTTCCTCCCAGACTGAATGCCGTCATGCGTTTGATACACAACATAACCTCATAGCCTTTGACTTTTTACAATTATCATTTGTTTGTTGAGTAATCTAGGGAATGTTGCTGACATTTAAATGTATGGTGATGCATCTTGCTTTTACTTACTGGGAGTGGGGGGAAAGAAGCTTATGGAAGTAAAATTTTGCTGTTTCAGGCAATAGTTCCCTCAGTTATTTTGCAAACTTATTTTCTTTTCCTATCATCCCTGGCTAGCAAGGTCAGGGATTATGGGAGTTGTGGTTCAACATGGGGGGGGGAGGCTCCAAGTGTTATACAAGGATGTGCCAGACAGAGGCAGTTGGAGGGGGAGTCTGCAGGGAAGAGGGTTGCCTCCCAGAGGGTTGCCTCTCCTACCTCTCCAGGAACTTCTGGAGGGCACCAAATTGGCCACCCATTGTGTAAGCTACTGTTCTTCAACTTTGGGTCCCCAGATATTGATAGACTGCAACTCCTATCATCCATGACTATTGGCCATGCTCTCTGGAGATGATGGGAGTTGTCGTCCAACAACATCTGAAGACCCGAAGTTGGTTTAATCCATCAGGTTACATTAAAGAAATGTCCTTATTTTTCACTATGTTCCCCTATCACTTTGCCTACCTTTCCAGGAACAGTGGAAGACAAACACCAGTTTTTATAGACATCGCTTGGGCTAAAGCTTAAGGTGTGGGAAAGATAAAGCTATAATAGCTAGAAACAAGTACTTTAAAAAGAAGAACATTGCTTAGCTAAGTTCTTTAACTTGAACCATGCAGACATAAGCATTAGCTCTCTTCCCCTCCCCCCAAAAAGACATGAAAGATAATAGTTTTGAATACTCAAGGCTGCCTCTTAATTTGTTGAATCATGTCATTTTCACTTCCACATCTCTCTCTTGGCATGTAGAAGAGAGTTTTGAGAAACAGCTGAGAAATCACCTTTAGTCAGTTTGAAAGCAAAAACAAAGTATCTGTATTTCAAGAAAAGACATCTTAGTGTAGATCATCTCACAGCCCATATCTAAATCACATCAAGTAGTCAAATTCTTTCCCCTAAAAGTCCCCTTGTTGGCTAAACTTATTCCAGATATCTTGAATGAGGTCTCAAAATTGTGTTAAGCCTGGCAAGTCCAAATACTGGGCATACACAGGAGAGTTTGAGCTGATTTTGGAACCTGTTAAACTCTGGTCTGATGGTGTGGAAGCCATGAAGAGAGCAATGAGGGTTTTGGTTTTTCCAGCTGCAAAAGATGTTTTATGACATTTTTTGTCCTACCAGCTAATCATTCAGAAATGCTGGATATGAAAGGTTTTATCACTATGTACTAGAGTACGTGACTGAATAAATGAGACACTGATTTTTGTGTAAGAAATTATTTCCATGAAAAATATGAACATAGTCAATAGGAATCCAAAATGTTAAGGGTCATAAGAAAACAAGGATAAACGTACCAAAATACTGATAAAATATTAAACAAAACATGTAAACGATGTGTACTCAAGTTCAGAGGCAGTACTCATTTTAACAAAGATAGGATATCAACTTCCTGAATTCTTCATGTTTATATATAGTAGGAGAATAATAAAGGCACTTACTGCAATCACAGGAACTTTGAGGGGCTTAAATAGCTTCCCTGCCCCAAATAAGCATTGGGTCAAAATGTGTTCCAAATGCCAAGAAAAAGCTCAAAGTCATGGCCACCCACCCACCCCATCCACACATCCACTTGAGGAAGGACTGTAGCTCTGGTTTGAAATGACCATGTGTAAGTTACAAGCATGCCGAGGGCCTACCTGAAGAAAACCTAGGAAGTTCCAAGGGAAGAGAAAGGTTTGAAGCAGTGATTGAATGACAGTAGATGAGTGCTTTTGACCCATCCAGGATCTGGTGATAAGAAAAGCCTGAAGAAACCCACTGTAAGGAATCATTTAAAGGCAAAAAATCCTCCACACACAGTCCCGTAGCCAGGGGGAAGACAAATGGGGGCACTGCCCCTCCTCAACCCCCCCAAGATTTTTGAGAGAAATTGTCTTCTTTTTAATGTGTGACATGACAATGACAATCTCCATTTAAAGAATGACAGCTTGTTTTAAGAACAAGAGTAATTTAAGAATAGGACCCTCTGAAAAATTCAATAAATAAGGCAGGGCGGGTGCACAACAAAAGCCTCATCCAGAAGTGCCCCCAAAGTCTGCTCATTCAGGATTTTCCCTAACTGAGGGTGGATTTTTCATGACCGCAGTCACCCTACAATTACTTAAGTCATCCTAAAAAAAAACAGCCTGTATAGTAACATAACCCTTAGTTAAATATTAGAACTTTGTATTATGGGCTCGAGTTATACTATTAGCATGTGTTTTTAAATTGGTATATTTGCGTATTTGTTTTTAATGTTTTTAATTGTTGTAAACTGCCCAGAGAGCTTTGGCTATGGGGCAGTATACAAATGTAATAACTGATAATAATAAAATAAACAATAATAATACTCTACTTCTTGGACTTTCCTTTGCTCTGCTTTTCAGTTTCAGTTGTGTTTGCTACCTAGCCCGCAATAAAGAAGCATGTTTGCTTGCAGTAAGAAGTAAGAGTTTGTTTATTCTGCAGTTATTATAATGAGTCTCCTCTAGGATGCACACCTTAACATAGTGAGGGGGTTTGAGATGTCAAAGAAGCTGAGAGCAATGTCATCAGGAGACTAGACCAGAGGCTAGACTCCTAGCAGTGGCACCCAGGGCGGAATGGTCAAAGCTGAGACACCAGACTAAGAAGCATCCAAACTCAGAGGAAGGCAATAGTAAACCACCTCTAAATACCTCTTACCATGAAAACCCTTTGAACAGAGTATCCAAAATGCAACACGAGTGCTGTTGGAGGACGCTGATTCTTAGGGTCGCCATAAGCCGTAATCGACTTGAAGGCATATAACGACAACATTATATCGTGTAGAGCAGGACTTGTGCTTATAGCTAAAGGGTGCAATAAAGAAATAACTTAAAGTGATTTGAAACAATGGCTACCTTTTACTCTTTTAAAACACTCACTATACTTATAATCATAATGGCTATTTTTTCTTCTTTTTCTTGAGTACTTGAGGGCAAAGGATGCAAACAGCCCGAGAGAACTGACTATCCTACTCTGCAGTTGCAGATGTTGACTCAGCACCTCTTCCTTGTCTCCTCCCCCTTATATTGATTTCTCCTTTGCACCTCTGAATCCTGCGAGAGCGGGGGGGGGACAAGGGCTGGACCTTGACTTCCCCCTCTGACTGAGGGGGACTGTCTGTCTGGGCAGGTGTGGGAAACTGCTGGATGTCTGGCTGGGAATCTTCCAATTGGTCAGGGTCTCCTCTGCCACTGGAGTGGGGGGAGCGTGCCTTCAACAGTGTCCTCTGACAGCTCTCCCTGCATTCCCACAGGGAAAGGGGGAAGCTGGGGATGCTGCAAGACCTCCTTCCTCAAACCCTCACTCAAGTCCTCAAAGTCAGAGTCCTTCTCCTGCAAGCCCTCCCCCCTGACTTGGGTCACAACACAACCAGTAAAAAGTCCAATTGCTTTCCACAATTAGTTTCCAATTGCTTAGTTAGTCCTTTATACAGCAGCCAGTTAAAAAGCTTTCCCTTGATTGTCCAACAGGAAAGAAAATCTAAAGGTTAGGAACAAGGCAAAAAGGAGAGACTCTCAAAGAGGATTTAACAAACACATCCTAAAGTAATTAATTTTCTCTCTGCCCTTCCTAAACCTGTAGTATGGATAAGTTTGTTTTTCAGGTGGAATCTAAAACTGAGATACCGAATGCAGCATCAAAGCCAAACTCAGAACCTCACTGTCATTACCAAAGTAGTTCAGTTCATGAAGAATCAGAACACAGGGACAGACCACAGGTGAAAGAGGATTGTAGCTATAGGCAAAGTCAAGCTTTTGAGCTGGGTATTCCTGGGGTTCTCTTAAAAAAGGGTGAGACAGTCCAAGCGATTAAGAACAAAATAAGAGCTTGCTGGATCAGGCAGTGGCCCATCTAGTCCAGCATCCTGTTCTCACAGTGGCCAACCAGATGCCCAAGGAAGCCCACAAGCAGAACCTGACTGCAAGAGCACTCTCTCCTCCTGCGGCTACCAGCAATTAGTTTTCACAAGCATACTGCCTCTGACTATGGTGGCAGAGCATAGCCATGATGGCCAGTAGCCATGAATAGCCTTATCCTCCATGAATTTGTTTAATCCTCTTTTAAAGCCATCCAAATTAAACTTGGATTATGTAAGATTCATGTAAGCTAACACACTCTCTGGATGGAAGAGGAGTGAGGAGGAAGGTCATTGTCTTTCCCTTCCTCTGGCCTGATCTTCATGTCCTCTCCATCAGTGTATGTGTGTGTGTGAGAGAGGAATTGGCTGACACTATGCACCTCTCCCTCCCTCACACCCCACCTGGAAATGTGGCTGCCTCACCTAACAAGAAAGACTGGCTACAAGTTTGTCCACATATCATTCTGAAGTGACCCAGTCTTAGAAGCCTACATATACCCATTTTCTGTTTGTAGACCAGCTCCTAATTACTTAAGTTTCCTTCTGATAGCAAAAGGAAGTTGCATAGATAAATGACAGGGGCCTTCCCAAGGAAGGAGGCAATAGCTGGAACCAGTTTAGTTGGAGGATCGCCTTATCCCATATATGCCCATTTGACCACTTCAATCTGCAGAACTAGTACTTTTACAAGTGCCACATAATGTTTGTTTCAGACTTGCAAGGAATCAGTCCTTCAGTGTGGCAGGACCGTGAACTTTGGAACTCCCTGCCATTTGATAATAGGCAGGTGCATTTGCAGTACTGTTTTCAATGCCTGCTAAAACACTTTTTAAAAAAATCAAGCCTATCCTGTGATGTAAATTTGACATATATTTTAATAAGTAATTTTATTTCATAATGTACACAGTTAAAACTGCTGATTTTATTTTTTTGGTATGCAAATTTGGTTTTTCATTATTTATTTATCTGAAATATTTCTATCCCATCTTTCTACCCTGTAATAGGGCACTCAGGGCAGCTTACAATAAAATCGAACACATACATAATAAAATTGTACACAACAAAGATCACAAAAGTAAGTAAGTAGTTTCAAGGACAGAACCAGCACTTTGAATTGGTCACAGAAACAAATTTGGAGCCAGTGGAGTCGATAAAGCACAGGGGTGATATGCTTCCTGCGCTGTGCTTCAGTTAACATTCTGGCTGCTGCATTTTGAACCAACTGTAATTTCCGAACCGTTTTCAAAGGCAGCCCTTTGTCAACAGTAATCAAGCCTCAATGTCACCAATGCATGTGTCACTGTTGCCAAGTCAACTGCTTCCAGGAATGGGCACAGCGAGTAGACCAATTTGAGTTGGCTAAAAGCACTCCTGGCTACTGCAGCCACCTGATATTCAAGCAGCAGGGCAGGATCCAGGAGGACTCCCAAACTGCAGACCTGCTTCTTCAAGGGGAGTGCAACCCTATCCAGAATAGGTTGCAAGCCTATCCCTGGCACAGTTTTTCCCTTGACCAGCAACACTTCCATCTTGTCTGGATTAAGTTTCGGTTTGTTAGCCCACATCACAGCCTCCAGGCACCAGTTTAGGATGAGCACTCCCTCCCTGCACTCAGGTGGTAGGGAGAGACAGAGTTGAATGTCATCACCATATTGATGACGTTGTACTTCAAATCTCCGGATGACCTCTCCCAGTGGTTTCATATAAATGTTAAAGAGCATGGGAAACAGAACTGTGGAGGTGAAAGATGACAATGTGTGTGTGTGTGTGTGTGTGTGTGAGAGAGAGAGAGAGAGAGAGAGAGAGAGAGAGAGAGAGAGAGAGAGAGAGAGAGAGCATGAATACTGTGTTTGCACTTGGCACACAAAGTGGCCTTCACCACCCTCTCTGGCTGCTGTGCTGCATTTGCAGTATTTTAACTTTTTTGCATCTCGGGAAAATGTTTGCTTGGGTGAGTGTCCCTTAGTTGGTGGCAGGGCAGGGTCCGGGAGGTGATGAAGTGAGAGAGATTGTGCTTGCTGGCTGAGGGGGGTGGGGTTGCACTTGGTTTGACGTGCAAAGATCTGAGTAGTGGCCTCTGCTTCCCTCCCTCACCAGTGGAGAGACCACCATTGCTATCTTATGGATAAAAAGAATTATTCTACTACTTCTGTATGCGTGTGTTTATTTGTAATGTTGTTTTAGGCTACTTAGTTGTGCAGCAGCCAAGGCCAGCACCTTGTAGGCTTTTTTTAAGTAACTGAAATGTAATTGTAGTGATTACCTCTGAGAAAATGTAAAGTAATCAGTTACTTTCAGAGCAATTGTAATTGTAACGGTAATTACTATTTTGGTCCATGTAATTGTAACGGTAATGTATTACTTTTTAAAAGTAATCTTCCAAGGTCTGCCCCTGTCTGATGCCTGGTGTAGGTCATCAAGCAGGGCGACCAAGGCAGTCTCTGTTCCATGACCAGGCCTGAAGCATGATAGAAAAGGGTCTAGATAGTCGGATTCATCCAGGGAAACTTGGAGCTGCGCAGCCACTACCTTCTCAACCACCTTGCCCCAAAAGGGGAGATTAGAGACTGGGCAGAAGTTGTTAAGATCCACAGGGTCTAACGAAGGCTTTTTAAACAAAGGTCTTATCACAGCCTCCTTCAACAATGTTGGCATAGAACCTTCCCTTAGGGAGGTGTTAATCAAATATGCCAACCAGTCAGCCACTCCTAGTCTGGCAAATTTGATTAAGCAGGATGGGCAAGGGTCAAGCGAACAAGTAGTGGCCCTCGATTCTCCCAGAGTCCTGTCCACATCCTCAGGCTTTACAAGCTGAAAAGTATCCATAGAAAAATGACCAGAGGACACTTCGGGGACATCTGGCACAACTGTAGTTAATGAGCAGTCCAAGTCAGTCTGAATGTGAGCAATTTTACCTGCAAAGTGCCTCGTAAACATGTCACAACAAGCGACTGAGGGCTCAGAGTCTAATGTAGGGCCAAACCCAAAAGACCCCGGACCACCCGGAAAAGCATCATCGGATGACACTGAGCAGATGCAATGGTGGCAGGGAAGTGAAATTTCTTCACATGATAGACTCGAAAATGAGCTCTAGCCCGTGTTCGGTCGGAAGCAGATTGAGGTTTTCTCCATCACCGCTCTAGCTGTTGTCCCTGCTGTTTCATCAGGCCCAAGGTTCAAGTAAACCAAGGTGTATTATGGGCCTTCCCTGGTGGGAGAGGGTGCTTTGGAGCAATCCACTGCCCGGGTCACCTCCATATTCCAGAGTTTGACCAGGGCTTATTTCCAGCCATGCTGGGAATATCCCCCAGAGCATTCAGGAAACCATCCAGGTCCATGAGTCTCTGGGGGCGGACCATCTTAATCGGCCCTTCACCCCTGTGAAGGTTACCAGGAGCACAAAGTCTAAACCTTGTCAGGTGGTGATCTGTCCATGACAACAGAGTTACTAAGAACCTCTCCACCCTCAGATCACCCTCTTCCTGTCCCGAACAAAACACAAGATCAAGTGTGTGTCCTGCCCCATGCGTTGGTCCAGATGATATTAGAGACAGTCCCATGGTTGTCATGGCAGCCATGAAGTCCTGAGCTGGACCTGTGAGTATGTTGAAGTCACCCAGAACAGCCAGCCTGGGGAACTGCAATGCCAACACCAAGACCAGCTCAACCAGCTCACGGAGGGAGACTCTTGGGCAGTGGGGTGGATGGTATACCAACAGAATCCCCACTCTGTCTCCCTGACCCAACACCAGGCACACACACTCAAAACTGAAGGTGTTAGGGACAGGGAAGATGGATTCTCTGCAGACAATTGCGACCCCACCTCCCCATCCCCTGGATCTAGGCTGCTGGAGTGCCACAAAACCTGGTGGGCAGAGCTGGGAGAGACCTACTCCGCCTTGGTCATTTAGCCAGGTTTCGGTAATACATGCAAGGTCAGCTCATTCACCCAGGATTAAGTCCTGAATTAAAGTGGTTTTATTAGTCACTGACCTTCCATTCATCAGGAGGACAGTAAGATCCAGGGAGTTTCCCACATAGCTACCAGTGTCCTGAGGGTTGGAAGGGGGACCAGAAGGGATGCAAGCACGAAGATGTCTTATATCCCTTCCCCTGTAACGGCCAGTCTGCCTCCCACCGCTATTACATCCCCTGCCCAATATTACCCCAATGCCAGGCCCCTGACTACTCCTACCCCGACACATGTTAAAAGGAGACTGATACTGAAAAATTAAATTAAAAAGAAAAAAGAAAAGTTAAAATAAATGAATAAAACCCTCTTATGTAGTTCCTAATAGCAAGCCAAATTCCTGCTTCCCCTCTCTCCTCCCCCAGCAATTTATGTAACCCCATTTGCTGTCTTAGTAAACCTCTCAACAGCACCTCCGTGTTGGTTGTTATAGACAAGAGAGGGTTCCACAACTACCTGCTTCGCATTGGGTGATTCCTTGATAACTCCGAGTGCTGCGCTAAGTGCGCATTTAGAGACACACTTTGCACACGCCAAGGCTCTTGCCTTGGCTGGAGGTGGCTCTCACGAAGGGGAGCTCTCTCCCCCACCCTCCGGCAGTTGTCTTCTCCCTTGTTAGCCCTGACTGGCTTCAGCTGGCACCCAAGGCCTTGCAGGGAGTAGCAGCTGACACCTGAGGAAGCCTGCAGATGGAGTTTTGCAGGAGGCAACAGTAGCAAGGTGTACATTCTGCTGGGTTTCTCTCACCTTTCCTTTTAACTTCTGATTTGATTGGTAATTCTAATGTGTATATACATATAATGTAAACTGCGTAGAGTTGATGATTAAGTGGTATATAAATCCTGTAAAATAAAAGTAAATAGTTGGTATTGCCAGAGATCAACTTGATCTCTTCTTTGCCAATTCTGCAGAAGGCAAAACTTGCTCTTGTTAATTTTTAGAAACATATTCATTGATACCCACATCTGGAGATACAACACTGGCATGCATCAATCCGTATTCCAAGTGTTCAAAGTAAAACCTTTATACTAAACTTCCCAAAATCAGCCCATCCAACTATGCCATTCTAGGTTACAAAGAAACCTACCTTGAATATATATACGACTGAATGCCTGTGCTTGTTCATTCATTTAAAAACAGAGGGGTAAGTTAAAAATTTAAGTGGTTTAAGAACATAAGAGCAGCCCTGCTGGATCAGGCCAAAGGTCCATGTAGTCCAGCATTATGTTCTCACAGGGGCCAACCAAATGTTTATAGGGAAGCCTACAAGCAGAACCTGAGCAACAGGTTTACTTTTGAGGTATATGGGGAAATTTTTTTTACTTTCCACCTCACAGAGCTAGCCACCAGGTACTCCAACTAGGAGTTGCCCAGATATTTTCATGATATGCAATATGAATAAGCAGAGATCAATATTACTACCTGATTGACTGTTCTAGATTCTTGGGCTACCTATCTCTGCTGTCATTATCTATTGAACGATTTTACACATTGCAGAGTCAGCCCCAGAACTCCATATTGGTTTCCAAGAAGACTGGGCCAGTCCCAGACCACTCTGCTATGCATCCCTGCCCTCTTTTCAAGAGCAACAGATGTATTTTGTGATTAAGACATGCTATAGAAGATCGACAGGTGTCCCAATAATTTCAGCTTCATTCCTTTCATGTGACAATGAACTTTTACAAACATGCAGATTTAAGTTGAACTGTAACTTTAGAAGGTCAACCAAAGCAACTCTAGGATACTTTCTTACATAAGGTGCCTCTTTTTGACCTCTGTCTGTTCTTAAACATCACCAGCTCCTCATGTTAGCAGACAAGGATAGACAATAGCACTGGGCCATCGTTGAAGTGTCTGATTTCAGAATTCGGGCCCATTTACATGGAAAGCATAGTGGAGAAAGCAACCATTATAAAGTCCTATGTGTTAAGGATTTATAAGCATCTCCTCTACTAACAGAGCAAACCAAATCATGGGAAGCCGCTGGGAGAGGTGCCAGGGGAGAAGGAGCCAGCAGAAAGTTCCATGACATCCACTCCCCATTTGGGAGGTGACAGGCCGGCTAAATGCCGGCTCAGTCAGGAGCCATGTATGGGGGCCGGAAAAGCAAAAGCCAGCTCCCACGAATACCCCTACTGGGGAATAAGCATTCCCCACTGACCACCTGGACTGGGACCCACGGGAACACTCTGAATGAGAGGAGGATGCCACAGAAGTCTCCCTGGCTCCTCCTCTGCCACACCCCTGGAAAACCCCATTTTTGGGCCTTCTGCTGGCTCTCCATCCACCAGGCTAGCTGTCCCTAGGAGACCCCCGGCTGAGCTGGCAGAGTCCCAACAGTGTTGTGGCTGAGCTGGGACAAGGGACTCCCGCCAGCAGAGTTCGGCAGTGCTGGGAGCCTGCTGGCTCAACCGGGGGTCTACCACATAAGTCCCCCCAGCCTGGCGCAAATACTAGCTGCGTTGCGCCCTAAGGCATTATCATAATATTCAACTCCAGTGTAAGGAAAATGGAGTTTCATGTTCAGCTGGACAAAATTTTGCATGTTGATAAAAGTTGAACAGATTTTGTTTGTACACCAAATCTAGAATTTTCAAGAGTAAGATTAAAAGGGCTTGTTAACCAGCAACTACATAACTATTAGCTTGCCAAACCTAAATATTATTTATGAAAGCGACCTATTTCTCCCTTGGAACCACTACAGCCAACATATAAATACATGCTTCTTACTGTAGATGGGGGCAGCATCACAAGTCTTTTCAAAACAGCAGGTAGAACACAGCAGCTTTACCTCTAAATTCCTGAAAACTAGATAAAAGGGGAAATCTCCTCCATTGTACACTAAGCCCTCATACAGCAGACTGAACCAAGTATCACATATTGCTTATAAATCACATTGGCTTTGAAACAGGAACTTCCAAAGTACTCAATTCCATGTTGTTCAGCAGATTAATTCAAGGGAACATTCAATGATCCCTAGGTTGTATATAAAGGGGAAAGCATACCATTCCTTGGACATATTTTTTCAGAATGTACAACATTCTTTGCCAATAAAGAGCCATTCATTCCCACTAGATTTTTCAACACTGAGCATTTTCCAGAGAATCTGCTACCTAAATGTTGCATTATTTACTTAGAAATAAGTAGTTGACTTATCTTTTTGGTAATAAATATGATTTTGCTCCTCCTCATTGTTTTGCTTATCCACAACAGCAAAATGGGCCACATTCACACTGTACATTTATTCCACTTTAAACAGTCAGGGTTCCCCTCCCCCCAAGAATCCTGGGAAGTGTAGTTTGTGAAGGGTGCTGAGAGTTGTTAGGAGACCCCTATTCCCCTTACAGGCTTACAATTCCCAGAGTTTCCTGGGAAGAGGGATTGACTGTTGAACCACTTGGTGAATTGTAGGTCTGTGACGGGAATAGGAGTCTCCTAACAGCTCTCAGCACCCTTCATAAACTACACCTCCCAGGATTCTTTGGGGAAACCATGACTGTTTAAAGTGGAATAACAGTGGAATAAATGTATGGTGTGAATGTGACCTCGGTCTCAGGAGTCAAGAAAATTAATTATTGGGTAGGGTGAGATAACATTGTAACCCATCCTTTATACAGGAGATTTTGAAATGCAGTAATTTACTAAATCTGAGTTTATAATTTCATGTATTAAGCATGATTAAATACTGTCCAATACAAGTTTTCTCCAGGTCTCGATTCAAAGTTCATTTGTCTTCAAGTTTCTCATAGCAATTTTGTCTACATAGGCATAGGATATGTGCATACTATTGTGTGTGACTCTGTGTCCTCTGGATGGTTATGGTCAGCAATATTTCTGTCCACTGCACAGATGGTAGCATTGGCTTCTTTCTGTACATCAACAATTTCTATTATTTTCATGAGGAAACAGTTTTTGCAGTACTTTTATTCTTTAAAGTCCTGAATAAGAGCAGGAAGATGGTTTTACATGCAATTTCTGTGTTTGTATTTTAAGTTTAGAAAAAGTTTGTATAATTCACACAAGGTTTTCTGAAGGATACTTTATGGATATTACCACTAATTTGTGATTTTGCTATACATTAGCAGGGATGGGCAAATCTGGCACTGTCAGTAACACTTTGCAATATGTTCCACCTCTACTACTGACCACCAAGTATGTGAGGCATGAATCACGTTATGATCACATGCTTGTGTACTGTGTTAAGAAGATGTTATGAGAAAAGGTGTTTGGAAGGGAGAAGAGACAGATTGGAGATGCTAGGTTTTATAGCATCTATTTCGACCCTATGTGCTTTGAAATGTTTCAAGAGCATGGTTTCCAAGCGCACATTATGATAAGTGATCTTACCAGCTTCTGAGTCAATCCAGGTGGAGCCCATTCATATGTAACAGTGTCAAATGTTGGATCTTTCCGTGACACGATAGGATTAGTGACAATCATACGGTTCCTTTTATAGATGCGAACTCCATCACCTCCTTTCACCCGGGTGGTTAGCGAAGAATATTTTGAATCTGAAAGCAAGCGGCCAATTTTCCGATCATCTTCTGCATCAGAGCTCAGGCTGTGATCTTCCTGGCTGCATTTGCATAACTTGCATATTTTCCTGCGGGAGACAAAAATGAGGTCATCCTTCGATTTAAGCTGGACCCCAAATAGGCATGTGTTCTTTTAGAGGCTCAAGAATGAACTTTAGAAAACACCAAAGGTTAAATTTCAAAAAGGATCATGACATAGGACAAAAGACCTTTGTTGGCAAGAACTCAAGTGTGTAAGCTATGGACTAGTGCAATTTGCAATGGTGTGGAATATAAAACTGTAAAAATCCACACTGCAGAGACCCTGGAGGAAAAGCTACAGGCCACACAGACCAAGTGCTATGAATGCAGCTAGCGATTCTGATTTTGTAAAGGAACACCTGAAAGAGGAGCACATGAGTCTCATTGATTGCTACAATGAAGAACATCCAGTGTCGAGTCTTCAATATCCATATACAAGCGCAGCTGCAGAAATGTGCTACAATCCAAGGTTCATTATTTTCTAATATTGTATCATGAGAAAACATTCACAAATTTGAAGAATTCCTGGGTTTTTCTGTCCCAATTACAAAGCTAAACATACTATTACAAGGTTTGGGATTCAAGAAACAAAGTCATTTTTGACTGCTGATGCTATCTAATTATATATTTATTGTATTCGATTTGTGTTGTGCATTGCCTAGACAACTAGGTTAAGAGGCAACCAATAAATGTAAATAATTTACAGCACTCAAGCAGAGTTGCACAGAAAGTATGTGTGTTTCATTCTTCTGACATTAAGAATGCACAAAAAGAAAAAAAAGAGAAGAAAAGAAAAGATTGTGGACGTTTCAGTTTATCATAGGCTTTATGAGATGGGGGGAGCAGAAGATATGACAGTTCTGCAGTTTGCTAAGATTAACTATAAGGAAATATATTAGTGTTGGTACCCTGGCTTTAAATCTTTCTCCTTCCTTACTGGCTGTCCACAATGAAGTAACTCTGCCAGTTTAGTGTTCGAGTTCTTTATTTGCATGTAGCCATAGGCCATTGCACAGTACAAAATAAACGAAGTAGGCAAAATAGACATTTTAAAACCATGAAACATAAAACATGCAGTCACGTCGGGTTTGTGGCCAGGACGGTTTTCACATAATTTGCCCTTAACTTTTTTGCAGCTAGAGCAAAGTTAGCCATGGCAATTGTGACCTGCTTGTGATTATCGGTTAAAAGCTCAACCACCAAATTGTCAGAAGGTATCCCCCCTCTAGAACTAATAAAAGCAGCTAAATTTTTTCCCTGGGGTGCTTGTACAAGGGGCAAAGAAGCATATGGTGGACTAAATCTTCAGGTACCTTGCAGCCTGAGACACAATAGCGCTCCTCTAGCAGGATTCCCGCATATCTGCCCTCGAGATAAGCTGAGGGCATAGTTTGAAGTCTTAGTTCTGTGAAGGCTCTTCATAACGGGGCACAGCTCAGAATATCAAAATAGGATGACATAGCATGGTTGGGTTTAATTAGAGGAAACCAGGGTGAGAAAGGGGCTGCCACAATAGATGCCCTATCTTGGTTCGCATCGTGGTTAAAAACCCAATTGCGAAGCTCAGAGGGATTGAAGCTTAGTAGTTTCCTTTGGGTAAGGTCATAAATTTCTAATAACTCTCGGCACCTTTGGGCCCAACCCCCAACCCACTGCTGGTCTTGCCAAAAAAGCTTTGTGAGGGAGCTGTTGTCCATGATAAAGATCCTTCTCCAGTATCTTAAATAGGCCAGATCAATCTTCGCTGCCAGGGAAGGGAAGCCGAGTTCTGCTCTTAAATGGGCTGATGGTGCACCTCGAGGAAGCCCAGTGATCTGCCTCATAAATGTGTTTTGAAAGACCTCAAGGCTAGATTTAACTGTGTGACCCCAGAGCTCCGACCCAAATAGGATTTTTGGCAGGACTTTAGCCACAAAGATTTTTAGCATTGGGTTGACTAACTCTGCCAGTTTAGTGCTAAGTATATAAAGCATAAACATTGCTGTACATAATTCAAGATTGGGGTGATTAAGCAAAGGTCATCTTTTATCTGTCAAGAGTAAAGCTCTGTAAAAGCCTGGATTGGTTGCCAATCAATCACACAGGGCGGTAAACAAAAGCACTAAAAACACTCTAATAAAAGCCATCAAATTGCATAACCAAAATGAAAGTGAAACAACAGCAGGCTCTGTGGAACCAGGCCAATGGTCCATCCAGTCCAGTGTCTGTCTCCTAAGGAAGTCCACAAGCAAAGGAAGAGCTGACCCATGGTATCTTACCTCTGCACCATTTAACATGGCCAGTAATTGCTAACTTAACTAGCCATGAATTTGTCTGGCAGGTTATGGAACTCGCTCCCTACTGAGATCAGACTGTCCCTCACATTATCTGCTTTTGGATGGCAACTGACCCCGTTTGATGCTATTGGATGGAATTCCATTTGTATCAGTAGGTCTTTGGAGCAGAACAAGAGGGGCTTCACAGACTTTCCTTGATTCACATAAATTGGGTCCTATTCCACTGGTCTTTTAAAGCTTTGTTTTATTACATGGCTCTGAAATACTTTTAAATAAAAATTGACTAATTTATACTTGCATTGTTTAATGCCTGCTGTACTTTGTACTGTGCCTTAACTTTGTTCTTAATGCTGTATCATTGTCCTCCCCTGGACTCTGATGAGTGGAAGCATAGGATATAAGAAATACAAAAGGCAACACACAGAGACTCTATAAAAGCATTATGTACAGGAAGTCTAGAAGTAGTACACATGCCATGGACCTGAAGCCCTGTGAAGTGTATGCTCTGTGTAATGCCTGAGTTTACTTACAATATGGGAAACAGAGCACATATATTTAAAACATGACATGAGTCTGCCATCAAAAGTATATGTCCATACTAAGTCAGTCCTTCTCTCTGATGGTAGCATTTCTGATCTCACAATGATATGATCACATGGATAAATTTCTCTACTTGTTATCATTGCCTGACACTGGAAGGGACTAGGCAATACACAACAGTGAGGTCACAAGATAAGGAACACTATACATTATGGGGAAAGGTGAACCTTGATATAGAAATGCAGGTCAGGGCTTCAGCTCCATATGATACATAATGTAATGTGTTATTTCATCAATCTACTCCTGCAGGATTTGGGATCCTATTATGATAGCAAACCTGCCCCCCCCGAGATTTATGGGATCTGATGGATTCCTGAATGCCCTCCCTCCCTCCCTCCCTCCCTCCCTCCGTGTGTGTGTGTGTGTGTGTGTGTGTGTGTGAGAGAGAGAGAGAGAGAGAGAGAGAGAGAGAGAGAGAGAGAGACAGTGCTGACAATCCTGCTGAGGCTCTAGTCTTGCTAGAAGCATGGTGAGCCATTGACACAATTGCACTCAAGTGCTCTTTTTGGCACAGTGGAGAGATCAAGTAGTTCCCTTTTTTACTAGGGAGCTCCGAGCAATGAGACAGGTACAGAGAGTTTGAGCCTAAAGTGGTACCACTGTGAGGACGACCAAACACACATAAGAGCACATAATCGTGCCTACTGCATGGCAGTGAACGACTTGCCCTCTTTACTGTGTTCTCAAGTAGCTGTCTAGGAAAGCTTTTCCAAGGGTTGCTGTCACCTACACTGGCAAACTCACTCTTTGAGCACTCAGAGGCCTGCTGTGACTATCTGCAGATTTTGCAAACTTTGAGAACATAATCATCATCTCAATGCAGACTTGGCTGACAGCACTGATACCGTGTCTATTGAGATGTCCAATGCTTCCTGTCTAATTGTGAGAGATCAGCTGCAGTTATTGATGTCTGAGGATGTGGGCAAAATGCTTACAGCTGTGTTGCCTACTACATATATACAGATACACAAAAGAATGCCTGAGACCTTATAGCATGGGTGCAAAAAGACTGCAATGGAGATGCTTTCATATCAGCATATATACAAAATATGTACTGATTGGGTGAAATTCTGGAACTGGAGAGGGCTGCGATGGGGAGGCAGTGTGCAAAGTCAGCAAAAGTAAACTCCTCTTCTCTTATGTTATTAGACGCCTTGACTGTATCAAGAGTCGGCTCTGCAAGTGGAATGGCAGCACTGGATTTCACCCATTAACTCTAAGACACCTAAGGCTTTCCTAATAGTTTTTAAGCATCCATTTCTCCCTTTGGAATTCCACACATACACACCTCATTCATGAACGAAGGTCATTCCAGACTCTAGAGGAGCATTTGCAGTTGATGCCCACAATTATTCAATAATAAGATCTCCATATCTGAACATTGCATCCATATGAAGAGATTACTCAAAGCCTATGCTTTATGTGGAACCACAGTCAGAATATGAACCCAACGCAGATTTCAGAACAAAACATTCAGTGAACCCACAAACAGATTTAGGCTTTGATATAAGAGGAGTAATTTTCAGAAAACAAATATTTAGGGAGCCTTTCCAGAGCTTAACGACAAATGGCTGTGCTCGATACGAAGAAAGCGACTGGAATTTAGACTGGAAGCTATTTTGAATTATTTTGCTAAATAGCTCCCAACCTGATAGCAAACAGAGAATAGGATTTATTAACCTGTGTTGAAGTAATTAGATCAGGAAGCCAGTCTCTCACAGATGTAGAGAAAGGTATTACAGTTTATAAATCCCCATGCAGTGTAATAGGATGCTGGATGGCGAGTCAAGTATAATTACTTTGGCATCATGCCCTCTTCCCCATGTTGTGCAAATAAATCAGTCATGTGGGTGCTCTTCTCTAATTGGCTAATGCCACAAAAGAATGCTTGTTTTCAACTGGCCTTGCCAAAGTTCAATTCAGGAAGAGTACTAGCGTGACAGAACAAGGGCAAATGCCTTCTCTTTAGGATCCCTGATATCTTACACTCCCCATGGTACATTGAGTCAGTGTGATTACATTTCATTTATGAAAAAAAGTATTTTAAAACTAAAAATAGCATGTGGAGGCTTCAGGAAAAACACTGCAGAGATGTGAAAAACTATTTCAACATCTTTCCACAAATTCCAATCTACAAAAGCAACTTTGTCCTAAATACCCTCTGAAAAAAGGCATAGAAAAAGTGTGACAGGAGATAATTAGAGGCATAAGGCTATTTCACCTACAACAAACGCGTGACTGTAATGTGTTTCTGGTAAGTTACTGTTCTTAGTTTTGACCTCAGCAGCAGCAGTACGGGTGTGTGTATACTGAGGGGCAGTTTTTCTCTCCTGCTGATGGTGCCAGGATAGGGATGAGGCAGGGCAAGATGGGGGCAAGGTTGGGAGAGCTGCAGGGTTGTTATGTCATCCTGCAGATGCTACTGGAGCTCCCCTGATCTTGCTGCTATCTCACCTTGTCCAATCATTATCCCAGCAAGTGGCAGCAGCACTCCGCCCTCCCTACTCATGTACCTCACTAAAACTGATCAGCTTGAGGAGTTGCCAGTCTTGAGGAGTTTTCTCCCTCAACAAACAGATCTCTAGAAATGCACACACAAAAATATTAAGATGTCCCTTAACATGCAGCCTGCCATTTCATATGCCGGAGAGAAGCATTCTGAACCTTGAATAACTGATTACAGGCTATATACCTTCTTGGTGTTTAAAATCAGGACAGGGCCAGATATTGCAAAGTACAGGAATGCAGCACAGCACACTTCAAATGTTGTACTAATAGGAAGGGGCGGGGAGGGAAGCAACAGTCAGGCAGTAACACTGGGTGTGAGAACAGATATTACTACATGCATATCCTGTTTGTCTAACATGTGTTGGAGGATATGAAGCTTTAGATCCTATCAAGGCTAAACACAAGAGGAAAATGAATAGTGTGGAAAGTCAACACATCAGAATGAGAAATTTCAGTCCTCTTACAGACAATAACTACGTAACAGAGGTATGTAAAAGGTTAGGCAGTACAACTTGCAAACAAGCAAATTGAAGATCTGTGTAGTTAGGACTAGAGGCTTCCTGTACCTGATCTAGGTCAACAATCTCTAGTCTGACTGGTAACCATTTTCTCAAGTCTCAGGCTGGGTTCTTTGGTAGCCTACTGCTAAGATACCCTATTTCGGTATTTATTTTATCGAGTGTTGGTTTTCTGATGTTGTAGTGATGTATGATTTTTTTTAATAGTTATGCACTACCATAGGAACCTTTGGGTTAAAGGGTGGAATAAATCACCGGAGATGTCAGGAACTGAACCTGGAATCTTGTACATGTTCTATCACTGGAAAACTACTATGATTGTTCCTCAGTAATTAAAGTGTTTGGGAAGAGAAAAGAGATCTCAGACAGCAGCAGATTTACAGCATACTTGGCATAGGAACTTGAATCCAAACTGTCTCAATGTTTTATATTCCTTTGCTTTGCAGATTATAAGCCAAAGACTATATTCTTTTAGATTTTATATATTGCGGTCCGTTGGTTTAACAGTGGGTAATACCATCATAGTTATTAACGAGCGTTTCCTGGCTTCAGAGTAGCCTTAATGTAGGTGAAGCAGAGCATGTGTTTTTATGTGGGTAGGATGATATATGGGCACTATTGCTTGTAGCAAATGGAATCCATATCCCAGAGACTCTATTCCAGATAGCTCCTTTTAAAAGCGTTTCTGAAACCACATCTTAAATGTGGTACACAGAGTAAAAAAAAATGATTTTTTTAAAATGAAATGAAGCTCATCTTTTTTTCAGTGATGGCATCACTTGTAGGTAATTCAAGTATTAAGCACTAGGTCTTTTATGGTTTCTTGCACACAGCAGTCTGAAGGAAGCTACACTCAAGGAAGTCTCAACAGTTGGAAAAGCCAGAGGAGACCTGCACCTTAAAAACCACAATGTATTGCAATGTTCCACTGTACTCTACATGTCTGAAATAAGACCAATGCATAAATGAAGTTGCTCTCAGTTACCCTTCATTGCCCCTGGCTTCCTCCTCCTTTGTCTTCTCTACTGTCAAAATGAAAAGACATAATCCAGCCTCTGCCTTATATGCAGAATGGGCAAGAACAGCCCTGCAAGCGCACGCAAGCACGCACACAAAAACCCAGGAGCCATTGGTACTGGAATCCGTATTTATACCTCCTCACATAGGAGGGATAGGCTGCATCAGCCCCTTAGCCAATGTTCTTCAACCTCAGGTCCTCAGATTTGCTGAATTACAACTCCCATCCCCTCTGCCATTGGCTAAGCTGTCTGAGGATGATGGGAGTTGTAGTCCAACAAATATCTGGGGACCCAAGATTAAAGAGCACTGCCTTAGACTATACCTCAGTGTTAATGGGGAGCAAGTAGTAATTACTGCTTTATTTATTAAACAAATGTGTATCTCTTCTCGTCATGGCTTGGGGCAGCTTCTAATGAAATAATAAATGAAGCCATTCAAATAGTCTCAAGAAAACCACCAGTAGCCTTTTCAAATGGGATAGGTTTTGCATTCCTAAAAGTTGCAAGAGCTGATAGATCTATCTATCATTGAGCTTTGGATCTTATTTGCAGAGGCCATTCCATAGTCTCAGAGCAATCACAGTAAAGTCCCATCACAAAGAATGTGATGCTTTTTCCACCCGTTCCTTATCTACATCAGCTTCAGGGCAGCTCTCACAAGGCATTAGCCTGCGAGCCCTGGCACTGAACCACTTCTAAACCCAAGTGGTCATGACACACTTGAATCCTCCTTCTTGGAAATAAAATATACTTGCATATGAAGGGCTAGCACATACCTGCAATAAAGTATTCCTAACTTTTATTTTGTTTGTTAACTTTTCCTACATTCAGGAGCTTTTTGATATGGCGAGTATCCAAACAGATGACTGACATCTGCTTTCTTTACAATCCTGCAAGAACTGCACCATTTTATTTATTTATTATTAAGTTTATTAGTCGTCCATCTGGCTGGTTGTCCAGCCACTCTGGGTGACGTACAAAATAAAACGTACAAATACATTAAACATTAAAAATCTGAAGCAATAATAGTAAAACCTAGCCCACCCCATGTGCCTGTTCTGAGTGTTTGAGACAGTCCTAAGGTCATTAGCATTCATTGCAGAATGCAGCAGAGCAGCCTTCCTCAAACTGTTGCCTTCTAAAGGATTTGGACTACAATACCCATCAGCCCCAGCCAGTGTGGCCAATAAACAAGGATGGTGGGGCTGTAGTCCAAACCATCTGGAGGGCACCATGTTTAGGAAGGCTGGAGTACAAAATGATCAGAGGACTCCCCATCCAGAAGAGCGGAATGCAGTTGATAGTACTTTTTGTATATAAAATCCCTGAAGTTTGGGACAGGCCTTACAACACCCCTGAGTTCAGGAGAAAGGCTCCATCTCCACTATACATTTAAAGCACACCACACCACTTTAAACAGCCATAGCTTCCCCCAAAGAATCCTGGGACATAGTTTAAGGATGTTTAGAATTGTTAGGAAACCACAATTCTCAATAAGTTTAACTGTCAATCTCTCTGTGCAGGGAACTCTAGTTCTGTGAGGGGAATAGGGATCTCCTAACAACTCTCAGCACACGTAAACTACAGTTCCCAGGATTCTTTGGAGGAAGCCATGACTAGTAGGATACTGTTTTAAACATATAGTGCAAATGGGACTAAAGAGCAGATTTAAAGATCTTCATCAAACTGGTGAACTGGAAGCGTAATCCTGACATTTCCTTTGAATTCAGGCACAGGTATCTACAAAGCAATAATAAAAATATGGGGGGGAGAGAGAAAGCCAGCAAAAATATTACATAAACAAGACAGACAATACAACGCATGGGTGGAAGAATGTTCTAGTGCCAGTTTTGACCAATACTTGCATTGCCAGCACGCTACAAAAAGAGGTCATGTTTGTGGGAGAAAAGCCATCTGTGACCGAGTAAGATTAAAACATAGGCAGGAAGAGTTGCTGCCTTTTTTGTGTGTGTCTTGGAACATTCATCTGAAAATGTTTTCCCACCAAAACCAAAACAGACCAGAGTCACTACATGCCTCATAGCTTATGCAAATGCTGGCCGAACAGATATATCAAAGTGCCTGAATATTTGCATTCAAACGGGTCACTTGAGTCTTTCCAAGTTGTTTCCTTGGGAGGGAAGGCTTCGAGGAATGTGACATTTTTCAAACATGACATCACTGCTGAAAGACTAGTGTCCTTTGACTGGAATGGAAGGGCCAAAAGAGTCAGGGACACAATTATATAGGCTGACCTTTAGGCAAAAAACAGAGCAACAGTGCAAAGGCAGGAAGCTCAAGATGAACTAACTCAAATTCTAAATCCTGCATGTCTGAAAAACTGAAGTAAAGCTGATAACAAAAGGAGAGGATGTTATTCATTTTAGCAGCAGAGCTACATTCCAAAATCAGCTCAGCTGCGTTTTAATTTGGTGTCAAGAAAGGCTTACTAAAAGTCAGGACTAATTTTCCTCACCAGTCAGAATGGCTAAACAGAAGGAGGCCGTCTATGCAGGGGGAAGGCCACAATCTGAACCAGTTGATCGAGCACTAGATTGGTAGTTGGTGAGCATCCCCTCTACAGGTGCATTTGCAAATCCTACTTCAAAGGGCATCCTATATCCCACTAAAGAGTGGGTGGGTGGGCAACCTCCAGCCTGCAGGACAGTGTTGACTTGCCAGTGGTCAAATTTGGCCCATGAGCCCATTTTATCCAAACCACGCCTACCTGCCAATCAGTTGATGTGACATCAGCTGATGGGTGGAAGGGCGGGGTTCAATTCTACACTGTTGTGGATACCTGTGTACTCATAGCCAAAGCAGCTGGATTTAGCCCCTGCTCAACAGTTGACGTTAAATCCTGCTCAGTTTGGAGCACATGCCTCTCTCTTCCTGGGAATAGATGCACACAGCCTACGGAAGCATCAGAGAAAACAACAACCTGGGTCTGCTGTGCAAAGGAGAGGTCCCTCTCAGAGCTAATGTCAGGTAATGAACCTGATGTACATCAGGTTTCTCTTACCCACCTGCCCCACAAAGGCCTGCTTTATATGGATGTTAGTCATGAGAGGGATTTCTCTTCCAGTGCAGTACTGGAATGCCTCTTATTTATTTGTTTATTTATTTATTTGTTTCATTTATAGACCGCCCATAGCGAGTGGCTCTCTGGGCGGTGTACAAAAAGGTTAAAATACAAAATATCAACAATAAAATCAGACAACAAACAATAAACACAAGCAGCAACTAAAGAAAAAAATAAAAAATAAAAATTTAAATTATAACATAAACGCTTAGAATGCCTGGGAGCATAGCCAGGTCTTAACCTGGCGCCAAAAAGATAGAAGCGTAGGCGCCAGGCGTACTTCTTCGGGGAGGCTGTTCCACAGTTCGGGGGCCACTACAGAAAAGGCCCTAGATCGAGTAACTGTCCTCCGGGCTTCTCGATGGGTTGGTACCCGGAGGAGGGCCTTAGATGCTGAGCGAAGTGACCGGGTAAGTTCATAGCGGGAGAGGCGTTCCACAAGATATTGCGGTCCCACGCCGTGTAAGGCTTTATAGGTCAAAACCAGCACCTTGAATCTGGCTCGGAAACAAATAGGTAGCCAGTGCAAACGGGCCAGAACAGGTGTTATATGTGCTGACCGGCTGGTCCTCGTCAATAGTCTGGCTGCTGCGTTTTGCACTAGCTGAAAGCTTCCGAACTGTCTTCAAGGGCAGCCCTACGTAGAGCGCATTACAGTAATCCAGCCTAGAAGTTACCAGAGCATGAACAACTGAGGCGAGGTCAGTACTGGAATGCCTCTTCCCAGCGAATGGGGTGTACTGCAAAAGCAAGCAGACACAGTTTTTTTCCTGGCATTGCTCAGCGAAGAAGAAGTCCTCAGAACCAATGTCTGCACAAAGCATCCCATGGTGCGGGGTAGGTGGGAAGAAAACTCCTTCTGCAGACATCAACTGCATAAGGAGGGCCTTCTCCTCCGCCAAGCAATGCTGATACAATGCAGGCTTCATTCGCTTCCCGTGCCCCTATCACTGGCTGGCAACATCCCTCGCACTGCAGGTTCACAAGCACTCGAGAGCAATCTGGCTGTCAAGCGCTTGGGAAACCCATGCATGGGATTTTAAGAGGTGGGTGGAAAACCCTCCTGTTGGTCATATGACATCATAATGATGTCATGTGATTGTCAGATGGGCTGTCCTGCCCACCTGTCAGCCTGTACAGAGCCAAAAAGGTTCCATAGCCCTGTGCTACAGAACTCATTGCTGCATTGTTCCTGCCAAGCCCATAGCTCAGGTATAGATAACCAATGGGCTATATCTAGGCTCCCTAAAGATTTTGTGGCTCCCAGATTTATCTTTTAAAAGTATAAGAAATGTATATATGTGCAATTACTAAATGTAATGAATAAAATAATTAATGAATGATAAAAATGATTCAACTTCAGTGTAACTGCAAAATCACAATGGAAATCATTAACAAAACTACTGCTGATCTTAATGGATGCAGGTCTTTCTACTACATAGCACATATGACATTAGTCCATTCAGTTGCACTTAATCAATGGCCAAGTCAGAACATGAACAACAACAAAGAAGTGGAAAGCTACGATCTAGCCCTGAATGTGTTACCTCCAAGAATGGGGCTCAAAGCCAACGCATGTCCCTCTGCATCTTAAACATGGCACACCTCTTCCTGATGGTTGCTGGCTGATTGACACCTGAAAAGAGAGGAAGATGCTGTTATTTTCATCACTGATTCCAGGGTGGTGTACAAATACAACAATTCAAACAGCATAAAAGCAATAGTTAAGAAGAAGAGCATGAAGCTAGGCAATCTCTGTCTCTTAGATGCAATTGGTCCATGAAGGACAAGGATGAACAGCCATGAAGTAGGACATATCCCCCCAAACACCATTTCTATATCCTCAGGCTGCAGCAACCAGAATTCATGCCACAAACCCAGGCCAGACAATGTTTTGGATACATCCTCAGACTGAACTGCTGTACTTGTCTTTCTTACCATAGATGCTACGTGAGCACTTTTATTCTGAAAGCATTTAGCAATAATATCCTTTGAGGGTTGAAATTGTCCCTCATCAGCTATTGGACCAGGCCCCAAGCCACTTGGGAAAAGCTCTGCTGGACAATACTCCGGAGAAGCGATAGTGAAAGAGAGAGATGCCAAGGGATTTTCATATTTGAAGATAGCATTATTGAATAGTGGTATTCTGAAAACTGGCTTCCTTTGCAGCCTCTATATCTTATGGAGAGGACTTGGAAGGGTTAATATTTTGAAAGCTGCATCTATCCATCACTCAGTCTGGTCATACAATGTTTCTGCTCTAGGTCTGATCACAACTGAGAAGAGAACAGTACAAGACTTCTGAACGGACCTTCCAAGTTCTGATTCTGTTTAATCTCTAGCATGCGTTCTAAATACAGCCTCTAGTGTGAAATAGCAGATATGCTTGTTCAAGTGAGATGTTGCCCAGCTCTTCTGGGATTAAACTTTGTTCATTTAGGACCATATATTAACTGCACAAAAGTATTTGTTAAATGCAACCAAATCCAAGACTGCTGTTTACATGTCACATGTGGAAAGAAATGGAATATACTCCAGCATACCATCCATAGGTCAGGAGTAGTGCACCTGAGGTCCCAGGTTCATTCCTTGGCATCTCCAGGTAGGGCTGGGAGAAACCACTGCCTAAAACCCTGGAGAACTAACTGCTGCCAGTTAGTGTAGATAATATTGAGCAAGATGGACCAAAGTATGATTCAGTATAAGGCAGCTTCCTGTTTTCCTACCCTATAGATTTTGCCAATTGAACATGGAGACAAGGAAACATAACTACAGAATGCAGAGACTTAAAGCAAGTAGCTTGTGTTGAAGTTTAATTCTGTAGTGACTATGCCACCCATCTTCACATGGTTACATGTGTAGAGATCCAGACCTTCTTGGAAATTATGTTTTGCAATTTCGACACTCTTTTCATCCTGTTCTAAAAATATGTAAGAAAGCTCTAGCAAAGGGACGGTACTCTTCATTTACTGTTAATAAAAAACACCATAGCTCGTTTCAAGCACTGAAAACAGATCCCAGAGACTAAGCCCTGTATCATATTTAGCTCTGTAACCAGATGAATGTGTCAGTCTTGGCAAGTCAGTGATCATAGATCCATAAAATGAGAAGCAGTTAGGACGGCCAGCCAACAAGGAAAGTACAGGGATTATGCCAAAAGAGACATAACATTGAGAATGCTGATTGGTGCTATCTAAACCATGACCAATGATTTTCTCAACCTTTTTCAAGCAGTTTATATATCTGGTTCTAAAATGTATAGATTAATTGGATAAATCAAGTCAGTGAATTAGTCAAGTATTCAAACAGTGTTCATTTTATGCTTTGTAAGGAACTGGGAAGCCTTTTTCTTGGCATAAGATATTTGCTTAAAGTATGCAACAATAAACAACACATTTAAAGTTGGAATATCCTAGCAGGAGCTTAAGATAAAGGAAGCACACTGTCATCTTAGTTCTGGTTATTCAAGAACTTGCTTTCCTACTAGATAAACATGGAAACATCATTGAGCATTCATGAGATCGCAATACACTGGTGACTTGATATCCAAGCCCATTTTATTGGCCTACGGACTCTGTACTTGTGAGTTATTTTGAGAATGTGGCTAGTTTCCACATCTTTGCTGCTATACTTTGTGGACGGTTTCCATGGTGAAAAATAAAAAGCGTCCTAGAAGAAATAAAGGGGGATGGGGGGGGAAGAGGGGGGAAGGGTTCTGTGTTTTGCTCTGCTGTTCATTCAAAAGAGGGCAGGCCAAGAGCCTATTGAAAAATGACCGATAAAAACCTAATACCAACTTAAAATTGATCTTTAAAAAGCTGAAGAACAAAGAACACTCCAAATCTACATGGAGCAAACGCTCCAATGATAATACTTAAAACATAATAAATTCCTGCCTTTAATCTTCAGAACACGATCCACTGTATTTAAAGGAGAGGGAAATGTACTGGAGGAGCCAAAAAGTGAAGCTGTCCTAAAAGGAAATATTCTAGAGAAATGAATACCGTGGAATGTGGACTTTATAATCAGCCTTGTCATTGTTCCTCTCTCCCACCCCCAAGGAATTTTTCAAGGCTCCAAAAGCCATTTCCTCAGACCTGGCAGAAATTCCTTTGCATGTCAAGGATTATACACAGAGGTGCCAGTCTGCCCTTGAAAGTAGAAAAAAAATATATTATTTTTTATAGGAATTTTGTCTGCATGTGGAACCAATTGCCTAGGGAGATGGTGGGCTCTCCAACACTGGAGGCCTTCAAGAGGCAGCTGGACAGCCACCTGTCGGGTATGCTTTAAGTTGGATTCCTGCATTGAGCAGGGGGTTGGACTCCATGGCCTTACAGGCCCCTTCCAACTCTACTATTCTATGATTTTGTGGAGGTGTACAGGGAACAGGCTTGCATATGGAAAAGATACAGTGCATTTCTGTACAGATGTTGCACACACACAAGCCTCATTTAGGTGCTTTACTAGCTCATGTGATTTACCATTACATTTTATAGATTTATAAAAAAATTATATACTGCTATTTATTAAAAAAGTCATTCATAACTTACATAAATACACAATAAAACCAGATCATGGGAAAGACACACCAGTTTTGTCCCTGCTTGCTCCATACTCTACCATCCATATGTTGGGAGAGAAGTTCTGAAGCATGAAACCTGCTGTGCACATACAGTATAGGCTCCCCAAGAAATTTAGAACCCTGATTGTGCAGGGTTCCAAATCATTTGAAGAACATGCACATATGCAGCATGCTCCCTGCTTCAGAGCTTTCAAACACATGGGCTGTGGGATGGGGAGGCTGCCCTACTCTGTTTCCTCATATGTTATCAGTTATGTGAGCTGATCCCCATCAGGGAATGCCAGGCCACCCACTGTTCCAGTTTGGCTTTGATGCCACAGCAACAAATTATATTTATGCTCCATTTTCCTTTCATTCTCATCTCCTCCTTTACAATGCTGCCTTCTTTAGCATGTCATGTGGAATGAATAGAAATGTACACCACTGTTTACCATCAAATCTAAATAGGTACCATAGAACTGGCAATTTTCTTCTGATGCCCAGCCTGTTTTGGGATGATAAAGTCAGAGCTTGGAAGTAACTCGTTATTTTTAACGAGTTACTTGTAATTAGTTACAATTTTAAATAACGAGTGGGTAATTCCATTACATTTGGCAAGTAACGGAACGACTAGTAATTTCCCTACTTTTCAGCTGCAACTTTAACGTTTCCACATTAGGTTGGACGTTACTTGGGGGCGGGAACAAGGGGAAGTCAGCTCCTGGCTGTGATTGGTTAACACAAGACATGTGCCTCACACTGATTGGACCTCTGCACAGACTCTCTCTTCCCTCGTGATCTGTGTTAGGAGGCACAAGGGAAGAGGTGAATAGGCAGGGCCTGCTAGCGTCTGAGAGGAAAAAATGGACGCCGGAGGAAAAAGCCAGGGCAAGGACAACGGAGGAGAAGGCAGCAGCAGAATGGCGAAGAGCTGTGGAGGTGAGTGACGATGATTTGTGTGTGAGTGTGCACGCGCCCCCCCGCGGCCCCTTCCGCCCCCGTGGCATTTTTGCCCCCCCACCCCCCTGCGGCCCCTTCTGCCCCTCCCACTGCCTCTCCTTGCCTTGCTGCCGCCCCCCCATCAATCACAAGGCACTTCTGAAACTTCGGCCTACCCTTCCCCCCCTTTTTGAACTCTCCCCCTTGTTCCTATGCATACCTGTGTGCTGTATTTATCCAGACAGAGCACTCCTGCATTTTAAAATGCCGGCTAGCTTTTTATTGTATATTTATTTGAACTCCATCTTTCTTTTTATTTGTATTTTTGTCCTGTTTAATCACAAGACTGAATTGTATGTGGGACAAAAACTGTCTCAGTAATAATAATAATAATAATAATAATAAATCATTAGGCGTATAATAAATGGCTTAAGGCTGATTTTTTTGTTCTTGGCAGAGATGAGGTGAGAAGTAGGGTCCTTGCAGCTCCTCCTCTCAGTCCCCCAGCTCTCAAACTGATGTTCTGTGAGAGAGAGATTCCCAGTCCCAGAGAGAGATAGACTGTTGACAATCTCTGCTAATATCTATACAAATGTACATAACATGCATCACCTGAACTCACATGATCTAGAGTTACCTTAGATCTTGCAAGATTTGCAAATGAGAAGCAATTGGGTTTTATATTAGTTCTGATTGTCCATTGGGCTATCATAGGTTATATGTTTTTTTCATTTTCTATGGCAAAAACTCCAACTTCAGTGGAATTTATGTGATCTAATCATTTGAATTTGGCTAATGAATGCTTTATTCTTTCATCAGAACTTTAGCAGTAGTACTAAAATATTAATAAAAATGAAAAGGGAAAGAAAAAATACTTTACATACATCATACAGGCAGTGACTGGCCCAAGGTCACCCAGTGAGCTTCATGGCTATGTGGGGATTTGAACCCTAGTCTCATTTTGTTCTCACAACAACCCTGTGAGATAGTAGGTTAGACTGGCCCAGGCAGGGTTATTCAGTGAGCAAAAATGATGCAAATAGGATCTCTTTTAATTGTGCTATCGACCTGCTTACTTCCACTCTGACTGGGGCATCTTGCAGCATGGGGAAGAGATGGGGGCACATCACAGCTGAAGTTCACCCACATAGGAGCATTATCTCTTGTTTATTACAGAGACGCCTGTTGCAGGTTTTGCTGCTGAGAGCAGCAGTCAGTTAGTGCGGCCAATTGAGTCACAGCTTGTTGATCCTGAGGAGGCAAAACTAGAAAGTGAGGTTCAGAAAGGAGGCCCTGTGCATGAGGAGAAGGAGGGCATGAAGCAGTGCCAGTTGCCCACAGCCCCATCTGCAGAACAGCAAGTACCATGGTTTGGCTTTGAGAAAGCTTGTACATTTGTGAGCCAGAGTGGGAAAAATGTTGTTGTACGATGCAATTACTGCCTTCCAAGGATCAAAAATCTGAGATCAGCTGTTTCCTCCTCATCCAATGTGAAGAAACATTTTGAGGTAAGCCTTTGTCATGCTGGTCCTCAAAGAGTGTCCATTGTCTATTTATGTTTAAATTGTGAAGTTCCTCTTCCATTTTTTCTTGGATTCATGCTTTGTTCTTCTTCCTCAGAGGGCACACCCTGAGAAGCTGAGAGCAATTGAAGAAGCAGTAAAGGCAAGGAGACATGGCCTTCCTGAACCAATGCATGACACCCTTCCTCCCAAAATGCTGAAGCAGCAGCAGACAACCCTTGAGAGGTGGGGATCTGGCAGGGAGCCTGTCACCCAGAGCAATCTCGACAGGAGAATCATTGATTTCATTGTAGAGGAGACATTACCACTTCAGACTGTGGACAAACCATCATTCATTAATCTGGTTCGCATTGGACTCCCCAAAGATCTCACCATCATACGTGCCAAGACTCTGAGAGACAGAATTGAGAAGAGAGCATGTCACATGAGAGAAACTCTTGCAAACCGAATGGGTGCTGTGGCATATATAGCAACCACTGCAGATTGTTGGACCAATGGCAAGAAGAGTTACTTTGGGGTAACAGCCCACTGGATCAACCCAACTACCCTGAAACGTGAGGTCGGGGCCTTGGCTTGTAAGCGTCTGAAGGGGCGCCATACATACGATGTCCTTTCAAAAGCACTGCATGATGTACATGTGCAGTACAGGATCCACAACAAAGTTATGTGCACTACTACAGACAATGGCTCCAACTTTGTGAAAGCGTTCAGAGTTTTCATGGCCAAAGAACCAGTGGAAGCTGCAGGCACCAGTGACGATGATGGTGATAACCAGGAGGAGGAGGAGGCTGAGGTGGAGTTTGTGCCTATCTGTGAGATCCTGGACACAGGACCTGAGGCAGAGGAAGAAGCTGCAGACTCAGGAGAGGATTTTGTTTTACCACCACACCAGAGATGTGCTAGCCACACCCTCAACCTTGTGGCAACACAAGACATAGAGGCCATGCTTTCTGACTCCTCCAAAAGTAGTCTTCTTGGTCCTTTCAAGAAACAGTTTCATTCCTTGATGGGAAAGTGCAGCAAGTTGTGGTCCAAGCAGAACCAGTCAGCCCAGACTGCTGAGTATATCCATGTGCAATGTGGTGTGTATCTGAAGGTACCGAATAAGACCAGGTGGAATTCCACCTTTGATGCGTTGAAGCAACTACATGAGCTCCTGTCAACTGTGCCACTAAAAATGCATGCCATAATGGACCGCTGCTCCTTGTCCAGGATCACAGCTGCTGAGATTGAAGTGGTACAGGAATACACAGAGATTATGGAGCCACTAGCCCAGTCCCTAGATATCCTGCAACGGGAGAACGGCATGTTCATGGGGTATTTGCTACCAACGCTCTGCAATCTGGACCGCAAGTTAGAAGGACTGGAAAACAAACCTGAGAGGTACACATACTGTTTTCAGCTGCTGAGAGGTGTGCGCGAAGCCCTAAGAAAGCAGTTTGCAGCTATCTGGGAGGACAAGAGGCTTCTTCTGGCAGCCTGCCTACACCCTCGCTTCAAACTAGATTGGCTGCAATCGTGTCAGGCCACCACCCATACCAACAAGTAAGAACATTAGGGAAGCCCTTTGGGTGGATTACTCCAAGGGAAATGTTGTCTCAAGGGAGGCATCAGAGGGCTTAAGGTGGTAGGCAGGGGCTGGGCCTTTTCTTCCTGGGGCTCCTCATCACAACCTTGGGTTGCTGCAGGTAATCCTTAAGGGTCTGCTGTGCTGCCCGCCCCATGAGTGTGGTGACTTGGTCACCTTCCTACCTTCCATGTCATCATCCACAGGCTCAGGCTGGACCTGAACCAGGGGACATGACAAGCATCAGGAAATGAAGAGCAGATGATGGTTTCCTAACATATATGTGTTAACATATCCTCTCTTTCTTAGATACACAATGGAAGCCTTGTTGAAAGCTGAAATAAAGATGGGTGTACTTAATGAGGACAGTGATCAGTCTTCAGATAAAGACCAGGAAGGAGATGACTTAGAAGATGACTTCTTTAACTTTCTGCCCCAGGGCAAGAAGTCAGCAGTGGACACTGCTGAGGAGGAACTGGTGAGGTACCTGAGGTCTCCCAGCAGGAAAGTGTCATCACTCCATGGCTTTCCACGTGTGCTGCAGTGTTTTTTGCAGCACAACACAGGCATGCCTTCAAGCGCCGCAGTAGAACACCTGTTCAGTACTGGTGGCAATGTAATGACTGTAAAAAGACATTCCTTGTCTGACATGCTCTTTGAGCATCTTGTTCTTTTGAGACATAACAGAAACATATTATAAAAGCATTTCAAGTGTAAAATTTGATTTCAAGTGTTGGGGTATCTTCATTGCTTAGGGGGATGTGAGATTCTGTTATGCCATTATGTTAATCTTATGGATAATTTTTTTTATTCTACTACCCCCTGTGTGTGTGTGTTTATTTTTAATATTGTTTTAGGCTTCTTAGATGTGCAGCAGCCAAGGCCAGCACCTTGTAGGAGTTTTTTTTTTAAAGTAACTGAAATGTAATTGTAGTGATTACTTTTGAGAAAAAGTAAAGTAATCAGTTACTTTCAGAGCAATTGTAATTGTAACGGTAATTACTACTTTTTGGGGCCAAGTAATTGTAACTGTAATTTATTACTTTTTAAAAGTAATCTTCCAAGCTCTGGATAAAGTCCATTAGTATCTTCTGAGTCAGCACGACTGCAGTGCTTTTAATGCTTTGGCAGAAGCCAGAGGTGGTCTATGAATACTCATCAGGCAGTAGCCAACTAATATATGCCATCAGTGCAAGGATTACCACTAGCAGAACAGGGCTTCTCCTCATCTCCTCCAGAGAGTTGGGGGAACCCCTAGAACAGATTTAGGGGGCACATGTGGGAAGAGAGGGGGGAGTCCTGTTTCTTTAGTAGCAATCCTTGCACTGATAGGATCGTAACTTAGGCTGCAATCCAATACATACTTACCTGGGAGTAAGTCCCATTGAACCCAGTGGAGCTTACTTGTGAGTAGACACATATTGGATTGCAGCCTTAGTGTTACGTTTGATATAACCCTCATTATATACAGTTTTAACCCTGCTTTCCCTGTACACACGGCTGAATACAAGTGTGCACCCAGAAAGACTGTGTAGGCATTAGCGTTAGTGGGAATGTTTGTGTTTAGCATGAACTGTATTTAGCATATGATATAAGTGAAAGAAGCTCATCCTTCTTCAAATTCTGATTTATTCTTTTGGTATTACATTTTTTAAACTTGGACCCATACCTGGTTTCTAGGAAGTTTGCATTTGCCCATTGGAAATGAGCATATGCTTAATTTTCATGCAAGGATGTACTGACCCTGGCACCATGTTTGATAAGCCATTCCCAGGATTTTACGGTCCTCTAGCTTAGGGCTGCCAACTGAACAGAAAACAAAACTGGTTTGCCCTTGTGCCTTTGACAAAAGCTTCATCTGCTGAAATCAGAAGCAGCTTCTAATAACTATTTAACTCCTTCTAATGTCTGCACAAAAAGCCTAGCTAGAGAGGCTGGCTAAGAAGCTGGCAACAATTACAACTCTTAGATTACAGAACATTACTTGTAATATGCCTGCCTAAACTGATTCTTCATATCGGCAGGACTTTGCCTGTATTTAGGGTGTTTTACAGAGCCTTCTATCCAGAAATATGGGTCTCTTTAGTTTGTGTTCCAAAATCTCATAATAGTTGCTGGCATGCTTTGGGAAAAGAGGGAGTGACTGAAAAGACAAATTAGGTACAGGAAAAGCACATTTCAGGAGATAAATAAGGAAAAAGCCTGGGATTGTTATCCTGGTTTGAGTTTCTCCAGCTCCACCCATATAAAAGTGTTGCTTGCAAGAATGTTGTAGTGAAATATGAGGTGCAGTTTCACAGACTGAAAATAAAAGATGCCTGTAAAAATGCATAATCCTGCTAGATAAATTTAGACGTCTGAGTGTCTGGTGGATAAAACAGAAGAAAAATAAGCTCTACTTATCCAGACAAGAGATAACATTTATTTTTAAGATCTTTTCTTAGACATTCATATTTAAAGTGGTATTTGACAACATAGTGGTGATTGGCTTCACAAGAGAAGAAGGTCAACACAATTTGTTCTAGGAAAGGCTGATCTGGGGGTGGTTTGCAACCTCAGTTGTCAATCACAGGCACAATTCTAAAGCTGGACACAGCTGAGAGTTGAAAGCTGTCTCCTCTTGTGGTATATACATCTGTTGCTTTTGTCCCATTTTTGCCTTCTGGCCAAATGGATTTTGCAATTAAAAAATGGGGGTGTTCCTTGAACAAGTTGCTTCTCTAGCACAAAGCAACATTCACCAGCATAGGCTGGAATGTTAGGGCACAGACAGCTTGGCTTTAAGTGATCCATGCTTTGGGAAACTCCGGATTAGCTGTTGTAATGAACTATACCTGGGGCTGCCTTTGAAGACTGCTCAGAAACTGCAGTAAATAAAATAACAGCTGTTTTTTGCACTAGTGCTGTGCCAATTCCACTGGCTTTAGAAGTGCTTCACATCTTAGGCCAGAGTACTTGAAGGACCACCCAGCTCCACACATCGAAAACCTCATCAGAGGACCTCCTATGGGTATCTCCACCATCTGTAGGTGAAGCGGGCAGCCATCACAAGAGCTTTCCCAGAGATTCACTTGGGGCCTTTTGTCATGAGGCCTTTTGTCCTTTTAGCACCAGATAAAGAACTTTTTAATCTCTCCCCAATCCTTTTAGTGGCAACTATAATCCTGTCAACTCTGTTCTTGAGATTTTGTAACTTTTAGGGGGGTGGTATTTACATTTTTAATGTTTTATTTTTTTGTAAACTGCCTGGGAGTGCAACAGAAGGCAACATTATTATAATGAAAGACTGAAGTAAGGTCAGTGTACATGCACACGCACACAGAGCAGTCCCTCTGACAAGAGCTATTATTCCATCTCTAACTTAGCAAATCTATCTGCACCAAAGGAATAGTTTTGAAGATGGTTAAGGCTGCTAGTAAGTATGCTTACGATTGCAGCCACAGCTATATTAATTCTACATCCTATCTATAAATATTTAGCAGGAATCTATTGCTCACAAAGACAAAATCTTAATGCACAAAAGTTTGTGCAACATTATTCATTAGATTTCTTAGTTGCTTATTACCTAAAGGTCTCCAAGTGTCTTGCAATATTGTTAAAAACAAAAATATATACATCATGCCATAAAAAAATAAATAAAACTACAGCAACCCCCATACAGCCACAGGAAGCTTTGGCAGCATGGTAACAACAACAACAAATTCCTCTCAGTCTATGAAATGCGTAGGAAAAAAAGTAAGCCTTTACCTGGCAGTGAAAAGATGTCAGTGAAGTTGGTCTCTTGTCACCAACCTTCAAGCATCCCTCAGAGAAGGTACCTGGAGAAAGGCCTCAGAAGAAGAGCTAAGGGTCTGGGTAGGTTCATATCGGGAGAGGTGTTCCAACACTAGAACCTTCCTCAGATGCATGAAGTCCAACAACAAGCATCTGATGAAATCAGTTCTAGTCTATGAAAGCTACATTTGCTGTATGAAATTAACATGGTTAAACTCTTGTCTTCCAAAAAGTATGGTATGGTGTAGAGAGCAAAAGAGAATTTTGAAAACTACAATGCTGTCTAATCCAACCTCCTACAACCTGGTGCCCTAGAGCTGCTGTCCAACTCCCATCATCCTCAGCCAAGATGGCCAATGATCAGGGATGAAGGGAATTGCAGTCCAAAACATCTGGAAGGTAGTTGGGCAAGACTAGTCTAGTCAGTGTAGGTTTGTCATCTGATAGGGAAGTGGCCGTTGCTCAGTGGTAGAGCATGTGCTTTGCCTGCAGAACCAGGTTCAGTCCTTGATGTCTCCAGGCAGGGCTGGGAAAGACCTCTGACTGAAACCCTGGAGAGCCACTGCCAGTCAGTGTCAGGCAGACCACCAGCCTGACTTGGTGGAAAACGGCTTCCTATGTTCCTACTTGCATGTGGGGAATGCGAAAAGAAAAAAAGCCAGTGTTAAGTATTGCTTGTCAAAACAGCCTTCAAGTGAACACAACTAGCCTCAACATACCTTTTGGCATTGTTTTTGAGCCCTAGGTATAAACACCTTGGCCTGTGGTGCTGTGTTGTGATGCAGCTGTTAGTACTTTGAATCCATAGTGCTTAGTTGCTAGCACAGCAAATCCAGAATTGGCTGGCACTTTCAGAAGCAGGATTAAGAACAATAGTGATCTGCACAAAACAGAGTTCTCTTTAAAAAAAAAATGGCCAAGCAGATAGAGTTACAGGCAAATCAACCAAGTATTCTGAACTCTGGCACCTCCCGCTGCTGAACACATGTACTAACTGCAGCCAACAAGGACTCCTCAGAGCAAGTTACTCCATCCTTATGGGGATCTGAATGAATTGATACTTTCTTCCCAGTATTAAGCATTTGACTTGAAATGGGTTCAAAACTGGTTACTAGTCATGATCTTGAAAGTATGCATAAATCCAATGGAGTATTCTGCTGATGAATGACTTGAAGGTGCTGCCAGACACAATCTCTAATCCTGCCAACTGCCAAGATCTCCCAGACACATACCTCATGCAAATGGTGGCTAGTGAGTTCAATAGAATGCATTCCTAAAACAAATATTTATTCCAGGGGAAATTATACTGACTGATCCACTGTCCTTCCTCAAAAATCCTGCAGATATACCATGAGGGCTTTGCCATAAAATACAAAGAAAGGCACAGGAGAATAATTTAAAATTAGTTCTCTATAGCAGTAGCTCCCCATGTGATATGGTGGAGCTGCAGAGCCACCCTCCTGACACTCACCTAGATGGCACTGGTCAGCGTAGTGGTGAAGTCAGGACTGCATAGGTGCACCTGCACAGCAAATGTAACACTCTTGCCGGAGTGCTTGAGCATCCCTGCCCTCGCCCTTACAGTAAAGGTGGGTAGAAAGCAGATTTGGATCTACTGGTAGCTCTCTGGGTGATTTGCAGTAGAACAAGGATTTCCAACTCCCAATTTTGTAACAAAATGACATCTCCTTAATTTTATTGTGGAAAGGAAGAGAACTTGGAGTAACCAGGACTGTTTTTTTGTGTTGAAGGGCTGCGAGCTCTGTTTAGTTCTAGTGCTCAAAACAAACACCCGAGTTCGTTTAATTTTTGATTGTTTGTTCTGGGCTTACATCTTTTACCCAGGTCTCTGGTTAGTCAACCTTGGAGTTCTAGTTAAAAAACAACACCAACATTGCAAGCCAGCCTGCCTGCTCCTATCCTGCCAAGAGAATAGAAGGGAAGGAAAATGTAGCCTTGGGAAAATATCCCCCCCAAAAGGATGTCTTGGGCAATCATACCTTGGCAACAGTTTTAAACCCATACAATGCTTTCCTGTCCATTTCTGGATCCAGCACAAGTACCTCATCCATGCTTTAAAATAGGACCCTCATGGTCTCCCCGCCCCCTTAAATTTCTGATCTCATTTCCCAAATATACACTTGCAGATGACCTTCACTTCGCAAGCTCTACCACCCTCGGCCAGTCCAAAAAATCCTGCCTCCTCAAATGGCTCTACCCTTCCTTCTTCCCTGTCTTGAACTCCCTCCCAGAATAGCAAGTTCATGATGATACCATTCTTTGCTTCCTTCAAATTACACATTTTTTGGATCTTTGCTTCAGCCCCCTAGTTCTCATCCCTACTGAAACTAAGCTGCAGCACATCTAATATAATTGAACATACATTATTCCTCCTACTTGCACAGGGCTGCTTGGCCCCAGTGAAGGCTTCCCTTGCTGCTACTTCACATGCATAATTTCTGTAGCATTCATTCAAGTAGCATCATATCTAGCTTGGCCAAGAGTACTCCTCACATGATACATTAGTATCAGACTAACACAAGCATTTACTGGCCTGGCTTGCATGCCATGATAAATCTAAGTCTGTCTTAAACCATAGTTTAATCATGAACATGCCTATTCATCCACATCACTCAAACTAACTATCACATGGCTTGTCATGTCATCTTGATCTGGACTGTGACTTGTTTGAAAACAAGCCTCAAGTGATAAGGTTTCTGGCCTTCATTCAGACAACACTGCAAGCCATATCATAGCTTACTTGAGCTGCACAGGTACCTGAATGGCATGAGGAAACACATTCACAATTGTAAGGAGAGGTACAAGCCAAAATGTTTTACTGTGAGGCCACTCTTAGACACAACACACATGCCAGCAACACAAGCCCATGCTGATCACTTAGATCGCTAGTATGAATCCACATGGGCTGTGCAGGCACCTAATCCTTGGCAGAACCCAAGGGCAGGTGCCTAACAAATTACTTATTTCCCCACATTGGGATCAGGCTCCTCACACTGGCAATTGGTATGTGCGTGGGTGTGAGAAAAAGACACTCTGCACTCAAGGGCAAAGCTAAAGTAATGAATAGTTTGGATGTCAAAGTGGACAGTACTGGCTCAGGAGGCAAGGGGTCTGACCTTAAATAAGGCAGCTTCCTATGCATCCTGCTAGTCCTTTTACAAATATTCACTCATAGGAAAAAACCTTGCGGTTTCAGAACGTACCTATAGCCCACTAATATTTCTATCATACTTTAAAAAGCAGGGAAATTGGGCAGCTATAGTGAATGCACCAGGGGAGCAGGACACCTGACCTCCTCTCTGAGATATTGTACTGCCCTACAAATTTGATAGAAATATCTGTGGGCTATAGGTGCATTCTTAAACCACAAGGTTTTTTGCATATTAGAGAATTTCTCTGTTTAATCCGGGAGGTAAGAAATGGGATCCTGTGCAAACTTGCTGAGAATGGGTTGATCATTTGCATGCTTATTGAGTTCAGTGGGATTTACTCCTATGTAATAATTATTAGGATAGGTAAACTGACCATGGGGGAGGAGCAGGGGGAGGGAAGAGGAGAGGGAAGGAGAAAGGGAGGGGAGCGGAAGGAGGAGGAGGGAAGGGATTGGAGGGGGAGGGGCAAAGGAAGAGGCAGGGGAGTGCAGGTCTGATCATTTGCGTGCTTATTGAGTTCAGTGGTTTTACTCCCATGCAATCAAGCTTAAGATAGGTAAAACTGACCATGGGGAGGGGGAGGGGCCAGAGGCAGGTGATCGGAGGGAGGAGAAGGGAGGGTGGGTTTGATGAGTTGCATACTTTTTGAGTTCAATGGGATTTATTTCTGTGCAATCATGTTTGGAAATGGACTGCCTTCAAGTCGATCCCGACTTATGGCGGCCCTATGAATAAGGCAAACGGTATTCAAAGGTAGTTTTACCATTGCCTTCCTGTGACGCTGAGAGGCAGTGACTGGCCCAAGGTCACCCGGTGAGCTTCATGGTTGAGTGGGGATTTGAACCCTGGTCTCCCATGTCGTTGTCCAACACTGATCTGGGAGAGGGGCACTGGGCAGAGGGGAAGTCCCTTTCCTTTCCAAAAGGAAAACATTGTGAACAGTATCAGTGCTTTTCAGGGTTTCCCCCACCTTTTTATTCTACAGTAGGCACATGTAGCCTTCCACCGAAATTTAAACCAAAGCTGTGCCAGGCCACATCCACACCAGGCCTTTCTCTCAAAGAATCCTGGGAAGTGTAGTTAGTGAAGGGTGCTAAGAGTTGCCAGGAGATGCCCTGTACCCGTCATAGACGTTGAATCAGAGCAACTGACTGTTAAACCAGTCTGTCCACTGGAGCTCTGTCAGTGCAATAGGAGTCTCCTCTCAGCACCCTTCACAAACACGCTTCCCAGAATTCTTTGGGGGAAGCTATGACTGTCTCAAGTGAAATCAAATTCGGGTGTGGGTGTGGCCCCGATTAGGCAAGCCAAGCAGCTGTGAGTGTGGCTTTTAGAACACTGACAGCTGGTTCTTACTGAGCATGCCCGACACTATCATTAAGTTCGATGCAAAATTTCTTAAATTAATTCAAAATCAGCAAGGCATTTTTTTAACTTTTAAAGTGCAGAAGATGAAGGTCAGAATATGGGGCAAGGTCAGTAATAGGATTACAGGTACTCTGTGAACGTGGCTGATTTTTAATTAAGTTCAACAGATTATGAGAACGCTGACAGAGTTTTCTCTCTCTTTTTTTACATTTTGAACTCTCGATTCTCTCTGTTTTGTGTATTGCCATGAAAATTGAGAGTGTTGTTAAGCAAGCGTTTCTGAGGTTAGGACTAAGTTTTGTAAGGTTTTATTTCGAAGTGAGCTTACGGGAAGCATCAGAATGGCATGGAGGGTATTTTCACTTTAACATTGCAGAATGTGAAAAAACCCCACTGGCTATAGATACAGCCACCCGCATGGCTGTATAATAAACATACCTAAAAGGTTCATCACTGTGACTGCCTTATCAGTACTGTGAGTTTTTTCTCCAAAGGACAAGATACAACTATAGTTATCCCACTCGTCTGAAGTTAGAAAATGTTTATAGATTAATTTGAGTTGCTTTTTAAAGCAGTTCTCCTGTATTAGAAAATAAAGTTAAGTAATAGTAAAGCATAGTTACACCCTTTTGCTTAAAAACTGTTTCTAGTCCCTTCAGAATCACTCATAGTAGCAGCTGCCACTATTTTTGTCTCACACACACTTCTTTCAGGAAGTTATTTAGTAGTACTTATTGCTGCTCAGCTTCTAGAAAGTGGATGGATCTCACTCCTTAGTATAAAAATCTCAACCACATCACAGCAGTCCCATATAGGGCCAAGATATTTTGTCTGGCAATCAGTGCAATGCAGCTGGAGCTCAGGGTTTCCAAGTGTAGCTAAAAGGCACCATATGCATGAGCCAGGCAAGGTACCTTCAGCTGCAAAGCTTCATAGACAACGATCCTAGTCTCTTGAGCAAAGTGGCTTCCAGAAGACATATTTATTAATGTTGTGCATGCCCCACTCATCCTCAACAGTTTGCAAAACAAGTATATCTATAGTTTATACTAAATATTTATTATTGTTTTGTTTCCCATCTAGGCTGATTAAGAGTTCTGGAGAACTCAAAAACTTCCACACTGTTTTACAACACTTTGGTTGGTCTAAGGTGGGTTTTGGAATTTCCAAGTTTCAAGTAGATATAGCGCTGGGGATCAGATATAACGTATTATGTTTGTAAGCTGCTTTAAGAAGGTACTGTTATATAAGGAAGTCTAAAAAGTCTTTAAAGAAGGGTTGCAGTTAAAAGCAAGCAAGCAAACACAAAAACAAGGCTGAGAATAAGGATGTTTTAGAAGCACAGCAATGGCATAGAACAAGTAGAATATTTGAGCAATATTATGCCCAACAATCTTGGAAGTCAAGTAAAGCACACGTTTAAAAAATTATGCCCTTCTGCCAGTAGAGCTGGCCAACATGCAACACAGAGAATCTTTTAGTGTTTAATTCACTAGATGTGTCCTGTGAGATGGGCTAGTAATATTCGAGCCAGTACCCGTGAGCAGTAGCGAAGAGAAAAGGCTACTTCACATTTTTACAGGATACCTTTCTGGACAGGCAGGTGTACAGACAGGGGGAGATCGGGAGTGCTTCCATTTATGGACTGTTTCAGCAGTACCCAATTGTTGTTCTACTTTAAGCAGAAAGTGGAAATGCAGCTCTGCTACCAGACTTCTGGAATCCAAATAATATTCTGCAGCAGATGGGTAGACCCCCTACCCTCAGCTCCAAATGTTATGTGGTGGCAGACAATTTTCACTGGGACCATGGTGTTTGTATATGTGGGAGAAGAGTTAAAATAATCCCTCCTCTCCCCTTGTTGTATCCCTAGCCATAATTACCCTCACTGTAATCTAAGGGGAAGAGAAGAAACAGATATAAAGACAATGATGTTTGGAACGGGGTAATACGTGCAGATTCCTAGAAAGGAAAGATGGCTCATAAAGAAGGAAATGGTTAGAACACTCTATACAGATAATAATCAGCCAGAATAGCTGTGCAACAGATCATCTACACCTGGAGAAATTGTACAGGTGTTCCATTGTGTTCAGAACAGCAGACTTTTTTTGAGCAAAAGAATGCCAGAAGATGAATGGGGAAAACATGAAGGAATCATGCCTTCATCACAGAATCACATAGATGCACCACAAAAAGTGAATGAACAAAAGTGGGGCCAGTAAATGCCAAGTGCAGAAACAGCCTGGGCCAGCATTTTATTTATTTATTTGATTGTGTGTGTGTGTTTGTGTGACACTGAATTCTGTTTGTTTGACTGTTTGAATTAAAAACATATTTTGTTCAATTAAGCTTTCTTTGCATAGTCAAAGTAAAAAGGAGTATTAGGCCTGTTTTGCTGTTTTGAATTCATAGTAGAAATGTATTGAGAATCACATTGCTTGTGCTAAAATGCTGACAGTTAATTTACTTGTGTGTGTGTGTGTGTAAATGCTAATTTGCTGAATTGTAGAATCATTGTTTGTTTAAAGCTGTGTCTGCAAAATAGATAACTGTATTCTCACAGGCTTTTAATTGCAAATGCACCTGTGTCGAAGAAAGTATCAGACTATGTTGCAAACTATGTTGCACATGTACAAGGTCAATATGAACATAACAAGTGTGAAAAACAATCTCCTAATATGGTTACTAGGAGGAAATGGGCATGGATTAATGATGTGGTTATGATGTAGATATGATGAAATTGATGCATGAATAATTAGTAAAACAAAGCTTATAAAAAGGCCAGCACAGCAGAGTTTGTCAGAACTGGCTTGGCCCTTCTCCACGTGCACGTGTTAGAAATAAATATACTCTATCCTCCATCTTGTTTCGTTCGTTCTTGAGCTCTATTGGGTGAGTATTTGGGAGCGAATCCTCAGCCACTAGGACCCTAAAAGGGACTAGGGCGTATTGTTTATAACATTTGTGTTTGGAAGGACTCTGGGTGCTATTGCAGCTGTTGCCATTTGCCTATTCTGCCTTCATTTTTTGTCTTCTGCTCCAGGTATATGAAAGGGAAGAGCTGCCTGAGGCAGTGTCTCGGCACGCGCGTTAGCGACGCACTTGGAGTCGTCTTGGGGTTGTCTTGGAGAAAGACGACAATGGAAGAAATGTTTATAGTGCTATTGGTAACAGAAGATGGGGTTAGGTGGGGAGAAGCAGAATGGGACATTGGAGAATATTTTTAGATATTTTTATACTTGTTATGTTCAGTTTGTTTTACTTATTCTGTTATGTAATGTACATTGTTGAGTTGTTTTTCCTTTTAATTATACCAAATATGAATTGTACATTATATATTGTATATTGATTATTATGTTGTAAACCGCCCAGAGAGCTTCAGCTATGGGGCGGTATATAAATTTAATGTAGTAATAATAATAATAATAATAATAATAATAATAATAGTAGTAGTAGTAGTAGTAAGTAATTTTTTTCCCACCCTTTCTCCCAGTAGGAGCCCAGGGCAGCAAACAGAAGCACTAAAAATGCTTTAAAACATCATAAAAACAGAATTTAGTATGTTAAAACAAAACATCTTTAAAAACATTTTTTAAAAGCTTTAATAACATCTTTTTAAAAAACAAGTTAAACAAATATTAACAAGCAATTCCAACACAGACGCAGTATTGTTTAGATGTACCAGCAAAACACATATCAGCATTCTGGACCCATGCAAGGCACGATTAGCTAGTCAAGCAGCTAACTGCATGGTACTGTCCCTGCCTCAAGATGCCACTCGTTGATGTTTAGCAGAAAGAATGTGGGGGCCCTCCCAGCGGTCTCACTAGCCACGCATTTCAAATTAGAAGGCAAAAAATAAGATTAAAAAATCTATTGCTTGCCTGGAAACTATGGCTAGTCCAACTATTCATTGTGTCAGAAGGGCAAAATAAGCAGGATATTAAGAGGTTTGTTGTAATCAGTATGTAATGACTGAAGCTGGTTTCAAGATCCTTTCACCATTCATCTTCAATGTTGTCACACTGTCTGGACAAAACAGTCTTTGCAAGCATCTACAATAATAATCTCCTTTCTACTACAGAATCACCCCGAGGCATCAAAGATAAACAGAGCCTTGCTTTCTGGCTCAGCTCAACACTGTCAGATACAACTTGGAGAGGGAGAAAAGGGGTCTTTCTGAGGATAGCTAGCAAGTGTTTATGCATAAATATAAACAAAGCAGGATCCCTGTTGTAAAAGCTGCATTAAATTGCATTTGGCACTCGTTAACATCCTTAATGAAACAGTTTGTTTTCTCTAAAGTGGATCAGTTACATTCATAAAGAACACTGACAAACTGGCAGGATTATAAGATTTGCCAAGCTCAAATCTATTGTGGGGCAGGGGGAAGCAAGTGAGCAATTATCATCCAATACAAGTCAGGACATTCCTGTAATGGCTGTGTCTGCTGCCTTGAAATAGCAATAGGAGAGCCTTGTCTATAGAGTTTTTATCCTTGTTTGAACTTCTTTATGTATTAATGAATGCAATGAGTGTGCTGTTCTAAAGTTTACTTTGACTCTAAGGTGACAAGTATGGCAAAATAGTCTGGATAAAATAACCAACGACCAACCCATTGCTAGGAACAAAACCAAGGCAAATATATTTGAAGCTCAAATAGTTTCAACATATAATAATCTCATTCACTGCTGCATTTCCTCATTCTGACCAAGACTGGGGATATTCTGAAAATGCTGTGAGAATCAATTTAAGCACTGTTAAAGTATTCTTCCTCAGTGTACAAGATGACAGGTCCCTGCCCTGAGAACTTTTAAATCATACAGTCATAACTCTTTTCTCTCTCCATTACATGCTTCTAGGGTTGTGTGAAGAGGAAGGACTATGTTAATAGAACTTGTGAGCCTTCACTATGTGGAGGGACTCAACACTCTTTTGAAACTCCCAGGCCCTGTTGCAAAGAGACCCATGCAATCCAATCCCTTTTTACTCAGACGTAGGGATGAGTGAATCTGTAAATTTCAGTTTCTTATTTTTCCAATCTTAAATTCAGTTCTCTTCATCAATTTGGATTTTTTTTTAAATCCTCCTGAAAATTCTTCACCATTTTAGTGCTGATTCCTCCTAATATACACATTTACGCAAACCAATTTTTTCCAAAGCATTTTTCTATATTATTTTTGCTAATATCTGCATTTTATGAATAATTTGCCCTTATATATGCATTTTTGTACACATTACTTAGAGAACTGCAAAATTTGGTGAAGTGAGAATTTTTAAGGATGGCTATGTTTTGATTCACATATTGTTTTGAATCTTTACTTTACTTTATTAAGAATTGCAGGGCCATAGGCCAACACAAGTGCATAAAACAGGTACAGTAAAATTTATATAGATTTAAAACAAAATGTTAAAACAGACAACAACGAATCCCTAACTATTACATGAATACAACCCATCTATTTCATAAAACGGATTATAATTAGCTCGAAGTTTTCGCGCAGCAATTGCGAACAAGGATACATTGTAGGTCACCTCCAAATTGGAGTCAGACAATAGGAAGGTTATTTTGTCCTCTACTGAATTAAGCAAGTAGGTATATTGTTTTGAAAAGTGTGAATTAGGTAGGTTTGCCTATGAACTGAATCTAATTTCCCCCCTATTCGTACTCAAAAGTAGGCTTGGGAATACCAGCTGCTTATGAAAAACACCTTATTTGCGCAGCACAATAATGTCCACGGCAGCATCATTGGATTTCTTCATTTGCAATAATCAAGCTTAGTATTTCATAGCACGTGACGGTCACAATACCAGACACCATTTGATAGGATCAAACAGATTACAAAATTTTGCTGCAAGTTCCTTTTCTATGAACAGCATTCAAATTCCTTTTCTATTAACAGCATTCAAGGAAATCAACACATATGAATTTCAGAATTGGTCACAAATTCTGGCAAGAGTTTTGAGGTTACGTTTGGTACAACAAAATCCAAAATTTTGGAAATAGAAAATTTACTGGTCTTTTACTTGTGAAGCGGCATTTCAGCTCTACAATACTTGTTGCAAACAGGGTAATACAAATTTTATGCAGACCAAAATTTAGTGTGTACTGTTACTATGCCCAGAAACAGTTGAGCTCCTGATGGGCCTTTGCATTCCTCCAGGGTGTTTTGACCTTTGCTGGCAGAGCAGTTCATTCCCATGGATTAAAAACTCAGGGTAATTATTAATATTTTTAAAGCATATCTTAGGTACTACAAGTGTGCTGTATTATTGAAGGTTACAGAACATTCTTACACTATCTTAGCAATGCAATGCTGTGAACAGGCTTCTTGGAAAATTAAGTGCTCTACAGAGATCAAAGTTCAAAGTCTGGAAGAATTACAACTTTCTTATATTCCGCAAGGCGAACCCCAGAAGAGAACAACAAAAAGTATGCAAAAGCTAAATGCAGAATGGGTTTTCAGGATCTTTCCCCACAGAGAATATGAAGACCCCTATGGTTTCTTGGATATATTTTTTCTTTAAAAGGGAAATAAGTGTGCAACAGGGCTCTCCTTGTTCTTAACGTTATTATTAAAAGAATGAATATACCACCTTTTATTTCAAGAAGACAGCTGACAAATAAGAGCCAACCACAAAACAAGAATAAAGCCAGTTATAGAGATACAGCTACGCATAATTCAAGTGCATAATAAAACAACTATAATTAAAATACATAATGAACAAGCACATTAAAACATAACAGTAGAACAATCAAAGCAAGAGATTCAAGTCAGGAGATCAGGGAAATACAATTTTACTACTTCACATAGTGCATCGTTAAACTGGTATTAACTCCCACAGGAGCCAATGATGGCCACCAACTTGGAAGGCTTTAAAAGATGAAACGACTTCATGGAGGATAAGGCTATCAGTGATTACTTTCTACTTCCATAGTCAGGTAAGAAATGGGATCCTGTGCAGGGTTGCTGAGAATGGAATGATGATTTATATTGAGTTCAGTGAGATTTACTCCCCTGCAATCATGCTAAAACTGATGGGGGGATAAGTAAAACTGACCATGGGGGGAGGGGGAAGGAGGAGAACAGGAAGGGAGGGAAGGAGGGAGGGCTGGAGTGGGCAGGGGAGGAGGAAGAAGGAAGAGGGGATGGGAGGAAGATGGGGGGAGGGAGAAGAGAGGGGAAGGAGGAGAAAGCAGGTCTGTTCACTCACATGTTTTTGAGTTCAGTGGGATTTACTCCTGTGCAATCATGCTTAGGATATGTGAAACTGACCTGGGGGAGGGGCAGGGAGGAGAGGGGATTGGGTGGATGGGCACTGGGCAGAGGGGAAGCCCATTTCCAAAAGGAAAACATTGTGAACAATATCATTCTTTTTCAGGGTTTCCCCCACCTTTTTATTCCATAGCAGGCACATGTAGTCTCCCACCCACATTTAAACCAAAGCTCTCACTGGCCACATCCACACCAGGCCTTTCTCTCAAAGAATCCTAGGAAGTGTAGTTAGTGAAGGGTGCTGACAGTTGCTAGGAGATGCCCTGTTCCCCTCACAGAGCTTTAATCAGAGCACTGACTGTTAAACCACTCTGGCCACTGGACTCTTTCAGGGGAATAGGAGTCTCCTCTCAGCACCCTTCACGAACTACACTTCTCAGGATTCTTTGGGGAAGCCATGACTATCTAAAGTGAAATAAAGGCTTGGCCTGGGTGTGCCCCCTGATTAGCCAAGCCCAGCAGCTGTGAGTCTGGCTTTTAGAACACTGACAGTTGGTTCTTACTGAGCATACCTAACACTATCACTGGGTTCAAGCCAAAATTTCTTAAATTAATTAAAAATCAGCCAGGCATTTTTTGAACTGCAGAAGATGAAGGTCAGAGTATGGAGCAAGGTCAATAATAGGATTACAGGTACTCTGTGAACATGGCTGATTTTTAATTAATTTCAACAAATTATGAGAACTCTGACAAAAAAAAGTTCAGCAGAGGTCTGAGTTTTTTCCTCTCTCTTTTTATACTTTGAACTGTCAATTCTCTCTGTTTTGTGTATCACCATACCTTACATGGTTGTTAGCAAGCGTTTCTGAGTTCAACACTATAAGTTTTGTAAAGTTTTGTTTTGAAATTAGCTTATGGGAATCATCAGAATGACATGGGGGTATTTTCAATTTAACATTGCGGAATGCGGAAATCCATGGTGGCTGTATTGCTGGCTCTAACATACAGCCACATTAATGGGATCCATTTGCCCCCATCTATGTTTTATGTATAGAAGCTCAATAAAAAAAAAACTCAAAAATTCCAACCAGAAATCTATCCCAACAATAAACTGTGGCATAAGAACAATGCAGAACTCTGTGTACAGATCCATGTAGCTGAGAACTTACATACATGAAAGTGATAAATTAACTAGGCCATTCTATAATCTGTCTACAACACCAAGTCCATGGTAAACTGATTTGTTTCCTGGCTCAGAGATTAGGAAACATGGCCTCTTCTCCTCCAAACCATACACCTGCTATTGTTTTCATCGCCACCCAAACTTGTGTATGGCCCCATCTACACTATACAATTAAAGTACTATTATTTCACTTTTAAAAGTCATGGCGTCCCCAAATGACCATGGGAAATGTAGTTTAATGCTGCTGAGAGTTGCTAGAAGACCCCTATTCCTCTCACAGAGCTACAGTTCCAGAGTTCCCTGGGAAGAGGAATTGATTGTTAAACCATGCTGGAAATTTTAGCTCTGTGAGGAGAATAGAGGTCTCCTAACAACTCTCAGCACCATTAACAAACTACAGTTCCCAGGATTCATTGGGGAAAGCCTAAAGACATTAAGTGAAGGTCTTCATACAGGATACTATTTTGGAGCTGTGAAGTTGGTCCTAGCATCAGAAATATCTGTATGTTTATTATTGTCTAGTGTAGCCTGCATTATCAAATTCAAAACTGATTTCTTGATTAGCTAGGAATATAGTTTCCTGGTCATTTATTACTATTCCCCCAGCAAACACTAGCTTAAGAGATACTCATGAACTATAGATGACACATTTGACTGGGGATTTAAAAACACACAAGGTCCAGTGCTACTCTGTTTGACAACAGTACTAGAAGGTGAAGAAAGTTTTGCCATAGAAACAACTTTTGTCCATTTATACACACAGAAAGACACCAATATCCACGGAAACTAATCTAAGGGTAACTGCCAAATTTCAGCCTCTCTCCAATGTAACAAACATATAATGGTGCAAAAGTCATTGCAAATATCATGCCCTTCCAAGTGCAAATTCTTGGCAGGATTCCGTTCCCCAACAACAACGTGTGAACTCATGATAAGGAAGAGGGGCAGGGGAAGGGCAGGCTTTTAAAAATAGAGTAGAAAGATCCCCCTGCCCCACTAATTGGATTTAAAACTGATGTTCCAAAGAAAAAGAAAAAGAGCCGGACCCTAAAAAGAAAACAAATAGGGGTAGGTGGTGATTTGCTTGCAGCAACAATGAAAACATATTCCAAGTATAGAAACATACAGAATTAAGTTTGATAAACACATGTAGCTTGTGTCTCTAATCTTCAGCTTAAAAGGAAGTACAGTAGGGGGTACTGCTGGACTAGGGATACCTGGGTTCAAATCTTGCTGCCAAAATGCAACTTAAAAGGTAATGTTGGCCTGGTCTCTGTCTTTCAGCCAAGACTAGCAGGGTTGTTATGAGTTAACATGGGGAAACTGTGTATGCTATCGTAAGATAGAACAGGATATGCATTAAAATAAAATAGTGGCCATCAATGTATATGATGCCTTAGAGTTCTATTGACAATAGATGGGTTCTATTAAACATAAAATGTGGGCAACTGATAGGCATGAAGGTATTCTACACATCTCCAAAGATTCCTTACACATCAATGTGCACAGGAAAAAGCAGCAGAGAAAGATCTGTCTACAAGTTTTACACTGGATGGTAATTCAGTCCATGCTCAAGAGTAGAAAGGGTTGAAAAACAGCCCAAGTAAGTTTTGGATTGAACAGATGGCCACAGGATTGTCTGTATTATGTGCTCAATATTTAGGGGTTAAACATTCTACTACCTAATGTACCAAGCTAAATAAAAATTGCTTCAGGACTACATGGTACACCCCAATGGTCAGTCAATATTCTTTGCAGTGTCAAAGACTCTACAGTCTTGCATTTGTGTAAAACCCTTAACACTGTTAGATTATTTTCAGCTAGCTTCATGTAAAGACACATCTGCCTGCATCTTGTACAGCATCCATACCATGGAGATATGCTTTTGATGTCTCAGCCACATTAGTACTTTAATGTTATTCATAAATATTCCATACTAATGGCATATAGATTCTGGCTTTTAATTAGATATAATTAAATCTTATTTAAAAAACTATAAACAAATATTGTATGTAATGAAAGCTTGCAGTCAAGTTGAACATAGCTGAAACAACTGAACACATCCTTTCACTAGCAAGAGGAATTTGATTCCATGAAGATTACTAGATGGCATGGAGGTCATTGTTTTCCCAAAGTGGGACACATAAGCCCCTGGCAGGGAAGCACAGTGTCCACATGCCTGCATGAGACTGATGTAGGGTAGAGGCACATTCATTGTTCTACCAGTTCAAGTGCGTCTCCACCTCTTTTCTGAAAACAGGGGCGCACAACGCTAGTCAAACCCTGCCCCTTTTTACTGTAAAACATTGTGGGATCATCTTGAATTTTTTTAAAAAAAATTGCTTCAAAGATTTCACAACTGATTGGCAGATCAACTCATTGCCCCTCCAGGTGTGACCAATGGAAATGCTTTGCTGTAAGCAACTAGTGTGCTCACAGCCTGAGTTAATCATGTTGTGTCTGCTTGGCTTTCCTATAAGCCTCACAAAACACTGTTGAAAATATACAGATGGGGCCACTGAGGCAACCTAGAAATGAAAAGGAAAAGATAAAACTAGTTGATGGGAATGTAAAGTGCACCACTGCACCCTAATAGGACAGTCTGCCAAAGGTAAAAGCTTTGAGAGCAGAAGGATCAGCAACCACCTGAAAGTCTGAAGAGCAAAGCAGCATGAAGGGTTTTTTTAGAAGCTGCCCATGATCAGGTACCTTCCTAAGCTGTCAGGGTTCAGTCCACCCTTTAGGACTTGTAACTCAAGCGGCCCTTCCAAGTCATCACCAGTTCACCACATTAGCCGAGGCCATCGTTTTCTTGTTTGGTGTTATATGTATCAAACATTTAACAGAATTTCCATAGAAGTAATCAAGCCTCTAATTTCTTCTGCTTGTACCCAAGTTCAATCAGAGCCTGAGTATTCCACTCTACCCATGCCTAGTGAGGACAGCAACCTACACTGATTGGCATGATCTGCAGAGGAAAAATATCTGTTTGTGGGCACAGTTTGAATCCAAACAACATCTGCAGATAGACAACCTTGGGGCTTCCAACAAGCCTGAAAAATGATGATACTGTTTACAATGTCTTCCTTTTGGAAAGGAACTTTCCTTCTGCCCAATGCCCACCCAATCTGTTCCCTCCACCCCCTCTCCCCTCCACCTCCCTCTCCCCTCCACCTCCCTACCTCTTCCTCCCTATCACTATCTTTCCTCCTCCTCTCTATCCCTACCCTTCTTCCACTCCCACATCATGGTAGCATGTGCTCTGAGCACATGGTGAGTGTTCACCTGCAATCAGACCAAATAACAGAAACAAAACATATGTGCTGATCTTGTTTCAGCAGGGAGGAAGCAACAACATTAAGACAGATGATATAGATTCACTTTAAATATGTTTGATTTACTTTGCAATTTTATTGAAGTTTCCTATGGTAAATTATGTTTCTGTAAATATATGAAGTACAGCAACACTTTGCATAATTTACACTAGAACAACTCCAGAAACAATTGTGAAATAACGGCACTGACTATTCCGCGGAATAGTCTCCAGTGACGTAAGGAGTGTCTCAGTTTGCACAGGATAAAACAGTGGGAGGTGAAATATATTCCAGCAAATTTCTAGGTGTGCTCTACGTTTTTAATTGATCATGCCCACCTTTTCCTTAAGTGGAGTGATTTAAGCATAGCAGGCTGGACACATGCATCTTGGGCAGGCCAAGTTTGTTTTTTCCAACAGCTAGATTCATTGCTTTAGTAGCAATGCATTTAATCGGTCTAATTTTATATCAAACTGCAGATTCAGATTCAACTGTTAATGCACCCAAAATAGAAATAGAATATAAACTCCAGTTTGAAACAGAAAAAGCTGTCTTCATGATCATATGACACTGACCAATAAAAAGGCTTTGAAATTCATGAAAATAAATTTGACACAGATTTCTGGGATGAATAATGAGAGAACTACAATTTTCTAGGCTAGATTCTCTGAAGAAACTACAGTAACACAGGAAAGAAGCAAAATAAGAACACCAATATACAAAAAATGTAATTCATCATCTTTCCTGATTGCAGGTATTGCCACCACTCACCATATGCTGATAGGCATGTTACCAACTTCTTCCAAGCTACACAGGAAATGGATTGTACTATGAAATACCAACCCAAATTGTGTTTGAATTTTTACAAGTTTGTAGGGCAGTAAATATCTGTTAGTTTGCCTATTGGTGAATACTTTTCGAAACAATGCAGGTGCTTGCTGGGGTTGGGAGATGAAGACACACATAGCAAACCACTGTTGCTTACAGAGTTAATAGCTGCTGTCATCAGAACTCGATCCCATTTCCATCAGAGGCAGGTCAAAGATTCATAGCTATGAGGGCCAGAATCACGTCCACAGGGAACGGATACTGGATTTGAGCACTTTTAAGTTTCTATTTGGTTATTCTTTTGCTTCCGTCCTGGAACATATCCATGTCTCAATCTGCTGTCAAAAAAAAAAAAAAAAGCTTGGAGGAGGCTGCTTAGTCTCTCCCCAACCTATATGCGACACACTCAAGAAGGTCATGACATGAGATTTCCTTTCCATATGCATTAAAGTGATGAGGGACTATTTTGGAAAGGTTACAAATATTTGTTGAGATAATCCACACATTTGTGTAACACGAAACATTAAAAGTACGTGGGGGGAAACAGAAGGGGCAGCCACGTGTCTAATGGGTGGCGGGGGAACAGACATAAGAACACTGCATATGATCATAGACTGGTACATTCAACACACATGCAGCAGTACACCCAATCTGGGCCCTATATTTTTGAACAATTTCAGCCCCTTATTCACCTTTATCACAGGTACAGTCATTCACACAAACATCCTCCTACATGTGTACGGCATAATGTGTGAACAGTCCTACACTTTAAATTATTACAGTAGTCTGTGTCTCCTCAGGAGAAAGACTTTTAATGGTTTTTTTTCTTTATATGGTTTCAATATGAACATAGACACAGACTCATAACTGAGAAAAAAGGTGAAAAATACAATACACATACTTTTTGAGAAAGCTCTGGATTCCAAAAAGCTCTAGGGGGCTTCCAGCTGGTGATCCTGCAGTAATTCTCATCTTGCCGTTGAATGACAAGATGCAAATGCTGTGGAGCATGTTTTACCAAACGCATATTTATTATTTATTATTATTTATTTATTAAATTTATATACCGCCCGACTAGCAATAGCTCTCTGGGCGGTGAACATAGAAATAAAAAGCATAAAAAATACAATAAATAACACAATATGATACAAAATAACACAATCTAAATCAATGCAGTAACATTTTAAATTTAAATCAATTTAGATTAAAATGCTTCGGAGAATAAAAAGGTTTTAACCTGGCGCCGAAAGGAAAGCAGCGTTGGCGCCAGGCGCACTTCCTCGGGGAGACTGTTCCACAGGTCGGGGGCCACCACCGAGAAGGCCCTAGATCTTGTCATCACCCTCCGGGCATCCCTATGGGTTGGAACCCGGAGGAGGGCCTTCGTAGCTGAACGTAGTGTACGGGCGGGTTCATATCGGAAGAGGCGTTCCTCAAGGTAACATGGTCCCACACCGTATAAGGCTTTATAGGTTAATGCCAACACTTTGAATCTAGCCCGGAAACATATTGGCAGCCAGTGCAGGCGGGCCAGGACAGGTGTTATATGCTCAGACCGCTTTGTTCTTGTTAGCAGTCTGGCTGCCGCATTTTGCACTAGCTGTAGTTTCCGAACTGTCTTCAGAGGTAGCCCTACGTAGAGCGCATTGCAGTAATCCAAACGCGAGGTTACCAGAGCATGTACCACTGATGTAAGGTCCTCTTTACTCAAATAGGGACATAGCTGGGCTACCAACCGAAGTTGGTAGAACGCATTCCTTGCCACCAAGGCTACTTGAGCCTCAAGTGAAAGGGAAGAGTCTAGGAGGACTCCCAGACTATGAACCCATTCCTTTAGGGGGAGTGTAACCCCATCCAGGACAGGGCATATATCCACCATCCAATCAGAGAACCCGTCCACCAACAGCATCTCAGTCTTATCTGGATTGAGCTTCAGTTTGTTAACTCTCATCCAGTCCATTATTGCGGCCAGGCAGCGGTTCAGCACATCGACAGCCTCACCTGAAGAAGATGAAAAGGAGAAGTAGAGCTGCGTGTCATCAGCATACTGATGACAACGCACTCCAAAGCTCCTGATGACCTCACCCAATGGCTTCATGTAGATATTAAAAAGCAAGGGGGACAAAACTGACCCCTGCGGGACCCCATATTGGAGAACCCACGGTGTCGAGCAATATTCCCCGAGCACTACCTTCTGGAGACGGCCCGCCAAGTAGGAGCGGAACCACTGCCAAGCAGTACCTCCAACTCCCAACTCCCCGAGCCTCTCCAGAAGGATACCATGGTCGATGGTATCAAAAGCCGCTGAGAGATCAAGGAGAATCAACAGAGTTACACTCCCTCTGTCTCTCTCCCGACATAGGTCATCATACAGGGCGACCAAGGCTGTTTCGGTGCCAAAACCAGGCCTAAAACCCGATTGAAATGGATCTAGATAATCGGTTTCATCCAATAGCGCCTGGAGCTGGCCAGCAACCACTCGTTCTAAGACCTTGCCCAGGAATGGAACATCCGCGACTGGCCTGTAGCTGTTAAGATTGTCTGGGTCCAAGGAAGGCTTTTTCAGAAGTGGTCTCACCGCTGCCTCTTTAAGACAGCTAGGGACCACTCCCTCTCGTAAAGAGGCATTTATCACTTCCTTGGCCCAGCTACCTGTTCCATCCCTGCTAGTTTTTATTAGCCAAGAGGGGCAAGGATCCAGTACCGAAGTGGTTGCACGTACCTGTCCAAGCACCTTGTCCACGTCCTCGAGCTGAACCAACTGGAACTCATCCATATAAGGATAGAGCCTATCATATTAACAGCCAGCAGAGTTCTTCAGGGTGGTCTGTAGGCTGTTGACACAGATACTGATGGATGGAACCCAGGATACCTCAGACCCTCTGTGATTTGCTTGCTGGGCATTCTGAGGACAAAGTCAGTCACCTTCATAGGGAGCCTGATGCCATGATTGATGCAGCCAAGTAAGCCTTGCTTTGTGGGATCAGTTTGAGTTTCTGGATGGAAAACCTTTCCAGTTTCTAGAGCCCTCAACTGAGCAGAAGCCTAACAAGGAAGAATTATAATCCATTTTGTTAGCTTCAAGATGGCTACCTGGGGAGGGGGGTTGAAATGCAATATCTGTACTCTAACTCAAAAGTATGCCTCAGGAATCCACAATTTTCAATACCCGCTCAAATCTGGCACAAAGCATGTTTCCAACTACAGAATCTATGACACAGAATCCAGTATACAAGATTAGAACACTAAGCAAATTCAAGCCATGTTGAAAATTAATAGCAATCTAGTAACCAGGGCTTTTTGTGTGTGTGACAGTACGCAGCAGTATGGAGTACTGGCACCAGTCATTTTGTGCTGGCGCCCATGGTACTTTTATCAACATGTGAGTATCAGCACCTCATTTTTTAACCAACATAAAAGCACTGAGAGCCATGTGTTATTTTCATAGCAGCAGGAATCTGTGCTCCTCAGAAATACTTGGTGTGTATATGTTAGTGCTTCAGCAGAAACCAAGATACATAAATCATGGTGAAACTTTGGATCCTGGACCTCTGCAACGACCTCTGCAACAACCTACGAAGAACAAAACTGGAAAAGTTTTACTGTATGGCATAAACCTATTGGGCCATATTCAACTAACTCATTGCGCTAGCAACAGTCAACGCAAAGATTCCCACTAGTGCAGCAGGACTGATCCCTCCCCCTCCTCATAGAATAGTAGATTTGGAAGGGGCCTACAAGGCCATCGAGTCCGACCCCTTGCTCAATGCAGGAATCCAAATCAAAGCATTCCCAACAGATGGCTGTCCTCCTGCACCCTCTCCATATCTGCTCTGAATGATTGGGGGAACTCCCAGAACTGTGTACTAGGGGAGAAGAAAGGAAATTGCTCCCGGCAGAACAATTTCTTTAGTGCTACCCCAATTACAACCCATTGTTTCTCTGACAGGTTACTCATTGGTGGTCCTTTTCCATAGTCAGAGGCAGCGTCTGAATACCAGTTGCTGGAAACCACAGGAGGGGAAGAGTGCTGTTGTACTCAGGTCCTGCTTGCAGGCTTCCCATAGGCATCTAGTTGGCTGCTGTGAGAAAAGGATTCTGGCCTGATCCAGCAAGGTCTTTTTATGTTCTTTTGCCTCCACTCCCATTATTTTAAACTTGTTATTGGGCTTTTTCTGTTATAATATGCACATGTGTTTATGGGACAAAAATTAAAAAGTTTTTTAAAAAATTGCATATGAAAGAGGAGAGTTGTGGTGCAGATGTAGTACCAATGACAATTTTTCTGACTTTTTCTCTGTTATGAGATCCTTTGCAACAGGTTGCAGTGTAGAGTTTTGAAGTGTGAATGGAAATGCATGTATAATTGAGAACTACCAGTTACATTCAAAAAATAACAGTTACAAAACAACTCCTTTCATGTTTAACCCTAATATTTTAATACATTTTCTTTTATAAAGTTAGGGAAATTCAGTAATCAAGACACCTGCCTCAAGACTAGAGGTAGGGCTATTTCATGTTGGCTAGAGCTCCACACACTTGGGAAATTGCAAGCTATGGCTGATGCCCTAAGACATGTAATCAGCAATGAATGATGTGCAATGTCACAAACAGCTTGCTTAAATCTTACCCTCCATAAACCCACACTTTTTCTTGTTTTTTCAGGTCCAATTCCAGATGGGGAGGATGGAGTGCCTGGGACCAGCAGAGGTGGCCCTTTGTTGCCTTACAAACCATCTGAGCCTTACTGTATTGAAAGAGGAATCCTGCTGTGGGTTGACCCTTGCCTGAAAAAGCCTTAACTCTGTGATCTTAGACAGATTTTATGATAATTGAATCTCTATCTGTGCCCTACTTTGGCAGCCTAAGTACAGCCTATACCAGGAGTCACCAATGCAGTGCTGGTAGGTATACATGCATCCCTGGTGCCTCCACTCCCCCCACTGAAATTAGGCTTGAAAAAACATTCTATTGTAGCCAAAACAATAGCTTGAAGTGAGTGCTTGGTTGCAGTGTAAGATCACAGGTTTGTCTGTTTGCATATATGTCCACTGGCCCCAAAGTGGTTGACAACCCCTTTTTGGCCTATACAGAAATACAGCAGTACCATTATTGAAAGAAATGCAAATGTTGACTCTCCCAAAGTTCAGTTTTGAGACCAAAGCTTGGAACATATTTTTATTAGCACCAGTTTCCTCTTGAAGTTATTGTTTCAATTCAGTGCGAGTGGATTGTATTAGATTACATCTCTATCTTGGTGCCAAGTGTTTCCAATAACACTGAAAGGTGGAAGCTATCAAGTCCTAGTCTAGCTCTGACTTAAGGTTCTTTATTTCATATTTCAAAAGTTAAGCTCTTCCAGCTTTAAAATTGCTGCCCTACCCACCACTTGTATTACTCACAAGATGCTGCTTAAGGCATCAGAAATAATTAAGCCCAACCGTGATTGAACAATCAGCATTTCAAGACCCTGAAACAAGCCTTAATGGGATGCCAGACTCCATATTCACAAATATGCACAAACTGGCTGCATGGCATTGCTAAGCCAGGCTCCAAACTGACAATAGCTCACCCAGTGCTCAGAAAAAGACACACACACACACACACACACACACACACACACACACACAGTAGTTATCCTATCACAATGATGCCTGGCCCAGGCATGCCATGGGCATTATAATACTATTCAATGTCTTTTCTTTATTTTAATTACGCAACATTTCTGTTCTTAAGTGTGGTCTGGCTACAAGACTGTTTTCTTTCCTGTCAGTCAGTGCTGTACTTGGTTCCAGTTCAGGTGTCAAACAGTTTGGAACGTTACCCCAGTGCAGTACAGGCCTCACACGCCATCTATGGTACTACATTTCTTGCATAGATGGAACAGTTTCAAAAAAGAAAAAAAACGCAGGTTTTATGCCTGAATGAAGCTAATACACATAGGCTCTATCTAGGCCCAGCATTAGGATGGTCGGGCACCTGATGAGGGTCCAGGGGCTCAGAACAATGCATTGCTGATGCCTTTGAACCGCTGGCCAGTCCCCTTGCCCTCCCCATTGGTATGACACAGCTGCTAGTCACTCACCTCACTTTCCTTAGACGCATTTTCTTGGTGAGTGATGGCAGCAATGTTTTATAATGGGAACCAAACCAGTATAATCCATGGCAGCCATCCACTATATAGTATTACCCAAATGCAATACTTGACCCAATGACAAAATCAGGTCAGACATTTTATTATGGCTACACCTTGGCTACTGCTCATGGTTAGCAAGGAGGGTGCTTAACCATGGTTTGGATAAGACACTAAGCCAACCTCAGTTTAGCTGTGTGGTGTGGCTGCAAAAAGGACCAAGGAGGAGCAAAGTAGTTGTGAGCTCCTTCCCAGGAGCTTGCCTTCCGTGCAGTTTCGCTAAGCCACATTTTGGCTTACCATGCTGTGGAAATCAGGCCTATTTACACTAGGTTTCCATTACTGGATTTTAAAAAAAACTACTTAAGGTTAGTCTAAAGAATTTTATCCTTACATATAGTTTTATATTCATACGTATACTGTGATTATAGATCCTGAAAGTGTTGTGTTTTTCATTATTTATACAGTAATGTTGGGAGAGGTCAAGTCGACAAGTTTGTTAAGCCCTGCTGGCATACCTAACAAAAGCACAGTGTGTGGGAAGAACTCTTGATGCCTGTTGGAAAGCTAAAGTCCTTTCACCCCATTTCAGAACTCCAGGTCTTTTAACCAAAGGCACACAACCTCAAATTCTTATGACTGGGCTGCTGCTGGGATGAAGGGCAGGATATAAATCAAATAATAAATGATTGGACACCATTCTCCAGTTCACCAGGAGTTAACTGTTGTGGGAAGCAACAGCGCCAAGCATTGGTAACTGACAGCCATGTGCCAGCCGTTTAAAAGCTTTACCACATGGAAGTTGTAATAAAGGCAGTCTTCTGTAGCATCAGCCCACACAGATAACCCCAGAATAAGCACTTTAGCACTTTACATATCCCCTTTGCCCAGCTATACCACTAGAAAGCTAGTTTTTAAATTTGTTTATATGTGACCTATTGTATTTTTATGTTTGACTGTTGTGCACCGCCCAGAGAGCTTCGGCTATGGGGCGGTATAGAAATTTAATAAAATAAATAAATAAATAAATAGTAATGACAGCATTCCCACATTTTTATTACTGATGCAGTGAACCTTTAAGAGGCCACCACATAATTTCTAGCCATCCACAGCATTCCATCCTTTCGGTGCAAAGGGGAAATAAAATATTATTATTAATATTTATAGCCTCCCTTTGCCAAGAGATCCCAGGGTGCATTACAAAATCTAAAATACAATATTAAAAAGAATTAAAACACATTTCAATCACGAGAATAGGCTGGGTTCTGAAAACATACGTCTCAGGAGCCAAAGGCCAGGGTAAAGAGGTGAATCTTTAGCATTCACTAAAAACTGTCTAGTGAAGGTGCCTCATGCACCTATGAAGGGAGGGAATTCAACAACTTAGAGGATGCCACAGAGAGAACCCTCTTCTGGGCCACCATTCCCCAAACATCTGAGGGTGGCAGAACTACCAAGAAGGCCCCCTCTGCTGATCTTAACACCAGAGAGGGTTTGTAGGAAAGGAGACAGTTTCTGAGATATGTGGGGCCTAAACAGTTTAAGGCCTTAAACAACAACTTCAGCATCTTTAATTGGGCCCAGAAATGAAGTGGCAACCAATGCAACTGCGTTAACTCCTGTTCTAATAGATCTAAAGGGAACCCCAGCCAGTAATCTGACCACTGCAATTTGGACCAGTTGAAATTTCTGAGTAGTCTTCAGGGGTAGCCCCACGTAGAGTATATTGCAATAATCCAATCTGGAAGTTACCAGAGCATGAAGAACTGTTGCCAAGTCATCTGTGTCCAAAAGGGGGCATAGCTGGCAAATTAGCCAAAGCTGAAACTAGGCACTTCTAGCTACTAAGGCCAGCTGAGCCTCCAGTGACATTGCTGGATCAAGGAGTACCCACAGGCTACAAACCTGCTCCTTCCAGGGAAGTGCAGACCCATCCAGAACAGGCCATATTCCCATCTCCTGGACTCGAGAGCGTGGAACACATAACACTTCTGTCTTTTCAGGATTCAGCTTCAGTTTTTGGCCCACATCCAGCCTATCCAAACACCTGTCTAGCACCTCAATTGCCTCTCCTGATTCAGATGGCAAAGGTATGCTGAGTGTCATCAGCATATTGGCAACATTTCACTCCAAAACTCATGATAACTGCTCACAACAGCTTCCTATCTTAACCATGTTATGTTTCCAGGCGAGATGGCCAGTAGTGGTATAGTCACCAGCTCTAGAAAAGATGCAATAACAGGTTTAAGAGGGAAGACAGGTTTTCTAGTTTAGACATACTTTTATAGTAGCAACTTTCCATGCATTGGATGCACCCGTGAAACTATAATGCCATGGGGAGTAGTCATATAATTGGTCCATTCTATGCAGCTTCCTGCATGCACAGACTGTGGTGTTCCTGTATGCAGACACATGTTTCTGTGAAAATGGAATGGTTAGTGCAGGGAACCAGGATCCAGTGGAGGCTCCCCAATGAAGGAAGGGGACAGGGTAGCAACCTTTGCCAGTGCCACCTCCCATGCTATTTGGGGGGGTCCCCAAGTCCCCAGCAGCTTTTCAGGGGACATGGGCAACTGGAGGGCAATCAGCAAAGTTTACCACCCTGCCTCCTTCCTCTGATAGAGGCAGAACGCCACTGAGTGCAAGTCAAGATTCAACCCATAATCAGAGCAGTGTGGAGTGAAGGGTAGTCACACTACTCTTGGAATGAAAGAACAGATCCCACGTTAAAGCTGAAAATAATATCAATGTTGAAGTGTTTGAGAGTGGAGCATGAAGGATTGAATGCCAGAGGTAAAGGCAAGAGTGGAAAAATATTAAGTTATGATTAAGTGATGGATATAGCAAAAGAGGCTAAGAACAAAACTCTGGGGTACACTAATGGAAAGGAGAGAAATACAAGGATGATTAGAGGACTGGAAACAAAGCCTTAGGAGGAAAGGCTGAAATAACTGGGCAGGTTTAGCCTTGAGAAGAGAAGACTGAGGGGAGATATGATAGCACTCTTCAAGTACTTGAAAGGTTGTCACACAGAGGCGGGCCAGGATATTTATTTATTTGTTTGTTTTATATCCCACCCTTCCTCCCAGCAGGAGATCTCTTCTTGATCGTCCCTGAGTGCAGGATACGGAATAATGGGCTCTAGTTACAGGAAGCCAAATTTTGACTATTGTTATGTGGCTTCGATTTCAACTTAGGGTAACCCTATGAATCAGAAACCTCCAATAGCATCTGATAAACCATCCTGTTCAGATCTTGTAATTTCAGGTCTGTGGCTTCCTTTATGGAATCAATCCATCTCTTGTTTGGTCTTCCTTTTTTTCTACTCCCTTCTGTTTTTCCCAGCATTGTTGTCTCTTCTAGTGAATGATGTCTTCTTATTATGTGCCCAAAGTATGATAACATCAGGAAAGACTTCCTAACTATTAGAACAGTAGGACAATGGAACCAATTACCTAGGGAGGTGGTGGACTGTCCAACACTAGAGGCATTCAACAGGCAGCTGGACAGCCACCTGTCAGGTATGCTTTACGCTGGATTCCTGCATTGAACAGGGGGTTGAACTCAATGGCCTTATAAGCCCAACTCTACTATTCTATGAAAAGAACTAGTGAATATAGTACTCATAGAATCAGTCAGAGACAAGACAGCTGGCAGAACAACAGCTTTCTGGAACCTGTAGATTTTATAAAAAGAGAGATAATCAACTGTGACCAAGTTGCTGAGGTTGTGCAGAATAGCGGTTTTTTGATGAAGCAACTAGAAGTCAGTGGTGATTTCTGTTAGAGCAGAAAGAACAGAAAAATCAAACTCAAAAAATCAAACCCAAAAAGATAGTAGAAAACCTCATATTCAAATAAGCCAAGAATGGAGGGAAGGAAAATATTTTCTGATCATTAGTGAGGCTAGAGGGGTCAAACAATTAGCTAGAAATGGAAGTCTTTGTTTGGAATTCACACAATATGGGTCTGTTGTTGGATTTGTGGGTATACATACGTCAGCCATCCCACACCAATTGTGGAAACATTTTTTAACCATGTTGAGGCTGACTGCTCCAATGCTGGAAGTCTCTGCGCCTACTTTATTGAGCTGGCCATCTCCATGTCCTCATTCCATTGTGCTGCAGTCCAAGTTATTTTAACTCTATGCAAATAGTACTGCCATTACTCACTTTTCTGCCTATCAAATCATTTTAGATGCCTTCCATTCTCTTCAGAGAAGCAAGCTTGCACACCTATTATATTACACACTAGACATAGTATATTACAGCATCATCGCCGTCTGTTTGGAAAGAGATCGAGTCAGTACCTTGAGTCCCATTTTCTACACTAATGACATTGAATAGCCCCCATTCTAGATACCAACTATATAAAGATTCCCTCTTCCTAATTCCAAACTCATGGCTTCAAACTACATAAAGCTAGACGTACCAAGGGAAGCAGGGGAATCAGCATTCTTATAGTTAAGAACAAAGGTTGTGCTTCTGTCCAGTCCTTCTGTAGTTATGCTACACTAGGCAAAAGGTCCTGTTTCAGGGTAGATATTCCCAGAAATGCTTCTAAAGGGTCTCCAGGAATTGAATATATTCTTAGTTGAGACCCACCCTTTGATGATCCCCCTGAACTGGCTCCTACTTCAGCACAACCTTCCAATTCCACATTGTTCCAGACACCCAGTGCCAACAGTCCAGGACTGACCCACAATTATTCTGCATAAATGCTGCGTAAAGCTTCTCATCGCTAGCCCACCCTTAGCCATATTTACTTGGAAATAAAGTCCATTGATTTCAGTAAGATTTACTTCTAAAAGAGTATGCTTAGGAAGGAATGATACCCAGGTCACTTAACCAGAAAATAACACCCAATGAATGCAGCAAGAGTATCATCTACAAGTGGAAGGTCTGATCAGATACCGACCCATAGTTTGCAGATCCATCTGCCAGGAATTCAGTCACACCCATGGAATCCCTCCTTCCCTCCCCATGGCATATTCTTAAATTTTACTACATGAGGAAAACTGCATAAGGAGGAGCCGTCATGACTTCATGGCCACTTTCCCACATACTTTATGAAGGAACACGATCTGTATTCAAGCTGCTGGAGCTACTGGAACTCAGCTCTCTTTTTCATTTAGTGTGACCTGTAACATGGAGCACATTAATACACAGGCAGGCCTACAGACTAGGAAAAGCAAAGGGTTAGCAACCTTATGCTTCCCTGTGGCCACTGCTTTCTAGCACATGAAGGAACTTATGCTCTGGCTGGCGGGGGAGAACAGAACAGGAACGGAAAGAGACTGAATATATAAAACACCCAGGTACTAACTTGTTAGAATAAAATCCAGGACAGTAGAACAGACTGTGCAAAACTGGATTCTCTGTCACAGAACTATCAAGCACACTTTAGAGATGCTCCTTGTAAAACCACCACTAGGATTCATCAATGACAAGATCAAGGTGGCAGCAGACCTCACCAACGTCTTACTGTGCCATCCTATGAATGTTTACTCAGCAGCAGGAATGTAGTTGTCCTTGGTCACAGGGGGTCATAGACTCCTTACTTTTTGGGGAGCAGAGTCCCAATGTACCATCAGCATAAAAGGGGAGCTTGTTAGCCACTGAGAAGAGTATTTTAACTTGGCTAATAACATGCTTCATTGTCCTTTCATGCTGATTGGAGTCAATCAGAGTGAAAGGAGGTGAGTCAGTCACTGAGGAGACTCTTCTCAGTAGCTAACACACACACCTCTGCTTTCATACTGATTGGCTCCTGCGATAAGCGAGAAGCTTCATGGCAAAGTACCTTGGCCTCCCACACCCTAGTCCCACAACTGACTTCATTTCAGAATTCCTACAATCAAACCGTTTCTGGCAACCTTTAGCCCTCAGAAAGACAGGGAGGGCTATGCACACAGCAGTTTTATTCTGGTTCTCTAATTCTGCAATTACAGAAGAGAAGGTGATTCCTGGGGGCATGGCTGTGAGCAGGCATGGTATGACTATCATGTGAAGGGACCCTGCACTTCTGAATTTGCAACTACATTACTGCCAGCAGTAACTCCCACTGAGCTTCACGTTAAGGGCGTACAGTGCAAACCTACAAAGGTCTACTCAAACTTAGACCCATTGATTTCAGTGAGGTTTACTCCCAGCCCACGTGAGTAGATACAAGCGTGCAGTTTTTATTTGCTGCGATTAGCTGAAAAAGCACCAGCTGAGAAGGCAGAAACCAAAACTAACTTTGAATATTCCTGAGAAATAATTAAGGAAGCAAGAGCGAAGAAAGTGGAAGAAAGGTAGTAACTCACCTTTTGAATTCCTGAAGTCAGATCCATTCCTCTGCTTGCCTTTCCCCCTCTTTCCCTTTTTTTTCCCTACTTGAATTTGCCAGTAGTGTGCGAAAACGAATTCAAGTTCGGGCACCAGTCGCGGAGTGAGCTATACGTGCCAACTACGGTAAGTGCCCGCAGCCCCGGTAGCTATCAGTACATTCCCGTTCCAATTCCGAGCGCTTATCCACAAGCCGCCTCTACGGAACTCCTTTAATTGAAGCTCACAACTCCCTCTAATACCCTGCTAGCCAATCAGACGAGGCTTTCAAACTTTTTCAGCCAATGCGAAGTGAGGCTTTATCCTCAGGATCTTAGGTTTGCTTTTAACCCCCTGAGGGAGAGGACGAAGTAACAGACTCGCCCACGAAGCCCGAGCCGCGTCGCTTTCCTGTTGCGAACTTGTGAAGGGCGAGCTGCGCCACTGTTTCACGCGGGGCGCGCGCGAAAAGGCTGCAGTCCCTACCCTGAATCACGCGTCTCCTTTTTTTCCTTTTAAAGAATGACGGGGAAGCCTTGCCCTTAGACAGCCAGTTTCATTCACATAAAGAGGAAGTGAGTGTGTTTCGGGGGAAAAACCTGTGATATTATTAGCCCGTTAAATCCAAAAATAAATTCTGATGCAAACTGTGCTCCTTAGCCCCTCTGCCGTATTAACAGAGTCGTTACATTAATCAAATATTTTATTTAAGCCAAATACATATTTTTAAGCCATGGTAACGTTTGCTTGTTTTTTTTTAAAAAAAACCTAGAAGTGAGAAGTCGTGGAGGATATAGGCTGGGTGAAGGCTTGTTTGGATAAATATTACCCGGTAAGATTTAATCTATGGTTTGGGACAATCAGTAAAATACTTAGGAAAAAAGAATACAAGAGAGGCCTTGTGGAATCTGAAAAACTAACAAGTTTTGGCACCCATCCGCTCCCCCCTTAATCTCATTCCTGCTCTCTCTCCCTCCCCTTTCCTTTTGCCTGTTCCCTTTAGAATTGTTGCTCTCTCAATCCCTAGTTAAGGGCAGGGGAAGCTGTGCTGTTCTAGATCAGCAGTCTTCAACAAACTTTTAAGACCCAGACCCAAATTTAATGCAAAAATGGGTTTGGGGACCTGTTTCTTATTTCTTTTAATTTTCTACCATATATTTGTTTGATGGCAGTCATACTGTTGTGAATCACCTTAAATTATCCGTGGGTCCTGATCCACCAGTTGAAGACTATCCTTGGCAATCACTTGTGGCTGAGGAAGATCACCTTCCAAGATAAGGTCTTTAACAGTGGGTCCGTAAGTGACTGTGGAGGACAATTATGGATCCACACATTCTCCCACAGTGAGGTCATAGGTTTCCAGATGGAAGATGGTCGTGATGAGGTTTTGTTTGACGTGCTGTCCGCTTAGCTCATTTGTCCCATTCTCCTTGTATTCGTGCTTCTTTGAAGTCCATAGTACCTTTGATAATAGCTGACCTCCATTTGGGACGTTCATGGGCCAAGACGTACCAGTTCTCGATGCTCATGTTACATTTTTTAAGATTTGCTTTAAGAACATATTTAAACCTCTGACTTCGCTTGTGTCTGCTTTTGGGACGGGCTCCCGCCTCAAAAGAAGCTTATTCAGATATAAATCAGTCAGAACATTTTTTTTTTGACTGATGAAATTTCTCCCGGGCAGGGAGAAACGTAGAGATCAACCTCAAAAGCCTGTTTTTGTTGGGAGGACTGGATTTCATTAATTTATGAGATAAGGTCCAGCCAACAATGCCGGACGGACTTCCTAACAAGCTCTATCTGTTTAAGCGATACGTTTATCTTTTCTTTAAAGAGAGAACGGACTAACAGGCAAGCACCCTTCTTTCTATTATTTTTTTTACTTGGTTTAAATTGTTGCAGCAAAAGGAGATTTGTCAGATTGATCGGCTTTGGACAACTTCTGGGTGAGATATAGCTCTTCTCTGTTATTCACGAAATTAACAGCTTATCTCTGTTTCTGTCGCAAAAAGCTGTCCTGGAAGTGCATTCTAAAGATAATAAACAGAAGAGGGATTTCTATTCCTGATTTCTATTCCGAGGAATATTATATTGTCTGGGACTATTCTCTTTTTGGTCTATTTTATTTTGACGAATCTGCTTCTTCACGACGCCACTAACTGTTTTGATGCTGGGAACTAAATTTGTTTTGCATTCTTGAACATAGAGAGATAAGGCAGGTTGCTCTGTTTATACTGTGATGTCATCAAGCCTGGAATATTAACCCAATTGTTGCTGAAATAAGAAGTGGTTCTTCTTTATTTTTGTTTTGCTTTGTTTTCGTGGTTTTAAAAATGGCAATCAAGAAAGTGGCTGAGAATCTGGAAGTAACTATGTTTCAGAAAATAATGGATGAGATTGAGATAACGAAACAAACCCTGCGACAGGGTAGTAAGGAGCTGAAAATTGAACTGAGCAAAATGACGCAGGAGCTTAAAGAAATAGGGGATCCTGTGAGAGAGGAGGATGAGATCAGAGATGAGAAAAGAAAAAATAAAGGGAAGATACAAGCCCTGGAGATTGGAACAAATGTGGAATTGGAAAAAGATCTGGAGTTTATGGACTTTAGAAATAAAATCTACTGTTTGGAATTTAACGTTATCTCTGAAGAAATTAATGAAGATATTAGAGATAAAGTTATCAATGGCTTGGATAATCTTCTGGACTGGAATGATGTGATGGAGCTTGATATAGAGAAAATCTATGGAATTAACTGCAGCCATGTGACAATGGAAAAACTCTTAAGAGATGAGCCAGTGCATTTTGTAAAAAAGAAGAACACAGATATGACTTTACAACAGTATTTCAGCAACTTATTTAGAATGGATGGCAAGAAAATATTTGGGACAGAGGAAATTCCCATCAGACTCTTATTATATGACTATGGCTACAACAGCAAGATTATTATGGAATACTGATAATGGAAGATTGGACACTGAAATTACTGGACTTAACAGGACTATTGAAGATGGAAGATGGAACTAATAGGGATAATGGAATAATGGCTATTGAAATTATTGGACCTAACAGATTCTGATGAGATGGATTAATCGAAATGTTTATTTGGACTATGGTTATGACAATAAGATTATTATAATTATTAACGAGATGGATTAATTGACATGTTTATTTGGAGAAAAATTGATAGATATATTTCTTAAAGAATTGAAACCTCTCTTTGACTTTTTGTGGAAAGAATAAAGTAATGTTTATGAGATTTGATGATTAATTAAGATAACTACTGGAGGAAAGTGATTTTATAATATGATTTAAGAGACAGGATTGTTATATATTGTAGACCTATAACTGATTTGATATGTGACAAATGGGAAGTCAACATTTTATTTTTTTTGTTTAATCATTTTTGTTTTGTTTTGTTTTTTGTCTTTGAATGTTTTATGATTTTGTTTTCTATGTTTTATGAAAATTTGAATAAAAATTATTGTAAAAAAAAAGAAAGAACATATTTAAACCTCTTTTGCTGTCCACTGATATTCCGTTTTCCATCCTTAAGTTGGGAGTAAAGTAGCTGCTTTGGAAGATGGTGATCAGGCATTCAAACAACATGGCCAGTCCAGCAAAGTTGATGTTGAAGGATCATTGTTTCAACACTGGTAGTCTTTGCTTCTTCCAAAATGCTAACATTAGTCCATCTGTCTTCCCAAGTAATTTGCAGAATTTTCCAGAGGCAGTGTTGATGGAATCTTTCAAGAAGCTGGGAGTGGCTTTTATGAATGGTCCATGTTTCACAGGCATACAGTAAGTTTGGTAGTACAATGGCTTTGTAAATAAGCATTTTGGTCTCCCTGCGAATATCCCGATCCTCGAACACTCTACACTTCATTCGGGAGAATGCTGCACTCACAGAGCTCAGATGATGATCAATTTCAGCATCGATGTCAGCATCTACAGAGAGATGGCTGCCAAGTTAGGGGAAGTGATCAACATTCTCCAGCATCACACCATTAAGCTGGATTGATGGTGCTACACAGGGACTAGTTTGCACCTGTTGATGAAGCACTTTGGGTTTTTTTAATAATAAGTGAGAGCCCAAGCTTTCCATATACTTCTCTGCTAAGACATTTAGGATAGTTTGAAGATCTTTCTCTGAATGTGTGGAGACTACATTAGCATCGGCATATTAAGGTTCTATGACAGAGGTTGAAATTACCTTACTTTTTGCTTTCAGCCTACTGAGATTAAAAAGCTTTTCATCTGTTCGATATATGATTTCCACACCAGTAGAAAGTTTCCCCTCAATAAGGTGTAGAATCATAGCAATGAAGATAGCAAATTTATTTATTATTTGATTTATATCCCACCCTTCCTCCCAGCAGGAGCCCAGGTCAGAACAAATAAGGTCAGACCAATGACACATCCCTATTTTACTCCTGATCCGACTCTGAATGGATCGCTCTGAAAGCCATTGTTATCCAAAATTGTCACTGTCATGTTGTCATGAAGGAGTCGCAAAATATTCACAAATTAATCGGGGTATCCAGTTTTCAGAAGGATGGTCCAGAGACTATAACTTACGATGCCTGAAGTTAATACCGGCTTAAAGTACACCAGATCCTAACTCCATGCAGGAGTCCTTGAGAGGGGAGAATGCCGGTTGAGCCTGCAGAGCCCAGTGGAAAGAAAATAAAAGCAGCAAAAAAACATAGCTATTGTGTGTTTTACTAGACCACCTCCCCCCCCTTCACTTACATCGGGACTAGAGGGCATGTGACCACGCTGGATGGATGTAGCATACCATCTAAGTTGGCTAGTCTCCGCTGAGCCCAGGCTGAGCTGAGAGGGGCCAGGATTTGCCAGCTTAGCTGGAGATCAATCATATCCTGACTCCGCTCAGCCTGGCATAAATACTTACAGGATTGCTCCATAAGCTCAAGTATGTGTGATTGAAATAATGACACATTCCATCCATGCCACCATTTCCCCTTTCAGAGTGTTGCTTCCCTGTACTGCAAGCTCCTTTCGGCAAGGACCTGCCATACCTGATCTTGTGGCACTGTAGGAATATTAGTATCTCATTTTATAAGATGTGTATACCACTTAATAAAAAAACTAAGATGTTTACATAAAATAATATAACATATTCATAAGAAAACACCAATAAAATCAATGCACTTAAAAGCAAGTAAACAACAGTAAACAAATCAACAGTTTTTAAATAATTTAAAAATCTAAATTATTTAAAATTTTCAAAATAAAATAAAATCCACTTCCTGTGTAGCTTGGAAGAATTTGGTAACATGTGCCTCTGAGCATATGGTGAGTGGTGGCAATACCTGCCATCTCCAAAGATACAGAATGACATTCATTTGTTGGTGGTGTTCTTACTTTGCTTCATTTCTGTTACTATTGTTTCTACAGAAAATCTAATCTAGAAAATTTTATTTCTCTCATTATTCATCCTAGAAACCTGTGTCAAATTTACTTTTATTAATTTCAAAGCCTTTTTATTAATCAGTGTCATATGATGATGAAGACAGCCTTTTGTGTTTCAAATTGGAGGTTATGTTCTGTTTCTATTTTGGGTGCATTAATAGTTGAATCTGAAACTGCAGTTTGATGTAAAAATCAGACTGATTACAATATGCTGCTACTACAGGAATGACTCTAGCTGTTGGAAAAAACAAACTTAGCCTGCCCAAGATGCATGTTTTCAGCCTGCTGTGTTTAAACTACTTCTTTTAAGGCAAGGTGGGCACGGTCAATTAAAAACATAGAGCACACCTAGAATATATTTCATCTCCCACTGTTTTATCTTGTGAAAACTGAGACACTCCTCATGTCCACTGGAGACTCTTCTGCAGAATAGTCAGTGCCATTATTCCACAATTATTTTTGGAGGTTTTTTAGTGTAAATTTTGCAAAGTGTTGCTGTACTTCACATATTCACAGAAATAGAAGCAAAAGAAAATGATTTTCTATACGAAGCTACACTAAAATTGCAAAGTGAATCAGACATTTGAAATGACCATCTGAACTACGTCAACTGTCTTAATAATGTTGCTTCATCCCTGTTAAAACAAGATCAGCACAGCACATGTATTCTTTCTATTCTTTGGGCTGATTGCAGGTGTTGCCACAACTCACCATATGCTCAGAGGCACGTTACCAAATTCCTCCAAGCTACAGAGGAAGTGGATTGGACTGTGAAAGACCAAGCCAAATTGTGTTTGCATTTTGACAAATTTATAGGGCAGTCCAATATCTCAGAGAGGAGGTCAGGTCTCCTGCTTCCCCTGATGCATTCACTATAGTTGCCCAATTTCCCTGCTTTTTAATGTTTGATAGAAATATCTGTGGGCTATAGGTACGTTCTTAAACCACAAGGTTTTTTGCCTATGAGTGAATTTCTCTGCTTTTTAATATGGGAGGTAAGAAATGGGATCCTGTGCAAGCTTGCTGAGAATAGGTTGATCATTTGCATGCTTATTGAGTTCAGTGGGATTTACTCCCCTGCAACCATCCTTAGGATAGGTGAAACTGACCACAGGGGATGGGGAGAGGAGGAGGAGGAGGGAGGGGAGGGGGGAGGAGGGGAGGAGGGAGATGGGAGCAGGAAGGAGGGGGAGAGGAGGAGGACAGGCCTGATCACTTGCATCTTTATTGAGTTCAGTGGGATTTATTCCCGTGCAATCATGCATAGGATAGATAAAACTGACAGGGGGGAAGGGAAGGATGGGTGGAATGGGCAGGGGAGGAGGAAGAAGGAAGAGGGGAGGAGGAAGGGAGAGGAGAAGGGAAGGAGGGGAAAGGCAGGTCTGATCATTTGCATGTTCATTACTCCTATGTAATAATGGTTAGGATAGGTAAAAGTGACCATGGGGGAGTAGCAGGGGGAGGGAAGAGAAGGGAAAGGAGAAAGGGAGGGGAGCGGAAGGAGGGGGAAGGGGGGGAAGGGGAAGGAGGGGATTGGAGGGGATTGGAGGGGATTGGAGAGGGAAGGGATAGGAGGGAGGAGAAGGGAGGGTGGGTTTGATCAGTTGCATACTTTCTGAGTTCAATGGGATTTATTTCTGCGCAATCATGTGTGAAAATGGAAATTGACTGTCTTCAAGTCAATCCTGACTCATGGCGACCCTATGAATAAGGTAAACGGTATTCAGAGGTGGTTTTACCATTGCCTTCCTGTGAGGCTGAGAAGCAGTGAATGGCCCAAGGTCACCCAGTGAGCTTCATAGCTGTGTGGGGATTTGAACCCTGGTCTCCCAGGTCATAGTCCAACAGTGACGTGGGGGAGGGGAGCAGATTGGGTGGGGGGGCACTGGGAAGAGGTGAAACCTCTTTTCTTTCCAAAAGGAAAACATTGTGAACAGTATCATTGCTTTTCATGGTCCCCCCACCTTTTTATTCTACAAAAGGTACATGTAGCCCCCCACCCAAATTTAAACCAAAGCTGTCCCTGGCCATGTCCACTCCAGGCCTTTATTTTGCTTTGGACAGTCATGGCTTCTCTCAAAGAATCCTGGGAAGTGTAATTAGTGAATGGTGCTGACTAGGGTTGCCAGGTTCAGGGCCTGAGACTGCCTGGCAACCAAGAGGTCTTCCGTATCTTTAAAAGTTGTGCAGGGGGAAGGGAGAATTCCACCTTGTGGTTTTTCCCATTACAATGTTGCAAGAACACCTGCACTTGGCTGACCTTCTCTTCTCCTAAAGATACAGGATCAGTCTCAGGCCTTGAACCTGGCAACCCTAGTGCTGACAGTTGCTAGGGGAGGCCCTGTGTCCCTCACAGAGCTTCAATCAGAGCAGCTAACTGTTAAACCACTCTGGACACTGGCGCTCTCTCAGGCGAATAGGAGTTTTCTCTCAGCACCCTTCCCAGGATTCCCTGAGGGAAGCCATGACTCTCTCAAGTGAAATCAAAGTCTGGTATGGGTGTGGCCCCCTGATTAGCCAAACCAAGCAGCTGTGAGTCTGGCTTTGAGAAAATTGACAGTTGGTTCTTACTGAGCATGCCCAATATTCAGTTCAATGCAAAATTTATTAAATTTATTAAAAATCAGCCAGGCATTTCTTTAACTTTTAAGCTGCAGAAGATGAATGGGGCAAGGTCAGTAACAGGGTTACAGGTACACTGTGAACATGGCTGATTTTTAATGAATTTCAACAAATGAGAACTCAGAGAAAAAAGTCCAAAAGCCATCTGGGTTTTTTCTCTCTCTCTTTAGGATTTGAACTCTCGATTCTTTCTGACTGTTTCGTTTATCGCCATGAAAATTTAGAGGGTTGTTAAGCAAGCGTTTCTGAGTTCAGGACTATAAGTTTTGTAAGTTTTTGTTTTGAAATGAGCTTATGGGAAGCATCAGAATGACAAGGGGGTATTTTCAATTTAACATTATGGAATGTGAAAAATCCACACTGGCTATAGTATACAGCCACTCTCGTGGCTGTATGATAAAACTTGGCTGTTGAGGTTTGTGGTGCATTTGTGCCAAACTCCCAGGGAACTTCAATCCTCCTCCCCCGCACCTAATCACCCAGTTCATGCTACACCTGTGCATATGTTTTTCGGCCCACTGGCAGTTGTGGTGCAGGGTCCTGCAGGCAGAGCTTGGAAAAGTTACTTTTTTGAACTACAGCTCCCATCAGCCTAATCCAGTGGCCATGTTGCCTAGGGCTGATGGGAGTTGTAGTTCAAAAAAGTAACTTTTCCAAGCTCTGCCTGCAGGGGTACTATCTTGTCCCCCATGCTGTTTAACATCTTCATGAAGCCTTTGGGAATGGTCATCAGGAGATTTGGGGCAAGGTGCCAGCTGTACACTAACGATACCCAGCTCTATTTCTCTGTAACATCTGAATCAGGAGAGGCCATGCAAGCCCTGGACTGCTGCATGGACTCGGTGGTGGGCTGGATGAGGGCCAATAAACTAAGTCTGAATTCTAGCAAGATAGAGATGCTATGGGTTGGTGGTTCCTGAGTTCGAATAATTGGTCAGTTGCCTGCTTTGGATGGGGTTGTGCTCCCTCTGAAAGATCAGGTCTGTAGTCTGGGGGTGCTCCTGGATTCATCTTTGTGGATGGCCCAACTGACCTCAGTGGCTAGGAGTGCCTTTTACCACTTTTGGCTGGTAAGACAGCTGCAGCCATTTCTGGACCAGGATAGCCTGATCACTGTTGTCCATGCACTGGTAACTCCCATGCTGGATTACTGTAATGCTCTTTATGTGGGGCTACCCTTGAGGTTGGTCCAGCTGCAGCTGGTGCAAAATGCTGCAGCAAGACTGCTTACTGGGGCAGGGTGTTGCCAACATGTCACCCCACTGCTGAAAGAATTGCACTGGCTACCTATTATCTACCGGGCTAAGTTCTAGTTTTGGTCTACAAAGCCCTCTACAGCTTGGAACCAGGATACCTGAAAGACCGTCTTATCCCTTATATACCCAGTCGATCACTGTGCTCTGCAGGTGAGGGCCTCCTACAGATACCCTGTCCTGGACGGGGTTACACTCCCCCTAAAGGATCAGGTTGGTAATTTGGGAGTCGTTTTAGACTCTTCCCTATCACTTGAGGCCCATGTAGCCTCGGTGGCACGGAATGCGTTCTACCAACTTCGGTTGGTAGCCCAGCTACGTCCCTATCTGAGTAAGGAGGACCTTACATCAGTGGTTCATGCTCTGGTAACCTCATGTTTGGACTACTGCAACGCGCTCTACGTAGGGCTACCTCTGAAGATGGTTTGGAAGCTACAGCTAGTGCAAAATACGGCGGCCAGACTGCTAACAAGAACTAAGCGGTCTGAGCATATAACACCTGTTCTGGCTCGCTTGCACTGGCTTCCAATATGCTACCGGGCCAGATTCAAAGTGTTGGTACTTACCTATAAAGCCTTATACGGCGCGGGACCACGATACCTGCAGGAACGCCTCTCCCGTTATGAACCGGCTCGTACACTACGGTCTACTACGAAGGCCCTCCTCCGGGTCCCGACCCATAGGGAGGCCCAGAGGGTAGTAACAAGATCTAGGGCCTTCTCAGTGGTGGCCCCCGAATTGTGGAATAGTCTCCCCGAGGAGGTACGCCTGGTGCCGACATTATTATCTTTTCGGCACCAGGTTAAAACCTTTCTCTTCTCTGAGGCATTTTAATCTAAGTTATCTATGTAAATATTGTAATTTTTATTTTAGATGATGTACTTTTATATTTGTTATATTGATCTTGTAATTTTATTATTGTATATATTTCTATGTTTGCCGCCCAGAGAGCTGTTTGCTAGTCGGGCGGGATATAAGCTGAATAAAATAAATAAATAATCAGGAGGTCAGTTCCGCACAACATAGCAAGTGGACCTTTATTAAGTCTTGTCTTTATTATGTTTTAAAGTGTTTTTAGTGCTTTTGTTTGCTGCCCTGGGCTCCTACTGGGAGGAAGGGTGGGATATAAATCAAATAATAAATAAATAAATATGTTGGGGTTTGAAAGACAAAAACTGGCTGCAGTGATCCAGATAAGCTGGATGCTTGCTGTGTTTCACGTTGTAAATTAAGAGGGGTTTGGTCTGAGAACAGCAGGCTGCTTGAGTCCCCAGAGAGAGTCAAGTAAGCTGGATTCTGTTTCTGTTTTCCCTTTAAGAATTTGCATTAGATCCTGGAAAGCACTCCAATCTATGTTAGAGGGCTCCTAAAAGGAGATGTGGTGGCTACCTACTGATCTGCGACCACAGCTGGCCTACCTCGAGAGGTAGTTGTGGGTGGAAGGGAGGAAACAGTTCTTTACCACTCCTGTTACAAAGGGTATTAGCGAACATGAAGGTCTATTGCATTTTTAAAAATTATTTGGAAAAGTTTTGGTTTTTTTCTTTTAATAACCCCTCCGCAAACAACAACAAACTTTAACAGGGGGAAAAGATCTTTAACCATAAAATCTTTTATTGCAATGTAAAGAGTCCAAATGGATCTCACATCTGCTCTGTGTTCCCATTTCCTGCAATTACCCTGAACCCAGCAAAAGTGGGCAGGGCACAAAACATTAAAAGGGAGATCCAATCCAAATAACTGTGAATTGGACTCTCTGTTTGTTCTGGAGAGTCAAAACATGCTTTTCAAAAAGTTTTAAAAGGAAAGCTTTCATACTTATTTTCTTCTCTTCTAGCTTGCATGTTAACTGTGTTCCTATGAAGTGGCCCTAAACCAAACCTGCCATTTCCCATTTTTAATACACTGTTACGACTTACTCAAATTTCTTCCACATGTTCATGAGGAAGATACAGGAAAACAATTTTGCGGTTGGTTTCTTTGTCCAAGAACTTAAACAGAAGTAGTTTGTTAAAAAGTGCAGCTTTGTTCCTTGGACTGCAATTCTATGCACACCCATTACAGAGTAAGCCCTGTTGAACACAAGACTTATTTCCAAGTAAACACGCAGAGATTTGTATTACATGTCACACTGAAGTGAGTGGAATTTACTTTTGATTAAACATACTTACTTGGCACTTTCCAGAGGGGGTAGCCATGTTAGTCCTTTGCAGCAAAAGCAATGAAGAGTGTTGTGGGATCTTAAAGGCTGTCACATTTTATAAGATCAAGTTCACAAAAGTTAATGCCATAATAAAATGTGTTAGTCTTTTAAAATCCCACAGGACTTTTTGTTGTTTATCCTTGAGCTGCAGTCTATACCCACTTACTTGAGAACAGAACTCAAAGGGACTTACTTTGAGTAGGCATGTATAGGATTGTACTGTCAAAAACCTAGTGCTGAGTGGATTCCTCACAGAGTTCTTAGTGTGGTCTAACACTGCTGAAGTCAGTGGGACTCTTACAGAGTGAGATGAGAAGTCTGAAACTGTTCCAGTTCAAATTTATTGAGGCTTACAATGAACATGAATATTAATCTGCATTAAAAATAAAATAGGTTCAATGTAAACTGCCCAGAGAACCTTTGTTGCTGATGGATGTATATAAATAAAAGTATTACAATGGCTTTGCCTCTTTAAGAGGGCATGAATAATTGCTAGGAAACAACAAGTAGTCTTTCTTCTGGTCTTAAATGGGTAAAAGAGGCAAACTGGTCTCCGTTTTACCTCTTTACATTTAGGGCAGCAGAAGCAGCTCTGAAACCCCTTTCTTAGCTTTGACTGATGTTTTGGGGTTCTACTAAAGACATATAAGGAACTGCAAGTCTGTGAAGAACTGCAAGGAAAAACACACTTCTTATGGGTTTATTGATTTTTTGAAACGTATGTCCAACCCTTCAATGGGAAATATTTTCCAGGGGCCTTACAAAAAAGTAATTAAAACTAATTACAACAAAATAATAATCAAATAGCAACAAACAGAGCATCAGGAGATCACAACAATTTACATAAAGATCTACACAATTACAATTTACATAAAGATTAAAAGCCCGAGGGCTTGTAGTGGGGAGACCTTAGCCGCACATTGAAATAACAACAGGGTGAAGAGCAAACTTCATGTGATGTTTATCATGTTTATCCTTCAGTGCAAGCATTGTCTTTCATAAACTACCCTGTGTGGGGAGAGGGGGATCTGGACTGAGACTTAATATGTGGAGCATTGGGGAAACAACTCCACTGGGAGCTCTTTTCTAATGCAAGTTACAGGCATGGGCACCGAGGGGCAAAAAGTTAAGGCCGCATACATGCACACATAGCAGGATCCCAATCATTGGGCCTCCCACACTGGCAATTTATGTTGTTTAATATTTATATGAAACCGCTGGGAGAGGTTATCCGGAGTTTTGGGGTTTGGTGCCACCAATATGCAGATGACACCCAACTCTACTTCTCTTTTCCACCTAATGAAACCAAGGAAGCCGTCCAGACTCTGAACCAATGCCTGGTATCAGTGGTGGACTGGATGAGGATGAACAGGCTGAAATTAAATCCCGACAAGACAGAGGTGCTCCTTGTCAGTCGGAGGGCGGATCGGGGAATAGGGATCCAACTTGTGCTGGACGGGGTTACACTCCCCCTGAAATCACAGGTCTGCAGCTTGGGAGTACTCCTGGACTCGGCTTTGAGCCTGGAGGCACAGGCCTCTGCTGTAGCAGGGAGTGCTTTTGCTCAATTAAGATTGATATGCCAGCTGTGCCCATTCCTTGATTTGTCAGACTTGACTATGGTGACACATGCACTAGTTACATCCCGATTAGACTACTGTAACGCGCTCTACGTGGGGCTGCCCTTGAAGACTGCTCGGAAACTTAAATTGGTACAAAGAGCTGCAGCCAGAATGTTAACTGGTGCTGGACTTAGAGAACGTACAACCCCTCTATTGTACCAGCTCCACTGGCTGCCAATTTGTTTCCGGGCACAATTCAAAGTGCTGGTTTTGACCTATAAAACCCTATACGGCTTAGGTCCAGGCTATCTGTTAGATTGTATCTCCCCTTATGAACCTGCTCGGCCTTTGAGATCATCTGGTGAGATTCTTCTCTCTATTCCATCGTCTTCGCAAGTTTTTCTTGCGCTGACACAGCATAGGGCCTTCTCAGTGGCTGCCCCTAGATTATGGAACTCCCCAATGAGGTTCGTACGGCTCCCTCGTTATTGTCTTTTCGTACCCAGTTGAAGACTGTTTTGTTTAGACGGGCTTTTAATTAATAATGTTTATCATTTTTTAATCTATTTAGGATTTAATGTACTTTTAACTGTTTAATTGTATTCTTGTTTGATTTAATTGTTTTGGTTTTTAGTCTAATTATGTTTTAATTGTAAGCCGCCCTGAGTCTTTTGAGAAAGGGCGGGGTATAAATATTTTAAATAAATAAAAATAAACAAATAAATGAAAATCTTGCACTCAAGGGTAAACAACATCAACAAATTCATATGTAGTTTGGCCCTGAGTCTCCCTGGAGAGAGTATTCAACAAGAAGGTGCCGAAACAACCAAGAACACTGTTTTCCCAGTCACCAACCAGATTACTTCTGAACGCGTGAAAGTAAGACATGGAGGACCTCTGATGATGGCCTGAGTGTATAGGCTTGATCATGTAGGTACAGGAGCTTCTTCAGGTACCTGGTCCCAAAGTGTCTTATGCTTCCGTGATAAACACAAGCACTTTGAATTGTGCTTGGAAGATGCCATTGGCACTGTTGAAGCACTGGCGAAATATGTCCCCATTGACCGGCCTCAGTCAGCAGCCTGCTAGCTGTGTTACAGTTTCCAAATAGTCTTATAGTCTCTAAATAGTCTAATAGTTTCCAAATAGTCTAATAGTGTTACAGTTTCCAAATAGTCTTCAAAGGCAATCCTATAGACAATCTGTCTGTCTGTCAGATTTTTATTGTTTGAAGCAAATAGCAATAGCCATTACAACCATATATAATGCATGACGGTAGTATAACCTGGAGATTACCAGAACACAGATAGCTATGGCTAAGCTAGGTTCAGGTAAGGTTATAGCTGCCATACCAGCTTAAGTGTTGGAAGGCATTCTGTACAATGGCGGCCATTTAAACTACCAATAACAAATACAGCCCCTTCTAGAATAGGTTGGACCATCTCCCTGGACACATTTTTTTTTAAAAGCATGTTTTTTGTGTTTGTTTTTAATATTGGTCACATGCAAAACTGGCATGAGCCAAAATGAGCCCAACCCAGCCATCCCTAGTTAGAGTCTAACAACATTTGGAGAGCCACAGGTTCCCCATCCTTATTTGGAATGGGCACTATAATCAAACAAAGCTTGTGCTAAGCCAACTGCATTGGTTCCAACTATATTTTAACCTTTAAGGTCTTTTGCACTTTAATACTAGGAACTCCATGTGTACCCACCTGCACATCAGGATCTTCAGTTGAGGGCCTCCCTACTGTTTGAAGTAAGGTGGGTGGATACTAGAGAGATCCTTCCCAATGGTGGTGTCCTGATTCTGGAAAACTCCCAAAAGAGGTTTTCCTGTCACCTACTTTATGGTCCTTATGATATATATATAATTTTAATTGTTTATCATTTTTGTAAACTGCCCTGGGAATATAGTATAAAAATACATTAAATATAAATAAATCAACCCATCATGCTGATCCAAATTCAGTTTCTGGTTCCAAAATGCGTAAAAGTTATGTGATACGGAGAAATGAAAGGGCTGCAGCTCAATAGTAGAGCATCTGCTTTGCATGCAGAAGGTCCAGATTCGATCCCTGGCATCTCCAGGTAGGGTTGTGAAAGAACCCTGCCTGAAACCCTTGAGAACCACTGCCAGTCTGTGTAGACAGTTCTGAGCTAGATGGAACAATGGGAGCTTCCTATGTTCATATGATTCGTAAATAAGGGTGCATTCAGATGTGGGGTTTATTGTGTTAGTTTTATGGGTAATAATGCTAGTGATTCTGTCCCAATTTCTATTGTTCCTTTTACACTTCAGTGCCTGTTGGTTATATAATTGTGGCTACCGCCATGTTACATTAAAGTTCATTCACACCAATAGACAAGGTGTGACATAACAACAAACATCATTGGACATGTCACCATTCCCCCTCCCTTCCCATTCATGTGCACTGCTGTTCCCCCATGATTACCATGTAGTATGCCAAAATGCCTCCTACAGTTTTGTTATGAGAGTGGTTGGAGGGGATGATCCATGAAAACCACAGGAAACTTACAACACTAAAGTCCTGTGATTTTCCAGGGTTGCAGATGGGTTTTTTCTGGAAACAATTGACATTGAAATGAATGCTAAACTTCTGCTAGATTCTGCTACATTTCCAGAAGTGGATTTAACATTGTGTGAAAGACCACATAAAATATCACAAAAAGTTAACAGGTAATGAAATATTGGGAAGATGAAATAAAGTGCCATCTGAACACAGCCTAAAATTGCATATGGGCAATAATAGTGGCACCTGGCAACAAAGTCTACATGTATGTCTATCTGCCATGAGTCTTCACATCATGACAGCTTCAAAGGATCAGATCACCATGTGATATTCAGGGCTTCTATGGGAAAAACATGGACTTCTGTTATGCTCATTTGTATGATTCAATAAACTGAGCTTCATTTTTTTATGTGAAGTGGATGGCATACATAGGATAATTAGAGTTATATCACATTTGCCACCAAGTGTCACACTCATCATACAACCATAGCCAGTCCTAGTTCCCTGATGGGCACATCCATGAAACATGCTTGCCAAAATATTTGAGGCATTTACACACATTGTTAAGTGTTTGTGTAAAATAGCTTACATGTAAACCTTAAAAAACCTAATGTGCAAAGCAGCCCATAGTATCAGTTTGATATGAATAAAAATACGGAGCACGGGATCTTTATGAATCTGTTTTAAATTTTTGGTGTGTTTCAGGATCTTTCCTCGAGCTGACTGCAGCTGCTTTGTGTTTATCATGGAGGAAAAATTTAAGAGTGTACAAAAAATGGGCAAAGTAATCTAGGAGCAGCTGTATATTTTGCATGTAGGCTAAGCTTAATTGTTTGGATCCTCGTCTTTCTTGGCTTTTCCTGTTTGCTTTGGGGTGATAATGATTACTGAAACTTGTCAGTGTGTCTGGTAACAATATAAAATCCCCATCTAAAAATAAAAATAGGTGCTTTGAAAATCATTAAAATATAGAGACAATGAATAGCCAGACACAAACTAAAGATCAGAATTCTACTTTGAAATGGCATTTGAGCACCAAACAAGCTGAGTAATGAAAGCATTTGGGTGAGAAATGTGGGGAAAATAAACAGAAAGTTCTGAAGGACATTGCCATGGAAGACACTGAGATGCTCAGGCTGTGTGGTGGCTGGGCAGGAGTCCAAATATGTTTTCTCTGACTAATAAGTCTATCTTATGCCTGTCTGCTTGCTGTGAAGAAACTAAATCATTTTCTGACTCAATGCAGATTAAATCTCTGTAATGGTCCTACTTTGGGAACTGACGTGATGGGCTGATGAAAGGGGAAATTGTCTTAATTATCGGAAAGTGTGCAGCATGGAGATCACCTTCTTCCTGTCTATTTCGCAAAACTGCTGCATCCTGAAGGGTATTCATGGGTTACATAGCATTTTACACTGCTATGACAAAAACAAAAGAATGGCTGTATGTTGGTAAATCAGTAGCCACTTGGCAGGGATGTTTTAACTAAACAAAATTCCTTTTTGCTTCTGACAAGGTTCTTAAGGGGAAAAAAAGCTAGGCTTCAAGTCTCATTTTACATCCTTTTATAGTGGTTTGAGAGTGTTGAAGAAGCTATGAGCAATGCTGTCAGGAGTCTAGACCAAGAGGCTAGACTCCTAGCAGGGGCACCCAAGGCAGAATGGTCAAAGCTGAAACACCAGACTAAAATGCATCCAAACTCAGAGGAAGGCAATGGTAAACCACCTCTGAATATCTCTTACCATGAAAACCCTATGAACAGAGTATCCAAAATGCAACATGAGATAGTGCTGGAAGATGAGACCCCCAGGTCAGAAGGCACTCACCGAGCTACTGGGGAAGAACAAAGGACAAGTACGAGTAGCACTGTGACTAATGATGCAGCTGGGTCAAAGCCGAAAGGAAGCCCAGAGGCTGATGCGCACAGATGCGAAAGGAGAGTCCGGAGTTGTACGACGCACACAATAGGAACATGGAATGTGAGAAGCATGAACCAGGGAAAGTTAGAAATTGTCAGGCAAGAAATGGAACGCATCAACATTACAATACTTGGTCTGAGCGAGTGATATCAGTGAGATTAAATGGGAAACCTATCAACATAACCATCATCCAAGTCTATGCTCTGACGGCAAACGCAGAAGAAGAGGAATTGGAGAGATTTTACGCAGAAGTACAGGAAGAAATTGATCACACACCAAAACAAGATGTGCTGATAATCATGGGGGATTGGAATGCAAAAGTAGGGAACAGAGAAGAATTAGGAATTGTGGGGAAATGGGGCCTAGGAGACAGAAACGAAGCAGAATGGCTTATTGAATTCTGTGAAGCCAATAATTTGTTTCTTGCAAACACATTTTTTGAACAACCGAAAAGACGACTGTACACGTGGACATCACCAAATGGTCAATATAGGAATCAAATTGATTATATAATTGGTAGCAAAAGATGGAGAAGTTCCATACTTTCTGCAAAAACAAGACCAGGAGCAGACTGCAGTACAGGTCATGAACTGGTTGTATCAAAAATCAGAGTAAAGCTAAAGTAAACAAAGCAATCATAATGCCAAAATACAATGTAAATAACATCCGAGAAGAATATAAAGATCAAATAAGGAACAGGTTTGAGGCTTTAAACTTAGTTGATAGAGAACCAGAAGAACTATGGAATGAAGTCAGAGACGTTATCAGGGAAGAATGCAAAAAGACAATACCTCTAGTTAAAAAGAGAGAAAGACCTCAATGGATGACTGAAGAAACTCTTAAAATGGTTAAAGAGAGAAGGAAAGCAAAAGCAAAAGGAGATAGAAACACGGTCAGAACCCTAAATGCAACCATACAGCGACTAGTATGTAGGGACAAAGAGAATTATTACAATAGTTACTGCATAGAAATAGAAGAGGACAACAAAAAGGGTAGAACAAGAGCCCTATTCCAAAAGATTAGAGAAATGAAAGGGAAATTTAAACCAAGAGTAGGGATGTTGAATAATAAACAGGGGAACACACTGACTGACCGAGATGAAATAAAAGGAAGATGGAAGCAATACACTGAAGAACTCTATAAAAGAGATGCCAGGATGACAGATTCATTCACGGAGGAACCGTATGATGAAGAACCAGAAATTTTAGAATGTGAGGTGAAAGCTGCTCTTAAAATACTTAGAAGAAACAAATCACCAGGAATAGATGGCATACCAATAGAGCTGCTACAAGCTACTGAGACTGAATCTGTCCAAATTTTGGCTAAAATTTGTCAAGAAATATGGAAAACTAAACAATGGCCCACAGACTGCATTCCATATGCATCCCAATTCCAAAGAAAGGGGATCCCAGGGGATGCAGTAATTATCGAACTATTGCCTTAATATCCCATGCAAGTAAAGTAATGCTCAAGATTCTACAACAAAGGCTCTTGCCATATATGGAGCGAGAAATGCCAGACGTCCAAGCTGGATTTAGAAAGGGAAGAGGTACCAGAGATCATATAGCAAACATATGTTGGATAATGGAACGGACCAAGGAATTTCAGAAGAAAATCACCCTGTGCTTTATAGATTACAGCAAGCCTTTGACTGTGTAGATCATGAAAAACTATGGAATGTTTTAAAAGAAATAGGGGTGCCATAGCTAGGACTGGGTAGGGCAGCTGTGAGAGAACTAGAAAAGGTCCTCAAATGCAATGATGTATCACTGAACACCAATGTCAGGATCATTCAGACCATGGTATTCCCGATCTCTATGTATGGATGTGAAAGTTGGACAGTGAAAAAGGCAGATAAGAGAAAAATCAACTTATTTGAAATGTGGTGCTGGAGGAGAGCTTTGCGCCTACCATGGACTGCGAAAAAGACAAATAATTGGGTGTTAGAACAAATTAAACCAGAACTGTCACTAGAAGCTAAAATGATGAAACTGAGGTTATCATACTTTGGACACATCATGAGAAAACATGATTCACTAGAAAAGACAATAATGCTGGGGGAAACAGCAGAAAGTAGAAAAAGAGGAAGGCCAAACAAGAGATGGATTGATTCCGTAAAGGAAGCCACAGACCTGAACTTTCAAGATCTGAACAGGGTGGTTCATGACAGATGCTCTTGGAAGTCGCTGATTCATAGGGTCGCCATAAGTCATAATCGACACATAACAACAACATATACAGGCATACCCCGCTTTAACATACACAATGGGACCGAAGCGTGTATGTAAAGTGAAAATGTACTTAAAGTGAAGCAATTATCTATGCATGTACTGAACTGCAATTGCCACTAGATGGCACCGGCGTCATGCCATTAAGTGTCCGTTATTGCGAAGCGCATACGTTGAAGTGGGGTATGGTGGAGTATGGAGCGTGTACGTTATTGCGAGGCGACTTTAAGTGAAGCAACTTTAAGGAGGGTATGCCTGTATCTCCTATGTTTTTATGTGGTTTGGAATGCATTCCTACCCCTTTATAATTGCCTCTAAAGAGATATTTTCACTCTGTGCTTTTGATTCATCAGGTTTCTGCATTGCTGTTTTCTTTGGCAATATTTAGGGTTTTGTTTTGATCAGACATTAAACTAATCACTAACAGTGAGGGGGTTTATGAGGGGCAGGGGAGAGAGACAAACGGTTGTATAGAGTTGGGTTTGTGTGTAGTTGTTTTTGCTATGTATTTTTCTACTCTACTCTTTTGACAAGAGGAATAACAATAACAAGAAGCACTGACAGAGGGGTCAATATTCTTCACAGATAATCTAATCCTGCAGACTCTAAAATAAATGAAAATGAACTTGAGAAATGGCTGGAAGAAGACTGTGAAATGAAAAGGTGGGGGAGCACACAATTAAATCCAGACATCAGCTTTTATATTGATTGCCAGTCAAGCAAAGGAAGACATATTTGTTCAGAATTATATCCTTTGGTGGAGAGACTATAGTTCTAGTCTGGGAGATATTTTGTGGCAATGAATTTAGACTCTCCCCCCCCCCTCCACTGGACACTACTAAGTCACTGAGCAAAAATAGATCCCATTATCTTCATATTTTGTAAGGATCATGCTTACAAAAGGGGGAGCTTTGGTGATCTGTGGGGGGCAAGAGGAGTTTTGGCAAACTGCGGGGGGAGTGAGGGGAGCTCTGTTGACCCCTGTTGGAGGGAAAGGGCGGTTCTGATGACCCCTGTGGGTAGAGCTCTGGTGACCCATTTGGGAGAAGGGGGGAGCTATGGTGACCCGCAGGGGAGAGGGGGATCCTTTGGTGATGGTAGGCAGGGTTGGCGAGTGAAACAAGCAGAGGCATTACCCCTAGTTTCAGCAATAAAATGTATGCAATGGTTGTGAAAATAAGTTACCGTATCTATTTCCAAATGTTGTTCCTTTACGTATAAAGGAATCAGAATGCTACCTCTGCTCGCATAGACAATTCTTACTCAACAAGATTCATTCCACAAGGTTAAGGTGAAGATGCACACATCTTCTTTGGAGTATTTTAGTTGCATAGACATTTTGCAATGGTTAGCAAATAAACATATATATTCCTGGCTCGCTAACCTGTTAGAATTCTTTGAGAGTGTCAGCAAGCATACAGATAGAAGTGATCCAACTGATATAGTGCACTTGGACTTTCAAAAAGCTTTTGACAAGGTACCTCACCAAAGACGCCTGAGTAAGCTTAGCTGCCATGGAATAAGAGGACAGGGTCTCTTGTGGATCAGGAGCTGGCTAGGAAACAGAAAGCAAAGAGTAGAAATAAGTGGATTGTTCTCCCATTGGACGGATGCAGGAAACGAAAGGATCGGTATTGGGACCTGTGCTTTTTAACTTGTTCATATATAATTTAGAGTTGGGGTAAGCAGTGAGGTGGGCAAGTTTGCTAATGATACTGAATTGTTCAGGGTTGTTAAAACAAAAAGGGATTGCGAAGAGCTCCAGAAGGACCTTTCCAAACTGAATGAATGCGTGGAAAAATGGCAAATGAAATTCAATATAAAAAGTGTAATGCTATGTATATTGGAGCAACACATCTTAGTTTCACATAAGCTTATAGAGTCTGAACTGGTGGTGACTGACCAAGAATGAGACCTTGGGATTGTAGTGGATAGCTTGATAAAGTTGTTGACCCAGTGTATGGCAGCTGTGAAAAAGTCAAATTCCATGCTAGGGTTCGTTAGGAAAGGTAATGGAAATAAAACTGTCAATATCATAATGCTGTTACACAAATCTATGGTACAGCGCATTTGGAATACTGTGTACATTTCTGGGCATTTCACCTTAAAACAGACGTTATAAGGTATGGAGCAACTCCCCTATGAGGAAAGGTTGCAACATTTGGGGTTTTTTAGTTTAGAGAAAAAGCAAGAGAGGTGACATGACAGAAATGTATAAAATTATGCATGGCATGGAGAAAATGGATGTTTTTCTCCTGCTCTTGTAACACTAGAACTCATGGACATCTGATGAAACTGAATGTTGGAAGATTCAGAATAGACAAAAGAAAGTACTTCTTTACATAGCACACAGCTGAACTATGGAATTTGCTCCCACAAGAGGCCAACAAATTTATGGCTGACCCCAGGGTCGGAAACAGTATGCTTCTGAATACTAGTTGCTGAAAACTACAGGAGAAGAGAGTGCTCTTGCATTCAGGTCCTGCTTGTGGATTTCCCATTGGCATCTGGTTCGCCACTATGAGACTAGGATGCTGGACTAGATGGGCCACAGACCTGATCCAGAAGGCTCTTTTGTTAACCTTGGGTGAAAATATTCCTACATTTATCTGTGAATATTAGAGCTGTGTGTAGGACTGGAGACTAAGGATGGGGAGAGGACTGCTGCCATATGCCTTTACCGACTGTTCCTGGCCCTTGGAAATGGAAATGGACTGCCTTCAAGTCAATCCTGATTTATGTCAACCCTATGAATAGGGTTTTGTGGTAAGCTGTATTCAGAGGTGGTTTATCATTGCCTTCCTCTGACGCTGAGAGGCAGTGACTGGCCCAAGGTCACCCAGTGAGCTTCAAGCCTTCATGGCTGTGTGGGGATTCGAACCCTGGTCTCCCAGGTCATAGTCCAACACTCAAACCACTACACCAGTGAATAGCCTTTGTGCATAGACTGGCCAAACATCCCATTCCAATTCCTCTTTAGCCTTCTTGTGTTGTTTTCACCACCATCTTTGTGATACTGTCATATTATATATGCTGCACATGCATATGTTTTAAATGGCTGCCTTTTGAAACATGCATTTTGTACATGCATAATAGCCATCCTAAGGGACATTCTTGTGTCACCTGAGTTGATATTTCATGAGCAATCCTTTCAAACAGATAGTGTATTGGCCATCAAGATTTTAGGCCACATTATTCAGGCCACCATCATTAAAGGAAGTGGGGCATCTACATCTATACAACCCACACAGAAGCACAACTTTCCTAAATAGCACTACTGCTTGATCCCTGTCAGGTCATGAGGTCAGTATTAATCCCATGCATTCCAAAGGCATTTGTGTAGTGGCCATCATAGTCCTATAAAGGAAAACAAAGGTAAATCTATGTTTGTCCTAGGAAGATTGCCCCACCACTCATTTCCTTCCCTGAAACTAACCAGAGTGACTCACCAAAAAAGCCTCTTTTAGAAAGCTTCAGAAATCCAGACATTTGACAAGCAAACAAGTCAGAACCCATAAAGTATCTGCTTCACAATCAGTTATCAATGACAAGAATCACACTTATAACAAAATGCTGTGAACTATTTTGCAAGGAGCTGATCATTGCCTCACCCAGAATTTTGTGTGTGTGGCCTGAGGAGCTTTTCACATGGTAATAACCATGTTGGGAGGAAGGGTGGGATATAAATCAAATAATAAGTAAATAAGTAAATAAATAAATAAAATTGGTGCTATAGTGTCCCAACTAGAGATGTGAAGATCCGGAAAAAAACCGGACCCCCCCCGGGGGTTTTCTGTTTTTTTCCAAAGCCTTTTTTGTTTTTCTTCCAAAAAATTGGAAAAATGGGGGGGAAATGAAGAAAAAATGGATTATGGAATGTTTTATTTTAGCATGACAAATAAAATGTTTCATTGAATCTTGGTCCCCCCCTTTTTTCTCAGTTCTTTTAATGGGAATGGATGATTTATGTCTGCTTGGCACTGTGAAGGGCTAGAGGAGACATAATTTTCTTTGTTATTAATGTTGATGGTTTCTTCTGTTTTATTTTAAATTGTGCTTTGCTTGCTCCTCATAAACTGGCAAAACAAAAGAGGTTCCTTACAGTTCAGGAGCTTGTAGATCCATTTGTTACCAAAAAAAGTAAAAATTTTAAAAAGTAAATTCAATTTGTAATAATTGTTTGCATAAAATGTACTTTTAATATACCAAATGTGATAATTTTATGCCAAACCAACTTGCATAATTAGATTTTATGTTTCTGAAGTAACAAAGTGACTTACACTCTCTAAAAAGTGCTAATATTGCATTTTTTCAATTTTTCCTAAAATTTCAGTTTTTTTCTGAAAAAAACTGGGTTTTTTCCATGGCTTCAAAATTTCTGGAAATTTTTCATCTCTAGTTCCAACCATTCTTTTTGTAAAAAAATTGTCATATTGCCTCAATTATTCATATGGCCCAGCTTATTTTAACTGACAGTAGGTATTATTTTTTAATTAATGACATATTGCTTAAGTGCTGCCACTTAAACTGCTACATGCTCCAGCAATAAACATTAATGAAAAGAAAAGTGCCATAGCTGGAAATGAAAGCACTTTTGGCGCTACCTAGAGCTCCTTTGCTTCTTCGCTGGCATGAGAACAAATGGTGTTTACATGCTGTGGTACTTCAGCAGACAAATACTCCAGGGGCTCAGTAAATCTCTCTTGCTTAAGTACTTGCTTGTAAGATCAAGAAAACAATTACAGGTTTAGAAGAAAGTGACTTAATCTTCAGAGTTTTGCATCAATTTGCAAAATCACCTTGGTTAAGATTAAAACATGTCTCGCTTCAAAATGAACAGCATTGGAGACTATGTTCTGTAGTTCTACATTTTTTTAGGCCAGAGAATATTACAAATGTACATATTTTCTAATTTTCTCAATATGAGAGAAAGGACAGTGTAATCCAGTTTAAAAGGATACTGAATCAAGACCACAATTCCTAGGTGCAAAATAAATCCACAAATTGCAAGAAAGGTGATGCTTATAACAGGAGCACTGACAGGGCCAGTCAAGTGGGAACAGCACCACTATAATCATGTTTAAAGTGATTCATGCTTTCACACAGTTAATTACAATGATCGGCTCAGAATGTAAAACTACATTAACAACAGAGGCTTGCAGCATGTGGGAGGGTGAGCTCAGTAGTTGCAGAACCTCTTGTACTTTTCTTACCATTTGTTCGTTTAGGGCCCATATACCTGATACCCATGGGGAAATCCTCTTACCCTGATAGCTATGAAAAATTAGTGCAGAGTGAACCCATTGCTCCCACGCTCCAGTTTTATGGGGGGAGGAAAGATTTTTCAGTGCTAGATGAAGCACGACCCATGGTCTAGAAGCACAACTCATTTCAATGAAGTCGTGCCTTCAGTGTAGTGGAATTTCCTTTCAATAGAAATCAGGTAGGCACCATCCCTGGTAAGTGTCTTATTTCAAGAGGCCGTTGCACCAAGAATGCTGTTCTGATGTTTTATTCTCTGATGTTTTAATTTATGTTTTAAATTGTATATATTATATGTTTTCATGTTTGTAAACCACTTTGAAACCCAGATGTGGTGAAAAGTGGGTATAAATCTTCTAAATCAACAGAATTCCTTCAAATAATTGTTATTGGCTCAAGTGATTAGGAGAAGGGTATTTAAGAGAACCAGTGTAATGTAGCAGCTAGAGTAGGAATGGGAAGACCTGAGTTCAACTCTCTTCTCAGTCATGAAGCTCTTGCTTCAGCATAGCCATTCTAAAAACATTTCTGGCACCTTGACTCTGAAATTTGTAGAAAGGAATGCAAAACTTGTGCATAAAGACCAGGAAAGTCACAGTTTGTACTTGATGACTTCTGCCTACACTAACTAGTAAGAAGGGTTCTCACCAGTTGTGTAAAATATGGTGAGAACTGCAGAAAATGCAGATGCTCTCCTCTGTGCTTGGCTTCAATCAAGCCATCAAAGGCATATCATGATCCAGCTCACTTAGAGCCATGTGAGAGGGAAATCTATTCTACAACACTGCATAGACCATCAATAAATGCATTATAGGTACTTGAACTCCCATTAGAATCCATCAAGTTTTGCAACCTCCAACAAGACCATTCTTGTGTGCCATATACCTTTGCACTCATCACATGTGGCAAGAAAACTTCAGTCCCAATGGTGTGCAAATACACTAAATCCCAATGGGAGTTCAGATACACTTTCCTCTGTTTGTTCTGGGAAACCCAGAGCTTGGAAGATTACTTTTAAAAAGTAATAAATTACAGTTACAATTACTTGGCCCAAAAAGTAGCAATTACTGTTACAATTACAATTGCTCTGAAAGTAACTGATTACTTTTTCTCAAAAGTAATCACTACAATTACATTTCAGTTACTTTTAAAAAAAAACTCCTACAAGGTGCTGGCCTTGGCTGCTGCACATCTAAGAAGCCTAAAACAATATTAAAAATAAACACACACACACAGGGGGTAGTAGAATAAAAAAAATTATCCTTAAGATTAACATAATGGCATAACAGAATCTCACATCCCCCCAAGCAATGAAGATACCCCAACTCTTGAAATCAGATTTTACACTTGAAATGCTTTTATAATATGTTTCTGTTATGTCTCAAAAGAACAAGATGCTCAAAGAGCATGTCAGACAAGGAATGTCTTTTTACAGTCATTACGTTGCCACCAGTACTGAACAGGCGTTCTACTGCGGCGCTTGAAGGCATGCCTGTGTTGTGCTGCAAAAAAACACCGCAGCACACGTGGAAAGCCATGGAGTGATGACACTTCCCTGCTGGGAGACCTCAGGTACCTCACCAGTTCCTCCTCAGCAGTGTCCACTGCTGACTTCTTGCCCTGGGGCAGAAAGTTAAAGAAGTCATCTTCTAAGTCATCTCCTTCCTGGTCTTTATCTGAAGACTGATCACTGTCCTCATTAAGTACACCCATCTTTATTTCAGCTTTCAACAAGGCTTCCATTGTGTATCTAAGAAAGAGAGAGGATATGTTAACACATATATGTTAGGAAACCATCATCTGCTCTTCATTTCCTGATGCTTGTCATGTCCCCTGGTTCAGGGTCCAGCCTGAGCCTGTGGATGATGACATGGAAGGTAGGAAGGTGACCAAGTCACCACACTCATGGGGCAGCACAGCACACCCTTAAGGATTACCTGCAGCAACCCAAGGTTGTGATGAGGAGCCCCAGGAAGAAAAGGCCCAGCCCCTGCCTACCACCTTAAGCCCTCTGATGCCTCCCTTGAGACATTTCCCTTGGAGTAATCCACCCAAAGGGCTTCCCTAATGTTCTTACTTGTTGGTATGGGTGGTGGCCTGACACGATTCCAGCCGATCTAGTTTGAAGCGAGGGTGTACGCAGGCTGCCAGAAGAAGCAGATCCCTGCCAGATCCCTACCTCTCAAGGGTTGTCTGCTGCTGCTTCAGCATTTTGGGAGGAGGGGTGTCATGCATTGGTTCAGGAAGGCCACGTCTCCTTGCCTTTATTGCTTCTTCAATTGCTCTCAGCTTCTCAGGGTGTGCCCTCTGAGGAAGAAGAACAAAGCATGAATCCGAGAAAAAATGGAAGAGGAACTTCACAATTTAAACATAAATAGACAATGGACACTCTTTGAGGACCAGCATGACAAAGGCTTACCTCAAAATGTTTCTTCACATTGGATGAGGAGGAAACAGCTGATCTCAGATTGTTGATCCTTGGAAGGCAGTAATTGCATCGTACAACAACATTTTTCCCACTCTGGCTCACAAATGTACAAGCTTTCTCAAAGCCAAACCATGGTACTTGCTGTTCTGCAGATGTGGCTGTGGGCAACTGGCACTGCTTCATGCCCTCCTCCTCCTCGTGCACAGGGCCTCCTTTCTGAACCTCACTTTCTAGTTTTGCCTCCTCAGGATCAACAAGCTGTGACTCAAGTGGCCGCACTAACTGACTGCTGCTCTCAGCAGCAAAACCTGCAACAGGCGTCTCTGTAATAAACAAGAGATAATGCTCCTATGTGGGTGAACTTCAGCTGTGATGTGCCCCCATCTCTTCCCCATGCTGCAAGATGCCCCAGTCAGAGTGGAAGTAAGCAGGTCGATAGCACAATTAAAAGAGATCCTATTTGCATCATTTTTACTCACTAAATAACCCTGCCTGGGCCAGTCTAACCTACTATCTCACAGGGTTGTTGTGAGAACAAAATGAGACTAGGGTTCAAATCCCCACATAGCCATGAAGCTCACTGAGTGACCTTGGGCCAGTCACTGCCTCTCAGCCTCATGAAAACCCTATTCATAGGGTCACCATAAGTTGGAATCAACTTGAAGGCGGTACATATATTTTTTATTTTGAATATGATGATTATGATAATAAATATGCAGCATTTCAAATTAATTCTGTATGAGAAGCATTCCATGCCAAGCTTGGAAAACCAAGGATGAGGTATAAAATGTAGACAAAAATACTTTTGACAAAATGCCGTTTATCTTTTATCTTTTATATATATGAGCCTGGGTAGGGAACATTTAATCTAGCCTACTTGCTTTCAGCAAGAAGGGTTAAGTGCCTTCAGGCTAGGGCAGTCACCAGAAGGCCACAGCAGAGACAAAGGAGCCTAGTGTTGTGGAGATGTTAGATGGGAGCTTTGGGGAGTAAAGATGGAGGCTCCTGAAGGCTGCAATTCTAAACACACTTACTAAGGGATTAAGCCCCATAGAACTCAACAGGACTGACTTCTAAGTAGATATAGTTTGGACTGTGCTGTTGGTAAACCTTGACTAGGGTTCTTCTGCAAAGACATCCATATCCAAGCAGGGTTGGCAACCCCCTGCCTGGAATACCCTGCCCTTATCTTTTAATGTGGCTGCTCCAAATGTTTTTACAGATTTGACCCTTTACTTCAGAAAGAGGTCTGAAAAATGAGTAAGAGTAAGAAGTATCTTTTAAAATTGTTCTTTTCAATTCACTCTTGAATGAACATCATACCTAGGGCAGATCTACACCATTCCTTTAAAGCACATTCAACACCCATTTGAAGCACATGAATCCCACCACAGAATCATGGGAACTGCAGTTTGTTAAGAGTGGTGAGAACTATAACTGTGAGGGGGAAATGACACTTCCCAGAATTCTTTAGGGGAAGTCATGCGCTTTAAATGCGAGTTGGATGTGCTTTACACATATTGTGTGAATCCGCTTAATAAATTTTGCCTGCATGTAAATTGTTTTAATTAATTTTTCAAAATGAAAATAAGCTATAAAGTGTAGTGGGTGACCATGGGCTACTCACCATTTCTCAGCCTATCTGCCCCTCAGGATGAAAACAATGGAGAACCATGACTACCCCAAGGCATACTTAAAATGTAAAGGAAGTATTGTACAACCATAGTATGCAATTGGATACTTATAGGGACACAGCATGACAAAACTGGGTGGAAGTAAAAGTTCTGCACTTAGGAAAAAGAAACCAAATGCACAGTTATAAGATGGGGGATACTTGGCTCAGCAGTACGACATGCAAGAAGGATCTTGGAATTGTTGTTGATCACAAGCTGAATATGAGCCAACAGTGTGATGTGGCTGCAAAAAAGGCAAATGCTATATCAGGCTGCATGAACAGAAGTATAGTTTCCAAATCATGTGAAGTATTAGTTCCCCTCTATTCAGCACTGGTTAGGCCTCATCTTGAGTGCTGTGTCCAGTTCTGGTCTCTGCACTTTAAGAAGGATGCAGACAAACTGGAACAGGTTCAAAAGAGGGCAACAAGGATGATCAGGGGACTGGAAACAACGCCCTATGAGGAGAGACTGAAGGAACTGGGCATATTTAACCTGGAGAAGAGAAGACTGAGGGGAGATATGATAGCACTCTTCAAGTACTTGAAAGGTTGCCACACAGAGGAGGGCCGGGATCTCTTCTCAATGGTCCCAGAGTGCAGGACACAGAATAATGGGCTCAAGTTGCAAGAAGCCAGATTTCGACTGGACATCAGGAAAAGCTTCCTAACTGTTAGAGCCATACAACAATGGAACTAATTACTAGAGAGGTAGTGGGATCTCCGACACTGGAGGCATTCAAGAGGCAGCTGGACAGCCATCTGTCGGGAATGCTTTGATTTGGATTCCTGCATTGAGCAGGGGGTTGGACTTGATGGCCTTATAGGCCCCTTCCAACTCTACTATTCTATGATTCTATGAAAATATTTATATAAGCATGACTATCAAATATGTTTATTTATATAACCTGTAAAGATATTTATAGTGCAATCCTATGTTTGTTTACTCAGAAGTAAGTCCCAATGTATTCAATGGGGCTTACTCAACCAGGGAAAACTGCAGCCTCAAGTGATAAGCAACTTGTTCTTTTAACAAGTCCTTTAAGTTGAGAGCTTATCCCAGTCTGCGTCTGTGTTGAAATTGCTTTTTAATATGTTTTTAAACTTTTTCTTAAAAAAAATGTTTTTAAAGCTTTTAAAAATGTTTTTAAAGATGTTTTGTTTTAATATATTTTAAAGCCTGTTTTTATGATTTTTAAAGTGTTTTTAGTGCTTTTGTTTGCTGCCCTGGGCTCCTACTGGGAGGAAGGGTGGGATATAAATAAAATAATAAAAATAAATAAATAAACTTCATTCATTTTTTAAAAAAATGAGTATTAGTTTCCTACATAATAAAAACTGTGATAAACCCTGCCTAATTTCTTTAAAAATAGGGTTGGAGGGAGAGAGATTTACAACACAAACACAAGTCTGCACTTTACTCACAATCATGAAAGGGTGGGGTTGCAGCCAGAGCTTTGAAAAGTTACTTTAAACTACAACTCCCATCAGCCCCAGCCAGCATGGCCACTGGATTGGGCTGATGGGAGTTGTAGCTAGAGCATGATCTGTTTTAAAAAAAGTTGTGCAGGGGGGGGTTACGTTTTGGTGTATATCTCGGGAATTAGACCACCTAGAAACTTAATTTTTTTTTTAAATTGAAGTGGAGAGTCCAGAGAGTAAGGGGTGGTAGCCAGAGAGCTGGAGCCCCCCCCAAAACCAGAGACTCCAGCCGAAAACACACACACCGGGGCACACACACACACAAATAATCGTCACTCACCTCCACAGCTCTTCGCCATTCTGCTGCAGCCTTCTTTCTCCTCCGTTGTTGTCCTTGCCCTGGCTTTTTCCTCCGGCGTCCATTTTTTCCTCTCAGAGTCAGACGCTAGCTGGCTCCCCCTGCCTATTCATCTCTTCCCTCTTGCCTCCTAACACAGATCACGAGGGAAGAGACAGTCTGCACAGAGGTCCAATCAGTGTGAGGCACATGTCTTGTGTTAACCAATCACAGCCAGGAGCTGACTTCCCCTTGTTCCCGCCCCCAAGTAACGTCCAACCTAACGTGGAAACGTTAAAGTTGAAGCTGACAAGTAGGGAAATTACTATTCGTTCCGTTACTTGCCAAATGTAATGGAATTACCCACTCGTTATTTAAAATTGTAACGAATTAAAAGTAACTCATTAAAAATAACGAGTTACTTCCAAGCTCTGGGGAAACCCCTCCTTCAGGTAAGCGACTCTATAAGAGTTATCCACTTCTAAACTCAGTGTTCAGTCCTAGTTTCAGTCCTGGTTGATCTTGGTTGCTCCACTCCTGGCTGGCTTATGCGGGTCTGCTCCTGAGGACCACTCAGTAAGTGCAATTGTAAAATGCAGCAGACTGACTACGGACCAGAAATAATTAATTGGAACATACCCTGCCAGTTTTAAATCAGCTTTACTGGTTTCCACTTTGTTTCCAATTGCAATTCCAAGAGTTGGTTTTAACTTTGAAAGCTATATATGGCCTTCCTTCTTCCATGTGAACCTACCTGTACAATAATATCTGAATGGGAGGCCCTTCTCCAGGTGTCCTCACCATTCAAGTTAAGTCCTTTCCTGTGGTGGATCCCCCAATTATGGAACTTTCTCACCATGTGTACTTGCTTGGCACAGGTGCCAACCTGAGACTTTTTTTTTTACTCAGGCATTTTCAGCAGCCTTTTAAATGGTATTTTGTGCTTTTCTGCTGTTTTTAACTGTATGGGCAAAATCCAATGTTTCACCAATGGACCCTGTAATATGGAAATTCAGGATACTTGGGCTGACGGTACAGAACCCTCTTAGTGGCTGTTTTCATATCTTGCATCATGGCACATTACAACAGACGCACTGGGAATTGCCATTTCTGTGCTTCCCACTGTTGCTCCCCAAATTCCTCATCTGCTTCAGACAGTGCCCCAACTCTCCATAGCAGATTTTGGGGGCACTCGGAGAGCTGCAAGGGTGAAGAGAGGAAGTAGTTCCATTTTCACATGTCCATTGCACAAGCGGGCTGACATTGTTTGATGCCATCCTGTGCTTTAAAATTGTATTTTTTCCTCATTTTTCTTTCTTTGAAAGAAAGTTGCTTTGAAAATGTGTTTTGAAAGAGGACACGTTTCAAAGGAGCAGACTGTGCAACTGTTGTAATTTGCTAGATCAGCTTTAGATTACCTCAGTCTGATGAGAATGTTTTTAAATAGCATATAAACTTGGCTTGTATATCTTTATAGCTTATATCGGGGATTCTAAAATGGTGGTCTGTGGACCACCAGTGGCCCGCGAGCTTCATTCAGGTAGTCTGTGGCTTGTCTCTCTTATGTGTTGTTGAAGACCATCACATTAAAAATTCATATTGATTTTTGATTGTATTGTTATTGCTTCTTGTATTTCTTATACCATATTACAATTTGAATTCTATGGAATTTGAATTGTAACACACTAAAATACAATATATAAGAAAAAAGAATAAAATTCAATTAAAAATCATACAGAATCCTGCACAGTGCATTACATTTGCTACAATAGGCAGGAAAATCATTAAGGGGTCTATGAAGACCCTCAATTTGCAAGTGGTCCACGGGGAAAAACGTTGGGGAACCACTGGTCTATTTTTATTTTCTTGCCTAGTGCTACCTAGGTAAAAGGTACCACATATTCATTCATCTGACCCAGGCCTTTGTATTGCTAAGCAAGGAACAAAACAAATTGGGTATTATTTTTCTACGCATGTAACTGTTTGTTGTTGTTGTTATGTGCCTTCAAATCAGCGATCTCCAGTGGCATCTATCATGAACCACCCTGTTCAGGTCTTGTAAGTTCAGGTCTGTGGCTTCCTTTATGGAATCAATCCATCTCTTGTTTGGCCTTCCTCTTTTTCTACTCCCTTCTGTTTTTCCCAGCATTATTGCCTTTTCTAGTGAATCATGTCTTCTCATTATGTGTCCAAAGTATGATAACTTTGTCATTTTAGCTTCTAGTGATAGTTCTGGTTTAATTTGTTCTAACACCCAATTATTTGTCTTTTTCGTGGTCTATGGTATGCGCAAAGCTCTCCTCCAACACCACATTTCAAATGAGTTGATTTTTCTCTTATCCGCTTTTTTCACTGTCCAACTTTCACATCCATACATAGAGATCGGGAATACTATGGTCTGAATGATCCTGACTTTAGTGTTCAGTGATACATCTTTGCATTTGAGGATCTTTTCTAGTTCTCTCATAGCTGCCCTCTCCAGTCCTAGCCTTCTTCTGATTGTATGTAACAGTAATTGGAATGAATTGAATTTTGTCATTGGAAACAAGTGCTTTCTTATTTCTTTTAATGCCGTTTAGGATTAGTTGTTAATGATTTAATCCTGTGTAGGTCATTTTGCATCCAGTGCCAAGATTTTTGCCAGAAGTCTACTTGAAAAATCCCTGTGGAAATGTTACGAGTGAAATCATAGCTCTAGTGGGATCAGTGACAGGACTCCTGTAGACTTGAATGGTCCCCATATTTCACCTTATAGATTTACCTCCATTCTTAATGTTGAACTAGCTTAATGTTGAACTTGTTCATTACCTTGTTGTTACTCTTTGTTCAAAAAAAGGCAGCCCATTAATCTTACAGAGGCTCCCACTCAGAGGCTGTCTGCTAATTTGATTTAGGACACCATAACTCTTTAGTCCTGTCAATTTAAAATATATCCTCTCTTAGTTCAACAACGCTTAGAGAAGCACTCAGTGTGAACAGGCACCAGGATGGAGAGATTATTACAACACATCCCTTTGGCAGGAACACATTTAAGAACAACACAGTTCTTGCTGGCCTAAAGGCTTGGTTTGTACAAGTAAAATAAAATAGGGATTTTAGTCTGAAGATGTAACCAATGGAAATGTACCAAGCAGCAGGACTCACGTCTCACAGTATGTTAGTCTCAGACACATTCTAAGGAGATACAAGTGTGTGCTATGAACTGCTATGTCCCAGACAGTAGTTAAGTGCAGGAGTTCTGTGAGGCTGTTTAACAGCACAAGAACAGTTTTGCTAGGCCAAACCAAAAGCCAGTCTATCCCATTATCCTTTCTCCAAACAGTGGTCACTCCTAGATGCTGATTTCCTAAGGGCATTTTCAGAACTGACCAGAGCACATGTTACAGTTACCATGAAAATGTCATCAAAATGAACAATTCCTGTTGTGGCTGTAAGATCATTCCTTATCAGCTCAGTTCTCTGGAATCCTCTGCCAACAGAGTCAGCAGGTGCCCTCTGTTTTAACTTTTTAACTCCTGCTGAAACCTTTTCTATTCCACCAGGTGTATGTAGGCAATTAAAGAAGATGCCTTTTTACAACAGTTAACCTTTGTTTTTATTGTATTTTTCATGTTTTTATCATATGGTTGTTTGTTTGTTTTAACTTATTGTAAACTGCTTTGAAATAGAGGCAGGGCCGGTTCTAAAGGGTGGCCAGGCGGGGCACTGGCCCGAGGGCCCCTGGAGCTACAGAGGGCCCTCCGCTCTCCTTCCACGATTTGCGGAAACATCCGCAGATCACCATCCCCCCTCTATCCCCCCGCTTTACCTACCTTTCCGTTGTTTTTTGCGGCATGCAGATTTACCATCAATCAAGATGACAGCAGAGGTTTCCTTAAGGGGGGATGGTGGGTGGCGTGGAAGCTCCTGTCTTGTGGTCCATGGATGCTTAGGTTCTGCGGATCACAGAGGGGGAGTGGAGGGGCCCAGGGCATGCTGGTACCCAAGGGCCCCGGCATGCCTGGGGCCGGCCCTGAATAAAGGTATACAAATATATTCATAAATAAATACATAAATATAATATTGAACCTGGGTAGTCTGATATCTATCAGTTTGGCAACAAAATGGGGAGCAGTGGACAGTGGCTCACCAGACCTCTGTTTGACTGAGTCACTGCAGTATACCAGGATGGAAAAGGGAAGGGGTGTGGCAACTGTGAGGTTGACGAGGTGCATACATTCCAGCTGATCCACTATGTTGCTCCTGCCAGCACATTTGCACCACTTGGAGCTTGCCATTGTTGCCCCCTCCTCCTCTCCATCATGGTATGCTACATTGACTCAGGCTGATGGAGGTCAGCCACGTCATCCACTGCTAAAAATGGGGCAACTAGAAAACAAGATTGTAGTTTATTTATTTATAAAAGAGATAATTCATTTAACATAAGGCTGTACTTAAGCTTGGGTCTGTTCAGATGTTACTTCCTTACCTCCTCTCCTTGGTTCTGTCTCGATGACTCCCCTCACCTGCAATTTACTTCTAAATAACATTAACACAACTTCCAGGAACAGACAGCATGGCATGGCCTTGCTGTGGAGCTGACCTCCTGGCAGTGGCATCACAGCCACTTGCCGGGACTGCTGACTACAAGAATGATGTCACATCTAGTTTTGCCCTTGGGGTATTCTGGATGTGGGTGTGAGCATCAGGGCAAAGCATATGACGAACTCTCTCCCTGCAATATAAGAGAACTGTAAGAGGTAAAAAATTACATATTTTCCTCTTCCCATTTCTGGGATTCCCCCAACCCTCCAGGACAGACTTTACAGGGACACTGAGGGTTACAAAGGAGAGGTGAAAATGGCAAAAATTGTTTTCCTTCCTCTTTTGTTAGCACAGGTGTGGGGAATATTTGGCCCTCCAGATTTCTCATCCTGCCCTGTACCACATGTTCCCAGTTATACTCACAACATAACTTTAAATTCAGAGTATTAAAAAATAGCAGCTAAACATTCACAAGGGCAAATAGCACCCTGCACACAAAAACAAAAGGGCATAAAACAGCAGGTAAAACTTAACAAAATGAAACTAAACAGCAAGCGATAAAAAAAGTTAAGTGGCTGGCACATTGATTCAAACACTGGAGTCTCATCAGGTGTTGCCATACAGGACTGTTTTTGTAGCTGTTCATTTGGTAACTGCAATGTGTTTATGCCTTAATGGATATATTCAAAATTACTACTACCAAAGGTTACTACCAAAGGGAGGTAACCAATAGGACAAATGCTGTGGATATGATGGGTTCAATTAAACACAATGGGGACACAATGTGCAGGATTCCAGCCAATATTTGTAGTAACTATTTTATGAGTAGACAAGTGTTTGAATGAAACAAAAACATATTGTGTGTTAAGTTAGAGCTGCCTAGGGATTGTAGTATGCAGTTTTATGTGCCCATTTCCTTCAGGCAGTCCATAAAAACAGCAGTTCCTATAGAAACTGCCTCTTCGTCACTTACAGAGACGTAATACACTGTTTTACAGACACTATTGCCAATTAATTTTTTTTTTAAAAAAATACACCATATCACCAGAAATCTCTTGGTGAGCTTCCTATTAAATGCAGGACCCCAAGACTAGTGATGGGTGAATCTGTCAGTTTCGGTTTCTCTCAGCCAGGGATTGAACCTGGGACCATCTTCAAGGAGAGCCTGTGATCTATCACTGTGAGATGGTCCTTCCTCCAAGGTGTTCTTTGCCCATTGCACAAACTCCTTCTGGGCTCTGTCTCACCAGGCTTTCTTCTTTATCTCCAGTCCTGGAACTGTTCTCAGCTCTGACCCAGAAGCCTCTGCCCAACCACTAGAATTTTTGATTTCGAGATAAGGCAACCATCTGTTTCTCTCTTCCCGCCCCCTTGCCTAAGCCAATAAAATCAATCCTACTGCTCCCAGCACTCTGCTAGGATCCCGAATCAAGAGCAGATGTGGCTACTTTTCCTTCAAAGGCACCACTGGACATTCTGTATCAACCGAATATTTTTCTTTATGTCTGTATATCATTGGTGTAAAATAGAGTAATCAGACTAATATATTAAAATGCAACCATCTCTATCATATGGTACATTATGAATGTTTAGAAAAGCTATTTTTAAAAATTAATAGTATTGTATAAACCCACATTAGACTGCTTCCCAGCTGACTAATATTCATTTTAAAAATATGATGTGAAGTTTAGGAACATACCAGTGTAGTGATTCAGTACTTTTATGTGCACACTGGGTAAACAGCCATACCAAGACTATAGTACACTCATAGTATATTGTATTATGACCTTCACTCTCTTGAGCACGTGCGTGCGTGTGTGTGTGTGTAAATCTTTGTTTTCTCTTTTGTTGGAATAGGTTGCTCAGCATTAAAAGTGCAACTTCTAAATGAGGCATCCCCTAGGCAACTCCTGAATAGATAAAATATTCAGAGAATCAGAAGCTACCAAAGTACCAGTCCAAATTATAGGTTGCATTTGCTTTCTCTCATACTAGTGGATGGTTTGCATGGACTTCTGTGAAGGGTTGCAATTGAGATGGGAGAGTAATTTCTACTCCATCTAAGGTAGCACTACTTAAACACTTGATCAAGCAAAGGCTATAGTGAAATTTTATTGCTTTCCCCTTCCTTTTCCATGTCCATGAATACCTAAATGGCTTGAGACTCCCCCATCTCTCTCTCTCTCTCTCTCTCTCTCTCTCTCTCTCTCTCTCTCTCTCTCTCACACACACACACACACACACACACACACACACACACTTATGCTCTGGGGAGGGCTTGGTCTAAGGTTACACCTTCTCTAGATGTTAGATCATTTGCTACAAGAGACAGTGCTTTTTCTGTAGTGACTCCTTATTTGAGAATACCAGCCTCCTTTGGTTAGCTTGTCAACACCATCATACCATCCAAAGCCTTTTTGCTGCAGCTGATTTCTTCATTTAGTCTTACTGCGGTCTTATTATTCTATGTTTTGACTGACTAATGTTTAAGATATAATTGTATGGGTGGGGTATTTTAAATACAGTTATGTTATATTTTAAATGAATGTTCTTTATGTGGCGTAGAAGTCTTCAAGATGATGATGATGATGATGATGGAGAGGCTGCTTACAGTCTGTAATAATAACTGCATCCGTTCCAACCTATTTTGCCAGGTGAGAAAAGACTGAGGATGCTCAGAAGCAGTGGTGGTTGGTGCCCATTGGGACTGGCAAGGCACAAGATGGGACACGAACAATAATTGCATTGAGAGCCAATGACAGGCAGACCCAACTAATTCTAGTTGTGTCCCCATTTGCCTGAGTTCTCCAGGACCGTCTCCTTCCCTACACTTGAGTGTTGAGATCAGCAGAGGGGGACTTTTGGTAGTTCAGAGCTTGGAAAAGTTACTTTTTTGAACTACAACTCCCATCAGCCCCAGCCAGCATGGCCACTGGATTGGGCTGGTGGGGGTTGTAGTTCAAAAAAGTAACTTTTCCAAGCTCTGGTTCTGTCACCCTCAAAAGCTCAGGGTGGTGGTGGCCCAGGAGAGGGCATTCTCTGTGATGGCCCCTAAGTTGTGCAACTCCCTCCCCAACAAGGTATGTCTGGCAACAGTTGTACAGTTTTAGGTGAATGCTGAAGACACACCTCTTTACCCTGGCCTTTGACACTTGAGACATGTACTCTTAGGACCCAACATATATATTTTAGGACCCACCCTATTTTGCGGGTTTAGGTTGTTTTAAATTGTTTTTAATGCTGTATTTTAAAATTGTTGTGACCTGTCCTGGGACCTTTGGGTGAAGGTCAGGTAATAAATGATGATGATGATGATACAAGGGCAACATTGAAACTAGGGAGGAAGAAGCTGCCACAGGCAGTGCCACCCTCAGACTGCTTGTAAGTTAAGAAGGCAGGCAGGTGAGGCTGGCTGAGGGCAAACTGAGACTGGTGGGGCAGCGCCACATTTGCCCTAATGGATAAGCATCAACTGGTCAAAAGGGTTAGGGAACGCAAAGAGGAAAACGGGGCTTAATGATGAACCCATACACAAATTTGAGGTGATATGACAATTCAGTCTGTGCTATGTGTGCTTGCCATTCCACACATGCAAGGCAGAATTCAGTGTTGCTGTCATCAAGTGATGAACATGCATATGTGAACTCACCAAGAGGGCCGATAGCAGACGTCACAAATGTTGTCTGACATCAACAATCTTCCATTCAAGATCCTGGTGTTTAATGAAACCAGATCCTTACATTGCTGTCCCCAATTACATTTTACCACATCAGTTTTGCACAATGAATATTTCAGATAAGGATGTCTTCACATGATGGCATTTCTCACAACAGTAAAATGGAAGTATGACTTGCTACTGTAAATTGCAGCCTTTCAGGTTTCAAGAGAAACTGAATGATCTTCTATTCATTTGGTAACATTGCTGGTTAAGTGCTGAAAATAAACTTTTGAGAATTCATAGCTGTTAAGTTAGTTTATACAGGGAGATGATTATACTCAGATTGATTTCTGCTGCCAGAAGAAGGGAATAAAAGATACTCAATGCTGCTTAACAAAGCCTGCAACGTAAATGTGCCTGAGAGAAACTATCAAAATTATTAATGGTGTTTTTCTAACCTGTGTAATGAGGAGATATTTACTTCCAACAATACTGGTATCCCTGGGTGTGTGAGATTTTAAAAAAATAAAAATAAAAAAGTCTTTCTCCCCCTTTAGGTGATTTAATTGAGCTAGTTATAAATAGCATATCAGTAAACAAGACCTATTGATCCTGTGAATCATGTCTAAAATATTTGTGAACCCTCCACAACTTGTCTGCTGGTAAAGACTGTGCTCATTAGGCCAGTCCAGATGTATTCAGTGATCCAGTGAGAGTCTAATCCCTCCATCCAATAAATCATTGGGGTAGCAATTCTTTTGTTTGCTGTCAGCTAGCACAACAAGACTGAAAGAGCAGCTTGATGAACTGTGGAAGGCATGTCTCTGTTAGAGCTGGGCTTACTCAGGCGCTTTCATGAAACAAGACTTTTGACAAAATGAATAAAAGGCATAATTATTGGGGTTTCTTTGATGGACAATTTGTGCTTTAATTAGTACGAAGGATTTCAAAATGCAAGGTGATGGAGCCAGTCCTGTTCCCTGACCCATCCATTTTGTTGTGTATGGCTTTGATTTGATCTGGAACCAAAGAAGAAAGCCATTTTATCCTCCACACCCCAGTTGGTACAAAATGGCTGCCTAGGTATTTCCCTCTGTCGGACTTTAGACTGTGGAAAAATTTTAGTCTTTTGTTGTTAGGGAGATGTTAATAGCACAATGTCTTGCTCAAGAAGGACAGGATTCAAAATAGTATCAGGTCTGTAGCCATCTAGCCTCTAGTGAAAATGTCAAACTTGGATGCAGATTCCCCCGTCAATAATCTTCATCTGAAATTATTCCTTTTGTGGGGAAGCTGTTGAGCAAGTGGTTTCCTAACAGACATGTTAAAGCCTCTGTGATTTCTCTGTAAACTTCTGAATGTTTATTTAGCATTGGTGTACCATGGTGAACAGGCTAGGATGCTGACCTCAGGTTGCCAGTCACTCAGGGCTACATGTAATGGCTACATGTAATAACGTTCTCTAACAGAATCCTAGAATTGTAGAGTTGGAAGGGGCCTGTAAGGCCATTGAGCCCAACCCCCTGCTCATTGCAGGAATCCTACTTAAAGCAGATTTGACAGGTGGCTGTCCAGCTGCCTCTTGAATGCCTCCGTTGTTGCAGAGTCCACCATCTCCCTAGATAATTGGTTCCATTGTTGTACCACTCTAATGGTTAGGACGTTGAGTCCATTATTCCATGTCATGCATGATTGAAAAGAGCTCCTGGTCTTCCTCTGTGTGACAACCTTTCAAGTACTTGAAGAGTGCTATCATATCTCCTCTCAGTCTTCTCTTTTCAAGGCTAAACATGCCCAGTTCTTTCAGTCTCTCCTCTTAGGGTTTTGTTTCCAGTCCTCTGATCATCTTTGTTGTTCTCCTTTGAACCCATTCCAGTTTGTCTGCATCCTTCTTAAAGTGTGGTGTCTAGAACTGGATGCAGTATTCAAGATGAGGTCTACCTAGTGCCAAATAGAGAACTAATACTTCACACGATTTGGAAACTATGCTTCTGTTTGTTGTTGTTGGTGTTATGTGCCTTCCAAGTCGATTACGACTTATGGCAACCCTATGAATCAGCGACCTCCAATAGCATCGGGACAATCAGATGCTGTGGCACCCCCATTTCTTTTAAAGCATCCCATAGTTTTTCATGATCTACACAGTCAAAAGCTTTGCTGTAATCTATAAAGCACAGGATGATTTTCTTCTGAACTTTCTTGGTCTGTTCCATTATCCATCGTATGTTTGAGATATGATTTCTGGTACCTCCTCCTTTTCTAAATCCGGCTTGGACGTCTGGCATTTCTCATTCCATATATGGTAAGAGCCTTTGTTGTAGAATCTTGAGCATTACTTTACTTGCATGGGATATTAAGGCAATAGTTTGATAATTACTAAATTCCCTGGGATCCCCTTTCTTTGGAATTTGCATGTATATGGAATGCTTCCAGTCTGTGGGCCATTGTTTAGTTGTCAAATTTCTTGACAATTTTTGTCAATTTTTAATCAAAATTTGTCAAAATTTGGACAGATTCAGTCTCTGTCACTTGTAGCACACTAGCTGGATCTGATGACTTGCACTTTGAATTGATTCATAATTGGACCAGAGGTCAATGAAACTAAAAATAAAAGAGTAGTTGCAATCTTCCAGAAAACTAGCGCTGGTCAGAACATTTGCCATTGCATTTTGTATGAGGCTGAAGTTTGGGATTTGTAGTTTGTAACTAAAGCATGTGTGACCATGGTACATTGTTCTTTTTTCAGAAATGTACATAGTTTGTACATCATCTGCCTAATATAAAAGACAGCACTCATGGCCACCTTCAATGGAGTCCAAGAGCAAAACTGGATCAAGGAGCATTGCCAAGCTCCTCTTTTTTCAAAGGAGAGTGAAACCTCATCAGAAAATGCTAAAGTCATCTCACTGGATCAGCAGACCTATGGATCTATCTTGTCTGGATGAAACTGCAGTTCACTAGCAAACATCCAGCCTACGACTGACCAGTGGCAACAGCTCAGCACCCCTACTGTCTCCCTGGACTAAGATGGGAAGGAGAAGCTGAGCTCAGTATCAGCAGCATTCTGATGATGTCAAGCTCCCAACTCCTGGGCAATCTTTCCTAGCAGCCAGGGGCTCCTTTCCAGTCAGCTCTGTGAACATATGTGGAATTATCACAGTACTGAAGCATCAGTGGGATTGGTTTACAGTGACATTGTATCTCTATGTACACCACCGGAAATGATATCATGGGTGACTGTGACAGTTTCTATGGTAGAGGATATGGAACATATGAAAACCATTGGTCCATCCAGGGCAGTATTGTTAAAGCTGACTGGGAGCAGCTCTCCAGGGCTTCATACAGGAGGCTTTCCTCTTCCTACCTGAAGATTCCAAGTATTGAATCTAGGACCTTGTGTGGACTTTGCCCATTGCATCCTTAGGACAAAGCACACTTAGGAGAAACAAAGGGCAGATGTGGGGCACAAATCCATTTGCTTCTTAAATTGGGACACCACTCTTTATATCTGGGCTGCCCTATGATATAAAATTAGGTTGATGAACAACACTGTTTTCACAGTGGCTAGGAACCAATCGGTGGAGTTTCCAGTTTCAGGTCATAGTAAACAAGTACAATGTACAAAGTTAGACCTTTCATACTCCTTACCTCAAGAGAGCAAGAGACTAATGTCATGCAGAAGACAGTATACTAAAAACTGCTGCCATCTAGAGTGATCGGCAAGAATTGCTGAAATACACACAAACAGTGGTCATAACCTTTATACAAAGGATTTGTTCAGTGTTATTGCTGTTAAAGCTGCTGTTCTAGTGTAACTGCTACAGTTGTACTCTCCCTGTTTATTATACAGAACTCCACACAATATCAGTTAGCACTGTGCAAATATCAGACCATCAAGGGCTGGAGCTGGGTCATTTCATTTTTGGATAGTATCATAAGCACATAAGAAGAGCCTGCTGGATCAAGCCAATGGCCTATCTCATCCAGCATCGTGTTCTCACAGTGGCCAACCAAATGATCAAGGGAAGCCTGCAAGGAGGACTGAGCACAACAGCACTCTACCCACCTGTGACTCCCTACAACTGGTATTCAGAGGTATTACTACCTCCAACAGAGAGAACATAGCCATTGTGGGTAGTAGCTATTGATAGCTTTATACTCCATGAATTTGTCTAATCCTCTTCAAAGCCATCCAAGTTGATGGCCACCATTACCTCTTGTGGGAGCAAATCAGTTTCCCCCCCGCAAAAAATACCTATAAATGCCAATGTTGTAGAGATTAGAGAAGAATGTGTTACTATGACATTAGAGCATAGCTAACTGCAGATATTGACTGTGATCCAGGAAGACAAAATCTGTTCTCACAAGCATATATGCATGGAGACTGTTATGGTGGTTTCCGTGGTGTTATCAGAATGAGCTCCTGCTTGGGTGACTTACCCCATTTTGTAGTCAGTGGAGAAATGCACGTTACTATTTAAAGATCGTGGCTTTTCCCTCTTTGTTTGTCTTCAGTATCTGGGATAAGGATTATACTGCTTACATTTTACTATTATTGCAACAAAAACCCCCACACCTCCATAAAAGTGTCTAATCCCGTTTTTAAAAAATTCAAATAAACTGCTGGCTGCTGCCAATTTTGTAGCAGTGAGTTCCACAACTTAATTACACATTACGTGAAAAAGTGCGTCTCTTTGTCAGTCTTCAACTTATTGCGAACTGGCGTCATTGTGGTAACTCTTCAGGCAGGCTTTTGGGGTGGGTTAGGTTTTATTATTATTGTTGAGATTTTTAATGTTTTAATGTATTTGTATGTTTTTATTTTGTATGTCGCCCAGAGTGGCTGGACAGCCAGCCAGATGGGCGACTAATAAATTTAATAAATAAATAAACTCAAGTTCTAGTATTATGAGAAAGAAAATGAAAAAAATCTCTCTCCACACTATTTATAATTTTATAAATTGCTGTCATGTTTCCCACAGTCTTGTCATTTTTTCTACACCAGCCTTCTCCAACCTGGTGTCTTCCAGATGCTGTTGGACTCCAACTCCCAGTAGCCCCAGCGAGCATGACCAATGATAGTCAACAGCATCTGGAAGGCATCAGGTTGGAGAAGAGCGTTCAAAGATGTTTCTGTCTTTATTTGTAGTGCTTCATTAGTTCAGAATGCCTTTCTGGTACCCTCGCCAACACTACAGTCGGAAACCATATCTGCAATGTGCCATTATATATTACTGATGTACCAACATTTAAAACTCAATTCTGTTCACATTTCCTAGTGAATAAATCCCACTGAATTCAGTGGGACTTATTTCTGAGTAGACATTGGTAGAATTGCATTGGTAGGATGCTTAAAAGCTGCTTGGTACCTGAGATAGCTTCAGCAGAAACACAGGGTAAAAGAAGATCCAAACGGCTCATACGGATTTCTTGTGCATGACATCCATTTTTTCTGGACAAAGACCCATTTTTTTTAAAGCTGAATTTGTTTCATTCACTGCTGGGGTTATTAGAAAGAAATATTTATTGCCACCTAGCCGAGCACGGTCTTTAGAGTATACTGGTTTGCATTTAAACAGTATAATTTGCCTTCAAAGGACAGGTCACCTTTGAGATTATTATCAGCTTTGGTAAGGTTTGATGTGAAAAATCTTTTGACTGCACTGTCTTTGATTTTTATCTGTCTGTTCTTTACATGTCCCAGAACACCAGGGAGATTTAAATGATACATGACCCATCAGCTTCCAGCCCTAGATCTTTGATGTTATTATAATGTATCCAACTTCAGGGCTTTGTTCTGACCTTTTGTACTCAGTGCTATGTATCTTTATATCTACTGAGAACTCGGGGCACACATTAACAGGTGCATACTTTGCTTTATGGTATTGCAATGCTTGGAATTTTTGGAAATTATGTCTGTGCTTCATGCGGTAGTGAATCAGGGTCTACCCTGGTTGCATCACAAAGCTTGTAGCTAGGGAATACCAAGCCAGATTCCCTGGTCTAGTCCATCATGATTATCTTAGAGTAGGACTGAAAGGAAAGTCTCTGTAACTTCCCAGCTTGATTTGCAGACTGCAAAGCTGCCACCTCTTTTTCTGTCAATGCTTTGTGAGAGAGGAGAGCTACAAGTTTGGGTAGACTTTGTCCACTGCATAGAGCAAGAGGAAGGAACTACACTGTTACTTTCCTGAGGTAGCAAGGAGATTTATCCATGTGTTCCTGCACTGTGCTTTGAGACCTATCCCCATGTTGCCTAGGAATCTGGGCGATGCTACCTCTCTTTTAGCAAAAGTGAGTGATGGCCAGTTGCCTAGGCAATACAGCAATTTAATCTTGCCCCACACAATGGGGCATTGTCCCCCTATGCAGAGAGAGACAAATTGATTGTCATGGCTGTGAACAGCAACAGAATAAATGAGGGGGGAATATGTTGCATGTACCCGATAACCACCCCCTTCCCAATTTTGTACCATGTTTAATTCTGGGCAATATAGCTCAGTGTCAGAGTGGGCCTTATACTGGCAGTGGTGGAGTGACTATAGTAGAGCCAGGGTTTTATACTGCAGAAGTGTGTGTCCATGTTGGTCAAGGCCATAAATGAGAGCACAAGAATAGCAGGTTCTAGAGAGAAGGATTGTTCTATTGTCCACCTCGGGTCAGAATGCCCTCTTTAGCCAACACGTGAAGTCTCCAGGCCCATGGTACTGTCTTCCCTCATCCTACATCTCTGACATCATTTCGGTCCCAGCTCCCCTCTCTGTTACCCCAGTTTCTTCCTTCACTCCGTTTGCTGCCCCATCCATCTCTTTATCAGAGTCTGCTTCACTGCGCATGTGAAATGAGACTCAGCTACCACTACCACTGTCCAGCCATTATTGATAATCATTGGGGTTCAATCCTGTAACCTTGCCTTTAGGGATGGAGGAATCTGTCAGTTTCAGGTTCTCAGAGTTTCTCATTTTTCTAATCTTAAATTCAGTTCTCGACATTTCTGCAAATATACATATATATATATATATATATATATATAGACATATGTATGTATATATATGTGTGTGTGTGTGTGAATGTAAATGTGATTAACCAAACAGAGGTTTTATTGTATTAACAAAACGTTTCAGCTTCCACCTTCATCAGCTGCCAACATACAAATGCTGTTACCAAGGTGGCAGTTATAGAGCTTTGAGGCCATGTGGTGCCAATGTGTCCAGAAAGTAAATCCAAAAGTTCTCCCTTTTAGTCACTGCTGCTGGATCTGTTGGCATCTCTATCGCTGTTATAGAAAAGTCCAACAGGCTGTGACCATCCATGTTGAAATGTTTTGCAACTGATTGCTCCACTTTTTTTGTTAAGATTGCCGATTTGTGGTTTCTGAAACATGTGCGTAGGTCAGTTGTGGGTTTACCTACGTATTGGATATGACATCCTGGTCTTTTGCGTTCGATGAGATAAATTATATTGCAGGACCTGCAGGTAATGTTCTGTTTGATGTAATAGGTCCTGCCTGTCCTAGTGCTTGTAAAAGTAGCTGTCTCCCTGAGGTATACACAGGTGATACAGCATTTGGAGTGACATGGATGAGACCCAGGATTGGTGACAGGTGACTTAAGTACAGCTCTCACTAACAGTCTGCGCGAATTAGGAGGCTGGCGAAATGCTACAACAGGAGGCCTGCTGATGGCTCTAGCAAGATGTTCAGAGTTGACCAGCAATGGGTAGCTCTCCCTGATTGCTCGGTGATAGTTAGGAGATGCTGGATGGAAATCTACCACAAATGGAATCTGTTGCTCTCTGCTCTTTGACACCTCAGTATGATGGAGGAGGTTTTCTCTGGACAGAATGGAGGCTCGGTAGATGTTGTAATCATTACACACACACACACACACACACACACACACACAAATCCTCATTTTTCTACTGCCAGCAATTTAGTGCAAATTTCTTCTAATAAATACATTTTTGATGCAGGTTGACTAATATACACATTTTTGCAAGCAATTTTCCTGAATATAATGCATTTTTGGAATTTCACTATATGCATTTTTATGCACCTTCACTTAAAATACGCATTTTTGTACACATTGCTTGGTTGGATAGCTGCGTTGTAAAATTAGGATAAGTATGAATTTGGAAGCATAGTTGTGTTTTAGTTTGCATATAGATTTGAAAAGTGGAAATTAGGTAGTTTCTCACTAAAATGCAAAAGAAAGAAAGAAATCACATGAGGGGAGAGTGCTGTTACACTCAGGTCCTGCTTGCAGGCTTCCCATAAGCATCTGGTAGGCCACTATGAGAACAGGATGCTGGACTAGAGGGGCCACTCACCTGATCCAGCAGGCTCTTATGTTCATATCAGTGGCTAGGTCAGATATCTACAACAATGATTAGAAACCGCTGGGTGGAGTAAATAACTGCTGTTTTTGTTGTTTTTGAAATGCTGGTTGAATTTGGACAAGAAAAAGTATACCAAATTATTTAATTTCAAACACCATATCATAAAGCTTAAAATCAGATTAAATTTTATTTGCAACCAAGACTCTCATCTGGCTTCCACATGCACTTTTGAAAATCCACCTCCGCATTGAAAATGAAGGTAAAGCATTTTAAATAGAGAGATTACCAAGTAATACATATTTCTAACATTTGGAGAAAATATTATTAGTAATTTATCTATTTCTAATAATACCATTGCCCTTAACCATCAGTCAAATATTTAGAACAGAGAAAAACATTTTAAAAGAGGTAATTTTCCTGATACTACAACTGTCATATACTACGAAATCCATATTATATTTGGCATGCTAGAAATGGAAGACAATCTTACTCAGCCACGAGTGATCACCAATGAATGAATGAAATGAATGGTTTTGGAATGGAATTAGGAATGGTTACCAGCAGTGCCAAGTGAACATAATCCCGTCATGGAAGAACCCATAGCTCAGCACTCTCTTTGCATTTAAAATTTGCCAAGTGCAATCCTGGCACCTTCATGTAAAAAGCTTTGTCACTGGGGCTGGGAATGATCTCTGTGTGGCTTTACAAGCTGTTGCCAGTCAATGTAGACATCGCTGGGGTAGATGGACAAGCTGTCTAACTTAGACAGCTTCATGTGTTCCATATCATCATCATCATCACCATCATCCCGCCCTTCTTTCCACTAGGAGATCTTTCCCACTGTTGGTCTTTCCCACTGATACCCAAAGCAGACATTGCATGTAGAAATTGTAACAGGAGTTAAAATGATAGGAGCATACCCAGGCCAGTAGTTGGGGGGAGGGGAATGGGGGCTCTGCCCCCACAGAGCTGTGCTTCCTTACGATTCTTGTGGGAAATTGTTTTCTTTTTAATTTTTAACATAAGAGACTATGACAACCTCCATTTAAAAAATGGCAGCTTGTTTTAAGAATAGGAGCAATTTAAGAATAGGACCTTCTGAAAAATTCAGTGAATAAGGCAGGGCGGGTGCACAACAAAAACCTCATCCAGAAGAGCCCCCAAAGTCTGCTCATTCAAGATTTTCCCTAACTAACGGTGGATTTTTTCATGATCACACTCACCTTATAATTACTTAAGTCATCCTAAAAAAACAGTCTGTATAGTAATATAAAGAGGGCCAGTGTGGCATAGTGGTTAGAATGTTGGGCTACAACCTGGGAGACCACGGTTTGAATCCCTACACAGCCATGAAGCTCACTGGGTGACCTTGGGCCAGTCACTGCCTCTCAGCCTCAGAGGGAGGCAATGGTAAGCCACCTCTGAATACCGCAGATTTGAAATGAATGCTGATGAAAGTTAAAGAGGAAAGCACAAAAGCAGGACTACAGCTGAACGTCAAAAAGACTAAAGTAATGACAACAGAAGATTGATGTAACTTTAAAGTTGACAATGAGGGCATTGAACTTGTCAAGGATTATCAATACCTTGGCACAGTAATTAACCAAAATGGAGACAATAGTCAAGAAATCAGATAGGACTGGGGAGGGCAGCTATGAGAGAACTAGAAAAGGTCCTCAAATGCAAAGATGTATCACTGAACACCAAAATCAACTCATTTGAAATGTGGTGCTGGAGGAGAGATTCTGCGCATACCATTGACTGTGAAAAAGACAAATAACTGGGTTTTAGAACAAATTAAACCAGAACTGTCACTAGAAGCTAAAATGATGAAACGGAGGTTATCCTACTTTGGACATGATTCACTAGAAATGAGAAGACATGATTCACTAGAAATGAGAAGACATGATTCACTAGAAATGAGAAGACATGATTCACTAGAAAAGACAGTAATGCTGGGAAAAAGAGAAGGGAGTAGAAAAAGAGGAATGCCAAACAAGAGATGGATTGATTCCATAAAGGAAGCCACAGACCTTGAACGTACAAGATCTGAACAGGGTGGTTCATGACAGATGCTCTTGGAGGTCACTGATTCATAGGGTTGCCAGAAGTCGTAATCGACTTGAAGGCACATAACAACAACAAATTTGCTTCTGGCAAGAAGGGTTTAAGTGCCCTCAGGCCAGGCCAGGCCAGTTACCAGAAGGCCATTGTAGGAAAAAGGGAGTCTAATGTGGTTGAGATGTTAGATGGGAGCTCTCGGGAGTAAAGATGGATGGCCCTAAAGGCTGCATTTCTAAACACACTTACTAAAGGACTATTATCAGTACATAGTATGAAGAAATATTTATATAAGCATGACTGTCAAAGATGTTTATTATTTACACAATCTGTAAATATATTTATAGTGCAATCTTATGCGTGTTTACTCAGAGGCAAGTCCCAATGTATTCAATGGGGCTTACTCAAACATGGAAGCTTGCACAGGATTGTAACCTTGGGCCAGTCACTGTCTCTCAGCCTAACCTACCTCAAAGGGTTGTTGTGAGGATAAAATTGGGGGGGGGAGAACCATGTTTGTATGTCACATTGAGCTCCTTGGAGGAAACATGGGATATAAATGTAATAAATAAATACATAAAAAAATAAAAGTATTGGTTTTTAAAGGGATTTATTTCTTGTTGTGAGCTGCCTTGATTTCTGACCCCACCTCACAGGGTTGTTAGAAAGATTCCATATACACACACACTGGAGGTGTAAAAATACATACACTCCATATAATAGTGTATTGTCAAAACTAGTTGATCACTGCAGAACTTTTTGTTTTTTAAAAAATCAGTATTAGTTTCCTACAAAATAAAAGCAGTGACACCTAGGTAAGGCCTGCCCAATTGCTTTAAAAATAGGATTGGAGGTGGAGAGAAAGATGTGCAACACAAACACAATCCTTTGCGATGTTCTCTCAAAAGTCCCATTGATTTACAGCACATTCCTAACCACGTCTACCCAAAAGTAAGTCCTATTGAATTCAATGGAGTCTACTCCAGGTATGTGGGATTAGCATTGCAGCTTTACTCTCCCAGAAAAGTGAGTATAGGATTAAAGCTTTATATTGGGAAGGTTTTCAAAACAGGTTATGAATTACACAAATAAACTGCCCTCTTCAACAACCCAGGGAAATTAAAACAAGTTGCATGTACACTTCTTTTAAATTTCTGTTCAAAAATTATTTCAAAGATAAAATGTATCATATGCTATTTTTGCAAGTAATTAAAAAAATCCTGCATGTACACTTTTATTATAATCATAACTGAAAATATTTACAGTAAACAATTGGCCACCAAGATCATTCTGTGATTTTTTTGTTCTACATTTCCTGACCTGCACACACAGAGAAAGGGAGTTTTGCTACAGCTGAAAGCTATAAACCAGGAAAAGACAACAGTTTTCTGGCCTTGCAATGGGTTTTTGCTATTGTCTGGAAGTCAACCTATCCCTTGTCAATTACATCCCTGACTTCACTTATTGGCTACAAACCTGAAAGGATTAGAGCAGCCAGCTCTGAGCTCATTTAACAGAAGTTGCGGTGAGGGGTGGTGGTTGACGTTTTGGTCTATAACTGTTGAACCAGAACATCTAGAAACTTTTTTAAATGAATGCTGAGAGTCTGGAGATTGGGGTGACTCACCTGGAGACCCAGTGAGGACCCCAAAAATCTGGAGTCTCCGGGCAAAAACTGGAGACCTGGCAACGCTATCCCAATACCTCCTATGTCCTCCAATCAGATCCAGTTTCCTTATTCCCCCCATTCCTTTTGTCTTAACTGTGACCTCTACCTTTCCTCCACTCTACACCAGTAGCACAGAGGCAAATTCAGAAGTGCAGGGTCCCCCCTTCATGATAGTCACAGCTGCCACCACCCTTTTTTGCTGCTGGGTTAAGAATAAGATCCTTGTTAATGCCTTCTCTCACTACAACAGACATCCCTAGGAGCCAAGCATGAAAGGGGAGAGTATTTGCTACTGAAGAGAGTCTTCTCAGTAGATGACTCACCCCCTTTCACTCTGATTGGCTCCAAACAGCAGAAAAGGACAAGGAAGCATGTTAGAAGACTCTCCTCTGTGGCTTTCACACTCTGCTTTCATGCTGATTGGCTTATAGGATGTTGGAGACATAGGAACCCTGCTGGGACCCTACTTCCCAAAAAGTAAGGGGCCCAAGACCCCCTGAGACCCTGGATGACTACATCCCTGCTCTACACATTCCAGTCCTTCCAACTTCCTCCCAGCTTCTCTTGGCTTCTCCACTACTATTAACTGAAGTGTGGCTACTGACCGGGATTGGGAGATGCCTCTATAAGAAGTCGCGTTCATGCACTGTATTTCATATTGCTGCCATACTCTGGCTGGGAGAATCTAGGCAATGTGAAAGGCATTTGCTTGAGTACCCCTGTAAACACACTCAAGACATTGTGTCCATTTTGCCCAGTTTGTTCTGGCCAGCAGAGGTAGGGCAAAAGACAGCCTGTGATGAATTTCTCATTCAATTGTTGGCTTTCCAAATGACTTGGTTGTGTTTATTGAAATGCACTAATATGTTAGCGATCAAATAAATGTGTATTTTAAAACTAACTTCTAAACTATACAGATCACTGCGTATGAGCACTTTGCTGCAATTTTAACCCTTTTTTATTCTGTGTCAAAACAATGTGCACAGGAATTTATGGCTATTGGTAATATGGTTGAGGGAAAAGGATGGCAATTCCCTCTGCCAATTCTAGGATTAATTTTGGGAAATCCCCATGTTGAATCAGAAGGAAAGTGGGTCAAAGCATGGAGCAGAATGAAACAGGGGACCCAGCCATTCTTCCTCAAAATAGCTTAGATTAATAATCCCTTTATGACTTTTGTACTTGCAATTAGGGTGGCTAAATAGGGAGTGATTAAACAGTAGATTTTCCTTATCCATTCAATATGTACTTGTGGGTTAAGTTGGTTTATAATCTAATTTGACATTAGTGAGTGATAGTAGGAACCAGGGACTGGTTATTCTTGGTTGATAATGGTTTGGTACAAAGGTGTGATATTGCTTTAGAACCTCAGGGTAGCCAACTTGGTGCCCCCCAGACGTTGCCGGACTACAGCTCCCATCAGCCCCAGTCAGCATGGCCAATGGTCAGGCATGATGAAAGCCGGAATCCAACAATGTCTGGAGGACATCACATTGGCTACCTAGGCTTTAGATCAGATAGATTAACAACAGGTACAATCCAGTCCTATGATTATATTTTATCATGCCCCATTCATTTTATCCAGTTTGTTTCAAGTCTTGGTTTAGTTTCCTGCCAGTTAAAAGGTAAAGGTGTCCCCACACTTGTAATGTGAGTAGTTTCCGACGTTTACTAGGCAGACCGTATATATGGGGTGGGATTGCCAGTTTCTTCCCTGGCCTTTCTTTACCCCCCAGCATATGCCGGGTACTCATTTTACCGACCACGGATGGATGGAAGGCTGAGTGGACCTTGATCCCTTTTACCGGAGATTCAACTTCCTCCTTCTGTTGGAATCGAACTCCGGCCGTGAGCAGAGCTTTCGGCTGTGTTACTGCCGCTTACCACTCTGCGCCACAGAGGATCTTTTCCTGCCGGTTACCTGGATCTTATTCTATAGGTTTCAGTAAGAGTGTAACCAGAATCTACTTTGGGGAATAAATGAATCCCATGGAATAATGAATGATATCCCAAAGGCACAGTCCTTCCCTGACATTCTGATGGGAAACATGACTCTTTCAGTGCATCGAAATATTTATGCAATGTGATATTAAGATGCAGCCCTCTTTTCACTGCTTGCTTCAGTCTGAGTAAAACTGCCAATAATTAAATTGTCACTGCTTTACAAATTGCACCAATTATCCTTCCATTTCATTTTGCTGCTGCTGCTACTATCACTTCATTATTAATGATATCCCAAATGTTCCATTCCTAAACGGAGTAAAGAATATCTTTACAACTGAGGTCATCCCAATCTGTCAGGTTTCATTAATTTTAATTAAAAGTGCTTTGCTGGCAGGCTATGGTATTCTGAGTTTGGGGAATATGCGTTGTGGCTGACGATGCAACAGCAGTATAATGAAGTGTGTGAAATTCTGAGTCTGTACTTTATTATTATTATTTATTACATTTGTATACCACCCCATAGCCGAAGCTCTCTGGGCAGTTTACAACAATTAAAAACGTTAAAAACAAATATACAAATATACAAATTTAAAAACACTTTTTAAAAAAACAATTTAAAAACACATGCTTTGAGATAATCCTAGCTAAGCAGTGGGTATGCCCATTACTGATGATCCCCCTATATGAATACACAATGTGTTTGTTCTTAAAGAAACAAGGTTTGGCATCTTTGCAGCATCACGATTACCCCCAGCCTGCTCTCTGTGAACTTGACACTTTGTTTCCAGAGACTTTAAACTGGCTTGTAAAGAGAGGATAAGCTCTTTGCTGTGTTTTGCTGATCAGTAAAATGTGAAACCCAGAGACCTTGAGCGTCATATGAGGTCACATTGGTTGTGCAGTACATTGATATCAGGCCATAGCAACATACCTGGAACTGCTTTTGTAGCCAGGAAATTCTTCCTTAACTTAACCCACAGTTAACTCTCTGTAAAACTTCTTAATGGATACATCTTTTGAATCTCCTGTATAATCTTACTGTAAAAATATACAATATTTTAGTAAAAGAATGATTTACTACAGATGTGCATTGGCTCTATATGGGGGCTGAATAATGAGGCAAATCGGAGTGATTTGGGGGTCTCCACCCTCCCAATTATGGATTGATTCCATAAAGGAAGCCACAGACCTGAACTTACAAGATCTGAACAGGGCGGTTCATGACAGATGCTCTTGGAGGTCCCTAATTCATAGGGTCGCCATAAATCGTAGTCGACTTGGAGGCACATAACAACAACAACCCTCTCAAATCAAAGCACAATGCCAATAACACCCCCAAGTCAGATTGGGCCCCCCACAAAGCCTCATGTTGCTCTGTCATTCTCTGTGTTCATAACATTCTGTGGTTGGAGGTTCTACACTCCAGAAGCCTCAGGGTGCTTCCAGGTGGAATCAGTACTGCTCACATGTGCAAGTTTTTCATACCATTCATACTGTTGTTGTCATCAAAATGCCAGCCCATACTTTTTTTTTTACATTTAATCTATATTTCCTCTTACCATGGAAAAAGTATTAAGTAAACGTTACCCATGATACCTCTGTGGTCACTGCCTTATACATCTGTAGTCACAGTTGATGTGGATGCATCTTAGTGCATTTATTTGATGGGTAGTTTGTCACATTCACAATTATGTGGGTGGGTGGTCCCTATTGCCAAACTTCTTCTTCTGTTTACTCCTTACTTGAGCACAACTTAGTCATTTTGTTTCCAGCAGCCTAAACAATATGAGTCTACCAGCTGCTGCATGGTGAATGTCAATAGCTTGGTTCAATGAAACTGTTCTCTCAATATCTTAACACATGTGAGGGATTAACTTGGAGACTATAATTGCAGTACATACATCAGGATCTTAATTTTTTATTTTTAATACAGTCTGCAAGACTGCTTTATCAGAATTTTGGCATAGCTAAATATCAGTCTTGTACAAGACCTCTGTATTAATTAAAATTAATACCACTGCCACCAATGGAAATAGATGTTGCCTCCCTCCTCCCCCCAAGCCCCCCTTCTCCATTTTGCTCATTGTGAAACATGATTAAGTAGGGGGCAGTAGTATTTGCTCTTGTGCTTTGCTTTACACTATGATCATCTTTATGGGACAAGTTGAAATGCATTGTAGGGTCCCTTTTATCTAGGTCCACCAAAATCTAAATGTGGCTTCATGTACACATGGTAATTGGCTATAACATACTGATGTGAAATTGAACATACCACAATTGATTTTGCTCCTGTGAATCAGTGCCATCTATGTTATAAGGATTTTGTGTCTCAGTCTTACAAACACTTTGCTGTAGGAAGAGTATGTGGGGAAATGCAGTGTCAGCTTCTTAAAGTTCAGCCAGTAGCCAGGCAGTTCAGAAGCAGTAAAGCAAATCTCTTGCACTCCATCTCTAATCCTCTTATTATTTGAAACAGAAATCTCTCCATGGGAAATGCACAATGTTCCTTTGGCTGAAATATTGAAACTGAAAAAATTCTGGCCATGGGTCTCTCTCTCTATATGTAGATGTGTCTTGGTGGCAAAGAGCCCTCCTAGATGAGACCAAAAGCACACCAACTCTAGCATCTCACAACAGCCAACCAGATGCCTATGGGAAGCCTAGAAGAACCTGAGCAGATCATCATTCTCCCCACTTGCAATTCCCAGCAACAGGGGAGGCACAACATAGCCATCATGGTTAGTAGCCATTGATAGCCTTTTCCTCCATGAATTTGTCTAGACCCCTTTTAAAGGCATCCATGTTAGTGGCCAACACTGCCTCTTGTGGGCGTGAATTCCACAGCTTATGTGCTGTAGGAAGATGGACTTTCTTTTGTCTGTCTTGAATCTTCCAACATTCAGCTTCATTGGATGTCTATGAATTCTAGGGTTATGAGAGAGGAAGAAAAATATATCCCTATTCACTTTCTCCACACCATGCATAATGTTATGCACCTCTATCATGCCCGCCCCCTACTTGCCATTTTTCTCAAAGATCCCAAATGTTGTGACCTTTCCTTAAAAGGGAGATGCTCCATAGCCTTGATCATTTTGATTGCCCTTTTCTGAGATAGGGTGCACTGAGTGCAAAGCTCTGGAGGGCCCATAGCTCAGTGGTAGAGCTTTAGATATAGCTGTTTCTGGGTTCAATCCCTGACATCCCTGGCAAGAGATGGGAAAAGCCTCTGCATCAGATCTTGAAGATCCACTGGCAGTCACAGTAGATAATGGGCTAGATGAAGAAAGACTCTGATCTGGCATGCCCTTCCTATGTTATGAAATGCCAGTAGGCGCAATATGATGAAACACAATAATACGCTCTAATACATAAATATATGTGAAATTTTGAATTTTATTTAATTATTCAACTTCAAACCATTATCTAACTGTATATATTATGTAACTTTACTTTTCCTTTTTCTCTCCCAATAATGAGGTATACATAAAATAAAACATGTAAGTTTTTAAAATTTATATTATTTTAAGTTAGTTATTTTTAGAATTATTCTGTGAAATTGTGTGATGTAACACAGCTCAGGTAAAATTTCTCCTTGTTCCATTTGTATTGCAATAATATTTGTAGCTTTGTACAACCCTCAATAAAACATTTTGTGTTACAAGCAAAAAAAGAACATAGCTGGGAGCAGACTCAGTGTTGAGTAGACAGGGGATCTGTCTTTGGAAAGTTTGCAAGGGAGACCTTGGTGGAAATGGTTGAAGTAGATTTGTCCCCTTTAATAGGCTTGTGGGCTAGACAAAGTGATCATAAAAAAGTTTTATAACTTACCAGATACTAGTAAGGTTAAACCATCTGTGAAACTGGATTTGCAGCCCTGCTTGGAGATAAAATGGGATCTCTGAATGAAGAAAGACAGGAAAATTTGGCCCAGAATATGGAAACACTGAGCAACTTTTGGCTCAGTGTAACATCCTTAGATAATAATGAAACATCTTCCTTTAGTAAGCTTGGATAATTCTTTGCATATTTGTAATATCTCCTGTGTCCTTTGGAGGACAACACTTTTTCAGGGTAGAAAGTGAAAAGTAAAATATCCTCAGAACTAATGATCTGGCTGGAAAATGGACATGGGCAATTTGACATTCATGGCACAGTCCAGATTCAGGAAATGGAAGGAAGTGTGGGGAGGGGGAGACATTCTATGACTGCTTTGGAAACAATGTTTTTCCTGTTAAGTGTATATGTGGGGAGGACTCGTGTCAAGTGTCAGAAAACATGCTTTGCATTAATGAAATCCGAGTTTCAGTCCCTGCCTGGTGCCTCCTGTTAGAAAAAATGAAGGGCTGAAAAGACCTCTGTCCGCCTGAGATCTTGGAGAGCCACTGCCAGTCAATGTAGTTGAGGTAGATGGAACAATGATCTGATGGTTTAAGGCAGCTTTATATGTTCATACAGCACCGTCATGACCAAGGTTCAGTTGAGTAGGGTTGTTTGATCTGTCATGCTTCATGTAAATGTGTTTAGAATGTCTGAACAATCATTTATCTTATGCCTCAGACAGAAGGAACATAGTCAAAACTGTTCACTCACAAACTCTGGGCTAACACCCAGGTTACTGGGCTAACCAGGTTCAAGGTTCTTGTACTAATTTACAAGGCCCTTAACAACTTGCATCCAGGATATCTTAAGAACTGCCTGATCACTCATATCCCAGTCTAACCACTGAGATCTTTCAGGGAGTTTTGGTTGGTGTTGCTCAGATGAATGGCTCATAACCAATATTATTTAAATAAATAAATAGATAGATAGATAGATAGATAGATAGATAGATAGATAGATAGATAGATAGATAGATAGATAGATAGATAGATAGATAGATAGATAGATAGATAGATAGATAGATAGATAGATAGATAGCCAATAGTAGTTGTGCATTCAGCATTGTGGGCCAAAGCCCATGGAGCTCCCTCCCAATGAGATTAGACTTGCTGAACTTCAGATGCATGACAAAGACTTTCTTGTTGCAGAAGGCATTTTAAGGTAGTGCTTGGTTTTATGATCAAATTTGTATTGTTTATTTTCTGTATGGTTTGTTTTTATGTCCACTGCTTAGAAATGCTAATAATTAAGCAGTGTATAAAAGTCTTCAATAAATAAATAAATAATAAAAATAATGCAAGCTATACCAAATAATACCAGCAGAAGATCATAAGAAGAGCCCTGATGGATAGACCAAAGGCCAATCTACAGCCCTGTAGCTAGCCTTCTTGTTAGTTGGGGCAGCCACATTTCTAGGTGGGGCATTTTGGAGGGGAGGCACAAAGTGCCACCAATCCCCCCCTCACTGGAGGAGAGGATGTGAGGACCAGGCCAAGAGAAGGGCAAAGCAGTGACCTTACTCTATGCAGAGAGTGTGCTAGCTTACGTAATGGGCTATGTAAGGGTCAAATTAACAGAAAATTTAATATGAACCCAGGAATTAAATGACTGGCATATTTTTTGTTTCATAAGAAAGATGTTAAGGATACAGTGAACAAGGGTAGAGATTTGAAGGCCCAGAAAACCCAGAAAATTGAACCCCCCCATTTCTTTCTGAATGTTCCATTTTTTCCCTAGAAAACATGGGGGGAAATGGAGAACATGTGGGTTTCCCCCCCCCAATTTTCTCAGTTTTTCCCCAGGGCCTTCACATCTCTAAACAAGGGGATACCAAAAGGTATAAAAGAAACAAAATATGTATTGCTATAACTAAGAGAAACGATAGCTAGTTTTTAACTAGCGTGGATCTTGTTTTCTCAAAAATTCAGTTTCCATCTTGTATCAAAACAACACGTACACACACAGGTTTAGAAACAGAGCAAGAGCACATTACAATGCAACCATAGTCAAGCATTTAGTGAGAGTGGTGCTGAGAACAATATGCATAATTTCTGGTTGAAGTCATACAGGGTCGGTTCTAAAGGGCGACCAGGTGGGGCACTGGCCCGAGGGCCCCTGGAGCTACAGGGTAACAGGGGGCCCCTCAGCGGCTCCTCCCTCCCCTACCGCAATCTGCAGCAATCATCGCCCCCCACACCCCCTACTTACCTGTCTCCTGCCTTTTAGTATTGCCCTTAATGAAGATGATGGCTGCGGTTTCCCTAAAGTACTGAAGCCCCTGCCGCCATCTTAGTTGATGGCAGAGATGTGCGTGTGTAGCATGCACGCGTGCCATCAACAAAGATGGCAGCGGAGGCTTCATCCCCTTAGGGAAACCACAGCCGCCATCTTGGTTAATGGCAATAGTAAAAGACAGGAGAAAGGTAGGTGGGGGTGTGGGGTACTCACGCAAACACAGGAGCACGAGCACAAATGCGCACACATGCCGGGGCCCAGGGCAAGCTGATACCCAAGGGCCCTGGCATGCCTGGAGCCGGCCCTGGAAGTCAATGAGACTGAATCCTTCACTTTGCAAAGTATTTACTGCACAATAGACTTCCTTTTGTAAACTTTAAAAAAGGCTTGATAAACATGCAAGAAAGCTTTCTGAATGGTAGGTTCACAGTACACGACACTCTAACCATCAATATTTCAGGAACCATTCTTGCAGGAAATTTCAGCCATCAATATTCTTATGGCATGAATGAAATTTAATCTGTTGAATTTTCTCAACCTTTTTTGACTTTGCCTATAGCTACCATCCTCTTTCCCATGTGGTCAGTTCCTGTGTTCTGATTCTTCATGAACGGAACTGCTTTGGAAATGACAGTGGACTAACTAAAGGACTAACTATGCGACTGGAAACTAATTGTGGAAAGCTGTCATTCTTTAAATGCATGCCATCATTGTATGTCTTGTCACAAATTAAAAATCCAATTGAAAAAATCTGGAGGGTGGGGAAGCATTGTTCGGAGGTGGGGGCAGTGCACCTATTTGCCCCTCCCTGGCTACAAGGCTGCCTATCTAGCCCAGCATCCTGTTCCCACAGTGGCCAATTAAATACCTCTAGGAAGTCCACAAGCAGGACATACGCAGAACAGCACTCTCATGCTGTTGTTCCCCAGCAACTGGTATTCAAAAGCATTGTACCTCTTATTTTGGAAGGTAATATATAGCCATCATGACTAGTAGTCACTGGTATCCTCCATGAAGCTGTGTATTTGAATGGTGGGCCTTACACATAGCCCCAATGATTGCATTGGTTTGTTCCAGGTTCCAGTGCTTCTCTAGGAAAGCATTCTTGGGTAGGAATGTGAAATGTTGTCAGTTTCTTTTTCTTCTGTCAGAAAAGAAAGAAAAACATCAGAGTCCAAAGAAGTCAGCAAAGGAATAAAACACACAATAAATAGTTACATAAATTAAAATAGCAACCAACAGTGTAGTTATGTAGATTTGAGCTAATTAAGGAAAATTAAAAACAAAAAAAGTTGGTTGGTTGTAGTTTTGTGTTGTATACTTTAAAATTAATAAAAATTTAAATAACCTGGTGGCATTGATTTAGGAGGACATTTGTAAGTAGGGAACTTGGTCCTGATATTGCATAATGGGTGGGAAAGGGGAGAATTTGTGACTGGAACCGTTTGATGGAGATTTCTCTGACATCCATACTCTTGTGGGAGTCAAATTTTAGCTATGATAACCGAGTGTTTCCCTACTGAATGCAGTACACCAGGGAAAATGCACTCTGATAAAATCCATTTCCCCCCAGAATAAAGCCAACCATTTCCCACTGTATTTTGTGCATTAGTGGCGCAGTCATTTTATAAGATGAATAAAAAGAAGGTTTCCCAATCCAGGCCAAGCTTTGTATAAAGAAACCACTCTTTTCCCCTAGGATTCTGCTAACATCTTTCGCAATGTAATAACATGGGCATGCTATGACATTCTGAAGCTTCTCACAGCTAGCATCCAACTGTGATTTTTTAAAAAAAAATAAATCCGAAGTTGTCATACAGGATTCCCTTAGGAGATGAATGCCATAGTATCTGAAGCAGCAAGGGAGTTCAAGTGAATATAAGGAGTCCGATTCATTAGAAGGTTGGCTTGCCAGGCAGTGCTGTAAACTGCAGCTGAAATCTTTTTGTTGTCTGTTTCTCTGAAAGATGACCTGTGGACCCATACAATCTTGCTGAGATGGCCGATTCAGCTTAGCAGAGCCATAGAACATGCACAGTGGTGTGAGAATGCAATAAATATATAAATACACAAACAAGCCAAACCAATCCCTTCCTATAAAAAAGGGAGAGCCCAGTGTGTGCAACCTGTTGAAATGTTTGGGGAGAGTTTGCCTTGCCAGGCATAGGAAACTAAAAACTAGCAATGTACAGTTGTGGTGCTGAAATATTTAAACAACTGCAATGGTTCAGAGCAGGCAAGGCTGGCCCTGTCATTAGGCAGAGTGAGATCACCATCTCAGAAGGCTGATGCCTGGGGGAGGGAGGAGAGTGGCAGGAGCTCCCTGGTTGTTCATCCAGAGCTCCCAGTCATTCCCCTCTGTTGGAGGACAGAGCTGAGTGTGCTACGTGGCCTGCCTGAATCCTCTAAACTAGCCTGTTGCTCTCAGGTGTGCTACAGCAGGGGCTCCCAAACTGTTATCTGTAGGCCAGGGTTATTTATTAGGAGGCTCCAATACCCTTCACAGAGCTACAATTCCCAGATTTCCCTGGTAAGAGGAACTGACTTTCAAACCTCTGTGAGATTTGTAGGAGTTGTAGGAGTCTCCTAACAACTCTCAGCACCTCTCTCTTCACAAACTACAGTTCCCAGGATTCTTTGGGGAAAGCCATGACTATTTAGAGTGGTATGATACTGCTTGAAATGTATGGTGCAGATGGGGCCAGAGACAGAGAGAAGTCAGTTCATGGGAACAAAGGTGAGTGTGAAGGATCTGAAGTGATGGGGGAGGGGGAGGAAACACAAAGATAACAGTATAGCTAAATTCCCCTTTTAATAGGTCTGTACATTGTAGTTGCACTCAACTGTGACTTTTTGTCCTGCCAGATTATACTATAGTCAGCATGGATTTTTTGTATTCCACAATGTTAAATTGAAAATACCCATGCCATTCTGATGCTTCCCATAAGCTCATTTCAAAACAAAACCTTACAAAACTTATAGTCCTGAACTCAGAAATGCTTGCTTAAGAACTCACTTAATTGTCATAGTGATAAGCAAAACAGTGAGAGAGAATCAAGGGTTCAAAAAAGAGAGAAAAAAACCCAGACCCCTGCTGGACTTTTTTCTCATAATTTGTTCTCATAATTTGTTGAAATTAATTAAAAATCAGCCATGTTCACAGAGTACCTGTAATCCTATTACTGATCTTGCCCCATGCTCTGACCTTCATCTTCTGCAGTTTAAAACTTAAAAAAATACCTGGCTGTTTTTTAATTAATTTAAGAAATTTAGAATTGATCTCAATGATAAGGCTGGGCATGCTTAGTAAGAACCAACTGTCAGTGTTCTAAAAGCCAGACTCATAGCTGTTTGGCTTGCCTAATCAGGGGGCCACACCCACACCAGACCTTTATTTCACTTTAGACAGTCATGGCTTCCCCCAAAGAATCCTGGGAAGTGTAGTTTGTGAAGGGTGCTGAGAGGAGACCAAGACTCCATATCCCTGACAGAGCTCCAGTGGCCAGAGTGGCTCTGACTGAAGGTCTGTGAGGGGAACAGGGCATCTCCTAGCTACTCTCAGCATGCTTCACTAACTACAGTTCCCAGGATTATTTTGGGGAAGCCATCACTGTCTAAAGTAAAATAAAGGTCTGGTGTGGATGTGGCCAGTGAGAGCTTTGGTTTAAATTTGGGTGGGAGGCTACATGTGCCTGCTATAGAATAAAAAGGTGGGAGAAACCCTGCAAAAGCATGATACTGTTCACAATGTTTTCCTTTTGGAAAAGGGGCTTCCCCTCTGCCCAGTGCCCACCCATCCAATCTCCTCCCCTCCCCCTCCTGACTCCCCCTCCCATTCCCACCCTCTTCCTCCCTTCCCTGCCCCTTCCCCAAGTCAGGTTCACCTATCCTAAGCATGATTGCATAGGAGTAAATCGCACTGAACTCAAAAAGCATGCAAATCATTAAACCTGCCCTCCCCTCCACCTCTTTAATATCCCCTCCCTCTTGCCCCTTCCCTTCCCCTTCCTTCATCCCTCCCTTCCCCTCCCTCAGTCTAAGTATAGCGGACTGAAAACATGCATCTTGGGCAGGCCAAGTTTGTTTTTTCCAACAGCTAGAGTCATTTCTTAGGTAGTAACATATTGTAATCAGTCTGATTTTACATCAAACTTCAGTTTCAGATTTAACTGTTAATGCACCCAAAATAGAAATAGAGCATAACCTCCAGTTTGAAACACAAAAGGCTATTTTCATCATCATAAGACATCATCCGATAAAAAGACTTTGAAATGAATAAAAATAAATTTGACACAGATTTCTCGGATGAATAATGAGAGAAATATAATTTTCTAGGTTAGATTCTCTGTAGAAACAGTGGTAACCCAGAAAAGAAGCAAAGTAAGAAGAACACCAAGAAACATACAAAAATGTAATTCTCCATCTTTGGAGATGGCAGGTGTTGCCACCACTCACCATATGCTCAGAGGCACATGTTACCAAATTCTTCCAAGCTACACAGGAAGTGGATTGGACTGTGAACGACCAGTCCAAACTGTGCTTGCATTTTTACAGATTTGTAGGGCAGGACATTATCTCAGAGAGGAGGTCAGGTCTCCTGCTCCCCTGGTGCATTCACTATAGCTGCCCAATTTCCCTGCTTTCTAAAGTTTGATAGAAATATCTGTGGGCTATAGGTATGTTCTTAAACCATAAGGTGTTTTGCCTATTAGTGAATACTCATTAAAAGTGTGAAAACAATGAGCAGCATGTTCAAACTAAGCCCCCAGTTTCATTCTACTTTAAACAGTATCATGCCACTTTAAACAGTCATGGGAAATGTCAAAGAATCCTGGGAAATGTACTTTGCTAAAGGGTGCTGAGAGTTGTTTGGAGACCCCTATTCCCCTCACAAAATGGTTTAACAGTCAATCCCTTTTCCCAGGAAACTGTAGAATTGTAGCTCTATGAGGGGAATAGGTGTCTCCTAATAACTCTCAGCACCCCATAACAAACTACGGTCCCCAGGACTCTTTGGAAGAAGCCATGACTTTTTATGATATTGCTTTCAATGTATAATGAAGGTGGGGTCACACTTATAGGCAGTTTATGGAATACATAACAGATGTAAAGGACAACATAAACACTAACAAAATGTGAAATAAAATTATTCTTAAGATCTCAGATGAGCTTGTGGCTGTTTGAAACATCTGAGAGGCACAAAGATACCTACACTATAATGATCGCATAAAATGGGTCATGTTGTGACTGACAGAATGGGGTCAGAACGGGCTCTAATGAGAAGGAAATTAGAATCCCTCAAGAGTAAGTGAGCTATTGTACATTCTGTAATCAAAGTGACTGCGATTCCTTATCTGTGAGCATAAGTGCTTTGCCCATTATACTGGAGCTGACATTTTAGACAGGCTGCACAATGAAAGGCATTTCCCTCTTACTTTTGCTCATTTACCCTTCCAATTTTTCAGTAATACAGTAGCCAGCCACCTTGTGGTCAAACACAGTCAGTGGTCAGCATTGTGTGTATGTACTTACTGGATTTAGGGCTGATGGCTATGGTCTGGCTGCTTGTGGTGGCTGCTTTGCTCCTACGCTCTTAAAATTCACTGAAAGCCAAATCTGAAGCAAGTTTGATCATTCTCAGACTGGTGAAACATCTGAGGCATTTTTGAAGGAAGCCAAAATTAGGTCTCAAAGAATTTCTCCCAGGGACAGCTCTGGTCAGTCATGGAAGTTTTAAGCTATTGGCAAATGAATTGTCCTCTAATTCATTTGCCAGGAGCAGAACCTGACATTTTGCCTCCCACTTGCCAAAGCAGCATAAGAAGAAGAATGCCAAATAGCAGGGGACCAAGCCTAACAAGGGACCTGGCACAGGCTGTGAAAAAGGTGGAGGCCACAAGCAGAATGTTGCCACAGAACTTGGCGGGGCTCGTGTTTGAACTGAACTGTAAGAGTTGCTTCAACATTTTTCTTTTTGGTGTATCACTGTTGGCTTGTAAGACTGTACCATCTCGTGGAAGGGCTGTAACTCAAAGAAAGAGCATCTCCTTTAGATGCAGAAGATCCCAGGTTCAATGCCCAACATCTCCAAGTTGGGTTGAGAATGTCCCATCTGAAATTTAGCATGGACAGTACTGAACTAGATGGACCAGTGCTCTGATTCAGTGTAAGGCAGCTTCCCATTTGGGGGATAATTTGTTTGAAAACACCTCATCAAGGGACATCTCAGGGAAAACATGTTGCAAGCTTATATTCAAACTCAGAGGAAACAAAATGCACTCACCTGCAACTAATTAGGACTTCCCAGAGCACATACAGCTGAGAATGATCAGCAGCACACATTTTGGTGTTCCTTTCCCCGTAACCCTTCATGTGCCCAATTATGTTGTATGACTCTCCAACAGTGGGGAACCTGTGGACCTCCAGATGATGCTGGAGTCCAGTTCCCATCAGCACCAGCCAGTATGGCATAATGGGAGTTGCACTTCAACCATATCTGGAGGGTCAGAGATTCCTCACTCCTTCTCTGCAAGATACAAAAAGCAAACCCAGCCCAGTATTTTATAAACCAATGGAGCTTTCTAGCAAACCCGCCTACAGTTTGAGAAGAACAGTCACTGCCATTATTCACCTCTTTGCTTTAGCTGAGAGATTGTATACACAGTAACTTCCAAAATAGTCCCTCTTTTTAGATATTCCAGAGTGATGTATCTTAGTCAGTGACAGGTGAAGTACGAAACAACAAACTGTGAGTTGCGAAATGTTAAAGGGACTCACAGTTGCAGCCACTAAGCATCTGAAAATGTTAAGTGCTATTTCAGTGTACAGTAGAACATCTGTTAACTGGTTCCCTGTTGAAAAAAGAAGAGTGTGGAAAAATAGACAGCATAGGGATGTATGCACAGGGACGTATACACATACATCATTATGTTGTATATCATAGAATCATATATATCTATATCTATCGGGAACCAATTACCTAGGGAGGTGGTGGGCTCTCCAACACTGGAGGCCTTCAAGAGGCAGCCTGTCAGGTATGCTTTACACTTGATTCCTGCACTGAGCAGGGGGTTGAACTCGATGGCTTTATAGGTCCCTTCCAACTCTACTATTCTATGGTCTATGTAGAGAGAGAGAGGGAGAGGGAGAAAGGTACAAAAAAGTGCCCAGCTTATTTATTTAATGACTACATTTATACCACATCCAATCTCAGGAGCTAATGGTGGTGTTTTTGTCTCACAACAACCCTACAAGGTAGGGTAGGCTGAGAGAGTGTGACAGGCCCAAAGGCATCCAGTTAGCTTGATTTGGATTTGAGTCTTCCCAGTTCTACTCCAACCCAAGTTGAGACTAACCCTCGCCCCTCAGAAACCCACATCCTGCAGAGAGAAGTACTCGTTGCAACAGCAAATGATAGCTGTCAAACCAAATGGAACTTTATTTCAGGCTAGTATTTCTTCTTGTCTCTACGAGTCATTTTTAGGAACTGTTTTTAATTGGCTACTTTGGGACTTTCCAGATAGTGAACTTTTAATTTTAAATGAAGTTGTTATCCATTTTGTTTGGACAAGAAGAGACTTTTCTTCCCTCCAGGCTTTGCTTTTCTTGCAGGGAATTTGTATATTTTGTACCACTGAAATGCAATAAAAAAGTGGGATGTTGGAATGTGGTCACACAAGTGTTGCAGAGACCTAACTGGATACGGTGTGTGATGTGAATGGGGCAAGCAATACATCTGCTCTCTCAATGCCATTTTTAATTTTTTTTCTTTGTGAACAGTCTATGAAGAAAATCACTAGAACAGAGGTGCTTCCAGACAGAGCCTTAATTTCCAAATGGCTCATAGAGATATCCAAATGGGTCAGTGGTAGCAGATTATTTTACTTACCGGTTTCTCCCAAGAAAGGTGAAATCTGGATTAAATGGGGGGGGAATACGGGCTGGCATTTTGATGCCAATGACATTGTGTGGTCACTGCAAAAAAGCTGGCATGCATGAAGAGCACCCATCTCACAAGAAACATCCATCCAGTAGCACTGGTGGGGCTTCAAAGATGGTATATATCCAAAAGAGTGGAATATATATGTCCAAGGGCCACATTCCCTTCTGGACAATCTTCTGAGGGCTGCATGATAGCAGTGGGCAGGACCAGACGCAAACTGGGCAGAGCAATGAATGTAAAATTTACCTTTGCACAATTGGCTAACTTCTCCACACACTCGCATACCCCTTCCTGTGCTCCTTCCAGACAAGCTGGAGCAGCCTTTCCCAACCAGTGTGCCTCCAGTTGTTGTTGGACCACAACTCCCATCTTTCCTGACCATTGGCAATGCTGGCTGAGGCTGATGGGAGTTGTGGTTCAACAACATCTGGAGGCACACTGGTTGGGAAAGGCTGAGCTAGAGACATGATCAGTGTGCAAGGACACATTGCAGCTAGACAAAGGCACTCAGAGGGTATGAGGCAGGGCCAGGGGTGTGTGTGTGGTCTGGGGAGGGTTCTGAGGGCCAGATAGTGAGGCCTGGAGGACCCCTTTCAGCATCCGGACCTCAGGTTCCCCACCCCTGATTTCAGCCTTTTAAGAGAAAGACAAAAGTTTCACAGTATGGACTGACTACCATTTAGCTCCTCTCATCCCAGAAGTACTCTCTTAGGCTGCTTTCACACATGGGGCTAATAGTGCTAGTTTAACAGATTAAAAAGGTAATGCTTCTGTCCTGATTTCTAAAATCCCTTTCACACTGCAGTACCTGTTGCGTTAAGGAACAGCAGCTTTTTAGCCGATATACCGGCATTTTGCGTAACTGTCTTTCACATGGCTTGTTTTCGTCCCTCACCCATGCACACTGTTCCCCACTGTGTAGGAGGTCTAAGATCTTATCCCGTCACCATGCAAGCCCTCTCCCTTTAGGATCTGACTTTTTAAATTGTTTTAGTTGTATCAAGACTGGGGTGTGTGGGAAATGCTGCTGCTATCTGAGCCGATGCCGGAATACCGGTACAATGTTCGTCAGGCAAAAAAACCCCAAAAGAACCTGCATGACTAAAGGGCGGGAACGCACTGCATGCTGGGATGCCTGTGACGTGAGCGGCAGCAGCTAGTGAAAAACTCCCGCAATCTTCCGGGTTCCCAGCCTTGCTAATGGATTATTTCTGTTATCATTTATTGTGGAAATTAGCGCTATACTTGCACTACATTCCACCACAATTCCAGAGCTACCCACTATGTTGTGTGAAAGCTCAAATATAATGCGCAAATTACAAGGTAAGAAATTGCAAGAATAACAGAATAAAGTGCAGTGTGAAAGCACCCTTAGTGGCTATTCCACCTGGTAGAAGCACAGGTAAGACAGAAAGGCCCAGTCTACTAGACTGGCAGGGCTACCTGCCATTTGTCTCCTTCAAGAACTGCTTACATCAAGCCATTCCATTGTTCATTATGCAACTTTGTCATGTAACACTTTGAAAGAGGTGGTACCTGGAAGTGCTTCTTGTCCTTTTCTCTCCCTCTTTCTTTTTCCTGTTGATAGATTGATAGACAAATGGTCAAGGAATACCTAAACATTTTGAACAAGTTGAAATCTCCAGAGCTTGATGAACTGCATCCTAGAGTATTGAAGGAACTGACTGAAGCTCTCTTGGAACCACTGTCTATTATCTTTGAGAAATCATGGAGGACTGGCGAAGTGCCAGATGACTAGAGGAGGGTAATGTTGTTCCTATCTTCAAAAAGAAGGAATCTGGGAACTACAGACTAGGGATAGAATTCTCCCCTTTTTAATGTACCATTTTAAGTGTGGCCCCCTGGTGGTCATTAACAATCTGATTCCTTTTTCCTCCAATATCTTTTCATTTTTCCTATCTACTTTGATTTTTTCCCCTTGCATAGAATTATCGATACTATAATCGCTATTTATTCACGAGTCTCCAACTGGTATCGATCTTTATTCTGAACTCTATTGCCTGTTTACATTCCTTTTCAAAGTGCATTGCAGAGCAGATCAAGGCAGATAATCAAGTCAGTGTCTTTCCCATTGCTGCTTACGATCAACATCTCATTCCCCTCTGCTGCTTTCTGTCTGTCAGCTACAATCAACACTTCATTAACATCAGTGAAAGGGAATACACATTAGAAGAGCTCACATAGAAAGTAGATCGATAAAAGTATCACTCACACAATCAATAATTTCAAAGCGAATTTAAAAAAATGAATCGGAAAAAAAGAATGAATCGGAAACCAGACAAGGACAGTTGCTACTTCGAAATTTTCTCTGCAGAGATAGAGAATATCTGAAATAATAATTAATCCAATGGCAAATCCAATTATTGCATAAACAGAGCTACTACAGACCAGTCAGCCTGACATCAATCCCTGGGAAAATTCTATAAAGCAGTCAATCGGTAAGCACCTTGAAAACATTGCAGTGATTACTGAAGTGAACAGGGATTTGTCAAGAAAAATCCTGCCAGACTAATGTTATTTCACTTTTTGATTGGGTAACCTCTGTGGTAGAGTATGGGAATGCTGGGGACATAATATGTCTCGACTTCAGCCAAGGTTTTGATAAAGTACCCCATGATGTTCTGATTAGCAAGCTAGCTAAATGTGGACTGGATGGAACAACTATCAGGTGGATCCACAGTTGGCTCCAGAATCGTACTCAAAGAGTGCTGATCAATGGTTCCTTCTCAAAGTGGGGGGAGCTAACAAGTAGGGTACCACAGGGCTTGGTTCTAGGTCCAGTGCTCTTTAACATTTTCATTATGACTTGGATGAGGAGGTGCAGGGAATGCTTATCAAATCTGCAGATGATACAAAATTGGGAGGGATAGCTAATACCCTGGAAGACAGAAACAAAATTCAAAGGGATCTTGATAGGCTGGAGCATTGGGCTGAAAACAACAGAATCAAATTTAATAGGGACAAGTGCAAAGTTCTATACCTAGGAAATAGAAACCAAATGTACAGTTGTAAGATGGGAAATACTTAGCTCAGCAATACTACATGTGAGAAAGATTTTGGAATTGTTGTGGATCACAAGCTGAATATGATCCCAACAGTGCGATGTGGCTGCAAAAAAGGCAAATGCTATTTTAGGCTGCATTAACAGAAATATAGTTTCCAAATCACTTGAAGTGCTAGTTCCACTCTATTCAGTACTGGTTAGGCATCATCTTGAGTACTGCATCAATTTTGGACACCACACTTTAAGAAGGCTGCATACAAACTGGAATGGGTTCAGAAGAGGGCAATGAAGATGATCAGGGGAGTAGAAGAAAGCTTTATGAGGAGAGACTAAAAGAACTGGGCATGTTTAGCCTTGAGAAGAGAAGACTGAGGGAAAATATGATAACATTCTTCAAGTATTTGAAAGGTTGTCACACAGAGGACCCCCTTTACGATGCACACCTTAACGTGGTGAGGGGGTTTGAGACTGTTGAAGAAGCTGAGAGCAATGCCATCAGGAGTCTAGACCAAGAGGCTAGACTCCTAGCAGGGGCACCCAAGGTGGAATGGTCAAAGCTGAAACACCAGACTAAGATGCATACAAATTCAGAGGAAGGCAACGGTAAACCACCACTGAATACCGTTTACCATGAAAACCCTATGAACAGAGTATGTGAGGTGAAAGCAGCACTTAAAATACCTGGAAGAAACAAATCACAAGGAACAGATGGCATACCAATAGAGTTGCTACAAGCTACTGAGACTGAATCTGTCCAAATTTAGACAAAAATCTGTCAAGAAATATGGAAAACTAAACAATGGCCCACAGACGGGAAGTGTTCAATATATATCCCAGTTCCAAAGAAAGGGGATCCCAGGGAATGCAGTAATTATTGAACTCTTGCTTTAATATCCCTTGCAAGTAAAATAATGCTCAAGATTCTACAACAAAGGCTCTTACCATATATGGAGCAAGAAATGCCAGATGTCCAATCTGGATTTAGAAAGAGAAGAGGCACCAGAGATCATATCGCAAACATACGTTGGATAATGGAACGGAGCAAGGAATTTCAGAAGAAAATCACCCTGCGCTTTATAGGTTACAGCAAAGCCTTTGATTGTGTAGATGATGAAAAACGATGAAATGCTTTAAAAGAAATGGGGGTGCCACTTTAAAGTTGACAATGAAGACATTGAACTTGTCAAGGATTGTCAATACGTCAGCACAGTCATTAACCAAAATGGAGACAATAGTAAAAAAATCAGAAGGAGGCTAGGACTGGGGAGAGCAGCTATGAGAGAACTAGAAAAGGTCCTCAAATGCAAAGATGTATCACTGAACACTAAAGTCAGGATCATTCAGAACATGGTATTCCTGATCTCTATGTATGGATGTGAAAGTTGGACAGTGAAAAAAGCGGATAAGAGAAAAATCGAACTCATTTCAAATGTGGTGTTGGAGGAGAGCTTTGCGGATACCATGGACTGTGAAAAAGACAAACAATGGGGTGTTAGAACAAATTAAACCAGAACTGTCACTAGAAGCTAAAATGATGAAACTGGGGTTATCATACTTTGGACATATAATGAGAAGACATGATTCACTAGAAAAGACCATAATGCTGGGGAAAACAGAAGGGAGTTGAAAAAGAGGAAGGCCAAACAAGAGATGGATTGATTCCATAAAGGAAGCCACAGACCTGAAGTACAAGATCTGAACAGGGTGGCTCATGACAGATGCTCTTGGAGGTCACTGATTCATAGGGTCGCCATAAGTCATAATTAACATGAAGGTGCATAAAACAGCAAAACAACAACACACAGAGGAGAGCCAGCATCTTTTGTCGATCATCCCAGTGTGCACAACACAGAATAATGGGCTCAAGTTACAGGAAGTCAGATTTTGACTGAACATCAGGAAAAACCTAACCATTAGAATGGTACAATAATGGAACCAATTACCTAGGGAGGTGGTACGCTCTCCAATACTGGAGGCATTCAAGAGGCAGCTGGATAGCCACCTGTCAGGAATGGTTTAATTTGGATTCCTGCATTGAGCAGGGGGTTCGACTCAATGGCCTTATAAGCCCCTTCCAACTCTACTCTTTTATGATTCTACGAATGCTTTGGGGAAAAGGCAACATATATAGCAAATATATTTATAGTGCAATCCTATATGTGTCTTTTCAGAAGCAAGCCCCACTGAGTCCAGCCCACTGAATTCAACTTCCATCAACCCCAGCCAGCACTGCCAATCATCAGGAATGATGGGATTTATAGTCCAACAACATCTGGAGGGTGTAAAGAAAGAGGAAAGCCAGGTGGGCTGCTTATGTCCTTCCTTGCACAACTGCCTTGAAGGGTGGACCGGTCATGCCCCTAAACTATCTAGTTATGCTGCCATCACACTCCTTAACACATACTGTGTTAATTCTGGGAATCAAAAGCAGATACTTAGATGGGGATCCTGAGATAGCATCGAGCTTATGTGTCCCTCTTTCTCCACTAAGATCCCACTCATTTACAATAGGCAGAGCACCAGCATCCCATGCTTCCGTCTCTCCCAGAGATTAGAGCAACCTGCTTTTCTCTGTCTACCCCAATCTTATTCCTCTGAAGCATGAACCAAAGTGGCTGAGGGGAGTGTGGGGAGTGTGTGGGGGAGGGGAGGGTTACACCAACCCTGTGAGTTTGGCAACAATGCACGCCAGACCCCAACAGCTAAATTGTGTGAAGTTTTATTAAGAATATAAAAGGAAAAGAAGAGGACAAAAGGACAAAGCAGAATGTTGAAAATAAAAGGAACTCAGATCTATATACTCTGATTTTGCTACTTACAAAGAGGCTTCTGGTTTCCTCATGAGTAACATATTGTGGATGATCAGTTGCCAGTTTTTCTGAAGATTGATGAGCAACAAGGACTGCATGGTTGCAGCCCCCTTTTGAAGGGGTTTCTACCCACATTGTGGTTGAGTAACAGCTGACACTTTTTCTCAATCATATCACAGGTCATGCTTGCCATGTAGTTGTTAACACCTTTAGGGGAGTTTGGGGGGAGATGGCTGAAACCTTTTAGGATCATGGGAAGTAGCTATCTGATGACAGGCATCACCAGGATTGCTCAACCTTCCTGCCAGACAAGATTTAATCAAGAACTTTGGATATTATCAGGCATAGGCTTTATTGTATAGGCATGATTTTTGCCACAAAGGGCTTCACCTTGGCTACTCCTGGTGTACAGGATCCCAGCCTTTCAAAAACCATAGAGTTACACAATGGGGAAAAAAAGCACTCAGCCCATGTTGCCCTGCTAGAGAAATTTTAAAAGAAGCTCTAATATATATATATATTTGCCATATAATCTCAGAACCTAAACCTTCCTCAATCCTGAAACGCTGGAAATCTAGAAGGATGCTGATGTAGGGACAATTGTGTTAGAGATGTCTGGAATGCAAACACTAAAGAAATGCTTTATGTTCACAAAAGCATGAGACTGTAACCAGTTGCCAGCTCATTCCAGACTTCTTCATATTTTCAGTCTGGTCTTTGTGTTGTAATTATAAATGCTAGCCTCTTAGACACATTTCTTTAGACAGTTTGCTTGGTAATGATTATTTGCTTGCTTCAGATGTGGTTTCTCAGGTCACAAACAAAGGCAGCTAATTAAGCACTTGGGAAACAAAAGCAAACAAGTGAGAGTCCTAGTTTTCTTGCTTAGTGACAAAACAATTTTTTAAAAATGCAAAGGATTAGAAGACAGCAAGAAATGCTGTCCCTTTTGTGGATATTTCCTCCGCACTGTGAACCCTGTTGACTTGCCTGAACAAACAAAACACAGGAAAAGGAAGCACTGGTAAAGGGCAAGAGTTACTGGAGAAGCGCCATAGCTCAGTGGTAGAGCATCTGCCTTGCATGCAGAAGGTCCCAGGTTCAATCCCCGGCATCTCCAGGTAGAGCTGGGAGAGACTCCTTGCCTGAAACCCGGGAGAGCCACTGCCAGTCAGTGTAGACAGGACTGAGCTAGAGGGACTAATGGTGTGACTCAGTATAAGGCAGCTTCCTATGTTGCTGTGTTTAGGACAGCACAGTATGGTGGGGTGAATGGCCCTTGAATGAGTGTGCTCTATCCGGGTTCTTGGCAGCCACATTAAATAAAACTTGAGCCCTCTTTTCAACCAGCCTTGTGAGGAATAATACACCGGTCGATGCTAGGTCCAAAACCACGCGCTCTCTAAGTGAATAGTCCTTCTGTCACTGCTTCCTATACAGAGTAAGATCACCTCTTAACAGGTGGTTGAATTGGAAGCTAGCTTATGGGTCACCGTGGAAATATTTTGCCCATTATCTTTAACTTGACAGATAATTTTTTGCTGAGTCTTGGACATAGTTCTCACTTTCTTCTTTTCCTAGTATTTCACTTACTCTTTTTGGCACTTTTCGCTGTGCCATTTGCATATCATATTTTTCCTCTTGCTGCTCTTAGACATTAGCTGTACAGATAAAAGCAGCACTCTCGCCTCAGACTTCCTAGGCATCGAGCCACAAATGTCCTTAGGGACTGTGATTCTGTTTTCTTCTGATTACTATTAACTCTCCAGTCACTCTTTACCCATCTGGAATCACTGTGTGTTCTTTTAAAGCTCTCCACAAGGTGGCACTGTGGTAATAAATTTGGTTTTAATCAAATCCTTTCTCAAACCATTCTCTAAGTATCTATGCATGTGTAAATGCCAAACGTTAGGCCATCCTGACAGTCTTAAAAAAGTGATTTGCATTTATGGGAAAGAAATAGATCTTTAAGGTGACACTGTCTGATGTAGAAATATTTCCATTTAGAATCAGCTTAGAAGAACTATTGCCCAAAGTAGGCCTAATTTGGCTTTGTCTTCCTAATCAAGGGATCACCCATGGGACCAGCCTAGGCAGCACAGTCATCACTTATCTTCTTTCAGTGACAGAAGCACACAATCACATTTGATTGGCTATGTGGCACTGTGATGTCATCATATCTGTGTTTCCTAATTAGCAGGGAGCACTCTATGAAGGTGAAAGAAGCACTAACTAGGGAACAAAAATGGCACTAAAGCAGCAGCAGACTGGAGGAACAGTAGTAAAGAAGCCACAAAATATAGACTGAACATTCTCAACAGTAGCGGATTTTTCAGGAAATATTTTACGTGCACCCTGAAAATACTACTCTCATCCTGATCATCAGTGGTTGACAGTATTTCAGCACAACACTACTTTAATTTCAATTTTGTTGCTTTTTTCTTAAAAAAATATTAGAGTTAGTGTCCTACTTTAAACTAGCACAATAACCATTTATGCAACCCTAGTTAACTCTGAGCTAGCATACCCATTGATTGGGCAATATATATTATTAATATAATAACAATAAATCAAACTCCTACTGGTTCAGAAAGTACTAAAGCAATCGCCTGAAATATTCCCTTAGAAATACTTCAGACCAAACAGTAACTCCCTTGTGTATTATCAATTATTAATCACCAGCAACACAAATGGGAGGGTCCTTGTTATTACAAGCATGGCACCGCTTAGATTTCTACAATGCATTGTACTACCGTTGAAGAAGGTCTAGACACTTCAGTTAGTACAGAAATTTAAGGACCTTGGAATGCCTTTCTGGAGTGCTTTGACTGCTGGAATATTGTCCTAAATACAGCACACAGGGAATCTGATTATCTGACTTCTTGTTCAGTTGACGTACACAAAATTACTTTACCATCCCAGTCCCCCTTTGTTTGTGTCCCTTTTATCCTTGTCTATGTCCATCTATATTTCACTAAAAGCAAATAATGAATTTCCCAGAATTGGATGGCTTTAAAAGAGGATTAGACAGATTCATGGAAGATAAAATATCAATAGCTACTATAGCTACACTTTGCCATCATAGTTGGAGGCAATATGCTTCCAAACACCAGTTGCTGGAAACCGCAGGAGGGGAGAGTTCGCTTTGCACTCAGGTTCTGCCTGTGGGCTTATCATATACAACTGGTTGGCCACTGTGAGAACAGGATGCTGGACTAGATGGGCCATTGGTCTGATGCAGCAGGCTTTTTTATGTGCTACCATGATGAAAATCTAACACAACAGAGCCATACTTTAATTATTAGAGCAGTCTTCTCTCCTGGTGGTTCTGAACCACAAAATATGCCTAACTCTGAGAGCACTCCCAGGACGTTGCTGTTTTGCGGGAGAGGTTCAGCTGCATACTGGTAAATTCAGGTTTTGCAGTTCAAGCGCTTCCTCTGCCCTGCTCATTTTTGCAAGCAATTTCTCTTAATGTAATGCATTTTGTATGTTATTTTCACTAGCACATTTTCCCCTAATATATGCTTTTTTGTGAAGATTGATTGGAGAACTACATTGCAAGATTTGGATAAGTTCGAATTTTGACAGATAGCAGTGTTTCAGTTCTCACAGTGTTTTAGAAAGTGTGGATTTGGTCAATTCAACGCTTATAAAAATACAGGAGAAATTGCTTGCAAAATATGTACTGTAGTCAAAACTGCATACAAAAATGAGTTTATTAGGAGAACGTTGCACTAAAATGCTGAAGAATTTTCATATGGATTTTTTTAAATTGCAGAAATGTGGAGAACTGAATTTAAAATTGGAAAAACAAGAAATGGAGAGAACTGAAACTGACAGATCTTCCTGTCCTTGGCTGTCACATACTCCTATAAAGGCCTCCTGTACTTAGTATAAAGGCACCTTGGCAGAAGAAAACATGGGTTGATTTTTATTTAGGCAAGCATTTGATCAACAAGGATGACTGAGAATAACTTATTTGGTAATATAATGCTTGCCAAACAAATTAACATATTTCTTTTTAAATGATTTAAATATGTATCACCTAACCTTAACCTTCAAGGACAGGACAGGCTATGAATTCTGACAAAGCCACCTTGGGCTTCTTCTGGGAGGAAGGATATACATTTAACAAAAAAAAAACCACATAAAATAATGAGTGCACCATCCCTCCCTACTGCTAGCAAACATTTCAGGCTGGAAGTCAAGTCATGATCAAGTCAAGTGGACCAAATGTTGAATTAGGAAGACCTTAAATTCCCAATCAGCCATGGAGTTTGCTGAGTGGCCTTGGAAATGTTGCTGCCTTTCAGCCCAGCCATAAAATGGGAATACATCTTGAGCAATATCTTGAACAGAGTGGAATGTCAAGAAGCCTTCAACCAATTGTCTCCAGCAATTTTGTACAAGGATTATAACTCAGATGCATTATGGATCAACGCTGTCTGGATTCCACATCTGCTCTTTGAAAAGTGCTGTATCCTAATGTGAGAAAATGGCTTGATGCTTATGGTGACTTAGAAGTGAGAAAGCTGCACTTTGTACATGTTCAGTGGAGTTCTATTTGAATGTTTCCCGATGAACTCAAATGCGTATTAAAATCCATAGATTCTTAACTGAAATTGGCATATGACAGGCAACACTGACAGCTGCCTCTTCCTTGTGGTGAATTTATTTTCTGAAAAAATGATCCCTGCAGAGGCCTGGAGAACAGAGCTGGTATGATGCAGCGCATCTGACCACCTCCTGTCTACTTCATGATTTCACCCCTTATTCATTTTTGTTTCAGCTTGACAAGGCTCTGAGAACACTTTGTTCCAGACTAGTGGCCTATATCAGGCTGAGCTGGAGTGGGGGACGGGAGAAGACTTCATCAAGATATGAAATGCACTCTGAGAAGTGTGGAAAATTGAAATAGAAAGGCTGGGCTGCTAACTTAGCTTTTCCAAGAAAGTAGCACTGACCTGACCAGCAGAAGATGTGCAGATAATAGTCCCCCTCATCGAGCCTGGACTTTCTTCTCTTCTGTCTCTGATTTCTTTTTGTTACTTGGACACAAAATAAGAAAGATCTGAGACGTAAATAAAAAGAGAGAGTGAGAGTAAAGAGACACCCAGACACTGACTTTCTGTTGGTACAGGCTCTGCAAGTCAATTCTTCACCTTCAGGCATCTTGTTCTCTTGGATGACTGTCTGGCATTAAATCAGATGGTGCCCTGAAACAGAGATTATCTTTGTAAACCAATTCCCATTTATCTCCACATGATGCTTGGGGCTTATTTCGGTGCACTTTGTTTAACAGCAGTTAAGTAGTTTATTATAAAGTTGAAGCAGACTCTTTGCAAAACATCCTGCATCCTCTAGAATCAGAGGGATGGACTCTGTTTTTGTTTTTTTGCATATAACCAGAGGGTCTCCCCCCAGGCTATGGCTCAGGTCCCTTTCAACCTAGAAAAGATGCATTTCAAGTCCCCCGGAGTCACTCTGGCTGCCCAAAAGGAAGGATTGTCAGGAAGGAGCAAAGTGTGTGGTCATCAAATGACTTGAACCAATAATGACACAACAAATTAGGTTTTATTCACTCATGTATATTCAGTGCGCAAGCACTGCAAGAAAGAGACTGGCTACTAGGCTGATTGCAGTAGTGGTGCTGCTGCTGACCTCAACAGAGCTGGGGCGTGAGGTTGGGGCTGCACGGTTGCACTGACGAGAGCGCCATCACCAACTGAGCACTCCTGTCCATGCAACTGTGTGGCCTTGACCTGGCCTTCTCCCTGTTCCAGCCTCATGCAGGGAAGCAGCAGTGACCCCCGTGTCAGGATGGTGTCTCGGTGGCTCCACTGCACTGCACATGCTACCACTGGTAGTGCATGACAGTGAGTATGTATGTAATGTATTTGAAAACACTCCCATGTTAAGATTGCAAATGACTGTTGTGCAGAATTCACATTAGAAGATGAAAGCAATCTCTTCTTGTAGTGAGTCTAGATGCCTCACACATCTGAGTGGAAAACAGATCCTAGATCAGACAGAGAAGGATGAATACCCAGGGGTTTGACAGGGAAATAGCAATGCCTAGCTCAGACCTGCAGATAGAACAGCACACATTATTTTCAGCACAGAAAATGATTTCTCTCTGCTTTTCCTCCTTACATTCTACTACCAAGTACCACGCTCTGAAGGAGGGAGTAAACCTATTGACCAGGGCCAGGCCTACCATTAGGCAGCAATGCTGAAGCAGCAGTGAGGTGTTGCTGGACAGAGCTGTGTGTGCTACACATTCAATTCTGCATCTCCTCAGTTAATTTGCTGTCCTCAGGTAAGGCAGATGATGACCCATAATCAGTGCTGAAGTAAGATTCAGCTGCCACGCGGATCAATTCCTCCACGTGGATTGTGTGTGTGTGCCTGTCATTTTGTCCTTGGCCTCCAGCAACAAAACAGCTTGGAAATGCTCATCTCAACACATTTGCTCATCTCAACACATTTGCTCTTCTTATGTCACTCTAATTCTTTATAATGTCAAATCAGTAACAATGACCACATTTTGAGTGTTCTGTCTATTCATCTCAGTCAGTCTTTCTATTCATGTTGCTCCTACATATCTGAGCTGGATTTTCAAATGAGTGAATCCTCCCTTGTTAGTTTTCCAATCCTGGCAACATGTTTTCTTATTGTGCTTCACTATTATCTTGCTGAAGTCTAACCCCTGGATCCAGCTGTTCTACTTTACAGTTAGGCTGCTTTCACACTACACTTTATTCCATTATTCGGATGATTTCTCACCTGGTAATCTGTGCATTATATTTGATCTTTCACATGACATACAAGCTAGTTCTGGAATTCTATTTATTTATTATTTAATTTGTATCTCGCCCTTCCTCCTAGCAGGAGCCCAGGGCGGCAAACAAAGCGCTAAAAACACTTTAAAACATCATAAAAACAGATCTTAAAATACATTAAAACAAAACAGTGTTAAAAACATTTTAAAAAACAACTTTAAAAAAGGGTTAAAAACATTATTAAAAAACACATTAATTCTAGTGGAAAACAGTGCACGTTTAGTGCTAATTTCCATGATAAATAATACCAGAAACAATCCATTTGGAAGCTTGGGAACCCAGAAAATCACAGGAGGTTTTCACTAGCGGCAACTGCTCATGTGACAGGCATTCCAGCATGCAGTGATTCCTGCTGTTTAGGGTTTTTTTTTGTTTTTGTTTTTGCCTGATGAAAATTGTACTGGTATTTTGGCATAGGCATGGGTAGTAACAGCATTTCCCCCACACACCCCTGTGTCTATACAACTAATATATATGTGTGTGTGTCAGATGCTAAAGGGAAAGGGGTTGCATGGCGATGGGGTGAAATTGTAGACCTCCTACACAGTGGGGAACTACAGACAAAAACAAGATGTTCATTGCAGTCTTGTGAAAGACAGTTGCACAAAATCCTGGTGTAATGGCTGAAAAATATACTGTTCCTTTATGCAGCAGGTTCTGCAGTGTGAAAGGAATTTTAGAAATCAAGACAAAAGCACTACCATTTTAATCCATTAAACTAACGCAATAAGCCCCATGTCTGAAAGCAGCCTAACTCTTTCTCAGTCCTTCACAACCTATCACAAAAGGTAATCATCAAAATGCTGCTACATGATATATAGTGCAGAATGGGAACTAGGAAGAATTCCATCAGATAAAAATCTAGTTCATTGTATTTAAGGAAGTCTGCTTGATATATATATGTATTACTACTTTCCATCAAAAATGCTGAAAAATATAAGAAGAGGCCTGTTGAATAAGAGCAAAGGTCTATCTAATACAGGGCTCTGCTTCCCTCAGTAGTTAGCTGTGATGGCCTCCAGCAGCCGATAAGCAGGGACCGAAGGCAATCTCCCTTTCCCACTGTTGTCTGCAATGCGTAATTACAGAGCTTGGACAAGTTACTTTTTTGAACTACAGCTCCCATCAGCCCAGTCCAGTGGCCATGCTGGCTGGGGCTGATGGGAGTTGTAGTTCAAAAAAAGTAACTTTTCCAAGCTCTGCGTAATTATGTACCCATTTAATCACTTTGATCTGTGGAACTTGCACTTTTACAACTGCCACATAAGGTCCATTCCACATTTGCAAGGAGTTGATCCTTTAGTGTGGCAGCACCTCTGCTTTAGAACTCCCCATCTATTGACATTAGACAGGAGTCCTCATTATTCTGCTTTAGATGCCTGCTGAAAACTTCTTTTGTTTCGGCAAGCCAACCTTGACATATAATTCACTTGCCTATCTTTGTTTGAAAAGTTGTATTGATTTTGTCTTTGTTTTTAATCATGATGGTTTTACATATATTATTTGTTTAAACTGGTTGTGGGTTTTAGCTGTGTACTACTACTACTCCTACTAACACCACCACCACCACCACCATCCGACCTTCACCAGTAGGTCCCAGGGTGGGTCACAACAATATAAAATATAAATGATTTATTATGTTATTTGTATGCTGCTTGGAGTGCTCTTTGATCAAGAGATTTATAAATCTGCCAAATAAAATTCGAAGCATGCTGCCTTTGATCATGGATGTTCTATGCAACCATCATGACTAACAGACTTCAGTTGCTCAATCCCTTAAGTTCTAGTATTGTGAGAGGGAGAGGAAACACTAGTCTCTATCCCAGGCTTTCCCAACCAGTGTGCCTCCAGATGTTGTTGGACCACAACTCCCATCTTCCTGACCATTGGCAATGCTGGCTGAGGCTGATGGGAGTTGTGGTCCAACAACATCTGGAGGCACACTGGTTGGGAAAGGCTGCTTCCACATTCTCTAAAATGTTTGTAATTTTTGTGAACTTCTATCGTGCTCCCTTGAATTTTTTTCTAAGCTAAAAAGTCTAAAATACCTTAGCCGTTACTTGTAGAGAAGGTGCTTCAACCCCTTGATCATTTGGGTTGTTCTTTATTATACATCCCCTCCTTTTTTGAGCCCATCCACACATATTTAAAGCACATGACTTCCCCCAAAGAATTATGGGAACTGTTGTTTATTAAAGGTCTCAGAATCATAGCAGAATCATAGCTCTGTGAGGGGTAAACTACAGTTCCCAGGATTATTTGGGAAACCATGTACTTTAATTATGCATTAAATGCATGGTGTCGATGTGATTAGAGTGACCAGAACTGTACTAAATTCTGTATTAGGCTTTAGACTTTATAGCACATCAGGATACTAGTATAGCCCTGTTCAGGCATTATTCCTGACCTTAGTATGTCCCAAATCATATAGAAGGTGTAGGACATGTATGCCAGTCCTAGGCCTAATGTCCTGTGCACACACTGTCCCTGCCTGGCCCATCCTCACCTTTCTGTATTGCCTAGAAAGGTCTGAAGAGGGATTATAAGCATATTCTGCTTAATTCTCACTGTGATTTGGAACCCTGAATGATTGCAAATTCCTGATCACACAGAGACTTGCCAGTGTGTTCAGCCAAATGTCTTTGCAACCCCCTTTCAGACGCAGGGACAAGGTTGTTGGGGGCAGAGATCACGTGAGTGGCATTGTGGCCAACTTCACACATTCTGAGCAAGCAACTCAAGAGGGTTCATCATCCTAGTCAACATGGAACTATTTATACGTTCTATCAGCTGGATAACACTGCAAATAACTGCTCACATAGGAAGTCTATTTGCATGAGTCTGTGTGGTAAGAATGCCTGTGGAACAGCCACTCTCACCTCTCACAAGTGGGCATCTTCACATTCCCAGCAAGCTCCTCCAAGTTTCATGATGTCATGTCGTGCTGCTCATGCAAGTAGACAGCTGGCATAAGCAGGGGTCATTTACAGGGGTTGACCGGCTAACAGAAGATGTGAACCAGCTTTAACCATTAACCCTATATAATCAAAAAAAGGTTTTGACTTCTTAAAAAAAAACCCACCTTCCCCACTGAGATGGTAAGCATCTGAAATGTGCGAGTGTTAAAAGTGAGCATGACAAGTATGGCTTTTAGACAGAATGTTTCCTGCAATTCTTGTTTGAAAGAGTTAGAGACCACTGGGGAATTCTCTGACAGCAAGTGGCACTTTAAGTTGGTTTGCCTGTGCTAGAAACATGGTTAAGATAACTCAGAATTCATCTTCCCGGTGCCCTTTTACATATGGGAGATTGTGGCTCTCCAAAGCCCATTAATTCAATACAGCTTTTTATAGTCTCTCTCCTGTCGATAGTGTTCACCTTTACCTTAGACAATTCCCTGCATTGTGACAAAGGGAGAATAAAAAAGATGTAGTCACATAGACTCTGCTATTGCAAGATAACAAAAAAAAATTCTGGAACTGTTCAAGAACCACTACAAAATGGGGTCCAGCAGAGAGACTGTTTTGTGCTATCTAAATTCCGCTTCTTTTCTTGGAATTTTTTTTTACGGAACAGGAATAGGATCACAGGAAGCTGCCTTCTGCTGAGTCAGACCACTGGTCCATTAGCTCAGTATTGTCCACACTGATTGGTAGCAGCTCTCTAGAATTTCAGACTGGGTCCACTCTCAGTCCTACCTGGAGATGCCAAGATTGAACCTGTGACCTCCTGATTGTAAGGCAAATGCTTTACCTTTGAGCTACATCTTGCATGTGTTCCAAGCAGACTTAAAAGTGGTGGAAAAGACAGAGATGTGCTGCCTGTCGTGTCTGTTCTCATGATTTCAGTGGAACTTATTTCACTAAGTGGGCATAAGGTTGTAGCCAGTGAAGGGCAACTGAAGAGCCAAATGGAAAGTCCATGTTTTCGGTGCAGCATAACTCTGAATGCTGGATGTTGGGGACAAATAACGAGGGTAGGCTGTTGCTATTGTGCCCTGCTGCTTGCGAAGTTACCAGAATCATCTGGAAGGCACTGCTTGAAACGGGATTAGACAGATCTTGGTCCAGTTCAGCATAATCTTAAATTCTTATGTTATCTTATGTTCCCATCAATTTAGGTGGCTTTAAACGGAATTAGCCAAATTAAGAACATAGAAACATAAGAAGAAACCTGCCAGATCAGACGAAGCAGAGCTTGGAAGTTACTTTTTTGAACTACAACTCCCATCAGCCCAATCCAGTGGCCATGCTGGCTGGGGCTGATGGGAGTTGTAGTTCAAAAAAGTAACTTTTCCAAGCTCTGAGATGAAGGTCCATCTAGCCCACTATTCTGTTTCACACAGTAGCCAGTGAGATGACCCTGGGAAACCCATGAGTGGGAAAGGACATCAATAACCCTACTTTGCTGTTGTTCCCTTGCTTCCAACAGTGAAGGTAAAACATAAGCTAGTAGCCAGGGCTGGCGCCAGAGGGCGGCCAGGTCAGGCCCTGGCTGAGGGCCCCTGAAGGGCCCCTCCTTAGGGTGGGTGGGTGGGTAGCACTCCCTTCCGCAATCTGTGGCAGAGTCGGCTCCCGACCCTGCAGCAGATCATGAGAGGGAGCTCCCAAGAACCCCCCAACTGCCGCGCAGGCCTGCAACTCCTGCCTGCATGCCCCATCTACCTCTCCCTTAAGGTAAATGCTGGTTGCGCTGCAGTTGCAACCCTGCCATCAACCAAGATGGCGGCTGAGGTTTCCCTAATGGGTTGATGCCTCTGCTGCCATCTTGGTTGATGGCAGGGATGCATGCAAGTAGCATGCATGCGTGCCATCATCCAAGATGGTGGCAGAGGCTTCAGCCCCTTAGGGAAACCTCAGCTGCCATCTTGGTTAAGGGCAGTGCTGCACGCACAATTGCACAACAACAAAGAAAGGTAGGTTGAAGAAGCAAGGGAATGGCAGGGGCTCCGGAGCCAGAGCTTGGAAAAGTTACTTTTTTGAACTACAACTCCCATCAGCCCCAGCCAGTATGGCCACTGGATTGGGCTGATGGGAGTTGTAGTTCAAAAAAGTAACTTTTCCAAGCTCTGTCCGGAGCTCTTGCCATGTGATCCACGGCAGCGATCCTGCCGCAAATTGCGGAAGGAGAGTGGAGGGGCCCGGGGCAGGCTTGTGCCCAAGGGCCCTGGTATGTCTGGGGCCAGCCCTGGTTCTAAGGCTTAGTAGACAGATATGGAGGTGCTGCTGTTGCTAAAGTTGCCTAGTCATTTAATCACTGTTGCTAAGCAATCAGAAGGAAGGAATGTGAGCCATTTCCTCCCTGCTGAAGAGATTCGCTCTTTTCCAACAGGAGCAGCTTTCAGCAAGAAGTACGGTACAGGAACAAAATGAATGATGCCTTGTGCCTTTAACAGCTGTGTTGCAGACTTAAATTAAACAGAATAAATCTTTTCTAGTATGGAAATACAATTATGGGGAAAGCCTCACCTGTTAACGTTACGTCTGTCAGACATCTTATAATTGTGTGACAACCCCTGATTTACTTTTGGACACTAAACTTGAAGACTGCATCTTGCAGCATTCTGAACAATTAGTTTGGGTGTCTGCATATGTTGAACATTACATGAATCTAAAAAACTTCATTTGGATGAACTTGGACTGAACTAGTCCATTTTTTTTAAAAAAAAGTACAACTTTTTACTGGAACGAATTCCTTTTTGGACTGGATGGACTAGAACTGGTTCCTTTAAAAATGAACATTCCAAGTGCTGATGTGAGCACATGCACACCAGAGTGAGTAAATGTGGAAGAGATTGAAAAAACGTATCCTTGCAATATTTAAGTGCCACGTCCTTACTTATGGGTAAAGGATTCCTAACTCCTGATCCCTTGCACTGGAGGAGGTTAGAATGTAGTGGACATCTCCTTCTGCTGGGCTTTGCCAGCGGGAATGGCTCCACTGCTGCACCCACCAAAAGAACAGGTGGGAGAAAAGTACTGGTGACATGTGCGCAGTTACTTGATTAGTGTTATCCGGCTGATAGAACATATAAACAGTTCCATGTTGACTAGGATGATGAACCCTCTTCAGCTGCTTGCTGAGAATGTGTGAAGATGGCCACAAAGCCACTCACATGATCCCTACCCCAGCAGCCTCGTCCCTGCCAATGATCTTCCTGGATTGACTGGGAAGGTCTGAAGGGGGGCTTTAAAGACATTTGGCTGATTGCACTTGCAAGCCTCTGTGTGATCAGGAATGAACAGTCACACAGGGTTCCAAATCACAGAGAAAATTAAGCATAATCTGCTAGCAGTAGTCCGCATAAGCTTCCCAAATGGTGGAGTTAAGGCAGAGGTGGGACAGCCAAGGATCTGCTGGATCCTAAGCTAGTCCAGCTATCAGTTATGGATTTGGCCTGGGACTCTCCACTGCACCAAGGCTATAGCATCATAATTATTGCCCCCCTTCTCCTCAGCTGATTCAAATGGGTTTGGAAGTGGCATTCAGCCTCACTGCTCTGGCCAGGCGTTTGGGACTTCTTCCTTCTTACTCAGTTTCTTAGACTCCCAGTACACAATGTTGTCTCGCTCATGTACATCGTCATAAAAATGATAAAACCATAAAGTAGAAAATACAAATGCTAAAGAGCAGCATGAAACAATCAATATGAAAAGAGACTATTACCAAATCAATAACAGGAAGCTTTTCCTAAAAACTTCCAGAATTAAAACAAGGGTAAAAAGAGAAGATTTTAAAAGGCTGTGAGAAAAAAAAGGCAATGCTATGTCTCTTGTTCTTCCAAAGAACTAACAATATGCAAAAGTCTTAATCTGCACATTTCATTGTATTATGTTGTAGGGCACACACTGAGGCCCCATCTGCGCTGTACATTAAAGCACTCTTATACCACTTTAAACAGCCATGACTTTCCCCAAAGAATCCTGGGAACTGTAGTTTGTTAAGGGTGCTGAGAGTTGTTAGAAAATCCAAGTTCCCCTCACGGAGCTACCATTTCCAGAAGAGGGATTGACTGTTACACCACTCTGAGAATGGTTGCTCTGTGAGGGGAATTGGGGTCTCCTGACAAATCTCAGTGCCCCTAACAAACTACAGTTTCCAGGATTCTTTGGGGAAATCCAGGACTGTTTAAAGTGGTATAAGAGTGCTTTAAATGTATAGTGCAGATGGGGCGTGAGATTTTTTTAGAGCCCTCATGAGTCCATCATACTTGGAATGTGCGTTCTCTGTTTACAAAAATAACAACATTAATGGCGCACTTGGACTTTCTATTCTGTCCTTGAGATCAGCCTCATGATGAGTACCCATTTCTGCAAGCAACTAAAACATATTTTGTCCAGCGCATGATCAGGGGAAATATTGTTACTGCTGTTGGTAAATTTTTGGTTTGCAATTTCTTTATGTGGGAAAGATTGCTTGATGAAGAACCCATATCTACATTTGACAGCCTATGAATGGATTTTTGACAATGTTACTGCAGGTGGGAGAGACACCACTCAACGCATATGAAGCCACAAGCCAGTCATGGCACAAAGCTGTTTTCCCAAGGAATCTGTCATCGCAAGGATGATAATAGTGCTTTCAAGTATTTTTTTTAAAAAGGGGGGGAGCACCATAGAGAGTTGCACTCAATGGTGTTTTTGCACTTGTTGTTGTCACTGGTTTTGCTTTATGCTGTCATTTGAAACATCAAGGGGTTGGACTGTGGTGTTTATTTTAGAGAGAGTTTTATGGGACATGGAGGCAAGGATCCCAAGGAGCAATAAACACATCGGGGAGTACCATGGTGAGGGCCAAGGAACATTGGAGGATCGTATTTACAGCATCCCCAGTGCTGAAGAATCAAATGGTGCTTTTGGTTCACTCCAGCACATAGGGCGGTATCCAGTGAAGTTGCTCCACTAGTGCAAATACTTTTGGCCAGAGCTTGGAAAAGTTATTTTTTTGAACTACAACTCCCATCAGCTCAATCCAGTGGCCATGCTGGCTGGGGCTGATGGGAGTTGTAGTTTTAAAAAGTAACTTTTCCAAGCTCTGCTTTTGGCTGCACAGCAGAACGTCCCCTCCCTCTCCTCTCCCTGCACACCCCCTGCACCCCTTCCCCAAATCTGTTCTGGGTTTTTCCCTAACCCTCCAGAGGAGATTGGGGGAGAGTGTGGGAGGTGCACAAAGAGACAGAGGGGAAGTTCTGTTGTGCAGCCAAAAGTCCTTGTATTGGCAGGTGTGCTTTGTAGTACACAGCCCGTACATTTTTTATTTTTTTGTTCCTGGTCATGAAGTAGAGTAAGAGAGAAAAGGTCAAACATCCAAAATCTTATTTGTTTTATTTTAATATTTTGCTACATCTGTAGGGAGAGTATTTAATTCCACTATAATCTACCTAAAACACAGATAGAGCCTTTTTGCTGTTAGAAAAAGTGATGTGGAAATGCACTAAAAAGTGTGGAATAAATGAGTGATCGATTGAGATATAATCTCCTGTCTGCAAATCAAGTTGCATGTTCAATAAAGAGTGAGCATTGTATAACCTCTGCAAGCAAATCAGGCTGAATATTCAATAAACTGGAGGAGCCCAAAAGAAGATTCAGATCATGGCCCCACTCTCGCAATTTGTGGGGGGTAAAAATTCAGCAACCCTGCACTTAAGGGCACAGATATGCAGCTAATGCAGCATCTAGTCCATTGGTCTTCTTTTGCCTGAAAAGGCTAAAGACTATTGCTCTAGTTTGGCCTTTAAAGGTGAGCTATTGGTGTCCAGGTTACAAGACGGCAACTATGAGTGCAATGTTGAAGTTCACACTCCATTTCTTTGTTTTAAATCTAGTTATTGTGCTTGTCATAGTGTATCCAGGAACTCTCTCGAGCCAGTGGAAACTGGTGGTATATCTTACAGCTCCCTCCAGAATTTGGTCACATCTTACGGACTCTCTTTATGTCCAGAAACATTTTTCATTTACAGCCTGACACAGACTTGTACCACCATCCCCCAGGGAACATTTTTGCTTGGATCCTTTGTTCAATCTGGACATTTCACTGTTATTATTGGGGAAACCTGAATTGTCACCACATTGGGACTTTTCACATGTATGTATCGAAGATACACAGCTCTACTTTGCTTTCAAACCTTCTTTCCCTGAGGTGCTGTCTGACTGCCTGTCAGATATTTGCAGCCGAGTGAGCAAAGTTTTCTGTAGCTCAATGCAGCAAAGAAAAGTCAAGGGAGACATTTTCTTGGCTGGATGGAAGCAACTGTCTACACCAAGGCTGAGACTAACATTTAAGTTTGGACTCAGGAAGGAGCTGGGTAGTTTTGTTTTTATCATCTCACTTGGGGCAGCTCATTCATTGCACATTTCAGAAAGCCATCTGTAATCCTATCTAGGATGATAATCATCTACAGGAAGGGCTGTAGCTCAGTAGTAGAGCATCAACTTTGCATGCAGATGATCCTGGCTACAATCCTTGGCATCACCAAGGTAGGGCTGGGGATGTCTCCTGTATGAAACCCTGGAGAGCCACTGCCTTTCAGTATTGGGCAATACTGAGCCACATGGATCAATGGTCTGATTCAGTATAAGGCAACTTCCTATGTTCCAATGAGAATGGATATTTCACTACTGATTTACAATTCCTGAACTAAATCCCACACTTGAGTATTTTTTACACTGATAGTCAAAAGAGTTCAATGAAAAATAACAACAATTAGATTTGGGAGGTAAGGGTTCCAATCCTAGATGAAACATGCATTTATTGCATGTGCTTGAGCAAGTGCCTTTGGTTGTCCATCTGTAAAATGCGCAAAAGAAGAAAAAAGAGAAAAACAAAAAGAAAGGAAAAATGTCCACCAAATAGATTCCTCTCCTATGACAATGAATAAGCATTTAAAACATTTCATGTATTTAAAGTATTTCTATTTTTCCATCTAATTTGTATTCAAATTGTTTTCTTGTTTATTGTAAGCCAGTCAAGAGAACTGTATGTTATGAGGCAGCATACAAATGTTGTAATATGCAAGCAAATGAATAGTCTGGAAGGTCCTGGATTTGCCAGCAGATAGGCACAAATCTATGATGAAAAATCAGCAAAAGTGGGGAAAATCTGGCCACCATATAACTGGCATCTTGCAGCCCCATTATGTGAATTGTGAGTGATATGCTACTCCCACATCAGTCCTTGGAATTTTTAAATCTTCTGCCCATGTGGATTAACTTCCCTGCATTTCACACATAAGCATGGCCCTTGGGAAATCATTTCCATTACAGATGCTTGAAGAATTCAGTCTTTGTGAATTCTGATACTGACCTGATCAGCACTTCCCAGTTTAATGTGTGGATTAGAAGTTACTTGTCCGCTGGCTTTCACACTTCTCTTGAAGTTATGATGCAGTGCTCAGCTCAAAGAAGTATAACATTTGCTTAAAATGCATATTTTTGAATAAAATATGTTTAAAAATACAGTAGGGCCCCACTCATACGGTGGGTTACTTTCCGGACCCCCGCTGAAAAGCGAAAACCACTGTAAAGCGAAACTCATTGAACAGAATGGTGTGCGATGCCTGAAAACCGCCGTAAAAGCAGAACAAGCGCCGTATGAGTGGGGCTTTAGTCTAATTGCGTCTAATTGAGACCGCCACATTAGTGAAGTCCATAAAGCGAAGCACCGTAAAGCGGGGACCGGGCCCTACTGTATGCACTTCAATATGTATGTAATAAATGCATGTGAACAAATATCACTTTTAAATATGTATTTCAAAACTGCAGAAATGGGACAGAACCACATACGGGTGAACACTTGTAAAAGTGAAATAGACTGATTCACCCATACACATGAATATACAAAGAAACCAAACTTTGTAGGTGAACGTTTTTATAAATTCATGCAACGTTGAAGCAATGGGTTTTATCTAATTAAGTGCCATGCAGAGTAGACACATTGAATGTAATGAACATAAGTTACTCATGCCTATTAACTTCAATGGGTCAACTCTGTGTAGGACTAGCATGGGATCCAACCCAATCATGAAATTATAAGATCCCTTTGTGCCTACAATGGGCTACTGATTTACATGTCCTTAGTACTGTTCATTTACAGAACACAGATGTCACATAGTCATCACTGATCCTGTGATGAAAATGGCTGCTAGAATCACTACTACAAATCTGGAACTTGGGAAGGGAGTTAAAAACCTTTATATAATACATCAGGTTTGTTAGCTGTGTTTTAGCTATATTCTTGTGTTTGGACTCAGAAACAATGAGCCCTGAAAATATATTAGTTTCCTTCTTACGGAAATAAACATAAACCTTCACAGCTATTGTGTATGTTGGACCTGATTGATTACTATACTTTAATGATACTCCATCAATTTCAGGTGTATTAAGCTATTGGATGTTCTGAATTTTTTTTCTGTTGACAAAATATATTTTAGATTGCAATACAATTCCTCAGATATATTCTGGGCATCAACTCATACTCCCTCCACTAAATCTGAAAAACATTCCAGTGGATTGCTCCATGAGTTACAAAATTCTGCAGGGTTATTTATATACAGCTAAGGGCCTTATTCAGCTTAATAACTGTGTGAATGGAACTGGGAATCCCCAGAACAGATTTAGGAAGTGCACTGGGGTGGAAAGGAGGAGAACATTCTGTTGTGCCAAGAGAAATCCTTGTGCTGACAGAATGTTTGCCTTAGTACTGAATAAGCTGAAAGGTTCTAAAATGTCAGACGTTGAGATTCTGATATCTCAGCATTTTATGCAAAGAATGAAAACCTACCAGTGAATACTGCTACACTGTCTGCCCAGACAGAAACAACTAAGGTTGTTCCATTTATTTGTGGTTATGATGTTTTAATTCATGTACTTTGAGGCACATCCTGTGGTAATTCAGGATGACTGAACAGCTTGCAGTTTCTTCTAATACATCTCATGAAATGTCTCTCAGGTGATCCAATGTCCTTTGGAAAACCACACCCAATATGGGTTGGAAGAAATCCAAAACACTTCATTTATCTTCTGATTAAGGGGAGCACTACAGATTTATGTGGAGTGGCTGTACACTGACCCAACTGAATGAGCTATAAGAATTTTAGATGAATAATAGTAGAACATTTGGATGCAATTGTGATTGGCTGGTAAATGACACCTGTCAAGAAATCCTGATTTCTCAGTTCCAGAAAATGGCTTTTGTGCTCAGGCTTCTGGGAAAAGAGCTGGCCTGTATTGCTGGTTTAGGGGGGACAAATGTTTTAAGGGGTTTGTATTTAGAGTAGGCAAGTGAGCTTTGTAATTTTCCTGTTTTGTGTTGTAATTTCTCTTGTATGCACTGTGGTGTTTCTTAACAACTTTTTAGCTGTATGTGTTCACTTGGTGTGGGTTCTCATTTGATGCTGCTATGTTTTTAAATTTTTTAAAACATAAAATCTGTCTCTTTTAACTTGGTACAGTTTATTGATGAGAATTTTGGTTCCAACTCTGGTCTTAGCTGTTTGGCTACCTGCTGCTGAGTAAGTGCTGAAGCTATGAGGCTCAAGGGACAGAGAGTCTGGTTTTAGCTCTTGTTCCAGTGAATCTCAAAAGATGCCTTGAATTAACTGCTTGGGCCCAAGGAGGGGAGGGCATAAGGAGTGGTGGCAGCATTACTACTGGGCAGGGTGGGTTTTGCTCTGTTTGTGTGGTACTAGCTACCCCAACAAGGACATTAGCCCCTGGTCTGGGACCTGTGCTTCCTTGACAACACCGTCCCTTAATTGTTGCAGGTGAGGAAATAATTTTTCTCCATGGAAGTTGCAGTTGGCAGAAGAGTAGGGAAACCATAACAAATTAAGGGCTTCTAAGCCAATTTCAGTGACAGGCTGTTTGATGAAAGACAAGCCCCTGGTTCTTTTTCTCAGGAATGATCTTCCGATTTGTAGGTGGACAGGGGGGAAATTATCAATTGATCGATAGGTAACACACTTGAGAGTTAATTTGCCAATGGTATCACAGAGATTACTCCAGCTAGGCTTTCCTGCATGTCTCAATGGACTGCAACCAGTAGTGCAGTAGGAAATTCAGAAATGCAGGGTCCCTTCATAATAGTCATGCTGCACTCCCTCCCTTGCTTTCCATCATCATTTCCACACTCCTCAGTCCTTCCTGCATGTGACTTCTCCCACAACAACAGAAATCCGTAGCAGCCAATCAGCATGAAAGGGGAGTGTGTTTGCTACTGAGAAGAGTCTTCTCAGTGGCTGACTCGCCTATTTTTACTCTGATTGGCTCCCATCAGCAGGAAAGGACAAGGAAGCAGGTTAAAAACATTATTCTAAGTGGTTAACACACCTCTTTCATGCTGATTGGCTCATAGCATGCTGGTGACATAGGGACCCTGCTCCCCCAAAAGTAAAGGGTCTAAGACCCCCGAGACCCTGGACAACTACACCCCTGACTGCAACCTGTTGAATGCTGTTTGGTGCAACTGCCGATGAGCTTGGAACATTCATTGCATGGGAAAATGTAACACGCAGAGGAAGTGAAGAGCGAAGGTTCACTTTCTTCTCTGTTCCTGCACCTCCACGCCCTTAAATCAGCCCTCTTTGTTGAACTCTCTGCAGTCCACACCTCCCCTGGATTCTCCCTCTCTTCTGCCTTCTTCTACACATTTTTCTACGTATATTTTCTCTGTATTTTTCGGGGAATGATGGCACACATGGAAATTTCTTTTAAAGATATGTTGGGTTGCATCCAAAGCTGTGCCAGCAGGGTTCTGCTGGTGCAAAGGGGTCCCCAACCATCCGAGGGCACATGTGAGACAGAAAAGAGCACTGTTGTGTGCATGGAAATCCCTTGTGCCAGCAGAGCTGCAGCGCTGAATGTGGCCCATAATTGCCAGTGAACTAGTTAAGGTGATGTACCATACACATGTTTTCCAAAAATGGACCACCATCACCAAATTAGATGGAATTTCGGTGGAAAATTCCCAAGGATGAAAGCTTACTATAGTGGTGGTTTCATTGTTGTCTGGAAAACCACTGTACTAGGTCTTTTTATGCATGCACAGAAGCAACTGCATTATGCATGGAATAATTACTTCATTATCAATTGATAAAATGTCATAATACCATTGCCCATTGATATATAAAAGATACTTCTGGAATCAGACAAAAAATGGGACAGAATTCTAGAAAAAAAAGTTTGGTTCTGTCAATTTTTTTTTGGTCTTAGATGTATTGATTCTATCCATTACTAGTCTAGGCATTTACCAGTTCAACACACCAAAATCCATGGCTTGTTATTTTTGTTTTTTTAAAAAAATGTGTGCAAGTCGTGTATATCAGGATAAGTCCACTTAGGTTTGAGAACTATTTGATTATCTTATTTCCATGACTCTCTGATAGGTGAAATACTCACCATACAACCTGGTATTTGGACTAATGTGGGTGCCTATATTTTGAATACATTCATGCTCCTGTAGATTTTCGTCCTTTGTTAGGAAAGAAAAATAAATGGAAAATGCCATCTTGTTATATAACCCTGCCAAGGGTAAAATATTGGTTATTAACTATTCATAAGTGACATAAAAAATAAATTAGCTGATGAGATATATCACAAAAGGAGAAGAAATGGGACAACCTGTAGTTTTGTCTCTTCTTAGCTCTGTTATTACTGGCCTTGGTAAAAAGGTAGGTCAGGAGACAATGATTCCTGGGGCAAATCTCTATGTAATGCGTGACTGAATCAGACTTCCACTTTCGCCTTTTGCTATTATAGGAACTGTGGTTTCTGTCTTCCCAATCAGACCCTTACCTGGAGGGCAGGAACAACCATGAATTTCTTCCTTTTCTTGGAGGAGTAGAAAGTTCCAAAAACATAGGCAGGAATTGTTCTAGGCCTTCCTAGCTTCCTTATTCACGAGAACCTGCCGAATTGGTGGGGGAACGGCCAGGGATGATTAGAACCGTTGTTCAACAACATCTGGAGGGCCAACATTTTCCCACACCTGCTGCAAAAGAAAGAGCAGAGCAAGCAAGGGCCCAAGGCTGTAAGGATAGTGTTCAGAATGGTATGGTATATGCAGTATGCCTTGAATGAGGTGTCTTTCTTGACCCCTAGGCCCCAATCTCTCTTAAGATCATCTGATTGCTAACCTGGGTCCCTACAGTTGTTGTTGGATTCCAATTCACATCAGCCCAGCTGCAGGACCAATGATCAGGAATGATGGGAGTTGTAGTACAGCAACATCTGGAGTGTCACAGGTTAGCCACCGCTCCTTTAAACTGTTTATAGCACAATCCAGTCTGTGTCTACTCAGAGAGGGAAGTCTCGTTGAGCCAATTCAGACTATTCCATGTCAGTGTGAATAAGACTGCAGCTGTACTGTCTTAATGACTTCATTGGAGATTAGATTGATTTAGAGGGTCTGGTATTTTCCAGCTTCTTCAGAGACTTCTGGAAAAAAGCTTGTTCTAATTCATTCCACTAACTGCTGTCCACAGCCTTTTTCGGTGCCACATTTACTCTCTTCCAAACATACCTTCTGCAGGGAAGAGAGTAAGAAAACTTGTTGGCAGGAAAGGCTGATGGCAAGGGAGCAGATGGCCCATCTTTAACTTCCCAGTCTTGTCAGTGATAAAATGGAGGCATCTGAGCATACCACAAAATCTCTAGAGTAACACTAAGGCTGGGACTTTTTAAAATTTGTCCTGGCTTAATGGATTGAGACAGAAAGGGTTACAACTATGAATTCCAACATACTCAGTATGGATGAGATGTCTGAAGATGTCCAGAAGCCTCCATTTTGTTACCAAGTACGCTTAGTGGAGGAACACAGAGCTTTGCACACAGAAGATTCCATGATCCAGATTCAGTCCCTGGCATCTCCAGTTAAAAAGATGAGGTAGGAGGCAATAAGAAGTAGTGCAGTGGCAAATTCAGAAGTGCCGGGTCCATTCACTTTAGTCACAGCCATGCTGCCTCCCCCCCTTTTTTGCTGCGGGATTGAGAATGAGATCCTTGTTAATGCCTTCTTCCACAACTAAAGGCATCTTAGGAGTCATGAAAAAGGAGAGTGTTGGCTACTGAGAAGAGTCTTTTCACTGGCTGACTCAACCCCTTTCACTCTGATTGGCTCCAATCAGCAGGAACAAAAAAGGAAGCAAGTTAGAAGACTTTTCTCAGGGGCTAACACACTCCCCTTTCATACTAATTGGCTTGTCGGATGCTGGAGACATAGGGACCCTGCTGGGACCCTACTCCCAAAAAAGTAAGGGTTCTAAGACTCCTGAGACCCTGGATGACTCCACCCCTGGGAATGAGAAAGACATCCTGCAGAGCTGCTGCCAATAGACCATACTGGGTTGACTGAAGATGTCACAACTTCATGTTTAGTCTTCCCCAGAACTGATTTCCTCCACCTTTTCCTTTGCATGATACTTTAGGAAAGAAGAGGCGGAGGAAACTGAGCTAGACTGAGGAAAGCAAATGTCAAGGTGGGCAAACTGAATTTCATTGGCATGTAGTGCCATCTACCAATCGTGGCTGGTTTCCCAGCTGCACACACTTCTAGACAGGGATAGCCCAGCTATGTTGGTCTGGGCTCTGGCATCCTCGAATAACCTCCCGGCAGCACCATCATTGCTGTTCACCAGGAGGGTGAGGGGTAAGGTAGCACTGAGGTCAGGGCTGCACAAGCTGCACCCTAACCTCACCATCTACTCTCCCCTTCCAGTTAGTGTCAGGGATGCTGCTGTTGGGAGGCTAAATGGCTCTGCCCCAACAAAGGAGCAACTCCTAACTTGCAGGTTTCCCATAGGCATCCGGCTGATCTCTGTGAGAACAGGATGCAAAACTAGATGGACACTTGGTCTGATCTAACAAGGTTTTCCTTATGGTCTTATCTGCTGTTTTCTTGTGTTTGCATTTGTCTTATGTTGTACACTGTCCTGAACTCTGATATTATTCATGGTGATATATTTAAAAAATGTTTTAAATAAATAATTTTGGTTCAGCTGAACATTGGTTCACCTTTTCTCTGTGCGTGTTCATTTCTGAATCTCCAGTTCTGAAAATTCTTCCCAATTTCTGCATGGAACCACTGTAGTGTAAATCACCCATGTCAAACATGTGGCCCCTGAGCTGCCGCTCTATACAGCATGTTAGCCACATATTGTGCCCACCAACAGCTTGACAAACTTTTGGTTTTGTGACACTTCTGGAGCAGAAAATACAAAAGACAAATGTATCAGGAACTAGGCAGCTGATAATTTGGAATGGAGGAAAAATTCATTTGGGTCACATTTTAAAGTGAACAGAAGTAATTTGCCGACATATGCAGATCAGAATGCAGCTATCAATCTGATCATGAATTTCCCTGTTTGTTTGTTTTTTACAAAGCAGTTTCAGTTCACAAAATGTGCACAAAAACTTATTTAATGAACAAATGCATATAAAAATGGGTATTTTAAGGGGAAATGCAGTAAAAGCATACAGATTCATATTTTAGGGAAGAATGTGTACAAAATGTGTTTAAATGTATTTTTTTCATTTTTTGTGATGCAGTTTCAGTTCAAAAATTTGCACAAAATGTATATCTTATGAAAAATACATACAAAATGTGTATTTCAGGGGGAAATGCACTGCAAATACGCTTAAAAGCATACAAAATTCATATGTTAGGCAAGAATTTGTACAGAATATATTTGATTTAAATGTGATTTTCCTTATTAAATCCACAAAACCTATACATAGTCTGTATAGACCTATGAATGAGCACATGCATAACTGAGACAAAATGGTAACAGGCTGATCCATCGATCCCTTGCTGTATGCCACTACGACAGGCCTGCCATTTGACAGTTCTCACAACATGAAGTACCATCAACAAAAATTAAGGGTTCCCATTAATACCAAGGAGACTAATATCACCCTTGTGAACTTAGAAACGCTTGCAACAAAACAGAAGCTCTGGTGGAGACAGCTCAAGAGACAGCATTAACATGTTCCTTTCAGCAGGGAAGGCGGCCCTTGAATTGTGCTAACACAGGTGTTTGCCAAACCTTGTTGGATAGTCAAGGTGGCAATCCTGAAATGACTAAATGAAGAAAAATCTCTAGGCCAATGTATGAGTTCATTCTCTGGCATCTTCAAAAAGAAGTGCCTATTCAGTTAAAAACTAACATTTATTTATCTCTGTCATCACCAGAGGATAACCCCAGAGTAACTCCAAAAGCTATAGATAGAGATTTATGGGTGTTCCCTATATCAGGACTAATATTTTCAAAAGGATAGGCAGCTTTAGGGGTATATTAATGCATATTCTACTGCAAAGACTGTCAATCTTGTTAACTTGAGAGCCAGCAGGAATGACTTATCTCTGGCCAAAAGGAAATCTAATTTGTGGCAAACCTAATTAGTTTTAGCCTGAATGCTAAAATAGGCTCAGTTGGCCTAATGAAGAGCTCTGTGTTACTGTCAGCTTCCTTAAATAGAGCAAGTTGGACCAACTTTGAAGATAAGATTGCTGATGCTTTCAAGTTTTGAGCGGAAAACTTTACATGTCTAACAGTATCTTAATAGACACTACTCTAGACTGAGCGAGATAAGAAATGTAGCCTTTAGCTGCTGGATTTTTATTCAAGAGAAGCAGCAGGGTTCTCAGCATAAAATACTATCATTAGAATTTGAAGGGAGATGGGCACAAGAATGATATCATTAGATGGGTTTAAGCATAAGTGCACTTGACTGATACAGTGGATCGCTCATAAATACAATGTTTTCAAAAGCCTCCTAAGTTTCCATAACTGGATGTATTTATTCTTTCTGATAAAACAGGGATACCCAACATGATGCCCTCCAGACTTTGGATCCCAATTCCCATCAGTTGCAGCCATGGGCAATAGTCAAGAATGATGCAAATTGTAGCTCAGGAACATTTGGAGGGCATGGTTGCCCATGGTTGCCCTTCAGTGCTAATGTTTTGAAAGTGAGCATATAGGAGAGAGACAGACAGGAAGGGAAGGAGAGGGGAACGCTGTAAGAAATAGGTACTAATTTTTATTTGGTTTAAATCAGACTTTTTTGATTGGTTCCACATTTCAGATATTGTTATTTTAAAATGGTTTAAAATGAAACCTGAATTTAATACATATTAGTGGAATAGCTCCCAACCTTTATGAGTACGGGACCCCCTTTGTAACCTCAAAGTTTTTCATGACCCCCACATGTTAATTGTTGTAATTTTAGTCTCTGTTAATTGAAAAAAAATACATAATGAAGCGTTTAATAATACCACTTTTTATTAATCACTACAACAGATATGACAATGATGATATTTATTACCTGCCTTTCACCAGAAGAAGAGCCAATGTGGTATAGCGGTTAGAGTGTTGGACTATGACCTGGAAGACCAAGGTTCGAATCCCCACACAGCCATGAAGCTCAGTCACTGCCTCTCAGCCTCAGAGGAAGGCAATGGTAAACCACCTCTGAATACTGCTTACCATGAAAACCCTATTCATAGGATCACCATAAGTCGGAATTGACTTGAAGGCAGTCCATTTCCATTTTTCACCAGAAAGTCCCAGGGCAGGTTACAGCAATATAAACAACTTTTCACAAATTTGGAAGGAAATGAAAGGAAGGAGATAAAAGTAAACCACCCAGAGTGGTGAGCAGAGCCTGGTTGATACCAGGGCATTTGGACTCTGGTTTTAAGTGTTTCACCTGTATACAATGATGCCTCATCTTCAGCTCACCATATGACAACAATATGTCTAACAGACAGAATGTCAACAGGTGAAGCTATCCCCATAATTGTATTTCCATACTAGAAAAGGCTTTATTTAATTTATATTTCATTTCTGCCTGCCACACAGCTATTAAAGGCATAACAGCCTTTTTCTCCCCCAATGGGAGCCATAAACCATGCAAAGAACGTGAGTTAAGAGTAAAAATAACAGAATTTGGGCAACTTAACATTTTAAAATATTTTTTTTTGAATGAACATATACAACTGTATAAAAACACACTCAAAGCTGTGATAAACAGCAACAAAAATACACTGAAGAGCATGTGCAATTTCACATTTAAAAACTTATTTTACCCATCTTTTTTTGCTCACTGCCTTGGGCCAGCCACTGACTCATACGGCTGTTGTGAAGATATGGAAGGCAGAATTAAAATGGCTGCAAGCAGAGACTGGCTGCAGTCCTAGCCCCACTTACCTGGGACTAAGCTCCATTGAATTCTATAGGACTAACTTCTGAGTAGACCTGGTTAGGATTGCAGCCTTTGTTTTATAGACATACATTTTTACTTCCTTTAACCAGAATGATGCATCTTTGTACCATAAAACCCCATCCCCCCCAAGTAGTACAGCTTCAAAACTTCAACAGAATCTTCATTTGGTCTGTTTACTGCAATTTGATTTACCTGGAAGTAAGCCCTATTAAATATGAAGAGACTTACTTCTGAGTAGACATGCATACATTGTACTATTAGTTAACTATGCAGTGATTTTTTTCATGAGTGCCCAGGTGTGCATTTGTGGGGTGGACTCCATCCTGACACTTTTTTGGCAGACAGCCCCCTCCTGGGGTCCCTCCAGAGCCAATCAGCTCGATCAATGTTCCCTCACTGCTGCTGACAAAAGAGAAGGAGGGGAGAGGTGCTGGAGCTGAAATAAGCCCAGCTGGCCCCTTCCCTTGATGTATTCACACCGCACATGCCTTGCTCGCTTGTGTTCCATGATGCTCAGCTCTCTCTGACTGGAAAGAAGGAAGGAAGGGGAGGTGAAAGTGGCATGCACATGCAAGATGGTGGTGCACAGACCAGCCAATATTTATTTAAAAATAATAAATAATTGCTCTCTTGGCTCTTTGTGATCCCCCAGGATGACTTCCTGACAACCCTGGGGGTCCCAACCCACAGGCTGGGAACCATTCTATTAGTGTTTGCCCTGGGTATCCAATGTGGTGCCCTCAGATTGGACTCAGACTCCCATCTTTCCCAGCCTGCATGGCCAATTGTCAGTGATGATGGGGGTTTTAGTTCAACAACATCTGCAGAGCACCGCATTGGCTATGCCTAGTTTACACTTAAAATCTCTTAAAAGTGAATCCATGACCTTTTTCTCAAACTCATTGTGTTAATAAGGCTTGATTTTCTATGAAAATAACATAGTGGAGGAAAATCTGACTTTTGACGTCAAACATAATATAAATATGACATAGTAAGTTGTGTTTTATTGTGGGAAATGATAAATGCTTAGTAGGGCTGTGACAAAATGGCCTCCACAAAATTATTCTATTTGTGTGTGGTGAAATGAGGGTGGAGAGATGGGTTAGCTGAATACTGTCTGGCCAGTAGCAGAATTCTACAATAGTTTTGGGATGGCTGAAAAAAACACATTGGCATATTAATGAATGAACCTATAGTGTTCATACTTGTGGATGAAGGAAATAGTTGGCTCAGAAAGGAGGACTGGAAGCAGTAGGAGCCATAGGTCCACCACCACTTTCTTCACACGCAGAGAAGCTTCGGGGGCATTTCATTGGATATTCTCCAGGAGGGTCTGAAATTATGGCTTCCGTCTTGTATGAATCAGAACCTGCAGTCAACTAGCTCTGTGCTGTTCCATGTGTCTCTGGTAGACTATGATATAGTTTGGAACAGTCCCAGGAACATAATATGTATCTTGTTGGGGAAAGCAATGGCACTGCATGTATTTTGAAGGATAACAGTATTATTGTACAACTTACAATAATGAAGTACACTATATCTTGTTATTTTTTGTGTTTGTAAAGTTCCATTTCTACTTGTTATTCAAATCAATAAAACATGTTTTTTTAAAAAAACTCCATTCGTTTGGAGGCAGCCCCCCCAAAAGAAAATCTTAAGAGTTTTACCAGAAAATTATTTTCTGAGAAATTTCCACCCAGCCCTAATATTTAGGCTTAAACAAGCAGAAGGGACATGTATTTTCCCTCTTTAGATGCACACCACCAACTCTTACATGTGGAAACTTTTGGACTCTTTAGCCCTTATTTTAGAAGATTTATCATCTGTTTGATCAAAGAGCTCTCCAAGCAGTGTACAAATAAAATTGTAGGTATCTACAAAGAGAACTGTAGAAACAATTGTAGATCCATGATCTTCTCCATGCTCTCCTCTAAGGTCAGTCACCACATGGAGGCACTTACCTGTTGATGCTGCAAGGCAGAAGCTCATTTTCTTTTGAGTCGAGGCTTGGAGCAGTGATTAATTCAGGCCCGCACAACTGAAGCTTCATCAAGCTCACAGGTGAAGTGTTTCTTGACTAGGGATGGGTGAGAATTTTGATTCAGTTTACATTTCAAGTAATATCTATCAAATTTGCACTTTCCAAAATAATATAAGATCCAAAACACAGCTATCCTTCAAAATTTGCACTTATTCAAATTTTGCAATGCAGTTCGCCAACCAAACAATGCTTACAAAAATGCATATGTTAGGGGAAAGTGTGCTTCAAAATGAGTAAATGAGTGAAAATAACACGGAAAAATGCAACATGTGACAAGAAATGGCTTACAAAAATGTGCACATTAGTGAAAACTGCCTACAAAAATGTGTTTATTGGGAGAAATTCACACTAAAATGGTGGATAATTTTCATGAGGATTTTTTTAAAATCACAAATTGCTGCAGAAATGTGGAGAACTGAAGATTGGAAAAAGGAGAAACCGAGAGGACAGAAATTGACAGATCTTTCCATCCCTATTCTTGAAGTGAAGATACAGTGATGGGGAACATTTTACCTGCTTAGTTTGTATATGTCAGACTGCTCTTGGGAGGACTAGTAAATATATATCGAAGCTAGAACAATTAATTTGTTCCAGGGCTAAGTCTTCCAGTGAAACAAGATCCTTGGGATTATTCCTTGAGTGTTAACACGGGAAGGCTTGAACATGTATTACTTTCTTTGGAAAAAAAAAACACACTCCAGAAAGATTTGAGAGGTCTCATCCTACATTGTTTTCAGCAACTAGGATGACACAGGACCCCATTTCCACAGAATGCCAGGAATTTGCTCTTTAGTCTGAAGGAAGTTACAGCTTGAGAGAAAGTGTGTTATTTGCTTTCTAGACCCAAACTCACACCCACTGCCTACTGCAACAATGCTGGTACTTGTGAAGCTCATTAGAGGAATAGTTAGGCACTGCAGTTGATCAGCTTCTTTGAACAGCTGCTCTAATTAAGAAGTTTAGATAGACTAAGAAAGGAAGAGACAGGACAGCAGAAAACTGGGAAATATAAAAGCAGATTTTAGCTTATGAGAGAGAGTGCAAAAACACATTTACTGTCTAATTGGCCCCCTTGAGAAAGCATTTTGCCACTTGGTTTTTGTCCTAAATAGACATTTGAATCTGACCTTGTCAAAAGCACCCTGTCTGGCTTTAGCTCTCTATGTGTTAATTGTGTGGTTGGACAGTTCCCTCTGAGCAGTTGGAAGTTCAAGAATGGTTCTTAATTGGTACATCTTTTTGTGTACAAATAGAAAAGAGAACCTTCAGAATGTTTAGAAGAGCCATAAACTGGCAGTGCTTGTAAATATTTATTTATTTATTTATTTATTTATTTATTTATTTTAACTTATATACCGCACGACTAGCAATAGCTAATATACAAATGGCTCTCATTTTAGTTTTAAATTCAACTTGTCATCTCTCCCCCATCCCCACTGGGACAATCCTTAACATTTTCATTTCTTAAATATCATCTCCTCTGCCATCTTTCCTTCATAGAATCATAGAATAGTAGAGTTGGAAAGGGCCTATAAGGCCATCGAGTCCAACCCCCTGCTCAATGCAGGAATCCAAATCAAAGCATTCCCGAGAGATGGCTGTCCAGCTGCCTCTTGAATGCCTCCAGTGTCGGAGAGCCCACTACCTCTCCAGGTAATTGGTTCCATTGTCGTATGGCTCTTACAGGAAGTTTTTCCTGATGTCCAGTCGAAATCTGGCTTCCTGCAACTTGAGCCCATTATTCTGTGTCCTGCACTCTGGGACGACCGAGAAGAGATCCTGGCCCTCCTTTATGTGACAACCTTTCATGTACTTGAAGAGTGCTATCATATCTCCCTTCAGTCTTCTCTTCTCCAGGCTAAACATGCCCAGTTCTTTCAGTCTCTCCACATAGGGCTTTGTTTCCAGTCTTCCTCTGAAGGTGTAAGTGCTTATCCCCCTCCCCCATTAGAACCAAGCTTAATTATGGGTTTTAGAATAAGTAAAGCTGCATGAATATTTTTTCTTATTATTAATCATTTACTCAACATTTTACCATGTAGCATGCTGAACAATCTGTTCACTTAATCATTCTCATGCTTAGCCTTGTGAAGCAGGTGATAAGACTATTCTAATTTTATAGATGGGAAGAAACTCAAGGTGAATCACTTGCCCAAGGTCCATGTTTTGGTTAGCCTTTAACTCAAGCCTCTCAGGTCCACATGTCACTTTTGGTATATTATATAGTTATTAACTAGCTTGTGTTAATGTGGCATCTAGAAGATCCAATGCATATTCAATGGTATGTGCTTTATTCTCCTGTTCATTTTTTTTTCATTTGAAGGGGCCACTCAGTGTGACTTTTAGCTGCCATTATCGCATTTCCCACCTGAATGCACCCACATTAAGGGAAGAATATATGTATAGAATATATATTTTGCAAGCAAAGGGTTGCAGCTTCAGTCCTTAGTATTTCCAGTTAAATGATATCAGATAGTAGGGCTGCAAAAGACTTTGAGGAGCTGCTGTCTGTTATACTAGATCAGCCTTGCTCAATTTGGTACCCTCCAGATGTCATCAGACTACAGTTCCCATCATTCCTGACTGTTCTGGCTGTGGTTGATGGGAGTTGTAAACGAAAGCTAGAGCAGACAATGCTGACCTAAATGAATCAATGACCGGGTTCAATAGAGAGCAGCTTTATATACTGACCTTTGTGAGAACTGTGATTTATTAGGTGTCCTGGAGTGCGTTTAGGTTTCATTCATTCTCTGGAACAGGGAGAGCCAACAGAGTGCCCTCCAGATATTGTGGACTACAACTCTTATCAGTCCCAGCCAGAATGGCCAATGGTCTGGAATTATGGGAGCTGTAGTCCAAAAATCTTGCGAGCACCACAGTGGCTACTCCTGCTCTCAAATGTGATATATTCAATAATGACTGCCATCGCCAAAATCCACTCCTTCTTACTCAAGATTAGAAAAATCATGCAGCTATGAAATTTACCATATAAAAAATGAATTAGAGAGCCTGCCTTACATTATTGTGGGCCTGTGGTAGCCCTTTTCCTAAATAAACCAAGGTCTGCTGATATTTGAGCTTCCTGTTTGTTCTTATGCAAAGTTATTCATAAGCAATTGAAGCTGCCACTTTTTAACGTAGAGTAATTCCATACATTCAGACCTTTATCCCAGCATCATGTATCAACACAAGCTGAATGAGCAAGTTTGGCAGCTAGGGCACACTACTCGGGCTCTCTGCTCTTTGACCTAAACAAAACCTAAGCTCCCCAATAAAGTAACCTGATAAACTAAAAAACAGTTATGCAGGTAGAAAACCAGCGGGGTTGTGGGGGCTTTCCAGTGAACCTCAATAAAAATTATATTCTCCAAATGAGCTATGAGATACATGGGTTTATTATAGTTTGAGATTACAATTATTACACATTAGGAATTAAATACACAAACCCTAACATTATCACCACACAGGGACAAAATTGTAGTTGTAGAATAATACAATAGTAGAGTTGGAAGAAGCCTATAAAGCTATCAAGTCTAACCCCCTGCTCAATGCAGGAGTCCAAGTTAAAGTGTACCTGGCGGCTGTCTAGTTGCCTCTTGAATGCCTCCAGTAACTGGTTCCATTGTCATACTACTCTAACAGTTAGGAAGTTTTCCCTGATGTTCACCCAAAATCTGGCTTACTGTAACTTGAGCCAATTATTCCCTGTCCTGCATTCATGATTGAAAAGAGACCCTGGCCCTCCCCTGTGTGACAACCTTTTAAGTACTTGAAGAATGCTATCATATCTTTATTTAGTCTTCTCTTCTCAAGGCTAAACATGCGCAGTTCTTTCAGTCTCTCCTCACAGGGCTTTGTTTCCAGTCCCCTGATCATCTTTGCTGTCCTCCTCTGAACTTGTTCCACTTTGTCTGCATCCTTCTTAAAGTGCAGTGTCCAGAACTGGATGCAGCACTCAAGATGAGGCCTAACCAGTGCTGAATAGAGGGGAACTAGTACTTCATGCAATTTTGGAACTATACTTCTGTCAATTCAGCCTCAAATAGCATTTGCCTTTTTTGCAGCCACATCACACTGTTGGCTGATATTCAACTTGTGATCAACAACGATGTTGTCTGTTTCCAATGTTTATCTGAAAACTCAATTAAAATTATGTTTTTTTAAAAAGAGATTGGTTGGAGGGCATGGGCGACCTTGTAGACCACTTCCAATCCCTAAACTGTGGCTAGCTGTATCTCTGTAATGGGTCTGAGATTTTTCTCCCCCTAGTTGTGTGCAGTTGTATAATCAATGGGACTGATTATTGCAAAGGGATCTTTTTTTCAGATGGGCATTACTAAGTGGAAATATATCTCCATAGTGACTCTCATACCTCAGAAACCCCTTTCATGACAAAAAAATGAGCTCTTAGAAACTCTCCAGGGATAACCCAGTGCATCATGAGTTAATCACCCTAAAATCCATGAGGGAGCAATACCATGATGACCTTGGCATGACATAATCAGCCCCAAACACATGGTATGTTGTTTACAAATGTCACCATTTCTGTGTTGGAACATTGCCTCTGGAAGTATTTTTCAGCAGCATTTATGTGGGAGTCTTGATGTTTCAATCAGCTCTCAGATGTCTTGCAATTGCATACTGAACAGCAGAAGTTCCACAGAAGCTGCTTGATGAATCTCTTGCAAATCATAAACAAAATGAAAATTTAAAAAATCCTGAACAGAAGGAATTTCGATGAAAATTTGTATATTCTTTTACCGCTGTGAAGTATGTGTCAAAAAACCCCATGAGTGATATCTTGTCCATTGTATTCATTAGATGAGTCATAACAGTAATGACAGTAAATAATTCAATAATAAATGCTCAATCCTACAGCTGAAGTTAGTGTTGGGAACAAGGCTAATATGATTAGGCAATGCAATATAGAAACTGAAAAAGAGGTTCACAAATTAGTAATAAATGCACTCTGTTCTTAATATAAGAGAAGTAGGCTGCAATCCAGTACATGTCTACTCAGAAGTAAGCTCTATTGGGTTCAATGGGACTTATTCCCAGGTAAGTGTGTATTGGATTGCAGCATAAGGCTGCAATCCTATACACATTTTCTGGCAAATTAGTCCCATTGAATTCAATGGGTGATAGCCAAATCATACACAGGATGGACTCATTGAAATCAGTGGACTTAAGTTATTCAGTTCATTGATTTCAATGGGTTTCCTCCAAACGGCCCATGAAACAATGTTGACATTGTAATGGCATTTTACCCTTCACCCTCTTAAGGTATTTCCCATACCCTGCTCTCAACCTTTTCAAGCCTGTCTGATCTGCTCTGTGTGTCATGTCCTCTTCTGTCTAATCTTTTTATACAAAAATTTACATAGAACACACATAGCTGCCACCCCACAAATATAATCAAAGGGGAAAGGAGTGTTAATACTTGGGAGTGAGAAAGGAATGGCTCATGATATTTAGTTTGAAAGTAGACATATATTAGTGGTGGTCAAGCTTTTTATCAAATGTGCCACACGTATGATTCATGTTATTCAGCCCCTTCTACTCTTTTAGAAGCACTTTGATATATCTGTTTACCAAGGTCATCTCAAATGCAGTGAGATTTTAACTCAGTGCCTCCCTTTGGAGGCAGCATGCCTCTCAGTGACAGTTGCTGGGAATCACGAGTGGGGAGAGCTCTGTTGCACTCAGGTCCTGCTTGCATGCTTCTCATCAGCATCTGGTTGCCACTGTGAGAACAGACTGTTGGATGAGATGTGCCCTTGGCCTGATCCAGCAGGGCTGTTATGTTCTTATGAGTCATTGTCTTTCCTTACACCCTCTTCTTTCCTTTTCCTCATGTGTCTATGTTTTATAGCCTATGGGCAGGATTTTGTTATGCTTAACAATAACAGCAGCAGCAAAAAGTCAGTCTAAAGAATGAGCCTAGAACACATGTAGCTCTTCTTCAACAAAAATAATGATCACCTTTACCTGATCAAAGGGAAAAAGAGGAGCATAGCTTTTCTTCTTGTCTGATGAACAGAGAATCAGGATGTAGCATAGCAAGGGGGTATAAAGCAGGATTGTAGGCCCAACTCTATGCTATAGATTGGCAAAGGGGAATCTGTGACCACCCAGATGTTGTTGGACTCCAGTTACTATCAGGCCCAAGTGGCATGGCCAATCTTCTGGGATGATGGGAGTTGTATTCCAGGAACGTCTGAAGTGACAGAGGTTCCCCATCCCTGCTATAGACAAACCTGCTCTCATCTAGTCCACAGGTATCACCAGCTCTTAGCTGACTGTGTCATTGTGGGGTTCTTGGCACTGCTTCATCAGTCTCCTCATAAATGTTTATGCCTGAGGTATCTGAAGAGTGACAGCCAATGATTTAGCTCACCATATGGTATCATCAAGATTACTACTAATAGTAACTGCCTTGCTAGATGTTGGAGTCAAACTCCAGAGGTGTTATCTGGCCCATAGAGTTCCATAGTGAAACATCTGGCAGGCCTCACAAGATGCCATCCCCTCTGTTTTCCACATATGAATGGCAGTTGGCTGTACATTCAGCACAATGCGTGTATTTATAGTTAAATACACTTCCAAGTCTGTGCTCTATTTTTATTGGAGCGAGCAAGTGTGCTGTACCAATTCCCATCCCATTTGTCTCATTCAGCAATACTTGTCTTGATTTATTTCACTGTTATATGCCCAGATGGCCTATACATATCTCAGTAACAAAGGCTTACTTGAATATCTCTTTTGCTGTGAAGACACATAAATAAATAAGTGCCACTCCGTATTAGAGCCATCTGGAAAAATCCTGAACTCAACACAACCTAATTACTCACAATCATTACGACTATGGTTTGGAAACAGACAATCTGGTCCATAAGCCAGTTAAATCACAATATGTGCATTTAAACTACCCGAGATGCATCTCATATCTCCAACATTTGTGTGTGCTTGTACTGCTCTCTGAAGCACAGCTGCCTGTAACACAACAGTCTGGCATATTATCCAATCACAGCAGTCCTCCTTGCCTTAACTGTTTTAATTGGCTGGTAATTGCAACACCTTTAATTGCAACACCTTAGAATCATGCTGGCAACTAGTTTAGATCCATCTTAAACAGACTGTAGATGGCAGCCACATTTAATATTCTCCTCCTCCTATTCTAGTCTATAGTCAGCCAGAGCACAGGTACAGAAGCTGTATTCATTGCCAGTGGTCAGTCCTGGAATATGAGAACAAAGAATAAGATTGGGAGTGTCGCTGAGCATGTGAAGAGTATCTTCATCACTGAATGAAGTGTTTCTCAACCGATGTGCCTCCAGATGTTGTTGGACCACAATTCCCATCTTTCCTGACCATTGGCAATGCTGGCTGAGGCTGATGGGAGTTGTGGTCCAACAATATCTGGAGGCACACTGGTTGAGAAACACTGACTGAATGACTACAGCTGTCTTCTCCCCTCTCTCCACCCCTCTCCGTTACCTTATGTTCTCATTTAGGACTAAAGGGAAAGGTTTTCAGACAGGTGTGAGCCCTAACACCACTGATAAAGGAGAGATTTACTTAATACATATTTAACAATATTTACTATATAAATTAAAGTTTCCAGAACTGGATTGAGACTGGATTAAAACTGGAGACACAGTGCCATTCTTGCACTCAAAAATGTTACATATTTCTCAACCAGTTCCCAGTGAACAGACATCATCTTACCGGCAATTAGATAGCCAACAATATTTCCTCCTGTATCTTGTCCTTCCTTTTGCGTAGTCGGATAGGATTTATGGGTGGGGGCTGGCTTTCTATTACTCATTTATTTTGGGGAGATATTTATCACCACACCCTTGAACCCACCACAGTCTCTAAGTTTGCAGTAGAACATAAGATCAGTAAAAAATAATCTAATCCATTAAGACAGGGGCAGGGAACCTGTGGCCCTCCAAATGCGCTTGGTCTACAATTCCCATCGTTCCCAACCATTGGCCATACTGACTGAAGCTGATGGGAACTGTAGTCAGATTCCAGCGACAACTGGAGGATCGCAAGCTCACCATCCCTTCATTAAGACAGTGAAAAGCAGAAGAACTTAAATCTTTCATTAAAACAGGATTAAAAGCAAAAACTAAAAAGTCCTGAGCCAACTTTTTTCCTCACATGGTGCTGGAAACCGCCTCAGTGCTGGAAAACCTCTCTGGAAAGAGTGTTCTAAAGTCAGGACACAATAGAGAGAAGGCCCTGTCTAGTCATCCACCAGCCTTGCTTCTGATGGCTGAAGGACCTTGAGAAGTAGCTCTGACAATGATCAGTGCTTGGGCAGGTTGATTCTAGGCAGTGTTGATACTTCTGTTTACTCTAGTGCAGCCTACATCAGCGAATCGCCCTAAGGATGATGTCACTGCCCATGTTGTGGAATAGAGGCAGGGTGGCCATGTGTCCTACTTTACAGTCCTCTATTTTGAAGGGCTATCAGAGAATAATCCTCTATTTCAAGGTGCCCTATCTTTGAGAGTTGTTCAGTTCAAGTCTGGTTTAAAGATAAGGAACCATAAAAACGGTGAGCAAGTTCCTTGAAGTTACCTATCAACAGATAGCAGCAGGCACTGAGTAGGCACACAAGTCACCTGGTGCCTTCCCCACTATGTTGAGATGGACTATATTTCTAGCTGAATTATAGTAATTATTTCTAAATTTGAAACTATATATATAAATTACTATATGGACATTTTATGCAAACTGGTGTCCTCTTTTTGGCCATACAAATCCTCTTTCTTGACAATGCACAACTGGCCATCCTAAGAAGAATGTTCCACGAGTCCTCATTGCTTCAGTGGGCATAAAGTGGTAGAATACAATCTTATGGCTTTATTTTTCAGGGAATACCTCTCCAGAGCATGAGTATACCCCAGCATAATGTTTAGGAATTAGATATTTCTCATCCCACCTGGATCTGTGTCACTTACATACATATAGCACTGGGGCAAGTGTTAACCTTGATCCATTTTGTTTCATTAGGTGACTGTATTAAAGGAATGATTAATGATTCAGCTGTTGGTTGGTGATGACTGTGTGCTCTTTCTTCTGGCCAGACATGTTTCTTAGTGCCTGGATTTGAAATAGTTTATTGCAGTGTTGTAAATACAATAGAAGCAGATAGCCTGAGGCATCTTTTGTGAAAAAGCTACAAGAATCCCTCAGAACAGCTGATGCCTTCCTGCAGAATTTGCAGGCAGGCTCAGTGATGCTGTTACCCTTTAGTGATGCTGTTCTAAAGTATTAGAATTATATTTGGACTTTTTATTTCAGAAGGACTTCAGTTGCCACTATAGGACATAATGTGAAGCATGGCTTAAAAGAAATTGTGTGTATCACCCCAAACTTAATACCAGTAGCCATTTCTTCATTTTTAAAATAATTCCTCAATTCTCCCACACCCACAAGGGTTTTCTATTTCTGAAGTTTTTGAAAACAGGAACGAGCAGATTTAGACTGCATTCACACCATACATTTATTCCTCTGTTATTACACTTTAGACAGTCGTGGCTTCCCCCAAAGAATCCTGGGAAGGGTAGTTTGTGAAGGGTGCTGAGAGTTGTTAGGAGATCCGTATTCCCGTCATGGAGGCCGGGTCTGGCAACCAAAAGGTCTTCTGTATCTTTGAAAGTTGTGCAGGGAGAAGGGAGAATTCCACCTTGTGGTTTTTCCCATTAGAGAGTTGCAAGAACGCCTGCACTTGGCTGACCTTCTCTTCTCGTAAAGATACAGGATCAGTCTCAGGCCATGGACCTGGCAACCCTACATAAGGCAGGAGGTCAACTGTAGTTGGAACGAGAGCTAGTGAGAGCCAGAGCAAATGATAAGCAGAATCAACTAATTCTAGTTTTGTTGTCCTCCTCTCTGCTGAGTTCTGCAAGGAGCAGCACTAAGACTAAGGGGGAGGAAACTGAGCCAGTGATCGGTTGTAAATAAGAAGGCAGACACCTGAAGGCTGACTGAGGTTGGTGAGGCAGTACTCTGTTCACTCTATTCTCCATTGTGAGTACCTCTAATGACAATGATGGCTCTAAGAGGACCCCCCAAATATGCATCTGTTCCTTTGAGGAAAGTGCAACACCATGCACAACTGGTAGATCACCAGGAGCCACTCACCACAGGACCTCCATCTTGTTGGGTTTAGCTTATCTTTTGGCCCTCATCTGGTCTATTAATACATCCAGGTATCAGCCTAGAACCTGCATGGCTATACCTGAATCAGATGTAAGAGAGAAACAAATCAGTGTCAGCAACAGAGCTGAGAGCAGGGAAATAGATGTAGACAGTTCACTGCTTTACAAAATAATGCCTGAGATTCTCTCTCTCTCTCTGAATCAGATAGTATCCTATATGAAAAATGTTTTACATTGAAAAATAGGTGTTTTGATTTTTTAAAACAATTTGTTCAGAGTTTTGTTTTTGCTTCAAGTATTTCACAAAAGAGCCTTTGAATCTGTTGAAAGACATTCATGGATAAAAGAAAAATAAGCTTTGAAAGAGGAAAAGAGAGAAAACAAAAAGACAGGGATAGAGAAGGTTAAACATCACTTATCTGGCTTAATATTCCAATACTCTCTAGAGGGGAAAAGATAAACAGGCTATTTTTGGATGTCGATCATTTCTCATAAAGCTACTGGAAGGAGGTGAATTTTTTTACAACCATTTAATTGAAGTAGCTGCAGATATCTATTGAAAAAGCAATGTTTGATCATCTTTGCTCCTTGCTACATTCAAATCAATAGCGTGCAAGTACAATCAGGGCTACAGACAAGTACTGAAGGCACTTCAGTGTTAGCAGTCTCTGTATTAAATTGGGTGGGTTCCAGCAATCACACTGACACAAAGCTAAATAATGATTGATTTAATGGAGTACGTAAACAGGGAGCCTGGCAGACACTTAGGATGTAGCACAAAAAACTGCAAAATGCAACAGCCCAGGCCTTTCACCACATTCACACCATACATTTATTCCATTATTATTTCACTTTAAACAGTCATAGCTTCCCCCAAAGAATCCTGGGAAATGTAGTCTGTGAAGGGTGCTGAGACTTGTTAGGAAGCTTCTATTTTCCTCACAGAGCTACAGTTTTCAGAGTGGTTTAACAGTCAATCCCTCTTTCCAGAGAACTCTGAGAATTGTAACTCTGTGAGGGGAATAGGGGTCTCCTAATCCTCTCAGTGCCCTTCACAAACTTCATTTTCCAGGATTCTTTGCAGGAAGCTATGACTGTTTAAAGTGGAATAATAGTGTAATAAATATATGGTGTGAATGTGGTCTATGTTTTGTGTTCATCATCTTCAGCACTGTGCTAGGCCTTCCTTTTTTTTTTCAGGACTGTGACAAACAGACCCACCCCTTCTTAAGATCCTCAGAGCCCCAATATGCCTTTTATTTTCAGAGACCACCTGATGAGTCCCTCACTCTATGAGCCAGAGTACTCGTGCCACCATTGAATCCTGTTCATTTAAACTAATTTTCTGTAGTGTAATGGCTCTGCCTATACTTCTCACCCTCTTCCTGGCTCGCCACTGGGGTTAGTTAGTCCCAGACCTTCTCTTATTCTCCATGCTGCCTGCCTTCTCCTCTTCTGCAGTAAGGCTTTTCTGCTCAGTTCCTTCCTTTCCTCTTCTTCTCTGCTTACACCATTCCTTTTGTTTCATTTTTCTATGTCTTTGCCACTTGCCTCCTCACTGAGGGCTTATCCAAATGGAGCGGGATAATCCACTGTTTCCTATTCGGGTTCTCAGCTGATAGTTCTCACTTTGCCTTTCCCCCCTGCTGTTTCTTATTGGAAAAAACGCTTTTTTTGTGGCACAGCGAGATTCCCGATTTCAAACAGCAAATCGCATTTTTGCCGGTATTGGAAGGAGTGGATTTAACCCATGAAAATGTGTAATACCGCGCGACGTCATTTGGATGACTGAAAAATAATAAACACACATAGCATGCGTGTCACACATTTTGTGGGCGTCTGAATGAGCTCTAAGTGATATCAGGAGTGGATTCCCCATTTTACGAACACCCTCCTAATTTGGTGACACTAGTTTTAGGGTTTTTTTTAAAAAAAAGTAGCTGAAATCGACATTGTTGGTTGCTATTCTAGTTTACATAACTATTTATTTTGTCGTTTTTTTTTTCCTTTTTTTATTTCTTTGGACATTGATGTCATTTTTTTCCTTGATAGAAAGAAGAAAAAGAAATTTTTATATATCCTCTAAGTCGTCTGTCATGCTGAGGTGATGATGGCTGTGAACAATTGTTCCTTTTGTTTTCTAAACATACAAAGGAGGAGTTTTCTAAACAAACAAAAATGGGGACTAAAGGAACAGAGTGGGGGACAGCCCAGTATCCTTGTTAGGAGGGGTGGGCAGTCATATTTCTAGGTGGGGCATGGGGGGGGAGAGGCACATAGCACCAGCCAATCTTCCTCTCACTGGTGAAGAAGATTTGAGGGCCAGGCTGGGGGAAGGGAAAGAAAGTGACCTTTCCCCTGAGTCCTCCTCCACCCAGGCATAGCAAGCGCACATGAATGAAGTTTAATCTGTTGAAATGTCTCACTCATTTTTGAAAGATCCCGAGGAATACCAGACACAAAAGCTTGGCTTTGCCTATAGTTACAGTCCTCTTTCACCTGTGGTCTGTCCCTATGTTCTGATTTTTCATGAACTGGACTACTTTGGTAATGACAGTGAACTCCGGAGCTTGGCTTTGATGCTCCATTAGTATTTCAGTTTTAGATTCCATTAAAAAAAAACACTTGTCCATACTACAAGTTTAGGGAAAAGCAGAGAGAAAATACATACTTTAGGATGTGTTTGTTAACTCCTCCTTGAAGGTCCATCCTTCCAGTGTGGTTCCTAATTTTTAGTTTGTCCTTCCTGTTGGACAATCAAGGGAAAAGTTAATGGGTTGCTGTATAAAGGGCTATAGAGGGCGATAAAGGACTGGCTTGTGGAAAACAATTAGATTTTTTTTTACTGGTTGTTGGGTTGATTTTTCTGAGAAGGCTGAGCTGCACATGTTGGGAAAATCAGAGGTCTGAGTTACAGCCTAGATGTCCAGCCAGCCACCTAACTATAGCATGCACAGTAGTGTTTCTATTCATCTGGGTCTGTTTTTCATCCTTTGGTGTCAAGTACTCAAGAAAATGAAGAAAAAATAGCTACTGTGATTGTATGTATAGTGAGTGCTTTAAAAGAGTAAAGGGTAGCCTTTTTTCCAGATAAATGACGTCCCGCTCGTCGCACAGCTGACGGGCGGGGCATAGTTGCAGATGGGGGCGAAGCTGCCGCCTCCATCTTTAAATGGGGCAAAGTCGCACGTCGCACCTATGATGCAAGCGCGACTTGGCTGAAGGGAGGGGCGAGGCTGGAGGGCTTATTTAAGCCCAGCTGCCCCTCCTACCTTCCTCTTTGGAATTGCAACGGCTCGAAGGACGACGACAGAACAGGGCATCGTGTTGGAGAGCAGCGGCCATTTTTCGAAGCCACATGGACGGCGCCTTTTTGCGACGCTTCACAGTCATGGAGGCTACGTTTGTTGGGCCTATTAGGCCTACTTTATTGATCCCTGGGGTGGGAGTGCTTCTGGCTCGGGCCTTTGCAAGGCTGCGTGTTGTGGGGCTGATTAGGACCTTTTAATTTTATCAGCAGGTGACGCTGCAGCATGACCTGCTGGGGTGGGCCTCAAAAGGGGCCTCGCCAGCGGGGCTTGTAAAGGGCATCCAGCACCCCCCCCAGGCAGTTACAGTAGGATGGCACGAGGCTTTTCTTTGAGCAGCACCACGTCTATGCTACTACTTGTTAAATGAACGACACATGCAAATGAATAAAGGGCCTCGTTAAAGGGGCCTAGTCAGCTGGATGTGGCAGCTAGGTGTCCTTCAGCGGCACTGCGTCAGGGCTCCCTAGGCAGTCGGTTAAGCAAGAGCCTACATACATACAATAAAATAAAATAAAAATAGAAGAACACAAAGGAAGGGGAATTAAAGGAATTATAAGGCCAGGGCAGATTGTGGGAGATAAGGTGGCACGGGCCTTTCAATCCCCCCCATACACCTAGGATAAGTTTTTGGTGTAGTGGTTATTAATGTGTTGGGCTATGACCCAGGAGACCAGGGTTCAAATCTTCCCAACAGCCGTGAAGCTCACTGGGTGACCTTGGGCCAGTCACTGCAGGCTCAGAGCAAATTATGGGAGTGGAGTCTGTGCAGGCCTTTCAAGCCTGTCCACACAGGCCCTATTTCCTCCCTTTGGTTGCCAAGGCTGGGTGTGAGTTCAGCCTAGGTAGGGGGCGCAAGACAGTGAGGGATGTGGGTGAGGCCCTGGCAGCCTCTACTGCCCATTGTGCAGGGCTCTTTGGTTAAGCTTATGGCCTTTTGTTAGACCCAGGCCTATCTTAGGTTTAAGGTACTTTATTCTATTAATTTTATTACATGGTGGCTGCTTTGGGGTGGGTGGAGCTCTTTGCTTAGGCTTCTGACTTCTTGCTAGGCCCAGAATATATTAGGTTGAGATAATTAATTCCATTATTATTATGGGGACGAGCATTCGTGTTCACGGTGTTGGGGGTGCGGAGTGGGGCATCTTCCTTCTTGGCCCGTGGTGTCGGCCTTCGCTCCTTGAGTGTCCTCCTTTGGCCCGCGGCGGTGCAAGCGGTCTGGTGCGGTGCCTCCTTTTGGCCGCGGTGTTGCGGTGCGCGGCAGTGCGTGGCGTGCCCCTCTCGGCCTGTGTCATGGGCAGCGGGGTGCTGCACGCCCCTCCGGCCTGCGGTGTCAGCGGTGGGGTGCGGCACACCCATTTGGGCTGTGGCATCGGTGGTGTGGCGGGGCGCGCCCTTTCGGCCACGGCACCAGTGGCGCGGGAGACACGCCCTTTTCGGCCTGCGGTGCCGGCAGTGTGGCGTGGCCTGGTGCGCCCTCTTTGGCCCGTGGTGTTGGTGGCGCGGTGTGGCACCTTTCTTCGGCTTGCGGCAGCGGGTGGCCTGTTTCGACCAGTGGTACCGGCGGTGTGGCGCGGCGTGTCTTCCTGTGACTCACGACACTGGCGGCATGGTGCGGCGCGCCCTTCTCGGCTAGTGACATCAAGTGACAGCGGCGGCGCGATACGGCGCGCCCTCTTCGGCCAGTGACATCAAGTGTGGGACTGTGTTGGTATGCTTGGTTTTGAATGAATGTTGGTATGTATATGTGATTGTGTTTGATGTGAGTGAGTATGTATGTTTGTATATAAGTTTTATTATGTGCCTGGGAAAGAGGCTTTTTCACCAATCGGGGGGACTTGAGGGGGCCCCAATTAGTGTAGTGATGGGCAGAGGGAGGTATGGCGTTGTGCGAAGGACGTGCCAGGTAAGTGGAACGTGGCCCAGACATGTAGTGGCTGTGCCTTGTTCCGGTCTTTCTCACACCCGCAGGGTTGTTGGTTGTCCTCTCAGCCAACTCTCGGATCTCCAGTTGCTGCTTTTAAACGGCAGATCGGTACATAACAAAACCTCCCTCGTCCATGATTTGATTGTGGATGAGGCGGCCGATCTGGCATGTATAACCGAGACCTGGGTGGGTGAGCAGGGAGGAGTTAGTCTTTCCCAGCTCTGCCCACCGGGGTACTTGGTTCAGCATCATGGTAGATCTGAGGGTCGGGGAGGTGGGGTCGCTGTGGTCTATAAGAGTTCCATCTCACTCATCAAGCACCATGTCCATGTAGTTACTGGCCTGGAGTGCTTGCACCTTGTGTTGGGTCAGAGGGATAGACTGGGAATCTTGTTGGTGTACCGCCCACCTTGCTGCCCAATGGCTTCCCTATCTGAGCTGACGGAAGTGGTCTCCGAGGTATTGCTGAGATCCCCCAGACTACTGGTACTGGGGGATATCAACATTCATGCCGAGGCTACTTTATCCAGGGTGGCTTAGGACTTCATGGCTTCCATGACAACCATGGGGCTGTCCCAATATGTTAGTGGCCCAACACATGTGTCGGGGCATACTCTAGATCTTATTTTTGCTACTGGACATGGAGATGATGATCTGGATGTGGGGAGTTTTACATCTCTCCCTTTGTCATGGACAGATCACCGCTTGCTGAAGTTTAGACTCACAGTGGCTTTTCCCCTCTGCAAGGGTGGGGGACCTACTAAACTGGTCCGCCCCCGGAGACTAATGAATCCTGAAGGTTTTCAAAGGGTTCTGGGGGATTTTCCGGCTGATAAGACTGGCGCTCCTGTTGAAGCCCTGGTCGATCTGTGGAATGCGGAGATGACCCGGGCTGTTGACACGATCGCTCCTGCGCGCCCTCTCCTGTGTAGAGCTCATACAGCTCCATGGTACACTCCAGAGCTGAGAGCGATGAAACAAGATAGGAGGTGGCTAGAGCGGAGGTGGAGGCGAACTCCCGACGGATGTAATTATGCGCTGGTAAGTGCCTCTACTAAGCTGTACTTAGGAGCGGTGAGGGAGGCAAAAAAACAACATTTTGCTGCCACTATTAAGTCATCTCTTTGCTGCCCAACGGAGCTTTATAGAGTTGTCCGAGCGTTACTTCACTCTGGCCCTCAGGACATGGTAGGGTCATCGGTGGCCCATTGTAATGAGTTTGCTGGACACTTCCAGAATAAGATCTTATGCATCCGCCGGGACTTAGACTCTCAGTTTATAGCAGTTGATCCTAATGAGGTGTCCGGAGCACAGTCTTGTCATGTTTTATTGGATGAGTTTCAGTTGGTTCAGCTCGAGGACGTGGACAAGGTGCTTGGACAGGTACGTGCAACCACTTCGGTACTAGATCCTTGCCCCTCTTGGCTAATAAAAACTAGCAGGGATGGAACAGCTGGCTGGGCCAGGGAAGTGATAAATGCCTCTTTACAAGAGGGAGTGGTCCCTGGCTGTCTGAAAGAAGTGAGACCACTTCTGAAAAAACCTTCCTTGGACCCAGAAAATTTCAACAGCTACAGACCAGTAGTGAATGTTCCATTCCTGGGCAAGATAAGAACATAAGAACATAAGAAGAGCCTGCTGGATCAGGCCAGTGGCCCATCTAGTCCAGCATCCTGTTCTCACAGTGGCCAACCAGGTGCCTGGGGGAAGCCCGCAAGCAGGACCCGAGTGCAAGAACACTCTCCCCTCCTGAGGCTTCCGGCAACTGGTTTTCAGAAGCATGCTGCCTCTGACTAGGGTGGCAGAGCACAGCCATCATGGCTAGTAGCCATTGATAGCCCTGTCCTCCATGAATTTGTCTAATCTTCTTTTAAAGCCGTCCAAGCTGGTGGCCATTACTGCATCTTGTGGGAGCAAATTCCATAGTTTAACTATGCGCTGAGTAAAGAAGTACTTCCTTTTGTCTGTCCTGAATCTTCCAACATTCAGCTTCTTTGAATGTCCACGAGTTCTAGTATTATGAGAGAGGGAGAAAAACTTTTCTCTATCCACTTTCTCAATGCCATGCATAATTTTATACACTTCTATCATGTCTCCTCTGACCCGCCTTTTCTCTAAACTAAAAAGCCCCAAATGCCTTTCCTCGTAAGGGAGTCGCTCCATCCCCTTGATCATTCTGGTTGCCCTCTTCTGAACCTTTTCCAACTCTATAATATCCTTTTTGAGATGAGGCGACCAGAACTGTACACAGTATTCCAAATGCGGCCGCACCATAGATTTATACAATGGCATTATGATATCGGCTGTTTTATTTTCAATACCTTTCCTAATTATCGCTAGCATGGAATTTGCCTTTTTTACAGCTGCCGCACACTGGGTCGACATTTTCATCGTGCTGTCCACTACAACCCCGAGGTCTCTCTCCTGGTCGGTCACCGCCAGTTCAGACCCCATGAGCGTATATGTGAAATTCAGATTTTTTGCTCCAATATGCATAATTTTACACTTGTTTATATTGAATTGCATTTGCCATTTTTCTGCCCATTCACTCAGTTTGGAGAGGTCTTTTTGGAGCTCTTCGCAATCCCTTTTTGTTTTAACAACCCTGAACAATTTAGTGTCATCAGCAAACTTGGCCACTTCACTGCTCACTCCTAATTCTAGGTCATTAATGAACAAGTTGAAAAGTACAGGTCCCAATACCGATCCTTGAGGGACTCCACTTTCTACAGCCCTCCATTGGGAGAACTGTCCGTTTATTCCTACTCTCTGCTTTCTGCTTCTTAACCAATTTCTTATCCACAAGAGGACCTCTCCTCTTATTCCATGACTGCTAAGCTTCCTCAGAAGCCTTTGGTGAGGTACCTTGTCAAACGCTTTTTGAAAGTCTAAGTACACTATGTCCACTGGATCACCTCTATCTATATGCTTGTTGACACTCTCAAAGAATTCTAATAGGTTACTGAGACAGGACTTTCCCTTGCAGAAGCCATGCTGGCTCTGCTTCAGCAAGGCTTGTTCTTCTATGTGCTTGGTTAATCTAGCTTTAATAATACTTTCTACCAGTTTTCCAGGGACAGAAGTTAAGCTAACTGGCCTGTAATTTCCGGGATCCCCTCTGGATCCCTTTTTGAAGATTGGTGTTACATTTGCCACTTTCCAGTCCTCAGGCACGGAGGAGGACCCGAGGGACAAGTTACATATTTTAGTTAGCAGATCAGCAATTTCACCTTTGAGTTCTTTGAGAACTCTCGGGTGGATGCCATCCAGGCCCGGTGCTTTGTCAGTTTTTATATTGTCCATTAAGCTTAGAACTTCCTCTCTCGTTACCACTATTTGTCTCAGTTCCTCAGAATCCCTTCCTGCAAATGTTAGTTCAGGTTCAGGGATCTGCCCTATATCTTCCACTGTGAAGACAGATGCAAAGAATTCATTTAGCTTCTCTGCAATCTCCTTATCGTTCTTTAGGACACCTTTGACTCCCTTATCATCCAAGGGTCCAATTGTCTCCCGAGATGGTCTCCTGCTTTGAATGTATTTATAGAATTTTTTGTTGTTGGTTTTTATGTTCTTAGCAATGTGCTCCTCAAATTCTTTTTTAGCATCCCTTATTGTCTTCTTGCATTTCTTTTGCCAGAGTTTGTGTTCTTTTTTATTTTCTTCATTTGGACAAGACTTCCATTTTTTGAAGGAAGACTTTTTGCCTCTAAGAGCTTCCTTGACTTTGCTTGTTAACCATGCTGGCATCTTCTTGGCCCTGGCGGTACCTTTTCTGATCTGCGGTATGCACTCCAGTTGAGCTTCTAATATAGTGTTTTTAAACAACTTCCAAGCATTTTCGAGTGATGTGACCCTCTGGACTTTGTTTTTCAGCTTTCTTTTTACCAATCCCCTCATTTTTGTGAAGTTTCCTCTTTTGAAGTCAAATGTGACTGTGTTGGATTTTCTTGGCAATTGGCCAGTTACATGTATGTTTAATTTAATAGCACTGTGGTCACTGCTCCCAATCGGTTCAACAACACTTACATCTTGCACCAGGTCCCGGTCCCCACTGAGGATTAAGTCCAGGGTTGCCGTCCCTCTGGTCGGTTCCATGACCAACTGGTCTAGGGAATAGTCATTTAGAATATCTAGAAACTTTGCTTCTTTGTCATGACTGGAACACATATGCAGCCAGTCTATGTCCGGGTAGTTGAAGTCACCCATTACTACCACATTTCCTAGTTTGGATGCTTCCTCAATTTCATATCTCATCTCAAGGTCTCCCTGAGCATTTTGATCAGGGGGACGATAGATCGTTCCCAGTATTAAGTCCCTCCTGGGGCATGGTATCACCACCCACAACGATTCTGTGGAGGAGTCTGCCTCTTTTGGGGTTTCGAGCTTGCTGGATTCAATGCCTTCTTTCACGTATAGAGCGACTCCGCCACCAATACGTCCTTCCCTGTCCTTCCGATATAGTTTATATCCAGGGATAACCGTATCCCACTGGTTTTCTCCATTCCACCAGGTCTCCGTTATGCTCACTATATCAATGCTGTCCTCTAAGACCAAGCACTCCAGTTCTCCCATCTTGGTTCGCAGGCTCCTAGCATTAGCGTACAGGCACTTGTAAGCAGTGTCTCTCTTCAAGTGTCTTTGGCACTTGTGGTTAGGCCTGTGGTAATTTTGCTCTTCTGAATTTATATCCTGTGCCCCTGCTCTCACAATGCCTACTTCTAGGCCTACCCCTTTTAAAATTTCATCATTTCTTTGGTTTTTATCCCGGGGGGAGGTTTATTCCGAACCGGACCTTTCTCAGCTCCTGTCGGGTTTCCCCCCTCAGTCAGTTTAAAAGCTGCTCTGCCACCTTTTTAATTTTAAGTGCCAGCAGTCTGGTTCCATTCTGGTTCAAGTGGAGCCCGTCCCTTTTGTACAGGCCCGGCTTGTCCCAAAATGTTCCCCAGTGCCTAACAAATCCAATCCCTTCCACCCGACACCATCGTCTCATCCACGCATTGAGACTGCGAAGCTGGGCCTGTCTGGCTGGTCCTGCGTGTGGAACCGGTAGCATTTCAGAGAAAGCCACCTTGGAGGTCCTGGCTTTCAGCATCCTACCTAGCAACCTAAATTTTCCTTCCAGGACCTCACGGCTGTATTTCCCCATGTGGTTGGTGCCAACGTGCACCACGACCACTGACTCCTTCCCAGCACTGTCTACCAAACTATCTAAACGACGGGCGATATCCGCAACCTTCGCACCAGACAGGCAAAACACCTTGCGGTCTACACGCCCATCACACACCCCACTGTCTATGTTCCTAATGATCGAATCACCCACTACAAGGATCCCTCCACCCCCTTGGAATGAGTGGTTGCTGGCCAGCTCCAGGCGCTATTGGATGAAACTGATTATCTAGATCCATTTCAATCGGGTTTTAGGCCTGGTTTCGGCACCGAGACAGCCTTGGTCACCCTGTATGATGACCTATGTCGGGAGAGGGACGGAGGGAGTGTAACTCTGTTGATTCTCCTTGATCTCTCAGCGGCTTTTGATACCATCGACCATGGTATCCTTCTGGAGAGGCTCGTGGAGTTGGGAGTTGGAGGTACTGCTTGGCAGTGGTTCCGCTCCTACTTGGCGGGCCGAGAAGGTAGTGCTTGGGGAACATTGCTCGACACCATGGGTTCTCCAATGTGGAGTCCCGCAGGGATCAGTTCTGTCTCCCATGCTTTTCAACATCTATATGAAGCCGTTGGGTGCGGTCATCAGGAGATTTGGAGTGCGTTGTCATCAGTACACTGATGACACGCAGCTCTACTTCTCCTTTTCATCTTCTTTAGGTGAGGCTGTCAATGTGCTGAACCGGTGCCTGGCCGCGATAATGGACTGGATGAGAGCTAACAAACTGAGGCTCAATCCAGACAAGACTGAGATGCTGTTTGGTGGGTGCTTTCTCTGATCAGATGGTGGATATACACCCTGTCCTGGACGGGGTTACACTCCCCCTAAAGGAACAGGTTCGTAGTCTGGGAGTTGTTTTAGATCCTTCCCTGTCACTTGAGGCTCATGTAGCCTCGGTGGCACGGAATGCGTTCTACCAACTTCGGTTGGTAGCCCAGCTACGTCTCTACCTGAGCAGGGAGGACCTCACATCAGTTGTACATGCTCTGGTAACTTCTCGATTGGATTACTGCAATGCGCTCTACGTAGGGCTGCCTTTGAAGACAGTTCGGAAGCTACAGCTCATGCAAAATGCGGTGGCCAGATTGATAACGAGGACCAAGCGGTCTGAACATATAACACCTGTTCTGGCTCGCTTGCACTGGCTACCAATACGCTTCCGGGCCAGATTCATAGTGTTGGTTTTAACCTATAAAGCCTTATACGGCGTGGGACCACAATACCTGCTGGAACGCCTCTCCCGATATGAACCTGCCCGTACACTGCGTTCTGCATTGAAGGCCCTCCTCCAAGTTCCGACTTATAGAGAAGCTCGGAGGGTGGTAACAAGAACTAGGGCCTTCTCAGTGGTGGCCCCCGAACTGTGGAATAGTCTCCCCGATGAGGTGCACTTGGCGCCGACATTGTCATCTTTTTGGCGCCAAGTTAAAACCTTCCTCTTTTCTAAGGCGTTTTAATCTAATTTTAATTTAGTTTTAAAATTTGCTGTAACTGATTTTAGATTTTTCATTCTGTTATATATGTTCTTGTTGTATTACATTATGGGATCTTATTGTATATATCTGTATTTTTTGTTGTACACCGCTCAGAGAGCTATGCTAGTGGGGCGGTATAAAAATTTAACAAATAAATAAATATTACATGTGGCTTTTGTAGGGTTGGGTTAGCCTTTGCGGCCTTTCGGCCTTCATATTTGGATACTAATGGTGTGCAGAGATGACAGGGTTTGCTAGAACATGTCTAAATCACCATGACTTAGATGACAGTGATCATTTTCCAAGTATCAGTTACACATTCCTATATCAAAAACAAAGCACATGGCATTTGTTATATTTAAAGAAGAACATGCAAACTTCTGCAGGGAATTGAAGGTCTAGCAGATGATAGTGTGGCTGGATGGGTGGATAGGAATAAAGAGGAAAGACAGGCTACTTATCAGGCTCTTCTCTTCATTTCCAGGATCTTATTTTACTGAACCAGCAGCTGCCTTGACAGGATCTTAGATTCTCTTTTTACACATGCTGCATTTAAGCTCCAGGCAGACTCTTCACCCTTTTCTGATGTTTTACAACAATACCAAAACCTCTCTTTGTTAGGATTTCTGATAATAATTTCCTGAGGTCATACATGCATGCAACTTTTACATGGGCCTTATATTCTGATTGGCGTTTAGAAACCTGCTAGGCGACAGCTGCTGCAGTGGGGACTAATATCGGTTACAGCAGTATTTCCTTAGTCTTTTCGCTTTAGGGGAACTGGGTTAGCTGCAATGACCTAGTAGTTGGTAAAGTGTGCTTACTCATGAATGATTTCCTTCCATTTTGCAGAAGGATGTGTGCAACAGCGCGATAGGAGGTGAGAGGCCTTCAAAGGGGTAAGAAGAAGCCCCTAGCGTAAGCTGCTTCGAGACAGGTGTCCCTCCCCAGTTAGACTCAAGGTTCTACAAACTTTGTTTGCAGGCTATCCAATTTAAGGGGAGTTTTGTCTGTGTTACGGTGTTTTCCTTTTGGTTTCCCTATCCCATACTTAAATTCCCAGCTGGCCTTCATGGCCTCCAACTCCCGGCTGGCCTTCATGGCCTACCACCTTCAATCTGTTTTAGTTATGACAGTAATTGCCAGGGACGGATTGTAAAGAGGTGCAGTTGGGCAGACTTCCTGCCCCCCCTTTTTTTGATGCCCCAGTCAGCTATGCCCCTAACAGGCAAATTATGCCTGATTCACCAACAGTCTTATTTACGGGGTCAGGCAGTAACTGGTTCATACCTGATATTCTGCCCCAGTGTTCACCTTCCTGGTTATCAAGATTAACTCTGGGGCACGGGACTGCAGGCTGCAAATGGACAGGCTTTAACTGTTGCTGATCAGGATCCTGGAGTTTTCAGAGGCCGTGAAAGGTTTCCTTTGGCCCTCCAGGTGTTAGGGGTCTTTTACGGGAGTCATGATGCCATGGCAGGGCTTGCACAGCCTTACTACAGGTTCAGGGTCATGGATGCCTTATGCGCCGACCTGGCTGTGTGGGCCTCTTTCCTGCAGCTATGGGCCTGGATTAAGGAAGGGTTAACTATGGGTGTCACCTTTCATTACTTCTTTTGATGTCAACATGGGCAGATGGGCTGATTGACCACGGGCTGGATTTCATAACCCCTTATATTTAAGAACACTAGGATTAGGGCCATGGATTCCATGGCCCCTAGCACGCTAGCCAGCTACCAGAGAGCAAGTAGGGGGTCACCTGCTGAAATTCCTAATGAAAGGCAGGAGAAGGGGCCTGTCAGTCCGAGCACTTCAAGGTAAGCTGGCAGGACTTTCCTTCTTAACTAGGCTTGTGTTTTTTTCCCTATCCACATCGCCCTTTCTCACTGGACATTATTTGGGTCTGGTGGGCCAGTGGGAATACAGTAAGCTCCTCCAGTTATGAAGCCAGACCATGCTAGGCAGTAGCCCTTATGCTGTTTTTTGGAGCTTTTGGGATAGGTGAGGTGGTGGCTGGATCCAAGCAAGACCTATCTCGCGTACCCTCCAGCTATCAGATGTCTTCTTGGAGGGGGGTTGCGCCTGTATCTAATTGAACAGATTTAAGACGGACCAGATATGTATGGTGTGGACCGTACATTTGACCATGGGGTCTGGAGAAGGATATTTATTCACCCATGCAAAGGTGGATCCCCTCACGAAATACCAGTTTTGGGCGCTAGCAAAGCGGGCTTTTACAGGGGCTAGGGCATGACCCCTTAGATTTCAAATCCACTCTTTTGGAATTGGAGCTGCTTTTACAGCAGCAGGTCTTGGGTTTTTTTCCCAGGCGAAGGTGCGGGCAGTTAGATGCTGGTCCTCTGGTGCTTATAAGGGTTATATGCATTTATTCGCCCTTGCAAGCGAGGATCCCATCACAAAATACCAGTTTGAGCTCTCACAAGGCGGGCCTTAGTTTTGGAATCCACTCCTTGGAATTGGAGCTGCTTCTATAGCAGCAGGTCTAGGGTTTTCCCAGGCAAAGGTGCAGGCCGTTGGACTCTGGTCCACAGGTGCTTATAAGGGTTATATGCATTTATTTGCCCTTGCAAGTGAGGATACCCTCATAAAATACCAGTTTGAGCTCTCGCAAAATGGGCCTTACAGGGGCTAGGTCATGACCCCTCAGAGTTTGGAATCCACTCTTTTGGAATTGGAGCTGCTTCTACAGCAGCAGGTCTTGGGTTTTTCCCAGGCGAAGGTGCAGGCAGTTGCATGTTGGTCCTCTGGCTTATACGGGCTATATTTCCCCTTTTTTGGAGGGCCTGGGCATTCTGCAGCCTAACATGTTAAAATTATTTTGACAGGTTGCTGCATTGGGACAGAGCAGACACGCATCCTAATATGTGGCCACAGCATGGTTTTCGGGGCAGCCCGGAGGGCCGTGAAATCGAGCATGGGCTCACAGCTGGGCCTCAGTAGATGGGCTGCAGTACAGCAGCTTGGCCGGAGAGGAATGCGTTGAGATTGGCGCCTACCCACTTTTGTTCCAGCAAGGTGCTGTGTGGACATCTCTGCATGTGGTGGTCATTTACCTCAGTGGTAATGACCTTGGCGTGATGCAGGGCAAGGCCCTCATCGTTCAGGCATGTATGGACATGCAGCTGTCAAGGCAGCAGTGGCCTTTGATATGTCTGATACGATCAGACACGCTTCCACGTCTGATGTGATCAGACACGCTTCCACATCTGATGGACGGAGCATACACGCATCCTTATTTGCGGCCACAGCATGGTGTTCTGGGCAGCTCGAAGGGCAGTGAACTCGAGCGCCGGCTCACAGTTGGGCCTGAGCAGATGGGCGGCGATACAGTGGCTTGGCTGGCGATGAATGCGTTGGGAGGGGCTTCAACCCGCACTATTCCAGCAACATGCGACACGGATTACTCTGCAGGTGCTGGTCATCCACCTCGGTGGGAATGACCTTGGCTTGATGCAGGGTATGGCCCTCATCGTTCAAGCATGTGCTGACATGCAGCTTATCAGGCAACGGTGGCCTGGCGTACGTCTGATGGTCAGACATGCTCCCGTGGAGGGAGTGGCGTGGGGTATGGGATCCAGGGGCTATAGATTGGGCACTGAAGACAGTCAACCGACGGATTCGGTTGGCCCTTCTTCCACATGGTGGGTTAGCTATCCCACCCACGCATTTGGCACTGGCAGGGTGCACTTTACAGGGCAGACGGCGTTCACCTGTCTGACACAGGTAACGCCTTATTTATTGGGGACCTGCAGAGGTGTCTGCGAGAGGTGCTTCTCGGCAGTGGGGTAAAAGGGGACTAAATAGAGATTTGTCCCCTTTTTGTGGCGGGAAGGTGCGGGAAGGGAAATAGTTAAGGACAGCTAGGTGGCCCCCTTAGGCACCTTTGGAGGTGATTGGCGGTTCCGGAGGCCTGTCTGGCAAGGCTTTGCGGCTCGAGGACAGGATATGGGCTGCCTCTGGGGCCAACTTATCTCATCTACCCAAGGGGTATTCAACCCCGGGTGGGGATGCCGTGGGAAGGCCCCCCTACTCACCTACAAGGTGTGGCCAGGGTAAGGGGTAAGCAGATGGGCTTGCTCTTGCCCCAGCAGGGGCTGGTCGCCCAAGAGCTGTATGGCAAGCTACTTGCTTATAGATAGTCCCGCACCTAGATTTTCCCTCTGCAGGTCACTTTAAAATTGGGTTTGTCTGCTGTAATTTAATAAAGTGGCCCTTGTTTAACCCAAGCTGATGTGTCAGTGTCTTATTTTGCCCCTCAACTGCAACTTTAAGTTAGCTCTTTGTTTAACCCTTATCAATAAACACCCAATCCTGCTCTAGTCATTATAATAACTGCAGAATAAACAAACACTTTTGTCTTACGGCAAGCAAACAACATGCTTCTTTATTTCAGTAGAGAACACAACTGAAACTGAAAAGCAGAGAAAAAGAAAGTTCAAGGAATGGAGTCTAACTCTAGTCCTTAATACAAAGTTCTAATAGCTAACTCTTCAAGGGTCATGCTATTATACCGGCTGTTTTTTCCCAGGACCACTTATGTAATTATAGGGTGATTGGGATCATGGTAAATCCACCCTCAGTCAGGGAAAGTCTCCACGGAGCTGGCTTTTGGGGGCTTCTCCAGATGAGGCTTTTGTTGTGCACTCGCCCTGCCTTTTTCACTGAATTGTTCAGGGGATCCTGTTCTTAAATTGTTCCTGTTCTTAAAATAAGCTATCATTCTTTAAATGGAGAGAATGGACATACAATGACAAGTCTGTCATCTCACATATTAAAAAAAAAGACAATTCCCCTTCCCCAAAAAAATCTTGGAGGGGAACACAGCTCGGGGTGTGTGTGTCACCATTTGCTCCAACTGGTTACAGGGCTGGGTGGTGGCAAATAAAGAAGAGGGGAAGTACTCTTTTTCAATCCAGTCAAGACCAATGTTACAAGACTGTGTGTATGTGAATGAGTGAGTGAGAGAGAGTGACCAAGGCCAAAAGGGAAGCAGCCTAGATGCAGAATTAACCAATTTCAGTAATCTAGTCAGATTGCAGGTCCACAACGACACAACTGAGTTCAGAACTTGTGTTAAACAACAACAACAAAAATGACATCACCAAGCCTCTTATTTGGCAGAAGAAATCACTGTATAGTTACCCTTAAGAACAACAGTATACATAACATCTACTCAAAAGTATCTCTGTGTTTAATGGGGCACATAAAGGTAAGAAGGTGCAGAATTGTAATTTTGGCTTTCTTATGAGCAAGGGGAAGAATGGTTCTGTAACTGAAGAGAGGCAGAGAAATACATCAACATTGATTTAAACTTGAGGATGTTAAAGGCTAATAACAATAACAATATACAAGTAATTAAATAAAGATTATCAGATAGCATTACAAAATCTGGATAGTTGTTGCAGTTGCTTTGATGTTGGGCTGGGGGGAACGGAGCATGTTTTGCAGTGGCAGTGGCAGATGGAAACTTTGCCTCATCCGAGCAAAGCCCCTGAGGGGATAAAACACATCTGCCTGTAGAGCCCATACAAAAAGGAAAACACAAGAACATTATTTACGCAAAGACCTGCCATTGAAAAAAAACCATGAATCGAATTGTGGTTTGTTATGCAGAATGCGAAGAGCAATGAAATGGGAGAAAGACTACACATCAGGATGGAAACTGACAATGTTATCACCGGTATATCACCAACTCTCTCAGGCCTGCTATCAGGCTGTGGTCCTTTTTCTGTCTCTCTCTCCAGACTTCCCTTCCTTATTCCCGCAAAGCAAGCCTCCTTCCTAGGTCAAAGGTACAAGTCATAGCAAGTGCTGTTGAGAAATGTAGTCCTAAGACCACACAGTCCCATTACATTACAGCATATGCCCTATAGTATATCCCACACATTGGAGCTAGTTTATACTCTGATATCATGTGGTCCGCATTGCCCATATCATTGGATGTTGTTGGAGGGAAAGCAAATATATTATACCAGGATGTGGGATAAAAGAAGAACCACTAGCTTCCCATTTCTTTGCAGGCCCTGTATCAATTCAGAACTATTGTAGGGCAGCATGTCCTGTTACTGCATGTTCTCAGTCCCACAATTAATTAATTAATTTAATTTATATCCCGACCTTCCTCCCAGAAGGAGCCCAGGGAAGCAAACAAAAAAACTAAAAGCACTCTAAAAGCACTGCACAAAAACATGCAGGGATGCCCATGTATTCAACCAACACACGCTGGCCATGGGGAGATCACAGTACATGTTAGATTATTCACTAATAGGCAAAAAAAGCTTGCGGTTTAAGAACATACCTATAGCCAGCAGATATTTCTATCAAACTTTAAAAAGCAGGGAAATTGGGCGGGTATAGTGAATGCACCAGGGAAACAGGAGACCTGATCTCCTCTCTGAGATATTGGACTGCCCTACAAATTTGTCAGCCCAATCCAGTGGGACTGATGGGAGTTGTAGTTCAAAAAAGTAACTTTTCCAAGCTCTGCTAAGTTCACAGTTGAAACCCACAGAAATCAATGGATCCAAAATGCATAGCTAAATGATTTTGTCCCAATGATTTCAGTGAGTCTTGGCTGCACTCCTATGCACACAGTGGTGAACACTCCCATTACTACTGGGAATTAGGCCACATCTGTGGCTTACATTTAAAGCACTATGATACCACTTTTAACAGTTGTGGTTTTCCCCAAAGAATCCTGGGAAATGTAGTTTGTTAAGGGGTGCTGAGAGTTGCTTGGAGACCCTTATTTCCCTCACACAGCTACAATTCCCAGAGTTCCTGGGAAGAGAGATTGATTGTAAAACCACTCTGAAAATTGTAGCTTTGTGAAGGGAATAGAGGTCTCGTAACAACTCTTAGCACCCTTAACAAACTACATTTCCCAGGATTCTTTGGGGGAAGCCATGACTATGAGAGTAGTATCATAGTGCTTTAAATGTCTGGTTCAGATGTGACCTTACTTCCAAACAAAAAGTGCATGGGATTAACGATGGAAGGTCTGTCAACTTCTGTCTTCTCAGTTTCTCATTTTTCCAGTCTTAAATTCAGTTCTCCACATTTCTGCAGCAATTTGTGATTTTTTTAAAAATCCCCATGAAAACTCTTCAATATGTTAGTGCTGATTTATCCTAACACACACATTTTGTATGCCATTTTGACTAATGTACACATATTTGTAATTTATCCTGATATAAACTATTTTATGTTATTTTCACTAATATATTCATTTTTATCCCACTTCCCCCTAACTTATGCATTCTTTGGTTGGAAAATTGCATTGCAAAATTCAGATAAGTGTGAATTGTGAAAGATGGCTGTGTTTCCATTCTCATAATTTTGGAAAGTGTGAATTTGATGGATTCACCTTTAAATGTGAACTGAATTGAATTTCTCCTCCATCCCTACATAGGATTGAGCTGTTAGTCATAAGTTCAAATAGCTGTTGCCTTTTAACTGTAACTTTGTCTTGCACCCTTTTTAAGTTGGTAGTAGTATGAAAATTCATTCTAAAATGAATATGCTATTATTTCCTTCACTCTCACAATTCTGAGGCCATTGTTTCCCCCCCCCTTTTAGCTAATTTAGGGATTCCATTTCAGTGGCTCCTCTGTTTAACTCATTAGTAAATTGAGTCCCTAGGGGAAAATATCAGATGACAGTGGAGGTGATATCTGACATTAACCAAATGCCATATTTTGATAGAAGCACTCAAATTAATCTGAAATTGCAGCATGAGCAGAGTCCATTTCCTAGGAGGTAGAAAATACAAAGGCAGTCTGATGACATTTTGATTATGGTCTCAAGTCACACAGACCTTACACAACCTCCCTTCTTTCTGCATATAATTACACTCCACCATTGCCTTTATATCAAGTATCTTTTCACACATCCTAGTTGGTCCAAAATAAGAGTGCAAGATTGTTAACTGAGACTGGGAGATTCAGTCATATTATGACAATGCTTTATCAGCTTCATTGGTCCCCAGTCCACTTCTGAGCCCCATTTAAAATTGTGGTCTTAACCTTTAAAGCTTGTAATGGCTTGGGACCAGGATACCTGAAAGATCATCTTCTTGCACATATACCTCTTCGTGCCTTGAGTTCTTCTTCATGGGCCCTGCTCTGGATGCCCTTTGAATGAAGGGGCTGAGTGGCTACCAGCAAAATGAGAACTGAGCATGCTCAGTGGACCCAGAATGATGATTGTTGGGGGAGGTGGTGAATAGAATGGAATAAACTGGAAGATGATATGGAACACACCACATTGCAACATTTTGTTGCAGGTCCTACTTGTAGGTTATGAATCACCATCTTCACCAAAGGAAAAAGGAGGTTGGGCTCTTTTAACATATAGATATATATGATGAAGGCTAGTGTGACTCCTCCAAGCCCCCATACAAGCAAAAGAATTTTAGAAAATCCTATGATCATTGCATTCAGTTGTGACAAAGTACTACTCTAAATGTTTACTTTCAAGAAAGGGTGACCCTCCAGATCTTGAATTCCAGGTCCCAGCAGCCCCAGCCAGCATGGCCAATGGTCAGAGATGATGGGAGTTGTAATCCCCCAACATATGGAGGGTCATAGATTATCCACCCCTCCCTTACAGTTGCCTGCTTGTGACTGCAGTTTGCCTGGTGCTGTGGCTGTCACCTGGCCACATGAAGAAACATTGGGGATAAGGGCAAGATATGAGGGAAAGGCTAGAGTAGGAGCCAGGAGACGGCAGTGGATGGGATGGAGACTATAAAGATATAACCTTGGAAAAGTAGCCACACTCCAGAGGTGTGGGGTAATTAACAGCAAGGTACAAAAGGAATGGTGATGGAGAACCCCTAAGGGGTCCTGGCCCCAAGCAATTAGGGCCCCTGAAAATTGATTAAGGAAAAATGGATTTCTTTCCCCTTATTCACATACAGCAGGCATTAAAAGCAAAACCCGTGTGTCCAGGGAAGAGCAAAGAGGTCAACGTCACCTCTCTGCAAAATTCCTGAGCAAATCACTCCGAGCCAAGAAATGACTAGAAGCGTGACGGAACATCATCAATTTAGTATTGTTTAAGATTAATATATTTTTGCTATTTGATCTTGAAAACAGGGGTTTCTGAGCTCTCCTATTGAGAAGCAAAATACTTCAGTTAAAAGAAATCTTTATAAAGGGAAATCTAAGTAGATAGAAATTTTAGCTTGATACTAATTTTATTATGGCATGATGTATTCCATAAAATCATTAAGTGTGTTCTTGAGGTAAGGGGTATTTTGAGATGGGCTGCCTTTCTGCATTTCACTGTGTTTTATGGAGAAGTGGCTGGCTCAGATTTGCCCTTTTCCCTTCCTGTGTTCCCTAATCATTCTTTATATTGTATTATGAGGCTTTTGGTTATAAAATGGTGAGTTAAAATTAATCTTTCTTTATAGCTAGGTAGTAGTAGGAATTTGTACATGGAACTCTCAGTCACTCTAGGGAGAGCCAGATTTGGCTTGTAGTCATGGCTTCACCCAAGGAACATGCTGTTTTGTCCTAAGAGATATTACTTGACCAGCTTGAATGATCAGGAGCCATGATAGAATGGAATGTAAATGGTACATATGGGTTTCAGAACAGTACAAGATCATCAGTAATATATGACAGTAGAATGGTGAGATCTGAGAAAGGGGACAGGTTGACATCACTGAACACAATGGGAGATGGGGGTATGAATACATGTATTCATTTTAATAAAGTTATCTGGTTGGTTGGAAGTGTTTCAAGAGAGAAGAAACTGTTATGTTACGTAGAAAAGAATTTGGGGGATTGGTTAAATCATTGTCACATGTTGTAATGGTATCCTATAAAACATCTGTGCATACTATATTTCTTTACAGTCCCTCTCAGATTTTCTGATGGGCTGTCCTTGCATATGCTTGTTTTTTTAAAATGAAGGCCTACTTTTTTGTTCCAAGCCTGTGTCTTCAATTTTATTCAAGGACCACCAGCAAAGATCCCACAGGAGAAAATAACAATTTCTCCATCAATGGGAGAGGAAGAAAGTGGGTGGAAAGAATGAGCGAGGGATAAATAGGAGATGGTAGATAGAGATAGAAAGGAGGAAGGTGAAGAAGGAGCAGAAAGTCAAAGAATAGGCTCCTGTTCCCAGAAGAAGTGCATATGCTGAAGCTAGCTGGGCTCATGCCAGGAGGAAATGCTAAAGAGGAGGATAGTACAGGGAAAGAGCTGGCCTGGAGAGACACCATTGCTAGAAACACAGCCCATCTGTGGGACTGAAACAACAATTCCCCCCCAGGGCTTGAAAGAAACACAAATCTTCAAACTATGGCTTGTATCCAAACCAAAGTAGTGCTAAGTCACTTGTTCCATTAGCTCAAAGATTTATGCCAGCACAAAGGAACTTTCCCCCTCCTCCCCCTAAAGTGCACCCTTTAAATCTGTTCTGGGTTCCCCCCCCAACCCTCCAGGTGTAGGGAGGGTGAGGGCTGCATGCGGTGGGGGAGAAGAGGAGCGTTCCATTGCACAAACATAAATCTTTGTGCTAATGGAATCCTGCTCCAAGACTCTGGGGGAGCAACTTCTTATGCACAGCAGAGACGACGTGCCACTCATCATCGTCAGTGTGTCTCTAACTGAAAGCAATCAATTTAAAAAGGAAGTTTATTGTGCACCATTCTAGTTTGCGAGACAGGCCTCTTGAAAAAGAGATGAGGGCATAAATGGAGACATACAACTTCCCCCTAGCCCCCGTGAGTCTGGAAAGGACACTGCCTCATCTTCAACACTGCCTGATTGTATCATTATTACAAGTGGTCTGTTTAAATAAACTTCTCTATCTATCTATCTATCTATCTATCTATCTATCTATCTATCTATCTATCTATCTATCTATCTATCTATCTATCTATCTATCTATCTATCTATCTATCTATCTATCTATCTATCTGCTGTCTGTCTGTCTGTCTGTCTAATTTTTCAGTGATAAAAATGGAAGTCAAAGAGATGGAGTGGTGATGACAATCCAGTGAAGTCCTGGTCAGCAACTCATTTTCCAGGAGTAAAACAGTGTGGTGGGCTTCGGTCCTTCTTCCATCACTCAAAGGAGATTGTCAGCAAGTTCCATTGCCACGAACACTAATCTCTCCACGTGTCTCTTGTACAAGACTCCAAACTAGGACTTAGACATATTGCCTCCACTCATCATTCCATAGTTAAACTATGGAATTCTCTCCCAGAAGAGGCACTGATGGCCACCAACTTGGCTGGATTTAAAACAGGATTAGACAAATTCATGGAGGATAAGGCTATCCATGGCTACTAGCCATGATGGCTCTGCTCTGCCACAACAGTCAGAGGCTGTATGCTTCTGAAAACCAGTTGCCAGAAGCGGCAGGAGGGGAGAGTGTTCTTGCACTCAGGTCCTCCTTCCAGGCTTCCCATGGGCACCTGGTTGGCCACTGTGAGAACAGGATGCTGGACTAGATGGGCCACTGGCCTGATCCAGTAGAATCTTATGTTCTTATGTTCATGGTAATACCCTGTTTACAAACTGTCTCCATGTACAGACTAAAACGCATGGAGAGGGAATAGGACTGGGCAAGTGGCAGGGCAACTGGTACTTGTCAGGGAGCCAGAATGACTTCTTAGGGGGTCTCCAGTTGATTATACTTACACTATGACCTTATTTTCCATTATTAGCTACCCCCTTTCCCCACCAGTTAACCAAGGTTTGTTCTACCTATAAGCATTTTCATTCTTCATTTTTTTGTATTATTTATAGTTTTAAAAGTTATATGGATTGATGCACAGCCTTTTAGCAAAACCTCTCTTAAGACAGCTTGCAAAAATATAAAAACCACAAAAAGTATCAATAACAACAAAACTGCAATAAACTGAAAATCATATAAATGATCACAACAACATGACTTGTAGCCAACTAAGCTCGTTGTTGGTTGGCTGTTGCCACTTGTTGGAACATGGTTGAGGGTTTCTTGGCAGGATTTCCTCAGGCTCCTGCAGTCAGCAGTTCAGGTACCCAACTGATGTTCCTTCATGTGAAACAAATCAGCACAAGTAGAACATTTGAAAAATGAAACAAATAAAATAACATGTTTGAATCAGTGCCTTCATTTTGCCACTCACATCATGTAGATAGAAAACTCTACTGTTTGTCCCTTCTTGTCTTCCATAAATTCATTTCTGCAGTAAGAGCAGTGCTCTCTTTTATGCAGAATTCAAGCACTGAGAAATGATCATAATTTTAGTAGGCACTATCTAGGGTTCAAAGTTATTTTCAATTTTTTGTTACATTTTAGTTTCAGAATTATAAGGGGGCATACATTCTTCCTTGGAGCTATGAGGCAGCTTTTTGACTTCCTTCACCACCTTCAAAATGTTTTCTCATGTGAATCCCCCCCCCCCAAACTTTCACTAAGCAAAATATTTTCAAGTGAGCTCGGGCTGTTTTGGAAATAAAATTCAGGACAGCTATGCTCTATGCACATAGGCTGCCTGTGCAAACGGGAACCCTGAGAAGGGCAGGGTCCATGGATAGCCTACACACACAAGCTGTGTAGGTTCCTTTTTTTCCAGATGTACACCAAATACATGAACATCAGGAGTTTGGGCCAACGGAGTGGAGAATGTCAAAGGCAGGTCTAGCAGTCCCTGTCCGGTTCTCCCTCTATGTGTTTTAGTCTGTGCATGGAGGCAGTTTGTGAATAGGGTATTGCCACAGAATGATGAGTGAAGGCAATGCTTCCTAGCAGGAGTGTAGTCATCCCGGGAGGGGGGGGTTAGACTCCTTACTTTTTTCAGAGCTTAGAAAAGTTACTTTTTTGAACTTCAACTCCCATCAGCCCCAGCCAGCATGGCCACTTTTCCAAACAGTCACTTTTCCAAGCCCTGACTTTTTAAGGAGTCAGGTCTCAGTTGGGTCCCTATGTCTCCAGCATCCTATGAGTTGATCAGCATGAGGGGGGAGCATGTTAGCCACTGGGAAGAATATTCTTCTTGCTTCCTTGCTTCCTGGAGTCAATCAGAGTGAAAGGAGTTCTTATTAGTTCCTACTTCAAAAAGCCATCCTTTCAGTGTTTTACTGTGCTTCCCCCACCCTCTTGGAAAAATTCCTGTGGATGCCCAAGTTGTGGAGAGTGAGAATTCTGTAACTGCAGATGACGATACAGTGAATCCTGATGTTAGCATCCCATCTACATCATCAAGCAGTTTGGTAGCAGCAAGAGTTAAATGTCTAGATCACCCTTTCCCAACTACTGGATCCCCAGATGTTGTTGGACAACAATTCCCATCATTCCCGATCATTGGCCATGCTGGCTGGGGCTGATGGGAATTGTAGTCCAACATCTGGGGATCCAAAGGCTTGGAAAGGCCGGTCTAGACAGTAAATTCAGTAAATCAAGCAATATCGCTAGCAGTAAGAAAGGACAGTCAAATGGTGATCATAATAGAGAAGCAGAAAGCAGTGTTCAAGCCTGGCCAGATTATTCTATAATGGTAGAAGGTTGTATAATTTTAGAAGGGGGTGTGGTTTTAACTATCATGAAGGGACTCTGAACGTCTGAATTTGCTTTTACATTGCTGCTTCCTAGACCCCTATTGGGAGGAAGGGCGGGATATAAATCTAATAAATAAATAAATTTGCATTATACATTTAAAGCACTATTATACCACTACAATCATGGCTTCCCCTAAAGAATCTTTGAAACTGTAGTTTGTTAAGGGCACTGAGAGTTGTTAGGAGATCCCAATTCACCACACAGAGCTACAATTCCCTGGGAAGAGGGATTGACTGTTAAACCACTCTGAAAACTGTAGCTCTGTGGGGGTCTATAGACAGATAGATGGCATGATTCTCCTTTGAATGAATAGTGCAGATGGGACCCTAGTGTAGAGCCTTGTGCAGATAGACAGAGGGCTTATCCAAACGGAGTGGGATAATCCACTGTTTTCATATCCGCTTTGTCAGCTGATAGTCCTCACTTTTCTCCTTTTTGTTCGCTGTTTCCCAATGGAAAAAAATGTCCCAATGAAATTCCCGATTTCAAACAGCAAATCGCATTTTTGCTGGTATTGGAAGGAGCGGATTTAACCCGCGGAAATGCGTGACACTGCGCGACATCATTTGGACGACCGCAAAATAATAAGCACACATAGCGCGCGTGTCACACATTTTGCAGTCGTATGGATGAGCCCCGATAGATTGCTGCTGCCAGTGATATCTGTATTATGAAACAAGTGTCAGCAGCGGTGAAAAAAGGTGAGTGGGGGAGGAGTTGGTTGTGTGAAAAAAAATCCTCCTTGCACTAGCCCCACTTTGTGGCAAAGTTCTGCAATATATTTTATTGGTGGCTCTGCTCAACACAGAACTGAACTGGAAGAATTGACCTCAGTTGGAGAAGAAAACCCCCCAAGAGAACTGTGTTAAAATATTAGCAAAGGCATCCAAAATTAAAGGGAGAGGGAGGAAATCGACGCTACTTTCCAAAAGCAATCATGAAAAGAGGAGTCAAACATTTTGGCCTTCTGTTGTAATAAGACGCTGCAGGAAACCAAATTGATTTTCTTCTGCCTCTATTTTGCACCTTTCCAGCTGGAAAGAGACAATGAGGAGAAAGGGGTAAAAAAAAAGATGGTGCTAATGAGAGTGAACAAAGACATTCCATTCAAATATGAAATTCCTTCACTGTTACCCTAAGCATGCGGCAAATAAGAAGTAACAGGCTTAAGAAACACTGTGAAATTAAACTTTATAGGATTACGCCTTTGTGAAATATGCAGCAGCTGCCACACTGAATAAATGTATGATTTTCATTATATTTTTATTGCACATTTAAGGCACATTAAGGAGCAAAAAGGAAAAAAGAAAGGGAAACTTATTAGATTTAGTAAGTAATCACATCAGTTTTTATGTACAGGGATATTTCATGAAAAGAGAGAACTATGTACCTCAGCTGTCCTTGTGGGCTCTTCAGTGTCATTTTTCCTTGGGAAAAATATTAATAGATGTTTTGCAAGGTTTGTTTTTCTACTGTATGCACATTTTGCTTGTTTTATTATACATTCTTATAAGCAGGCCCATTTCCCTTTGCAGCAATCTGGTACAGCAGCTAGGAAAATATATTGCTTTATCTTTCTCCCTAATAGATGGACATTGCTTTATCAGACTTATGCGTGTGTCACCTTTTACAGATGTATCCACTGCAGCCCCTGTTACCTGGCACCTAATAGCTGAGGGATTTCAGGACTCCAAGTGGTGTAGGAGCATACAACCAGGAGGAAGGGTAATATCAGGAATTAGTACAATGCAATTAAATGCAGTTAAGGGAAGGGTTTCATTTGTAAGCAAATCGCACTGTCATTTATTCAATTCCTTATACACTTTCCCTTAATATGGTTGCATTCTCATAGGCGCTGAGGAAAAGATCTCAGAAAACTGGACTTTCCAACTTTCTCCCGTGTTGTTTGCTTGCCCTTTGTAACCTGACACCTGCTCTCCATATATCCATCTACTGCAAAATCTCAGGATAAATGGAGCAGCTTATATCAAAGTCCAAAGGTCATTCTCAAGCATCTTATCTAGTATCCTCCATGAGGATCTAACAGTCCTGCTCACTGTGACCTTTACTGGAGATGTTTAGAACAAGTGGATAGTTTCATTTGTTATTTTTTTCTACAATGTATATGCCACTTAACACCGTCGTCTCTAAGCGGTGTACTTATAAGGTTACAAAAGATTAAAATCAGTTAAAACAACCACCTCATCAGTCTTGGCTGATGTACTGTGTATTGGGTTGGTATAACTTAAGCTGTGACTTTTGGACTCTCCATCCATCATTGCTTCTTTTTTCCAAGCTTGACAGTATCTACTTTATTTTACTCTGTGTACAACTATGGTGGTGTGATGTGTTATGTTTATTTAACAACTGATTTCTAGCATCCTAAGAAGTAAAATTATGGATCAATTTTGTGATTTCCATTCTCCTCTTATAGGCATTCCTGTATAGCACATAGGGACTGTGGTGATAGGCTGCCTGGTTTCATCATAATCTCTTCAGATATTTTGCGTGAAACAGAAAGGTGTATACCTCAAGGTGTGTTTTAAATGTACTTGTATCTAAATTAATTATGATATTCAAGTTAAGAATCACTTTCTATGGTAGTCCTTTTGACTCCAAATACATAAGCTGAGTTTTACAAACGTGTGATCTTTTGAAATGATTGAACACTACAAAACTCGTCTAGAAATTTACTGTATTTGTGTTTCTCAAATTTTAGAAACATATGTAGGTGACAACTTATTTTAGCATGCACTTCTCATGCATTTTGACCTACTAAGGATGATTTGTGTGTAGAAACAAGCTTCTCTGCAAGGATTGCTCTTCTGAAGGTGACATTTAATTGTGAGAAGTAGAAACTAACAATTGAGATTTCATTGCTACCAATGCATATCTATTGTATATTTTGGAACGTTGTTCAGTGGCTATGCATTTGGACACCTCTTAAGGTATTGTAACCACATTTTGCATGATGGTTCCTGAGATCAAGGAACAGGCTTTTGTCTGTGTTTGGATACAGTTGGATACCATTTTGAATCAAGATGGTGGACTGAACCTTTCAAAACTGCACTGATTGTTTTGTTTCTTAGAACTCCTAAGCAATGCCAGGTGTGAGGCTGTGAGTTATCAGCTGTTTGATAATGTCAATTACAATTGTGTTTATCACCTTTCCAGAGGGACCAATACCAAGCATCACTTCCTCTACTCCAGCAAGTGATTGGTGCTGACCACTGTTTAGTGAAAGATATTCATATGCAGCAGCATGGACACATTTTATTACTATATGCAAATATTTCTAGTTAAAAGGCTGTGGTGGTCTGGCTGGCTTTCTCTTTCATCTCATCTTGAGCAAGTGAAGCAACAAAAGACTGAAATACTTCAAATATAACTGAATTGTTTCAAAAGTTGGTTGGAAAATATGTGACAAAATAAGGGATGAAGAAGATAACTTTTTCTGTTAGCTACAAGTAAATTTGACATATAACTAGAGATATGCAAGATTTTCCCCAGTGATGGCCATCATTGGCATAGGGCATTTAGCAGCAAAAGTGGATGTGTAATTTTTCATAACTAGAGGGTTTTATTCTCTGTATTCTTCAGATTCTGAGTTGTAAAATAGACCAACCAGCTTTCTATTGCACACAGTGCCAGAGGGTTTCTCATCACCATACCTCATTCAAATAACTGACCCCTTTGCTGTTGATCCTAGTAGTGTCTGACAGTGACTATTGCTCAACAGACAGTTTCCCACTAAAATAGTTATTGGTTACAATTGCACATAATACTAGGCAATTGTGTGTCCATTCTGTGCAACTGCCTGAATTGCATAGCATCTTGATCAAGCCATCATTTCTTTTTTATTTTCTTTTGTGGACCTCTAGTAACTGTTTGGACTCCCAGAGGGGTAGCCGTTTTAGCCTATTGCAGCAAAAACTAGTGCCACATTAAAAACTAACAAAGTCCACTTCAAAAACGCAGTTATCCAAAAATAAAAATCAGTTATCCAAGAATAACTGTTTTAATGTCCTTTGGAAATCCAGAACCCATTTTCAGACTGATGACTATGCAACCCTTGCTTGAAAAAGGAAAATCATGGATATTTCTTGCCGCTGTAAATAACAAGACTAGTCTAACACAGAGGTAAATGCAGTTGAGATGATGTATCTGGACAGAAAGGCTTTTGACCTAATCCCATATGACCTCATTTAAAAGAGCTTCAAAAAGATGAAGTAGAAGGGTCTACTATATGAAGGATAATAGTAATGAATAGATCAAACATCAGACTGGGAAGATATACCAGGGCTGGGTCTGTTGCTTTTCAACATCCTCACAGACAGTACATTTATCAGATTTTTCAGAGGCTATAAAACACAACTTGCTGGATTAGAGAAGGAAGGGCCTGATAGATCATATAATATCACATCTGTAGGCAGCTTATTCAGCTGGTGAACTGCTCTTGTAGTTGGGAGGCTTTAGGAACAACATGAGAGCTAACCGGATTTTCTGCTGCCCATCAATATTACAGCTGAGCCCTGCCACCTCTCACTTTAGACAGAAAAATGAACTTTTTATGTGCACGTCAGAGCTCCTGCACTGGTTTTGGACTGCCTGCTCTCTGAGAGTGAATCTTTTATGATGCCAGAGGACAGTGGAGGTGCCTAGCCTGGCCTGGTCCTCTGAGAACTTAAAAGTTTACAACTCTTTCTCACTTTGTGGATCTGCAAAAACAAAACAAAAATTCCTCCTTCGTATTGCATTTGTGCAAAGGCAGTCTGCCTGGAAACCAAACCAGGCTGGCTTCCAGGAAGGAGATTTGCTCATCAAATGATTTGAGAAGCCTGCATATTCTCAGAGTGCTGGGTACAGTAAATCATATAGCTATATATCTGGTTTGTTCATCTGGGCTGGGGTGGGTGGCCTGGGAGAGCAAACCTTATAGGGAACACAGTACGTAGGAAGGAGAGGTTGATCATTTCCCTTCCCAGCATGATTGGAATCATTCCCCTTCCCCATGCAGAGCTAGAAGCCTTATGGGGGAGGGACTCCTCAAACATAAAGAAAAAAATAAGATCATGTAGTGGTGATCTGTTTGAGGTGATCCATTACCTAGTGATCCTGGGAGCCTTTAAATTCGATTTCATTCTCACAGAAAGACACTGGTTACTCTGTTCTTAGTTTCTGAGGGTAGGCAGTGAAGACCCAGGTTCCTGTGGATGTAGATAGGGGATGTAAGTAGCATCTGCCTGGCTGCTATGAATTAGCCAGCAGGACAGTATCTTTTTGTATTCCTCACTAACAAAGTGTAGGGGTTCCTATATGGATGTTCTCAATGGATTCTCTCCCATCTAGGCACTGACCAGACCTGACCCTGCTTAGCTTCAGCAGGGTGCTGGCCTCACGTGCCTTCAGACCATACCCTGGGAGATTGGGATGTATGCTCATTGTCATATAATTCATGCTCCGGGTATAATGTAACTCCCATGTAAGCTTTGTGCAAGCAAATCAGGATGAATCTCAATAAGCTGATGCCCAATATAAACAATACTATATAAGGTGCAACACAGCATCATTAACTAAAAGCAGAGTGATGCTATCCCCACTCTCCAGTCTGTTCCAAAACCCATTGCTAGCCGTACCCATTTCCTGATCTGTGCTCAGTTCCTCCCCCCATCACTCTGCTCCACTCTCTCCCTTCTCTAGCTCAAGGGAAAACGCCTGGCACCAACATTGTCCACCAGGCTAAGACATTCCTGTTTCCCCAGGCTTTAGGTTCTTAACTTAGATAGTGGGGTGGAGTAGGATTCATCTATTCTATTTGTATGGTCAAATGAATTCCTTTAGAAATGTTTGCTTTATTGTATGTTTATTCTATGGATCTGTTTTCAATAGTTGGCAAGTTGTTTGATACTTTTATACATTGAAACATTTTTTGTAGAAAGTGATGAATAAATGCAAACAAACAAACAATTTAAAAGCTTAGTTTTCCTTCCCCATCTTCTCCACTTTCCTTCCAGGATCACCGCTCAGCTTCATTAAGAACAGGTTACAAATCATACACATCAAATTGGATGCCCTTTGCCACTCATTGGTGGCCCAAAGTATATGGGGCATGAGGAGATCTGTGATCAGTTCTCTGCAAGCTCTGGACCCAGTACCTGAGGTCTGCATTGTGCCCACACTAGGAATAAAGAGGTGAGACACTTTCGTTGGCTTAACAAGGGCCACAACTTTATTAAACATTATAGAGACAATCTACATGAACCCTATCAGCAGTGCTGGATCTGGCTATGGTGGAAGCCACCTAAGTGACTTGCTCCAACTAGGCTAACTGAAGGTAAGCCTGACCCTGCCGAGGCAGAAGCAGTGTACTACCTATTTTTGTTCCAGCCAGCCACACCTTTAAGTTGCAGAGGGACACCCATCTGAGTCACTACCCCCCTCCAGTCCCAAGAGTCTGACCGTGCAAAAGAGGTTCCTTTCCCTGTCTCCAGGTCCCAAGACAAGGGAATCCCATTTTGTTTTGGTGATGCCTCTTGGTGCTTACACAGCCCTCTGCTTGGAACCACCTTCCTACATTGCCCTGTCATTATGACCAACCATCTGCCCATTTAGGAAGCATCACACTAGTATGAACCCTCCCTGCCTGAATAATGAAGCAGGGGAGGTGGGAGAAAACAAACCCTGCTTCTCAAGTGCTAATCTCATCCACAGGCAAACACACTGAAATAAAATCTTGTATTTAGTTGCTCTTCAGTGCAGGTTTCTGGCTTGCTCTCTGGTACGGCTTCCTGCTTGGTTGTCTGGTTTTATTGCTCTTCATTCCTCATACCTGGCTTATTTCCTGGTCCTGTTGCCCACTTTGCCCTGGGATCCTGGTGGCTCTTTGGTCTGCTGCTAAGACAAAGAGCTAACCGCCTGCCTTGTGACATCACACCACCTGAGCTACAGGCCTCACATCATGCTTGGCATGCATGCATCGCCTCTGTCTGAGACTGGCCGCAATGCTGCCCCACCTCACACTGCTTTGTGCAGGGGAAAGTGGCAGAATGCTGTCAGCGAGGCTGGTTGTCGGGGCTGAACTGGGGGCAACATCCTGGAGCAAGCCAGAAGTCCAGACCAAAATAAAGAAAATTCTAAGGGCCGTATCCAACCAACTTGTTTCATCAGTACAAGGATTTTATCTTGTGCAACAGAACTCTCCCCCTCTCCTTCCCGGAAAAAAATTAAGGGAGGTGGGCAGAACAATCCATTGCACATGTGGAAATCTTTGGACTGATAGAATTGGTTGGATACTGCTAGGAATGGAAGGATTGGTCAATTTCATTTCTCTCCATTTTTCATCTTTCCATTCTGAAGTTCAGTTCTCCACATTTCTGTAGCAATTTGCAATTTTTAAAAAAAATCCTCATGAAAGTTCTTCAGCATTTTGGTGTGAAATTCTCTTAACATACACATTTTTCTGTGCAATTTTGACTGATGTACACATTTTTGCAAGCCATTTCTCCTAAGGTAATGCATTTTGTATGTTTTCACTGATATGTTCATTTTAATCCACCCTTTGCTATGTTACAGCTGGTATAGCACAGCGGGGAGGAGAATCTGGCTGGGAGTCCAGAGTCTGTACATTCAAATCCCTGCTTGTGTCTCCTGGGTGTCAAGGGCCAGCTAAAGATCACCCCCACAGTGAGTGGCTCAGGGGTTACATTTCCTGTGTGATGTTCCTGTATGTGAATGTAATGCAAATATGGTAAGTGCAGGTTTATATAGGAAATATGGTAAGTGGAGTGAGTGAGAAGGGGGAGTACATGGGCTGTAGAATGCTGGATGATGATTGGCTGAGTGTTTGAATGGCTGAGGGTATAAATGAGAGGATGACAGTTGAGTCGGGGTGGGGGTTGGACAGGGTGGTTGTGGACAGGGAGGTTGATGTGGAGAGTAAGAGGTGGCTGTTGAGATATTGGATTGGGAGTTCTGAGGCAAATAGTAGGAATTAGGAACCTAAGAGAAACATATATGAAACCATATGCTTGTCAATGAAATCTATAAGTAATCTTGTCATTCTTAGTGTTATCAATAAATATTTTCTTGGTTTACTTAAAGCCTGATTCCTCAGCTGGGGGGGGCACAGACCAGGGGGGAGGCAGAGTAACCAAGGCTGAAGAAGAAATAGTATCGAATGGTGGCAGTGGTGAATGAAGAGATATTGTATCAACATCCAGTACCACAGAGCAACCCAGAGCTGTGAGCTTCATAGGCAAGAGGCTTTAGGGAGGTTGGGAAGTACCTATACACACAGACACAAGGTATCAAAATAACCAGGAAGAGACTAAGGCACAGTCTAGAGGTTATATTGGATACACAGAGTGTTGGGTAGTGTGGCCTAGCAGGGGGATCTTTTGAGATCTGTGCTAGAGCAGAGAGAGGTAAAAATAAACATGATGATCCTGACTGCTGGTAGCCACGAGTGAGAGCAACACAGGTGGTGCCAGGGAAGGACGCCACACCCTGCCACCTGTGCAGCTGTGGGCAAGCTGCATAGTCCCAAGGAGCCCAGTTGCCCTCCAGCTGGCAGTTGTGGAGAAGGAAGGGGCTGGCTTGTGCAGCTGTGGCAAGCTGAGCAGGCCGTAGCCAGCTGGGGAGGACTAGCCTGAGAATGAGGTAATGGTAACCCCCCTCTGAATACCACTTACCATGAAATCCCTATTCATAGGGTCACCATAAGTTGGGATCGACTTGAAGGCAGTCCATTTCCATTTTTCCCATGATAGATGCATTTTTGTAAACATTGTTTGCTTGGAGAACTGTATCAAAAAATTCAGATAAGTGCAAATTTCAAAGCATGGCTGTCTTTCAGTTTTCATATTGTTTAGGAAAGTGCAATTTTGATGGTTTCAAGTTTAAATGCAAACAATCAATTTTTTCCCATCCCCAGATACTGCTCTATATCTACAACATTACATGTAACTGGCATTAAAAAGGAATCTTTCCATGCCAGTTTTGCTTAGATAGTATGCTGTAACTTCAAGAATTCACTGCTACAATCTAATGAAAATACAGAATATGGCAACATTTGTCAAACAAATGGCTACATAAATATCTTATCATTTAGAGAAAGAATAGTTTCAACTAAGTTTGAAGACTGGGAGATAACTGTTCTCGGCACTGGAGATGGGAAATAAATAAATTTGAGGTCTTTTTTTAAAAAAAGGAACAAAGAACTAGAAAACTGAGTTTGCAGTCTGAAGATATTGGAGTAAATAAAACCTTAATAAAACCATTAATCTGTGATGATTTAGAGAGGAATGGAAGGATTACTAGAAGTAAACAACCTTTTATAATCATATAAAACATATAACCATATAAAACAAATTCTGTTTATAAAATGAAGTAAGTGGTTTTGTAGTTGAAGGGAATGCAACCAATATCATCTGGCAGGGCTTCTGGATATGGTTTTTTGATTTATAAAGACTGCTAGGATATTTGTGCAATGGACGTCAGAAATATGATTCAAAGAAAATTCTGTACAATCATTCTGAAATTAATTGAAACAGACACTAATTATGCATAATATAAATAGAGGATCCACAAACTCTAACCTTGAAATCCTGCTCTCAGTCGTGTGCATGTATGTGTAGTCTGTGATCAATAGTAAAAGAAATACACTCTTAACAAAAACAAATCTTCCCACTGGCAGCACTGTGTTGAGCAGAGATCTGCACTAACAGGATAGCTGTAGGTAGCTAAAGGTACTGGATCAGCCCCTTAGTATTTTGTAGTAAAATCACACACATTTCTGAAAGATCAGATATGTTGCCTTTTCCTTGAATCAAACAAGCAGTGACTAGCAACAATCACTGTTCTGGGGAAACAGACAAAATAGCTTTTCACTTGGGTAATTTCATAAAATGCCTGGAGCAAAAACAATTGTTTCACTGGCCTTTAAGGATAAAAAATATACTAAGTGAATACACATCATGCATGTATAGGATTATCAACTTTTACTGAAACGTACACATACGTTTGCTCAAAATCCTGCTGAAGAAATCTACCCCGCGGGTACTATATATTGTTCACCATCTATTGTTTTTTTATGTTGATTTAACACATAGGGGGAGCAAAATTCTTTGGGATCGTCTTCAAAGTCAGAAAATAACAACAGGGAAGAACCTTGTTTTTTTTCTGGGTCATTTGTATATACAATGTACTCCATGTTTGTTTATTAACTGTTCGTTTTTCTGTACGTCCTGAAAAATAAAATAAAATATAATTATTAAATATATATTTAGAGAGAGAGATTTTATAGTTAATACTTCATTTTAGCATAATATAACATGATGTAACCTTTTGTCCTCTTGGTGAACTTCAGAGTGCTCATAACAGACTGAGAAGTAGTGGTGGGTGAGTTGCTCCAGGCTCACACTGTACTGGATTGGAAATGACCTGAACTCTCTGGCTCCAAATTACACAGCAGCTTAGTAAATTTCCAGACCCATCTGAGTTTGCTAACAATTTGTCTGGGTCTGCCCCTTTCAAAGCAACCTCTGTGTAATCCAGTTCTCTCTACTCCTGAGTAGAGATAATCCACTGGACCTTCATGAGACTTTCTGGAGATGATCATGCAGCAACCCACCACTTGGAGATCCTTGGAGCAAGCTGGTCGGTGTCTCATGCACACGCGCACACACACGCACACACACGCGCACGCACACGCGCGCACACGCGCACGCACACGCGCGCACACGCGCGCACACGCGCACACACGCGCACACACGCGCACACACGCGCACACACGCGCACACACGCGCACACACGCGCACACACGCGCACACACGCGCACACACGCGCACACACGCGCACACACGCGCACACACGCGCACACACGCGCACACACGCACGTGTGTGTGTGTGTGTATGTGCATGTGTGTGTGTGCATGGTTTTATTCCTCACCAATCATTTGGGGGGGGATGCCAGATCTATACACAAGCTAAATAAATTTAAGACCTCAGATTATGAGGGTCCTCTAAATACACACACACACACACACACACACACACACACACGTTTTCCATAACAGGTTAAAAAGAAAGGAAATAGGAAAACGGACTCTAAACGGACTCTAAAACAGACACTATAATTTACATTGGCTGCATTCAGATATGGGGCTTATTGTGTTAGTTTAACAGATTAAAATGGTAGTACTTCTGTCTCAATTTCTAAAATTCCTTTCACACTGCAGTATCTGTTGTGTTAAGCTGGAATACTGGTACAATTTTCATCAGGCAAAATAAAATTGCCAGGTGCCTCAAGGGCATGAACGCATTGCATGGTGGGATCCCTGTCACATGAGCTGCTGCAACTAGCACAAATCTCCCATGATCTTCTGGATTCCCAGGCTTGCAAATGTATTATTTGTAGTATTATTTATCACAAATGTTAGCCTGAAACTTTCACTATATTCCACTAGTTTTTACGTCATGTGAAAGGTCAAATATAATGCTCAAATTACCAGATAAGAAATTGTCAGAATAATGGAATAAAGTGCAATGTGAAAGCAGCCATCGCCTTTTCTATTAGAATAATTCACATGGGGGAGGGGGGAAGTAATGCTATGTGCCCTCTTAAACTTGACATAGCTTAGATTCTGTAAATTTTTCTTCATTGAAATCACTGGAGACATTATATTAAAATAGTAGGCTTAAGGGCAAACAGTGAACCACCACTGAACATTCTCTTGCCCCTAACCGATCATCTTGGTGAACATTAGCAACCTTCTGCAGCATATGTCCAGGCCAACGTTTTAAGGTCATTTAGTTAATGTTCATGCAAATGCGCAATCATGTCATTAGGAAAGTAAATTGCAATATTTAATAACTGTTCACATCTTCTCATTCAACCTTGTAAACAGGTCCAATTACACTTGGCTTGCATGCAAGGCACACAATTTAGTGAATTAAGCTGCTGCCAACCAATTTATGAAGGGGGAAAAAAACTACAAAAAGGTTTTTGTATATATCACACATGTGAATTTAAGGGGGAGATTTTTTTAAATGAATAAGCCTGTAAAAATATTTTGGGACAAACTGGATATGTAGAGATGCAGAAAAATCTTGGCAGTAGAATGACTGAACAACGTTCCATCCTAGTGAAAATGTCATATAAAAAAAACTTGCTTACATGCCAATAGGGATTTAAAGATCTGTCAATTTCTGTTCTCTGTTTCTCATTTTTCCAGTTTTAAATTTAGTTCTCCATATTTCTGCAGCAATTTGCAATATTTTGTTTTTTAAAAAATCTTCATGAAAATTCTCCAGCATTTTAGTACAAATTTATCCTAATAAACACATTTTTGTAGGGAGCTTCGACTGTATTTGTACAAGCCATCTTGTCAGATAATGCATTTTTGCATGTTATTTTCATGAATATGTTCATTTTATGCACATTTCCCACTAATATATGCATTTTTGTATTATTATTATTAAATTTATTTATATACCGTATTTTCCACAAATACACATGTGCTCAAGGTGGTTCACACAAATAGTCCAAACGCAACACCACAACACATAATAAAAAGTATAATGATTACATTAAGAAATATATATATATACATCAAAGCATAAATGAGCATAAAGCTCAACAACAAAGCCAAAGCAAAAATATTTATAAACTACCCCCCAAACTGATACAAAAATCTCTTCCATCCCCTGAACCCCCATAGCTCAACCCAAAGGGCCAGAAAGTCTTCTGAAAGAAGCTGCGTTTGAAGGCTTCCAGGAGTGGAGGGTGAGGCAAGGCAGGTAGAAATAGCCATCCCCTGATGGCAAACCGAGTCTCTCTCCCCTCATCTCCTTGTAAATATTTTTTGGTTGGCAAACTGCATCGCAAAATTTGAATAAGTGCACATTTTGGAGGATAGCTGTGTTTCAGTTCTTATACTGTTTCAGAAAGTGCAAGTTTGATAAATTCAGCTTGAAAATGCAAACTGAACTGAAATTCTCACCTATCCCTACATACCAAAAAACAAATTGTTACAAATGGAGATCTGTAAAAAGAAAGTTGTCTGTTTTGCATCTACCTTTTTTTTTTACTTTGATGTTGTTGTTATGTGCCTTCAAGTCGATTACAACTTATGGTGACCCTATGAATCGTGACCTTCAAGAGCATCTGTCATGAACCACCCTGTTCAGATCTTGCAAGTTCAGGTCAGTGGCTTCCTTTATGGAATCAATCCATATCTTGCTTGGCCTTCCTCTTTTTCTACTCCCTTCTGTTTTCCCCAGCATTATGGTCTTTTGTAGTGAATCATGTCTTTTTATTATGTGTCCAAAGTATGATAACCTCAGTTTCATCATTTTAGCTTCTAGTGACAGTTCTGGTTTAATTTGTTCTAACACCCAATTATTTGTCTTTTTCACAGTCCATGGTATGTGCAAAGCTTTCCTCCAATACCTCCTCATTTCAAATGAGTTAATTTTTCTCTTATCCACTTTTTTCACTGTCCAACTTTCACATTCAAAAACCATAAATATGATACACCAAAAATTATGAACTTTATTGTATTTTCTTTTTATTTCTTTCTTCATAAAAAACTTTCTTCTTCATAAAACAGCCCAACGCGTTTCGGCTTTTGTTAATAGCCTTCGTCAGGGGCTACAATACAAACATTATTTACATATATCATTTTTTATTTTTACACATTGTAACATTATACCTTAATAACAAAATATTTTTCTCTTTAAAATTACTTACACTTCACTTCTCCTATTCACGTCTCTTTCTTACTGTTATTCACCTTGCTCTTATTATTCTAATGTCTGAAGATCTCTTATAAAAGGCTTCATTTTACACATGAATCATTACTCAGCTGTTTTGTGTATTCCATTACCATTGCTTGTGTTTTTCTAAAAGGGATCGTCTACCAATTCTTTTCAATTTATAAAAGAGGAAGAAAATCTATTTCTCCGTTTAAGCCTGAGGGAGATAAAGTTTTTAAAGTTAAAATCCACCACATTTCCCTTTTTAAAAGTAATTTGTTGTCTTGCTTTCGTATTTTGAGACATGTTCCTGGGTGTGCAGAAAAACCAATAATTTCATTCAAAAGAACAAAGAATATAAAAGAACATATAATTAGAAGTACATATACAGAACATCAAAAAATACAAAGAACTATATTTGATGCTGCAATGCCAAAAGGACATCATGCCTGTAGACACTGTAACTACTGCAAATTTACAGAAAAAAGTATCTTTTGTAAATCCTTTAAACCAACAAGAATTTTTTCTACGACATTTTACCACTTGTACGACCACACAAGTGATATATATTATAGAATGCAGTTGCCCAAAATTATATGTAGGACAGACATCTACATCTTTAAGAATAAGAATAGGAGAACATCTAAGTAATATAAGATGTAAGAGACAGGGTTCTTCTTTGGCTGAACATTTTTCAGAGTATAACCATACGATAAAAGACTTTAGTTTTTGGGGTGTAGAAAAAATACAAAAACAAGACAACAAATTACTTTTAAAAAGGGAAATGTGGTGGATTTTAACTTTAAAAACTTTATCTCCCTCAGGCTTAAACGGAGAAATAGATTTTCTTCCTCTTTTATAAATTGAAAAGAATTGGTAGACGATCCCTTTTAGAAAAACACAAGCGATGGTAATGGAATACACAAAACAGCTGAGTAATGATTCATGTGTAAAACAAAGCCTTTTATAAGAGATCTTCAGACATTAGAATAATAAGAGCAAGGTGAATAACAGTAAGAAAGAGACGTGAATAGAAGTGAAGTGAAAGTAATTTTAAAGAGAAAAATATTTTGTTATTAAGGTATAATGTTACAATGTGTAAAAATAAAAAATGATATATGTAAATATGTTTGTATTGTAGCCCCTGACGAAGGCTATTAACAAAAGCCGAAACGCGTTGGGCTGTTTTATGAAGAAGAAAGTTTTTTATGAAGAAATAAATAAAAAGAAAATACAATAAAGTTCATAATTTTTGGTGTATCATATTTATGGTTTTTCAGTAAACCCTCTTTTTCCTCTACTATCAACTGTTCTTTGACCACCAACTGTACTTTTTTATCAACTTTCACATTCATACATAGATATCGGGAATACCATGGTTTGAATGAGCCTGACTTCGGTGTTCAGTGATACATCTTTGCATTTGAGGACCTTTTCTAGTTCTCTCATAGCTGCCCTCCCCAATCCTAGCCTTCTTCTTATTTCTTGACTATTGTCTCCATTTTGGTTAACGACTGTGCCGAGGTATTGATAACCCTTGACAAGTTCAATGTCCTCTTTGTCAACTGTAAAGTTACATAAATCTTCTGTTGTCATTACTTTAGTCTTCTTGACGTTCAGCTGTAGTCCTACTTTTGTGCTTTCCTCTTTAACTTTCATCAGCATTTGTTTCAAATCATTACTGGTTTCTGCTAGCAGTATGGTATCATCTGCATATCTTAAATTATTGATATTTCTCCCTCCAATTTTACTACTTCCTATTAATTTGGAGATCCCGTCAAGACTAGCATTAAAAATTCCTGGGCTATTGAAGAGGGCAATGTTGAAAACCTTCCCAATATGAAGCTTTAATCCAATACTCCCTTTTCTGGGAGTAAATCTGCAATGCTAATCCCACACACTGGAAGTAAACCCCATTGAATTCAATAGGATTTACTTTTGAGTAGACATGGTTAGGCTAGTGCTGTAAATTAATGGGACTTTCGAATGAACATAACAAAGAATTGTGTTGTAAATCTTTCTCTCTTCCTCCAAGCCTATTTTTAAAGCAATTAGGCAAGGCTTACATAGATATCACTGATTTTATTATGCAGGAAACTAATACTGATTTTATATATTTTTAAAAATGTTCTGAAATGACCAACTGGTTTTGACAATAAACATTATATGGGATGCATGCATTTTTATATCTCCAGTGTGTGTATGGAGACTTCCCAACAACCCTGTGAGGTAGGGCTGGTTATTGGAAACCAAGGCAGTGCAAAAGGAGGAATAAATCCCTTTAAAATCTAATAACCATAAAACAAGTATAAAATAGTTGCAAAACACCTTAAAGTGGCATAATTCTGAGGTTTGGATTGGGAGAGTGAAGTTCCTTATCACTTGAGGTTGCAGTTATGTGACCGCTTCCCTGTTTGAGTAAGCTCCACTGAATACATTGGGACTTGCTTCTGAGTAAACAAACATAGGATTACACTCTAAATATATTTACAGTTTGTGTAAATAGTAAACATCTTTAACAGTCATGGTTATGTAAATATTTCTTCATACTATGCCCCAATAAGTATCTGATTTCACACTGTGGTTGTACAACATTATTTCCTCTACATTTTAAGTGTGCCCTTCTTCCTTGGGGTGGTCATGGTTCCCTTCTGTTGTTTTCATCCTGAGGGGCAGATTAGGCTGAGAGATGGTGAGTACCCCATGGTCACTTTAAACTTTATAGCTGATTTCCTTTAAAAATAATAATTAAAATTATTTATATTCAGGCTAAATTTATTAAGTAGATCCACACAATACATTTAAAGCACATCCAACTCACATTTAAAGCACATGACTTCCCCTAAAGAATCCTGGGGAATGTAGTTTCCCTCTCACAGTTATAGTTCCTACCACCCTTAACAAACGACAGTTCCCATTATTCTGTGGGGTACTTTATGTGCTTTAAATGTTTGTTGAATGTGATTTAAATGAATGGTGTGGATCTGCCCTAGATATGATGTGCGTTCATTAGTGACTTGAAAAGAACAATTTTAAAAGAAACTTTTTTAAGCAGGAGAAGGGCTGTAGTTCAGTGGTAGGGCATATGCTTTGCATGCAAAGGTCCAAAATTCAATTTCTGGAAAAGACTATTGCCTGGAATCCGGGAGAGCCAATGCTAGTCCATATCATCAGTACTGAGCTAGATGGTACCCCTTTGTTCCCAAAAGTGGAGAGACACCCAAGGGCCACAGTGACTCTAAAATTTATTTATGTATTTTATTTACAACATTTATATACTGCTGCATTGTAAAAAACCTCAAAGCAGTTTACAGAAGGAATTAAAACAATAAAATTATTGGCAAAGACAATTAAATAGTATTTAAAAACATTCAAAATAATAAAACCAACAGATAAAAAACACAATCGCTTCTACATGCCTGGGTAGGCTTACCTAAACAAAAATGGTTTTAACAGGTGCTGAAAAGAGTACAATGAAGGCTTCTGCCTAATGTCAATAGGCAGGGAGTTCCAAAGCCTAGGTGCTGCCACACTAAAGGAATGAATTCTTACAAGAGCAGAACAAATACTATGTGGCACCCGTTATGTGGAAAGCACACCTTGAACTTGGTCTGGTAGCAAATCAGCAACCAGTGCAGATCTCGGAGTAGAGGTATTATGTGCTGATAGGGTCTCACTCATGTCAACAATTGTGCCATTGCATTCTGCACTGACTGCAGCCCGGAAGTCAGGTTGTGCTGCATGGGAATTTCTGTGACCTTGGCTGTCTGGCTGCCAGGGTTTTTTTAGTTTTGTGTTTTGGTTAGGAATCCTGACTGGTTGTGGGATGCTGAGTTTTCTGCCTTACTCATAGGAATCTTGTTGTGGTTGGTATGGTATTGCATTTAGGAAATCATCACTGTCTTTTGATTTTGTTTGTTTGTTTGCATTTCATTTACCTTTAACCTCACTCTGTTACAGCCATAGAAGCAACAGCAGTGGTTCCATGTGCTCAGGTCAACCCCCTTAAATCCTTGTTGGTTGCATGACAGTCTGTTTCTTGCCCAATAGTGGCAAAAGAGAATTCACATATTTGGAAGTGTGGCTGCAATTGCTGTTCCCACGCTGCTGTCTCTGAAGGTAGACCAAACCATGTGTGTTTTCTCTCTGTCAGTTATTACTCACTGGAATTGGGTTGGCTGTCAAAGTGAGTTTATAGTAGCCCACAGAGTAGGCAGGAAAGAATAGAGAATCTTACTTTTTCTCATTTCTCAAACCTCTTTCTGATGGGTCAAATCTGTGAAGACGTTTGGAGCAGCCATGTTAAAAGATAAGGACAGGGCATTCCAGGCAGGTGGTTGCCAACCCTGCTTGGATATGGATATCTTTGCAGAGGATCCCTATTCAAGCTTTACCAACAGCACAATCCAAACTATATCTACTGAGAAATAAGTCCTGTTGAGTTCTATGGGGCTTAGTCCCTTAGGACGTGTGTATAGAATTGCAGCCTTCAGGGGCATCCATCGTTAGTCTTGAGTGCTCCCATCTAACATCTCCACAACACTAGGCTCCTTTCTTCCTACAGTGGCCTTCTGGTGACTGGCCTGGCCTGAGGGCACTTAAACCCTTCTTGCCAGAAGCAAGATGGCTAGATTAAATGTTCCCTACATGAACTCTAGCTTTTATTTATTTATTTATTTGATTTATATCCCGCCCTTTCTCCCAGAAGGAGCCCAGGGCGGCAAACAAAAGCACTAAAAACATTAAAACATAATAAAAACAAACTTTAAAACATATTAGAACAAAATATCTTCAAAAACTTTCTTTAAAAAGCTTTCAAAACATCTAATATTAAAAACATTTAAAAAAAGGTTTAAGAACATATTAAAAAGTAATCCCAACAGAGACGCAGACTGGGATAGGTCTCAACTTAAAAGGCTTGTTGAAAGAGGAAAGTTTTCAATAGGCGCTGAAAATATTACAGAGATGGCGCTTGTCTATTAAGAGGAGGGAATTCCACAGGGTAGCTGCCACCACACTAAAGGTTCATTTCCTATGTCGTGCAGAATGGACCTCCTGATAAAATGGCATCTGCAGGAGGCCCTCACCTGCAGAGCACAGTGATCAACTAGGTATATAAGGGATAAGACGGTCTTTCAGGTATCCTGGTCCCAAGCTGTAGAGGGTTTTGTACAACAAAACTAGAACCTTGAACTTGGCTTGGTAGCAAATGGGCAGCCAGTGAAATTCTTTCAGCAGTGGGGTGACATGTTGACGATACCCTGCCCCAGTGAGCAGTCTTGCTGCCGCATTTTGCACCAGCTGCAACTTCCAGACCAACCTCAAGGGCAGCCCCGCATAGAGCGCATAGAGCACAGTAATCCAGCCTGGACTAGTCCATGGACAACAGTGGTCACGCTATCCCGGTCCAGAAAAGGCCACAGCTATCTTATCAGCCGAAGCTGGTAAAAGGCACTCCTAGCCACTGAGGTCATCTGGGCCTCTAGTAACAAAGATGGATCCAGGAGCACCCGCAGACTACAGACTTGCTCTTTCAGGGGGAGTACGACCCCGTCCAAAGCAGGCAACTGACCAATTATCCAAACTTGGGAACCACCAACCCACAGTGCCTCCATCTTGCTAGGATTCAGACTCACTTTATTGGCCCTTTAGCTAAGATTTCTTTCTTAATTTCCAATCAGAGAAATGTTTTTGCTTGAATTGTATGCTCCAAGCAACTGTGTCTGATACTTAATGCATCATGCTTAATGACATCACTTGGGCCTGCCCCATGACATCACTAGGGCCTGCCCCTGAAATCTCAGAGTTTGGGATTCTTCTGTCCTGGCAACCCTACAGTCCAGCCAGTGTGGCCAATTATCAGGGATAATGGGAGTTGTAGTCCTGCAACATCTGGAGGCTTGCACTTCATGCATCTAATGAGGTGGACTCTTGTCTGCAACAGTTAATGCCAAAATAAATGTTTTGATCTTTAAGGTGCCACGAGATTCTTTGGGGTTTTTTGCTGCAACAGTCTAACACCGCTACTTATCTAGATTTTTTTAATTATCTACAAAACTGAATTTTCACCTTTCAGAACAGACTCACCTTGTCCCTCTCCCCAGACATATGCATGGCACATACCAACTTTACTGATGGGGAAATTATACTCTTTATCCCCATGCATGAGTCTAAAAGATACAGTTCTCTGCAGTATTTGGCTTACTGTGAACAGTAATGTTCATTGTTTTCCAGAGAACTCCAAAACACAATTTTTAGCTAAATGATCAGCATTTTCTAATGTGCATAGATTTAAATATAAGATTGATAGTTGCCTGAAGGCTACTACAGTGCCCTCAGTCAATCAGCTGGGAGTTGCCTCAGGCTGTGAGAGTGTGAGTCAGGTAAGTGGGAGGACATATGATTGAGACTGGGTAGAGAAAGAGTTGCAGCTAACTCACAATTGCTTAGTGATGCTTCTCCTGCCAGTATATATAAGTTCTTTCTGTTGTGATCTGCAGAGAATGCATGAATTTTGGGTAGGTAGCTCTCTCAAATTTGGGTTGAGTAATAATACATAGTTGAGGGAATGCTAGGAATAGACAGTGTATGTCTACTCCCCCCACCTGCGGTAGCGTCTGATAACTGAGCAAGGGAGGTAGAGTCAGAAGAATGCCCTGTACCTTGTGAAATGGGCACCCAAGAACTGTTTGAGAACTAGAGAACATTGGGACACTGAGCTGAAAAAGAAGAAGACAGGGATGCTACCTAATTTGTGCAACAGACTGTTTAATTTACATCTATGCTTATTCTTGGAGTAGTAAAAAAAACAAGTTTTATGCAATTTGTGTTACATTCCAATATTTCGGTTTAAGAAATGTAAGAAATGGCTTAAAGCCACCTTTGAACCTTATGTGCCTCTCAGAACATCTTTCAATGCCTCTAAGGACTTGCTGCTTACTGGATATTTATTTATTTATTATTTATTATTTATGTATTATTAATTCATTCATTCATTCATTCATTCATTCATTCATTCATTCATTTATTGCACTTGTATACCATCCCATAGCCGAAGCTCTCTGGGTGGTTTACAGCAATCAAAAACATTAAACAAATATACAATTTAAAACACATATTTTAAAAACAATTTAAAACACAATTTTAAAATTTAAAACAATATAAAAACAATTTAAAACACATGCTAAAATGCCTGGTAGAAGAGGAAAGTTTTGACCTGGCGCCGAAAAGATAACAGTGTTGGCGCCAGGCGTACCTCGTCAAAAAGATCATTCCATAATTTGGGGGCCACCACTGAGAAGGCCCCTCTCCCTTGTTGTCACCCTCTGAGCTTCCTTTGGAGTAGGCACCCGGAGGAGGGCCTTTGATCTTGACCATAGTGTATGGGTGGGTTGGTATCGGGAGAGGCGTTCCATCAGGTATTGTGGTTCCAAGCCGCAGCGCTGCCCCTAGGCACTGGGAAGGGGGGCAGATGCCCCGGGCCCCGTGCTTTGGGGGGGCCCCGCGCTTGGCAATGAGAAGCTGGGCTGCTTTTTTCTTTTAAGTCATGCAGTCTCGCCAGCCGCTTCCCGCTCTTGGGGAATCTTCCGCTCTTCGGCTGCATGTCTGAGTGGTTTTTCTCCTCTCCGCTCATCAGCTGTGAAGCGGGTGTTTGTGAAGCTTTTAGGCAGGAAGTTTGAATTTCCTGCCTGAATGTGGGGTAGGGTTGCCATATTGCCCGGTTAGCCGGGTTTTACCCGGATTCTATGCATGCCACCCAGCACCCGTTTAGCCCCTTAGGTGGCCCGGATTCTCAGCTTTAATTTTTTTTAAAAATTAATTTTCTAGGTGGTCCGGTTCTCGAGATATACATAAAAACGTCAGCCCCCCCGTTAAATCTTTTTTTAAACTACTGTATAGCACTTCATAGCTTTAACCCTGCCCCTCCAGGATTGCAGCCAATCAGTGAAGTGTTTGTTTGACCCGTGGCAGTGTCTGCAAAACCTCATTGTAAGACCAGAAAATTGTGGTTTCCCCCCATGTTTATCTGAACATCTCATAAATTTGGTAAGTATATACATTTCAGTTTTTTCCCCTCTTGTGTGTAGGAGTCAGATCCTGGGCAGTGTTTTGAAAACCTTCCCAATACTTGCTTTTGTGGGGGTAAAAGCATTGCTAATCCCATATGTCCAGAGTAAATCCCATTGAATTCAATAGGACTTACTCTTGAGTAGACATGGTTATGAATGTACTGAAAATCAATGGGACTTTGGAGTGAATGTAAAAAAGAATTGTGTTTGCGTTCTCTTTCTGTGTGTCCCCCCCTCCAGTCCTATTTTAAAGCAAGTAGGCAGGGCTTACTTAGGTATTACAGTTTTTATTCTGTAGGAAACTAATACTGATTTTTTTTAAACTAATACTGATTTTTCTGCAATGACCAACTGGTTTGACAATAAAATATTATATGGGCTGTATATATTTATACATCTGCAGTGTGTGTGTGTGTGTGTGTGTAGTCTTTCTAACAACCCTGTGAGGTAGGGTTGGAAACCAAGGCAGCTCACAACAAGAAATAAAGCCATTTAAAATCCAATAACCATAAACACAAGTATAAACAGTTGCAAAACAGTGTAAAGTGGCATGATTCACAATTTTGGGTTGTGTGAATGAAGTTGCTTATCACTTGAGGTTGCAGTTCTGTCCCTGTTTGAGTACGCCCCACTGAATACACTGGGACCTGCTTCTGAATAAATAAACCTAGGATTGCACTATAAATATCTTTACAGTTTATGTAAATAATAAATATATTTGATAGTCATGCTTATATAAATATTTCTTCATTTATCCTATTTTTGGTTTTTGGTTAGGAATCCTGACTGGTTGTGAGATGCTTAGTTTTCTGCCTTACTCATAGGAATCTCCAAGCTGTCCATGGAGGCTCAGATTTCGGCAGTGAGCCGGGCAGCTTGGTATCAATTGCACCTCATTTGTAGACTGCAGCCCTACCTTCCTGCTCATCAGCTCCCACTGGTGGTACATGCCCTGGTCACCTCTCGGTTGGATTACTGTAATGCGGTCTACGTGGGGTTACCCTTGAAAACGGTCCGGAAATTACAACTTATACAAAATGCTGCGGCTCGACTTCTTACAAACTGTCGCCGCCGGGAACACATCACCCCAGTGTTGTTCAACCTACACTGGCTTCCAGTTATTTTCCGGGCCCAATTCAAGGTGTTGGTATTAACCTTTAAATCCCTATACGGTCTCGGCCCAGTTTATCTGATGGAGCGCCTCCAGCGCCACCAACCATGCCGCCCAACAAGATCAGCCACACAGGACCTTCTCTCAATCCCGCCAACTAAAACAGCTAGGTTGGCGGGGACAAGAGAGAGGGCATTTTCAGTGGCGGCCCCCACTCTCTGGAACTCCCTCCCGTATGACCTTCGACATGCCCCTTCCCTGAATGTATTCCGCCAAGCTTTGAAGACCTGGCTCTTCAGACAGGCCTTTGGGACTTATGGGGAGGGTTAAATTTTTACGACGAATAGCCTACTACTCTGTACTGGAACTGTTTTATTGTATTTTATTATGTATTTTATTATGATGTAATGTATTGTTGTTAAATTGTACGTCGCCTAGAGTGGCCATTGGCCAGATAGGCGACCCACAAATTAAATTATTATTATTGTTGTGGTTGGTATGGTATTACATTTAGGAAAGTGTTACTGCCTTTTGTGTTGTTTTTTTTCCTATTTGCATTTCACTTATCTTTAACCTTACTCAGTTACAGCCATAGAAGCAACAGCAAGAATATGCAAGATAATTAACTCCCATTAGTGATAAGAGCAAGAACTTATAATTATTATTTTAATTAAAACAAGAGGCTTAGGAGTACTTTGAAGAGAACCAGATATTTATTTTCTTTCTGAGCCCAGGACTGGGTCTTTCATGATGCCCCGGGGGGGGGCAGGAGAGTAGTCAATAAGACAGACATCCTGGCATTGGTAATCTAAGTAGCAAGGTATGTGTGGGGTTGTTGCACACTTCCAGGCCCAGTTTCATTTTGAGTATGGAGGTGGAACCTGTGTAGATGTGGTTGATCAAAGGGAGAAGAAATTTTGAGTTAAGCAAAGCTCTGCTTTTATAAAACCTAAGAAACATACAGATACTTTGAATGTCTGAGTGCCTGCACCAGTGGAATACTGGAGGAACTTGTAAAATTTGCTGCAACAGTATTTAGAACTGAGCATGTGGCGTGAAAGACTCCTTTGCCTAACATTTTGGCTTCTTGTTTTTCTCCACCCACCACATCTGTGAAATATATCGTATATGTAATGGTTAACCGTACTGCTGCCCTGACTTACTTTATGTTTGTTGCTATTTTGTGTTTTGATTATGTTTCTATGTTGATTGTGCATTTTTACTGTTCTTATTATATTTGTAAGCTGTGCTGAGCTCTGTTTTTAACAGCAGAAGGACAGGATATAAATCCTCTTAATCAATCAATCAACATTCCATAGTGTTGGAAACTAGAGTCTAGGCATTTAAGGCTGAAAATGTTAAGTTTTTTTTAAAAAAGATTTCTCACATCTTTCCCCAGTTTTTGGTGGTAATTCCTAGGCACAAAAACAAAACAGCTGAACAATCCAAATATTAATATGCAAATATTTGCATAATATGCAAATAATTTGCATAACATGCAAATTAGCCTGCCCAGATTTGTGGGACTGGAATATGGCAACCCTAATGTGGGGGGCCCCCAACTATGCTTTTGCCCCAAGCCCCGCACAGGCTAAGGGAGGGCCTGCCAAGTCGTGTAAGGCTTTATAGGTCAAAACCAGCACCTTGAATTGAGCTCGGAAACATACAGGCAGCCAATGCAAGCGGGCCAGAATCGGTTTTATATGTTCGGACCGTCTGGTTCCTGTTACCAATCTGGCCGCTGCATTTTGCACAAGCTGCAGTTTCCGAACCATCTTCAAAGGCAGCCCCACGTAGAGTGCATTGCAGCAATCTAATTTGGAGGTTACCAGAGCATGGACAACTGAAGCCAGGTTATCCCTGTCCAGATAGGGACGTAGTTGGGCCACCAACCGAAGTTGGTAGAAGGCACTCTGTGCTACTGAGGCTACCTGAACCTCAAGTGACAGAGATGGTTCTAGGAGAACCCTGAAGCTACGAACCTGCTCCTTCAGGGGGAGTGCAACCCCATCCAGAACAGGTTGGACATCCACCATCTGGTCAGAAGAACCACCCACTAGCAGCATTTCAGTCTTGTCTGGATTGAGCCTCAGTTTATTAGCCCTCATCCAGTCCATTGTCGCAGCCAGGCCCCGGTTCAGCACATTGACAGCCTCACCTGAAGAAGATGAAAAGGAGAAATAGAGCTGTGTGTCATCAGCATACTGATGGCAACACACTCCAAAGCTCTGGATGACCGCACCCAATGGTTTCATGTAGATGTTGAACAGCATGGGGGACAGAACTGACCCCTGAGGAACCCCATACTGGAGAGTCCAGGGTCCCAAGCAATGTTCCCCAAGCACCAACTTCTGGAGGCAACCTGCCAAGTAGGAGTGGAACCACCGCAATGCAGTACCTCTTACTCCCAACTCAGCCAGTCTCCCCAGAAGGATACCATGGTCGATGGTATCAAAAGCCGCTGAGAGATCAAGGAGAATCAACAGAGTCACACTCCCCCGTCTCTCTCCCGACAAAGGTCATCATACAGGGCAACCAAGGCTGTTTCCATGCCAAAACCAGGCCTGAAACTCGACTGAAATGGATCCAGATAATTGGTCTCATCCAAGAGTGTCTGGAGCTGGCTTGCAACCACTCGTTCCAGGACCTTGCCCAGGAATGGAACATTTGCTACCGGCCTATAGTTATTAAGATTTTCTGGGTCCAGGGAGGGTGTCTCCAGGAGTGGTCTCACTACTGCCTCTTTCAGGCAGCCAGGGACCACCTCCTCTCTCAGAGAGGCATTAATCACTTCCCTGGCCCAGCCGGCTGTTCCATCCCTGCTAGCTTTTATTAGCCAAGAAGGGCAAGGATCCAGCACAGAAGTGGTTGCACAAGCCTGTCCAAGCACCTTGTCAACGTCCTCAAGCTGCACCAACTGAAACTCATCCAAGAAATCAGGACAAGGCTGTGCTCTGGATACCTCACTTGATTCACCTGCTATAACACTGGAGTCCTGGCGGTAAAGATTTTATCCTGGAAGTGCCTAGCAAATTCATTACAGCGGGCCTCAGATGGTTCTTCCATGTCCTTGGGGCCAGCATGTAATAGCCCCCGGACAATTCTGAAGAGCTCCGCTGGGCAGCAGATTGATGATTGGATAGTGGCAGCAAAATATTGTTTTTTTGCTGCCCTCACTGCCACTAAATACAGCTTACCATAGGCACTTACCAGTGTATAATTGCATCCAATAGGAGTTCACCTCCATCTGCACTCAAGCTGTCTCCTATATTGTTTGATCTCTCTCAGCTCTGGGGTATACCATGGAGCCGTACGAGCTCTACACAGGAGAGAGCGCTCAGGAGCAATCATGTCAACCGCCCAGGTCATTTCTGTATTCCACAGTTCAACCAGGGTTTTGACAGGAGCGCCAGCCCTATCAGTCGGAAAACTCCCCAGAGCCCTTTGGAAACCATCCGGATCCATTAGTCTCTGGGGGCGGACCAACTGAATAGGTCCCCCACCCTTGCAGAGGGGAAAAGCCATTGTAAGTCTAAACTTCAGCAAGCAGTGATGTGTCCATGACAGAGGGACTGATGTAAGGCCCCCCACATTCAGATCACCAACTCCATGCCCAGATGCAAAAACCAAATCTGGAGTATGCCCTGCTACATGTGTTGGGCCAATGGCATTTTGGGACAGTCCCATGGTTGTCATGGAGACCATGAAATCCTGAGCCGCCCCAGATAAGGTGGCCTCGGCATGGAAGTTGACATCCCCCAGAACCAACAGTCTGGGGGATCTCAACAGTACACCCGAGACCACCTCCGTCAGCTCAGCTAGGGAGTCTGGTGGGCAGCGGGGTGGGCGGTACACCAACAGAATCCCCAGTCTGTCCCGCTGACCCAACATAAGGTGCAAACACTCCAGACCAGTAGTCACATGGACAGGGTGCCTGCAGAGGAAGATGGAGCTCCTATAGACCACAGCAACCCCCCCCGACCCTCAGGTCTATCGTGATGCTGGACCAGGTACCCTGGTGGACATAGCTGGGAGAGACTGACTCCCCCATGCTCACCCACCCAGGTCTTGGTTATACATGCCAGATCGGCTGCCTCATCCACAATTAAATCGTGAATGAGGGAGATCTTATTATGCACCGATCTGGCATTTAGCAGCAGCATCCGGAGGCCTGAGAGCTGGCTGATAGAGCAACCAACTAACCTGCGGGTGTGGGGAGGACCAGAACAAGGCACAGCCATTAACTGCCTGGGCCGCATTCCCCTTACCTGGCAAGTCCTCCTCACAATGCCATATCTACCCGTCACTACACTAATTGGGCCCCCCTCAAACCTCCCCACTTGGCTCTGAGTCCTCTCTCCCAGGCACATGACTGAAGACCCAGGAAAAAAAAAGGGCAGACAAAGCAGGAGCCACCTCAGCCAGCCAGCTTATGTATCCCCTCCAGAGAAGGGACAGGTGGAAAAAATCAGCCACAGCTGGCTGAGTACGTGGAGCCTGGTCCTGCAAGGTGTGGCTGTGATGTTCCTGCTTATATTGTAAATATGGTAAGTGCTGGTTATATAGAAGATATATGGTAAGTGGAGTGAAAGAGGAGGGGGAGTACATGAGCAGTAGAATGCTGAATGATTGGCTGAGCATTTGAATGGCTGGGAGTATAAATGGAAGAATGACAGTTGAATTGGTGTGGAGGTTTGGTGGTGAATTGAGGTGGTGGCTGTGAGGTGATGTTTGGAGGTTGTTGTTGTTGTTGAGAGTGAGTCAGAGTTCTGAGGCAATTAGTAAGAAGTCAAGTACATAACAGAATATAGATGAAACCATACGCTTGTGAAACATTTTTAAGTAATCTTGTTATTTCTAATACTAAATAAATATTTCTTGGTTAAACAAAAGCCTGATTCCTTCAGCTGGGAAACACAAATCAGGGGGGATAGCAAGTAACCAAGGCTGAACAGTTGTATCAAATGGTGGCAGCGGTGGAGAAAAAGATATTGTATCCAGTATCACAGAGAAACCCAGGGCTGTAAGCTTCAGTGCAAGAGGCTGCAGGGGGGGTTGGGAATTACCTATACCCATAGACACAACATATCAAGATAGCCTGGCAGAGACTAAGGCACAGTCTAAAGGTTATAAGAGATACAGAGTGTTGGGTAGTAAGGCCTAGCAGGGGGGTCTTCTGATATCTGTGCTAGTGCGGTGAAAGGTAAAAATAAACCTGACGATCCTGTCTGCTGGTAGCCACAAGTGAGAGCTTCACAGGTGGTGCTGGGGAAGGATGTCACAGTGGCCCCCGCAGAGCAGTCCAACCGGGAAAGGGTAGTGGTGGTGGTAGCTGAGCAGCAGCAGCAAGCAGGCAGGCAGGCAGGAAGGCAGGCAGACAGCAGCAGCAAACAGCTCTCTTTCCCTGGAAGGGATGGTGGTATTCCCCTTCCTCCTGCAGGCACTGGGTCTGCAGGCACTGGGTCTATTCCTCCTAACTGGCTTGCAGAAAGCTTATGTGAAGGTTAGACTGTGCCTTGTCTTTACCGAGCATTCATTCTGATTTGTTTGCGTAGAGGTTATATGACAATGAGCACTCACCCTGATTTGCTTGTGCATCATTTATACATCTTCCCATTAATCATTTGGTCATCTCGCATTTTTCTGTGCCTTTCCCCATTACTTATCTAACAACAAAAGTCTGTTTTTGTTTTGTTGTTTTAAGTGGATTTGTTGTACTAGGGTGAAGGAGCACTTTAACTGCACTAACCTAACTTTCTAGGTATGAAGCTTCCTGCAAAATAATGACAGCCTGGACTGATGGGCAGTTTGGTTGTCTCCTCTACCCATAGAGGAGGATACCACTTTAGAAGGGGTGTGGGAAGAAGGATCTCTATGGAAACAGGCTCCCAAATTTGTCCCCTAAGCTCTGCTATTTTGGGGGTTACTGCCAGGGGGTCAAAAGTTTGCTAGTCTCCTTTCACAGCTCTTACTTCACTACTCTTCTTTTTCTTCACTCCAGACTGTTCTGAGTTTTAGTCTTCTTTTCTGTTGTGGATTTTTGCCTAACTAGAAGGAAGAGCTCCTCAACGCCATTTCTGCTACTCGTGAAATTCTTTTGATTAGAGATTGTCTAACATCAGAATCTTGTTCATTAAAACTTGGTTCATTTTAATGAACTGAGATGATGCGTTGGTTTGAAGGGTATGAGGCATGCCTCTGGCTAGCTCCTTTTGTAGCCCCAACAGTTTATAAGCCAGAAATGGCTACTAAATGTAAGAACAAAAGAGGAGCCTGCTGGATCAGGCCAACAGCCCATCTAGTCGAGCATCCTGTTTTCACAGTGGCTAATCAGATGCTTTTATATACAGATGTACTTTATCTGGAGATATATAGGCAGTCAAAAGTTTATTTGCATTTAATTTTACATGCCATTTTCCCCCACCAGAGAATCCTTATGTTTTGTATCAAACATCAGGCCCCAATGGCATTTCCTTACTAAGATCTTAAAGATGCATGTATGAAAGCAACTAGCACAGGACAATAGATATTGATTTGAAAGCCTCTGCTCCGCCCATACTTTGTTTAACTTGTTTACTAGCAGCTTCGTATCTGGGAGTGCTCAGGAATTCTAAAAAAACCCAAAAAAATCAGTGCAGTTTTGAATTCAGTGCCATTTCAAAAGGTTCAGTATGCCATCTAGATTCAAAATGGCTTCCACCTGTATCCAAACGTAGTAAAAATGCTCAGGAGGCATCATGCAAAAGTTGGTTAAAACCAGAACAGTTTTGAATGGTTCAGTACTCCATCTTGATTCAAAATGCCATCCAATTGTATCTAAACATAGAGAAAAACTTGCTCCTTGATCTGAGGAACCATCATGTAAAATTTGGTTATGATATCTTAAAGAGGTTCCCAATTGCACAGAGAACAAAGAAACTATCAGCTTTCCAAAAATATATAGTAGATTATTGCTATTTATTTATCAAATTTCTATTCTGCCATTCTGGCCAGGAGCCCAGGATGGCAAACCACAAAGTAACAAAATAATAATAATAAAATAGACATAAAATTATTTTTTTAAAAAAAACACTCAGAACATCTAAAAACATTTAAGAGCAGTCACATACCTTCACAGCTAATAATTTCAAGGTTATCTTTCAGTAATCAAATGCCATTCATTCTGAATGTTAATAATAAGGGAGACAGACACACCTCAGCAGGGAGGACATTCCACAAATTAGGAACCACCACTGAGAAGGTCCTGTCATGGGTCAGAGTCAACTGGGCAGCACAACAGCAGCACCACCAACCTCTATGAAGTTCATATAGAGATTCCACATCTGCAGAGGATAAAATGAAATTGATCAAGCTAGGACTCTGGGACTTACATGAGGAGACAGCATAATCATTGCATAGTTAAGTCACTGACACATGGAATGAAATTGCTTAGTTCTTCAGGTTTTTGTTATAGCTAAAACCCTCTCAAATCTCCTGCTCAGCAAGATTTCACAAAAGATGACTTGCTAACCATAGTTCTTCAATATCTCTGTATTATTGTTTGAGTCATTGCTGGCATTTGACAATTTATTGCGTGTGTGTGGAAACCACTAATGTGTTATTTAACAAATCCAATAATACAGATGTGATAAAGATACATGGTTATGTCCACTGGAGAGGAGCAGTCTCATAAAATTATGGCTTTAATTTTAAAGCTGACCTTTCATATAATTTAGTAAAAATCTTGATTCTAAATGAAGAAAAGTCTTCCTCCACCAAAAATACAAGTATTTTGGATATACGTAGTAAGGGAAGATTTGGGTTCTACAGAGTTATGCTGACATAATCCAATCACAGTAATGAGCCCTCCTTACTGATCAATGATCTCCCCCATTAAAAACTCATACGGAATGTTTTTGCTGAAACATCTGGCGCCATTTCCACCAGTTGTTTAAATCAGAAGCAGACTGTACAAGCATTACAGCTGATACATTGCAGGAACAATATCGCCAGAGCTGGGAAAGATTGATCTCCAAGTAATCTTATTGCAGCTGTAAAATTATTAAAACTCTGCAGGCTGGAGAGGGTAAAAATTACTTCCTTCCATCACAAAAGCTTGAGCAAATAGATTTTCTGTGAAGTAAGAAATGGGGAAAGTTACATGGAGCACACACACCAACTGGAGACCCCTGACCAGGGCATGTAGCAGACCTATAACAGCCATGCTTTTGTCCTTTCCCAATCCCCCGATTGGGACTCAAAGAGGAGCACCAGCACAATGGGTTTTCTTATTTCAAAGATCACTGCATTTTGATCACAGAACCGTTGCTATTCCCAGCTTGGAAATTATACCCAAAAGAGTGATCAAGGAAGGAAGTAGATGCCTGTTCCCTAAATGTGTCAGAAAAGACCATTTCCCCATTATTTCTTTGGTTTTTTAGATAGTGGGCTGTTCCCAATGTTTTTTTTCAGGCTCCCATGGAACCAAGCTGTACACCACCCTCTGTTATAAATGGTCCTTTAGCCATAAGCTGGGATATACTTTTGCAGCCAGCTCAGGGCCATTTTAGTATACCCTCAAAACTGCAGAATTGACTTGTCTTAGCATCCAAGGGATTGGGACCATGAAATTAGATGGGTGTTTGTTGTTACGTGCCTTCAAGTCGATTACGACTTATGGCGACCCTATGAATCAGGGACCTCCAATAGCATCTGTCATGAACCATCCTGTTCAGATCTTGCAAGTTCAGGTCTGTGGCTTCCTTTATGGAATCAATCCATCTCTTTTTTGGTCTTCCTCTTTTTCTACTCCCTTCTGTTTTTCCAAGCATTATTGTCTTTTCTAGTGAATCATGTCTTCTCATGATGTGTCCAAAGTATGATCACCTCAGTTTCATCATTTTAGCTTCTAGTGATAGTTCTGGTTTAATTTGTTCTAACACCCAATTATTTGTCTTTTTCACAGTCCATGGTATCTGCAAAGCTGTCCTCCAACACCACATTTCAAATGAGTTGATTTTTCTCTTATCCACTTTTTTCACTTTCCAACTTTCACATCCATACATAGATATTGGGAATACCATGGGCTGAATGATCCTGACTTAAGTGTTCAGTGATACATCTTTGCATTTGATGATACATCTTTGCATTGATGGGTGTAGAGGTTTGGTAATCTGATTTATGAAAGAGGTTGTTGTCAAGGTCACTGGGTCCCAGACCCCTGGAGACCACAGCCCCTGTCAGGCACATGCAGCTGCCAATCTTACCACAGCTGGTGAAAAGAACCGAAAATGAACTCTGTAAGTTAGTCAGGCTGCCACCAGCCTTTTTCTGTCCACCAGCCTGGGCCAAAAAGGAAAAACCCAAGCCTCTAGAATAAAAAGGACCTGCTTCCTGGAGCCTCAAGCCAAAACAAGACGAGTCAGTAGCTTGCAGCCAAATAGGACTCAGCATCCGGGCTTACAAAGATGAGATCACTTCAATAAAAGTAACATAAGCGTATTTAAAAAGATAAGTGCATAATTTATTTATTTATTTATTTATTTTATTAAGCTTATATACCGCCCGACTAGCAACAGCTGTCTGGGCGGTGAACATTAAAAATACAATAAAAATAACACAATACAGTATATCACAATACAAAACTGTACAAAAAACTGTACAGTCTAAAATCAAAATATAATAATTTAGAATTAACAGGAATTAAAATGCCTCAGAGAAGAGAAAGGTTTTAACCTGGCGCCAAAAAGATGATAGTGTCGGTGCCAGGCGCACCTCCTCGGGAAGACCATTCCATAGTTCGGGGGCCACCACTGAGAAGGCCCTAGATCTTGTCACCACTCTCCGGGCTTCCCTATGAGTCAGAACCCAAAGGAGGGCCTTCGTAGTAGACCGTAGTGTACGGGCCGGTTCATATCGGGAGAGGCGTTCCGACAGATATCGTGGTCCCGCGCCGTATAAGGCTTTATAGGTAAGTACCAACACTTTGAATCTGGCCCGGAAGCATATTGGAAGCCAGTGCAAACGGGCTAGCACAGGTGTTATATGCTCAGACCGCTTAGTTCTTGTTAGCAGTCTGGCCGCCGCATTTTGCACTAGCTGTAGCTTCCGAATCGTCTTCAAAGGTAGCCCTACGTAAAGCGCATTGCAGTAGTCCAGACGCGAGGTTACCATAGCATGTACCACTGATGTGAGGTCCTCCTTACTCAGATAGGGACGTAGCTGGGCTACCAACCGAAGTTGGTAGAACGCATTCCGGGCCTCCGAGGCTACATGAGCCTCAAGTGTGAGGGAAGAGTCTAAGATGACTCCCAGACTATGCACCTGTTCCCTTAGGGGGAGTGTAACCCCATCCAGGACAGGGTATATATCCACCATCCGATCAGAGAAACCATCCACCAACAGCATCTCAGTTTTGTCAGGATCATTAAACCCAGAATAACATATGGCATAGGTAACAATCACCAAACAACATCAAAAGACTGTTGAGAATTAAACCACAAGACAAAATAGCAAACTTGACTATTCCTAACCTCTTGATAACCTGGTATCTGTAGTAGCATTGTCAGATCTCCAGATTTTACCTGGAGACTCCAGGTTTTGGGGGTCCTCCCAGGGTCTCTGAGGATTCATTCCAATCTCTGAGAAAATGTGTGGGTGTATGACCTCTCGCCTGCCCAGAGCGATGCAGCAATTAAGGGGAATCCAGGCCTCCCCAAAGGTTGATTGAGAGGGAGGCCTGTAAGTGCCCAATATGGGGTGCCAACAAAAGGGAGTGAGGGGTGGGTGGGGTGAGTGAGGTTGGGATGGGTTGGAAGGTGCCAAGGGTAATGAGTGGTGTGGGTATGGGTAGGAAGATGCCAGGGTATGGGTAGGAAGATGTCATCACTAGGGCCCCAACTATGTCCCACCTTTGAAATCTCAGGGTATGGGGTGCTTGTGACCTAGCAACCCTAATCTACAGAAGACCCTCTCCTGCATAGCACTGTAATTAATTGGGTATATAAGGGGTGAGACAATCTCTTAGGTATCCTCATCCCAAGCTTTATAGGAGTTTGGGCAATAGTAGCAACAACTCAAACTCAGCTCAAACTCAGCTAATTGGCAGTCAGTGCAATTCTTTCAACAGTAGCGCAACATGATGATGATAGTCAATGAGCAGCCAAGCCACTGCATTTTGCACTAGCTGCAGCTGCCAGGTCAACCACAAAGGCAGCCCCACATAGCCCAATGTGGGCAGAGAGCAAACCATAGAAGGAACAATCCAGAAACAAAATAAAAAGGGGGAGAGAGATAAGACACCAGAACATAATTAGGATTAAAAGGTGAGGTTAAATCAGTGGGCACTGATGCTGCATCTGATGACAGGTATTGCTAGTGCTGGTTTGATGGTTTTGGCAAAGTCTGGAAAGTCTGCTCACTTACTCTAGCACTCTTCGGACTATGGATTTACAAGGTTTCTTCTGGGTCATCAAGTGAAGTCCCTTTTAATAGATGGATTGCCTAGTACATTGAACAAGTGCATGTGTACTCTTACAGTGTGGAAAGCAAGGTACCAATGAAGGGAGAATTAAGTTGTGTCTTTTGCTGCGGCACATTTCATAGAATCATAGAATAGTAGAGTTGGAAGGGGCCTATAAGGCCACTGAGTCCAACCTCTGCTCAATGCAGGAATCCAAATTAAAGCAAACACAACAGGTGGCTGTCCAGCTGCCTCTTCAATGCCTCCAGTGTGGGAAAGCCCACCACATTCCTAGGTAGTTGGTTCCATTATAGTACCACCCTAACAGTTAGGAAGTTTTTACTGTGTTTTTCTCACACTGAACATTCCGATATGGCCCTTTACTTCTAAAAAGAGCATGTGAAGCAGTCACCTTAACTGTGTGCTTCTCTCCAATGCAATACTTTCACTGCTGTTGCTCGATAACTGTATTTGCCAGTAACTTTGACTCTCTAGCCAAAATAAATTCTAAAGCTTTCCACCATAAAGGGAAAAAATTACTTAAGAAATTGTACCTCCTATCTATAAAGCTTAAAAGCTGTGGAAGCATCTAAAGGCAATGGTGTCCAGATATAATAGCTCTTGCAGTGTTGTTAACCTCTGGGAAGATCAACAGGCCTAGCTGAATTCTTAATAACTTCCATTCTGCCATTTAACATTAATTATAAAGCCACAAGAGTGCTGTATACTATAGTCAGCGTGGATTTTTTCTCATTCCGCAATGTTACATTGAAAATACCCCCCATGGCATTGTGATGCTTCCCATAAGCTCATTTCAAAACAAAACCTTACATAACTTATAGTCTTGAACTCAGAAATGCTTGCTTAACAACCTTCTAATTTTTCATGGTGATAAACAAAACAGTCAGAGAGAATCAAGAGTTCAAAGTGTAAAAAGAGAGAGACAAAAACCAGAACTCTTTCAGACTTTTTTCTGTCAGAGTTCTCATAATCTGTTGAAATTATTTAAAAATCAGCCATGTTCACAGAGTACCTGTAATTCTATTACTGACCTTGCCCCATACTCTGACCTTCATCTTCTGTAGTTCAAAAGTTTAAAAAAATGCCTGGCTGATTTTTAATTAATTTAAGAAATTTTGGCTTGAACTCAATGATAATGTTAGGGATGCTCAGTAAGAACCAACTGTCAGTGTTCTCAAAGCCAGATTCACAGCTGCTGGGCTTGCCTAATCAGGGGGCCACACCCACACCAGACTTTATTTCACTTTAGACAGTCTTGGCTTCCCCCAGAGAATCCTGGGAAGTGTAGTTTGTGAAGGGTGCTGAGAGGAGACTCCTATTTCCCTGAAAGAGTCCAGTGGCCACAATGATATAACAGTCAGCCACTCTGATTGAAGGTCTGTGAGGGGAACAAGGCATCTCCTAGCAACTCTCAGCACCCTTTACTAACTCTACTTCCCAGGATTCTTTGGGAGAAGCCATGACTGCCTAAAGTGAAATAACAGTCTGGTGTGGATGTGGCCAGGGACAGCTCTGGTTTAAATTTGGGTGGGAGGCTACATGTGCCTACTGTAGAATAAAAAGGTGGCTGAAACCCTGAAAAACAATGATACTGTTCACAATGTTTTCCTTTTGGAAAGGAAAGGGGCTTCCCCTCTGCTCAGTGCCCACCCACCCAATCTCCTCCCCCACTCCCTTGCCTGCCCCTCCCCCCCTCCCCCAGGTCAGTTTCACCTATCCTAAGCATAACTGCACAAGAGTACACCCCACTGAACTCAAAAAGCATGCAAATGTTCAAACCTGCTCTCCCCTCCCTCTTGCCCCTTCCCTCCCCCTTCCTTCACCACTCCCTTCCCCTCCCCTCCCCTCCCCCTCCTCCTCCCCCATGGTCCGTTTTACCTATTCTAGGACTAAGACCTGGGAGACCAGGGTTCAAAACCCCACACAGCCATGAAGCCCACTGGGTAACCTTGGGCCAGTCACTGCCTCTCAGCCTCAGAGGAAGGAAAAGGTAAACCACCTCTAAATAACGCTTACCATGAAAATCTGATTCACAGGGTAGCCATCCATTTCATTTTCAACCCATTTCATTTTCAAGTATGATTGCACGGGAGTAAATCCCATTGAACTCAATAAGTATGCAAATGATCAAACCTGCCCTCCTTTCCTCCCCTCCCCTCCCTTTTGCCCCTTCCCTCCCCTTTCCTTCACCCCTCCCCTTCCAATCCCATCCTTTCCCTCCCCCTCCTCCTGCTCCCATCTCCCCCTTCTTCCTTCCCTCTACTCTCACCTCCCCCTCCTCCTCCCCCATGGTCAGTTTTCCCTATCTTAGCCATGATTGCACAGGAGTAAATCGCATCGAACTCAATAAGCATGCAAATGATCGGACCTGTCTTTTCCCTCCTTCCCTTCTCCTCCCCCTTCCTCCTCCCCTCCCCTGTTCCTTCTTCCTCCTTCCCTTCCCACTCCAGCCTTCCCTCCCTCCCCACTGGTTGGTTTTACCTATCCTAAGCATGATTGCACAGGAGTAAATCCCACTGAACTCAATAAACATGCAAATGATCAAACTTACCCTTCTCCTCCCCCTCCTGCCTGCTCCCATCTCCTGCCTCCCCCCCCCCGTGATCAGTTTCACCTATCCTAAGCAGGATTGTATGGGAGTAAATCCCACTGAATTCAATAAGCATGCAAATGATAAATCCATTCTCAGCAAACTTGCACAGAATCCCATTTCTTATCTCCTGGACTAAAAAGCAGGGAAATTCACAAATAGGCAAAAAACCTTGTGGTTTAAGCATGTACCTATAGCCAACAGATATTTTTATCAAACTTTAAAAAACAGAGAAATTGGGCAGCTATAGTGAATGCACCAGGGGAGCAGGAGACCTGCCCTACAAATTTGTGTTTGCAAACACAATTTGGGTTGGTCTTTCACAGTCCAATCTACTTCCTGTGTAGCCTGTAAGAATTTGGTATAACATGTGCCTCTGAGCATATGGTGAGTGATGGCAACACTTGCAATCACCCCAAATAACAGAAACAAGACATGTGCTGTGCTGATCTTGTTTTAGCAGGGAGGAAGCATCTATATTAAAACGGTTGATATTCAGATAGTCACTTTAAATATGTTTGATTTACTTCGCAATTTTAGTGAAGTTTCCTATAGTAAGTCATTCTCTTTTGCTCCTGTTCCTGTGAATATGTGAAGTACAGCAAGACTAAAAAAAACTCCAGAAACAATTGTGGCATAACAGCACTGACTATTCTGCAGAGTAATTTCCAATGGACAGGAGGAGTGTCTCAGTTTGCACAAGATAAAACAGTGGGAGGTGAAATATATTTTAACAAAATTCCAGGTGTGATCTATGTTTTTAATTGACCATGCCCGCTCTTCCTTATGTATTTGTATTTGTTTATTTCGGTATAGGACCAAGAAATTTAAAACAATAAGATTGTACACATTGACCAGATCAGGTGCAAAATAGTTACAAGTGTTAAAATGCTTGGGCCAAGCTCTTTCTGCGTGCCGTGGCCGCCACACAAAATCTCGCCACCATATCCGTAATGAGTGGATCACGGTCGTCAAGTAAAATATGCACCTGGATATCTTTAAAAGGTCTGAATCTTTTTAAAAGGCAAGGAGATATAAACAAAGTGCGAAGGTCTGTATAAAAGGAGCAATGTAATATGACATGCTCTACCCCTTCTATCGCTCCAGAACCACAAATACAGACCCATTCTTTTAGCGGTACTTTCTTATATCTCCCCTCCAATACAGCAGAGGGGAGAACGTTAAATCTGGCCAGAGAGAACGTCCTTCTATACTTGGGGATGCTTAAGGAAGTTAATAGGGCGCGGGTACAAGTGCTGTTACACTGGGCCCTATACTGTTGAACGCCGACAATTGGCTCATATTGTGCTGGAGCTCAATGTCCCTAATACGTAAAGAAATAAGCTCTTTAGCTTTAAAGTATCCCAGTCGTAGTATATCTGGCCATGAGAAACCCATAGACAGCAATTTAGAGTTCATCGCATGTTTCCAACCCGATTGATATGGATCTGTGAGAGTTAATGGGGCAAGTCCCAGAGGGGAGAAGGTTAACTTTATCCACATGTTCATCCTGTATACCCAAGCCCTAGTCTCAACCAGCAAGGTACCTAACTCCCGACGTAATGCAGCATTTGGCACACAACAAGGTAGACCTAGAATGTTCCTGATAAATTTGGATTGTGCGCATTCCAGGGGGGCATAGTTACCCTGGGTGCATAATTGTGACCGGTATAGGAGTTGAGGTACTATTTTAGAATTAAAGACCAGCATTGCCGCAGGGATATATTGACCCCCCCTTAGAAAAGAAAAAAGTGAGAAGTGCCCTAATGCTTCTCTGCGCACTTGCAGCAGCATTTCTTAGATGGAAATTCCAAGAACCCGAGGAATGAAAGGTGATCCCCAAGTATCTAAAAAAGGGGACTTGTTCAATCAGGTGATTATTCAGTCTCCAACAATGTTTAAGTCTTTTACAGGTAAATACTATGACCTTAGACTTGTCGTAGTTAATTGTAAGATATTCTGTCTCACAAAAGAGACTGAGTGCTCTCAGAAGGCGACGTAAACCCACGCATGTTAAAGACAGGAGAGCGGCATCATCCGCATACAGAAGGGACGACAGTGGTCTTCCTGCCAATATAGGCAGGTGAGCATTTTCCCCAGCAAGATGTTTGATTAATGGATTAATATAAAAATTGAACAGTGATGGCACAAGAACGCAACCCTGCTTTACCCCATTGTCTGTAGGGGTTGGGGCGGTTAACTGGCCCGCATGGTTGCACCTGACCTTTAGATAGGTGTTCTTGTAGAGGCCCTGGATCAGAAGGAGAAGTCACCTGTCTATATTATATTCCCTCAGTTTGTCCCATAGTCTGTTCCTGGGGATCAAATTGAAAGCAGATTTAAAATCAATAAATGCTGCATACAGAGTTCCCCCCGATGGAGACATGTACTTCTCCACAAGGTGTAAGACCAGGCCCTGGTCAAGGGTGGGGTGTCCCGCCCTGAAGCCAGCTTGTTCCTCATCTAAAAATTTTTCAGTAACAAGCCACTCCTGGAATTTATTACGGAGGTGGGAGGCAGTGGCGTCACTAGGGTTGGTGTCACTCAGTGCGGGAGGGAGGGAGGGAGGGGAGTGGTTGCCAGGTGATAAGGAGCACTCTTTCTCCCTTTCTCCCTGCCCCCCCACTCTTTTAATCTCTCTCACACAGACCTACCCAGGCAGGCCAGTGCGGGCATCCCTTCATCTTGGCGAAGACGAGGTCTCCGGCATTGAAGCCGTACAGCATCTCAGCAGGTGGCAAGTGGCAAGCAGGCCGCAGCCAGGCCTCAGACTTCACCAGGCAACCGGGAGGGGGCGTGGACGCCGGCCTTGCAGGGGGAGGGAAGGGAGGCCGAAGGTAAAATGGGAGGGTGCAGCCAATTGGCCCTGCAGACTGCCTCTCCTCTGGGGGTGGGCCCTCACAGCTTATTGGGTGGGGGCAGGGGGTCGCTTATCTCTCTCTCTCTCTCTTCCCCTCTCTGGCGCGCCCTTCGTCATTGGTGCTGCTGCTTCCCTGGGTCCCTGAAACTGCCCCACTTCCCGGTGCCTAGGGGTGGGGCAGCTCTGGGTGTCACCCCCTCGGATGGTGTCACCTGGTGTGGTCCATACCCCCCCCACACCCCTAGTGCCGCCACTGTGAAGTGGAGTAGTTTAAGCATATCAGGCTGAAAGCATGCATCTTGGGCAGGCCAAGTTTGTTTTTTCTGCTAGAGTCATTGCTTAATCTGTCTGATATTACATCAAACTGCAGTTTCAGATACAGCTGTTAATGCACCCAAAATAGAAAGAGAAAACCGCCCAGAGAGCTTCGGCTATGGGGCGGTATACAAGTTTAATAATTAAATAAATAAATAATAAACATAACCTCCAGTTTGAAACATAAAAGGTTGTCTTCACCATCATATGACATTGATCAATAAAAAGGCGTTGAAATTAAAAATAAACTTGACACAGATTTCTAGGATGAACAATGAAAGAAATATAATTTTTTGGTTAGATTCTCTGTAGAAACAATAGTAACACAGGAAAGAAGCGAAGTAAGAAGAATACCAACAAACATACAAAAATGTAATTCTCCATCTTTGGAGATGGCAGGTTTGCCACCATTCATCATATGCTCTGAGGCACATGTTACCAAATTCTTCCAAGCTACACAGGAAGTGTATTGGACTGTGAAAGACCAACCCAAACTGTGTTTGCATTTTTACAAATTAGTAGGGCAATACAATATCTCAGAAAGGAAGTCAGGTCTCCTGCTTCCCTGGTGCATTCACTATAGCCACCGCATTTCCCTGCTTTTTAAAGTTTGATAGAAATATCTGTGGGCTATAGGTACATTCTTAAAACACAAGGTCTTTTTTGCCAATTAGTGAATCAAGACATAGTATGAAAAAATATTTATATAAGCATGAATGTCAAAAATGTTTATTATTTACATAACCTGTAAAGATATTTATAGTGCAATCCTATGCATGTTTACTCAGAAGCAAGTTCCAATGTATTCATTGGGGCTTACTCAGACATGGAAGCATGCACAGGACTGCAATTCAGTGATAATAAACTTCACTCACCCAATCCAAAATTCAGAATCATGCAACTTTAAGCTGTTTTGCAACTGTTTTATTTATTTATTTATTTATTATTTATTTATTAAATTTATATACCGCCCGACTAGCGATAGCTCTCTGGGCGGTGAACATAAAATAGTATAAAAATACAATGAATAACAAAATAATATTAAAATACAATCAACAATACAATAAACATTTTTAAAATTAGATCAATGTAACTTAAAATGCTTCAGAGAATAGGAAGGTTTTGACCTGGCGCCGGAAGGAAAGCAGAGTCGGCGCCAGGCGTACTTCCTCAGGGAGACTGTTCCATAGTTCGGGGGCCACCACTGAGAAGGCCCTAGATCTTGTCATCACCCTCCGGGCCTCCCTGTGAGTTGGAACCCGGAGGAGGGCCTTCGTAGCAGAATGTAGTGCACGGGCCGGTTCATATCGGAAGAGGCGTTCCGCAAGGTATCGTGGTCCCGCACCGTATAAGGCTTTATAGGTTAATACCAACACTTTGAATCTAGCCCGGAAACATATTGGCAACCAGTGCAAGCTGGCCAGAACAGGTGTTATATGCTCGGACCGCTTGGTCCTTGTCAGCAATCTGGCCGCCGCATTTTGCACTAGTTGTAGCTTCCGAACTGTCTTCAAAGGTAGCCCTACGTAAAGCGCATTACAGTAATCCAAACGTGAGGTTACCAGAGCATGTACCACTGATGTAAGGTCCTCTTTACTCAAATAAGGACGTAGCTGGGCTACCAACCGAAGTTGGTAAAACGCATTCCTAACCACCGAGGCTACTTGAGCCTCAAGTGAGAGGGAAGAGTCTAAAAAGACTCCCAGACTACGAACCCGGTCCTTTAGGGGGAGTGTAACCCCGTCCAGGACAGGGTATATATCCACCATCCGATCAGAGAACCCGTCCACCAACAGCATCTCAGTCTTGTCTGGATTGAGCTTCAGTTTGTTAACTCTCATCCAGTCCATTGTCGAGGCCAGGCAACGGTTCAGCAAATCGACAGCCTCACCTGAAGAAGATGAAAAGGAGAAGTAGAGCTGCGTGTCATCAGCATACTGATGACAACGCACTCCAAAACTCCTGATGACCTCTCCCAACGGCTTCATGTAGATATTAAAAAGCAGGGGGGACAAAACTGACCCCTGCGGGACCCCATATTGGAGAGCCCGCGGTGTCGAGCAATATATACTTTTTTTTAAGGTTATTACATTTTAAATGGCTTTATTTCTTGTTGTGAGCTGTGTTGGTTTCCACCCCTACCTCACAGGGTTGGTGGAACGATTCCATATACACACTAGTAGTATGGCAAATTGAGAAGTTCTGGGTCCCTTTGTGAGTCATGCAATGAACGCCTCCCACTGCCACCCCTTTTAAGGTTATACCACTAACACAACTGGGGCCTGCATAATTGACTTTTTGAAAATTGAGAAACTACAGCAATAAAGAAAAAAAACCCATGATGTTGTTTGGAAGCTTCTCCCTTTCAGCTCAGTCCTCATGGAAGGATCCCTTCCCATTTGATCCACCAGCACACATAGATTAACCAATCCCCTTGCACACTCCCTTAGCCCCAAAGTTACCCATTGGCCTTCCACAAGATAATCTTCTCTCCCCCCTGCCCCGAAACAACACTCCCCAGCCAAGTACTGCGGCCTGCAAGTCCTTCACAACCTGCATTTTTGTAATTTCATATAGACAGCAAATAGGAGTTTTGCCAAGTCTCTGACAAGCCACCCTGCGTGGTGGACAGGCTTTTTGGTCCCAGACTTCATAGGCCCGCCGGCCTTTGTCAGATGAGACGACTACAGGTCACTTTTCTTTCTCTTTTTTTGGAGACAACCATTTCTCAGTATATTAAAGACAGAAGTTAAGCAAGTCTAGGGAGACAGAGAGGAAGCCAGGAAACGGCCTTCCACTGAGTCCATCTTGCTCCCTAGAATACCTAGAATAATAAAATGACCTGAACTCACATGAATTCTTTAACTATCATTCTTCTTATCTCTTATCCTGTCATACAATCCAGCCAAAGAAAGAAATTAACAACCTATTTTATCAAGATAAATCTGCTATAGTATCATGCAACCCAATCATCTGCATGCTTACTCATACGCAAGCCCTACTGTGCTCAATGAAGCTTACTCCTGAGTAAACCAAGTAAGCTTTAACATGTTGGTGTTGCTGCCTTCCTACCTGAGAAAATGGCTTCCTCATTTGCTCCTCCCAGAGCAGCAGCTTCCATTTCCAACCGGGAGCAGATTATGGCTGCAATTCAATACGTTTACTCAAACATAAACTCCATTGGGTTCAATGGAACTTACTTGCTCTTATAACAAACCGAGGCAGGAAGCACCCATTTTCCTTCGTGCTTGCAAATTATAATGCTTTGCATCAGGAATACTTTCAGATGCATGGGGGGAAGGTAATCAGAGAGAGGAGAAGGCGGGAAGATCTCACAAACATCTAAAGTCTCTTTTTTTAAGAGAGAGAGAAAGGGCACAATTCTGCATCCCTTTTGAACTCTTTGCAACGAAAGTGCCCCTCCTCTTCTGAAACCTGAACTGATCCATCACTCCTGGGAGGGAGTAAAAAAAAACCCCAAGAAGCAAGGACAATATCCAATTCCTTCCAAGAATGGGTGATTTGAAGTCAAAATAGTCATTTCTGGGGTGGCAACCGCCTTCCACCCTCCTTGTGTAAACTCTTTCTCTCACCCTCTATCATCCTCACCACCGTTCTCCCATGTAAACTTCTCTCATGTGCAGAATCCCTTCATGCCACCTCCCTCACATACACACACACATACAGCTCCGCTACATATCTGCCCACTACCACGGGGAAGGAGGAGGCAGGAGCCCCCCCTGGACATATCCATACAGGAGAGACTGCAGTAATATCATCCCCAGGAGTGCCAGCCCAGGGAGGAGGAAGAGGCACACTGCAGGGCAAGAGACAGGCTGTAGGCTGGGGTGGGCAAATATTTGCTTAATTTCAACCCCCCCATTAGAAGTAAGCAGATTTTTCATTGGTTTCTGCCGGCAGCCTGTTACTTGCCCCTCAGTGTTGTACCTCCTCTTCCTTGTCCTCCTCTGCCTGCTTGGAGAAGCCTTGCAGAAGCCTCTGCTGTATGGTTTAGCTGGGGAACCCCCTCCTGCGCTCTGAGAGAGAGAGACAGAGAGAGAGTGGGTGAGTGTTTGGAGGGATCTGTCAGGGGGCCAGCTGCAAAAAAAGTAACAGGATGAAGTCCAGACACATCTTCCCTCCAAACACACCTAATACACACACACACGAGATGTAAAAATACATACACCCCATATAATAGTTTATTGTCAAAACCAGTTGTCCATTGCAGAACACTTTTTTAAAAAAAAGTATTAGTTTCCTAACAAATAAAAGCAGTGACACCTAAGTAAGCCCTGCCTACCTGCTTTTTTAAATAAAAAGGATCAAAGGGGGAAAGATTCACAGCACAATCCTCTTCTACATTCACTCAAAAGTCCCATTGATCAATGGGGGTAACTCCCATGTATGTGCAATCAGCATTGCAGCTTTACTCCCAGAAAAGCTTGATATTGGGAAGGTTTTCAAAACAGGTTATGAATAAGACAAATAAATGCCCTCTTCAGTTGTCCAGTAAAATTTAAACTTGTTTGACTCATTAATTAGAAAAGTGCAACACTGCAGCATGTATACTTTTTAAAACTTCAGTTCAAAAATTACTTGAAAGATAAAATATATAATATGCCATTTTTGCAAGTAATTTAAAAAACTCTGCATATACACTTTTATGCCTACCAAGATCCTGCTGTGATCTTCTGTTGTACTGCAATCCTATGCATGTTTACTCAGAAGCAAGTCCCAATCCTGTGCAGAGAAAGTACTCTTTATGCTGCTGAAAGCTATATATTTACTGAATTCCTGATGTGAGACAAGCAGGAAGAGGAAACTGTTCTTGGAGTTTGAAATGGGGTTTAACTATTGCCTGGGGGTCGACAAATCTTGTCAGTCACAACCCTGACATCACTTATTGGCTAAATACCTGAAAGGGCGGGGATTAGAGCAGCCAGTACTAATAGAAGTTGTGGAGAGGGGTGGCTGACATTTTGGTGTATAACCTTTGAACCAGACCTTAGAAACTTAATTTTTTAAAAAATGAAAGCCAAGTGTCTGAAGATTAAGGTGACTCACCTGGAGACCCACAGGGGACCTTCAAAAACTGGAGTCTCTGGGCAAAAACTGGAGACCTGGCAACCCTAACTTTATCCCAGTCTGTGTCTGTGTCCATGTTGGAATTATTTTTAAGATGTTTTTAAATCTGTTTTTTTAAAAAAGATTTTTATAAAGATGTTTTGTTTTGATACATTTTTAAAGATGTTTAGTTTTAATGTTTTAAAGTCTTTTGCTTCTAAGATGTTTAAGAGTGTTTTAAGTGTTTTTGTTTGCCGCCCTGGGCTTCTTTGGGGAGGACGGGGAGGATATAAATTTAATTAATAAAACAAACAATGAGGGACTCATTTATTTATTTATTTTATTTCTAACCTGCCCTTCACCATGAGGTCCCGGGGTAGGTTACAACAGTACAGCATACAGTTATGAAAACAGATAAAACCATGATAAATATGAAACAAACAAAGCTGTTCCAAATGGAACAGAACAATATAAATTCTGCTAAAGAGGGGACCCTACAAAACAAAATACCTTAAGTGTCAAAGGCCAGTGTAAAGAGGTATGTCTTCAGCATACAAGGAAATTGTACAATCAAGATGCTAGACACACCTCTGTAGGGAGGGAGTTCCACAATTTCTGCCATTCCTTGCACTTCTGATGACAGAACTAACAAGAGAGCCCCTCTGCCAAACATAACACCAGAGAAGATTGGTAAAGATGGAGGCAGTCTTTCAGATATTTGGGGCCTAATTTATTTAGGTCTTTAAACCCTAATGTGAGCATCTTGAATTGGGCCCCCAAGCAAAGTGGCAACAAGTTTTTTTCTTACTCCTCTAATTGGATGCCCTGAATATGCATATTTTTGTGGCCCTGACCCAATGTTTCCTCATAAACACTGTTATTTCCAGAATGTTAAAGAAAACCCAGTGACTAGAGCCAAACGCTTATCCTAGCCAATGCAGCAAGCCCTTGGATAATCATTTCCCTCTTCCATTACTACTGATCATAAGCTGCATTTTCAGTCAAATAATATTTGCATTATTTATTCCTCTCACAAAACCCATGCAGAATTTGGTTTTCATGGTCATAGATGTTTGGACATTTCTGTTAGGTAAAGTGAGGTGGTGCCCCAGGCAGGAGATGCTGGGAGGCACAGAGTCGCATGGAGGTGTGGGAAGAAAGAGTGTTTCTTTCTGCCCCAGCTGGGCACTGAGTTATTTGCTATATTGCCCCCTTGTCTCTGTATTTAGAACTGCAATTTCCCATCAATCTGTTAGCAACTGATCTTGCATTGATTGGTTGTTCCTTTTTAGAACATCTAATCCTGTTTAGACCAGTTTTCTTCAGAAGAAAAGCTTCCTTGTGGCCTAGTTTTTTGGTACCAGAGCCTGAGAGGAGTGGTGGCCTTGCACTGTGTTTTCGCTTCATCTCTGTCATTCCTTTTATCTCCGTCAGAGAGTCATGCATCAATTAATCCTTTTTCTAGAGCTAAGTATTTTATCATCTGCATTTAAAAGTTGGTTGCTGTTCAAGTAAGCAACAAAGCTGAGGATTTACGTGAAAGTGTGAGTTTGGTTGACTGGATAGACTCACAGCTTCTGTGGAAACCAGAATACAGAGTTGTGCCACTGCTACCCCACCTCCAGCTAGTCTGCTGCTCACATGGGCAGGAGAGGATGCTACTGTAATGAGGAATCAAACATTGCGGATTTTTAATCTTTGATTCACCTCAGTGAACCAGAGTTTGGAGAGCCTGCAACCGCAAAGATTCCTGGGAGACAGCCCCTCTGTGACCCCTGAGTACATAACTTGAAAGCCTGAAGGTGTAGACTTCCTGACTCCTATGGAAATTTGGGGAATGTCACCCAGTAAGAACAGGCGCTCCTTTCAAACAAGGAAATGCTTATGATAATCTAAGCCTTTAGGAGGAGACAGAATAGCTCCTTTCAAACTATGAAATGTTATGCATTTCTAAGCCTTTAGGAGGAGACAGGATAGCTCCTTTCAAACTAGGAAATGTTATGCATATCTAAGCCTTTAGGAGGAGACAGGATAGCTCCTTTCAAACTAGGAAATGGCCTGCATAACCGTTATGATAATTTTAACCTTTAGGAAGAGACAGAATGTTAGGAGTTCACAGGTAGGAGATTGCAGTCATTATCTGGGAATTCCTTAAGGAATGGTTTCTGGAAAAAGAACAAATTCCTTGATTGATGATCCTAAATTCTTTCATTGTTGTTATTTGTCACGTCCACATCTTCCTGGAGACGTTTACATTGGGTTTACATTGGGGTCAATTTAGTTAGGAAAAGGTATAAAACATGAGGTGTTAGGTTGGCAGTTCCTCTTCTGGAGGGCTCCAACAGCTGCTTTTCTTATCAACGCACTCTAGCATCTTCGGGACAATTGCAGAGCTTCTAAGCTAAGGATTTGGGTGAGAACTTTCAAATCTAGCGCTGGTTACAAAGGGCGGAGCTTTGGCTCATTGGGCTAGATACGAAAGTCTCTCTCTCAGCCTTAGTCTTGCAGCAACTCTCCAGGAAAGGTATATGCAACTTCTGGGCCTTTTTCTTTCCTTTTTCTTTCTGTGTAGGTGAGCTTAATGTGAAAGTGTTCATAGGGTTAGTCTCTTTGCTTTAGTCTATCCAGTGTTGCTGAATGAATGAATAATAGAAAGCTGCTCATTGTTAACTGCAATTGTAAACTGCAATATTTTTCCTTGTTTCTTCTCTTAATAAAACCACTCTTTATTTTACTTTCAGTGTGTGTCATTGGGTTAAGGGTAAATTTATACATGCTCTGGGGGTGACGTGTGGATAACTCCAGCCAAAGATCCTGCTGCTCTCAATAGGGGAACTTGCATTTCTAGTGAGCTCTGCTCATGAGGAAATTCAAGGTCCATTCGTAACACTACCCTGTTGCCACTGTTGAACTAAGGTTCAATTGACAATTGAACCTGAACTAACATTTGCAGGAAGGGATTCTGAGGAACTAAGACAAATAGTGGTAACGAGAGAGGAAGTTCTAAGCTTAATGGACAATATAAAAACTGACAAATCACCGGGCCCGGATGGCATCCACCCGAGAGTTCTCAAAGAACTCAAAGGTGAAATTGCTGATCTGCTAACTAAAATATGTAACTTGTCCCTCGGGTCCTCCTCCGTGCCTGAGGACTGGAAAGTGGCAAATGTAACGCCAATCTTCAAAAAGGGATCCAGAGGGGATCCCGGAAATTACAGGCCAGTTAGCTTAACTTCTGTCCCTGGAAAACTGGTAGAAAGTATGATTAAAGCTAGATTAACTAAGCACATAGAAGAACAAGCCTTGCTGAAGCAGAGCTAGCATGGCTTCTGCAAGGGAAAGTCCTGTCTCAGTAACCTATTAGAATTCTTTGAGAGTGTCAACAAGCATATAGATAGAGGTGATCCAGTGGACATAGTGTACTTAGACTTTCAAAAAGCGTTTGACAAGGTACCTCACCAAAGGCTTCTGAGGAAGCTTAGCAGTCATGGAATAAGAGGAGAGGTCCTCTTGTGGATAAGGAATTGGTTAAGAAGCAGAAAGCAGAGAGTAGGAATAAACGGACAGTTCTTCCAATGGAGGGCTGTAGAAAGTGGAGTCCCTCAAGGATCGGTATTGGGACCTGTACTTTTCAACTTGTTCATACATGACCTAGAATTAGGAGTGAGCAGTGAAGTGGCCAAGTTTGCTGACGACACTAAATTGTTCAGGGTTGTTAAAACAAAAAGGGATTGTGAAGAGCTCCAAAAAGACCTCTCCAAACTGAGTGAATGGGCGGAAAAATGGCAAACGCAATTCAATATAAACAAGTGTAAAATTATGCATATTGGAGCAAAAAATCTGAATTTCACATATACGCTCATGGGGTCTGAACTGGCGGTGACCGACCAGGAGAGAGACCTCAGGGTTGTGGTGGGCAGCACGATGAAAATGTCGACCCAGTGTGCGGCAGCTGTGAAAAAGGCAAATTCCATGCTAGCAATAATTAGGAAAGGTATTGAAAATAAAACAGCCGATATCATAATGCCGTTGTATAAATCTATGGTGCGGCCGCATTTGGAATACTGTGTACAGTTCTGGTCGCCTCATCTCAAAAAGGATATTCTAGAGTTGGAAAAGGTTCAGAAGAGGGCAACCAGAATGATCAAGGGGATGGAGCGACTCCCTTACGAGGAAAGGTTGCAGCATTTGGGGCTTTTTAGTTTAGAGAAAAGGCGGGTCAGAGGAGACATGATAGAAGTGTATAAAATTATGCATGGCATTGAGAAAGTGGATAGAGAAAAGTTCTTTTCCCTCTCTCATAATACTAGAACTCGTGGACATTCAAAGAAGCTGAATGTTGGAAGATTCAGGACAGACAAAAGGAAGTACTTCTTTACTCAGCGCATAGTTAAACTATGGAATTTGCTCCCACAAGATGCAGTAATGGCCACCAGCTTGGATGGCTTTAAAAGAAGATTAGACAAATTCATGGAGGACAGGGCTATCAATGGCTACTAGCCATGATGGCTGTGCTGTGCCACCCTAGTCAGAGGCAGCATGCTTCCGAAAACCAGTTGCCAGAAGCCTCAGGAGGGGAGAGTGTTCTTGCACTCGGGTCCTGCTTGCGGGCTTCCCCCAGGCACCTGGTTGGCCACTGTGAGAACAGGATGCTGGACTAGATGGGCCACTGGCCTGATCCAGCAGGCTCTTCTTATGTTCTTATGACAGTCTGGCTGGCTTTTGCTTATATAGAATAGGAAGTGAACACAACCTTGTCCTTCACCTCTGTCAGCAAAATGTCTTGGGCCGGCCCCAGATTCTAACATCCAGAAATACAGCACTCTTACAATAAATGTATGGTTCTCCTAACACCCTTTATTCTAACAGCCTGTGAGATGGTTTATGCTCAGGGAGAGTGACCTGCCCCAAATCACCTAATGATCCGCATTGTTTTGCTTCTGTGGCCCAGCACATTGTGGAGGATTTGGATCCATGTTTTAAGGAAGGTAAGGGGACCTTTTGGTCCTCCAGATGTTGCTGCACTACATTGTTGGTCATTAGCCATGCTTTCTGGGGCTGATGGGAGTTATAGTTCAGCAACATCTTGAGGACCAAAGGTTCCCTACACCTATTCTAAGGTGCATGCTTATTTCATTTTAAGAAAGATATAGACAAGTTGGAGTCGGTTCAGAAGAGGGCGACGAGGATGATAGCTGGTATGGAGAACAAGTCTTATGAGGAAAGGTTGAAGGAACTTGGCATGTTCAGTCTGGTGAAGAGGAGGCTGAGGGGTGACATGATTGCACTCTTTAAGTACCTGAAGGGCTGTCACATAGAGGAGGGTACAGATTTGTTCACTGCTGCCCCAGAGGGTAGGACTAGGTCTAATGGTTTTAAATTGCAGGAGCGTAGATTCAGATTGGAAATTAGAAGGAACTTCTTGACAGTAAGGGCAGTTCGGCAATGGAACCGACTGCCCAGGGAGGTGGTGGGATCCCCTTCGCTGGATGTCTTCAAGCAGAGGCTGGACAGCTATCTGCGGGAGATGCTCTAGCTGTGGATTTCCTGCTGTGAGCAGGGGGTTGGACTCGATGGCCTACAAGGCCCCTTCCAACTCTATGATTCTATGATTCATAAGGGACACAGGCTAAGCCTGTTGAGACTCACTGTTGCCTCACTTGAACTGAAAGCATAAACTAGGACATGCCAAATACTCTCATTTCATGGTAGGGAGCTTTGTCCACCATTACTGACAATGCTTAGGTTTCAATTACAACTCAGTTTATTAAGCTGAGATATGCATGAGCCTTTTGCCTGCCCTCAGTATGTCATGTCGGGGTCTGACCCATCCTCAGATGATGAATCATCTCATGACACAGATCTCCCAATGACCTGGGTGGGTAACAGATCCCTGATGATAGCACTAAAGACCCTAGTATACCTGGAGGAACCTCTCCAGGCCTACCTTCAGGTGGAATGTCCCCCAATATGGGTTCCTGACCCACCTCTGACAGAGTCATCCCTCTCACCCTTGAGAGCATTTACAACAAAAGGTCCAAGCCCAGGCAGTTGGTTGACAATGGAGGGCATGGAGGATTAACAATGGAGGGCCCAATGTCACTGCACAACTCTAGAGTAAAGGGCTACTTGAGAGTAACAGACTCCTCAAGAACAAGGGCTCTTAGAACAGACTTAAACACCTGAAGCAGGTATTGGAAGTGGTCTGGTAGGGTTCAGTTGGGACTTGTTGGCTGCTGGGACAATATGGTATTCAGCTCCCTACTTTAGAACCTGTTTCCTTTGCTTTTCTATGAATCCTAGCTTGAAAAACCACTGCTCTGACTACTACATAACAATGGCGGTGTGAAATTTTGCAGTTTTGTTTCTTGTAATTTCACTTTTTTCTTGTCCCTGTCATCATTTTAAAAACTGCACTTTTAATTACATCCCTACAGTATACAAAACCGGTGTGGTGCTCTCATATTTTTAGATTATTAGAAGTAAATTGAATCCCACACCTGATTTTTCCCACCTGCATTAAAATGGTTTTGCTCTCTGATCCAACATGTGAAAGAATTGCTTGACAGAGTCAGTTATGTTAAAACTTTTCAGAAATCAATACATCCAGTGACCTTTAATGAAACTGACATTTAACATGATATATCAGCTGCTCACGCACTATATGCTTGCTCACACTGATGCTTGATACCTGTCCCAAGAGTCCTGCTCTGAGATTTCTCTTTCTTTTGATGTCTGGTTTTTGCCTAATTTTATCTAGGTTTTTTCTCTTTATTTGTGAAGAGCTGGAGATTTTAAAAATGCACTGCCCATTTAAAGGGCCATGCCAGGTTTGCATACCACACAGACAGTGTTACTGGAGAAGAGATGATGTAACTTTAAATCAGAAGCTAGAGGAACAAGGGAAGGCTGCCATGCCATTCCAGATGGGGTGATGGATGTGTTCTACTCAGGGCTAGTTCTAAAGGGCGGTCAGGCTGGGCACTGGCCTGAGGGCCCCGGAGCTACAGGAGCCCCTGAGGGGCCCTCTGCTCACTTTCCGCAATCCGCACCCCCCACGCCCCCTACTTACCTGTCAGCCGGCTTTTTAGCATTGCCCTTAATGAAGATGGCGGCCGCAGCTTCCCTAAGGTACTGAAGCTGCTGTCGCCATCTTAGTTGATGGCAGAGATGTGCGCATGTAGCACTCACGTGTGCCATCAACAAAGATGGTGGCGGAGGCTTCATTCCCCTCAGGGAAACCACAGCTACCATCTTCATTAAGGGCAATGGTAAAGACTAGACAGGTAGGGGGGCCGTGGGGGCGCACACCCACCCACCAGGGGGCCAGGGCAAGCTGATGCCCAAGGGCCCCCACATGGCTGGAGCTGGCCCTGGTTCTACTGTTTTGTTTTTCAAACACTTTAATCCATTGTTCTTCCCCCCTTTTTATATAGTTTTAGTGAGTCCGTGAAGTCCTGACTGTCTCTTTTGAAATAGTATAAGCTGGCTAGGGGCTTTTCCCTCCCTGTATTAAGGTCTTAAGGTATCCTGACAAATGTATTAATGATATTTTTCTTAAAGTGGACATACAAGTTGCTTGTTCTTATACTCCTAAAATATTCCTCTCCCATAAATCAGTGCATTGTGATCCTCACTGGAGCAGTACATAAATCCCAGTAGCTGTTCCCTCTACTCTTTCTCTTACTATCATCATAACCTCACAGTGTGCTATGCAGTGTATAAAGAAAACTAATTTTATCCAAGGTTTTATAACATACAGTTACAGTCAAACAACTTCTCTGAGCAGTGTAATGTTCTAGGGGGCTCAGTATTACCCAGGTTTAGTTTCCTTTGGAAGGAGGTCACTACAAGCTTATTGGTGCTTTGTATTATTTGCACTTATTTAGAAAATATGCATGCTGAGCATAGATGGAGGCACATGGCTTACGCATTGCAACGGTCAGATCCTAGTGCTCCCACCTCAGATCTCCAGGGAGACAGCCAGCACTGTAAGATGCTTTTAAGAGTTCAAACTCAGCTACTCATGTCTGTGTCTTTCTCAGACACAGACAGACACCTGTCTCCTTTCATTTTTCTTACACCCAGACTCCTTGCCACCTCTCCCTAGCTAGTGGGGAGGAACAAAGGCCGAGCCACCTCTGCTCAACAACTGTGCTTTCTTGAGTCATCTTAGTTCCCATGAATACAAATCACTTGAATTTACGTAAGAAAAGAATGTGCCTGGCCAGTACTTCAGCAATCTTCTTCTTGTACAGACCCCAACCACAGAGTTGGAAGGGACATTGGAGGTCATCTAGGCTGTATTCAGACATGGGTTTTATTGTGTTAGTTTAACTGATTAAAATGGTAGTGCTTCTGTCCCAATTTCTAACATTCCTTTCACACTGCAGTTCCTGTTGCTTTAGGGAACTGTGGCTTTTTCACCAATATAGTGCCATGTTGCACTGCACTTAATTCATACAGCAACAATGAGCAACTTACTTGTTGCTATTGCCCACCCGTTATTCACATGCGCACTGCATTTCCCTGTATGCTGAAATACTGGCACAATTTTAATCAGGTGAATTGACAAGAGCTTCAAGAATGGGAATACACTGCATGCTGGGATACTGCATTGCAGCTAATCACATGAGTAGCTGTGGCTGATGCAAAACCTGTGATTTTCCCGGGTTTCAGATCTTCCCAACAGATTATTTTTGGAATCATTTATCATGGAAATGAGTGCTAAACTTTCACAATCTTCTGCTAGATTTCCAGAACTGGCTTCTACATTGTGTGCAAGACCAACTAAAATGCAAAAATTATGAGGTAAGGAACTGTCGGGGTAGTGGAATAAACTGTTGTCTGAAAGCACCCCTACTCTGTTCCTCTGTTCAAAAAACTAAGTGCAGTTAGGAACATAGGAAGCTGCTTTGTACCAAGTCAGGCCTTCCTCCTAGCTCAGTACTATCCACCCCGACTGGCAGCAGCTCTCCAGGATTTCCAGCAGGGGTCTCTCCCAGCCCCACCTGGAGATACCAGGACTGAACCAGAGACAAAGTGGGAATAGTAGAAGTCAGAAGAGGATAGGGGATAGTTAATTTTAGCGGTAGGCAAGTAAACCAAGGCCTAATGGCAGTCCAGCTGTTGGAAGGGATTCTAGATGGCTTAGGAGCAGGTACTCTGCAATCACTCCTTCTCCCATGTGTATGGCGTCAGACCTTCAGATCCTTTTCAGAGGCCCTGCTCCAAGTGCCCTGCCAAATGAAGTGAGGTGGGTAACCAGAGGGAAAAGGGCATTTTTAGTAATGGTTGCTAGTTACACAGTGGAGTTCCTAGGAAGGTATGCCTGGCACTATTACACCCCATTTTTGCTGCCAAATGAGGATGAGTAAATCTGTCTGTTTCACTTTGCCCCCACACCAAGGAAGACATGTGACACCAGACTGGAATAATGTTATATTTATTAAATATAACATACTAACTCAATTAAAATACAGCCAATTATTCATATCAAAATACTTTGGGCAGGTGAGGCTAAACCTATCTATGAGGGATTACACCCTCACCTTCAAAACACATCAATTCTTCTGAGTCTGTAACTCCAGAGACAAGGACATGGGTGAATTCCTCCCTCCTTGCTCTTAGAGCCAGTTATGTGGTTCCAACCTCCACACCATGGTCCCGCCATACAGGCGTTCACCATGATGCGCAAGCCGGTCCCACCAGGACACTACCCAGATCCCCACCCGACATGAAGCCGTGATGGTTCCCTAGGAAGTGCCCCTTTTTCAGAATGCCTTAATCACCTCAATTCAACCCTCTAATACCTCACCTGCCCGAATTCTATGCCACAAGAGGGGATCAGCTGAAGCTTGGTCCCCTCAGCCCAAAGAAATTAACAAACCCCTTAACCCCAACATCAGGTCCTCTAAAAAGAAATCACACCCTTGTTCTGAAAGATGAACCTCATCATCACGAAACAAATGTGGGGCATAGAACCTGATCCTATCATGAGGAATATATGCCCCACCAAGAGATAAGACCAGAGCCCTGACTGTCCTATTCACCCATTTCCGGGATCTATCGATCCTGTTAGGATGAAAAGCATCCCTCCACACCCTCCTAGCTAGCATATCCGACCACACCAATAGGAGGGTGGGAAATGAACAAATAAGCCACGTGAGATCATGAGTGACCTTACGAAGCAGGTCCATCCCTGGACGCTGCACCAAGTCATTTTCCCCCAAATGAATCAACAATACATGAGGCCGATCCGCTGAAGACATAAGTCGGCAAACTGATGGCAACAGCGCATCCCATAGCATGCCCCTATGGGCTTCCCATCGAACTGTAGCTACGGCCGAGAGCTGCAGCTGTGTTCCAGGTATTGACGAAGAGGCACGCCGGTGCGCCCAAAACAAGATTGAATGGCCACACAGAACGATCTTCACAGGAACTGGGAGGCTCAACAAACCTAATGGAAACAAAAACACAATGCATCATAATTAAAACCTGACAAGACTTAAATGCATCGGAACGCCACCTTCCGATCATTTGGATATCGCTAATGCTCATGCCCCCAAGGGCCACGGCTGTAGCCGCACCAATCCGAAATGAATGCAGCCCATAGACTCACGCAACGCGACCACTGGCCAACAAGGCCTGCCGAACAATGGCCCAGAATTGAAATTGAGTCAGGGCAGAACCATCCACATGTATGAACAGATAACGCTGGCCCACTGGCCGTATAGACAAGAATTGCCGCATTGCAGACACAGGGCATAATTCAGGGACCCAGCAAGTGCTCAAAGACACAATACTGCCACGGCCCTTCAGATCAGTCTTAGAGACTCGTAGGGAAAACCTTACTATATCGGCACCTAGCGTGCAATCGCTAAAGCATAAGGCTCTGTAGGCAACATCGCGCTTAGAGGGGACCAATACTTCGCTAGGGCGAAAAGCACCATAGAACATTGTCAGAGTTACTGCAGCGAACAGGTGCGACTCATACTGAGATGAGCATAAGCAATGAAACAATGCCAGGATCTGGAGGAGGACATCGGGCGTGATTGGCCTCCTCCGGTCAGCGGGCCTGGGAGCGGAACGTGACCAACCCTCAAGGACCTTTCTGACCCTAAAATCTACAGAATGATCCGGCAGTCCCCGCGCCTTAGAGATAAAGGCCAACGCTGAAAGGTACCCAGCGATAGTGGAAACAGAATTGTTGTGCCCTTTTAAATATATCATAAACTGCAATAAGTGCGAAACAGGAATAGGCCACGCCATAGGCAACGCAGAAATGGTGCGAAAATGCTGGAACTTCGCAAAAGAACGCTCATACGCTTTTTGAGTACTGGGAGCAAGGGCGGCTGCAATAGCGGCCCCGACTTCTAATTGCCAAGGTTCCACAGGAACGGTTGACTGGGACTGGATCCAGTTCCGCTCCAGGTGCAAGCTCCTGAAAGCGCGCCATCTGTAAGCGGGAAAGAGCATCAGCAACGCAATTCTGTAAACCTGGAATATGCTTGGCTATAAATAAAATATTAAAACGCAAGCATTGCAAGACAAAGGCTCGCACCAAGCGCATAACACGAGGCGACTTGGAAGTCTGAGCATTGATAACGCTAACTGTGGACAAATTGTCACACCAGAAATGCACTGTATGATTTCGAAATACTAGCGGTCAGATATAAACCACTACAAGTATTGGAAAAAAATCCAAAAATGTCAAATCAGAAGTGATCTGGGATACCTGCCACATGGCAGGCCATCTTGCAACGCACCACTGGGATCTAAAAATTACCCCGAAGCCGAGGCATCCCGCAGCATCTGAATGCACCTGTAATTCAGCTTCCAATAATAATTCCTCCCGCCAGAAAGAGAGGCCGTTAAATTCCATCAAAAACTGAAGCCACATATTTAAATCAGCTCTCATCCCAGCAGTAATCCTGACAAAGTGGCAGCGAGATCGAACACCCTTCATGGCGTCACAAAGACGCCTGAGGAATGCACGACCAGGTGAAATAACTTTTGATGCAAATATTAAGTGACCCACAATTTCCTGCAACTGAGCCAATGTAATCTTTTTAATCCTAGAACCACGCAAAGCCGTTGCCGAAGGGCAATCAACTTTTCTTGTGGCAAACTCGAAGACTGAGCCGCAGTATCCAACTGGATCCCTAAAAAAGTTAAAGAAGTAGTAGGACCCTCAGACTTTTCTGGAGCTAAAGGAACCCCCAATTCTTTCATTAAAGCTGCAAAGGATTGCATCAGATGGAGGCAATGTGAAGACCCAGCTGGCCCAATAAACAAAAAATCATCCAGATAATGAGCAGAGACGGATGAAGAGGCTTTCCTCCTCAATGCCCATTCAAGAAATGTGCTGAATGCTTCAAAAGCAGCACATGACACGGAACAACCCATTGGCATAGCCCTATCTACATAAAACTGACCCCGAAATTTAAAACCAAGCAAATCCACATCCTCGAGGTGAACAGGTAGGAGGCGAAAAGCGGATTTTATGTCGCACTTAGCCATTAAAGCGCCCCTACCAGCTTTGCGAACTACTCTCACTGCCTCATCAAAAGACGTAAATCTAACTGATGTGTAGGATTGAGAAATCCCATCATTAACAGAGGCGCCTTTTGGGAATGACAAATTATGGATTAAACGATATTCCCCAGGCTGCTTCTTGGGAATAATACATATAGGAGATATCCTCAAATTTTTTAAGGGTGGAAAAGAGAAAGGGCCAGATATCCGGTCAGCAATTATTTCCTTATTAATTTTTGCTAACACCACCGAAGCCATGTTGCTAAGAGAGGGCTGATTTGATGAGGAAGTAGCTATCCTGGGACCCTCAAATGGAATACGGAAGCCTTCCTTGAAACCATGAAGCAAAAAACTAGCAGCTTGCCTATTGGGGTAAAACTTTAACCACCCTTCCAAAGGAATTAACTTGATCGGGCTACTGGCCTTGTGACGTACTGCCGCTGTTGCCAGACCCTCGTTTGGGCTGTTGCTGTTCCCCTGTACCCTGTCGAGCTGTACGCGCTCGCTGGCACGATGAGCTGGGGTGGTTGCCCCCACATGAACCACAGACGTGTCTGAACTTACAGGGCCGTCGGAGGCAACGGCTTGTACTGTTAAATGTCCAGCAGACATGCTGGGATTGAACCCACCGCCCCCCTTGGCCTGAGCCGAAGGCGGAAGTTTGCGCACGCGCTAATATATGTCCACTATCAGCTCTGTCTCCTAAAGTGGGCCTGGCGGGAGTCATAGAGCGGAGCCACAGGCCCGTGTGCTCAATATCCCAACGAAGGGTGGGGTCGAACGCCGCTCTCTGCCTAAAATTTGCATCGTAACGCAAGCAAGCGGTTCCAGAAAACTCACGGAAGGCCCGATGAACAATGTCCTGATATTTAATCATGGACAAAGCTCTAGATGGGTAAGCCTGAGTCATAACGCCCATATAGATAGTATAGGCGCTCAACCAATTAGGCCACACACGATCGACCTTCCTTTTCACGGCCGCCTCATGCTCCTTAAGTTCCTGACCTCCCTTGGGCTTCATCTCATTTTCACGAAACAAAAGAGTGAACAGGTCAATATATTCCCCACGCCAAATTTTTTCTTTTGTAGCTAACAGTAAATGGTCACCCAGGGGAAGGGAGTTATCACCATGTGGATAAACTCCCTGTGGGAGAGGCAAATACGCAGGAGATTGCGCAGAAGAAGCCACAGGCGGCTGCCAAGGAGTCACGGCAGCCGTCGGCCAAGGTAATTGGGGTTGCTGCGGAACCAACACACCACCCATAAACACTAACGGGTGGGTAGTATTACTAGAGAACTGAGAAGCCGCCATTGGAGTGTCACGAGGAGGAGCAATAGAATCCTGAACCTGTGTGTGAAGAGCTTGTGACTGTGCGATTTGCTCACCTGCATAAGCAGCCGGAGAGGCAACCACTGGGGGTGCGACAAACCCCGAAGCTCCCGCAGGCAGAGCCGTGGCCGCTGGTGGCGAAAACGGCAGTGGCGCTTGAAGAGGCCCAACAGCAGGTATGACTAGAACCGCAGGAGAAGAGATGGTATCTGGAACCGCAGGCAAAGCAGCTGGCGACCCAGCTGCTAAGGGCTCTTCAATGGGTACTGCAGCTTCAAGAACACCAATCCTGCTGGAGCGGTACTTGTACCCGCATCAGCGTCCAGCGGCTGCCTGCGTTCCTTTTCCAGCGCCTCAACTCTAGCTACCAACGCACGGATGGTCCCCAAATCCTCACCATCATCAGAAGACGTGTCCTGCTGAATTGGCGGGCGCTTTGTAGTCTGCTTCACAACACGCACCCCTTTTTTCTGCTGAGCTTTCTTGGGTGGCATATTTGTAAAGACCAAATAACAACAATTATACAACTTACCAAATGCAAGTGTGACCTAATTATGAATTTACCAACTCTTTTTTTTTAAACAGTGCACGTACAGTGCAATATAACTACAATCCACCAATTAACTTAACCTATTATTATTATTACACGTATTAATTATTATTTATTTATTTTTATTTTCAGGTAAGTATTATAAACTGGAATTAAGGGGGGTGGAGGATTTAAGGGGAAGGGAAGTGGGGGGTTGTTTGATAAAGGGTATTTATTAAACTCAATAAAATGAACAAACAACAAGTTTCAAATGAGTTTTAACTAACAATATACCTTAAGAATAAATTACCTAAGCTATAATTATGAATTTATGCAATATTATGCTATAAATATAATTAAGTAACTGCACAAGAAATCCAGAGGATCAACACACCACTTTAAACGCCCAGAAGATGAAAAAGGGGGGGTTAAAGGAAAAATAAGGGAAGGGAAACAAAAAGGGTGGTGGAAGCTATGAATTAAAGGGTATTAATATACCAAAACTGCCTTCAAATTATAACTGAATATAATACAATAGCAAATAAATAAAAATATATACATAAGCAATTGAAATATATATTTATCTAAGAACCAAAGATCACTGAAACTAACTAATAAAGCACCCAAACACAAGCAACTTTAACAATTTAAAAACAAACCGGAAGAAAAAAGGGGGGGCAGAACAAACAGAATCAAAATTTATATATATAACCAAGGGAATATAACAACCAGGAACGTCACCACCCACAAACACCGTAAGTAAAAAACAAGTTGGGCTTTTCACGAGCAACAAATGCTGTAAAGCGCAGGAAATACAAGGGAAAATGGCCGGCGAGCTGGCAAGAAGCCGGCGGGCGCGTGGGCGGAGGCCCACAGCCCAGCTGATCGTCGGGGCTCAAAACAACAACAGGGAATGATAAAGAGCAACGGGAAAGGGAGGAAAGAGCAGAGAAAGGTAAACGAGGTATTTAGCAAGGAAACGATCACCAACGGAACGCTGAAAGAGCCCCTGCAAGCGCGAACCAGCAGTAAGTGCCGCGAGGCAAAAAGGCAAGCGCATGGGGGAAGGAGTAGCTTTATATCTGCTGCTCCAACGCCCCTTTAGATTGGATAAGAGATCTCACGTGGCACCCTAGCGTAATTTCGAGAACCTTCCTGCGTCTTCCATAATTAGGGTGGAGGCAAATCACGCCCCTTACAGGAACGGCATTCTCTCAGTTTCCCATTTTTCCATCCTTAAGTTCAGTTTGTCCCATTTCTGCAACTTTTATTTCTTTAAAAAGTCTGCACAAAACTTCATATGTATTTCTGTGTGCATTTTCTCTAATATACACAGTTTTTACGTACAATTTTGCCTAATATGCACATTTTCGCATGAGGTTTTCCCTAATATAATGTGATTCTACAACAAAGGCTCTTACCATATATGGAGCGAGAAATGCCAGATGTCCAATCTGGATTTAGACAGGGAAGAGGCACCAGAGATCATATTGCAAACATACGTTGGATAATGGAACAGACCAAGGAATTTCAGAAGAAAATCACTCTGTGCTTTATAGATTACAGCAAATCCTTTGATTGTGTAGATCATGAAAAACTATGGAATGCTTTAAAAGAAATGCGGGTGCCACAGCTTCTGATTGTTCTCATGCGGACCTACACTGTGGACAAGATGCTACTGTAAGAAGAGAATATGAAGAAACCAATTGGTTCCCCATCAGAAAGGGTGTGAGAAAGGGGTGTATTTTATCATCCTACTTGTTTAATCTATATGCAGAATATATCATAAGGAAAGCAGGATTGGACCAAGATGGAGGTGTGAAAATTGGAAGGAGAAATATCAATTAAGATATGCAGATGATACCATACTACTAGCAGAAACCAGTAATGATTTGAAATGAATGCTGATAAAAGTTAAAGAGGAAAGCATAAAAGCAGGACTGCAGCAGAATGTCAAGAAGACTAAAGTAATGACAACAGAAGATTTATGTAACTTTACAGTTGATGAGGACACTGAACTTGTCAAGGATTATCAATATCTTGGTACAGTCATTAACCAAAATGGAAAAAATAGTCCAGAAATCAGAAGAAGGCTAGGACTGGGGAGGGCAGCTATGAGAAAATGAGAAAAGGTCCTCAAATGCAAAGATGTATCGCTGAACACTAAAGTTAGGGTCATTCAGAACATGGTATTCCTGATCTCTATGTACTGATGTAAAAGTTGGACAGTGAAAAAAAGCGGATAAGAGAAAAATCAACTCATATGAAATGTGGTGCTGGAGGAGAGCTTTGCGCTTACCATGGACTGCAAAAAAGACAAATAATTGGGTGTTAGAACAAATTAAACCAGAACTGTCACTAGAAGCTAAAATGATGAAACTGGACATATAATGAGAAGACATGATTCACTAGAAAAGACAATAATGCTGGGAAAAAGAGAAAGGAGTAGAAAAAGAGGAAGACCAACAAGAGATGGATTGATTCCATAAAGGAAGCCACAGACCTGAACTTACAAGATCTGAACAGGGTGGTTCAGGACAGATGCTCTTGGAGGTCACTGATTCATAGGGTCACCATAAGTCGTAATCGACTTGAAGGCACATATCAGGGCATGTTATTTCACTAATGTATGCAATTTGGAGCACACCTTTTCATTGGAGAATTTATTTATTTATTGTATTTATACCAACAGCTGGTTACAAAAACATCACAATTAAAATAAGTACAATGTGCAATTAAAATAATAAAACAAGACTACAAAAACAACCAATATCAGAATAACAAAAGAGAAGCTTAGGACAGGAGTGCACAGCAGAGGAAAAGGAGGGAAGACATCAATTCAGCCAAAGACCTGGGTAATTGTCAATGATTTTCTGATTTTAAATTAAGTGGTTTTTAGTCTCAGTCTCTCTCTCTCTCTGGAATATATATATGATTATTGCAAACCACTTTGTTTCTCTCTCTCTCCGTCTCCCCCTATATATATGAGCTTCTTCTGCCACCCTGGACTCCTTCAAAGATGAAGGGTCGAATATAAATTTAATAAATAAATATAGATAGACACACACACACATTTTATGTACAATATATAGTGTGTAATATATATAGTATGTAAATAATTTATAAATAAATAAATGCATCACAAAATTCATAGAAATGCAAATTTCAAAAGATTGCAGTGTTTTTGTTCACGTTTGGTCAGGCAGGAAGTGTAAATGAGACAGGTTCCCATTAAAAAAGCAAACTGGAAGCTTTCCCTTCCCATTCCTGGTGCCAGGCAAAGACTGTGCTATTCACTTGTGCCTTTAAAATGACTTGCGCTTCACAGTCTGGGCTTCTCTGTTTTAAACAGAGTTTCAAATTCAGTTTTAAGTGGTTTTTTTTCTTACTTACTTAAAAGTGCTTCATTTTTATTGTTTTAGTGTATATTATAATGTGTCATTTAATTTTTTTTGCTTAGTGTGCCTCCCGGAGAACATCTGTTATGGGGTGACTATATCAATGCAGGAAATAAAGAAAGAAGAGCTTCCAAAGAGACACAAATGCCTGTGGTATTTGTGGCCACAACCATTCATGTTCAAGTGCCACATCTGCAATCTTAGCATGCTGCAGTAGTAAGTATGCTGCAATAAAATGGGTGCCAGCTGTGTACTATTAAGTGCACATGTGTTTCCGTAGCCCTGTTTGGGTGTTCTTTGCACCAGAATGATCAGTGTTTCATAATCTGTGGAAGCCTTCATGTATACAACTAAATTCACAAAGACTGCTTGCTACAGATATTTCTGCTGTCCATGTGGTTGTTGTGTTACAAAGGGACCTTGAACTTCCTCATGAGCAGAGCTCACTAAAAATCCAAATTCCCCAAAAGAGAGCAGCAGGATCTTTTGCTGGAGTTACCCGCACGTCACCCCCAGAACATGTATAATTTTACCCTTAACCCAATAACACATACACTGAAAGTAAAATAAAGAGTGGTTTTATTAAGAGAAGGAACAAGGAAAAATATTGCAGTTTACAATTGCAGTTAACAATGAGTAGTTTTCTAACTATTATTCATTCATTCAGCAACACTGGATAGACTAAAGCAAAGAGACTAGCCCTATAAACACTTTCACATTAAGCTCACCCACACAGAAAGAAAGAAAAAAGGAAAGAAAAAGGCCCAGATAGTTGCATATACCTTTCCTGGAGAGTTGCTGCAAGCCTAAAGCTGAGAGAGAGAGACTTTCGTATCTAGCCCAATGAGCAAAAGCTCCACCCTTTGTAACCAGCACCAGATCTGAAAGTTCTCACCCAAATCCATAGCTCTGAAATTGTCCCAAAGATGCTAGCGTGCATTGATAAGAAAAGCAGTTGTTGCAGCCCCCCAGAAGATGAACTGAACTCCCCTTCTCACTCCTCATGTTTTATACCTTTTCCTAACTAAACTGACCCCAAAGTAAACCCAAAGTAAATGTGATCAGGAAGGTGGGAACCCACTCATTTCCTGATAAGTTCCCAGATGATAGGTGTGATTTTTGTTTCTTTGTTTGACAGGAGTTTATCCTGTCTTCTCCAAAGGCTTAGAAATGCACAACACCTCCTAGTTTGAAAGGAGCTATTCTGTTTCCTCATGATGGCCTAGATTATCATAAACATTTCCTTTGTTTGAAAGGAGCGCCTATTCTTACTGGGTGACAAATCCCAAATTTCCATGAGTCAGGAAGTCTATACCTTCAGGCATTGCAAGATATGTACTCAGAGGTCACAGAGGGGCTGTTTCCCAGGAATCTTTGCTGTTGCAGGCCTTTTCAAACTCTGGTTTACTGAGATGAATCAAAGATTAAAAATTCCCAATATTTGACACCTCATAACAGTCCCCCCCTCGTTTATTAGCATGTTCAATCACGCGTAATTAACGCTTCCTTAAGTTGTTCCGGAACTTGATGCGTTCCTCCAACTTCCTCAGATTTCAAGCCTGGGATATCATCCATTTGATCAAAACTCGCTTTCCAATTATTGCCATACACTGTCCAATTAATATGACCCCAATTGGATGCATCATAATAGTCAAAAGCCCCAGAAGAATCTTGGCTCCATCCAAACAATGCATCCTACCATGTGTACTCCTATATGTTTAATTTTGGCTGCAATTCCAGTAATAGCTTGATTTTCATGCTTTACCTGTAAAGTAGCTTGTTCCCCCATCTTTTTAGCTGTTCCCAATTGTGTCTGAAATGTAGTGTGTGAAAACAACCCCTGTAAATCTTTAAGGCCATATCCTAGAGATACTGGAATGATTCTATTATGAAACTCTGGGCAGAATTGGATCTTTTGAAGTGTCCAAAGAGGGACTTGAAAAGAAAAGTCACTTCCTAATTAAAACATTGCAAATACGTCCATTAAAGAAGAATTGATGAAGATGCACAAATACTATTGCTCATTATTACACACATTCTCATACATCCATTGGCTTGACACACATTAACTGGACAACCGGTTGTCTCTCACACACACATTCTTTCTCCACACAGACCAGAGCAAACCATTCCTTGGTATTTTAGAGAAAGCAGTAGAGATAAACAGTAAATTACCCTTCATCATAGCATTCACAATTAATAGGAAAGGTTGAATAGTCAGAACATTAAACATTATAAGACCCAACACAAACTTATACAAATCTGCTTTCTTCAATGTTTACATTATACATTGATTATGACAAGAGCAGTCCTTTCAAGCTTGGAATGAAGTTGCCTTTTAACACAAAGTTCATCCTCAGAAAGTTGAATGCTTCTGTTAGGTGAATACTGACTTAAGTCTGTAGATTGTTTAGTAGTTGAGAATGTTGGAAATGCAGCAACAACAAAAAATCAACCCCCATGTGACATTGAAGCACTGCAAGCTTCATCTTGCCTCATATTTAAAGCTGTTAAACACATCAAGCAGAAAGTTGAATCAGGAGCACAGGATATCATGGTACCAAGTAGACAGGAACATAACAAAAATGCAGGTTGTTCTGTTGATCCAAGAACACAGTAGTTTGGTTTTGCTGTGATCTATTGTTTGGTTTGGATGGCAATTTAGGAATTGGAAAACTTTCTACTTCGTTGCTGGCCATATGTAGAGTTCTGCATCTTACAAATGCCTCCAAAAAGCCCCCAATTTAGAACTGCCATCAGGCATCTGAATCCACTCTGACTTCCCAACAGTTGAGCAGTTTAATGCTGAGACACCAGAATTCCAGCATCCTCATTTGCTTCGTTTTCATTTAAAAAGAAAAGTACCCCTGCACTGCTTTTGCACTTTTACACCACCATTGAACTTAAACCTTGGATCAATCTGTTTGGGCATTGTTTCCCCCAGAACCTGATCAGACTTCACACTCATTGGGCAGCACAGCAGACCCTTAAGGATTACCTGCAGCAACCCAAGGTTGTGATGAGGAGCCCCAGGAAGAAAAGGCCCAGCCCCTGCCTACCACCTTAAGCCCTCTGATGCCTCCCTTGAGACAACATTTCCCTTGGAGTAATCCACCCAAAGGGCTTCCCTAATGTTCTTACTTGTTGGTATGGGTGGTGGCCTGACACGATTCCAGCCGATCTAGTTTGAAGCGAGGGTGTACGCAGGCTGCCAGAAGAAGCAGATCCCTGCCAGATCCCCACCTCTCAAGGGTTGTCTGCTGCTGCTTCAGCATTTTGGGAGGAGGGGTGTCATGCATTGGTTCAGGAAGGCCACGTCTCCTTGCCTTTATTGCTTCTTCAATTGCTCTCAGCTTCTCAGGGTGTGCCCTCTGAGGAAGAAGAACAAAGCATGAATCCAAGAAAAAATGGAAGAGGAACTTCACAATTTAAACATAAATAGACAATGGACACTCTTTGAGGACCAGCATGACAAAGGCTTACCTCAAAATGTTTCTTCACATTGGATGAGGAGGAAACAGCTGATCTCAGATTTTTGATCCTTGGAAGGCAGTAATTGCATCGTACAACAACATTTTTCCCACTCTGGCTCACAAATGTACAAGCTTTCTCAAAGCCAAACCATGGTACTTGCTGTTCTGCAGATGTGGCTGTGGGCAACTGGCACTGCTTCATGCCCTCCTCCTCCTCGTGCACAGGGCCTCCTTTCTGAACCTCACTTTCTAGTTTTGCCTCCTCAGGATCAACATGCTGTGACTCAAGTGGCCGCACTAACTGACTGCTGCTCTCAGCAGCAAAACCTGCAACAGGCGTCTCTGTAATGAACAAGAGATAATGCTCCTATGTGGGTGAACTTCAGCTGTGATGTGCCCCCATCTCTTCCCCATGCTGCAAAATGCCCCAGTCAGAGTGGAAGTAAGCAGGTCGATAGAACAATTAAAAGAGATCCTATTTGCATAATTTTTGCTCACTAAATAACCCTGCCTGGGCCAGTCTAACCTACTATCTCACAGGGTTGTTGTGAGAACAAAATGAGACTAGGGTTCAAATCCCCACATAGCCATGAAGCTCACTGAGTGACCTTGGGTCAGTCACTGCCTCTCAGCCTCATGAAAACCCTATTCATAGGGTCACCATAAGTTGGAATCAACTTGAAGGCGGTACATATATTTTTTATTTTGAATATGATGATTATGATAATAAATATGCAGCATTTCAAATTAATTCTGTATGAGAAGCATTCCATGCCAAGCTTGGAAAACCAAGGATGAGGTATAAAATGTAGACAGAAATACTTTTGACAAAATGCTGTTTATCTTTTATATTTTATATATATGAGCCTGGGTAGGGAACATTTAATCTAGCCTACTTGCTTTCAGCAAGAAGGGTTAAGTGCCTTCAGGCTAGGGCAGTCACCAGAAGGCCACAGCAGAGACAAAGGAGCCTAGTGTTGTGGAGATGTTAGATGGGAGCTTTGGGGAGTAAAGATGGAGGCTCCTGAAGGCTGCAATTCTAAACACACTTACTAAGGGATTAAGCCCCATAGAACTCAACAGGACTGACTTCTAAGTAGATATAGTTTGGACTGTGCTGTTGGTAAACCTTGACTAGGGTTCTTCTGCAAAGACATCCATATCCAAGCAGGGTTGGCAACCCCCTGCCTGGAATACCCTGCCCTTATCTTTTAATGTGGCTGCTCCAAATGATTTTACAGATTTGACCCTTTACTTCAGAAAGAGGTCTGAAAAATGAGTAAGAGTAAGAAGTATCTTTTAAAATTGTTCTTTTCAATTCACTCTTGAATGAACATCATACCTAGGGCAGATCCACACCATTCCTTTAAAGCACATTCAACACCCATTTGAAGCACATGAATCCCACCACAGAATCATGGGAACTGCAGTTTGTTAAGAGTGGTGAGAACTATAACTGTGAGGGGGAAATGACACTTCCCAGAATTCTTTAGGGGAAGTCATGTGCTTTAAATGCGAGTTGGATGTGCTTTACACATATTGTGTGAATCCGCTTAATAAATTTTGCCTGCATGTAAATTGTTTTAATTAATTTTTCAAAATGAAAATAAGCTATAAAGTGTAGTGGGTGACCATGGGCTACTCACCATTTCTCAGCCTATCTGCCCCTCAGGATGAAAACAATGGAGAACCATGACTACCCCAAGGCATACTTAAAATGTAAAGGAAGTATTGTACAACCATAGTATGCAATTGGATACTTATAGGGACACAGCATGACAAAACTGGGTGGCAGTAAAAGTTCTACACTTAGGAAAAAGAAACCAAATGCACAGTTATAAGATGGGGGATACTTGGCTCAGCAGTACGACATGCAAGAAGGATCTTGGAATTGTTGTTGATCACAAGCTGAATATGAGCCAACAGTGTGATGTGGCTGCAAAAAAGGGAAATGCTATATCAGGCTGCATTAACAGAAGTATAGTTTCCAAATCATGTGAAGTATTAGTTCCCCTCTATTCAGCACTGGTTAGGCCTCATCTTGAGTGCTGTGTCCAGTTCTGGTCTCTGCACTTTAAGAAGGATGCAGACAAACTGGAACAGGTTCAAAAGAGGGCAACAAGGATGATCAGGGGACTGGAAACAACGCCCTATGAGGAGAGACTGAAGGAACTGGGCATATTTAACCTGGAGAAGAGAAGACTGAGGGGAGATATGATAGCACTCTTCAAGTACTTGAAAGGTTGCCACACAGAGGAGGGCCGGGATCTCTTCTCAATGATCCCAGAGTGCAGGACACAGAATAATGGGCTCAAGTTGCAAGAAGCCAGATTTCGACTGGACATCAGGAAAAGCTTCCTAACTGTTAGAGCCATACAACAATGGAACTAATTACTAGAGAGGTAGTGGGATCTCCGACACTGGAGGCATTCAAGAGGCAGCTGGACAGCCATCTGTCGGGAATGCTTTGATTTGGATTCCTGCATTAAGCAGGGGGTTGGACTTGATGGCCTTATAGGCCCCTTCCAACTCTACTATTCTATGATTCTATGAAAATATTTATATAAGCATGACTATCAAATATGTTTATTTATATAACCTGTAAAGATATTTATAGTGCAATCCTATGTTTGTTTACTCAGAAGCAAGTCCCAATGTATTCAATGGGGCTTACTCAACCAGGGAAAACTGCAGCCTCAAGTGATAAGCAACTTGTTCTTTTAACAAGTCCTTTAAGTTGAGAGCTTATCCCAGTCTGCGTCTGTGTTGAAATTGCTTTTTAATATGTTTTTAAACTTTTTCTTAAAAAAAATGTTTTTAAAGCTTTTAAAAATGTTTTTAAAGATGTTTTGTTTTAATATATTTTAAAGCCTGTTTTTATGATTTTTAAAGTGGTTTTAGTGCTTTTGTTTGCTGCCCTGGGCTCCTACTGGGAGGAAGGGTGGGATATAAATAAAATAATAAAAATAAATAAATAAACTTCATTCATTTTTTAAAAAAATGAGTATTAGTTTCCTACATAATAAAAACTGTGATAAACCCTGCCTAATTTCTTTAATTAATGGAGGGAGAGAGATTTACAACACAAACACAAGTCTGCACTTTACTCACAATCATGAAAGGGTGGGGTTGCAGCCAGAGCTTTGAAAAGTTACTTTAAACTACAACTCCCATCAGCCCCAGCCAGCATGGCCACTGGATTGGGCTGATGGGAGTTGTAGCTAGAGCATGATCTGTTTAAAAAAAAGTTGTGAAGGGGGGGTTTACGTTTTGGTGTATATCTCGGGAATTAGACCACCTAGAAACTTAATTTTTTTTAAATTGAAGTGGAGAGTCCAGAGAGTAAGGGGTGGTAGCCAGAGAGCTGGAGCCCCCCCCCAAAACCAGAGACTCCAGCCAAAAACACACACACCGGGGCACACACACACACAAATCATTGTCACTCACCTCCACAGCTCTTCGCCATTCTGCTGCAGCCTTCTTTCTCCTCCGTTGTTGTCCTTGCCCTGGCTTTTTCCTCCGGCGTCCATTTTTTCCTCTCAGAGTCAGACGCTAGCAGGCTCCCCCTGCCTATTCATCTCTTCCCTCTTGCCTCCTAACACAGATCATGAGGGAAGAGACAGTCTGCGCAGAGGTCCAATCAGTGTGAGGCGCATGTCTTGTGTTAACCAATCACAGCCAGGAGCTGACTTCCCCTTGTTCCCGCCCCCAAGTAACGTCCAACCTAACGTGGAAACGTTAAAGTTGAAACTGAAAAGTAGGAAAATTACTATTCCGTTACTTGCCAAATGTAATGGAATTACCCATTCGTTATTTAAAATTGTAACGAATTAAAAGTAACTCGTTAAAAATAACGAGTTACTTCCAAGCTCTGGCAGTGAGGATACACAGCTTCACTGGAATAGGAATCTTAACGGGACAGCAACTCTCACAGATTCTGAGAGACTAAAAGAAAAAGAGTAAGGGCCTGTTCTGAGCACCCATATAATTTTAGCGATAATAAGCTATAACAAAGTAACAGGGAAGACCAATACAAAAAATTTAAAAATTCACATAGATCATAAGCACTGGCCTTAAGCACTGGCATACCATAGAAGACACCCTATCATTTTCTGGGGTGTCTGATTTATCTTGACCCAGAGAAGATTTTGTGGTGAACACCCCCAGATATTTATTCTTTGCTTTGCTTTTTGTCTCTTTTGGTTGTGCATAGATGCTCTTATACACGCCCTGAACCGAACAGAAACTCTGGGCTAGGTGGGAAGCACTGGCATCTTGTAGAAGATATCCTCCACTTTCCTTGGGTGTATGTTCGTCCTGGCCCAGAGCAGATTGTGGGGTGGGCACCCTCAGTTTCTTATTTTTTTTCTGCATCTTTTTGTCAATTTTGGTTGTGCATAGATGCCCTTATTCCTGCCCTGCACCCAGCAAATATTGTGGGCCAGGCAGCACATACTGGCATCTCGGAGAGGACACCCTCCTCTTTCCTGGGGTGTATGATTTGTCCTGGCCCACAGCAGATTTTGTCTGATGTGCTCTTTGAGCATCCTGTTCTTTTGAAACATAACAGAAATTTATTGTAAAAGCAGCATTTCAAGTGTAAAATTTGATTTCAAGTGAATTATATGTGTGTTGGGGTATCACCACTGCTGGAGGTGAGGCGGGAGGATGTGAGATTCTGTTAATCTTATAGATAAAAAAAAATATTCTACTACCCTCTGTGTGTGTGTTCTTGTTTTTAATGTTGTTTTAGGCTACTTAGATGTGCAGCAGCCAAGGCCAGCACCTTGTAGGCAATTTATTTTTAAAAAGTAACTAAAATGTAATTGTAGTGATTACTTTTGAGTAAAAGTAAAGTAATCAGTTACTTTCAGAACAATTGTAATGGTAATGGTAACTACTACTTTTTTGGGCCATGTAACTATAACTGTAATTTATTACTTTTTAAAAGTAATCTTCCAAGCTCTGGTCTGAGAAAGGTTTCCTGCCACTGTGCTACAGAGCAGACTTCAACAAACTACCATCCCCTGAGGGCAGCTCTCCTAGTGTTGTGTCACTTTTTTCTTTGGGCAGCCAGGAAATGCCAATGCCACACATTGGTTCCTGCACAAGTAGGAGTATGAAAGGGATGGCTAAGCTCTTTGCAGAAGGGAGAGCCATGGATATCTTTCTAAGGCCCAACATGAACAGCTTTAAAAGAGGATTAGACAAGTTCATAGAGGATCATGGTATCAAAGGCTACTAGTCACATTGACTGTGCTCTGCCTCCACAGTCAGAATCAGCAAGAATACCAGTTGCTGGAAACTGCAGGAGGAGAGAACACTTTTGAGCGCAGATCCTGCTTGCAGGCTTCCCATGGGCATCTAGCTGGCCACTGTAAGAACAGGATGCTAGACTAGATGGGCCATTGGCCTGATCCAGCAGGGTCTTCTTACGTTCTTATGTAACATTCTCAAGGACCATCATGATGCTAAGGCCTCTAACTTCTGCATCTTCCTGGCTTCTGACCACATTCACACCATACAGTTATTCCACTTTAAACAGTCATGGCTTCCCCCAAAGAATCCTGGAAAATGTAGCTTGTGAAGGTGCTGAGAGTTGTTAGTAGACACCTATTCCCCTCACAGGCCTATAGTTCCCAGACTTCTCTGGGAAAAGGGATTGATTGTCAAATTGGTGTAGGAATTATAATGCTATGAGGAGAATAGGAGTCTCCTAAGAACTCTCAGCACCCTTCATAAACTACCCTTTCCAGGATTCTTTGGGGGAAGCCATGACTGTTTAAAATGGAATAAATGTATGGTGTGAATGTGGTCCCTGCGTTGTTATGATGAAATACATTGTCCTATGGAAGGAGCTTTATTTGACTTGTGAATATTGAAGAATAGTGAAGGCTGGTAAATGTTATTCAATCGAAAGGAATGTGAGTGCTTCTCTGTTGTTTGCTCGCTCCTCTCCAGACAGCTGTTTTCTCTTAATAATTGCATAATTTAGACTTCAGATAATCCTGGTAACACAGGTAGGATTAAGTAGGACATGTGATGCTTCATCTAGACATAGAACATAAAACATAATGTCTTCCATATATCTATGTGCTACACCCGTCATATAGTTAAACTGGGGAATTTGCACCCACCAGATGACAATATGGCCATTGGACACTGTGATGTTCCTGTATTAGTGTAAATAGGGTAAGTGCTGTTTGTATAGGAGATACATGGTAAGTAGCATGAAAGAGGAAGGGGGAGTGAATGGGCAGTAGAATGCTGGATGATTGGCTGAATGTTTAAAATGGCTGACAGTATAAAAGGAAGAATGACAGGTAAATCTGGGTGGACGTTGGTGGACGGGGGTGGTGAATGTTAGAGGGTTGTTTTGGTGGGTTTTGAGAGGAGATTGTGTGGAGAGTTGGTGGATGTGAGGAGAGGGTGGAGTTCGGATTAATACTAAGACCAGTACCTCAGGAATAGATGTAACCATATGCTTAAGTGCCTTTTAAAGAAATCTTGTTATCTTTGTTATTCAATAAATACTTTTGGTTTACCAAAGGCCTGATCCTTGGCTGGGGTTTCACAGACCAGAAGGGAGGGTAAGGTAAATACCAAGGCTGAAGGATAACAAATGGTGGCAGCGGGGAAGGGAAGAATAACACCACAAGCAGTCTGAGTAAATCAAAGGGATTGGGACAGCTTAAGCACGCAGTCACAGAGGTAACCTAATTGAGGGAGACTCAGGCCGAGTCTCTGGGACTACTGGTTATAGGACGTGACTGGTGGTGCTGCCTAGCAGGGGGATCTGTTGAGATCTGTGCTAGAGCGGGGAGAGAAACCATAAAAAAGGACAGTCCGGACTGATGGAGTCCCTGGTGGTGCCTAGAGACAGGCAGTAACCACGAGCAGGTAGGAACCTGACAGGGAGAGCCAGGGAAGGGCGTCACAGACACCAACTTGAATGGCTTTAAAAAGATTAGACAAAGTCATGGGGAATAGGGCTATCCATGGCTACTAGCTCCAAAAGGCGATGAGGCAAAGAGGTGTCCAGTGCAACATCTGCTGCAACTTCTTGGGAATAGTTTCAGTTGCTGCGGTCTGAGTATTCTTATTTGATCTCTCAGCGGCTTTTGATACCATTGATACCATTGACCATGGTATCCTTCTGGGCTGACTTGGTGGGATGGGTATTGCAGGCACTGTTTTACAGTGGTTCCGATCCTATCTCCAGGGTCATTTTCAGAGAATAGCACTGGGTGATTGTCTTTCGGCCCCCTGGCACTTGTGCTGTGGGGTGCTGCAGGGTGCCATCTTGTCCCCCATGCTGTTTAACATCTATATGAAGTCCTTGGGAGCAGTCATCAGGAGATTTGGGGCAAGGTGTCAGCAGTATGCTGATGATACCCAGCTCTATTTCTCTGTAACATCTGAATCGGGAGAGGCTGTGCAAGCCCTGGACCATTGCCTGGACTCGGTGGTGGGCTGGATGAGGGCCAATAAACTAAGTCTGAATCCTAGCAAGATGGAGGCACTGTGGATTGGTGGTTCCCGAGTTCGGATAATTGGTCAGTTGCCTGCTTTAGATGGGGTCGTACTCCTTCTGAAAGACCAGGTTTGTAGTCTGGGGGTGCTCCTGGATCAATCTTTGTTGCTAGAGGCCCAGGTGACCTCAGTGGCTAGGAGTGCCTTTTACCAGCTTCAGCTGGTAAGACAGCTGCGGCCTTTTCTGGACCACGATAGCCTGACCACTGTTGTCCACGCACTGGTAACCTCCAGGCTGGATTACTGTTATGCGCTCTATGTGGGGCTGCCCTTGAGGTTGGTCTGGAAGTTTCGGCTGGTGCAAAATGTGGTGGTGAGACTTCTCACTGGGGCAGGGTATTGCCAACATGTCACCCCACTGCTGAAAGAATCGCACTGGCTGCCCATTGGTTACCAGGCCAAGTTCAAGTTTCTAGTTTTTTTAAAGTTTTTAAAAAAATGTTTTTAAAGTTGTTTTGTTTTAATGTATTTTAAGTTCTGTTTTTATGATGATTTAAAGTGTTTTTAATGCTTTTGTTTCCGCCCTGGACTCCTGCTGGGAGGAAGGGCGGGATATGAATCAAATAATAAATAAATAGTTTTGGTGTACATAGCCCTCTACAGCTTGGGACCAGGATACCTGAAAGACTGTCTTATCCCTTATGTACCCAGTTGATCACTGCGCTCTGCAGGTGAGGGTCTTCTGCAGATACCATCTTATCAGGAGGTCCCTTCTGCACAACATAGGAAACGGACATTTAGTGTGGTGGCATGTACCCTATGGAATTCTCTCCCCTTAAATATTCGACAGGCACCATCTCTGTTATCTTTTTGGCTCCTATTGAAGACTTTCCTCTTTCAACAAGCCTTTTAAGTTGAGACCTATCCCAGTCTGCATCTGTGTTGGAATTGCTTTTTAATATGTACTTAAACCTTTTTTAAAAAAATGTTTTTAATCTTAGAAGGTGCTTTGAAAACTTTTTTTTAGGAACGTTTTTGAAGATGTTTTGTTTTAATGTGTTTTAAAGTTTGTTTTTATGATGTTTAAATATTTTTAGTGCTTTTGTTTGCCGCCCTGGGCTCCTGCTGGGACGAAGGGCGGGGTATAAATCAAATAATTAAATAAACAATTAAATAAATAAATATAAGCAGCAGCTGGTAGTTGTAGTTGGTACAGCATTAATAATATTGGAATGCTGAAATATATTCTGGTGGAGTCCAATCCTATATATGTCTACTCTGAATTAAGCCTCATTGAGTTAACTGGACAAGTATATAAGCTTGCAGATTACTTTTTATCTGTGAAAGGAACGCGCTGTCAGACATAGAATTTAAGAGACATACTTTTCTGGATGTGTTTGAAACAGGTGGGTAGGTGGGAAGTGAGTTGTGTTAATCTAATTGAGTCATCAACATGGTGCCCTCCAGATGTTGTTGGAGTACAACTTCCATCAGTCTCAGACAACGAAACCAATTATCAGGGATGATGGAAATAGTAGTTCTACAACATCTGGAGGGCACCATGTTGGCTATCCCTGGTCTGTAAGGCCCCACAAGTAACTCATGTTGTTTGTTGCAATACATAAAAGAACATAAGAAGAGCCTGCTGGATCCAAGCAGTGACCCATATAGTCCAGCATCCTGTTCTCACAGCGGCCAATCAGATGCCCTAAAGGGAAAGCTGAGTGCATGATCAGCACTCTCTTCACTTGTATTCCCAGCAACTGATATTCAGAAGCTCTGACAGTGGAAGTAGAACATAGCCATCATTGCTAGGTGCCGCTGATAGCTTTAAAATCCATGAATTTGACTAATCCTCTTTTAAAGACATTCCAGTTGGTGCCCATCGCTGCTTCTTGTGGTAGCAAATTCCATAGTTTCACTTTACAGCATGCTGTGCAAGACTACATTTTTAATTGCAGGAGAAGGGATAACATTTATTCTGGTGGATTACATTTGATATGTATTTCTGTTTACCTAATGTTATGTCTCTTAAGTTCTACTTCTGACAGTTCAATTGTGCATACATTTCTTCCCAATGAGTTCAATGGAACTTACTCCCAGGTAAGTATGTACAGGATTAAGTTACCTCTAAGTTATGCTGTTGACAAAAAAAATTACAAAGGCAACTAGTAAAGTACTAAAGTTAGCATTTTTCTTTGATGATAAGGGATTGCCATATTGATCAAAATGTGTTTTAGCTGAAAGGGGTGCGGTGGTGTTTTTTGCAGCACAACACAGGCATGCCTTCAAGCACTGCAACAGAATGCATATTCAGTACTGGGAGCAACGTAATGACTGTAAAAAGACATTCCTTGTCTGATGTGCTCTTTGAGCAAAGATGAGACAGGTTGTTGTGTGCCTTCAAGTCTATTACGACTTATGGCGACCCTATGAATCAGTGACCTCCAAGAGCATCTGTCATGAACCACCCCGTTCAGAACTTGTAAGTTCAAGTCTCTGGCTTCCTTTATAGAATCAATCCATCTTTTGTTTGGCCTTCCTCTTTTTCTACTACTTTTTGTTTTTCCCAGCATTATTGTCTTTTCTAGTGAATCATTTCTTCCCATTATGTGTCCAACATATGATATCCTCAGTTTCATCATTTTAGCTTCTAGTGACAGTTCTGGTTTAATTTGTTCTAACACCCAATTATTTGTCTTTTTTCCAGTCCATGATATGCACAAGCTCTCCTTCAACACCACATTTCAAATTAATAGATTTTTCTCTTATCCGCTTTTTTCACTGTCCAACTTTCACATCCATACATAGAGATCAGGAATACCATGGTCTGAGTGATCCTGACTTTAGTGTTCAGTGATACATCTTTGCATTTGTGAACCTTTTCTAGTTCTCTCACAGCTGCCCTCCCCAGATTTAGCCTTCTTCTGATTTTGTCTCCATTTTGGTTAATGACTATGCCAACATACTGATAATCCTTGAGAAGTTCAATGTCCTCATTGCCAACTTTAAAGTTACATAAATCTTCTGTTGTCATTACTTCAGTCTTTTTGAAGTTCAGCTGCAGTCCTGCTTTTGTGCTTTCCTCTTGAACTTTCATCAGCATCCGTTTCAAATCATTACTGGTTTCTGCTAGTATGGTATAATCTGCATATCTTAAATTATTGATATTTCTCCCTCCAGTTTTCACACCTCCTTCATCTTGGTCTAATCCCGCTTTCCGTATGATATGTTCTGTGTATAGATTAAACAAATAGGGTGATAAAATACACCTCTGTCTCACACCCTTTCCAATTGGGAACCAATCGGTTTCTCTATATTCTGTCCTTACAGTAGCCTCTTGTCCAGAGTATAGGTTGCGCATCAGGACAGTCAGATGCTGTGGAACCCCCATTTCTTTTCAAGCATTCCATAGTTTTTCATGATGTACATAATCAAAGGCTTTGCTGTAATCTATAAAGCACAGGGTGATTTTCTTCTGAAATTCCTTTGTCCGTTCCATTATCCAACATATGTTTGCGATATGATCTCTGGTGCCTCTTCCCTTTCTAAATCCAGCTTGGACGTTTGGCATTTCTTGCTCCATATATGGTAAGATATGGAGAATATGGAGAAGTTTGTTGTAGAATCTTGAGCATTACTTTACTTGCATGGGATATTAAGGCAATAGTTCGATAATTACTGCATTCCCTGGGATCCCCTTTCTTTGGAATTGGGATATATATTGAATTCTTCCAGTCTGTGGGCCATTGTTTAGTTTTCCATATTTCTTGACAACTTTTTGTCAACTTTTGGACAGATTCAGTCTCAGTAGCTTGTAGCAACCCTATTGGTATGCCATCTGTTCCTGGTGATTTGTTTCTTCCAAGTATTTAAGAGCAGCTTTCACCTCACATTCTAAAATTTCTGGCTCTTCATCATACAGTTCCTCCATGAATGAATCTGTCATCCTGTCATCTCTTTTATAGAGTTCTTCAGTGTATTACTTCCATCTTCCTCTTATTTCATCTCAGTCAGTCAGTGTGTTTCCCTGTTGATTATTCAACATCCCTACTCTTGGTTTAAATTTCCCTTTAATTTCTCTAATCTTTTGGAATAGGGGTCTTGTTCTGCCCTTTTTGTTGTCCTCTTCTATTTCTATACAATAACTATTGTAATAGTTCTCTTTGTCCCTACGTACTAGTTGCTGTATTGTTGCATTTAGGGTTCTGACTGTGTTTCTTTCTCCTTTTGCTTTTGCTTTCCTTCTCTCTTTAACCATTTTAAGAGTTTCTTCTGTCATCCATTGAGGTCTTTCTTTCTTTTTAACTAGAGGTATTGTCTTTTTGCATTCTTCCCTGACCATGTCTCTGACTTCATAGTTCTTCTGGTTCTTTGTCAATTAAGTTTAAATCCTCGAATCTGTTCCTTATTTGATCTTTATACTCTTCTAGGATGTTATTTTAATTGTATTTTGGCATTATGATTGCTTTGTTGTTCTTCTTTAGCTTTACTCTGATTTTCGATACAACCAGTTCATGATCTGTACCACAGTCTGCTCCTGGTCTTGTTTTCACAGAAAGTATGGAACTTCTCCATCTTCTGCTACCAATTCTATAATCAATTTGATTCCTATATTGACATTTGGTGATGTCTACGTCTGCAGTAATCTTTTCGGTTGCTCAAAAAATGTGTTTGCTAGAAACAAATTATTGGCTTCACAGAATTCAATAAGTCTTTCTCCTGCTTCATTTCTGTCTCCTAAGCCCAATTTTCTTCTCTATTCCCTACTTTTGCATTCCAATCCCCCATGATTATCAGCACATCTTGTTTTGGTGTGAGGTTAGTTTCTTCCTGTACTTCTGCATAAAATCTTTCCAATTCCTCTTCTTCTGTGTTTGCCATCGGAGCATAGACTTGGATGATGGTTATGTTAATAGGTTTCCCATTTAATCTCATTGATATCAGTCGCTCAGACCTTGCGTTGTAGCTCCTAATTGCTTTTGCTACATCAGTTCTCATTACTAAAGTAACTCTGTTTCTTCTTGATTTTTCATTTCCTGCATAAAATATTTTGTAGTTGCCTGATTGAAAATTTCCCATTCCTGTCCATTTTAATTCACTCACGCCAAGTATTGTAATGTTGATACGTTCCATTTCTTGCTTGACAATTTCTAACTTTCCCTGGTTCATGCTTCTCACATTCCATGTTCCTATTGTGTGCATCATACAACTCCTAAATCTCCTTTCGCATCTGTGCACGTCAGCCTCTGGGCTTCCTTTCAGCTTTGACCCAGCTACGTCATTAGTCACAGCACTACTTGTAGTTGTCCGTTGTTCTTCCCCAGTAGCTCGGTGAGTGCCTTCTGACCTGGGGGTCTCATCTTCCTGCACTATCTCATGTTGCATTTTGAATATTCTATTCATAGGGTTTTCGTGGTAAGAGGTATTCAGAGGTGGTTTACCATTGCCCTCCTCTGAGTTTGGATGCATCTTAGTCTGGTGTGTCAGCTTTGACCATTCCGCTGTGGGTGCCCCTGCTAGGAGTCTAGCCTCTTGGTCTAGACTCCTGACGGCATTGGTCTCAGCTTCTTCAACACTCTCAAACCCCCTCACCAGATTGAAGTGAGCATCCTAAAGGGGGAAGATGAGACATAACAGAAATAAATTATAAAAGCAGCATTTCCAGTGTGAAATTTGATTTTGAGTGAAAAAGTTTACTTGTGCTGGGGTATCACCATGGCTGGGGTGGGGGGGTTAATGTGAGATTCTGTTATGCCATTTTGTTAATCTTATGGATAAAAAACATTATTCTACTACCCTCTGCGTGTGTGTTTATTTTTAATGTTGTTTAAGTCTACTTAGATGTGCAGCAGACAAAGCCAGAATCTTGTAGGCACCCTATTTTTTAAAAAAAGTAAGTGTAATTGTAGTAATTACTTTTGAGTAACGGTAAAGTAATAGTTACTTTAAGAGCAATTATAATTGTAATGGTAATTTATTACTTTTTGGGGCCATGTAACAGTAATCATAATGTATTACCTTTTAATTAATAATTATTATTACTTCGAAGATCTGCCCTCAGCAGTCTGAAATACCACACCTGATCACCATGCACTGAATATACTACTGCCAGCAAAACATCAATTGATGAAAAGCCTTGAGTTCTTTGCACAGGGGGGAGAGCAGGGCTCTTGTGACTTTAATAGCTGTATGGCAGGCAGAAATCCAACAGGTCGAGCCTTTTCTAATATGGAAATATAATTAGCTTCAGCTGTTGGTATTCTATCTGTCAGACATCTTACTACTTGTGTGTGGCCCGTGATTTAGTTTGGGGGCCTTTACCCATAAAAGAGAATACAAGTTTGCATATGTCATAAAATATATGTGAATTTTATGCAAGTTTGTGTCTTTTGTTGTATTGTGTGTGTGTGTGTGTGTGTGTGGAAACGTTCCAATCCACATACAGTGTACCGGGCTCAGAAGGACCCTGCCTTCACCTAAATTGACTATCACAGCCCTTTAAACTACAATAGCTATCTTGATAAATATACATGGAACTAGTAAAATTAGTACTGGTTGCAGCATGAATGCCATGGTAAGGCCTACCTTCCCCTGATGCCCTCTGGCTCCCCCTCTTACACCTTCCTGTGTGATAATCACAGGCAACACTGCCAACATCATGGACTGATCAGACCTATTATGGCATGGCACAGAACTCGGACCCATCCATGCATCATAAATCAGTGCTAAGTTGTGCATTTTACAGCTCAAGCAATGTAATGTATATAAAGTGCACTCATGCAAATCTGCAGGGGATAACTTTGTGAAATGGATGTGTTGAAATCAGAAATTCTTTTGGCAGAAGTAGCTGTTGCAGTCTTGTGTGATGCCCCTTTATAGACATCACACTGCGATTTAATGTTTAAAGTTAGGGTTGATTGATTGTCTAAGAATCAAGCCTTAATCTCATCTATTCTGTTGCTAGTACCATTTTACCTCATGCAGATAGCAAATAAGACAAGGATGGAGAGACAGACATATAAAAGAGTGTTCAGTTTACATCTTCACTTTAGTTGCCGTTGAGCTTCCTTTTCTTGCCGGTACATTTGGGAAACAAAATCCCTTCACCAAGTCTAAGTAAGGCTGTCATTCTGGGGACGTGAGATGGATACAACCAAATGGAGCAGCACGTCTTGTAAACAAACAAATATATAACTGGGTATTCATTTGCAATCTAACTTGACATTAGGAGAGAAGGTTTTTATCCTTTGTTCAGTAAACTGTCATGTTGTGATTGTATGTCAAATCAGCTTAAGAGGTGATGCAGTGATATGACACTTTCCAACTCTCAGTCAGTTAACATAATATGGCAGCATGTTTTTGCACATTTCCTTCAATTCACAGTAAGCACATTTCAATGAGAATATGAACGATCTAGATGAGAGTTTAGATATGGAAAGTTGGCCATGATCATTAGGAAGTTTCCTTGAAATGGTATTGCACCCTGGATCTCAGCATTAGACATAAGGCACACGATTCACCAGGAAGTTCTCCTGGCTAACTGCACAACAGTCCTTTGCCTTATTTCGCTTGCTTGGCTTTTGTGCAGCTCACTTTAATTTCATTGGGGCTTTTGCTGCTTCTATCTGCACCCTATCCGAGGACTTATTGAAAAGCTGTTGTCTTCAAGATCAATACTGTGCTGTGGAGAAGTAACAATGAAAGCTTCAGGGGAATACATGACATCATGTTTCAGGACACAGATTGATTCTAATTGAGTCCGTGGTAAAATTCCCAACAGGCAGTATTGATTCTCTGCTCTGGACCTCTATACTGGCACGAAATACACAATCTTCCAGCTACGGAAATTGAGCTGCTCCCATTTGAGCCTAGCGAGATCAGTGGGACAGAGTGACTCCAAAAGCAGAGGAAAGGCGAAAGAACAATACACCAAAACAAGAACAGTTGAAATGAAAAGTGTCCCTGTTGGTCCCTTAAGTTCTCATGGCAAATCATAATACGACAAGCTCTTTCAACTGTGCAATGGAGCCATCCCTTCATAACCCATACTAGCTCTTTTCATTTGTTCTGTTAAGCAAAGGGAGGAGGGGAGACTGGGGCAGCATCACCAGCATTGTGCAGGCCACTGACCCGGCACCCTGACCTTCACACATAAAACTGAAAGTCTGCAAGGGGACACCCACAGCTGCATGTGTGTTGGTGCCCTTTTTAAATCTATGTGCAAAAGCCAGGGAGTGGGGCCAGTAGCGAGATCGGCTCCCCCCCCTTCTCCATGCATTGTAAAAAGGAGAAGATGTAAAAAGGACTACTCTTAATTATATCTTGCATGTAATGAAGCATGGGCCTGGGGCATCTCCAGGCGACCTGTTAATTGAGCATTCGTCCTGATTAGTTTTTACGAAGGTTATACAAATGGAGGTTATACAACACCTGCTGTTTATTTACCATACCTCCTGATTTGTTTGCACAAAGCTTGCACGCAGGTTATATGTCATTCACTGTTTATTAAGTATTCATCCTGATTTCTTTGCACAGAAATTGTATGACTTCTGCTCAATTAATCGTTATCTCATATGTTTCAGTGCATTTCCCTGTCACTTTCCTTACTGCAAAAAGTCTGACTTTTAAAAAAAAAAAGGGTTGTTGCACCAGAGCACTTTAATCCATTTTAATTGCAGAACTGCCACCCTGGGCTATTAACGGGAGGAAGGGCGGGACATAAATCTAATAAATAAATCTAATTTTGCTGGTATGCAATTGAATCCTTCCTCCAAAAATATTGACAGTCTGGAGGGGACCCTGCACTAGAATAGGATACAATTCAAGCTAGAGCTTGAAACCTGTTATGATGGCTTCCTATCACACTGCAGTTGTTAAAGAAATCAAATTAGCAATGCTAGGATTTTTATTTGATCATCAATTATTTCTGTTGCATTGTGGTTATTGTGCATACATTTAAGCTTTGAGGGTTTTTTCCCATTTAATTTCTGTCTGACCTCACACTTTACAGTTTCTTTCTATACCCATAAGAAGAGCCTGCTGGATCAGGCCAATGGCCCATCTAGTCCAGCATCTTGTTCTCACAGTGGCCAACCAGATGCCTATGGGAAACCTGCAAGCAGGACCTGAGTGGAAGAATGCTCTCCCCTCCTGAGGTTTCCAGAAACTAGCATTCAGAAGCATACTGCCTCTGACTATGGAGGCAGAGCACAGCCATCATGGCTAGTAACAACTGATAGCTTTATCCTCCATGAATTTGTCTAGTCTTCTTTTAAAGCCATTCATGTCGGTGCCCATCACTGCCTCTTATGGGAGTGAAGTCCACAGTTTAACTATGTACTGTGTAAAGAAATATTTCACCTATGTGTGTATACATATTCCTCAACTGAGGATGACACTTCATATATTTGATGATGATGTGGACTTAATTCCAGGAAAGCTGATGATATAATAAATCTGCTAGCCTTGAAGATGCCATAACACTCTGTTATTTTTCTGCAGCAGATTCACATAGCTGTCCCTCTTGATATGGACACAGTTTGCATCCTAAGATGTGGGTAAAGATCTGTCTTCCCTACCCCACTTCCAGATGGAGACATATTCACAATGCTGGACATGCTAGCTAATGAGGCAAAGTTTGCATTTGCCTTTATGAGGTAGACATGTTGCCTACTCTGCCTCTTTAGTTCCTGCATGGTAGCCCATCTATTCACCCATCCTAATAAAGCAGTGTGGAATTAGCCCGTAGCTTAATGAGAGACAGTTGGATTTTGTGTGTGTGTGTGTGTGGCAATTCTAAACACTGGCTTTCAGAACACTTTTTTATTTTGCTTTTTACCTATTCCACACTGTTGAGGCAAACAGGAATGTGGCGCTGATGCCTGATTGGTGACTTTTATTATATTGGTCACAACTGGCAAGTAGCATGGGCAGGGTAAGAGGTTGATTTAGGCTGCCTTGGAGAGCAATCAAGGGCACCTTCACAGTGAAGAGATGCTTATCTAAGATGGTACCTGCTGCTTCCTGGCTCAAGGAGATATAGGAGTGGGGGTTGCTTTGGGGTCCTGGCGCTTCACCTTATTGAATGTTGGCCAGCAGGAGTAGGATGGAGCAGTCAGGTGCTACCTTGGCTCACCTTTAAGGTAAACTAAAGGTGCTGCCCTGGGCTCCTACTGGGAGAAAGGGCAGGATATAAATCTAATAAAATAAATAAATAAACTAGAAATGAAAGGCAGAGATAAGATGAATAACTGATTCCATGCATTAAGCTATATGGTGTCACCCAAGTCTAGAGGCAGTGGGAGACTCTCCCAGACCAAGTTAGCATGTCCTCAGGAAGATGAGGAAAGAAAATGTTGAGTGCTTTTGCAGATCCTTGATACTTGACTACTCCTTCCTGTCTTCATTCTGCAGTGTGGGGGCAATTATATGATCCCTGGGAGAGGCAACAAAGCACCAAGATCTATTTCAGGGATAGGCAACTTGTGGATCTCTAGATGTTGCTTCTCATGCGCAACTGGTTTGCCATTGTTAGAACAGGATGCTGGATTAGATGGGCCACTGGCCTGATCCAGCAGGATCTTCTTATGTTATGTTCTTATTGCTCATCAGCTCCAGGCAGCATAGCCAATGACAAGGGAGGTAGGAGTTGTCCAAAACCTCTGGAGGGCCCCAGGTTCCCCATCCCAGGTCTGCATGAACTAATGGGAGGAGGGAATGGCAGCATCCTGATTTGGAGCATGGCAGTAGGCAAAAGAGTGTCCCATAAAGTCAAATCAATGTGCTACAAATGTGGAAAACAGAGCAGAAATTAGGGCTGTGCATCCCACCCACAATCTAATCTGGGATCCAATCCAGCACTCATCCCGATGGTGAGTGGCAAGTACAATCCTACTGGGGTCTGCTTCATTAGCGCTTTTCCTGGGCTGAACATGCCAGCAGGACTGAACTCTCCGTTCACCAGCTGGTGGTGAATGAAGGGTTCAACCCTGCTCATGTTGGCTGTGCACATATGTTCCCTTGCTGGGAAACAATCAACACAGTGCAAGGCTGTCTGAAAGGCTTTTGGAAAAAGCCTTTTGCTGCTCTTTGCAGAGGCTGCCTGCCTCTCCTTCTTGCCCCTCCTGCCCAACCACCCCTCTTTTTGATAGTCCCGGATTGCGTCCGGTTGTCTAACCTGACCTGAGACCATCCGGGGCTATCTCGATCCAATCTAGCCAAAGTCCAGATCTCTCCAACCTGGCCTGATTTGGTTTTGGATCCAAGCTTTGGCCCAGTCCACAGCCCTAGCAAGTGGTAGCCACACTTTAAAGCGCCATCAGTACAAGCACTGCATTTTTGTTGTGATTTGTTTGAACTGGGGGAGGTGAGGAGGGGCTGAATCACTTTCAAAAAGTGTTCATCATGGTATTTGTACTGATGATAACCTACTCTGAAGTATGAGGAAGTAAGAGAATGCATCTTGTACAACAAGGCTGCTGGTTCAGCTGTCTAGGTTCATTGCTCTGTATACTCAAAATGGTTCCACGACCATCAAAATAAGAAATTGCTCCTCACAGGTTTTGCAAAACAGAATGATGACACAAGCAACTGTGCTTTTCCCCATGCCTAAGCTTTATTATCTTTGTCAGCACTCTCACTGTTAACTGACTACTGCTGAACACACATCGATGCTTCAAAGGGGAAATGATTGGTGCATATTGGGCAGGAGAAAAGGAGCATGGTTTGTGTGCTTGCATGAGGCAGGAGGGAGTGCTTCCAATCAGTAAGTTTATCTTTCTTTCTGAAAGTAAGGTACATTTTTATAGGATCTGGTTCCTATTTGCATGGGCTTAGGTAGCAAAGAGAACTATTGCTGTATCACAAAGTATTGCTATAACAGTGGATTTCTTGCATTATCAGCAGATTGGATTAAGATGACCTCTGAAGTCCCTTCCAGTTTGTTGTGATTTATTTGAATCTCTAGAAAGAGGACTTCAGAATTTAGCTGCTGGTAAGCATTTACAAATTGTTCGTTTGCATCAAGGAAATGGTTCAGAAACTGCAGCTAGTGCAGAATGCATTCGAGTATTGGCAGGTACTTTGGTGCAGTCATATAACACCCATCTTGCAGGAAATGCACTGCCTGTCCATACGTTACCACACCTAATTCAAGGTATTGGTATTAACATATAAAGCCCTGAATGACTTGGGATCTAGATATCTGATGGGGCCTCTCTCTTTGTTCTAGCCTGCCAAGGCTCTGCAATTGACAGAGGGAACACTTCTCGTTGTTCCACCAGCCCATGTTGCAAGCAGCTAGAAATGATGTAAAAGCAAACAAGAAAACAGAACTGGGGAAGCCCATGGACCACTTGATGAAAAAAAAGTGAGTTAGAGCAATACCATGCCTGGAAAGGTTCACAGGACTGTGATCTAATCTGCATTTCTTTGTTCTGATCCAAGCATGGGCCATTGGATGCTGACTGTAATCGTTTTATATGGTTAGCTATAAGCTATAACAAATAATAAAGAACATTAAGAATTGAGCCACAAATTTAGCTCTTAATTTCCTGCCTGCCAATTAGGGATGGAAAGATCTGTCAGTTTTGGTTCTCTTGGTTTCTCATTTTCCAAGCTTAGATTCTGTTCTGCAGAAATTTGTGAATTTTTGAAAAAAGAAATTCTTATGAAAATTCTTCAGCGTTTTAGTGTACATTTCTCCTCCAACACATTTTATCTGCAGTTATGACTAATGTACACATTTTTGCAAGCAATTTCTCCTAATATAATGCATTTGTATGTTATTTTTACTACTCTATTTGTTTTTATACATATTTTCCCCTGATACATTCATTTTTTAAACCATTGCCTGGTTGGAGAAGTATATCGCAACCTTTGGATAAGTGCAAATTTTGAAGGATGGCTGCGTTTCGGTTCTTGTATTGTTTCAAAAAGCGTGGATTTGACCAATTTGGCTTTAAAAGCAAACTGAATCAAATTTCTTCCCCATTCCTACTGCCAATGCAAATAAGAAAACACGCAAAGTAACATCATTTTCATTGTCAAGTAGCCAAAACAAAACAAAACACTTCACTAGGTGTGACAAAATTTATCTTGTAACTAAACTCAGACAAATATTTTTCACGAGGATCTTTATAAAGAGGACAGTGAATAATGTAGTGAACAATATCCTCTACAACTGTTTTAGGACACACAAATGTGCTGTTCCAAGGATAATGTCTTACAATGGCCATCCAGAAAAGCAGAGGTCATTGCGTTAAGTCTTAGTTCTGTAAAGGTGTTAGCTTTCTGATGATCCGGCTTGATCCATGAATACAGTCTAGAAAATCTCAAATAATGGATTATTAGCATATTAGGCAAAGAAGATTTCTTGCATGAGCAGTCCATTGGATGCTCCAAACTGTTCAGTGAATCACATCCAAGTCCTCCCCCATCTCTGCTTCTATGTAAGGCACAGGATTGCGCTGTAAAAGACTCCTAGGCCATCTTTCAGCTGAAACTTTCTTACAAAGCAATACAAATCTATCTATCTATCTATCTATCTATCTATCTATCTATCTATCTATCTATCTATCTATCTATCTATCTATCTATCTATCTATCTATCTATCTATCTATCTATCTATCTATCTATCTATCTATCTATCTATCTATCTATATACATTCCAATTATGCCAATAGTGAAATAGCAGGTAAAAGAAGAAAAGCAGCAATAAGCTACAAAACAGTAGAAATGGAATTAGCTGTTAAAAGTCTGGAAGGCAACAGGAGCTGCAACGTCCAGTGTCAACATTTTTCCTTTAACATTTAACCAATACACCTGCACCAGCAGTTGGTACTTCCAGGAGGCTGGACGTTCCAGAGGACTTACCATCATCGTCCTCCCCAGCATTTCTCTTTTGCTGCTGTGGGCCTCCTCTGGAGAAGAGAAGAGGGAGCCAGCTATAGGCCATCTAGCCCACAGCTTGGAAGAAATTAGTTACATAAAATGAATTACTTGTAATTTATCATTTTTTTGAGGAACAAGTGGGTAGTTCCTTTACATTTTGATTGTAATAGGAGTAATTGTATTACTTTTGAGGAGTAATTCTAATATTTCCAGCATTACTTTGAGGCATTACATTGGGGGGGGGCAGCAGGGAAGGTCTTCTGCTCCTTCGATTTGTAGATGAATATCATGTGCCTCAAACTGGGCTTCTGTGCAGCGTCGCTCTTCCCTCATGCTCTGTGGGTGGGTAGGAGGTGACGAGGGAGGAGGTGGAGAGTGAGACGAGGTGGAGAAAACAATTGTTTAAAAAAATGGACAGCGGTGGAGAAGAATGGAGTGGAGGGAAAAAGGAGCCGGAAGGCAAGAACATGGAGAAAGGAGCAGAAGAAGGCAGCAGCAGAATGGAGATAAAGAACTGTGGAGGTGAAAGATGATAAACGTGTGTTTGTGTGTGTGTGAATACTGGGTTTGCACTTGGCATGCAAAACAGCCTCCACTACCCTGTCTGGCTACTTTGCTGCATTTGCAGTATTTTAACTTTTTTGCATCTCTGGAAAATGTTTGCTTGGATGGGTGTCCATTAGTTGGTGGCAGGACAGGGTCGGGGAGGTGGCTGAGTGAGAGAGATTATGCTTACTGGTGAGAGTGTGTGTGTGTGGGGGGGTTGCACTTGGTTTGACGTGCAAAGATCTGAGTAGAGGCCTCTGCCTCCCTTCCCGCCTCCCTTACCTGCGGAGAGACCACCATTGCTATCTTATGAATAAAAAGAATTATGTGTGTGTTTATTTTTAATGTTGTTTTAGGCGGCTTAGTGTGCAGCAGCCAAGGCCAGCATCTTGTAGGCACTCTAAGCTTTTTTTAAAACTAACTTAAGTGTAATCGTAGTGATTATTTTTAAGTAATGGTAAAGTAATCAATTCCTTTTAGAACAATGGTAATTTATTTCTTTTTGGGGCCACGTAACAGTAATTATAATTTATTCCTTTTTAAAAGTAATCTTCCAAGCTCTGATCTAGCCTGGTGAGAGGAACCCTTCCCTTTGAATTGTATTTAAAGCCAGGCTCATTGGAGTGTAGCAAGACGAGCACCTGCAACTCTATTATCTCTTAGCTTTCTTTTAGTTTTGTACTTATGTATTTAAGTTTAGATTGTTTCTTTTCTAATATTGAATTTTGGTCCAGTAGGCATGTTTCGGATTTTTAAGAAAGTGATGTGGGCGCCAGTCATAAAATGGCTGCAAAGGGGGAGAGGATAGCACAACACAAAATGGCTGTTGGGGGGGTAGAATAAAACAAAAAGGTTGTTCTGGGCATAATGGCTTCAGTGTAAGAGAGACTGAGCCACTGCAAACAGGAGCAGAAAGAACAGTCTCTCGTGTATTGTGGGTTTTTGAGGGGATATTTACTGAGACCTGGGAGGTACTAGTAGGCACAGTTGCACCTGCAGGCACCATGTGTGGTGATTCCTGCATAGAACAACTGCCTGTAAGCCAAATGGACAAATACTCTGACCTGATATAAGGCAGTTTCTTATGCATCTATGACTTACAGCATTTAAATGACATACAACAATAAGTGAAAGTGATCAGTGAAAGTCTAAGAATTTCTTCTGACAATGGAACAAGAAAGAGATGTAATATTCCATAGAAGAGCAGTTATCTGTATTCTTGAAGTTGAATATAAACACCAGCAGATAATAAAATGATTTTCAGATATAATGATTTAAACACTACACCTGGCAGTATTGTTTATTTTGGCCTAATCTGCAATTTTTAAATCACTTCTTAGTGTTGTCAGGGATTTACTTTTTCCAATTATTTTCACATCACTGAATTAAAGTCAGAGCTCCTTGATGTATGGACATGGATGGGGCAGACTGGAACTGATTAGATGCTGGGGAATGATGTGAAATTAATATCTTGCTGCTTCTCCGCATGCAAAGTGAAGGCCTTTCTGAAGAATCATGTGGTGGGTGCTTTATTTTTCTGGCTACTGAACCAATATACCACTGTTCAGTAATGATTTTGTCTTTCATTTCAACTATGTATGCAGCAGACCATGCTGGCTGCAAGATACTCATCTCCAGTGACAAAGGAGAAGTGCCTCGCTAATGCAAACTGGATATCAGGCATAGTATTGCTATGTTATCACAAATTGTTTAATTTTAGCATCAAAAGAAATAACCAATTTTTTTCTTTTAATATTAAACACAAACACTCAACAAGGCCAGGCTGAACTGGTTGCTTTTCACATCAGGCACCAAGGTAACACTCAGACTTGGAATTCTCTAAACACTCCCTTGAGATAGCTAATTCATCAATATAGCTTTCCTTTGGCTCTCCCTGGAGACCAGTTCTCTGTTAGGTTACTAAATATGAGATGGATAGTCACCAGGGCTATATGGGATCTGACACAATAACCAATGGCTACCTATTAGCTACTGGGTCAAGTTCAAGGTTCTGGTTTTGGTGTACAAAGCCCTATACAGCTTGGGACCAGGATACCTGAAAGACAGTCTTACCCCTTATATACCCAGTTGATCACTACCCTCTGCAGGTGAGGGCCTCCTGCTGATACCATCTTGCCAGGATGTCCATTCCGCACAACATAGGAAACAGACCTTTAGTGTGGTGGCACTTACCCTGTGAAATTCCCTCTCCTTAAATATTAGACAGGTGCCATCTCTGTTATCTTTCTGGCACCTACTGAAGACTTTCCTCTTTCAACAAGACTTAAGTAGAGACCTTATCCCAGTCTGCGTCTGTTTTAGAATTGCTTTTGAATATGTTTTTAAGCTTTTTTAAAAAAGATGTTTTTAAAGATGTTTTGTTTTAAAGATGTTTTCTTGTAATATATTTTAAAGTCTGTTCTTATGATGGTTTAGAGTGTTTTTATTTCTTTTGTTTGCTGCCTTGGGCTCCTACTGGGAGGAAGGGCGGGATATAAATCCAATCAATCAATCAATCAATCAAGAGAAAGAAAGAAAGAAAGAAAGAAAGAAAGAAAGAAAGAAAGAAAGAAAGAAAGAAAGAAAGAAAGAAAGAAAGAAAAGCCATTTTAATGGTTTGGGGTATATTAACATCAACAACAGAAGTGGCAGAAAACCCAAATTTAATCTGCAGAGTCACATGCATGCACACACACACAGGCAGAAAGACTCGAAGGGCCTCTGCAGAGAGCAGAGCCCTTGGTTCAAGGCATTACAAGCGGCCGAGACCCCGAGGATCTCTCCGCGGTGGCAACCGAAGGAAAGGCACAACAGCCCTGCCTCAGTGAAAGGTGGGCCGCCACCCCGCCCGATGCTGCTGCCGTCAAGTACATCTCCCCCAAGCACCGTCTTATCAAAATCGAAAGAAAAGAAGGCTGCAAGGGAGGCAGCGGCGTCCCCATCACCTGGAGTCCTTTGGCAAGCGCTGGGCCCAGCCAGAAGAAGCTCAATAAGTGTGTGGAGCAAGTGGAAGGCGTCGTCGTCTCCAGCACCAAGAAGGAGAAATGGAGGCAGGAAGGCTGCAGCGAGGAAAGGCCTCCGGCGACTTCTCGCTTTCCCTGCCCCCATCGGACTCCACCTTTGGGACCCTCTCAAGGCAAACCGGCGGCTCCAGGGCCAGAACCGCTATCCCACCACCATTGTAAGCAGGAGCCCTGGCTTCCGTGGGCTGAGAGGGCCGCGCCACTCCCAGAACTATGGGGATAGGACTATGACTGAGAGAGTGTGGCTAGTCTTGCAAAGTAGCCCAATGCCTATAATACCTATTTTGCCAAAGTGAGGGGGGAAGTAGTTTGTGTTAACTTTGAATGTATTACCAATTGTATTGTTTTTATTGTTTATTGTTTTATGTATGTATTATTGATGTTTTATTGATATATTATTGTTTTATTGATGTGTTTTCATACGGATGCTCTTTTGTAAGCTGCCTTGAGGGCCTTTTGGCCGGAAGGCGGGGTAGAAATATTAAAATCAAAATCAAATCAAAATCAGAGTCAGTCAACACAGAGTCTGCCAACAGAGCCGGGTCTAATCCAGCATGGCTCTTATGTTTTTAGTAGTTGTACAGCAACCTTGAGCTTTCCTCTTCTCCAACCCCATGTGACCTTACAGCATGTCCACAAATTGCCAGCTGCTAAGAAAGGATTGACTAGCATTAAAACTAAGGGAATGTCTCTAAATTTTAAACTGTCGCTACAGCCATTGTTCTAATTTGGAGGAACTCAACCAAATTTGTTAATGGATTTTCATGCTTCAGTCTCTTGCTGTAATTATGCCTTAACAGCTTTAAATACAGTCACCTTTGTGATCAGATATGCTTGAGCTCTATCTAGAAGAAATAATTTGAAAACTACTTATATTGGGATTAGAAAATGCAGAAAAGAAAGATAAGATAAGAAAGAAAGGCTTCTGTTTATTCCCAGGGAACTGCTATGAGCATAGTATAAGTATTACTTAAAGAGTGGGATTGCACATAGTCACATCTTAAGGTAGTTTTCTTTCGTTCTACTGTGATTTGTTCTAATGTTATCTTCATATGATATACTGATACATCCTCTGTTTACAAGCTTTGTGAGAAAAAAGGAAAATGTTCTTTGGGGAAAAAAAAATCTGTGTTACCTAAGATGTGCCAGAGTAAATTTAATGTAAAATGAAACCAGAGAGCAGAAACCTCTCCTATAAGATATAATATACGCTTGCTTTATAGCAACCTATCCCCAAGTTCCACTGAAAATGATATGTTAAAAGATCAATATTCCATCAGGGAAAATTGTCTGAACACTTTGTGAATGTGTGTTGCTATTGTTATACCAATGCATCACTATTGACCTCTGAGCATTGTCAAGGAATTGCTTTGTTTCTCCAGTAATATATCCTGGACTGATTTTAAAAAAAAATGAAATAAACATGGCAAAACTTTCTGCAGTTGTTTCACTGTTATCTAATGACAAAATGCTAGGATAGGTAACACTGCGCTTGATGCAAACACAGCAATTCAAAGCCAAATTTTATTTAGTATTGTGTCAGAAACTTTTGTTTATGTTGTATCCTTTTTTCATAAGGTTGTTGCTCTTCCGTGGTTGCCCTTTCTTCACCATTTCCAGTTCATTACTGTTTTTTGTGGTAGAAAATCCCATAGTTCAGCTATGCACTGTCTGAAGAACTGTTGCTGAAGTACTTCCTTTTATCCATCCTGAATTTTCCAAGTGTCTTTTTAAAAGGTGTGCTTTAGAAAAGTATATCCATCACCAGGTTCCCCCTCACAAGGCAGCTGCTGAACTGAGCAGCTGAACTGAAGAGGGAGGACTTCTGTGCAAGTAGGCAGATTGTCAGATGAAATGAGAGCAGGAGCGTGCAAGTGACTGCAAGACTGTCTTAGCCATGTGAGCTGTTTTGTTCTCAGGTCGTCCTTTCCTACAGTCTCTGCAGTCAGGCAGGCATTGAGAATGGAGCAACACAACAAACAGGAGTAAACTAGGACACTGAGTTTGACCACAGCTAGTGCAAATCAAATTTCATGAATCAATGTCAACCCATGTTTTAAGAACCAGGGTTTTTTTTGTGGCCACAAAACACAGTTATGACGCCTCGCTTGCTGCGCAGCTGACGAGCGAGGCATAGTTGCGGATGGGGCGAAGCTGCTGCCTCCATCTTTCAATGGGGCAATGTCACACGTCGCGACTATTATGCAGGTGTGATGTGCAGCATGGAGGGGAGGAGCTTATGGGCCTATTTAAGCCCAGCCACCCCTCCTACCTTCCTCTTTGCTTGTGCGACGTGGACAGCTAGGGACAGAGCAGCTTGGAGATGGAGCTGCAGAACAGCGGTTTTTTGTGGTGCAAGGAGCCTTTTGCGGGCCGATTTTGGCCTCCTTATTTCCCCATTAGGGGTGTGGGCTGCAGGCAGGGTGGTCACGTGCCTGGAGGAGCGGCTGTGGCTGGAGTGGGCCTTGTTAAAGGGGCCTACTCAGCCAAACGTGGCTGGCATACACACACACGGCTGGTGGGGGAGGGAGATGCCTGAACTCTCCAGCAGCACCACCTCAAGGCTGAAGTTCTTAAACAAGAACAATTATAATCTGAATTACACGATTAGATTCTATTGAATATAAATAAATTATAGGTGCTGCATGGCTTATAATTAGGGGTTTTATACATTAAGCAGTGTCTTTAGTTTAATAATAATATTGGTATTGCATTGTTTGACACTGATACTGTTTGTGTATTTATTGTTGTGAGCTAAGAACTGTAATAGGTTAATTTCACCACACAGCATTTCTAATTATTGTTATTATATAATTATATTCATAATTATAATTATAAGTCGGGGTGGATTTAAAGCAATAATGCCACCCAAGAAAGGAAATGGTGTGTGTGTGAAAGGTCCCCTCATAAAATGCAGGCCTTTTGGCATTTTTAAATCACCCCACCCATACGCCTGGGATAGGTTTTGGTGTAGTGGTTGAGGTTTGGACTGCGACCCAGGAGATCAGGGTTCAAATCTTCCCAACAGCCGTGGGCTGCAGGCTTAGAACTAATTATGGGAGAGGAGGCTACACAAGCCTTTCCAGCCTCAACAGGCCCTATTTCCCCCTCCCCCCTTTGGTTGCCAAGGCTGGGTGTGAGTTCAGCCTAGGTAGGGGGCGCAAGACGGTGAAGGATGTGGTTGACACATTGGCAGCCTCTCTTGGCCATCGTGCAGGGTGCTTTGGTTAGGCTTACGGCCTTTGCATGACTCGGGCCTATATTAAGTTCAAGGTACTTTATTCTATTAATTTTATTACATGGTGGCTGCTTTGGGGAGTGCAGAGCTCTTTGGTTAGGCTTCTGACTTCCTGCTAGGCCCAGGAATATATTAGGTTGAGGTAGTTAATTCTATTATTATTATATTACATGTGGCCTTTGTAGGGCCGGGTGAGCCTTTTGGGCCTTTCGGTCCTCAGATTTGGATACTAATGGTGTGCAGATGACAGGGTTTGCTAGAAAACATCTACATCACCATAACTTAGATGACAGTGATCCTTTTCCACGTGTCAGTTACACATTCCTTGTTAACTCTGAGACAGAAGTTGCATTTATTTGAATTTGGTCTCATATCAACAACAAAGCATATGACATTTGTTATATTGAAAGAGGAATATGTAAACTTCTGCAGGGAATTGAAGGTCTAGCAGATGATAATGTGGCTTGATGGGTGGATAGGAATAAAGAGGAAAGACAGGCTACTTATTAGGCTCCTCATTTCTAGGATTTTAGACCTTAATAATAATAATAATAATATTTTATTTATTGGCCACCTATCTGTCCAGGTTAGTGGACACTCTAGGCGACTTACAATAACAAAAAGCTATACATAATATACATATACAAAAACAAACCACAGTCCTAAACAATTTAAAACCAATTTCCAATTAAAACATCATAAAATTAATCCTCCTTAATCCCACACACACACACACAAAAAACAAACAAACACCCAGGCCAACCCAGCCAGCCGGCTTTATGTATCCCTCCAAAGAGGGACAGGTGGTAGCAATCAGTCCCAGCTGGCTGGGTACCTGGGGCCTGGTCCTGCAGGATGCAGGTCTGCCAGGCAGAAGTCCCACAGGGAAGGGTGGTGGAGGTGGTGATCCCACAGCAGCAGCAGCAGCAGACTCTCCTTCCCTGGGCGGCAATGTTCTCTTCCTGCAGGCCCTGGGTCTCCCAGGCCACCCCAGCCAGCCGGCTTATGTATCCCTCCAAAGAGGGACAGGTGGTAGCAATCAGTCCCAGCTGGCTGGGTACCTGGGGCCTGGTCCTGCAGGATGCAGGTCTGCCAGGCAGAAGTCCCACAGGGAAGGGTGGTGGAGGTGGTGATCCCACAGCAGCAGCAGCAGACTCTCCTTCCCTGGGCAGCGATGTTCTCTTCCTGCAGGCCCTGGGTCTCCCAGGCCACCCCAGCCAGCCGGCTTATGTATCCCTCCAAAGAGGGACAGGTGGTAGCAATCAGTCCCAGCTGGCTGGGTACCTGGGGCCTGGTCCTGCAGGATGCAGGTCTGCCAGGCAGAAGTCCCACAGGGAAGGGTGGTGGAGGTGGTGATCCCACAGCAGCAGCAGCAGCAGCAGCAGCAGCAGCAGCAGCAGCAGCAGCAGCAGCAGACTCTCCTTCCCTGGGCGGCGATGTTCTCTTCCTGCAGGCCTTGGGTCTCCCAGGCCACCCCAGCCAGCCGGCTTATGTATCCCTCCAAAGAGGGACAGGTGGTAGCAATCAGTCCCAGCTGGCTGGGTACCTGGGGCCTGGTCCTGCAGGATGCAGGTCTGCCAGGCAGAAGTCCCACAGGGAAGGGTGGTGGAGGTGGTGATCCCACAGCAGCAGCAGCAGACTCTCCTTCCCTGGGCAGCGATGTTCTCTTCCTGCAGGCCCTGGGTCTCCCAGGCCACCCCAGCCAGCCGGCTTATGTATCCCTCCAAAGAGGGACAGGTGGTAGCAATCAGTCCCAGCTGGCTGGGTACCTGGGGCCTGGTCCTGCAGGATGCAGGTCTGCCAGGCAGAAGTCCCACAGGAAAGGGTGGTGGAGGTGGTGATCCCGCAGCAGCAGCAGCAGACTCTCCTTCCCTGGGCAGCGATGTTCTCTTCCTGCAGGCCCTGGGTCTCCCAGGCCACCCCAGCCAGCCGGCTTATGTATCCCTCCAAAGAGGGACAGGTGGTAGCAATCAGTCCCAGCTGGCTGGGTACCTGGGGCCTGGTCCTGCAGGATGCAGGTCTGCCAGGCAGAAGTCCCACAGGAAAGGGTGGTGGAGGTGGTGATCCAACAGCAGCAGCAGCAGACTCTCCTTCCCTGGGCGGCGATGTTCTCTTCCTGCAGGCCCTGGGTCTCCCAGGCCACCCCAGCCAGCCGGCTTATGTATCCCTCCCAAAGAGGGACAGGTGGTAGCAATCAGTCCCAGCTGGCTGGGTACCTGGGGCCTGGTCCTGCAGGATGCAGGTCTGCCAGGCAGAAGTCCCACAGGGAAGGGTGGTGGAGGTGGTGATCCCGCAGCAGCAGCAGCAGCAGCAGCAGCAGCAGCAGCAGCAGCAGCAGCAGCAGCAGCAGCAGCAGCAGCAGCAGCAGCAGCAGCAGCAGCAGCAGCAGCAGCAGCAGCAGCAGCAGCAGCAGCAGCAGCAGCAGCAGCAGCAGCAGCAGCAGCAGCAGACTCTCCTTCCCTGGGCGGCGATGTTCTCTTCCTGCAGGCCCTGGGTCTCCCAGGCCACCCCAGCCAGCCGGCTTATGTATCCCTCCAAAGAGGGACAGGTGGTAGCAATCAGTCCCAGCTGGCTGGGTACCTGGGGCCTGGTCCTGCAGGATGCAGGTCTGCCAGGCAGAAGTCCCACAGGGAAGGGTGGTGGAGGTGGTGATCCCACAGCAGCAGCAGCAGACTCTCCTTCCCTGGGCGGCGATGTTCTCTTCCTGCAGGCCCTGGGTCTCCCAGGCCACCCCAGCCAGCCGGCTTATGTATCCCTCCAAAGAGGGACAGGTGGTAGCAATCAGTCCCAGCTGGCTGGGTACCTGGGGCGTGGTCCTGCAAGATGCAGGTCTGCCAGGCAGAAGTCCCACAGGGAAGGGTGGTGGAGGTGGTGATCCCACAGCAGCAGCAGCAGCAGACTCTCCTTCCCTGGGCAGCGATGTTCTCTTCCTGCAGGCCCTGGGTCTTACTAAAACAGGGGGTGGCCTTGACAGGATCTTAGACTATTGTGACACGGAAGCTGCCTTTTAAGATTCAGGCAGACTCTTCGTTCTTTCTTGATGATTTTACAACAACATTTCTGATATCATTTACCTGAAGTCATATATAGCATGCAACTTTTACATTGGCATGTCTCTTTTGATATGTAGGATATCAGTTACTTGAAATCAATATAGCATGCAAATTTTGCAATTTGAACACCTGTTCTGATTGGTGCTTTGGAAACCCGCTAGGAAAAAGCTGCAGTGGGTCCAACTATTGGTGACAGCAGCATATCCTCAGTCTCTGTGCTTTGGGGTAACTGGGTTAGCTGCAACGAAATAGTAGTAAAGTGTAGGTACTACAAACTTTGTTTGCAGGCTACCCGGTTTACGGGGAGGTTTGTCTGTGTTATGGTGTTTTCCCCTGTTGGTTTCACAATCCCATACTCAAATTCCCAGCTGGCCTTCATGGCCTCCAACTCCCGGCTGGGCTTCATGGCCTACAATCTTCAATCTGTTTTAGTTATGGCGGTAATTGCCAGGGACAGAGTGTAAAGATGTACAGTTGGGCAGAGTTCTTGGCCCCTTCTTGGCCACCCCAGATGGGTAGGGCCTTAAAAGGCAGTGGGCAAATTACACCTGATTCACAACCAGTCTTATTTAAGGGGTCAGGCAGTAACGGATTCATACCTGATAGTCTAGGAGCAGTGCTCTATGCTTCATTTAACATGGTGCGCGCAGGTGGCAGAGCATTGCCTATGGACTGCTATATTTCTTGCATGGAGTGCTTCAGATCCTTCTGGTAGGGGGCAGTCAGGAGACAGGTGGACTCAGAAACAGTGGGACACTATCGGTATGATGGGCTGTTCATCGGTAGGGCAGATTTTGGGGTGCATGTTAGCACCTGAGGTCACAGCTTATAGTATGGATATGTAACTGGGGGTTCCCTTGAAAACTGGGAATATGGAGGATCCTGCCCCAGTGTTCACCTTTCTGGGTATCAAGATTGGCTCTGTGCCAGTGTTCACCTTCTGGGTATCAAGATTGACTCTGCGGCCCAGGGCTGCAAGCTGCACAGGGACATGCTTTAACTGTTGCAGATTAGGATCCTGGAGTTTTCAGGGGCCATGAAAGGTTTCCTTTTGGTCCTCCAGGTGTTAGGGGTCTTTTACGGGGGTTAAGATGCCATGGCAGGGCTTGCACAGCCTTACTACAGGTTCAGGGTTATGGCTGCCTTATGCGCCGACCTGGCGGTGCAGCCCTCTTTCCTGCGGCTGCAGGCCTGGATTAGGGAAGGGTTAACTATGCATGTCACCTTTCATTCTTTCCCGGTGTGTTTAATGTCGACATGGGTAGAAGGGCTCATTGGCCATGGACCAGATTTTGTAACCCCCTTATATTTAAGAACACTGGGGTTAGGGCCGTGGATTCCATGGCCCCCAGCATGCTCGCCAGCTACCAGAGAGCAGGTAGGGGATCACCTGCTGAAATTCCTAATGGATGGCAGGAGAAGGGGCCTGTCAGTCCGAGCACTTCAAGGTAAGCTGCAGGGACTTTCCTTCCTAGCTAGGCTGGTGGTTTTTCCCTATCCCCATCGCCCTTTCTCACTGGACATAATATGGGTGTGGTGGGCCAGTGGGAATACAGTAAGCTCCTCCAGTTATGAAGCCAGACTATTCCAGGCAGTAGCCCTTACGCTGTTTTATTTTATTTATTTATTTATTATTATTATTATTTTTTTGGAGCTTTTGGGATAGGTGAGGTGGTGGCTGGTTCCAAACGAGACCTGTCTCAACGTGCCCTCCAGCTATCAGATGTCTTCATGGAGGGGGGTTGTGCCTGTATACAGTTGAGGTCTAAGATGGACCACAGATGTATGAGGCAGACTGTACGTTGGCCATGGGATCTGGAGAAGGATATTTATTCACCCAGGCAAGTGAGGATCCCCTCACAAAATGCCAGTTTTGGGCGCTTGCAAAGCGGGCTTTTGCAGGGGCTAGGGCATGATCCCTCAGATTTGGAATCCACTCTTCTTCCGGGAAGGGTGACTTAGCCTGTGCCTGCTTTTGAGACGGGCTCCTGCCTCAAAAGAAGCTTATTCAGATATATCAGTCAGTTTTTTCTTTCTTTTTTGACTGATTAAACTTCTCCCGGGTAGGGAGAAACGAAGAGATTAACCTCAAAGCCTATTTTTGTTGGGACGACCAGATCTCATTAATTTATGGGACGAGGTCCAGCCGACGAAGGTGGGACGGATTTTTAACAACAAGCTCTATCTGGAAAAGCGAACGTTCATCTTATCTTCTAAGAGAGAACGCACTAACAGGCAAGCACCCTTCTTTCTATATTTTTCTTTTACTTGACTTAAATTGTTGCTGTTTAAAAGAGATTTGCCAGATTGATCGGTTTTTGACATCTCACTGGGGAGCCGTAACTTCTCTCTGCTACGCACTAATTAATAGCTTATCTCTGTTTTTGTTGCAAAAAGCTGTCCTGGATTTGCATTCTAAAGATATACACAGAAGAGGGATTTCTATTCCAGATTTTTATTTTGAAAAATATTATACTGTTTTGAGACTACTCTCTTTTTGGTCTATTTTATTTTGACGAATCTGTTTCTTGACGATTGCCATTAATTGTTTCGATCCTGGGAACTGCATTTTGTTTACTTAACTATTGGAGAGATAAGGCTGTCTGCTCTGTTTATACTGTGATGTCACCAAGTTTGGAGTATTAACCCAATTGTTGCTGAAATAAGAAGTGGTTTTCCTATATTTTTCTTTTAAAATGGCAATTAAGAAAGTGGCTGAGAATCTGGAAATAACTAGGTTTCAGAAAATAATGGATGAGATTGAGATAACGAAAATTGAATTGAGTAAAATGAAGCAGGAAATTAAAGATATAAGGGTCCCTGTGAGAGAGGTGACCCTGGAAGGGGTCCCTGTGAGAGAGGAGACCCCGGAGATTGGAACAGGGGTCCCTGTGAGAGAGGAGACCCTGGAGACTGGAATAGGGGTCCCTGTGAGAGAGGAGATCCCGGAGATTGGAACAAACGTGGAACAGGAACAAGATTTGGAGTCTATGGACTTTAGAAATAAAATCTATTGTTTGGAACTCAATGTTATCTCTGAAGAAATTAATGAAGATTCTAGAGATAAAGTTATCAATGGCATGGATTATCTTCTGGACTGGAATGATGTGATGGAGCCCAATATAGAGAAAATCTATGGAATTAACTGCAGCCATGTGACAATGGAAAAACTTTTAAGAGATGACCCAGTGTATTTTGAAAAAAAGAACAGAGATATGATTTTACAGCAGTATTTCAGCAACCTATTCAGAATGGATGGCAAGAAAATATTTGGGATAGAGGTAATTCCCATCAGACTCTTACTATATGACTATGGCTTTGACAGCAAGATTATTATGGAATACTGATAATGGAAGATTGGATATTGAAATTACTGGACTTAACAAGACTACTGAAGATGGAAGATGGAAAATGGAACTAATAGAGATAATAGAACAATGGCTACTGAAATTACTGAACCTAACAGATTCTGATGTGATGGATTAATTGAAATGTTTATTTTGACTATGGTTATAACAATAAGATTATCATAATTAGTAATGAGATGGATTAATCGATATGCTTATCTGGAAAAAAAAATTGATAGATATATTTCTTAAAGAATTGAAACCTCTCTTTGACTTTTTGTGGAAAGAATAAAGTAATGTTTATGAGATTTGATGATTAAGTAAGATAACTACTGGAGGAAAGTGATTTTATAATATGACTTAAGAGACAGGATTGTTATATATTATAGACTTATAACTGATTTGATCTTTGACAAATGGGAAGTCAATATTTTACTCTTTATTTTTTATTTTTGTTTTTGTTTTTTTTTTTTTCTTTTTGTTTAACTATTTTTGATTTTGTTTTTTGTCTTTGAATGTTTTATGATTTTGTCTTGTATGTTTTATGAAAATCTGAATAAAAATTATTGAAAAAAAAAAAAAAAAGATTTGGAATCCACTCTTTTGGAATTGGTGCTGCTTCCACGGCAGCAGGTCTCGGGTTTTCCCAGGCATAAGTGCAGGCCGTTGGACGCTGTTCCTCTGGTGCTTATAAGGGTTATTATTTATCTATTCAGCCATGCAAGTGAGGATCCCCTCACAAAATTTCAGTTTGAGCTCTCATAAAGTGAGCCTTACAGGGGCTAGGACATGACCCCTCAGAGTTTGGAATCCACTCCTTGGAATCGGAGCTGCTTCTACGGCAGCAGGTCTTGGGTTTTTCCCAGGCAAAAGTGCAGGCCGTTGGACTCTGGTCCTTGGGCGCTTATAAGGGTTATATGCATTTATTGGCCCTTGCAAGTGAGGATCCCCTCACAAAATACCAGTTTGAGCTCTCGCACAGTGCGCCTTACAGGGGCTGGGGCATGACCCCTCAGAGTTTGAAATCTACTCTTTTGACAATGGACCTGCTTCTACAGCAGTAGGTCTTGGGTTTTTTCCCAGGCTTAAGTGCAGGCCGTGGGACGCTGGTCCTCTGGTGCTTATAAGGGTTATATTTATCTATTCACCCATGCAAATGAGGATCCCCTCACAAAATACCAGTTTGAGCTCTCGCAAAGTGGACCTTACAGGCAGAGGTGCAGGCAGCTGGACGCTGGTCCTCTGGCTTACAGAGCTATATTCACCCCTTTTAGAGGGCCTGGGAGTTCAAAGCCTAACAATTTATAATTATCTTGACAGGTTGCTGGACGGGGACAGAGCAGACGTGCATCCTAATATGTGGCCACAGTATGGTCTGGGCAACCTGGAGGGCTGCAAAATTGAGCATGGGCTCACAGTTGGGCCTCAGTCGATGGGCTGCAATACAGTGGCTTGGCCGGAGAGGAATACGTTGAGATGGGCTCCTACCCACTTTGTTCCAGCAAGGTTCATGTGGACGGTTCCGCATGTGATGGTCATTCCCCTGGGTGGGAATGACGTCGGTTACTTGAGGCAAGCGCCCTCAAATGGCAGGCATGTAAGGACATGCAGGTGATAAGGCAATGGTGGCCTTCGTACATCTGCTGTGGTCAGACATGCTTCCACGCTGGGTGTGGCATGGTATATGGGACCCAAGGGGCATTGATCGGGCAAGGAAGAAGGTCAACCGGCAGATTAGGTTGGCTCTTCTTGGGCATGGGGATTTAGCCATTCCGCATCCCCATATTCAGCATTCAGAGGTTGAACTATACTAGGCCGATGGCGTTCACCTGTCGGACGCAGGTAACGTCTTCTTCCTGAAAGACTTGCAGAAGTGTCTGCGAGACGTCCTTCTCGGCATTGGGGTAAAGGGGGACTAAATAGAAATTTGTCCCCCTTTTGTGGTGGGAAGGTGCGGGAAAGGACAGCTAGGTGGCCCCCTTAGGCACCTTTGGAGGTGATTGGTGGTTCCGGAGGCCTGTCTGTCAGAGCTTTTCCGGCTCGAGGGCAGGATATGGGCTGCCTCTGGGGCCAACTTATCTCATCTACCCAAGGGTTATCCGGCCCCGGGTGGGGATGATGTGGGAAGGCCCCCCTACTCACCTACAAGGTGTGGCCGGGGTAAGGGGTAAGTACATGGACTTGCCCTTGCCCCAGCAGGGGCTGGTCGCCCAAGAGCTGTATGGCAAGATACTTGCTTATAGATAGTTCCCGCACCTAGGTTTCCTTCTGCAGGTCACTTTAAATTGGGTTTTGTTTTCTGTAATTTAATAAAGTGGCCTTTCTTCAACCCAAGCTGATGTCTCTGTGTTTTATTTTGCTCCTCAACTGCAAATGACGCCTCACTTGCCGCGCAGCTGATGAGCGAGGCATAGTTGCGGATAGGGGCGAAGCTGCTGCCTCCATCTTTCAATGGGGCAATGTCACGTGTCGCGACTATTACGCACGTGTGATGTGCAGCATGGAGGGGAGGAGCTTATGGGCCTATTTAATCCCAGCCGCCCCTCCTACCTTCCTCTTTGCTTGTGCGACGCCCATCCCGCCCTCCCTATTTTATGGTGTGCCTGGTGTTGCTTCGGGGCTGAGTAGGAATTTTTATCCTGCCCACCCTCGTTGGCGGGCAGGTTTTTTGCCTGCTCCACACTATGGGAGTGGGAGGGGATTGGGTTAGGGGGCGTTGTGGTCAATGGGTGGTTTTGGCTAATCTGGCTAATTTGACATATTGAAAGTTTAATGCCCTAGTGGGCAGATCGTTATAGCACTGGTGCGGGAAGGTGCGGGAAAGGAAATAGGTAAGGACAGCTAGGTGGCCCCCTTAGGCACCTTTGGAGGTGATTGGCGGTTCCGGAGGCCTGTCTGTCAGAGCTTTTCCGGCTCGAGAGCAGGATATGGGCTGCCTCTGGGGCCAACTTATCTACCCAAGGGTTATCCGGCCCCTGGTGGGGATGATGTGGGAAGGCCCCCCTACTCACCTACAAGGTGTGGCCGGGGTAAGGGGTAAGCACATGGGCTTGCCCTTGCCTCAGCAGGGGCTGGTCACCCAAGAGCTGTATGGCAAGATACTTGCTTATAGATAGTTCCCGCACCTAGGTTTCCTTCTGCAGGTCACTTTAAATTGGGTTTTGTTTTCTGTAATTTAATAAAGTAGCCCTTGTTCAACCCAAGCTGATGTCTCTGTGTTTTATTTTGCCCCTCAACTGCAATACATGTTGGTGAGCTGGACCTGATTGAAATATACAAATGAAGCATAGTTTCGCTAAACAAACCATGGTTTAATGATATGTTCAGCGGAGGCTGGTCTACTAGGACAAATGGAGCACTGCCCTACCAAACTCGGTCTGCCCTCAGCCAGCCCCCACTAGCCTGCCTTCTTACTTACAACCAATCCAGGGGCTGACACTGCCTGACAGCTTCCTTGTCTTTAGTCTCAGTGATGCCCTTGAAAACCTCAGCAGGGGGGAGGATGGGGACAAAATTAGTTCGTCCTGCCTGTCACTATCTCTCTACCTACTCTTGGCCTCACTGCTTTTCACCCTACCAGTTCCAATAGGCACCAGCCATCACTGGATATTTCTGAACTACATCTCTATGTACAGCCTTACCATATATGTGTATTCTTTCTAACAATTATTCCACCTAAATCCTGTTATTTTTTTCAGTCTCCATGTGATAAGATAACATAAAGAGGAAAAAACCCAACACTAAAAATATTTATTATTTTTTAATTTATTTAGAAAATTTACACCATGACTTTCTATTAAAATAGTGTTCAAGGGGAATTACAAAAAAGAAAAAAAATATGAATGTATAATAATATTACATGTGTGTGTGTGTATATATATATATATATATACTGGGGTTGCCAGGTCTCCAGTTTTTGCCAGGAGACTGGATTTTGGGGATCCTCTCTGGGTCTCTGGGTGAGTAACCTTAATCTCCAGACTCCCAGCTTTCATTTTTTTAAAAAAAGTTTCTAGGTGGTCTGGTTCATGAGATACACACCAAAACGTCAGCCCCCACACTGTAATTTATGTGAAATGATCTCTTAGCTGGCTGCTCTAACCCTACCCTTTCAGGTTTATAGCCAATAAGTGAAGTCAGGGTTGTGATTGAGAAGGGATTTCTGAGTCTCCAGGCAGTACCTAGACCCCATTGCAAAGGTAGAAACTGTTGGGTTTTTCCCTGTTTATATGAAAAGCTCATAAATTGAGTAAGTATATAGCTTCAGTTTTTTTCTCTCTTGTGTGCAGGAGTCAAACAAGTTTAAATTTTCCTGGGCTACTAAAGAGGATCAGGTTTTGAAAACCTTCCCAACATGAAGCTTTAATCCAATACTCACTTTTCTGGGAGTAAAGTTGCAATGCTATCCCACATACTAGGAATAAACCCTATAAATTTAATAGGACTGACTTTTAAGTAGACATGGTTAGAATTGTGCTGTAAATTAATGGGACTTTTGAACATACCAAAGAATTGTTTGTGTTGTAAATCTTTCTCTCCCCCTCCAGTCTTATTTTTAAAGCAATTACGTGGGGCTTATTTAGGTACCACAGTTTTTATCTAGCAAACTGATTTTTTTTAAAAAAATTCTGCAATGATATTTTGACAATAAACTATTATATGGGGTGTCTGTATTTTTACATCAGCAGTGTGTGTGTATATATGCAGTCTTTCCAGCAACCCTGTGAGATAGGGTTGGTGATTGGAAACCAAGGCAGCTCACAATAAGAAATAAATCCGTTTAAAATCTAATCACCATAAAAACAAGTATAAACAGTTGCAAGACAGCTTAAAGTGGAATGACTCTGAATTTTGGGTTCGGTGAGTGAAGTCTTTATTACTTGAGGTTGCAGTTCTTTGCACACTTCCTTTTTATTTATTTGATTTATTATTTAATTTGTATCCCGCCCTTCCTCCCAGCAGGAGCCCAGGGCGGCAAACAAAGTGCTAAAAACACTTTAAAACATCATAAAAACAGATCTTAAAATACATTAAAACAAAACAGTGTTAAAAAAATTGAATAAGCCCCATTGAATACATTGGAACTTGTTTCTGAGTAAACAAACATAGGATTGCACTACAAGTATCTTTACAGGTTGTGTAAATAATATCTTTGACAGCCATGCTTATATAAATATTTCTTCATACCCAATAATTATTGGATTTCACACTATGGTTGTAGATGATTATTTCCTCTACATTTTAAGCGTGCTCTTCTTCCTTGGGGTGGTCATGGTTCCCTTCTGTTGTTTTCATCCTGAGGGGCAGAATAGGCTGAGAGATAGTGAGTAGCCCATGGTCACCCAGTAAATCTTATAGCTCATTTCCTTTTTGAAAAAAGTAATTAAAACTATTTATATGCAGGCAAAGTTTATGAAGTAGATCTGCACAATATATTTAAAGCACATCCAACTCACATTTAAAGGACATGATTTCCCCTAAAGAATCCTGGGAAGTGTAGTTCCCCCTCACAGTTATAGTTCTCACCACCCTTAAGAAAAACCTAATAGGCTAATAGGAAAAAAAACTTGTGGTTTAAGAACGTACCTATAGCCCACAGATATTTATATCAAACTTTAAAAAGCAGGGAAATTGGGCAGCTATAGTGAATGCACCAGGGGAGCAGGAGACCTGACCTCCTCTCTGAGATATTGTACTGCCCTACAAATTTGTCAAAATGCAAACACAATTTGGGTTGGTCTTTCACAGTCCAATCCACTTGCTATGTAGCTTGGAAGAATTTGGTAACACGTGACTCTGAACATACAGTGAGTGGTGGCAACACCTGCCATCTCCAAAGATGGAGAATTATATTTTTGTTTGTTTCTTGGTGTTTTTCTTCCTTTGCTTCTTTTTTGTGTTACTAATTTTATTTCCCTCATTATTGATCCTAGAAATCTGTGTCAAATTTATTTTTATTAATTTCAAAGCCTTTTTATTGGTCAATGTAATATGATGGTGAAGACAGCCTTTTGTGTTTCAGACTGGAGGTTATGTTCTATTTCTATTTTGGGTGCATTAACAGTTCAATCTGAAACTGCAGTTTGATGTAAAATCAGACTGATTCCAATATGCTGCTACTACAGGAATTACTCTAGCTGTTGGAAAAAAGAGGATGCATGTTTTCAGCCTGCTATGTTTAAACCACTTCATTTAAGGCAAGGTGTTCATGATCAATTAAAAACATAGAGCACACCTAGAATTTTGCTAGAATACAGTAGGGCCCCACTCATACGGCGGGTTATGTTACAGACCCCCACCTGAAACTGAAACATGCCAAAAAGTGGAACTCATTCAATAGAATGGTGCCTGATGCCCAAAAAAAGCTGTAAAAGCAGAACAAGCACCGTATGAGTGGGGACTTACTCTAATTGAAATCCGCTGTATTAGCGGAACGCCGAAAAGCGAGCTGCCGAAAAGCGAGGCCCTACTGTATATTTCGCCTCCCACTGTTTTATCTTGTGCAAACTGAGACACTCCTGATGTCCATAGGAGACTATTCTGCATTATTCCACAATTAATTTTGGACTTCTTTTAGTGTAAATCTTGCAAAGTGTTGCTGTACTTCACATATTCAAAGAAACAGAAACAAAAGAAAATGATGTCCTATAGGAAACTTCACAAAAGTTGCAAAGACATATTTAAAGTGATTATCTGAACAATATCAACTTTCTTAACAATGTTGCTTCCTCCCTGCTAAAACAAGATCAGCACAGCACATGTATTGTTTCTGTTATTTGGGCTGATTGCAAGTGTTGCCACCACTCCCCATATGCTCAGATGCACATGCTACCAAATTCTTCCAAACTACACAGCAAGTGGATTGGACTGTGAAAGACCAACCCAAATTGTGTTTGCATTTTGACCAATTTGTAGGGCAGTCCAATATCTCAGAGAGGAAGTCAGGTCTCCTGCTCCCTTGGTGCATTCACTATAGCTGCCCAATTTCCCTGCTTTTTAAAGTTTGATAGTAATATCTGTGGGCTATAGGTACATTCTTAAACTGCAAGGGTTTTTTTTGCCTATTAGTGAATTTCTCTGCTTTTTAATCCGGGAGGTGAGAAATGGGATCCTGTGCAAGTTTGCTGACAATGAATTGATCATTTGCATGCTTATTGAGTTCAGTGGGATTTACTCCTCTGCAATCCTTCTTAGGATAGGTGAAACTGACCACAGGGGGTGGGGGGGAGGGAGATGGGAGCAGGCAGGAGGGGGAGGAGGAGGGTAAGTTTGGTCATTTGCATGTTTATTGAGTTCAATGGTATTTACTCCCATGCAATCATGTTTAGGATAGGTAAAACTGACTGGGGGGAGGGAGGGAGGGCTGGAGTGGGCAGGGGAGGAGGAAGAAGGAAGAGGGGAGGGGAGGAGGAAGGGAAAAGAGAGGGGAAGGTGGGGAAACCAGGTCTGATCATTTGCATGCTTAGTGAGTTCAATGGGATTTACTCCTATGAAATCATGTTTAGGATAGGAAAAACTGACCATGGGGGAGGGGGAAGGGGAAGGAGCAGAGGGGGGCAAAGGAAGGGGGAGGGGAGGGGAGGTTTGATCATTTGCATGCTTATAGAGTTCAATGGTATTTACTCCTGTGCAATCATGCTTAAGATAGGTAAAACTGACCATGGGAAGGAGGAAGAGGAGGGGGAGGGGGAAGGGGAAGGAGGGTATTGGGAAGGAATGGGGAACGGTAGGGAGGGGTGAAGGAAGGGGGAGGGAAGGGCAAGAGAGAGGGGATAGGAGGGAGGAGGAGGGAGGAGAAGGGTGGGTTTGATCGTTTGGATACTTTTTGAGTTCAATGGATTTATTTCTGTGCAATCATGTTTGAAAATGGAAATGGACTGCCTTCAAGTCAATCCCGACTTATGGTGACTCTATGAATAGGGTTTTCATGGTAAACGGTTTTCAGTGGTGGTTTTACCATTGCCTTCCTCTGAGGCTGAGAGGCAGTGATTGGCCCAAGGTCACCCAGTGAGCTTCATGGCTGTGTGGGGATTCAAACCCTGGTCTCCCAGGTCATAGTGCAACACTGACCCAGGGGAGGGGCAGGGAGGGGAGGAAGAGGGGGAGGAGGTTTGGTGATTGGTCATTGGGCAGGGGGGAAGCCCCTTTTTGAAAAGAAAACATTGTGAACAGTATCATTGCTTTTCAGGGTTCCCCCCACCTTTATATCCTACAGCAGGCACATGTAGCCTCCCACCCAAAATTAAACCAAAGCTGTCCTGGGCCACATCCACACCAGACCTTTATTTCACTTTGGACAGTCATGGCTTCTCTAAAAAAAATCCTGGGAAGTGTAGTTAGTGAAGGGTTCTGAGAGTTGCTAGGAGACGCCCTGTTCCCCTCACAGATTTCCAATCAGAGTGGCTGACTGTTAAACCAGTCTGGCCACTGGAGCTGTCAGTGGAATAGGATTCTCCTCTCAGCACCCTTCACAAACTACACTTCCCAGGATTCTGTGAGGGAAGCCATAACTGTCTCATGAGAAATCAAGGTCTGGTGTGGGTGTGGCCCCCTGATTAGGCAATCCAAGCAGCTGGGAGTCTGGCTTTTAGAACCCTGACAGTTGGTTCTTACTGAAGATGCCCAATATTATCATTGAGTTCAAACCAAAATTTCTTAAATTAATAAAAAATCAGCCAGGCATTTTTTTTTTTACTTTTAACCTGCTGAACATGAAGGTCAGAGTATGGGGCAAGGTCATTAACAGGATTACAGGTACTCTGTGAACATGGCTGATTTTTAATGAATTTCAACAGATTATGAGAACTCTGACAGGAAAAAGTCCAAAAGGGCTCTGGGGTTTTCTCCTCTCTTTTTACGCTTTGAACTCTTGATTCTCTGACTGTTTTGTGTATCGCCATGAAAATTTAGAGGGTTGTTAAGCAAGCGTTTCTGAGTTCAGGACTTTAAGTTTTGTAAGATTTTGTTTTGAAATGAGCTTATGGGAAGCTTCAGAAAGGCATGGGGGTATTTTCAATTTGACATTGCGGAATGTGAAAAATCCATGCTGGCTATAGTATACAGCCACTCTTGTGGCTGTATAATAAAGTTCCAGCAGCGTCACTAATGGGAGTGCGGGTGTGTGTGCAGACCTCCGGTGCACGCCCTCCCAGGTGCGTGGATGGGGGTGGCTGGTCTTGCGAGCGCACAGACACACACTCACCATGCGCTCCAGGCTGGCGGTGGGAGGCCTGTCCCGGCTTCACCACCAGCGAGCAGGCATCTGCTTTTGGTCTCGCCCACCCGCTGCCGAGGAGGAGTTGGTGCGGGGCAATGGCATGGGGCAGGGCAGCTCTGGGTGTCACCCCCCTTAGGGTGTCACCCAGGTGCGGTCCGCACCCTCCACACCCCAGTAGTGACGCCCCTGTAAAGTTCACATGCTTCTGTGGTGGGATTCATGTGCTTCAAATGTTTTGAATATGCTTTAAATGAATTGTGTGGATCTGCCCTAGGTATGCTGTGCATTCATTAGTGAATTGAAAATAACAATTTTAAAAGATACTTTTTTAAACAGGGGAAAGGTTGTAGTTCAGTGGTAGGGCATATGCTTTCCATGCAAAGGTCCAAAATTCAATTTCTGGAAAAGACTATTGCCTGGAATCCAGGAAAGCCAGTGCTAGTCCATGTCATCAGTACTGAGCTAGATGGTATCAAATGTCCTGAGTCAGTATAAGGTAGATTCCTTTGTTCCTAAAAGTGGAAAGAGACCCAAGGGCTACAGTAACTCTAAAATTTATTTATGTATTTTATTTGCAACATTTATATATCACTTTATTATAAAAAATCTCTAAGCGGTTTACAGAAGGAATTAAAACAATAAAATTATTGGCAAAAACAGTTAAAGGCAGATATTTAAAACATTCAAAATAATAAAACCAATTCAAAATAATAAAACCAACAATGAGTTAAAAACAGATAAACACATAATAGCTTCTACATGCCTGGATGGGCTTGTCTAAACAAAAAGTATTTTAGCAGGTGCTTAAAAGAGTACAATGAAGGTATATGCCTAAAGTCAATAGGCAGGGAGTTCTAAAGCTTAGGTCCTACCACACTAAAGGAATGATTTCTTACAATACCAGAAGTACTGGCACCCTTAACATGGAAAGGACACTTTGAACCTGGCCTGATAGCAAATCAGCAACCAATGCAGATTTCAGAGCAGAGATATTATGTGCTGATAGGGTCTCATTCATGTCAGCAATTGTGCCACTGCATTCTGCACTAACTGCAGCCCCCGGGTTAGATTGTGCTGCATGGGGATTTCTGTGACCTTGGCTGACTGGCTGCCAGGATTTGTTTTAGCTTTGGTTTTTGGTTAGGAATCCTGGCTAGTTGTGGGATGCTGAGTTTTCTACCTTACTCAAAGGAATCTTGTTGTGGTCAGGAAATCATCACTGTCTTTTGTTTTTCTTTTCTGTTTGCATTTCACTTATCTTTAACCTCATTCCCTTACATCCATAGAAGCAATTGTGGTTCCATGCACTCAGCTCAACTCCCTTAAACCCACTGAGCTCCCCTGCTCAGTTTGTTCGCCCACCCCACCACCAGGCACTCCACCCCCACCCCAGGGCACTGCAAACTTACACAGATGCACACACACAGGGACTCTCTCTGTCTCTTTCTGTTGCACACACACAAGGAGACACATAGCCCAGGCACCTCCAAACTACGGTTGCCAAATGTCTGGTTTTTGCCCAGAGATACCAGTTTTTTTGGGGGGGGTCTCTCTGGGTCTCCTCATGAGTCACCTTAATCTGTGGACTCTTAGCTATCTTTTTTTAAAAAAAAATGTTTCTAGGTGGTCTGGTTCAAAAGATATAAACCAAAATGTCAGTAACCCACTCGCAACTTTTGTTGCACCATCTCTCAGCCTAATCTGCCCCTCAGGGTAAAAGCAACAGAGGAGACCATGACCACCCCAAGGAAGAAGGGCACACTTAAAATTTAGAGGAAATAATAATTTGTAAATAATAATTTACAACCATAGTGTGAAATGGGATACATATCAAGACATAGTATGATGAAATATTTATATAAGCATGAATGTCAAAGATGTTTATTATTTACACAACCTGTAAAGATATTTATAGTGCAATTCTATGCATGTTTACTCAGAAGGAAGTCCCAGTGTATTCAATGGGGCTTACTCAAACAAGGAAGCATGCATAGGACTGCAATTCAGTGATAAGAAACTTCACTCACCAATCCAAAATTCAGAATCATGCCACTTTAAGCTGTTTTGCAACTGCTTTATACTTGTTTTATGGTTATTGGATTTAAATGGCTTTATTTCTTGTTGTGAGCTGCCTTGGTTTCCAGCCCTACCTCACAGGGTTGTTTGAAAGATTCCATATATACACACACATTGGAGATGTAAAAATACTTACACTTCATATAATAGTTTATTGACAAAACCAGTTGGCCATTGCAGAACTTTTTTTTTTAAAAGGATTAGTTTCCTGCCAAATAAAAGCAGTGACACCTAAGTAAGTCCTACCTCCTTAAAAAAAGGATTGGAGGGGGAGAGAAAGATTTACAACACAATCCTTTTCTATGTTCACTCAAAAGTCCCATTGATTTTCAGCAGAATCCTAACCATGTCTACTCAGAAGTAGTCCTACTGAATTCAATGGGGTTAGTTCCTAGGTAGCACTCTAGCTTTACTCCCAGGTTGGGAAGGTTTTGAAAACAGGTTATGAATAAGACAAATAAATGCCCTCTTCAACAGTCCAGTAAAATTTAAACTTGACTCCTTAATTAGAAAAGTGTAACACTGCAGCATGTTACACTTCTTAAAACGTCTGTTCAAAAATTATTTGAAAGATAAAATGTGTAATATGCCATTTTTTCAAGTAACTAAAAAAAATGCATGTATACTTTTATGCCTACCAAGATCCTGCTGTGATCTTCTGTTGTACTGCAATCCTATGCATGTTTACTCAGAAGCAAGTCCCAATCCTGTACAGAGAAAGTACTCTTTAAGCTATATATTTACTGAATTCCTGATGTGAGACAAGCAGGAAAAGGAAACAGTGGGTTTAGCTATTGCCTGGCCTTCAACAAATGTTGTCAATCACAACCCTGACTTCAGTTATTGTCTAAAAACCTGAAATGGCAGGAATTAGAGCAGCCGGTACTAACAGAAGCTTCGGGGGGGGGGGCGGTGGCTGACATTTTGCTTTATATCTTTTGAACCAGACCACCTAGATTTTTTTTTTTTTTAAATGCAAGCTAAGAGTCTAGAGATTAAGTTTACTTAGCTGGAGACCCGGGGAGGACCCTCAAGAGCTGGAGTCTCTAGGTAAAACGCAGACACCTGGGAACCCTACCCTACACCTGGTTAGTGATTTTTGCCACCACCCCTGCCCCCGATGTCACACTGCATGATATCATTCATGACTGCATGTTACCTTTTTAAGATATATATGACAGCTGCCTAGAAGCCAATAAAACAATTGCAACACAATTATGTTTAAAGTAGGAAGGACTTTGTCTGGCACCTAAAAACAAGTGTTGACTTCTAAAAATTCCACTGCAGAAATGTGATAGGTTCTCCATGAAATTGTAGTGAATTGTAGTATTCTGGTGATTGTTCCATTTGAGTTACTTCAAACAGAAAAATCACTTTCCCCTATAGTTTGTTTATTATCAAAGACGTAGAAGCAAACATGGATTGAAAGTTTATTCACATGGTCCTTATTGTTAATAATCCAATTAGAAACGTCTCTTTATCATTTCCCAGTTTAATAGCTGCTGAAATGCAAAGGCAATTGCCTGAATGTCTGCTCCTCCTTTTGTTAAAATATTCATGAAGCCTTACAGCTGTAAAAGCTGGTACTTACAGACACAAGTATTTCAAGACTTTAAACAATGAAACAAAGGGTAATGTACACTCAATTATTTAATAACTCCTTTGAAAGACATGGCACTTGATTTTATCATAGTCTTCTTCTGCTTTAACAAAATCAGTGCAGGCTTCTTTTTTCTTCTTATTCAGCCTCACCATCTTCCTCCTTTTCTTCACCTCCTAAATTCAGTTTTATTTCTATATACTGGTCAGACTGTGGCCCAGGCACCATAAGCAGCCAGGCGGAAAGGTTGTGACCAGAGCTTGGAAAAGTTACTTTTTTGAACTACAACTCCCATCAGCCCCAGCCAGCATGGCCACTGGACGGGAGTTGTAGTTCAAAAAGTTGTAGTTTAAAAATGGCTCAGGTAATGCTAGGTATTGTTACATAGCCCCAGAAACTCATGTTATAGGAATTAATTTCACTAAATAGCATAGGCATTGATAATCAGTTGCAATGAGACGCTTTCTCAGAATCAGGGAAGAGCTTCAGAGCTGCTGGAAGTTCTTTTTATGCTAAGTTTATGTATCTCTTCAGGAGCTAACGAAGACATGAGACCACTACACATTGCCCTGGTGGTGAAATTTATTGGTTCTGACAAGAAACTTGATGTTGTCCAGGGCACACGGAATGTATTAAACATACTGTATGTAGGATAAATGTCAAAATCATTAACATCGTTGGAGACTCTGAAAATGAGAACCGCAAGGAGTATGCAAGCTACCTCTGAACGATTCCTTATGAAGTCCTGTGTCCAAAGAGATTTGTTCCTTCCTGTGAAATATGAGCTTTGTCACCACACTTAAGGTTTATATGCCCATCAATGCTGGCTAAGCCTTTTTTAATTCATAGGGAAGGGGACATTGCTAGCTGTTTATGATTTGAGTTAATGATATCTACATAGTTGAGAACTAATAACTGGTTTATATATGAAATGTAATATTGGCCAGTATCTGAGAGGGAAAAAACTCAGATGTGAATTATTCTACTTACATGATGGGAACTTCATTGCACTGAATATTCATCAGGTATTTTTTTGAGGGGGGTTGCCTTGGTGGTTGAAATCATCCATTTGGGTGAGGTTAAAAATGTTCCCAGAGCTTGGAAAAGTTACTTTTTTGAACTACAACTCCCATCAGCCCCAGCCAGCATGGCCACTGGATTGGGCTGATGGAAGTTGTAGTTCAAAAAAGTAACTTTTCCAAGCTCTGCAAAACACTGGTACTAGGTGCTCTTTAGAGACCCTCATAACTATATGGGAACTACTTATATATGAGCATCTCCCATGCATTTGGGAGAATATTGAAACCAAGGATGTCCCATCCCTGCTTAATTGATCCACTCAGTGGGGGAGGGGAAGACCTACAAAACTGGCCTTGTGGTTGAGACATTTAAACATTCCTCTAATTGAACAAGATGTGACTTCTAGGTAGTTGGGACAATGTCTAAAGGACACTTTTGGCATGCTTGCTTCCCCTGAATGTGGCTTCTTGCTCCTTCCAGTTAGGAATCATGTAATGAACAAGGTGAGGTCACCACACTATATTTGTCATGTTGACACCACTTGATGTCAGAATGAAATCATTTGGGTTAGCACATGCAATCAAATTTGGCTACTTGATGATATAATGGAGGGAAAATGGAGGCAATTCAGAATGATGGCAAATGCTAGTCATTTAAAAGAAAAAACAAATATTTTGCAGAGAACACCAACAATTGCTGAAATTTACAGCAACATCAAAACTCTTTGAGAAAATGTAGTATGAGATCAAATGAATTATGTTGGGTGCATATAGAATAGATATAGATCAGCAGAAACAGACTTATTAGATCAGAGCCAGTATTATCCAGTTCAGCCAGATAGGTTTTCCTGCACCACTAAGATAACATGAATGAAAGTCTGAGGAAAATCAAGATGGTATTTTAAGGGCAATCTAAATGTAGAACCACAAATCTCCGAATAAATTTGTGTTTACTTTCTAGTTTTTTTTTCTAGCTCAGACAATCAGAGTATGGTGGGAAATAAAGCAGTTTAACCAATGAGGTTGAGCTCTTTTCCTAGCATAGGGACCTAGGCGTCTGGGCCCAATGGGTCATTTATTTGTCCTGGAAGATTTTTATGCTTCTAGGAAAATGAATCTGTTGAGCTTAATACAAGGGCAGATAATGTGTGCCCTTCAAATGTTGTGGGACCATAGCTCCCACCGTCCTTAAGCACTGGCCATGCTACCTGGGGGTTATGGGAGTTGGAGTCCAATGACTTCCAGAAAATGCCATGTTGGTTACCCTGATAACTGTGATGGCTGTCAATGCTTCAATAAAAGGCATCATAAAAAGAACAAAAGAAGTAGCTTGAAGATACTTGGAGCGTATGCACTTTCAGTTATTTTGTTCAATCAAGTATTAATTTATCTTTGAATCATGAAAACTTTGTTTCTCAAAGATGCAAAATCTAAAGGCAATCATCATAAGTACATTAGAGTCACTGAATTGCTTTTAGGTTGACATTTCCATTCCATTACGTGGCTACCCAAAAGGATTATACTTGGCTCCTATTCAGATGAATGTGTGATTGAAGTTAATTATTCCATTCACCTTTAAATGAATTATAGATTGTGCTATTTTGCCCAAGAGAAAAGTCATTTTCACCCATTGAACACATCCAAGGATTGTTATTGCCATTTATGTTCTCTGAAATGCAGCTTCATCCCCCTGTTTCAGCATTGGTAGATTTGTAATAATGTGTGGAAAATTCAAAGGTTAGTGGAATTAAATATCACTTTTGCTGTTATAGCTTTGATTCAGAATAACTCACGGTAAGAAGTAAATTGACACCTAATGGTCTACGAAGGAAAAGGCATATGTCACATTTTTCATTTAAATGCCAAATACTGCACTGGCTCACTTCTTTATGTCCCACCAGAGGCAAAACGCTAAAAAAGTAAAATCACAAGAGTTGTGGTTCAAAGTAAGTGAGTCTCATTTCTGTAAAAAAAACTGGACCTGAGGAGCTTTTAAAGACATTTTAGAACTCACAAATTCTTGTAAAGTATTCTGTGCCTTCTTACAGTGATATCAATTCTTTGTCATCTCAGATACTTAGGAATGGCCACCGAGGTTACTTTCCTTTTGGAGAATCTTTAATGCATGGACAGCAAACTTGAGAGAAATCTAGATAAATATGAATGTTTACAGTCCTGTACAAGCCTGGAACTAGCTTAGTAAATGCTGCAACAGACCTACAATGAAGCAGGATGGAGAGAGATCCAACTCACACAGATTCTGTGATATCACAACAGCAGAAGTCACCATTTTGCATTTCCTGCCTCAAACACTTAAATGCCTGGGTCCTTTTTGGTAACATTTAAAACACAATTATCACCCTTTTGAGATGAACATTAAGATGACCTAATTTGGAAACATACAGCTATTATTATTGTTATTATTGTTGTTGTTTATTTCTATGGCTCCATTTGGCCAAAAGGCCCTCAAGGCGGCTTACAAAAAATAAACAGAAATATAGAAGTACATATCAATAAAAACAGTAAATTTACAAAAAATTAAATAACAAGATAATAACATTTTAAAAAGCAACAATAACTTTCAGTGAAAATACAAGAACAAATTACACTTTCCTAACACTTTCCTAATAAATTCCTAACAATCAGACAATGTCTACTAGTTCTTACATCAATATGTTGACATCTAAACCTGATACCACTGAGGTGTCCTGCTGGTACTGCACCTGCCAGTCCTAATACAGGAAAAGGAGCAGGAGCAGTCCAGCTTTTTGCCAACATAGACGGTGTCCTCGGTAAGCAATACTTTATCTTGATCATGGGGAGGAAGCGGTTGACATTCCGGCTCTTGTAGGTCATTGCAAAGTTGGAAACAACGGGCTCAGAAAGAAAGGAGAAGTAGTAGCCTGCCCTGGAGCTCATATCATCAGAGAGTTGGTATGGGTCCGCCATCATGGCTGGGCTGGATGACGAGAGGCCCAGCGGGGAGGGTGGTGGCAAGAAGACATGGCAGCGGAGACGAGCGGGTGGCATTCGCTAGCTCCGGAGCTTTTTGAAAATAAAGGTGGCACAACTGCACCTCTGCCGGTAACTGCTCTGCACAGGTCCCTAGCGGTGAAGGTGTTCAAAATAAAGCACCAGCAGCTTGCCAGCTGCTCTCTCTCCACTGTCTTCTTGCAACCTCGTAGGAAACCCGCAGGAACCCACTCACCAGCATGTTCTGCTACATGTTCCTTTCTCATATGGTCAGTCTAGGCATCTTTTTGGTGTTGAGTATGTGGCGCAGAAGCATTAAATCTCTAAATTTTGCATTGGTGTTTCTCTCCCATAACGTTAGCAAGTCTCCTCCCAAAATTCTGCTTTTATCTTCTGCACTCATTTTAATGTGGCAGAATCTGGAGCAGTTCTAGGCCATGGGAGTAGAAAAAGAGGAAGGCCAAACAAAAGATGGTTTGATTCCGTAAAGGAAGCCACAGACCTGTACTTACAAGATCTGAACAGGGTGGTTTATAACAGATGCTCTTGGAGGTCGCTGATTCATAGGGTAGTCATAAGTTGTAATCAACTTGAAAGCACATAACAACAAAAATCACTATACAAGCTGAATTTGGTCAGGCAGCAGTGATGAGATCACAGCCTCAATCAATGTTCAGCCTCAGTCAATCAACCCAGTTTTGGTTGAATCTCTTTCAGTAAAACTAGATCCCTGAATCACATTTGAGAGAATTCTTTGAAAGTAGTTCACTGGTGGCACTACACCCCAGTTCACATGTCTCATGTGTTATGATTGGGCTCCCCTCTCTGTTGGCGGGACTGAGGGAATGGGGCACTTACTACCATATAATTTGGAACTGCAGACATGCTTTAGTTTTGGAATTTGGTTATTAAGGAGATGAATATCAATCGAGAAGTATTTTTGGATTCTAGGTTATATTTGCTTTCTCTTTTTGATGACAGAAATATGGATATATGTTGTAAGACATTAGTTACACACTTGCTGGCAGCTGCAAGACTGGTGGTTACTCAGGGCTGGAAAGATACTTTGACTTACCAACTGGATAATTGGTTTAGAAAGTCTTTTTTTGTAGACATTTCTGAAAAAAATAACCCACCAGTTGTGGGTGATGAGAGAAGCTGATCCAGCAGAGTTTTCACAAGTGTGGTGGCATTTTGTGACTTATATAATTAGGCACATGGATGGACAGTTCTCAGGCAATATAATTTTATTTGGCGCTCCTGATGATGAATTTCAGATTAGATGAATTTCTCCTAGATTTCCCAATATACCATAAATGCAGTGATGTAATTATAAGTATCCTCCCTTTGGATGAATTATTAAGATGTTGTATCCTCCAAACCTCTGTTTTTATTTGATTATTGTAATGTAAATGTCGGTATTATGTATAATGTGAGAAATAAAAATTAATATTAAAAAGAGAATATTCAATGAAATGGATGTTGACTTTTTTTTTTTTTTTGAGAGAGATAAGTATAACTTAAAATAATAGAAAAACCAGACGGGCAGGGGGAGGCAGCAAGGAGGTTATTCAGCTTGGCTGTTTCTATGCAGGGTCTGTTTTAACTTACAATGAGTCTTGGTCAGTCATATTTAAAATTAGCTGACATTTGGTAGAGAAAGATAAACCCTACAATAAATTTCTCCTGTGATCCAATTTTCTGTTGTTAATGTGCATTTGTGCATGAAAAAGCCTAGGTGGAAAACTTTTCAAAGGCTGATCTCGTAGTGCATCAGCAGAGAAACCTCTTTGATGAGTTCTTTGCACTGCATTAACACTTGGCTTTCTTGCTTATTCCACTTGTAACTGCACTGTTAGAACAAAATGTTTTCTCAGCCTTGGGGCAAACACACTCACACCAGGAAAGAAAGAACTGTTATTAAGGTGTTTGTTGTTGTTCTTGGCCGCTGTTTCCATTGCATTACGTTGTGGTGTTTTATGGCACTTCTAGAAAATCTTAGCACAGTCATAGTTAAAATCTCTTGGCTAGATTTCTGATTACCATTATTCAAGATCACACAAAATGGTCTTTCCTGTGTAATGAAATTGGTTCAGTGCACAGGTGACTAAAACCACTTTTGTCATAGTTAAAGATAGAGGGAAATGGGAACATTTGTGATGGAGTGGGCAGTGTATTTCAGCCACCACCAACTTCCCCTTGCTCTGGAAGCCATTAAAACATAGCCTGATCCGATGCTTGCCCTTATTCTAGATAAACTGATTTATCAGTATTTACCAAGACTTTAAAAATCTGGAGATTATATGCTTGCATAATCTGAAACAGAAAGAGTAATCTCAGGAGCACCTTAATTTGTGCTGAAGCCTGTTTGACAACCAAGGTGACTCATTGTTTTTGTACTTTAATGATTAATCACAGTTAATGTTAATAATGGAAGAACTCATGAGTCCAGGTAGCAAAGAGGAAAGAGAATGGGCAGATGAGTCTATGGGACATTCTTAATTGTCAAACCATGATTTAGTGGCATACAGGAACTTGTGTTATACTGAGTCAGACTGTCAGTCCATCCAGCTCAGTGTTCTCCACACCAGAGGTGGGCAGACTTCAGGCTTGTCAGAGCTACTGTTTTTGTAATAGAATCCCCACTACCAATCAGAGCCAGGTGCAAAAGACATAGGCTGATATCCAATGTTAGTCATACTCAGAGTAGACCCACTGGGTAGAATTAAGGCCATTGTTTTCACTGAGTTTATTCAGAGTATGATTTCTATAGAATTAAAGAACATGGTACCCTTGTGTACATGCTGAGCATAGGAGTTTGTTCTTAGTAGCAAAACTGAATGGAGTCCAGTCCTTCAACACAAAAGTCCACCTGGTTAGCTTTCTTCATTTCAGCAGCCTAGTTTAGGTGCAGTTGTTATACGTGTACGTTTGAATCTCAACATGTGTGTTTACTCACTAGAAATTCAAACGTCTCTTCTGGAATGTGGCAGAACCTTTTGCTGGAATTAAATCCACACATCACTGTTACGCATGTGTAATTCCACCCTTATCATAGAATCATAGAATAGTAGAGTTGGAAGGGGCCTATAAGGCCATCAAGTCCAACCCCCTACTCAATGCAGGAATCCTTAGCCGCAATAAAGCACACAAAGGATAAAATAAAGGTTGGTTTATTAGAAGACGAAACAGGAAAAATATTGCCTTTTACAATTTACAGTTAGGGCAAGCAGCATTCTAACTTTTCCCGAGTCATTTGTACCCTGATGCTCTAGACAGAATAAGACATTGAACTTAAAGTCTAAATACATTCACAATTGCATTAAATTGTACAGGGAAAAGAAAAGAATGGAGCCCAGAAACTGGGGGTGAATATACCTTTCCTGAAGATTGCAGCGAGTCTCAGGTCAGAATGGAACTTTTGCATCTAGCCATGAGCCAAAGTTCTGCCCTTACTCTAGCCTTTGCTACACTTGAAAGATCTCACCCTTCCTTTGTTCTCATGGTTCCGTGTAGGCTTGATGTTCCTAGGGTGTGTTGTGTAGAGTGAAGAAGTTGTTGGAGCCCTGAGAGGTGCTACCAACTTCCAGAAATTATTATGTTTTAAATATACTTTGAACCTTCAGGGAACTGAATGTAAATTGGGAGGGGGGATACTAGTGAGTGATTCAGTATAAAATAGAATTTCCTGAGATATGATTGTACTGACCACCAGAACTTGGAAGATTACCTTTAAAAAGTAATAAATTACAGTTGCAATTACGTGACCCAAAAAAGTAGACAATTGCAATTGTTCTGAAAATAACTGATTATTTTTTCTCAAAAGTAATCACTACAGTTACATTTCAGTTAATTTAAAAAAAAACGCCTACAAGGAGCTGGCCTTGGCTGCTGCACATCTAAGTAGCCTAAAACAACATTAAAAATAAACACACACATACAGAGGTAGTAGAATCATTATTTTTATCCATAAGATAACAATGGTGGTCTCTCCCCCGGTAAGGGAGGTGGGGAGGGAGGCAGAGGCCACTACTCAGATTTTGCGTGTCAAACCAAGTACCACCACTCCCACTCAGCCAGCAAGTATAATCTCTTTCACTTAACCACCTCCCAGACCCTGCCTGCCACCAACTAAGGGACAATTTTGCATCCCCTGAGATGCAAAAAAGTTAGAATACTGCAAATGCAGCACAGTAGTCAGAGAGGGTGGTAGAGGCCACTTTGTGTGCCAAGTACAAACACACACACATGTTGTCACCTTTCTCCTCCATAGTTCTTTATCTCCATTCTGCTGCTGCCTTCTTCTCCTCCTTTATCCATATTCTTGCCTTCCGGCTCCTTTCCCCCTCCACTCCATTCTTAACCACCACCATCCATTTTTTTAAACAATCGTTTTTCCACTGCACCCAGTCTCACTCTCCACCTCCTCCCTCACCGCCTCCTACCCAGCCACAGAGCATGAGGGAAGAGCGATGCTGCACAGAAGCTCAGTTTGAGGCACATGATTTTCATCCACAAATCAGAGGAGCAGAAGACTTCCCCTGCTCCCCCCAAGTAATGACCCCAAGCAATGCTGAAAACATTACAGTTACTCCACAGAAGTAATAAAATTATTCCTAGTTCTATTACAATCAAAATATAAAGGAATTACCCACTTGTTCCTCAAAAAAGTAATGAATTACAAGTAATTCGTTACAAGTACTACGTCCAAGCTCTGCTGACCACTGGAATGAAACCTTTCCTTGCAATCTCCAAAGGAATTGAATAAGTGTTAATTAACTCTAACTCTATCTTATGTGAGTTTCATTGACTTAAAATTTAACTTGGGCATTGACCATTGTCTAGTTAGGGGGATTACTACTGAGCATGCTTGGAGTTTAGACCTTTCCTCATGACTAATTAATCATGTTGGTACATGTCTTCCTGGGATTAGTAAACCAGTTCTGACCATCTTGTGACTTTGGGGTCAAACACAGGGCCTGTATTATAAAGGTCACCCAAATTATAGATTCTTAAGATCTGATCCATTGAAATGAATTTGAGAATAAAAAGCCCATTTTATACACCCCTCATTACACAGTAATGGCAAACTCAGAAGTAAGGAATCCTTTCATGATAGTCATGCCACACCCTCTCATAGCCATGCCCCCTTTTCCACTTTCTCTTGTCTGCCTCCCTCTCCCTGTCATCTTCCAAGCCCACCACAACAAATGCCCCTAGGTGCCAATCAGCATGAAAGGGGAGGCTGTGTGTTAGCTGTAATATTTGCGAGAGTTGAAATGAATCACAAATACTCATTAGAAGGAACAGTCTGTTGCAGCATAACCAAGAGCTCTGCTTTCGTTTTCCTACTGGTCCCTCTCCCAACTGATTTCCCCCATCAACTATATCTAATTCACTTGAGTTCCTACTCACATTACATCTTTTTTTTTAAAAGAAAAAGATAGAAACTACTGTCTATATCGAATTGGTTTTCTGATCACTCTGCCTCTTGATGTAGTAACAGGTAACTCAGAGTCCAAAATCTTCTCTGGTATATCACTGGCACTTTGTGCTACAGCTGTTCCACTTTTGTTGTCTTGAGACTCTGATAGGTCTACGTCTGATAGAGGTGCAGTTGCAGTCTCAGTAGTCTCATCCATTTTTGGTTCACAACTTGGAGTGCTTTGACGATCTCTTCTGTTCCATCTGTAGACAGCTAAATCATCAGTCTGAACCAAATATGATCTTGGAGTCATGTTTTGTCCAGTCACTCTCGCTGGTTTCCACACTCCATCTTGCCGAACATTAACAGAATCACCAACCTGCAAAGGTGGTAAAGGCTTTTAACCTTTGTCAAAGTAAAGCTTCTGTTTTTCTTGTCTTCTCTTCAGATGTGTCTTTATGTCACCTTTTACGTGCTGAGGTAGTAACAACGGTGCTGAGGTAGGCAACCTGGTTCTTAAACGTCTCCCCCACTAAAAGTTGTGCAGGTGAGGCTGTATCTACTGTAGGCGTATTTCTGTAATCCAATAAACTAAGATAAGGAACTGTGTTATTCAGACTAGATTTCTTAAGAATCCTCTTTACTGTTTGGATCGCTCTTTCTGCCATTCCATTTGATTGAGGAAATAGTGGACTGGATGTTGTGTGAACAAAGTCCCAATCTTTGGCAAACATTTTAAAGTCTCTAGAGCAAAACTGAGGGCCATTATCACTGACAACTTCTTCAGGTATACCATGTCTTGCAAATATAGATTTGCAGTGTAAAATTACTGATCTACTTGTAGTGTCTTCAAGCAAACATATTTCCACATATTTTGAATAATGATCAACCAAAAGTAGATAGTCCTTTCTTTCAAATTCAAACAAGGCCATTCCTAGTTTCTGCCAAGGTCTTCTTGGAATTTCATGAGGTAACATTGGTTCTTTTTGGTTTTTATTTCTGAAGGTGTGACATGTGGTACATGACAGTACCAATTCTTCAATTTGGGCACACATACCTGGCCAATATACAGCTTCTCATGCCCGTTTGTTACATAATTCAACACCCAGATGACTCTCATGTATAATATTCAATATATCTTTCCTCAAATCTTGTGGTACTACGATTCTGTCACTTTTAGAAATGAGTCCATCATGGACACTTAATTCCTCTCTGTAATTCCAATAAACACGTATACACTCTGGAACTTCTACTCTTCTATCTGGCCACCCCTGCAAAATGGCATTTTTCAGGATTTGCAAAATGCTATCATTTTCAGTAGCCACCTGAAATTCTTTCAGTTTTGATTCAGAGATTGGTAAATAAGAGAACACGAGGTTAACAGCAACCTCAGCTTCTTCAGAACTTATTCCTTCACCCTGTTCAAGATATGCCCTGGACAGGGTATCAGCAATGATTAATTCTTTGCCTGGTCTATAGTGCACTTGTAATTGATATTTCTGCAGTGTTAACTGCCATCTTTGGATTCTTGGAGGTGCATTATGCAAAGGTTTTCTGAAAATTGCCTCCAATGGTTTGTGGTCTGTTTCCACAGTCACTTTTTTGCCATAGAGAAATTGATGGAATCTTGTGCATCCAAACACTATTGCCTATTTCCTTTTCTATTTCAGCATAGTTCTGTTGGGCTGCAGTCATTGCTTTAGAAGCATATGCAACAGGTGCACCTCTTTGCAACAGTACAGCACCTAAGCCTGTAGAACTAGCGTCCACTGACAGAGTTACAGGTTCTTTCACATTATAATATTTCAGAACAGGAGTTTTTGTTAATAGTTCTTTCAACTGTGTGAATGCTGTTTCATGAACTGACATCCAGCAAAATTCAACATCTTGGGCCAACAGCTGTCTTAAAGGGGTTGTTACTGTTGACAAATTTGGGATAAACTTTGCTAGGTAAGCCACCATTCCTAGAAATCTTTGAAGATCAGCTTTGTTACTTGGACTGGGCATATCAGTGATGGCCTCTATTTTAGATGAATCAGGTTTTAGTCCTTCTTTGGTTAAGATATGTCCTAGATATTTCATTTCAGTCATGGCAAATTTGCATTTCACTTTGTTCAGTTTCAGATTCCTCTCTCAGCACCTGTCCAGAACTCTCTTCAGTCTCTCATTATGTTCCTGTTTGGTCTTCCCCCAAACCAGGATATCATCTATGTAGCATGTGACCCCATCAATACCCTCAAATGTCTGTTGGATCATCCTCTGATATACCTCAGGAGCTGAAGAGATACCAAATGGCATTCTTGTAAATTGGTACCTGCCAAAAGGTGTATTAAATGTGCATAGCCTGGAACTGTTGTCATCTAGATAAATTTGCCAGAATCCACTACTGGCATCAAGAACCATAAACAATTCTGCTTCTGCTAACTTACTGGTAATTTCTTCTACAGTAGGTAATTGAAAATGTTCTCTTAAAATTGCTCTTTTCATATCTCTTGGATCTAAACATATTCTTATCTGGTCCCTGCCAGGCTTGTCTACAACCACAATTGAATTCACCCACTCTATAGGTTCTTCTACCTTAACTATGACTTTTAATTACTCCATACGAGTCAGTTCCTTTTGGACTTTATCCCTTAGTGCCACTGGAACCTTCCGAGGTGCATGAATTACAGGTGGAACCTGTGGGTTGATTTTGATGGCGTATTTCTCTGGTATGCAACCTAAGCCTTCAAATACATCTTTGTATTCAACTGCAACATCCCATTGATCTACTGGAGCTCTTTTCATTAAATTAACTCTTTGCACCAAATTTAAATTAGTCACAGCCCAGAGATCCAGTACAGCTTGTGCATCAAAGTCTACTATGTGAAATTCCAACTCAGCTCTTTGATCTTTATATTTGCAATCCAGGTTACATTTACCAGACACATGTAGTCTTTCTCCAGAGTAGGTTATTAATCTGGTATTTGAATGCTGAAGTGGTTCAGCTTTTGTATGTTTTTAAAGACATTGCATTAGCCTGTGCTCCTGTGTCAATCTTAAAGGTCACATACTTGTGATCATTTATGAGAAGATCCACACACCATTCATCTTCCAGAGCTGTAGAATTCAATGTGCCAATGAAGAAATCATGAGCATTTTTAGTTGTATCTGCTACTGAGAACATTTGTCTGCCTTGAAGTTTTCTATCTCTAGTTTTACACATTTTAGCAAAATGATTAAGTTTGCCACATCTTCTGCATTCCTTCCCATATGCAGGACAAGCATTTATGTCATGATGACTGATACCACACTTGTAGCAGGCCTTTGCTGCTTCTACAGGCCACTGTGGCATTTCCTTTTCTTGGGGCTGGTAGTAGTGCCAAAGCTCCATTTGCTCTGAGGCTGGCTTACCTTTGGCTTTTCAAAGGTACTTTTGCCCTATAAGGCATCCATTTGTTTTTCTGTTGCCCCAAAATCTTTCATCTGTTTTGCAGCCACTTCTTCTACCCTGCATATATTCACTGCACACTCAAGGGTTAAATCACTCTCTCTCAGTAACCTGGCTCTCAATCTGTCTGTCTGAATGCGATCCTTAATAAGAGAACCACACAGCTTCCAAAATTCACAGGTCTGAGCCAAAAGCTTCAACTCAGTCACATATTGGTCTATCCTTTCTCCTTCACTCTGTATTCTGGTGAAGAACCTGTGCCTTTCATAAGTAACATTTCTTCTGGGCACACAATAAGCTTCAAATTTATTCATCAAAACTTGAATTTTATATTTATCTGCATCATCATCAGACTGGAAACTATTAAATACCTCTCTTGCTTCTTCACCTGCCACATGCAGAAATAATGCTGACTGGAGTCTCTCATCTTTTTTATCTGCTCCACTTGCAATGCAGTACAATTCAAACTCTCTTCTCCAGTTCTCTGCTGCATTTCCTTCAAACACCAACTTTCCTGGAGGCTTCAGCTGGTCATTTTTCACTGTCTTATGTTTTTAGGTAGTCTCTGACACCATGCAATATTTGCAAGAGTTGAAATGAATCACAAATACTCGTTAGAAGGAACAAACTTTACTTAACAGTCTGTTGCAGCATAACCAAGAGCTCTGCTTTCATTTTCCTACTGGTCCCTCTCCCAAATGATTCCCCCATCAACTATATCTAATTCACTTGAGTTCCTACTCACATTACATTAGCTACTGAGAATACTCTTCTCAGTATCTGACTCACCTCCTTTCACTCTAATCGGCTCCAATCAGCATGAAAGGACATGAAATCTTCTAACATGCTCTGTTTTCATGCTGATTGGCTCATACATAAAGACTTGCCTGGGACCTGTCCCCCCAAAAGTAACAGTTCTATGACCTGCCATGACCCTGGATGCCTACACCTCTGTTTAGGTGGGAAAATGTGCTTTGGTGTAGCTATTGTTAAAAAATTGAGAGAAACTACAACAATACGCCTAAACATCTTCCAGTAGATCCCAAACTAGCTTCTACTCCAAACTACCTTCTATGTGGTATATGTTTAATAAATAAATGAATACTCATCACTAGTCTATACTGACTGGCAGTGGCAATCCAAGGTTTCAGACAGAGGCCTTCCCAAGCCCCAACTGTAGATGCTGGGAATTGAACCTGTGGTCTTCTGCATCAAAGCATGTACTCTAACTCTACCGCTGAGCTACATTCCTTCTCTCCTAAGTGATCAGACAATGTGACAGATGAACTGGATCTGTGTCAGAAATGAACATGGTAGCCTGATAGATTGATTGAAAAAAGATTTTTGTTTGAAATCAAGTGCTTATGGTTCACACATAAGAATTACTGCAACTGCTTAATAGTGTTAGTTATGAACACATGCTGAAAGGGTGAAATGAGTGATGAAAATAAAATGTTCATTATCTTTGCTCTAATTAATTACAGCTCACATAATTTATCAGTGGAGTACCAGACGGAATGAGTGTATGCTAAAACTCTGTGAATTGAAATCAATTATTCTCTTTCAACCTCAATAACCTTAGAAGACTCAATTTATGTGAAAGAATTGCTAATGGCTGCCATTATCCACATTTTTGTATGTCCCAGAGTAAAACTTTCAAAAATGGCAATGTGATTTAAGAACAAGGCAATTAGGGACAGAGTTCGGTAACTGGTTCCTATCCATTTGAATTCTGACAGTTTGGCTTTCCATACTAATCCTCCATTTTTTTGGTCCTAATTGTGTAATTGCTGATTCATGGCTTTTTTCCCAGTGAAAAAATAATGTAATTGCTAACAGAAATGCTCATGAAAATGCTTATGGTGTAGGCACTTGTTCCACTGTGTTAAGAATGCATCAGCTTATAGGAAAGCTGATCGCAAAGACAATAATGTAAAATTCAGAACAGATTTTTTTTTAAAAAAAACGGTGCCAATGACAGCCGTGACCCTCCGCAAGAAATCAGTGCTGGTCCGAAAACAATGCAGATTGTTGGATTATGTCAAAATTGGGCAATAAATCTGATTTAGCAAATATTCTTCCCTATTCCTAAAGGCAACTGAACCTTAAATCTGGTTTGGCATTCCCAGTCCTTACTTAGCTAAATGTTGCTCACTACAGCAGAACTCTTTGAAAGCATATATATGTGTGTGTGTGTGTGTGTGTGTGTGTGCAGTATATCTGGAAGCAGTGGAGATCTTTAGTGCATATCTGCATACTTATTTGTGGATTTTAAAAAAATTACCAAGAGGAAGATAAAATACATCAACATTAAAAACAATCTAATATTTCCATTAAAAAATCATTAAAAACGTTTCCATCTAAACTTATGACACAAATGCCAATGTAAGAGTCTTGCTTTCTCAAGTTGAGGAAATAATAAAAATGTTTTGTTTTTAAAGAAACATTTGTACAATTGTTCCTTAAATAAGAATGTATAAAGGCATTCTGTATGTTGGCAGATAAATGGTTTCCATCTATCTAAACTTTTTAATTGCTGTTACTACACTAGATATGTCCCCTCCTCTGCTGGCTATGTGTTCTGGTGTAGTGAGAATGAGCACTCCATCAATATAGGATTATGCTTTGCATGAAGGAACTCAACATGCATAGATTTTCAGATCTTTAGACTGTAGTGTCATATTCACTACAAGTGAACGTGTGTCTAGCAGTGTATGTGTGTGGCTGCTTAGCACCTTAATGATGTAAAGCTAGTTGGCATGGCCCTGTGACCCTCACAGACCGGGTGAAAACATGGGCAGGTGTACCGCCTATCTTCTCTAGCATATGTAACACTTAGAGCTACAATTTTGTTTCAGTCATGGGAATCACTTGATAATTTTGGACAAGAAGCTACTTTCAGGTTTCAATTCCAAATCTATAAAATTAGGGAAAACTGGTATCCAACCTCCCCCTCTAGGATGCATACCTTAACATGGTGAGGGGGTTTGAGAGTGTTGAAAAAGCTGACAGCAATGCCGTCAGGAGTCTAGACAAAGAGGCTAGACTCCTAGCAGGGGCACCCAAGGTGGAATGGTCAAAGATGAGACACCAGACTAAAATGCATCCAGACTCAGAGGAAGGCAATGGTAAACCACCTCTGAGCTCCTCTTACCATGAAAACCCTATGAACAGAGTATTGCTATTGGAGGTTGCTGATTCATAGCGTTGCCATAAGTTGTAATCAACTTGAAGGCACATAATGGCGGTATCCAACCTTAGAAAATTTTTATCAAGACAAGCAGATGATGATGATGATGACGATGACGATGATCTTCCTCTTCCTCCTCATTTATTGCCTACCCTTCACCCAAAAGTCCCAGGACAGGTTACAATTATTTTAAAATAGGACATTAAAAACAATTTAAAAACCACCTAAAACCCCCAAATAGGGTAGGCCCTAAAAATACATGTCCTAGGTGTCAAAGGCCTAAAAGTGTATAGCAAAGTTGCCAGATTCACCTTGGTGGGGAGGGAGTTCCACAACTTAGGGGCCACCACAGAGAATGCCCTCTCTGGGGCCACGCCCCTGAGATTACAAGGGTGGCAGAACTACCAAAAGACGGATCTCAATACCTGAGAGGAACTGTAAGGAAGGAGACCATCATTTAGAGCTTTAAACTCCTACTGGAAGGAAGGGTGGGATATTCCTATTCTTAACAACAACAACAACACCAGTCTGAGCACCCTAAATTGGACCCAGAAATGGACTGGCAACCAATCCATCTGTTTTATAACAGGGATTGTTTGTTTGTTTATTAGATTTCTATCCCGCCCTTCCTCCCAGTAGGAGCTCATGTAGATCTAAAGTGAACCCCAGCCAGTAATCTGGATGCTGCATTTTGGACCAGTTGAAGTTTCCAAGTTGTCTTCAAGGGCAGTCCCATGTAGAGAGCATTGCAATAATCCAATCTGGAAGTTATCAGAGCATGGAGCACTGTGGCCAAGTCATCTCTGTTCAAAAGGAGCTGAAGCTGGTAAACCAGCCGGAGCTGGAAAAAGGTACTCCTAGCCACTGAGGCCACAATGTTGGATCCAGCAGCTGCAAACCTGCTCCTTTCAGGGGAGTGCAACCTCATCCAAAACAGGCTATCTCCTCGCCTCCCAGACATGAGAACTCTGGACACATAACACCTCTGTCTTTTCAGGATTCAGCCTCAATTTATTGGTCCATATCCACCCCATCACCGTCTCTAGGTACTGATCCAACACCTCAACTACGTCTCCTAGTTCAGATGGAGCAGAGTTGGGTGTCTCCTGCATATTGATGACACCTCACTCCAAATCTCCCAATGACAGCTCCCAATGGCTTCATATAGATGTTACACAGCATGGGGGCAAGATGGAACCCTGTGGAATACCACAGGACAGTTCTCATGGTGGGTTTCCTAACTACTTTTTGGAAGTGGCCCTGGATATATGAGCAGAACCACTGAAGTCCAGTGCCTCCAATCCGCACCTCCTTGAGCCACTCCAGAAGGATACCGTGGTCAACAGGATCAAAAGCCACCAAGAGATCAAGGAGAATCAGCAGGGTCACACTCCCCCATCTCTTTCCTGACATATGTCATCAACCAGGGTGACCAAGGCAGTTTCAGTGCCATGGCCAGGCCTGAAGCCAGACTGGAATGCATCCAAGTAATCAGTTTCCTTCAAGCATGCTTGAAGCTGGACAACCATGACCTTCATGACCACCTTGCCCCAATAGGGGATATTTGCCAGGGAGCAATAATTGTTTAACACTTCCTACTACTGGTGCTGAAAGCATCTCACACATGAAGGTGGTGGCTGGCTACATGTTTCATGCTGGAACCTTTCAAATCCTACTTCTACCGACCCAACAAATCTATATATTTTCAGTGTTTTGGAATACAGATCTGATACAACTCATTTGAAGATGCAATAGATGCACTTACCCAGATCTTAAGATCATTCTTTGAGGACCTTCTCTGGTTGTCCCTGGCAAGTGAGGTGCAGCAGATACATTTTTGGGAGTGGGACATTTTTTGTGCTGGCACCCTGGCTGTGGAATGCTTTTCTCTGAGAGACAAGCCAGGTACTTTCTATTTGTTCCTTTTTGGCACCAGGTGAAATCCTTTTTATTTTAAAAGACTTTTTAAAAAATAAATTTTACAATGATTGATTTATGCTCTGCTGCTGGAGTTAGTGTTTATGCTTATGGTTAATAACTGTATTTTAATGTGCATTCCGTGCACAAACCTCTTTGCTCCCTGGTCAAACTTCACCATGCCACCAAGTGTTGATGTATGGCTGCTGCCACCTTGATTACCTGATGCCGGCTCGCCTCTCACCATTGCCTGCCCACCTTACCTCTCCATCACTGCTATCTGCCGCCCCTATGCCAATGCTGCCTGGAGAATTAGGATGAGGAGATGATCTAGCAAGAGGAGCAGAATGGGAAAAAGGAAGCAGTGAGAAGCAGCAGCCAGGTGGTCTTGTAATCTGCTGCTGCAGCCGATCCCAAGTCTGGCTTCCACTTTGGGCCACTTTTCTCCTTCCTGTGCTGCTTCTGTAATTGGTTGGGTAGCAGCAGCCATGCTGCAGTTCATAGCACCACATATCTGTAGTGAAACCAACTATTATTTATTTATTTATTTATTTATTTATTTTGTATCCTGCCCTTCCTCCCAGCAGGAGCCCAGGGCGGCAAACAAAGCGCTAAAAACATTTTAAAACATAATAAAAGCAGATCTTAAAATACATTTAAAAAACAGCGTTAAAAACATAAAAAAAACCTTTAAAAAGGGTTAAAAACATTATTAAAAATATATTGAGCAATTCTAACACAGACGCAGACTGGGACAGGTCTCAACCTGAAAGGCTTGTTGAAAGAGGAAAGTCGAAAAGATAGCAGAGATGGCACCTGCCTAATGTGACAGTGTGACTGCAGCATGACAACATTTTACATATTTATGTATATAGGGAGATAAGCCACCCAGAGAACTTTGTTGTTAGGCAGCATATAAATACTTTTTGATAGAGAACCAGAACTATGGATTGAAGTCAGAGACATTATCAGGGAAGAATGTAAAAAGACAATACCTGTTGTTAAAAAGAGAGAAAGACCTCAATGGATGACTGAAGAAACTCTTAAAGTGGTTAAAGAGAGAAGGAAAGCAAAAGCAAAAAGAAACAGAAACATGGTCAGAACCCTAAATGCAACAATACAGCGACTAGTACGTAAGGACAAAGCGAACTATTACAATAGTTATTGCATAGAAATAGAAAATGACAACAAAAAAGGTAGAACAAGAGCCCTAGAGAAATGAAAGGGAAATTTAAACTAAGAGTAGGGATGTTGAATAATCAACAGGGGAACACACTGACTGACCGAGATGAAATAAAAGGAAGATGGAAGCTATACACTGAAGAACTCTGTAAAAGAGATGCAAGAATGACAGATTCATTGATGGAAGAACTGTATGATGAAGAACCAGAAATTTTAGAATGTGAGGCGAAAGCTGCTCTTAAAATACTTGGAAGAAACAAATCACTAAGAACAGATGGCATACCAATAGGGTTGCTACAAGTTACTGAGACTGAATCTGTCCAAATTTTGACAAAAATTTGACAAGAAATATGGAAAACTAAACAATGACCCACAGACTAGAAGTGTTCAATATATATCCCAATTCCAAAGAAAGGGGATCACAGGGAATGCAGTAACTATTGAAATATTGCCTTAATATCCCATGCAAGTAAAGTAATGCTTGAGATTCTAACACAAAGGCTCTTACCATATATGGAGCGAGAAATGCCAGATGTCCAAGCTGCATTTAGAAAAGGAAGAGGTACCAGAGATTATATCACAAACATATGCTGGATAATGGAACAGACGAAGGAATTCCAGAAGAAAATCACCCTGTGCGTTATAGATTACAGCAAAGCCTTCGATTGTGTAGATCATGAAAAACTATGGAATGATTTAAAAGAAATGGGAGTGCCACAGCATCTGATTTATGTAACTTTAAAGTAGACAATGAGGACATTAAACTTGTCAAGGATTATCAATACCTTGGCACAGTCATTAACCAAAATGGAGACAATACTCAAGAAATTAGAAGAAGGCTAGGACTGGGGAGGGCAGCTATGAAAGAACTAGAAAAGGTCCTCAAATGCAAAGATGTATCACTGAACACTCAAGTCAGGATCATTCAGACCATGCAGTGGCATCACTAGCGGGAATGCGGGGGGTGCAGACCTCTGGGCGCCTGCTTTCCGTCTCGCCCGCCTGCCTCCGAGGAGGAGTTGGCTGCACTGACCCGGACCGCTTCTCGGCTCCTTTGCTGGGCAACGGTGCAGGGCGGGGCTGCTCTGGGTGTTACCCCCCTCACGGTGTCACCCGGGTGCAGTCCGCACCCTCCGCATCCCGGTAGTGACACCCCTGAGACCATGGTATTCCCGATCTCTATGTAGGGATGTGAAAGTTGGACAGTAAAAAAAGTTGATAAGAGAAAAATCAACTCATTTGAAATGTGGTGCTGGAGGAGAGCTTTGCAGATACTTTGGACTTTGAAAAAGACAAATAATTGGGTGTTAGAACAAATTAAACCAGAACTATCACTAGAAGCTAAAATGATGAAACTGAGATTATCATATTCTGGACACATCATGAGAAGACATGATTCACTGGAAAATACAATAATGCTGGGAAAAACAGAAGGGAGTAGAAAAAGAAGAAAACCAATTAAGAGATGGATTGATTCCATAAAGGAAGCCACAGACCTGAACTTACAAGATCTGAACAGGGTGGTTCATGACAGATCCTATTGGAGGTTGCTGATTCATAGGGTCGCCATAAGTCAAAATTGACTTGAAGGTACATAACAACAACAACAAATACGGTGATTTGCATCCAACATTAGTCATACTCAGGGCAAACCCATTAAAATTAATGGGCATGACTAACTTAGGTCCATTAATTTCAACAGTGCTGTATTCAAGTTTTACTCAGAAAAGACCTGTTGAACTTAATATACTGACAGACACAAAGCACTTACCCAAATAAAGAGGCAAGGCAGGAATTATTTTAAGAGGACAACACAAGCTTCAAATGAGTTGGCTTGGAATTCATGTATGGCTTCATCCATGCCTGCCAGTTCATTCACTTGTACTGTATTTGCTCCCATGAACATTCACAGTTTTGTAGCTTCACTAACCACAGCAACCATGTGCTGAGATGCAGGAACTAATGTATCAACCACATATCAATATGCCCATCCACATAGATCATTATTGGAGGTCTTTCTCCAGGATCCCAAGGTCTGTAGTGTGGTGGATGGTGACCAGAGGGAGAGGGAGAGAGAGAGAGAGAGAGAGAGACTTTTTCTGTGGTGGCTCTTTGTCTTTGGAATGCCTTCCCCAAGAAGGCCCACCTTGAGACCTCATTACATCATTTAAGCACCATGCAAAACATTTGCTATTTCCCCAGGCTTTTAAGAACTGCTAATGTTAACATTTTTTCACTTACAGCAATTTGATTTTAATGAACTGTTGCTCAGTAGTGTAGTGGGAAATTTAGAAGTCCAGGGTCCCTTCATGAGTCATGAGGATTGGCCTCACAGGCCAAATTTGACAAGTGGCTGAGGGCACTCACCTGTCAATCACATGACATCATTATCCAACCCACTTATCAAAACCCCTTGCAGGGGATTCCCAAGACACAACATCCTGCTGGCAATCAGGTGCTTGGAAATCGCTGCACATGGGGCATTGCTAGCCCTGTGCTTGGCACTTCCCAAAGCACCAGACATAGAGCTAGCAAAGTGGTTGTTTCTCCCCTCCCCATGGGGGATGGGGACAAAGAAGCTGGTATTTTACAGGCATTGCGGCCTGCAAGAAAGGTCCCTCTCACAGCAAAAAAACAGGTTTCTTCCCCCTTCTCTCTCGCACATGATGCCTGTAAAATACAAGGGCCATTGCTTGACAAGCGTTTCTTTCTTCTTGCACAGACTCACTGCAGCCAAAATGGAGGGTGTGCAGAGAAAGAGGGCTAAGAAGACGGGGTGTACAGTGAAGTGAGGAGAGGTGGCATTTCCTCACAAAGAAGGAGGCAAAGGAAGGCTGAAGAAAGGGAGAAGGCTGCTTGTAAAGCAGTTCTTTCCCCCTTGATTGTGTTTTTTGCAGATTGACTATGAGAAAGTGGAGGGGGAAAGAGAGAGAGCCTCGCGGAGGGTGGGAGAAGACAGAAAGAGCAAAGGGGTAAGAAAGTGGCTAAAGAGCGAGGCTGCCTGTATTTTACAAGGGGAAGAAGTCTGCTTTTTGCAGATCAGTTGAGAGAAAGAGTTCTATCTCATGAAGTGATGTCTGTAAAACACCCCACTCTTCTTAGCCCTTTGTCTCTCTGCCCCTATCCTCCACTTTTTCCCAGACAATCTACAAAAAAGCACCACTGATGGAGAAAAAATGCTTTACAAGCAATGCACCTTGTATTTTACAAGCAGCCTTCCTTCTCTCAGCATTCCTTCCTTCAACCCCCCTTCTCTGTGAGCAAATGCTGCTTTGCCTCACTCTTAGCCCCATCCTCCCTCCCCTTCCCAGTGTGGCTGTCTTTACCTACCCTCTGTATTGGCTGCTGTGGGTCTGCATTGGGCTATTTGAAAGTCCTTCATTTTAGTAAGATTCTGATGCAAACCCCCTCTGAAATTAGGCTTGGCTGTCCCTCAACTTCTCAGTAAACTTCCTCTCTTGACTCTCTTCCTCCACCTCCCCACAACAATAGATAGTGGGAGCTAGGGTTGCCAGGTCTCCGGTTTTCTGCCGGAGTGTCCAGCAAAAGGGGGCCGTCTCCGGCCTCCGGCAATATTTTGTTTAAACTGGAGGATCTCCGGCTTTTCATTGGCCCCCTCAGCCATGCATGCGTGATTGACACACGCATACTGTTGGGCTGTAGCTGGCCGCCTTCCCGCTCTTTCTCAGTCAGGCAGCAGGGACTGCAGTGCAGACAGACAGGAGGACTTGAGCAGCCGCCGCCCCTGCAGGGACCCCCCCAGCAGTAAAAAGTAAAATCGCTCACTCTCCCTACCCCCACCCTCATTCCCTACCCCTGCCTGCCCTCCTAAATGGTTTAAAAGAGATCGCTCACTCTCCCTGCCCCCACCCCCATTCCCTCCCCCGCCTGCCTTCCTAAATGGTTTAAAAGTAAGAGATCACTCACTCTCCCTGCCCCCACCCCCATTCTCTCCCCCCGCCTGCCGTCCTAAATAGTTTAAAAGTAAGAGATTGCTCACTCTCCCTGCCCCCACCCCCATTCTCTCCCCCCGCCTGCCCTCCTAAATGGTTTAAAAGTAAGAGATCAGATCGCTCACTCTCCCTGCCCCCACCCGCATTCTCCCCCCGCCTGCCCTCCTAAATGGTTTAAAAGTAAGAGATCAGATCGCTCACTCTCCCTGCCCCCACCCCCATTCTCTCCCCCCGCCTGCCCTCCTAAATGGTTTAAAAGTAAAATAGCTCACTTTTACATGTTTAACGTTTTTCTTTTTTTAAAAAAAGAAATGAAATCCTGCCTTGCGTAAATGAAGTTATTTATTTTAAAAACAATATCAAACGTTATTTTATTTTGGTGATTTTTCCCGTCAGTGAGAGGGCACTTCCGGTGCTCTTCCAGATCACAGGACGCCTCAGCTGAGGCTTCCCAGCAGGCGGGTAGGAGACTCAGCGCGCTCTTTCCTCCCTACCTGGGAGAAATGGGAACGGGGGCGATTTGGGGGAGCAGTGAGTAACCTAGCAAGAAAAGCTGGCGGAAGAAAATAATCATTACACGTTCCTGTTTTGCGTAGATGGAGCCTGTACTAATTGACAGGTTGCCTGCCCGTTTATTATTATTGAGACAGGAGTTAGAGCAAAGCCACACACCTTTTCCTCAGTCCAAACCAGCGGTACTGGTTTTTTTAAAAAGGCAAGCAGTAAAGAAAATGCATGTACCAAAATATAGAAAATAGAGTGGGAAGGAACAAGACCTTTTAAAAAGGGGGATTGACTGGAGAGACTATGGAGGTTAGAGGAAATGAAAGGCAGGTGGAGGATCTGTAGGGTAGAACCAGGACAATAAATAGCCACTGTACTTGTATCAGCTAGAAAGTATTTGGACAGTAACCAGGATGATTTTTGTTCAACGCTTCACACTGCTATAAAAGTTTCTTAGTGATCTTGTGCCAGTCACTGTCTCTCTCTCAATTTAATGCACTGATGTTTAGTCGAAATCTGGCTTCCAGCATTATTGAGCCTATTATACCATGTCCTGCACTCTGAGACGATCAAGAAGAGACCCCGGCCCTACTCTGTGTGACAACCTTTCATGTATCTGAAGAGTGCTATCATATCTCCCCTTAGTCTGCTCTTCTCCAGGCTAAACATGCCCAGTTCTTTCAGTCTCTCCTCATAGGACTTTGTTTCCTGTCTCCTGATTATCCTCGTTACCCTCCTCTGAACCCATTCTAGTTTGCTGTATCTTTCTTAAAGTGTGGTGTCAAGAACTGGACGCAGTACTCAAGATGAAGCCTAACCAGTGCTGAATAAAGGAGAACTAGTACTTCACTCACTTTGTTAATGCAGCCTAAAATAGCATTTGCTTTTTTTGCAGCCACATCACACTGTTGGCTCATATTCAGTTTGTGATCAACAACAATCCCAAGATCCTTCTTGCATGTAGTATTGCTGAGCCAAGTATCCCCCATCTTAATAACTGCATTTGGTTTCTTTTTCCTAGGTGTAGAACTTTGCACTTATCCCTGTTAAATTTCATTCTGCTGTTTTTAGCCCAATGCTCCAGCCTATTAAGATCCCTTTGAATTTTGTTTCTGTCTTCCAGGGAATTAGGTATTCCTCCCAATTTTGCATCATCTACACGTTTGATAAGCATTCCCTGCCCCTCCTCATCCAAGTCATTAATAAAAATGTTGAAGAGCACTGGGTCCAAGACCAAGCCCTATAGTAGCCAGCTAGTTACCCCCCCCCAGGTTGAGAAGAAACCATTGATTAGCACTCTGAATATGATTGTGTAGCCAACTGTGGATCCACCCAATAGCTGTTCCATCCAGTCCACATTCAGCTAGTTTGCTAATCAGAATATCATGTGGCATTTTGTCAAAAGCTTTGCTAAAGTTGAAATATATTGTGTCCACAGCATCCCCACAGTCTATCAGGGAGGTTTGTTGTTGTTGTTATGTGCCTTCAAGTCGATTATAACTTATGGTGACCCTATGAATCAGTGACCTCCAAGAGCATCTGTCATGAACCACCCTGTCCAGATCCTGTAAGTTCAGGTCTGTGGCTTCCTTTATGGAATCAATCCATCTCTTGTTTGGCCTCCCTCTTTTTCTACTCCCTTCTGTTTTTCCAAGCATTATTATCTTTTCTAATGACTCATGTCTTCTCATTATGTGTCCAAAGTATGATAACCTCAGTTTCATCATTTTAACTTCTAATGATAGTTCTGGTTTAATTTGTTCTGACACCCAATTATTTGTCTGTTTTGCAGACCATGGTATCCGCAAAGCTCTCCTCCAACACCACATTTCAAATGAGTTGATTTTTCTCAGGGGGGGGAGGGCAGAGAGGTGCCGGGGCTGAAGCGGCCCAGAGATCACCAAGGTTGCCTGGCCCAGAAGGCGCTGGCGTCGAGGCTGGGTGGGGCAGCTTCGGGGGGAAACGGAGGCAGGCGCTCTGCACAGTGCACATGCTTATTGCTTAGGAGGAGGCGCTCTCTTCCTTTATTTTTATTTTTGTTCTTTTTCTGGTCCTCCCCTCTCTCCTGCTGCCTGTCGGTCCTATATAAGGCCTCGTAAAGTAGAAAGGCAATTGCTGCCTACACTCACCCTGCTTGTATGGCCATAAATATTAGGGGACACCCACTGCAGTAGCCAGCCAACACATAAAGTTGCAGTGCCTTATGGATAACTTTGTGGATGATCCCCAGTCAAGTCTTAGCAACAGCACAATGCTGACAGGCAGTTGCCAACTGCTTGCCTAGAATGCCCTCCCTTGTCCTTAACATGGCTGCAACCATATCTACTCAGAAGTAAGTCCTATTGAGTTCTATGGGCATTGTTCCTTAATAAGCATGTTTACAGTTGTTGCCTTCAGGGGCATCCATCTGTGCTCCCATCTAACATCTCTGCAACACTGAGCTTCTTTCTTCCAATAATGGCCTGGCCTGAGGGCACGTAAACCCTTCTTTCCAGAAGCAAGTAAGCTAGATTAAATGTTCCCTAAAGGCGTTGAACTGTGACCTGGCAGACCAGGATTGGAATCCCCACACAGCCATGAAGCTCACCGGGTGACCTTGGGCCAGTCACTGCCTCTCAGACTCAGAGGAAGGCAATAGTAAACCACCTCTGTCTGAATACTGCTTACCATGAAGACCCTATCTGGGATCAACTTGAAGGCAGTCCATTTCCATTTTGCATCACCCTAAGCTTGTGAGAAAGAATGACTTTGTCACTTCAGATGGACCTAGGAACACCCTATTTTAGGTAAGATTTCTATTTTAATCTCCAGAGAATTTTTTTTTAATGGTATGCTCCAAGCAACTGTGGTTGATACAATGTATCATGTTTAATGATGTCACTAGGGCCCACCCCATGACATCACTAGGGCCCGCCCCCATTTTCTCAGGTTTTTGAATGGTTCCGACCTGGCAACCCTAGTGGGAGCCGATTAGCATGCAAGGAGATTCATACTGACTGCTGATTAGCTGTAGTGACTCCTGACTTTGCTGGATTCTCCAGCTTTCCTAAGGCAAGAGGAAAGGGTGTAGCTTTTAAACTTGGGAATTGTGGTGGCTTGATTAGCCATGGAGACAGACAGAGGGACTCCAGCAGGGGGCTGACAAGGGGCCAGCTGCCAAAAAAGTAATGGGGGTGCATCCTGGAGTGTCCCCCCAGGAAAACATACTTGTGGTTGCTGTTTTAGATTGTTGTTTTAATTTGCTAGATTCATTTGTTTGTATCATCATCACCATCATTGGGTCCAAGATACCTTAAGAACTGCCTGAGCCCTTATATCCCAGCCCTCTTACTGAGATAATCCAGAGGAGTGCTGTTAGTTGTCCCCTATGTTACACAGGACTGGCCTCAACCAAAGGTTGGCCATTTAGAATCACCAGTCCCATGCTATGGAACACTCTTCCAGCAGAGATTTGGCAGGCACTCTTACTTTTGCCTTTCACGTGTCTCTTGAAGACTTTTCTTATGCTGACAGGCCTATGCAGCTATTTCAACCCTTTTGATTTTTTCAGTCCTTTTCATGATTACTTTGTTCTGTTTTTAATGGTTTTTATATTTTATTGTATACATATTCTTGCACACCGCCCTGACATTTTATGAGAGGGTGGTATATAAATAAACTGGACCTCTTTTTGTTTCTTACTAGTTGCCCTGGGAACATAAAATATATGTTGAAGGCATGCGATATAAATAAAATAAATGTATGTAGAGCCTCAATCCTCCGAGAAGCAGTTTCCATTGATTAGAAGGCAAATAATGTAGAATCATAGAATCATAAAATAGTAGAGTTGGAAGAGGCCTATAAGGCCATCGACCAATCACTTGCTCAGTGCAGGAATCCAAGTAAAAGCATATTCATTGATACTATGCGTTATGAAGAAGGCATCTCTGCATTGGAAATGACTGGATGACCCAATCACACATGAAGCAGCAATGCAGCTGAATTAAAACCAGTCATGATTTGAAACGAATGTTGATGAAAGTGAAAGAGGAAAGCACAAAAGCAGGACTACAGCTGAACGTTAAGAGTAAAGTAATGACAACAGAAGAGTTATGTTAACGTTGACGATGAGGACAATGAGTAACTTACTCACAGGGTTGATGCAAAGGGGGGACCCAGGAAGAAAAGTGAGATGCAAATATATCATGTCATATTTCTTAATTTATTTATCACATTTATATACCGCCCCATATAAATGAATTCACCAGTTTGGAATGTCTTTGGACTTGGAAAGAAGACAGCCCCCCCACACATCACCTCGTCAAAGTACAATGGCCTGAACCCAGGCCTCGGACTGAGCATCAGGGCAATCAAAGCAGAAAAGATGGGACTTTCCACAATCTGCTACGACTGTAGGTAGACAGCGACTAGCCTTCTCTTCCTAAACGTCTTTGGACTACAATCCTAAACCTGGGAGTAAGCCGCATTGAGTTCAGTGGGAGTTACTTCTGAGTAGACATGCACTCTTACTTTATGAAGTCTGGAAGGACAGTGGGATTAAATGCCAATACTGCAGTGTTGCAGTGCAGTAATCTCTGTGTCTACTCAGAAGTAAGCCCTACTGAGTTTTTTGGGACTTAACCCCAGGTAAGTGAGTAGGTTAGCAGTCACTTGCTCAATAATTTGCTATAATAATGTTATTTGTTATCTAATTTTGAGAATTATTTAATTTTGAGAATTGTATTATTTTATTGAGGTATTATGTTCTATTGATGTATTGTTATGTTCATTTTCTTTTGTAAGCCGCCTTGAGGGCCTTTTGGCCATAAGGTGGGGTATAAATTTAATAAATAAATAAATATATAAATAATTGAAGCTCTCTGGGAGGTTTACAGTAATTAAAAACATTAAAAACAAATATAAAAATTTTAAAACACACAAAAAATTAAAAACACAATTTAAAAAATAAAAACAATTTAAAAGACCAATTTAAAATATTCACAAACCATGCAGTGAAGGGGGAATAACATGCACAAAGGCAGCCTCCCTCTCAAATTGCTTTAACTGCAACCTTCCAGTTCTGATATTTTACATCAAAATACAAAAAGCCCACAAAACTCATCAACACACACACAAATACATATTCTAAGGATGTATAGCTTGAGTGAACCAACTTTCATTAACCTATCTCAGAAGGTTGTTGCAAAGGGTAGGGGAAAAGGAGGGGAGTGATTTCCATACTTTTCACTACTGTTTATTTTATTTCTTGGATTTATAGCCCACCCTTCCTCCTGAAGGAGCCCAGGAGGGCAAACACATCAATCATTCCTGCCTTGCCAGCAGGCCTGCAGCACTCCGGCAGTGGTGAGGCTTTGCAGCTACGTTAAGGGAAGTCCTGGTGGAGCTTCAAAGTCCCTTTCATGGCCCACACACAGCACCATGCTGGGGTGGGGCAGGGGGAGGCTATAAGTCCTGCTCTGCCACTCCTCTGCCTCTTTCCAGCCTTGCATGACAGCCACCCACTCTCCTTCAGGTTTTTACTGGTTACCATGTGCAAATGGGTAGGAATTTTTAGCTCATTTTCCTCCACTTGCTGACAAGTTTTTTTTTGCATACCCTGTACTGTTCTTCTAATTCAGCTGATTGGCTTGTTTTATTCGGCTAATTTGTTTAATTTGGATTTGGCTGATAGGTGCCCTTGCCAAGTAGTTTAATACAGTAAATAGGGTAATTTGGTCACGTTGTGCCGATATGTGCAGGAATCTCACAGGGTAGGATTTGATGAGCACCCTTAGGAACCCTGTAAGGTGAAAGGTGGGTTCTGAGATTTACCTTCCGGGTTTGTGAGACCTGCTGGCAGAATAAAGTTCACCTTTGAGGCTAACTTGTAACATCCACTCAAAGTTGTGAGGCCCTAGGAGAGGGTTGATCAGGAAGGTCTCCTTAATCATCCTGTGGGGTTGCGGCTAGGAGAAGGGGAGTGGGCTTGGACCACCCCCTTTCCTGTGGCAGAGTGTCCTTGCCTGATTGGTTAAGAGTTTGGCCCTGCACTTTTACTCTGCAGATCATTTTGCATAATCATTCCCTTAATTGGCTTTATCTAAATAAATGTGGCCCTTGTTTTACCCACACTTCACCTTGTCATGCCTCTTCATTTCCTGACTATGGCTACAAAGGAATTAAAAAGCATTCTAAAAAGAGTTATAGTTAAAAACATTATTTTATCCCATAATCTTTGGGTTGCCAAGAACAGTCTCCATCAGCCATCAAATGTCTAGGTAAATAGGGACACTAACTGTTCACTAGTGTGCTTCATCTGTTAACCTCAGCAGGCTCACACCACTGCAACTATTATTATTATTACATCCTGAGCGCCCTCTCCTGTGTAGAGCTCGTACGGCTCCATGGTATACCCCAGAGCTGAGAGCAATGAAACAATATAGGAGATGGCTTGAGTGCAGATGGAGACAAACTCCTGGTGGATGCAGTTACCCACTGGTAAGTGCCTATGGTAAGCTGTATTTAGGGGCAGTGAGAGCAGCAAAAAAACAATATTTTGCTGCCACTATCCAATCATCAATCTGCCGCCCAGCGGAGCTCTTCAGAATTGTCCGGGGGCTATTACACTCTGGCCCCAAGGACATGGTAGAACCATCTGAGGCCCGCTGTAATGAATTTGCTAGGCACTTCCAGGATAAAATCCAGGACTTAGACTCCAGTGTTATAGCAGGTGAATCAAGTGGGGTATCCAGAGCACAGCCTCGTCCCGTTTTCTTGGATGACTTTCAGTTGGTACAGCCTGAGGACGTTGACAAGGTGCTTGGACAGGTTCGTGCAACCACTTCTGTGCTGGATCCTTGCCCTTCTTGGCTAATAAAAGCTAGCAGGGATGGAACAGCTGGCTGGGCCAAGGAAGTGATTAATGCCTCTCTGCGAGAGGGGGTGGTCCCTGGCTGCCTGAAAGAGGTGGTAGTGAGACCACTCCTGAAGAAACCCTCCCTGGACCCAGAAAATCTTAATAACTATAGGCCGGTAGCAAATGTTCCATTCCTGGGCAAGGTCCTTGAATGAGTGGTGGCAGGCCAGCTCCAGACACTCTTGGATGAGACCAATTTTCTGGATCCATTTCAGTTGGGTTTCAGGCACGGAAACAGCCTTGGTTGCGCTGTATGATGACCTCTGTCGGGATAGAGACAGGGGGAGTGTGACTCTGTTGATTCTTCTTGATCTCTCAGCGGCTTTTGATACCATCGACCATGGTATCCTTCTGGGAAGAGTGGCTGAGTTGGGAGTGGGAGGGACTGCATGGTGGTGGTTTTGCTCATACGTGGCGGGTCGGCTCCAGAAGGTAGTGCTTGGGGAACATTGCTCGGCACCCTGGACTCTCCAGTATGGGGTTTCACAGGGGTCAGTTCTGTCCCCCATGCTGTTCAACATCTACATGAAACCGTTGGGTGTGGTCATCCGGAGCTTTGGAGTGCATTGCCATTAGTATGCTGATGACACGCAGCTCTATTTCTCCTTTTCATCTTCTTCAGGTGAGGCTGTCAATGTGCTGAACCGGTGTCTGGCTGCGACAATGGACTGGATGAGGGCTAATAAACTGAGGCTCAATCTAGACAAGACTGAGATGCTGCTAGTGGGTGGTTCTTCTGACCGGATGGTGGATGTCCAACCTGTCCTGGATGGGGTTGCACTCCCCCTGAAGGAGCAGGTTTGTAGCTTGGGGGTTCTCCTAGAACCATCTCTGTCATTTGAGGCTCAGGTAGCCTCGGTGGCACAGAGTGCCTTCTACCAACTTCGGTTGGTGGCCCAACTATGTCCCTATCTGGACAGGGATAACCTGACTTCAGTTGTCCATGCTCTGGTAACCTCCAAATTAGATTACTGCAATGTGGTCTACGTGGGCTGCCTTTGAAGATGGTTCGGAAACTGCAGCTTGTGCAAAATGCAGAGGCCAGATTGGTAACAGGGACCAGAGAGTTCGAACATATAAAACCGATTCTGGCCCGCTTACATTGGCTGCCTGTATGTTTCTGAGCTCAATTCAAGGTGTTGGTTTTAACCTATAAAGTCTTACACGGCTTAGAACCACAATACCTGATGGAATGCCTCTCCCGACATGAACCCACCCGGACACTATGCTCAACATCTAAAGCCCTCCTCCGGGTGCCTACTCCGAGGGAAGCTGGGAGGCTGGCAACAAGGGAGAGGGCTTTCTCAGTGGTGGCCCCCAAATTATGGAACAATGTTGTTGACAAGGTGCACCTGGCGCCAACACTGTTATCTTTTGGGTGCCAGGTCAAGACTTTCCTCTTCTGCTAGGCATTTTAACATGTGTTTTTAAATTGTTTTTTTTTTAAATTAAATTGTGTTTTTAAATTGTTTTTTGTGTTTTAAAATTTGTATATTTGTTTTTATTGTTTTTAATTGCTGTAAACCACCCAGAGAGCTTCGCCTATGGAGCGGTATATAAATGTAAACAACAACAACAACAATAATATCCCACCCTTCCTCCCAGTAGGAGCCCTAATGTAATGTCTCCTTCAAAATAGGAAATTCATGCTCAAAGATTCTTGCATCTTCATACAAAACACACATACACACACCCATTTTCTTCAGGTCCGAATTGCTGCTTTGAAAAAGCAAAGCCAGTTGTTGATTAACTGCATTGACAGGGCTCGGTGAAGATTCTTAGGTTTCTCATTGCTTTCCTTGGCCATGCTCAGCACTTGTCCAGTCAATCAGGTGTCCAGTCCATGAGTATTAACTATTTCCCCTCCCTGTATGCTGTGTGGATATTTCAAGAATTGAACTTAGTAAAAGTAATTAATTCCAAATGGCTGTTTACACAATGTTTAATAGCTTTCAATTCCAAATGAAATTACCTCCATTTGGTAAATATTTTCATTGCATGTTATTAAATCTTCCTGCTACTCAACCACTCTCCAAGCTGTGGGATGCTAGGATGCTTCCCTCTGTTGATGCAGAGGTAGGTTGCTCAGTCTCTGCTTAATTGGCTGTTTAGCAGAGGGACAGAATGACCTTCCTATTGATATAAATCATACAAATTGCCCACTGATAATCATTAAATGAAAATGTTTGCTCCTCATCGGGCACTTTATTTTGCTGAAAGACAAAAATCATTATTAGAAATAATAATGACAATGATTTACAGGATAAAATCATGATCTTTGGTGCCCCACAAGTTCACAGAAGGTAGGGATTTGGAAGAACTGATGGTGGAAGCTATGTTAAGACCCAAGGCGCACATACTTTCCAAAGCTGAACAGAGTTTCCAAAGTAAAATAAGTTGTCCTAACTATTCAGAAGACACACTTTCCTCAATCTGGTGCTCTCCATTTGTCCCTAGATTACAACTTCCATCCTTCCTGACCATTGGCCATGTTGGCTGGGGATGATGGTCATTGAGGTCCAAAACATCTAGAGAGTTCCAGGTTCAGAAAGGATGCATGAATATACTAAACTATTCAAATAAACTTCAAAACAGGTCTGTTCCAGATCTGTGGCACAATATTCTAATTCCATTTCCTATGCATGAGTTCCATGCAGGGCTGGCCGTTAGGCAGAGTGAGGCAGCCACTTCAGGCAGCTGAGGTATCTTAAAAGTGCAGCAAATCGTTAGTTATTGAAATTATTGTTGTTGTTGATGTGGTCATTATCATTATTATTTATTGCATTTATATCCCTCCTTTTCTCCAGGGAGCTCAAGGTGGCATACAAACATGGTTCTTCCCCTCCTTGTTTAATCCCCACAACAACCCTGTGAGGTAGGTTAGGCTGAGAGGCAGTGACTAGCCCAAGGTCACCCATTGAGCTTCATGGCTGCATGGGGATTTGAACCCTGGTCTCTGAGGTCCTAGCCTGACACTCTTAACAACACTACACTGGTGTGGTCTGGGTTTTACTTCCAGGAGAGGCACCTGTGCAATTTGTCTGCTGCAGGTGCCAAAACAATGTAACCAGCCTTTGGAACTAAGCACCATGAGTTGTGTGGAGGGGTGCCATTTGCTTGAGTAAGTGAAGTCCTGACTAGCTCTGGAGGGGCAATGTGGTTTTGATACATTGACCCATTTTCTGTAATGTCTTCCTTCCATTCTTTCCCTCCAAAACTAGGATGGATGAAAGGGTTTTCTCAGTTCCGTCCCTTCATTGCTTGTCTGGTTTGCTCTGTCTTATGTTCTGTTCCTCCTGAATCTTGATTAGAAACCTCCTCCCCAAATATGATTCCAGAACCCAAGTCTGCACTATATGCTCCAGCTTTCAGTTCCTTCAGCTCATTTGCATTATTTTGTTTTCTTTTTGATTATCTATGCACACACATGCATTAATAAAATCAGTGCAAAAAAGCAATGATGCAATGTATGTATGATTGTATCAAAATTCTTTTTGTCTGGTGTTTTACTGATCTGCTTCTTCACTGATGTGTAGATTGGACTGTGCTGAAATCTCCAATTGCTCAAAAGTTTTCTTCCTCTATGAAAAAAATCTTCTATTTTTCTGCTTAATTCTCAGGGTACGTGGAATTTTCTTCAGAATTTCTGAGTGAAATGCTCAGAAACTGTTTGGTAGTGGAAATTTGGGATAAAGACCTGTCCCAGAAGCTTCAGGTGGAATCCAATCTCTCTTTGGAGAGGGCCGTAGAGATGATAAGAAAATCAGAGCTTATAAAAGGCCAGGTCCAAGACCAGGGTGCTTTAAAAGGGCTGCAAGAAATAGCCAAGAAACCCCCACAGAAATTGAATCCCCAAACTCCAAAATACCAGAAACAAATATACAGCCAAACATCTAATGCTCAAATAAAAGTCCCTAGATGCATAAGATGTGGGAAAGGGCATACACAAAGAGCAGTCTGTCCTACAAAGGCTGCAGAATGCCACAGATATAAGAAGACAGGTCATTTTGCCACTGTGTGCCACACTAGAATGGTGAGTGAAACTGTGGTGCAACGTTTAGATGAGCTTTCCACAGAAATTCCTGACACAGTTAGAACTTTGAAGACACCACCAGTACAGATAAGGCTCAAAGAAGGGGCTGTACCTTATGCTATTCACACTGCCAGAACAATATCAGTTCCACTGCTACCCAAAATAAAGGCAGAACTGGATAGAATGGCTCACTGTGGAGTCATAGAACCTATCACAGAACCTACTGATTGGTGTTCCAGTACCAAAAAACGATGGAACAGTGAGCATATGCGTGGATCTAAAACAACTAAATAAAGCTGTCAAGCAGGAAAAGTATATCCTTCCTACTATGGATGATATCCTGTCACAGTTAGCTGGTGCCCACATATTTTCATTGCTGGATGCTGCAAGTAGATTTTGGCAGATGTGCCTAGCTGTCGACGCTACTAAATGGACGACATTCATTACTCCATTTGGGAGATACTTCTTCAAGAGATTGCCATTTGAAATTTGAAGTGCACTTGAACTGTTTCAGTGAGAATTCAGAGGCAGAAATACCAGAAGAGCAGAATTTATTGCCAGAACGATGTCAAAAGACTGAGAACAAAAAACTGACAAATTCTTGTGAGCAAGCATAACCTCCCAAAGACAGCCTATCTCTTGAGAGTCCGAAGAGAGTGACATCCAGAGGAAGAGTAATTCGAAAACCAGAACGTTATAGAGACTAAATGTTATTCTACACAATGTTTGCTGATAGAAAACAAAAACAAAATAAGTTAGAACTCAAAGAAAGGGAAATGTAGTGAAATGTGTCTTTAAGTTAGATGCACAGCAAAGAAAGAGTTAACTTTCCCAAGGGGAAACTAGACTGAGTCAGTCGGTGTTGTGTGTGCTGGGTGAAGCCTAGCACAGAACAAGATCAGATGTTTTAGTTGTTAAGAATTATTAAATAAAGAAGCCCTATTTCATCCTCAGTCTCATCCTGATCAATATAACAAGTACCGTCACACACACAACCCCCCCCGTGTAAACACATTTTTCCTCCACGAAGCTCAAGGTGGCATATGTGGTTCTGTCAACCCCACCACACACACACACATTTTATCCTCACAACAACTCTGCATTAGAGAGATAGCAACTGGCCCAGGGTCATCTGGGGAGATTCAAGGCCAAGTGGAGATTTAAATGCTGGTCTCCTAGCTCCTAGTCCAGCACTATAACCCTTGTATCACACTTCCTCTTTCATTCTTACTAAAGATTATCATCTGTCAGTCTAGGGCCAAGACTGAGGATGAATCTTGACCTAAAACCTAGACCTTGAGACTCTCCAGTTCAGAGTCCCCAAATACAGTGGGTTGAACAAGAAGCTGAAGTGTGCTTCTCTGTTGACCAAGCCAACTCAGAAGGCCAGGCTCCTAATATTTTTGTAATGGTCTTGCCAGACATTTTACATTGCATGCCAGTCTGAGGTGGCCAATATTACATTCCCTTCTGGGCCCTGTCTTAGGCCCTGAGGCTCCCAGCTCAAGCCCCATAGGGCATGATCTCCCTTTATCCTATCATGCAATGCAGTAATTTTATGAGGTCCTTGTTCTCCTTTAGCATTCATTTAAATTATCCTTATTAGAACCATTTAAGTGCTGATGTAATGTTTAAATTTAATTAAACAATGGAGGCTGGGGAGAAGCAAGGGCTCCATGTCAAATTAAAGCAATCTCTGGTACAAATAGTTTCTCATAAATCAGATTCCTTTTTCACAAATAGTAACTGTTAATTAAATCATTCCTAACATTTCATATCTTCTTGTACCTCCCGCCCCTCTGGAAACATATTACATTGAGTAGAAAAGAGTGAATTTTGAAGCAGGTTTTAATTTAACAAAGTTTTCTGTAAAATAGTAATTAACCAAATATGCCAGAATATTATGCTCTGTTTGTCACTTGAGCAAGTCAAGTATCTTTATTACGGTCAAAGACCAGTCAAATCACTTGAGCAATAAAAAACAGGCTTAAAGGGCTTAACCTGTAAGGCTTTTAAATAGTGTGTGTATATATATATATATATATATATATATATGCTAAGATGAACAGTCATCTAAAGGGTGGTTGAAGTTCTTGCACATCAAAACAAAATTTGATTTGGACACAAATGCATTGGTCCCTAATACATATTCATTAAAGGCAAAGAAAGGAGCTCTGCTAAAATATCCAATTGATTTTTGATTATATTTTGCAAAATGCTTTTTGCTTTTGCATTGGTTGAGATGCAGAAATGTGCTTTTAATATGAACAAGTGTTTAGTAAGCTTTTCTTAGCTCCTCAATATTTGCAACAGCCCTCTGTGGGGCAGATTAAGTTTGGAGACAGTGATTTAGCTAAAGCCATCCAATGAGCTTCATAGGTGGATTTGACTTACATCCAAACTTAATTTTACCCACTGCTTGCCATTTGCTTTCCTCCATTCCACTTTGATCCAACAATACCTGTAGGTAGGAGACTAGAACATTCTAGACTATTGTGCTGTCCCAAAGAATGACCTGAAGATATATGGGGTGACCACCTAGCTGAAGCTATGGGTCTGGTCAGTGCTTGGATGGGAGACTCCTGAAAACCACATACACATGATGGAAGAAAATAATATCCAGAGACAGACTGGGAATTTTGTTGGTGTTCTGCCCGCCCTGCTGCTCAACAAATTCCCTAACTGAGCTGACAGAGGTAGTCTCGGAGGTATTGTTGCGGTCCCCTAGACTATTGGTACTGGGGGACTTCAACGTCCATGCCGAGACTGCTTTATCTGGTGCGGCTCAGGACTTCATGGTTTCCATGACAACCATGGGGCTGTCTCAATTTGTTTCTGGCCCGATGCATGTGTCGGGACATATCCTTGATTTGATCTTCGTCACTGGACAAGGAGATGGTGATCTGGAGGTTGGGGATTTATCATCTATTCCTTTGTCATGAACAGATCACCGCTTGCTGAAGTTTAGGCTCACAGCAGCCCTTCCCTCTGCAAGGGTGGGGGACCTATTAAATTGGTCCGCCCCCGGAGACTAATGGATCCTGAGGGTTTCCAAAGGGCTCTGGGGGGTTTTCCGACTGAGAAGACTGGCGCTCCTGTCGAAGCCCTGGTTGAACTGTGGAATACGGAAATGACCCGGGCGGTTGACACGATCGCTCCCATGCGCCCCCTCCTATGCAGAGCTCATACAGCTCCATGGTATACCTTGGAGCTGAGAGCGATGAAGCAAGAGAGGAGGAGGCTTGAGTGCAGATGGAGGCGAACTCCCGATGAATGCAATTACACCTTGGTAAGTGCTTGTTCTAAGCAGTATATAGTAGCGGTGAGGGCAGCAAAAAAGAGATATTTTGCTGATACTATTAAGTCATCACTCTCCCGCCCAACGGAGCACTTTAAAATTGTGCGGGGGCTTTTACATTCTGGCCCTCGGGATATTATAGATTCATCTGTAGCCCACTGCGATGAGTTCGCCGAGCACTTCCAAGATAAGATCGCATGCATTCGCCGGGACTTAGACTCCAATATTATAGCAGTTGGACCTAATGAAGTATCCAGATCACGGTCTTGTCCTCATTTATTGGATGAGTTTCAGTCTGTGCAGCTTGAGGATGTTGACAGGATCCTTGGACTGGTGCGGGCGACCACGTCTGTACTGGATCCTTGCCCCTCTTGGCTGGTGAAAGCTGGCAGGACCGGAACCGCCGGCTGGGCCAAGGAGGTAATAAATGCCTCTTTAAGAGAGGGAGTGGTCCCTGACTGCCTAAAAGAGGCGGTGGTGAGACCACTCCTGAAGAAACCCTCCTTGGACCTAGACAACTTGAACAACTATAGACCTGTGGCGAATGTTCAGTTCCTGGGCAAGATCCTGGAGCGGGTGGTTGCCGGCCAGCTCCAGGGGCTCTTGGATGACACTGATTATCTTGATCCATTTCAATCCAGTTTTAGGCCCGGTTTTGGCACTGAAACAGCCTTGGTCGCCCTGTATGATGACCTCTGTCGGGAGAGGGACAGGGCGAGTGTGACTCTGTTGATTCTCCTTGATCTCTCAGCTGCTTTTGATACCATTGACCATGGTATCCTTCTGGGAAGACTCACGGAGTTGGGAGTTGGGGGTACTGCTTGGCAGTGGCTCCGCTCCTACTTGGTGGGTCGTCACCAGAAGGTAGTGCTTGGGGAACACTGCTCGATACCCTGGACTCTCCATTGTGGAGTCCCGCAGGGATCGGTACTGTCCCCCATGCTTTTTAACATCTACATGCAGCCGCTGGGTGCGGTCATCAGGAGTTTTGGGGTGCGTTGTCATCAGTATGCTGATGACACGCAACTCTATTTCTCCTTTTCATCCTCTTCAGGTGAGGCTGTTAACGTGCTAAACCGTTGCCTGGCCGCGATAATGGACTGGATGGGAGCTAATAAACTGAAGCTCAATCCTGACAAGACTGAGACGCTGTTGGTGAGTGCCTTCACTGCCCAGATGGAGGATGTTCATCCTGTTCTTGATGGGGTTACACTCCCCTTGAAGGAACAGGTTCGTAGGTTGGGAGTTCTTTTTGATCCTTCCTTGTCTCTCGAGACCCAGGTGGCCTCGGTGGCACGGAATGCTTTCTACCATCTTCGACTGGTAGCCCAGCTACGTCCCTATCTGGACAGTGATGACCTCGCCTCAGTTGTTCACGCTCTGGTAACTTCTAGGCTGGACTACTGCAATGCGCTCTACGTTGGGCTGCCCTTGAAGTTAGTTCGGAAACTACAGCTAGTCCAGAATGCAGCGGCCAGATTACTGACGCGGACCAGAAGGTCTGCTCATATAACACCTGTTCTGGCTCGTCTGCACTGGCTTCCTGTTTGTTTCTGGGCTAAATTCAAAGTGCTGGTTTTGACCTATAAAGCCCTACACAGCATGGGACCGCAATACCTGGTGGAACACCTCTCCCAATATGAACCTACCCGTACACTGCGCTCAACATCTAAGGCCCTCCTCCGGGTGCCATCCCATCGAGAAGCCCGGAGGGTTGTGACTAGAACTAGGGCCTTTTCGGTAGTGGCCCCCGAACTGTGGAATAGTCTCCCTGATGAGGTATGCCTGGCGCCAACGCTGCTATCCTTTCGGCGCCAGGTGAAAACTTTTTATACTCCCAGGCATTTTAAAGTGTATTTTAAAGTGTATTTTATAGTGTATTTTATCAGTATTTTCATTATTGTTGTATTTTGACGTTGTTGGTTCTTTGTTATTGTTTGTTTTGATCTTTGATTTTGTTATACTTATTGTATTTATATATTGTGCTTGTTTTATCTTTTATGTACACCGCCCAGAGAGCCTTTTTGGCTTAGGGCGGTATATAAATTAAATAAAATAAATAAAATAAAATAAATAAATTTGAAAAGACATTTCTTCATATAGCTCTGTTGTACAGGGTGAGTGAAGGAATGGTTATATTCTGCATCATGACAGAGAGAGAATGGGAGTAAACCAGCTAACTGAGCCCAGTCTTCTTGGGACCTTATTCCTTGGCTGTCTCCACTAAGTAGCCCTTTAACCTCCGGAACTAGGTAGGATGGCAAAGCAAATGGAGTGAATAACTAGGCCCTAGAGAAAGTTAGATCGAAACAAATTTAGGTTTTTCCTAAAAGTTTTTCTAAGGCAGCAACCTGGACCATTTTTGTGAAGACATTTTTGCTAACCCCCTCCAAACCAAATTAATTTTTAAATTAATTTGAATAGTTAACCAGTACAATTTTTTTGCAAAATTATATATAATACATACCATCTTCTTACAGTAGAAGTGTCAGTTTACATTCAATAAGAAAGTAAGTATCGCATATACTTAAACATTTCCCAATCATTTCTGCGCATTTTGTTTGTTTTGGATTTTTTTTCTAATTCAGAGACAATACTGTCCAATGTTTGTTGGCTGCTTTAATATTCAAGTTTTGGTGTTTAATTTTATTTCTGAGAGTCTGGGCACAGTGGATATTCTAGATGGAAGCCTCAGAGCTCAGTAACTTTCCAGATTTTCATGAAATCAGGATAGCAAAGGATTGTCTGACCTATTGAAGGTCTCTTAGTCCTTTTTAGATTGTACTCATTCTTATATTCTGCCATGTCCCCTCCACATAGAGGGGGTAGAGTATGGAAATGCCCTTTTTCTCACTTTTTGGATTTTCCACAGTAGGGAATAAAGATTTAACCTTTAAAAAAATAATCCCAAGATAACTGCAATGCATGACAATGTCATTTGGACACCCTGAAAAACTGAAATAAACAGGATAGGACAATTAGACAGTAAATGGCAAATCTGGAGGCATCAAGTGACATGATACTTCCAAAGAAATAACTTCAGAGTAACACAAGAAAACAATCTGAAGCCCTGGTTAGGAGCAGCAAGGCGGACCAAAGCCATGAATCTATCACTATACCCAAAGCTCTGCTGCTCACCCTGGTCAGGGCAGAAGATGGGGTGGAGTAGTTTGTTTTTTTGCTATGCCAGATCCAAGCTGGTGCAGCAAAGGGCCCCCTCTGTTTGAAATGAGCCAACTTTGAACCCACTGGCTCCATTGCTGGTCCTATTCCACCCTCCCTGCCCTTATAAACTCTTCATTTCAAGGTTTTATGATAGGTACTGCTGGCAGGAATACCACTACGGTACATCATCCTTTTATGATGATGATGATTATACTGCTTGATGCCATAATAGACTTTAAGCAGTTGACAAAGTATAAAGGCCATTTGTACAATCATTAAAATAGTAACATCTCTAATTAAAATATACAATAAAACTATCCCATCAAAACAACATAGCAATTGAAACAGGAGACTCAGACTGAGAGATCAAGGGAATGCTTGTCCAAACAAAATTCTTCTTCTAAAGCTAGCAAAATGCCAATACAGATTGGGCCTTTTGCATTTCAGCATTGGGTGCATTCCATAACACCAGTGCCACCTGTGAAAAAGCCCACCTCTGAATCATCATATAAGCCAATGATCATCAGGCTGGCAAGACTAGCTGGGAATTTATTTACCTGGAATAGTGGCCATTAAATGCAGTTGTACTTGCTTCTGAGTAGAGGTGCATAGGATTGCACTGTAAATATAGTTTACTCATACATATTTCTTGCATTGCTTTGCCTTAGAATTAAAGTTATCTCATTTATTAAAAACAAACAGTTTTTTCCCCTTGGTACTTACACTAAACAGCCACACATGGCAAACAATAAATAAATAAAGCTTCCTATTTGTCGCTATTTGCTGGCAGGGTTGGGATCATAAGCTGGCTCCCATGAAAGCTATGTAAGACTTTGACATTTGCTTTAATAAGTATTTCAAACAGCATTATGCCTTTCTATGTCTCACTCTTAGCTACAAACATTCACTTTGTGCCCCAAAGCTTTCAGTTTCAAAACAATGGCTTGATAGTGGAGTAAAACTCTTCTTCTATATGGTTCTCTAGATTGACATCTCCTTCATGACTGGAGCAGATCACAATATGAAAACCTGTTTATTTACATTAGTGAGCATTTAGACAGCTCCCCCAAATTCATTTCTTTTTACAGCATCCTAGGGACCCTGCTGGGACCTGGCTCCCCAAAAAGTAAGGGGTCTAAGACCCCCCAAGACCCTGGTGACTACATTCCTGGCTTTGGAAGAAGTGATATTAAAGGAATTATTACTTTGTTCTTTTTTGTTCTGTGCTTTTTGCTTGTTTTGCTAGTGGTGCTTGCTTGGAAAATGTTGGACATGCATGTTCTTCTTCATTTGTGCCCCACGTCCACATCAAGTCCTATCCAATCAACTTCACATTTCTGTGATTTTTGTTGCCAAGTGAGCAGAACATAAGCCTGAAGCTGCTTTTTCATTCATAATAACTCCCGAGCTCTCGCATCTAACCTTCAGGTATTTGCAGGGTTTTTGCTAGGAAATACCTCTATGAAAGCGGTTCATAATCTTTTTTTGGGTCATGGAACCTTTTGAGAATCTGATGAAAGCTATGGCCACCATAAATGAATGAATGAATGCAATTTATTTTATTGCACTGGAAACTGTGGTTTTGTGTGTGTGTGTGTGTGTGTGTGCACCTGGTTTATGGACTCCCTGAAGCCCATCCATAGGTTAAGAATCCCTGCTCTATGATGTGTGACATTTTCATAAAAAAACCTGTTGCCTGCAAAACCATAGGGAGGGAAGTGTATCCCTTTTGCCCCCCCCCATCAACTTTAAACACAGTTAGCACAAAAACTTGGATCTGTCTGTAATTTGGCAGGTTTCTTACCTATGAGTACCTAGGAATGGAGAAGGAATCCACACTACTCAGACTGCAAAGTGGATTCACCTAATCCAGTTTGGGTGTACCATGTCTAGGGATGGAAGCCGTTGGCTGGTACCGTTTTGAAAGTGTTCTGTTGACTTTACAGGCTGGTATTGATTCAAGTTCATTCTTTGTCTGCTAGTCACTGCTTTTACCAATCTTTTTTTCCCCTCACAAAAAATATTATTATCAATATTTTAAAAGGAAATATCAATAAATTTAAAGAAAATATCAATCAATAAATGAATGGAAATATCAATGAAATTATCATTCTTAATAGTTTAGAGGGTTTTTTTTTAAAAAAAGATCATTTTTGAAAATAGCCACGGAAAATTGTTGCAGAAAAATCAAATCTGCCACAATAGAGAATAAGTGAATTAATGAAAAATTCGGTACCAAATTCAAATTGGGCGGAATTCTAGAACATCCCTAGTCATGACCCATGTCAGATCAATGGTCCACTACAGAATCTGTAGTATGGCCAATCCATTATGAGGGTATTCAAGGGCTGTGTGCTGCCTCTGTTCTCCTCCCCCCATTTTTTCTTTTAAATTTCTGAAATAGTGTAATTAAGAGGCCACAGCCTGAGTGGCTAGCATAGATCTGTGAGAGATTGCTCTGTTCAGGGTTAAAAGTCTAAACAGGGTGTGTATGAAGCAGGACATGAGCCTGGCAGCTAAGCTGTCTCTTAGTGTTTCCTGAAACAGATGCCACAGAAATGTCAGAAAGAAAAAGAGAATTAGCCTCCCTCTTCCTATATCGGCACACAGAAAATTTAGGGTTCGGGAAATGAGTTTTCAAACAGATAAGCTTAGTAAACCGAATTTCCTTTACTTAATAAAACTTATTCAAACATTATAGAAGAGGAAATAAATGTGGTTAAAATAATAACATACAATACAATACAAATCATAAGCACATATATTATAAACTGATGCAGAGCTGAGAATTACCCTTTAATTACCTGAGCAAGGCTATCTGGGCAAGCAAGCAAAGTATGAGCCTCCTCGTGGAAGACTGAATTGATGCTGAAATGCAAGAATATTTATACTAAATTTTCCTCACAAATTTATGAGATATTCCTACCTTAATTGCTGCTTATCGCAATTGTCAGAGAAAAAATATCTGTCCTAAAATATAAGATGATACATTCCATGATATACTGAATACATGAAAGAAATACTATAAATTCCAGCTACAGAATAACATACATTAATTCTCTTAGACATGAACTTTATTTGGTATGCATCTGGATTCTAGACATTCTAAAAACTGTCGATTAGGGAGTATTTTTCAATATTTCTACAAATAGGTGTCCAACTAATTGGAGCCAATTAGGGATTTATAATAGAAGTAATTAATGGCTTATTTTCAGAGTGATTTTATTGCGTATAATTGATAGTGGTCACTCCAAGATTTTATGGCTTCGAGATAAGCATAAAGTTTATGGTTTTTTGACTGAAGACATTAGGTTAGGGATAACAAACCTTGGAATATGAATCTGTTTACTGTCAAATGTCATGACAATGAGGTTATCACAAACTTACAAAGAGATATCTATGACAAAGAGATATCTATCCACTGTGTGTTAGATTCAGTTGGGCTGTATTTGGTTGAGGAAAATTATTAGTATGAATATTACCTCTGAATCCTCTATAATCTCTGGATTCAACAGGGTTAGAAGTGGGAATATTTGCCACAGATATCCTTGCCGCTGTGTGCTTTGATGCAAATAGAGAAAGTCCCCCTGGAAGCCAAGGGTACTTCATGGTGTTCTGTCACTCCCAGGGGAAATTATACAGCAAAAGCATGTCTGCCCCCATTATTTATGTGGGGGCAGCAATTTCTTTCCATACATGCTGTGGATGGCTGTGTACACTATTTAAGTAGGAATAAATGGGGGGGGGAGAGATGAAGGCAGTGTGCTGCTTGTACATAGATGTTACTTTTCAGATGTATATTCTAGGAAGGATGTTCTTTCGGCACAACCTGAGTCTGAGCAATGACTGGATTCTTTTCAGATGCCTGGATCCTGAACCAGATAGTCATCATTCACAAAAGCATACAATGGAAATTTAGTCTAGAGCAAAATCTAAAGCAAGCTGATGGGTTCCTCCTCAGCTTAAAACATCTGAAAATTTTTAACAGAAGTGCAAAGATTTTCAAAACAACTCCCAACAACAACAGCAGATGGTCCTCAGGGAGATTCCACCTGAAGCAAAATCTGAAACCAATTTGGAGGTTGTCTCACAGGCAAAATGTCTGATCAAGGAAACCAGAAAAAAATCAGTAAAGCTAGAGACACCACTGGGGGAGGGTGGGAAGTTTCACGTCCCTGTCTTCTGCCTGCCTACAACAGAAAATGTCACACTGATCCTACCTAAGGGTGAAATGGAATTTCTATAAGAACTTGAAGAGAGTAAGGTTCATCCTGCTGGAAGCAACACTTTGAAATGGATTCTGCTGTAAGTAGATCTGTTGAGTAGAGCTCCCAGGGATTCATCCAAAATAATAGTTTGCTCTTTTTGTTACTGCATTTGAATATGACACTTTAATTCTAGCTATTAGTCATGATGGCTAAATGGAAATTTCTACATTCAGAGGCAAAATGGACTGCCTAATCCTGGAGACAAACACAGGGTGGGGCTATTGACTTAAAGGTCTTGCTACTGGGTTTACTGGGTTTATTCTGGTTGGTCACTGTTAGAAACAAGATGCTGGTCAAGATAGACCCTTGCTCTGCTCCAAAAGAGCCTTTCTTCTTATGGTTTTGTACATAACATTTTATACATTAAGCATAAATGCTGGAAAACAAACCATAGAAAGTGAGTGAGTGACTTTTATAGCAAAAAGGGACATCTGGATAAGGGAGGACAGACTTTCTACATGCCTGCTGCCTACCACCCTGTATATAGCCTCTACCCCCCCTTCAGTACCTCTCTCTCAGCTGGCTTTAGTTCCAGTATTGACTTTGGAGGAAGAAGAGAGCATCTGGACTGTGCACAGGCAAACTGTGGGGCCTCTCCATCCCATCAATACATCCTGTTTGCTCAGGCTTTTTGCTGTCACCTCTAGTTTGACCCTAAGAACACCATAAAATGAAACTGCAGTAATTCTGTACTATTCAGTGGTTTAATTTAACAAGTCTGGTTGATACAAAAGTTACACAGTTCCCAAAGGGCTTCAATCAACTTGAATATTGGAATTAAAAAGAAAGATTATAAATTGTGATTCAGTAAAATGTCATTTGGCTAATATTTCCTACATGGAAGGGACAATAGACATCATCCTGCATTCAAATAACCACAAAATTTAAGCAGCTACTTTGGTTTAAACATGTCACCTTAAGATGATTAACGTGCAACTACTTTTTCAACTCGAAAGGCAACTGCTTTTTGATTTTATTTACTGCTACAAAAGTTTTTATGAAACTCCCTAATATTACTGTTTGTCCTCTTATCAACAGCAGCTAAAAGTCCCGCTACTGCTTTTTTTAAAATAAAAGGCAATTCATCATTGTATGGGTAATTAGGAGTGGTTTGCCCAGTGGGGCAGAACAGTAGCAATAGCCTCCAGGCAAAGACATCAGTGTCCCTTACCAGGAAAGGAGAGGTACTGGTGAAGTTGGGGCTGCTTAGATTTGGAGCATGGATTTGGCTCTGCTGGTGGTGCATCTGTGCAGTCCCAACTTTGTCACACCTTGGCTCTCCCCTTCCACCTCTTGGGTAAGCCACCTCTACTATAGGAACAGCCAGTAGTGCTGTTGAACTCTTACATTATCAGAGAATTGTGTCTGGACTGATCTACACGACAGACAGACAGACAGACAGACAGACAGACAGACAGATAGACAGACAGACAGACAGACAGACAGACAGACAGACAGACAGACAGACAGACAGACAGACAGACAGACAGACAGACAGACAGATAGATAGATAGATAGATAGATAGATAGATAGATAGATAGATAGATAGATAGATAGATAGATAGATAGATAGATAGATAGATAGATAGATAGATAGATAGATAGATAGATAGATAGATAGAGAACATCTGGATAAACTCCCTGAACACATAGGCACCATATGGCCTTAACCTGGAGGACAGTATAAACTATTACTTCGTTTCTGCGAATGAAGCCCCTCTGAGCATTCTACCCTCAAAGCTCAGTGGGGTGTATGTCAAGAAGGAGGTCCCTAAAATTTTTTCCACTTATATAGCACACCACATACCAGTGGGCCTCTCCTATTTACCCTGAAGGAGGACAGGACACAGCACAGGGCATTCCAATACAAGTAGGAAGAAAGAAACAAAAGGCAGCAGAGACTATGGACGCAAAGGACACTCCAGTAGTGGTGACCTGCAAGGTATGTGCGATGTTTGTTTTCTTGCCGGAGAACAACATGGTGTACATGTGCAACAAGTGCAAGCTGGTGGCGCTGTTGGAAGAAAAAGTGAGGGGCCTGGAATGGCGGGTGGCCACACTGAAGAGAATAAGACAAGATGAAGAGTTCTTGGATATAATGCTGGAACAAACAGCAAAAAGAAGTACAGAAGGTGGAAGAACAACAGCATGTTGAAGCAGAAGAGGAGACTGTTGTGGAGAGAAATAACAAAGTGGAGGAAACTCCATGGAAAAAGGGTGAAAGTTAGGAGCAGAAGAATGAGAAGACACCCATCGCTAGCGGAATTACGGAACTACTTCTCTTCTCTGAGGCATTTTAATCTAAGTTATTTATGTAAATGTTGTAATTTTTATATTAGATGATGTATTTTTATATTTGTTATATTGATCTGGTATTTTATTATTGTATATGTTTCTATGTTTGCCGCCCAGAGAGCTGTTTGCTAGTCGGGCGGGATATAAGCTGAATAAAATAAATAAATAAAATAAATACTTCCAGGCACTTGAGGATGATACTAGAGGACAGTCTGCAGGGGAAGAAGTACAGGAATCCTATGCAACAGCAAGCGAGAGGCTGAAGCTCAGTCAAGCAGAGGCAATGAAACCATACCCCATAACAAGAAGAAGGGAAGAGTAGTAGTGGCGGGAGACTCCTTACTGTGTGGGATTGACACCCAAGTATGCCTAGAAGATGCAAGGACTTGCTGGGTATGCTGCCTCCCTGGAGGATGGATTAGAGATGTGACAGAAGGGTTGCCATTGCTCATAAAGCTCACTGACAGATATCCCTTTCTTCTCATCCATGTGGGAACAAATGATACTGCCAAGTGGAGCTATGAAGAAATCACATCAGACTTTGAATCTCTGGGAAGGAAACTGAAGGATTTTGGGGCCCAGATAGTTTTCTCATCCATCCTTCCGGTACTTGGAAGAGGAGTGGAAAGGGAAAGAAAAGTACTCCTAGTGAATGACTAGCTACGAAGGTGGTGCTAACGCGAGAGATTTGGATTCTGGGACCATGGGCTATGCTTCCTGGAAGATGGATTGCTGGCAAGTGATGAATTAGATCTCACAAGGACTGGGAAGAATGTGTTTGGCCACAGCATGGAGAAATTCATCAGGAGAGCTTTAAACTGAATCTTAAGGGGGAGGGAGATATAAACTTGGTGGTAACAACTAACAAAGGCTTGTGCACAGTAAGAGGGACTGAGGGAACAGCTCTAATGGGGCCCAGTAATAGTCTTCAGGAAGGAATAGTAATAGTCTTCTTGTAGGAAGAAAGCCAGGCCATAAACCACATGGTCTTCAATGTCTGTATACTAATGCCCAGAGTATGGGAAACAAACAGGATGAACTTGAACTCTTAATACAGGAGAGTAAATGTGACTTGATAAGAATAACTGAAACTTGGTGGGATAACTCCCATGACTGGCATACAGTGATTGAAGGATATAACTTGTTCAAAAAGAACAGAAGAAATAGAAAGGAAGGCAGAGTGGCACTCTATGTTAAATATATATATATCCCTGCACAGAAATACAGAAGGATGAGCTTGGTAGTTCCACCAAGAGTATCTAGCTTAAAATAAATGGGACAAGGCATAAAAGGAACATGGTTGTTGGAGTCTACTACCGACCACCTAACCAAGGAGAAGATGAGGATGAAACTTTTGCAAAGCAAATTACCAATGTTTCGAGGACGCATGATGTAGTAGTAGTGGGGGACTTCAATTACCCCGGTATCTGTTGGGAAACAAATTCTGCCAAACATGTCACCTCCAAGAAATTCCTGACTTTTGTGGGAGATAACTTTCTCCTACAGAAAGTGGAGGAAGCAACTAGAGGATCAGTCATCCTTGACTTGATTCTAACCAACAGAGATGACTTAGGGGATGAAGTGGCAGTTATGGGAACTCTGGGGGAAAGTGACCACGCTATAGTAGAGTTCTTGATTTTAAAGGAAGCAAAAGCTGAGAGTAGTCATATGCGTACCCTGGACTTCAGGAAAGCCAATTTTAATAAACTCAGAACAATGATAAGTAAGGTGCTGTGGCAAGCAACCTGAGAAAAGGAGTCCAAGACAGGTGGGAGTTTCTAAAAGAGGAAATTCTAAAGGCACAATGGCAAAAATATGTTTTTTAATAATATTTTAATCCTCTTTTAAAGTTGTTTTTTAAAAAAATGTATTTAGCGTTTTGTTTTGATGTATTTTAAGATCTATTTTTATGAAGTTTTAAAGTGTTTTTAGTGCTTTGTTTGCCGCCCTGGGCTCCTGCTTGGAGGAAGGGCGGGATACAAATTAAATAATAAATAAATAAAAATAGTTCCATCAAGGAAAAAAGGTGGAAGATAGCAGAAGAAGCCAATGTGGCTTCACCAAAAGCTTAGAGATGACCTGAAAATAAAAAAAGGACACATACAGGAAGTGGAGGGAAGGCCAGACTACAAAGGGAAGAGTACAGGGAGGTATCATGGAATTGTAGGGATGGTGTCAGGAAGTCTAAAGCTGAGAACGAGCTATGGTTAGCGAGAGATCCAAAAGCAAAAAAAAACCCTTTTCTTTAGGTACATCCACAGTAAAATATAGAGAAAAGAAATGGTGGTACAGCTACTCAATGAGGATGACAAAATGATAACAGATGACAAAGAAAAGGCAGAAGTGCTCAATTCCTACATTGGCTCAGTCTTCTCCCCAAAGGGGGTCTATGACCCTCCTGGGAAACGCAAAATTAAAGGTGCAGGATTGCAGCTTGAGATTGATAGACAAATGGTCAAGGTATACCTAATTACTTTGAACGAGTGGAAATCTCCAGGGCCTAGTGAACTGCATCCTAGAGTATTGAAGGAACTGGCTGAAGAACTCTTGGAATCACTGTCTGTTATCTTTGCAAAATCATAGAGGATGGGTGAAGTGCCTGGATGACTGGAGGAGGGTTAATGTTGTCCCAATCTCCAAAAAGGGCAAAAAGGAGGAACCTGGGAACAACAGACCGGTCAGCCTGGGGAAATTATGGAGCAGATTATAAAGCACTCAGTCTGTTAGCACCTTGAAAACAATGCAGATTGCTAGAAGCCAACATGGATTTATCAAGAAGAAATCCTGCCAGACTAATCTTATCCTATTTTTTGGTTGGGTAATCTCCCTGGCAGACTGTGGGAATGCTGTGGACATAATATATCTCGACTTCAGCAAAGCTTTTGACAAAGGGCCCCATGGTATTCTGATTAGCAAGCTAGCTAAATGTGGGCTGGCTGGAACAACTATCATGTGGATCCATAGTTGGCTACAGAATTGTACACAAAGAGAGCTCATCAATGGTTCCTTCTCAAACTGGGGGGAAGTAACGAGCTGGGTACTGCAGGGCTTTGTCCTGGGCTCAGTGCTCTTCAACATTTTTATTAATGACTTGGAGGAGGAGGTTCAGGGAACGCTTATCAGATTTGCAGATGATACAAAATTTGGAGGAATAGCTAATACCTTGGAAGACAGAAACAAATTCCAAGGGATCTTGATAGACTGAAGCACAGGGCTGATAACAACAGAATGAAATTCAACAGGGATAAATGCAAAGTTCTACACCGAGGAAAAAGAAATCAAATGCACAGTTATAAGATGGAGGGTAAATACTACATGCTAGAAGGATCTTGAGTTTGGTGTTGATCACAAGCCGAATATGAGCCAACAGTGTGATGTGGCTGCAAAAAAAGGCAAATGCTATTTTAGGCTGCATTAACAGAAGTATAGTTTCCAAATTGCATGAAGTATTGGTTCCCCTCTATTTGGTACTGGTTAGGCCTCATCTTGAGTATTGTGGCCAGTTCTGGACACCACACTTTAAGATGGCTGCATAGAAATTGGAATTGGTTCAGAGAAGGGCAACACAGATGATCAGGGGACTGGAAACAAAGCCCTATGAGAAGAGACTGAAAGAACTAAGCATGTTTAGCTTTGAGAAGAGAAGATGGGAAATATGATACCACTGTTCAAGTACTTGTAAGGTTGCCACATAGAGGAGGATGAGGATCTCTTGTCGATCATCCCAGAGTGCAGGTCATGGAATAAAGGGCTCAAGTTACAGGAAGCCAGATTTCAAGTGAACATCAGGAAAAACTTCCTAACTTTTAGAGTGGTACGACAATGGAACCAATTCCCTAGGGAAGTGGCGGGCTCTCCAACACTGGAGGCCTTCAAGAGGCAGCTGAACAGCCACCTGTTGGGTATGCTTCAATTTGGATTCCTGCTTTGAATAGGGGGCTGGACTCCATGGCCTTATAGGCCCTTTCCAACTCTATGATTCTATGATAATTGCCACCTTGCTGCCTTCATAGCAGCATTTGTATGTTAGCAGCTGATGAAGGTGGAAGCTGAAACGTTTTATGGCCTAATGCTTTCTTATGTCAGAAACTACTTGTGGAAAGTGAGTGTAGAGGAAATGTTCTACTTTGTAAAACTACTAAAGTTCAGAATGGGAGATTCAGACTCAAAAACTTCCCAGTTCAGAAATCCTCAAAGGGTCCCATGGGGTAGCTGAGCATGTGGTCCACTGGCTGGGTCCCATTCCCCATTTCTGCTATAATGTTTGTTTAGAAGAAACTCCAATTAAATTCCATGGGGTTTACTCCCATGTAGACCACCATCTAAGTAGCTCTTGGGAAAAAATAAAATAAGTGATAACTGTAATGAGCATTGTAACCAAAAATTATTCTTACAAACCCAAATAAAACCCTGTCTGGCAGCATTAAAGATTCCTTTTAGTAACATTAGGCTCAGTTCACATCTTACAGCATGAACTCTCTTCCAATGTAAGGATGATAAGAATCTTCCTGAGTAATTTTTCCAGCCTCTTGAAAAGTCTTTTTGCTTACCTCAAAATTCCATATTTTCCCCTACCCAGTCAGAAAATGTACCTCAAAATGTCATTTCATGCAAAAGTCCATACCAGCTTGGTGATGTTTCAGGCCCCCTCCTCCCTGCTGCCACACAAACCTTGAGAAATATTACCAAGTTTCTCAAAACACTTTCCTTGACAGTGAGCAGGGAGTGGGAGTGAGCAGCCTCGTCGGCATGCAGCACCTGAGGGAGTGGCTGCTGGAGCTGGTAGGATCCTCCAATTCATCCTGAACTTTTTCTTTAATTTTGCTCAGCAAAATTCAGTGGTAAGTTTATTCAGTGACATATTTATGTCAGTTTTTTTCTTTCCAATAGAAGAATTTGGAGGTCTGAGCAGTTAGATATGGAAACAAATTTTATTGCTACAACAAGGAATAAAAGTTCTTTTTAATATAACAACTAACTGTGCAGACATTATGCAGAAAGAAAGAGGGGGTGGGGATGAGAATCAAAGGGAGAATGATTTTCCATTATGAGATTTCTATTAGTGCAGCAGACTGTGTGCTATATCTTCTGTGAGGTCATGGGAAGAAAACTTCTCAATTACAAATGATTTCCCTTGGCTACTGGGATCTATGTAGGAAAGGGCATTTCTAATCGTAGACTGTAGTGCTGTTCATGAATAACTGATAAGAATACGAAGTGGAAGGATTAAATCTGAGAGAACACTGTTACATGTGTACATGTGAATCCTTGAATGTGTGTACTGTCAACATACGAGAGACTCAAAATGCACCCCAAGAGCATAATAGAATCTTCAGCTGGAATTAACCCACACGTTGCTCTTATGCGTATACCCGCCCCTCCTATGCCCAAAGAAACACACAAAAGATAAAATAAAGTTTGGTTTATTAAAAGAGGAAACAGGAAAGTTGTATACAGAGTCTGTAATTGAGATTACAGGTAGCATTTTTCCTAGCATCACACACAGAGTCCCTAGAGCGAAAACAGATTAAGAAAGAGCCCTATGCTAAGGATTTATAAGTTCATACATACATTTATACCCAAGAAAGAAAGAAAGAAAGAAAGAAAGAAAGAAAGAAAGAAAGAAAGAAAGAAAGAAAGAAAGAAAGAAAGAAAGAAAGGTCTACCTTTCCTGAAGAGTATCAGAGCTCAAAGCCAGGAATATGTTTTCTAGCCCAAGAGCCAAAGCTCTACCCTTAACCTGCAGCCAGATAGGCAAAGATCTTGCCCTTCCTTGGTCTGATCAACCTACATTGTGGTGTTCCTAGCGTGCACTGTGAGGTATCAGGAAGTTGTGGGAGGTGCTTCTTGAACCTACGGAACCATGACCTCATATGTGTTTCTAAATTTATCTTATCAGGAGGTCCATTCCACAACATAAGAAGCGGACCTTTAGTATTGTGGCACCTACCCTTTGGAATTTCCTCCCCTTAAATATTAGACAGGCACCATCTCTGTTATCTTTTCAGTGCCTACTGAAGCTCTACCTCTTTCAGCAAGCCTTTTAAGTAGAGACCTTATTCCAGTCTGCATCTGTGTTGGAACTGCTTTTTAAGATGTTGCATGCCATTCTATTCAATGAGTTCTGCTTTTCGGCGGTTTTTGCTTTTTGGCAGGGGTCTGGAACGTAACCCGCAATATGAGTGGGACCCTACTGTACTATAAACACTATAGGCACTATATAAATCATAATAAAAAATAAAGCCGTAAGCTGTAAGAGGTCAGCTGGATACCTTTTTTATTTATAACTTTTCTTTATTATTTTTAAAGATAAAAATGGATATTCTAAAATAAAGAACGCTTACCAAAAGATAGGAACGGCTACAAAACAAAAAAAATATTAAAAGTAATACCTGTGAAAGTTCTGCTGTGTTGCATAGTGCACTTCCAATGCTCAGAATGTGGCTTTTTGAGCTTTGGCTTCTGCAAACATTTGGCCACAATGCAGGATCAGAAGTACTGTTGATAAGTGTGGTAGGTTGAGGTTCCCACTCTTTCCCAATGTCATTAGGCCTCTCATTGGAGGAAGTGCTCTCACCATCTTCTGCATTAGTGGGAATTAGATCATCTATACTTTCCTCACTGAGCACTCCCACATTCACGCTATCACTACATGAAGAACCCACTGTAGTAGATGGCATGGTGGTATCAGCCTGGCTTGTGCTAAAATGCCAACTGGCATACAAGACAGTTGCTAGGACTGGCCACATGGTTACTGCAGCTCTGTATTTTGAGGCAATGGTAATTTTCAAATTTAAAAAAGCAGCAAGGGAAGAAGATGAAAGAAGAAGGTCTTCCACTGCCTCTAACCACTCTGCCTTTTCTCCCTTGCTGTCCCTTATGCCTGGAACTGCCTCCTAGTTCTCCATGATGCCACCTGTCTCATTTCATTTTTTAAATCCTTCCTCAAAACCCAGCTTGTCCATGAAGACTTTGGCTTAATCCTGAGGGGCCAAACCTGAGTGCATGTAGCTGAACTAAATGCAACTTCTTCCCCTGTTTCTTCCTCTCCACCTCCATTTCTCTCCTCTTCTTTTGCTGCCTCCATTGTGTAAAATGTTAAATTATAAGCTCATCATGGCAAGAATATGCCAGCTTGCATTCTGTAAAATACTATGCATACTGATGGTGCAGCAATCATCATCATCATCATTTAAATAGGTATAAAACAAACTTTTCATAAAAATACAGCAAGGCGGCGTACAAAAAGTTTTAATAAAAGCAACTGTAAAAGCATTATGAAAATAATTAAATGCATAAAAAAACTGGTTGGGGAAAAATCATGTTTCAAAGGCTGGTCTGAATAATACAGTTTTCAACAGACATCGGAAAGAAGGCAGCAATGATTCCTGCCAAGCTTCTACTGCCATGGAGTTCCACAGGGCAGGGCCAAACTAAAGGCTTGGTCCCTAGTAAAGGCCAAATGAACCTTAGGGGTGTGGGGAACCACCCAAAGTGCTCCATCAGAGGACGAGGTGGCAGAGGATAAGGAATCAGGCAGTCCTTAAGAAACTTTGGGCCCAAGTTATTTAGGGCTTTATGACTTAACACAAGAAACTTGAACCTGGCCCGGTAGCTAAGTGGTAACCAGCGCAGCTTTCTCAGCAGAGGGATAACATGGGTAGAGGGAAGTATAGCCGTGGGGAGGTGCTGAACCATCATAGAAGATGAGGGCAAGGCTATCTATGCCTTGTTCCTCTCTCCCACTCCTCTCATGGATGGGTTCCTCGTTGCTCATCTGCTGTGCCCACTGGCCTGTGTGTGCTGTGGTTTAACGCCAGATCGGTACACAATAAGACCACACTGATCCATGATTTGATCAGGGATGAAGGTGCCAATCTGGTGTGCATTACCGAGTCCTGGGTGGATGAGCTGGGAGGAGTTGATCTGACCCAGCTTTGCCCACCTGGATACTCGTTGCAACACCAGCACAGGCTTCAGGGAGGGGGGAAGGAGTTGCTGTGATCTACAGAACTTCTATCTCTGTCACCAGGAAACTACTCTGTCTTAGAGCTGGCTGGAAGGGCTAGCACCTGGTGTTGGGCCAAGGAGACAGGAAACTAGGGTCGTTGCTGGTGTACTGTGCACCCTGCTGCCCAGCAGCTTCTCTGATGGAGCTGGTGGAGGCCATCTTGGCTGTGGTGTTGGAGGAGCCCAGAATGATAGTCCTGCGTGATTTCAATGTCCATGCTGAAGCTGCCTCTAGTGTTCCAGCTCAGGACTTCATGGCCTCCATGACGACCATGGGGCTGTCTCAAGTTGTCACCAGCCCGATGCATAGGGCAGGACACATCCTCAACTTGGTTTTTGCTCCAGATGGAGGAGGGGGTGGTCTGGAGATAGGAGGGGTGGATGTCACCCCATTGTCATGGTCAGATCACTTCCTGGTGAAGTTTAGACTTATGGCTCCGATCCTCCCTTGCAGGAGTGATGGACAGATTAAGATGGTCCATCCCTGGAGACTAATGCAATCCACTGGATTCCTGAATGCCCTGGAGGAAAGTTCCCAGTAGATAGAGCAGGTGACCCTGTTGAAGCCCTTATCGTGCTGTGGAACAGCAAGACATGTTGGGCTCTTGACACAGTTGCTCCCGAGCGCCTTCTCCGGCATTGTGGAGCTCGGTTTGTACCCTGGTACACCATTGAGCTAAGTGCAATGAAACAGAATGGACGATGGCTAGATCGCAAGTGACGAAAGATGTGCTGTGAGGCTGACTGGACATGAGTAAAACATCATAAGCATGCCTTCTGTGTGGTGGTGAGGATGGCAAAGAAGGCCCACTTCTCTGCCACCATCTCATCCTCAAGTAGCTATCCAGTGGAGCTGTTCCATATTGTCAGGGGTCTGTTGACATCAACTCTAGGAAATGGAGTTTCAGACCCTTCGGAGGCCCACTGTGAATTGTTTGCAAGGCACTTTGAATGTAAAGTTGCTCGCCTCCGTACCAATCTTGATGCCTCATCCACATCTACAGTGGTCCCCAGTGCGGTGTCCAGTGCAACGTCTGCTGCAACTTCTTGGGAATGGTTTCAGTTGATGTGGCCTGATGACATGGACAAGGTGCTTGCGATGATGCAGGATCCAGGGTGTGGTCAACGCATCATTATGGGAGAGAGTGGCTCCAGCTGCCCTGAAAGAGGTGGTGATTCGACTGCTCCTGAAGAAGCCCACTCTGGACCCATTGGTCTGCGACAACTACTACCTGGGTCGCAACTATCCCCTTCTTAGGGAAGGAGATTGAGAGGGTTGTGGCACAGCAATTGCAAGTACTCTTGGATGAAACAGATTATCTTGACCCATTCCAATCTGGGTTCAGGCCTGGTTATGGGACTGAATTGGCCTTGGTTGCCCTGATGGATGACCTTTTTCGGGAGAAGGACAGGGGGAGTGCAATCCTGTTATTCTTACTTGATCTCTTGGCAGCTTTTGATATCATTGACCATGGTATCTTTCTGCGCCGACTTGGTGAGCTGGGTATTGGAGGCACTGTTTTACAGTGGCTCTGATCCTATGTCCAGGATCATTTTCAGAGAATAGCATTGGGCGATTGTATTTTGGCCCCCTGGTAGTTGTGCTGTGCTGCAAGGTGCCATCTTGTCCCCCATGTGTGTCGGTGGTTCCCGAGTTCAGATAATTGGTCAGTTGTCTGCTTTGGATGGGGTTGTACTCCCTCTGCAAGAGCAGGTCTGTAGTCTGGGGGTGCTCCTGGATCCATCTTTGTCGCTAGAGGCTCAGGTGACCTCCATGTCTAGGACTGCCTTTCATCAGCTTTGGCTGGTAAGACAGCTGCAGCCATTTCTGGACCGGGATAGCCAGACCACTGTTGTCCATCCACTGGTAACCTCCAGATTGGATTACTGTAATGCACTCTATGTATGGCTGCCCTTGAGGTTGGTCCGGAAGCTGCAGCTGGTGCAAAATGTGGTGGTGAGACTGCTCACTGGAGCAGGTTATCACCAACATTTCACTCCACTGCTGAAAGAATTTCACTGGCTTCCGATTTGCTACTGGGTCAAGTTCAAGGTTCTAGTTTTGGTGTACAAAGCCCTATGTAGCTTGGGACCAGGATACCTGAAAGACAGTCTTATCCCTTATATACCCAGTTGATCACTGCACTCTGCAGGTGAGGGCCTCCTGTAGATTTTGGAAAAAGAAGAAACTGGGAACAAAAAAAAATCATTCTCAAAGCTGCCTATGATATGGATGTAGATGTTTTATAAAAAATTTAAAACATGTGAATAAAATGTACACATCTGTCATAGCTGAATGAGCAAGGGTAGATATAACCAATATATACAAAAGCAACTCCTGAAATACAATATCAAAACATATGACTAAATGCGTTTCGATAAAGTCTTCTTCAGTGGTCAATCAATGTACAGACAACAATTATACAATTCAGCATAAGTGTATATAACAATACAATTCACAGCACAACTCCATTTATTCTGCAGATACCATCTTATGAAGAGGTTTGTTCTGCAAAACATAGGAAACTTACCTTTAGTGTAGTGGCGCCTACCCTTTGGAATTCCCTCCCCTTAAATATTAGACAGGCGCCATCTCTGTTATTTTTTTGGCTCCGACTGAAGACCTTCCTCTTTCAATAAGTCTTTTAAGTAGAGACCTTATTCCAGTCTGCATCTGTGTTGGAATTGCTTTTTAATAAATTTTTAAACTTTTTAAACTTTTTGTTTGCCACCCTGGGCTCCTACTGGGACAAAGGGCGAGCTATAAATAAATAAATAAATGTTGCCAGTAGCCTACTCCTGTGAGTAGTCTGGCCACTGCATTCTGCACTAGTAGATCAGATACAAGGGCAGCTCCACATAAAGTGTGTTATCGTAGTCAGCAATTATGATGTCGGGAATGTGGGCTTGTTTTATATTCTATAGTTTATTTATTTTATTTATTATTAATTTATATCCCACCCTTCCTCCTGGCAGGAGCCCAGGGTGGCAATAGCTATTTTATATAGTTTGCAATTTAATTAAATAACCAAATGATCAGTATAGTAACTTTATCAAGAGAGATTTGCCTGGCAGCTCCCTAGGTGTTACTGTGATGTATATATTATCATTTTTGGCAGAGTGCCATTCATTTAGAAACAAGAGATTGATTTTCATTTACCCTGATCCTCCTTGTCCTTCCATACTTTTCCAATTTTCATCATGAATAAACTCCATTTCATTGAGAGTTGAAATGTGCCTGTCAAGTGTGGAAATGATCTTTGCTATGAGGAGGTAAATAATTAAACTGAGAATCAAATAATCATGATGCCAGAGTTGGAAAAGAGTTGTTTCAAAATGACAACTCTTTTGACATCGCTATTTGCTCAGTGGGGAAGTGTCACTTTTTGATGCTTTTCTAAGTTCAGGCTAGCAAACATGAACAAATCCTTTCAGGAGACCACTGAGTTCTCCGTTCACTGTTGCTTGCTACATTTGCATGAGATTTATCCAGGTTTTTATTTTATTTTGGCCAGGTGCAATTAACATATCTAATATTTTAAAAAACATATCATGGATAACAGGTCATGGATGAACAAGTAGTGAAAGGAGGAACAATTTATGAGCAACCACTTTCATAAACTGTTTTTCATAAATGTAAACCACATTGAGATTTCTTGGAATATAAAGGAGCATACAAATTAATTCAATGAATAACATAATAATAAAATAATTAACAATTGATGCTTTAACATATCTGAGATTTGTTATCACCAAACGTCTCTAAATGAGTATGTAATTTGAGAAAGCAATAATAAAAATAGATGAAATTCCAGCCTACTAACGTGATGGAGGCTCCTTTGGAACATTTACAGTTACCTCACATTAAGAGCAATGTTCTGCAGGCACCTGCTTTCCAGGCCTCCATGCCATCAGGTCAGGGATGAAATTTTAACTCAAGAACAAGGTAAGCCTCCCCAGTAGATATGACACATCCAATACATTGCATCAAATTGTGTCTCCTCACAGGCCATTATTTACTGTTAAGCACCCAGGCCAAGAGGGAACCAAGCAAACATTTGAGCCACAGTGGAGACTTCTGCTTGCACAATGGGACTTCTCTTTTTTCTTCTACTCTCCCCTGCAATGCCCTGCAGGTGGATCCTCCACAAGAGGTTTGATAGGATGTGGGAGAAAGAGAGTAAGATGAAATCTCACAGTGCAAGATTTTATCTGTCTGTCTTCTTGTCTATTCTTCTTATTAAAATCAAAATGAAAATCAAAGGAAGCAGTATATAAATGAAACAAATAACATGTAATTGAAAGTTATGTTTTAAATGTATCTATTGTTTTAAGTTAACACAAGTAAGATATTAAATATTGAGGCCGCAAGATGATGATAACTAGGTAGCTTAGGTGTGATAAGGCCACACTGAAAAAAAGTTAAGTAGGCCAAGCAACACTCCCCCAGAATTCTACCACTGAATTAGGTAACATCATTGTAGTAGAATTGTTCCTTTAAGGATGTTGGAAATAACGTATGAATGGAGAAAACTAGATCATTCAGATATATTCCAGAGGTCATTCAGAAAGTGTGTAACAGATCAAGGAATAACTAAGAGTAGCAAAGTTGTGACTATCTATGACAAAGCATTGGTTGAAACGTGATTATCAGTTATGTGGCTTCATTTAGGCTGCAGTATACCCTCTAATCTGGCAGTAAGCTCCAGTGAAAGTGGGACTTACTTCTGAGTAGACCTTGTATAGAATGTGCTTTCTCTTAATCTTTTCTGAAATAGGATCAGAGTAGCCCAATAATGTCTACATTACTGGCAGGGTATCAGACAGAGGTTGAACGTTTCCATCAGTGGCTGCCTGGTTTTTAACTGGAGATGCCAGGGAATAAACCTTAGAAATTTGACATGAAACATACCGTCCTGGGCTCCTACTGGGAGGAAGGGTGGGATATAAATTTCATAAACAACAGCTCGTATGTCTGTCTTCTCTCATCTGACTTAATTATTACCTCTTCCATCATCTCCTATCACTGTATTCTCTTTGTCCTGATTATTTTCACTGCATTTTAAAATTTCTCACTACCCCATGGCCACCCTTACATACCCAGCCCAGCAGTTTTAAGACCAAAGTTTGGGATCTGGTTTTTATCCCTCAAGACTTTAAAAATTGTCTTACCTCTTATATACCCAGTCAATCACTGTGCTCTGCAGGTGAGGGTCTCCTGCAAATACCATCTTATCAGGAGGTCCATTCGGCACAACATAGCAAACAGACCTTTAGTGTAGTGGCACCTACCCTTTGGAATTCCCTCCCCTTAAATATTAGACAGGCATCATCTCTGTTATCTTTTGGGCATCTTCTGAAGTCCTTCCTCTTTCAACAAGCCTTTTAAGTAGAGCCTATCCCAGTCTGTGTCTGTACTGGAATTGCTTTTTAAGATGTTTTTATGATGTTTTGTTTAATATGTTTTAAAGTCTTTAGTTTTTAGGATGTTTTAAAGTGCTTTTAAAACACTTTGTTTGCCACCGTCTTTGTTTGCCACTGTGGTCTCCTTCTGGGAGGAAGGACGGGATATTAAATAAATAAATAAACAGATTAGAGCCATCAATTTCTGAACCAAAATTTGTTATGGGTAGATTTTTGTGGCAGTGCTAGATGAATAGACCTTTCACTTTATTTAGCTCTGACATGGGAGCTGCCACAGCAGCTCCTTAATATGAGTAGCTAAAACTTTGACAAAATATTGGTTGCCATTAAACTTTGCATCTCAGGGGCTCACATTTCTGCTGTATGTATTCTGAACTGCACAGTCAGCTGGTGCCCGGTCTATTAACTATTTACATATATTCAAAGATGAATAATTATTCAAACTTTTCAGTTCGTGTGCTTGCCCCAGCCAAGACCTGTCAACTCCATATTAGTCTTCATTTTTCAAATCTGGGGACATTTAACTTCTGCCTTGAGGCTGTCAAGGGGGCGGGACAGCCAATGCTACTAGACAGATAATTTCCCTCACTTTTTTTGCTGAAGCCCACCAAAGTTTTCTAATGCCAATGAATCATCTTGACGTTATGTAGCCTTGGGCATCAGTAGGGTAGCTAGGTGAAGGTTTAGCAGGTGGCCAGACAAGATGGCAGTTTGATGCCACTCCAGACTGTTTCCTCTAAAATTCCATTAGAAGCGATGTCATGACATTAATATTTAATATACGCTCAGTAAACTATTCTGGCGATAGTGAAGTGAGGCTGGTGAAGGAAAACTAGCACACTGACAATTGCATGCCAAGTGTCCAGTATAAATGCAACTCTGCTGAGGAGAAAGGCAACTTTGTCACACTTTCATCAGATGTAATTGAATGTCTACAGGTGGTAATTACAAATACCATCCCAAAAGCAGAGGCTCATTTGTCTTTGTTTATCATCAACATGCAGATATTGATCATTACTAGAGCATTAAATATCTTCAGAGAAGAACAGAAAATTGGATTAATAAAGGTTGACAAGTGTTGGAAAAGGGACCTCGCCTCAAAGACCAGATATGTTAATGCAGAACTGGCAAATGAAAGGACTCCCTAGCACCCTAATCTTAAGAATACATGGAACTGTAATAAATACACACAACAGTCTCTTCTGATGTAGCTAAAGCACATCCATGGCACATCAGCTGCTATGACTATGTACTACCATAAATGACAATGGAGGCATGCACGCTTCAGATTAGTACATGAATGACTTATGCTCAGCCTTTCAATGCCATCAGTACACATTGCTGCACTGTGTAACTTTTCTTGATAATGGTATTATTTAGCTTCTAGAAAAATGATGTTCTCTGCCTATGAGCCTCCCTGAGCTGCCTTATGAGGAAGGGTGAGATATAGATCTAATTATGATAATGATGATGACAGGGATGTTAACATAATTTTTGGAAAACAGCTCACAGCAAGAGAGTAGCTCTTAACCACTATTCACAATTAGTACAGTTCAACTTCAGCTGTTACAAATGGAATGAGGCAACAGGAAGAACTAATCTGTTTATCATTACGTCACTGGTCCCATCCTCCCAGCAGATCTTAGATCAGCCTTTCCCAACCAGTGTGCCTCCAGATGTTGTTGGACCACAACTCCCATCTTTCCTGACCATTGGCAATGCTGGCTGAGGCTGATGGGAGTTGTGGTCCAACAACATCTGGAGGCACACTGGTTGGGAAAGGCTGTGTTAGATTAATGTAGCAGTGGATGAACACAAAAGACCACTTGTCAAGTAGTAATTTACCAAGCTCTACATGTATCCATTTGATATGCTGATTCTCTGTATCGTCAGATACAGATGTGTGGTAAAATGGTCATCTGAATCTTAGTGCCTCACAGATCTTTTTCTCTGTTAGACATGCCTGCATAGCCCTGTTCTTGGGGGGAAAACTATTAAAATGTCCACAGGTTTTTGTGATGGCCATGTTGTTGTTTTTTTTATGCTTACACCTATGCTTTAAAAAAAAACCCATAAAGATGTGAGATTTTGGAACTTCCAGGGCATTTCATTTTGGGGAAAATACAACCAAACCTGCCAGTGGGGCATAATACTGAGGCAGGCATGCACACACAGGCATGTGCATGCACACCACCCTATTTGCCATGGACCCAGCAGGGTGTCCCCATTGGTGGTGCCCAAGAATGCTGGGAAAGCAGCTTTTATTAGAAAGCATAGTTTTTATCCAGACAAAAAATTGGAGAAAAAGATTAACTTACAATCCAAAATGAGGTGGGCTGTTGAAATTTCACCAATCTAGGAGAGCAGCTTGAATTGGTCATGTAATAGATTCATGGGGATGGAGCTGAATGTATAGTTTTAATTATCTGAAGTTACCTTTCAATTGCTAGGCTTTAATCTCAAACTAGAATTTTATGCATGCCAGTTAACAGATGTTTTTTCTAAAGATAACAATCTTTCCAAGTTGTAAAGTGTGATGGTTCAAATGCCTTGAAATTATTGGAGCTCACAATCCTTCCCCCAGAAACCTCTGTCATCTTCCAGCTCTTGTACTCTTCTGGTCTCTTCATTATGGAATGGATGGCACAGCTTTGCTATACAACACATAGGGCAGGGCACACCCTCAACTTAGTTTTTGCTCCAGATGAGGGAAGGGGTGGTCTGGAGATAGGGGGGGTGGATGTCACCCCATTGTCATGGTCAGATCACTTCCTGGTGAAGTTTAGACTTATGGCTCCGATCCTTCCCTGCAGGGGGGATGGACAGATTAAGATGGTCCACCCCCAGAGACTAATGGAATCCACTGGATTCCTGAAACTGGGCCAAACTGAAAGGCTATACAGTAGCTCAACGAGAGGGTTCCGCATACTGAAGATGTGCAAGGGACATCCTTACGAATGCCCGTTGATTAACATTGGACACAAAAATGGTGTTTTTCTTTTATAAAATTTCAGTAAATTTCAGTAAATTTAAGTTTAATGTAACTACAGTTCATAACACAACAAATCAAAAACATGCACAAGAACATTAATACATCATACGCCCAGTAGAATTTAAAAGCATTAAAACATCATTACTGAATTAAATGGGTCATACTCTCAACCAAAAGAGTGATCCTTCTTCAAATGGTTTTATTTCAGGAGGCCTTTGCACCACGAATGTTGTTTTGATGTTTTAATTTCTGATGTTTCTTTTCTATATTGTATTTTGTATATTGTATTTTTCTTATTTTGTAAGCTGCTTCAGGACCAAGATGTGTTGAAAAGTTGGATATATATATATATATATATATATATATATATATATATACTTGTTATTAATTGTCTGTCTTCACTCTCAGATGTCTTTATGCTTCCTGAGTGGTTTGCATTATCTTGTTAGAATACCTAGATACTGGAATGAAGGATTTAACCATGTATCTCCAATATCATTAGACTCAGAAGGGGTATAGAACTAAAAATAAAACATATCATCCAATATAACTTGGAATTATATCACTTTACAGCCAACCTGTTGATTTAAATCCAAGGCACATTGCAAAGCTATATACAATGAGGTGCTAGTTTCTTAATTACCTTTTCTGCCCACATGAGCCTTTATGAATGTGATAGTTGGGATAAACTTAAGTTAGAAATGCTTGGAGGTTTAACCATAGCATAAGCAGAGAATAATTGCTTTCTGCCTAAGAGCAGTCCTCTGTGCCATTCCTGTTTACTGCATTCACCATGCAACTACCACGAAGCTTTCTGCTACCATAATATGGCCAGGATCCAGATAGGTCCAGTGGAATGGGTGATTTTTCACTTCCAGCAGCTGGAAGCTATTTTAACTTTTTCCTGGGGTGTGGCTCAGGGTCTGCAAACATTCAGGTTAGGAGGGTGAGGTGGGCTGCCCCTGGAATGCACTGTAAGTTGCTATAAGATCAGCAGCTATTATATTATCTCTGGACAGTGATGGCTGGTGGCTCCATGTTGGTTGAATCTGCTCCGGGTTTAAGTTGGAACTTTCAAGAAGCTGTCAATGGTGCTGAACCTATGTTGGGAATAGGCTTCAGGACCTTGGACAGCTCCTTGAAAGTTAGGACTAAAACCTGGCGCAGATTCCACCAGCTGCCATTGCCTCTGGGGCATGTAATATTTATATTTCAGGTATAGCTGAGATTTGCCAGGGTTCAGCTACCAGCACAGGAAGTAGCAGCAGGTCATTCAATCTCTACATCCCTATTGCTCCAGTATCTGAATTTTAAAAAGTGTTATAAAGCATCGACTCTATCAGAGTGCTTGGATTCTCATAGGACCAGAATTATCCTTATCTGCTTAAATATTTTCTCAGATGCTGGGCTCTGATGGTAGACATTTTGGCTCCTTCTGTCTCAGCCAATAACTGTTATTGGCTAACAATTTAATTCAAACTTTACTATACAGCCATGAGAGTGGCTGTATACTATAGCCAGCATGGATTTTTCACATTCTGCAATGTTAAATTAAATTGAAAATACCCCCATGCCATTCTATGAATTCTATTATAGCGTTGGGCATGCTCAGTAAGAACCAACTCTCAGTGTTCTAAAAGCCAGACTCACAGCTTTTGGGCTTGGCTAATCAGGGGGCCACACCCATGCCAGGCATTTATTCCATTTTAAATAGTCATGGCATTTCCCAAAGAATCTTGGGAAGTGTAGTTTGTGAAGAGTGCTGAGAGTTGCTAGGAGAGGCTCAATTCCCCTGACAGAACTCCAGTGGTTTAACAGTCAGTCCCTCTTCTGAGGATTGAAGCTGAGATAACAAGCAATTTATTGAATTGGAGAGTCTTGGATCATTGATTCCTAACATTCATTTTCCAGTCTTATTTGACAACACAAGGCAACATCTGTATAGAAAAGGTGTAGGTTGCACTTATTGTTTGTATAACCCAGGAATGCCAAAGGAGCATAACAGCACTCAGCTGATGATAAAAAATTCACTACTCCCACTGAAGAAGACCAGAAACGGTTGAAATCTGTTTGGGATTTGTTCAGCCAAAAGACATTTTATTATGATACATGATTGTTTTATACAAGGTTTATATATATATATATAAAACTTAAACATATTAGATGGGATTTGTTTAGTACAAAGAAATTGTATTGTTACATATGATTGTTTTATATAAAGATTTATGAATGCTAGCTAATTTTTATATATATAATACATTTTAATGCATTAGAAAAACCTATCACTAAGACTTGTGTAGATGAGGAATTTTTTCAATCATGCCCCATGACTGATAGCCATTCAAACATTACAAAATCACATCTAATGTTTGAATAGATCAATTACTAGCCCAATTAACTTCTTCCAGGCTTGTTTAGGTTGGGTTTCTTTCCTTTTTGGCACAAGTCTGGTAGTAGATTTCAACCACCACATTCCTTTCATTCCTTACCCCATTTATTTTAGTCCAGATACTCTCGGTGTGGCTACCAAGCTCATCCTCCTGTATTTCTGTGCAAGGATATGTATTTTTACCATATAGTGCAACTCTTTCTCCCTTTCTATTCCTTCTATTCTTTTTGAACAAGTTATATCCTTCAATTGCTGTATTCGAGTCATGGGAGTCATCACATCAAGTTTCAAGTATACTTATCTTTACCCTTCTGTATTAAGAGTTTATTCATCCTGTTTGTTTCCCATACTCTGGGCATTAGTATACAGACATCGAAGACCATGTGATTCACAGTCTTGCTTTGCCCCTATATTTCTATGAAGACTATTATTGGGCTCCATTAGAGTCATTCTCTCAGTTCCTGTGCATAAGCCTTCACCAATTGTTACCACCAAGTTTCCATCTCCTTCCGCCTTAGGATTCAGTTTGAAGCTCTCCTGATTAATTTCTCCATGCTGTGGCCAAACACATTCTTCCCAGTCCTTGTGAGGTGCAATCCATCACTTGTCAGCAGTCCATCTTTCAGGAAACATAGCCCATGGTCCTAGAATCCAAATCTCTCACATTGGCACCATAGCCAGTCATTAACCTGGAGTATTTTTCTTTCCCTTTGTATTCCTCTTCTAAGTTCCGGAAGGATGGGTGAGAAAACTGGGCCCCAAGGTCCTTGAGTTTCTTTCCCAGAGCTTTAAAGTTTTCCATGATTTCTTCATAGCTCCACTTGGCAGTATCATTCATTCCCACATGGATGAGAAGAAAGGGATACGTGTCTGTGGGCTTTATGAGTGATGGCAACCATTCCATCACATCTTTAATCCATCCTCCAGGAAGACAGTATACCTGGCAAGTCCATGGGTCTTCTTTCCATACTTTGCTTTCAATCCCATGCAGTAGGGAGTCTCCCACTACTACTACTACTCTTCTGTTCTTCTCGTTGCCTCTGCTTGACTGAACTCCAGCCTCTTGATCACCATCACATGGGGTCTCTTGTAATTCTTCCTCAGCAGGCTGTCCTCCAGTCTCATCCTCAAGTGTCTGAAATCAGTTCCATAGTTCCACCAGTGCAGGGTGTCTTCTAGTTCTTCTGCTCCAGTCACCCTTTTCCATGGAGTACTTCATTGTTCCTCTCCTCAACACTCTCTTCTTATGCTTCAACATGCTGTTTTCTTCCACCTCCTGTGCTTCTCATTGCTGCTGTTGCTCCAGAGTTCTATGAATTCTTCATTTCCTCTTGTGGCCACCTGCTGCTCCACACCTCTTACCTTTTCTTCCCACAGTGCCACCAGTTTGCACTTGTTGCCCATGTATACCATGTTGTTCTCAGTCAAGAAAACAAACATTGCAGGTCAGCACCACTGGAGTGCGCTTTCCAGCCATAATTACTATTTGTTTCCTTTTTTCTACTTAAAGGTGTCTCCCATACATGCTCAGTATGAAACAGTTGTGGGAGAAGTTTAAGTAGAGTTGAATAGAATGTTGGGTGGAGTGAGAGTGAATTGCAGACAGAGTGGGTTGGTTGAAAAATGGCAGAGCACAGCTGTGTGAGGGACAGAAAAGGATGGGGGGTGCAGAGGAGACAGATCTGAACATTTATTTTTTATGTTAACAATAGTGAGAGGTCTGATTCTATCACTTTGTGGATGGTATTGGTGGGCAGTTTATTTATTTATTTATTATTTGATTTATATCCCGCCCTTCCTCCCAGCAGGAGCCCAGGGCGGCAGTTGGGCACTTGTAATGTGGAATGGTAGCTTTGGCTGCATTATAGCTTCAGTGCATAAAATTCATGAGTCTATTCCAGTGAACAGACGAATCTGGCACTTAGGTCCCCTCCCTCTCCCACTGATAGCCACCCAGATCCAAGCAGAAGCATTCAGTCGGCAGGGTGGCATTGCACACCTGTCTTCCCAATGCTGAGCATTGCTGCTGCTTACCCAGAGGGAGGGGTGAGGTGCAGAGAGCTCAGTGCAGTGTGGGTGCAGCGACAGAGCCTATCCTGTCCTCCTGTTGTTGCTGCCACACTGTGCTGAGCTCTCTGTGTCTCACCCCTCTTGGTAAGCTTCAGCAAAGCCTGGCATTAGGAAGCCAGGTGCACAGTGCCACCCTGGTTCTCCTGCCCCACTGACCACTGTTGGCTCCACCGCAGTGGTAAAGCTGGAACTAATGCCAGGATTTGATACCATACCATACCATACCGATGTGTGATTTCCCAACATTTTGGAGCTTGGGTAAATATGGAAAGCTCTTACCGCAATGTGTTAAACATGGAAAGCCCATAACACAACATCTTAAACCAAAAGGGTTTTTTTGTTAACTGAATGATATACAATTTAAGTGCAAGGGAACGTTCCTACCAAGGTTGCGTAATTTGCAAGCTTAAATGAAAGGTATTATAGGAGAGACCATAGCAATGCATAGGCAGCATAGAAGTCTTTAGAAAAAAGAGAAGCAGATTACGTACATTCCAAGTGATATACTGACAAATCCACTCTCATGCCAATAGGCAATGTGCATGTTTTCATGTGCTCAGCGTTCTTCGAGGGAACATTATCTGCATCTCACTGACTCTGATTCACTTTGGTATGGTAGTGATAAACTAATGTTAGCACTCTGTGCAGAGGGATAACATGTGACAAGATCAGTCTAAAATAACAAACTACAACAACATTTGGAGTTGATATAGCCATAAGTCATCTAAAAAAAAGAAGACTACAACACACTTGTGTATCTCAACACATTTTTAAGAGTTTGCAACAGAATGGCAATTTATTTGTGTCACTCTTGGCTAGCTTAAGATTTGCTAGTGGGATTTGTTTAGCCATGTCTGCTGGGGCAGTTTTTCGGGCTGCCTTCTTGATTTAGAATAGCAGTTTTCAAAGCTCCTACCCCAAGGGTGCCTTTTCCATGTTGCTTTGCCCTGCTGAGAAACATCAGTACATCTGTCCGAGGACCCCGCATGTTGTGGACAATTTCTATGGTGCACTTACACAGGGCACCAAGCAAGTCTCATCAGGCTTGGCTTCAGAACTGGGCACAGTGGGGTATTTGTCAGGGCAATCACATCCTGGAAGGACTCACAAAGAGGGGGCTGGCAGTAACTTGTCCCTCGGGTCCTCCTCCATGCCTGGGGACTGGAAAGTGGCAAATGTAACGCCAATCTTCAAAAAGGGATCCAGAGGGGATCCCGGAAATTACAGGCCAGTTAGCTTAACTTCTGTCCCTGGAAAACTGGTAGAAAGTATTATTAAAGCTAGATTAACCAAGCACATAGAAGAACAAGCCTTGCTGAAGCAGAGCCAGCATGGCTTCTGCAAGGGAAAGTCCTGTCTCAGTAACCTATTAGAATTCTTTGAGAGTGTCAACAAGCATATAGATAGAGGTGATCCAGTGGACATAGTGTACTTAGACTTTCAAAAAGCGTTTGACAAGGTACCTCACCAAAGACTTCTGAGGAAGCTTAGCAGTCATGGAATAAGAGGAGAGGTTCTCTTGTGGATAAGGAATTGGTTAAGAAGCAGAAAGCAGAGAGTAGGAATCAACGGACAGTTCTCCCAATGGAGGGCTGTAGAAAGTGGAGTCCCTCAAGGATCGGTATTGGGACCTGTACTTTTCAACTTGTTCATTAATGACCTAGAATTAGGAGTGAGCAGTGAAGTGGCCAAGTTTGCTGATGACACTAAATTGTTCAGGGTTGTTAAAACAACAAGGGATTGCGAAAAGCTCCAAAAAGACCTCTCCAAACTGAGTGAATGGGCAGAAAAATGGCAAATGCAATTCAATATAAACAAGTGTAAAATTATGCATATTGGAGCAAAAAATCTTAATTTCACATATACGCTCATGGGGTCTGAACTGGCGGTGACCGACCAGGAGAGAGACCTCGGGATTGTAGTGGACAGCACGATGAAAATGTCAACCCAGTGTGCGGCAGCTGTGAAAAAGGCAAATTCCATGCTAGTGATAATTAGGAAAGGTATTGAAAATAAAACAGCCGATATCATAATGCCGTTGTATAAATCTATGGTGCAGCCGCATTTGGAATACTGTGTACAGTTCTGGTCGCCTCATCTCAAAAAGGATATTATAGAGTTGGAAAAGGTTCAGAAGAGGGCAACCAGAATGATCAAGGGGATGGAGCGACTCCCTTACGAGGAAAGGTTGCAGCATTTGGGGCTTTTTAGTTTAGAGAAAAGGCGGGTCAGAGGAGACATGATAGAAGTGTATAAAATTATGCATGGCATTGAGAAAGTGGATAGAGAAAAGTTCTTCTCCCTCTCTCATAATACTAGAACTCGTGGACATTCAAAGAAGCTGAATGTTGGAAGATTCAGGACAGACAAAAGGAAGTGCTTCTTTACTCAGCGCATAGTTAAACTATGGAATTTGCTCCCACAAGATGCAGTAATGGCCACCAGCTTGGATGGCTTTAAAAGAAGATTAGACAAATTCATGGAGGACAGGGCTATCAATGGCTACTAGCCATGATGGCTGTGCTCTGCCACCCTAGTCAGAGGCAGCATGCTTCTGAAAACCAGTTGCAGGAAGCCTCAGGAGGGGAGAGTGTTCTTGCACGCGGGTCCTGCTTGCGGGCTTCCCCCAGGCACCTGGTTGGCCACTGTGAGAACAGGATGCTGGACTAGATGGGCCACTGGCCTGATCCAGCAGGCTCTTCTTATGTTCTTATGTTCTTATCCCACCCCTTCCACTTATGCTCACTCATGGCAGGGATAGGAAAGAAATTCACTTTGGCTTACATTTTAATGCAAATCTACCTTCCTCAATGCATTGTTTGAATGACTATGCAAACTGAAATGCAGATATCCTTCAAAAAAATCACACCTTCCCAAATTTTGCAATGCAGTTCTCCAACCAAATCATGTGTACAAAAATGCATATATTTGGGGGAAACATGCATGAAAATAACATACAAAAATGTATAGGGAAAATTGCTCATTTGGAGAAATTAACATTGATGAATTTTCATGAGGACTTTTTTATTGACATGTGGACAAATGAATTTAAGATGGGGAAAATGAGAAATGGAGAGAAACCAAAATGGTCAGATTCATCCTTCCCTGCTTGTGAGTATTACCTGCTTGTAAGCAGTCAGTGCCTGGTAAGCTAGCAAATGCAGCAGTGCTGTCACCTCTATGGGAGCCAAGTGACAGGAGGCACTGGTGGCGGTCAGTGCTGGGAGGGCCAGTGAAGGTAGCCTACCCAGCTTTCCCCCCCCCAAAAAAGTTGAGGCCCATCCTCATTGCGTCTGTGTGATAGGATCCAAGAACCTTCTGTGGTGCACCCAACCGTCCAGCTCCCTGTGGATGTATGTTGCAGAGATAGTTGTCATGGCAGATAAACTGGGAATTTTTAAAAAAAGAGAAAGCTGTCCACTAGAATATTGCATGCCTTGCCTCTGAGCTCCCCAAGGACATCCAAACAGCTAGCATTGGAGAGAGGTTCTGGCTAGTTTGGTCTCTGATTTTATGCAATGAGGCAATTCTTTCTTTTTTTTTTTTTACTCTCTGTAGAGCAGCTTTACCATGGAGACTGTCCAAAGGCTGAGCTTGAGGATCTTCTGGAATTGCTGCTAGTTAAACTGGGTGTGTTAGAATTGTCTGGATACCATTTTTACTTTTGTCTTTTATTTTCACAATTAATATTAATACTTTTAGGTTTTCTTATCTGCTCTGAACTTTGGGGACAGGGAAAGATAATGTGTCTGGATAAATAAGTAAAAGTGACGTTATTTGAAGGAGGAAAAGAAAGCTCCTTCTCACTGCACCTACAGATGAATTTAATGATAGTTCTTTCTACATTCTAAATGAAAAAGTAACAACTCAGTTCTGTTTCTTATTAGTTAGCAGTAATAATAGGGCTGACAACATCTATAGTGCACACAAGGTTTTTGTCATAATTCTAGCCCTCAGAGATATTCAAGTTGCCATTGTATTTTTTCATAAAATCTATGCTTTTGGTCAGTGTTTTGGGTGGCTTTCCGTCTATAATATAAATGTTTAATCAGATGAGATAAAAGGGGGAAATGTTCAAAGGAGGTTGAACAGGGAATTTAAATGCCAGGGGCTTCCATAGAAGTTGTGTTAGATTTGACAAATACAAATTCTATTTATAGACAGATATATCACAAAACTGTAATTGACTTTCAAGGAAAGAAGGCCAATAAAAGTCTTAAGGAGACATCGTAAAAATGTATGTATGCATACAGCAGGCTTTGTATGGTACGTTACATTGCTATGTATTATTTTTCTGCCAGTTTTTCATATTCAGTCATTTCTTGTTGAAACCATCAGATGAAATGTATTCACCTTTTGACATAAATGAATTTTATATGTCAGAATCAGGATATGGTTATTGTTATTAGTATAGCCATTGACAAATAGGGCATAATTCAAAAAGTAGACCACATGCATGGTTTTATGTTATCCATTCAGTCTGGTGGGGAATCTAAAAAATGGCTACAGTGTTTTCCCTTTTTGGCCAAAGTGGATGAAATTTACAGATGCAGGAGCCCCTCTAGGGCAGAATAAGCCTGCCAAATTATAGGCAGATACATCCAAGTGGTTTTGGGGAGGGTACCTTTAGATTTATTTTTTAAAAAAAACAAAGGAAAAGTCTATAACTTGTCCTTTTGTGCCACAACTGGATGCAATTTGTGGGCATGGCTATCCCTTCAAATGGGATGAAGCCTGCCAAATTTCACAATTATATCTGCAGCAGTTCTCTCACAAGGAAAGACTGTACTGTTTGGGAATGGGTACAACAGGAATAGGAGTCATGATGGTGGAGGGAAAGAAAAGATCATGGATCCCATGAAATGTTTGGGGTGTGGAATGTCACCCTCCAGTAATGATTCTGATATCCAAGGGTTTTTGGGGGGGACTTTTCCCTCCCCATGGATTTTTGGGGATACAGCCTTTTCTTCTTGGGAGAGAGACACCTTGCAGTTGAATTATGATAGGGGAAAGGGGTGATGAAAATTTAACATTAATCCCCAGGAAAGACTGGAGGAGGGAAATGCCACCCCCAGCAAGGACTCTGTTTCCCCAAGGGTCATTAGTGAGGGGTGGGCTTCTGCCCCTGCATGGAGTATTGGGGATTCAGTACCTCTCCATAGACTTGTACAGGGGAAGACATAGATCCACGTGAAAAACAAGCACTTTTTAATCCCTTCCTCAAATCCCTGTGATTGGAGTGCTTTGGCAAAATAATTTGCTGTGATTAAGAGCTAGACTTGCCTGTAAAACTGAAAGCTTATCCCATTCACCCCTTCATTCTCGAGCTCTGGATGTTTCCCCAAACAGCTCACTCCTTGAGGTGGGGTGTGTGTCTTTTAGTGGGGGCAGGGACGGAGAGCCAAGGTCACAGAGCCCCTTGGAAGCTTAGGGAGCCTCTGATCCTCCTTGAGACAACTTGTAAAAGATGTTGCTCTGACTTGGAAATATGAGAACCTCCCGCAAATCACCCTGATTTGCTTCAAAATTCTACATAATTCTACACAGAGCTGATCCACACTCCTAATAGGCCCTACTGGGCAAGGCAGACCCATATATAAGATGGACTCATTATATGACTCAGTGCCATAGCGGGTTGGACTTGATGGGGTTGGACAGCAGGGGGTTACACTCAATGGCCTTATAGGCCACTTCCAACTTTACCATCCTATGATTCTATGATTCATATGTTAATGTAAGAAACCTTAGGTTCCTTTGATGAAAAAGAGCATCTGTGGTTTGTTATTTATAGATTGGCACAGTGAAATCAATTACCGAGAAGCAATTTAAAACAGGTAACACTTCATCTAATGCACTAAATCTATGACATGTAATTTCTCTGTACTGACTAGTGTGATGCTAATGGCTATTTGACATCTGTTCAGTGAAATTGGGCTGCTAATTCTGGTGCCAATTCACTTCACAATTTTTGTTTTCTGGTTCACAAAGGAGAGTCCGTCTGTATGCCATAAGGTAAAGAAGAAAAACATTGACATAATTTGGCATTTTTTCTCCATCATTGTGTTGTTAGAGAAAAACATAATCTCCAGAAAAAGAATATTTAATGAGGCAGCCACAAATCCCTGTAATGCAAGTGTAGAACAACTGCTTAGCAGATTTCTTGCCAATGTTAGTACGCTGATCACAAAATTTGAATGTCAGCCCTAGACGCAGATTCATTTTCAGGCTGACATAACAATCCAATATATAGTAACATAAATTAGAAATACATAAGTAAGCAGTCTTTCTCTTATCAACCTCTGGAATTGAACCAGTCTCAGAATAAAGTATTTCCATGACAATTTATTCCATTGTTCTATAGCCAGAGTGGAGAACATAAAATCACAAAAGTAGAACTGATCAAATAAGCAAAAGTGACTCTTGACACCAGGGACATATCCAGGAATTTTATACTGACAGCCCCTCTAACATAAATATATATAGGGACACATTGTGTGTACTGCTCTGAAAATCATTTATTCCATGTGCATAGCATGTGCTGCTTCCACAGACATGACCTTACATAATATAATAACAGACCTATTATTATATCATCGGAACATCACCCCAAAATCAATTTCCCCCAAATTCTGTGCCCAAATAAAGTCCTGTTAAATTGAAATCCATTCAATTCCTTTTTGCCACCCCATCTCTTATCCCCCTGGGATCATGTCCCCCCCCAAAAACCAGAAACACTTTCTCCTCAGATCATCACTTCACATACATGTAGCTACCATAACATTTGGAAAACAACAATATTTGCTAACTCACTGATTAATATATATTAAAATTGTTTTTGTCCAGAAAATCTCAGCTTCCCACCTCCCCTCTGAACTCCTATCACAGACATCCGAAAGATGCCAGGAACGTCGAGTGAAATACTAATTCATTTAATTCTGGATAATTAATCCATGCTTGAATTGGTTGCAGTGCAAGCAGCATTTTGTTAACTCAGACGGCACTTCAAAGATGCATGAAACAAGTAGTACAGGAATGTCCCCTAATGCTGATGACAAACCACCGGGGGGGGGGAGACGCTAAGGAAAAAAGAAATCATTGGGGTATTCACAGAGCTGATGCACACCTCTTTGCCACCAGCAGGAGCCTCCATTGGATCAGAGTCCCTTCTATTTACAGAAGAATGATTCAGGACCTAAGGCCGTGTTTGCAGGGAACTTTTCACATGTTTAATTGTGAAAGATATTTTCTATATCTAATTAGACTACTGCCTCTAATTTTCCTGCCACTTTGATTTGTGAATCTATACCACAGTGCTGCCAGTAAGGATGGAGGAGAAATTTGATTCAGTTCACATTTAAAGCCAAATCTATGAAATTTTCACTTTCTGAAACATCTTAAGAACCAAAACACAGCCATCCTTCAAAATTCATGCTTTTCCTAATTTTGCAATGCAATTCATCAAATAGTGTTTACAAAAATGCATACACTGGGAGAACACGTGCCTAAAAAAGGAATACAGCACTGGAAAAAGCATACCAAAATAATAATAATAATAAATATTTATTTTTACCCCGCCCTTTTTCCAAAACTGGAACTCAGGGCGGTTTACAAATAAAAACTACACATAGGTAAAAAACATACAAAAATATACAATTAAAATAGAATTAAACTAAACTATAAACTATAAATGCATTATATAAGGTGAAATTGCTTGCAAAACTGTGTGCATTAGTCAAAACCTTACAAAATGTATTTATTAGGAGAAAATCACATGAAACTAAGAATTTTTATGAGGGTTTTTGAAAAAGAAATCTGTAAATTGCTGCAAAAATGTGGAGAACTGAATTTAAGATTGGAAAATGAGAACCTGAGAGAAGTGAAATTTACAGATCCTTCCATCCCTTGCTGCCAGTGATTTTGTTTAGTCATTGTATGTCCTTTATTGGGTTTTTCCCTAACATCACACATCCATAGAGTAGGGAGTGATAAGGTCATATATTTTACCCCTTGAATTGAGGAAAGATCATCACACCCAAACATTCCTAACAAATAAGCCTCTATCATTTCAGGTGGTCAAAGACTGATGTTCTGTTTCATTAAAACAAAGGTAAATATATTACACATGCTATATTTGTAATACCCAGAGCTTGGAAAAACTAGTCACAAGTAACGAATTACCTGTAATTTATTACTTTTTTGAGTAACGAGTGGGTAACTTGATTACATTTTGCTGGTAATAGAACGAGTAGTAACTTCATTACTTTTGAGGAGTAATTGTAATGTTTCCAGCATTACTTTTGCGCATTACTTGGGGGAGAGCAGAGGAAGTCTTCAGCTCCACTGATTTGTGAATAAAAATCATGTGCTTCAAATTGGGCTTCTGTGCAGCGTTGTTCTTCCTTCATGCTTTATGGGTGCTTAGGAGGCGACGAGGGAGGAGGTGTACAGCGAGACGGGGTGGAGAAAACAATTGTTTAAAAATTGACAGGAGTGGAAGGAGAAAAGAGCTGGAGGCAATATATATATACAAAAAATATGTGTGTTGGGGTATCATCATTGCTGGGGGTGAGGTGAGGGGATGTGAGATTCTGTTATGCCATTCTGTTAATCTTATGGATAAAAATTTTTATTCTACTACCCTCTGTGTGTGCGCGCTTATTCTTAATGTTGTTTTAGGCTACTTAGATGTGCAGCAGCCAAGGCCAGCACCTTGTAGGCAATTTTTTTTAAAAAAAGTAACTAAAATGTAATTGTAGCAATTACTTTTGAGTAAAAATAATCAGTTATTAAAATAATCAGATCAATTGTAATTGTAACGGTAATTACTACTTTTTGGGGGCCATGTAACTGTAACGGTACTTTATTACTTTCTAAAAGTAATCTTCCAAGCTCTGGTAATACTATGTCTGTATGATGATGACCAACTATTGTAATTGTGAGCGTGCAGATTCTGTGTAGATTGGCTCTGTCATTCTCATATATTTCCTCAAGCTGTTCATCCAAAAATGATGAAGAAAAGCATATGCCCCTCATTTATGGGGGAGGGAAAGCATTTTGGATTTGTGGCATCAGTTAAGAATGCTCTGAAAGGAGAAAATCATGTAGTAGAGGAAACAGTGTGCATCCTGGATTCCTAATCCACACAAGCACAAAACAACAGCTCTGCTGGACCAGACCAAAGGTCCATCTACTCCAGAATTCTGCTTTCCACAGTAGCCAATCAGCACTTCATCCCATTTAGGTTGCAGCTCTCAAGTTCATCTAGCCTTCATCCAAAGTGTTAAAAAAAATCACACTGGCTACCTTTGGGGTATATTTGGACCCCAATGAGATTTCCAGTGGAAGGATGGGGTAACTTCGTCCCTCAGAGACCAGTTTTGTCTGTGTTGTCAGCACAAGTGTGCTTGCAAACTAGTCACTATTTTTCTGATCTGATTGGTAAAACTCCAGTCCGGTAGTTCTTGTAACCAGTACAGCAGTCTGTAAATTCAGTAAGCTTGAGACCTAGCTCTGTCTATAATCTATCAGTTTCCATCTTGGCTCAACCCATCTCCATTACCCAAACTGCCTTGCTATTGTGATTTCCTTACTGACAGACCTTGATGATATCATGTCGAGCCAGGAGAGCAGAGAAGAAAGACATGCTTCCTTCAGCTCATCTTTCAGAACCGTCTCTAGCTGTTTCATTTCTATGACAACCTTTTGGCCCCAGCTTACACTACAAATCAGAGACTCAGCAGACTGGTTTGACCATGTTTATTCCCCCCACCCCAAACCACTTCTCCTGCAGACTCTAAACTTGCAGCTATACACTCTCAGGGCTGAAAGATACCCCAAGAGGACATCTAGTTCAACCCCAGTCGTAAAACATTATGAATACATTTACATAGTGACCTACAGTACAGGTAGTAGAACTATTACAAGAGCTACTGATAATATCAAAATATTTAAGTTTGAAGGAACCATTGGAGTGTGTGAAGGAAACCAGAATTACAGATTTTGTACCACTTGTAACTCTTCAAGCAAATTCCACTGAAACTGTATGCTAGAGATCTAGAATCTCCACCCTAAGAAGTATTGCTGATACTGTTGAAAATAATATTACCTTTGAAATTTCAACACATCTTATTTAAATTCTCTTGATTACCCTGAAAATATATACGGTTGTTTGCTGCTGTAGATCCCTCCAAATTAATCTCAAGTGCATTCAGATAAAATTAGGCAGGACCTCTGATACACACTAGTTTGTTCTTATTGCCCGATTGTGTATTCTGAGTTAACTCTGAGTTTCTAAACCTCAGCTTTAGTGAATTTATTTATTTATTTATTTTATTTAATTTATATACCACCCTAAGCCCGAAGGCTCTCTGGGCGGTGTACAAAAAGATAAAAAACAAGCAATATATAAATACAATAAATACAATAAATCAAGAAAACAAAACAAACAAACAATAAAAGAACCAAACAACATCCAAAAATACAAATAATGATGAAAATACCATTAAAACACACATTAAAATGCCTGGGAGTATAAAAAGGTTTTCACCTGGCGCCGAAAAGATAGTAGCGTCGGCGCCAGGCGCACCTCATCAGGTAGGCTGTTCCACAGTTCGGGGGCCACCACAGAAAAGGCCCTGGTTCTAGTCACCACCCTCCGAGCTTCTCGATGGGATGGCACTCGGAGGAGGGCCTTAGATGTTGAGTGCAGTGTCTGGGTAGGTTCATATTGGGAGGGGCGGCCCATGCCGTGTAGGGCTTTATAGGTCAAAACCAGCACTTTGAATCTAGCCCGGAAACAAACAGGAAGCCAGTGCAGACGGGCCAGAACAGGTGTTATATGAGCGGACCTTCTGGTCTGCGTCAGCAATCTGGCCGCTGCATTCTGGACTAGTTGTAGTTTCCGAACAGTCTTCAAGGGCAGCCCAATGTAGAGCGCATTGCAGTAGTCCAGTCTAGAAGTTACCAGAGCATGAACAACTGAGGCAAGGTCGTCACTGTCCAGATAGGGATGTAGCTGGGCTACCAGGCGAAGATGGTAGAAAGCATTCCGTGCCACCGAGGCCACCTGGGCCTCAAGTGACAAGGAAGGATCAAAAAGAACCCCCAAGCTATGCACCTGTTCCTTCAAGGGGAGTGTAACCCCATCAAGAACAGGATGAACATCCTCCATCTGGGCAGAGAAGGCACTCACCAACAGCGTCTCGGTCTTGTCTGGATTGAGCTTCAGTCTGTTAGCTCCCATCTAGTCCATTATCGCGGCCAGGCAGCGGTTTAGCACGTTAACAGCCTCACCTGAAGAGGATGAAAAGGAGAAATAGAGCTGGGTGTTATCAGCGTACTGATGGCAACACTCCTGATGACCGCACCCAGCGGCTTCATGTAGATGTTGAAAAGCATGGGGGACAGTACCGATCCCTGCGGGACTCCACAATGGAGAGTCCAGGGCATTGAGCAGTGTTCCCCAAGCACTACCTTCTGGTGGCGACCCACCAAGTAGGAGCGGAGCCACTGCCAAGCAGTACCCCCAACTCCCAACTCCGTGAGTCTTCCCAGAAGGATACCATGGTCGATGGTATCAAAAGCAGCTGAGAGATCAAGGAGAATCAACAGAGTCACACTCCCCCTGTCCCTCTCCCGACAAAGGTCATCATACAGGGCGACCAAGGCTGTTTCGGTGCCAAAACCGGGCCTGAAACTGGATTGAAATGGATCAAGATAATCAGTGTCATCCAAGAGCCCCTGGAGCTGGCCGGCAACCACCCGTTCTAGCACCTTGCCCAGGAACGGAACATTCGCCACAGGTTTATAATTGTTCAGGTTATCTGGGTCCAAAGAGGGTTTCTTCAGGAGCGGTCTCACCACCGCCTCTTTTAGGCAGTCAGGGACCACTCCCTCTCTCAAAGAGGCGTTTATTATCTCCTTGGCCCAGCCAGCGGTTCCGGTCCTGCCAGCTTTCACCAGCCAAGAGGGGCAAGGGTCCAGCACAGATGTGGTCGCCCGCACCAGTCCAAGGATCTTGTCAACATCCTCAAGCTATACAGACTGAAACTCATCCAATAAACAAGGACAAGACCGTGTTCTGGATGCTTCATTAGATCCCACTGCCATAATATTGGAGTCTAAGTCCCGGCGAATGCATGCAATCTTATCCTGGAAGTGCCTCGCGAACTTGCCTTGCCTACTGAGTATTTTGAATTACTTAAATACAAACATGTTGGCATACTGGCAGTTCATGAACTTTCAGTGAGCATGAAAATAGAGATTTTAGTGTTGTTGTTTTTAAAAATTTAAGGCAATTATATACTGCTTCACCATTACCATTTCTAAGTGGTGTACATTAAAATAAACTACACAGAGAATAAAACAATAAAAACTCATCATAAACCCAAAGACAACCAGTGAATGAACAGGAATGTCTTAGACTTACCCCTGAAGTTTATTTATTTATTTATTATTTGATTTATATCTCACCCTTCCTCCCAGCAGGAGCCCAGGGCGGCAAACATAAGCACTTTAAAACATTATAAAAACAGACTTTAAAATATATTAAAACAAAACATATTTAAAAACATTTTTTAAAAAAGAAGAAAAAAGGTTAAAAACATTTTTTTAAAAAAAAGATTTAAAAACATAAAACATAAAAAAGGTTTAAAAACATATAAGATGTAACAAAGAAAAAATCCAGCTCTATGGTCCTATGAATTAATATAATGCATTCTTTTTAATTTTTTCATACATAATTCATTTTTTGCAACTTATTTAAAATAAACTACAGTGCACATTTACTTTAGAGATAATCAGATCTCCTCTTGAAGGATACCCAAGCTATCTTGAAGATGCACAACTCACTGTACTATCAGACTATAGCTGATGTAGGCTGACACAGTAGTGCAGGTGTTGCCAGCATAGTACTCTCTGGATGGTTTTAGACTACACCTCCTAGCAGTCCTGACCATTCACTATGCTGCCCTGGGCAGATGGGAGTTGCAGTCCAACATCTGGAGGGCACCATGTTGGCTACCTCTGCATCAGTGGTTCAGCGGTTGCTCTGCTGCATGGGGTTAATTTGTATCCACATGTAAATTACCACAGATCAGGCTGCTGCCATGAACAGATGTAACTATCCTCTCAGCGATTGGCTGATGGTCTTGGCTGCAGCAGCACCACCAACCAACTCTAACACTATTTCTCAGTGTTTTAAAAGGTTTCCTTCTGTTGGTACATAGTCGCTGCTGAAAGTTTTGCCTAGTGAATTGCCCCACTGGCCACTGCTGACGCTGGTGGGAAATGGCAGAGAGGGAACTGTGCAGAGCAATTTGGATTGTTCTTTTGAATGTTCAAATATTTTTCAGGTATTTCATGCACTTGAATGCCCATACGGTTATCAAAGTAAAGTGTGTATGTGTTGCACACATCACTAATTGCATTCATTTTTTCCTTTTACCTGGAAAACATCAGGTGGGACGTTGTGTGTGGGTGAGAAATGGCTAGTAAGAGATACCTCTTTATTTTGCCCCTGAATGTTGATTGGCTTATCAAATCTATATTCTGCAATTTGGCACTTAAAAGGGTCCCCAAGGTGATTTACAAATATAAAATACAAAGGGAATTAATAATAAAAAACAGAGAGCGTATAAAAAAACAGTGTGAATTAAAACAAAATCAAATGGCAGAGGGACTCAAACTAAACTAAACTAAACTAAACACCAAGGGAAATAAAACCGTTTTCACAGCTCACTGGAAAGACCAAAAGAAAGGAGGCTGATCAAAACTGCAGCAAACAAAATAAAATATTTCTTCTTCAGTATGTATGCATTTGTTTATTTATTAGATTTATATCCTGCCCTTCTTCCAATAGGAGCCCTGGGCGGCTTGACACAAGCACCCATCCCTTTTCTCTGATGCACATACAGGAAACAAATATGTACAAACATGCTGTCTGTCTCATGGATATACTTAAAACAAGCATGAAGAAACAGCCTTTTTATTATTTAAATGTTTAAAAGTGGAAACATTTCACTCCTCTCTACTCGCATTCCCACAGTAACAACCACAATGTGATTCTTGCTGCCAACCTCAAAACTGTCTTGGAATTTATTTAACAAGCTCCCATCCCGCTTAAACCATGCACGGGGGGGCTATTTTATTTGCTTATATGATGGCATCACTGTGCCTAGTGCTTTACAGGGTACAAGAAGAGAGGTCCCTGCCCCCAGGAGCTTCCAATCTAAAACTTCCATGGGGGCAGGGGAAGTAGAAAGTGGCCCACGGAGGGTTACTTACAGCAGGGCATGGGAACTTGCGGGGGGGGGGAGATTGGCAAACTGTGAAGAGTGAAAGCCCTCTGCACTCGTTCAGTCTCAAACGGGGGCGCTCACCAGTGTTGTTTATGAGAAGAAGCCACTGGAGCATGCACTGCAGCCCCTCATCCAAGGCCAGGTTGGCAGGCAGGCCCTGCACACACAGCGCTGGGCAGGCGGCATGCAGCTCGCCCTCCAGCTTGCCCAGGGCATCGGCCGAGCATGCCACCAGCAGCAGGACCGAGCCCGGCGCCAGCCGTGGGGCTAGCAGGCATGCCAGACTCTGGCCCAAGCCCCATGAGGCACCTGTCACGATGCACACGGCTTGGTCCAGGCCATCACCACCCGGCTTGGCCTCCATAGCTGCACGTCCGGCTTCATAATGAACACTCCATCTTAGGGTTGCCAGGTCAGAAGCATCCCAAAACCTGAGATTTTAGGGGTGGGCCCAAGTGATGTCATGGGGGCAGGCCTGAGTGATGTCACAGGGCAGGCCTGAGTGATGTCATTAAGCATGATACATTAAGCATCAATCACGGTTTTAATGTGGCTGCTCCAAACTTCTTTACAGATTTGACCCTTCACTTCAGAAAGAGGTCTGAGAAATGAGTAAGAGTAAGAAGATTCTCTACCCTTTCTGTCTACCCTGTGGGCTGCTATAAACTCACTTTGACAGCCAACCCAATTCCAGTGAGCAATAATGGACAGAGAAAAAACATAGGTAGCAGCTTGGGAACAACAACTGCAGCCACACTTTCAAATATGTGAATTCTCTTTTACCACTATTGGGCAAGAAACAAACTGCCATGCAACCAACAAGGTGCATCATCAATAGGTTTTAGGGGGTTGAGCTGAGCACATGCAACCACTGCTGTTGCTTCTGTGGATGTAAGGGAGTGAGGTTAAAGGTAAATGAAATGCAAACAGAAAATGAAAAACAAAATACTGTGATGCTTTCCTAAATGCAATACCATACCAACCACAACAAGATCCCTATGAGTAAGGCAGAAAACTCAGCATCCCACAACCAGTCAGGATTCCTAACCAAAACACAAAACTAAAAAAAATACTTGCAGCCAGTCAGTTCAAAGGAAGAGTATTTGGAGCAGACCATTACCTGGGAACCATACAGCAGTTGGGAGATGACTTTTGCCACAAAGACTTGTATAGCAGAGGGGACATATTGCCCTCCCTTCGTGTAAAAAAATGAGAGGAGAGCCTTAGAGTTCCTCTGTGCGTTGGTAATGGCGTTCTTAGTGTGAAGATACCATGTTCCGGAAGAGTGGAAGGTCACTCCCAGATACCGATACGAGGGTACTTGTTCAATTGGAAGGCCATTCAGGTGCCAACAGTGCTTCCTCTTTTTCCTAGTGAACACCTTCGTCTTGTCCTGGTTGATGACTAACGGTTCCACTGTGGTCAGCGAGTGCTTTCAACAATTGTCAGAGGCCGATACTAGATAGCGAAATAAGAACTGCGTCATCAGCGTACAATAGAATAGACACTGGTTTATTCGAAAGAGTAGGCGGGTGGGATGAAACCTGCGCCAAGTGACCAACCAGAGAGTTTATATAGAAGTTGAACAGGGTGGGAGCTAATACGCAGCCCTGCTTGATGCCCTTGAAGGTGGCAATAGACCTAGTCAGATGGCCGGCCTTGTTGCACCTGATGCGCAATGTGGTGTTTTCGTGGAGGCACTGTATGAGAGCTAAAAGTCATCTGTCAATATTGGTGATCTGAAATTTTTCCCATAGCTTATCTCTGGGAATGAGATCGAAAGCTGACTTGAAGTCTATAAAGGCTGTGTAGAGGCATCCCCCCTTTTTAGATGAATATTTTTCCACAAGATGTTGGAGCATCAGCACATGGTCCATGGTGGAGCGCTCCGCTCTGAAGCCAGCTTGTTCTTCCACCAATATGTTTTCCTGGTCCAGTCAGCTTTGCAGTTTTTCAAGTAGATGGGAAGCATACAATTTGCTAACGATGTTTAATAAGCTAATAGGTCTATAATTAGCTGGATCTGATCAGCTGCTTTTTTTGAAGATTGGGATAATAATAGCTAAACCCCAATCTTCGGGAATGCAGGCAGTATGGTCGATACTCGTGAAAAGGGCTGCCAGGACCGGGGCCCACCAGTCAATGTTGGATTTGAGTATTTCAGGAGAAATGTTGTCGGGCCCAGGAGACTTACCAGGCTTCAGTTTCGTAATTAATGTGGAAACTTCCTTGACTGACACTGGAGGCCATTCGGGGAGATCCTTTAGCGAGTACTCAACATGTTGGGTTCGATTCTGACCCCTTGAGTAGATATTATAAAAGTGCAGTTCCCAGGATTGCACAGACATGTGATAGTCCAGGCTATTGGATGGTCTGGGCCTGCATCTTTAGCCCTTGAGGCTTGAATTAGGGATTGCCAGATCTGGAACTGGGCCAATCTTTTCTTTGTCTTGATTAATAGTTTGTATCTCTTCTTCAGTGCTAAGCATTCAATGGGGAGTGCCGGGAGTTCCTCATCCCTGTAAGCTCTATATTTAGTGATTAGAAGTTTTTTCAGGTCAAGGCATTCTCGGTCAAACCAAGGTTTAGAGTTGTATAGACAGGTACGTGGCCTTGCCTTAGACTTGGCAATTAGACATTTTTGAAGATTAGCAATCAAAACTTGATACGCCACAAGTAAAGGTTCCCCAGGAGCCGACGCCAGGATAGTCTCCTGCTGATGAAGGCATCTAGGTGAGTAAGTGTTCCTTTAAGTTCCATCTCAGTTTTAGTTGACCATTTGGCATGCACAAAACTTGGTGCATTATCTAGTTCCACAGCAGGGAGCCAGTCGGCATGGGGAAACACATTGCCACAGCACAAGGATAGGATCAATGGAAGATGGTCACTTTCCATACGATTGCCTACCAAGCAATTGGATACTGCACTTAGAAGATCAGAAGATACAATAAAAAGTCTATAGCAGATGCACCAGATCTAGAGAGATAAGGGGAACTCGCCACTTCTATCGCCATCACCTGAGCTGTTCACCATGGCCAAGTTCATACTATGTAACATTTGAAGTAAACAGTAACCAGCAAAGTTACATCCTAAATCTTTTGATTGTCTGGCCGGAAGATTGAGCGCCTCATCTGCAGGAGGTGGAATGTCATGGAAATAGGCGTATAATGCTCTGTCGTTTGGACCAATTCTGGCGTTAAAATCGCCAGCAATCAACACCATGGCTTCTGGGAATAGCGAGGACAGACTGGAAATATAGCACTGTAGCTTCTGGCTGATAACTTTTACCATAGTTTTCTGGTGAAGCGGGGGCAAGTAAACATTTATAAGTAAGAGCCTAGCCCAATTAGATCCAATACATAATGACATGGCTAGCCCAGGAAGAGGAGTTAGTCTGTTGATAGTGGCACAAAGATTTGTGGCAACCAGCACAGAGATGCCACCTTTAGGCCCACCCCCTTTATCACTAGGCATTGCCTCCAGGGAATAAGCGGAGAAGCCATCCAGTTCACATTGTTCTCTGGCCCACGTCTCCTGTAGGAGAATGATATCATGTCCATTCAGAAAGTCTAAAAAGGAGGGATCCATGGCTTTGTTCCTCCTTCCGGCGTTGTTCCAAGACAAAATTGAAAGCCGGGGAGTGAAAGAGCTCGTGGTGCATCAAGCTGACCTAGTTTGGGTCTTGTTGATTAAATGAGCAGTTGGTGCATTGTGAGAAATGTGACATTGCCAACATGTCACTCCACTGCTGAAAAAATTGCACTAGCTGCTCATTTGCTACCGGGCCAAGTTCAAGGTTCTAGTTTTGGTGTACAAAGCCCTATGTAGCTTGGGACCAGGATACCTGAAAGACTGTCTTGTCCCTTATATACCCAAGTCGATCACTGCACTTTGCAGGTGAGGCCTCCTGCAGATATCATCTTATCAGGAGGTTCATTCTGCACAACATAGGAAATGGGCCTTTAGTGTAGTGGCCCCTACCCTGTGGAATTCCCTCTCCTTATATATTAGACAGGTGCTGTCTCTGTTATCTTTTTGGCGCCTACTGAAGACCTTCTTCTTTCAACAAGCCTTTTAATTTGTAACCTTATCCCAGTCTGTGTCAGAATTGCTTTTTAATATGTTTTTAAACCTTCCTTTTTAATAAAGATTTTTTAAACCTTTTTTTAAAAAGATGATTTTAAACCTTTTTTAAAAAAGATGATTTTAAACCTTTTTTAAAAAATGTTTTAAAGATGTTTTGTTTAATATATATTTCAGGTCTGTTTTTATTATGTTTTCGAGTGTTTTTAGTGCTTTTGTTTGCCACCCTGGGATCCTACTGGGAGGAAAGGCAGGATATAATAAATAAAGTTAATCCTGCCTCCTCCATCTGAGATGCTTTCAGAAAACCTTCCTGATGCATCAGGTATCAGATTGCTGGATTAGCAACCCTGCCAAATGCATGATTTGAATGGAAATTTCCAGGTTTGATCTCTGGTGTCTTTATTTAAAAGTATCAGGTAACAGTAGGTCTGAGCTGAAATTTTCCATGTAAAGAATTTTCTAACAAGTTTTCTATTTTGAGCTCCTCCTCAGCCGTTAGAGAATTGTGGTCCTCCTCTGGAGAATTTGGCAAAACGGTCTCCCCTAATTTTGCAGTGTGAGAATATGGTAGAGAATGTTGTTGGACGAAGCTGTGTACTTGTCCTTGACTTCTTCCTGTTCTCTTCTCTTTTAGCCCACTGGTTCCTTCATTCACCAGTATGAACTAACAGCAACTTAATTCAACATGATGCAAGTCAACATTTCTCAGAAGAGTTTCCTAAGAGAAACTGTTTGAGAATTTTCAGCTGTCTGTGGAAGAATATTTGGCAAAATCCTCTCTCCCCAATTTTGCTACCCACATATAGCATAGAAATTTTTAGGAGGCCATTTTTGCTTGGCCCTATTTAGTTATGGTAAAGAAATTTCCTCTGTGGACATAGACTATGGTCTACTGGGCAATCAAATAATGTTGTAACCACATGAATCTGATTCCTTAGATTTCTACTGATTCAGTTTGGCAGCCTGTCAAAGTTAAAGTAGAGTCTAAATAAGATTTGGGCAAAATATATATCCACTTCCTTGTGACCATCTTTCTGATAATATTATGTTGCTAGAAACCACTTCACCTCCTTTCAGATGGACTCCACATAATTTGCTGGTTAATGTGGTACAAATTCATGCTTATGAAAGGAAATATAAAGGATTAGGGGCTCTGCCTCTGCTCGCGTATCCCCCCTTTCCCCCATGGGTTGCCAAAGCTTCCCCTTCCCCCCATGGGTTGCTAATGCACCTGAAGGGCTTGAAACTTCCCCCACCCCTCCTGTGGGTCACTGAACCTCCTCCCTTCCCGCAGATTGTTGAACCTCCGCCGCCACTCCTACAGGTTTCTGAACCTTTCCCTCCCCTCCCCATGGGCCTCTGAAGCAGGATCTATGTAACGTTTTCTACCCACATGGGTGGCTTTGACTTGATAGACAATAACTTAGAAAGTCGAGTAACAGAAGCATGCAGGTAGGTGATTAACCCTCAGCATGGGAGGAGCTATGGAGGTGGCAGCAAATCACACTCCAAGAGGAAAGTGTAAAGAGGATGAAAATTAGAAATATGTAAAAATCTTCATAGATCTCTAATATGGGACTTGCATTTTTAAATGTATTCCTTATAGACAGTTATTGCACCAGTATAAAGTATCTGGTGGGTGCTTGTGATATCAAGGAACTGGGAATGTTGTAATTATGGGAAATAAGACAGTTTATCTGCACATGAATGATCAAATATACATATTAAGCATGGCCAACTATGAGATCAGCACATCTGTTTACAATGTGGTACTCTATTTCCTATTATATTTGCAGTCTAGGGATAGTTTTTAGGGTCCAGGAAAACAGATATTGGTTGTTACTTCAGTGAAATTGCCATTAAGTCATACTGAGTTCATTGCACAGGGCAGGGTATAACTATAATAAATGTTAAGAAAATGCTATGCATATTGTAGAATAGAAAATTATAACAAGCAAAGACAAGATTGGTTTAAATTTTTTTTTAAAATGTGACAGACTTAATAGAGACACTTTCCAGAAAGAAGGTTATGTGGAAATCTTTGGGACTTGCTTTCAAGTTAATGGGATTAAGAAGGACTGATGTTCAATAGGACTGAGTCATCATAGATCCAACAAGAACTGTGAATTAGCTAACCTCGTTTGAGGATTAGGCCAACGGTAGCCTAAGAAACCTTTTGTGTGACTTTTTCAAAATCTATATTTATATCTGAACCACACAAATGGCCATAAATGAAAAGAATTCCCGGGATCTCTCTCTCAAATAAAAAGAGAGATTGTAATACATTCAGAAAACATGCAGAGGGTAAAGGATCAAGTTGAATGTGACACTGCCTCATGCTGTATAATAGTACTCTGTCGTCATCTCACACAATGCTCACTTTGATGTGCAGCTCATAAAATGCTGCTTTACAAATGGAGCACCTCCTTAGTTATTTTCCAATTGATTTGATTTCCTCAATAGCAGTAAGTATATAGAGGCCTAACAAGTGATAATTAATATATTCAAGACACTCAGTTTTGTGACAGGCTAGCATGAGAGTGACAGCAAGGGGGGAAGAAACAATAAAAATTGGATGCTGGAAGCGACAATTTCCATTTAAAGTAACTTGCAACTCTTCAGCTCTTGCCTTGTGCATTATGTGACAGCAAGAAGCTATTTTGTGTTAAACAAAAAGAGAGACTGGAATTGGGGGTGGGGAATACTAAATCACAATAAACATTAACTATATTTAAAAATAGTAAAATAATAAAGACCTCCAGCCAACGGTTTGTCTGTTTCCCCCCCTAAATCTCTATGCAAAATTTACTCCCCCCCACACACACACTGCCTTTGGGACATTGCTGGTGTCTTTTCTTCCTGGCACAACCTTTGCTGTAATCCCCACCTTAGGATGGCGCAGAAGTCTGGTCAGTTCTCCTTTAAAGGTAAACTTACCATGTTCACACTTTTTGAAACAATATGCAAACCAACATGCAGCCATCCTTCAAAATTCACACTTCTCCAAATTTAGAATGCAGTTCTCCCACCAAATAATGTATAGAAAAATGCACATATCAAGGTAAAATGTGTTCAAAAATGCAATTGTTAGTGACAATAAGACATAGAACTGCATTACATTAGGAGAAGTTGCTTTGCAAAAATGTGTGTATTAGGCAAAATTGCATCAAAAAATGTGTATTTTGGGAGTCATTCACACAAAACTGCTGATGAATTTTCCTGAGGGCTTTTTTAAAAAAAATTGCAAACTCGTGGAAATGCGGAGAACTGAGCTTAAGATTGGAAAAAAGAAACCTCTAAACCCACCAGCAGCCTCGAAATAGCCCTTGCCCACACAATTCATGCTAACTGAAGAAAGCTTCCTGTTCCAAGCTTCTGCATAAGATTTTTCACCAATTCCTTTCATGCCAAGATGTGGTGAAGGCTTTACAAGAGGACCGCCCAAATCATGGAGGATAGGCTACTAGCCATGATGACAATCTGCCTCTGAATTCCAGGAACAACTTCAGGGAAAGTCTCTATTTATTTTATCTTACGTATTTTTCACAACATTTTTATATCGCCCACTAACAAAAATTGTCTGGGCAGTTTTTTTTAAAAAAAATTCAGTGTAATATTCAGGACAGCACCAGAATAAAACTAAAGTAAAACCAGCAACAGAAAAAAACCCAGCAGTGCCACAAAAATCTGCAAAGCCTAAAACATGTTTAAAGCTGGAATGCCTTAAAAAATAGAAAGGGTTTTACTTGGTGCCCCTCGCCCCACATGGTAGGGGCCAGGTGAGGTTTCCTGGGGAGGATGTAGGGATGGGGGAGGATATCCGCTAAATCAGACTTAGTACTGGATTTTGACTGAACTTAACAGTCCACTATCTTTTTGGTCTGGCACTGATTTCTTGTGCTGGGCTGTGGCTGTAATCAGCATGGATTTTTAATTCCACCCCCCCTGATTTTATGTAATTATCTTTGTAATTTCCTCTAAGTTGATGCATTTCTAACAGTGTATAGGTGTGATAAATAGGAAAAAATAAACCACATGAAACACCATGATCATTTATATAAGCATTTACATTAAAAATTATGTTATGTTAAAATTATGTTAAAAATATTTTCTTAACCAAAAAACCCCAAAACAAAACAGTGGATCAAATCGGCAAGTACCAAAGCAAGCGGGAACAAAAAAGGGCAGATTGGGATCAAATGACGAACTATTAGAATACAAATGGATCAGAACTAGGCAGAGAACCCCATCCCTAGAAGGATGCTCCACAACCACTTGAAAGACCCCCCTTTTTTGTATGGCCTTTATGCCCAGCCTGTGAGCTTCCCAAAGGCATCTGGTTGGCAACAATAGGAAGCAGCATGCTGGGACTAGATGGATCTTTGGTCTGATCAAGAAGGGCTCTTCTTATGTTCTGAGCTCCCTCCATGCCTCTTCTACCTGCTTCACTTCAGTATTTGGCTTCCTCTACTCATTCTTCTCTCAGGTACATGCTTCTGAGCTCATTACTTACTCTGTTCTTCTCCGTCCTTAATCCTAGAGTCATCTGCTTCTGTGATCCCTGTTCCCAAGTTCCCTCCTAATTCCTGTTGGTCTCAAGCCTCCCTGTTTTTTTCTCATTCAAACTGATCTTTCACTTCCCTCACAGAAGTGACACTGTTTGCAATCCATTCTCAACACCTTCATTCACTGTGAAAAGTTAGTAAATATTCTGCAACTCCACAGCAACACGTTGCTGGGGCAGAGGTTACAGGTGATAGCAAAATAGCAAATTTTTATCTGTGCCCAATCGGACCACCTCATAGACCTCATATCCATTCCCCTGTTGAGAGAGATGAGGTTGCTGACTCAGAAGTGATGTCCTGCATCTGTTTTTGCCTGGACAGTAATGCTGCCCAATAGATTTATTTCCTTTTCGGCTAGGAGACGCACTAAACAGCTTCTGCAACCTGACTAGGCAACTTTCTCAACCTGGGACTGGATCCTCCTTGGCCCCATGTGAGTGTATGTGTGTGTGAGATATATATATATATATATATTTGTGTGTGTGTGTGTGAGAGAGAGAGAGAGAGAGAGATTTGACACAAAGAAATTAAAAGAAAAATATTCAAGAACATCTAGGAAGTGAAAGCCAGTGGATTTGTATGTTAGTCCAAGTCAGAGGTGCAAATTGGGTCAGAAAACACAAAGGCTAAATTTCTCATTCATTCCTGGTGTGTACTGCATGAAGATTACAAATAAGAGCCTAAGGCATAATTTAAGTGCAAATAAGAAACCTGGGCACCTGGTGCCTTCTTTGTAGCTTTTAGTGTGCCAATTCTATATTCTATCTGTTTTAACAGCAGTTTTTAACGTTGTATTTTTAAAATAGTTGTATCCCACTCTGTGAGATATTTTTGACTGCCAGAACTCCCACAATGGTTGAAGCAAACTGGCGTTCATCTTTAGTGGAGGCTTGCCTTCTCAACATGGAAAAGAAGCAGCAGCACAAACTATAAAGAAAACTTGAACTATAGACACAGTTCAATTGCCAGTGGTTCCTCTGGGTTTATTTATTTATACAATTACTTACCCACCCTTCACCTTCACCATAGAGAGGATCCCAGGAAGGGCTTACAACACTATAATATACAACGATAAAAACACATAAAACCTTTCCAGCCCTTACAGAACAGTGTAAATTCAGCAAAAGAGTCCCACAAAGCAAAATAGCTTCACTGTCAAAGGCCACAGCAAAGAGAGGCATCTTCAGCATATGGTGGAAGCTGAATAATGATGGTGAGGAAGGGAATTCCACAATTAGGGGCTGCCACAGAGAAAGCGCTCTCCCAGCATTCCCTACAATTCCCTATAATTCTGAGGATGATGGAACTGCCAAGAGAGCCCCCCTCTGCAGCCAAGAAGGTCAGTAGGGATGGAGGCAGACTTTCAGATATTTGGAGCCTAAGTTTATCAAGTGTGCTATTTAGCAACACTCTATACATGTTCACTTGGGATTTCACAGCTTTGGAAAGTTTATTAGCAGGAACAAGTAGATTTCTCCTTTCTGTTACTTTTCCATTGGGCCAATCTGCCTTGCATACCACTCTGCCTTCTGACTAAATATGAAGGATTTCTAGAATTAATTCTGGAATTCATGAATGCATGGTCCTCCTTGCAGGCTTTCCCATAGGCATCTGGCTGGTCACTGTGAGAACAGGGTGCTGCACTAGATGGGCCATTGACCTGATCCAGCAGGCTGTTCTTATGGTTTGCAACTGGCAATGCACTGTGTGGAAGGCTGCTTCTTCTGTTGTGGGATAGCAGAGAAGAATAAAAATCCATGCCAAATATGTGGAGCCAGCTGCTCACTCTCTGTATTGTGACTCATAACTTTGTGTAGAACAGAGGTGGGCCAACAAGGGAGTGTCTTGTAGATCCCACATGTGTCCCCCAAAACATTTCAGTTTTTTATCAGAATGCTGAAAATGCCAGCTTGGATTTAACACAACCACAAACAGTGTCTCATTGAGCCATCTTGACAGCTCAAATCAGGAGCTATTTAAATTAGCTCCTCAGTTACAAAGGTGTGAGATCTTAAATGAAGAGGATGTTTAAAGTTAAGAGATGTGAAAAGGCATCAGAGTGGGCTACAAATCATTTGAGGAACATTACATTTGTCAGCTTGATGTTTGCTTCTTTTCTTATTCTTCTGAATGTCACAAAAGAAAGCATAAAGTGCGAGTCTAAAAAGGCAGCATGCATAATGATTACGCAATTTTGCAATCACAGGCTGTATTGGCTGCATCCATAGCTCCTTTAATGGGAATTTTACCACCAGCATATTTTTAAAATAATATTGCACTCTAAAGAAACCCAACATAGAGTATAAAGTGTGTCTATAAGGAAAGACTACAAGCAGTAGCAAAATCCCTATTCTCTAAAGTGTGCTTTTATGAAGAGCTGTGGTTTAAAACCCAAGCATAAAGAAAAAATAAACATTAGGTGATAGAACCTTGATTCATATTTGCAGTAAACCTTTTAATCAATTTTTTTCAACAATAAGCCATGTACTTTAATTGGTGTCATTCGGTGTGAAGATCTATATCAGTCCCAAAAGAGATTTACAACGGGGGGCGGGGGTACAGGCAAGAAAAGAGTAACACACCCAGACAAGTTATTCATTTGATGCATCTGATCCAGCCACCAAAATGACAAGCTAACATCATGAGCTACATTGCATCTACAGATCAAAATGCAAAACGTGAAGGATTTTGCCAGGTTTATTTGATTAACTGCACAACAAATCTCTCCCTCCACGAGAGCTGGAGCTATGCAAGCAATACTAATCTTTTATTCAGCAGAACAAAATCCATTTATTTTATGCATGGCAAAATCTTAGAGCCAAACCCGCTTGCTTTTCTTATGCAAGATGCCCCATCAGGCTCAAGGTGTTTAGTGGAACTTCTGTGTCTTGTTGAGATTGTTTTTATTAGTGCTGCAGATAATTTGCCAGTACAACACAGAAGGGTTGGGTAAGAAGTCAAAAAGTTGGCACAAAACTCATTGGAGGATTACAAGAGAATTAGACATGCATTGCAAAGCAAGATCGAACAAGCAGGAAAGTAAGGCAGAGGAGGGATAGGAAACAAAAGCTCCTGCACTGCATTTTGTTCATATTCACCTATTCACAGTCTATGATATTATGGGTGATGATCAACTGGTGGACTAAGAGCAACACAAGTGAGTGAATAATTGTGCAGCGCACTCAGGGAAATATTTTGGGGCATAGGTCCAGAATCCTACTCAGCAGAATGAGGATATGTATGTGGGTATAGTTCAGCAGGACTGGCTTACCATATTTTGAAGACCATCTAAACAGCTCTCCTGAAAGACGATTGAAGGCCAGAGCCTAAAATCAGAGCTTGGAAGATTACTTTTAGAAAGTAATAAATTACCGTTACAGTTACATGGCCCCCCAAAAGTAGTAATTACTGTTACAATTACAATTGCTCTGAAGGTAACTGGTTAATTTACTTTTACTCAAAAGTAATTGCTACAATTACATTTTAGTTACTTTTTTTTTAATTGCCTACAAGGTGCTGGCCTTCGCTGCTGCACATCTGAGTAGCCTAAAAAACAACATTAAAAATAAGCACACACACACAGAGGGTAGTAGAATATTTTTTTTATCATCCATAAGATTAACAGAATGGCATAACAGAATCTCACATCCCCTCACCTAACCCTCAGCAATGATGATACCCCAACACACATATTTTTGTGTATATATATATATATATATTGCCTCTAGCTCTTTTCTCCTTCCACTCCTGTCAATTTTTAAACAATTGTTTTCTCCACCCCGTCTCGTCCTCCACCTCCTCCCTTGTCGCCTCCTAAGCACTCATAGAGCATGAAGGAAGAACAATGCTGCACAGAAGCCCAATTTGAAGCACATGATTTTTATTCACAAATCAGAGCAGAAGACTTCCCCTGCTCCCCCCCAAGTAATGTGCAAAAGTAATGCTGGAAACATTACAATTACTCTTCAAAAGTAATGAAGTTACTACTCGTTCTATTACCAGCAAAATGTAATGAAGTTACCCACTCATTACTCAAAAAAGTAATAAATTACAAGTAATTTGTTACTTGTAACTAGTTACTTCCAAGCTCTGCCTAAAATTGCATCATTGCAAGTGAGTTATGTCTGTACCTAATGTGGGTCAAAGCAGCAGCATTACCACCATATTTTTGCTTGCTGTTTAGGGTTGAGAGAGTATGCCGATTCAAAGGATCAGAGGCCTACGTACAACTTGTGAGCATTTCAGCAGGTACAGTTTTCCCCCCATCGCTTGATAAGCTACACCTGCTAAGATTTCCTCTTTAGCTCAACCATACTTTAAATACAGATGCTCAGTCTTCCTTTGCATCTGGTCTAGGGATGGCAGGATCCCTCAGTTTCTCATTGTTCCAACCATAAATTCAGTTCCTCATTTCTGCAGCAATGTGCAATTTTTTAAAAAATCATGAAAATTCTCCAGCATTTTATTGAGAATGTATCCTACTAAACACATTTTTGTATGCAGTTTTGACTAATGTACACATTTTTGCAAGCAATTTCTCCTAAGCTAATGCATTTTGGTGTTATTTTTACTAATATATCCATTTTTATGCACACTTTACCTTAATATATGCAGTTTTGCAAACATTGCTTAGCTGGAGAAGTGCATCGCAAAACTCGGGTAAGTGAGAATTTCTGACTGTGTCTCGGTTTTTGTTTTAGAAAGTGTGGATTTGATAAAAGGAGTTTGACTCTTTTACCAAGGTCTATGGAATAGAGCAATTCAGTTCGATTCTACCTTAATGCCCGGATCCTTTCAGAAGCAGGCAAGTTACTGGTCCTGGGAGCCCTAAACCATCTATTATTAAATGAATTATGTCAGAGAAGGGGGGGAAATATAGGAATGTCCAGTTATCTCAGGTTTGCAGATGGCCACCCCTGCATATATTATCCCTCCATGCAGAGCATGGCATTTCATTTGAATGTTTTATAGACACTGTTGGTCCTGCTGATATTGGTAGCATTTATTACTTTTTTTTTAACAGCTCTGCTTGTGAGGAGCCCTAGCTCAGCAACATTTTGAATTAGATACCTCATTGAAGAAAGGACAAATACTTTGTTTTCTTACCTTAGAAGTATTATCCAATATTTGCCCAGTGCTGTTGTGGAATTTAACATCTGTAAAAGTCTTCCAAGAAAAAAGTGGATGGGAATTTTTCAGGGATACTTTTAGAATAAGGACTATGACCTAAAACAGACATGTGAACCCTTTGCCCCCCTGCCAAATGCGGCTAAACTACAACTCCCATCAGCCCCAGCAAACATGGACAATGGTTAAGGATGACAGCAGTTGTAGTTCATTAATATCTGAAGGGCCAAAGGTTCCTACACCTTATCTAAAGAGCTACCTAGACCTACACAGGAACTTGCCTATTTTTTTGCCTCTTTTTTTCTGTGCCCAGCTATCCTTCATGCCGTATAACAAACTGTTTTGAAAATTTCCCTCAGTTTCAAAAGCTGTTTCAAGGAAAACAAGTGGGACAGCCTGATCTGTTTTAATTGTTTTTAACTTTGAATTTTAAACTGTTGTAACCTGCCCTGGGACCTTCTGGTGAAGGGCAGGGGATAAAATTGTTGTTCTTGTTGTTTTATTAATCCTAAGCATGTTTACTCAGAAGTACGTTCCACTGAGTTTAGTGAAACTTACACTGAAGTAAGAGGACATAGGACTGTAGTATAACATTCCCCTGGATTTGTTCCCCTGGAACACTGAGCACATTCACACCATACATTTATCCCACTATTATTCTACTTTAAACAGTCATAGCTATCCTGAAAGAATCTTGGGAAGTATAGTTTGCGACCCAGGGGTGAAATAAGACGCAGACACAATATGATGGGTTAAACAACGGGCCACTTTATTAAACCAAATTCATATTATGATAATGAACCTGCAAAGGGGAACATAAGTGCGGGATTCAACTGGTGAGTCAGGCAAAGCCTGCTTGCAGCTATTCGGGTGACCCAAGCCCCTGCCGGGCAAAGGGGTGCAATCTGTCAACCCCTTGCCCTGACCACACTCCAATTGTGCTTAGGGAGGCCAACCTGCGTCACCGCCCCCCGGTGCCCTGAAACTCCAGGTGGATGAGACCTGTTGGCCCCAAAGGCAACCCGCATCCTGCCCTCGGGCCGTAAAACCCGGAGCTGCAGGCCTCCGGAACTGCCTATCACCTCCAAAGGTGCCTAAAGGTGTCACCTAGCTGCCCTTCACCTTCAACCTTTCCCGCACTTCCTCAATAAAGCGACCATTAAGTATTAAATTCAAACAGCCAAATCAACCTAATAACCACAGAAAAAACACCTGTACTAACCCTGAATGCCCTTCCTGGTAACCACAGTATGGAGTAGGCAAAAGAAACTCGCCGGCTAAAACGCAGGCAAGCCAAAAATTCCTACTCGGCCCCAGAGGCGACCAAATGAATCACACTGCAGCAGAGGGAGGGTAGGGCGGGTGCCACAATTATGAAGAGGGAGAGGGGGCGGATAGCGTGAGCTTAAATAAGCTCGTATGCCCCGCCCCCTCTAGAAGCGCGCCGTGACTGCATCACCCCAGTCCGGCGCGCTTGCCCTCTCCAGACATGGAGGCTCAGGCTTCACCCGGGCCACCAACACGCCCCGCAACCCGGTAAGTCCCGGGTGCAAAGCGGGGTTGTGAAGGGTGCTGAGTGTTGTTAGGAGACCCCTATTCCCCTCACAGAACTACAGTACCAAGAGTTCTCTGGGGAAAAGGACTGACTGTTAAACTACTTGGGCATTTGCAGCTTTAATAATAATAATAATAATAATAATAATAATAAATTTAATTTCTTCGTGGCCTATCTGGCCAATGGCCACTCTGGGCGACTTACAAAATTGTTAAAATACAATTGATAAAATACAGTAATACAACATAAAAAATAACACATCTGCAGCAACAATATTAAAACTGGGCAGGAGGCATTTCAGTTATAACAATTAACCCTCCCCGGATACCCCGAAGGCCTGCTGAAAGAGCCAGGTCTTTAAGGCTTTCCGAAACACATTTAGGGAAGAGGCGTGCCAGAGATCTTGTGGGAGGGAGTTCCAAAGAGTGGGGGCCGCCACTGAGAACGCCCTCTCTCTTGTACCCGCCAATCTGGCTGTTTTTGTTGGCGGGATTGAGAGAAGGCCCTGTGTGGCCGATCTTGTCAGGCGGCATAATTGGTGGCGTTGAAGGCGCTCCGTAAGATAAACTGAGCCGGAACCGTGTAGGGATTTAAAGGTCAATACCAACACCTTGAATTGGGCTCGGAAAACAACTGGTAGCCAGTGTAGGTCGAACAACACTGGTGTGATGTGATCTCGGCGGCGACTATTCGTAAGTAGTCGAGCCGCCGCATTTTGTATCAGTTGTAATTTCTGGACCGTTTTCAAGGGTAACCCCACGTAGAGCGCATTGCAGTAGTCCAAACGAGAGGTGACCAGGGCGTGTACCACTAGTGGGAGCTGGTGAACAGGAAGGTAGGGTTGCAGCCTTCGTATGAGGTGTAGTTGGTACCAGGCTGCCCGGCTCACTGCCGAAATCTGAGCCTCCATGGACAGCATGGAATCAAGCACAACCCCAAGGCTGCAGACCTGGTCCTTTAGGGGTAAACTCACCCCATTGAACTTCAGGTCAATGTCGCCCAACCTTCTCTTGTCCCCCACAAGTAGTACCTCGGTCTTTATGAGGAGAATAGGAGTCTCTTAACAACCCAGTACCCTTCACAAATGACACCTCCCAGGATTCTTTGGTGGAAGCCATGACTGTTTAAAATGGAATAATAGTGGAATATATGTATGGTGTGAATGTGGCCTTATTCTGAAGTAGGAGGACAGTATGCAGCAGCTGTGAAAAAAGGCAAATTCCATGCTAGGGACTGTTAGGAAATGAAATGAAAATAAACTACAGATCTCATAATGCTGTTATACACATCTGTAGTGCAACCGCATTTGTAATACTGTGTACAATTCTGGTGGCCTCACCTAAAAAAATATTGTAGAGTTAGAAAAGATTCAGAAAAGGGCAACCGAAATAATCAAAGGGATGGAGCAATTTCCCTCATTTGGGCCTTTTTAATTTACAGTAAAGATGAGTAAGAGGTGACATAATAATGTATAAAATTATGCATGGTGTGGAGAAAGTGGACAGAGAAAAGATTTTCTCCCTCTCTCATAACACAAGAACTCGGACATCTGATGAAGCTGAAGGTTGGAAGATTCAGAACAGACAAAAGAAAGTATTTCTTAACACAGCACATAACTAAACAATAGGATTTGCAACCCCAAGAGGCAGTGATGGCCACCAACTCGGATGGCTTTAAAACAGGATTAGTAAAATTCATGGAGCATAAGGCTATCAGCAACTACTAGCCATGAGGTTATGTTCTACCTCCACTGCTGGAGGCAGCATGTTTTTGAATACCAGTTGCTGGAAACCACAGGGAGGAAAGTGCAGTTGCACTCAGGTCCTGCTTATGGGCTTCCCGTGGGCATCTGGCTGGCCACTCTGAGAACAGATTCTTGGACTAGATGGGCCACTGGCCTAATTCAGCAGGCACTTCTTATGTTCTTATAGGACTATAGCATAATGTCCCCCTGGACTCATTAGATATAGGTCAGGATGCCTCAGGGCGGTTGATTTACAATGTAAGGCTGTGGCCTGTAGGAGTTCTCTCTCGCTCATCAAGCACCCTGTCCATGTAACGACTGGCTTGGAGTGCCTCCACCTTGTGCTGGGTCAAGAAGACAGACTGGGAATCTTGTTGGTGTACCGACCACCCTGCTGCCCAACAGCTTCCCTAACTGAGCTGACAGAGGTAGTCTCGGAGGTTTTGTTGAAGTCCCCCAGACTATTGGTACTGGGGGACTTCAACATCCATGCCGAGGCTGCTTTATCTGGGGCGGCTCAGGACTTCATGGCCTCCATGGCAACCACGGGGCTGTCTCAATTTGCTACTGGCCCAACGCATGTGTTGGGACATACTCTTGATTTGATCTTTGCCACTGGACACGGAGATGGTGATCTGGAGGTGGGGAGTTTTTCATCGACCCCATTGTCATGGACAGATCACCGCTTGCTGAAGTTTAGGCTTACAGCCACCCTTTCCCTCCGCAAGGGTGGGGGACCTACTAAGTTGGTCCAACCTCGGAGACTAATGGATCTTCAGGGTTTTCAAAGGGCTCTGGGGGATTTTCCGGCTGATAAGACAGGCGGTCCTGTCGAAGCCTTGGTCACACTGTGGAATGCGGAAATGACCTGGGCTGTGGACACGATCGCTCCTGCGTGCCCTATCCCATGCAGAGCTCATGCAGCCCCGTGGTATACCCCGGAACTGAGAGCGATGAAGCAAGAGAGGAGAAGGCTCGAGTGCAGATGGAGGCGTACTCCTGATGGATGCAATTATGCCTTGGTAAGTGCCTCCACTAAGTTGTATACAGAAGCGGTGAGGGCAGCAAAAAAGCGACACTTCGCTGCCACCATTTAAATCACCCCTCAACCGTCCAGTGGAGCTTCTTAAAATTGTCCGAGGGCTTTTACACTCTAGTCCTCAGGATATTATAGAATCTTCGGAAACCCGCTGTAACGAGTTCGCTGGGCACTTCCAAGACAAAATCTCATGCATCCGCTGGGACTTAGACTCCAATGTTATGGCAGTTGAACCTAATGAGGTATCCGGAGCACGGTCTTGTCCTCATTTATTGGATGAGTTTCAGTTGGTACAGCTCGAGGACGTTGACAAGGTGCTTGGACTGGTGCGTGCAACCACTTCTGTACTGGATCCTTGCCCCTCTTGGCTAGTGAAAGCTGGCAGGACTGGAACAGCCGCCTGGGCCAGGGAAGTGATAAATGCCTCCTTGAGAGAGGGAGTGGTCCCTAGTTGTTTGAAAGAGGCGGTAGTGAGACCACTCCTGAAGAAACCTTCCCTGGATCCAGATAATTTGAACAACTATAGACCGGTAGCGAATGTTCCATTCCTGGGCAAGGTCTTAGAACGTGTGGTGGCCAGCCAGCTCCAGGTGCTCTTGGATGAAACCGATTATCTAGATCCGTTTCAATCCGGTTTTAGGCCCGGTTTTGGCACCGAAACAGCCTTGGTCGCCCTGTATGATGACCTATGTCGGGAGAGGGACAGGGAGAGTGTAACTCTGTTGATTCTCCTTGATCTCTCAGCGGCTTTTGATACCATTGACCATGGTATCCTTCTGGGGAGACTCACGGAGTTGGGAGTTGGAGGTACTGCTTGGCAGTGGCTCTGCTCCTACTTTGTGGACCGCCTCCAGAAGGTAGGGCTTGGGGAGTATTGTTTGATACCCTGGACTCTCCATTGTGGAGTCCCGCAGGGATCGGTTCTGTCCCCTATGCTTTTTAACATCTACATGAAGCCGCTGGGTGCGGTCATCAGGAGTTTTGGAGTGCGTTGTCACCAGTATGCTGATGACACGCAACTCTATTTCTCCTTTTCATCTTCATCAGGTGAGGCTGTTAATGTGCTGAACCGTTGCCTGGCCGCGATAATGGACTGGATGAGAGCTAATAAACTGAGGCTCAATCCTGACAAGACTGAGACGCTGTTGGTGAGTGCCTTCTTCGCCCAGATGGTGGATGTTCAACCTGTTCTGGATGGGGTTACACTCCCCCTGAAGGAACAGGTTCGTAGCTTGGGGGTTCTTTTCGATCCATTCCTGTCTCTCGAGGCTCAGGTGGCCTCGGTGGCACGGAATGCGTTCTACCACCTTCGCTTGGTAGCCGAGCTACGCCCCTATCTGGAAAGCGATGACCTCACTTCAGTCATGCGTGCTCTGGTAACCTCTAGATTGGATTACTGCAATGCGCTCTACGTGGGGCTGCCTTTGAAGACAGTTCGGAAACTACAGCTAGTGCAAAATGCAGCTGCTAGACTGTTGACGAGGACCAGGCAGTCCGCACATATAACACCTGTCCTGGCTCGTTTGCACTGGCTACCTATTTGTTTCCGGGCTAAATTCAAAGTGCTAGTTTTGACTTATAAGGACTTACACGGCGCGGGACCACAATACCTAGCGGAATGCCTCTCCCGATATGAACCTACCCGCTCACTACGTTCAACATCAAAGGCCCTCCTCCGAGTCCCGACCCACAGAGAGGCTCGGAGGGTTGTAACAAGATCCAGGGCCTTTTCAGTAGTGGCCCCTGAATTATGGAACAGTCTCCCCAATGAGGTACGCCTGGCGCCTACACTTTTATCTTTTCGGCGCCAGGTTAAAACGTTTTTATTCTCCCAGGCATTTTAACTTAATTTATTTTTTAGCTTTCAATTTATACCAGGCTGTTTTACTGTTTAATATGTATGCTTTTTACTGACCTTTGTAATTTTATTGTATTTTACTCTATGTTGTGCACCGCCCTGAGAGCCTTTTGGCTGTGGGCGGTATAGAAATCGAAATAAATAAATAAATAAATAAATATACAATGTAAGCCCTTTAGGATGATATTTCTTTTCCAAATATATGATGAAAGCCACTGATACTTCCCAACTCCATGATTCTGTGTGCATGACTGATCTATTCTCAGTTGCCTTCTCCATTCCTCCATTTCCCCATGACAATCTTAGTTATGGGGAAAACAATCTATAATTCAGCAGCAGTGAAGTCAATCCAATAGGGAGCCATGACATGCTTGTACCCATATTCCATACAGCAGTCACAATAGCAAGGAATGGCCTGCCTGGAAGAATAAAATTATTTCTCCAGAGAGACAAAATATTGCAATACACTTTCCTGTGTAACAAATGTGTATTTGTCGGATGAAAAAAAAAGATCAATTTGGCAAGAACACGTAAACGAATAAATGGTGGAGGCATTCTTAATCTTTATTATTCTCCTGTCCTAAAGCACTTTAATTCAGCTTTACACCTAAGAATGAATGGATTGCATTTGTGCCATTTTTATGCTAGGCTCTCAGTTTAGGCAGCTAAGAGCTTTTCTTTCTTTCACTGATTGATTAAAATGAATATGACGATAGTAATCACCATTAAATGTTCAATGTCCTCCATTTCCTGCACTTCTTCAGTATGACAAGTACTATGGCAAATGCCATCGCATGATAGATAGGAAGCATTTAATGGTAATCTAATGTTAGGTACACTACTTCCAAAGCCTCTATTGTGTTGATATCATTCTAAATGATAATCAATGGTAACTTAAATAGAAGTTATTGTACTTAAGGCATATAGGTATACATTAAGACCTGTGCATATTCATTATTCATCCTAGTTTACAAAAGCAAGCGTAGAAGAGAGATGACTACAAATCAGTTCTAGAAACTGTTGCATATATTCTGTCTTGGACACATCCATTCTCATTAGGAGGTTAGCTACTTAGAGAGTTTTAAGTGGATGAACTCTATAGTGGATGACTAATGGCAATGTGGACTTGTGATGTAGTTTACATCATGTGGGGGGAGTCGACTTCATCACCCTTTCACAGTTAATATTTCTTGTTGCCATGTACTTACTGAATATCAAGAATTTAATAAATACATGTAATACAGTTGGTGTCTGCTGGCTTCTGTTTTGCCACTGGGACAAGAAAAATACAACTGGACATCATTATTCTGTTGTACTATCCAGTTGTGCTGTGTTGAAGAGCACAATCCTAGATGCATCTACTCCAAAGTCCCTATTCAATGTCACTTACTCCCAGATACATTGATATAGGGGTGCAGGCTTTCTTGGTCTTGATCTCCCTGATTCACTGCTCCATAGACCTCTGCGGCACAGGTAGTGGTCCAGAATAATCACAGTTTCTCCAAGTGACTTCAGGGTTGGGGAAGGCTTTACAATGACACACTCAGCATCCCTAAGACTGAGATGAATACGGAAGCTTCTGCTTGTGCTGTTTATTTCTTTCAAATACATTTAAACAGATCATCCAGGGTGATTAAGAAAAACAAGAGCTCCATATGCTCAGTTACGGTTCACTCAGTATTGGATGGTATGGTGGAGGATTTAAAGAGAGGGTCAAGGGTAGATGTATCACTCTCAACGCATTTGCCCACCTTACAATTCGACACTAAGTTTAACAAGCTATAGGAAACAATGAAGTAATCACTTGTAGATGCTCCAAAACCAGATAGTACTATGAATTCACAGTTTCTATCTCCTTTTACTCCCCCATTCAGTAATACTAAATCTAGTCTATTTATCATCTGCATAAGACAAAGCCAGGCATAATTACACCCCTTGTCCTTGGAGTATCTAGCAGATAGTACATGATTCATCTCCAGACATTGGTGAAAATGAGAATACAGAGCTTCATCGTTTTGCCCTGTTCTGGCATTGAAATACCCAGCCACGATCACAAAAGCTTCTGGGCTACAAGTCCATAATTTAATTAATGTACTCTTCCAATCTTAACCACCTATGCTTAATTAGATGTTTTTGATGCAAGGGGGCAAATAAAGCTTTTTCAACAGTAGGCAATTCAGATGAAACTTGAACTTCAGGGAAGTCACAATAGCAGTTAGTCTAATAGTGTCAACCAACACACTTAGTCCTCCCTTTGGTCATCCTTCCCTGGAACTAGAGACTGCTTCAAGGGAATATGCCGCAAAGCCTTTCAAAACAAACTCCTCCCTAACCCAGGTTTCTTGCAATAATATATCATGTTTACTGATGAAGTCCAAAAAGGACGGATCTTGACCTTAGTTAACCATCCTACAATATTTGAAGACAGACATGTTAGTTGGGAATTTTCCTGATGCAACTTATGTTAGCCTGAAGTAAAAGGCACTATTCATATAACAGAGCTCTTAAAGGTAATTGTGATGTCCCTGTATTTTAATATCTGTAAATATGGTAAGTGCGGGTTTATTAAGCGATATATGGTAAATGACTGAGTGAGAGGGGGGAGTACATGGGCTAGAATGCTGGAGAATGTTGGATGATTATTGGCTGAGTGTTTGAATGGCTGAAGGTATAAATGAGAGGATGACAGCTGAGTTGGGGGAGTTGTTGGGGAGTTGTTGAGAGGAGTGATTGGCAGAGTTCTGAGGGAGGTTTGGATGATATTTGGCTGGTATTTAGGCAGAATATATAAGACTGGAAACATAAAGAGTGACACTATATGAAACCATACGCTTGTTGAACATTCCTAAAGTAATCTTGTTATTTCCTGGTGTTATCAAATAAATACTTTTATTGGTTTACCAAAAGCCTGATCCTTGGCTGGGGATTCACAGACCAGAAGGGAGGGCGGGGTAATTACCAAGGCTGAAGGGAAACAGTATCAAATAAATGGTGGCAGCGGTGAAGGGAGATATTGTAACATCGTCAAGTATCCATAGCAACCCAGGATTGTATGCATTATAGACAAAGATAAAAGGGGGGTTGTGGATGGCAAGGGCACCCAGACACAAAGTAACAATAAGCCATAGGGAGACTAAGGCGAAGTCTCTAGCAGTATTGTTTACAGGGAGTGGCTGGTGGTGCTGCCTAGCAGTGGGATCTTGTGAAATCTTGCTAGAGCATGTGAGAGAACAAATAAAAACCGAGATCCTGACAGGTGGTGGCCCTGGTGAGAGTATCACAGGTAGAGCCAGCTGGTGGGATCGTCACAGTAATCTTCTCTTTTAGCCCTATAATTAGATCTGCAGCACCCACAACTGACTGTTTTTTTTAGTAGCACATTGTATTCCATGGGTGCTTATCTGCAAACATTGAGGGGATTGATCTTTGGAGTCCATGCTTAAGTCCTGTTCTTTCACTAGAAATATCTGTATTTCTCACTTGGTCATGGCTTTTTCCCCTGTGCATCTCTAGTGCTTCCATCTCTTCCTCAATATATTCAATGACCTCCATAGATGGCCTCATCCTATTGATGTTAGAGATTATTAGACATACAATATTAGTTACTTGACCAGCTGGAATAACTGTTTGTGAGAATGTGTAACCCAGAACTGGTAGACTGAGATCTATTAGACTTCAGAAGAATGAAGTTAACTTAGAGAGAAGCCTAAATACTTCCCTATTTGTAAACTATGTCATTAAAATGAGTTCAGGTCAGAAAGTTGTCTAGTTCCATGGACGATATATCATAATGTTTGATAAGATGTCTCATATCTAGAGGTGGGTGAGAATTTCAATCCAGATCACATTGCAAGTCAGATTTATTATAACCACACTTCCCAAAACAAAATAAGAAGTGAAATACAGCCATCCTTCCAAATTCACACTTATTTGAATTTTTGCAATGCAGTTCTTCAACCAAACAAAGTTTATAAAAATACATACATTAGGGGAAAGTGTGCATAAAAATGAGTGAAAATAATATGAGTGAAAATAACATGCAAAATGCATTATATGATGGGAAATGGCTTGCATAAATGTGTACATTAGTCAAAATTCCCTACAAAAATGTGTTTATTAGGAGAAATTTGCACTAAAATGCTGGAGGATTTTCATGATCAATCACAAATTGCTGCAGAAATGTGGAGAACTGAAGTTAAGATTGGAAAAATGAGAACATCAAAACTGATGGATCCTTCCATCCCTATGTAATGTTTCAAGAAAAGTTTATCAAAACACAAACATTCAAACATAAAGTTATACATTCCTACCCCCATTACGTCAAAGGTTTGACTGTATTTAACTCTGTTTTGGATTGCATACAAGATCTGATTTGTTCTTAGCAGCGTATATACTTTTGGTAATATGTACTTTGGTGGTACTAAGAAACAAAATGAGAATGACTCCAGTGATAATAAAGTAGATGTCTATACAGAAGCCAAATGAAAATACACTCAATCAGCAATGCAGTGCATTGAGAATCTGAAAGATGATGGTCTCTTTATGAGGTTAAGGTCTTTGAAGAGAAAATGGTCTAAACAAATGAAGCTTCTCCCCTCCCTCTTTAAAGCATTTGCAATTGTTATTGTCTCAGTCATCCAATCTATCCTGAATAGTGAAGCATTTTGTTTTAATGCATAAAATGAGGATTTAGAAGCTATGCCTAATGGGAAATTACCCAATAAGCACCAAATCACAATATGCCTTTTTGTAAAACTCAGCACTGGAGCCCTGTTAATTTGTTTTTCAAAAATTAAATTTAGATTTATTGTTTTTGGGTGCCTACTTGCCAAATGCTGATAGCTGGTGGTTGTGTTTGAGTAGTGACTAAATTTGTTTGCACTATGGAAACTTTGCCTTTCAATTTGCTGTGGTGGACTCCCTCACTTTCCTTTTCAGAGGCATTGGCTTGGATTCTACCTGTTCATGAAGAAAAGAAATTTCCATTAAGGGTAGGGGAGTTGCACTTTCCTTCTGTGATTGAAAGCTTCTGTTTACAGAGAAAACAATTTAGGATTGAAGACAGTATAAGAGGGAGATTGCTTGTTTTGGATGGGATTGCACTCTCTGTGAAAGAACAGGTTCAGAGTTCGAGAGTGCTCCTAAATAAGAAAGCAGTCCTGGCCTGGGAGTAGCAGAGCTCCCACTGCATCCGAACTTACCTGCTACTTGCTCCAGCCAGGGTGGAAGATAGGAAGTATGTTTCTTGATTTTACTGTGCCAGCTGTTGACTGGTGCAGAAGAGATGCTTAGATAGGGTCCATCTCCAGTAGCCAGACCATATAAGGATCAGATTTTAAACTAAGCCAGAGGTGCTTGTAGAGCTCACTTCTCCTTTAAGATGGGCTTTTATGAGCTCCAGCTCTGAAAACTTCATCAGCATCTTTCTCAAAAATTATTGTTCTGTGGTAGAGAAGCATGCCCTTACATTCAACATACATATGAGACAATGTATGCAGGGGTGTAGTTGTGCAGGGTCTCAGGGTGTCTTAGTCCCCCTACCTTTTGGAGAGCTGGGTCCCTGCAGGGTCCTGCAGGGTCCCTATGTCTCCAGCATCCTACAAACCAATCAGCATGAAAAGGGAGTGTGTTGGTCACTGGGAAGAGTCTTCTAACATGCTTTCTTGTCCTTTCTTGCTGAGTGGAGCCAATCAGAGTGAAAGGAGCTGAGTCAGCCACTGAGAAGACTCTTTTCAGTAGTTAAGACTCCCCCGTTTCATGCTGATTGGCTCCTAGAGATGTCTGTTGTTGTGGGAGAAGGGATTAACAAGGATCTCTTTCTGAATCCAGGAGCAAAAAATGTTGTGTGTGTAGCTGTGACTATCATAAAGGGACCCTGCACATCTGAATTTACCACTACAGTACTGAATGTATGAGCTGGACTTGCCACACGTAGGCTGCATGTGGACTATGACCCAATTTGTGCAATTCTTTCCTCTCATATTAATCATATCTACAGTGCTGGTGCCAGGCTATTTTGCACCTTCGGCAAGGCTAACTACTTGCACCTCCCCCCAAAAAATTGCTAACTTCAATTTTCAAAAACAGATGTCTTGTAGAAAAAATGAAAAGCACAAAACTTGAAACTGCTAAATTTATTTTAAATTGCAAGAATAAGTAATACAGCAATCTTTGATTATCTTTCTCAAATACAAAATAAAATGTTTTAGCACACAAATCATTTTGAATAATCTTGTGAATTGTGATGTTAAAATTTAAGTCTCTTAAAAGTTTCAATTTCAGGCACATCAAAATCTCACTTTGCGTGCCTTTACCTTTGCAAATTTTGTCACTAATTCCTTCAGGTCAAGTGCTGATGCTTGGGCATGTTCAATTGATATAGTTGCCAAGCAAACTAGTCTCTTTTGCAACATTGTTGAGCGTATGTAAGTTTTTATAAGTTTGAGCTTTGAGAAACTGTTTTCACCACTTGCCACTGACACTGGAAGTATGAGAAGGATCCTTAGAGCAACAGAAACATTAGGCACATTATCCAAGAGTTTTTGTTGTAGTATGAAGAGAAGTACTCCTTGTGGCGGCATAGACTTTGGAAGTCTTCGAGCTATTGCTATAAGTTCACAGCACAGATCTTCAGCATCAGCATCTTTGTTTCCATTGTGCATCAATGATTTTTCCAGATTCTTGCAGGCCTTAAGTACATCTTCAGTAGATTTTTTGTTGATACTGTATACATCATACAGGAAGCCAAATAGGGAATTATATTATAGTTGTTGGAATCTCTCTTCAACAGATTGTATGGCCATGTCTAAGACAGCATAGTAGAAACCTACTCTGAATTTCTGCTTTGGATCTTGCCTCATACTCAAACTGCCGTTTCTTTCTCCTTTTTCTAACCTGTTCTGTCTCAAAGTTTGGTAGTATTTCTAGCTCCTTTGCAATCTCAGTAGCATCTATCAAAAGTTGTTGAAAACCCTCATCACACCTGCAGCCCACAAGGTAATTCTTCGTCACTTGCAATTGGCTTGTAGCTGAATTAAAATCAGCTTCCTTATTTTGTAGTAGCTTGCTTGTAAGATTGGCTTAAAAAAGGATATTCTACTATGTAACAAAGGATACCACAAACTTGAGCTTACAAATTGCATCAGCAAGGGCCTTAGCTTCAATTTGGGAAGTATTTCCAGATAAACCTTTTAGGCTTGTGTCATCAAAGATCTCTATTAAAGCATCATATATACTACCAAGATGATATCTCAGTGGTTTCGAAGCATCGATCTGACTCTCCCATCTTGTTTCACTCAATGGCTTAACAGTTACGCCTAAGTCTGATACATGGCTAGTTAGAATTTGCCAACGCTGAGTCGATGCAGAGAAATAATTATAGATCTGTTGAACCAAACTGAAGAAACTAGTTGCTTCCAGACAACACTTAGTGGCATCATTGACTACTAAGTTTAAAGAGGGTGTGTTGCAGGGCACAAAAAAGGCATGTGGGTTTATGTCCAGGGCTCTCTTTTGTACACCATTTTCTTTGCCTTTCATGTTACTCCCATTATCATAACCTTGGCCATGCAGATTCTCAATCCCATTTGCTCAAACTGTCCAAGAAGAGTTTCTGTCATAAAGGCACCTGTAGTCTCCTTTAGTGGAACAAATCCCAAGAAATGTTCTCTTATGATAACCTCAGGCTCAGACATCTCATTATCTGATGGTCTGATTACATCAACATAACGTACAATCATTGTCATTTGTTCAATATGACTAACATCAGGTGTGCAGTCCAGAATAATTGAGTGGTATTTGGCTGAGTTTGCATGTGCTAAAAGTTTCTGCTTTATAGCACCTGCTAGAAGCTGTAAGCTCATTTTGGATATCTTTTCCTAGGTAGTGAACCATTGTTTCTTGATCTTTAACTCTAAGCAAATGTTCATTCATGATAGGATCAAAAAGGGCTAGATACTCTACAAACTTCAAAAAATTTCCATTGCTAGCACCAGGTCTGATAGGTTTCTAAATGGTCAGTATTCCTCTCATGTGAAGACAGAATTGCTCCAATGTTCTTCCAGTCTTTTGAACCTATTTCTTGTAGGGTTGATGCACCATTTGTTTTGCTGAACAACTTACAGCAAAAACAAAAAACCACATCTTTTGTGGTTGAATATATCAACCATTGACAGCATACTTCTTCACCATTTGCTAGTCTCCTCTTGTAGTGTATAGGAGAAAATCTTCTGTTTTTTGAGTCTTGGAAAAATCATGTGATACAACCTGTTGTGGTCCATGTTGTATTATAAGCTGTCGCAAATTATCACTGCAATAGTTAGGCCAGTTAGCAGGCTCACTGTAATTCAAGTCAGGCACAATACCACCTTCTTTTGCAGACTTTGCAGTACTCTCACTTTTCTTGACATCCTCTTTTTCCTATGTGTGTTTTCCAGAAATATCTCCAATTTGTGAAACTTCTGTCTTAGAGTTTATATCACACTGTTACTCACTCGATGACGATTGACGACATGAGTCACATGATGTATTGTATCCAGCTGTAAACAACACATGTTGCCAACTAAGAATAAGAGATTTTTTTTCTTAGCCAAAAATATCACTAAATTTCAAAAATAAAAATACATATAAAAAGGATAAATAAAAAACAGAATATAGAAATTTTTCATAAGACTTTATAATTAATTATATTCCATAGCACTGTTGTGGTATTTATCTTAAAATAAAAAATATAAATTGTTGGTTGCATTTTCACAAGGGTTAAAAAAACTAATCTGTATAAAACTGTGCCCCTCAAAGTTCAGTACTGTGCCCCTCTGAGGTCTGCGCCCTAGGCAGCTGCCTAGTTGGCCTAATGATAGCACAGGCCCTGCATCTATATAACCCAAGTCTATGTATGGACAATCTGGCTTAAAAATGCCTTAGCAGAGTAGAGGAATACTTGTGTCTGCCTCTCCTCACCTGGCTGAGTTTACAAACAGGTCCCAGGACTACTTATTGCCAACATCAAACATGATTGCAAAGTCTGTGTGACATCAGTAAACTGCTGTTACAGGAATTTTTTTTTGAAAAAGTAAGTTAATAAAAAGGTGGGAGCTGAATAAAGAAATAACTGCTTATGCAAATGCATGCAAGATGAAAGTTAAAATAGATGTTGGTATAAAACATCTCAGGGTATTATTTTTATACTTGCAAAAGTGATAGGTACTATATAATCTGAGATTTCTGATGTGCTCTGGTGGTAGCATTAATTTTATGTTCCATCAAAAACACCTTTGAAAATGTCTGTTAAAATATTTAATTGCAATGTGCTTTTTCTTCTTTCCTTTGCACATACTGTTCTCGGAATCCAACCTGCAGCATTTATAACTTTGACAGCTGTCTAGGGAAGGGAGGCAATCAAGTGATGTAAAAGGGTAAATGCTAGTGACAGTTAAATCATTGAAAGCTTGGCTGTTTATTGATTAAATCAGTTATGTTTTGTTTAATTTGAAATTTGTAGGGACTTAAAGTGCACTGAAGTGCCTCCAAGCACCTGAGAACTCCAAGATCATGTTTACTTATTGAATACAAAGCTTTGTTCCCACTGGAGGGCACATGGCCACTACAGATTTAGCAAACACTTAATAATCATAGAGTTGGAGACCTGTAGGCCATCTAGCTTAACCCATTTGATGCAGGAAATCCAGAGCAATAGCATTCCCAGCCTCTGCTTGAAGACCTCCAACGAAGGAGCCCCTCCAGGTTATAGGCTGCCTTGTTGAACTGCTCTTACCATCAAGAAGGTTCTTCTAATGTTCAGTCAAAATCTATCCTCCTGTAATTTGAGACCATTAGATGTAGTCTTACCCTGTGGGGTAGTAGAGTAGGAAGAGTATGAGAGAGAAGACAGCATAGGGTTACTGTCTAAAGAGTCTAGATGGAAGGGAAGGTGTTTTTCATGCAAACAACTGATAACATTCCATCTTGTACTCACCCATTACAAATACAAGAGCCTTGCCCTCTTTGCCATCTCACCACATTACATAAGGCTGGAGGGTCTCTTTGAGAGCTTCAACCAACAGCATCCACATCAGGGGGCAGAGTGGCAGCATCACCTTCCTAGCATTGATGGTGCTGCCAGTCCCTGGAAAGAGGATGGAGCGGGGTGGTGAGGTCGGGGGGTTCTGGGCTGGTAGCATTGGGCTGCAGGATGCTGACACTGCCAGTGTGGAGCCCATGTTGGCAACCCGTATTGTAATCCTTACAATAACTCTATTAGATAAGTCAGTGTTATTCTTCATCTTGTTGATGTGGGTCCTGAGGCTAAGAGAGAGTGCCTTATTGAAGGCCACCTACTGAGTTTGTGGCAGAGGCGAGATTCAAGCTGAAGAATTCTTTATTAATTGCTCAGTCTCTTTAGTGACTATGCTACACCAGAGATGAGTCAAGGGGCTGGAGCCCTCCCTTCAACCTAACCTACTTACGCACACACACACACACACACACACACACACACACACACATACATTCATTATATGCATCTATCAGTAATGCCCAATAAGGAATCACTTTCTCAATGTAAAAAATAATCATGTTTTCATATAGCAAATACATTATTTGTAGATGATGATGATTACTGTCATTTACCAAAATTATCTCGTCCTTCATTTCTTCTTTTCTGAACTTAGGGGATTCTTGTAGAAGACTAAAAAAAGCACTCCTCACATTTCATTGAAAGTCTCTTTTAAAGTTTCTGAACAGGCATTTTGGTCTAATGATCTCTCATAACAAGGAGACATTGTACCACATTTACCTCTATATTTTGCATAGTACTGCTGCAGTAAAATGTCCTCTGTAGACCTTTTGGTTAATTAAGAGATGGAGAATAAAAATTCTACAGGAATGTAATGCTTCTCTAAGCTACCTATTTATATTCACAAAACAAGCATAGCTTACTTGAATGCATGCATTTCAAGATTTCAGTGGTTCTTTGTTTATGGCCCAGTGGTATCTGTACTGTCAAATTTCTAGCCTTGTCAGGGAAAAACAAATATTACTCCCTAGCCTCCTACAGCTTATCCAAGACATCCAAGAACTCAGGATAAATTGGCGGTGGTGGATGATAATGCATTATGAATTAGCAAAGACTGACATGCAGCAACTATGCTGTTTCTCTGGGACCTTACGAAACTGTGTTGTTAATTGGAATCACAAGTAGGGATGAAGTGAATATTTGGAAGGGGCACTCAAAAAGGGACAATCTCTGAATGAACATGGTAGTCCCAGTGTGAATTGTATACGCTGCCCCATAAGCATGGCCCAACTCAACTGCTATGATGGCCTCCGTTGCGGAAGGAATCTGCCCCTTCACCAAACTGAAAAAGTTGTACTCTGGGGAAGGTCTCAGGGATGCAGGAGATGAGGAGAGGTCCTTAGAAAGTATCATCTTCCTGCTGGACATTATGGGATTTGACTGGCAGAAGGAGAACAGGAACTAAACCAGGCTTTTTCAAATGCTGATGGCCATACCAAATCCCCTAAAAAAATGTTTGAGTCTTCAGTATGAGCATGCAAGAAGTTTTTTTGTCTTTGGTATGAACACTCAAGAAATCTAATTTATTTTCAGAGTGATCAGGAAGCTTGAACATTTCTATTTGCTCCACAATGAAGACCAGCAGTCTTGAGATGGATGGGAATGTAGTTAAACAGCATTCCATTTTATAAAGTGTCAGTCTTCTTTGTTTTATAATTTAGCTAGATGAAGATGATTGGCATGATTGGTATTTTTATACTGCTCTTCAGCCTAAAAAGGCTCCCAGAATGGCTTACAAATATCAGTGAAAAGTCAGTTCCTGCCCTAAACATAAAAAGAAAGGACTATAACTACTGAAAACATCAGGGCACACACTGTGGGGTTTTTTTCTGCGTAGAGTAGCATTCAAGTCTAAATTCAACCATGTTCTTTTCAATTGGAAAATGTGCAGAATGAGAGTCTAATCAATGTTTTAAATCCAAAAGCCAATAATGGAAGATTCTCTTGCGAACCTAGGATTAGGTTCAACAAAATAAAAACAAGCAGCAAACAAGAGTTTCACATTGTAATGCAAACATATCCGAAAGCACTACAAAAGTGATGGAATAACAGGTGATTAGGAAGCTAAAGTTCAAAGTGTTGTTTAATTCCTTCCCTCCATAAAACCTACTTTTCTTTTATTTTTTAAGTAGTGGTGATGTTGTGTGATGCTGATATCAGGTATGCAACTTCAGAAAAGTCCCGCGGCTGGCTTCAAATCCACATTTCAATTTACATTTATCTCTTGAACTCTCGGTGGAAAGAGAATCAATATTCCCACCCTCCAGCCCTGGAAGCCTTCAAACGCAGCTTCTTTCAGAAAACTGTCTGGCCCTTTGGGCTGAGCTATGGGGGTTCGGGAGATGGAAGAGATTTTTGTATCAGTTTGGGGGGTAGTTTTTAAATATTTTTGCCTTGGCTTTGTTGTTGAGCTTTATGCTCATTTATGCTTTGATGTGTATATATATATATATATATGTGTGTATATATATATATATGTGTGTGTGTGTGTGTATATATATATATATATATATATATCTTAATGTAGTGATTATACTTTTTATGTGTTGTGCTATTGCATTTGGACTATTTGTGTGAATGCTTTGAGCACATGTGTATTTGTGGAAAATGCGGTATATAAATAATAATAATAATAATAATAATAATAATAATAATAATAAAATGGAATGCTTTAGAACCACCACCACCCCAACACACATGCAGAAAAATGGGAGTAAAAAATTCCGGAAGCCTGGTGCGTTTTTTTCTGAGATGTCATAATTTGTAGAAATTCGTTAAAAATCAGACATGTTCCTAGAGTTCCTATAATGTGCAGGAAGAGGCAACCCCACTAACAGCTCTTTGCCTTGGAGCCAATGTAATCCATTTGCTAAGCAGTGTCTGCTTCTGTTTACATTTGGATGGGAGCCTACATGTGTCCTTTGTTGAATATCCTGTCTTGCTGAAATACTTGATTTAAACTTTTTTTTGTAGTTTCTTACCTCAGCTAGTCTATAAAATGTAATTTCCTTTTTAAATGCTGGTAATCCAATATTTTTGTCAGGTTATTAAATGTGCATTTCTTAAAAACAAGCTTACAATTGATAGGAATTTAGTTAGCTGTGGCCTTCCTGTATTATGTTGATAATAATGTAAAAAAAATGAAACAATACTAGACGATACTGACTGGCAAATTCAGTAAAGTAAAAAAGGAACCGAGATACCCAGCCTTTGCAATTTCCTTCTCTGGCATGATCCATTTTCCTTTGATGTCATGTCAGGTTGGATGAAATCCTACCGGCGTGCCGACTGAGTGCGATGGGACTTATTCTCAGGTAAGTGAAGCTAGGATCACAGTTCCATAGAGAAGCGGGCACCAGACTGCATAAGACTTGGATGCCTTGGATGCCACTACAGCAAAGCAAGCCAGCCAGGGATCCAAAAATCAGGGTAAAGAGCATGGGAGGAATCTTTTATTCTAAGTTCTATTTCATATTGAATCATTATAAGTGACCTGGCTAAGTGGCTGAGTTTCAGTATGAACTAGGGTACCCAACTTTGCTTTTTCCTTCTCTGGCATGATCCATTTTCCTTTGGTGTCATGTCACATTGGATGAAATTCTACCCATGTGCCAACTTGGAAGTAAATCCACTGACTGCACAGACAAGGACACACACATGGAAACAATTGCAAGAAGACTTTCTAAAGGTGAGTGACTTAACTTTTCTCTAGAAAAAAGGAAAAAATGTACTTTTGTAATGTAGGTGAAGAACTAATATAAAAAGAAATCACAAGCATATATATATTGAAAATACAATTAATTTATTTAAATACACACATTTCATTACAGAAGTAGTCACTGGCAAAAATAATATAAAAATGAAATTAACAGATAACTTACAATAACACTTTCTCCTTAAAAAGTGAGTTATATTCACATTTTGAGTGTATGTGTGTGTGAAAATACCTGTAAAAGGCAATTTTTCCTAAAATACTACATTGTTCATGTAAAGATTTGTCATTTTAAAATGTACTGAATCAAGAACAATAGCAGTATTTATTAACAAAAATTTCCACTCAGTGATCATGATGGTCTCTGTTAAACTCAGCAGTGGTTCAGTTTATAACTGTCAAAAGTACATCACATAACTGCGAATAAATTCAAGTGAACAAGCCTAGTTTTATTGTGGTGTGTGTGTTTGTTGTTGTTGACCATCTTCAGACAGAAGTAAGCCTGAGGCAAGGGACAGATTTGATGGACAGTTGTCTGCATTGTTTAAATGTAAATAGAAAAACAAAGAGACCATTGGTAGGAACAATGATAACATTGGTAGAAATATCATTAATAATATCATAACTTTACAAGAGAGAGGAAAAATGCACCAGGAATAGAAAAATATAAAATAAAATAAAAATTGGAAACAGAAAAAGTACAGAACGAAACTGCCTGCTGATCTGGCGAAGTGAAAAACAACCAGAACCAACAAGTGAACTACATCCCTACCCCACACCCTCAAAGAAGACTCATGAGACATAATCTTGGGTTAAGTTTATATCTATTAAAATATAACCAACTTTTAGGACCTGCAGACCACTTAACCAGATTCACCAAATTAAACAAATTCAAAAGTATTTGCCACATAATGAATCAGACCATCTTCATGATTCCTTTTATTGCAGATACAGTGGTTTTTACATTATAAGAGAAAAGGTCAGCAGGACAGACATACAGATTTGTATATCAAGTTAAAAATATTTTTGGTGAAATCTAAAGCTGCAATCAAAGCATGATTGCATGGGAATAAATTCCACTGAACTCAGTAAGCATGCAAATAATCAAACCATTCTCAGCAAGCTTGCAAAGGAACTCCATTTCTTACCTCTAAAATAAAAAGTAGGCAAATTCACTAAAAGGAAAAAAAACACCCTTCTGGTTTATGAATATATCTATAGCCACAGATATTTCTATCAAATTTTAAAAAGCAATTTTATAGAAAATTTTCTATTAAGATTTCTATTTTGATAGAAAAAATTCTATCAAATTTTAAAAAACATTTTAGTCAGATTTGGTGACTATAGTGAATGCACCAGGGTAGTGGGAGACCTGACCTCTTCTCTACTGCATTGACCTACAAATTTATAAAAATGCAAAAACAATTTGGGTTGGTCTTTCACACTCCAATCCACTTCCTGTATAGCTTAGAAGAATTTTGGGTAACAAGTGCCTCTGAACATATAGTGAGTAGGGGCAACACCTGCAATCAGCTCAAATAACAGAAACAAGACGTGCTGTGCAACATTTGATGTACTTCAGATATTCACTTTCAATATGTTTGATTTACTTTGCAATTTTAGTGAAGTTTCCTATGGTAAATTATTTTCGTTTGTTTTGCTTTTGTTTCTGTGAATATATGAACTACAGCAACACTTTGTATAATTTACATTAAAAACCTCTAAAATCAATTGTGGAATAATAATTTCCCATCTATTTGCTAATTAACCATACATATACATGGGAAGGACCGTAGGTCAGTGGTAGAACATCTCCTTTGCAAGCAAAAGCTTCTAGGTCCAATCCCTGACATCTCTAAGTAGGGCTGTGAGAGATCCCTATTTGGAATAATGGAGAGCCACTGTCAGTCAATGTAGACAATACTGAGCTAGATGGACCGATGGCCTGACATCATATAAGGTAGCTTCCTATGTTGCTACATAAAAACTTCTTGCAAACCCATTTTCTTTTAATAAACTTGAACAATTTATCATCAACAAACTTGGCTACCTCACTGCTTACCTCCAGATCATTCTAGATCATTTATGAACACGTTAAATAGCACAAGTCCCAATATTGTTGCTCAGGGGACACCACTTCCTATATCATCTGTCCCTTTTTGCAGTTTCAAGCAGGCAGTAACTGTCTAAGAGGTTTATCACACTTTTATTACAGACGATACCATACTCTTAGCAGAAACTAGCAATGATTTGAAACTAATGCTGATGAAAGTTAAAGAGGAAAGCACAAAAGCAGGACTACAGCTGAACGTTAAGACTAAAGTAATGACAACAGAAGAGTAAATTGGCAACGAGGACATTGAACTTGCCAAGGATTATCAATACCTTGGCACAGTCATTAACCAAAATGGAGACAATAGTCAAGAAATCAGAAGAAGGCTAGGACTGAGGAGGGCAGCTATGAGAGAACTAGAAAAGGTCCTCAAATGCAAAGATGTATCACTGAACAGCAAAGTCAGGATCATTCAGACCATGGTATTCCTGATCTCTATGTACAGATGTGAACATTGGACAGTGAAAAAAAGCGGATAAGAGAAAAATCAACTCATTTGAAATGTGGTGTTGGGGGAGAGCTTTGTGCCTACCACGACTGCAAAAAAGACAAATAATTGGGTGTCAGAACAAATTAAACCAGAACTGTCACTAGAAGCAAAAATGATGAAACTGAGGTTATCATACTTTGGACACATCATGAGAAGACATGATTCACTAGAGAAGACAATAATGCTGGGGAAAACAGAAGGGAGTCGAAAAAGAGGAAGGCCAAACAAGAGATGGATTGATTCCATAAAGGAAGCCACAGACCTGAACTTACAAGATCTGAACAGGGTGGTTCATGACAGATGCTTTTGGAGGTCACTGATTCATAGGGTTGCCATAAGTCATAATCGACTTGAAGGCACATAACAACAAGAACAACAACAAGAAGAAATTAAACCAGAACTAATGATGAAACTGAGGTTATCATACTTTGGACACATAATGAGAAGACATGGTTCATTAGAAAATACAACAATGCTGGGAAAAACAGAAGGAGTAGAAAAAGAGGAAGGCCAAACAAGAGATGGACTGATTCCATAAAGGAAGCAAGGTACAAGATCTGAACATGGTGGTTCACAACAGATGGTATTGGAGGTCGCTGATTCATAGGGTCGCCATAAGTCGTAATCGACTTGAAGGCACATAACAGCATCAAATATATGGCTGGTGGCCTACTTTTGGTTTGGTGGGCTATATGTTGGGCTCTATATATTAGAGGCTCCATTCCTGTTTGCTTCGCTCACCAACTGCACATCACCAAACCTCCCCCCTTCTCCTTCATAGATTGTCAAAGCCCCCCCCATGGATCACCAAAGCCCCTCTTCCCCCCACAGGTCACCAATACTCCCCCATGGGTAATCTTGCTGCCAGCTTGCCCTCACCCTTTGCCTCCCCATAAGCCTCAGCAAACCTACCAGTCAGAGGTGAGGTGAGCTCTACCATTGCCCCATCATATCATCTGCTACTGTTGTTTCTTTTCTCTCCACAGCTATGCATGTTGATGGGAATTGTAGTCCAAAACATCTAGAGAGCACTTGGTAGGCGAAAGCTAATGTGGGGTAATCTTCTGAGAGAAGGGGAAAGAATGTAAAGAAACAGACAAAATTAACTTATGATCTGGTTCCTATATTTCAAAAAGCATCACACATTTTATTTTCATTGCACTGCCTTGTATTGACATAATTGCTCTGATAGAAACTCACAGGACAAAGAGTAACTGAGAGCCAATGTGCTATTTTTAAATGGTTCAGTGAGCCATTAAAAAAAAGTACTGACATCTAAGTTACTATAAATTGTTACGTTCATTGACCAGGGGCCAGTCTATGACATTTGGTGATTAATGGCAAAAGTTGTGATCGATCTAATTTGAAACTGTCCTTCCAGTAAGATTTTTATCAGCAATCTCAGTAATTGATCATATTCACTCTTTGGCACAGATACAGAATGTACAATATAAAAAGACATAGATGCCAATACAGGTAGGGGCATTCCATAGGCAGGTATCTAAATCCTGATAAACTCACTGTAAGTTCAGGAGGCTGCTGTGGGGGAAATTATTCACATCCAACAGTCTGGCTTGTGCTGGTTGTTGTGGCCCCAATTCAGAGATGCACAAAAACAGCAGAGAGGCTGCGTGTTTGCTGATCATGAACTTTCTTCTTTTCTTACCAATCATCCCTGGCAACTATGCTTCAGGGCCCCACGGGGTACCATCTTGCCCCCTTTGCTCTCCATCTTGCCCAAATAATTAAATAAAGAATCCCTCAGAGCCTTCCAGATGTTCCTTGATTATAATTCCCATAATCTCTGCCCATTAGTGATGCTGGCCAGGGCTGGAGCCCAACAACATCTGTGGGACCACAAGTTCCTCACCTCTGCCTTACAGGAAAGAGAAGTGGGCTTTGTAGCTCCTACCTCTACACCCTGTGAATTGTGCCGATATTAAAATAATTCAGGTTCTGCTTTACAGCACAGTTCTAACAATCTCTACTTAGAAGACCTAGTGAAATGATAAAATGGCATCTAAAGTTCAGCATTATCCACATTCACATTTGAGAGGTGTAACAAAATTATATTCCTTCTTCCATTTCCTCTGTACTTGATTTCCTTTACTTTTACTATCTTACTGAAAATAAGACTGGAGAGCTGGTGGCTGGAGAGTACTTGCTGAAGCTCCATCCAGACAAGGATGGTGGTGGTGATGTCTCTGTCTGGGGAAGTGGTGTTTAGCTTACTCTGGAGGGTGTTGCAGTCCTCCTTAACCATTTGGCCTGCAGCCTGAGTGTGACAGCCTCAGCCTCACCAGCAGAAGCTCAAGGACCTTCTTCTACCAGCTCTGGCTAGTGCACCAGCTTCTTCCCTTCCTGCACAAAAACAGCATGGCAATCTCAAGCTGAACAATTACTAACTAACTTGGACAACAGGCGAGGGCATATTGCATCAATTTTGGAGCAGTTTCATTGGTTCCAATTCTCAGCACAATTCAAAGTGCTGGTACTCTTTTCAAAAACCCTGAATGGCTTGGCCCCTGCTACCTGAAGTAGTGTTTGGTTGCACATGGACCTGAGCAGTAGTGTAGTGGCAAATTCAGAAGTGCAGGGTCCCTTCATGATAGTCACAGCCACACCCCCTCACCCCTTTTTTGCTGCTGGGTTGAGAATGAGAGCCTTGTCAACATTCCATAAACATGAAAGGGAAGAGCGTTAGCTACTGAGAAGAGTCTTGTCAGTGGCAGACTCACCTCCTTTCACTCTGATTGGCTCTAACCAGCCGAAAAGGACAACGAAGTATGTCAGAAGACTCTTCTCAGTTGTTAACATACTCTCCTTTCATGCCGATTGGCTTGTATGATGCTGGAGACATAGGGACCTTGCTGGGACCCTGCTTCCAAAAACATAAGAGGTCTAAGACCCCCTGAGACTCTGGACAACTACACTCCTGGACCTGAGTCAGCATGGTATAGTGATGTCTTCCCCAGCCTGGCACCCTTCAGATGTTTGGATGCCAATTCACATCACCCCTGAATATTGCCCATGCCGGCTGGGATTGATTGGAGTTGCAGTCCCAAATATCTGGGGGGCACCAGATTGCAAAAGGTTGGTGCAATGGTTAGAGTGCTAGGCTAGAACTGGGGAGTCCTAGATTCAAATCTCTAGTCAACCATGAAACTCACTAGGTGACCTTGGGCAAGTCACTCACTCTCTGCCTCATCTACCACACAGCATTGTGAGAATACAAATGGGGAGAAGGAACCATGTGCATCATTCCTTGGGGGAAAGATAGGATCGATCTATCTATTTGTCAATCTTAATAATAATAAACCAGAGCTTGGAAAAGTTACGTTTTTTAACTACAACTCCCATCAGGCCCAGCCAGCATGGCCACTAGATTGGGCTGATGGGAGTTGTAGTTCAAAAAAGTAACTTTTCCAAGCTCTGTAATAAACAATAATAAAGTGGAATGGCCTAGATAAGAACTCAGTGAGGTAGAGATGGGAAGCCTGTGTATTTTAAATGGTGCTAGGAAGGCAAGGGCCATTTGGACTGGGGAGTAGAAAGAGAAAGGAGGGAATGAGTACTGAATTTTGAAATAATTATGTTTTGAAATAAAATCTTGACTACAAATCTCTTAATAAAGGTATTTGATACTATCAATAAGTCTTTGTTTCCAAGGTTATTCGGGACTGGTGTCAAATTAGTATTTCTTTTTTCTGTCATGATCAACAGGTTTCCATAAAGATGTCACTTTCAACAGATAGCAAAGATGAGACCGACAAATCACAGCTGTCTGCCTACCAGGGAGTATAATACCAATCTAAAACTGGGGCTATAAATGTCAACATTAGATTTTTCTACTATTCATATTAACATCCTTGATGGATGGATGAAGGGAAGAAATGTAAATGGCTATATATTCTGAAGTCATTAGCAAAATCCTGTTGAGTCCACAAGAAGCAGCTTTTCATTTCTTTACCAGGGGTGAGGAATCAGTGGCCTTCCAGATGTTGCTGGGCTACAACTCTGAACTCCTGACCACTGACCATGTTGATGGAGGCTGGTGGGAAATGAAGTCCAACAACATCTGGAGAGTCACAGGTTTCCCAGACCTGCTTTACACTGCTATAGAATATTCTATGATGTATGTCTAATCAGTGAATCTCCCTCATTGGTACACTGAACCCACAAATGGTCCTATATGCTAATACTCTTCATGTCGATCCTTATGTAGTCAAAATGGCACCATCCATGCACAAGAAGGAGGTATCAGCAGGCTTGGGGGAGCCGTAACATTTGCAGAAGTAAAAAAAAAAACCTTAGGAAAAGAACTAAGGGAAAGGACAAAGACCCCCAAACACCCTAATAAGGACCAAGCATACTTACTAGCCACAGAATGCTGAGTGTCTCTTGGAAGGAGTCTGGAAAACCAGGAAGGAATGGAGTCAAATGGAGAATCATGGCTGACTAGCTGGAATGCTACATAGAAGCACTCCACATCCCAACATTTCATTGCAGGCCCCACTTGTTTCTCCTAATCAAGGGGGCACACTAACAGCTGAGTCACACTTTTACATCACAATAGTAGTTAACATACCTACACAGAAGAGTAGTGCAGACCTAGTGTAAGGCAATCATTGGCACATTCCACTTTGAACAAGAAAGCCTGTTCAAAAACTTCCTTTCTGTCATGAGGCAGACCGCTATTTTTGAGCCACACCTTCCCATCGGCAGTATGGCAACAATAGTACTGACCCACCTTACAGTACTGCTAGCAATCCTTATAAAATGAATGTGGAGCACTTTGAACATTCTGAAAGACTCTGTCGATGCTAAGTATTATTAAACCAGTGTTTCCTACAGTAAATACGTGAAATATGAGAGGTAGATTGCTTGTTCCTATGTACAGAGTGGATGTGAACAGGGGAGTCGAGGCCAATCAGGGCTCCCTTCCATGTGCTGTTTTATGTTCAAAACTATTTACTGAAGTGACCAGCAGTGAAACACTTGTGTAGCCCCAGCAAATAAATACAGTTGCTGAATAATGCTTAAAGTGATTCTGAGTTGGACCTGATACTGCTACTTTCAAAGATGGGATCTCATGGCATTAATCGCCTGGGCTATTATCCATAATTATTTCAGGGCAGTTCTATTAAGATCAAGCAAGTGCCCTGTTGTTACAAGTAATCTGTGGAGTGTGGTAATATTTATTTATTTGTTTATTATTTGATTTATATCCTACCTTTCCTCCCAGCAGGAACCCTTGCATCACACAGTATCCACTGCATCACACAGGGAAGCATTCATGACCTTTGAAAAATGGCTGTGGTCCCCTCCTGCAAAAGATTTTGTTGTTATTATTATTATTATTACTTTTGTTCTCATCAAAGGCAGGCATTTCATGCAGGCTTTCTGAAATGATCAAAATGAGTTGCTAATAAAAAGCTCAGCCATCTTTTGGTATATAAAAGCTTCTGGCAATGCAGGTCAAGATAGCGATATGTGAGCCATCACAGCTTTAGAAGACGAGAAATGAGGAGATGTAATATCCTGCTGTGCAGCGTTCAGCCTCACTACAGCTCTCCCATCAATCAGTCGCTGTCAGCTCAGAGGCGGTAAGAAGGTGTCCATAGTACACTGGACAAAATGGTGCAAATGTAATGAAAATCAGTAAGACTCTATTTTCCCTACTGAAAAAGGAATTGAATTTCTCAGGCATGTGGCAAGGGGATGTTGATTAAACATAAAAATGCTATAAAAATGGCAGTATAAAAGAGTTGCACTCAGAAAAAAAGTCTGTGTGATGAGATTTCCCTTGTAAAACTCAATCTAGTTTCATGTATTTTGTCTGTAGTTTCATTTTCAAACACTGTTTGTTCCCAACTTTGTTTGTCTTGACTTCTATGACAAAATCTCTCTCTCTCTCATGTGTGAATGCAGTCCCTGTATGATGTCAGAAATTAGGACGTTCCCAAATAGCATGTAAGCATACAACAACTAGGGCTGTGTATTGACCCCCAATGTGATATGTGCCTTCAGTTTGTAAATACAGTATGTCCTGATCTGGCCCGGACATATTTGTACCCATCCTGACCCTATCCGGATCCAGATTTTACAAATATCCAGAAATTTGATTAACTTGCATGGTGAAACAAAAATGGCCAAAACTTTCTTCTTTTTTTGACATAGGGATATGAAATTCTGTGACATGGTAGCCCCTAAAGAGAATAACTCTACCAAATATCAGGTTTTCATGTTAGACACCTCTAAAGTTTAAAATGCTTTAAAATTAAAATGCACACAACAGTTTTGTTTTTTCACATAGAGACTTTAAATTTTGATACATGGTAGCCCTGACAGAGGGGATTAATCCTTCCAAATATCAGGTGGGTAGCTTAAGGGGGGTTTCATGCTAGCCACTTTTTAAGGCTCCTTTTTCCAGAAAATATATTTTTTTAAAAAGACTGTGAGTGCTCATGCCAATTCTCAGGCTAGGAAATGCCCACAAGGTTTAGCTGGCTGCGTACTGATAAGTGTGTATCCTCCTAGGCTTTTTTACAAAAGCTGGCTGCTTGTTATGGTTTGTGGTTAGCAATTGAAATTATTATTAATAACAATAACAATAATAACAATAATAATAACAATTAATAATAATAATAACAATTAATAATAATAATAATAACAATTAATAATAATAATAATAATAATAATAATAATAATAATAATAATAATAATAATAATAATAATAATAATAATAATAATTTCTTAGCAATGGGAAAAGAATAAGATTTGGGAGTTGGTGTGGATTATTTTTATTTATTAAATTTTTTATTTATTAAATTTATTAGTCGCCCATCTGGCTGGTTGTCCAGCCACTCTGGGCGACGTACAAGATAAAACAATACATTAAAACATTAAAATTTAAAACCATAACAGTAAAAAACCTAACCCATCCCAAAAGCCTGCCTGAAGAGCCAGGCCTTCAAGGCCCGGCGGAAGCTTATCATAGAAGGGGTATGGCGGAGATCATTTGGGAGAGAGTTCCACAGGGTGGGGGATGATGTCTTTTCTTTGAGTCCCCGCCAATCCTATAATGTATTAACTCTGCATCAGTAGGGGTTACGTTTTCAATAATAAATATTATAAGTAAATAAATATGGATTATTCCATTTAAGGTACAGACAGGTAGAGGTGAAAATATTAATTTCTGAGATTCAAGTCAGTGTGAATTGAAACCAAAAAGCATTCAAGTGAGTGGCTGCTGGCTAATATACACTTCTTAGCATGGCTAGCAAGGAAATAATACTAGAAAATATTTTTTAAACGTCTGAAAATTGCTGCTAGTTATAAACAATTAAATTTAAGATAATGTACATGTGAATTATGTGGGTGGCTGTGTTGCTTCCTAGAAAATAAAAGAATTAGGCTGCAAAAAAATCAGAACAGCAAATGAGGGTGAGGTATTGAAAGAAAGCTGCACTAGCTGCATGTCCCAGGCTATGGTCTGAAGGCCCTAAGCAGGGTCAGGTCTGGGAGACATCCTGTGAACCATATGTAAGCCACTGTGGGTTCTATCATGATAAGAAAGGCAGGGTATAAATGTAATAAATAATAGTAATTAAAAGCCCACAAATAAAAAGAAATAGATGGGAAAGGGATAAGAAAAAGCAGATAAGAGAGGCTTCTCTTATATTAGGCTACTGGAAGAGGCAGAATTTGCAAGGGAGTCAGCTCTAGTCTTTCCAGACAAGTGTTCTGCTTGGAGAATAGGAGAAGACTGAGCCAAAGCCATGAAAAAAACCTGAATCAGTCTTAGATCCATCCCCACCACAAGCACTGTGATTGGAAGCAAGCCCCTCTCCCCATGGAGGCTTTTCTGTGCTGCATTTCCAGGAAGAGCTATCAATAATGCAGTCTCTCTCTCTCTCTCACACACACACACACACACATGTGTGTGTGTGTGTGTACTGGAATACTGTAGCCAACAGCCAGCCAAACTAATTACACGTGAGCTCTAGTTACTTTTTTAAAACTGAGAATACACTGAATTTGTAAATAAATGTCAGGGAATGTGCTCCCCTCCATGTACGAGGCAATGACTTTATTTATTTATTTATTCGATTTATTAGTCACCCATCTGGCTGGTTACCCAGCCACTCTGAGTGACATACAAAGCAAAAATATATAAAACATCAGAACATCAAAGGGCTAAACATTAAAAACTAAACTTTATTTATTTATTTATTTATTATTACATTTGTTAGTCGCCCATCTGGCTGGTTGTCCAGCCACTCTGGGCGACGTACAAGATAAAACAGTACATAAAACAATTAAAAATTAAAAAAACAGTAGAAACTAACCCGTCCCAAAAGCCTGCCTGAAAAGCCAGGTCTTCAGGGTCCGGCGGAAGCTCATTATAGACGGGGCATGGCGTAGATCATTTGGGAGAGAATTCCACAGGATGGGGGCCACTATTGAGAAGGCCCTCTCTCTAGTCCTCACCAGTCTAGCTGTTTTAACCGGTGGGATCCAGAGGAGGTCTTCTGATGCTAATCTTGTTGAGCGGCATCCCTGCCGATGCTGGAGGCACTCCTTCAGATAAGCTGGGCCACAACTGTATAGGGTTTTAAAGGTTAAGACCAACACCTTGAATTGGGCTCGGTACACAACCGGTAACCAATGCAACTCCTTCAACACAGGAGTGATGTGATCTCTCCGGCGGCTGCCTGCAATCAGACGCCCCGCTGCATTCTGTACCAGCTGTAGCTTCCAAACCGTTTTCAAAGGTAACCCCACGTAGAGCGCATTACAGTAGTCTAGGCAAGTGGTGATCAGGGCATGTACCACCGGTGGAAGCAGATGATTGGGAAGGTAGGGGCGTAGCCTCCGTATCAGATGGAGTTGATATAGAGCTGCCCAGCTCACAGGCGAAACTTGAGCTTCCATGGACAGCTGGGAGTCAAGAATGACCCCCAGGCTACGGACCTGGTCTTTCAAGGGCAGTCGTACCCCGTTAAGCACCAGGTCTATATCTCCCAGCCTTCCCTTGTCTCCCACAAACAGCACTTCGGTTTTGTCAGGATTCAGCTTCAGCTTATTCCTTCCCATCTAGCCACTCACTGACTCCAGACACTTGGACAGGGTTTCCACAGCCAACCTTGGTGAAGGTTTAAATGAGAGATAGAGCTGCGTGTCATCTGCATACTGATGACACTGCAGCCCAAATCTCCTGATGATTGCTCCCAGCGGCTTTATATAGATGTTAAAAAGCATTGGAGAGAGGATAGAACCCTGTGGCACCCCACAAGTGAGAGGCCAGGGATCCGAAACCTCCTCCTCCAGTGCTACTGTTTGGTATCTCCCAGAGAGGAAGGAATGGAACCACTGCAATACAGTGCCCCCAGTACCTAACCTCTGCAGGCGGTCCAAGAGGATAGCGTGGTCAACGGTATCAAAAGCCGCTGAGAGATCGAGGAGGACAAGGAAGGTGCCTTCGCCTCTATCCCACACCCTTCTCATATCATCTACCAAGGCGACCAAGGCTGTTTCAGTCCCATGCCCTGGTCTGAAGCCCGATTGAAATGGATCCAGATAATCTGCTTCTTCCAAGTGTGCTTGCAGCTGTTTAGCCACCACCCGCTCAACTGCCTTGCCTAAGAATGGCACATTTGAGACTGGGCGAAAGTTGTTCAGATCTTGAGGGTTCAAGGAGGGCTTTGACTTGACTTAGCCTGCCCTGTAATGTTCTGAAGAAGCCCAATTCAGTTTGTTACTTGGGCTTCATCTGACGACAGAGCACAGCCCTAACAATTTGCAGTATAATAGGTTTAGCAGTTTGCATACTGAAAAACATCAGTACTTTCCTTTAAAGCTGGCACCATTAGGACCTGAGCAGCATGGAATATGAATAGTTGGCTAAATTGTGTTTTTGTGTGTGTGTCAGGCGCACATGCATGCCTGACATCAGGAAGTACTGAGATCATTGAAACAGCATCTGGATAACCCATAATAGGTTTGGGTGACAAATCCCTTAGAACTGGTGTATGAGAACATTAAAAGAGAAGAAGCAGAGGCTGCTGGATCAGGCCGGTGGACCATCTAGTCCAGCATCCTGTTCTCACGGTGGCCGGCAAGATGTCTGTGGGAAGCCTACAAGCAGGAGTTAAGCACAAGAAGACACACATTATGGGAAGAATTGTGTTAAGAGAAATGAAGCCATGATTAGATATTACATCTTTTCTGCCTTGCACAGTAAAACAGTTGAAGGCAATTGCAGATTTTACTTATTCTGCAGAATTTTCATACATACAAGAATTACTTATTATGGAGGGCACTGCTGGCGTTACTGGATTAGTGCCTTGGTGAAATCATTCACTGGATGTTTTGGCTCGTGTTGCCTCCCCTAAGTCTGTTCTGGAAGCCCCATTCCATGCTCTGGAGCAAGTTAGGGGCCTAGGGAAGGGGAATCACTAAAAAATACCTCCCTCCTCTATGCCACAGATGAATTCTTTCTGCAAACAGAAAGCATTAGATACCACCTCTTGTGCTTACAACACAACAGCCTAGAATAGAAATGAAATTATTTTGTTATAGTTGCAAGAAACTAGAAACTGGAAGGCAACACAACAGACTGAGAGGGCAAAGAAGAGAGCCCATTAGCAGTTCCAGATCAATGGTTGGACCTCTTCATGCTGAGGCTTGACCAGCCTTGGACAGATCTCTAGATCAGTTAAGAAATGCCCTGATAGATAAGACTAAAGGCCCATCTAGTCCAGCATCTTGTTCTCTCAGTGGCCTACCAGATGGCTATGGGAAGCCCACAAGCAGGTTATGAGCGCTCTCTTCCCATGCTCTCCAGCAATAGTTTGTCTGTGAGATAACATAAAGAGGGATGTGAATCAGCTGAGTGGAGTCTTCATCTTCAGTATCTCAAGACATATATTATTTCCTCTGAAGCCCTTCATAATGGAAAGTCCTGTTTGATCAGACCAAGGATCCATCTAGTCTAGAAGTGGCCAACATGGTGCCTTTCAGATGTTTTGGACTACAACTCCCATCATCCTTGACCATTAGCCATGCTGTTGGAGCGGACCTCATTGGTCATCCCTGATCTAGTCCCCCATTCTGTTTCCAGCCATGGACAGTCAGATGCCTGTAGGCATTTTACAAACAGGTCATAAAGACAATAGTCATACTCCATTGTAAGTCCCCAACATCTGTTATTCATACTGCATCTGAACATGGATATATACTGCACCAGACTAACACCGTGTTACAGAGTTTGCTCCCTGGATTTTTTAAAAGCAACCTGAGCAAATGGTCATAACAGAAGGGAATTCCATAAATTAAATATGTATTGTGTGAAGATGTACTTTCTGGTCACACCCACAGCATAGATCTAACACTCTTATACCACTTTAACAGTCATGTCTTCCCCGAAAGAATCCTGTGAACTGTAAAGGTGCTGCGAATTGTAGCTCTGTGACGAGTCTTCTAACAACTGTCAGCACCTTTAACAAACTACAGTTCCCAGGACATTTTGGGAGAAAGCCAGACTGGGCTCCAGTGGGTGGCCAGGCTGGCTGATGGTCCTATGACTAGCTAAGGGCCCCTGCGGCTGGGACTGGGAGGGCGGAGGTCCTGCTCTGCGATCCCTGCCAGCATTGGGTCACAGTTTGTGACCAGATGGTGGTGCAGATTGCAGAGCGGAGCTCCACCTTTCCACCTGACATCAGCCCCGCACACACATGCAGCCAGCACACACTTAAATGTACCACCTCGTGCATCAGCACGCTGTGCGGGCACACCTGCCATCATCCACAATGGCAGCAGGGGCGTCAACATGCCCCCACCAGTGATGGCAGGCTGACATCCCCATTGCCATCTTGGGTGATGGCAGGCATGCATGCTGATGCAGTGACATGCGAGATGGTGCGACATATTTAAATGCATGCATATGTGCATGCACGTGTGCATACATTCAGGGAGGAGGTGGGGGCCCATGGCGGATTGGTGCTGGCCCTGGGGAAAGCTATGACTGTTAAAGTGGTATCAGAATGCTTTAAATGTATGGTGTGGATGGAACCTCTTCTGTCCATCCTGAGCCTTCTGGTCATCCATGTCATCTGGTGATCCCAGATTCTAGAATTAGGAGAAGAGAGAGAGAGGGTGAAATATATTTCATCTCTTTCTGTACCATTCATGGTGAGGCAGGATTCCATTTTGCAGAAGTCATGCAGATTCATTTTCTGCAAGGCTTTGCTCTTCTGTGTTTACCAGTTCTAACTTTAATAATACTTTACACCAAATCATCTAGGAGAGAATTAGCCTGATTCCTGTATTTTCCCAGGTCCTCCATGGATCCTTTTTTTTTCTTTTAATGGTGTTGCATTGGCTTTCTTCCAGTCCTCTGGTGAGGAACCTGATTTTAACATTGTTGCATATTTTTGTTAAAATATCTGCAATTTCACATATGAATGCTTTTAAGAATTCTCGGTTGAATGCCAGCAGGCCTTGGTGACTTGTTAATTTGTAATGCCTCAATTAGCTCTAAAACTTTGTCCTTTGTTGCCTCTATTTGACATAGCTCCTCAGATGACCTCCCTGAAAACATTTTACTTTATTCTGTGTTGCACCTGCAGGAACTGACAATGTAGACATTGTCTGATTGTATTTGAGAATCTAGTACTCAATGTTTGTGAAAATGATTCTTATCAGTTTTACTTCTCCCCCTTTTTTAAAAAAAAACACAGAAGCCCTTTTGGGTCATGCTGTTTCCTTGCAAAGGCTACATGCAAACACAGTGGGTGGGGACAAGTGCACTTGACTCTTGCCCCCCTCTATGTTGCTATGCTCATCACTCTCCATGAACCAGAGGGCAAAGTCTGAAGCGGCGATCCTCTTCTACCTCCACAGGTAGAGGAGGATCCCCACTTCAGATTTGGAACCCCAATTTGGAACCCCAAATCACAGATGAAACCTCCACAAGGAGAGGGGCCTCCGCACCATTTTGTCGTTCACCTTGCAACTCGTGGAGAGTGACAGGCATAGCAACACTCATCCCTGTTTACCTTGCTCACATGTAGCCTTCACGCATGAGCACCACCCTGAGTAGGGCTACTACCATTTTCTGTGAGAATATATGCTATATGAGAATGAGATTTTCAGTATGTTAAGTTACTCCTTCATGTAAATTAGGGAGGGCCTGAAATGACAACAATCATTTCAAGGCCATTTCATGCACTTTGAAATGGGTTGTTTTGGTTTCTCTCTTTTTTTCATCCAGCCAAATGGCCATTTCTCTTCATCTGCCTTTCTCAGACCTTTCAGAGAAAATGGCCTCACTTCATCATTCAGGTGAGCATTACAATTTAGACAAGTTCACAATCAAACCTTAGGTGGCATTTGTCCACACATGCTCTCTTATTTACAAGGGACTGTACTAGGTATCGAGGAGAAATTCGATTCAGTCCACATTTAGAGGCAAGTTTACCCAGACCTGTAGCTGAGAGGGAGACTGGGGGCCTTTGCCCCCTAATTTCCCCCCTATTTTTTATTTTACAAATAATTACTTTTATTACAGAAATATTAGGAAACCGACCTGAAAGCCTTTGTTTTTTCTTCTTAAAATACAGATACTATTATTTTGGGATAGTGCTGCAGTAGAATCTGCCTACCATAGAAAATAATGTGATAAGGGCAAGGTGGCAGAATTAAAAAGCAGGGAAGGAAGACTGGCAAGCCTGAACAATTTGTTCTTATCTATCTAAATTCACCAATCAGAGACTTAGAAAGCAGGCACAATTTTCCTACTTGACCAATGAGATAGCAAACAACACCCTCCCTATGGCTGTGATATCCATTCAAAGAGCAATAACCACAGCAGCGAGGTGGGATTCAAGAATCTCTGTTTCCTAGGCCAAGGAAGGAGTTGATTAACTGAAATAGCAGCAGCAGTAGCAGCAGCAAAAGGGTTGCCTGTTAAGCAAATGGTACACCTGGTCCTTTAAAAACAAACAAACAACCTCTTGGCTAGGGAGTATGTTTTTATGCCTTGCCAGTTAGGTGGGTGGTGAGTGAGAAGATTAAGTTATACTTTCCACCTACTGGGGGAACTTCAGAATTCCAATTCACAGCCACCATTATTATCATCATGACTTCAAAGCAAACATCCATCATAAGTTTCTTTGCTGGAAATAAATCTAGAATAGCAACTCCTGTCAGAGACAGTGTGGCACCTTTACCAGATGGGAAAAAACCACACTTAATCTAACCCTTAATGTATTATCACCATGCCCACTGCTGCTTCAGAAAGAGAACGTACTGCTGAGAAGTTAGCAAGAAATTCAACTGACTTTTCCCATAACCATATTAACAGACTTAGGTGACTCTAAACTTACACAAGCCTCATTTTTCATCATATCCAGGGTCTACAATGTCTGGCCATACACAAATGTTTCCGTATTCTTCGTTTAAATCATGGGAGTGGCTGGAGTACTCAATTAGTAGCGATGTTGCACTTTGTTTTGTTTGTAGAAAACTTCCTGAACCAAATTCTGACTCAGCATTTGTAAATACAGGATACACTGATTGGAAGCATGCAGCAACAACAGGCAAAGGGTTTTCCAAGCACGCAAAGTCAATAGCCCATAAAAGTGCAATGGATATTGTTCTGGAGCAACAAAAGCGAGAAGAGGAGAAACTATTCAGAAGAAAATTGTGTAGTCAAGTGATAGAAAATAATATATACAATGTGAAGTGTATTGCTGAAGTAATTTAATTTTTAGTTGCCAATCAATTGTCTTTCAGGGATGTTTCAGGGTGTGAACAATTAGGAGTAGATGCAAGTGGCTAAACAGTTATTTGCATTTTAAGTGAGAAAAAATAATAAAAATTGCAAGAAATTATGAAAACTGTTTCTGCAAATGTTAAATTCACTCACCCTGAAATTTATTTATTTATTTATTACATTTGTAATCCACATCAAGGCTAAAAACAGTTTTAGAAATTATTATGAACAAGATTAATGAAAGTATTTGTGTTGTGTTGTTGGCTAATGAGATTAGGGATGACTAAGGCATTGAAAATGTAGCAATTGCACTCCAATGTCTTGAAAGCATGAAGCCAACAGAAAGATGTGTTGCTTCGTTCACAAAGTGCTCAGAGTATAACATCTGAAATTTTGTCAACACTGACTGGCTTACAGTTAAACCAATTTGACAAACTGATTACTCAATCATATGATGGCTCGTCTGTCATGAAAGGCACATCTGGTGGTGTTCAAGTTTTGATTTCAAAAGAACTTGACTGCAATGTTTTGTTTCTCCACTGCTTTAATCACCACCACCATTTTGTGATACTACATGCAACTGAGGCTATACCTGAGATGAAAGTATATTTTAACTTACGTGAATAGTTGTACACATTTTTAAGAGGGGGCGTGTTGCTCAAATTTAGAAATGCAGTTCTTTAAAATGCCTGTTGGTTCGACGATAGTCTGGCCACTTGGATTCAGTTTCAGTTGTATATTCAGATAAAAAATTCATTCTTTCCACACTCAACCTATTCAGTTTATCTTCTCCTTGTAAAAAATGTGGTCATCTAAAAACTGAAGCTTGACTGATTGTTCAATCATAGTCTTTCTTTTATCATTTCTTACTGAAATTATGCTAAAAGTGCTGGGATACCTTAAACCTGTAATATCACTGCTGCAGCAGAATCTGAATATTGAGGCAGGATTGAAACATATTGACTGTGTTGGGAGGAAGCTGCAAGCAATGTGAAATGATATTGTTTTCAACAACACTCTTGAAGCAGCCAAGAGAGCACATGAATCTGCTGACAATGAAGCACCATCAAAACATCTTTGTAAACTTCCACAAAAGTTTTCTGGCAGTATTGTTGATGGTTGTGGTGTTAATTCTGAAGGAAGAAGAGAAAACAAACAAGATTTCAGAAGGCTTTATATTGACCATTGTGATCAAGAACTGGACAACAGATTTAAGGAGACAGACAATACTGTTATAGTAGCAGCTTCAATATTGTGTGAAACATTGAAACACAACTCAAACAACTGTAAAAAAGGTAAAGGTGTCCCCACACTTGTAGTGCGAGTCGTTTCCGACTCTTAGGGTGACGTCTTGCAACGTTACTAGGCAGACTGTATATATGGGGTGGGATTGCCAGTTCCTTCCCCGGCCTTTCTTTACCCCCCAGCATAAATTAAAATCAGAGCTTGAGGTGGCAAAATCTCTTATTAAAGAAAGACCATTGTTGGTGCTATTTGCTGATGAGCTCCCAAAATATGGGCCTGTATTTGCTGGACTTGGATCTGTTGGTTAAGGCTGCATCGGCAATTCCAAGCAGTAGTGCAACAGTTGAAAGCTGCTTTTCTTCATTTAACATTAGTTTTAGGTCCACAATGATTGTCAATGCTACATGAACATCTTGTTCTGATCTTGTTCTTTTAAGTGATAATAATTCTTTTTTTTTCAATTAATTTTTATTCAAATTTTCAAAATCAAGACAATACAAAAAGAAAAACACAAATTAAAACTAATACAATAAAAAGAAAAAAAAACTATTGACTTCCGATTTGTCATAGTTCAGCTATAGGTCTATAATATATAACAAACCTGTCTCTTGATAAATTATAAAATCACCTTCCTCCAGCAGTTATCTTAGTTGGTATCAAATCTCATTAACATCATATTTTATTCTTCTACAAAAAGTCAAAGAGAGGTTTCCAATCCTTGAGATATATGTCCATCAATTTTTTTCTAGATAGACATGTCAATTAATCCAACTCTTCAAATCTATTAACTCTAGTAATTTCAAATCGCTCTTCTTCCTTTATCCATGTTGATTCCATCTTCCATCTTCCATCTTTACACACCCAATAATCTTGCTGTCATCGTCATATAATAAGAGTCTGATAGGGATTTCCTTCATCACAAATATTTTCTTGCCATCATTTCCGAACGTATCACTGAAGTATTGTTGCAGAACCGCATCTCTGTTCCTGTTTTTTACAGAATGCACTAGCACATCTCTTGAAGGGTTCTTCATTGTCACAAAGCAGGAATTAATTCTGTAAACTTTCTCCATTTCAAGTTCCATCAAATCCTTCCAGTCCAGGAATTTTTTCGAACCGATGATATCTTTATCTCCAGTCTCTTCACCAAGTCCTTCAGGGACAGCGCTGAATTCCAAACAGTAATATTTGTCTCCAGGATCCATCACAGCCAGGAAATCCAAATCTTTTTCCAAGACCATATTTAATCCAATCTCCAGGGCTTGAACCTTCCCTTTAATTTTTCTTTCATCCTTTTTTAATTTTCCAAATTTATCTTTGTTCTCCTTTCTCATAGAATCCTGAATTTCTTTCAGCTCCTGTCTCATTTCGCCAAATTCACTTATCATCACTTGTCTGTTATGTCTGAGTTCTTGTTTTGTTAGCTTAATCTCATTCATTATTTTCTGAAACATATCTAAAGAGAAAGTCCCTTCTTGTACATCCATGATCTCAACCACCTTCTTGATTGTCGTTCTTAAAACCAAAAAAAACACAATCCCTTCAATTTCCAATGTCCCAAGCAAAGAACAGTTTATTACTTTATCCAGTTACAAAGGAGTTAATCTTTCAAGCCAGCTGACGTCACCCTCCAGACAAGATGAACTGCCTTATCTCTTGTATGTCCAAAAGTGCCAAAACAACTTTAATTCACAGCATCCAAATAATTAGTAGCAGGAAGAATGAGCAGATTCATCAAAAAGAAAAAAAAAAGTAAACTGGAAAAAATAGTCCCAGACATATATTACTCAAAAGTCTTATAAATCAAAAAAAAATTCTCTTTAAATTAGAAACCCCTCAGCCGTTTATAATCTTTATAATGCTGAATTCCATGCCAGCTTTTTGCAATAAAAATAAAGATAAACAATTTCTATTTTCTTCCCCTTAGCTCCGTGAATAAAAGGGAAAGCTATGACTCACCCAGGGTTTCTTAATTGCTGGTTCTTTGACAAATCTCTTTAGCTGTATTGATAACAAAACAATCAGAAAAGATAGGAGAATGCTTGCCTGTTAATCCATTTTTCTTTGAAGAAAAAAACCCCGGCTCACTTAATCAGTTGAGCTGGTTGGAAACCCTAGTTCCGTCCGAGCTGCTGGAAGACCTTCTTTCACAGAAGGTAATAATTCTGATGAACTTGTAGTATATTTTGTAGCACTGAAGTCAAGTAAACATACAACCAAACTCCTGTTGTCTTGATTTTTCTACTAGTGGGTTATTCTTGATTTTTTAAAACCCTTTTTGTTCATTGGCAGCACAAAAAGTAACAATTGTTGAAGATGCTTAGTGAAAATGTTTAATGTACATACAATGCAGTACGGCTGCAAAAATAAGGGTTAAATAAAAACAGTTTATAATTTTGTATTTAAAAGGCCAGCAGACCAAATAAATTGCCCCCTACATTCCCCCCAACTTTTACCTACCTAATTTGCACTCTGTGAAACAATCTGTAAACCAAAACACAGCAATCCTTCAAAACTTCACACTTCTCTAGATTTTGCAATGCGGTTTCCAGTCAGTTATTGTATACAAAGCTACATACTCTAGAGTAATGAGTGCATAACAGTGCAAAATAACATACAAAATGTGTCATATTAGGGGAAATTGCTTAAAGAAATATGTATATTAAGAGAAATTCACACTGAACTTAGGAATTTTTATGAGGACTTTGTTTTTTGCATACTGATGTGGAAATATGAAGAACTAAACTTAAGACTTGAAAAATGAAGGGCTGTCACATAGATGATGGACCAAATTTATTTGCTGTTGCTCTAGACGAGGTAGGACCCAAACCAAATGGATTGCTATTAGAAGAAAACAAGAACATGAGGAAGAACTTCCTGATGGTTCAACGATGGATCAGACTGCCTCTGAAGGTGGTGGACTCTTTCATTAGAGGAGGCTGCTGTAATTGTGGACTTCCTGCATTAGCAAGGGCTTCAACTAGATTACCTTGGAACTGTATGATTTTACGTGTCTATATGAGAAATGCTGAAGAGTGTGCATTACTACTGATACACACACGGTTTTGCAATCCTCGCCCATGGGACCAACAGTAAGAGTGTGTTGTATTCAACTTGTTGGCTAGAACTTGTTCAGGCTTGGCCTAGCACCAACAGGCTTATGTTAGAGGAAGTCTGTAACAGGCTACAGCTGTACATAATCGAATACTTATAATCTATACCTAGTTGTAATCAACATTATGTATAATTTTCCCTAATGTAAAATAATAATGAAGACATTATTTGTTTGGATTTCTATCCCATCCTATTCTGAGATCCGAGTTTTAAGGCTGACTCTCAAGTTGCACTTATGGCTCATCTTTTCTAACTGGAATTATCAGCTGAAGGACAAAATCATAGATAGTATCAGAGGAACATTATTATTTTTCAAAAATGTGTGTGTGTGTGTTGCTGTGTGTTTTTAGTTCATTTTAGGAACACCATAACTGAGTTCATATCTCCAGGACCACACATACATTTCCTTGACCAAAAAAGGACCTCTCTTTCATACTCCACCCAGTTACTGAAATAAGTTGATAATGGAACAATTTTTGTATGACATCAAGAACACCCATAGACATATTTCTAAAGTAAATTGTGGCCACAATGATGTGATTGTATAGACAGTAGGGTTAAGATGACCTCCTGTGTCAGCTTGCCTGTTCAACTGAATTGCAACAGGAAAATTTCTTGTTTTCCCAAGGCATCCTTAATAGATATAATTCTCACATCTTTTCCTTCATATTTTTAGTGATACCAAATGCATAACATTTCATGGCTGCTCATTCCCTGGCTATCTTCAATGTTCTGTATGCATCTTAGTTGTTCCTTAATTATCTTAGAGCAGAAAAAATGAGTTCATATGGTTGTTACTGGAGACATCATAATATTTACCTTCTTTAACAATAAATATTTTGCCAAGTCTTCAGCTCTATTATTTTTTTCATGGTACTGAATATTAAATTATGGAAGATCTGGAAAAAAAATTAAATTCATTACTTGCACTCAAGCCCTATCAGGAATCTTAACACCAACTTAATTGTTCCTATTACAGTGCTAAAAAGGATTCTGCCAAATTTTATTTTATTTATATGGTTCCAATATCCAATTTAGGATTAACACAAAAGCTTTCCTAAGTTCTCTTGAAAGTGTCAACCAGTGTGAAAATACTTTTGAAATTTCATGGACCATTGACTGTTACGTTGCAGCATTTGTGAAAGAAAATCCAGAGCATGCACCTCAGATCTCTGCACACCAGACAAAAGAGGCAAAATCATGACAGCTAAAGCAGAAATGAATTCAGTGGTATTCACTAATAGGCAAAAAACCTTGTGGTTTAAGAATGTACCTGTAGCCAACAGAAATTTCTATCAAACTATACAAAGCAGGGAAATTGAGTAGCTATAATGAATGCACCAGTGGAGCAAGAGACCTGACCTCCTCTCTGACAAATTTGTCAAAATGCATACACAATTTGGGTTGGTCTTGCACAATCCAATCCACTTCCTGTGTAGCTTTGAAAAATTTGGTAACATGTCCCGCTGAGCATATGGTGAGTGGTGGCAACACCTGCCATCTCCAAAGATGGAGAATTGCATTTTTGTATGTTTGCTGGTGTTCTTCTTACTTTGCTTCTTTTCTGTGTTACTACTGTTTCTACAGAGAATATAACCTAGAAAATTATATTTCTCTCATTACTCATCCTAGAAATACCATATGCTAAGAGGCACATGTTACCCAAAGGAGGGGATTGGAAGGGGATGGGGATGGGAACGGAGGGGTGAAGGGAGGGGAGGGGCAAGAGGGAGGGAATAAGAGGGAGGAGAAGGGGAGGGCAGGTTTGATCATTTGCATGCTTTTTGAGTTCAGTGGGATTTACTCCTGTGCAGGGGCAGAGAGTGGAGGAGGACGGCAGAAAGAGGAGGGAAGAAGGGGGAGGAGAGTAGATTGGATGGGTGGGCACTGGCCAGAGGGGAAGCCCCTTTCCTTTCCAAAAGGAAAATGTTGTGAACAGTATCATTGCTTTTCAGCGTTTCCCTCACCTTTTTATTCTACAGCAGGCACATGTAGCCTCCCACCCAAATTTAAACCAAAGCTGTCCCTGGCCACATCCACACCACACCTTTTTTCACTTTGAACAGTCATGGCTTCTCCCAAGATATCCTGTTGAGTGTAGTTAGTGAAGGGTGCTGAGAGTTGCTAGGAGATGCCCTCTTCCCCTCACAGAGCTTCAATCAGAGCGGCTGACTGTGAAACCTCTCTAGCCATTGGAGCTCTGTCAGTGGAATAGGAGTCTCCTCTCAGCACCCTTCACAAATTACACTTCCCAGGATTCTCTGGGGGAAGCCATGACTGTCTCAAGTGAAATCAAAGTCTGGTGTGGGTGTGGCCCCCTGATTAGGCAAGCCCAGCAGCTGTGAGTCTGGCTTTTAGAACACTGACAGTTGGTTCTTACTGAGCATGCCCGACACTCTCATTCAGTTCAATGTAAAATTTCTTAAATTAATTACAAATCAGCCAGGCATTTTTTTAAGCTTTTAAATAGCAGAAGATGAAGGTCAGAGTATGGGGTAAGGTCAGTAATAGGATTACAGGTACTCTGTGAACATGGCTGATTTGTAATGAATTTCAACAAATTATGAGAATTCTGACAGAAAAAAGTCCAGAGGGGGTCTTTTCTCTCTCTCTCTCTTTTTACACTTTGAACTCTCGATTCTCTCTGACTGTTTTGTGTATCACCATGAAAATTTAGAGGTTTGTTAAGCAAGCGTTTCTGAGTTCAGAACTATAAATTTTGTAAGGCTGTGTTTTGAAATGAGCTTATGGGAAGCATCAGAATGGCATGGGGGTATTTTCAATTTAACATTGTGGAATGCGAAAAATCCATGCTGACTATAGTATACAGCCACTCTTGTTGCTGTATAATAAATCTACCCTGCTGGGTAGCATATCTGGACTGCTTTGCTTAATGGAACTCAATGGCTGGAGGTAATAGATTAACAGTAATGAATAGTTTGATCAATGGTGATGCACATGCTATCAAGCATAGAGCAGGTGATGTCTACAATTTGCAGTTTTTCCACCCATTTTAGTTTCATGTTTCTTTGATACTTGTTTTGTTTAGTACAATGTAAAGTGAATGAACCCAGATACTCAACCCTGTTCCTATACACCTGAAGGAAAATTGAGTCAAGACACTGGGTGTTAACAGATATGCACCATCACATTGCACAATGTGTCTTTAGCACTCACATAAGAATTTCTATTTACTTATTGTTTTCAACAAAATCAAATTCCACTATATCACTGGATAATGACAGCAGTCATAAAATTATGTTTTGATCAAGTGAAAAAGCCATAGTCAGGCAAATACTGAAAGTGAGCAATTTGCTGTAATGACAGTCATTTCATGAAATGATTGATTTTTTACACTGTGACTATAGGGGTAGCCCAAGTTATTGGTATCTCAGGAAGAAAATTCAAATGGCAATTCGTTTCACTAATTAACTCAGGAGTACAATAACCCAATGGAAATCTTTCTGTGCACATCCCATTAAAATAACTAGAAGTTGTTCAAGAGCAGTTTTCCTGTTTATTTCAGTGTTTTGTGTCCCATGAGTCAGATCTTCTGTTTTCACATGGCTGCCTTTTAATGCCACTGGCTGCCAACTTTCTCTTACAGTAGGGCCATGTCTGTGACTGCCCTTTCTTTCTTTCTTTCTTTCTTTCTTTCTTTCTTTCTTTCTTTCTTTCTTTCTTTCTTTCTTTCTTTCTTTCTTTCTTTCTTTCTTTCTTTCTTTCTTTCTTTCTTTCTTTCTTTCTTTCTAATTTATTAGGTGGGACAAAGTATTTAGAAGTTCCATTTGTGTATACCTAAACGGTATAAGACACATCCATAAAGGGATCTATATTTCTATAAGAGAGTGGCATTATATATGTATATAATCTCCACTGGAGAACTGAGCATGCATTATTTATGTTAGTGCTGAGGTTATTGTGCCATCACTTATAAGGCAACATTTGAACCTCAAAACACTTCAAAAGGTTTTGAATATCCCCTATATTCAATGGATTAAAAGAAAGTAAGAGAAGCACTGTATCCTGGTGCAGAGGTACACATGAGGTCATGGCACAACTTGAACCTCCATCTCCATAAACCTGGTGTGCACTCTTTAAGGATTTAAGTAAATCAGTGGCAAAGCCTTCTTAAAGGAAAACACAGTAGTAGTCTCCACTTGGCCTCCCCTTGTTTGGTTTTCCCAGAAGACATACAGCCTAGTCTTCTTAATCTCTATCTTTGATATTCCAAGTTAAAGTTAGAGATAATATGTTGGTTCCAAACTTGGCAGACCACAATGCTCAGTGCTTGATGCGAGATTCCTTTCATTTTATCTTGCTATCTCCACACTTATGAAAAACATGCTAGAAAATGGTTACATGTTAAGCAAGGGCACCTCAACAGCTGAGGTACAAACGTGAAGACACCAATAACATGCCAACCTTTATAACTCTATCACAAGTCTCAGTCTTCACACTTCCTCTAGCATACAAATCCTTTACATGTGAAGATGCAACTTGGAGTCAAATTATGAAATAGTTAGCAACAACCCAACAATAACTTCTTCCGATCTCCACCAACTTCCTCTTTTTGTCCAAAAGACATGGAGCCCAGCAGGAAAATGAGCTTGCTTGAATCTAAAATACTGTTAGTAATGTATGAATGGTAATCTTTATGAGACAATTGCAATTATCTCATGATAGCCTGGTGATTTGAAGTTTTCAAATATGGTGTCTCTAAGAAATATCAATAATTTAAGATATGCAGACGATACCATACTACTAGCAGAAACCAGTAATGATTTGAAATGAATGCTTTTGAAAGGTAAAGAAGAAAGCATTAAAGCAGGACTACAGCTGAACATCAAGAAGACTAAAGTAATGACAACAGAAAATTTAGGTAACTTTAAAGTTGACAACGAGGACATTGAACTTATCAAGGATTATCAATACCTTGGCATAGTCATTAACCAAAATGGAGACAATAGTCAAGAAATCAGAAGAAGGCTAGGACTGGGGAGGGAAGCTGTGAGAGAAGTAGAAAAGGTCCTCAAATGCAAAGATGTATCACTGAACACTCAAGTCAGGATCATTCAGACCATGGTATTCCCGATCTCTATGTATGGATGTGAAAGTTGGACAGTGAAAAAAGCAGATAAGAGAAAAATCTACTCATTTGAACTGTGGTGTTGGAGGAGAGCTTTGCGCATACCAAGGACTGTGAAAAAGACCAATAATTGGGTGTTAGAACAAATTAACCCACAACTATAATTAGAAGCTAAAATGATGAAACTGAGGTTATCATACTTTGGACACATCATGAGAAAACATGATTCACTAGAAAAGACAATAATGCTGGGGAAAACAGAAGGGAGTCAAAAAAGAGGAAGACCAAAAAAGCGATGGATTGATTCCATAAAGGAAGCCACAGGCCTGAACTTACACAATCTGAAGAGGGTGGTTTATAACAGATGGTGTTGGAGGTCATTGATTCATAGGGTTGCCATAAGTTGTAATCTACTTGAAGGCATATAACAACAACAGCAGAGGCTGACTCAAAGGGCACAATGGGTGCAGGGCAGACACATGCTAAATCCATATGCAGCATATGAGTACCAAGGGCCAGACGATGCCAACATGATCAAAGGCATTCTCCAGGCTTGGTTTACTCATGAGTGCCAACAGTATTTCCTGGCCCCAGTACACTGTATGTAGATTGGATCTTTACATTCCCATCCACCACCATCCATCTCCCTGCAACCTATTGGCAAAGGAAGCCACAGGTCTGAACTTACACAATCTGAAGAGGGTGCTTTATAACAGATGCTGTTGGAGGTCACTGATTCATAGGGTGGCCATAATTCGTAGTCGACTTGAAGGCACATAACAACAACAAAAGTGTATTAATAAAATGCAAGCAGAAGCTCACAACAGACAGAAAGTCTGCACATGATACAAATTTATGGCTTGTTAATTAGCCTTGTGGTTCAGAAATTATGGAGGCAAGTGTCACGCACTATAAGAAGTCAGATATTATTTTGCAAAATTAACTTTATGGTTCTATTGCCCTTATAATATTATAATTTTTAATATAATCAATTATAAGCTGAATACATGAATGAATGTTGAATGGATGCTAGCTCTGCTTAAACCCCTGGAAGCTACTTATAGCTATCTCAAAAAAAAGAGTGGAAGTTAGGATCAGGATGCTTGAGGAGGATGTGCAAGGATTATGTTGTGGGAAATGGCTGCAACTTCATTTATGTGTAGTCAATTTTCCCAGTTTATATTCAAACTACATCCCAGTGGGTATTCTGAATAAAGTGTCAGTGGATTGTAAAGGTGATTCATGAATCTGAAGTTATTATTATGTATTTATTTTAGCTTTGCCTTTTATGTTAAATGAGAATTGGGAAATTTAATTGCTCATGTTTTATGACTGTGACATGTCCATTTTATTTCTATTCTATGCAATGGCTACAGACAATAAATATTTATCACGTTGTAAATTTGAAGGAGGGTGATAGACATTGAAATCAGTTGAATAACGTAATAGCCAGACCTTCTTATAAATGAAGTCAAAATCTGGACCATCTTCTCATGATTTCTTCTTGTCCTCATGTGTACTGACATCAATGGGGATGCAGTTGACAGCAGTTTTTGGTCCCTCTGCTGTCAATGGGCTTTTTTTTTTAAATACAACTGATGTTAAGTACAACTGATGTTTTGCATTACCAGAGAATCCTAACTGAAAACACTAAGATTTGGCTTTGTTTGTGAAAAGTGATTTAAAAAAAAATGATGTGATGTGCTATTAGCTTGCTCATCTCAGCACCTGAGGCAATAATTTTCTTTTTGGAAAGCAGTTTAGTTGAAGGAAAATACATTACCTTTCTCTTACCTGAATCTGCTCCTGCTTTCAAAACTCTTTCATTAAAAGTTTAAGTAGGAAATGTTTGTGTGCTTTGGAATAAATCCTGATAAAACTAACAGCAAACTCTAGCCATAATTAAGTACTTCCAAATATTATGGATTTAAATGGAAGTTTATTTTATACTTAAATCTCTTACAGAAATCAGTGGAAATCACTTAACTTTGGCTGGATTGCTGCCTACATGTGCATATGTTTATGTAAACCCTTGCTCTTATCATTGTCAATAAACACCAATATCCCTTCAGTTGAGTTTTTTTTTTCTACTTCAAATGCAGCTGTACTTTCAGTAATAACCATGTCCCATGGTGGTGAGTTTCACAGCTAAATTTTGCAAAGTGTGAAAAACAATCTGCTGTGCAGCTTTAATTTTGATGCCGAAATGGAATCTGAGGTTTTGGGAAAATCTGGTCTAGTGTATTTCAGTCTATTTCAGGATTTCTGTACAGGCTCCCAAATTGTGCAGCTGTCCTTGAGAATGAAAACATGCCCTTTTTAGTGCAAGTTTAGATTTAAATATCAAGAGGTACCTTAATATAGCAACCATCTGGTACCATATTATCATTCTTTCCCTTGAATCAGTAACTAATATTGCACAACATACTGATTTTAGTTTGTCATAAAGCCTGAGGTGTTAGATTCAATCCAGACGTGGTCTTGCTTAGAGCTTACCGATCAAAATCAATGAGATTTAATCAAATTGTAGCTATATTTATTTCAATGGTACTACTACTCTAAACATGATTTACAGACCAATGAAAACCCCTCTTATACCAGGTTGTGAGGTATTATCATTGAACAGAGGCATCCCTCTGCTCAGCTCTGCTGGTTGAACTGGCCTCCCACCAGCCAGCAACAGAGCCCAGTGGGAAATCCCAAAATGGGGTGTTGTGGTGGTGGGGAAGGGTAGGGATGAGCCATCAGTGGCCAACATCAGGCTCAATCCAGAGCCCAATTGATGTACCAATCTGGAGTGAGTGCAGGAATTGGGCCGAATCATCCTCTCCCCCTACCCCTTTCACCTCAGAGGCTAAGAATAGCATGGATGTGGAAGCAGCAGTGGCTCCATTGCTACACAGAGCCCCAGGGGTGGGAGCATGGAGTTTGGATTGTGCCCTAAATCTGGATCAAACCCAATGTTTTTCTATCTATTGTTCACTGAATCTGATTTGTGGCTCCAATTTGTAAATACAGATCAGGTCCAATCCACTCTGGACAGATCTGGACCCATTCCAACCCAATCCGCATCACAATTCAAATATTACAAATCTCTGGAAATCCCATTGACTTACATTGCAAAACCAAAATAGCCATAATATTCTTGTTTTGTGACCCAGGGATATGAAATTTGGAGGCATGGGAGCTGCTATAGAAGGGATTAAACTTGCCAAGCTGCAGGTAGATAGCTCCAAGGATGTCCATACTAGCCACCTTTAAATTTTAAAAAATTTAACATTAAAACAGACATAACAGTTTTGTTTCTTCACACAGGGACATGAAATTTGGTGACATAGTAACTGCTGTATAGCGAATTAACCCTGCCAAATTTCAGGTGGGTAGCTCCAGGGGTTTTCTTGCTAACCACTTTTAAGTTTGCTTTTTCCAAAAAATATTTTTAAAGAAGACTTGACTGCTCAGTCATGCCAGTACTCATGCTCCCGTGTTTCCCCTGTTCATTTCTTCCAGTTTGAAAAAAACCTGAGGATTTTTTTAAAATTAGCTTTGTGATACTACACACAAATAGGTAGCATTAGCCAGGCATAGACTGGCTCCACCATAGAAATCATATGCACATATATACAAGAAATTTGGGGACTTGGTAGGTTCTATAGAGGGGATTAACCTTGCCAAGTTTCAGGTGAGTTGCTCCAGGGGATTTCATGCATTTAAAGTTTGCTTTTTCCAAAAAAATATTTTTTTAAAAAACTGTGAATGCTGTCATGCCAAACTCCTGTGTTTCCCCTGTTCCTTCCTTCAAGATTTTTCCAAGGAAGATTTTTTTTAAAAAAATCTAGGGGGCAGATTGCCAATAGCAGTAGTGAGGGAGGGAAAAATAAAGATATTATTTAATATTAATAATATTCACTGTGATGGCTGATTCTTACTATTTGTGGGTAGCAACTGGAAAATGATGATGATGATGATGAAGAAGAATTCAGAAAGCAGTGGCCAAATATGCCCACAAGGTTTGATAATTCTTAGCAATAAGAATAGAATATAATTTTTAAAAAATCCATAGATAGTGAACATTTTTTTAAAAAAAATATGGAAATAAGGATGGGACTGGGATTGATTGGGAAATAAAACATACACAAGCTGAACAAATGCCATCCAACCCCCACCAAACATTTCTAAGAGACAGTGCCCCTGCATTTTAAGACTTCACTCTTCCAAGCACTGTAATTGGAGAGTACTGGGTGGGGTGATAGCATTCTAGCCTTCCTTTCACTCCCCCTACACTGGTGTTCTCCTTATATGGTGTTGTAATTGCCCCGTTTCTGGGTTCATTAGAGACTGTTTTAAGATTCAGATCTACAGATATCTACAAATCAGTTTGGGACTAGTTGATCCACTCTGTGAGATTTGTCGCTACTTCAACTGAATCTGGACAGGATATAAATAATCCCAATTTGTTTTGTGATTTGTACAAATCTGGTGTACAACCGCGCTATATATATTAATGCACATGGAATAAAATGTTTCACACCTATAAATGTATCACCAGGAAAGTATTTCCTCAGCAATTCCACGCATAAGTCCCTCCACTTACAAATAAGTGTAACTAGCACAAGCACAACTTCCAAAAGGTATCACATGAATAGCTGTTGCCATTTGTCTTGAAGACAGTTATCACCAAGTCCCACTTATCCTTTAGGCACAGTGCCTAGAGCCCATGATACTTTTAGGGCCCCATGAAAATGTTTTAATTTCTTTTAAAATCAGAAGAAACAAATGAACTTTTAGGGTCGAAGAAAATGTTTTACTTTTTTTCTCACATCAGAAAAAAATGAAACTTTTAGGGCCCACGGAAATCTGTTAAATTTTGCCTAAAACAGAAATTTTTTTGGAAGTATTTACAGTTATATAAAAATAATTTTTAATATTGATATTATTATGGTGGGAGGGGCCCATGAAGGCAAAATTGCCTAGGGCCCATGAAAGTCATAGCCCTGGTTATCACTGATGAAAATATTATTATTTATTATATTATTTATTGTTAATCAATCATGTTCCATGAAGAAACACTTTCTCATGATAATTCAGTTGACTTTGGGCAGCACATGTGTGTCTTTAAATGAATAGGTTCTTTTACCTGGGGAATGTAATAATTTGCAGGAAATTATTCTTTTATAAAGCTGATAAACTTATGATGTAAAGAAAGATAGATTATATCTGTAAGTGGGTAGTACATCTGCTTTCAAGATATTAAAATACATGAGACCTGCAAAAATAGTGATGTAATTATTGCGGACTAATTTGCTTTGATATTGGATAAATGTATTTAGAAAAGCCATTGTGCTTGTGATATTTTCATCTCTACAGGGTAGCAAAGATCATGTCATGTTTTATATCATAGGAACATAGGAAGTTGCCTTATACAGAGTCAGACAGTTGGTCCATCTGACTCAGAGTGTTGGCTATACTGGCTGGTGGCCCTGATGTATTTTTCCTGTAGCTTATCCACTCATCCACTATTGTTCTGAGTCAGGAAGCAACATAGAAACCTATACTGAATCAGACTAGTGGTCTATCTAGCTGAGTGTTGTCTACTCTGACTGGCAGCAGCAGTAATCAGGGTTTTCAAACAGGGGTCCCTCCGTGCCCTCCCTGAAAATTGAACCTGGGACCTTCTGTATGCAAAGCAGATGCTCTACCACTGAGCTACCTCTAGCTTTCCAGATGTTCTTGGACTACAACTGCCATCATTTCTGATCATTGGCTATGCTGGTTGGGGATGATGGGTGTTGGAGTCTAGCAGCATCCAGAATGCCACAAGTTCCTCATCCTTGTTTTACATTACTGCTCTGCACATACTAAGGAACCACAAGCCCAGGTACAAGTGGCATACTAAGTCAAATAGTGGCTTAGCTGACAGGAGCAGGAGCAGAGGAAGAAAAAAGTGGCTGTGATCTCCTCTCTGGGAACCCACATGACTATGCATACAGCTCCATGTAAGACTAACCCATACTGCATGAGTTTGCCTCAGATTTTTGCAACAGACATTACGCTACAAAATCACTTTAAAGCATTCCTATGCATATACAGTGAACATGGTGAGGTGATATGGAATCACAGCAGCAGACACTGATGCATCCCCACAATGTAAAGTGTTAATTTACACACCTACAGTGTGCCTGCTCATGTACAAACTGTGTATGAGATTTGGGGATTTTGCTCTTCTTAAAAACATTTCTCATAGAGTCTGGATTTGGCAGCTATATCCTTACAGGCCTTTCAAACCATAGACCTATAATGGACACTCAACAAAATCTTAGCAAATATTAATTGTAAAAGTAAACACAATTCGTCACAGTATGAAGAATATGTCTATTAGATTCCATTTCTTTCCCGGGGCAGTATGTTGGTATTTTAGTTTTTTTTTTGGAGAATGGCCACTTTTCTTTGGTTGTTATAAGAGGGAAAACAGCCCATTTTCTGAGGAAAGGATAATTATAACTGTATCGCCAGCAGAATTCACACATCCTCCATATGGTGCACAACATAGCTCTCAGGCAAAATTATCAAAACAGGAGCATCCGTTTGACTATTCCTACTCCACGGCTTATTTAATAAAACTGTAAATTGCATTATGAGAGGAATAATGGTGGGATGAATTTGGGCCTCTTTGAATGAACAAAACTGTTTGGTGATACATTGAAATAAACATGCCTCTATAACCCACTAGTTTCATGGAGCCAATGCAATACAAGGAATACATCAGAACAATGAGGGTGCACTCAGTGCTGTGCTAAAAGCTTATCTTGCATTTTTTTGCCCATTCTCCATCAGTGAATGAGAAAATAAATTACATTCCAAAATTATCAAAGGGGAGAGAAAATGTTGTGAAATCTTCATGGGTGGGATGCAGGTTTCTGTCATGTTCACACTACGTTTGAGGGGACCAAGAGATGTTTGTGACTGTCCTTTTTCATTTCTTTCATTCTACACATCATCTCACCAGTAGTCTCCACTCTGCAGCTTCCCTGGTGCCCATTCTTCAGTTAAAGTTCTGGGGAAGACATCATCATGTTACTCTCCCCATGAGCCTTTTTTTCAGATCAGGAAGTGTGGGCAGCCAGGGAGGCTGCAGAATGCTAGGGAAATGTTTCATGGGGGAAAAAACACACACCACCCTGAGCCGCCTCACAACAACAAGATCATCCTAAACCCTGCACCCACCAACATGCTAAAGGGCCCTGAGTAGGAGCGAGGAAAATGGAAGCCTCTTTTGCTGAGGAAGAAAACTTGAGAAACTGGAGGACCGATTTCACCACCGCATTATAGTCACAGCTCAAATAAGTTAATAGAGAAATACAGAACAGACTGTGGATATCATGATAAGCTAGCCTACTAATATTGAACAAAGTTTTTTTTTTAAAAAAAAGAATTGACTTCCTGGATACCCACAGAAGGAGAAAGCAAAATTCCATCTTTAGGAGTCTTTTTTTCTTTTGAGGCCACGCCAATACTGGCTCTTCTGGCAGTGAGCAGAGTCATTATGAGTGGGCAAAAGAAAGGATATGCCACGCAGGATTTGAAACAGAGGGACTTGCTCTGTTAGGCATAAAACCATCTACATAAAAATGAGTGAGGGGCAGAGAAGTTCCAGTTTAGATTTATATTTCAAAAACCAAAAATATGCACTGTTTGTATCAAAATCTGTTAAAACATTAATTCTTGCAATGCTGGGTTTAAAATAGTCTGAGCAGAGCAGCTGACAGAACGAGTCTGAAAGGTCTTGATATCAATTTGAGGAGGGACTTCATGCTGGCAACAATAGTTGACCCCAGCTCCACCATGAGTCAGTATTTCTATACAGAGCTTGGAAAAGTTACTTTTTTGAACTACAACTCCCATCAGCCCAATCCAGTGGCCGTGCTGGCTGGGGCTGATGGGAGTTGTAGTTTTAAAAAAGTAACTTTTCCAAGCTCTGTTTCTATATGTACAGATCTCCCGTGCAGGGGCCAAGATGAAGGCAGGGAAACTTGCACAAGTTTTTCTTAGAGGTATAGGCTCATGTGAGCAGAACTAGCTTCAAGCCTGAGGGATTCCCAGAAAATTCCTGTCTAGTGCTCCTCAAAACCAGCAGGCCCCCTTATAGGATTACTATCATCTCTGGGCAGCAGCACCATGATTAAAATGGTTATGAGCTGCATGCCATATTTAATTCCCCACAATGCCCTGATGTAATGTCACTGTAAGAAGTTTTAAATTATAGGTAAAAATGAGGAATGGGCTGGCCTAACCCAGACGAGGCATCTGCTGTGGTGGAGTTTGGGGAATTGTCAAAGGATGCTTGGGCACTAACGCTGTCCCTGCAAATGAGGTTGAAGGTTGTGTGGGAAGAAACCATCCAGCTCTGCTCTGCATATCAGGTTTCAGATGATTCTTCACCTCATGTGGCATAAAATATACTCTCTGGGTTCATCAAACTTCCTGAACAGGAGAACTGGAGATAATTCATATTCACTAATAGGCAAAAAACCTTGCTGTTTAAGAACATACCTATAGCCCACAGATATTTCTATCAAACTTTAAAAAGCAGGGAAATTGGGCAGCTATAGTGAATGCACAAGGGAGCAGGAGACCTGAACTTCTCTCTTGAGATATTGTACTGCCCTACAAATTTGTCAAAATGCAAACACAATTTGGGTTGGTCTTTCACAGTCCAAGACATTTCCTGTGTAGCTTGGAAGAATTTGGTAACATGTGCCCTACCCCTCACAGACTTTCAATCAGAGCGGCTGACTGTTAAACCACTTTGGCCACTGGAGCTCTATCAGGGGAATAGGAGTCTCCTCTCAGCACCCTTCACAAACTACACTTGACTGTCTCAAGTGAAATCAAAGTCTGGTGTGGGTGTGGCCCCCTGATTAGGCAAGCCCAGCAGCTGTGAGTCTGGCTTTTAGAACACTGACAGTTGGTTCTTACTGAGCATGCCTGCCACTCTCATTCAGTTCAATGCAAAATTTCTTAAATTAATTACACATCAGCCAGGCATTTTTTTTAACTTTTAAACTACAGAAGATGAAGGTCAGAGTATGGGGCAAGGTCAGTAATAGGATTACAGGTACTCTGTGAACATGGCTGATTTGTAATGAATTTCAACAAATTATGAGAACTCTGACACAAAAAAGTCCAGAGAGGGTCTGTTTTTTCTCTCTCTCTTTTTAAACTTTGAACTCTTTTCTCTCTGACTGTTTTGTGTATCACCATGAAAATTTAGAGGTTTGTTAAGCAAGCGTTTCTGAGTTCAGGACTATACGTTTTGTAAGGTTTTGTTTTGAAATGAGCTTATGGGAAGCATCAGAATGGCATGGGGGTATTTTTAATTTAAAATTGTGGAATATAAAATATCCATGCCGGCTATAGTATATAGCCACTCTTGTGGCTGTATAATTATAATGGCTTGTGCCATGCACTACTTCTTAGATGCCTTAGTAAGTCTGAAGCAAAGTGGGCCTCTAGAGCTGTGGGCAGTGGTAGTTTGCCTCTGAGATCCCAGACCTAAATCCATATGCAACTGACAATACTCTGCCAGTCATCCAGTGCAAGAAGAAAAGATGTCTGATTCTGTCTGTAAGACCATGATTAATACCTCACCACCTACCGAAGATCTTTCATTTCTCTGTAATCTTGCATCATCTTGAAAATACTCAGCAATGTCAGAATGAATGGTTATACAACCCAGGACTCTGCTCTTTTAAAATTCCTAGTCATTTTCAGTGAAAAAGCAGTCCTTGCACACTAAGCAGGCCTGCTTTGATGTTGGAACAAGTCTCTCTCACTTGTTGGTAGGGATATCAATTTGAGAGGGGAAAAATTAACTCATGTTGGAAAGAATTTGTCAATTTTGGTTCTCTCATAGTTTTCCAATCTTAAATTCAGTTCTCCACATTTCTACAGCAATTTGCATTTTTTTTACAAAATCCTCATGAAACTTCTTCATCATTTTAGCATGAGTTTCTCCCAATAAACACATTTTTGTATGCGGTTTTGACTAATATACACACTTTTGCAAGCAATTTCTCCTAATATAATGCATTTTGTATACATTATTTGGTTGGAGAACTGCATCTCAAAATTCAGATAAGAGCGAACTTTGAAAAATGGTTGTGTTTCAGTACTCATATTGTTTCAGAAAGTGTGAATTTGATAGATTTGTCTTTAAGTGCGAACTGAATTGATTTTCTCCCCCATCCCTACTTGTTGGGCAAATGGTGGCATCCAAATGCCTTTCATAATGGGTAAGACATTGTTGTTGTGTTGTTATGTACCTTCAAGTCAACTTATGGCAACCCTATGAATCAGCGACCTCCAAGAGCATCTGTCATGAATGACCCTGTTCAGATCTTGTAAGTTCAGGTCTGTGGCTTCCTTTATGGAATCAATCCATCTCTTGTTTGGTCTTCCTCTTTTTCTACCCCTTCTGTTTTTCCCAGCATTATTGTCTTTTCTAGTGAACCATGTCTTCTCATTATGTGTCCAAAGTATGATAACCCCAGTTTCATCATTTTAGCTTCTAGTGATAGTTCATAGGGAAACCTTTCCAGTCCTGTTCCATCTGAACCTGTGCAAAAAAATGTAAAATGTGTGTGTTTGGAAGGACTCTGTGTGCTGCTGCAGCTGTTGCCATTTGCCCACAACTTTGCCATATTCTTTTCTTCTGCTCCGGGTATATAAAGGGGAGGGGCTGCCTGAGGTATGCCTCAGCGCACGCTAAGTACGATGCTAAGTGCTCACTTAGCATCACACTTGGAGTCGTCTTGGGGTCTGGAATCCATCGCCCGCCAAGAAAAATCCAGCTGCAAGTGCTGGAGAGAGAAGGCAAGCCAACGAGCTGTTGTGATTGAAAGCTTGCCCTTCTTTAGGGTGAACATTTGAGATTTGAATGTTTTTTGTTCCTCAGTTGAGAGATGAGGGAAGCATCATTGCCTACTATGTTGGGGAAAGTGCTTTCTATACCCCCAGGGTGAGAGCCTGATGGGCATAGTTTCTGCCCCCTTGAGTGAGAGACAAAGGAGAATGTTTGGCATGAGAGTTTGGTATGAATGTTATACTTAGAATGTGTGTGTGCATTATTTGGCTGTATGTAGGTTTGAGTGGTTGTCCTAGTGATGTTTATGGTATGTACATGTGAGTATGCTGTTTTTAGGATCTGAGGTTGAATTATGTGAGTGCTTGTAAAGTGGGATTTGAGGTACATGTGAGTGTGTTGGTTTAGAATGTTCATATGTTTAAATATGAATGTGCTGATTTTGTAAGGGCGTGTTTGAGTAAACTAAATTATTATTTTCTTTTTCCAACAGTAGTAAGACAAAATTCTGTTATAATGGGGGCTGGCTGTTTTAATTGTTTTGCTTTTTATTATACTGTGATGAAGAAATCTGATTTGTTTAATCTATTATGTTTTAAAATAAGCTTGTTTTAACATGTTTGTTTTTCCTTGAAATGTAGGGAATATTCTGTTTAGTTTATTATGTATATTATGATTTTCTCTTGTATTTCTTGCACTTAATTTTATAAGCAATGTTTATATTACGTTGATACTAAAGAGAACGTTTTGTTCAGTTAACAGTATTTTATTGATTGTTTTTTGCAGTTGTTGTTTAAAGATATTTTGACTTGTTGTACATAGCTTAGAGTTTTATTTAAATATAAGTGGTATGTAAATGGACTAAATAAATAATAAATAAATAAATAAAATGAGAATCAGCCTTCAGATGCTGTCCTTTCCTGATCCAACAACTGCTCTGATGGAAAGATTACTCTGCCATCATGATCACCTGCAAATCACAAATTGCACAGAACAGTTTCTGGAAGGAACTGCTATATTAGAAATTGATGGTGAATAATGCATCATGTCAGCCATGTTTCTAAAAGTAATTGTTGAAATCTGGAAACTATGGTTGGATTAGGTTGGAAAAGGAAGAAAACAAAATGTTGTGTGATGCGTAGGTTGTTCAGACAAAGTAAATATTCTAACTTTTTATATGTAACATCCAAAGCTGCTTTAGCTCTGTGTCTAGTGTAAAATTACAGCCTCTCTCTTTTCTGCAAAATATCTCTGTTTTGTCTACAGCCTACCGACATTCATCCTTGTCTGGCAGAACATTCTTGCTTTAGATATTGCTTTGCTTTCTTTACATTCTGTGCATCACACACTGCAGTCAATCAGTGCTTGACCTTGATGGTGTGTGTTTCTCAGTCTTTCATTTGAGCCTTTGACTAGAGATGCTTGAGCAATTCAGTCTTTACAAATTCCAGTATGGACTGACCTGATTCACCCGTCTCAGGCCAGTGTGCAGATCTGAACTTATCTGCTTGATTTTGCACTTCCTGAATACTCGCACACAGTGCTTGGCTCTAAATAAATAAATGTGATTTGGAGAGAAAATACATTTAGAAATGCACAGTTTGAGAGAAAACATGCAATTTTTGTGCAGTTTCTTTAAAAAAGAAAATAATGGATTAGCATGAATTTGGGACAGAATGGATTTATGAGTGAAAGCCACATAGTCTGGAAATATATTGATTCACTCGTCCTTTTCTTGCACATAAGTAATTGGCAATGAGTTCATTGGGGCTCATGCCAAGGAAAGTGGGCATAGGACTGCAACCCTACAGATGCATCGCTTGGGGTAAAATGTATCCAACTCCCTTCAAGAAAACATGCTTCATCAGAGAAACCTACAGCTCTGTTCAGCATTCTTTTGATATTTCCAAATGGGAGTTAATGGATGGAAGCTAACTGGCAATCACTTCTGAGATCTGATGTAGGCTAGGAATTGATAGGAACCTATAGGCCTGTCTTATACCAGGCTAGACTATTTGTACATCTAGCCCTGTACTGTGTATTCTGACTGGCAGTGACTCTCCATGGTGCCAGGCAGAGGTTCTTCACCTGCTGCTTGATCCTTTCGAGTGGAAATGTCAGGGACTGAACTTGAGACCTTCTGCACACAAAGCTTGTGCTTTACCACTGAGCTACAATCCCTCCTGGGACTTCCTGCTTGCTTCTCTCAGATAGGTATAGATTTGTAATGAAAACAAAGGTTACAAAAATGCCATAGGTCCCCAGTATTATGTCTCCTTCAAAGGAAATCAAACCAGGGCAATGTTGGCCTTGGGATCTTGTAAAACCAGGGTGTGGGACATCAGATCTGAGGGGTGAATGTGCCCTCTATCTAGCCTTCAGAACACATCCCCTCTTTTCAGACCACACACCTCATTGGCCCTGCTTCATACCCCAGGTGGCTGGAAGGTGCGTTCTTGAACTCTGATCGTACCTCTTGCTTGGTTGGAAGGACAACAGAAAGGGCTGTGTGAGTACATGTAGAAACTAGTATTTTCCGTGTTTACTCCTCTCATCACTGTTAAATGACCCTCAGAAGGTTGCCCAGAAGGAATACAGCCCCTCTGGCTGTAAATGTTTCTGCATTCCTGGTGTAACTGTGTGTCTACTCAAAAGTATAGCCCACCGTTTTCTATGGGGCTTACTTCCAAATGAATGTACCTGGATTGTGTTGTTGTTATGTGCCTTCAAGTCAATTACAACTTATGGTGACCCTATGAATCAGTGACCTTCAAGAGCATCTGTCATGGACCTCCCTGTTGAGATCTTGTAAGTTCAGGTCTGTGGCTTCCTTTATGGAATCAATCCATCTCTGGTTTGGCCTTCATTTTTTTCTACTCCCTTCTGTTTTTCCCAGCATTATGGTCTTTTCTAGTGAATCAGGTCTTCTCATGATGTGTCCAAAGTATGATAACCTCAGTTTCATCATTTTAGCTTCTAGTGATAGTTCTGGTTTAATTTGTTCTAACACCCAATTATTTGTCTTTTTTGCAGTCCATGGTATGCACAGAGCTCTCCTCCAACACCACATTTCAAATGCGTTGATTTTTCTCTTATCTGTTTTTTCACTGTCCAATGTTCACATCCATACATAGAAATCGGGAGTACCATGGTCTGAATGATCATGACTTTGGTGTTCAGTGATACATCTTTGCCTTTGAGGACCTTTTCTAGTTCTCTTATAGCTTCCCTCCCCAGTCCTAGCCTTCTTCTGATTTCTTGACTATTGTCTCCATTTTGGTTAATGACTGTGCCGAGGTATTGATAATCCTTGACAAGTTCAATGTCCTCATTGTCAACTTTAAAGTTACATAAATCTTCTGTCGTCATTACTTCAGTCTTTTTGATGTTCAGCTGTAGTCCTGCTTTTGTGCTTTCCTCTTGAACTTTCATCAGCATTCGTTTCAAATCATTACTGGTTTCTGCTAGTAGTATGGTATCGTCTGCATATCTTAAATTATTGATATTTCTCCCTCCAATTTTCATACCTGCTTCATCTTGGTCCAATCCTGCTTTCCATATGATATGTTCTGCGTACAGATTAAACAAATAGGGTGATAAAATACACCCCTGTCTCACACCCTTTCCTATTGTGAACCAATCAGTTTCTCCATATTCTGTCCTTACAGTAGCCTCTTGTGCAGAGTATAGGTTGCGCATCAGGACAATCAGATGCCGTGGCACCCCCATTTCTTTAGGCAAGAGTCTTTGGGTGACAATAGCCTGCTTAGAAGAACAGAAGTACTTTTGATAAACACAACTTGATGTTTACTGAACACCACAAATTTCACGTGACTGCAGAGAGTTAGCAAAGAGCCAACACATTTCCATCTGTTCCTCTTCTATCAACTTCATCTCAGATCCCAGGCTCTACTTCTAATTGCTTTCCCCTCAACAGCTGTTGTAACTGAAGTAAGCCATATGAGGTATCATCTTGGGTGGCCTCATCATTTTTATACTTTAAATAGCAACTTCATGCAGAACTAAACATTACAAGACACATGGGTCTGCCACTGAAAATGGCAGGCCTGAGTCACGTTTCCCCCTCTCACTCTGAGATATCTCATACAACTTGGCGTCATCACAGACTGCTGCTTGTGAGGGTTAAGAAATGCAGCGTAATGATTCTGAAGTGAAATGCTGAAGTAAAAATAAAATAAAATGTTGATTTGAACTTTCTTATTCAGAATTGGAATGGCAACATGGGCTCCATTTGGGAGGAAGGGTGGGATATAAATTTAATAAACAAAGAAAGATTGAAAAATATCGACCTGTGGCGGAGATGGAGAACCTGTGGCCGTCCCAATTTTGTCAGACTCCAATTCCCTTTATCTCTAACCAACATGGTCAGTGGTGAGAAATCATGTGAGTTGGAATCCATCAATATCTGGAGGGCCATAGGTTCCCCACTCCTGACTCATGGAATGTTGAAGACTTGTTGATTTATTGGGTGTAGGGATGTCAGAGAATTCCAACGAAAATGGGAGCAGAAAGTGCACTGTTCACTTATTCATCTCATGTCTGGAATGGAAATGAATCCAGCAAATATAACCACAATTTGCTGCTGTTGTGTCAGCCAACAAACAATATATAATTTATTACTCCCCATCCCATTTGCATTGTGTTTTCTTTACATTGATATAAATGGTGTGGAATAACATAATAATAATGTAATTGATTGCATAGTTAAGTATGTAACTAATTACATAACATTCAACCACAGTGGACAGTGAGATGAATAATGAACTGCAGCGGAACACAAACAGTGCTGTGAGCAACAAACATGGGCTAGAACGGAAATAGATGCCTTCGAACAATCCTAATTGTGTTTGCCCCTTACATTTCTCTAGCAAGAACTAATTATTATATCAACTTTAGATCAGAACTTCCTGTTCCTGTGAAATTATTTCTTAGGTTTATTTATCTGGAGAATGAACTCACCCAGACTGTTTAAGTTTGTGCCATAATTTGTAATTAGTTATTTACTAGGCAAAAAACCTTGCGGTTTAAGAACATACCTATAGCCAACAGATATTTCTATCAAAGTTTATAAAGCAGGGAAATTGGACAGCTATAGTGAATGCACCAGGGGAGCAGGAGCCCTGACCTCCTCTCTGAGATATTGGACTGCCCTACAAATTTGTAAATACAATTTGGGTTGGTCTTTCACAGTCCAATCCACTTCCTGTGTTGCTTGGAAGAATTTGCCTCTGGGCATATGGTGAGTGGTGGCAACACCTAGCATCTCAAATGATGGAGAATTACAGTTTTGTATTTTGTTGGTGTTCTTACTTTGTTTCTTTCCTGTTTTATTACGCTTTCTACAGAGAATCTAACCTAGAAAATTATATTTCTCTCATTATTCATCCTAGAAATATGTGTCAAATTTATTAATTTCAAAGCCTTTTTATTGATCAATGTCACATGATGGTGAAGACAGCCTTTTGTGTTTCAAACTGGAGGTTATGCTCTATTCCTATTTTGGGCGCATTAACTGTTGAATCTGAAACTGCAGTTTGATGTAAAATCAGACTAATTACAATATGTTGCTACTTGAGCAATGACTCTAGCTATTGGAAAAAACAAACTTGGCCTGCCCAAGATACATGTTTTCAGCCTGCTATGCTTAAACCACTTAAGGAAATGCGGGCATGGTCAATTAAAAACATACCGCACATCTATAATTTTGCTAGAATATATTTCGCCTCTTATTGTTTTATCTTGTGCAAACTGAGAAACTGGAGACTATTCTGCAGAACAGTCAGTGCCATTATTCCACAATTGTTTTTGGAGCTTTTTTTTTTTAATTTTAATATTGTTGCTTCCTCTCTACTAAAACAAGATCAGTACAGCACGTGTCTTGTTTCTGTCATTTGGCTGATTTCATGTGTTGCCACCACTCACCATATGCTCAGAGGCACATGTTACCAAATTCTTCCAAGCTACACAGCAAGTGGATTGGACTTTGAAAGACCAACCCAAATTGTGTTTGCATTTTGACAAATTTGTAGGGCAGTACAATATCTCAGAGAGAAGGTCAGGTCTCCTGCTCCCCTGGGGGATTCACTATAGCTGCCCAATTTCCCTGCTTTTTAAAGTTTGATAGAAATATCTGTTGGCTATAGGTACATTCTTAAACCACAAGGTTTTTTGCCTATTAGTGAATTTCTCTGCTTTTTAATCCGGGAGGTAAGAAGTGGGATCCTGTGCAAGTTTGCTGAGAATGGTTGATCATTTGCATGCTTATTAAGTGCAATGGGATTTACTCCTATGCAATCATGCTTAGGATAGGTAAAACTGACCATGGGGGAGGAGGAGAGATTGGGGAGAGTAAAGGGAAGGAGGAAGGGGAGAGAGGGGAGCAGAAGAAGGGGGAGGGGGAAAGGGGACTGGAAGGGGAGGGGAAAGAATGAAAGAAGGGGGATGGAAGGAGGGAAAGGGAGGGAGGAGGAGGGGAAAGCAGGTTTGATCATTGGCATGCTTATTGAGTTCAATGGGATTTACTCCTGTGCAATCATGCTTAGGATAGGTAAAACTGACCACGAGGGAGGGGAGGGGACAGGAGAAAAGGATGGAGAAGGGGAAGAGAGGGGTGAAGGAAGGGGGAGGGAAGGGGCAAGAGGGAGGGAATGGGAGGCAGGAGGAGGGAAGGGCAGGTTTGATCATTTGCATGCTTTTTGAGATCACTGGGATTTTCTCCTGTGCAATCATGCTTAGGATAGGTGAAACTGACCTGGAGGAGGGGTGGGGGGAGGAGGAGGGCAGGAGGGGAGGGGGAGGGGAGGAGATTGGATGGGTGGGCACTGGGAAGAGGGGAAGCCCCTTTCCTTTCCAAAAGGAAAACATTGTGAACAGTATCATTCTTTTTCAGGGTATCCCCCACCTTTTTATTCTACAGCAGGCACATGTAGCCTCCCACCCAAATTTAAACCAAAGCTGTCCCTGGCCACATCCAACACCAGACCTTTCTTTCACTTTGGACAGTCATGGCATCTCCCAAAGAATCCTGGGAAGTATAGTTAGTGAAGGGTGCTGAGAGTTGCTAGGAGATGCCCTATTCCCCTCACAGAGCTTCAATCAGAGCGGCTGACTGTTAAACCACTTTGGCCACTGGAGCTCTGTCAGGGGAATAGGAGACTCCTCTCAGCACCCTTCATAAACTACACTTCTCTGGATTCTCTGGGGAAAGCCATGACTGTCTCAAGTGAAATAAAGGTCTGGTGTGGGTGTGACCCCCTGATTAGGCAAGCCCAGCAGCTGTGAGTCTGGCTTTTAGAACACTGACAGTTTGTTCTTACTGAGCATGCCCAGCCTTATCAATAAGTTCAATGCAAAATTTCTTAAATTAATTACAAATCAGCCAGGCATTTTTTAAAACTTTTAAACTGCAGAAGATGAAGGTCAGAGTATGGGGCAAGGTCAGTAACAGGATTACAGGTACTCTGTGAACATGGCTGATTTTAAATTAATTTCAACAAATTATGAGAACTCTGAGAGAAAAAAGTCCAAATGGAGTCTAGTTTTTTCTCTCTCTCTTTTTACAGTTTGAATTCTTGATTGTCTCTGAACGTTGTGTGTATCACCATGAAAATTTGGAGGGTTGTTAAGTAAGCGTTTCTGAGTTCAGGAATATAGGAACTGGGCATGTTTAGCCTAGAGAAGAGAAGACTGAGGGGAGATATGATATCACTCTTCAAGTACATGAAAGGTTGTCACATAGAAGAGGGCCGGGATCTCTTCTCAATCGTTCCAGAGTGCAGGACACAGAATAATGGGCTCAAGTTGCAGGAAGCCAGATTTCAACTGGACATCAGGAAAAACTTCCTTCCTGTTAGAGCCATACTACAATGGAACAATTACCTAGAGAGGTAGTGGGCTCTCTGATACTGGAGGCATTCAAGAGGCAGCTGGACAGCCATCTGTTGGGAATGCTTTGATTTGGATTCCTGCATTGAGCAGGGGGTTGGACTCGATGGCCTTGTAGGCCCTTCCAACTCTACTATATTATGATTCTATGATTCTATGACTATAGGTTTTGTAAAGTTTTGTTTTGAAATGAGCTTATGGGAAGCATCAGAATGGCATGGGGGATATTTTCAATTTAACACTGTGGAATGTGAAAAATCAATGCTTGCTATAGTATACAGCCACTGTCATGGCTGTATAATAACTGTGCATTTGCTATGCATATACCTGGACCTCATTTCATTAAGATAACCACAACTGACCAACCTCAGTCACACATATTCAGCCGCTTAATAGGCATTTTATGATTTTGTTCTTTACATAATCACCTTCACTGTGAGATATGCTGATATTTTGTATAATATGCTTCTTATACTGTATAATGTCCCCGTTCTGACTCTAACAGAGCAATCCTAACTATAAGGAACTGTCATAATTTAGGCTGGCATAAATTAAACCTCTTCCAAACTCTGCTCAGGATCCTCTGGAAGAGGCTACTAATAGCTGAGCTGGCAGGTGAATGCAGCCCTAAGTCACATAACAGAGCTTAACAGAGTTAGGAATAGGTATAAATCTTCCCTTGCCCTGCCCCCAGAACTCCCCTTTTTTTGGATTTATGCCAGCATAATTTACGTCAGATTATGTTACACTGGCTGAGCCAGGGTGAAGGATTTACACCAGCATATCTCCGGCTGAACTAGGGTTAGGGACTTATGCCAACATATTTCCAGTTCAGCTGGAGGAGGGGACTTATGCTGGCACAGCTCTGGCTCAGCCAGGAAAGCCCAAGATCCACTGGATCCAAACTCTCATATCCATAACCCTGGCATTTGCATCATCAAGGCCAGAAGGTGGTGGTGGGGAGGAAAAATATCCCTTTGCTGCCAGCCTGTGCCTCTTCCAGATAGAGATAGGGGTGAATTTCCGCATTTTTGGCTTTGTTACCAAATTCTGTCAGAATCTGCAAATGGGGTATGTCTTCAGATCAGGTTTGATTCCTTGTTAATGCTTGTGACTGTCAGCAACACTGGCTTTTTAAACAAAACAAATCCACAGCTAATCTGACATTGTTATTAACATAAACAGCTTTGCTGTAAAGTGCTACAATGTGTATTCCTTTGAAGTTCTGTCTCAATGAGATGATAACAATCTCCATTAACATCCATTAACTTTCATCCTTGTTTTTCTTTGTTTTGATAATTCACAGCAATGGTCATTAACATTCATGTTAATTTCTTAAACGGTCCCCCCCACCCCTTTAGCACTCTTACAGCATTAATTCCTACAGCTGGTTCTGCAGCAGCAGCTACCAGATGTCTGTTTTAAAAATGCTGCAAGCAGGTTCTCTTCTGTCTCTTTAAGTTGCATAATTAATCTGCAGTTTAATAATCATTTTGATCCTTATGAAATTAAATTGCAGAAGAAAACCTAGTTTTCTCATTCAAATGTTGTTTAAATGTAATTGTTTTCTATCACTTGCTAGTTGAGGGCAGGCAGGGTTATGTTGTTTTTTACTCTTTTGGAAACAGACAGTGGGTGAGATTGACACATATCCTGAACTGATGTGAAAAACAAGCCGATAAGATTTCTGTCAAATATAAAGCTACAGTCCTGTCCTACCTGCACTTATCTTGGAGTAAGCCCTATTGAATCGAACCAGACTTCTGAGTTGGCATAGTTTGGAGATTGCAGTGCAGCCCCTAGCACAGCTGAGAAAGGTGGTTTTCTGGCTTAACTGCCTCTCTCATTTTTTGGTTGTGAGAAAGCACCATTGTGTAAACAGATGATTTCATTTTATTTTTATTTCTGTCAATGAATGTTTTTAATGTTTGTGTTAAAAACATTTCATTTAAATAGTTTATTTCATTGCCATCCTATATATGTGTGTGACTTACTATGACATTAATTTGCATGCATGCATGGCAAAATCTGGAATGACAACAGCCATCGTTAACCATGATTATGTGAATGTGATAGCCAAGAGAAGCTGTAGATGCTTTGAATTTTGCAAGCAGGTAGGAGAACACCTTCCATTGCTACATGGCATAGGCAATCGTGCCTCATCAGAGGGAATCCCACCTAGCAGCTTTCTCCACCCCCCCAAAAAAGACCCAAGCAAAACTGTCTGTGTTACCATTTGATTGTCCCTCCCCCACCACTTTTGATTGAATGCTATGTTGCTACTGCTACTGCGTTTGTGTGTGTGTGTCTGTGAGTATGAGAGAGAGAGAGAACTTACTAACAGTTCCCCTTCCCCTGCTGCTTGTTGTGCCTGCCCTTGACAACCACAAGCAACCTACCAAGCGATGCTCCTGCTCCAGCTGCTGTCTGTCAAACATCTCTTGACACATTTTAGAACACAGAGTGAGGTGACAGGATCCAGCCAGAGGCATCCCGTGTGTTAGTGAAAGTAAAATTAGAACACCTTCCTTCCTTCCTTGTACCCCTTATTTTATTATTGGGGGGAGGGGTTCAATGTGCTTCATTGTCAAGATTCCAGAAGAAATGGTTTGTTTCCTTTTTACAGATCTTTGCAACCACGCTTCAGCATAGAAATAAAACAACAGGATTTATGAAATGTTTATATTGAAATGAGGGAACAGGGTGGTGCTTGTACTGCCACTGCCTGCCTGCCTAGGCTTTTATGGCATCAAAAAATGCTGCCTGCCAGTACGTACCACTGCCAGCACACCTCAGAGAGCAGAGGTAACTTCCCCACCCAACTTACCATGCAACTGACTGTGTGCCTCCTCCCTCTTTTGACTGCATGCAGTGCTGAATGTCCATCCCTCCCCTCAGAATTGATGGACGATTATCTGCCTAATTTAAATTTAAATAGAAAACCCAAGAGACCATTAGCAATTTTGTTAGCTATTATGTCATTTTTCTGAATGAAAAAAGCAAGCAGATTGGAAACAGCAAAAAGAAAAATTGGGGAGAAATTTGCGGATCATCACCCCAAGCTAGTTGTGAAAACCAAAACACGGACCAGAACTGAAGAGCTAACTCCATCCCTACTTCCAGACCCCTTCTGGCATGGTAGATCAGAGGTTTGGGTTGCTCTGTAACTGTCTTGAGGAATTTGTTCTAATCATTTTATTGCAGTAAGGTGCAAAAGTGAATTAGACCCAAATTGGGCCTGTTACCATCGTGTGACAGCATCAGGGTCCACACTGGGTCCACTGGATCATGTGCTACCTCAGCCTTGCCTCCAAAACATCTCACTTTGAAAAGTGCAGCTGGTTACCACTGCCGCCAGCAGTAACTTCCACTTGCCACTTGGGCAGGTATATTGGGACACTGGTTGGGACTGATGGGTATTGGATTCCAATAACATCTGGAGGGCCACAGGCTTGCTATTCCACACATAAGCCATTTTTCCTCCATAGGGAACCACCAAAGCTTAAAGTACCTGTTAAATTTGTGCCACACATGAGCTATTACAGCCACAAAAGCCCTTTGAGAAAACATGATGGCGACTTCCGGGAAGGGTGACTTAGCCTGTGCCTGCTTTTGAGACGGGCTCCTGCCTCAAAAGAAGCTTATTCAGATATATCAGTCAGATTTTTTCTTTTTTTTGACTGATTAAACTTCTCCCGGGTAGGGAGAAACGAAGAGATTAACCTCAAAGCCTATTTTTGTTGGGACGACCAGATCTCATTAATTTATGGGACGAGGTCCAGCCGACGAAGGTGGGACGGATTTTTAACAACAAGCTCTATCTGGAAAAGCGAACGTTCATCTTATCTTCTAAGAGAGAACGCACTAACAGGCAAGCACCCTTCTTTCTATATTTTTCTTTTACTTGACTTAAATTGTTGCTGTTTAAAAGAGATTTGCCAGATTGATCGGTTTTTGACATCTCACTGGGGAGCCATAACTTCTCTCTGCTACTCACTAATTAATAGCTTATCTCTGTTTTTGTTGCAAAAAGCTGTCCTGGATTTGCATTCTAAAGATATACACTGAAGAGGGATTTCTATTCCAGATTTTTATTTTGAAGAATATTATATTGCCTGAGACTACTCTCTTTTTGGTCTATTTTATTTTGACGAATCTGTTTTCTGACGACCGCCATTAATTGTTTCGATCCTGGGAACTGCAGTTTGTTTACTTAAACATGGAGAGATAAGGCTGTCTGCTCTGTTTATACTGTGATGTCACCAAGTTTGGAGTATTAACCCAATTGTTGCTGAAATAAGAAGTGGTTTTCCTATATTTTTCTTTTAAAATGGCAATTAAGAAAGTGGCTGAGAAGCTGGAAATAACTATGTTTCAGAAAATAATGGATGAGATTGAGATAACGAAACAAAACCTGCGACAGGGTTGTAAGGAGCTGAAAATTGAATTGAGTAAAATGAAGCAGGAGATTAAAGATATAGGGGTCCCTGTGAGAGAGGTGACCCTGGAAGGGGTCCCTGTGAGAGAGGAGACCCCGGAGATTGGAACAAACGTGGAACAGGAAAAAGATTTGGAGTCTATGGACTTTAGAAACAAAATTTATTGTTTGGAGACACAGGAGATTAAAGACATAGGGGTTCTTGTGAGAGAGGAGACCCTGGAGACTGGAACAGGGGTCCCTGTGAGAGAGGAGACCCTGGAGACTGGAACAGGGGTCCCTGTGAGAGAGGAGATCCCGGAGATTGGAACAAACGTGGAACAGGAACAAGACTTGGAGTCTATGGACTTTAGAAATAAAATCTATTGTTTGGAACTCAATGTTATCTCTGAAGAAATTAATGAAGATTCTAGAGATAAAGTTATCAATGGCATGGATAATCTTCTGGACTGGAATGATGTGATGGAGCCCAATATAGAGAAAATCTATGGAATTAACTGCAGCCATGTGACAATGGAAAAACTTTCAAGAGATGACCCAGTGTATTTTGAAAAAAAGAACAGAGATATGATTTTACAGCAGTATTTCAGCAACCTATTCAGAATGGATGGCAAGAAAATATTTGGGATAGAGGTAATTCCCATCAGACTCTTACTATATGACTATGGCTTTGACAGCAAGATTATTATGGAATACTGATAATGGAAGATTGGATACTGAAATTACTGGACTTAACAAGACTACTGAAGATGGAAGATGGAAAATGGAACTAATAGGGATAATAGAACAATGGCTACTGAAATTACTGAACTTAACAGATTCTGATGTGATGGATTAATTGAAATGTTTATTTTGACTATGGTTATGACAATAAGATTATCATAATTAGTAATGAGATGGATTAATCGATATGCTTATCTGGAAAAAAAATTGATAGATATATTTCTTAAAGAATTGAAACCTCTCTTTGACTTTTTGTGGAAAGAATAAAGTAATGTTTATGAGATTTGATGATTAAGTAAGATAACTACTGGAGGAAAGTGATTTTATAATATGACTTAAGAGACAGGATTGTTATATATTATAGACTTATAACTGATTTGATCTTTGACAAATGGGAAGTCAATATTTTACTCTTTATTTTTTATTTTTGTTTTTTTTTTCTTTTTTTCTTTTTGTTTAACTATTTTTGATTTTGTTTTTTGTCTTTGAATGTTTTATGATTTTGTCTTGTATGTTTTATGAAAATCTGAATAAAAATTATTGAAAAAAAAAAAAAAAAAGAGAAAACATGATGGCAATGTCATTTTGACCTGTGCAACACTCTTCCTGCCCCTCCCCTTTTCACTGAGAAGCTATGCTTTGGCTTGGGGCCAGGACATAATCAAAGGTGTGGGTTAGCTCTACAGTAGTGACTGTAGTCTGCTGAGCATGTGCAGACTCAGGATAGATTTCTTTCAATAAATAATAATCACCTACCAGCACCAACAAATCTTGAGATTAGGGTCTAATCATTGGTGCACTTGGGAGCATAACAACAATGCCCGGTAATATTTTTAAAATGTGATGTAGACAATAATTAAAATGAAATAGAGCACAGAGGAATTTTGCTAGCAGGGCAGGATTTCCAATAGAATTTTGCAGTTGCTGAAGGGGAAAAAGAGGCTAACAATCAAGTTCCCTGGGTGAAACAGATCTTTAGGAGCAATCAAGCGCCATAATAAAACAGGAACCTTCTAGGAGTAAAGCCTTCCTGGACAGGAATGTAGGTGAAGAAACATAATTCCTGCATGTTATTAATGTTGGATATCTTTTCTTATTTTGACCAGAATGGGATGAACATTCCATTGAGGCTGCATGAGACAACATAGTATCATCTGGCTTCCCAGATCCAGATCCCAGGTCACTGGTTGCTTTCCATCCTAGAGAAAGACAAGTATGTCTACACCATGGTCATGGCAATCATGAGACCAGTGAACTAACAGGGCAGAGTGCACAGTCTCTATGTCTATCCATTGCTCTGTCAGACTTTTCTGAACCAGGATGAGCTGAAGCATCTCATGGGCTTAGAGTCCTGACTATAAACATCAGGGTTGCTTTCATTATAGGCATCTAGGGGTGTGCAGAAGGTTGCTCAAGAATATCCACAGGAGAATATGCTCAAGTGGCTGTATACAATTATAAGGGAAACTGTCATATGCAACAATCCAATAATGCATCCTTTATACCCACAGAGATCCTCGTGTGTCCTGGGAACTGTCTACTTAGAACTGTCTCTCTGCAGGAACAGCCTCCTAGTGTTCCCACATTTTAAGGAACATGACTGGCATATCTATGTGTATATATGGAAGTTTGTTTTAAAGAATCTACAGTTTCATCATAAATCTGCCATTAAACAAAGGGGAATATTACTTTCCCTCTTTCTGCTATAGAAGAATTATAGCAGATGTATATATAAAAGAGACAATGTGAGCAAAGCTAGTCCCAGTTGCATTGTAAAGATGACAGAGAGAATTAGAAGGAGCCATCCATTTACATTTTGTTGAACACAGGTCAGAAGGCTTCTCCCGACTGGAGAGTCCAACTGACCAGTTTGATAAATGGTGCACACCATTCATTACTAAAAGGTTAACTGAAAAGTACAAAAAAATATAGAAGAGATGAGAGTAAGGAATCTGTACACAGGGAGAGAGAAAATATGTGAATGTCAGAGTTACATTCTAGCAAGATGAAAAATGTTTGCAGATGATCGTGGACTGCCTTCAAGTCGATTCCAACTTATGGCGACCCTATGAATAGGGTTTTCATGGTAAGCAGTATTCAGAGGGGGTTTACCACTGCCTTCCTCTGAGGCTGAGAGGCAGTGACTGGCCCAAGGTCACCCAGTGAGCTTCATGGCTGTGTGGGGATTCGAACCCTGGTCTCCCAGGTCATAGTCCAACTCTTTATATTCAGTGAAATTTAGAAGAGTGGGCATCTTGAAGGCTTAGGCAGAAGGGGAATGGATGATGAGAAAGCCCAGAGTAAAGACTGAAGTGAAGTGGGTGGCAACAAACAGAAGTACTAAAAACACTTTAAACCATCATAAAAACAGACTTTAAAATATATTTTTAAAAATATCATTAAAAACATATTAAAACAAAACATCTTTAAAACATTTTTAAAAAACTTTAAAAACATCTTTTTAAAAAAGGTTTAAAAACATCTTAAAAAGCAATTCCAACACAAACGCAGACTGGGATAAGGTCTCTGTTTAAAAGGATTGTTGAAAGAGAAAGATCTTCAGTAGTTACCGAAAAGATAACAGAGAAGGCATCTATCTAATATTTAAGGGGAAGGAATTCCAAAGGGTAGGTGCCACTACACTAAAGGTCCATTTCCTATGTTGTGCTGAACAGACCTCCTGATAAGATGGTATCTGCAGGACGCCTGCACCTACACAGTGTAGTAATCTGCTGGATATATAAGGGGTAAGATGGTCTTGCAGGCATCCTGGTCCCCAGCTGTATATGGCTTTGTACACCAAAACTAGAACCTTGAACTTAGCTCAGTAGTTAATAGGTAGCCAGTGCAATTTTTCAGCAGTGGGTTGACATGTTGGTGATACCCTGACCCAGTGACCAGTCTTGCTGCCGCATTTTGCACCAGCTGCAGCTTCCGGACCAACCTCAAGGGCAGCCCACATAGAGATTATGAAAGTATTCCAACCTGGAGGTTACCAGTGCATGGACAACAATGGTCAGGCTATCCCAGTCCTGTACCGATTTGACGTTAAACAACTCCAATTCCCAATAGATAGAGCAAGTGACCCTGTTGAAGCCCTTGTCAGGCTATGGAACAGCGAGGTGCATTGGGCTCTTGACACAGTTGCCCCCGAGTGCCGTCTCTGGCATTGCAGAGCCCGGCTTTCACCTTGGTACACCAGTGAGCTAAGGGCAATGAAACAGGCTGGACGACGGCTAGAGCGCAAGTGGTGAAAGACGTGCTGAGAGGCTGATTGGACACAAGTAAAACATCATAACCGTGCCTACTGTGTGGTGGTCAGAGCGGCGAAGAAGGCCGACTTCTCTGCCTCCATCGCATCCTCAAGTAGCTGTCTGGTGGAGCTTTTCCATATTGTCAGGGGTCTGTTGAAATCAACTCCAGAAAATGACGTTTTAGACCTTTCATAGGCCCACTGTGAATTGTTTGCATGGCACTTTGAGGGTAAAGTTGCTTGCCTCCCTAGCAGTCTTGATGCCCCATCTACATCTACTGTAGTCCTCAGTGAGCTGTCCAGTGCAACATCTGAGGCAACTTCTTGGGAATGGTTTCAGTTGATGCAGCCTCATGATGTGGACAAAGTGATTGTAATTATGTGCCCAGCAATGTATCCTCTTGACCCTTGCCCTTCTTGGCTTATTAAAGCTAGCAGAGAGGGTCTGACCGAGTGGATCCAGGGTGTGGTCAACGAATCATTGCAGGAGGGAGTGGTTCCAGCCACCTTGAAAGAGGCAGTGATCCAACCACTCCTCAAAAAGCCCACTCTGGACCCATTGGTTTGTGACAACTACCGACTGGTTGCAAATACCCCCTTTTTAGGGAAGGTGATTGAGAGGGTCATGGCGCAGCAATTGCAAGTACTCTTGGATGAAACAGATTATCTTGACCCATCCCAGTCTGGATCCAGACCTGGTTATGGGACTGAATTGGCCTTGGTTGCCCTGATGCATGACCTTTATTGGGAAAAGGACAGGGGAGTGCGACCCTGTTATTCTCACTTGATCTCTCAGCAGCTTTTGATACCAGTGGCCATGATATCCTTCTGGGCTGACTTGGTGAGATGGGTATTGGAGGCCCTGTTTTACAGTGGTTCCGATCCTATCTCCAGGGTCGCTCTTAGAGAATAGCATTGGGTTATTTCGGCCCCCTGGCAGTTGTGCTATAGGGTGCCGCAGGGTATCATCTTGTTCCCCATGCTGTTTAACATCTATATGAAGCCCTTGGGAGCAGTCATCAGGAGATTTGGGGTGAGGTGTAAGCAATATGCTGATGATACCCAGCTCTGTTTCTCCATAACATCTGAATCAGGAGAGGCCGTGCAAGCCCTGGACCACTGCCTGGACTCGGTGGTGGGCTGGATGAGGGCCAATAAACTGAGTCTGAATCCTAGCAAGATGGAGGCGCTGTGGGTTGGTGGTTCCCGAGTTTGGATAATTCATCAGTTACCTGCTTTGGACGGCGTCGTACTCCCTCTGAAAGAGCAGGTCCATAGCCTGGGGTGCTCCTGGATCCATCTTTGTTGCTAGAGGCCCAGGTGACCTCTGGCTAGGAGTGCCTTTTACCAGCTTCTGCTGGTAAGACAACTGCAGCCATTTCTGGACTGGGATAGCCTGACCCATGTTGTCCACGCACTGGTACCTTGCAGGCTGGATTACTGTAATGTGCTCTATGTGGGGCTGCCTTTGTGGTTGGTCTGGAAATTGCAGCTGGTGCAAAATGCGGTAGTGAGACTGCTCGCTGGGGCAGGGTATCACCAACATGTCACCCTGCTGCTGAAAGAATTACAATGGCTGCCCATTTGCTACCGGGCCAAATTCAAGGTTCTAGTTTTGGTGTACAAAGCCATATACAGCTCGGGACCAGGATACCTGAAAGACAGTCTTATATACCCAGTCAAGCACTGCACTCTGCAGGTGAGGGCCTCCTGCAGATATCATCTTATCAGGAGGTTCATTCTGCACAATATAGGAAATGGACCTTTAGTGTGGCGGAACCTACCCTGTGGAATTCCCTCCCCTTGAATATTAGGCAGGTGCCATCACTGCTATCTTTTTGGCACCTTTTGAAGACTTTTCTTTTTCAACAAGCCTTTTAAGTTGAGACAGAGCCTTCATGGTCTGATAACAAGGCAGGAATTCTGCTCTGGATTTTCTTTAATTACAGACATGGAAGATGCATGGGGAGGTTAGGTTTATTCTCTTCAATCCACAATCAGAACTAAAACCCCACATACATTAACTAGGAATCTTTGAATAATGTTCCCATTGGCACCAAGGGAATTTTTAAAAATATAAATCTGGGACCTTTTTTTCCTAAGACTCCTAGTTGTGAAGATGTATGTATTCATCCTGCAATGGAAGACAAGGAATAAACCTCCCCTCTCCATGAGCTGTGGTCCAGATATCAATCAACCCACCTCTACTTGTAATTAATTGAAGAAAATCCAGAGACCATGTGCGATGTATTAAACATATTGTCTGGTTTGGCCCTGAATTGTCAGTTGCTAGAAAGCAACCATTCAAATGATTATGACTCAGATCATTCTGGACAACCAAGTTGATCTTCAACATGTGATATGTCTAACTGCATTTCAGAGATTGATGGAACGTCTTGTCAAAGCTGTAGCACTTTATGTTTTTTGTCCCTTAAGGGCAATTTGGGTTGTCAACAATTTTCATACTGGCGTGAACATAGTTAAAGATTTATGTTGACTTAACTAATGCACCATTTGCGTCTCTCATTTACTGATGTCAAAAGTCTAAAGCTGAGTATTAGCTTGAGAGCCTGCAGCTTGATTTGCATGCCATTTTAGGTGATGCATAAATGGGTAAAAATTCTGTAAAGTGTGTCCCTCACTTGGAATCATAGCAGTTTATAAAATTCCTTCCAAACATTTTAAAGAAAGCCATTCTGTATGTTTTTCAAGTATGCATGAAACAATCTTTGGCTACATTTTCTGCTATACAAAAAGTGACCAAAGCACCAACATTGTGTTATGTTTTTAGCACATTTCCAAAATATAGTTTTAAAAAAACAAAATAAAACAAAACAAAAACCATATTTTTTGCTTGATAGTTGGTGTGAGCAATAGACAGGCTGGGTGAGCAGAAGAATGACACCACCAAGTTGCTACGTCACTTACCAAATAAAAACTTCTTGAAGACTGAGAAAGTCAACTCAGGCACAGAACAGAGAACGGTGTAATTGCAATGAACATTTGATCAGCCCTGCTTCTTACTCAAAGTTTTGGCATTAATCCTTGGGCAGGGCTAGCCATTTAATTGCTAAGCAGATGCACCCACCAGCTGCTTACTATGTACAGATGTTGGCACCTCATTGTAACAATGGGGAGGTCATAGTAATTATGGTTGTGTCAAGCTGCTCAATTTGAATGCATAAGCACTATGAACCACTGTGTTGGAAACACAGTGTACAGATAATTGAAGATTAGAGTGCTCTAATACTGTGCTTTACTTCATTTCTTGGTGTCAATTTAACTTTAGAAAATAGAACTTTTCACTTAGATTTGTTTACATGACTTGCTGGTGATCTCCAGTTCTGTAGTGAAATAGACAGGGCTGCCTGAAATTGTCCTGAGTCACGGCACTGATATAATAGCTCCTAAACATCTTGATGTAACCATAGGATGTAAAAAAAGACTGAATTGACTATCTCCTACCATTTGCACAACCCAAGATCAGAACTTCTCCCTTCACTACCTGACAGAGAGATGCTATGCAAGGGTGCTTATAATGCAATTCTGGTGTGGTTGGCATGGAATGGTGGCAGACATGGCTTTGCCCTTAAGTTTCATGCTCACAGTCTCTAGAATGGCTGTGGTGTCTTTGTAGTTCTAAAGCCTTAGTTCCTAAGTGTAAGATGGTTTGCAGAGTTGTGAGTGGAAAGTCTATTCTGCTACCCAGCGATAGCAGAGCCCCAGGATCAGGATGGTGAGACAATGTTTTGCCCATACATGTCGGAGTCTATGTGGAATACAGTTGAGAGGAAATGTAAGGTAACAAAGTAGACACATATATTCACCTTGAGGTAGTCATTATGAATGAAAGAGGCTGCTCAAAAGCATTTTAGATATCATCCAATATGACCCCAAGGCTAGCCAGCTTTTGTTCTCAAAACTAATATTGAAAAGTATGTGGTCATCAACCTGACTGTGGTCATCAACCTGACTGTGCCATTTGCAAATATATTTGTTCATCAAACTGCCCATGACCATATAAAATTTGTTGTTGTTGTTGTTGTTATGTGCCTTCAAGTCGATTACGACTCATGGCGACCCTATGAATCAGCAACCTCCAAGAGCATCTGTCATGAACCATCCTGTTCAGATCTTGTAAGTTCAGGTCTGTGGCTTCCTTTATGGAATCAATCCATCTCTTGTTTGGCCTTCCTCTTTTTTTACTCCTGTTTTTCCAAGCATTATTGTCTTTTCTAGTGAATTGTGTCTTCCCATGATGTGTCCAAAGTATGATAACCTCAGTTTCATCATTTTAGCTTCTAGTGACAGTTCTGGTTTAATTTGTTCTAACACCCAATTATTTGTCTTTTTCGCAGTCCATGGTATGCGCAAGCTCTTCTCCAACACTACATTTCAAATGAGTTGATTTTTCTCTTATCCGCTTTTTTCACTGTCCAACTTTCACATCCATACATAGATATCGGGAATACCATGGTCTGAATGATCCGTCTTTCGTGTTCAGTGATACATCTTTGCATTTGAGGACCTTTTCTACTTCTCTCTGCCCTCCCCAGTCCTAGCTGTCTTCTGATTTCTTGACTATTGTCTCCATTTTGGTTAATGACTGTGCCGAGGTAATCCTTGACAAGTTCAATGTCCTCATTGCATCCTAAAGGGGGCCATATAAAGTAATACTCAATAAATAACAAATTTTTTTGATATTTTCAAATCAATGTGTATATTATTAGAGATAGAGAAAGTAGATAAGAGACAAAAAAACCCTCAAGAGATCAAATGAAGCTAAGTGGTGGGAGATTCAGAAAAGACACAAGGATGTACTTCCTCACACACCATAGAGTATGGAATTTGCTATCATAGAATGAGGTGATGGCCACCAGCTTAGATGGCTTTAAAAGGGCATTAGACAAATTCATAGAATATAAAGCTATCAATCACTACTAGTTGTGATGGCTATTCTATATCTCCAGGATCAGCGCAACATGCTTCCTTGTATCCTGCCTGTGGGCTTAGGAGTCTGGTTGGCCACTGTGAGGAACAGTATGCGATCTAGATAGGCCCTTGGCTCTTAACTGTGAGAGTGAAAATGAAGACTTCAATATTGCTTCTTAAGGAGCTATTGAAAAGCTGCCATGCTTCCTCCTATGTTCCTTTCCCTATTGATCCATGTAATAGGAGTCACACAGCTCTGGCAATAATGCACTAAATGAAAGGATAAAAAAATGACAAAGTATAATCATCTTTGCAGTTAGTGTGACTTTTCCCTTCCCTTTAGCCAAAGGTGTTTCCTATTGCATTTTCAAATATGTCACCAATTAATTTAATCTGAAAATTAATCCTTCAAAAGTGATTTGATTTGTGAGTGTGCTATTAACCCGAGACTGTTCTGCTTACAACTGAATATAAGGAAAAAGCAAAATTATCTTTTATCTTTTTTTTATCTCCAACTGAGACCTTGAGAATTGTTGTTCTCTGCTGCCTATTATCCTATGTCAGAGATGAGCAGAAACATTTGTGGTCAGATGGAACTGTATTTAACTAGGCATTTCATAAGGACATAAGAAGAGCCTGCTGGATCAGGCCAATGGTCCAACTAGTCCAGCATCCTATTCTCACAGTGGCCAACCAGATAACTATGGGGAACCCACAGATAGGACCAAAGCACAGGAACACTCTCCCCTCCTGCAATTTCCAGCAACTGGTATTTGGAAACCTACTGTCTCTGACTGTGGAGGTGAAGCATAGCCATCATGGCTAGTAGCCTTATCCTCCATGAATTTGTCTAATCCTTTTTTAAAGCTATCCAAGTTGGTAGCCATGACTGCCTATGTGAGAGTGAGTTCCATTGGTTAACTATGTGCCAAAGTTTTACTATTTCACAATTTAATCACCTTAATAAGTTCTCATGACAGCAAGAGGAATGAAGCACTGCCAACCAGAGGTTCTTGATTGATCCAATAGACCATCTTCTACCACACATTTAGGGCTCAATCCAAAACCCTTACCAGCACAATTGACTAGGGTGGACAGTGGATGCAGGCAAGGAAGAATACCCATTTTTTCATCATCTCCCAAGCTGCTGCTGTGGCCCAGACTGGGGCCATAATCATCATGTGACAATAACAGAGTTGGCACAGAATCCAGTGGATTGGGGGTTTCTGCATTGGGTTCTCTTAACCAATGGGGCTCCCTTGATGGCAGAGGCCATCATAGAGACACCTCTACCCCATCCAAAACCCCTCCAGAATGGCAGATTGGAAGTTTGGATTGTTCTGCCCATTGGCTCTAGCTTTCCCTTGCCTAGCCACTTTACCTCAATCTAGATAAGATGGCAAGTTCTAAGCATGAACCAAAATGCCCATAGGTGGCAAATTGAGAGTGGCAATTTCTGTACCATTTTGTTGTGCTTCAGGCAGCAGTTTCTGCTGGTGCAAAGGGTCTAGCACAGATGGGCACAGCAGAGTCCCGATTCTAAGGGAGCAAAATACTGATCAAGCCCATCTCCAGAGTCCAGTGAGAAGAGTGAGATCAAGCAGGGTCAAATTCCAGACAAACAGTACCAAGTTCTGATATGTAGTGGTCAGATGTATCAAAAAGTCAGGTTCCAGGATGGCCATCAAGGATGACATTTCCAGAAACGCACTCAGACAAAGCAGAGGTCAGGTCTTGGATGAACAGAAGCAAAGGAGTGGGCAGTACCAAGGGAAGCTCCTAGTGGGGCTGGAAGTTAGGGAAGCATAACTTCAATGTTATTTGCTTCCTTTAGGCTACAAGCTCTATCCCCAAAATGAATAGGCCCACACCCTTATAGAGGCCCTGCTTGATTGAGAAGCCTTTGACTATGGCAAAACAGAGGAGATAGCAGTGTGGTGGTGGCTTTGGAACTGAAGTCATTTGAGTCCTCGGATGGTAATGTTACCTCCTCAGGCAAGAAGGGGTTGGTCTCATGTTCTTTCCTGGTGATGGAGGTCTAGAGAAGGCAGGGATATTGGGAACCATTTCTGAAGCCACATCCTTCCTGGTCAGAGAGAGATTTTAAAAAGACACTCATTATAATTATAAGCCCCTCTCCTTCCACTTCATTTGGGGTAGTCACTTCAAAATGCCAGCTCAAATTTGAGTAAACCTCCGAAATGAAACGAGGCCAGTCCTTGTAAGTTCAAATATTGTATGTGCTACTATCAGTTACTACATGGTGTGTAACAACAGATTCTTGCCTTTTTTTTACCTTCCAGGTTGGTTCCTATTTCTGAGGGGAAATGTGGACCATGTTTTCTTATTGGTTACAAGCAAATTGGTGCAATACTGTGTTTGTCTACTCAGAAGTAAGCCACATTGAGTTCAATGTAACAATGTAACATACTCCCAGGTAAGCATGTATAAGATGGCAGCGCAAATCCTGCTCAGTGCTATACAAATGTACAATCATTGAGTTCTCTCCTGACTAAGTTAGGAACACTTAATTGAAATCAATGAAATCAGTCATGACTAACTTAAAGGACATCTAAGTGCTATTAAGTTTTGATCCAGCCTTTTGCATTAAGCTCACAATCTTTCAAAAATCTACAATTCACACAGCCAGTGAAATGAAATCATTATTTGGATCAACCAGTGTTCACGCTCTTGGCATTATAAGGAAATCTTCCTCAGGTAGGATGTTCAAAATTTCTGTTTAATAGAGCTGTGGTGATGAAAAATAGATGCTTGAGAAAATGCATGCCATGTAGAAGTCTAAGCCTGATCTGTTGCTAGCACTGATAAGAAGCCACTGAATGCAGAGAACATGAAAAAGGGGAAATGTAATAGTTGATATAGTGCAGTTTTGATATTTTCAATGAGTCAGGAAATGATAGTCACTTAGCTATTGTTTGCATGAGCTAACAGTTCCCATTCCTCTGCTGACAAGTTATGAGACCGTCTGGTAAGAGTTCACTCCCTCCACCAATCTTCACTTTGTGACCAAGAGCTTTTACTCTCTGGTGAATGATTCATGGTTATCTGACCCACCCTGTTGTATTTTAAAAAGGAGGTTGTAAAACCCTTATCTAGATGCCTAACAGAAACCCATACATATCCCCTAACTGTAATGGCTGACTTGCCCTACTTGTGATACCCAACTACTGGTATTTAGAAATAGTGGAGGTAGAACACAGCCATCAGTTCCAGTGGAGAAGTGAGATGTCAGCAAGCCAGCTCTTAGGTGCAGATTTTTTGCCCAGAATTTGATGTCAATTCTATTCATAGGTCAGCAACCCATAAATGGACAGGCTACAGCCCACAAATGGGATGTTTTAGGGAACAACTTAGATGCTCTCATCCTCTGTGTATTCTGCCACCTCTGTCAATGCTTCTGCAAGCAGATTTTGACTACTCCGTCAGAATAGGCAGTAAATGTGGCAACTTGTCTTTATGCTGGCATTCACTATTTGAAGAAAAATCCTTTTGGGGAGTGAGGGTCTAGCCACTGTTGTCATTTTTGTGAAGACTATAAAGTCTATATAGGTCTGTAAAAGAATTTTGTTGTGGCACATTATAAATGTCATCATGCCCTCTGGGCTCATGCTCAAGCTGATGTCCTTCATTGTCTATCTGCTACTGAAGAAGACCCAATGGCTGAAAAGTGACCTTAGTGCTCTCAACTCATGCAGTTTCCAGCAACTAGTGTTTAGAAGCATATCACCTCTAACTATGGAAGCAGAGCATAGCCATCATGGATAGTAGCCAATGATCCCCTTATCCTCCATGTAGTTGGCTAGTCCTCTTTTAAAGCCATCCCGGTTGGTGGCCATCACTACCTCTTGTGGGAGTGAATTGCATAGGTTAACTATGTGCTGTGTGAAGAAGTAATTTTTTTGTCTCTGTCCTGAATCTTCCAAAATTCAGCTTCATTGGATGTCCATGAGTTCTAGTTTGATGAGAGATGGAGAAAATCTTTTCTCTATCCATTATCTCAATGCCATGCATAACACACCCATGCTTCTTAGGAAGGAAGTATTCTGCCGCCATTGCTAATGGTGTGCCCACTCATGGGAAACTATCCAAGGATTTCTTCCCCCCCTGGAGTAATTTGATCAAATAGTTCCCCCAGTTTCTCTGCCTACAAATAGGGAGTAGACTTTTGGGAGGCCTTTGCACTCAGCTCTGCTCTGAACAAGATACTTTCCCCCATCTTTAAATGTCCCGTAGGGACCTAGACTCCGATGTTATGACAGACGAATCCATTGAAGTGTCCAGAACACGGTCTTGTCTTTCATTATTGGATGAGTTTCAGTTGGTGCAGCTTGAGGAAGTGGACAAGGTACTTGGATTGGTGCGGGCGACCACGTCTGCTCTAGATCCTTGTCCATCTTGGCTAGTGAAGGCTAGCAGGACTACTACCACCGGCTGGGCCAAGGAAGTGATAAATGCCTCCTTGAGTGAGGGAGTAGTCCCTAGTAGCCTCAAGGAGGCAGTAGTAAGACCTCTCTTAAAGAAACCTTCCTTAGACCCAGATGACCTGAACAACTATAGACCGGTGGCAAATGTCCCCTTTTTGGGCAAGGTTCTGGAGCGGGTGGTTGCCGGTCAGCTCCAGGTGCTCTTGGATGAGACCGATTATCTGGATCCGTTTCAATCTGGTTTTAGGCCTGGTTTTGGCACTGAAACAGCCTTGGTCGCCCTGTATGATGACCTTTGTCGGGAGAGGGACAGAGGGAGTGTGACTCTGTTGATTCTCCTTGATCTCTCAGTGGCGTTTGATACCATCGACCATGGTATCCTTCTGGGGAGACTCGCAGAGTTGGGAGTTGGAGGCACTGCTTGGCAGTGGTTCCGCTCCTACTTGGCGGATCGTCACCAGAAGGTAGTACTTGGGGAACATTGCTCGACTCCTTGGACTCTCCATTGTGGAGTCCCTCAGGGGTTGGTTTTGTCCCCCATGCTTTTTAACATCTACATGCAGCCTCTGGGTGCCGTCATCAGGAGTTTTGGAGTGCGTTGCCACCAGTACGCTGATGACATGCAGCTCTATTTCTCCTTTTCATCTTCTACAGGTGAGTCTGTGGATGTGCTGAATCACTGCCTGACTGCGATAATGGACTGGATGAGAGCTAATAAACTGAGACTCAATCCAGACAAGACTGAGACACTGTTGGTGAATGCCTTCCCTGCCCAGACGGTGGATGCTTACCCTGTTCTAGATGGGGTTGCACCCCCCTTGAAGGAACAGGTTCGTAGTCTTGGGGTTCTTTTCAATCCTTCCTTGTCTCTGGAGGCGCAAGTGGCCACAGTGGCAAGGAATGCATTCTACCACCTTCGGTTGGTAGCCCAGCTACACCCCTATCTGGACAGGGATGACCTCGCCTCAGTTGTTCATGCTCTGGTAACTTCTAGGTTGGATTACTGTAATGCGCTCTACGTAGGGCTGCCCTTGAAGACAGTTCGGAAGCTTCAGCTAGTGCAAAATGCAGCAGCCAGACTGCTGACGAGGACCAGCCGGTCAGCGCATATAACACCTGTTCTGGCCCGTTTGCACTGGCTACCTATTTGCTTCCGAGCCAGATTCAAGGTGCTGGTTTTGACCTATAAAGCCTTACATGGCGTGGGACCGCAGTATCTTGTGGAACGCCTCTCCCGCTATGAACCGACCCGGTCACTTCGCTCAGCGTCTAAGGCCCTCCTCCGGGTACCAACCCATCGGGAAGCCCGGAGGACAGTTACTCGATCTAGGGCCTTTTCTGTAGTGGCCCCCGAATTGTGGAATAGCCTCCCCGAAGAAATACGCCTGGCGCCGACGCTTCTATCTTTTTGGCGCCAGGTTAAGACCTGGCTATGCTCCCAGGCATTTTAATGCGTTTAATGTTACAATTTTAAATCTCTTTGTTTCAGTTTATTTATTGTGATATTTTGTATTTCTGTACTTTTAATCTTTTGTACACCGCCCAGAGAGCTATTCGCTATGGGCGGTTTAAAAATGAAATAAAATAAATAAATAAATATGAGAGTCATAACTAGAGATGTAAAATTTCTGGAAATTTTGAACCCATGGAAAATGACCAGTTTTTCCCAGGGTTTTTTTCCAGAAAAGAAAATGATTTTTTTTGGAAAAATGGAAAAAATGCAATATTACCACTTTTTACAGATTTGTTACTTCAGGAACATCAAAAGTAATTATGTACACATTGGTTTGGCATTAAAAGTACATTTTATTCACACAATTATTACAAATTGAATTTACTTTTTAAATTTTTTACTTTTTTTGTAACAAATGGATCTACAAGATCGTGAACTATAAGGAACCTTTTTCATTTTGCCAGTTTACGAGGAGTAGGCAAAAAACAATTTAAAAAAATAGAAGAAACCATCAACATTAAGAACAAAGAAAATTATTTATGTCTCCGCTAGTCCTCCACAGGGTCAAGCAGACATAAAGCATCCATTCCCATAAAAAGAACTGAGAGAAAAAAAGGGGGAGACCAAGATTCAATGAAACATTTTATTCATCATGCTAAATTAAAACATTCCATAATCCATCTTTTCTTCATTTTTTAATTTTTTTTGGAAAAAAAACAAAAAAGACTTCAGAAAAAAACGGGAATTTTTTTTTTCCTGAATTTTTCTGGTTTTTTTCCGGGCCTTCACATCTCTAGTCATAGCACAGACTAAGCAGCTTCATCTCTGAAGCCTAATTGCACCATTTAGAACACTGGACTGCAAGGGCCAGCAGCAAGAAAAGTGCTAGAAAACAGTCTGCTGCAACTACTGGTAGGGTTGGGTTGTCTGCCCCATAAAAAGTGTCTTGTGTAAAAATAAGCACTTGCTCCACATTAGCTGTGTATAACTCAGGTGGATTATTCCATGCCTGAGTCATGTCTGTTACAACCCCTAGGAAGCTGCCTTTTATCAGGTTATACTATTTGCCTGTCTAACCCAGTGTTGTCTCCTCTGACCTACTATTTCATCTTCCCTCCTGGAGACAACAAAGACTGAACTACCAAATTCTGCATGCAAAGCACATCCTCTGCTACGGAGCAATGGGCCTCCCCCTGTGGGACTTCTTATATTTAGATATCAACAAATGAAGCAAAGATTCCAAGAATGACTATACATTTTTCTGGGCTGACAAGATTGTAATATTGTAGACTCTACCAAGTAGAGGAAACAAATGTGCTTTCTCTCCTCCAGATAATGTTATATATAACTTGGGAAATGTCATAAATGTCTGATCATGCAAATGATCATGCTAATGCTTGTTTTTTGCAAAATCCTCACATCCCCCATTTTTGAGAGAGTAAATAATTGTGCGGATAAAGCACCTGTGTGCAATGCCTGAATCACAAGTGATGTTATCATCTACATTGTAGAAAAGAGGAAGGCATGCCTGTTCATTTGTCATGTGGAGTTTCTTGCCAACTTGGAAAATGTCTGAACTGGGCCTAGCTGTGTGATCTCTATCAATGAAGGAGCCCCTTCCCATTCCCTCTGCAAGACGGTTTTTGTGCAATCATCCAAACTATTAGGCAGATGTCCTATTGAAGACAATGGCAAACTCCCATGAATGTTAACAGTTGTGAATTATACCCCAAAATGGCATAGCCAATGCATTAATTATCCATTAATTTATAAACCAGTGGAAAAACAACAAATGCTGGAGCAATAGATTGTAGCAATACTCAATAAATACCAAAGTAATGCTCAAAGAATTTATGGAATGTTTAATTAAATTCTTTCTACTGCTCAACCATTTAAAAGCTGTGAAATATCCCCTGCATCTGACAACGTATACATCAAAATAGATTTACTATTACACTGCCTTCCAAGGAAAGAACTGCATAAAATGGGACTAGCCTAATGTGCTGTAACTTTTGAACTGAAGTAGAAAATGTAGCCAGGCACTATTTAGGAGGACAGATAACAAAAATGGCAGATGTATTCAAAAACTATTTTCTCAGCTTTACATTGTTTGTTGCTGTTGAATATGTACATATATTCAGAAAGCAGGAATATATGAAAATATCAATTATTTTTCTTTAAAAGCCTGTATGCCCATATGTCTTTATTGCCATAATTGTAAAATTATGTGTTTGTGCCCTTAACATATATGTGTGATCTTTTCCACAAATTGACTATCAAATGTTATATTTCTTTGGGAAGAAAAGGCTTCGTCAACTCGCCCTTATGCCTAGCTCTAACCTGACCTCAGAGTACAAAGCAGACAGCCCACTGCCAGTAGCTGCGGTTAGGATGTGGTTTAGGAGGCCAGAGTATAAAAGGATTCCCTCTTGAAGGCTTCCCCCTTCCAGTTGCCAGAAACAACACAGGTCTCTGGCTCCTTGTTCCTCTTTCTGGCTCCCCATCCTTGCTGAACTCCCTATGATATTGACTTTGGACTATTTCCTGACCTTGTTGATGGATCATGTTTTGGACCTAGACTGATTCTTTATATCTTACCTTCGCTTGCTGAGATTACCTTGCATCTTGAATCCTGCTGTCTTGGGTAAAAAATTGGTAAAAGGTTTTACCTTCTGTGTACTGAGCCCCAAGCCCCTATAATTCTTGATGGTTATATGTAACTGAATTATTATTATTATTATTATTATTATTATTATTATTATTATTATTATTATTATTATTATTATTATTATTATTATTGATTTATATCCCATCCTTCCTCCCAGCAGGAGCCCAGGGTGGCAAACAAAAGCACTAAAAACATTAAAACATCATAAAAACAAAATTTAAAACACATTAAAACAAAACATTTTCAAAAAGTTACTTTAAAAAAGCTTTCAAAACATTGTCTAAGATTAAAAACATTTTTAAAAAGGTTTAAGAACATATTAAAAAGCAATTACAACACAGACGCAGACTGGGATAGGTCTCAACTTAAAAGGCTTGTTGAAAGGGGAAGGTCTTCAGTTGGCACCAAAAAGATAACAGAGATGGTGCCTGTCTAATATTTAAGGGTACGGAGTTCCACAGGGTAGGTGCCATCACACTAAAGGTCCATTTCCTATGTTGTGCAGAATGAACCTCCTGATAAGATGGTATCTGCAGGAGGTCCTCACCTGCAGAGCGCAGTGATCGACTGCATATATAAGGGATAAGACGGTCTTTCAGGTATCCTGGTCCCAAGCTGTATATGGCTTTGTACACCAAACCTAGAACCTTGAACTTGGCCCAGTAACAAATGGGCAGTCAGTGCAATTCCTTCAGCAGTGGGATAACTTGTTGGCAACACCCTGTCCCAGTGAACAGTCTCACTGCCGCATTTTGCACCAGCTGCAATTTCTGGACCAACCTCAAGGGCAGCCCCACATAGAGCACATTACAGTAATCCAGTCTGGAGGTTACCTGTACATGGATAACAGTGGTCAGGCTATCCTGGTCCAGAAACGGCCGCAAAATTATTGATTTTTCTGAGTGAGAAAGAATCCCTTCCATTTTGGAAACTCCTTTGCCCTCTTCAGGGTACTTCTTCAATTGTTATCAGTCTATGATAGAACAAAGTTAGAGAAGGGCTGCAGGAAACAGGTTCTCAATCACGCAGGGATCTTCCATGGATACAATAGATCCTCAGCTGTAGAATATTGTTTTTCTCTTGTGAGGGGCAGGGGCAATTCACACAACCTCTAGGTCAGGGCTAAATTTGTGACCTCTTAACCCCACTCTACGTATGCTCTCTCTTCAGGCAATATGAGTTAGCCAAGTAGTGGAGGTGGAGAGTCAAGGAACATTGTCATTTCTTACGTTTTTATACATCAGAACAGAAGCTAAAATGATAAAACAGATGCTAAAAACCTATGGGATCAGGCTAGTGGTCCATCTAGTCCGGCATCCTGTTCTCATGGTAGCCAACCAGATGCTTATGGGAACCCCACATATGCAAGAAGTATATATTCAAAAAGTGTCTCAGAAATTTGGATGGGAAAGGTGTCAGTCACCAGTAAGTGACACTTGTGAAACAGAAAGGACATAGTATATGAGCCAGTGCAGACATTACATTTATGAAGATATCTCAATACTATATAGATTGATATCTTAATAAATGTAATGTCTACACTGGATTAAGGTATGAGAGACCCTGGGTTCAAATCCCAACTCAGCCATGAAGCTCACTGTGGGAGTCAGTGACCTTGGAGCAGTCACAATCTCTCAGCCTAACCGACTTCACAGGGCTGTTGGGAGGAAAATGTGGGGAGGGGAAGGGAAGAACCATGTATGCCACCTTGAACTGCTCGGAGGAAAGGAGGGATAGAAATATAATATTAAACAAATATAGTTTGTGGGTGTTACATCTGAAGTGGGGATCATGAAAGATCACAACACTGTGATTTTTTTTTCTATTCACAGAGGTAGCTGTTATTACTTCTGTTTTGAATACTGATTGTGCTGTAATCATCGCAGACCCTTGAGATGCCCTAAAGCTTTACTTAGGGATTTGTTCCGCAGGAAACCCCTTTGGCCCAGGAATTATGATAATCCTATCCAATTATTTAATGAAGCACTAACCTTTTGCAAAATCAATTGTTGTTGTCGATATTTCGCACATATCCTGGCGCACACCTGGAGGTTACATTCTTGCCTGCTGACTTGTAAGCATTGTTGACAGGCTGCTGCGCAACCCCGGGGAACTGAATCACTTGAGGCAATAGGATTAAAACCTTACTGAAAAACAGGTCACCGTTGCAAAAGGAAGCCTCCTTCTTTGTTAAAATATTCAAATGAGGATTACAAACAGAAGGAAATTACATGCTACCGGCAAGAGATATGCCATCATGAAGAAGGCATTTTGCTTGTATAAATATTATGCAAGATTCATTTTCCATTTTTGTTTGAAAATATAGCTCTTTGTTGGGGAAGCTTTCACACCAAAATGAAATAAAAAACAATGAGCCAGGATAAATTAGATTTCTTTCTTGCGCGGATGCTGGTCCCGTCTTACACAGAAACTGACAGAACACTTGCTGGCAAAAAAGAAAGGAAGAAAGCTAGCAGCACACTTACAGTACATTTTCATATGTAAGGCTTAAAGCAATTGTCAGTTGAGCCCAATTAGGTTTGTCATGTGCATGTAAAATCTACATTTGGCCAGATATCCAGAATGCTCACTTGCAATATAAATGCCATTTCTCTTATCTCTCCTCTGCATGAGCAAAAATCAGACATTAACATAAATAGCACATATAAGGCATGAAGAAAATGTGTGGCTCATGTATGAAGACAGACTTAACTGTTTACTTATGGAAGCCATCTTAGGTATGGTGAATTTTTTTAAAAAAAACTGCAAGGGCAGACTAAATGAGTGCATTTGACAAGCACAAATTTGCAGTGACTACTAGGGAATATATCTTCTGTTTTGTTTCACTGTTATTCCTTATGGCTTTATCATGACTGGATTATACCAAACAGTAATAATCAACACATGAAAGCAATCAGTCCCGTAAATGTCAAAAAGCTTTGGTCAAGACTTTCTCTTATCTATGAGGAACTCAAAAGATTTATTATTGGCTGCAGAATCCCTTACAAGAAATGTCTCTGTCATATCTCACTGTGATTTCACCCAATTCTGTTTTTCCATTTTCTTTGCTGGTACTCTTTGGTTCAGTCTCATACTCATCTGTGCATAACAGTCTGGGGTTCAGCATTGTTTTGCATTTTCATGGCCTTAAAACCAGTTGCTCACGGTTTGGATATTTTCTCATGTATAAAAAATGTCTGTGATTGTAAGTCATTGTTAATAGCTCTGTAAAATTACCAGAAATATATCAGACATAATTATTTTGCTCCAGAGAGCAGGACTGGAACTAATGAGTAGAAATTGCTCTGAAGTAGACTTGAGCTGAACATTAGGAGAAACTGTTAGGAACTGTTTGACAGCAGAACAACAGATGGCCTCGGGAGGTTCTGTGACCTCTGTCACTGGAAGTATTTAAACAGAGACTGAATGGCCATCTGTCAGGGATGGTGTAATTGCAAGATTTCTCTGTTGACTGAAAGGTTGGACTGGATGACCTCCAAGGTCATTTCCAGCCATTTTATTTATTTTTTGATTCCATTTTATTAATTATTTTAAAAGTTGAAATAGGTTAGTTGATCCTGAGGCCTGTATAACCTGTGCCTCACCGAGATCAACATAGTCCACTTACCATGTACAGTCTCCAACCAATTCTTTTCCTGACTTCTGTAACTTTAGCAATTGTGCTACCGAAGAAATGAATAATGCAGAATCAAAATAAAAGGTATTCAACATTGGCGGCGGTGGGGAGTGGGGGACCATGATTACACTGGTGCATGATCTCTTCAGTTTCCACACTTTGATTGCTCTTTTTTGAATGGGGCCTATGTATAGTCAACTCATACTTGTGCAGACTGTCTTCAGTGGGCATCACCTTCATTATGTCATTATCACATCAGATGATTGAAAGGTGGGTTCAAGTTCCCTTGCACACACCTGATGGTTGTCAGGTGTTTGGGAACCACAGCACAAGGGGCTTCGTCATCCCCATGCTCAGTGCTTGGGAAGCTGGCTGTTGGGCCTTTGGGAAGTGTTGCACAATTTCTGCATGAATTGGCTGTACTATCAAATCCCCCCCCCCGAGGAACTTGGTTGTGTAGCCAATCCAGGAAGCTTGAAGCTTTCACTCATCAGCAGATGGAACTCAGCATGGGGGACTTGGTCATCCAGATGATCTAGCAGGCTTGAATTCACTGCCCATCAGCTGAGGCTGGTTCAGATGACCCTCATGCATGCATTGAAAGAATTTGTAAGAGGAACCATGAGGCCACATGGTTTGGAGCACATTAGGAAAGGCCTTATAGGTGTATCAATCTGGGTCCCCCCTCTTTGAATGTGCAGACAGTAGGGGGCATGGCCATTGGGTGGATTGACTGGGGAGGGGAGACAGGATGAGCCTGTGTGGCCCCCAAAGCAGGGTGGATAAAAATGAGTGCTTTTTAAAAAAGTGGGTTTCCCCCCTATTTAAGTAAGATTTTATATTTGAATTAGATTTTTTGATTTTTTTTTTAAAAAAATCTTTAATAATATACTAAATTTCTCTCTCATTCAATTCTATCTTATTACAAACATGCTAAACCTACACTTGCAGTCTCATAAAATGAATTAATGGCTCTATAACAGTCACACACATTGAGTTACCTACTAATCAAACATGGGCATTCATTTCAGTTTTTCATCTCACAAAAATAGCTCTGCCCAGCCTAACTACAAACTCTTTGCTTCATGGAAGTTCTGGACTTTCAGTAGCTGTTTCTCTGACAAAAGTTACATCTGCAAAGACACTAGCTGGATGAGAAGGGATTGTTGTTCTGAGCATATGTGGTAGTGGAGCTGGGCTGCACCAGGCAAAAAAGAGAATTAGGAGAGAGACAATATAGAAAAGGACAGTTGGAGGCAAAGTAGAACGGAACAGTGGAAAGAACTGGAAAGAAAAAAAGGAAGACTTTATAGTATAGACACAGCTTCCAGTTCCTATACCCCTCCACACACTTTTGCCACAGAAGAACTATCATAACTTCTGGGCATAAAAGAAACCCTATCTGGCAATATTTTGAAGAAATTTCTCCCCTAGGCAAAAAAGGAAAACATGCCAAGTGAAAACTGCAAGAAGGGGCCTTGTTGTAGGGCCTTGTTGCAAGAGTGATGAAACATCAGAATGAAACCTGCTTATTGGGAGAAAATGATGGAGATGGAGATGGAGATATGTCTGAAGAACAATGTGGATCAACTGGCTAGTAAACTGAATAATTCATTTTGTAATGCATTAGCCAAATGCATCATTCATCAAGATGATGCTTTTTAATATCAGTGTTATTCAACAAGTAAATTCCCAAGCTGTTTGCCAAGTTGGATGTTAATAGGGAAAAAGCTTAGCTCCTGATGGCTTTGTTTAATCCGTTAACTAAATTTAGAACCTATAACCCATGTTAACAGTACAGAAAGATGCAGTTAAGAACTGCCATAGGGTGTCATTTTCTTATTTTATATTACATAACATGGCCCTTGTTTTGGAATATCATGGCAGGCCATCATGGTGATGCCATAAGCCTATTCCCTGTTTTACTTCAGCATAACTCAGTTTCCCTAAGGAGCTCCTTGCTATACTTGTTTTCTCAAAAAACAGATGTGCCAGTGAGTTACATTTATATAACATTTAAGATTTAGTTTAATAAAATATTAACTGCTATTGAGTCTGTGATTTAGTTCTTACCATTCCTAATGTACAGCTGCTGCATTTGCAGCTTGACACAGGCAACATTATGTACTATTTCCTATATCAACAAAAATCAAGTTATCGGAATCAATTACAAAAAAAAGTACCCTCCTTGGAAAATGCAGTAGTATGTTGTGTTGTAAATTAACATGCTTTAGTAAATCAGATTTGCACCATTGTTAGTGACACACTTAATTTAAATCAAGGATTTCCCTTGTTGATTTAAATCAATGATTTAAATTGCCTTGATTTAAATCAATCCAGCCTGCTCACAACTCCCCTTCATTTCATTGTATAGAGGGGGTTTCTTTACACCTTGTAAGAAGTCTTCCTGTATTTTTTGTCCCCTGTAGAGAAGAAGAGACATTGGAGGGGCAAGGCCAAACATTTAACCTCCCCTCCCTCTGAGATTCCTGGAGCTACTTCCCCCACCCACTCCAGTGAAGTGTGAACAGGAAGACTTATTAATCTGGAGCACTACAGAGGTAACAAAACATCTTAACAGATGTGGAAACTGAGGCATGATTGTGCTGTCTGATTTCACTAACCAAAACAGTTTCTTGAGCCGGAAGAGGACTTTTGAAAACTTCAGTTTTCCAATCTAGTTCACTAGCATGTGGAAGTAATGGATTTCTTGGAAACCCTGCACATTTCCAAAGATATTACTCATACTCAAAGACAGGGGTAGGGGGGACAGAGCTACTTAAACAGCAGTTTGGGGACCATCAATGAATGACATGCTGCTGAATTGAAACCGTGCACCTGAGAATAAGATGCCATGCAAATCAGTGTCTCATTAGTACATAAAATTCTCCCAAATAAAGATGTCACTCTGGAAGAACACTCACTGAAAAATGATTACTAGGACAGAAATATCATTTGAAAACATCCCCGTGCTCTTCAGCACACCTCATGTCTTTGCAGGTTTTTCTTGTTTGCTCATGCACACATTTGGAGTGAAGCTGTCAGAACTGTCAGACTGAGAGCCGTGCGGTGGGTAATGCTTTTTAATGCTTCGTGAAGCATACAATCAGAATTATAGAATGCAAATACATTTGTTTCTGGGGATGTGTAAATAGACGTGAAAAGAGGCGAGGGAAAGTTGTATTTAATTCAGTCATTACTAATAAAATTTGTTTGTATGGTAGATAATAAAATGTAATGATTAAGCACATAAATGATGCTAATCCCTGGGAATGTGTTATAAATATGGAAGGCCTGAAAACCCATGCCTGTTTTCTTGCAATTAGTTAGTCTTGCCTGAATATGTAAAGGTAGCAATTGTTACTCTGATTTGAAAAGACTTTAAATTGCACATAGCTGTAGCATTGAGTTAATATGGCCTGCTTTAATTCACTGTGATCTAGTTCAGAAGGTATAGCCAATGTGGTACACTCTAGATGTTGTTGAACTAGAATTCCCATCATGTCTGGCCATTGGCCATACTAGTTAGGGTGATGGGAGGTGCAGTCCAGCAATATCAGGAGGGCACCACAATGGCTACCATTGACCTATAAATTAGGTTCAGTTCTCAAAAAGCCATCCTTAAATCCCTCTATTCAGCACTGGTTAGGCGTCATATTGACTACTGCATCCAGTTCTGGACACCGCACTTTAAGAAGGATGCAGAAAAACTGGAACAGGTTCAGAGGACGGCAACAAAGATGATCAGGGGACTAGAAACAAAGCCCTATGAGGAGAGAATGAAAGAACTGAGCATGTTTAGCCCTGAGGAGAGAAGACTGAGGAGAGATATGATAGCACTCTTCAAGAATTTGAAAGGTTGTCACACAGAGGAAGGCCAGGATCTCTTTTTGATCATCCCAGAGTGCAGAACACAGAATAATGGGCTCAAGTTGCAGGAAGCCAGATTTCAACTGAATATCAGGAAAAACTTCTTACCTGTTATAGCAGTACAACAGCCCCTTGGCAGTTGTACTCTGGGGTGCCGCAGGGTACCATCTTGTCCCCCATGCTGTTCAACATCTATATGAAGCCCTTGGAAGTGGTCATGAGGAGATTTGGGGTGAGGTGTCAGCAGTACGCTGACGATACCCACCTCTATTTCTCTGTAACATCTGAATCAGGAGAGGCTATGCAAGCCCTGGACTGCTGCCTGGACTTGGTGGTGGGCTGGATGAGGGCCAATAAACTGAGTCTGAATCCTAGCAAGACAGAGACGCTGTGAGTTGGTGGTTCCCGAGTTCGAATAACTGGTCAGTTGCCTGCTTTGGATGGGCTTGTACTCCCTCTGAAAGAGCAGGTCTGCTCCTTCTGAAAGAGCAGGGTGCTCCTGGATCCATCTTTGTCGTTAGAGGTCCACGTGACTAGTGGCTACAAGTGCCTTCTACCAGCTTCAGCTGGTAAGAGGGCAGGATATCACCAACATATCACCCCGCTGCTGAAAAATTGCACTGGCTACCTATTAGCTACTGGGTTAAGTTCAAGGTTCTAGTTTTGGTGTACAAAGCCCTATACAGCTAGGGACCAGGATACTTGAAAGATCGTCTTATCCCTTATATACCCAGTCGATCACTGCACTATGCAGGTGATCCTGCAGATACCATCTTATCAGGAGGTCTGTTCTACACAACATAGGAAACAGACATTTAGTGTAGTAGCACCTACCCTTTGGAATTCCCTTCCCTTAATTATTAGACAGGTGTTTTCAGCACCTATTGAAGGCCTTCCTCTTTCAACAAGCCTTTTAGATAGAGACCTTATCCCAGTCTATGTCTGTGTTGGAATTGCTTTTTAATTTATTTTTTTAAGGATGTTTTTAAAGCTTTTTAAAAAATGTTTTTAAAGATGTTTTGTTTTAATATGCTTTTAATGATTGTTTTTTAAAATATATTTTAAAGTCTGTTTTTATGATGTTTTAAAGTGGTTTTAGTGCTTTTGTTTGCCGCCCTGGGCTCCTACTGGGAGAAAGGGTGGGATATAAATGTAATAAATAAATAAATAAAATACAACAATGGAACCAATTACCTAGGGAGGTGATGGGCTGTCCAACCCTGGATGCATTCAAGAGGCAGCTGGACAGTCACCTGTCAGGTATGCTTTAACTTGGATTGCTGTACTGAGCTGGCCTTATAGGCTCCTTCCAACTCTGTGATTCTATGATTCTATGATAATCATAACTTAAGTCCTATTGTATAAATAGGAATTAATGTACTGCAACTGACAGTGCAATACTCTGTAGTTCGATTTTAATGTGACTACCTTCATATCACCAAAAAAGAGAAAATGTATCAACAAATCAAGAGGGCAGAAGAGGACACAGATGTGCATAAAATTTTCATATCCTAATTCATATAGAGAGATGCAAATTTAGGAGTAATTATTCTTCTTCCTTTGTTATATCTTTCCAAGCATTCACAGATGGCGTGACACTTAGATGTGAGGTGAGGCCATGGTGGCGATGTTAGCTGCCGCAGCAAGAGACACAGCAGCAAGAGGGGTGGCAGCAGTTGCAGCAGAGGCCATACAGGGAGAGGCAGCCTGACAGGGCTCTAGTCTGGGCCTGGGCAGGCTATCCATGGGGGGAAAGGAGGGAGTGCTGACCCATGTCTGGGGAGAAGAGGAAGCTCTGGCAACCTGTGGGGGGAAGGGAGAGTGCTGCTGACCCGGCATCTAATGTAGAAGGCTCGACTAGAATTCTTCTCTCTGATATCTAAGCTTTCTATATGGAGGGCATTTTTGTATGGAGAAACATTTAATTATTCAAGCCCCAACTATAGGTTGGAGTGGTACAGTCAAGAGCAGGTTTACCACTTCTGCACCCAATGAAGCTGAAGGATGGAAGTTCAGGACAGACATCACATAGTGCATAGTATTAAATATGCTTAAACTATGGAATTTAGTAACTACTATAGCTGAGATATATCCACTACAATTGTCCTCAAAAATTATCTCTGCAAATGTTGATGATGAATACTCAGTCAGTGAATATAAAATGAAATAAATGTGTTCATTAAATTTGAAGAATATGCCCAAACCTTAAATCTGCACATCATTCATTTCATTCATTGGCGATCACTCATGGCCAAGTAAGATTGTCTTCTAAGGTAAGGTCTTTAACAGTGAGTCCAATTCTGGATCCACACAGCCTCCCACAGTGAGGACATAGGTTTCTAGATGGAAGATGGTCACGATGAGGATTTGCTTGACGTGCCTTCCGCTTAGCTCATTTGTCCCTTTCACCCTGTACTCGTGCTTCTTCAAAGTCCATAGCAACTTTGATAATAGTCGACCTCCAACTGGGATGCTCATGGGCCAAGAATTCCCAGTTCTCGATGCTCATGTTACATTTTTTTTAGATTAGCTTTAAGAACATCTTTAAACCTCTTATTTAAAACCTGATATTCCATTTTCCATCCTTAAGTTGGGAGTAAAGTAGGTGCTTTGGAAGATGGTGATCAGGCATTCAAACAACATGGCCAGTCCAGCGAAGTTGATGTTGGAGGATCATTGTTTCAACACTGGTGGTCTTTGCTTCTTCCAATATGCTAACATTAGTCCACCTATCTTCCCAAGTAATTTGCAGAATTTTCCAGAGGCACCATTGGTGGAATCTTTCGAGAAGTTGGGAGTGGCGTTCATAGATGGTCCATGTTTCACAGGCATACAGTAAGGTCGGTAGTACAATGGCTTTGTAAATAAGCATTTTGGTCTCCCTGCGAATATCCCAATCCTCGAACACTCTACGCTTCATTCGGGAGAAAATGATGAGCTCAGACGATGTTGAATTTCAGTGTCTATGTCAGCCTTTACAGAGAGATGGCTGCCAAGATAAGAAAAGTGATCGACATTCTCCAGTGTCGCACCATTAAGCTGGATTGATGGTGCTACAGAGGGATTGGTTCGCACTTGCTGATGAAGCACTTTGGATTTTTTTATGTTAAGCGAGAGGCCAAGCTTTTCATATGCTTCTGCAAAGACATTTAGGATAGTTTGAAAATCTTCCTCTGAATGTGCGGAGACTACATTATCATTGGCATATTGAAGTTCAACGACGGAGGTTGTAATTACCTTAGTTTTTGCTTTTAGCCTACTGAGATTAAAAAGCTTTTTGTTTGTTTTGTTTGTTTGTTTGTTTCATTTTTAAACCGCCCATAGCGAGTGGCTCTCTGGGCGGTGTACAAAAGATTAAAATACAGAATATAACAATAAAATCAACCTACCAACAGTAAACATAAACAGCAAACAAAAAAGATTTAAAATTATAACATTAAACGCTTAAAATGACTGGGAGCATAGCCAGATATGTGATATGTGATTTCCACGCCAGTGGGAAGTTTCCCCTCAACAAGGTGTAGAATCATGGTGATGAAAGTAACAAATAAGGTCAGAGCAATGACACATCCCTGTTTGACGCCTGATCCCACTTTGAATGGATCACTTTGAGAGCTATTGTTATCCAAAATTGTCGCCATCATGTTGTCATGGAGGAATTGCAAAATATTCACAAATTTATCAGGGCATCCAATTTTCAGCAGGATGGTCCAGAGTGCAGTTCAATTTACAGTATCAAAGGCCTTAGTCAGATCAATAAACACCATATACAGAGGTTGGTTTTGTTCCCTGCATTTTTCTTGAAGCTGTCGTGCAATGAAGATCATGTCCACTGTCCCCCTGGAAGGGCAGAAACCATTTTAGGATTCAGGGAGAATGTCTTCTGAGATAGGTAGGAGGCAATTTGAGAGGATCCTTGCAAAGATTTTACCTGTGGTAGCTAGAAGAGAGATGCCTCGGTGGTTCCCACAATCTGTTCTATCACCCTTCTTGAAAAGAGTGATAATTATGGCATCCCTAAAGTCTTCCGGGATCTCCTCCCTCATCCAGATTTTTTCAATGAGCTTATGAAGTTGTTGTGTAAGTTCAGGCCCACCTTCTTTAAAGACTTCAGCAGGAATCCCATCAGGACCACTAGCTTTGTTATTCTTCATTTGATTAATGGCTCTACTGACTTCGTCCAAATTAGGGGATACTACAAGCTCATCTCTAATTTGTTGTTGTGGGATTTGCAAGAAGACCTCACTAGCCACATAACAGTTACGATTAAGGAGGTCGTGGTAATGCTCTTTCCAATGCAGTGCAATAGACTCTTTGTCCTTTAGAAGTTTGCTACCATCTATTGAGCATAAAGGATTTGTACCATAATTTGTTGGTCCGTAAATAGTCTTTGTGGCATTAAAAAAGCCCCGTGCATCATGAGCATCTGCAAAATGCTGGATTTCTTTAGCTTTCTTTATCCACCAAGCATTCTTAAGTTCTCTAGTTCTTCTGTGGACCTCAGCCTTTGCACTGGCATAGATTTTTTTTCTTAGCAGCACAGTTAATGTCTTTCTGCCATATATGGAAGGCTTTCAATGATATGTTCAATCTCACTATCATTCTCATCAAACCAGTCCTGATGTTTCTTAGTTTGGTATCCAATAGTTTGTTCGCATGCTACAATAATGGAAGTCTTCAGTTTAATCCAGTGTTCCTCGATGTTTTCAGAGAGTTCCGTAGGTAGATGTTTCATGAGAGTTGTTTGAAAGCAGGCTCGCTTAATAGGATCTTGAAGGGCATGGATGTTCATTTTACACCTTGGCTTTCTTCCTTGGAGCCTACATTGAAGAACAATATTAATGGCCATAGTGGATTGAATTAATCGGTGATCTGTCCAGCAGTCATCGGCACTCATCATGGCCCTTGTGAGGAGTACGTCATGATGATTTCTGGCACAGACAAATACGTAATTCAGGAGATGCCAGTGCTTCGACTGAGGGTGCTTCCATGATGTTTTAAATTTATCTTTCTAATGAAAGAGTGTGTTTGTAATAACAAGATTATGCTCTGCACATTTAGTCAGAATGTAATTCATGTTGCTATTACCAACTCCTTCTTTCCCGATGGTTTCTGGCCATAAATCGAAATCACGCCCAACTCTTGCATTGAAATTGCCCAGGAGGATAACCTCCTTAGGTATCTCTGATAAGATGGTGTCCAGCTGGGTATAAAAATGTTCCTTGATGTCTTCATCAGCATCTAATGTTGGTGCATAAGCACTTAGAATAGTTGCCTCCTGGTTTTTGGCGAGTTTTAATCGGAGAGTTGAGAGTCGTTCATTAATGCCAGTAGGAACTTCTGAAAAGAGCTTCACAAGATCATTTTTAATAGCAAAGCCTACTCCATGTATTTGTCGTTCTTGTTCAGGCAGTCCTTTCCAGAAGAAGGTGTAACCTCCTTTTTCTTCCTTCAGTTGTCCCTATCCTGCTCTTCGAGTTTCTTAGAGTGCTGCTATGTCAATATTAAAATGTCTCAACTCCCTCGCAACGATGGCAGTCTTGTGTTCAGGACGTTCACTATCTGTATTGTCCAGCAATGTCCGTATATTCCACGTTCCAAAGTTCATTTGTCTTTTGCGACCGCTAAGTGGTGACCCCACAGGATGCGGTGATCCAGTCAGGGAGAGAGACGAGGCAGACTATGTTTAGAGCACCTTTTTTAGCCCCCTCCCCACACGGGGTGAGCAGAGTGGATCCTGAATAGGACTGCTCAGTCGTGGATACAGCTGCCGAACTACTCAACTGCCTTGGTCCTTGAGCCAGTATGATTGAGTCTGTATCCACCATGCATGTGTCGGTCCATGACTAGAGGCTTCCGGATTTCACAGTCCTGCCCCGTTGCCATTCGCCAATCACCATGGGGCTTTTGGTTTGGTTTGGTTTGGTTGGAAGATGCCTGTGCATGAATTTGTTTTATATGGGGAGATCAGTGCACGACGATCAACACACAATATTGACAGAAAAAGGCTTTGATCCAATGGCATGGATACCACCATGATTGGAAGTCTTTTATCTGCTGCAGCCTTCATTCACCTTCATGGCCATTGTAACATACACATTGTTATCCTCCGCCTGTTCTGCCGTTGAAGACATTCTTGGATCATTCTTTGTCTGGTTCCTCTCCCTTGACCTTACCGCCATGGGTGACCCTGCTGGGAGTACATGACTTCTGACAGCATCGCACATAGAGTTCATTGGAACACACAAGCCCACTCACCACTGCAAGGTGACGATCCAGCGAGGGGTCTGCACATATCCTCCCCATGCCAATTGATGAAACTGTAATTTGGCTGAAGGCATTTTTTGCAAATAGATGTTGCTCAAATGTATTATTATTGCAGTCTGTTTGCAACTTTAAAATGTAAAGGATTTCCTAACAGAAAGAGAATCTGCCTGTGAGATCTCACACAAAAATGGAATTGAAAAAAATGGTATAAATAACAAAATCTGAGCTGAAATAAATAGGGCTTGTCACATCAAAATAATTCATTTAAATTAAAATTCACTCTGTCAAGAACCTGAACTATTTTTAATTCACTCTGAGAACATTGACTTCATTGAACTGATTTGCTTCAAAGACATTGACTTTGATTAATTCAATGAAAATATATGCGGAAGTTTGACTTCATTAAGAAGTCAAAGAGCCAACACCAAGTCAAAGCCAATTTTTTAATATAGTAGTAATTTAATCTATTAGTAGGTTAAACACATCTTAGATCCAGAGATAACACTTTATGTCTGAGCTCAAACATGGGACTTCCTGAATTTAAACTGGGCTTCTTTGCACTTATTTAAACTATCCTAATTCAGATATTATTTAAAATCTCTAAAGAAAATTTACAAATCATGTGTCTTCCCTTACTACCAGTTATATGGGAGATAGATAGACTGTGTCCTATTATATTGGGGGTGGAGAAATATTCTAAGATATTTATATACTACTTGTGGATGAAGTTCACAAAATGGTTCACATTGAAATATTCCAGCAATACACATGAAAATGATATAATAAAACCAACAAGATAACCTAAAAAGATAACCTTTTTAAAATTAGATCTCTCCTCCCCTCAGGTCAAGATGCTAGCAGAGGGAGAGGCCACCTCATTTGGATAATAAGCAGCTCTCCAGGCCATTCCGTCCTCTCTCTATCCTCCCTCAAATCAAGTTAGTTCTTCAGAAGCCTCATGGTGGCAGTTAGAGCAAGAGGAGGCCACATCACCTGGAATGCCATCTGCTATGTGCTTGGCGGTTCTCCAAGCTGTTCTGTTTTCTTTCTCTTCTCCTCTCGGGGCCAGATGGTCCTCAGATAGCCACAGAGTGGTGTTTGGGGGAAGGAGAGGCCACCTCAGCTGGAACATTGGAAGTTAAATGCTGGGCATATCTCCAGGCTCTTTTCATGATAGGAAGTAATCTTTTTAATATTGCAGTGAGAACAGATCCCAGGGCTGAATTTGTTCAAGTTAAATTATGTTGGAGCCATAAAAAAGTACTTTAAGAGATGACTGGATGTTTTTTATCCTGCAATAAATTGTACTGATAAAACATTTCTGTACTTATTTTCAGCTCTGAAAAGAACTCACAAGGAGATTTGCAACAACCAAATATTAATGCAATAAAAAGAGCTTTTAAAGCCAGACATGAAACTGATTATTATTATTATTATTATTATTATTTATTAAATTTATATACCGCCCGACTAGCAATAGCTCTCTGATAGAATAACTAGGTAAAATAAAGACATATTAAAATACTGACAGAACAAAAAATGTCATAACTGCCCACCTAAAAGACAACAAGAAAGGACCACACCTAAACTGCCTTGAGAAAATGTTCCACAGCCATTGTGCTGCCACTGAAAAGGCATTCATCTGTGTCCCCACAAATTACATGTGCTGTGAAAGAATAGGAATTTCAGCCATATGAAGTTTCACAGGACAATGCTTTGCTGTGGAAGATTAAAAGTACACAAGAAGAAGTTTTGCACAGGAGGATGAAAAGCTCAGCACAGGAAGTGGATGATTAAAGATAAATAGAAACTTAACCAGAACTCTTTTCTCTGTCTGATTGGCTAAGAGAGTGGGAAGGGGGATGAAGATGTTGTAGGTAACTGAAGCTAGAAAATGCAATAGTGAAAGAGAAACAAAGAAAGAACTGATATTAGATCCCTGTTCCAACAAGATTTGAAATCTAAAGCTAGGAGCCAGGATGGAGACCTGCAAAAAAAAACAGACTGGAGAAACTGAATTGACAAAGTATTTGATTAATTGCCACCACACAAGGAAGACTCGTGACACAAGACTGGAATAATGTTATATTTATTAAATATAACATACTAAATCCAAAGCAAGACAGCCAATCATTCAAATATAATTACTTCAGGCAGGTGAGGTTAATCCTAACTATGTGGGACTACCCTCCCACCTTCAAAAGGCATTAATTCTAATTATTGCATAACTCCAGAGTGAAGGACGTGTGTAAAATCCTCACTCCTTGCTCTTGGAGCCATGCGCGTGGTTCCAACCTCCACACCATGGCCCCGCTGTACAGGCGTTCACCATGATGCGCAAGCCGGTCCCATAAGGACACCACCCAGATCCCCACCAGAGATGAACCCTGATGGTTCCCTGGGAAGTGCTCCTTTTGTGATGCCTTAACCACCTAAATATATAATCCCCCACTATACCTCACCTGCCCGAATTCTATGCCACAGGAGGGGATCAGCTCAAGCTTGGTCCACTCCACCCAACGAAGACAACAAAACCCTTAAACCCTTCATAATATCCTCTAAAAATAAATCACACCCCTGGTCCGAAAGATGAACACCATCCCCACGAAACAAATGTGGGGCATGGAACCTAATCCTGTCGTGGGGAATGAATGCCCCCCCAAGCGACAGGACAAGAGCCCTGATCTTCCTATTCACCCATTTCCGGGATCTATCAATCCTGTTGGGATGAATAGCACCCCTCCACACCCTTCTAACAAGCATATCAGACCACACAATTATAAGGCGTGGATATGAATTAATAAGCCACGTGAGATCGCAAGTAACCTTAAGAAGCAGGTCCACACCAGGACTCTGCACTAAATCATTTTCCCCTAAATGGATTAATAATATATGTGGCTGATCCATAGAAGACATAATACAACACACAGAAGGCAAAAACGCGTCCCATAACATGCCCCTCCGGGCTACCCAGTGAACTGTAGCGGTAGCAGAAAGCTGCAGGTGGGTCCCAGGAGCAGACGAAGAAGCCCTCCGATGAGCCCAAAACAAAATTGAGTGGCCACACAAGGCGATCCTCAGGGGAATAGGGATGCTTAGCAAACCTAGGGAAACAAAAACAAAACCTTATTATTAAGGCCTGACATAAGATTTGAATGCATTGGAACACCATCTTCCAATCGCCTGTATATCGCTAACGCTCATGCCCACGAGGGCTGCGGCCGTAGCCGCACCAATCTGGAAAGAATGCAGCCCATAGACTCCAGCTTCACGACCACTGGCCAACAAGGCCCGCCGAACAACGGCCCAAAATTGAAATTGAGTCAGGGCAGAACCATCAGCATGAATGAAAAGATAACACTGGCCCGCTGGCCGGAGAGACAGAAATTGTCGCATTGCAGCCACAGGGCACAATTCAGAGACCTGGCAACTGCGTAAAAACACAATAGTGCCACAGCCTTTCTGATCGGTCTTAGAGACCCGCAGGGAAAGCCTCACTATATCAGCACCTAATGTGCAATCGCCTATGCGTAAGGCACGATAGGTCACGTCAGGCTTGGAGGGGGCCAATACTTCACTAGGGCGAAAAGCACCGTAAAACATCGTCAGAGTTACTGCGGCGAACAGGTGCGACTCATACAGGGATGAGCACAATGAATTAAACAATGCCAGGATCTGGAGGAGAACATCAGGCGTGATTGGCCTCCTCCGGTCAGTGGACCTGGGAGTGGAACGCGACCAACCCTCAAGGACCTTTCTGACCCTAAAATCTACAGAATGATCCGGCAGCCCCCATGCCTTAGAGATAAAGGCAAGCGCGGAAAGGTGACCGGCGATAGTAGAAACAGCATTGTTTTGCCCTTTTAAAGTTATCATAAACTGCAATAGATGATCCACAGGAATAGGCCACGCCAAAGGCAGCTCCTTGCTGATGAGGAAAGTCCGGAACTTAGCAAATGAACGCTCATACGCATTTCGAGTACTGAGAGCCAGAGCAGCTGCAATCGCAACCCCAACTTCTAGTTGCCAAGGTTCAACAGGAAAGGTGGGATTGGCACAGGATCTAGTGCCGCTCCAGGTGCAAGCTCCTGAAAGCGCGCCATCTGTAAGCGGGAAAGGGCATCAGCAACGGAATTTAGCAAACCTGGAACATGCCTGGCAAGGAATAAAATATTAAAGTGCAAACATTGCAATACAAAAGCCCGCACTAAGCGAATGTCAAATCAGAAGTAATTCCATTGGCCAGCCAAGAGGCAGGCCATCGCTCAGTGCACCACTGTGATCTAAATATTACTCCAAAACCAGTTTCCCCAGCGGCATCAGAATGCACCTGCAATTCAGCTTCCAATAACAATTCCTGTCTCCAAAAGGAAAGACTGTTGAATTCTGTCAGGAATTCAAGCCACATGTGCAAATCCGCTCTCATTCCTGCTGTAATACGCAGAAAATGAAAACGAGAGCGAACACCCTTCATGGCGTCACATAGCCGCCTGAGAAATGCACGCCCAGGGGAAATAACTTTGGAAGCAAAAACTAAATGTCCTACCAGCTCCTGCAATTGACCCAGTGTAAGTTTCTTTAATACAAGCACTGATCGAAGCAGTTGTCGCAGTACAACCAATTTATCCAACGGCAAACGTGATGACTGCGCTACCGTATCCAATTGGATCCCTAAGAAAATAAGGGAAGTAGCAGGGCCCTCAGACTTCTCAGGAGCAAGCGGAACTCCCAATTCCTCACTTAAGGAGGTGAAGGATTGCATTAAATAGAGGCAGTGCAAAGTCCCAGCCGGCCCAACAAATAAGAAATCATCAAGGTAATGAGCAGAGAAGGAGGAGGAAGCTTTCCTCCACAGTGCCCATTCCAAAAATGTGCTGAATGCTTCGAAAGCAGCACAAGACACAGAACAACCCATTGGCATGGCCCTATCTACATAAAACTGGCCCTGAAATTTAAAACCCAATAAATCTACATCATCAGGATGTACAGGCAGGAGGCGAAAAGCGGATTTTATATCACACTTCGCCATTAAGGCACCCCTGCCTGCCCTCCTAACTACTCTCACTGCCTCATCAAAAGAAGTATACTTAACCGACGCGTGCAACGGTGAAATGCCATCATTAACAGAGGCACCTTTCGGGTAAGATAAGTTATGAATAAGCCGGTATTCGCCAACCTGCTTCTTAGGCACAATACCTAACGGGGAAATCCTCAAATTTCTCAAAGGAGGACAAGGAAAAGGGCCGGAAATACGATCGGCACTTATCTCCTTATTAAGCTTAGCTAACACAACAGATGCTAAATGGCTAAGAGAGGGCTGATTGACTACTGATGTAGCAATCCGTGGACCCTCAAAGGGAATACGAAAACCATCAGTAAACCCTTGCAGTATAAAACTAGCAGCATGTCTATCAGGGTAAAATTCTAACAGCTTAGCCAAAGGAGCCAGCTTGACCGGGCTACTGGCCTTGCGACGTACTGCCGCTGTTGCCAGAACCCCGTTTTTGCTGTTGGCGCTCCCCTGTGCCCTGGCGAGCCGTGCGTGCACGCTGACAGGAGGAACTGGGGTGGGTGCCACCGCACATTGCACAAGCGTGTCTGAACCTACAGGGACGTCTGAAGCATCTGCCAGTGCTGTTGAATGCCCAGCAGACTTGTTGGGATTGAACCCAGTGCCCGCCTTGGTTGGAACCAAAGGCGGCAGTCTGCGCTCGTGCTAACAAATGCCCACTATCAGCTCTATCGCCCAAGGTGGGCCTGGCGGGGGTCATAGATCGCAGCCAAAGACCGGCATGCTCAACATCCCAACGGAGGGTGGGATCCAATGCCGCCCTCTGCCTGAAATTCTCGTCATACTGAAGCCAAGCGGTGCCAGAGAATTCCCGGAAAGCTCGATGAACAATGTCCTGATACTTTATCATGGACAAAGCTCTAGAAGGATATGCCTGAGTCATAACCCCCATATAAATTGTGTAGGCATTCAACCAGTTAGGCCAAATGCGATCGACCCTCCGCTTAATAGCGGCCTCACGCTCCTTAACCTCCTGACCATCCTTAGGTTTTGTTTCGTTTTCACGAAACAGGTGAGAAAACAAATCGATGTACTCTCCGCGCCAATTTTTTTCTTTTGTCCCTGACAATAAATGGTCCCCCAAAGGAAGAGATGTGTCACCCTGTGGATAAATTCCTTGAGGAAGAGGCAAGTAAGCGGGTGCCAGAGAGGAAGAATTGGCAGAAGGCTGCCAAGGAAATACTGCAGCAGCAGGCCAAGGGAGCTGTGGGTGCTGAGGCACCAACACCCCCCCCATAAAAACAGCAGGGTGCGTAGAATCACCCAGCACCGGGGAACCATCAGCAGAGTTATCCTGAAGAAGGGGACTAGAGGTGTGTGCTTGTGTAGCGTGAGGGTGTAATTGTTGCCCACCTGTATAAGTTGCAGAAGAAGCAACGACCGGCAGCATGGTGAACCCTGGAGACCCAGGAGTGAACGTGGCGGGTGTTGGAGGGACAGTCATCTGTACATCCCGTCGCTCAAGTTCAGGCAAGGTAAGATTCGTGGGCGGAACAGCAGGCAAACCAACTGGAGGAGTATGCACCGAAGACCCCTCCATGGGCGTAGCATCTTCAAGCACACCAGCTCTAGAAACCAAGTCGGCGAGAAGACGAGATTTAGTCATTTTGGAAGCTAACCTAGCAGATTTCTTACCTACAGGTCCGGAACTGGGACCCGCATCAACGTCCTGCCTGCGTTCCCTTTCCAGTGCTTCAACTCTAGCCACCAAGGCATGGATGGTCCCCAAATCCTCCTCCTCGTCAGAAGATTGATGCTGCATTGAGGAAGGGCGCTTGGTGGCCTGCTTCAGCACACGAACCCCTTTCTTCTGTTGCACCTTCTTGGGAGGCATGGTCAAAAGACCGGGATAAACAAACACACAATTAACAAATTGTATATATACCACCAAATATGAACAAGTTCTGCAATTTAACCAACTAACACAATTGCCAATTATAATAGAAAATCGAAAATTAAAATTATTTTAATTTTATGCTAATTAAATTTATTTATATATATTTTTATTTATTGTATTATTATTATTAAGTGATTATATAAATAGTTATTATTTATTATTTGATAATGAATAATAAAATTAATACTATACTATAAACTGTGGTGGGGGGGAAAAGGAAAAGGAAGGGGGGGTGTTAAATGTCAATAAGCTAATTATAGTTAAAAAGCAACAACTGCAGAATAACTAGCACTACACACAAATTTGAATTATGAGAAATAAAACTATTAAATTCAATAACGAGACTCCAATAAATTAAAAGATCAATGATCAAAATGCTATATACAGCGATTACACAGAGAGAAACGGAAATAAAAGGGGTTAGACAAGGACAAAAACGAGACTCAGGCAAGAACGCAGAATTAACTTCTAAATTAACACAGGAACGACTACTCCACCAACTAAACTCCAAAATTTGGACCAAAGAAATTAAGAAAACTGAAGCTGTACGAGCTGAAGGGGGGGGGGAACGAACGGAAAAAAAAAAGAAAAAAGCCGCTAGGCGCGCGGGCGGTTGCCCGCCGCCCAGCTGTTCAGCGGGGAGGGAAATTCAAATCGGGTAAGAAATTGAGGATTACAACGATTGAATATAACTTAGGAGAAAGAGAACAATCAAACCAATACGCCAACGGAGCCACGGGAAGCACCAACCAACCGCATATACCGCGAGGCGAAAAAGGCAAGAGCGGGAAGAAGAAGCAGCCTTTTATATGCTGCTCAAACACCCTTCCTGATTGGGTGAACGATCTCACGTGGCTCTAAAATGTTTGTATCGCGAGCATTCACGAGTCCTCCCTTTAATAATGGCGGCGGCAAATCCGTCCCTAAAAGGAACGACATTAGTGAAATAGTTTGAAACAGTCTTAACTGGATCCATTTATCTTTTTCTTTGTTCTTTGCCTTATGGGTTCAAACTAAGGGTTTTTTTCCCCTGAAAAGCATTTTCTCAAAACCTTTTTAACATTACCTTACTAAAATTCTAATAAAAAGCAGGGTTCATTTGGGGGGGAAATGGCCTATGGCCTTGTTATTCATCCCATGCTTAAGTGCCATACTACTCTAGCCAATGTAGCATGGGTGGGGAACCTTTTTGACTCTGTAGGCCAGACCTTTATCTCTGGCCACCACTGTGGCCCAACTGTGACAGGTGGGAGGAACAACCCACTTATCAATCAAATGGCATCGCTATGCTGTTGCACAGTTGACAGGAGGGCTATCCTGTCCACCTTGCAAAATCCCTTATGTGGCGTTCTCAGGCTATTGGGCTCCTGGGGTATCCACAGCACAAGGGGGTTACCAGCCCTATGCTTCAAAAGAGTAAATGCAGTGAAAGCAAACAGATCCAGTTTGTTACTGCATCATTTACACAACAGAAAAGCCCTCTCAGAGCTAATGTGGGTAGGAAGAAGTCTGCTTTATATAGAAATTGGATCTGAGAGAGACTTCTCCATTGCACAGTGATGCAGAAACAAGGCAGGTATGCTTGCTTTAATTTCACATGCCTCTTCCCAGGGAACAGGCGCAAACAGTGAAAGCAAGCAGGCGATTTCTTCCTGATTCTTTTCTTTGTCTAATCTGAGGTGCACACTGGTAAAGGGAGTAGGATTTAACTCCCACTTGTCAGCTGTCGAGCGACAGTTAAATCCTGCTGTTTTGCTTGCAGGCTTGTAAGGAAGTATACATAATATGGAGTTTTTATTCTATGGTTTATATTAATGGATCAAGGCATGAAAAACTGAAAAGCACAGACTTCTGGGATACAGCCCTCACATTGACCCCAAGTTACAGGATGGCCAGAACTGGCTTGCTGACCTCAGGAAGGCAGGTATTAACCAAGTTAACAAGTAATAAGGAAGGTCCCAAATTCCAGGCTTGCTCAGGAATAATCCTTTCAACTAACTGTTTCCTGACTCCTCACTGGGCAGAGCAGAGGGAGCTGTGTCAGCTGGTCCAGAGGACCACAGAGCAAGCGAACAGAGCAAGCAAATAGGGAGAGTTTGGCAGGGGAGGTCAAGAGGGGGTCCCTAATATTTTTTCCTTGTACAGCACACCACATACCAGTGGGACTCTCCTATTTACCCTGAAGGAGGACAGGAGAAAGAACAGGCCATTCCAATACAAGTGGAAAGAAAAGAAGAAGACAGTAGAGACTACGGAAGGGAAGGACACTCCAGTGGTGGTGACCGGCAAGGTGTGTGCAATGTTTGTTTTCTTGCCTGAGAACTACTATGGCATACATGTGCAACAAGTGCAAGCTGTTGGTGCTGTTGGAAGAAAAAGTGAGGGGCCTGAAACAGCAGGTGACCACACTGAATAATATAAGACAAGGTGAAGATTTCTCAGAACATGGGAACAACAGCAGCAAAGGGAAGTACAGGAGGTGGAAGAACAACACCAAGTTGAGGCAGAAGAGGAAACTGTTGTGGAGAGGAACAACGAAGTGGAGGAAACTCCATGGAAAAGGGTGACAGTTGGGAGCAGAAGAGCTAGAAGACAACCTTCACTGGTGGAACTACAGAACCACTTCCAGGCACTTGAGGAATAGACTACAGGACAGTCTGCAGGGGAAGAATTACAGGAGACCCTATGCAACAGCAAGCGAGAGGCTGAAGCTCAGTCAAGCAGAGGCAATGAAACCACTAGGGCCAAGAAGATGCCAGCATGGTTAACGAGCAAAGTCAAGGAAGCTCTTAGAGGCAAAAAGTCTTCCTTCAGAAAATGGAAGCCTTGTCCGAATGAAGAAAATAAAAAAGAACACAAACTCTGGCAAAAGAAATGCAAGAAGACAATAAGGGATGCTAAAAAAGAATTTGAGGAGCACATTGCTAAGAACATAAAAACCAACAACAAAAAATTCTATAAATACATTCAAAGCAGGAGACCATCTAGGGAGGCGATTGGACCCTTGGATGATAAGGGAGTCAAAGGTGTACTAAAGAACGATAAGGAGATTGCAGAGAAGCTAAATGAATTCTTTGCATCTGTCTTCACAGTGGAAGATATAGGGCAGATCCCTGAACCTGAACTAACATTTGCAGGAAGGGATTCTGAGGAACTGGGACAAATAGTGGTAACGAGAGAGGAAGTTCTAGGCTTAATGGACAATATAAAAACTGACAAATCACCGGGCCCGGATGGCATCCACCCGAGAGTTCTCAAAGAACTCAAATGTGAAATTGCTGATCTGCTAACTAAAATATGTAACTTGTCCCTCAGGTCCTCCTCCATGCCTGAGGACTGGAAAGTGGCAAATGTAACACCAATCTTCAAAAAGGGATCCAGAGGGGATCCCAGAAATTACAGGCCAGTTAGTTTAACTTCTGTCCCTGGAAAACTGGTAGAAAGTATTATTAAAGCTAGATTAACTAAGCACATAGAAGAACAAGCCTTGCTGAAGCAGAGCCAGCATGGCTTCTGCAAGGGAAAGTCCTGTCTCAGTAACCTATTAGAATTCTTTGAGAGTGTCAACAAGCATATAGATAGAGGTGATCCAGTGGACATAGTGTACTTAGACTTTCAAAAAGCGTTTGACAAGGTACCTCACCAAAGACTTCTGAGGAAGCTTAGCAGTCATGGAATAAGAGGAGAGGTCCTCTTGTGGATAAGGAATTGGTTAAGAAGCAGAAAGCAGAGAGTAGGAATAAATGGACAGTTCTCCCAATGGAGGGCTGTAGAAAGTGGAGTCCCTCAAGGATCGGTATTGGGACCTGTACTCTTCAACTTGTTCATTAATGACCTAGAATTAGGAGTGAGCAGTGAAGTGGCCAAGTTTGCTGACGACACTAAATTGTTCAGGGTTGTTAAAACAAAAAGGGATTGTGAAGAGCTCCAAAAAGATCTCTCCAAACTGAGTGAATGGGCAGAAAAATGGCAAATGCAATTCAATATAAACAAGTGTAAAATTATGCATATTGGAGCAAAAAATCTGAATTTCACATATACGCTCATGGGGTCTGAACTGGCGGTGACCGACCAGGAGAGAGACCTCGGGGTTGTAGTAGACAGCACGATGAAAATGTCGACCCAGTGTGCGGCAGCTGTGAAAAAGGCAAATTCCATGCTAGGGATAATTAGGAAAGGTATTGAAAATAAAACAGCCGATATCATCATGCCGTTGTATACATCTATGGTGCGGCCGCATTTGGAATACTGTGTACAGTTCTGGTCGCCTCATCTCAAAAAGGATATTATAGAGTTGGAAAAGGTTCAGAAGAGGGCAACCAGAATGATCAAGGGGATGGAGCGACTCCCTTACGAGGAAAGATTGTAGCATTTGGGGCTTTTTAGTTTAGAGAAAAGGCGGGTCAGAGGAGACATGATAGAAGTGTATAAAATTATGCATGGCATTGAGAAAGTGGATAGAGAAAAGTTCTTCTCCCTCTCTCATAATACTAGAACTCGTGGACATTCAAAGAAGCTGAATGTTGGAAGATTCAGGACAGACAAAAGGAAGTACTTCTTTACTCAGCACACAGTTAAACTATGGAATTTGCTCCCACAAGATGCAGTAATGGCCACCAGCTTGGACAGCTTTAAAAGAAGATTAGACAAATTCATGGAGGACAGGGCTATCAATGGCTACTAGCCGTGATGGCTGTGCTGTGCCACCCTAGTCAGAGGCAGCATGCTTCTGAAAACCAGTTGCTGGAAGCCTCAGGAGGGGAGAGTGTTCTTGCACTCGGGTCCTGCTTGCGGGCTTCCCCCAGGCACCTGGTTGGCCACTGTGAGAACAGGATGCTGGACTAGATGGGCCACTGGCCTGATCCAGCAGGCTCTTCTTATGTTCTTATGTTCTTAAGAATAGTAGTAGTGGGAGACTCACTAATGCATAGGACTGAAACCCAAGTATGCCTAGAAGATCCATGGACTTGTTGGGTATGCTGCCTCTCTGTAGATCAGATTACAGATGTGAGTGAAGGGTTGCCATTGCTCATAAAGCCCACTGACAGATATCCCTCTCTTCTCATCCATGTGGGAACGAATGATACTGCCAAGCAGAGCTACGAAGAAAACAAGTCAGACTTTGGAGCTCTCGTAAGGAAACTCAAGGACTTTGGGGCCCAGATAGTTTTCTTGTCCATCCTTCTGGTACTTAGAAATGGAGTGGAAAGAGAAAGAAAAGTACTCTGGGCTGAATGACTAGCTATGAAGGTGGTGATGCTGTGAGAGATTTGGATTCTGGGACCACGGGCTATGCTTACTGGAAGATGGACTGCTGGCAAGTGATGGGTTGCACCTGGGAAGAGACTAGGAAGGACTGGGAAGAATGTGTAGAAATTCATCAGGAGAGCTTTAAACTGAATCCTAAGGGGGAAGGAGGCATAAACTAGGCAGTAATGACTAACAAAGGCTTGTGCACAGTAAGAGAAACTGAGGAAATGGCTTTAATAGGGCCCAGTAATAGTCTTCATAAATTTGTAGGAAGGAAGCCAGGCCGTAAATCACAAGGTCTTCAACATCTGTATATTAATGCCCAGAGTATGGGAAACAAACAGGATGCAGTTGAATTCTTAATACAGGAGAGTAAATATGACTGGATAGTATAACTGAAACTTGGTGGGATGACCCCCATGACTGGAATACAGTGATTGAAAGATATAACTTGTTCAAAAAGAACAGAAGGAATAGAAAGGGAGGCAGAGTTGCGCTATATGTAAATATATATATATATATCTGCACAGAAATACAGGAAGATGAGTTTGGTAGCTCCACCGAGAGTATCTAGATTAAAATAAATGGGGCAAGGAATAATAGGAACATGGTGGTTGGAGTCTACTACCAACCACCCAATCAAGGAGAAGACGAAGATGAATTAAATTGCCAAGGACTAATTTCCCCAGATTGCTCAACAAGAACAATATCATTGAACAAGATCAAGACAACAAGGAGAAAAGCAGCAACTATGAAAGGGGAGGAGCCATCTTGCTACTAGACCTGAAAGTCCTGCTGCTCAGGATGTCTATAGGCTACTGGGGATATTTTTAAGGAGTTCATTTGGGGGTCAAGATTTAATTTTAGAGGTGCACTTTTGCTGTTTTAGGGAGTATAGATCTGTATTTTTATTGTTAGACATTATTATGAAGTATGTGGAGATTGCTTAATTTTATTGTATATTTATAGAGATGTTTTCATTAATTTATTGCTTATGACTGTGGTTTGACTATATTTTGTTTTATTTTGTAACTGTTAGAATGAATCATGTAATTTTTCGATGTTGCAGGGCTTTGGATGATGACTGCAGAGTCAGATGGGAGAAGTAGTCCTTCAAGATTCCTGGTCCCAAGCCGTTTGGGGCTTTATAGGTAATAACTAGTGGCTTTAATTGTGCCCCAAATAGGATGGGCTTTTGGAAAGCTTGTGCTGTGTATAAACTTGGGAGAGACAATGAAATAATGTGTCCATGTTCCTTTTTAGGAGAAGCAGTGAAAAACTGTGGTGGTCGTTCTCCATGAAGGGGTTGCCAGAAGAATAAATCCGATGAGTTAATGAGATTGGCACCTGTATCGCTGAAGGCAAAAAAATGGGTCGTAATAAGAATAATTTCAGTAGCAGCCAAGAGGTGGGAAGCAACACCAGAGAGATAACACCTTGGGAAATGTGAATTAATAAACCTTGTTAGTGAAGTTTAATAAATAGTAAATCCTATTTGACAAAATCTGGTGGAGATGTTTTGGAGGGGATAAAATTAGGAAAGTCCCTGCACAGGGATTTTTCATTTCATTCAGTGTGTGTTGCCTGGTGCTTGCAAACGTGTACATTTATGCTGCGTGGAAGGAATATAAAAGATAAATAAGATGTGCTGCTTGGGTTTTCTTTTGGAAGTTACTATATATCCAAGAAGAAATTCCATTACCTTCTTACTTCATAAACTAGTCTAAATGCAACCAGATATTCTGTTTCAGAAAGGCAATCGGGTGTGTGTGTTAAATGCTTATATACAATTCAGCTTGGTTCCAGATCGAATGCGTATTTACTTGACTACTTTGTTCAATGTCTGGAGGGGTCCTTAGGAGTGAATATACAGCAGGTGGGGAAGTATTTCGCCCCATCCCTGTCCACTGTTTCTCTACTTTAGCTCATCCTCTCATTACAAAAATAATGGTCTGGCTGTAGTTGTATAATTTATTTAATAATGAGAAGGGAGGCTCACAGCATGGTGTGGGAGAATCACATGGTGATTTCTTGCTAGTGTTCTAGGCTAGCTGTAAATTGCTTCCAGCCATGTTGTGTACTTAAGGTCAGTGTCTGATACATTACTCATGTTCCTTCCACACACTTTTATTCTAAAATGTTGGCTTGCTGTCCTACAGTGGGTTTGAAAACTACCAGCTATGGCAGCCATGGTGAGCCTATGGCCCTCTAGATGTTGTTGGTCTCCAACACCCATCAGTCCCAATCAGCACAGTCAGTGATTAGGGATGGTGGAAGTTGGAGCCTATCACCGATGCCCTTAACTTGTCTGGTATGTATTTTATCAGTATTCTGTTTTGCACTCATATGGACCTACTCGAGATTGGCTCAAAAGGCTCTGCTTTCATATCCACCATTAAGGAAGATGAAGTTGGCAAGTACCAGGGACAGTGTCCTTTTGGTGGTGACCCACCATGCCTTCGGAATTCCCTTTGTAGGGATCTCTGCCAGCTCTTCACTCTTGCTGTCTTCAGATGGAGTCTGAAGACTTTATTGTTTTCATATGCTTTTTTTGAATAATTTTATGCTGACTGAATATGTTCTAATTAGAGTGTTTTTTTAACTTCGTTTGTGAAGTACTGTGGTTTTAATGTTACCGGGGCTTTTTGGTAAGCTACTTGGGAAGGACTTTGTTCTAAAAAGTGGGATATAAATGTCTGAAATAAATAAACATCTGAAAGCCACAGTTTCTGCAATCCTGAATTATGGCAACATTTGTGTTGCATCTATATGAAAAAGTATTAACATTGTTGAGGCATCTACTGTACTCCTACTTATGAACTGGCTCAAAATTCTCAGGAGACTTCAGGTAAGACTCATTGCTTAAGGAAGCTCATCATGTAGTCTTGATTGACACTAATGTCTGGAATTCCTCTCCACACAAGTTTCCACCCACACACTGAATGAGCAACAGTCTCCTAAGAAAAGGAGTGAAGCATTTGAGCCCTAGGTTCTGCTGAGTTTTAGAAACTATTACTCTTTTAATCAGCTTATTGCCTTAGATTACCCTGTGGATGCTTGCGAATTCTACCAGGGAAGCACAACTAAAAAGAATCAATTCCTTGCAGCCAAAGAAATTCAAGATTTCTTTACAGGAGGAGAGGAGTCAGTTGAATTCCATTAAAAAGTATGTCACATGTTTTAACATATTCAAACTGAATTGCTAGAGGAAGTTATTCATAAGGCCAAAGAAACTTAACTGTGGCAAGAATATGTAGATAATAGGAGCATTCAGCATACATTTTAATGGTCATGTCAAAAATGACAGGACTGACTCCCATTTATAGTTAATGGAAGTGGAATGCTTGGGTAATTTGTTGGTGTGTGTGCGTTGTTGCGTGAAACAGCATACATTACGTTGGAGTTAAGTTGAGCAAGAAACTTCTTCAGAGCATTAGAGCATGTTAAGAGTCTTTTATTAAGACATTATGGCTTAAGGCTTAAGAGTAAATACATGTAGAGTTTCTTCAGTCACCCCCCCCTCTGGGGGTAAACACAGAAGACAACCTCTCAGTTCAGAGGCATAATTCAGAAGACAACAACTTACAGACTCTGTTAGAACTTTTCCAGTCTATCTTGATGGTTACCATAACAACGACCTTCACTGTCCGTTCCCAGACTGGGCAAAGACATAACTCCTCTTAACTTTCAAAACTTTCAGACTTGATAGAAAACTACTAGGCCTCATGCCAACAAGCCCCCCTTTTTCTCATCATGTCTGTCAATTACAAAGAAATCTCAACAATACATCTCCACAATACATAGTCATACAGTAATACATTTCTACAATACCTCTTGCAATACATTTCAGTACATTGCATCATACATTTTCAGTTCAGTTCAGTACAGTTCAAAATTACATCTCAGCACAGTTCAAAACTGATTACAAAGAAATCTCAACAATACATCTCCACAATACATAGTCATACAGTAATACATTTCTACAATACCTCTTGCAATACATTTCAGTACATTGCATCATACATTTTCAGTTCAGTTCAGTACAGTTCAAAATTACATCTCAGTACAGTTCAAAACTTTATTCACTCAAACTTTGGTTGAACACATATCAAATAAAGTGTCTCAGGATCAATTTCTACAACTTTATTCATTCCAGGACTTGTTATTAATCCCACGGTAAATCTTTCAGGCGGTTTGCCTAAATTTGCTCTTGTAGAGCATCTTAAAGGAACCAGAGCTTCGGCTCTCTCTGCCCCCCCATTTGTGCTTGTACTTGTGCTTGTGCTTGGCACCGCATGCCCAGGATCTTCCATTTCCTCAGCTTTTCGTTTCTTTGATCTGCATTTCCCACAAATGAGCTCAGTTAAAGCATCTCTGAGAGGTATTTGTGTGCCTTCCACTTTAATGTCAAGATCTGGCTTAAATGTCTGTGATTGTGTTCGTGTTTGTGTGTCATCTGTTCCTGTAAGGATGACTGTTTCCCTTTGATCCCAAGGCTTTTCTGAGACTTTAATGCTTCTGCTCAGAATTGACTGCTGTGTTTCTGGACACCAAACTCTGAAATATGCATTCTGAAATCCCAAAACAAAACCTTGCTGTGCTCTGGGCGCAAGCTTGCCCCTCCTTTTTCCCTGTGGAATGTGGATCCAGCACCTTGCCCCGAATTTTTGAATATGTTCTATTTTAGGCTTTCTGCCAGTAAGTTTCTCATAAGGAGATATTCCAAGTGCACTGTGTAACACCCTGTTGTGAATATAATTCGCATAAAGAATTGCTTCTGCCCAGAAAGAATTCCCTAAACTGCAATCCAGCAGCATGGCTCTCATTGCTTCCTCCAGCACCCTATTTTTTCTCTCAGCAGTTCCATTGGAAAACGGGCTAAATGGAGCAGTGAAATTCTGGTTTATTCCCTTACTCTCCAGAAAGTCACTCAATGCCTTATTCGTGAATTCCCCACCTTGGTCCGAGCGTATAGCCCCCACCGTGACGCCGTGTTGAGTTTCGATTCTCTTAATGAACAGTTTCAGCTTCTGCTCAGCTTCACTTTTATGCTTTAACAGAAAAACATGACAAAATCTTGAAAAATCATCTACCAGTACCATGAAGAATTTCGCACCTCCTCGTGAAGCATTTATTGCCCCTGATAAATCAACATGAACTAGCTGGTAGGGAGCTGTTGTGGTTCTCTCAGCCTCCCGGTTTATTGGTGCAATAGTCATTTTAGCTTTATTACATGCATCACAATCCATTAACTGTCAACAATCTTTTAAACGCATGTTTTCATTGTGCAAAGGGGTTTTCTTTATCGTGTCAAGGTTTGCATGCCCCAGCCTTTGATGCCATTCATGGACGCAGCCCTGATGTACCTGTGTCTTAGCGTTTAACACAGCACACCCTGCTTGACTGCTCTTTATTACAAACTGTGAATCATTCAGGCTTCCCTGCATGCACACTTGATCTCCCTTCATTACAAAACATTGGTCTTTGTGAAACAAAATTGAATAATTACAACTCACCAGTTTTCTAACTGATAAAATATTATGAGCCAATTCCGGAACAAACAAACAATCTGACATTATCCCAAGTTTATCAAATCTCACCAGTCCACGGGCTTCCACCCGTTTATGTGATCCATCAGCAAGTTGCACAAAATCCTGCACTTTTTCTGAAGTGTAAAACAAACTTCTGTCTTTGATTAATATATGGCTTGCCCCACTGTCAAGAAGCCAGTTAACAGGTCGTAAATCTTGAGACTTCTGTTTACAAACAAAGTTCACACTTCCCTGCTTCAAGCCTCCGTTCCTGGAGTTTCGCTTGACTGCACAGTCCCGCTGGAGATGCCGTCGATCTCCGCAAATAAAACAAGCCTTCAGCCTCTGCTGTTCCCGCTTGTTTTCCTGTCTGCTGCTGCTTTCTTCGTTCAGCTTGGCTTTTTGCTTTTCCTCAGCACTTTTCGCCTCTTGTCTCCGCTGCCATTCCTGGGACAAATCCTGCAACGCGTCCCACATCTGTTTAGCCGATGGCTCATCTCTCACACACATCAGTTGAGAATCCGATAGAGCCAAGATTATAAACGCCTGCGCCCTCTGGTCTCGACGCTTCCAGGCTGCGGTCAATACCGCCGGAGTGGGTCCATCTATTGTGTCCCATAAATCTTCTTTTATCAGCAAAGCCCTCATCCTCGGCTTCCAGCTGCCATAATTCTTTTCATTAAGCCGTTCCATCAGCAAGCCTCCCCCAGACAGGTTTACAGCCATGTTGCTCACCTCCATTTGGTACAATCAATCAAGCTGCCCTCTGGAACTCCGTCTGCCATTCAGACCAGCAACTTACTCCCGTGTAATGCGCTGTGGATCTGGGCCCATAACCCCTGTTGGTGTGTGTGCGTTGTTGCGTGAAACAGCATACATTACGTTGGAGTTAAGTTGAGCAAGAAACTTCTTCAGAGCATTAGAGCATGTTAAGAGTCTTTTATTAAGACATTATGGCTTAAAGCTTAAGAGTAAATACATGTAGAGTTTCTTCAGTCACCACCCCCCTCTGGGGGTAAACACAGAAGACAACCTCTCAGTTCAGAGGCATAATTCAGAAGACAACAACTTACAGACTCTGTTAGAACTTTTCCAGTCTATCTTGATGGTTACCATAACAATGACCTTCACTGTCCGTTCCCAGACTGGGCAAAGACATAACTCCTCTTAACTTTCAAAACTTTCAGACTTGATGGAAAACTACTAGGCCTCATGCCAACATAATTAAGGGTATTTTCTTTCAAAAAAAGCCTAAACTGACCCCTGTAAAAACAACAACACCCAGTTCATCATTTTATGCCATCTCAAAGACTGTAAGATGCCAGTGAAAGCCAGTGTGGTGAGGTGGTTGGACTAGCACCTGGGAGCCCAGAGTTTGAATCTCCACTCAGTCATGAAGTTTACTGGGTGACCTTGGCCCAGTCACTGCCTCTCAGCCTAACCTATCTCACAGAGGAGTTGGGATTAAATGAGGAGAACCATGTATGCCACCTTGAACTCCTTGGAGGAAAGATGGGATATAAACAAAGTCAATAGATGTGCCAATTTCATTGCTGCAGGGGTATAAAAACTGGTTTGGCTTAATAGTAAATTAGCCAACCATTATTTGCAGTCAATACTGATATCTTCTCTCTTGGCATGATGGAGTAATCCAACACCACTCTTTCCTCTACATCTGGGAAGAAAAAAGGAGGCAAGTCCTGTCTTCATGCTGGATTCTCCTCATACCCTCTCCTCTTGATTTTGCCATAAATTGTAGATGATTCAGGCAAAAGGAGGGGCCTTCACTGCCTTCCCATTGGGCTTTTGCAGAAGTGTCACAGGAGCATAAAGACTTGAGCCTTCAGCAAAAACCTTGTGAGAAGCCACTCCTTCTCTTGCCCTGTGCAAAGGAAGAAAAAAGTCCCTCCTCCAATCCCAGAGTTCTCTGAAGCTCATTGAGAATATAGGGATCTGCTTTATCTTGGGTCAGACCACTGGTCCATCCACTTTATTCTTGTCTACACTGACTGGCAGCTGCCAGTCATATCATTGAGCCCATCTGTTTGTATACTTGATTCCCTCCACTAAGTATTCCTTTTTACCCTCCCTTGGCTTTTCTTTAGCACAGGTCCCCTGCCTTATGGAATCCCTTCTCCACTTCCTGAAGCCCTCCATTGGAAGTTTCTTGGCCTCCAGACCTTTCTTACCAGCTTCTGCTACTTCTGTTCCTCTCCCTCTAGGGCAAAATGTCCCATCAGCTTTGCCCTCTGTCCCTGTTTCCCTGCCTCCCAGCCTCTTTCTCTTGTGGTTTCTTCACTCTCCACCTTTCTGGCACAATCATCATCAAAGCTATCACCTCTACCTGCTTTCTCTCTCTCTCTTTTTGGGAGCCTTCTGGAAAATGAAGCCAGCTGCCTTTTTATTCTTCAGCTGTGTTCATTCCTTAGCTCTGACTACGTTGCTTGGAGGAGGATCCCTCCCTTCCGGTCAGCTAATCAATCCTGCTGACAGCTACTGAGCTGGCTCCTGACAGGAATCTTTCCAAGCCCATCCTGAAGATACCAGGGACTGATCTTGGGTCTTCTGCATTCAAAGCATGTGCTGTACCAGGAGCCACCACTGGTTGGTGGAGGAGTTGTCACTGTGGCAGGTAGATTTGAGGATTCCTGAATATAGGTTAGAATTGTCACTCCTACACAGCTCATGCACCTGCATCTAAGCCCCACTCACCAGCCATATGCTGTGGCCTGCCAAACACCTGTCATGATTTGACAGGTGAACTAAGCTCAATTTTGTGGCTCACAAGTTCTGCAAGCCTATATGTATTTCGTGCTGACTCCATTCCACTGATTATTGCTTATATGTGTTCATATAATAATAATAATAATAATTTAATTTGTGTGTCGCCTATCTGGCCTATGGCCACTCTAGGAGACGTACAATTCAATTGCAAAATGCATCACAATAAAATACAAATAAAATACAATATAACAGTAAAATAGTAACAGTTCAGAGTAATAGGCAATTTGTGCTAAAAATTAACCCTCCCCGGAAGTCCCAAAGGCCTGTCTGAAGAGCCAGGTCTTCAAGGCTTTGCGGAATACGTTCAGGGAAGGGGCATGCCGAAGATCGTATGGGAGGGAGTTCCAGAGAGTGGGGGCCGCCACTGAAAATGCCCTCTCTCTAGTCCCCACCAACCTAGCTGTTTTAGTTGGTGGGACTGAGAGAAGGTCCTGAGTGGCTGATCTTGTTGGGCGGCATAATTGGTGGCGCTGGAGGCGCTCCATCATGCAAATTAATTAAGTGATCCAGGATTCTTATTCAATAATTGACAACAAGCCACCCTTGGCTCCTACTGTGAGGAATGGTGGGATATACATTTAATAAATAAACAAACAAACAGAAGGGTAACTCTTCAGTCTTTGCTGAATAAAAGTATATTTTTCTTCAGAAACATTCATCTGAGAATCGTGTCTGGACAACTTATGTGCTGTCCATAGATTTGTTGAAGGAAATCTTAACATAAAAGCTATATTTATATTATGTCGATCTTTTTGTCCTTTCATTGTTGAATAATATTCTAAGAGGTCTAGAGATGGCATCCAGCTATAGAGGCATCTAGCTAAGGAACAAATGATTTCCTCTCATAATGAACTGATCTGGTTACTGCCAAGAGAAATGGAGCCCAAACTGAGCCACTAAGAAACAAGAGAACATAAGAAGAGCCCTGGTATTGGTGGTCTCTTTTCATGGATGGGATCTGTAGGCCTGCCCTTTATGTGTTTTTTAGGATTTTATTGGTTGTGTTTGTTTTAACTGAATTAATGTAAGTCTCTTTGGGCCACTTCTGTGAGGAAAACTGACTAACAAATAATAATGATAGTAATAATGATAATAATAATGATAATAACAACAACTCATCCTACAATAATGAAAATGGAGCTGCACAGGTTTCTGGAATGTGCTTTTCCAAAATGCAACCAAGAAGATTATTTTTCTGTGAGACCGCTCATTTGTGCTTCATCCTGGCACAGAAAACAGGTATTTAGACATAGTAGAAGTATTCTACATCTTTTAGTAGAAGTCTAAGCACAATTAAACCTCTGATCTCTTATACCTGCACATACACAGTTCATCAGTAGTCAAAAGATCACCTTTAGAACCCTCTCCAATGCAATACTCTTCAGATAACATAGAAAGATTACCTTAGGATCCATACATAGTGAATAACAGCTTATTGTATTATGAGGAGATAAGGGGTTATTTGCTGTGTATAGATCCTAATTTTAGTGTATCCAAATTGTTCTCCAAAATCTCTGAATTACTGTCAAACCCAAAACAGAGGGGGGAAACACCGGAATTAACAATGTTTCTGTGGTGGTTTAAATTACTGAAGACATTCCACCTCTTCATTGCTATTTATCTGTTTTTGTTGGTATCACTGACTTAACAAGGTATAAATGTATTTTGGTATGTGTGAAATATTGTAGGAGCTGAATGGAGGGATGATACAATGTTAGATACAAAGATTAATTATAGAATGTTGATCGTGTTTACTGTGCAGCAACAGAAAGTTGCAACCCAATAGACTGTTGGAGAGGCAGTAAAACAGTGGTTCCAAATTTCTTATCTTGGTTGTTGTTATGTGCCTCCAAGTCAACTGCGACTTACGGTGACCCTATGAATCAGCGACCTCCAAGAGCATCTGTCATGAACCACCCTGCTCAGATCTTGTAAGTTCAGGTCTGTGGATTCCTTTATGGAATCAATCCATCACTTGTTTGGTCTTCCTCTTTTTCTACTCCCTTCTGTTTTTCCCAGCATTATTGTCTTTTCTAGTGAATCAGGTCTTCTCATTATGTATCCAAAGTATGATAACCTCAGTTTCATCATTTTAGCTACTAGTGATAGTTCTGGTTTAATTTGTTCTAACACCCAATTATTTGTCTTTTTTGCAGTCCATGGTATGCACAAAGCTCTCCTCCAACACCACAGTTCAAATGAGTTGATTTTTCTCTTATCCGCTTTTTTTCACTGTCCAACTTTCACATCCATACATAGAGATCGGGCATACCATGGTCTGAATGATCCTGACTTTGGTGTTCAGTGATACATCTTTGCATTAGAGGACCTTTTCTAGTTCTCTCATAGCTGCCCTCCCCAGTCCTAGCCTTCTTCTGATTTCTTGACTATTGTCTCCATTTCAGTTAATGACTGTGCCGAGGTATTGATAATCCTTGACAAGTTCAATGTCCTCATTGTCAACTGTAAAGTTACATAAATCTTCTGTTGTCATTACTTTAGTCTTTTTGACATTCAGCTGTAGTCCTGCTTTTGTGCTTTCCTCTTGAACTTTCATCAGCATTCGTCTTATCTTGGTAGGCGCCATAAAATATTTTTACAGTGTTTCTTATCTGTGATGTGAAAAATAAAGTATTCCCTTTGGAGGGGGCAGAAATCTGACCCAAAAGGAACACAAATTTTGGCAAATGAATGCAGGCAGACAATAAGGGATAGGAAAAAAGATTTTGAGGAGCCTATCACTAAAAACACTAAGACCAATAATATATATATTTTAAAACAAATCATATAAATATCTCAGCAGGAACCTGGCTAGAGATTATTGGAAGACAAAGATGTGCTAATGAATGATAAGGAGATCGAAGAAAAGCTGAATGAATTCTTTGCATCTGTCTCCACTGCAAAAGACATAGGGCAGATACCCAATGCCTTAACTGGCCTTTTTAGGATGGGAGTCTGCAAAACTGAGGCAAATAGTGATGACAAGAGACAAAGTTCTAGGCCTTATTGAAAAATTAAAAATAGATCTTTGGGTCTGGACAGCATTCACGTGAAACTTTTTAAAGAACTCAAATCTGAATCTGCTGATCGTTTTACACAAAAAAAGTGACTTGTTCCTAGGATTGGTCTCTGTACCTTAGGGCTAGGAAGTGGGAAATGTAACACCATTTTTTTAATAAAAGTGTCTAGAGAGGAGAGAGGAATATACAGATGGATTAATATCTATTCTGGGTAAATTGGAAAACATTCTTAAAGAAAAAAAATCAAGCATACAAAAGAACAACCCTTGCTGAAAAAGAATCAACATAGCTTCTGCAAAGTCCTGTCTGATTAACCTTTATAGAGTTCTTTGAGAATGTCAACAGGCATGTGGCTAGGGATAATCCAGTAGACTTTTGATATTTGGTCAGTAGACTTTTGATATTTGTTCTTTCAAAAAGCTTTTGACAAACTCCTTAACCAAAGACTGCTGGAAAAAAAAAGTAGGGGTCATCAGATAAGAGGGCAGGTCCTCTTATGGATTGGTAACTAAAGAGCCGTGAGTAAAGAGCAGGAATGAATGGACAGTTCTCCCAATGGAGGACTGAAAGAAGTGGAGTCCCCCAAACATCTATATTTGGAACAACACTTTTAAACTTGTTCATGAATGATCTGGAATTACAAGTGACAGTCGAGCAATGAGGTAGCCATGTTTGTCATTCATTCATCAACTCATTCAGGCTGATAAAATAAAAAGGGATTGCAAACTTTGTGAAGATCTGCAGAAGGATCTCACAAACTGGATGAATCAACGTTAAAATGCCAACTGTGGTTCAATATAAGTATTAAAAGATGCCCATTGGTGCAAAACAATCCTAACTTCATATATACACTAATGGGGCCAGAATGGCATTGCGGGACAAGAAGAGAAAGCTTGGGAAGAAAGAGTTAAAATGTTTAGGGATTTTTAGTTTAGAGAAACATGAAGTTCATAAAATTATGCATGGTATGGAAGAATCAGAGGGAGTCTTTGTTCTTCTCTTACAATACTAGAACCTGGGGGTCATCCAATGAAGCCGATTCAAAGTGAGTGATCCAAAACAGAGGAAAGGAAGACCTTCACATAACAAACTATGGAATTTGCTATCTCGAAATGTGATTATTGTCCCACCTTAGATGGCCTTAAAGGGAGTCAGACAAATTCATGGAGGATAGGACAATCAACTATTATTACTCATGATGGCTATATGCTATCTCCAGAATCAGAGGCATCATACCTTTGAATGTCAGCCATTGGGTAACAACAGTGGGAAAGGACTATTACCCTTGTGCCATGTTTATGGGATTCCCATAGGGAAAGGAGGGGAGAAAAATGTCTCTAGCCACGTTCTCCACATCATGCATAATTTTATACACCTCTGTTATATCCCACCTTGCTTGCCATTTTTCTAAATGAAAAATCCCTAAAAGTTGCCATATGTCCTTGTATGGGAGTTGCTACAGTCCAGGGATGATAGCACATCCATATTTTTGGTATAGTGGGGCTGAATTATATCTGTGCGTTTCTACTCCCCACTGAATGGTACAATCACAGCTTTTCAAAGGGCCAAACTACATATATTAAATATATATTCAAATCTGTGGGTCTTGTGTGTGTGACTGTCTTTATGTTTTTAATAGCAGCCATGGCGGAAGGGATCCTGACTACAGCTCGTGTGTGTGTGTGTATTGTTAACCCTTTCACCCTGCATTGTGGCCCCAACAAAAACAGTGCCCACCTGAAGCTGCTATTTGTCCTCATTGGGAAGCTTCTACTGGAGCAATTATTATTATTATTATTATTATTATTATTATTCAATTTATTTATATACCACATTTTCCACAAATACATGTGCTCAAAGCTGTTCACACAAACAGTCCAAATGCTGTAGCACAACAATACATAATAAAAAGTATAATCACTACAACATTCAAAATATATGTATATATACATCAAAGTATAAATGCGCATAAAGCTCAATAATAAAGCTAAAGCAAAAATATTTAAAAACTAACCCCCAAGCTGATATAAAAATCTCTTCTATCCCCCGGACCTAAAGGGCCAGAATGTCTTCTGGAAGAAGCTGCGTTTGAAGGCTTCCTGGGCTGCAGGGTGGAGCAAGACAGGTGGAAATAGCTCTTCATTGATGACAAACAGAGTCTCTCTCCCCTCATCCACTGCAAATATCCACCACAAAGAGGAAGATTTTAATCAAGGGCATTGCGCAGGGAAGAAGTAAAAACTCCCTCTTTTTAAAATGTATTAATATATAAAGTTAAATGAAAAATACATTAAATCATACTAATAAATCTGCATAATTACCTCTTCACCTAGGCTATGCTTCTGATACATATTGGGGCCTTCTACAGCTGCTTTTTAAAATGCACACAAGTAGTGGGTGCCTGCCGCATCCCTTTCATTTGGAGTGGCTGGGGTGAGAATCTTTGTTGTGACAACTCTCCATTGCTGCTCCCATGCCTAGTTTGCACCTGTTCTGTATCCCGATAGGTCTTATATGTCTTGATGCTGCATTCCTGTACTGACTGCTGGCATAAAGCTTCATGCAAAACCCAGTCTTCGAGTCTCGAGTCTGCTTATCTGGTCAGGAACCAGGGCAGCCAGGGATTTCCCAAGTATCTTCTCTGTGGTTGGTCCCTTTTGACTGGCCAACTGATAGATACAGAGTTGCTGTTAATCTGATAGATATCAGATAAGAAGTGAACCAACAGATTTTTCAAAAACACGAAAACAAATAGGAGGGACATTTGAAAAGAGTGGTATCTATTTTTCCTGTACTTTATCCACTCATTCCCCATTACTCTTCTGCATCAGGAAGCAGCATAGAAGCATATACTGAATCAGACTATTGGTCTATCTAAGTATTGTCTACACTGAGTGGCAGCAGCTCTCCAGGGTTTCAGGCAGGGTACTCTCCCAGTCCTACCTGGAGATGCCAGGGATTGAACCTGGGACCTTCTGCATGTAAAGCAGATGTTGTACCACTGAGCTACAAACCATAAATGCATAGGTGCTGCAATGGATGTTGCCTTGATTATGTCAGTAGGGTGCTCCTGTACTGAGGCAAAGATTCATCAGCAAACATGAATTTCCATGGTGCTGATTGCAGCACCCCAAAATGTCTACCAGTAATTTCAGAGCCCTAATCTATTTCAACTGAATCACACATTTTAACACAATTATCACCTTCAACATATTTTAGTATGCATTGTTTATTATTCCCTATTGTACAAATTTCCTTGAGTTTTTCAATATGTTATTTCAACTGCTGTTTTATTGCTGAATCATTAGGCTTCATGAGACCCTTCCATAATTTGTCACAGTCACTTTTCAGTGGGAGGGTAATGCTTGCTGTTGAAAGCAATAAGTACTGGGGAGGGTTATCTCCTACTCTTATAAAAGTCAGAGAAACATTTTACTGGGAGAAGAAAATCCATACTACAAATAGTTTAGTAGACTGACTTATGGAGAGAAGGCTTCCTGAATAACATTAATTATTCTCAGAAGGTATTTCAAGTTCTACTTTATATTAATTACGAACAGACACTCTGATCCTACACATCTGATTTTAGATTCAGAAGAATGCACAGGGGACTTGGATCACCAATTGTAAATTGGCATCCTATGTGTTTAAATGTTCAAGAGACAGATTTTATTTATTTATTTATTTATTTATTATTTGATTTATATCCTGCCCTTCCTCCCAGCAGGATAGATAGCTCCATTCCTTCCAGTTCAAACTGTTCCACTTCTTCAACCTTTACAATATTTCACATGCTTAAAAGTCCTCTTTTGCAGTTTACTATACCACTTCTCTCGCCTTTAGTCAATCACACAGGATTTCAGTGTTGCCTAATTGGAAAATGCCACAATAGCAGGAGCCAGTTGGCAAGCTATGTCATGTGAATCATGGTCACAGAAATCCAACTCATGAGAAGCCAGTGGAGGAGGAGCCAGCAGAAAGGTCCGCAGGATCCAATTGCCATTTAGCGCTTCCGGGCCAGCTGCATGCAGGCTTGGCTGAGAGCTGCACACCAGGCCTAGAAAGCAAAAGCTGGCTCTCACAAAAACCCCTACTGGGGAGTAAACACTCTCCATAGCCTTTTATTGTAACTATTTTCTTAGACCATAACTTTGGCCCAGATCGGGACTGCAGGAGTGTTCCATACTTGAATAGGATGTAGCCTAAGTGCCCCCCTGCAGCCCCTCCTCTGACACCCCCAAATGCCCCTTTTTGAGGGCCTTCCACCAGGCTGGCCTTCCCTGGCGGACCCTTGGCTGTGCTGGCAGGGTTCTGGCTCACCTGCGGCTAAGCCAGAATGAGGGGCTTCTGCCAGTGAAGTTCGGCTAAACCAGGATCCTGCTGGCTAAGCTGGTGGTTCACCATATCCAACTCCCCTCAGCCATTGGATTGCGCCCTAAGGCACACTTATTTAGGAGTAATTTCCACTGTACTCCATTGGATCTATTTCTATGGAATCATTGCACAGTAAGTAGATTTTTAGATAAAACCTCCATATCAGTCAATCAGTTTAGCAGTTCTCTCTGATGGTTTGGGAAGGCTTCACATGATGCTTCTAACTGTGTGATGCAGTTCATATAGCCATACAGAAACCATGCATATGAACTGCATCACTCCATTCTGCCTGCCTTAGGCAAAAATGCCCTTGCCTGTTTTTGCAAGCAAACACTGTTTTTACAGTGCACTCATTCATTCACCTGCAGTATTTAGAATTCTCCTTATGCAAAAAAAGTTCTCCAGGTAGTTCACAACAAGGGAAAAACAATTTAAAGTGTAATCACAAAGAATTAAAAACAGCTTAAAGCTAGAACAGAAGAAAGAGCATGAGAAATAATTAAAAGGTCTTCATCTGGAGGTAAAAGAAATGACTCCAAGAGGTTGTCCCAAGAGAAGGTGATACCTCCTAGCTCTACGTCAAAGGAATAGCCAATGTTTTATGGTAAGTAGTGACTGGGGATGGGAATAAATTCAATCCAAATTGGATTTAAAGGCAAATGTATCCAATTTGTGCTTTCCAAAACAATATGAGAATCATACACAGCCATTCTTTGAAATTTGCACTTCTCTGAATTTTGCAATGTTGTTTTCTAGCCAAGTACAAAGACACCTATACTAGGGTAAAGGGCCCATAAAATGTATATATTACTGAAAATAACATACAAAAATGCCTTAATTTGGGGGAAATTGCTTTGCATAAATACATATATTAGAGAAAACTGCATACAAACAGATACATATTAGAAGAGATTTGCACCAAAATGCTGATCAATTTTCATAAGGACTTTTTTAAAAAAAATGCAAACTGATGTGGAAATATGGAGAACTGAACTTAAGAGTCGACAAATGAGAAACTGAGGCTGCTTTCACACTGTACTTTATTCCATTATTCTGACGAATTCTTATCTGGTAATTTGCACATTATATTTGACCTTTCACACGATGTAAAAACTATTTCTGGAAAATCTATTGGGATATAGTGGAAGTTTAGTGCTAAATTTCATGATAAATAATACCAAAAATTATTTCGTTTGCAAGCCTGAGAACCTGGAAGATCTCAGGAGCTTTGTGCTAGCTTCAGCCACTCATGTGAAAGGCATCCCAGCACACAATACATTCCTGCTCTTTAGGTGGGCACTATTTTTTTTTTTTGACCAATGAAAATAGTACTGGTATTCTGGTGTAGGCATGGGTAGCAGCATTTCCTTTCTCTTCCCCGCCTCCCCCCCCCTGTGTCCAGACACAAATTTATGCAGTGAATTATGGAGGAACTACAGTGCACATGTGTATATTGGGTGAGGGACAAAAACAAGGCACTGTTCATTGCAGCAGGGTGAAAGACAGTTGTGCAAAATGCCAGTATTTCAGCTGAAAAAGTGACGGTTCCTTAACACAACAGGTGCTACAGTGTAAAAGGAATTTTAGAAGCACTACCATTTTAATCCATTAAACTAATGCAATAAGTCCCATGTCTGAATGCAGCCAGAGAGAAGCTGAAATGAAGAAATTTGCCCATCCCTAGTAGGGATACTGTGAGCCTTCAATTAGCAATGCTTAGTTCCTGTCAGGGTCAGAAGTCTGTGGTCTTCCCCATCCTGCAAGCTGCTGCTACCCTCTTGCCTTTCCCCTGCTCCAAGCCTCCCTGGAAACTTACCTTGGGCTTGGGAAAAGGCAAGGAGAGCAGAAGCAAGTATGTGGGCACTGTTTATTTGGAATGCTTGCAAAATCCTTCAAACTATATGAGAGTTTCAAATGGCTTTTGTTGCAGGGGACACCTCTACTAATATAAGAGGAGGGGAGATGATTTTCTCTGATTCCCCCTGATTCATGTAGGGCTTTATACATCAGCAATAAAACTAGGATTGTACATGGAGCCCCAATCCAATTTGTGGCTCCAATCTGTAAATACAGATAAGGCCTAATTTGGTCTGTATAGATTTGCACCTGATCTAGATCCGAATCCGAACCATGATCCGGATATTACAAATCTCCAGAAATGCTATTAACTTGCATTACAAAACAAAAACAACCTTAACTTTTTTTTTTACATAGGGACATTAAATTTGGAGACATGGTAGCCTCTATAAAGGAGATTAAATTTTCCAACTTTCCAAGGTTCAGGTGGGTAGTTCCATAGCTAGCCACCTTTAAATTATATATATAAATAAAAGATAAATACCAGAGAAGGATCAGTGAACTTAAAGAACACCTTCTAAGAGGATATTCTCCACATATTATCAATTGCAACATCCACCGAGCCTCCATTCTGTCCAGAGAAAACCTCCTCCATCGTACTGAGGTGTCAAAGAACGGAGAGCAACGGATTCCGTTTGTGGTAGATTTCCATCCAGCATCTGCTAACTATCACCGAGCAATCAGGGAGAGCTACCCATTGCGGGCAAACTCTGAGCATCTTACTAGAGTCATCAGCAGGCCTCCTGTTATAACATTTTGCCAACCTCCTAATTTGCGCAGACTGTTGGTGAGAGCTGTGCTTAAGCCACCTATCACCAATCCAGGGTCTCATCCTTGTTACTCCAAACGCTGTATCACCTGTGTGTACCTCAGGGAGACAGCCACTTTTACAAGCACTAGGACAGGCAGGACATATTACATCAAACAGAACATCACCTGCAGGTCCTGCAATATAGTTTACATCATTGAATGCAAAAGACCAGGATGTCATATCCAATATGCAGGAAATAACACAACTGACCTACGCACACGCTTCAGGAACCACAAGTCGGCAATCTTGACAAAAAAAGTGGAGCAACCAGTTGCAAAGCATTTTAATATCGAGGGTCACAGCCTGTCGGACTTTTCCATAACAGCGATAGAGATGCCAGCAGATCCAGCAGCATTGACTAAAAGGGAGAACTTTTGGATTTACTCTCTGGACACATTGGCACCACATGGCCTGAACCTGGAGGACAGTACCACCACTACTTAGCTTCTGCAAATGAAGCCCCTCTGAGCATTCCATCCTCAAAGCTCTATAACTGCCACCTTGGTAACAGCATTTGTATGTTAGCAGCTGATGAAGGCGGAAGCTGAAACGTTTTGTTAATACAATAAAAACCTCTGTTTGGTTAATCACAATTAAGTTCATATATATATAATTTAAGGTGGCTAGCTATGGATATATATAAATGTCATGCCAATTCTCATGCTCCTGTGTTTACCCTGTTCTTTTTTTTGCTCACATTTTGAAAACTAATGAGGGTTTGCTTGTTTTTTAAAAAAGTAGGGCTGCATGGGTAGGTAGTATCAGGCAGGCATGGGCTGCCAGCACCATGGAGATAATATGTATGTAGGGACATGAAATTTGGGGGCATGGTAGCCCTATACAAGGGATTAACCCTGACAAGTTTCAGGTGCGTAGCTCCAGGGGTTTCTGTGCTAGCCACCTTTGAAGTTTAAAATATTTCGACTTCCCAGGAGGATCCCTCCGCCTGTGCAGCCTCTGAGATGGCTCCCGTCTTGGATGAAACTTTTTCAGTTTTAAATCCAGTCAGAAGGGTCTTTTTTGACTGGGGATAATTTCTTCTGCATAAGGAAGAAACGTGAGATTTCCCACACAGCTTTGTTGTGATTGTTGGAGACTGGAATTCGTCAGAATTGTCTGTGAAAGAAGGTCTTCCAGCAGCTCGGACGGAGCGAGGATTTCTAGCTAGCTCAGCTGAAAAAGTGACCCATTTTTTTCCTTTAAAAACGGTCTAACAGGCAAGCATTCTCCTGTCTATGCTTATTACTTTCTTATCTACACAGCTAAAGAGATTTGTCAAAGAACCAGCAATTAAGAAAACCTGGGTGAGCCAAAACTTTCCTTCTCTTTTACTCACGGAACTAAGGGGGAAGAAAATAAAAATAGCCTATCTTTTTTTATTGCAAAAAGCTGACATGGAAAATAGCATTATAAAGATTACAACGGATGAGGGGTTTCTTTTTGATTTATAAGACTTTTGTGTAATATATGTCTGGGACTATTTTTTCTGATCTACTTTTTTTTTTTTACGAATCTGCTCATTTTTTCTGCTACTAGTTATTTGGACGCTGTGAACTAAAGCTGTTTTTGCACTTCTGGGCATATAAGAGATAAGGGCTGTCTAGAGTGTGACGCCAGTTGGTTTGAAAGATTAACTCCTTTGTAACTGGATAAAGAAATAAACTGCTCTTTGCTTGGGACATTGAAAATTGAAGGAGTTTTGTTCCTTTGGCTTTAAGAATGACAATTAAGAAGATCATGGATGTACAAGAAGGGACTTTATCTTTAGACATGTTTCAGAAAATAATGAATGGGATTAAGTCAATAAAACAAGAACTGAGAAATAATAGTCAAGCGTTGAGAATTGAATTTGACGAAATGAGACAGGAGCTGAAAGAAATTCAGGATTCTATGAGAAAGGAGAATAAAGATGGATCTGGGAAACCAAAAAAGGATGAAAGAGAAATTAAAAGCAAGGTTCAAACTATGGAGATTGGATTAAATATGGATATGGAAAAAGATTTGGATTTCCTGGCTGTGATGGATCCTGGAGACAAATATTACGGTTTGGAACTCAGCGCTGTCCCTGAAGGAATTGAAGAGATTGGAGATAAAGATATTATCGGTTCAAAAAAATTCTTGGACTGGAAGGATTTGATGGAACTTGAAATGGAGAAAGTTAACAGAATTAATCCCTGTTTTGTGTCAATGGAAAAACCTTCAAGAGATGTACTAGTGTATCATGTGGAAAAGAGGAACAGAGATGCGGCTTTGCAACAATACTTCAGTGATACGTTCGGAACTGATGGCAAGAAAATATCTGTGAAAAAGGAAATTCCTATCAGACTCCTATTATATGACTATGACAGCAAGATTATTGGGCGCGTAAAGATGGAAGATGGAAGATGGAACCAATATGGATAATGGAAGAAGAGCGATTTGAAATTACTGGACTTAGTAGACTTGATGAGTTGGATTAATTGACATGTTTATTTAGAAAAAAAATTGATGGACATATATCTCAAGGATTGGAAACTTCTCTTTGACTTTTTGTGGAAGAATAAAATGATATGATGTTAATGAGATTTGTAACCAATTAAGATAACCACTGGAGGAAGGTGATTTTATAATCTATCAAGATACAGGCTTGTTATATATTATAGACTTATAGCTGAACTACGACAAATCAGAAGTCAATTTATATATATATATATATATATATTTCTTTTTATTTGTGTTTTTTCTTTTTGTATTGTTTTGGTTTTGAAAATTTGAATAAAAATTAATTGAAAAAAAAAGAAGTTTAAAATATTTCAAAATTAAAATGAACAGAATAGTTTTTTTGCATAGCAACTTGAAATTTGGAGACATGGTAGCCCCTACAGAGGAAATTATCCATGCCAAATTTCACATGGGGAAATCCAGGGGTTTTCATGCCAGCCACCTTTGAGTGTTTTTTTTTTCTGGGAAAGAAAACCATATAAGGAGAGATTGCAAACACCAGTAGATTATTTATTAATAATAGTCAATGTGGTTAGCAATTGCAAATTGTTGTTGTTGTTATCTCACAATGCTGGCTAAGATGCCCACAACATTTGGCTGGCTAGTTGGTTAATTAATAATAATAATAATAATAATAATAATAATAATAATAATAATAATAATAATAATAATAATAATAATAATAAATTGTGTAACCACACAAGCTGGCTGCTTATTGTTTGTCATTAGTAACTGGAAAATAATACGAATACTACTCCTAATACTAATAATAATAACAGTTTCAGAAATCTGTGGCAAAATATGCCCACAAGGTTTAATAATTTCTTAGTAATGAAGACAGAATAAAAAATTTAAAAGTCAGACAACAAACATTTTTTAAAAAATTAGGAATGGGATGGGATTGATTGGGAAACAATAGGAAACAAACAAAGGCTGACAAATGCCACCCAACCACCCAACACTTTCTAAGAGGCAGTACATTCAAAACATTTCTGCATTCTAAGAATTCACCCACTCTCAGCACTGTGTTTGGAGGTTGTTGAGTGGGGTGATAACATTCTAGCTTTCCTCCCCCTATCCCCACCCTGGTGTTCTCTGTGACGCCCTTCCCTGGCTCTCCCTGTCAGGTTCCTACCTGCTCGTGGCTACTGCCTGTCACTAGGCACCACCAGGGACTCCACCAGTCCAGACTGTCCTTTTTTATGGTTTCTCTCTCCGCTCTAGCACAGACCTCACCAGATCCCCCTGCTAGGCAGCACCACCAGTCACGTCCTATAACCAGTATTCCCAGAGACTCTGCCTGAGTCTCTCTATCAGGTTACCTCTGTGACTGTGTGCTTAAGCTGTCCCCAATCCCTTTGATCTTTATATAAAAAGCATACAACTCTGGGTTGCTCTGGATACTTGTGGTGTTATATTCTTCCCTTCACTGCTGCCACCAATTGTTACAGTTTCCCTTCAGCCTTGGTAAGCACCTTGCCCTCCCTTCTGGTCTGTATATTCCCCAGCCAAGGATCAGGCCTCCGGTAAACCAAAATAGTGTTTATTAAATATTAGAAATAACAAGATTACTTTATAAAGGCACATAAGCATATGGTTTCATCTATTCCTGTGATACTTGTCTTAGTATTAATCCGAACTCCACACTTTCCTCACATCCACCAACTCTCCACACAATCTCCTCTCAAAAACCCCACCAAACACCTCTCAAACAACCCACCAACATCCACTCAGATTCAACTGTCATCCTTCCATTTATACTCTCAGCCATTCAAACACTCAGCCAACCATCCAACATTCTACTACTCATTTACTCCCCCCTCCTCTTTCACTCCACTTACCACATATATTCTATACAAACAGTACTTACCATATATACATTAATACAGGAACATCACATTCCCCCCCCCTTAAAAATAATGGCAGAGTATTATTCCTGCTCTAGGATTTATACGTCGCGTTACCAATATAACAAGTCTCTATGGGGAAAATGTCTTTTTTGTTCCTCCCTTTGGGTCACGTCACTGCAGTCCCGGCCACCTGCCTTGAAAGTCCATCGGCCAATACATTGTCCTTGCCTTTGATGAACTTGAAGTCCACTTGATAGTCTTGTAGAGCCCAGGACCACCTCTGCAGCATAGTGTTATGGTTTTTCATAGTCTGTAACCATAACAAGGCCCGATGATCCGTCGTCACCGTAAATCTTTGTCCCCACACGTATGGGCGCAACTTGTTCAGTCCCCACACGACCGCTAGGCACTCCTTTTGGACCGACGAATAGTTTTTCTCCCTCGACGTCAGCTTGTGACTCAGATATGCCACCGGATGTCTGGTGCCTTCTCTCTCCTGCAGCAAGACGACTCCCAGTGCGAGGTCCGACGCATCTGTAGCCACGATGAATGGTTGCTCATAGTCTGGTGCTATTAATATAGGTCCTTGGCATAAGACTTGCTTCAGAAGATCAAAAGCCTTCTGACATTCATCCGTCCATACCACACACTCAGAACACTTTTTCTTTGTCAACTCATGCAAGGGGGTTGCTATTTCCCCAAAATCTTTCACAAACTTTCTATAAAAACCAGCCACACCTAGAAATGCCCTAACTTGTTTTTTAGTTAAGGGGATAGGCCATGATTGTATTGCCTCCACCTTGCTCCATAAGGGGGTGATTTTCCCACTCCCCACCTTATGTCCTAAATTTTATTTATTTTATTTTTATTTATTTGTTTCATTTATAGACCGCCCATAGCAAGTGGCTCTCTGGGCGGTGTACAAAAAGGTTAAAATACAAAATATCAACAATAAAATCAGACAACAAACAATAAACACAAGCAGCAACTAAAGAAAAAAATAAAAAATAAAAAATTTAAATTATAACATAAACGCTTAAAATGCCTGGGAGCATAGCCATCTTAATTGCTGATTCTTAAACAAATCTCTTTTACTGTAGTAATTTAAGCCAAATGATAAGATTAGACAGAAGAAAGCTCGCCCGTTGTGGATCGTTTAAAAGAAAAAAGTCTTGCTTTTTTTCAGCCCAGCTTGCTGGAAGTCCTAACTCCGTCCTCGGCTGCTAGGTATGCCTTCTTATCCCAGGGAATTCCTGATCAATTCCAGCCACCGACAGCCCAACAAAGTTTCTGTGGATAATCTTCGGTTCACCCTTGCCTGGGAGAACATTTATACCAGTCAAAGTTCCCCTTTGACTGATTTTAAACTGAAAAAAGCTTCCTCTGAGACAGAGCTCATCTCAGAGGCAGCCACAGGCGGAGCAATCCTTCCGGGAAGTCCGGGCCATGGCTTCTCAAGTGGTGGCTCGGTGAACACTTTGGCTCCGGCACTGGGATGCAGATTCTACGGCCAGGGTCAACTTGTCGAAGGTCCCTTTCTCTGGTTCATTACTCTTTGGAGATGAAGCCCTCAAAGCAGTCTTAGTGGACCCCAAGGATTCTCGGAAGCCTGTCTTGGCCACGGCCAGGAAGGATGATCACAGGCTGTTGATGCTTCGCTCCATACTGTGCGTTCCAGCCCTTTCGGGGGGTGCGGCCAGGGGGACGGGGCTACGATGCTCGAGCCAATGATTTCTGTCCCTCCAGGGGAGTCTTGCACAGACGTTATCCTGGCAGAGGTCAGTACCAGGGACGTCAAGGTACTTTGACATCTTCATATGGTAGAGGGGCTCGCCAGCGCAGACAATACTGACGCGATCCTGGTCGGAGGCAGATTACTTCTGTTTGCGAACCACCGGCTGCGTTTGACACAGGTCACTTGGATCAGGGATATCTTCCTTCACGGCTATGCACTGGAGTTTTGGTCAACCCCTCCGGACAGATTTCATCCCTCTCCTCTTCCCAGAGTTCCAGACAGACTCTGGATCATGCAGAAAGCTATAGATTATCTCCTGGACATAGCTGCTATAGAACCAGTCCCTGCAGCAGAGAGGTCGGAGGGGGTTTACTCCCTCCTGTTTGCAGTTCCCAAACGAGATCTGTCATGGAGGGCAGTGTTAGACCTCAAGTTTGTCAACCATTTCGTGAAGTATCGACAATTCAAAATGGAGTCCCTAAGGTCCATCATAGAAAGCCTACACGAAGGAGACTTTCTGGCTTCCATCGACCTAAAGGAAGCTTACCTTCATGTGCCTATTTGTCCTACTCACAAAAGGTTCCTATGGTTTGCCTTCGGCCCCCAACACTTCCAATACTGGACAATGCCATTTGGACTCTCGTCGGCCCCAAGAGTCATCACCAAAGTGTTGCTCACCTTGGTGGCTTACCTCCGCCTCCAGGGAGTACATATCTATCCCTATTTAGACGATGTACTGATTAATGCGGGATCCAGTGCGCTGTCCCGCCTTCATCTTTCCCGTACGCTCCAGGTTCTGCATACCCATGGTTGGCTAGTCAACTTCAACAAGAGTCATCTACAGCCAACTCAGCAACTACAACATCTGGGAGCAATATTAAACACCTCACAGGCGATGGCCTTTTTGTCTCCAGATCGCATTGTAGCCATCAGAGACATAGCACTCCTTTTGATACATCGTTCAAGCGCCGATGTGATGCTCCTAGCAAGGGCTCTGGGGATGTTGGTGTCTACCATTCACATTGTACCGTGGGCTTGACATCATACTCACAGCCTTCAGTGGGCATTACTACCGTTCCAGCAGGACATTGCCAGGTCCAACCACCGGGAAAATCACTTGGATCCTGCACTGCGTTTTTCCTTCCTTTGGTGGGCGACAGTCCAAAATCTCAACAAGGGAACTCCGTTTTGAGAACCACACCAGACTGTCATAACCACAGACGCCAGTCTCACCGTCTGGGGGCCCCACTGCAACGTCAAGCAGAGTCAGAACATCAACTGGCTGGAACTGAGAGCTGTCCACTTAGCTCTTCGTCATTTTCAGCCTCTATTCTGTTTGGACCATATATTGATTTGGACATTTGAACAGGCAAGGGGGAAGCAGATCTCATTCCCTTCAGATGGAAGCTTACCAACTCTTTGACTGGGCCAAAAAACATCCAAAATCTCTGAGGGCAGAACATCTTAGAGGAGTCTTGAATGTGACAGCCGACTGGCTCAGCAGACAACAGGTGTTTCCGGGAGAATGGAAACTTCACCCGATGGTGTTCGAGCTTCTCCAACGTTGGCTCGGCGTTCTCTCGGCGGATCTGTTTGTTTCCCATCTCAATTGTCAGCTACCCAGGTACTTCACGGGGTATCTGGACACCACAGTGGAAGCAGTGGATGCATTATCGACAACATGGCCAGACTGCCTGCTATACTCTTTTCCTCCGATACCACTTCTAGGCAAAACTCTGAGGAAATTACGATGCGAGCGGGCCAAGTTGGTCCTGATAGCCCCATACTGGCCTCGTCAACCGTGGTTTTTGGACCTGCTCACCATGTCGGTGATGGACCCTTGGACACTGCCAGACAAGCCAGACCTGTTATCACAGGGTTTTATATGGCACCCGGACCCCAAATAGCTCAATTTGACAGCTTGGCTTTTGAATGGGGACATTTGATTCACACAGGCCTATCTAAGGAGGTCACTGACATTATCCTGGCATCTAGACGGCCGTCAACTACTCGCATATATCAGAGTACTTGGTTGTCCTTTTCCAAGTGGTGTGCATCCCAAAAATTTCAACCTTCTCAAGCCACTGTACAACAAGTGTTGCAATTCCTTCGTAGAGGTCTGACGATGGGGCTTAAACCTAACACCTTGCGTTGTCATGCTTCCACGTTATCCTCTATTCTTTCAGTCTCATTGCCTGGCATCCCTATCGGCTCACATCCACTCATCAAACGCTTTTTGAAGGGAGCCGTCCTACTGTCGCTGGTAATTGTCACCGTTTTCCTTTGTGGTGTCTTTCCAAGGTTCTGCAAGCTCTACAGCGTCCTCCTTTTGAGCCACTTAAGGCAGTTTCATTAAGACTGTTGTCTTTCTGTGTTCACCGCCCAGAGAGCTATTGCTAGTCGGGTGGTATAAAAGTCTATTAAATAATAATAATAACAATTTCAAAGTTTTGTTCCTGGTAGTGGTCACCTCGTCGAGAAGAGTCTCAGAGTTGGGTGCATTGTTCTCTGCCCATCATCTCTGTATTTTCCAGAAGGACTCAGTGGTTTTGCGGACAGATCCGTCCTTTCATCCCAAAGTCAATTCAACCTTTCACGGCAACCAGGACATTGTTCTTCCTTTCTTCTGTCCAAACCACTCACAACTTCCCCATTCACACGGTACGGCACAGATCTGATTGGGGCATGATTTCCAGTATCAATGGAATGTCTGGCTATACTAGTTCGGCCAGGTTTATTTCTAAAGAGATTCCCATAGTTTTTCAAAACTCTCAGAATCTCTTATTTTACTTCCTCTTTCATCTCCTCTGATCATTCTAATTGATCTACCCCTCCTTTGTCTTTGCTTTCCTGTACCAAATCTGGAAGTTCAGGCCCACTTCCCTCAGGGAATAAGGTAATTTGCAACACCTTTGCATCCCTGGTATGGTAAGGCTTTAACATATTTACATGAACCACTTTGTTTTTGTTTAATTGGTCTGTGGTAATTACATACGTCACTGTGTCAAGCTTTTCTCTTATGGTATATGGTCCCTCCCAGTTAGCCTGTAATTTATCATGTTTCCTGGGTATGAATGCCATAACCATGTCTCCCACATCATACACACGTTCCCTGGCTGTTCTGTCATACCAGTAACTTTGCTTCTTCTGAGCTTGACTCAAATTCTTTTGTACAGCTTACATCATCGATGTTAATTTGCTGTGGAAGTCTAATACAAAATCAACTACAGATGTTTTGTACTCTCCCAGGGTTCCTTCCCATGAATTTTTTAACAGTTCCAAAGTCCCCTCACTTTTCTAGTGAACATCAGTTCAAAGGGTGAGAAACCTGTTGACTCCTGAGGGACTTCTCTGTACGCGAATAAGAAGCACCCCAAACGTTCATCCCAGTCTTGTGGGTGATCTTGAACATAACTTCTTATCATGCCCTTCAGAACCCTATTAAATCTCTCAGTCAATCCGTTAGTGGCTGGATGGTAAGTGGTGGTCTTTAGATGTTTTAGACCACAACACTTCCACATACATTGCATCACTTCTCCCATGAATACACTGCCTTGATCCATCAGCACTTCATGAGGGAAACCCAGCCTCATAAAGATTTTTAATAAAGCCTCTGCCACTACAGGGGGTTCTACGGATCTTAATGCTTCTGCGTCTGGGTACCTGGTGGCAAAATCCACCACCACCACTAGATATTTCTTGCCATGCCTTGTGGGTTTGGAAAAAGGGCCCACCAAATCTACTCCCACTCTATAAAAGGGTTGTCCAATTATAGGAAGGGGCTTTAAGGGTGCCTTAGTCTTTACTCCACTTTTCCCCACCTTTTGGCATATACCACAAGATAGACAATGTTGTTTTGCATCTTTGGAGATATTTGGCCAATAATAGTGTGCAGCCAATCTCCTCTTGGTCTTTTTTATTCCCAGATGTTCTGTACATGGGACATCGTGGGCTACCTCTAGCAATCTGGTTCTGTATTTGCTAGGTACTATCAATTGCTTCACTGGTTCACATTCATCCTTTCTCTCAGCAGGCATCCACAGTCTATATAAAATCCCATTCTCACACACAATTTGATTCCTCAGCTTGTCAGTAAATGGAATCTTTTGTGTCAGGGCTTGGTCCTTTATTTGTTTCAAACTTGTATCCCTATTCAGTTCTTCCCTGAACTGCTCTGTCTCTTCTTGACTAGAGACCATTTGATACAAGTTATTTCTTTCAGCAGGCCTTCCAGGGGTTGCTATGGTGACCGTAGGCTCGAAAACAGATTCCACCCTGTTTTCTTCAGCCTGTGTTAACATGGCTTCTGCTTCTTTGCCAAGTTGCTGTCTGGTCACCACATATATTTTCCCTTGTGCCCCCATTACATCTCTTCTCAGTATCACTGGTTCTTGTTGTTGGGCATTAATACCTACTTTATATTTTCCCTCTCGGCCTCTCCACTCCATTTTCACTAGGGCCATGGGTAAGCTTTCTGGTTGTCCCCTCACTCCTTGGATAGTCACCATTTCCTGAGGTAATATTTCCTCAGATTTTATAAAATCTGGCCTCAGTAACGTCTGAGCGGCACCAGTATCAAGCAATGCCCAATAATTTGCCCCTTGAACACACACTTCTTCTGTTAGACTCGAATCCAAGTCTTTTACTTCTGTCCAGTTTATCTGGCAGAACTGAACCTTTTTCGTGGTTAGATCTTTTTGTTCTGTTTTCACTGCCCTTGCCTGAGCAGGATTACTAATGGGGTTGGCAACCTCACATTGAAAACGTAGGTGCCCCGGTCTACCACATTTATAGCATAATTTCTCCTCCATTTTAGGGTACACAGATCCACTCTGGGGTGTCCTGTGCCCTTCAGATTCTACTGGAGGACTCACTCGCTGTGGCACCACATCCTTTTTGCCACCATTATATGGTCTGGGTTTAAACTCTCTTGATGTTTTCCCCAACCAGCTAGTTCTATTGGAGACAAAGTGATCCGCCATCTCTGCGGCCTCCTGCACCGATGTAGGGGAACGGTCTTTGACCAGGAGCCTTATTTCTGGTGGTAACTGATGGAATAATTGATCCAGTATCATGAGGCTTTTTACCTCTTCCACTGACTGAGCTTTGGCACTACTCATCCACTTTCCAAATTTATTCATCAACTTTGCTCCCAGTTCAACAAAAGACCTCCCTGCTTGGATCTGACAGTTTCGGAATAACTTTCTAAAATAGTCAGGTCCCAGTCTGAATCTTTTGTATACTGCCTCTTTAAACTCGGCATATGTGACGGGCTTGTCTGAGGGGAAATATTGGTATACCTCAGCCAATTCCCCTTTGATCAGGTTTGATAAATATTGCATATTTTTATCCTCTGGTAGCCCCCACAATTGAGCTGCCTTTTCAAAAGTGCTGAGGTAAATCTGTGGATCTTGTCCAGGCTCAAACACTGCAAAATCTTTCGGTGTAACTTTTATTTTTGTTTCATTTCTGTCCTTTCTTGTTTCATCCGAATGAAACTTCTCCCTTTCAAATTTTAACTTTTCCACCTGTAATTCAGCATCCACTCTCATTCTCTCAAATTCCAACTCCCACTGTTTTTCCTTCTCTTCCGTTTCAAAGACCCTCTGCTTGTCTTTTTCCTCAGCCTCCCTCCTCAATCTCTCAGTTTCCAACTCCCACTGCTCTTCCTTCTCTGCACCTTCCATCCTCAACTTCTCTCTCAAATACTCTATATAAGCGGGATTGCTTAAGTATCCTTCTGGGGTCTCTTCCCTGACAGGTTGTTTTTGCTGGGCAGTTGTAAATCCTATAAGTGCTACCCTCAATTCATCTACCCCTTTACCCTCATGAGGTAAATTGAATGTTATGCACTTCACCACCAGCTCCTCTCTTTTCATCTTTATATATTCAGATAATGGTGTTTGATTTCACTCACTCTTTGTCACACACTCTTTGCCAGTCACTCTCACAAGTAATCTTTATTTGTTATTTCTGTTTGCCACACCACTGTTAAGGGCTCTCTTTTGTCCGTATCCCACCGCTACAGCCAACACCTGTGACGTATTCTCCTTTGTCCGTATCCCACCGCTACTGCCACCACATGTGCCGCCCTTCCCTGGCTCTCCCTGTCAGGTTCCTACCTGCTCGTGGCTACTGCCTGTCACTAGGCACCACCAGGGACTCCACCAGTCCAGACTGTCCTTTTTTATGGTTTCTCTCTCCGCTCTAGCACAGACCTCACCAGATCCCCCTGCTAGGCAGCACCACCAGTCACATCCTATAACCAGTATTCCCAGAGACTCTGCCTGAGTCTCTCTATCAGGTTACCTCTGTGACTGTGTGCTTAAGCTGTCCCCAATCCCTTTGATCTTTATATAAAAAGCATACAACTCTGGGTTGCTCTGGATACTTGTGGTGTTATATTCTTCCCTTCACCGCTGCCACCAATTGTTACAGTTTCCCTTCAGCCTTGGTAAGCACCTTGCCCTCCCTTCTGGTCTGTATATTCCCCAGCCAAGGATCAGGCCTCCGGTAAACCAAAATAGTGTTTATTAAATATTAGAAATAACAAGATTACTTTATAAAGGCACATAAGCATATGGTTTCATCTATTCCTGTGATACTTGTCTTAGTATTAATCCAAACTCCACACTTTCCTCACATCCACCAATTCTCCACACAATCTCCTCTCAAAAACCCCACCAAACACCTCTCAAACAACCCACCAACGTCCACTCAGATTCAACTGTCATCCTTCCATTTATACTCTCAGCCATTCAAACACTCAGCCAATCATCCAGCATTCTACTGCTCATTTACTCCCCCCTCCTCTTTCACTCCACTTACCACATATCTTCTATACAAACAGTACTTACCATATATACATTAATACAGGAACATCACATTCTCCTTATATGGTTTTGAAACTAATAAATTACTACAGCCTAGAGACACTGTATGTCTTTATGAGAGATTGTTTTGAGATATAGATCTGTACAGATCTCTACAAATAGATTTTGGACAAGTCGATCTGCTCTGAAAAGATCTGTGGCTGCTTCAACCCAATCTGTACAGGATACAAATCAGCCCAAATCAGCCCAATGTGGTTATGACTTGTGATTTGTCAGAATCCGGTGCACAGACCTAAATAACACCTTGAATTGGGCCTGGAAGCATATTGGTAGACCAGTCATATAATGTATAATTAGGGTAATATGATTCCGACTGGCTGTCATCCTTATCAATGTTGCCATTGTATTTTTCACTAACTGCAGCTTCCAAACCATTTTCAAGCATTGCCTCATGTAAATTGCATTGCAGTAACCCAAATGGGAGGTTACTAGCTCATGGGTCACCATTGACAGGCAATCTCTGTTCAGGAAGAGACAGCTGGTGAACCAGCTGAAACTGTTATGTGCTCTGTATCATGGACACATCTGGGCTTCCAGTGACAAAGATGGCTCAGGGAGCACCATCCACACTATGTAACTGCTCTTTCAGAGGGAGTGCAATCCCATCCAGAACTGGCCATCTACACAGTTTCTGAATCCAAGAACCACCTATCCACATCTCCAATTTATCAGGGTTCAACTTCAGATTATTTGCCCTCATCTAGACCTTTACTGCTTTCAGACATCAGTCCAGCCCTGCACAGACTCACCAGATTCAGATAACATGGAGACATAGAACATACAGATGACACCTTGATTTATATTCCCTAATGACCTCTCCCAGCAGCTTCTTATAGATGTTAAATAGCATTGACACCAGGATGCAATCCTGGAGGATCCTGCATCACAACTGCTACATAACCAAACAGAATCGCTCAGTGCCAATCTCTGGAACCATACCTGGAGGTAGGAGTGGAAACTCCGTATTGCTGTCTCTGACACCCACTCCACAGAGCCAGTTTGGCAGGATATCATGGTCAAGGGTATCAAAAGACACTAAGCCACAAAGAGAACAAGTAGAGACCCATTCCCTCTGTCTCTCCCCTTATACAGGTCATCATCAGGGCAATCTAGGCTGTTTCAGTGCAATAAACTGATGAGTATAGATCACGAGCAGGGAACCTCTGGGGGCCAATGGCATCCCTCCAGGCCTCTCTATCTGGCCATTGGGACACTCCCCAGGCCACACCCCCTCCTCTCAGGCCACACCCCTATCCTGGGAAGCCATAGTACATGGCTAGTGGACTGTGTCTTTTTCAGTGGTCACAGGCTTTTTCAAGTTTAAGATACAGGATGTGCTCCAACTTCTAAATGAATTTATTTCTCTCCCTGTTCAAGCATGGTCCTGAAATTAGATAAATGGGGGTTGCATCAAAGAGATGAGCAACTCACCTAGGTGGGTTACTTGTGGCTGGAGGAACCAGGCAAATATTTCAAGCAGCAGAAGGAGTTTGAAAAAATAAAAGGTCGTTACTGGTATATGTGATGTGAATGCAGCAAACCTGCATTTATGGGGGAAAGAATGGCTGGCTCCTCCCAGCAGTCACAATTAAAGTAACTATTATTTCTGTTGTGTGCATCAGAAAAAGAGTTTAAGCAGCAAATATCTAAATAAATGTCATGGATATTATCAATATTGTACTAGTGCAAGTACCAAACAGATTACAGAACTATTATCTAGTGCCTTTTTAATCAAATTAAATATTTATATTTATATTTGAAAAGACAGTTTGTGTGTTTTTATGATTTGACCATAACCAGGCTGCATGCAGAGCCCGGAGTGCCTAGTTTACCACTAGAGGGCATCATGGCCCCAGTAAATAATAGAACCTAACTTTGATGCATCAGTTGAATTATCAGGAGTATGCAATACCATCTAGTACAAATAATATTCTGCTTCTTTTAAAACATGTTATCATCTCTAACATTTTCATAGGGACATTCTTAAATACCCCCTTTCTCAGACATTGTCTGATGCTCCTGCTATTACAGACATAATCAAATGTTCTTCTCTGTCTAGTAAATACTGCATTTGTTCACTCTGAAATCACTTGTCTTGCCCCCATTTAAAAGCAGAGTGTTCTTATTTTGATTAGACATCCACTGCTAAATTTTATTCTATTATTATCATATAATATCACCAGTTTGAAATTAGTCTCTGCAATTGCAGCAGGTAAACTGGTAGACTGTGTAGCATATGAATCAGGGATGTAGTCATCCAGGGTCTCGGGGGAGTCTTATACCCCTTACTTTTTGGGGGAGCAGAGTCTCAGTAGGGCCCCTATGTCTCCAGCATCCTGTTAGCCAATCAGCATGAAAGGGGAGTGTGTTCACCACTGAGAAGACTCTCCTCAGAAGCTAACACCCCCCCCTTTCATGCTTAGTAGCTCCTAGGGATGTCTTTGTTGTGGGAGAGGGCATTAACAAGAATCTCATTCTCAACCCAGCAGCAGAAAGAAAGAAAGAAAGAAAGAAAGAAAGAAAGAAAGAAAGAAAGAAAGAAAGAAAGAAAGAAAGAAAGAAAGAAAGAAAGAAAGAAAGAAAGAAAGAAAGAAAGAAAGAAAGAAAGAAAGAAAGAAAGAAAGAAAGAAGGGAGGGGCGTGGCTCGGATGATTATGAAGGGACCCTGCACCTCTGATTTTGCCACTACACTACTGCACATGTTTTTTTAATGTTCATTCACACAGAGAGATCCTCATACCTGGTCAAACCTATTTGCTCATCTAGGTCCATATTGTCCATTTCACCTAACAATGACTTTCTGGACTCTCAGACAGAGATCTTCCCTATCACCCATCTTTTTTTAAAAAAGAAAAAAGAAATGGGAGATGCCAGGGACTCAACCTGCCACTGAGTTGTGTCCTCTTCGCCCATTTACATACCTGGGCATTAGAGGCACAAAGCATTTTCACAGAGCTCAGAAATGGTAACAAGAAAGGTAACAACCTTTGAAAAAGTCATTTCCAAAATTTATCCTAAACAAAAAATAAGGACGATAGGTACCAAGAACAGCTAACCAAAAATCAAGATTGTCCGTGGTAAATAAATAGGGACTAGTGGCATGTTTACCATCAATAATGTATATATGTTTCTCTTCTGGGCAACCTTCCAGGGGCCATGTGCCAGTGGTGGATGGGGCCAGAGGCAAAAATGAATGTGAATTTTACCTTTGTACAGTAGAGTAGTTTCTACACCCAGTCACAGGACCCTTTCTGTCCTCCATCCATCCATCCATCCATCCATCCATCCATCCATCCATCCATCCATCCAAGCAAGCAAGCAAGAAGCATTACTAGAGGTCCAGGACTCATTCCCATCAGGCAAAAATGCTCAAGGAGGGTGCAAAGCAGGGCTATCAAGGGGTGTGGTTTGGGGAGAGTCCCAAGGGCCAGACAGAGAGGCCTGGAGGGCAGCGTTGGTCCCCCAGGCCTGAGGTTCCCATTCCTATTGTTTATAGTCTGCATGACTGATGATGCAAAGATAATAACATCTCTAAAGCTTACAAAGGCTGAAGGATGCACTGGAATATCACTAGAAGCTCTAGAAAGTCTGGCACTCAGCTCAGGTCTGGTTAAAATAAATCTGTTTGGGGAAAAAATCCTTCCTGCACTTTGCAGCCAAAACTGAGCAGGGTTTCTTTCTATCATCAACAGATTCTTTGGCAATTCAGTTTCCTTTTTGGTATTTTTAATTCTCTCTCTCTCACACACACACACACACACACACTCACACACACTCACACACACACACACACACACACACACACAAGCCTAATACTTATTCTCATTTGGAATTGTTTCATACTGTGCACATTTTCTAGTAAATGGATAAACAAAATATTCTAATTATCTCCATTTGCTGTGAGCTGCAGCAGGGGTGTTGACACACGGATTCTGTGGAGAAAACTTGTAATCCAGTTCCTAATTGAGTCACATAGAATCCTGTCAGTGAAAACAAGGGCATTAACATGAGGAGGCTTGGACTGCATGTTTGTGGGTATATTGCAAGTGGACAACAATCTATGCTTGAAGGGTGTTCCTACTGTTGTAGCATGATGTTGGAGAATGGGAGGCCTATGGATGTCTGAATTCTAGCCCAAATCACAGTGGAAGCTGTGAGCTGGGAAGTGCCCAGTTCAAATCTTGGCTTAACCATAGACTGCCCTGAGGTAGCCTCATTACAGCTCTTATTGAAGCCTTGGCTCTATTCTCTGCAATATGGGAATAACAACAATAGCCTATCTTATGTTGGATTTAACTAGAGATGGGTGAGAAATTAGATGCCATTTGCATTTGAAGATGAATCTATCAAATTAGCACTTTCTGAAACAACATGAGAACCAAAACACCAACATCCTTCAAAATTCAAACTTATATGAATTTTGCAATGCAGTTTACCAACCAACCAATTTTTACAAAAATACACATTAGGGGAAAGTGTGCATAAATATGAAAATGAAAATAAAATACAAAGATCCATTACATGACACAACATTGCTTGAAAATGTGTACATTAGTCAAAACTGTCTATAAAATGTGTTTATTAGGAGAAATTTGCATTAAAATGCTTGAGAATTTTCAAGAGGATTTTTCAATTAAAAATTGCAAATTGCTATAGAACTGTGAATTTAAGACTGGAACAATGAGAAACTGAGAAAACTAAAAGTGACACATTTTCCCATCCCTAGATTTAACCTAATTCTAAGGTCCTTATAATTCTTAGGTTCTCTAATCCAACAGAAAATGTGGGCTGTGACTCCTCATATTACAAGATGATACCACATTTGAATGGACCTGTGTGTTAAAAATCCCTTGCAGACAAAACTAATGCATCAAGGAGAAAAGTTCAAGCCCCTGCTATTTGCCTGTCATGTTGGATTTTGTGCAGGAGGAATTCACTTGGTGGGGCCTGGGTGCAACAATAGCTTACCAGCAGCAGCAGCAGCAGCACTGCCCCTCATGATACAGGAATGAGGAAAGCAGTGGTGAGGTTGCAATTGCAGGAGCACACCTGGCAATGTTCTGGAACAGCCCCAACCTTGCTGCTGCCAAGCCCTTCTCCTTCCTTGTAAGCAGCAGCAATGCCATTGATGGGAGACTATTGCTGCAGCTCCACTCCACCAGATGAGCCACTCCTGGTTTTGGGGCAGTTTCTTAATGTCACCCCATACCTGAAGCCTTCTCCTCTCCCTTGGCATTCTATCTCCTTCTTTCAGGCCAGCCCCAGCTTGGCTGAGGTTCTCAGGAGAGTGCCTCCTGGTAGGCCTCCTACTTCAGTGTGCCTCGGCAGCAGCAGGAACACTCCAAATTAATGCTGGGCACCAGGGCTGCTTTCAGACACAGGTTTATGGTGTTAGTTTAATGGATTAAAATGGTAGTGCTTCTGTCCCAATTTCTAAAATTCCTTTCACACTGTAGTACCTGTTGCGTTAAGGAACAGTAGCTTTCCCCATCAATTGTCTTTCTCCTGGCTGCAATGAACAATGTCTTATTTTTGCCCCTCACCCATTATACACTTGCGCACTAGAGCTCCCCACTGTGTAGGAGGTCTAAGATCTCATCCCATCGCCATGCAACCCTTCTCCCTTTAGCATCTGACATACTTTTTTTTAGTTGTATAGACACAGGGTTGTGTGTGGGAAATGCTGCTGCTACTCATACTTACACTGGGATACCGGTACAATTTTCATCAGGCAATGTACTGCATGCTGGGATGCCTGTCATGTGAGCAGCTGCAGCTAGTGGGAAACTCCCATGATTTTCAAGGTTCCCAAGCTTGCAAACAGATTATTTCTGGTATTATCACAAAAATTAGCACTAAACTGTATGTCGTGTAAAAGATCAAATATAATGCACAAATTGCCAGGTAAGAAATCATCAGAATAAAGGAATGAAGTGCAGTGTGAAAGCTGCCTAGGTGGTACCATTTCAGTTTCCCACAATAGATCACAATGAAGCTTCGCTCTGCGGCATTGTGGGGAATTTAAATGATGGTGCCACTCAGTGCTAATCTGCCAACCAGTCAAATGAGGAAATCGATTAAAAGTTTAAGGGCACACTAAGACAGGTTTCAGAAATTGGTCCTGTCAGGGCACTAGAACCCCAACAGCTGCCTGAGGATGTGGTATCCCAACACTTGCTCCAACTTCATTTTGTTTCAAGTATTGACCCAGCCTCAGCAGTGGCTTGTCATTGGGGTGGAACAGCAGAAGTAACTTGCCAGAAGTGCTGCTGACCAGGAAGGGGAGAGGGGTGGTGAGATTAGATCTGCTTGGCACACCAGCACAACCAATCTGGTACTCCTGCTGGGTGCCCATACAGCCTTGTCCTCACCACTGCCTTGACCGTTTCCCTCCAGGTAAGTGGCAGAGATGCCAGGAGGCTATTGCTCTATCTCCACCCTACCAGGTGAGCTGTTTCCTACTCAGCCTTGCAGGACTGGTGTAAGAAGATATAGGTAAAGGTTGCAGTTTTATGCATACTCGTGAGAGGTAAACTGAATTGCACTCACTGAGACTTCTTTCTGAGTAAGTATTATAGATTTGGGCCTGAGGGAGAGAAATTTGATTCAGTTCACATTTAAAGGTGAATCTTTCAAATTCACACTTTCTGAAACAATTTGAGAAGCAAAATATAGCCATCCTTTGGCATTTGCACTCATCCAGATTTTACATTGCAGTTCTCCAACCAAACAATGCTTACAAAAATGCATATATTAGGGGAAAGTGTGCATTAAAATGAATATATTAATGAAAATCACATTAAAAAAGCATTATATTAGGAGAAATTGCTTGCAAAAATGTGTACATTAGTCAAAGCTGCATACAAACGTGTTTATCAGGAGACATTTGCACTAAAATACTGTTGAACACTGGTGATTGCTGCTGTGGAAATGTGGAGAACTGAATTTAAGACTGGAAAAATTAGAAACTGGGAGAACCGTAATTGATAGATCCTTCATCCCTAGTGAATGCTAAGTATTATTATTTTCTTGCACTTCTGCATTTGCTTTTACCTCCCTCTCATGCACACACCTTCATCATAACTGCCTGTTTCCCTTCCTGAGTCCTTGGAATAGATGCTGGCTGTGATCCAACAGTTGCATCCCTTTGCATTTTGCAAAGCACAAACAGAGCTGTAGCAGAGGAGCAGAACCACAGACATTCATGAGCTCCATCTGTCACACCTGGCAGAGGCATGCACGGGACCCCAGAGGCCAACTCAAAAAAACCCAAACAAGGGTACCAGAAAATAAACTCATGCAATGCTATATAGAAAAGGGAAAAATGGAGATCAGGATTTGCCAAGACTTACTTTAAAATGTTTGTGTGTGTGTGTGTGTGTGTGTGATGTGCACAGTTAGATTGCTTGAAGTCAAGACCATCCAATTTGTCTCCTAAATTTCCATATTTGTTCCTCAACTTTTTATCTCTTCCTTTGTATCTCTGTCTCGCTCAGTGTCTCTCACAACTGACAAGTGACTTATGATGCTCTTAATGTCTCTGTACATAAAACGTGAAACAAAATATTACTCAGCTGTCCATTTGTGCCACAATTTGTATTCTGTTTTATTGAACAGCTTGCAGACACAACATCATAAACAGAATGTGATGTTGTGATATATACATAAAAAATCTTCAGGGAAGTGCACTATCTGATCATTCTCCGGAAATGTAGAACTTATAAATTATGATGTTAGCCTATCAGCTGTATTTCATACTTAAGAACTAAACGGGCTGAGAATAAATCCAAGGAAGCATTTATGACTTTATTTATTCCAGTAATGTCACAGGCACCAGTCATTGTGGCACCAGAGCACAGAGACAGACCATATGAATGACATGTTGATACACAATGCATCTTGGGGCAGAGTGGGGGGTGGGGGGAGGACACAAGTGGATATTATGCATTATGATCTCTCCTTTCTGTACATGCTCTGATTGTCTGCGTAATATAAAAGTGTTTCATGGTCAAGAGCTGCTAATCATGGATATTTTCACATGGCAAAACTGAAAGGCTGCCTTAGGACTAATTTTGTGTCACACATGTTTTGAAGTCATGCAGACATACTGTATAGCAATCAAAAGGGCGATGAGAGAGTTCTGTCATCCAATGGCATCTTCTCCTTGCAGGGCTGTGTCTTTGACACCTATCTGCAAAACTTCAAACTCAGTAACACTGGAACAGTGAAAAGTTGAACAAAATGCCATGGACAGAAAACCTCTTAAACCCGGTGTACTACTGAGGTTTTCTGTTTCTGTGCTATTCTTATTTTTGCCCCATTTTTCATGATCATTGCTAGTTATGTTTATGGTGGATTACAGCTGGAAAGGAGGCATCTTCTCATTTTTATGAACAGAGCCTCAGAAAGGGGATAGGTCTTTGGCTTTCTTTACTGTTAGATCATCTAGGGGGGAAAGGGGGGTTTGGATACTAGCCACTCCTTGTTGTTGTTAGATCATCTAGACAACACAGTTGTAATGATTGTGATATATAGTGGGAACAAAGAAAGAGGGGGAGGAATCAGGTGTTACAGATCTTTTGGATTTCAAAAATTAAACAAAGGCAGGCTTTAAAAGTCACAGGTTCTAGTATCCTAATTTTGAATGACACTAATATATGTATACCTAATAATTTTCTTTCTTTTTGAAACAATAATACTAGAAATTAATTAGCATGCCTGATATATTTCAGAGATTTCCTCACCCATATTTATTTATTTATTATTTTTTATTATTTCAATTTATATACCGCCCTTAGCAGAATAGCTCTCAGGGCGGTGAACAAACAAGATAAAATACAAAATATCATAGTAAAAAATCACAAAAACATGTACAAACAAACAACAGAAAGCACAACAAAAATGTAGGCTTTTAGCATGATCTCCTTTTGGGCCGATAAGAATCCTGTTAAAATAGGGCTTGCCAACCTGTTTGGTCCTGTGGACACATTTGCAAACTGGAGAAATGCTCATCACAACCATACACATTATGACCAAGCACACACACCTCTATTTAAGAAAAAACAAGATTCATAACTGCACACGACATAATTAAGTGAATGTCTAGCTTGGCTGTTATTATTTATTAACTTTATATCCTGCCCTTCCTCCCAGAATGAGGCCAGGGATAAGACGATCTTTCAGATACCCTGGTGCCAAGCTGTATAGGGCTTTGTATACCAAAGAGACTGGAAAAGGGAGGGAAGAAGCCCCAAGATGCCAGGAGGAAAGGAACACAGATATTAAAGTTCCAATGGATTTATTGAAAAAATGTATATAGAAAAAATATGCCCAACGCATTTCGGCCACATAAATCTCGGCCTTCATCAGGGGGTGCCGAACGTAGAATCTGTATATAAAATCATCTAGTAGTCAAAATGTACAATTATAGCAAACAAGCTTGAATTCTGCACAATGAAGTAAATCAATGATGCATATTTTTTCTATATACATTTTTTCAATAAATCCATTTGGAATTTTAATATCTGCGTTCTTTCCTCCTGGCATCTTGGGGCTTCTCCCCTCCCTTTTCCCGTATCTTTAGATGCCAGCCACTTTAGATGCTAACCACCCTTTGTATACCAAAATCAGAACCTTTTCTAGCTTCAATCAGAGTAAAGTTAAAGAAGAACAAAGCAATCATAATGCCAAAATACAATTTAAATAACATCCCAGAAAAATATAAAGATCAAATAAGGAACAGGTTTGAGGCTTTAAACTTAGTTGACAGAGACATTATCAGGGAAGAATGCAAAAAGACAATACCTCTAGTTAAAAAGAGAGAAAGACCTCAATGGATGACTGACAAAACTCTTCAAATGGTTAAAGAGAGAAGGAAAGCAAAAGCAAAAGGAGATAGAAATACTGTCAGAACCCTAAATGCAACAATACAGCGACTAGTATGTAGGGACTAAGAGAACTATTACAATAGCAGAGCTTGGAAAAGTTACTTTTTTGAACTACAACTCCCATCAGCCCAATCCAGTGGCCATGCTGGCTGGGGCTGATGGGAGTTGTAGTTCAAAAAAGTAACTTTTCCAAGCTCTGTACAATAGTTATTGTATAGAAATAGAAGAGGACAACAAAAAGGGTAGAACAAGAGTCCTATTCCAAAGGATTAGAGAAATGAAAGTGAAATTTAAACCAAGAATAGGGATGCTGAATAATCAACAGGGAAATGCACTGACTAAGCAAGATGAAATAAAAGGAAGATGGAAGCAATACATTGAAGAACTCTATAAAAGAGATGCCAGGATGACAGATTCATTCACGGAGGAACCATATGATGAAGAACCAGAAACTCTAGAATGTGAGGTGAAAGCTGCTTTAAAATACTTGGAAGAAACAAATCACCAGGAACAGATGGCATACCAATAGAGTTTGTACAAGCTACTGGGACTGAATCTGTCCAAATTTTGACTAAAATCTGTCAACAAATATGGAAAACTAAACAATGGCCCACAGACTGGAAGCATTCAATATACATCCCAATTCCAAAGAAAGGGTATCCCAGGGAATGCAGTAATTATTGAACTATTGCCTTAATATCCCATGCAAGTAAAGTAATGCTCAAGATTCTACAACATAGGCTCTTGCCATATATGGAGCAAGAAATGCCAGATGTCCAAGCTGGATTTAGAAAGGGAAGAGGCACCAGAGATCATATCACAAACATACGCTGGATAATGGAACAGACCAAGGAATTTCAGAAGAAAATCACCCTGTGCTTTATAGATTACAGCAAAGCCTTTGACTGTGTAGATCATGAAAAACTATGGAATGCTTTAAAAGAAATGGGGGTGCCACAGCATCTGATTGTCCTGATGCTCAACCTATACTCTGCACAAGAGGCTACTGTCACCCTATATATTTAATCTATACACAGAACATATCATATGGAAATCGGGATTAGACCAAGATGAAGGAGGTGTGAAATTTGGAGGGAGAAATATCAATAATTTAAGATATGCAGATGATATCATACTACTAGCAGAAACCAGTAATGATTTAAAATGAATGCTGATGAAAGTTCAAGAGGAAAGCACAAAAGCAGGACTACAGCTGAATGTCAAAAAGACTAAAGTAATGACAACAGAAGATTTATGTAACTTTAAAGTTGACAATGAGGACATTGAACTTGTCAAGGATTATCAATACCTCGGCACAGTCATTAACCAAAATGGAGATAATAGTCAAGAAATCAGAAGGCGGCTAGGACTGGGGAGGGCAGCTGTGAGTGAACTAGAAAAGGTCTTCAAATGTAAAGATGTATCACTGAACACTAAAGTCAGGATCAGTCAGACCATGGTATTCCCGATCTCTATATATGAATGTGAAAGTAGAACAGTGAAAAAAGTGGATAAGAGAAAAATCAACTCATTTGAAATGTGGTGTTGGAGGAGAGCTTTGCGCATACCATGGACTGCAAAAAAGACAAATAATTGGGTGTTAGAACAAATTAAACCAGAACGATCACTAGAAGCTAAAAGATCATATTAACAGGCCTGGAATATTAACTCTTTTGTTGTTGGGGGAAAAAAAGAAACAGTTTGCCTCTAAGTTTGGGAACATTGGCTAATAATAGAAAAGGTTTTTTTTTTCAAGAATGACAACCAGGAAAGCAGCCAAAGTTTTAGAGCGAAGAGGTTCAACTGATACACAGGAAGGGATAGACATGTTCCAGAAAATTATGGAGGGGATTAATGATCTTAAACAAGAGATGAAACAAGAGATGAATTTAAAGATGAATTTCGCAATATGAAAAAGGATTTCAAAGATTTAAAAGATCATATCAAAACAGAAGTGGATGAGATTAAAAATACAATGGGGCAACTAACACAGGATGTAAAAAATGTTAAAGACAAGGTGCAAACCTTAGAGAATAGAACAGATATTTTAAATGTGGAATTGGAAAAAAAATTGGACTATATTGCTGTCATGGAACTTAGAGATAAAGAATATTGCTTGAGATTCAATGCAATTCCTGAGGAAACAGGTGAAGATATCAGAGAGAAAATTGTTAATGCCTTGGTAAAATCCTTGGACTGGGATGAAGATCGGATGGAATTTGAAATAGATAAAGTTTATAGAATTAATTCCAGATACGCAACAATGAAAAAAATCCCAAGAGATGTGCTTGTTTACTTTCTAAAAAAGAGGACCAGAGATATGGTTTTGCAACATCATTTTAACAATGTCTTCAAAATTGACGGTAAAGAAATACTGCTGATGAAGGAAATTCCTATTAGACTTCTACGTAAGAGAAAAGAATACACTTTCTTCACAGAAAAACTCAAACAATGTAAAATTCAATTTAGATGGGATGTTCCAGAGGGAGTGATTTTTACATTTAGACAACAGAAGTATCGATTGAATACTGTTCAAAAAGCAAGGGATTTCTTGAGAAAAGCTTCAAAAGACATGGAAGAAGATAAAATTAAAGATATGGATATAACTCATGGGAAACAAAGTCAACAGGAACAGGTAGAGGAAGAAAAGGATGATGATGAATTAAAGGGGGCAACAGGTACAGACTTTTCTAAAATACATGCTTAAAAATGGATTACAAATATCTAACTTGGAATATAAATGGAGCTAATACGTCGCAGAAGAGAAAGAAAGTATTTCATTATTTGAAAAAATTAAAATTGGATATAATTTGTTTACAAGAAACTCATATTAAGAAGAAAGATTCTAAATATTTGATCTAAAAATTTGGGTGAAGAATTTATTTTGGCAGGATCCAAAAAAAAAATGGTGTTGTTCTTTATATTAACTCACAATTGTCTCCTAAATTGATATTATTGGATGATAGTGGCAGATTTGTGGGAGTTGAAATTACCATACAGGGTACAAAAATTTTGATAGTGGGCATTTATGCCCCCAATGAAGATAAAACAAGGTTTTATACAGGACTTATGGAAAAATTATCAGAGTTTGCATATGATCATTGGTGTTTCATGGGTGATTGGAATGGGGTAATTTCACCAAAAATGGATAGACTTTCTGAGAAAAATATTAAAGAGACACAGGGCAAATTGCCGAAGATCTGCTTTGAATTGATGGAAAATTTAGAATTGGTGGATGCTTGGAGATATATAAATGACAATGCAAAGGAATTTACTTACTTTTCAGAAAGACATAAAACATTTTCGAGGATTGATATGATTTGGATGTCTAAAAATTTAGTGAAAGACATTTCCAAGATGGATGTATTACCAAAAACTTTTTCGGATCATAACCCTGTGATATTGACTTTAAAAAAAATATATCTTGGATTTAGATGGAGACTAAATGAATCTTTATTACAGAATGATAAAGTAGTGCAAGAATGTAAGAAGAAATTAAAAGAGTTTTTTGAACATAATTTATACAAAGGAACAGATGAAAATATTGTTTGGGATACAAGTAAAGCATTTATGAGGGGATATTTTATTAAATGTAATTCTGAACTAAAAAAGAAGAAACAACAGAAAATGCAATTAATTTTGGAAGAAATAAAACAGAAAGAGGAAGAATTGAAAAAGAATCCAACTAAAGTTTTCATAATAAATCAAATTAAAATGTTACAGAAACAAGTGTCAATGTTGACAGTTAGAGAAATTGAAAGGAAATTAAACTTTGCCAAACAAAGGACTTTTGAATTTGCAAATAAACCGGGGAAATGGTTAGCATATAAATTAAGAAAAGAATGACAAAAAAATCTCATTTTAAAGATACAAGAAGGAGAAGAGATGTTGACAGACAATGTAAAAATCCAAAAAGCTTTTCATCAATATTATTCAATGTTGTACAAATGTCAGGAAATTCCTTCTGAAAAAATAGAAGAGTATATATCTAAACAGAATTTGCCTAAAATCACAGATTTTCAGAGACAAGCTATTAATGGTCCTATTACGTTAAGAGAAATATCTGATGCAATAAGTAAAATTAAACTAGGAAAGGCACCAGGACCGGATGGATTATCGGCAGCGTATTACAAATGTTTGGAGGAGGAACTCTTGTTACCTTTACAACGTACAATGAATTTAATTTAGCAAGAGGGGAAGATACCGGATAGTTGGAAAAATGCTAATATAACATTAATACCGAAAGAGGAGCAGGACCTAACTAAAACAAAAAATTATCGGCCAATATCTTTATTGAATAATGACTATAAAATTTTTACAATGATTTTGGCAGAAAGAATGAAAATAATATTGCAACAATTTATTCAGGAAGATCAAGCGGGGTTTTTACCTAAAAGACAACTACGTGATAACGTCAGGAATGTTTTGAATGTGTTGGAATATCTAGAACAACGAAATGACATACAAGCAGCTTTGATTTTCTTGGATGCTGAGAAAGCATTTGATAATTTGAATTGGAAATTTATGTTTAAGGTTCTAGAGCAAATGGATTTTGGAGATAATTTTATAAAATGGATCAGATCGATTTATACAACACAGAAGGCACAGATAATTGTCAATGGGGATTTAATGGACTCATGTGAAATACAAAAGGGTACAAGACAGGGATGTCCACTGTCCCCTCTTTTATTTATTTTGGTTCTAGAAGTGCTGCTTAGAGACATAAGGCAAGACAAAAGGATTTTGGGAATAAAGATAAAAAAAGAGGAATATAAACTGAGAGCATTTGCTGATGACTCGATAATTGTATTAGAAAATCCCTTGGAAGGAATTAAAGTATTGATGGATAAACTAAAAGAATTTGGACCATTAGCAGGATTTAAGATCAACAACCAAAAAACAAAGATGTTGGTGAAAAAATTATCTTTAAGGGATCAAAAAGAGTTAATGGAGAAGACAGATTTTAAAATAGGAGAAAAGGTGAAATATTTAGGTATTATTATGACAAATAAAAATTCAAAGTTGTTTCATAATAATTATGAAAAATTATGGACAGAGATTAAGAAAGATTTGTTAAAATGGGATAAATTACAGTTGTCATTAATGGGTAGAATATCTGTAATAAAAATTAATGTATTGCCAAGAATGATGTTTCTATTTCAAACAATACCTGTCATATCCTCTGATTTACCTTTTAAACAATGGCAAAAAGATATTTCTAAATTTGTTTGGCAGGGGAAAAAACCAAGAGTTAAATTTAAATTATTACAAGACGCCAAAGAAAGAGGAGGACTGGGATTACCAAATTTGAGACTTTATTTTGCTGCTTGTTGCTTAGTCTGGATAAAAGAATGGATTGTATTGAGGAACAAAAGATTATTGGATTTGGAGGGTCACAACCTGAAGTGGGGATGGCATGGATATCTATGGTATGATAAAGTAAAAGTTAATGTGGATTTTAATAATCATTTTATAAGACGTCCTTTGTTGAAAATATGGAATAAATACAAAACAAGGTTTTTTTCGAAAATACCACTATGTGTTTCAAGTCAAGAAGCATTTTATAGAAGAGAAATGGCTGGAAAAGAGAAATGGTTACCTTACCAAGAACTATTAGAAAATGTGCATGGAGAATATATAATGAAAGAGAGAGAACAACTAATAAAGGAAGGATATAGTTCTCAATGGTTTGCCTATTTACAATTGTTAGAAAGATACAAAATGGATAAGAAAATGTATGGGTTTGAAATAAATAAATCTGATTTTGAAATAGGTTTGTGTACAAATGATGAATGTATAATTGCAAAAATGTATAAATTTTTATTGAAAATGGACATGGAAGAAGAACAAGTAAAAGAGTGTATGGTCAAGTGGGCAAAAATTTTGGTTATAATATACAAATGGATCAATGGGAAAATATGTGGAAAAAAGGTTTGAAATTTACATTATGCTATAATCTTAAAGAAAATTTTTATAAAATGATGTATCATTGGTACATGACTCCAGAAAAGTTGTCAAAAATGTATAGTAATGTTTCTAATGTATGTTGGAAATGTAAACAACAAGAAGGATCTTTTTATCATATGTGGTGGTTGTGTAAACAGGCAAAATTATTTTGGGCACAGATAGGTAGGATGATGCAAAAAATCTTAAAGATAAATATTCAGTCAAAGCCAGAATTTTTTTTATTGGGTTTTATGGATAAACAAAAGGAAAAGAAATATGGAAGAATAATATTATATATGATTACGGCAGCAAGATTATTATATGCACAAAAGTGGAAAATGGAATCAATACCAACAACGGAAGAATGCCTATTGAAATTAATGGACTTAGTAGAGATGGACAAATTGACATGCCTTCTCAGAGAAAAAACGACAGATACATTTCATAAGGAATGGAAGCCTCTTTTGGACTTTTTGTTGAAAGAAAAAAATGAAATGATGATAATGGGATTTGACGATTAATTAAGATAGACTATGGAAAAAAGTGAATTTCGTATGTTTTAGGGGACAGGTTTGATATATATTACATACTTATAGCTGATCTGTGACAAATCGGAAGTTAAGTTTTTATTTTTATTTTTGTTGTATTGTTTTTGTTGTTTGATTTGTTTTATGAAAATTTGAATAATAAAAATTATTACAAAAAAAACCTTGAAGCTAAAATGATGAAACTGAGGTTATCATACTTTGGACACATCATGAGAAGACATGATTCGCTAGAAAAGACAATAATGCTGGGAAAAACAGAAGGGAGTAGAAAAGGAAGTGATGGATTGATTCCATAAAGGAATCCACAGACCTGAACTTACAAGATCTGAACAGGGTGGTTCACAACAGATGCTATTGGAGGTCGCTGATTCATAGGGTCACCATAAGTTGTAGTCGACTTGAAGGCACATAACAATAACACAGCCCAAATGCAGTTACTCTTAGTATGGTAGCCAAGCAGGGAGACCTAGCAAAGGAAGTGATGGAGGGGGTGACACAGGCAGATAGGAGAAGGATGGGGGGAAAATCCTATCTGCTAGAAGGTGGTAAAGTTCAAAAGGTTTTAAATTCCTAAGCAGAATAAGTGCCTGACCTGCTTTGAGAGTGTGAATTCCTTCATTTAGGAAAAAACAGGCGTTGCCTTAACTCAGCAGCAAACAAGCCCAGAGAGAAAGAGAGAGAGTGTGTGTGGTAGGGAAGCCTATACACCCAGCGATTGTGTTGTGTAGATGATCTAAAAACAGCTGTGCTCTTCTTTAGGGCGTCTGAGTCAATTATGCAGGTCCCAATGAGTGTCAATTGCAAGCAAGCCTTTAATTAGTTGCTACTTCAAAAAGATAAATTGTGGAGAGTGAGAATTCTGTAATTGCAAAACAGACAGTGAATCTGATCACAGTCCTCCATCTACATCATGAAGCACTTTGGCAGCAACTAGGGATGGGTGAGAAATTCGATTCAGCTTACATTTCAAGAGGAATCTATCAAACATGCACTTTCCGACACAATGAGAACCAAAACACAGCCATCATAAGAACATAAGAACATAAGAAGAGCCTGCTGGATCAGGCCAGTGGCCCATCTAGTCCAGCATCCTGTTCTCACAGTGGCCAACCAGGTGCCTGGGGGAAGCCCGCAAGCAGGACCCGAGTGCAAGAACACTCTCCCCTCCTGAGGCTTACGGCAACTGGTTTTCAGAAGCATGCTGCCTCTGACTAGGGTGGCACAGCACAGCCATCATGGCTAGTAGCCATTGATAGCCCTGTCCTCCATGAATTTGTCTAATCTTCTTTTAAAGCCATCCAAGCTGGTGGCCATTACTGCATCTTGTGGAAGCAAATTCCATAGTTTAACTATGCGCCGAGTAAAGAAGTACTTCCTTTTGTCTGTCCTGAATCTTCCAACATTCAGCTTCTTTGAATGTCCACGAGTTCTAGTATTATGAGAGAGGGAGAAGAACTTTTCTCTATCCACTTTCTCAATGCCATGCATAATTTTATACACTTCTATCATGTCTCCTCTGACCCGCCTTTTCTCTAAACTAAAAAGCCCCAAATGCTGCAACCTTTCCTCGTAAGGGAGTCGCTCCATCCCCTTGATCATTCTGGTTGCCCTCTTCTGAACCTTTTCCAACTCTAGAATATCCTTTTTGAGATGAGGCGACCAGAACTGTACACAGTATTCCAAATGCGGCCGCACCATAGATTTATACAACGGCATTATGATATCGGCTGTTTTATTTTCAATACCTTTCCTAATTATCGCTAGCATGGAATTTGCCTTTTTCACAGCTGCCGCACACTGGGTCGACATTTTCATCGTGCTGTCCACTACAACCCCGAGGTCTCTCTCCTGGTCGGTCACCGCCAGTTCAGACCCCATGAGCGTATATGTGAAATTCAGATTTTTTGCATAATTTTACACTTGTTTATATTGAATTGCATTTGCCATTTTTCCGCCCATTCACTCAGTTTGGAGAGGTCTTTTTGGAGCTCTTCGCAATCCCTTTTTGTTTTAACAACCCTGAACAATTTAGTGTCGTCAGCAAACTTGGCCACTTCACTGCTCACTCCTAATTCTAGGTCATTAATGAACAAGTTGAAAAGTACAGGTCCCAATACCGATCCTTGAGGGACTCCACTTTCTACAGCCCTCCATTGGGAGAACTGTCCGTTTATTCCTACTCTCTGCTTTCTGCTTCTTAACCAATTCCTTATCCACAAGAGGACCTCTCCTCTTATTCCATGACTGCTAAGCTTCCTCAGAAGCCTTTGGTGATGTACCTTGTCAAACGCTTTTTGAAAGTCTAAGTACACTATGTCCACTGGATCACCTCTATCTATATGCTTGTTGACACTCTCAAAGAATTCTAATAGGTTACTGAGACAGGACTTTCCCTTGCAGAAGCCATGCTGGCTCTGCTTCAGCAAGGCTTGTTCTTCTATGTGCTTAGTTAATCTAGCTTTAATCATACTTTCTACCAGTTTTCCAGGGACAGAAGTTAAGCTAACTGGCCTGTAATTTCCGGGATCCCCTCTGGATCCCTTTTTGAAGATTGGAGTTACATTTGCCACTTTCCAGTCCTCAGGCACGGAGGAGGACCCGAGGGACAAGTTACATATTTTAGTTAGCAGATCAGCAATTTCACCTTTGAGTTCTTTGAGAACTCTCGGGTGGATGCCATCCGGGCCCGGTGATTTGTCAGTTTTTATATTGTCCATTAAGCTTAGAACTTCCTCTCTCGTTACCACTATTTGTCTTAGTTCCTCAGAATCCCTTCCTGCAAATATTAGTTCAGGTTCAGGGATCTGCCCTATATCTTCCACTGTGAAGACAGATGCAAAGAATTCATTTAGCTTCTCTGCAATCTCCTTATCGTTCTTTAGGACACCTTTGACTCCCTTATCATCCAAGGGTCCAATCGTCTCCCTAGATGGTCTCCTGCTTTGAATGTATTTATAGAATTTTTTGTTGTTGGTTTTTATGTTCTTAGCAATGTGCTCCTCAAATTCTTTTTTAGCATCCCTTATTGTCTTCTTGCATTTCTTTTGCCAGAGTTTGAAATTCGCACTTATCCAAATATCACATTGCAGTTCTCCAAGCAATGCTTACAAAAATGCATATGTTAGGGGAAAGTGTGCATAAATATCTTGCAAAAATCTGCAGTTTAATCATAACTGCCTACAAAAATGTATTTATTCGGAGAAATGTGCACTTTAATGCTGGCGAATTTGCATGAGGATTTTTTTTTAAAAAAAATCACAGATTGCTGTGGAAATGTGGAGAACTGAATTTAAGACTGGAAAAATGAGGAACTGAGAGACTAAAACTGACATATCCTGCTAACTCTAATAGCTGCAGGAGATAAATGGTTGGGCACTGAATTCAGTAATTCAAGCAATATCTCTGATGGTGGGAAAGGGCAATCAAACGGTGACAGTGATAGAGAAAGAGAAAGCAGTATTCAAGCCTGGCCAGATTATTCTATAATTTTATAAGGTTGTACCAAGAAAACCTAGTTTAGCTTGCTAAGATTGTTTGCCTTGAAGGCTTCTGGGACTGCATCTTGTGTCAGTCTGATGGGTAATTTCCAAGTTGCAGCCGGCCTGTGGGACAAAAGCCATGTCAGAGCTTGGAAGATTAGTTTTAAAAAGTAAATTACAGTTACAGTTACATGGCCCCCCAAAAGTAGTAATTACCATTACAATTACAATAGCTCTGAAAGTAACTGATTACTTTGCTTTTACTCAAAAGTAATTGCTACAATTACATTTTAGTTACTTTTTAAAAAAAAGATTGCCTACAGTGTGCTGGCCTTGGCTGCTGCACATCTAAGTAGCCTAAAACAACATTAAAAATAAGCACACACACACAGAGGATAGTAGGATATTTTTTTTATCCATAAGATTAACAGAATGGCATAACACCCCACCCCCAACAATGACGATACCCCAAAACACATATTTTTGTATATATATATTGCCTCCAGCTCTTTTCTCCTTCCACTCCTGTCAATTTTTAAACAATTGTTTTCTCCACCCCGTCTCGCTCTCCACCTCCTCCCTCGTCGCCTTCTAAGCACCCACAGAGCATGAAGGAAGAGCAATGCTGCACAAAAGCCCAATTTGAAGCACATGAATTTTATTCACAAATCAGAGCAGAAGACTTCCCCTGCTCCCCCCCAAGTAATGCACAAAAGTAATGCTGGAAACATTACAATTACACCTCAAAAGTAATGAAGTTACTACTCATTCTATTATCAGCAAAATGTAATGAAGTTACCCACTCGTTACTCAAAAAAGTAATAAATTACAAGTAATTCGTTACTTGTAACTAGTTACTTCCAAGCTCTGAGCCATGTTTACCAGCTTCTGAAGTTACTTGGCAGGGTAAGCTTTGGATAGGATCGCACTCCCTCTGAAAAAGCAGGTCCATAGTCTGGGGGTATTTCTGGATCCATCTTGGATGTACTTTAAATGCATTGTGTGGATCTACTTAATAAACTTTGCCTGCATGTAAATTGTTTTATTTAATATTTAAGAATGGAAATGAGCTATAAGGTTTACTGGGTGACCACGGGCTAATCACCATCTCTCAGACTAATCTGCCCCTCAGGATGAAAACAACAGAGGGGAACATGACCACCAAAGGAAGAAGGGCACACTTAAAATGTAGAGGAAGTAATACTGTACAACCATAGTGTGAAATCAGATACTTTTTGGGACATAATATGAAGAAATATTTATGTAAGCATGACTGTCAAAGATGTTTATAGTGCAATCCTATGTTTACGCAGAAGTAAGTCCCAATGTATAATAATAATAATAATAAAATTTTATTTTTGAGTCGCCTATCTGGCCGAATTAACGGCCACTCTAGGCGATGTACACCAACAGAATAAAATACAATATAAAACCATTACAAAACACACTCAATAATTAAACTAACCACCACTCTTATATTTAATCAACAACATTAAAAGCTAACCCACCCCAGAGCTCCCGTAGGCCTGCCTGAACAGCCAGGTCTTCAAGGCTCGGCAGAAACCTATCAAGGATGGGGCATGGCGAAGATCGAAAGGAAGGGAATTCCAGAGGGTGGGGGCTACAATCGAAAATGCCCTCTCTCTGGTCCGCACCAGCCTAGCTGTTTTAACTGGTGGGACCGAGAGAAGGTCTTGTGTGGCTGATCTTGTCAGGTGGCATGATTGGTGATGCTGGAGGCACTCCTTCAGATAAATGAGGCTTACTCAAACAGGGAAGTGTGCACAGAACTGCAACCTCAAGTGATAAGGAACTTCACTCACCCAACCCAAAATTCAGAATCATGCTACTTTAAGCTGTTTTGCAACTGTTTATACTTGTTTTTATGGTTATTGGATTTTAAAGAAATTTATTTCTTATTATGAGTGGCCTTGGTTTCCAGTCAGCAGCCTTACCTCACAGGAAAGACTCTATACATACACACACTGGAGATGTAAAAATACATACACCCCATATAATAGTTTATTGTCAAAACCAGTTGGTCATTGCAGAACATTTTTCAATAAAATAAAATAAAATCAGTATTAATTTTCTACATATTAAAAGCATTTATACCTAAATAAGCCTTGCCTAATTGCTTTAAAAATAGGATTGGAGGAAGAAAGATTTACAACACAAACACAAATCTTTGCTATGTTCACTCAAAAGTCCCATTAACTTACAGCACAACCCTAACCATGTGTACTCAAAAGTAAGTCCTATGAATTCAGTGGGGTTTACTCCGGGTATGTGAGATTAGCATTGCAGCTTTTCTCGCAGAAAAGTGAGTATTGGATAAGGATTAACAATTCATATTGGGAAGGTTTTCAAAACACTGCCCTCTTCAACAGCCCAGGAAATTTTAAAGTTGTTTGACTCCTGCACACAAGAGAGAAAAAGACTGAAAGCTATATACTTACTCAATTCATGAGATTTTCAGATAAGAAGGGGAAAAACAACAGTTTTCTGGATTTGAAATAAGGTCTAGTTACTGCCCTTGTCAATCACTTCCCTGACTTCACTTATTGGCTACAAACCTGAAAGGGCAGGGTTAGAGCACCCAACTACAAGCTCATTTAACAGAAGTTGTGAGGGAGCAGCTGACTGTTTGGTGTATATCTCGTGAACCAGACCACCTGGACACCTATTTTTTTTTAATGAAAGCTGATTGCCTACAGATTAAGGTAGTTCACCCAGAGACTCAGAGAGGACCTAAAAAATCTGGAGTAAAAAATCCAGAGATCTGGCAACCCTAGCTTTTAACAAAAGTTGCAGGGGGGGAGTCACTGACATTCTGGTGTATATCTCTTGAACCAGACCACCTAGAGTCTGGAGTTTAAGTTGATTCACCTGGAGACCCACAGAGGACCTCCAAAAACCAGAGTCTCTGGGTGAAACTAATGACCTAATGACCACTGTTATCCCTGCACTGGCAATCTCCAGGCTGGATTACTGTCATGCACTCTATGTGGGGCTGCCCTTGAGGTTGGTCCGGAAGCTGCAGCTGATACAAAATACAGCACTGCAGCTGCTCACTGGGGCAGGGTATTGGCAACATGTTACCCCACTGCTGAAAAAATTGCACTCGCTGCCCATTAGCTACCAGGCCAACATCAAGGTCCTAGTTTTGGTGTACAAAGCCCTACATAGCTTGGGACCAGGACATCTGAAAGGTCATCTTATCCCTTATATACCCAGTCAATCACTATGCTCTTCAGGTGAGGGCTACCTACAGATACCATCTTATCAGGAGTTCCATTCCACACAACATAGGAAGCAGACCCTTAGTGTAGTGGCAGCTATCTTTATGAATTCCCTCCCCTTAAATATTAGATAGGCACCATCTCTGTTATCTTTTCAGCACCTACTGAAGACCTTTCTCTTTCAACAAGCCTTTTAAGTAGAGACCTTGTCCCAGTCTGCTTCTGTGCTGGAATTGCTTTTTAAGATGTTTTTAAAGTTCTTTTTTAAAAGATGTTTTTTAAGATGTTTTCTTTTATCATGTTTTTAAGGATATTTTGTTTTATTATGTATTTAAAGTTATTATGTTTTAAAGCCAGTGTGGTGTAGTGGTTATGGTGTTGGACTGCAACCTGGGAGACCAGGGTTTGAATCCCCACACAGCCATGAAGCTCACTGGGTGACCTTGGGCCAGTCACTGCCTCTCAGCCTCAGAGGAAGGCAATGGTAAACCCCCTCTGAATACCACTTACCATGAAAACCCTATTCATAGGGTCACCATAAGTCGGGATCGACATGAAAGCAGTACATCATCATCAAAGTCTTTTGTTTTAAAGTGCTTTTAGTGTTTTTGTTTGCTGCTGTGGGCTCCTTCTGGGAAGAAGGGTGGGATATAAATTTAATAAATAAAATAAAATAAGCTCATTTCTTGCTCCTGTGCTGTCCTTGATAAGAGAGCTTCTCCAAGGCCATGGCTGTTCTTACTAATTGGTTCCACATGCCTATGCTGTGAGGTTTCCCTTGTAGGACCCAGGCCTAGAAGCACACACTGCTCAGGCTAACCTTCTGATTGGCTAGCGGCTGGCTCAGGCCTTGAAGGTTCCATCAGTTCTACCCCTTGATTGGTCCTACACCATCATGTCCAGAATATTCTGTTCAATTTCCAATTCTGATTGGCTTTAGGATCTGCTCACTACCAATATGCTGCTCCTATAAAAGTATTTTGAACTCCTTTATTCATTGCCCCCTCATTCCTGTCTTGACTCAAGTGTGCCAGGTGGTGGTCAAGTATTCTGGCTGTTCTGAAACGCTATTGGTTTGTTTAGAGAGATATAATTAAAGTTTATTATTTTATCTTAGGGTTATTTCTCAACTGTGTTTTTGTCATCTGATGTTTTATGCCTATCCTTTTTGTGTGAAACGGAGTAATGATTGTTATGCTATTCTTTTTATGTATTTTTTAATATTTTGATGCACTGTTATATTTTTCATCTGCACTTTAAACATATTCAGTACAGCTACCTCATATTGACCTTGATGTGTGTCAATAGTCTAAATCTAGCTCCTAGACTGCTTGTGGCTATAAAGCTACTGGGTAAGCTTTTGGATTTGAGGCTCCTGGAGCAAAGAGTGTGCCTTTTAGCTCTTGTTCCTTTGGAAGCCTAGGCAGGACCTCTAAGGAGGCTTGCGGTTTTCCTTTTTTTCCCTGGAAGGGGTGGTGGCAGCAGGCTACCTGACAGGGTTGTTCTGTGGCTTTTTGATTGGCTCTGGTCAGTGGCCATCTGGAGGGGGTGAACCAAGTTCAGGGGTCTTAAGGGTTAAGCTCCATGGCCTTGACAGGTTGTATAATCTTAGAAGGTGGCATGGTTATGAGGAGGTGTAGCTGTGACTTAGGGTTGCCAGGCTCAGGGCCTGAGAATGATTGTGTATCTTTAGGAGAAGAGAAAAGTCAGTCAAGTGCAGGTTTTCTTGCAATACTGTAACGGAAAAAACCACAAGGTGAAATTCTCTTTTCCCCCTGCACAACTTTTAAAGATAAAGAAGATCTCTTGGTTGCCAGGCCCAGCCTCCAAGAGGTCTTCTGTATCTTTAAAGGTTGTGCAGGGGAAAGGGAGAATTTCACCTTGTGGTTTTTCCCATTACAGTGTTGCAAGAAAACCTGCACTTGGCTGAATTTTCTCCGAAAGATACAGAATCATTCTCAGGCCCTGAGCCTGGCAACCCTACTGCTGAATCAACTGAGTCCCATTGACATCAGTGGTGTTTAAGCATCTAACTGTGCATGTCAGTTCCATTGATTTCAACTGGGCAAAGCATACAGAGCCAGACCCCTGTTACAACCAATGAAATGAAGTCCTAGAATTCTGTGCTCTGCTTCTCAACACGTGTACTGAACTATGGCATCTGTGGTTTGTCCATAGTAATAAGTGAGCTCCCTCTGGCTTAATTTGTTATGAGCTTCTTTTTTCTGGGGATAAACTGAGGGATTTCCCTGGAGTTCTTACAGAGAGCTCTGAAAGATCAAGACCAAGGGAGCTCTCAACAGCCCTTTTTGATCTGAGGACATCATCCATCACTGCTGTGTTCATCCAAGACCTAGCCTGTAAGTGATAAGGAAATAAGAACTGACAGTAGCAGATGCCATATCCTTAAATTACTAGATTCCCAGCAGTGGAGTCTCCAAGATACGATCAGAAATGTCAATTATCATATGAAAGTCAGGAGCCTGTAGTTCCCCAAGAGGAATTCAAAACTACGGCTTATAGGGTTCTAGGCAGCAACAGATCTTCAGACCAAGGCCTCCATTTCTTGAGGTTTTCTCTATGCCATTTTCCTCACTGTCATTGGATGGTGTCACACTGAGCTCATAGTGGTCAGAGGCAGTACGCTTCTGAAGACCAGTTGTTGGAAACCACAGGATGGGAGATGCTGTCTCTTTCAGGTCCTCTTTGTGGGCTTCCCATAGGCATCTGGTTGGCCACTGTGAGAACAGGCTGCTGGACTAGATGAGCTGCTGGCCTGATCCATCCAGCACTTCTTATGTTCTTTAAATGATTAGGAATGGGGAAGGAATCTATCATATCTGGACCCTGAAATGGACTCATCCACTTCGTATCTCACTTGATCTGTCCTATAGGAATGGAGCTCTGCTTCATAATCTGTAGCCCCATTGAATTACTTATGAGGTAGTTCAAGTGAAGGGTCTGCCTTTAATTTTTTTTCTTTCAACAAGTAATTGCTGCTTGGCATAGCAGGAAAGTGAGAGCAACCTGCTGCAGCTTCCTGTGAAAATAGGGCTGAAAAAGGCCTCCTGGAAGCCTCAGGACATGGTGATGCCCCCTTGCTCACACAGAGCATTGTATGTCAAAATGAGTCCCCTTGGACTCATGTCATGTTCAGCCCATAATGTGGCCGCATAAATTTATGTAGTGCTTGGAATTCATTTGCAATGTGTTTGCTATTTGGAACCTCCTCAGAAACAAGGCTCGGTGCCATCATTAATTGGCCATTGATCCATGCTTGTTACTGATGATGCATTGATTGCTTCTGAAGTCATGGGTACAGTGAGGAGATTGTGAACTACCTTTTACTGATGTTTAATTAATAGGCCAAAACGCTACCAACTCTTTGAAATCAAAACAAGAAAAATATAGTAGGAAGAAAAGATGATCTTGATCAAAGGCATTATTCATGAAGATACTTCAGGAAAGTTTTTTCCCTCTGGAAACTGTGTGATGGGGCTTAGGAACCTCAGGCCCTGGGGACAAATCTGGCCTCTCTGTCTGGCCCTCAGAACTCTCCACAGGCCTTACTGGCTCTACTGTGCATCCAACTTGAGTGATTTTGCCTGGCTGGATTGTGCCTTTGAACTCTTCATTACCTGAACAAAGAATGGAGAAAGGGGGTGTATGTGTGTCAAAACCTTTGTCTTTTGCATGGTTGGAATGTAGCCTACTGAGCAAAGGTTAAGAATTCCAGTCACTGGTCTGCCCACTTTTGCCCCTGTTCATGCCTGCCATTGGCATGCAGACCCTGGAAAAATTCCGTCCTGCTATTTTATCTCCTCATCTCTTTGTTTTGCAGCCTTGAGGTGGTCATGATCATGAATACTGTTGAATACTGTGGATCAAGGCAGTGTTTGCTGTTGTTTTTAGGTATCCTTTGTATTTGGGAACCTCCTTTTGATGAGCAGGGTGGCAGTTAACACCTACGGAGAGGAGTGGGTTGCCAGAAGCACATTATACCAGTGCATCTGCGTAGACCTAACTGGTAGGTGCTGAAAATGAGGTTCTTCAATTGCCCCAATGGGTGAGAGGGTGGTGATCAAACAGGACTTGGGTGAGCTTCCAAAACTAGAAAGATTCGTTTTAAAGGCATTAGCAGAAGGCCAGTGAACACATTGCAGCTTGTAAAAGATATGAGTGTAATGGCATCAAAGAGAAACCAACAGTATACTATACATGAATAAATCTAAGGGAAGGGAGAAGTAAAAAAACAGTATATGCAAATAATGATTATACCAAAATAGAACATGAATATATAAGTTAACTTTTAAACTTAACTTTACTCAGAAGAACAATATGCAAGATTAAAATTAATTGCAATTTAACTGTTACTGAATCCTACATTCGCCCATCTCAGTCTACCAGCCCTCTAATGAAAAGCTTTACTATATTCCAGCTAAATAATAACTAATCTTCAATATAAAGAAAAGATGAAAGAGAGAATATAATAGCAGGAATTCTTTTTTTTTTTTTTTTCAATAATTTTTATTCAGATTTTCATAAAACATACAAGACAAAATCATAAAACATTCAAAGACAAAAAACAAAATCAAAAATAGTTAAACAAAAAGAAAAAAAGAAAAAAAAAAACAAAAATAAAAAATAAAGAGTAAAATATTGACTTCCCATTTGTCAAAGATCAAATCAGTTATAAGTCTATAATATATAACAATCCTGTCTCTTAAGTCATATTATAAAATCACTTTCCTCCAGTAGTTATCTTACTTAATCATCAAATCTCATAAACATTACTTTATTCTTTCCACAAAAAGTCAAAGAGAGGTTTCAATTCTTTAAGAAATATATCTATCAATTTTTTTTTCCAGATAAGCATATCGATTAATCCATCTCATTACTAATTATGATAATCTTATTGTCATAACCATAGTCAAAATAAACATTTCAATTAATCCATCACATCAGAATCTGTTAGGTTCAATAATTTCAGTAGCCATTGTTCTATTATCTCTATTAGTTCCATTTTCCATCTTCCATCTTCAGTAGTCTTGTTAAGTCCAGTAATTTCAATATCCAATCTTCCATTATCAGTATTCCATAATAATCTTGCTGTCAAAGCCATAGTCATATAGTAAGAGTCTGATGGGGATTACCTCTATCCCAAATATTTTCTTGCCATCCATTCTGAATAGGTTGCTGAAATACTGCTGTAAAATCATATCTCTGTTCTTTTTTTTAAAATACACTGGGTCATCTCTTAAAAGTTTTTCCATTGTCACATGGCTGCAGTTAATTCCATAGATTTTCTCTATATTGGGCTCCATCACATCATTCCAGTCCAGAAGATTATCCATGCCATTGATAACTTTATCTCTAGAATCTTCATTCATTTCTTCAGAGATAACATTGAGTTCCAAACAATAGATTTTATTTCTAAAGTCCATAGACTCCAAATCTTGTTCCTGTTCCACGTTGGTTCCAATCTCCGGGATCTCCTCTCTCACAGGGACCCCTATTCCAGTCTCCAGGATCACCTCTCTCACAGGGACCCCTGTTCCAATCTCCGGGGTCTCCTCTCTCACAGGGACCCCTTCCAGGGTCACCTCTCTCACAGGGACCCTTATATCTTTAATCTCCTGCTTCATTTTACTCAATTCAATTTTCATTATCTCAATCTCATCCATTATTTTCTGAAACATAGTTATTTCCAGATTTTCAGCCACTTTCTTAATTGCCATTTTAAAAGAAAAATATAGGAAAACCACTTCTTATTTCAGCAACAATTGGGTTAATACTCCAAACTTGGTGACATCACAGTATAAACAGAGCAGACAGCCTTATCTCTCCAATAGTTAAGTAAACAAAATGCAGTTCCCAGGATCGAAACAATTAATGGCAATCGTCAAGAAACAGATTCGTCAAAATAAAATAGACCAAAAAGAGAGTAGTCTCAAAACAGTATAATATTTTTCAAAATAAAAATCTGGAATAGAAATCCCTCTTCTGTGTATATCTTTAGAATGCAAATCCAGGACAGCTTTTTGCAACAAAAACAGAGATAAGCTATTAATTAGTGCGTAGCAGAGAGAAGTTATGGCTCCCCAGTGAGATGTCAAAAACTGATCAATCTGGCAAATCTCTTTTAAACAGCAACAATTTAAGTCAAGTAAAAGAAAAATATAGAAAGAAGGGTGCTTGCCTGTTAGTGCGTTCTCTCTTAGAAGATAAGGTGAACGTTCGCTTTTCCAGATAGAGCTTGCTGTTAAAAATCCGTCCCACCTTCGTCGGCTGGACCTCGTCCCATAAATTAATGAGATCTGGTCGTCCCAACAAAAATAGGCTTTGAGGTTAATCTCTTCGTTTCTCCCTACCCGGGAGAAGTTTAATCAGTCAAAAAAAAAAGAAAAAACTGACTGATATATCTGAATAAGCTTCTTTTGAGGCAGGAGCCCGTCTCAAAAGCAGGCACAGGCTAAGTCACCCTTCCCGGAAGTCCATAATAGCAGGAATTCAAAGGAACCAGTTTCTGTGGGTTCAAGGAAGAGTTAAGAGTTGAATTCAGGATCCCGTGGGTAGGATCCAGATAAAGGGGAAAATGGAGAAAAATAAAATAGTCAAGTATGAATCTCACCTGGCAACAAGTAAAAATCAAAATATGTCCAAAGTTGCATATGTGTCAAAGTACCAGTCTCAAAGGACCTGCTCAAAGAAGAATTGCCACAAACAGCTTCAAAAGTGGAGAAGGCATAGGTTCAAAGCCAGAAATTCCTTGTTTAAAAATAAGTGGAAAAGGCTCCAAAGGCCTCAGAACAACTAAATATAAGAAACCTTAGAGATAAGCCAAAATAAAATTAGGCAAAGAAAAAGAAGTGAAGCTGACACTGAGGTGGTTTCCTTTTAATCCCTCTACACCTCCAAATTTTCTTGTCTTCTGATTTGCTCTTTTCTTTCACACACCCGTTTTTCATGAAAAATTGATTGTGTTGGCAAATTATGTCAGGTGCACATTCCTGTAAAATAGTGTTTTGTTTTATTTTATTTTAAATTAATGATTTTTTGGGGATTGGCATATTCTTGAGCCTTATCGGAACACAAGGAGCTTCATGAAGGTCACTCAGAGCCACTAACAAACTTCTGTCTTCTTTACCCTGGTAATGTTCTCAGTCTGACTAAAGCCTTGTCAAACCTTTTCTTCTCATGTTTCAGCACAAGGTCCAGGCAGACCAGAGCTTGGAAAAGTTACTTTTTTGAACTACAACTCCCATCAGCCCCAGCCAGCACCATGCTGGCTGGGGCTGATGGGAGTTGTAGTTCAAAAAAGTAACTTTTCCAAGCTCTGAATTGCAGACAGAGACATTTTTGCTCTTAAAGCAGACAGTTGGGTCTGCTTAAACCATGAACCAGAATTCTCTTGACCAAAGTTTACTTCCATTCCACACCTTAGTTTCTGGGGTGATCACCTTCCCTATATGCACACATTTGCCTCCAAACCTGACCTGAGTAACAGGTGCTGTTCTGACATAGAACACCTAAACATTGTTTTGGCCCTTCATATCTTCAAAAACAATGCCCCACTGTAGTCATTAAAATAAGCAAAAAGTGCACTCTTAAGTGAACAATTGTGCATGGATAATAAAAGCACAAACTAGACATATTCTCTGTGGTTGTTCTCAAGTTGTGGAACTTTTTTCTTGAGGTTCTCCAGATCATCTCCATTTTAGAGGCTAGCTGTGTCCCAGTATACACAAGGCTATTTCAGATTTTAGAAGTGCATGTTTTTATGTATCGGAAATATAATAGACGCAATCCAACACAATGTGGGATGCTTAAGTATGTTGCTTTCAACAGACCTCAACTCTGTGTCACTCAGAGTTGGAGCAGCCAACGTGTTATAAAAATTGTATACAGTCATCATCATCGTCATCATCACTGTATATTTCTAGAAGTGTCTTTTTTTTTTTAAAGGCATAGTACAAAAATAAAAATAAGTAGTTGTTGCCTATGGGGTAATAATATAAATGCATTTCCTAGATTAAGACAAAAGGAACTAGAAATGAATTGCATTAGCTAACCTGAAAATAAAAGAAGAAAGTGTGTGTGTGCGTGCGTGCGTGCGCATGGAGAATACTTGGAGGTAATAGGTTTAGATATGTTTCCTGTATTTGGGGTTTATGTACCCTGAACCTGCATGAATAAGGCAGAGTATAAATGTAAGCAGTAGCATGGTCAATAATGTGGCTGCATTCACACTGTATTCCAGTATTATTCCACTTGAAACAGCCATGGCTTCTCCCAAAGAATTCTGGGAAATGTAGTTTGTGAAGTGTGCTGAAAGTTGTTAGGAGACGCCCTATCCCCTCACAAAGCTACAATTCCCAAAGTTCCCAGGGCAGAGAGATTGATTGTTAAACCACACAGGGAACTGTAACTTTATGGGGGAAACAGGGGTCTCCTACCAACTCTCAACACCCTTCACAAACTACCCTTTCTCAGGATTCTTTGGGGGAAGCCATGACTGTTTGAAGTGGAATAATAGCGGAATAAATGTAAAGTGTGAATGTGGTTTGTGTTTGGTAGTATACAGCCATGAGAATGGCTGTATACTATAGCCAGCATGGATTTTTCACATTCCGCAATGTTAAATTGAAAATACCCCCCATGCCATTCTGATGCTTCCCATAAGATCATTTCAAAACAAAACCTTACACAATTTATAGTCCTAAACTCAGAAACGCTTGCTTAACAACACTCTCAATTTTCATGGCGATACACAAAAACAGTCAGAGAGAATAGAAAGTTCAAAGGCTAAAAAGAGAGAGAAAAATGCCAGAGCGCTTCTGGACTTTTTCTGTCAGAGTTCTCATAATCTGTTGAAATTCATTAATAATCAGCCATATTCACAGAGTACCTGAAATCCTGTTACTGACCTTGCCACATATTCTGACCTTCATCTTCTGCAGTTTAAAAGTTAAAAAAAATGCCTGGCTGATTTTTAATTAATTTAAGAAATTTTGCATTGAACTGAATGATAACGTTGGGCATGCTCAGTAAGAACCAACTGTCAGTGTTCTAAAAGACAGCCTAATCAGGCTTGGCTAATCAGGGGGCCACACCCACACCAAGCCTTTATTTCACTTGAGACAGTCATGGCTTCCCCCAGAGAATCCTGGGAAGTGTAATTTGTGAAGGGTGCTGAGAGGAGACTGCTATTCCGCTGACAGAGCTCCAGTGGCCAAAGTGGTTTAACAGTCAGCCACTCTGACTGAAGCTCTGTGAAGGGAACAGGGCATCTCCTAGCAACTCTCAGCACCCTTCACTAACTACACTTCCCAGGATTCTTTGAGAGAAGCCATGACTGTCCAAAGTGAAATAAAGGTCTGGTATGGATGTGGCCAGGGACAGCTTTGGTTTAAATTTGGGTGGGAGGCTACATTTGCCTGCTGTAGAATAAAAAGGCGTGGGGAAAAGCTGAAAAACAATGATACTGTCACAATGTTTTCCTTTTGGAATGGAAACGGGCTTCCCCTCTGCCCAGTGCCCACCCAACCAATCTCCTCCCCTCCCATTCCCCCTCCTCCTCCCTTCCCCCAGATCAGTGTTGGACTACGAGCTGGGAGACAAAGGTTCAAATCCCCACACAGCCCTGAAGCTGACTGGGTGATCTTGGGCCAGTCACTGCCTCTTAGTCTCAGAGGAAGGCAATGGTAAAACCAACTCTGAATACCATTTACCATGAAAATCCTATTCATAGGGTCACCATAAGTCAGGATCGACTTGAAGGCAGTCCATTTCCATTTTCAAATCCCACTGAACTCAAAAAGTATGCAAATGATCAAACCCACCTTCCCTTCTCACTCCTATCCCCTCCCTCTCACCCCTCCCCTCCCCCTCTAATCCCCCCCTCTCCCTCCAATCCCCACCTTCCCCTTCCCCTCTCCCTCCCCCATGGCCAGTTTTACCTAAGCATGGTTGCACAGGAGTAAATACATTGGACTCAATAAGCATGCAAATGATCAAACTTGCCCTCCTCTACCCCTTCCTTTGCCCCTCCCTCTCCAATCCCCTCCTTCACCATCCCCCTCCTTTCGCTCCCCTCTCCGCTCCCTTTCTCCTTCCCTCTCCTCTTCCCTCCCCCTGCTCCTCCCCCATGGTCAGTTTTACCTATTCTAACCATAATTACATAGGAGTAAATCTCGTTGAACTCAGTAAGCTTGTAAATGATCAGACCTGGCTTTCCCCTCCTTCCCCTCTCCTCACCCTTCCTCCTCCCCTCCCTTCTTCCTTTTTCCTCCTTCCCTGCCCACTCCAGCCGTCCTTCCCTCCCCCCGGTCAGTTTTACCTATCCTAAGGATGATTGCACGGGAGTAAATCCCACTGAACTCAATAAACATGCTCCCCTCCCCTCTTCCCCTCCACCCTCCCTCCCCTCCCTCCTCCTCATCCCCTCCCCATCCCTCTGTGGTCAGTTTCCCCTATCCTAAGAGTGATTGCAGGGGAGTAAATCCCACTGAACTCAAAAAGCATGTAAATGATCAATCCATTCTCAGCAAGCTTGCACAGGATCCCATTTCTTACCTCCCAGATTAAAAAGCAGAGAAATTCACTAATAGGTAATTTGTTACCAAATTCTTCCAAGCTACACAAGAAGTGGATTGGACTGTGAAAGACCAACCCAAATTGTGTTTGCATTTTGCCAAATTTGTAGGGCAGTATAATATTTCAGAGAGGAGTTCAGGTCTCCTGCTCCCCTGGTGCATTCACTATAGCTGCCCAATTTCTCTGCTTTTTAAAATTTGATAGAAATATCTGTGGGCTATAGGTATGTTCTTAAACCACAAGGTGTTTTTGCCTATTAGTGAATAATTATTTGAAGTCCCCCATCCCCAAAATGCTACAAGGTATTAGATGAGGTATTGTTCCTTGTATCTTTCTGCTGATTAGCCAGTAATGTTGTTTCATAACTGATAATAAACCAAGCTGAGCCTGACAATCTGAGATGATTATTATTAATAACTGAAGGACCTAATTACCAGACAACCTCTCCTGGGAGGAAATTCCTTTTAAACCCATAATATGGCAATCAATTATGCCCTGAGCATCTAAGCAAAATCTGGCAGCTGACCAAATGGAAAATATTAGCAGGTCTGTGCTGCCTTTCTGTCTCAAAGCATCTCTTCCTAAAGCCAAATATGCATATTACACGGACTCCCATGTATGTTTTCCTTGATGTAACAATTTTAATCAACCTCCTCTAGCGGTTGCAATCAGGATTCGAAAAAGAGGAGAGAAAGAATGATCCTTAACCTTGTCCTATACGTTTTTTGACCTCTCAAAGCTCGGCTTCTCAGTGTCTAATTTTTCTAATCTAAAGTTCAGTTCTCCACATTTTCACATCATTTTGCAATTATTATTATTTTGATAGCAACAACAATAATGTCCTCATAAAAATTTATCAGCATTTTAGTGTGAATTTCTAATATACACATTTTTGTATGCACTTTTGCGTAATAGGCATATATCATTCATTTTTGTATGTTTTTTCTCCAATATATACATTTTATGCACATTGTACTCTAGTATATATGTCTTGTATATGGTCTTCTTAACCCAAGGCACTGGCAGTATGGGGTCCCCCATGGTTCCATTTCGTACCCCATCCATTTAATATCTATATGAGATTGCTGGAGGGTGTCATCTGGGTATTTGGAGTGTGGTGTCATCAATATGGGGATGACACCCAGCTCTGTCTTTCCATTTTTTTTCTGAATCAGGAGAGGCTATGCAAGTGCTAGACTAGTGTCTGGAGGCACTGGTGGCCTGGATGAAGGTCAATAAAACTGACAAGATGAAACTGCTATGGGTAGATGGCTCTTGGGTCCAATAATTAGGGAGATGGCTTGTTCTGGATGAGGTTGCACTCCCTGTAGGAAGAGGCACATAGCTTGTAGGGACTCCTCCTGATTCTAAACTGTTGCTATGGGTCCAGGTGGCCTCAGTGGTCACCTCCACTCGCACCAGGGGCGCCGGCTTACAAGATCATCCTTGAATGGTTCGCTTCTTATTCCTCCAACAAAAGCAGTGAGATTGGGGAGGACACGGTCCAGAGCTTTTTCAGTAGTGGCTCCCTCACTTTGCCAACTGACCTCCGTCAGGCCCCTTCCTTTTTATGCTTTCATCGGGCCTTGAAAACCTGGCTCTTTAACCAGGCTTGGGAAGGGGGTTAGGGTGGCAGAGGGTAGTTCTGTGGGGATTTATTCAGTTTTTAAATTTTATACTGTTTGCTTTTTTAATTGTTTTTACATAGATTGTATTGTATTTTGTTGTACGTCGCCCAGAGTGGCAGATTAACCTCTGCCAGATGGGCGTCTAACAAATCTAATAAATAAATAAATAAATAAATAAATGCCTATGCTCAACTACAGCGGTTTTTACCAGATACAGCTGTGATGGAGAATTTTCTCCTATGGGATCTTTTCCTGGGGGTCCTTGAAGAAATTTGAGGACACAGGCTAGAAACAAAAAGGTAGGCTTTTATTCTTTACAAGCATATGCAGAGAGTCCGGAGAGGACTGCACTGAAGTACAGTTTGCAAGGATTTTTTATACAGCACTGAATACACATGTGACATTAGTTTACCAACCCATAAGTTCCTTCATGCATAACGTAACAGTTTCTCCTCTCTGCAATCTTTCCAAACCTATCAGAAAGCAATAGGTAATATATTTCTTATTCCAATAATCTGTCTGTCTTATTAATATCACCATTGTTCTGCTGTCCCTCAAGACTAATGCTCTTTCAGGCCAATTGAAAACAGTTGGTATTGTGAATGTGCCTTCAAGCAAACCGGTACAGTAGCGCCCCACTTATACGGCAGGTTAGGGAACAGACCCCCGCTGTAAAGCGAAAACCGCTGAAAAGCGGAACATTGATCAGCTGTAGTGCGGGGAGCTCCAGCTGACAGTGCTTGGCCCCTGAAGCTCCCTCCACAACAGCTGATCGATGTTCCGCTTTTCTGTGCATTGCTCTCTCTCCCCCCGCTCGCTCGCCCTCATTATGGTGGGGAGTAGTGCTCCCCTTCCGTGGTAGGCTCCCTGCCATGGATCACAGGGTGGGACCTGCCCGCCCACCTGCGCCTGCTCGCTCACTCTCCACTGCCTCCCTGGCTCATCCCCCCTTGTCCGCTCGCTCTCCCGACTGCCTGTTCGCACTCTCGCTTGTCCTCCGCCGCCTCCCTCACTCTTCCCCCTGCCCACTCACTCTCCCCCTGCCTGCTCGCTCACACGCTCACTTGCTCTCCGCCGCATCCCTTAACAATAAAATTGTGCCAGGCGCCCTTCTCGGACTCAGCAGCTTGTCCCCCTGCCCATCCAAGGATCTGTAAACCTCCCCCACGCTATGGGTCTTGAACTTCCCTTTCCCCCACAAGGATCTCTAAACCTATCCCCCACTGGTCTTCAAACCTCTACCACTTCCCCACAGGTCTCCAGACCTCCCCCTTCATCGGTCTCCAAACGTCCCCCGCCCCCTCCATGGGTCTCCAAATCAGTCCCTTCCCCATTTACCTTATGACCTTGCTATTCCTGCTGCTGCTGCTCACTCGCTTGCCCACCCGCTAGGCCCCAGCTCGGGCTGGGTAAGCTCCCCCGCCTCTCTTCTCGTCATCACTGGTACTGTTGCCTCCTCCTCCTCACCACCACTATCACAGCTAAGGTTTGCCTCTCCCTTGTCCTCCTTGCCTGTAAGTGTCATGCTACCTGTGCAGAAGCATTCACAGGTAGCATGATGCTTACCAAAATATACTATAGTAAGATAGGATAAGGTATCTGGCTGGGAGATTCCATTGTCCGTGTATCAGAAAGTCATATTATTAGCAGGTCATTGAGAATAAGCTTTGTGTTTATAGCTATAGGCAGCAGGCTACACGTGAAGCAGACCAAATTAACCCTTCACCACAAACTAAAGAAAGGATTTCCATCTCCCTGCCATTTCCTCCTATGCTAATGGCCACGGATCACATATTTTTGGAAATGAAATGACCAGAAGAAGGAATGCTTGGGAAGGGACTTTTAGTTAATGACGACTTCTGGAAATCTGTGAATACTGTGAACTTTCAACAGCATAAAAATGAAGGTTGCTTCCAGATCCCTTGTCATAATTAAATGTGAAGAGGGTCAGAGACCCTTGGGTCAATGTTCAGAGGCCCCTGGGCCATTGTTCAGAAGTTATATGATGAGCCGAGTATGTGACAAGATGGAAAGGAGGGGAAGGGAGGAGGAGTATAAACTGTGTGAAAGGTTGTCACGCAGAGGAGGGCTGGGATCTCTTCTCAATTGTCCCAGAGTGCAGGACACATAATAATGGGCTCAAGTTGCAGGAAGCCAGATTTCAACTGAACATCAGGAAAAACTTCCTAACTGTTAGAGCCATACGACAATGGAACCAATTACCTAGAGAGGTAGTGGTGGGCTCTCCAACACTGGAGGCATTCAAGAGGCAGCTGGACAGCCATCTGTCATGAATGCTTTGATTTGGATTCCTGCACTGAGCAGGGGGGTGGACTTGATGGCCTTATAGGCCCATTCCAACTCTACTATTCTATGATTCTATGAAACCACAAGATGTCCAAGCTTGCTTCAGCAGCCTGCTCTCAACTGTAACTAACTGCAAGCTTCCTGCAGAAAGAGAAAAACATGTTATTTGCTGGTAATGGTAATTTTCCTCTGTTCAGTGAAAAGAGAAAATTAAGCTTTGCTAAAGCTCATGTTAGAAACTATAAGAACTGGTAGTGATCCTATGAAGATTAGAACCCTCTATGCAGCTGCTGTGTTCTGCTGTTGATTGGAGGCTTCTTGCATGCATGTCTAATCGAATTATTCTTCAATAAAAAAGCTCTTGCTTGACCTGGTCTCCAAATTTCTTCAGTGAATTTCCGCCACAAATGGAAGTTCTCAACAGCACAATATTACCTAGCAATGTCCTTTCCCCCAACTTAGATCCTTAGATCTTTCTATAGTGTTTACTTGGAAGTAGGTTCCATTCAGCAAATACTCTTTCAGGAGTTAAGTTTCTTGTTTGCAGGTTCAAGGCATTTTATCGTTTCCAGTGGAGGGTGGCTCAGGAACTAGTGATAGTATGTTAATTGACCCTGCAAAAGTCTCTTTTAATAGCTGATTATTGTTTCTGTTCCTGCTGGAGACCTTAAAGAGAGGATGAATCCTGCCAAATTTCAGGATAGCTTTCAGCAAGGGTACCCTTTACAGTTTTGGGATGGTTAAAAAAGGATTCACTTAATCTCCCCTATTGCTTTGTGGACAACTTGTATGAAAATAGCATATTTCATAGAGGTTTTTCTAGATAAGAAGCCTGACAAATCCCATACAAATAGGTCCAGTTTTTTGGGGGGGCTAGGCAGATGATTTAAAGAAGATTTGGGGTTTTGGGGGGACTGGCTAAGGCCCCACCTGCACTATAAATTTAAAGCAGTTTCATACCACTTTAAACGGTCATGGTTTTCCTCACAGAATCCTGGGAGCTATATGATACAGATATGATATGGTTTTAAACATGTAGTGCAGATGGGGCCTAAAAGGAATTTCCTTCCTTCCTTATAGTATTGTGGATGATGATTTTGCTGTGAGAATGGCACTCACTGTAGAGTTGCCCTAGGAAAGTAAACTACAAAATTGTCAAGATGTTTGGGTCCAGGGGCTAGGGAGTTGAATTGCACAAAAAGTAAAAAAATAAAAACTGCCAAGCTGATTTGACATGAGTGGATGTGGGCCTGTGGCACAGAGGAAGAAAACATGACTATTCAACATTTTCCAAGGAAGTACCACTAGTAGAATTAGCAAAGAATGCAGAGCAGACCAGAACATGGTAGTATGCTACTTCAACAACCCTGCCCCGGGGCACTGTGATTGAAGAGCCCTGGTAAAATATTCCATCTGATTAGAAGCCGGACCTGTCAGTGACGAAAGTGCTCTCCCCTTCTCCCCACCCTGGCATTTTCCTTATATGGCAAGCTTGAGGATATTTCCATTTGGGATAACACACTGTCTGCACAGTATTTTTAAACATCTGAATCTTCAAATTGCCAGAAATCACTTTGGAAGGCTCTGTTTCAGTTTAAGGCAGTGGTCCGCAAACTTTTTTTCCCAATGTGTTCTGAGCCCGTGGTTCTGAAACTCACTTTGCCAGACAGTCAACTCAATCTGTCTCTTTTAATCAGAACTATTTTATTAAACCAGAAAACACAAAGGTATACAGGGACTTCAAAGAAAGCTTACAGTCTCTGGGGATGGTGATCTGAGGATGGTGATGATGATGAAGAAGGTTGATAGCAGGTAATTATATTGTAGGATTGTTGAAGAGGTAGATTCAATGGAGGAAAGATACCTTCTGAGAGAGACAGCTTCTGGAAGAGGCAATTCTGGCAGAAAAATAACTTCTGAGAGAGAGAGAGATAAAAAAGGAGTGTTGTCCTCTGGGGCTACTAGGCCTGCTGCTAGCTTCACTGATGACTGAAACAAACTGAGGCAGGTTTTGGAGGGGAAACTAACTAACCAATTAAAGAGAGGGGTGATATCACCTGACAGGAAGCTACTGTAAGGCTAAGGGAGCATAGAGACAGACCTAGAGTTCCATAACTCTAACCTAATAAATGCCTTGTTTAGCACAACAGAAGGAGTCTCTCTATATACAATTCTAAACCCTGCGGAGGCAGCACACAATGGACCACTTGAAAATTGCTGAAGGTCTTGGCCAACCACATAAAGATTTTTCTGCCTCTTGTAGCAATTGTATTTTTATTGGTTCTTTTATTTCTTGTATATGTTCTATGGAATTCAAATTGTAATACAATAAAATCCAATATAAGAAATCAAAGAAGCAATAAAAAATACAAGTAAAAATCAACATGAATATTTAATGTGATGGATTTGAGGTCTCCCATCTTCAACCACCACAGACCACCAGAATGAAGCTCCATGGACCACAGTTTGGGAATTCCTGCTTTAGGGTATTTGGATAGCCCAAACTGGGCTGAAAATGTCTGCTTTGAATATTGATTTGGGATTTCTCAAAATCTGATGCATATCCCTATAGTTCACCCCAGCTACCATCCCTGCAGGAATAGAAGCTGCCAATAGGGGGCAATGGAGAGGCTGTTCATCACTAATTCCCCAGCCATGTTCCACAGGAACAATAAAATGGGCTCAACGTGCACACAAGAAGCTTTTGAAATAGAGGCAAAGCCTTGATGCTGCTTCATCAGGACATGATGATCAGGCTAATATGGCAATTGCATTGATTTTTTTAAATCACCACAAATCACATCTGGAAAAACATGACTAAAAATACACAAAATGCTAGAACAAAATGCTTTCTCATTGATGTCTAGAATCTCAGTGAAAAGTGATTGGAGAAAGGATGGCAATTCCAGAGAAAAGAGCTAAGGTGGAAACAAGTGAAGTTTCAAAAAGAGTGAGTCCAAAACATTGTGAAGCAGCAAACAGCAAGTTAAGGACACAGGTTTGTATTCAACTAAGTCCTACTCACAGAAGAATGATGAATAAGTAAATCATCATCGCCATCATCATCTTGTTGTCCAACAGCTTGGTTACAAGGCTCTCCACGCTCCACTGGCTGACATTCTGTGGTCTCAAGTGTTCAGCTACTCAGTGCAAATGTGTCAGTAATGTCATTGCTGGCAAATCATTGTCCATCAATCCAACGTCCCACATGACAAAGTGGCTCAGGACACTAATAACCCTCCTAAAAGGCGTGTTGCTGCTGAAATGGACAGTTCATTTCAATTAGCCAGAGTGAATCTGAACTTCTTTAAACAGTCACATTTGGACCCTAGAAGAAATGTTCCCCCTCTTTTTAAGAAGTCACCTCTGCAAATGCAAGCACAAAAAAACTTAATTTTCAAATGCAAACAAGATAAGCTGTCAGGTTGCCAACACGACTATCTAATTTGTTGACACAGAGATTGCAGGCAAAATTCATATTTAGTCCCATACACCTGCACTTGTTTGCCATCTGATCAAAATTTTCAGTACAGCAACCTCACTGGCAGAGAAAATTGCTTTGTGTTCTGCCAAAGTTTTCACTGATAATTTGGAGCATTACAGTGCTTAGATTTTCTGATGCTTATATGAGTTTCAAGCACCCATTGGAGCAATGATTTCTCATCTCTCAAATCTCTTAACCCTTTCCCCTCCAGCTATGCATGGATTCTTTCCAGTATGTCAAAGGTAACAGCTTTCAGGAAGACACAGCAGTGAATGGGTGTATTTTTCCCCTGTTATTTAATTCACAGAGAAAACAGCATTGATTTACTAAGGAAAACAACAGTATATTTTCATCTGATTAGAAAATATAAATTCTGGCATTCAGCAGAATGATCAAGTAGCAATCCCAGCACTCCTTTGGTATCTTTACATCAAAATAAATAAATTCCCCAGGAAAGGTAGTTCCTTTCTCCATGCCACGGACTGAAGTCTTGGCTCACTCATTATTTTCCTGAATCCCATCCATTTATCATCACATTTCTTCTTTTTGTTTTAGAAAAACACAAATTAAAAGCATTTCCAAATTAAATGTCAAGTAAAAATTGCATGGGAGACTATTTGGTAGTAAAGCAAATTGCAAACATAAATGCATATCTGAAGAAATACTCCTGTACGGAATGGTATTAATTTTCTATAGAGGGGATCCAGTGTTCATTTTCTTTTCTATGTTTCTTTCTTTGTTTCTTTCTTTTTAAAAGTATCGGTATGAATTGTTTTGTGGCTTAGTTCCAAATTTCAATTGAAGACATGCCACACTTTTTTGATATGAAGAGAGGGTTCATTCTAATGCACAAATAGAAAAATATAGGTTTGAAAAAACTTAGGAAGTATCTTTGCAATTAAAACAGGAGATGGGGAGAAAATAATAAACTAAAGCCTTTGCACCGAAGTAACAGATTTCTTGAGACTTGTTGTTATGTGCCTGCAAGTCGATTATGACTTATGGCAACCCTATGAATCAGTGACCTCCAAGAGCATCTGTCATGAACCACCCTGTTCAGATCTTGCAAGTTCAGGTGTGTGGCTTCCTTGATGGAATCAATCCATCTCTTGTTTGGCCTTCCTCTTTTTCTACTTCCTTCTGTTTTTCCCAGCATTATTGTCTTTTCTAGTGAATCATGTTTTCTCATGATGTGTCCAAAGTATGATAACCTCAGTTTCATCATTTTAGCTTCTAGTGATAGTTCTGGTTTAATTTGTTCTAACACCCAATTATTAGTCTTTTTCGCAGTCCATGGTATACGCAAAGCTCTCCTCCAACACCACATTTCAAATGAGTTGATTTTTCTCTTATCAGCTTTTTTCACTGTCCAACTTTCAAGATCCATACATAGGGATCGGGAATACCATGGTCTGAATGATCCTGAATTTAGTGTTCAGTGATACATCTTTGCATTTGAGGACCTTTTCTAGTTTTCTCATAGTTGCCCTCCCCAGTCCTAGCCTTCTTCTGATTTCTTGACTATTGTCTGGAATCAAATGATTAGAAGGGACCCCATGGACCACGTTGGCCTGAAGCTGGATGCCTTAACTGCAGTATCCCTAAAACAACAAAATCAGCCACAGACCCAGTCCCTCCCCCTCCTTTGTATTCACTACGCCTGGGCAGGACAACTACTCTTATCACTCACCGAAAGATAAGCTTAAAATATTCAGGCCAGATTGTTATGCCACTGCAGAAAGGCATTCATTGAGCCAAATAACTTGAGATGACTTTTAGACGAGAACCAAGATACATGTTGCTGTGCATGGCACCCCAACCCCTGAAGAGACAGTACCAAGAAAAAGCTCCTCCTCTGAATGACATACCTATTTTTGCCTGAAAAGCAACTTAGAAGGCATCCCCACACCTTGTCTGTATTCTCTGCCAAACAGATCACTTGGAGGAATTAACGCAAAGCTGTCTTCTGCAGCATGCACAAACTTTTGCTTCTTGTCAACTACGGAGTAGATAGCTACTTGTCCCAGAATCAACAGATAATCTCAAAAGTTGTGTCCCCCCCTAAAAAAAAGTCCTTGTTTAATTTGGAAAACAGCTAACAAGGCCCAGTTAGAAGGAAATAAAACTCTTCCTTGTGAATGTACCAGAGTCCTAGTTGGGCTAGAGTAGATCTAGAAATTTTCTCTCTGTTTACTCAGACCAACGTTCCCTGTAATGATCTGGTCAAGAGTACAAATGCAGTGGTATGGTCACCAAATAAGTTTGGTCCAAATGATCACTGGGAACATTTCATACTTGGAACTTTTAAAGAGGTTGGCGTGGCACATGGCCACTGGTGGGAGTGCTGGATTGGCTCCACTGGTATGCCTACTGTGCCCACCTCCTCCTTCTGGTAAGTAGCAGTGACACACCTGCTGGGAAGCTAGCATTGTGGCACCGCCCCATTGGGAGAGCTGCTTCTGATAAATGCAGATCATTCTTGTACATTCAGCTAATTGTGTGTGGTTATAATGACATTTGTATTGATATGTCCTGTTTAGTTATTTATTTTAGGACTGACTCTCAAAATTCATCTTGCTATTTGGTGGTGACATTATTATTTGTTGTTGGACGGTTGCAGTGAGGAAAGAGATTTCACCAAACTTTCTCTGGGGATGGGTAGAATTTTCCAGCAGCTGGAAAAAGAAAATGTCTCTGAAAATTCTTCTCTGGAGAAATATTTCTTTGGCTAATGCCAGATGAAACTGTATTTCTAATTCATACTGGTGGATGAGGGAAGCAATAAGCTAAGGCAGGAGGGCTGGCAGGTGTAAGACCCAAGCCCATTGCTTTCCTCAACAGTTTAAAATGATATTAAACAATATTAAAACTGGATCCACAGTTGCACTTACAATTCTCCACCTTATTCACAGCAAAGAAGGGTGTGTGAAAGAGAGATTTCACTGAACACTTTATAGGGGAACTTCAGTAGTTTTGGGGAACCCTAAAATGAACAGGCAGAATTATTCTCAGAGAACTTTTAAAATTCTCAGAGAATTTCTAAAAAAGAAAAAGAAAAAAGGTACATCTATACCCTACCCTTATTCCATTACAGAGCTCAAGGCAGTATACACAAGGTTCCTCCTAGTCAGTCTACTATCCAGGTACTGATCCAATCCCAACCTGGTTAGCTTCAGCAAGGTTGCTGCAGCATCATGTGCCTTCACACAGGCCAGGGATCAGTCAGGTCATGTGGTTTAAGTGAACCCTCTGACATTCATAAAGTATGAGTTGAAAGGGCAGCAGTGAAACAATACAATGCTGTGCATTGTCTGCTCAGAAGTAATCCCCATTAAGTTCAATGTGGCTTATTTCCAGGTAAGACTGCGGAGGACTGCAACCTAGAGATGATTTTATATCCCAAGGAAGGAATATTATTTCCAGACTTTATTTTGGGTTACAAAGCTAATGGGACAAATTGTTAGAGCACCAGTCTTCAAAGGATTCAGATGCAGATTGTCCCCACCCCCCAATGAGATAAGTTTTGTTTTTGTACACAGGCCATAATCTACAGGCCATTTATTCAAGATATGTTCCACTAAAGTTAACAAGATTTGCAGTAAGTGACCCATAGCTTCTGTCACTGAATATCAAGCCTTATAAAATCTGAACTCCTATTTGATTTTTCTCATAGCCCAAGAATCCCTTGAAGTAAATAATTTTCATAAGCACAGTAAATTTGTTTAGCTAACCCTAAACACATCATGTTTATGTCTTTTGAAGTGTGTTTTGTAACATAAGGAGCCTAAGGCAACCTTGCATCTGGGATAAATAAGCAGTTGAAAAATAGGCATTAATGTGAAGCAAAGTTGTAAAAAGTAGGAAGGAACCAAATCAGACCAGTGCCCCATCTAGTTCAGCATTGTTTACACTGACTGGCAGTGGCTCTTCAGGGTTTTAAAGAGGAGTATTTCCCAGCCCTACCTGGTGACACCACGGATTGAACTTGACACCTTTTGTGTGCAATGCCAATGCTCTACAGTTGAGTTACAGTCAACTAAGTAAGTCACCACAAATGGGAAAGATGTACATAAGCAAGTTTAGTAAAATGATTGCCTGACTTTCACTTTGAAGGCACTGATCAACCTGAGTGCTTTCAATCCTAATATAAGCCAAAATGATAAAAGAAAGACCAAATTGTATGTTGATGTCTTTTATCTGTTCAGGAAAATGACAATAATTCGACAGGCTTTCAGGCTTCACAGAGATCTGGTTAAAACCTAGTGCACATGAATTAGATCCTAACAGAACAATATTATTCTTATTCTGGGATTATGCTAGCAAAATGGCCACCATATCCAGGACATGCTCAGCCTAGGATGAAAGGAAAAACATAAAACAACAAAATCCCCCAATGGGTAAGAATGACACCCATATCCATAGTAGCTCTAGAAACACTGCCAGGAACTTTACCAGTGATGCCCACATGCTGCCAATATATGGAGTGAGACAATTAATCCATAACAGTGTGGACATGCTCTCTGCCCCTCCCCCACACCTTCTCTATTACAATGCACACAACATGCAAGTTGATGCCTCAGCATCCTCACTCCATCAGCCCCAGTGGTGCAGTCAGCAATATCCCCCACTACTGCCAGATCCCAGGCACCTCAGCAGACAAGGGTTCAATCCCCTTATATACTCCAAAACCAGTTTTATGAATGCAACATACATAGGGGAGAAAAAATGTGCAGAGGAGGCCCTGACATATTAAAAGGCTCTGAACTCAGGATTAATGAGACTGTAAGGGCCCAAAGTGTGTTGGGGGGGAGCTCTAGAGGCCAGGCTGGAAAGCCAGACCAGAAGATGGTGGTTTGGATACTCTTCCCTTAACCACCCTGATTAGGATACTCAAACATTTCCCCTAACTCTCTCTTTCCACGGAACCTGCCATTTTTGACCCATTCATAAGAGAAAATCCTCAGGCCAAGTGAAATGAATCATTGACCCCAAGTGAGGCAACAGTGCAGAGTGGGTGAAAAATCTCCCATCCTCTGGTTAATTTAGGAATAGGAATCATATATTCATACTCACTAATCCTTCATTGCTTAAAATCAGGTGCACAGCTAGTCCTTACTGACTCTTTTACCAATGCCAGGCAGTCATCCTCATGCTCCTATCTCTCTAAGGCAGTGTGGGGAACCTTTGGCTCTCCAGATATTGCTGAATTACAGCTTTCATCAGTCCCAGCAAGCATGGCCAATGGCCAGGGATGATGGGAGTTGTAGTTAAGCAACTTCTTGAGGACCAAATGTTCTCCACATTTGCTCTAAGCATTGGATACAAAATATCTCCATAAAACCTAATTTGGGGGAAGAGCCATATTTCAGTGGTAGCACATCTGATTTGCATATACAAGGATCCACATTCAATGCCTGACATCTCCAGGTAGGTCTATTTATTTATTTATTTATTTATTTAATTAAGCTTATATACCGCCCGACTAGCAACAGCTCTCTGGGCGGTGAACATTAAAAATACAATAAAAATAAAACAATACAGTATATCACAATACAAAACTGTACAAAAAACTGTACAGTCTAAAATCAAATTATAATAATTTAAAATTAACAGGAATTAAAATGCCTCAGAGAAGAGAAAGGTTTTAACCTGGCGCCGAAAAGATGATAGTGTCGGTGCCAGGCGCACCTCCTCAGGGAGACCATTCCATAGTTCGGGGGCCACCACTGAGAAGGCCCTAGATCTTGTCACCACTCTCCGGGCTTCCCTATGAGTCGGAACCCGGAGGAGGGCCTTCGTAGTAGACCGTAGTGTACGGGCCGGTTCATATCGGGAGAGGCGTTCCGACAGATATTGTGGTCCCGTGCCGTATAAGGCTTTATAGGTAAGTACCAACACTTTGAATCTGGCCTGGAAGCATATTGGAAGCCAGTGCAAACGGGCTAGCACAGGTGTTATATGCTCAGACCGCTTAGTTCTTGTTAGCAGTCTGGCCGCCGCATTTTGCACTAGCTGTAGCTTCCGAATCGTCTTCAAAGGTAGCCCTACGTAAAGCGCATTGCAGTAGTCCAGACGCGAGGTTACCATAGCATGTACCACTGGAAGAGATCCCCATCTGAAATCCTTGAGAGCTGCTGCCAGTCAGTGTAGACAATACTGAGCTAGATTGACCAATTGTCTGACAGTTTCCTATATTCCCCCTAATATGACCTGATGATATGCAGCGTTCCTCACTCTAATAGGTGAATTACTCATTATAAGGATTCCTACTTAAGCCTACATCTGTTGTACTTGTAGGTATGTTTAGTAGAAATTTCATCATTTCATAAATGATGTGCCATATATACTATCAGGAGCACGTTGCCCTTTACAATTAAGCTTTCAAGAACCTTAGCTGAAAAGAGAGACAAGCAAGATACCATATAAACGATAAGATCATCTTCCTCACCTTTGGTTATAAAAGACTCCTGATTGCTTCGTTTCACTATTCTTTTATATGTTGCATTGTTTGTGATTTGAGTGGTTCAGAATATTTTCCATTTTCAGTTTTAGATGCCAAGCTCTCTGTCTTCTTGTATGCCGATGTTATAGCTATGATTTCCACTACATTAATTGGGATGTGAAGGTTATTAGAAAGTCTGAGTATATTTTGTTCAAAGGTGCATCTATTTATCAATCATGCCAAAACAAAAGTGGTGTAGTTTGGGAGGAAGAAAAAACCCCATGTTTGGAAGTTGGATGATAAACCCATTGAACAACAACATAATTTCACATGCTTGGGACTTGGGTTTAATGCTCAACTTTCAGGGCAGCCACATTTGGATTCAGTCAAGTTGAAATCCTCCCGCAGCTGAGGTGTTTCGGAAGAAGATAGTCCCACAACGGCTGTATGGTGCAGAGCTTTGGGGGTATACAAATGTCTCTACTCTTGAGATAGTGCAGAATTCCTTCATGGGATCCCTGTTAGCTGTCCCTCAAAGTACACCTGTATTTATTTTGAGGGCAGAAACAGGGCTATATTCTATAAAATCCTGTGCTCTTGCTGCACTTGCCTTGTATTGGCTGAAGTTGGCTTGTATGAATGATTTGTGCCTGCCAAAGAAATGCTTTCTGGAACAACTGCTGGGTAAATTCTATTAAATCTACTCTGATTGCTTATGGGATCAACATGGAAGTTTTACCTACCTTCTCTTCTGCTAGAGTTAAACAGCTGTTCAAAGAAAGAACCCATCTTTATTGTAAATAAATGTTTACTCAGTTACTCAAATGTCATATTGTATTTGGTACCCACTATATAAAACAACATTTGGCATGGAGCAATACTTCACATTTCTGACACTGGCACCCCTGAGAAAATCATTCACAGCTTTATTACTTCAGACTATGCCCTCTGCTTTTCTGGATGGGAGGTTTTCTAACATTCCAACCCGACAAAGAGTTTGTATCTGTCAATCTGGTGAAGTTGAGGACAACCCAACAAAGAGTTTGTATCTGTCAATCTGGTGAAGTTGAGGACATTATACATTATTTACTAAGCTGTCCCCTATATAATTCCCCAAGTCAACCCAACAAAGAGTTTGTATCTGTCAATATGGTGAAGTTGAGGACATTATACATTATTTACTAAGTTGCCCCCTATATCATTCCCCAGGTTAAGGTTTCTTTCCTACATCCTTCGCTCCTTGTCAAACAGACCTCCCCTGGAGCAGATATGTGTTCTGCTAGCTGGCAATGATATATTTATAACTACTCAGGTGGCAAAATTTGCTCTAGCTGTGGGAAAATAAGAGCTATATACAAAAACACCTTGTGGGGCGAGTGGGATGTGCCCCAGCACTATTATGACTGCAGTATTTATACACTAAGACATGGGGTGGGTCAGGGTATCTTTTGCTCATGAGAGAAAATTTTATTTGAAATGTATTGTTCTTTTACTGTATGTTGTTGACTGTGTTTTGTTGAAATATGACTTGTATTTTAATATGTATTTTGTATTTTCCTTTTACATGTGTTTACTTGTGGTAACCTATGGCTCTGAGCAATAAAGATTCATTTCATTTCATTTTTCATATATATAAATCTGTTTGTTTGTCTACATGGGATATAGTGTGGTGTAGTGGTTAAGGTGTTGGACTACAACCTGGGAGACCAGGGTTCGAATCCCAACACAGCCATGAAATGGAAGGTAATGGTAAACCCCCTCTGAATACCGCTTACCATGAAAACCGTATTCATAGGGTCGCCATAAGTCGGAATCGACTTGAAGGCTGTCCATTTCCATTTTGTTGTCTACACTTTGTAAGTAGTATATCTACTGAGTATACTGACAATTTTGTAGCCTCCAGGCCACTGACATAAATGACGTTTCATCATACTTCAATTTGGCTTAATGGGGCAACGTTTGACTTGTGAAGCCACCTGTCCCACAACGGAGCTTTCATTTGCTTCTACACTGCTTTGTTTCCCACATTCTTGTTGACTAATGTCTCAGTCAAAGTCCACAGACAAGCAACAGACACTGCTTAGTCTCCAGATAATTACTACTAATTTTATCATTAAAACAATTTGTAGTGTTTCCTTTCTGGAAAAATAGTGGTGATTAGAAACTTATGAATTACATGTAATTGAGAAAGCGAAAGGAATTAGAATATCAAGATATAAAGAACCTCTGAAATATATATTTTCCCAATATATTCACCCAAACATCCCAGCTCATGTGATTTCTGTATGTTTTCTTCTCCATTACTCTTGATTAGTGAGATACTTGGGAATAAATAGAAGAGCTCTCATTTATAATTAGCCTGCCTGTCCTGTCTGATTAGTTCATTCATCTAGAATGGCACTGAATCTTGATGTCCTGGGAAAAGAAATGTGTTGATTGTTAATGCTACCAGAGGAGAAAACACACTTATGAATGTAAAAGCTTTGACTGAGTCCCAGACTATTGTGATTCTGATTCTGAAGGCTGATTCTGTTGCTGAGTGAACAGTGAAGCATTTGTGGCCATCAGTGGCTGAACATATGCTCCCAATGACAACACAGTAATAAATTACAAAGGTATTCTAATACAGAAGTATAAAATGCAAAGATAAAATACACCACATATCTCAAATAAGTTGCCAGATGCTTTTTGACTTGAGACAAGTCTTCTTCAGTGGCATCTATTCAGAAAGTTTCTCTTTGAGCATGGATTTAGATAAGGCAATACAAATGAACAGAGTTGCTGCTGTAAATATCATCTATGAAAAATACTTTACAATCCTTCCAGCAAGATACAAGGCCAAATGTTCTACTTATTTCTCGTTTTTGCTGCTATTCTGTACGCATATCCTTCCTATTCTATTCAGTGCTTGATGTCAAACACTCAGAAATCCTCAAGACACTGAAGAACATAGGAAGACCCTAATGGATCAGGCCAGAGGCCCATCTCGTCCAGCATTCTATTCTCACAGTGGCCAACAACATGGCTAGTAGCCACTGTTAGGAAAAATAAAGTGTCTAGCATCCCCAAAATGCAAGAAAAAGAGGTAAAAAGCCAGAATGCTGAAAAGGTATTTATTATGTACAAAAGTACTATTAAAAATATATGCCAATTTAAAAAAAAAATAATAGAAAAAGCTTAGGAAATGCTCTGTAGAAGCTCAAAGCCCAACGCATTTCAGCTTGTGCAACCAAGCCTTCATCAGGGGACACATTGATTTTTCATCAAAATATTGTAGCCAGCTCTTACTAATAGTTTTGTAACTTCTGTTAGCCTTTTCCTCCATGAATTTTTCTAATCCTTTAAATCCATCCAAGTTGGTGGCCATCACTGTCTCTTGTGGGAGCAGATTCCACTGTTTATCTATACACTGCATAAAAAAGTACTTTCTTTTGTCTGTGCTGAATCTTCCAACATTCAGTTTCATTGGATGTCCACAAGTTTTAGTGTTCTCTGAGTATTCATCTTTACTGCTGTAAAGGTGTAATGACAGCCTGCCTTTGCCCTCCAAGGGAAGAAAAGCTGGATGATTGGAGAGACCTCTTAAGCCTTCACCAGCAAGTAATGACACTCTGAAGCTGATGTTCTGTGTCCACATACCTGAGAATTAGCCACATTGAACACTAATTACCAGGTATACATTTCTAAGAATATATGTACCCTTTTGCTGCCAGCGAATGGGAGGGCGAGTAGATTACAAATAGGGATGAAGGAGAAATTCAATTCAGTTTGCATTTAAAGCCAAATCTAACAAATTTGTGCTTTCCAAAACAATATGAGAATCAAAACACTGCCATCCTTTGAAATTCGCACTTATCTGAATTTTGTGATGCAGTTCTCCAACCAAGCAATGTTTACAAAAATCCATATAGTAGGGAGAATAGTGCACAATATGAATATATTGGTGAAAATCCCCTGCAATAATGCATTAAACAAGGATAAATTGCTTGCAAAAATGTACATTAGTCAAAACTGCAAATAGAAATATATTTATTAGGAGAAATTTGCACTAGATTGCTGAAGAAAATCACAAATTTCTGCAGAAATGTGGAGAATTGAATTTAAGATTAGAAAATTGAGAAACTGAGAGAACCGAAATGACAGATCATTCCATCCCTAATTACAAGTCCAAGTGGGATGAAGAGAGGGTAGCAGGTGGAGGAGGCAGGGTGGGTGCAAGCAGAATCAAGGTTTGGGGCCTGCTCAATGTGGGTTTTAAACACCCTAGTTCTGGTTGTTGTACTTTGACCAGGTGTGTATGCATATCTTGAATGCTCACCCCATCCCTTGCTACATCACAACCACATCATCTGCTAGATGAGGCATCTTCCATCCCATTGGGTATTCATGCTCCCATGATTCCGGAACCCCCTGCCCTTGGCAGAGACCGGTATGTCTTCTCCCAAAGAGAGAGAGCGTGTGTGGCAAACTTGCCCCTGCTGAAAGTGGGAACAGCATTGTGGGTGGGCCTGGCACTTGTGGCCACAAATGCCCTTCCACACGTTCTTCTACAGATTGTTTGAACATCTGAATAAGGCTAATAATTCTCAAGTATGGTTCTAATAATCTATGTGGGTAGCCAACATGGTGTTCTCCAGATGTTTTGGACTACAACTCTCATCAGCCCCAGCCAGCATGGATAATGGTCAGGGATGATGAAAGATGTAGTCTACAGTATCAAGAGGGCACCATGTTGGTCACCTCTGATGTACAACATGATCATTGGCTACAATCAAACTACTGAATGTTTTTCATTTCGACAGAACTGGAAGGATCCTTTTTCATGCAACGATGCTGCAGTTTCTTGTATGCCTCATGAAATTCTTCATTATTGGGGTTCTCTGTCTTTGTTTCTATCTTTGGAGACATCAGGAAGGGCATTTTGTTTTCCTTGCCTTGATAATTATTAAAGCAAATATTAGCCCAGTTATAACATTCAAATTACAATTTCTGAATGCCTATGTGTAGTTATTAGAATTTCCTTATGTGATGCTTTCCTTATTTTTCTGGTATAAACACAAACTGAAGTTTTGTCTCCAAAAAAGAAAATAATTCCAAATACTTATTTCAATTAATTGTATGTTGAAGACAATCAAGAACAGAAATAATAATCAATAGCAATAAGGTTTAGGTTGACTAGTAGAAAGTATATTTTTAGGGAAGGTAGCATAGTGTGGTATCTTTTAGGTATGAGAAAAATCAATAAAAATAATCAAGTTCAGCAAGTCCTTAAGCGAGCTGAATTTGATGAGTTTTTCCATAATTACTTAGTTCCCCACTCTCAAGTAACAGGCAGCTATAGTACGTCAGACTTGAATGGGCTACAAGAAGTAAGTGCACTGCAATAGCTGAGTCTTTTTTCTCTCCTCATATTGTACATATAATAGAAAATCCAGTGGTGTTACAACACCTTCACCAATTTATAGAGGGTATGCCATAATTACAATATGATATTGAAGTATCATATTAAGGGCCTTATTCAACTAAATAATTGCACAAGCGGAATAACTTCCACTTACACAACTGGACTTCCTCTCCTCCCCCCCACATGTGCCCCATCCGATTCCCATATCTGCTCCAGGAACCCCCAGAACATATTTAGGGGTTGCACAGGAGGAGGAGAGGTGGGGAATGTTCCACTACACAAGGAGAAATCCTTGTGCTGACAGAATGTTTGCTTTAGTGCTACATTGAAAACAACTGTAAGGCTATAATCCTGAACACACTCAGGGTTAAACTGTATGTTACCCTTAATTAGATGTGAGCCCTATGCTGTTGTTTTTGGGACCACAGCATGTGGAGAGGCGACATTTATCCCTTCCTACCCAGTCTGTTCCCTCTGACCCAAGACCATAGGGTTAGTGAAGTATTTTCATTGCTCTTCCATTACTGATTTATTAATTAATGGGATTTCTCATGTATTACAAGGAAGCTACAGCTCCGCCCGTCCCTTTGTTCCACTGGAGATATATACTGTATATATGAAGATACACACACATATACATCATTTGCCTATTTTGGTGGGGCATCTGCAAGCCATTTGTGAAGAAATAACTTTGCAATAGTTCCCCAATTTCTGGGAAATCACTGGGAAAGAAAGAATCTTTTAAAAAATGAAACCTTTACTGATTATTTTATTTTTGTTTACACAATATCATGCAAAGAAATAAACTGCTAAAATATACTTTGTGTGCACACATTTAAAAAAAGTTTTAATGACAATTTCCAGTGTTATGCTGAGATCAGGTAGTTTGCACAATAACTTTAAAATCTGTTTCATTATCCCAAACCATTCATATTACTATGTTTGTTTTCACATGGATAGTCAATTCATTGTCTGATTTTATTGTCTGCCTACATTGATTCATCTAGCATTACTAGTGCTATACGGTAAATAAGAGCTGACACACTTCCTGACAATTTAAACAAGGAACAGGATTTTTAATTCAAGATTCTCCAAAGGAAAATTTACAGTACTCTAAAGGTGAGAGGTTCAATAGTTCAAGGAAAGAATTCACAATATCAGTAAACAAAATCCACACCCAACACCCGTTCCAAGTTTCTAATTCCCCTTCCAAGTTTCTAATTGCAGATCAGCAGTCTTCTGGTTGAAATAGATTTAACCTGGCATCTTACTGCTAATATCTGTATACCACAATGATGAAAGCAGAATCATATGCATATTAAGAAATATTAATGGAAGAAAATAACCTTAAAACCTTAGGTAATGTGTTCAGCAATAACCAAAGCCTTGTACAGGTGGTCATTCCATTTCAAAGGTGAAGCAGGCTGGCTCTGAGGCTTTGGAACTGCTTTGGAGCCTCAGGAGGGCTGCTAGGATGGTTTTCTTTTACTAAGACAGTGTAAACTCCCCATAAATGGAAAACGCCAGGCAGAAAGGAGAAAAAGGCAGAGGAGGGAGATGTAGTTCTGAGAGTGACAGTTCTAGCTTCTAATTAGGGAATGGCTTCACCAAGACTCCCCTTTTAGATCCAGTCACAATGCTTTGGAGAGCACGTAATCCATCCTAATCAACTTTGCTTTTTCTGTGACTTCAATGCAAAACTGAGGAGAAAACAAAATATTTAACATTAATATTAATTATATTTCTAATTCTCTGCCCTACCCGGTGCTTATCCTTTTGAAAGGATGCAAAATCCCACAATCAAGCCAACAAGGTGGGTTCTGGTGTGTTTTTTCTATGCATAGCCCTAAATTGTACCATGTGTGAATAATGTATGTGCTCATTTGTTTCCCTTCATCTTGAGACCTTTTTATATGTGCATTCTTTCTCAGAGTAGAGTTTTAATTAAAATAATGTTCTCAGCTAATCCGATGAGACAAATTTTAGGAATGAAAACTGCACGTCTACTTCTCCCTAGCTGATTCTGCCAGGAAGGCTTATTGAAAGTAATCAAATAAACTTGCAAGGAAACATTGACAAAACTCCACCGTTAAGATTCAAGAGGGGGTGGCTTTTTCTTTAGAGTTCTTTTATATATATATAACACACTGTAATGAAGGCATTGTAAAATGACCATTGAATCCTATTCAAGTTTCCATCCAGTGACTGATATGATTACTTCACACCATTCTAATACCCAGAGGGGACCTTTATCAGCCTGAGGGCTGCTCTCCTGCTAGGTTAACTTTTGGGCAATGATGGGAGGGGCCAGAGGCAGAATGTTGAGTGTTAATAGACTCACACATCCCTCTATTCTCCATCCAGGCAAGAGAGAAGCAGTTTCAGAATTCAAAGAGACATACTAGCCAGAGGAAAGCACTCCAGGAAAGTGGGTGTCACACAGGGCGAGAAAGAGGTGTGGGTGAGCAGATTCCTAAGGGCCAGATAGGAAGGCCTAGGGGGCTCTATTCAGCCCCCACTCCTGAGGTTCCCTGTTCATCCCTGCTCTAACACTCTGAGGTCAATAACACTGGGGAAATGATGGACCATTTAATCCTTCTGCATTCAGTCTCTGTCAGGTGGCAAGAGGTTGAACTGGGAGTCCTGCAGATCATGCACTGGATGTCTTCTTCATACATCGCCAGGCTTGATTGCTGGAGGAGAGAACTGCAGGCAGTTCTGACTGGGGCACAGGCAAGAATTCTCCTTACTTAGGGAACCACGGATTTAGGAGTAGCCAACACAACTAATGGCCGGGGAACCTGGCCTTGGTGGGTGGGCTCTCCTAGACTATCTACTGAACTACCCAATCAGCAGGAGAAACAAAAATAGTACAACATCATCTGTAAAGTTGCCAAAACTGACTTGTTTGGCCAGCAGTGCATGAATGTTCTTTTTCATTATTCACAAGAAAATGTGTAACATCAGTGAACCATTCAGAAAACACTCTCAATATGAGTGATTGTTATGCAGTCCTTGAGCCTGAGTGAGTGTTCTCAAGAATTCTGCGGAGCAAAGTCATTGTCACTAGGAACAAGCATGAACCTTCCTTTGCAATGGGCTAAAACTGGAGCTAGCAGATCTTTTCTTTCTTTCTTTCTTTCTTTCTTTCTTTCTTTCTTTCTTTCTTTCTTTCTTTCTTTCTTTCTTTCTTTCTTTCTTTCTTTCTTTTGATTTTCCTTTTTGCTATGGTTACAAAGCATCCTGATAGTTGCTCAGTTTGAAACTGTTTAAAGGGCTCTAGAGTTGTCAGACTATTCCAGATTTCCTGATTACGAAAACCAGGCTTTGAAATGCTCAAGTCATGCAAAGATGCTCACTAACAAGCATCTCCTGTGAGTAGGAAATTGAGTCTAGCAGCACTTAAGGCAAGCAGCCTTGGATAATGATGATTAGGGGTGAAAATACTCAAAACCAGAAAAGGGGGGGACACCTTTCCCCCCCCTTAGCAACATAAAAAGAGGAATCTGTACTCATCCTAAAACATTAGAGAAGAAAGTTGAGAGGAATAAAAAATGTAAAGGTGAATCAGTCTAGGTGTTAGTGGAATTTGAGTTTCCCATGGTTTTTATTTTTATGTATTTATTTAGAAAGATTTATGGACCACTGAAACATAAAACACTCTAAGTGGTGCACATAATAAAAAATATTGATAAACACAGCTGAACTCCATATATATACATATATGAAATAATACATGAATAAACACACACAAAATAATTATATGTTAAACAGCTAAAATCAGTAAAATGTTTTAAAATAAATATAAGATGTAGTTTTAAAGTTAAAAAATGAGAAACCACAGTTGTGCCTTGTGACTAGAATGAATGTCCAAATGTTATTTATGGAGATAAGACCTGGAATGTCACTTCTACTACCTGAACAGGTTTATATAACCAAAGATTCTGGAAATCTGAGGTACTGTACCAGCTTTCCACAACCTGATGCTCTCCAGATGCTTTGCACTACAGTTCCCATCAGTTCCAGCCAACATGGTCTATGGGTAGTCACAACCAACATTAATGGGAATATACTCTGCAGCTCACCAGACATTATCTAGAACAGGTATACATCCTTTCCCCCCCATCCAGACACACATTCTTCCCACCTGAGGCCCAAGCTGGAAACTGTTTGGAGCTCAGTAAATTCCCAGATGGAAGCTTGGGCTGAAGAGGATATGTGGCTCAGGAAACAGAAAGCACATCAGCCTCCCATTCTAACTGGGTGGGATGTTCCCTCCAAGAAGGAGGGAGGGGGAGAGAGGAGGCTTTCTTGGGCTCTGTGCTTGAACCATATAGTGGTCTGCCACAATAAACATTTTTAAGTAATGTCTGCCACATTTTCATACTTTTTTCAACTTAAGAGGAACAAATGCTTATAATTAAAACTGGATTCTTATCAATGCATATTAGTAATCAGATGTAGTGAGTTTCAGACAGTTATATGAAGCAAAGGCTTGTTTCTCTCTGCAATATTGCTAGAAATCTATTTGCAGATTGAACTTTGCAGCAGGAAAAACACACACCCCATAGCCCACATTTACTTTATAGTGGTGCTGCTGACCTTGGTGCTGAAAAATGAAGCTGTGGCCAGAAAAGGCTAAATTATTGAAGCAGGCTATGCTCATCTGACAATGCTACATATTTCCAAATAATTAAACCTAGAAGGCTTTTTAAAAGTTTCATTTGTACAGATAAATCAGATAATGTAGTAAAAACTCCTTATTCTGGTTTCCTTGAGCCGCATCATTTGTTTGAGACTAGAAGACATTAAATTGGGGATAAAATCATGTCTTTATAACATTTGTGTAATATATTCAGGGTCATGTTTTTGTTCTACATTGATTCTTTCCTCCTCTTGTGAGCAGGAGATCAGCCACTCACAGGTAACTATGGAAATCATGCACATGCTTTTTTCTGGGGGGGAAATGCACTGCCTTCAAGTCGATTCTGACTTATGGTGACCCTATGAATAGGGTTTCATGACAGCAGTATTCAAAGGGGGTTTACCATTGCCTTCCTCTGAGGCTGAGAGGCAATGACTGGCCCAAGGTCACCCAGTGAGCTTTATGGCTGTGTGGGGATTTAAATCCTGGTCTCCCAGGTCGTAGTCCAACACCTTATCCACTACACCACACTGGCTCTTTTCTGAGCATACTGAAAATCATATAGTTGGTTATGTATTAGGATACTCTGTTCATAGGGTTTTCGTGATAAGAGATATTCAGAGGTGGTTTACCATTACTTTCCTCTGAGTTTGGATGTATCTTAGTCTGGTGTTTCAGCTTTGACCATTCCGCCTTGGGTGCCCCTGCTAGGAGTCTAGCCTCTTGGTTGAGACTCCTGATGGCTTTGCTCTCAGCTTCTTCAACACACTCAACCCCCCTCACCACATTAAGGTGTGCATACGAAGAGGAGGAAGAGCTTTGTGTATACCATGGGCTGCAAAAAAGACCAATAACTGGGTGTTAGAACATATTAAACCAGAACTGTCACTAGAAGCTAAAATGATGAAACTGAGGTTATCATACTTTGGACACATAATAAGAAGACATAATTCATTAGAAAAGACAATAATGCTTGGAAAAACAGAAGGAGGTAGAAAAAGAGGAAGGCCAAACAAGAGATGGATTGATTCCATAAAGGAAGCCACAGACCTGAACTTACAAGATCTGAACAGGGTGGTTCATGACAGATGCTCTTGGAGGTCACTGATTCATAGGGTCGCCATAAGTCGTAGTTGACTGGGAGGCACATAACACAACAACAACATGTATTAGGAGAATGTATTAGGAGAATGGTATTGTGCACACATTTTTGTATAAATTTCTATACAATTCTATATCTATTCATTTCCAGAGCTTGGAAAAGTTACTTTTTTGAACTACAACTCCCATCAGCCCAATCCAGTGGCCATGCTGGCTGGGGCTGATGGGAGTTGCAGTTTAAAAAAGTAACTTTTCCAAGCTCTGTTCATTTCAAAACTAAACTTAATAACCACAGTCAATAACATATAATTAAAACTGTCCAAAATTACATTAACAAAGACGCAGTTAAAAGCTACCTAAATAAATTTAACTTAAATTCTTTTACTTTCTGCAGATAACCATCATAAGAACATAAGAACATAAGAAGAGCCTGCTGGATCAGGCCAGTGGCCCATCTAGTCCAGCATCCTGTTCTCACAGTGGCCAACCAGGTGCCTGGGGGAAGCCCGCAAGCAGGACCCGAGTGCAAGAACACTCTCCCCTCCTGAGGCTTCCGGCAACTGGTTTTCAGAAGCATGCTGCCTCTGACTAGGGTGGCACAGCACAGCCATCACGGCTAGTAGCCATTGATAGCCCTGTCCTCCATGAATTTGTCTAATCTTCTTTTAAAGCCGTCCAAGCTGGTGGCCATTACTGCATCTTGTGGGAGCAAATTCCATAGTTTAACTATGCGCCGAGTAAAGAAGTACTTCCTTTTGTCTGTCCTGAATCTTCCAACATTCAGCTTCTTTGAATGTCCACGAGTTCTAGTATTATGAGAGAGGGAGAAGAACTTTTCTCTATCCACTTTCTCAATGCCATGCATAATTTTATACACTTCCATCATGTCTCCTCTGACCCGCCTTTTCTCTAAACTAAAAAGCCCCAAATGCTGCAACCTTTCCTCGTAAGAGCTTTCAAATCCTATTGATTTCAATGGAATGGATTCAGCAAAGGAGTAATGGAACTTAAAAGTATTGAACTTTGAGAAAATTGTGTTCATGATTCTTTTTTAGAATTAATGTTATATTGCACTCAAGCTTTAAGTTATAGTTTCATTGGTGGTTTATGTTTTCAGCTGGTTTTCAAAGGACCATGCAGGTTTTGAGACAGAAATGGATTCCTGGGGCAGTATAAGTGATTATAATGATGATCTTTGATTAACCAGAGCCTCAGTCTTTAGTATTATCAAAGAAGGATTGCCTAACTTTTTTTTTACTGTGAGTCACATTATATACATACATACATACCTAAATACATACATATGGCATAATAAAAAGGGGAAATAAAAACAAAAACACATAGGAGCAGTCAAACCTTTTTTAAAAAAACCTTTTTAAAAAACTATTTAAAAACTTCAAAAAAACCTCTTGGAGAGCTTGAATGTGGCCCATTCAGCCACAGGTTAGCTGACCCTGATCTATATACTTCAGACTAGGTCTTTTGTTTTAATTGCCATGTGTCTTCATCTATCACAAGCTGTTTGTCAGACAGGCAAATGCTTCCAAATAAAATCCTAAAATACACAGTAAAAATATTAATGAGCTGAAACAAAAAGACGTTTGATTGATAGTGGTGTCAACTCCATCTCGGAAGACAGTAATCAAGAAACATTTTGAAAGAATGGATGTCACTAATCCCTTAGAGTATTGTTTCTTGCAAAACTAATTTACCTTGTATATAAAAGACCAAAGTAACATGAAATAGGACTGGGTTGGTTGGATTTTCATGATTAATTTTTTTAATGAAAAGAAATGCATCATCTGTAGACTTGTAAGATGGATATGCATAATAGACATTATACAGCAGCTTAGATGCTTGTGGAGGGGTGCCCAATTTGCTTCTAGGGGCAAAGCTCACTTTAAAGACGTTAAGGTCACTGTCTCATCGTTCCCATCGCTAGTGCATTTATAACATACTTTCCTGAAATTCTAACTTAATAAGCAATTATCAGATTGATCTGAAACATCTTATAGAAATATAAATTGCTGCACTAGGTGACATGTTTTCTGAAGCAAATGTCTGTAATGAATATGTCCTTGTGTTCTTGGTCATACTATATTTGAAAAATATTCATTGCTTTGTAATGTTATGCACCATGGTGTCCTTTTACAGGCCTATATTTAAAATCATGTGGTTGGTTATCTATTAGGAGATGTATTAGAAGAATGGTGTTGTGCACACATTTTTGTATAAATTCCTATGCAATTCTATATGTATTCATTTCAAAACTAAACTTAACTAAACGTAATTACCACAATCAATAGCACATAATTAAAATTGTTCAAAATTATATTAACAAAAAAGCAGTAAAAAGCTACCTAAATAAATTTAACTTAAATTCTTTTACTTCTTGCAGAGATCTTTGGTATAATTATGTTAATTAATTAATGCTAATCAGTGGTCAAACAAGGCAGCAGATCACCTTGGCCATTTGGATGATAACCTTATGCTTCCTTCAGGGTGGGCGGAGACTGTGAAACTGGAGGTGTTATAAACTTATCAACCAAATGACAAACATGATCTGCAGCCTTGCTTGCCATTAACTACCTTTTATTCATAGAATCATAGAATAGTAGAGTTGGAAGGGGCCTACAAGGCCATCGAGTCCAACCCCCTGCTCAATGCAGGAATCCAAATCAAAGCATTCCCGACAGATGGCTGTCCAGCTGCCTCTTGAATGCCTCCAGTGTCGGAGAGCCCACTACCTCTCTAGGTAATTGGTTCCATTGTCGTATGGCTCTAACAGTTAGGAAATTTTTCCTGATGTCCAGTTGAAATCTGGCTTCCTGCAACTTGAGCCCATTATTCCGTGTCCTGCACTCTGGGACAATTGAGAAGAGATCCCAGCCCTCCTCTATGTGACAACCTTTCATGTACTTGAAGAGTGATATCATATCTCCCCTCAGTCTTCTTATTAATTAAGGTTAAAAGAGAGTTCCTTTATCAGGACACCATATACAAAGCAAAGTATATTATTCAAATATAGCATACAGTAGAGCCAGTCTGAGTGTAAAGTATCTGCCAGAAGGCAGTTTATATCTGGACTAGAGATGGGCGAGGAATTTGATTCATTTCACATTTCAAGTTGAATCTATCAAATTTGCAATTTCTGAAACAATGAAAATGGGAACACAGCCATCCTTTGCAATTCACACTTATTTAAATTTTGCAGTGCAGTTCACCAACCAAACAATGCTTACAAAAATGCATATGTTAGGGGAAAGTGTACATTAAAATGAATATATGAGTGAAAATAACATGCAAAATGCATTATATGATGAGAAATGGCTTTCACAAATGGGTAGATTAGTTAAAACTACCTACAAAAATGTGTTCATCAGGAGAAATCCACACTAAAATGCTGGACAATTTTCATGAGAAATTTGAAAACAAAACAAAACACAGGTTGCTGCACAGCTGTTGTGGAGAGCTATATTTAAGATTGAAAAAATGAGAAATTGAAAGAATGCAGATTGGCAGATTCTTCCATCCCTAATTTGGATAGTTGGCAGGAAAGAGAAAGAGGTTTGCTGTAATGCTAGCCCACAGTTTAGCACTAAATGTAGAAGCTTGGGTTTACCTCTCTCGCTTCCACTCCCCTCCAGTGTGGCTGTAAAGAAGCAGCAGGAAGGGTCTGCTGTATTTCACTAGCTGTATTTCATCTTTACATATTAGGGGAAGGACTATAGCTCAGTAGGAGAGCACATGCTTTGTATTCAAAAGGTCCTACGTTCAGTCCCTGTCATCTCCAGGTAGGGCTGGTGAAAACTGTTGTGTGAAACCTCAGAGAGCAGCTGGTTGTTATATACTGAACTAGGTGGATCAATGGTATAAGGCTGCTTCCTATGATCCTGCAACCAAAAAGGGCAATTTTTTTGTTAGTTTAATTATTACCAAATCAAAAACAAAACAAAAGGGCAGGATCAAAACATGGTCTATGACCCCATTTTGTCCTTTTCAGACAAAACAATAAATAGCAGTTAGTGAAAATCAGGACGCGGATGCTTCCAGTTTCACAGCCTCACCAGAGGAGAGTGGGCAGCACACAAAGCACAGTTTAGTGTTATGCCAAGGTGGATTAGAGGAAGGGAAAACAGAAGAGGCAGCTTTAAGAGAACTGGTTGGCAGAAGGCACAATGGTGCTCTTGAAGTTTTGGACTGATCTTGCTGTGAGTCTGGAACAGATACGTGTTTTGTGCATTTATCTACAACAGTGAACATGCCATTTCCCCTCAGGATTGCTCTGCCTAGGATAGTGCAAGCACATCTAGAACAGGTTGAATTGATCTTCTTGTTCAGATGACCCAGCTGAATGCATCAGATTGCAGCCTTGGCCACTCTTCTCATCTGATATGGTTTTTTTATGGTACTGTAGAGATGTGCCAGGGTAAAATGTGGTAGTTAACCCTTTTAGAACCCTATACCTGTCACAACCCTTAGCACTGATATAAAATATAAAACTTTCCTTTTGACACATTTCAACTCTTTCCCATTGTAGCACAGTTTTGATGATCGGCATTCAGTGAATATTAATGAAGTAAATTATCTCTGAACTCTTCCAACTGTGCCAAAACAACAGGAACCAACATGCCTCATTAGACTCCCATTGAGCAGGAACGTTAAAGTGGCTTTTCTTTTAATTAAAACAAATTGGAGAGACTTTTAGATTTTCAAAACTTTCAGAATTCCTTAAAGCTCACACCTTTTGAAGTTAGATGGAATGTTGTTTAATAACATGAATGGACCCATTTCCATGATCTTGGACTCCATCCATATATATGGCCATAGGCCATCTCTAGGTCCATGGCATGACATATATGAAGGTTTCAATCCAATGCACACTTACCTGGGGGTAATTCCCATTGAACCCAGTGGAGCTTACCTTCTGAGTAGACATGTATTGGATTGCATCCTAACACAACCTGATACCATCTTCCTTGTTCATATTTCATGGACAGCGTACTTTGTCTGTGTAGAGCTGGCTTCTCCAAACCATGCCCTTCATCCTACACTGTTTCCTAGGCATATTCTGTTAGCGTGTATTTATGAGGTCTATAGCCAAGTACCAGTAATGTAGAGTAAATGCCAGTCACACACAGAAGCACTTCAAGTAAGAAGGACTTTTATTGGCAAGTAGCACCAACAGGTCCTATTAGTAGAGTTCAAACACTCACTAGCACAAGTCACCAACAAAGTTGCCAGCATACCGCTCCACATCAACACCTTTGTCTCCTTTTACACCCCCACACAGGCTGCTCTCTAGCTCTCGGCTTTATGGGCTAAAGTGTGAAAATGCGGAATGGACTATCGATTCTGGATCATCTCATTTTTTATGCAACAACAAAGCAATGTTTAGAGAGCTTAATGCCACTTCTGAACAAGTTTACTTAGCGGATGGAAAAACACGTGAGGTACTTGGGAGGGGTGTTATATATATACACTGTCTTAAAACGTTAGTCACAAACATATTATATGCTCCTACTATTCCATCAAATTTAATGTCAGTTTCTAAACTGAATGCAATGCAATATGATGTATTATTTTCTAATGGAGTGTGTGAAATAAGGAAACAAGGGAAAGTATTAGTAAAGGGATATCTAAAGAACTCACTTTACGTAATAGAGCAAATCCCTAAGGTGTCTGTTAATGTAACAAGAAACAAACCTAAACATGAAGGATGCATTCATGATTTTCATAAAAAACTGGGGCATACAAGTTACTCTACGCTGGAACTAATGCCTAAGCACAGCGCAGACATAAAGTTTAGACCCTGTAATACCTTTGTTGAGTGCACTGTATGTAAAGAAACCAAAGCAATAGCAACACCTATTAGCACTAAATGTGATTGGAAATCCAAAAGAGCATTCGAGTTACTCAGTATGGATTTAGCTGGTCCATTTAATAAATCTAAGGGAGGTGCAAAATATTATTTGGTGATTATAGATCATTTCACAAAGTTTAGTTTTGTGTACCTATTAAAATCGAAAAATGAAGCGGAAAGACACATAAAGCAATTTGTAAAATGGGTAGAAGCTAAGCACAATGTTAAGGTAGCGCAGCTTCATTCTGATAGAGGAGGTGAATTCCTTTCAGGATCATTTCAGAGATACCTTAAAGAAAGGGGCGTTAAGCATTCCTTAACGGCTCCAGGCTCACCACACCAGAACGGATCGGCGGAATGCCGTAACCGGAGCCTTCAGGATATGATGCGTGCTATGATGCATGGCTGTAATCTATCATCCGGGTTTTGGGGTGAAGCAATTATGTATGCGAATTATGTTTTAAATCGACTGTATTCAAGCCCCATAATGAAAACACCCTACGAAATGCTGTATGGTAAAAAGCCGAAACATGCACACATAAAAGAATTCGGCGCAACATGCTGGGCTCACGTGCAGGAGGCACGAGGTGAAGATGAATGTGAACCATGTAAATGGGTTAAAGGGAACATTCTGGGATGTGAAAGAGCAGCATACAGAGTGTGGGTAGCAGGCTCACATAGAGTAGTACTAAGCAGGAAAGTAAGTAACAAACCACTCAGAGATGGTGCATACAGAAAGGAAATTAATGTAACCACTGAACCCTTAAGTTCACAGGATGTCATAGTGATTTTTCATAATGGAACGCTGACACACAGTCATGATGCTAACCAGATGCAGCACGCACGCGTAAATGAATCTGAGTCTGATTCAGAAACAGAAACGGAGACAGACACAGAATAGCAATAATGAGGAAGAGAGTGTAGAACAAGCACAGAGTACAGAGCATGACAGAACGTTGATAAAATAAGAAACAGTTAATGTAAAGGTAGAAGGGGAAATGGAAAGCCAGACAGAAACAGAAACCGAGCCGAGTCAGTCAGAAACTGAGCCCCGAAGATCACAAAGGGCAACCCGGGGTAATCCACCTGACAGGTTTACGGTAGCTAAAGTAAATACCCAGACAACCGTAGAACCGGTACAGTCCGATGAAGAAGAGGATGATTGGACTGCGCAGGATTATAAACTGTGGTTCGCTATGTTAGACGGGGGGAGAAATTGGATGGATCATATGGATGAAAATGTACCTTGATTGATATACTGTATGTAACAATGCAACAGAAATGTATCTGGATCAAAATGTATGTTAAAAATGTAACAAACAAAAGAAGTTATTATGTAACAAAACCTGTATTTCCTTGTGAATCCAAAAGTGGGGGAATGTTACCAGTGAGTAAATGTTTTAGATCCTCCAGGAAAACAGGAGAGGAATGAGTTAACGGGAAGGCTGAGCGATTAACCTTGGCACGTTACAGACACAGCTGCGGGAGATTAGCTCTTCACACTTTAGCCCATAAAGCCGAGAGCTAGAGAGCAGCCTGTGTGGGGGTGTGTGCATGTTTCGGCTTTTTACCATACAGCATTTCGTAGGGTGTTTTCATTATGGGGCTTGAATACAGTCGATTTAAAACATAATTCGCATACATAATTGCTTCACCCCAAAACCCGGATGATAGATTACAGCCATGCATCATAGCACGCATCATATCCTGAAGGCTCCGGTTACGGCATTCTGCCGATCCGTTCTGGTGTGGTGAGCCTGGAGCCGTTAAGGAATGCTTAACGCCCCTTTCTTTAAGGTATCTCTGAAATGATCCTGAAAGGAATTCACCTCCTCTATCAGAATGAAGCTGCGCTACCTTAACATTGTGCTTAGCTTCTACCCATTTTACAAATTGCTTTATGTGTCTTTCCGCTTCATTTTTCGATTTTAATAGGTACACAAAACTAAACTTTGTGAAATGATCTATAATCACCAAATAATATTTTGCACCTCCCTTAGATTTATTAAATGGACCAGCTAAATCCATACTGAGTAACTCGAATGCTCTTTTGGATTTCCAATCACATTTAGTGCTAATAGGTGTTGCTATTGCTTTGGTTTCTTTACATACAGTGCACTCAACAAAGGTATTACAGGGTTTAAACTTTATGTCTGCACTGTGCTTAGGCATTAGTTCCAGCGTAGAGTAACTTGTATGCCCCAGTTTTTTATGAAAATCATGAATGCATCCTTCATGTTTAGGTTTGTTTCTTGTTACATTAACAGACACCTTAGGGATTTGCTCTATTACGTAAAGTGAGTTCTTTAGATATCCCTTTACTAATACTTTCCCTTGTTTCCTTATTTCACACACTCCATTAGAAAATAATACATCATATTGCATTGCATTCAGTTTAGAAACTGACATTAAATTTGATGGAATAGTAGGAGCATATAATATGTTTGTGACTAACGTTTTAAGACAGTGTATATATATAACACCCCTCCCAAGTACCTCACGTGTTTTTCCATCCGCTAAGTAAACTTGTTCAGAAGTGGCATTAAGCTCTCTAAACATTGCTTTGTTGTTGCATAAAAAATGAGATGATCCAGAATCGATAGTCCATTCCACATTTTCGTTCTCTCCTTCTTCTTTGTCTTTTGCTGTTACGACTCGTACAAACATAGTCTCTTTACCTCACTCGGCTTTTCTTTGTGACTTGCAGTCTTTGCGTAAATGTTTCTCAGAACCGCATCTGAAACATTTCTTTACCGATGTTTCTCTGGTGTCTTCTCTCCTCTGTGCTGTGCCTTTTGTGGAATGTTGCAAACTTTCTGTGCGACGTTCCGCCTCACGCAAAAGTTTATCAGAGACATAACTCATTGTGAGCTCGCATTCGGGCATAGCTTCCAACGTGCAAATGAGAGCATCGTAGGATTTATCCAATGAGGAAAGTAACACAAAAACTTGCTGTAAGTCCGAGTATTCCACATTTCTTTCTTGTAACTGTACAAACAAGCCTCGAATAGTTTGTATGTGTTCACGCATGCTTATTCCCTCTGTTAAATGCGTTTGGAATAGCTTTCTCACGAGTAGAACTTTACTTCCAGCTGTGGTTTTAATATGAGCGCTCCGCAGCTCCTCCCAGATCTCTCTTGCAGTTTCTGTTTCTCTTACGTACAGTAGCTGAGAGTCTTGTACACCAAGTATAATAGTAGCTCTAGCCTTCTGGTCTTGGCGTAGCCATTCCTCCATGGGGTTAGAAGGTGCATCTGCCTCAATGACGTTCCACAGGTCCTCTCGGATTAGCAGCATCTGCATCTTTATCCGCCAGCTTGTGTAATTCATGTCATTTAGACGCTCCAATGGCATACCTGAGGTGTAGGACATTGCCATATTGGTTTCTCCAGGTGTTTAGCTTGACCACGGTCGTCCTGCTGGTTTTTCCTTTCTTCCAGCGTGTTCTGGCTTACTGGTACTGTGGGTTAGCCCCCAAATTCTGGGCCCATAACCCTAAATGTTAGCGTGTATTTATGAGGTCTATAGCCAAGTACCAGTAATGTAGAGTAAATGCCAGTCACACACAGAAGCACTTCAAGTAAGAAGGACTTTTATTGGCAAGTAGCACCAACAGGTCCTATTAGTAGAGTTCAAACACTCACTAGCACAAGTCACCAACAAAGTTGCCAGCATACCGCTCCACATCAACACCTTTGTCTCCTTTTACACCCCCACACAGGCTGCTCTCTAGCTCTCGGCTTTATGGGCTAAAGTGTGAAGAGCTAATCTCCCGCAGCTGTGTCTGTAACATTTGCCAAGGTTAATCACTCAGCCTTCCCGTTAACTCATTCCTCTCCTGTTTTCCTGGAGGATCTAAAACATTTACTCACTGGTAACATATTCATTCATTTTGAAGTGTTTCTAAACCACTAATATTTTAAAAAATCTCACATGAGTATTCAAATATATAGTGTAAAAACAATAAAATAGAATCACAAAAACAGAAATATAAAAGGAATTATTTTTAAAAAGATAAAAAACCAGAGCCAGCAAAAACAGGAATCCAGAAATAACAGGGCCCAGTATTATGGGGCATGGAAAGCCTGGGCAAAAAGATATGTCATCATAAGACGTCTGCAGTAACTGACAGATGAAGACAGAGAGGAGAAAATTCCACAATGCAGGGGCAAAGGCAAAAAAGGCTCACTTTTGGGTCACCACCCTGCAGAGCTTGGAAAAGTTACTTTTTTGAACTACAACTCCCATCAGCCCCAACCAGCACAGTGCTGGCTGGGGCTGATGGGAGTTGTAGTTCAAAAAAAGTAACTTTTCCAAGCTCTGCCACCCTGTGATCTTCTGTAGGGTGTAATGCCTACCCACTGCCTGCAAGGGAAGAGGACCATCACCGCCCAGGGAGGGAGAGCCATCTGCCTGCTTTGCTGCTGCTGCTGCTTGGCCAACATCTCTGCTCTCTCCTTCTTGGGCTCCTGCTCTGCATGTGGGCACCTTGCAGGACCAGGCCCCAGGTACTCAGCCAGCTGTGCCTGATACTGTTCCACCTGTCCCTTCTCTGGAGGGGATATATAAGCCGGCTGGCTGAGGGGGCTTGGGAGACCCACTGCCTGCAAGGGAAGAGGACCATCACCGCCCAGGGAGGGAGAGCCATCTGCCTGCTTTGCTGGTTGGCCAACATTTCTGCTTTCTCCTTCTTAGGCTCCTGCTCTGCACGTGGGCACCTTGCAGGACCAGGCTCCAGGTACTCAGCCAGCTGTGCCTGATACTGTTCCACCTGTCCCTTCTCTGGAGGGGATATATAAGCCGGCTGGCTGAGGGGGCTTGGGAGATCCAGTGCCTGCAAGGGAAGAGGACCATCACTGCCCAGGGAGGGAGAGCCATCTGCCTGCTTTGCTGCTGCTGCTCGGCTGGCGTCTCTGCTCTCTCCTTCTTGGGCTCCTGCTCTGCACGTGGGCACCTTGCAGGACCAGGCCCCAGGTACTCAGCCAGCTGTGCCTGATACTGTTCCACCTGTCCCTTCTTTGGAGGGGATATATAAGCCGGCTGGCTGAGGGGGCTTGGGAGACCCACTGCCTGCAAGGGAAGAGGACCATCACCGCACAGGGAGGGAGAGCCATCTGCCTGCTTTGCTGCTGCTGCTTGGCCAACATTTCTGCTCTCTCCTTCTTGGGCTCCTGCTCTGCATGTGGGCACCTTGCAGGACCAGGCTCCAGGTGGCGCTTTTCCCGGGAAGAAGAACGGTTTGAGAGCTGCGTTGGTGCGCATGGAGCACGGGACTGTGGTTGTTGTGTAGACCTGAATGGAATGAGTGGATGTTTGTATGACTGTATGTTGTGAGTGTGTGTGTATTTTTATTTTATTTTATTTTTATTTTATTTTATTATGTGCCTGGGCGGGAGGATAGGGTATTGGGAGGGGGGACCAGAGGGGGCCCCTGTTAGCGTAGTGACGGGTAATGGGAGATATGGCGTTGTGAGGAGGACATGCCGGTTGAGGGGAACTCGGCCCAGACAATTGGTGGCTGTACCGTGTTCCAGTCCTCCCCACATCCACAGGATTGCTGGTAGTTCTATCAGCCATCTCTCGGATCTCCAGTTGCTGCTTCTTAATGCCAGATCGGTAAATAATAAAGCTTCCCTCATCCATGATTTAATTGTGGATGAGGCGGCCGATCTGGCGTTTATTACTGAGACATGGGTGAGCGATCTGGGAGGCATTAATCTCTCCCAGCTGTGCCCACCTGGGTACTCGGTTTAGCATCTGGGTAGATCCGAGGGTCGGGGAGGGGGAATCGCTGTGGTCTATAGAAGTTCCATCCCTCTCATTAGGCACCCTATCCAGGTAGCTAATGGTCTGGAGTGTCTCCATATTACGCTGGGTCAGCGAGACAAACTGGGAATACTGTTGGTGTACCGTCCACCCTGCTGCCCAACAGCCTCCCTAACTGAGCTGACGGAGGTGGTCTCGGGTTTGGTGTTGCGATCCCCCAAATTTATGGTATTGGGGGATCTCAACATTCATGCCGAGACCGCTTTGTCTGGGGCAGCTCAGGACTTCATGGCCTCCATGACAGCCATGGGGCTGTCTCAATTTGTTACTGGCCCTACGCATATTTCGGGGCACACTCTAGACTTAATTTTTGCTACTGGAGCAGGGGATGGTGATCTGGGAGTGAGGGATTTTACATCTATTCCTCTGTCATGGACAGATCATCGCCTATTGAGGTGTAGGCTCACAATGTTTTCTCCCCTCTGCAAGGGTGGAGGACCAATTAAGATGGTCCGCCCCCGGAGACTAATGAATCCTGAAGGTTTTCAGAAGGCTCTGGGGAGTTTTCCGGCTGATAAAACTGAGGCTCCTGTCGAAACCCTGGTCAATCTGTGGAATACGGAAATGACCCGGGCAGTTGACACGATCGCCCCGGTGCGCCCTCTCCTCTGCAGAGCTCAATTGGCTCCGTGGTTTACCCCGGAGCTAAGAGTGATGAAGCAAGAAAGGAGACGGCTTGAGTGCAAATGGAGACGAACTCCCGACGGCTGTGGTCTTGCACTTGTGAAGATCTCTACCAAGCTCTATGTGAAGGCGGTGAGGGCAGCGAAGAAGCAGTACTTTGCTGCCTCCATTCAGTCATCTTCTAACCGCCCAGCGGAACTTTATAAGGTTGTTCGGGGACTTTTACACTCTGGTCCTCAGAACGCAATAATACCATCAATAGCCCGCTGTAATGAGTTTGCGAGACACTTCCAAGATAAGATCACAAACATCCGCCGAGACCTTGACTCCAATATTGTAGCAGTTGAGCCTAATGAGGTGTCCGGAGCACAGTCCTGTCCTGTTTTATTGGATGAATTTCAGTTGGTTCAGCTCGAGGACGTGGACAAGGTGCTTGGACAGGTGCGGGCGACCACTTCTGCTCTGGATCCTTGCCCCTCATGGCTAATAAAAGCTAGCAGGAATGGAACAGCCAGATGGGCCAAGGAGGTGATCAATGCCTCTTTACGAGAGGGAGTGGTACCACTCTGCCTGAAACAGGCGGTGGTGAGACCGCTCCTAAAGAAACCCTCCTTGGACCCTGAAAATCTTGACAACTATAGACCGGTAGCAAATGTTCCGTTCCTGGGCAAGGTTTTAGAGCGTGTGGTCGCTCACCAGCTCCAGGCTCTCTTGGATGAAACTGATTATCTGGATCCATGTCAATCGGGCTTTCGGCCAGGGTTTGGTACAGAAACAGCCTTGGTCGCCCTGTATGATGACCTCTGTCGGGAGAAAGACAGAGGGAGTGTAACTCTGTTGGTTCTCCTTGATCTCTCAGCGGCTTTTGATACCATCGACCATGGTATCCTTCTGGGACGTCTTGCGGACTTAGGAGTTGGAGGCACTGCTTGGCGGTGGCTGTGCTCCTACCTCAAGAATCGTCTCCAGAAGTTGGTGCTTGGGGAGCATTACTCGAGTCCCTGGATACTCCAATATGGGGTCCCACAGGGTTCAGTTCTGTCCCCCATGCTCTTTAATATCTATATGAAGCCACTGGGCGAGGTCATTAGGAGATCTGGAGTGCGTTTCCAGCAATATGCTGATGATACGCAGCTCTACTTCTCCTTTTCATCTTCTTCAGGTGAGGCTGCTAATGTACTAAACCATTGCCTGGCCGCGATAATGGACTGGATGAGAGCTAATAAACTGAGACTCAATCCTGACAAGACTGAGATGCTGTTGGTGGGGGGGCTCTCTGCCCAGATGGTTGATGTCCGACCTGCCCTAGATGGGGTTACACTCCCCCTAAAGGAGCAGGTCCGTAGTTTGGGGGTCTTATTAGATCCGCTCCTGTCACTGGAGGCTCAAGTAGCCTCGGTGGCACGGAATGCGTTCTACCAGCTTCGGCTGGTAGCCCAACTACGACCCTATCTGGATAGGGAGAACCTTGCCACAGTTATCCATGCTCTGGTAACCTCTAGATTGGACTACTGTAATGCACTCTACGTAGGGTTACCTCTGAAGACGGTTCGGAAACTTCAGCTGGTGCAGAATGCTGCGGCCAGAGTTCTTACTGGGACAAAAAAAATTGATCATATAACACCTGTCCTGGCCCAGCTGCACTGGCTACCAATATGTTTCCGGGCCAGATTCAAAGTGTTGGTTCTTACCTATAAAGCCCTTAACGGCATCGGACCGCAATACCTGGTGGAACGCCTCTCCCGCTATGTACCTACCCGGTCGCTGCGCTCGACGTCGAAGGCCCTTCTCCGTGTCCCAACGCATAGGGAGGCACGGAGAACGATAACTAGAGCTAGGGCCTTCTCAGTGGTGGCCCCCGAACTATGGAACGCCCTCCCTGATGAGATACGCCTGGCGCCTTCTTTGTTATCTTTTCGGCGCCAGGTAAAGACCTACCTCTTCGCCCAGGCATTTTAAAAATTTTAAAATTTGAATTTAAAATTGAAAATTTTTAATTATGTTTTATTGTGTATCTACATCCACTTGTATTTTAACCTGTTTTATTATGCTGTACACCGCCCTGGGAGCTTATTGCTATAGGGCGGTCTAAAAATGTAATAAAATAAATAAATAAATAAATAAAATGCCATGAGCAGAATTTCTCCAGATGATCAAAGTGATCTTACAGGTCTCTACAAGGACTGGCAGTCTTTCAGGTAACTTGGTCCCTAATTGTTCAAAGATTTATATGTTCATAACAAGACCTGGAACATGGTCCAGTAGCTGATTGGCTGCCCTTGGCTACAGTGTTCCTGGAGATAATTGTTCCTTAGTTCTGCTCCTAAATCTAGCCTCTTTCTCCTGTAGGCTTTCCTTCTGCCAGCAGAATTGTTTCTATTCCATGAACAATTTTTTTCTTATTTTCCAACTTTCACTGTTGTCCCCTTCTGAAATGGCCCCTTTGTTTCTGAGAACACACTTTGTCAGGAGTAGGGGACAGGATTTAGTAGCCCAGTGGGAAGAATGACAGGGCAAGTGTCCTTATCATAATAGACATAGGGCATAATGCAGCTAAAATGAAGCACGTGAGTACCTCAGCAATTTCAAATGGGAGATGTGCTGAACCCTTTCACATTATGCCTGTGCTTATCTCTATCCCATTGATGTCAATGAGACCTCAATGTGCTTCAGTTTGATTGGATTGTGCCCTTACATTTTTATTTCAGCACTTCAGTGAGCTGATGAATATGTAAATATGGGGGAAAACATAATTGTATTTTTCAGGGATAAATCTGGTTCATTGATCATTACATTCTTTTCCAGCAAAGCTCCTGATAAATTCTCCTATATTCTGAAATGTATTGTTAGGATTTTTAGGAACCTCTCAAGGCAGTATAAGAATGGGAGGCAGCTGGGTAAATCATAATGAGATTGCTTGGAACGTCCTAGCATAATGAGACAGGTGTGAGCCTAACGGGCAAACACATGGATAGTCATGAGTTTTCCATGAGAGGTGTCTGCAGGGACCTCATTGCAAGCATACAAGACCATAGGAGTCAGCTCATGGCAGCCCCGGGAGGCAGGCACTGTCATAATCAAAATAAACTTTGTAAAGGCTTCAATTCCTCATCTTTCCCCTAACCTCCAGGTGTCTTTGTGTTTGGGTACTTGCAGGTACTACTCTCCAGAAAAGGACAACAAGTAGGCAATAATGGTCAATGTTTTGTGGTTTCCCCCATCTAATCAAATAAGATGTTCTCTCTTATCTAATAAGGATCTATTTGTATGCACCTGGCTGGAATTTTGCTTCTCAACAGCAGTAACAAAAAGGTTGTCATGTAACAAAATGCTTCTGCAGTATGTTTTGAGTTGGCCAATAGCCATTACCAGCAGATGTCACTCTGAATCTCTACTAATCCAGGAGGAATAATGCCTGGGAGGTAAGAACAGATTCTTCCTTTCTTTCTTTCTTTCTTTCTTTCTTTTCTTTCTTTCTTTCTTTCTTTCTTTCTTTCTTTCTTTCTTTCTTTCTTTCTTTCTTTCAATGTAAAATGGATGTGATGCATTTCAGCCACATATTTTACATACCAAGAACTTTGCAACTGGCATACATCAGCTGAATGTCAATTCACAAGTTACATGGTTCACAGGTACTTATAAATATGAAGCGCTGTGGCTGGAAGGGAGTCTTAGTTTGTTCCCTCAAGCAGTGACCAGCAATTCATTGTCTGAACCACATCCCACACAGATGTTTATCTAACCCTTTTCGAAGGTTCTAGTATTGGGAAATTACTGTGTCTCCTTGACTTCTTCCATTGGCCTAAACATGCTTCAGGAAGACAAAGATAGATTTTCTTGAGCCAGTTCCTTCTGCCAAAAACAAATGCAGACATTTGTCTTGGCAGGATGGAAGGTGCATTTAAAGTAAGTCTTCAGCTTACAGTTGAATCAGCATTCTTTCTGCCATTACTGTATTCACTTTACCTAGTTTGTGCTGCAAGGAGTGTTCACAATATCTAACAAGGTTTTTCATTCTCTCTTTAAAAGTTTTTATTCATATTGTTAAGGCTCCTAAGTGGGCCCATGGAGAAGATCAAAACACAGGCCAGGGATAAACACATAAAAATACACTTAGCCAAATGTGGTTTCTAAAAAAGATTGATGAGCTAAGAGAGGCTTACAAAGAGATGGGTAATGCTTAAACAGCATTGAAGGTATCAGGCTTGACTAAGCCTTTAGAGCAGGGAAAGGGAGCTTTCTTATTCTTTTGAGAGCTTCATTCCCTCAGGAATGTTGAGGGGCAGATGCTGGCAGTGGACAAGGGCCTCAGCCAAAGGTCAGCATAGCATAACAGGATTGCATCAACTTCCCCCCCTCTCTGTGCCTTCCCGTTTCCCCCCGCCCTCATGTCTCTCATCTCTTTTGGCCTTCCCCATTCAATTAACACAAGTTGGAATTGCTTGCTTGCAGAGGGATTCCCCTCTCCTCCTATTGCTCCATCATTTCAGTTCTGCCCATTTCTATGTTTCCACCCATCTGACCCCTTCTCTCTCTCTCTCTTTCTCTGGACCACTACACCCACTATAAGGCTTTGTTCCAAGACTCTCCACATAGTAGCCTCATCTCTTTTTCTAGCTCTTTCACATATATATCACACAATGTAGAACAGGAAGTGATTCCTGGCAGCTGGGGGAGGTGAACCCAGAGAGAAAGTGTGGGTTCATAGTGTCTAATGAGCAGCATGAAATGAAGCAGGATTGAGCTGCAGGTTCCCCAATACCACTCTAGAGTCTTATGGGTCCCATTTCTTTAAGAGGGTTAGGTCAGGTGTCATATATGAGTACCCCAGTCTTGAAGCCAACATGGGTTAGGTATAGGGTTGCCAGGTCAGAAGCATACCAAAACCTGAGATTTCAGGGGTGGGCCCTAGTAATGTCATTAAGCATGATATATTAAGCATCAACCACAGTTGCTTGGCACATATAATTCAAACAAAAACATTTCTCTGATTGGAAATTAAGATAGAAATCTTAGTGAAAAGGTGGAGCCTGGGTAGGGAACATTTAATCTAGCCTACATGCTTCTGGCAAGAAGGGTTTAAGTGCCCTCAGGCCAGGCCAGTCACCAGAAGGCCACTGTAGGAAGAAAGAAGCCTAATGTTGTAGATATGTTAGATAGGAGTAAAGATGCCCCTGAAGGCTGCAATTCTAAACACACTTACCAAGGGACTAAACCCATAGAACTCAATAGGACTTACTTCTGAGTAGATATGGTTTGGATTATGTTGTTGGTAAAGCTTGACTAGGGATCCTCTGCAAAGATACCCATATCCAAACAGGGTTGGCAACCCGCTACCTAGAATGCACTGCCCTGCCTTTTTACATCCCTCTGCCTGGACCTTATCAGGAGCAGCTGCACACTGGGAGGTACTGCTTCAGGGGTGAGACTGTGCTGGAACCATGGGAGGGGCAAGTTTTTCCATCTGCCTTGCTCCATCACCCCTGCTCTTAGTGACATTTTTCTAGGGACTGTCCTTTACCAGGAAGATGAATGCTTTTGGTTTTCAGCTGTTGTTGCTTTTTAGAAATGCTAGGATTTTGTTGGCTTGAATTTTTGTAAATTGTATTGCTTTTATTTGTATTTTGTATTTGTGTTTTTCTATTTGTGTGTAAGCTGCCTTGGGGGCCTTTTTGGCCAAAAGGCGGCCTAGAAATAGACCATAACATAACATGGCTGCTCCAAACGTCTTTACAGATTTGACCCTTCATTTCAGAAAGAGGTCTGAGAAATGAGTAAGAGTAAGAAGATTCTTTACCCTTTTCTGTCTACCACGTGGGCTGCTATACACTCACTTTGACAGCCAATCCAATACCAGTGAATAATAACTGACAGAAAGAAAACACATATGGTTTGGTCTACCTTTGCAGGCAGCAGCTTGGGAACAACAATTGCAGCTACACTTCCCAGTATATGAATTCTCTTTTACCACTATTGGACAACAAGCAAAACTGTCATGCAACCAACAAAGTGCATCATCAGTGGGTTTAAGAGGGTTCAGTTGAGCGCATGGAACCACTGTTGTTGCTTCTATGGATTTAAGGGAGTGAGGTTAATGAAATGCAAATAGAAAAAGACATTGATGATTTCCTAAATGCAATACCATACCAACCATGGGTGGGGGACCTATTAAGTTAGTCCGCCCCAAGAGACTAATGGATCTGGATGGTTTCCAAAGGGCTGTGGGGAGTTTTCTGGCTGATAGGGCTGGCGCTCCTGTTGAAACCCTGGTTGAACTGTCGAATACAGAAATGACCCAGGTGGTTGACATGATTGCTCCTGAGTACCATCTCCTGTGTAGAGCTCATACGGCTTCATGGTATACCCAGAACCAAGAGCGAGCGAGCGTGAGAGAGCGAGAGCGAGCGTGAGAGAGCGAGAGCGAGCGTGAGAGAGCGAGAGCGAGAGCGAGAGCGTGAGCGAGAGCGTGAGCGAGCGCGAGCGCGAGAGCGAGCGCGAGAGCGAGCGCGAGAGAGAGAGGAGCGCCTCCAGCTATCTGAAGGAGCGCCTCCAGCATCATCAGCTATGCCGCCTAACAAGATCGGCCTCAAAAGACCTTCTCTCTATCCCACCAGTCAAAACAGCTAGACTGGTGAGGACCAGAGAGAAGGATTTTTCAATTGTGGCCCCCACCCTATGGAACTCCCTTCCAAATGATCTCCGCCAGGCCCCTTCTACAATGAGTTTCCGCCGGGCCGTGAAGACCTGGCTCTTCAGGCAGGCCTTTGGGGTGGGCTAGATTTTACCATTATCGCTTTTAGATTTTAATGTTATTGTATTGGTGTGTCATTTTGTGTTATTTTGTTCATTTTGTACATCGCCCAGAGTGGCTGGATGGCCAGCCAGATGGGCGACTAAGAAATCCAATAAATTAAATTAAAATTAAATTAAATCATCATCATCATCATCATCATCAAGTGTAACCTGAAAGTCAATATAACTTTGTTATTGTATCTACAATTCTTAGTTTGTAAGCATATACTGCAGTGTCATATTGATTTGGTTGTAATTTTTTCTGTGTATGACTGGTTCCATTCTGAGCCCTTGGAACTGATGAAGCACTTGAACACCAAGATAGAGCTTTGAAGGTTGCAGAAGGCTTGGTAGATATTACACAGCACCTCAAGGCGCTGGCCCTTTATTTTTTAATAGCACCAATACTTGACCAAATATCTGAAGAAACAACAGGCATGACAGGGATATTATTAGGGCCAGCAGCATTGCACAAGCATAATCAGAACTGAAAAGAAGTGGTTACTAAACAAGATATGGCAATAAATATACTATGTATTGAACTGAAAAGGATTGGAAATCCATTTTCAAATGACTGGCCTGAACTCATTAACATTGCAACCAAGGCAGTTTTCAGTGAAAGAAATTGCAAAGGATGTTAGGCAATTGTGTGTTCTCAGTACCAGATTGTATGAAGATTTCAAAACACAGACACTCATCTCAGAAACTTGTACCATGAATCTATGGGATCCGATCAAAAAGAACAAATTACATTTGTGTTCAAGTGCCAAGAAGAAAATAAAAATGAAGGTGGCTGGAGTTGTTAAAGAGTTGTGCAGACAGATCACTATTTGCCTGACAACTAATTGTAGTTAGATCACAGTGCCAAGATTAATGTGAGACATTGGGACACTATGACTTTTCTGCTGTACTACAATAACTGTTTAATACTGATGGAAATATGCATTCATGACCGCAAAAAACCCAATTAATTGAAATTTTGAAGTCACCACCAACACAAAATATTAGCACAACCAGCACAACACCTAAAACAGCATCACATGTGAAAGCATCTTTTTTGTTGCAATTATTGATGGTATGGCAGAGCTACAAACTATAGAAAAATCAAAATATATTCAAACATGTTAAGATCTGGCAGATGTATTTATATAAAAAAAATTCAGGTCAAGTATTGGGAGCATGATGAAATATACCTGGTAGTTGACACATATAAAGACAATTCTATTAAGAGTATGACATGACAAAGGAGACTCCAGGGAATATCACCCACACAGTACAAAATCATGGACAGCACAAACATAGCAAATGTTGTTATGAAGAAGCTACTTTTGCATATTAGTACCAAAGATGAGCTAACTGCATGCCTAGCTCATAAGATGCTTTAGCATGCAAAAATGACTAGAAAGGACTTTGTAGCTGCATGACGTATAGATGTAGCTGCCTCATGTTCTTTGGAGTTTCCTAGTAGTACCCAGGAAGAAGCAGACACCAAGATAATTCTACATGCCATCGATGCCATGGAAAGACAAGCTGAAAATCTTTATATATTTGCACAAGACACTGATATTTTGGTTCTTGCTGTATGAAGGTACCCAAGAATCCCATCTGCATCTTACTCTGATCCTCCTTCAAAAAATATCACTTGCAAATATATTTCATTCACTAGGTCTTTTGACCCCCCTCTAGGATGCACACCTTAATGTGGTGAGGGGGTTTGAGAGTGTCGAAGAAGCTGAGAGCAATGTAATCAGGAGGCTAGACCAAGAGGCTAGACTCCTAGCAGAATCACCTAAGGAGAAACGGACAAAGCTGAGACACCAAAATAAGATGCATCCAAACTCAGAGGAAGGCAATAGTAAACCACCTCTGAATATCTCTTACCATGAAAACCCTATGAACAGAATATCCAAAATGCAACACGAGATAGTGCTGGAAGATGAGACCCCCAGGTCAGAAGGCACTCACTGAGCTACTGGGGAATAACAAAGGACAAGTACGAGTAGCGCTGTGACTAATGACATAGCTGGGTCAAACCCAAAAGGAAGCCCAGAGGATGATGCACATAGAAGTGAAAGGATACACAATAGGAACATGGAATGTGAGAAGCATGATCCAGGGAAAGTTAGAAATTGTCAAGCAAGAAATAGAATGCATCAACATTACAATACCTGGCATAAGAGAATTAAAATGGACGGGAATGGGACATTTTCAATCAGGCAACTACAAAATATTTTATGCAGGAAATGAGAAATTAAGAAGAAACAGGGTTGCTTTAATAGTGAGAAGTGATGTAACAAAAGCAATTAGGAGCTACAACACAAGGTCTGAGAGACTGATATCAATGAGATTAAATGGGAAACCTATCAACATAACCATCATCCAAGTCTATGCTCCGATGGCAAACACAGAAGAAGAGGAATTGGAAAGATTTTATGCAGAAGTACAGGAAGAAACTGACCTCACACCAAAACAAGATGTTCTGATAGTCATGGGGGACTGGAATGCAAAAGAACCCTAAATGCAACAATACAGTGACTAGTACGTAGGGACAAACAGAACTATTACAATATTTATTGTATAGACATAGAAGAGGACAACAAAAAGGGTAGCACAAGAGCCGTATTCCAAAAGATTAGAGAAATTAAAAGGAAATTTAATCCAAAAGTAGGGAAGTTGAATAATCAACAGGGGAACACACTGACTGACTGAGATGAAATAAAAGGAAGATGAAAGCAACACACAGAAGAACTCTATAAAAGAGATGCCAGGATGACAGATTCATTCACAGAGGAACTGTATGATGAAGAACCAGAAATTTTAGAATGTGAGGTGAAAGCTGCTCTAAAAATACTTAGAAGAAACAAATCACCAGGAATAGATGGCATACCAATAGAGTTGCTACAAGCTACTGAGACTGAATCTGTCCAAATTTGGACAATTTTTTTTCAACAATTATGGAAAAGAAAATGATGGCCCACAGACTGGAAGCATTCAATATACATCCCAATTCCAAAGAAAGCGGATCCCAGGAAATGCAGTAATTATCAAACTATTGCCTTAATATGCCATGCAAGTAAAGTATTGCTCAAGATTCTACAACAAAGGCTCTTACCATATATGAAGTGAGAAATGCCAGATGTCCAGGCTGGATTTAGAAAAGGAAGAGGTACCAGAGATCATATCACAAACATACATTGGATAATGGATGAAGTCGGGGCCAAGATGGCGACTGAGTCGGTTGAATGATTACTCGGCTCCTATATTAATTTTATATCTTTGGCCATTGTGAGTTGTCTAAAGTGAACGGACTCAATATAGGAGTAAGACAACTCCTCTATCTTCCCATGGCTTTTGAAAACATCTGAAAGGAAAAGTGAGTAACCGGAGAGATAAGCTACAAAGCAGTTTATGTTGAGACCCGGAGGAGGGGAACACACAGGAACAGCAAGCTGAAATCATCGACTGCTTCTTTATTGTATCGCAAGGAAGCAAGGAAGCTCCAGTTTCTTTTCAAGTACATCTCTGTAGTGGAATAGACGTAATTCCAGTGCACATACATAGGAGCATGAGAGCAGAAGTAAACCTGAACTATAAACTACATAAGGGGGTAGAAACATTTTTGTGAGTTGGAAGGAGTAATTCTACATGGACCTTTAACAGCTTTGACGTCACGACCCCCCTTGCAAATTACAAACTAATTAGTCTTTCACTCCTACAAAGCCTTGACTTCTTTCTTTAACATTGTAGCTGCCAAAGTATCTTTTATTGAAATCAGAATAGAGTGCTAGGAGGTGAAGAGAAATTAGTGCTGTTTAAGCATATTTCATTCTTTGAAATTCACCTGACGGGTACAAAATGGTGACCACGCGTGCTCAAAGCCGTAGTACTATAATTAACAGCTCAACTCCTAATTTGATCCAAAAATCAATATTAGACTATTGTGGGATAATTAAAAGTAATAAACCTACAGCAAAAGTAAAAGAGCAGCAGATGGACCAAAGAACTCCAGAATTAACACCTATGGAGAGTCTGGGTTTCCTTGACTGCACCAGTTTTATAACTGAGACAGGAGATCATCTAGAAGATAGAAGAAACTCAGACAAGCATTCCTATAACGAAAGTCCAACAAACTGGTCCACTGATCCTGATTTGAGAGAAGACACCTTTCAATTTTGTAGACAAACACAACTTACAGTACGCAAAGAAACTCTAGATTCTTTAAAGGAAAACTCAGGCAACTTAGTTTTGGGAGAGAACGAGGAAGAAACTCCTTCCTCATGGGAAATTTTAAGAGATCAATGTTTTTTAACCAAGCAGACAACGGAAAATTTTTTTCATAACATGGATAAACTGCAGCAGGAAGTCTCTGGTCTGAAAGCTACCAATGGAACTTTAGTTGCCCTTGTAGAGTTGGGAATTTTGACGATAGCCCCTCAGACAAATTTTACTACTCAAGGTTTGGAGGACACCGTGCCACAGAAAGAACAAGCAGTTAGAGATATTCGGCATAAGGAGGATTTTGACCAAAACACAACAACTCAACAACTAAAAGATATACTTGAAGACTGGAACAAGCACTCAGAGACATTCCCTTATGTTGGTAACCAAGAGCAAGCTCTCAGCAATAACGATGTTTCCATTTTAAATCTCACACCCTCCGATCCAAGACTTTTAATAATTGATAAATATTCAGATAAGGCCTCTACTCCACTGATAGTGGAAAATATGAGTTGCCCACCTAAGATTTTTAAGCAAACCCTAAAAACTCCATCAGAAGAAGATGGCTCAGTCAAGTTTCACCAACAGTCTCCCCGTATGGTTCAGCAATGTAGATGGGAGGCAACCGAGGAACTCAGCGAATCACCACATCCCCTAAAATACAACTATAAAGACAATAGAAGGAAAAGGAGTAAATACAACCCTTTTTATAAGAAAAGGATTAGATCAAAGGAAAGAATATCGAATGACTTTCAAGTGATCATCCACAACTGGTTAGTGAGGAAATCAGGAGGGAGATTAAGTTCGTGGAAAGAACTCCTAACTGATATTCAATCTATATTGGGAACAGCCCTTGACATAAGAAAAGGAGTTTTTTGCAAATGTCTACCCTCTTTTGGTCAATTGGGAAGCATCGAGCTCACATTTCGGAGTTCGGAGTTAGGGTACAATTTCTGGTCCCTATTACATAGGTTTTCCAACAGAGGGCTACTATTTGAACTCATAAGAACACCAAACAAGTCCTCTCAAGGGCATCATAATATTTCCACTTGGACTCCAAAGACTGGAAGTAAAAGATGGCTGGAATATAACACTGGGGAAAATAGAGGCTGGAGGAATCAGAGATACGAGCTCCCCAAATTTGTAACGTACCCAAATAACATCAGGCTGCAAACACATACCCACAACCAGAAAAATTGGAGAACACAACACATGATCCATATTAAAGATAAATATTGGATCAAGGGTGATAATAATAAGCCCAGAGATTACTCTCCTAAAACCTCCTTGGACTATTCTAAATGACTTGATATAAAATCTAAAGGGTTAAAGATAATCTCCTGGAACGTGGCAGGTTGGGAAAATAAGACGGCAGATAAAGAATTTATTGAGATGCTCCAACTATATGATATAGTCTGTTTACAGGAGACTTGGACTAATGAACTCAATTCTCCACTGCTGCGGGGTTATAAATCATTCCATCTACCAGCCACAAAGAAATTCAAGAAGGGCAGAGGTAGTGGTGGACTGGTGTCCTTCTTATCGCTGGAATTAATTGAAGAATCCCAGTTGGTTAAATTGGAATCTCAAAATAACTATCTCCTCCCAGTACAATTAAAAACAGAGACTGGAGACCCCTTTTTCTGCATAAACACATATTTTCCACCGTCTAACAACCCTGTAATCGTTACCAAGATATGGAAGGATTTAGTATCTTTATTGGAACAGATAGATCAGAAGTTCCTGCAAGCATATATTCTAATCTGTGGGGATTTTAATGCCCGAATTGGGGCAATTTCAGAAGGTTTCTTTCATCCCTTCGGTTTAGATCTGGAAGAGATCTTTCTAACTCCCCACACCTCGATGGACAGCAAATACAATCAACAAGGTCTTAAATTCTTAGAATTTATATACCATCAAAATTTATATTCGCTGCATGGGAGTCCACTGGACATAACTGAAGGTTATTATACCTATCTGAGCAATTTGGGTGCCAGTGTTATCGATCATATAATGGTTTCAGTCTCACTTTTCCCTTTAGTAAGTGCTTTTGAAATTCTTGGAAGAACAGAAAGCGATCATCTCCCCTTAGTGGTGACTTTAAATCCCTTGTTGGAACGGATGCCAATAACAGATACAACTAATCTTACCGGGGAAATGCTGGGCGAAAGGAGACTGAAATGGTCTAACAAATTAAGTAGTAACATCCAGCAAAAACTACAAAACAATTTTCTGATGAGCAGGCGACAACAATTTGGGGATAACTCAGCGAATCACATAGATATTTTCCAGCAAATAGTTACAGAACTTAGACCTTGTTTAATAACAACTAAAGATAAAAGTAAACAGATATTCCAACACGGCTGGTTTGATACAGAGTGTAGGAAGGCTAAGAAAGTATTAAAAAAAAAAATCAGAGAATCCTGTAAGAAACCTTCAAAAGAGAAAACGGAAGAGTTAATTAAATGTAGGACGGAATATAAAAGTTTACTTAAAAATAAGAAAGGGGTATATATAAAAACTCAGTGGCAAGAATTGGAACAAACAGTAAGGGAACATAATGAAGGTAAATTCTGGGAGCTGGTTGCACGAGGATTAAAGGAAATAAGATCTACCTCGGAGGCTGCAGTTCCTGCTTCTTCCTGGATTAAGCACTTTACTAACTTATTTGGTGGTCAACCTAATGATAGTGCAGAGATTGAGATATCTAAAAACTTTGATAACTTACCTGAGTGGCATCCAGTAACTACACATGAGATAAAGACGCTTATTGCATCCTTGAAAACTAAAAAAGCACCAGGAGAAGATATGCTTCCCCCAGAACTCTTTACAGAAAATGTAGACTGGTGGATACCCATCCTGGTTGGATTATTCACCACAATCAACAGCTCTGGTCAAATGCCTCTCGGATGGAAAACAAGCATAATATTTCCAATCTATAAAAAAGGGGATAGAAATGACCCACAAAACTATCGTCCAATCAGTTTGTTAGACATCCCCTCAAAAATATATGCTCGATATTTACTGCAAAAACTAACTGATTGGCTGCAAGATAAATTGATTATCCAGGAAGAACAAGCAGGGTTTAGAAGAGGTTACAGCACGATCGACCAATGCTTTGTCTTAAATCATATTATAGCGAAATACACTAAGAACAGAAGACATCTGTATGCTGCCTTTATTGACCTCACTGCAGCTTTTGACTCAATCAACAGATCCAGACTATGGGAGAAATTACAAAGCATTGAGATGGATCGTAGACTTTTACAGTTGATTCAAGAGTTGTACAGCAACACAGAACTGAGGATCAGAATTGGCTTAAAGGGTGCATTAACTGAAGCTTTGAAAACTACACGAGGGGTGAAGCAGGGATGCATTTTGGCTCCCACTCTTTTTAATATTTATATCAATGATCTGGTCCCATGGTTAGCTCGAGTAGATTCGCCTGCACCAGCAATTAGCAATAGAAAGATTTTTATTTTAATGTACGCAGATGACTTGGTACTTATTTCTCTTTCTCGTTTGGGCCTTAAAAACCTCCTTGACTCATTCAGTACTTACTGTAAAAATGAGAATTTATTGATAAACTACTCTAAGTCTAAAATTATGGTCTTTGGCAAACGTAATCCAAGGTATAAATGGTGTTTGGATCAACAGGTCTTAGAACAAGTCCGCTCATTCAGATATTTAGGGATAGTTTTCAGCGAGTCCCTTTCGTGGAAACGGCATAGTGAGATGATTAAGCTGAAAGCAGAGAGAACAATTGGAGCCTTAATGAAATTTTATTATAACAAGGGTGGACAATTGATCGAACCTGCCTTAAAGATCTTTGGCAGTAAAGTAGTCACACAAATGCTCTATGGGGTAGAGGTATGGGGAGCAGATACGAATGTGATCACAACCCTGGAAATAGTGCAAAATAAATTTTTTAGAAAACTATACTCCTTACCCCCAGGAACACCTGCAGCTTTCTTGAGAACAGAAACTGGCTGGCCATCTATAAAGATAAAAGCTGTGTGGCTCCGCTTGAATTATTTTAAGCGAATTGCTTCTCTGACAACGGAACGTTTACCAACTTTGTGTTATAAGGAGTTAGAAAATAACCATAACTGGAAGTTAATGTCCCATAACCTTTTAAATAGCTACCATCTTCCCGAGCTAAAATATCTCGTGGACATAGAAAAAAGACACCTAAGGGACTGGCTCCTTTGGATAGACGCTAAAAGAGATCTGTGTCTAATTAAAAAATCCAGATTTTCTACTTATTTTGCATTAGTGAAAACAGAACATTTTAGAGCTTGTTATCTGACTAAATTAAGGCTAGCCCCCTTAAGAATTGCTTTCATGGAACTTCGGTTCCAAGTTATGCCTACAGCGGTACTGGATGGTCGTTATCAGAATGTGCCATTTGAAAGAAGACTGTGTATTTGTGATCTAGGAGAGGTGGAGGATATTGTGCATTACATGTTAAGATGCCCTCTATACGATCACCCAAGAGAGAGATTTATTAAACCTTTGTTGTCCCAGGGAAATGGGAACTCCCTGGAGGAGACCTTATATCTCCTGAGTGATGTTAACAGCTACGTGACCCACAAGGTGGCTCTTTTTGCCCTTGCGGTAAAAAAGTTCAGAAAAAAAGAATTAGACTACATAGCAATTAACTGCCAGGGAGACTCTGCTTGTTAATTTTTATTATGTATATTTTCTATGTCTTTGTTTATATTCTATATTAAAGTTTTGTACAGTATTTGTCATGGCTTATGGCTAGCACAATAAACATTTTTGACTTGACTTGACTACATTGGATAATGGAATGGAGCAAGGAATTTCAGAAGGAAATTACCCAGTGCTTCATAGATTACAGCAAAGCCTTTGATTGTGTAGATCATGGAAAACTATGGAATGCTTTAAAAGAAATGCGGGTGCCATGGCATCTAATTGCCCTGATGGGCAACCTATACTCTGGACAAGAGGCTACTGTAAGGACAGAATATGGAGAAATCGATTGGTTCCCCATCAGAAAGGGTGTGAGACAGGGGTGTATTTTATCACCCTATTTGTTTAATCTATATGCAGAACATATACATAAAGCGGGTTGGACCAAGATGAAGGAAGTGTGAACATCGGAGGGAGAAACATCAATTATTTAAGATATGCAGACAATACCATACTACTAGCAGAAACCATTAATGATCTGAAACGAATGCTGATGAAAGTTAAAGAGGAAAGCACAAAAGCAGGACTACAGCTGAATGTCAAGAAGACAAAAGTAATGACAACAGAAGATTTATGTAACTTTAAAGCTGACAATGAGGACATTGAACTTGTCAAGGATTATCAATACCTCGGCACAGTCATTAACCAAAATGGAGACAATAGTCAAGAAAACAGAAGGCTAGGACTGGGGAGGGCAGCTATGAGAGAACTAGAAAAGGTCCTCAAATGCAAAGATGTATCACTGAACACTAAAGTCAGGATTATTCAGACCATGGTATTCCCGATCTCTATGTATGGATGTGAAAGTTGGACAGTGAAAAAAGCTGATAAGAGAAAAACCAGGTCATTTGCAATGTGGTGTTGGAGGAGAGCTTTGCGCATACCATGGACTGTGAAAAAGACAAATAATTGGGTGTTAGAACAAATTAAACCAGAACTATCACTAGAAGTTCAAATGATGAAACTGAGGTTATCATTTTTTGGACACATCATGAGAAAACATGATTCACTAGAAAGGACAATAATGCTGGGAAAAACAGAAGGAAGTAGAAAAAGAGGAAGGCCAAACAAGAGATGGATTAATTCCATTAAAGAAGCCACAGACCTGAACTTACAAGATCTAAACACGGTGGTTTATAAGAGATGCTATTGGAGATCACTAATTCATAGGGTCACCATAAGTTGTAATCGACTTGAAGGCATATAACAACAAGGTGTTTTGAAGGCTCCTGCATTGCCTGATTTTATGCCTTGTCCAGATCTAATTACACAGGTACTTTTTCAGAGAAAGGTAACATTTAATACTGGAAAGCATTCACTACAGCAACCAAAGACATCCTTCTTCGTTTAAATTCACTAGGAACACAAGGCACAATCCCAGACATAGTATTTGATAAATTGGAAGCATTCATTTGCCAGGCCTATCAGCCAAGCACCAGGATAACTACTCTTGCGGAGTTATGTTGGTCCATTTTCTCTAGGAAACAAACAAATTGGGGAAAATTACCACCTACACAATATGTTTTTATATTTGCTATGAAGAGGGTTAATTATCAAGCTATGATTTGAAACCAAGATGACCAAGCACGCCCAACAATTCCATCTTCTCCCATTCTCGGTCCATGCCATGCAGTTGATCAGATGTTGATTTATAAAGAACTGATGCAGTCCACCCTGCAAATGCTTAGTCGACAATGTACCATGTACAGACATGTGTGAGTGTGGAGGAAATGGTGACCTGTGTGATAATGATGCTCACATTGGACTGGGCCTCTCAGACGCTTATAATGAACATGCAATGTGTGAACAGTTACACATTGGGCTCCTGCTGGGAGGAAGGGAGGGATATAAATCAAATAATAAATAAATTAACAGTTATGTTACAGCAACGACTAACAGTTCCAATAAACAATAGGGCATTACTTTATATAGCTGATAACACTGCAATCATATTACATATTACTATCAACATAAAACTGTCACCTAATGAACTTATTACCTATTAAAATACCTATTAGCTATTAAATAGGCAATTTAACCACACAGACACACACACAATTCCAGTACGAACTTTTTGTTCTGATTTTATTACCTGTGTAACTCACAAAACTAGTATAGTGATAGTTGATATTATAAATATGCAAAGATCTATAAAAATTATTGACTTTTGAGTTAAAGTTGTACGGTCAGATTTATAGTTTCTGTGAAATGCCTACAAAATGAGGCCTTATAAATTAAAATATGTCCATTATTTACAGAGATATTCATGATTTTGTGAATTTTGATGGCGGGCATCTTGATGTCATCATCAAAACTATACACCACACACTGTAGAGTTACAACATAGAAATTATGTATCTAAAGGTAGTTTCTGATCAAATAAAACCAACCACACATTCTTTCCCCTAATTCTGCCACAAAATTACAATTGCAACTCTACCATATTGTGGCATCGCTGCTGAAGGTCTGTGCTGCAACATGCCTGGATGAGACATTACTAGTGGGAGCCTTACATATATCACCTGAAATTCTTTGAAAGAAAGATGGTATATAAATTGAGTTAATAAACAGATGCCGTGGTCAGTCACTGCATCTTGTTAGTGAATTTCCTGCTAATTAATCGGGAATAAAAAGACAGATTAACAAAGGTTTTGAAGAGCACTCCATTCATGTGAACCAAAGAGTGGATGATGTGTTGAAAGAGTGGTATTTCACATTGACAGCTTGACACTCTCCATTTGTCTCTTCTGGAAAGTGCTTGCTGAACAGCTTGAAACCATATTAACATGCCTATTGATCATTTTCATAAGAATTGAACATATGCCACAACTCTTATTGCTTAGTAATCAAGCAAGATTTTGTTGTTGTAGGCAAATGAGCCTGACTCTATGGCTCTTTCATTTTATAGTGTGTATGCCAGAAGTGGAGAACCCTTTTTAGCCTGAGGACCAAATATCCTCACAGGAAACCTTCTTCAGGCCTCAGGCCAGCAGTGGGCAGGATCAAAAACAGGTAGAGCCCCACAAAGTCTTTCTTTGACACACACACTTCTCACACTCCAGGTCCATCCATTAATTTATCCAGCAGTGGTGCATGCAGTCAGGTGGAGCCATAGAGGTGCCCTCCCAACAACAGCAATGCCGCTACTTACCGGGATGGGGCTCGGATGGAAAAGTGGTCAAGTCGGGGCTGTGCAGTTTCACTGATGAGAGCACTGGATTGGCAGCAGTCCTTCCATTAGTGCATGTCTGTAGACTTGACCTTGTCATTGTCCCACCCCAGTCCTGTCCAGGAAAGCAGCAGAGATTGTGATGTCAGGAGGCTGTCTCAAAAGCCCTACTGCAGTTACCTCTCTTCCTTCCCTTTCCCCTCTCTCCCTTCCTTCTCTTTTTGTTCCCTTCTCTTTGTTTCTCTTGTTTTCTCTCTCCTTTCTTTCTCATTCTCTTCCCACCTTTATCTCTACCTCATTCCCTTCCCAGTTGCCTCCCCTCCTTTGCCTGACCCCCACCCCCATGGAGCACTGAGGGTTTAAAGGAAGTTCCCATCTGGCACCAATGTATGCTTTTAAAAACCTTCTTGCTTCATGGGGGCGCAGGGGAGAGGTTCAGCTGGAAATCAGAGTGCATGGGAGGGATGGTTATCCTTTCCTAGCTGTGACCTCCTCATCACCCCCAAATGCCAATTTGGGCTTAAAAGCCTCCATAAGCACCCATGAAGGGTTTTAAAGCCTGATTGCTGTGTCTGAGGGTCATGTTTTGAAGGGCTTATGGTAGGAAGGACAGGATTAATTCTCCCCCATGCATTGTGACATTCCTATCAAACAAAAAAAATCTGTCCATGAACCATTTAGACTTTTTTTAAAAAAAATCCTGCCCCTTATGCTTCCAGCTGCTTCCCAAAACACCTGCAGGATACCACCTCTCAAATTGCTTTCAGAGCTTCCTCATATTTTCTCTGAAGCTGTTGGCACACACCCCTGGTTTCTCTGCCCTACAGTAACTTAGCCTAAATGTATGCAATGCAAATAACACTGCACTTTTTTCTTCCCTGTTTCACTTTGCCTCTGCTTCCCTCCCATTTCTCTGTTGTCTTCCCTCTGTCAAAAGATATATGGTAGTCTCCTAAACCCTTCCACAGTATCAATGCCACACACCTTAGAAGGTACAAAATTATTATTTAGTGTTATTTTTAAAAGTAATTCATAGTGATTACACTACAACAACACCCCTACTCCACCCTGGAGCTTAGATAAGAACTAGATTTTTTACAAGCCTCTATCAATGTCACCAGTTACTAATGGTAACCTATCAACAGATAAAACAGCCTAGGTTTTATGTTTTCAACTGTATCCATCTTATTTTTTTCTATATATATGTATCAGTGCCCGTAGAAACTCATGTGTTTGTGTGATGAATTGCACAGAAATATTGTCCAAGTGTTGTCCAAAAATATGATCCAGGATTTAACCTAATCCTTTTTTCTTATGAACTTCTGGGTATAACACAAGTGTGTCTTTTTAACACAAATAGTTATACATTTAATATGGGTTTGTTCAATATTCCAGTGCTGTATATTCTTGAACCTTGGAACAAGCAAGTAACATACATTCATCTTCAGGCAATGCATTTGAGAAACTTATTTCTTTTAATTTCCCTTGTGCAATTTTTTTTTTATTACACTCTGTAACAGAGCAATGTCACCCCTTTTCAAGATCACTAACAGTTAAGCCCAGGGGTGTAATGGTAGCATAAAATTAGTTCTGCAGCCCATGTAGACACAGTGGTGGGAGATATAATTCATTATCTACAGGTCCCAGTGAGCACTTTATTAACTTGCCCTCTGAGACTCCTTAATGGGGTTAATTATTTAGCTACCTTAATTTACAATAGATCTCTGTCTTTTGCTCGAGGCAACAATAGTCTAAAACATCTACTGAAGAGTGAAACAGGAGGAAATGATGCAAAGTGTTCATTTAATCAGGAGGTACTGAGGTTGTTGCCTTTCCTGCAGGATTTTAGATCCCAACCTCCTGTAAACTGTGAATAAAAATATAGATTAGTTATTAAATCTGCTTGAAGTGGTATTCCTAGGCCTGTTTTAACACCCACTGTTAGAAGTAAAATACACCTTCCGATTGATTCTCTCCATTGTGCTGATTACCATCACAGCTTTGACATCAGCAAAAGTAGTAATCATGGGGTCATGAGCTGGCTTCAGCCAAATGAAAATGAAACTTGGGCTCGCAGATATATCTTGGTCCAGGTGCAAAGAAGAGATGGGTAGCTGCAATCAGTAACTGATTGTTGATAAATGGAAATCATTACAAAGAAGTGAGGCTGAAATGCCAACCACGAAATGGATGTTAGCCTCATTTTTTTTTCCTGATCTCGATTAATTCAGCGGGACCACTGAGTAACAAAGAGCAATTGCTGTGCCAGGAAATAAATAAAGCATTGTTATCTAGCTTAAGGCGGAGGGCTAAACATTAATACTCTGTTGAAGGCAGAGAAACTTGCCACTTCCTGGGTTTGATATTCTCTCTTCAGAACTGCTTAGTAAGCTGAAGCTCACAATCGAGTCAGGTATAAGAATTATTTCTTCCAGTACCGTGCCAGAAAAATCTGCCGTATTTCTTTAAACATTCCCCATTAATGTTTCCCACTAATGAGAAAAGAAATTGCATTAAAAAATGATTAAAAGGATGGGTGGGAAATTCCAGTAAAATACCCATCAGTGGGTTTTTGTGGTATTTATTTTACTTTTGGGGTGCCCGATGAGTGTTTCCAAAGTGGATTTTACATACATTTTATGTATTTTGTGTACAATTATCCCTAAGACTCTAAGGGAGCAATCCAAGCCAAGATGAGCAGAGTTTGGAATAGTGTGGATCTCGGGCTGAGCCTGGGCTCACCTGGACAAAGTGCCTCATCCCAGCTCAGCTGGAGATACACCAGTGAAAGTCCTTCATCCTACTTCAGCCCACTGAGTTGAGACCTGAGTAGGTCTGGGAAAAAGGAGTAATCTGGAGGAGTGGCAGGGGCATGGTGGAGGTGGAACAGGGCAGCAGAAGACATAACCCTATTCCAAATGCCATTCAGCTAGCAACATGACCTAGCAACCCAGAGGAAGTTACCCTGGCAAAAAGGTGGCATAAGTCAACTCTGTTTTAAAGGCTTGCTTTCCCTCTGTCACTCTGGAATGAAGTATGGAATAGGGGTAAATTACAGTAGCATAATTTACCCCAGCATAAATTCCACTGGTTTCCTATAGTTTGGCTTGCTCTTCTCTTCATTCTCATATTTAAAATTATCTGAGGATTTTTAAGGGTTTATATGGATTTGTCCATCAAAACTTGGATGGAAATGGGATAGAATGGACTATAGTCCCCTCCTGTGATGAACCGGCCCAATATGGAATTCTTTCTTGGACTCATCTCTGGTCCTTTATTTCATTCTACAAACCACCTGTCTGGTGGCCTGCAGCCTTCCTGAGTGCCCGTGGTTTCAGGAAATTCTAGCCAAGGACATCCTGAGGTTTTCATGAAGTGTAGGCTGGGAAGGCTGCAGTCCTCCAGGAGATGATTGTACCATTGAAGAGGACACTCACTCACAGATACCCCTCAGTCACCTCATAAGTAAGGTAAGTGCAGACTTCCCAGGAGGATCCCTACGCCTGTGCAGCCTCTGAGACGAGTTCTGTCTTGGATGAAACTTATCCAGTTTAAATTCAGTCAGAAGGCTCTTTTCTGACTGGGAATAATTTCTTCCGGTTAAAGAAGAAACGTGAGATTTCCCACATAGCTTTGTTTTGATTGTTGGAGTCTGGAATTCGTCAGAATTGTCTGTCTTCCAGCAGCTCAGACAGAGCGAGGATTTTTATGCTAGCTCAGCTGGATAAGTGACCCGTTTTTTTTTATACGGATTAACAGGCAAACATCCTCCTGTCTACATTCATCATTTTCTTATCTATACAGCTAAAGAGATTTGTCAAAGTAACAGCAATTGAGATAACCTAGGTGAGGTAAGACTTTCCTTTTTTTATTCACGGAACTAAGGGGGAAGAAAATATAAATAGCTTATCTTTTTTTTATTGCAAAAAGCTGACATGGAAAATAGCATTTTAAAGATTACAACGGACGAGAGATTTCTGATTGGAAGAGATAAGAAATCTTTTTGATTTATGGCTGGGACTATTTTTCCTGATCTACTTTTTTTTTTTTACGAATCTGCTCATTCTCTCTGCTACTAGCTATTTCGACGCTGTGAACTAAAGCTGTTCTTACACTTCCGGGCAGATAAGAGATAAGGGCTGTCTAGCGTGTGACGTTAGTTTGTTGGAAAGATTAACTCCTTTGTAACTGGTTCAAGAAATAAGCTGCTCTTTGTTTGGGACATTGAAAATTGAAGGAGTTTTGTTCCTTTGGCTTTAAGAATGACAATTAAGAAGATCATGGATGTACAAGAAGGGACTTTATCTCTAGACATGTTTCAGAAAATAATGAATGGGATTAACTCAATAAAACAAGAACTGAGAAATAATAGACAAGCGTGGAGAATTGAATTTCACAAAATGAGACAGGAGCTGAAAGAAACTCAGGATTCTATGAGAAAGGAGAATAAAGATAGATCTGGAAAACAAAAAAAGGATGAAAGAGAAATTAAAGGCAAGGTTCAAACTATGGAGATTGGCTTAATTATGGATATGGAAAAAGATTTGGATTTCCTGGCTGTGATGGATCCTGGAGACAAATATTACAGTTTGGAATTCAGCGCTGTCCCTGAAGGAATTGAAGAGATTGGAGATAAAGATATTATCGGTTCAAAAAAATTCTTGGACTGGAAGGATTTGATGGAACTTGAAATGGAGAAAGTTAACAGAATTAATCCCTGTTTTGTGTCAATGGAAAAACCTTCAAGAGATGTACTAGTGTATCATGTGGAAAAGAGGAACAGAGATGCGGCTTTGCAACAATACTTCAGTGATACGTTTGGATTTGATGGCAAGAAAATATCTGTGATGGAGGAAATTCCTATCAGACTTTTATTATATGACTATGACAGCAAGATTTTTGGGTGCGTAAAGATGGAAGATGGAAGATGGACCCAATATGGATAATGACAGAAGAGCGATTTAAAATTACTGGACTTAGTAGATTTGATGAGTTGGATTAATTGGCATGTTTATTTAGAAAAAAATTGATTGACATATATCTCAAGGATTGGAAACTTCTCTTTGACTTTTTGTGGAAGATTAAAATGATATGATGTTAATGAGATTTGAAACCAACTAAGATAACCGTTGGAGGAAGGTGATTTTATAATCTATTAAGAGATAGGTTTGTTATATATTATAGATTTATAGCTGAACTATGACAAATCGGAAGTCAATATTCTTTCTTTTATATATATATATATATATATATATATATATATCTTTTTGTATTGTACTAGTTATTGATTTGTGTTGTTTTCTTTTTGTATTGTTTTGGTTTTGAAAATTGGAATAAAAATTAATTGAAAAAAAAATAAGTAAGGTAAGTGCAAATGCTACTGAAATGAACATATAAAATGATTTCTCAAACATCTAGAGAAAGGACCAAGGAAAAAACCCAGCCTCTTTCACATGAGGTGGAGATAACATAGGCATTTTATTTTATTTTAACAAGATATATATTACAATTAATCCACAAAATCCTCCAAGTGTTTCTTCTTTTCTGAATTTCCAGCACAATGACTTTAGCAATCTAATTTGTTGCATTGTTCTCCAGGCAAAGGTCCCAATTCAGTGAAAGTGAGTTGCATTTCCCGTTGTTGGAAACCAACAAGACAAGTAAATCATGACTAACTTAACTCACATTGATGTCCATTTGACTTAAGTGTAACTAACTGTGTCCAATGCAGTGGTGTTCAATTCCTTAAACTGAAATTGGCAGGGAAAAACATCACTCTTATGCCCCCAAAGGTGCACTTTTATCAAGTGTAAGAGCATGACCCATCTTGAGAGGAGTTTCTTCTACAGTTGAGCCAAACTTTTGAAAGGTGGGAAGCTCAGCCCAAATTGGGAAGGAGTCTGTGGAAAAAGAGGGGATGCGACCACTGGGCTTGGCAATGATATTTGTGAGGGGAGCAAAACTAACCCAATCTCTTCAAAGCTCCATAGAGCTAGTTGTATGTTTTTTAATCCTTTTGCAAAAAAAAACAACAAAAAGAAATACCACTACCATGGTTTACTCTGCTGAGCAAGAAGATCAAAAGCATTTCCCCATAACTTCTAACTTACAGCTTTCCTTAGTTCTCACACGTCCTCATGGGATTTAAGCACAGCTGAGGTTTTTGCTGTGAAAAGGAGCTGGCCCAAGACATAGGTTCTGAAGGGAGTTGTAGTTCAAAACATCTGCAGGGCACCAGGTTGGGGAACGCTGCTATATTTGAATCTTGGCAATAAAATAAAATAAGACATAATGAGACCAGTTTCCTCCCCAGTTTCCCTCACTCTGGATTTAGAGGTTTGGGTAACAACTGCCTGAGTATCAAACCAAAGAAGTACAATACCATAACAAAAGAAAACACAGACACAAAAGAAATGAAAAGTTACAGTGATAAGCAAAACTTCCAGAATAAATTAAATCCTTAAGAAAATCATGATTCTGGGGTTGCCACTGCAATGTCCTTCACTGGCTATTATTATTATTATTAAGTCAGTCTTCATAGAAAGAAAGCTATGGAGCAAAATGTGCAGATACCCTTCCAAGTGATTTATGACATGAGCCAGCCTGGCAGACGATGCCTGTCAGTGTTTTTAGCCAATGAGTGAAGTCAGAGCCATGACTGATAAATGAGCTCTTTGGATTCCAGACAATAGGAATTCCCGGGGTCCTAAAGAGCTGCTGTTTTCTACTCCCCTTTAGGATCTGCAAGGATCCCTGCATTAAGTGGTACATTGGGGTGATTCAGGGAAGGTTCTCACATTGCTGAGTTGGATCAAGCTATTAACAAGACATCTCTAATCAGGTCAAGGGCTCCCTAAGCTTCCAAGTAACTCTGTAGCTTCAGCTGTCAAAAAACCACACACAACCAGTTTTTTCTTTTCTGATGAACAAAACCAAGCTGGAAAAACACCCAGCACTCAAGATCAGAGAGGGTGGATTGGTGCAGGGATCATTCATTTTGACAGACCACTTTTAATCAAAGCTAATTATGTTCCCAGAGCACTCCAATCACAATAATTTAGGGAGGGATTAAAAACTATGTTTTTCACATGGATCTATGTTGTTCCGTATGTTAGTCTATGGAGAGAACTCCACTGTATCCCTAAAAATCCATGGGGAGCAGAAGCAACCCCACAACAATGACCCTTGAGACAATAGGATCACCGCTGAGGTAATGAAATTTCTCCCACTTAATGCTTTAAGTCTGGGACTGATATTTGCATTTAGGGTTAGCTACCACTTCTAGGCTCAGGTATGTTAGGGCCGATAAGTTATTACAACCCCTCCGAATTTGTCTCGGTAGTGGAACTACTCAGGTAAACAGCTGAATTCTAAAAATCCTGTTCACTTTCACTGACCAACAAATAAAAGGAAATTTAGATAATAAGCAACTGGCTTGTTTCCTGTTGTCTTCTATGTAAATGAGTGAAACAGAAAATATGATTAGTTAATATCATTAAGTGGTTAATATGCTTCTCATGCCACATATTTCCAGGGGGAGAGAGAAAATGACAAAAATGAAAGAATATACGAGTCCACTAAAAGACAGACATTGTCAGTCTTCAAAAATGTGAAATATTGTTTGTGAAGCAGAACCATTCCTGAATAGATCCAATTCCAATTGTCCCTAGCACTTTTATCTTTAATTATTCTTCCCTGCATCCAAATTATGAGAATCCCTCAGTTCAGACACAACTATGCTTGCCATAGCATAACATTTAATTTTCACTTGTCAGAGCAGGTGTAAGGTGACCTTGTAGAAACAGTGTTCTCCAATGATATGATTACTGGACCACTTATATATATTTCTACAGATAACACAAGGAAACAAACATCATTTGTTACCCTTGAAATAATATGTGCTTGAATTATACATATACACATGAATCAATCTGCCATCTTGTGAACATTTATTATTTTTCTTTATAGGGATGGTATCCAAATAACTTGTTCCAACAGCACAAGGATTTCCACTTGCACAATGAATCCCCACTTCTGTCCCCTTGTGTGCTCTGTGCTCTCTCCAAATATGCTCTGGATAAAATCCCCAAACAGATTTAGAGGATGCGTGGTGGTGGTGGGGGTGTTGTTCTGTTGCACAACAGAAATCCTTATGCTAATGGAACAAGTTAGTTAGATACTGCCCAGAGCATCTGCCATTATTTCTTAGATTAGATTTTTAAATAATAATAGTAATAATAATAATGTAATAATAACAATAGTAATAGTAATAGTAATAATGCATATCTGCAACTACTGTATATACGCAGAGATAATATGGTCACATTTACCTTAAAAGTTGTCATTAGGAATCTGCAGATTCTACCTCAGAGAAATTTTGCATGTTTAGACAAAGCTCTTGAACTTTAAACTAATTCAGGAAGTCCTGGAAAAGCACATAAGAACATAAGAAGAGCCCTGCTGGATGAGGCCAGTGAACCATCTAGTCCAATATCCTGTTCTCACAGTGGTCAACCAAATGGGAAGCTCACAAGCAGGACCTCAATGTTAGGGCACTCTCCCCCACCCCATGTGGTTTCCAGCAACTGGCATTCAGAAGCATTCATCCTATCACTTTTCTAATATAGACATTCCTAGCTAGCTATTCCATGTCTTATCTTTTTCACAAATTTATTCCATGAAGGGATGCTAAAGGGGTCTACCATCTTTCCCTGCAAGCCACATAACTCTGGGTATATGGGAACAAGTCAGTTCAAATAGATTTTCCTAGTAAAAATCCACATGCTCTAATCCAATTACCACTTCCAGCAACACACATGCAGGTTTCTGAAACTCCCCCACTCCCTTGCCTCCAGGTTGTCAAAGCCCCCTCCCCCCGTGGGTCACTGAAGCTCTCCCCCCTTACCCCTCAACAGGATGCCAAACCTCCCACTCCACAGGTCACCAAACCTCCCCCACCCACTCCACAGGTTGCCAAACCACCACCCTGCCCCTTCCATGGGTTGCCAAACCACCCCTGCCCCCCAATGGGTCACAAAACCTTACCCCGCTCCCAGGCAGTTCCCTAAACCTCTCCCTCAAGCAATCACCCCAGACCCCCCTCCTCCAGTTACCTTACTGCTGCTGCCACTTGCCCACCTGCTTGGCGCCACCCCCCTCCTTCCCTCTCACCACTCCCTCCCCTTCTCACTGCTCCTCTCACCACTGCCGCCGCTGCCATTTACCACACCTTGCCTGCCTCATCTGAAAGTGTCATGCTACTTGCAGTGAAGCACTCATGGGTAGTGTGATGCTTACAAAATATAATATAGTAGGAAATGCATATGCTGGGAAGAAATACATTTAAAAACATATTTAAAATTAAAATTTTGTACAGATTTTTTAAAACAAATTGCAGTTAATGTGGAAGTGGGACAGGACAGACTTAGGAAGTAACAGATACAAAAACAGCGTGGGCTGAAAATAACATGATTCATCCCATCCCTCTACGCAACAGGGCTATATCAATAGAAATTTCAATAGGTCTGATCAACATCTACTTTAGGACACACTGGATTACAATTACCTTTGAATGAGGCTATAATTTCCTCCTTCATACAACTACTGCAATGTGTTGGGGCAGTAGTTAGGTCACTAACTGGGACTGGTTACACAGAATATTGATTGATTGGGTTTATATCTATATTTATATAGAATATATCTCCCCAGTTCTTAAAACAGCTCCATGGTCTGTTTCTGGGCACAATTCAAAGTGGTGGAGCTTAGCAATAATAATTAAAAAAAACATGTGGGGAGACTCTACTAATACAGAAGGCTTCTTCTGTACATAGTCGCCTTCCATGAGATAGGCGGCTACTGAAATGCGCTTGTACCTGCTGCCCCCTCCCATATGAAATGCCTGAAGAGGACTTAGGCCACAGCAGGCAGGGACAGTGCAAAGCAAAGATAGCATGAGAGAACTAGAGGTGGATGGATATGTCAGTTTCAGTTCCTCTCAGTTTCTAAGGCTTCCAGTCTTAAATTCAGTTCTCCACATTTCTGCATCAGTTCTAGGAATGGGGGGGAAATTAGATTCAGTTGCATTTAAAGCCAAATTTATCAAATCCTCACTTTCCGAAACAATATGGGAACTGCAACACAGCCATCCTTCAAAATTTGCACTTATCCATATTTTGCCATGCAGTTCTCCAGCCAAGCAATGTTTACAAAAATGCATACGTTGAGGAAAATGTGCACAAAAATGAATCTATCGGTGAAAACACCTTACAAAAATGCATTATATTAGGATAAATTGCTTGCAGACAATGTGTACATTAGTCAAAACTGCACACAAAAGTGTATTTATTAGGAGAAATTTACACTAAAGTGCTGAAAATGTTTCATTTGGTTGGATAACTGCATCACAAAATCCAGTTTTGCATCTGGTTTCAAAAAGTATGCATTAGATAAGGGTGCATTAAAACACAGCCCTATTGCTCCTCCATCCCCACCTTCAGCACGCCATGAGATGCATGGTGATGATGAGACTGAGACTTAACTGCTTCCTCTTCAGAGAACTAGACTGGAGCTATGGGTTAATTCCTAACGTCATCCTTTCACTGTGTCTGCAATACCTATCCTTTCCTTTCCGGGAGGAAAATGGGCTTTTATTCTGGCCTATTTTTCATAAATAACCAGTGGTGTCTCAGACTCAGAAAGACTTGTTACACTTGATTCACTTCTGTTCTGGGATCGAGCTTTCAATTAAAACTGCATGACACTTAAGTGTTTATTTTTACCCAGCCTAATATTTTAATTCTGAGTATCACCATAAAGTTTTCAACCAAGGCTTGAATTAAAAAGGAGACTATGCAATTTCTGTGTTCATAATTAATCAAATGAGAGCATAGGACTAGGCACAAATGCATATTGACCATATATATTAATGCAATGAAGACTTCAGAGGAATGACGTAGCTCCTATATCTGTCTATAGGAAGAGACAGAATTATGCAAACTGCATAAATAATTTAGATATATTCATTGCATACTGTGGCAATAATTAGAAGTCACTGCCACTAATATATCTCACAAGGCTCTCAGAACTATGAGAATGAAGCTAAACTACACAAATCAGATCCTTTGTAATCCCATTAACATTTTATAGTGCAGAGATATAAAATCTTCCCTGTTGGTGAATTGTATATTATGCATTTGTTTTCTTGCACTTGTCATGGACAGAGACTCGTTGTAACACTAAAAGATGACTTCATTAATTTGTAAGTGATGAGCTTCTTACTTAAAAGAGATTGGTGCCCTCGGCTAGGCCTTTTCTTCTTTTTCCCCATGCAGAAGAAGGCATAGTCTATAAGGGTAATGCTGGAAACACAGCATGAGAGCCATCATTGCACCAGCAGATGCAAGAGGACTTTCCCTTCATCTCTTCCCTCCTGCAGTTCCTGTGTGCCCACAAATCTGCTTTGGAGGGTTCCCTAGCTCTCTGGAGCATATTGGCGTATGTGTGCAGGGGCTGCACTGGGATCAGGGGAAGAGGAAGCCCTATTTGCATGAGCAGAAGTCTCTTGCACAAGCAGGCTACCATAGTTGGATATCACTCAAAGTTCAGCCCAAAATGTGGTGGGGGTTAAGTCTCTATTTCACCAAGGTGGTTGAGTCTTTGTAAGAAGGCTAGCTGCAGAAGAGCAACCAATATTTCTACTAAGATATTAGTAGGGATGGGGGGGGATCTGATGAGCTGTGATTCTGATGAGCTGTGATTCTGAACCAGATGCACCTATCTGATCTGCCAGGACCCATGCAGGGATCGGGACAGCTGTTTGCCCCAGACAAATTATGGTTAGTATTTACTATTTATTTATTTATTAAATTTATTAGTCGCCCATCTGGCTGGTTGTCCAGCCACTCTGGGCGACGTACAAGATAAAAAACAATACATTAAAACGTTAAAATTTAAAACCATAACAGTAAAAACCTAACCCACCCCAAAAGCCTGCCTGAAGAGCCAGGTCTTCAAGGCCCGGCGGAAGCTCATCATAGAAGGGGCATGGCGGAGGTCATTTGGAAGAGAGTTCCACAGGGTGGGGGCCACTATTGAAAAAGCCCTCTCTCTAGTCCTCACTAGTCTAGCTGTTTTAACCGGTGGGATCGAGAGAAGGTCTTCTGAGGCTGATCTTGTTGAGCGGCATCCCTGACGATGCTGGAGGCGCTCCTTCAGATAGACTGGGCTAAAACCGTGTAGGGTTTTAAAGGTCAAAACCAACACCTTGAATTGGGCCCGGTAAACAACCGGTAGCCAGTGCAACTCCTTCAGCACTGGAATGATGTGATCTTGCCGGCGGCTGCCTTTAATCAGACGAGCCGCCACATTCTGTACCAGTTGCAGCTTCCGGACCGTTTTCAAGGGTAACCCCACGTAGAGCGCATTACAGTAGTCTAGGCGAGAGGTGACCAGGGCATGAACCATCGGTGGGAGCAGATGGTTGGGAAGGTAGGGGCGCAGCCTCCATATCAGATGGAGTTGATACAGCGCTGCCCGGCTCACAGCCGAGACTCGAGCCTCCATGGACAGCTGGGAGTCAAGAATGACCCCCAGGCTGCGGACCTGGTCTTTCAGGGGCAATCGTACCCCATTGAGCACCAGGTCCACATCCCCCAGACTTCCCTTGTCTCCCACAAACAGTACCTCGGTTTTGTCAGGGTTCAGCTTCAGCTTATTCCTTCCCATCCAGCCACTCACCGACTCCAGGCACCTGGACAGGGTTTCTACAGCCAACCTCGGTGAAGATTTAAATGAGAGATAGAGCTGCGTGTCATCCGCATACTGATGACATTGCAGCCCAAATCTCCTGATGATTGCCCCCAGTGGCTTTATATAGATGTTGAACAGCATCGGGGAGAGGATGGAACCCTGTGGCACCCCACAAGTGAGAGGCCAAGGATCCAAGACCTCATCCTCCAATGCCACTCTTTGGTACCTACCAGAGAGGAAGGAATGGAACCACTGCAATACAGTGCCCCCCATGCCTAACCTCTTCAGGCGGTCCAGGAGGATAACATGGTCAACGGTATCGAAAGCCACTGAGAGATCAAGGAGGACAAGGAAGGTGCATTCGCCCCTATCCCACGCCCTCCTCATATCATCTACCAAGGCGACCAAGGCTGTTTCAGTCCCATGTCCAGGCCTGAAGCCCGATTGAAATGGATCCAGATAATCCGCTTCCTCCAAGTGCGCTTGCAATCTATGGTTTAGCGCAGGATTTCCCATAGTGGTTGATAGTGACCCCCTGAGGTTGATGGGACTGTGCAGGGGATGAATAGAGACCTAAGGTAAAAGGGGGGCATAAAAGGGCCTATGGTGGGAAAGGTCTTTATGAGGTGTAGTGCAAAAAAAAAAACTAGGAATGATGAGCCTCAGAAATAAAGCTTGTGAGCATGTATAGAGTGCATCTCCCTTGCCAGTGAGGAACCTCTGTATTTAATAAGATGATTCCTCAATATAATGGTAATCTCAGACCATAAGATTATTTATTGCCAAAAAAAGCCATATATTGGTGCAGAGTTTCATTTTTTAAACAATTATTTTATAGTGGCAAATGAAAAATTGTACCACACCTTTTCCCCTCCCCCAAAGATGCAAAGACAAAGATACAAAAAAAAAATTGCCTTTTGGAAAACTTCAATAAACTTTTAGAAAGGTTTCAGACCAGGCTTCAGAGTGCACTTTCCTGCTAAAAAATTGAGTTAGGGTTGATAACAACTTTATAAGCTCATCAAGAGTCAATCAACTCAGATGTTTGGGAAACCCTGGTTTGGGAGAACAAACCAACTTCAAACCATTAGTTTACAATTAACCACAGTTGAGGGTTTCGATGTAATGCTGAACTGCAGTTAACTGAAAATGGAATTGAAAGCTTCTGAGCTCTTCATTATGATTTCACCAGAGGAGCAGCTGGGAGATAGGAGCACAAGAGCATTATGTCCAAATCAGGCTAGCAAATCGCCAAAATAAGGCCTGTGTGCATTATCTGGCTGGCAAAGATTGCATGTTGACCAATGTACAGCAGAACTCAGCCAGTAAACTAACAATGATCTGGATAATGGGAAAAACATGTAGCATCATCTACAATATCCTAAGCTTCTCTGCTGATCGTATCAGTCATCATATCAAGCTTGCACAAGTTCCCAAGCATTTTTCAGGTAAAGCACAAATCACTATTCATCAATGTGGCCCTTGCATAACTAGCAATCTTCTCTCCCTTCCTCTTTGCCTCAAGATATGCAAGACCTATATCACCAAATGTCCATCATATTTATAAAGTGTGGTCCATCGACTTACAAATATAGAATAGTAGAGTTGGAAGGGGCCTATAAGGCTATCGAGTCCAACTCCTTGCTCAGTGCAGGAATCCAACTTAAAGCATACCAGACAGGTAGCTGCCAGCTGCCTCTTGAATGCCTCCAGTGCTGGAGTGCCCACCACCTCCCTAGGTGTTTGGTTCCATTGTCAAACTGCTCTAACAGTTAGGAAGTTTTTCCTGATGTTCAGTTGAAATCTCGCTTCTTGCAACTTGAGTCCACTATTCCATAACCTTAAGGTTGCCATATTACCCAGTTAGCTGGGTTTTACCTGGATTATAGCCCTGCTAGCCGGTGCCTACTTAGCCCATTAGGTTGCCCGGATTTTCCAGGTGGGCACCGAGCTGCAGATACTGGCAAGGAGAAAAGAAGAGAGGTGCATGGGGAGGGCAAGGTGAGCGGTACTCAGAGCCAGCACCAGCCTGTTCCGGGCCCCGGCACATGCATGCACACACACACGTTCCACTTATCTCTCCCTTGATATAAATGCTGGTTGCACTGTGGGTGCAATCCTGCCATCAACCAAGATGGTGGCTGAGGCTTCCCTAAGGAGCTGCCTCCGCTGCCATCTTGGTTTATGGCATGCGTGCGTGCTACATGCATGCATCCCTGCCATCAACAGAGATGGTGGCAGGGGCATCAGCCCCCTAGGGAAACGTCGGACGCCATCTTGGTTGATGGCAGGGTTGCACCTGCAGAGCAACCAGCATTTATGTCAAAGGAAAGGTAAGTGGAGCATGCAGGAGGGCGTTGTGGGCCTGTGCAGGGAGGGTGCCAGGGAGCTTCCTCTCACAATCCGCGGCAGGGTTGGGAGCCTGGATTTGTGGGACTGGAATACAGCAATCCTACATATCCTGCACTCTGGGATGATCAAGAAGAGTGCTTGAAGAGTGCTATCATATCTTCTCTTCTCAGTCTTCTCTTCTCAAGGCTAAACAAGCCCAGTTCTTTCAGTCTCTCCTCATAGGGCTTTGTTTCCAGTCCCATCCCTAGAAGAGGTGGGCATGGCTGGGCTGTGGCTGGACCTATGTGCATGTTTGCATGGACACTTTCTGACTCGGTGTTCCAGGACTTGTGGGAAAAGGAGAAGACCCAAGCAAAGCAGTGCTTCTGCCAGGGCAGTGGTTTTGTTTTCACTCTGACTGAGTTATGGAGAGCTGGAGTGGCATCCTGGAGGGATGGAGGTGGAGGTGAAGGAATGCAGCCTTCAGAGCTGACAGGGGCTGCAGGGAGGGAGAGAAATGTTGGAGCTGGAGAAGGAATAGAGGTGAGAATGGCTAAAGGACTGCCTGGCTTTTTGGAACTCATGGAAGTTCTGAACCAAGGCAGCAGTGACAGTGATGACGAAGAAAAGGAGGACAGCAGGGAGGAGGATGGTTTGGAAGAGGATGCCGAGATAGAGGTGACAGACTTGGGAGCTCAGAAGTCAAGGGCTCCAGAGAAAGCCTCCAAGGAAGAGAAAAGCATGCAGGCTTATTATTCCCAAGAGAGGCTGGAGGCTCTGGCCGGCATGGTGCAGAGGCTGAAGGCAGAGAGGGTGCCTGTGGAGTCAAGGAGGGCAGGGTGAGTTTGGAGGAGTGCCTGGCTCACCTGAGAGAGCCACAGGAAGGTTGGGAGGCACTGAGCAAGAAGAAGCGCCTCAGTGTGGCGAGCAAGGAGCAGCTCCTGTACTTTCTGGATATGGGACTCACCCTCATCTGACAAGTGCAGGGGCTGAGGCAGAAGGAGAGGCAAAGCAGTAAGGCTGGAAATCAAGTGGGGCATGGTAGTACAGGGAAAGGGGACAGCTGCTTTGGAGATGGGGAAGCAAGTGCAGTCCTTGGCCCCTCAACCATCCACCACCAACCAGAGGAGAGAAAGGAGTGGGATATCAAAGGAAGGCTGGCCTGGGCCTGTTGAAGAAGGGCTATTCAAAGAGACAGAGGAGGAGGAGGAGGCCAGAGATGACAGGTCTCTCAGGAGCAGAAGGACAAGAAGAAAGGTGAGAGGACACAGAAAAGTGAGAGGGCTGGCCCCTGAGGGAGACAGGCACACTGGAGGAGTTGGGGGTTCAGATCTCTCCAGGGAAAATGGAGGAGGGAGGGGACACAGGAGAATGGAACAGAATAAGGAGGAGGACAGCCTACTTTGTGAGGTGGCAGGCCACGTATCTCAGGAGGAGGAGGAGAAGAAGAGAGGCCAGCAAAGCAGGACGGGGAAGGCCCAGGGGGAGAGCAAACACCCAGCAGGCTGTGAGAGTCTCTCCCAATACCAAAGGGAAGGAATAGGGAAAGAGGATTTGGTGGCAGCCCAGGAGGCATGGGCTCAGTCCTCAATTGGGTCAGTCCCACAGCATAAGCACAAGCAGGACTACAGCAGGAACAGACAGAGAGCAGGGGTGAAGAGGAGCAGGCAAGGCAGGTGGAAGTCCTTATGGGCTACCACTAAGGATGGGGTTTGCTGCCTAGTTCTGATCCGCTTGTATTCCGATAGTCCATCGCTCAATCCCAATCCGCCACTTTTTTGTTCCCACTTACTTTTGCACTTGCTGATTCCATCTGCTGTTTTAATTTATTTTGGCAGTGGAAAAAAATACGTAATGTTTAACGTATATGATTATGTAAAGGATAATGTACATATGATTATGTAAAGGAAGAGGGGAGTGGGGGGATAGGCCTCTGGAAGGGAGAGTTGGAAACAATCAGCACGGGTGATCTGCCTGATACTGGGATGGGACTTTTTGCCTCTCTGCAGGAGAGGCCAGACAAAACAGCAGGAGGAGAAGACCACATGCCAGAACAGAGGGAAGAGGATAGATCCGTGGTGGTGGCTGTGGACATGTCCGGGAAGGTTGAGGAGGTAAAGGAGCAAGAGTTGGGAGAGAGGAAACAGCCAGAGGTGGGACAGCAGAAAGAGCAAGCTCAAAAGAAAAAAGCCACAGCAAAAGTTAAGTCTGCTTCTGATATTTTTGGGCTAAAGGGAACTCCTATGCCCAAATGGTGGGCACTCTGGGAGGAGAAGGAGGGCAGAGGCTTTAAGCAGAGAAGAACAGCAGGAGACTACAGTGGAAGAAGGGGGCAGCAGCAGCAACAACAGAGGCAGAAAATACGAGGAGGGCAGGTTCACAGAGGGTAGGCCAGACAGGAATCCATGAGAACAGGATTCCAGACAGGAATCCATGAGAACAATGGGGAGTTCGGGCATGGTCCAGCAACCTCATTATGTAGTTCAGCTGCGGTACAGAAAGTGCTTGGCAGCACATCCCCTGAGGGAATGGGTGGTGGGCCATCTCCTGCTGGGCTCCCTGCAGCTGCAGCCCTCAGGGCTGAGGTCTGCTATCTGCTTCATGGACAGCAGGGGGTATGATGTAAACTTCCAGATCAAGAAGAAGTTCTGGGAGTGATATGAAACAGTGAGGCAGGAGAATCAAAAGTAGTGTCAACCGTGGGGCTGCACCGAGATGAGCTGCTAATTAACAGATACCAGCTGCAGGCCAGATCATAAATCTGCCAGGCAGCGTGTTACTGTTTGGGAAGTGCCCAAGGGGAATGCAGAGAGCCGAGTCCTCAAGGTAGTCCAATGTTCATAAACCAAGAGATTCCAATCAGGCAGGACAGGGTCCAACGTCACAGGTCACAGGAGAGGTGGAGTAATGTCTGCAGCAAGGCTTGACTTTGACTTTAGCAAGGAGTCTCCCTTTCCTTCCATATTCTGCGTTTGGTCAGGCTTATAGTCAGGCTTACAAGGCCCAGGTGTTTACAATCAGCCTGTGTTCTTGCGAGCTCTCCTGCTCCTTAATCGCGCTGATTGCCTTCATTGCTGCAACACCTGTTGTTGTCTTCTCTCTGCTGCAGAAGGGGCAGCCCCCTGGTCACTTCCTGACTCTGACAGGTGGGTTCCCTCAGGGGCTTGTCCCTGGTCTGGTGAAGGGTCCTGGGCTGTCTCCCTGCTTGTCCCCTCTCCTGGGTCTGCGGTCTCCCATTCCTCTTCCTCCTTGGAGGAGTCCTCTGAGGGGGGCATGAGAAGTAGTGGGCAGATTTTGAGATGGAGCTTCTCTTCACGACCCAGATAAAGACCATCACTGTAAGGTTCCGTGTCAACTCAATCCCAGCAAAGGATGTGGCGATCTGGCTGCAGCATCATACAAAGGACATCCTCATGGTGCCCTATGAGGGGTTTGGAATGGGGAGTTCTGGGTCCAGGTGGAGCTGGTACAGGACGAGTGGGGTAAGATAAAACACTTGCCTCAGGTTTTCTACCTAGGAGTTGAAAGGGGCCACATCAGATATGCAGGGAAGCCACGCATGGACTTTCGGTGCGGCTCCCTCAATCACATGAGTGTGGGATGCAATGCCAGGAGATGTGTACAATGCAGAGGGCAGGACCACATTGTTAACCAGTGTCAGAGGAGCATTGCATGCAATCTATGCAGAGGCCAGACCCATACCTATAGCACCTGCCCCAACTCTCAGTTAGTGAGGCTAAGCAACTCTGAAGGTATTTTGAAGGGTTGCAGAAGAAAGGAAAGGAGAAGGGGGACGGAGGGGAAGCAATGTCAAAGGAGGAGCAGGAGTTAAGGACACCACAAACGATGCCTGGGAGCAATGAGGGGGAGCAGGGGGCACTAAGGCAGATGGCCAACAGAAGTTGGGGGAGCACCGTCCCTTTGAAAGAAGAGGTGGAAACAGGTATGGAGTGGAGGAGGATGGCAATAAGGGAGGAGAAGAACATGGAGGACAGCATCCAGGTTGTCCAAGGTAAATGGAAGAAAAAAGGGAAAGGGAAGGCATTGCCAACAAATAAAGGGAAGATCAGGAGATGGCTGAGGATTTGAGCAAGGGGACTTCAGGGGAAGAAGAGGAGAGCTGGCCAAGGGCCCAGGCCCTTACGGTACAAAATTTCTTTGCAGTGCTGGGGGAGGTTGAGATGGAAGTGTGAGAGCCAGTACAGAAGTCAGGGAGGCCATTGCCTCAGTGACCAGTCCAGCAATGGTGACACCCAGAGGAAAATGGTAGGGGTGGGGGTGGATGGAGAACAGGCCCTAGGGGGAGGCCCAGCAGAAGATCCACCAGCTGTCTCTCTAGTCATCAGTAGAACTGCAGCCCAGGGGCATCAGGAGGTCTCAGGCAGGCAGGGGGCAGGCAGCAGCAACAGCAGCTGCACCAGGTAAGCATACAGGTCTCAGAATGGATGGAGGTGGAGGAGGAAGATGTCGAGGGCTGGGAGGTCTAGGGTTACTTGGTCATCTGTTATCATTTTGCCACCCTCATTGAGCAGTTGTACCACCATTTCTTCTCTCTCTCTCTCTCTCTCTCTCTCTGGATGTACCTGAAGAAAGCTTTGTTGTTGCTTTTAGCATCCTTTGCTAACCTCAGCCCATTCTCAACTTTAGCCTTCCTGATGCCATCCCTGCAATTCTGTGCTACCTGTCTGTACTCTTCCTTTGTCAGCTGGTCTTCCTTCCATTTCTTTTTTGTGTCCTTTATATGTGTTCAAGTCATCTCTAAGACTTTTGGCTTCTGCATTGACTTCTTCTGTCTTCAACCTTTTTTCCTTGTTGAAATTGTTTGCCATTGTGACTTCAGAATCTCCTTTCTTAGAAACTCCCACCCATTTTGGACTCCTTTTCGACTTCCGGGAAGGGTGACTTAGCCTGTGCCTGCTTTTGAGACGGGCTCCTGCCTCAAAAGAAGCTTATTCAGATATATCAGTCAGTTTTTTCTTTTTTTTTTGACTGATTAAACTTCTCCCGGGTAGGGAGAAACGAAGAGATTAACCTCAAAGCCTATTTTTGTTGGGACGACCAGATCTCATTAATTTATGGGACGAGGTCCAGCCGACGAAGGTGGGACGGATTTTTAACACCATTTTGGACTCCTTTTCTCATTAAGGTCATTTGCCATGGGACATTACTTATCATTATTCTGAGTTTATTAAAATTGGCTTTCCTGAAGTTCAGGATATGAGTGTGGCTACTCTCAGCTTTTGATTCCTTTAAAATCAAGAACTCAAGTATAGTGTGGTCACTTTCCCACAAAGTTCCTGTATCTCCCACTTTATCCTCTATTGGTTAGAATCAAGTCAAGGATAGCTGATTTTCTAGTTCCTTCCCCCATTTTCTGCAGAATAAATTACCTCCAGCACAAGTCAGGAATTTCTTGGAGGGGCCATGTTTGGCAGAAAGGACTACTATATTAATTTGTTTCCTACGTAAGTCTTTTATTTAAGTCAATGGGCTACACTTCCTAGATATGATGGACGTTTCTGAATTAAAATGTTCTCTTCTGCTAGGCATCCCTTAGAGGTCTTTTGTTTGAGTAAGTGATACATATTTTTTTTCTAAAAAATGACAAGAACAACTGCATCTGCTGCCTTGCATTATTCAGGACCAAAAAAGATTTAGAAGCAGTTTTTGCTTGCATTGACAAAAGCCATCACTAATAGTCATATCCCAAATATTCAAAAATATGCACATCCTAATTTTAGAGGGGTGGGATCTGTAATAAGTTTGTACTGGGTGGCTTTGCCCTTTTTCATTATGAGTTGTTTTCTTTTTTGAAAAATGCATATTATCATACTTATTTGTACTGATGTATATCTCCCGCTGAGAACAATGCAACATCTAATTTGCTGCAGCCAATTAGACCAATTAAAAATAACTCAGCAAAAGTGATACTGAATCTTCAATTACATCTACGCCTAAAAGACAAAGCACAGCACACGCAGCAATTGACTCATTCGTTGTTTTGTCCTCTAAAACTCTGTTGTGGAACAATGTTATGGTCTAGGCTTCTTCATAAACTGTTTATTGAGGTGATGTGTTATTCGTTAGTTGCGCAGCCTGACTGGCCTTATGAATCACATATTACTTTTTTAGTGTCCTCTGCTGGATGACCTATTCTTTATATCGAGGTGCAATCTGTTATTCTGGTCACAAATATTCTACACACATTGCACAAATGTTCAAGAAAATCCATAGGTGAATGTAAGAAACTTTCAGAGGTCTGAGGGGAAAGTTTCTTCAATCAAGGTGGAACCTTTGCTCATGGAGAACCTTTGCCCTCTGAGTTGGAGAATGCTCTGTATGCAAGAGCTTGGCATTTAATGCATAGAAAATTACCTGTCTCATATGAGAAGCCATTGCAGTTCCTGGATGTTTCTCATTCCATGTATCAATCTGATCCACATGATTGCATTACTGGTTATGAGCCAATGAATATAGGCCATGCTTAGCAACCACCACCATAACCATACTCAGCAAACATAATCATTAAACTTTTATCTGTAACTATATCTAATCATAGCAAAGAAACATATAAATATTATGACAGGTCAGGACCTGTTTGAGGATTTTCCTAGAATGTATCCTTGTATTTAGAAAGCCATAAGCTTTTCAGATAAAGGAGCAGAGCTTGGAAAAGTTACTTTTTTGAACTACAACTCCCATCAGCCCCAGCCAGTATGGCCACTGGATTGGGCTGATGGGAGTTGTAGTTCAAAAAAGTAACTTTTCCAAGCTCTGTAAAGGAGCACAGCAAGTCAGTTGTCACTCAGTTGAGGACATTTCCCAGGTGAGAATGAGACACACAGGTTTTTTTAATGCCAAGAATAATTTCCTGAGACCAAGCTTAGTTAAAACACTTCTCTTCACTAGTAAAATATGAATCCTATTACAGAACAAGAACTTCAGCTGTGGTTAGTAGAAGAATCCATAAAATCATGGCATAGATAATACTCAGACAAGGCTTACCAGATCTATAGAACATTAGCAGAGAGTTTTCAGCAAGAAAGCTCTAAACTAATATCAGCAACTTGCTTCTTGTACATTTTAAGACATGTCTAATAATTCAGATACATCAATCACTGTGACTCATATCCTAAATAAGTTGTTACTTAATATAATAAAGATGTTAACTCGATCAAAACTACTTTGAAGCAATAATAATTGTTGCAAAGGTTGTTGGGGAAGATCAAATGTCATCAAACAAGCAATTATCATTTTGAAAAGCAGACTGTGAGTTGTATCCCATTAACACAAGGACTTCTGCCTGCCCAACGGGATTTCCTTTCCCTCTCCATGCATGCTCCCTGCTATCCCCAGCTAAATTCCTTACAGGCCAGTTCTGTTTCCTTTTTTTTTAAGCGCATCTACTTAAGCAACAATTAAAAAAGAACCACATATATTTCAAGCTCAAGGAAGAGTGCAGCAGCCACTTGGGGGCTTTATAATGTGTGTCACATTTGTCAGAGCTTTTAGCTGAAGAACGCCAAAAAACAGAGGAAAATGGAAAGGTTGTTGAGGACTTAAGGAGTAGGTTAGCACAGATGGAGGACGTTTAGTCAGAAATGAGCCAGTTTACAGACCTAGCAAGGCCTTGTCACAGCAGTAGTCCACTTTTCAGGCCATGGGGAAGTGCGGGGAGATTACTCCCCACTAGTGTTGCCAGGTTCAGGGCCTGAGTCTGATCCTGTATCTTTAGGAGAAGAGAAGGTCAGCCAAGTGCAGGCGTTCTTGCAACACTGTAATGGGAAAAACCACAAGGTGGAATTCTCCCTTCCCCCTGCACAACTTTTAAAGATACAGAAGATACATCAATAAAACAATACAATTTACAAAATACAATTTACAAAAGTTAAATAACTACTCTTAGGCTAACAATGTAAAATGCACGACACATGAGGGAAAAGGGACAGGGAAGAACAAGGAAAAAAGCATGCTCAGGCACCAGTTCTCAAATCACAGCTCTTATCATGACCAGCTGGAATGGAAGCAGGTAGCTTGATAGCATGGTGGCTACTGGAGAGGGCAAGGGCAGCTAGTCGCTCAGCAGAGGCGATGAAAAAGCTCACACATGGATCAGCTTTGGCACAGAAACAAAACACATCTTTGCTGCTGAAGCCACGAGGCATCCTGGTGAGCAAGTTGCGTGGCGCCCTCCTCCCCCACGATCTGCCCCTCTTATTCACCTCTCACTAGGGTTCCTTAGCTGCCATGAGGCTACGGAGATGCTCGATATGCTCAGGGTCAGCGGGGGCGGGCTGGCTGGCTCGACTCCGGGTATACGTCCCAGTAGAGTGGCTGCTGTGCCCAGGAGTCCCTTGCTGACAGCCCAAAGTGCAGCGCAGGAAGCTCTTGTCCTCAGCCAGGTTGTTGAAGCAGGGCGTGGCCAGGTAAGGCTTACAGGTAAGTTCACTGGAATGGTTCTCGGTGTCCCGTTGGTTGACGGTGGGTAGTGGTGTGCGGGTGGACATCTTGCGTGGGAGGTGCCTTCGCAGCCACTGCAGAGCCGGCCCAAGCCAAGCTGGGGAATGGCCCAGCCAGCCAGCCAGCCACTGCCGCCTGCCCGCCTCTCCTGTCCTGGACTCACAGGCCTCTGCAGTGCGGCTGCTCCGAGTGAGGCGGAAGCAGCCCCTCTAGGCTCCCAGAATCCCTGCCATGGCTTCTCAGTACTATACTTCTATTCTCAGTACCCATGATGAGGAAACATTTTAGTAAACAGATAATACAAAGTATCAATACAGATAATGTAATATCTAGAAATGTCTAAGAATAAAGGAACATGGCCCACTCATCAAATACCTGTATTTTCCATTTAATTAAATGTCTAGAACCAGCCAATTCTCTCTGCTAAATTCAGGTCTGCCAATTAAATTAGTAACCCTCATGTCACTAATTACCAGGATTTTACAGGGAATGAACATTTCTAATTAGTCCTGTATTATACATGCTACAAATTCTCAGGCAAACTTTTTGTGATAAATTGTGAGCAGCTGTTATTGGTAATGCCAAGATATTGATCTTCTTCCTTTTTTAATTTCAGAAGTCATGTTCATCTGCCTTCCTGGTGGTTCTCTGCGTGAAGGTGGACATGTGAGGTCATCAGCTGGGAAGATAAATTCCACCAGAAAATATTTGGACATTTTATTCTAAACCAAGAAAGGTATAACTAAAGAACAACAAAAAGATAGGCAGCAAACAACTGTTGGAGTTCGTTATTTTAAGGAATTGCATTTCTAACTGTTCAGTGGTATACTGCACATAACCCCACCCACCCAGCATATCACATTTATTAATAATTCTATTTAGAGGTCCCACAACTGATAATGGAATTAAATCAAACATGCTAATGGCAACAGTGTTTTAACAGTGGATTACACTATGCATAATTTGAAGAAGGTGATAATGGTGCTTGCACTGCTTTCTCTGTTAATAAACTAGGCTTCTGGTGTTTAAGAAAACAATATTATTAACTTGTAAAGATAACACTTATTGTGCTGCAGGAAACTCTTTCTAGAGCAGAACTCTCCTTCTTTGCCAGTTAACTAAATAATTAGCAACCAATCTCTTCAGTTTCAGCAATCTACACTCAACAAGTTGTAATGACCAGGATAATGACAGATGGTGACAGAACATTTTCCGTATCCTACTAGAAAAAATGCTTTTCAGCAGAAAGTAAAGTCAAGGGATGATCCATGTTCACTATGAGCACAGTGTCCATGCATGAAATATTCCCCTAGGACTTCATAAAACCTTATGAGAAAATCCTGAGTGTTGACACTACACTTCTGGTATGTCAACATTTTAGGTGAAGACTATTGTTCAACAGTAAACTATATGTGAGCCGGGTTTACTTATTTTATTTATTCAGAAGATTTATAAACCTCTTAATCAAAAAAGCTCTCCAAGCAGCATAAAATTAAATTGGAGCTAAAATCCACAGTTCATTTAAAACAAATACAGAGAGAGAGAGAGAGAGAGAGAGAGAGAGAGAGAGAGAGAGAACGAACAATTTTAGGCTTCCTCAACCATGGGTACCCAGATGTTGTTGGACTACAACCCCCATCCTTTCCAATCAGCACAACCATGGTGATACGATGGGAGTTGCAGGCCGACAATGTGTGATGAGCCAGCAAGAGAGAAGGCTGTACTAGAGTTTACTGACATGTCTAAATTTAGACAGATCTCATCCCATGATTACACAGCAGGGACAACTTTTGGCCATAAATCAAACTGTTGAGCAATGAAGAACCTGCTGGTCTGCCTCTCCTGACAATATTTTTAGACGTTTCATTCATTGACTGTATCACCCATGCAGCCTATTTATTTGCTTGAGTTCTCTGAGATGCAGTGATGGCATCTTGAAGAAGGTTTTTGTTGCTGAATTTGCTGTAGCTATTGGCTGGTGGTTTTGGTTTTGTTTCTTTTTGTATTTTCATGTATTATTAATAGAACTTCGTATATTTTATGTGAGCAGCCTTGAGAATTTTTCAAGGGCAGAATGTAAGTTTATGTGTAAAGAAAATAAAATATCTGAATTAATCTCTAGCCATCATACAGACCTAGCTAATACTGTCATTGCCATCATTCCGTATTGCCACATGCAATGGAGCCAAGAAAATGCAACAACTTTTCCAAGATCCAGTTTTGTGTCTGTAAATGGTGTGAGACTAAGTGGAGCAACTCCAAAATTCTTACAGTTGCTTTGCTTCTTTAGATCTCACCCTTATGAAACTTAAAGTACATTCAGTCCCAGGGTATGTTCTTAAGGTTGTTGTTGTTATGTGCCCAAGTCGATTATGACTTATGGCAACCCTATAAATCAGTGACCTCCAAGAGCATCTGTCATGAACCACCCTGTTAAGATCTTGTAAGTTCAGGTCTGTGGCTTCCTTTATGGAATCAATCCATCTCTCAATTGGTGTTCCTCTTTTTCTACTCCCTTCTGTTTTTCCCAGCAATATTGTCTTTTCTAGTGAATCATGTCTTCTCATGATATATCCAAAGTATGATAAGCCCAGTTTCATCATTTTAGCTTCTAGTGACAGTTCTGGTTTAATTTGTTCTAACACCCAAGTATTTGTCTTTTTCACAGTCCATGGTATGTGCAAAGCTCTCCGTCAGCACCACATTTCAAATGATGGTCTTAAGGTACATGACACAATTACCTTGCTGAAGCTAAGCAGGTTTGGACCATGCCTGGACACATGTACGCTGCCTTGGGTTCCATGATAGAAGAAAGGTGGAATACAACTATAAGAAAGAAAACAAACAAACAAAAATAAATTCTGGACATGTACAGATGATCCATATCTTTTCCTTTAATCTGATCCTGGATATAAACAGTAGAGCAACAACCAAAAGCTAATCTGCCACCTTTTCCTTATCTTGTTGACCTTGGGTAGGATCGAATTGTTTTTGTCTCAAAGATTCCCAAAAATTTTGACAATCTTGGGGATACTGTATTTTCATACCCTCCCTGAAGTATCCCGGAATTACTGAAATCTCCAAAGCCTTTGAATTCATATATCCATTACCCGCATCTGTGGAAGAGGATTATTCTCTGTGCTTATGTTTATTGATGTCTATGAAGTGTTTTGTAGTTGTTGGATGAAAGTACTTAGGTGGGTGGGTAGAAATATGCCACCATATAACTGTTCTGATCAGCATAATTTGTTGGCTGTTTGGTTCAGTTTTGGCTTTTTATGTACACTGGAAGGAACTAACTAAAGGAGCAAGAACATAGTAATGCATGGCTAGTTCCCTGATCTCACTGGATCCTTGAAAGGCAAGGAGCTCAAAAAGCAAACATAGTTGACCTTATATTACCTAGCTAGATAAAGGTACTAGAATGCATAAGATGAATGGAAGCAAATTATTTTTTTCCCAGTTGATGAGGGCTTGGTATTTTTGGGAAGTCCAAGAACAAGAAAGGTCATGACTGGCAAATGAAACCTAGCCTGGGCCTGTATACATTCAGGCCTCAGAGCTTTCTCTGAGTACATGCAAAATCAGCCCACTTCAATTGGCACTGTTTATGAGACCCTTAGGCTGATCAAGCCTAGCTTTTTGCTATGGCTATGACTAACATGAAGGGACCCTGCACTTCTGAATTTGCCACTATACTACTGGACTTCTGTAAGCCAGACACAGCATCAGAAATCTGTCCAAGTCCATAAATGAATTTCATATTGATGAAGAAATTTTCATACAAGCAAACATATTTAAATGCATGAGCTACAGAAAAATAGCTGCAAGATGATAATATTGACACAGCCTGTTGCTATTATCAGGTTTTTTTACATTAAAAAAATTAAACAAAACAGTTGTTACCAAAGTGCTCTGCCTCACTGTTATCGTGGGCATGCCCCTTAACTCCTTGATTCCTTGAGTTCCACTTTACAGGTGAATGTGCAAAGTTGCAGTTATGCAAGCATGACAGAATAAATCAACCATAATGTACACTGGCTACCATCCCAAATAGGAGTTAAACTTGCTCTCATTATCATGAGTAGCAAGGTCTCTGGCTAGATGCAAATGCCTTACTCTACACCTGATCCCCTCTGTACATGGTCAACATATCATATTGGAAACTAGTTATACATTTGCAGAGACCATTGATAGTTATGCTCCAAGTGCCCAGAGTAAACATACAGACTGTTTTCATGGGTTTTGTACAGTTGATTCCCTAGGTGCCAGTTGATTATATCCATTTCCCATACATATGAGCTCAGTGGATCATTGTTACATTTTTATGAGTCATAAACATCAGGTTTAAAATATGAACGTATTGAATGTATTGCCAAAATGCATTACAGAGACATTATATTTGGATTGTTCATTTTTGGTACACCTATTTCATTTTATTTTGCCACATAAATTTCCTCTTGGGGAAGAAAATGCTTACAGTGCTAACTATTATTTTAAGAATCTTTCTATAGCCAGCTAACAAGGTAAACTCATTTGAAAACTTGACATTACACAAAAAAAGGTAAAGGTAAAGGTGCCCCCACACTTATAGTGTGAGTCGTTTCCGACTCTTAGGGTGACATCTTGCAACGTTTACTAGGCAGACCGTATATATGGGGTGGGATTGCCAGTTCCTTCCCCGGCCTTTCTTTACCCCCCAGCATAGGCCAGGTACTCATTTTACCGACCACGGATAGATGGAAGGCTGAGTGGACCTCGACCCCTTTTACCGGAGATTCAACTTCCTCCTTTCGTTGGAATCGAACTCCGGCCATGAGCAGAGCTTCGGCTGCGTTACCGCCGCTTACCACTCTGCGCCACGGAGGATCTGACATTACATAGCACTGGATAATTGACTCTCAAAATGCTGCAGGTGTAAAACCTGTACAGTAGCATCAAGTGGCAGAGAAGCCTTATATTATTCCAAACAGTACTCATGATTCTAAGGGGAACTGAAGATTTCTTAACAGAGAACACTGACATAGGAGATATGTCAATATTCTCTGTTAAGAAATCCTTGGTTCCTCATAGAATTGTGAGTACTGTTTGGAATAATATAAGGCCTCTCTGCTAGTTGACACTACTGTACAAGTTTTATACACACACACACATACATGGGGGGAGAGAGAGATTACTTGAAAAATAGATATGTGTGTGGGAAAACCAGCAGAGCCTTAGCAATAGCTTCCCAACAGTAGCATTGCTGCCACTCATGGGGTGGTAGGGGCGATATGGCAGTGAGGTCAGGGCTGTGTTGTCAAAGCAGCAAAGCCAATCTGATGTCCCCCTGGGGTGCCCGCACAGCTCTGACCTTCTTGCTGCCTCACCCCTCCCCTCTTGGTAAGCGGCAGTGTTGTTCCTGCTAGGAAGCTATTGCAGCAGCTCCACCCTACTGGGCAAGGTGCTCTGAGGGAAAACACACAAGGTTGTAAATATTGGGCTACCTTGTGAAGAAGAGGGAAAAACTGGACATGTGGGCACCCATTTTGGCAGACGTCCTCTGCATATAGTAAAATCTACTTCCACCCAAAACAGTCATGAATTAACCAGCTGTGGCCAGGGATGTGCTTCAGAGGACTCACTGGTCACCTCTGTGGGCCAACTGAGTGGGGAAGGGAATACAAGTAATTATCAGTAACTGTCAGGAGATGACAGTACAAGTAGGAAGTGGTTTCCTTGGCACCATGCAAACATACAGCTGCTGACTGGGTAGCAATTCCTGCCCATGCCAATAGCCTACATGAGTACCAACTAGCAGGGCTTGTTCTAAAGGGCAGCCAGGTGGGGCACTGGCCCAAGGGCCCCTGAAGCTACAGGGTAACAGGGGGGCCTTCATAGTCCCTCCGCTCCCCTTCTGCAATCCATGGCGATCTGCAGTCCCCCATGCCCCCTACTTACCTGTCTCCTGCCTTTTAGTATTGCCCTTAATGAAGATGGCGGCTGCGGTTTCCCTAAAGTACTGAAGCTCCTGCTGCCATCTTAGTTGATGGCAGAGATGCGCACGCATAGCACACACGCGTGCCATCAACAAAGATGGCAGCGGAGGCTTCATCCCCTTAGGGAAACCGTGGCCGCCATCTTGGTTAATGGCAATAGTAAAAGACAGGAGACAGGTAAGTGGGGGGGCTGCATGCGTGAACAAGAATGCACACCGGGGCCCAGGGCAAGCTGATGCCCAAGGGCCCCGGCATGCCTCGAGCTGGCCCTGCCAACTAGGGTTGCCAGGTTCAGGGCCTGAGACTGATCCTGTATCTTTAGGAGAAGAGAAGGTCAGCCAAGTGCAGCTGTTCTTGGAACACTGTAATGGGAAAAACCACAAGGTGGAATTCTACCTTCCCTCTGCACAACTTTTAAAGATACAGAAGACCTCTTGGTTGCCAGGCACGGCCTCCAAGAGGTCTTCTGTATCTTTAAAAGTAGTGCAGGGGGAAGGGAGAATTCCACCTTGTGGTTTTACCCATTACAAGGTTGCAAGAACACCTGCACTTGGCTGACTTCCTCTTCTCCTAAAGATACAGGATCAGGATCAGGCCATGAACCTGGCAACCCTAGTTAAGGGTCATGGTAATAAGGCAGATAATATTCCTTCTCAATAAGTAAATCAATACTTTTCTAGAAAGAAGAAACACATAATACACGAAGAGACCATTCAGGCAATTTGCTGGATCACAGCACAATCCTATACATGTTTATTCAGAATTAAGGCCTGCTATGTTCAATAGAGCTTACTCTCTAGTATATGTGCTTAGCATTGTAGCTTCAGGTGTACAAATAACTGGTCACATGTTCTGTCTACCTATGTGAGCAATGTAACACCAGATAAATATGTTCATGGAAGTATGTTATTATGGTTTGATTAAAAAGCTTCTTTGACCCAAAAGCTTGTAAAATGCTTCACCTTACCTATGTACTAGGAATGCATACAGAGTTATCAGATAAAGCATCCTAGACAAACAGAGGTAGCAAAGCAATGACACAAAACATTTTTCTCTTACACTGCTTCCCTCTGTAGTTCTTCTGCCCTTCCCTTTGGTCCTCCAGAGGTGCTGGACTACAAATCCCATCATCCCTGATCACTGGGCATGCTGCTTGGGGCTGATGTGAGTTGGAGTCCAAGAACATCTGGACAGCCACAGATCCTCTCTTCCTGCACTAGTCTTTCCTCATTCCTTTTGCCTTTTTCACACACAGAAGATCCTCAGGATCTTCAGATGCCTTTGTTCCTGTTATGCTTTGCTCAGGAATGATCCCTTCAACAAACATTCCTGTTTCAGAGCAGTCCTGAAATGTTGCCCTTAAAACTCATGAAATGTAATAAGCCATACATTCCTTTGTAGGTAGTAAACTGTCTGAAAAGATAGCTGCTCAGAAAGAAAAGAAAAGAAAAGAAAGAAAGAAAGAGATGTAAAGAAACACCCCCCTACACCCCTTCCCTTGACATTGCCACACTTTACCTGCCCCCTTGCAACTGTTGTTATTGCTTGAAAACCAGCCAAGTCTAAACCTCAGTGATCATCTCACCCCTTATGTACCCAATCAATCACTGCACTCTGCATGTGAGGGCCTCCTGCAAATGTCATCTTACCAGGACATCCATCTTGCAGACAGTGTCATAAGAATGCAGGAAGCTGCCATATACTGAGTCAGACAATTGGTCCATCTTGCTCAGTATTGTCTGTGCTGACCTGCAGTGGCTCTCTGAGATTTCAGACAGGAGTCCTACCTGGAGATGCCGGGGACTAAACCTGGGAGCTTCTGCATGCAAAGCAGATGCTCTTCGTGCAGCTAAATTTTAGACAGGCACCTGCTCTCTTTGGCACCTGCTGAAGGCCTTCATCAGTCAACAAGCTTTTTCGGTAGAGATCTTTCCCAGTCTGCATCATATTGGAATTGTTTTCAGCTATTTACTTGTTGGAAGTGGGGCAAGAGCAACTCCTGTTTGGGTTCTTTTGTTTGTATTCCAGAAGGAAGATAGTTAGGGTCCTCCAGCTGGCTAGGCTTGCCTACCTTTACCTATGCTCTTCTCTACCTAACTTCCGTTTTAAACTGATATGCTCAGGGAAGCTGACCTGCCCCTCCTTCCTTTGTCTTCTTCTTTGACTGTCTGAGGAGAGAGGAGACACCTTTGTCTTTGCTCTCTCTTCTGAGCTATGAGGGCAATACCCACGTCTGGGCATTGCACCTCCAACTTAGTTAGTTAGAACTAGCTATGCCTTTCATATCTAATATGTATTTCTATAAATAAAGTAGCTTTTCTTATTTTACTAAGTCTTAAGTCTCAGTGATCTAAATGCAGGGTAAAAGCCTGCTACTTAGATAAATACACACACTGGCACATATGCAGCTCAGACGCTAAGTATCTCTGCATATTTCCATAACAGGCTAAACATACCCAGTTCTTTCAGTCTCTCTTCATAGAGACTGTTTTGTTTCCAATCCTCTTTTTTTTCCCAGCCTGCTTACAGAAAAGCAACGGAATATTGTCATGAATCTGACCTGCGTTAGAGTGTGCATAAGAATGCCATTAGGAAAAGGGTAGGTTTGCCAAATTTTTGAATGATCAGGCAAAGGAAGAGTCTCCCAAAATAAACAAAGAAGGCATGGGGAGATGAGACAGGCTTCAAAATGCTACTTCTCTGCACCTGAGCCTGAAAGGGAAAACAGTTAGGGTTTTGAACATCACAAGTGAAGCCTAAGAACTTTTGGTGAGGATAAAATTTCAGGGGAAGACTGAAAGCTAGTGCTTTCTAGTTGCTAAGAGTGTGAACCATGAAGTTCCCACTTGCCCACCAACAGCTCAACTTCATCATGAATTCACCAGATGGCTTTAGGTCAGGTATGGGAAGCCTTTGGCTCTCCAGTAGTTGCTGAACTGCAAATCTCATAATCCCTGGTTGTTGTCATGCACCTGCTTTAGGTAAATCAATGTCCATTTAAAATATGGAGATAATATTATTGACCTATACCACAGGGTTGTTGTAAAAGCTATGGATAAAAATGTATGTGAACTCTTTAAATACCCCCCAAAAACACTCAATAAATGAGGCAAAAATGAATCCATTCCAGTTGATGAGACAGAGAACTTTTTATAACATGAAGGAAAAGTGTTAGGCTTCATTTATCCTTTAAATGGCTTAGACTGCAATCCAATACACACTTACCTAGGATTAAGCCCCATTGAATCCAGTGGAGCTTACTTCTGAGTAGAGATGTATTGGACTGCACTGTAATGCCATGTGTGTGTAGACTTTTGTGGACTTCTTTGTAAAGCTGTTCTAATCAATTCATATGAGTAGCATAACCTATGAGATGGGTGGTCCTGCAGCAACTTGATATATTTGACTCAGATCCATAGAGGATCAACCAACTCAGCTCCTGGATCCTCACAGCCTCATCAAAGACTTTCCAAAGGAGGCCTGACTGAGTTACCATCACCTAAGCCACAAGTTGATGTGGTAGATCAGCCTTTCCCAACCAGTGTGCCTCCAGATGTTGTTGGACCACAATTCCCATCTTTCCTGACCATTGGGAATGCTGGCTGAGGTTGATGGGAGTTGTGGTCCAACAACATCTGGAGGCACACTGGTTGGGAAAGGCTGTGGTAGATGGATCCCAAGGCAGTTTGCAACCCATATCTCTTCAAGTCAAATAGCTCACAGGCCAATTAGTCTCTAAGTGTTGCCTTATGGTATTTTGAAGAACACAAAACAAAACAATCAAACCAGGATTCGTGATCAAGCTCTTTACCCACCAATAGTGTAGGAGTAAAAGGACTGGATAGAAGCAAAGCAGCTGCAAGCTCCTCTCTGGGATCCTACATATTTGCCAAATCTCATGAATCCAAGGTTTGGTTAAGTGCTTAATGTGATCCAGCTCCAATAATCTGTTTAGAATTGAATGGACTCATGTCTGATTGGCCCACCTGCACAGGCATTTGCCTTGCACTCATTCTCCAATGGCTATCTGCAAAACCACCCACCACCCTGTTCTAGATGCTCAGGTCTAAAAGGGGAATGGAATAGGATTTTTGGGTCTCATCTGCATGGTACATTTAAAGCAATATTATACCACTTTAAACATTCTTGGCTTCCCCCAAAGAATCTTCAGAACTGTAGCTTGTTTAGGGAGGAGGGATTGATTGTTAAACCACTCTGGGAATTGTAGCTCTGTGAGGGCAATAGGAACCACTTAAATGAAAAAGGGGGATCTTTAAATATCTTATTGCCTAGGAATGTTCTTTTCTTTTTTAAAAAACCTGTGGACCAGGTTGGAATTAATAATTCGTTACTGGTAGTTCATTTCCAATCTTGCCAACAGATTAGCTGCTTGTCTGAGCTTCTGAAATGGAAACGATGAGGCTCTGAAGAGATTAAGGTATTTCCTGATTAGCTCATTTGTTCTAGTCTACTACAGCTTAATGAGAACGTACTTCTCAGATCAGAGATGCAATGTTTCTTTATATGTAACACCGCTCTGTATTTTCACATCAGGTATCATGTGGGATAGAAGAAGCCTGCTAAGCTTGGGTACTCCAGTTTGGAATGAAATGTATAGAAAACATTTATTTGCTGTAATACCTTATTAAAATTGAAGTAACTGAAACATCCTTCATGGAAAGGCAGACACCACTAAATCACAGTGGCAATGGACATGTGAAATGGAAAAGTTGAGAGCTTTATTTGAATGAGGTCAAAGTGACCTCTTCATCACTTTGGGCAGTAAGAACAGCTTATATAGCTAGGAGTGTGTGAAGTCTATTTGGAGAACACTATAAAAATGAATTATGAATCAACTTTTGACATGATTTGAAAAACGGCGTTCCCACCTAGTGCGGGGGCGTGTTTGCTGCCACCCCACTGTAGAGAAGGCTCGGGAAGGTTCCCAAAGGTTTCACATTGGTCAGGTGGGGTAATTTGACCAATTAGGTGAGGGATTGAGCAGCTATAAATAGTCTGCTCCTCCCTAAAAACTTGCCTTTTTTGCCTTGCGGCACCCCCCCCTGTCAGTGTGGGCTTTGCTAGTCGCCAAATGGGGCTGAATAGGATTTTTTTTTTTGGAGATCCTGATTTCAGAATCTCTTTGGTTTTGCCTACTCCATACTGCTTGGTTTGATTCAATTGGCTTGCCGGGGGGTGAGGTTGTGGTGATTCCGGTTTGGCTGGCATGGAATTCAGGCAGGTGAGGTAACTGGGGCTGAGATCTCTCAGCGGCTTTCGATACCATCGACCATGGTATCCTTCTGGGACGACTCACTGATTTGGGAGTGGGTGGTACTGTATGGCAATGGTTCCGCTCCTACCTGGTGGGTCGTCTCCAGAGGGTAGTGCTTGGGGAGCATTGCTCAGCACCCTGGGATCTCCAGTATGGGGTTCCGCAGGGGTCAGTTCTGTCTCCCATGCTTTTTAATATCTATATGAAGCTGCTGGGTGTGGTCATTAGGAGCTTTGGAGTGCGTTGCCATCAGTACGCTGATGACATGCAGCTCTATTTCTCTTTTTCATCTTCTCCAGGTGAGTCTGTCATTGTGCTGAACCGATGTCTAGCTGCGACAATGGACTGGATGAGGGCTAACAAACTGAGGCTTAATCCAGACAAGACTGAGATGCTGCTGGTGGGTGGTTCTCCTGACAGGATGGGGGATGTTCGACCTGTTCTGGAGGGGGTTGCACTCCCCCTGAAGGAACAGGTTTGTAGCTTGGGAGTTCTTTTAGACCCATCCCTGTCACTTGAGGCTCAGATAGCCTCGGTGGCACGGGGTGCTTTTTACCAGCTTTGACTGGTGGCCCAGCTACGCCTCTATCTGGACAGAGAGAGCCTCGCTTCAGTAGTTCATGCGCTGGTAACCTCGAAATTAGATTACTGCAATGCGCTCTACGTGGGGCTGCCTATGAAGACGGTTCGGAAACTGCAGCTTGTGCAGAATGCAGCGGCCAGACTGCTCACGGGGACCAGACGGTTCGACCACATAACACCGATTCTGGCCCGCTTGCACTGGGTGCCTATTTGTTTCCGGGCCCGGTTCAAAGTGCTGGTTTTGACCTACAAAGCCTTACACGGCACAGGACCACAATACCTGTTGGAATGCCTTCCCTGTTACGAACCTGCCCGTACACTACGCTCATCATCAAAGACCCTCCTCCGAGTTCCTACTTATAGGGAAGCTCGGAGGGTGGCAACACGGAAAAAGGCTTTTTCTGTGGTGGCCCCCGAACTGTGGAACGATCTCCCAGAGGAGATACGCCTGGCGCCAATGTTACTATCTTTCTGGCACCAGGTTAAAACTTTTCTCTTCACCCAGGCTTTTTAACATGTTTGTATGCGCTGATATTGTTTTTAATCTTTTAACATTTTAAACTTTTAATGTGTTTATATTGCTATACGTTTATTGTATTTTTGATGTTTCTTGTCTTGTGAACCGCCCAGAGAGCTTCAGCTATGGGGCGGTCTATAAGTTTAATGAAATAAATAAAATAAATAAATAAATAAAAATTGAGGTGGCTGAAGCATTTTGGTAAAGGGCACTCTCTAGGAAACCATCAGGGCATAACCTCTGGTGTAGATCTGGGGAGTGTCCACATGGGACCAGCTTGCGCATCATAGTGAATGCCTGTACGGTGGGGCCAGGATGTGGAGGTTGGAACCACATACCTGACTCCAATAGCAAGGAGAGATAAGTTTTCCCACATCCTTGACTGGGGAGCTACAGTCCGACGTGACTAACTTGACTTCAGGATTGGAGGGTCTATACCCTCCCAGAGAGGTTGAGCCTCACCTGCCTGAAGTATTTGATATACAATTAATTGGCTGATTTGAATCTGATTGATTATTTGTTATATTTTAATAAATATAACATTACTCCACATATGTGTCACAAGTCTTCTTTGGTGTGGTGGCAATCCCCATCCAGTTATCATTTGCAGTCATTCCCCCACTAACTCGGGGCTGAGGAACTCCTGTGGCACTCCCATGTTTCCCTTTAGAAGGCAGCTTTGAGGACAGCAGTTTTCACCACCCATACTTTTACATTTTAGCCATGCCCACTGTGACATTCAAGAATGGATGGTGAAACTTTGGGAATTTGTTGCTATGGCCAATGATCCCAGTATCTCAGATGTAGACAACAAAAACAAATGTATGATAGCTTTCAGGTATGATAGAATAATTTTGTTGAAGACTGCAAAAATAAGCAGCTGGGGCCAAATGTAATGCATCAGTTTGTATTGGACTAAAATGTTGCAAATAGTATTAGAATAATTTAGTAATTTTGCATCTGCAGCAGGACAATACTTTTTCTTTATAATAATAGCACACTGTGTTTTAAGCTTGAAATATTGTAATTGAATGTGGATAAAGGTATGTTGCATTGATGATGCATGTGTAAAATAAAAATAAATAATTGCAAATGAAACAAATAATAATAAAGAATGAAATTGATTTAGAATGTAAAATAGCTGATGAGAAAGCCTTATAGAAAGCAGCCTTGAGAACTGCAGTTTTTACCATGCATACTTCCAAACTTCCCAAATTGGACATCACTGCCAGTTACCGAGATGGGGAGGCAGCTGGGAGCTCAGCACAGCTGCACCTGTACCACTCTTCCTACTGCCTTCCCCTTCCCCCTCTCAGTAACCAGCAGTGACAGGCAGTACTGGGAAGTCAGGTGAGCTATGCCACCCCACCAGCCATTACTGATATTTTGTCAGGATCTCATCGCAGTGATAGATTTTTTTCTTCTTAAATGGATATATTATCCCTCATAGATATAAGTAGGTAGGCTATACTAAATAAGTGGATGAGAAAAAACAGTTATTCAACCAAAATGGAGCAATGTCAGATACAGAACTCAGAAACAAAAATCCTTGAGGCCTTGTGCCATGCCAAATTCCGAACATTTTGCCTTTGACCAAGTTCATCCAAACTAATGAAATACATTTCCAATTCACTTTGTAACTGGCCAGCTATTTTTGCCATAATTCCAATATTCGTAAACCACTTCGGTGTTAAAAAAACATTGCAGAAAAAATAAGCATTTTTCCCATACACAATTTTATGTATGCTGTCTGAATTATTTCCCTTCCTTGCCATTTTATTCAATATCCCCCAGTGATCGTTAATGAGATATGCTACTGCTATGTGCCTCTGGCAGAAAGAATTTAAGTCTCATGATGTGTTGACAGTAATTAATTTATGGTAAATTGGAGCTGGGTACAGATCGTGTGAGAGTCTTTGCCTAAGAAGTAGCAATTTGGCTCAGGAGTGTAAAAATGGACTCACTAAGGTGTGAACAATGCTGAAGGTGGCATTTTCTATAGTCTCACCTGGGAATAATGACTTTTTCTTGCCCTGTGGGCACCTCAAATATGGCATACTTTGGTCCCTCCTGGTCCCTACTTAAGTCAGATCCCCTTGGGCTGTATTGTCCTATTCCACAGCCTAATAATTCAGGTTGTATTTGGGTAACAAAGATTCTGCATGAATGCAGAGGACTGAAAGAGCTGATCTTAAGATACCTTGCAGCCCGACACTTCACAAATTCTCTTTGTCATCATACTCAGTATATGCAAACTTATGCACAGAATTTATGCTAAATGTTCCTTATCTCCCTAAATGCTGAGGAGGTGTAACTTTCCCATGAAGAAACAGGAGCACAGAGAGTAACAAGAACGTTGTAAGACATTTGTACAGACTAACAACAGAAAGGTTTTTTTTAAAAAATAAAAATCACTGAGGTACAAACTTTTTTTTTAGTTAGGTGCACGAAAGAAACAACTTTTTTTCTTTCTGTTACATTTGCAACAGGGTGAATAAATAAGAAAAAAAACCCTTGTGTACAACAACTAGTCACTTTATTTCCAGTGAGGACATCCTTTTCACCCAGGGATAGGAAATCTCCAGCCCATGAACCAAATGCAGCCCTTGGAGGATTTCCATATAGCCCCTGCAGCCTCTCCTGCTTGGTCTTCCCACTCTTCCTTGGCACTGTCTTCCTCCCCAGCCAGCACAGAAAAGCAGCACATTGCAGGCAATAAGGGCTTGATTATACAGCCATGAGAGTAACGTCATGGGGGAAACAGGGGTCTCCTACCAACTCTCAACACCCTTCACAAACTACCCTTCTCAGGATTCTTTGGGGGAAGCCATGACTGTTTGAAGTGGAATAATAGTGGAATAAATGTAAAGTGTGAATGTGGTCTGTATTTGGTAGTATACAGCCATGAGAATGGCTATATACTATAACCAGCGTGGATTTTTCACATTCTGCAATGTGAAATTGAACATACTCTTATGCCATTCTGATGCTTCCCATAAGCTCATTTTAAAACAAAACATATAGTCCTGAACTCAGAAACACTTGCTTAACAACCCTCTACATTTTAATAGCGATACACAAAACAGTCCGAAAGAATCGAGAGTTCAAAGTGTAAAAACAGAAGGAAAAAACCCAGACCCCTTTTGGACTTCTTTCTGTCAGAGTTCTCATAATCTGTTGAAATTCATTAAAAATCAGCCATGTTCACAGAGTACCTGTAATCTTATTACTGACCTTTCCCCATACTCTGACCTTCATCTTCTGCAGTTTAAAAGTTAAAAAAATGCCTGGCTGATTTTTAATTAATTTAATACATTTTGGCTGGAACTCAATGATAATGTCAGGCATGCTCAGTAAGAACTGTCAGTGTTCTAAAAGCCAGCCTCACAGCTGCAGGGCTTGGCTAATCAGGGGGCCACACCCACACCCACACACGCTAAAAAGCAAATACTGTTCACAATGTTTTCCTTTTGGAAAGGAAAGGGGCTTCCCCTCTACCCAGTGCCCACCCATCCAATCTCCTCCACTCCTCCTCCCCTCCCCAGGTCAGTGTTTCACTACAATCTAGGAGACCAGGGTTCGAATCTCCACACAGCCATGAAGCGCACTGGGTGACCTTGGGCCAGTCACTGCCTCTCAGCCACAGAGGAAGGCAATGGTAAACCTCCTCTGAATACCATTTAAACCCTATTCATAGGGTCACCATAAGTTGGGATTGACTTGAAGGCAGTCCATTTCCATTTTCAAACATGATTGCACAGAAATAAATCCCATTGAACTCAAAAAGTATGCAAATGATCAAACCCACCCTCCCTTCTCCCTCCTATCCCTTCCCTCTTGCCCCTTCCCTCACCTTCCTTTGCCCCTCCCTCCCCATCCCCATCCCCTTCTTCCCCTTCCCCTTCCTCCCCGTCCTCTTCCCCATGGTCAGTTTTACCTATCGTAAGCATGATTGCACAGTAGTAAATATCACTGAACTCTATAAGCATGCAAATGATCAAATCTGCCCTCCCCTCTCCTTTCTTTTGTCCCCCTCCAATCCACTCCTTCCCCTTCCCCCTCCTCCTCCCCTATGGTCAGTTTTACCTGTCCTAACCATGATTGCATAGAAGTAAATCCCATTGCTCAATAATCATGCAAATGATCAGACCTGCCTTTCCCCTCCTTCCCTTCTCCTCTCCCTTCCTCCTCCCCTCCCCTCTTCCTTCTTCTTTCTCCCCTGCCCACTCTAGCCCTCCTACCTTTGCCCCTGGTCAGTTTTACCTATCCTAACCATAATTGCAGGGGAGTAAATCCTACTGAACTGAATAAACATGCAAATGATAAAACCTGTCCTTCTCCCATCCCCCTCCTGCCTGCTCCCATCCCCCTTCTCTCCTCTGCCCTCCCTTCCCTCCCTCCTCCTCCTCCTTCTCTGCTCCCCATCCCTTGTGGTCATTTTCACCTATCGTAAGCATGATTGCAGGGGAGTAAATCCCACTGAACTCAATAAGCATGCAAATGATCAATCCATTCTCAGCAAACTTGGACAGGATCCCATTTCTTACCTCCCGGATTTAAAAGCAGAGAAATTCACTAATAGGCACTAAGAGGCACATAGTATTTATTTATTTATTATTATTTATTATTAAATTTATTAGTCGCCCATCTGGCTGGATGTCCAGCCACTCTGGGTGACGTACAAGGTAAAACAGTACATAAAACAATTATTTTTAAAAAAAAACAGTAAGAACCTAACCCGCCCCAAAAGTCTGCCTAAAAAGCCAGGTCTTCAGGGTCCGGTGGAAGCTCATCATAGACGGGGCATGGCGTAGATCATTTGTGAGAGAATTCCACAGGGTGGGGGCCACTATTGAGAAGGCCCTCTCTCTAGTCCTCACCTGTCTAGCTGTTTTAACTGGAGGGATCAAGAGAAGGTCTTCTGAGGCTGATCTTGTTGAGCGGCATCCCTGCCGATGCTGGAGGCGCTCCTTCAGATAAACTGGGCCACAACCATATAGGGTTTTAAAGGTTAAGACCAACACCTTGAATTGGGCTCGGCAAACAACCGGTAACCAGTGCAACTCCTTCAATACAGGAGTGATGTGATCTCGCCGGCAGCTGCCTTTGATCAGGCGACCTGATCAGGTCTCCTGTTCCCCTGATGCATTCACTATAGTTGCCCAATTTCCCTTCTTTTTAAAGTTTGATAGAAATATCTGTTGGCTATAAGTACGTTCTTAAACCACAAGGTTTTTTGCCTATTAGTGAATCTGGATTAGGATCCTGGCATGGGGGATTAAGGGGCTTTAACCATTGTCCCCTGCTGTGGGTTTCCTACAATTTGTTGTGCAACATAAGAAAGAAAGAAAGGATTTATTGTTTCCATGAAAGAAAATGAGAGGCCTTTCTCCAATGCAAATTAGAAGTGTGTGTGCGTGTGTGACAAAGAAAATGAATGAGTTGAATGATAGATGAGGGGGATGCTTGTGTGTGAATATGGATGGATGGATAGATGGATAAGGGTGGAGTCTGTACATTTGTGTGTGTGTGTGTGTGTGTGTGTGTGTGTGTGTGTGTGTGTGTGTGTGTGTGTGAGAGAGAGAGAGAGAGAGAGAGAGAGAGAGAATGTTTGTGTGACAGAGAGAGGAATAGCCACACCCGTTTTGTGTCTGATCATGCCCACAAATGGCATACATTCCTTAACACAGTATCCCCAAGGGAATGTGGCTCCCCTGGGAGAAAAATGTTCTACAGCCTTTTTAGATTTCTCTAAATGTCGCTTGCAAGCTACATATTCATAAATGTTTTGTGGAAATATTAAAACATCAGCATTGCAAACATCCCCAACACTTGCTGCCAGCTCTCTCTCTCATATTAAGTTTATATTAACAACATACAAGCAATATATATATATATGATATATGACAAATGATATATAACAAATATATCAACAACACACAAAAAGTGCAGATAGGTGGTGTCTGTGTGTGCGCCCTGAAAACATTCTTACATTCCTGTTCTGGATTCTTTCAGTTTTGTGTTTGGATTTGCAAACAGTCATGAATTCGAGAGGAGTGCATACTGAGTCAGTGATTCTCCTTTCTTTTATTATTAACATAGGTAATAAATTCAAACCAGTCCAAGGAGTCTACTAGCATTCTTAACAACCACAATTGCACTAACTTTGACCACACTCAGCAGAAGTTATATGAGGAAGTCTGTTTGACAGAGGACACAACTGTTACAGAGACACGGTTGCAGATAAGCAGAAAAGCAGATCAAAATGCCAAGTTGGTAACAATACACAAAAGATTGCTCCTTGTTTTCTGAAAAGCATGAACTACATTCTATTTGGGAGTCCAGGGATGTTCAAAATGCAGTCTTCCTTCCTATTCAGTTTTAATCTATCACTGTTGGTGAGCAGCCCATTAGCATGATTTAGGACATCAATATTTTTCTCTATTCCTATGAAATATTTTGAAAGTACTGCCTAAGCATGAAGAAATAACGCTTGAAGTTTTTATTTTAATGTACTTGTTGTGAATATCTAGCTTGAACCACTTTTGAAAAAACCAAGATCTCTCAATGTTTTCATACTTCTGCCATTGTTATCCTGTGGCTGCCATTAAATCATCCGCCTTCCTTCATACAAGAGAGATCTTCCCATGATCACTTCTTTCCTACTTTCTTTTAAAAGAACAATATGACTGGCAGTTGAAGTTCATACAACTTTTTTTTTGCTGAGGATATAAACATAAAGGTCTTTCTGTCATGTTTCTGTAATGAACAAAAGTCTACAAGCATGTAAACCCTTGAGATTGCTTTGCTTTCGTTTCATTATGTGGCATTTCATTGAAAATTATGGGCTCAGCTGTCTTGCTGAGTGAAAAGAGTTTTGTTAATTTTCAGATCCAACCTTCTTAGCTTGAGAATTTAAAAAAAGAGACAGGGAGTGGGTAATAATATATGAATGACACATTTTACTATCAGAAAACTATGGGGAAACATTTCTAACTGTAGAGTTTTCTGACCTAAATGTTTCAATGAGACTTGTAATAGAATATTTAGGTGAATATCCAACTAATAGATAGAAGGAGTTGGGTCTCATTTCCACAACATAGCTTTCTTCCAATGACTTATCATGAACTATTAGGTTGAAAGCCAGAAAGCAATGACAACAGACCAATGAACAAGGCCATGTTCACACCATACATTTAAAGCACTATTATTCCACTTTAAACATCCATGGCTTCCCCCACAGAAACATGGGAAATGTAGTTTGTTAAGAGTACTGAGAGTTGTTAGGAGACTCCTGTTCCCCTCACAGAGGTACAATTCTGAGAGTGGTTTAACAATCGCTCCCTCTTCCAAAGGAACTCTGAGAACTGTATCTCTGTACCCTTAACAAACTACATACCCTAGGGTTCCTTGGCAGAAGCCATGGCTGTTTAAAGAGGAATAACAGTGTGTTAAATGTATGGTGTGAATGTGGCCCAAATCTCTGAGCATAAGATGGTTTATAGCTGAAACAAGTTTCTGTTGCTTCCTTAATTATCCATGCAATGGCTGTATGATGGTAGGAATAAAGATGTGGACACTGTGCAAATGAGTCCAAATGGGTGTAGCTCGTAACATCGATAAATCTTGCCACATGGTAGCTGCAAATGCCCTGTGAGTGTTTGATGATGATATTTATATCTGTTCCATAGTTTATCACAGTATCATAAAAAACATTGATGCCCTTCAGATATGTCAGTGACACTAATGTAACACGACAATGTTACCCACCATTGTTTCACCATGATGCGAATTATGACCTAAAACAAACTCAGGACTTCATTCTGGGTACCTTGGTTCATTTCACTTTAGGATAGGTGTTGTGGACTGAGTCAAATTGCCAGTTTATAGCATATTGATGTGATATTTTCAAAATATGAAGGCTTCCCATCCGCTAAGGGAGAGGAACAATGAGATGAAAACATTGAACAACTGGGTTCTCCTACATTTACAATGTTTAAACAACAATGTGACATGAATATTTTTTAAAGACTGGTAGAGATCTTAGAAGGCTAGTGACTTTCTGTGATATCTTGGGGTATTTTTAGCTATCTTCTCATTCCAGAAAGAAATAGTTCATCTTGAAGCTACCATACAGGGCATAAGGCAAGGTATGTCCAGGCTTGTCATTTGGGATAACTCTCAGGTTTCTGCCCATATCAAGAAACATCAGCTGGGGCAGAAAGGAATTACATGCCTCCTGGCTCCTTGGTGAGTCTGTCAGCCCCATGAAGATACAATCCTTACAGAGGCCTATGTTTAACTCAGACTGTATAAAATAACGTATTACTAATTCAATATAGCACCTTATTTGAAGCCATGTGGTTCTTCTATGCCTATAATCCATGACTCAATCTATTAACTGTCTCCAGATTTTTATATATATATAAAACGTTATGCACGTAGATAATCTGAAGTATTACTGAATAGTGCCCAGAGCCAAATTATAATAATGCACATTATCTGCTATCATTTCCAACCAGCAGCTATCTCTAGGTTATTAGGTTGCTAAGAAATAGGAAGACAAGAGATCATTGAGTTCCTTTCAGATACATATAGATGTCCAATTATTTAATCATTTGCTCCCAAGTACAGTTCTTATGAAGCTTAAATTTAAATGGGAACAAACACTACCGAAGGAAATGGAAGGATAGATGGTGAGAGTGAATGATTGCCCTTTATCAGCCCACTAGGAGAGCTAGATTAAAGAGCTGGCAAATTTAAAATTCATATTGATTACATTGGATCCTGTCCAGGTTCTTCAAGGAAGGATTGTTGCATCATAATATATGGAAATTGGACAAAGAGAATGGAATATGGTAATAACTATTTATGACCTTGTAACAAGGCTTAGTAACTTTCAGGAACAGCCAGCTGAGACCCATATAACTCATGTAGACACACAGACAAATATATTCAATCTGGATTGTTTAATGTTAGCTACTTCAGTAAGTGGCTTGGGACATTTATGAGAGCACAGGGAATACACAAGGAAATTCAAAGATAAAAGTTCAGGGTTTAAAGGGATCCATAAATGTTTTCTATGCCAAACAGTTGCTGGAAATGTATTTATTTATTTATTTTATTATACTTGTATACCGCCCCATAGCCGAAGCTCTCTGGGCGGTTTACAGTAACTAAAAACATTAAAACAAATACAATTTAAAACAGATCTTATAAAAACAATTTAAAACACAATTAAAAAATTAAACAGTATAAATGGAGAACAACCAACTGTCCAGGGAGGGTGATGATGGTGGGATCATTTCTTCCAGTACCCTCTGTGATGTTTCTATATTAATGTATATATGGTAAGTGTTGTTGTTTTAGAAGATACATGGTAAGTGGAGTGAAAGAGGGGGAGTGACTGGGCAGTAGAATGCGAGATGATTGGCTGAGTGTTTAAAATGGCTGAATGTATAAAAGGAAGAGTGAGAGTGGAATCGGGGGGGAGAAGAGAAAGAGTGGATTGCTTGGTGGGGTTTAGAGAGTTGTTTACCAGGAGGGAGGTGGAGTTCAGATTAGTATTGAGTAAAACCATATGCTTATGTGCCTTAAGAAGAAATCTTGTTAATCTTGTTAGCTTTGTTATCTGTAATAAATACTTAATTTGGTTTACCAAAGGCCTGATCCTTGGCTGGGGTTTCACAGACCAGAAGGGAGGGTAAGGTAATGACCAAGGCTGAAGGGGAACTGTAACAAATGGTGGCAGCGGTGAAGAGAATAACAATACCAGTATTCAGAGTCTCTGGGAATACTACTATTGGGACGTTACTGGTGGTTGCCTAGCAGGGGGATCTGTTGAGATCTGTGCTAGAGCGGGGAGAGAAACCATAAGAGAGAGTGGTCCGGACTGGTGGAGTCCCTGGTGGTGCCTAGAGACAGGCAGTAACCACGAGCAGGTAGGAACCTGACAGGGAGAGCCAGGGAAGGATGCATCACATGTGGTGGCAGTAGCGGTGGGATACGAACCAAAGAGAGTCCCAAAGACACGTGGTGACAAAGGAGACTACGTCACAGGTGTTGGCTGTAGCGGTGGTACGAATACTAGAGAATCCCTAACAGTGGTGTGGCAAACAGAAATAACAAAACAAGATTATTTGTGAGAGTGACTGGCAAAGAGTGTGTGGCAAAGAGTGAGTGAACTCAAACACCATGGCTGAATACATAAAAATGAAAAGAGAGGAGCTGGTGGAGAAGTGCATAACATTCAATTTACCTCACGAGGGTAAAGGGGTAGATGAATTGAGGGTAGCACTTATAGGATTTGCTACTGCCCAGCAAAAACAACCTGTCAGAGAAGAGACCCCAGAAGGATACTTAAGCAATCCCGCTTATATAGAGTACCTGAGAGAGAAGTTGAGGAGGGAGGCTGATGAGAAAGATAAGCAGCGGGTCTTTGAGGCTGAGGAAAAAGAAAAACAGAGGGAGTTGGAATTTGAGAGAATGAGAGTGGATGCGGAATTACAGGCAGAAAAGTTAAAATTTGAAAGAGAGAAGTTTCATTCTGATGAGACAAGAAAGGACAGAGATGGAGCAAAAATAAAAATTACTCCAAAGGACTTTGCTGTCTATGAGCCTGGTCAAGATCCTCATATTTACCTCAGCACCTTTGAAAAAGCAGCTCAGTTGTGGGGGCTACCTGAAGATAAATACATGCAGTATTTATCAAATCTGATTAAAGGGGAATTGGCTGAGGTATACCAATATTTCCCCTCAGACAGGCCCGTCACCTATGCTGAATTCAAAGAAGCAGTGTTTAAAAGATTCAGACTGGGGCCTGATTATTTTAGAAAGCTTTTCAGAAACTGCCAGATACAGACAGGGAGGTCTTTTGTGGAACTGGGAGCAAAGTTGATGGATATATTTGGAAAGTGGATGAGTAGTGCCAAAGCTCAGTCAGTGGAAGAGGTGAAAAGCCTCATGATACTGGATCAATTATACCATCAGTTACCACCAGAAATAAGGCTCCTGGTCAAAGACCGTTCCCCTACATCTGTGCAGGAGGCCGCAGAGATGGCGGATCACTTCACCTCCAATAGAACTGGCTGGGTGGGGAAAACATCAAGAGAGTTTAAACCCAGACCATATAGTGCTGGCAGAAGGGATGTGGTACCACAGCGAGTGGGTACTCCAGTAAAATCTGAAGGGGACAGGACACCCCAGAGTGGATCTGTGTACCCTAAAAGTGAGGAGAAATTATGCTACAAATGTGGTAGACTGGGGCACCTATGTTTTCAATGTGAGGTTGCCAACCCCAGTAGTAATCCTGCTCAGACAAGGGCAGTGAAAACAGAGCCCAAGGCTTTAGAAACAGCGAAAAAGGTTCAGTTCTGCCAGATAAACTGGACAGAAGTAACAGACCTTGATTCAAGTCTGAGAGAGGAAGTGAGTGTACAAGGGGCAAATTATTGGGAATTGCTTGATACTGGTGCCGCTCAGACATTACTGAGGCCAGATTTAATAAAATCTGAGGTAATATTACCTCAGGAAACTGTGACTATCCAAGGAGTGAGAGGTCAACCAGAAAGTTTGCCTGTGGCCCTGGTGGATATGACTTGGAGAGGCCAAGAGGACTGATATAAGGTAGGCATTAATGCCCAGCAACAAGAACCAGTAATACTGGGAAGGGATGTAATGGGCGCCCAAGGAAAGATCTATGTAGTGACCAGACAGCAAATTGGCAGAGAAAAAGAAGCCATATTAAGGGGGACTGAAACAAACAGGGTGGAATCTGTTAGCCAGCCTCAGGTCACCATAGCAACCACTAGCAGGCCTGCTGAAGAAGACAAACTGTATCAAGTGGTCTCTGGGGAAGAAGCAGATCAATTCAGGGGAGAGCTGCATAAAGATATAAGTTTGAACCAGATAAAGGAACAAGCCCTGACCCAACAGATTCCTTTCACTGACAAACTGAGGAATCAAGTTGTGTGTGAGAATGGGATTTTATATAGACTGTGGATGCCTGCTGAGAGAAAGGATGAATGTGAACCAGTGAAGCAATTGATAGTACCTAGCAAATACAGAACCAGATTGCTAGAGGTAGCCCACGATGTCCCATGTGCAGGACATCTGGGAATAAAAAAGACCAAGAGGAGATTGGCTGCACATTATTATTGGCCAAATATCTCCAAGGATGTAAAACAACATTGTCTATCTTGTGGAATATGCCAAAAGGTGGGAAAGAGTGGAGTAAAGACCAAGGCACCCTTAAAGCCCCTTCCTATAATTGGACAACCCTTTTATTGAGTGGGAATAGATTTGGTGGGCCCTTTTTCCAAACCCACAAGGCATGGCAAGAAATATCTAGTGGTGGTGGTGGATTTTGCCACCAGGTACCCAGATGCAGAAGCACTGAGATCTGTAGAAGCCCCTGTAGTGGCAGAGGCTTTATTAAAAATCTTTATGAGGCTGGGTTTCCCTCATGAAGTGCTGACAGATCAAGGCAGTGTATTCATGGGAGAAGTGATGCAATGTATGTGGAAATGTTGTGGTCTAAAACATCTAAAGACCACTACTTACCATCCCGCCACTAATGGGCTAACTGAGAGATTCAATGGAGTTTTGAAGGGCATGATAAGAAGCTATGTTCAAGATCACCCACAAGACTGGGATGAACGTTTGGGATGCTTCTTGTTTGCATACAGAGAAGTCCCTCAGGAGTCAACAGGCTTCTCACCCTTTGAACTAATGTTTACTAGAAAAGTGAGGGGACCTTTGGAACTGCTAAAAAATTCATGGGAAGGAACTCTGGGAGAGTACAAAACTTCTGTAGTAGATTTTGTATTGGAATTCCGCAATAAATTAACATCAATGATGGAAGTAGTGAAAGAGAATTTGAGTCATGCACAGGAGAAGCAAAGTTACTGGTATGACAGAACAGCCAGAGAACGTGTGTATGATGTGGGAGATATGGTTATGGCGTTCATACCCAGGAAACATGACAAATTACAGGTTAACTGGGAAGGACCATATACCATCAGAGAAAGGCTTGACACAGTGACATATGTAATCACCACAGACCAATTAAACAAAAGCAAAGTGGTTCATGTAAATATGTTAAAGCCTTACCATACCAGGGATGCAAAGGTGTTGCAAGTTACCTTATTCCCTGAGGGAAGTGGGCCTGAACTTCCAGATTTGGTACAGGAAAGCAAAGACAAAGGAGGGGTAGATCAAGTGGAATGGTCAGAGGAGGTAGAGGAGGAAGTAAAAGAAGAGATTCTGAGAGTTTTGAAAACCTATAGGAATCTCTTTAGCAACAAACCTGGCCGAACCAGTATAGTTATACATTCCATTGATACTGGAGATCATGCCCCAATCAGATCTGTTCCATACCGTGTGAATGGGAAAGTTTTGAATGAGATCAAAAAGGAGGTGGAAGATATGCTGGAATTAGGAGTGATCAGGGAATCCATCAGTCCCTGGGCCTCAAGTATTGTCCTGGTTCCGAAAAAAGATGGAACGACCAGGTTTTGCATTGATTATCGGCTAATCAATAAAATTACTGTTCCAGATGCGTATCCTATGCCTAGGGTAGACGCAATGTTAGAGTTATTGGGGGCAGCAACCATTATCTCTGCACTAGATCTCTGTAAAGGATTTTGGCAAATGGAACTAGACGAGCAATCCAGAGCCAAAACTGCCTTCAGTACACCAGATGGGTTATATGAGTTTGTGACCTTACCCATGGGACTAAGGAACTCACCAAGTTCATTTCACAGGCTAATCAATACTGTGTTGCGAGGCATGTCAGATTTTGCAGCGGCCTATATCGATGACGTGGCCATTTTTAGCAAGTCGGTGCCTGAGCATGTCCAACACCTGACAACAGTATTGGAGGCCTTAAGAAAAGCAGGCCTCACAATAAAAGTTAAGAAATGCCAGTTTGGACTAAAGGAAGTAATCTATTTAGGACATAAGGTGGGGAGTGGGAAAATCACCCCCTTATGGAGCAAGGTGGAGGCAATACAAGCGTGGCCGATCCCCTTAACCAAAAAACAAGTAAGGACATTTCTGGGTGTGGCTGGATTTTATAGGAAGTTTGTGAGAAATTTTGGGGAAATAGCAACCCCCTTGCATGAATTAACAAAGAAGAAGTGTTCTGAGCGTGTGGTATGGACGGATGAATGTCAGAAGGCTTTTGATCTACTGAAGCAAGCCTTGTGCCAAGGACCCATATTAATAGCACCAGACTATGAGAAACCATTCATCGTGGCTACAGATGCGTCGGACCTGGCGCTGGGAGTCGTCTTGCTACAGGAGAGAGAAGGCACCAGACATCCAGTGGCGTACCTGAGTCGCAAGCTGACGCCGAGGGAGAAAAACTATTCGTCGGTCCAGAAGGAGTGCCTAGCAGTCGTGTGGGGACTGAACAAGTTGCGCCCATACGTGTGGGGACGAAGATTCACAGTGACTACGGATCATCGGGCCTTGTTATGGTTGCAGACTATGAAAAACCATAACACTATGCTGCAGAGGTGGTCCTGGGCCCTACAGGACTATCAAGTGGACTTCCAGTTCATAAAAGGCAAGGACAATGTACTGGCCGATGGACTTTCCAGGCAAGTGGCTGTGACTGCAGTGACGTGACCAGACAGAGGAACAAAGAAAGACATTTTCCCCATAGAGACTTTTATTTGTTAACACGACGTATAAATTCTGGAACAGGAATAATACTCTGCTGTTGTTTAAGGGGGGGGAAATGTGATGTTTCTATATTAATGTATATATGGTAAGTGTTGTTGTTTTAGAAGATACATGGTAAGTGGAGTGAAAGAGGGGGAGTGACTGGGCAGTAGAATGCAAGATGATTGGCTGAGTGTTTAAAATGGCTGAATGTATAAAAGGAAGAGTGAGAGTGGAATCGGGGGGGAGAAGAGAAAGAGTGGATTGCTTGGTGGGGTTTAGAGAGTTGTTGACCAGGAGGGAGGTGGAGTTCGGATTAGTATTGAGTAAAACCATATGCTTATGTGCCTTAAGAAGAAATCTTGTTAATCTTGTTAGCTTTGTTATCTGTAATAAATACTTAATTTGGTTTACCAAAGGCCTGATCCTGGGCTGGGGTTTCACAGACCAGAAGGGAGGGTAAGGTAATGACCAAGGCTGAAGGGGAACTGTAACAAATGGTGGCAGCGGTGAAGAGAATAACAATACCAGTATTCAGAGTCTCTGGGAATACTAGTATTGGGACGTTACTGGTGGTTGCCTAGCAGGGGGATCTGTTGAGATCTGTGCTAGGGCGGGGAGAGAAATCATAAGAGAGAGCAGTCCGGACTGGTGGAGTCCCTGGTGGTACCTAGAGACAGGTAGTAACCACGAGCAGGTAGGAACCTGACAGGGAGAGCCAGGGAAGGACGGATCACACCCTCCAATTCCAGTCTGTCACTAGAGCTGGAAGATGTTCAGAAAAGGGCAACCAAACTGATCAAGGTATTGGAGTCATTTCTCTATGAAGAATGATGACAACGTTTGGGGCTTTTTCAGTTTAGTTTAGCTTACAAAAAATGAAAGTAATGGGGAACATGAAAGAGGTATTTTCAATTGCTTAAGGTGTGGAAAAAGTGGATAGGCCTCTCTCATAGCACTAGGGCTCAGGGACATATAATGAAGCTGAATGTTGGAAGACGCAGGATAAGACAAAAGAAAATACTTCTTCACACTGCTCATAGTTAAACTATGGTCGGGGTTTCCAAACCGTGGTCTGTGGGCCAACAGTGGTCCGCAGGCTTCATTCAGGTGGTCCACAGAGTGTTTGTGGATTGGTGGTTGAAGATAGCACATCCATAATATAAATATTCATATTGATTTTAACTGCATTTTAATTGCTTATTTTATTTCTCATATAGTATTTTATTTATTACAATTTTAATTCTATGGAATACAATATAGTGCAATATAAAAGAAATAAAAGAAGCCAAAAATGCAATTATAATTATACAGCATCTAGCACAGTGCATTACAATTGCTACAATGGGCAAAGTGGTCCATTGGGGGGGGAAGTCTGAGACCTACTGAACTATGGAATTCACTCCTACAAGATGTAGTGATGGCCATCAACTTGGATAGCTGTAAAAATTCATGGTGGATAAAGCTATCAATGGCTCCTAGTTGCTATGTTCTATTGCAACTGTTGGAGATGGTATGCTGTTGTACTCAGGTTCTGTTTGTGGGATTCCCGACGGTATCTAGTTGGCCAGTGTGAGAATAGGATGATGGACTAGATCTCTGACCTGATCCAGCAGGGCTCATTTTATGTTCTTGTCCTCTCCCTCTTTTTATCCTGACTGAGACAATCTCAATGGTATGTTGTGCCATTGGGTCCTGGGGTGGGGCAGGGGAGGGGACCCACAAAAGTCTGGCTTTTGAGGAGTGAATAGTGGAGATGCAGAGTAAACAAGCACCTGGGGAAAGTGGAATGATGGGGAAATTCTTCTCCTTCCTCCCACTATCCTAGAATCCCACTAAAGACTTGGAGAACAATTGTAACAATCTTCCAGAGTTTCTTAAACAGTTTAAATTCTTGCGCATTGTCATCTTTACACAGCAAAGCACATAAATAAGTCACGCAATGTAAATGGGCTGCAGAGTGGAAAACTATTACGCATAGGAGTTTAGCAACTTCACGCCTGCACTACCAGTACCTCTGGAGACTTTAAGACCAATGACTCTTGCCCTTGGGTGAATAGCAGCTTTGAGCAGGGATATTTCCACTGGAATCAATACAGGGGGAAATTGTTTAAAAAGACAATCCTGAAATGCCCAGATTAAAATTGCAGTTTTATCCAAAATAAAATGTGCACATTTATATTACATTCTCCAAAAACAAACAAAAAACTGGGATTTTGACATATATATTTATATTGTTCTAGCCCATCTGTTGACACCTTTTTCATCTAAATGCCTGTATTTACAAGGCAATTGAAAAGTAGAAATGCTATAAAAGGAACAATGCCATCAGTTTTGGAGAAGTAAACAACCATATAAGCAAAGCCGGAGTCTTAGCTCCCCAGTTAACACTACAGGAATTTAATTTTTTTTTAAAAAAACACCTTGGAAAAAATTCTACAGATTATTCCATGTAGAAATGTATCCAAGAATTCATCATTTCCCTCCTTCATTATAAGCATTTTGTGAATGATACAGACCAGTAATCTTCAAGTGACATAATTTGTTCTGATGGGTAATATTTTGTAAAGCAGCAAAATAATATGGCATATGCACCACATGGTTAGACTTGGGAGCTGAACAATTGTGAAGTTTCACCAAGGGACAGAGATATATTTGAAATTGACCGAGGACTCCAGATAAAATTATGGCATCTTGCCAGTACTTGTCCATGTCACAAAAGAAATAGTACAGCAAATAGGTTGGCATTTGGCTTGATTGACAGTATCAATAAACTGTTGAGTGGAAGTGTCAATCTCTCCTTCTCATAGGGTCTTTATAATAATCTGAAGCACTAATAGAATCAATCTTTTCTTCTAGGTCTGACAAATGTAGAGGGGTGGGAATCCAAGTTACAGACAAAGCTTCTTACCTGTTGATTTGAAGGAAAATGCACTAACTGACATTCTAAATGGGTAAACCACATGGACCAGCCCCTCAATTTGTATAGACTGGTACATATCTACAAGAGAACACTGTAACTGTCAAACTGTAACTACCTTTCGCTGTGTTGCTAAAAAGATTTTTTTTACATTAAAAGGAATGCTATCTTTTCTCCTAAAAATTGCAAAGCTGAAAGCAAGCCTAAGAATATCATCCCAAAAGTAAACAGACATGCTTTTATTGTGGTCGCATTCTTTTCCATTGTAAACTGTTCTGGAAATGATAATAGAAATTGATAAAATAAAGGAAAAGAATGCAATCCACCCGGAGTGGAGACAGGAACTGGGTGTCATGTGTAAACAGTTGCAAGGGGAGTTAACCACCCTCCATTCCACTCACTGATATTTTCTTGCAAGTACCTCTGCTCTCACATTATCTCAACAACATGTGTTTGGGAACATGCATTTATCAAATTATTATATATTCTGCTCTTAGGACAGTCTGTTGCAACCTGATGCCCACCATATATTTTGGACTACACCTCTCTTCAGCCTCAGCCAGCATGGTCAATGCTCAAGAGTGAAGGGAGTTGTAGCCCCAAACACTGAAGGGTGGAGGAAAGGTGTCTTAGGCTGCAATCCAATACATGTCTACTCAGAGGTAAGGTCCACTGGGTTCAATGGGACTTCCAGATAAGTTTATGTTGGATTGTAGCCTTAAGAAATTAAACATGCATGGTACTAGCAGTTGCTTCAATTCCTCCCCACCTCCCAGCTGAGTAACTACAATTAAGTGCAAACATTTCCCAATCTTTTCTGTTCACTAAGCTTCTCCCCCAATCCCACATTTTTCCACAACCTTTTCACCTTCCCATAGAAGTCCAATTTACCTGGAATTCTGATTATCAATATGTTGTAGAATTTTTCTCATGCAGCTTGTGTACAAAAAGAAAAAGAAGTATTTACACTTCTTATATTCCCCGAGACACTTTTGACAAGCCTCTTGAGCTTCAACATGCAAACATGCTCTAAGAATGATGTATAACACTTGAAGTGAAAAGAAAATGTGCAGAAATTTCAAGATTTGGCTACTGTTCAGAATTTCAAAAATGATCAGAGGTCACATTTCCATATAAACTGTCTTGTGGTGTTCCGCAGGGTTCTATCTTGTCCCCCATGCTAATTAACATATACATGAAACTGGTGGGAGCTGTCATCAGGAGATTTAGAGTGAGGGGTCATCAATATGCAGATGACACCTAACTCTTGTCTCTCTGTTGCATCTGAATTGGAAGAGGAGATGCTTGACCAGTGCTTGGTGGCAGTGATGGGCTGGATGTGGGCCAATAAACTGAGGCTGAATCCTGAAAAGACAGAGGTGTTATGTCTCCAGAGATCTCATGTCCAGGAGGTGGGGACAGAGTTGCACTCCTCTGGAAGGAGCAGGTCTGCAGTTTGGGGATACTACTGGTTTCAACATTGTCACTGGAGGCTCCGGTGGCCTCAGTGGCTAGGAGTGCCACTCCAGCCCTTTTTGGTCAGAGATGACTTGGCCACAGCATTCCATGCTCTGGTAACTTCCAGATTGTATTGTTGTAATGCACTGTACATGGGGCTGCCCTTGAAGATGACTCGGACACTTCAACTCGTCCAAAATGCAGCAGCCAGATTACTGGTTGGGGTTCCCTTTAGATTTAAAAACAGCTGCATTGGTTGCCAGTATGTTTCTGGGCCCAAATGAAGGTACTCACACTAGTATTTAAAACCCTACATGAATTAGGTCCCAAATATCTGAAAAACCACCTCCTTCCCTGCAGATCCTCTTAGGTGTTGAGATTAGTAGAGGGAGACTTTTTGGTAGATCCACCACACTCAGAAGCTCAGGGTTGGTGGCCCAGGGGAGGACATTCTCTTTGGTGGACCCTAGGTTGTGGAACTCCCTCCCTATTGAGGTGCCTGTGGCAACTTTGCTGTACACTTTTAGGTAAATGCTGAAGACACCTCTTTAACCTGGCCTTTGACACCTGAGACACCACCTTATTTGGAGGGGGTTAGGTTGTTTTTAAATGGTTTTTAATATATTTTAAAATTATTGTAACTTGACAAGGGACCTTTGGGTTAAGGGCAGGTAATAAATGATGATGATGATGATGATGATGATACAATATAAATGCAGAGTATGTAATTAATTAGCAGAATGTGAATTAGCCTTTTAAAATCAAACTCAAGTCAGAAAAATGTACTTGAGAATTCCACACATACACACACCAACAATTATTTTTTAAGGAGAAAACAGTACAGTATGGTGTCATTAGCAAGGTGTTGATATATCAGCCTATATTTTTAGTGAACCTAATTAACAAGAGAAATGGTTTCCAATCTACACCTTATCACTTCATAGCTTTCTGAAGTAAAGCTGCTCCCCTTTAGACCGATCGGATGTAAGGTACAAAGATTACAGACAGTATCATTTCTGCCATTGTTTGCCTCTGGATTGAAAAGTACAATCAGACAAGAAATAGCTTCTGATTTTCATCCCTGTTTTTTCTTTAAAATCTCTACACAAGGGTCAGATTATAGAATGGTGGTATCTCTCAGCTGTACCCAGGGTCTTACCAGGAAGTATTATTTTGAGTCGGACATTTTCTGCCTTTGGAAATCTGAGTTTTTACTAGCTGAAAAAATTACTTTGCCTGGTCCACTGCTGCTACAAATTCATTTAATTAAGTGGAACTCTTCTCATTTACACCAAGATAGGTTTGAAGTTCTTTTAAACTGAATGTTCTGTCTCAATAGTAAACCAGCATTTTATTTTTTTCCTTTTCACATTTGCTGCCTCTTCTCTTCTATTTTAAATATAAGCATTTATAAATGAACAATTCCATACTTTCATAAGTGATTGCACTGAGATCTTTAATGATGTTAACTCATGAGTCCATGCCAAGATGATATCTTCTCTAAATAATTTCAAGAATGTAACAAATGTGTGTGTGCCTGTGTGTTTAACCTAGAGATCCACTGTCAGTCATTGTAGACCATTGGCCTTCAACTGGTGGGCTGAGATCCACAACTTGGTCAGGACCTAAGGTAGGATGCAGCAGCACTACCAATGTACTAATATATGGTAAAATAAAGTAAAATAAAAAAATAAGAAGTGCCCCCCTAATGCATGTTCGGCTTAGAAGGAAGGTGTTGGATCTGGAAAAGTGAAAGACTACTGTGAGAGTCTTAAGAGCTGGCCTAGAGGGAGCAGGAAGTGAAGGGGAGTGGTCCGCTGCAGACAGCAGAACAGCAGAAGCTGGATGGTGAGGTCTCATGTATTAAATATCTTTAGGTTGGATTCCTGCATTAAGCAGGGGGTTGGACTCGATGGTCTTATAGCCCCCTTCCAACTCTACTATTCTATGAAATAAAACATTTGTTGTTAGCATACAATAATGTTTCTAGCTTTTCCTATACAAGGAGCAACACATGACACCAGAAGTGGGGTACAGACCCACAGCATGCTTATGAAGCCTGAAAGAGTGAGAAAGAACAAAGGGACAACAACTTTGAGTCCCAAACAGATCTCTCTTGCCATGCTGCAAGCAACTGGAGAAGATTTAAGCAGCACTTTGACTTGTTCATGGAAGCTGTGGAGAAGACTGATAAAAGGAAGGTAGTTCTTTTATTGAAACTTTCCGGGCCCCATGCTGTTGATTTGTTTAATACCTATTCACTAACTGCAGAAGAAAAGTATAAATATGCAATAATGGTTAACAAGTTTGAAGAACATTGTACAACAGCCAAAAAACCACTCGTAAACCGCCCAGAGAGCTTCAGCTATGGGGCGGTATATAAATGTAATAAATAAATAAAATAAATAAATAAAAATGAGTTAATTTTTAAAGATAACTTTTTCATACAAGAAAACAAAGTGACACAGACATCTTATAGAGTTTTGTTGCTGATCTGCAAAAGACTGAGCCAGCCATGTAACTTTGAATAACTTGATGATGATGGAGGAACCCTTAAGCACCCTGACCCCAAGCAATTTGGGCCCTTGAAAAATGATGAAGGAAAAATGGATTTCTTTCCCTCATTCACACACAACAGGCATTAAAGCAGGCCTGTGTGTAGAGAAAACAGGAAATGGTGAAGCTCACCCTGCTGCAAATTTCTGAGGTCTTTTCTGTGCCAAAATTGGCTAATGCATGACCGCAGAACATTAATTTGGTATTGTTTTAGCAAATGCGTACAATCTCTTGATTAATATACTTTTTATTATTTGATCTTGGGAAAGCAGATTATTAGAGAGTCCTGGTTTCGTATGGGAAAAGTCTTTATAACAGAATCAAGGTGGAAATGAAATATTTTTTTAGCTTGATACTGGTTTTTTAAATGGCATGATATGTATAATTTTATTCCATAAATGTAATAAGTGTGTGGGCCACCTCCTTCATCCCCTGTGTTTGATGGAGAGTGGCTGGCTCAGAGTTACTCCTTTTCTTTACTGTGTTCCCTAGTCATTCTTTATATTGTGTGGCTTTCAGCTATAATATGGTGATTTAAAATTAATCTTTCTCTATAGCAAGGTAGTTACAAGCGGAATTTCACATATTTATTTATTTATTTTATTTATTTATTATTTCAATTTATATACCGCCCTTAGCAGAATAGCTCTCAGGGCGGTGAACAAACAAGATAAAATACAATATATCATAGTAAAAAATCACAAAAACATGTACAAACAAACAACAGAAAGCACAACAAAAACTAAATAGAACACAAATTAAGAAGGATACATGTTAAAAGTAGAAAGATTAAGAAAATTAAAAGATTAAAATGCCTGGGAGCATAAAAAGGTCTTTACCTGGCGCCAGAAAGATAGAAGTGTAGGCACCAGGCGTACCTTTTCGGGGAGGCTGTTCCACAACTCAGGGGCCACCACAGAAAAGGCCCTAGATCTAGTAACCACCCTCCGGGCTTCCCGATGAGCTGGTACCCGGAGGAGGGCCTTAGATTCTGAACGAAGTGAATGGGTAGGTTCATAGCGAGAGAGGCGTTCCACAAGGTATTGAGGTCCCACGCCGTGTAAGGCTTTATAGGTCAAAACCAGCACCTTGAATCTCGCCCGGAAGCAAATAGGAAGCCAGTGCAGACGCGCCAGAATAGGTGTTATATGCGAAGACCGACTGGTCCTCGTCAATAGTCTGGCAGCCGCGTTCTGCACCAGCTGAAGCTTCCGAACTGTCTTCAAGGGCAGCCCTACGTAGAGCGCATTACAGTAATCCAATCTTGAAGTTACCAGAGCATGAACAACGGAGGCGAGGTCGTCCCTGTCCAGATAGGGGCGTAGTTGGGCTACCAGACGAAGATGGTAAAATGCATTCCGTGCCACCGAGGCCACTTGGGCCTCGAGAGACAAGGAAGAATCTAAAAGAACCCCCAAACTACGTACCTGTTCTTTCAGGGGGAGTGTAACCCCATCCAGAACAGGGTGAACATCCACCATCTGAGCAGGGAAGGCGTTCACCAGCAGTGTCTTGGTCTTGTCTGGATTGAGTCTCAGTTTATTAGCTCTCATCCAGTCCATTATCGCGGTCAGGCAACGGTTCAGCACATCAACAGACTCACCTGAAGAAGATGAAAAGGAGAAATAGAGCTGCGTGTCATCAGCATATTGATGGCAACGCACTCCAAAACTCCTGATGACCGCACCCAGCGGCTGCATGTAGATGTTGAAAAGCATGGGGGACAAGACCGACCCCTGAGGGACTCCACAATGGAGAGTCCATGGTGTCGAGTGATGTTCCCCAAGCACTACCTTCTGGTGACGGTCCGCGAAGTAGGAGCGGAACCACTGCCAAGCAGTGCCCCCGACACCCAACTCCGTGAGTCTCCCCAGAAGGATACCATGGTCGATGGTATGAAACGCCGCTGAGAGATCAAGGAGAATCAACAGAGTCACACTCCCCCTGTCCCTCTCCCGACAAAGGTCATCATACAGGGCGACCAAGGCTGTTTCGTTGCCAAAACCGGGCCTAAAACCGGATTGAAACGGATCCAGATAATCGGTTTCATCCAAGAGCGCCTGGAGCTGGCCGGCAACCACCCGTTCCAAAACCTTGCCCAAAAAAGGGACATTCGCCACCGGTCTATAGTTGTTCAAGTTATCTGGGTCCAAGGAGTGTTTCTTTAAAAGAGGTCTCACTACTGCCTCCTTGAGGCTACCAGGGACTACTCCCTCCCTCAAGGAGGCATTAACCACTTCCTTGGCCCAACCGGTGGTCCCAGCTAGCTTTCACTAGCCAAGATGGGCAAGGATCCAGAACAGACGTGGTTGCCCGAACCATTCCAAGCACCTTATCCACTTCCTTGAGCTGCACCAACTGAAACTCATCCAATAATGAAGGACAAGGCCGTGCTCCGGACACTTCAATGGATTCATCTGTCGCAACATCGGAGTCAAGATCCCTGCGGATACATGCAATCTTATCTTGAAAGTGTCCAGCAATTTCGTTGCAGCGGGCTTCCGATGTTTCTGTAGTATCATGGGGGCCAGAGTGTAAGAGCCCACGCACGACTTTAAAAAGCTCCGCTGGGCGGCATAGGGATGATCTAATAGAGGCAGCAAAATAAAGCTTCTTTGCTGTCCTTACCGCTTTTGTATACAACTTATTGGTGGCACTTACCAAGGCATGATTGTATCCACTGGGAGTTTTCCTCCATCTGCACTCCAGCCTCCTCCTCTCATGTTTCATCGCTCTCAGCTCCGGGGTATACCACGGAGCTGTATGAGCTCTACAGCGGAGGGGGCGCACGGGAGCGATCGTGTCAATAGCCCGGGTCAGTTCCATATTCCACAGTGCGACCAGGGCCTCGACAGGAGCACCAGTCCTATCAGCTGGAAAATCTCCCAGAGCCCTCTGAAAACCGGCGGGATCCATCCGGCTCCGGGAGCGGATCAACTTAATAGATCCTCCATCTTTGCAGAGGGAAAGAGCCGCTGTAAGTCTAAATCTCAGCAAGCGGTGATCTGTCCATGACAATGGGGTAGATGAAAAACACCCCACCGCCAGATCACCATCTCCATGTCCAGTGGCGAAGATCAAATCAAGAGTATGTCCCGACACATGCGTTGGGCCAGTAGAAAATTGAGACAGCCCCATTGTTGTCATGGAGGCAATGAAGTCCTGAGCTGCGCCAGATAAGACAGCCTCGGCATGGACATTGAAATCCCCCAGTACCAAAAGTCTAGGGGATCTCAAGAGCACCTCCGAGACTATCTCTGTCAGCTCAGCTAAGGAAGCTGTTGGGCAGCAAGGTGGACAGTACACCAACAGTATTCCTAGTCTGTCTCCCTGGCCCAATACAAGGTGGAGACATTCCAGACCAGTTGCCATCTGGACAGGGTGCTTGGTGAGAGGGAAAGAACTCCTATAGACCACAGCGACCCCCCCCCCGGCCCTCAGATCTACCACAGTGCTGAACCAAATACCCGGGTGGACAAAGCTGGGAAAGAGCAACTGCTCCCTGATCAGCCACCCAGGTTTCGGTTATACATGCCAGGTCGGCACCCTCCTCCAGAATTAAATCATGGACAAGTGAGGTTTTATTATGTACCGACCTGGCATTCAAAAGCAGCACTTGGAGATCCGAGAGCTGGCTGATAGGACAACCAACAAACCTGTGGGTATGAGGAGAACCGGAACAAGGCACAGACACAATTTGTCTGGGACGAGTTCCCCTTACCTGGCCTGTTCTCCTCCTAACGCCATACCTCCCATTACCCGTCACTACATTAATTGGGGCCCCCGAAAGCCCCCCCACGAAGGATGGAATCTTTTCTCCCAGGCACATGTTAAAATACACAAACTCACACAGACAAGCAATCATACAATCATTCACCCAACAGTAACGCACACACACACCGAACAAACAACGTTAAAATTAATTAGTCCTCTTCAAACAACAATGGCAGTCTCGGGCCCCCCAGCCAAAAACGAGCCGCCAGCGATAGCACCAGGACAGCAACACAGCCCCAAGCAGCGACAACAGCGCCCACACACGAGCAGAGAAGCAGCGAAGGCAGCGGAGCCGCAGTGGTAATATCCTGGGCAGCAGCACGGTCCTCGGCGACAATGAAAACGCCCGCAACCAGCGGCGGTGATGGCGGCAACACGAGCCACAGCGACGAAGTCCCCAGCAGCAACATGGTCCCAGCAGCGGCGAAAACGCCCCGTGCGCAAGCGGGCAAGCGGTGACAACGGCGGCGCGGGCCGCGGCGCAGAGTCCCCCGCAGCGGCACACCCCACGGCAGCAGCGACAACGCCCGCATGCAAGCGGGCCGACAGCAGCAACGGCGGCGGCGCGGGCCGCGGCGACAGAATCCCCGACAGCGGCACGCCCCCCGGCAGCAGCGACAACGTCCATATGCAATAGATGGTATCTCTCCTCATAGATGTTCTTGTAGGCTTCTAAAACTGCCAGATGGTCTTCTACTTCTTCCAGCTTCTGCCAGATTTAGTTTAAGATGTAACGGGCGCCTGTAGATGGTATCTCTCCTTATAGATGTTCTTGTAATCTATAGGTGTCTGTCACTCCCAGGGCCCAGATCTGCAACAGTCAATGAGCATCCGCCAAAGCAGGAAAGTGCAGATACACAGAGTGTCACAGATGCAACTCAGCTAAACACTAGCCGCCACAACACCACAACGTTATTCAATATCAGCTCTCCTGTTGGGCTATATTCAATCAGCATCCTCCTCCACTCAAGACTGCTGAAACATAGATAACAAAGCATGGCCTACAGAGGCCTCTCACAAACATTCATCAGCAGTATTCACCCAACAGGGTGGAACCAGCTCAACAGTCAAAGTAGATGATAAACTTAAAATATATTTTTGTCTTTTTCTTCTTAGTTCCACAGTGATTTAGTTATAGTGTGGGTTAACTCCTATGATGTTCCTTTCTGAGTTGTTTACGGTTGCTCTCAATAGCAACCCCGGCTCTGATCTGCTCTAAGCTGCTGTAGACGACCAACAGATAGTACGCCACTCTTATCTTCAAGGACGCTCAGTGGCGTTTTATAATCTCATCCAAGACAGAGTGTAATTAAACAAAAACTCTTAACTTACACTCTCCTCGGGCAATGTTCCTTTATAGGCCCCTTCCCAGCTGCAAGCAAGTGCTGTTTTGGAGTTGGAAGACAATGTTTTGGTCTTTGTCACAGGAGAAAGGAGAAAGCGTGCCTCTCTTCGGCTCTCCCGGCTGTAGAATAGAATAGAATAGAATTTCCAGTCACTTTAAGTGAACTGAACTTGGTCTTACATCATGGTATTATCAAAGAACAGGTTGTAATGTCCTACGGGACGTCCCTGACCAACTTGACTGATCAGGAGCCATGACAGAATGGAATGTATAGTACAAAATCATCAGTAACTATGACAGTAGAATAGTGGTAATATCAGTCAAGGGGGCAGATTGACATCAATCTAAGAAGACATTAAGACAATATGATGGGAGGTATCTGTAAAACTATGAATATCCATGAATTCATTAAAATAAAGCTATCTGGTTTATTGGAAATATTTCAAGAGGGAAGAACTGTTATGAAGAACTTAGGGGATTGGTAAACTGATGTCACATGTGTATTCAATAAGGTATAAAGGATCTATGCAGTCTGTATCTCTTGCAGTCCTCTCCAGAGTTTCGGGGGGGGGGGTTGACCCTGCATATGCTTGTAGAAATAAAGGCCTACCTTTTTGCTTTAAGCCTGTGTCTTTTAATTACTTAAAGGACCCCCAGCAAAAATCCCACAGGAGAAAAAAAATTCTCCATCAATGACTCCTGATTGTCCCAGGGATACAGGATTGCAAACGAAGAGATAGTTAGATGTTCAAGATCTTACTTTAGCAAAGACAACTGAAGTATACCAAGCTTCAGAAATCACACGAAAGAGAATAGAGTTGTTGGAAGGAAAGACTTCTGTGTGTTTGAGGACATGATTGTGGCTTCTCATAGCCATAGCAGAGTACAGAGGAGTCCCATTCAAAACCTAAGTTTGATTATATGATACAGCAAGCTAATAGTGCAGGGCCTATGGGAGATATGGAACAAATGCCAAAAAGTGGATTTTTCTAGGGTAATTTGGCTAGAGATTGCAAGCAAAATCAAAGTGTTTAAAAAAGCTGCAGCATGTGTATGCAATGTTACAGGAAGAAGGCAGCCAGTTACCACTTACCATTTTCCTTCTGGAAACAAAAAACCACTGGCGTCCAAAAATACCTGAAGAAGAGCCCAACGTGTACTATTGAGAAAAAATCTACCTTCTCTGAACAAGTGTTTTTTGGCTCAGAAACTTTTGTAGTGTCAAGCACATCAGTGGTGACCCCCCCCACAAAAAAAGGTATTTGGAGGACATCTCATTGAAGTCCAAATATATCCCAAAGTCAGCCAGTGTGATGTTTTTGCTGGGTCTCCATGAAGGTTAAATTCCTCCTAAAAGTCAATAACAAAAGAGACAGATGCATCTCACTAGGGAGGGCATTCCTTAAATGAGGGGCTACCACTGAATAGGCTCTGTCTCAGATCAACTCCAACCAGGCAGCTGGCCGTGGCACCGACAAGGACTGAAAACCTATATTATGACTTAAAACATGTGAATCATTGGGTTTAATCAAAATAATGTACACCTTGGAAGAATAAATGGATGGTAATATAGAGCATCAATTTAGTGATGTTTTTGAGGACATTAGTAAACTAAATATGGAATATAATATATACTGTACTACATAGACCAATCATGCATGCCCCCAGAAATGTTTCTCCAGCATTTGGGGGGGAAAGCTTAGCAATGAAGTGGATAAATTGGTAGACTTATAAATTATTGATAAGGTTGAAAAACCTACTGAGTGGGTTCACTCATTGGTGATGGGGGAAGGGAATCATAGCTTTCTTCATCTTTATGACTCCAAGCAATTAAATTATTGTGTAAAATGAAAACATTTTCCTGTTTCTACTAAGGAAGAAATATTTGGGTGATCTGGCCGGAGCAAAATATTTTATTAGTTTGGATGCCCCCTATGGATTTTGGCAGATGCCTCCCACAAAATGCATTGTCTGAGTATGCATTTTTAACACATCATTTGGGAGGTGCTGTTTTTTGAAATTACCATTCAGTTTAAAGTTATTTCATGAAGTTTTCCCTAAAAAAGTGCAACAAATATCTGAGGGCACTGAGGGGAGGCTTTGTTTGGATGCAAGAAGTTTCATTTTTTAAAAAAAATATATGGTAAACCAATTGAGGCTGAAATGGATCACAAGTCTCTGGTCTCAACTGCAAATAAAATATTATCTGACACTCCTCCACAGTTGCAGCTTTTTTTTTTAGTTCCAATTATATGATCTGAGCCTTCAGTACAGGCCTGGTAAAGATTGTGTTGTAGTTGATACTCTATCTATGACACTGTTCTTCATCCTTGGGTCCCCAGATGTTGTTGGACTATGACTCCCATCATCCTTGGCCATTGGCTAAGCTGGCTGGGGTTGATGGGAGTCGTAGTCCAACAACATCTGGGAACCCATGGTTAAAGAACAGTGATCTAGGGCATATGATAGAACTGTTACCAGGCAAGATGTAGAAGAAGACATGATTCATCTAAGCTTGATCAGAAAAATACATCCAATCTCAGATGTGGTGTGGACAATGATGGGCCAAGCAACTGAAAATGGTGAAACTTTGCAGAAGGTTATCAGAGCCATTTAATTTGGGTGGCCTGACCATCATATACTAGAACCACATAAGCATTTCTAAGAGGAACTTGGAGTTCTGGGTGGTGTTTAATGAAGGGGAAAAGACTTGTTTTGTTAAAATGGCATCTATATTTTTGGGGCTCTCATAGATCTCACAATGGATCTTGACATGAGTACCTATATGAAATGGACGTAAGCAGGAACAGCCCTTTCTGTGAAACCCAAAGTTTGTAAGTTGTAAGAGGCAGCAAAAGTTTCAATATCATCAGAGGAAAGAAGCTTCTAACAAAAAATGAGGCCATCTGAACAGAGGTTGTGAGATCCTTTGACTTCTAAGTGATAAGGGATCAATCACCCCAAAACAGGAATTTGTAGTAATATGTTGAGTCTTATCAGTAAAACATATATGGTAAAGCCAAAACTCTCATCTACAACTCCAAAAATTTCCATTATTCTTCACTTGTCACATCAACAACCCTGTTCCATTTTACATGTTACACAATGTAATTTAGAAACACCTATAAAGTCTGTGTCTGCATCTGTGTTAGAATTGCTTTTAATACGTTTTCTTTAATAATATGTTTTAACCCCTTTTTAAAAAGACGTTTTTAAAGCTTTTTAAGAAATGTTTTTAACATTTTGTTTTAATGTATTTTAAGGTCATTTTATGATGTTTTAAAGTGTTTTTAGCATTTCTGTTTGCCACCCTGGGCTCCTGCTGGGAGGAAGGGTGGAATATAAATCAAATAATAAATAAATATAAGGTCATGGTTCTGTGGGATTTGATAGCACCTCCTCAGGACTCCCACAAATTCCTGATACCTCACATCACACACTAGGAACACCATGATGCAGGATGATCTGACCAAAGAAGGGTGAGATCTCTTACTGTCTGACTGCAAGTTAGGGGCAGAGCTCTGGTCTTGGACTAGATACAGAAATCTTATTCTTGAATTTGAGCTCTGATATTCTTCAGGAAAGATATATTTTAATCACTTTCTTTTTTCTTTTCTCACATGCAAGTTTATGTGTGAACTTGGAAATGCTTAGCATAGTAATCTGTCTTAGCTCTAGAGACTGCATGTGTGACGCTAGGTAAAATGCTGCCTGTAATCTCAATTGCAGACTGTGTATACAATTTTCCTGTTTCCTGTTCTAATAAACCAATCTTTATTTTAATTTTGAGTGTTTCTTTGGGCATGGTAGAGATGGATATACACATGTAATAGCAACGTGTGGGTTAGTTCCAGCTAAAGATTCCGCTGCACTGTCGGGGTGGGTTTTGAGTCTGATGGGTGGATGAGCATGCAGGGATTCACATATACAAGTGTAACAGTTCCTAGAAACATGCAAAGGCAGATGCTTAAAATAGTACATGAAGGGCACTTGAGAATGAAAAAGTACAAAAGGAGAACCAGGGACATTTTGTTCTGGCTTCAGATTAATCATGACATAGAAGTGTTTGTGACAGGGTATACTGCTTTTCAGAGATACATGTCCTGTCAGCCAAGACAACCCATGCTTATCAAAGAGCTTATATCAGCTTAGACCAAAGTTGGCATGGATCTGTTTGCATATGCAGGGAAACAGTATGTGCCAATTGTGGACTACTAGAGGTTGCCTTACTAAAGGAAACCACATCTCCACAGGTCATTGCTAGATTTGGCATTCCTGGGGTACTTTGGAGAGATAATGGCCCTATGTTTGCTTGGCATAAGATTAAGAATGTTTCCAAAGTACATGTCAAGCCCCAAATATCCTCTTCTCCCAGGCATTTTAGCATGGGTTTTAAATTGTTTTTATATTGTTTTAAATTTTAAAATTGTGTTTTAAATTGTTTTTAAAATATGGGTTTTAAATTGTATATTTGTTTTAATGTTTTTGATTGCTGTAAACCGCCCAGAGAGCTTCGGCTATGGGGCGGTATACAAGTGCAATAAATAAATAAATAAATAATAAATAATAAATATCCTCAGTCAAATGCCCTTGTTGAACATGAAGTATAAATAGTCAAACTGCTAAAGAAAGCACAGGATTCAGGTAATGATCCATACATGACTTCACATTTCCACTGGAACATGGAAATGATCCTGCTGAGCTTCTGTTTGGAAGGGTTATTTGAACAAGGTTGCCCAAGTTATTAGAGGCTGAAAGAGTGGTGCAGTCTGAGGTAAGCTCACAGAACTAAAAATTGTTGTAACTATATGCATTTATGGACCAGGTACACTCAGCATGGATGCAGAATATGGTTCTACATTGTCTCAACATAGGGTTGCCAGGTTCAGGGCCTGAGACTGATCCTGTATCTTTAGGAGAAGAGAAAGTCAGCCAAGTGCAGGTGTTCTTGCAACCCTGTAATGGGTAAAACCACAAGGTGGAATTCTCCCTTCCCCCTGCACAACTTTGAAAGATACAGAAGACCTCTTGGAGGCTGGGCCATCTCAACATCAGATGGTCACTCATATAAGATGCACAGACAGAATCTTCAACTCATAGAAAGACAGAAAAAACTTGAACCCAGAAAACTACAACATGCTGAAAAAGCAGATTGTCAACAACCTGAAAAATGTTATAGTAAGCTAGAGCAACAGTCATAAAATCTCTTGCAGGGTGACCAAGTCCTTAGAGGATTCATAAGACAACACAAAGTACCATAGAGAATGAATAGACTTAGATACCATTTGTGTAGAGGGAGCAGTTAGGGTTTTGTTGTTTGCAAATATATGCGGGGAGGGGGTTCTTGATACCTACCATTTTATATGGTGAAGATGGGGATTGTTTGATGTTATTTGATTCCCAGAAAAGGAAATAGATAAGAGAGAGGCTCCTTTTTAAGAGCTGGGCTGGAGGGAATAAGGAGTGAAGGGATGTGGCCAGCTCTGAAGAGTGGAACAGCAGAAGCTGGAAGATTAATTACGACTGAGGTTTTTTGTATTAAAACTGAATAAAACTGTTGTTAGCTTATAACAGTTTCTGGCTTTGCTTCCTAATATAAGGAATAACACAAATACTAGCAGTGCTAAGCTAGATGGTATCAGACAGGTCTACATATTCCTATCCCCTGCAAGCATTGTCTTCAGCAGTGGAAACACCTAATCTAAATATCTTCATGTACATAGAAATTTCATTTTTTTAAATGAATGGAGAGGTCCACATGCAGGGGAAGGCCATGGACGTGTTGGATCACTTGAAGTGCTCCATAATTATTGACAACATTGGCTACAATCTAGATATACAATATTTGACAGTCCTTAGTTTTCTTACTGTAGGGATGGGAAACTTGTGGCCCTCCAGAAGTTGTTCCAGTTCCCACTATCCCTAATCATTGGCCATGCTGGCTTGGGCTGCTGAGAGCTGGAGTCAAACAACATCTGGAGGGTTACAGGTTCCTCATCCTTCACTAACTTCTTCTTTTGGCTTCATTAACACTTCTTTTGACTACCTGTATGTTTCAGCCCTGCTATGCCCTTTCTCTAAATGAGAGAACCTATGCTCTAGACTGGCAAGCAATTCTTTTGGCCACTCCACATTGCCTTCTGAAGCACTTTTGAAACTGGGAAGAATTCTATCAGCATGTGCATTTCAATCATCATGGGCCCCAGTGAAAGGGAAGGTCTGCATCTGTGTTGGAATTGCTTTTTAAGATGTTTTTAAAGCTTAAAAAAACAAACATGTTTTTAAAGCTTAAAAAAACAAACATGTTTTAAAGATGTTTTAACAAATTGTAAAGATGTTTTGTTTTAATATATTTTGAAGTATTTTTATGATGTTTTACAGTGTTTTTAGTGTTTTTGTGTGCCACCTTGGGCTCCTACTAGGAGGAAGGGCATGAAATAAATAAATAAATAAATAAATAAAGATGCATCTTGTGATTCACACAGGAATGTGCTTACCCAAACAGAACTATCAACTGAGCATAATCAGCTTCTCCAAACTGAAGTTTGATTAGATCAGTTATCTGCAAATGAAAGCAACATACTTCCCTTACATGCGCATGAAGAATACTGAAAAATGCAGAGAAACAGAGGACCAGATATTGGGGAAGAGTAGATGAAAGCAAAGCAACAAATAGGGTTGCAATCCCCTGGTGTCCCAGGGATCATAGTGTGAAATGCTGAACCCCATTATTTTGTGAAGTTATTGCTTGAATTATTCAGGTGGGCTGTGATTACAGAACTCAAAATGCTTGTAGCTGCTTGCAAGAGAAAATAGGCAGAATTTCACAATATGCTGCTTAGTGGCTTCAAATGTGCTGAATTAGTAACTAGTATAGTTAATCAAAATACTTGTAGCTGAGAAGAAAAAAGGAAGTGAAACCAGACATGTCCTGAGTTCAGTTACTGGGAACTTCCTGTTACTGCCTGAGAGGAATAGCTTGGTGAAAAGAACATCCAATTGTCCAGACTACACAAAAACTCTGTGAGCTGACATTAAGAGCTGATGGTGCACTGGTCTGCTATTGATCAAATGAGGTAATCACAGATGGTCCTGAGAAAGAACTATCTAGTATCAAAATTGTTAAGACTAGGGAAAAGATATGTATATTTTGGGATGTATCCTGAAGCAATCTAAAAGTATTTAACCAGCTGTTTTGATAACAGTTGGCAAGTAAGTAACATTTTTATTTTGGTCATAGCTGGCATCTTCTCTTCAGAATCTGATTCTAGTCAGAGGTCCTGTTCCCAGAAAATGTCTTTTTCAGCTAGATCTCTTTTCTTGCATACGTATTCTAATTCTTTTTTTTATCATTAATTTTTATTCAAATTTTCAAAGACAAAAAACAAAACAAAACAAAAACAATTAAACAATAAAATAAAATGTTGACTTCCGATTTGTCGCAGATCAGTTATAGGTCTACAATATATAACAATCCTGTCTCTAAAATTATATTATAAAATCACTTTCCTCCAGTAGTTATCTTAATTAATCATCAAATCTCATAAACATTACTTCATTCTTTCCACAAAAAGTCAAAGAGAGGTTTCAATTCCTGGAGAGATATATCTTTCAATTTTTCTCCAAATAAACATGTTGCTTAATCCATCTGATTCAAATCTGTTAGGTCCAATAATTTCAATAGCCATTCTTCCATTATCTATATTAATTCCATCTTCCATCTTCAATAATCCTGTTAAGTCCAGTAATTTCAGTAGCCATTCTTCCATTATCAGTATCCCATAATAATCTTGTTGTCATAGCCATAGTCCAAATAAACATATCAATTAATCCATCTCGTCAAATCTGTTAGGTCCAATAATTTCCATAACCATTCTTCCATTATCAATATTAATTCCATCTTCCATCTTCAGTAGTCCTGTTAAATCCAGTGGTTTCAGTATCCATTCATCCATTATCAGTATCCCATGATGATCTTGCTGTCATAGCCATAGTCATATAACAAGAGTCTGATGGGAATTTCCCCCATCACAAATATGTCCTTGCCATCAACTCTGAATATGTTGTTGAAATATTGTTGTAAAGTCACATCTCTGTTCTTCTTTTTTACAAAATGCACTGGCTCATCTCTTAAGAGTTTTTCCATTGTCACATATTTGTAGTTAATTCCATAGATTTTTTCTATGTCAAGCCCCATCACATCATTCCAGTCAAGAAAATTATCCAAGACATTGATAACTTTATCACTAATATCTTCATTAATTTCTTCGGAGACACCGTTGAATTCCAAACAGTAAACTTTATTTCTAACATCCGTGAACTCCAGATCTTTTTCCAATTCCATATTTGTTCCAGTCTCCAGGACTTGTATCTTCCCTTTAATTTTTCTTTTCTCATCTCTAATCCCATCAAACTCCTCTCTCACAGAATCCCCTATTTCTTTAAACTCCTGCGTCATTTTGCTAAATTCAATTTTCATCTCCTGTCTACCCTGTCTCAGGGTTTGTTTCGTTATCTCAATCTCACTCATTATTTTCTGAAACATAATTTCTTCCATGGTCTCAGTCACTTCCCTGGTTGCCATTCTTAGAACCACAAAAACAAAAAATTATTTCAGCCACAATTGGGTTAATATTCCAGGCTTGCTGACATCAGTGTAGACAGTACAGCCTGTCTTATCTCCCATATGTTCAGGAAAACAAAACAAATCTAGTTCCCAGCTTCAAACAGTTAGTGGCGTCGTGAACAAGCAGATTCGTCAAAATGAAATAGACCAAAAAAAAAATAGTCCCAGACATATAATACTCCAAAATTCATAAATCAAATTTATTTATTTTTTCCCCTCCTTGAAATAGAAATCCCTCTTCCGTTAGTATCTTTAGAATGCACCTCCAGGCCAGCTTTTTGCAATAAAAACAAAGATAAGCTTTTTTTGATTTCTTTCCTCCTTAATTTCGTGAGTAAAGGAGAAGAGTTATAACTCACCAGATGTTCTTTATAGCTGATTCATTGACAAATCTCTTTTTTGTTGCAACAATTTAAATAAAAAAAAATAGAAAGAAGGATGCTTGCCTGTTAAGTTCCGTTTTTCTTTGAAGAAAAGATAAACGTGTCGCTTAATCAGAAAGAGCTTGATGGAAGTCCGTCCGCATTGCTGGCTGAACTTTCTCTCATAAATTAATGAAATCCAGTCCTCCCAACAAAAACAGGCTTTGTGGTTAATCTCTACGTTTCTCCCTGCCCGAGAGAAAATCTTTACCAGTCAAAAAGAACGTTCTGACTGATTTTAGAACTGAAAAAGCTTCTTCTGAGATGAGAGCTCGACTCAGAGGCAGCACAGGCTAAGCCACCCTTCCCGGAAGTCGTAGCCACCCTTCCCGGAAGTCGTATTCTAATTCTAATAATAAACTATTATTCATTTCAGTTTCAGAAAGGAGGCTCTAAATTAAAATCCTTCATTAAGATAGATTAGATCTACCCCTTCAACACCAGAGATAGAGCTCTGATTTTGGAGAGGAGCATCCAATGTTGGAGCCTCCTTCTCAGATGCTACCAACATTTCTGAAGCCCTAGCCCAACTGAAATCTGAGCTCCAATATTGGAAGAGCTATAAAGTAGTCATATCTGTGCTACTCTGGAGGTATTCTAGCAAGTGGCTTGGATCCAAAGAATCTTAAGCTGTCCTGGTCAAAAAGCTGGCAAGATATTTAGTCACCTTCCTGAGCATGACTAAATCTCTCCCTTTCCTTTCTATCCCATTGCTTGCAATGGGAGGGGAACTGTTTGTTAAAAACTCTAAAGGAGGATGTATGGATGCATGGATTTATTTATTTATTATTTGATTTATATCTCACCCTTCCTCCCAGGGTGGCAAGACCATTTCTCCATCCTTGTGTCTATCATGCTGGGCATTGGATAAGACAGTAGAATTGCCACTGGATTTCACTTCCCACCCCCACCATAGGATTTCAACCCAAATATATTATCTGGAAAAGAAAAGGTGGTCAATGTCTGAAGTTTGGTTTGTCGTGCTTGTTTCAGCCCCATGTAAGTTATGCCTTTCACCCTGTTACACTCTTTTTCTTTCACTAAATGGCAGACCATGAACACAACTAATTGTTATTGCTCTTTTATGAGTGAGCAAAAGTCCCTGCAAAGAATAAACAGTTTCCCCATCGGTCGTACTTGCTGTTTATGGCACCCAGAACCAGCTAACAGAATTCAGGATGGCAGATGTACTCCTTCCCTAAGTTGACTGTTGCTCATGCCATTCCTCTTCATTATTGAAGGATGTAGTAAACCCAGACTTTCTTTCATGGCTGTTGTGTTTCAGTGTGAGTAATTCTGCTGATTATACTGGGACCTAAGAGAGCTTAGGCATATATGTTGCCCGGTCTGCCTACTGGAAAAAGTGCTAACAAGGCAGAGACACAACTCCTGTCAAAGTCATGCAGCTGTAGCAGGCAAAACCATCAGTGGCCCCATTACCATTATTTATTTATACAAAACTGACAGGGTGCTAGGCAGTTTGCTGGCAAGCCAGAAGACAAGGTCCCTGACCCAGAGAACAGAGGAAATAAATCAAATATTTTCCAGGTTCTTTATTGTTCAAGTGGTATTGCTGATTTTTTTCAAAAGGCTGTGGCTAAATATAATAAAGTTGGTAAACATGTTGTAGTTCTATATAATAAAGATTCAGGATTATGTGCTGATGCCATTTTGGTGTCTTTTACTTGGCAGACAAGGCACAATTCTGTTGTCATGATCAACATTGCTAGCTGTGACAGCACTGAAACCCTGTTAAGATAACTGAAAAGGGTTGAATCCAACAAAGTCATTGTCTGAGCAGAAAAGCTTCCTGTTGAACAACAGAACCTTCCCCCCTCTTCTCCCTCTGTACCTACCCCCTCCCAAATCTGATCCATCCGGTTGGGGGAACTCCCAGGGCAGATGGGGGTGAGTGGGGGATGAGTGGGGGGAAGTTCTGTTGCGTGAGTGGAAGTTGCACTACTTACACAATGACTTTGTTGGATGCAGCCCTTAAGACAAATTTATATAGGGTTTTTTTCTGTAAGGTGACTTTATGCCTTTCATATTATATAACTTTTTATGTATGTCTGTGCAAGTTCATATTGTTTTTAAAAAGTGCAAAAAATATGAACGCATCAGCTATAACACCACAATACAAAACATGTCAACACACACAATTAACTCTGGGTTGTCTCCATTATTCCTACATCAGGGAAGTCTCAGGTCAGACCAATGTTAGCACTCTGAGAGAGTGTATCAGTTTTTGGTCCCAAGTTTGCTATAGCCACTGAGTTGAAAATACATCAGAGCACATCAGTTATTGTTCCCTAGTTTGCTATAGGCTGCTGAGTTGAGTGCTGTGCTGAAAATTTCTCTTTCTCTCTCTCTCTTGTCAAAGGTGAAATTCTCATGGGTGGGATGCAGGGTTTTTGTTGTGCTTCTCTTAATTTTGAGGTGGCCAAGGAGCGATTGTGAGTGTTGTTTTTTTTACATTCTACAAATTCTCTTTTCAGTGGTCTGCACTCTGCAGACTTCCCAGATGCCTGCACTTCCTCAGATTTCCATGACATCCTCAGATGGGATGACCTCTAAGGACAGAAAGGTGGAGAGAGTGCCTAATGTGAGCTAGACAGTTGTTTTTTTACTTTTTTTACTTTTATTTTATTTTTACTTTTGAAGAAATCAAAGTGTAAAGTTTCTTTAAAAAAAATAGTTACAGAAAGAATTGTAATAAAAGAAAAGTGCACCAGTCTCAGGTGCTCAGTAGTAGCCAGCCTCCTTCACTTTCTATGCTTCAGTTAAAGTTCAGGGGAAGACATAAAGTGACTTCTCCCACAGGATGCTTTCATATCAGGAAACACAGGTAGCAGGGGAGGCTGCAGAATGATGGGAAAATGTTTTGTGGAATGCAAAACTCATACAGCCACCTTGCAATGATCAGGTAAGCTCAATGCCACATCCATCGAAATTCCAAAGAAATTCTGAAGTACCCTGAGAATGACCCCCCAAATGGAAGCCCATTTCTCAGGATCTATTGGATCCTGAGGCAGCACCACTGCCATCACTTGACAACAATGGGCCCAATCACTGCACCCAGCTCCAGGTATGACTGTCTTAGACATAACTAGCTTAGGTTCCTTTTCAATGGGTCTGTTCTGGGTAGAACTTAGTAGGATACAACCTTGATGCTTTCTCTGAAGCCCACAGGAAAGGAAGTGTGTAATAGAAAATAAACTCTATTCTGTTGGATTAGGCCAAAAATTGATGTGGTCTAGCATTCCATTTCCAACAGTGGCAGGTCAAATATTTCTAGAACAGCCTTCCCCAACCTGGTGCCCTTTAGATAACTGTTCTTCAACTTTGGGTCCCCCAATGTTGTTGGACTACAACTCCCATCATCCTTAGCCATTGGCTAAGTTGGCTGGGGTTGATGGGAACTGTAGTCCGACAACATCTGTGGACCCAAGGTTGAAGAACATTGCTCTAGATGTTTTGGATTACAATTTCCATATGCCCCAGCCAATATGACCAATGGTCAGGGGTGTTCTGCTCAGGGCGAGAGCCATGAAACGAGGGTAGGTGAAATCAATTCTTGTTTTATTAGAGTAATAGATACATCAAAGGAGCACGCGTCATAGAACTCCCTATGCTAACTCACTACAATTCCCTAGCTAAACTCTACACATGCTATGCAGCGTATGGAGTAAGTTGACTCAGCACCCTCATCAGGGAGCTGCAGTCTTAAATAGGAAAAGTTTTGGATCGTAGTCTCTGACTCCTTCGCAAGCCCTGCCTCTGCCCTGTCCGTTTCTCGCAATGTCGAGAGCAAGGTGAAGGGGGGCATGCTTCCAAAGGCTCATCTGAAAGAACCGGCTCCTTAGCAATAGGCTCAAGGTCAGGGGGCGGAGAAGCGTTGAAAGCATTCTGAGAGCCTCTTGGTAAAGGGGGAGTCAATGCGCGCTCTGAAGCATCGCCCAACTGCTCTTCTGGCATGTCTGGGGGTTGTGCGCTGTCCTCTTCAGAGGCAGCACTATCCATGGGAGTTGGCACGACATCAAACCCACTCCCTTCCCCAAGGTCTTGAGTAGACTCAACAACTACTGGATCCTCCGCTCCTTCTGACTGCTGAGGAACCTGAAACTCATGCCTTTCCCCTCCCTGGGTCTCATGAGAGAGCTGGGGCTCAACAAGGGATGATGGGAGTTGCAGTGGTAGCTGGCACCAGGTTGGAAAAGGCTCCTTTAGAATAATTACAAGCAGGACATATACTGTTGCTTGTCTCCATTCAGGATTATATTGCCATAGAGGTTCAATTTATCGATAGTAACCCATGACCCATTCACACAGCCATCTCCATGTATTTGTCTAATACTAATTTTTCAATACTAAATTCTATTTTTAACTCAAATTTGCTTGAGCCATGTCATGCCCAGAGTAACTGTTAGTAGGATTATGTTTTAAATTAGATTTTTCACATTTTGATCTCTCCCTACCCTAAAGGAGTTAAGGATGTCTTTCCCCACCCCCTTTTAAAGGAAACCAACCTTCTGAAGTATTTTGAGTTGAGACAGCACCTTGCCCAAGGATAGCCAGTGAATTTTATGGCTGAATTAGGATTTGAATTTCGGGTTTCCACTTCCAAATCCAACACTCTAGGTCCTGCACCATGTTGACCCTATGTAACTGGTAGGGCAGGGAACTGGAGCTTCATTTATAGTTCCCAACCTTGATAACTGCTTATAGTATAAGATGCTTAGATAGGTTATATCAATAAGAAATGCATTTTAACTATACTAAATATTCTTAGAATGGCTGCAAGCTGCCATGATGGACAAATAAGAAAATTCTGTTAAAGATGTTGAAACATTTCCAGAAATGATTTTAATTCAATATGAGTTACTACCTTCCATCTGACAGCACTGAGCTAGGATCCCAGCAGGTGGCAATAAACTGCTACACATATCAACAAATCACCAAATTTCATAATCAGTTTCATAATATTTCATAGATCTACAGATTATGTTTATCTTGGCATATTGTACAAATTTGGAAAATACATTCTATCTGATTAAATTTCCCCAGCAGTTCCATATATAAGGGACTGGAGTAGGAAAAACAATTTATCACATGGCTTGTGAATTCATCACTGTGCCATGTGTTGGTGGATATGTGCATGCAGTGGATGGCTCTTTGCTATCAAACAACTGCTGTGTTCCGTAGCAGAAACCACCAAGTATGGCCACCAACATGCTGTCTCAGGTGAAATTTGAAATTTCTTCTCAGGCAAAATAGTTGAGGAATGTCAAGATACATCAAAGGAAATTCAAAAAGTATCGCACTCTACATATCCAAATTGCCATTGATATACGTCTAAGGCAGTGGTGGGTAGAAATGGGAGAGAAATTCAGTTCAATTTGCATTTGAAGTACTTTCTCAAATAATATGAGAACTGAAACACAGCCATCTTCCAAAATGTGCACGTATCCAAATTTTGCAATGCAGTTCTCCAACCAGTGTTTACCAGTGTGCAATCCATTTGTGAGCAGAAAGTGTGCATAAAGTAAATATATTAGTGAAAATAACAAAAATGCATTATATTAGGAGAAACTGTTTGCAAAAATAAGTATATTAGTCAAAACTGCATACAAAAATGAGTGTATTAGGAGGAAATCACACTGAAATGCTGATTTTTTTTTAAAAAAATCACAAATTACTGCAGAAATGTGGAGAACTGAATTTAAGATTAGAGAAATGAGAAACGGAGAGAACTGAAATTGACAGATCCTTTCGTCTCTAGTGGTGGGGAACCAGTAGTCCAACGCTGGTTGGACTCCAAGTCTCTTCAACCCCAGGCTAGCAGGGTGAATGTCAGATGAGGGAAGTTGAAGTCCAGCAACATCTGGAAGGTTGCAGATTCTCAGTCCCTTGTAACGAGATGAGGTTTACCCTCAGCAAAAAACCTCTGAGGAATTTTTAGGGAAGACAAAATAGTTCTGTTAAGTGTTGGGCAGACCCCTCTCCTGCGGACAGTAGATACACCTAACACAAAGATCCTGCATTCAGGAATCCTTTCTATGGATGAAAATATCCATGAAATATCCTTGATGTAATGCAGTTTTTATGTTATCTGGCTAATTTCAAGACAAAATAAAAAGGAGAGTTATAATTAAATATAATTATAGATTTTTTGTTTCTTGTGACTAAGATTATTGTACTTCAGTGGAAAATAGGTCTTTGACCACAGTGTGAAAATGGATGATTAAGACATTTAGAAAGGGTAACAATTTCACAAAATGAGTAACTGCTAGAAAATTAGCTAAATATTGTTTGTAACATTTATTACCACATAATTTAATGGCTAAATGTGAAATATTTTCAGACTGAAACATTCAGCCACTATGTGGAGAATTACAAAATAATTGATTTAAAGAAATAAAGCTGCATATTTAAAATAACAAAGCAGTCCTGTGTCATCTAAAACAATGCGATTTAAGCAGCCTATGTGAAGGATCACAACCAAAATTAATATTCTTTGTTTTCTAATTGGATTCTTTCTTGATTTTACCAGACAGAGATACAATATAATTTTTTTCATTATCTATTACAAACAATCATGCTGCAATTCTCACAAATATTTCTAAAATTGGGTTTGTTCAGGAAAAGGAATGATGTATGAAAATACTCCTAAGAAACTTTATTCAAATTTCCTCAGATGATGTGCTTGGCCAAGAACTCTCAAATCTACTTCAATTTGCGTGACATTTGATTGCAACTGTACCTCCAAAATATTTGTCTTCTAGGACTTGCACATCTGTTTTGTCTCTCATGCAGACTGATGGTCTTCCCTGACTCGTGTTCCTTCTCCTCTACATCCAGGCCAATGACATCCTTAAATATCTTCCTCTCTGAAGACATTCATTATTTCCTATCTGTCTCAACTAGGGATGGATTTATTTATTTATTGCATTTGTATACCGCCCCAAAGCTGAAGCTCTCTGGCTGGTTTACAACAATTAAAAACATTAAAAACAAATATACAAATTTAAAAACACATTTTTAAAAAGCAATTTAAAAACACATGCTAAAATGCCTGGGAGAAGAGAAAAGTCTTGACCTGGCACTGAAAAGATAACAGTGTTGATGCCAGGCGCACCTCATCACAAACATCATTCCATAATTTGGGGGCCACCGCTGAGGAGGCCCTCTCCCTTGTTGCCAGCCTCCCAGCTTCCCTTGGAGTAGGCACCCAGAGGACGGCCTTTGATGTTGAGTGTAGTGGACAGGTGGGTTCGTGTCGGGGGAGGAGTTCCATCAGGTATTGTGGTCCTAAGCCGTGGATGAATCTGTCCATTTCTTTTTCTCTCTGTTTCTTGTTTTCCCAGGCTTAAATTCAGTTTTCTGCATTTCGAAATCAGTTTGTGATTACTGTTGTTGTTGTTATTGTTATTTAAAAGTCCTCATGAAAATTCATCACCATTTTAGTGTGAATTTCTTCCAATATATTTATTTTTTTATTTATTGTATTTATATGCCACCCCATAGCCGAAGCTCTCTGGGCGGTTTGCAGTAACTAAAAACATTAAAACACATATACACGTTTGTATGCAATTTTGCTTAATACTTATGGTTAAAACATACCTTATCCCAGTCTGCATCTGTACTGTAATTGTTTTTAAGATGTTTTTAAAGATGTTTTGTTTTTAAGCTTTCTTTTTTTTTAGTGTTTTGTCACTGTTGTTTGCTGTCCTGCGCTCCCTTTGGAAGGAAGGGCAGGATATAAATGTAATAATAAATAAATAAATGAAACAGTACACATATTTTTGCAAAGCAATTCCATAACAAAATGCATTTGTGTTTATTTTCATTGATATATGCATTGATGCACACTTTACCCCATGCAGGGGTAATCTTGGACCACATCAGGATCACTGTATCTGCAGCAAATACCAAGATCAAGGGGACTGGGTTAAAATAATGATAGGCATTCACTTCCTTTAGCCTGTCATAATCCATCTTTGAGCAATTAATCCAACATTAGTAAATGTGCAGGTGACCAGGCCAACATTAGCATAAAAGAGAATCATTTCTTCTGTTTATGTCATTTGTATGCATTTGTAATCAGGCAAATGACAGGATATATAATAGGCCTACCTGCTGAGATGCACTCTTTAATCTTTGTCACAGATTCGTCACCTACCTATAAAATAATATTCATCCCTTTAATGAAATTAAAATGACTGCAATTATGGCTGATTCTTAACTGCTTTGTTAAAAACTGTTTATGCTAGCATTTGCAGAATAGACAGGGAAACAAAGAAGACTGCATATTTCAGGAGGGGCTGAATGGATATTTTCTATTTAAGAGGTTCCTCTGTTTTTAACTTGCTGTGGGAGGTGATGAAGCAAGAAGCAAAAAAAACCCCAGGCCTCTTTAAAAAATGAAATATTTGTTTGTGAGCTTTCAAGAATTTCCTTTAGATATTAAGAGGTTTTCTCATAACAGAAGCTGGTTTTGTTTTGTTTTTTCTCCCCTGCTTTGGGCACTGTAAAATGTCTTTTTGTCTACACTCTAAGATACTGAAATGTAAGTGCAACATAAATTATCTGGGGGGAGGGAGGGAAGAGATGTTGGCATTATAAAAAGTTGCAGAGCATCAAAAGGCATAAAATATTTGGATATGTATACATTTTGGCATCCATTTATGCAAAGCCTATTTGCATAAAGAGACAAATTAATAACCTAATTGCATTTAAGAATCATTCAAGTGTATGATGCATTGAAGGATCATCATACAAGTGGTCTGATTATAAGAAGTGATGGGTTGCTAGTCTTACTCAGAGCAGACCCATTGACATTAATTAATATGGCTAACCTAAGTTCATTAGTTTCAGTGAGTCTACTCTGAGTAGAACTAGCATTATGTATACCCTATATATTTCATTGCGCATCTCCATCTATTTGTGAAAATGACATTTCAGTAAGTAAGTGAGGATGCCCCTTTTCTTCCTGATATACCCACTCCATTCACATCACAGCCACAGTGTAATGGTTATAGTGTTGGACTATGACCTGGGAGACCATGGTTTGAATCACCACTCAGACACAAAGCTCACTGGATAACCCTGGGCTGGTCTCTGTCTCTTAGCCTAATCTACCTTACAGGATTGTTGTGAGGAAAAATGGGGAGGAAACATTTTGAGCTCCTTGGAGAAAATTTGGTATATAAATTTAATTCTTATAATTCTCATCTGCACTTCTCTATTGCATGCTTCATAATGGTAACCAGCAAAGCTCCTGTCATTATGAAAGACATGGGTGCTATCCAATGCTAGTCTGACTCATAGTAGACCCATTGAAATTAGTGAACCTAAGGTAGTCATGTTCATTAACTTCAATGGGTCTCCTGTGAATAGGATTAGCATTAGATACAACCCTATTTATTTTATTTATTTATTTACATTTTATTTATATCCTGCCCTTCCTCCCAGCAGGAGTCCAGGATGGCAAACAAAAGCACTAAAAACCCTAAAACATCATAAAAACAAACTTTAAGACACATTAAAGCGTACCAAAGTTGGGCCAATGGTATAGATAGTACCACTGTGATTGTGAAGGAAGTCTTCATATATTACAGGAATTTTTTCAGGGGAGGAGTTCAGTGCAACTCTTTGTGTTCTACTCTCAAAGACACACTGCATATCTCACCCTCTCAGGGTTCCTATCAGCGAGAAAAAAGCATTCCATAGTTTTTCATGATCTACACAGTCAAATGCTTTGCTGTAATCTATAAAGCACAGGGAGATTTTCTTCTGAAATTCCTTGCTCTGTTCCATTATCCAATGTATGTTTGCGATATGATCTCTGGTGCCTCTTCCCTTTCTAAATCCAGCTTGGACATCTGGCATTTCTCGCTCCATATATGGTAAGAGCCTTTGTTGTAGTATTATCTTGAGCATTACTTTACTTGCATGGGATATTAAGGCAATAGTTTGATAATTACTGCATTCCCCGGGATCCCCTTTCTTTGGAATTGGGATGTATATGGAATGCTTCCAGTCTGTGGGCCATTGTTTAGTTCTCCATATTTCTTGACAGATTTTTGTCAAAATTTGGACAGAATCAGTCTCAGTAGCTTGTAGCAACTCTCTTGGTATGCCATCTATTCCTGGTGATTGTTTCTTCCTAGTATTTTAAGAGCAGCTTTCACCTCACATTCTAAAATTTCTGGTTCTTCATCATATGGTTCCTCCGTAAATGAATCTGTCATCCAGGCATCTCTTTTATAGCGTTCTTCAATGTATTGCTTCCATCTTCCTTTTATTTCATCTCGGTCAGTCAGTGTGTTCCCCTGTTGATTATTCAACATCCCCACTCTTGGTTTAAATTTCCCTTTCATTTCTCTAATCTTTTGGAACAGGGCTCTTGTTCTTCCTTCAATAGAATTTCCAGAGATTTGCAATATCTATTGACTTACATTGCAAAAACAAAATGGGCATAACATAACATTCCTAAGTAACACAAATTCCATCCTAGCATAGATTCCTAAATATTGCTGTCATACAGAAGAGATCCTAGAAAGAGCAGTAGCATGTGATCAGGCAGGGTAACAGTGAGATCGGGGTGGGGGACACTGATGCCCCCAAGCCAGAGTCCTCTGATCTCACCATCACCTTGCCTGCCCTATCCCTTTCTGGGTGAGTGGCACAACCTCTAAGTTGGGAGGATGGCACTGCTGCTGTGCGCCCCCCTGTTACACACCAGTGCTGCCTTAAACCAAGGAAATCTATTAAAATGTATATTTGGATTCTCACACTGGGATTTCCCTGGTGTATTGTGGAACTGTCTGTTACATAACCAGAAGCACATTGTTCACAAGGTGATTGTAGTCATGTTCTTCCTCTTACAGCTCTTATATTATTTCAGTAGGGCTTATGTTGCTTGTGGATGTTGTTTCCCAAGTTATTTCTCAAACTGTTTCTGGGGAACAGGTACATTGAAATGATACTTCAGCAGAGCTTGTAGCCATAAACTCTCCAACAATTTTGTAAAAATCTCTTCCTACAGCCATGCATTAGTATGGTGATAACAGCTTTACTACATTAAAAAAGTGATTGTATGGATCCACTCTTAGTTTCTCTCTTTCATTTTCCCTGGTGATCCTATATGGAAAGAATAAATAGCTCACTTTATATGTCCTTGTGCCACAGTCTGGCTGTCTGTTCCCAAACCCCCCTAATATTCATCAGCATTTTATACACACTTTTGTATGCAATTGCCTAAATATACATATTTTACAAGCAATTTCCCCTATTATAATATTTTGTATGCTATTTTCACTAATATATGCATTTTCTCACATTTATTTCTTTTTATATTAAAATATTTATATATCGTTATTCATATTATTTATATATCACTATTCATATATATATAGTTTACCATATATGCTTTTTGTACATATTAATTGATTGAAGAACTGATTACAAAATTCAGAGAAGTGCAGATTTCAAAGGATAGCTGCATTTCATTTTGTGTATTGTTTTGGGAAGTGTAAACCACTTTTTGGTGGGACCACCACTGAGGGCTGCTCAGTTCGTACTGATATGTGACAGAGCCTTTTCAGTGGTGGTTCCCCATTTGTGGAATGTCCTCCCCAGTGAGATGCATCTGTCTCTATTACTATTAACTTTCAGGAGGAATTTGAATACATCTCTGTTTCTTCAGGCATTTGATGGCTGGAGGGAACTGTTCTTGGAAACCCAGGATCACTGGATGAAAGAATGCTTTTAACTGTCATTGTATTTTAGAATTTTTAAACTGTTTTTAGAATGCATTTCTTTTTGTTGTTGTTAAATTGTTTTGTTGATGTGTTTGCCACCCTAGGCACCTTCAGAAGGAAGGGGGCGATATAAAGTCAGTAAATAAATAAATAAAATCATGTAAGACCACATTTTTCTCCCACATCCCTAACCTCCACTCAGCTCTGCCAATTGAGCCAGTCTCCTGCCTGCTGCAACCAGTGGAGTGACAGAAATGCCACTCTGTCACCAACAACCTCCCCTTTCCACCTGTCAAACCCATGGGTGGGCAGGAGGGCTGCTGGTGGTATCCCCACCAACAGAGACCAGTGGAAAGCCCTGAAATGGGGCAAGGAGAGGGTGGAGCCAAGGCAGCCCAGTATTGGTTGGATCCCAAGCTGGTCTTGCTGTCAGTGCCTGATGGCACTGGGCCTGGCACAATTGCTGTGCCAGCCTGGACCTGGTGCAGAGATTGAGCCTAATCATCCTCCCCTCCCCACAAGCTTTCACTGTTGCCAATATGAGTAGCTGAGGTGCAGTAGCTCTGCCACTCCACAAAGCCTTGCTGGCAGAGACAGGGCTTGGATTGCACCCTAATTTTCTAATGTTTCAATTTATTTATAAATATGCTGCTTGAGCGTTGGTGGAAGTGAACAGCTGAAACATTCCATCAGCGAACTTTACTGTTCTTCATCAGATTTCCATATAGAGGGCGCTCCTTCCTCCAAAAGCACTCCCCAGAGCTTTATTTATTAAATTTCTATCCCAGCCTTCCTCCTGGAAGGAGCCCAGGGCGACAAACAAGCAATATAACACTAAAAACCTCTATAAAGCATCTTAAAAACAAAGCATCATAAAGAAACATCTTAAAAACAATTCCAGCATAGACACAGACTGGGATAAGGTCTCTACTTAAGAAGGTCTTCAATAGGGGCTGTATATAAATTGAAATAATACATAAATAAATAAATAAATAAATAAATAAATAAAAAGACAACAGAGACAGCACTTATTTAATTTTTAAGGGGAGGGAATTCCAAAGCATACGTGCCACAGCACTAAAAGTCCACTTCCTATGAGCAAAGTGGAGCTCCTGATAGGATGGTATCTTCAGGAGGCCCTCACCTGCACAGCGTAGTGAATAGTGATCAACTGAGCATATAAGGAGTAAGATGATCTTTCAGGTATCCTGGTTCCACGTTGTGTAGAGTTCAAAGCAAGCCCTCTCCCTCTTTTTAGGGAGAAGGCAAAAGAAAGATCTGTGCATATAAAACAGATTTTAAACAGGCCACAAACATTGGGGTCAACTAAATCAACTTGCCCTAAAACTACAGCATGATTATACCCCATATAAATTGATATAGCACCAGAGTAGTAATATGAGATCAAGAGGAAAAGGTTAACACTTGGCTGCACCAAAATCTGAGACCTGTGGAACTCTCTCAAATTGAAGTTTAAATTCACTATACAGTACAAAATACAGTGGCTAAAAGGAATATAGTTAAAAACCTGAGCCTGAGGATCTAAAGCTGTTTTAAACCTGTCCAGGATCATGATGCTTGTGCCATATTGATATGCCTCAGGCTGCATGCATGTTTACACCATACTGATAACTCTCCATAGTTTAGCCAGACATCCATTTGTCAAATTCGTCCACCCTCACCTAAACCCAAAGGTTTTAAGGGAAGGGAGGTGGACGCCAGGAATCCTGCTCGCAATGGCAGGAGAAAGGGTGCAAAAATGTAAATGTACTGCCTTCAAGTCGATTCCGACTTATGGCGACCCTATGAATAGGGTTTTCATGAGGCTGAGAGGCAGTGACTGGCCCAAGGTCACCCAGTGAGCTTCATGGCTATGTGGGGATTCGAACCCTGGTCTTCCAGGTCATAGTCCAACACCTTAACCACTACACCACACTGGCTCTAGAAAGGGTGCACATGGGCTTAAAAGCCCCAGGAGAATCAGTCCAGAAGGAGACCTGATTGACTGCACTGCAGGTAAGCAACAACTCAGCCAGTCAATAAAATGGTGGCATTCAAAACTGGTTCTGAAAATAATGGCTGCCATCCTCACCACCTCCTCTGCCTGTCTGCACAAGTTGCAGGCAAGGGAACCTCACTTGCCCATTGAAAAAAAACCTCAGTCTGTCTCTTAAATTGTTTCTATTGTTTTCCACTCACAGCTAGCTTGCCCTCTCTCTCTGGTTGGAGGTGTGTGTGTGTGGGGGGAGGGTAAGTAATCTTTCCCAGGCATATCTTAGTCTTACTGGACCATTAACCTATAATTTCCCCAACAAAATTGGTGCTTGGCAACTTTGCCACTGACTATTAAGAGCACTTCCAGGTGATCTGTTTATTGAGTGTTCATTATGATTTGTTTGCAGCGAGGCTAGACAATGCTGGATCAAAGCAAATACTATCCCACATTTTCCATTGCATTTCTCCATCGCTTTCCTTATCACAAGCAATCTGATCTTTTGGGGAAGCAGCTTTGTCATTTCAATTGAGCCACCTGAATTGACTGAATCTCATCCCAAAGTAGTGACAGTCTGGAAGCTATCCCTAAGGTAGTTTCCTTCTGCCTTCATTAATCCTCTCATATACAAATTCCCAACAGTATTCTAAAGCCAGGGTCGTTCCTAGGTCTGCATGGTGTTGGGGATGGAATGTGGAAGCTTCTGTGTAACCGGATAGAGGACATCACCCATTATCTGTTACACTGCCCCTTGTATGAGGATCCTAGAAGGAAATTTTTGGCCCAATATATTTGTTCGCACCTAGAGACAATTTCCCGGGAGTTGATAGTCGATCTTTTAGCTGACAATTTCAAACAAATAACAGTCATGGTGGCCAACTTTTCCTTGGCAGTTAGGAAGCTGCGAGCGAGACATATCAAGACCTACAATGTCTTGTGATTGTTTTTTAAATCTGGACTAATTCTAGCCCTCCTGATGTCTTATTTGCCCATCTATTTTAAATTTCTTTTGTATCTTGCAAAGGCCTATGGCTATACGCAATTACGTTTTGTTGTTGTTGCTGTGTGCAAAGCGACTCTCTTTGCCTTGCCCTGCCTGCTGAAGCAGGGTATGTTAGTCAATGGAGCTTAACTGTTATAGATGCTACAAAATGTGGGGCTTTCTCTTATTGGATAAGGATGCTTGGAGTGAACGTATGCCATGTGCGGGAACAGAAAAAGGAGAAAATGGGAAGGCACCAAAGGCAGAAGGATGGGGGGAGGAGAGAGAGAGAGAGAATGACTCCAGCTACAGATGTATATTGAATGTTGCAATTCCCTTGCAACAGCATTGGAGGCTGAAGATTCAAGATAGCTCAGCCTCAGCATGCCACTGAAGACAGATCTATATTATTTGAAACATGTTGGGCTCAGTAGAGACACTTCTGTGCACTTAGAGGCTGCCTCTTTTTCTTTTTTTCCTTCATGTGCAGGAGCACCGATCCACAGGGGGTGGTCTCCCACGAACAACAGCTCCCTCCTTCATTCTAACAGAGAACATTTTCTGTGTGGTCATCGTTTTGCTCAACTTCCTTCCTTCCGCTGGAGTAAATGGGACAGCCAAAATCTGTACATTTTGAAAATGTAGACAGACATCCAGAAGGGAGCTCCAGTCATGGGCTGCTAGAACAGATCATATGGCTAAAAAATGTGCAGACAAATGAATAAAAGCACATAGAAATCCCCAAATGCTCTGGTGAATCTATAGCTATTTTCTCCTGCAAAGAAAAGGAATTAAATTGCTGTGATTTGTCTTGCTTTGGGTGCTCTATGACAATACTTTTTTAAAAAAAGAAAAATGTTGCATTGCACAACGGTGGTCTGTACCTTAAAATTAATTGTTGAGCAGTTATCATCAGTACACCATTATATGTGTGCAGCCTCACTTGCAAGCATACAACTCTGAGAGAAAATAGCTTCCCATGGCAGTTGTGAGATTCAGTTTGGTGACAACATTTTGCCTTTAATCGATAGAAGCAGAAAAATCAAATATTAATGACGGATGGTTAGCCCAGGTTCTCTGTATGTCTGGTAAATGGTTCCCCCCCCCAGTCTGGGACTTGATATGAGGCACTAACACAGACCTGACAGTGGCATTTTTTCATTTCAATTGTGTCTTGGAGTATCCACTTTCTCTTTTCTCTTGAGCATTGTCAGGACCGACAAGCATCATAAGGAGATGCTCCATCAAAACAGAGGATGAAAATAATGTTGCTGCTGAAGGAAAGACATTGTCTCACACTATACACATGCCCTTCATATTGTGCAGAGGTTTGGAAGTGCATTGCCAGGATATATATTCTAATTTATGCTGTTGCAAGAATACTAGAAGTAAGCATCTCTGATGTACCCACAGAATCTCTCACCCATCCAGATTTTGTTCTGTTATCTTGGATTAGCCTGGCAGGGGTAGACAGTTCCATATGCTAAAAAGAAGAGCTTGTGGATAGGGTTGGGGAGAAATTGAATGCCATTTCCATTGATGCACAAACCTGCCTAACTGGCACTTTTTGAAACGATATGCAAACTGAACCCAGCCAAAAATGGCGCTTCTCTGAATTCTGCAATGCAGTTTTCCAGTGTGTACACAAATGAATATACTATGGTAAAGTGTGCATAAAAGGCATATATTAGTGAAAATAGCATACAAGAATGCATTATATAAGGAAAAGATGCGGTGTAAGATGTGCATAGCAGTCAAAATTGCATACAAAGATGTGTATATTGGGGGAGATTGCAGTCAAATGCTGATGAATTTTCATGAGGAGTTTTTTTTAAATGCAAGTTGAAGTGGAAATGTGGAGAACTGGAATTAAGAGTGGGAAAATGAGAAACAATCTTGCTCCTTACCCCGTACCTCCTGGTAAGCAGCAGCAATGTGACCAAATGAAGGTCAGGGCAGCGGCGTCACTAGGGGTGTGTGGACCGCACCGGGTGACACCATCAGAGGGGGGTGACACCCAGAGCCGCCCCTAGGCACCTATCTCTGTCTTCAGCCCTGCAGCGGCCATCTCGCCAGCCACTTCCCTCTTGGGGAATCTCCCGCTCTTCGGCTGCAGAGCGTTTTTTTCTCCCATCCTGCCTGGCCTGCCTGCTCATCAGCTGTGAATTTTAGGCGGGAGGTTTGAATCCCCTGCCTGCTCTTGGGCTGCGTGCCTGAGTGGCTTCCCAGGCAGGGTGGGGGAAAAACCGCTCTGCAGCCAAAGAGTGGGAGATTCAAACCTCCAGCCCAGGCAAGCGCTGCCTCTGTAAACCCGCTGCATGCTTCAGTGGCGTACCAAGGGGGGGTCGGGGTACAGTCAATCAGGGGGTGCAAGATGGAGTAGGGTTACCCAGTGTCTGGTTTTTGGCTGGAGTTTCCAGTTTTGGGGGGTCCCCTCTGGGTCTCCAGCTAACTTACCTTAATCTCCGGACTCTCAGCTTCAATATAAAAAAACCCTAAGTTTCTAGGTCGTCTGGTTCTCGAGATATACACCAAAACGTCAGCCCCCCCATGACTGTTTAATCTGTTTTTTAACCGATCTGTATAGCAGCTTTTAGCCAGAGCTTGGAAAAGTTACTTTTTTAAACTACAGCTCCCATCAGCCCCAGCCAGCATGGCCACTGGATTGGGCTGATGAGAGATATAGTTCCAAAAAATAACTTTTCCAAGCTCTGGCCTCTAACCCCGCCCTTTCAGGATTGTAGCCAATAAGGGGAGCCAGGCTTGTGATCTGTTGACCCAGGCAGTGCTTAGGCTTCATTACGTCAAAATGGTGGTTTTGAGGTCTTCAGTTTGAGTAAGTAAGAATATGGGTTAAAGATTTTTTTCTCTTGTGTGGAGCAGTCAGACCCTGGGCTGTTGGAGAAGGCAGTGCTTTGAAAACCTTTCCAATATGAAAGCTTTAATCCAATACTTGCTTTTCTGGGAGTAAAGAAATGCTGATCCCATGTACCTGGAGTAAACCCCATTGAATTCATTAGGACTTACTTTTGAGTAGACATTGTTAGGATTGTGCTGTAAATTAATGGGACTTCTGAGTAAACATAACAAAGAATTATATTGTTTTCTTACCGAATTTTCACTTTAACCACATGAAGCTATGTAAATGTAAATAAATTTAGGCTGTGCGTATGATATTGTAATTTAAAGGTGTAATTTTAATTTTGCTAGTTGTTTATGTCACTACTGTTGCCATTACATTCAGTGATATACGGGAATTACGATTTACGAGTAACATTAGTACAAAAAACATTACTAAGGATTCTGTATGGTCTGGTACAGGAGGAGGTCCATGGGGGTGACACCATGAGTTACCGCACCGGGTGACACCAACCCTAGTGACGCCACTGGGTCAGGGGAGTGGTGCCATCCCACTACTTAATCCGCTACTGACCCAGAACCACGGAACCAATCTATATGGCTTCTTTTCATGAGACTGGGTGAGAAATAAAATATATAAATAAATGCAATACCTCAATAGCAATACGAAGATTGGTGAATATTTGAGTCATATTGCCTCTCAGACTCTTCTGATCATCAGGCTGTTCCATTTTTCTTGAGAACAGCTCACACTGCAACAGTTACATCCTTGTGGATGGGGGAGGGGCAGTTTTCTCACAATATATTGAAAGGTGAGTGATTCCTGCAACACTAGCTGTACAAAGCATGCAAAAATTAGTAGAATATTCTCAAGTGGTTCAAGTACCTTGCAAAAAATGCAAAGTGACAAAGGATTTCTAAAAAATATCAGACAAGTGATGCAAACATACATATATGGCTGCAGAGTTGCATCTTTTAGGGACCTTATAAGACCCAGGGAATGCAAATGATTCAAGTGACATACTACTTTCTTGAAATGCTCCTAGCAATAGAAACAATTCATAGATTATTGGTACAGTAACCTAGAGAGGACATATTTATTGGTAATATAAAATGAAAAATCTGCCCAAAACTATGTGCTTATTGGAAGCTTGTCTCTTGGGTGAAAAAAATCTGAAACCACGTTGTTGAATCAATTTGTTCAGCCTCTCGCGGGAAGCTTTCTTTATGAGTGTTTATTCTGCAGCTGTGCTTAGCTTTGCAGGGGCAAGTTCAGACAAGATGGTATGAGACCCAAATGTGCTCTCTCTCACCTTTCTTACCCTCAATGCTGAAGTGTCCCACTCAGCTTTCGGAAAGCACAAATGAATTGCTTCCACTCTGCCCAGGCATGCAAAGGAACAGCCTTATCTGGAAATGATGTCAGGGTCATTTTCATTTTCCTCAGGAAGTCTAAGAAGTAAAGGGCCATCCTCTACCTCAGTTATAATTAGCAAATCACTTGCTCCTTGTTCAGAAAGTTAAAGATTACGGTTAAAGAACCATAATCACAGTCAGAGATCGCTTGCATTATAAGAGCTGATCTGTTTATATCTTCTCAGTCCTAACTTGTTTAGAAGCATGCAACCCAAGAATTAGCTTGTGTCAGGAGCTGTTGGGATTCTAGTAAGAGACAGCTACCTGCAGACCACGCACTGACGCCACCCACCCAAGTGAACTGTTGCATTATTCTATACAGGAAGTATAAGAGGGCTTCCTGTTCCAGTTAAGCCTTGCTTGAGCAACAAGCAGTGGTAGAGCATCTCCTGTGCATGCAGACGGTCCAGAAGATTGGGTATGAAATAAATAAATAAATATTCTTCTCCAGTTTACAAATAAAAATAAAGACTGGTCCAAATAGGCCTAAACTAAGTCAGATGCAAGCTCAAATCTTAATCCACTAATCTCTGCTTTTATCATTGGTTCCACCATTTATGATTTTTGAATGGGTGGAATTAAACATTTATTGTTCTTCAATGTATGGGTCATTAAAATTGTGAGTCTGTGGAGAACTCTTGGAAGTCAAAGTAGTAGGATATTTTTGAGTATAGTTCTTTAAATCTGCAATGTATCAGAATATTAATTTACAGTAAGAAACTGATTTATATTTGGTACTGAAAAAGGTTCAGTTAGTTAATGCCAATCAAATCATGGCTTAGCAACCTCCCCCCCCTTTTATCCATCCATAAAATAAAGGATACTTTTTGAGATGAAGACCTTTTGGTATGCAAGGGTTATTTTTGTGAACCTTCTAAGTATCATCTGGATTGCCTACAGCATTAGTCTTTGAAACATGTGGTGTAGATGTCACAGCTGCTACTGCTCTAAAAGGATATATGCACCCTGTTGAGATGAGAGTACGTATGTGTCTGGAAATACTGGGGGAAGTGAGTGTGTATTATGATTTATTTATGTGATAGGCTTTTGTGACTCCTGCAAGCAATGGAATGCTTACAGAAATAAAGAAAACTATTAGATTTTTATTTTGCAGGGGTGATATCCCGGGGTCTGCAGGGTGTGCACAGCCATGAAATATATTGGTTCTGGCATGGCACTCATCACTGTAACTGATCCAAAGGGGTTATGACTTTGGGGAAAGAGGGAAAATGTGCTCTGTGTGTATAATACAGATCGCTAGATCATTAAACGCTACATCACAATCTCTGTTCCTACAACATCTACTACAAAAGGAATATGTGGCAGATATTGTTGGCGTGAGGCCTAGTAGTTTTCCATCAAGTCTGAAAGTTTTGAAAGTAAAGAGGAGTTATGTCTTTGCCAGTCTGGGAACGGACAGTGAAGGCCGTTGTTATGGTAACCATCAAGATATAGACTGGGAAAGTTCTAACAGAGTCTGTGAGTTGTTGTTCTTCTGCATCAAGTCTCTGACCTGAGAGGCTGTCTTACTTTTGCTTTTGAAGAGAAATGTGCTGTAGAGCTAGAGGGGGGGAAGGAAACTGCTGAAAAGCCTTAATGTCTTTGAATAAAGACTCTTAACATGCTCTAATGCTCTGAAGAAGTTTCTTGCTCGACTTAACTCCAACGTAATGTATGCTGTTTCACGCAACAATGCACACACGCCAACAGGGGTTATGGGCCCAGATCCACAGCGCATTACACGGGAGTAAGTTGCTGGTCTGAATGGCAGACGGAGTTCCAGAGAGGGCAGCTTGATTGATTGTACCAGATGGAGGTGAGCAACATGGCTGTAAACCTGTCTGGGGGAGGCTTGCCGATGGAACGGCTTAATGAAAGGAATTATGGCAGCTGGAAGCCGAGGATGCGGGCTTTGCTGATAACAGAGGATTTATGGGACATTGTTGATGGAAACCCCCCGGCGGTACTGACTGCGGCCTGGAAACGTCGAGACCAGAGATATACAGTATACCTTACTAATACCTGTATATTGTATTAGCAAGACTGGCCATCCTGAATAAAATTTCCATCTTTCGTGCTAACCATGCATTAATTCAAGGAGGCTAGGAATTCTGAACCAGTTCAGTCTAATGAATATTAAAGGTGCCTGCTTTGATTAATCTATGGTTTGTTTGTTTATTTTATTTAATCACCAGTATGCATAAACATTATAAAAAGCATGCAGTGGATAAAATCAATATAAATTAATCATAGAAAGAGAAAATGTCTGTAAAATGCCTGCTGAAAGAAAAAGGTCTTCATCAAGCACCTGAAGTTCAACAGGGACAAAGTATTCCCAGAGGCTGAGGCTGCCACCACAGTGCTGTCCCAGGCCTGCATGGTCTCTATAACAACCATGGGGTTTTCTCAGTACATTAAAGGCCCAACCCATATAGTAGGATATATCCCCAATCTGGTCTTCACAACAAGACTGTGTGTCATTGGCAGGGGGGAGGTGTTGAACCTGTTATCATGGACAGATCATTATCTGGTGGGATTTTATCTGGAAATTGCTGTGCCTCCTGCAGAAGTGGGTGGCCCATTAAGGTGGTCTGCCCCAGAGACCTATGGAATCTGAATGATTTCTGAATGTGCTGGGGCATTTTTCAACTGGCTTGGCTGACAATTCTGCTGAAGCCCTCATCTCACTGAGATGGAGACAGGTCTTGAGATGGCTTTTAGGTGCCCCCTCCAACATTGTGGACTCTGGCTATCTCCCTGGTATACTGGGGAATTCTGAGCTACCAAGCAAGAAGGACAACAGCTAGAATGCAGATGGCAAAAATCCCAGAATGAATTGAATCAAACTGAGGTATGAGCACATCTTTGTGCCTGCCATATGGCAATGGTGACAGCAAAGAAGGCTTATTTCTCTACTGGCTGAGTCTTTCCATGTGGTGACCAGATTGAGGAGGTGGTTGTTCTATCTAGGGATGGACAAGAATTTCATTGAAATCAGATTTGCCACCAGACTTCCCTTCAGTTCACATGTTCACCACCTATTCAGACTATGTTTGCTGTCAACTTTTGCGGCTACCAGATTTTGTTTTTTAAAGCTTCAAATATAAGAATAATTTTACTGTTGTATTCTCTTTAATTTCTGTCAATGAGGTATTCATGGTAATCATTAACATTCATTGTTTTCTGTGGAGTTTCTTTAGCAACTTGGAAAGAATGTGGTGGGTCTGCTGTGCAACCCATACTCTGCACAAGAGGCTACTGTAAGGACAGAATGTGGAGAAACCAATTGGTTCCCCATCGGAAAGGGTGTGAGACAGGGGTATATTTTATCACCCTGTTTAATTAATCTGCACGCAGAACATATCATACGGAAAGCAGGACTGGACCAAGATGAAGGAGATGTGAAAACTGGAGGGAGAAATATCAATAATTTAAGATATGCAGAGGATGCCATACTACTAGCAGAAACCAGTAATGATTTGAAACGAATGCTGATGAAAGTTCAAGAGGAAAGCACAAAAGCAGGACTACAGCTGAACATCAAGAAGACTAAAGTAATGACAACAGAAGATTTATGCAACTTTACAGTTGACAATGAGGACATGGAACTTGTTAAGGATTATCAATACCTTGGCACAGTCATTAACCCCGTGTGGTGGCCTATCAGCTCCAGGGATTCCTGGATGAAACGGAGTATCTAGATCCATTTCAATCTGGTTTCAGGCCTGAGTATGGGATGGAGATGGCTTTGGTCGGCTTGGTGGATGACCTACGCAGAGAACTGGACAGGGGGAGTGTGTCCCTGTTGGTTCTGCTGGACCTCTCAGCGGCTTTCGATACCATCGACGATGGTATCCTCCTGGACCGCCTAGCTGGGATGGGACTTGGGGGCACTGTTTTGCAGTGGCTCCGATCCTTCCTGGAGGGGCAAACCCAGAAGGTGGTATTGGGGGACTTCTGTTTGACTCCTTGGCCGCTGGCCTGTGGAGTCCCTCAGGGCTAAGTTTTGTCCCCTATGTTATTTAATATCTACATGAAACCGCTGGGAGAGGTTGCTCGGGTGTTTGGAGTTCGGTGCCACCAGTACGCTGATGACACCCAACTCTATTTCTCCTTTCCACCTTCTTCCAAGGAAGCTGTCTTGGTTTTAAACTGGGGTCTGGCATCAGTGGTGGATTGGATGAGGGTGAACAAATTGAAGCTTAATCCAGACAAGACAGAGGTGCTCCTGGTCAGTCGTAAGGCAGATCAGGGAATAGAGATATTTATTTATTTATTTATTTAATTAAGCTTATATACCGCCCGACTAGCAACAGCTCTCTGGGCGGTGAACATTAAAAATACAATAAAAACAACACAATACAGTATATCACAATACAAAACTGTACAAAAAACTGTACAGTCTAAAATCAAAATATAATAATTTAGAATTAACAGGAATTAAAATGCCTCAGAGAAGAGAAAGGTTTTAACCTGGCGCCGAAAAGATGATAGTGTCGGCGCCAGGCGCACCTCCTCGGGGAGACCATTCCATAGTTCGGGGGCCACCACTGAGAAGGCCCTAGATCTTGTCACCACTCTCCGGGCTTCCCTATGAGTCGGAACCCGGAGGAGGGCCTTCGTAGTAGACCGTAGTGTACGGGCCGGTTCATATCGGGAGAGGCGTTCCGACAGATATCGTGGTCCCGTGCCGTATAAGGCTTTATAGGTAAGTACCAACACTTTGAATCTGGCCCGGAAGCATATTGGAAGCCAGTGCAAATGGGCTAGCACAGGTGTTATATGCTCAGACTGCTTAGTTCTTGTTAGCAGTCTGGCCACCGCATTTTGCACTAGCTGTAGCTTCCGAATCGTCTTCAAAGGTAGCCCTACGTAAAGCGCATTGCAGTAGTCCAGACGCGAGGTTACCATAGCATGTACCACTGATGTGAGGTCCTCCTTACTCAGATAGGGATGTAGCTGGGCTACCAACCGAAGTTGGTAGAACGCATTCCGGGCCACCGAGGCTACATGAGCCTCAAGTGTGAGGGAAGAGTCTAAGATGACTCCCAGACTATGCACCTGTTCCTTTAGGGGGAGTGTAACCCCATCCAGGACAGGGTATATATCCACCATCCGATCAGAGAAACCATCCACCAACAGCATCTCAGTCTTGTCAGGATTGAGTCTCAGTTTGTTAGTTCTCATCCAGTCCATTGTCACAGCCAGGCAACGGTTCAGCACATCGACTGCCTCACCTGAAAAAGATGTAAAGGAGAAGTAGAGCTGCGTGTCATCAGCATACTGATGACAACACACTCCAAAACTCCTGATGACCGCCCCCAGAGGCTTCATATAAATGTTAAAAAGCATGGGAGACAGAACCGAACCCTGCGGGACCCCACATTGGAGAACCCACGGTGTCGAGCAATGTTCCCCAAGCACTATCTTCTGGAGACGACCCGCTAAGTAGGAGCGGAACCACTGCCAAGCAGTGCCTCCAACTCCCAACTCCACAAGCCTCTCCAGAAGGATACCATGGTCGATGGTATCAAAAGCCACTGAGAGGTCAAGGAGAATCAACAGAGTTACACTCCCTCTGTCTCTCTCCCGACATAGGTCAACAAACAGGGCGACCAAGGCAGTCTCAGTGCCAAAACCAGGCCTGAACCCCGATTGAAATGGATCTAGATAATCGGTTTCATCCAATAGCACCTGGAGCTGGTCAGCAACCACACGTTCCAGGATCTTGCCCAGGAACGGAACATTGGCTACTGGTCTGTAGCTGCTGAAATCCTCTGGGTCCAAGGAAGGTTTTTTCAGGAGTGGTCTCACTGCCGCCTCTTTCAGACAGCCAGGGACCACTCCCTCTCGTAAAGAGGCATTAATCACTTCCTTGGCCCAGCCAACTGTTCCTTCCTTGCTAGTTTTAATTAGCCAAGAGGGGCAAGGATCCAGTACCGAAGTGGTTGCACGAACCTGTCCAAGCACCTTGTCCACGTCCTCGAACTGAACCAACTGAAACTCATCCAACAAGACATGACAAGACTGTGCTCCGGACACCTCAGTAGGATTAACTGCTATTAAATAGGAGTCTAAGTCCCGGCGAATGCATGAGATCTTATGCTGGAAGTGTTCAGCAAATTTATTACATCGAGCTACCGATGTATCTGCCGTATCTTGTAGGCCTGGATGGAGTAGGCCACGAACCACTTTAAAAAGCTCCCGTGGGCGTGAGAGAGATGACTGAATAGTGGCGGCGAAATGTTGGTTTTTTGCCGCCCTCACCGCTCCTACATAGAGCTTAGTAGAAGCACGAACCAGCTCATAACTGCATTCGTCGGGAGTTCGTCTCCATCTCCGCTCAAGCCGCCTCCTGTCTTGTTTCATCGCTCTCAGCTCCGGAGTATACCAAGGAGCTGTATGAGCTCTACATAGGAGAGGGCGCGCAGGAGCGATCGTGTCAACAGCCCGGGTCATCTCTGTATTCCACAGATCGGCCAGGGCTTCGACAGGAGCGCCAGTCTTATCACCCGGAAAAACCCCCAGAGCCTTTTGAAAACCTTCAGAATTCATTGGTCTCCGGGGGCAGACCAATTTAATAGGTCCCCCACCCTTGCAGAGGGAAAAGGCTACTGAAAGTCTAAACTTCAGCAAGCAATGATCTGTCCATGACAACGGGAGAGATGTAAAACTCCCCACATCCAGATCACTATCCCCATGTCCGGTAGCAAAGACCAGGTCAAGAGTATGCCCCGATGTATGTGTTGGGCCACTAACATATTGAGACAGCCCCATGGTTGTCATGGCGGCCATGAAGTCCTGAGCTGCCCCAGACAAAGTAGCCTCAGCATGAATGTTGAGATCTCCCAGTACTAATAGTCTGGGGGATCTCAACAGTACCTCTGAGACCACTTCCGCCAGCTCAGTTAGGGAAGCCATTGGGCAGCAAGGTGGGTGGTATACCAAAAGGATTCCCAGTCTGTCCCTCTGGCCCAGCACAAGGTGCAAACACTCCAGACCAGTGATTGCATGGACATGGTGCTTGGTGAGTGAGATGGAACTCTTATAGACCACAGCAACCCCACCTCCCCGACCCTCAGATCTACCATGATGCTGAACCAGATACCCCGGTGGGCAGAGCTGGGAGAGACTAACTCCTCCCTGTTCACCCACCCAGGTCTCGGTTATACATGCCAGATCGGCCACCTCGTCCACAATCAAATCATGGACGAGGGAGGTTTTATTATCTACCGATCTGGCATTAAAGAGCAGCAACTGGAGATCTGAGAGTTGGCTGATAGGACAACCAACAACCCTGCGGGTATGAGAAGGACCAGAACGCGGCACAGCCACTACATGTCTGGGCCGCGTTCTCCTTACCTGGCACGTCCCTCTCATATCACTATACCTCCCTCTACCCGTCACTACGGCAATTGGGGCCCCCTCAGGTCTCCCCTCTTGATGATAAAATCTCTTCCCAAGGCACATGATAAACTATAAATACAAAAAACTCATATACATAAAAATACACATTCACTCACAACATACACTCATATAACACCCATTCATCCACTTCAAACCCACACAGAAGACACAGTCCCGTATTCTGTGCGCCCAAATGCCAGCACTAAGACCGTTCTTCTTCCCACGTATAACGCCACCTGGGGCCTGGTCCTGCAAGGTGCCCACGTGCAGAGCAGGAGCCCAAGAAGGAGAGAGCAGAGACACCAGCCAAGCAGCAGCAGCAAAGCAGGCAGATGGCTCTCCCTCCCTGGGCAGTGATGGTCCTCTTCCCTTGCAGGCAATGGGTCTCCCAAGCCCCCTCAGCCAGCCGGCTTATATATCCCCTCCAGAGAAGGGACAGGTGGAACAGTATCAGGCACAGCTGGCTGAGTACCTGGGGCCTGGTCCTGCAAGGTGCCCACGTGCAGAGCAGGAGCCCAAGAAGGAGAGAGCAGAGACGCCAGCCAAGCAGCAGCAGCAAAGCAGCAGCAAAGCAGGCAGATGGCTCTCCCTCCCTGGGCAGTGATGGTCCTCTTCCCTTGCAGGCACTGGATCTCCCAAGCCCCCTCAGCCAGCCGGCTTATATATCCCCTCCAGAGAAGGGACAGGTGGAACAGTATCAGGCACAGCTGGCTGAGTACCTGGGGCCTGGTCCTGCAAGGTGCCCACGTGCAGAGCAGGAGCCCAAGAAGGAGAGAGCAGAGATGTTAGCCAAGCAGGAGCAGCAGCAGCACAAGCAGGCAGATGGCTCTCCCTCCCTGGGCTGTGATGGTCCTCTTCCCCTTGCAGGCACAGCCTGTGCTGGATGGGGTTATACTTCCCCTGAAGACACAGGTTCGCAGTTTGGGTGTCCTCCTGGACTCAACTTTAAATTTGGATTCCCAGGTTTCTGCAGTGGCCAGGAGGGCTTTTGCACATTTGAGATTAGTGCGCCAATTGCGCCTGTTCCTTGACCCGTCTGATTTGACCACGGTGACATATGCCTTAGTCACATCCCGTTTAGATTACTGTAACGCGCTCTACGTGGGGCTGCCTCTGAAGACTGCTCGCAAACTTCAGTTGGTACAACGTGCTGCAGCCAGAATGTTAACTGGGGCTGATTACAGGGACCATACGACTCCCCTGTTAAAAAAGCTCCACTGGCTGCCAGTTTGTTTCCGGACACAATTCAAAGTGCTGGTGCTGACCTATAAAGCCCTATACGGCTTGGGTCCAGGCTATTTGTCAGATCACATCGCCCTCTATGTGCCTGCCCGGACCCTGAGATCTTCAGGAGAGACCCTTCTTTCAATACCTACATCCACACAAGTACAACTAGTGGGAATATGAGATAGGGCCTTCTTGGTGGTGGCCCCTAGGCTTTGGAATTCCCTCCCTAGGGAGATAAGAATGACCCCTTCCCTGCAGTCCTTTCACCGACAGGTAAAAACTTTCTTATTTCAGCAAGCCTTTGATTCTGAAGGCGGCCAAGGATAGGCCCAAAAGGGTGTTATATTGTTCTTGCCAGTTTATTTTTTAATTATTCTGATTTTATGATTATGGTTTTTAATTATTAGAAACACTTTAATGCTATTTTAAACTAGAGTTCATTTTTTAATTATATTTGTTTATACTTATTCATTTATGTATTATATGCTTTTATTTTTGATAGGTTTTTAATTGTATGTGTCTTTTATCTGGAAGCCGCCATGAGTTCCAATTTGAAAAAATGGCGGGGTATAAATAAAGTTAATAATAATAATAATAACCAAAATGGAGACAATAGTAAAGAAATCAGAAGAAGGTTAGGTCTGGGGAGGGCAGCTGTGAGAGAACTAGAAAAGGTCCTCAAATGTAAAGATATATCACTGAACACAAAAGTCAGGATCATTCATACTATGGTATTCCCAATTTCTATGTATGGATGTGAAAGTTGCACAGTGAAAAAAGCGGATAAGAGAAAAATAAACTCATTTGAAATGTGGTGTTGGAGAAGAGCTTTGCAGATACCATGGACTGCGAAAAAGACAAATAATGGGTGTTAGAACAAATTAAACCAGAACTATCACTAGAAGCTAAAACGATGAAACTGAGGTTATCATACTTTGGACACATCATGAGAAGACATGATTCACTAGAAAAGACAATAATGCTTAGATAATAACAGTGGGAAAACGGAAGGGAGTAGAAAAAGAGGAAGGCCAAACCAGAGATGGATTGATTCCATAAAGGAAGCCACAGACCTGAACTTACAAGATCTGAACAGGGTGGTTCATGACAGACGCTACTGGAGGTCGCTGATTCATAGGGTCACCATAAGTTGTAGTCAACTTGGAGGCACATAACAACAACAACAACTGCTGTGCATAGCCACGCAAAAGCCAGTGAGAGTGATGTTCTCTCTGCTCAGTGCCTATCCACCCAATTCCTCCCCCTTCACATCCTTTCTACCAGTGGTCTTGAATAGGGGATGAAGGGAAGGGGGGGGGGTTGCAAAATCAGATCAGCTTCTCTTTCTCCAGCCAGATTCATGTGCGGTTTGGTAGTAGTGGTGTGTCCACTGTATGTCATTTGTTCTTTTGCTACCCCTGAAATTGACCAGCCTGGATCTTTGCTTTGCTAATGTGAAACTGACCAGGTGATCTCTCACTTTCTCTCATGGGGGGGAATCCAGTATGATTCAGGAGGAGGAAGAGGAGGTGAAGCAGGCAGATTGGTTGGTGGGCACTAGGCAGAGAGAAAGTTGCTTTCCTTTCCTTTCTGAAAGGAAAACATTGTTAGAAACAATGATAAAGATATTATTTGGGGGGGGTTGAAATGGTAAAAGCAGAAAATCATGGAAAACAAATGAACACAGAACAGAACCACCTGTCAGTTTGACAGAATGCTATCAAACCGGATCCAAAAAGTGGATCCCATCCCTAGACCCAACAGAGGCCTTCTGTGACAAATTAGCTAAGTACCTACACAAGAAGAAGTATGTGGAGTGGCAGACCTGTGCAAGCGCCTTTTCAGTGGTGGTTCTTTGCATGTGGAAGTGCTTCCTTACTGAAGTGTGTGTGGCTCCATCTCTTTATAGTATTAGGCAGTTGGTTAAGATACACCTTTATCAGTAGGTGGGAGAAGAAACCTGATTAGACAAATGGATTAGATGCTGATGCTGCTATTAGTAATTGCTATTTAGTTGTTATGAGTTATTCTGTTGCTATTTTTAAGACGTGTTATTTCATGGGTACTTTTTATCTTATTTGATTTTGTTGATAACCATCCTATGGCTTGTGCAAAAGAAGGTATATAAATAATCTGAATCAATAAAACATGTAAATAAATAAATACATCAATGATCGACCACATGTAAAAGACCCCAGGTTCTACCCCCGGCATCTTCAGGAAGAGCTGGGAAAGGTTCTTCTCTGAAATCTGTGTAGACAATAGAAGCTGGGTTTTTGCCTGAGCAGCTTCGTTGTGTCTGAGTTGAGTAAAAGGGAGCTTTTTATGTTCCTCCCTCCCTCCCTCTCATCAGAACCTGAAAGCTGCAACAGAAGCATTTCAGGGACAAAGAGCCCTATAAAATGTAGCTCTTCACAGCAGATTTGGGAGTTCTGGAAAATTACATTTCCTAGGCTTCCTTTTGCTTGCTACACTTCCACCATTTTAGATTCTGAAGAGGGTGAGTCAGAGAGCAAGGCAGGAAGAATGCAGCATGGAGAGAGGAATGGGCAGAAATAGAAAAATGGAGGCAGAGACAGCTAGAAAAAATTGAGAGAAGGGAAGAGAAAAGTGCAGCAAGAAGGGATCTAGGGCCCTCCAGATGTTGTTGGACTCATAGCCAGCATGGCCAATGGGAGTTGTAACCCAGCAACAACTGGAGAACTGCAGATTCCCCTCGGCTGGTCTAGAGGCTCTGAGATGGGTAGGGATGGATTGCAGGGGTCTGAGAGAGGAGGAGGATGCTTTTTTGTGATTTTTCCCTGTGACTGCTAAAAAAGTGACCTTGGGGTTTGGTTTTTGGAGTGATGTAATTGAAAGCTCACAAGGAAAAACTGGAAATTGGGATGAACAAAGAGAAGTTGCAGTTAAGGGGCGAAATAAAACACAGAGACATCAGCTTGGGTTGAACAAGGGCCACTTTATTAAATTACAGAAAACAAAACCCAATTTAAAGTGACCTGCAGAAGGAAACCTAGGTGCGGGAACTATCTATAAGCAAGTATCTTGCCATACAGCTCTTGGGTGACCAGCCCCTGCTGGGGCAAGGGCAAGCCCATGTGCTTACCCCTTACCCCGGCCACACCTTGTAGGTGGGTAGGGGGGCCTTCCCATGTCATCCCCACCAGGGGCCGGATAACCCTTGGGTAGATACGTTGGCCCCAGAGGCAGCCCATATCCTGCTCTCGAGCCGGAAAAGCTCTGACAGACAGGCCTCCGGAACCGCCAATCACCTCCAAAGGTGCCTAAGGGGGCCACCTAGCTGTCCTTACCTATTTCCTTTCCCGCACCTTCCCGCACCAGTGCTATAATGATCTGCCCACTACTTTCAATATGTCAAATTAGCCAGATTAGCCAAAACCACCTATTGATCACAACGCCCCCTAACCCGATCCCCTCCCACTCCCATAGTGTGGAACAGGCAAAAAACCTGCCCGCCAACGAGGGTGGGCAGGATAAAAATTCCTACTCAGCCCCGAAGTGACCCCTAGGCACACCATAAAAGAGGGAGGGCGGGATGGGCGTAGCACAAGCAAAGAGGAAGGTAGGAGGGGCGGCTGGGCTTAAATAGGCCCATAAGCTCCTCCCCTCCATGCTGCACATCACACGTGCGTAATAGTCGCGACACGTGACATTGCCCCATTGAAAGATGGAGGCAGCAGCTTCGCCCCCATCCGCAACTATGCCTCGCTCGTCAGCTGTGTGGCAAGCGAGGCATCATTTATATTTATTTGGATTTTATTGTTAATTGGGGCTGGGATTTTTGTGTGTGTAAAAGGTGATTAGCTGACTGGTTCTTGATTTGGATGTTAAAAGTCATTTATATGAGGTGTGGACAAGCTGCTTTGAGGGTGTGATTGGAGACACATGTGCCATGGGGCTTTATATTTTGATAATTACAGTTAGCCACCTTGTGAATTTACTTAAATGAGAAAGTGGGATACAGTATTTATTTTTAAATAAATAAATGCATTCCAGCTAAAGGAATTATGTGCACAATGATTTATAATTTCAAACAGCCAGATATGGTCAAGAAGGAAGATGTAAAATACTACACTAAAAATAGAGGCAGCAGCACATTCAACCAGTTTGACTTATTGTGTGTCTTCTGAGTCTTCTCTGCTTATCTTATTAGTGACTAAAATAGATCCAGTGAGCAAAATTTCTTTCAGACTTGTTTAGAGATGACAAGGTAGTGAATAATCTAGGAACTGAACAAACAAAAAGAAAAAAAAAAGGTTTGAAGTTGCATCTACAGTTGCTGTAAATCATGTCCCAATTCCCTATCTGAAACTTGGCTCTCAGAATGGGAGTCTTGGCTGTGGTAACAAATGCAGAGACAGACCTCCATCTGGACAATTTGGATCTCAGCTGGGAGTCTCTGAACCTGTTTAGAGAGTAGATTCTGAGACACCCATAGGAAACCCGAATGGAGCATGAAATATGAACTGGAAGTTCCTCTTCCAAAGTTCAATCATGAACTCACCGGGGGGAGTTAACCACAACTGGGGGGGGGGTGTCATTCATTCATATCAATTCTAGTAAGTATCCTAAGGTCAGTTGACTCCTAAGTTCAGTTGAGTTCCATTGAGTAAGTGTGTTTAGGATTGCACCCTTAGTGGACAATCCAAACCCAAGATCTGCTGGGATGAATGAGTAAGCATCTGCGATTAGTGAGTTAGGATTTCTGGCTCAACCAGCTGAACCCTGGCTCAGCCAGGGCTATGCCAGCATAAAACCCTCACGCCAGTGCAGCCAGAGATATGCTGGGGCTCAGCTGACACAGGTTTTAAGCCCTAAAAAGGAGGCAGAAGTAAGACTGAGTGGAGGTGGGACTTAAACTCCTTCCTAACTACATTCAGCTCAGTAACATGATCTGGCAACTGGGCAGAATTTACACTGGCCAAAAGAGTGGTGTAACTCAATCTCAATTTTAAAGACTTGTTTTCCCTCTGCTGGAAGTGGATCAGCTCAGGCAGCAGTAGCCTCACTCCTGAACAAGTTTTGGATCTGATGCACTTTACACTGAATGAACTTAGTGAGGATTGCTCCTTTACATAAGTGATGAGATGCATCCCAACATGACCCATTAGAAAACTATGTAACTACTCCTTTTCAGATGACAATGACACCTTTTCTCAAATGTCTCCAGGGCCTAACTCTCCTCTTCCTGTCAGGATACTATGTGCACACAGCCCTCCTGGGACAAGGGTTCAAGACCTGCCCAGGGAGAGAAAGATTATTTGGACAAGTAGCCCAAGGGTTTTGGCCAGGATGTGCAACAAGAACAGATACTTACTGACAGTACAGATTTCATTGACTTACTCCATAGGTCTTGGGCTTGGAAAGTAGGAGATGAGAATTTGAGCTCCAGCAGGAACAAAGGAGGTCCATACCTCACTCATGTTTTGCGCACCTGGGGGGGAGAAAAGACATTTCATTAACAAAACAGAAGGGACTCCTACAACCTGGCCTTGTAAACAAACAGAAAAAAATGCTTATCCTTAACAAAATGCAAAAGTTCAGGGAAAAAAAGTTAAGGATAGATAATACATGAATATAAGAAATTTAATATATCCAGCAATAAAACAAAACCTTAAATACTTATTCCAGAGGCATTTTAATCACCAGTTAATGAGACAACTAACCCTGGCCCCAAGACCGAGGCATGTCAGGAACACAGGGGCTAGAGCAACCCTAGCTAGGTGGAAGGGCTTCTGTTTAATATGCTGGAGGCCACCAATGTGAATCTCCTCCCCTCCCACACCTGCCATTCCCCTCTTCCCGTCTGCCCTTCCTCCTCCTCCCCTCCCCATCCCCTCTGGTCAGTTACCAGAGCATGTGATATGTGGGAATTCTCCAGCAGATGATAAATCTCAAATCTCAACACATAATGTGACAATTCGAAGTAACATTCAGCATATAAAAGGTTACACTGGTGACTTTTTACCATGTCAGAGTATATCCTTACATAAAGCGGGTTTGCATGTGCACTTCTAGCATTATCTTCCATTGGGAATTCTCCTTATTATATATGCAGGTACATGTGGAAAGATATCAAATTTTCCAATATTCACGATGTCTGAAGCAGGACCTGCTGCCTCCACAATCTCCGCTGTTGGATTAGCAGCTGCTTTCCTGGTGTCCCAGCCCTTGCTCACTTCTTTCCCTACTGGGCTAGGTCAGGAAGTAATCAATTCACTGGTAGTACCCTTCTTCCCCTCGCTGGATCATCACCTTGTAGTGGTGAGTGGGCTTGTGTGTTCCAATGAACCCTGTGAGAAATGCCATCGGGAGTCATGTACTCCCAGCAGGGTCACCCATGGTGGTAAGGTCAAGGGAGAGGAACTAGACAATGAATGATCCAAGAAAGTCCTCAATGGGAGAACAGGCGGAGGATAACAATGTGTACATTACAACGGCTGTGAAGGCAGATGAAGGCTGCAGCAGATAAAAGGCTTCCAATCATCATGGTACCCATGCCATTGGATCAAAGCCTTTTTCTGTCAAGATTGTGTGTTGATCGTGGTGCACCAATCTCCCCACATAAAACAAATTCACACACAGGCATCTTCCATAACAAAAGTCCCATAGCGATTGGCAAATGGCTATGGGGGCAGGACTGTGAAATCCAGTAGCCCCTAGTCATGGTCTGGTACATCGGCGGTGGATACAGATTCAGATGGATCCATTGTTAAAGACTATATTTTGGAAGACAATCTTACTCAGTCACGAGTGATCGCCAAGAAGAAGAAGTACCCTCCTCTTCTATCCCTTGCCCCAACTAGTCCATCCTATACTGGAGTCTGCTCCAACAGGTGAGCAGGAGTGCACATCTGCTACCAAAGCTCTCGCCTCTGCCGTTGTAGCTCTTGCTGCTGTGTTGCCATGGTTGTTGTGGCTGTGGCTGCTGCCTTCCAGTTTCCCTACAGAATTCAGGTTCCTCCTCTGCTCACTTGTCATCTTTTGTAGCTCCGAGGAGCTTTTATGGCTCTCTGTTGAGGCATCCACACACCGGCACCAATGACACAGGGTCACTTCCTTCCCAGCGGTTTCTGTTTCTACTTAGTCACACTGTAAGGCAAAAGAGCAGCAAGTGTTGATAACACATGACCCTGATAACACACACCCAGATTTCTTGCCAGCAAAAACATCACAGTGCTATTGAACAATATAGGGTCAGCCATTGGCCCAGCTAGCTCAGTAATGGCAGGGGCTGTCCAAAGTTTCAGACACGAGTTTTTTCCAGTCTTATCTGAAGCAGCTGGGGACTGAACCTAGGACCTTTTGCAGCAGCCACATTCCCAATTCTTGAGGATATTTTATTACCTTCTTCCAGTTTTTTAGTTTTGCAAACATTACAAATAAATCAATGAAAATGCAAGGAATCTAAAACATATCTCCATTCACAAATATCTTAAACAAAAGAGATTATCTTTTTTTAAAAAAATACAAAGAAATTGATTGGGGGGAAACTGAAAAAATAAAAAAAGAAATAATGGATTTTCCTTGGAAGAACATTTATAAACGTTTATGACATGAAAAGTTAAAAGTCAATTTATCTATTTGTTTGTTGCAGTTTAAAAAAGCAATACACTTTTACTCAGAAAGCCAAACTCTGCAAAATAAGTTGTATAAGTTGCAATTCAACTAAAATGTAGTTCAGCATCAGCAGAAATTGTGATAATAGACAGTGCAAGGGCCAAGCTAGATATACTCTTTTCTAACTGCAGATTAATGCAATGCTGGAAAACAGAAAAGGGGGTGCAAAAATGTGGATGTAGGAAGTTAGAGCGGCTGCGGCAGCCTACCATGTGGCGATGAGGGCAGCAAAAAAGGATTTTTATGCTGCCTCTATTGCATCCGCAGAGTGCTGTCCCAGGAGGCTGTTCCAAGAGGTCCAGAGCCTGGTCAGTCCAGTTGCCCTGGAACCGATGGAACATACTAAGGCCTCCTGTGATGAGTTTGCAAAGCACTTTACGGAGAAAATCGATCGTATTAAGAGTGCTATTCCGTGCGCTGTGGACACAGTGAGCGAGCCAGAGGCAGCCAGTGGTGCTCCGGTGGTGTGGGATCGGTTCCAGCTTCTTCCCTCTGATGAAGTGGACAAGGTGCTTTCAACCTTAAAGCCAACCACTTGCTTACTCGACCTTTCCCTGTCGTGGCTCATTATGAGCTGCAAGGACAGACTGGGCGAGGGGATCAAGATGGTGGTAAATACGTCCCTGGAAGAGGGAGTAACGCCATCAGCTCGCAAGGAGGCAGTAATAAAACCAATTCTAAAGAAGCCCTCCTTGGATCCCCAAGATCTGAACAACTTTCGCCCAGTCTCAAATCTGCCATTCCTGGGCAAGGCGGTTGAGGGGGTTGGTGGCGAAGCAGTTGCAAGTGCATTTGGAGGAAGCAGATTATCTGGATCCATTTCAATCAGGCTTCAGGCCTGGACATGGGACTGAAACGGCCTTGGTTGCCTTGGTGGATAATATGAGGAGGGCATTGGATAGGGGTGAATGCACCTTCCTTGTCCTCCTGGATCTCTCAGCGGCTTTTGATACTATTGACCACTGTATACTTCTGGACCGCCTGAAGAAGTTAGGCATAGGGGGCACTGTATTGCAGTGGTTCTGTTCCTTCCTCTCCGGTAGGTACCAGAGAGTGACATTGGGGGATGAGGTTTCGGATCCTTGGCCTCTCACTTGTGGGGTGCCACAGGGCTCCATCCTCTCCCCAATGCTGTTCAACATCTATTTAAAGGCACTGGGGGTAATCATCAGGAGATTTGGGCTGCAGTGTCACCAGTATGCTGATGACACGCAGCTCTATCTCTCATTCAAATCTTCACCGAGGTTGGCTGTAGAAACCCTATCCAAGTGCCTGGAGTTGGTGAGTGGCTGGATGGGAAGGATTAAGCTGAAGCTGAACCCTAACAAAACCAAGGTACTATGTGTGGGAGACAAGGGAAGGTTGGGGGATGTTGACCTGGTGCTCAATGGGGTACAATTGCCCCTTAAAGTCCAGGTCCGCAGCCTGGGGGTCATTCTTGACTCCCAGCTGTCCATGGAGGATCAGGTCTCGGCTGTGAGCCGGGTGGCACTGTATCAACTCCATCTGATATGGAGGCTGCACCCCTACCTTCCCAACCATCTGCTCCCATCTGGGTACATGCCCTGGTTTCCTCTGACCTAGACTACTGTAATGCGCTCTACATGGGGTTACCCTTGAAAATGGTCCAGAAGCTTCAACTGGTGCAGAATGCAGCTGCTTGCCTGATTAAAGGCAGCCGCTGGCGAAATCACATCACTCCAATGCTGAAGGAGTTGCACTGGTTACCGGTTGTTTTCTGGGCCCAATTCAAGGTGTTGGTTCTGACCTTTAAAACCGTATACAGTTTCAGCCCAGTGTATCTGAAGGAGCGCCTCCAACATCATCAGGGATGCCGCTCAACAAGATAAGCCTCAAAAGGCCTTCTCTCTATCCCACCAGTTAAAACAGCTATACTGGTGAGAACTAAGGAGAGGTCTCTTTCAATTGTGGCCCCCATTTTGTGGAATTCCCTCCCAAATGATCTCTGCCATGCCCCCTCTATGATGAGCTTCCACCGGGCCTTGAAGACCTGGCTCTTCAGGCAGGCTTTTGGGGTGGGTTAGGTTTTATTATCATTGTTGAGATTTTTAATGTTTTAATGTATTTGTATGTTTTTATTTTGTACATTTCCCAGAGTGGCTGGACAGCCAGCCAGATGGGCGACTAATAAATTTAATAAATAAACAAATAAACATAGATGTGTTGGCAGAGTGAAGCCACAACAGAAAGTTGCTAGCATCCAAACCAGGAAAAAAGGGGGGCCGAAACCAAGATGCTAGAAAAGTAGAAATTTATTGTTTGTAAAAACCCAACATGTTTCAGCCTGTTGATTTATAAACGTCTGTTGTAAGTGGTCTGCTCATTTGAACTTCTCACTAGCCTGCATTCCCCTGACGAAGGCCTGAAAATCAACAGGCTGAAATGCATTGGATTTTTACAAATAATAAATTTCTACTTTTCTAGCATCTTGGTTTCGGCCCCCCTTTTTTCCTGATAGAGTGAAGCCATCATCACTGAAAGTCCACTAAATAATTAGTGGGTACTGTGTCCACCCCTTTTTAGCATTCCCACCCCCAGTCACTACACTAGCAATGTGGTCATTCTTCAAATCAAAGATTAGGTGCTTAGTAATCTGGGGGTGGATGCCTAAATATACACAGTACACAGCCTTAACACAAACCAGTAACCTGTTGCTGGCTTGCATCAGTTTTAAATAAGTGAGTTTTTTCAAGAAAAATCTGTTAAATCAAATTATCTGAAGCACACCCCATAACACCATTTGAAAAGAACCTTTAAAAAGGAAGCTATTCAAAGAAAGGATTATTAAAATAGATATGTATATAGCTCCTTGAAATTGAAATCATTTTACTTGCCACCAGGCTTCTCTTTTGATTTAAATAAATAGCCTCAGGAAGGTGGAACCTTTAGCCCATATCAAACTATTTTGCTTAATCATTCCCCATTGGGGTTCATTTCCCTCAAATGGATGCAGTATGATTTATTTATTTAACATACAAAACTAACAAGATTAAGGGGTATCCATGAGAGGACAAAGGTGAAAAAGAGAAGCTGTCTTTGCTTCTCCAAGAAAAATAAGTGAGTCCGTTGGTGTAACTCAATGGATGCTATATATTTTTTTAAAAAAAATATTAGCTCCAGTCTTTCAGCCACATCCCATCAAATGCAATCATGCAATAGGATGATAATGGCTCAGATGTGACTAAAAGGACTCTAATACATTCTTAATGCAATTTTTCCCCGTTTCTGTCTTGGAAGAGGTGTAGTAATAGCTGCCTCCATAGTTTTAAAGCAAATTATTGTACTTTGTATTTCTTGCAACCTTTTACAAGAGAACACTATGTGCCTGGGAGAGATTGCTCTGCATTGATCTTTGATATTTAAGACATCCTATGACAGAATTCTAACCCAGCCTTTGCAGAGTAGAAACCCATTAAGCATCACACTTTCCCCAGCCTACAATTGAATCCTGTAATATTATCTAACCCAAGTCCTATTAATGCATTCAAAATAACATACAAGGATTTAAACTGGGGAGGAGGAGCAGGTGCACACATGCCAGCCCCAGCCCCATCATCCCTGTGTGAATCAAGTATGCCCACTCCCACCTGTCTTTCTTGGGTTGAACAGGAAGGTCTGAAGGGGGTTTGTAAGTGTGCTCAACTACACATTTGCAGCCCTCTTCAGACCTTGCCACTCAACATAGGAAGGTTGGAGGTGCATGCATTGACTGTGCATGCGCCTGATCCCCCTTCCCAGTTTAAGCCCTCATGCATTCCTTTGAATGGATGAAGAGAGCTACAGACTGTCCACTTTCTTTAAGCTCATCAATAGGACTCTTATTTATCAATGCCAAAAGTGAAAGAAAATGTCAGGTAACATTAAAAGCGCTAAAACTGAATCCTTCTAGTATGCTTCCTGAGAGACAGAGAGAGAGAGAGAGAGAGAGTTTTGGATGTATTCTGTAAAGGATAGCTGTCTTCTGTTTGTTTGGGGGGTAGCAGCATCTGAGTTGCTCAAGGGTTGAATGGGGAAGTTTGAAATACTAAGTATCTGTCGTTGACTGACAGTTGCCAGTAACTTAGTTGTATGAGACACTGACTTGGGAAGCTGGGTTCTTTTCATACTGCTTTAGACTATAAAATTTAATTTCTGATTGGCTAGCTGGGTAAAAGTTCTCAGGTCATCCACTGAATGGAAAAAGTGGTCTGATGAGGGAGGAGAATTCTTTGCTGTTCAAATGCTCATAGAATCATAGAGTTGGAAGGGGCCTTGTAGGCCATCGAGTCCAACCCCCTGCTCACAGCAGGAAATCCACAGCTAGAGCATCTCCCGCAGATAGCTGTCCAGCCTCTGCTTGAAGACATCCAGCGAAGGGGATCCCACCACCTCCCTAGGCAGTCGGTTCCATTGCCGAACTGCCCTTACTGTCAAGAAGTTCCTTGTAATGTCCAATCTGAATTTACGCTCCTGCAACTTAAAACCATTAGACCTAGTCCTACCCTCTGGGGCAGCAGTGAACAAATCTGTACCCTCCTCTATGTGACAGCCCTTCAGGTACTTAAAGAGTGGAATCATGTCACCCCTCAGCCTTCTCTTCACCAGACTGAACATGCCAAGTTCCTTCAACCTTTCCTCATAAGACTTGTTCTCCATACCGGCTATCATCCTCGTCGCCCTCTTCTGAACCCGCTCTAACTTGTCTATATCTTTCTTAAAATGAAGCGCCCAGAACTGAACGCAGTATTCCAGATGAGGCCTGACTAATGCAGAATATAGTGGGACTATTACTTCCCTCGACCTGGAAACTATAGCTGTGTTTATGCATCCCAAAACCACGTTTGCCTTTTTTGCCGCAGCATCACACTGCTGGGTCATGTTCAACTTGCGGTCCACTACAATTCCAAGGTCCTTCTCACACGCACTACTGCTAAGCCGGGTATTTCCCATCCTGTACCTGTGCATTTTGTTTTTGTGGCCTAAATGCAGAATCCTGCATTTGTCTTTATTGAATATCATTTTATTAATTTCAGCCCAATTTTCTAGTCTATCCAGGTCCCTTTGGATTTTATTCCTGTCTTCCATTGTGTTAGCTATCCCTCCCAGTTTCGTATCATCCACAAACTTCATAAGGCTTCCCTCCACTCCATCATCTAAGTCACTGATAAAAATGTTGAAGAGTATCGGCCCCAGGACAGAACCCTGTGGCACTCCACTCGAGACCTCCTTCCAGTCCGAAGCAGAGCTACCGACGACCACTCTTTGAGTACGGTTTTCCAACCAGTTGTGAATCCACCTGACAGTATTTCCATCTAGTCCGCATTCGACCAGTTTGCTAATCAAAAGGTCGTGGGGGACTTTGTCAAACGCCTTGCTGAAATCTAGATAGATGACATCTACAGCATTTCCGCCATCTACTAAGCTAGTGACCCGATCAAAAAAAGAGATGAGATTAGTTTGACAGGAATTTTTTTTGACAAACCCATGTTTGGCTCCTTCTAATCACAGCATTGTCATCTAGATAGTTGCCAATGGACTCCTTTATTATCCGTTCTAATATCTTTCCCGGTATTGAAGTCAGACTGACCGGCCTGTAATTCCCCGGATCTTCTTTTTTACCCTTTTTAAAGAGCAGGATGACGTTTGCCCGTCTCCAATCCTCCGGCACCTCTCCCGTTCTCCAGGATTTCTCAAAGATGATGGCAAGAGGTTCCGAGAGTACATCCGCAAGTTCCTTCAATACTCTGGGATGCAGTTCATCAGGCCCTGGAGATTTGAACTCATTTAGGTTAACTAGGTATTTCCTGACTATCTCCTTATCAATCTTGAACTGCAATCCCGACCCCTTACTGAGATTGCTACTGATGCAAGGTTGCACACTGTTCCCTTTTTGGGAGAAAACGGAGGCAAAATAGGTGTTGAGCAGTTCTGCTTTTTCTTCGTTATCTGTCAACATTTTGCCATCCTCATTGAGCAGCAGTCCCACCATTTCCTTGGTCTTTCTCTTGCTTCAAACATATCTGAAAAACCCCTTTTTGTTGTTCCTCGCTTCCCTCGCCAGCCTCAGCTCATTCTGGGTTTTAGCTTTCCTTACGCTATTCCTGCAAGCCCGAGCCACTCGTCAGTACTCTTCCTTGGTGATGCGTCCTTCCTTCCATTCTTTATACATGCTTTTTTTACTTTTACCTCCTCCACCAGTCTTCCGTGTAGCCACATTGGCTTTTTCCGATGTCTTCCATTTTTCTTCCTCTTTGGAATTGTTTGCGATTGCGCTTTTTGTAATACGTTCTTCATGAACTCCCACGCTTCTTGGGCTCCTTTTTTCTTTAGTCTATCTAGCCACGGGATCCTACCCATCATTTCCCTGAGCTTGCTAAAATCGGCTTTCCTGAAATCCAAGGTCCATGTTTGACTATATTTTTCTTTGGCTTTCCCCAGAATCCCGAATTCCAGCATTATGTGGTCACTTTCCCCCAAGGTACCGACCGCTTTAATTCCCGTGACCAATTCGTCTGTGTTAGATAAGATCAGGTCCAGGATTGCTGATCCCCTTGTTCCTTCTTCTACTTTTTGAAAGAGGAAAATATCAGCAAGGCCCATCAGGAATTTGTTGGAGGCTTTGTGCTTCGCAGAGTTTGTCTCCCAGCAGATATCCGGGTAGTTGAAGTCCCCCATCACTACTACTTCTTGCCTCCTTGAGATTTCAGAGATTTGTTTGAGAAAGGCCTCGTCTACCACCTCTTCTTGGCCAGGGGGTCTGTAGTAGACACCTACTACCATGTCGGTTTTACTTGCTTCTCCATTTATTTTTACCCAAATGGTCTGTACCGGACCCCTTTGTTCGCTCTCTTGGATTTCCATAGAGGTGTATTTGTCTTTGATGTATAACACTATTCCCCCTCCTTTTCTGTTTCTTCTATTCTTTCTGTAGAGTTTATATCCTTGAATGGCTATATTCCAATCAAGGGAGTCATCCCACCAAGTTTCTGTTATCCCTATGAAGTCATATTTGCCTTGATGCACTAAGACTTCAAGCTCCCCTTGCTTGTTTCCCAAGCTCCGCGCGTTGGTATATAGACACCAGAAGTCTCTTTTGTCCTGATTGGATTCCTCTGTTAATATACCATGAGCTTTGCCATGCATCCCTTTCTCTCTCCCAGTGTCTGCTGTACCCTTCAAATCATTGCGTTTACAACCCGCTGTTTTTGGATCGGTAGTTAAGCTATCATCTCCATCCCCCAGAGGCTTTAGTTTAAAGCCCTCTTGATGAGTTTTGCCATACTTTTGCCAAAGAGATTCTTCCCAGTCCTCGTGAGGTGCAGCCCATCTCTTGCCAACAGTCCCCCCTCCAAGAAGCTTAGACTATGGTCCCAGAATCCAAACCTCTCCTGTCGACACCATCTGCATAACCAGTCATTGACCTGCAGTATCTTCCTTTCCCTTTGTAGTCCTCTATCCTTCACGGGAAGAATTGACGAGAAGACCACCTGTGCCCCCAAATCCTTGACCTTCCTACCCAGAGCCTCATAGTCCGAGGTGATCTGTTCCAAGGTGTTTCTGGCTGTGTTGTTCGTGCCCACATGGATGAGGAGAAAGGGGTACCTATCTTGTTTCCCAGTGAGCCTCGGCAGGTTGTCAGTGACATCCCGGATGCATGCCCCAGGGAGACAACAGACTTCCCGATTCATTTTGTCCGGCTGGCATACCGGTGCCTCTACCCCCCTGAGCAACAAGTCTCCAACCACCAGCACCCTCCTCTTTTTGCCACGAGTGGTGGTTGCATCAGCTTCCTTCTTCTGGGGTGTGGAGTCTTCCATTGCAGTCAGTGTCTCTTGATGCAGCTGAGTTTGTTGAGGCTCTTCAGGGGTGCTGTCTGCCGAGAGACACTGAAAGCGATTTGTTAGTTGCAGCAGTTCTGAACCCCTCCTGTTTTTCCTTGCCCTTACAGTGACAGTCCTCCACGGTGATTTGTTGCTGTTGCAGTCCTGTTCTTCCTTGTCACTTTCTTCCTGTACTTTGTGTTGCTCCCTTAATTCCTCTTGTGTTCTATTGAGGAAGTCCTCATCTTCTCTGATAAGTCGCAGGGTGTCTATGCGTTGCTGCAGCCCGCTAACCTTTTCCTCTAGGAGCGCCACCAATCTGCACTTGCTGCAAGTGTAATCGTGTCTGGTTTCCATTAAGAAGATGAACATAGCACACAAGTTGCATGTGACAACAAATGCTTGATCCCCCTCCATTTTATGTTTGTTGTTTCCTATTGGTTCCATTGTTGGTAATTGGTTCCATTGTTGTATGGCTCTAACAGTTAGGATCATGCTTTAGGATCTCCATATTCTGTCCTTTCAGTAGCCTCTTGTCCCAAGTATAGGTTGTGCATCAGGACAATCAGATGCTGTGGCACCCCCATTTCTTTTAAAGTATTCCATAACTTTTCATGATCTACACAGTAAAAGGCTTTGCTGTAGTCTATAAAGCACAGGGTGATTTTCTTCTGAAATTCCTTGCTCTGTTCCATTATCCAATGTATTTTTGCAATATGATCTCTGATACCTCTTCCCTTTCTAAATCCATCTTGAATTGTGGAACAGCTTACCAGAGGAGATACGCCTGGCGCCTTTGGTATTTTCTTTTAGGCACCAGGTTAAGACATGGCTATACTCCCAGGCATTTTAATGTTTAATGTTAATGTTTAATGTTTATGTGAATGTTTTAAATTCTCCTGTTATTTGGAATGGATTTTATTGTAACATTGTATTTTAACTCTGTTTTTGTACACCGCCCAGAGAGCTACTAGCTATGGGCGGTTTAAAAATGAAATAAATAAATAAATAAAATAAAATCTGGCATTTCTCGCTCCATATATGGTAAGAGCCTTTGTTGTAGAATCTTGAGCATTACTTTACTTGCATGGGATATTAAGGCAATAGTTTGATAATTACTGCATTCCCCGGGATCCCCTTTCTTTGGAATTGGGATGTATATTGAATGCTTCAAGTATGCATATAGCCTCATTTAATAAATTAGGGAGAAGATGGAAGATTCTCCATGACAGAAATGTCAATATGGAATTGAGCAATTGTTTATGAAGTACCCCCCCAATCAGCCCTACATTTCTATTTCTATTCTATTCTATTCAGATCTGTTATCCTTTACACTGAAATAGACATGGTGTAAATCAAGGGTGGCTAACTATGGCCTTCCAGATGTTATTGGACTCTCGACTCCCATCAGTGCCAGCCAGCATAGTGAGTGGTCAGGGATGATGGGCTTTTAAGTCCATTAACGTCTTGGAGGACCAAGGTTAGGCAATCCTGGTGTAAATTATGCCATAAAATCATGCCATCGGCATTCAGGAATTGCCTGTTTAGACAAATGCTGCTGGATTGTTTTGGAGAAGGGATATTTGCAGGGTATTTTAACAGATGCCTAAATTAAATATTTAGCTATGGTTATGTATGTATCTAATATTTGCAGAGCTTTCACTAGTCTTGGTGGTTGGCTGTGTAAATGGTATGCTGTAATTTAGCGCAAATATATAAGCAGTGTCAAGAATTAGGCAATATTTTATTGATTAGGTTGATTCTATTTTTTGGGGCCTAGTGAGTCATAGTCATGAATGACTTTTAAAAAATGCAAAATAACATAATTATTACTGTGAGTATATATATTGGGCCCAATGAACACAGTAATGCATGGATTTCATATTGATAGCATTGATGACTCAGTGTTAAGGCAGAAGGAGACAACTATCTCATGACAAAGAAGCAAAGTTTCTAGATATTCTAAATGACTATTCCCTAGACCAGTTGGTCATGGAACCGACCAGAGGGACGGCAACCCTGGACTTAATCCTCAGTGGGGACCGGGACCTGATGCAAGATGTAAGTGTTGTTGAACCAATTGGGAGCAGTGACCACAGTGCTATTAAATTAAACATACATGTAACTGGCCAATTGCCAAGAAAATCCAACACGGTCACATTTGACTTCAAAAGAGGAAACTTCACAAAAATGAGGGGATTGGTAAAAAGAAAGCTGAAAAACAAAGTCCAGAGGGTCACATCACTCAAAAATGCTTGGAAATTGTTTAAAAACACTATATTAGAAGCTCAACTGGAGTGCATACCGCAGATCAGAAAAGGTACCGCCAGGGCCAAGAAGATGCCAGCATGGTTAACGAGCCAAGTCAAGGAAGCTCTTAGAGGCAAAAAGTCTTCCTTCAAAAAATGGAAGTCTTGTCCAAATGAAGAAAATAAAAAAGAACACAAACTCTGGCAAAAGAAATGCAAGAAGACAATAAGGGATGCTAAAAAAGAATTTGAGGAGCACATTGCTAAGAACATAAAAACCAACAACAAAAAATTCTATAAATACATTCAAAGCAGGAGACCATCTAGGGAGACAATTGGACCCTTGGATGATAAGGGAGTCAAAGGTGTACTAAAGAACGATAAGGAGATTGCAGAGAAGCTAAATGAATTCTTTGCATCTGTCTTCACAGTGGAAGATATAGGGCAGATCCCTGAACCTGAACTAACATTTGCAGGAAGGGATTCTGAGGAACTGAGACAAATAGTGCTAATGAGAGAGGAAGTTCTAAGCTTAATGGACAATATAAAAACTGACAAATCACCGGGCCCGGATGGCATCCACCCGAGAGTTCTCAAAGAACTCAAATGTGAAATTGCTGATCTGCTAACTAAAATATGTAACTTGTCCCTTGGGTCTTCCTCCGTGCCTGAGGACTGGAAAGTGGCAAATGTAACGCCAATCTTCAAAAAGGGATCCAGAGGGGATCCCGGAAATTACAGGCCAGTTAGCTTAACTTCTGTCCCTGGAAAACTGGTAGAAAATATAATTAAAGCTAGATTATCTAAGCACATAGAAGAACAAGCCTTGCTGAAGCAGAGCCAGCATGGCTTCTGCAAGGGAAAGTCCTGTGTCAGTAACCTATTAGAATTCTTTGAGAGTGTCAACAAGCATATAGATAGAGGTGATCCAGTGGACATAGTGTACTTAGACTTTCAAAAAGCGTTTGACAAGGTACCTCACCAAAGGCTTCTGAGGAAGCTTAGCAGTCATGGAATAAGAGGAGAGGTCCTCTTGTGGATAAGGAATTGGTTAAGAAGCAGAAAGCAGAGAGTAGGAATCAACGGACAGTTCTCCCAATGGAGGGCTGTAGAAAGTGGAGTCCCTCAAGGATCGGTATTGGGATCTGTACTTTTCAACTTGTTCATTAATGACCTAGAATTAGGAGTGAGCAGGGAAATGGCCAAGTTTGCTGATGACACTAAATTGTTCAGGGTTGTTAAAACAAAAAGGGATTGCGAAGAGCTCCAAAAAGACCTCTCCAAACTGAGTGAATGGGCAGAAAAATGGCAAATGCAATTCAATATAAACAAGTGTAAAATTATGCATATTGGAGCAAAAAATCTGAATTTCACGCTCATGGGGTCTGAACTGGTGGTGACCGACCAGGAGAGAGACCTCGGGGTTGTAGTGGACAGCACGATGAAAATGTCGACCCAGTGTGCGGCAGCTGTGAAAAAGGCAAATTCCATGCTAGCAATAATTAGGAAAGGTATTGAAAATAAAACAGCCGATATCATAATGCCGTTGTATAAATCTATGGTGCGGCTGCATTTGGAATACTGTGTACAGTTCTGGTCGCCTCATCTCAAAAAGGATATTATAGAGTTGGAAAAGGTTCAGAAGAGGGCAACCAGAATGATCAAGGGGATGGAGCGACTCCCTTACGAGGAAAGGTTGCAGCATTTGGGGCTTTTTAGTTTAGAGAAAAGGCGGGTCAGAGGAGACATGATAGAAGTGTATAAAATTATGCATGGCATTGAGAAAGTGGATAGAGAAAAGTTCTTCTCCCTCATAATACTAGAACTCGTGGACATTCAAAGAAGCTGAATGTTGGAAGATTCAGGACAGACAAAAGGAAGTACTTCTTTACTCAGCGCATAGTTAAACTATGGAATTTGCTCCACAAGATGCAGTAATGGCCACCAGCTTGGATGGCTTTAAAAGAAGATTAGACAAATTCATGGAGGACAGGGCTATCAATGGCTGCTAGCCATGATGGCTGTGCTGTGCCACCCTAGTCAGAGGCAGCATGCTTCTGAAAACCAGTTGCCGGAAGCCTCAGGAGGGGAGAGTGTTCTTGCACTCGGGTCCTGCTTGCGGGCTTCCCCCAGGCACCTGGTTGGCCGCTGTGAGAACAGGATGCTGGACTAGATGGGCCACTGGCCTGATCCAGCAGGCTCTTCTTATGTTCTTATGTTCTTATGTTAGGTGGCAGGTACAAGGAAGCAGTAGATTGGATCCCTCCCCCCCACTCCCTTGTCTCATTTATTAGCCAGCCTGCTCAATAGCCATTGTTGCTGGCACATCCAGCTGTATTCCACCCAGAAAGGCAAGGGTTTCTATCGGCCCCCCTCCATGGCTCCAGGCAGTGAATCTGCTCTGAGTTTTAGTCTGAACTTTCAAGGAACTGTCCAACGTGGTGAAACAAATTTCCCTTTTGCCCATGTTTCAGCACCTTGGACAGCTCCTTGAAAATTCAGACTCAAATTCAGAGAAGATTCACAATCCTACTGATGTCGGAGCCACCAGTCTCCACTGCCTCCATCTCTTCCTCGCCTCACTCCGAGGAGGGGCCCTTCCTCAGAATGATGCAGTCTGGGAAAGTGGCCAGAGTGCACCTACACCACCACTGCAGTTTGCTGCAGAAGCTACAAATTGCTCTAACTTTAAGCAGGATTTGTAGCTGCTGACCCAGGAGGCCTCACACTGAGGAAGGAGCCCTTGGAACTTACTTACTTCCTTCATTTGATTTATATGCCACCCTTCCTCCCAGTAGGAGGCCATCTTCCAGAAGGTAAAGCTGGGAGGACATGGAATGGTGGAGAATATGCCACTGCTGCCACTGTTAGTGTAGTGGCAAAGGAAATAGGAAGGGAGAGTATCAATTGGATGGCAGCAGGGGGAAGAGGCAGGTGACGGTGCCCTCTGCCTGCTTTTGGCACCACAATATCTTGCACAAGCCCTGATTGTTAGCTTTCAGTTTCCGTCATAATAAGGAAGCATATACTGACTGCTTAGTCAAGAAGCATATGTGTACTCATAAGTAATTATCATTGAGTTCAATGGGACTTACTTTCTGGAAAATGTACTTAGGGTTTCATTCTTATTCTTTTGCACATTTTGAAGAGTGGTTTTACTCATTTTTTCCTCCTGAGATGTGGAGTTTTTGGCAAGAGATAGAAAAATAAACACTTTAAAACATGGAAAATCAGCAACAAGAACAGTTGTATGACACATGTCAAATAGTGACTCAGGCCAGTTGGGAGGACTGGAGGTTCTACTTGTAAATTCTTCCCATTATTACCTGCATTTTCTAAATATAAAACTAAAGGCTGGTCTAGTCATGACATTAAAAATGTCACCCAAAGTGCTGTGGGTTTCTTAAAAGAAAAATATCATTAATAATTGCTGCACAGGGGAGACTTTTTTTGTCAGGACAAAAGCTCTTGGGTAGAGAGGGTTAATTCTTTCATGATGCCATGATCCTGATGAAAATCATGGCAGCTATTAGCCCTGGAAAGCAAGATCTCATAGGTACCTCAAATTATGCACTTAGTTTCATGTCTAGCTTAGCATCATGTCTAAATCTATCATGTGTTTTAATTATTATAAGGAACCTTTATGTATAGAAATTAAAAATTGAGATTTTCCACTTTCTTCTGAAGTGACATTTCATAATAAAAAAAACCAAATTTCTCTCTGTGCCCTAGGTCAGATACTATTATTTTTATACTCACTTTTGGTCCTCAATCTTTATGCTCCCTGGAAGATTGCAATACTTTTTTTTTTTTTTTTTGGTCAAAGCCTAAGGAAGGAACCCGAGTGAACAGATGTTCATTTCCAATGTTGAGGGTCACTTCATTTTCACCTCTTTAATATGGATCCTAATTGTTGGTTATGTTTTTTCCTGCAATATAATAGTTCTGCATTCAAATGACAGTCATCTCTCACCAATAAAATTCAGTAAGAATCCCTTTCACGAGAAGACCAGATCTAATTCTCCTTAACTGCTAATTTGCAGTAATGAAGGTACTATGTTCTTTAGCAACCTTAAATTATAGTCTTTTAGGATTTATTCTACTCCATTGTTATTACTGATAAGCACAATTATAGGACAGTTCCCCCCTTTCTTTTAAGTGTTACCACTTTAATGCATCTTTTCCTGTCCAGGCATCTGCAGTTTGTTGCACTGTAATTTGAGACTATCATTATATACTGCATTAAGAGAAGTTGTACATTTTAATACCCATTTTCTGAGTAAATTACTGTTTTAAAGGTGGCAGCAGTGTGTGGGTTGAGACAGCAATGTACTGTAGGTCTCTTGACTTGCAGCCTTATCTAGAGCTCTGCAAATCCTCCAGTATACACTCATCTTTACATATTTCCCCATACACTGTTTTAGGGACAGCTCAACACATGCTGTGAGAATGCATCTACTGTGGTTCCCCCAAGGTTAGAATATGGAGATCTCAGGGCCAACACAAAATAGTGTAACACTTATATTTGTTAGATGGCTGAATAGCTAATGTTTTGATTACTGACATCTAAATGACATGGCTGCCAATTGGTAAAGTCCCCTCAGCTCAGTTTGGAAAGCATTCAGTTTTCCAAACATTCTCAGAAAATCCTTGAAAAGCCAGAGGTATTTCTCAGCAGTTTCTGAGTGTGCTAAAAAAAATGCTGGGGAAATTTGGGAAGGGCCATAGTTCAGTGGTAGAGCATCTGCCTTGCATGCAGGAGGTCCCAGATCCACTCCCAAACATCTCCAGGTAGGGCTGGAAGAGACTCTTTTGTGAAACTCTGAGGAGCCATTGCCAGTCAGTGTAGACAATACTGAACTAGACTGAGCAATGGTCTCAGTATAAGGCAGCTTCCTATGTCCTCCAGCCCTGTTCCCTTACAAAGTGGTGAAGGGACAAGGTGGCAGGAAGGGCAGGAGCAACTCACCTAGTGGGATGGAGCTACAGCCATAGCCTCCGGGCAGAAGTGTTGCTACCACTTACTGGGAAGGAGAAGGGAGTGGTGGTGACAAGACAGAGCCTGGGAAGGCGCACCTGTGGAAACATTAGATTGACTCTCTTGGTACTCCCACACAGCCCCTGCATTGCTGCCACCTCTCCCCTATACCTCTCAGTAAGTGTAGCAATGCTGTCACCAGAATGCTATTGTTGCCCCACTGGGCAAGCCAGTCCTGAATAAGAGTGTGCTGGATCTAGGTCTCTTCCTAAATAGGAAAAATGCCTTTCCATGCTGGCATTCTTGGGATGTCTAGGGTCTTAAGTTTCCTGATTCAATTAATGTAAATTGAATTTATGACCAGGACTTTTATTTCCAGTTATTCAGGGGCCTCACTCCAACCTGAGACTTCCCTACTGCCAGATTTTCCATCCCTTCAGTATACTGGAAGAAACTACAAGGGTTGGTTGTCTGGCTGACCCCATTACTAACCAGGCTGAAATTCAGAAAGGCTTAGATCCATTTCAACATACAGTATGGCCATCCAAACTCTTCCAAGTCCAATATTTTCCCCATTATTTCACCTTATGTATTCAGTTCAGCTGCTCTGGGGCTGACTTTTAATTTGAAGGCCTTTCAAACACTCTGCTTTTCTAAGAAGAAATATGTTTTACACGGAACAAGAAAATGAAAACATTAATCCCCAATTTTGGGGTGTGTGTGTTAAAAGATGGACCAAAGCCTACACAATAACAAAAACCAACGCTGAATGTTTCCATTTGTTGTTTGCAGTAAAATCCAGTGATGACTGAGTACAACCTTGCAGGGAGGGAGGAAATGTGTGGTTTATATACATTTGCAAGTTTCTGAAGCATGTTCAATTATACATTAGACAACAAACAACAATTATGTCATTGCATGATGTGTTCCATGCACTTCTGGAGTTTTCATTTTTCTCTTATAAAGCCTCTGCTTCTATAGAGAGATACAAGCCCTGCCAAAATGGATAAATACATTACCAAACAACATAAAATAAATGTGTCCATTAATAGTAGAAGATATTGCCTACTTCAAGGAAGCCTCTCATCTATGTGTTCAAAGGCTGGAGCATTATTTTATGTCAATGGTAGTAATAGCAAGAAGAAAACACAATTTAATGTTGAAACCCTTTTTTTTCCTCAGAAGAGAGGTGAGGTATGCTCATTGCATGCAAGATATTTATTAGACGTAATTTAATTGGCTTTTAGATTTTCTGGATATTTGTTGCAATACCGGGCAAAAGTCTTTAGTAACTTCTGGTTGGTTACTATGGCAACACTGAAGTCTGAGCTCATTAGAATTTTTCTCATGAGGCTCACCAGGGCTTGTAAAACTCAACTGCTACTTTACAGAAAACACTAAACAAATGGGAGAGACATATATCCTTTGTGAAAGAGTGGCACATGTCTCCTGAAATCAAATATTTGATATTTTGGAAACCGGAGATGGAAAGCTATCATTCTGCCTCAGTTATTTTGTGGATATACTGTCTTTAAAAAAACCCTCTTACCTCATTTTAAAAAAGTCTGTGTACTGAAACAAGCACTTTGAATTAAGTATACCATGTCCCTTAAACACAAACCAGTCTTCAGACTCCCCCTTTCATCTCTCCCCTTGGCTCCGAAGAAGCCCTGCTTCAGGCCTGTGTTAGGAACCCACCTGAGAAAGCTGTGAATAACCCTGTTCATCAACCTGTCAAATTGCCAACATCCACAAGAAGCCTGGATTCTATAATTAAGGTTTAATAGACAATGCAGTAAAGGCACAATTCTTTTCTAGGTCAGGATCTGCATAAGTAGGATGTGATTGTATGTAAATTCCTTCGTGCTGGCTAAACGAAACGAGTCACTGCACTGAACTTGCTTAGCTACAAAGAAGCAGTGATGTAGCTATGTATGGCAGAGGCAAACAAATGAGAAGTGGTGGCTGGTGGCTCCATGGCAATGGGGTGTCGGAATCTGCTCCGAGGTTTAGTTTGAATTTTCAAGGAGCTGCCCAAGGTGCTGACTAAGCTGCAAAGCCAAGACTCAAACATTGTTCCTGCTTTCCCATTCCAGTGACTGGGAACAAAATTGGTTCTCTGAGGCTGCTGATCATCAGTGGATACAAAGGGCCACCCATGAGGATACATGACAACTGGAAGTGGGGCATGTTTGGGACCCATCAGCTGTGCCTCCCTATGTAGGTAGCAATAGTTTCAAGGAATAACACTCTTGGTGGTGTATGCTGCGACCACAACAAAAGGCCCTGGTGACAACAATCCCTGATCCCCAGAATGCTTCACAAACTTTACAGCAGTAATGGGGAACCTATAGCCCACCAGATGTTGCTGGACCTCCCATCATTTTTTACCTTTGGCCTTGTTGTCTGGGGTTGATGGGAGTTAGAATCCAATAACATCTGGAGGGCCTCAGGTTCCCCACCCATCCTTTCAAGCTTGTGATCGCCAAATATTCCACCCACTGGCACTCTTGGCCAAACATTCATGTTTGCACTGTCAGGAGCTGCTGGATTTGTGCACAGCTCCCTGTATGATGAACTCCTGAAAAGCAGGGCTGGGGGCAGCTTCCAAGTGAAGGACCATCCATCCCTGGACTGACTCCATCCACCCAGGCTGGCCATTCAATCCTTCTGGGCAGGAAGGTATATAAGAAGGCTTCCTGTTCCAGCTTGAACAGCACAGTCTTCCTGAGCAGTGACATGTTCTTGCATCCTTGGTTATTTTTCAGTTCTGGCTTCTGGCATGTCTTGTGGCTTCTGGTTCCTGACTCTGGCTCATCAAACATGACTACCCTGTTAATAAATTTAGTATCATAGTGTCATCCAGACAGGCTAACCATATTAGAGCAAATCAATGTTATCAACAGAGTTGTGTTTTTTTTAAAAAATGATATTGTTCATGATTTGATAAGGACATTATTAAACCAAATGCTTGCACCAAATCTCTGTTGACAATCTGGAGTAAATATAAACACAAACTGAGTCCAGGATTTTCAACCCTTATGGTACTTTCTTATTAAGAAAAAAAATACAAGATGGAATTTGCAAGGTAATATTAATTTATGAAAAACTCTTTGTCTTAGAGAAATTAAGGAAGCTATTCAAAGAAAGGATTATTAAAATTTATTCTGATATTATGAACATAATAGGACAAAACTGACCACCATTTTATCAATACTTACAGTTCAGGAATATACTTTAGTAACCTGCTCGCTGGATCATCACCTTGTAGTGGTGAGTGTGCTTGCGTGTCCCAATGAACCCTGTGAGCGATGCCGTTGGGAGTCATGTGCTCCCAGCAGGGTCACCCATGGCGGTAAGGTCAAGGGAGAGGAACTAGACAAAGAACGATCCAAGAAAGTCCTCAATGGCAGAACAGGCGGAGGATAACAATGTGTACGTTACAATGGCTGTGAAGGCAGATGAAGGCTGCAGCAGATAAAAGACTTCCAATCGTTGTGGTATCCATGCTATTGGATCAAAGCCTTTTTCTGTCAAGATTGTGTGTTGATCGTGGTGCACCAATCTCTCTACATAAAACAAATTTACGCACAGGCGTCTTCCAATCATACCTTATCTTGGAAGACAATCTTACTCGGCCATGAGTGATCGCCAATGATACTTTAGTAGACATGGACATTCATGAGAACTAACAGAATTTGATACTTTGATTTTAAAGAGAAATACTACAAAACTGCCAAGTAAAGGATATGAAGCTATGTTGAATATAGATTTATCAATCAATACTTGACATAACAGCTGGGAGAGAGATCTGGGACAGGAAATCTCATCAGATCAATGGAAATAGTTATGGCAGAATGTTCCCCAGCAAACTGTTAATGCAAGCCTCAAGGGAAACTTATATACTGTTCTGTTGGTAAATACAGCATCACATCTGTATTTACAGTGCAGCTAGTGACTCATGTTAGAGATGCTAAGCAAGTAATGCCAGGATGCATCATATATGGGGGGCTTGTCCCAAGATTAGGAAATGTTAGGTCAATATAATAAGTGAAATTGAAATAATAATGGGATATAGACTGTCGATAGATCCTTTAATTACATTATTTGGTTACATTAAAGATAGTGTATTAGCAGTGGACAGTGAATTAGTTCAACATTTACTAACTGCTGCCAGAATAATTATTACCATAACTGGAAGAAAATGAAAGCACCAACATTGGAACAATGGATTATTAAGGTGCAGGGAATCCTTGGCCCTCCAGATGTTGCTGAAGTGCAACTTCCATTAGCCCAAGCAAGCATGGCCAATAGCCAGGGGTGATGGAAGTTATGGGATATTATTGGCTTTGTTAAGTTAACAAATATGGTAAAAGGCAGAGAAGGCAGAGAACCTGATCATCAGGAGTATTTTCATTATTTATTGGTGTAATAAGGTGCAAGGTAATGCAGACCCATATACATTACTGGGAACTTTATGATATCTGTATGACCTGTCTGATTATGTAACAGTTTACAGATTTTTTTCCACCTGGCTATTTGTTTTATGTATATGTACTGTACATTTGATTGTAAATAGCATACAGTAGATACTTAAAATTAAAACAAAAAAAGGGGGGGAAAGACTATTGCCCAATGCCCAGCCATGATATTTGCTATATATTATATGGAGAAACTTTGGATCTACAGATGTTGTTGGACTCTGGTTCGCATCATCCCTTATCATTGGCCATGCTGGCTGGGGCCAATAGGAGCTGGAGTCCAACAACATCTGGAGGGCCACAGGTTCTTTATCTTTATATTATGGGGGAGGGGAAGAGTTTTAGACCAACAACCAATCAAAGACCAGCTCCAAGACAATATAAACTTTTTGGAAAATTTAATATAGTACTATCCAACCCCATTTTCTTCCAAAAAGGTGAACCTTGAGATTTTATTTACTTAAACATTTATATAACCACTCTTTATTCAATTAGGATTTCAAGACAGTGTACAACATCGGATTAAATGTAAAACAAGAAGAACAATAACAAAACAGATAAAATCCTTAAATGCAGGCTAAGATTTGCACAGATGGAACACATCAGAGGGGCTCCACTGATTATATTAGTCAATGGATAAGTTTGTCCAGGAAGAGGTGGGCTTTCTTTACCGTGACCTGCAATTATCACCAGTTTAGAAAGGCACAAAGACATTTTGGTGCATGCTCTGTCATTTGAAGAAGAGGAAAGGACCACAATAATAATGACATGTAATGCTACCCTTGGGATTTGATAGATGGCCTCCACTGCTCAAAGCCAAAGTACCTGAAAAGGGAAGTGGGCAAATGCCTATTGGTAAAAGAACATGTAGGGCTGTAGTCATCCACTTTACCCTATGATATGAACACGTCTCCTATTTTTAAACTCATACTATAATGATTTTGGGGAGACAATCAGACAGAAAATATGTCCATTTGAAATATACAGTTTTTTTCCAACCAGCAGATTTAAATTCATTCTGATGTCTGAGCAGAGCTTGGAAAAGTTACTTTTTTGAACTGGATTGGGCTGATGGGAGTTGCAGTTCAAAAAAGTAACTTTTCCAAGTTCTGTATCTGGGGTACATTTGGACCCAAGGTGCACTTTTCATTTTGTCATTTACACATAAGTAGTCCTACAAGGAAGTCTTTCTATGAGACTGTAACAAATTTTAACCTGTACAACTTCCCCAACCACTTACCACTTTCTTTCTGGATAAAAAAAAAATCTGGGGTCCAAATATATCCCAGCAAAGAGCCTCAGGGGTAAATATCTGCCTCAGGTGCACTTTTGTTGTGTAATTTACATATGAGGAGATCTACAGGATTGTCCTTCTAAGACATTGTTACAAAGTGTCTCAATGACACTGAACTCTATCTCTCCCTTCCATCTGATGGCAGGGTGGGAGTGCTTATCCTAAACTGGCGCCTGGAGGCTATGAAGGGCTGGATGTGGGCGAACAAACTGAAACTTAATCCAGACAAGATGGAAGTGTTGCTGGCCAAGGAAAAAAAAACTGCCCCAGGGATAGAGTTGCAACCTGTTCTGGATGGGGTTGCACTCCCCTTGAAAGAGCAGGTCCGCAGTTTGGGAGTTCATCTGGATCCTGCCCTGTTGCTGGAATATCAGGTGGCTGCGGTAGCCAGGGGTGCTTTTGGCTATCTCAAAATGATCTACCAGCTGTGTCCGTTTCTGGAACCAGCTGACTTAGCCACGGTGACACATGTATTTGTGACATTAAAGCTTGATTACTGTAACACACTCTACATGGGGCTGCGTTTGAAAACTATTTGGAAACTACAGTTGGTCCAAAATGCAGCAGCCAGAATGTTCACTGGAGCACCGCGCAGGAAACATATCACCCCTGTGCTTTATCGACTCCACTGGCTCCCAATTTGTTTCTGAGCCCAGTTCAAAGTGCTGGTTTTGACCTTTAAAGCCCTAAATGGCCTTGGACCAATGTACCTAAGGGACCACTTACGTCCATGTGTTCCTACCCTGGATTTAAGATCATCTGCCTCTGGTCTCCTCTGCATGCCTGGAATGAAATAAGTTAGATTGACAGGCACGCGGGAGAGAGCCTTTTCGTGGCTCCCAGACTTTAGAATTCCTTGCCCCAAGAAGCCTGCTTTGCTCCCTCCCTGATGGTCTTCCAGAAACTTGTGAACATTATTTTGTTCCCGAGAGCCTTTGGTTGGGACTGATGGGTCAGCCTGACCCTGTTTAAAGTCTTTTTATCTTTTAAGTTCTTTTATTCTCACTTTCTCATATGTGTATGCACATATATACATGTATGTATGTTTGTATGTATGTGTATGCATAATGCATTCTATGTATGTGTATGTATAATGCATTTTATGTAATAGTATTTTATGCATTTTAATTTACATTTTAATTTGTGTTTTTATTGTATACTTTATTATATATATATGTGCTATTTTATTGTAGCCGCTCTGAGTGCCCTATTGTAGGGCAGAAGGGTGGGATACAAATATTTTAAATAAATAAAGTGTCACCAGTACAACAGCCCCAAATTTTAGTAACTTACCATTTTCCTTCTGGAAACAAAAAAACAATTGGTGTCCAAATATACCCCAGTAAAAAGCCCTGGGGGCAAATTGAGTGGTTTATCAATATGAATAGAGAAGGGGCCAGTGTTTACTGCTCAGAAAAAAATCTATCTCCTCTGAATAAGTGTTTTTTGTTTTGTTTTTTTGGCTCAAGGTGCTTTGATATTGTCAACCACACTTGTGCTGACAACACAAGCAAAAATGGTCTCTTGGAGACAAAGTTACCCGGGTGCAAATATACCCCAACAATGGCCAATGAGATTTTCTTCCCTGGTCTGGATGAAGGTTAAAACAGTCCATGGTGGAGGGGGTTATTCAGTGCCAAATCTACAGGGAATCTGAATCTTCATACAGCCATCATATAGATAGTTCTATAGTAGATAAATTCAATGTGGCTTTCACACTTGGGCATAATTTATTTTATAATTTTATCTTTTATGTTGCCACTTTTTTTGTAACTGTTTGTATTGTGTCCTGGTTTAAAATGTAAGCAACATTTTGTGTATCTTGAATAAAGAAAACTGGGAAACAAGAAGTTATGTGCACTATAGAGGGAAAATCAGCCACAAAATATTGTCTCATTTTGTACCCTTCCCCCCACCTCACCATGTGAGCTCGAAGTGGGATTACCCAAAAAATCTGTTGTCTAAAGACTGAAACTTCAGCATCTTTAAAAAAACTTTCAGTTTCTGCTATAAATATTTATAACTCTAGTCCATGAAAAGCATAACACAAGTAGTCCATTCTCAAGCCACAGCACATTGTTATGCAAAGCAATTAAGCTTAAGAAAATTAATTTATCTTGTAACGAAACCTATGTTTTGTGAGATACAGACTGCAGAGTTTTGATCAATGGGTGTTCTATAATTGAAAATATGTTTTTGCAAATACTTTATGTGCTTCTAATTCCCAGGATAGTTTAGTAGTTTTGATTGATGTAGAATAAAAGCAAACCCAATGAACTATCATCTGTATTTAGCTGTTTGATATGTGGCATTAAGTCCCAAAAATCACCCTTTTAAAAAAAAAATTAAGTTTTAAAAAAACTCTTTTATATAATTACAGGATTTTTAAAGACAACTTTACCAGCTAGTGTGCATTTTAGTAATGGTATTCACTAGTATGAACACCTCTGTTTTTCTGCTGCCATTGGCAGCCATTTTGTGCAGGCACTCACAGTACTTTTCTCATGAGTCCCAGAACTTCATTTTTTACCTCAAAAAGCACTGACCGTGTGTGTGTGTGTGTACGCCCATACATGTGTGTGTATGCCATAATGATTATGCAAGCTACAAGTTTTAAAAGAAATGTATTAAAATGATTTTATATAAAATCTTGAAATGTTGCTCCTTGGATTCCATATTTAGACATCTATTTTTATTTATTTATTTATTTATTATATATCCCGCCTTACGGCCAAAAGGCCCTCAAGGCGGCTTACAAAAACATGAATATAACACATCATAAAGCATAAATACAATAATGCAATTCTCAAAATTAAATAACAAATAACATTATTAAAAGAAAAGAAAAAACATTTAAATGTGTCACAATAAGAGAACGAAACACTTTATAAAAAGGCCTAGAATAAAAATCTTCAATTTCCCAGCAAATAAGTAGCATTTTTATTTTTAACATATAAATATACACAGTATATAAGTAGCCAAACAATAATAATAAACAACAAACTAATGAGAACATCTCAATAAATATACGATTAAACAATCCCCACATACTTCACAACAATGTTTAACAAAAATATGCTATAGTCCAAATAACAGCAAAAATGAATCTCCAAAATTAAATCTTGACCCCCAAAACAACTAAAAAACAACTAACCCCAGTAGTCTATAGACATCCCGAGCAGCAGGTTCACGCACACATACACACACACGGTCTCTGGCCCCTTCAGCAGTTGCTGCTTTTGTAGCTGGAGAGAGACAGGGCCCCGCCCTTCCAGGCCAGGTGGAAATCAGCCAGAAATGCAGGGAGCAGGTCTTGCAGAAACTCACACAGGTAGATGGTCTCTGGCCCCTTCAGCAGTTGCTGCTTTTGTAGCTGGAGAGAGACAGGGCCCCGCCCTTCCAGGCCAGGTGGAAATCAGCCAGAAATGCAGGGAGCAGGTCTTGCAGAAACTCACACAGGTAGATGGTCTCTGGCCCCTTCAGCAGTTGCTGCTTTTGTAGCTGGAGAGAGACAGGGCCCCGCCCTTCCAGGCCAGGTGGAAATCAGCCAGAAATGCAGGGAGCAGGTCTTGCAGAAACTCACACAGGTAGATGGTCTCTGGCCCCTTCAGCAGTTGCTGCTTTTGTAGCTGGAGAGAGACAGGGCCCCGCCCTTCCAGGCCAGGTGGAAATCAGCCAGAAATGCAGGGAGCAGGTCTTGCAGAAACTCACACAGGTAGATGGTCTCTGGCCCCTTCAGCAGTTGCTGCTTTTGTAACTGGAGAGAGACAGGGCCCCGCCCTTCCAGGCCAGGTGGAAATCAGCCAGAAATGCAGGGAGCAGGTCTTGCAGAAACTCACACAGGTAGATGGTCTCTGGCCCCTTCAGCAGTTGCTGCTTTTGTAGCTGGAGAGAGACAGGGCCCCACCCTTCCAGGCCAGGTGGAAATCAGCCAGAAATGCAGGGAGCAGGTCTTGCAGAAACTCACACAGGTAGATGGTCTCTGGCCCCTTCAGCAGTTGCTGCTTTTGTAGCTGGAGAGAGACAGGGCCCCACCCTTCCAGGCCAGGTGGAAATCAGCCAGAAATGCAGGGAGCAGGTCTTGCAGAAACTCACACAGGTAGATGGTCTCAATCTAGCATTTGGAATATATCTAGCAATCGAGACATAGAAAGCTTCCTTATACCAAGTCAGACCATTAGTCCATCTAGTTCAGTACTGTTTATGCTGACTGGTAGTGGTTGTCCAGCTTTTCAGATAGTATTTCCCAGCACTACCTAGAAATGCTGGTTTTTGAACCTGAGACCTTCTGCATGCAAAACATATGCTCTAACACTGAGCTGCAGGCCCTCTTCCCAAGATATAACACTCTTTCTGCTCACCTGGGCTTTTCTAGATGTTGCCACATGCTTCTTAGCCACACATTTTATAAAGCTATTATCTCTGCTGCTGGATTGCAGTTTTGTGATTGTTGTTTCATGATGTGTATTGGTTTTATGGGTATTTTTATTCAACATATTGTGTTTTAATGAAATATTAGATGTTGTTGCACGCCACCCCAATTTCCGAGCGCTGCAAGACTTCCAGGGTGCACTTACCCAGGGTTTGGTTTCCTTAGAAGCATGTAAGCTTTGGTGTTTTATAGGATATATGGTCTTTATTTACACACATTCCAACCTGAGCTTAAGATGGAGGGGTTCACAGCATTAACAGTCATCAGATCTTGCTCCCCGTTGCCCATAGCTCTGGGAGTACAGAGAACAAGCAAGCTTCTCTGTCTCCAGTTCCCAGCCTTTCCTCAGACTAGACTAGAAACACAAGCCTCTCCTTGGCTCCAGGTTGGGGGGAGGGGGGAAGGGCCTCACTCCTGAAAAGAGTTCCAATAACAACAGGAGCTCTCTGGCCCAGACTCTGTTCACCTGTTAGTGGGCACTTGACAGACCCATTAGCTCAGCTGGCCACTCTATTAAATTAACAAAGAAGACTAGTCTGACCAGTGGAGCTGGTGTCTGCAGGTTGTATCTCTTACAAGCATACAATTTTAACTAAGAAGGATCTCGCATATATCATCCAAACCCACCCACACAGTCCTATAACACTATGTTCTATTTTATTGGAAAGATGTGAGCTGTCCTGGGAAACTTTGGGTTGAAGGGCAGCTTATAAATACAAGTTCTCACATCCCAGTAGCTAAGCAACAGCATTGCTTGTGTTAACAACAATGTGTGAGATTACTCATGAAGAATGTACACATGTATTTCGTGTGGACCTGACAGGTATTGTACAGCCATTAAATATGAATCCAATTACTTGTAAGAAAGCTTTTTGTTTACTTTTTAAAAATCAGCAATATTTACAGGACAACAGGATGTGATTTGGTTGAGAAGGATGTATCTGTCAATTTTGTTTTCTCTCAGGTTTTTCCAATCTTAAGTTCAGTTCACCACATTTTTACATTAGTCTGTGATGTTCTCATAGAAATTGCACATTTTAGTGTGCATTTCTCCTAATATACACATTTTTAATTAATTAATTAATTACATTTCTCCCCCACCTTTCTTTTCATGATAGAAACCCAAGGCAGCTTACATATGGTTCCCAGGCGGTTTCCCATCCAGGCACTGACCAGCTTCACCAGGGTGCTGACCTCATATGCCTTCAGGACATAGCCTGGGATTTTTGAAAGAAATTTTATGTAATGTAAATGTACTACCTTCAAGTCGATTCTGACTTATGGCAACCCTATGAATAAGGTTTTCATGAGGCTGAGAGGCAGTGACTGGCCCAAGGTCACCCAGTGAGTTTCATGGCTATGTGGGGATTCGAACCCTGGTCTCCCTGGTCGCAGTCCAACACCTTAACACAGCCTTTCCCAACCAGTGTGCCTCCAGGTGTTGGACCACAACTCCCGTCAGCCTCAGCCAGCATTCCCAATGGTCAGGAATATGGGAGTTGTGGTCCAACAACATCTGGAGGCACACTAGTTGGGAAAGGCTGCCTTAACCACTACACCACACTAATATAATGCATTTCTGTATGCTGTGTGTAGGAATGGGTGAAAATTTCACTAAAATCGAAGTTGGCACCTGACTCCACAATAATTCACGTGCTCACTATCTATGTAGACCAATCCTTAATTCTACAAAGTTCTGCAACTTTCCCCTACACTGAGATTTTTTTAAAAAAAACTACATCAAATAAAATGTGGAACTGACCACAATGTGTTTGCCTGCTAAGATGAAATTGACCAGCATGCCTTTGCTTTGCTAACATAGTGAAACTGACTAGCTTGCTCTTTGCTTTCTGTCCCGGGTTCCAATATGATTCAGGAGGAGGAGGAGATAAAGGGGGGGTTGGGTGAGTGGGAGAAAGGAGAGAGAGAGAGATAATGGCAAACAAAAAAGGTGCATGGGAAGGGGAAGGGGGTTTGATCTCTGCTCTGCAGAGAAAAAGAGAAAAGCTAGGAAAACATCGGTATATTTGGGACTCAAACTGTATGAGCTAAGCAGGAGAGGGGAGGCAGAGAGAAAGAAATAGAATGAGAAAAGAGACTGACAGCCAGTGTGTTCAATGGTCAAGAGATTAGTAGACTTGCCCAAGTTTTAAAATGAAATAGAACACCAGAAATGAGCTACAGATGAATCCCCATTTTACAGTGCAATCCTATGCATGGCATACCTATTGAAAAGTAAGCCCCACTGACTTCAATGGGACTAACTTCCAACTAAGTGTGCATAGTTGTAGCCAGGTTAGTTGTTGGCAGGGAGGGTTTTGGGGTTTTCTCTGTGTGTGCTTTTTGCATGGGGGGATGTGATGCCGCTTTGGCAAAAGGAAAAAAGTTTTGCTGAGAACTCCACCCATTCTCTTTCTCCCACCCTCCCTCTCTCTCTCCATGTGTGTAAAAGTGCTTTCATTGAAAGGAGGAGGTGAAGCGGGATTGGGCGGGTGAGCAGACACCCCCTTTTCTTTCCTGTGTTAGAAATAACAATAAATATATTGCTGTCTTTTGGGGAGGGGAACAACTGAACTGGGAATAGCACAAGATAGCAATAAACAAATGAACACAGAAAGGAACCGCTGTGAGTTCAACGGAATGCAGTTGAAATGGCACCAACAAGTGGCTCCCATCCCTAGTTGTGTGTTATATACGCATTTTCATGTATACTGGGGGCAGCCATGTTTTTGCTGTACAATTCCCTCAAAGAGCAATGGAATTACATCAAGTCCCTTCCTTCCCAGGGTGACTTGTTCCTCTACTCTATTCAAAGTGTGAGGTGGCAAGAAGACCAATGCGCAGCCACTCAGCCTGTGGGTGGCTGGAAGACTTCTCTAGAGCTTTTGAAAAGTTTTTTTAAAAAAACAGGGACAGAGGCAGTGCTGGAGGCCTCAGACAAGCTTATGTGTAGCTTTTAATTTTTTACATTTATATTTCTGTGCAGATTTCAAAGGATTTTTCCTTTAAAATCTTCATAGAAACAGGACGAGAGAGACTAAGCCCAATCTCCGTGTAGAACTGGGACAGACCAGAGCATAATGGGTCATCCATCCCTAGCTAAGAGGAAGCAACAGGACAAAAAGGGTAAAAATAAGAGATTAACTATATCAAGTGTAATATGAGAGTGAATATAACTCATATTTTCATTTTTGGACATATTATTGATCTTAATATTTCTATGAGACCGCAGGCAACAATTCAATCTTAGCCAAAGATTACTCAGCAAGCTTTTTAGGAAGCAAGAATTCACAAAGTTCATTTCAAACTGAGTTAAATGATGCATTAAGCACTAGTACAAAGACTTCTGGGATCACTATCAATCTGTTTTTCTCTAATATCCATATCACGGGATTGTCACTGTTCATTGAGAAATAGCCATGATAAGGTTCTGAGATCACTGTTGAGTCCAGTCAGGATTTTTCACTCAACACCAAGCTGCATATGAGATATTCCTGCTGTGCATATACTCCTGAACAGATGGCTAATACTATCTCCTCTGACACAACAGCTTACCTTACAGGAAAGGCAGTGACTAGAAGAACTTTTCTCCATCCCTCTTCCAATAAGTGATCAGTAACATCTTCCAAGAATGAAGCCTTTTTGACAGATCATGAGTAATTTTTATTACTTTGCAAATTAAACAATAATTATACTGGCATATACACTTCAGATCCAAGTTGTTTATGATGCTTGTGTGCAACAGCATCAGACAATGTTCCCGTTATTCTTCCTAATACCAAATCAGCATCTTTCTGGTTGGTGTACTATATTTCAATTATACCCTTGTACTTCTGAAACCAAATAACATTGTTTTAAATTGTTGGTGCATTGTTTGTGGATTTTATTTTTATTTTATTTTGGTGGGCACTGATTTAATTGCATTGCAACGGCTTTTAAATGACATTCACAAATTCAGCTATCTGTATATCTGATTGAGACATGCATTTTTAGATGAGCATCAAACACTACTAGCTGGCTGGCTGTGGCTCAGAAAAAACCTCAGGCCATAGAAAGATGTTTTATAAGGACAATATCAATGAGAGAAGAGACACAAGAAACCATTGGAGCTATAAAGAGAATGAAAAGTCACAAAGCATGCTGAAGAAAGCTATCAGAAATAAAAGCTATTTGGATGCATTAATTAAGAAGACGCTAAAGGCAATATAATAGGAAACTGTAGGTTAAGCAGGGATGCCATCAGGGGTTGGCTTCATTGGGTGCCTCCCAAGGCCCAGTAGGGACCCCACCACTGGTTAGTTTATGTGACTTTTTAAAAGGTTTTGAACATTTAGAAATGCAGCCATTCTCATGCACATCATTGGAGGCATGAGGCTTCTGCATTCAACCAGATGCTTCATTTGGGCTGTGAGGAGGTCTTAGATGGCAATTTTAAGTAGATTGACCTTTGCTACAGAGAGCTAGTGTTGTGTAGTGGTTAAGGTGTTGGACAATGACCTGGGAGACCAGGGTTCGAATCCCCACACAGCCATGAAACTTACTGGGTGACCTTGGGCCAGTCACTGCCTCTCAGCCTCAGAGGGAGGCAATGGTAAATCCCCTCTGAATACCGCTTACCATGAAAACCCTATTCATAGGGTCGCCATAAGTTGGAATCGACTTGAAGACAGTACATTTACATTAACATTTTGAGAGGTATGGGAATCTAGATCTTATTTCTATAGGCTTGTTCATACGTTACACTGAACATAGGTACAAGCTGTCTCTACATGTAGACAAGTATTTGTGTGAAAGAGTATATACTTATTGATTTGTACAGCTCAACTATTGCGTACACAGATGCACAGACTGTACATATGTTAAATGTCAATGTGAATAACTTCATGAGTGTATACCTCAATTATTTGTGTACACCGTACACCAATTGTGCACATGTTGAATGTAACAGTTGAACCCCACTAATGCTTCTTTCTGTTCTTCACATTTTCTAGCTGCTCCATTCTAATCCTCCTCCCACCTAGCTTTAAGGCTGTTTTTTTTTTTAATCTTGCCATTTAGATTTTATGGGGCTGTTTTTAGGTTCCCATCCTTTAAGATATATTCCAGCTTCCACAGCTCTCTCCAGAGTTTTGGCACAGTCCAATGATTTCATTCCAGTTCCACTCTGTCAAAACTCCATAGAGTGGAACTGGACAATGCCACCCATCCCAATGTATAATAAATAAATATTATTTAAAAATAAAAGCACTGAATATACTTCAACTATTCTCACAACCCCCGCCCCCCAGCAATATTCTTTAAACACGTTTTTAAAGAAATAGCCTGGGAGATTTTAATACCAGAATAAATTATTTCTGTACCTCCAAGGCATAATATTTCCCTCAAATGCCATATCCCCGACTCAAAGTTTATGAGGCCAGTTTGTTGGGTCCCCTCAAGGAGGAAAAGAATTGTTTTGAAGAGAAAGGCTTTTGAGCAGTTGAGAATGATTTGACTCATAGTATATGCAGGCAGCTGACACAGAGCCCTTGGGAGAGCAGAACTGAATAAATACGGTGGGTACAGGCTGGATGTTAAATGCCTGCTCTGAATTTGCAACTACACCATTCTGTGTAACAAATTGGACTGCAATTGTCTTAAAGCTTACTTTGGGTTATATGTTTACCTTGTTATTTCCAATCATTTTAAGTGTGTGTGTCTCTCTGTCTGTGGTGGGAGGAGGGACTAAATATACTTCAGTAAATGCATAAAAATCACCTTCATTCTCAGACTCCTTGCAGTGCAATCCTAATCATCCCTATTTGGAAGTATGATGCACTGAGTTCAGTGGCACTTACTCCCATGTAAATGGGTACAGGATTGCATCCATAGATGCTTGGACTATGAAGTCATTTGACTTGAATATAGTAATGTGTTTGGAGAACTAAAAACAACAACTCAGCTTCTATAAGATTATCTGTGCTCTATTATTCCTTGCTATAGAATTCGGATTCTGATTACAGAAAGTTTCAGTACTTTGAGACAAACTACATTAAAATGTCTTAAATGTATGGTTAAAAATGGATAGTTAGAATATCATTGCTACACTAGTATAAACATATTCTGACAGCTTTAATCCAAATATAGGTACATTTCACTCTGCCTTTATCCATTTTTACTTCTGGCAACTGAATCATTTACTGTATCTTAACTTTCAAATTAATGTGTCCCTTTCAAAGCTCATCTTATAATTAATGAATCTTGTTTATTTTATTCACATATACTTAACCTGTTTTTAAGGTGAACCTTCACAAAGAGTCATACAGTTTCTTTATATAGATATCATTTAAAACAATAATCACTGAACAGCAATTTCATTGAAGCAATCTTACTGTAATTGCAAAAACTAAGCAACAGCAGTTAAAAATAAAACCCAGCAAAGCAGTTAAACATTTTTAAAAAACAAACACATTGAACTCAAGCCAGAGGTAATGCAAAATATATGAAACATCAAAAATATTTTTCATTACTCAGATTTCATACTTCAACAAGTATTGAAAAGTCAAGGATCACCGGGCACATAGTTTCCACTGTATCAGAGAGCACTAGAGACTTCTGGTGTACTTACGATAGCTCTTTATTTACAAATATAGAAGTAAAGTATATTGAAAGCAAAAAGGCTCCCAAAGGGGGACAAGGGGGAGTGCAGCCATTTTATCAGGAAATTTGGACAAGGTGTCAGCAGTACTCTGATGATACCCAACTCTATTTCTTAGTAACATCTGAATTGGGAGAGGCCATGCAAGCCCTGGACAAGTGTCTTAATTCAGTGGTGGGCTGGACGAGGGCTGATAAACTGACTCTGAATCCTATCAAGACAGAGGTACTGTGGGTAGGTGGTTCCCAAATCCAGATAATTGGTCACTTGCCTACTGTGGATAGGATACTGCCTCTGAAAGAGCAGGTTCATAGCCTGGGGGTGGCTCCTAGATCAATCTTTGTTGATAGAGGCCCAGGTGAGCTCAGTGGCTACAAGGGCCTTTACCAGCTTCAGCTGGTAAGACAGCTGCAGCCATTTCTGGACCAGGAGAGCCTGACCACTGTTGTCCATGCATTAGTAACCTCCAGGCTGGATTACTGTAATGTACCATCTTATCAGGAGGTCTGTATCACACTGCATAGAAATGGACCTTTAGTGTAGTGGTACCTACCCGTTGGAATTCATTCCCCTTAAATATTAGACAGGCACCATCTCTGTTGTCTTTTCAACACCTATTGAAGACTTTCTTATTTCAACAAGCTGTTTAAGTGGAAAACTCATCCCTTCATCTGTGTTGGAACTGTTTTTAATATGTTTTTAAGGATGTTTGTAAACATGCTTTTAAAAAAGATTTTAAAAGTATTTTTGGAGTTTTTGTAACTTGTTTGCTGCCTGGGCTCTTTCTGGGAGGAAGGCTAGGATATAAAATAAATAAATGATCAAATAAAGCACATAGAGTTGCCAAGTTCCTGGCCTGAGACTGATCCTCTATCTTTAGGAGAAGAGAAAGTCAGCCAAGTGCAGGTGTTCTTGCAACCCTGTAATGAGAAAAACCAGAAGGTGGAATTCTCCCTTCCCCCTGCACACATTTTAAAGATACAGACGACCTCTTGGTTGCCACGCCTGGCCTCCAAGAGGTCTTCTGTATCTTTAAAAGTTGTGCAGGGGGAAGGAAGAATTCCATCTTCTGGTTTTTCTCATTACAGGGTTGCAAGAACACCTGCACTTGGCTGACTTTCTCTTCTCCTAAAGATACAGGATCAGCCTCAGGCCAGGAACCTGGCAACCCTATAAAAGCAGGCAGCACATCCAAAAATCCTACATTAGATTCCCAAAGGAACAGTATGGACCTGCCTCCTTACCTCAAAAGCTCTTCTATTGTTCTGCTAATCTCACATAATACTCTTTCTGTATCTGTACAAAACAAAATTGTAGTGAATATTTCTCTGCTCCTTCCACTAGCTGAAAGCTGAGAAATTTCAAAAGAATTGAGATTGATTTGCAGCCATTAAGAAACATTATGTTCTTCTGTTAAGCCCCTGATCAGCCATCACTTATCAATTATAGTCCCAATCAGAATAATCAGACAATAATCAGGGTAATCAAAACTTACAATACATTAGAAGAAAAGGAAAATGATCTCCAGCATTTCTATATCCCCCCCCTTGCATGTGATCTTATCCATAGGAATGGGTGGTTCAAAATGTCATCATAGACTCCCTCTGGCCCTGCCCTCCATGACCTAAGGAGGGAGAGACTCAGAGCATTTTGCAGGTGGGTCAACCTCCAACCTGGTTTTACATCTTTTCTGTTTTCATATGTAATTGTTTTTCTCCACAAATAATAGTTCCTTGCTTTTTTAAAGAATTGTCCTTGAATGGCCCTAAGACAGAAAACTGGATGCATACAAGTGCTCTGTCTTTTCATTCTTCCTCAAACAATTGTGCAGGTATACGTTTCTTATATACATGTACAATCCCTTTGTTTCTGACTTCCCGGAAGGATTGCTCCGCCTGTGGCTGCCTCTGAGATGAGCTCTGTCTCAGAGGAAGCTTTTTTCAGTTTAAAATCAGTCAAAAGGGAACTTTGACTGGTATAAATGTTCTCCCAGGCAAGGGTGAACCGAAGATTATCCACAGAAACTTCGTTGGGCTGTCGGTGGCTGGAATTGATCAGGAATTCCCTGGGATAAGAAGGCATACCTAGCAGCCGAGGACGGAGTTAGGACTTCCAACAAGCTGGGCTGAAAAAAAGCGAGACATTTTTTCTTTTAAACGATCCACAACGAGCGAGCTTTCTTCTGTCTAATCTTATCATTTGGCTTAAATTACTACAGTAAAAGAGATTTGTTTAAGAATCAGCAATTAAGATACCTGGGTGAGTTACACTTCTCTCTTTTATACAAGGAATTAAGGAGGAGGAAAGAAAAATTAAAAAGCTTATCTTATTTTTTATGGCAAAAAGCTGGCCTGAATTTGGAAACTATAAAGATTAAAACGGATGAGGGGCAACTTACCCGAAGAGAAAATCTGATTTAGATGATTATTTGATATATATATGTCTGGGACTACTTTTTCTTGGACTATTTTCTTTAGACGAATCTGCTGTTCGTGTATGTTACTAATTGTTCGGCGCTGTGAACCAAATTTGTTTTGCATTCTTGGACGTGCGGGAGATAAGAACTGTGCTGGCCAGATGATGTCAACAGGCCTGGAATATTAACTCCCTTATTGCTGGAAAAAGAAGCAAATTACTCTTTTGCTTGGGAATTGTGGCTATATTGGAAATTTGAAGGGTTTTTTTTCGGCTTTAAGAATGACAATCAAGGAAGTGGCAGAGATCCTGGATATACCCGTGGAAGGGTTTTCCCCTCTGGATATGTTTCAGAAGATAATGGATGAGATTAAGATAACGAAACAAGAACTGGGACAGAGTAGACAAGAGATGGCAACTGAATTTGGTAAAGTGAAACAGGAGCTGAAGGAAATAAAGGATTATGTGAGGGAAAGGGCGGATGGACAGGCAATAGAAGATGAAAAAGAAATTAAAGGGAAGGAGCAAATTCTGGAGATTGGATCAGATATATCAAATGTGGAATTGGAAAAAGATTTGGACTTTATGGCAAAAACTGAAGGGAGGATGCAAGTCCTGGAGATTGGAACAGATGTATCAAGTGTGGAACTGGAAAAATATTTGGAGTTTGTGGATCCTGGAGATAAAGATTACTGTTTGGAATTCGGCGTTGTCTCTGGAGAAATTGATGAAGATATCAGAGATAAAGCTATCAATGTTTCGATGGAATTTCTGGACTGGAATGATTTGATGGAACTTGAAATAGAGAAAATTTATAGAATTAATTCCAGATATGTGACAATGGAGAAACTCTCAAGAGATGTGCTAGTGTATTTCATGAAAAAGAGGAACAGAGATATTGCAACAATATTTCAGCAACACATTCAGAATTGATGGCAAGGAAATATTTGTGATGAGGGAAATTCCCATCAGACTCTTACTATATGACTATGACTATGACAGCAAGATTATTATGGGTGCAAAGATGGAAGTTGGAAGATGGAATTAACACTGATAATGGAAAAATGGCTATTGAAATTATTGGACCTAGCAGACTTGATGAGATGGATTAATTGACATGTTTATTTGGAGAAAAATCTATGGATATATTTCTCAAGGAGTGGAAACCTCTCTTTGACTTTTTGCGGAAAGAATAAAGTGATGTTAATGAGATTTGATGATTAATTAAGATAACTACTGGAGGAAAGTGATTTTGTAATATGTTAAGAGACAGGTTTGTTATATATCATAGACCTATGGCTGATCTGCGACAAATCGGAAGTCAACATTTTATTTTATTGTTTGATTTGTTTCTTTTTTGTTTTTTTTGTTTTGTGTTTGAAAATTTGAATAAAATTAATGATAAAAAAGAAACATTATGTTCTTCTGTTAAGCCCCTGATCAGCCATCACTTATCAATTATAGTCCCAGTCAGAGTAATCAGACAATAATCAGGGTAATCAAAACTTACAATACATTAGAAGAAAAGGAAAATGATCTCCAGCATTTCTATATCCCCCCCTTGCATGTGATCTTATCCATAGGAATGGGTGGTTCAAAATGTCATCATAGACTCCCTCTGGCCCTGCCCTCCATGACCTAAGGAGGGAGAGACTCAGAGCATTTTTGCAGGTGGGTCAACCTCCAAGCTGGTTTTACATCTTTTCTGTTTTCATATGTAATTGTTTTTCTCCACAAATAATAGTTCCTTGCTTTTTTAAAGAATTGTCCTTGAATGGTCCTAAGACAGAAAACTGGATGCATACAAGTGCTCTGCCTTTTCATTCTTCCTCAAACAAATGTGCAGGTATACTTTTCTTATATACATGTACAATCCCTTTGTTTCTGCCTGTTACTACACCTTTGCTGGTTTCATCCTATACTTTCATATCCTCCAGCAGATTTCCTACTTCTCATTTACAAATATACCACTCTTTCCATAGGCCTTCTTGAGTCATTTTTGAGGCACTTCTCTTTGTATCTGCACATCGAAGAAGCCTTGATATTTCTTCGTCACACAGTCCTCCCTTTGGCTTGCTATCGCTGTTCCCCAGGTCCTTCCTTTTGTTCATTTTTCTTTGGCATGAGAAGATTCCATCAAAATGCTATTATAATAACCCTGCAAGAGCTGTCTTTCTCTTCAAGCCCTTCTTTCACAGAGAGGCTCTTGGTTGCAGTTTCTGAGGTAACAATGCAGAGCAGTGAACTTCCCTTGAGAGCATTCTCACATTCTGTATATGGGTTTCTTCCCTAACAGTGGCTTTGACCATTGGGCAGAAGGTCCTGTGTTCAACATTTGCTCAAAATTCTTCTGTAGATGTTGAGGTTTCATCCTATCTTCCAGAGCTAGCTTCTTTTGATAGAAGAATAGCCAGTCTAGCTGTCAGACAGCATGTTGGGCTTGTAATGGACTCCCTCCTCAGCCATCATGGCAGCCTTCTGTGGGTCTTTTCTCCTCCTGAATTGAACCTGAATTGATAGGGATCCTCTGGCTCTCCAGAGGTTTTGAACTCCTACTCCTGTCATCCTCAGCCAGCGTGGCAATGTTCACGGTTGATGGGAATTGTATTCCAACCAGTAGTGTAGTAGCAAATTCAGAAGTGCTGGGTCCCTGCATGATAGTCACAGCCACACACCCTCTCCCCCTTTTTTGCTCTGGGTTGAGAATGAGAACCTTGTTAATGCCTTCCCCACAACAACAGGAGACAATCAGTATGAAAGGGGAGAGTGTTAGCTATGGAAAAGAGTATTCTCAGTGGCTGACTCATCTCCTTTCACTCTTGATTGGCTCCAATCCGCAGGAAAGGACAAGGAAGCATGTTAGAAGACTCTTCCCAATGGCTAACACCCTCCCCTTTCATGCTGATTGGCCGGAAGCATGCTGGAGACATAGGGATCCTGCTCCTCAAACAGTAAGGGGTCTAAGACCCCCTGAGACCCTGGACGACTACACCCCTGAGTCCAACAATATCAGGAGATTCACAGGTTCCTTACCCCTGTGTTAAACTGAGGTCCCTTCCGGGCCTTTAGCCCTTCTTAGCAGGTATGTGGAAATTCATAGCTTAACACACACATACTTCCTTCATCTCAGGGCACAGGCTGTGAGGAAGTAGAGAACAGGAAGGAGGTCCTATCTTGGAGTTATAAAGAACTCTGCTTGGTGAGTTTTTCACACTTGCATAAATGACATTTTAGCATTGCCCACACTGTTGAAAGATTTACAGTTAGTAAATGGACTGAATTTCCGCATAAGAAAAGTAAATTATTTAAATGAAAACAAGTTTTTTGTATTTTTCAGTGTATTAACCAGTAGGGAGCTTACAATGGGAGCCACAATGAACAAAAATGTATAGAAATGAATGAAATAATTTGCAGTCGCCTCGAGTTTTTCCCCTCTTCCACAAAACACTGACAGATTCAGCTTCATCTTTGCTGCAGTTATTATGCAACAGCATTTAACATTAGGAGATTTTCCTAGGCATATTGAGGATCACTGTACCTTTGGCTTGTGGTCCAATACCTTCCATCAATTTGCAGAGCCATGATTTCTTTTATTCATTTTTTTAAGGTCATGTGCTGCCCTCAGAAAAATTATTGGTCTTTAAAGTTTCAGCTCTGGAATGCAAAGCATCTCATCCTTCCACAGAAGAAGGCTTTGCCACCTGCTGCTCCCTCAGTTACGGTGACTCAAAGCTAAAATGGACCACTCCTCTTACAAGTCAGTGGAATATTTAGTTTGAGCAATACTGTTGCTCATTACGCTGAGAACATTTCTACTGCTGTCTCAGCAAGTCAAATGAAGTTTAGTCAGTGACTTTCAAAATAGCCAGAGGATCTATTTTTACCAAAGGTTAAAGCTCAGAGATGACTTAAAATAAAGCGTGAGAGGAGAATTTCATCTTGATGATGCTCATTCTGTGCCTAGTATTCTGATTGGGATGCTTGAGAAATGTTATATTTGCAAATTCTGATATGAAATTACTTGAACCACATTTCTCAGAGTAATGGGCGGATCAGAACTTCATTCACCCACCAGGTTTCACAGTTCCTGAATGCCCCAACATAGCTCTCAGCTCAAAAAAGTATCAGAATAGGTTTACAAATGCATAATTTGAGGGAGAAATACATTTAGAAATGTATATTTTGAGAAAAATATAATTTAAGATACTCATATTTTAAGATTTAGATGTAAATTTTCCTTTGCAATTTTTTTTAAACTACAGATTAAGGTAGAAATGGGGTGGAAGTGCCTTATGGCTGAATACATGTAAAAGTGACATGGATGGGAAATAGACTGATTTACCCATCCCCCTATTCTGAATCCATCTTTAGCATCTGGTCCTCATCCTTCTGTACATAACAACATTGCCACCAAAAGTCAGGACTGATAATAGCTATGGTCAACAGCTTGTATAGCATAGTGGGGAGGAGAGCCTGGCTGGGAGTTCAGAGTCTATGAGTTCAAATCCCTGCTCGTGTCTCCTGGGTGTCAAGGGCCAGCTAAAGATCACCCCACAGTGAGTGGCTCAGGGGTTACGTGCCCTGCCACCTGTGCAGCTGTGGGCAAGCTGCATAGTCCCAAGCAGCCCAGTTGCCCCCCAGCTGGCAGTTGCGACAAGGAAGGGGCTGGTTTGTGTAGCTGTGGCAAGCTGAGCAGGCCCTAGCCAGCTGGGGAGGATTGGCCTCAGAGGGAGGCAATGGTAAACCCCCTCTGAATACTGCTTACCATGAAATCCCTATCCATAGGGTCGCCATAAGTCTGGATCGACTTGAAGGCAGTCCATTTCCATTTTTCATAAAGCCACAGCTTGTCATTTCAGCATGCAGCATCTATGAAAAAGGCAAATTCCATGCTAAGGATCATTAGGAAAAGAAATGAAAATAAAACTGCCAATATCTTAATGTTGTTATACATATCTGTGGTGTGGCTGCATTTGGAATGCTGTGTACAATTCTAGTCACCTCACCTCAAAAAGGATATTGTAGAATTGTTAACAGTTCAGTAAAGGGCAACCAAAATGATCAAGGGGACAGAGCGACTCCCCTGTGAGGAAAGGTTTCTTAGGTTGGAGAAAAGGCAAGTAAGTGGAAGCATTATAAAGGTGCCTAAAATTATGCACGCTGTGGAGAAATTGGATAAAGCTTTTTCTGCCTCATGCTGATAGATCTTGTAGACATCCAATGAAGCTCAATGTTGGACGATTCAGGACAGACAAAAGAAAGTACTTCTTCAGGGGGTTGGACTTGATGCCTTATAGGCCCCTTCCAACTCTACTATTCTATGATTGACACAGTGCATAATTAAATTATGGAATTTGATCCAATAAGATGTAATGATGGCCACCAACTTGGGTGACTTTAAAAGAGGATCTGACAAATTCATGGCTATGTTCTACCTCCAGTACCAAAGGCAGTATGCTTCTGAACACCAGTTGCTTGGGATCACAAGTGGGGAGAGTGCTGTTGTGTTCAGGTCCTGTGTGTGGGCTTACCATAGATATCTAGTTAGCCAATGTGAAAACAAGATGCTGGATCAGATGAGTCACTGACCTGACCCAGCAGGCTTTTATGTTATTAACTGTCCACCAGAGCCATTCAAACTGTGTAGCAAGTAACGTTAGATAAATTATGGAATTCTATGAGCTGGACAGCTAAGAAGTCATCAAGTCTAACCTTGTGCTGGCAAAGACTGGTCAACCTGTCACCCTGGGCTTCTGCTGGGAGAAAGGGCAGGATATAAATCTAATAAATAAATAAATAACCCATAAACCTCCAACAGAACTACCTCCTAATCCCAGTAATAATGTAGCATAGAAGTGGGCAATTTTTTTTCTATTGAGGGCTTGCGGATAATCTATTGGAGCCGCATGCTAACAGTGGGTAGAGCTAGAGCTGATAATGGGTGGAGCCAGAGACAAGAGTGTTCTGGATTAACTAATCTGGAATAAAGACTGCCCTAATTCAATGTTCAGGATGGGTACCTCAATGTAGAATGCCTAACCCTATCCAGGTCTATTCAGAAATAAGCACCATTGGGTTTGACATGGCTTTTCTCAAGTATGCAGACATTTATTTATTTTTTAGTACAACAGGCTAATACAGCTATTGTTCTGGAAAGCAAGTGAAAGCAATTTCTTTCTGACTTTAGTCTACTAAACACACATGACAGTAGTATACCAATTTGTTCTCAGTCAGCTATGGAAAAACTTCTTTTTCCTACACAACCAGGCAAAATGTTGAATGAAACATGCCAGTTTAAAGAAGAGCTGAGCTGAAATATTTCAAAATGTTTTTTGAGAAACTCTGTGAGACTTTTCTTTTTCTCACCCACTAGAACAAGGGCAATTTGCAGATTATTTTCCAAATATTCTTCGCCTTTTCTTTGAGGTAACATCATCTCCCTCTAGAGTGCAAGAACCTAGGACTTGTGGAAGACACAAAATAGTGACCAAGCTGCCAACAGGGCTGTTCTATTGCAAATGCTAATGGCGAGCACCACCCCTGAGGAACTCAGCACTGGAGATTCTCCCCCCTCCTTGGAGAAATTTGGTAAAGTCATTGCATCTACCCACAATATAATATAATATATAATATATAATATAATATAATATAATATAATATAATATAATATAATATAATATAATATAATATAATATAATATAATATAATATAATGTAATATAATAATTATTTATTTATTGCATTGATATACCACCCCATAGCTGAAGCTCTCTGGGCAGTTTACAACAATTAAAAACAAATTTACAAACTTAAAAAAAAACATTTTTAAAAAGCAATTTAAAAAAACATCCTAAAATGCTTGGGAGAAGACGAAAGTCTTGACCTGGCACCGAAAAGATAATACAATATAATATAATATCATTGTTGTTGTTATGTGCCCAAGTCGATTACGACGTATGGCGACCCTATGTATCAGTGACCTCCAAGAGCATCCGTCACTTACCACCCTGTTCAGATCTTGTAAGTTCAGGTGTGTGGCTTCCTTGATGGAATCAATCCATCTCTTGTTTGGCCTTCCTCTTTTTCTACTCCCTTCTGTTTTTCCCACCATTATTGTCTTTTCTAGTGAATCATGTCTTCTCATGATGTGCCCAAAGTATAATAACCTCAGTTTCATCATTTTAGCTTCTAGTGACAGTTCTGGTTTAATTTGTTCTGACACCCAAGTATTTGTCTTTTTCGTGGTTCATGGTATGCGCAAAGCTCTCCTCCAATACCACATTTCAAATGAGCTGATTTTTCTCATGTCTGCTTTTTTCACTGTCCAACTTTCACATCCATACATAGAGATCGGGAATACCATGGTCTGAATGATCCTGACTTTAGTGTTCAGTGATACATCTTTGCATTTGAGGACCTTTTCTAGTTCTCTCATAGCTGCCCTCCCCAGTCCTGGCCTTCTTCTGATTTCTTGACTATTGTCTCCATTTTGGTTAATGACTGTGCCGAGGTATTGATAATCCTTGACAAGTTCAATGTCCTCATCATCAACTTTAAAGTTACATAAATCTTCTGTTGTCATTACTTTAGTCTTCTTGACTAGTCCTGTAGCTGTAGTCCTGCTTTTGTGCTTTCCTCTTGAACTTTCATCAGCATTTGTTTCAAATCATTACTGGTTTCTGCTGGTAGTATGGTGTCCAATACAATACAATACAACTCTGCTTACAAATAGGGTGGAGAATTTCTGGTGCTATTTGCACATAGCTCTAGGTTAATGGTTATATATCTCAAGAACGTGCTACAGCAGACCACTAAAGAGATGGTCTGAAATGGCATAATGGACTGATTGTGCACAACTTATCAGGAAAGCAAAGAGAGCACATATTTGTATTGGTGTGGTATTTATGCATGGATATATACAGCTGTGCCTTAATGCCAGCCATCTTCTTCCAATAATAGCTTTTTGGGGTATGTGTCTCTACAGCTCTCCATACTTGATCTTTGTTTCATATTCTGTGCTCTCTCACACACACAAGGAGAAAGGTTTTATAAATTTAAAACTGCACTCAAACATATGCACACAGCATACTTTGCCCTACTAAAAATATACCTTTTACTCTTGCCAATATTTTTTGGCTTTACAAAGTGGTTAGAAATTGCCTTGTGTGGGTGCACCTCATTCTTCTGGATTGAGGCAAACGTGTACTTGGAGTAACTTATCTGTTTACATTTACATTCAAAGATGATTCGTTCTAGAAGGAGTGATCCAGTCCACAATAGCAAACATTCAACCAGTGAAGTAGAAATAGAACTCTCTGCATCAGCTACTGTATTGGCCCGTGGGCAAACTCAGCAGCTATATCAGCAGAATAGCTGCCTGTAGGCAAGGGGGCTTGTATTCCCCCCCGCCTTAGTTCTGTCTCGTTTAGCATTCAGCATCTAAGAATGCAGGAGATGGGTCAAGGACAGCCAATGTGAGCTCAGAGCCACCTGGGGACCTAATCTGGGGTTCCTAACAGACATTCAGTCTGATGCTCTGCCAAAGAGTGCTGTGGGATGCTGGGAAGGTGCCTTGTTAACCAGATAGTGTACACCTTGGAGCAGTTAATGCCCCGCCAGGCAATTAGAGGCTTTGCTTATCAGCTGTTGTTATGCTGTATGATCCTGGGAAGGAGCCCCATCACTGGATGGCTAAGTGGTGATTTAATCCTTTGTAGTAATTAGTAGCATGATGTAGCCTTTTCTACTAATTAATGTTTATTTGAACATGTATCCTATAAAAGAGTTCTCTGGTGTCCAGTGCAGAGTTCAGAACTGGTCACACTCTGTGCAAGACGTGCAGTCTGTTCCATGTTGGGTGCGCCTGAGTGCTGAAAGTTACCCAATAAACACTTTGTCTCCTTTTAAGTAAACCTGTGACTCAGTCTGCCTTCTTCATCTCTCTGGTACCTCGGAAACCTGAATGCCCATTGGCCAAGGCATACAGCTGCAATCAATAACTGCTCCAAACAAAAGATTGCTGGTAAAAGACAATATGCATACTGCTGAAAGAAAATATACAGCTAAGCACACAAAAGTGAGATCCAATGGGGAAAATATTCTTTCATTTGAAATGGCTCTATTTACTGTAATTTCAAGTAGCAAAGCAAGAGCAAGTTCCATATTATTAGTTGGGTAGGCAGTGAGTTATCCTATGGCTAACTAGAGTGGAGTGGTGATCCATTTCTTCCCCATGGCCCTAACAGCCTGGTGCTACATTTAAGCTTTCTAGAGCACATAGGAATATGGTGTATTCAATGTGCTGCACAGTCCCTACAACACTTTGGATGATACAGTCACAGTGAATGACAGCCAGATAAAACCTTGTCCAAATGAAATGTGGATACAACAGCGGACATTAGGACACACCTGTGTTGCTGGACTTTCCCTCTTCCAGACAAGAACAGCACTGTGCAATGGCCATTGATCCACACGTAATTATAAGTAGAAAATGGAGAGAAACTTCCTAGGAACAGGATGACTAGTAACACAAGTCACCCTTCTGCTGAAGTCGACTTAGCTAAGTGAAACTTAAATTGTAGCCCTCAAACTCCATTCAGAGTAGTTCCCATTAAATTTAGCATGTGGCAACTACTGTTGTCAGTCAACGTCACTTAAAGAAAATTCTGTGGCAAATTTGGGGGTTCCTACTCAAGCAAAACTTTAGAGGAATTTCAAAGGAAGCTTAATCTTTTGATAGCACTAAAATATCCCTAGTGCCATCCATTTGTGCCATCCATTTATATTACATATAATGATTATATAATTATTGGAATTAATACATATGTGATCATCATATTCAATCACATCTAACAGACTTGGAGTTATTCACAACAATCATAAAGCTAAAATTATAAAATTACTTATGTATATCATCCAGGTATGTTTTCCTGGGGGTACGCTTCGGGATGCAGACCCATTACTTTTTTTGCAGCCGGTCCCCTGCTCAGGGCCTGTCCCAAAGGGTGGCCAGATCGGGCCCTGTCTGAGGGCCCCTGGAGCCACAGATGCCCCTGAGGGGTCTCTTAATAGGGTGGGGAGGAGTAGCTCTCCTTTTCCACATGGAGAGGGAGCTTCTTCCACCCACCCATCTCTCCTATCTTTTGAGGCTGCGTGGGCTGTGTGCACAGAACTACCATTAACCAAGATTGCGACCAAGGTTTCCTTAAGGGGCTGAAGCCTCTGGCGCCATCTTGATTGAAGGCAGCGATGTGTGCGCAGCTGCAAAAGACAGGACAGACAGAGCCAGTGAACAGGCAGGCGGAAGAAGCTCTCTACCTGTGAGAAACAGGTAGGTGTGTGCGCACACATGCACATATGTGTGAGCATGCACACACACTGGGGCCTGAGGCAAGCTGGTGCCCAAGAGCCCCGGCATGTCTGGAGTCGGCCCTGCCCCTGCTGGAGTCCCTCTATCTGTTTCTACAGCCAATCAAGCAACCACAATTCACAAGTTTAAAAGCTACACTCTTTCCTCTTGCCTTAGGAGAGCTGGAGAATCCAGCAAGGTCAGGAGTCACTACAGCTAATCAGCAGTCAGTATGAATCTCCTTGCAATCTAATTGGCTCCCACTATATAGCTGTGGGGAGGAAGAAACACAAGGAGGAAGAGGGTCAACAGGAGTTAAGAATTTCTCCCTCAGTGGTGCTTTTTGGAGAGTGTCTGGAAGAAAATGGAGGACGTGGAGTGGGGGCGACAAAGGGCTAAGAGACAAGGGCTAGAGGGAGCCCCCAGCTGACAAAGCATCAAGGCGAGATAAGCAGCAGAGCGAAAAGAGGGTAAGTAGCACCAATTTATTTCATTATTTAATTGAATTAAAACAGCTCAGAGTAATAAGTAATAAGGGCAGCCTAGGGTCACCCTGAGCTAGGAGCCAAATCCTGAAAGAACCTATATCTTAGGAGACAGATCCTAGGGGTAGGAAGCCTATAGAAAGCTAGTTTTCAACACCACCCTAGCAGGAAAGCTTCAGGGGACACTGTAAACAAGGCTAAATTCCAGTTGGAGAGAAGAGGAAAAAGGAAACTCCACCAATACATACAGGGAGAGAGTCAGCTCAGTCTTTGCTAAAAAGGGCAGCTTTAGCCTTCCTTAAACACAACCACAAGCTCTGTTTCCCTAGGTTAAAGAAAGGTCAGGCTGTTCTAGGTGGGAAAACAAAAAACAAAAAAGACTCGCCTGGAAGTCGCAGCCCCTTGCTTAGATTAAAAGCAGCCAAAAGCTAGTCTAGTTTGTCCAGGCCAGAGTGCAAGGCACCACTTAAAACTACAGGGGAACTCGCACTGATAAAAGTGGTTGTCAGAAAATAAAATAAAATTAGAGTAAAAGCTAGTTAACCTTTCTTAGTACCACTAGTCAAAGTCCTTAAACAGCCCCCCCTTGCTTAGGAAGGAAGACTGCCTTCCTGCCTTCAAAGCAAGGAAGCCTGAGATAATCCTAAGGAGTTAAGCCCCAGCTGATAGTTGAGCCATCAGCCTCAATTAACACATCATTGGCTGGCAGCAGTAGCTGGGAGGGACCAACCACACATATAAATTAAGAGCACCCTAGCGAGGGAGCCTGCTCCATGAGCTAGAGGGAGCCCCCAGCTGACAACACGTCAAGGCCCCAGCTGACAAAGCATCAAGGAGAGTTAAGCAGCAAAGCAAGTTTGGCAACAGGGCGAGGAGGCCAGGGCCCCCCACTCTGCCCATCTGTTCCCTGACCTCAACTAAACTGCAGTCCCCAACCCATTAATGTAATAAACCTTAAACAAAACTATGCAGGTAAGAAGCCAGCAGGGGTGTGGGGGCTTTCCTGTGTTTTGCACCGCCTGCAGCATGTACGACTATCTGCCTGTTGGACAGAAGTCGTGGGTGTGCTCTCGGTGCAATGAGCTCCTGGCTCTCCGGGAACGACTTCATTTCCTTGAGGCCAAGGTGGCTGACCTGGAAAAGCTGAGAGGCAGAGAGGTGTGTGGAGGAGGCCTTCAGGGACACTATAGCTGTGTCCCACTCCAAGGATGATAGCTCTCCTGCTATCATGGAGAATGATGGTCTCGGGGAAGGAGAGCATCCAGCCGAGGAAGAGGGAAATGATCCCTTAGAAGGGACCCATTCCTTGGGGGATGATCAGCTATCCTCTCGTGCCGAGGATATATCTCCAGGGGGTGGAGGGATCCTTGTAGTGGGTGATTCGATCATTAGGAACATAGACAGTGGGATGTGTGATGGGCGTGTAGACCGCAAGGTGATTTGCCTGCCTAGTGCGAAGGTTGCGGATATCGCCCGTCGTTTAGATAGTTTGGTAGACAGTGCTGGGGAGGAGTCAGTGGTCGTGGTGCACGTTAGCACCAATAACATGGGGAAATGCAGCCGTGAGATCCTGGAAGCAAAATTTAGGTTGCTAGATAGGATGCTGAAAGCCAGGACCTCCAAGGTGGCTTTCTCTGAAATGCTACCGGTTCCACGTGCAGGACCAGCCAGACAGGCACAGCTTTGTAGTCTCAATGCATGGATGAGACAATGGTGTTGGGAGGAGGGGTTTGGGTTTGTTAGGCACTGGGGAACATTTTGGGACAAGCCAGGCCTGTACAAAAGGGATGGGCTCCACTTGAACCAGAATGGAACCAGACTCCTGGCACTTAAAATTAAAAGTTTTTAAACTGACTGAAGGGGGAAACCCGACAGGAGCTGAGGAAGGTCCGGTTCGGAATAAACCTCCCCCCTGGGATAAAGACCAAAGAAATAATGACATTTTAAAAGGAGTAGGTCTAGAAGTAGGCATTGTGAGAGCAGGGGCACAGGATATAAATTCAGAAGAGCAAAATTACCACAGGCCTAACCACAAGTGCCAAAGACACTTGAAGAGAGACACTGCTTACAAGTGCCTGTACGCTAATGCTAGGAGCCTCCGAACCAAGATGGGAGAACTGGAGTGCTTGGTCTTAGAGAAGAGCATTGATATAGTGAGCATAACGCAGACCTGGTGGAATGGAGAAAACCAGTGGGATACGGTTATCCCTGGATATAAACTATATTGGAAGAACAGGGAAGGACGTATTGGTGGCAGTGTCACTCTATACGTGAAAGAAGGCATTGAATCCAGCAAGCTCGAAACCCCAAAAGAGGCGAACTCCTCAACAGAATCGTTGTGGGTGGTGATACCATGCCCCAGGAGGGATTTAATACTGGGAACGATCTATCATCCCCCTGATCAAAATGCTCAGGGAGACCTTGAGATGAGATATGAAATTGAGGAAGCATCCAAACTAGGAAATGTGGTAGTAATGGGTGACTTCAACTACCTGGACATAGACTGGCCACATATGTGTTCCAGTCATGACAAAGAAGGAAAATTTCTAGACGTTCTAAATGACTATGCCCTAGACCAGTTGGTCATGGAACCAACCAGAGGGACAGCAACCCTGGACTTAATTCTCAGTGGGGACCTGGACCTGGTGCGAGATGTAAGTGTTGTCGAACCGATTGGAAGCAGTGACCATAGTGCTATTAAATCAGACATACATGTAAATGGCCAATTGCCAAGAAAATCCAACACTGTCACTTTCGACTTCAAAAGAGGAAACTTCACAAAAATGAGGGGATTGGTAAAAAGAAAGCTGAAAAACAAAGTCCAGAGGGTCACATGACTCAATGCTTGAAAGTTGTTTAAAAACACTATATTAGAAGTTCAACTGGAGTGCATACCGCAGATCAGAAAAGGTACCACCAGGGCCAAGAAGATGCCAGCATGGTTAACGAGCAAAGTCAAGGAAGCTCTTAGAGACAAAAAGTCTTCCTTCAGAAAATGGAAGCCTTGTCCGAATGAAGAAAATAAAAAGGAACACAAACTCTGGCAAAAGAAATGCAAGAAGACAATAAGGGATGCTAAAAAAGAATTTGAGGAGCACATTGCTAAGAACATAAAAACCAACAACAAAAAATTCTATAAATACATTCAAAGCAGGAGACCATCTAGGGAGGCGATTGGACCCTTGGATGATAAGGGAGTCAAAGGTGTACTAAAGAACGATAAGGAGATTGCAGAGAAGCTAAATGAATTCTTTGCATCTGTCTTCACAGTGGAAGATATAGGGCAGATCCCTGAACCTGAACTAACATTTGCAGGAAGGGATTCTGAGGAACTGAGACAAATAGTGGTAACGAGAGAGGAAGTTCTAGGCTTAATGGACAATATAAAAACTGACAAATCACCAGGCCCAGGTGGCATCCACCCAAGAGTTCTCAAAGAACTCAAATGTGAAATTGCTGATCTGCTAACTAAAATATGTAACTTGTCCCTCAGGTCCTCCTCCATGCCTGAGGACTGGAAAGTGGCAAATGTAACGCCAATCTTCAAAAAGGGATCCAGGGGGGATCCCGGAAATTACAGGCCAGTTGCCTTAACTTCTGTCCCTGGAAAACTGGTAGAAAGTAGTATTAAAGCTAGATTAACTAAGCACATAGAAGAACAAGCCTTGCTGAAGCAGAGCCAGCATGGCTTCTGCAAGGGAAAGTCCTGTCTCAGTCCTGTCTTAGAATTCTTTGAGAGTGTCAGCAAGCATATACATAGAGGTGATCCAGTGGACATAGTGTACTTAGACTTTCAAAAAGCGTTTGACAAGGTACCTCACCAAAGGCTTCTGAGGAAGCTTAGCAGTCATGGAATAAGAGGAGAGATCCTCTTGTGGATAAGGAATTGGTTAAGAAGCAGAAAGCAGAGAGTAGGAATAAACGGACAGTTCTCCCAATGGAGGGCTGTAGAAAGTGGAGTCCCTCAAGGATCGGTATTGGGACCTGTACTTTTCAACTTGTTCATTAATGACCTAGAATTAGGAGTGAGCAGTGAAGTGGCCAAGTATGCTGACGATACTAAATTGTTCAGGGTTATTAAAACCAAAAGGGATTGCAAAGAGCTCCAAAAAGACCTCTCCAAACTGAGAGAATGGGAGGGAAAATGGCAAATGCAATTCAACATAAACAAGTGTAAAATTATGTATATTGGAGCAAAAAATCTTAATTTCACATATACGCTCATGGGGTCTGAACTGGCGGTGACCGACCAGGAGAGAGACCTCGGGGTTGTAGTGGACAGCATGATGAAAATGTCGTTCCTATTAGCGGTGTATTTGCCGCCGCCATCATTATAGAGAAGACTCATGAATGCCCGCGATAATTAGTTTAGGAGCCATGTGAGATCGTTCATCCAATTGGGAAGGGTGTTGGAGCAGCGTATAAAAGGCTGCTCCTTCTTTCCCGCTCTTGCCTTTTTCACCTCGCGGCATATGCGGTTGGATCGCGTTTCCCGTGGCTCCTTTGGGGTGTTGAAGAGATCGTTTCTCTTTACTCTAATTCTAATAGCTCGGTCTCCTTGTTTCATTACCGTAATCCTTTTATTGCTTTTTCCCGATCCCCGCCGATCAGCCCGCGCGCCCGTTCGCCCGTCGGCTTCTTGCCGGCTGTTTAATTCCTGTTTGTTGCCTCCGTTGCGTTTTAAGCTTTAGTTTCATTGCTTGTTTTTTAGGTTAGCTTTTAGGAGTTGCAGCTGGCGGATTATTTGTTTCTGTGTTAATTTGGAATTTATTTCTTTCCTCGTGCTTTAGCTTTCATTATTGTTGTTCATCCCCCCCTTCTTCCTCCCTCCCTTTCGTTTTCCTCTGCTTAATTGCAGCTTATGTGTTAGTTTGTTGGTTGATTTTTATTTCATTGTTGTGCATTCCCTATATACATTCATAGTTTTATTCATCATAATTCAATTTTCTGTGTTGCATTTGCTGTAGAATCCTTTTAATTGTTGGTTTTAACTACTTTCTTTGACTACAATTTCTCCCCCTTTTTTTTCCCTTTCTTCACCTCCCATATAGTATAACATAATAGCATTAATTGTTACGTTTAAGTTGTAATAATATATATATATATTAAAAATATAAATATATTTAAATAAAAATTTTATTACTAAATAAAATAATAATAATAGTGCACATATATTTTCAATTGTTAGTCTCACTTTTCTTATTGTATTTTTGTGTGTGCTGATTAATTTGGAGAATTTTAGTGTATTAGAATACTCGTAGTAACTATAAAATTTGTTAATTGTGTACTTGTTTTTTCCTTGTTTTCTCGACAATGCCGCCTAAGAAGGTGCAACAAAAAAAAGGGGTTCGGGTGGTGAAGCAGACCACGAAGCGCCCTCCATCATTGCAGACTCAATCTTCTGATGAAGATGAGGATTTGGGGACCATCCGTGCCTTGGTGGCTAGAGTTGAGGCGTTGGAAAAGGAACGCAAGCATCCTATAGATGTTGAAGCGGGTCCCAGTTCCGGACCTGCAGGTAAGAAATCTGCTAGGTTGGCTTCCAGGATGCCTAAATCTCGTATTCTTGCTGATTTAGTTTCTAGGATCGGTGTGCTGGAAGCTGCTACGCCCATTGAGGAGCCCTCAGTGCACACGCCTCAAGCCGGTTTGCCTGCAGTTCCGCCTACGACTCTCGCCTCGCCTGCAGCAGAGCATCGGCAAGTACAGCTGCCCATTCCTCCAGCGGCGGCCACGTCCACTCCTGGTGCTCCAGGGTTCACCATGCCGCAGGTGGTTGCTTCTCCTGCAGCTTATACAGGTGAGCAACAATCACATCTTCACGATACACAGGCATATGCCTCTCGTGCCCTAGATAGGGATTCCTCAGTTGCAGGTTCTCATGTGCTTAGCGATGCTATGCACTCTGCTGTGTTCATGGGTGGTGTGTTGGTGCCTCAGCATCCACAGCTCCCTTGGCCGGCTGCTGCAGTGTCTCCTTGGCAGCCGTCTTCAGCTTCTTCTCTGGTGCCTGCTCATTTGCCCCTGCCTCAGGGAGTTTACCCACAGGGCGATACATCGCTTCCTCTGGGGGACCATTTATTGTTAGGAACTAAAGGAAACATTTGGCACGGAGAATACATAGATTTGTTTTCTCTCCTGTTTTGTGAAAACGAAACAAAGCCTAAGGAAGGTTAAGAGGGTAAGGAGCATGAGGCTGCTATCAAACGTAGGGTTGATCGAGTCTGGCCTAATTGGTTGAACGCCTATACTATTTATATGGGCATTATGACTCAGGCTTACCCGACTAGGGCCTTGTCCATGATAAAATATCAGGACATTGTGTATCGTGCCTTCAGAGAATTCTCTGGCACCGCTTGGTTGCGGTATGATGTGAATTTCAGGCAAAGAGCGGCATTGGATCCCACCCTTCGTTGGGATGTTGAGCATGCTGGTCTTTGGCTGCGATCTATGACCCCCGCCAGGCCGACTTTGGGAGATAGAGCTGATAGTGGGCATTTACTAGCACGGGCGCAGACTTCCGCCTCTGGCTCCAGCCAAGGCGGGCGTTGGGTTCAATCCCAGCAGGTCTGTTGGACATTTAATAGCTGTGGTAGATGCCTTAGATGCCCCTGCAGGTTCAGGCACGCTTGTGCACTGTGCGGTGGCAGCCACACTAGTTCCTCATGCCAGAAGGCACGTATGGCTCGACAGGGCACAGGGGAGCATCAACAGCCCAAATGCGGTTCTGGCAACAGCGGCGGTACGTCGCAAGGCCAGTAGCCCGGTCAAGCTGGCTCCTTTGGATAAGTTGTTGGAGAGTTATCCTAATAAGCAAGCTGCTAGTTTCATACTTCAGGGTTTCACGGTTGGTTTTCGCATCCCCTTCGTGGGTCCTAGGATTGCTACATCAGTAGTCAATCAGCCATCTCTTAGTAATTTGGTGCCTGTTGTGTTGGCTAAGCTCAATAAGGAGATAATTGCCGACCGTATCTCAGGCCCCTTTCCCTATCCGCCTTTGGAAAATTTGCGGATTTCCCCGTTATTTATAGTGCCTAAGAAGCTGGTTGGTGAATACCGGCTTATTCATAATTTATCATATCCAAAAGGTGCCTCTGTTAATGATGGCATTTCATCGTTACATGCATCAGTTAAATATACTTCTTTTGATGAGGCAGTGAGAGTAGTTAGGAGGGCCGGTAGGGGTGCTTTAATGGCGAAGTGTGATATAAAATCTGCTTTTCGCCTCCTACCAGTACATCCTGATGATGTCGATTTACTTGGTTTTAAATTTCAAGGACAGTTCTACGTAGATAGGGCTATGCCAATGGGTTGTTCCGTGTCTTGTGCTGCTTTTGAAGCATTCAGCACGTTTCTTGAATGGGCATTGCGTAGCAAAGCCTCGTCTTCCTTCTCTGCTCATTATCTCGATGATTTTTTATTTGTTGGGCCGGCTGGCTCTTCTCAATGCCTCCATTTGATTAATTCTTTTACCTCTTTAACTGAGGAACTTGGGGTCCCATTAGCTCCTGAAAAGTCAGAGGGCCCTTCTACTTCCCTTATTTTCTTAGGGATCCAGTTAGACACGGTAACTCAGTCTTCATGTTTGCCGCTGGATAAGTTGGTTGTCCTGCGCCAGCTGCTTCGATCCATTCTTGGGTTGAAAAAACTCACATTGGCTCGTTTACAGGAGCTTGTGGGTCATTTAGTTTTTGCTTCCAAAGTTATTTCCCCCGGTCGTGCATTCCTCAGGCGTTTATGTGACGCCATGAAGGGTGTTCACTCTCGTTTTCATTTCATTAGGATCACAGCAGGAATGAGAGCGGATATGCACATGTGGCTTGACTTCCTGATGGATTTCAACGGCCTTTCTTTTTGGCGGGAGGACTTATTATTGGAAGCAGAATTGCAGGTGCATTCTGATGCTGCTGGCGGCAAAGGTTTCGGAGTAATATTTAGATCCCAGTGGTGCGCTGAGCAGTGGTCTGCCAGTTGGCGGGCTAACGGAACTACTTCCGATTTGACATTTTTGGAATTTTTTCCAATAGTAGTTGCAGTTCATATCTGGCCATTGGAATTTCAGAATCGCACAGTGTGCTTCTGGTGTGATAATTGGTCCACTGTTTGTGTTAGTAATGCCCAAACTTCTAGGTCTCCTCTTGTTATGCGCTTAGTGCGGGCCTTTGTATTGCAATGTTTGCGCTTTAATATTTTATTCCTGGCCAGGCATGTTCCAGGTTTACTAAATTCCGTTGCTGATGCCCTTTCCCGATTACAGATGGCGCGTTTTCGGGAGCTTGCACCTGGAGCGGTACTGGATCCTGTACCAATCCCACCTTTCCTGTGGAAACTTGGCAACTAGAAGTTGGGGTTGCGATTGCCGCTGCTCTTGCTCCCAGTACTCAAAATGCGTATGAGCGTTCATTCACTAAGTTCCAGACTTTTCGCATCAGCAAGGAGTTGCCTTTGGCGTGGCCTATTCCAGTGGATCATCTATTGCAATTTATGATATTTCTAAAAGGGCAAAATAATTCTGTTTCCACTATTGCCGGTCACCTCTCGGCGCTGGCCTTTATCTCTAAGCCACGGAGGCTGCCGGATCATTCTGTAGATTTTAGGGTCAGAAAGGTCCTTGAGGGTTGGTCGCGTTCCGCTCCCAGGGCCGCTGACCGGAGGAGGCCAATCACGTCCGATGTCCTTCTCCAGATCCTGGCATTGTTTAATTCATTATGCTCATCTCAGTATGAGTCGCACCTGTTCGCCGCAGTAACTCTGACGATGTTTTATGGTGCTTTTCGCCCTAGCGAAGTATTGGCCCCCTCTAAGCGCGATGTGACCTATCGAGCCTTATGCTTTGGCGATTGCATATTAGGTGCTGATATAGTTAGGTTTTCCCTGCGTGTCTCTAAGACCGATCAAAAAGGCCATGGCAGTATTGTGTTTTTACACAGTTGCCCGGTCTCAGAATTGTGCCCTGTGGCTGCAATGCAGCAATTCCTGTCTCTACGGCCAGCGGGCCAGCGTTATCTGTTCATACATGCTGATGGTTCTGCCCTGACTCAATTTCAATTTTGGGCCGTTGTTCGGCAGGCCTTGTTGGCCAGTGGTCGCGATGCTGGAGTCTATGGGCTGCATTCCTTCCGTATTGGTGCAGCTACGGCCGCGGCCCTCGTGGGCATGAGCGTTAGCGATATACAGGCGATTGGAAGATGGCGTTCCGATGCATTTAAATCTTATGTAAGGTTTTAATAATTGGATTTTGTTTTTGTTTTTGTTTTCTTAGGTTTGCTAAGCCTCCCAATTCCTGTGAGGATCGTCTTGTGTGGCCACTCAATTTTGTTTTGGGCACATCGGCGGGCATCTTCGTCAGCTTCTGGGACTCAACTGCAGCTTTCTGCCACAGCTACAGTTCATTGGGTAGCCCGGAGGGGCATGTTATGGGACGAGTTTTTACCTTCTATGTGTCAGATTATGTCTTCGGCTGATCGGCCACATATATTGTTGATTCATTTGGGGGAAAATGATCTGGTGCAGCGTCCAGGAATGGATTTGCTGCTCAAGGTCACGCGTGATCTTACGTGGCTTATTAGTTCATATCCCCACCTAATAATTGTTTGGTCAGATGTGTTACTTAGAAGGGTGTGGTGGGGTGCTTTTCATCCCAATAGGATCGATAGATCTAGGAAATGGGTTAATAGGAAGATCAAGGCATTGGTCCTGTCGCTTGGTGGGGCATTCATTCCTCATAATGGGATTAAGTTCCATGCCCCATATTTGTTCCGGGGTGATGGGGTTCATCTTTCTGAGCAGGGGTGTGATTTGTTTTTGGAGGATCTTATGAAGGGTTTACGGGATTTGTTATCTTCATTGGGTTGAGGGGAACAAGCTTCAGCTGATCCCCTCTTGTGGCATAGAATTCGGGCAGGTGAGGTATATGGGGATTATATTTAGGCGGTTAAGGCATCCTGAAAAGGGGGCACTCCCCAGGGAACCATCAGGGCTTCATGCCTGGTGGGGATCTGGATGGTGTCCTTGTGGGACTGGCTTGCGCATCATGGTGAACGCCTGTACGGCGGGGCCATGGTGTGGAGGTTGGAACCATGCACCTGGCTCCAAGAGCAAGGAGGGAGCAGTCCACCCACATCTTTGACTCTGGAGTTAAGTAATTTTGAGAATCGATGCCTTTAGAAGGTGGGAGTGGAGTCCCACGTAGTTAGGTTTAGCCTCACCTGCCCGAAGTTATTATATTTGAATGATTGGCTGTCTTGCTTTCGATTTAGTATGTTATATTTAATAAATATAACATTATTCCAATCTTGTGTCACGAGTCTTCTTTGTGTGGTGGCAATGTCGACCCAGTGTGCGGCAGCTGTGAAAAAGGCAAATTCCATGCTAGGGATAATTAGGAAAGGTATTGAAAATAAAACAGCCGATATCATAATGCCATTGTATAAATCTATGGTGCGGCCGCATTTGGAATACTGTGTACAGTTCTGGTCACCTCATCTCAAAAAGGATATTATAGAGTTGGAAAAGGTTCAGAAGAGGGCAACCAGAATGATCAAGGGGATGGAGCGACTCCCTTACGAGGAAAGGTTGCAGCATTTGGGGCTTTTTAGTTTAGAGAAAAGGCGGGTCAGAGGAGACATGATAGAAGTGTATAAAATTATGCATGGCATTGAGAAAGTGGATAGAGAAAAGTTCTTCTCCCTCTCTCATAATACTAGAACTCGTGGACATTCAAAGAAGCTGAATGTTGGAAGATTCAGGACAGACAAAAGGAAGTACTTCTTTACTCAGCGCATAGTTAAACTATGGAATTTGCTCCCACAAGATGCAGTAATGGTCACCAGCTTGGATGGCTTTTAGACAAATTCATGGAGGACAGGGCTACCAATGGCTACTAGCCGTGATGGCTGTGCTGTGCCACCCTAGTCAGAGGCAGCATGCTTCTGGAAACCAGTTGCCGGAAACCTCAGGAGGGGAGAGTGTTCTTGCACTCGGGTCCTGCTTGCAGGCTTCCCCCAGGCACCTGGTTGGCCACTGTGAGAACAGGATGCTGGACTAGATGGGCCACTGGCCTGATCCAGCAGGCTCTTCTTATGTTCTTAAAAGTGTGGATATTTTACAGACATCAACTCCTTCTCACAGCTGATTTACAAAAATAAGGTTTCTTCCCTTTGTGGAATACAGGCAGCCTCATTCTTCTCAGTCCTTTGCTCTTTCTGTCTTCTCCCCATTCCATGAGGCTCTCTCTCCCCCCTTCACTTTCTCACAGCCAATCTGCAAAAAGCACAATCAAACAAAAAGAACTGCTTAACAAGCAAGTCCCCTTGTATTTTACAGGCAGCCTTCCTTCTCCCTTTCTTCAGTCTTCCTTTGCCCCCTTATTTGTGAGGAAATGCCACCTCACCCCCCTCTCCACCCCCTCTTCTTAGCCCTCTTTCTCCATTTGGCTGCAGTGAGTCTGTACATGGAGAAATAAATCCTTGTCACACAATGCCCCTTGTATTTTATAGGCATCACGTATAAGAGAGAAGTCATTCTCTCAGCTGATATGCAAAATGCAGGGGGAAGAAACCTGCTTTTTGCAGATCAGCTGTGAGAGGTACCTTCCTTGCAGGCAGCAATTCTTGTAAAATACCACCTTCTTTGTCCCCACCCCCCATGGGGAAGGGAGAAACAACCACTTTACTAGCTCTGTGTTTTTGGTAGTGCCGAGCACAGGGCTAGTCATGCCCCATTTACAGAGATTTCCAAGTACCTGATTGCCAGCAGGATGCTGTGGCTTGGGGACCCCCTGCAAGGGGTTTTGATAAGTGGGTTGAATAATAATGCCACATGATTGACAGGTGAGTGCCTCCAGTGACCTGTCAAATAAGCTGTGAGGCCGATCCTGATGACTCATGAAGGGACCCTGGAGGTTCTAGCATAGTTATACTGATAAAGTCGAGTCTGTACTCTGATGAGAGATGATGCTATATTGATCAGGATGAGATTGAGGATAAAATAAAGGTTCTTTATTTAACCATTCTGAAGACAGTAAAACATCTGAGATTGTTCTGTGCTAACCCTCACCAAGCACTTACAACACTAACTAGCTAGCTAGCTAACTAATTGAACCAGTCTAGCTCCTCCTAGGGTATATAACACTCTCTAGAGAAAGTTACCTCTTTCTTCATTGTGAATCTAACTGAAAAACAGATTTCACTACAGTTGATAAGCCCTGGGATGTTTCCTGGTGGGAGTTATTTGTAGAATCAATGATGTTCCTGCACACCTGTTTTTTATGAGGTCCATAGGATGTTCTTGTTATCATCAAAATGCCAACCCATAGTTTTTAAATATTTAGGGTTGTATTCAATGAAGAACATTCCATTAGCCCAAGGACTTCCACCTGTGTAGCAGGGCATCCTCTCTGCTCCTTGCAGACACCCTCACCCAAAATCTGTTCTGGCAATTTTACCGAACCTCCCAGAGCTTATGGGAGGGCATGCAGAGAGACAAGAGGCACAGGAAGTCCCATTGCACAAGTAGAAGTCTTTGCACTAATGGAAAGATATTGTTGGATGCTACCCTTAATCTGGATTTACCCTGACTGTGGGAAATATGATAAATAAAAATAATCTGATGAACATAAGTAGTCACTTATAAGTAGGCACAAGTTTGAGGGTAGGTAGTTTGTCGTGTGTGGGGGGACATTTTGATGGGTGGCCTGTTTCACTTGAGCACAACTTAGCCATTTTGTTTCTGGTGGCCCACACTACCAAACAAAAGACAGCTATGTCTTCTAATTGTCACATGCTGAAGGAACATCCAGTTCAGAGGAGCTTTTCTCTCAAGGTCTCTACCCTCAGCAGTGGCAGGGCATGACCTCAGAGATTGCAACTGCAGTACGTGTGCTGGGATTAAAACAAGCAATTAAATGCAATATGGAAGTCTTGCACAAGAGCTGTTTATCACTCTTTCACAAGCCTTAAGCAAGTCAGGTAAATATCACTCTTGTTCAAGATCTCAGTATTAAAAATAAGATTAAAGAAAATTTCACATGGATATTGCCCCTCCCCCTGAAAATTCCCAACCCTCCATTTTACCCATTGTGAAAGAAGCTAAAAAAGGCTAGTAACATTTTCCTAAGTTTACTTGTGCACTTCCTGGGGGTTTGTTTTTTAAAAAGCATGTGTGCACAGATACAGAAACACCTGTGTGCATGTCCAAAATGGAAAAAGGTAGTAGAATGTGTGTGTGTGTGTGTGTGTGTGTGTAGTAACTGAAGGGAGTGACCAAAACAATACAGATACAGGAGGCAGCAGAAGAAGCCAATGTGGCTTCACAAATAGATTTGAGATGACCTGAAAACAACAGAGGACACATATAGGAAGTAGAAGGAAGGCCAGGCCACAAAGGAAGAGTACAGACAGGTAGCATGGAATTGCAGGGATGGCGTCAAGAAGGCTAAAGCTGAGAATTAGCAGAGGTTAGCGAGGGATGCTAAAAGCAACAAAAAAGCTTTCTTCAGGTACATCCATAGTAAAAGACAGACAAAAGAAATGGTGGTACAGCTACTCAATGAAAATGGCAAAATGATAACAGATGACAAAGAAAAGGCAGAAGTGCTCAATTCCTACTTTGACTCAGACTTCTCCCAAAAGAGAGTCTTTGACCCTCCTGGCAAACGTGAAGTTGCAAAGGCAGGGTTGCAGCTTGAGATTGATAGACAAATGGTCAAGGAATACCTAATCGCTATGAATGAGTTCAAATCGGCAGGGCCTGATGAACTGCATCCAAGATTATTGAAGGAACTGGCTGAAGAACTCTCAGAACTACTGTTTATTGTCTTTGCAAAATCATGGAAGATGGATGAAGTACTGGATGACTGGAGGAGGGCTAATGTCCCTACCTTCGGAAAGGGCAAAAAGGAAAAACCTGGGAACTACAGACCAGTCAGCTTGACATAGATCCCTGAGAATATTCTGGAGCAGATTATAAAACTGTCAATCTGCAAGCACCTTGAAAACAATGCAGTGATTACTAGAAGCCAATATGGATTTATCAAGAACAAATCCTGCAAGACTAACCTTATTTCATTTTTGATTGGGTAACCTCCTTGGTAGGCTGTGGGAATGCTGTGAACAATATATCTCAGCTTTAGCAAAGTTTTTGACAAAGTGCCCCATGATATTCTAATTAGCAAGCTAGTTAAATGTGGGCTGCACAGAACAACTAATAGGTGGATCTACAGTTGGCCACAGAATCATATCAAAGAATGCTTATCAATGGTTCCTTCTCAAACTAGGGGGAGGTAATAAGTTTGGTGCCACAGGGCTTGGTCCTGGACCCAGTGCTCTTCAACATTTTTATTAATGACTTGGAGGACGAGGTGCAGGGAATGCTTATCAAATTTGCAGATGACACAAAATTGGGAGGGATAGCTAATACCCTGGAAGATAGAAACAAAATTCAAAGTGATCTTGATAGGCTGGAGCACTGGACTGAAAACAACAGAATGAAATTAAACAGGGATAAGTGCAATGTTCTACACCTAGGAAAAAGAAACCATGTGGACAGTTATAAAATGGAGGATAAAAGGTAAAGGTGTCCCCGCACTTATAGTGCGAGTCGTTTCCAACTCTTAGGGTGACGTCTTGCGACGTTTACTAGGCAGACCGTATATATGGGGTGGGATTGCCAGTTCCTTCCCTGGCCTTTCTTTACCCCCCAGCATATGCCGGGTACTCATTTTACCGATCATGGATGGATGGAAGGCTGAGTGGACCTCGACCCCTTTTACCGGAGATTCGACTTCCTCCTTCCGTTGGAATCAAACTCCAGCCATGAGCAGAGCTTCGGCTGCATTACTGCCGCTTACCACTCTGCGCCACGGAGGATACTCGGCTCAAAAATTTTAAATGTGAGAAACATCTTGGAATTGTTGATCACAAGCTGAATATGAGCCAACAGTGTGATGTGGCTGCAAAAAAGGCAAATGCTATTATAGGCTGAATTAACAGAAGTATAGTTTCCAAATTGTGTGAAGGGCTAGCTCCCCTGTATTCGGTACTGGTTAGGCCTCATCTTGAGTACTGCGTCCAGTTCTGGACACCGGACTTTAAGAAGGATGCAGACAAACTAGAACCAGTTCAGAGGACGGCAAGAAGGTTGATCAGGGGACTAGAAACAAAGCCTTATGAGGAGAAACTGAAAGAACTGGGCATGTTTAGCCTGAAGAATAGAAGACTAAGGGGAGCTTTGAGAGCACTCTTCAAGTACATGAAAGGTTGTCACATAGAGGAGGGCCGGAATCTCTTCTCGATCGTCCCAGAGTGCAGGACACGGAATAATTGGCTCAAGTTACAGGAAGTCAGATTTTGACTGAACATCAGGAAAAACCTCCTAACTGTTAGAGTGGTATGATAATGGAACCAATTGCCTAGGGAGGTGGTGGGCCCTCCAACACTGGAGGCATTCAAGACGCAGCTGCACAGCCACTTGTCAGGTATGCTTTAAGTTAGATTCCTGAATTGAGCAGGGGGTTGGACTCAATGGCCTTATAAGCCTCTTCCAACTCTGCTATTCTATGATTCTACATTCCATCCTTACTGGTATGGATGGCAAGCAACAGAAGAACATGATTGGAAGCTGATGAGCCAAATGTGCACATAGAAAAATGAGATGTTTATTACCTGTTTGCAATATATATTTAATAAAATTTAATTTTATTTATTATTTAATAAAAATAAATATTAATAACAATATTAGGCACTCTTCCAGAAACATCCTTTCACAACTTAACTTGTTAGACAGTAGCCTAAAGCCTTTTTCGGAATGTCTCCTCCACACATGCAGCCTTGTCTCTGATGACTATGCATTGAGGACAGCCTATGCATGTGCAGCTATATGGATGTATGTCAGGAATTCTGCACACTCCTACATGCAGCTACAGACATTAAGGTTCCCTCAGCATACATATGGAAGGAACCTTCTGATAAGGGCTTAAGACTAAAGGTAAAATCACCCAACCTAAGATCTACTTTACAGGGTGAAATGATATAGCCACCATTGCATTAGATCACATTTTGCTCTCTATCTTGAGGCTGAAAACCCACAATAATGTTCCCTAGAATGTGTTTATGTACCACCAGGTCTACCAGATTATCTGGATTTTTAGTTTGGCTTGAAGAAAAGCACTATAGTTTAGCAGATTTATGGATAGTAACATCTCACCTGTGTCCTTTTGCTTAGCCAGATAGTAAAAGTAATGATGGCCATTAATGCACAATCCATGCCAAGTACATAGGTGTTAACTGACATTCAGCAGGAAACTAGATAATGGCCCCTTTTTGGAGGCAATAAAATGAAGTGATTAACATTATTGATTTTTAATTCAGGTTGCTTATTGTCATATCCTAAGCTGTTTCCAATAATACCATGTATAACAAAGAAAAGGAACTATAAGAAACATACTGAGAGGAGGGCATTATGTTTTAATCCTGTGCAGACACAAACAGCCAGTGTGATTGTCTCAGAATTGTCATAAAGAGCTGAAAAACACTAAAACAGTCAATGAACAACATTCAGAAACAAAAAAGCCTGAACATTAAATTCTTCTTTTATTGTACTCTGTGATCTTCTCAGTCAGCATTTTGGAAGACTGGGCAACACTTAAAAAAGAAAAAAAAACTATCCAAGGCTAACGGCTTTCATAATGACAGTGAACCAATGGAATTTTTATCTCAGAAGATGGTAAATGCTGCTTTAGAAGGACAGCAGAGAGAGAAACTATTTCGCTGATCAGGAACAGGCAATAGGAACCGCAATCAATGTGACTGGGGAAATGTAGCTAATATTTTTACAATGTGACTGATGCCTTAAGACTGAATACTGCCAACAATAAACACAAGATTCCTTATCCCATCTTTCTTGCCAATGCGCAAAGCAGCAAGGGAGTGGATTTGCAAAGGAGATGTAGCAGGTATGAAAGGAGGTGCTTAATTCTTCCCCACCCCCACTGCTTTTCCTCTGCAATCACTTACTCTGTTTCTTCCAGCCAGGAGTTCCAACAGGCACATATTTCCCCAAAGTGCCACCTGAATACCAATTACAGAAGCTCTACACCTCTTGAAGCACCTGGAAAAAAACTTTAGCACAAAGTAGGAGGCGAAGATGCTGCCACCTCTGCTGGTTTATTTTTTGCTTTGTAATCCGCTGTACCACAAAACTTCAGAACTTTCTCCTGCCCCTCCCCAAGGCCTCCACATTTCTCCTTCCCTCCCAATTTGCCAGAAATCTTTCCAGCAAAACCTTCAGACCAGAGCTGCGGCAAGCAGACCTTTGGGAATCCCTTTGTTACTCTACACTGAGGATGCTGTACTGCTTTCACAATCCCTGGTTGCACTTAAAAGGCACTTGACTAAATTCTCAAGCTGCTGCAAGACAGAATGGCTGACAATCAACTGTGATAAAAGTAAGGTGGTGTTTGTTACAAAGGAACATAAGAAATATAAATGAGCCCTGGATGAGCATCAATAGAACAAGCCAAAAACGTTAAATACCTGGGAGTTACTTTTCATTCTCTTCTGTCCTGGTCACTTCACATTCAAAGTCAAATATGGGGTGCACTGAACATTCTAGCTGCAATATTGAGGTTCTACCATACTAAAGGAGGACAACAAATACGTTCCACACTGAAAGTGTAAAAGTCAAAACAAGTGCCGAATTATCTATGAAGCCCAACTTTGGATATTGGGGATTAATGAATTCTTAGAGACAACACACACCACTGTTTTGGGAAAGATCTTTTGTGTACCAAGATGTGTCTCCAATGTAGTCAAACAACGTGAAGCAGGCATCAGGAATCTGATATTTGCCTCTAAAAAATGTAGTTCTACCCACCAAAAGTACAAGAAAAGAACAACTAAGTGATGAGACAATTTTCTAATGTCTTTAGGTCCAGTTCTTCATATCCTGAGACATCAGCTTTTGAAACATAGTGGGCCATAATTTCATAGTACTTCCTTATACAGTAGAGCCCCACTCATATGGCGGGTTAGGTTCCAGACCCCTGCCGAAGAGCGAAAATTGCTGAAAAGTGGAACACCGACAATCAAATGGTGCCCGACACCCCAAAATTGCCAAAAAAGCGGAACAAGTGCCATATGAATGGAGACCTACTGTAATTGAAAACTGCCGTATTAGCAGAACGCCGAGAACCTACTGTACCAGTAGGCTATCCTTATTAACAACAACAATCAAGATTCTACAACCACATAGATGACAGAGAGTTTTGTCTTGGGATCATGGGGTTGTATTCGGCATAGTGCCAAGGTGCACTTTAAATCAGCACAAGGATTTCTCCTTACACAACAGAATGATCTCTCCCTCTCCTCCCTCTGCATGCATTCTAATTTGTTCTGGGAGTTGCCCCAACCCTCTGGAGCAGATTCGGGGATGGTGCGTGGGGGTGCAAGGGAGAAGAGGGGGGAAAGTCCCATTGCACAAATTAGGGATGTGCAAATTCAGATCTGATACTGAGTTTTTCATTAATGTGCTTATTCACTATTGTTGCTCATTGGATTTTCATATAATAATTTTCTGCAGCTATTTTCAGAAATGATTTTTTTAAAGCTGCATCTAAAATATTGATTTTAATATCAATATTTTATCACTATTTCCTTACATTTATGGACTTTCCTTTCAAAATATCAATATTTCCTTTCAAAATATCAACATCAATATTAATATTTTTTCAGAGGGGATAAAAAACAGATTGGTAAAAGAAGCAGCTTGTGGACAAATAACAAACTCAAATCGATACCAACCTGTCAGGTCGATGGAATGCTTTTGAACCACCACCGGCAATGGATCCCATCCCTAGCACAAATGGAAGTCATTCCACTCATGCAGTTATTTAGTTGAACACTGACCACGTTGGCTAGATCAATGGAAATGTCAACCCAACGTGCAGCAGCTGTGAGCTCTATCATTAGGAAAGGGATTATACACAAAACTGCCAATAGTGCAATGCCTTGATACAAATCTATGATGTGACCATGCTTGGAATACTATATACAGCTCTGGTTGCCACATGACAGGAAGGATACAGAAGACCTGGAATAGGTGCAGATGAGGGCAACTAAAAAAGATGAGGCCACTTTGTTTAGGCAAAAAGGCAAGGAAGGGGAGACATGATAGAGTCGTATCAAATTAGTGTGGAGAAAGTGGATGGAGAAAATGTCCCTCATTGGGGTCATCCAATGAAGCTGAATAAGAACATAAGAACATAAGAACATAAGAACATAAGAAGAGCCTGCTGGATCAGGCCAGTGGCCCATCTAGTCCAGCATCCTGTTCTCACAGTGGCCAACCTTTTCCAACTCTATAATATCCTTTTTGAGATGAGGCGACCAGAACTGTACACAGTATTCCAAATGCGGCCACACCATAGATGTATACAACGGCATGATGATATCGGCTGTTTTATTTTCAATACCTTTCCTAATTATCGCTAGCATGGAATTTGCCTTTTTCACAGCTGCCGCACACTGGGTCGACATTTTTATCGTGCTGTCCACTACAACCCCGAGGTCTCTCTCCTGGTCGGTCACCGCCAGTTCAGACTCCATGAGCATATATGTGAAATTCAGATTTTTTGCTCCAATATGCATAATTTTACACTTGTTTATATTGAATTGCATTTGCCATTTTTCCGCCCATTCACTCAGTTTGGAGAGGTCTTTTTGGAGCGCTTCGCAATCCCTTTTGGTTTTAACAACCCTGAACAATTTAGTGTCATCAGCAAACTTGGCCACTTCACTGCTCACTCCTAATTCTAGGTCATTAATGAACAAGTTGAAAAGTCAGGTCCCAATACCGATCCTTGAGGGACTCCACTTTCTACAGCCCTCCATTGGGAGAACTGTCCGTTTATTCCTACTCTCTGCTTTCTGCTTCTTAACCAATTTCTTATCCACAAGAGGACCTCTCCTCTTATTCCATGACTGCTAAGCTTCCTCAGAAGCCTTTGGTGAGGTACCTTGTCAAACGCTTTTTGAAAGTCTAAGTACACTATGTCCACTGGATCACCTCTATCTATATGCTTGTTGACACTCTCAAAGAATTCTAATAGGTTACTGACACAGGACTTTCCCTTGCAGAAGCCATGCTGGCTCTGCTTCAGCAAGGCTTGTTCTTCTATGTGCTTAGTTAATCTAGCTTTAATAATACTTTCTACCAGTTTTCCAGGGACAGAAGTTAAGCTAACTGGCCTGTAATTTCCGGGATCCCCTCTGGATCCCTTTTTGAAGATTGGCGTTACATTTGCCACTTTCCAGTCCTCAGGCACGGAGGAGGACCCGAGGGACAAGTTACATATTTTAGTTAGCAGATCAGCAATTTCACATTTGAGTTCTTTGAGAACTCTCAGGTGGATGCCATCCGGGCCCGGTGATTTGTCAGTTTTTATATTGTCCATTAAGCTTAGAACTTCCTCTCTCGTTACCACTATTTGTCTCAGTTCCTCAGAATCCCTTCCTGCAAATGTTAGTTCAGGTTCAGGGATCTGCCCTATATCTTCCACTGTGAAGACAGATGCAAAGAATTCATTTAGCTTCTCTGCAATCTCCTTATCGTTCTTTAGTACACCTTTGACTCCCTTATCATCCAAGGGTCCAATTGTCTCCCTAGATAGTCTCCTGCTTTGAATGTATTTATAGAATTGTTTGTTGTTGGTTTTTATGTTCTTAGCAATGTGGTGGGGAATTAAGGACAGACAAAAGAAGTACTTCACTCAGCACATAGTTAAACCATGGGATTTGCTTCCCCAAAGTGTGGTGAAGTCCACCAATTTATACAGCTTTAAAATGGATTAGACTCAATGTGTCATAGAGAATAAGTCTGTCAACGGCTACTAGTCATGACAGCAATATACTACCTCTAGGATCAGAGTCACCTTAACTTTGAATGCCAGTTTCTGGGGAACACCAGTGAGGAATGGCCATTGGCTTTATGTGCTGCTTGTGGACTTCCTATATCCATCTTGTCCACTCTGGGCAACAGGATGCTGGAGAAGATAGACCTGTACCTGATCTGGCAGGGCTCTTCGTATGGACAAGATGACGCTGTTTTCAGTTTTTTATCTTTTATTTTTATCTTTTAAGTTCTTTTATTCTCACTTTCTCATATGCGTATGCACATATATACATGCATGTATGTTTGTATGTGTATGCATAATGCATTTTATGTATGTATGTGCATAATGCATTTTCTGGATTTTAATAGTATTTAATGCATTTTAATTTACTGTAATGTTTTGTGTTTTTATTGTGTATTTTATTATATATGTATGCGATTTTATTGTAGCAGCCCTGAGTGCCCTATTGTAGGGTAGACGGGTGGGATAGAAATATTTTAAATAAAATAAATAATAAATGTTAACCTTCTGTTGGGGCTATCCTTCATCTGATGTCAGGGAAATGAATATTTAGGGGTAGCCTATTCCACCACCATCTATACACAGAGAAACATAGACATTATTAAAGACAAAAAGAATTGTAGGGAAAATTAAATGTTCCTGACTCAAAGTGAGTTAGGTTGCCCATTTAAATTAAGTCAATAGCTATGATCTTCTGTAAGTGGGCTCTGTCTGCACTACAGTACTGTTTGCCTTTGTCATTAGAGAGGGAGGAAATCTGTGACTACAAAACTGAGTTAACCCCATATACAAATACCACAAAAGATACTCCGGAGTACCAATCCAGCATTGGTAGCATTTGGCATCTGAGAGAAAGAGAGAGAAAGAGAGAGGGAGGCAGGTAGAAGAAGAGAAATTCTGGTGCAGCTAACTAATCCCAAATGCACAGCACAATACATCTCCTAATGAGCAAGTAAAAAGCCTGCAGAAGTTAAAGCAATTCATTGTGTTAGTATAGTCCAGTCATGCCAGCTTAACTTTAAATGCTGGTAGGATGCACACCTTAACATGATGAGGGGGTTTGAGAGTGTTGAAGAAGCTGAGAGCAATGCCATCAGGAGTCTAGACCAAGAGGCTAGACTCCTAGCAGGGGCACTCAAGGCAGAATGGTCAAAGCTGAAACACCAGACTAAGAGGCATCCAAACTCAGAGGAAGTCAATGGTAAACCACCTCTGAATATCTCTTACCACAAAAACCCTATGAACAGTGTATCCAAAATGCAACACGAGAGAGTGCTGGAAGATGAGACCCCCAGGTCAGGAGGCACTCACCGAGCTACTGGGGAAGAAAAAGGACAAGTACGAGTAGTGCTGTGACTAATGACGCAGCTGGGTCAAAGCCGAAAGGAAGCCCAGAGGCTGATGCGCACAGATGCGAAAGGAGAGTCTGGAGCTGTACGATGCAAACAGTAGGAACATGGAATGTGAGAAGCATGAACCAGTGAAAGTCAGAAATTGTCAAGTAAGAAATGAAATGTATCAACATTACAATACTCGGCATGAGTGAATTAAAATGGACGGGAATGGGACATATTCAATCAGGCAACTACAAAATATTTTATGCAGGAAATGAGAAATCAAGAAGAAACGGGGTTGCTTTAATAGAGAGAAGTGATGTAGCAAGAGCAATTAGGAGCTACAATGCAAGGTCTGAGCGAGTTATATCAATGAGATTAAACGGGAACCCTATTAACATAACCATAATCCAAGTCTATGCTCCAACGGCAAACAAAGAAGAAGAAGAATTGGAGAGATTTTATGCAGAAGTACAGAAGGAAATTAATCACACACCAAAACAAACTGTGCTGATAATCATGGAGGACTGAAATGCAAAAATAGGGAACAGAGAAGAACTAGGAATTATGGGGAAATGGGGCCTAGGAGACAGAAATGAAGCAGGAGAAAGACTTATTGAATTCTCAATCAATCAATCAAGTTTATTTGTGGTCAAAGACCCGAAATACAATATACAGTTGACTTTACTCATAATAGAAAACCAAGAATAAAAAATATATATTTACAATAGCCTGGTTGACTAGGAGGGACGGGGGATCTTCCTTCAAATCCGTTGGGCAGTAAAAATAAACTTTGCGACAGATAAGGTTATTCATTTGTACTTGCTGTCCAGAAGATATTGCAATAAAACTATCCTGGACCTGCCAGGAAGCTTTATTAAAATAGGATTTAAGTATCTGGAACGTGCCATGCGATAATAAGGGCAAAGAAAAAGGACATGAGACAAGGAAATGTCTATGCTATTACAGGGACAAAAACGGAGATCAAAGGGGGTACCCTGATATCAACCCACAATGAGCGAGGAAAAAATACAGTTAAACCGCGCCCTAGAGAAGGCGTGGCGGAATTTAGGTGTAGTCAGGTATTCCAGATAGGGGGCTGAATTGGGGAAGGGGAAACGTAGATTGGAGTATAAGGGAGAACAAGTTTTAGTCGCATTTGTCAAGGAGCTTTGAAGGTAAGTGTCCTTTAATCGAGTCTCTATGGTCCATCTGGCTGTCTCAGGATCCAATGAGGATAAATAATCCACTGAGAAGCCTAATAAAGCCAGTTCAGCATGGAGGGCTTTGGACCACGAACTTGAGAAGGGATCACGCCAAAGAAAATGTAAGTAGCCGGGGGGAAGGTTCATATAGGCTAGTTTGACCCAATATCTAAAAGGTAATACCCAAGCATGGAATTCAAGGGAAGGTAAACCAGCCTCCAGCCTGAGGGCTGTGGCCGGAACACAATGAGGGACTCCAAAAATTAGTCTTTAAAAAGTTGACAAGATGGATTCGATTTTAGGATTAAAACTTAGGGTCCATAGGAGGGCACCATACAAAAGTTGAGGAAAAATCTTTGATTTAAAAACCTGAGAAGCGGTGGGAATGTACTGTCCACCTCTAGTATAAAAGAAACGTGAGATAGCTTTCATTGTATTCCTGGCAGTTTGCATCGCCGAATATATATGGGGGGACCAGGATAGGGAGGAGTGGAACAAGACCCCCAAGTACCTGAATTGTCTAACCTGGGCAATTTTTCCCCCATTAATTGTCCATTCAGAAGTTGCACGACGGCGGGAAAAAGCCAAAATTTTAGTTTTGTCAAAGTTTATGAGTAATGAATTTAGAGAGCAGTAGGTCATGAAGGCACGGAATAATCTTTTAAGGCTTATTAAGGCAAGAAGGGCTGCGTCATCTGCATAAAGGAGCAGAGGACACTTTTGGTCAGCCACCTTTGGGGGATGAAAAGTGGGAGAATGACAGCATACACTAAGGTCACTTAAATAAAAATTAAAAAGTGCAGGGGCCAAAACACATCCCTGCTTGACGCCATCATATACAGGGATAGAATTTGTTAATGTCCCATCAGAACCACAGCGAACATGGATGGTAGTCATTTGGTGGAGATGATAGATAAGGTACAGAAGTCTCTTAGTGATGTTAGAACGATAGAGCTTGGCCCAGAGTTTGTCTCTTGGGATGGCGTCAAACATAGATTTAAGGTCAACAAAGGCCTTGCATGAGCCATTACCCAAGGGCCCATATATTTTCTGACAAATGATTCAATAGGATGCAGTGGTCAAGTGTGGATCTCCCTTTCCTAAAGCCAGCCTGTTCCCAGCCTATAATGTTTTCATCCTCGAGCCAAGAGGTCAGCTTTAGATTTAAGTAGCTGGCATAAAGCTTGCCGACTACCGAGAGGAGGCTGATTGGCGTATAGTTCGACGGCTCGTCTCTGGCTCCTTTCTTGTAAATAGGAATAACAATGGCTTCAAGCCAGGTGATGGGAAAATGGCCAGTGTTATTAATTGAGGTAAATAAATTTGCTAGGAGAGGCGTCCACCAAGGTTGGTTGGACTTTAGTAATTCAGGAGGAATAGTGTCTGGACCAGGTGCCTATCCGGGTTTCAGAGTGCCAATCAGAAAGGAAATCTCACTCTGTATAACTGGCGGCCAAAAGGATTGGGTAGGAGAGTCTGCAAGGGGGAGAAATATCGAGGACTGGCCATTCTGAGTTGCGAATAGGTCAGCGAAGTATTGCTCCCAAGTGCTAGCAGGAATATTACAGGAAATAGGGTTGGAAGAGGTTAGGGCATCGGTGACAAGTGACCAACATTTTTTGGAGTTTTTAATCTGGGAGACATTAATCAGAGCTTTCCATACCTCTAGAGTAGCCTGTCTTTTTTTTTAATGGTTATCAAATGTTTATTTTGTTTTTTGGTAGAAAAATATTCTGGGGGGAGTGAGTTTAGGTTATCCCTTCTGTAATGAAGGTATATCTTTCTAAGATTCAACTTGGTGTCAAGACAGGCTTTATCGAACCACCTAGGGCGGTCTCTCACTGGGTGGGATCTGGGGATCAGTGGGTTAGATTTCAGTATCGTGCTCAAAGCCGAAGTCATTGAGGAATAGGCAGTTAAGACGGAACAAGGATCAGGAGCATCGATTATTCGGTTTTTAAAGCTCCGTCCCTGGTAAGAGTCTATAAAAGAGGTGATCTTGTTTCGCATCCTGGTTGTCCATTTAGTTCTCCAGTGCTTCAAGGATAAAATTTTATCCTCAGGAGCACATTCGACTACTGGGGAGTCTTTTAATGGAATTCTGTGAAGCCAATAATTTGTTTCTTGCAAACACATTTTTTGAGCAACCAAAAAGACGACTGTACATGTGGACATCAACAGATGGTCAATATAGGAATCAAATTGATTATATAATTGGTAACAGAAGATGGAGAAGTTCCATACTTTCTGCAAAAACAGGACCAGGAGCAGACTGTGGTACAGATCATGAACTGGTCGTATCAAAAATCAGAGGAAAACTAAAGAAGAAGAACAAAGCAATCATAATGCCAAAATACAATTTAAATAGCATCCCAGAAGAATATAAAGATCAAATAAGGAACAGATTTGAGGCTTTAAACTTAGTTTACAGAGAACCAGAAGATCTATGGACTGAAGTCAGGGACATTATCAGGGAAGAATGCAAAAAGACAATACCTCTAGTTAAAAAGAGAGAAAGACCTCAATGGATGACTGACAAAACTCTTAAAATAGTTAAAGAGAGAAGGAAAGCAAAAGCAAAAGGAGATAGAAACACGGTCAGAACCCTAAATGCAATAATACAGCAACTAGTACGTAGGGACAAAGAGAACTATTACAATAGTTATTGTAGAGAAATAGAAGGGGACAACAAAAAGGGAAGAACAAGAGCCCTATTCCAAAAGATTAGAGAAATGAAAGGGAAATTCAAACCACAAGTACAGATGTTGAATAATCAACAGGGGAACACACTGACTGATTGAAATGAAATAAAAGGAAGATGGAAGCAATACACTGAAGAACTCTATAAAAGAGATGCAAGGACGACAGATTCATTCATGGGGGAACCATATGAGAAAGAGCCAGAAAGTTTAGAATGTGAGGTAAAAGCTGCTCTTAAAATACTTGGAAGAAACAAATCACCAGGAACAAATGGTATACCAATAGAGTTGCTACAAGCTACTGAGACTGAATCTGTCCAAATTTTGACAAAAATTTGTCAAAAATTTGGAAAACTAAACAATGGCCCAAAGACTGGAAGAGTTCAATATATATCCCAATTCCAAAGAAAGGGGATCCCAGGGAATGCAGTAATTATTGAACTATTGCCTTAATATCCCATGCAAGTAAAGTAATTGTCGAGCCCCAGCTCTCTCAGGAGTATCTAGGAGGGGGGCTGAATGAGCGTCAGTGCCGGCTACTAGAACAAGGGGAGGGATCAGAGGGTGTTGAGACTTTCGAGGATGAGGCGGAAGGGGTGTGTTTGACACTGTGCCAGTCCCAAGGACAGTTCTCCCGCAGAAGAAGACCGCGCTAAGCTTTCAGATGCCCCCATAGAGCTGTTGGGGGATGTCTTGGCGCGCATACCAACTCCACCCCCCCGAGCTCCCCCCTTGGCATGTCATGTTGGCAGCGTGTACTGAAAAATTCGTTAGCCCTGCTACCCAGTATGTTAGCCCGTTAGCCCAATAGATCCACACACAGTTCTCGTAAGAGTCTTTTACTGACAGAATACAGATACAGATACACTTTCCTCTACTGTCCTAACACCATTACACCCCCACACCTTGTTAGTTTCTGTTTCAAGGATTTTATAGAGTAAGCATTGTGCCAGCTGCAAGGCTCCGTCCTTGAGCTTCTGTACACTCTTAACCCCTTACTGTCTTTCTGTACAGTCTTTCTGGAAAACCAGACTATCCAGCAGCCTACATGTCGAGCACTTCTCTACCTCCTGAAGCCAAGGCAGCACCTATAAAGGCTGTATTGCCGGATGAGCCAGCGGAGGCACGCCCCCTTTTGCCCTGTGCCAGATGCCGGGAGAAGCACTTCGGTCAGAGGGAGATTCTTCAAAGGAGTCAGAGATTACAGGCAAAGACTTTTCCTACTTAAGCCTGCTCCCCCCTGACCAGGGTGCTGACTCAACTTCCTTCACACACTGCAGAGTTTACTTAGGTAGCTTAGTTAGGGATTGCAGTGAGCTAGCATAGTGTGCCTATGAAACGTATTACCTTCTATGTTACTTTAATAAAACAGGAATTGATTCGATCCTCGTCTCCGTCTCATGAGTCTTGCTCTGGGCAAGACAGTAATGCTCAAGATTCTACAACAAAGGCTCTTACCATATATGGAGTGAGAAATGCCAGACGTCCAAGCTGGATTTAGAAAGGGAAGAGGCACCCGACATCATATCGCAAACATACGTTGGATAATGGAACGGACCAAGGAACTTCAGGAGAAAATCACTCTGTGCTTTATAGATTACAGCAAAGCCTTTGACTGTGTAGATCATGGAAAACTATGGAATGCTTTAAAAGACATGGGAGTGTCACAGCATCTGATTGTCCTGATGCACAACCTATACTCTGGACAAGAGACTACTGTAAGGACAGAATATGGAGAAACCGATTGGTTCCCAATAGGAAAGGGTGTGAGACAGGGGTGTGTCTTATCACCCTATCTGTTTAATCTGTACGCAGAACATATCGTACGGAAAGCGGGACTGGACCAAGACGAAGGAGGTGTGGAAATTGGAGGGGAAAATATCAATAATTTTAGATATGCAGACAATACCATACTACTAGCAGAAACTAGTAATGATTTGAAACGAATGCTGATGAAAGTTAAAGAGGAAAGCACAAAAGCAGGACTATAGCTGAATGTTAAAAATGTTCGGTATTATAAAAATACACACAGAAATAGGAACTAATTTGGTTGGTCCTATTTCTTAGCAGAGTTGTAAAAATACAAGCAGCAGAATGAGAATATAACCAGCCCCACCTTTCTCTATATAAACAACAACAGACACAATCTTCTTAGGTAAAAGATAAATAACATTTACTCACAAATTCTTCATATGTTCAGAAACATAGGTTCTAGTTTAGATGAAAGAAAAATAGTCTCAGTCCATCTTAGTCTTTGGTATGGATGCTCTCAGAGAGAGCATCTGTGCCATGCGGCCTCTCTCAATGGTGGATCAGCAATGGAGAATATTCAAAAATCCCCCAGGACAAAGGAGGAGGAAGTCAGGTAAATAAACCCCTCCCATTAGGAAGTTACATCATGGTAAACAGGTACATGGGATATTTCCCAAATATCCCTTTAAAGTGACCATGCAATATTTGTTTACTCAAACAAAAAAGACTAAATAATGACAACAAAATATTTATGTAACTTTAAAGTAGACAATGAGAACATTGAACTTGTCAAGGATTATCAATACCTCGGCACAGTCATTAACCAAAATGGAGACAATAGTTAAGAAATCAGAAGGTGGCTAAGGACTGGGGAGGGCAGCTATGAGATAACTAGAAAAAGTCCTCCAATGCAAAGATGTATCACTGAACACCAAAGTCAGGATCATTCAGACCATGGTATTCCTGATCTCTATGTAAGGATGTGAAAGTTGGACAGTGAAAAAAGCGGATAGAGAAAAATAAACTCATTTGAAATGTGGTGTTGCAGGAGAGCTTTGCACTTACCATGGAATGCAAAAGAGACAAATAATTGGGTGTTAGAACCAATTAAACCAGGTCTGTCCCTAAAAGCTAAAATGATGAAACTGAGATTAACATACTTTGGACGCATCATGAGAAGTCATGATTCACTAGAAAAGACAATAATGCTGGGAAAAACAGAAGGGAGTAGAAAAAGAGGAAGGCCAAACAAGAGATGGATTGATTCCATAAAGGAAGCCACAGACCTGAACTTACAAGATCTGAACAGGGTGGTTCATGACAGATGATTTTGGAGGTCAGATTCATAGGGTCACCATAAGTCGTAATCAACTTGAAGGTACATAACAACAACTACAGTGTTTTGTAAGACAGACCAGTTTGAATTCAAAGGGGATTAATTGTGCCATTCTAATATGTCTGGCTCTATATATTTGAAGCAGCTGCCTACTCCACTAAAAGGAGTTCTTTACTGCCACATGGCAGGAACAGGCACAATCTGCTTTCTATTCCTAGGAGACATAAAGGCATTTAAAAATATGTTTGCTTCTGGGTTGTTGTTCTTAAAAAGTCAGCTGTTTGCCATGAAACAACTTTGAAACTGGTTTGACTAGTCCACCTTTTCTGGCAAAACTGACTCCCTCTTTCCTTCCCAAATGAAAACAAAATGAATAACAGAAAACCACATTATTAAGCAGTCCACAAAGCCTTTGTCTCAGGAACCTCAGAAGTACACAGCAAAACTGGATGGTTGGAAGTTATACATGTATTTAGAAAGGTAAAGGCCATATTCAACCAAATCTTTGCACTAGCAGAAACCAGTACAAGGATCCCTGTTGCCACAGCGTGATTTCTCCCACTCTTCCCCCCTGCGCACCCCCACAAATCTGCTCTGGGGCATCAGGAGAATCCCCAGAAGAATGTGGGGGTGGGGCAAAAAGAGGAGATCATTCCATCAGGGGATCTGTGGGGAAGGGGGGTGTCAAGGTAATAGAATGGAAAAAAGAGGACAAAGGTAGTAGTGCCACAGAAGAAAGTTACATTCAGTTCTTCAATTACTCTAAGCTTGACTTTTAGTTTGGTTACATCAATATCGACTTCATTAAGCAAAGGGTGCTGTAGAGTGTCAGACCAGGTTCAGGAAGACTTTGGTACAAATCCCTATTTAGCCCTACTTAAATCCTTACCTAGCTTACTGGGTAACCTTGTGCCAGTCACAATCTGTCAGAGTAACCTCCTTCATATGGTTGTTGTTAGGTTAAAATGGGGTGCAAATTAATGATGTACACCATTCAGAGCTTCATGGAAGAAGTGTATGATAACTACAGGGTGATGAGAGCATCCCAAGCCAGAGGAAGTGGAGGAAGCACCACTTGCCCAAGGAAGGCAGGCACAGCAGAATTTCACTATTGCTACTGGAAGTCTTTCAGATTCCCTGTAGAAAGTTCTATGGCTGTACATGTTCTTCTGGCAATGCTCCAGTGGTAGAGCCAGGGCAAAGGGGCACATGCCAAAGGCAGGAATAGAGATTTTGCATCCCAAGCTTTTTCATTTCCCCAGCACCTCCCAGGAACTGTATCATGCATTTGGCTCCATATACCATTACCTTACAAAGTTAGCTAATGCTTGGGGAACAATGGGTGGCGTAGGGTTGAAGTATGAGTGGGGAACAGGAAATCTATGTTGGGGTTTTCTGGGTGTTGTATGTTAATTTTTCCAATGTTTTCATAGCTGCTAAAAATAAAATAAAGAAATATAAATATTTATTCCTGAAGCCAAAATATAATTCTTTGCTTGGACTTTATTGGTAAGGTAGTTCATAAAGATGCACACTATGCGCCAACAGATGCAGCTTGTTTCATCCATGTACTTTATATCATAATTACTGGCCTAAGAAAAGTTTTTTAGGGGGTAAGGAGAGCCAGTGTGGTGTAGTGATTAAGGTGTTGGACTACGACCTGGGAGACCAGGGTTCAACTCCCCACACAGCCATGAAGCTCACTGGGTGACCTTCAGCTAGTCACTGCCTCTTAGCCTCAGAGGAAGGCAATGGTAAACCCCCTCTGAATACCACTTACCATGAAAACCCTTTTCATAGGGTCGCCATAAGTTGGAAACAACTTGAAGGCAGTCCATTTTTCAAGGGTTACCACATCCCAGCAGTTGCTCATAAGAGTGGTGATTTTAGAAATCCACAACTTCTGCAGAATGTCCAGATCCAACCTTTTTGTACCTTACGACACACGTATTTCAACATGGGCGCTTGAATTAGGAAGTGTCCTGTCCTGCAGTATCACAAAGCTCAACCAGGGCGTAGGACAAGGGGAAGTTTAGCCTGGACACAAGGCAAGGTTCAGGCAGGACGCACAGCAATGTTCTGTGGAACACAGAACTCTGAAGCTGCTCCAACAAGGAATGAGATGAAAGCGAGCACTTTCATAGCAATAGCACCAGGTGAGGTCTAATTGTTAGTGTCACCACTGCAGCAAGAAGGTTATTGATGTCCAGGGGCCAAGTCTCTCCAGTAATCTCCTACTGCAACAGAGCAAGGGAGGCACATATATTGCAGGGTCTTCTACAGCAGTACCACATCCACAGGTCAGGGAGAGGAAGACATTGCCCTCTAGGTTCATTGGGTAGCAGCACCTCTGAAACTGGCCTGCTTGTCCTTCTGGTTCAGAGTCCTTGCCTCCATCACCTGCTGACGAGGAATCTGACTCTTGGCCTCTGACATTAAGTATCCAAACCCTTATTAGAATACCTTGATTATAAATTCAGGCTGACACAGCCAGATATGCTTATATATCTGGAATGGCTTTTTAAGATGTTTTTAAAGACTTTGTTTTATTTAAAAACATTTTTAAAGATGTTTTGTTTTTGAGGTGTTTTAAGATGTTTTTAGTGTTTTGTCTTTTGTTTACTACCCTGGGCTCCTTCTGGGAGAAGGGGTGGGATAGAAGTTTAATAAATAAATAAATGAATACATAAATAATAAATATTGCCCACCCACAGTGAAAAGTATCATGAAGGAACAGGCCACACAGATGATCTAAACAACAACAAATACTTTACTATAACTAGTCTTATACAGAGAACAAGGCCCACAGCATGGTGCTCCTTGCAAGGCAGGGCTGGAACTAAAAACTGCTACAGCATGGGGCTGATTCAGCAGTTCCTGGTATGGCAAGCCTGGAGGTCCAATATGCTACACACAGAATGCAATGTGCAAGGGGAAGAGCTAGACTGTATACGGATATACCCCAATTGGAAACCCTGCAGTATCCTAACTGGGCTTGACTGGGATTACAGTGGGGGGGAAATGTCCACATGCATCAGTTATTCTTCATAGAAAAAGGCAGGAGCAGTGGATATTCTGTTAATGTGCCTGTGCATGAAAATTCGGTTTTTATGCTCTATAGAATAACAGCTATTGTATAATAAACCACTAATAATAAATAATAATAATAAATTTAATTTCTGTGTTGCCTATCTGGCCAATGGCCACTCTAGGCGACGTACAAAACAGTTAAAACACAATAGATAAAATACAACATACAATATAAAAACACTATAAGAACAATATTAAAACAGGGTAGGAGGCATTTCAGTCACAGTAATTAACCCTCCCCGGAGATCCCAAAGGCCTGTTGAAAGAGGCAGGTCTTTAAGGCTTTACGGAATACATTTAGGGAAGAGGCATGCCGGAGATCTTGTGGGAGGGAGTTCCAAAGAGTGGGGGCCGCCACTGAGAATGCCCTCTCTCTTGTACCCGCCAATCTAGCTGTTTTTGTTGGCGGGATTGAGAGAAGGCCCTGTGTGGCTGATCTTGTCGGGCGGCATAATTGGTGGCGTTGAAGGCGCTCCGTCAGATAAACTGGGCCGAAACCGTATAGGGATTTAAAGGTTAATACCAACACCTTGAATTGGGCCCGGAAAACAACTGGAAGCCAGTGTAGATCGAACAACACTGGGGTGATGTGATCCCGGCGGCGACTATTCGTAAGCAGTCGAGCCACCGCATTTTGTATAAGTTGTAACTTCTGGACCGTTTTCAAGGGTAACCCCACGTAGAGCACGTTACAGTAGTCCAGATGAGAGGTGACCAGGGCGTGTACTACCAGGGGGAGCTGATGAACAGGAAGGTAGGGTTGCAGCCTTCGTATGAGGTGTAGTTGATACCAGGCTGCCCGGCTCACAGCCGAAATCTGAGCCTCCATGGACAGCCTGGAGTCAAGCACAACCCCAAGGCTGTGGACCTGGTCCTTCAGGGGTAAACTCACCCCATTGAACTTCAGGTCAACATCTCCCAACCTTCCTTTATCCCCCACAAGCAGCACCTTGGTCTTATCAGGGTTCAGCTTCAGCTTGTTCCTTCCCATCCATCCACTCACGGATTCCAGGCACTTGGACAAGGTCTCCACAGCCAACTCTGGTGAAGATTTGAATGAGAGATAGAGCTGAGTGTCATCCGCATATTGGTGGCACTGCAGCCCAAATCTCCTAATGATTGTCCCCAGCGGCTTCATATAAATGTTAAATAGCATGGGAGAGGGGATAGAGCCCTGTGGCACACCACAATTGAGAGGCCAAGGGTCTGAAACCTCCTCCCCCAATGCTACCTGTTGATACCTATCAGAGAGAAAGGAACGGAACCACTGTAATACAGTGCCTTCAATTCCCAATCCCTCCAGGCGATGTAAAAGGATACTGTGGTCGACAGTATCAAAAGCCGCTGAGAGATCGAGGAGGACAAGAAAGGTGAATTCTCCCCTATCTAATGCCCTCCTCATATCATCTACCAGAGCGACCAAGGCTGTTTCAGTTCCGTGCCCAGTCCTACAATATTAGTTAGTGCATGTGAGCTGCCAGCAATGGTAAAAGCATTGTACTGTAGTGAGTGTTATTAGGCTCAGATATTGATGAATAGCATACATTTAAAGTAAAGCCCACTTTAGCAAATCTATTACTTCTTTTATTACTAGTGCTGAGTACAACTGGAAATTAGGTGGTGGAAGCTGAAAGGCCTGTTTTGTGTATATTTCTGCATGGAAGTGTGTGCTTATTGTTCACGCTGCGCTACACTGAGAATATGATTTTGTAGTCATTTTATGTTTTGACTATATACCGGGGCGGTAATTGTATTTTTTCTTTATTGGGAGGAGACCAATCAATATGAGAGTAAAACATCTAGACAAGAAATCCCCATCGTTGTGTGACAGCAGTTTGCCTCAGTGCTAAAACACTTGCTGAAGCAAGCGGAAAACAGATCAAAATCCAGTTCCACCAAAGGCTTTCTTATATCTGAACCAGAATGTGTGCACCCTTCAGCCTCAGGTGACTGTTGTGCCCATTCACAGGTACAGTGCACTATTGCAAATAGTCAGGCTGTCTCTTCATATTTTTTATTAACACACTTTGATTATAGATTTGATTATATAGCTTTGGTTTTGCAGAATCCGTAGCAGGTGCAAAAATCTTGCATCAATCCCAGAGCTAATACATGAAAAAGGGCACCCAAACCAGGCATCACCTAACACAGAGGTGGTCCATGGACCACATGTAGTCCATGGACCTCTAGGGGCTCCATGGGTGCGCTTCAGGGGGTTCTGTGAACTGGGTGCAAAGAAAAAAATTTCAATGCAATAAAATAACATGTATTTATTTATTTGTTTATGGGGGTCCATTGCTTCCATCAGATTCTCAAAGAGGTCTGTGTCCCAAAAAAGGGTTTAGAACCACTGGGCTAACATCAACTGAGTCTCACATGCAGCACAACTGGCAAAATGTTAAAATCCTGTGGCACCAGGATGTTATTGTGGAATGAAGTTAGGCTGTTGAAGGCTAGTTTATCAAATCACTGATCAAACGTTTACAAAACTAATGTTGTCTTACATTTGTCTTTAAATTGCCACGACACTTTCTCTTGGACCTTCTTTTCCTCTTCTTTTTGAAGAATAGGGCATTTGCCAGAGTTCAGTGAGAATGGGTGTGATCTTCAGCCTTGTAGCACCTCACCCATTCTCTGGGAATGCTCCAGGATAATAGACAGAGATTCCGAGAGTCCATCAGCAAGTTCCTTTAGTACTCTTGTCACAATCCTACCCCTCTAAGAGTACTTAAGAGTGGTGGAATTTGACCCTTACCTTGGGATACACCTGGTAGATCCCTATTCCCCAGGAAGTCAGGGACCCTTCTTATCACAGTCTCTCATGGTATGGCTCTCAGCCCTTCCCCCCCCTTCAAGTTTGGGGTCACCATTTGGTTTTTAGCCCAGCCTTCTTTTACCCCATTCTGCCTTCCCATTGACCTTTCTTGTCTCCATTTTACTTAGGAGCTGCATTGGTCCTTTTCTCCCCTTTTCAGCCCCTCTTCCTCTGAGGGAATTTTCTCTTCCTCTAAGGGAATTGCCACCCTGGGCGCCTACTGAGAGAAAGGGTGGGATATATAAATCTAATAAATAAATAAAAACAATAGAATGTTTTCCTCCCTCAGTCCACTGTACTACTCCAAGCCAATCTGTCTCCTCACTTCCAAGAGCTGTCTCTTATCCACCTGTGGTGTGCACGGGTCAACACATCCCCGGCCCTGCTGCCAGTGCTTCGCTTCCAGCCTACCTCCTTACATCTGGTTGGGCTGAAAGTGGGCCACTGCAAAGGCCAGTGGCAGCCACCTCTGATACTTCTGTACAACCCTTAAAATGCAATTCATCTGGCCCTGACGGCTGCTTTTTCATTTTGAACTCTCTTTATTCTTCTTCTGTCACGGTAAAATGTATGCTCAGTTCTCCATAACCTTAAAAAAATAAAATAACAGAAGCCTGTTCGTTGCCTTCATATCTTAGTATTAGCAGATGTATTGTAACCAAGGCAGCAAGTTAAGAAAGGAGCGTGAAATGAAAAAAGGAGGAAAAAACGCCCTGCGAATTCATTCCCGGAGACAATAGAGATGAAGCAGTTCTTAAAAGTTACATTCAGGCTTTGTTTACTGATTGTGGGTTTCTTGAATGACTTCCATGTGATTAACATGATGACATTTACACCTGAGGCAATGGCCTTCATAAACCAAACCTGAAAGAATACTCTCCCGTTGGCATCTGCACTGGCTTCTATTTCACAAGCCAAAATTAAAGTGCTGCTATTAACCTTTAAAACCCTAAATGGCTTGGTGCCACTTTACAAGAAACAATTGCCTCCTCCCATCCAGGCCCTATTCTTTTGAGGCCCTTTCCCCAAGTAGTTGCATCAAATGAGGTCTGCTTGGCAGCTAAGAAGGCATTTCCAGCGTTGGAACCCCTCTTATGGAACACCCTCCCCAGAGATACTTGGCCAGCATCTACATTATAGACTTTTTAGTCCCAAGTTTTAATTCCCCAGGCTTTTTAATCTTAAACATTTTCAGTAATTTTTAGATCTGTTGTATGGCTGTTATATTTTTTGCTCTTAGTTTTATTTTCATGTTAATAGATTGCATTTTAATTTTGCATTTTTATATTTTATATTTATATGTTGAAAACTGCCTAAAGAACTTTTGCTGTTTGCCAGTTTATGAATACTGAAAATAAATACATAAAATAAATAAATATAAAGCAGTTTCCTTTGTTCCTAATATTTCAAAATAAAATAAAAGTAGCCAGATAAAAAGCGTACTATTAACTGTGAAATCCTCTCCATGCTTACGCAGAAGTAAGTTCCAATGTGCTCAAGAGGCCTTGCTCCCAGGTGAGTGGTTATAGAATTACAGGTTAAAAGTATTTTATCAGAAATGAAAAACCTGGAGATCTTTTTAAAGGGTTTTTCTAGGTGCTACAAAATTTGGAATGGACTCCAGCTGATTGCTGGTCAGAATATGTTATATAATGAAGTGTGGACTGTGTAAACCCTTTATGATATTTTCTATACAAATCATATACACAAGCAACACCTATGGGGACATCCAAAAGAGAAAACAGGAAGTGAAGGACTTCCACTTACTATAGTTAACTGGACTGGAGAATCTACAAACTACTAATAAAGCAAATAACCCAATTATCCAGATCCTGTTTTTGCTTTAAAACCTATTGAGAATAAATGCAGGTAATTGCACTGTAAGATAAACGTATGTGTGCGTATTTGGAAGATTTCAGGACTGGTCAAAGTAAGCCACTGAGACTGATGTATCTTTCAAAACAGCTAAGTAAACAAATGGACAGTTGACATTTGTCACCTTGAGTTCATATTGAGCACCGTGGATTTCTATGAAAACTTTTACTATTTTTCAAATCTCTTGACTGATCTCATTTTACACTTTGCTTGTTCACTTTATCTATATATTGACTATGTTTTTTCTTTCTTTTTCTTTTTAAATTCCAGGGAACTTTAAGATATTTGTTTGTCTGGGAAAGTGTCAACTATGCAAAAGAATACCCTGTAGATTTTATCTTTGTGAGAAAATTTTGCATTTCAGCACCAATGTAACCAACATTTGATGAATATCTTCTTGAGATGATTTCCCAGTATTTCAATTGCTGAACTACAGATGCTGAATTATGCCAAACAGTTAAGGGAATTAAGTCATAGCTGCACAGGAAATAATGATACTGCTATCATGGATCATACAAAACTCTATGAATAATTACAATGATTCAGTCAGTTGCTGTACATCAAAGTATTTTAGATAAGAGGAAGTTTTAATATGTGTCTGACAAGTATATATTTATTGGTGTTTACTTTTTACTAAGTTATATCTGATGTATCCTTTCCTTTATTGAAAGGTTTATCCAAGTCCTGCATGACTTTACTTTTTTAGGACACAGTCCTTGCTCATTCAAAAAGTTGTTAGTATGACAGAATCAAATTCTAAATGAAGTTATTTATTTATGTACTTATTGGAGAAATGTCAATGTAATCAGGGCTGCAGACAGGTAACCGGTGGCCTAGGGCAAAGCATAGTTCTGGGAGACTCCTCTGGTGCATGTGTGTGTCTTCATGCATGCACGCATGTGCACACACACACACACACACTATCAGTAACTAACATAGCATATTTAAGTACATATTTAAGTCATGATAAACGTATTTATGTGGTTTAGTACAGCCACAGCTGCAAAAAAAAGAATCTTGTTCTACTTTGCCACCACACCCAGAAAGAAGGCACATAAGACCTAACATTGGAATAATGTTATATACAGCCACTCTCCTGGCTGTATAATTTATTAAAATGTAACAGATTCTTGGAGAACCTGAAGACCAAATTAATCAAATTCAAACCATGCGGGCAAATGAACGTTTAACTACCTCTGGTAGAAAAGATCCCTCCAGTCATCGGGGCATGTAATTCAGCCTCTGACTGTGGCTCCCCAGCCAAGGATGGGGAAGCAAATCCTCCCTCCTTGCTAGGTGAGCCTTGGGTGTGTACCCAACCTGTGCATCAGGATCCCACTGTACTGGTGTTCATCCAAATGCACAAGGCCACAAGGGAATCACCCAGGTCACCTCAGGCATGAAGATCCCCCAAGGGTGCACTTTACCCAAGAATGCTTCAGTATACCTCTTGTATACCACACCACACTCACCTGCATGAGCTCTATGCTAACAAGCAAACTTACCACAGCCCTCCAAAAGCCTACTGAATCAAATTCCTGGCAGTATGAAGAAGACAAAACAGGAAGGACCTGCAAAAGGAGAATCCAACCAAAACAAGACCTATTCAGCCCCTAAGCAGCAACTGGTGAAGTGCATACTACATAAGAAGAGAGGGAGGGTGGCACAGAAAAAAAGTGAAGAGGAAGAGGGGGGAGCTGGCTTTTAAGCCACCCCTCCCCCTTCCTGATTGGGTATCCAGCCTGCATGAAAACCCCTCAGTCACTCCCTTCAGGACGGAAACCTCCTACATCCTCTTTCATGAGAAGGAGAGGTGGAGGCAAATGCATCCATGCTGAAGGTGGGAATGATATTCTGTGTTAAAAGTGGAGATCGACTGCATTTGGAAACTCTGGGAGTTCCCGAGTGCAAACAAACACAGCAAGGCTTGCGATTGACACTGAGTTTAACTCAGCACCGAAAGTGCCACTTGAGGTAGGGATTGGTTGCGCTCCTGAGTGGAATCGATCTGATGGGGCTTCTATTAGGTAGAGTGAGGCAGCCACGTCAGGCAGCTGGTTTGGGGTGCTGTGAAAGGGAAGCAGATTATTAATCACTGCATTATTATTATTGTATTATTATTCCCAGGGATAGGAGCTTGTTGGGCTTCCTAAGATTCATGACATACAAAAGAAAGCACTTCTTCACACAGCGCATAGTCAAACTATGGAATTCACTCTCGCAAGAGCAGTGATGGCCACCAACTTGGATGGCTTTAAAATGAATTAGAAAAATGATCTACGGTCAGAGGCAGTCTGCTTCCAAATACCAGTTGCTGGAAAACCACAGGAGGGGAGCGTGCTTCTGTGATTAGGTCTTCCTTGTGGATTTTCCATAGGCATCTGGTTGGCCACTGTGAGAACAGGATGCTGGATTAGATGGACCATTGGCTTGATCCAGCAGGCTCTTCTTACGTTCTTATGTGAATGACGAGTGCAAAGGTATGAGGGATACAAGAGCGGGTTCATGTGTACTTTTTGATTGGAGGTTGCTAACCTTAACGTGTTTACCAATGCTTCTTGCATGATGTTACCCCTCTCTGGGGCTCAATCAATGGGTGTGCCCAGATGAATTGATTGGAGTAGGAACCATACAGGGCGGAATGTGTCAGCCAGTTCTGGAGGTCTCATGACTTTTGCATAGGGAACAAGAGTCACTTCCATAGAGGAAGAGCTGTGATATGCTTTCCACTTTCTTGCTCTTGGCTGACAAATCTTCAGCTTAATTTACCTAAGAAATTGTTTTTTTTTACCAGACAAAGTACTTGGGGCAGACTTAAAGCATTCCTCCTTAGAATCAACCTCATACACATAAAGCATGTACTCTGCTACTGTGCTGTTGTTCCTCTCTGCTTTCTCTACACATCAAAATTATCGCAACACCATTGAAAAGCTAGCACTTGAACTATTTTCAGCCTTCACTAATCATTTACCATTTATTTAACTTGAAGAAGCACTTTACCAATCTGATACTGAGGCCAAATAGACTCAATTAACTGTATTTTTAATTCATTGTGTTAATGATTATTGTTTATAAAGGGTTAAAAACACTGGAGTCTAGAAGCTACAATCTCATTTGTTCAATGTTATGGATCTTACAAACTGAAATACCATTTCTCGTGCACTTTGCCCTTCAACTGAAAAACCAGAGGTATAACCAAGAGAGAATGTGGGATAGCCAGCACCACTTCATTCAACTGTAAAGTCACCCTGAAAGCCACTCTATTGATACCTCTGAGGCCATGCCAGATATTTCTTGCACTTTAAACAGTCATAGCTTCCCCCATGGCCAGAGTGGTTTAACAGTCAGCCCCTCTTCCCAGAGAATTCTGGGAACTGGAGCTCTGTGAGGGGAATAACAGTCTCCTCTCAGCATCCTTCACAAACTATGCTTCCCAGGATTCTTTGGGGGAAGCCATGACTTCAGGCAGGAGCAGTGATAGGAGATAAAAAACATCACTAAGTATGCATAGGATTGCAGCAGAACAATCACATATTACCACATTGAATGCCACCACATACTGTGATTGTTTTGAGTTTACTGTACTTATCAGGATTCTTTCCACTAATGGAAAGTACTAGAGCCAGAACAACAAAAATTTCCACAACATAATTACTTGAGGCAGATCAAGCGCAGCAGATAATGAGATCGGATCTGTCTCATAGAGATGTGGTAAGGCGAAAGTTAGATGAAGGCTCAATAAAATAGTGCCAGAAAACAAATCAGGAGACAGTTTTAAAAAAGGTCTTGAGGAAAGGACTGCATGAAAATTATGTGGTATCACACTAGTGTCGAACCAAAAAAACCAGAATGATGTAGAAAATTATATTTTGGTTAATTTATACAAAGATTCTAAAATTCCTTGAACCATGTATGTTCTGACAGCATACTGAAACTGACACTTTTCAGAATGCCCCTAGTAATACACTACCTCACAGAATTCTTGTGAATGCAATCGTAGTAATAGTTCTTAAAAAATAAAATATCTTCCACTCTAATTGATTCCATAAAGGAAGCCACAGACCTGAACTTACAAGATCTGAACAGAGTGGTTCATGACAGATGCTATTGGAGGTCGCTGATTCATAGGGTCACCATAAGTCGTAATTGATTTGAAGTCACATAACAACAACAAAACTAACAGACTGGATAGGACTTGATGGGCAGAAAAGGGCAATCCCATCACTCGCTAGAAACACACACACAAAAGAGCAGATCAATTGTTGTGCTATCTGTGTGTGGATCCTGTTGCATGTGGTTAATGAAGGGATCCTATGTGGATTGGCAGAATGTGTGTGCATACTAATTTCTGCATGAACTGTATGCTTCCCATGTGGAAAGCAACCCAGCAGTAACACAAGGTGCTCAGCCACGCTGTGCTTCCATACTGGCTATCTACATCTTAAGGCAGATACCAAGGGCCACACAGCGAGCTACCAGTAACTTACACGAACCTTTTGTGCAGAGATATCTCTGGAACAAGCTATAGTCTTTTCTCTGTACTTGTCTCTGTTATCTCAGTGATGTATAAAATACTATCATGAGAAAAAACATCATCAGCTACACATGACAAACATTTAGAAGGTTTCCAGTTGCTGAAATATTCACATCAGTGAATATGCCCCTTTTTTCTATCTTTTTTAAAAAACAACACATGGCTTTTTACAGGAATAAAATGGAATCTTCTTTTCTTTTAGATGTATTTTCAAGCTATTGGCCAAGATGTTCCTATGGAAACAGATACAATTTCATTTCCCCGATGTATTGCAGAAGAAAAATGGGTTGGATTTTATCTGACATGAAGCTGGGTAGGCCATATTGCTGGTTACTAAGCACATTCACTCAAATTATCCTGTGACAGCTGCTTCAGGTTAGTTAAAGAAACCTTCTGACTTGGAAATTTCAGGATATTTATCTTCCATCTAGATCCTATGTTGTGGGAAACCCACTAGGCTCAGGGTAGTATTTTAGAATTTGTAATGGGCTTACAGTGCAATCCTATGCACAGCTTCTAGGAAGGAGCTCGCATTGAGCTCAATGGGGCCTTACACTCAAATTATACAGCCACAAGAGTTCTCAGGGCTTTGGCAGAGGGAATCTCAGACAATGCACCCCCCTATTGCTTGCACCCAGGGAGGACCGCCCCCACTGCTCCGCCTTTGGTATGCCACTGGTCCCCAGCATCTCCACAGAGGGCTGGGAGGGTAAACCCTGGAGAGCTGGTGCCAGTCGGTGAGAACAATACTGAGCTAGATGGGTCAATGATCTGATTCGGTATGAGGCAGCTTCCTATGTTCTCATGTTCCTATGCTCCAGGGACACTGCCCCCAACCTGGAACTTCCGCACGCACTACCATTATCTTGCCCCACCTCCTCCCATCCCTCTCCTCTCCTGATGAGCACATTATTGCCACAACAAGGGCATCTTTGTCCCTCCCCCCCAAACCATTGCTGGGTTTGTGAAGAGATCTGTGATCAATATCTGTGCAGGGTGGGCATGTAAGAGAAATTCAGTTGCTCTCTCCTTGATTATCCTGTCAACAGCTGAAACAAATATTGTAGATAATTCATATAGCTCACTCACACAGATACAGTAGGTAAGTCAGTGAAATAAAAATAAGGTAACAGTAGAGGCTGATCAGGTAACCAAACAGTACTGGGCTTCACATCACTTCAAAATGTGGGCTGGTTGGAACAACTATCAGGTGGATCCACAGTTGGCTACAGATTCATACTCAAAGAGAACTTATCAAGGGTTCCTTCTCAAACTGGGGGGAGGTAACGAGTGGGGTACTGCAGGGCTCCGTCCTGGATCCAGTGCTCTTCAATATTTTTATTAATGACTTGGATGAGGAGGTGCAGTGAAATCTTATCAAATTTGCTGATGATACAAAATTGGGAGGCAGAAACACAATTCAAAGGGATCTTGATAGGCTGGAGCATTCAGCTGTAAACAGAATGAAATTTACCAGATAAGTGCAAAGTTCTACACCTAGGAAACCAAATGCACAGTTATAAGATAGGGGATGCTTGGCTCCACAATACTACATGCAAGAAGGATCTTGGGATTGTTGATCACAAGCTGAATATGAGCCAACGATGTGGCTGCAAAAAAGGCAAATGCTATTTTAGGCTGCATTAATAGAAGTATAGTTTTCAAATTGCATGAAGTATTAGTTCCCCTCTATTCGGCAATGGTTAGACCTCATCTTGAGTACTGTGTCCACTGGAACATGTTCAGAGGAGAGAAAGAACTTTGGACGAGTGGGAGTATTTTACAGACATCACTGCATAAGACAGAACTTCTCACAGATGATCTGCAAAAAGCAGGTTTGTTCCCATTGTGAAATACAGACAGCAGCTTCATTCTTCTTAGCCCTTTGACCTGTCACCCCCCACCCTCTGTGAGGCTCTCTCTCTCTCCCCCCTTCTACAAGCATACCCCGCTTTAACATTCGCAATGGGACCGGAGAGTATACTTTAAGTGAAAAAAAAATTTTTTTTATTTGTTTCATTTATAGACCGCCCATAGCGAGTGGCTCTCTGGGCGGTGTACAAAAAGGTTAAAATACAAAATATCAACAATAAAATCCGACAACAAACAATAAACACAAGCAGCAACTAAAGAAAAAATAAAAAATAAAAAATTTAAATTATAACATAAACGCTTAAAATGCCTGGGAGCATAGCCAGGTCTTAACCTGGCGCCGAAAAGATAGAAGCGTAGGCGCCAGGCGTACTTCTTCGGGGAGGCTGTTCCACAGTTCGGGGGCCACTACAGAAAAGGCCCTAGATCGAGTAACTGTCCTCCGGGCTTCTCGATGGGTTGGTACCCGGAGGAGGGCCTTAGATGCTGAGCGAAGTGACCGGGTAGGTTCATAGTAGGTTCACTACTTTAAGTGAAGCAATTGTCTTCACTTGTACTGCACGTAATTGCCACTAGATGGCAGCAGCGTCATGCCAAGAAAATGTACGTTATCGCGAAGCGAGTGAATGTTAAGCGGGGTATGGGACGTATGGAGCATGTACGTTATAGCGAGGCAACGTTAAGCGGGGTATGCCTGTACTTTCTTACAGACAATCTGCAAAAAACACGACTGAGGGGAAAAGAACTGCTTAACAAGCAATTCCCCTTGTATTTTACAGGCAGCCTTCCTTCTCCCTTTCTTCAGCCTTCCTTTGCCCCCTTCCTTGTGAGGAAATGCCACCTCACCTCACTCTCCACCCCCTCTTCTTAGCCCTCTATTTCTCTCCCCCCATGCACCATCCGTTTTGGCTACAGTGAGTCTGTGCAAGAAGAAAGAAACACTTGTCAAGCAATGGCCCTTGTATTTTACAGGCATCATGTGTGAGAGAGAAGTCCTTCTCTCAGCTGATATGAAAAATGCAGGGGGGGGGGAACTGCTTTTTGCAGATCAGCTGTGAGAGGTATCTTCCTTGCAGGCAGCAATGCCTGTAAAATACCACCTTCTTTGTCCCCACCCCCCATGGGGAAGGGAGAAGCGACCACTTTGCTAGCTCTGTGTTTTTGGTGCTTTGGGAAGTACCAAGCACAGGGCTAGCAATGCCCCATGTGCAGCGATTTCCAAGCACCTGATTACCAGCAGGATGCTGTGGCTTGGGGACCCCGACCAAGGGATTTTGATAAGTGGGTTGGATAATTATGTCATGTGATTGACAGGTGGATGCCCCAGTCACCTGTCAAATTTGGCCTGTGAGGCCAATCCTGATGACTCATGAAGGGACCCTGGACTTCTAAATTTGCCACTGCACTACCGGGTACAACAATGGAACCAATTACTTAGGGAGGTAGTGAGTTGTCCAATACTGTAGGTGTTCAAGAGGCAGTTGGACTGCCACCTGTTGGGTATTGCTTTAAGTTGGATTTCTGCATTGAGCAGCAATTGGACTCGATGGCCTTATAGGCCCCTTCCAACTCTCTGATTCTATGAAATGTGCTGTTTGCGTGTGGCCTTCAAGAAAACAGCTCTGAACATGCTCAGAACAAATGCATGCTTCTGGTAGGGCTGGAAAAGCTTTTGTACTCTCCCTGGATTGTCCACATAACAATAGGAGGGAGTGGGAACCTGTACAACTGGGGTTGAAAAGCAGGCGGTCCTCCTAACATTCAAATTTCACATGGCTTTTATGCCCAGAGACACGGGAGGGACAAGGTCTGAAAGAAAAATGCCCATCAGCTGTCAACTACATGAAGTTACTTGTCATTCAAGATAAGCCATTTACTAGCTTTTCTACCCCAAATTTGGCATTTTCAAGCTTATGCTTTCAACCCTACTAAGTTTCAAATCAGTCTGTTGAACCATCTTCTAACTATAATCCACAGAACCTATTTTCTCACAAATTTCTCATTATTATAGTGGGAAGTGAGTAAATTGACTCACTCTTAACATAGGGCCATGACTGTGGGCCTATAATTGCTAGTGGTGCAGGATACAATAGATAATAACAAGTAGGACTGAACTCAAAAATATTTCTTTTATTCTTCATTTTTATTTTTGTAAATGCACACACACCACTTCCATTTTTGATGTGTCTTTGAGTACTCCCTTGAATTATTATTATTATTATTATTATTATTATTATTATTATTATTATTATTATTATTATCCAAGCCTTGGCCACCAAATTGCCCAGAGTGAGCTGTGCTAAAGAACCACAGGAGAAGCACATTTTATTTGGTGGCTATTTGTTGGAAGTGCAACAGTAGGGATTATTTGGTTTGTAACGTAAGGGTTAATTCTGTTAGTGTTAAAGTCAGCTAAAGTCAACTTAAAGTCTAGAGGGGGATAGGTAGAGGTGTTGCTTAGCAACCAAGCAGAGTAGCGTGATCTACAGTGAGGTAGCCCATGCTCAGATTGGCTGTATAATTCTGAGGATTTTGGTTGTTTATTTGGTTGTATGTCTCCCTTTCTCCTCAAATTACACGCTGCTTTTGTTCACTTTGCTCAGTAAAGTATTATCAGGATTTTTCTCTCTGGACTCCATCTGTCTTATACAAGTTCCTTTGCTAATACTATTTAGCATGACAAGAGGACAATATATTCAATTCATGATCGATAGCCTTTGATGAAATATATTGACTCTCACAAATATGAAGGCAAGGAAATATCTCTGTCCATTTTTTTTAAAAAAAGTTGTTAAGCTGACATACTGTAAACAACCAATTAAAGTTTTTAAATTTTAAAATACCTAGTCAGATGTTATATTTAGCTGAAAGGAACAGAGTTCAAGACTAAAGAAAAGTGGGTTATTTATCACAGATAAATGGGATAGACAGTCTCCTGAATAACAGATGGCTCTAATTAAAATGCTGTGTTGTCACTAAAATTTAACCTTATGCAAGAAAACTGACTAACACATTTGTTGTTGTTACACTCAGAGGTAATCAAAGCTAATGTTTAGTGGGGTGATCATTTCTGATATGTTTAAAAGGAGTCAAAACTGTGCAGTATATGGTACACATCAACAAGACAACGTAGCATCATTCGTACAGGGCTAGTTGATGGATGTTTTTATTTTTGACCATTTTAAAAAATGTTCCACGCAGCAGCCCTTATCAGGCATTATTTGAGATTTCTGCCTGCCGGCTTCAGATTTAGTGCATCCTTCATGTTCTGATCATTGATGGACTTAGAGTCATGCTACCTCAACATAAGCACACTCAATAGGGCATATGTTAGGAAGTGCCTGCAAATGCACATGGAGAGATTTCAACACATGTTCTAATGAATGTTTATAGGTCAGTCTGCTATGGCAATGACACTCCCCCTGCCTTTGCTATGCATACTCAAAAGGACTATTATAAATAAACACACACACACGTTTTTATTTATTTATTTAGAGAATTTATATACCATTTATGTTTAAATGAAACTCTAAGCAGTGTACAACATAAATGAAAACATCTTAAAAAGCAAATACAAAAAACTCACTATGCAATCTGTAAAATATAATTAATAACCGAACAGAACATCCTCTTCAGTATCAACATTTAGTACAAACATTGCATATAAAAATGAACTACAGAAAGTACAAGAAAAACCACAACAAACCTAGTAGACTGAACAAAATATCCTCTAGGCGTCAAGAAAAAATAAAAATCAACCTTATTTTAAACATAGTACATTAGAGAAAGAAAATCAACTCCGTAATCACTATATAATAACAAAACAAAACAATTAAAACAGCCAGCCCTCTTTATTATAGTAAACAGAATTTCATCTAACTACAGTTGGAAATAGATATTAAGTTTACTCAAGCACACATTTAGAAGATCAACACACTCACATTCATCAAACATATCAACATCCTAAACTAATGCACTCAAGCTTACTATTTTAGCACACTGCAAATCACACTCTGCAAGCACTCACATAATTCAATCTCACATCCTAAAAACAACACCACATTCACATGTCTGCATCATGAGAATCACTCAAATCTAAATATATACAAATAAATAACAGTACACACTCTTTCTAAATAAAATATTCATACCAAGCACTCCCCCTTGTCTCTCACTCAAGGGGCAGAAACTATCCCACCAGCTTCTCATGCTGGGGGTATAGAAACCACTTTTTCCAACATAGTAGGCAATGACACTTCCCTTGTCTCTGACCCGAGGAACCAAACACTATTCAAGGATCAAGATTTCACCTTAAAAAGGGGCAGGCTTTCAGTCACAACTGTTTGTTTGCTCTTCTCTCTTCAGCACTTTCAGAGTGTGGTGATGATTTCTCTTGGAGAGGAATGGATTCCAAACTGACTCCAAGACAACTCCAAGTGCAACCTTTGCACAATACCAAGGCACACACTGAGGCACTGCCACGGGCAGCCTCTCCCCTTTATATACCTGGAGCAGAAAAAAATTGTGGCAAAGTGGTGGGCAAATGGCCAACAGCTGCAGCACCACACAGAGTCCTGTAACTGATTAATCCATTTATATTCTAGTCCCCCAGTTTCTTGCACTAGTCAGTGATCAAGAAAATCCAGGATGCAGGAAATGATTCACACTTGGACCAAACTTTATTTTCAATTATTTAAGGTCATGAAGAGTTTATCCTCTATTCAATATCCTCAAGAGCGTATTTTTACCATCTCCCATAAAAGTGAATTATTTCCCATTAGGCAGGAATGGGCAACTTGTGGCCCTCCAGATGTTGGTAAACTACAATTCCCATCATCACCTTACATTTGCCATCATGGCTGGGGCTGATGGATACTGGAGCCTTATCCCTGCTATAGGAAAAAGTGTTGTTATTGCCAATCACCATTACAATGGAGGCAAACCCTACCTTCCACTCCTGACACTGAATGGTCCAGCTCCTATTGACAAAGACCTTGCAGAAGCATGTGATGCCTTTCTGTTCACAGAGTCCTTGCAATTGAATATACAGGCCACATCCACACCACCTGTCATAATGGTTGGCATTTTGTGGTTATTGTTTTAGAAAACAAAGAACAACTCTAGAAGGTTGATTATTACAAGCCTAAGGAAGCTAAGGCTGTGGAAACTGCCAATGGCTTGTTAGAAGTAGGTGAACTGACACTAAGGCTGCAAACACAGTAGTCGCCAGATCAAAGTGTTTCCATTAGCCACACCCAGAGGAGGAATGGGTTGATCTTCTTTCAGTTGCAAAATCTCTTTGAAGATGATTTTAAAAAACAAAAACAAAACTCAAGCTGCTGTCACCAGGTTCTACGGTAAAAAGGGGTGGGGGTTGAGCAAAGTCAAGTGCCCTCATTGTCAGAACAGAGAGGTAGAGACCTACTAGAACTGGTAGAGTGTTTCTACCCAAAGTAAAGCTGACAGTTAACCTGGTTGCAAATCCGCCTGGGTACACAGTGATACAGGTGAGCACAGAACATGTGTGCTATATAATGACTCCCCAAATTTGAAACAAACCTTTATGAACAGCTGCTCAAATTTGTAATTAACCAATCTAATGTAAAGGATATACAACAAAACAATTAGTATGAAGAACAGTTCTTGTGTGTTCATGTGGATGCTTCACTTCCAGGTGCAAATACACAGAATTGACCAAAAAAGAAAAAACAAGGTAATTGTCTTTTTCCTGAAGGCTCAATATTTCCCAGCAGGAGAAATATGTCTATTTTGACTGTGGCTTTTTAAAATAACATACAATTGTTTTTTATTATCACAACAGCTTGATTTATTTCCTTTGTCAATATTTGTCTCCATCTTGCTTTTGTTTATCTCCAGGGTGCAGAATCTTCCATCCTGATCATAGGCAAAATTATGTGCTTCTCATAAGGCCACAATTGGTTTACAATTGAAGCTTGAGGCTCCCTCCTAAAGTGTTAATAAGAACCCAGATCTAAACTTTTGGGAGTTTGTACTAAGTTTAAGCTGTCAGTACATTTTAGAGCATTTTATGGCCCAGATGAAGTATTAAGATGAGTAGATTAATACAAAATTGATATAAACATGAGACTCACTACGTTTTCATTGTACCAGATTCACCATTATGAAACACATCTTTTTATATATATAAAAAATGTCTGCCAACTATAACATGCTTGCTGGTTTGACTAAAACAATTAAGAGGACTTTGTCCAAAAAGGCAGCCTACAAATATTTAAAATAAATGAAAAATAAATAACAAAAGCAGGAGTGGCCAACTGGCCCCCTCCATGCCAGAACTGGCCCCTGCCAGCAACTTTTCCAGCCTTCTGCATCACCTCTGAGTCTTAGAAGGGGCTGCTTCTCAGCTGGCAGCCACCATTTCCAACCAGAAATGAAAACCAAGTTTTTGTACTTTTCTAGAAGAGGGACTTTTAAACATCCAATTGATTTCAATGGGAACTAAGAAGAACTAACTGAGTCTGGATCCAACCCCATATTTTTTAATTGACAGTATTCTCTGGAGGGAATGAAAGATTAGCCTTTGGACAAGGAAACCTTCTCAGGTCCTTACATTTAGAATCTGTGTGGAAATTCTCACATCAAAACCATATCACTGTAATAATTTCCACATCTGCTCTTGAAATGGCTGACCACATTTTCCATTTTTATGACTGTTGCAGTTAGCCTCCTCCATCACATTTTTCTGTGCGAGAGCGTAGGATATAGCAACTTCTTCCTGGATGAACATGATAAGAAAATGGTAATCATATTTGTCCCCAACCTTCCTTCCCATACTTCATCTCTACTGTCAGAGATATCATTCCTTTTCCCCGATTCTGCCTTGAAGGCAGAGACCATGTTTGAACTATCCCTTTCCATCTATTTCCATGCTCAACCCAGATCTTGCCACTTTTTTTGTTTGTTTTTCATTAGCCATGTTTTTCTCTTTGGTTAATCGTTCATTCAGCCCAGTGGTTTTCAAGGGGTTTCAGTAGTGAGTATCATAGCAGCATATACAACAGCTTGGGAGCACTTAAAATATTGTCTCATCTACTACATACCCAACTGACCCAGCTGCAGGAAAGGACATCCTGTAGATACCTCTCCTTTGCAACTACTTCCCATGGCAGAGCAGACAGGCACTTTATTATCTTTTCTGCACCTGCTAAAGATATTCCCCTTTCAATAAGCCTTCTAAAATCTTTATTCCAGTTGGTATCTGTATTGGATTTGAATTGATTTTATGTCTGTGTGGTTTTAAACTGTTTTTATATTTATTATTTTCTGATTGAGTATATATACAATTGTTTTAACAGTTTTTATATGTGTAACTGTGTTATATATGTTATTATATTGTAAATAACTTTGGGATGCCTCATTGGAACTGACTCATAATTGAAATTTAATTAATGCCATTTTCACATATTCACTCAGAAATACATCCTGTCTATGTAGCCACTGAACAGTAATGCTTGTCTATGGTTTATCATTCAAGATTTGTACAGTTCTGATCGCCTCATCTCAAAAAGGATATTATAGAGTTGGAAAAGGTTCAGAAGAGGGCAACCAGAATGATGGAGCGACTCCCTTACGAGGAAAGGTTGCAGCATTTGGGGCTTTTTAGTTTAGAGAAAAGGCGGGTCAGAGGAGACATGATAGAAGTGTATAAAATTATGCATGGCATTGAGAAAGTGGATAGAGAAAAGTTCTTTTCCCTCTCTCATAATACTAGAACTCGTGGACATTCAAAGAAGCTGAATGTTGGAAGATTCAGGACAGACAAAAGGAAATACTTCTTTACTCAGCGCATAGTTAAACTATGGAATTTGCTCCCACAAGATGCAGTAATGGCCACCAGCTTGGACGGCTTTAAAAGAAGATTAGACAAATTTATGGAGGACAGGGCTACCAATGTCTACTAGCCATGATGGCTGTGCTCTGCCACCCTAGTCAGAGGCAGCATGCTTCTGAAAACCAGTTGCCGGAAGCCTCAGGAGGGAAGAGTGTTCTTGCACTCGGGTCCTGCTTGTGGGCTTCCCCCAGGCACCTGGTTGGCCACTGTGAGAACAGGATGCTGGACTAGATGGGCCACTGGACTGATCCAGCAGGCTCTTCTTATGTTCTTATGTTCTTATTTGGCTTTGAATGATGTTTTCTAGTCAGGTCATGCTTTTGAGCTCAGAAGTATGAGTTTACGGGGCTCGTAATACTTGCCTCAACTACAATATGAGTATTACAACAAAATTCTTCTCTGGTTCAGATTATAATGTTCCTTCAACTCCCTTTCCTCTGACCCACCAGTTATTTATATGTATGCCTTCCCATATCCACTTACCTGAGAGGAAGTCCTATTGAACTCACTACCCAAACTGTTTGAGACATGTATAGTATTGAGCTGTTAGTTACAGATACAGAGTTTGGGGGAAAGATTAAAGATAAGGAGGGAGAAATAGAATCAAACTCATCATCTCAAAAGTGGTAGCTGAAATTATAAATAGGAGAAGCTTGTCTGTATGTACATCGCCAGTTTAGGAAAAATATAGATGCCTATATAAAATGGGGGTTTATAAATCGTTGCTATCAGATCTCTTCTTCTTGGAGCATGTGTTAATAAGACAGCTCCACAACTGCTTCCTTGAAGTATCATGGAAAGAAAGGCACCAGCATTTTTGCAGAGCCAATATTTTGGACAACCTGTTGCAGCCATTCAAAGGGGAAGTGATTAAAAAGAAACAGAAGGGAAAGGGTGGTCTACCTTAGTTTGTTAGTTGGCTATGAGTGAGTGCCTTTTCAGGACTGTGGTGGCTCTTAAGCCATTGCCATGATGCTTTTTATACTTCCTCCCTGACACATAGGGTTGGAGGTTGGCTTCCCTTAAAATGAGATGAGGGAAAGCACCATGGAGGCTCCCCCCAAACTACAGCAGTGCTTTGTCCCTGCTATTTCGATCCACATCCCAAAGGCCCATAGGGCATTCTAGATCCAGAAGTGGCAGGGAGGGAGCAGTGAGCACTAGATCACCGAAACACTGTTTTAAATCATAAAAAATAATAATCCACCCTTCGGGCTACTTCTATTTAAAGATAAGCAATACCTACTCCTGCTTGGCAGGGAGGAAGTGAGCAGAGAATTGTGATCGTGGATCAGGAGCCACCACATTTTATTTATTTATTCATTCATTCATTTAAAAAACCCAACCATCCCCTCAGCCTCCTCATCTAAAAAAAATTACCTAAGGTAAGATGCCACCATCCTGAAAACTTTGACAGAAATTTCACTATGTGGTCCTGCAGAAGTGTCAGTTGATATTAGGGACAGCACTAACTCGAATTGCTTTTCTCATATTACATATATTTCCATGCATAAGTATAAGCCAGGCATGTGGATTGCTCCTGTTCATTTCTAGTATTGATTTATTGTTTCATTTTGCTCTGTGTTTGTACTATTGCCCTCCAGTTTAACTTGGAGAATTTCTAAAATTTATTTCAAATTGGTGGGCATGCATCATTTGCCATAGTTTTTAGTTCATTTCTTTTTTTCTTATGAGAGCCATTTCTTACACATTGCCAATGCACACCAATGCACATGCACACTGATTAAATCACAACACAAAATGTATCTTGATATAATTATGCAATCACATCAATATTCTGTTACATACTGTGATTTTAATCAATACTCAGATGAACTATGGATACAAAGGTACCCTGTAAGGAAAAAACCTCAATAAAATGAAAACTCTGGAAAACTAGTGTGAATAAATGCCAAAAACTAAATAATAATAATAATAATAATAATAATAATAATAATAATATGAATGATGACTTGTTAATACATTGGTGCTGTTGCACAAGGTAAGACCATGCAATTCCAAAACCCCAAATCTAGGAGGAAATTTGGATGGACAAGATCATCCTGGTGATGTTTACTCCCACATAACTGCTTTTATGTGGGTTTTTGAAAAACCCACCATGGAGAAAGCTCAAACATGTTTCATGTTTTAGATGTGGGTTATCATGAGATAACTGCAGGCAGTACATGAAAAATGTGGTCACGTTAATCTACCATCTGTAGTGCCAGAATGAATGGTCTGTTCACATGGATCTTTTGCTATCTCAATCATTAGTTTTGACGTAGAATAGAATGTAACTTGCCAGATATGCAATCATGGAGAGATACTTTGTTGTAGGAGGTATATCAGCAGAATGAGGCGGAATAATTTTATGCAGCAAGCATTACTCCCACCCTAAAGATGGAAATGAAGGGTTGTATCAGAGAACATTATTTCTTGTACAAGTAAAGAAAACTGCTTTGTTACTCATGGATACATCAGTTACTTTAACCATATACATAAAAAAAAACTATGCGTGGTATTTCAGGTGTATATAATTTCCATACTAATTCATCTTGAACTCCAGAGAACCATACAATGGGAGGTATTTTTATTATGCTTTTGACAGTGCACGTGCACTTATACTGCACAAACTGCAGCAATAACTATGCCCACAAAACTGCATATGATGTTTGCAATGCCTGATGTAATGGGGAGATAATTATAGTACTCCTAGAATGTGACAGGTGTCAGGAACCAAAGTGTTCTGTCTCACTCACTTAAATCTATGGGAGATAACATATGTATGAAAATGCAGGCACATTATGCCAGAACCATAGTCTCAATCACTTAAAATTAGTTTTCAGTTAAATTTCCCTGTTTTGCCAAGCACCGTAAAATGATAAGCCTTTATAAATTTCGGGGCATGTCAATTTCTTATATTAGAGTTATAGCAAGAACACTGAGAATATTCACTAATAGGCAAAAAAAACTTGTGGTTTAAGAATGTACCTATAGCCAATAGATATTTCTAACAAACTTTAAAAAGCAGGGAAATTGGGCAGCTATAGTGAATGCACTAGGGGAGCAGGAGACCTGATTTCCTCTCTGAGATAATTGTACTGCCCTACAAATTTGTCAAAATGCAAACACAATTTGGGTTGGTCTTTCACAGTCCAATCCACTTCCTGTGTAGCTTGGAAGAATTTGGTAACATGTGCCTCTGAGCATATGGTGAGTGGTGGCAACACCTGCAATCAGCCCAAGTAACAGAAACAAGACATGTGCTGTGCTGATCTTGTTTTAGCAGAGAGGAAGGAACAATATTAAAACAGTTGATATCGTTCAGATAGTCACTTTAAGTATGCTTGATTTAGTTTGCAATTTTAGTGAAGTTTCCTATAGGAAATCCTTTTCTTTTGCCTCTGTTTCTGTGAATATGTGAAGTACAACAGTTTGCAACACAAAAAAAAAAGCTGCAAAAACAATTGTGGAATAATTGTGGAAGCACTGACTGTTCTTCAGAATTGTTTCCAGTGGACATGAGGCATGTCTCAGTTTGCATAAGATAAAGATAAGATTCTAGCAAAATTCTAGGTGTACTCTATGTTTTTAATTGACCATGCTCACCTTTCCTTAAGTGGAATAGTTTAAGCATAGCAAGCTGAAAACATGCATCTTGGGCAGGCCAAGTTAGTTTTTTCCAACAGCTAGAGTCTAAAGTGAAATAAAAGTCTGGTGTGGGTACCTGATTAGGCAAGCCAAGCAGCTGTGAATCTGGCTTTTAGACAGTGACCATTGGTTCGTACTGAGCATGCGCGGCCTTATCATTGAGTTCAATGCTAAATTTCTTAAATTAATTAAAATCAGCCAGACATTTTTTAAACTTTTAAACTGCAGAAGATGAAGGTCAGAGTATGGGGCAAGGTCAGTAATAGGATTGCAGGTACTCTGTGAACATGGCTGATTTTTAAATAATTTCAACAAATTATGAGAACTCTGATAGAAAGAAGTCCAAAAGGGGTGTGGTTTCTCTCTCTCTCTCTCTGACGTCTCAATTCTCTCTCTGTTTTGTGTACCACCATGAAAATTTAAGCAAGCATTTCTGAGTTCAGGACTATATATTTTGTAAGGTTTTGTTTTGAAGTGAGCTTATGGGAAGCATCAGAATGGCATGGGGGTATTTTCAATTTAACATTGCGGAATGTGAAAAATCCATGCTGACTATAGTATATAGCCACTCCCATGGCTATATAAACTCCTACTAACAGAACTTTTCTCTCTTTAGAAGCATAAGTCCATGTTACTCTTTTCAGTGGTTAATTATATGCCTCTGAAAACTTCGGCAGCTACTGTCAGTCATTGTATACAACACTCAGCTAGATGAACCAATGGTCTAACTCGGTATATGGCAGCTTCCCATGGTCTATATAGGAATTATTGTCTCCTCACCACCCCCATCCAGCCTTTGATATTCATCCCTGTCATATGATTTCTATATTCTTACGTTACCAGTGATGGTAGAGGATGAAGCCATGAAGGAACATCAATCACCGATGTGGCAAAGTTAGGAATGGCAAACCTACTCACTTGTTTACATAGACACTCTTTGAGATCCTTGAATAATCTGTTCTCATACAAATTCTCAAAAATACATACATTTTCTTTGAAAATATCTGATTTGTTGAAAGGTCAGAAAATATAAAGGACTGAAAACTCAGCTCAGCTCAAGTGAAAAAACAGATATCCAAGTCCACCTGTGTCATGAAACAACCATATAAAATGGCTGGGAAAGCTGAATACACATAATTCAAAATGTATAGGGGTGTGTGTGCATGCACTAAATCATGGTTCCCTGCCATCCATGGGAGGCCCACTTTGTGCTCCTGCATGGTTGGGGAAAGGGATCCATTCCCGGCCCGGGCAAAGTACTGTGTTGAACTTGGTTGGCACTCATGTGGCCCAGGCTGGCCTCCCCCCAAAAGCCAGTTGGTGGCACTGACTAGCTCTCATGAGTAAGGCCCCCACTGTGGTACTGTTGGCAAAGGTTTTTGTGCCCCTCAATTTGCCGTATGTGTAACTTTTGTACTGCAGCCTTGAGAACAGCATTTCTTGTCACAGCCACTTTGACATGTGGCCTCCAGAGGGTTCAATACAGCCCTTGGGCTGGGCTCCTTCTGGGAGGAAGGGCTGGATATAAATTAAATTAAATAAATAAAAAAGTCAGCAACCACTGCTTGATGCTTCCTTTTATTAGCTGAATGGGGCACTCCTTTTTGGAGGCGAGGGAGCGATTTTTTATATATAAATGATATATTTATTATTTATTTATTTATTTAAACAATTTATACTCCGCCCTAGTTCATAGAATTCAGGGCGGCGAACACGCAAACAATATCCAATACAATCCAGCATAAAACCACGAGAAATAAAACAATTAAATTTTTTTAAACTTTAAAAGCTTGACGAAACAAAAGTAATTTTAACTGGCGGTGAAAATCCGTAAGTGAGGGGGAGCGTCGTATCTCTGGCGGCAGATTATTCCATAACATGGGAGCTATAGTCGAAAAGCTTTGTTCCTAGTGTTGGAACGATGAATTAAAAAGGTAGAAGGAATGATGAGAGAGTGTTCAAAAAATACTCTTGTCGGTCGCTGAGATTTATATTCCAGAATACGATTTGATAAATATATTGGTGCTAATCCATGTAGGGCCTTAAAAGTTAATACCAGGATTTTAAACTGGTGTCAAAATGAAATCGGTAGTCAATGAAGTTGGTAAAGAAGAGGTGTGGTGTGCATTTGTGGGCCAGCTCCAGTCAGCATTCTGACCGCCGCTGTCTGTACCAGCTTAAGCGGACGGAATGATTTTGCAGATAGTCCAATATAAAGGGAGTTGCAATAGTCCAATCTAGAGGTCACAAGAGCCTGTGTCACTTGCCTCAGGTCCGATGTTCCTAGAAACGGACGAAGTTGACGGACTAGTTTTAGTTGAGTGAAAGCAATTCTGGATACAGTTGCAATATGGGGTTCAAGGGTCAGAGTAGAATCAAGAAGGATACCTAAACTCCGAACTTGAGATTTTAAAGGGAGTGGGATCCCATCTAAGGTAAGTAGGTTTTTAACTTCATAAGAGGGTTTCTGTCCAATTAATAGAACCTCCATCTTTTCTGGGTTGAGTTTTAATTTGTTCTTATTAGTCCAGCTTTGAATGGCAGCCAGGCATTGGTTTAAGGGTTGAATCGCCTCCAGGGCGTCAGGAGGGAAAAAATAGTAAAGTTGGGTATCATCTGCATATTGATGGTAATGTATTCCGAAGTCACGGATAATCCTTCCTAAGGGCTCCATATAAATATTAAATAACATTGGCGATAATACGGAGCCTTGGGGGACACCGTAGCGTAATGGCCAAACCTTAGATGAAGAGTTCTCAAGGACAACTCTTTGGTGTCTGCCCTCCAAAAAGGAGCAAAGCCATTGTAGTACCATGCCTCGGAATCCCATACTAGAAAGGCGGTCCAGGAGAATAGTATGATCGATGGTGTCAAATGCGGCTGAAAGGTCTAACAGAACTAGATAAATTAGATTTCCTCTATCTAATTCATGTCGCTGATCATCCACCAATGCTGTTAGCACTGTTTCAGTCCCGTGTTTGGGCCTGAAACCTGATTGGAAGGAATCATAACAGTCATTAGAATCCATAAATGTTTGAAGTTGTGTGGCAACAGCACGTTTGATGACTTTACTGATAAAGGATAGATTAGATACTGGACGAAAATTACTAAGAAGTGTGGGGTCGAGAGAGGGTTTCTTTAATAGTGGGATTACTATTGCTTCTTTCAGAGTTTTGGGGACATGGCCTTGTTGGAGTGAGGCATTGATTATCACACTGAGCCAATTTGCAAGTTCGGCTTTTGAAGTTTTTATAAGCCATGAAGGGCATGGATCTAATGTGCAATTTGTCGGTCTCATACTAGTGAGAAGTTGAAGGACGTCTGCTGGGTAAAAAGGTTGAAAGTTCGAAAGTGAGGGTGGGTGGGCAGCTTCTAATAGAGTGTCATTAAGTTCTGACAATTTGCCTATATTTATTTCTGATGGAGTATCATTATATTCTATCGTTGTGATAGAGTCCAAGGAGGAGCGAATCTGATCCACCTTACCTTCAAAAAATGTAGCAAACTCTTGGCAACAGGCTTGAGAATGGACTATATCGGAATCCGGTTGTTTAGGACGAAGTAGACTGTTAACTGTCTGAAAGAGTTGTTTTGATTGATTTCCGGCTGATGTAATTGCGGCGGAATAATATGTTTTTTGGGCAGCATATCTAGCCAAAGATTAGGCTTTCACAAATTCCTTAGTGTGGGCTCGGTCGGATGGGCTCCTAGTTTTCTGCCAACGACATTCTAATTTTCGATAAGTACGCTTCATTTCTAACAGTTCTTTAGAGAACCAGGGGACTGATTTAGATCTTGTAATCTTTAACGGGCGTAGTGGAGCCATTGAATCCATAATTTCGACCATGATGTTATTCCAAGAAGAGATCAGAGTGTCGATTGGAGCTCCAATAGGAGGGCATGGATATTCCTTAAGCTTTGTTAAAAATATGTTGGGATCTAATAGTCTCTTAGGGTGGTATAACTTAGTGGGGGATCTGATTTTAAGGGGTACAGGTGACACAAGAAGGTTACAGCTAATTAGATGATGGTCGACCATGAAAGTGGGGTAAGGATTAGATTCTCTATTCGAAGATCAGAAGTACCAGCTTCTGGTTGGAAAATAAGATCTAGGGTATGACCCGCAGTGTGCGTTGGGGCTGAGATTAACTGTTGCAGCCCCAAAGTGGACATCGAGGTTAGAAAATCAAAAGCATCGCCAGAGGCGGGGGATTCCATATGTATATTGAAGTCTCCCAAAATTAAAAGTCTAGGAGAGTCCAATAATAAACCTGCAATTAGATTAGACAGGTCGAACAAGAAATGGCTTGGTGAGTTGGGGGGACGATAGATCACAAGAATCACAATGCAATTATGATGGCCAAGCTTCAGACAAAGAGAATCAAAGCCGGGAGAAGACTGAAGGAAAATTCTAGATGAGGGAATAGATTTCCGGTGTACTAGAGCTACTCCACCACCACGATGATCTAATCTAGGTTGATGGTAAACAGCGTAATTAGGGGGACAGATACCAGCTAAGTTAGCTCCACCTAAGTTGTCAAGCCAGGTTTCAGTAATGCAGACGATGTCAGCCTGTTCATCTAAGATAAAATCATATATTATTGTAGTCTTATTATTGACTGATCTGGCATTAAATAGTAAAACTAAATAGTCAGTACGTGTTTTTCCTCCAGGGATAGATTGGCCCTTTTGCTGATTAATTCTGGTGGGGGTTACTAAGCAACGTGAAAAGATGGTATCCTTAGGCGATTTGACGGTGTTTAATCTTTTATATTTCCCTTTACCTAGCAGTGTTGGTATAGGCCTAATGTCAGGTCTCCTTTGCCAGTTTTCATAGGGCAAAGTGGGTACTGACATTAGAAAGGGGTCACACTTTACTACACTATGGTCGGTAGTCTCTTGAAGAAATGAACTCGGATAGTTAATTGTGTGATGATAATGATTTGACCTTTTCCCAGATGAGTTAATGGTGAAAAAAGGGTTCTTAAGTATTGATAGAGATTGTCAAATTATATATATATAAATAATAGTCTTTCACTTGTAGAAACGCTTTTAGCTTTTCCTCCAGTAACTGTTTTGTCTATTATGTCTATTATGTTAGAAGGATTACAAATATATTACTTTTCTTCTCTCTCTCTCTCATTTATTTTTATTTATTGTAGTTCCAGCATGACTTCTCCAAAGCTCTTTTCAGGAATCCTCACTCATATCAGCATTTGCTAGATAGCATTCTTCAGTTTCGCTTACTTCATCTTTCTCTAGCAAGATCTCTGTTATCGGTGGATTTATTTATTTTTATCTCTCTTCTGTCCATCTTGTATGCACAGCAGTCTCTTTGATCTCTTTGATTTCCTTTTCTGGTGCAGGTATGTGGAAATACCATCTGTGAAAATGTGTCACCTGCAGATCTGTCAGTTACAATGCTCAGTATATCTTGATACCTCTAACTTGTAGGGCATCAACGCTTGCCGGTATCTGGCTGCTATTTAATAAAACCATGAATTTTGTCTCTTGCTATACCACGGTAGCATAAATGCAATCTTTTCTTTTCCTTTAATTTTTTTCTGTGACCATTAAACAGGGTGTGAAGACATAAAGCTGCAGTTTTTGGTTTGTTTTGTTTTAAGGAGATTGATCTGTAACTTGAAAGTATATAATTCAAAAATTACAGAACTTTAAAAATGAAATGCTGGCAATTATTAAAATCATTTGTTTTCTAGTTTGCTGTGGAGTTTCACCACCATATCAAATGCCAAGATCTTCATATCGGCAATAGTAATAGCCATAAGAAAATGGCCTCTGCTTCTTTTAGATCATAACCTCTTTCCTTAGCCCTGATCTTTTCCTCCATTCTTTCCTCTCAAAAGTGATGTCCCCACAGCTCTGTCCTTCCATATAGTGGGAATGCCTTTTGACCTCACCTACTTGACTTGTCTACACATTTAAAGGGGGGGTTCAGAATGGAATGTACTACTTCAGATTGTAAGTGGGGGTGACACTTTTTGAATGATCAGTCATGCAATATATATATATTTTAAAAAACATGCCTGTTTTGCTAGGGTTTTTTTGAAGGTGTTTTTCATAGGGAAAAACATTTTAAAAATCTGATCCACATCTCCAACCTGTAGTCTGAAGTGATGCATCCATTCTAACAACCTTGGCCCTTGGGCTTGCTTCACCACCTCAAGTTTTTGCCAAACCCATGATAGCATTGGTGACATAACTATCAAATACATACGTTGACCTTTTCATCAGGTCCCCATCACTACTTCAGGCATAAAGCAATATTCCATTTACGCTGCTCTGGTCTGAGGAGTCATGGATTCCTCATCAATGCCAGTAAGAGTCATTAGGTTCACCTAGGAGCCCACAGGGATTATTAAACCTGCACCAGACACATAGCCAAGATCCACGCCTCAGTCCAGTCTCGCATACAACACAGATTCGCAGACCTGATGAACCTACAACATGTGCCTGGTCTCCTGATACCTTGTAGGGTCGTAATTCCGTGGGCCACAGCTCATACAAGACAGATACAGTGGGTTCTGCTTCCCCACTTGGATGCAATTGCAGCCACACTACACATGTTGATCTTGCTGCCTGCAGCTCTCAGACAATCTCCCCAGTGGTCATTGCCTCTCTGACGCCTCTGAACAGAGCTCCATGCCTTTTCCCCCCCAGCGAATTCTGGTCATAACATAAATTGGTTGGAGCTCAGGGCTGTTGCCCTTGCCCTCCAACACTTATGCACAAACTCCTTCACAAACACATATTAGTCTTCACCGACAACATTTCAACCAAATGTCATTTCAACAAACAAGGATTCAGACCTCACCCAGTTAGCAGGGCATCATAATATGAGTAGAACCCTATTGGGCCTCTCTGACAGCTCAAACACATCAAAGGGGAGCTGAAAGTGACAACAGCCTTCCTCAGCAGGCATCAGATTCACCCGGGGGGCATGCAGTCTCAGCAACAGAGCATTCAAACTGTCTCAAGTCTATCAGGGGTATCTGGTCCTCCATTACTTGGCAGCTTATCTCAAGACCCTCGTTCTTAAGGCTAAGGCACCAGATTTCACAGGTAGAAGAGACAAATGCTCTCACCACTCGGTGGTCTCATGAATTCCCCTTTGCCTTTCCTTCGGCTCCGGTCCTTGTGCAGGTACTCCAAGAGCTCAGCCTCGAACAGTTGGAGAACATTCTGGGTTCTCAATGGCCCAGGAGGCCGTTGTTGTCTGATGTCCTACATCTAGCATTATCTCCTCCACTACCATACCATCTCTCTACAGATCTTCTCACGCAGCATCCCAACACTCATCCAGATTTCAGAGGGCTCAACCCAGCTGCGTGGAGACTGACCAGCAGATTCTCTGCTACATGACCAGCCATACTAAGCAGGCATCCAGACGGGCTTCCGCTGACAGGATTTATGAGGCACCGTGGAAAGCCGTTTTTCAGTTAGTGCAAAAGAAAGGAGATGACGTCCTTTAAGACGCTAGTGCTTCCAGTCACTTTGTCTTTTCAAGGATGGCTTCGACCAAGAGCTTCAGCTCAGTTCCTTGAAATGTCAAGTAATGGCTCTTGTCATCAGTTGCTCCAGGCCTGGATGAGTGGCACTCTCACGCCACCCACATGTTAAACATTTTTTAAGAGGGGTAACTCTGCTTTCTCCACCCATGTTTCATGGGTTTCCTTCATGGAACCTACACAAGGGCCTCAATGCCCTTACTAAATCTCATTTTGCATCATTGGTCTCTTTCACTATAACTCCTATCTTTTAAAGTAGCAGTTTTGTTGGCTCATTGCAGCCAGCTGAGGGGCAGAACTCAGTGTCTGTCCATCCTGGTTGACCTCTGCGTTTTTTCGTACAGACAAAGCAGTATTCAGGACAGATGCACCTTATATTCCTAAAGCCAATTCTACCTTTCAGAGGTCTGAGGAACTGATACTCCCTTTCTTTTCCCCGAGCCATCACTTTCATCAGAAACGTTATGGCACAAAATTGGATTTGAGGTGTGCACTTAACTTTTACATTAAATGTACAAAGACATTTAAGTTGACCACTTGATCAGTGCCTCTGTTGCATTAGCTTATGAATCCCAACTGCTTCGGGCTTCTGGTCACATTACAGTTCATTCCACCAGGCAGCAGCACCTTCTGCAGCTTTAGCCATCACCACGAGCATTGCAGACATCTGCAGTACGCTGGACATGCCCATCGACATTCGCTAGACACACTATAAAGTGGGCACTTAAGCACTTAAGCTTCTTTTAAAGCTGCCTTTGGCAGTAGTGTCCTTCAATCAATACTACCTTCATAGTGAGCGGACTTGCAAGTCCCCACCCAGTACAGACTTCAGCTCTGGTAGGTCCCAAAGTGAGGCTATGTGGGTGAGTCTGCCAGGAAAATGGAACGTTGGTCACTTACCGTGAAGAGTCTTTTTCTGGCAGATGAAGCCCACATAGCCACGCCTGACCCTGCACTCATCCGCTCACTCTGTCAACTCATAGGTTCTTCCTATTACATTACCTGTTCCACTGTTCCGTTTTTTTGGGGGGGAGGGCACTGCCTGGTTCTGTGTTAATGGTTTTCTAAAGTTTTACTACATAGGTCCATAGGCTCTGAGGGCTGGGCCTCTGAGAGGGATAGGAGGAGGAGCATGCAAATTAACAAGAGAGATTTCCTGCCTGGGCTAGAGAAGACTGATGATAACCCAATGTGAGGCTATGTGGGCTTCATCTGCCAGAAAAGACCCTTCACGGTAAGTGACCAATGTTCCAATTCACATAAGGTACTAGGGGTCAAAGTGACCCACAAAATGCTATTTAAAAATTATCAGTTTCTTGTCATGTCTACAGATGCTTCACCCACAATTTATTCTGTCCATTTCATCTGAGAAAAGAGGTGAAAAAATATTTTGTCTATTTTCACAATAGATAATTCACTCACTTCCCTTCATATCACCACAAACTAGGGTCAATAATACCCTATGGCTTTACAGAACCTACTTACAAACCTGAAATATTTAAATATTTTTTCCCCAGAACCTTCATGGTGACCCAGAAAAACTTGCTTTTTCATCAAAGTTATGACTTTACACAGCACATACTAATTTAGTTTTTAAGATACTATTACAATTATTTCTACAGATATTTGCAAACAACCAGCACACCTACTCCAGCTGGTGGCCATACTTAACAGCAACTCTCTGGACCTTTAGATGGCCACTTTTCTTTGTTCATGGCAAGATCTTTGCAAAATACGTTGTGCAAGGTTTCCCTTAAAATTTCCAGGACCAAATGTCACTGTCCTTCTTCAAAAGAATCTACGGAGTCCTCATATTGGAGGACTGAATTCAATACCAAACTACCAATGTGAAAACAAGGTTGCCCCTGAGCCTGTTACCAACATTCTCCTACAATACAATGTGTCATATGAAGGTGTTACAATCAGGACCAGAGTCAGGCTTCAGGGGATACTGCCCCCCTCAAGTCAGCCACACAATATCCTTTTTTTCCTGTTGCTGTTGCCATGGCAGTGCCATCAGTACCAATCACCAACAGGCCCCCCAACAGCTATTTTAGTAGTGGACGGGTGACATTGCTCATTTTTAAAGGGAGCTCCCCTCAGCTCCCATCCTCAGTTCAGTGGCAGCCCACTATTTTAATTTACCCAAAATGCAATGTCACCACCAATAGATCTATGATTTAATAGTTTTCAAAGATGTAAAATGGTTATCTGTGGGCCCAGTGGGGAGGGCAGTGAGTAGCAGCACAGCTGGGTTGAACTGGTGAGGGGCCCTTGACCTATGCCCGGCCTGGTTGAAAGCTGGCACCGCTGGCTTGGTTACAATTGATGCACAATTAGTGCCATTTATTTCTTATTTATTTTTATTTTATTATTTGATTTATCTCCCACCCTTCCTCCCACCATTCAAAGGAAGATGTCCAGTGCGGCAGTATAAGCAATCCAAACCTGTAAAGTATGGCAAAAAACTCTGTTTCACTTCAAAAACATCATATATTTATGCTGCAGACATATATACAGGAAGGAAGTAGATATCCCAGTAGCTTGAAACCTAGGCCAGGCAGTGGTTGAAAAGCTAACACCACATTTACTAGGTTCTGGATGAAAAATACCAACTAATAACTTCTTCAGTAGTGTGCCTCTGGTCTGGGGATTAGCCAAGAAAATGTTTTGACTCCAGTTGGCATATTGAAAAACAAACAAGCCAGAAATCCCTTGAGGGTTCGTTTCCCATAAAACCAGAAGTGCCAACAGCAGCATTTTTGGTTTTCAAGAAGATTTGACACATGTACATTATGTGCAAAAGAAAGGCAGAACACTGATTCTCCTTTCTTCAACGTACAAGGATGCATTATTCTCAGACCAGAATTTCAAGCCTGATATTGATTCATTTCTTATAAAATTAAAGGTGGTATTGACACCTGGGACCAGATGATCTCCGCATATACTTCCAAAACCATGATTCATTGGTGGCCAATAGTGTTTTTCCCTCCCCTTCAAATATGGTGGACATTTCCTGCTGAAATGCCTGTATTGTTTGGAAGCTGAATAACCCATGACAGTGTAAATTTCTAAAAAAAGTCTCCTCCTTAAAAACCTAGCTCTAGAGTTGTTTAAACTTGGATTGATTCTAGACACATTGTCAGCTTGCCTGAGATGTCAAGAAAAGGGAAGCTGATGTGTCGGCAGTTGATGCAGAGCCAGAAAACTGCAAAAACAATATGCTTCATGTAACAATTTTGTCTGACATGCTGTTGTGAAATGTACAGTAATTGTGCTTAGGCTGCTCAAGCAAGCATGTGCTATGGTTACAAGGTCTTTGAGAACTGTTATTACAAATGATTCACTCATCATGGTTATTGCATCATTATACTAGGCACCATTATAACTAGATTAATGGCACAATATTTTTTTATGTTATGTTTAAAAAATTGGGGTCGGATAAATGCCACATACGTTTGTGTACTCTACATTATGGAGTATTGTTGACTCTGATAATTTATTTGCAACAACATTGTTTTACTGGAAAAAGGGAAGGTCTCGATAAAGGCATCATTTATTACTGCATATGGTGTTATGCTTAATCACTTCCGCCAGATGTTCTATTTGTATGACTTCCTTAGTGTACATCTGGCCTTAATAGTGGATTGGTACAGTCAATTTCCTATCAATCGAGGTTTAAAGGCAATGTCTTTGGAATAACTTGTTGTATGCCATAACATCAGGACCCCAGTGTCTTCCAGTTTACTTAATCCAAACCTCTCCATGAGAGAGCTTGACACAATGCTACTAAATGAAGAACCATTAGCAAGCCATTTCTTACCTAGGTCTCTTTTTCACAGGAAGAGCAGTTACATGGTTCCCTTTAATATATATTTTCTGTTTATATAATGCACAAACATGTTTATCTGCAATGTAGCACCCAAGCAAATGTTGGTTTGAACGCTTTTCATGTTTAATTCAAAGAAACCTTTTCTAAACGTCTCAGGGGGAAAGCCTGTTTTCTTAGTCTTGGGTACATTTTGATTTTTCTGTAAGAACATTTTTATGGGTTAGAATCCAGCTAACATACTCCTGTGAGTCATTTTCTTTTAAATTCAGGGGTTTATGCCTAATTTTCCTGTTTGACCTGTTCAGGTGAACTATTTGTATCTTGAAACAGCCATACATAGCAAGAGAAAGGAGGCAATCGATTTTGAATCAGAGAACAAGGTTTATAACTATGGGAAGTAATACTGGGAAATATGAGAGTCTCAAATCCAGAAGATCTCAAACCTCCTCCCCACCCCCAGATTACAAGCCTGGAAGTAATGTAGTGGATAAAATGCTAGACTTAGGGCACAATGTAGACAGTAATGCAGTGGCAAATTCAGAAGTGCAGGGTTCCTTCATGATATTTACAGCCATACCCACTCCTTTTTTTTCCTGCTGGGTTTAGAATGAGATCTTTTTTAATGCATTCTCGCACAACAACAAACACCCCTAGGAACCACCCAATTTCAGTGATCATGACTAGAGGGAGGTATAGCCATGGGGAGGTGAGCTACCATAGAAAACGAGGGCAAGGCTATCTACGACTTGTTCCTTGCTCCCACTCCTCTCATGGATGGGTTCCTTGTTGCTCATCTGCTGGGCCCACTGGCCTGTGTGTGCTGTTGTTTAACGCCAGATCAGCACACAATAAGACCACACTCATCAACGATTTGATCATGGATGAAGGTGCAGCATTTTGTTCATGGTAAAAAAGCAAAAATGATTCAGTGTAATCAGGGAGATGCAAGGCAGGAGAAGACACCAGGGCTTGTTTGTGGCTAGAGAAGGCAAGATCTGCTTCAGAAGGCCAGGGGATAGGGTCAGGAACAGAATAATTGGTTAGAGCAGTGAGGGGATTGACCATAGCACCATACCCCAGAATCCAATGGTGACAATAATTGGCAGCCCCCAGAAAGCTTCTTAGTTGTCTTTTGTTACTGGTCTTGGGAGAGACAAAATAGCTTGTAGGTAGTCAGAAGACACTTTGTGTTGTCATTACTGAAAGTGTTCTCACCCCCCCACCCTGACCTATATTTTATTTATTTATTTATTGAATTTCTTAGTCGCCCATCTGGCTGGTTATCCACCCTGCTGCTGAGAATGTTGACACCAACAACCAACCAGTACCTGAACTAGAAGAAGCAAAGAACAGGTACAACCTGCGACCAGGAAAGGTGAACCTCATAAACCCTCCTTTTGGGTCTTTAATAGTCCAGCACCAGTACAGAGGTACGGGTTGGCAGGCTGTGGGAAGGAGGCAGGCCATAATAAAGCCTGATTAAAGACCTGGTGTAAGCCAAGTGCTGCCAGGGCTATTATATATTCAGAAAAGGCAGATGTGTTTGTCTGAACTGAACTCTGAACAAAAACACTGTTTTAAGGCTGTTGTTTTAAGCTTAGGACTTTGCGCTTTGACTGTGCTGTTTGTTATACTTTACTTTGACTGCTAGAGGTGCTTAACTGAAAACCTTGGGAGAAGTTCTGACAATGAATCCAAAGAGTTGCCTGAAAAGGCAAGCCAAATAATATTCAAACAACAAGGAATTACTTTGGTGTCTAGAGGTTTTAGCAATTCTGTTCCTGCACATTCAGCAAACATAGAGAAAACATTTTTATGAAATTATCTTTAAGTTTTGCAAAAGCTTAAAATATTTCAGACTGCTGGGTGTGCCAATATATGCCCATTAGTACAACAAGGGAGTCCTGTTAGTTCCCAGGCCATTAAACCAGACAGAGATGCGTACCCCCTTATGGACTTCTCAGGAAGCAAAAAAATTACTTGGCATGATGTAGGCTTCAATAAAACAGAATTCCTGTATGTTGTAAAATTTCTGTTGGATGTGTAATGGGACTACTCATCTTGTTGGCAAGTCCATCAGTAATATGACCTACACTATCAATGGGGCAAGTTCCTTGAATGGAACTTGGGTATATGTAAACTTCTACACATGGACCATGCCTGGAAACATATCAGAGTGTATTGCAGCATATGGGTGTCTTCTCCCAGATGTGCAGCTGGGTTTACAGCTCTGGCAGGCCACTATTTTGTGTGCAGTAATAAGGCATATAAACACCTGCCTGGGGGATGGGGAGGCACTTGCTATGTAGCTGCATTAGTCCTGGTCATTTCTGTTTATAAAAACCTCCCAAAACAGAAAATCAGGAATATACAGGGTACATCATATGATCTAAGCAGACAACCCTTGATATTTGCAGAAGTAGTTGGTCTGTCCTTTGTCCCACCAATTGGAATAGCTCGATTAGGTGGGGCAATCTTGGGACTGCAAGCGATATTAGAAAAATTAGCAAATGAGACATCTGATGCAGTAACACAGCTAGCTCAAGAACAACGGAAAATCAGACAAATGGTTCTTCAGAATAGAATGGCTCTTGATTTTGTACTAGTAAGCAGAGGCGGAGTGTATGCATTAATTATTCCTCTTGTTGTAGTTATATTCCTGACAACTATGACCAAATAATAGATCATGCAGCTAAAATAAGGCAAGCAGCTGCTACTATTCCTGCTGATTCCTGGGACCTTTGGGGATAGTTACCTAATATGGGAGGTTGGCTAAGAACTTTGCTAAACTGGTTAATTGGACTATTGCTCATTGTATTGTTTTTTTGCTTGTGCAAATGATTATATGCTGTTTGATACTGTGTGCTAAAACCACTAAAAGACTATTAATACAAACAAGTGAAGCAGATGGTTTTAAGAGAATTGAGGGAAGAAAGAGAATGGGAAGGTCAAAATGCCACTATGATATATGAAATGATGCAATATTCTTAGAATGTGGAAATTAAATTTCCAAAGGGGGGAATGATGTGGATTTAGAATTATAAATTCAACATAAAAACTTGTGTTAACCAACTTAGGGAAAAGAAAGGAAAAATTAGGCCCCAGCTCCCTTCCCTCCCCCCCTTCCAAGACTCCCTTCTCAGAAACTGTTATCTGAAAAAGCAGTCTGTTTCAAGGCAGGAGGAAGGGAAGAGGGGAACTGCCGGAGCTTCAGGGGCAGTGAAGGGAGATAAGAAGTGATGCTTTGTCACTCTCTGTAACTTTCCATGAGAACAATGCTTTGCTTTTAAAACGTATATAAATATGGATGCTAACTTTTCCTCGAGGAATTCCTTAGTGCTGTGATGGCCTGAAGGAGACATAGGGACCCTGCTGGGACACTGCTCCCAAAAAAGTAAGATCCCCCCCAAGATCCTGGACAACTACACCCTTGACTTAGACACTCACAGAGCAAGCCAAACCCTCTTTATGCCTGGCTGTGGGGAGGTTATATTATTCATAGGTGTCCCTCTGCTCATATCTGCTAGCTAAGCCAGCCTACTGTTGACCACCACTCAATTTTGCCTTCTACCTACCAAATGGCAGTATCTTCGCCAGTGAAAGTCCTAACGTTGGGCATTCCAAGGGCAGGGCTGAGCTGGCCTGGGATCCAGTGGCTCCCAAGGCAGTCTTGCTTTCATCAAGTGATTGCATCTAGTGATCGTTCTGCCTCCCAACTTCCACTGAGGCCACCATGAGCACCCAGTTTGTGGATGTGGTAGAAGGGGTTAGATTGCAGCCCAAGTGTGTGGGTGCATTGAGCATGTTAGTTTTTTTATTTTTTAAATGTAACTGGCAACAGCAGGGAGGGCGGAACAGTGGCAGAACAGGGAATGGAGACAGAGAGTGTAACTATTTATCCTCCCCCACCAATCAGCTCCCTGAAGCTGCTATTTGTAAAAGGGAGGTGATGCAATTATCTAAAGATATGCGAGACATCAAGGTAAATGCTGACCAATATCAAACTAGTGCTTGGGTATATGGTAGGGATGCCGATTCTCCCTTGCAGCACACTCTTGCTGTGAAACCTTAGCTTTCGTTTCATTTCGTTTATTGATTTATGGTCATAGACCCGCAAGGAATACAGAAAGAATACAGTGTAGAATATAAGACAAAAGAACAGTATAGAATGTATTATATACAATTTGTAGTGCTTAAACACAGGAAAGCTCAGATCTGACTGTACCATTATGAAGGGGTAGTGATAAAAGTACGCATCCGCTGAGTCACATATACAAATTTAGCTACTTGGATAGATATTTCTTTGTCAGATCCAGAGAGCAGGTGGATAATAATAGCTTCAGGTGATTTATAACGTAATTTCACCAATATTGGGTTCAAGAATTTCATACGAATCCAAAGGTACAATGGGCAATAAAGAAAAATATGCTGAAGGGTTTCAATGCTAGCACCACAGGGGCAAACACACATTTCGTATGGTACCCCCCTAAACCTCCCTTCCATTACCGCAGACTTTAAAGAATTAAACCTGGCTTTGGAGAAAGCCAGGCGTAAATTAGGGATTGTGAGGAAATCTAGGTATGAGTTGGGTTTTTCGAATGTAAAGTGTAGCTTCAAGTGCAAAGGGGAGCATATACTAGAAGCCCTACTAATTGAGGTCTGATAATCAATGTCCTTGATTCTAGAGCGAATAGTAGCTAAGGCATCGCTAGGGGATTGCGATGCCAGATATGCCCTAGAGAGACCCATTTGTGACAATTTCAATTCCAGTTTGTTGTTCCAACTGGAAATCCAATTGTCTTTCCAGAGTAGAGTTATTAATCCGGAAGCGGTATTGGTCGATACTTTAACCCAGAAATTAACAGTTGTTAACCAAGCCTGGCATTCCATCAAGGTAAGTCCACATTCCAGTCTAAGCGCCGCTGAAGGGACACACCTAGGCACTCCTAGCAAGCGGCGTAAAAAAAGGGAGAGAACAGCTTCGACTGGTGCATCTATTGAGTGTATCCAAAGTGGAACTCCGAATAGAATTTGAGGGATAATTTTGTTCTTAAATATCTGGATAATAGCCGGAATATATTGTCCTTTATAATAGAAATAATGAAGCAAGTTCTTAATAGAGAATCTAGCACTCGCTATCGCCGATCTTTTATGGGAGGTCCAATTCAGCGAAGAATGGAATGTAATACCGAGATACTTATATTGAGAAACGTGTTCGATTGAATGACCGTTGATTGTCCAAACTGGGGTGGTAATTCGTTTGGAAAAAACTAAGATTTTAGTTTTATCGAAATTTATTGACAAATGGTTCTCCAGGCAGTAAGCCATGAACACCCGTAGGATACGTTTAAGACCCACCTTCGATAATGAAAGTAGCACCGCATTGTCCGCGTAGAGCAATAAGGGGCAACTTAGATCCGCAAGCTTGGGAGAGTGGTGGTCGTGGGAAAGGCAACGTTCATTCAGGTCATTGATGAATAAGTTAAAAAGGAGGGGGGCTAATATACAGCCCTGTCTCACTCCTGTGAACGTGGGAATAGATTTAGTTAACCCACCATCCTTTCCACAGCGTACCCGAAGAGATGTATGTTGATGCAAGTGGTATATCAGGGCTAAGAGCCGTTTATCTATGGAGGTTTGGATAACTTGGACCACAGGATGTCGCGAGGAATAGAATCAAATGCAGCCTTTAGGTCAATAAAGGCTACATATAGGCCATTACCCTTATGCTTGCCATACTTTTCTGCAAGGTGGTATAAGAGAAGGCAATGTTCCAGGATAGAGGTCCCTTTTCGAAAACCTGCTTGTTCCTTACCCAGAATATCTTGTTCCTCCATCCACGCCTGGAGTTTTGTTTTCAAATACGAAGCATAAAGTTTCCCAATAACAGATAGGAGGCTGATGGGACGGAAGTTAGAGGGGTCATCTCTATCTCCTTTTTTGTATATGGGAATGATTATTGCTTCTCGCCACGTTGTCAGGAAGCGGCCAGATTTGTTAAGTTCGGTAAAAAACCTTGCTAGAAAAGGGGCCCACCAATCCTGAAAATTTTTTAGGAGTTCAGGGGGGATGTTGTCAGAGCCCGGCGCTTTGCCTGATTTTAGACCATCAATCAGATTTCTTATCTCCATTTGGTTGATGGGAGGCCATATGGATAGGGAGCTAAGATCCGGGGGAACATATGCATTGGGATCCTCCAGGATTTCAGATTTGTACATAGAGCTGAAATACCGTTCCCAAGTTTGGGGGGGAATGTTGCAGGTAATCGGACATGAGGGTCTAAAGGCTTTTGAGATAATAGACCAAAAACTTTTAGAGTCCTTGGTCCTTGATGCATGAATAACACTCTTCCATTCCTCCTGTTTTGCTAGATTCTTTTTAGAAGCTAGAGTTGCCTTGTATTTATTTTTCGTTAGGTAGTATATATGGGGGAGATGATTCAGTTGGCTCCGACGATAATTTAGATAAATGGACCTTAGCTGACGTTTAAGGAGTTGACACTCTTTATCAAACCATTTGGGACCAATTGTTTTACATACGTTGGAATTAAATGGCGCAGGAAATAATATGTTCTTAATATTGGCCATAAGGGAATCGTATGCTCTGAGGAGAGCATCTGGAGATTCAGATTCAGTTAAGTATGTTCGAGAGGCCAGAGCATCTGGTGATGACAGGAAAACTTCTATCTTGGAAGCTAAGGAGAGGGTCCAAGTGGGTCTTTTGTAATGGGAATGAGAAAGATTAACTGTGTAATTATAATTAGAAGGTAAATGCGGACTCAAGGGCAGGTGGCATGAGAAGGTAAGAGGGAGGTGATCACTATTGAGCTTGGTGCCGATGGCAAATTCTTCTATCAGATTAAATAACTTAACAGATAATAGCACATAATCGATTACACTACTTCCTAACTTAGATATAAATGTATATTCTGCACAGTCATCGAGATGCTCGAGCCCATTCAAAATAATCAGGTGGTGACTAGCTACAAGGCGAGTTAGACAGATTCCTCCACTATTAATCTTGAGATCTTTCGATTTTCTAGAGAGAGGATAGGGGAAATAATCGTGATCTTCTCCGCGCCATAATTTTGACGCAAACAAGGAGGCGTTATTGGGGCCAATCCTTGCATTGAAGTCGCCCATGATTACCAGTTGTGAGTGAGGATAGGCATATTCCAAATCTAGAATGTAGAGGTCTAACTCAGCCCAGCGGTTTTCTACAGAGTTACGTGTCACCAAAGGGGACAGGTATACATTGATGAGGAGTAGAGAGAGGTCACCAAATTCAATTAGAACTGCCATCGCGCATGTATTCAAGTGATGAAGGAAGGTTACATGCATATCCAGGGAAGTGGAAATCAAAATCGCCATACCCCCTTTTGGTCTACCTTTCAGTGGGGGCGAAGCAGGAAGATGGAAAGTTGTAAATCCATTTAGAAAGGGTTTATGTGTAATCCAAGTCTCTTGGAGAAAAATAATGTCAAAACTAAAAAGATAGGCTGTCCACTCCTGATCAGTTATTTTGGAATTCCATCCAGCAATATTCCACGAGAGGAAATGAAGGCGGTGGGTATTAGAAGAAAAGGGCTTATTTAAAGACGGGATGGTGGTTTTTGAAGAGGATGAGTCTGCTGGGTCTGGTGTAAAGTAAGGTGGTCAATTTAATTCCATAATTTGGAATAAAGAGCCTGCAGGATCATTGAATACTGCACTATTGATACATTGAGGTTGGCTCAACTTAAGGTGAGAAAAGGAAGATGAAGGGGAAGATGGTGTTTTCCCTTCCGCGTTAGGTGACCCAAGTTCTTCTGGGTATAAATATCTTGCTCTGGCCCAATCATCACCAGCCTGTAGAGAAGTATTTGTTTTGTTACACATTATATTTCGATCGGGAATACTTGGATATAAAGGATCCATCTCCATCCTATTAAAATTATTCGGGTTTATTGAAGAAATATTGCGCGAAGGTGATGACCTAAGTCATTGGATTAGTTGGGTAAACCTATTAATTAGAGTCAATCTTTCTGCATCAGGTAGCATGGAGTATAGTTCTGCCAGCTGGGTTTCCTCAGGTTCTAGTTCTTGAAACAACGCCGTTGTAGATTGTGGAGGTTCCCCTTCCTTAAAGTGGCTGTTTGCCCTTAAAGGGCTGTAATGGATGGAAGACAAGCATCATGTGGTACTCGTTTTAATAGATGATGTCGAGTTACTATGTTGAAAACATTGCGCAGGGAGTATTAGCAGCGGGGTAGGCGAAGACATATTTCTATAAAATCGCTGCACCGAGAAACCCATTCTATCCAAGGAGTTCCTTGCTCGGAAAATTTGATTAGCCACGACACGTGAGTGGCAGGTAATTATCAATCGCCATTCATAAGAGGTATGGGAGAGTAGTTTCATGGTTCTTATAAAACTCATGCACCGAGAGGCATGCATAGATTTCCCAATACAAATGTCCAGATATGGGATGCTTGGCCGCATATGAGAATGTTCATTGTCTTTGCATCTATGAGAAATAGCTAGTTTATCAGGCTGTAATACTAGTTTCCAAGAAGATGACAAGTCGCAGCTGGATTCTCTCGGGAGAGAGGAAAAGTCATTTGTGCGTCTGGCTATGTTCACTCCCTCGTCAGATGAAGAAATTGAATCCCGAGTTGAGTTTTCTAAGTTAGCAGAGGCGACGCTTAACTCCCTTGACTCATAGCGGTTCTCTCTATGAGACAGATCCTGTTGCTTTGAGGAAGACGTCAGCTTTTGGGGTTCGAGTAATTTAAACAGGGGCTTAAAGTTCATCCTGTTAGAAAAGTTGTTTTTTGGATTTTTAATGTTTTTGGGTTTCTTAGCGTTCACGTTGTTGGAATGGTTTCTCAGACTCCTGTTTTTCTTCTTTTTCTTCTTTCTCATGAGTTTTGGAGAGGTAGTATGTTGGCACTGTGAAGGAGGGATGAAGGACTGAAACGCGTTCACCAGTGTAGTAAGTAGGTGGTTCATTTCTGAGATGTAAATTTTTATGAGTTTTAGGTCCTCTACTAGTGATGCCTGTTCTAACTGGTCAGTAGCCAATATCGATGGGGCCTGTAACTTCTTTTTGTCAGAAGGGGGAGTTATGAGCCCTTTTGAGAAATGTAAGGAGTCAATAGTTAAAAAGGAAGTTGGAGGAGATTCATTAGGATGGTATTCTGAATAATTAAGACCAGCATCTTGCAACTCCTCTGCAAGGTTTTTTCCGGCTAGTGTATTCCCAGAGGATTTCGCAGAAAGTGGGTGTTCTAGAGTCCAGTCATGTGGATTAAACCTTAGTTTTAACGGAGACTGCTGAGGTGGTTGGGTTTGGTGACTTGGCTCCTCCACCGGGAAGAAAAAATTGGTGATTTTAGATTGCTGAGATTTTACAGCCCCATCATCCTCATGGGGGGATTCCATCTGCTGAGGGAAATTCCTGGTAATTACCATTGTATACAGATTAGTCCACAGGGTTGGATGTAAAAGTTTTAAGTATTTACTTGTCTCAATCTGAGTGCATACTATGGAAAGAAGCCAGTCTGTAAACAGCTCTATTCTTGGAATGCGAGGGCGAGAGCAATTTTGATTTATAGCTGCACTCAAGCCAAGGAATATAAGATTTAAAAATCATGTACTACTGCCAGCGCTCCATTAAACAGTCATAAAACAGTAAAACCGTCTCAGTAGATTGTATCAGAGACACCCTTTCATCTGGGTCCAGTGCTCGATGGGGAAAAAGGAAAACAAATACTCGGAGGTTTGTAGGTATTTGGACAGAGAACCTTGTTTTCACCCACATCAACACTCTCTACTTCTTTTGGGAGCAATAATGAGATGAGGTTAAATAAAATAACATAAAAGCGGATAGCTTAAAAGGAATTTAAAAATTGAAGCGATGGGAGCAGAGAAGAAAAAAAAACCTTACCGGAAGAGAGCCCAACCAGAAGCCTTAGCTCACTACAATGAACTTAAAAAAATCCATGCACGCATTATATATGTAAATAGATATGTACATTGCTTTGCAAAATATGTTATGTAGATATTCACTGATGTATACAGATGCTTCTTTGCTTTTCTTGCTTCTGGGGTGCTTGTTGTTAAAGACAGCCTATGTACACTAAGACTACAATCCTAACCATGTCTACTCAGAAGTAAATCCTATTGAATTCAGTGAGACTTGCTATCAGCTAAATGAGGTTAGGATTTCAGCCTTAATTTACTTTCTACTGTGAATTTTAAAAGCCAATGGAATGCATTGTTCATTATTGTTCTTTTTACATGGAAATAAGTGATCTCTTTTATTACCTATGGATTTCATCTGTGCTCCTCAGTTAAAGTGTTAGTCTCTTTGTCAAAGTGTGGAGAACATTCTGGATTTGACTGCCAATTTTGACTACCCTGTATCTTAGAATTAAATTTGAAATTCCTTTCCTCCCTTCCCTCAAGGTTTTCTACTTGATGCCTGAGTGATGGAAATGAGCTAGGATGACAAGTTAGTGAGACTGGCCCATTGAATTCAATGACATAGGTCAGTTCAAAGAGCAGACATGGTTAGGTCTGCAGTCATAGATGGCTTTGTTATGGCTCATTAACTTTGTCTTTAAAGTGTCACAGGACTCTGGTGTTTTTGCTGCAAAAGACTAACAGGGCCCCTTTGGAAATTCATTAACTTTGAAAAGGAGCATGCAGGAAAGGAAAATGATTTCTAAATATTTGTTGATGGTTGAGATATGTGTGTTACATAAAAAAATGTATATTTCCACATCAGCAGACAACAAAATGGAACACAAATAATCTAACTGCAATGGAATGCAAGATGAAAGTGCAAATGACTCTCAGAATGGACTGAGGCAAGTTCATACATCCCTAGTATATGTATGCTGTTGAAGCACAATGATTCAACAGCATAATGGAAACTTTGTTCTTAGCTGTAGTGAGAACAATTTTGCTACCAAACACAAATATTTGAGATCATTTTGTTAATTTAACAGAATTTATATTCTACCTACTAGAACAAAAGACTTCTAAGTTTACAAAACAATCTAAAATATTCATTTTAAATGCCAATAAAAAGCAAACATTAAGAAACAAGTTACAGAATGTTATAATATAACGTGAAATCAGTAATTTTAAAACACATATACCTAACTTCTTTTTTATTTAGTTAACAAAATTTATAGTGACTATCATGACCATGGTATATAAAGTGGCTTAATAAATGCAACTGAAATCTAAACTGATTAAGTGCTCTGCACAATCTTTGTCCAAGAAGAGTTGTTTCAATAAAAGAATGTGACAACATATATTTTGTCTCTATATACTCTGGGATGAGAAAAGCTTCAAAAGTCTCTCTCCCATACTAGCGGGGAAACAGCATAAGCTCTTCCTATTATTAAAAGGAAATAAAGACCATCCAGGTACCTTTTAGGCAATGTCTATCACTGCCTCATATCTCCTAACTGTATCTCTACAGATGTAGAAAGACAGTCTGACACGTATAAATTTGTTGGCATTCCTGTCTGACATGCTTTTATAAGAGCTGAGCATAGGCTTACATTTGCTTTAAAGCTTCCTGGACTACCTACAATCTTTTAAATACATACTGACTGAAACGACTGTATGCTTTGTTGTTCCCCTTGCCTCTACATAACTTTTTAAATACATGCAATATGGCTGGGAAAATATGCTCCCCCTCATGTACCTATATATGTTCCAATGGATTTCTAGATCGTGATCACTAGCCATGATCTAGTGAAGTATTCTTCCAGCTTCAAATTTGCTAATGTTTTCCAGAGCCAACAATAGGAAGCCTGTATGCTCAGCTCTGAGTTGCAACTATACTGTGGAACTAATTCCTACTGATTCCATTGAGCCTTAGGTTCAATTCAGACACTACCAATGTGGTGTGATAGGTGCTCAAAATCTTTCTGTGTTGTTTGATCCCATGTTGTCTGTATCAATAACATATAAAACATTCATCATGTGTAGTTGTGCTATTGACATTATTCTGACTTCTGCCTGCTCATCCAACCAGTTCCATTGACATTGGAAGGTATTTGTAGGCAGGCAAACCCACATAATTTTACTTTGATGTGTTACAGATGCTACATTGGACCACAGAAGAGGAAAGGAATTGTTTCAGGGGCCAGAACACTGCACTGATGCTGTATGAACTGAGCCTAAGGCTCAGTGAAATCAGTGGGATTTAGTTCCATATTTATAGCTACAACTCAAAGCCCAGAATGAAGACAAGGTGTTGTATTCAACTAATTTCTACTTAGACTAGACTGATGAAAATAAATGGACCTAAGTTAGCCATGTCTATTAATTTCAGTGGGTCCGAGTAATTTCTGGGTATGACTAATTTATTCCAGTGTCAGCATAAGAAGAATGTTGCCATTGGCACAACTCCAAATCAGAGAGTTTCAGGTGCTATTGAACCAACATGGAATTTAATCACATGGGAAGCCATTTTTGGACAGCTACTACCCAACCTTAGTAGTACATACACTGGTCCCCAATTGTACATCAACTGTATAAAGTCAGGGTGTTTAGTAACAGCACTTTCTACCCAAATGTCTGTTCTAGATTTGTTTTTATGTATTTATTTTCCAGCTATAAAAAGTTTTTAATGTAACAACTTGTGCCAATTATGTCACAGGTGCTTTAGCACAAACTCAATGCCAAATTATAAACTAATATATTTCCCAGTACCATCAGCATCTGTCTGCTTAGCAGCTCAGGTAGTTCGGCAGCCTGCCATGCCTGGCTAGCACTCTGGTGCTGTCACCACCTCTTCTTCATGGCTCCTCATGGATTTCCTGTCGTAATGAAATGAGGAAATGCACTGTGGCAGAAGACCTCCATTATCTAAAGTCTGCATTTTACTGCAGGGCTCCCACATTGCCCAGGACACTGTGACTTCTCATAAAGATACTTCCTGCTCATCTGATTATCCAGATATTTTGAATGATGCTGGAACTACTTTGATAAAGACTGTCAGGTAATTTTGATATGTTCTCTTTATTTGTATTACTCAATTCTTACATATATACTTGCTGGGTTCCCTCCCCCCAACAGACAGACAGACAGACAGACACACTTAGCAACTTATGGGATAGCTGCTATGTTGGTAATTAAGGCACAGAAGTTGGGGCTGACAAGGTGTATTACGTACCAGACTAAAAATTTACAACACAAAGGCTGCATAGCAATCCAACCTGTCTAGGTACAGGCAGTAATTCTTTCCTGCGTCTTGCTCTTCCTGCTTTCAGCAAGAAGTATTTCAAGAGCAAATGATTACAGCCTATTTAACTTTGTTTACGAGCGCCTCAAAAGACTGCAAGTGATTTTTAAAATCATAGTTAGTTCAGCTTCCATTGTTTTTGTTTTCCATTATAGAAATAGTCTTGACATCATTTGCAATGTTCGCTGTCCATAGAAAGGACAGTCTATGTACATTTGTCAATGGAAAGGGCATGCTGTGTATATTTACAGAATAGACGTGAAGGATTTCCTTCCCCATAGGCAGGAAGAGAGGAACATGATTCTGCATTGCCTGGCCAATGGAGCAAATATTTATCATTTTATTTCATTCCTTTAGAAATTGCTTCCAGAACTTCACCCAAGCTTGTTTTTGATTCCTGTAAGCAGCATTTGTATGTTAGGAGCTGATGAAGGCAGAAGCCAAAACATTTTACTAGTAAAATAAAAACTTCTATTTTGTTAATCACAATTATGTGTGTGTGTGTGTGCATCCGAGTGCACATGCACACATTCAATACAGATACAGATGGGTAAAAATCTCTACTGAAAAGGCTTGTTGAGAAAGGAAGACCTTTAATGGGCACCCAGAAGACAACAGAGATAGCATCTGTCTGATATGTACCAGGAGTTCCAAAGGGTAACTGCTGCCATGCTAAAGGTACTCTACAATGTACAGAATGGACCTCCTGATAAGTTGGTGTCTGTAGGATGCCCTCTCCTGCAGCGTGCAGTGATTGGTTAGGTATATAATGTACACTAGTACCAACACCTTGAACTTGGCCTGATAGCTAGCATCCTTCTCTGCCAGTGCTGTGCAGAAGAGATGGGAACATCAACGTAGACAAAATGGGGATGTGCTAATTCCCCCTCACTTCAGTGGGCAAATTTCATCCATCTCTCTTCCCCTCCCCCTCATTGATGAAAAGGGAAATGAATGAGGTTGTGAAGCTAGAGCATGGGCTTGAGATCAGCAGTAGTCAGTTCAGTCCTTTGATGTCCAAAGCAGGAGACAAATTGACTTTCTTTTAAGAACACAACACCGAAAGGACAAAATGATGAACAATGGCTGGCACAAACCTTGCTGAGTTAATTGTATTCCTCTTAAAGAATTATGCATATATGGAAGAAGCACTAGAAAGTACTTGTTTCAAATAAAGTTGGAATCCCTTGTTACTGAGAAGCTCATTTCAGTTGTAATGCTTCAAAATTATGTGTGCAACCTGGCTCTGCTCCACATAATGAGTACAATTCTCAGTGTAATCAGAGAGAGACCCAATGCCAATGTCCATGCTGATACCAGTGCATTGCCAGCCACAAACAAGAATAAGTTGCATATCTGTCTGATATGTACCAGGAGTTCCAAAGGGTAACTGCTGCCATGCTAAAGGTACTCTACAATGTACAGAATGGACCTCCTGATAAGTGGGAAACTTCACAAAAATGAGAGGATTGGTAAAAAGAAAGCTGAAAAACAAAGTCCAGAGGGTCACATCACTCGAAAATGCTTGGAAGTTGTTTAAAAACACTATATTAGAAGCTCAACTGGAGTGCATACCGCAGATCAGAAAAGGTACCGCCAGGGCCAAGAAGATGCCAGCATGGTTAACGAGCCAAGTCAAGGAAGCTCTTAGAGGCAAAAAGTCTTCCTTCAAAAAATGGAAGTCTTGTCCAAATGAAGAAAATAAAAAAGAACACAAACTCTGGCAAAAGAAATGCAAGAAGACAATAAGGGATGCTAAAAAAGAATTTGAGGAGCACATTGCTAAGAACATAAAAACCAACAACAAAAAATTCTATAAATACATTCAAAGCAGGAGACCATCTAGGGAGACAATTGGACCCTTGGATGATAAGGGAGTCAAAGGTGTACTAAAGAATGATAAGGAGATTGCAGAGAAGCTAAATGAATTCTTTGCATCTGTCTTCACAGTGGAAGATATAGGGCAGATCCCTGAACCTGAACTAACATTTGCAGGAAGGGATTCTGAGGAACTGAGACAAATAGTGGTAACGAGAGAGGAAGTTCTAAGCTTAATGGACAATATAAAAACTGACAAATCACCGGGCCCGGATGGCATCCACCCGAGAGTTCTCAAAGAACTCAAAGGTGAAATTGCTGATCTGCTAACTAAAATATGTAACTTGTCCCTTGGGTCCTCCTCCGTGCCTGAGGACTGGAAAGTGGCAAATGTAACGCCAATCTTCAAAAAGGGATCCAGAGGGGATCCCGGAAATTACAGGCCAGTTAGCTTAACTTCTGTCCCTGGAAAACTGGTAGAAAGTATGATTAAAGCTAGATTAACTAAGCACATAGAAGAACAAGCCTTGCTGAAGCAGAGCCAGCATGGCTTCTGCAAGGGAAAGTCCTGTCTCAGTAACCTATTAGAATTCTTTGAGAGTGTCAACAAGCATATAGATCGAGGTGATCCAGTGGACATAATGTACTTAGACTTTCAAAAAGCGTTTGACAAGGTACCTCACCAAAGACGTCTGAGGAAGCTTAGCAGTCATGGAATAAGAGGAGAGGTCCTCTTGTGGATAAGAAATTGGTTAAGAAGCAGAAAGCAGAGAGTAGGAATAAACGGACAGTTCTCCCAATGGAGGGCTGTAGAAAGTGGAGTCCCTCAAGGATCGGTATTGGGACCTGTACTTTTCAACTTGTTCATTAATGACCTAGAATTAGGAGTGAGCAGTGAAGTGGCCAAGTTTGCTGACGACACTAAATTGTTCAGGGTTGTTAAAACAAAAAGGGATTGCGAAGAGCTCCAAAAAGACCTCTCCAAACTGAGTGAATGGGCAGAAAAATGGCAAATGCAATTCAATATAAACAAGTGTAAAATTATGCATATTGGAGCAAAAAATCTGAATTTCACATATACGCTCATGGGGTCTGAACTGGCGGTGACCGACCAGGAGAGAGACCTCGGGGTTGTAGTGGACAGCACGATGAAAATGTCGACCCAGTGTGCGGCAGCTGTGAAAAAGGCAAATTCCATGCTAGCGATAATTAGGAAAGGTATTGAAAATAAAACAGCCGATATCATAATGCCATTGTATAAATCTATGGTGCGGCCGCATTTGGAATACTGTGTACAGTTCTGGTTGCCTCATCTCAAAAAGGATATTCTAGAGTTGGAAAAGGTTCAGAAGAGGGCAACCAGAATGATCAAGGGGATGGAGCGACTCCCTTACGAGGAAAGGTTGCAGCATTTGGGGCTTTTTAGTTTAGAGAAAAGGCGGGTCAGAGGAGACATGATAGAAGTGTATAAAATTATGCATGGCATTGAGAAAGTGGATAGAGAAAAGTTCTTCTCCCTCTCTCATAATACTAGAACTCGTGGACATTCAAAGAAGCTGAATGTTGGAAGATTCAGGACAGACAAAAGGAAGTACTTCTTTACTCAGCGCATAGTTAAACTATGGAATTTGCTCCCACAAGATGCAGTAATGGCCACCAGCTTGGATGGCTTTAAAAGAAGATTAGACAAATTCATGGAGGACAGGGCTATCAATGGCTACTAGCCATGATGGCTGTGCTCTGCCACCCTAGTCAGAGGCAGCATGCTTCTGAAAACCAGTTGCAGTTGATGGGTGAAATAAAACGCAGACACATCAGCTTGGGTTGAACAAGGGCCACTTTATTTAAATTACAATAAACAAAATCCCCAATTTAAAGTGACCTGCAGAGGGAAACCTAGGTGCGGGAACTGTCTATAAGCAAGTAGCTTAACACGCAGCTCTCGGGCGACCAGCCCCTGCTGGGGCAAGGGCAAGCCCATCTGCTTACCCTTTACCCCGGCCACACCTTGTAGGTGAGTAGGGGGGCCTTCCCACCTCATCCCCACCCGGGACCGTATAATCCCTGGGTAGATGAGGATAAGTTGGCCCCAGAAGCAGCCCATATCCTGCTCTAGAGCCGTAAAGCCCTGAGAGACAGGCCCTCCGGAACCGCCAATCACCTCCAAAGGTGCCTAAGGGGGCCACCTAGCTGTCCTTACCTATTTCCCTTCCCGCACCTTCCCGCCACAAAAGGGGGACAAATCTCTATTTAGTCCCCCTTTACCCCACTGCCGAGAAGCACCTCTCGCAGACATCTCTGCAGGTTTCCCAAAAATAACTCGTTACCTGTGTCTGACAGGTGAACGCCATTGGCCCTGTATAGTTCACCCTTCTGTTGCTGAATTTGGGGATGTGGAATGACCACCCCCCCCTTGCCCAAGAAGAGCCAACCGAATCTGCCAGTTGACCTTCTTCCTTGCTCGCTCAATCCCAGCTGGGTTCCAAACATCACGCCACACCTGGCGTGGAAGCATGTCTGACCACATCAGACGCACGCAAGGCCAACGCTGCCTTATCGCTTGCATGTCCTTACATGCCTGCATGCTGAGGGCCTTGCCCTTCATCAAACCAAGGTCATTACCACCAAGGTGGATGACCAGCACTTGCGGAATTGTCCGCACCAAACCTTGCCGGAACAGAGCGGGTAGGAGCCCCTCCCAACGCATTCCTCGCCGGCCAAGCCATTGTACCGTAGCCCATCTACTGAGGCCCAACTGCGAGCCCATGCTCGACTTCGCTGCCCTCCTGGCTGCCCAGAAGACCATGCTGTGGCCGCATATAAGGATCTGCGTCTGCTCCGTCCCCGTCCAGCAACCTGCCGAAACAAATAAAAGGTGTTAGGCTTCTGCATTCCCGCCCTCTAGAAGGGGTGAATGTAGCCCTTATATGCGTCAGAGGACCAACGTCCCACGGCCTGTACTGTCACCTGGGGAAAACCAAAACCAGCTGCCGTAGAAGCAGCTCCTATTCGGAATGAGTGTGCTCCGAATTGTGAGGCATCGTAGCCCATCCTTTGTAGTGCTGGTTTCGTTAATGCCCCAAACTGGTAAATAGAAAGAGGATCCATACTCACATGGGTAAATAAATAGCCTTCAGCTGTTCCCCTGGTTCTTAAGAAATCAGTTAAGGCCCGTACCGGGCAGAGGTGAGGCTCCGATGATGGGGCCAAGCGCACCTGTCTCCCCTTACCTGTTTGGTCTGTCTTAGACCACCTCAAATTGATACAAGCGCAGCCTCCTTCTATGGAGACATCCGCAAACTGGAGGGCACGTCGACACGTGTCATGTTTAGAGCCTGCCACCACCTCACCTATCCGAAACGCTCCAAAAGACAGCGTGAAGGCTACTGCCTAGAATAGCTTGGCCTCATAACTAGTAGAACAGACCATTTTCCACTGGTTAACCATCCCTATTATAATATCCAGTGAGAAAGGTCGACGGGAATCAGGTGTGGCAGGGTGTTCTTTAGCCCACCCAGCCAACATGCGGCGGACCCTAAAGTCCGCCGTATGATCCTGAAAACCACCTGTCTTTGCTAAAAAGGCAAGCCCTGCCAGCTTACCTTGCAGTGTTCGGACTGACAGGCCCCGTTTCCTGCAGTCCACCAGGAATTCAAGCAGGTGGCTCACCGGAATAGGCCACTCTGGCGCATGGCCTTTGGAGGCCCAGAAGTCCTGCATATCCCTACCTGCTCTCTGGTAACTGGTGAGCGTACTGGGGGCAATGGAAAGGCTTATGGCCCTCTCCGACTCTGCTCTCCAATCTCCCATAGCGCAGGGGGCACGGCTTCCGGCTGAGCCCTGGCCAGCGGCGCCAACTGCCGGAAACGGTCCATCTGGTTCCGTGACAGAGCATCAGCAACACTATTGTCAATGCCAGGAACGTGCCGCGCCCGAAAAAGAATATTAAAACGCAGGCACTGGAGAACAAAAGAACGGACCAGACCCATAACCCTGGCATTCCTGGATGTGAGGGAATTGATAACATGTACTGTAGCCATGTTATCACACCAGAAGTGGATCGTGGAGTTCTGCAACTCCACTGCCCACAAATAGACTGCTACCACTATAGGGAAAAATTTCAAAAAGGTCAGATCCTTGTCTAGACCGTCTTGAACCCAAGTCTGTGGCCATTGTCCCTTACACCAGGAAGATCCAAAGACTACCCCAAAGCCATAACCCCCAGACGCTTTGGAGTGGACCTGTAACTCGGCCTCCAGGAGCCGATCCTGCCTCCAGAAGGATGTTCCATTGAAATCCTGTAGAAAGGAGGACCACACAGCCAGGTCAGCGTGTAAAGCCGCTGTAACCCTAAATCGATGTTGGGGTCGTAAGAGCCCCACCATGGCCTCATATACACGCCTCAGAAATGCTCTGCCCGGTGCTATGACCCTGCACGCAAAATTAAGGTGCCCTGCTAGCTCCTGGAGGGTGGAGAGGAAAACTTTCCTCGCCCTTATAACTTCATTTATCTTGTTATGGAGGATTAGCAGCTTGTTCTGGGGTAGCCTACAGCATTGCTGCTCAGAATCAATTTCGATGCCTAAAAAGGTCAAAACTGGAGCAGGTCCCTCCGTCTTTTCTATGGCTGGAGGAACCCCCAGTTCTTCGGCCAAATCCTGAAACTGGGCCATTAAGTGTAGGCATTCGCCTGTACCAGCTCCACCCGCAAATAGAAAATCATCCAGATAATGAACGACAGCAGTCCTGCCCGTCCTATGTTTGATTGCCCATTCTAAAAAAGTGCTGAAGCGCTCAAAAACTGCGCAAGAGATTGAACATCCCATAGGCAAGGCGCGGTCCACATAGAATTTGTTGGCGAAACTAAAGCCCAGCAGGTCAAAATCTGCTGGGTGGACGGGCAGTAGTCGGAAAGCTGATTTAATGTCACACTTGCCCATTGATGCTCCTATACCGCACGCACGAACCATGCGCACGGCAGAGTCGAATGATGTGTAGTGGACCGTACATAGACTGTCAGGAATGAAGTCATTAACTGAGTGTCCACGCGGGTGGGACAAGTGGTGAATAAGCCTATACTCCCCTGCCACCTTTTTGGGTACTATCCCTAATGGGGATACTCGAAGGTTAGGGAGAGGGGGTGATTGGAACGGCCCAAGCACCCGCCCTGCCTGCACCTCTTTGTAGATTTTCATGCGCACTATTACCTCCTTACCTATGACAGATTTTAAATTTTGGGACATGTAAGAAACCCTAGGACCGTTGTAGGGAATTCGGAAGCCTGACAAAAAACCATTAAAAAGAAAACTGGCATCTCCAGCTACTGGATAAACGGCTAACAAGCCCTGTAAAACATGTAACCTAATTGGGGAGGGGCCCTTTTCCTTGATTAGCCCCAGGTGGGGGCTGTTTTCTGCCCCACTGCTGGTCCCTGCCACCTCCTCTGTACGACCTGCCTCTGTTGCAGGTGGTGGAAGGGTGTGAGGCTCCACAAATCGCACACTCGTGTCGGAAACGACACGGGTTGCGATTGCAGGTTCCACGGGCATTGAAATCCCAGCATAGCAGCCGTTGTTGAACCCCTTGCCCCGCATTAAAGTGGGGAAGGGTGGTGGTCGACTGCCTGCTTATAAGATGCCCACTATCACACCTATCTCCTGTCATGGCACGGGCCGCAGTCATAAACTGCAGCCATAGCTCGGGTTCCTTCTTGTCCCATGAAAGGGTCACATCGCACGCCGCCCGCATACGAAATGCCTCTTCATAAGAAAGCCATGCCAGACCAGAGAATTCTACATACGCTCTGTATATTATGTCTAGATATTTAAAGAGAGACAATGCCCTTTGAGGCTGTCTCTCAATCAGCACTCCTGCGTATATCAAATACGCTGGTAGGCAATTAGCCCAGGTGCGGTCTATCCTTCTGCGCCTGGGCCTGTCTATGTCAGTCTCATTCTCCTTATCTTTGTCCCTTTTGGGTAGCTCCCTATAAAGTAGCGAAAAGACATCCACATACTCTCCTCTCCAAATTTTTTCTTTTGTCGAAGGGAGCAGGTGGAAACCCAAGGTGACAGATGTATTCCCAAAAGGAATAGCATTACTTGCCACCGACCCTAGAGGGTCTGAATTAGTACAGGGACTTGTAGTCGTGAGTGTCTGCATCTGTGCAGCAGCTAGAGCCGCTGTTGGAGCCGACCCCTCATGTGGCACAGCTGTTGTCATCACCTGTCCATTGCCTGCATGCTGCCAAATTTGGCTGCATGCAGCCTGGAGCGGCGGTTGAGGTACACTTTGAGGAGGCCAACCCAAGCTTGAAAACCCAGAAGCCTGAGCAGACCAGGCAGACTCACCCGCTCCTACCAGCTGCCCCATCAGAGATGATGTCATGCCAGCCTGGGGTGTAGCCATCTCACCGCCAGTCCCCATTGCCGCTGTTGGAGCAGGAGGAGCCGTCATTCCCTCGCTCACCATCTGTGTGGAATCAGGAGGGGTTTCGAGCGCCTCAAGCCTGGCCAAAATCAATGCAAGGACATCACGGTTAGACCCTTGCTGTTGCCCCTTACGTGTGCCACCCTGAGCATTAGCGTTAGCTCGCTTTGGCCTGGTAACCCCCCCAGTGGAAGTTCCAGGAGTAGCAGCTTCCTTTGAAGCAGCTGGAGTAGACCTGGGCGCAGGGGTTGGCATCACCCTCCCCCGCTGTTCTAAAGCCTCAAGGCGCGATAATATGGCAGCCCATGGAGGTGCCTCCTCCTCATCCGAGGAGCCAGGCGCCGGGGTAGGGCATTTTTGCGAAGGCCTGTGAGCTCTCCCCTTACCATTTGCCCCCCTTTTCCTTTTTTGGATGGCATGACAATTGTATCAATTTATAAACAATTTCAAAATTATTATTATTATTATCAGATCTTACTGGATAACAATGTAATATTATAAACAATTTATGTTATAGACAAGGTATATATTCAAAGTGGGTGTGATCTTGCTTAACTAGCTGCCAAGAACTTTGAATATTCAAAGCTCAGCCGCCCTTATTAACTGGCTATAGAAATAGCCTTAATGTAATCTTGTTTTAACTGGCTATGCAGAATAGCCTTGGAAGCGGGGGGGGGGGCAGCGCGAGGCTCTGTGAGCCTTTGTAATGTCTTGTTACAGCTGCCGCCGCTTCACCAGCTCTCCTAATCTTGTTTTAACTGGCTATGTAGAATAGCCTTGGAAGCGGCTCGCCTCCCTCCCCCTCCCCTCGTGGGGGGGGGCGGCGCGAGGCTCGGCAAGCCCTTTTTTTTTTTTTTTTTTAAAGGCTGCTGCCGCTTCACCAGCTCTCCTTCATGAATTCGCGGGTCCTAACGGGCCCGATCCAGCGCCTGAATGGCGGGAGGCCAGCAATACTGCCTGTATTGCCACAAAATCGGCGCCTCGAAATGGCGCCGATCACGTCGTTCATGCGGTCAAAATGGCCGCCGCTGATCTTCTCCAGCTCCGTCTGTCTGCCGGCTGTTCCAACGTCGCCGCGCAGCAAAGGAAGGAGGTAGGAGGGGCGGCGGGACTTAAATAGTCCTGCAAGCTCCGCCCTTCCTGCTACGCATCGCGCTTTTGTCATAAGCGCGACGCGCGACGTTGCCTCCATTAAAGATGGAGGCAGCGTCTTCACCCCCCCATCTGCAACCTTGCCCCGCTCGTCAGTTGCACGGCGAGCGGGGCGTCATTTGCCGGAAGCCTCAGGAGGGGAGAGTGTTCTTGCACTCGGGTCCTGCTTGCGGGCTTCCCCCAGGCACCTGGTTGGCCACTGTGAGAACAGGATGCTGGACTAGATGGGCCACTGGCCTGATCCAGCAGGCTCTTATTATGTTCTTAATTAATTGCCCAGAACCTAATATCACATCTAATGCAGATAATACCTATAATTCAGCCATTAATAATCCCAGTCTGTGTCTGTGTTAGAATTGCTTTTAATATGTTTTCTTTAATAATATGTTTTTAACCCTTTTTTGTTTTTAAAGATGTTTTTAAAGCTTTTTAAAAAAGTTTTTAACTTTGTTTTGTTTTAATGTATTTGAAGGTCTTTTTATGATGTTTTAAAGTGTTTTTAGCGTTTCTGTTTGCCGCCCTGGGCTTCAGCTGGGAGGAAGGGTGGGATATAAATCAATCATCATCATCATCTCTAGCGAGTAAATGGATTCCCTTCCGCAAGCATGTCCTGCCTTCACTGAAACAAGCACCTTCTTTTTGATTTCTGGACAAATCTATGAATATCCCATTTCAGCAAGCACAGGATCACCTTACTAAAAGCAAGATCTGATTAGCTAAGACACTGACTAACTCCATCTTACCCTTGTGTTGGGACATTTAACTGATATGACTCATGACAACTTAAGATAACTCATCACCTATCCCCTTTTGTTATGTAATGACTCTTATATCTGTCCCAGTGAAAGCCTCCTTTCAAATTCAGCTGAATGTCTGCTAAGTCCAGTCATATAACTAGGAGCTCTTCGCATGCATAAGTGGCTCAGCTTTTCTGGAAATTTCCACAAGAGCTACTATGCACTGCTCTTTGTCAAGATGTCCCAACCCTGCCTATTACCGCATTTTAACCCAGGTCTGTCATTTGGCCAATAGGGTGACACTGGGCCAGTCACCTGCTCACTCTTTAACCTATTTTACAGGGTTGTTGCAAAAATAAAGGAGAGGAAGGGAGAGCAGAACTATCTTTACATTCTTGGAGGAACCACTTATGAAAATGGCTCTACTTTGATTCTATCTTTAAAAAATACAACAGACTGTACCATACTCCGTTCCCACATGGAAAGGAGTATCTGCTGTTTTTCAATGGCTGTTTAAATATGCAGGTTGTAAGGAGATATGCATATTTTGGGGGTTTTCTTATTCTTCCATTCATAATGGATCACGGTAAAAGAGCTGATTTGCGGTATACTTTCAGAAATAGCCCTTTCGTTTAACTCTGAACTTGTTTGACTTGGTGGGGTTGCAGTAGGCTTCCTGACTTCATAACTGATAAGCTAAGAACTCTACTGGCAGGAAGGGTGGGATATAATAACAACAACAACAACAACAACAACAACAATAATACAACCATTGCCAGGGAATAATCAATTCATACCGACAATTGTGCCAACCTAACTGACTTTATAACATCTCTGGAGTCAATAAGATAAGGACAAGTTTTCATGAAGAAAACAAAATTACACTATATACCTCACCAGACTAGGGATGGAAAGATCTGTCTATTTCAGTTCTCTCAGTTTTCTCATTTTTCTAATCTTAAATTCAGACCTCCCCATTTCTGCAGCAATTTGCTTTAAAAAAAATCCTCATGAAAATTCTCCAACATTTTAGTGTGAATTTCTCCTAATAAACGCATTTTTGTAAGTAGTTTTAACAAAGGTACACATTTTTGCTAGCCATTTCTCATTACCTAAAGCATTTATTTTCACTCATATATTCATTTTTATGCACACTTTCCTTTCATATATGCATTTCTGTAAATATTGTTTAGTTGGCAAACTGCATCACAAAATTCTAATAAATGCGATCTGCCCAAATGATAGAAACAAGTCATGTGCTGTGCTGATCTTTTAGCAGGGAAGAAGCAACATTATTAAGACAGTTGACATAGTTCAGATAGTCACTTTAAATATGTCTGATTTACTTTAAGTTTCCTATAGGAAATCATTTTATTTTGCTTCTATATCTGTGAATAAATGTTAAGTATAGCAACACTGCAAAATTTACACTAAAAAAAGTCCAAAAATAGTTATGGAATAATGGCACTGACTATACTGCAGAATAGTCTCCAGTGGACATCAGGAGTGTCTCAGTTTGCACAAGATAAAATAGTGGGAGGTGAAGTATATTCTAGGTGTGTGCTCTATGTTTTTAATTGACTGTGCCCACCTTGCCTTAAATGAAGTGGTTTAAACATAGCAGCCTCAAAACATTTATCTTGGGCAGGCTAAGTTTGTTTTTCCAACAGCTAGAGTCATTCCTTGAAGGAGCAACATATTGTAATCAGTCTGATTTTACATCAGACGTCAGTTTCAGATTCAACTGTTAATGTACCCAAAATAGAAATAGAGCATAACCTCCAATTTGAAACAAAAGGCTGTCTTCATCATCATATGACACTGACCAATAAAAAGGCTTTGAAATTAATAAAAAATAAATTTGACACAGGTTTCCAGGACGAATAATGAGAGAAATATAATTTGCTAGATTAGATTCTCTGTAGAAACAATAGTAACACAGGAATGAAGCAAAGTAAGAACACCAACAAACATACAAAAATGTAATTCTCCATCTTTGGAGATGGCAGGTATTGCCGCCACTCACCATATGCTCAGAGGCACATGTTATCAAATTCTTCCAAGCTACACAGGAAGTGGATTGGACTGTGAAGACCAACCCAAACTGTGTTTGCATTTTGTCAAATTTGTAGGGCAGTCCAATATCTCAGAGAAGAGGTCAGGTGTCCTGCTCCCCTGGTGCATTCACTATAGCTGCCCAATTTCCCTGCTTTTTAATGTTTGATAGAAATATCTGTGAGCTATAGGTACGTTCTTAAACCGCAAGGTTTTTTGCCTATTAGTGAATTATCAAGAAGTTGCCCATGTAGTAACTGTAAACTTTATGCTGTATTCTTTTCCTTATAAGAAACCAATCTTTCGTGTGTGTGTTCCTATTAGGGTATTAAGGGTAAGGTTTTATATGTTTAGAGCAATGTGTGCTCTTTTAAACTCCTGAAAAAGGTTCAGCTACCCTCTGGGGTATGGTCTGAGTCTTATTGGGAGTGGACACAGATAGGGGTTCAGATATACATGTGTAATAGGGTTGCTGATTAAACTTGATCCTTCTGTTCCCCTTAGGGTTACCAGGTTCAAGGCCTGAGACTGATCCTGTATCTTTAGGAGAAGAGAAAGTCAGCCAAGTGCAGGCGTTCTTGCAATCCTATAATGGGAAAAACAACAAGGTGGGATTCTCCCTCCCCCCTGCACAACTTTTGAAGATACAGGAGACCTCTTGGAGGCAGAGCCAGGCAACCAAGCGGTCTTTTGTATCTTTAAAAGTTGTGCAGGAGGGAGGGAGAATTCCACCTTGTGGTTTTTCCCATTACAGGGTTGCAAGAACACCTGCACTTGGCTGACTTTCTCTTCTCCTAAAGATACAGGATCAGTCTCAGGCCTTGAACCTGGTAACCCTAGTTCCCCTACTGCCATGGGTATGTGATTGATCACTGCTGGTGACATCACTACAGAAGACACTTTGAACCTCTTGAAGAGTTCATGGCAGGGTCAGGCTGTATCATTGCTGGTGGGCAGGACATGCGCTTTCCTCTCTTTTAAAAATTATTTTATCAACAACATGGAGAAGCTCCTGTCAGCAGCAGATATATCTCCCCCCATAGAATGCCAAGGAGGGGGGAAAGGCAACTGGTGAAAAAGTTAGATGGATCATTTCCTTCCAACATGCCCTGGACCATCTGGAAGCAGGGGGAGAGCAGCTCCTTGTTGAATTTTAAAAAGAGAAAAGTAGGCCACTGTCCTGCATTTGTCATGGGTTAGCCCAGTGATGGCTGTTGTCCCTTGGGGCAGGTATGCAGGGTCGGCGCCAGACATGCCAGGGCCCTTGGGCACCAGCTTGCCATGGGCCCTGGCACGCAAGTGCACACGCACACATACATGCGTGCGTGCACCCAGGGCCAGCCCCAGACACGCTGGAGCCCTTGAGCAAAAGCGTGGCCCAGGCCCCAGCGCTCCCCTTCTGCGATTCGCTCACGGTGAGAGCTTTGGGACTCTGCCATTCCCTTGCTTAATTTACCTTGTTCTGCAGTTGTGCGTGCAGCGGTGCCTTTAAGAAAGATGGCGGCTGAGGTTTCCCTAAGGAGCTGAAGCCTCCGCCACCATCTTGGTTCATGACAGGGATGCAAGCGCACAGCACGCATGTGTGCCATCAGCCACGATGGTGGTAGAGACTTCAGCCCCTTAGGAAAACCTCAGCCACCATCTTTCTTAAGGGCACCGCTGCGTGCGCAAAACAGGTAAGTTAAGCAAGGCAATGGTGGAGCCCCAAAGCTCTCACCGTGCGATCCGTGGCAGTGATCTTGCCGCAAATCATGGAAGGGGAGCAGAGGGGTCCCTCAGGGGTTTCTTTAGCCTCAGGGGCCCTCAGGCCAGTGCCCCACCTGGCCGCCCCTTGGAACCGGCCCTGCAGGTATGGCAGAAAGCCAGGAGGTCAACAGTAGGTGGATCCAGAGCCAATGACAGACTGAGTCAACTAATCCTAATTTTGTTCCCATCCTCCTCCTCCTCCTCCTCCCTCCCTCCCTCCCTCCTGTGTTCTACAAGAGAAGACTAAAGAGGAAGAAGGTGACATGCAGGACCACCCCCTAGACTGGTTGTAAGTAGGAAATCAGGCAGGTAGGTGGGGCTGTGTGAGGTTGGTGAGTCAATGTCCAGAGCCCTAATGAACCATCCCCCTCTGGGTAAACCTGCTGTCCCATGAAACCTTTAAGAAATCTCCTCTGCACTGAAATATTCCCAATTTCAGGGGCCAATTTTCACATACCTTGCATTCAAGTTGAATTTGCTGAGGACTTCGTCTTCTGAACTACCTTCAAGTCAAATTTTCTGAAGGTTCTGTTTGGTAAGTGTCTAGGCTGAGTCAAAAGAACTCCTCCCATGATCCACACCACATCTTTAGGAGAGGCCCTTTGGGGAGAGGTAGGTGGGACCGGCGTGCGTGCAGGTGTGTGTGTGTTGGGGACTGGGGCAGGCTGGGGCCCAAGGGCCTTGGCATGCCTGGTGCCAGGCCTGGCTGTCTCTTCCCTTTTCTTAAACTTTCCTACTTGTGGGAGAGGCAAGGCAGTGGGAAATTCTCTCTGGAAACTTCTGTACAAAGCTTCCCTCCCTGGTACATAGAATGTTGCAACAACAGTATTGGAAGAAGGAGGGCAGGGAACTTTGGAATCATTTTTATTACCCTTATCCATGTTGGAATGTATGAGGTTCAACTCCAACTTGGTGGGTTGATGCTGCATGGGGTTAATAAGGGTAGCTAGAGAGCTAGACCTCTTGCTGGTTGAGGCTATACCTATCCCTTTGATCCTGCCATCTCTTCCCTTCCTGCTAGACTGATAAGCAACAGGATGTTTGATCCCAGTTCCTTCCCGCCTCTCTCTGTGTTCTCTTTCTCTCGAGAGGGGAGCAGACATCTTCTCTTTGTCTCTCCTCTCAACCAGGATGAGGGCGAGTACTGGGACCAGTGCTCATTCCTCCAGCATAGCTAGTTAAGCTAGATATAGAACTCTTTCCTATCAAGCATGTCCTTCCAGAATAAAGTAGTTGTTTCTTATTTTAAAGCTTAAAGTCTCTGTCTGACTAATTTGCAGGGAAGGTAGAATCTTAGCAAAGATTCAAACACACACACACACCAAACTCGCTCAATACTCTCCGTTCCACAGCGCTATGCAACTCTGCTACGCTTCTCAATAGAGAAATTCCGACAATCCAGCTATTTGTGAATTCGATCTGTGGAGCGGCATCTCAGACCTTCTCCCATTGAGTGGAAAGGTCTGAAAGCAGATTGAAGGTACATCTGGCTGAACACAGTTACAATTATCACCATGATCAGAACTCTAATTGCACAGGGTTCCAATCCGGAGAATACTGGAACAATTATCTGATGAACACACCTACAAACTCCCTTCAGACCTTGCTGCTCAATGCAGAAATGTCAGCAGTGGAATGTGTGATGCCAGCACACACAGCCCCTCATCCAGATAGGACATAAGAAGCTGCCTTATATCAAGTCAGAGCATTGGCCTATCTTGCTATCATATATGGTGACTGGCAGTGGCTTCCCAGGGTTGCAGACAGGGGGCATTCCCAGGCCTACCTGGAAGAGTTGGGGACTGGACCTGTGACCTTCTGCATGCAAAGAAGATGCTCTATCACTGAGCTATAGCCCTTCTCTCCCAATACAATTAGCACATGCCTGGATAGGGTTAGAGAAGGATGGCTGATGTGGGGTTCTTCTGTTGAGTGGTTTGGAGAAATCACTTTGAGTGTTATACTGTATGCTGTGTCCAGTTATATTTTGTAAAGCATCTAATGCAGTATAATTGTTAAATATTTGTAATAAAGACCTAAAACCATTTCATGTGAAATAGCTCCAAGCTTCAGCAGCCACATTCAACAATCCAAAGCTAACTGTTGACGTGTGTGCATTGTTGCGTGAAACAGCATACGTTACGTTGGAGTTAAGTTGCTCAAGAAACGTCTCAGATGCATTAGATCAGGTTAAGAGTCTTTTATTAAGACATTATGGCTTAAGGCTTTAAGATCCCCCCCTCTAGGAGAGAAGTTCTCAGTTCAAAGACATTACACAGAAGACTCAGCTCAACACAGATAGCTACTAGAACTCTCCCAGACTATCTTGATGCTGCCATGACAACGGCCTTGGCTATCCGTTCCCAGACTGGGCAAAGACATGACTTCTCTTAGCTACAGATTTCCACGCTTTCAGACTTGATGGAAAAACACTCAGTGACAGTGTGGTTCAATGGTCAACAATCCCCCTTTTCCCCATCATGTCTGTAATTCATTACAACAATTACAATAATACATTTCTACAATACATCTTGCAATACAGCTTACATTTCAGTACAGTTCAGAACATCTCTGCACATTTAGCTAAAACTTTATTCAATCAAACTTTGGCTGTACACATGTCAAATACAAAGTGTCAGGATCCATTTCCACCAGTTTATGCATACCTGGGCTGGTAATTACCCCCACAGTATATCTTTCTGGCGGTTTCCCTATGTTTAATCTTGTAGAACGTCTCAATGGCACTAGGGCTTCTGCTCTCTCTGCCCCCCCCATCTGTGCTTGTGCTTGGCACAGCCTGCGCAGGAGATTCCATTTCCTCAGCCTTACATTTCTTTGATCTTCGTTTCCCACAAATGAGCTCATTTAACGCATCTCTGAGTGGAATATGTGTGCCCTCCAGTTTAATGTCTAGATTTGGCTTAAATGATTGTGCTTGTGTGTCATCTGACCCTGTAAGAACAACTGTTTCCCTTTGATCCCAAGGTTTTTCTGAGACTTTAATGCTTCTGCTCAGAATTAATTGCTGTGTTTCTGGACACCAAACTCTGAAATATGCATTCTGAAATCCCAAAACAAAACCTTGCAGTGCTCTGGGCGCAAGCTTGCCCCTCCTTTTTCCCTGTGGAATGTGGATCCAGCATCTTGCCCCAAATTTTTGAATGTGTTGTATTTTTGGTTTTCTGCCAGTGATTTTCTCATAAGGAGACATTCCAAGTGCACTGTGTAATACCCTGTTGTGAATATAATTTGCATAAAGAATTGCTTCTGCCCAGAAAGAATTCCCTAAACTGCAATCCATTAACATGGCTCTCATTGCTTCCTGCAGCACCCTGTTTTTTCTCTCTGCAGTTCCATTGGAAAATGGGCTGTATGGAGCAGTAAAATTCTGTTTTATTCCCTTACTCTCAAGGAAGTCACTCAATGCTTTACTCGTGAATTCCCCCCCCATGTCCGAGCGTATAGCCCCCACTGTGGTGCCATGTTGAGTTTTGATTCTCTTAATGAACAGTTTCAGCTTTTGCTCAGCTTCACTTTTATGCTTTAACAGAAAAACATGACAAAATCTTGAAAAATCACCACCAGTACCATGAAGAATTTCACACCTCCACGTGAAGCATTTATTGGCCCTGATAAATCAACATGAACTAGCTGGTAGGGAGCTGTTGTGGTTCTTTCAGCCTCCTGGTTAATTGGTGCAATAGTCATTTTAGCTTTATGACAAGAATCACAATCCATTAACTGTCCACAATCTCTTAAACACATGTCTTTACTATGCATTGGGGTTTTCTTAATCGTGTCAAGGTTTGCATGCCCCAGCCTTTGATGCCATTCATGGACGCAGCCCTGATGTATCTGTGCCTCAGCATTTAACACAGCACACCCTGCTTGACTGCTCTTTATTACAAACTGTGAATCATTAAGGCTTCCCTGCAAACACACTTGATCTCCCCTCATTACATAAACATTTGTCTTTGTGGAACAATACAGAAAAATCACAACTCACCAGTTTTCTGACTGACAAAATGTTATGATCCAATTCTGGTACAAACAAACAATCTGACATTATTCCCAGTTTATCAAATCTCACCAGTCCTCGGGCTTCCACGCTCTTCTGCGATCCATCCGCAAGTAAAACAAAGTCCTGCTCATTTGTAGACGTGTAAAACAAACTCCTGTCTTTAATTAATATATGGCTTGCCCCGCTGTCAACAATCCAGTTAACAGGTGCTAAATCTTGAGACTTCTGTTTACAAACAAAGTTCACACTTCCCTGCTTCAAGCCGCTGTCCCTGGAGTTTCGCTTGACCGCACAGTCTCTTTGAAGATGCCCACGAGCCCCACAGGCATAACAAGATTTCAGCCGTTGCTGTTCTTGCTTGTTTTCCTGTCTGCTGCTGCTTTCCTCTTTCAGCTTGGCTCTTTGCTTTTCCTCAGCACTTTTCGCCTCTTGTCTCTGCTGCCATTCCTGGGTCAGCTTTTCCTCAATAAACGCAACGTTCAGACCTCCGTCAGGCATGGCTTCGAAAGCCATGACCATATTATTCCAAGTCCCATCGAGCGAAGCCAGGATCAGATAGGTCTTCTGAAGTTCAGAGTGCTCGACGCCTCGGTCCGTCAGCTCAGCAAACAAACGTCTGAATTCCGTGAGATGCTCACTCATTTCGCACTCACCCGTGAAGCGCATCTGGTAAAGCTTCCGTGCCAAACACAATCTAGATCACGCAGTCTGTTGCACATGAATGCCTTCCAACACGTCCCACATCTGTTTGGCGTTTGTAACATCTCTCACGTGTAGAAGTTGAGAGTCTGATAGAGCCAGAAGTATAAAAGCTTGCGCCTTCTGATCTCTACGCGTCCAGGCCGCGGTCAGTACCGTCGGAGGGGGTCCATCTATAATGTCCCATAAATCCTCTTTTATCAGCAAAGCCCTCATCCTCGGCTTCCAGCTGGCAAAATTCTTTTCCGTCAATCTTTCCATTGGCATGCCTCCCCCAGACAGGTTTACAGCCATGTTGCTCACCTCTGTCTGGTACAATCAATCAAGCTGCCCTCTGGAACTCCATCTGCCTTTCAGACCAGCAACTTACTCTTGTGTAACACGCTGTGGATCTGGGCCCATAACCCCTGTTGACGTGTGTGCGTTGTTGCGTGAAACAGCATACGTTACGTTGGAGTTGAGTTGCTCAAGAAACATCTCAGATGCATTAGATCAGGTTAAGAGTCTTTTATTAAGACATTATGGCTTAAGGCTTTAAGATCCCCCCCTCTAGGAGAGAAGTTCTCAGTTCAAAGACATTACACAGAAGACTCAGCTCAACACAGATAGCTGCTAGAACTCTCCCAGTCTATCTTGATGCTGCCATGACAACAGCCTTGGCTATCCGTTCCCAGACTGGGCAAAGACATAACTTCTCTTAGCTACAGATTTCCATGCTTTCAGACTTGATGGAAAAACACTCAGTGACAGTGTGGTTCAATGGTCAACACTAACATGCCAACATGTTTGGGGAATGGCCATAGCTCAGTGATGAAACATATGTTTTGCATGCAGAAGGTGAGGTTTAGTCCACAGCACCACCAGGCAGGGCTGGGACTGAGCATTGTCTGAAACCCTGGAGAGCCATTGCAATACTGAGCTAGATGGACCGTTGGTCTGACTCAGTATCTGGCAGCTTTCTATGTTCCTAAGATGCCTAGTAAAACACAACTTTTTTTTTAGTTTTGTGGAAAGTCATTAGTGTTTTGTTATTTGTGTATAGAGCAGGAGACATGGACATAGATATATTTAGGGGAGAGGCCATAGCGCAGGGATAAAGCATACCCTTTGCATGCAAATCAGCCAAGGCAGTTCTAGCTGAAAAGAATCAGGTGATGTGAAAGAATGTCTATGATGCTATGATTCTATGAACTCTGAGAGTAGGGAGTGCTGCTGCCATTCAGAGACAAGTAGGCTGACTTGGGATTAGGCAGTTTCCTCTCTTCCTATGTGTACAGGAGAGCCCTGTAATCAAACAATGCTCTTCAGCAATATTTTTGTTGCAAGGAATTGGACCTCATTGTCAGCAACCAATGTGCATGCTTTACTCTATTGTAGAATGCAGGGATACAATGAAGAATTTTAAGAGGAAATAGTTTCTTCATGTCAAAATTGGTGGGTTTTTTTTAAGAAAAAGAAATCTAGGCCATTTGGAATAAGCCAGTGCTTCTGCTGTTGCCGCATTTCAGCTATCTTTGAAAACCACTACAAGGTGAGAGTTCATAAAGACTACAGAAGACATGGCTCCCTTTTTCACTCACATCATATCAGATCAGAGGAGAGTGTCAATCCGCATAGCACACAAACTAGGAGTCTGGTATCTTTTTAACAAAACATTGGTCACACTTGTCACCTCATTGTTTGTACCTTTTTCAAACAGACGTTTGACAGTGTTAGCTAGGACTGTGGGATTCCCTTGTGCTAGAGCCAAGGGCAATGCCCCAGGCCTATAGTGCCAGTGTAGATTTTTAAAAAGGCTATATCCATTGGAAGGTACATTTGCGCACTTTTTCCTGTAAACTTTCAGGTTATGCCTTTTGCATTCCATTTCAGCAACATTTTCTCCAACAACTTCCAAAGCTTATGATATATTTGAAACACACAAACATACACCAAAGTAGAACCTTGGCATCTTACATGTGATGATTGGCCAATGTGTAGGATGACCAGATGTAATTGTGCAGCTGACAAAAGGTTACGTTTTCTATATAATTATTAAAGGTATTGGAGAGCTTTCTTTCTTGCATCAGGTCACCCTAGAAATATACCATTCATGTAATATGGGCCTGGGAAAATTGAGATCATATGCTTAGTTGAGTAAGAGTGAGTTGATGATATCAAAAGCCTTTTAGAGATCAAGGAGAATCAACAGGGTTGCACTCCCCACCACCTCTCCTCCAAAGCAAATAATCAGTGAGAGCCAGAGCCAAACCCAGGCCTGAATCCAGTTTGAAATGGGTCCAGACCAGAGCTTGGAAAAGTTACTTTTTTGAACTACAGCTCCCATCAGCCTAATCCAGTGGCCATGTTGCCTAGGGCTGATGGGAGTTGTAGTTCAAAAAAGTAACTTTTCCAAGCTCTGGTCCAGACAACCTGCTTCATCCAAGTATGCCTGAAATTTCACAGCCACAACTCTCTCAAGGACCTTGCCTCCTCTCCAAAGGTATATTGGCTACAGAGAGAAAGCACCATTGCCAATTTCAGGATGGTGGGAATCACTCTCTGTTTTAACGAGGCATTAACCATTCCCGGGACCCACTCTGACAACACTCTTCAGCAAGCTCTAAGAAGCCACATATCATGAGAGCAAATAGTTTGTCACATGCATTCATGTGTCTTGTCTACATCCTCAGACTGTATTAACTGTAACTGATCCCAGGTAACAGGGCCAGATGATTCTCTGGACACCTCTTCCAAAACTGTACTAATAGCAGTGTCACGGTCAGAATGGAAGCAAGTGATTGCATCCTCAAAGTGCCAATCCACTATGTCACAGCAGACTTTAGATGGTTCAGATGTTACAGACTATGACTGAGAGTTTTGCGGTCCTTAACTACTCTAAAAAGCTCTGCTGGATGGCTAATTGCGGATGCAGTGGTGACAGAGAAGTAATTCTCCTTCACCATCACCATCACCACCATTGCCACAGGTGGGGCATGACTATGGATAACATGTGTTCAACTGGCTTTGTACAAGATTTGTTCCACTTGTGCTCTAACCATCATCTGACCTGCTTCATGGATCAAAGCTCACTGGTAAAACCTGAGTGCACAGCACTGGAGGGCACTCAGTCCTGTTGATGGCCTTTTTCATCATGCCATTCCATACTGAGACCAGACCCGCAACAGACAGACATGCTACTCAGAAAGTCCCCCAGAACATTCAGGAATTTGAGTTTCCATAAGTTTCCAGGGGGAGCATCACATCAATTGGTCCCCCACCCCTACAGAAGAAGAGCGCTACCATCTGATCAAATCTGACCAGGACATGTTTCATCCACGACAGAGGTGTAAGAAGAACACCCTCAACTACAGAACCAGACACACAGTGGCTGTTATGGACCAGTGGAAAGAGAGTACCATGTGAGTGCCTCTGTCTGCATCCCACTAAACGGAGATTGTTTGTGCAAGATTGGGGCAGCTTCAAAGAGATCCATCCATATGGCATGCTGGTAAAGAGTTACTCTTGCCTCTGCTTGTCAGCATTCCAAGACCAGTACAAATATTTTCTTTCTGGGTCCCAAAGCAGTTCCATGACCATCTGACCTGGGACAGCACAGAAAGCCATATTGGTTGAACTTTGTCACAGTGTGTATCTTCCCATGGTAATTACACACAGGACAGAATGAAAAAAATATATGGGGGAAAAATCAATGAGCCTTCAGGACTTCAGCTTTTGAATGGATACATTTTGGTGAATGCTTAACATTTATTTTGCAGTAATGAACAGTATTTCTGTATGTCAGTACATATAGTTTAACTTTTACAAAAGCTGTCACAGATTTGGTGGTTTACCCCCTCCTAAACATTTACATATAAAGTATACTGTATTTCTATCTGTGTTGTTTGCTTAGTGTAGAATGAAATCCTTTCTAAATGCAAATGATTCTTTGCTTTTTGTATTGTGCATACTGATAACATATCAGCTGAGGGTCAGAGGGAATCTCTCTCCCCCCCCCCAGCAGTGTGTTTGACTGGAAATGAAAAACAACAATCAGGAACCAGGAAGATGTTATTTGTGACTTCCAAGCTTCCTTTCCCTGGATACGCTGGGAATGTTTTGTGCTGAAGGTTTCTTATTATTTATTTATTTATTAAATTTCTATCATAGGAAGCTGCCTTATACTGAGTCAGACCATTGGTCCATCAAGCTCAGTGCTGTCTACACTGACTGGCAGTAGCTCTCCAGGGTTTCAGGCAGGAATCTCTCTGAGCCCTATCTGGAGATGCCGGGGATGGAACCTGAAACCTTCTGCATGTAAAGTAGATATTCTACCACCGAGCTATGGCTCTTCCTCCCTAAGAAGTGTGGGGTGGAGAGGTAAGAGCTGTGTATCGTACTGATGACACCAAGCTCCAGATTCCCAGATGACAGCTACCAGTGGCTTCATATAGATGATGAATAGCTGAGGAAACAGAATGGACCCTTGCGGGACCCCATCACTCAAAAGCCACAGGGCCAAGCAATAGTCTCCTGCTACTACTTTCTACTTGAGGCTTAGATTCTCTAAAACAAGCACACCTTCTGTGATTTCAAAGTCAGCCCTACAAAGCCAAAATCAGAAATGGTTCCAGATATGCACTGGGGGGGGGGATTAATTCAGTTCACATTTAAAGTGGAATCTATCAAATTCACACTTTTCCAAAATAATATGAGTACCGAAATATAGTTATCCTTAGAAATTCACACTTATCAGAATTTTGTGATGCAGTTGTCCAACCAAACAATATTTACAAAAATGCGTATATTAGAGGAAAGTGTGCATTAAAATGAATATATGAATGAAAATAACATACAAAATTTATTCTATTAGGAGAAATAGCCTGCAAAAATGTGTACATTAGACAAAACTGCATACAAAAAATGCTTATTACAAGAAAATTGCACTAAAATGCTGAAGAATTTTCATGAGGATTTTTTTTAAAAAAGGAGATTGCTACAGAAATGTGGAGAACTGAATTTAAGACTGGAAAAATGAGAAACTGAAATTGACAAATGCTTCTATCCTTAGTTCCAGATCATGTGGAAGCCTGTACCAGTGAAGGCTACTCCTCCCCAGGGCCAGTTCTAAAGGGCGGCCAGGTGGGGCACTGGCCTGATGGCCCTTGGAGCTACAGGGGGCCCTTCAGCCACCCCTCCGCTCCCCTTCCGTGATCCGCGGGGCCCCCACGCCTCCCCACACCTCCCACTTACCTGTCTGCTATCTTTTACCATTGCCCTTAACTAAGATGGCGGCCGCGGTTTCCCTAAGGCACTGAAGCCCCTGCCACCATTTTAGTTGATGGCAGAGATGCACACGCGTAGCACACATGCGTGCCATCAACAAATATGGCGACGGAGGCATCATCCCCTTAGGGAAACTGCAGCTGCCATCTTCGTTAAGGGCAATGGTAAAAGACAGCAGACAGGTAGGTGGGGGCAGGGGGTCGTGTGTGTGTATGCGCATGCATGCACGCGCGCACACACATGCCAGGGCGCAGGGCAAGCTGATGCCCAAGGGCCCCGGTATTCCTGGAGCCAGCCCTGCTCCTCCCCTTCAGACATTTTGCATTGTATATCCAGATACCAGAGAAAAGGCCTACTTGGTGCCATCTTGTTTCCTGCTCAGGTGTTGTTAACCATGATTTGAACATCTGAAAAAGGGTGGCTGGAGAACCTTGGAGGCTATAGTACTGTATAAATGACCAGCAAAATTCTCAGCTCCCTTACTAAATTACAATTTCTGGAACTCTTTGGCAGAAACTATGACAGTTAAATCCATATAAAATCAATGTCAATTTGTAATGCAGACAAACCCCTAGAAATACTATGTTGGTAACATATTTTTGTCTGGCATGCACAACAGAGGATGAGACATTGCTTACAAATTATACTGAACTGGTAGATAGTTGGCTACATAACATCACTAGAGTTTGCAGAATTTCCTTCTTTATTTCTCCGGGGAAAGTGTGCAGAGTACTCACTGTGTGAGATGACTTTCCAACTTGCTTGTCAGAAAATCAAGAAGCAGCAGGAGTCAGAATGATTTTAAGGAGAACCTTTTTTATTCAGAAACAAAGACCCACACCCCAACTTGTATATGCTATCTAGCCTGACCAACACACCCTAACCCAGGAGTTGCCATCCTTTTTAGGCTAAGGAGCACATTTGGAAAGCTATTTATTTATGAATATTTATAAACCACCAACTCATAAAAGATATAAAGGTGATTTTAATAAAGTGCCATGGGCACCAGTCAAAAAATGGCTGCCATGGGGACATGACATAACACAAAATAGCTGCCACAGGTACAAAAACAGGGAAAAAAGGATAGGACCATAAAAATTGTACAGGAATACCTTTCCCCTTCAATGAGGGAAAGCACCAACATTACCCGTTGCCACATATACTCAGGGAGAATCTCTTTGCACCTCTCTTTTGTTCAGAATGGTAGGAAAGGTGGGTATCCTGGCATCCAATGAAATATTCGATGTAGAAGTACAAATAGGAACTGCACCGGATGCACAATAATCTCTTGTTCGTTGTGGGTTTTTGAGGGGTTATTTATTAAGATATTTCACAAGTGCCATAGGAGGTACTGACAGACTCCCTGCTGCCCAAGGGCACCACATTGGCGATTGCTGCCCTTACCAGTCCTAAATGAATCATGAAGAAAATCACAGCCTCCTAAAATGGAAGGAGGGGGCTATTATAATCTAGGCATACCTCTTAGAGATGTAGGTCAGACATACTGTAGAACTGGTGTTTATGCACTGCTTTCTCATTTTGCTCTCTTAGCAAAATGCTTATTGCATTAATATCCTACATTTTAATTAAAAATCCCAAGGCAGCTAGCTACAATAAAATGCACCAACCAGCTTCCTCTTGCCCCATTTTGCATTGTTTGCCATCTAGCCTGTTGAAGAATTCTGGAAAACTCAAAAGCTTGCACACTATTTTCTGACAATTTTGTTAGCCTAATAAAAGTATTGTCTAACATGGATTTTGGAAGAAAAAAATAACGAACTCAGAAACAAATAAGCAATACGATGATAGAATCAGATAAGAGCAGATAAAAAAGACAAAAACACTCTTAAATTAGAAATACAGATTAGAACAATAGTGTCCAACAGTTGTTTCACACTTGCCACAATTGTGTTAGCATCTCTGCCACATGAACCCCCCCCCACAAATTTTACTGTTTTTGAGGGCAGAAAAATACACAATAATGTTTTGAATAATTTATTGGTAGAATTAATGTGATATCTGACATATCTTTTCATTCAGAAGTGCTGGGAAATCAGGCATAAAATCAGTTAGACTACATCTCAACTCCACCTCCAAATTTTTGTCTATCTATATATTGATTTTACCATTTTTAAACAGATACAATTGATTTGCAGACCAACACTGAACCAAAATTTGAAACAGTTTTGGAATAACTGTATTTAGAACTGTAAATTCATTTTGATTTAAAAAATAAGTCCACATCATAACAATTGAATAATCTTTCAAATGCTGAGTGCTTTGAAGTAAAATTACATCCGTCTTGAAAAGGTACCTCTCCAAAGAAAGAAGCCTCAAAAGCACTTGAGATAGTTGAGAATTATGAACTAGATCTTGCATGAATTCAAAAACAATTCTGTACTTTTCAAAATTGGAAAAATGTACAGGACCCAAGGACGAATCTGTAATTGTTAAAGGCAGAGGGGGAACATTTTTTTTTTGAACTGGTAGTTGTATAAAAGAAATTTTAAACATTATTAAAAAGAATAGGTGGTAGAAGTACAGATCCAAATCACCACAGGTAAGTAGCCACTTCCCCAAATGTGGCAAATGGCTACCATTTTGGACACCAAGGAATTAGCTAAACAAAACAAGTTAATCCAGTAGACCAAACAAACAAAAAAGGTTCTGCTTGTTGGTGGCAACTATCAATGACAAACTTTCCTGGTAGGGAGTTCCGAAGTCTGGCTGTCCCATTGAGAAGGCTCTTTCTTGAATTCCCAACAGGCAGAGGCAATGGCCTCCCTGGACGTTCTAAGACCCAGGCAGGCTTGTATGGGAAAAGATGGTCCTTTGGGTAGCCTGGTCCTATGCTGTTTAGAACTTTATAGGTCATAAACATAAACTGAAATTGAAATGGCTCAGAAGTCACATGTTCCCTATAACTGGCCCTGCTCAAGAGCCTGGCTGCAGCATTCTGCACAAGCTGAACAGACGTCAAAGGCAGTTCCATGTAGTGCTTGTTGCAGTAATCCAAAAAGATGGGAACAGAAGAATCACAAGCAACAGCAGAGCTGCACAACAGAAGAATGCCAAGTTACAACTGTCTTTTATAATAGGGGTTGCTAACATTTTTTTGGCCCAAGAACTACATCCATCCTTGTCCAACCCTCCAGGACCACATAGCAGCAGTGGGTGTGGTCCAAAGTGGCCACAAATATACAGTATTTCAAATGTATCAGATAAGAACATAAGAGCCTGCTGGATCAGTTCAATAACCCACCTAATTCAGCATCCTGTTCTCACAGAGGCCAACCAGATGTCTATGACAAGCCCACAAGCAGGACCTAAGCACAAGAACCCTCTCTCTTTCTTGCAATTGCCAGCAACAGGTATTCAGAAACATATTGCTACTGATTGTGAAGGTAGAGCACAGCCATCATGGCATACATACCCGATACACAATGCCCTTAGCTAACCTGTGCAGATAACTGAGGAATGAGGTTATTGCCTGCTCAAATGATGGCTCTGATGACTAGGAAGAAGGCAATTTATCCCTCCCCCCCCGGCACTGGACTGGGAGAACAGGTTTAAACTTCTCCACCCACCCTAGTGCTGGGTCAGTTTGTTTCTTTTTGTTGCTGTTGCCAAAATGTGGGGTCCTGGGGAAGGGTCATAGAATTGCTTGGTGGGCTAGTGGCTAGCCAACCTTCTTTTATACGGAACAAAGTATATAAGAATTATTTTTTTAAAATTGTACCCCACTTTCCCCCTCCACAGCAGAGTCACTCAAAGCGGCTTACAAATAAACGGCAACACAAAAGCTACAACAATCAAGTTATTAAAAAGACAAATTAACCAAACTGTAAAAAAAGTTTTGTTAGTTTGTGTTTTAATGATGGGATTAGTGTTGTGTATAAGGATTGCAAAGCAAAGAATAATGTTATCTCTTATGGCTGTTTGTACCCACCACCACAGCGGTAGGAAATTGGATAATGGAATACAGTTTACACTTCCAGAAATGATGGATCTGTTCAGGCTCCTTATTTACTGAAAACCTGCTTCTCCCTGTTGTTTTTCTTCATGTAAATATTTGAATGGCTGAGGCAGGTTGCTGAGTGTGATTCAAGAAGAAAATAATGAATTGTTTGGGGAATATGCGGGTAGTGTTTACTGAGGCATGCCTTTATGGGTACAGAGCACCTATGGAAATGCATAAATTTGCCCATGGATAAATGACTCAGTAGCAGCAGTAACTTCTTTGACATAAAAAAAGTGTACAGAGTAGAGCATCCTGGGAAACCTTATAGACTAATATTTAGTAAACATGCACTAAAATGAAGAAAATTGGCTATAAGACATACTGTAGAGAAAGGGCACAATACTTTCGCCACTTAAATCTTTTTCCTCACCACTACTTTAGGCTTAAAAGGCATATTTAGTCTGAGCAAGACTATTTGACAATGCCATCAGCCTCAATTAAGAACATCTGCCCGCTGAAATTGGAGGCCAGTATGGTTGTGGTTAAACATATACTATGCAAGGATATTTTCATTTTTATAAACATTCAAGCAAAATATATAACTTTATGCTCCAATTTCTTGCTCATTCTTTGTGGGGGCAGTATAAAGAAATAATTGTTTTACTTCCACAGGTATGAGCAGGCTTCAGGTTTGTAGGATCTAGTTTGTTATTTACTAGAAACCTAATGTCCATCCACCAGAGTCTGTGCAAAATAATGGCTCTGGGCGATGATGGTGGAGCCAATTATGAACTCTACTCCATGAGATAGGATGACACATCTACATCTGACTTACTACTGTTCAGGGATTTTAACAGCTTATTTTATTTTATTTTATATGTGTGTGGGGAGGACAGGGTTGTTGTCATTGCTCAACAGCTGGGAGTCAGAAACCCTTGCTGATCTGATGCAAAACATCCAGCTCTCTACTGGTAGATACCAAACTACCATCTGCCCATTCCTGGCCTACACCGTCGCTAACGTGGCCATATGAGGTTCTGATATTGTCTGAAACAGGCCAATAATCTCTATAGTCATTTCTGCTTTTGAATTATTTTCTACCTGCAGCTGAATATCTTATGTCTGCTCTTTATGTTTTCATAATGAGGGCATCTTCATTTACTGCTTTGTGTAATATGAAATCTAATCACATGATATGTAATTATTGTATTGGTACATGTTCCCCACTTCCTCAAATGTTAAGACGTTTCAGGGGCAACAGTGACCCTGATTTGATTTTCTTAGCAGGATAGGTCACTGGAGACTTACGATGTATTCGTAACATTTGAGTTATTTACAAAAAAACCATGTTGAGTATAGGTTGAGGGAGACAGTATCGCACTGCTACCAAGCAGTAGATCCACTGTTTAATCCAGCTTTTCCCAGCCAGTGTGCCTCCAGATGTTGTTGGACCACAGCTCCCATCAGCCTCAGCCAGCATTGCCAATGGTCAGGAAAGATGGGAATTGTGGTCCAACAACATCTGGAGGCACACTGGATGGGAAAGGCTGGACTTTAATCAAATCTCCAGAAAGGCATAAAGTCACCCTTAGATGTTTTTAGCCTTCCAAAGCTCAGAGCTCTCTCCTTCTCAGTCTGTCTCTAACTGCATATTTTCTCTTGTTCCTCTTTTGCTCACACATGCACACACATACCTCTTCACCAGCCCCTCTTTGCCACCTTCCTTTTTACCATTCAGAACATTCCAGAGATATCTCAGTTTCAAGAAAACATCTTTTAATAATTCACTAATAGGCAAAAAAAACCCTTGTGGTTTAAGAACGTACCAATAGCCAACAGATATTTCTATCAAACTTTAAAAAGCAGGGAAATTGGGCAGCTATAGTGAATGCACCAGGGGAGCAGGAGACCTGACCTCCTATATGAGATACTGGACTGCCCTACAAATTTGTGAAAATGCAAACACAATTTGGGTTGGTCTTTCACAGTCCAATCCACTTCCTCTGTAGCTTGGAAGAATTTGGTAACATGTGCCTCTGAGCATATGGTGAGTGGTGGCAACACCTGCCATCTCCAAAGATGGAGAATTACATTTTTGTATGTTTGTTGGTGTTCTTCCTACTTTGCTTCTTTTCTGTGTTACTACTGTTTCTACAGAGAATCTAACCTAGAAAATTATATTTCTCTCATTATTCATCCTAGAAATCTGTGTCAAATTTATTTTTATTAATTTCAAATCCTTTTTATTGGTCAATGTCATATGATGGAGAAGACAGCCTTTTGTGTTTCAAACTGGAGGTTATGCTCTATTTCTATTTTGGGCACATTAACAGTTGAATCTGAAACTGCAGTTTGATGTAAAACCAGACAGATTACAATGTTTACTTAAGCAATGACTAGCTGTGGATTGGACTGTGAAAGACTAACCCAAATTGTGTTTGCATTTTGACAAATTTGTAGGGCAGTATAGTATCTCAGAGAGGAGGTCAGGTCTCCTGTTCCCCTGGTGCTTTCACTATAGCGGCCCAATTTCCCTGCTTTTTAAAGTTTGATAGAAATATCCTTTGGCTATAGGTACGTTCTTAAACTCCCCCCCATTTCTCTAATGTCCAGTATTATGTTCTGTGTAACCCAAACATTTGGGGAATGGGTGTAGCTCAGTGGTGGAACATCTTCTTTGCATGCAGAAGGTCCCAGGTTCAATCCCTGGTGTCTCCATGTAGGACTGGAAGAAACTCCAGTCTGGAACTCTGGAGAGTTGCTGCCAATCATCGTGGATGATACTGATCCAGTATCATGAATGATACTGATAGACCAATGGCCTGAGTATAAGGCAGCTTCCTATGTTAAAATTCTAAACAGAAGCTATAATCCGGCATTGCTGGACTGGATTAAGTGTAAAGTTAAAAACATTGCTCTATACCCATATAAATGTGATTGTATTTTTCACCTTCCTAATCATGGTTAACTCCCTCGTTGGTTATAATACTGTGAAGAAAGCAAAAAAAGGACACATATTCTCCTGAACATACCAATTTAAGGGAAGGATTACAATATTTTAACAATAAAACAAAACAAAATCGATTGAATATTTTTCCATTCTTTTTCTAAATGACAGAAAGCCAATGGAAATTTACATATGTTAGCCTTTCTGTTCTGGGCTTTTACATTGTTCACATTCCTTATGAATGTTCCAGTGAGAATGATTTTCTTAAAAGTCTTGTTTTCCAAGATTTTCACTCCTATCCAGCTATTCCTGGTGCTCTCCACATGTTGCTGGACTATAGCTCCCATTATCCCCATCTACTGTCCATACTAGCTTAATCTGATGGGAGTTGGAATCTACCAGTTTCCCCACCTGTGCTTACATGTATAGAGTCTTCAGAAATCCCATGCCGACCACAAACTCAATCAGGTAAATGAAATGGTAGCTCTCTGTTTGAATGAAGAACTGTCCTAACGAAGTGAACTGTGACACCTATACAGGCAAACATCCTTTCTCTATAATGTAGTGCATCCTGAACCCTCCACCGATCTGAACTGCATAATCATAGACTATAGTCATTTTCCATATTTTTTTCTTTCAACTATATCATATTACAGAGTGGCATTTCACTGAAACGTGCTCCCACTCAGGTATGGTTTTTGAAAAGTGCTTGAATGCCTTCTCTTCTCTTGGTCCCTTAAAATAACAGCATCAAGATTCAGTCAAATTTGATGTGTGGAGGCTTTCATCCGTAACATTCTGTTGTGGGCTAATGCCTCCCAGTTGTCACGTTTTGTTTTGATGCTGATTACCTTCATCAGTATAATTTATCAAGTTGTCTAGATAAAATGGAACGATAAATACTTTGGAGTCTGATCTTCAAATTAGACAGAAAATGTTGCTGCATTGCATGAAGGTAGCATGCAGATGCGATTTCTCATCTCTTGGGAGAGAGAGTCTAAATGAATCACCTGCCTTTTCCTACACTGGTCACCCTACTCATTTTCTTTCCTCCCATTTTCTTTCCTTTGTTTGACCCCTGGAAGTCTTTCTGAATCATGTCATACTGAATTAGGCCTTGCTTTCAGTGCAGTCACACTGTGCAGGTAAGAACGTAACATATAACCAGCACATGGCAACCTTATGACACACAGACTGGATGTGGAATGCTAAATAGTCACCAGTGTGGACATAGCCTGTTATTTTCTCAGTTGCTTTTTACTAGTACTCAAGAGTGCTAGGAATTCCAGGAAAGGGAAAGCCTCTTGGCAGTATAATTAATTATGGGCAATAAATACTACTTCATGTCTTTTTGCAAGAGCTACTCTGTAACATTTGCAGCAGCGGGAAAGTAGGATAGCTCTTGCAGATGAAAGATGTGTAGGACATCAAATATAGAAGACTCAATTCATACCCCATGAAGCATGTTGTTATTTTTTTACCTGATTTGACACTGTAATTACTAGTCAGGCAAAATTCCCACTGACTCTTCTTAGTGTACAGTCCCATCATCTAAACAGCAATTATCCAAAGGTGGATTTGTACAACTGTGTTTTCTATATTAACGCCAATGTTTTTATGTAGTTAGGGTAATATGAAAAATCTTGGTATGAGGCAGAACTTGAATCTACAGACAACTAGCTCTCTATGCTTGGAATATTTATGAGCACTGACCATACTCTAAGTGGTTGCCAGTTTTCCATCTTGCTTTTATCTCTCATGAGTATATACAATTCTGAAAGTTACCAGTCACGAATGTAACCCATTTGTTGGCCTTACCTTGGCCAAGGACTCCAGCTCAGCAAGAAGCCAATTCTAGAATCCATTCTTCTGTCACACAAAGGGAAAGTGCCACAAAGGGTCATATTCTTACTAGTTCTTGCCTGTCTCTTCTGTACTTCAATAAAGGTTTGTCATCTTGATGTATCTTGAAGGAGAAGTGGGGTACAAACCTTTTTAAAAAAGCATTGTTACAATAAATAAAAAAAAGTTAACCAAATTGTTTTATTGATACATTCTTGGACAATATCACAGGATTGAGAGTATGGAAAGAGGGGAGTTCTGCGGCAAAGATTGTTCTCACTAAATTGGCACATAAGCAGCAAGATTAACGAAATTACTTATTACAAACAGTATAAAACATACATGCTTTTTCCCTTAAAAGTCTTTTTTTAATCATACCAGTCAGTCAATAGTGGGGCATCAACAAAGAAAAAAACTTTTCAAGACGTAAAAGCCATTTTCCTTCTTTCAAATACCATAAGAATTATTGAAATTATTGCAAAATAGTTATATACCTTAATGAAAAGAACAAAATAGAAACACAAATACAAATATCCAACATAAATTATTAACATGTACTGTAAAATACATTACTGGCATGCATTCCAAATATCAAGACAACCTCTATCAAAATTCAGCAATCCTTTCTGCTTTCTCTGTTGCCATCAGAATTATGAAAGGCAGAGAATGGAGGTGGTGGTGGAGGAGGGGTGGGTGGGAATGGAGTAAGGGGCTTGCTTGGTCAGCACAGTTTTTGGTCTTAAGTATCTTTTTCTCCCTTTTGTTTTAATTAAAAAATAACATATATGAATTGCAGTGGTACAGTAATAATCATACAAGTCATGAACATAAATTCTTTTAAATCTCAGGGATATTTTCCATGTGCTAAAGTTAGAACAGGGCTTGCATGATACTGTGCATTCAAAACCAATGGTGAACCTCTGAAACAACATGGATGGCAATATGCAAAAATCCCTCACAAACTGTACAGAAAGTTCAAAAACTTGCAGTTTGGAAGTACATATAAAGACAAAATAGCCCCTTGAAAGTCACCATTGCCAACTGCAGTTCACCCGGGAGAAACTGGTCAGAGCTCATAGATCATACCTCCCATACAAAGAAAAAGGTCCAACATCACAGCCTAATGGCAGTGCCAGTGATTTATTAAGCCAAGAATACTTTAAGGATATTTTCACAGAGCAGCTGTTCAGAATACTTGCATCCTCCGTAATAACTGCCTGGCCTTTCAACATCTCTAGCAGTGCATACGCTGCAGTTTCAGGAATAGGCCTACACGAGGTTAGGTGACTGAATGGATGAACATCTCCATCCTCCCATGACTCCGTCTGATGCAGCGGATTAGATAACTAGATTGTTATAACTGACATACTTCTTTTTTGCAGCAGGGCCTGAAAGAAAAAGGGCAAGAAAAGACCAGTCACCAATAGAAGAACCTATTGAAATATTTACCATGGCTTCTTGAGGACTAGTTTTGCATAGAGAGATGATGGTATGTTTTTTCCGAGGCACAGCCATGTATGCATGTCCATAAAAAGTACTAACCCAGAAACATTATTACTAGTCCATCTTCCCCTGTGAACCAATTTAAGGCATTTCTAGCACAACAGCTTGCACATAATTTAATAACACATTCTCATATGATTTGTCAAAAAATGCTAGTTATTTTGGTTACATACCAAATCTTGCCCCCGTATTTGAGAACACATGTGTACACATGCATGTAACATGTTGATGCATAGGTGCAACGTGTGCATGCAAACACATAGGGTTGAATTGAATGAAATCATTGCACAAGCAGAACAACAAGCAGCACTCTTCATGTACATGAAAGGTTGTCACATAGAGGAGGGCCGGGATCTCTTCTCGATCGTCCCAGAGTGCAGGACACAGAATAATGGGCTCAAGTTGCAGGAAGCCAGATTTCGACTGGACATCAGGAAAAACATCCTAACTGTTAGAGCCATATGACAATGGAACCAATTACCTAGAGAGGTAGTGGGCTCTCCGACACTGGAGGCCTTCAAGAGGCAGCTGGACAGCCATCTGTAGGGAATGCTTTGATTTGGATTCCTGCATTGAGCAGGGGGTTGGACTTGATGGCCTTATAGGCCGCTTCCAACTCTACTATTCTATGATTCTATGACTTCTGCTTGTACAACAAAATATCCTCTGACCCCTGCATCCTCCCCAAATCTGCTCGAGTACTGAAGGAACCACCAGAGCCTCCACTGGCACAGAGAGTTAACATAGAAGATGGAGTTCTTTGGATGCTTGCTAGTAATTTTATTTGAAACCTAAATGGATCTATGTCTGTTTGCATAGCTATCTTTCACATCAGAGAAAATCAATTTGTACCTCTAAGTAGTAACCTAAATTATTGTCATCAATGGCGAATTACTAAATGGCCATTGATTGTGTGTAAATATGAGGATTAATAGTATGTTTGTATTTATTATTAATATTATTTATGTACATTGCTTGTGTTAATCTGTGAATATGTCTATGGCTACGTCATTTCTAAGAACAAGGAATACTGCAACCCACTAGGAAGATTTCCTTAGCAGTTCCCAGCCCCTGAAATAAATAGTGGCTATCCCAAAGCAAAGGTATGTGCACTGGCAAAAGTTTAATTCATCCACTGTGTTTGTGTAGGAACAGCTGCCAATGGGTTATGCCTGTTTTTTTAAACAACAACAACAACAGAATCAGCTGTAACTTTTTAGGCATCTGCTACTGCAAAATAATCATAAATCTAATCAGACAGGAACACCTGATAAACAAGATCCAGAAAGTAATAATGTCGATCACATTAGATGCCATCTGATGTACACACAAATGGACAGAATGCATTGTATGCTGACTTTGGGTTTGAATCTTTCCAGTGATTGATATGAAATGAAAGGTTTTGTATAAGAATTCTCAGCTCTATTGCACACAAGGTCTTCTGTGATATTGCTGAAAAGCAACAACCTTAACTATTTCAATGGAAAAGGACCAACAAGAATTATGTTTAAAAATGATGAGTACAATACAGCACAGAAATATATAATCGATTCAAGGTGCTGGTTTTAACCTATAAAAACCTTACACAGTTTAGGACCACAATACCTGATGGAACGCCTCTCCCAACATGAACCCACCCGTACACCACGCTCAACATGAAAGGCCCTCCTTCAGATGCCTACTCCGAGGGAAGCTGGGAGGCTGGCAACAAGGGAGAGGGTCTTCTCAGTGGTGGCCCCTAAATTATGGAATGATCTTACTGACGAGGTGTGCCTGGCGCCAACACTGTTATCTTTTCGGCACGAGGTCAAGACTTTCCTCTTCTCCCAGGCATTTTAGCATGTTTTTAAATTGCTTTTAAAAATGTGTTTTAAAATTGTATATTTGTTTTTAATTTTTTTAATTGTTGTAAACCACCCAGAGAGCTTCGGCCATGGGGCAGTATACAAATGCAATAAATAAATAAATAATAAATAGCAGTAGATGCCACTTTATACAATATTCAGGCCACAGCTCTGTGAATGTTCCACAGATTAATCTTCTTGTCACAACAATAGAGTAAGTATCCCTCTCCTTCAGAACTTGGGGCAGAGCTACAACACCTGGCGGGGTGTCACTGCTGCTTACTAGGAAGGAGAGGGGGCAGGCAGCATGGAGGGCAGTGCAGACAGGTGCATCAATGGAGCTAATCTGCTGCTCCTGCCAGTGTGCCTGCATTGCACCAACCTCCCTGCTGCCTCATCTCTCCCGGTAAGTAACAGCAATGCCACTGCTGGGAAGCTATTGTTGCAGCTCCATCCTACCAGGCAAGCTGTTTGCCTTTTTTCACCTAGAACATTACCTACAATTAAGGTTTAGAAGTTAAAGGGCTGTTTTGTGGAAGCAATGAAGAAATAGAAAGCCCTACTTAGGAGTAGACATGGGGACTAAAGAAAGAGGGATGGGTTGTTATGCTTGCCTGACTTTCCTTCCATGCCTTCCCTTTAGCCCATGCCATCGCATAAATGTTTCCATCAGTTGTGGATTTTGGCATTTTTGTTTTGTACCAGTATGGCTCTATTTGCTTTTTTATTTCTTCTGTTTAAAATATTCCATGATCACCATTCATCAAAAGATTCCAGGGTGGTGTACAAAAGTGTGAATAAAATTAATTCACACAAGATATAAATACAATTGAAAACTGATGGAGAAGTGTAATGAAATTAGGCAAAATAAAACAAAGTTAAAACAAAACCCCCAAATTATCTATAAACCAAAATGGAAGATCTTCACCTGGTATTGAACTTGTTATGTTTGGCATGCCTTCTGAGGAAGGGCATTGCAAAGTGAGGGTCCCACCACAGAAAAGGTCCTTTCCTTTATAGAAGCATAGCACACATCTATTAAAGCAGGGCCTTTCCAAAAGACCTTAAGACACAGACAGGCTGGTACAGGAAGAGCTTTTCCTTCAAGTATTTGGGTCCCAAACAATTTACAGCTTTAAAGATATGCACCAGCACCTTAAATTGGGTTTGGAAGTTAATCAATGTAGAAACCTATTTTTCAAAATATGTGTAATATGAACAACTCCGGCTGTACCCATCAAAATTCTAGCAGCTCAGTTCTGCACTAACTGAAGCTTCCAGGTCATCTTTAAAGGCAGTCCTACATATAACAGAAATTTACAGAAATCCAGCTAGGAAGTTACCAGAGCACGGGTCACTTTGGATATATTCCTGTCCAGGAATGGTTATAGCTGGTGAATCAGTAAAAAATGATAAAAGGCATTCCAGTCTACTGAGGCCACTTGGGTTTCAATGACAATAATGGATCAAAGAGTATCCCCAAACTATTTATCTGCTCTTTTATGGTGAGTGCAACTCCATCCAGAGCAGGATGGACACCAATTTCCTAGACCCAACAATCACCCAACTACAGTGCCACTATGTTGTTGGGATGCAGTTTCCATGTACTGGCTCTCATCCAACCCATTACTGAGTCCAGACACCAATTCAGCATCTTCACAGCCTCACTAGTCTCCAAGGACAGAGAAAAATAGAATTGAAATTTAGTAAGAGAATCTAGTTAAGGTATATTGACTTTATCTGGGTGGAGTGAAGCCACTCCATTAGCTTCCCAGCTGGTGGGCTGCTCTTGCTTACCGGGAGGGTGAGGGGCATGGTGGCAGGGAGTTTGGGGTGGTGCAAATGCAATAGCAGGTGCTGGATTGGCTCTGCCTATGTGTTTGCACCACAATGACCTCCCCACTGTCTCACCCCTACTCCTCCGAGTAAGCAATAGCAACCCACCTGCCAGGAAGTTAGCACAGTTGCTCTGTCCCGCCCAGTGAGCCACTTCTGGAATTTAATGATTTTATTTGCAAGTCTTTGTGTGTGACTACTGGCTTCCCTTTTCTTTCCTATTTTCAAAATCTCTTCTTCCCTAATAAAGTTATTTGTATTTTGACATTCAGCTTCATTCATTTTAAACCTTAACCCAGTCTGCATCTGTGTTAGAATAGTTTTTAGGTTTTTTTAAAAGATGTTTTAAATATTTGTTTTTAAAAATATTTTAAATATGTTTTTAAAGATGTTTCTAGTGTTTTTTCTTTGCCGTCCTCAGCTTCTTCTGGGAGCAGAGGTGGGATATAAATTAATTAATTAAACAACAACAACAATAATGCAATTCACTGGCATTTCTTACTAAAATCTTCCCCATGAAGTTGTATGGATGTCAAGCTACCTTCTGGTACGATATGTTCACAACGTTTTGTTAAGTTCCGTGTCCACTGGGCTTTGGGAATATAAATCCACAGTTTCACTATGTCTTTATTTTTTCCCGAGAGCACTGCTAAAGTGGGACAAGTCCTAGGCAATCGGGTTGAGATTCTCTAAGCAGGTGGAGAGATTATGGTGTGGCTGGAAACTCATTCTATCTGCGAGCAGCCTATCATAATCCTTTTTTGGGGGTGGTAACTCTCATAGAAAAAGGGAGACTGCCAGCAAGGAATCCATCTCAATAAGTAGCAACATAAAAAAGATTATAATCTTTAAACTTCTACTGGCATATCTTCAGCTTGAAAAAAGCAAACAGAAAAGCTTTGCCTTCCCATGGCTTCCTGCTGCCTTTCTACCGACTTTGCTTTCCCATGTTTTTAAAGACTTGTGGGAGGATCTGTGTGTGTGGTGTGTTGGACTGTGCTTTTAGAGAGACCATTAGAAGATAACAAATAACAAATGCTGTGATACAGCTCAATCATCTTTGAAAATTATATCAATGTTAGATTTCTTCTTAACTTATTTATTTTTGATAGCTGTAAAGGGTATATTTGATGCTATTTTCTGATGGCAACATTACATTATCAGCTTATCAGAATCCAGCTGTAGCCTTTAATGTCTCATGGCTTCTTCTGACACAAAGGCAGAGAGTGAACCAAAACAGCACCAACACTGCTTTTATTTCTGTACGCTGAACGCATCCCATGCTTCAAGAAAAACCTAATTTGCACTGCAAGATGTAATACTTCACATGGTTGTTGACATAGTTTTAAAAAAATTCATTTACAGCTTGTCTTGAACTGTGGTAAATAGAGAAACAGGAAGTCCTGTTAGGGAACAACAAGAAAATGATCTGTGAGATTTGTAGTTAACTTGGGGGTAATTTGATTTCTGGTGCATTTGTTTATTTGCCTGTTCTACAGCTCCTATAAAGTGAGAACTAGGTAATTTACAACATCAAGGCTTCTTAATGTTGCAGTATTTATTCATTTTGCTGAGGCAGTTATAGGCCTCCTCTACTCAGATTGTTTTAAAGTGTATGTTAAGTCCAGATGCTTTCAAGCTTCTCTAAGGAACTTCAGGCATACCAAGCATACACAGCTGCAAGCTGTTTTTCCAGTTGAACGACCACCAGAATAGAACTATGTTAATAATAATGTTTTATAAAGAACATATATGAAACACTGAAGATTAACAGATCCAAGCTACAGCTTAATCAAGTGCCCGAGAGGATACTGATCATCAGTCAAAACAATGCAGATAAGGGATGGGATGATGGATAATTTTACAGGGATCCTGCTGTGTGGTCAAGTGCTGGACTGAATAAGCAGCCAATAAGGTGAGACTGAATCCCAACAAGATGGAGGTGCTCTGGGTGGGTGGTTCTCATGTCTAGAAACTGAACAGGTTGCCTGCTCTGAATGGGGGTGCATTTCCCCATAAGGATGAGGTATGTAATCTGGGGATACAGCATTGCTGGAGAAGGTGCAAGTTGCCTCCATGCTGAGTGCCTTTTACTAGCTCTAGCTGCTTCATCGGCTGTGGCTGGATAGGGATAGCCTAGCTATGGTGGTCCAAACTAACTTCACAAATGGATTAATGCAATGTGTTTTACAGGGGGCAGAATGCAGTGGCAAGGTTGGTGAATGAGGTAGCTAGCTGTGAACATATAACACCAGTTCTAAAGGAACTCCCAGGTACTGAGGCAGGTACTAATATCAATATTTTTCAGAGAAAGAATATATATTATGGAATAGTAAAAACAGGCTTGCAGATAAAGAATTAACTCAAATAGATGCCAGCCTGTTAGGTTGATGGGATGTTTTTGAACCAGCACTGGCCAATGGATCCCATTCCTATTAGGGACTGTAGTGAATGTGGCTGTGGTGGCAAGATTGCTATGGAGGTGAACAACTTTAAACTTGCCTTGTAAACAATTCACAGTGGGCCTCTGAAGGGTCTAAAACTCCATTTCCTGGAGTACATGTTAACAGACCCCAGATAATATCAAAAAGCTCCATGGAACAGCTACTTGAGGATGCGATGGAAGAAGTGGGCCTTCTTTGCTGCTCTCAGTGCCACATATTAGGCATGGCTGGCCTCACAGCATCTTTCACCATTTATGCTCTAGCCATCATCCGGCCTTTTTCATCACTCTTAGTTCACTAGTGTATCAAGGTACAAAATGGTCTCTACAATGCTGGAGAGGGCACTCAGAGGCAACTGTGTCAAGAGCAAAATGTGTCTCATTCCACAGTGTAACAGGGTTTCAACAGGGTCACCTGCTCAATCCCCCCCCCGGCATTCAGGAATCCATTGGATTCCATGTCTGGGGCGGGCCATCTTGAACTGTCCACCACCCCTACAGGGGAGGAGTGGAGTTGTAAATCCAAACGTCACGATGTGACCATGCCAACAGAATGACATCCACCTCCCCTTTCTTCAGATCATCCCTTCCTCCATCTGATGCAAAAAACAAATCAAGCGTGTGCCCTGTCCTATTTGTGATGGTGTGATATGCAGAGACAGGTGAAAGGATGTTCTGTGTAGTGGCAGCCTGATTGTGAAATGTCCTACCCTTACATCTCTGGTTGATGCCAATCCTGAATGTTTTAGGCATTTTTACTCAAGACACTTGGTTAAGAAATGTTTTGTTGCCCTCATGGTACTGGGCTATAACTGAAGTATTGCTGCTGTGGTTTGATTTTTTAAAACAGGTTGTTTTATTTTATTTTGTATTGTACAGTTTCATGTTGTACCCCACTCTGGGATTGGTTTTTCGATGAGTGGATTTTAAAACTCCTAAAGAAAGAAATAATAAAATATTGATACACCAACCCTTCCACTGAAAGTAGCAACCTGAGCCATGCATTTGAACCATCCATACTGGATTTTTAAGGGTTTTTTTTAATGGATTTTTTTTAAAAAAATCTATGGATCAAAGGAAATGGTCAATATTTGGGTTTATGTGGCAAGTCTGAGAATTATGTCTGTAGTATTATGCATCATAATAGCTATGAGCATGGATTATTAATAGCTGTATAACTGCCTTTCAAAAGTATTGCACGATAGGAACTAAATGATTTAAAACAAGTATATTAACATTCCTTGACAGACTTCAAGGGGACAAAATGACATTATTTTTATTTTATTCCAATTTCACAAGGTACATTCCCAAAATGTGGCAGAACTCTTTATACGCACCTTGAGAATTGGTGTCTATGTTATATAGGCCTAAATTGTCACTACAATAGGTTCAAATTAAGCAGCTCTAGACAGCCTGAAAAGCTAAAAGGAACTAAAATGGCATGAAGGAAGGAAGTGTTGCAGGTTGCTTAGCAACTATTACCATTTCTCTGCATTAGAGGAAGTAATTGTTGGAACTGTTGATATTGGTTTCTTTGAATGTATAGGGAGCTTTTCAATTTCACCATGTCACAAAATAAGCTAGCTGGCATTGTGAGGGAAAGGACTAGGCATCTGAAACTGGGAGAGTGATCCATTTTTCCATGGCAAGCAGGCCAGAAGAGACAGTTAAGAATTTCAGAGCCTGTCTCTCAACAGAAATGCTATGTTTACTTTCCCAAGGTTATCAGATCTGAGCATCCCTTTAAGATTATTGTGACTGGTGGTTATTCAGTGATCACAGCAGAATGGGCTAGTATATTAGATATATGCCAATGACTAAAGTGACTGTAGCATGTCTATCAGCCACACACAGCTGAGCCTAGAGCCCAAAATTCTTGTCGTAACGCAGCCAAAAGCTCTGCTCACGGCCAGAGTTCGATTCCAACGGAAGGAGGAAGTCGAATCTCCGGTAAAAGGGGTCGAGGTCCACTCAGCCTTCCATCCATCCGTGGTCGGTAAAATGAGTACCCAGCATATGCTGGGGGGTAAAGAAAGGCTGGGGAAGGAACTGGCAATCCCACCCCATATATACGGTCTGCCTTGTAAACGTCGCAAGACGTCACCCTAAGAGTCGGAAACGACTCGCACTACAAGTGCGGGGACACCTTTACCTTTACTTTAGCCTTAACATTCTAAAATTTTGCTCAGAGCTCTCATATATTGAAAAGGTCTGGGACTCTAGCCTCAGTTTACTCCTGTACCTCCTCCAAGCAATACCTTAAGCCATGTCACTTAATAATCCTGACACAAACTGACACATTCATTTGAGGTCTTTGGAAACAATTCAGAGTATGGGCATCAACTGTTGTATTAGCTGGCTGAAATTAAGACTGAGATAGCTTGCCAATACTATGTAAAATCCAGTGTCATTTTGAGTATTACAATATTACTACACATCTACTGTCATTTTCATACCACCTTTCACTGGAAGATCAAGCATGCTGCACTGAAGGAAACACATCATTTTATGCCATCATTGCCTCTCAATTTATACATTAGATTGGGGGTTGCCAGCTTGGCACCTGTGGGTTCCATCATGCCTGCAAAGGCCTCCATTGGCATCCACAGGCAGGTGCCCCAGGCTCTGAGCTTTCATTGTGGGGGGAAAAGTAAGTCTCTAGACCTCCTAGTAAGAATGTTATTGAGCAAAATGTGCAGGTACCATTCTAAGCCATTTCTGTGAAATGAGCCATCCTGGCTTCTCCTGCCTGCCAGTGTCTTTAGTCAATGAATGAAGCCAGAGCTGTGATTGATGAGTGTTGTTTGGACATCAGGCAATAGGAATCCCTGTGGTCCTAAAGAGCCCTCCCCTTTAGTGTAATTTTCCTCTCCCCTTTAGTTTACTTTCTCACTTCCTTTTAGTGCACTTTTCCTACTTCTCTTATTTTCTAGTAGTCCTTGGGCTCTCTGTAATTTGCCCTTCCATTTTTCCTGGCAACCAGGATGCATCTTTCCTGCAGCATAATTAGGGCCAACTAGAGTTGATGTAAATTCTGTGCATATCTTCATATGTAAATATTAAATAGCATCTGCAAGGAAGTCTGAACAGCCTCAGCACTGTGGAAAGTGGGATGGGGTAGTTTAATTTTTTCTCTCAATGCCATGCTTGTACCCAAAATTCACCTGTCGGAAGCTGCTATTCTCATTTCAAGCGATGCCTCCATTGGTGCCAGTGGAAGTTTCCACTAAAATGCAAACAGCAGTTTCAGAGAGACCGTTTTTGTTGAGATCATAGTATAGAGAGAGAGTTAAGTTCCCTCTCCCCAACTCCCATGGTCCTGCGGCCATTCAGGTCCCCCACATGGTTCCTATTCAGATAACAAAAAGTGCATACATTGCATTCATCATCATCATAAGTTTATTACGGTTAAGGACCCACTATAAAACAAGAGATACAAAATACAGTACATATACAAAAGGAACAGAATGACAATAAAACAGAATACAAAATAAAATTGCTTCGAAGCAAGAGCATTCAGTTAAGAGGGCAAGGTTAGCCATATTTGTTGGGAGGCCTGAATAAACTTAGCTACTTGGAGGGCAGTTTCCCTATCTGAACCAGCCAATAGGTAAGATACTATAGTTTCCGGGGGCTTGGAAGAATACCTTAGCAACAAGAGGGAAAGATATTTGTCCCTTAGCGAAGAGTATAGGGGACAGTTTAAAACCATGTGGTCAAGGGTTTCGATGGAGCCATTCCACATGGGCAAAGACGTTGTACAACAGGGAGACCAGCATACCTTCCTTTCAACAGTGCTGAGTGCAGAGAATTGAATCTGGCCTTCGTAAAAGCTAGTCTAAATTTAGGTACTGTAAGGTAGTCCAAATAGGGAGCATAATTTTCAGGGACCATTTTTAGTTTCAAAAAAAGAGGAGAACATACCCTATATTCCGGCATATAAGATGACTTTTTAACCCAGGAAAATCTTCTCAAAAGTTGGGGGTCGTCTTATACGCCCAGTCGTCTTATACGCCGGAATTAAAGGAGGGAGCGCCTTGGCTGCACTTTTCCAAGGGAGTGGAGAAGAGGAGGGGCGCTAACTGCGCAGGCGTCTCTCGCACCTTGTTGATTAGTCAGTCCGCGTTGGGATGGCGTTCACTGGGTCAGCTGGAGCTGCAAGTAGACAAGCCGAGGGGAGCAGCCGCCGTCTTTACAGTGCACGCCGCCGCCGTTGCTACTGCTGCTGCTGAGAGGTCGGCGGAGCAGCTATTTGTGGGAAGCCACCTTGCTTTTAAGCCAAACCATCATGGCCTGGGGAGACGGCAGCAGCAGTAACAGCAACAGGAGAGGCTGAGGAAGGCGGCTCGTTCCATTCGGGCGGCTGTAGCTCTCCGCAAGGCACTGGCCAAACCCCGCCACCACTTGTCTCCTCCTCCCCAGACCCAAAGAAGGGTGTGAAGATGGATGCGGGCCCCTCGCTGGGCTCTAGTCTCAAGGATGTGAAGTGGAGCTCCGTGTCCGTCCTGTTGGACCTGCTGGTTAGCACTTACCGTCTGCCTCAGGTCGTCAAGCTGGAAGGCGGTGAGTAGAGCGCGAAGGGCCGCGGACGGCGCAAAAGCAGCCACTGCTCCTTACTAGCAGTTAACTTGGCTGGACATCGGAGGGTTGGAAGAGGGGGAAGCTGAGTCGTCAGAGGAGCTTCTGTGTGGCAGCGGCGGGCGGCTGCTAGAGCCGGGCACAGCTCGTCTTCCCGAGCGACTTTCTTAGCAAGTTGCCACAAAGCTGCCTCTTCTCCTCTTGAAGGCTGGCCAAATTCCAGCGCCGCGCTGCGAGTCCTTCTGGGGAGAAGAGCCCATTGGGGAAAAGGGACACGTGACCAAAATATGAATGGGGCATAAAGAAGGCGAATCCCAAGGCTTTGATGTTAAGGAGTAAAAGCAGCGGGTGTGTAGGTTGCCGGGAAGCTAGTGCAAGTGTGTCGGCGCGCAGAACGGGGAGGAGGGGGAGAGCAAAGTGAGCGGCTCTGGAATGATACTTGCCTCGCTGGTTGTCTAGATTTAAATACACGGTTGTTACATGCGTTAATTAAGACCCTTTTATTTACACATATGCATCCAGTCAAGAGGCTTCACGTAACTCATCATGGCTGTGACCCCAAGCAATTCACTTAGATGACTTTTTAACCCAGGAAAATCTTCTCAAAAGTTGGGGGTCGTCTTATACGCCCAGTTGTCTTATACGCCGGAATATACGGTACTTTAGTGGCTCCGCTGATCGTAGATTGTAAGTCAGAATCTCTAAGCCGAGATCGAATTTGGGCTTTTGCCATGGAAAATGGTTGGGATACTAAATATTCCATGGAAAAACCTAACCGTAATAATTTCGCGGTAAATTTTTTGCACCAATTAGATGTAAAATCATCATTCCAGAGGGCAGTTAAATATCCTTGCCGTGGGTTAAACGCTCGTGAGACCCAAAAGTTCACCGCCATCAACCATGCCTGGCATTCCAAAGATGTGAGACCACATTCTAGTCTGAGAGCTGCAGAGGTAACACATCTTGGGACGCCTAGCACCCTGCGTAAGAGAAGTGAAAGAACTGATTCCACCGAGGAATTAAATGAATGTATCCAAATGGGGATCCCATATAAGAGCTGGGGGATGATTTTGACTTTGAAAACCTGGATGACAGCTGGCACGTACTGCCCACCCTTGGAAAAGAAGAAGCGAAACACGCCCTTGATCGTGTTACGGGCATTCATAATTGCCGCTCTTATATGGGTAGTCCAGTTCATCAAGTAGTGAAAGATAATCCCTAAGTATCTATAATATGGGACCTGTTCTATTTGATAACCGTTAATTGACCAGACAGAGGTTGTTTTACGATTGGAAAATACCAAAATTTTGTTTTTGGAGAAGTTAATAATCAATCGATTTTCACTGCAATAGAACAGGAAAGCTCGTAGCATTCGTTTAAGCCCTACTTTTGAAAGGGAGAGAAGGGCCGCGTCGTCTGTGTACAAAAGCAGAGGGCATCTTATTTCTGCAATTTTTGGGGAGTGAAATTCCTGAGAGAGGCAAGATGCTCTCAGGTCGTTTAGGTATAAATTAAATAACAGGGGCGCTAGTATGCACCCGTCTCACCCCCTTGTTAGAAAAGATGGAGTCGGTCAAACCTCCCTCACGGCCACAACGGAAACGAAGGGAGGTGTGCTGATATAGATTGTAAATCAGGGAAAGCAGCCTTTTATCGATGTTAGTATTTGCTAGTTTAATCCATAGTTTGTCCCGTGGAATTGAGTCAAAAGCGGCTTTGAGATCAACAAAGGCCACATAAAGACCATTACCTCTTAGCTTGGTATATTTTTCCGCTAAATGGCTCAATACTAGGCAGTGATCCAGTACCGAACTGCCTTTCCTAAACCCGGCCTACTCTTTTCCTAATATATCATGTTCCTCCATCCAGGCTTCTAGCTTTACTTTCAAATGTGCAGCATATAGTTTGCCGATTACTGATAATAGGCTAATTGGCCTGTAATTAGACGGGTCCTCTCTATCTCCCTTTTTGAATATTGGCACCACTATTGCTTCACTCCAAGCCTCCGGGAATTGACCCGTGTTATTAATTTTGGTAAATAGATTGGCTAGGATGGGTGCCCACCAGTCTGGAAATTTTTTTAACATTTCTGGCGAGATATTATCAGGACCGGGTGCCTTGGCCGCCTTCAATCCAGCTATTAGATCTTTTACTTCTCCTTGTGTGACAGGGGGCCAAGACAGAAGAGACATAAGATCAGGGGGAATAAAAAGGCTTTGATCTTTGTGACGAACTTCCACAAACATATCAGTGAAGTACCGTTCCCAAATCTGGGGGAGGATATTACAAAGAGCTATAGATTCAGTACTGGAGGCATTGGAGATGATAGCCCAGAAGTTTTTAGAGTCTTTAGATCTCGATGCCTGAATTAAGGACTCCCATCCTTGCTGTTACAAATAACCTGTTCTTAGTAGCCAGCAGGGATTTATATTTCCTTTTAATATCACAATATTCAGGTGGAAGCTGAGTAAGATTTTGCTGGCGATATTGCATATATGCATTCCTCAGCTGTAATCTCAAGGCCAAACATTCCGAATCAAACCATTTCACATTACAGCCAGAAAATTTTTTAACCACGTGCTGTCTGGGGAAAAAATGGTGTTTAAATTTAAAACTAAGGATGTATACTCAACTAGGGCTAACTGGGACTTATTAGCTTTTCTTAAATTTTCCCAGATGGCCCTGACTGATGGAGAGAAAAGGAAGTTTTCAAACTTGAGGGCCAACTGTGTCGTCCATCTGACTCTTCTGCCCGCAGAGAACTTGCAACTACGGGTAGCATTGTGGTAATTAATTAACCTGGAGTTTTTTGGGCAGAGGCATTCAATATTAAGCGGTAGGTGGTCGCTATTTTGTCTGTTTCCTACCTTAAAGGCAGAAATCAAATTAAGTAGTTGAGAAGAAATTATTACGTAATCAATTACACTGCTTCCACGGGCGGAGATGTAAGTGTATTCCGCACTGTCATCTAGGTGTTCAAGTCCATTTAAAATAATCAGGTTATGATTGCCCACAAGACATGAGAGACATATTCCCCCGTAATTGATTTTGCTGTCCTTCGAAAGTCTGTTGAGATTCGGGATAAGGTGGTCACAATTTTCTCCCCTCCATAACCTTGAAGAGAAAAGGGCATTATTATTAGGTCCAATCGTCGCATTAACGTCCCCCATGATAATCAAATATGCTCTAGGATATTTCATCTCCAAATCTAACAAATAATTATCAAACTCATCCCAGATCAAATCCATGTTGGTACGTGTATGATTGGAAGGCATATAAACATTGATGCATAGGACAGATAAAACATCAAATTCCAGGAGCACTGCCATAGCCATAGATTTCAAAGGTTGAAGATCTCTGACTTGGATGACCAAATCAGTGGAGAATAATATTGCCAGACCCCCTTCTGCTCTACCTCTCCTGGGGGCCGCAAATGTGGCTGGCAAGTGTCTAGAGGAGAAGCCATTCAAAATAGGTTTACAAGTTGCCCAGGTCTCTTGGAGAAATATTACATCAAAGTTGTTAAAATAGGAGATCAGCTTTGGATCGCTTTGTTTGCTTTTCCAGCCAGCTATGTTCCAAGAAAGAAAATGCAGGGCAGCGGGAGGTACATGTCAGTTGGATTCCGAGATTCTATTTAAAACTCCCATGTCATCCCTAAAAACTGCGCCGCTTTTGCAACAATTGGATTTAACAATACTAGGAATCATTTCTTCTGTTGGAGTCGGACTTTGCCTAATAGGGGTTCCTGTATTAGTGGTACAAAGGTTTCCTCCAGCATCATTTAAAGGAGCAGGTGAAGCTATCGATGTCTCGTTACAGTCTGCAGCTCTGAGTCGTTGAATCAGAAGATGCAACTTAGTGACAAGTGCCAATCTCTCCGACTCTGGAAGTTGGACATAAAGCTCCGTAAGTTGTAGCTCCTCTGGTTCTAATTCCTGTAAAAGAGCAGGCATCAGTGATGTCATGACTGTAGAGAAGTATTGCAAATTCGATGGATCAGGGTCCAGCTGGTCGGGGTTCTTGTAATTATTAGTCCTTGAAGATGCTTCAGATACAACCGTGCTAATAGACAGATTTTGTGTGTGAAGATTGGCTAATGGCATTGGAGCTACAGCGTTGGTATAATATCTTTGTACAGATATCCCCCTTCTATTTAGACCATCCCTTGCTCTTAGAATTTGATTAGCTACCTTACTGGAGTGACAGGTAATAATCAAACGCCAGTCACGCGGATTGTTAGAAATATTAATCATTGATCTGATATAATTTGTTCGCCACGGGGCGTGCATGGACTGACAAAAGCAGTTGTCCAAGAACAAAATGCTCGGAAATGAGGGGCGCCGCTCCCCGCATTGTATTTATAGGAAGTGACCAACTTATTCAATTGCAATGTTAAGTTCCACCTCATTGGATGCCTTTCAATTGTCACAGTCCTTTGTTCTAAGTAGTTCCTCGGAGTGCGCACACTCTCTGCCATGTCCTCATCAGGAACAGAACTCTGAGAGTCTGAAAAAGACTCCGTAAGCGGCGAGGAGGATCCTCCCTGCTCAACCTGACAGTAGACTCCTGGAGGGTTCTTCTTCATTGGAACCTCCAACTGTCTAAACAAAGGCTCAAAGTTCATCTTTTTTGGTTTGTTGAGCTTACTGTTCTTGATATTTTTCAATTTCTTGAGTTGGTTAAAGTTTGGGGCTATTGAAGATTTTTTCTTCCTCCTTCTGTCTCTGTTCTTACCCATGGCTGTAGTCTCGATGCGAGGCGGTTCAGAGCTGTGTGTATAATTTTCTACTCCTATTTTTTCAGCTCTTGGAGTCGCTAACGCTTCCACCAGCGTGGTAAGTAATTTGTTTGTTTCTGAGATGTATGCCTTGATCAGTTTCATTTCCTCGAACAGAAGGAGGTGCCAGTCTTGATCAGAATCTGATAAAGAGGGTTCTTCCTTCTCCTTTTCGCTCTCAAGTAAAGTCATTGTCTTTTAAGAGGGCAGTAAGAGTCAACGGTAAGGATTTCTGAAGGCAACTCGTCATTTGTTACGCTCAAGGAAAAGTTTAAATTAATTTCTGAAGACAGCTCGTCATTTGTTACTCTCGAGGAGAAGTTTAAACCTGCGTCCTGCAGCTCCTCAGCAAGGCTTTTGGCAGCTGGGAAGATCATATGCAGTTTGGCAGAGAGAGGGTGTGCTACGTTCCATTCATTTCCCAGCTGTGTGTTCACAGAATTAATTAAAGGTTCTTGGGCCCTCGAAGGAGGTGGGTCATTAATGGGAAGAAAGTATTTCATGATTTTATTCTGGGCTTTGCTTGGCATTTCAATATCTTCCACTGTTAGACCTAATTCCTGATAGTTGCTTCTAGTCATTACCATCTTAACTCCGTATACCGTGTAACAAATGAATCAGTAAGGGCCAACACCGGTGTTTGACTCCCCCGAGCCAGTTCAAAATAGGGTATACTTAGCTGCTGTAGCAAGATAAACATTTGTTTCAGCAGCCCTCATAAATTTGGGCTCAGGTTCCTAATTCCTCCAACAAACAGCAAAGTTGACAAGTAAATTCTCTTAAAATTTATGGCACATCCTCCTATGCTTCAGCGTCTGTGGACCGGCATTTCCGCACACAGTCAAAGAGGCTGGAATGTGGATATATGCCAAGACACACTCTCTCCCTTCCTTACTTCTTACTCCTTAAACATTAGCTACTGATAGCAGTCCTTTAATAATAATATTAAGTTTCTCTTTGGAGATGAAGTAAATACGTCTTACCGGAAATTAAGCTCAACCGGAAGTCCCATAAATTGCATTCATGAAATTCACGTTACAGCTAATTTGGCCCTTGATCTCTTCCCTGTACAAAGACAATTTCTCTGTAGAGCTCCTAACATACATGGCTGTATGCCATTTGTATTTGTCTATAATTTATCTGTAATCATTTATTTAAGCTTCAGGTTCCTTTTCTGTAATATGAAGTTGCCATTAGTCTGGTCCTTGCCTAGTGAGAGATTACACATCTGAATTGTGTGTTTCCTTTGAAAAGTTTAATAGCTGCATTTAGTTTACAATAAATGGGTTATTAAACCATTTGACATGACTGTAGAAGCACTTACTATATATTAATAGGTATTCATAATTATAAATACTAATCTCAAATTTCCTCGTTTGACCTTAATGTGGTAATGGCCATGCCCCCTCTATGATGAGTTTCTGCCGGGCCTTGAAGACCTGGAACTTCAGGCAGGCTTTTGGGGTGGGTTAGGTTTTATTATTATTGTTGAGATTTTTAATGTTTTAATGTATTTGTATGTTTTTATTTTGTACGTCGCTCAGAGTGGCTGGACAGCCAGCCAGATGGGCGACTAATAAATAAATAAATAAATAATAATGGGTCCTTGGACTGAAGTAAATTCCTTCAGGTATATATTGATGGGTCTTCTGTGCTCTGAGTAGATTGTAAATTATTTTTAGATATTTTCTGTATTAATGAGGCAGTCCAGAGGATACTGGTCTACTTGAGCATTACTTTACTTGCATGGGATATTAAGGCTGGTGCGCTCCTCTGGGGGCCCATTTGTTGTTGGCCACAAGGGGGCAGATTTGGAAGGGAGAATACAGAGATGTGTTTTCTCTGCTGTACGGGGAGGCCACCCACAAGACTGACATGAAGATGATTATGCCACAGTGATGCCCTTAGTTCCTTGCATGTAAAGTTGCAATGAAACTATGTTAATAATTGATATAATTTGAGCATTCGTCTTCCCCTAAATGTGCAGCTTTCCCATATCCATATATTATCATAATAAGATAATGCTAATTGCTATTGCTATATATTTTACCTAAAGAGCATCTCCTATATCAATCCATTTCTATTGCCTTGCACTAGGTTCTAACATGTATAACAGAGAAACCCAACATGTATAACAGAGAATCCTATATATGTCTGCTGAAAAAAAAGAAAGAAAAAAAGGCCCATTTAGTTTAGTGGGACTTATCCCCAGGGTAAGTATGTAATAACCCCACTTGTTTGGGAATAAGCCCTATTGGGAATAAATCCTATTGAACTCAATGGGACTTGCTTCTGAGTAGACATGGTTAGGATTGTGCTGTAATTTATTTACTACAATTATTGGCTGAAGTGGTTAAGACTGAGCTTTATGTGTGCATGGACATATAAACTATATTGTAATGAGGGGTATTTGTGAAATATGAGTCTTGTGAATTCCAGTTCAAACTGATCTCATTTGTATCTCACGGACCAACATACAAATGACCCCATAGTTACTCTTTTTTTTATGTGTTTCTCTGAATTTTGCGATGCAGTTCTCAACATATCATGATGCATTTTAAAATGCAGAAATTAAATAGATTTAGAAATTCATATTTTGAGATAAATATATTTGGAAATGCATATTTTATGAAAATATGCATTCAAATACATAATGAAAAATGCATGTTGTTTTATAATTAGAGATTAATGTGGAAATGGGATGGAACAGACTTATGAATGAACAGGTGTGAAAGTGTCATAGAGCAGAAACAGAGTGATATGTCTATTCCTAATTGTAAAACATGATCTCCACAAATTTTAGTAAAGCTTTTGAATTATGTAATACCTTTATGTAATACTGTAATATTATTTCTGGTACCCAAATTCTATAACTACGGATTTTGTAGCCCTAGCTCATTTTCTCTCTCTAGCTCATTTGTCACTTTAACATATTTCAGCTAGTTAAAAACAAGAAGAAATGTAAATTGGCAGATGTTTTCATTCTGAAATCTTTGGCTGAGATTTCTTTTTAATGCCTTAGTTCATGCAACACTGGTCACAGTAGCAGCCCAGCCGTTTACTTGCAATGATGAGTGATTTGAATTGTCTCAGAGCACACATGCTTATGTACGTATATCAAACTGTACAAATATTTTTATGGTTCTACTTTTAGTAATGGAGAATATTTATTTTACTTATTTAACTAAATTTATTTATTTTTAAAAAATCTTACGAAGCTTTTTTTTTAAAGGCCTTTGGGGCTTTCATGAGAAGGTCACCAGTACACTAGCACAAGGGTAGCCAGTGTGGTGCTCTGCAGATGTTATTGGACTCAAACTCCCATCAGCCCATCAGCATAACTAATGGTCAGGGATGATAAGAGTTGTAGTACAACAACATTGGGAGGGCAAATGGCTAGCGCAGAACTAGAATGTATATAGGATTCTGACAACAGTTTAATCACAAAGCCAAATAGATTTTAGAATGCAACTCAGTGAGGATTGCCACTTTCTTCTCCTGGAAGAGCCTCTATACATTCAACAACTGCACCCAAGGCAGAAATACAGCTAATGCAACTTCCTCCTTGTCTCATCTCTGTGATGTGAGCAACTTCATCTACTGAAATTCTGCCTTTCAAGCAGCTGCCAAAAGTACAGATCCTCCATCTGTTGAAAAGGGGGGGAAAAGACAGCAGTGCTAGGAATGGCTGAATCTGTCTATTTTGGTTTCCCATTTTTCCAATCTTAAGTTCAGTTCTCCACATCAGTTTACAATTTTTTTTAAAAAAGTCCTCATGAAAATTCATCAGCATTTTAGTGTGATTTTCTCCTAATATACAGATTTTTGGATGCAATTTTGCCTAATATATGTTTTTGCAAAGCAGTTTCCCCAACACAATTTTATATTTTCACTAATACATGTAATTTTAGGCACATTCAACAATACTTGGCTGTGAGACCTGCATTGCAAAATTCAGAGAAGTGTGAATTTCAAAGGATGGCTGTAGTTTGGTTCACACATTGTTTCAGAAAGTGATTAGTAGGTGGGTTTGCCTTTAAACGAAGACTGAAATGAATTTCTCCTCTAACCCTCAACGGTGCTCTGCAGCCCTATGCTACACAGTGTTGACAAAGGAGGTATTAGTATCAACATAAATTTGTTGGGCACACAGTGCACATTTCAAATGAAGATTGTGAATTTGACTCTCCTTTCCATTCCAAAATTTTGAATTTTATTTGTGAGTGTTGGCATTTCCTATGGATCACTCATATGCTTCAGGGAACCCAGATCTGAATCTAAACTTTATCAACAGGTTTTGCCCTTTCCTGCTCACAGAAAGCACATCCACTGACTTAAAAAAAGAAAGAATGCAGTAATTATAAATGAGAATGTGGATCTTTTTAGCCAATCAGCCCAGCAGATGTAGTGCAGAAAAATCAGTGGATCTGAAAGCAAGCTTTATCCGCTTGATCACATGTCCCAAACGCTGTTACAGTATTGCTAAAATGCTTGTTTTCAGCTTTCTCTTGAAGACCTGCATATAATCTTCATAGCATGGTGACTTAACAGAAGGAGGCTCATTCCAAAAATATGACAGGCATAGTATCAAATATCAGTAACTATGGCAACTATTTATTTGAAAAGCAAAAGCAAGTGAAAATAGTACATTTAGACATGAGTTGCTCTCATGTATGACAACAGCACATCCAGGATCTAAATGAGTTTTCAGGGAACAATTGAAAGGAGAATTTGATACAAATAATTGACTTGTGGCCTTTTGGCTATTGTAGTTTTTTCCACAGAGGCAGTTTTTAAAAATAAAAGGTGTGGGCTGCACACAATTCATTCACTTTATCTCAACTACCTACACTTTTTTATTGTATGTTCAGACATGCCCTCCCTATCATCTTAGCTCAATCTGAAGTGCCTTACCATTCTAACACAACTGTGTGTGTGCATGTGTGTTCAAATGCATATATAATTCCTGCCCATTTACAGACCAGGAAGGCTGTCGATGGTGGGCCTTTGCAGCCATGCCGGGAGAAGTCCTGGCATGTCTTCAAACTCCCATGTTTGAGGTGTGGCCTTGTTGCCTTGTTGTGCAGGGGGAAAGAGGGACTAAGCTGAAGCATGTCCTCTTTTGTGGTGGATATGTGTGGGAATTTCACAGGGTAGCATTTGGTGAGCACCCTTAGGCACCCTTTAAGGCAGCCTTTCTCAACCAGTGTGCCTCCAGATGTTGTTGGACCACAACTTCCATCAGCCTCAGCCAGCATTGCCTATGGTCAGGAAAGATAGGAATTGTAGTCCAGCAACATCTGGAGGCACACTGGTTGGGAAAGGCTGCTTTAAGGTGATAGGTGGGATCTGAGGCTTGCCTTCCGCATTTGTGAGGCCTGTTGGCAGGACAAGGTTCACCTTTGGGGCTAACCTGTAACACCCACTCAGAGTTGTATGGCCCTGAGAGGGAGTGGAGCAGGAAGGCCTCCCTAATCCCTCTGCGGGAATGGCAGGGTGTCTTTGCCTGATTGGGTAAGATTTAGGTCCCCCACTTTCCTCTGCAGATCATTTTTATATGCAATCAAGCACTTGATTGGCTTTATTTAAATAAATATGGGCCTTGATTTACCCACCTGGCAGCCTGCTCCATTTTGTGGCCTCTCGTGTGGCCTAGCTGGTATGGCTGGCCTTCCAGCGAGTGAGGGCTGGGAAGTCTCATCTAGGCCTGCTCCATATTGTGGCCTCTTGTGTGGCCTAGCTGGTCCGGCTGGCCTGCCAGGGGCCAGAAAACAGGATCGACATCTTTGGGGTTTGGCCAACAATTGTGTGGCCACATGACCGGCCTTTTTTTAAATTTTGCGGTCTTTCTTTAGCGAAGCGGCTATTTGCAGCCTAGAGTGCAGCAGCCATTTTATGCAGGCCATTTTAGGTGGAGTGGGGACCGGCAGCCATTTCAGGGCCTAGTAGGCAGCCATTGTTAAAGGCAACCATTTTCTGAAGGTTGTTGGCAGCCATTTTGGCAAGGTCATTCAGCTGTGGCCATTTTGGTAGGGTCATTCAATGGTGGCCATTTTGGTGAGGTCATTCAGCAGTGGCCATTTTGGGAAGGTCTGCCAGGGCAGCCATTTTGGGAAGGTAGTAGAAAGGTGGCCATTTTGGGAAGGTCAATTTAGGCTGCAGTTTTAGGAAGCTCATTCAGAGAGTAACCATTTTGATAAGGTCTTTTGAAAGGCAGCTATTTGAAGCAGGTCTTTTGAAAGAAGGTGAGCCAGGTTTGTGGTACCATGCCTCCTAAGAAGGGCATGGGTAGCTCTAACGGGAAGGGGAAGGCCACAGAGCAGCCAATTCAGTGTCCACCTCCTCCACCCCAGGAGTCTTCATCTTCCAAGGATGAAGGGCCTGATATGGCATCAGTGTTAGCCCATATTGAGTCCTTGGAGAGGCTGAACAGGCACCCTCAGGAGAAAACTGCAAAGAGGGCTAAGGTGGCTAAGAGTAAACAGGATATGAAGGGACAGTATGATAATAATTGGAATTCTGTTTTGGACCACTAAGCTGAATTGGGAGGGTCATCAGGCCAGTTGCCCCAGTGTATTTGGCTTATGAAGCAGAGTTGGCGGCGGTAGGGAGTCCTGAAGTGGAGGTTGCTGCAGGTAATATGTGGAGAATGCCTGGGTGGCCTGGGATGGGTCTTTGGGCTGTACCATGGGGAACTGGAGTTGCTCAAGGGCAGCCTTACATGGCTTACTCAGGGACAGTACCTCCTGTATATGGACGGAGTGTTTACCCTTCTACCCAACAGCAACCTATGAGTGATGCTTGTGAACAGGTTGGGACCCCCGGGAGCACTCCTGGTGCAGGGATAGCCCAGCTTAATGCTAATCCGTTGTCTTCTGTTCAGGCTGGTGCGCTCCTCTGGGGGCCCATTTGTTGTTGGCCACAAGGGGGCAGATTTGGAAGGGAGAATACAGAGATGTGTTTTCTCTGCTGTACGGGGAGGCCAAACAGAAGGAGAAGGTCAAACAGGATATGAGAGACAATGAAAAACTTTAAAAGATAAAGGTGGATAGGACCTGGGGTAATTGGATGGATTCTTAATTTATATGGGGGTGGTGATTCAGCGCTAGCTTATGAAGGTGGCAGCTTTGGTGAAATACTTGGACATAATATTTAGGGTGCACACTGAATTCATGGGGTCTGAGAAGCTGGCTTATGATTAATCTGTTAGGAAGAGAGCGGCAGTTGTTGTGAATTTACAATGGGACAGAAAGGACCCAAAGTTGTGGTTGCAGTTCATGACTGCAGCTCAACCTGTGCAGGGTGATAGGGCAGATAGTGGGCATTTACTGGGTAAGTCTGCCACTGTGGCACCTTCACAAGGGTCCACGGGTAGGGGGTTCAACCCTGCCTGCTCTGTTGGGAGTTCAGTGCTAAGGGCTTCTGCAAGAGAAACCCTTGTAAGATTAGACACGAGTGTTCCATCTGTGCTGGCTCCTACCCCTTCACCAGCTACTCTAGAGCTCAGGGCTTTAGGGGTTTACAGAAGGGGAAAAAACTTGGATTTGGAGGGCAGCCTTCAGGTAAGGGGTCACACCCTGATTCATATTCGGTGACTTTTGCCTTTGCTCCATCAGTATCCTGATGCAGTTTGCTTGGAGGAAGTTTTTTGGTTTGGTTATAGCAGCGTTACCCAACCTTTTTTGACCCAACGCCCCTTTGCAAAATCTTTTTGTGCCCAACGCCCCCCTCAGATTAAGTATATGCCAATGTTTTCTATTCTTCCCTTAAAATATGAGTAATGCATAAAAGGTATTTTCAATTATTATTACTGATTGTTTTTATCATGCCTTTTTAATGCACTTAGATTACACATTGAATTCTTAGTATGATTTATTAATATACATACATAAGCAAAAACTAATTAAGTCCACACAGTATGAACCAATAGAATACACTGTGTTACTTAACAACAAACTCATTCAGTTTACCGGCATTGTTTCGTTAAACAAGTTCATTTAAACATCACAGAAACGGGTAGCGAGTGTGTCCCATTCCTGAAGAAAACCAGCAAATAACTGACTGTCTGTGTCACCCGTTTGCACACAGCATCGGAACATTACCTAGTGCTGGGGTGTGGCTAATACCCCCATTCCTTGATATGACACTGGACGCTATTCAGAATTTCTTTACTAAAGAGCACACACTATTTATAGTGTTATTTCCATGAATTGAGACTATTAAATACATTCTAACTGGGGACAAAACAGTTTAAAAATTAATGATTTGTGTATTAAATAAAATTAAACTTAAATGCTTCAACTGTCACATCAGACTGCCAAATGTCAATGCCCCCCTAAAGTTTGTAGTCACACCAACACCCCCCTGAAAGGCTGTAATGCCCCCCAGGGGGGCGCTACCGCCCACGTTGGGAATCGCTGGGTTATAGGATTCACTTGGAGCATAGGCCCTACATGTCAGGGAATCTGAAGTCAGTAGTTGGAATGCAGCTAGTGGTGCAGGAGAAAATAGATTAAGGAGGTAGGTGAAGGAAGGGTTCTGGGTCCATTTCATTACCCTCCTTTGCCCACTTTAAGGGTATCCCTTCTGGGCAGTGTTCATAAAAAACTTTCTGGACAATATCACCTCATTCATCACCTGTCTTACCTAGGGGGCAGTCGGTGAATGATGCTATTCTTGAGCATTTTGGTCCAGGTGCTCTCATGGGTAAGTGTGATATCAAGTCGGCTTTCCGCCTCCTGCCAGTCCACCCTTTGGACTTTGATTTTTTTGGGATTTCATTTCAGGGTTTGTTTTATGTGGATCAGAGAGCCAGTGTGGTGTAGTGGTTAAGGAGTTGGACTATGACCAAGGAGACCAGGGTTCGAATCCCCACACAGCCATGAAGCTCACTGGGTGACCTTGGGCCAGTCACTGCCTCTCAGCCTCATGAAAACCCTATTCATAGGGTCGCCATAAGTCAGAATCGACTTGAAGACAGTACATTTACATTTTTTTATGTGGATCGAGCTCTGCCCATGGGATGTTCTATTTCGTGCTCAGCTTTTGAGAGCTTTAGAACATTCTTTGAGTGGGCTCAGGAGGCAAGCTGGCTCTAATGCTGTAGTGCATTATCTCGATGATTTCCTTTTTGCTGATCCTGCTGGCTTGCGGCAGCGTAGCTAGCTGGTGTCAGCATTTGGACAGATGGCGGATGAGTTAGGGGTGCCTTTGGACAGGGAGAAAACTGAGGGCCCTTTGCCTGTGCTTACCTTTTTGGGTATTGAGCTTGACTCAGTAGCACAAGCTTGTTGTTTACTGGTGGTTAAGAGACTTGAAATGCAGGGTGGATAGCATGAGGGGTGCCAAGGTGGTGACCCTCAGGAAGCTTCAGGAATTGGTAGGGCGTTCCTGTGCAGGATTTCTGACCCGATGAAGGGCCTCATCATAGGGTTAGAGTTGCCAGGGATATGAGGGACAATTTGCTAGTTTGGTCCCAATTTTTGGATCAGTTTAATGGGGTTTCTTTTTAGCATAGGAATTAATATTGAGGCTGAGTTGCAAATTCACTATTGACGCCTCTGGGGCTTTAGGTTTTGGAGTTATTTTTGGGGATAGCTGGTGTGTGTAGGCCATCTTCTGAAATTCCTAGTCCCCAAGTTCCAATACCCAATTGTTGTGTGCTGAGTACTAAGGAGGACAGCCTGCTCACAATAGAGGAATTAGACTAAGACCAGACAAAGTTAATATTTCATCAAAATTTGCGGCCCCAAGGATGAAAACATCACATGAAAATGGAGACATTTTAAATAATGTTGACAGGATGGGCAATTTTGAGGATGTATGCAGCCCAACAGAGTGTCAGCAATTGCTCAAAACCTCAGAGTAGCAATGGAACAACTTATTGGAAGAACTTTTTAACCCACTGCCATGTGAAGAATATCTAAGACCTACCCATATTGGCAGTTATTGCATCACGGTGCTATTAAGCTCCTTTCATGGAACATTGCTGGCTGGGCCTCTAAGAAGTCAGATCCTCTCTTTAAAGAGTTTGGCTGGTCCATGACAGAAATAAATTCATTCAATTCAATTATTTAAAGAGTACATAGAAAAATTTGATATAATTTTGCTCCAAGAGGCCTGGGCACAAACCTCAGCAGATGGATAGGTTTGTCAACCTCCAGGCCACAGTAGGGGGAAGGCAGGGAAGGGCCAAAGGAGGCCCGGCTCTTCTGCTCTCTACAAAGCATCAGGCTACAGTAACTAAACTAGACCCATGTGATCAATGGGCCTTGGCTTGTATTGTAAATTTCAGTTATTGTAGTCTTTTGATCATTAATGTCTACCTTCCCCTTCAGGGAGCTCAATCCAGGAGAAGCGAAAATTGGTCTACCTTTGAAGAATATCTATCTAACCTTTTCCTTGTGTTTCCTAATGCTCTAGCCGTTGCGGCAGGTGATTTCAATGGTAGAATAGGCCGTTCTGATGATGTCTTATACTCTCACTTTGATGCCGTACTCCCCATATATGAGACAAGATTTTTATCCTTCCTCGCCACTCTAAAGATATTAAATTGGAGGGGGTTCCATCTGGCCCAACTTGCATCCAAACTTGATTTATTTATTCTCAATGGAGCATCTTATGGTGATTCCCTTGGTGAATTTACTTATTGGTCAGAACATGGTGCCAGCACAATCAATTATGTTTTGGCCTCATGTAATTTGCTGGACAGTTTGATCCTTCTTAATGTTGAGCCACGTCAGGATAGTGATCATTTACCTATCTTTCTGAAATTTAAAATTAAAACTATGGCTACTCATCTAACAGATAAGTTTGGCTAAATTTTATGTTTGCTGAGGACCATAAAAGAGTCAGATGATTTAACAAGCTAGATGAGATAAGTAATAAATTTCTTAGATCTGATAGGGCCTTCAAACGCTGCTATGAGATTATTACAACAAACTCACCTGAAATAGCTTTTGCGCGTATCAAAATTTAGCCCTTGAGTTCCAGCAGGTCCTAACAAAAAACTCTTGTCCCATTAGTTCCCACATTATAATACACAATTTGAAGTCCTAGTTTGACTCAGAGTGTGTGGCAGCAAAGAAACAGGTGTTAGCTCATTATCAACACTACAGACTAAGTAAAGTGACCTCAATTCCCGCAGCATTACACCTTCCAAAAAAAAAAAAACCGGTACAAGGAGCTAATCAAAAAGACGGAGGCATTAAGCAAAGCCTGGACACAGTTGATCCAGGCAGCTAGAAGCAACGATTCTTCTCTCTTTTGGCGCATCGTAGGGAGTGGGCTTCAATTAGAACAGCCTAGGATGACCTGTCTGGTGTCTGTCAAGACATGGGAAACCCATTTTAGTGCACTCTACTCTGAAGCTGAGAAGGCCTTAATGTCCCTTGCCACCGGCATGATAAACTTCCATTTAAGAGCAGGTAGAGAGTTTGACAGTGTGGATTTGGCTGTGCAAGTCAAAGACTGACCAGAGAGGGCAAGGAGCCGTTATCACGTTGGCCCCTTACCTTGTTGATGGGCTGTGTCCAATCCAGGCCTCAGATTTGTTTCTGGGACTTAGGAGTATGTATGTGGGCCTCCTATTTTATCACCAGGATGGTCATCCTTTGAATAAGTTCCAGTTCTTCACCAGACGGACCTTGTCATTTTGGGTCTGGACCCCAGGCTGTTTGGTTCGCACTCTTTCGGGAGTGGTGTAGCTTCCACTGCAGCTACCTTGGGATTTGGGAGCACAGTGATAGTGGGGTGCTGGCAATCAGGTGCTTTCAGTAAAAAAGTCAGGCCAATCAAGGGCCCACGCAGACCGTTGCACTAAGAAGTGTATGTTAATTGTTGTTTCTGTTTTAACAGGTTGAAGGGTGCTGGAGAGAGTCAAGGTACTCATTTGTGGCCACAGCATGGTGTTTTGGGCCAAAAGGAGGGCATCGCAGACCAGGCACAGAACCCAGTTGGGGCTCAGCCACTGTGCTTCAGTCCAGTGGCTGGGTAGGCATGGCATGTTGTGGGAATACCTCCTACCCATGCCTTTTGATGGTTCATTGGTGCAGCACCTTCCACAGGTTTTGGTTATCCATTTGGGAGGCAACGACCTGGGAATGTTGAAGGGGAAAGCCCTTATCATTCAGGCTTGCCTGGACTTTGAGGCCATACGTAGAAGGTGGCCTGGGACCATGATTGTTTGGTCCGATATCCTCCCCAGGAGGATTTGGAGGGGGGGATTGACTCCAGGAGCCTGAACAAGGCTTGTAAGAAAGTAAATAGGGAAATCTGGCTCGCCCTTGCTGATAGGCAGGGCGAAGTAATACATCATCTGGAGGTGTAGTGTGGCAGGGCTGATCTTTACTGGTCAGATGGTGTTCATATGTCTGCCTTGGGTAATGATCTGTTTCTGAATGATCTGCAGAGTGCACCGTGTGTAATTATTGGCCGCAGATGGGGAAAGAGGGACTAAGCTGAACCTTATCCTCTTTTGTGGTGGATATGTGTGGGAATTTCACAGGGTAGCATTTGGTGAGCACCCTTAGGCACCCTTTAAGGTGATATGTGGGATCTGAGGCTTGCCTTCCGCGTTTGTGAGGCCTGTTGGCAGGATAAGGTTCACCTTTGGGCTAACCTGTAACACCCACTCAGAGTTGTGCGGCCCTGAGAGTGAGTGGAGCAGGAAGGCCTCCCTAACCCCCCTGAGGGAATGGGGCCCAGAGAAGGGGATTGGGCTTGGACCACCCCCATTTCCATGGCAGGGTGTCCTCGCCCGATTGGGTAAGATTTAGGTCCCACACTTTCCTCTGCAGATCATTTTTATATGCAATCAAGCACTTGATTGGCTTTATTTAAATAAACATGGGCCTTGATTTACCCACACTTCATCTTGTCTTGGCTCTTCATTTCCCAACTATGGCTGCAATTCCCACCCATTGACAGGCCAGGAAGGCTCTGTCGATGGCAGGCCTTTGCAGCCATGCCAGGAGAAGTCCTGGTGTGGCTTCAAAGCCCCATGTTTAAGGCATGGCCATGCATGCCTCATCATGCAGGGGCGGGGCAGGGTGGCTATTTAAACCCTGCTCCACCCTCCCATGGCCTCTTTCCAGCCTTGTGTGATGCCCTCCCACCCTCCCTCTGGGCAGTACAAGTTTAATTGGTCGCTTCAGGGTCAGGTAGGAATTTGTAGCTCGTTGGCCTTCGTTCGCTGACAAGTTTTTCGCCTACCCTGTACTGTTCTTCCAGTTCAGCTGATTGGCTCATCGTTATTTGGCTTACTTGGTTTAATCTGGATTTGGCTGATTCGTTACTCGCCCAGGTAGTTTAATACTGGAAATAGGTTAATTTGGTCACATTTTGTGGATATGTGCGGGAATTTCACAGGGTAAGGTTTGGTGAGTACCCTTAGGCACTCTTTAAAGTGAAAGGTGCGATCTGAGGCTTGCCTGCCAGGTTGTGAGGCCTATTGGCAGGATAAGGCTGAGCTTTGGGGGTAACCTGTAATACCCACTCAGAGTTGTGCGGCCCTGAGGAGGGGTGGAGCAGGAAAGCCTACCTAACCCCCCTGCGGGGATGGGGTCCCGAGAAGGGGATTGGGTTTGGACCACCCCCTTTCCCATGGCAGGGTGTCCTCACCCGATTGGGTATGAGTTAGGTCCTGCACTTTCCTCTGCAGATCATTTTGTATGCAATCAAGCACTTGATTGGCTTTATTTAAATAAATGGGGCTCTTGATTTACCCACACTTCTTGTCTCGCCACTTCATTTTCCGACTTTGGCTGCAATAGTAAATTCTTCTAAGTAGCTGGTTATGTTGAATCTGCTGTTCTGTAGTGCCAACTAGTATTTTCTTAGTTGTGTTAGATTGCTTCCACACAAAACATATACTAGGCAATCATCCTGATTTGTTTTCACCAAATTTGCTCAGTTTATATGATGTTGCCACTAAGTGCACTTTCCGCTGTAGTTTTTCATTTCTTCTCTTACTTCAACCCCCCCCTTTTCTAAAAAAAAAGGAACTAATTTGTTGCACAGGAGCGATGGGTGACTTCTGTTTAATTTCACAGCTGTCAGTTTATGGATACCTGAAGATTATATTCTGTCACCCATATTTTTCAACCCCTGCATGAAACCACTGGTGGAAGTCATTCACAAATTTGGGCTGAAGTGCCATCAGGATGAAGATGACACTCAGTTCCGCTTCTCTTTTCCATCTATTCATACAAGGGAGGCTGTTAAACTCCTGAACCAGTGTCTGGAAGTGGACTTGGACAAGATGGACATACTGTGGGAGGGGAAACTGGTAGAGACTTGTAACCTGCCTTAGATGAGAGTGCACTCCCCCTGAAGGACAATGTTTGCAGTTTGAAGTTTTCCTGGACTCGAAAAACTCAGATGGCAGTGGTAACTAGGAGTTTGTTTTTAACCAGTGTAGACTGGTATGCCAACTGCAACCTATCTGGAGAGGATGGATTTGGCTTCAGTTACCAATGCACTTGTGATATTCAGGGCAGACTGCACTCTCATGGAGCTGCCTTTAAAATGGTTTGGGCATTTCAACTGTGCAAAATGCCACCACCCAGGTATTGGTGTGCACCCAGCGGTTAGAGCATGTAACACCTATATTGTGCATGTTGCCAGTATGTTTCTGGGCTCGATTTAAGGGAATGATAATGAACTGTGTTTTCTAAAGGACTGCCTTTGTTGATATCAGATGTAGCATTCATTTTAAGTTTAGCTTCCGAGGCTCTCCTGGTGTGCCTGTCAGTGAAAGCAATTAAGTTGGTGGGCACAAGAGAGATGGCTTCTTCATCTGTACAATACCGTTCCAACTGCAACCAGACAAGCTTCATCCCTGCAGGATTTTAAGCAGGCATTAAAAACCTATTTCTGGAATCTTAAATATTTTAATTGCACTGCTCTTACTGTGGTGTTATTCTATTTTTACCAGATTGTTTTAATGTTCTAGTATATATTGCTGACTTATTTATCAACTGTATTGGCACTGTGTGTTTTTGTTTTTGTTATTAATTTGTTTTTTGTGAGCTGCCTTTATGAGGAAAAAAAATCCTAAAAGGTGAGTATGAATTCATTAAATAAATGTATGAATAATCCTGGAGTAACATTTTGTTGCAGGGTCTGCTTGTGATCTCCTAGTTATTGCTAAAAATATGTACTTGAGTATCAGTGTAATCAAATGCAATATCATACTTCTGTCTACTAATACTCCTATGACCTTTTTGTTACTATCCAGACTATCTGCATGAATGAAGTAATGGGAGACAAAATACAGGAGATGTGGGTGATTTGGAGGTTTAGCTCTATAGTTTGTGGCCAAGTAACACATATCTGTGGCCTAGGAGAGCACTGTTGCTTTTTGGCCTAGGGTGACACAAGCTGGCCTTCATGTTCCTTATAGCTGGAGTCACTGCATGTGAAGTTCAGTCCTGAAGGCTGATGAGCCTGGATGATGTTGCAATTATGGCAGCTGATATAAAAGACCATTATGAAATCAGAGGTCATACCTCTATGAGAGGCTTCGAGTGGTCATAGGGACCAGTTTTGTCCATGGTGTGCACTTAAAGGATGTTGTTCCTCAGCATAAATTTTCTAATATCTGAAAAAGCCTCCTATTCTAATGGCTGCTCCTATAAACATTTCCAGATCTGAGCAGCATAGCACCACTGGTTGATCATGTGAAAGAGCACAGAAACAGCTTCCAGATATAGCACCTGAAAACAGAACATAAATTTAGCTATATGTATGTGCTGGCTACTTGAAAACAGAATATTACATTTCACTAACCTTTATCTGAGAATAGGCAATACTGTTAATATAAGTGAGATAGATAATTTGGGTCTATCAAGTTTCCTGGACAAAGAATGCTAGAAAAAATGGCATAGGAATCATAAAGCACATTCAGTGTTAACCTAGTGGAAATTGTTTCAAAAAGTAAAATCACATCAGAAGAACATAAGAAATGCATTGTTGGCTCAGTTGAAGATCCATTTAAGCCAGCAATGGATGTTGATCCTGATGTTTTTGGTAATCATAGAATACTAGAGTTGGCAGGGGCCTATAAGGCCATGGAGTCCAACCCCCTGCTCAATGCAGGAATCCAACTTAAAGCATACCGACAGGTGGCTGTTCAGCTGCCTCTTGAATGCCTCCAATGTTGGACAGCCCACCATCTCCCTAGGTAATTGGTTCCATTGTCATACTGCTCTAACAGAAAGTTTTTCCTGATGTTCAGCCAAAATCTGGCTTCCTGTAACTTGAACTAATTATTCTGTGTACTGCACTCTGGGATGATTGAGAAGAGATCCTGGCCCTCCTTTGTGTGACAAATTTTCAAGTATTTGAAGAGTGCTATCATATCTCCCCTCACTTTTCTCAAGGCTCAAGTTCTTTCAGTCTCTCCTCATGGGGCTTTGTTTCCAGTCCCCTGATCATCCTTGTTGTCCTCCTCTGAACCTGTTCTAGTTTCTTAAAGTGCAGTGTTGAGAACTGGATACAATACTCAAGATGAGACCTAACCAGTGCCGAATAGAGGGGAACTGGTACTTCATGTGATTTGGAAACTATGCTTCCGTTAATGCAGCCTAAAATAGCACTTGCCTTTTTTGCAGCCACATTACAGTGTTATATAGGCTCAACAACAATTCCAAGATCGTTCTTGCATGTAGTATTGCTGAGCCAAGTATCCTCCCATCTTATAACTGTGCATTTGATTTCTTTTTCCCAGGTGTAGAACTTTGCATTTTCATTCTGTTTTCAGCCCAGTGCTCCAGCCTATCAAAATCACTTTGGGTATATTGTTTTTTCTGTCTTCCAGGGTATTTTGAGCTATCTCAATTTTTTATCATCTGCAAATCTGATAAGCATTCCCTGCACCCTCCTCATTCAAGTCATTAATAAAAATGTTGAAGAGCAATGGGCTCAGGAAAGAGCCCTGCGGTACCCCACTTGTTACCTCCCCCCAATTTGAAAAGGAACCATAGATAAGCACTCTTTGAGTACAATTCTGTAGCCAACTGTGGGTCCACCTGATAGTTGTTCTTTCCAGCCCACATTTAGCTAGTTTGCTAATCAGAATATCATGGGATACTTTGTCAAAAGCTTGGGTGACATATTATGTTCACAGTGTTCCCACAGTCTTTACCAGGTAGGTAAAGGCCACCTGTTCAAAAAAATGAGATAAGATTAGTTTGGCAGGATTTGTTCTTGACAAATCCATGTTGGCTTATAGCAATCACTGCTTTATTTTCTGGGCTTCTTCTGGGATGAAGGGTGTGATATAAATTTAATAAATAAATAATAATTAAATAAGGTGCTTGCAGATAGACCACTTTAGAATTTTCTCAGGGATTGATGTCAGACTGACTGGTCTGTAGTTCCTAAGTTCCTCTTTTTTGCACTTTTTGAAGATGGGGCAAAATTAGCCCTCCTCCAGTCATCCGGCACTTCACTCATCCTCTATGATTTTGCAAAGATAATAGACAGTGGTTCCAAGAGCTCTTCAGTCAGTTCCTTCCTTTCTCTAGTATGCAGTTCATCAGGCCCTGGAGAGTTGAACTTGTTCAAAGTAATTAGGTATTCCTTGACAATTTGTCAATCAATCTTAAGCTGCAATCCTGCCCCTTCAACTTGTGCTTCATGTTTGAGCCAAAATAAGAATTGAGCACTTCTGCCTTTATTTTATAATTTTGCCATCCTCACTGAGTAAGTTTACCATTATTTTCTTTCTCTGTTTTTTACTATTAATGTACCTGAAGAAAGCTTTTTTGTTGCTTTAGAATCTCTTGCTAGCCTCAGCTCATTCTCAGCTTTAGCCTTCTTGATGCCATCCTTGCAACTCTGTGCTACCTGTCTGTACTCTTCTTTTGTGGCCCAGTCTTCCTTCCACTTCCTATATGTGTCCTTTTTTGTTTTCAGGTCATCTCTACACTTTTTGTGAAGCCATACTGGCTTCTTCTGCTATCTTCCACCTTTTTTCCTTGTTGGAATTGTGTACCATTGTCTCTTTAGAAGTTTGTTTTTTAGAAACTCCCACCTATTTTGGACTCCTTGTCCCATTAGGATCTCATGCCATGGAACCTTACTTATCATTGTTCTGAGTTTATTAAAATCAGCTTTTCTGAAGTCCAGAGTATGCATATGGCTACTCTCAGCTTTTGCTGCCTTTAAAATCAAGTATAACATGGTCACTTTCCCCCAGAGTTCCTGTAACTGCCATTTCATCCACTAAGTCATCTCTATTGGTTAGAATCAAGTTAAGGATTGGTGATCCTCCAGTTCCTTCCCCCACTGTCTGTAGGAGAAAGTTATCAGAAACACAAGTCAATAATTTCTTGGAGGGGCCATGTTTGGCTGAATTTGTCTCCCAACAGGTATCGGGATAACTGAAGTTCCCCATTACTACAACATCATACCTCCTCCAAAAATTGGCAATTTGCTTTTCAAAAGTTTCATCCTTGTCTTCTCCTTGATTTGGTGTTCGGTAGAAGACTCCAACTACCATGTTCCTTTTATTCCTTATCCCATTTATTTTAATCCAGATACTCTCGGTGCAACTACCAAGCTCCTCCTCCTGTATTTCTGTGGAGGGATATATATTTTTAACACATGGTGAGATTCCACCTCCCTTTCTATTTCTTCTGTTCTTTTTGAACAAGTTATATCCTTCAATTGCTTTATTCTAGTCATGGAAGTTATCCCACCAACTTTTAATTATATGTATCAAGTTGTATTTACCCTCCTGAATTAAGCGTTCAGGTTCGCTTGTTTCCCATTCCACTGACCATTAGTATATAGACATTAAAGACCATGGATTTATGTTCTGGCTTCCTTCTTACATTTTTATGAAGACTATTATTGGGCCCCATTACAGCTGTTCTCTCAGTTCCTGTTACTGTGCACAAGCCTGTATCAGTTTTTACCTCCACGTCTATATCTTTCTCCCCCTTAGGATTCAGTTTAAAGCCCTCCTGATGAAGTTCTCCATGCTGTGGCCAAACACATTCTTCCCGGTCCTTGTGAGGTGCAACCCACCGCTTGCCAGCAGTCCACCTTCCAGGTAGTGTAGCCAGTGGTCCCAGAATCTAAATCTTTCACATTTTCATAGCCAGTCATTACCTGGGAGTATTTTACTTTCCCTTTCTACTCCTCTTCTAAGTACTGGAAGGGCAGATGAGAAAGCTCAACAATGGTGCAATTAGATAATTTTAGGTTCCAGGGTCTTATGATCCATTGCCTCTTTAGGTTTCAGCAGTGAGCCGGGCAGCTTGGTATCAATTACATCTGATACAGAGGCTACGACCCTACCTTCCTGTACATCTACTCCCACAGGTGGTACATGCTCTGGTCTCCTCTCACTTGGATTACTGTAATGCGCTCTACGTGGGGTTACCCTTGAAAACAGTCCGGAAACTGCAGCTGGTACAAAATGCAGCGGCACGCTTAATTAAGCATACCCGTCGCAGGGATCATATCACCCCAGTGTTAGTAGACCTACACTGGTTACCAGTGGTTTACCGGGCTCAATTCAAGGTATTGGTGTTGACCTTTAAAACCCTAAACGGTTTCGGCCCAGTTTATCTGAAGGACCGCCTCCAGTATCATCAATCAGGCCGCCTCACAAGATCAGCCTCACAGGACCTTCTCTCGGTCCCTCCAGCCAAAACAGCTAGGCTGGTGCGGACCAGGGAGAGGGCGTTCTCGGTGGTGGCCCCCACCCTCTGGAATTCTCTCCCGTATGATCTCCGACATGCTTCCTCTCTGACAGGTTTCCAGAGAGCTTTAAAGACCTGGCTCTTCGGGCAGGCCTATAATCTTGGGGTAGATTAGCTTTCAGTTGTATATATGAAATGTGGTGTTATCAGAGATGTTATATATTGTATATTGTTTGTAGTATTTTAATTGTGTTGTAAGTCGCCTAGAGTGTCTGTATAGTCAGACAGATAGGCGTCTAACAAATAAAATTATTATTATTATTATTATAGATAGTCATGAGTATTTCTCCACTTATCTCAAAATGTAAGTCAGTCATCAAGGGAGCTCCTGCTGATTCAGCTGAATGGGCCCCTGGAGGTCTGCCCCCAAAGCCCTGCCTTGTTGGCACCACTGAAGCTCACAAGCAAGGCTTGATGCAGACAGCCATTTTCCTGTTCAACAATAAACCCCTCCATGTAGCAATTCTTTTCAAAATGTATGCAGTTGTTATGGTGCCATTACTGGCTCCAAATTAACTAAAAATGCTGTATTAATTATTCAAATCCAAAGTAATTTTCTAAATGATTATAAAAGATAAAACAATTCAAAGAAAAGCTGTATAGTAAAGGATGGAAAGCCTAAGAACCACAAAATTTCCATCAAGCTCTCTAGCAAGAACACCTGTTTTGAGTGGCATTGGGTAAAGCAAATGATATCATGAATGGAAATAAAATAGAGACACCCAGAAGGCTGAAACATCCATTGACAACTAAATTAATACACTAGCTAATGTGAGTGGCATAGCAGGGCTTGGCCTGTAAGGAAACACCTTACAGATGGTAAGGGCTGATGCTGTAATCAATAATTATGTGAATTGCTAATGTACACAATGAACAGCTTTTTAACTGCCCAGATGGAGAGGCATTCTGCAGCAATGTATTAGGAAAAGAAGTTACCGATCCTTAAAAATCCTGCTGGAACAAGCTCTATTCATTCCAATGCAGCAGAACATTTGCAGGGTTATGTCACCCAGTTCCAGCCCTACAAAGACATATGCACCATTTTAACTTTGTGCATGGCTGTCTGTCTTGTTCAAATCAATGGACGTATTTAGTGGACCTAAACTCAAGTCTCCATGCAGGGCTGATATCATATTAGTATGCAGACTCTAAGACTTCACTGAACAAATGATTTCCGGGGCAATATTGTCATGGTTGCTGAAATTTGGTACATATGTAGTTCAAGATTCTAACCACTAGGAAAAAAGGAAAAATGGGACATTTTTATGTCTCTGACATGAAATTCATTGATATCTACCCTTTAACAGCAAACACCGCTCCTGCAGAAACCAAACCAATCCACAATTTAGTGGTCACATTAAAAGATAACTAGCCGTTCTTCAGGCATGCAACACTGACTGTCTGGAAGGGCTAGATCTGAAAATGGATGGCGGTGAGGAAGAGGAAGAGTGACTGGTCTAGAAGAATGGATGGGAAAGGCAACACACAGAAAAATCACTCTGTAAGCACTCAACCCCGGCTGTGGAGACAGCAAGGTCAGTGACACCAAGCACTTCACTAGACACTTGAATATCCTGACAAATGGCCTACTTGATCCAGAAACATATTTGGAAACAAAGCTTCTTTGATTGTTATTGCAGGACCTTATGTGAATTAATTGTTTTATTTTTATTTTATTTTTATGTTACCAAATTCTTCCAAGCTACACAGCAAGTGGATTGGACTATGAAAGACCAACCCAAATTGTGTTTGCATTTTGACAAATTTGTAGGGCAGTACAATATCTCAGAGAAGAGGTCAGGTCTCCTGCTCCCCTGATGCATTCACTATAGCTGCCCAATTTCCCTGCTTTTAAAAGTTTGATAGAAATATCTCTTTGCGGTAGGGACAATCATAAACTGCAAGGTTTTTTGCCAATTTAGTGAATTTCTCTGCTTTTTAATCTGGGAGGCAGGAAATGGCATCCTGTGCAAATTTGCTGAGAGTGGATTGATCATTTGCATGCTTACTGAGTTCAGTGGGATTTACTCCCCTGCAATTATGCTTAGGATATGTAAAACTGATCACAGGGGATGGGGAGGGGAGGAGGGGAACAGGCAGGAGGGGGAGGGGACCGGGAGGAGGAAGGCAGGTTTGATCATTTGCATGTTTATTGAGTTCAGTGGGATTTACTCCCGTGCAATCATGCTTAGAATAGGTAAAACTGACCATGGGGAGGGAGGCCTGGAGTGGGCAGAGAAGGAGGGAAAAGGAATAGGGGAGTTCAGTGGGAAAGGTCTGGTGTGGGTGTGGCCCCCTGATTAGGGAAGCCAAACAGCTGTGAGTCTGGCTTTTAGAACACTGACAGTTGGTTCTTACTGAGCATGCCTGACATTATCATTGAGTTCAATGCTAAATTTCTTAAATTAATTAAAAATCAGCCAGGCGTTTTTTAAACTTTTAAACTGCAGAAGAGGAAGGTCAGAGTTTGGGGCAAGATCAATACGAGGATTACAGGTACTCTGTGAACATGGCTGATTTTTAATGAATTGCAACAAATTATGAGAACTCTAACAGAAAAAGTCCCAAAGGGGTCTGGTTTTCTCTCTCTCTCTTTTTACACTTTGAACTCTTGATTCTTTGTTTTGTGTATCACCATGAACATTTAGAGGGTTGTTAAGCAAGCATTTCTCAGTTCAGGAGTATCAGTTTTTTAAGATTTTGTTTTGAAATGAGCTTATGGGAAGCACCAGAATGGCATGGCGGCATTTTCATTTAACATTGCGGAATGTGAAAAATCCACGCTGGCTATAGTAATTTTATATAATCCAATTCTAAAAAAATTGAGACTCATACAAGCAGATATTGAGTCCAGATCCAACACCTCTGGAATCAATCTTAGATAAAATAAAAGGCAACAACAATTTTTTTCCAATATAAGAACATAAGAACATAAGAAGAGCCTGCTGGATCAGGCCAGTGGCCCATCTAGTCCAGCATCCTGTTCTCACAGTGGCCAACCAGGTGCCTGGGGGAAGCCCGCAAGCAGGACCCGAGTGCAAGAACACTCTCCCCTCCTGAGGCTTCCGGCAACTGGTTTTCGGAAGCATGCTGCCTCTGACTAGGGTGGCAGAGCACAGCCATCATGGCTAGTAGCCATTGATAGCCCTGTCCTCCATGAATTTGTCTAATCTTCTTTTAAAGCCGTCCAAGCTGGTGGCCATTACTGCATCTTGTGGGAGCAAATTCCATAGTTTAACTATGCGCTGAGTAAAGAAGTACTTCCTTTTGTCTCTATCCAGGAAAAACTGCAAGAAAGAGGTCCTCCTTGGTTTGGTTTTTCCAAATCCCACATAGTATTCATAATTGTATTAGGCTTAAGCATCAGGTAAGAGAAAAGACAGAATTTGAACAACTTATAGTAAAGACTAAAAAAACACAAGTTAGTAAAAATATATCAACTACTCAACATATTTGACACAGAACTGGAACAAATAAAAGATAACATGATAAAATGGGCTCAGAATTCGGTCAAAATACACCTCTGGTTGCCAGGGAAAATCTATGGAAAAAGGCCCATAGGTTTTGTTTAAATATGAGCATAAGGGAGAACTGTTTTAAGATAACGAGTAGGTGATATATTACTCCAGTTCATATTTAGAAAATAAAATTTAAAAAATCCAACTACCTGTTGGAGTGTCAGAAACAACACGGAGATCTTTTTCACATGTGGTGGACTCTGATACAACTAAGTACTGGGGAAAAAATTAAAGGTCAAATTAATAAAATCTTAGGCTCTGAAGGCCCCCCTTCATCCAGCATTTAAATTATGTTGAAGGGTTGATGGTTTCACATATGCTGACTTCACCGAGAATACTTGTTGCAAAAAGGTAGAGATTTGTCTGGTACTCCAGCCATACAAGAATGGGTAGAAAAACTGGGAATCTGCTGTAATGGCTAAACTAACTCATTACATTAGTGTTAAGGAACAGAAACAGAAATACAACAGTTTTGCGTTGTGGTATAATTTTACTGAATATTGTAGAAACTTAAAGTTTATACCAGAAACTATTGGTTTATAATGTTCTGAAGCATAAGGCTTAGAATATAAGTAGACTGATATTTAGTCTCAGTACATACCAGTGGTATTTATTGCTGTGTCTCAAATTGAACATGTGAAGGTTTTCTTTGTATAAGAACATATTTAAATTTATCTGTCCATATTATGTGTTATTTAAAAGACAAAAGACAAAGAAAAACATTAATGATAACTTGGTGGGCTTGGATAAGTGTATTGTGCTTTATATCAGCTGAAGAATTGGCTGACCTCTTGCTGGCAATTATGCACAAATTCAAATAACTATGGACTACTGAAGAGCTACAATATTATTGGGGTTTTTTGGGGGGGAATATTGCTGCTGAAGAAATTTAAATGCCAAGGGACCACAAGTAAAGCCATGAGTGCTGTGAATATCTGTCCTATTTTGAAAGTAGGGCGAATTGTGTATGAGGAAAGTGAGATTGCTGCTGGCCTGAAACTCAGGAAACTGAAGCCTTTGAGGTGCAACACTTCAGAGAGGCAGATGCAGAACTGAAAGGATTTTCATTCCAGTTTTGCCTCTACCAATGAGAGGGATGAGTTCTCATGGTCCAGCTTTTGTTCAAGGCACTTAAATAAACTGTTTAGGAAAAATGAATTATTTATTTATTACATTTGTATACTGCCCTGTCTACCTAGTTCTGGGCTATTTACACAATAAAATCCAAAGTCATTAAAAACGCTACATCCAAAATAAAATTAGTCACTAAAGCAAAACACCCAGCAAAACCCCCTCCAATTAAAATCAGCATAAAACACAACCACTAAAATTAAACAATTAAACTGGCATGAAGCCCAACATCGGAAGACTTCTACAAAAACTGAAGCTCTCAGTGGATTGTAATTCAAAGGCCTCAGAGAACAAGGTTTTCACTTAAAAAGACCATAGTGAAGTTGTCATTCAAACCACTCTGGGAAGGATATGGTGCCACCACCAAAAAGGGAAGCCCCTCCTCATTTGAGCTTCTGCTTGATGTGTTTCCCAGCAGTCACAATTAGCAAGAAACTTCCTTTTTTTAAAAAAGGTGGTTTTGTTCTCAAAGTTTTCCTTAGCAATAGAAATTTTAGGATCATGGCAGAGAAGTTACACTATCCCAGAATGCCTAACAAGGAAAGTTAAGGACACAGCCTTTCAACTATAGAGAAAGAAAGGCAAGTTTCCCACTTCAATTCATCCTAGACATTGCTCAGTCTGCCTGGCGGGAATCCGGTAATCTCAAGGATAATAGTGTATACTGCAATAGAGCTGGACAACAGAGCCCCAGCATCTGTCACTGATCCGCTGTGTCAATGCTGGACCCCATCTCCTCTCACTAAGTACAAAAAATGACCCACAACCCCCAGATAGGGCTGGGATGAGGACTTATGAATTAGTTTGACCTAAGGATCTAAGAAATGAAAGAAATGCTAAGAAATCAGTAATATGCATTTATTTATAGGGAAATAATTTATCAGGCAGAAATAGTCAATTTTCAGTTTCTAAGATGGCCAGTCTACCAAACTGAAATGAACCTGCCCAATTCTGTCCAAATTAGAAAGGTGCTTTTATAAAATGGCATAAAATCAATGTAATTTAGTACTGGGGACATCACCCTGCCTGAGCAAAATACTCAGAGTGATGGGAAACTAGCTAGGAGCTGAGACTTTGAGATGTAAAGAAAATCAAAGGCATACTAAAAGAGGAAAAGAAGACTCCACATGCATACACAGTGTCCACATATACAAACCAGACACATATGCATCTCCCTCCCTCCCTCACACACATAGAGGCACATACACATCTCTCCTCTCTATGCGCAAGTGCATCTCCTCCTCTCTCACACATACCATACATTTATACTCTCTCTCTCTCTCTCTCTCTCTCTCTCTCTCACACACACACACACACACACACACACACACACAGAGCACACATACAAAACACACATTCACACATACCTCTGCCCTCTCTTTCACACATGCACACATATTACACATACACCTCTCCTTCTTTCTCTGCCCAGTGGCATCTCTCAGTCACATATGTGCAGAGCCCCTTCATGGGGTGAAGCAAGAGCCCATCACCAGCTCCACAAGGCAAGTGGGCAAGAAGCAAGCAAACAGAATGTACCGCTAGGCAAGCAGGAAGACATCCATGCCATTTCAATCCTTCCCCCCAAAAAAATCCTTCAAAACCAACCAGAATGCAAGGGAGGGGGTCCTTCCAGTTCCAGCAACTGCTCTGCCATTAAAAACCCTCCCCCCAAATTTCCCCATAATATATTATCAGTCCAGTACCCACATGCGCCACGGTACCCAGGGGCATCAAGGAATGCCTTGTGGGCACCATGGAATCTGTGGGCACAGAGTTGGTAACCCTTAATACACAAGAGCAAGTCTTGCTGAAGAGGAACTAGTATGGCTTCTGCAAAGGTATGCTGTTCAGAATTATTTTGACAGTATCAATAAGCTTGTGGATAGAGATGATCTGTAGACATTGTGGACTTGGACTTTCAAAATGTGTATTACCAAAAACTCCTGAGCAAGCTTAGCAGTCATGGGTTAAGAGGACAGGTTCTGTTATGGATAGGTAACTGATTAAAGAGTTGGAAGCACAGTTAAGAATAAATGGACAGTTCTCACAAAGGAGAGTTTATTTATTTATTATCTGATTTCTATCCTGCCCTTCCTGCCAGCAAGAGCCCAGGGCGGCAAACAAAAGCACTAAAAACACTTTAAAACATCATAGAAAGAGACTTTAAAATACATTAAAACAAAACAATTTTAAAAACATGTTTTAAAAAGACATTTTTTAAAAAGGCAATTCCAACACAGAAGCAGACTGGGATAAGGTCTCAACTTAAAAGGCTTGTTGAAAGAGGAAGGTCTTCAATAGCTGCCGAAAAGATAACATAGATGGCACCTGTCTAATATTTAAGGGTAGGGAATTCCACAGGGTAGGTGCTGCCACACTAAAGGTCTATTTCCTATGTTGTACAGATGGTATCTGCAGGAGGCCCTCACCTGCAGAGCGCAGTGATTGACTGGGCGTATACGGGATAAGACTGTCTTTCAGATATCTTGGTCCCAAGCTGTACAGGGCTTTGTACACCAAAACTAGAACCTTGAACTTGGCCCAGTAGCAAATGCGCAGCCAGTGAAATTCTTTCAGCAGTGGGGTGACATGTTGGCGATACCCTGCTTCAGTGAGCAGTCTTGCTGCCGCATTTTGCACCAGCTTCAGTTTCCGGACCAACCTCAAGGGCAGCCCCACATACAGCGGATTACAGTAATCCAGCCTGGAGGTTACCAGTGCATAGACAACAGTGGTCAGGCTATCCCTGTCCAGAAATGGCCGCAACTGTCTTACCATCCGAAGCTGGTAAAAGGCACTCCTAGCCACAGAGGTCACCTGCGCCTCTAGTGACAAAGGTGGATCCAGGAGCAACCCCAGACTACGGATCTGCTCTTTCAGAGGGAGTATGACCCCATCCAAAGCAGGCAACTGACCAATTATCTGAACTCGGGAACCACCAACCCACAGCGCCTTTGTCTTGCTAGGATTCAGACTCAGTTTATTGGCCCTCATCCAGCCCACCACCGAGTCCAGGGCTTGCATGGCCTCTCCTGATTCAGATGTTACAGAGAAATAGAGCTGGGTATCATCAGTGTACTGCTGACACCTCGCCTCAAAGCTCCTGATGACTGCTCCCAAGGGCTTCATATAGATGTTAAACAGCATGAGGGACAAGATGGTACGCTGCAGCACCCCACAGCACAACTGCCAGGGGGCCAAAAGACAATCACCCAATGCTATTCTCTGAAAACGACCTTGGAGATAGGATCAGAACCACTGTAAAACAGTGCCTCCAATACCCATCTCACCAAGTCGGCCCAGAAGGATACCACGATCAATGGTATCAAAAGCTGCTGAGAGATCAAGTAAGAGTAACAGGGTCGCACTCCCCCTGTCCTTCTTCCGATAAAGGTCATCCATCAGGGAGACCAAGGCCGATTCAGTCCCATAACCAGGCCTGAACCCAGACTAGGATGGGTCAAGATAATTTGTGTCATTCAAGAGTACTTGCAATTGCTGCACCACAACCCTCTCAATCACCTTCCCTAAAAGGGGGGTATTTGCAACTGGTTGATAATTGTCGCAGACCAATGGGTCCAGGGTGGGTTTTTTCAGGAGTGGTCAGATCACCTTTTTCAGGGCAGCTGGAACCAGTCCCTCCCGCAATGATGCATTGATCACACCCTGGATCCACTCAGTCAACCCCCCTCGGCAAGCGTTAATAACCAAGAAGGGCAAGGGTCAAGAGAACATGATGCTGGCCACATCATTGCAAGCACCTTGTCTATGTAATCAGGCCGCATCAACTGAAACTGTTCACCAGAAGTTGCAGCAGATGTTGCACTGAACATCTCATTGTGGACTACAGTAGATGTGGATGGGGCATGAAGACTGCTATGGAGGTGAGCAACTTTATCCTCAAAGTGCCTTGCAAACAATTCACAGTGGGCCTCTGAAGGGTCTAAGACTCCATTTTCTGGAGTTGATGTCAACAGACCCCATCAATACGGAAAAGTTCCATTGGATGGCTACTTAAGGATGCGATGGAGGCAGAGAAGTGGGCCTTCTTTCCCGCCCTCACCACCACACAGTAGGCACAGTTATGATGTTTTACTTGTGCCTGATCAGTCTCACAGCATGTCTTTCGCCACTTGGGCTCTAGCCTGTTTCATTGCCCTTAGCTCACTGGTGTACCAAGGTGCAAACTGGGCTCCACAATGCCGGAGAGGGCATTAGGGGGCAACTGTGTCAAGATCCTGACACGCCTCACTGTTCCACAGGTTGACAAGGGCTTCAACAGGGTCACCTGCTCTATCTACTGGGAACTCCCCCAGGGCATTCAAGAATCCAGTGGATCCCATTGTTCTCCAGGGAAGGACCATCTTAATCTGTACACCACCCCTGCAGAGAAGGATTGGAGCCACAAGTCTAAACTTCACCAGGAAGCGGTCTGACCCTGACAATGGGGTGACATCCACCCCCCTATCTCCAGACCACCCCTTCCTCCATCTGGAGCAAAAACTAAGTTGAGAGTGTACCCTGCCCTATGCATCAGGGCAGTGGCAACTTGAGACAGCCCCATGGAGGCCATGAAGTCCCAAGTTGGAACATTAGAGGCAGCCTCAGCATGGACATTGAAATCACCCAGGACTATCATTCTGGGCTCCTCCAGTACCACAGCTGAGATGGCCTCCACCGGGTCAGTCAAAGAAGGTGCCGGGCAGCAGGGTGGACGTACACCAGCAGCAACCCTAGTTTCCTGTCTCCCCTGTCCCTGTAGCCTGTGCTAGTGTTACACCAAATATTCAGGTGGGCAAAGCTGGGTCAGATCAACTACTTCCAGCTCATCCACCCAGGTCTCAGTAATGCACACCAAATCGGCACCTTCATCCACAATAAACTCATTATTGTGTACTGATCTGGCATTAAACAACAACACACACAGGAAAGTGGGCACAGCACATGCGCAACGAGGAACCCATCCATGAGAGGAGTAAGAAGTAGGTTCCCCCGAGGAATTGTATAGGGACCAGAGCTTTTAAACTTGTTCATAAATCATTTAGAGTTGGGGGTGAGGTGGCCAAGTTACCTAATGACACCAATTTTATATTATTTTATTTATTTTTATATTTATATCCCACTTTTTCCTCCAAGGAACTCAAGGTGGTGTACACAGTTCACCCTCTCCTCATTTAATTCCCATGCAACCCTGTGAGGTAGGTTAAGCTGAGAGACATTCACTGGCCCAGGCCATCCAGTGATCTCCCAGGTCCTAGTCCAACACTGTAACCAGTACAACACACTGACTCTCTCTTGTACAGGGCAACAAAATAACAACACCACATTTATTAGAAGCTCCAAAAGGAACTGTGTAGACTGAGTGAATGGGCATTTAAATTGCAAATGTGGTTCAATGTAAAGAAGACTGGAAGTGATGCACTTTAGTCATCATCATCATTATAACTTTAAAAATCCTAATTTCACATGCATATTATAGGGTCTGAACTGGCAGCGAATGACCAGAAAACAGATTATCATGGTGGATAGCTCAGTGAAAATGGTGACTCAGTGTGTGGCAGCTGTGAAAAAGGTGAAATCTATGTTAGGGATCAATAGGAAATGAAACGGAAATAAAACTGCAGATATAATGCAGTTATAAAAATCTATGATGTGATCTCACTTGGAATACCGTGTACACTTCTGATCACCACATCACAAAAGAGAGATTATAGAACTGGATATTGTAGAACAAGGGACTGGAGCAATTCCCCTATCATGAAAGGTTACAACATTTGGGGCTTTTTAGAAAAAAAGGCAAGTAAAGGGGAGACAGATATAGACTGATGAATAACATTAGGGATGGTAAGGAGAAAGTAGAGAGAATGACGTTTTTCTCCCTTGCATAATTCTAGAATCTGGGCTTTCCAATGAAGCTGAATGTTAGAAAAAATTAGAATAGACAAAATGAAGTACTTCTTCATACAGTGCATAGATAAACTATGGAATTTGCTACCACAAAATGAAGAGATGAATGGTTTTAAATAGGATTAGACAAATTTAAGGAGGATAAAGCTATCAATAGCTGCTCGTCATGATGACTCTGTACTGGCAGTAAGCCTCTGAATGGGGGAATGTAAGTGAGGAGAGTGTTGCTGCGCTTATGTCCTGCTTGTGGCTTTCCATTGGCATCTGTGGATTAGATGGGCTTTGGTATGATCCAGTAGGGCTCTTCCTATGTTCGTAGAAATCCTCTCAAAGTTCTGAAGAATTAACTCTTTATTAAGAACAAAATCAGTGTTTTACAGTCCAATCCTATACCCCTCTACTAAAAGGTTCAGTGAAGCACATTGACTTCATTGTGCTAACTGAATAGGTAAGTGGGCATAGGGTTGCAGTCTTAACCATTTGTGCTTGCTCCTGTTGAGAACACTCCTTTATTAATACCTTTAACTCAGTCATTTGTTGTATCTGAGTAGGTCATGATAAGTTTATTGTGCAGTAACACAAGAATTTAAAGATACGCTTACCAACGTTTTTCATTTAAATATATTAAATTTACCATTGTTCTCCCAACCTCTTTTTCAAAAATTGAAATGAAAACTTGTTAGGCTGGACTGATTAGCCTGCTATAAAAACAATTCAAACATTTTCCAAACAACTCTGTAGTAACTTCCTATAGCTGAAGCCACTAAAAAGTAATTTTCACCAAACTTTTAAAATTAACCCCATGCATTATCCTCTATAAAGAAATATTTATTAATTGTATATGCAAAACATTTATGTGCACTACAATCCTATACATGTCTGTGTTGTTGTTATATGCCTTCAAGTCGATTACGACTTACGGCGACCCTATGAATCAGCAACCTCCAATAGCATCTGTTGTGAACCACCCTGTTCAGATCTTGTAAGTACAGGTCTGTGATTTCCTTTATGGAATCAAACCATCTTTTTTGGCCTTCCTCTTTTTCTACTCCCTTCTGTTTTTCCCAGAATTATTGTCTTTTCTAGTGAATCATGTCTTCTCATGATGTGTCCCAAGTATGATAACCTCAGTTTCCTCATTTTAACTTCTAGTAATACGTCTGGTTTAATTTGTTCTAACACCAAATTATTTGTCTTTTTCACAGTCCAAGGTATGTGCAAAGCTTTCCTCCAACACCACATTTCAAATGAGTTGATTTTTCTCCTATCCGCTTTTTTCACTGTCCAACTTTCATATCCATACATAGAGATCGGGAATACCATGGTCTGAATGATCCTGACTTTAGTGTTCAGTGACACATCTTTGCAATTGGGGACCTTTTCTAGTTCTCTCATAGCTGCCCTCCCCAGTATACATGTCTACTCAGAACTAAGTTCATTGGGTCTTACTCCAAGGTATAGGCTTGCAGCATTAATTAACAGATAGAGAGCTATGCTAATACTGCTGTGATATTTTTATTTCAAAACTTGGACCAAACTTTGAGAATTATACCACTAATGCATAATTGCATATTGGTTCAGGAACTTAGTTGCAATAATAAAAACTTTAGTGAGGCAGCTTAATCCCACACCACTTAAGAGGTCTTCACATGATTCCCTCTCTCCCATTTTTAGTGAATGCATAAAATGGAGCAGCATCATTCCTGAAGGCCATGTCCCCTGGCAGCCAAACTTTTGTTATTAGTGAGAAAGGATCCAATGCACATACAGCTATATACACAACTAGGAACCCTGGTTAGTCCAGGGTTCCTGATCACAAGGAAGTATATACATTTAGGATCCTAACTCACACTAAACATATTGCCACTGCAAAAGACATGTTCAGCAGGAGGGACCTGGCCAGCAGTTGTAATCCTCTTCCTCCCCTTTACTGAATATGCATGGAGTGTGTCATATGAAAACACCTACAGCTTCTCATAATCCATAACCCTCTGGCATACCTGCTTACAGTGACAGTATTCTGTATTGAACTGTAGCCTGGGGAGAGGCCCAAGGGCCAGACAGACATTGGGCTCATGGGCATAAGGTTCCCCACCCCTGCTCTATACTCTTATGTGACTTATATTAGCTGGCTTTGCCTCCTCTAAGATTTTAATTTGCATAGTATTTTTCATGGGTTAGTTTTTATTAGCGCAGTGTGAACATCTTTAGTTCCATTATCATCTTATTGCATTAAAGCCAATGCACATTCTTAACATTTAAACTTCATATTTTTTTTAAAAAAAATAAGCAGTAAAAGTTAGATCTTTATCTTACCTTCTAAGAAAGCAGGCAAGAGCTATACTGTAGGTGGAATAGTGTACCAAGTAACAGATTTTTGTACACTCTTTCTTACAGGTGGTATGCAGTCTATAGGAAAAGTAAATATATTGGTATATATAATCCATACATTTAAATAGATATGTTATTTATTTTGGATGACATCAAATGGTTTCAGCCTCCAGCAGAAAGGACTTCTGCTTGCGCAGCAGGATTTCCCCTCTGTTTCATCTTTTCTGTAGCTCTCTGCAGGCCTTCAAAATCTGTTCTGAAAGGTTGCAAGGTGTAGGTGTCCTCCAGAACAGATAGGGGGACATGAGGTGGGGTTGCAAGGTGGGAGAGTGGAATTCCTGTTGTGTAAAGGGAAGTCCACTTGCATGACATTGGATATCACCCTTTATTTATGATCTAGTTTTAGTCATATCAAAAAGACTGTGGGGTATGTTAATGTACAGATTACAATCCTGTAAAGGAACAATGAATAAACCAGTTCACAAAAAGCTTCAGGTACCTCTGAACGTAAGAGAAGGTGTCCAGATATCAGAGGAATACATTGGATGCATTCCAGAAACACCTGGGACTGTTTGTACTAGCTAAAACATTACATCCAGAATCAAGTTCCCTTCAGCTATGCTATTGGTTTTCATGGCCTTCCAGACTTTGTTAGTTTGACTGTCTTACAAGTCCCCCTACTTTCCCACCCTAAAGAGATGAAATAGGCAACAACATGCCAAGGATGTTAGAAACCAATAGAAATGAACAAACAAAGAACACAGCATAGCAGTGGTTGTACAGTGGGGTCTACTTCATTCTCTGAAGTAGAATATGGGATGTTTTCATTCCATGCATATGTCATTCACAATACACTGATGGGGTTCCACAGACAGTGTATATTGTTTACACACATCCTACATGAGGTTTTACTCATCCTAAATGAGGTCCTAGCATTTTGCTGCCCTGAGCAAGAGGAAGACAACAAAAATTGCCAATTTTGTCTGTTTCAGCTGCATTGTTGGTAAAATAATAATTGGTAGTAAGTCTCAGGAGAGAAGTATGTAGGAAAAGTTCCAAATATATCAAGCCTACTCTTGAAGCACATTAGGCATCAATTTTATTTTAATGTTGAAGTTCAAGTTATGGTGATTATAAAGGAAATGGATTGTGTTTAAAATAAAAATCATTTCATAGTTCATTTGGGGATTATGGGGTTGAATCGCTGGCTGAATCATAGATTGACCTGTCCAGAATAACAACTTGTTAGTTGTCACAATTTAATTAGTAAAGGTTGTTGCACATAAGCTATGTCTGTCATACGATTAGTCCAATTGTCTTTCTTTGATGCTTTGAAATATTTGTGTATTAGACCAGGAGAAGTGAGGCAGCATGAGACTATAACTGACCAGAATCTTGCTTTCACATTCAGATTGGGTAGGATCTCACAATAGTAATGTGGAATACTGGAGAATTAAGAAAGGAGGGCTGCAATCTTTTTATGGTATTTTCCTGTACTCTATTTCTTTGGGGAGTTGCTTTGTGTCCACGTAACCATTCATATATTAAAACTTTCATATTAACCTTTCTTTATCCTTTTAGTAAACTTTTAATCTAAACTCACTAAAAGGCAAAAACCCCATGTGGTTTAAGAACGTACCTATACCCAACAGATATTTCTATCAAACTTTTTTTTTTAAAAAAGGAAATTGGGCAGCTATAGTGAATGCACCAGGGGAGCAGGAGACCTGACTTCCTCTACAGCCCCACAAATTTGTCAAAATGCAAACACAATTTGGCTTGGTCTTTCACAGTCCAATACACTTCCTGTGTAGCTTGGAAGAATTTGGTAACATGTGCCTCTGAGCATGGAGGGCTGGAGTGGGCAGGGGAGGAAGAAGGGAGAGGAGAGGAGAAGGAGGGGAAAGGCAGGTCTGATCATTTACATGCTTATTGAGTTCAATGGGATTTACTCCTATGCAATCATGCTTTAGGTAGGTGAAACTGACCTGGGGGAGGAGCAGGGAGGGGAGGAGGAGGGCAGGATGGAGAGGGCAGGGGGAGGAGATTGGGAGGGTAGGCACTGGGCTGAGGGGAAGCCCCTTTTGTTCCCAAAAGGAAAACATTCTTAACAATATAATTGTTTTTCAGCATTTCCCCCACCTTTTTATTTTACAGCAACCACATGTAGTCTCCCACCCAAATTTAAACCAAAGCTGTCCCTGGCCACATCCACACCAGACCCTTATTTCACTTTAGCCAGTCATGGCTTCTCCCACATAATCCTGGGAAGTGTAGTTAGTGAAGAGTGCTGAGAGTTGCTAGGAGCTGCCCTGTTCCCTTTACAAAGCTTCAATTAGTGTGGCTGACTGTTAAACCACTCTGGTCATTGGAGCTCTGTCAGGGGAATAGGAGTCTCCTCTCAGCACCCTTCACAAACTATACTTCCGAGGATTATTTGGGGGAAGCCATGACTGTCTCACATGAAATCAAAGTCTGGTGTGGGTGTGGTCCCCTGATTAGGCAAGCCCAGCAGCTGTGAGGCTGGCTTTTAGAACACTGACAGTTCTTACTGAGCATGCCAGACATTATCATTGAGTTCCAGCCAAAATGTATTAAATTAATTAAAAATCAGCCAAGCATTTTTTTTTAACTTTTAAAGTGCAAAAGATGAAGGTCAGTATAGGGCAAGGTCAGTAATGGGATTACAGGTACTCTGTGAACATGGCTGATTTTTAATTAATTTCAACAAATTATAAGAATTATGTGGAATTAGCATTGCAGCTTTACTCTCAGAAAAGCTTTATAGTGAGAAGGTTTTCAAAACAGGTTATGAATAAGACAAATAAACTGCCCTCTTCCAGTAAAATTTAAACTTGTTTGACTCCTTAATTAGAAAAATATAACACTGCAGATGTACAATTTTTAAAACTTCTGTTCAAAAATTATTTGAAAGATAAAATGTATAATATGCCATATTGCAAGTAATTAAAAAAACCCTGCATGTACACTGTTATGCCTACCAAGATCCTGCTGTGATCTTCTGTTGTAGTGCAATCCTATGCATGTTTACTCAGAAGGAAGTCCCAATCCTGTTCAGAGAAAGTACTCTTTGTGCTGCTGAAAGCTATATATTTACTGAATTCCTGATGTGAGACAAGCAGGAAAAGGAAACTGTGAGTTTAGCTATTGCCTGGGGTCAACAAATCTTGTGAACTACAACCCTGACTTCACTTATTGGCTAAAAACATTAAAGGGCAGGGATTAGAGCAGCAGATAGTAACAGAAGTTGCGGGGGGGGGGAGTTGACATTTATATCTTTTGAACCAGACCACCTAGAAACTTAATTTTTTAAAAAAAGGAAAGCTAAGAGTCCAGAGACTAAGGTGGTTCACTCATAGTTCCAGAGAGGACCCCCAAAACCAGAGTCTCTGGGCAAGAACCGGACACCTGGCAACCCTAAATCCCTAATGGACCAAAGTTGTTTAGGGTTTTGTAAATTAATACAAGGACCTGGAACGTAGCTTAGTAGTAGATAGCACTAAGTTATGTACTTATGGTATCTGATTGACCATTGCTGGAACACGGAATGCTGAGCAAAACAGATTGCTCAGGTCTCTTAGCATAGCAGTTCTTCTGAATCACATATGTAAGAAATTATCAGCTATGCACACATACCATAATTCACCAAAAATCTACACAAAAAGCTATTAAATCTCAAACCTTTGCCTGATATTGATCACAACTTGAGTAAAGTATCCAGGAGTGTTTTGCAAAAGTCAACTTCAGCTGGAGCCTTCTGAAGTACAACAAAGTCAAAACGTATAGCCTAGCTGGAAGTCACATGTATTCCAGGTATTTGGGCAGAAATGTTAAAGGAAATGAACAGAACAAGATAGGTCAGAATGCTTTATTCTTCTGTCCCAAAGAAGAATAAAAGAAAACAGAAATAGCAGTTGTTTCATCGGCCTTCGCCCTTTACTTCTAAACAACTGATGCCTGACTTACACATCAACCCAAATTTCACTGATTAGGAGGAATGACATGTCACTTCCAAGCACTGTAATGACACTGAAACCCAAAATGGGAGAAATCGGGGGGGGGGGGATAGTAATTCCTTAGGGAGAGCCTCTTGATGCTTAGCGGGCTTATTGCACTTCATTTCATGTTCTGCTCTGGCACCATAATGTAAGTGCTATTTGTATTATGATTGTCTGATGCTTTAACCACTATGTCCCAATAACAGTTTTGTCTACTTCATTAATCCCACCTCTACCCCAAGGGGTGTATGCATATCTGCTTGAAGAGAGTTTCTTAATGGGGAATGTCACACTACTGGGGAAAATTCCTTTGCTTCTTAAACATTGTGAAGAAAGAAAGATTTGAGATGTCGTTCCTCTGAGAAGAGGTATTCTACTTTTTAAAAAAGGAACCCTCTCGTTATGGAAGAACTAAGATCTTATTTCTCATTGCTTCTTTGAAAATATATTAATCTTTTAAAGAAACTAAAGACAATAAACACAAACCTCTAAATTAAGCTAAACATGGTGTTTTTTGTTTCTGTTCCATTAGTGTAGTGGGAAATTCAGAAGTACAGGGTCCTTCATGTGAGTCACAGCCATGCCCCCACCCCCTTTTTTGTTGCAGGTTGAGAATTAGATCCTTATTAATGTCCTTCCCCACAACAATAGACACTCCCAGGAGCCAATAAGCAGGAAAGAGGAGAGTGTTAGCTACTGAGAAGAGTCTTCTCAGTGGCTGACTCACCCCCTTTCCCCCTGATTAGCTCCAATCTGCAGGAAAAAATAAGGAAGCATGTTCGAAGACTATTCTCAGTGGTTAACACACTCCCCTTTCATGCTGATTGGCTCGTAGCATGCTGTAGATATAGGGAACCTGCTGGGATTCTGCTCCTAAAAAAGTAAAGGGTCTAAACCCCCTCTGAGCCCCCGGACAACTACACCCCTGTTCTGTTCAATGTTGCCACTTGGTATCAAGAATATCAAGGAGAACAGGTACTTTTCAAGTGAGAACAACGATGGAGTTATTTTGTCAAATACTGTGAAATTCAGCCAGTGAAACACATGAGAGAATGAACAAGAAAAAGTAACTGTGCCACCATCATTTCTGTTCATTATAAGCTGCTGAATTTTTATGATTTTTTAAAAAACGCAAACACATATGGAAAATACTTATAATGCAAACATGTACTAGCAAAGCAAAGCTACTCAATGAGGAAAACATGCACATATCAGATGATAATTTTAATAGCGATCAGTGGAACTGTTAACATTAAAAGACTGGAAAAGCTCTGGATTGTATCCAGTTCTCCCTTCATTCAAGGAAGGCTCATGACCCAATGAGGCTTCCACAGAAGCCGAAGGTGATTTTCACTGCTGCCCCCTTCTACCTGCACCCCTGTAGAAAATTGGCTCTAGAAGGTTGGTGGATTCTTTGGAACAGCGTGGGAGGTGGTGCAGCGGGGGCAGCTACAAGTGAGGGGGAAATTGTGAAAATCTCCTCCAACCCCCTTTTTATAGAGCAAAGAGCCTTCCATGAATGGAGAGACACAACTAGATACATATTTGAATGCATTTCAGCCAGCCTGCTCTGAGACCACATGCTACTTGTTGGTGGAGTGCTCACTTCATGTCATTCGCCAAGACATGTTGAGCATAATGTGCAAGTAATGATCACCCCCACATGTTGCAGTGAACAGCCTTTTACTTACACTCTTTTTTGCCTTTAGTAAATCACTGCACTTGAACCCTCCCCTTAAATATTAGATAGGCACCATCTCTGTTATCTTATCCCTGTCTGTGTTTGTGTTGGAACTGCTTTCTAAGATATTTTTAAATTATTTTTTAAGATGTTTTGTTTTCATATGTTTTAAAGTCTTTTGTTAATATGTTTAAAGCACTTTTAGTGTTTTTGCTTGCTGCCCTGGTCACCTTCTGGGAGGAAGGGCGGGATATAAATTTAATAATAAATAAATAATAAATTCAATCTACACCAATTCTTCCCCGATGGTGTTAAACTTCAGGCAGAATTAATGTTTGGCATAATTTCATTTAGGTGACATATTATTAGATACCCTTTATTATCATTTAACTAGAGACAGTATTTTACTAATAAATTACTGCGGTAGAAAGCTACTGATGTTTGCAATTGTAGGTACAAAATAATGATTGAACATGGAGCAATACATAATGAGGTGATCTTGCATATGTTTGTTGCAACCTCATATGCTCCATTATCATGCTTTATCTGAGGTCTATATTTCATTAAAACATGTTGTTGCCTCTCTGTCCTAAATAAAGTGCAAGCACTGTGAGATTTAAATATAGTATTAATACCTTCTTGCTGCTGCTGTTATTAAATATTAAACTTTTAGTAACAAAACAGCATTATCAATAGCTAGCTTACTTTATTTTTGGTCACCAAACAACCCAGTGTTTTGAGGTACGTGAATCTCCTGTGGACAGTTCAAAATGTCTGTTTTTCATTTATGGAAAATTGTTTTGTCCTTAGACATAAAATCTAATCTCTTCATTAAATAAAGGAACACACTGTAAAGCACCATCATCCCACAAAACATCTGATAGTAACCTTTGTAAACCAAATATGGCTCATAAAGAACAGTTAGTATCTAAATTAAGGACACAAGCAGTCAGGCTCTGTCTCAGTATAAGAGATATGGAAATGATTTGGGGTTATGCCAGAATAATATTTGGTGTGCTGCATCATAGGCCTTTCCTACAGGCTGCAACTAGCTGGAGCTATTGACTTAATTTCAGGCCTCAAGCATGTTTTTTTAAAAACATTAGATTCAAGATATTAGCCCTTTCAAGATCTTCTCGACATATATGGTGAATGCATGGAGGAGGGGGAGCCTCTGATATCACAAGATGGAGTAGTCCCATCCCCAGCTTACATACTTAGGTGTCTCCTATCAGAATTTCACCATGTGCCCACAGTTGCACAGGTATATGTGGTATATGTGAGCAAGAACCCTGTGCATTTGGGGGTTGTGATTGGAGCCTGTGCACATACACAGCTGACACTTTTTCAGATATTTGGCTTTACAAAAGTTGAGAATGGGACCTGAGAGCAAGGTTCTTCTCCTGCCTCCTCCAGAGATTCATGGTACCCATACAGCAGGTCTGAAAGGAGCAGCACTAAAATTACATGCACTTTTTGGGTTCTAAAGATCATTGAATTTGCCACTGTAAATAAAGTAAAGCAGGATAAATGTGATTTCACCCCCTTTTGCTACTTTTGTATAATCTGGAATTAAGATGTGCAATAAAAATTACTATTTTGTTTCATATGAAAGCAAATAAAGAAACAATAATAATGCAGATGGACCTGCCTGTGGGGGACAGACAGGTGATTCTTATTTATTTATTTATTTGATTTATATCCTGCCCTTCCTCCCAGCAGGAGCCCAGGGCAGCACATCTTGTACATCTAGACGAAAGAAAGTTTGCATAGGTGTACAAAACAGGATACTTCTAACCTGTTTTATATAGAGTTTCATCAATTTTAAAAGGCACTCTCAAACAGTAACTAATTGACTCACATATAAATTGGCTCTTGGCAATTTCCTAGAGGACTGCACTCCTCTAAGAAATGGAAAGGGTGAGCTGATAAATCAAGAATGATATCAATCCTATTTTACCTATGGGATCGTAAGTAACAATGTAGCCTTCAAGCATCATGAGAGATAAGCTCTCTATACCTGAGCAATAGTACTAGCTCCAACAACAGTGACAGCAGTTTTTGCTTTTTGTTTTATTTAGAATTTGTTTAAATTGGACAATAGATAATAACTGCCCACTCCATGAGGCCATTCTGAGACTACTATGGGTTTTTATTCAATTTTTAAAAACAAACCGTACATTTAAAGGCTCCCTTGATGGCAAAGAAACCATGACATAATAACAATACCTCTGAAAGTCAAGATGTAAATGTAAGAACTTTTATGTGTGGTTGTCAATCACATTTAGGCCAAGCCCATAAGGCTGTCTTATAATTTGGTTCATCACCAGGGGAGATATCTTGATCATGAAGGAGGTTTTCCCAGAGTGAAGCTTATCCATTGCACTCTAGGTGTGCTGACCCCTGCAATTTCCCCAAATGCGGGAAACTTGACTGCATACAATGGCTTTTGATCTCCTTAACTGGTAAGGCATTTGGGACACTCCATTGGACAGAACTAAAAAGTCATGCCATATTCCACACGATATTAAAAGTTGTTCCCTGAAACTGACTCTTATTATATGGCTTGTCAACCATTGTTGACAAATTTGAAGAACTAGCAGGTAGAGTTTATAGAATCTTTTCTAAGGAAGACAACCACAACTACTACAACATTTTCTAATGTAATTTGCATTTGTGTATAGTGTTATAGTTAACAGGAACCTTGGCTCCTTCTGGGAGGAAGGATGAGATATACATTTAATAAATAAATAAATAATAAATTAGGGCTGCCAATCAACATTTGTTAATCAATCACCTGCCTGTTAATCAATCTAGTTTAAGTAATTTGTATATTTCCAAAACCTCAATATAGTTTCTTTCCAAGGATATTAAAGGAAGAGTATTATTTCTCTTACTTCAAAAAACAGATACTATTACCATTCCTACAGTACTCTACTCACTGAAAGAATAAAATGTCACTGTTTTGTTTGAAAATTATGAATAGACAATATTCCATAGAACCAAAATGGTTTCTAAACAAACAAATGCAAATCCTGTCACTATTGAAATAACACTGATTTTAACTAAGCACTGCCAACATCTGTTGTGTGTGATTCTTAGAAGGAAAGCCATAGTTGTTGTACCTTGAAACACAAATTACCATCTACTTTAGAGTACAAATCAAAAGAAAGCATCTTTTAAAATTTCTTTTTCCTTACATCTGGCACAGAGATTGTGTGGCCTCTGAGTGGTCTATCGCCAAGTTCTGTCCCACTAACAAATCACCTGATTTTTCCCCAATAGATGATTACATTAAGTCTGTATTCCTACTTTCTGATACTATTTGAATATGATTCTGTTCCCTGCACCCTATGGATATAAAACACCTTTAGATATCTGTGTATAATCTTAAAATTAGGAGATAAGAACTTACAAGGGCTTTAAAAGTAAAGATACTTCTCAACATAACCCCTGCAAAGCACTGGCAGAGAACGCAACAAGTTCAGGATTACTTACTGTTTGGGTCTACATTTTCACATAGTTCTGTTTTTGCTTCCCCATTGGGTCTGTCGCTAGTTTTGTGTGAAAGTCGTGATGACATGGTTGCTGCTGTCACAACTGCCTTGAAGCTGCGTTTCCGCTTCTGCACATTTAGTTCAGGGTGGAAGATGATGATGTACACTTTCGGCATATAAAGCATTCCCAGGGCCACTGAAGCACTTAGGTTCATGGATATTGTAAGTGTGGTGGTTTGTATGTAGACCTAGGAGGGAGAACATATAAAAACAATGATTGAGAAGTGGTCAATAGTACCTTAAAAAAGGAGGTGCCTCTTATGCTACTTGAGACTACATGATAGGTTCTCATGTTCGAACATGGTTTCTGAGTTCATGAGTTCAAATATGAAACTCAGATGATCTTGATTTTGAATTTTGCAGCAACATTTAAACATAAGGAAAGGAGTGCTGGATCAGACCAACAGCTCATCTATTCAAGCATTCTGTGACTATAGGAACCCAATAAGCAGGATATGAACACAACAGCACTCTACCAGTTGTGTTTCGCAGCAGCTGGTATTCAGAGGCATACTACCTTTGATAATGGAAGTAATATATAACCATCATAACTAGTAGTCATTGATAGCCTGATCCCCCATGAATTTATCTAAATCTCTGCTGAAGCCATCCAAGTTGGCAGCTGTTACTACATCTTGTGATAGTGAATTCCATAGTTTAACTATGCACTGTGTGAAGTACTCCCTACTGTCTGTTTTGAATTTTCCACTATTCCATTTTCAACGAATGATTCCAGGTTCTAGTATTATGAGAAACTGTCCACATTTTCCGCACCATGCATAATTTAAACAGGGTTTGTCAATTTTGCAAATACGTTCTCGGTAAAACCAATACTTCTAGGCTAGATGAAAAGAAGCCTGATGGGATCTTATGTATGTTTACTCAGATGTAAATTTCACTATGTCAAACAGGGCTTAGCTATCAGGTAAATCTGAAAAATAGGTGTTTCAAACCATAGAAATGTTATCATGCACACAGATCCCTCTACTGAACTACCATGACTTTTGTCAGCGTTTATGGTCTTTTGGAATGACGATTATGAAGTGGAGCTGTGTAAGTGGTCTCAGTTTAACAACTGCATGCTTAGTCCTGGGTGCTGGAACGTAACACACAAATTTCCCTCAGCTCTTATCAAAATTAGTTCAGTACTACTATTTATGAACTTTCTTGGCAAGCTGTTGGGAAAAACCCAACTGGTTTTGGAGACTTGTCACCCAGTTTGCAACATTGGCTCAGTCTTTTTAATTTTGCTTTCAGTTTTGTTATTGTCAAAATACATTTTCCCAGTGAGTTTTCAACTGCCCTTAAACTTTTCATCTGTTAGTGTCCTGGACACTAAACATAGCTTAGACAGAGCTGTTCAAAGTTCTTAAATTTGATTTTAAAACCCAAGGAAAGTATGCTAGCTAGTTCACAGAGCACAGCTCTGGCCTTGAAAACCTTGAAGCTGCTGGCCTTGGAAAAAAGGAAGTCTCAGATATTGTCTGACCAAACTCTAATGAGCATAAGCTTACACAATTGTCTGAAAGCACAGTCCACCAACTTAACCATCATAACTCATCCTGGTTCTAATTACATGGGCTATGTGAATGTGTGTTTGAAGCAGCATCCCTTCTTTTTATTTTTTTTCTGTCCAGGTAGCTCCTCTTTCTCCCAACACAAAACTACTAACAGTTTGATCCTGCACATTTTTACTAGGAAAAATACCCTGACCCCCAGATGTAATATTAGCTGTTGTTGCTGTACTTCTTTTTCTTACATTTTTATTCTTCCTCCAGGGAGTTCAGGATACATCTCCCCACCCAAGTAGTATGTCAGACTGGGAGCAGAAGCAGCTGGTGTGATGGGGCATGGGTGGAGCCATCATCCAGACATTAGTATTGTTGCCACTTACTGGAGTGGTGTGGGCTTGGGGAAGGGTGGTAGTGAGGTCAAGACTGTGTGGGTGCACCAGTGGAGCCAATTCAATGCTTCCACAAGTGCACCCATGAATTCTCAGTCTCTCTACCCCTGCACTGTCCCAGTAAGTGGCAGCAATGCCACCATCATAAAAGTGGCTCTGGCTCCCCACCCCAGCTGTTGCTGCCTAAGAAATTATAGCTGGCCAAAGGTTACTCAGTCAGCTTCATGGCTGAGTCAGGATTTAAACGTGGGTCCTCCTAGGGAAGGCCGGATACTTTATCTGATGTAGCACACTGGCAAGTTGCTTTGGGGAAGTGAAAAAAGTCTGAGTTTTTGCCCTCTACAAATACCAAATAGTTTGTCTCTCTTATCACAAAGTACCCCTTCTATCCCTTACAACAGAAATGGGGAACCTGTGGCCCTCCAGATGTTGGATTTGAGCTCTCTTCATCCCTGATCATTGGACATGCTGGGTGGGGCTGATGGGAGTCGGTGACCAACAACATCTGGAGGGCCACAGGTTCCCCATCCCTGCCTTAGCAAATAAGGATTTATTTTGGCAGCAGTTTCCTCTTTCTTCCTCCCCAACATAACAGGAGTTCTTTCTTTCCTGAGAAGCAGAACATTTATTTATTTATATATATTTTATTTATTATTTGATTTATATCCCACCCTTCCTCCCAGTGGGAGCCCAGGGTGGCAAACATTAAGAGAAGCACACATAGATAAAGGCTTGAAAGAACAGGGCTCTTCTGGACGACCTATTTACCGAACATTCATCCTGATATGCTTGCACAAATCTTGAATGGAAGTTATACAGAGTCCACTCTTTATTGAGCATTTGTACTGATTCGTTTGTGGTTATATTATACAATTTCCTGTCAATCAATCAGTATCCCACACTTTTTCCAGTATGGTATTGAATCCCTGTAGAAAAATAGGGACAGTCTGGAGGTGACCACAGACTGTGACCACAGACACAGCAGAGGATGACAATGTCTGCCATGATCTGCTTGTAAACTTGCCAGAGGCAACAGATTGCCCACTGTTGGAAACAAAGTTCTGGAACAAATGCTAAAATTGATCCAGCAAAGTAGTTATTATGTTCTTATGCTCTTTTTTAAGACTGACTGACTGACTGACTGACAACAGAATAGCATTGGGTTGTATTCAACACCGTGCTAATGTGAATATTCCATCCCCCTCTCCTTCCTCTACATACCCCTAAAACTGTTCTGGGGTTTTCCCCCAACGCTCCGGAGCAGATTTAGGGATGCATGCAAGGAGAGGTCTATTGCTATTGGAGGTTGCTGATTCATAGGGTCACCATAAGTCATAATCAACTTGAAGGCACATAACAACAAGCAAGGAGAGGAGAGGGACAAAAGTCCCCTTGTGTTAGTGGTAATCCTTGCAGTTGCACTGTTATTTAATTGAATTGCACCAATTGTTTAACATCACACCAGGTGTAGAGCTGTCTTCCTCTGTAGGTTTATCAAGTCATTGTTCAGTAGTAGAATGCATGCCAAAAGTCCTAGTTCAATCCACAGCACTCCAGGCAGTACTGGAAAAGACCATGAGAAACCCTGGAAAGCCGCTGCCAGTCAGTGTTGATTATACTGAGCTAGATGGACAAATGATCTGACATATTATAAAGCATATATAACAGTCACTACTAGCCTTCTGATCATAAACATTTTCTCTGACATTTTATCTACATGGATTTCTAGCACAGTGCATGGTGTGCATGGCACCGACATGGATTGTTACGATAGTATGCAAGAGTAACTTAGTATCCCTAAGTCCTTCTTTTAGAGCAGCATATCACATGATGATTGTGTCCACATTTGAGCCCCATATCATTATATGGAAGAAAATTTGTGACAATGGCAAAATGACTGGAAAAAGAAGAAAAGTACAATTATTCTCAGGTGCTCCAGTGTAAGTGTAAAATCCACTTATTTCCATGCTATTCAGTCTCAAAGGTTCCTCTCATTTCTAAAAGAGACTGATCATTTTAAGTCTAGTAAACCAGTGAAGCACGAAAACATGGTTTTAGCTTCCTGCACAATTGCTTCCATCAAATAGAATAAATCTACTTATACGCTGAGAGTTAAGTGCCTGAATGGGTCACCTACCTGTACATGTGTACGGCAGCAAGGATGAATAATTGCTAATTCATGAACAGAGCACAGAGGCTTTCAGAAGGCTTGCAAGCTTCAGTCAATTTATTTATTAGCTTAATCAACTAACACTTTAATTACAGATTAAATTTAGCCCTTAATTATCCGGGGGAGGGGTTGAGATTAAAGGACACTCTGCCATTCAGCTTGCAGAAGTGTGTGTGCTTACTCTTCCCTGTGCCAAATTTCATAAAAAAGGAAATTTACAGAGGACTTCCCTTGAAAAGCTAGCAGACACTTTGCATTTCAGGGTGAGTCCATTGTAGCTCTCAGGAGGTACCTGATCTGGAACTCCCCACTGACATAGGAACTAAAAAATTCCTTTATGGAGATGCCTAGTTTCTCAAACTTGTTTTTATTTGGTTGCAGTCCTTTTCATAGAACTTAGTTTTGCAGACTTAATTGAGGATCATATAGACATATAAAATTGTCTTTTCTCTATTGAGTCAGACCATTGGTCTATATAGCCCAGTACTGTTTACTATGCCAGGCAGTGGTTCTTCAAAACACTCACTTTGCTGTTTCCCGGATCTGCTACCTCCGATTCTTTGCACTGGAAACTTATGAGGCTGACCATGGGAGCTTCTGCATGCAGTGTATTCACACTACTACTGAGCTACAGCTCATCACAACCCAGGCATGGAAATAAATTAAATCCTTCAGCACAAAACAGCATTGCAGCTTCTACAAAGGCTGTCTAAAGCCTGCTATACATGTATCTTGTACTCATTTTCATGAGATAATCCAATGTCAAAATCATTTTTTATTTATGTGTCCAAGATGATTAATACTAACTTTCCAGAGACAATGAAAATAAAATTTGGTGAAGGTTAAAATATTACTTACTCAACAGTGTTGCTGTTGTTTTTAAATGGGTTCAATATTCCAGTAAAGTGTCACTTGCCTACAAAAAGGGGTGGGTGGGGAAATGCTTTGAAACTACTTAATCTAAAAGATCCTAAAAGATCATCTCACCGATTATACAATCAGCCAGTCACTGCACTCTGCAGAAGAGGGCCTCCTGCAGAAACCATCTCATCTGTAGATCTGTTTTGTACAATCCAGGAATCAGGTCGTTCTGATACAGTACGTACCCTATGGAACTCCCTCCCATTAGATAATAGATAGTTGCCGTCTGTATTGGCTTTAGGCATCTAATGAAGGCCTTCCTTTTTCAACAAGCTTTTAAAGTGGAGATTTTAATCCCAGTCTGTATCTGTATTGGTGTGTGTTTACTTATATTAAAAGGTGAATGTAAATTGAGTAGTTAATGTGCATACCAACCAGCTATTGTGCACATTCACAAGGCCTCATGGAGAATGTGCACATAAACCTTTATTATTATTATTATTATTATTATTATTATTATTATTATTATTATTTCTATCCTGCCTTTTGGCCAAAGTCCCTCAAGGCAGCTTACAAAAAAATAGGCACAAGCATAAAAATACATCAATGAAGGCAATACAATTTACAACAATTAAATAACAAATATCATTATTTTAAAAAAAAGCAATTACAACTTATACCCCTGCAGATGTTGCTGGACTGGATTGGATGTATGCATTGTCACCTATTCCCACAAATGGAACCTGAGAAACAGTGAACAGTTACCTGGAACAGTCCATGAGGAGAGAAGTGTGCACATTTCCCAGTCAATGTACATATTCTCCAACAGGATTTGGAGAATATGCATGTATCACCTGAATTCTGTACATTCTCCAGCCATTATGCGTAATCCCCAACAGGCTTTGGGGAATGTGCATATATTGACTGAATTTTGAAGGACACTGATGGATCAGAATAAAGACAACTTGTTTCACAGTGGCCAATGAGATGCCTATGGAAAGCCCACAACTGAGACAAGAGGGCGATAGCCTTCTGACAGTTTTGTCCCCAAACATGCAGACATCATGACTTGTTGCTATTGCTAGCCTTATCCTCCATGTATATGTTGAATTCCCACCTAAACTGGATTGAACCACAAACTAGATGGGAACCACATCACAACAAATTTCTCACAGCAAATTCCATTAGTTAACTACGTGCTGTGCAAAGAAGTACTCCCTTTTGTCTTTCAAATTCACACCTGGCTAGAAAAGGATGTATAGCAATGGATGAATCAGTCTGTTTCTCGTTCTGTCTCTTTCACGTGTGTTTACCCCAGCAATCCATTCCATCCTGCTCCACATTAACATGCAATTTTAAAAAATATCCACAGAAAAATTCACATTAAATACTTACTTAAATATGCACTTTAAAACTTATTTTCTCTCAAAATAGCACATTTTAAATACATATTTTGATACATTTTTGACCCAAGAACTGTATTGCAATATTCAGAAATGTGAAAAATCCAGTGGACAGTTATGTTCTGATCCTCACTTTAGTTCAGGAACAGGAACATTTTGGAATTCTAATCTAGCTTTCTTTTAAAAAAAAGTTGTGTCAAACTAAAATCAAGAACACATCAAACTTTGCTGAAGTACATTAGTGACAATAACACCCTCAGAATATCATTTGAATGCAAAGGTACCTAGATTTGATCATTTACTTTACATAAATATTTCAATTTGAATTTCCATGTGTGCCACAATCTCATGTTCTCCATGAAAATGACACAAAATTACTCTAAAATGCTGCAAATAGCCTTTAAAGTGCAGTGGAATTAACTAGAAACTTTATACAGCACATATGGCACCAAATAGACAATTTGAAAAGGGTCTGTTGCATCATCAATTCACTTACGGATCAAGCCCTTGTGGAGTTGTACTATGAAATGTCATGAAGTGCCAAATAATTCAGACATCATATTCTATTAAGCAGCTGCCACTATTTCGCCATAAAAGCTTATGGTGAGAAAGGCAATTGAGCTGTAAATGCTTTACTGCAGGGTCAAACTTGACAATTGCCTCCATCTAAGATTACTTTTTGTGCTAACACTTTAAAAAGAAGCAATGATTCAACAGATTGTTCTTTATCATCTAAGATGTTCTCATTCTTATTAGCTAGAAGTGGATATCAGAGACTACTTGTCTCTTTATTATGGGGCTATACCACTAAGTTGAATCATCATCACCATCATCATTATTCCGCTTTTAAGGAGATAAATTCCCACAAGGCTTTTTACAAGTAAAATCAAAATGCAATCATAAAAATAAATACAACACACTACTATAACATATCATTTCATCTGGATCCTTCTCAGAAGGCAACTGTTAGTAGATGATTCTGTGGTGGAGAAAGGGACAGTTCATCTTGGCCACATTCACAATATATATTTATTCCAGTATTATTCCACTTTAAATAATCATGGCTTCCCCAAAGAATCTTGGGAAGTGTAGTTTGTGAAGGGTGCTGAGAGTTGTTAGGAGACCCCAAGTCCCATCACAGAGCTACAATTCCCAGGATTCTCTGGGAAGAGTGACTGTTAAATCACTCTAGAAATTTTAACTCTGTGAGGGGAATAGGTGTCCCCTAACAACTGTCAGCATCCTTCACCAACTACAGTTCCCAAGATTCTTTGGGTGAAGTCATGACTGTTTAACCTGGAATAATAGTGGAATAAATATATGGAGTGGTCCTGGAGGAAAAGCAGGCATCTGATTGTGTCTCATACTATATAGTCTTTAGACTGCTAAGGGTTTGTCATATACTCTTGAAGTTTCCACAATCTACTTACTTAATCAGGCACTTTAGAGAGCCATTAAACTCAATGGGACCTATTTCTGCGTAGACATGTATATAACTGCACTGTTATCTAAGATATGGGTAATATTACATCACAAAACAACTTGCCTGAAAACTCCACAATAATGCCCTTTCATATTTTCATTCTGTTCATATTTCTAGCTCCTGGTTTGTTGGTTATACATAACCAAAAATGTTCTTTAGCTGGATCTCTCTGATCTCTCTTTCTTATTTTAAACATGCATTTTCTTGGATGCTTCCTATGCTGTACCTACAGTCACCAACTTACATGCACTTACATTTATTTTCAACACGTTTTCCTACAGACTTATTTTTTCATCATTATGACCGTATGCCATCCTATTCTATACAATAGCTTATGAGCACATATGTCCCTTCTAGATCCACACAAGGCAGTCCCTTTGGCTTCAATGCTTACATAACTTAGGAAGAGGGAACTAACAGGGAGAAGGACAAAAATCCTGATTGCTTTTGTTGTTGTCATCACTGGTGTTGTGTCTGGGAACTTTTGGAAACAGTAAGAAATACTGCTTAAATTAATTGATAATACAAGTTTATTTTCAAGAAACAAGTGGAAGGAAATGTGAGGTGAAGAACGTTTAAAAAATTAGTCACCACTTTCAGTGACTTCTTGGCATTGTTCAAGTTTTACGACTTGTACATCAACTTACCACAAGGCAAGTCCCAAGGGAGTGACCTATCACTGTCTACATGAAATAGCATAAGGTAGTTAAAAAAAACAAAAACCCTGCACAGTTTCTATTACACATGGTTGGGCAGCACCAGATGGAGGCTACTGTCTCACCTCCATGCCTAGACAACCCTGTCATGTTTGTTCCATATGTTTTAGAACTGTTTTGAGATTCTTTTCATCCAGATACTTAGGGCAGTAGAAAAGTTGAAAAAATGGAAAGGACTGGAACAAAAATATTCACTCATATGACAATGTAAAGTAAAATTCCTTTCATCCAGATTTTTCTAATGTCAGTCTGTCATTATTCAGAACTTACATTATGTTCTCCAACTGTCTAGCATAGAAAACTTTATCCTTCGTTTTCTCATACAAATGAATGGCAGAATGTGTCATGTATACAGTAGGAGGTTAAAAATATGGGTGAAAGCCAACTAAGTTATACTCAGAGCAGACCCACTGAAATCAATACATACATTTGATTTAAATGGGTTATTCTGAGTATGACAGTTGGATGTCACACTATAATCCTTAAACTGATTTAATTTCCATAGCACATGTTTTGAGGTTAGCTTCTGGAACAATTAATGCTTCTCTATTGTTTTGGTTTAAATTGTTTTGGTATGCTCATAGTACTAGATCTGGAAGATGGATTTCCAACGGGCAATGATTTACCAAGAATCATTACTTTTCTACAGTCCAAGTTGTTCTCCTAAAATTACAAATTCTTTCAAATTCCAAATTCTGTAGCTGGAATGAAATAGCAAAAAGGAGGACTAGTATTCCTAGAAGCAGGGGGTTGTATTCAACTAAATTTTAGTCAGAGTAGACTCAATGAAATTGATGGACCTGAGTTAGCCATGGTCATTAATTTCAATGGGTCTGCTCTAAAAGTTAGTTAAATATAAGAATGTGCTAGAACTCTGCTCAATTTGAATTTGGTACCAAATTTTCCATTAATTCACTTATTCTTTATCGTTGTAGATTAGATTTTTATGTAGTGATTTCCCGCAGCTGTTTTTGAAAATTCCCCTCTAAGATGCACACCTTAACGCGGTGAGGGTCTTTGAGAGTGCTGAAGAAGCTGAGAGCAATGCCATCAGGAGTCTAGACCAAGAGGCTAGACTCCTAGCAGGGGCACCCAAGGCGGAATGGTCAAAGCTGAGACACCAGACTAAGATGCATCCAAACTCAGAGGAAAGCAATAGTAAAACAACTCTGAATATCTCTTACCACGAAAACCCTATGAACAGAGTATCCAAAATGCAACATGAGATAGTGCTGGAAGATGAGACCCTCAGGTCAGAAGGCACTCACCGAGCTACTGGGGAAGAACAAAGGACAAGTACGAGTACCGCTGTGACTAATGATGCAGCTGGCTCAAAGCCGAAAGGAAGTCCAGAGGCTGATGCGCACAGATGCAAAAGGAGAGTCCGGAGTTGTACAACGCACACAATAGAAACATAGAATGTGAGAAGTATGAACCAGGGAAAGTTAGAAATTGTCAAGCAAGAAATGGAACATATCAACATTACAATACTTGGTGCGAGTGAATTAAAATGGACGGGAATGGGACATTTTCAATCAGGCAAATACAAAATATTTTATACAGGAAACAAGAAATTAAGAAGAAACGGGGTTTCCTTTATGGTGAGAAGTGATGTAGCAAAAACAATTAGGAGCTATAACGCAAGGTATGAACGAGTGATATCACTGAGATTAAATGGGAAACCTATTAACATAACCTTCATCCAAGTGTATGCTCCAATGGCAAATGCAGAAGAGGAATTGGAGAGCTCTTACGCAGAAGTACAAGAAGAAATTGATCACACACCAAAACAAGATGTGCTGATAATCATGGGGAACTGGAATGCAAAAGTAGGGAAGAACTAGGAATTGTGGGGAAATGGGGCTTAGGAGATAGAAATGAAGCAGGAGAAAAGCTTATTGAATTCTGTGAAGCCAATAATTTGTTTCTCGCAAACACATTTTTTGAGCAACCGAAAAGTCGACTGTACACGTGGACATCACCAAATGGTCAATATAGGAATCAAATTGTTTATATAATTGGGAGCAGAAGATGGAGAAGTTCTATACTTTCTGTGAAAACAAGATCAGGAGCAGACTGTGGTACAGATCATGAACTGCTCATATAAAAAATCAGAGTAAAGCTAAAGAAAAACAACAAATCAATCATAATGCCAAAATACAATTTAAATAGCATCCCAGAAGAATATAAAGATCAAATAAGGAACTGATTTGAGGCTTTAAACTTAGTTGACAGAGAACCAGAAGAACTATGGAATGTAGTCAGAGACATTATCAGGGAAGTATGCAAAAAGATAATACCTCTAGTTAAAAAGAGAGAAAAACCTCAATGGATGACTGAAGAAACTCTTAAAATGGTTGCAGAGAGAAGGAAAGCAAAAGCAAAAGGAGACACAAACACAGTTAGAACCCTAAATGCAACAATACAGCGACTAGTACGTAGGGACTAAGAGAACTATTACAATAGTTATTGTATAGAAATAGAAGAGGACAACAAAAAGGGAAGAACAAGAGCCCTATTCCAAAAGATTAGAGAAATTAAAGGGAAATTTAAACCAAGGGTAGGGATGTTGAAAAATCAACAGGGGAACACACTGACTGACTGAGATGAAATAAAAGGAAGATGGAAGCAATACACTGAAGAACTCTATAAAAGAGATGACAGGATGACAGATTCATTCATGGAGGAAGTGTATGATGAAGAACCAGAAATTTTAGAATATTAGGTGAAAGCTACTCTTAAAATACTTGGAAGAAACAAAACACCAGGAACAGATGGCATACCAATAGAGTTGCTACAAGCTACTGAGACTGAATATGCCCAATTGTTGACAATAATTTGTCAACGAATATGGAAATCTAAACAATGGCCCACAGATTGGAAGCGTTCAATACACATACCAATTCCAAAGAAAGGGGATGCCAGGGAATGCACGGATATTGCCTTAATATCCCATGCAAGTAAAGTAATGCTCAAGATTCTACAACAAAGGCTCTTACCATATATGGAGCAAGAAATGTCAGACGTAGAAAGGGTAAAGATCATATCGCAAATATACGTTGGATAATGGAACAGACCAAGGAATTTCAGAAGGAAATCACCCTGTAATTTATAGATTACAGCAAAGCCTTTGATTGTGTAGATCATGCAAAACTATGGAATGCCTTAAAAGAAATGGGGGTGCCACAGCATCTGATTGTCCTGATGCGCAACCCATAGTCTGGACAAGAGGCTACTGTAAGGACAGAATAAGGAGAAACTGATTGGTTCCCCATCGGAAAGGGTGTGAGACAGGGGTGTATTTTATTACCCTACTTGTTTAATCCATATGCAGAACACATCATATGGAAAATGGAACTGGACCAAGATGAAGGAGGTGTGAAAACTGGAGGGAGAAATATCAATAATTTAAGATATGCAGGCAATACCATACTCTTAGCAGAAACCAGTAATGATTTGAAACGAATGCTGATAAAAGTTGAAGAGGAAAGCACAAAAGCAGGACTACAGCTGAACGTCAAGAAGACTAAAGTAATGACAACAGAAGATTTATGTAACTTTAAAGTTGACAGTGAGGGCATTGAACTTGTCAAGGATTATCAATACCTTGGCACAGTCATCAACCAAAATGGAGACAATAGTAAAAAAATCAGATGGAGGCTAGGACTGGGGAGAGCAGCTATGAGAGAACTAGGAAAGGTCCTCAAATGCAAATATGTATCACTGAACACTAAAGTCAGGATCATTCAGACCATGGTATTCTCGATCTCTATGTATGTATGTGAAAGTTGGACAGTGAAAAAAGCAGATAAGAGAAAAATCAACTCATTTGAAATGTGGTGTTGGAGGAGAGCTTTGCACATACTATGGACTGCGAAAAAGACATATAATTGTGTGTTAGAACAAATTAAACCAGAACTGTCACTAGAAGCTAAAATGATGAAACTGAGGTTATCATACTTTGGACACATCATGAGAAGACATGATTCACTAGAAAAGACAATAATTCTGGGAAAAACAGAAGGGAGTAGAAAAAGAGGAAGGCCAAACAAGAGATGGATTGATTCCATGAAGGAAGCCACAGACCTGAACTTACAAAATCTGAACAGGGTGGTTCATGGCAGATACTATTGGAGGTCGCTGATTCATAGGGTCGTCATAAGTCATAATCGACTTGAAGGCGCATAACAACAACAACAACAACTATTATTAGTCAATGGGTATTTTGGTTTTATAGGAAAATGCTAAAAATAAAATCCTAGAACAAACTAGTTGCCCAAACCAGAAAGATTAAACACCTATTTAATGTGATGACAACTGCTACATTTTTATGGGTGATTTTTAAGTTAGAACAGTGAAACTTTAAGCACTACAAGAGTAGGAGGTTTTGAGAAAAAAAACCCTCTGCATGGCCCTGGAGTACCCCACTCTTTATCTTGTCAAACAAATTATCACTTTTCTATTTTTCATGCAAATCCATGGCAACTATTCAGAAACCTTTTGCTATATTTTGGACAGTTATCTGGAACTATAAATAGGCAATTTTGTTAAGTCCTGCTGCCCTTTAGCCAAAAAGACACAGGAGTCAGAGTTTTCTCGTGCCAGCATTTCCTTTTTACTGAACGTTCCAAAACAAGAAGAACAGGGAGAAAAACCCACAGGGGGAACACCTGAATTATGTTTTCCAGGCAGCCCTAAATAATCACTTGCAGAACAATAGATTAAGAGATACTTAAATAATCAGTTGTAATAACACTGCCCCAATACACTACACTCCTCCCCACTGGATATAAACCCATATTATCTCTACAAATCTAGGCTCTGTGGTGGTCTTCTTATTTGAGTGGGATAGCACCTGTCAGCACATGCCGAAACGCTTGATGTGTCTGGTGGTACTGGTGACTGTGGAGCAACCGCTGATGGAATGTCTTCTTCAAGGGTAGGTGTTGATAGCGATGACTCAGAAATTGCAGTTGGAACTCCAGTCATGTCTGGTGCTCCATCTTCTTTATGTACCCCTGATTTCCTCAACTGGTCAATGTGTCATCTCCAAATATGTTGGGAGCAATCTCTACGGTATAAGAGAGTGGTCCAGTCCTTTCTTTGATTGTCCCAGATGCCCACTTCTGTTCTCCTCTGTAGTCCCTCGCTAAAACAGGTTGTCCTATTGAGAAGTGTCATGCTTCTTCATGAGAAGATTGCTTATCTTGTTTCGTCCACTGTCATGTTCTCCCCACTTATAACAAAGTATTCAAGGGGTATAGCACAGAAGCTAAGTTTGGCAGGAATCTATAATAATAATTAATGAATCCTAAGAAGGATTGTAGTTGGGACACATCTTTTGTCCTTGGAGCATTTATGACTGCTGATTTTGTCTGCATACTTGTGTAGGCCTTGCACATCAATAGTGTGACCACAGTATGTAATGCTAGGTTTAAAAAACTCACATTTGTCACGTTGTACTCTGAGTCCGTAGTCTGCCAATCTCTGCAGAGCTGTCTTGAGGTTTTGTAGATGCTTCTTATCATTCTCTCTGGTGACAATGAAGTCGTCTAAATAGACAGGGCCTGGGCAGCCTTGTAGCACCTGATCCATGGCTCTCTGCCAAAGTGCTGTTGCTAATACTATTCCAAAAACAAGTCTGTTATAACGATATAGCCCTTTGTGTGTATTTATGGTGAGAAACATCTTAGAATCATCTTCCATTTCCATTGTAAATATGCCTCGGCTAGGTCTATTTTGCTGAAACGTTGTCCCCAGCTACGTTAGCAAAAATGCCCTCAATTCTGGGCAATGGATACTACTCAGAGGATAACACTGGATTAATGGTAACTTTAAAATCACCACAGATTCTGACAGTGCCAGTCTTCTTCGCTATGGGCTCCAATAAACTTTTGAAAGAATTCCCTCTGCTTCCATGCAAGCCAGCTCAGTTTCCACCTTTTGGCATATAGCATATGGAATTGGACGAGCCTTGTGAAGCTTGGGTGTGGCATCCTCCTGTAACAGTATTTTACCTTTGATGTGCCTTAGTGTGCCGATGCCAGCTTGGAACACAGGTGCAGCAGCATCCAACACTTTTTTCAGCTTACTTTCAGTTGACTCCAACATGGGGAGCATGGTGTGCAGACTGTTGATGGCACTCCAGTCCAGCTTCCTCAGCCAATCATAACCCCAGAGTGCTGGTCCACCTGTTTGTAGAACATATAAGTCCAATATCCTTTGTTGGTTATTATATCTCATGGTTACAGGTGTCATTCCAATGGGAATCATATTTTCTCCAGTGTATGTTTGCAACTGTAGTTCTGAAGCCTTTAGCATGTCTGAAATGCTGCTCAAATTCATGCTGTGATATAACTGATACAGCGAAACCAGTGCCCAGTTGCATTGATATTGTTTTCCTATTTGCTACTGTTGTAAGCCATATTGCTTGTCTTATTGCACCCTTTATTTTATAGATTTCCAGGCTAGGTAGCCCTGTTTCACATCCATTATCAGGTTTTTCCTCTACCGCATGCACTTCTGCACGTTTTTTAAAGTGTTGGCTCGATCATTTATCTTTGTCATTAGCAAATGATTGCCTTTTACTGAGTGACAGACTCTCTGAATATGTCCCATTTTATTACATTTTCTGCACATTTCACTTCTAAATTTGCATTGTGCTGGTGTGTGTGAGCTCTTGCCACAATGATAGCACAGTTCATTTGAACCTGCTGTCCTGTGTTTACATTATTGCAAGCTTGTTCATGTTTGCTTTCACTCCTGACTGCAACTCTATTGCATCTTTGGCAGCAGTTTCAATAGATATAGCAGTTTCAATTGCTCTGTTAAACGTTAAGTCTGCCTCTGTTAGGAGTCTTTTCTAAATACTTTCAGAATTCCACAGACCAGCTGGTCTCTCAATGCATCATTTAGCCCCTCACCAAACTGGCAACACTCAGATAATCTTTTAAGTTCAGCTACATATGTTGCAATGGACTCTCCCTCTTTCTTGTTTTATTTATGGAATCTGAAACACTCTGCAGTCAGTAATGGTTTTGGTGCCAAATGCTCCTACATTATTGTCACTAATTCTGCAAAGCTGAGTAGTGAAGGTTTTTGTGGAGCAGTCAAACTTCTCAGTAAACTATATGCTTTGCCTCCCAAAAGCTCAGTAAAGCAGGCACTCATTTTTCAGCACCAATCTCATTTGCTTCAAAATACTGTTCAATCCTCTCTGTGTATAGTGTCCAATCATCTGTTGCACAATCAAAGATATCAATCTTTCCAATACAGCTAGCCATCCTGTTGTGGCCTTTTTTTTTCTTTACTCACTGTGACCAAGTCTCTTTCTTCTCAGAGATGAACTTAGGTCTAGAGCTTTAATGTTTTTATCCTCGTTGTCTGTGTTAAGTCCTCCTGCTGCCCTTTAGCCAAAAAGACACAGGAGTCAGAGTTTTCTGCTGCCAGCATTTTCTTTTTACTGAACATTCCAGAACAAGAAGAAAGAACAGGGAGAAAAACCCACAGGGGGCATCCCTGAATATGTTTTCCAGGCAGCCCTAACTAATCACTGGCAGAACAAAAGATTAAGACATACTTAAACAATCACAGTCATAATAACACTGTTCAATACACTACAAATTTTTAACCAGAAACAAAATATTATTGCACTCCAGACCTCAATGCTTCCACCTGCTTCCAAGGATGATAATAGGTAACAATTATTATATCTGCATAATTTTGTTCAAACACAGAATTTAGCATTTCCATTTATAGGTTTTTTTATGCTGCAAGCATTTAACACATACACAGAATTTTATTGAGGTGTTTTTTTAAAGATGGCACTTGAACTGCAAAGTAATGCTATGCTGATTGCTATGTCTTCAGTGTAGCTGACTAAGTTTTACCAGTGACTAATGATGGCACCCAGGGGACGTTTGATAAACAAATGATAGTAGTTATGATGATTGCAGCTATTACTGCACAAAATAATAAGGCATGCAAATAGCCTCTCTGAAGTTTCCATGGGAATGTCAGAGTATCATTTGCACCACCTGATTGTCAGTTCAGTACTTTGTAATTAAACAAAAGGTGATATTCTCTGTAGGGCCAAGAAAATGATGAGAAGCTATTTTCATCACATTTGCTGTTTAACACTTGGTAATACTGCATGTAGGACCTTAGAAATACTGATTTGATATTAAACTAAAGAAGCCTTACACAGGGATTGTATTAGCCTGATAAGTTGCATGATTAAAAAGTATAACAGAGTTGGCTAAGTGGGAACTAAATAGATGTAGCCTTAGAAACTACTGATATATTTCGGATCTGATCCTGTACATAGTTTCATTTCATTTCATTTATTATTACGGTTGAAGGCCAGCACTATAAAAAATTAAAACGATAAAATGATAAAACATATTATACAGAGAAGGAAACAACAGCAGCCTGAGATAATATGGCACTAATGGTGTTAAATAAGTACATCAATGGACAATAGCCCCCCAAGATTATTTATTATTGTTATTTGCCGTCATCACTCTCCTACAGGTAACAGCTGTACATAGTGATGTTCAGAGAGGATGGCTGCACCACTGAGCTCATTTGATGTTAGATTTGCCAGCCTCATCTTCAAACTCTCACTGAAAGTGTAACTACTCCTGAAAGTTCTGAACTGTGTATTAAACTAACCATAGGTAGGAGTTACATTTACACCCCTTTTGTGTTAGGTGGACATCCAAGAGATTGCTGTTTCTGTGCAGACTAGAATCCTGCTACTGCGACTGCGGTTGTCTACACTCTCAACCTCATTTACAAAAAGTTATGGCAGTTTCCCAAGAACATACCTAGTCTATCATAGGTGCGATGAAGACATTGCAGCCTGAATTGTTTCTACTATGGTCAAGCTTATTTAATGTTGGTTTCAAAAATATTGGTTTCCCTGGAGCAAAAGCAGGTTGTGAAGCTAGGATGAGTCAATGGGCAGAATCTGAGAGAATATTGCAGACCATAGTGGAGTGAAAATGGAGTTTGGTTGCTCTATGGTAGAGTAGGGTTCATGGATGGCCGGAGCAGAATCTGGTGGGTAGATGGGCAGAGCATTAAAAAAAAATGTATTAGGGGCAAAAGCTCTTTTGGGAAAGCTCTCAGATGTCCTGGCTTTTTAGTTCCCAGTACAAGTCACCTGTTAGATCAGTGATTCTCAAACGGTGCACCCAGGCACACTGGTGCGCCCTAAGAGGTGGCTAGGTGTGCCTCAAATATTATGAAAGTATATTTTAAAAATGAGAAGAAACCCATTTGTATAGGGTAAGTAATAGTTTTCTATAGTTTATTTTTATTCATAGTTTAAAATATATTAATATATTTTTAATTTAGTACACGAAGTGCGCCAGAAATTTTTTATATGTTTTACAGTGTGCCGCGAACCAAAAAAGTTTGAGAACCACTGTGTTAGATAATAGGGGAAATGAGCCAAAATAGTATTCATATATAATGGCTTGCTGGCAACCTTAGCAGAGGTGTGGAGAACAAGGGCAGCTCACCTCAGGTCACATCTTGCTGAAATTTGGTACGCTGAGCTTTGATTTCCAAGAAAAGCACTATGTAGTATATGTTCGCAAGTCTGGAGAGGTATCTGGAGCGACAAATTGTTATGTTTATCATTGCTTATGCCTCTCTCACACACACATGTACAAGTGTGCATGCACACACACACACACACAAACACAATATTCCTTTTAGATATATTATGTGTGAACACAGTAACAAAGTTTTTTTCCAAATCCATAATTTAAAAGAATACTGTAGATTGTCTATGCTTATGGAATACAGAGCAAAAAAAAATCTGATTCTCATATTAAACTTGTACATTCAATTTGGTTCCTTCGAGGTTCTGAAATGCTTCTAGAAAAAGAAAACAGTCAGAAGATGTCCCTGGTCCTGGAGTAAGCCTACCAAAAGACAATTTGCAATCAGTGGGCCCTCCTTCTATAGATGACTCCTTCATTCATTAGGGATTTCAATGTGCAATATATTAATCATCAGAGTTGATAAATTTCATTGGATATGCTGAAATTGGAGATGCATTTATAGCTAAGGTAATTAATTAGCTGTCAGTTGGGCCTAAGCAGGACTAAAAGGTGATGAAGGCAGACAGCCAGTTTTTAAAAAAAAAAACCTCTAAAATTGAAATTTCCTTTCTCATGAATATGTATGGTTTCTCAGTCTGGTAAAATGTGTCTGTCATAAGACTCCTTATGGAGGATTTTAAAACATCTAACAAGAAGTCATCTGCCTAGGGCTATTTCACAAATTATGCAGAGCAGACACCTGTTTGTCTACTTTTGACAGTCTGAAATAGGGTTGCCAGGGCGGAGCCATCCAAAAACCTGAGAAAATGGGGGCGGGCCCTAGTGACGTCATGGGGCGGGCCCTGGTGACATCATGGGGCAGGCCCTAGTGACATCATGGGGCGGGCCCTAGTGATGTCATGGGGCGGGCCCTGGTGACGTCATGGGGCGGGCCCTGGTGACGTCACGGGGCAGGCCCTGGTGACATCATTAAACATGATACATTATATCAACTGCAGTTGCTTGGAGCATACCATTCAAAAAAAATTATCTGATTGGAGATTAAAATAGAAATCTTACCTAAAATAGGGTGTTCCTAGGTCCATCTGAAGTGACAAGGTCATTCTTTCTCACAAGCTTAGGGTGATGCAAAATGGAAATGGACTGCCTTCAAGTTGATCCCAGATAGGGTCTTCATGGTAAGCAGTATTCAGACAGAGGTGGTTTACTATTGCCTTCCTCTGAGTCTGAGAGGCAGTGACTGGCCCAAGGTCACCCAGTGAGCTTCATGGCTGTGTGGGGATTCAAACCCTGGTCTCCCAGGTCACAGTTCAACACCTTTAGGGAACATTTAATCTAGCTTACTTGCTTCTGGCAAGAAGGGTTTACGTGCCCTCAGGCCAGGCCATTATTGGAAGAAAGGAGCTTAGTGTTGCAGAGATGTTAGATGGGAGCACAGATGGATGCCCCTGAAGGCAGCAACTGTAAACATGCTTATTAAGGAACTAAGCCCCATAGAACTCAATAGGACTTACTTCTGAGTAGATATGGTTGCAGCCATGTTAAACAAATTAAACCAGAACTATCACTAGAAGCTAAAATGATGAAACTGAGGTTATCATACTTTGGGCACATAATGAGAAGACATGATTCACTAGAAAAGACAACAATGCTGGGAAAAACAGAAGGGAGTAGAAAAAGAGGAAGACCAAACAAGAGACGGATTGATTCCGTAAAGGAAGCCACAGACCTGAACTTACAAGATCTGAACAGGGTGGTTCATGACAGATGCTCTTGGAGGTTGCTGATTCATAGGGTCGCCAAAAGTCGTAATCGACTTGAAGGCACATAACAACGCCTTCTTGCCTGCACTATCTAAAAGTAACGTTTGTAGGGATGAGAGAGCTGTTTTATGGCACCAACTATCCCAAATAAAAGGCACAATTCAAACCATGTCTGCTGCTACATACATGCTTTAATCTGCTAGCCCATAAGAGACTCCCATGAAAGCACTATAGTCCAGGAGGCCTCCACCTTAGAAAGTGCCCCCACTACATTCCAGATCAGTTCCAGCCTTGGGAGGGGACAACTATATTAATAGGTTGCTCATTGCTATTGTTGAGTGGCAGATGCCTACACAAAAGGCATCAATGTGCCAATTTTACAGTAGCATTAAGTTACTACAAACAAATAATGCAGCAGAGTTACACCAGGACTGCACACTGCTGCACCCATGTTACTGCTCCCCATATTGGTGTCTCCAATAATCCCTTTAGCTGTTTAGCAGGCAGGTGGGTGTTCTCACTTGTAATCTGCATTTCAGAAGATCATTAGATCCAGAAGTGTAAGCTCCGAATCTTGCATTAAGATCCACAGACTACAAAAAAAATTCATTCATTCTATACCATGATTCAATCCACAGCCTAATCAATTTGGACAGATACTGAGATGGAAGGGGTATTTAAAAGCCTAAGTCTGTGGGAAAATTCTGCTAACGTCTGTATGCTGTAGTCCTTTAATCCAAATACTCTCTTAGTGTCATGGATATTAACTGAACTTGCTAAGCAAGTTACAGCATGAAGTCTTTTCCCCTGCAAGAATGAGATTTTGTAGGAGGGGAGAAAAAATGACAGGAATTAAGAGATTTCGAGGGGCATGAAAAAAACTGTCATCTCCTACTGTGGCCAGGCTTATCTGTGCACTGATGAACACTCTTCTAGTTGACAGGGCCTTAAATGTAAAAGCTTCTCAAAGCAGCTGTGGCCTAATGAGCAGTTTTAGCAAACAGCAAGGAACCTGCTGGTTAAAATATTACGAAGAATTTTAATGTGGGAAAGGCTTACAGGGAGCCATTATCTAATATCTACATTTCTTAAATTTGGTTAAGCTACTTGACTCTACCTTTCCATTTTGATTTTTGCTTTGTGAAACCCAGCAAGGTTTAAAAGCTTGCTGTTACCAAATGGAATTTCTGTCTGCCAAGGTTGAACAAATTTTAAGAATGGAGATGAGTGCATTACAAAAACAAAGTAAAGTACAAGAACCAGTCATCATCATATTAAAAAAATACAACATTATACATTAAAAGGCCTGGGAAAATAAGAAAATATAATATTGGCTACCAAGCAAACTTATCTGGAGAGGAAGATCTATAAAGAGGGTGTCACAACTAAGAAGGCACCCTCTCTGGTCACCACTTGCTTCACCTTGTCATTTCGTAGTAATATTGTGAATTTACAGTGTAGCTTTTTAAAACTCTGAACCCAGGAATAGATGTTGCAGTAGGTCAGTTTGAACAGTCATTTGAGACTTCATAAACCCATGTTTTATGAACCTGGGAATGAGCATCCATTTTTAAAAAAATGTTAATCTTTATTAAGTTAAAATCAGTACAATGTCCAATTCGTTTTTACCTTCATTTATCACAGCAGGGGAACTGGCTCTGAGGCTGCCATGCCGCATGGGCGCACTCTCGGCAGTGGTTGCTAGCCTCAGCCAGTTCCCCTGCTCCGGAAAGGAGCAGCGTGGTGCTGATGGGCAGGAGCGGCCGCGATGGGGCTGAGGAGTCTGTGCGTGCGGTCGTTCTGAATCCGGTTGCGGGAAGAAGGCCGCTGGTGGAAGGAGCCGGTTTGAGGCCGGGTCATTTGTAGGCCGTCGCGCAGAGGGAGAGAGAGGGGGGGAGAGAGATTTGTCTTGAGTCTGCTATACTTAGTGAAGCTTGAGTCTCCTGTATTTAGTGAGCGGCCTGCCAGCCTCAGCCGGTTCCCCTGCTCCGGAAAGGAGCAGCGTGGCGCCGATGGGCGGGAGCGGCCGCAATGGGGTTGAGGAGTCTGTGTGTGCGGTCGTTCCGAATCCGGTTGCGGGAAGAAGGCCACTGGTGGAAGGAGCCGGTGGTTTGAGGCCGGGTCGTTTGTAGGCTGTCGCGCAGAGGGAGAGAGAGAGAGAGGGAGAGAGAGATTTGTCTTGAGTCTGCTATATTTAGTGAAGCTTGAGTCTGCTGTATTTAGTGAGCGGCCTGCCAGCCTCAGCCAGTTCCCCTGCTCCGAAAAGGACGGCCGGCCGCTTCACTAAATACAGCAGACTCAAGCTTCACTAAATACAGCAGACTCAAGACAAATCTCTCTCTCTCTCCCCCCCTCTCTCCCTCTGCGCGACGGCCTACAAACGACCCGGCCTCAAACCGGCTCCTTCCACCAGCGGCCTTCCCCCAACTGGATTCGGAACGACCGCACGCACAGACTCCTCAGCCCCATCGCGGCCGCTCCCACCCATCGGCGCCACGCGGCTACGGCCTCCACTCACCACCCTCACTTCTGTGGCCGGCAGGAGCATCCAGGCTCTGCTGCACGGGGGGGGGCATGGCGGTAACTCAACTCCTCCTCCTCTCTCTCTGCAGTCCCTCCCTCAATTACAAAGGGCGGGGCGGGAAGGTGGCCAGCCACAGCCTTCACGCATGCGTGTGTCAATCACGCATGCGTGGCTGAGCGGCACGCTCAAAAGCCGGAGATTAGCCTTTTTAAAGGAACTATGGCCGGAGGCCGGAGACGGCCCCCTTTTGCTGGAGACTCCGGCAGAAAACCGGAGACCTGGCAACCCTAGTCTGAAAGGGGTTTGATGAAGTTTATAAGTGAATTAGTGTCCTATTAATTTCATGAACTGATCTCTTTGTATCAAATTGTTCCCTGTGGTGGAATAGCTCTGGCGTACCATGAAACCCTACAAGATTTTGCATTTAATTTAAAGGGCTTTGAAAGTGAATTGGAGGTCTGGCTTACGTACTACACTGTTGTTCACCTGAACAGTTTTGACAGTCCCTGAGTATGTACCTATAAGACAGCCTCTAAGATAGCCTGCTGACTGCAGGTGGGGTGGAGGATGCTGCCAGTGTTGAGATTCCATACATGGATGGGGAAGCCATCTTGTCCCCCACCTCAGACAGCAAAATGCCTTGACTGCCCCTGATTACAGTTGCAAAAATGTGGAATAGGCATGACTTCTGTGAGTTCTTTTTCACAAAATTCTATTTTCCTAAAATCCCAACATGCTTCTATACAGAAATAAAGGCAATTTTACAAGACATCTGGGACTACACTCTTGGTAAACATATAGGAAAATAACTGCTTCATCTTTATTGTTCCAGGCAAATCTAAGTGCCACCTGAAAAAAATCAATGTTTGCTTTTAACAGCATATGGTCCCTCTCTTCTTAAAGAAACCCAGCAATATCTATCAAACATTAGTGGGCTCTTTGATACTGGTTTGCTATAATATTTCCAACAGCGACAGTATAATCCACACAAAAGCAGGAAGTTGTTTGTTTTTTGAGGGGGAGGGAATACTCAATATGATTTTACAGCTGTGAAATGTCATTTGGCACAAATGTTGCTCTCACTTTCAGTGGAGATCTTATTCCTGCCTTAGAATACCATAAAAATTGACATGCAACAATGCAATGGTAATAAACTTGGGGAGAAAAGAATGAGTACAATAACACTGATAAACTCCTAAACCTGTTCATAAGTGCTCAGCACAAATGTTTCCCAGTTTAAGACTCTAGCTCATAAGAGCTTAGAAACAGCAAAATTATGTGCTATAGCTATGCAGGTTATGATATTTCAATATGTTCTCAGCAGCAGGAGACTTTGGATACGAAAGAGAAAATTGGGGTCATATTGTGAAAGATTGCCACCTGCAGAGGGCAAATGCAAAGGAAGATAGTACCACAGTAAACGGGTCCTCTAGGACTAATTTTCAATTTCCCCTTCCAGCAATGTAAGAACTATTTACCCAGGTGTCGCAGTGCTGCAGCCAACCTAAATCTCCTTGTCTTAAAGCATAACACCTGGCAGATGGCTTGGGTATATTGGTTGTGAATCCTTTATTTCACAAGCCTAAGAAATGCTGAGGGAAAAAAAACTGACTGCAAACAAAAAGTATACAAGTTTGTCAAAATGCATCTGGAGTTCAGTATGCAACCTGTTCCATGATAATTGGAAAATGGAAATGGACTGCCTTCAAGTCAATCCCGACTTACGGCTGCCCTCTGAATAGGGTTTTCATGGTAAGTGGTATTCAGAGGGGGTTTACCATTGCCTCCCTCTGAGGCTAGTCCTCCCCAGCTGGCTAGGGCCTGCTCAGCTTGCCACAGCTGCACAAGCCAGCCCCTTCCTTGTCCGCAACTGCCAGCTGGGGGGCAACTGGGCTCCTTGGGACTATGCAGCTTGCCCACGGCTGCACAGGTGGTGGGGCACATAACCCCTGAGCCACTCCCTATGGGGGTGATCTTTAGCTGTCCCTTGACACCCAGGAGACACGAGCGGGGATTTGAACTCACAGACTCTGGATTCCCAGCCAGGCTCTCCTCCCCACTATGCTATACCAGCCTTTACTGATGGGTTTAGTCCCTCTGGTTTGATTGGGAAAGCATTTCTGAGGTTCCTCAGATAACCCTTGAAAAAAGCCATGTATCTTTCTATAGTGTTGTCCCATGACATTTTGCTGCTTCAAGAGTCGCACCAAATAGTCTCCACCCCTGACTCTTCAGCGATAAGCCTAATATTAACATCTATCTGCATCATAATGATGTCAATTCCTGCCTTCATCTGCCGCAGGGGAGTAGCCAAAATTGTGTCCTCCAGATGTCGGTCTGTGAACTCTCATCGTCCCTGACCATTGGCCATGTTGTTTGGGGCAGATGGGAGTTGCAGTTCAACAACATCTGGAGGCCACCATGTTGGCTACCCCTGATCTAATTTGCATGGCTCTGATTTCTACAGGACTATGCTGCTCTGCTAAGGGATCCAAATTCTGTTGCTTTAAGCAGCCAATCTGTTGTGCTGTAGACCTCCCTGTCTTTTCTGAGAAATCTTGATAGACAGAAAAAAACAAATGTAAGGAAGATCATCCACAGCCCTCATTGCCTGCCTCCCTCCAAGCAAACCTACCCTTACAAAGGGAAGAAGAAACCAGCAGTGGGAAGAGGTGGTGGAATCAGTGCAGGCCTTGCAGTTCTCTGGGTAACAAGAAATAGCAGCCCTGCCCTGAGACATTTCCTGGTGGGATTAATGAGATTTGTGATGTTTTACTTTTCTAATCCTATGGCTCATGACTGGCAATAGGAATCCTGAGCATATTCAAAGACATCATCCACAGTTAAGCAGAAGCCTGCAAGGCCTTTTATTCTCTACACCAGCAAATTCTCTTTGCTGCCACTTTTTCCACATTTTCAGACGAATGGTGGTGGTGATTGTGGTCACATGAACCCCTCCACACATTAGAAGAACATGCAGCAGGGGCTGCAGGGTTGAATGGTCTCGTTCTATCCATTGCTGCTGTGCTCCCCAATGTTCACACATTAATCAGGCATTGGAAGACATTCTAAGCTCATACAGATGTACACTGCTTGAATTGCTCCATGCGAGAAGGAACCCTGATTAGGCATGGTCCATTCTCATATAGGAACATTCGAATCACATTCATCTATACACAGAGAGATTCCTTCCAACATTCATTGAATACTTGGATATGAGGGGTGTATGTCAGGGATGGATGGATGGATAGATAGATAGACAGATAGACAGATAGATAGTGGTGGTGAGTATGGTGGTGGTGACCATTCTTTCAAAAAGGTTGGGGAACAGGCAGGAATTGCTGACGTGGTATGAAATAGGCCCAGATCTGGAGATACTTGAACACAATACATGATAGGCTATTAATTTCTGAACTGGTGAAGTTTAGAAATACTAACTCCTTCAAGTCAGAATTTGGTGGTCAGTGAGCAGAGGGAAAAACTCATCATTATCTACTTTTATCACACATCTGTTTAAAGGGAAGATATGAAATCAATCTATGCTTAAAGGTTAACGGTCCTAGCATAGACTAAAAGCCTTTATCTTTGACTTCACACTGTTACCAACTATCTAGTTGTTCACTGTAAAAAAAATGATTACAAGTTGGCCTCTTTTTTTAAAAAAAAAATCCCTTAATCTCACTTGTATTTTATACCATGTCACCTTGACTTTTTTGGAAGGGCTGACTATATGTGTGAATGATAGTTGATATTTTTTGGCATGGCATTGGTTGAAGCTGCAGTCCTATGCTTACCTTCCCAAGAGTAAGCCCCACTGAACTTAGTGGGATGTCTGAGTAAATGTGTAGAGAATTGTGCTGTTTGTGTGGTGTTAATATTTATTATTATCATCATTATTTATACAGTGCCATTAGCATGCTATCTACGGAGTAAAAGAGGAAGGTCCCTGCTCTCAGGATCTTAAAACATAAAATTGGCCTCAAGGGAATCAACATAGGACAGGGAGGGTAGGGGAGGCAGGAGTAAACTGGGAAGCAATATGTGGTTATTTCAGTTGTACATGCTTAGGTTTAATAAAGGTTGAAATACAGTAAGGAATGAGATAAAGGGGGGCTGTACCAAAACCTTCACACAATGCATAGTTAATCTACAAAACTTGCTCCCAGAGGCAGTGATGGCCACCTACTTGGATGGCTTTAAAAGAGGATTAGTCAAATACAAAGAGGATAAGGCTGTAAATGGCTATTAGATATGATGGCGATGCTCTGCTGCCATGGTCAGAGGCAGCATGCTTCTGAATCCCAGTTGCTAGAAACCACAGGCAGGGAGTGCTGTTGCACTCAGGTCCTGCTTGTGGGCTTCTCATGGGCATTTGATTGGCCAATGTGAGAACAGGATGCTGGACTAGATGGGCCATTACTTATGTTATGGTAAGCCTTCACAGAAAAAATGGGCCTGAAGGAAGAATTTAAAGTAAATAAGAGCAGTGGCATTACACACATTTAGGGGTGGGAGTGTCCAAGTTTGTGGTGCAGCAACGGAGAAATGGCAAAGCTTTTTTAAGAGTGTAAGGGACCTTCGGATGGTAGGTAGTATCTGATTATTTTGTGTTCAGCACTAGCTGGAGCTTCCCAGCCATCTTGAAAGGCAATCCCACATAGAGCATGTTGAAATCATCTAACCTGGATTACTGAACTCAACAGGGCTTACTTCTGAATAGTCATGTATAGGATTGCACTGAAAGTGACCTCTGTGTAACTGGAGTTCTTTTATCCAAATTGTGTGTGGGCACATGCATATGCATGCATGCATATTAAACTGCTTATAATTGGTGTGTTTATCCTGCTTCTTCAAGCAGATGACTGCAGGGAGCTTTGTTTCATTTTTCACATCCACAAATGTGCCATTAAAATGACTGACAGACAATCTTGACATTTTATGGTAGTCAGTGCCAGCCTTGAGCTACTGTCATAAATCATATTTCTTCACACATATTGCATTTCATTCATTCTACTTGTGGCCAGAGATTAGATTTTTTCCTCCAACACCCCACCACCACCATCACCATCTCAAGTGCAGAAGTCTTTAATTTTGGCAAGTCTGAATCCTGAACAATCCAAGAAAAAAACTAAATAAATGGTATGATAAAAATGTTAATATTAAGTAATATTAAAAATATTAATATTATTTAGCTGGGTAATGCCCAATAAGTTTTTCTAGATGTGTCCCTGAACAGATGTAAATGAAAATGTGATAGTACTGGCACAGTACTAATACAGGAAAAAATTATAACATCCATCCAACTAGTGAGGCCACAAGAAAGTCAACTGCAAAATTTGTCCTATGATTTTTAAAAGCGTGGAGAACAGCAGTGCTAGCAGTCATAAAATGTACCTGTCAAGAACAGCTAAGTTGGCCAAGGTGAAATGGCTTAGCCCTGAGGGATTGTGGGGAATATTTTGCATGGGTTTCTGGGATGCACAAAGCTGGGAAAAATTAAGTCCAGCTGCAGCTCATTAATGCTGGAAGGGAGGCAACTGTATCTTATCTCTACTGCCTGGTACTCAAGGTCCGGAGGCCTGAGTAGCTATAAAGCAGTAGGCCTGCCCTTGTAGTGGACCTTTGGACTATTTTATCACCAAGAGGTATCATGATTGGCTAACTGGCCCTCTCATTGTTGCTGGGCAAATTCCCATAAAAGAGGGGATATCCTTCAGTTAGTTGCCTCATTCCATCCTGACTTTATGTATGATGTCTGCTGATATAAGGAGCCAAGGTGACAGGGTCTTATACTTTCCTGTTTATTAGTATTTAGCTTGTCATTTTCTGTATGTTTTGAACCCTCTCACTATATTTTTGTATGGGCATTGCTCATGCCTAACTCTGGTTAAGAGTGTTTGGCTTAAAGGAATTGTATGCTGCTCTTTCTATATGCAGTTATATTTTAATCAACAAACTACCTTATATTAACTGATGTGTGTTATTGGGAACAGGTGGCTCTGAATCCAACATCTTGACCACAAAGCTACTAATTACTGAATTGGGTTTGGCTTGCAGTGAGTGCATGGTTTGGCTCTCTCTCTTGGGAATCTCTGCCAGTCTATCAGCACTCTGGGTTTCCCCTTGACCCAGAGCGGGAGACCAAGCTAAGGGGTGATGGCAGTCTACTAACCTCACAGGGTTAGCATTTGGCTTAACTCAGCCTTGGTAAGGGAGACACTGGTTTTGCCTGGCCAGGATCAATTGTCCTGGGGTTGGGGATTGACCCGGCAGTTCTTGACAGTACCTGCTATTTAACAGATCCTCCTTTTATACCATACAGTGGAACCATATTCCAATGACATCTGATAGAATTCTGTGTATACATCAGTAGATCACCTTGTCATAGTAGATCAGTACATGCAAACAGCCTGAACCTTGATTTCTCCACTGATCTTTAATGCAATGGCAATAAGCATTTCTCGCTGATAGGTGCTTTAAATGCTTAATACTTTTTCAAAATTATTACCAGTTCCCATCAGGTTTAATTCGTACCTGGTTAAGGGTGAGGACAACGTCCTTTAAAAACCTGCTGATGTATTATTATATGCTTTCCTTTGGGACTATATTTTCTTTCCCAGTTACAGGCGTCTATATGTTTAACAGCATTGCATGGAAACAATGCCTGCCTGAAAGAGCTGGACACAGACAAATGAGTGGCTTGATAAAATAACCTAAAACCTCTATATCAAAGAGACAGGCAACCTCCACAAAAGAACCTGCATACAGATTGTGCGATGGTCGAGCTTTTGGGATTCACTGTCTCGCTTGTGCTCTTTTCCCCCTCATTACATTTCATCAGTATGGACAAATGAGATAACAGCTCACAACAGGGCATGTGTAATGCAGGTGTTTTTTTGCCAAGTGGCAGGTCAAAACTGACAGCTCAGCTTGACAATCAACAGCAGCTCATAAATTCACAAGCTGTTGGCATGACAATGAAAGGGCTGGGAATAAAGCAGATACCCACTGCTGCTTCACATTGCCCAAATTAATTGCAGTCTTAGGGCGAGGGGGAACAGACAGTGGGGGGAAAGTGTGGTTTTTCCTTATACATTGTAACAGCATTGAACTGGTTGCACACAGGTCAATTGAAGGTCAATTATTGTCAAATACGCCATGAAGTCAAAAATGCCACTGCATAGATATCTTGCCATTTTTCCCAGTCTTCTATTAGCTAGATGAGTGAGGGTACCTTGCCCCTTCGCTCTGCAGCAGTTATCACCATAGCAAAGCTTTTTCACTATAACTGGTGGCATCTCCAAAGTGAAACAGGAACTCAAGCAATTGCCGGTGGCAAAGAAAACTGCCTACGTTTGCCCATCATGGCTCCACCTTGTTTTCTGTAGGAATCAAGAAATATTTCTATGGGATCTGGCTGTCTACTCTGTAATGTTCCCAAAGCTTGGAAGATTACTTTTAAAAAGTAGTAAATTACAGTTACATGGCCCAAAAAAGTAGTAACTACTGTTACAATTAATTAATCAGTACAATCACATTTCAGTTACTGTTTTTAAAAAACGCCTACAAGGTGCTGGCCTTGGCTGCTGCACATCTAAGTAGCCTAAAACAACATTAAAAATAAACACACACATACAGAGGTAGTAGAATAATTATTTTTTATCCATAAGATAGCAATGGCAGTCTCTCCGCTGGTAAGGAAGTTGGGGAGGGAGACAGAGGACACTACTCAGATCTTTGCATGTCAAACCAAGTGCAACCCCCCCCACTCAGCCAGCAAGCACAATCTCTCTCACTTCATCACCTCCTGGACCCTGCCCTGCCACCAACTAAGGGACACTCACCCAAGCAAACATTTTCCCCTGAGATGCAAAAAAATTAAAATACTGCAAATGCAGCACAGTAGCCAGAGAGGGTGGTGGAGGCCACTTTGTGTGCCAAGTGCAAACACAGTATTCTCTCTCTCTCTCTCTCTGTCTCTCTCTCTCTCTGTCTCTCTGTCTCTCTCTCTCTCTCTCTCTCACACACACACTCACACACACTCACACACACTCTCTCTCTCTCTCTCTCTCTCTCTCTCTCTCTCTCTCTCTCTCTCTCACACACACACACACACACACACACACACACACACCATCTTTCACCTCCGCAGTTCTTTATCTCTATTCTGTTGCTGCCTCCTCCTTTTTCCATGTTCTTGCCCTCTGGCTCCTTTTTCCCTCCACTCCAATTGTTTTCTCCACTCCACTCCGTCTCACTCTTCACCTCCTCCCTCGTCGCCTCCTACCCACCCACAGAGAATGAGGGAAGAGCAATGCTGCACAGAAGCCCAGTTTGAGGCATGTGAGTTTCATCCACAAATCAGAGGAGCAGAAGACTTCCCCTGCTTTCTCAGCCCAAGTAATGCCCAAAAGTAATGCTGGAAACATTACCATTACTCCACAAAAGTAATAAAATTATTCCTAGTTCTATTACAATCAAAATGTAAAAGAATTAACCACTCGTTCCTCAAAAAAGTAATGAATTGCAAGTAATTTATTACTTGTAACAAATTACTTTCAAACTCTTAATGTTCCTGTGAGAGATTGGTGTAGAAATACAGTGGCTACTGAAAGAACTGTATTGCTACTGGTTGAAGCCAAATGTGAGAAGAGATTTCCTAGTGATAACAGCTCTCAGCAATGGAAGAGTCTGCTTGGGAGATGATGGACTCACTTGGAGTATTTAATCAGAGCCTGGTCAGCAATCTGCTGTGGTTGCATCTTGCATTGTAGGGATGCACTGAGCACAAGGTTGGTCTCAAGGCCTCCTATGTCCCCTCCAATCCTATAATTGTATGATTGCTGCAAGTGAGGTATTAAATTATGGAGATTAGACTACGACCTGGGAGACCAGGGTTTGAATCTCCACATAGCCATGAAGCTCACTGGGTGACCTTGGGCCAGTCACTGCCTTTCAGCCTCATGAAAACCCTATTCATAGGGTCGTCATATGTCAGAATCGACTTGAAGGCAGTACTTTTACATTTTTACATTATTTAAAGAAGGCCTTGATATTTTTTGTTGTACAAAGGTCAATGCTTTAAAAGCACTTGATTTTTAATTGACAAGTCATTCTATCAATTTTTAACTAATAAAAAGGCCAAACCTGTGTAAAATCATTTATTTATGGAATAGTAGTTGTGTAGAAGAGTAATTTAATTTTGCCTTTTCAGCCTGATACTTATTTGTTTAAATTACACTATTACTTAAAGAAATGTGAAGAAAGGAATGTAGTGGATATTTTATGTGCATTATATTGCATTGGGTATAACTCAAACATCAAAGTAGGCATATCAAGTATATACCAATAGGATTAGGATGTCTTTAATGTCTTGCATTTGTTACATATGAGCAACAGAGTGAAAAGCTTGGCAAACACACAGAAAATTAAAGAAACCATGCCAACAGGACATTCCCAGTTTTAGAAGACCAAATGGAAAGGCAGCAGCATAGGTAACAGAAAGATGCTAAGCATTTTTATTTAGATAATAGAAAAATGCTAAACATTTCTTGAGAACTGCCTATTCAAGATGAGATTTGGCATTAACAAACAGTAAAGATGCAGGCATGACACAACAAGGCTAGGCAGCACTATACTAGGCCTGCATTCACACTATACATTTATTACACTATTATTCCACTTTAAACAGTCATGGCTTTCCCCAAAGAATCCTGGAAAGTGTAGTTTGTGAAGGGTGCTGAGAGTTGTGAAGAGACCCCAATTCCCCTCGCAGACCTGAAGTTCCCAGAGTTTACTGGAAAGAGAGATTGTTTGTTAAACCACTCAAGGAATTGAAACAATCTGAGGGGAACAACTCCTAACAACTCTTAGCAACCTTCAGAAACTACACTTCCCAGGATTCTTTGGAGGAAGCCATGACTGTTTAAAATGAAATAATAGTGGAATAAATGTATGGTGTGAATGTGGCCGTTTTATCACAGATGCTGATTTTAAGCTGCTAAGGCTGCAATCCCAGAGCTTGGAAGTAACTCGTTATTTTTAACGAGTTACTTGTAATTCGTTACAATTTTAAATAACGAGTGGGTAATTCCATTACATTTGGCAAGTAACGGAACGACTAGTAATTTCCCTACTTTTCAGCTGCAACTTTAACGTTTTCATGTTAGGTTGCACGTTACTTGGGGGCGGGAACAAGGGGAAGACAACTCCTGGCTGTGATTGGTTAACACAAGACATGTGCCTCACACTGATTGGACCTCTGCGCAGACTCTCCCCTCGAGATCTGTGTTAGGAGGCACGAGGGAAGAGGTGAATAGGCAGGGCCTGCTAGCATCTGAGAGGAAAAAATGGACGCCGGAGGAAAAAGCCAGGGCAAGGACAATGGAGGAGAAGGCAGCAGCAGAATGGCGAAGAGCTGTGGAGGTGAGTGATGATGATTTGAGTGTGTGTGTGTGTGCCCCCCCATGGCACCGTTCTGCCCCCCCTGCCCCCCCACGGCACCGTTCTGCCCCCTGTGGCACCATTCTGCTCCCCCACTGCCTCTCCTTGCCTCTGCCACCCCCTCCATCAATCACAAGGCACTTCCGAAACTTCGGCCTACTCAGAGCTTGGAAAAGTTACTTTTTTGAACTACAACTCCCATCAGCCCTAGGCAACATGGCCACTGGATTAGGCTGATGGGAGCTGAAGTTCAAAAAAGTAACTTTTCCAAGCTCTGGCCTACTTCTCTTCCTTCCCCCCCTTTTTGAAATCTCCCCCTTGTTCCCATGCCTACCTGTGTGTTGTATTTATCCAGACAGAGCACTCCTGCCTTTTAAAATGCCGGCTAGCTTTTTATTGTATATTTACTTGAACTCCATCTTTCTTTTTATTTGTATTTTTGTCCTGTTTAATCACAAGACTGAATTGTATGTGGGACAAAAACTCTCTCAGTAATAATAATAATAAATAAATAAATAATCATTAGGCGTATAATAAATGGCTTAAGGCTGATTTTTTTGTTCTTGGCAGAGATGAGGTGAGAAGTAGGGTCCTTGCAGCTCCTCCTCTCAGTCCCCCAGCTCTCAAACTCATGTTCTGTGAGAAAGAGAGAGATTCCCAGTCCCAGAGAGAGATAGACTGTTGACAATCTCTGCTAATATCTATACAAATGTACATAACATGCATCACCTGAACTCACATGATCTAGAGTTACCTTAGATCTTACAAGATTTGCAAATGAGAAGCAATAGGCCCTCTTGGATGAAACTGATTATCTGGATCTATTTCAATCCGCTTTCGGCCGGGGTTTGGTACAGAAACAGCCTTGGTTGCCCTGTATGATGACCTCTGTCGGGAGAAAGACAGAGGGAGTGTAACTCTGTTGGTTCTCCTTGATCTCTCGGCGGCTTTTGATACCATCGACCATGGTATCCTTCTGGGGCGACTCGCGGAGTTAGGAGTTGGAGGCACTGCTTGGCGGTGGCTGTGCTCCTATCTTGAGAATCGTCTCCAGAAGGTGATGCTTGGGGAACACTACTCGAGTCCCTGGGTGCTCCAGTATGGGGTCCCGCAGGGCTCAGTTCTGTCCCCCATGCTTTTTAATATCTATATGAAGCCGCTGGGTGAGGTCATCAGGAGTTATGGAGTGCGTTTCCAGCAATATGCTGATGATACGCAGCTCTATTTCTCCTTTTCATCTTCTTCAGGTGAGGCTGTTGCTGTACTGAACCGCTGCCTGGCCACGATAATGGACTGGATGAGAGCAAACAAACTGAAACTCAATCCTGACAAGACTGAGATGCTGCTAGTTGGGGGGCCCTCTGCTCAGATGGTTGATGTCAGACCTGTCCTAGATGGGGTTACACTCCCCCTAAAGGAACAGGTCCATAGTTTGGGGATCTTATTAGATCCGCTTCTGTCACTTGAGGCCCAGGTAGCCTCGGTGGCACGAAATGTGTTCTACCAGCTTTGGCTGGTAGCCCAACTACGACCCTATCTGGACAGGGGGAACCTAGCCTCAGTTATTCACGCTCTGGTAACCTCTAGATTGGAATACTGTAATGCTCTCTACGTAGGGTTACCTTTGAAAACGATTCGGAAACTTCAGCTAGTGCAGAATGCTGCGGCCAGAGTTCTTACTGGGACGAAGAAATTCGACCACATAACACCTATTCTGGCCCAACTGCACTGGCTTCCAATATGTTTCCGGGCCAGATTCAAAGTGTTGCTCCTTACCTATAAAGCCCTTAATGGCACTGGACCGCAATATCTGATGGAACGCCTCTCCTGCTATGTTCCTACCCGTTCACTCCACTCGACGTCTAAGGCCCTTCTCCGGGTCCCAACCCATACAGAGGCCCGGAGAACAGTAACAAGATCTAGGGCCTTTTCGGTGGTGGCCCCCGAATTATGGAATGCCCTCCCAGATGAGATACGCCTGGCACCTTCTCTGTCATCTTTCCGGCGCCAGGTAAAAACCCACCTCTTCACCCAGGCATTTTAAAGTATTTAAGCTTTTAATCTTATTTTTTTTTAGTTTTCTTTCACTTTGTTTATATAATGTTTATATTGTCTGTGCAATACACACTTGCTGTATTTTAAATATTGTGGTTTTATCGTGTTGTACACCGCCCTGGGAGCTGCTAGCTGTAGGGCAGTTTAGAAATGCAACTAAATAAATAAATAAAATTTTATATTAGTTCTGATTGTCTATTGGGCTATCATAGGTTATATGTTTTTTTCATTTTCTATGGCAAAAACTCCAACTTCAGTGGAATTTATGTGATGTGTTCTAATCATTTGAATTTGGCTAATGAATGCTTTATTCTTTCATCAGAACTTTAGCAGTAGTACTAAAATATTAATAAAAAAGAAAAGGGAAAGAAAAAATACTTTACATACATCATTCAGCTGTATTGCTAATTATAGATATAGATATAAAAGATAAATGGCATTTTGTCAAAAGTATTTTTGTCTACATTTTATACCTCATCCCTGGTTTTCCAAGCTTGGCATGGAAAGCTTCTCATACAGAATTAATTTGAAATGCTGCATATTTATTATCATAATCATCATATTCAAAATAAAAAATATATGTACCGCCTTCAAGTTGATTCCAACTTATGGTGACCCTATGAATAGGGTTTTCATGAGGCTGAGAGGCAGTGACTGGCCCAAGGTCACCCAGTGAGCTTCATGGCTATGTGGGGATTTGAACCCTAGTCTCATTTTGTTCTCACAACAACCCTGTGAGATAGTAGGTTAGACTGGCCCAGGCAGGGTTATTCAGTGAGCAAAAATGATGCAAATAGGATCTCTTTTAATTGTGCTATCGACCTGCTTACTTCCACTCTGACTGGGGCATCTTGCAGCATGGGGAAGAGATGGGGGCACATCACAGCTGAAGTTCACCCATATAGGAGCATTATCTCTTGTTTATTACAGAGACGCCTGTTGCAGGTTTTGCTGCTGAGAGCAGCAGTCAGTTAGTGCGGCCACTTGAGTCACAGCTTGTTGATCCTGAGGAGGCAAAACTGGAAAGTGAGGTTCAGAAAGGAGGCCCTGTGCATGAGGAGGAGGAGGGCATGAAGCAGTGCCAGTTGCCCACAGCCACATCTGCAGAACAGCAAGTACCATGGTTTGGCTTTGAGAAAGCTTGTACATTTGTGAGCCAGAGTGGGAAAAATGTTGTTGTACGATGCAATTACTGCCTTCCAAGGATCAAAAATCTGAGATCAGCTGTTTCCTCCTCATCCAATGTGAAGAAACATTTTGAGGTAAGCCTTTGTCATGCTGGTCCTCAAAGAGTGTCCATTGTCTATTTATGTTTAAATTGTGAAGTTCCTCTTCCATTTTTTCTTGGATTCATGCTTTGTTCTTCTTCCTCAGAGGGCACACCCTGAGAAGCTGAGAGCAATTGAAGAAGCAATAAAGGCAAGGAGACATGGCCTTCCTGAACCAATGCATGACACCCTTCCTCCCAAAATGCTGAAGCAGCAGCAGACAACCCTTGAGAGGTGGGGATCTGGCAGGGAGCCTTTCACCCAGAGCAATCTCGACAGGAGAATCATTGATTTCATTGTAGAGGAGACATTACGACTTCAAACTGTGGACAAACCATCATTCATTAATCTGGTTCGCATTGGACTCCCCAAAGATCTCACCATCATATGTGCCAAGACTCTGAGAGACAGAATTGAGAAGAGAGCATGCCACATGAGAGAAACTCTTGCAAACCGAATGGGTGCTGTGGCATATATAGCAACCACTGCAAATTGTTGGACCAATGGCAAGAAGAGTTACTTTGGGGTAACAGCCCACTGGATCAACCCAACTACCCTGAAACGTGAGGTCGGGGCCTTGGCTTGTAAGCGTCTGAAGGGGCGCCATACATACGATGTCCTTTCAAAAGCACTACATGATGTACATGTGCAGTACAGGATCCACAACAAAGTTATGTGCACTACTACAGACAATGGCTCCAACTTTGAAAGCGTTCAGAGTTTTCATGGCCAAAGAACCAGTGGAAGCTGCAGGCACCAGTGACGATGATGGTGATAACCAGGAGGAGGAGGAGGCTAAGGTGGAGTTTGTGCCTATCTGTGAGATCCTGAACACAGGACCTGAGGCAGAGGAAGAAGCTGTAGGCTCAGGAGAGGATTTTGTTTTACCACCACACCAGAGATGTGCTAGCCACACCCTCAACCTGGTGGCAACACAAGACATAGAGGCCATGCTTTCTGACTCCTCCAAAAGTAGTCTTCTTGGTCCTTTCAAGAAACAGTTTCGTTCCTTGATGGGAAAGTGCAGCAAGTTGTGGTCCAAGCAGAACCAGTCAGCACAGATTGCTGAGTATATCCATGCGCAATATGGTGTGTATCTGAAGGTACCAAGTAAGACCAGGTGGAATTCCACCTTTGATGCATTGAAGCAACTGCATGAGCTCCTGTCAACTGTGCCACTAAAAATGCATGCCATAATGGACCGCTGCTCCTTGTCCAGGATCACAGCTGCTGAGATTGAAGTGGTACAGGAATACACAGAGATTATGGAGCCACTAGCCCAGTCCCTAGATATCCTGCAACGGGAGAACGGCATGTTCATGGAGTATTTGCTACCAACGCTCTGCAATCTGGACCGCAAGTTAGAAGGACTGGAAAACAAACCTGAGAGGTACACATACTGTTTTCAGCTGCTGAGAGGTGTGCGCGAAGCCCTAAGAAAGCGGTTTGCAGCTGTCTGGGAGGACAAGAGGCTTCTTCTGGCAGCCTGCCTACACCCTCGCTTCAAACTAGATTGGCTGGAATCGTGTCAGGCCGCCACCCATACCAACAAGTAAGAACATTAGGGAAGCCCTTTGGGTGGATTACTCCAAGGGAAATGTTGTGTCAAGGGAGGCATCAGAGGGCTTAAGGTGGTAGGCAGGGGCTGGGCCTTTTCTTCCTGGGGCTCCTCATCACAACCTTGGGTTGCTGCAGGTAATCCTTAAGGGTCTGCTGTGCTGCCCCATGAGTGTGGTGACTTGGTCACCTTCCTACCTTCCATGTCATCATCCACAGGCTCAGGCTGGACCATGAACCAGGGGACATGACAAGCATCAGGAAATGAAGTGCAGATGATGGTTTCCTAACATATATGTGTTAACATATCCTCTCTCTTTCTTAGATACACAATGGAAGCCTTGTTGAAAGCTGAAATAAAGATGGGTGTACTTAATGAGGACAGTGATCAGTCTTCAGATAAAGACCAGGAAGGAGATGACTTAGAAGATGACTTCTTTAACTTTCTGCCCCAGGGCAAGAAGTCAGCAGTGGACACTGCTGAGGAGGAACTGGTGAGGTACCTGAGGTCTCCCAGCAGGGAAGTGTCATCACTCCATGGCTTTCCACGTGTGCTGCAGTGTTTTTTGCAGCACAACACAGGCATGCCTTCCAGCGCCGCAGAACGCCTGTTCAGTACTGGTGGCAACGTAATGACTGTAAAAAGACATTCCTTGTCTGACATGCTCTTTGAGCATCTTGTTCTTTTGAGACATAACAGAAACATATTATAAAAGCATTTCAAGTGTAAAATTTGATTTCAAGAGTTGGGGTATCTTCATTGCTTGGGGGGATGTGAGATTCTGTTATGCCATTATGTTAATCTTATGGATAATTTTTTTTATTCTACTACCCCCTGTCTGTGTGTGTTTATTTTTAATATTGTTTTAGGCTTCTTAAATGTGCAGCAGCCAAGGCAGCACCTTGTAGGAGTTTTTTTTAAAAAGTAACTGAAATGTAATTGTAGTGATTACTTTTGAGAAAAAGTAAAGTAATCAGTTACTTTCAGAGCAATTGTAATTGTAACGGTAATTACTACTTTTTGGGGCCAAGTAATTCAATCAATCAATCAATCAATCAATTTATTTATTACGGTCATAGACCCGAATAGAACAGAAAATACAAGATACAAAGCCTGTCTGGCATATATAAAATTATAAAATAGCAATATACAGCATATATAATTAAAAACTAAAAATGGTTTGTCATGGAAGTAAAAATTGAAGTAAGAATAAAATTAATATCATCAGCACTGAAGGAGTCTAACTTGTCTTTTCTGTATAAATTGCGCAATATAAAGAAATTTAGCTACTTGTTTAGTTATAGAGTTATCATTATCAGATAAAAGGTAGTGAACAAACCAATTTGGGGGTTGTTCCTGATACCCTGAAATAAGGGGTAAGATAATTTTAGTTCTTAAGTCTTGGTATAGCTCGCAATTAAGAAATACGTGTTCCAGCGTTTCAGCTGAGTTCGAATTACAAATGCAGAAACGATTGTCTTGTGGGGTACCTTGAAACCGTCCCATTAAAAGAGCGGAGGATAGGCAATTGAATCTCGCTCTGGAGAAAAGGAATCTATATTGAGGGAAGGTTAGTGTTTCTAAATATGATGCATACATTGGAAAACAAAAATTCAGGTCGAAATAAATCGGAGAGCAAGATGTTTTTGCCTTAGAAAATAGATATTGTCTATCAAGGTCCTTTATACGTTGGCTAATAACAGATGTGGCCAGTTTAAAGCTCCAAGATGACAATAGTTCTTTGGATAGGCCTAGAAGATTTAACTTTGCGTTAAATGTTTTAAACCAGGGGCTTTCAAATGGATCATCCCATAATAGATGTGGGAGCCCAAAAGAGGGCCCGGAATAGGCTACCTTGAGCCAAAATTTAAAGGCTTGCAACCAGGCTGTGCACTCTATTGAATTGAATCCTGCCTCTAGTCAGAGGCCAGCTGAGGAGGCACAGTTTGGGGAGCCAAAGATGTTTAAAAGAAAATCTGAGAGGACTGCTTCAATTCTTTTGTTGAAGTGTGTAACCCATATTGGGATGCCATAAAGGAGTTGTGAAATAATTTTAGATTTAAAGACTTTGAAGATCCTCCGTGGCGCAGAGTGGTAATGCAGCCAAAAGCTCTGCTCACGGCCGGAGTTCGATTCCAACGGAAGGAGGAAGTCGAATCTCCGGTAAAAGGGGTCGAGGTCCACTCAGCCTTCCATCCATCCGTGGTCGGTAAAATGAGTACCTGGCATATGCTGGGGGGTAAAGAAAGGCCAGGGAAGAAACTGGCAATCCCACCCCATTAGGAGAGCTTCGGTGTCCCTCAGCTGTCTACTTGTTATTTGCTATTTCCTATTTGCCATCCCCTATCTGTTACTCTGATAAAACCCAGCATTCTTTGATTATTTTCAAAGAACATATCAGTTTTGATCAATATAAGCCTGAAACTTGCAACAACAACTTCTACCCTCAATCACCCTTGATTGCAGCTGGTAAGTCATATCTCTGCCTCATAACGACACCGTGAGAAATACAAAATAACCTAAATAATTTAACAAACAAGGATCTTGAGGACTCTAACTATTCAAGCTTGTTTCAAAGTTTCTAAGCTTAAGAACAGAGAACGTAACTACCTCAACAATAATTTTAGAAATTTCTTCGGGAGCTGATAAGAACAAATAATCTCTATTACTCTCACGTGACTTTAAACTACATAATTATCGGGACTTACAAAAACTTTGAACGATCTCTACTGACTTTACTGATTTATAAATGGTTCAAACTAGAAAAAGATGTTACAAACAAAACTCCCAAATGGACATGAACCAAATAGAACGTGGAAAAGAAATCTCACAATCAAAAATTACAAATTTCTTCCTACCATCTAAAGGGAACAAAGGGAATAAGGAAAAGAACAAAGACCACCGTCCTGAATCTTTTTCAACTACGGAACAATTCAGCTCTGGACTGTGTGAAGAGAATGAGGTGTTCCCTGAGTTGGGCCAAGTAACTGTAATTGTAATTTATTACTTTTTAAAAGTAATCTTCCAAGCTCTGTGCAATCCTACAAACACCTCGGAGGAAGTCCCATTAAACCCAAAAGGAGTGGATGTACAAAGGATTTCCCTGCATATATGCTTGTAAAAAAAGCGATGGATTATATAATCTGCAATAATTATGTAGGCTATGCATCCTTCTAAATAAATCTAACACATTTTATTGGCTTGAACCAAAGAACATTGATTGTTTTTTGTCTTATTTGAATTTATTGTTGGCTTTTGTAAACTTGCTTCTCTCTGCACCCCCAGCGCTTTGTATTTTGATATTTTGAATGTTCGTTGTGAGCCACTTTGGGCACAGCATGCTATAGAAAGGTGGCATATAAATAAACTCAATCAATCAATCAACATGTGGTGATGTTTTTTCACCAGTACTGTAATATTTCATATCTCTTCAAAACAAATCCTAAGTTGTTCCCAAAATTGGACAAGAAGGCCTTTGGAAGACATTCTGGGAATACAGGAATATATCCTGGGAGGGGGGGGAGTGTAAATATTTTTTCACCCTTGTAATAACACATTTCCTATTGTAGAGGTAGATCTCTCTTGGTGCCAGTTCCATCATTATTCTTCTGGCAGCACTGAATCTAATTAATTAAATCACTTCAACAACCCAACCTATGTTACTACTAATTTGTCAGATAAAACTGTGACTGCGGACACTGCTCAATCCACCATAATTCATAAACTGAAGTAAACCTGCATTTTAATAGGGAATTCTTGTCTCTCCGAGACAAGCAGATGGGCATTTATTAGGAAGCTAAATTGCGAACTGATAATCTTGAAAGATGTTTAGATGAGCACACAGTGGAGATTTCATTAGAGACATTGATCACTTCAAATCCTGGTGCCAAAATCCAGTCATTCTAAGATGTCTCAGGTTTCTGAGAGATGAGAATGAAAAAACATTTTCCATAGAAGTCTGCAGTGGGGGCAATAGCCTATTCCAGCTGTAAGCTGCTTTCACAAATGGGATTCCCCTCTCAAATTTCATTCACTCTATCATTATAAAGCACAATAAGTAATTTCCTTTTGAAATTGTGACAATGAAATAATAATTTTCTAAGATAATGGGCAAACTGCCAACACATCCCTCTCTGGTACTGTACCGTACTGTACCTTATAGTACATCATGCCAGTCTTAATGCCCAATAATAGAACACTGAGCAATTCTTTCTTGTATACTTTGATCTTTAGTAATGGGATATAATAGGTAAGTATAAGCTGCATATGTGTTTCAGAAGATAATTTAGGATGTTTACAACCATATACTATCAAATATTATTAAGTCAGAAGATGAATACTATATACCTTTTCATTAATCTACCAACCAAAAAGGTAAAAAGATAATAAACACATCCCAATGTATTTATATACATTTATATACATTGAAGGATATTTTTAATTTTTTATAGTGGGAGACTTTTTTAAAAAAAAAATGTTTTTTGAAATCTATTTTTCTACCCATTTGATGAAACATTTATATACGGAGAATAATCTTTTTAAGTCATCTTCCACTTTTTTTAAAAAAAAAATAAACATTAAAAATTAAGGTTTTTCACTTCACTTAGGCTTTAGTGCAAAGAGGACTGGTTGAATCGTCTCTGCCAAAATGATCTCTCCAATGTCATGACCCTATTCACATGCCATGATTTTTTTTTTGGAGGGGAGGGGTGGTAACTAAGTAGCTTTCATGGTGGAGTTGCAAAATTATGAGAGAGGGTAAAACATCAGATGCATCTCCTGCACCCCTGGTTGGCTTGGCCATAAATTTGATTCTCCCAGAATTACCAGTTCTGAGGACCAGATTGAGGGGGAAATGGAGGTCAACAAAAAAAAGTAGCAGCCCCTCCTCCATTGGTGGCCATCATTTTTGTGTTTTGACCACCAGTTTATGTTTTGACTACTAACATCAGTTTGTCTTTTGACTGCTAACTTCGACACAAAGAAGAGCAGCCAAGGGTTTCACAGTCAAGGAATTGCCATTTCTTCCAAATTGTGCTACACTTTAATTTTTAATCCTCTATGATTACAACTCCTAATATATGATCAAAACCAGGGCCGATTCTAAAGGGCGGCCAGGTTGGGCACTGGCCCAACGGCCCCTGGAGCTACAGGGGGCCCCTCAGCCGCCCCTCTGCTCCCCTTCTGTGATCCGCAGGCCCCCACATCCCCCACGTCTCCCCACTTACCTGTCTGCTGTCTTTTACCATTGCCCTTAACAAAGATGGTGGCCGCGGTTTCCCTAAGGTACTGAAGCCCCTGCCGCCATCTTAGTTGATGGCAGAGATGCACACGCTTAGCATGCATGTGTGCCATCAACAAAGATGGCTGGGGAGGCTTCATCCCCTTAGGGAAACTGCAGCCACCATCTTGGTTAATGGTAATAGTAAAAGACAGGAGACAGGTAGGTGGGGGTGGGGTGAGGTGCACGCGCGTGCGCATGAACACAAATGCAAACGCACACATATGCCAGGGGCCAGGGCAAGCTGATGCCCAAGGGCCCCGGCATTCCTGGAGCCGGCCCTGATCAAAACACTTAGATTACAGCAACAACCTGAATGATACAGAGGAAAATGATCCCAACTACTCAAAACTCAGCCAGACAAAACCAGAGCTTCCTGAAAGTTTTTAAGCTTTATGTTAAAAACAGGTTTTTAGTGGAAATGTGCTGTATATTAAGGGCACCCTTCCCCACCCCACATTTCATAGCAAATGCATATTCCAATATCACCCTAGTGCTCACAGGAAAACATTTAAGCCCATGGCCAAGAGAGGAATTTATTTTCTTCCAAACGAGTTCTTTTTTCTCACTTTTAAGTCAGATTGAATGTTTCTTATAACTTCACACACTACTCTGCATTCTCTGTTCTAGCCTGTCTCCAGTGACAATGCGGCTCATCTTCCAAAGAACATGGGGCTGAAGCACACACCATTGATTTGAAAGAATGCATTTTTAAAGGACCAGAGCCTCTAATTCTTATCCTGAGTCATTATCAGTTTTCACTTTCCACTACTGAAGGAAGCTAATGAATTATATTGATTAAACAAGTACTCATGTAGCAAAACATTTGATCTTTTCACTTAAATCTGCCACATTCCAATCAAGTTGGGTAATGCTAGTAATATATTATTTAAAAGCCTCCATTCTTTAGCTACTATACTACACCACTGTGTACTAGGAATGGGGAAAAATATCCGCAAAATTGTAATTAATACCAGATTTTGACTCAATCCGACAGTCCGCTGTCTTTTCAGACAGTTACTATTTTCTTGTGGTAGGCTACAGCTGTTATCAGTGCAGGTTTTCCCCCCGATTTCCCACCTTTATTATCTTTGTAATTATTTTCTCTAAGTTGATGCATTCTTAACAGCTGTCCAGGTGATAATGATCACCATCCCTCCAATTTTCTATTTGTTTTGTTAATTCTCAGAAATGGCCATTAACATTCATGTTACTTTTTGTGTAGCCTGACTCTATCGGTTCTCTAATTCTTGTGTTCCTTAAATAGTGTTTAGGTTAATTAATCATTTTGGTCATTATTCAGTATCAAATTAAATTGCAGAACAAAATGTAGTTTCTCAATCTACCCAATGATGTTTCAGTGCAATGCAATATTTTTAATTTCATCTATGAAAGACTACGTAATTTTTTTTCTTCTACATGACAACAACTTCACAGATACTGCAGACAGCACAGCAGACACTCTGTGTGGGTGTTCTGTGTAGGTTGGAACCTTAAATGACATTTTGTTGCAAAGTGTATGGATTGCACTAACTTACTGAGATGCTATTTTACACACATACATGAAAAACTGAGTGCTTCTCCTTGCTATATATGGATTGGTCAGGTCCGCCCGTTATACCAATTTCAAAAATAATTATGTTTCACTGCAATGCAGCGGACACAACCTTTTGAATGCAAGCAAGCAAAGTTGTTTGGGTTTGGGTTTCTCTTCTAAGTTATAAGCCCCTGGGTGCTGCTGCCAGAGGGGGATGGTAACTTATACTGAAGTGTATGGTGTGTGTGCATCTGCCACTGACATTGCCCATCCCATTGAATTCAGTAATCATTTTCATATTTTTGCTAAAAATTCTGTATTTTTTTTGCAAATAAAAAAAAGTTACCAGATCAAATCAGCAAGTGCAAAAGCAAACACGAACAAAAAAGGGCGGATCGGGAACTAGGCAGCAAATCCCATCCCTACTGTGTACAATTCTTCCTAACTGTCCATTTTTATTTCTGCCCATTTTATTTCTTCACTAAAAGCAGATAAATGTATGCTTTAACTTTTGAAAATTCAGTCCTTACCCACTGTTTCCACCCTCTCTGGCACTTTAGATTTTGTACTCTATTCTCCACACTCTATATAAAGATCTGTCCATGAGTACTATATGTTTAGGCAAGGGTCCTCTTGACTACATTTCAAGATAGATCTAGTGTGGTGTTGTAGTTTAAGTGTTGGACTGGAACCTGGGAGACCAGGGTTAAAATCCCCACTCAGCCGTGAAACTCACTGGGTGACCTTGGGCTAGTCACTGTCTCTTAGCCCCCTAACCTAATTCACAGGATTGTTGTGAGCATAAAATCACAAAGTGAGGATAAAATCACAAAGTGTGTGTCACTTTGAAGCAAAGGTGGGATATAAATGTCTCCATCATCATTTCTAGGACATCACAAGCTGTTGATATAAATCCAGTTATCACTCCTGTTTACTCTGAAATAGACCCAATCTCTATAGTATGCATTGCTTTATAATCAAGATAGCTCACTGAAGCCAGAACTGAGGCACATGCAGCCACTGGGTAATATCCATGAACCTAACCACAAGCAGGGCCACATCTCTGACTGCGATGGGGAGGGCCCATGTGGGTCAGGACTGTCAGCAGTGCAAGCTGCAGACATGCTGTGCTCTGACACTGAACCTGACAGCTGGAGCTCCTTGATTAAGAGACCCCAACAGTACCCTTTAAGCAACATTCTTTTGAGGGACTGGAACCCTCAACAAGCTTGGACCTCATGCTTCCCAGCAAACTGGTGGGTGTGCTGTGCCTAGCACAGACAACATACCAGGTGGAAACTGGCAGAGTGGCAATGAATTGCTAAGCTCCAGACCAGAAGTTTACCTGTTTAAGTGCCTCTACTTTTTAGGATGGGAAAGAGCCTTGGAGGGTCAAGGAAGGATGTAAAGGTATAGTTGCAGCTAAGATCCCACTAGAATAACTTGTCTGCATCATATGATCTGTCACAGGACAAGGGATGAAATCTCCTTTTTTACGTTCTGTTTTTAAGCATAGCCCTATTAAGTGTGACCACCAAATGTGGTGGTCGTTAAAATTCGAATTCGTTTTTCCTCTGATATCTTTTCATTTTTCTGATCTCCATTTTTTTGCTTTGCAGGGAATTCTTGATATTATAATCACTATTTATTCACAAGTCATCACTTGTATTGATCTGATCTCTGTAATTATTGCCTGTTTACATTCCTTTTCAAGTACATTGCAGAGCAGATTAAGGTAGATAATCAAGTCAGTGTCTTCCCCCCTGCTACTTACAATCAATACCTCATTTACCCCTGCTGCTTTCTGTCTGCCAGTTATAATCAACACTTCACTGGCATCAGTGACAGGGACACATTTGAAGAGCTCACATATAAAGTAGATTGATAAAAGTATCATTCACAATACAGATGATTTCAAAGCGAAATTTTTAAAAGAGGAATCGGAATAAAATGAATTGGAAAACCAGGCATGGAGAGTTGCTACTTCAAAATTCTCTCCACAAAGATAATCATAGAATAGAAGAGTTGGAAGGGGCCTATAAGGCCATCAAGTCCAACCGCTGCTCAATGCAAGAATCCAAATCAAAGCATTCCCGACAGGTGGCTGAGTGGGGATTTGTCTGAGAATATCAGAAATAACAATTAATCCAATGGCAAATCCGATCATTGGTCCCAGGCTATGGTCTGAAGGCACATAAGGCCAGCTTCCTGCTGAAGCTAAGCAGGGTCAGGTCTGGTCAGTGCCTGGATGGGAGACTGCCTGGGAACCATATGTAAGCCGCCTTGGAAAAAAGAAAGGCAGAGTATAAATGTAATAAATAAAATAAAAATAATAAATAAATATTGCAGAAACTGCACCCATCAAAGCATTAAATAATGGGACTGAACAATGCTTAGATGCAGGGTGGAGAAATGTGTGTACAAAAATATCTGACTTTAGCATGGCTGGAATAGAGCCTACTGTACAAAGGTAAGAGTCACACCTGTTGCTCCACCTATTTATTTTTGCTTTTGGCCTGCCACATTTAATTGAATGTGGGCCATTAGGATGAAACATGTTCTTTACCCCTGGTCTGGGGAAATTTATTTATTTTAAATCTCATATACTATTTTTCATTTCTAAATCTCAAAGTGGTTCACAATATACATTAAAAACATTAAAATCAATAAATAACCATCATTACAACATCCAGATAGCCATAATTTCAGGAACTGCAGCAGCCAGAACAACAACCACTCCTCCACTCAGTATCAAGAGTCACAAAATGTAAGGGTAAAAAGAAAGCATCCCATAATCGGTGAACTTCATAGGGACCTCATTCCACAATGGAGAAGGCCCTCATCCAAACAGTAAATCATAGTGACCTGGGTGGACTATACAGGAAAAAGTGGTCTTGGAGCTAACCAAGTCTCTTACTATAATAAAAGAAAAAACCACAGCCCTGTCTGAGTTCTTCAAGTTCGGGCAGGACAAACAGCATCCCTAACATGTCTGTTTGGCCCAGCCCCACATGCAGCCCCACCCACAGTTGCACTCTAAGGAAGGGTTTCATGGTGGATACACACACACTCAGTCTGCCTGGGTGCTTCACTAAGTACCTGGGTGGGCAAAGCTGAGTTAAGTCTAGCCCATCCATCTCAGTAATACACAGGGGATAATAACTACTAGGGGTCCCACAGTCTCTCACACTGGGTAGCCTAAATAGTGCAATTAATCGTATGCATATACCAACAACCGACATACATCTCAGTCCAATACAACAACAAAATATTAGGAATATTCTAGCAAAAAAAAAGTACCTCTGCTTCAATTCCAAAGAGATGACTCCAAAGGGATGACCCATAGTAGCCAGGCCACGGCAGTTCTGATTTGATGGCTGCAACTAGTTGCTGAATCCACACAGTTACAAATCAATCCACTTCAAACCTGCTGCTGTTTCCTCAGACTCTCGAAGTCTCACTGGAGCACAGTTAGATGGTAAAATACAGCAGCAGGTTTGCTGATCGATAAATGGGGTGGGTGGACTAGGTGGTTCAAATCTTCCCTCTCCCATGCCCACTCTTCTCCAGCAGCCACAAAATTTTTCTCAGTTTTGATTCCTGGTGACCCCTCTCTCTCTCTCTCTCTCTCTCACACACACACACACACACACCCAAAGATTATTTGAACATGAGCTAATTGTTCAAATTGGATCTCGGCCTAGATCTTCACAGAAGTAGTTACTAATGCTGCTGCTGAAGCAACGTTGAATGATAAGTCCAACTCTAAAAATAGAACGAAAATGTTTGGAACAAGTGGACAGAGCCTACTGATTGACTAAATAAAATGCCAAAGCCCTCCTTTTGATTTCTAAAGCAGGAATATGGAGCGCCCAGTACCCAGGGAAGCAGTTTCATTTCATTTACTTCTCTGACCTCTAGTAAAAGCTATCTGTGACAATGACTAGCCTGTGCAAAGATAAGCAAAGGAGAGAATGCTGCTGTCACTGATTTAACTATATTCTGCTTTGATAACATATTTGTATTCAGTAGCAAAGATAATGAAAATGACTTTCCCCCCCTTTTTCTGGAGCAGTTTCCTCAAATTATTCCCTGCTCAAGTATTAAGCATGAAAATTAAGAAAGGAACATCTGCATAACTTATTTAAAACTGAATAAAGGCATCTGTACTTTTCTTTGTGCTGTTGGTCAAATGATGCTCATGGTGCTTTACAGAAAATAATGTTATTATGTGACAAGGGATTAAGGGACTTGTTATTATACAGCCACAAGAGTGGCTGTATACTATAGCCAGCATGGATTTTTCACATTCCGCAATGTTAAATGGAAAATACCCCCCATGCCATTCTGATGCTTCCCATAAGCTCATTTCAAAACAAAACCTTACAAAACTTATAGTTCTGAACTCAGAAACGCTTGCTTAACAACACTCTCAATTTTCATGGCGATACACAAAACAGTCAGAGAGAATCGAGAGTTCAAAGTCTAAAAAGAGAGAGAGAAACCGCAGAGCCCTTTTTTCTGGACTTCTTTCTGCCAGAGTTCTCATAATCTGTTGAAATTCATTAAAAATCAGCCATGTGCACAGAGGACCTGTAATCCTAATACTGACCTTGCCCCATACTCTGACCTTCATCTACTGCAGTTTAAAAGTTACAAAAATGCCTGGTTGATTTTTAATTAATTTAAGAAATTTTGGCTGGAAGCCTATTATAACTCGGGGCATGCTCAGTAAGGACCAACTGTCAGTGTTCTAAAAGCCTCACAGCTGCTGGGCTTGGCTAATAAGAGGGCCACACCCACACCAGACCTTTGTTTCACTTGAGACAGTCATGGCTTCCCTCAAAGAATCCTGGGAAGTGTAGTTTGTGAAGGGTGCTGAGAGGAGACTCCTATTCCCCTGAGAGAATGGTTTAACAGTCAGCCACTCTGACAGTCAGCCATTCTGGGAACAGGGCATCTCCTAGCAACTCTCAGCACCCTTCACTAACTACACTTCCCAGGATTCTTTGAGAGAAGCCATGATTGGCTTTGAGCCATGGCTTTGAGAGAAGCCATGATAAATTCTTTTAAATTGTTTTTAAAAGATGTGTTTTTAAATTTGTATATTTGTTTTTAATGTTTTTAGTTATTGTAAACCGCCCAGAGAGCTTCGGCTATGGGGCGGTATATAAATACACTAAATAAATAGATAAATAAATAATGATTGTCCAAAGTGTAATAGAGGCCTGGTGTGGATGTGGCCAGGGACAGCTTTGTTTTAAATTACGGTGGAAGGTAGGGTTGCCAGGTTCAGGGCCTGAGACTGATCCTGTATCTTTAGTAGAAGAGAAAGTCAGCCAAGTGCAGGTGTTCTTACAACAATGTAATGGGAAAAACCACAAGGTAGAATTCTCCCTTCCCCCTGCCCAACTTTGAAAGATACAGAAGACATCTTGGTTGCCAGGCCCAGCCTGGTCAGTTTTACCTATCCTAATCATGATTGCATAGGAGTATATCCGATTCAACTCAATAATCATACAAATTATCAAACATACCTTTTCCCTCCTTCCCCTTTCCTCTCCCTTCCTCCTCCCCTCCCCTCTTCCTTCTTCCGCCTCCCCTGCCCACTCCATCCCTCCATCCCTCCCCCCCGGTCAGTTTTACCTATCCTAAGCATGACTGCACGGGAGTAAATCCCGCTGAACTCAATAAACATGCAATCGACCACATCTGTCCTTCTTCTCCCCTCCCCCTCCTGGCTGCTCCCATCCCAGTCCTCCCCTCTGCCTTTCCACCTCTCCCTCTTCTCCCTCCTCCCTTCCCCATCACCTGTGGTCAGTTTCACCTATCCTAAGCATGATTGCCTGGTGTGTGTGTGTAAATCCCACTTAACTCAATAAGCATGCAAATGATCAATCCATTCTCAGCAAACTTGCGCAGGATCCCATTTCTTACCTCCTGGATTAAAAAGCAAGGAAATTCACTAATACGCAAAAAACCTTGCAGTTTAAGAATGTACCTATAGCCCACAGATATTTCTACCAAACTTTAAAAAGCAGGGAAATTGGGCAGGTATAGTGAATACACCAGGGGAGCAGGAGACCTGAACTCTCTGAGATATTGTACTGCCCTACAAAGTTGTCAAAATGCAAACACAATTTGGGTTGGTCTTTCACAGTCCAATCCACTTGCTGTGTAGCTTGGAAGAATTTGGTAACGTGCCTCTGAGCATATGGTGAGTGGTGGCAACACCTGTAATCAGCCCAAATAATAGAAAGAAGATATGTCCTGTGCTGATCTTGTTTTAGCCGGGAGGAAGCAACATTATTAAGACAGTTGATATAGTTGAGATGATCACTTTAAATATGTCTGATTTACTTTGCAATTTTAGTGAAGTTTCCTATAGGAAATCATTTTCTTTTGCTTTTGTTTCTATGAATATGTGAAGTACAGCAACACTTTGCAAAATTTATACTAAAAAAACTCCAAACATAATTGTGGAATAATGGCACTGACTTCTGCAAAATAGTCTCCAGTGGACCTCAGAAGTATCTCAATTTGCACAAGATAAGACAGTGGAAGGTGAAATATATTCTAGCAAAATTCTAGATGTGCTCTATGTTTTTAATTGATCATGAACACCTTGCCTTAAATAAAGTGGTTTAAACATAGCAGGCTGAAAACATGCATCCTCTTTTTTCCAACAGCTAGAGTCATTGCTGAAGTAGCAATATATTGTGATCAGTCTGATTTTACATCAAACTGCAGTTTCAGATTCAACTGTTAATGCACCCAAAATGGAAATAGAACATAACCTCCAATATAAAACACAAAAGGCTGTCTTCACCATCACATAACAATGACCAATAAAAAGGCTTTGAAATTAATAAAAAACATTTGACACAGATTTCTAGGATGAATAAGGAGGGGGGGAATTTTCTGGTTTAGATTCTCTGTAGAAACATTAGTAACACAGGAAAGAAGCAAAGTAAGAAGAACACCAACAAACTCACAAAAATATAATTCTCCATCTTTGGAGATGGCAGGTGTTGCCACCACTCACCATATGCTGAGGCACATGTTACCAAATTCTTCCAAGCTACACAGGAAGTGGACTGAGAAAGACCAACCCAAATGGTGTTTGCATTTTGACAACTTTGTAGGGCAGTCCAATATCTCAGAGAGGAGTTCAGGTCTCCTGCTCCCCTGGTGCATTCACTATAGTTGCCCAATTTCCCTGCTTTTTAAAGTTTGGTAGAAATATCTGTGGGCTATAGGTACGTTCTTAAACCGCAAGGTTTTTTGCGTATTAGTGAATTATCTTTTCACACGAGACAGTAGTTTGTGATTCCTTCCAATGCTAGGTTTTGATTCTACAACATTTATTGGGGGGGGGAAATATTTTTCCCTCTTATTTAAAGCAAGTCGCAAAAGGGGAACTTATGGATTCTGAGCAGCAACATTATAAGTATCTTTATTCAAAGATGCATTCTTTATTTAGATGTACAGTATGCAAAGTATTTTATATTAATTCATGTATAAATTGCTAAAGTCTCTCTAATGTTCAGGCACTCAGTTCTGTACACATGCACTTACAAAATTGTCAGTCCAATGTAGATCATAACATCCAACAATAACACTTAGATACAAAGTAGAGGGAGATGAGATTGTGCCCTTGCTCCTTCCCCTACACATTCATTCCCCCCACTAGCCTCTGAATGTTTAGTCAATTCTCTGTGCAAAGTCCATTCACTTAGCAATTGCATGTAGGAAGGCTCTGTATGCAGCATCTGTACAAGGCCTACATTGTGCCAATGGTCAGAAGAAAGCACAATCTTTGATAATTGTCCAGAGCTAATGGCACAGGGTTACTAGGAACATAAACTCACATGGGGGAAAGGCCCATAGCTCAGTGGTAGGGTGTCTGATTTGCATGCAGAAGATTCCAGGTTCAATCCCTGGCATCTCCAGGAAGGACAGCAAGAGATTCCTCTCAGAAACCCTGGAGAGCCACTGCCAATCAGTGTGGACAACACAGAGCAAAATGGTCTGATTCAGTATAAGGCAACTTCCTATATACATTCTGTTGTATGAATTCTAACAAAGAGAGTAGATCTGCAGGCCCGAAAGAATAATAGAATCATAGAACAGTAGAATTGGAAGGGGACGATAATGTTATAGAGTCCAACCCCCTGTTCAATGCAGGAATCCAGCTTAAAACATACCTGACAGGTGGCTGTCCAGCTGCTTCTTGAATGCCTCCAGGGTTGGAGAGTCCACCACCTCCCTAGGTAATTGGTTTCATCGCCATACTGCTGTAACAGTCAGGAAGTTTTTCCTGATGTTCAACCAAAATCTGACTTCCTGTAAGGTGAACCCATTATTCCATGTCCTGCACTCTGGGATGATCAAAAAGAGATCCTGGCCCTCCTCTGTGTGACAACCTTGAAGTACTTGAAAACTACTACAATATCTCCCCTTGGTCTTCTCAAGGCTAACCATGCCCAGTTCTTTCAGTCTCTCCCATCACAGGGTTTTGTTTCCAGTTCCCTGATCATCCTTGCACAGCTCAATCTGTTTGCTCCACAGGTATGAATGGGAAAGTTGTTGCAAGCAAGCTGACATGTATATTTGTGCAAACTGAGCCACGGTCTTGAATCTCAAATCATTTGGGGTGGGACAATCAAGATGAGCTCTTGATCCACTCTTCAAGGTCTCCCTACTTTTTTCATATCCTCTGCTGCTCTGGAAACCAGTGGGGAGAGTGGGCTGCCACGCTTTCTCACTGTAGGAGAGAATAGCTGCCTGCAGGCAATGCTGCATCCCCATACACAGTCTATCCCTTCCTCTAGACTAGATTGGCTTAGCCCTAAGTCTTCTGAAATGGAGTGTCCTTAAATCAGACATTTATGTCAGTTTCATGAGAGGAAGCTGGGAACATTGGAAGGAGGATGGGCATGTCTTGCTGACTGCACTCTTCCTGGGAATCCTGCATGACATAAAAGTGATTGCACTCATTGGTCTTGGTATGTAGCAGTAGCAGCAGCAACAGGAGGAGATACTTCTTTCTTCAACAACAAAAAGGTAAAATGTACAGTTTAAAATAACTGAACAATTTTTGCTTTACAATTTGTGGCTTTTGTTATGGACATATTCACATCAATTATTGAAGACACATTTACACAATATTTCTCTGAAGTTAATTCATTTTAGAAATGAAATGAATAAATAAACTATATATAAATGAAACAGAGGCATTCACTGTTGGCAGGATTTAGTGCATATGATGAAATAAAATACATAGTATTTCACCAAAACAATAATGGCAATACACATTTTGAATTATTTGTAGTTGCAGTTTGTTTAATGTGAAAAAAATCAAGATGTAAGCATAGGGGAGAATTTAAAAAAATATAGTTTGCTGTTCAAGACATTGCAGACAGAATGGCAATTATTTCATTTTAGCTAGTAGGTTGTCATTTTAGATAGTAGGTTGACTATTATGTAATGTCACAGGAGGGACAAAGGTTTTGGTATTCAAATTCTACTGGCAGTTTTACAATTTCTAAAGAAAGAAAAAAATAGGTGAGTGTCAACACGATGCATTCAACACCCAGCAAAAAATGAGCTTTTAAAATTTAGCTAGAGGCTGTCAAGCATGTATCACAAAGCACTGTGCCAACACTTCCAACATTCTATCTCACTTTAATTTTACCAAGAAACAGAATCCGGAATCAACGAGACAGGCCTAGGATCAGTCCTGTTCCGTCATTAGCCAATCCTGCAAAATGGAATGTTCAGAAGGGGGGAGAGTATAAAAGGCTGTTTTGTCAGTTAAGCAGCAAAATTGAGATTGGGGTTGTAAAGAAGTTAGTTAGATGAGAGTCAAGATCAGTTAGGGTTGGGATTAAAGGTAGAGAAGGGAGTAGGCAGGAATGAGAAGTATTATGAGGTGCCAGGAAAGGGGAACAGTTAAAAAAGGAAACATGGAGAGATAGGGTTCAGGGAAAGATTGAATCTGTAACAGTATAACCATTATGCTTATGTACCAGCTACACATGCTTATCCAAAATAAGTCCTTAGTTTTTTAAAAAAAGTTTTCTGTGCTGGGGTTTAACAATTTTTAAAAAATAATACTGAGACCCATATAGACTTGGTTATGCACCTAAAGACATATTGGGACTTACATTCTCAACATTTAGCTCACTGCTCCTATTTTGGGTAGTCATCTCATGGACTGTCAATAACCTAGGAGAGGTTACAAAAGGCAGGTGAGGTGGGACAGCTAGCTTCAGTGAGGGGCAGAATGTAACTACAGGAGTGGACCTGGTTGTGTTCACTTGGGGCTTGGAAAAGGGCTGTCACAGGGGGTATGTAGACAGAAGGGCTGGAGGGGATGGGGCAAAAAAGGCTCCTCTCTTTTGACCGGGGGGGGAGTAGGGGGAAAGGAGGCTACAACTTACCTGAACTCCCTTGTAACTCAATTAGAGTAGCAGCTGCCACCTTTATCCCCAGAATTTGCCATTCCAAGGGGCATTCTGAGAAAACTATAAACACAACTTCCCCCTCCCCTGGATTTTCATAAGAATGGGCATTTGGGGGGAGGGGGGAGGGGATATGGCAGATGCCAGACGCCAGACCAATAGAGCAGCAAGTGATCTCTGGTAAATCTGCCACCCCCAAATCATACACCTTTTGCGTCTGCAGTGAAATGGGTCCTCCCACTTGCATGGCCTGTAAACAGAATGCAAAAATGGGGGAACATTTTTGTTTAGCCCTCTGTCTCAGTACATAGGAGGGAAATTCTCAGTTATTAGGATCACTCAAGTCCTAGGGGACAGGTTTGGTTCTTAATATTGTCCCTACTTTCCCCCCTTTGCTTTCTCCCATATAAGTGAATGGTGGCTATTCATTTCTATGGGGGAGATATTTTTGTAGGGAAGGCAAAAAGCTGTCCATTACTACTCAGCCTTCACTGGCAGAGATCCCACAGGGATTTATACAATTATCACTGGAACAAGAAGCACCACAACACCCAGTGTTCCTGCACCAAGAGAACAAGTCCTATAGTAATCTAGTATAAACCATACAATTCAGAATTAGTAAATAATACCGGAATGGTACAACATACCCGGGAACTAAAAGAACCCCAACATCTCTGTGCTGCCTTTTTCAATCATTCACGGGGGGGGGGAGAGGAGGTTTAAACCATCTTGAAAAATTGTGGGGGAAGAAACCTGTCCAGAAGTTTCAGGAAGGAGTTGTGGCTGACTTTATTTAAGATTATGAGGTAGTCAAGGTAGTTTAACTAAATAAAAAAAAATGTTCTGCACTGCTTACAGTGGCTGATGGCTCTTTCATCTTCACACTGATTGTACTTCATGGAATGCTTGGGGAGTGATCCCATACATCTCACTGTCTCACTCTCAAGGCATTCTGGGAAATGCAGTCAGTAGGAAACAGAGTAAAGCTGCTTTCACACATGGGGCTTACTGTGTTAGTTTAATGGATTGAAACGGTAGTACTTCTGTCCCGATTTCTAAAATTCCTTTCACACTGCAGTACCTGATATACTGGCATGTTGCACAAATTACTTTCACACTACTGCAACTGGAGACACCAGGATCAGGTGAAAAGGAAAGAAAAACAGCAAGAAAGCAAAAACTCTAAAAACAACAAGCCAGACACAAAGCACTGAAGAAAAGGGGAAAAAGTGGTCACTTTAAAAAAAACAAGCTGCTCCAGCTCAAGTAAAAGAAAGACTGAGAGAAGGAGGGCTTAAAAGGCAATAGAAAAGGACTTCAAAAGACTTGAAAAGCAACTTCAGCAATTATCACACACAAGAAGCCTTGTGTCTGAAAGAAGCCAGGGGAAACTAGCTGGAGTACAGGGCACATAGAGAAGAGAAAAAAGACAGGTAAGATTTTTTACAGCTTTTAGCAGCTGCCACGCTCCATGAAGAGGGGGAACAGGTGGGAAAGAGTAGGACTTCCAAGGCACAGATCAGAGGTAACACTCAGAAAAACAATGTAAGGAGAACTCACCAAAGGCGAATAGCAAGCAGGCACATGCTGGAATGAGTTAAAAAATACAGAAATATAGCAAGGCTACTGAGAGTAAGCTTGGATGACTGTCACATGATAGGCTGCTAGTGCGAATCTCCTGCAATCTTCCGGGTTCCCAGCCTTGCAAATGGATTATTTCTGGTATTATTTATCACTGAAATTAGCGCTAAAGTTGCACTACATTCCACTAGAATTCAGGGTCGAGCTTGTATGTCGTGTGAAAGGTCAAATATAATGTGCAAATTACCAGGTAAGAAATCATCAGAAAAACAGAATAAAGTGCAATGTGAAAGCAACCTAAGGCTTTCTCCATAGCTTCTGCCCACTACACTTCCTGGTAAAATCCAGTAAGGCAAGTGGCAATCCCACCCCAAAATTTATCTCCCTATTCCAAAAAAGGAAGAGAAAACCATTCCCCCCATTTCTACAGGGGGAAAATATTTTCAGGAATGGGGGGGGGATTTTAACCCAGTTTTACAAATTCTTGCATAGATAGAAGTCAGTTCAAGGATTAAATGTTAGTGGCATAAACTATTGCTGTAATTCAATATATAACCTTATTTCCCATAGTTTTGGTTGGGAATGCCCACTGATACAAGAGTGTTTTGGGACAGGCTAGTGAGCAGTTGTGAGTTGTAGCATTGCCATAATCAGAGCTTGGAAAAGTTACTGTTTTGAACTACAACTCTCATCAGACCAATACAGTGGCCATGCTGGCTGGGGCTGATGGGAGTTGTAGTTCAAAAAAAGTAACTTTTCCAAGCTCTGGCCATAATGACTGGTGAAAGCCATATTTGACTTAGTTCTTATAAACCAGACTATAAATTAGGTACACAACATGCAAGTCCTTTAGATATATTACCAAAGCAAGACTAGCAGAAGCACAGAGGGGGATATACAACACTGCACCTATCTCATTAAAGATTCAAGGTTTCTTCGTTTATTAATCAAGAGCTCTATGATCCAATGCAATCTGATTGACACTTCCTGTTTCCATAGGAATGTAGCCGTTTGAGATGAGCCAATACCAGGCAAATAGGGCTTGCTCTATAGAGAAATGGAGTGAGTTCTCTTATCTAATTGTATTGCCATCCAAATTGTTTTTCAAGTGGAAATAGTAAATGATGTTTATGTATGACTCTGTTCTGTTCTTATAGCACAAACAGAACACATCCACAAATGGTGTGAAGCCAGATGTCTTCCCTGCACCCAGTTCAGGTTCATTATATTTCCTCTTTCTGTCCTGCTTTGTGGATTTAATGTCTTTTAGTTTTCATTCCTTTATATAGACATGACTGAGCCAGCAAAAGAGGCCAGAATAATCACATGGGGGGGGGAATCCTTACTTTCTGCATGAAACATCAAAGCTTGCAGGCTTCAAAGAATTCCTCACTGACTGTAGACCTATCTCCGGAGGTGCCATCCTTAAAAAAGTAATTTCTGTCTAAATGAACACATCACCGTTATGATGCAGTTTCATCTGAATTTAATTTGAGTATTATCCCTCCATTGTAAAGACACTGATTTTAATAACTGAAAATTCCACAAAGGATACTGATTGTTAATTATGCCTTAGTATTCATCTGTATATTCCTATTAGAGATACAGGGGTTATAACATCATGAATATACTTTTCATGCCATCCAAATGGCTGGTGGCATGTTCCTCATTGCAAATGAACATTCATCTCCCCAAGTAATTTATATAGAGCATGACTGTGGCCTTGGGCAATTTCTGTTCAATATTTTAAATTAGATGCATACCCTGCAAGCACAACATAGCCAACAACGACAAACTTTAGGGAGGATTTCAATACAACAAATATGATAGGGGAGGTCTACATCAAACATCTTTGTTGTTTCAAGAATCATAGTTTATTAATTTATGCCCTTCGAAGCGGGAGATAATTATTTTCATTTGTCCTAACTTTAACCCCAAATTCTCTGCAATTGGAATCTGAATATGTTATTAACTAACACACCTCTGCATTCCTGTTGCTGTTGGTAAACATCCTACATGATCTTCCATAAGCTAGATGATGTTAAACATATTTGAAGACTCTTGAAAAACCTGCACGTGCATTGTGAACATAGGAACAATGATTCTTGTGTTGCAGTAGAAATCTATTCTGCTGCAGTTAAAGGAACAGAAACTGAACAGGTGCAGGAAATAAAATTATTAGAATGATTAATGCATAAATACCAATTTCAATGCATATGCTGTTTATCGGGGACAATAAACAATAAATGAGGCAGCAGGCTAGTTTACGGAGTACATGACTAACCATGTGAACACACCGCTTTGATCTCCAACAGAGGGGAATGGCTTGGGGACTCATAAGGAATGGCTGGACAGTTGCCTTTGCTGCCCCCAGCATCTGCCACCTGAGGCCTCACTTTATCTAATGATAGAGCCAGTTCTGCCCACTCTAAATGGGAACCTTATACAATCTTTTTCCAACATGACATCCAGTAAGTTTGTGAGGAGCTCTAATTGCAATTTTCAATAGTTTTTCTTTTTAAGAAAAAATGGGGAGAACTCTGCTTTCCCTTGCCGTTTATTTTCTTTAACAAAGGTTGTCTGAGACTAACTTAAGTGTCAGATTATTAAATCCTGAGTTAACATCTTGCAGCTTAATAAAATTATGGAACAATTTTTGAATGTTAGACTCAATTTTTCCTCAAGTGCTACAATATTTTTAGTATCACGGACATCTGTTATTTATTTATTTATCTATTAGATTGTTATCCCACCCTTACTCCCAGTAGGAGCCAATGGTGGTTCTGTTGCCAGTTCTATTTCTGAAATGATTTTTAGTGGTCCAATTGCAGTGAGGTAAATTTGAACTTAAACCCACAAAATGGGATGCCCACTGATTAAAGACTTTGGAAATTTATTTTCTGTCTTGTTTAACTGATAAAGAACACCTGGTAGCACATAAAAGCTAAGATCCAAACTAGATGTAGATGTGGAATTAAACATATGCTTTGCCAAACAAAATCACAAAAAAAACCCTGCAAATAGCAAATGGTGTTAATGGGGGATTCCCTGCCAAAGCCAACAGCAGCTTTAAAGAAGTGATTTTGATGAGGACCTGTACTGCCATATGGAAGGTTAACAGGTTAAGTTGATGGTAAGTGCAAGGTTGATTATGGGTGCGCATACAGAGACCTGCTCCATGCTCTTGGGCAAGCCATTATATGTGAGGCTTGCCCTAGAATTAGTACTGCAAATATGTCTTTAAAGACCAGTACTAATTACAATCCTTTAATGGTGGCTAAATTATGAAGCAGCAGGCAGCTCATGGTGTGAGAACAACAGGAAAGAATATATAAACAACAGGTAGTCATGGGCTGTTTAGTCTAGACCTGGGCCTTAGAAAAGCTGCACGTAAACAACCTAAAGGCTTGCTGTATGTGGCAGTTCAATCTCTGGCCACTGAAAAGCACCGACAAAGAGATGACTCAATCATTGGTCATTCTTTGAGTATAAAACTCTGTGCAGCACCTAGGGCCACAAAGACATCAGAGCATGGCTCAGAAGGCCTAGAGGGCACAATCGAGGTGACCCAGAGGAGATTGACACTGCTGCTACTAGATGTCCAGATGGCGATCAAGGGCTATAAATATTTGCTGTTTCCTAACCTTGATTTTTAATAAATATTTCATTAAGCTTTATCAAGCTGATGTTTTAAATTGCCTTACAAGCATCAGATGTGAACCTTGGCCCAGGCTTAGCTATAATGTGGGCCAACAGCAGAGCTTGGAAGATTACTTTTAAAAAGTAATCAGTTACAGTTACAGTTACATGGCCCAAAAAAGTAGTAATTACCGTTACAATTACAATTGCTCTGAAAGTAACTGATTACTTTACTTTTTCTCAGAAGTAATCACTACAGTTACATTTCAGTTACTTTTTTTAAAAAAGTCTACAAGGTGCTGGCCTTGGCTGCTGCACATCTAAATAGCCTAAAACAACATTAAAAATAAACACACACACATACAGACGGAGTAGAATAATTCTTTTTATAGGAATGGTGGTCTCTCCACTGGTAAGGGAGGGAGGCAGAGGCCACTACTCAGATCTTTGCATGTAAAATCAAGTGCACCCCCCCCACTCAGCCAGCAAGCATAATATCTCTCACTTAACCACCTCCTGGACCCTGCCCTGCCACCAACTAAGGGACACTCACCCAAGCAAACATTTTCCCCTGAGATGCAAAAAAGTTAAAATACTGCAAATGCAGCACAGTAACCAGAGAGGGTGGTGGAGGCCACTTTATGTGCCAAGTGCAAACACACACACAGACATGTTGTCATCTTTCACCTCCACAATTCTTTATCTCCATTCTGCTTCTGCCTCCTTCTCCTCCTTTATCCGTGTTCTTGACCTCTGGCTCCTTTTCCCCTCCACTCCATTTTTTAAAACAATTGTTTTCTCCACTCCACCCTGTCTCACTCTCCACTTCCTCCCTTCTTGCCTCCTACCCACCCACAGATCATGACGATAATGAAAGTTGAAGAGGAAAGCACAAAAGCAGGACTACAGCTGAACATAAAAAAGACTAAAATAATGACAACAAAAGATTTATGTAACTTTCACTTCCGGGAAGGGTGACTTAGCCTGTGCCTGCTTTTGAGACGGGCTCCTGCCTCAAAAGAAGCTTATTCAGATATATCAGTCAGTTTTTTCTTTTTTTTTTGACTGATTAAACTTCTCCCGGGTAGGGAGAAACGAAGAGATTAACCTCAAAGCCTATTTTTGTTGGGACGACCAGATCTCATTAATTTATGGGACGAGGTCAAGCCGACGAAGGTGGGACGGATTTTTAACAGCAAGCTCTATCTGATAAAGCGAACGTTCACCTTATCTTCTAAGAGAGAACGCACTAACAGGCAAGCACCCTTCTTTCTATATTTTTCTTTTACTTGACTTAAATTGTTGCTGTTTAAAAGAGATTTGCCAGATTGATCAGTTTTTGACATCTCACTGGGGAGCCATAACTTCTCTCTGCTACGCACTAATTAATAGCTTATCTCTGTTTTTGTTGCAAAAAGCTGTCCTGGATTTGCATTCTAAAGATATACACAGAAGAGGGATTTCTATTCCAGATTTTTATTTTGAAAAATATTATACTGTTTTGAGACTACTCTCTTTTTGGTCTATTTTATTTTGACGAATCTGTTTCTTGACGATTGCCATTAATTGTTTCGATCCTGGGAACTGCATTTTGTTTACTTAACTATTGGAGAGATAAGGCTGTCTGCTCTGTTTATACTGTGATGTCACCAAGTTTGGAGTATTAACCCAATTGTTGCTGAAATAAGAAGTGGTTTTCCTATATTTTTCTTTTAAAATGGCAATTAAGAAAGTGGCTGAAAATCTGGAAATAACTATGTTTCAGAAAATAATGGATGAGATTGAGATAATGAAAATTGAATTGAGTAAAATGAAGCAGGAGATTAAAGATATAAGGGTCCCTGTGAGAGAGGTGACCCTGGAAGGGGTCCCTGTGAGAGAGGAGACCCCGGAGATTGGAACAGGGGTCCCTGTGAGAGAGGCGACCCTGGAGACTGGAATAGGGGTCCCTGTGAGAGAGGAGATCCCGGAGATTGGAACCAACGTGGAACAGGAACAAGATTTGGAGTCTATGGACTTTAGAAATAAAATCTATTGTTTGGAACTCAATGTTATCTCTGAAGAAATGAATGAAGATTCTAGAGATAAAGTTATCAATGGCATGGATAATCTTCTGGACTGGAATGATGTGATGGAGCCCAATATAGAGAAAATTTATGGAATTATCTGCAGCCATGTGACAATGGAAAAACTTTTAAGAGATGACCCAGTGTATTTTGAAAAAAAGAACAGAGATATGATTTTACAGCAGTATTTCAGCAACCTATTCAGAATGGATGGCAAGAAAATATTTGGGATAGAGGTAATCCCCATCAGACTCTTACTATATGACTATGGCTTTGACAGCAAGATTATTATGGAATACTGATAATGGAAGATTGGATATTGAAATTACTGGACTTAACAAGATTACTGAAGATGGAAGATGGAAAATGGAACTAATAGAGATAATAGAACAATGGCTACTGAAATTATTGAACCTAACAGATTCTGATGTGATGGATTAATTGAAATGTTTATTTTGACTATGGTTATGACAATAAGATTATCATAATTAGTAATGAGATGGATTAATCGATATGCTTATCTGGAAAAAAAAATTGATAGATATATTTCTTAAAGAATTGAAACCTCTCTTTGACTTTTTGTGGAAAGAATAAAGTAATGTTTATGAGATTTGATGATTAAGTAAGATAACTACTGGAGGAAAGTGATTTTATAATATGACTTAAGAGACAGGATTGTTATATATTATAGACTTATAACTGATTTGATCTTTGACAAATGGGAAGTCAATATTTTACTCTTTATTTTTTATTTTTGTTTTTTTTTTCTTTTTTTCTTTTTGTTTAACTATTTTTGATTTTGTTTTTTGTCTTTGAATGTTTTATGATTTTGTCTTGTATGTTTTATGAAAATCTGAATAAAAATTATTGAAAAAAAAAAAAAGATTTATGTAACTTTAAAGTTGACAATGAGGACATTGAACTTGTCAAGGATTATCAATACCTTGGCACAGTCATTAACCAAAATGGAGACAATAGTCAAGAAATTAGAAGAAGGCTAGGACTGGAGAGGGCAGCTATGAGAGAACTAGAAAAGGTCCTCAAATGCAAAGATGTATCACTGAACACTAAAGTCAGGATCATTCAGACCATGGTATTCCCGATCTCTATGTATCATACTTTGGACACATCATGAGATGACATGATTCACTAGAAAAGACAATAATGCTGGGAAAAACAGAAGAGAGTAGAAAAAGAGGAAGGCCAAACAAGAGATGGATTGATTCCAAAGGAAGCCACAGACCTGACTATAGCACTCAAAGCCAATTATACAGGCCACTAGAAAATAAAGATGTAGGGATGGCTTAAAAATGTAATATTTGTTTCCTGTTATTCTGGCACCAAATTGTTTGGTTAGTAAAAAGTATTTTTTTTATAATGCTACATCTCAACATGCACTTTACATATGAATGCTTTACTATTTCCAGAATAATAAGTCCCTAGGAATTCTTATAATATATTTTCCTTAATATCATATTCTTCAGCTTGGAAACTAATCAGAGCAGACATCATAGCTGTTACCTGCCTATTCCCAAAATATCTGAACAAATATTTAAGGGACTTTTGGCGTGATGAAACTAAAGGTCAGGGTCATAGCAAAGGGCAGCTGTTAGAGGGAGAGACTTGAAATTGTCTAAGTCATGTCTTCTCCCATCTATTTTTTATAACCTCCCAATAAACAGACCTCTCTGATTTCAAACACATTTCTGAAATTCAGCAAAGCCATCAGTCCTCTAAAAAGGCAGCATTTTTCTTGGCTCATGCAGCAGCTACTCAGCCTTTTCTCTTCAAATGCAGATTGTATGTGTGTGCGTGCATGCATGTGTGTGTGTTGATAATACACAAATATCTCAGTAAATTTTACTCAGCATTAATTTCTTGCACCAATATTTCCCTTCTTCCAGCCAAGAAACCTCATAGTTTATTAGTTTTGGTGGAATGTATAAGAGTGAATATAAGCAAATGGACTATAATTGAGTTTTGGTCTTTGAACTCTAAAATTCCATCACAAAAACTGATGAGTGATTACTTTTATCCACTGATCAAAACCTTTTAATGGTTATTTCTGCTAGTGGCAGGGCATTTATCTCTACTTAAAAAGCTAAAGCTGCTAATATTCTTTGAAAACTATACTATGGGCTGTACTCAATGTAGCACTATCACAAGCATTTTGTCAGCACAAGGACTTTTACTTGCACAACAGAACGTTTACTCCTTCTCTCCCATGCACTCCCTAAATTTGTTCTGAGATTTCCCCCACCCTCCAGAGCAGATCTGGGGTTGTTATGAAGCACATGTGGGGGAGAGGAGGGGGAAATCCCCTTGCACTAGTTGGAGTTGTTCTGCTGGCCCAAGGATTTTGTTGAATACCACCCTATAGGCAGGCAACTCATGGACTGTGTGCACGAGGGGGACTCCCACCAATTCCTGCACCCAGAAGCTGCCTCCCGGCCTCATCAGCTTACTCCTAGAAGGGGAGCCTGTGCCCGTTTCCTAAGCCACTTATCTTGATCAGCCCCCAACTCAAAGCTGGCCTTTTGCACCTCTCTCGCCCCAGAAATAATCCCATCAGCTGCGTGTTTCTTGCAGGAGAGACCAAAACGCAGAGTCTCGCCTCCCCCTTTCCTGTTAGCCGCGCCGCCCAGGAATGAGCCTGGGGAGACCTCCAGGAGAGGCGATCTTACATTTTCGTCAGTTTCACTTTGCAATTGACAAGAACGTGCGTTTTGTTCAAGATTCAACTACTGAGATCTATCGAGGTGGTGCTTGCCTGAAAATGTTCCCTTAAAAAGGTTGAGTGTATGAAGCAGCAGCGGGGGGGGGCACCGACAAGCAGGAGGGGAGAGGAGGCGGCAGGCGGGAAGGAAGGTGGCAGAACGAGCAGTGGGGGCACACAAGCACACACACCATCATCACTAACCTCAGCTCTTCACCTCCATTCTGCTTCTGCTTTCTGTTTCTGCCTTGCCCTAAGAGCGGTCTGGCTCTCCACTTCCTCCCTTGTGCCTCCTAACACAGAGCATGAGGGAAGAGCAACAGTGCGCAGAAGCCTAGTGTGAGGCACATGTCTTTTGCTCACCAATCACAGGAGCAGACTTCCTGTCCCCCCCCAGTAACATCCAAATGTAACGCGGGAAAGTTATAGTTACAGTTGAAAAGTAATAAAATTACCACTCGTTCTGTTACAAGTAAAATGTAACTAAGTTACCCACTCGTTACGCAAAAAAGTAACTAATTAAAAGTAACTCGTTAGCTCTGGCCAACAGGACCTCAGCAGTGAAGGAAAATGTTAAATCTTCCCTCCCTGCTGTCTTCAAGCCTCCACCCCAACAGCTCTCACCCCAACAGTTCCTATTTTCACTTTTAAAAGGCACACCGTAAATGCAAAGATACATTTAATGTCGTCTCTACTTTGGCCCTAAATGCGCTTTGGACTGAAGAGCGAAAGAAATAAAATATTATTATAGTACAAACTGAGTGTATCTTGGATACATTTTGATGAAGACAACTTTATTAAACAATATATAGAAATAATTCATTGTTAAATAAATTTGTCTTTATGTGAATGCTTGAATCAAGAGAGGTATATACTGTAAGTGACTTAGAACATTACTCCAGATTAATAGCTCAAATTATGATCAAATTAATTAAACTTACATTGTTAAAGAATCATTGATCAGGTTTCAGAAACATAAATAAGGAATTTTAAGATCCTTTTCTCATTGCTTCAGTTGTATGAAGTCTCAACACACTTGTGAAGTTCAAGAGAGCATGGATGAGAGGAACTCTGTGTAAATAGAGAATCTTCCATTTCCTACCATGCACAGAGCAACTGAGCCTAGGGATGTCAGATAAACATTTTAAAAGTTAAAGTAATTTTTTTTAAAAAAATCTTAAGGTGCTAAAGTTACATGGAGTTGTACAATTGTACAGTCAGAAGAAGCATATTAAAAAAAGTCAGGCCACAATGGTGGTAAATGCAAGTAAAACAACAGCCTTATTATTACTATTGATGGATGAACTGACCCCCTTACACTTCATAAATAACGAATCCAACATAAGTTTAGACAAAAGGTTTCCTGCATTATGAAATTTCAAAATATCTATGAAATTCACATCCCCCAAGTCTATCATGAGAATGTGGTACACATAATATGCCTTTTTTTTTTACCCTGGGCATCACAACTTATCTAATTGTCTCTATCACATGTCCAGCAGCTGTGGACACAGAGCAAACATAATGAACAGAAGCAACAAATACAGTGCCTGTTAATTGCAGGACTCATGGGCACTCCCTTTCCCCCAACCCATCTGAACCATAGCTATCTATCCCATCCATGGCCCACACTCGCTTGTTGGACTCAAGAGAAAGTACATGCAAATAAAAAACAGTTTACAGTACATTTCAGAAATCATTTCCATAAGCTTAAGAGTACATCACCACATGCGGAGGGAAAACAAAACAAAGGTTGGATGCTACCACACATGCAATGCCACTCAGTCCCGTGGCTCACTCGCAAAATCAGCAACTGGTTGAACGCATGAAATTCAGCAAGTTGAATACCTGGAAAAAGACATTTCGTTTCCCATATCTCTCCCACTGCCATGCAGCCACCAAGCCAAAACACTTAATTACCAATAAGAGAACTTTTAAAGTCTGATACTTGAGAGAAATGTTGGCTACAAGTCAACTAAGTGGAGAAGAAATGAATGTGGGAAGAATGTCGTTCCTATTAAAAGGGGACGAATTTGCCGCCGCCATTATTATAGGGAGGACTCGTGAGGGTTTGAATTATGTACGTTTGAAGCCACGTGAGATCGCTTACCCAATAGGGAAGGGCATTTGAGCACCTTATATAAGGCGGCTCCTTTCCTTCCCGCGCTTGCCTTTTTCGCCTCGCGGCACATGCGGTTGGATCTACCTTCCTGCGGCTCCGTTGGCGTATCGCTGTTACAGTTTGCTCTATTCTAAGTTTTTTATTGATTGGTTACCTTCCCTGTATTGTTTTAGTCTTATCATTCCCTTGTTGTGTTCCCCGCCAATCAGCTGGGCGGCAGGCGTTCTCCCCCACCCCGGGCGGCTTTTTAGCCGGCGCTTTATTCCCGTTTGTTTTTATCTTGAATATAAGCCTTGTTTTATTCACTTGCCTTTTGAGTTTGGTGTTTGGATTTTTAATCAGTGGTGTATATGTTCCCGTGTTAGTGGTGAATTTGTTTATTCTACCTGCCCCAGCGTTCGTTTGTTCAATCCCCCACCCCCATCCCCCACCCCACCCCTAAACAGTTTATATGTTCATATGTAGTAGTTTTTCTTACTATATTGATTGTTCTGTATTGGATTGGTTTTGAATATATTTATCAGCTTGTTGCACTCAATTTTAATTGTTTGAATCCTGACCCACTTCCACCTTACCTTTTTCCTTATCCCCCCCCACAACTGTTTATAAATTAATAGTATTAATTTAATAATTAATTTAAAAATAATAATTCATAAATTAAAATATACATAAATCAAATACAATAAATTGAATATTTTTAATTTGGTTTAATTCTATCTGGCATTTTGAGTGTGTCAGTTACTGCAAATTTATTGCTTCAGAAAATTGGTGGTGTTTTCATATTTATTGATTGTGTAATTATTTTTCTGGTTTTCACCATGCCGCCCAGGAAGGTGCAACAGAAGAAAGGGGTTAAGGTTGTGAAGCAGGCTGAAAAACGCCATCCACCACTGCAGATTCAATCTTCTGATGACGAGGAGGATTTGGGGACCATCCGTGCCTTGGTGGCTAGAATCGAGGCACTGGAAAAAGAACGCAGGCAGCCTATGGATGGCGAAGCGGGTCCCAGTTCCAGACCTGTAGGTAAAAAATCTGCTAGGTTGGCTTCCAAGATGACTAAATCTCGTATTCTTGCTGATTTAGTTTCTAGGGTTGGTGTGCTGGAAGCTGTTACGCCCATTGAAGAGCCTACAGGGCATACGCCTCAGGTTGGTCTGCCTGCAGTGCTTCCCACGGCTCTTGATTCACCTGCAACTGAGCGCCAGCAAGTTCAGCCTCCGTTTCATTCAGCCTTTACCACGTTCACTCCTGGGGCTCCTGGGTTCACCACGCCGCAGGTCGTAGCTTCTCCTGCAGCTCATACAGGTGAGCAACAACTACACCCACATACTATACATGGACCTGCTTCTAGTGCCTTTCATAGTGATCCTGGGTGCCCAGTGGTGTTCATGGGGGGGTGTTGGTGCCTCAGCACCCACAGCTCCCTTGGCCTGCTGCTGCAGTGTCCCCTTGGCAGCCGACTTCTGATTCCTCTTCTCTAGCGCCTGGTCATTTGCCCCTACCTCAAGGTATTTACCCACAGGGAGATACCTCGCTTCCTCTTGGGGACCATTTATTGTTAGGTACCAATGAGAAAATTTGGCGAGGAGAGTACATAGACCTGTTTTCTCTCTTGTTTCGAGAAAACAAAACAAAACCTAAGGAAGGGCACAAGGGCAAGGAGCGTGAGGTTGCTATTAAACGGAAAGTGGGTCGGGTGTGGCCTAATTGGTTGAACGCCTATACCATTTATATGGGCGTAATGACTCAGGCTTACCCATCTCGGGCTTTGTCCATGATAAAATATCAGGACATTGTTCACCGTGCCTTCCGCGAATTCTCAGGTACAGCTTGGCTCCAGTACGATGAGAATTTCAGACAGAGGGCGGCATTGGATCCCACCCTTCGTTGGGATATCAAGCACCCTGGTCTTTGGCTGCGATCCATGACCCCAGCCAGGCCCACTCTGGGCGATAGGGCTGATAGCGGGCATTTGCTAGCACGAGAGCAGATTTCCGCCTCTGGTTCTAGCCAAGGCGGGCACTGGGTTCAATCCCAGCAAGTCTGCTGGACATTCAATAGTACTGGCAGATGCCTTAGATGCCCCTGTAGGTTTAGACACGCCTGTGCACTGTGTGGTGGCACCCACCCCAGTTCCTCCTGTCAGCGTGCACGCACGGCTCGCCAGGGCACAGGGGAGCGCCAACAGCAAAAACGGGGTTCTGGCAACAGCGGCAGTACGTCGCAAAGCCAGTAGCCCGATCAAGCTGGCTCCTTTGGCTGAGCTGTTAGCATGTTACCCCAATAGGCAGGCTGCTAGTTTCATACTTCAGGGTTTTACGTTTGGTTTTCGTATCCCTTTTCACGGTCCTAGGATCACTACTTCAGTTAATCAGCCCCCTATTCGTAACTTGGCGCATGTAGTGTTAGCTAAGCTTCATAAGGAGATCATTGCCGACCGTATATCAGGTCCCTTTCCATGTCCTCCTGTGGAAAATTTGCGGATTTCTCCATTAGGTATTGTGCCTAAGAAACAAGTTGGTGAATACCGACTTATTCATAATTTATCGTATCCGAAAGGTGCATCTGTTAATGATGGCATTTCGCCCTTACATGCATCAGTTAAGTATACTTCTTTTGATGAGGCAGTGAGAGTAGTTAGGAGAGCTGGCAGGGGCGCCTTAATGGCAAAGTGTGATATAAAATCCGCTTTTCGCCTCCTGCCTGTGCATCCGGATGATGTAGATTTACTGGGTTTTAAATTTCAGGGTCAATTTTACGTAGATAGGGCCATGCCTATGGGTTGTTCTGTTTCTTGTGCTGCTTTTGAAGCATTCAGCACGTTTCTTGAATGGGCACTGCGCAGGAGAGCCTCCTCCTCCTTCTCTGCTCATTATCTAGATGATTTTTTATTTGTTGGGCCAGCTGAGTCTTCTCACTGCCTTCATTTGATGCAATCCTTTACCGCTTTAACTGACGAATTGGGTGTCCCGCTAGCTCCTGAAAAGTCTGAGGGCCCTGCTACTTCTCTAGTTTTCTTAGGGATCCAGTTGGATACGGTAGCACAGTCTTCCCGTTTGCCACTGGATAAGTTGGTTGTACTGCGACAACTGCTTAACAACATTATTGGACTTAAAAAACTATCACTGGCTCGGCTGCAGGAGCTCGTGGGTCATTTAGTTTTTGCTTCTAAAGTCATTTCCCCCGGTCGTGCATTCCTTAGGCGTTTATGTGACGCCATGAAGGGAGTTCGCTCTCGCTTTCATTTCGTTAGGATTACAGCAGGTATGAGAGCGGATTTGCACATGTGGCATGAATTCCTGCAGGAGTTCAATGGCCTGTCCTTCTGGCGGGACGAATTACTGCTGGAAGCGGAATTGCAGGTGCATTCTGATGCTGCCAGCAGCATCGGTTTCGGAGTAATATTTAGATCCCAGTGGTGTGCTGAGAAATGGCCTTCCAGTTGGCGTGCTAACGGAATTATTTTCAATTTGACATTCTTGGAATTTTTTCCAGTAGTTGTTGCGGTGCATCTCTGGCCATTGGCATTTCAGAATCGAACTGTGCGCTTCTGGTGCGATAATTGGTCCACAGTTTGCGTGATTAATGCCCAAACTTCTAGGTCTCCTCGTGTTATGCGCTTGGTGCGGGCTTTTGTCTTGCAATGTCTGCGATTTAATATTTTATTTCTAGCCAAGCATGTTCCAGGTTTACATAACTCCGTTGCTGATGCCCTTTCCCGCTTTCAGATGGCGCATTTTCGGCAACTTGCACCTGGAGCGGTACTGGATCCTATACCAATCCCACCTTTCCTGTGGAACCTTGGCAACTAGAAGTTGGGGTTGCAATTGCCACTGCGCTTGCTCCCAGTACTCGACATGCGTATGAGCGTTCATTCGCTAAGTTCCAGACTTTTCGCATCAGCAAGGAGTTGCCTTTGGCGTGGCCTATACCTGTGGATCATCTATTGCAGTTTATGATATTTCTAAAAGGGCAAAATAATGCTGTTTCCACTATTGCCGGCCACCTCTCGGCGCTTGCCTTTATATCTAAGGCTCAGGGGCTGCCGGATCATTCTGTAGATTTTAGGGTCAGAAAGGTCCTTGAGGGTTGGTCGCGTTCCGCTCCCAGGCCCGCTGACCGGAGGAGGCCAATCACGCCCGATGTACTCCTCCAGATCCTGGCATTGTTTCATTCATTATGCTCATCTGTGTATGAGTCGCACCTGTTCGCCGCAGTAACTCTGACGATGTTTTACGGTGCTTTTCGCCCTAGCGAAGTATTGGCCCCCTCCAAGCGCGATGTGACCTATAGAGCCTTATGCTTTGGCGATTGCACATTAGGTGCAGATATGGTGAGGTTTTCCCTGCGTGTCTCTAAGACCGATCAAAAAGGCCGTGGCTGTCTTGTGTTTTTACGCAGCTGCCAGGTCTCAGAATTATGCCCTGTGTCTGCAATACGTCAATTTCTGTCTCTTCGGCTAGCAGGCCAGCGTTATCTTTTCATACATGCTGATGGTTCTGCCCTGACTCAATTTCAATTTTGGGCCGTTGTTCGGCGGGCCTTGTTGGCCAGTGGTCGCAAAGCTGGAGTCTATGGGCTGCATTCCTTCCGGATTGGCGCGGCGACGGCCGCAGCCCTCGTGGGCATATGCGTCAGTGATATACAGGCGATTGGATGATGGCGTTCCGATGCATTTAAATCCTATGTCAGATTTTAGTAATAGGAATTTTGTTTTTGTTTCCTTAGGTTTGCTAAGCCTTCCTATTCCTGTGAGGATCGTCTTGTGTGGCCACTCAATTTTGTTCTGGGCTCATCGGCGGGCATCTTCGTCTGCTCCCGGAACTCAGCTGCAGCTTTCTGCCACAGCTACGGTCCATTGGGTAGCCCGTAGGGGCATGCTATGGGATGCGTTTTTACCTTCTGTGTGTCAGATTATGTCGGTGGCCGATAGGCCACATATCTTGTTGGTTCATTTGGGGGAAAATGATTTGGTGCAGCATCCAGGATTGGACTTGCTGCTCAAGCTTACGCGCGATCTCAAGTGGCTTATTAGCTCGTACCCCCAACTTATAATTGTTTGGTCAGACATGCTAGTCAGAAGGGTGTGGAGGGGTGCTGTTCATCCCAATCGGATCGATAGGTCTAGGAAATGGGTTAACAGGAAAATCAGGGCATTAGTTCTGTCGCTTGGTGGGGCATTCATTCCCCATAATAGGATTAAGTTCCATGCCCCATATTTGTTCCGGGGTGATGGGGTTCATCTTTCGGAGCAGGGGTGTGATTTGTTTTTGGAGGATCTTATGAAGGGTTTACGGGATTTGTTATCTTCATTGGGTTGAGGGGAACAAGCTTAAGCTGATCCCCTCTTGTGGCATAGAATTCGGGCAGGTGAGGTATATGGGGATTATATTTAGGCGGTTAAGGCATCCTGAGAAAGGGGCACTCCCCAGGGAACCATCAGGGCTTCATGCATGGTGGCGATCTGGATGGTGTCCTTGTGGGACTGGCTTGCGCATCATGGTGAACGCCTGTACGGTGGGGCCATGGTGTGGAGGTTGGAACCATGCACCTGGCTCCAAAAGCAAGGAGGGGGGATTTCACTCGCATCCTTGACTGTGGAGTTATGCAATGAGGTAAATAGATGCCTTAAGAAGGTGGGCGTGTAGTCCCACGTAGTTAGGTTTAGCCTCACCTGCCTGAAGTACTTATATTTGAATTTGACTGTCTGGTTTTGGATTTAGCATGTTATATTTAATAAATATAACATTATTCCAATCTTGTGTCACGAGTCTTCCTTGTGGGGTGGCAATACAAGTGGGAAGAAAAGTTGAACAAGTGGCGGATGCAAATAAGCTTGACTTCCAATGTGATTGGTTTTTATATGATTCAGACTTTTACATTGATTGGTTCCTGTGGCAAAGAATTACTAAAGTATAAAAACCAGACTATTTCACAGCATGAGTACTGCCATCAGGGCTTTTTAATTTTCTTCAGTAACCAAAAAGTTACAGTAACCAACATCTAAGTATTTGGCTATTTAGCCACCACAACTACACACACACACACACACACACACACAGTGCAGGTACAGAAATATATATAAATTAATTCATAATTTATTGAAGTTCATTGGATCAAAGTCGAGGCTTGCTATACTTCCAAGAATTATGAAACAACTAGATTTGAGTTATGGGCCGACTAATTATGAGTTTCAGTGACATCACTAATCTTCTCCTTTTCTACTCATTGATTAAACAAATGGAAGGGGAGCAGGATCAAGCAGGCTGGACCAGTCGCCAGTCTTTGCACATTGGGCTAAAGGTGAGAATGGGCAATATATTCAACTGGGATCCCATTGTCACCTCAGCCAGTGCACTTAGGTCAGAGGTAGTGTCCAGCAAGTGCAATCATCCTCGACAAATTCAGTCAATGCATGGAAAAGGAAAGAATAGGACTAACAACACAGTAGGGTCTATTATCCAGAGTTATATTTTTGGAATTCCAAACAGTACTAAGTAGTGCCCCCCAAACCCCATATCAGAGGTAAAGGAACAGAAAGCAGTACATAACCTAACATTTTGGGGTGCAAAGGTGGGAGAACAGAAGGTGTGCAAGACTCTGCTGAAAACTCTGTATTATGGTTTAGCAGTATGACAAATGGTTCAGTGGAAGCCTTTAGACAGTGACATCCATGAAAATATAGTTGCTATAGCAACTACCACATCAAGCATTTCTTGATATGGCACACATTCACTTTCCTGGTGAAACACACATTAGTCTTAATAGTCAAGCAATATTTCACATGGCAACAAAAAGGGATAACACCTTCTTCCCTGAAATGTGCAATAAGTACAGTAATAACTTGCTAATATGACATTACTTAATATGGCATTTTATGCGCCTGAAAATTGCATTGTTTATATTGCCTTTTCCACACCTTAAGTGAATATGTGTGCTTGTAAATGAAACCACATCCTGCCAAATGGACCTGGCATTTTCTGATTACCCTATTGATTTGAATGGAAAGGCCATTTTTTAAAAATGTCACCAGAGGAGAAGGTAGGCAGATTCAACAACCAATGGGATTAAGGGTTTCACATTTTCTGCTAGTTAGGATACATGGAATGGTAGGATGTGACAGAGGGCTGCTTAATTGGGACATGAAAGCAAAGGTTTGTCTAGAGGCAGCAAATGCAATGTTTATGTTCCTCACACTTTTCTCACTTCAACGCTAAAGCGTGCTCAAGCATGGAATCAATGCTAAGAGATAACTAACACATTTCAGATAGTAAAGATAGTTTATAGATGCTCAAAGAAGCCTAAATATACCCCCAGTTAGACTTCACAGCTAGATGCAATTAGCGATTCTTCTATTGGCTATTAAAATTTAAATGTTTATTGTAGAATCCCCAGAGAGAATCAGTGGTCCACTTCTGGTTCACCTTCTGTCCCAGAACCCAGGCAGGAAAAGACAGGAGAGCAAGTAAGGCTCAGTGCTGATGGACACAGATTCTGTGGACACAGAATGATCAATGCCAGCTCCCAACCACATTACTTTTAATGGTAGTTAGACAAGAACTATGGTTGTACACATACTGTTTCTCTTGTTTTATTCATATGCTTTTACCGATTCTGATAACCTTTCTTTTGCTAGAACACCTTGCCTGCAAATTTGCTTACCTCTAACATCGACACCTCAGTAAGCGCCTTGATATCATTTTCATAAATGTAATGATATAAATCTTATTCTTGTTGTTATGTGCCTTCAAGTCGATTACAACTTAGGGCAACCCTATGGATCAGCGACCTCCAATAGCATCTGTCATGAACCACCCTGTTCAGATCTTGTACGTTCAGGTCTGTGGCTTCCTTTATGGAATCAATCCATCTCTTGTTTGGCCTTCCTCTTTTTTGACTCCCTTCTGTTTTTCCCAGTGAATCATGTCTTTTCATTTATGTGTCCAAAGTATGATAACCTCAGTTTCATCATTTTAGCTTCTAGTGATCGTTCTGGTTTAATTTGTTCTGACACCCAATTATTTGTCTTTTTCAAAGTCCATGGTATGTGCAAAGCTCTCCTCCAACACCACTTTTCAAAGGAGTTGATTTTTTTCTTATCTGCTTTTTTCACTGTCCAACTTTCACATCCATACATAGAGATCGGGAATACCATGGTCTGAATGATCCTGACTTTAGTGTTCAGTGATACATCTTTGGATTTGAGGACCTTTTCTAGTTCACTCATAGCTGCCCTCCCCAGTCCTAGCCTTCTTCTGATTTCTTGACTATTGTCTCCATTTTGGTTAATGACTGTGCCAAGGTATTGATAATCCTTGACAAGTTCAATGTCCTCATTGTCAACTGTAAAGTTACATAGATCTTCTGTTGTCATTATTTTAGTCTTCTTGACGTTCAGCTGTAGTCCTGCTTTTGTGCTTTCCTCTTTAATTTTCATCAGCATTCTTTTCAAATCATTACTGGTTTCTGATAGTAGTATGGTATCATCTGTGTATTAAATTATAGATATTTCTCCCTCCAATTTTCACACCTCCATTCATCTTGGTCCAATCCCGGTTTCCGATGATATGTTCTGCATACAGATGAAACAAATAGGGTGATAAAATACAGTCCTGTCTCACACCATTTCCGATGGGGAACCAATTGGTTTCTACTTATTCTGTTCTTACAGTAGCCCCTTGTCCAGAGTATAGGTTGCGCATGAGGACAATCAGATGCTGTGGCACCCCCATTTCTTTTAAAGCATTCCATAGTTTTGCATGATCTACACAATCAAAGGCTTTGCTGTAATCTATAACACACAGGGTGGTTTCCTTCTGAAATTCCTTGGTCCATTCCATTATCCAATGTATGTTTGGGATATGATCTCTGGTGCCTCTTCCCTTTCTAAATCCAGCTTGGACACCTGGCATTTCTTGCTCCATATATGGTAAGAGCCTTTGTTGTAGAATCGTGAGCATTACTTAACTTGCATGGGATATTAAAGCAATAGTTTGATAATTACTGCATTCTCTGGGATCCCCTTTCTTTGGAATTGGGATATATATTGAATGCTTTCAGTCTGTGGGCCATTGTTTAGTTTTACATATTTCTTGACAATTTTTCGTCAAAATTTGGACAGATTCAGTCTCAGTAGCTTGTAGCAACTCTATTGGTATGCCATCTGTTCCTGGTGATTTGTTTCTTCCACGTATTTTAAGAGCAGCTTTCACCTCGCATTCTAAAATTTCTGGTTCTTCATCATATAGTTCCTCCATGAATGAATCTGTCATCCTGTCATCTCTTTTATAGAGTTCTTCAGTGTATTGCTTCCATCTTCCTTTCATTTCATCTCGGTCAGTCAGTGTGTTCCCCTGTTGATTATTCAACGTCCCTACTCTTGGTTTAAATTTCCTTTTAGTTTCTCTAATCTTTTGGAATAGGGCTCTTGTTCTTCCCTTTTTGTTGTCCTCTTCTATTTCTATATAATAACTATGGTAATAGTTCTCCTTGTCCCTAGGTATTAGACTCTATATAGTTGCATTTAGGGTTCCAACTCTTTTGATTTTCTTCTGTTCTGAATCATTTTAAGAGTTTCTTCAGTCATCCATTGAGACCTTTCTCTCTTTTTAACTCTTTTTAACTAGAGGTATTCTCTTTTTGCATTCTTCCCTAATAATGTCTCTGACTTCACTCCATAGTTCTTCTGGTTTTCTCTGAACTAAATTTAAAGCCTCAAATCTGTTCCTTATTTGATCTTTATATTCTTCTGGGATGTTATTTAAGTTGTATCTTGGCATTATGATTGCTTTGTTGTTGTTCTTTAGCTTTACTCTGATTTCCGATATTACCAGTTCATGATGTGTACCGCAGTCTGCTCTTGGTCTTGTTTTTGCAGAAAGTATGGAACGTCTCCATCTTCTGCTACCAATTATATAATTATATAAATACAAAGAGCATATAGCTGCATTCTACCAGCACAAGCTATCAACAGCTGTCTCATTACTACTCCAGCATTTCTTAAGAATGCAATGCTGTTAAATACAATGCACTTTTTTCAATAAACAGCCCTAAGGAATGGCTTGAATGATTATGCCATAGTAAAAGCCTTCCAGAATGTAGTTGTGATAATAGCAGCACATGTTCTCCCACACATTGCCAAAACCCAACCGAACATGAATTTCTGTAATAGATGCTAAGAAAAAAATATGTGATAGAATACAAATTAGCCTGAAGGAGAGTTTGTTCTATTCTGATGATACAAAATTGGGGGGCATAGCTAATACCGTGGAAGACAGAAAGAAAATTCAAAGGGACCTTAATAGGCTGGAGCATTGGGCTGAAAACAACAGAATGAAATTCAACAGGGATAAATGCAAAGTTCTACACTGAGGAAAAAGAAACCAAATGCACAGTTATAAGATGGGGGAGACTTGGCTCAGCCATATGACATGAGAGAAGGATCTTGGAATTGTAGTTGATCACAAGCTGAATATGAGTCAACAGTGTGTTGTGGCTGCAAAACAGGCAAATGCTATATTAGGCTGCATTAACAGAAGTATAGTTTCCAAATCGCGTGAAGTATTAGTTCCCCTCTATTCAGCACTGGTTAGACCTCATCTTGAATACTGCATCCAGTTCTGGTCTCTGCACTTCAAGAAGGATGCAGAGAAACTGGAACAGGTTCAGAGGAGGGCAACAAGGATGATCAGGGGACTGGAAACCAAGCCCTATAAGGAGAGACTGAAAGAACTGGGCATGTTTAACCTGGAGAAGAGAAGACTGAGGGGAGATATGATAGCACTCTTCAAGAACATGAAAGGTTGTCACACAGAGGAGGGCTGGGATCTCTTCTCAATCATTCCAGAGTGCAGGACACAGAATAATGGGCTCAAGTTGCAGGAAGCCAGATTTTGACTGGACATCAGGAAAAACTTCCTAACTGTTAGAGCCATATGACAATGGAACCAATTACCTAGAGAGGTAGTGGGCTCCTTGAGCACTTGCTAAAGAGCTTTGCACAGAAATAACCTCTGTACAGGGGAAAGCATAACCAATACATGTGGATCACTGCATGACAATTGCATATGAATCTATTTCATAGCTTGTAAATGTGATGGGGCCTTGTGTAAAACAGGAGTAAACATAGCTTTATAGTATATGCACACGTAACAAAATATACATATGCATGGCTATCACATAATGATATACACATAATGGCATAGGGACAGGCTATTCCTTACCCTGTATGTAAATGTTATGTGTTGAAACAGCCGTCAGCCATTTGACTACTTTCCCCATTTCTTGACAATGATACTGTTTAAAAGTTTAAGAACAGAAATGTAGTTCAAAGTAAAATGGCATCTATTGGTAAAGGGAGAAACTTCAAAATAATCATTATATTCACTGTGTCAGTCACATGAATAATTTGCTAGAGAACTTGGTTGACTCACTCACCTATTTATCTTCTCACTTTACTATTCTAATATTTTGATTCAGTTTGACATTGATTTAGCTGTGCTTTGCTTGACCTTACAGGAGCTGTCTGTGCTCTTTTCAAGTGCCACTTTGTATTGATTCTAGTATAAACTTATTGCTTCTATAATTGGTCTAACACTTCTTGGAGGCTACTTTGCTTCTGATCAAGGTACCCACAATCTGTGGAGAATTTAAAACAGTTCTGTTGTCAAAGCCAATTATACTGGCGGCATTATCACTAGCATTTTATTTGTACAACACTCGCTTTGCAAAGGGAGAGGTTAACAAGCTGTGTTACGCCATGGTGTTTAGTTGGACAGCAAATGGTGCATCAGGGATGTCAGCTATCTGGAACTCCACATTGCTGTAGATGAAGGCTTAGATCACTAGTTCATCTACTCACAGTTCAACTACATGTGACTTATTCCTTTCAGGAGAAATACTGGTGTAACATTCAATAAGATATTGTAATGGATCAATCTCCATAAGAGGAATACCTTCAGATTAGATGATGTGCTAATTGTTGATAAAACAGTGCCACAGACTGTTGGTACTAGGGATGTGCTTGAATTTCACAAAATTAGAATTTAACAATGGATTTCCTATTTATTCACTTTTTTTTTTTGTCCTTGCCCATCGGGGTTTTTTCTAGTGGTATTCTGTGGCTGAAGTGAATTTTTTTAAAAAAAACATTCACCTTAAAAATGTTGATATTATCAATATTTCTGTCAAAATATCAATATTGATATTTTGAGGAAAATATCAATATTTTTTAAAATCTATGAAAAATATATTTTTAAAAACATGGAAACAAAAATTACACTGACTATAAGAGGTAAAAAGGTACAAAGTAGTATAATTTAACATTGCAGCCTATACTAAATGGTTGTCACTAACAAACCCTGTAAGAAGCAGCCATGCTCAGAAATAACCATGAAAGAATAGTGGATTGAAATCAGAACATTTTCAAAACTGCAAGACCACAGTCAATTATGGAGACCCAGAGGTAGCTTCCATCAAAGGAAATCTAAATATATAGACGAGTGGGCAAAGAAGGGACAAGGTAGGTGTCAGCTTTAGTCTTGCATAGTACAGTGGGCCTCCTTTGGAAGGCAGGATATAAATTTAACAATAAATAAAAATCAACACAGTTGCATAAAAACAAGTCTGTATCTCACATTCAAGAATTCTAATTCAGGCAGTATGGGCAGGCACTTTTTAGGGGGGACATATTAGAGTGGCATTCTACTTCTTTGTGTCTCACCAAAGGCTGCCCTTATGGTGGCTGGGACACCAGATTTGGGGAAGGGGATTCTGACCACGAGTGGGAGGCAACTTGTCCTCCTGGTTTCAGCAGTGGCTGAGTATTGTTCACCCAGCAGGGCCTTGCAAGCACATGGCATCTCCCCCCCCCCCCAGGCCAGGTCTCAAGGTCTTTCACCCAACGGGAGCGCAGCACTGGGCAGGACATTTTTGCCAGTAGATGCATCTCGGCCTGTCCAGCCTTTCCCCACCCGCAAGTGGGGAATCATATAATAGAATAATAGAGTTGGAAGGGGCCTATAAGGCCATCAAGTCCTGCTCAGTGCAGGAATCCAAATCAAAGCATTCCCGACAGATGGCTGTCCATCTGTTGGGAATGGTTTGATTTGGGAGTGGGAAGGGTATCTAGGGCCTCCGTTGCTGAAGGTTTACAGCCTAATTGGGCCATGAGGTTAGTGTGGCCTTGAGGTGGGCCTCTTGTGTCTAGGCCTTTAGGGCCTAGGCCTTAAGCAGGCTTTTCCTTCTGCATTTGCTTGCCCAGCCTTTGGGATCTTATGTCCCCCCAACCTTTGGTTGCCCTGTGTTACTTCCCCAACCTTCCCCATATTGGATGCTTAGTTAGGTAATGGTCATAGGTTAGATAGAGATAGATATGAGAGAGAGAGAGAGAGAGAGAGTTATTCAATTGTTCGTTTCTTACTAATTATTATTTTCATCAACTATTGATTCACAGGCTTGGGGTGTGTTCTCTTTTGGGTTACTTTTAGATTGCTCAAGATGCAGCCCTGGAAGGCAAAGCAGAAGAAAGGGGTTCAGGTGGTCAAGCAGGCAGCAAAGTGCCAAACCCTGCAAGAGGTGTCTTTGGACATGGGTCCTATGCACACGCTGGTGGCCTGGATTGAAGCCCTTGAGTGTGAATGTTTAGCTCCATCTGACCTGGGTGCAGGCCTGAGTGGACCAGCCCCAGCTAAAAGTCTACCAGGTTGGCATCTAGGGCTAATCTTTTGCATGATCTCATTAACAGGGTCACCGTCCTAGAGAGTAAGGCAGCAGGTCGGTCTCCAGCTCTCACCCAGGCCGTTTCTGTGCCATCAGTGGATCCGACTTCTCCCACCTTGCCCATTTCCTCAGCACCACCAATCTTGTCATTATAGTCAATGCCTGTGGTTTCTTCTCAGCTTCCGGGGACGGCCATTCCTCCAGTGATTGATGACACTCCACTTCTCACTGTGCTGACCTTCCTGTCTGGTGAGTCTTCTACAACACCTGCACCAGTCGATTCGGCACAGCTATCACTCAGGGAGGGTGTCACAGTGCCCTCGCCTCAGTCAGTGTACATGAGGGGGTATCCTGGTTCCTGTGCAGCCACAATTGCCTTGGTCTTTGGTGGCCATGGCTCCATGGCAGCCTCCTGGAACAGGTGCTCAGCCATTGACTCAGACACTGTCCCAAGGGAGTATACCCACAGGGTGATGCATCCCTTCCCTTAGGGGATCACCTCTGCAGGCAACTAAGGAGAAGATTTGGAGGGGGGAATATATCAATATTTTTACTTTGTTGTTTCGTGAGGCTGAAGTCAAACCAAAAGAAGGTGAGGATGCTAAGGACAAGGAGGTGGCTAAGAAAAAGTGGGTAGATCAAGTATAGCCCAATTGGCTCAATGCCTATACTGTTTATCTGGGTGTAATGACTCAGGCCTACCCATTGAGGGCCCTGTCAATGATTAAATATCAGAATATCATTCACAGGGCTTTCCGTGACTTTGCCGGTACAGCTTGGCTCCATTATGATAATAATTTTCATCAGCGGTAAGCCCTTGATCCCACACTACATTGGGATGTTGAACATCAGGCCCTGTGGCTGTGCTACATGATGCTTGCATGGCCCTTGCAAGGGGAGCGGGCTGACAGCGGACATCTCCTGGTTAGGGTGCAGACGACAGCTCCCACCAGGTTTGCTGGAGCTAAACAGTTTGGGTCGGTGTACCCATCACCCTTGTTGCTTCACGCACACCTGCGGTATCTGTGGAGAGGGACACCCCAGTTTATCCTGTGGCTGTGCCTGTCAGGCAAGACCCTTGAGAGGAGATCAGCACACACGGCCAAGAAAGGGGCAGTTGGAGGCGTAACTGCACCACAAAGCCAGTGGCCCTATATGGCTCGGCCCTCTTTTTCACCTTCTTGCGATGTACCCGGTCAGACCAGCAGCATAATATTTGTGGGCAGGATTTTCTGAAGGCTTTCGAATACCCTACAGCAGTCTCAAGGTTCCTTTACAGTCCCCTAACCAGGCATCAATTCGTGGCCTTGAAGAGGTAGTTTAGGCCAAACTAGCCAAGGAAACTGAAGCTGATATGATATCTGGGCCTTTTTCCTCCCCCCCCCTTTGTCTGATTTATGGATCTTGCCTCTGGGTATTGTACCTAAGAAACAACAAGGTAAATACCGTCTTATCCATAACTTGTCCTTTCCTAAGGGTGGTTCTGTTAAAGATGGTATCACATCAGAGGCAGCTTCAGTCAGGTATACATCTTTTGATGAGGCAGTTAGAGTTGTCAGACAAGTGGGAAGAGGGGTGCTACTCGCGAAATGTGACATAAAGTCAGCCTTTCATAAGAACATAAGAACATAAGAAGAGCCTGCTGGATCAGGCCAGTGGCCCATCTAGTCCAGCATCCTGTTCTCACAGTGGCCAACCAGGTGCCTGGGGGAAGCCCGCAAGCAGGACCCGAGTGCAAGAACACTCTCCCCTCCTGAGGCTTCCGGCAACTGGTTTTCAGAAGCATGCTGCCTCTGACTAGGGTGGCAGAGCACAGCCATCATGGCTAGTAGCCATTGATAGCCCTGTCCTCCATGAATTTGTCTAATCTTCTTTTAAAGCCATCCAAGCTGGTGGCCATTACTGCATCTTGTGGGAGCAAATTCCATAGTTTAACTATGCACTGAGTAAAGAAGTACTTCCTTTTGTCTGTCCTGAATCTTCCAACATTCAGCTTCTTTGAATGTCCACGAGTTCTAGTATTATGAGAGAGGGAGAAGAACTTTTCTCTATCCATGCCATGCATAATTTTATACACTTCTATCATGTCTCCTCTGACCCGCCTAAAAAGCCCCAAATGCTGCAACCTTTCCTCATAAGGGAGTCGCTCCATCCCCTTGATCATTCTGGTTGCCCTCTTCTGAACCTTTTCCAACTCTATAATATCCTTTTTGAGATGAGGCGACCAGAACTGTACACAGTATTCCAAATGCGGCCGCACCATAGATTTATACAACGGCATTATGATATCGGCTGTTTTATTTTCAATACCTTTCCTAATTATTGCTAGCATGGAATTTGCCTTTTTCACAGCTGCCGCACACTGGGTCGACATCTTCATCGTGCTGTCCACTACAACCCCGAGGTCTCTCTCCTGGTCGGTCACCGCCAGTTACCCCATGAGCGTATATGTGAAATTAAGATTTTTTGCTCCAATATGCATAATTTTACACTTGTTTATATTGAATTGCATTTGCCATTTTTCCGCCCATTCACTCAGTTTGGAGAGGTCTCTTTGGAGCTCTTCACAATCCCTTTTTGTTTTAACAACCCTGAACAATTTAGTGTCGTCAGCAAACTTGGCCACTTCACTGCTCACTCCTAATTCTAGGTCATTAATGAACAAGTTGAAAAGTACAGGTCCCAATACCGATCCCTGAGGGACTCCACTTTCTACAGCCCTCCATTGGGAGAACTGTCCGTTTATTCCTACTCTCTGCTTTCTGCTTCTTAACCAATTCCTTATCCACAAGAGGACCTCTCCTCTTATTCCATGACTGCTAAGCTTCCTCAGAAGCCTTTGGTGAGGTACCTTGTCAAACGCTTTTTGAAAGTCTAAGTACACTATGTCCACTGGATCACCTCTATCTATATGCTTGTTGACACTCTCAAAGAATTCTAATAGGTTACTGAGACAGGACTTTCCCTTGCAGAAGCCATGCTGGCTCTGCTTCAGCAAGGCTTGTTCTTCTATGTGCTTAGTTAATCTAGCTTTAATCATACTTTCTACCAGTTTTCCAGGGACAGAAGTTAAGCTAACTGGCCTGTAATTTCCGGGATCCCCTCTGGATCCCTTTTTGAAGATTGGCGTTACATTTGCCACTTTCCAGTCCTCAGGCACGGAGGAGGACCCGAGGGACAAGTTACATACTTTAGTTAGCAGATCAGCAATTTCACATTTGAGTTCTTTGAGAACTCTCAGGTGGATGCCATCTGGGCCCGGTGATTTGTCAGTTTTTATATTGTCCATTAAGCCTAGAACTTCCTCTCTCGTTACCACTATTTGTCTCAGTTCCTCAGAATCCCTTCCTGCAAATGTTAGTTCAGGTTCAGGGATCTGCCCTATATCTTCCACTGTGAAGACAGATGCAAAGAATTCATTTAGCTTCTCTGCAATCTCCTTATTGTTCTTTAGTACACCTTTGACTCCCTTATCATCCAAGGGTCCAATCGCCTCCCTAGATGGTCTCCTGCTTTGAATGTATTTATAGAATTTTTTGTTGTTAGTTTTTATGTTCTTAGCAATGTGCTCCTCAAATTCTTTTTTAGCATCCCTTATTGTCTTCTTGCATTTCTTTTGCCAGAGTTTGTGTTCTTTTTTATTTTCTTCATTCGGACAAGACTTCCATTTTCTGAAGGAAAACTTTTTGCCTCTAAGAGCTTCCTTGACTTTGCTCGTTAACCATGCTGGCATCTTCTTGGCCCTGGCGGTACCTTTTCTGATCTGCGGTATGCACTCCAGTTGAGCTTCTAATTCGTTTGTTGCCAGATGTTGACTTGCTGGGTTTTACATTTTGGGGCACTTCTATGTGGATCGTGCAATGCCAATGGGCTGCTCTATCTCTTGCTCTGCCTTTGAGACTTTTAGTACTTTCCTTAAATGAGTGGTTCAGGAATGGTCCGGTTCGCTCCTCATGGCCCGTTATCTAGATAACTTTTCGTTTGTGGGAGCTGCTGGAACTGATCAGTGCACTCACCTCATGACAACTTTTGCCAAACACACTGAATACGTGGGTGTGTCGTTGGCCCCAGAAAAATCCGAGAGGCCGGCTTCTTGTCTGACCTTTCTTGGCATTGAGCTAGATTCTGTTGCTCAGTGCCCAAGATTGCCTGTGGGAAAGGTTTGTACTTCGCATGGTAGGCGACAAGCTGATGTAGTTGCTAAGAAGTGTATGCTGCTTCAACTTCAGGAGATTGTGGGCCATCTTGACTTTGCTTCGAAGGTTGTATCACTGGGCAAAGCTTTTCTTCAGTGTCTTTGTGATGCCATGAAAAGGGTGCATCACAGGCATCATTACATCTGGGTGTCAGCCGGCATGTGTGAAGACCTCTGTATGTGGCTCACCTTTATTGGTGAGTTTAATGGCATTTCATTCTGGCAACAAGAACTTTTGCTGGAAGCTGAGCTACAAGTAATGTCTGATGCAGCTGGGGGTCTTGGCTTCGGGCTTCTGTTTTGGAACCGATGGTGTGCTAAGAGGTGGCCCGAGGGTTGGAGGGTAGCAGGGGTGACTTCTGACATGACCTTCCTTGAATTGTTCCCCATTGTAGTGGCTGTTTACCTTTGGCCAGTCAACTTCCAGAACCGCATAGTTCGGTTCTGGTGCGACAATCAGCCTACACACAGACCTCCTGGTCAGCTCGGATGATGTGTTGGTCAGGGCTTTTGTTTTGCAGTGCCTGCGATTTAATATTTTATTCATGGCCAGGCATGTCCCGGGCCTTCGAAATAGCAGTGCTGATTCCATTTTTCAGTTCCAGATGGAGAGTTTTCAGGAGTTGACCCCTGACACCTCCTCCAAACTGGTCAGGATGCCCGAAAGCCTATGAAACATTGGCAGCTAGAGGTGGGAGCTTCCATTGCAGCAGCGTTGGCCCCAGTACCAGAAAGGCATATCTCTGTAGTTGTTGGGAGCTGTGGGAATTTTGTGAGGAACATGGCATCCAGCAACTATGGCCTGTTCCAGTGGGTCAACTTATGCACTTCCTTGTTTCCTTGCAAGCTAAGGATAGGACAGTTAGTACCCTCGCTGGATGCTTGTCTGCTCTGGGATTTTATTCCAGGTCTGGGGGTCTCCCAGAATATACTTCTGATTTTAGGGTTCGCAAGTCCAGGGTGAGCGCAACACCACCTGACCGGTGGTGCCCCTTTACTCCAGATGTCATATTACAGCTCTTACCTCAACTACACAATTTGTGTTTCTCTAACTATGTGACATTGTTCACTGGGGTTGTACTTACTGCCTTCTATGGGGCCTTTCATCCCACTGAGTTGCTAGTGAACTCCAAGAGTGACATGACTGCCAGGGCTTTGTTATTAAGTGGTTGTTCAATTTCTCAAGAAGATATACAGCTTTGTTTATGCAAGACACACCAGAAGGCCAAGGGGAAAGTGGTTTGATTTGGTAAATGTCCAGTGTCACAACTGTGTCCCGTGGCAGCTTTGAGGGCTTACCTGGAAGTGCGGCTGCCAGGTCCAGGGTATATGTTCAACACAGTTCCAGTTTGGGGCGTGGCTCAAAAAGGCCTTGATGGCTTGTGGCTGGAATCCAAGGGTGTATGGCCTTCATTCGTTTCATATTGGAGTGGCCACAGCAGCAGCTCTGGTGGGTCTTCCTGCGACCAACATACAGGAGATTGGCAGACAGCGATCTGCGACATTTAAGGCTTATGTCTGGCCTTGAGCACTGAGAATGGTATGAGCATGGGCAGATAGCGATCTGCAAAAGTATTCAACTGGGAGTCATTGGCATGTTACCACATGGTACAGCCGTGGGCAGATAGTGATCTGCAATGGTTCATGTTGCACTTATCCTGTTCTCAAGGTTCTAGTTTGTTTGTTATGTTTCCTTAGGTGTTGGCCTGATACCTGATCCGGTGCATGTGCTCTTGTGTGGCCACTCCATTCTATTCTGGGCCCTCCGATGTGCATCTTCCACAGACTTTGGTACCCAGCTTCACCTCTTGGCCAAGGCTATCTTGCATTGGCTGGCCAGGCATGGAATGCTTTCAGAGGAGCATTTACCTACGATCGTTAGGGTTTTAAGGATTGGCCCCCCAGCTAGTATTCTTGCGATACATTTAGGGGAAAATGATTTGGTTCAGCATTCTGGTCTGGACCTTTTTCGTAGGATCTGTCATGACCTATCATGGATCAGGCATAATTTTCCTACAGTGTTGCTCGTTTGGTCTGCCTTGTTGGAGAGGTGAGTGTGGAGGGGGGCTATTCATCCCAACAAAATAGATGTCACTCGGCACGGGGTGAACAGGAGGGTAAAGAAGCTTGTGTTGGAAATGGGTGGGACTTATATCGCACATCATTTGAACCATTTTAATCTTCTGCATCTCTACAGAGATGATGGGGTCCATTTATCCGAGCAGGGATGTGATATATTTTTGGAGGACCTTCAGTGGGGGTTATCTGCCATCTTTGGTCTTATGGGGCAAGTTGGGCAAGCTTGAGCTGTCCACCTCTAGTGGCATTGAGCTTGGGCAGGTGAGGAAATTAGGCGTTGCAATTAGGTATACTAAGCCATTTTTGGGTAAGGGGCGCCCTTCAGGGATCCAACAGGCCTTCGGTCTGGAGTGAACTGGGTGGTGCCCACTTTGTGGACTGTCATGCACATCAAGGTGAATGCGACAGGGTCAGGGTGCACATGGGGGATCCATACCCAAGGCTCACCCAGCAAGGAGGAAAAGTTATTCCACATCCTTGGCTGGTGGGTCACAGCTACAAGCTGGACAACATGCCCAGGGGTCTGGGGTAAAACTTTCCTACCAGAAGTAGTTGAATTCTTCAAATGTTCTAATTTGGTTAATTGGAGATGTTAGATTCTTAATTAAATATTGTTATATTTTAATAAATATAACATTTAATCCAATACCTTGTCTCTGTGTCTTCTTCTTGGGTGTGGGGGCAAAGGCTGTTTCATGGCCACAGCCCATGTGTGGAAATCTCTTCTACAACAGATTAATCTGTTTTATTTAGGCAAGAATATATGTGTGTACATATGTGTTACCTCCAGCTTTTAATCTGCTACACCCTTTTATGCTTATTTGTATTTTTTTCTTTTATTGTTTTGTATTAACAAAAAAGTGGGATAGAACTAACTTTAAATCAATCAGTCATGGGAGGGTAGCGAGGCAGTTGCCCACCTGTGCCTTCGTAATATCACAAGAACATCAGTACTCATTCTTTAAGAAATATTTCAGTCTTCATAGTTTTGAAGAGTATTTCACAAGGTTGAACAATAAGGATCAGACAGGGCAACACATTCTTCCATAACTATTTTTTTCTTCCGTTATAAACCCAGTTTCCTCATCACGGCATGTATTCCTTCCCAACATGGTAACATATTAAAAACATTCTGCTGAAAACAATTTTAACTGGACCACAGTGAATAAACTAATTAAATGCATGCACAATTGTGGTCAATTCTGGCCACAGAACGTGCTTGTTCTAAAAAACAGAATTTGGACATCTTAATTCATAAATCTGTATTTCCTGGCCATGTTAAAATGCATTATTCGTATTTGTAACCTACACATAATAGCCATTTCAAAAATCCATACTGTCTAAATACACAAATACTAAGACAATGTTTTATTGCTTCTGATTTAAGTTCCTGTATAAAATTTTATATCAAAGAACCCACCTGAGATCTTACTATTTAACCATCAACAGTTCTTGTTCTCTTCACATTTTCATGAATTGATCTTATTTCAATACATAATTACTATATAACAAAAACTGCTATTTTTCAAAATGTAAATGTTATAAGAAGCAATGAAACTCGATGCTAACTATGCCAGTAGTATAAAAAAATGTAAATGGACTGCCTTCAAGTCGATTCTGACTTATGACAACTCTATGAGTAGGGCTTTCATGGTAAGCGGTGTTCAGAGGTGCTTTACCATTGCCTTCCTCTGTGGCTGAGAGGCAATGACTGGCCCAAGGTCACCCAGTGAGCTTCATGGCTGTGTGGGGATTTGAACCCTGGTCTTCCAGGTCCTAGTCCAACACTCTAACCACTATGCCACACTGGCTCTAGTAGTATATTAGGAAAACCTAAATCAAAGTATTGGGAACACAATCCAATACCAGCATGTTATCAATCTAAAACAAACAACCCAACCATACAACTATATATACTTGCATGTTTCAAATAGCAGCTCAAAGGGGGATTTGGATCAAGGAAATGGTACAATGAGTAGGGTTAAAAGGCCCTGTCCCAGCACCACAGCCTTAACCTAATACCATTTTTCCCCATTTTAAAAAATGGAAATCCATTCACAAATCTCTTGATATCACATCTAGTTTGGCAAATTGTGGTCTGGTCATAGAATCAGCTCTGATTCTTGGAATAAATATTTGATTAAATCTGTAAAAAGTCCCTCGTAAATAGAATAGGACTTGCAAATGTTACTGCAGATAGACTCCTTTTAACTATGGGTGAGATCAATGAAATCACTTTGCATGTTATAGTAGAAGTGGAAAAATGGCTATAGGAGCTGGCTAGTACAAGTACAAAAGAAAATTAGTTTGGATGACAAGCCTGTTATCCATGTGGATATATTCCTAGCTGCCGAAATGCATTTGTTAACAACAAATAATATCAACCAACCAACCCAATTTTCTTCTTTGACATTGAAATACTGTAGTTATAGTAGACAAGAGGGACTCCTGTGGAGATAATGTATCCTGACAATGGAAATTTTTTTGACACCGGTTCACAAGACATTCTCTTAAATAAATTGAAAAAAAAATCATTTTATAAGGTAGATACAGTGTTGGTTGGAAGCAAAATCAAAAGGAGAAATAATGGCCAAGTGCATTCAAGAAAAGGTTATTCTGTGTCCCTGTTTCACACATTACTTTGATTGCGAGGACTAGAAGGTCAAGAGATTAGTGCTTTAGATCAACCTCTACATCTCCTATCACCATCTCTCTACTAGGCATTGGTTAGACTTCAAGTGATAACTTGGGATAATAACTGGGGATGTAGGAATAAGCAATGTGTTCAAGTTGCAGCAAAGCAGATACTTTCAAGCTCTATGAACAATGCAAAATGTTGTCCAAGGAAGTTGTAAAATTTCCTTCTACTAAGCATAATAAACACAATTATCATTATATACATATGTTTTAGACTTCTCTTCAGGCATCACCCTCTCACTTGATTTACTGCTTTGAAGCACAGTTGCTGCAGCCCTCTACAGGTTAGGCACTGAACTTTTCTACTTGTATAGGCTCCCTGCAGAATTTAGAACTCTTCCAAGATTTTAAAATGCACAGGAAATCTATACAAGTAAGCTCCCCAATGCAGAAGTTTTAGATTTGACTTTTATATGAGTAATAATAATAATAATTAATAATAATAAATCATTAGTTATTGCTATGCTGAACCATCTTATATTATTGTATCCAGAAGTGTGGCATGTTATTTTCCACAACAAAAGCTGCAGCATTTTAGATACTTAGCACTGGATATAGTCTAGTCATTTTAATAGAGTTGTGCCACTTTATGTAGTTTGAGAAATGCATTTCTGATTTGGTTATTATTTGTGCAACAGATGCCTCAGTTATCAGCAATCTTTTGCTCTCAGTTGTTCTGAATTTCCAAAACGTGGATTTGTACAAAACTATTTTTGATAGATGCTATGTTTATATCCTGTAATCAAACTAATTTAGTTATGAGTTGTCCCTCCTGTGAAAATGATAACTTTCTATTCACTGAGCTGAAAAAGGTACTGCTGGAACAGATGGCACAACGGAACTGTGACAGATCAGCTGATTCTTACTGATCATCCACCACTTTAACAAATAAATGACTTACAAACTAACTGCAAGATTTAAAAAGTACATTGTTTGTTGTAGCTGTAAGAAACATTTTTTGGCCTAGCCATTTAGTCCAGTTCTAGAAACATGTTTAAAGCTAAACTTCCATGCATAGTTTATCGCTATGTTTTCATAAGTTACTTGATTTTCACCTACCTTTTCAGCTGCTTGGGAAGTGCAAAAAAATATTGGAATGAAGGCAAGCCATACTATACAGGTAGTGTACATAGTGAATCCAATGGGTTTGGCTTCATTAAAATTCTCTGGGACACCCCGAGTCTTGATAGCATACACAGTACATGTAACCATGAGGAGAATGCTATACCCCAAAGAACATATGATTTGTAGATCCGTAATGTCACATTTGAGAACTCCTCTGGCTTGATCTGGTTCTGAGGACTTATGTTCATCATAATCTACGATACTGTTTGGTGGGTCAACTGCAAACCAAATGAAAACCCCAAGAAGCTGTACTGATATCAAACTTGAAGTAATTGCTAGTTGTGACGTTGGGCTAATAAGCCTGGGTGCTGTCACTGATTTTTTGCCCTGTTCAAATATGCGGTAGATTCGGTTTGTTTTAGTCAACAAAGCAGCATAACTTATGCACATTCCCAATCCTAAGAAGATACGCCGGAAAGAACACACTGCAACATCTGGCTTGGCAATCATTAAAAATGTGATGATATAACATAGAAATATTCCTGTCAATAAAACATAGCTGAGTTCCCTTCCAGAAGCCCGCACAATGGGGGTATCATTGTATCTAATGAAGGTTGCCATAACAAAAATGGTGGCAATAATTCCAAGCATGGCCAAGAAGACTGGGATGACAGCCCAAGGGGAATGCCATTCCAGCTTCACAATAGGGATAGGGCTGCATCCTGTGCGGTTCTCATTCGGTCGTTGATTGTAGGAGCAGACCTTACAGGTCACTTCATCAGACTGGTATTGGTATCCATCGCACAACTCACATTGCCAACAGCAGCCCATTCCTTTAATAATCCTCTTTCGTTCTCCTGGTTTACATGGAAGACTGCAGACAGAAGTAGGTATTTTCTTCATTCCTTTGGCCCATTGCATTTCATCCATCTATGGGTAAAAGAATGTAATGTAAATTGGACTGGTTATCTGGATGCAATTACCAAGCAGGCCTTGATAATGACAAAAATATGAATATGTGCACTAATGGCATTATGGAAACTATCAACTTTCTCCTAAAATTCTATATGTACAGATACAATTCTTCCTATGTATATATTTGGGTAAAACAGATATAGCCATGTTAATCAGAAAGTAAATGAGGACTTGTTGCTGAGAGAGAAAAATAGAAATCACAATTTCATAGCAAAGTAAATAATAAGCAAAGGAAATAAAGTTTATTACTTCAGGGAAATACAACAGAAAATATGGTTGCATTGTTATTATTATTATTATATCCAATCTTTCCTCCCAGTGGGAGCCCAGGGCAACAAACAAAAGCATAGGATTATGTAGTATCCAACATTATGTAAATGATGTAGTTTTATCAGCACAGTATCACCTAAAATATTTTGGTATTCTTTCTTTGTAACACAGTAAATTCTCATAAAATCATGAATAATTTCTTTTAAGGAAAAATTCATAGATACCACTTAAAATTGGAAATAGCCTACAACCTGCAAAAGATGCATCTAAAGTTTAAACTGAAGGAGATTTCATACACCAACGGATGGAATGAACATGCTCCCCAATGCTAATGTGCCCACTTCCATCGGACCCCAGAGGTAGCACATTTGGTGTTAGTGAGAAGGGGCCTTATGTGTGTACATGCTCATGGCACTTTTGCTCGTGAATGGAAATCCTGGGTCAATCAGGGTTCCCGATCACAAATAAAAGTTGAATGCTGGCAAACACTACCTAAAATGTAAACTAAAGGGGCCTTCATCTCTTAATTGAAACTAAATGGAAGTAGTCAAGGATGTGCAGCTGCTGCAGACATCGCTGGCCAGCACACACATCACTGGCAGGCAACAGGGCTAGTCAGTGCAAGTGAACCCTTCACAAGTTCTTTCATCCCACAAATGTTCAGACGAACCCCACTTTAGTGCGTACACAAATACAATATAGATTTGTCATCTGGCCTATCTAATAAAAACTTAATATAGCCTGTGGCCTTTGGATATATGCAACTGAAAAAAAAAAGCATTTTCATGTTCAGAAAACTATTCACTAATAGTAGTTATGACCTGAAACAAATCAATAACAGGGAATCCTGATACTGTAAGCAAAAAATGAAATAGAAATTCACTTTTATGAATTTTATGGGAAATTGTAGGATGTTCTTTTTCTTTTCTTTTTTGTCTAGCGAGAACACTTTTCATTATAACTCTATATTAGGAGCCTCCTAAAGATAACTGTTCTGTTGCTTCTGGCAAGAAAATTAATTATGAAAAACTACCTGTTAGAGAAACCATCGATGAAGCCTGTAAAGTGAAATTGGGAAATCACATGGATGTCACAGACTTTCAACAAATGAAAATAAATACCATGTACTTGGTATATATTTTTGAAAGCCCAGCAATTTCTTAGAGCATACATTCTGTGCGTACGAGATGGCAGGGTCAGTCAAGTTACAAAAAGTAACTCAGGTTCAGGTAGCAAGGTTGGAAAAAGAAGACTTTTGTAGATCCATTACAGTTCCTGTCAGTCAGAGTTAGCAATACTGGCTAGATAGACCTGCTGTTATTGCAGCCAAAACATACTTTTCTGTTTTTAGAGTGCCTATCACTGTGGTCCCTCAAGTGCCATTTATTGATGCTACACATCTATATTGAATGATGAAGATGGATGACAGACAAAAAAAAGATGCAAAAATAAAAACTCTCAGAACTAACATTGGTTTGAAAATACTGCCTCAGAAAGAGATGTCTGTTAGCATGGGGATTTTCTATTTGTCACTTTATATTACCATATAGTGTTCCAAATAATGGACACAAACAAAACCTGGTTGCTCTTTTCAATGTAAAACTACAATCTATAGATATCCTATAAGATAACAAGTTATTGTTGCGTGCCTCCCCAATCTCCGAGTGGTGAGATCTCAGGGATCCCTGTGCTCATCCAGGGTTTGGTTTCCTTTGGGAAGAAGGTCAGCGAAGACTGTGGTGTCTTTATGAAATATGGTTTGTTTATTTACACACATTCCAAACTGAGCTTAGGATGGAGGGGTTCAAGGCATCAGCAGTCCGATATCCAGCTTTCACATCAGTATTACAGGAAGCATCCTATAGCCATGATGCAGACAGCCAGCCTCTCTGGCTGCCTCCAGTTCCCAGGCATTCTCTGGACACAACTAAAAACACAAGCCTCTCTTAGCAGCCAGGAGGAGGGGAGGCTCTCCCGAAGAGTTTCAATGACAAAAGGGTCTTTCTGGCCCATTCACCAGTTGCTGGGCAGTTGATAGATCCATTATCCTACCTGGCCACTCTATTAGTTTAACAAAAGAGACTCATCCGACCAGCAGAGCGAGTTTCTTTCCCCCCAGGTGCAAGTCTCCAAATCAGGCTGGAAGGGGACCCACAGGGATCATCCATTCCAACCCTCCCCCCAAACTCACAACATTATTTACTCTGGGAAGAATCCTTTGGAAACCCAGCTGAATGTGAGTTGGAGTCATAGGAGAAAAATGTTTGTTGGCTTCTACCACATGCACCCCAAAGTACCAGTGGCAAAATGGTCAGATATTTGCCTCTAACATAATTTTTAAAAGTTACTTGAAATATTTATGAAGTAGATATAAAATATAAATATTTATAAAGTGAACATTATTTAGAGTAGAAAATTTATAGAGTAGAATATATATTTCAAGGGGTGTCATCTTTGGGTTAATCTACACTAATTCAGTGTTAATCCAGCAATCAATTGATAAAAGTGTTGATTAAGTGAAATGCTCCCAAAGCACTTAACTAATTATAATAATGAGCAAACATTAGTTTGCTATAACATTGACATGTAAAGTTTCTAAATAAGGCAAAATGAGTGTTATTCTAGGAATGCTTGGGATAGGCAAGCACTCACACTTGTCCTAAGAATCTACTGAAATGCTCAATTTGAACACCTTAATTTCTTCTCTTTGTTAAACTGCTCACTATCGATCACCTTTTTGCCACTTTCCTTTTCCTTTCTAAAGAAAAAAGTTTCCCCTTTGGGAAGGAATGGTGAAAGGTGACGGAGGGCAGCATAGTAAGGCAGGCCAAAGAGCCTCCCCCTACAGAGCCTTCTTTTCTCCTGGTTTGTTCTCCTGTTGTCTGGAATTCTTTCCCCTTCTCTAAGGAAAGTTTTTTTTCCTGGTGAGGAAAAAACCCACCTCACTACTCCCCTATGCTCCTTTCTTATTGGGAGAATGGGGGAATTTCAGGTGGGCTTCAAACCCACTTTGCTCCTGGCTTAAGGGCTGGTGATGGTGAACATAAATTGGGTGAGATCAATTTGTGCAAAGTGTTTGCATTTCTGACCTCCACTTGTTTCAAATACTCATCCCATCTCCAAGAAGGCTCTCTATAGAAATTGTGCATTTCTATTTGGGGAGGAGGACTGGATTTTAGATGTAATTTCCCCATAGATCCATTTTTTTACTGGACCTCAAACCATCAAGGCCCAGTCTGAAATACATCTGGATTGGGGCCTTTAGACTCTGGCAGATAAGAATCAAATTATTCTGTTTCAAGGCCTGGATAAGTTGGTACCAACCATAGACAGGCCTGACCCACCATCACCCTCTATTTTGCACAAATGACCAGTGACAGGAGAGTGGAACATCTCTTGTTTTGTGAAAAATATGCCACAGTAGGGTCTACAGCCCTGTCTATTGAACTGGAGAGCAGAGGTGGGAAACCTCAGGCCCGGGAGCCAAATGCAGCCCTCCAGGCCTTCAGTCTGGTCCTTGGGACTTTCCTCAGGCCACACATCCTCCCCAGCCACACTCCCTCTCCCCAGGCCACACCCCATCCCTACCCTTGCTTCACAACCCTCCTTGATTCTTTATGCCTGGCCAAAATGTGTCTTTGAACTCTGATCATGACTCTTGCTCACGTGACAATTGCGGGGTATGCAGAAACTAGCCTGCTGAAGGTAAAATTTATTTTCATTCCTCCATCCATTCGTGTATCTCACCCTACCCAGTGCTGGCACATTGTCTCCGGAAGGCTGCCTAGAAGGGAATGGAGCCCTTGGTTTGAAAAAGGTTCCCCACCCCTGTCCTACAGCATCCGCACCGATAATAAAATATTTGTAGAGTTACTTTTCTCTAGCATTGAACAACCACAGTTCTCTCTTGGGTTCTGACAAAGGACTGAAGTTCAGCAGATGTGGCTTCCAGACATGTTTGACCTCCAGCACTTTGCTGTTTTACAACAATATCTGACATATGGCTCCATAGAACAGGTGACTGTTGTCAGGTGTCCCCCCACCATCATTACTGCAGGATCTCCAAAGAGCAAAGTGAGGGTGAGGATGGGATGGGGAGAAGTGGAACATTCTAATCTGGTGTGTGATCTCTTACTGTAATGGAGGATTTATATAAGCTGAGAAAGCGTGAAACAGAAATGCCCTATCATTAGACAATTTCTTTTAGGCATAGGAGAAAACTGAAGGGGGGGGATCAGAATAAATTAGCATATTAATTGGTTAAGAAGCCACACAGTAAATGAAACAATTAAGAGCATTTCCTGACCCTTTCAATGCATAAGTGGATGATGTACACAAAAATAAAATATTTGCAAAGCATATTTCTCTTCCACTTACCTGCACTCATTGTTCTGTTCCCTTTACATTGTTGTTGATGACTGCAAGCAAGGTTTTAGCCATTATTGAGGGGTCACAGTCCTTGCAAGAAAGGGAGAGAGTATCTCTGCCTTTAACAGATAAAAAGCTGTTCATTTCACTCTTAAATGAAATAGGTTTATATTCGCCCTTATCAACCCCTACGGGATCATGCATAGCTCAGAAAACTCCTTTGAAAAAGCAACAAGAATTTCATCTAGCTCACACAAAGTTTGTTAGTATTCTTCTACTGTTTGTAGAGTGGGGCTGTGACTGCCTCATTTGCATTTGCAAACTTTAAAACTCTTACATTGGATGAAGTTGTGAAAACAGTTTTAAAACAATGGCTCACTTTTTCTTCCGAGGCTATTGCTCTTACATAAAGCAATATAGTGTTTCAGGATGTCAGGCCTCATCCACCTCAGATATATTTTCACATACGGATATAAAATAAAAGCTAAGGGAAAAAATCAGACAAAAAGGAAGAGTAGAAGGAAGAAAATTTGAGAATACAAGAATTGTGGTGGCCATAACAATTCTTGCTTGCTTTTCCTCAGATCCAAAGGATCTGTATGCAGAACACAAGCCACAGAGAGTGGGGGTTTCCAGCCTGTCTCCCCATTATAGCACCTTGTGCCACATTAAGAACCATTCAGTAAGTCCAGGGCCTTCTGGGCCTGAAATCCATGGTGGCTTGAGGGGATGCATCTGTAAATGAAAATTCACACACAAACACAGCCACTGCTTTGTGCTCAATCATGGGTATAGGGGTGATTGCATCCTGGCTTTGATCATGGTTTCACATGCTTTGTTTTCCAACTCTGTCTCATGTATACAAACTGGAAAAAGCAGATGGGACTGTAGTACTATTTCAAAAGAATGAAGTGTGTGTGTGTAGGGATGTGGTAGAATTCTACCCAATTCGGATTTGGTACCAAATTTTCAATTAATTTGCTTATTCACTATCGTTAAGGAACTTTTTTTAATATAGTGATTTTCTGTGGCTATTTTCGAAAATGGATTTCTTTTTAAAAATAATTTGCCTCTAAATACTGATATTCAGAATGATGTTATTAGTATTAAGCTTGCATTTATCAATATCTCCTTTAAAATATAGATATGAATATCAAAATTTTTGTGACAAAAACACAGATCAATAAAAGCAGCAGTTATCTGACAAAGAACAAACTCAAACTCAGATTTGGAGTGCGTTTCCAGCAATATGCTGATGATACGCAGCTCTACTTCTCCTTTTCATCTTCTTCAGGTGAGGCTGTCAATGTACTAAACCACTGCCTGGCCGCGATAATGGACTGGATGAGAGCTAATAAACTGAGACTCAATCCTGACAAGACTGAGATGCTGTTGGTGGGGGGGCTCTCTGCCCAGATGGTTGATGTCCGACCTACCCTAGATGGGGTTACACTCCCCCTAAAGGAGCAGGTCCGTAGTTTGGGGGTCTTATTAGATCCGCTCCTGTCACTGGAGGCTCAGGTAGCCTCGGTGGCACGGAATGCGTTCTACCAGCTTCGGCTGGTAGCCCAACTACGACCCTATCTGGACAGGGAGAACCTCGCCACAGTTATCCATGCTCTGGTAACCTCTAGATTGGACTACTGTAATGCACTCTACGTAGGGTTACCTTTGAAGACGGTTCGGAAACTTCAGCTGGTGCAGAATGCTGCGGCCAGAGTTCTTACTTGGACTAAAAAATCTGACCATATAACACCTGTCCTGGCCCAACTGCACTGGCTACCAATATGTTTCCGGGCCAGATTCAAAGTGTTGGTTCTTACCTATAAAGCCCTTAATGGCATCGGACCGCAATACCTAGTGGAACGCCTCTCCCGCTATGTACCTACCTGTTCGCTACGCTCGATGTCGAAGGCCCTTCTCCGGGTCCCAACTCATAGGGAGGCCCGGAGAGCAATAACTAGATCTAGGGCCTTCTCAGTGGTGGCCCCCGAATTATGGAACACCCTCCCTGATGAGATACGCCTGGCGCCTTCTTTGGTATCTTTTCGGTGCCAGGTAAAGACCTACCTCTTTGCCCAGGCATTTTAATTTTAATTGTAATTTTATTTTAATCTTTGTCTTAACCTTGCTTTTAAAATGTTTTTATAGTTGTATTGTACCCACACTCACCTGTATTTTAATGTGGTTTTATCTTGTTGTACACCGCCCTGAGAGCTTGTCGCTAAAGGGTGGTCTAAAAGTACAATAAATAAATAAATAAAATCAATACCGGCCTGTTAGGTCGACTGAATGCAGTTCCACTGATACTAGCCAATAGATTCTATTCCTCTCTCTCTCTCTCTCTCTCTCTCTCTCTGTGTGTGTGTGTGTGTGTGTGTGTGTGTGTGTATGTGTGTGTGTGTGTGTGAAAGAGAGAGAGAGAGAGAGAGAGAGAGATTGCATGTTGGAATACTTCCATACTTAAAAACAAGAGCCTCCTTATGTGTAGAAAACCAGCTTGTCAGGCAATGGCTAAGTCTGAGCCTTTGTCCAGCACATGGTAGCTTTCTAAGAATGGAATTATCAAACTCACAATATCCATCTTCATTTTGAAATGGTACTATGTGTATTTTCATATTCCTGAGTTATGGCTTCTTTAACATATAACAGCAGCCATGTGGAAGCACCCCCTATGCAGTTTCAGAATGTGCATAAATACTGAAACCACATGGGCAGGACTGATTGTAAGGTATCTTTCCCACTCAGTTGTTTTCCTCCCCAGTTGGTGATCCAATAGGAAAGAAGATTCAAGCCTTTAGGGCTCCTACACAGTTGCAATATTCACAACAAAAATGCACAGTGATAAGACCACACCACAGGGAAAAGTTACCTTGCAGCAAAAGTTGTGTTGAAAGGAAGTGGAATTGTGGTGATAAGAGATCCAATGACTCCTGCAGATGTAAGGGATTAGGGTTGCCATGTCTCCAGTTTTCACCCAGAGACTCCAGGTCTCCAGATGAGTCACCCCAATCTCCAGACTCTCAAATTTCATTTTTTAAAATGTAAGTTTCTAGGTGGTCTGGTTCAAGAGGTATACGCGAAAATATCAGCCACTCCCCCCTGCACAACTTCTGTTAAATGAGCTCGTAGCTGGCTGCTCTAATCCTACCCTTTCAGGTTTGTAGCTAATAAGTGAAGTAAGGGTTGTGATTGACAAGGGATTTGTTGACCTCCAGGCAATAGCTAGAACCCATGGCAAAGCCAGAAAATTGTTGCCTTTTCCTGCTTGTCTGAAAACCTCATAAACTGAGTATGTTTATAGCATTCAGCAGTAGCAAAAGTCCCTTTCTCTGTTTGTGCAAAAGTCCGCTTCTCTCTGTGTGCAGGAGATCTAGAACAAAAGTTCACAGCGGGATCTAGGTAGGGATTTGTTTACTGTAAACAATTTCAGTTACGATTATAATAAAAGTATATGCAGGGTTTTTTAAATTACTTGCAATAATAGCATATTATACATTTTATCTTTCAAATAATGTCTGAACAAAAATTTAAAAGAAGTGCCCATGAAGCTTATGATGCCATTACAATCTATTATACTTTTCTAATTATAAGGAGTCAAACAAGTTTAAGTTTTCCTGGGCTGTTGAAGAGGGCACTTTTATTGTATAATTCACAGCCTGTTTTGAAAACCTTCCCAATGTGAACCTTTAATCCTATACGTGTTCTCCTATAGAGTTGCCAGGTCAAGCATCCCAAACGCTGAGATTTCAGGGGCAGGTGTTAGTGATGTCACAGAAGCAGGCCCTAGTAATGTCATTAAGCATGATGCATTAAGTATCAAGCATAGTTGCTTGAAACATACTATTCAAACAAAAACATTTATCTGATTGGAAATTAAGACATCTTAGCTAAAAGATGGAGCCTGGGTAGGGAACATTTAAACTAGCCTACCTGCTTCTGGCAAGAAGAGTTTAAGTGCCCTCAGGCCAGACGAGTCACCAAAAGGCCAAAGTAGGAAAAAAAGGAACCTAGTACTGTGGAGATGCTAGATGAGAGCACACAGGAGTAAAAATGGATGCCCCTGAAGGCTACAATTCTAAACACACTTACTAAGAGACTAAGCCTCATAGAACTTAACAGGACTTACTTCTGAGCAGATATGGTTTGGATTGTGCTATTGGCAAAGCTTCACTCGGGATCCTCAGCAAAGATATCCATACCCAAGCTGGGTTGGCAAACCCCTGCCTGGAATGCCCTGCCCCTATCTTTTAACATAGCTGCTCCAAATGTCTTTACAGATTTGACCCTTCCGTTCAGAAAGAAGTTTGAGAAAGAGTAAGAAGATTCTCTTACCCTTTTCTGTCTGCCCTGTGGGCTGCTATAAACTCACTCTGACAGTCAATCCAATTCCAGTGAGTAATAACTGACAGAGAGAAAACACACATGGTTTGGTCTACCTTCACAGACAGCAACTTGGGAAGAACAACTATTGCAGCTGCACTTGCCGGTATAAAAGAGAATTCACATCACTACTGGGCAAGAATCAAACCATTATTTAACCAACAAGGTGCATCATCAGTGGATTTAAGGGGGCTGAACTGAGTGCATAGAACCACTGTTGTTGCTTCTATGGATGTAAGGGAGTGAGGTTAAAGGTAAATGAAATGCAAACCAAAAAAATCCCACAACCAGTCAGGATTCCTAACCAAAATCCAAAACTAAAAAAAAACCCTGGCAGCCAGTCAGCCAAGGTCGCAGAAATCCCCATGCAGCACAACCTTACCCGTGGGCTGCAGTTAGTGCAGAATGTTGTGGCACAATTGCTGGCATGAGTGAGATCCTATCAGCACATAATACATCTGCTCTGAAATCTGCACTGGTTGCTGATTTGCTACCAGGCCAAGTTCAAGGTGTGTTTTCCATGTTACTGGTGCCACATAGTAATTGTCTGCTCTTGTAAGAAATCAGTCCTTTAGTGTAGCAGCACCTATACTTTGGAACTCCTTCCCTATTGAGATTAGGCATGCACCTTCATTGTACTATTTTCAGCACCTGCTGAAAACATTTTTGTTTAGGCAAGCCTATACAGGCACATAGAAGCTATTATGTTTTTATCTGTTTTTAACTCATGGTTGGTTTTATTGTTTTGAATGTTTTTAAATATCTGTCTTTGTTTTTGCCAATAATGTTGTTGTTTTAATTCCTTCTGTAAATTGCTTTGAGATTTCTACAATAAAGCAGTATATAAATGTAAATAAAATACATAAATAAATTTTGGAGTCACTGTGGCCCTTGGGTCTCCTTCCACTTTCAGGAAGAATCTGCCTTATACTGATTCAGGCCATTTGGTACCATCTAGCTCATTACTGATTACATGGACTAGCATTGGCTCTCCAGGAGTCCAAGCAATAGTCTTTTCCAGAAATTGAATTTTGGAACTTTCTGTACAAACATATGCCCTCCCACTGTGCTACAGCCCTTCCCCGGTTTAAAAAAGTATCTTTTTAAATTACTCTTTTCAGTTCACTAATGGATGCTCTGCATACCCACACCATTCATTTAAAGCGCATTCAACACACATTTGAAGCACATGAATCCCACCACAGAATCATGGGAACTGTAGTTTGTTAAGGGTGGTGGTAACTATGAGAGGGAAACTATACTTCCCAGGATTCTTTAGGGAAGTCATGCACTTTAAATGAGAGTTGGATGTGCTTTAAATGTATTGTGTGGATCTACTTCATAAACTTTGCCTGCATGTAAATCATTTTAAATATTTTTTAAAAAATGGAAATGAGCTATAAAGTTTACTGGGTGATCATGGGCTACTCACCATCTCTCACCTAATCTGCCCCTCAAGGTGAAAATAACAGAGGGGAACCATGACCACACCAAGGAAGAAGGGCGCACTTAAAACATAGAGGAAATAATGATGTACAACCATAGTGTGAAATCAGATATTTATTGGGACATAGTATGAAGAAATATTTATAGAAGCATGACTGTTAAAGATGTTTATTATTTAAACAGCAAGAGGGAGGAGGAGGGGGAACCCCAAGATGCCCAAAAAAGGAATTCTTGAGTAGGAAATCCAAATAGATTTATTAAAAAGGAAGAAGCCCAACATGTTTCGGCTACTTGAGATTGGCCTTCGTCAGGAGTATAGATAAAATCATACAATTATCCATTTAGTGGCATAATCATGTCATATTGTACAGAATATGACCATACAATGTAATGGGGGAAAATAGATAAATACTTACATAACAAATCTAAAATGTCTATCTTGAACTGTTTTATATGCAGAATGTGCATGTAATCTCTACACAGGTTCTGTGCAATAGGAAATTAACAGTGTAGCAGCAAAAGCTGAGAGTATGGGATTTTATACACTCACTCGGATGCCTGTTAGCTGTGAGCCAGAGGAATTTGCCACAGCTGTGTCTAAGGGATTATCTCTATAGTGTGAGATTCATAAAAGGGGAAGGAACTCCAACTCCACATTTAGTCCACTAGGAACAAGCATTTTTAGTTCTAGAATCCACACTAATTCTCTCTTAAGTAGAATCTGAGTGTCATGCACATTTACTTTCTCTAACATCCAAAAGTTTAAATCTGTTAAGGAATGTCCACATCTAGCAAAATGATCAACCAGGGGAGCTCCTGATCTGTTGTTTCTGATGTTGCTTATGTGCTCCCCTATACGCTTTTTGAGGACTCATGTTGTTTGACCTACATAGATTTTAGGACAGCTACACTGGATGATATAAACAACATTGGATATATTGCATGTGGAAAATTGTTTCAGAGTATATTTCTTCTGATTAATAGGGTTAATGAATTCTGTCTTCTTGTTCATAAACTTGCAGTAGGCACAATGGCCACAGGGGTGGTGTCACATTGGGCTTCTTCCTTTTTAATAAATTATTTGGATTTCCTACTCAATAATTCCTTTTTTTTGGCATCTTGGGGTTCCCCCTCCTCCTCCCTCTTGCTGTTTTATTATTTAAACAACCTGTAAAGATCTTTATAGTACAATCCTATTTTTGTTTACTCAGAAGCAATGTATTCTAAGATGCTTACTCAAACAGGGAAGTGTACACAGAACTGCAACCTCAATAAGGAATTTCACTCACCTAACCCAAAATTCAGAATCATGACACTTTAAGCTGTTTTGCAACTGTTTTATACTTGCTTTTATGGTTATTGTATTTTAAAGGAATTTATTTCTTGTGAATTGCCTTGGTTTCTGATCACCAACCCTACTTCACAAGGTTGTTGGGAAAACACTATACACAAACACACACCGGAGATATAAAAATACATACACCCAATATTGTCAAAACCAGTTGGTCATTGCAGAACATTTTTCAATAATACAATTTATTATTATTATTATTAGTAGTAGAAGTAGTAGTAGTAGTAGTAGTAGTGGATTTATATCCCGCCCTTTCTCCCACCAGGAGCCCAGGGCGGCAAACAAAAGCACTAATTAAAACACCATAAAAACACATTAAAACAAAACACCTTCAAAAATGTTACTTAAAAAAAGCTATGAAAACACCTTCTAAGATTAAAAACATTTTTAAAAAGAAAGTTTAATAACCAGAGCTTGGAATAACGAGTTACTTGTAATTTACTACTTTTTTGAGTAACGAGTGGGTAACTTTGTTACATTTTGCTGGTAATAGAACGAGTAGTCATTTCACTACTTTTGAGCCGGAATTTTAATGTTTCCAGCGTTACTTTTGGGCTGTACTTGGGGGGGCAGGGAAAGTCCTCTGCTTCTCTGATTGGGGGATGAAAGACATGTGCCTCATAATGGGCTTCTGTGAAATGTCACTCTTCCCTCATGCTCTGTGGGTGTTAAGAGGCGACGAGGGAGGAGGTGGAGAGTGAGACGGTTGTGGAGCGGAGAGAGAGAGAGAAAATGCTTCAAAAACGGACGGTGGTAGAGAACAAAGGAGTGGAGGGAGAAAGCCGGAAGGCAAGGACATGGATGAAGGACGCAGCAGCAGAATGGAGAACTGTGGAGGTGAGTGATGATGATGAGGATGATGATGATGATGATGTGTGTGTGTGTGTGTGTGTATATATATATATACTTTCTCGACCGCTGCCCCTCATGGCTTCTTGTTCCATCTGTGCTTGGTGAGCCTCAATGATTGCTAGCTGAGAGGGTGTGTGTGCATGTGCTTGCATTGAGTGGGAGAAGCTGCTTCTCCTGCCCTTCATGGCTACTTGCTCCATCTGGGCTTGGTGAGCCTCAATGGTGCACAAAGCAGCTGAGTGGTGGCCTCTGTCTTCCTCCCCTCCACTCCTCCCCTGGGCAGGCAAGCTCCGCAAGTGCCTTAGTTGCTGGCAGGGGAAGGTTGTTCCATATAGTTCCCTCCTTCCAAAGTTCCAAAGCAAACCCATTTCAAACCATCCATGCCCCCCATAAGCAATTTTGTGATAGTGCATAGAGGCTTATGCAGAATTAATTATCATCATTATTAATAATATTTTTAAAATAATGTTTATTAAGGAAAAGAAAATTACAAAGTAGTACTAAAATAATAATGAAAAAGAAAAGGGAAAGAGAAAAATGCTTTACATACATCATTCAGCTTTATTACTAATTATAGATATGGATATAAAAGATAAATGGCATTTTGTCAAAAGTATTTTTGCCTAGATTTTATACCTCCTCCTTGGTTTTCCAAGCTTGGCATGGAATGCTTCTCATACAGAATTAATTTGAAATGCTGCATATTTATTATCATCATAATCATCATCTTCAAATCCTACCTCAATTCATTGTACATGGCTCTCCCCCCTCCTTCATTTTATTCTCACAACAACTCTGTGAGCTAGTAGGTTAGACTGGACCATTTAGGGTTATCCAGTGAGCAAACATTATGCAAATAGGATCTCTTTTCATTGTGCTATCGACCTGCTTACTTCCACTCTGACTGGGGGGATCTTGCAGGATAGGGAAGAGATGGGTTACACTTCATATGGCATCACAGCTGGGAGCATTATCTCTTATTTATTACAGACAAGACTGTTGCAGTTTTTGCTGCTGAGAGCAACAGTCAGTTGGTGCAGCCACTTGAGTCACAGCTTGTTGATCCTGAGGAGGCAAAACTGGAAAGTGAAGTTCAGAAAGGAGGCCCTGTGCATGAGGAGGAGGGCAGCATGAAGCAGTGCCAGTTGCCAACAGCCACATCTGCAGAACAGCAAGTACCATGGTTTGGTTTTGAGGAAGCTTGTGAGCCAGAGTGGGAGAAATGTCATTGTACGATGCAATTACTGCCTTCCAAGGATCAAACTCTGAGGTCAGCTGTTTCCTCCTCATCCAATGTGAAGAAACATTTTGAGGTGAGCCTTTGTCATGCTAGTCCTCAAGGAGTGTCCATTGTCTATGTTTAAATTGTAAAGTGCCTCTTCCATTTTTTCATGGATTCATGCTTTGTTCTTCTTCAGAGGGCATACCCTGAGAAGCTGAGAGTAATTGAAGAAGCAATAAAGACAAGGAGACGTGGCCTGAACCAATGCATGACGCCCCTCCTTCCAAAATGCTGAAGCAGCAGCTGACAACCCTTCAGAGGTGAGGATCCGGCAGGGAGGCTGTCACCCAGAGCAATCTTGACAGAAAAATAACTGATTTCATTGTATAGGAGACATTACCACTTCAGACTGTGGACAAACCATCATTCGTTAGTCTGGTTCGCATTGGACTCCCAAAAGATCTCACCATCATATGTGCCAAGACTCTGAGAAACAGAATTGAGAAGAGAGCATGCTGCATGAGAGAAACTCTTGTAAACTGAATGGGTGCTGTGGGATATATAGCAACCACTGCAGATTGTTGGACCAATGGCAAGAAGAGTTACTTTGGGGTAACAGCCCACTGGATCAACCCAACTACCTTGAAACATGAGGTCAGGGCCTTGGCTTGTAAGCGATGTCCTTGCAAAAGCACAACAAAGTGCACTACTACAGACAATGGCTCCAACTTTGTGAAAGCGTTCAGAGTTTTCATGGCCAAAGAACCAGTGGAAGCTGCAGGCACCAGTGACGATGATGGTGATAACCAGGAGGAGGAGGAGGCTGAGGTGGAGTTTGTGCCCATCTGTGAGATCCTGGACACAGGACCTGAGGCAGAGGAAGAAGCTGCAGACTCAGGAGAGGATTTTGTTTTACCACCACACCAGAGATGTGCTAGTCACACCCTCAACCTGGTGGCAACACAAGACATAGAGGCCATGCTTTCTGACGCCTCAAAAGGTAGTCTTCTTGGTTCTTTCAAGAAACAGTTTTGTTCCTTGATGGGAAAGTGCAGCAAGTTGTGGTCCAAGCAGAACCAGTCAGCACAGATTGCTGAGTATATCCATGTGCGATGTGGTGTGTATCTGAAGGTACCAAATAAGACCAGGTGGAATTCCACCTTTGATGCGTTGAAGCAACTACATGAGCTCCTGTCAACTGTGCCACTAAAAATGCACACCATAATGGACCGCTGTTCCTTGTCCAGGATCACAGCTGCTGAGATTGTAGTGGTGCAGGAATACACAGAGATTATGGGGCCACTAGCTCACTCCCTAGACATCCTGCAATGGGAGAATGGCATGTTCATGGGGTATTTGCTACCAATGCTCAACAATCTGGACCGCAAGTTAGAAGGGCTGGAAAACAAATATGAGAGGAACACATACTGTTTTCAGCTGCTGAGAGGTGTGCGCGAAGCCCTAAGAAAGCGGTTTGCAGCATCTTCTGGTGGCCTGCCTACACCCTCACTTCAAACTAGAGTGGCTGGCAACCACCCATACCAACAAGTATGAACATTACGGAAGCCCTTTGGGTGGATTTCTCCAAGTGAAATGTCTCAGGGGAGGCATCAGAGGGCTTAAGGTGGTAGGCAGGGGCTGGGCCTTTTCTTCCTGGGGTTCCTCATCACAACCTTGGGTACTGCAGGTAATCCTTAAGGGCTTGCTGTGCTGCCCCATGAGTGTGGTGACTTGGTCACCTTGCTACCTTCCATGTCATCACCCACAGGCTCAGGCTGACAGTTGGACCCTGATGAAGTACCTGAGGTCTCCCAGCCATGAACTGTCATCACTCCATGGTTTTCCACATGTGCTATGTTGTTTTGCGCAGCACAACACAGACATGCCTTCAAGCACCGCAGTAGAATGCCTGTTCAGTACTGGTGGCAGCATAATGACTGTAAAAAGACATTCCTTGTCTGATGTGTTATTTGAGCATCTTGTTCTTTTGAGACATAACAGAAATGTATTATGAAAGCAGCATTTCAAGTGTAAAATTGCTTGGGGAGTGAGGGGATGTGAGATTCTGTCATGCCATTCTGTTAATCTTATGAATAAAAAAAATATTCTACTACCCCCTGTGTGTGTGTGTTTATTTTTAATATTGTTTTATGCTACTTACATGTGCAGCAGCCAAGGCCAGCACCTTGTAGGCATTTTTTTAAAGTAACTGAAATGTAATTGTAGTTATTACTTTTGAGAAAAAGTAATCAGTTACTTTCAGAGCAATTGTAATAGTAACAGTAATTACTACTTTTTGGACCAAGTAATTGTAACTGTAATTTATTACTTTTTAAAAGTAATCTTCCAAGCTCTGTTAAAAACATATCAAAAAGCAATTCCAACACAGATGCAGACTGGGGTAGGTCTCAACTTAAAAGCCTCCTGAAAGAGGAAGGTCTTGAATAGTGTCAGGATGCAGGATTGGGACCCTGGCACTTCAGACGAGGAGGAGGAGATCATTTTCCCAGAGTTGTGTGAAGAGGGGGAGGGAGGCCTTGAAACTCCAGCAGACACAGATACAGACTCTGCTGAGGAATTTCCCACGCTCACCCCCCTTCCCGAGCCAGAGCTGTTAGAACAAGAAGGAGGGGGACTTCAACTCCCTCATCAGCCAGAGAAAAGCCCACCTGATGGGCATGACGTTCACCCCCCTCTTTCCCCAATACCAGAGGTAGAATCTTCAGAAGGGGAGGGGGCAGAACTTCCCCCTTCACCACGAACCCGGAGAAAACAAAAACGAGCAAAGGGGAGAGAGAGGTGGGGCGGGGAAGAGAGCACCCTGAGGCGGAGTGAGAGAATTCGTGCCACAAAGCCCCCTTTATAAGGAAAGGGGGGGCTGGGATTCCTTGTTCTGTCAACTCTCTTGCATGTCGCTGGACACGTGTATTTTGTTCCTTCATGAGAAGGTGCAGCCTCTGTTTGGATATTACTCTAATAAAGACTGAACTGCTTTCGCAACCTGGTCTGGTTTCTGAGTCCAGTCCCGGACACGACAGATTGACAGAACCACCTACTTCACCCTCAACGCTCCTGCCACTTGAACGTGACAAGATGGAGAAGGGAGCAGGGGGAACAAATCCCACTTCTGAGATGGAAGAAGTGAGACGGCTGAGGACTAATGTGGTGGACCTACAGGCAGATGTTCAAACCTTGTTAGCGGCTGTCAGGACTCTGAAGACTGACAATCAGACCTTGAGAACCACAGTAGATCAGATGCAAGCAGCCCCTCCGGCCGCTGTGGTGAAGATTCCTATAGGATTACCACCAAAATATGCGGGACAGAGTGAGCAGCTCTCTACTTTCGTGGCTCAGTGTGAATTGTATTTGGACATCAGAAATGCAGAGTTTCCTAGTGATGTGGCCAAGGTGGCCTTCGTGATCAGCCTCTTGGAAGGAGAAGCTGCCAAGTGGGTGATTCCGTACCTGGTCAGAAAGGATGGCCTTCTGGGAAGATATAGAGACTTTATGCGAGCCATGACTGAGATGTTCCAGGACCCTCAAAGGGCGGAGACGGTGGCCAGGCAGTTGGGGGCCTTGAAACAAGGGAAAGGAACAGTGTCAGAGTACACTAACGCTTTTAAAATTCTGTCCCAGGAAACTGGTTATAATGATGCAGCCTTGATGTTCATGTATAGGAGTGGACTGAGTTCTGAAGTCCTGGATGACTTGGCTAGAACCTCCGCTCCAAATAACTTGCCTGGACTGATTCGGCTATGCCTACAGATCGATCATCGGTTGGAAGGAAGGCGCCTGGAAAAGAAACAGGAGATCCAGAGATACTCAGTTTCAGCATCTCGCAGCAAGACCCTTTCAACCCCAGGAACATCAGGCAACGTGACCGAAGGTCAGGGGGGGGCTAGGCCAAAGCTGTCGGAAGAAGAAAAGGAGAGGTGTCGTAAAGAACGTTTATGCTTCTATTGTTCAAAACCGGGCCACGTGGCTAGAGATTGTGGACTGAAGGGGGGAAAGACAGAGCCGGCGGGAAACTAGCGAACCCAGTCCATGTACAGGCCTGTGGACTGGGGGCTACATTGGACAAAAGGCCTCCGGTGGCAAAACCTCCTTCAAGAGGAGTCTTGGTACTACCAATTAGGATTATAACTTCCAAAGGGGTCATGTTTAACTCCACAGCGTTAATTGATAGTGGAGCAACCACAAATTTCATTGATGCAGAGCTAGCAAAGCGTTACGGAATTTCCCAATGGAAATTGGACACCCGCTTGCCGGTGGAGACCATATACGGGAGGCCCCTGAAAGGAGGGGGGGTAATGTGAGCAACAGAGGAATTGAAACTGCAAATCCTGGGGCACGAAGAGTTCATTTCGCTGTATGTAACAGACCTTTCGACCTTTGATGTGATCCTAGGAATGCCCTGGTTAGTCAAGCACGACCCAAAGATAAAGTGGAAGGATGCTGTGGTGTGGTTCACTTCTCAGTATTGCCAGGAAAACTGTCAGGCAGAAGAAAAACCCGACACGTTGGCTGGAGCAGTGCAGGAAACCAAGCAAGTGACCCTTCCCTCGAAGTATGGGGAATTTAGAGATGTGTTTGATGAAAAAGAGGCAGAAACGTTACCCCCCCACCGCCCTTATGACTGTGCGATTGAATTACTGCCAGGAGCCAGCATCCCATCGGGAAGAATTTACTCTCTCACAGAGAAAGAGATAGAGGCCCTGAGGGAATTTCTGGAGAAAAACCTGAAGCGAGGATTCATACGTCCCTCGCAGTCCCCCGCTGGAGCGCCCCTGTTGTTCGTGAAGAAGAAGGGGGGGAGCTCAGGCCTTGCAATGATTATCGTGCATTGAATCAAATCACTATCCCTAACAGCTATCCGCTGCCCCTGATCTCAGAGCTGTTAGACCGACTGCGCTCTGCAAAAATCTTCACGAAACTGGACTTAAGAGGAGCATACAATCTGATCAGAATGAAGGAGGGAGATGAATGGAAAACAGGGTTTTTGACCTCTTATGGACAGTTTGAATATCTGGTAATGCCATTCGGACTTTGTGGAAGCCCAGGAGTGTTTCAAAAGTTCATGAACAACGTGTTTAGAGACCTTTTGGATAAGTACATAATCTGTTATTTAGATGATATCCTGGTGTTTTCAAAGAACCAAGAAGACCATGATCAGCATGTGAAAACTGTGTTGGGAAGACTGAGAGAGAACCATCTGTATGCTAAGTTAGAGAAATGTGGGTTTGACCTATCGTCTTTGGACTTTCTTGGATATCGCATCTCAGCAAAAGGAGTGGAAATGGATCCAGAAAAAGTGAGTTGTATACTGGATTGGGGGCAACCGACCACTAAAAAGGATGTACAACATTTTTTGGGATTTGCCAACTACTACAGAAAGTTTATTCCAGGCTTTTCCAGGTTAACAGCCCCTCTCACTGACTACTTAAGGGGGAAAAGCAAATTCCAATGGACAGAGGACGCTGCAAGAGCCTTCGAAGAGCTGAAGGGAAAGTTTTCCTCTGAGCCCATCTTGTGTTTTGCTGACCCTACCCGCCCTTTTGTTGTGGAAGCAGATGCTTCAGATTTTGCCATCGGGGTGGTTCTCTTACAGATGAATGGGGAAGGAACGGAGCTACACCCTTGTGCATACTTCTCCAGAAAACTACAGGACACTGAGAGAAATTATACAGTGTGGGAAAAAGAGTTACTAGCCATTAAGGATTCTTTTCAAAACTGGAGACAATACTTAGAGGGGGCTCAACATCAGATAGAAGTATGTTCAGACCACAAGAACCTGGAGAGCCTACAGACAGCCCAGAAGTTGAACCAGAGGCAGATACGTTGGTCACAGTTTTTCACCAGGTTTAACTTCAAGATTACTTACCATGCCCATGCAAAAAATCAGAGAGCAGATGCTCTGTCCAGGCAGCCACAATACAAAGGAGGTGAGATTGACAACCAACCCCAGTACGTAGTTCTGCCAGAGAAGCTGGTGTTGGGATCATGTCAACCTTCTTGGGAAGAAGAGCTCAGAAAGGCACAAAAGGAGGATCCATGCATGCAACAGTATTTCCAGGAGATGGAACAGAGCCAGGGCCCAGAAGTAAACTTCCATTGGAAAGATGGGCTGTTGTGGCATAAAGCCACCAGATATGTGCTGAAGGGGGATCTAAGACTCAGGATCCTGCATCAATGTCATGACTCCATCACAGCTGGGCACTTTGGCATCTTTAAGACCATACAGAATGTAGCCAAGGACTTTTGGTGGCCTCAAATGCGCAGAGACATTGAGAACTATGTAAAATCCTGTGCTGTCTGTATGCGAGCAAAAACAGACACGGGAAGACCTTCAGGATTGCTGGAGCCCCTCCCTACTCCGAACGAACCCTGGAAGGATCTATCCATGGATTTTATAACTGATTTGCCGAAGTCCCAAGGCATGACGGCCATATTAGTCATCGTGGATTCCCTGACAAAAATGGCACATTTCCTCCCTTGCCCAGGGGCCTTAGAGGCTAAAGAAACAGCCAAGCTGTTCATAAAGGAAATTTACCGATTACATGGGTTGCCAAACAGTTTAGTCTCAGATCGGGGAACCCAGTTCACAGCTAAGTTTTGGAGAGCAGTTTGGAAGCAGTTGCAGATGGAGCTAAAACTTTCATCTGCTCATCATCCCCAGACGGACGGGCAGACAGAGAGACTGAACGCCGTGTTAGAGAGGTATTTACGTTGTTATGTTTCTTATCAACAAAATGACTGGGTTTCCTATTTGCATTTTGCAGAGTTTGCCTATAATAATTCCTTGCATACTAGCACTGGACAGACACCCTTCTTTGCTAATTATGGGTTCCATCCCAAGGCCTTCCCTAGTAGTGCAGCAAGTGTGCTGGTGCCTGCAGCAGGGGAATTTCTGCAGGAATTACAGGCCGTGCAGCAGGTACTTAAACAGCAATTAAACGATGCCAAACTGGAGTATAAACGAATTGCTGATCAACATCGAAGAGAGGGGGCCTCCCTCCAACCAGGAGACCAGGTGTGGTTGTCCACTCGCTTCCTCCAGATGCCGGGCAAGTGTAGGAAGCTGCAGGATAAGAGACTGGGGCCTTTCGAAGTGGAGGCACAAATCAATCCCGTGGCTTATAGACTGAAGTTGCCAGCTACTTTCAAAATACATCCTGTGTTTCATCGCTCCTTGCTAACGAAAGCAGCCCCTCCCAGCGATTTACGACCCGTGGAGGCCCCGGGGACACCATTTTAGTAGATGGACAACCAGAGTTCGAAGTGGAACAGATTCTTGATTCCAGAAGGAGGCGTAATCAATTACAGTACTTAATTCACTGGAAGGGTTATGGGCCAGCTGACAGATCTTGGGAAAATGAGAGGGATGTGCATGCCCCAGAATTAGTGGAAGAATTCCATCAACAATTTCCCCATTGCCCTAAGCCGACAAGTGGGGGGGACACAGCATGTGAGAGGGGATGGTGTCAGGATGCAGGATTGGGACCCTGGCACTTCAGACGAGGAGGAGGAGATCATTTTCCCAGAGTTGTGTGAAGAGGGGGAGGGAGGCCTTGAAACTCCAGCAGACACAGATACAGACTCTGCTGAGGAATTTCCCATGCTCACCCCCCTTCCCGAGCCAGAGCTGTTAGAACAAGAAGGAGGGGGACTTCAACTCCCTCATCAGCCAGAGAAAAGCCCACCTGATGGGCATGACGTTCACCCCCCTCTTTCCCCAATACCAGAGGTAGAATCTTCAGAAGGGGAGGGGGCAGAACTTCCCCCTTCACCACGAACCCGGAGAAAACAAAAACGAGCAAAGGGGAGAGAGAGGTGGGGTGGGGAAGAGAGCACCCTGAGGCGGAGTGAGAGAATTCGTGCCACAAAGCCCCCTTTATAAGGAAAGGGGGGACTGGGATTCCTTGTTCTGTCAACTCTCTTGCATGTCGCTGGACACATGTATTTTGTTCCTTCATGAGAAGGCGCAGCCTCTGTTTGGATATTACTCTAATAAAGACTGAACTGCTTTCGCAACCTGGTCTGGTTTCTGAGTCCAGTCCCGGACACGACAAATAGGCACCAAAAAGATAACAGAGATGGCGCCTGTCTAATACTTAAGGTACAGGGTATGTGCCACCACACTAAAGGTCTGTTTTCTATATTGTGCAGAACGGACCTCCTGATAAGATGGTATCTGCAGGAGGCCCTCACCTGCAGAGTGCAGTGATCGACAGGGTATATAAGGGATAAGACGGTCTTCCAGGTATCCCCGTCCCAAGCTGTATAGGGCTTTGTACACCAAAACTAGAACCTTGAACTTGGCCCAGTATCAAATGGGCTGCCAGTGCAATTATTTTAGCAGCGGGGTGACATGTTGCCCCAGTGAGCAGTGTCACTGTCGCATTTTGCACCAGCTGCAGCTTCCGGACCAACCTCAAGCGCAGCCCCACATAGAGTGCATTACAGTAATCCAGCCTGGAGGTTACCAGTACATGGACCACAGTGACTAGGCTATTCTAGTCCAGAAACGGCCACAGATGTCTTACCAGCCAAAGCTGGAAAAAGGCACAGAGTCCAGGCAATGGTCAAGGGTTTGCACGGCCTCTACCGATTCAGATGTTACAGAGAAACAGAGCTGGATATCATCAGCATACTGCTGACACCACACACCCAATCTCCTGATGACCGCTCCCAAGGGCTTCATATAGATGTTAAACAGCATGGGGGACAAGATGGTACCCTGCGGCACCCCACAGAACAACTGCCAGGGGGCTGAAAGACAGTCACCCAATGCTATTCTCTGAGAACGACCTTGGAGAAAGGATCGGAACCACTGTAAAACAGTGACTCCAATACCCATCTCACCAAGTCGGCCCAGAAGGATACCATGGTCACTGGTATCAAAAGCCGCTGAGAGATCAAGTAAGGATAACAGGGTCGCATTCCCCCTGTCCTTCTCCCAAAAAAGGTCATCCATCAGGGCAACCAAAGCCAATTCAGTGCCGTAACCAGGCCTGAACCCAGACTGGGATGGGTCAAGATAATCTGTTTCATTCAAAAGTACCTGCAATTGCTGCACCACAACCCTCTCAATCACCTTCCCTAAAAAGGGGGTATTTGCGACTGGTCAGTAGTTGTCACACACCAATGGGTCCATGGTGGGCTTTTTCAGGAGTGGTCAGATCACCGCCTCTTTCACAGCGGCTAGAACCACTCCCTCCCACAATGATGCATTGACCACAGCCTGGATCCACTCGGTCAAACCCCCTCGGCAAGCTTTAATAAGCCAAGAAGGGCAAGGGTTGAGAGGACACATTGCTGGCCGCATCAACATAAGCACTTTGTCTACATCATCAGGCCACATCACCTGAAACCGCTCCCAAGAAGTTGCAGCAGACACTGCACTGGACACCTCATTGGGGACTACAGTAGATGTGGATGGGGCATCAAAACTGCTATGGAGGTGAGCAACTTTACCCTCAAAGTGCCTTGCAAATAATTCACAGTGGGACTCCGAAGCATCTAACACTCCATTTACCTGGAGTTGATGTCAACAGACCCCTGACAATATGGAAAAGCTCCACTGGATGGCTACTTGAGGATGCGATGGAGGCAGAGAAGTGGGGCTTCTTTGCCACCCTCTCTGCCACACAGTAGTCACAGTTATGATGTCTTACTTGTGCCCAACTTCAGCTGTCTCGAGGGACAGCAAGCCAAATGAGTGAGCAGCGAGCAGCAAGCACCCAGATGCTCAGATACTCACTCCCAGGGCAGGTCTTCTTCAGTCCCCTAGTGCCGCAGCTGTTCTCAAGGACCCCAAGGGCAGCTGGGCTTTTATTCCTCCTGACCCAGCCTGCAGCTGATGAAAGAGGCTGCAAGATTAACTGCAGCCTCTCTCTGGAGCCAGGGTCAGGCAGGGGGTCCCAGTCCTTGCAGCACTTACCAGGAACTTCAGCTGTCTCAAGGGACAGCAACCCAAAGGAGCAAGGAGCAAGCACCCAGATGCTCAGATACCAGGGCAGGTCTTCTTCAGTCCCTTAGTGCTGCAGCTGTTCCCTACCAAATAAAAGCAGTGGTACCTAAGTAAGCCTTGGCTAATTGCTTTAGAAAATAGGATTGGAGGGGGGAGAAAGATTTACAACACAACCACAACCCTTTGCTATGTTCACTCAAAAGTCCCATCAATTTACAGCACAATCCTAACCATGTCAAAGTAAGTCCTATTGAATTCAATGGGGTTTACTCCAGGTATGTGGAATTATTGCAGCTTTACTCCCAGAAACTGAGTATTGGATTAAGCTTCATATTGGGAAGGATTTCAAAACACTTTGCTCTTAAACAGCCCAGGAAAATTTAAACTTGTTTGACTCCTGCACACAAGAAAGACAAAGACTTTTGCTACTGCTGAAAGCTATATACGTACTCAGTTTATGAGATTTTCAGATAAGCAGGAAAAAACAATAGTTTTCTGGTCTTGCAATCGGTTCTAGCTATTGCCTGGAGATCAACAAATACCTTGTCAATCACAACCCTGACTTCACTTATTGGCTATAAACCTGAAAGGGTGGGGTTAGAGCAACAAACTACAAGCTCATTTAACAGAAGTTGCAGGGGGCTGACATTTTGATATATCTCTTGAACCAGACCACCTAGAAATTTAATTTTTTAAGTCCAGAGACAGAGGTGACTCACCTGGAAACCCGGAGAGGACTCCAGATATCCGGAGTCTCTGAGTGAAAACCGAAGACCTGGCAACCCTAGTCTGCAGTCAAGGAATAGGTTTCTTGAATAAAATGACAAAAATCTACCTCTCCTAATACTTAATCTCTTTTAACAGCTTATTGTGCTTTTCTTACATAAAAAACTCACTTTCCTTGCCGAAAGAAACATTTCTATTATATCCCTCTTATTTTATACTAAACAATTACATGTGATGTTTCATTAAAATAAAAATCAGTACAGAAATAATTGCATGAGGGTTAATGAACACACCATGCCTTAAAATATCCATTTCCCCTTATGCAGCTGCAGTTGTTCCCTGTAGCTGTTTAATGACATCTATGCTATGATTTCCATGGATATATTAGAAACAAGAGTTGAGGATTGTTCTCAGGTTTATTGTTATCTTACAGATCACTTTCCAACTCCTGTTCTAAGTCAGCAATTCAAATAATTTGTGGAATATTTAGCCTCACAGACAGCAATATTTGCATGACTTAGCTCCTCAGGCTTATCCATTTAAGTCTTCTAATTAGTTTCTAAATCCTAGGCTTCAAAATGATAATAGTTTGAAGCTGAATATGTCAATAACACTCAGTAAATGCAAACTACAACAATATACATATTAGAATTTGTCAAGAAAGAAATGAATTAGTTCCTTGGTTGAATTAGTTTCCCAGTAATCTATGGTGCAACTGCATTTGGAATACTCTGTATAGTTCTGGTCATCTCACCTCAAAAAAGGCATGGTAGGTTTGGAAAAGGTTCAGAAAAGGGCAACCAAAATGATCAAGGGATGGAGCGACTCCTCTATGAGGAAAGGTTACAGTATTTGGGGCTTTTTAGTTTAGAGAAAAGGTGAGTGAAAGATGACATGATAGAAGTGTTTAAAATTATGCATGGCATGGAAAAAGTGGATAGAGAAATCTTCTTCTCTCATAACACCAGAACACCTGGACATTCAATGAAGCTGAATGTTGGAAGATTCAGGACAGACAAAAGAAAGTACTTGTTCACACAGTGCATAAATTGTGGAATTTGCTCCTGCAGGAGACAATGATGGCCACCAACTTGGACAGCTTTGAAAGAGGTTTAGGCAAATGCATGGCTACTAGCCATGCCAGCTATGTTCTGCCTTCATGATTGGAGGTAGCATGCTTCTGAATACCAGTTGCTGGAAATCACAGGAGGGGAGAGTGCACTCTTTGCACTCAGGTCCTGCTTGTGGGCTTCCCATAGGCATCTGGTTGGCTAACTTGTTGAACTAGTCAGGTTCTTCTTATGTTCTTGTATTTAAGTCTGAATGTGCAAGTTCCTGATCTGCAGTGACCAAGAACCTAGTGCATAATACTGCAGCAAATAACTCGGGGCAGCAGGGTCTTCTCTCAGCTGACCCCCCCACCCAGTTGCTCAGCAAACTCACTATCTGGTTTGATGCTACTATTTAATATTAACTTGATATACAGTAAAACATCTACTGTCTAAACAGAGGTAATCAGCATGATGTCCTCCAGATGTTGCCAGATTACAACTCCAGCAACCCTAGCTATTGGCTATACTGGCTGGGACTGATGAAAGCTGGAGTTCAATAATATCTGGAGGGCACCATGTCAGCTACCCCTGATCTAGGACTCAATCCTGGAGAATGCCCATCTGGCTTGCATTGCTGAGGCCTGTGCGAATGAGCTGGGCCCTTGTGACAGGCAGTTTAGGGAACGTCTCAATATACTAACCACCACCCCTCCATAACAGCTTCCTTGCCTGAACTGACAGAAGGGTTTGGATTTGGTGTAAATCCTCAGTACGTCAGCTATAGGGAAAATCCCTAGGTCACTTTGTTGGGGAAGCTCAGGATGATTCAAACACATGTAGTGGATCACACTCTGAACCAATTTTTCTTGTCAGATCTGAGGGTGGATGGCTTTTCAATTGTAGAAGTAAATTTTCAATGTATTAATATATTATGGCTGGAACCTTTTAGCCATGCACAGACTTTGTTACTGATGCCTCCTACAAACATCATCCACAGGAAAGAACCTATCCTATGGTGCATCACCAATCCTTCAGCTGGAATAGCAGTTGGTTTAAGAGCAAAAGTATACAGGATTTATTAAAGATAACCTCACAGAAGTAATCTCCATTACCACACCACTTGTCTCCTTTTTCCTGATGTTGTACTCTCCTAGGCTCCCTTTTGTGTACTCTCTCTTAAGCTCTCTTTTGTAATCTTTCAGCCGTTCTACTTCTGCTAACTTAAACCTCTTTTATTTTCATGCTATGCTATGGTAAGAACCTTAAAACCTATTATATATGCTTTATCTCCAAACTCTTAGACTATACTAAAATAAACTCTATCTGTTAATAATTTTATAGTTAATATACGTGCATTTATTAAACTCTACACATTAACTTCTATATTATGGTCACATCACTTCCTGATGGTGTTCAGGCTCATGATGACCATACACATTTACAGCAGGTAGTGGATCACTTAAAGTTGTCTGCCCTCAGAGCCTGGTGAATCCTTCTTCATTCTAGAGAGCCATTAGAGAGTTTCCAGTTAGCATGGTTGGGGCTTCTGCTGATGCCCTGATGACACTGTGGCCTGGGTTGTAGTCATGATTTCTTCTATGGATCACCACATGCAGAATAGAGCCTGATCAGCTCCTTGGTATACTATGAGATGACTAGGGTGCAAGTGGAAGAAAACTCAAGCTATATCTCACCAAACGTAAGAGTTTACTCTGTGGCTCTGATGATGGCAAATAAATATTTATCCATTGCCATTTCATATTCATAGTCCCATCCAACAGAGTTACTTTGAATGGTTATAGGGCCTACCTCAAATGGGCCTCATGAGTGATTTTAGGGAACTACTCAGTATCCCACAGTGACTTGTTTGCTAATCACTTCAATGATAATGTTGCTTGCATCTGTCTTGACTAGGGATAGAATCCTCTCCTTTTTTACATTCCGTTTTTAAGTGTGGACCCTGGTGGTCATTAACAATCTGCTTCCTTTGCCCTCCAATATCTTTTCATTTTTCCAATCTCCTCCAATTTTTTTTGCTGTGCAGAGAATTATCAATATAATAGGTATTTATTCATGAATCTCCACTAGTATCAGTCTTTAATATGAACTCTGTTATTATTGCCTGTTTAAATTCCTTCTCAAGTGCATTGCAGAGCAGATTGAGGCAGTTCTTTTCGATCCTTCCTTGTCTCTTGAGGCGCAAGTGGCCTCGGTGGCAAGGCATGCGTTCTACCACCTTCGGTTGGTAGCCCACCTACGCCCCTATCTGGACAGGGATGACCTCGCCTCAGTTGTTCATGCTCTGGTAACTTCTAGGCTGGATTACTGTAATGCACTCTACGTAGGGCTGCCCTTGAAGACAGTTCGGAAGCTTCAGCTAGTGCAAAACGCAGCAGCCAGACTATTGACGAGGACCAGCCGGTCAGCACATATAACACCTGTTCTGGCCCGTTTGCACTGGCTACCTATTTGTTTCCGAGCCAGATTCAAGGTGCTGGTTTTGACCTATAAAGCCTTACACGGCGTGGGACCGCAATATCTTGTGGAACGCCTCTCCCGCTATGAACCTACCCGGTCACTTCGCTCAGCATCTAAGGCCCTCCTCCGGGTACCAACCCATCGAGAAGCCCGGAGGACAGTTACTCGATCTAGGGCCTTTTCTGTAGTGGCCCCCGAACTGTGGAACAGCCTCCCCGAAGAAGTACGCCTGGCGCCTACGCTTCTATCTTTTCGGCGCCAGGTTAAGACCTGGCTATGCTCCCAGGCATTTTAAGCGTTTATGTTATAATTTAAATTTTTTATTTTTTTCTTTAGTTGCTGCTTGTGTTTATTGTTTGTTGTCTGATTTTATTGTTGATATTTTGTATTTTAACCTTTTTGTACACCGCCCAGAGAGCCACTTGCTGTGGGTGGTCTATAAATGAAACAAAGAAATAAAGAAATAAATAATCAAGTCAACATCTTCCCCCCTGCTGCTTACAATCACCTCATTCTCCCCTGCTGCTTTCTGTCTGTAAACTACAATTAACACTTCATTAGCATGTGAAAGGGAATACACATTTGAAGAGCTCACATTGAAAGTAGATGGATAAAAGTATCACTCACACTATCAATAATTTCAAAGCAATTTAAAAAAAGAATCAGCAAAGAAGAATAAATTGGAAACCAGACATGGAGGGTTGCTACTTCAACATTCTCTCTGCAAAGATAGAGAATATCAGAAATAATAATTAATCCAATGGCAAATTCAATTATTGCAGAAATGGAGCTCATTGCTAGTCTTGACTGAGATAGTTTCAATCTAGTGACCAGAAAAGGCTGGCCGACTGGGGTGGTGCTGCTATCCTAGCTTCCTGGCAGACAGCTTCAGCACAGTGTAAATATACTGGTGGGTGTGCTGGATTGACTCTGCCAGTGTGTTTACACCTTGGCAACTTCCCCACCACCTTATCCCTCCCACTCTTCCTCCTGGTAAGCAACGGCAACCCACATGCCAGGAAGTTAGCATAGTGAATCCACCCCACCTGGTGGATCACTTTTGTTAGTGACTAGACAGAACTCTAGACACATTCTATACATGAACATGTCCAGAATTCTGTCTAGTTGCTAGATTGGAGGAATCTTATTTGTTGGAAGTCTGAGGATGGGGATATGGTGTGTGGAGAGGTTTGGCCTACCATTTGTTTTTTTCAACCATCCCCCATCATAGCTTTGATTTTTATTTATTTAAAATAGTTCTTGTATTTAAAATATTTTTTGTATATTTTAATCACCCTTCATCAACTTATAACACCTCGTAGACAGGTAGGTTATGACAGGTTGGTTTCAGAGGAAACACCTTTTTAAAAGAGGGAGTAGTTTCAGCTGCTTTGAAGAAATTAATTGTTGCAATCCTTTTTGGGCAAGTGGTGGTATTTATTTATTTGTTTATTTAATAGATTTATATCCTGCCCTTCCTCCCAGTAGGAGCCCAGGGTAGCAAACAAAAACACTAAAAACACTTTAAAACATCATGAAAACAGACTTTAAAATATATTAAAACAAAATATCTTTAAAAACATTTTTAAAAGCTTTAAAAACATCTTTTTAAAAAAAAATGGTTTAAAAACATAAAAAGCAATTCCAACACAGTCGCAGATTTGATAAAGTCTCTACTTAAAAGGCTTGTTGAAAAAGGAAAGTCATCAGCAGGCACCAAAAAGATAACAGAGATGGCACCTGTCTTAAGAACATAAGAACATAAGAAGAGCCTGCTGGATCAGGCCAGTGGCCCATCTAGTCCAGCATCCTGTTCTCACAGTGGCCAACCAGGTGCCTGGGGGAAGCCCGCAAGCAGGACCCGAGTGCAAGAACACTCTCCCCTCCTGAGGCTTCCGGCAACTGGTTTTCAGAAGCATGCTGCCTCTGACTAGGGTGGCAGAGCACAGCCATCATGGCTAGTAGCCATTGATAGCTCTGTCCTCCATGAATTTGTCTAATCTTCTTTTAAAGTCATCCAAGCTGGTGGCCATTACTGCATCTTGTGGGAGCAAATTCCATAGTTTAACTATGCGCTGAGTAAAGAAGTACTTCCTTTTGTCTGTCCTGAATCTTCCAACATTCAGCTTCTTTGAATGTCCACGAGTTCTAGTATTATGAGAGAGGGAGAAGAACTTTTCTCTGCCCACTTTCTCAATGCCATGCATAATTTTATACACTTCTATCATGTCTCCTCTGACCCGCCTTTTCTCTAAACTAAAAAGCCCCAAATGCTGCAACCTTTCCTCGTAAGGGAGTCGCTCCATCCCCTTGATCATTCTGGTTGCCCTCTTCTGAACCTTTTCCAACTCTATAATATCCTTTTTGAGATGAGGCGACCAGAACTGTACACAGTATTCCAAATGCGGTCGCACCATAGATTTATACAACGGCATTATGATATCGGCTGTTTTATTTTCAATACCTTTCCTAATTATTGCTAGCATGGAATTTGCCTTTTTCACAGCTGCCGCACACTGGGTCGACATTTTCATCGTGCTGTCCACCACAACCCCGAGGTCTCTCTCCTGGTCGGTCACCGCCAGTTCAGACCCCATGAGCGTATATGTGAAATTAAGATTTTTTGCTCCAATATGCATAATTTTACACTTGTTTATATTGAATTGCATTTGCCATTTTTCCGCCCATTCTCTCAGTTTGGAGAGGTCTTTTTGGAGCTCTTCGCAATCCCTTTTTGTTTTAACAACCCTGAACAATTTAGTGTCGTCAGCAAACTTGGCCACTTCACTGCTCACTCCTAATTCTAGGTCATTAATGAACAAGTTGAAAAGTACAGGTCCCAATACCGATCCTTGAGGGACTCCACTTTCTACAGCCCTCCATTGGGAGAACTGTCCGTTTATTCCTACTCTCTGCTTTCTGCTTCTTAACCAATTCCTTATCCACAAGAGGACCTCTCCTCTTATTCCATGACTGCTAAGCTTCCTCAGAAGTCTTTGGTGAGGTACCTTGTCAAATGCTTTTTGAAAGTCTAAGTACACTATGTCCACTGGATCACCTCTATCTATATGCTTGCTGACACTCTCAAAGAATTCTAATAGGTTACTGAGACAGGACTTTCCCTTGCAGAAGCCATGCTGGCTCTGCTTCAGCAAGGCTTGTTCTTCTATGTGCTTAGTTAATCTAGCTTTAATAATACTTTCTACCAGTTTTCCAGGGACAGAAGTTAAGCTAACTGGCCTGTAATTTCCGGGATCCCCCCTGGATCCCTTTTTGAAGATTGGCGTTACATTTGCCACTTTCCAGTCCTCAGGCACGGAGGAGGACCCGAGGGACAAGTTACATATTTTAGTTAGCAGATCAGCAATTTCACATTTGAGTTCTTTGAGAACTCTTGGGTGGATGCCATCCGGGCCCGGTGATTTGTCAGTTTTTATATTATCCATTAAGCTTAGAACTTCCTCTCTCGTTACCACTATTTGTCTTAGTTCCTCAGAATCCCTTCCTGCAAATGTTAGTTCAGGTTCAGGGATCTGCCCTATATCTTCCACTGTGAAGACAGATGCAAAGAATTCATTTAGCTTCTCTGCAATCTCCTTATTGTTCTTTAGTACACCTTTGACTCCCTTATCATCCAAGGGTCCAATTGTCTCCCTAGATGGTCTCCTGCTTTGAATGTATTTATAGAATTTTTTGTTGTTGGTTTTTATGTTCTTAGCAATGTGCTCCTCAAATTCTTTTTTAGCATCCCTTATTGTCTTCTTGTCTTATATTTAAGGGGAGGGAATTCCAAAGGGTAGATGCCGCCACACTAAAGGTCCATTTTCTATATTGTGCGGAACGGACCTCCTGATAAGATGGTATCTGCAGGAGGCCCTCACCTGCAGAGTGCAGTGATTGACTGGGTAAATAAGGGATAAGATGATCTTTCAGGTATCCTAGTTCCAAGGCTTTGTACACCAAAACTAGAACCTTGAACTTAGCCTGGTAGCTAATAGGTAGCCAGTGCAATTCTTTCAGCAGCGGGGTGACATGTTGGCAATACCCTGCCCCAGTGAGCAGTCTTTCCACTGCATTTCGCACCAGCTGCAGCTTCCGGACCAACCTCAAAGGTAGCCCCACATAGAGCACATTAAAGTAATCCAGCCTGGGGGTTACCAGTACATGGACCACAGTGGCCAGGCTATCCTAGTCCAGAAATGGCCGCAGATGTCTTACCAGCCAAAGCTGGAACAGAGCTTGGAAAAGTTACTTTTTTAAACTACAACTCCCATCAGCCCAATCCAGTGGCCATGCTGGCTGGGGCTGATTGGAGTTGTAGTTCAAAAAAGTAACTTTTCCAAGCTCAGAGCTGAAAAAGGCACTCCTAGCCACTGTGGTCACCCGGGCCATTAGACACAAAGATGGATCCAGGAGCACCCCCAGATTATGGACCTGCTCTTTCAGAGGGAGTACAACCCCATCCAAAGCAGGCAACTGACCAATTATCTGAACTCTGGAACCACCAATGCACAGAGCTTCTGTCATGCTAGGATTCAGACTTAGTTTATCGGCCCTGATCCAGCCCACCACCAAGTCCAGGCAGCGGTCCAGGGCTTGCATGGCCTGTCACAAATAACGTATTTCAGAGAAATATAGCTGAGTATCATCAGCATACTGCTGACACCTTGCCCCAAATCTCCTGATGACCTCTCCCAAGGGCTTCATATAGATGTTAAACAGCATTGGGAGCAAGATGGTACCCTGTGGCACCCTACAGCACAACTGCCAGGGGATCGAAGACAATTCCTCAGTGTTATTCTTTGAAAACGTCCCTGGAGAAAGGATCAGAACCACTGTAAAGCAGTGCTTCCAATACCCATCTCACTAAGCCAGCCCAGAAGTATACCATGGTCAATGTTATAAAAAGCTGCCGAGACATCAAGTAAGAATAATAGGGTCACACTCTCCCTGTCCTTCTCCCGATAAAGGTCATCCAGCAGCGTGACCAAGGCTGATTCAGTCCCATAACCAGGCCTGAACCCAGACTGTAATGGGTCAAGATAATCTAGTAGTAGTTAATCTAGTGGTAAACACACAATATTTCAGGGCACTGTTTAGCTAGAGTCTAGGTTCTAGATCCATTTCAACCTGGCTTCTGTTTTGGGTTTGCAAATGAAATTGCCTTGGTGCCCTAATGGATGGCCAATGCCAGGAGCAGGACATGGAGATTCTGGCCCTGCTAATTCTACTTGCTCTAGAAACTTTCAGTACCATTGACCATGGACTCTTTATGGACCATATGTTGGAAATGTGAAATAAGAATACTGCGTTCTGGTGGTTTTCAGCTATCATTGGTTTTGTACCTGTATTCGATTTAATGATTTTTAACAGTTTTATTGTATATTTGATTGGAAACTGTTGTAGGAATTTCCACCACAATATCATGTTGGGGTTTTTTTGGGGGGGGGGGATAGTGGTGTTTGCAGAGGCAACATAGTGCTAGCCAAAAATAACACCATGACACAGCTACCATTGGCCGTTGTTTTGCCTTCAACTTTTTTTAAAGCAGGCAGAAGGCACGACATTTTGACAGGGACCAATCACATACCATTTATCATAAAATCATTTTTGCAATCATGGAGCCATTGATGTTGTCACACAACATGTCTGATATGTAGTAGTAAATAGTAAATATTACTAATACTGACATTTTAAAGAATACAGACCTGCTCCAATTGCCTCATCCAAGATATTGCACCATGGTTCTGTGCACATCTATTTTATGTTAACTGATGTGGGGGGAAGAGAGACACCGCATAAAATTACGTAATGGAATTATAAGTACATAGCAAAAGCTTCTAAGAAGTTGTATGCCTTCTTTATTTAAAACCCTGTTCCGCGCCCACTTACCGGGTGAAGGGGCGTGTTTGCGGCCGCCGCCAAAGCCGGGCCGACATCTTGGGGTGTGTGCGTGCACGCAGCGTGCAGGCGCGCTGATGTAGCACGCAGCGAGGGGGCGGGGCGGCAGACGGCCATTTAAGGCCGTGCCGCCAGCCGCCCTCCCTCACTGCAAGCTTAGCGGCAAATTCAAACAGCAGCAGGCTCTGGCATTGGCGGCGCGACTCAGATTGATTTGCTCGCCGACGCACGCGGCTCCTCAAGGCTCCTATGGGCCAGGCCTTGCTGCTGGGTGGCCGGCGGCGAGGAGCGGTCGGCGCACCTTGATCGCGGCGCGGCGAGGACGGCGGAGAGGCCCTGGCGCCCTGGAGGGGCAGTTGGGACTAGGCCTCTGGAGGTGCTCCAGCGGGAGGTGCGGCGGCAGCAGCTGTTGAGCTCCTCGCCAGGGAAGCCTGCAGGAGGCATCTGCAGACCCGGCGGAGCAGTGGAGGGAGTCCTAGGCCTCAGGAGGCCCTGCGGCGGCAGAGGTGCGGTGGCAGCAGCCGTGTGGCTCCTCTCCAGGGAAGCCTGCAAGAGGCAGCTGCAGACCCAGCGGTGCAGCAGAGAGAGCCCTAGGCCTCGGGAGGCCCTCTAGAGGAGCGAAGCGCAGCGGCAGCACGGCCTAACGGCAGCGGCGGATCTCAGGCGAGGCGGCCTTGTGGTCACATTCTTTGTCTTTGATTGCTACCCAGGGGCCCCCTGTGGGAAGGTTCTCTGCCCCTCACCCACCCCATAGCAAGGGAAGTGGGTCCCACCCCATCTTGCATGCCCTCCATTTCTCACTTGGCGGCCCAGGTTGCCAGGATTGTGGGGTGAGATAAAGGGGCCCATCAGCAGGGGAGGGGAGTGAGCAGGGGACACAGTCCAGCTGGGCTGTGAGGGTGCTGCCCCCCTTATAGGTATCCCCACGCTGACCACCTCTCACTTTGCCAGGAGGCACTTCCACAACAGGCATAGGCCTTGGGGGTCATTTCTGCTGGATAGACCTGGCTACACTCTGGCTCAGGATGCCACCTAAAAAAGGTCAAGGTGGGCCAAAAGGGAAGGGAAGGGCCCCCAGGGCAGAGGGTAGGCGCCCACCCCCAGCGGCGGAGGATGGGGGGCAAGGGGAAGGCATGCCATGGACTGCTATACTGGCCAGGTTAGAAGCCCTGGAGAGGGGCTCAGCCCAGCCGGCACCTGGGATAACAAAGGAACCACCCCCCAAGCGGCCCCGGGATAAAGCGCTGCGTCCAGTCAGCGGGGCTAACGCTGCAGCTATTACTTCTATCTTAGCACGACTGGACGCGCTGGAGGCAGGGCCTAATGGGGCCGCAGCAAGAGTGCCCAGAGCAGAAGCAGGACCAGCGTTGTCTTCACATGCAGCCCCGGGACCACAGCCCATGCATGGCCCCTCAGCAGACAACATAGTGGGTGAGTCTCCCTGGGCAGCACAACAACAGGGGCAGCCCCAGTGGGGCTGACCCCCGTGGGGGTTCCCATACTGGCCTTTTTCCCCACCAGCTGAAACTGAGCGGTATGGGCAAGTTGTGATCCCCATGGGTGTGGGGCACAGCACGCCACAACAACAGCCTCCCCTAGGGTTGGCCTGTGAGCAGGTCTGGCAGTCCACTGCCGGGACAGGGATGGGAGTGGGGGTGTAGCCCTCTTGGTCGGTACCCCCTCCTGCAGAGGACACTGACCCTCTGGGTTCAGTGAGGGACGGGGCTATACCTTTTGGGGAGACATCAGCCCCACTGGGCTTTCACCTGCTGCCCGCTACAAAGGAAAAAATATGGAAGGGGGAGTATGTCGACTTATTCTCACTTCTATACAGGGAGCCAGTTAGGAGGGAGAAGGATAAGGGCGAAGAGGCAGAACCAGACAAGCCCAAGAGGCGGCGCATAGAGCGCACTTGGGCTAATTGGTTGCCTGCATTTCTGACATACATGGGGGTGGTGATGCAGAAACAGCCACAGAAGGGCCCTATCCTGATTAAATACCTTGATATCGTATATCGGGGCTACTCTGAGTTCCAGGGGGCAGCATGGCTTGCCTATGATGAATCGTTTCGTATGAGGGCGGCCTTTGATACCTCCCTCCTCTGGGACAAAAAGGAAGCAGATCTGTGGCTACAGTTTATGTCTCACTCCAAGCCCATAGCCAGGGATAGAACAGACAGCGGCCACCTCTTGGCCCGCCAGGCGGCAGCAGCTCCTTCCCACAGGCCCGCGGGGCAGGGGGTTCAACCCCGCCTGCTCTGCTGGGAGTTCAGCTCCCGAGGCCACTGTGGTCATACCCCCTGCAGGTTCTGACATGAGTGCGCAATCTGCGGGGGTCCGCACTCCTGCGCTGCCTGCCCCAGGGGCCGCCCTTTCAGAGGTGGGAACAGGGACTCAGCCAGCGCAAGGAGACCGGGAGCTGCTAGCGCAGCTCAAGGGAAGGGGCCCCAGTCCAGTTAAACTCCCTGAACTCCAGTACTTGCTCTGCCTTTACCCCTGAGTCCAAGATGCCCAGTTTTTGCTCCAGGGCTTTACAGAGGGTTTTCGGATCCCCTATTCAGGCCCCAGGCACCACTTCATGTCCCGCAACCTCAAATCAGTGGCAGGCATGGAATCAGTCGTGGGAGAGAAAATTGGAAAGGAGGTCATGGCAGGCCGCGTTCTGGGCCCCTTTACGGCACCACCCATCCCTTCACTCAGAGTTTCCCCGCTGGGCCTCGTGCCCAAGAAGGCACCAGGCGAATTTCGCCTTATACACCACCTGTCTTTTCCCCACGGTGGGTCAGTAAATGACTTCATCCCATCAGACCTCTGCTCTGTCCGCTACACGTCATTTGACTGCACAGTTCGTATGGTTAGGGACTGCGGGATTGGCACCCTCATGGGAAAGTGTGACATCAAATCTGCCTTCCGTCTCCTCCCTGTGCACCCACGGGACTTTGAGCTGTTAGGCTTTGCCTTCATGGGCAAATATTATGTAGATAGGGCATTGCCTATGGGCTGCTCCATCTCATGCTCGGTTTTTGAGCGCTTCAGTTCTTTCTTGGAGTGGGCAGTCAGGAGACGGGCAGGCCAGCCATCAGTGGTGCACTATTTGGACGACTTCCTGTTTGCGGGCCCTGCAGACTCGGGCGCCTGTCAGGCTCTTATGGAGCAGTTCGCAGGGATGGCCGGGGAACTGGGCGTTCCCCTTGCGGCTGAGAAAACTGAGGGCCCGTCCACCACCCTCACTTTTCTGGGCATAGAGATCGATACAGTGGCCCAATGCTGTAGGCTCCCACAGGATAAGCTGGGGGCCCTTAAGGGGAAAATCTCGGAGGTGGTTGGGGCAAAGAAGGTGACATTGGCCACACTACAACAGCTGGCAGGCCATATGAACTTTGCATGCAGGGTGGTAGCACCCAGGCGCGCATTCCTGCGGCGCGTGTACAATGCCATGGAGGGCCTATCACGCCCCCACCACCACACGCGTGTTACTGCCGCTCTCCAGGAGGACCTGGCAGTTTGGTCCACCTTCCTGCAGGAATTCAATGGGGTCTCCTTATGGAGAAGGGATCGCCTGTTGGAAGCGGAGCTACAGGTGAGCTCCGACGCCTCAGGTTCCTGCAGTTTTGGGGTCATTTTCCATGACTCATGGTGTCATGGCAGCTGGCCACAGAACTGGGCACAGGCTGGCCTGACCAGAAACCTGACCTTTTTGGAGTTCTTCCCCATTGTCGTGGCCGTACACCTTTGGCCCGACAAGCTGGGCAATTCCTCAGTCCACTTTTGGTGCGACAACCTCCCTACGGTGCATGTCATCAACACCCTGTCCTCTAGAAACCCCAACGTTATGCGGCTGGTTCGTGTGTTCGTGCTCCAATGTCTTCGCTATAATATATAGTTCCTTGCACGCCATGTCCCGGGTATTGATAACAGTATTGCTGATGCTCTATCACGGAACCAGATGGAGAGATTTCACCAGCTGGCGCCGTGGGCAAGGGCTCAGCCGGACGTGGTACCCCCAGCGCTATGGGAGATTGGAGGACCGAATCAGAACGGGCCATAAGCCTGTCTGTGGCACCCAGCACTTTGGCCAGCTACCAGGGGGCAGGTAGGGACCTGGCAAGCTTCAGGGAGTCCAGAGGCTACACCCAGGAGTGGACCATCCCCGTGGAGCATCTTATGGAGTTCTGCGTGGAGGGGAAGCGGAGGGGACTTTCAGTCAGGACCATCAGAGGTAAGCTCTCCGGTCTATCCTTCCTAGGGAAAGCACGGGGCTTCCAGGACTACTCCGGTGACTTTAGGGTCCGCCAGATGCTGGAGGGGTGGTCCCGTGAGCACCCACACACACCTGATGCCCACGCCCCCTTTTCCCCAGAGCTACTGTTGGGTCTGCAGTGACAATGGAGGGTTCTATGTTCTTCCCATTTTGAGGCACTGCTATACCATGCTGCGGCCCTCACCTTGTTCTTTGGGGCCTTCCGAATAGGGGAGGTAGTGGCAGGTTCTAAGACAGATGGCTCCCTCTGTGCCCTTCTGGTTTCTGATCTCAGCTGGGAGCCAGAGGGGGTCCGCCTGCGACTCAGGCAGTCAAAGACAGACCAACACCACAAGGGTCGTCTGATTGTGTTATCCCCATGCCAACAGGAGGAACTCTGCCCGGTGAGGGCCCTGCGCATCTTTCTGGCAGCCCGGGGGCTGCAGCCAGGGTACCTATTCAGGCATAGGGACCTCCAGCCCCTTACCAAGTATCAGTTTTGGTCGGTGACAAAGGCAGCACTCCATAGGCTAGGTGTGGATGCCCACAAGTTTGGGACACACTCCTTCCGGATAGGAGCAGCCTCCACGGCCGCCCACCTGGGTTTTTCCAAGGGGCAGCTACAGGCAGTGGGCAGGTGGTCCTCGGATGCATATAAGACTTATGTTAGACCACTAACAGAGATGCAGGAGGCCAGCAGCTAATGGCAATTGTTGTCATTTTTGGCAGGCTGCTGGGAAAGATCGGAGCAAGTGAGCATCCTCCTCTGCGGTCACAGCATGATTTTCTGGGCAGACTGCAGGGCGGCGAAGTCCCACATTGGAACGCAGCTGGGGCTCAGTCAGTGGGCCTCAGTGCGGTGGCTTGGGCGCTGGGGGATGCGTTGGGACGGTCTCCTGCCTACCTTGTTCCAGTTGGCTTTGGACCGGGCGGTGCCCCAGGTGCTGGTCATCCACCTGGGAGGTAATGACTTGGGCCTGTTGAAGGGCAAGGCCCTGATCGAACAGGCATGTAGTGACCTCCAGGCCATTGGGCTGCGCTGGCCGGGGGTGCACTTGGTATGGTCTGACATCCTGCCGCGCAGGACGTGGAATTGTGCTGGTGACCCACGGGGAATGGGCAGGGCTCAGAAGAAGGTTAATAGACAGATTCAGAGGGCCATCAAGGGCCTGGGGGGTTCTGTCATACACCACCCAGAGATCAAGCACGATAGGCTGGAGTTCTTCAGGCCAGATGGCGTGCACTTGACTGACGTGGGCAATGATATCTTCCTGATGGACCTGCAGAGTGGTGTGCACCAGATTCTTATCGGGTGTGGGGTAAAGGGAGACTAAGCAGAGGCTTGTCCCCCTTTTGTGGCAAGGAAGCGTGGGGGAAAGGTTAAAAGGGAAAGGGCAGCTAGGTGACACCTTTAGGCACCTTTGGGGGTGATTGGCGGTCTGGGAGCCTGCACCTCAGGGCTATACGGCCCGGGAGCAGAACACGGGCCGATTTTGGGGCCAACGTGCCTCATCCGCTTGGAGTTTCAGGGCTCCGGGGGGCGGTGATGTGGGTTGGACCCCCTACACATCTTCAGGGTGTGGCCAGAGCTGGGGCCTGGCACAGGGCAGCCCCAGGCTCAGGCAAGGTTTGGTTGCCCTATAGCTGCAAGCAGGCTTCGCCTGGATCAGCAGAATTCCCCCTCACTTGATTGTCCCTCTGCAGGTTCATTGGTTATAATTGACTCTGTTTTAATAAAGTGGCCCATGATTTAACCCAATGAATGGTGTCTGTGTTTATTTCGGCAATAGGCCGCAAACACTTTTAGCACTAATGTTTTGCTTTCTCTTATTTTAAGTCGGAAATCTAAATCTGGCTCTGTTTAGAACTGTAATACTCACAATGTTAGGAAAACACTTTAAACAAATGCTCCTCAAATCACAGAAAATAGACATAATATCTGAACTAATCTCTGTTGGTTGCTGTTGGAACATTTCTGAGTTGAGACAAAATGGTTTCTAGAACTTCTTAAGGCACAGCTGCTATATTCCAAAAGGAGTATTGATTATACCATTAGAAACCAGATCATGAATTCTGCAGCTGACTGCTGGATTTTCTCTCTTAGCAGTTTTCCTATTTTGAATGCGATTCCAAAAGAACATTTTATCTCCTTTGATTTCTTAAGTAACCAGTAATGATTTGAAACGAATGCTGATGAAAGTTCAAGAGGAAAGCACAAAAGCAGGACTACAGCTGAACATCAAAAAGACTAAAGTAATGACAACAGAAGATTTATGCAACTTTACAGTTGACAATGAGGACATTGAACTTGTCAAGGATTATCAATAGCTTGGCACAATCATTAACCCAAATGGAGACAATAGTCAAGAAATCAGAAGAAGGCTAGGACTGGGGAAGGCAGCTGTGAGAGAACTAGAAAAGGTCCTCAAATGCAAAGATGTATCATTGAACACTAAAGTCAGGATCCTTCAGACCATGGTATTTCCGATCTGTATGTATGGATGTGAAAGTTGGACAGTGAAAAAAGCGGATAAGAGAAAAATCAACTCCTTTGAAAAGTGGTGTTGGAGAAGAGCTTTGCAGATACCATGGACTGCAAAGAAGATGAATAATTGGGTGTTAGAACAAATTAAACCAGAACTATCACTAGAAGCTAAAATGATGAAACTGAGGTTATCATACTTTGGACACATCATGAGAAGACATGATTTACTAGAGAAGACCATAATGCTGGGAAAAACAGAAGGGAGCAGAAAAAGAGGAAGGCCAAACAAGAGATGGATTGATTCTATAAAGGAAGCCACAGACCTGAACTTACAAGATCTGAGCAGGGTGGTTCATGACAGATGCTCTTGGAGGTCACTGATTCATAGGGTCGCCATAAGTCGTAGTTGACTTGGAGGCACATAACAACAAACAATGTTGCTGCTACTTTTTAAGTGTGCACATCTCTTCCTCCAAAATGGAGGTGGAATTTTACACTGAGTCTTGCACACTTCTGCTGCACTGTAGAACAGATTGGAAGATAAGTTTCCATCTTGCTTCTTGTCAGTGACTGTGAGAATATTGATTATGAATGTGAGAATAGCCTTTAATATTACCATGGAACACATGCAATGGTGGGGGAATTGTAATGAAGTAGCTGGATGTAATTCCAGGAATTCACTGTTTCTGTTCTTCAAACTATAGATCAAATTTTGAACTGTTTTCCAAGTAATGAATTTTAGTTTCAGCACACAAAATGTTATTTATTGTATGTATTAATATAAATATATATATATATATATATATTATATTCCTTATATTTATATACTATTTAATACCAGTTTATAAAATTAACATATATCAGACAATAAACTACAATACTGCTGTGAGGTGAGGCCTGATCTCAGGCTCAAGCAGAGCTCTGTTGATGCTTCAGTAAGCATCAGATTGAGCCTTATATAGCAGCAGCAGCTGCATTTCTATTGGTAGTCCCATCCCCAATGATTTTCATTTAAAGAGTCCTAGCGTGCTCCATCAGTCTTCTACTATAATGGAGCAGGGAAGATTCTAGTCTCAGTTGAGCTCTGCGATGAAGTCCTTCGAGTCTGAGGATGGCAGTGCTGCAGCCTCAGGCCTGAGGGGCAAAGAAACCACAGGCTCATCTGGTAGAAGTGCTTCCAGGGCTGGTCGTGCATATCCTTCTGTGTCAGAGTCCTTACCCTCATGGTATAGAGGGAAGAGTAGGGCAAGGGGGAGGAGCCTGTCTCCTTCTCAATCTGCGTAAGTTTTAAAGAAATTCTTCCAGATACTTTGCAATTTGTTTTCCATCCCTCTTTTTATATGAACTATTCAGTCATGAGCTGTAAGATGTAAGAGGACTTTCCTCCATTGATCCCTGCTAGGAGATCTGGCGGCTTTCCACTTCTGCTGTATGAAATGTCAGACTATGAGAGTAGCTCTCTGTTCTGCCCATTTTAAAGGAGTGCAGCCTATAACTACCTGAAGTATAGCCTGCCCGTTTTAGCTACAGTCCTGTGAGCACTCATCAGCTGAGTTCACTATTAGAGGGAGTGATACATGGAGTAAAGGCATTCAGTTGTTTTTGCCCCCATGCAAGGATGGCTGGCAAGGAGAAGGGCATTTTGCCAGCATCGACAAAAAGGTAACATGTAAATCATTCTGAGGAATACACATCAAGGATTTAAACAACAGAAGAGGTGCACCTTCAACTTTCCTGGATTTTGATGGGGTGAAAGTGGTGCCAATGTTGTGTGTGGCAGCAGACAATTTCCAAAAGATTTTTTGCTGCTGCAATATGCTTTTAAGTAGCCAACATGTAGTCCCTTAGCACTTGTTTTCCACCCTTTGTCACTCCACAGTAAGCTACCCATTTGTGACCCCATAGAATTTATATGGTGATGAATGTCTTCTTGGCACAGTAACCAAAGCTGCCTGCTTATCCACATGGGAGCATTACTTCATACTAAACATGCCGTTTTTACCTCCATTTTCTGTTTGCACCATCCACAGTAAGGGTTCAATGCCAGCTGCAGACATGGTGTTTTCTATTCACACTGAGGGAAAGGATCAATCACTCAGTTTCCCAATGACCACACCCTCTAATTTAACATTTCCACTCCCTCTTATTCTTTGGCAACCAAGCATGCTCAGTTTGTTCTACTTGCTGCAGTGTTCAATTAAAAAAAAAACTCCTGGCAAGTGTGATTATTTGTATTTTCACTAGCACGATACAGATGAAATACAAATCTTTGTTTCAGCAGTGTTATGCTTTTGTGCACAAGTTAAGGGGGAAAGAAAAATAACGGCACTGTTTGCAGCAACATAAAAAAGGCTAGCAGAACTGAGGAGAGCAGCCGGAACTTGCTTGTCAGCCTACAGGAAATGAAATGAAAGGAGGAGAAAGTGGGCGTAGAGAGGAGAATGATTAACACACCCACCTAAAAGCATCGGAGCAAGGCGTCTGCAAGCACTAGAGACACAGTGAAGATTTTTTCTCTCTCCACTTTTTGCATTATCAGTGGATTGGGTTAGTACGGATTTACAGGGGGGAAACTGTGTGATAGCTTCTGTTGGCCGGTAACATCATGTGAATCATGCAGATTAAAAGGAGATGTGAGTAGCACCAAACACACAGTAAACCACTGTGTAGATGAGCCCTTTCTTTCATTCCTATACTTATAGGAGAGGGAAATCTCCAATGTTTATAGCGAGTCTAGAATCCTGCTCTAAAAACACTGCTGGTGAAACAGATGATTTTATTAACAGAAGATCAGTAAGATTTCCCTAATTCAAATAGTGCATAATCTGCAAGCATTTTTTTTCCAGATCTAAAATAATGGAGTGAAGTGAGAGACACTGGGGTCTGGAAATGGAGGACAAGAAATAGGACTTCCAGAATAAGACAGGAAACTATAAGCATAGAAAGCTGCCTTAAACTGAGACAAATCATGTAGTTCAGTATTATCTATAAACTAATTGGCATGAGCTCTACAGCCTTTCAGACAGAGGTTTTTGAGCCCTGCCTTAAGATGGCAGGCATTAAACCTTTCACCTTCTTCAGCCATTGCACATGCTTTGCACTGAACTACAGCTAGAGGCCAGGACCAGGATGCCCAGATGCCGCAGCTGCTTTTCTTGATGCTGGAAGAAAGGGCTACCTATAGCAAGCATCGCTAGACTTGCTACTTAGAATCAGTCCTTTTCCGAATGTACTTTGCCTGGCCAAGGAAGTAATGGAACTTAGGCTGCAAGTCTGTACACACTTACCTGAGGCTAAGTCCCATCAAACTGAATGGGACTCACTTCTGAGTAGGCATGCATAACATTGTACAATTATTTACACATAAACCCATGTTGACAATGTGTGCGTTCAAGCATAAGGCACCTATTTCCTTTTCTCTGGTTGTGTTCAAGACATATCTATATTTTACATATTCAAAAATATCTATATTTTACATATTCAAGTTCCTTAATGACTTAGTCTGGCTCAGAATAAGATGCCTGTGGTATATTTTTAGTCAACTAGTAAGGATGTTATGCAAATATCAGTGGGGGAAATAATCACACTTTTCTGAACATCATTAATTATCAGATTTATAGCATAGTGGCTCATACTGTACACATGCACAGCACAGATTCTGTTTATACTAGAGAAAGATGAGTAAAATATCACTGCGTATTCTGCTCAGCCCTTATGTCAGCTTAAAGTTGTTTTGCACCCTTGTTTCTATCTTTAAAGAACCAATATCAGTGACAATGCATGCAATGTATTCTGAAGTACATCTTCAGAATAGCTCAAATGATGTTTCATTCACCTCATTCACACAAGGTAGCACCCTTAGCTATGTCTCTGAGCCATGGAAGAATAGTTATGAGTTATAATTGATGTTAGGACATTGACAAAAGTCAGTCTTTGCATGAATCATTTAAACTAGGAAGTGGAAAAATGTTTCAAGAGAAACATGCATGCACAAAATAGTTATTCCAAGGCCCAAGACAATGGACTGGATCTAGGACAGCCCCCCCCTTTGAATGAAATGTATATTTCCATTCACAGAAGGGTGATCCAGTGGACGCATCCATTCATGTGTTATAGAATTACCTTACACATGTGATTATCATCTATGCTCTTCCATTAATTATTATTTCTCCTGTCATCAAGGACCAAAAGTTTTATTGGGATAGTGCAGCATTTCCTAGCCTTATCTATGTTCACTTCACATTTTTGTTTCTACCCATTTCAATAAAAATGAATACATTAATGTGCATTTTGGGTAAATGTAATCCAAAAGCACCCCATCAAATTAAGCCAGTGGCAGGGAAGGTATGCTAAAAAGCCTGTCTATGTTTTCCACCCACTGTGCCTCTTGAAAGTAAGGCATGAAGTTGTACTTGGGCATTTAATAGCATTTGAATAATTAATCTACAGTTTTACTGTGTGCATCTGTGCAAATTTCAAATAAGCATTTTCTGTGAAACTGTAGATGAAGCACTTTTTGACAGCACAGTGGGGCTAAAAATGTGCTGGACTTGAATGCAGAATGAATAGTTCTCTGAGCTCATTAGGGGCATTATAAGAAGTGCTCGTTGCAGCGAGGCTGCCTTTAGTGCTATTACCGTTTATGGGAAATTAGGGTGCATCGAAACAAAACAAACGAACAATGTCAGATGCAGAAAAAAAACCCACCACAAACCTTCAGATAACAAATCTCTTTTTATGTTCCTTTACTGACATGGGTTATTGTCTCCTCAAGTTCTTTGATACCAGACTGGAAATATGTACAGACTTTTTACTCACATCTCATTCGCATGGTTCTGCTATGACCTTCTTTGCTGCTTCCCTCCAGTGACTCAAAGACAAGCACTCTCTCCCAACACTGAATTTTACCATATCCACAGTCAGCAAAATTTTGTTCCTCTTCACTTTCCTTCTTCCAGTGACAAATGGAAGTATCACAGTAGCGCATGTCTGCTTTTCTCTCTGGCAAAGCAGGCAGTCAAGACTTTTATGCACAATAATAATTTGGGAAGAAGGCAACCTAACTCTTTTGGGCAAAAATGGTGCCTACCCATTTTTATTGCCATTTTGTAATATTTTATTTATTTATTTATTATTCCCATTTTGTAATTTTTTATTTATTTAGAAATATGCTTAGAGAGCCTAGACTCACTGTGGACCAGGATGTACATGGCTGTAACTGCCTAGTTCTGCCTTTAAGTGATGGTTCCTCCCTCCCCCACCCACCCCACCCCACCCCACCCCAATCCAATCCAACCCAACCCAACCCACAGATACGATTGACTATTTTGAAGTACCCAGACTGGGACCCTAGTATAATGGGTAGGAGGAATTTAAGCCATTGCCCCCTGCTGTGGTCCTAATCCAAATCAGGCCATCCACACCTGCCCTTTGCACAGCCAACATAACTTATTGACATGAATTGCTTTGCAATCCAATTTGCAGACATGAAATACCTGATGCACATGGGAACACAGGAGGGGTCAAAGGTTTAAAGCTCCATCTCTTTCCACACTAAGTTTCTGATCAAGATTGAGTCCCCCACACTGCCATTTTGTGAAAGAAAGTCCCTGCACTCAAGGGCAGAACTACACAGTCAAGGTCACGTGTGATTTGCCCAGTGTCGCTGTCAGTTTCCCTCAAAAAGTACACTGTCCTTTGCTTCCTCACTGGGAGGGAGGATGGCTTTTCCTTTTCTCCTCTAGCCATTCATAAAACTTAAGGAATATGACCAGTAAATGTGTTCCCATTGAAACACATTGCCAGGCTATTAACACTATTTGTTGTCCACAGACCTGGCAAGGTATTGCCCCAGGGCAACCCTCGGTAATAGCCCTAGTCACAGAAATTGAATAGGAAATTCGTGTAACAATACATTTGAAAAAAGGCTATGAGCATTTTAATTTGATAGTACCAACTCCAGAACTGTCACTAGAAGCTAAAATGATGAAACTGAGGTTATCATACTTTGGACACATCACGAGAAGACATGATTCACTAGAAAAGACAATAATGCTGGGAAAAACAGAAGGGAGTAGAAAAAGAGGAAGGCCAAACAAGAGATGGATTGATTCCATTATGGAAGCCACAGACCTGAACTTACAAGATCTGAACAGGGTGGCTTGTGACAGATGCTCTTGGAGGTCACTGATTCATAGGGTCGCCATAAGTCGTAATCAACTTGAAGGCACATAACAACAACAATGAACTCTGCATAGTAACACCCAATGTATAATTGGTTAAAAAAATGTTAGAAGCATTTAGTTTCCTTTATATTTCCTTTGTGAGTTTTCTCTTTTCTTTGATAATGTTGTTTTTCTGGTTTCCTGTTTTCAAAAGTTCTAAACAGATGTAATACTGCATGTTCAATACCCCCCCTAGCCATTCTTTAACTTTACTGATGTGAGAGGAGCTGCTATAGGAGAGGTTGAGATGACCTCTGTGCTCAGAGAGACTGGTGGGACTAGAGATCTTGCCCAAAACAACTCCTCAAGAACTTTGCCAAAAGAAGCTCCCACCCAGAAATGGGCTGGTGCAATTCATATCCCTAGCACCTCTGCAGAGCTACCACCCATCTGAAGTGTGACCACTCACTGCGACCACAGTGGAAGGGGTGGCAGGACCATTGAGCCCAATCTGTGCAGAAGCTCCAGCATTGTGCAGAGATCAGATCCAGACTGGGCACAATGATGTTGCACAGTGAGACCACCTCAAGATCCAGCTGATCCCGGGCCAGCTCAGCCCCACCCTATCTCATGGCTCTCTAATGGTGGGAATACCGCCTCCCACCCAACTGCATGGGGTTTTGCATTCCTCTGTTAGTATTTAAATATGTATTAACAGAATTTATATACCACTTAATTTTAATCATCATCATCATATGCAAATAAAAACCCTGTGGTTTACAAAGAATATACATTAAAAATTTCACACTTTAAAACAAGCTTTAAAGATAAAAATATGAATAAAACCAATAGTATAAATTACATATTAAAATACATCAACTTTGTATGTCTGGGTAGGTTTGCCCAACCATAACTTTTTTAGTAAGTGCAAAAAAAACAAAAAAACAGCAAAGGTGCCTGCTTAATATCAATAATGGGGGAGTCTATTAAAAAGAATTTGCTATCAGCTCTTAAACATGTGAGGCACAGACCGGAGAATTAAGGTTTTAAAGAATAACCTGTATAATATAGGTACATAAACTCCCTCGGATGATTGTATTTTATTATTTAAGCTTTGTAAAGGATTGTCTGTTCAAAACTCAAGTGGTCTGAGGGACCTGTATGTTTCTGTGATTGCTTCCATTATATATCTATACTGATACCACTACATACACAGTCTCCCATATCTGCTGTGGTCATTAGCAGCCTGAAAATTAACATACAACCAAAAGATTCATTCTGCCTCCCACAGTGCTGGGAGATGATTGTGTGGTTGCTTAAAGACATCTGCAACATCCATCTATGTGGAAGACTTATGCCAAGCATGGGGGACATTTAGCCTTCCAGATGCTGCAGAACTACGATTCTCATCAGCTCCAGCAAACATGACTAAGGCAAGGGATTATAGCAGTTGTAGTTCAGCAACATCTGGAGGGCCATAGGTTCCCCATACCTGATGTACGCATTCCAAGACCAGCATTGAGCAATCCTGGAGGATGAGGCAACCATCCCATCCAAACATACATATAAAAAGTGTCAGATCTATTTCTGTTTCTAGTCCATGTCATTTTCTGCATGCTTTTACCCATAATTCTGTTTTATTTCTGCAGTATTCTTTTTTTTAAAACCAACAGCTCAAAATACGCATTAAAATGTGTATTTTCTATCAAACACATATGCTTATTTCTCTCAAAATGAATTGGGTACTTTGATTAGTCTAAACTGCCAAAAACATGATGTAACATTAAGAGAACTGCAACATCTGATGTAGAGTTCTGATTCATACATTAGTTCAGATAACTTCATATAGGAATTTGCAGACTAAATTCTTCACACATCCTTAGGTGTAACAGCCCCCTGTTCAGCGGGACTTTTTGATTGGAAAATGTGCATAGAATGACAGCCTAAGACATGAAGTCTTAACTGTTCAAATAGATTGTGCATTATACTCCTGACTGCTGGAAGATTCTGATCCTTTCCACCGGGACCAGCTCCAGGCATGCAGGGGCCCTTGGGCATCAGCTTGCCCTGGCCCCCCAGTGGGTGTGTGGGGGTGTGTGCACATGCATGTGTGCATGTGTCCACCCCCCTGCGCCCCCCACGCACCCCCCACCTGTCTAGTCTTTACCACTGCCCTTAATGAAGATGGCGGCTGCGGTTTCTCTAAGGGGAATGAAGCCTCTGCCACCATCTTTGTTGATTGCACACGTGCGTGCTACGTGCGCACATCTCTGCCATCAACTAAGATAGTGGCAGCGGCTTCAGTACCTTAGGGAAGCTGCAGCCGCCATCTTCATTAAGGGCAATGCTAAAAAGCCGTCTCACTAGTAAGTGGGGGCGTGGGGGGCGTGGATTGCGGAAGGGGAGTGGAGGGCCCCTCAGGGGCTCCTGTAGCTCTGGGGCCCTTGGGCCAGTGCCCAACCTGGCCGCCCTTTAGAACTGGCCCTGCTTTCCACTAAGAAAAAGTCATGGTCTGAGGCAAGACAACTGTAAAAGGATTCAGAAGAAACTAAGGCAGGTTGCAAGTGGTTAAAGAGCCTGAATACTGATCCCAGAATTGTGGGTAAGAAATGTTCCAATGGTTCAGGGCAAGTTCCGCTCCCACAAGCTGTCATGGTGGCCACCAACTTGGGTGGCTTTAAAAGAGGAATAGGCAAATTCATGGGGGGTGAGGCTATCAATGGCTACCAGAATGCCTCTGAATGCCATTTGCTGGGAATCACAAGTGGTGTGAGTGCTGTTGTCCTGCTCAGGTCTTTCTTGCAGGTTTCTCATGGCATTTGGTTGGCCACTGTGAGAACAGGATGCTGGACTAAATGGACTTTTGGCCTGATCCAGCAGTGATATGTTACGTTCTTATGTTCAAGTTGAGTGTTAAAATCAACAATTTATTTAATTATTTATTTCAATTTCTATACCGCCCACAGCCAAAAGGCTCTCAGGGCGGTGCACAACATAGAGTAAAATACAATAAAATTACAAAGGTCAGTAAAAAGCATACATATTAAACAGTAAAACAGCCTGGTATAAATTGAAAGCTAAAAAATAAATTAAGTTAAAATGCCTGGGAGAATAAAAAGGTTTTAACCTGGCGCCGAAAAGATAAAAGTGTAGGCGCCAGGCGTACCTCATCGGGGAGACTGTTCCATAATTCGGGGGCCACTACTGAAAAGGTCCTGGATCTTGTTACAACCCTCCAAGCCTCTCTGTGGGTCGGGACTCGGAGGAGGGCCTTTGATGTTGAACGTAGCGAGCGGGTAGGTTCATATCGGGAGAGGCGTTCCGCTAGGTTTAACAATGTTAAACTTATTTTTTTCTTGGTTCACACCAAGAACAATTCTGACCTTCAGGGTCAGCTTAATATTTAAATGATGTTTTTCACACATTTTCTAAATTTCAAATTTTGAATTTTTAAATGTACATTTTAAATTTCTTTTTAAGAGGTATAAGTCTTGCTGACCATTTTTAAGGCAGGGTGACAAACCCACAGGGAGAAGGAAAGAGGAAAGAAGGGTGCTTCTCTCCCCCTCCCATTTTCTTCCCCATCACAGCACTGGGCTAGGAGGAGAGGAACATTTCCTCCCAGACCAGCACAGATATATGGGGAGGAATCCCATAGTGGCAGAATGTGTGTGTGTGTGGGGGGGTCTGTATGCGCTGTGAGTGAGAGATGGTAAGAGTGGGGAAGGGAGAGAGAGAAGGGGGAGATAGAGTGCATTGACTAGTTTGGCCACTCTTACCACTGGAATGCAACCCTTGGTCCAAATAAGGGTGGCCACCCCTGTTTTAAGGCCATACAAAATAAGCCTTTGGGAGATCTCCTACTCTTTTAGCCCTTTCTGGCCCCATTTTGAGTGGCCAGTCATTTTATCCAAGTAACTAGTGCTTGAAATGGATCCAAAAAATCCAGAACCCCCTCTAGATCCAGCAAAAAATCCAGAATTTCCCATCAAACACAGACTACAAGTTCCATTGTTAATGTATGACACATATTTGGACATTGTATCATAGTTTTTGTTTTTTAAAAAAGAAAATCTTGCTTGAAGCAGCTCTTTAGTTAGCTTCATTTAATGAATGAATTACGCCTTCTCTGGTAAGTAGCCCGGATAATCATAATGAACTATGGAGAGAAAACATGGCTACAGCCACCCCCAGTTGTTTTCTAGTTTGCTGGCATGATATAACTTGTCACAGGGTGCTGTGATCCTAGGTGAAATACAGTTGGGGAAATGAAAGCTGGCACCTTTGATGGATGAGAACACACTCCCTAATGAGAAATTCACTCAATCGTAATGACAATGGGTCACAGTACTTGGCTTTTACTGACCACTGCCCTGCAACTTAAGAATCTGGTGGAGCTTTTATCTACACAGCACATATCATTTGTTATTAGAGAGCTACAGGGAGAGACTGAGTTTTCATGAACAAACCTGCCACACATGTCAGATACAAAAATAGGTAGCACTGGGGCTGATCCCAATGGAGTTCATGTACTCTTGGAGGCAGAAAGAAAAAACCATTCTATTTAAAAGACCTATTTATTTGGGCTGCCTTAGAATGTCCAGCAATCATATGAAATGTGAGTTTTACTATGGTTTTTAAAATGCCGGTATTTGATTTTCAATATTTGTACTGCCCCCAAATCTCAGATTCAGGCATGCTGGAAATTCAAATTAAAAGCACAAAGGCTTCCAGGCAAGTGAGCTATCAGAACAACTTTTCTAATAATTGTCCCCTTCTCTCAGGTGCAAAATATGATGACTACAACTGCCATAATCTCAGTTACTGTACACAAGCAAGGCACTTTTTTGATGAGCACATCATGGAATACTGCCAGCCCAACAATTTTTGTGTTTGAAGCAGGCCCTCAATGTGGCAAACATTCTTTAAAGTCTTGTACCATTCAGGCACCAATTTATCCTTCCATCTCCCCACCCACCCATGTGTCATTTGCAGAGGTTTACTCCACCTTGCCACCGAGCAGGGCAGGACAGGCTCTGTCTGAAAAGAAGGCAAATCCTGTCTTTTTGCACCTTTGCTGAAACAAGAGCAAATGAACAGGACTGTGTCACCAGGTTGCCAGTGATGACTGAAAATCAACTGCAATCATGCTTAGAGTGCTGGACTGTGACCTGGGAGACCAAGGTTCAAATCCCCACACAGCCATGAAGCTCACAGGGTGACCTTGGGTCAGTCACTGCCTCTCAGCCTCAGAGGAAGGCAATGGTAAACTACCTCTGAATACCGCTTACCATGAAAACCCTATTCATAGGATCGCCATAAGTCGGAATCGACTTGAAGGCAGTCCATTTCCATTTTTCTTCTTTGCCTAATCCCTTCCCCACACACTATGGTCTGAAAGCTTCTGAAGAACCAATCCCTAATAGGTGACTAGTGGCCAATGGAACTGGATAGTTGGAGGGCAGTATATCTGGTTCTGTAATTTTATTTATTACATTTGTGGCCCATCTTGCCTCCAAGAAATCAAAATGATGTACATAATTTCTCCCTCCAAGTTTATCATGTCACTCACACAGTGAGATAGGTTAGGCTGAAAGATGGTGCCTGACCCAAGATTATTCAATAACCATGTTACAAGAGCAAGTTTAGAACACAGTTTTAGATATCTGGAAATATTTGTAGATAAGCTGTTTAAAGATTACACTATTTAGAGATGCATTTTGTAGCCTAAGAGAACAAATGACTTCAACAATTAGACCAAGACATAGCTCCTTCCAAATTCATTGGGATTTACAAAACACCCCTTTTCACCAAATCAGTAGAATGTCAGCTTAGCCTTCATCTGATTTGTGATTTTTTAACAGCCATGACCCACTCTTCTAATCCACTCTGTAAGTCATGGAGGAATACTACATTTACGTTTGGTTGCCAAATTCCAGTAACTGCAAACTAATAGTAGAATAATACATCATAGTTAGCCCATAAAATATCCATGGCTGACAGTAACAAGCAATTCGGAGCAGGCCCTCAGCACTTGATGTTCTGGAGCCTCTAGCTAGAGCTCTTAACTAATACATTTTCTTGTTTGTGTTAGTCATCAATCAATCCTCCTCTGACAACAGGAGCTTGTACACAGAAAATTAGGTTTTGCTTATTGAACTTTAATTATACTTCATTTGGAGACATTCTCACATTAACACCACAGTTGTTTCTGGCCGATCAAGCAATCACAGAGGAGGAAGCAGAAAGCTGATCATTACAGACAAACGAGTAGGACCTGCAACAAAATATTGCAGTATGTCACCAGTACCTAAGAAGACCTATTCAAGGCTCCAGTGAACCAGGATCAGGGAAATTTATTCATGTTATGTCTCCTGCCTCAGAGTGTTAGCCTAAGGAGAAGTCTAATGCAGATGATACACCTGTCACAACACTTGAGGGGTAGTCCTTAGCCACCTCTCCTAGACTGCCCTGCCCTAAGGATATGGCTCTTCCATCATCTACAGAGTCTGATTTGACTGCAGAATAGGCTACACACCCTTTAAATTTTGCAAAGAGGTCTCCCAGGGGGGTGCAATGACTAGAAGGTTAAGTCCTACCAGTATTTTTAAGGTTTCAGATCACTCTAAGCCAGGGATTGAGAATCTGTGGTCCTCCAGATGTTGTTGGATTCCATCTACCATTGCAGCCCCAAGCAGCATGCTCAATAATCAGGTATGGCAGAAGCTGTAGTCCACCAACATCTGGAGGTCACAAGTTTCCCAAAAGGACTCTAAGCCTTTCCTGAGATGACAACATCTTCCAATACTCAACTATCAGGGCAGAGTGGGTACTGCCCAGGGTCCTCATTGACATGGCCTGGAAAAGGCGCTGGTATTTATTACCACTTCCACTACAGACCCCAAGCCCCAGCAGAACATGATAGTTTAGGGCTCACAGGATTTCAGGAGGGAGAAAAGTTTTGTTTTGTTTTTTTAAAAAAGTTATTTTTGTCCCCTGTTCCTGCTCTGCAGTTTGGGGCTGGATATCAGTCTAGCATTCTGGTCTCCTTTTTCCTTCCCTTCCTACTGCAATATCCTCTTCCATTCCTTTACAGGACAGGGAGGACAGTGCATGTTTTCTTAACTTCATGACATGTATCCTTCCTCCCTCCTCCCTTAGAGGCGGACAGCACGGTGGGGCAGAGGAGCTTACCTGGCCTCTGATAGGTGATTCACTGCTGCTTATCTGCTGAGGGGGAGGTGATGGCACAGTCAACATGGTGAGTTTGCACCATGTGTTCCTCACCACCACCTCCACCTCCCAGCAGGCAGACATAATTTTAAATGTATGATCATACAGGGTGGTACAAGCATAATTTAGACTGCAAACCTGAACACTAGGAACTAGAAAAAAAGTCCCATTATTATAAACTGGACTTACTTGTGTATAATCATGCATAGGATTTCACTGTTAACGATGAATTACTAATCATAGAATGTACAAAAATAGTAATATATGAAAAAAATAATCTGGACTTATTCTGGAGATTAGTTCAAATGTCAGAATATTCGATGAAATTGCTTGGGTACAGCCTCAATTTTGCAAGAAAATAACAAAAATGATATTTCGTTTTAATAAATGAATACTGTACTGTCCATTCCAATTGTTTCCCCCCAAAATGTTGTATTTAACAAAGTATTATTTTTTTATCTAAAATATTTATAGGTCATTTTTAAGAGCAAACTGCAGTATCATGAACAGATCACTGCTTGCTGAAGTTTAGAGTCACAGCAGCTTTTCCCCTCTGCAAGGGTGGGGGACCTATTAAGTTGGTCCGCCCCCAGAGACTAATGGATCCGGATGGTTTCCACAGGGCTCTGGGGAGTTTTCCAGCTGATAGGGCTGGCGCTCCTGTCGAAACCCTGGTTGAACTGTGGAATACAGAAATGACCGGGGCAGTTGACATGATTGCTCCTGAGTGCCCTCTGCTGTGTAGAGCTTGTACGGCTCCATGGTATACCCCAGAGCTGAGAGCGTTGAAACGATATAGGAGATGGCTTGAGTGTAGATGGAGACGAACTCCTGGTGGATGCAATTATACACTGGGAAGTGCCTATGGTAAGCTGTATTTAGGGGCAGTAAGGGCAGCAAAAAACCAATATTTTGCTGCCACTATCAAATCATCAATCTGCCACCCAGCGGAGCTCTTCAGAATTGTCCGGGGGCTATTACACTCTGGCCCCAGGGACAAGGTGGGGCCATCTGAGGCCCGCTGTAATGAATTTGCTAGGCACTTCCAGGATAAAATCTTTAGCATCCGCCAGGACTTAGATTCCAGTGTTATAGCAGGTGAATCAAGCGAGGTATCCAGAGCACAGCCTTGTCCCGATTTCTTGGATGAGTTTCAGTTGGTGCAGCTTGAGGACGTTGACAAGGTGCTTGGACAGGTTCGTGCAACCGCTTCTGTGCTGGATCCTTGCCCTTTTTGGCTAATAAAAGCTAGCAGGGATGGAACAGCCAGCTGGGCCAAGAAGGTGATTAATGGCTCTCTGTGAGAGGGGGTAGTCCCTGGCTGCCTGAAAGAGGCAGTAGTGAGACCACTACTGAAGAGACCCTCCCTGGACCCAGAAAATCTTAATAACTATAGGCTGGTAGCAAATATTCCATTCCTGGGCAAGGTCCTGGAACGAGTGGTTGCAGGCCAGCTCCAGATACTCTTGGATGAGGCCGATTATCTGGATCGATTTCAGTCGGGTTTCAGGCCTGGTTTTTGGCATGGAAACAGCCTTGGTCACCCTGTATGATGACCTTTGTCGGGAGAGAGACGGGGGAGTGTGACTCTGCTGATTCTCCTTGATCTCTCAGCGGCTTTTGATACCATTGACCATGGTATCCTTCTGGGGAGACTAGCTGAGTTGGGAGTGGGAGGTACTGCATTGTGGTGGTTCCGTTCCTACTTGGCAGGTCGCCTCCAGAAGGTGGTGCTTGGGGAACATTGCTCGGCACCCTGGACTCTCCAGTATGGGGTTCCGCAGGGGTCAGTTCTGTCCCCCATGCTGTTCAACATCTACATAAAACCGTTGGGTCAGGTCATCCGGAGCTTTGGAGTGCGTTGCCATCAGTATGCTGATGACACACATCTCTATTTCTCCTTTTCATCTTCTTCAGGTGAGGCTGTCATTGTGCTGAACCGGTGCCTGGCTGCGACAATGGACTGGATGAAGGCTAATAAACTGAGGCTCAATCCAGACAAGACTGAGATGCTGCTAGTGGGTGGTTCTTCTGACCAGATGGTGAATGTCCAACCTGTTCTTGATGGGGTTGGACTCCCCCTGAAAGAGCAGGTTCGTAGCTTGGGGTTCTGCTAGAACCATCTCTGTCACTTGAGGCTCAGGTAGCCCCGGTGGCACGGAGTGCCTTCTACCAACTTCGATTGGTGGCCCAACTACGTCCCTATCTGGACGGGGATAACCTGGCTTCAGTTGTCCATGCTTTGGTAACCTCCAAATTAGATTACTGCAATGCACTCTACGTGGGGCTGCCTTAGAAGACGGTTTGGAAACTGCAGCTTGTGCAAAATGCAGCGGCCAGATTGGTAACAGGGACCAGACTGTCTGAACATATAAAACCGATTCTGGCGCGCTTGCACTGGCTGCCTGTATGTTTCCAAGCTCGATTCAAGGTGCTGGTTTTGACCTATAAAGCCTTACATGCCTTGGGACCACAATACCTGATGGAACTCCTCTCCCGATACAAACCCACCCGCACACCAAGTTCAAGATCAAAGGCCCTCCTCCGAGTGCCTACTCCAAGGGAAGCTCGGAGGATGGCAACAAGGGAGAGGGTCTTCTCAGTGGTGGCCCCCAAATTATGGAATGATGTTCCTGACGAGGTGCGCCTGGTGCCAACACTGTTATCTTATCAGCGCCAGGTCAAGACTTTCCTCTTCTCCCAGGCATTTTACCATGTGTTTTATACTGTTTAAATTTTTAAATTGTGTTTTAAATTGTTTTTATAAGATCTGTTTTAAATTGTATTTGTTTTAATGTTTTTAGTTACTGTTTTTAGAGAGCTTCGGCTATGGGGCGGTATTCAAGTATAATAAAGTAAATAAATACATAAATAAATAAATAAACTATTTCAAGTTGGCTTCCACAAAAAAATTATTATCATTGTTAATTAGATTTCTGTCCCACCCTTCTTCCAAAAAGGAGCCCAGGGTGGCAAGCAATGGGCAAACTACTGAAAACATCTCAAAAATAAACATCTTAAAAATGAACATCTTAAAAATATATTTTTTAAAAAGTTTAAAAACATCTTAAAAAGCAATTCCAGCACATACACAGACTGGAATAAGGTCTCTACTTAAAAGGCTTGTTGAAAGAGGAAGGTCTTCATTGGGTGCCAAAAAATAACAGAGATGGTGCCTTTCTAATATTTAAGAGGAGGGAATTCCAAACACAAATCAATACCATCAGAATTTCCAAACACTAATAAAAACAGAAATAATAAAATGAACATCCAGTTCAAAAATTTAAAACAAAACTGTAAGCAAGTATAGACAACACATGCATACTCCAAAAAAGTAAGAATACTGTGCTTTTTATAAATATTCCAGGGGAAAAGTCATATTAACTTAATAATCTTATCAGCCAAGTCAGGACTCCAGACTAAAAGAAGATTCTGTTATGTTCTGACTTACTAGTCCCTAAGCTGCACATATTATTAAGTCATGGTGGTTTATTTTTGAAGTGGGGGGAAGGTATGCAGTTAATTTGACTTGTTTAATTAAATCCTAAATCTTATCTAACCATTTCTACTTTATTGGCCTAAGATATTACAATACCTGCAAATCCTTCTGAGAAATTCACATTGTTGCACGCCTCCCCCAATCTCCAAGCAGTGAGATTTTTGGCGTCCCTGCGCTTCTCCAGGGTTTGGTTTCCTTTGGGAAGCTCAGCAGAGACTGCGGTGTCTTTATGAAATATGGTTTGTTTATTTACACACATTCCAACCTGAGCTCAAGGATGGAGGGGTTCAAGGCATCAGCAGTCCAATATACAGCTTTTCCATCTGGGTTGCAGGAGGCACCCCAAAGGCCTCATGCTTCCCCCATCCCTGTCCATTCTGGGTTAGCTGAGGCTCAACAGATAGCTGCCAGGAGTGGGCAGGAGGCTCTCCTGCAGAGTTTAAATGACAAAAGGGGTCTTCCTGGCCCATTCACCGTCGCTAGGCAACTGATCAGCCCATTATCTTACCTGGCCACTCTATTTGGTTAACAAAAGACTCATTTGAACAGCAGAGAGTTCCTCATTCCAAGGCACAGGATTCCAAATCAGAGGTTGGAAAGGTGACCCACAGGAATCATCCATCCCAACCCCCATGCTCATAACACTATTATCCATGTGGAAAGTATAATTCAGTCTTATAGTGCCACTTTTATAAGGATCAAGGTTCTACCCCCCATTATTGTCACATAAGCAGGCTACATTAAATCTGCCTCTCTTTTGATTTTTCCCTTAAGGCATTTCCATTAAAACAGATAAGAAACCCTCAAAGAACAATATAATAGTGTCCTTCTGAAAGTTAAATCTTTAGTGGATTATAGTCATGTGGGATTTTCAGCTATTACCCAAGTCGAGTCAAACAGCTGCACATTTCCTCAAATTATTAGGCTTTGCCTGAGCCCAAGTTTTTGAACATAGTTACATATCCAATTTAGTTTCTGTTTTTTGCCAAAATCATCCTTTCATTTCAAAAGATTATTGTACTCACCACCAAGTTCAAAAAGCAGTTTGGAGATTTGGCACAAGAGTTCTTACAAAGGAAAGATGAGGGGATGTGTGAAAACAAAACATTAATGCATACCTCCAGCCTCCATCTCATAACAAAATTGCTAAGCTATTTTAAAACCCTAAGCAGAATCCTGCTGCATCAGACCAAAGATTCATCTAATCCAGCATTCTGTTCCCAGAATGGTCAACTAGATGCCTATGGGAATCACACTAGCAAGACATGAATGCAGTATCATTCAACTGGTGTTCAGAAGCATACTGCCTCAATACTTCTGTTCACTCTGGTGAGTTTAAAGGTTGTTGTTGGACTGCCTTCAAGTCGATCCCGACTTATGGTGACCCTACAAATAGTGTTTTCATGGTAAGCGGTTTTCAGAGGTGGTTTACCATTGCCTTCCTCTGAGGCTGAGAGGCAGTGACTGGCCATAGGTCACCCAGTGAGCTTCATGGCTGTGTGGGGATTTGAACCCTGGTCTCCCAGGTCCTAGTCCAACACCTTAACCACTACATCATACGGGCTCTCAGTTTAAAGGTTAGCACACTTGAATTGTGTGGCTATGAAACAGAAAGTCTTAAAATTTTTGGTAATCATCTGGGTGGTGGGGGAGTGCCGGTCTGGCATTCCTGCCGGTGTACCTGTTCATTCCTAACCTCATCATCACCTTGCCCATTCTCCTGGTAAGCAGCAGCAAGTCTGCCGCCAGGAGTCTATTGCTGTGGCTCCTCCATTCCAAGTGAACCGCTCCTGGTAAGCAAACCTCAATATTCCAGCTTTACCACGTGCAAGATGAAGCTTCAGGCAGCAGATTATAGAGATGGGGGCCCCACAATTTTGTCTCTCAATTATCCACCTCTATTTATTTAGAAAATATGCTCTAGTTCTAAAGCTGTGGGGAGAGGAGGTTTAACATTTTGATCTTTTACTTCAGGGGCAAAAATATCTCAACTGTTAATCACATCTACCCTCCTCTGTGAAGGAGGAGGTGAGATTTAAAAAGTATGGTTAACCTGATCACCTCCTAACTTTATCCTCAATGCCTTGAATGTTTTAGTTGTGTTTTAAGTGGCTCAGTTGGCATCACTTGTGGATCGCAATCTCCTGTTTATAAGATTATCATGGCTTCCTCCTGTTCATCCTGTGCTGTGCTTCTGCCAGCAGTCTTTTAATAACTCAGCCTACTGATGGTAAGCAGATGTGAAGAGCCTGTCTCTGCAACCATTTGATATGCTTGGCTAAGTATAAATATTTGCATTTCCCAGGTCTGTAGCTTTCTCCCTCAAACTGTTATGCTGACACAGCCCTTTGTCATTCCCACTGGTGGGGCTTCTACTTAAGGGAGGTTTGAGGAGTGCAAATTATGTACAATCCATTCACTTTTTTCATACACGTTTTCTGAAGTGCCTCTTTATTTGAGTTTCCAAAGGGGTAATGCTCATTTTTAACTGTAACTATGTCTATTCTACTTTCAGAAATCACAAAGAGAAAAAGGGTTCTTTTTCTCTTTCTTGGAAGAGTTAAAAATAGAAGCAAGGGCCATGCATCGGTACATTTTTCTGAACGAAAACTGAATTCATTCTGTCAAGAAGCCTCCACAAAGTTTGGTATACAGTACACAGAAGGAAAAATATTGAAGCAATGTGGGCTTCCTGCTGACACCAGAAATCCTTGTCAGGCATTTGTTCACAGTCCCATGAGCGTGGTGCTCAGGATGTTCCAATCAGCACGTTTGTCTTGCTTTAGATGCATAGTGGGTAGGGATGGAAATATCTGTCAATTTCTGTTCTCTCAGTTTCTCACTTTTCAAATGTTAAATTCAGTCCTCTACATTTCTGCAGCAATCTCCAATTTTTTTGAAAAACAAATCCTCATGAAAATTCTCCACCTAGTGTGAATTTCTCCAAATAAACACATTTTTGTAGGGAGTTTTGACAAAGGTACACATTTTTGCAAGCCATTTCTCATCATATCATGCCTTGTTTCATGTTATTTTCATTCATAAATTCATTTTTCTGCACCCTTTCCCCTAATATATGTTGACCCATTAGGCATTACCGTCATAAGTTGTTTTTCATCAAGTCTGAATGTCTGGGAGTTTGGTGCAAGGAGCAGTGTTATCAGTCTGTAACTGGCCTGAGAATGGACAGCCAAGGCCAGACATGTTGTCATGGTAACCAGGGAGATATCAGCTGGGAAAGGTTCCAACAGCCTGCTGTTACTGTCCTGTCTAACTTTTGCTTTCGAAGAGAGATGTTCTACCTAAGGGGGGGGGATGGTTCTGCTTGCACGCTGTAAGCCTTAATGTCTAAGTAAAGACTCTTAACTTGATCTATTGCCTCTGTGATGTTTCTTGACCACTTTACATCCAAATGTAATGTGTGCTGACATGCAACAACCGCACACATCAACAGGGTTATGGGCCCAGATCCAGCGCGTTACACAGGAGTAAGTGGCCGGTCTGAAAGGCAGACGGAGATCCAGAGGGCAGCTTGATTGATTGTGCCAGACAGAGGTGAGCTGAACATGGCTGTAAACATGTCTGGTGGAGGCTTGCCAATGGAGAGACTTACGGAAAAGAATTACGCCAGCTGGAAGCTGAGGATGCGTGCTTTCCTGATAAAAGAGGATTTATTTGATGTGATTGAAGGAACCCCCCCAGTTCCCTCCACAGCAGCCTGGCGACGTAGAGACGAGAAGGCTCAGGCTTTTATTACTCTGGCTCTATCCGACTCTCAATTGCTGTACGTGAGAGATGTTCCCACAGCTAAACGGATTTGGGAAGTGTTGCAGGCTTTACATGTGCAACAGACAGCTGGGTCTAAGCTGTGTTTGGCACGGAAGCTGTACCAGCTGCGCTTCACGGGTGAGTGCACCATGAGTGAGCATCTCACTGAATTCAGGCGCCTGTTTGCTGAGTTGGAAGACCGAGGGGTCGAACACAGCATCCTGCAGAAGACCTATATGATCCTGGCTTCACTCGATGGGAGTTGGAATAATTTCGTGATGGCCATGGAAGCGATGCCAGATGGGGGGCTGAATGTGGCTTATATTGAGGAAAAACTGACCCAGGAGTGGCAGTGGAGACAAGAAGCGAAAAGTGCCGAGCCGAAGGAGGCAATCAGAAGCAAGCAGGATGGCAAGCAGGAGCAGCAACGGCTTAAATCTTGTTATTTCTGCGGAGCACGTGGGCACCTTCAAAGAGACTGTGCAGTCAAGCAAAGAAACAGAGACAAAGACTGGAAACAGGGAATTGTGAACTTTGTCAGTAAAGAAAAGCCTTAGTTTATGGATATAGACTGGACTCTGGACAGTGGAGCGTCCCATACTCTCGTAAAAGACTTACGTTTATTGCACACGGCAAGAGAGGTGCAAGACTATGTTTTTTTGGCTGATGGATCGAGATGAACTTGCAAGGCGCGAGGGACGGTGAGATTGGATAAGATTGGCATAATTTCTGATGTTTTGTATGTCCCTGACTTGTCAAGGAATATTTTGTCGGTTCGAAAACTGACAAATATTGGGTTTTCTGTGGGGTTTGACAGAGACAAATGTTTTGTGAAAAGAGGGGGTGAGATTTGTATGCAAGGGAGCCTGAAAGATGATCAGTTTGTAATAAAGAGCAATCAAGCAGGGTGTGCTGTGTTAAATGCAGTAGCGCAGACACATCAAGGCTGTGTACATGATTGGCATAAAAGGCTGGGGCATGCAAATTATGACACGATTAAGAAAACCCCGATGCATAGTGAAAACATGCGGTTGAAAGATTGTGGGCAGTTAATGGATTGTGATGCTTGCCATAAAGCTAAAATGACAATTGCACCAATAAACCGGGAGGCTGAAAGCTCGACAACAGCTCCCTACCAGCTAGTTCATGTTGATTTATCAGGGCCAATAAACAGTTCACGAGGAGGTGCGAGATACTTTATGGTGCTGGTCGATGATTTTTCAAGGTTTTGTCATGTTTATTTGCTCAAGCATAAAGGTGAGGCTGAGCAAAAGCTCCATTTGTTCATTAAGAAAGTTGAAACGCAGCATGGCACCATTGTGAAAGCGATACACTCAGACCAGGGAGGGGAATTCACAAGCAAAGCATTGAGTGACTTCCTTGAGAGTAAGGGAATAAACCAGAATTTCACAGCTCCATTTAGTCCGTTTTCTAACGGAACCGCGGAGAGAAAAAATAGGGTGCTTCAGGAAGCGTTGAGAGCCATGTTAGAGGATTCTAATCTTTCACATTCTTTCTGGGGAGAGGCAATTCTGTATGCGAATTACATTCACAATAGGGTGTTACATAGTGCCATTGGAATGTCACCCTATAAGAAACTCACTGGGAGAAAGCCTAGGGTGCAACACATTGAGAGATTTGGAGCCCATTGCTGGGTCCACATTCCACAGGGGAAAAGACGTGGCAAACTTGCACCTAGAGCACAAGAGGGGTTTGTGTTGGGATTTCAGAATGCATATTACAGAATATGGATACCACAAACACAGCAATTAGTTCTGAGCAGAAGCATTAAAGTCTCAGAAAAGCCTTGGGATCAAAAGCAAACAGTCATACTTGCAGGATCTGATGAAACACAAGCACAAGTATTTAAACCAAACCAAGATGTGAAAGTGGAAGGCACACAAATTCCACTCAAGGATGCATTAAATGAAATGATTTGGGGCAAACGTAAAACAAAGAAACGCAAGGCTGATGATCTGATGTATTCTGAGCAAGACATGCCAGGTACAAGCTCAGGTGGGGGGGCAGTGGAAGCAGAAGCTCCTGTTCTCTTAAGACGCTCTGAGAGAGCTAACATTGGGAAACCACCTGACAGATTTACTGTGGGGGTAATTACCAGCCCAGGGATGCACAAAGAGGTGCAGATGGATCCAGAGACATTGTATCTGACTTGTGTGCAACCAAAGTTTGTTTGATTAAGTTGTAAGCTGTACTGGAAAAATACAATTTGAGTTTTACTGGAAATGTATGAAGCAATGTACTAAACTGTATTGCCTGTATATAGTAGAAAATGTATTCCTGAAATACCATTGTTATTGTTGTAAATGGAAAATGCAGACGTGATGAAAAAAGGGGGACATGTTGACCCATTAGGCATTACCGTCGTAAGTTGTTTTTCATCAAGTCTGAATGTCTGGGAGTTTGGTGCAAGGAGCAGTGTTATCAGTCTGTAACTGGCCTGAGAACGGACAGCCAAGGCCAGACATGTTGTCATGGTAACCAGGGAGATATCAGCTGGGAAAGGTTCCAACAGCCTGCTGTTACTGTCCTGTCTAACTTTTGCTTTCGAAGAGAGATGTTCTACCTAAGGGGGGGGAATGGTTCTGCTTGCACGCTGTAAGCCTTAATGTCTAAGTAAAGACTCAACTTGATCTATTGCCTCTGTGATGTTTCTTGACCACTTTACATCCAAATGTAACGTGTGCTGACACGCAACAACCGCACACATCAACAATATATGCATTTTTGTAAATATTTAGTTGGCAAAGTGCATCCCAAAATCCTAATAAATGTGAATTTCAAAGGATGGCTGTGTTTCGGTTCTCATACTGATTCGGAAAGTGCGAATGTGATAAATTCTGCTTGAAATGCGAACTGAATCAAAATCCTCACCCATCCCTAATAGTGACTCAACAAGCTTATTTTTACTGTTTGCAGGCACAGCCATATGCTGAGACAATGTTTATTATTTTAATTAAAATTTAAAAAAATCTATTTCTATACTGTATTTCATATGCAATGAAATGGAGGAGGTCACACAAGATTTTTCAGCATTACCTTTTTAAAAAAACAAAATAAACATCTAATAACAAGCTTTAGCAACATCTTCCTTATACAAGACACAATTGATTCCTGGTGTTTCCTGTGGCAAGACACGGTGATAGCCACTAGCTTAGATTGATTTTAAGGATTAGAAAAGTGTATGGAAGAAGGTTCATCAGTGCCTACTTAGTCATGATGACTTTATTTATTTATATAACAAGTATATAGTAATCTCCAGTGGTGTTTCCTGGGCAATTTCTAAAAACAAAAACAAAATACAGACATAAAACACATCGGCATGTTAAAAAGAAAACTAAATTAAAATACACTAAAAAAAGCCTGAGAAGATTAAAAAAGTCTTTGTCTGACACCTAAAGAACACCAGTACTAGACGGAACTCTGTCTGTCTGTCTGTTTGTCTGTCTGTCAAACAAGCTATTAGAGGCAAGAAGGCTTCTTTCAAAAACTGGAAGTCTTGTCCAAATTAGGAGAATAAAAAGAAACACAAACTCTGCCAAAAGAAATGCAATTAAACAGTGTTGTTGTTGTTGTGTGCCTTCAAGCAATTTTGACTTATGGCGACCCTATGAATAAGCGACCTCCAATATCATAAACCTCCTAGTTCAGATCTTGTAAGTTCAGGTCTGTGGTTTCCTTTATGGAATCAATCCATCTCTTGTTTGGTCTTCCTCTTTTTCTACTCCCTTCTGGTGTTGGACTATGACCTGGGAGACCAGGGTTTGAATCCCCACACAGCCATGAAGCTCACTGGGTGACCTTGGGCTAGTCATTGCCTCTCAGCCTCAGAGGAAGGCAATGGTAAATCCACTCTGAATACCGCTTACCATGAAAACCCTATTGATAGGATCGCTATAAGTTGGAATCGACTTGAAGGCAGTCCATTTCCATTTTTTGTTTTTCCCAGCATTATTGTCTTTTCTAGTGAATCATGTCTTCTCATTATGTGTCCAAAGTATGATAACCTCAGTTTCATCATTTTAGCTTCTAGTTTAATTTGTTCTAACACCCAATTATTTCTCTTTTTCACAGTCCATGGTATCCGCAAGACTCTCCTCCAACACCACATTTCAAATGAGTTGATTTTTCTCTTATCTACTTTTTTCACTATCCAACTTTCACATCCATACATTAAGATCAGGAATACCATGGTATGAATTATCCTGACTTTAGTGTTCAATGATACATCTTTGCATTTGAGGAACTTTTCTAGTTCACTCATAGCTGTCCTCCCCAGTCCTAGCCTTCTTCTAATTTCTTGACTATTGTCCCCATTTTGGTTAATGACTGTCCCAATGTACTGATAATCCTTGACAAGTTCAATGTCCTCATTGTCAGCTTTAAAGTTACATAAATCTTCTGTTGTCATTACTTTAGTTGTCTTGACATTCAGCTGTATTCCTGCTTTTGTGCTTTCCTCTTGAACTTTCATCAGCATTCATTTCAAATCATTACTAGTTTCTGCTAGTAGATAAGGGATGCTAAAAAAGAATTTGAGGAGCACATTGTTAAAACATAAAAACCAACAACAACTAAAATCTTCAAATCAGGAGACCGTCTCGGGATGTTTTTGGACCCGTGGATGACAAGGGAGTTAAAGAAGTTAAAGCAGGATAAGGAGATTGCAGAGAAGCTAAATGAATTCTTTTCATCTCTCTTCACAGTGGAGGATCCCTGTACCTGAACTAACTTTTGTAGGAAGAGAGTCTGAGGAACTGAGGCAAATAGTTGTGATGGGAGATGAAGCTGTAGGCTTAACAGACAAAATAAAAATTGATTAATCACCGGGTCTAAATGGCATCCACTCAAGAGTTCTCAACAAACTCAAATGCCAGATTACTGATCTTCTAATAGAAATATGTAACTTGTCCATCAGATCCACCTCCATACCTGAGAACTAGAAAGTGGCCAAAGTAACATCAAACTTTAAAAAGAGATCCAGGTGAAAAAAGAAAAGGGATCCAGGTGGGATCCCAGAAATTACAGGCTGGTTAACCTGATGTATGTCCCAGGAAAATGGGTAGAAAGTATTGTTAAAGATAAAATAACAAAGCATGTAGAAAAGCAATCCTTGCTAAAGCAGAACCAGCATGGCTTCTGCAAGGGTAAGTCCTATCTCACTAACCTATTAGAGTTTAGTGTCAACAAGCATACAGATCGTCACCTTGTAGTGGTGAGTGGGCTTGCATGTTCCAATGAACCCTATGAGCAATGCTATCGGGAGTCATGCACTTCCAGCAGGGTCATCCATGGCGGTAAGATCAAGGGAGAGGAACCAGACAAAGAACGATCCAAGAATGTCCTCAATGGCAGAACAGGCGGAGGATAGCAATGTGTATGTTACAACGGCTGTGAAGGCAGATGAAGGCTGCAGCAGATAAAGGACTTGCAATCATTGTGATACGCATGCCATTGGAACAAAGGCTTTTTCTGTCAAGACTGTGTGTTGATTGTGGTGCACTGATCTCCCCACATAAAACAAATTCACGCACAGGCGTCTGCCATAACAAAAGTCCCATGGTGATCGGCAAATGGTGACAGGGGCAGGACTGTGAAATCCAGAAGCCCCTAGTCATGAACTGGTACATTGGCGGTGGATACAGATTCAGACGGATTCTTTGTTAAAGACTTTATTTTGGAAGACAATCTTACCCGGTCACGAGTGATCGCCAGGCAAGACGGAGGTGATCTAATTGACATAGTATACTTGTACTTTCAAAAAGCTTTTCACAAGATACATCACCAAATACTCCCAAGTAAGCTTACCAGTTATGGGATAAGAGGAGAGGTCCTCTTGTGGATCAGGAAAAGGCTAGGAAACAGAAGGCAGACAGTAGGAATAAATGGACAGTTCTCCTCATGGAGAGATATAGAAAGTGGCGTCCCCCATGAATTGGTATGGGAATCTATTCTTTAACTTGTTCATAAATGATCTAGAGTTAGGGGTGAGCAGTGAGGTGGCCATGTTTGTTGATGATACTAAATTGTTCAGAGCTGTTAAAACAAAAAGGGATTGAGAAGAGCTCCAAAAGCACCTTTCCAAACTAAGTAATGGGCGGTAAACTGGCAAATGCAATTCAGTGTAAACAAGTGTAAAGTTATGCATATCAGAGCAAAAAAACCCCCTTAATTTCACATATACGCTCATGGGGTCTGAACTGGTGGTGACTGACCAGGAGAGAGACCTTGGGGTCATAGTGGATAGCTCAATGAAGATGTTGACCTAGTGTGCAGCAGCTGTGAAAAAGGTGAATTCCATGCTAGAGATCTTTAGGAAATGAATTGAAAATAAAGTTGTCATTATCATAATGCTGTTATATAAATCTATGGTGCAGCCACATTTGGAAACTGTGTATAGTTCTGATCCCCTCACCTCAAAAAGGATAATGTAGAGTTTAAAAAGTTTCAAAAAAGGGCAAGCAAAATGACCAAGGGGATGGAGCGACTCCCCTATGAGGAAAGGTTGCAACATTTGGGGCTTTTTAGTGTAGAGAAAAGGTGAGTAAGAAGTGACATGATGGAAGTGTATAAAATTGTGCATGGCACGGAGAAAGTGGATAAAGAAAACTTTTTGTCCTTCTCTCATAACATTAGAACTTGTGAACATACAATGAAGCTGAATGTTGAAAGATTCAGGACAGACCAAAAAAAGTACTTCTTCAAATCGCATATAGTTAAAAAGGTATGGGAGCAGATGTTCCTTCAAAAGTAAGCACCAGCAATATATGGAACCTCTATGGTCAAAGGCAGCATACCAGTAGGGAGCAACTATGGGGAAAAGAGCTATTGCATTTACACCTTGCTTGTGGGCTTCTCAGAGGCACCTGGTTGGTCGCATTGGAAAACAGGATGCTGTACTAGATTGAGCTGTAGTCCGATCCAGCATTTCTTAACTTTCTCTTAAATGCCCCTGCAACATATTCTGTTTCTAGTATCTCTGAAGTACATGATGAAATATACTTCTCAGTTATTTTCTTAGCGTGCCTTTATTTAACATTTCCTTTACTCCTTGTGACATTTTTAAAAACACATTTAAAAGGAAAGCAACAGCAGTTGCCAAGAGATAATAAATTTTAATTTGTTCTCTCATGCCACAGGTAGCACATTTTATAATGATGTTACACTTTACTATCTGGGCCCACCATTGCTATGAAGAATGATACTTCACATCCTCAGTTCTGAAACTATCTCATGGATCAATGTGTCATCAAGAGCTATAGAGTCTGAGCACAGTCTGAGAAAAGCACTGAAAAGACCCTTAAGCAGCCAGTTCTTCCAGGTGGAAAATGAACTTCAGGACTACATTAATGTGCTCCCTGTCAGCTACTGATGCTAGAAGTCTGCTTTGCTGAGCAGACCAACCAAGGCTGAGCAGACTTTTGGTCCCCATGGCTTCAGCAGACAAAACAATAATATTTAGCAGTTAGAGGTTATGGCAGAAGTTACCAGCCAGAATCAATAATAGGCCACAATCCAGAGAATGGCACAACTAGCTCCACTGCCCTACTGCATCCTTGCCACAATGATAGTAAGGGTTGTTAACTCACAAACAGATGTCTGCCAAAGGAAAATGTCATGGGTTACTGATAGCTCTTAAGTCCATCTATCACAGTCAAAAGCAATAGAAAACTTAGAGACAGCGGCACGAGAAAAAAAAATACTGACCATAAAATCAACCATTTTGAAAATTAACTATTTTGAACAAATAACCATTCTGAACAACAGCTAATGAAAAGAAGGAAATCAGTATATACAGCTTCCGCTTTTGGAGCTTTGTATGTGTTTCTGCTTTTTGCTCCCTGAAGTGGAGTAAAACACGCTAGAGTAAATACATTAAAAAAAGACTTGTGGCACTATTCATACCACAGTGTTTGCTTTCATACAGGAGCAGCTTCCCCAGTGGGATGGAGCCACAATGGTTGCAGCATTGCTGCTGCTTATCAAGAGGGAGAGGGGGAGGGGAGAGGTGATGGAGACATCAGGAATGTGTAGACACAACAGCAGGAGCACCGGATTGACTTTGCACATTTCTACAGCCTTGTATCTCTCTCTGCTGGTAAGCAGCAGCAATGCCATTCCTAGGAAACTGACACCGCAGCTCCACCTTATCAGGTGAGCCTCTTCTGCTCTCAGAAAGGTTTCTGAAACAGGTCACTTCACCATACTACATGGCAGGGCCAAGCCCTGCAACACTGCGTAGGAATCCACCTACTTACCAAGCAGCTGCTGCTTCTGAACTTGTTTGCACAATGCTCCATAGATTTGCTCTTGCTGGATTATTTTCCCAGGCCTTAGGGGGATAAATGGGTTAAATCCCCTCTGTATGATGATGATGATATCGCAGTAGCACAATGTAGCCTCTGGACCTGATTGTTAAACACCTGATCCTGCTTTGCCTCCTTCTTAGACCTGAATCCAGCTTACACCAGGCCCTGCCAAACATCTTCCCTGATCTGGATCTTTAGAGACTCAGCTCTCTTGTGCCTTCCTCCCCAACTGACACATGGCTAAAATGTTTTACTATAAAATTTTAACCACAACTACAATTCCTACTAGATATTTACAATAGGCTTCCCTCTTGTATAGTCTGGTCTATGTTTATAATATGTTTCACCATATAATATTTGTTTAAGACACCTTCAAATATTTACCTCAAACTCAAAGAATTCTTAAGGAAGAATTTTCAAAACAGTTGTTCAATAAGCTTTTGTTGTGCTCTTGGCAGGATGCTGCTTTTTGCAACTTTAGCACCTCCACTCCTCCACAACCCACCTAGGTGTAAGTGATGTTTACTGCGTTTGCATTGCTCAGCCAAGGAGAATGCAAAATATAATACACCAATTATTTATATAATCATCTCACATTATAGGTTTGGAATTTTATTCTGCAGTCACCCAGCACTGCTGCCTTCACCTTTTAGGAAGTGAAAGGTAACAATAAAGATGGGGATTAGGAGCTGAGGAACTTTTCAGAAACAGTTGCTGTTTGATCAGTGTTCATTTGATTGGGATAAAACCAACCAAACCTGAAGCTCTCAGTGGAGTCTGTATTTCAACTTGATTTTTTTTTTTTGCAGTGGGAAAGGTGAAATACTTTTATATACTTTAGCAACATGGTACAATTGTGAAATATTCTAGAAGGCACCTAGTAGTACTTATATGCTAAATATATGTACCCACAAGAGCTCTTTTTCATTTAATTATTGACTGCAGTGCAGGATGCAAGCTCTACTATGTCCAAAGGTCAGGACGTGTGTGCTGTAGTTTATGAAGCCAAAATGGTGTCATCAGCACACAAGAGAGAGGTATTAGCAAACTTGGAGAAACCTCAAGGTTTGCGGAACAACAAATATTTAGGGGGGAAACATATTAAAGAGGTGGGGGGACAATCTCCAAACAGCCCAATATGGATTAAACAAGATCAGCGGCATGTAATGTTGGCTGATTCTTTTTTGGGGGGAGGGGCAACTGAAAAACAGGGTGGGAGTGAAATGGAGAGGCTGGAATAAATGATATATTGAATGTGAGAGACGAAAATCACTGATCATACGACTGATCATATGTTCCCCTTCTGAGATTCTGGTTTAATCCAATTTAACATTCTATTTGGACCAGAAAGATCAATGTTCAGATCCCTACCTAGCCATGAAGCTTATTGGGTTGCCTTGGGCAAACTACTATCTGTCAGCTTAATCTCTCTGTTTCTAATATTCAGGTGCATGTCTGTGGAGTCTCCTTTATTTTTCCTACTTTTCTTTTACCAGGTTGGTATTTAATTCCAATCCCTCAGCAATTTGCCAAAATCCAATCTGAGGGGTCTTTCAGAAAACTTGTTAACAGGGACCTAATAAATTATTTTAGCTGTTTCCAGTTTGTAGAAGCTTAAGCCTATTTCTTCATGTATTTGTTTCATACCACGGCTGTCAGCCTTGAGCTTTCAAAATGTGATAGAACCTTTAAAGAAACCTTTTTGGTTACATATATCTAGGATGTACAATTTAAAACTCACCATGTTCAGGCCTTACAGAAATAAATAAAAGCTATACAGCCCTCCACCTGCCCATGAAAGTAAACTATTGACATATGACTGACGATCAGGACATGACTATTCAGTAGGCTAAAAAATTCTCTTCCAGTTGGCTTTGCAAAGTTAAAACTGAAGAAGTGGATCCAGTTATGTCTTAATTGTTATGTTATCCTCTGTTATTTCACTTTATGCTGAATTTAAATTGGTTTTAGAAATGTGCATTTTGTTTTAATTTGTTTTACAAATTTTCATTGATGTGTTATGTTGGATGTCGCCCTGTGACCACATGGGGAAGGATCGTGTGTATATGGGGTGGGAGACTTGTGTCCCTTCAATATTGTTTGATTCCAGTTCCCATCCGCCCCCAACAGCATAGCCAACCATCAGGGATAATGGGAGTTATAGTCCAATAACATCTGGAAGGCCAACAGTTTCTCATCCCTGTTCTTAATATTCATCAGTGATATTTGAAGCTGATGTAGCCCTAATGTCTCCATCATTGGTCCACTGACCATGCTGCAGGGGGAAATATGGATACTGTGCCCCTAGCTAGGATGTGATAGGTCACACACAGAGAGAGAGACAGACAGACAGACAGACAGAGACAGAGAAACAGAGAGAGGAATAACATAAATCCATAAAGTACCAAATAATTAGGACCAGAGGATACAAAACCAACAAAACACCCATAAAACATTCAGTAAATTTGCCATCTGTTTTCCGAATGATTGTGAGAAGAAAATGTCACTGAGTACATTACTTGCTTTCCATTATTTATTATTCCACTATCTCCTGAAATGTGTCAGGTACACAGAAGCTGTTTTGCATCTAGATTAGAGGTTTAATTACTCTATTCATTGCTCTATCATTCATAACATTATTCCCAATCAGTGGTGTGGTCCAAATTACAGCCCAGCTATCTCTGCATGGCCTCAGAGGCTTCGAACATTTTACATGACACATCATTTTTGAAACTAAAGGTGTTTTCACAAGGATATTGTGATAGTGGTTCACTGTTCAAAGTGGGATGGGGAATCCCCCTGGATATGACCAAACTCTTTATGTATACCTAAATTCACTGTTTGGCTCCTTGCACAGGAATTGAAATTAGTTTGCACATACAGTGATACAATAGATGTTAAAATACAAGCCATTATCATAAATATGACAGATTAGCACAAAGCAATTAGTTTCCAGGCTCAATTCAAAGTGCTGGTTTTGACTTATAAAGCCTTATGTGGCTCAGGACCCCGATAACTCAAGGACTGCCTCTCCCCACTTGAACCGACCCAAACCGTGTGTTCTTCATCTGAGACCCTTCTCCACATGCCCTCTCTGAAGGAGGTGCAGAGGGTGGCAATACAAGAAGAGGACTTCTCATTGGTGGCTTCCTACTTGTGGAATGTTCTCCCCAGGAAGGCATGCCTGGAGCCATTGTTATCTAGTTTTCAGCAGGCTTTTGGTCCTTAATTTGAACGGCTTCAGGTATCTGTGGTCTCTTTTAGTGTGGCAGGTTTTGTAAGACCTATCTTTTATCTTTATGGATGTGTTTTTAGGTTTGCTTGTTTTTTTAATAGGTTCGTTACAATTGGTTTTAGTGTTTAATTGTGGGTGTAAGTTGCTTTGGGTCACATTTGTGAGGAAAGCAACTAATAAATATAAATAACTATGATAACAGCAACAGCAACTTACATTTTTGTTATGGAGTTTTGAACTCCAGTTTCGATACTGTTCATGGTCAATAACAGAAATTAAAAGCACAGTTCTCATGCCTGGATAAATTGATATCATCCATTCCAATTCTATGTCATCCTGCTTGCCCTTCTTTCTGTGGAAACACATGGATTGTTAAACCATTAGTCATGATAATTTATTTTAAGATCTAAAGGGCCTCACAGTATGGAATCTTGCTTACAAAACAACAATAAAAACCCAGATTACCGTCAGGCAGTTCACTGACATTGTAATAAAACTATTCTGCCAAAAGAATGCAGCTTCTATTCATAAACATGTAATCATATGTTGCACATAAAATATGATCCAGAAGTGTTATTAACTCCAACACTCAGATTTTTTTGTCTCTTGTCAGCTGCCATCCCTGAACCAGTAAGCTTAAAAGGCAGCTTGAGAACTGTACAGGCGTGGCACTGAAAGGGAAATTCAGATGGGGGAGTGAAATAGCACGCGTATCCCAGTGGCATTTTATTTCAGCAGCATCCATACCAAAGCCCCAATTTTTCATCTGTGAGCAGAAACAATTTATTGATTCTAACAGTACATGAATCAATATTAGTAGAACATTTATCCATTTATAAATTGTTTTCCTGTGTTACTTAGTTATGCTAAATTGTTAATGTCATTGGCCTCAGTACAAGTGCCATTTGGACTGATACCTTCTAATACTGTATTTATTCAATTATCTGATTAACTTTTTTTTTATTCTTTTAATCAACTGATCCCATCCCTGCAGTCCTAAAACATCCCATAACTTCACCCGATGATATTTAACTGTTTTCCAAGCAGTTCACTACTGGCTTCTGTAGGGAATGGCCTACTTCGGTAGATGCAGTCGTGGCGGGGGGGAGGGAAGGTGGGGTGGTGTTGTGCGGCTGGCTTCCATATGGCAAAGGTCACTGCCGCTTATTGAGAGGGAGAGGGCACAGTGAGATGCACACTCCTAATGCCACACCCACACCACACTGTGTTCCTTGCCCCTACCACTCTCGCTAAGCAGCAGCAACCCTTGAAGTCCCAAAGCCACCTGTGCAACATTGTCCTGTCTTTGCTGCTTCACTTACTACGACTGAGTAGATGCTTGAAATGGCCAGAAAACGTGGTGGGTATTTATTTCTTATTTGATTTATATCCTGCCCTTCCTCCCAGCAGGAGCCCAGGGTGGCAAACAAAAGCATTAAAAACACTTTAAAATATCATGAAAACAGACCTTAAAATATATTACAACAAAACAACTTTAAAAACTTTTTTAAAAAAGCTTTAAAGACATCTTTCAAAAAGGGTTAAAAACATATTGGGGGTTTTTTTGGTTTTTTTTTAAAGGTTTTTAGAAAAGCATATTAAAAAGCAATTCTAACACTGACGCAGACTGAGGTAGGTCTCAACTAAAAAGGCTTGTTGAAAGAGGAAAGTCTTCAAAAGGCACCAAAAACATAACAGAGATGGCGCCTGTCTAATATTTAAGGGGAGGGAATTCCACAGGGTAGGTTCCACCACACTAAAGGTCCATTTCCTATATTGTACAGAACAGACCTCCTGATAAGATGGTATCTGAAGGAGGCCCTCACCTGCAGAGCACAGTGATCGACTGGGTATATAAGGGGTAAGACGGTCTTCCAGGTATCCTGGTCCCAAGTTGTATAGGGCTTTGTACACCAAAACTAGAACCTTGAACTTGGTCCAGTAGCAAATGGGCAGCCAGTGCAATTCAGCAGTGGGGTGACATGATGGCAATACCCTGCCCCAGTGAGCAGTCTCGCCACCACATTTTGCACTAGTTGCAATGTCCAGACCAACCTCAAGGGCAGCCCCACATAGCCAGCACTACAGTAACCCAGCCTGGAGGTTACCAGTACGTGGACAACAGTGGTCAGGCTATCCCGGTCCAGAAATGGCTACAGCTATCTTACCAGCTAAAGCTGGTAAAAGGCACTCCTCGCCACAGAGGTCACCTGGGCCTCTATCAACAAAGATGGATCCAGGAGCACCCCCAGACTATGAACCTGCTCTTTCAGAGGGAGTATGACACCATCCAAAGCAGGCAACTGACCAATTATCCTAACTTGGGAACCACCAACCCACAGTGCCTCCATCTTGCTAGGATTCAGACTCAGTTTATTGGGCCTCTTCCAGTCCACGACCGAGTCCAGGCAGCGGCCAAGGGCTTGCACGGTCTCTCCTGATTCAGATGTTATGGAAAAATAGAGATGGGTATCATCAGCATACTGCTGACACCTCACCCCAAATCTCCTGATGACTGCTCCCAAGGGCTTCGTATAGATGTTAAACAGCATGGGGGACAAGATGGTATCCTGTGGCACCCCACAGCACAATTGCCAGGGGGTCGAAAGACAGTCACCCAATGCTGTTCTCTGAGAACGACTTTGGAGATAGGATTGGAATCACTGTAAAACAGTGTCTCCAATACCTATCTCACCAAGTTGGCCCAGAAGGATACCATGGTCAATGGTATCAAAAGCTGCTGAGAGATCAAGTAAGAATAACAGGGTCGCACTCCCCCTGTCCTTCTCCCAATAAAGGTCATCCATCAGGGAGACCAAGGCCGATTCAGTCCCATAACCAGGCCTGAACCCAGACTGAGATGGGTCAAGATAATCTGTTTCATCCAAGAGTACTTGCAATTGCTGCACCACAACCCTCTCAATCACCTTCCCTAAAAAGGGGGTATTTGCAACCGGTCGGTAGTTGTCAGAAACCAATGGGTTCCGCCACACAAAAGAAACGGCTTTTTCAGGAGTGATCAGATCACCGCCTCTTTCAAGGCGGCTGGAACCACTCCCTCCCACATTGATGCATTGACCACAGCCTGGATTAGGGTTGCCAGGTCAGAAGCATCCCAAAACCTGAGATTTTAGGGGTGGGCCCAAGTGATGTCATGGGGTGGGCCCGAGTGATGTCACGGGGTGGGCCCAAGTGATGTCATTAAGCATGATACATTAAGCATCAACCACAGCTGCTTGGAGCGTACAATTAAAAAAAAATCTGACTGGAAATTAAGCTAGACATTTTAGCTAAAAGATGGAGCCTGGGTAGCGAACATTTAATCTAGCCTACTTCCTTTTGGCAAGAAGGGTTTAAGTGCCTTCAGGCCAGGCCAGTCACCAGAAGGCCACTGTAGGAAGAAAGGAGCCAAGTGTTCTGGAGATGTTAGATGGGAGCATTCGGGAGTAAAGATGGATGCCCCTGAAGGCTGCAATTCTAAACACACGTACTAAGGAACTAAGCCCCTATAAAACTCAACAGGACTTACTTCTGAGTAGATATAGTTTGGATTGTGCTGTTGGTAAAGCTTGACTAGGGATCCTCTGCAAAGACATCCATATCCAAGCAGGGTTGGCAACCCCCTGCCTGGAATGCCCTACCGTTATCTTTTAACGTGGCTGCTCCAAACTTCTTTACAGATTTGACCCTTCACTTCAGAAAGAGGTCTGAGAAATGAATAAGAGTAAGAAGATTCTCTACCCTTTCTGTCTGCATAGATGCCCTCATCCTTCCCCTGTGCCCAGCAGAAGCTCTGGGCCAGGCGGAACACAGTGGCATCTCATAGAGGACATCCTCCCCTTTCATGGGGTGTATGATTCGTCCTGGCCCAGAGCAGATTTTGGGGTGGGCACCCCCAATTACTTATTTTTCCTGTATGTCTTTTTCTGCTTTGATTTTGTATAGATTTGCTCTTCTGTGCCCTGCACCCAGCAGAAGCTCTGTGCCAAGTGGGACGCAGTGGCATCTCGTAGAGGACACCGTCCCCTTTCCTGGGGTATATGATTTGTGCTGTCCCAGAGCAGATCGTGGGGTGGGTACCCCCAGTTACTTATTTTTTTCTATGTGTTTTTGTCCATTTTGATTTTGCATTGATGCACCCATGCATGCCCGGTGCCCAGCAGAAGCTCTGGGCCAGACGGGATGCACTGGCATCTCATAGAGGATGCCCTCCTCTTTCCTGGGGTATATGATTTGTCCTGGCCCACAGCAGATTTTGGGGTGGGCACCCCCAGTTACTTATTTTTCCTGTATGTTTTGGTCTGCTTTGATTTTGCATAGATGCCCACATTTCCCCTGCGCCCAGCAGAAGCTCTGGGCCAGGCGGGACACAGTGGCATCTCGTAGAGGACACCCTCCCCTTTCCTGGGGTATATGATTTGTCCTGTCCCAGAGCAGAGTTTGGGGTGGGCACCCCCAGTTACTTATTTTTTATGATTTTATGACATCATTATGTATTTATGATATCAGAAGCCTGATGATTTTGATTGCATAAACGTATTGTTATTCATGACAGGGAGAGTCCCCCGATCACAGTGATATATCATACAGGGTACCCCAACATATAGTTTGGGGTTCAGAGACATGTTAAGTTTGGTTTCAAGGTGCTGTAGTTGTCAACTCTTCTTTTTTAGTGTTTTGAACTTTCAAGCAAATAAGGAACTGGGAACTAGGAAACAACTTCAGCGTCGTATCAGTTAAATAGATTAAACAGTCGCGGGGGGGGCTGACATTTTGGTGTATATCTTGGGAACCAGACCACCTAGAAAGTTAATTTAAAAAAAAATTGAAGCTGAGAGTCCGGAGATTAAGGGGTGCAAGCCAGAGAGGGCCCCCAAAACCCAGAGACTCCGGCTGAAAAACGGAGACCTGGTAACTCTAGCCTGGATCCACTTGGTCAAACCCCAATAATTCAGGGATGGGGAAACCTGCGGCTCTCCAGAGATGTTGGATCCATTCAGCCCCAACAAACACAGCCAAGAGTGAGGGATGGTAGGTGTTGTAGTCAAACAACGTCTGGAAGGTCTCAGGTCCCCTATCTCTGTCATAAATATATACATACACAGGCTGATGCATAGTGGAAGAGTATAATAGAAAGAAGGCTAATTTTGCATGTGTACAATGTGGCTGCTCTTTTGGAAATTTAACATCCGGCATGCTTAGAAACTCCGTAAGGAAAGAAATAGGTGGAATGGGTTCCCTTTCCTTTTCCCCAAACTTCTGTGTACCATTCTTAGTTATCATGAGAATACACTGGAAAGATGGATCAATACTCTCATGCCATCAATCACTTTTTGAGCTAGAGAGGCCCCAGGAAAATTCCCTTGAGCCCGAACTCAAAGTGAAGAAACTCTACTGACTGTACAAGCCCTGCAAGTTTAACAACAATGTCTGTCTTAGACCCTGGCATTTCAGAGTCACGGGATGGCCTCAAGCTTGCTCCCTCTGTCTTTTTTGTAGGGAATATACAGTGAAATGAGGGACAGCTATGTGATGGAAAGATGATGAAACTGTGCATTCCAATTTACCTCTACTCTAAAACATTGTACTCAGAAAAGTGCTCTTTCTCAGATTGGACTACCAGCCACTCTGAGACACACTCCTGCTGATCCGCTTCCATAAAGGTCTTGTTTGCATCAGAGTCCCTGCCTGGGTATCTGCAGTCTCAGAGCTTGGAAAAGTTACTTTTTTTAAACTACAACTCCAATCAGCCCCAGCCAGCATGGCCACTGAATTGGGCTGATGGGAGTTGTAGTTCAAACAAGTATTTTTTCCAAGCTCTGTGAAGTCTATAGACAATTGGTGTTAACTTTCTGCCTGTTTGGCCTGGTTTGGATGAAACACCAACCCACAGTTTAATGATACGGGAATTTATTTATTTTAAAGCATTTCTAAACGGCTTAATATTTTTTAAAATTCCTAAGTGGTGAACAACAATACAAAACACAGAAACACTAACACAATACAATAAAACAAAACAAAACATTCCATACAAAAGTATCTATGGTACAAGGTCCAATCTTATAGATGGGGAAAAGCCTGTGGAAAAAGATACATCTTTACAAAATGTCTGAACCAAGACACTGAAGATGTTTAACATATGGCAGTGGGAGGGGTATTCCAGAGTGCAGGAGCAACAGTGGAAACTGCCTGTTACTGAGTCATCACCCTATGACATTCTATAGGATGCAGCACCATGAATAAAATTCCATCTGATGATCTAAGTGATTTTTCAGGTCTACATAGGAGTAGGAGGTCCTTCAGCTAACCTGGTCCCCAGTTGGTCAGGGTTTTATAAGTTGTTCAGGTTCCCCTCAGCACAGGAGTAATATGTGTACCACTCAACGGTATGTCTAAGTGGTCCACTCAACAATGTGGCCACAGTCTTCTGCACCAGCAGCAGCTTCCAGGCCAGTGTCAAAGGGAGCCCCACACAGAGCATATTACAGTAGTCGATCCGTGAGGTTAAAAATGCATGAGTCACACATGAGCCTGTCTGCGCTTTAGGCTTGAACACCCTTGCCCCACCTCTTCAGTATATGCCAGAAAAGGATATAGGAAGCATCCACTTCATACTTTAAACAAAAAAGCACACACATACAGAGTAGCTCATTTCACATTTTTTAAAATTCTTTGAAGTTGTTTTGTTTTGGATGCATTATATATATATAAACATAAAATAGTAGATCACCTTTACTAAATCTTTAACAAAGTAATTTTCTCAAAGAAAAACAATGTCAAAGAAAGGAAATCCATTATAAAAAAGAGGAAACATATTTGCATAAAATTTGCATATTTTATGTAACGTTGCAAACTTAGAATAACTGATACAATTTAAATAGAAATGCAATACATCTCACTATAGTGGGGGAGAAGATGACCAGATTACCTGTGCACCTACTTAGTCTTCTATGCAGGTGCTAATTGGCTCCCCGATTATGGAATTCTCTCCTTTCTCAAATATGGCTGGCTCCTGACTCTTGTGAGTTTTGAGTGCCAGATGAAGACTTCTATTTGCCCAGGCCTTTTAGTGATTCTGCTGGCCTCTTGAGTTCTGCTGCTTATGTAGATCTTATTGGCTGTTGTGTTATTATTTTATTTCATTACATATTAAGTTTTTTAAAATTTTAATACAATATGAGATTACTTTTACTAATGAAATTAATCAATTAATTTAATTAATTTTGAAAACGAAACACAAAAATACATAAATATTAATGTGTCACTCCAAGGCCCCTGCTTTTCTTTCTTATAGTTTAAGCAGTTTTTAAACCAAACTTGGTCTAGACAGCCCTTCAAAAAAAGGGAGTATGTTCTGTAAAGCCAACATACTCAACTCACAAGGTCTATTTAATAAAATATATCATCAGTATACTGTTACCTGTTGAGAATTAAAATTAAATTCAGTAGTTAAATGAACTCAGATACATCTTCATTACAACATGTTTAGTCTCTTAACATGGAGGGCAGCCTTCCTTTCAGTGTGCCCAGGATTGGCTGGTGGGTAAACTATTCTATCAACAAAATATGCCACACTATGTCAGACCACTGGTTCTTATACATAAGTGCTTCCATTTACCAATATCTGGCTATCATTGGTTTAGCTACCATCTCACATCATGTTCCATGATTGATAGTTATTCAAATAAATGCATGATAAAATGGTATTTTAAATTTAAACCAAATAGTAGAGTAAAAAATTCAAAAGGCATGTGGCATAATCAATAGCTTAAAGACCAACCCCCTTTTTAGCATCCAGTGTATAATGTGTAATATTAAAAAGCAGGATAACGAGCTAAAACTCAAGACAGACAAAAATTGCTTTTGCTTGTGCAGTGGTTCAGTTGCACCATTTTAATGAAAACAATTCCCTAGTATTTTATCCTATGGGAAGGAATTATTATTATTAATTCAGAAATATTAGGAATGCTGTCAATTTTCCATTCGTATGCACATGTATAAACATTCTCTCCCACACATCCACTTTGGCTCAACCAAATTCCTGCTGGGATAGCAAGGAGCCCAGAAGAGTCATTTCTCAATCTGTGCAGTTCTATATTAAGAACTGTGTGTCTCAACACAACGCTCTGCCTTGAATTTCAATCTGACAACTAAAGAAACATATTGGCAGAATAATTCTGTAGAACTCTGCCTACTCTAAGACTATATTCCACTGCAGTCACAGTTAACTGAATAAGGGAAAAAAATTATTTCATACTTCATGCCACCATGTATTCTCTCTGTCTTTCACTAAATTCCCTTATGTAACATCTCAGTGTCTTCTCAGAATCAGCTCAGTGAAATTCAGCATGGATTTCTGCCAATAATATTATTACTTAAAAAACACTTTTTAAAAATTATACACTATATGTGATTTGAGCAGTTTGGTGTATGATGTGGTCTGTAAATGGATGCACACTTTAAGAGACAGGCTTTTGATTTGGAAGTTGAAGTGTAGGTAACAGGAAAATAGGACATCGATGCTCTTATATTTAGTACCTGGTAATCAGGAAAGCTGAAATGGGTTGGTAAATGCACATCATATTCACTAATAGGCAAAAAACCTTGTGGTTTAAGAATGTACCTATAGCCAACAGATATTTCTATCAAACTTTAAAAAGCAAGGAAATTGGGCAGCTATAGTGAATCCACCAGGGGAGCAGGAGACCTCACCTCCTCTCTGAGATATTGTACTGCCCTACAATTATATCAAAATGCAAACATAGTTTGGGTTGGTCTTCACAGTCCAATCCACTTCCTGTGTAGCTTGGAAGAATTTGGTAACATGTGCCTCTGAGCATATGGTGAGTGGTGGCAACACCTGCAATCAGCCCAAATAATAGAAAGAAGAGATGTGCTGTGCTGATCTTGTTTTAGCAGAGAGGGAGCAACATTATTAAGACGGTTGACATAGTTCAGATAATAACTTTAAATATGTCTGATTTCCTTTGCAATTTTAGTGAAGTTTCCTACATAAAATCATTCTCTGTTGCTTCTGTTTCTGTGAATATATGAAGTACAGCAATAAATTTACGCTAAAAAATCACCAAAAATAATTGTGGAATAATGGCACTGGCTATTCTACAGAATAGTCTCCAGTGGACATAAGAACATAAGAAGAGCCTGCTGGATCAGGCCAGTGGCCCATCTAGTCCAGCATCCTGTTCTCACAGTGGCCAACCAGGTGCCTGGGGGAAGCCCGCAAGCAGGACCAGAGTGCAAGAACACTCTCCCCTCCTGAGGCTTCCGGCAACTGGTTTTCAGAAGCATGCTGCCTCTGACTAGGGTGGCACAGCACAGCCATCATGGCTAGTAGCCATTGATAGCCCTGTCCTCCATGAATTTGTCTAATCTTCTTTTAAAGCCATCCAAGCTGGTGGCCATTACTGCATCTTGTGGGAGCAAATTCCATAGTTTAACTATGCGCTGAGTAAAGAAGTACTTCCTTTTCTCTGTCCTGAATCTTCCAACATTCAGCTTCTTTGAATGTCCACGAGTTCTAGTATTATGAGAGAGGGAGAAGAACTTTTCTCTATCCACTTTCTCAATGCCATGCATAATTTTATACACTTCTATCATGTCTCCTCTGACCCGCCTTTTCTCTAAACTAAAAAGCCCCAAATGCTGCAACCTTTCCTCGTAAGGGAGTCGCTCCATTCTGGTTGCCCTCTTCTGAACCTTTTCCAACTCTAGAATATCCTTTTTGAGATGAGGCGACCAGAACTGTACACAGTATTCCAAATGCGGCCGCACCATAGATTTATACAACGGCATTATGATATCGGCTGTTTTAGTTTCAATACCTTTCCTAATTATCGCTAGCATGGAATTTGCCTTTTTCACAGCTGCCGCACACTGGGTCGACATCTTCATCGTGCTGTCCACTACAACCCCGAGGTCTCTCTCCTGGTCGGTCACCGCCAGTTCAGACCCCATGAGCGTATATGTGAAATTCAGATTTTTTGCTCCAATATGCATAATTTTACACTTGTTTATATTGAATTGCATTTGCCATTTTTCCGCCCATTCACTCAGTTTGGAGAGGTCTTTTTGGAGCTCTTCGCAATCCCTTTTTGTTTTAACAACCCTGAACAATTTAGTGTCATCAGCAAACTTGGCCATTTCACTGCTCACTCCTAATTCTAGGTCATTAATGAACAAGTTGAAAAGTACAGGTCCCAATACCGATCCTTGAGGGACTCCACTTTCTACAGCCTTCCATTGGGAGAACTGTCCGTTTATTCCTACTCTCTGCTTTCTGCTTCTTAACCAATTCCTTATCCACAAGAGGACCTCTCCTCTTATTCCATGACTGCTAAGCTTCCACAGAAGCCTTTGGTGAGGTACCTTGTCAAACGCTTTTTGAAAGTCTAAGTACACTATGTCCACTGGATCACCTCGATCTATATGCTTGTTGACACTCTCAAAGAATTCTAATAGGTTACTGAGACAGGACTTTCCCTTGCAGAAGCCATGCTGGCTCTGCTTCAGCAAGGCTTGTTCTTCTATGTGCTTAGTTAATCTAGCTTTAATAATACTTTCTACCAGTTTTCCAGGGACAGAAGTTAAGCTAACTGGCCTGTAATTTCCGGGAATCCCTCTGGATCGCTTTTTGAAGATTGGTGTTACATTTGCCACTTTCCAGTCCTCAGTCACGGAGGAGGACCCGAGGGACAAGTTACATATTTTAGTTAGCAGATCAGCAATTTCACATTTGAGTTCTTTGAGAACTCTCGGGTGGATGCCATCCGGGCCCGGTGATTTGTCAGTTTTTATATTGTCCATTAAGCCTAGAACTTCCTCACTTGTTACCACTATTTGTCTCAGTTCCTCAGAATCCCTTCCTGCAAATGTTAGTTCAGGTTCAGGGATCTGCCCTATATCTTCCACTGTGAAGACAGATGCAAAGAATTCATTTAGCTTCTCTGCAATCTCCTTATTGTTCTTTAGTACACCTTTGACTCCCTTATTATCCAAGGGTCCAATCGTCTCCCTACATGGTCTCCTGCTTTGAATGTATTGATAGAATTTTTTGTTGTTGGTTTTTATGTTCTTAGCAATGTGCTCCTCAAATTCTTTTTTAGCATCCCTTATTGTCTTCTTGCATTTCTTTTGCCAGAGTTTGTGTTCTTTTTTATTTTTTTCATTCGGACAAGACTTCCATTTTCTGAAGGAAGACTTTTTGCCTCTAAGAGCTTCCTTGATTTTGCTCGTTAACCATGCTGGCATCTTCCTGGCCCTGGCGGTACCTTTTCTGATCTGCGGTATGCACTCCAGTTGAGCTTCTAATATAGTGTTTTTAAACAACTTCCAAGCATTTTTGAGTGATGTGGCCCTCTGGACTTTGTTTTTCAGCTTTCTTTCTACCAATCCCCTCATTTTTGTGAAGTTTCCTCTTTTGAAGTCAAATGTGACTGTGTTGGATTTTCTTGGCAATTGGCCATTTACATGTATGTTTAATTTAACAGCACTGTGGTCACTGCTCCCAATCGGTTCAACAACACTTACATCTCACACCAGGTCCCGGTCCCTACTGAGGATTAAGTCCAGGGTTGCCGTCCCTCTGGTCGGTTCCATGACCAACTGGTCTAGGGAATAGTCATTTAGAATATCTAGAAACTTTGCTTCTTTGTCATGACTGGAACACATATGCAGCCAGTCTATGTCCGGGTAGTTGAAGTCACCCATTACTACCACATTTCCTAGTTTGGATGCTTCCTCAATTTCATATCTCATCTCAACATCTCCCTGAGCATTTTGATCAGGGGGACGATAGATCGTTCCCAGTATTAAGTCCCTCCTGGGGCATGGTATCACCACCCACAACGATTCTGTGGAGGAGTCTGCCTCTTTTGGGGTTTCGAGCTTGCTGGATTCAATGCCTTCTTTCACGTATAGAGTGACTCCGCCACCAATATGTCCTTCCCTGTCCTTCCAATATAGTTTATATCCAGGGATAACCGTATCCCACTGGTTTTCTCCATTCCACCAGGTCTCGGTTATGCTCACTATATCAATGTTCTCCTCTAAGACCAAGCACTCCAGTTCTCCCATCTTGGTTCGGAGGCTCCTAGCATTAGCGTACAGGCACTTGTAAGCAGTGTCTCTCTTCAAGTGTCTTTGGCACTTGTGGTTAGGCCTGTGGTAATTTTGCTCTTCTGAATTTATATCCTGTGCCCCTGCTCTCACAATGCCTACTTCTAGGCCTACCCCTTTTAACATTTCATCATTTCTTTGGTTTTTATCCCAGGGGGGAGGTTTATTCCGAACCGGACCTTTCTCAGCTCCTGTCGGGTTTCCCCCCTCAGTCAGTTTAAAAGCTGCTCTGCTACCTTTTTAATTTTGAGTGCCAGTAGTCTGGTTCCATTCTGGTTCAAGTGGAGCCCATCCCTTTTGTACAGGCCTGGCTTGTCCCAAAATGTTCCCCAGTGCCTAACAAATCCAAACCCTTCCACCCGACACCATCGTCTCATCCACGCATTGAGACTGCGAAGCTGGGCCTGTCTGGCTGGTCCTGCGCGTGGAACCGGTAGCATTTCAGAGAAAGCCACCTTGGAGGTCCTGGCTTTCAGCATCCTACCTAGCAACCTAAATTTTGCTTCCAGGACCTCACGGCTGCATTTCCCCATGTCGTTGGTGCCAACGTGCACCACGACCACTGACTCCTCCCCAGCACTGTCTACCAAACTATCTAAACGACGGGCGATATCCGCAACCTTCGCACCAGGCAGGCAAAACACCTTGCAGTCTACACGCCCATCACACACCTCACTGTCTATGTTCCTAATGATCGAATCAACCACTACAAGGATCCTTCCACCCCCTGGAGATATATCCTCGGCATGAGAGGACAGCTGCTCATCCCCCAAGGAATAGGTTCCTTCTAAGGGATCGTTTCCCTCTTCCTCGGCTGGATGCTCTCCTTCCCCGAGACCATCGTTCTCCATGATAGCAGGAGAGCTATCATCCTTGGAGTGGGACACAGCTATAACATCCCTGAAGGCCTCCTCCACACACCTCTCTGCCTCTCTCAGCTTTTCCAGGTCTGCCACCTTGGCCTCAAGGAAATGAAGTCGTTCCCGGAGAGCCAGGAGCTCATTGCACCGAGAGCACACCCACGACTTCTGTCCAACAGGCAGATAGTAGTCATACATGCTGCAGGCTGTGCAAAACACTGGAAAGCCCCCACACCCCTGCTGGCTTCTTACCTGCATAGTTTTGTTTAAGGTTTATTACGTCAATGGGTTGGAGACTGCAGTTTAGTTGAGGTCAGGGAACAGATGGGCAGAGTAGGGGGCCCTGGCCTCCTTGCCCTGCTGCCGAACTCACTCTGCTGCTTAACTCGCCTTGACGCTTTGTCAGCTGGGGCTCCCTCTAGCTCGTGGAGCAGGCTCCCTCGCTAGGGTGCTCTGACTTTATATGTGTGGCTGGTTCCTGCCAGCTACTGCTGCCAGCCAATGATGTGTTACTTGAGGCTGATGGCTATCAGCTGGGGCTTAACTCTTTAGTATTCTCTCAGGCTTCCTTCCTTCCTGAGCGAGGGGCGGGGCTGTTTAAGCTTTTGGCTGCTTTTCATCTCAGCAAGGGGCTGCGCCTTCCAGGCAAGTCTTTTTTGTTTGTTGTTTTCCCACCTAGAACAGCCTGACCTTTCTTTAACCTAGGGAAACAGAGCTTGTGGTTGTGTTTCAGGAAGGCTGAAGCTGCCCTTTTTAGCAAGGACTGAGCTGACTCTCTCCCTGTATGTATCGGTGGAGTTTCCTTTTCCCCCTTCTCTCCGACTGGAATTTAGCCTTGTTTACAGTGTCCCCTGAAGCTTTCCTGCTAGGGTGGTGTTGAAAACTAGCTTTCTATAGGCTTCCTTCTCCTAGGATCTGTCTCCTAAGATATAGGTTCTTTCAGGATTTGGCTCCTAGCTCAGGGTGACCTTGGGCTGCCCTTATTACTTATTGCTCTGAGCTGTTTTACTTCATGTGGAGTGTCTCAGTTTGTACAAGATAAAACAGTGGAAGGTGAAATATATTCTAGCAAAATGCTACTTGTGCTCTATGTTTTTAATTGACCGTGCCCACCTTGCCTTAAATGAAGTGGTTTAAACATAGCAGGCTGACAACATGCATCCTCTTTTTTCCAACAGCTAGAGTCATTGTTGAAGTAGCAACATATTGTAATCAGTCTGATTATACATCAAACTGCAGTTTCAGATTCAACTGTTAATGCACCCAAAATAGAAATAGAACATAACCTCCAGTTTGAAACACAAAAGGCTGTCTTCACCATCATATGACACTGACCATTAAAAAGGCTTTGAAATTAATAAAAAAAAAATGACTCAGGTTTCTAGGATGAGTAATGAAAGAATTTTTTTCTAGATTAGATTCTCTGTAGAAACAATAGTAACACAGGAAAGAAGCAAAGTAAGAACACCAACAAACATACAAAAATGTAATTCTCCATCTTTGGTGATGACAGGTATTGCCATGACTCAGAGGCACATGTTACCAAATTCTTCCAAGCTATACAAGAAGTGAATTGGACTGTGAAAGACTAAGCCAAATTGTGTTTGCATTTTGACAAAATTGTAGGGGAGTCCAATATCTCAGAGAGGAGGTCAGATCTCCTGCTCCCGTGGAGCATTCACTATAGCTGCGCAATTCCCTGCTTTTTAAAGTTTCATAGAAATATCTGTGAGCTATAGGTACATTCTTAAACCGCAAGGTTTTTTGCCTATTAGTGAATTTCTCTGCTTTTTAATCTTCTGGGATCCTGTGCAAGCTTCCCGAGAATGGATTGATCATTTGCATGCTTATTGAGTTCAGTGGGATTTACTCCCCTTCAATCATGCTTATGATATGTGAAAGTAACCACAGGGGATGGGGAGGAGAAGAGGGGGAGGGAGGGGATGAAGGGCAGAGGGAAGGAGAGGGATGGGAGCAGGAAGGAGGGGGAGGGGAGGAGAAGCACAGGTTTGATCATTTGCATGTTTATTGAGTTCAGTGGGATTTACTCCTGTGCAATCATGTTTAGGATAGGTAAAACTGACCAGCGGGGAGGGAAGGATGGCTGGAGTGGGCAGGGAAGGAGAAAGAAGGAAGAGGGGAGGGAAGGAGAAAGGGAGAGGAGAGCTGGAGGAGGGGAAAGCCAGGTCTGATCATTTCCATGCTTATTGATTACAATGAGATTTACTCCTATGTAATCATAGTTAGGATAGGTAAAACCGACCATGGGGGAGGAGTAGGGGAAGTGGAGGGGAGAGGGAAGGAGAAAGGGAGGGGAGAGGGGAGCAGAAGGAAGGAGAGGGGGAGGAGGGGATTGGAGGGGGAGGGGCAAAGGAAGGGGCAGGGGGGGAGGTTTGATCATTTGCATGATTATTGAGTTCAATGGTATTTACTCCTGTGCAATCATGCTTAAGATAGGTAAAACTAACCTTGGGGAGGGGCAAGAGGAAGGGGATAGGAGGTAGGAGAAGGAAGGGTGGGTTTGATCAGTTGCATACTTTTTGAGTTCAATGGGATTTATTTCTGTGCAATCATGTTTGAAAATGGAAATGGACTGCCTTCAAGTAGATCCCGACTTATGGCAACCCTATGAACAGGGTTTCATGGTAAATGGTATTCAGAGGAGGTGTTACCATTGTCTTCCTATGAGGCTGAGAGGCAGTGACTGGCCCAAGGTCACCCAGTGAGCTTAATGGCTGTGTGGGGATTCAAAACTAGGTCATATCCAACACTGACCTGGAGGAGGGGCAGGGAAGTAGGAGGAGGGGGAGGGGAGGAGATTGGATGGGTGGGCACTGGGCAGAGGAGAACCCTCTTCCCTTTCCAAAAGGACAACATTGTGAACAATATCATTGCTTTTCAGGGTTTCCCCCACCCTTTTATTCTACAGCAGGCACATGTAGCCTCCCACCCATATTTGAACCAAAGCTGTCCCTGGCCACATCCACACCAGACCTTTATTTCACTTTAGACAGTCATGGCTTCTGTAGTTAGTGAAAGGTGCTAAGAGTTGCTAGGAGATGCCCTGTTCCCCTCACAGAGCTTCAATCAGAGCAGATTGAACCACTCTGGCCACTGAACCTCTGGCAGAAGAATAGCAGTCTCCTCTCAGCACCCTTCACAAATTACACTTTGTACCTACCCAGGATTCTCTGAGGGAAGCCATGACTGTCTCATGTGAAATCAAAGTCTGGTGTGGGTGTGGCCCCCTGATTAGGCAAGTCAAGCAGCTGTGAGTCTGGTTTTTAGAACACTGACAGTTCCTTCTTACTGAGCATGCCCAACATTATCATTCAGTTCAATGAATTTTTTTTTAATTAATTAAAAATCAGCCAGGCATTTTTTTAACTTTTAAATTGCAGAAGGTGAAGGTCAGCGTATGGGGCAAGGTCAGTAATAGGATTATAGGTCCTCTGTGAACATGGCTGATTTTTAATGAATTTCAAAAGATTATGAGAACTCTCAGAGAAAAAATGTCCAGAAGGGCTCTGGTTTTTTTCCCCTCTCTCTTTAAACTTTAAACTCTTGATTCTTTCTGACTGTTTTGTTTATTGCCGTGAAAATTGAGTCATTTGTTAAGCACGCATTTCTGAGTTCAGGAGTATATGTTTTGTAAGGTTTTGTTTTGAAATGAGGTTATGGGAAGCATCAGAATGGCATGGGGGTATTTTCAATTTAACATTTCAGAATGTTGAAAATCCACGCTGGCTATAGTATACAGCCACTCTTGTGGCTCTATAATATCAGGGGGAAGCCACACATTCTTTCAGCATATTCTGTAGAAATGTGTTTTCTTGAAATCTGTATATATCTAGAGGAATAATATGTGTTCCAACTTGTTAAATACTGGTCAATATACTTCAGATAAGGTATCTCTCATCCATGATATCTAAACACAGTTTGTTCATACAGTTTTCATACATCCAGAATCCCAGTTTAAGAGATCCTATGCTTTAGTGCTAGATCATCCATTAAGAGATCAACAACCCATGATGGCGTATTGAGAAGTAACTCCTATTGAATTCATGGGGCTTGCTCCCTACCAAGTGAGCACAGGGTTGCAGCTTTAATTTAACACAATAACTCTTTCTCCATCCTGGCATGATTGCTCCTCAAACTGCAATGTAGTAGGTAGCCTCACTCCACCCTGCCCCAACACACTCCCCTGCCCAAACGAGAGATTGGTGCAGAAACAACACCAGGGCAGATGGGTTGGGGGTCTGCTTTGGTGCATTCCAGAAATGAAAGAGGCAGGCACAGCGTAGCCTGAAGTTCTCCTTAAGCCATTCATTGCCTATCTGTAATGCCACCCATTACTAAGCTGTCACCTTCAGGTATACAAGCTGAGACCTAGTGCAAATTGAGCAGAGTCCCTAAGAATCTTTTTTCCCCCTTAGAATTCCTGAGGATGCTTGAAAGAGTGTATCATTCCAAAAGACACAAACCTTTTTTTTAATGAATCAGGTATTTGGCCTATACAGCTGATTTGTTTTCTCTGAGACTCTGTCTTAATTTTATTGACATTTAATGATGTTTTAACTGGCAACTATAACAAGTAGCTACAGTTCTTGGAACTATTAAACAGCCTTCCCGGCCTAAGTGTCAATTGCTGCTGGTGGTATTTCACAAGACCATTTAATGTGTGCACAGATTCCAAGACTACAATGGGCACAGGTAACGTAATAGGTTTTCATAAAATTGAGGTTCTCCTCTCCCTATACAGCAGTATACAATAGCAGTATACAGCAGCAGTAAATATGTTTGGAAGTAACAACATACAACTGATTAGCATACCCCACATTACGGAACAAAATAAGCTTACATTCAACTGCAAGTCATCTGTCCACTGGCCAATCAGATGGTAGCCTGGGGTGCTGGTGTTTGTTGCTTGGTATTGAAAGATGTCATAACGTCCTGGTGCATCACCATTCTTATTAAACATCACTGGAGTGCCAGCACTGCCTGAAAAAGGAAGTCAAGCAAAAGAAAAGAGAGAAAAGGCTCCAACTTTACAATATTTGCTTCATTTGTGCTTTAGTGGTTGAAGAGTTTCTAGGCTGGAATTGCAACTCCCAGGGCTCTTTTTGTGTGTGTGTGTGTGTGTGACAGTACTCACCGGAACAGAGTACCAGCACCTTTTTTTTTGCTCCCATGGCAGCCATTTTGTTCTGCTCCCACAGATCTTTTAGCAATACTTAAGTACCAGCATCTCATTTTTTACCAAAACATTTTAAATGGGTATCTTTTTACTACTACTACTACTACTACTAAATCTAAAATACAATATTAAAAAGAATTAAAACACATTTCAATCACAAAAATAGGGTAGGTTCTGAAAACATACATCTCAGGAGCCAAAGGCCAAGGTAAGAGATGTGTCTTTAGCTTTTGCCAAAAACTGTATAGCAAAGGTGCCAGAAGCCCTTCTACAGGGAGGGAATTCTACAACTTCCTCCCTGGCCACCATCTCCCAAACCTCTGAGGGTGGAGGAACTACCAAAAAGCCCCCCTCTGATGATCTTAACATCTGAGAGGGTCTCTAGGGAAGGAGATGGTATCTGAGACATTTGGCACCTAAGTCATTTAGGGCTTTAAACGCTAATATGAACACCTTGAATTGGGCCTGGAAACAAATGGCAACCAATGCTACTGTTTTAGAACAGGAGTTATAGGATTTTAGAACATCTTTCTCTTTCATTTTTTGATTAATTATCATTACTCCCCCCCTCCACTGAATGGCTAAAAATATATATTTAAAAGAAAGATATAGCCGTTTCTTTCCTTTCTAATGCATACATATGGCTGAAAATATGAGGTTGGTCCATTCTGCTACAAAAACATGATTCTTCAGTGAAAATGAGTGGTGGGAACAGAACTTTTCAATTATAGTTTTTCTTCTCAGAAAACATTCCATCTGCTTCAAAGAGTTGCTTCCATCAGAAGACAGCTCTGGTGTAGTGAATCTTGACTAGGATCCAGAAATAGCTTCTTCCTCCAGAATATGTTCTTATTCTAGTAATAAACATGCTTCTGGGATGGAAAAAACACAGGAAACTGGGAGAACGCTGTTCCTCATTTATCCTTGAGTTGATCTTCCCTTAGACTTTTGCAGGATATGCAAACAAACTTAACAAAAAAGGTCCAAATTAGGGATAGTTCATTTGATAAAAAATTATCACTGTCTATGAAGCCACTCTGCAGCCTTGGCCACATAAAACAAAGTCAAACCATGGCTTAGTGCAGATGAGCAAATGTATAAGTTCCTGGTGCAAACATCATGCCTGCTGTGTCCTCTCCTGGTCCTGCTGAAGCCATGCTAACCAGGGTGAAGACATGGTTTGGCTTAGTGTTACGTGTGAACCTGAGCTCATGGTTTGCTTCCCCCAAACAAACCATGAACATCAAGTGAAGAACCTTGGCTACAGCTCATGGTCTGTTCAGAGTGAGACAAACCATGAGTCCAGGTTCAGAGGTAACACTGTGCCAATTCATGACTTAGGTCTGGATGCATAGCAATAGCAGGACTCGGGGAGGAGTGAAGAAGTCATTATTTTTGCTGGGAATAACTTCATACTAGCTTCTTTACATTAAGCCATAGTTGGTTTCTTTTATATATTGCCCTTTGCCAATAAGGCCCCAGAGCATCAAAAACATTGTCTCCAATATTAAGATATGAATTGAGCCCTTTCCCCAAACCATGTGATGAAAAGATTGTTTTTATCTGCATAGTGGTAACAAGGAGGTCTGTTTATAAACTGACATACAAAATATATGTATATTCATATCTACAAAATATGAACACAAGATTTTGTATCTTAGAAAAAAGGTGTATATGTCTGCAATCAGTATAAGGAAAATATAAAGTAGCGATTGAATGTTTTCACATTTGAAAGTCACTATAAATTGGTGTGTCAACTCAAGGATAACAAACATAGTGCCACCCTTATATTGTTGGACTGCAACTGCCATCAGTCCTGGTCTCCAAAAACATGAGGAGGGCATCGTGTTGGCTACCATTTATCTAATATATACCACTTATCTAATATATTAAGCCCTTGGGAACAGTCATCAGGAGGTCTGGGGTGAGGTGTCAGCAGTACGCTGATGATACCCAGCTCTATTTCTCTCTAACATCCAAATCAGGAGAGGTCATGCAAACCCTGGACCATTGCCTGGACTTGGTGGTGGGCTGGATGAGGACCAATAAACTGAGTCTGAATCCTAGCAAGACAGAGACGCTGTGGGTTGGTGGTTCCCGAGTTAGGATAATTGGTCCATTGCCTGTTTTACATGGGATCGTACTCCCTCTGAAAGAGCAGGTTCATAGTCTGGGGGTGCTCCTGGATCCATCTTTGTCACTAGAGGCCCAGGTGACCTCAGTGGCTAGGAGTGCCTTTCACCAGCTTTGGCTGGTAAGACAGCTGCAGCTTTTTCTGGACCAGGATAGCCTTACCACTGTTGTTCCTGCACTGGTAACCTCCAGACTGGATTACTGTACTGCACTCTATGTGGGGCTACCCTTGCGGTTGGTCTGGAAGCAGCAGCTGGTGCAAAATGCAGTGGCAAGACTGCTCACTGGGGCAGGGTATCACCAACATGTCACCCTGCTGCTAAACGAATTGCACTGGCTACCTATTAGCTACCGAGCTAAGTTCAAGGTTCTAGTTTTGGTGTATAAAGCCCTATACTGCTTGGAACCAGGATACCTGAAAGACCGTCATATCCCTTATATACTCAGTCAATCATTGTGTTGTGCAGGTGAGGGCCTCCTGCAGGTACCATCTTATTTTATACCATCTTGTTGATTGATTGATTGATTGATTGATTTGCCACCCTGGGCTCCTGCTGGGAGGAAGGGTGGGACATAAATTAAATAATAAATAAATAAATAATCTTACCAGGAGGCCAGTTCTGCACAACACTCTAGTGTAGTGGCACTTAACCTTTGGAATTCCGTCCCCTTAATTATTTGACAGGTGCCATTTCTGTTATCTTTTTGGGTCCTACTGAAGACCTTCCTCTTTCAACAAGCCTTTTAAATACAGACTTTATCCTAGTCTGCATCTGTGTTGGAATTGCTTTTTAATATATTTTAAAAATATTTTTAAGATGTTTTTAAAGCTTTTATAACAGTTTTTAACAATTTTTTTAAAAAATGTTTTTAATGGATGTATTTTAAAGTCTGTTTTTATTATGTTTTAAAGTGTTTTTAGTGCTTTTGTTTGCTGCCCTGGGCTCCTACTGGGAGAGGAATATAGGGCAGGATATAAATCAAATAAATAAATAAATAAAATGGCTGGCAACAATTCTTTAAGGTATTTTTATTTTCTTACATTTATATCCTGCCTTACAAATGTCATGGAACCCAAGGCAGCATTCCCATCTAGGCACTGACCAGACCCAGACCTGCTTAGCTTCAGCAAAGTAGCTGTATCGTCTACCTTCCTATTCCCATGATGTTGAACTAGGGCAGATGGATCAGCTCTTTCAGTGCCACGTTAGGTTTGCATGCATTCAATTTTAAGTATCTCTCGTTTTGTTTTCTGCTGGGTTTTTTTTAAAAAAAACTGCACCCATTTGAATTTTATGCATTTTTGTATGCATGCAGCACTAAAATATACAATTTTATATATTTTGTTTGGATTTTGCCCCTAAAGTATACATTTTTATCAATTTGAATGCATTTTTTCAGTATATACATCTTTGTATGCATTTTTAAAAGTAAAACTGCAATGCAAAATTCAGAGAATTGCACCATCCAATTTTTAACTGTGTTCAGATCTGTGTATAAGTCCATTGCAAATATCTGTACATAAGCCTAACTGTGGATTAGGTTAGTTAACGTTAAACTTCTCTTCCATTCCTACTTGCAGCCCAACATTTTTCTAACTGATGTTTCAAGCACTGCAGCTGGGACATTCTCTTGCCACTGAACAATGGTCCCTCACAATGAACGATAGCAGCATCAATATTGTAATACCTGTTTCAAAATCCCATTTAAAATCTACAGATACCTTGAAGTTTTGAAAACAGGATAGACCTTTTATGAACAGACTACTACATGAGAGATTCTCAGGAGACTGAGATTGCTTACATTTGAATTACAGCTTGTGGTTGTCTGAAGTGAGACAAACCATGAGCCCAAGTTCAGGGGTAATGCTAAAGCAAACCATGGTTTAGCCCTGGATGGCGCAGCATCATCTGTGATCTTTGTTCCAGGAATCCACATGTTTGCTCATTCATGCTAAGCCATGGGTTGGCTTACCATGATGTGCAAACTGGGTCAATATTTGGTTTACTGTTGGAAATAGATTCTGTGAATCCATTCGCCCATACTACTCATAGGATCTGCACCACTCATCATTTCCCTAACAGTTAATTAAAACAGAAGCTAGACTTATATCCTACAATTTTGACAATGTTTCATGGCAGGTAATAACAAAAGGCATCCTTTAAATATTTTAAATAAATAAAAAATAACAAGTAGAATACTGTTAGACAAAATGTTATTTGAATGGTTGCTTCCATTCACCTACTCTATATTTTTGCAGCAAGCAATGCAGCCAATTCCTGAGGCAAACCTAAGCACAGTTACTTGGAAATGAGTTCCACTGAAAGCAACACCAATCACTTTGCATTAAAATGTTTATTAGGGTGGAAAAGGCTGTGTTCCTTAATTCAAACCAAATCTTAGAGATGGATGAATGTTCATGGACTCACCATTAAAGTTCACACTGCGGATGTACTTCAGCAACTTCTTGCCCCCCGCATGTTCCATTTCTGGGCAGACACCGGAGTAATCATTGCACAGATCCTTGTTCATCTGATGGAGGGCATGAGCCATCGCATAAACAGCATCGATCACAAACTGAACTCTACCCTCCTGTTCATAGTGGGAGTCTTTTCCAATTCTCTCCTGTCCTGCACATTTAATGAAATATACACACAAGAGGTTTGCTTATAAACAGAATTATTCCAATAATAAAAGTGTCATGTCTATTTCAAGAAGCAGTGATGAAAAAGAGAGAAATTTTGAAGATGATTTTTTTTTCATTTTAACATACTAAGCTCATTGCAGTGAATCAGACCATTTCAGGAACACTGATTGAATCAATTGAAATATAATTGAGGAACAAGCAGCTTTTTGAAGAGAATTGCTTTTAGTTTTAACATATAAAGCCTGAAAGTTAACCAGAGCCAACCACTAGCCCTTCTGGTCGAGTGCTCTGGGTTGCATCTGACTTAGTCATACTCACCCACTTTGTCCTGTTTATTGCTTTAAGTGGGCTGACTCTAGTTGCTTCAAAAGCAGTGGGAATGGTTTTTTTGGCTGTGTTTTGCTGGCCACACCTCACTTCCCCACTGCTGACTTCAGACCTTTCAGACTGGGTGGTAGTCGTTGCAAACCAATGGGTCCAGGGTGGCCTTCTTCAGGAGCAGTTGAATTACTACCTCTTTCAGGGTGGCTGGAACCACTCCCTCCCGCAACAATGTGTTGACCACTCCCTGTATCTACTTGGTCAACCCCCCTCAGCAAGCTTTAATAAGCCAATGAGATCACTCTGTCAGCGCAAACATTTCTGCTTGCCTTATGGAGCAATCTCCCCATGTGCTGTGAGGCCAGTTTGGGGGAGGCACAGGAGGAGGGGGGAAGCCACGTTCCACTGGTGGGAATTTTTGCAGTGGTTTCTGCTAGCTGGACGGTTACTTTAAATTCCCATTTTCGTACAAAGGGAATATGAATTATAGTTATAATAAATAAGATAGTCCATTTAAAAAAAAGCATTTCCCAGGACCTTTTAAAGGGGGCAGCACAGAGGGCAATTGCCCTGGGCCTCACATATGGTGGGAGGGCTCACACATGACGAGAGCCACATGAATGTTGCCATTGCTACATTGTTGACAACTCTTTTCTTTCAGAATCCCACAAACCTGAACACAATAAACTTAGTGGGAAAATCTCAAAACAATCTCTACTGGTGGTCGTGTCTTTTTGTCATGACAGTATGAGCATGACGGTTGCAGCCACAGGCAGGGCTAATAGTAGCAACCCAGCACAACCATAGTCACCTTTTTTTATTATTATATTAATATCTCACCTTTAAAAAAAAAAAACCAAGACATACTTACTATTTTAAAGATGGCATGCTTGCTTTTCAAATCCCAGACTAATTTAAACATGCAGCCAGATTTAAGAAGGAAAGAGTCATTTCTAAGGCAAAGTGGAGGATACGCAAGAGAATTTGGTGAACCAGCACCTTGAGGAAGCATGAGGTGTGTGCAGTTCAGGAGGCATTCCTTCCGTCTCCTCCAGACAAAAGAGTTCATCTGAACTCATAGAACAGTATTCAAATATTGCATTAGCAATGCAGAAAACCATTCCATTTCCCCCAATTACTACTGTTCCATGAATTCCTACTGTTTTCAACTCAGAAGAAGAAGGCAGATGCCAGTTTTTTGACACTGTGGTGCTGGTTTACAAAACCAGTACGCATTACTGAGCCAAGGTCAAGGTTATGGTTTTGGTGTACAAAGCCCTATAAAGCTTGGGACCAGGATACCTGAAAGATTGTCTTACTCCTTATATACCCAGTCAATCACTGCACTCTGCAGGTGAGGGCTTCCTGCAGATACCATCTTACCAGGAGATCCGTTCCACACAACGTAGGAAGAGAACCTAAAGTGTTGTGGCACCTACTCTTTGGAATTCTCTCCCCTTAAATATTAGACAGGAGCCATCTCTATTATCTTTTCAGTGCCTACTGAATACCTTCCTCTTTCAATAAGCCTTAGAATCATAGAATCATAGAATAGTAGAGTTGGAAGGGGCCTGCTCAATGTTGGAAGGGACCTGCTCAACCCCCTGCTCAATGCAGGAATCCAAATCAAAGCATTCCCGACAGATGGCTGTCCAGCTGCCTGTTGAATGCCTCCAGTGTCAGAGAGCCCACTACCTCTCTAGGTAATTGATTCCATTGTCATATGGCTCTAACAGTTAGGAAGTTTTTTCTGATGTCCAGTCAAAATCTGGCTTCCTGCAACTTGAGCCCATTATTCCGTGTCCTGTACTCTGGGATGATCGATAAGAGATCTTGGCCCTCCACTTTTTAAGTAGTGACCTTATCTCAGTCTGTATCTGTTTTGAAATAGCCTTTTAAGATGTTTTTAAATATTTTTTTGTAAAGATGTTTTTTAAAAATATATTTTGAAGATGTTTTGTTTTTGAAATGTTTTAAGATGTTGTAAATGGTTTGTCTCTTGTTTGCCACCCTGGACTCCTTCTGGGAGAAAGGGAAGGATTGAAATAACAACAACAACAACAACAACAACAATCATAATCAACTTGCTTCAGAGTTAAGACTTGAGGATGGTTCACAAAAGTGCAGAGATTATTTTCACCTTGTGGTCATGTGCATGGGTAAATGAACATGAAGAAGGTTTGTAGGCTCTTTACATAAGAACAACCCCAGTTGTTTCCATGCTGATGGCTAGTGTTTTTTGAGTGGGGCCATGGAAATTCATGCAATTGCTCCCATGTAAGCACATGGTTACGTTAAACTTTCCCATCAAGACTGTGCAGCCCAGCTATATGATTTTGTGGAGAAAGTGAGAAAGTAAGCACCACATCTTAGTGTAAACTGGCCCTTAGAAAACCTGAATTCAGATCCCCACTCAGCCATCAAGAATTCACTTAGTCTCTTTAAGAAAGAGTCAGTCTTTCTCAGTCACAGTCCTTCATTTGTTATGTAGGCAATCCTATCAGTGACTGTGAAGACATAGCTAAAGATTGTAAAGCAGCCAATGCACTGAAAAAGCAAGAGAGAAATGCTTAATAATAAATCAGAAATTGACAAATGCTCTGGCACAGAATAATAATGAAACTGGGGAAGCAAGCTTCCTTTTAGTGCTGTTGTGAGCTTGTTGCTGAGCACATCATCAGAAAGGATACATTGATGTATAATGTTATCCAGCAAAATCCATAAACATGGTGCTGTAATAGAACTGTAGGGCTTTGCTGGATTAAGACCTAATTCAGACCTTTACTGAGTAGTTACAGCATGTTGTGGACAATGGGGCACATGTCCCTCCACTTTCCCATGCACCTTAAGTAATTAGTGCTGTTTGCGTTCCACTTGGAGGTATATACATACAACCACCTGATTTCCATTATTACAATCCTTATTATTGCCACTCAGAATTGGAGGCAGGGGGCAGAGATCACGGAATCAGGCCATTGTATGGATAGGCATCAATGAGGAATATCCACACCAGGCATTAGTTTAGTGCATGGTAGAGGAGGTATACACACACCTCCACCATGATAAATTGCAACCACCTAGACAGAAGTATCTGTATTGGGCCTAAGAATCTTCAACAAAAGAATATAAAAAGAGTCCTGCTGGATCAGACCAAAGACCTATCTAGGCCAGCATCCTGTTTTCTACAGTGGCCAATCAGATGCATCTGGGTAACTCACAATCAGGATAGGAAAGCATTTGCCCTTTCCCACTGTTGTACCCAAGCAACTGGCATTTAGAAGCAGGTTAACTCTGATCCTGAAGTTATGATGAGTTTTGCTGCTCAGGTATAGTCAAGAATCAAGTACAGATATCAAGCATTACCCATTCAAACAGTTTGTAACTGAATATAATTCATTGAATATTTGTTATAGTTATGGGTTCTGACATACTCAATAGCAGCAAGCATTCCATTGTCCCACACATTTTATCTTCACATAATGTTCTGTGAGGCAGTCTCTAAATCCTCCAAACTGCATGGCTCTGTTTAAATAGGTGTTATGATTAAGATATTCCCTGGTTTAAAGCTCAGTGATAATTCACAACAGGACTAGCCGTGATTAATTCCTCTTAGCTAATCCGAGAGGGTGAAAAATGGCCTAAGCTTTGATAATTTACCAACTGTCCTTTTATTATTATTATTATTATTATTATTATTATTATTATTATTATTATTACTATTATTATGCCACTCCATACTAATTGATTACAGAATGTTTGACACTGCAAGGCACTGACATTACAGGAGCTTTAAAATGGTCTTTCACTGAGATCCAGAACTAAATCTATAATGCAATTTTAGAATTTAAAAACAAAGACAAACAGGATTAATTAATCACACTAAATTTTGAGATCATTCATGGCAAACTAAGAGAGGGTGGGATTTAGTGTTGCAGCTGTGAAAATGTAGACTAAGCCTTTTTAAATAGATGTGGACATTTGCTAGGAAAGGAAAACTGATGGAAAGCATTATTAAATCTGGAATTATTAAAAGAGAGAATATCAGGCTTTGAGTGAGGAAAAAATAGCATACTTTGTGCAAAGGAAAAACCCTAGGCTTTCTTCAAAAATGTTTTGGGAGAGTGTCAAAATAAGTGCCATTATGACTTTGTGGTTAAATTATGTGCTATTTTGTAATATTATCTATTAGCTATCCTGAGCTCCACATTGGTGGGATATAAGAATCCAGGGGGGGGAATACAAATATCGAGGTGACCCCTTGGGCATTCAAAAAGACTAAAACACAAAAAACTACAACACACTTCATAATTGTGGGACAGCAAGGAAGAACCTCTCATGGATGGATAATCTGAAAACCAAGAAGAGCAATTTGAATTGGGCAACTTTTACAACAGAGGAAATAAGCACCAGGGTTCTCAAAAGATCTATAATGAAACAGCCATATTTAACATTCATAATTGGAGTTGGAGGGAATAGTGATGTATTCATGTTTATGAATTCCAGATTATGTAGCATGGTGAAACTCCCAGCACACTAAGTGCAAAAGGACTTCCAGAAAGGTTTCCTGGATATCAATATAAATAGGTGAGTTTCACTATAAATGCAAAGTGAGTCCTTCAAATATACATCTGAAAGATCATCTTACCCCTTATATACCCAGTCAATCATTGTGCTCTGCAGGTGAGGGCCTCCTGCAGATACCAACCTGCCTACCTGGGCTCCTACTAGGAGGAAGGGTGGATATAAATCAAATAATAAATCAAATAATAAATCTTATCAGAAGGTCTGTTCTGCACAACATAGGAAGCAGACCTTTAGTGTTGTGGCACCAACCCTTTGGAATTCCCTCCCCTTATATTTTAGACAGGCACCATCTGTTATCTTTTTGGAGCCTACTGAACACCTTCCTTTTTCAACAAGCCTTTTAACTAGAGACCTTAACCCAGTCTGCGTCTATGTTTGAACTGGTGTTTAAGATCTTTTTAAAGCTTTTTTAAAAGAATGTTTGTTTTAATATGTTTTGTTTTAATATATTTTAAAGTCTGTTTTAAAGATGTTTTAGAATGTTGTTAGTTTTTTGTTTGCCACCCTGGGCTCCTTCTGGGAGGAGCAACAGGATATAAATTCAATTCATCATCATCATCTATCCAAGAGCTGTTTGGGTCATGATGAATAGCTCACTAATGTATAGTTTATTAAACAGATTTACTAAACAAATAAGCTATGTGCAACAGTGGTAAAAAGGAGCAAGATAGAAATTATGGTAGAGACAGGGATTGAATTTTACAAGACAAGTATCATAATGCCGTAATAGAAATATATGTTGTGTTGTATACTGAGTAAGAGCCCACTCTGGAAGGCAAGCCAGTTATCACTGCACCAGGGAGAGACCCCTTTTCCCTCTCATGGTCCTCCACACTCCATGCAACATGTTCCATCAAAGCTGACAGTGATCTGAGGCATTTTGAGCCTCTGCTTCCAGTCCACCTCTCTTGTGCTTTATCCCCTTTGTTGGATAATTGTCAACTTTTAATCAATGGCATGAAATATGGTAAATTACATGTGCTTGGGTGGGTCTTGATTTAATACCAAATGCATCCAGAGGTGCTGAACAAGGGATTGTTATAAACACCTCACACAAATCTGAACAGGGCAGATCCCTCCAAAGGCAGTGCTGTACCTTTGCTGGGTCAGGACAGATACAATATGTTTAGAAAACACAATTCAGAGTATTTATACTTCAATCAAAACATCTTTTCTGTCAGCTCAGGGCTATATTTCTAAATTTGCCAAAGAATGTCATTGTGCTGGAGGGGCAGGCGTCATCTCCATGGAAAGATGGAGTGTGGGGAGCAAAGTGAGGGTATTTCTCTGAGATCCTCTCCTACCCTGAAAAAGCAGTGAGGACAGAGAGGGACACTGAGAGAGAGAAAATGATGGTTTAAAACAAGAGGAGAGATCTGAAAAGATTGGGAAGGAAGGAACACTGAAGATAGGGTTTGCATTTTTTAAAGTTTTAACAAGAAAAAAGATGGATATAACACAGAAGCCAGAAGCTAATACCAAAAAGCTAACACAAGTACAACACAGCCTTTCCCAACTCACTTCTTGCTTACTTAAACCTCCCATTGTTTAAAACCAACACTTTTTCCCTCACATGTTCCTCCATTCTCACTTTACTCAAACCTCCTCTGTTGTTTAAAATCAACACTTTTCCGCTCAGTATTTCTCCATCCCTGCTTCACTCAAGCCTCTCCCATTGTTTAAAACCAACACTTTCCCCTCTCATGTTCCTCCATCCCTGCCTTACTCATACCCATCCTGTTGTTTAAAATGGGGTGTAAGTGAAAGGAGGCTGCAGAATAGGAGGCAAAGAGGCATGGAAATGGGGGTGGTCTGTGTGCAAGGGGAAGTGGAGAAAAGGAGGAGGGAGGAAGGAAGAAAAAGGGGTAAAAGTGAAAACAGGAGAGCAAAGGGAGTTGCAAGAAAGGAGGAGAAGGCATGGGAACGGGAGTGAAGATAAAAACAGGTACAAAAGGGCTAAAGAATAGTGGTGGCTGTTCGGTATTATAAAAATACCGGAGAAAAATAGGAACTAATTTGGTTGGTCCTATTTCTTAGCAGTGATATAAAAATACAAGCAGCAGAATGAGAATAAACCACCCCACCTTTCTTTATATAAACAACAACAGACACAATATTTTAGGTAAAAAAAAAGAATGTTTACTTACGGCCTCATATGTTAGGAACATAGGCTCTAGCTTAGAAGAAAGACAATAGGAGTCTCAGTTCATTTTAGTGGTTTAATATTGATGCTCTCAGAGAGAGCATCTGTGCCATGAGGCCTCTCTCAATGGTGGATAGATCAGCAATGTAGAATATTCAAAAATCCCCCAGGACAAAGGAGGAGGAAGTCAGGTAAGTAACCCCACCCATTAGGAAGTTACATCATGGTAAAACAGGTACATGGGATATTCCCCAAATATCCCTTAAAGGGAACATGCAACATTTGCCTATTCCAACAGTGGCTTCTTAATTGGACAGAAGGTGAAAAGGGTGTTTAGTAGTTGCAATGTGTGAGAGAAGGAAGATTCAGGAAGTTACCATGTGGGTGGTCTATGTCTAACAAGGGGTTGCAGAAAAGGAGAGGGAGGAGAAAGGATGGGCATGGGGCTGAAAGTGAAAATGTGTGTAAAGTGAGGCTGCAGAATAGAAGAGAAAAGTGGCTTCAGAAATGGAGTTGGGAAGGTGAAAAGAGAGCTTAGTAATTGCATGGGTGGGAAGGAGAAGCTCTAGGGAGTTATCATGGGAGATGTGGTGAGGGTAGGCAAGCAGACCCAGCAGGGGTACAGTTCCTAGATATATATTTGGTTCACACCTAAAATAAATGTGAATTCAAAAAAAAATGGCAAACAGGTATGTATCATACAGACACCCTTGCCAGGGAACCATGATTGGTTACATTGTTTTGTCGTGTACAAGGCTTGATGGAATAATGTGTAAAATAGCCCTTATTTACTGAGGTAAAAAAACAATATTTTTTCTCCTGCAGTATGCTAACTATGACAGAATTGCTGAAATACAATCAGTCTACACATTCAAACTTTCAGCTTTATAATCTCTTGCTAAACTAATCTATTTTTATTCTTCTGCCCTGTGAATTGAGGATGGCATTTACTGGATCTAGTTTGTCAGTAATGAAATTCAGAGCAATATCAGGCAGATATGAAGGGAAACAATATCATCAAGTTCATCTGCCTGTGTGAAAAAGGAACGTGAGAAAATCTTAAGGCTTTGACAAATGCAGAAATCCTCTTATGTAGACCAATGCTGTCTTGATGGATCAGTCCAACAAAACAGATCATTGGCTGCAACAGGGATGGGAGGCAAGGCTGAGGAGCAAGTTTGGTCCCAAATGAACTAGGCACCACATTGTAGCTTTTTAATCACTGATTTCATGCTGTTGACACATGGGGCTCATTCACACGGGAGCTAAATTTCATAGTGAAGTCGCAGCTTTTGCCATTGCGATAGCTTTGCAAGGTTCATACTTCCTACCTTCAAATCCACTGTTTTCCATTCACACTAGTCAGCATTCCTCTGGAAAGGTTTAGTATTGCTGTTTCCTTGTGGCCCTGCCCCCAATTTTACATGTTTACTCCCTTCAGAGTATCGATTTTGCTAATGGAGAAGGGGAGGGTTTTTTCTGTCAGTTTCAGTGTTTCTTGTCAAGTGCATGCCTCTCCTTTCAGCAGGGAGAGCTTGCGGGTGCAATTGACATGAAACTGATTAGAGGGGGGGAGTGAGTGAAAGGCAAAGTAGGCAGTGGCTACCTAAAATATGGCCTATGGAGAGATAGTATGTACAAGACCAGCATACACAAGAGGCTTATGGGTCATGTTTTATTTTCTCAAGGGAAAATCTTAATTTGCAATAGAACAGGAAGAGGCTTTAACATAAACAAAGTTAATTATCTAAGGTGATTACCGTAGCATCTTGTTGTTAGTAATAAGGTCCAAAGGAACACATCAATTTTAAAATATGTACTGTAGTTCTGTTCTGCTCTCAGTGATCTCCTGTCCAAGAGACTGATGAGCTCCACACTCAGTTTCAACAATGCTATAGCATGAGTTGCTCCCATACTAACTCCCTAGACTAATTTCCATGCCCCAAACTCTAACCACCTTACTCAAAGTCAATCTCATCACACTTGTCTGTATTTGATAAAAGCCATGCCATCAAAGATTATTGCATCATTTCTTCCAAAATGATCAATAGGGCTATCTTTATTCATGGACAGAAGAAAATCTGATTTGTTGGGGTTTGCCAGGGTGCAATAGGGCACAATCAAGAAGAGAGTATGGAATGACTATCAGAAAGTAGGACATGATTTTCTTTAAATAAGTTCTCCTTCTGTGGTTTGGGTTAGCAAATAATTCTTGGGCACAGCGCCAGCTGGTATATTTGCTTTTGTTTTGAATAAATTACTGCAGGGGTGGAGAAAGTGTGGCCCTGCAGAAGTTGTTGGAGTGCAACTCCCATGAGCTCCAGCCATTATGACCAAGATCAGGATAAATGTAAGTTGCATGCCAAGACATTTGGAGAGCCACAGATTCCCACCCCTGGATTACTGGGTATTTTCAGGCTATGCCTTTTGATGAGAAAACCTTATGAATAGCAGAAGACAAATTCTGGTAAAGGATTTCATATATCTGGTGATGAGTATTGACAGGCAAAGGAAGGGGGGCAGGTGATTAAGTTTTAATGTGGTTCTGTTGAAAAAAGACACTATTGTATATAAAGGCTTATAACTGTAAGGTTGGATGCCCTTTATAGGAAGTTTGTAGATTCAGCAACATTTCTTTAAATGTTGTTCACAAGGGCCATATTTTGAATCAGCAATTACCACTAACGTTCCCATTCCCATTGTATCATTGCCAGTGAGCCAGCCAAGCCATCTTAATTGCTCTGATCTAATGTGAACATTGTTAGCACTGGAGCTGGATGCTGGCAGAAGCTGAACTATAACAGAATCCCTGTTGAAGGAGCACACTTTATCCTAGATACAATCTGGCTTTAAGAAAACAATAAACTAGCATTTATTAAAGAAAATGCATGGTGATAGGAAATATCTCTAGTTTTGACTAAGGTGGAGATGCAACAAGGCATGCTTACTCTTGCATCTCAAGAGAAGAGAGATCCAAAAGGTCTCTTCAAGGGAGGAGTGGAAGATGGGGAAGAGGGAGGGAATAGGAAATGAGGTCAACAACTCTATGAGTATCAGTTTAGCACTGGAAGGAAGATTCAGGACCAGTACAGGCATGACCGGGCCCTTGGACACCAGACTGTCCCGGGCCATGTCATCATGCTCCCCAATATCCCCTCCCTATGCAGGTGGCACAAGCTTAAATAGGCCCTCCCTCCCTCTCTCCTGCATTGTTGTGTCAGAACATGCATGCCTGCTATCACTCAAGATGGTAGCAAAGGTATCAACCCCTTAAGGACACCCACACCACCATCTTGGGTAGTGGCAGGCATACATAGGCAGTGCCCTAGTGCGCTGATGCAGCAATGGGGATGGTAGGTGAGGCGGGAAGACCTATTTATGCCCACGCTACCTGCATGGTGGTTTTCTGGGAGGGTGGAGCTCTTGCTCTGCAGCAGCATCAGACCACCGGGCACCATGATTCTATACTGCTGCAGATCACAGAGCAGGAGCTCCATTCTTTCAGGGGCCCTCAGCAGTGCCTGACCTGACTGCCTGCTGGCACCAGGCCTGAGATCAACACAAGTTAGAAGGAAAGGACAATCTAGGAAGGATGGAGGTTTCTCTCTCTGTCTATTCTTTTCCATGCAGACATATCAACCTTCAGTGCAAGATGAATTGCACCTTAATTATTCCAACAAACTGGCTATTGATAATAGATTGACAAGATGTCTTGTCTTGCAATACCTGTGTTGCTACCTCTGGTTCAAAATATCAACTTTTTTGCTTCCAGTGATGCTTTTCATGCCAAGTTCAAGACAAATAGGCTTTACCTGACTTTCAGTGATTCCCTATATAATCTCTTCTACAACTCATGAATATAATCTTCCCCCACCCAGTGATAATTCTATTTTCTGACCAATATATATTACATGAAAAAGTTGCTTTCATAATGTTCCAGCAAGTATCATTTCAGTCCGTAAGAGGTCTGTAAGAGGTCTTAGAGACCACAAAGGTTGATTGTTCATGTACATGCATATAATATAAAGGCCTGCCTGTAATCAAAAAGGTAATGCCTCTGACCTGGTTATATAATCAGTATATGTAAATGGCTCTCCTGCTTTTAACTATGGCAAAGCAAAGTACCTCTGAGTGCCATTTGCCATAGCTAGTAATGAGAAAAAGTTTGGTGTCCATGTGTGCATTTGAGCCACAGTCATTATTTTCATACCATAAAGACAAATCCTATCTAGTAACATCTGGACAATAGCATTTGCAGCAGCAGGTTAGGGAGCTCCAATTTGGTGGTGGTGATGATGGTGGCCCACAAGTGCATATGTATCTGTGGAGTCACTGAGAAGAACCCAGGGTTCTTGCCACTGCATTGCCCCACCCAATCCCAGTGAGCCCAGTACTGAAGCCAGCAGGGTCTCGCTACTACTCTGCCCCCTAACATACTGATGCTACAAACTCAATGTAGGCCACAATGTAAGAGGCTGATTTTGACTGGGTTGTCAGGGCTGGCCCTACTGATAGGCAGAGTGAAGCAGCTGCCTCAAGGAGCAGGTACTTAGTGGTTGTCCTGCCTGCTGTCGAAGGACTCCGTTGTGTCTGTGGGTTTTTCTCTTTTTATTAAAGTTATAGATACATCAAAAGCAGTGCACGTCATTAACCTAACTAAGCTTGTTAGGAACTTTGGCCCTAAACTAACACTGACTAAGCATACTAATTCAGCAAAGACGTGACTCAGCAACTGGGTTTCCCCCTGAGTCAATTTAAGTAGGCTTGGATCTTGCATGCACATGAAGGCTCCTCCTCAGCTCCGACTATTGAACTTCCCGTCTCTGGCACCTATGAGCGCAAGGTGAAGGTGGTTTGATCTCCAGCTCTCCCTCTGATGGAGGGGGCTTCCAACAGTCAGTTCAGGCATAGGAAAATGGGCAGCGCTAGGTGGGGAAATGTCTGATGTGCCTGGCTGTGTCCCGGAGGCAGGCAGTGGGGGTGAGTCCTGCTGGAGAGTGTCCGATGAGCTAGGTGGTGATTCTGCAGGGAAGTTGGGAGTGGAGAGAACTGTGCCATCTGAGACAGGGGTTGGGGCATCCTGTGAGTTCACCCCGCTGTCATCCCCAACCCAAGGCTCCCAGTCCAAGTCCTCATCTTCTGACACGCCTTTGACCAGCCTCCTCCTATCTGCCCGGCTCATGACAGTGGTGGCGGCAGGGAGGTGCTCAAGGCCAGAGCTGTGTGTGCTACACAGCCTGACCTTAACCCTCTAAGTTAGGTTGTTGTCCTTGTGTGTGCCTGGAGGATGATGTCCCATCACCAGTGCTGAAGTGCTGAAGATTCAGCTACAACTCTGATCAGTATGTGAGGTACCACTTTGTTCTTTGCTTCAAGCAGCAAAATATCATGGGCCAGTCCTACAAGTTGGTTAACAGCTACCTGTTTCAGTGCATGTGTTTGAGTCTCTAATCCTACACACACCTGGGAAAGCATACCATTAAACTCAATGAAGTTTGCTTCTGAGTAGACTTCTATAAGATTGCATTGTAAATCTCTACAACAGAAAGCAATGGAAATTAAAAGTCTTTCCCTTTGGTAGCTGGATTATTCCTAAATTGAGAAGGATCTGTCAAGACGAAGGGTTTCAACCTGGGAGAAAAACACACTACTCATGCTATTATTCTATTTTAAAGGGGATGTGTGATGTGCTGGAGAACAAAGAGTATTCATTTGTAAGGATTTGGGTTTTAATATATAGCATTTGGTTGGCAAATAAGAGGCCAAACATTCCCCCTTGATGAACGTCTATGTATTTTAAACAAATGTATTTTGGTAAGAAAAATAGCACACTTCAGCACTTGTAAAGTTCTATCAAAAAATAAATAATTGCTGCCTTTAAAGTTGTCATTCAGGGAGCACACACTGGGCCAAAAGCTGCCCTCAGGCATGTACATGGAACTCCTGCTGTGTTTAATGTGAGTTGTGCATATTTATCAAAGAGAGGAATTTGACCCATTACAAAGCTTTTTGTCACTTTCAACAAAACGTCCAGCAGCTATCAAACACAGAGGAACACATCAGAGCAACTATTTCTGGACTCAGAAATACAGAAAAGCCTACACAAATTTCTCCAGACTGGACTGTTGATATTCTCATTAAAATCAGTAAGATTTTAGGGGTGTGCACCAGACACAAGATTCAGTTCATATCTGTATTTATCACTTTGGAAAGCAGCCCAACATGTTCCGAGTCTCTCTGTGGTATATCCAGTTTAACTCATGTTCATACTATTACAGGCAATCAAAGAATGGCTATAACTTTTTTCCTCTTGACAAAAGTATTTGAAATTTTCAGGAACAGCAGTCCCTTCAGAGTGGATTAAGACTGCCAAATTACAGCCAAATACATCCAAAGGTTTGGGGGCTTGGCATCTTGATTTTTAAAGAAAAAATAAATACCTCTTTTTAATTTTATTTTAGGCATAATTGGATAAAATTTACAGCAATGGTCACCCCTTATGAGAGCAAGAAAACCACCAAATTTCAGAAGGATAGCTGTAGTGATTCTTCTGCAAGGGCAGCTTTTACAATTTTGGGGTGGGTAAAATAGGAATTACTTAACCTCCCCCTGTGTTTTGAGGACAAAGTCTGAAAATTGCTGACCCAAGAGAAGTGCCTCTGGGGAATAAGCCTGTCAAATTGCAGACAAATAGATTTTTTTTGTGCTAGGAGTGTTTAAAGTTCCATAGGTTTTTGTGCTAGGAGTGTTTAAAGTTGATTGGGGCAGGAGGAGAAGATTTAAAAAATGGAATGAAAAGGAGGGCAAGCCCTGCAACCTAGGAAAGTGAGAGGGGAGGTGGATAACACTATATTCCTTAAATACTATAGTCAACTCTCTAATACTGAACACATGACACAAACAGAAATGGGAAAAAACACACACAAGAAGAATAGGCCAGAATGAGAGTAAAATAATTAATGTAAGTATTATGTTTCTTGGAAAAAGGAAAGCAATTGGAAGGAGAGGGACTGTAAGTTCACCACTTTGCTAAGTGACCTGCTCTGGAGAGACATAACTTATAAAAGAGCAGTGAGTGAGCAGGTGAAACAAATGAACAAACTTCCATTAACATCTCTCCTCCAAATCACTGGTAAAATAATTACCCCCAATTAAAATCTAGACCTCTCTGTCAAAATGAGTGATTCCTCCTTTTCCCCGCATGAGCCACACAAGAGTGTTTCCCCCATATAGACAGCTTGGTTTTGCTTTAAACAACAGCAAAATGTCTGTAATGGTTTCTTTGATGTCTGAGTTGACAGAGTGGCATGAGGCTTTTGGGGTGGAGAAGGGGCTCTGCATCAACAGGGTGCCTTGTTAATATTGTGATCTGACTTGGGTAAATAAAAAAACATCCTGGTTTGTCTCATTCCTTAGATTTCAAATTTCAGAGCTGGTTTATATGGTGTCAAGGAAAGTAGGACAGCTTAAAAGTGGCACATATGCTTTCCTAGTTTACATTAAAATTATATGTTAATGAAAAGATCACAGCTTACATTATCCTTGAACATAAGGGGAAATTGTTTCAAGATGTTTATTCAATGGCATTTATTCCCCTGGCAAATCTACACAATAACTCAAGCAAAGGAATGGCTGGTTTTGTCAAAGTGACAGAAGTAACTACCGTATATTCTGGCGTATAAGACGACTTTTTAACCCTGGAAAATCTTCTCCAAAGTCGGGGGTCGTCTTATACGCCGGGTGTCGTCTTATTAGGGTTGCCATATTGCCCGGATAGCCGGGTTTTACCCGGATTCTAAGCATGCCACCCGGCGCCCGGCTAGCCCCTTAGGTGGCCCGGATTCTCAGCTTTCATTTTTTTAAAAAATTAAGTTTCTAGGTGGTGCGGTTCTCGAGATATATATAAAAACGTCAGGCACCCCCCCCCCGGTTAAATCTTTTTTTAAACTACTGTATAGCGCTTCGTAGCTTTAACCCTGCCTGTTCAGGATTTCAGCCAATCAGTGAAGTGTTTGTTTGGTGGCAGTGTCTGCAAAACCTCATTGCGAGGCCAGAAAATGGTGGTTTCCCCTCCTGTTTATCTGAAAATCTCATAAATTGGGTAGGTATATACATTTCAGTTTTTCCCCCTGTTGTGTGTAGGAGTCAGATCCTGGGCAGTGTTTTGAAAACCTTCCCAATAGTTGCTTTTGGGGGTAAAAACAGTGCTAATCCCATATGTCCAGAGTAAATCCTATTGAATTCAGTAGGAATTACTTTTGAGTAGACATGATTATGAATGTGCTGAAAATCAATGGGACTTTGGAGTGAATGTAAAAAAGAATTGTGTTTGTGTTCTCTTTCTGCCCCCCCCAGTCCTATTTTAAAGCAAGTAGGCAGGGCTTACTTAGGTATTGCAGTTTTTATTCTGTAGGAAACTAATACTGATTTTTAAAAAACTAATACTGATTTTTCTGCAATGACCAATTGGTTTGACAATAAACTATTATATGGGCTGTATGTATTTATACATCTGCAGTGTGTGAGTGTGTGTATGGAGTCTTTCCAACACCCCTGTGAGGTAGGGTTGGAAACCAAGGCAGCTCACAACAAGAAATAAAGCCATTTAAAATCCAATAACCATAAAAACAAGTATAAACAGTTGCAAAACAGTGTAAAGTGGCATGATTCGGAATTTTGGGTTGTATGAATGAAGTTGCTTATCACTTGAGGTTGCATTTCTGTCCCTGTTTGAGTAAGCCCCATTGAATACGCTGGGACTTGCTTCTGAATAAATAAATTTAGGATTGCACTATAAATATCTTTACAGTTTGTGTAAATAATAAATATATTTGATAGTTATGCTTATATAAATATTTCTTCATTTATCCTATTTTTGGTTTTTGGTTAGGAATCCTGACTGGTTGTGAGATGGTTAGTTTTTTGCCTTATAGGAATCTTGTTGTGGTTGGTATGGTATTACATTTAGAAAAGTGTTACTGCCTTCTGTATTTTTTTTTCCTATTTGCATTTCACTTATCTTTAACCTCACTCCGTTACAGCCATAGAAGCAACAGCAGCATATGCAAGATAATTAACTCCCATTAGTGATAAGAACAAGAATTTATAATTATTATTTCAATTAAAACAAGAGGCTTATCAATACTTTGAAGAGGACCAGATATTTATTTTCTTTCTGAGCCCAGGACTGGGTCTTTCATGATGCCCGGTGTGTGTGTGTGTGGGGGGAGCAGGAGAGTAGTCGATAAGACAGACATCCTGGCATTGATAATCGAATTAGCAAGGTATGTGTGGGGTTGTTGTACACTTCCAGGCTCAGTTTCATTTTGAGTATGGAGGTGGAACCTGTGTAGATGTGGTTATCAAAGGGAGAAGAAATTTTGAGTTAAGCAAAGCTCTGCTTTTATAAAACCTAAGAAACATACAGTACTTTGAATGTCTGAGTGCCTGCACCAGTGGAATACTGGAGGAACTTGTAAAACTTGCTGCAACAGTATTTAGAACTGAGCATGTGGTGTGAAAGACTCCTTTTCCTAACATTTTGGCTTGTTTTTCTCTGATTGTGTATTTTTATTGTTTTTACTATATTTGTAAGCTGTGCTGAGCTCTGTTTTTAACAGCAAAAGGGCAGGATATAAATTCTCTTAATCAATCAATAAATACTCCATAGTGTTGGAAACTAGAGTCTAGGCATTTAATGTTGCTTTTAAAAAAAAGATTTCTCACATCTTTCCCCAGTTTTTGGTGGTAATTCCTAGGCACAAAAACAAAACAACTGGACAATCCAAATATTAATATTTATAAGTTTATAAGTGACAGTTTTCCTGCTAAGTACCTGCATGTCATAAGCAGGGGTAGTCTTATACGGCGAGTATATCCCAAACTCTATATTTTAACTGGAAAAGTTGGGGGTTGTCTTATACGCCCAGTCGTCTTATACGCCGGAATATACGGTATATACATGACTTGTGGAAATGCAGGCGGCCTCAAGAATGTTGGTCAATTGTTGTAAATACAATTTTTTAAATTTGAATTGTTATGGACTTATTAAAGGGCTATAGGAGTACCTCTTTAGTTAAAGTGAGAGGGGTTCTGCCATTATAAACCTCAAATTCCTATGCATATAATGATGAGCTGATGAGCTTGAAACAAGGCAGGCGTGATCTGCCTGCTGAGGTTTACAAATGTGCCAAATTTCAAACCGATCCAATAAAATTAGTACAAGTACAACAAGTTAAAAGTACTTAAGATCAAAATATTAGCCCTTTTTACTGCAATTTTTAGACAGGTGTATCATATATTTATTTCATATTATGGTGAAAATTAAAGTGTTTTTAGTGCTTCTGTTTGCCGCCCTGGGCTCCTGCTGGGAGGAAGGGTGGGATATAAATCAAATAATTAATAAAATAAATAAATAAAAATACTAATGTACTTTAATCAGGCTTGTTGAGGAAGACACACTTTCATTGGTTTGGTGAAGTTCTGGACTATGGTTAAAAAGCTATGAAGGCATTTCTACCATATTACAGCCTATAGCAACAACTACCGGCAAAATCATACAGTGGATTTTGTTGTTGTTATGTGCCTCCAAGTCGACTGTGACTTATGGCGACCCTATGAATCAGCAACCTCCAAGAGCATCTGTCACAAACCACCCTGTACAGATCTTGTAAGTTCAGGTCTGTGGCTTCCTTTATGGAATCAATCCATCTCTTGTTTGGCCTTCCTCTTTTTCTACTCCCTTCTGTTTTTCCTAGCATTATTGTCTTTTCTAGTGAATCATGTCTTCTCATGATGTGTCCAAAGTATGATAACCTCAGTTTCATCATTTTAGCTTCTAGTGATAGTTCTGGTTTAATTTGTTCTAACACCCAATCATTGGTCTTTTTTTGCAGTCTATGGTATCCGCAAAGCTCTCCTCCAACACCACATTTCAAATGAATGAGACATTTGGTCTTACCGTGAAATTGGTCCTCTCTGTGCATGTCAAAGATGATAACAGGTGGGTAATTAGCTCCACCTAGTGGTTGAAGGCAAAAGAGTACTGCTGATGTTTTATTGTAGATCTGTTCCTGGTCTGCGCCTGCTCCCTCCTCAGTTTTCGATGACAAGCCCATACGAGTAAGTCCAGTAAACACCACAAATAAAGACAAGACAACAGTACTCATACACTCTCTGCTCAAGATCTAATAGCGCTTGTAAAGGCAGCCCAGCCCTCATAGGGAGCGGCCCTGATATCATCTTTGACATGCACAGAGAAGACCGATTTCACGGTAAGACCAAATGTCTCTTCTCCTGTGCATGGAAAGATGATATCAGGTGGGACATACCAAAGCTGACCCATGTAGGGTGGGAATACCGCTGGGTTGTGGCTACTATTGATCTGTGAGGACGTGCTGTAGCACTCTCCTCCCGAAGGCTGCCTCAGCTGAAGCATAGGAGTCTATTTTATAATGTTTAATGAAAGTATTGGGAGTGGCCCATGTGGCTGCCCTACAAATCTCCACTAGAGGGGCATTATGGGAAAAGGCCGCTGATGTGGCTGCTGCTCTAGTCAAGTGAGCCACTATTCCAGCAGGATGGGCTAATCTTAGAGAGGCATATGCCAAGGATATGCACTCCTTGATCCACCTGGCTAGTGTAGACGTGGTCACCTTATTCCCCAGGGATTTTGGGTGAAAGGAGACAAACAAATTATCTGTTTTCTGAATTGGCTTTGTCTTGGAAATTTAAACTTTAAGGGCTCTTCTCACGTCAAGAGAGTGCCAGGCTTTCTCTAAAGGGTGGACAGGATTCGGACAGAAGGAGGGCAATACTAGCTCTTGCTGGCAATGGAACGTAGACAATATTTTGGGACGAAAGGAAGGGACAGTACATAGGACTACTCTATCCTTATGAAATACACAAAAAAATGTATGGACAGACAGGGCATTAAATTCAGACACTCTACAGGCCAAAGTAATGGTCACCAGAAACAAGACCTTAAAGGACAGAAGACAGAGAGAAACTTGACTCAGAGGTTCAAACGGAGGTCTTTGAAGGGCTGATAAAACTTTATGTAGGTCCCAAGTTGGGTAGCGATGCACCATAGGTGGCGCTGTTATCGTTGCTCCCCTGAGGAAATGTTTGACGAAAGGGTGAGACCCAATTGGATTATCCGGGGATCTGGAGAGAATTGCCGATAAGGCTGAAACTTGGCGCCTCAGGATGTTAGGTCTGAGACCCAAAGATAAGCCGTCTTGCAGAAAAGACAAGATCTCGTTGACCCCTGCTTTCCGAGGAAGAATTCCTTTCTTCCGTGACCAGGATGAGAAGGTCTTCCATGTGCTTTCTAGAAGCCATCATGGTTTCCAATACTTGTGGAGAGATGCCTTTTTTCAAGAGTCTCTTCTGTTCAAGTTCCATACATGAAGCGCCAACCACTCTGGGTCCGGGTGCTGGAGCTGTCCCTGAGATAGCAGGTCCCTTCTCACTGGAATTTTCCATGGTGGTTCCACCAACAGGTTGAGGAGATCTGGAAACCAAGGTCTCCTTGGCCACCATGGAGCTACCAACAGAACCGCTGACCTCTCAGTATGAAGTTTTTTGATCACCCTGGGAATAACTGGATTTGGAGGAAAGGCGTATAGTCTGCCCGGAGGTCACCGGGAAGTTAAGGCATCTATCCCCTCTGCGCCTGGTGTCGCATACCGGGAGAAGAACCGCTTTACCTGCCGATTGTGGCTGGTGGCAAACAGGTCTACCTGAATGTGGCCAAAATGTTCCACTATCTGATGAAAGGCCTCTGGGTGAACTCTCCACTCTCCCTGAATCAGCTTCTCCTGACTGAGCCAGCCCACTTGGCTGTTGTCCTCCCCCTTGAGACATTCTGCCGCTATCGAGTCGACATTGTTCTCCGCCCACTGGAAGAGGAGAAAGGCTTCCTTCTGAAGGAGGGAGCGTGTGCCCCCCTGACGGTTTAAATAAGATTTGGCCGACACGTCTGTTCTGATAAGTACTGCACCTAACCATCTGGTCTTTGCGAAGTGTCTGAGGGCCAGACGGACTGCCCGTAGTTTGAGCAGGTTGATCGGCAGTGTGGATTCCTGAGACGGCCTCGTGCCTTGAATCATCTGCCCGTCGCAATATCTCTCCATCCTGATAGGCTGGCATCCGATGTTATCAGGGTGTGCAGTGGATCCTGGAAAGGAACGCCTCACGGCAGGTTGGGTTCGTGGGTCCACCAGAACAGTGACTGCCGAACCTGTGGCAACAGAGCTACCTTGCGGTGGTGCCTGGACGCTATGTTGCTTTGGAAGGGTAGGAGCGCCCACTGAAGCATGCGGGAATGATGACGTCCCCATGGCATCATTTGGAACGTGGAAACCATCAAACCGAAAAGTGCTGCCAACTCCATCAGGTCTGTTGAAGGGGAGGATAGGACACCCAACGCTACTTTGCAAATCTTGCTGACCCTTTCTTGGGACAACGTAATGAGGCCGTGTTGTGAATCTATAGTCGCCTCCAAATGTGTTATGTGTCTGGATGGAAAGAGATGGCTCTTGGCCTCGTTGATCAGGAAGCCATTAGAAGTCCTTTAGACAGGCCAGGGTGACATGGAGGTCCTTCCATGCCTTGTGTAACGATGGGGAGCGGATCAGAAAATCGTCCAGATAAGGAAAGATATGAATCCCCAGTGTCCTGAAGTGTGCCACCAGGGCAACCACGATCTTCGTGAATGCTCTGGGAGCAGATGATAGGCCAAAGGGCATAGCCCTGAACTGATAATGGTCTCGTCCCACCGTGAAGCAAAGGTACCTTCTGTGAGGGGGTAAGATTAGTATGTGAAGGTAGGCCTCCTTTAGGTTGATAGAAGAGAGGAAGTCCCCTAGCCTCAGTGCTTCCTTGATTGAAAGTAAGGTGTCCATACGAAATTTGTGGTATTTTATGATGCGGTTTAGACCTTTGAGGTCTAGTACCGGCCTGGACGAACTGTCTTTTTTCTCAACGGTGAAGAACAGAGAGTAATTTCCCAAGAATCTTTCTCCTGGTGGGACCTTCTCGATGGCTGCCATTTGTAGGAGATGGGATACTGACCGTAAAACTCTGTCCCTCTTGTGTGGAGTCACTGAGAGAGGGGATGGAATGAATCTCGCCGGGGGTAGTGGAAGTAAATTCCAGGCGAAGGCCGTATCAAAGGGTGCGGAGGACCCACTGATCGGAAGATGTCCTTCCATCGGTGAGCAAAATGTTGGAGACGGCCTCCCACTGGCGAGGCGGAGGCGTCAGAACTGACTCCTGTTTCCATGTGACTGGGATGCAAAGCCTGATCGACCCGGAAGGTGTTGCTGGGACTTAAGCTGGCTGCGCTGTCTGTTCCAGAAGGGACAGCTGGAGCGGGCATCCTTCTGTCTTCCAAATGGACGTGAGCCCCGAAAGGACTGAGACAAGTGATATGGATGGAATGAGTGATGAAAGGTTCTTCCATCATCCCTTTTTCTGGTGGATGGCATGGACTTTTTCTTTTCCTTAGTTTCCAAGACATTAGCGAGGGCAGTGTCACCAAATAACTTGCCCCCCACATAGGGTTCTGAGGCAAGATTCGAACGAGCTGTAGGGTCTGCCTCCCAATGCTGGAGCCAAAGGGTTCTTCGCATGAAGATCCCTGCTCTCAGTGACCTTGCTACAAACTGCATGGCATCCATAGATGCATCTGCCATGAAGGTAACTGCCCAAGAGACCTTCAGCAGAGATTTGCGCACCCGGGCTGCATCTTGCTGTGGGCCATCCAGCAGGTCTTCCAACCAAAGAAGGAGGCTTGAGCAAACACTGAGGAGGCTGCTGCCGCCCTGATTGATAGCGCACTAGCCTCATGTACCCTTCTAAGCCCCTGGTCCATCTTGCGCTCAGTGGTATCCTTAAGGTGCGCATCTGAGTCTTTCGGATTCAATGATGGGTTCAACAGATTGACTATAGGTGCGTCTATGAGCGGGACCTTCAGCTGATCCATGATCGGTTGTTCCAGCATATAATATTTGTTGGCTAAGGAGACCGATTTTTTGAATTGTAAAGGGATGTCAAATTCTGATTTGAGAACCTTCAGGAAAAGAGAAGGAAGCTTCAACACTCTAGACCGAGGCTTTGGATCTGGACATACTGCTGAGACTCTCGAAGTGGTTGGAGTAGGAGGATCCTCTGCAGAAGTGAGGGTAAGGGCTTCCATCGCCTTGCATAGCAGAGGAAGGAAATGAGGCTCCTGAAATATCCTAGTAGATGAAACCTCCTCAGATTCCGACTCCCCACTCCATTCTTCTTCATCCAAGACAATCAAGTCACTTTCTGTGTCCATAGGCTCTGGGGGCTGAAGGTGTCTGCCTTGAGACGCTGCATAGGGGTCTGGGGATGTGCGGCTAGGGAAAGGGTGCAGATTTGCCCTCAAGTGGTCTGTAGGTGGGTCCCGTGAGAGCTGTGAACCAGATGGAGCTTGATAAGACAAATCTCTAGCCGGATCCATTAAGAGGGAATCCCTAAGCTGCTCCTTCAGTTGTTGAATTGAATGTGCTGACAGGTGCAGCTGGATAGGGTGAGCCTGAGTGTGAGATGACTGGAGCCCGTGCCCTCCTGTTTCTTGGATCTGTTGGACAGGAATTGGTTCCTCCAAAAAACCTGTAAAGGCTTCGGGAGAGGAGCTGGTAGAAAAAATAGCACCCAACTGAGGGTGAGATTGGCCGCCTTCCTCATCAGACAAGGGTTCTAGGTCCCTCTGGTCCCTTGTATGGTGGACAGGACCTTGGCTGTCTCTACAGGTCCCCTTATATGGGACAGGCATCCTGCCTTCCATAGCCACCCTGTCCACCATAACTTGAGCCTCAGCCACCTTGTGCCTGATGGTAGAGGGGTGGGCTACCACCATTTCTGAATGATCCCCCGAAGAATGCGACTGCCCTGATCCCAGGGTGGGAAGGGGCTCTGATGCTGCGCGTGTTGCAGGTGCGCGGGGGAGCGGTTTCAACCTCTTTGAGGGATTTCCTGTTTTGTGTGTTGCTTTCCTCATAGGTTGTAACACGCTGCAGGGCTTACAGGGTTAACGAAGGGAGCCTGAGTACAGTAGCTGGAAGACGTGAAGGAAGGGCTCTCACTGGTGGTGACAAACTGCTGATCTGGCAAAAGGCTGGGCGAAATGCCAAATCCAGCAGCGGCCGCTGCTGTTCTCCCTATTATGTTCCTGACGAGGGTAGACCAAAGCGCCCGTGCGTCTGCCCCTCCACCGCTATAGAGCGGGGAAAATGAAGATCGCTGGGAGAAGGGTGAGAAAACCCCAGCGTAGGCCGGGGCGCTGCCTCTAGGGCAAGGCTGCCACTGATGTTAAAATTGCCGACGCTGTGGCTTGCTCTCGAAGGAGAAATGGCAGCGAAGTTGGCCGGAGAGGGAGCCTGAAGAGGCCGACAGCTCCAGGAACCGTGGGGAGCGGCTGGTTGCTCCTTGCCACGGAGAAAGGTTTCCAGGGAAGGACACAAAGAACTGTTTTTTTTTAAACTTTTTATAGAAGGGAGAGGAATAAAACACATGGAGGGAAAGAACAACAGTAAAATGACATGCAAGACCTAAACAAACAAACGATACAGGCCTGAACCAACAGAGGCAGAGAGAATCCAACCACTTTCGGTGAAGGCAAAAGAGAAAAAACTGAGGAGGGAGCAGGCGCAGACCAGGAACGGATCTACAATAAAACGTCAGCAGTACTCTTTTGCCTTCAACCACTAGGTGGAGCTAATTACCCACCTGATATCATCTTTCCATGCACAGGAGAATGATTTTTCTCTTGTCCACTTTTTTCACTGTCCAACTTTCACATCCATACATAGAGAATACAGCGGATGGACATCTTATATTTTGTAGAGGAAATTTACCAGAATTTCAGTGTTGCAGAGGCAGCCATCTAGTGGATAATATGTGCAATGCCTATTCATCTATTCCTTTCCTTATGGAATATGACAGTGTGGTGCGGTGGTCAGATACCAATCTTTTTTGGACACATGAGCACATTTCCCAGGAAACCTGAGAAACCGTCATAAGGGCCACATCCCACAACCACACCCACAGACTCTGTCTACCACTGCAATCCCATCCCACACTGTTACCCCACCTGCTTCAACCCACTGGAGATCCCACACCTTGCCCTACACTGCAACCCACTATATCCTGCTCTGTACTGCAATCCCCACAACCCAACATACATACCCTGCAACCCCACACAACCCAACAAACCCTTCCTGCAATTCTACATACCCTGAAACAACACTCTCACAATTCCACAAACCCACAAACCCATACAAACACAAACACGGGCACACACTCCAACCCCCCAAACAATACAACCCTCACAGACACACCACAACTGCACACAGACACCTCACGCATCTCGAGGCACACACACACACACACACACACCCAACAGACACAAGCACGAGTTGCACAACATAATTACAAATCATGGGGCATATCTATTACAGCACTAGCCTTAGCTTCCAGTTACCCACCTTTGTGTAGTTTTTGGAGGGTGATGAGAGTTGTTAGGAGACACCCATTCCTCTGACAGAGCTCCAGTGGCCACAGCAATTTAACAGTCAGGCCCTCTTCTGAGGATTGTAGCTCTGTGAGGGGAATAGGACCTTTCATAGCAACTCACAGCACCCTTCACAAACTACACTTCCCAGGATTCTTTGGACGAAGCCATGACTATCTAAAGTGAAATAAAGGTTTGGTGTGGATGTAGCCAGGGACAGCTTTGGTTTAAATTTGGGTGGAAGACTACATGTGCCTGCTGTAGAATAAAAAGGCGGGGAAAACCTTGAAAAACTGATACTGCTCACAATGTTTTGCTTTTGGAAAGGGGCTTTGCTTCTGCCCGGTGCCCACCCACCCAATCCCTTTCCTCCCTCTCTCCTCCCTCTTCCTCCCTACCCCTACCCATCCTCCCCTTCGCCCTTCCTGCTCATCCCCCCTCCCTGCCCCTCCTCCAGGTCAGTTTTATCTATCCTAAGCATGATTGTACAGGAGAATATCCCACTGAACTCAAAAAGCATACAAATGATCAAACCTGCCCTCTCCTCCTCCTCACTCGTAACCCTTCCCTCCGCCTTCCTTCTTTCCTCCCTCCTCCTCCTCCCCCGTTCCAATCCCCTCCCCCTTCCTTCCCCCTCCTCTCCCCCTCCTACTCCATGGTCAGTTTTACCTATTCTAAGCATTATTGCACAGGAGTAAATCCAATTGAACTCAAAAGCATGCAAATTATCAGACCTGCCTTTTCCCTTCCCCTTCCCCCACTCTCCTTCCCCTCTCCTCTCTCTTCCTCCTCCCTTCCTCCTCCCTTCCCCTCTTCCATTTTCCTCCTCCCCTGCTCACTTCAGCCCACTCTGCCTCCCTCTTCTCCTCCTCCCCCATGGTCAGTTTCACCTATCCCAAGCATGATTGCACAGGAGTAAATCCCACAGAACTCAAGAACCATGCAAATGATCAAACCTGCCCTCCTCCTCCCCTCCCCCTCCCGCTTGCACCCATCCCCCTCCTCCCCTCTGTCCTTCCTCCTCCCCTCCACATCCCCCCGTGATCAGTTTCACCTATCCTAAGCATGATTGCAAGGGAGTAAATCCCATTGAACTCAATAAGCATGCAAACTATCAATCCATTCTCAGCAAACTTGCACAGGATCTCATTTCTTACCCCCCCCCCGAATTAAAAAGCAGAGAAGTTCACGAATAGGCAAAAAAACCCCTTGCAGTTTAACTTATTTCTGTCAGTTCAGAAGCACATGTTACCAAATTCTTCCAAGCTACACAGGAAATGGATTGGACTGTGAAAGACCAACCCAAATTGTGTTTGCATTTTGACCAATTTGTAGGGCAGTACAATCTCTCAGAGAGGAGGTCAGGTCTCCTGCTCCCCTGGTGCATTCACTATAGCTGACCTATTTCCCTGCTTTTTAAAGTTTAAGAGAAATATTTGTTGGCTACAGGTACATTCTCAAACTGCAAGGGTTTTTCTTTGTCTGTTAGTGAATAAATATACTGACCTATCTATCCCTAATTTTGGCACTATAGTTCTTAGTGGCAGTTGGAAGCAGCAGCTTTAAAAACGCACCATTTTTTGTTGACAGGAACACCACATATACAAACACAGAAATACTAAGGCTTCAATAATATATATGCTTTCCTGGGAGTAAGTCTCCCTGAAGCCATGACATCAGAGCAGGGAGTTTGTGACATCCATTTCACTAGAGATTATCAACAGCTTGAGCAAATTCGGGTGTTTTATTGCTTTGTCTTCTGAAACCTGTGTCTATTTATTTAAGTGTTTAAAACTGTGAACCATTTCAAGTGCATTGACCCAAAATTGGTATGAGTGTAGGTTTTTTAAAAAGAGCATAATTTAGGAGCCTAGTGTAAAACTATTGTTTCAATTTATTTCTACAGTAGACTTAATCTTGTGCTAAGTAAAGTCATACTTTTTCATAAACAAACACCAAGACAGAGCTTGTCTTCTGATTTTGTTCTGTCTCCTCCTCTTGCTGCAGCTTCAGTCAAGAGAATTCCCACAGAAGCCGACTGAAAGACGCCACAGTAAATAGGAGATCAGAACTGGATGTTCGCTGCCTTACATTTGTATGCTTGACACATTTCTGTTCCTGCTGAATATCTATGGAAAAAACTTACAGTGCTCAGTCTTTTACAAAATAACTGCCATTTACAGCGCCTCTCCCCGCAAGCAGCTCATTCTCTATACCATTAGCTGAACTCCACCTTCAGGCCAGTTATAGACTCAGATAATTAAAAAGGCTCTTAGAGTCACCTACCATCTAACAAGGTCACATTTAGGGTGATGTCACCCCAATATCACTTCATTATGTCTTGTTAAGCAAAAGGAAGGCAACATTTAAGACTGCACCTAATGAGGGGAAATAGCTATGTTTACAGTCAAATGTTGGGCTTTCTTTTATAGCCATGCCATACCAAAGATGCATGGTTCATTAAAGAGAGTTTTTTGGTACATTAAAACAGGCAGATGCATTCAGAGCACTTGAAAATACTGTTGTGTTTGAATATTTTTGCAAAGTAGACGCAGCAAACACTGTTTTATTTTCTTTTAGTTGTTCACTTGTGCACACAAAGTGGAGAAGTCTCTTCAGTGTGGTGTCTCAGTGGCACTAACTGGGCCTTCCTGTTACTTATGCTCTCCTTTCCCTTCTGTGCAAAACTCCAAATGGTATGGCAGAGAGAATGGTCTGCAGTGCACACTCCACTCTCTGTTTCAGAGGTAGCACTGAGGACCAAACTGGATGTGATGTGCAGTCATATATAAAAATAAAGAAAAAACAGGCTGCTTTTATCCAGAACACACAGATGATATCATTTTCACCACAGATGGTGTGGGATGGATTTGGAAAAGGCTTAAGCAGCCATGTCCCTCTTTCCATCACGAAAAGTCACAGTTTCCTAAGGCTTCTTTTGGGTAAAAAAGATACACTTGACTGAATTTGGGGCTTAAGCAAGAGTACAGAAGTGGTGGGTAGGAGAGGCAGGTACCAGGGCTGGAGAATAGTGTTGCGTGCCTCCCCCAATCTCTGAGCGGTGAGATTTTAGGGGTCCCTGTGCTCATCCAGGGTTTGGTTTCCTTGGGAAGAAGGTCAGCAGAGTCTGCGGTGTCTTTATGAAATATGGTTTATTTATTTACACACATTCCAACCCGAGCTCAAGGATGGAGGGGTTCAAGGCATCAGCAGTCCAATATCCATCTGGGTTGCAGGAAGCACCCCAAAGGCTATGGTCCAGAGAGGATTTGAGTTCTAAAGTCATGAACTATATATCAGAGGTGAGCAGGCTTGAGGCTTGTGGGAGGTACTTTGCTTTTTACTGAACCCTGAGATCCACCAATCAGAGCCATATGCAAAATATATGCACTTAGAATTAAATAATTCTTGGCCCAGGAACTTGTTTTGAATACCATAGCTGAACTGGTAACTCACCTGGTGTTGAGCCAAGGAGACAGTAACCTAGGGTTCCTGCTGGTGTACTGTCCACCCTACTGCCCAGCAGCTTCTCTGACCGAGCTGGCAGAGGCCATCTCAGCTGTGGTATTAGAGGAGCCCAGAATAATAGTCCTGGGTGATTTCAATGTCCATGCTGAGACTGCCTCTAGTGTTCCGGCTCAGCACTTCATGGCTTCCATGACGACCATGGGGCTGTCTCAAGTTGTTTCTGGCCCAACACATAGGGCAGGGCATACCCTCAACTTGGTTTTTGCTCCAGATGGAGGATGGGCTGGTCTGGAGATAGCGGGGTGGATGTCAACCCATTGTCATGGTCATACCACTTCCTGTGAAGTTTAGACTTATGGTTCCGGTTCTCCCCAGCAGGAGTGATGGAGAGATTAAGATGGTCCACCCCCGGAGACTAATGGAATCCACTGGATTCCTGAATTCCCTGGTGGAATTCCCAGTAGGTAGAACAGGTGACCCTGTTGAAGCCCTTGTCACGCTGTGGAACAGTGAGGTACATCGGACTATTGACACTCTCTGGCATTGTGGACGCTGGTACACCAGTGAGTTAAGGGCAATGAAAGAGACTGGATGACAGCTAGAGCGCAAGTGGCTAAAGGTGCTGTGAGGCTGATAGGGCATGAGTAAAACATCAAAACCGTGCCTACTGTGCTGCGGTGAGGGTAGCGAAGAAGGCCCACTTCTCTGCCACCATCGCATCCTTAAGTAGTCGTCCAGTGGAGCTTTTCCATATTGTCAGGGGTCTTTTGACATCAACTCCAGACCCTTCGGAGGCCCACTGTGAATTGTTTGCAAGGCACTTTGAGGGTAAAGTTGCTCGCCTCAGTAGCAATCTTGTTGCCTTATCCACATCTATTGTAGTCCCCAGTGAGGTGTCCAGTGCAATGTCCGCTGCAACTTCTTGGGAATGGTTTCAGCTGATGTGGCCTGATGATGTGGACAAAGTGCTTGCGACGGTGCGGCCAGCAGCGTGTTCTGTTGACCCTTGCCCTTCTTGGCTTATTAAAGCTTGCCAAAGGGTTTGACCGAGTGGATCCAGGATGTGGTCAATACATTGTTGCAAGAGAGAGTGGTTCCAGCCACCCTGAAAGAGGTGGTGATTTGACCGCTCCTGAAGAAGCCCCAGGACCCATTGGTTTGTGACTACTACCGCCTGGTCGCACATAGCCCCTTCTTAGGGAAGGTGATTATGAGGGTTGTGGCGCAGCAATTGCAAGTACTCTTGGATGAATCAGATTATCTTGACCCATTCCAGTCTGGGTTCAGGCCTGGTTATGGGACTGAATCAGCCTTGGCTGCCCTGATGGATGACCTTTTTCGGGAGAAGGACAGGGGGAGTGCAACCCTGTTATTCTTACTTGATCTCTCGGCGGCTTTTGATACCATTGACCATGGTATCCTTCAGGGCTGACTTGGTGAGATGGGTATTGGAGGCACTGCTTTACAGTGGTTCCAGTCCTATCTCCAGGATCATTTTCAGAGAATAGCATTGGATGATTGTATTTCAGCTCCCTGGAAGTTGTGCTGTGGGCTGCCGCAGGGTACCATCTTGTCCCCCATGCTGTTTAACTTTATATGAAGCCCTTGGGAGCAGTCATCAGAAGATTTGGGGCAAGATGTCAGCATACTGATAATTCCAAGCTCTATTTCTCCATAACATCTGAATCAGGAGAGGCCGTGCAAGCCATGGACCGGTGCTTGGACTCTGTTGTGGGCTGGTTGAGGGCCAATAAACTGACTCTCAATCCTAGCAAGATGGAGACACTGTGGGTTGGTGGTTCCCGAGTTCAGATTGGTCAGTTGCCTGCTTTGGATGGGGTTGTACTCCCTCTGAAAGAGCAGGTCTGTAGTCTGGAGATGCTCATGGATCCATCTGTTGCTAGAAGCCCAGGTGACAGTGGCTAGGAGTGCCTTTCACCAGCTTTGGTTAGTAAGACAGTTGGGGTCATTTCTGGACAGGGATAGCCTGACCACTGTTGTCCATGCACTGGTAACCTCCAGGTTGGATTACTGTAATGCTCTCTATATGGGGCTGCCCTGGAAACTGCAGTTGGTGCAAAATGAGGCATCAAGTCTGCTGACTGCAGCAGCTTATCGCCAACATGTCACTCCGCTACTGAAATAATTGCACTGCTACCTATTAGCTACCAGGCTAAGTTCAAGGTTCTACTAGTTTTGGTGTACAAAGCCCTATACAGCTTGGGACCAGGATACTTTATCCATTATATTCCCAGTCGATCACTCCGCTCTACAGGCATGGGCCCCCGGCAGATACCATCTTATCAGGAGGACCATTCCTCACAACATAGGAAACAGGCCTTTAATGTAGTGGCACTTTCCTTTGGAATTCCCTCCCCTTAAATATTAGAGAGGCACCGTCTCTGTTATCTATTTGGCACCTACTCCAGAGCTTGGAAAAGTTACTTTTTTGAACTACAACTTACATCAGCCCCAGCCAGCATGGCCACTGGACTGGGCTGATGGGAGTTGTAGTTCAAAAAAGTAACTTTTCCAAGCTCTGCTCAAGACCTTCCTCTTTCAACAAGTTTTTTAATTAGAGAGGTTATCCCAGTCTGCATCTGTGTTGGAACTGCTTTTTAATATATTTTTAAACCTTCCTTTTAAAGTGTTTTTAAAGCTTTTTTTAAAAAAAAAAGTTTTTAAAGATGTTTTGTTTTAATATGTTTTTAATGACTGTTGTGTTTTAATATATTTTGAAGTCTGTTTTATGATGTTTTAAAGTGTTTGTAATGCTTTTGTTCGCCGCCCTGGGCTCCTACTGGGAGAAAGGGTGGGATAGAAATCAAATCAATAAGTAAACTGATCTCACAGTCGTTCCACACAAAAAGTCTATTTGAAAACACCCCCTTCCCACTTACAGAAGTACAATTTGGGAGGAATTCATTTTGATATTGCGTTTGAAACAACTGGGAGTCAGAAATCTTTGCTGATCTACTTCAAATCACATAAATCTATCAGTAGGTCACAATCTATCTTCAGTGCATCCCTGTTGTATATGACTGAATAGAAAAACTAAAAGAGTGTTGAAATAGTGGTGAGCATGTCTTATAGCCAGGGAGAGGGATATAAGGAACTCTTGTTTCCAGTCTTTTAGTGTTTTTCCATTTCTGCCTATGCATGTACCTTTCAGCTATAGCCAAGTTCAAAGAGTGTGTGAACATGGCTGATTTTTAATGAATTTCAACAGATTATGAAAACTCTGAGAGAAAAAAGTCCCAAAGGGCTCTGGGGTTTTTCTCTCTCTTTTTAGACTTTGAACTCTCTATTCTCTCTGACTGTTTTGTTTATCACCATAAAAATTGAGAGGGTTGTTAAGCAAGCGTTTCTGAGTTCAAGACTATAAGTTTTGTAAGGTTTTGTTTTGAAATGAGCTGATGGGAAGCATCAGAATGGCATGTATAATACAGCCACAAGAGTGACAGTATACTATAGCCAGTGTGGATTTTTCACATTCCACAATGTTAAATTGAAAATATCCCCCATGCCATTGGCTTGGCTAATCTGGGCCACACCCAGACCAGGTGTTTATCTCACTTTTGACAGTGAGGGCTTTCCCCAAAGAATCCTAGGAAGTGTAGTTTGTGAAGGCTGCTGAGAGGAGACTCCTATTCCCTTGTCAGAGCTCAAGCGGCCAGAGTGGTTCAAAAGTCCTCAGATGCTTTGATTGAAGCTCTGTGAGGGGAACAAGGCATCTCCTAGCAACTCCCAGCACCCTTCACTAACTACACTTCCCAGGATTCTTTGGGGGGAGCCATGATTGTCAAAAGTGAGATAAACACCTGGCCTGGGTGTGGCCAGTGACAGCTTTGTTTTAAATCTGGGTGGGAGACTACATGTCCCTGTTGTATAATAAAAGGTGGGGGAAACGCTGAAAATCAATGATACTATTTACAATGTTTTCCTTTTGGAAAGGAAAGGGGCTTCCCCTCTGGCCAGTGCCCACCCACCCAATCTCCTCCTCTCCTTTTCCCCTCCCCTTCCCTCAGGTCAGTTTCACCTATCCTAAGCATGATTGCACAGGAGTAAATCCCACTGAACTCAAAAAGTATACAAAAAATCAAACCTGCCCTCCCCTCCTCCTCCTATCCCCTGAATAATTCTCCTGTCACCAGAATAAGAATGTTACCAAATTCTTTCAAGCTACATAGGAAGTGGATTGGACTGTGAAAGACCAACCCAAATTTTGTTTGCATTTTGACCAATTTGTAGGGCAGTCCAATATCTCAGAGAGGAGACCAGGTCTCCTGCTCCTCTGGTGCATTCACTATACCTGCCCAATTTCCCTGCTTTTTAAAGTTTGATAGAAGTATTTGTTGGCTATGGTACATTCTAAAAAAACCAGGTTTTTTTGTCTGTTAGTGAATTATTATTCATAGTTTACAACTTTCATTTGTAACTTGTTTATTAGCCTATTTAAAGGTATTTTGGCTCCTGACAGAGACTATACAGAAGCTTCAGCTGGTATGCAACACAGTGGCCTGCCCTTTGATAAGAACATTTTTCATGAACTAGTGTAATATGCTTCTGCACCCACATCTACTCTAAATAATCTCCAATGCAAAATTCAGGCAATGGTTAAAACCTCTTTGCCTAAATAGCATCTGCCTAGGTTAACATACTTCAAAGAAACTTCACTGTTTGTCAAGAGAGTTGCTTGTCTTCTCGCAGGAATAAGCATATACCACTAGTCATGAAAGATGGGCACTTGATTCCTATTGTTTTCTGGATATAATTCAAGGCACCAGTGATTACCTATGAAGGTCTAAACAACTGTGCTCCATCATATATTTGGGGGGAATGGCACCCACAGGATTTTATCTGCTATGTCCAGCTGACTGGTATGCTTTGTTGTTCTGGCACCTTGTGGTGGGAAGTTAGGACATGTGTTCCTTCCCCACTTATGTAGGATGTTACTCTACCAATATTAATCTGAATAACTCCTTGGGGCTGTAATGTCTGAAAACAGTAGCACCTTCTTCTCTTTGGAATTCCTCCCTCTCTTGAGGTGTACCCCAAAGCTCCACTTTACAAGCATTACATTCAACATTGAATGCAAACATTTATTGGGTTTTAAAATATGTTTATGGTAGTGGTGGCATGTGTATGTGTTTATGTAAGATTTACACTCATTTACTGCTTGTATCACCTTAGGCAATTTCCCAAAAACAGGATCCAACCAGTGAGCATTTTTGTTAACAGTTATTATTATTATTATTATTATTAATACCCCGCCATTTTTCCAAAACTGGAACTCAGTTAAAACAACTGTGGGTTAGATCCAGAGTGTCACTTTCACAAACAATCCATTTAATGTGTCTATCAGCCCTGTAGAGCTAAAGACTCACTAGGGAAGGGATCTTGGGAGTTGTGGTGGATAGCTCAATGGAAACTTTGACCCAGTATACAACTGCCAATAAAAAACAGAAAATAAACTGCCAATATCACATTGCCTTTACGCAAATCTAGGGTCTGGCCACATTTGGAATAATGTGTACAGGTCTGGTCACTAGGCCTCAAAAAGGATATTTTAAGGTGGAAACGGTGGAGCAAAGCACAACCAAAGTAGACAAGGGACTGGGATAACTCTCTGGGATAACTGTTTTATTTCAACGGGCATTTGGGATGGAGAACGACCAGGATTAAGTGTCATAGGATTGGTGACTATAGTATATGATTTTATTATTTTAAATTGTCCGCTGTTTTTAATGTATGTTTTATGGTTTTAATTTTTCTCATAGTTTAATTCTATTTTTAATTGTATATTTCTGTATGTTTTAATGGTGTTGTTTTTTAGCTGTAAGCCGCTCTGAGTCCTATTGGAAAAAGGGTGGGGTAGAAATAAAGTTTATTATTATTATTATTATGAGGAAAGATTACAATGTTTGGGCCTTTTTAGCTTAGGGGGGAATGTGAGGGGGGGACATGATGTGGAGAAAGTGATAGGGAGGCTTTTCTCTTTCTCATAATACTGAGGGGGTCCAAGGAGATTCAGAGCAGATAAAAGGAAGTCTTTCTTCACACAGCACATAGTTAAACTATAAGTTTGTGGTCACAAGACGTAGTGATGTCTGCCAACTGGGATGGCTCTGAAACTCCATGGAGGGTAAGGCTACCAACAATTCATTGTCATGATGGCTACATATTATCATCCTGCCTGCACTTTCAGATCTGCTTCCCGGGTTTTCCTGGTGTGCCTAATTAAAATTATGTATTTTAAAGTCTGTTTTTAAGATCTGTTTTGGAGTGTTTTTAGTGTTTTGCCGCCCTGGGCTCCTTCTGGGAGGAAAGGTGGGATATAAATTTAACAAACAAACACGTAAATAACTTATTTTGTTTTTCATTGCTTTATTTGATTGCTAGCTGGTCTGGATGAGCGTTTGCCCAGAAAAAAACAGGCTTCAAATATTTTTAAATTAAATATTACCTCCAACATCAGAGACAATATGCATTGAAACAGTGGTTGCTGAAGAAGTAAGCAAGAGACTGCTAGCATGCTCATTTCCTGCTTGTTGGCTCCCCACATGCATTGTGGTGGCCATTGTGGAAAACAGGCCGCTTGACTAGATGGGCCTTTCATTTGATACAGCAGAACTCTTTTGATGTTCTTAATGTAAGCAAGGGTATGCACATAGGTGCAAAAAATGTCCCATATACACTGAGAGGATTGAATTAGCACCACTGAGCTAACCAGGAGAGGGATTTTGAGATCATAGTGCATAGCTCAATGAAGACATCAAGTCCACATGTAGATGCTGTTAAAGTCCCTAATAGTTCTAGATCTCAGGGATACCCCAGTGGAAGTGATTGCCAGGAGATTCCAGATGGCAACATATAACTAATGAATGGAATTGCCTGCAGTATGACGTCGTGATACCAGTTAACTTAGATGGCCGCAAAAGGGAATTAGAGAAATTAATTGAAGAAAGCTCTACCAATGGCATTGGTCATGCTTTCTATGTGGCATTTCTATGTTTCATTCCCACTGTGGAAAGGAAGAGCTGACTAAGACTTTAGCTCTGTCAGGAGGGTTCCTCTTATGTCCTCATATTCACATCTTGTGTAGGCATATCCCCTCAAAGAGAGATGCCTTCTATAAGATCACTACTCAAAATACCTCTCAAACAGAAACACAGCCTGATTCAGTTTCAGACCAGAAGAAAGTACTGCTGTTTCCCAGATTACTACTTATAAAGATATTCCTCTTCTATAAAATAAATGTATAAAGAAAACATTCAAAATGATACAACCACCTCTCTCTCTCTCATGAGCACAAAATCAATGAAAGATGACAGTTACTAGAGGACAGGCAGGCAGAAATAGAAATAATGCATTTTTGCTTAATCTGATTCTTAGAAGACTTATGCTTCTGAGCTCAACTTTTCCAAAGCTGATAAAAATTATCTCTCAACTTATCTCCATCCAGAATCTCTTGCAACAGCTACACAGACATTCCAATACAGGCCACGTATAGCATCATGAGAAGGACAAAGATAATGAAATTACCTGTGCATTTACGATCTGTGTCTTCTTTTTTTGACCCACTAATTGTTAACTTGCAATTGAAGTTTTCTTCCCAATACTCTGCAAACCACACATTTCTTCTGTTGTTCTCCAGTGTGCGGGAAGTAAAGTAGGTATCAAATCCTAAAAGAGAGAGTTTATTACTACTACTACTACTACTACTACTACTGTTACATTAAAAATTCATATACAAGATGGATGTTTTAGGATTTGCAATGTCTGATCCAAGAGGGAATTACATATGATTCCAGTATATAAACTCAGCTGCCTGGTGCTCATACACTAGCAACTGAAAGGGAGGAGGATCAGGCAGCATCAGCTGATAGAGCCGCTTCAAGCCTCCAATCCAAGCAAACTTACTGTATGGGGGGTAGTGGGGTGTTAGTAGCTGAGGCAAAAATGCATGGGGTAATCATTGGGTTCTTCAGTGTCCAGCTGTAAGAAACTTGAGAAAGGTACTGAGGCTATGGATGAGGCAGGAATGCTTGAAGAAGTGAAATCTGTTTGAATTAGATGCTTAAGTGAAGCTGGTGAGGGGACATGGCTGAAGAAGGGTGCCTTGATTAAGTGAAATTAACCACAAATTATATTCACTAATAGGCAAAAAAACCCTTGCGGTTTAAGAACTCACCTATAGCCCACAGATATTTCTATCAAACTTTAAAAAGTAGGGAAATTGGGCAGCTATAGTGAATGCACCAGGGGAGCAGGAGACCTGACCTCCTCTCTGAGATATTCTACTGCCTTACAAAGTTGTCAAAATGCAAACACAATTTCGGTTGATCTTTCACAGTCCAATCTCCTTGCTGTGTAGCTTGGAAGAATTTGGTAAAAGGGTGGAAAGGTGGAGGGGAGGACTGGGATGGCAGCAGGCAGGAGGGGAGAAGAAGGACAGATGTGATCATTTGCATGTTTATTGAGTTCAGTGGGATTTACTCCTGTGCAATCATGCTTAGGATAGGTAAAACTGACCGGGGGGGACGAAGGGCTGGAGTGGGCAAGGGAGGAGGAAGAAGGAAGAGGGGAGGGGAGGAGGAAGGGAGAGGAAAGGGGAAGGAGGGGAAAGGCAGGTCTGATCATTTGTATGATTGAGTTCAATTGGATTTACTCCTATGCAATCATGATTAGGATAGATAAAACTTACCATGGGGGAGGGAGAGGGGGAGGGGGAAGGGGAAGGAGCATATTGGAGGGGGCAAAGGAAGGGGGTGGGGAGGGCAGGTTTGATCATTTGCATGCTTATAGAGGTCAATGGTATTTACTTCCATGCAATCATGCTTAAGATGGGTAAAACTGACCATGGGAAGGAGGAAGGGGAGGGGAGGAGGAAGGGGAGGGGAGGAGGGAGAAGGGGGAGAAGGGAGAAGGGCGAGAAGGGGAGGGGAGGAGGGAGAAGGGGGAGAAGGGGAGGGGGAGGAGGGAGAAGGGGGAGAAGGGGAAGGAGGGGATTGGAAGGGGAGGGGGAGGGGGAGGGGGAGGGGAGGGGAGGGGAGGGGCAAAGAAAGGGGGAGGGGAGGGGCAAAGAAAGGGGGAGGGGAGGGAGGAGAAGGGAGGGGAGGAGAAGGGAGGGTGGGTTTGGTCATTTGCATACTTTTTGAGTTCAATGGGATTTATTTCTGTGCAATCATGTTTGAAAATGGAAATGGACTGCCTTCACGTCGACCGGACTTATGGCAACCCTTTGAATAGAGTTTTCATGGTAGATGGTATTCAGAGGTGGTTTTACCATTGCCTTCCTCTGAGGCTGAGAGGCAGTGACTGGCCCAATTTCACCCAGTGAGCTTCATGGCTGTGTGAAGATTCGAACCCTGGTCTCCCAGGTCGTAGTACAACACTGACCTGTAGGAGGGGCAGGGAGGGGGAAGGGGATGAAATTGGGTGGGCGGGCACTGGGCACAAGGGAGGACCCTTTCCTTTCCAAAAGGAAAACACTGTGAACAGTATCATTGCTTTTCAGCATTTCCCCCACTGTTTTATTCTACAGAAGGCACACATAGCCTCCCACTAGGGTTGCCAGGTTCAGGGCCTGACACTGATCTTGTATCTTGGAAGGAGAGGGGGGGGAGGGAGGGGCAAAGGAAGGGGGAGGGAAGGGGCAAGAGGGAGGGGATATGAGGGAGAAAGGTGGGTTTGATCTAGGGTTGCCAGGCCTGAGAATGATTCTGTATCTTTAAGAGAAGAGAAAATTCAGCCAAGTACAGGTTTTCTTGCAACACTATAATGGGAAAAACCACAAGAGGTCTTCTGTATCTTTAAAAGTTGTGCAGGGGGAAGGGAGAATTCCACCTCGTGGTTTTTCCCATTACAATGTTGCAAGAACACCTGCACTTGGCTGACTTTCTCTTCTCCTAAAGATACAGGATCAGTCTCAGGCCCTGAACCTGGCAACCCTACCTTCCACCCTAATTTAAAACAAAGCTGTCACTGGCCACATCCACACCAGGCCTCTATTACACTTTGGACAATCATTATTTATCTATCTATTTATTTAGAGTATTTATATACCGCCCCACAGCCGAAGCTCTCTGGGCGGTTTACAATAACTAAAAACATTAAAAACAAATATACAAACTTGAAAACACATCTTTTAAAAACAATTTAAAACAATTTATCATGGCTTCTCTCAAAGCTATAGCTCAAAGCCGATCATGGCTTCTCTCAAAGAATCCTGGGAAGTGTAGCTAGTGAAGGGTGCTGAGAGTTGCTAGGAGATGCCCTGTTCCTCTCACAGACCTTCAATCAGAGTGGCTGACTGCTAACCATTGTCTCAGGGGAATAGGAGTCTCCTCTCAGCACCCTTCACAAACTACACTTCCCAGGATTCTTTGAGGGAAGCCATGACTGTCTCAAGTGAAATCAAGTCTGGTATGGGTGTGGCCCTCTTATTAGCCAAGCCCAGCAGCTGTGACGCTTTTAGAACACTGACAGTTGGTCCTTACTGAGCATGCCCCGAGTTATAATAGGCTTCCAGCCAAAATTTCTTAATGAAAAATCAGCAAGGCATTTTTGTAACTTTTAAACTGCAGAAGATGAAGGTTAGAGTATGGGGCAAGGTCAGTATTAGGATTACAGGTACTCTGTGAACATGGCTGATTTTTAATGAATTTCAACAGATTATGAGAAGTCTGAGAAAAAAGTCCAAACGGTCTCTGGGTTTTTTTCCTCTCTTTTTAGACTTTGAACTCTCTGTTCTCTCTGACTGTTTTGTGTATCACCATGAAAATTGATTGGGTTGTTTAGCAAGCGTTTCTGAGTTCAGGACTGTAAGTCTGATAAGGTTTTATTTTGAAATGAGCTTATGGGAAGCATCAGAATGGCATGGGGGTTATTTTCAATTTAACATTGCGGAATGTGAAAAATCCACGCTGGCTATAGTATACAGCCACTCTCGGAGGAAGGCTAAACAAGCGATGGATTGATTTCACAAAGGAAGCCACAGACGTGAACTTACAAAATCTAAACAGGGTGGTTTATAACAGATGCTACTGGAGGTCATTGATTCATAGGGTTGCTATAAGTTGCAATAGACTTAAAGGTACATAACACAAACAAATATTAGACAGGCACCATCTCTGTTATCTTTTTGGCACAAGTGAAGACCTTCCTCTTTTAACAAGCCTTTTAAGTAGAGACCTTATCCCAGTCTGCATCTGTGCTAGATTTACTTTTTAAGATGTTTTTAAAGCTTTTAAAAGCTTTTTTTAAAGATGTTTTATTTTAATGTGTTTTTTAAAGATGTGTTGTTTTAATATATTTTAAAGTCTGCTTTTAAGATGTTTTAGAGTGTTTTGTTTGCCACCCTTGGCTCCTTCTGAGAGGAAGGGTGGGATATAAATTTAATAAATAAATAAAGAAGACTTAAGTACAACAAAAATTGTGTTGTTAATTAACTGTGTTGCCCTTCTCTACTGATAATATAATGCATATCTCAGGTCCTTATGGAGAAGCCCAACATTAATGCCATTTTCCAGACTATAAGTGAAGAGACACAGCAACTTTGCATTGCTATTTATTTATTTATTTATATCCTGCCATTCTTTCCAGTAGGAGCCCGGTGCAGCAATCTAGTGAGAATTCTGGCTGAGCAGGTGAATGGACTCAAACCTCCCCAATTCCAATGCAACCTGGAACACAATGTCTTTCACCTGCTGAAATTTGAGCACCTGTTAGTAAGTCAGCCTTTTATTCCCTTGATAACTGCAGACAATAATATGAGAATGCAATACAAGCGATGACATCACAAACAACACAGCTTGGTGCCCTTAGCGCTACCGCTTTACTATGTTTGTTCATGAGTCTCAGGTCCAGAGTCAGTGAATACAGAGAGACCCTTTGTAAATAAGAGGTATCGTAAATCAATGACACATAAGCTAAATACTAGCCCAGTGTCAGAAACGTGACCTTTATGCCTGCAAGAAATAAAGCTCACATGAAAGCAGGCTACAGAAACAAGAAAGGATCAGGATGTCAGTGTGGCTCAAACACCCAGACAGCAGTCTCAGTTTGGGCAATGCTGTGCTGACAGATACTAATGGGACTTCATGCAGCATGAAAGAGCCATGACTAGCCGTGATTATGATGCTCACAAGTCATGAATTTCAGGATTAGAAATGTGCCAATCTCAGTAGTGTAGTATCAGGTATCAATTTGGCTGGCTTCTAAATGAAAACTTGTTTCAGTCCATCCATTTTTAACCCCCTTTTCACAGTATTTTTTAAAAATGACATTTGCACAGGGAAAAGTATTTCAACTTTCACAGCTGTATTTCGATCTGTCATTAGATGTGGTCATGGTGGACTAATACAACCCATTTTACTACCATGAGATGACTAGTAGTGGAACTGGAATGTGTGAACAGTTCAGTGTGTATTCAGTCACAGTGCCAATGACTATTTAGAAACTGTAAATAGGGGGAAATATAGTTGGGCTATTAGTTATTATGAGCACACTCAAAGACCATCTTTCCTTCTACCAACAAGTGGCAGCATTTAATTAGATTGCAAGGTATCTTACAGTTCCTTCAGTATCTCCAATGTTCAGTATGGAAATTTTGGCAACGTGCAAATTGATTTAATAAAAGGAAAAATCAGTTGACACTGCAGCAATCTATATTAGCCATACACAATTCTGTTCAAGTAGTATGATGGCTGGATATATTTATTTTTATTTATTTAGCAAAATTTATATATCACTTCACTGAAAATAGAACATTTAAGCAGTTTATAAAATATGATAATTGTACTTTGGAATCTAATAAGCATACATCATCTTCTGAACTATGTGGAAAATTAAAAGAAATGTGAGGGGACAATGTGGCAAACATTAAAGGTAAAGGTGTCCCCGCACTTATAGTGCGAGTCATTTCCGACTCTTAGGGTGACGTCTTGTGACATTTACTAGGTAGGTTTACCGACCACTGATGGATGGCTTCAGTTGTCCATGCTCTGGTAACCTCTAAATTAGATTACTGCAATGCACTCTACGTGCGGCTGCCGTTGAAGACGGTTCGGAAACTGCAGCTTGTGCAAAATGCAGCGGCCAGATTGGTAACAGGGACCGGACGGTCCGAACATATAAAACCAATTCTGGCCCGCTTGCACTGGCTGCCTTTATGTTTCCGAGCTTGATTCAAGGTGCTGGTTTTGTCTTATAAAGCCTTACACGGCTTGGGACCACAATACCTGATGGAACGCCTCTCCCGATACGAACCTACCTGTACACTATGTTCAAGATCAAAGGCCCTCCTCTGGGTGCCTACTCCGAGGGAAACTCAGAGAATGGCAACAAGGGAGAGGGCCTTTTCAGTGGTGGCCCCCAAATTATGGAATGATATTTCTGACTAGGTGCACCTGGCACCAACACTGTTATCTTTTTGGCGCCAGGTCAAGAGTTTCCTCTTCTCCCAGGCATTTTAGCATGTGTTCTATATTGTTTTAAATTTTAAATTGTGTTTTAAATTGTTGTTAAAAGATTATTTTAAATTGTATTTGTTTTTAGTTATTGTAAACCGCCCAGAGAGCTTCGGCTATGGGGCGGTATACAAGTTTAATAAATAAATATAAATAAATAAATAAATGGAAGGCTGAGTGGACCTCGACCCCTTTTACCAGAGATTCGACTTCCTCCTTCCGTTGGAATCAAACTCCGGCCATGAGCAGAGCTTCAGCTGTGTTACCGCAGCTTACCACTCTGCGCCAAACATTACCACACCTTTATTTCCTATGTGGAGTATTTGTTGCCGGATAACAGTCCTTAAGGGTTTTGATTTTATTAAGAAATGAGAAATATATTGTTTTAATAATTACAGCACATTGCTTTTTTTTTACATAGAGCTAAATAGATGGGAGATTTAATTTCTTTTTTCCCATTTGCTCTTTGTTGTTCTGCAATTTGGCAAGTGTTTATGCAAAAATCAAAGTTAAGTAACTTTCACGTTATGATTCACACTGAGGTCTATTTCATTTGTCAGATGCTTCCATGCTTCTCAAAAGCAAAACTATTGCAACTACCACAAAAAAAACCTCACAAAAGGCTTTTTTCTCAGTGCATTTATACTTGAATCAGAAATGCTAGTAGAATTGTGTTAGATGTGTAGTGCAAGACATCCCTCACAATAGGGACTAGGTAGGACTAGGTCTAATGGTTTTAAGTTGCAGGAGCGTAGATTCAGATTGGACATTAGAAGGAGCTTCTTGACAGTAAGGGCAGTTCGGCAATAGAACCGACTGCCTAGGGAGGTGATGGGATCCCCTTCACTGGATGTCTTCAAGCAGAGGCTGGACAGCTATCTGCGGGAGATGCTCTAGCTGTGGATTTCCTGCTGTGAGCAGGGGGTTGGACTCGATGGCCTACAAGGACCCTTCCAACTCTATGATTCTATGATTCTATGACAATATTTCAGCACTGAAACATATGAAGCATTAGGTTGTATCTAACTAAGTTGTACTTGAGACCCAGTGCCTGCAGGAGGAAGGGGAACACCACCATCCAGGGAAAGAGAGCCGTTCGCTGCTGCCTGCCTGCTTACCTGCTGCTGCTGCTCGGCTACCACCACCACCACCCTTTCTCGGTTGGACTTCTGTTCGGCAGGTGTCACTCCTTGCAGGACCGGGCCCCGGGTGCTCAGCCGGCTATGGCTGATTTCTTCCACCTGTCCCTTCCCCTGGAGGGGATACATAAGCCGGCTGGCTGAGGCGGCTCCTGCTTTGTCTGCTTTTTTCTGGGTCTTCTGTCATGTGCCTGGGAGAGAGGACTCAGAGCCAAGTGGGGAGATTTGAGGGGACTCCAATTAGTGTAGTGACGGGTAGAGGGAGATATGGCGTTGTGAGGAGGCCTTGCCAGGTAAGGGGAGCGCGGCCCAGGCAGTTAATGGCTGTGCCTTGCTCCGGTCCTCCCCACACCTGCAGGTTTGTTGGTTGCCCTATCAGCCAGCTCTCAGGCCTCCGGATGCTGCTGCTAAATGCCAGATCGGTGCATAATAAGATCTCCCTCATTCACGATTTAATTGTGGATGAGTCAGCCGATCTGGCATGTATAACCGAGACCTGGGTGGGTGAGCAGGGGGGAGTCAGTCTCTCCCAGCTATGTCCACCAGGGTACCTGGTCCAGCATCAGGGTAGACCTGAGTGTCAGGGAGGGGGGTTGCTGTGGTCTATAGGAGCTCCATCTTCCTCTGCAAGCACCGTGTCCATGTGACTACTGGTCTGGAGTGTTTGCACCTTATGTTGGGTCAGTGGGACATACTGGATATTCTGTTGGTGTACCGCCCACCCTGCTGCCCAACAGACTCCCTAGCTGAGCTGACGGAGGTGGTCTCAGGTGTACTGTTGAGATCCTCCAGACTGTTGGTTCTGGGGGATGTCAACATCCATGCTGAGGCCACCTTATCTGGGGCAGCTCAGGATTTCATGGTCTCAATGACAACCATGGGACTGTCCCAATATACCATTCGCCCAACACATGTAGCAGGGCATACTCTAGATTTGGTTTTTGCATCTGGACATAGAGTTGGTGATCTGAATGTGGGGGGCCTTACATCAGTCCCTCTGTCATGGACAGATCACTGCTTGATGAAGTTTAGACTTACAGTGGCTTTTCACCTCTGCAAGGGTGGGGGACCTACTAAGCTGGTCTGCCCCCAGAGACTGATGTTTCTGGGTGGTTTCCAAAGGGCTCTGGGGAGTTTTCTGGCTGATAGGGCTGGCACTCCTGTTGAAACCCTGGTTGAAATGTGGAATACAGAAATGACCCGGGTGGTTGACATGATTGCTCCTGAACACCCTCCCCTGTGTAGAGCTTATATGGCTCCATGGTATACCCCAGAGCTGAGAGTGATGAAACAATATAGGAGATGGTTTAAGTGCAAATGGAGATGAACTCCTGGTGGATGCAATTACACACTGGGAAGTGCCTATGGTAAGCTTTATTTAGGGGCAGTAAGGGCAGCAAAAAAACAATATTTTGCTGCCACTATGAAATCATCAATCTGCCGCCCAGCTCTTCAGAATTGTCCAGGGGCTATTACACTCTGGCCCCAGGGACATGGTAGAACCATCTGAGGCCCGCTGTAAAGAATTTGCTAGGCACTTCCAGGATAAAATCTTTAGCATCCACCAGGACTTAGACTCCAGTGTTATAGCAGGTGAATCAAGCGAGGTATCCAGAGCACAGCCTTGTCCCGATTTCTTGGATGAGTTTCAGTTGGTGCAGCTTGAGGATGTTGACAAGGTGCTTGGACAGGTTTGTGCAACCACTTCTGTGCTGGATCCTTGCCCTTCTTGGCTAATAAAAGCTAGCAGGGATGGAACAGCCAGCTGGGCCAGGGAGGTGATTAATGGCTCTCTGCAAGAGGGGGTGGTCCCTGGCTGCCTGAAAGAGGCAGTAGTGAGACCACTCCTGAAGAGACCCTCCCTGGACCCAGAAAATCTTAATAACTATAGGCCGGTAGCAAATGTTCCATTCCTGGGCAAGGTCCTGGAACGAGTGGTTGCAGGCCAGCTCAAGACACCCTTGGATGAGACCGATTATCTGGATCCATTTCAGTCAGGTTTCAGGCCTGGTTTTTGGCACAGAAACAGCCTTGGTCACCCTGTATGATGACCTTTGTCAGGAGAGATACAGGGGGAGTGTGACTCTGTTGATTCTCCTTGATCTCTCAGTGGCTTTCGATACCATCGACCATGGTATCCTTCTGGGAAGACTAGCTGAGTTGGGAGTGAGAGGTACTGCATTGTGGTGGTTCCGCTCCTACTTGGCAGGTCGCCTCCAGAAGGTGGTGCTTGGGGAATATTGCTCGGCACCCTGGACTCTCCAGTATGGGGTTCTGCAGGGGTCAGTTCTGTCGCCCATGCTGTTCAACATCTACATGAAACCATTGGGTGCGGTCATCCAGAGCTTTGGAGTGTGTTGCCATCAGTATGCTGATGACACACAGCTCTATTTCTCCTTTTCATCTTCTTCAGGTGAGGCTGTCAATGTGCTGAACCGGTGCCTGGCTGCGACAATGGACTGGATGAGGGCTAATAAACTGAGGCTCAATCCAGACAAGACTGAGATGCTGCTAGTGGGTGGTTCTTCTGACCAAATGGTGGATGTTCAACCTTTCCTGGATGGGGTTGCACTCTCCCTGAAAGAGGAGGTTCATAGCTTGGGGGTTCTCCTAGAACCATCTCTGTCACTTGAGGCTCAGGTAGCCTCGGTGGCACAGAGTGCCTTCTACCAACTTCGGTTGGTGGCCCAACTACGTCCCTATCTAGATGGGGATAACCTGGGTTCAGTTGTCCATGCTCTGGTAACCTCCAAATTAGATTACTGCAATGCACTCTATATGGGGCTGCCTTTGAAGACAGTTTGGAAACTGCAGCTTGTGCAAAATGCAGCGGCCAGATTGGTAACAGGGACCAGACGGTCGGAACATATAAAACCGATTCTGGCCCACTTGCATTGGTTGCCTGTATGTTTCCGAGCTCGATTCAAGGTGCTGGTTTTGACCTATAAAGCCTTACACAGCTTGGGACCACAATACCTGATGGAACGCCTCTCCTGATACGAACCCACCTGTACACTACGTTCAAGATCAAAGGCCCTCCTCCGGGTGCCTACTCCGAGGGAAGCTCGGAGGGTGGCAACAAGGGAGAGGACCTTCTCAGTGGTGGCCCCCAAATTATGGAATGATATTTTTGACAAGGTGCGCTCAGCACCAACACTGTTATCTTTTCGGCACCAGGTCAAGACTTACCTTTTCTCCCAGGCATTTTAGCATGTGTTTTAAATTGTTTAAAATTTTTAAATTGTGTTTTAAATTATTTTTAAAATATGTGTTTTAAATTGTATATTTGTTTTAATGTTTTTGGTTGCTGTAAACCTCCCAGAGAGCTCTGGCTATGGGGCGGTATACAAGTGCAATAAATAAATAAATAAATAATGCACCTGTTAATCAAGTCCATTAATTGCAATGGGTCTATTCTGAGTACGACTAACATTGGATACAGTCCATTCTAATTAGCCTCCTAGTGTTTGCTTAATTATCCAAACTATTAATAATGCTAATGTATAAAAGCTTGTAACACCAGTGCAGATCTATTTTTTTAAAAGAAAACCTTATTATCATTCATTAAATTCTTAATGTCACTCTGCAGAGCTACAATTAATATGTCTTCATTTATTTATATATAAAAGCAACGGTTTTTGTGTGATGGCCTTACAATGCCACCTTAAATTCACTATCATAACATGGGTGGCATATCTCTGATTTGAAAAATACAGACATTTCACATGAAATAACTCTTTTAAAAAAATTATCTATTGAAAAAAGTGCCACTTTCCCATCTGAGATTGTCCTTCTATTTCAATATGTAAAGATCAATTTCAATAAGCATTAACCATGGTGAATGCTAGGGATGCTTGAGGAATTCAATAAACTGATCTGCAACTCCTAAGTTATGTGAAGTTTGGAATTTAAGAGTAATACTTGGTTGGAAACAAATATTACTAATACACATGATGGCTTCAGTGTGCAGATCATTGGTACAGTTGGACTGATATCCCAAGATGTAGGAAGAATTCAATGTTTCCATGTAAGTCACAGGTGGCTAACTCCTATCCTGGCAGACTGATCTGGTCCTGCAAGACCCCACTAATTTTGACAGCAAAAGCCTCTCAGGGAAGAATCTTCCAGATCTTGCCAGGCTCCACCAACCCAAGCTGGAGGTTGGTTCATTTTGGAAAGGAAGGAATATAAAGGACTTTTGATTCTTGCAAAACATTGCTTGAGCAACAAGTTATATTTGAGCTCTTGCATATTCTACATTTTTGATTTTGCTGATGGTCTTTGTTCTCCAGTCTTGCCTTCTGGTTTGCTCTCAGATCCTGCTTGCTCTTTGCTCCCAGTTCTCCATTCCTGACTCTCTCTAGGCTGCTTCCCATGGCCCAGACCTGACAACAGATTATCTATGTTGTACAGTGCCCATAAACTGATTTGGGATAACCATAAGGGTGGTGGAACTAAGTTTTGGAAACATAGAAACTGCATATCTATTGGCAGAATTGTCCAACACTAGTTGTCCTGGTGATTTTGTGGGGAGAGGGGGATGTAAGACCCTGAGAAGGTTTTTTGCAACCTTGGACACAAGATGATACATGGTCATGGAGTACAACTACATCTTATTTCATTTTCATTTCATTTTATTAAATTTATATACCGCCCATAGCTGAAGCTCCCTGGGCGGTTCACAACAATCAGCATAAAATACAATAAAATACATATTTAAAACAGTTTTTTTAAAAGCTTAAAATTTAAATTTAAAACATAAACATTTTTACACACACTAAAATGCCTGGGAAAAGAGGAAAGTTTTAACCTGGCGCCGAAAAGATAGTAATGTCGGCGCCAGGCGTTCCTCAACAGGAAGACTATTCCATAATTCAGGGGCCGCCACTGAGAAGGCCCTCTTTCTTGTTGCCACCCTCCGAGCCTCCCTCTGAGTAGGCACCCGGAGGAGGGCCTTCGATGCTGAGCGTAGCGTACGGGTAGGTTCATATCGGGAGAGGCGTTCCATCAGGTATCGTGGTCCCGCGCTGTATAAGGCTTTGTAGGTTAAAACCAGCACCTTGAACCGGGCCCGGAAACATATAGGCAGCCAATGCAAGCGGGCCAGAATCGGTGTTGTGTGTTCGGACCGCCTGGTCCCCATTATCAATCTGGCCGCTGCATTTTGCATGAGCTGCAGTTTCCGAACCGTCTTCAAAGGCAGCCCCACGTAGAGTGCATTGCAGTAATCTAGTTTAGAGGTTACCACAGCATGGACAACTGAAGCGAGGTCATCCCTATCCAGATAGGGGCGAAGTTGGGCCACCAAACGAAGTTGGTAAAAGGCACTCCATGCCACCGAGGCTACTTGATCCTCAAGTGACAGTGAAGGTTCTAAAAGAACTCCCAAACTACAAACCTGCTCCTTCAGGGGGAGTGTAACCCCGTCCAGAACAGGTTGAACATCCACCATCCGGTCGGGAGAACCTCCCACTAACAGCGTCTCGGTCTTGTCTGGATTAAGCCTCAGTTTATTAGCTCTCATCCAGTCCATTGTTGCAGCCAGGCAACGGTTCAGTACATTGACAGCCTCACCTGAAAAAGATGAAAAGGAGAAGTAGAGCTGCGTGTCATCAGCATACTGATGGTAATGCACTCCAAAACTCCGGATGACCGCACCCAGGGGCTTCATATAGATCTTATATGAAGGAGACTTTATTTCCTATGGGCCTAAATAACAACTCTGTGGTGGCACTGCAGTCTTCCCTTGCTTGTCTATTGAACATGAATTATCTTCTTTTCTTTGCATTGTTGCTGCATTTAGCTTTTGTCATTGTGAATCTATTTGGTGTTTTCTGTTGGAAAATCCCCCAAAGCATTCAGGAACACATCAAGTTCCATCAGTCATCCAAATGGGCCCATCACTCTTATGAGGGGGAATTGTTGCTGCCAGTCCAAACGTCACCAGATATTGGTCCAACCATGACAAGGGAGTGCATTCCACATCACCACCACCACCACCTTTGGTCCATCCCTCATACCACAAAGTCTTGTTCCTGCTTTCCAAATGCAAAAGGCTCACATTTCATCTCTCACTGGCTACATTCTACTGCCCAAACTATTTGTCTTGAGTCCCAACCCAAGAAGGTGGAGTGTGCCACAAATTCCTGTATTTAGTATCTACAAGCCATCAAGATCATTAATGTTGATCAAAGCACACGTCTTCAAGCTTGCAGTGCCAATCACAGAAGCATCTGTTGCTATTAGTTCAACAAAATGATAAAGATGGTTCTCTCTTTACTTGTTGCTACACAATGTTATTTGTTACACAGGATTCTCATCACAGGAGTTAGTGCAACCAATACTGACTCACTGTTTCTCACAATAGGCAACATGCTTCAAGCTGCATGGAATCTAAATAAAGTATGTTGGAATGTGAAGGGAAATTGAAATTCCACAGGAGGATATATTATACAGCCACAGGAGTGGCTGTATACAATAGCCAGTGTGGATTTTTCACATTCTGCAATGTTAAATTGAAAATACCCCCCATGCCATTCTGATGCTTCCCATAAGCAAATTTCAAAACAAAACCTTACAAATCCTATAGTCCTGAATTCAGAAGCACTTGCTAAACAATCCTCTCAATTTTCATGGTGATACACAAACCAGTCAGAGAGAATAGAGAGTTCAAAGTCTAAAAAGAAAGAGAAAAAACCCAGACTCCTTTTGGACTTTTTTCTGTCAGAGTTCTCATAATCTGTTGAAATTCATTAAAAATCAGCCATGTTCACAGAGTACCTGTAATCCTAATACTGACATTGCCCCATATTCTGACCTTCATCTTCTGCAGTTTAAAAGTTTAAAAAATGCCTTGCTGAGTTTTAATTAATTTAAGAAATTTTGGCTTGACCCTAATTATAACATCGGGCATGCTCAGTAAGAACTATCTGTCAATGTTCTAAAAGCCAGACTCAGCTGCTTGGCTTGGCTATTCAGGGGGTCACACCCACACCAAACTTTGATTTCACTTGAGACAGTCATGGCTTCCCTCAAAGAATCCTGGGAAGTGTAGTTCATGAAGGGTGCTGAGAGGAGACTCCTATTCCACTGGCAGAGCTTCAATGGCCAGACTGGTTTAACAGTTAGTTACTCTGATTAAAGATCAGTGAGGGGAACAGGGTGTCCCCTAGGAACACTGAGCACCCTTCACTAACTATACTTCCCAGGATTATTTGAGAGAAGTCATGACTGTCCAAAGTGAAATAAAGACCTGGTGTGGATGTGGGCAGGGATAGCTTTGGTTTAAATTTGTGTGAGAGGCTACATGTCCCTGTTGTATAATAAAAGGTGGGGGAAACACTGAAAAGCAATGCTACTGTTCACAATGTTTTCCTTTTGGAAAGGAAAGGGGCTTCCCCTCTGCCCAGTGCCCACCCATCCAATCTCCTCCCCCTCCTCCTCCCCTCCCTGCTCCTCCCCCAGGTCAGTGTTAGACTATGACTTGGGAGACCAGGGTTCAAATTCACACGCAGCCATGAAGCTCACTGGGTGACCTTGGGCCAGTCACTGCCTCTCAGCCTCAGAGGAAGGCAATGGTAAAACCACCTCTGAATACCATTTATCATGAAAACCCTATTCAAAGGGTCGCCATAAGTCCGGTCGATGTGAAGGCAGTCCATTTCCATTTCCAAACATGACTGTACAAAAATAACTCCCATTGAATTCAAAAACTATGCAAAGGATCAAACCCACCCTCCTATCCCCTCCTTCTTGCCCCTTCCCTCCCCCTTCCTTTGCCCCTCCCCATCTCCCTCCAATCACCTCCTTCCCCTTCCCCCTCCTCCTCCTCCCCTTCCTCCTCCCCATGGTCAGTTTTACCTATCTTAAGCATGATTGCACGGAAGTAAATACCATTGAACACTATAAGCATGCAAATGATCAAACCTGCCCTCCCCTCCCACTTCCTTTGCCCCCTCCAATACACTCCTTCCCCCTCCCCCCCTCCCCCCATGATCCGTTTTTCCTATCCTAAGCGTGATTGCATAGGAGTAAATCCCATTGAACTGAATAAGCATGCAAATGATCAGACCTGTTTTTCCCCTCCTTCCCCTCTCCTCTCCCTTCCTCCTCCCCTCCCCTTTTCCTTCTTCCTCCTCCCCTGCCCATTCCAGCCCTCCCGCCCTCTCCCCCGGTCAATTTTACCTATCCTAAGCATGATTGCATGGGAGTAAATCACAGTGAATTCAATAAACATGCAAATAATCAAACCCCTCCCCCTCCTGCCTGCTCCCATCCCAGTCTTCCCCTCTGCCTTTCCTCCTTTCCCTCCTCCTCCTCCTCCCCTCCCCATCCCCTGTGGTCAGCTCAGAGGCACATGTTCTATTATTTGGGCTGATTGCAGGTGTTGCTACCACTCCCCATATTCTCAGAGGCACTTGTTACCAAATTCTTCCAAGCTACACAGCAAGTGGGTTGAACTCTAAAAGACCAATCCAAATGGTTTTTGCATTTTGACCAATTTGTAGGGCAGTACAATATCTTAGAGAGGAGGTCAGGTCTCCTGCTCCTCTGGTGCATTTACTATAGCTGCCCCATTTCCCTGCTTTTTAAAGTTTGATAGAAATATCTGTGGGCTATAGGTACATTATTAAACTGCAAGGTTAGTGAATTAACATTATCATTCCTGTGAGCATTTCAGGGATAAGGCGAAATAGTGTCCCCAGCTTTTTAAGGAGAGAGACCTCGGGGTTGTAGTGGACAGCACGATGAAAATGTCGACCCAGTGTGCGGCAGCTGTGAAAAAGGCAAATGCCATGCTAGTGATAATTAGGAAAGGTATTGAAAATAAAACAGCCGATATCATAATGCCGTTGTATAAATCTATGGTGCGGCCGCATTTGGAATACTGTGTACAGTTCTGGTCGCCTCATCTCAAAAAGGATATTATAGAGTTGGAAAAGGTTCAGAAGAGGGCAAACAGAATGATCAAGGGGATGGAACGACTCCCTTACGAGGAAAGGTTGCAGCATTTGGGGCTTTTTAGTTTAGAGAAAAGGCGGGTCAGAGGAGACATGATAGAAGTGTATAAAATTATGCATGGCATTGAGAAAGTGGATAGAGAAAAGTTCTTCTCCCTCTCTCATAATACTAGAACTCGTGGACATTCAAAGAAGCTGAATGTTGGAAGATTCAGGACAGACAAAAGGAAGTACTTCTTTACTCAGCTCATAGTTAAACTATGGAATTTGCTCCCACAAGATGCAGTAATGGCCACCAGCTTGGACGGCTTTAAAAGAAGATTAGACAAATTCATGGAGGACAGGGCTATCAATGGCTACTAGCCATGATGGCTGTGCTGTGCCACCCTAGTCAGAGGCAGCATGCTTCTGAAAACCAGTTGCCGGAAGCCTCAGGAGGGGAGAGTGTTCTTGCACTTGGGTCCTGCTTGCAAGCTTCCCCCAGGCACCTGGTTGGCCACTGTGAGAACAGGATGCTGGACTAGATGGGCCACTGGCCTGATCCAGCAGGCTCTTCTTATGTTCTTATGTTCTTAAATATCAGATTCAAACATATACATATGAACGAAATAACACATATATTAGGGATGAGGTTCACTGCCTAGTTTCAATCTGTTTGTATTCTGATAGTCTGTTGTTCCCAATCCACCATTTTTTTGTTCCCGCTTGCTTTGACACTTGCCGATTCGATCCACTGTTGTTGGATTTTTTGGTTGCAAAAAAACCCTGTGTAATTTTTAACGTAAATGCCTATGTAAATGATCAGGGTGTTCTACGTGGTTTATTTTTTTCCCTTTTATCACGCCTGCACACTGTTACAAATGCATCAACTTAGATGAAATTACGAAAATAATTACATAAAATTGGGAATATTTTTTTAAAAAATCTGTGCTGATTACAGCTGCAGCCCACCACAAGAAATCAGTGCTGATCCGAAAAGATAGGGGACTGTTGAATTCAGTCGGAATCCAGTACTAAGTCAGATGTAGTGGATGTTCTCCCCCATTCCTAACATATGTAGACATTAGTAAACTAAAGATTGACTGTCCCTACATTTGGTGTGGCGGGGGGGGGGAGGTTGTGCAAGTGACAGTTGCCAACAAAATGATCCTGAATCTGAAAGACATCTTAAATGCAAGATCAAATCAAAGTGCACATTTACATTATATTCAAGTCAATCGGCCTAATGGCCCAATTCTTTACTCCAGTAAATAAAAGCCTGATCTCCCCACCCTCTTTGCATTAGTTGCTGCCACACAAGAAGCTTTAATGGAAACAGCTAAACCAGCTCCCTATTGCAAGGCAAAGCCTATTATAAGGCAATGCTGTTCTGCAAGAGCTCCTATAGAGTTGTCAACAGTGAGCATTAGCAATCTCTTACTGATTTTCTGATGCAAAGTTGCATTAGCATCAGTAGGAGGGTCACTGACAATACCATCTCCCTCTGCAAACCTTTCCCCTTTGCTTCAAAAAGCCTTTCACAACACAGCTGTACACAAAAGCACTTTCCCAGAGAGCTGGGTAGGCTACTGCTGAAAATGGCTTATGATTTGGAAGGAGACAATGGCTACATTTGGATGTCAAGCCAGCCCATGCATTGCTTTTATATCTGAACTTGGCTGTTTATTATATTAAGATTATTTATACTTCACTTTTCATTTTAGTGTTCCCAGGGTAGGCTACAGAATAATTACAATAACATAAAACTCATTAATAATCAATAAAACCAATTTAAACAATAAGATCAGCTGAAACCACAGAGCAGGTTGACCTGTCATCAACTGACTACAACACTTTGTTGTTATGTGCCTTCAAGTCGATCACGACTTATGGCAACCCTATGAATCAGTGATCTCCAAGAGCATCTGTCATGAACCACCCTGTTCAGATCTTGTAAGTTCAGGTCTGTGGCTTCCTTTATGGAATCGATCCATCTCTTGTTTAGCCTTCCTCTTTTACTACTCCCTTCTGTTTTTCCCAGCATTATTTTCTTTTCTAGTGAATCATGTCTTCTCATGATGTGTCCAAAGTATGATAATATCAGTTTCATCATTTTAGCTTCTAGTGACAGTTCTGGTTTAATTTGTTCTAACACCCAAATATTTGTCTTTTTTGCAGTCCATGGTATGCGCATGCACAAAGCTCTCCTCCAACACCACATTTCAAACGAGTTGGTCTTTCTCTTATCCACTTTTTTCACTGTCCAACTTTCACATCCATACATAGAAATAGGGAATACCATGGACTGAATGATCCTGACTTTGGTGTTCAGTGTTACATCTTTGCATTTGAGAACCTTTTCTAGTTCTCTCACAGCTGCCCTCCTCAGTCCCCTTCTTCTGATTTCTTGACTGTCTCCCTTTTGGTTGATGACTGTGCCGAGGTATTGATAATCCTTGACAAGTTCAATGTTCTCATTGTCAACTTTAAAGTTACATAAATCTTCTGTTGTCATGACTTTAGTCTTTTTAACATTCAGCTATAGTCCTGCTTTTGTGCTTTCCTCTTTAACTTTCATCAGAATTCGTTTCAAATCATTACTGGTTTCTGCTAATAGTATGGTATCATCTGCATATCTTAAATTATTGATATTTCTCCCTCCACTTTTCACACCTTCATCTTGGTCCAATCCCGCTTTCCATATGATAGGTTCTGCGTACAGATTAAACAAATAGGGTGATAAAATACACCCCTGTCTCACACCCTTTCCGATGGGGAACCAATCGGTTTCTCCATATTCTGTCCTTACAGTAGCCTCTTGTCCAGAGTATAGGTTGCGCATCAGGACAATCAGATGCCATGGCACCCCCATTTCTTTTAAAGCATTCCATAGTTTTTCATGATCTACACAGTCAAAGGCTTTGCTGTAATCTATAAAGCACAGGGTGATTTTCTTCTGAAATTCCTTGGTCCGTTCCATTATTCAAAATATGTTTGCGATATGATCTCTGGTGCCTCTTCCCTTTGTAAATCCAGCTTGGACATCTGGCATTTCTCGCTCCATATATGGTAAGAGTCTTTGTTGTAGAATCTTGAGCATTACTTTACTTGCATGCGATATTAAGGCAATAGTTTGATAATTACTGCATTCCCTGGGATCCCCTTTCTTTGGAATTGGGATATATATTGAACACTTCCAGTCTGTGGGCCATTGTTTAGTTTTCTATATTTGTTGACAAATTGTTATCAAAATTTGGACAGATTCAGTCTCAGTGGCTTGTAGCAACTCTATTGGTATGCCATCTGTTCCTCGTGATTTGTTTCTTCCAAGTATTTTAAGAGCAGCTTTTACCTCACATTCTAAAATTTCTGGTTCTTCATCATATGGTTCCTCCATGAATGAATCTGTCATCCTTGCATCTTTTTTATAGAGTTCTTCAGTGTATTGCTTCCATCTTCCTTTTATTTCATCTCGGTCAGTCAGTGTGTTCCCCTGTTGATTATTCAACATCCCTACTTGTGGTTTAAATTTCCCTTTAATTTCTCTAATCTTTTGGAATAGGGCTCTTGTTCTTCCCTTTTTGTTGTCCTCTTCTATTTCTATACAGTAACTATTGCAATAGTTTTCTTTGTCTCTATGTGCTAGTCACCGTATTGTTGCATTTAGGGTTCTAACCGTGTTTCTATCTCCTTTTGCTTTCGCTTTCCTTCTCTCTAACCATTTTAAGAGTTTCTTCAGTCATCCATTGAGGTCTTTCTCTCTTTTTAATGAGAGGGATTGTCTGTTTGCATTCTTCCCTGATCATGTCTCTCACTTCAGTCCATAGTTCTTCTGGTTCTCTGTCAACTAAGTTTAAAGCCTCCAATCTGTTCCTTATTTGATCTTTATATTCTTCTGGGATGCTATTTAAGTTGTATTTTGGCCTTATGATTGCTTTGTTGGTCTTCTTTAGCTTTACTTTGATTTTCGATACGATCAGTTCATGATCTGTACCGCAGTCTGCTCCTGGTCTTGTTTTTGCAGAAAGTATGGAACTTCTCCATCTTCTGTTTCCAATTATATAATCAATTTGATTCCTGTATTGACCGTCTGGTGATGTCCACGTGTACAGTTGTCTTTTCAGTTGCTCAAAAAATGTGTTTGCAAGAAACAAATTATTGGCTTCACAGAATTCAATAAGTCTTTCTCTTGCTTCATTTCTGTCTCCTAAGCCCCATTTCCCCACAATTCCTAGTTCTTCTCTGTTCCCTACTTTTGCATTCCATTCCCCTATGATTATCATCATATCTTGTTTTGGTGTGTGATCAATTTTCTCCTGTACTTCTGCATAAAATCTCTCCAACACTACAACACTCAGGCCCTAAGAATGCCTTGTCAAACAGCAACATCTTTATTGTTTTTTTGGCGCCAAAATGATAAGTAGTGGTGTCAAGCACACTTCTAAAAGGAGGACATTCCACAGGAAGTGCATCACTACAGAGAAAACATGTCATCACATAGTGCAGCTCACCCAGCAGTGGTACATGAAAAGGATCCTCCTCTGAAGATCTTTAAGCATAGGCAGGAAGACAAAGGAGAGGTGTGCCTTTAGGTAGCAAACCATGATTTGCATTGATTTCACAAATCAGGTCACCAAACCTTGGTTTGAGAATGGTGTTGTAAACCACAGTTTGTGCCATGGTTTGCCATTACATATAAATTCACATATCATTGGTAAACAGGGCGGTTGCTCTACCTCAAAAAGATACTGACCCATATAAACAGGAATGAACTTATGACCCTAGGTGCTATACACATGAAAAACAAAAGCAAACAAGTAGATGTAAACCCTACTTTGCCTGTTGTATGTTTGGAAACTCAAACCATGGCACGGATTCTTAACTCTGGGTAGCCCCAGCCATGTTAAGAACACAACAACATAGCAAGAGTCCTACTGGTTCAGATCAAAAGTCTATCTAGCTCAGTATTCCATTCTCACACAGTGGCTAACCAGATGTCTATAGGATATGAGTACAATAGCAGTCTCCCATATGCGATTCCCAGCCACTACTATTCAGACACATATTTTGTTTGACGTTATATGATATCTGAAATGTGTTATCATGTCTCCTTGGACTGGCAGTCAGTCACTTCTGCTTTGTAGTTACTATGTAGCAAACATATATGGTCAGACTGTCAATGTGATAATGGAGGAAGGATTTGTAGAGTGTACCCTGAAAGTGGCATGCTATAGCATTTATTAGTAGCAAATTGTTTCTAGAAGTGGGGGATGGGAGCAAGATTTCCTAATTTGAACCTGCCAGCAAACAATTTCAAAAATATACTATTGTAAAGCGAATGTATGGTTTACTGTTTTTAATGTACTTCACTTTGATTTTAGAGAGAAAGGGAAGAAACAGGGATATAAAATATTTAAAATAAATACATGGTTTAAGTTCCAAATAAGTAATACGCTTCAAGTTCCAAATGCAATTCTAAAAGATAGTGCATTAAAGATGGTTTGGAAGCAAATGCCCCCTGTAGTAAATCTAGAGGCTATCTTGGAGGTGCATTGTGGTTCCTGAATAAGTGTTCAAAACCCTACAGCAGCGCAGACTTCGTTATGTGCCTTCAAGTCGATTACGACTTATGCCGACCCTATGAATCAGTGACCTCCAAGAGCATCTGTCATAGTGCAGACTAGGACGCCTGAATATGAATTGCATGAAATATTAACAATGCATGGGGGTGTCTAATGGAGAGGTATAGTATGTTCCTTTCCCAAAAAGATATAAATAATTATTCTGACATTTCTCTAATGAAAATAAATTTATTTACTTCATACCCTTGGGATTTCATTACATGAATATTTTTACACTGAGGTAACATCATATGATCTAATTTATTCCCTGGCTATGTTATTCATATCCTTAATTACTGGTTAATAATTGTTTTAGGGGTTTTTGTAAAGTAAATAGCACAGCAACTGATAGATCAGGCAAAAATATATATTCTCAAGGTCTGTGCATGTACCTCCCGTACAATTTGTGGCTCCAATTTGTAAATACAGATCAGGCCAAATATGGTCTGGATGGATCTGGACCCAGTCTGACCTGATTCGGATCCCAATTCGGATTGCAATCCAGATATTACAAATCTCCAGAAATCCCCACTGATTTACATTGAAAATCCAAAACAGCCAAAACTTTCTTGACTTTTGACCTAGAGACATGACATCTGGAGACATGGTAGTATCCAGAAAACCATCAGGAAGGGAGCAGAGTAGGCTTCTTGGGGTAGGGTATTCCAAAGCTTGGGGCCCACAGCTGAAAAGGCTCTCTCTTGTGTGTCTGTCAGTCTAACATCTTTCATTCTAGGCACACAGAGGAGACCAGAGGCAGATGATCTTAAATACCATTCTAAATCTCACTGAAACATTGAAATATCTGTTCACAATTATTCATTCATCCAGTCGAAGAATGCAGAGCATTCTATGTATGAAGTAAATTTGTACAGCCATCCTTTCCTCGTTTGTGTGTGTGTAGTGCAGGCAAAACCAAGCTGACTTTTTCAATGAACTTTGGCTTACTGATATTTCAGTCCTCCAGCATCATTAGAGCATGATTCATCCCATCCAAAAATTATTGGAACTAGGATATGGAGAGTTTAGTCTGGTATATGAACCAGAAGTCTCTAAGTGCATAGCTTAATTTCCTTCCAGGATTTTTTGTCATCCTCAAGTTTTGTCAACAGAACATGTAATTGCTTAACTTTCAATGCAAATCTTCGTGACTCATAATGAATGCCTTCAGGATGCAGGGAAACATTATAGACCTCAAGTTGTCCTTAAGTTGGATTTCAGTCCGAAGTAAAGAACTCTCTCACACACGCACTTAAGAGCCTCTTCTACCTTTCCCACCTCTTCCTCTCCTTTCCAGTGCAAAAATCTTGGGTCTTGTATACTAGGGACATAAATATTAATTTCTGTTGGCCTGGGAAAGTTAAATTGTCCAACCTCCTAGGAATGGTATTAGGTCACTATATCACTGTGGCAGCATTCCAGATCCCAAGGAGTGAAAGAAGAAAGATAGGAAGAGGAGTGGGAAAGATAAAGAGACCGCTTGAACTGTTTCAGAAGATTTTCAGCAGGAAAGTAGTGAGGGATGAAGGATTAAATCCCTTTGTGCTGCACTGCAGATTTGGATTGCCTCTTCACCAAAACTGTGTTTTGTTTTTGTTTTCATTTTTTTATAAATAAAAAAAATGGCAGCTCCAACCAAAGGTGCTTTCTTGTTGAGCCAATTCATGGTACTTCATTCATCTCATGTGCTACCCATAGATATAGGACAGGATTTAATGAGCAATGTGCTGTCTTGTAAGTGCTCTCCATGCTGCTTTGACACACAGAGGACTGAGAGAAGATTTTCAGTTTATCTTAAATTTTACATGGATCAGAAAACAATAGGATTTTGGAAAGCTATCAGTGCTCCATTAACTATTCACTGTTGCCTTTCAGAAATTTTAATGAATAAAATTGATAAATCATTCACCTTTACAGACATGTATAAAACCAATACTCATATTTTTTTAAAGGTTCAAAGCATTTACAAATATGTGCATCTTAATAATGTCAACATTTTTATCAATATAATCAATGAGAGAGGTCTACAGTAAGAAACCTTTCCAAGACTCTAGAAAGCACCATAAAGCAGCTTAAGCTTTTCCCTGATCTTGTGAATTCACTTGTGCTTTTACACTATTTTTATATTTTGGCATCAAAGAAAGTCATCCCACACTCCAGCTGAGGCACATGAAGCAAGAGTGGGAGAATTGTCATGCAGAAATAGTGTCACACTTTAAATTCCAATGAAAACCCATATACATTTGGGACCCTAAGGGAGAACCGTTTGCATTATTTTTCTCTGATATAGATCTCCCCCCTCTGGCTTCAATTCTTTACCTATAACCATTTCTCAAGGAAAGCTTTGTTATAAGCATTAACCTTTCCCCATTTTTACACTCTGCTTTCAGAACAACCACTGTCAATATCAGAGTTTCAGATCAGAGATCCATGGCTGAAATTAAGAACACTAGACAACAGCTTTTGTCTATTTTCCCATACATCCTAAACAAACTGAGTGCTACAGACACACACACACACACACACACACACACACACACACACACACACACACACACACACACAGTTTATGAAACTTGATGTCATAGAAGTGGCTAATATTGGACTTAGAGCAGGAACTCTCAAGTTTAATTCACTGATCAGCCTTGAAACTGACTGGTCATTATCTCTCATCTAATCTACTTCAGGCAACCTAACCTACCATGGCAGAAGAAGAAACAGTTAACTGCCCCCCGCTGCAATTGTGAAAAAAGTCCATTTCTGCAATCATTTATTTTTAAAGCACAGACAAAATTATTAACAGTATGTTTAATGTCACATCTAGCTTGGCCTTCAGATATCCCCAAAGAGTAGGAAATGGTTCCTATGCAGACTATCTATATATTATACATTACATATTACATATTGTCTCCCTTCATTTCATTTTTAATTCGTATACCACCTTTCTACATCACTGCACTCAAGGCAGTTTAGAACCATAAACATGCCAAAAATATACAGAAATAATCATACTATCACCCTATAATGCTACAAAATACAAAATAATACCAAAAAATCCTTAAACAACAAATGTTACAAAAATACATAATGTTACATATACAACTGTTGCACCAATACAAATTACTAATAAATAAACCCATATCAGTTTCTTCTACTTCTAAGATACACATCCTCTCAGGCTCCTGGCTCTCACCCAGGAACCAAACACAGCTCACCACCAGAATCTCGCAACAAAGAAGAGACCTGGAAACTGCTTACATCACCATCAAAAAGTAGACACTAAGGTAGAGAGCAATTCATACAAAATATTAAAGTAATGTACAAAATATACAATAAAATTCATTAGTAGGTAAAAAAAACATTGCGGTTTAAGAACATACCTATACCCACAGATATTTCTATTAAACTGTAAAAAGCAGGGAAATTGGGCAGCTACAGCGAATGTACCAGGGGAGCAGGAGACCTGACCTCCTCTCTGAGATATTGTACTGCCCTACAAATTGGTCAAAATGCAAACACAATTTGGGTTAGTCTTTCAGAGTCCAATCCACTTGCTGTGTAGCTCGGAAGAATTTGGTAACATATGCCTCTGAGGGGGAGGGGGAAGGAAGTATTGGAGGGAGCAAAGGAAGGGGGAGGGAAGGGCAGGTTTGATCATTTGCATGCTTATAGAGTTCAATGGTATTTACTTCTGTGCAATCATGCTTAAGATAGGTAAAACTGATCATGGGGAGGAGGAAGGGGAGGGGGAAGGGGAAGGAGGGGATTGGAAGAGGATGGTGATGGAGAGGGAGGAGCAAAGGAAGGGGGAGGGAAGGGACAAGAGGGAGGGGATAGGACGGAGGAGAAGGGAGGGTGGGTTTGATCATTTGCATACTTTTTGAGTTCAATGGGATTTATTTCTGTGCAATCAAGTTTGAACATGGAAATGGACTACCTTCAAGTCGACTGGACTTATGGCGACCCTTTGAATAGGGTTTTCATGGTAAACAGTATTCAGAGGTGGTTTTACCATTGCCTTCCCCTGAGGCTGAGAGGAAGTGACTGGCCCAAGAAACAACCGGAAAAGGTGAATTGGTTTGAACATCTGCAGAACATAGTACGTCCAGTTCGATCAGTTTAGAATTAGCTGGTGGTACTTCCATTTAATTATTTATTTATTTATTATTTGATTTATATCCCGCCCTTCCTCCCAGCAGGAGCCCAGGGTGGCAAACAGAAATGCTAAAAACACTTTAAAACATCATAAAAACAGACAAAATATATTAAAACAAAACATTAAAATATTTTTTAAAAAAAGGTTTAGAAACATATTTAAAAAAGGGTTAAAACATATCATTAGAAAGCACATATTAACAAGCAATTTTAACACAGATGTAGACTGGGATAGGTCTCAACTTAAAAGGCTTGTTGAAAGAGGAAAGTGTTCAAAAGGTGCTGAAAAGATAACAGAGATGGTGCCTGCCTAATATTTAAGGGTAGGGAATTCCACAGAGTAGATGCTGCCACACTAAAGGTCCATTTCCTATATTGTGCAGAATGAACCTCCTGATAAGAGGGTATCTGCAGGAGGCCCTCACCTGCAGAACACAGTGATCGACTGGGTATATAAGGGATAAGATGGTCTTCCAGATATCCTGGTCCTGAGCTGTATAGGGCTTTGTATACCAAAACTAGAACCTTGAACTTCGCCAGGTAGCAAATGAGCAGCCAGTGCAATTCTTTCAGCAGTGGGGTGATATTTTGGTGATACCCTGACCCAGTGAGCAGTTTCGCCACTGCATTTTGCACCAGCTGCAGCTTCCGGACCAACCTCAAGGGCAGCCCCACATACAGCGCATTACAGTAATCCAGCCTGGAGGTTACCAGTGCGTGGACAACAGTGGTCAGGCTATCCCTGTCCAGAAATGGCCACAGCTGTCTCACCAGCCAAAGCTGGTAAAAGGCACTCCTAGCCACAGAGGTCACCTGCGCCTTTAGCGACAAAGATGGATCTGCTCTTTCAGAGGGAGTACGACCCCATCCAAAGCAGGCAACTGACCAATTACCGAACTCGGGAACCACCAACCCACAGTGCCTCCGTCTTGCTAGGATTCAGACTCAGTTTATTGGCCTCATCCAGCCCACCACCGAGTCCAGGCAGCGGTCCAGGGCTTGCACAGCCTCTCCTGATTCTGATGTTACAGAGAAATAGAGCTGAGTATCATCAGCATATGCTGACACCTCACCCCAAAGCTCCTGATGACTGCTCCCAAGGGTTTCATATAGATGTTAAACAGCATGGGGGACAAGATGGTACCCTGCGGCACCCCACAGCACAACTGCCAGGGGGCCGAAAGACAGTCACCCAATGCTATTCTCTGAGAGCGACCTTGGAGATAGGATCAGGACCACTGTAAAACAGTGCCTCCAATACCCATCTCACCAAGTCGGCCCAGAAGGATACCGTGGTCAATGGTATCAAAAGCCGCCAAGAGATCAAGTGAGAATAACAGGGTCACACTGCCCTTATCCTTCTCTCAAAAAATGTCATCCATCAAGGAGACCAAGGCCAATTCAGTCCATAACCAGGCCTGAATCCAGATTTGAACAAGATAATCTGTTTCATCCAAGAGTACTTGCAATTGCTATGCCACAACCCTCTCAATCACCTTCCCTAAAAAGGGGGTATTTGCAACCGGTCGGTAGCTGTAACCAACCAATGGGTCCAGGGTGGGCTTTTTCAGGAGTGGTCGGATCATCGTGTCTTTCAAGGCAGCTGGAACCACTCCCTCCCACAATGATGCATTGACCACAGCCTAAATCCATTCCGTCAGACCCCTTCGGCAAGATTTAATAAACCAAGAAGGGCAAGGGTCGAGAGGACACGTTGCAGGCCGCATCATTGCAAGCACCTTGTCTATGTCATCAGGCTGCATCAACTGGAGCCATTCCCAAGAAGTTGCAGCAGACGTTGCACTGGACACCTCACTGGGGACTACAGTAGATGTGGATGGGGCATCAAGACTGCTACGGAGGTGAGCAACTTTACCCTCAAAGTGCCTTGCAAACAATTCACAGTGGGCCTCCGAAGGGTCTAAAACTCCATTTCTTGGGGCTGTTGTCAACAGACCCCTGACAATACAGAAAAGCTCCACTGGACGGCTACTTGAGGATGTGATGGAGGCAGAGAAGTGGGCCTTCTTCGCCGACCTCACCGCCACACATTGAGCACGGTTATCATGTTTTGCTCCTGCCCGATCAGCCTCACAGCACGTCTTTCGCCACTTGCAATCTAGCTGTCGTCCAGCTCTTTCATTGCCCTTAGCTCACTAGTGTACCAACGTTCAAGCCAGGCTCCACAATGCTGGAGAGGGCACTCGGAGGTAACCGTGTCAAGTGTCTGACTCGCCTCGCTGTTCCACAGCATGACAACGGCTTCAAAATAGTGTCACCTGCTCTATCTACTGGGAACTCCCCCAGGGAATTCAAGAATCCTGTGGATTCTATTGGGCTTCAGGGGTGGACCATCTTAATCTGTCCACCACCCCTGCAAGGAAATATCGGAACCATAAGTCTAAACTTCAGAGGAAGTGGTATGACCATGACAATGGGTTGACATCCACCCCCCAGCTCCAGACCACCCCTTCCTCCATCTGGAGCAAAAACCAAGTCAAGGGTGTGCCCTGCCCTATGTGTTGGGCCAGTAACAACTTGAGACAGCGCCATGGTCGTCATGGAGGCCATGAAGTCCTGAGCTGGAACACTAGAGGCAGCCTCAGCATGGACATTGATATCACTCAGCACTATCATTCTGGGCTCCTCCAACACCACAGCCGAGATGGCCTCTGCCAGCTCAGTCAGAGAAGCTGCCGGGGAGTAGGGTGGATGGTACACCAGCAGCAACCCTAGTTTACTGTCTCCTCGGCCCAACACCAGGTGCTGGCCCTCACAGCCAGCTCCAAGACAGAGTGGTTTCCTAGTGACAGAGATGGAAGTTCTGCAGACCACAGCAACTCCTTCCCCCATCCCTGTAGCCTCTGCTGATGTTGCACCAAGTATCCAGGTGGGCAAAGTTGGGTCAGATAAACTCCTCTCAGCTCACCCACCCAGGTCTCGGTAATGCACACCAAATCAGCACCTTCATTCACAATGAAATCATGGATGAGAGTGGTCTTATTGTGTTCCGATCTGGTATTAAACAACAACACACATAGGACAGTGGGCACAGCAGATGAGCAACAAGAAACCCATCCATGAGAGGAGTGGCAGCAAGGAACAAGGAGCAGATAGCCTTGCCCTCATATTGTTTGGTAATTCACCACCTCCCCATGGCTATATTTCCCTCTACCAGTAATCACTAAAATTGGGGTGGCATCACCCATGTTCCTCCGTACTAAGACTCCTCCTAAACACCTGAAATGGACCCAACACAAGCCCACCAACAAAGCCTGCCGGAGCCAATTATCCCAGTAGGACTCTGTGAGAATTGGGAACAGTCATACCCATTCAAACTTTTTCACACAGGGCCAATCTACTCTCTCTTCTGTCTCACACCCAGGGAGGACCAGCCTTCTGCCAGTTACAGACTCTCTCTGAAGGCATATGGCAACTTTCTCCTATCATTAAGTTCATTGCACAGGCTCCCACCCTGTGGAGGAACCACACATGCACCATACACCCTCCCCATCACCAGTCTCCTCTAGATTGGTTTAAAAGAAAACAAATTAAAAAGAAAAAGAAAAGATAATAGAAGGGGAGTAGCGCCCTCGCCCTCAGGACTCCCTAAGGGGCTCCTGAGGAACCCCCTCGGTGGTGGCCCCACCGGCAGCAGACCTGCCGCCTAAGTGCAGTTGGGCTTTTTTGCATCCTGCCCCTGCCCCACCCAGCTGATGCAAGAGGCTGCAAGATTAACTGCAGCCTCTCTCTGGAGCCAGGGTCAGGCAGGGGTCCCAGTCCTTGCAGCACTTACTAGGGACTTCAGCTGCCTTAAGAACATAAGAAGAGCCTGCTGGATCAGGCCAGTGGCCCATCTAGTCCAGCATCCTGTTCTCACAGTGGCCAACCAGGTGCCTGGGAGAAGCCCGCAAGCAGGACCTGAGTGCAAGAACACTCTCCCCTCCTGAGGCTTCCTGCAACTGGTTTCCAGAAGCATGCTGCCTCTGACTAGGGTGGCACAGCACAGCCATCATGGCTAGTAGCCATTGATAGCCCTGTCCTCCATGAATTTGTCTCATCTTCTTTTAAAGCCATCCAAGCTGGTGGCCATTACTGCATCTTGTGGGAGCAAATCCCATAGTTTAACTATGCGCTGAGTAAAGAAGTACTTCCTTTTGTCTGTCCTAAATCTTCCAACATTCAGCTTCTTTGAATGTCTACGAGTTCTAGTATTATGAGAGAGGGACAAGAACTTTTCTTTATCCACTTTCTCAATGCCATGCATAATTTTATACACTTCTATCATGTCTCCTCTGACCCGCCTTTTCTCTAAACTAAAAAGCCCCAAATGCTGCAACCTTTCCTCGTAAGGGAGTCGCTCCATCCCCTTGATCATTCTGGTTGCCCTCTTCTGAACCTTTTCCAACTCTGTAATATCCTTTTTGAGATGAGGCAACCAGAACTGTACACAGTATTCCAAATGCGGCCGCACCATAGATTTATACAACGGCATTATGATATCGGCTGTTTTAGTTTCAATACCTTTCCTAATTATCGCTAGCATGGCATTTGCCTTTTTCACAGCTGCCGCACACTGGGTCGACATTTTCATCATGCTGTCCACTACAACCCCGAGGTCTCTCTCCTGGTCGGTCACCGCCAGTTCAGACCCCATGAGCGTATATGTGAAATTCAGATTTTTTGCTCCAATATGCATAATTTTACACTTGTTTATATTGAATTGCATTTGCCATTTTCCCTCCCATTCTCTCAGTTTGGAGAGGTCTTTTTGGAGCTCTTCGCAATCCCTTTTTGTTTTAACAACCCTGAACAATTTAGTGTCGTCAGCAAACTTGGCCACTTCACTGCTCACTCCTAATTCTAGGTCATTAATGAACAAGTTGAAAAGTACAGGTCCCAATACCGATCCTTGAGGGACTCCACTTTCTACAGCCCTCCATTGGGAGAACAAAGGAGCGAGCAGCAAGCACCCAGATGCTCAGATACTCACTCCCAGGGCAGGTCTTCTTCAGTCCCCAGTGCTGCAGCTGTTCTCCTTGTACTAATTCTTGTAGTTCTTAATCAACCACAATTTTAAAGCAAACATTCCTAAGGAAGGGGAAAAAGGTATCTTTGAACTGAAGAAGTATGGCTGCTGGACTGACCTCAGAAGGTATACTGAAATTCTGAGGGGAGAGAGGCGTTTGAAGCAGCCTTCAACATAAGGCATATTCCATAAAGTGGTGGAAATTATGAGATTATTGACCTATTTTATTGCACATGCATAGGGTACAGTGAATTATGTTTCAAGCAAGGTGGTTTGTGTCCATATGTAACATATTGACCCAATTTCATTAGGGCTTTTCTTACCAATTATTTTATTTCACCTCTTCTCTTCTTAAAGTAACTAAAGAATGCATTACTACTATGGGCAGTAATCAAATGCAAATCTTTCTTATTGATTTAACAAACAGTCAGGACTGACCTCTGCTTAATTTAATTGAAGGGACCTTAGATACTTTTCCCCTATTTGTTCAGCACTCGAGCCAAACTACATTTATTTCTTGATCTTATGTCTGAAAAGAAAACATTAATAGGAAGGTAACTAAGGAAATCTGTTTTAAAGAATTCTGCTCAGCAGTTCCCCCCTCATTTTTTTATTATCATGTCTGAACAGTACATATTTTTATGGAACTATTAAGATGCTTTACAGAAGCTCTCTAGACCTCCATGGCCAATAAAAAAGGAAATGCTGCTACTGAGTGATTTTAATAACGTACTGGCACGGTGCCATAAAAATGGTTTAAAAAAGAGGATAAAAGGTACTTTCAGATAGAATGACAGAAAAAATATTCCTATTGACATGATGCAATGGGCACTTGTTTCTGATTTACACTGGGTGATGCTTAGTAGTAAAGGAAAATAGGTTATTCTGCTCATGATGAATTGACTTGGAGAGGGTCAGTGCAAGGGTGAGGCCAGGTTGGGCCCAGAGAGTGGGAGGCTGACACTCCCATTCTGCTAACCATGGCAGTGTTGGGTGCTGCAAGCTGATCCTGCCACAGATCACAAAGAGGGAGCTCCCAGGCACCCCCCCAATATAGATTGCATGGGCTTCAGTAAGCCTGCATGCATGCCCCACCTACCTCTCCCATCTGTATGAATGCTGAGCATGGGGTGCATGCATTCTTGCCATCACCCAAGATGGCGGCAGGGGCTTCCCTATTGCCTCCACTGCCATCTTAGTTGATGGCAGGCAGGCATGCTACGTGCTCACATCATTCACACAACACAAGAGGTAGGTGGGGCATGCAGGCAGGCTCATTAGCTCTGCACTGCCTGCATGGGGGGGTGTTGGGCTATGGCGCTGCAGGCCCAGGGCAGGCTGCTGCCCGAGGGCCCAGTCATACCTGGCACTGGCACTGGACTTGGAGAACAGCCTTTATGCAAATAGCTATATTTGCTAACCATCATATGGCACTAACATTGTCTGCTCAGAACACTGGTCTGACAGCCTCTTCCTTAGTCTCAGTGAATTAATGCAGTATGAATGATTGATTATATGTAAAGCAGAGCATACAGAGATTTGGGAGGAATTTGGCAAAATCAGCTTCCAAAGTGGACTCATCTGGACCAATGTTTAGATCAGATATGGGTCCACTCCAGAAACTTTGCTCCCCCCAGATGTCAAGGTTTTTCTTTTCTGCTAAAGAAGCAGTGTGCACTGGGCTCTTGCTGCTATATACATTGAAAACACCTGCATCTGCAATATTGACTGGGAGTGATGAAGTCAGATGATATGCCACCACTCTCAGGGGGTTTTATGGGAGGGGGAGTTACAGTTGTTCCCACCGCCTCATAGGAGCAGTCTTTAGTTCCCCCCTACAATCTCCATGACACTGACGGCATGACAGAACTTCCTACAATTACACAGCAAAGCTTAGAAGAAGCTAGCATAGGTTATATATGCTAACAGCAAAAGTTGCTATAACAGATGGAACTGGTTGCTGGAATCATTGTTAGGCTCCATAATCATTTAGGCTCCTAAGGCTCCCTGGTGTTTTTCCCTTGATTTTATTAATTTAAAAAATGCTTATCTACTACGCTTTTCTATAGAAAGGTACAAATTATAAGTATATTTTCGCCTAACAATGGAGAAATTATTCTCCTGTTTTTTTAACAATGGAGATATTATTCTCCTGTTTTTTAACTACTGAGTAGGTTAAAAAGGATCAACTTTTTTAAAAAAAAATCTTACCCTTTCTTCTGACTCAAAGCAATTTCTGCTTCCATCCTTTTTCTAAATCAAAAGCCTCTTTGCCACCCTTCACAACCTCTTTGCTGACATGCAAAAGTATGTGCTTGACATGGCTGAATTTCTTCATTCAGCGACTGATCTGGGATTGCCAAAGAACATGCCCTGTTCTCTGTCTTCCAATGCATTTGCAACAGCATGTTTATAACTTGATTGTTACAGGGAATATGACTTCTATGTGAGAAACAAGCATTCTAGATAACAAACATCCCTTGTTACCTAAGGAGGTGGTGGGCTCTCCAACACTGGAGGCCTTTAAGAGGTAGCTGGAGGTACCATCTGTCGGGTATGCTTTAATTTGGATTCCTTCATTGAACAGGGGGGGTTGGATTTGATGGCCGTATAGGCCCCTCCCTTATGCTGTAGAGCCTATTCCCTTCTCCCCACACCCCAATTTCTCATTATAATAGCAGAACACAATTCAGCTGACTCGCCCTTAAGAGAGGGCCATGACTGTTGTCTTATGCTATTGATAGGGTTTAATACAATCATAGGTTATCATCCATTCAATTTATATCCCACCATACCTTCCAAAGGAGCCTAGGGCACTATCACTTCTCTGTTATATTTTCCCAGGAAGTAAAGTACGGTTTATTTATTTATTTTGACTCTGTCAAATGGACAAGAGAAATGGGATTACTCCTATGGCCCATCATACCAATTCCATTGCTTCTGGGTGGGAGGGAGGACACAGAAGCCAAAGGCCTATCCTGCACATCCCTCCCCTTGATTAGCTGTATTATATAGCCACAAGAGTGACTGTATACTATAGCCAGTGTGGATTTTCCACATTCTGCAATGTTGAATTGAAAATACCCCCATGCAATTCTGATGCTTCCCATAACCTCATTTCAAAAGAAAACCTTACAAAATGTATCTTCCTGAACTCAGAAACACTTGCTTAACAACCCTCTCAATTTTTATGGCGATGCACAAAACAGAGAGAATAGAGAGTACAAAGTCTAAAGAGAGAGGAAAAAACCCAGACCCCTTTTGGACTTTTTTCTGAGAGTTCTCATAATCTGTTGAAATTCATTAAATATCAGGTATATTCACAGAGGACCTATAATCCTGTTACTGACCTTGCCCCATACTCTGACCTTCATCTTCTGCAGTTTAAAAGTAAAAGAAAAATGCCTGGCAGATTTTTAATTAATTTAAGAAATTTTTCATTGAACTGAATGATAATGTTGGGCATGCTCTGTAAGAACCAACTGTCAGAGTTCTAAAAGCCAGACTCACAGCTGTTTGGCTTGGGTAATCAGAGAGGCACACCCACACCAGACTTTGATTTCACGTGAGACAGTCATGCCTTCCCTCAGAGAATCCTGGGAAGTGTAGTTTGTGAAGGGTACTGAGAGGAGACTCCTATTCTCCTGAGGTCCAGGGGCCAGAGTGGTTTAATGGTCAACCACTTGGACTGAAGGTCTGTGAGAGGAACAGGGCATCTCCTAGCAACTCTCAGCACCCTACACTAAATACACTTCCCAGGATTCTTTGGGAGAAGCCATGACTGTCTAAAGTGAAATAAAGGTCTGGTGTAGATGTGGCTAGGGACAGTTTTGGTTTAAATTTGGGTGGGAGGCTATGTGTGCCTGCTGTAGAATAAAAAGGTGGGGAAAACCCTGAAAAGCAATGCAATTGTTCACAATGTTTTCCTTTTGGAAAGGAAAGGGGCTTCCCCTCTGCCCAGTGCCCACCCATCCAATCTCCTCCCCCTCCTCCTACCCTCCCTGCCCCTCCCCTGGGTCAGTGTTGGACTATGAACTGGGAGACCGGGATTCGAATCCCCACACACCCATGTAGCTGACTGGGTGACCTTGGGCCAGTCACTGCCTCTCAGCCTCAGAGGAAGGCAATGGTAAAACCACCTCTGAATACAGTTTACCATGAAAACCCTATTCATAGCATCACCATAGGTTGGGATCAACTTGAAGGCAGTCTATTTCCATTTTCAATCATGATCGCACAGAAATAAATCCCACCAAACTCAAAAAGTATGCAACTGATCAAACCCACCCTCCCTTCTCCTCCCTCCTATCCCCTTCCTCTTGCACCTTCCCTCCCCCTCCAATCCCCTCCCCCTCCCCATGGTCAGTTTCACCTATCTTAAGCATGATTGCGCAGGAGTAAATACCATTGAACTCAATAAGCATGAAAATGATCAAGTCTGTCCTTCCCTGTCCCTTCCTTTGCCCCTCCCCCTCTAATCCCCTCCTTCCCCTCCCTCTCCTTTCCTTTCACCTTCCCTCTCCTCTCCTTTCCCCTCCCCCTGCCCCTCCCCCATGGTCAGTTTTACCTATCCTAACCATGATTACATAGGAGTAAATCCCACTGAAATCAATAAGCATGCAAATTATCAGACCTGTCTTTCCCCTCCTTCCCCTCTTCTCTCCCTTCCTTCTACCCTCCCCTCTTCCTTCTTCCTCCTTCTCTGCCCACTCCAGCCATCCCTCCCCCCCCGGTCAGTTTTACCTATCCTAAGCATGATTGCATGGGAGCAAATCCCCCTGGCCTCAATAAACATGCAAATGATCAAACCTGTGCTTCTCCTCCCCTCCCCCTCCTTCCTGCTCCCCTCCTCCTCCTTCCCTCTGCCCTACCCTCTCTCCTCCTCCTCCCTCCCCATCCCCTGTGGTCAGTTTCACCTATCCTAAGCATGATTGCAGGGGAGTAAATCCCTCTGAACTCAATAAGCATGCATATGATCAACCCATTCTCAGCAAGCTTGCACAGGATCCATTTCTTACCTCTTGGATTAAAAAGTAGAGAAATTCACTAATAGGCAAAAACCTTGCAGTTTAAGAATGTACCTATAGCCCACAGATATTTCTATCAAACTTTAAAAAGCAAGGAAATTGGGCAGCTATAGTGAATGCACCAGGGAAACAGGAGACCTGACCTCCTCTCTGAGAGATTGTACTGTCCTACACAATTTGGGTTGGTCTTTCACAGTCTAATCCACTTGCTGTGTAGGTGTGCTCTATGTTTTTAATTGACCATGCCCACCTTGCCTTAAATGAAGTGGTTTAAACATAGCAGCCTCAAAACATGCTTCTTGGGCAGGCCAAGTTTGTTTCTTCCAACAGCTAGAGTCATCCCTGAAGTAGCAACATATGTAATCAGTCTGATTTTACATCAAAGTGCAGTTTCAGATTCAACTGTTAATGCATCCAAAATAGAAATAGAACATAACCTCCAATTTGAAACACAAAAGGCTGTCTTCACCATCATATGACACTGAACCATAAAAAGGCTTTGAAATTTATAAACATAAATTTGACATAGGTTTCTAGGATGAATAATGAGAGAAATAAAATTTTCTAGATTAGATTCTCTATAGAAACAATAGTAACACAGAAATGAAGCAAAGTAAGAACAACGCCAACAAACATACAAAAATGTCATTCTCCATCTTTGGAGATGGCAGGTATTGCTACCACTCACCATATGCTCAGAGGCACATGTTACCAAATTCTTCCATGCTACACAGGAAGTAGATTGGACTGTGAAAGACCACCCTAAATTGTGTTTGCATTTTAACAAATTTGTAGGGCAGTCCAATATCTCAGAGAGGAGGTCATGTCTCCTGCTCCCCTGGTGCAGTCACTATAGCTGCCCAATTTCCCTGCTTTTTAAAGATTGATAGAAATATCTGTTGGCTATAGGTACATTCTTAAACCGCAACCTTTTTTGCGTATTACTGAATTTACTAATAAGGCTGTTCTCGTTAAGTAAGAAGCACACTCCAATTAGTCACATTGTTTTTTGTGTCTCTGTGAAAAATACACTCCATTGCTGATATGGCAACATTTGAGCTGAATTAAAAAGCAATTTGAAAGAAAATTGTTACCTTAATGCAGTGTTTTCTCCCCCTTTTCCATTGGAATGCCAATTAAATAGTACACACTGAAGATATGTGCCAGCGGGTATTGTGAATTGCATTCATGTAAAGCTAATATATAGGAAGGAACAATGATGGCAATTCATGCAGTGACTTTATTGAATTTGATATAATTCACTGTAACTATACAGAAAAGTATTTTTTCTCTCTTTTTGGGGGCAGCCACATCTATTTTCAATCTTATTTTCAATTTCTCTGCAGATAATGACCTAATGAACATTTTCTGAAAACTTGTTTTGTGTATTTTTTAAAAAAAGCAAGCCCTTTTCTACCTTTATAATTGACAACTTCCTTTATACTTGATAACTTTCTTGTATTAAATGAAATCAGTTTGATAAAAGGATCCAAGTCCAACCCTTTTGATTAAAGTAAGTACAATATATAATTATCATACAATAAGTAATGACTTGTAAGTTATCCACACGCTGGGAGATTTTCATGTAAAAGCATAAGAAGATACCTGCTGGATCAGATCAAAGACCATCTAGTCCAGCATCCTGTTCGCACAGTAGACTATGGGAGGCCCACAACTGCATCTTGAGCACAGCAACACTCTCCCTACTTGTAATTCTCAGAAACTGATACTGAGAGATATACTGCTTCCAACAGTGGAGGTAGAACCTAATCATTGTGGATAGCTTTATCTTCTGTGAGTTTGTCTAATTCCTGTTTAAAGCTATCCAGGTTGGGAGCCATCACTTACATCTTGTGGTAGCAAATTCACGAATTTAGCTATGTGCTGTGTGAAGAAATGCTTCCCTTTGTCTGTCATGAATCTTCCAACATTCAGTCTCATTGGATTTCCCTGAGTTTTAGTATTGTGAAACACGTACACAGAGAGAAAACTTCTGCCTATCCACTTGTTCCATACCATGCATCATTTCATAGACCTCTATGGTGTTACCTTTTTCTAAACTAAAAAGCTGCAAATAGGGATGGGTCAATCTGTCAATTTCAGTTTTTCGGTTTCTCATTTTTTCCCCATCTTAAATTTAGTTCTCCATATTTCCACATCAGTTTGTATTTTTTTTCAAAAGAAAGGTCCTTATGAAAATTCACCAGCATTTTACTGCAATTTGTTTTCCTAATATAATATTTGTTTGCTTGTTACATTTAGATACTAAAGAGTTCAAACGGGTGTACATGGTTTTCCCCTCTCCAGTTTATCCTCACAACAACCCTGTGCGGTAGGTTAGTCTGAGAGGCAGTGACTGGCCCAAGGTCACCCAGTGAGTGTCATGGCTGAGCAGGGATTCAAACCCTGGTCTCCCAGGTCAGAGTGAGTGCAACACTCTAATAATCATACCACACTGGGTCTCTATGTTTGTATGCACATTTGCCTAATATACACATATTTGCAAAGCAATTTCCCCTAATATAATGCATTTTGTAATTATTTTTTTGCTAATATATGCATATTACTAGACACTTTACCCTAGTATATGCATTTTTGTATAGTTTAGTTGGCTGGAGAACTGCATTGCAAAATTTAGAGAAATTTTGAGAAGTGCAGACTTTAAAAGATGGCTATGTTTTTGATTCATGTATTGTTTTGGAAACTGCAAACTGAATCTAATTTCTTCCCCATCCCTAGTTGTAACCTTTCCTGATAGGGGAGTTGTTCCATTTCCTTGATCATTTTGTTGCTCTTTTCTGAAAGTTTTCCAGCTCTATAATATCCTTTTTGAGGTGAGGCAATCAGAACCGTACACAGATTGGTAGAACGTCGTTCCCGCCTTAAGTGGGGGCGTATTTGCCACCACCTTGGTAGAATAGAAGGCTCGGGAACGTTGGGTAAAATTTAAATGAGGTCAGGTGGGATTGTTCAACCAATGAGGGGGAGCGATTCTAGGGCTTATAAGCCAGCTCCTCCTCATTCCTCACGCCTTTCTTTGCCTTGCGGCACATTGTGGGGCGGCTTGGTAGAGGCTTCCTGCAATTTCGGCGTTACTTGCAAGTCGTGAACAATAATCATCAGTGGATCTTCGGTGGATTGTCGTTCTCCAGAGAGCCGCCTCTGTGGTTTGCGCCTCTGTGGGGGGCTAACGGTTCACCCCCCCTCGGGGCGGCAGCTGCCACCCCCACCCACCCACAACCCCTTCTCCATTTGTTGTGTTGCCCGTTCGTTTCCGGGTTGTGGCGTGTTACGTTGCCCCCCGCCGCTCCTTTTCTTTCTTCAAGAGTTAAAAGTTTTTGTCCCTTGGGGGGAGCTCGGCGGTTCGGCCTCTCCTGTGTTCCTTTCACGCGGCCTCCTTTTCGTTGCGGGTGCGGTTGAGCTGCGCCACGCCGCCCCCCCCTTGTTTGCTTTGATCGCTGGGTGCCTCATTGTTTGCCTAGGCTACTTCATAATTTTAGTGGGCAATTACTTTGCAACTGTTGTTGGGGATATTGCTTGTTTTTGTGGTTATCGTTGTTCTTGTTGAAATTCCTGGGCAGCTTCTGTAAATTTTCAAAAAAAAAAAAAACCCAACAACACTACCTTACCTCTTTTTCCCATAATTAAGTTTGTAGTTTGTTTCCTTCAAATTTTGTTGGGGAGTGCATCAGTTGTCTAATTGTGGGTGGTGGGCCATAATTTAGATTGTGTTGTTTTAATTGTTGGGCTTTACATAATTCATAATTGGGTGTATTAATTCATTAATTAATTTAAATTAATTTTATTATTATTATTATTATTATTTGTTAAATTTTTATACCGCCCCACTAGCATAGCTCTCTGGGCGGTGTACAACAGAAAGTATATACAATAAAATCACATAAATCGGTACAAAAACATATATATAAGAATCCACAAATCTAAAACCAAATTGAACATATAAATAATTCTATTTTGTCTAGTTCATTTATTGTAGTTATTTCATTTTAGAATTTTATAAATTAGTAATAATAATCATTTCAATTATCTTAAATAAATAAATAAATTTTTATTACTGATTGGTTAGTGAAACCAAGTTTCTATAATTTGTTTATCTTGGTTTTCTAATATATTAATAGTTATCTGTTCTACTAAGTATTCCTTAATCCAATTCTTGGTAGTAATATTTCTGGACATTTGAATTTATTTCATGATCCAGTTTACTTAGCTGCTCTTTTTTCCCTTGTTTTCGTATTTGCCATAGGTTAGTTGTTTAATTTTAGCTAATTGCTGATAATTTTTGTTTTGTGGTGTAGTAATTTGCTAAAATGCCACTGAAGAAGGCCAAGCAAAAGCGAGGTGTCACCGTGGTTAAAAAACCCAAAAAACGTCCCATGGCACACCAGTCCTCTTCGGATGAAGATGAAGATATGGCAACGGTCCATGCCTTGGTGGCCAGGGTTGAAGCATTGGAAAGGGAGCGTAGGGCACCAGTTGACCCGGAGGCGGACACCAGTTCTTCAGTGAGACGTAAGAAATCCCAGAGGTTGGCTTCCAGGGTCACTAAGGCATCTCTCCTGTCTGGTTTAGTTGCACGATTGGATGCCTTGGAGAAGGCCTGTACTGCCACGGTGACTGTTCCACACCCTGAGATTTCCTCCGCTGCTGCTGCATTTCCGCCAACGATGTTGCCTCCTGCTTTGCACCCTTCGCTGGTGGCTGCTTCTTTGTTACCATCAGCTTCCTTGCCAGCGTTTACAGGGCCTTCGACTGTTGATGCTTCAGAGGTCCCGCAGATTGTCACCCCCTCGGTTGGAGCGCCTCCATGTACCTTGGCAGGTGAGCATCCTGCAATCCACACTACCACTTCTAGTCACACACAGTCATATTCTGGGTCACAGCAGCAGATGGGCTATATGAGGGGTGTTTTGGTTCCATTACATCCGCAGCTTCCTTGGCCGGCGGCAGCTGTGACACCTTGGCAGCCTAGTTCTGCTTGGGAGGTACAGACTTCTACTACTTTACCGTTGCCTCAGGGTGTTTATCCCCAGGGCGATACTTCCTTGCTTTTGGGTGACCACCTCCAGTTGTCAACTAAGGAAAAGATCTGGAGAGGGAAATACATAGATATTTTCACTCTTCTTTTCCGGGAGTCTGAGGCGCTGAGTAGGGAGGATGCTGAATTTAAAGATAAAGAAGCTGCCAAAAAGAAAAAGGTAGATCGCATTTGGCCTAACTGGCTCAATGCTTATACGGTGTATATGGGTGTGATGACACAGGCCTATCCATCTCGTGCATTATCCATGATTAAATATCAGGATATCATTCATCGGGCCTTCAGGGAATTCTTGGGTACCGCCTGGTTGAGGTACAATGAGAATTTTTGGCAAAGGGCGGCGTTGGACCCTACATTGCGCTGGGATATTGAGCACCCGGGCCTTTGGCTCCAGTCCATGACATCAGCAAGACCTATGTTGGGCGATCGCGCAGATAGTGGTCACCTATTAGTGCAGGTTCAGGCTCCGGCCTCTGGTTTCGACCGGGGGTCCCAGTGGGTTCAATCCCACCAAGTCTGTTGGAGCTTCAACAGCTCTGGGCGTTGTGCCAGGCGTCCGTGTAGGTTTAGGCATGCCTGTGGAGCCTGCAGTGGTAATCACCCCAGTTTCTCGTGTCCCAAGTCTCGTCTTCAAAAACAGGGAGCCGGAGATCACTCTCAGCACAAACGCGGCGGTGGTGGGGCCCGCCGCAAGGCCAGTAGTCCTATTAATCTTGTTTCCCTGGCCAGTTGGTTGCAGCTCTATCCCGATAAACAGGCAGCTGATTATTTACTTCAGGGATTTTCGGAGGGCTTTCAGATCCCTTACATCGGTCCAAGGATTTCCACTTGTTCCCCCAATCAAAATTCAGTCAGAGAGATGGCCACAGTTGTCTTGGCCAAACACCACAAAGAAATTGATGCAGATCGGATTTCTGGCCCTTTCCAATCCCCTCCTTTTCCAAATTTGAGGATCTCCCCTCTTGGTATAGTCCCAAAGAAGCAGCCGGGCGAGTATATCCTGATACATAATTTATCTTTTCCCAAAGGAAATTCGGTCAATGACGGCATTCCGTCTGATATGGCCTCTGTAAAGTATACTTCTTTCGATGCGTCTGTGAAGGTCGTGCGTTCTGCTGGTAGGGGTGCTTTAATGGCAAAATGCAACATAAAGTCTGCCTTTCGCTTGCTCCCTGTACATCCGGCAGATGTGGATTTATTGGGTTTTAAATTTCAAGGCCAGTATTATGTTGATAGGGCAATGCCTATGGGCTGTTCCATTTCGTGTGTGGCCTTCGAGGCATTCAGTTCTTTCCTAGAGTGGGCATTGAGAGAGCGAACACATTCCTCCTTCGTTACACACTATTTGGATGATTTCTTGTTCGTTGGCCCTGCCAATGATCCACATTGCATGCATTTAGTTGAAGCCTTCATGGCCCTTTCAGATGAACTTGGGGTCCCTCTAGCGCCAGAGAAGTCTGAGGGCCCCTCCTCTTGCCTTACCTTTTTGGGGATTCAGCTTGATACTGTTGCACAGTCCTCCCGATTGCTTATAGATAAACTGATTGATTTGGGGCTCGCTTGTGTAAAGCAGTGTCTTTTAAGAAAATTACTTTGTTGCAACTTCAGGAAGTGGTCAGTCACCTAGTTTTTGCCTCCAAGGTGATCTCTCCTGGCAGAGCCTTTTTAAGGTGCCTATGCGAAGCTATGAAGGGAGTGTGCTCCCGTTTTCATTTTATTAGAGTCTCAGTAGGGATGAGGGAGGATTTATCCATGTGGCTCACATTTCTGGAAAGCTATAATGGATGCTCCTTCTGGAGGGAGGACCTTCTTATAGAAGCTGAACTACAAGTTCATTCTGATGCTGCTGGGGGTTCAGGTTTTGGAGTTCTATTTAGATCCCAGTGGTGTGCTGAAAATTGGCCAGAGTCTTGGAGGGTGGCGGGTATTACCACTGATTTAACCTTTTTAGAATTCTTCCCCATCGTGGTGGCAGTCCACTTATGGGTGGAGGATTTTCAGAATCGCACAGTTCAGTTCTGGTGCGAAAATCAGGCCACAGTCTGTGTAATCAATACTCAAACCTCTAAATCTTCAAGGGTTATGCGCCTTGTGCGTGCGTTCATCCTGCAATGTTTAAGGTTTAATATTCTTTTCATTGCTCGGCATGTCCCGGCCTGCAGAATGAAGTGGCTGATGCCCTTTCCCGATTTCAGATGCAGCATTTTCGGGAGCTGGCCCCAGGAGCCACACCAGACCCAAGTCCAATGCCGTCTCTTTTATGGAACCTTGGGAGATAGAGGTGGCGGCGGCCATAGCTTCGGTGTTAGCCCCCAGTACTCAGAGAGCATATCAGCATGGTTTTGATAAGTTTCAAGCATTCTGCACTTCTCATGCTCTGTCACTAGATTGGCCTATCCCAGTTTCCTGGTTGCTGAAATTCATAGTGTTTTTAAAGGGTCAGGGTACTTCTGTTAGCACAATAGCAGGTACATTGTCCGCCCTTGCATTTATTTCTAAGGCTAAGGGTGTCCCAGATTGTACATCAGATTTTAGAGTCCGTAAAGTTCTTGAAGGTTGGTCGCGTGCAGCGCCTAAAATACCTGATCGGAGGAAGCCCATTACTCCGGATGTGTTAATGCAACTGTTGCACTTATTTACTTCTCTGTGTTCTTCTGTGTATGAGACACAACTATTTGGTGCAGTCGCCTTGGTCGCTTTCTATGAGGCCTTCCGCCCTAGCGAAGTTCTGGCATCTTCTAAGAACGATAAGTCTTTCAGGGCGTTATGCCTGAGCGATTGTGCACTGGGTGATATGCAGGTCACGCTCATGCTGCGTGTGTCTAAGACCGATCAGAAGCGTCAAGGCAGAGTGGTGACATTGCATAGTTCTGCAGTGCCTGTTTTATGTCCTGTATCTGCTTTGAGGGCTTTTCTTTCCGTAAGGCCAGCAGGCCAGCGATACCTCTTCATACATCTCGACGGGTCCACCCTTACACAGTTTCAGTTTTGGGCCGTTGTTCAGCAGGCCTTGTTGGCCAGTGGGCGAGATCCAGGGGAGTATGGAATGCATTCATTCTGGATTGGTGCAGCTACGGCTGCGGCCCTCGTGGGCATGCGTACGGAAAGCATCCAGGCGATCGGTCGATGGCGTTCAGCTGCTTTTAAATCTTACATTAGGCCCTGAATCATGTAATCTGTGTCTTATTCTTTCTAGGTGTGTGGAACCTTCCAGTTCCTGCAAGGATCGTCGTATGCGGCCATTCCATTCTGTTCTGGGCTCACAAAAGGGCGGCTTCTTCTTCTGCTGGGACCCAGCTGCAGCTCTCTGGCCGTGCAACAGTTTCTTGGATAACTAGGTGGGGTATGAGGTGGGGGGAATTGTTGCCCACAATGTTTAGGATCATGTCTTCTTCACCTCAACCCCATATTTTACTAGTGCATTTGGGTGAGAATGACCTAGTGCAATGTCCTGGTGTGGCCTTGCTATGTAAGGTCAGAGAGGATCTTGGTCTGCTCAAGCGCATGTATCCCAACCTTATTCTGGTGTGGTTGGATATGCTCGAGCACAGAGTTTGGAAGTGGGCCATCCATCCCAATAGAATAGATAGAGTGCAGAGGTTTGTTAATAGGAAGGTTAGGTGCCTGGTTCTGGCACTTGGGAGGGCGTTTATACCCCATGACAGAATCAGGTTTTCTTATCCGGCCCTCTATCGGGATGATGGGGTGCATCTTTCTGAGCAGGGCTGTGATATGTTTCTAGAGGATCTTAGGTTGGGCCTCAGGGCTTTGTTTTCTTTGGATTGAGGGGCTCAAGCTTTAGCTGATCCCCTCTTGTGGCATGGAATTCGGGCAGGTGAGGAAGGTGGGGATAGAATGAAGGTAACTGAGGCATTGTATTAGAGGGCACTCACTAGAGAACCAACCGTCACGTGTGGCTTGTGGGGATCTGGGGTGCCCTTGTGGAACCAACTTGCACATCAGGGTGAACGCCTGTATGGCGGGGCCGGGGTGCAGAGGTTGGAACCACCTGATTGGCTCTATTATCAAGGAGGGTTAATTTCAACCATTTCCGTTGCTCAGGAGTCAAGGTAGGTTCTGAATTACATGCCCAGACAAGTTGGAGGCTAGATTACCTCCCAGTTAGGTATCCTCACCTGCCCGAAGCAAGTTTGATTTGGCTATTGGCTTATAATTGGAAGAAGCTTTATGCTGTTATATTTTAAATAAATATAACATTATTCCATATCTGTGTCCGAGTCTTCTTTGGTGTGGTGGCAACGTCGTTCCCGCCTTAAGTGGGGGCGTATTTGCCACCATCTTGGTAGAATAGAAGGCTCAGGAACACTGGGTAAAATTTAAATGAGGTCAGGTGGGATGGTTCAACCAATGAGGGGGAGCAATTCTAGGGCTTATAAGCCAGCTCCTCCTCATTCCTCGTGCCTTTCTTTGCCTTGCGGCACCCGCCCCCCCTCCCTTGTCAGTATGGGCTTTGCTAGTCGCCAAAGCTGGGGCTGAGTAGGAATTTTTTGGGGGGGATTCTGATTTCAGAATCCCTTTCGTTTTGCCTACTCCATACTGCTTGGTTGATTTAACTGGCTATTATGCGGGGGTTGGGCAGTCTTGCAGTGGCTGGCATGGAATTCGGGCAGGTGAGGAAGGTGGGGATAGAATGAAGGTAACTGAGGCATTGTATTAGAGGGCACTCACTAGAGAACCAACAGTCATGTGTGGCTTGTGGGGATCTGGGGTGCCCTTGTGGAACCAACTTGCACATCAGGGTGAACGCCTGTACAGTGGGGCCGGGGTGCGGAGGTTGGAACCACCTGATTGGCTCTATTAGCAAGGAGGGTTAATTTCAACCATTTCCGTTGCTCAGGAGTCAAGGTAGGTTCTGAATTACATGCCCAGACAAGTTGAAGGCTAGATTACCTCCCAGTTAGGTATCCTCACCTGCCCGAAGCAAGTTTGATTCGGCTATTGGCTTATAATTGGAAGAAGCTTTATGTTGTTATATTTTAAATAAATATAACATTATTCCATATCTGTGTCCGAGTCTTCTTTGGTGTGGTGGCAATGACCAATTGTACCAACTGGCACTTTTATTTTCAATCCCTTTCCTAACATGGATGCTTGCAATAATTTGTACATTCTGGGACAGTACAATCACATGGAGGATTGTGCCTAATGCTCCATGTATACATTAGAATAGGCTTGAAAATGTGGTTCCGTGGAATCTTAGGCAAGTAAACAAATACACCTGACCCTTAGCAAGTATGTCTTCGGTAAACAAGAAGTGGTGGAGTTGCCTCAGAAGACTGTCAAGCCAATGTGACAACCAAAATGCAGCAGATATTGTAAAGATCTTTAAAAAACAATGCCAATTTTCAATTAAACCATCCAAAGAGCTAGATCAGAGAAAGGAAAGCATTCCCCAGAACATGGTAAATATCAAACACCAGCTGTTTATTTGTACTAAACTCCCTTTCTACAAATGGCAATACAAAGAGAATTTAAAGTAGACATACAATTTTGAAAAGCTCTTTAATTTGGTTATTGCAGACAGATATAGAAAAAATGTTTAAAAGTTCAAATTGATGCACAGCATACCGACTCTTGCAGCAGCCAAACAGGTAATGACAATGCAGAAACTTTCAGAAACAGGATGTCCTGTCCTTTATTGGTGGTTACAAGCGTATTATAATATAGTGGTATAATATAATGGTAAGACTATAATATGCTAGCAACTATCACTAAAGGCTAGGATATTGTCCCGTTTCTAAAAGTTTGTTTAAGAGTGCCGTGCCGTCATTCTTTGTCATGGTGTCACACATGTGTCATAATGATGTAATTTGCATGGCTGCTGACAGATGGCACTTGCCCTGCAAGCTGTGGTGTGATGACAATTAGGAGGAGGAGACTGGAGGAGGAAAGGAAGCCAAGGCTGAGGCAGAGAAGGAAGGAAGGGCAGCAGTGGTAAGATGGCAATTAGGACAAGGAGACAGAATCGGGACTGAAGAAGGAGGGGAGGCTGAGGAGGACAGGTGGCAGCTGAGCAGGCAGAGGTAGCAGCTAAGGAGGAGCCAAAGAGAGGGAAGAAAGACTTGGGGGGGGGCAAGAACAGGAACAGCTACTTTTGCTGTTGAAAGAAGCTATACAGAGCTGCCCTCTTTCTGCCCAAGCATAGAGAGAGGCATATCCAGAGATGAAGTTGACACAGATTAAAACTGGGGCTATTGAACAGCAGAAAGCACTTGGAATGACCCAAATGGGCCTGGTCCTAATTCAAATAAAGCAAATAGGTGTTACTTGCCTGCCTTTATCAGCACATCAAGCATGACACCTGTTTCTTACCAAACATACATATTTTATTTGCTAAAAAAAAATGCTGAGGCAAATATCTCAGGTAATATCACATTCCCTTTGCTGATGAATATTTAACAAACACTGTCAAAACCTGAAGGGGGTAAAAAATTAACACACACCCTAACATTCTTTTCAAGTACTTTTGTAATCTAGCAGGGTCAAGGTCTGCACTTTTAACATTCATTCTTCTTATTTTTTCCCCAATACAAACTTCGAACATGTAACCCCACCACTTAAAAAGATCTGAGTTTCAATCCTCTTGACATGGAGTTAAAAGAAAGTCTCAGGTCATCCCATCTACTCCATCCCATCCTCCAACCCTTGCCATTAGCCCATGCAATCCAGAACACATCTGCCCACAGCAGATAACAGATTTCAGATTACAATGCTGTATCTTTGTGAGATCCAAAGGGTTTCAACTGCAGGTGGTGCTGAGCACAGCAGATCACATTTCAATGCGGCTGGGAGAAGATTAAACTCCCAATTTTTTTCTATATCTCAACAAAACTTTCAGCCTTTTGTCTGAAAATGATATATTACACCTGGGGAATGGGATGCATGAATAAAATAAGTCAGTTAGCTGTTCAAGCATAGTGTGCTATTTTATATATATATATATATATATATGCATTTACAAAAAGAAAGAAAAAGAAAAATTGCCATTTTGGCACCTGAGAAGTCATTGTTGCTTAATTCTTCAGGTCTAATTTTTTAGGAGACCCATTATCTATTTAGCAGGATAGCTTAGTTTCTTTTTAAATCAGTAAGCATTGAAAATTCTTTTGAAGTGAAGATCACTGTAGGTTGCTACACCAAATAGTTTGCTAGGTATCTAAAAATAATTTATAACATTCTTATTTATTTTTAAAAAGGTGAACAGGAAAGGCAAAAAAAAGTATGGCTTAAAGAAAATGCACAGATTTAAACCATACTTCTTTAATAAGGAAACATCTGCCACTCCTCAGCTTTCAGAACAGGTGTGTACTCAGTTTAAGGATGTAATTCAACTGTGTGGGAAACAATGTTACATTTGAGGGAACTGCTCTGGAGTGATTCAGATTCTCACCTCCTTCCACAGAACAGACTGCAACAAACCAACAAACCTATTTGTAGTCATGCAGTGAAATTGAGATGCTGAAAAGCCCACCAATAGCGGCCAAGGAACCCATGGCCTTTAAGTAGCTCCTCACTGGCGTGACCCAGTCATGCTGTATTCACTGCCCTCCCTGCCAGGCCCTGGATGCTTTTCAGAAGCAGGCAGTGTTGCTGCTTTTGAACGGAAGCCAAACTATTATCCGTGGTGGCTGGCCACCATTTTAAGTTACTCAAAGTATACTGCTCTTGTCCATTGATGTATGAAATGTATTCATTTCATAGATCTATAATCTGAGATGGATGGGAACTTAGCTCCCATTTAAAAGTGCCACTCTCCATCCACCACAGAAGCATGTCTGGGAGCCTGGGAGAGGTTGGCAAGTGGCATTGAAGCTGCCCCCAAAGCAGCAACAGGGTACTTCTTTATTTATTATAAATAAAATTACCAAGTTTGATTTAAATACAGGCTAGGACTCACTACCCAATACTACCCATTACTCTTCAGAAATTGCTAAAGAGAAATGCTTTTTTTTCATTTGCAATGAGAAAAAAAACTACTGTGCAACAAAAGGTACAGTGAAAGCACATAAAATAAAGAGAATACTAGGAACAGCAGCTTTTGAATTTCCCAAGTTTGAAAATCAAATGAAAAGGCACACTGATCAGAACATACACTCACTAATAGGCAAAAAACCTTGCAGTTTAAGAACTTAGCTATAGCTAACAGATATCTCTATCAAACTTTAAAAAGCAGGGAAATTAGGCAGCTATAGTGAATGCACCAGGGGAGCAGGAGACCTGACCTCCTCTCTGAGATATTGTACTGCCCTACAAATTGGTCAAAATGCAAACACCATTTGGGTTGGTGTTTCACCGTCCAATCCACTTGCTGTGTAGCTTGGAACAACATGTGCCGATGAGCATACTTTTGTATTTTTGTGAGTTTGTTGGTGTTCTTCTTACTTTGCTTCTTTCCTGTCTTACTAATGTTTCTGCAGAGAATCTAAACTAGAAAATTTTATTTTCATTATTCATACTAGATATCTGTGTCAAATTAATATTTATTGATTTCAAAACCTTTTCATTGGTCAATGTCATATGATGGTGAAGACAGCCTTTTGTGTTTCAAATTGGAGGTTATGTTCTATTTCTATTTTGGGTGCATTAACAGTTGAATCTGAAAATGCAGTTTGATGTAAAATCAGACTGATTACATATGTTGCTAATTCAGCAATGACTCTAGCTGTTGGAAAAAATAGGATGGATGTTTTGAGGCTGCTATGTTTAAACCACTTCATTTAAGGCAAGGTGGGCATGGTCAATTAAAAACAGAGCACACCTAGAATTTTGCTAGAATATATTTCACCTCCCACGGTTTTTTCTTGCGCAGATTGAGACATTCCTGATGTCCACAGGAGACTATTCTGCCAAATAGTCAGTGCCATTATTCCACAATTATGTTTGGACTTCTTTTTAGTGTAAATTTTGCAAAGTGTTGCTGTACTTCACCTATTCACAGAAATAGAAACAAAAGAAAATGATTTCCTATAGGATAAAATTGCAAAGTAAATCAGACATATTTAAAGTGACCATCTGAACTATATCAACTGTCTTAATAATGTTGCCTCTTCCCTGCTAAAACAAGATGAGCTCAGCACATGTCTTCTTTCTATTATTTGGGCTGATTACAGGTGTTGCCACCACTCACCATATGCTCAGAGGCACATTACCAAATTCTTCCATGCTACACAGGAAGTGGATAGGACTGTGAAAGACCAACCCAAATTGTGTTTGCATTTTTACAAATTTCTAGGGCGGTACAATATCTCAGAGAGGAGGTCAGGTCTGCTGCTCCCCTGATGCATCCACTATAGCTGCCTAATTTCCCTGCTTTTTAAAGTTTGATCAAAATGTCTGTTGGGTATAGGTACATTCTTAAACTGCAAGGTTTTTTGCCTATTAGTGAATTTCTCTGCTTTTTAATCTGGGAGGTAAGAAATGGGATCCTGTGCAAGTTTGCTGAGAATGGATTGATCGTTTGAATGGTTATTGAGTTCAGGGGGATGTACTCCCCTGCAATCATGCTTAGGATAGGTGAAACTGACCATAGGGGAGGGGGGAAGGAGGATGGAGGGGAGGAAGGGCACAGGAGAGGAGGGGGAGGGGAGCAGGCAGGAGGGAGAGGGGAGGAGAAGGTCAAGTTTGATCATTTGCATGTTTATTGAGTTCAGTGGGATTTACTCCCATACAATAATGTTTAGGATAGGTAAAACTGACCGGGGGGGGGGAGGGTCAGAGGGCTGGAATGGGCAGAGAAGGAGGAGGAAGGAAGAGGGGAGGGGAGGAGGAGAGGAGATGAGAGAGGAAGGAGGAGAAAGGCAGGTCATCATTTGCATGTTTATTGAGTTCAATGGGATTTACTCCTATGCAATCATGGTTAGGATAGGTAATATTGACCATGGGGGAGGAGGAAGGGTAGGGGAGGAGGGGGAAGGAGAGGATTGGAAGGGGATGGAAATGGGGAGGGAGGGGCAAAGAAAGGGTGAGGGAAGGGGCAAGAGGGAGGGGATAGGAGGGAAGAGAAGGGAGGGTGGGTTTGATCATTTGCATACTTTTTGAGTTTAATGGGATTTATTTCTGGGCAATCATGTTTGAACATGGAAATGGACTGCCTTTAAGTCGATCCTGACTTATGGCGAACCTATGAATAGGGTTTTCATGGTAAACAGTATTCACAGGTGGTTTTACCATTGCCTTCCTCTGAAGGTGAAGGCAGTGACTTGCCCAAGGTCACCCAATGAGCTTCATGGCTGTGTGAAGATTCAAAGCTTGGTCTCCCAGGTTGTAGTCCAACACTGACCCGGGAGAGGGGCAGGGAGGGTAGGAGGAGGGGGAGGAGATTGGATGGGTGGGCACTGGGCAGAGGGGATGCCCCTTTCCTTCCCAAAAGGAAAACATTGTGAACAATTGCATTGCTTTTCAGGGTTTTCCCCACCTTTTTATTCTACAGCAGGCACACATAGCCTCCCACCCAAATTTAAACCAAAACTGTCCCTGGCCACATCCACACCAGGCCTTTATTTCACTTTAGACAGTGATGGCTTCTCCCAAAGAATTCTGGGAAGTGTAGTTTGTGAAGGGTGCTGAGAGTCGCTAGGAGATTCCCTTTTTGCCTCACAGACCTTCAATCAGAGTGGGTGACTATTAAACCTCTTTGGCCACTGGAGCTCTGTCAGGGGAATAGCAGTCTCTCAGCCCCCTTCACAAACTACACTTCCCAGGTTTCTCTGGGGGAAAGCCATGACTATCTCATGTAAAATAAAGGTCTGGGTGTGCCCCCCTGATTAGACAAGTCCAGCAGCTGTGAGTCTGGCTTTGACAACACTGACAGTTGGTTCTTACTGAGCATGCTTGACACTATCATTCAGTTCAATGCAAAATTTCTTAAATTAATTAAAAGTAATAGGATTCCAGGTACTCTGTGAACATGGCTGATTTTTAATGAATTTCAACAGATTATGAGAACTCTCAGAAAAAAGTCCAAAAGGGCTCTGGGTTTTTTTCCCTCTCTTATTAGAATTTGATCTCTCTGTTGTCTCTGACTGTTTTGTGTATTGCCATGAAAATTTAGAGGTTTGTTAAGCAACTGTTTCTGAGTTCAAGACTATAGGTTTTGTAAGGTTTTGTTTTGAAATTAGCTTATGGGAAGCATCAGAATGGCATGGGGTGTATTTTCTATTTAACATTGTAGAATGTGAAAAATCCACGCTGGCTAGTATATAGCCACACTCACTGTTCTGCCAATTCCAGTGCATCTGCACCTCTCTCTTCTGAAAATGGGGGCACACCACACTAGACAAACCCCGCCCCTTTTGCTGTAAAACCTGGTGGGAGCAGCTTGTGTATTTTTTAAAAAAAAAATCAGCTTCAAAGATATTTTGCAACTGATCAGCAGATCAACTCATTCCCCCTCCAGAAGTGGTTAATGGAAAAGCTTTCCGTTGGTGACTAGCGTGTTCACAGCCTCAGTTTTACAATTGTTTTCCCCTGCATTTTCTTTCACATATTAAAGTAATGACAACAGAAGACTTATGTAACTTTAAAGTTCACAGTGAGGACATTGAACTTGTCAAGGATTATCAATACCTTGGCACAGTCATCAACCAAAATGGAGACAATAGTCAACAAATCAGAAGAAGGCTAGGACTGGGGATGGCAGCTATGAGAGAACTAGAAAAGGTCCTCAAATGCAAATATGTATTGCTGAACACTAAAGTCAGGATCATTCAGGCCATGGTATTCCTAATCTCTATGTATGGATGTGAAAGTTGGACAGTGAAAAAAGTAGATAAGAGAAAAATCAACTCATTTGAAATGAGGAGGTATTGGAGGAGAGCTTTGCGGATACCATGGACTGCAAAAAAGACCAATGATTGGGTGTTAGAACAAATTAAACCAGAACTATTGAGGAAGTTGACAAGATGCTTGGACTGGTGCGTGCAACCACGTCGGTACTCGACCCTTGCCCTTCTTGGCTAGTTAAAGCTAGCTGGGCTGGAACTGCCAGCTGGGCCAAGGAAGTGATCAATGCCTCCTTGAGTGAGGGAGTTGTCCCTCGTTGTCTCAAGGAGGCTGTAGTGAGACCTCTCTTGAAGAGGTCGTCCTTGGACCCAGATAATTTGAACAACTATCGACCGGTAGCGAATGTTCCATTTCTGGGCAAGGTCTTGGAACGGGTGGTTGCCAGCCAGCTCCAGGCGCTCTTGGATGAAACCGATTATCTAGATCCGTTTCAATCCGGTTTTAGGCCCGGTTTTGGCACAGAAACAGCCTTGGTCACCCTGTATGATGACCTTTGTCGGGAGAGGGACAGGGGGAGTGTAACTCTGTTGATTCTCCTTGATCTCTCAGCTGCTTTTGATACCATCGACCATGGTATCCTTCTGGAGAGACTCGCGGAGTTGGGAGTTGGGGGTACTGCTTGGCAGTGGCTCCGCTCCTACTTGGCGGATCATCTCTAGAAGGTAGTGCTTGGGGAACATTGCTTGATACCCTGGACTCTCCATTGTGGAGTCCCTCAGGGATCGGTTCTGTCCCCCATGCTTTTCAACATCTATATGAAGCCTCTGGGTGTGGTCATCCGGAGTTTTGGAGTGCGTTGCCATCAGTATGCTGATGACACGCAACTCTATTACTCCTTTTCATCTGCTTCAGGTGAGGCTGTTGATGTGCTGAACCGTTGTCTGGCTGCGATAATGGACTGGATGGGAGCTAATAAACTGAAACTCAATCCAGACAAGACTGAGACGCTGTTGGTGAGTGCTTTTTCCGCTCAGATGGAGGATGTTCATCCTGTTCTGGATGGGGTTACACTCCCCCTGAAAGAACAGGTTCGTAGTTTGGGGGTTCTTTTCGACACTTCCTTGTCACTCGAGGCTCAGGTAGCCTCGGTGGCTCGGAATGCGTTTTACCATCTTCGTTTGGTAGCCCAACTACGCCCCTATCTTGGCGGTGATGAACTCGCCTCAGTTGTTCATGCTCTAGTGACCTCTAGATTGGATTACTGTAATGCACTCTACGTGGGGCTGCCCTTGAAGACGGTTCGGAAGCTGCAGCTAGTGCAAAACGCAGCAGCCAGACTACTGACGAGGACCAAGCGGTCCTCACATATTACACCTGTTCTGGCCCGTTTGCACTGGTTGCCGATTTGTTTCCGGGCCAGATTCAAGGTGCTGGTATTGATCTATAAAGCCTTACACGGTGTGGGCCTGCAATATCTGATGGAACGCCTCTCCCACTATGAACCTACCCGTACACTTCATTCGACATCTAAGGCCCTCCTCCGAGTACCGTCTCACCGAGAGGCTCGGAGGGTAATGACAAGATCTAGGGCCTTTTCAGTGGTGGCCCCCGAATTGTGGAACAGTCTCCCCGAGGAGGTACGCCTGGTGCCTACGCTGCTATCCTTTCGGCGCCAGGCTAAAACCTTCCTATTCTCCCAGGCATTTTAATATATTTCTATGTATTTTACTGTTTTAATGTTTTAGCTATGCTAATATCATTTAGTGTTATTATGAATTTGTATTTTTATCTGTGATTTTGTTCATTTATTGTATTATTGTATGTTGTACACCGCCCAGGGAGCCATTGGCTATGGGCGGTTTATAAATGAAATAAAATAAATAAATAAATAACTATCACTAGAAGCTAAAATGATGAAACTGAGGTTATCATACTTTGGACATATCATGAGAAGACATGATTCACTAGAAGAGACAATAATGCTGGGAAAAACAGAAGGGAGTAGAAAAAGAGGAAGGCCAAACAAGAGACGGATGGATTCCATAAAGGAAGCCACAGACCTGAACTTACAAGATCTGAACAGGGTGGTTCATGACAGATGCTATTGGAGGTTGCTGATTCATAGGATCGCCATAAGTCGTAATTAACTTGAAGGCACATAACAACAACAAAAAGAAGTGAGGAACACTGGCCTCACAAAGAAATGGGCAAATGGACTTACTCATTCACCTCTTGTTACTGACAAACATAAAAGTGAGGGAGCAAGGTCATGTTCACTGCCCTCCTCATTGCTGACCCTACCCCCATCATCCAAGCATTGTGGGTGACGAACTGAAACAGGGAGCCTACTTGATGCATGATTGCATTATTAAACGTTAGGACTTGGGATGGGTAATGAGATTGTCTAGATATATATGCTATAATTATGTCACATTTGATATAATTACACATGATACTGTATTTTGATATATTGTATATGCCTTGCATTGTATGTGGTTTACTTTTGTGGTTTGTGTACTTTTGTTTTGAAATTTATTGTTACTTTATCATGTTACTTAAACTGTGGATTATTACTATTATTATTATTACTGTTATCCCGCTCTTCCTCTCAGTAGGAGCCCAGGGTGGCATTAAATCAATGTAATGTTGATTTATGTTGAGATTTGTAAACTAATTTGATATTTCTGTTGAAATATAAAGTGGTATTATTATTATTATTATTATTATTGATGTAGGCACACTACACAATTTATAGCCCTACACTATTAGGGTTGTAAATCATGTAGACAGCCTATACCCATAGACCAGGATACCCACTTTAGACCCAATGCACGGCCAGCAGAAGGTGGATCCAATGAGGTTGCAGGAGCAGGGCCAGTGAGCACAGCTCAGCTGTCCCACACATGTGATTGTTAATTGCATGGGAACAATTACACAGCAAAATTGTGTCAGCTGCCTTATATTGAATCAGATAACTGGTCAATCTAGCCCCTTTTTGTTTACAGAGGAATCTTTCCCAGCCCTATTTGGACATGCCAGGGATTGAACCTGGGACCTTCTGCAAGCAAAGCATGGGTTCTTCTACTGAGCTACATCTCTTTCCCTGGTTTTCTTCAATCAGAGTAAATTAAAGTTGTCTCGGCAAGATTTATTTATTTCTTTAATGCATTTATATACCACCTCATAAGCAAAGGTCTCTGGGCAGTTTACAAGATCTTCTTCCTGTCAACTTCTGCATACATTAGGACAAGGGTGGAGAGCCTCAGCCCCAATGGTGTAATTCAGCCCTACAGGGCTCTCTATCTGGCCTTCAGGATTCTGCTTAGGCCACATCCCCTCTCTCTGCCCATGCCCTCACTGACTCTGTTCCACATCTGCTCAAGTGCTTTTGCCTGGCTGGAATATGTTCTTGAACTGTGAGAATGTCTCTTGCTGGGAGGGAGGAAGGGTGGGAGGGAGGGAGAGGTGTGTATGTGTAGAAAGGGACCTTTACCTTGTAGCACCTACCCTTTGAAATTCACTCCACTTAAATATTAGACAGTTACCATCTCTGTTGTCTTTTTGGCACCTTTTGAAGACCTTCCTCTTTTAACAAGTCTTTTTAATTAAAAGAACCTATCCTAGTCTCCATCTGTGTTGGAATGATTTAATATTTTTAAATATGTTTTTAAAGATTTATTTAAAAATGTTTTAAAGATGTTTCTAGTGTTTTTGTTTGCTGCCCTGGGCGCCTTCTGGGAGGAAGGGTGGGATATAAAATCATCATCATCATCATCATCATCATCATCTCTGAGTTTTGCATGGCTGGAATCTAACCCACTGAACAGAGATAAGAGGCACATCTGTTAATCCACCCACTTTTTGCCTCTAGCCCCTCCCAAATTGCTCATGAGGGAATGTGGCCCTCAGCCTGAAAAAGGTTCCCTACCCCAGCAATAGAATTTATCGATTAGCAAGTCTGCTAGCACATATTATTTTAAATGAGTAGCTATGGTTTTCTAGTTGTAAAAGACTGTGGGGTGATTATGGCTGCATGCTATATCCATTTGAAATGACTTGGACTAATGGTCCATAGTTTTAGGAATCCACCCCATTAGGAGACTCTGTGCATTAAATGCAATGGTGCTTACAAAATGAATATCAACATCAAGCCTGTGCTGTGCTACTAGTGGGCAATCTCACATGTTATGAACTTACATGCCCTTGTATTTTTGTAGCTTCTGAAAGTTCCAGTATGGGCTGAACAGGACTTCTTGCTATACTAAACACAGTCTTAAGTATACAGCAGACAAGAATTAGTCCTTGGATTCAGCTGAATGAGTACTCAGTTAGGCTGGCATGCAAGCTAGATGGAACCCTCAAAACAGAGAGCTTATCTTCCAGGGTTACTGGGGAAACAGAACACTAGAGGGAAGGAGTGTTAAGGTGCCTTACAGACATTCAAGCTGGATCAAGAAATGAATCTCTTCGTACAACTTGGTGAGAGAACCTGAGCAAAGAGTCCTAAAGCATTTAGAGTAAACTTCATCAGTGTAAGTCATTCCCTGGGTAATAAAGGGGGTGAGGGAAGTTCCAACTGTGCTCAAGGAATTCAGCCACTGAATCACTGGAGTTTATTTATTTATTATTTGATTTATATCCCGCCCTTCCAGCAGGAGTTGGGAGCATTTGATACATTTAGTGTGTTTTCCCCACCTCCGGTATGCAGAAAGTCAAGGATAAGGCCAGACATTATACATCTCCATGATTTTTAACTGCAGAAGGTTGTGGTAAGAAAAGAAAAGGCTGAAACACTTCCAACAAGTTAAAAGGAAGAAAGAAACTGTATTAACTTGATAACACAATCTTGCTGCAGTAAAATTGCATTTCCTGGCCTCCTGAGACCTGCATATTAAACACTAATACATCCCTTCGGCAAGTGCTTCCTGGGATTATTGAAATTCTCCCCAAAGCCTTCTTTTTAACTATATAATGTTAAGCACTGAGTTGATTCAGAAATATCATACTGTGTATATAGCTTGGGAACACACCCTGAATTGCCACAGGATTACCTTCCGTCTCCATCTCAAAGACTGTAGAGCAGGAACTAATGCAATATTTGATTGTATACTGTTTTTCATTATGAACCTGCCAATTGGTTAATCATGGGGGGGGGAGAGAGAAACATACCACATGCTGTCTGAAATTGAAATCATAGCTCATTATACTTAGAGGTGTCAGTCTTTCCTAACATTTAGTTGTTAACACTGACACAAACAATTACCGGACATTTACAGTCTTTCAAGCACCATAAGTATAATAATAATCAATCAATCAGTAAAACCGCTGATGAGAGGAAACACAAGTCTGCTTTAGAGGCGCTGAAATAGATCTCACATCCTCACAGGAGTTTTCAAGATGGTGAAACCATTAGGTGATTTCGTACGATGCTTAGGCTTCTGCAGTATTAATTTAAACTATCAATTAGCTTGTTGCTCATAATGGAGAAAGGTCTGTTCTGATTCTCTTTGCAAATATAGCCCCATGAAGCAGAATGATTGCTGATATATAACAGCATCTTGCCAAAATTCTACATGTAACTACTCCTATAAAATACTAGTCACATCCATATGGGAGACGGGTAGGCACATCAAAATATGATCCCAGTTTTGACATAGATACAGACCAATCATTGCACTGTATGTGCAAGCATGTGTCTGGTCAACCAGTTATAAATTCCAAGTAAAGCTAGACTGAGATACATTGAAAACATTCAATAACCACTGTGAAGGCTGCCATTTCTGTTCCTTTCTGCACCCCCTGGTGATAACAGAAGCTATCTCTGACAGACAGATTTTAGCTAAGTCCTATTAATGCATTCAGGTGAGCACATGTATGCTTAAAGCAGGAGGGCACACATTCAAGCCCCATGCCAATGTCCAATGTCCCTGCATCTGCCAGCTCCACTTCTGACCTTCACATTTAGAAGTCTCCTTGCAATTAGGAGCCTAGATAACACAGGGTTTCTCATGAGGGGAAGGCTTCTACACATGTTTTGCTGATCCAGGGGAGAATTTCCTTCCAAACCTTCACATGTAGCATGTGGAAAGGGTGGGTGGGGCTTGCATGAACACTCCACCCCTCCCCACTTTAATCCCACACATTATCACATAAATGCATGAATGATGGTATTCCTGATTTCATTATATTGAGTAGCACATTGCAAATTAGAAAATTTTAAAGAACATTTTTGATTGCTGGGTTGAGCACGAATCTCATTTTTACATAGAACAAAGGTTTTGATACTTAATTACTACTTATTTAAGAACATAAGAACATAAGAAGAGCCTGCTGGATCAGGCCAGTGGCTCATCTAGTCCAGCATCCTGTTCTCACAGTGGCCAACCAGGTGCCTGGGGGAAGCCCGCAAGCAGGACCCGAGTGCAAGAACACTCTCCCCTCCTGAGGCTTCCGGCAACTGGTTTTCAGAAGCATGCTGCCTCTGACTAGGGTGGCAGAGCACAGCCATCACGGCTAGTAGCCATTGATAGCCCTGTCCTCCATGAATTTGTCTCATCTTCTTTTAAAGCCGTCCAAGCTGGTGGCCATTACTGCATCTTGTGGGAGCAAATTCCATAGTTTAACTATGCGCTGAGTAAAGAAGTACTTCCTTTTGTCTGTCCTGAATCTTCCAACATTCAGCTTCTTTGAATGTCCACGAGTTCCAGTATTATGAGAGAGGGAGAAGAACTTTTCTCTATCCACTTTCTCAATGCCATGCATAATTTTATACACTTCTATCATGTCTCCTCTGACCCGCCTTTTCTCTAAACTAAAAAGCCCCAAATGCTGCAACCTTTCCTCGTAAGGGAGTCGCTCCATTTCTTCCCCTTTCTTTTCAAAACACTTAAAATTAATATTCTCTTGCCCAAGAGTAACATAGACCTTATTAGGAGTCAAATAATTTTGACTTGTTGAGAAAAAAGTGGAATCTAAGGGTTGAAAAATGCAGCAATAAGGGCAGCCACATTTACCATCCACACATCTTTCCTGTTCATATATAAAACAATAGGTAGGGGCAGAGGTCTCTAACAGTAACAACAATATGGATGTAGGGAGGTACAAAGTTCTGGAACTTGTATGGGAACAGGGCTGACAGATTATTAAACAAATGTTTCTGCCCTTTGTCATAACCATCTTGACCATAAGCTTCAAGAGAATTTGGGATACAACTTAAAAATGGGTGGATTTGGGCAATTTATATGTCACTGATCTGATGCAATGCTTATTCTATTTTGGGTTTCCATCCCGCTATCCATGAGGGCCACATTAGTGCAGTTCTGAAAACATAGGAACTTAAGAAAAGCCTGCTGGATCAGGCCAATGGCCCATCTAATCCAGCATCCTGTTCTCACTGTGGCCAACCAGAGGCTTATGGGAAGCCGACAAGCAGGGCCTGAGCACACAGGCACTCTCCCTGTGATTTCCAGAAACTAGTATTCAGTAGCATTCTGCCTCCAAAAACTGCATATGATACCTTCAGCCTTGTAAGTAATGTTATGCTTTGGAAATGTTTTATAACAAAACTGGCACAACAGAGTATGAAAACTCACAACAACTGAAATCTGGCTGCATTTTGTGAATTTTGTGAACAGGTTCAGAGGAGCGCAACAAGGATGATCAGGGGACTGGAAACAAAGCCCTATGAGGAGAAACTGAAAGAACTGGGCATGTTTACCCTGGAGAAGAGAAGACTGAGGGGAGATACGATAGCACTCTTCAAGTACATGAAAGGTTGCCACACAGAGGAGGGCTGGGATCTCGTCTCAATCATCCCAGAGTGTAGGACATGGAATAATGGGCTCAAGTTGCAGAAAGCCAGATTTCAACTGAACATCAGGAAAAACTTCCTAACTGTTAGAGCCGTACGGTAATGGAACCAATTACCTAGAGATGTAGTGGGCTCTCCGACACTGAAGGCATTCAAGAGGCAGCTGGACAGCCATCTGTCAGAAATGCTTTGATTTGGATTCCTGCATTGAGCAGGTGGTTAGACTTGATGGCCTTATAGGCCCCTTCCAACTCTACTATTCTATGATTCTATGAACCCTTCACTTCTGAAAACTCATTTGAAACCACTAATGTTTATTCTGGAAACCACCATGCTTTGGACAAATCCATTTATTATGAGGCATACTTGTCTGAGCATTCAGGTATAAGTTACTTGCCAACTGGACCTTGTGAGTAAGGGTTCCCCACTGCCTCCCATGCAGCTGGGGACGTTCATACTGGACTGGAGACAGTATTTCCTAAGAAATGTTGGGCATAGCCTGAGCACAGTTTTTTCAGCATCTTGAACTGATCACATACTCGGACACAGACTGGTAACAAAGGTGAAATTTACACAAATGAACTCTATAGTCATACAAACATCACACAAAAAGCAAGACAGCTCTGTTTTGTGCAGTCTGAAACCTCCAGATTGTCTGTAGGGCTAGCTTCACAAGAGTACATTACAGTAGTCAAGGCAATAGGTTACAAAGCAGTGGCTCTGTTCTTTTCCTCTAAGACATTAAATTCCTTAATAGCTTCTCTTGAGTAAGTGAAAACAGAGCCAGAACTTGGCTCTGAAATCCTCATCTTTAAATCTGAAGAATCTGTTTAGGTTTAAATATACCCCCCCGGTTGTTTGACAGAAGTATAATTTTTAATTACAGTAATTATCTTAAATTGTGGCAGTGGTTTTCCATTTATAGTAGAACAAGAAGGTGTAAGAAAGAGAGAAATGAAATGCATGCTGCTCTGCTTGAAGAGACAAAATACAGTGAGATTATAGCAGTAATATGTCTGAGTAATTAATGTTTGGAATGGTCTTGAGTAATAGACATGAGTATTCCCCAAAATGAACACAACAATATTCAACATCAATTAGCAATGGAATAAAAAGCAGCAGACCTCCATTTGCCAACTATTGGGATGGCAAGGAAATGACAGAAGGCGAGATAAGAGTTTGTCAGTGGTGTGTATTGATCACATGCCTGATTCAATTGGGCTGGAAGCAACTTGGCCATCATGAAGCGGGCCAAGAATTTAAGCCACATCCCTGCCATTACAGGCCATATCTCTCTGAAAACAAATAGTTAATCTCTGCTGTTGTGCATTTCTGCTATCACTGTCCTCTAGCTTCCCACTTCTTGGTCTCACTTTGTGATAACTAGTTATAATTTAAAACCGCAGCATACAAACACAAGAGCTATGATAAGAATAGTAAAAACAAGATTAACTTTGATTCTCAGTATCAACAGCTTCTGCTGATAAAGGCATGAAGGAAATTGTAAAAACCAAATCAGAGAATTTCAGGAAAGAAAAGGCAGTGGATAAGGAATGACCCCTTTAATGTAGTTGTGAAACTGCTTTCTTTTAGGAGCTCGCTAAAGCTGAGGCATAAACAGTCACTGCAAGCAATTTTTTTTCATTTGGGCTGATCTTGGGGTTATCTCATACTTGTTTATACATGTTAAAATGTGGAGATCTGCTCACGTTCAGATAAATAACAAATAAAATCCCAGCATTCAATATGTGTGTGGGGCAGAATTTGGGAGTGGGGTGGGGAAAGAAAGCTTTGATGATGTGGCTACCCTCTTTCCACTGCGAATTTGCTTTGATGTTACACCATGGATGATGGTCTAATAATATATCTATGACGTATGTAATCCTAAGTATATATCCATAAGTCACTGCCCCTGCCATCCAGATCTATTCCAGGTGACAAAATACTTAGGGCTTTACTGATGAGGAAAAAAAGATACAACTACATGATAAAAAACTTTCCATCACTAGGCAGCAGTGAAAGAACAAGAAAGAGCAAAAGATATACTGGAAGGCCACTGGAAGGTAAGTCTTGGCTTTTAAATTGCTTAGAGTGCATATAAATGTAACAGTGATGTCAGGATGCTGGCCAACAGTCCTATGCAACAGAAACGTATACATCCACATCATATACACGGTATAACTCCATAACTGATCCAACAGTGCATAACTGTTGATCAGCTGTTGCATAGCTTCAGAGAGAGAAAACCAAGTTCTCCCTAGGTCAGCTTTCAGCACGCCAAACCCTGCAGAACCGCTTTGAACAGAGCCTGCAGCAAAATAGGAAAGGGCAGTCATTTTGCTCTCAGATCACTCCAACTTCTCTTAAAATGTTACAGTTGTTTACAGTCTCAGTCAAAATTCCAACATCTATTTATCATCTGAAATCATACACTGACCTTTATGAATATCACAAACTTGTCACATCTTCATTCACAATAAAAAAGCACTGTCATTGTCCTGTAATCATTGGGGGAAAAACTAATTGCTATCTGTACCATACTTTATATCTGGGGGGGGAACTATGAGCTGCAAATTAAGGATGACAACAGCAGTGGTCATGACAGATTTAAAGTCTTTCCAACTGATCATCATTTTAAAGGCCTTTAGTGCCTAAACTTTTGTCAAAGGTATTTTCTGGAATCCTAATGGATACATGTTTGTTTTCCAAATTTCCTCTATGGAGATTCACTGCCACACACCAGAAATCCTTGTGACTGGCATCCTAGAGAGTGGTTTGCAAGTGCCTCATGTACTTCTTTTTTTGTTGCTTCTGACCTAAGAAATATCCTAGTCTCAGAACTACTGACAATCAGATACTCCATCTGTTCATTCTGGCTTCATTTATTTTGCAATCAGTTGTTACAGAATTACAGAGTTCGAGATCCTCCTTTCCCCTTAGCAGCTCTTCTGTCTATCAATAGAAAAATGAGGACAACTGAATTGGCCTAGATTAACCAAAACATTTTGCTGGTGTACCACCTTCCTCACATTTACCAAAAAAAAAAAAAATCTGATTACAAGATATACATTTAGATAAAAAGGTGGATGAATGCTGATATAGATTACTTTATGGATGGATTGTAACTTGATATCACAGTGTTAATTGGGGCTCTGTGCCCTGTCACAATGCAAAATGCCCACCACATTCAAGAAACCAATGTAGACTTCCAAGCAGATTTCAGGGGCCACAAGGATAGCTGCACAATACTAGGTGCTGTCCTAGCTGTACAGCTCATGGTCAAGCAGCATCTGAGGGCAGGGGCGGGAACGTAACAAGATAGATAAAGGCAGGAACTCGCATCATGCAGCAAGACTTTTTACAGTGCTGGCTTGGGAGGGGAGGTGCCATTTAGGACCATTCTGTTTCAGTCAGCAAAATGTCTTGGCTTGGTCGGTCCTGATTAATTCCGAAAATTGAGCAGCATGAATATATTAAAAATGCTGAGAGAACTAGAATATATAACATGAAGACAGAGCATAAAAAGGTAGACGGCAAGCAACAGCTGAGAATAAGGCAGATTTGGCACCAGCGGGGAATCAACAGTGGTGGCCAGCAGAGATGGCAATGGCAGTGGAAGGAAATCAGAAACAGAGTAAGTGAAGCAGTGGCAGATCCTCTAAATTAGGTAAACCCTGGCAAGTTTTACTCCTCCTCACCTAGATCTCAGGGTTTACAGTCTGTTCAGGCTAGTCATATTATGTATTTCCTTCTCTGATAATATTAGCAAGAACACAATGCAACAAAATAAGACTAAAGTTGGAAGAGAATTTCCTTCCCCTTCTTGCTTTCCATAGTTGGACACAACATTACATTCCTTTTATTTTCTCTGGGAAAACTGCACTTGCATATTAAGTACCATTCTTCTTCTACACACACACACACAGGCCCAGGACTACACACTTCGCACCCACACACTGGAATTCATAGCAGAGTCCTTGCTGCACCAATAAGAAATTTCCCTGTGACCCTGGATTCCCACCCACTGTGGTCAGGCAATCTTAGTACTCTTTTCCAATTTACTTCACAGAAATACACATATCATCACAAGGGAGAAAAAAGTTTGTTGTATCAACCTATTTTTTGTTTTTTTAAAGATTTATAAGCTACCTTTGGGGTAACGGCCTCCCCAAAGAGGCTTCAACACAATATTAAAATACAGAAAAACCACCACCACAACAAATCATGGGATGATTTTCACCATTTTTTTTTCTAAATCAGCTTTGAAACAGCCGTCTGGAGAAAATGCAATTCTCTTCTATTGATTTTTGTTGGTTAAACATGGACACTGTTTATTGCTTATCAATACCAAGGAGCTCTGATTAAACACCTTTTAAATGCAACCTTTTATAAAGTGATTATTATATAAGCACACTACTTGTACATTGCAAATAAGATCTGACTTTATCCTTCACTGTAATTACATCAGGCATGACCAGACTATGTGAAGACAGATGTAAACTCACAGGATTTAATTCACGTAATCTTAGTCAACCCTTTGGGATAATGGCAAATACATTTTGTCCCACACGTTATGTTAAGTGAAATCATTACTTCTTGGGAACCCAATTTATATAGACAGTACTAAAGGATCACAGGGTAGCACAAAAGAACCATTGACAATGGCAGGCAGATGTGACTTGAATTGTAGTTGTTAAACAATCTTCCAGCATCCCCACCCTTGCCAGCTAACAGCTCAGACAGAAACCATGACAGATGACTATGTAGGGTCATCTGCCTGTTGTTCAGCTCTTCTTCACAGAGCCTAAATGCTTGCAAGCATGTTTGTAGGGTACAATCTGTACCCACCAAAAAAGAATATTAAAGGTTGGGACAGTTACTCACCCTTGTACTGTGGGGCACTGAAGAGCTTCTCGTTCTAAAAGACCAAATGAAAGAGCAGAAAACAGGAAGAAATGGGGCAGGAGAAAAAGGCAGGAGAAGACATGGCTTCATCCCCCTTTGCTCTTTATGAGCTGTTTAAAAAAGTAGCATTGTTCTATGGGCTGCAGCCTAGAAGATTTTCCCCTCCTCTCCACCCCCCACAAATGTGTTCTTTTTCCTTGCCCCCGTTCACAGAAGTAGCTTCCTCACTAAACAGCAGCTACCCAACTCTGTAAAACTGACCATGTGGAATTGAGATGATCTAGAGTTGTTAGGTCCTTGAAAGACTCTGAGCATTGGCTGGTGGCATAAATTTGCATTAAATTACTTACATCATTTTATATGTACAGATACAAATGTAAGCTAAGTTTCAGAGGGAAAGCCACCCTGTAAGAAAGTTTTTTTTTTTAAGAATAATGAAGTAAAGTAAACGTACTACCTGGGGGTGCAGAACATTTTTTGAAAGGGGTAAAGGGGAGTGTTGAAAACCTTGTAAGTCAGGGCCCTTTCCCCTAACACCATCCCTGATGGGTTGAATATACAAAAGGTCCTTTGGGGAATTCTTACTGGTTCATGTGTAGATCTTTTACCCTTATGATAGAATCACATCCCTCATTTAATTTCCATAAATAGATGCAAAACCACATACATCTTAGAGACAGTGGCCAGTCTGGTCTGTTAAAAATTACACATGGGCCTGTCTGGAAAGGAATTGCTTCTTATTCTGGGAGAACAGTTGCACTGAGAGAATGTTATACATACATATACATAACCCACCTTTCGAACCAGAAAAGGGTCCTCTAGATAGCTTATACTTATAGTTAGAAATCAAAGATAAAAGATAAATACAATTAAAAGAGAGGGAGCATCTCCCCCTTCATCCCCATAAGTAAAATTCAGTAATAGGCAAAAGAACTCTTGCAGTTTAAGAATGTACCTATAGCCAACAGATATTTCTATCAAACTTTAAAAAGCAGGGAAATGGGGCAGCTATAGTGAATGCACCAGGGGAGCAGGAGACGTGACTCCTCTCTGAGATATTGGATTGCCCTACAAATCTGTAAAAATGCAAACACTGTTTGGGTTGGTCTTTCACAGTTTAATCCACTTCCTGTGTAGCTTGGAAGAATTTGGTAACATGCCTCTGAGCATAAAGTGAGTCCTGCCATCACCAAAGATGGAGAATTACATTTTTATATGTTTGTTGGTGTTCTTACTTTGCTTCTTTCCTGCGTTACTACTGTTTATACAGAGAATCTAACCTAGAAAATTATATTTCTCTCATTATTCATCCTAGAAATCTGTGTCAAATTTATTTTCATTAATTTCAATGCCTTTGTATTGGTCAAATTCATATGATGGTGAAGACAACCTTTTGTGTTTCAAACTGAAGGTTATGTTCTATTTATATCTTGGGTGCATTAACAGTTGAATCTGAAACTGCAGTTTGATGTAAAATCAGACTGATTACAATATGTTGCTACTTCAGCAATGACACTAGCTGTTGGGGGGGAAATGGCCTGTCCAAGATGCATGTTTTCAGTCTGCTATGCTTAAACCACTCCACTTAAGGGAGGATGGGTATGGTCAATTAAAAGCATAGAGCACACCTAGAAATTTGCTAGAATATATTTCACCTCCCACTGTTCTATCTTGTGCAAACTGAGATGCTCCTCATGTCCATTGGAGACTATTCTGCAGAATAGTCAGTGCCATCATTCCACAATTGTTTTTGGATTTTTTTTTAGTGTTAATTTTGCAAAGTGTCGCTGTACTTCACATATTCACAGAAACAGAAGCAAAAGAAAATAATTTACTATAGGAAACTAAAATTGCAAAGTAAATCAAACATCTGGACTATATCAACTGTCTTAATATTGGTGCTTCCTCTTTGCTGAAACAAGATCAGCACATGTATTGTTTCTGTTATTTGGGCTGACTGCAGGTGTTGCCACCACTCACCATATGTTCAGAGGCAAATGTCGCCAAATTCTTCCAAACTACACAGGAAGTGGATTGGACTGTGAAAGACCAACCCAAATTCTGTTTGCATTTGTAGGGCAGTTTGTAGGTACAATATCTCAGAGAGGAGTTCAGGTCTCCTGCTCCCCTGATGCATTCACTATAGCTGCCCAATTTCCATGCTATTTAAAGTTTGATAGAATATGTTTTGCCTATAGGTATGATCTTAAACCACAAAGGTTTTTTTGCCTATTAGTGCATTTGCTTTTTAACCCAGGAGGTAAGAAATGGGATCCTGTGAAAAATTGCTGAGGATGGATTGATCATTTGTATGCTTATGGAGTTCGGTGGGATTTACTCCCTTGCAATCATGCTGAGGATAGATGAAACTGACTATGGGAGAGAGAGGAGAAGAGGAAGGGAGGGAGGGAGGACAGCAGTGGGCAAGGGAGGGGGAATAAGGAAAAGGGGAAGGGAGTAAGAAGAGAGGAGGGGAGAGGAGAGTGGAAGGGAAAATCATTTTCCTGATCATTTATATGCTTATTGACTTCAATGAAATTTACTCCCATGCAATCATGCACAGGATAGGTAAGACTGATCATGGGAGAGAAGAGGGATGGAGGGAGCAGAGGGGATTGGAAGAACAGAGGTTACAGGCAGGAGGGGAGAAGGGGGAGGGGAGAAGGGGGAAGGGAGATGCAAGAGGAATGGACAGGAGGGAGGGCAGGTATGATCATTTGCATGCTTTTTGAGTTCAAGGGGATTTACTTATGTACAATCATGCTTAGGATAGGTGAAACTAACCTGGTGGAGCGACAGGAAGGGGCAGGGAGGGGCAAGAGGTGAAAAGGGAGAGAAGGGGAGGAGGGTTAGGGTTAGGGAGGAAGGGGAGGGGAGATGAAGGGGGAGGGGAGGAGGAGGAGAGGGAGTGAAGCGAGGAAATTGGGTGGGTGAGTACTGGGCAGAGGGAAAGCCCCTTTCCTTTCAAAAAGGAAAACACTGTGAACAGTATCATTGTTTTCAAGGTTTCCCCCACCTTTTTATTCTACAGCAGGCATATGTCATCTCCCATCCACATTTGAGCCAAGTTGTCACTGGCCGCATCCACACCAGACCTTTATTTCACTTTAGATAGTCATGGCACCCCCAAAGAAACCTGGGAAGTGTAGTTTGTGATGGTTGCTGAGAGTTGCTTAAAAATGAAAGAAATGGACTACCTTCAATTCGATTCTGACTTATGGCAACCCTATGAATAGGGTTTTCATGGTAAGCGGTATTCAGAGGTGGTTTACCATTGCCTCCCTCTGAGGTTGAGAGGCAGTGACTGGCCCAAGGTCACCCAGTGAGCTTCATGGCTGTGTGGGCATTTGAACCCTGGTCTCCCAGGTCATAGTCCAACACACAAACCACTATGTGCTATTCCCCTCATAAAGCTACAATCCCCAGAAGAGGGACTGACTGTTAAACCACTGTGGCCACTGGCACTCTGTCAGGGGAGTCTCCTAACAATTCTCTTCACCCTTTACAACCTACACTTCCCAGAATTATTTGGGAGAAGCCATGACTACCACCCTGGGCTCCTGCTGGGAGGAAGGGCAGGATATAAATCAAATAATAAATAAATAAATAAATAAATGACTGTCTAAAGTGGAATAAATGTCTGGCGTGGGTGTGGCCCTCTGATTGTCAGGCCCAGGATGTGACTCAGGAACCAGACCAACGGCTGTAGTTAATTCGTGTTTTATTAGGGTAATGTCCAAACAAAGACTGCTTTTTCTCATGAAGCAATACAGGGATACAGGTCCTGCGGCATTGGGAGAAAGTTGACAGAGCAAGGGACTTCTTCCCGCCTGTTCTTTAAGAAGGGGCCAAACGGGCGCGCAATCTTTCGCTCCTCCTTAACTGCCCCTCAGGTACTGCCCGCCTTCCCCCCCTTCTCTCCTGTCTTTTCAGCTGTCTGCGTGTGCGCGGTGAGGGGGGAAGCATCACCCCCTCCTCTTCTGAAGTTTCCGATTCCAGGATGGGGGATAGGGGAGGGGCTGATGGTAAACTGCCTCCCCGCTTTTCGGCTGTGAGCAGCCCTCCCTCTTTCCCCTCTTGCTCTGAGCCTGAAAGAGGGGGAGGCGTGAGAATGTCCAGGGAGGGCTCAGGCTCCCCGTCGCTAAGCGACCTTATCACTGGCAGTTCCTCTGTTTCGTCTTCGCTCCAAAGGGGGGAAGTTCCTCCCCCTTCCCTCTGCCATCCATCCGAATACTCTTCTCCCAACTCTCCGGGATCCAGCTCCCCGGGATTGGGACCCCAGCTCTGCCTTCCGACACCATCCCCCCTCCCAGGCTGTGCCCCCCCTCCCCTTGTCTGGCTTGGGACGGTGGGGAAAACGTTGATGGAAAAGTTTTACCAATTCTGGAGCATGCACATCAGCTGCACCTTCCCATGATCTGTCAGCCACCCCATAGCCTTTCCAGTGAATCAAGTACTGCAGCTTGTGGCGTCTGATCCTGGAATCTAAGATCTCCTCAACTTCAAACTCAAGCTGCTCATTTACCAGGAGTGGAGCTCCGGGAGGTTCCTCCGGCCGTAACTCACTGGGAGGGGCGGCTTTCGTTAAGAGGGATCGATGGAACACAGGATGTATTTTAAACGTGTCAGGCAGCTTCAGTCGGTACACCACGGGATTGATTTGAGTTTCTATTTCGAAAGGACCCACCCTCTTGTCTTGTAATTTTCTACATTTGCCCGGCATTTGGAGGAAGCGGGTGGACAGCCAGACCTGGTCTCCCGGTTGAAGGGGGGGCCCTCCTTCCTGTGCAGGTCAGCAACTCGCTTGTACTCCATTTTGGCTTCGTTTAACTGCTGTTTCAGTGTCTGTTGCGCCGCTTGCAATTCCTTAAGGAAGTTCTCAGCTGCCAGTACCAGCATTCCTTCTGAGCTGCTTGGAAAGACTTTAGGATGGAATCCATAATTAGCGAAGAATGGGGTTTGTTGAGTGCTGGAGTGCAGAGAATTGTTGTAGGCGAACTCTGCAAAATGCAAATATGATACCCAGTCAGTCTGTTGATAGGACACATAACTTCGTAAATATCTTTCCAAAACGGCGTTCAAGCGTTCCGTCTGCCCATCTGTCTGGGGGTGATGGGCGGAGGAGAGTTTTAATTCCGTCTGCAACTGTTTCCACATTGCTCTCCAAAATTTGGCTGTGAACTGAGTTCCTCGGTCTGAGACTACGCTGTTTGGCAATCCATGCAGCCGGTAGACTTCTTTTATGAATAACTTGGCTGTTTCTTTAGCCTCTAAGGCCCCTGCACAAGGAGAAAGTGTGCCATTTTGGTAAGTAGATCCACCACTACTAAGATGGCTGTCATTCCTTGGGACTTGGGTAGATCAGTTATAAAATCCATGGAGAGGTCCTTCCAGGGTTCGTGTGGGACAGGCAACGGTTGTAACAGTCCTGCTGGTGTCCCTGTTTGTGTTTTTGTCCGCAGACAGACAGAGCAGGACTTTACATAACTCTCAATATCCCGACGCATTTTAGGCCACCAGAAGTCCTTGGCCATGTTCTGAATGGTCTTGTAAATCCCAAAGTGTCCCGCTGTGATGGAATCATGACACTGGCGTAGGATTCTGAGCCTTAATTCCCCTTCTGGCACATATCTGGCGGTTTTGAACCATAACAGTCCATTTCTCCAGTGAAAGGTTACTTCTGAGTCTAGACCTTGTCCCGTCTCCTGCTGATATTTTAGCATGTCTGCATCTTCTTGTTGTGCCTTTTTGAGTTCCTCTTCCCATGAAGGCTGGCATACTCCCAACGTTAATTTCTCTGGCGGGATTATGTACTGAGGCTGGTCCTCGGATTCACTTTCTTTGTATTGTGGCTGTCTGGATAAGGCATCCGCTCTCTGGTTTTTGGCTTGGGCATGGTAAGTAATCTGGAAGTTAAACCTAGTGAAGAACTGGGACCATCTTATCTGTCTCTGGTTCAGCTTTCTGGCGGTTTGGAGGCTTTCAAGATTCTTGTGGTCGGAGCGCACTTCAATTTGATGAGAGGTCCCCTCTAGGTATTGTCTCCAGTTTTCAAAAGAGTCCTTGATGGCCAGCAGCTCCTTCTCCCAAACTGTGTAGTTCTTCTCTGTAGGCTTTAACTTCCGAGAGAAGTATGCACAGGGATGCAGCTCCTTCCCTTCTTGGTATAATTGTAGCAGGACCCCCCCCGATGGCAAAATCTGAAGCATCTGCTTCCACTATGAAAGGGCGGTTCGGATCAGCAAAGCGCAGAATGGGCTCAGTAGCAAACCTTCTCTTCAGCTCCTCAAAGGCCTCGGTGGCGTTCTCTGTCCATTGAAACTTCTTCTTCCCCCTTAAACAGTCAGTCAGAGGAGCTGTTAATTTGGAAAACCCTGGAATGAACTTTCTGTAATAATTGGCAAACCCCAAAAACCGTTGTACATCCTTTTTGGTGACAGGTTGGCCCCAGTCCAATATGCAGCTTACTTTCCCTGGGTCCATCTCCACGCCTTCCGCTGAGATTCGATATCCAAGGAAGTCTAGAGACTTGAGGTCAAATCCACATTTCTCTAATTTAGCATACAGGTGATTTTCTCTCAGTCTCTTCAACACCGTCTTCACATGCTGGTCGTGGTCTTCCTGGTTCTTTGAGAACACCAGGATATCATCTAAGTAACAGATTACATACGTGTCCAACAAGTCTCTAAACACGTCGTTCATGAATTTTTGAAAAATTCCTGGTCTTCCACAAAGCCCAAACGGCATGACCATGTATTCATACTGTCCGTAAGTGGTCAAGAATCCTGTTTTCCATTCATCTCCCTCCTTCATTCTGATCAGATTGTACGCTCCTCTCAAATCCAACTTCGTGAAGATTTTTGCAGAGCGCAGTCGGTCCAGCAACTCTGAGATCAGGGGCAGCGGGTAGCTGTTGGGGATGGTGATCTGGTTCAATGCGCGATAGTCGTTACAGGGTCTGAGTTCCCCCCCTTCTTTTTCACAAACAGTAGTGGCGCTCCAGCAGGGGATTGTGAGGGGCGTATGAATCCTCGCCTCAGGTTTTTATCCAGGAATTCCTTCAGGGCCTCCCTCTCATTCTCTGTGAGAGAGTAGATTCTCCCTGATGGGATGCTGGCTCCTGGCACTAGGTCAATCGCACAGTCATAAGGGCGGTGGGGGGGTAAAGTCTCTGTCTCTTTTTCATCAAACACATCTTTGAATTCTTCATACTTTGGCGGCAGGGTCACTTGCTCGATCTCTTGCACTGCCCCCGCTAAGGTGTTCTTGATTCCTTCAGGCTGACAGTTCTCCTGGCAATACTGTGAGGTGAACCACACCACCGCCTCCTTCCAACTTATTTTGGGTTCATGCTTTGCTAGCCAGGGCATTCCCAGAATCACCTCAAAGTTCGAGAGATCTGACACGTATAGCGAAATGAACTCTTCGTGCCCAGGGATTTGAAGTTTCACTTCCTCCGTGGCTTGTGTCACCCCTCCTGACTTCAGGGGTCTCCCATCGATAGTCTCCACAGCTAGGGGAGCGTCCAGTTTCCACCGGGAAATTCCATGACGCTTGACTAACTTTGCATCAATAAAATTTGTGGAGGCTCCACTGTCAATTAAGGCAGTGGAATTAAACACCACTCCTCTGGAAGTTGTAATCCGAATAGGCAAGACCAACACCCCCTTTGAGGGAGGTTGGATCGTTGGGGGGCCTTTATACAACGCTCCTCCCAGTCCACCGGCCTGCACGTGGACTGGGTGTTCTAGTTTCCCGACGGCTCGGCTTTCCCCCCTTTCAGTCCACAGTCTCTGGCCACATGGCCTGGCTTTGAACAATAAAAGCATAAACGTTCCCGGCGTCGTCTTTCCTTTTCTTCTTCTGACAGTCTTGGCCTAGCCCCTCCCTGTCCCTCAGTTGCATTACCTGCCATCCCTGCAGTGGGAAGGGTCTTGTTGTGGGATGCCAAGGCTGAGTATCTCGGGACCTCCTGCTTTCTTTCCAGGCGCCTTCCTTCCATCCGGTGATCTATCTGTAGGCATAGCCGGATGAGCCCTGGTAGGTCAGCGGGGGAGGAGGTCCTGGCCAACTCATCCAGGATTTCAGCATTTAATCCACTCCAGTACATAAACATCAGGGCGGCATCATTGTAACCAGTTTCCTGGGACAGAATTTTAAAAGCGTTAGTGTACTTGGAAACAGTCCCTTTAGCTTGCTTCAGAGCGCCTAGTTGCGCCTACTGTTTCAGCCCTTTGCAGGTCTTGAAACATCTCGGTCATCTCCTGTATAAATCCTCTGTACCTTCCTAAGACAGTATCCTTTCTCACGAGATACGGAGTCACCCATTTTGCAGCTTCTCCCTCCAGGAGGCTAATCACGAAAGCTACTTTAGCCCCATCGTCTGGAAATTCCATGTGCCTGACATCCAGATATAACTCACATTGAGCCACGAAGGTTGCCAACTGATCACTTTGTCCCACGTATTTTGGGGGCAATCCAATGGGAACCTTTACTACGGCAGCTGGAGGGGCTGTTCGCATCTGGTCTATCGTGGCCTTCAAGGTTTGATTATCCGTCTTCAGCGCCTTGACTGCTGCTAGCAGGGCTTGAACATCCGTCTGCAAATCAGCTACCTTAGTCCTCAAGAGTTCCACTTCTTCCATCTCAGAAGTGGGGTTCGTCCCCCCCGCTGCTCCCTTTGACATCTTGTCCCAGTCAAGTGAAGAGAGCGTTGAGGGTGATTTAGGTGGCTCTGTCAAGCTGTCAGGCCCAGGATGTGACTCAGGAACCAGACCAACAGCTGTAGTTAATTCGTGTTTTATTAGGGTAATGTCCAAACAAAGACTGCGTTTTCTCATGAAGCAATACAGGGATACAGGTCCTGCGGCATTGGGAGAAAGTTGACAGAGCAAGGGACTTCTTCCCGCCTGTTCTTTAAGAAGAGGCCAAACGGGTGCGCAATCTTTTGCTCCTCCTTAACTGCCCCTCAGGTACTGCCCGCCTTCCCCCCCTTCTCTCCTGTCTTTTCAGCTGTCTGCGTGTGCGCGGTGAGGGGGGAAGCATCACCCCCTCCTCTTCTGAAGTTTCCGATTCCAGGATGGGGGATAGGGGAGGGGCTGATGGTAAACTGCCTCCCCGCTTTTCGGCTGTGAGCAGCCCTCCCTCTTTCCCCTCTTGCTCTGAGCCTGAAAGAGGGGGAGGCGTGAGAATGTCCAGGGAGGGCTCAGGCTCCCCGTCGCTAAGCGACCTTATCACTGGCAGTTCCTCTGTTTCGTCTTCGCTCCAAAGGGGGGAAGTTCCTCCCCCTTCCCTCTGCCATCCATCCGAATACTCTTCTCCCAACTCTCCGGGATCCAGCTCCCCGGGATTGGGACCCCAGCTCTGCCTTCCGACACTGATTAGGCAAGCTCAGCAGCTGTGAGTCTGGCTTTTAAAACACTTACTGAGCTTGCCGGCGCTATCATAGAGTCCAATGTTAAATTTCTTAAATTCATTAAAAACCTGCCAGGCATTTCTTTTAACTTTTAAACTGCAGAAGATGAAGGCAGAGTATGGGGCAAGGTCAGTAATAGAATTGCAGGCACTTTGTGAACATGGCTGATTTTTAATTAATTTCAACAATTTATGAGACCACTGACAGAAAAAAGTCCAAAAGGGGGTCTGGTTTCCCCCCCTCTTGTTTTGTATTTTGACCTCTTGATTCTCTCTGAGGGTTTTGTGTATCACCATGAAAATTTAGAGGGTTGTTAAGCAAGCCTTTCTGGCTTCAGGATTATATGTTTTGTAAGGTTTTGTTTTTAAATGAGCTTATGGGAAGCAGCAGAATGGCATGGGGGTATTTTCAATTTAACATTGCAGAATGCAAAAACATTTATGCTGACTATAGTATACAGCCACTCTTGTGGCTGTATAAACATTGAGGAAGGGATAGCAGCTTGCCACCATCTTACTTGCACTATGTATGGGGTAGCTATACCATGGACAACTCAACATGGTCTTTTTTAGAAAATTGGTAAGAACTTGATGTCTTATGTAAAATTGGTGCACAGACACATTCAACCTAAGTGAGATATCAATTCTCCTCAGCATTCTATTTTTTTTTAAGTGTGAACAGAGGAGATCAGAAGTATCACACATTTAACAATAAGACATGTTATTCTCACATTATCAGCAACAAACACCTTCAGGAAAAGGCACTGCAAAGATACAAGTTCCTACTGAACTTTGCTGGAAATCTTTTCTTGTGAATTTCAACCCACCTGCCTGAATGTTTGCTTTTATTCATTGACATTGACTAGCGCCTTGATGGCAGCAAGGCTAATATGTATGGCACATGCTATTTGTTTTTCTTCATTTATTTTGAAAAAATGGAAATGGACAGCCTTCAAGTCGATCCCGACTTATGGCTACCCTATGAATGGGGTTTTTATGGTAAGCAGTATTCAGAGGGGGTTTACCATTGCCTCCCTCTGAGGCTAGACCTCCCCAGCTGGCTACGACCTGCTCAGCTTGCCACAGCTGCACAAGCCAGCCCATTCCTTGTCCGCAATTGCCAGCTGGGGGGCAACTGGACTCCTTGGGACTCTGCAGCTTGCCCACGGCTCCATAGGTGGCAGGGCACGTAACCCCTGTACCACTCACTGTGGGGGTGATCTTTAGCTGGCCCTTTACACCCAGCAGACACAAGTGGGGATTTGAACTCACAGACTCTGGATTCCCAGCCAGGCTCTCCTCCCCACTGTGCTATACCAGCTGGTTCATTTATTTTACAATCTACTAATCTGTCTACTCTGCTAAGAACTCTGAGATGCACAAGGGAATAACTGGGTGATAAAATAAAATCAAACCTGTAAAGTATGCCAATATTTCAAACACCAAAAACCATCATAGCTTCTAAAACAGGTCAGTTATTCAATACAGCTACAGCTCAAATCTAGCAGCATAAGAGGAGGCAGCCTAATGAGGCAGGATCAGAGCTCAGTGGTGGAGGACATTCTTAGCATGAAGAAGGTCCCAGGCTCAGTCGCTGGCAACTCCAGTTAAAAGAATGAGGTAGTAGATGGTGGGTAAGACCTTGACCCTGGAGAGCCCCTGGAAAATACTGAGTTAGAAGGACAAATGGGATGGTCTGGTATAAAGCAACTACCTACGTTTCAGCTGCAACATCTACCCAAGCTCAGCTGCTGAGCAGTAGTGGCCAGTAGGGTGGCTCAAGCGTTGCTCATGTGGCTTCCCTACACCATTTGTTGCTGCTGTTTCTAAGGGGGGAAGTACAGTGGGAGAAAGTGGGGAGCTTGGTTCAGCACGTGACCAGCAGCAGGAGTGGTGAACTGGCCCCTGCCAGCCACTACTGCTGCTGAAGTGGTCTTGCTGTGCTTATCCTCCCATCTTTTCCACCGTTTGATTATTTCTAAGGACTACCAAATGACTTCAGTGCTTTGCCACCTTTTAATCTTTTCTCCTCATGAACAAGGATTTCACTTTCACTTGATATTCAAGCAGCTCATACACTCCTTTATATTGATCTCAGTTTGTAATCCATTTTTTATAAGTCCCCAGGTATCAGTATAAACCACACCCATGTAGCAGCTAAGAGTATGAGCTCTGACACAAGTCCCTGGTTCAAATCTCACTTCTGTCATGATCTTATTGGATGCCTTTTACCCAAGGTACTCTCAGCCTGCATTCCCTACACAGGAATAATAGTAGTTGTTTACCTTACAGAGAAGTTGCAAGAGCTGCTGAGATAAAGTATGTGGCATGTTTTGGACAGTCTACAAGTGGAGTAGTGAAGAAGGCACACTCCAGGAGCTATGGACTAACTCCTATCAGCCTCAGCCAGCATTGTCAATAGTCAGGATTATGGAAGTTGCAGTCCACAACATCTAGAGGCAGAATTGGCACCAGACTTTAGAAAGCCCTTGGCATGGTGCCATGGTAGCAGCAACACCATTCATCACTCTCACCACAGAACCCCGAGACAGCTGCTTTCTTAGTGGGCGGGCAATGATACCACCTTTGAAATGGGAACCAAGCTATCTTAATTTATCTAAAATGCAATGCCCCAACCTACAGATCCATGAACACCAGCTTGCATTTTGAGTAGATGTTGGGAAGCCACCGTAGATGGGATCCAAGCCTGGCTCCCATTCAAAAGCACCACTGCCTGCCCACCACTAAAATGGCTGTCTGAGGGTCCAGCAAGGAAGGTGGTGAGTGGCGCCTAAGCTGCCACTGCTGTGGGGCCCTTCTAAGCCTCTGGCCAGTGCCACACTGGTCAACTGCTGGTGGAGGGCCTTGTGGACTACCCCTGGTCTAAAAATACTAAATAAATGCACACTCTGACCAGTAATACCAAAGGAGATTATAGTGAAACATGTTCACATATTTAAAATAAATATTTAATTAAGATTATGCTTAAATATGTTTAAATACCTTGCTTATTCAAGGTTGCATTAAAAAGAATAAAATACAATAAACTCAAATAACTTTCTTTAAAAAAAAGATGAAAGCCTATCATTGTGGATGTCCCCCCCCCCATGATTCCTGGTAGATAAGATATCCTCTCCGCTTTGGTATATACACATTCACCAGAAGTCTTTGGGGAGCAGTTGTTCTATGCCAGGAGATAACAAAGATGACATTAAAATGTCTCTTCTCATTTCAGTTTGATGTATAATCTAATGATCAGATAGAAAACATGGCAGTCTAATTTATGAATCTGAAAACCATTCATGATAAGGCTGCAAAAGGAAAAAGAAAAGTGGTAGCAGTCTTAACCAAATAAACAGTCTTACATAAATGTGATTGACACCCTGTAATTAACACACTGTGCCCTATCACAGCATATCATCAAATAAGTATCCACAATTTACCAAGCTTAAGACATCACTGCTACATTGAGACTTGATCTTTTATATCCAAGCAGTTATAAAAGTTAGTAGCCCTTTATAAACCAGTTGAACAATGATAATTTATGCCATGGGAAACAACAAGCTCTTACACACAACCAGATTTCAGAGCTTCTGCCAGCATTGGTATACAGAAGTGGGAACATATAACCTCCCTGCAAAGCAAGCAACCCATCCTCTCCTATCTCTAGAATTTTATCCATACATAGTTGTCCATGCTTCTAGTGACAGCCTACATATGATAGGACATGTCTTGGCATTGCACATTACTATTGCCAAAGCAGTCATGCCAAGTACCTGATTCTATGCACAATTATGGTCTTATGAGCTGAGAATGGGGAAATAATACATACACCTGTCTGTGCAGAAGTCCACATTACAGATAAAGTCCTACATTTGGTAGCTAAGTACTAAGTCTCAGGGTCTTCCCTTACAACCCAGCATGTTTATTTCTACGCTGTTTTGTCATGCTCTTTCTTTGAGCCTAATCATCAGAGCAGACTCAAGACCTCATGCTGTTCACATTATCAAGATGCTAAATGTTCCTTTAGTTAGCAATATGACCGCTACTTGCCTTTCTTGTGAGATAATAAAGCATCTATCAATCTCCCAAGGGGCTGTATGTCTCTTGTACATATGCAAACAAACTGTGTTAATAGCAACCATTTGAGAAGTCTGTGTACCAGACACAGCCAAAGTGGTGTTGTTGGATTCCAACTCCCATCAACCCTGGTCCACACAGCCAATGGTCAGGGATTATGGCATTTATAGTTCAGTGTCTTCTGGAAGGCAACACATTGCCTACCCGTGCTGTACATGCCTCTAGGCAGGCATGGGAGCAATTGCAAAGGCAGCAAAGAATTTTAAAGGACTTTGAAGATGTCTATTCAGAATGCCACACTCTTTATAATCCCCCTTTCTCCCCACATATAATTGAAATATATGACCCCCACATCCTGGGCTTTTTGGAGGGAACAGGGGGCTGCAGGGAGAAAGATCCACTATGCGAGCTTGCCTTCCATTTTTGCCATGTTGGATATGACTCCTTCAGACTAGACAACTATTACAGCTCCGAGAAAAACAAGTAGTGCAATAGCAGCATGGACTCAGTAAAAAGGAATGTGAACATCTGATCTTCCTTGGAATGAAGAAAAACAATGGAAATAATTTTAAAGCATGAAACATGTCTCCCAGTCTTTGTAGAGCTTGTCTAACAGGAAAGAGACATAAAACCATGTGCCGACAGAGAACATTTTCTCTTTACATACGATCTTCTTAAGAAAGAAGTTTTCATATTTAAAGAAGTATATGAATGCCAGTCAGGAAGCTTAATGATTCTAGCAGCATGCTAATAGGAAAGGGAGAGGCTATAGCTCAGTGATGGAGAATATCCCATGTTCAGTCCTCTGAATCTCCAGGTAGGGATGAGAAAGAGACTTGTTTAAATCCATAGACTATAGGGCCTAGAGAGACACTGCCAGTCAGCGAAGGCAATTGTAAGCTAGATGTGTGATGCTTTATATTGCAACTTTCCTTTTTTATGTTCATGTATAAGTAGGAATCTCTATAGCTAGGTGCAAAGAAGAGAGAATGGCTTCACGAGAGAGTTTATGAAGAAACGGTGGTCTCATGCGACAAGTCACAGTGGCTGAAACCACGTCCCTCTCACATCCCAGATGTTCAGGAGATTGTCATTGTCATTCATTTATTTATTTGATATTTATTTCTCTCCTGCATTTCTAGGCCACTTTTCAGGGTTTCCTCTTTCAAAGTGTCTCCCTACATGATAAAAACAATTATAAAACATAAAATAATTCACTAAGAGGCAAAAAACCTTGCATTTTAAGAATGTACCTATAGTCAACAGATATTTCTATCAACCTTTAAAAAGCAGGGAAATTGGGCAGCTATAGTGAATGCACCAGGTGAGCAGGAGACCTGACCTCCTCTCTGAGATATTGTACTGCCTTACAAAGTTGTCAAAATGCAAACACAATTTGGGTTGGTCTTTACCAATGAATGTTGGAAAAAACAAACTTGGCTTGTCCAAGATGCATGTATTCAGCCTGCTATGCTTAAACTACTCCACTTAAAGAAAGGTGGACATGGTCAATTAAAAGCATAGAGCACACCTAGAATTTTGCTAGAATATATTTCATCTCCCACTGTTTTATTTTGTGCAATCTGAGACACTCCTCATGTCCACTGGAAACTATAATGCAGAACAGTCAGTGCCATTATTCCACAATTGTTTCTGAAGATTTTTTTTAGTATTGCAAAATGTTGCTGTAGTTCACATATTCACAGAAACAGAAGCAAAAGAGAATGATTTACTATAGGAAACTTCACTGAAATTGCAAAGTAAACAAACATATGACTGAATGATATCAACTGTTTTAATATAGCTGCTTCCTCCCGGCTAAAACATGTCAGCACAGCACATGTCATGTTTCTGTTATTTGGGCTGACTGCAGGTGTTGCCACGACTCACCATATGCTCAGAGACACATTACCAAATTTTTCCAAGCTACACAGGAAGTGGATTGGACTGTGAAAGACCAACCCAAATTGTGCTTGCATTTTGACAAATTTGTAGGACAGTACAATATCTCAGAGAAGAGGTCAGGTCTCCTGCTCCCCTGGTGCATTCACTATAGCTGCCCAATTTCCCTGCTTTTTAAAGTTTGATAGAAATATCTGTGGGCTATAGGTACATTCTTAAACGACAAGGGTTTTTTTGGCGTTTGAGTGAATTTACCTGCTTTTTAGTCCAGGAGGTAAGAAATGGGATCCTGTGCAAGTTTGCTGAGAATGGATTGATCATTTTCATGCTTATTGAGTTCAGTGGGTTTTACTCCCCTGCAATCATGCTTAGGATAGGTAAAACTGACCATGGGGAGGGAAGTCTGGAGTGGGCAGGGGAGGAGGAAGAATGAGGGTAGGAAGAAGGAAGAGGAGAGGGGAAGCAGGGGAAAAGTCAGGTCTGATCATTTGCATGCTTATTGAGTTCAATGGGATTTATTCCTGTGCAGTCATGGCTAGGATAGGTAAAACTAACCATGGAGGAGGCGGGGGAGGAGAGAGTGGAGGGAAGGAAGAAGGGGGAGAGGGGAGCAGAAGGGGTGGGAGGGGAAAGGAGGGGAGGGGGAAAAGGGAGGTGATGGGAGGGAGGAGGAAGGGAGGGCAGGTTTGATCATTTGCATACTTATTGAGTTCAGTGGATTTTCTCCCGTGCATTCATGCTTGAAAATGAAATGTACTGCCTTCAAGTCAGTTCCGACTTATGGCAACCCTATGAATAGAGTTTTCATGGTAAGCAGTATTCAGATGTGGTTTATAATTGCCTTCCTCTGAGGCTGAGAGGCAGTGACTGGCCAAAGGTCACCCAGTGCGCTTCATGGCTGTGTGGGGATTTGAACCCTGGTCTCCAAGGTCGTAGTCCTAGGATAGATAAAACTGACCATGGGGGAGGAGGAAGGGAAGGGTGGAGGGGAGGGGGAGGGAGAGGGGGAAGAGGAGGAAGAAGGAAGGGTGAAGAAAGGTAATGGGAGAGGTGAAGGGATGGCAGGTTTAATAATTTGCATGTTTTTTTAGTTCAGTGGGATTTACTCCTGTATAATCCTGCTTAGGATAGGGGAAACTGACCTGGGGGAGGGGTGGAGAGAGGAGGAGGGCAGAATGGGGAGGGGAGGGGGAGGAGATTGGGTGGGTGGGCACTGGGCAGAGGGGAAGCCCCTTTCTTTTCCAAAAGGAAAGCACTGTGAACAGTGCCATTCTTTTTAAAGGTTTTCCCCACCTTTTTGTTATGCAGCAGGCACATGTAGCCTCCCACCCTAATTTAAATCAAAGCTGTCCCTGGCCACATCCACATCAGACTTTTTTTTCACTTTAGATAGTCATGGGTTCTCCCAAATAATCTTGGGAAGTGTAGTTTGTGAAAGGTGCTGAGAGTTGATCGGAGATGCCCTGTTCCATGTGAGCGGAGACTGATCTTATGGCTCAGACGGGTTCAGGCAGTTCTTCAAAGAGCTTGGTCACAAACTGTTTAGGACTTCTTAGGACTTTAAAGGTAACCACCAGCCCTTTAAAGTGTTGGCAGATTAACATCCCATACAACTGATACAAAATAGGTGCTGTATGTTCTGACGGCATGACCTTTACAGGCAACCAAGCAGCTATGTCCTGTACCAACTGCAGCTTTGATCTTTAAAGGCACATAGAGTTCACTGTAATAGCACAGTATGGATATAAGGAGGGTATTGGAAGTCACAGCTGATGAATCAGACTAAGCTGTTGAAGACACTTCCTGCCTCCAATGCCTTCATCAAAGTGCCAGGTCTTAGAGAACCCCAAGCTGCAAATTTGTGTTTTTTTTTCTCAGAAGGAGTGCAACTCCATCTAGAACCAGTTATACACATCCATCCAGATTAGCTGTGTTTCTTACTCATAGTAACTCTGTCTTATCTGGACTAAGTTTCAGCCTGCTTGCCCTCATCCATTTCAGAACTGCATCTGGATACCTGTTCAGGATTTCCACAACTTCCCTGGGACTAGAAGAAGGAAAAAACAGATTACATCCCCCCATGCTTCTAGATACTATAAGAACCATACCACAACCATAAAACTTCCAAAAGAGAAACTGTCCTCTACACTTACACAATGAAGTGAAAGATAATCAGCTTAGCAAGTTAGACAGAACTGGATGGTTTCAGGAACTGTTGAGGTCTGTCTATCTATCATCTATCATCTATCTATCTATCTATCTATCTATCTATCTATCTATCTATCTATCTATCTATCTATCTATCTATCTATCTATCTATCTATCTATCTATCTATCTATCTATCTAATCAATCAATCAATCAATCATCTGTCTGTCTGTCTGTCTGTCTGTCTGTCTGTCTAGCTATTTGGGGCAACAAATTTACTTTAGGCTTTTAAAATGAATAATGAGTAGATGAATAACCTGGTGTGGACATTTGTCTGGCTCTTAACACTCAACTGTATTGTGAATTGAGCCACTTTTCTCCAAAAAGCTCTTCTTGAGCTTGGGATGCAAAATGAGTTTCTATGCACATGAAGTCAGCATGAGTCAGGCAGCTCTATGGCTGTTTTGAGAATGACATATCTTTGGGGGGCAGGGGGTGGGATAGGGTGCATCATTTGGTTGCTTCCATTTATCAATACTACAAACTGGAAGAGAGCTCTCAGAAAACAGGGTGGCAGAAACTTTTGGGTAGCATTAAAGATCAGCAAGTTTTTATCTGTTGAATGTATTATTATATTTTGTACCCATCTCACTTGCAGCAAAAGATATGTTGTATTTTCTATCTGTGGCTGCAGTTTTTAATAGCTTATTAGGAAATAAAGCCCAATGGACACAATGGGAAATACTTCTGAATAAGCATGCGTCACACTGCACTATTAACCACTAAAATTGCTTAGGGTAATCCTGAGCATACAGATCTATGCTAGAGTCAATTCCATAATTCTTACAAGTATTCCTATTTTTCTTAAATAGTAATAGTTGAAGCCTAGTTTATCTCAGGTTGCTGGACTGAAGACATTGAGTAGGAATAGGAACTAGATTGAATGTTAGCTTACTTCTGCTTACTTTCATCTTTCAACTGTAGTCTTTAACTAGCTGGCATCAGTATCTTCTTTCCAGCATTTCCAGAAGGTTCAGATTCTTTTATACATTCCCTTTCTTGCCAGCTGCTCTCACACCTGTCTGGAAATGTGTACAGGCTCTCTACCATGTGTTTGCTCCCAGGCCCAACAACATGTTTACACACCATGCCAGCAACACTTCCCAAGGGGCTGGATATTGCTTGCACAGTATGCAAACAAACTGTTTGGAGCAACCACGCAAGTGGAAGCCTGTACATTTTCCTCCAGACTGGCACGGGATCAATTGGGAAGGCAGTAAGGAATCACAGAATCGTACAATTGGAAGGTACTTCAAAGGTCATCTAGTTCAAGTCCCTGCCGATGCAGGAAACAGCATCCCTATAACATCAGAAAGTTGGTGGAGACCTAGTATGGTTATAAAGAGGTTATAAAAAAGAAGCTCTTACTCATTGCCAGTGACTGACTGCATTTCACAAAGGTTTACCTTAGTTCCGAACATTTTACTGTTGTCGTTTATATAGCTATTAAACATTATTGTCAGAGAAGCGTTTGTGTTCTTCATGCAACTACTGTGATGCCTGTTTCTTGCAAAAAGAGGTGATGCAGAGTGCAGACTGCAAGCCTCTATCGTCCTTTCAAAATTTCAAGCTGTGGAAATAACAGCTTTTTGTATTAGCAGCCTGCACAGTTAGGAAGATGGTTTCTCTCAAATTTAGCTGCATTGATTTTATGCCTCTGACACTTATAGTACATGAGATGCGTGTTTACATGAAGTGAGGTTCACAGTCTACATGGTATACAAAAAAAGGAAGAACAATTAGTGATCCCAGAGAGAGTGCTAGAGCAAAGCCCTTACCTTCTATTGTTGCACGCTTAGGCAGAATGGTGATGGCTCCCTCAGCGACATCTTCCTGCTGAATTACAGGGTTCATTTTGGAGCCCCAAGTGTCTGATGCCACCCAAAGAAAATGACCAACTTGATCAGCCCTTTTTGCTGCTGCAAGGATTTGCCTGAGAGAGAAACATTTATAATTTACACAAATATAAAAGGAAAACGAAAAGGCAAAGTGATACTTATTCACTTGGGAACAATGGCAAGCAGAGAAAGGTTGCTTAATGAGCTGGAACAATGCATCCCCATGACTGGAAGTTCAGTTCTCCTTCATCATGATGTTTTCAGACTTGCTCTTCATTGTTTCTTGGCTTTGGAAGTTAGACTTGTACAATCAGCTGTGCAATTTGATACAATTAGGAAGTAGTTATGTCATTTCAAAACCGACAATGCTTTTTTAAAAAAAACACAATAAAAACCCTGATGTTTTAGAAATGACACAACAATTTGGGCTGTTGTGAAGCTTTCAACCCTCTTCAGAAATTCAGAGAGAGAGAGGCAAGTCAGACATCCAGTTGAGAATATGATATATCTTTCTATCAAGCTCTCTATAAATGCAAGAAAGGGAAAAGGAGAGATGGGGGGAGGTAGGGTGCTTTGTGACTGACAGCAGTTCTAGCTTCTAACCAAGGAAAGAGTTTACAGTCTTTTACTCCAAATCATAGTTCTTTTGGGAGGGATGGAGAAGGAACATATCAGAAACTGTTCCAGTGTTTTCACCCCATTTTGTGACTATGTGTCTGTGGGAGCATAGGCAGCTGCAGAGTCGAGGGCTTCCCAGAATGGCTTGAGAAAGCACTATCTAGGAAATGCCTGTACCCACTGATGCTGTTACCAACCAGGTATGTGGGGTTCCATCAAATCCCCACACGTGAATCTTCCCTGTACTTTCTCCCTAGCTGGCAGTGCAGAGAGAACAGGGCACCATCTTCCTGCTCAAGCTGGTGCTTGGTGACAACTTATAAGAGGGAGCCACAAGCTCCAGGTCAGCCAGTGAGTACAGCTGTGGAGGGTGGGGAGCACCATTCTTGCCTCCTCTGCCATTAACATAAAGACTTAGGACTCAGAAAGCTGCCTTAACCAGAGTCAGTTGTTCAGCCATCTGTCTGAAATTTGGCGGGCCTCATTCCCTCAGAAGGCAACAGACAGACATCTGAAGCCCTATGTTTTCCAGATCCAAGGAAGAATGGGTGTTGCCCAAATCAGTTTGAGATGAATAGGCCTTCTATCTGAAGTGGGATCCAAAGCCTTTTCTCTGTATATAAACAAGAACCAAGGGGACAACTGAACAGAGGACAGAGTATTTTTAAAGGAATTGTTACTGGGTGTCCTTTTTTAAAAATTCAAATGGCTTGCAAGTGAAAGCCTCTCTACCCGGACATTTGGATTGAGACAAAAGTGGTTCAGATGAGAGAAAGAGAGAGAGAGAGAGAGAGAGAGAGAGAGAATACAGCCTTACAAATGCACTTACACAAGTTACTAGCCTACCAAAATTCTTACAAGCCTGCCTACCCACCAGTATATACATGAATTACAAAGCAAATTAAAAGCTGCTGCTTATGATCCATGCCCTGCTGTAGCAGAATTTTTACAGGGGAAAGATACAAAGAACCAGACATCACACTGTATGGGGAGAGAGATTTTGTCAAGATGTTTTTCAGAAAGACTGGTGGTTGTAATAATAACCTTAAGTAGTATTGTGTAATGTGACCCTACATTCTATTGTTTCTATTCAATTTCACTGAAATTTCATACCTCTAGTCAGTGTTTCAGTGCCTTCTAATCTGAATTTGTATTCTTGGGTTATTGTTTAAATTTTATGTGTACATTTATGTCCATTGGGTGTCCAAACGTTCGGACTGGGTGTCCATTTGGACACAAAACTATAACTTAAAAAATGCCTTGACAGAGGAGCAGTCTCAGTGAAGAATCTGCTGGAGAGTATACGTGTTTAGGTGCAGTGTCCTAAACTTATGCTAACAATCCATGAAATTAATAGGGAGCTAATTGAAATTGACAGGCTGTAATTTGGAGCCCCTATATACATGGTGTTCGTTTTGCCACCAGTACCAGATGAAGCTCAAGGCACAGGGGATTCCTTGCTAGGAAGAGAAAATAATTACTATATTGCTGCTTTGGATCTTTAGCAAGGATCCTGTGTCACACCACATTCACGCAACTAGAAGAACAAATTTAATTTCTGCTTTAGTATTTTGAAACTACCATCCTGTACATACCTACCTCAGAGCAAGCTCCATTAAACATAGTGAGACATAATTCAGAGAAAACAAGCAGAGGATTGCACTGTAAATCTTTTAATCCTTTAGTTTGTTAGACATCCAAGGGCAGCAACAAATCTAAAGGTTCAATGAATCTGACATCTAGTATATTTTATGCTTTCCTAAATGGAAAACATAGAATTATTTCTCCTGGACATTAATTTTTATCTTTATTTTACAACACATTCTACTCCTATTTCCATGGTAATTTCAGTGCTAATTACTTCACTGTAGAATAATCTATACATAAAGGTCTATGAACATTTAACTACAATTAATTTCATGCTGAAGAAAATATACCTATCCTATTTTGCTCCCTAATGGTAAAGCAAGTATGGATATTATTGCGTTTGGAAAGGCCACTTCTACCTGGTAATGGGAGGATGTAATGAATGTCCATGATTTTCATTTGCTAAAGCAAAAACAACACATTTGCCATATCAGATAAATGTCCAAATGTTGCAACAACTTTCCAAATAGTTGACTGACTAGTAAAACAGAAAAAGAAAAAGGAAAATTGTGACATTATACAAGATGCTGTGAAGTCAAACTAACTGCATGGAACAAGGAAGGAGTGCAACAGTCCAATTTTTGAATAATGACCCAGCACTAAAGCAATCTCAATTAAGAACACCTCTTTAGGCATTTTTTCTCCATGCAATTAACATTGTGTGAACACAGAAGCAGGGATGAGCATGCCCACCCCTCACCCCAAGTGTTGAATAGAAAATCAGGGTTCTAAAATATGTGAAGATCATACCCAGAGTAGAGTAGGTTCCAATGCAGACACTATCCTACTAACTTGTAGATGGCAACGGGGAGGCTGGACAAGCATACTCATCCTCACTTCCCTCTCATGCACTATTCGTCATGTGGCTAAAAGAATGGCAAAATGGCCTCTTGTCTACTGCAAACTGATTGTAATTTTAAAAAACTACCACTTTTTCACAACAGGAAGGATGTATATATGCATATGGACACTTTTGTAAAATAAAAAGGCCCTTTTTAGTGAAGAACACTGGACAATGTTAGTATTTCAATAATATGTGAAATAATAATTCCAGAATTTGTGCCCTCACAAAAATGGAATATCCTGTTTTGCAGTAGATATCATCCTATATTTAAAAATCTGCATGCAGTCTCCAGCACTGGACATTTCTCAATTCATTACACTTTCACCATACTTTCTTATAATAGTGTTATGAGCATGGGGGTTGGAATGGATGATCCTTGTGAGTCCCCTTTCTAGCCCCTGATTTGGATCCTATGCCTTGGAATGAGAAACTCACTCTGCTTGTCAGATGAGTCTCTCCTTTGTTAAACAAATAGAGTGGCCAGGTAAGATAATCGGTCTATCAGTTGCCCAGCAATGGTGAATGGGCCAGGAAGACCCTTTTGTCATTGAAACTCTTCAGGAGGGCATTCCTCCCCCTTCCTGGAGGCCAGCAGAGGCTTGTAGTTTTAGTTGGGTCTAGAGAGAGGCTGGGAACTGGAGGCAGGCAGAGAGGCTGGCTCTCTGCACTGTGGCTATAGGATGCCTCCTGTAACACTGATGGAAAAACTGGATATTGGACTGCTAATGCATTGAACCCCCTCCATCTTGAGCTCAGGTTGAAATGTGTTTAAATAAACAAACCATATTTCATAAAGACACCGCAGTCTCCACTGACCTTCTTCCCAAAGGAAACCAAACCCTGGAGGAGCACAGGGACCCCAGAAATCTCACCGCTCTGAGATTGGGGAGGCGCACAACAATAGTTTTCTGAGCCTTTTTGTTATATATTTAACACTAATAAGAGAGAATGAATGCAGGGACTTTTCACTATGAGGAGGCTGGAAGAATAACATGGATTCAGGTGATTGGCAGGAACAAAGTAGTGCAAGAGGAATAAGGCTCTTTCATCAGCAAAGGACTTTGATGAAGTTCACCATATACATAATTCTACTTGCACCATCCTCACAGTCTGATCACAAATGGCACCAAAGGTGGTTCAATAAGTTAAAATATTGGCACGAGCCCTGCCAGATTCCTTATTTCCCCATCCACAAATCATTCTTATGAACCTACTCTTCATTTGCATCCCTAACTAATGCTGAATAGGCACTAATATCAATATAAAGGCTTTTCAGCCAAAGGATATCCTTTTCCCTACTTTTGAGTAGTAATTCTAAAGTAGGAAGACAAGAAGCATTTATTGAAAGAGTATGAAAAATATGGTGCACAAGGGAACTTTGGGCTAATGTCACCGCCAAAGTTCCAGACGTTCACATTGTCTGTATCTAACTAGCAATGCAAATATGTAGAGTCCAGCGTGGCTTTAACATGGATGCAGTGAACTGAAAGATCAAAATGTGTTCTTCATATTGATCCATGCTGAAAAATGTTTTCCCTGCAGAATTGCGCATTGCCTCAGGTAAGTGAAACAAGGATGCTAACAAATTATATTCCACTGAGCAATGCTAAATTTCCCATATCTATTGCTATACCCCAGCAGAGTTATTATACAGCCAAGTCATTCTGATGCTTCCCATAAGCTCATTTCAAAACAAAACATTACAAAAGTTATAGTCCTGAACTCATAAATGCTTGCTTAACAACCCTCTCAATTTTCATGGCGATACACAAAACAATCAGAGAGAATTAAGTTCAAAGTCTAAAAAGAGAGAAAAAAACCCCAGACTCCCGTTGGACTTTTTTCTGTCAGAGTTCTCATAATCTGTTGAAATTCATTAAAAATCACCCATGTGCACAGAGGACCTGTAATCCTGTTACTGACCTTGACCCATACTCTGACCTTCACCTTCTGCAGTTTAAAGGTTAAAAAAATGTCTTGCTGATTTTTAATTAATTTAAGAAATTTTACCCTGAACTCAATGATAAGGTCAGGCATACTCAGTAAGAACCAACTGTCAGTGTTCTCAAAGCCAGACTCCCAGTTGCTGGGCTTGCCTAATCAGGGGGGCACACCCACACCAGACTTTGATTTCATGTGAGACAGTCACGGCTTCCCTCAGAGAATCCTGGGAAGTGTAGTTTGTGAAGGGTACTGAGAGGAGACTCCTATTCTCCTGAGGTCCAGTGGCCACAGTGGTTTAATAATCACCCACTTGGATTGAAGGTCTGTGAGAGGAACAGGGCATATCCTAGCAACTCTCAGCACCCTTCACTAACTACACTTCCCAGGATTCTTTGGGAGAAGCCATGACTGTATAAAGTGAAATAAAGGTCTGGTGTAGATGTGGCTAGGGACAGTTTTGGTTTAAATTTGGGTGGGAGGCTACATGTGCCTGCTGTAGAATAAAAAGGTGAGGGAAACCCTGAAAAGCAATGATACTGTTCACAACATTTAGCTTTTGGAAAGGAAACGGGCTTCCCCTCTGCCCAGTGCCCACCCATCCAATCTCCCCCTCCTCCAACCCTCCCTGCCCCTCCCCCAGGTCAGTGTTGGACTACGACCTGGGAGACCAGGGTTTGAATCCCCACACAGCCATGAAGCTCACTGTGTGACCTTGGGCCAGTCACTGCCTCTCAGCCTCAGAGGAAAGCAATAGTAAAATGACCTCTGAATACCGTTTACCATGAAAACCCTATTCATAAGGTCGCCATAACTTGGGATTGACTGGAAGGCAGTCCATTTCCATTTTCAAACATGATTCCACAGAAATAAATCCCACCAAACTCAAAAAGTATGCAACTGATCAAACCTACTCTCCCTTCTCCCTCCAATCCCCTCCCCCTCCCCATGGTCAGTTTCACCTATCTTAAGTATGATTGCACAGGAGTAAATACCACTGAACTCAATAAGCATGCAAATGATCAAACTTGCCCTCCCTTGTCCCTTCCTTTCAGCTCCCTCTCCAACCCCCTCCTTCCCCCTCCCCCTTCCTCTCCCCTCCTCCTGCTCCTCCCCCATGGTCAGTTTTACCTCTCCTAACCATGAGTACATAGGAGTAAATCCCATTGAAATCAATAAGCATGGAATTGATAAGGCCTGGTTTTCCCTCCTTTCCCTCTCCTCTCCCTTCCTCCTCCCCTCCTATTTTCCTTCTTCCTTCTTCCCTGCCCAGTCCAGCCATCCCTCCCAACCCGCTGGTCAGTTTTACCTATCCTAAGCATGATTACACAGCAGTAAATCCCACTGAACTCAATAATCATGCAAATGATCAAACCTGCCCTTCTCCTTCCCTCACTCTCCTTCCTGCTGTCAACCCCTCCTCCCCTCTCCCCTCCCCATGCCCTGTGATCAGTTTCACCTATTGTAAGCATGATTGCATGGGAGTGAATCCCACTGAACTCAATAAGCATGCAAATGATCAATCCATTCTCAGCAAGCTTGCACAGGACCCCATTTCGTGCCTGCCGGATTATAAAGCAGAGAAATTCACTAATAGGCAAAAAACTTTGTGGTTTAAGAATGTACCTATAGCCAACAGATATTTCTATCAAACTTTAAAAAGCAGCGGAATTGGGCAGCTATAGTGAATGCACCAGGGAAGCAGGAGACCTGACCTCCTCTCTGAGAAATTGTACTGCCCTACAAATTTGTCAAAATGCAAACACAATTTGGGTTGGTCTTTCACAGTCCAATCCACTTCCTGTGTAGCTTGGAAGAATTTGGTAATATGTGCCTCTGAGCATATGGGGAGTGGTGGCATCACCTGCCATCTCCAAAGATGGAGAATTACATTCTTGCAGATTGCAGAGCACTTATTCTGACTCTACTATATAGCCCAGAGCTATAGGAGTAAGCCACAAAGCAATAATAATGATAAATTACTGCTTTACAAAACACAACTTATTCAGTGTATCATCTGAGTCCCATCTGACCATACTGATCACATTTTACATCTCCAAGACCTTAAACTGTGCATTACAAATGCAACAGTTTTAGCCTCAAAACTGTTCAAGAATTGTCCACTTAATGAATTTTATTTGGAAACGCTATTAAAACAATTATGTCAATTTATGTGTTGTTAAGGTAAAACTGGTAAAAAAAATACACTTATACATTTGTGATTTCCCCCCCATTAGGCACCCACAACCCTCCGTGGCGCAGAGTGGTAAGCGGCGGTAACACAGCCGAAGCTCTGCTCACAGCCAGAGTTCGATTCCAATGGAAGGAGGAAGTTGAATCTCCGGTAAAAGGGCCCGAGGTCCACTCAGCCTTCCATCCATCCGCGGTTGGTAAAATGAGTACCCGGCATATGCTGGGGGGTAAAGAAAGGCCGGGGAAGGAACTGGCAATCCCACCCCATATATACGGTCTGCCTAGTAAACGTCACAAGATGTCACCCTAAGAGTCGGAAACGACTTGCACTACAAGTGTGAGGACACCTTTACCTTTACTTTAGGCACCCACTATGCAATGCCAACCACCTCTGTGCTGCAAGTGGTGCAATCCAAGCTCTTCAAGACCATGCAGACCATTGTGCAAGTAGTGGAAATTACACTCTTCTCTCTGTGTGTTTCTCATTCGAGATTGTAAACATACAGTTTGGGAGATGGATTAGAATTTGAAGCAGGACCTTTTAGCTATGCAAGCACTCTTTAAATTGTTGCAAGCAGAACTGAGGTGGGCACAGCCCACCCTGAGCAAGCCCCCACATCCATTCTGCTCACACCACACCCAACTGGAGCTTCTTAAAGCAGATCCTTGGCAAGCTAAAACAATTATAGCCAAACTTAGTCTGAAGTGCTGCTCATGGGATAGATATTGCTGGGGACTAATAAAGAACCCTTATGCCCCAAAGTGGCAAAAAGATACAGCAGGTGGGCTTTTGTCCCCCAGGAACAGTTTCATCAGGAACAGCCCTTCAAAGTGAGAGGGGAAGAGGATCACATCCCCCACCCACAAGCATTCTTTTCAGGCAAAAGCCGTCCATGAATTTTTGCCCAGTCCTGTCCTGCTTTGCTCAGCGTAGACACCAGGTGCACTAAAGGTTGCAAGAAATCAAGTCAAATCTACATCGAAACCAAGAATCCTATTCAGAGTTTCCTTGCTGGATTACTATTGTTATATACTAGAGAGTGCCAGTAATTATTTCGCTGTTTATTTCAAAACAATGTGCAAACCTTTACCACTGTAGGTTCAGATCGTAAGCACTTCTATTCTGATCCTCTTTTCTTCTCCCCCCCTCCTTTTCTTCTCTCAAGACTCTTTCCTGAGTATTCTTTGTTTTCCTTTCATTTCTGCCTGGCTCTGTTTTATTACTTTTCCTAAATATTGTTTAGATATTTTCAAACACTTGAAAACAAGCCATAAAGTGATATTTCATTGTAAAACACTTGACCATTCTGTAAAGCGACCTTAGTTGACATCCTCATACAAAACAACTATAGTCATTATTTCTCCATCCCATATACTGTGAAACTGCTCTGCCTGAGTACTACATTAATAACTTGATGGTTTGCCGTGCATGTTCTGTTCTTCAGTAATGCTTTTGGATCTTTCTAAGCTTTAGTGGTTTCATTGGTTTCTTAATCAGATGTCATCGTGGCTAAAATTAAATCACTGCAACACTGTTTCCAAACAAAATTATAATTTATCATACTAATATTTATTTTTACAAAGAACCTACACAAAACAGGATAGATGCCACTGTGAGTATTCAGTATGCTAAATTCCATAACTAAACATGTGTTGGCAGCCAGATGTTGCTTGAGATTTTCTACTGGTCTAGACTGTTATATATGTATTCTTGCCAACTTTTCAAACTAAAAGAAGAAGGATGGTGATTTGGCTCTTTCCCCTGACATGGAAGTCCCCACTCCCATCATCATCATTATCAGCAGCATTGTTTGACCTATGATCAAGATAAAACTAAAAAGACCAAGATATATATTTTAATATTTGTATTTCTTCTTTTCACTGTCTTAATGTGTGGTAAAAGGGGGGGGATAAGATCACTATGTTTATTTTAAGTATTTATCTTTTTACTGTTTGCAGGGTTTTAGCTAAACATCTTTCCCAAAACTACCTCAGTTCTATACTATCAAATAACTTTGATTTTGTAAAGTCTACATTTATGAATTTTGATAGATGTTGGAGCTCTCAGACAATTCTGCCTTAATCTTGCCCCTTTGGTCCTACAAAGCTTATTGTCAAAGCCCTAAAGCTGCCAGACCAAAGGCCTTGTGGTTAAGCTCCTGTGCAAGTTTGGCATAGTTTAGCTCCTTTGTATGTGACTTCCAATGCAACAGAACTCTGCAAAGTGCAAAATAATTAGCTTCAAAGGACCTGTTCTGTAAAGTTCAGATTACTAAATTTGCAAGAAGCTGATCTGAGATGCAGATTGAACAAGACATTAGAGAGCTCTTTCCCTTCGCTCTTACCATATCTTTAGTTGTGTCTAGTTCACACATATGATATAGAACAAATTTTATTGGATTTTACCACTTCAGATGCAGATGGGGGATCACAAGACTGTATATTCTTCATATATCAATACTCACTCTCTGAATATACTACACTAGATGCTAAGGAGATGTATTCTCCCTAGTATTTTGTGCTGGTTTGCTAATTTTGTACGAAGAAGGAATTTTCCATTGGAGAAGAATTCAATCATTTAATTCCCCTCCAGTCTGAAGTGGTACAATCCAGGAATAATTTTACTACCTTATCTATTGTTAATGTGATGAATTAAGCCTAAGAATGTATTAATACACAAAATTGATGCAGCCCATAAATAGTTCCATTATTAGTTTGAATTGTGCATCCTATTCTATGTATATATGCTCTTGAAATTGTTTTCTAAATTTTCTTGCTAGTCCATGAAGCCATTACATGTAAACAAGTCAATTTTTCCAGTCATCCTTACTTTATATCCTCATCGTAGGCAAATACAATGATAGCCCTGGCTCTGGGAGTATCTAGGAGCAGCTTGATAATTTTATCAAATTCGTAGGTCTTGTCTTTGCGATCCTGTGGGATTTTCAATGACTGGGCAATGCAGAGGTCACCTGTTAATAGAAAGAAAGAAGACAAGATGCTAAAATCTGTAAATTAGCACATGAAGAAAAACTGAGAACAAATGTGGTTAAAGGATAAGATGGAGGTTTCGTTGGTCCAGTGTGGTCCAATGAATGTGGTTTTGATTCTGGGAATAGGAAAATGGATCCAAATTCCCACTTGGTTATGAAGATATCTGGGTGTTTATATGCAAATAATCAGGCCAGCTTAGCCTACCTCATTATTCATCAGCTAATCTAACCTACCACTCTGAAGATTAATAGTTCAGGAATGTTAGGGTATCCTGTAAACAAAAAAGGCAATACAAATGATTGAAAGTGTGGGGGAAAGGAAGATAAATTTAGACAAATTTGAAATTCTGAATCCACTATTAGATTTCTATTAAATGTCCCAAACTGTATCCAGACTGAGCCCTAAATGGAGCTTCCCAAAATCTGGACAGTCCTCCCAGTATGTAGAAGTATTGTTCATCCTTTGGGTTTTCACCTAAAACATAGTTTGGAGTCCCCCTTTGGACTTCATGACATGGAATGGGTCATCCCTGCCATCCTTACAGAGTAATCAAAGGGAGTGGATCCAAGGCCAGTGAAGAGAGTTTGATCTGCATACTGTAGGTGAGAGCCACAGCAGAGGACTCTGGTTATTAAGGGACAGTCTCTGAAACAAAGCAAAATCCATGGCAGATTCTGCAAATGGTCATCCCACAGAAATCAATGGCATGTTTCCCCTAAATGGAACTCAGACCATAACTTCGCTTTTTGCTGAATTTATCTAGGAAAGTTTCCTGAAAGATTACAACATGACAAGCAACATTCTTGCCAACACATTTTGGAGGAGGGGGGAGAAGACAAGATGTTGTCAAGGAAGGCAAAGTTAAGGATGGTTCAAAGAACCTCACACATGGAGTCTGCTTTCAGTTCTGCTCTGTGATGACTACCAGCCTTTGGAATGGTATGCTTTCTTCCTGCTACTGTAAACCTTTTCTTTATCGGGGATGCCAGAGGGGAAAAAAGCATGTGAACACTGTTGGTAAAAAGATCTCACCATCCTTCCTGACACTGCTTTCTAAACTCAGAGAATGTTAATACATAGTTTGGGGGCTCTGTGAGAATGCTGGGGGTGGGGGGACAGGTGCATATGTGCCCTCAGATTCATACTAATCAACAGCACATTGTTGTGAATCCCTAAATATTCAGTGTAGTATAGCAGTAGAGTGTCCAACTACAACTGAGAAAAGCTAAGTTCAGATCTCCACTCAGCTGTGAAACTCACTAAGTGACCTTGGGGCATAATGGTTGTGAGGATAAAGTGGAAGGGGGTTGACCTCCTTGAAGAAAAGCCAATATGCAATGCAATAAATAAATAAATAGGAGCTGCCTTTGGCCTTACAGTAAAAAAAAAAACAAGTCTCAGCTCATGAACATCAAGCCACCCATGTAAAATTTAATATCTGCTTTATGTTTTCTATTTTTTCAGATTTGTACAGACAACAGCACTGTGCACCCATTATGCATTCCTCCTCCAGAAAACCTGTTCTTTATTTCAATAGAAGATGGCATCTGATAAACTTTCCTACTATTTTTTTTCATTTATTTCCAACACTACGTCAAATCCTGTTCTTATGGCCTGTCCACTGCAACCAGAACACATTTGGACAGTAACCTAAGGCTTATTAATAGCATAGCAAAGATGTGAGGTACAGCAATTTCTTCCTGATGAGCCTTTGCTCAACAGAGATGATGTTAAAGCATCAGAGTGATACATAAAGGGGGGGGGAGGAAGTGAAAAACCATTTCCACAAACAATATTGTGAAAATTGCCTGACTTTATAGTTGCTACCTTCCCCTGTGGCATGAGTCTATTTGGCAGACAGACCGAATTGCTTCTGAATTGTCCAAGTCATTTAAATTCCCAGCACTATCTGTCCCTGACTGTACTTACAGGTAGCACAAAGACACTAAAACATTTAGTCTGAAATATCCCCAACGAACAGCCTACTAGACAAAACATAAAACCAAAATGAGACTTTCCTCAAACTTTCAGGAAAAGGAAAAGGTTCTATTACTGAGTACGATTGAAGACAACATCATTTAACAATAACCATAATATAGCACAATCAATGTGCAGTGCATATTTATTATTGTTGTTGTTGTTATTTCTGTCCTACCCTTCCTCCAGGGCAGCAAACAAGGGACAAAACACTAAACACATCTTTAAAAATCTCAAAACCAAAACATCTTAAAAATAAAGCAACTCAAAAACATATTTTTTAAAAAACTTTAAAAATATCTTAAAAAGCAGTTCCAGCACAGACACAGACTGGGATAAAGTCTCTACTTAAAAGGCTTGTTGAAAGAGGAAGATCTTCAGTAGTACTTTACAGAGTACAAGAGGCCAACTTACAATCTATTTTTTTAAAAGTTATAATTATTGTGCAAACACATCTACTATGCATGATTACATAAATTATCTAACTTATATATCATACACCTTACATGCAAACTATTATAGAACCTTCTATGTCAGTACACCAAACCACTTCAAATTCTAGCAAGAATATCTAAGCCCTATTCTCATTCTCATTTACATGCATTCTTAAAGCGCATTGTGCTTTAAAGTACAACAGATATTTACTATTAAGGGCATTAAGTGATATAACATTTTGAATGTTAAGCTACTGATATTCATGGTTCTGTCTTAGACATTGTATAGAAAAGGATAATATCCCAAAGGAATTACATATGCCTAGTTCTAATTCTTACAGGTTTTTTAAAGTCGTCCATCTTCTCAATTGTTTCATTCTCTAATGTTTCCAATTCTTTTCACTTTCATTAGAGGAAACTAATCCATCCTCTGACATCTCATAACATTTGAAGTGTTCTCCAGCAGGTGTCACTGTGGCAGACACGAAGGCTAAGATATTTGCATCAGATTAACTCTGTCATGATATTGCTTCTTAAAGAAAAACATTTTAAATTAAAAAACCAATCATAGCAGATTGTAACAACATATTTAAAAAGGCACAGTGAAATATCTTGGTTGTTGTCTTCAGTTGTCAATTTCAAAGTGACAAATGTAAATTAATTTTGAATATGTTGACTAAATCCAGCTCAGTGAATGCAGGTTCCATCTGCTTTGATGTCAGATTTGGAAGGAAAAGTGTGACTGTAGCTTTAAAGGCGCCTCCCCTAGCTAGATTAAGAGGCTGGGCATAGACAAAAGGCAAATTTTCTGAGCGGGAAAGTAGCTCAAAGAAAGAAGACTTTTTGTGTACAGTTCCATAATAAATAATTTATTGGATTTCTCCTCTGATCAGCTCCTCATTTAAGACTGAGAACATTGCAAAGTTTCATTTAATACGTTGACCTCTTCAATGTTATCCAATGTGTTAGCTATGTGGAATCCCTCGTTTCTTCCTGATAGTTTCACCCCATGGGATTTATATCGCTACTGTGATGGAAGAAGGCCTCTGCATGCAAACATGCTAACAGCCACCCAAGCCATAGTCATGTGATTCCAGAGTTCACATAGGTCATCAGCTACATCAAGAAATTGACAGTTTGGTATCAGTCAGTTTAATGAGCTTCCTGGAGCCAATCAGCCCAAAACAGTACAATGCGATGTCTGTGGGAACCAGACTTGTGGTACAGAGGCAACAGACTTCATAGATGTCTTTGACAGCTTGTATAATGTGTGGTAGGCTCTAGAGAAGCTTATGGTATTCAGAACAAGAAAATGACACAAAAAGTAAAACAGTAATCCTAGATCGATCAATTGATAAATCGATCAATCAATTGATCGATCAATAGATAGACCTGTAATAAATAAAGAAAATATATTTTCAGTCTGATTCAGGGGTAACAAATCAATTAATGCAATAATTTCAAGGCCCCAAGAATTATGATGAAACATAATTTAGGAAAAGTGCTTAGTTACAGGACACTAGGAGAAGAATCCAGTGTTGCATGAGTAGACTTCCACTTAAATAATAGGATTTGACCCTTTTCTCCATACCCATGAGTCCCTATGCATCCCAAAATCTGCTCTGGAGGATTCCCCAACCATCTGGAACAGATTTTGAAGGGGCACGGGGGACTGCAGGGGGCAAGAAAAGAAGATGAAATCCTGTTGCACATGCCAAAAAACACTCTGCTTTTTAAAGAACCACACTGGATAGATAAATGCAACAGTTTAATCACTGAAGAATAAGGGCTCTGCATTGGATCTAGAAAGCAGCAACCCTGGATCTAAATATGTTATTCCAGTGGCTTTGGAACTTCACAGATTTATTTATTTATTTTACTTTGAAATCTAGATCTCAGAGCAATCTGTATCTTAGTTCTGACTTTTTATCAGAAGAAGTGGCCCAACTCCACCCACCCCGCATTGGAAGGAGCATCAATAAATCCCAAGAGCTCATGAATAAGGGTTGGGAGTGGACAGCTCATGTAGCAATGTGAGCTGGAGGTTTCCTTGAGAAGTGATAAGGCACAGAGGCTATGAGAAAGACATTGAAATATTACTCTTTAGAATTACTGTTATGGGTCAGGCCCTATACTAGCTGTTTTCAACTCAGGGCACGATTCCACTGTCTTATCAAGCCCCACGTTGAAAACGGCAAGACTGGCCCCATCTGGTGAATATAGCCAATGTAGGGCCTGGCGCATAACATTATTAATCAAGTATGCAAATAAAATCGTCACTTGACTGCCAATCACATAATATTTTATCCACCCACACACAGATTTTGTTGTTAGGAAATCCAAATACAACAAGAATAATAAAGACCCGCAATAAACAAAAGGTTCTGTATTGAACTCAGTAACAATCATATAAAGATACAAAATGCAATGAATTCTGAAAGAAAGTCTATGAAGTAATCCTGAATAAAGGCACATTAGCAGATACAACTCAATTCCGACTCAATTTCTTCCTCAGATCTTGTTATAATTGAAACTGTAGAGGTACATGATTCTGAATTGGAAACAGTTGTTACAAAAACAAAGATAAATCATATTTCTTATTCAAACTATGAGGACCAACTGAATTAAAGTTAACTTCCAAAAAGCTTCTCATTTGCATAATGCCAAATGTTTATGCTGTCCCTTATAAGCTCTGCTCTATAGTAAAGAATTGTAATTGTAATTCTTCTGGAGAATGTTTATATTCAAGAAACTGTCCACTAAGTGGAGCTTCCACAGTACATGTACAAATCTTGCTCATTCATTTAAAAGTAGTATAAATAGACCACCTCCTGTCAAACTGATAAGCCCCGCCCCTTTTGAGTTTGATTTACAACCCCTTTGAGTTTGATTGATGATGTCACCGGATATCCCATCCCAGAAATTCCACTCCGGAAGTTCCGGTCCCCCTGATGACATCACTGGATATCCTGCCCCAATCCCCAATGTCCCACCCTGGAAACGGAAGTCATGTGACCCCCCTCCATGAGCATGTGGTCTCCCACTGGACCAAAGGGTGCATTTTTACTCAAAATAGGGTCCTGGATTGGTCCTATAGGGGCATGTGACCCCTCTATGAGCATGTGGTCTCCAGGGGACCAATCTGAAGAGGTTTAAGCCCATTAAGTCAAAATAGGGTGCTGGAAATGGACCCCAAAGGCCCTTAACCAAGGTGGCAGCCAAGGTTTCCCTAAGGGACTGAAGCCTCTGCCACCATCTGGGTTGATGGCAGCCCTGCACACACTGCGTGCACAGCTGCAAAACACAGCCGAGACAGGTAGGTTGAATGAGGGAATGGTGGGGGCTCCAAAGCTCCCGCTCTGCAATCCATGGCAGCGACACTGCCATGAATCGTGGAAGGGGAGTGGAGGGGCATGGGGCAGGGTGGTGCCCAAGGGCCCTGGCATGCCTGGGGCCGGCCATGCTGAACAGCATAGACTGATATCACACACATATGAAGCTATTGAGAATATGGTGGAAGATGCTAATATGGTGGAAAATGCTAAGATTATGATGAAAAAGCTAACCCATTTGAGTCATCCATAAAACAGATTTGTAGTGGGGTGTGTGTGTATTGATTCAACCACTCTGATGGCTCTTCTTAACGAGATTAAAAAATACCAGCAGTATCATGTTTGTGATAATAGTATTGTTATACATGTACAAAGGGGTGGTGGTAAACCCAATCAAAGGTTCAGGAAAAGCAAACCAACCCAATACCAGATGTACTGGAGAAGGAAGGTTCAAAAATATTAAGCATGGCTAAAAAAAACCCACTCTCAGTCTCTAAAAACCAAATGCTTTCTAGTAAAAAAGGCCCTAAAAATGCTCCTTCTCTAGGTACAACAGCTGTAAAACATTTTCAGTCACCACAAGATGTTGAGCCAGATAGTGTGGCTTCAGGCTCACACTCATCTACACCTTCTCAGGATGTTGAACCAGACACTGTGCTTATAGCGGTTGTCTCACAATAATCTACACCATCCCCAGATAGTGAGGGTGAATGTGCACCCACTGATGATGGAGGTCAATCCCAGGTATATGTAGAGTGTGTTTTCCAATATCCCAGGGAGTTTGAGGGCTTTCGTACTTTGTGCATTGCTGAGGTATTCCTGTTTATTAATCTAGAACGTATAACATCATATGCACAGGCTGTAGCAACATTATACAATGCCATACAGCCGATTCTAGAAGATGTTAATGGGAGAATTGGCCCTAAAGATTTTGTACAAGTAAGGTTAGAGGGTGGGGGTCTATCAAATTCATTTTTTTCTGTTAGAAGGAATAGGGATGCACTCTATGCTGAGAACTTTCTAGTGCATATCAGCAATCTCTTGAAGAGCAATGCACATACTTGCAGATGACTCTTTGTGTTTGGTTGTTACAATTGTGAGGTCACCAAATGGTGGAGCCCATAAGTCAATATGCTCTATACCCAACAGCACAATCATCACTAAAAAAAGGCAGTACTTGGTAGATTTCAATTCCATAGGTAACAATCTCTGCTTTGCTGGGGGGCTCTTAGCTGTTATGGCTGACAAGATCCCTACAGATGCTGAGTTGTTGGCTGCAGCCCAAAAATTGCATAAGGGAGTTAGGTGGACTGATCAAAAGAAAGTTGCCCTTAGTGATGTTTCCTTTTTTGAGCCCCATTTAAAGGTCAACATCCAAGTGGGCTGCTTTAATAAAAAGGGTTGGAGTCTGCTTAACACAATAGGACCAGGCTACCCCAAAACCTATACTATGCTTCTCCATGATGAACATTACTATGGAGTACTCAATGTAAACGCTGTTTTTGGATCTTAAAAGCTATTGTGAGCATTGCAACACACTATACACTCACATGCATAATTGTATGGCTGCAGGCTGTTTGAGTACAGAATGTGCTAGTAATGTTGGTACACTGCAGAGATGCAATAATTGTAAGATGGTTTGCAAATCTGCAGCCTCCTTAATTAGACATAGTAAGTTGACCTCTAAGAAAGATGTCCAATGTGAACGTAGAAACTGTTGTGTAAACTGCAGCTCTTTCCAGAAATCAGGGCATGATGATGAAAAATGTAAAGGAAGACAATGTACTTTTTGTTGGAGGGTTTATAACAAAGGACAAAAACCATCAGTGTTACATGGCACCTGTTAAGAAACCGGAGGTGTCTGTAAAGTATGTGTTTTATGATTTTGAATGTCACTAATCAACCAGCGTTCGCATTCCAAATTATTGTTTTGCATAAGCATTTGCAGGGGAAACTGCGGAATGCTTTAAGGATAGGCCCAAGGATGGAAAAAAGAATGGAGGGGGGGGTAAGAAACAGAAGAAGAAGAGTGAGAAGGAGAATGCTGAGAATGAATGGCTCCCAGCAGGCAAATCATGGGAATTTAAGAGTGAGTTGTGCCTTCCTGAGTTATCAAGACATTCACTAAGGATAATCAGTTCAGCAACTGCACATTCATAGCTCACAACTCAAAAGGTTATGATGGCTATTTTATAATTAGCCAGTCCCGTTCTAATCCAGCCAATTACAGGCCAATTAGCCTACTGAATACAGTCAGCAAGCTATATGCCATTCACTTTCTTGATAAACTACAAAGCTGGCTGGTACAGGAGAACATTCTAGCCGAGGAACAAGCTGGCTTCAGAGGGAAACGTTCCACACTGGACCACATACTTGTTCTACAGCATTTAGTAGAGAAATACTCGACCAAAAAGGGGGGATTACTTTATGCAGCTTTTATAGATTTTAAAACGGCCTTCGATCTAATACCCAGAGCTAGGCTCTGGGAAAAATTTGAGTCATCTAGCATTGATAGGTGCCTTTTAACTCTCATACGTTGCCTTTATGAGAATACCAAATTTCGTATCAGATGCAATAATGTAGGCCATCTGACTAAACCAATCTCCATCTACAAGGGCATAAAGCAGGGCTGTGTTTTAGCACCAACTTTATTTAATTTTTATGTAAATTCCCTGGTCTCCTCTTTGGCACAGATCCCATCACACTCGCCGACTCTTGCTAACAAACCACTGTCCATACTACTCTATGCAGACAATGCAGTGCTGCTATCGCTTACAAGCATCAGATTGTGCCAACTATTACGGGCATTAGCAGACTACTGTACCGAGGAACAGCTTGTTATCAATCATGCCAAGACAAAAGTTCTTGTGTTTACCAAGAAAAAGGTGAGACACAGCTGGCAACTGAACAATCTCCCAATAGAACAGGTCGCATCATATCACTACCTGGGAATGACCTTCCACGCCTCGGGAGCATGGCATCTTCATGTAAAGAATGTCATAACCACCGCCTGGAGGACATCGAAGGCTCTTTTGTCATTCTTTTACTCCAAGGGAGGACAATATGTTCCCGCCGCCATACAGGTCTTCGTTGCAAAAGTCCTTTAGCATTGGCAGCATCCAGACTTGATGTTACCTCCTTCTCCAAGGGTTTTGTACCTGCGCAATATTTCACTAATCTTTCCAGTGCTAGACATAGAAAAGCATTCACATTGGCGAGATTTGACGTGCTTCCGTCAGCTCTCCTCGAGGGTAGATATCGTAGAATTCCTCGACAAGATCGGCTATGCCTGTGCGGGATGGGAGAAGTTGAAACGGCATCCCATGTGCTTCTATCTTGCCCATTTTATCATGACATTTGTTCATCAAATATAACTTCAATTACTCAATTGATCCCAGGCCGGGACCTTTCATACTATACCAGTTACCTTTTATCGGACCAGTATCCAGAAATTACTCAGTCTGTTGCAAGGTTCTGTGCCACTGCAATTATCATACGCAGAACACTTACTAGCTCAAATGTTCATACAGCCCTAATTCCAGTTGAATAATGTATGACTTTTAACTAGTTTTAATTAATGTTTGATGTTTTGTACTGGTCATGGACCGTAAATAAAATTCATTCAAATTCATTCATTCATAATTAGCCAGTTGATCAAAGAAAAAATGGATGTAGACATTGTTGCTCAGGGGGGAAAACTGATATGAGTTGCAGTAAACAGTTATTGATTCCCTTAGTCATTTACCCATGGCTCTCTCTAAATTTCCATTATCTTTGGGTTTTGAAGGCTGTAAGGGCTATTTTCCCCATTATTGTAATACTCCAAAGAACTGGAATTATGTGGGGCCAATGCCCAGAGTCAAGGATTATGGTATACATCAGATGATGCCTGAAGAAAGGGAGAAATTTTTAAAATGGTATGAGAAGAACAAATCAAACACTTTTGACATGCAGAGAGAGTTAGCATTTTATTGCAAGCAAGATGTAGCCATTATAATGCAGGGATGCACCAAGTACAGACATGGAATCATAGAAATGACAAAAGTGAGGAAAGAATTAAAGGGGGGGGAGTATGTCACTGAATGGTTTGCTATAGATCCATTCCCTCACTTTGTCTAGTGTGAGTCTAGCAATGTATCGGTTTACATACATGAAGGAGGATACCATATTCATACTCCAGCCAGACAACTATCACAGGCAGTGCAAGAGATTCTCTACTCCTTCAGTCCAATGGCTATCATGCATAGAACATAAAGAAAATATTCAGATTCAGCATGCCCTAAAGGGTGGTGAATCCAAAGTTGGTGATTATTTTCTTGATGGATATTCAATCATAGATAATAAGCAAACTGCCTTTGAATTTAATGGCTGTTTTTGGCATGGCTGTGCCTTATGTTATCCTCCAGAAAAATGGAACCCTCTGTTGGGTAAATCTTATGAGTCTCTTTACAACTCTACAGAGAAAAAGACTGCTGAACTGAAAGAGTTGGGGTATGAAGTCAGGAGCATTTGGGGCATGAATGTAAGCAAATGCTGAAGTCAGACAAGGAACTTAAAAACTTTCTTACTGCAGCAGTTTCCTGAACCTCTAGAACCTAGATGCTCTCTTTGGTGGACACACTAATGATATCAGCCTTTACTATAAGCCAAGTGCTGGGGAGCAAACACAGTATTATGATTTCACAAGTTTGTATCCTTAAGTAAACAAAACAAAGAAATACCCTCTATGGTACCCCAAGATAATATATGAGAACTTTGAACCGATCTCTGTAATTATTTTGGGATTGCAAAGGTAAAGGTGTACCCTCCCAAGGGTCTTTTCTTTCCCGTACTGCCTGTCAAGATGAATGGAAAACTCGTGTTTCCACTGGGTGCAGCTTGTGCAAAAGTACACTTGAAAACATGCAACCATTCTGATGTGGAGAGGGCACTAGTAGGAACATGGTGTACAGTGGAACTGAATGTTGCTACAGAGGAGAGATACAGGGTGGTAGATATCTATGAAGTGTGGCATTTTGAAAGGACATCCACAGAGATGTTTTCAGAATATATAGACATGCACCTTCATCAGAAACAGGAGGCATCAGGGTATGCTGAATGGTAAGTCAGTGCAGATGATAAACAGAAATATATATTTTCTCAAAAAAGAGGGGGAGTTCTTGTGCCATGAACTGATGTCTGAAAACAAAACAAAGCGGAATATTGCCAAACTGTTTTTAAATCCTTTGTGGGGGAAATTTGTCCAGAAACCCAATCTGCCTAACACACAGGTGGTGAGAGATCCCCATGATTTGTTTAACATTCTGTTTCCTGATGCTTTTTAGGTTTCAATGTGTGAATTTATTGATGATGAAGCTGCTTGTGTAATTTGGAAACACACAAATTTACTGATGATGAAGATGCTTGTGTGACAGTCTGAGGTGGAAAGAATGTGTTCATAGCATGCTTTACAACTGCTTATGCTCATCTGGAGCTCTACAGTTTGCTAGACAAGCTGCAGGAGTGCTGCCTATATCATGGCAAAGTTTCTGTTATATTTGTGAGTCAGAAGGGACAATGGGTTCTACCTCTAGTTGATTTATTAGGTGAACTCACAAGCAAAATACCTAAACACCAATATATCACAGAGTATGTGTCAACATGCCCTAAAACATACGGTTAAAACCTGTCAGGAGGGACAGCATGCATGAAGGTCAAAGGAATAACTTTGACAGCTGATAACTGTACAAAAATTAATTTCAATAGTCTGATAGACTTAGTTTTTTCCCATGTCTCAGACAGGAAAGAGTGCCCACAGCATGAGATAGTAGTGCAGCAACAAGGTATTGTCCGAAACAAAAGGTGCTGGACTCTTGAAACAAAAACTGTCAAGAAAACCCAGAAAGTTGTATATGACAAAAGGGTAATTACCCGAGGGTTTAAAACAATTCCTTACAGATTTTAAAAATGGATACAAGATGGCACCATCCACTCTCAGCCATTTTAGCAGGACCTAGTAACTGTGGGAATTTGTTTTATATAAAAAAACATGTTGGCCAATGCTCATAGTGTAGTTTCAGCTGTGCCTAATAATATTGTGTGGTTTTACAGTGTTTAGCAACCATTGTACCAAGAATTACTATGTAAATACTCTTATTAATTTTGTGAAGGGCTTCCCTGAGAAATTTGGTGATGACAATTTACTACCTCCTAATAAAACAAATTATGTTATTATTGATGATTTGATGAATTGTGCATCACAAGATCAAGAAGTTGAAAAAACTTTTTACTCAATATTAACATCATAGAAATCTGAGTATTTTTTTATTACACACGATATTTTCTGAAAAGGAAAAAGCAACCGCACCATTAGCCTAAACACAAAATATATGGAGTTGTTTATGAATCCCAGAAATAAATTTCAAATTGCAACTTTAGCTCGGCAGATGTATCCCAGAAATGCTCAGTTCTTCATGGAGGCTTTTGCAGATGCTATACAAAAACCTTATGTTTACTTTGCTGTGGATTTAAATGCTTCCACACCTGAATCTTACAGATTAAGAGTGGGGCTCTTCCCGCCAGACTGGCCAGTGGTATACACTATGAAAAAGCCATACATGGCTACAAAAGGCGGTGACTTCATCTCTCAGCGTTCTGTTGAGCATGTCTATCCAACTAGTCAACATGTCCAACCATGTAAACAGAAACCTCCCCCTCTTAAATCTTATTAAGGTCCCTCCACATCAGAGAAAAGCTATTTCATGTGCAGCATCAGATGACCTAATTGCTGCAGTCTCAGAAATAGCCCTCAACACTTCAAAAGGCAATGTTCCTCTGTCTCCCCACCAGGTGCGTATATTAAGGAAAAAATGCAGCCTTATCAAAAGCCTGAGCGACAAGACAGTATCACTAACTAGGAAGAAACAATTAGTGCACCATTAGTAAGTTTTGTTATCCCCCTAATAACTGGACTTTTAACTAAACAGTAATGGAATATGCTGAAAAGATATATCTGGTTCCCAGCCATCAGCTAGAACAATTGAAGGAAACCCCACCTAAGTAGGAAAACATCAGAAATGCCACAATTTGCTCCCTTGATACTGAAATGGAGGGAATTCTTCACAGGACCAATTTACCAGAATATGAAAAAGCCAAGTGTTATGATGCTCTGCTTCAAAGATACCTAATTTGTGTAAGCCAGAGGGAGGCAGAGAAAGAACAACTAAACCTGTTTCTACCACAGCCCCTGCAGACCTCTGCAGAAGCCTCTGTAAATTCTGATGCAATCATTCAAGAAGTACTGGACAGTCTTCCTGTTAGATAAAAGCAAGGGTGCTGTTAAACAAAATGATGCAGAACAAGAGTGTTTCTTTGTGGAATGACAAAGGAGTCTTTGTGTACAATGGAAGTGTTATAGATGGTTCCAATATACTGGACTCGGTTAAGGGAATCACTCAGACCCATGCCCTATCTGTCAAACATACCCCTAAAGGTTGGGATGTTTTTATGACAGCCCTAGCTGAACTAAACATTCCTACATCTGTTGTGGTCAATACTGCCAACAGAGAAGCTGCATGGCTTGACTTATAGTATCTCTGCTGTATGTTTTATAAAGAAATAAAATTTTCAAAAGTGTACTTAACCTTATATACTGACTGTGTATGATTGTTTTTCAGGTATAAAAGAAAAAACAACAACAGGATAAATTATTTAACCCCCCCCAGAGGGTGCTTTATTGGGAAACACGGCTATGAAAATCATTCCAAGATATATAGCTTTGGATTGGTTCAAACACAGCTGAGGCATATTTCTCTTGTTGTTTACAATTTTTTCCACCATCTGGTCATTTCTCTCTAAATCATAAGAATACAGTTCTTGAACCTGTTTAAATGTTAGGCCCTTACAACGCTGCTGTAGGAAAAACATGCAATGGTAGCCACAGGCAGCAGAGTCTGGGACTTGTAATTGTCTGGGTTGATAAGCAAACCTGTTGATATTTTTTCTTAGAAATTTTATAATAGCCTTGGGAATCAGTGGGTGGTCTGGAGGATGCCCATAGGAACAAAAAAAATTAACCACTCTTATCTTCTGCCAAGTAGATGGCTAGCCAGTGTTCTCCAGGCAGGTTGTGTGGGTGGATATTGACTACTAACCCCACTGGTCTTTGTAGTAATCTCTCTTTGGGGGGTCACAGGAAAACACACCATAGAAAGTCTTTTGCATGTAGGGGTTTGAAGAGAGGATGCAAATTAACTGCACACTGTCCATGTTTACATATAGTCATTCAAAACATTTCTTCTGTGATCTATCTCTGTTACACTGTCAACAACTCCATACACTATCATGTTGGTTGTAGTTGGGAGAGACCTAGCAAATCAAACTTCTGCTCTCAGATTCCCTGTTTTGACCTGGAGACAGGTCAAAAGCTAAAAGAGTGTAGCGTCTTGCAAACTCCTCATGGTTAATTAAAAGAGCCCTATCTTTCATATGTTTGCCAGCTGTCTGTACCAGACTCATGTATTCTCGAACGCAGTTTCCTGTTTCAAATTCAGGCTGAAGAGGTTTTGTGGGAGTTTGGAAACGATTGACATACAGAGATACAAAACTGATGTCATAATGCTTAAAGTTAAAGGGTTTTTGTATTGTAGATTCCATTGAAGGAATCATTATCAGCCAGCCCTATAACTACTTGCTTGGGTAGCTGGCCCAAAAACAGATTCTCCTGACTGCTGACATGGCTTCCTCCAGCGATACTAAACACTTTCATACTGACACGATCCACTGGGTATTTGGTGTTGGATGTCAACAATGCCTCTACATGTCCTAATCAGACAGCTGGTGCCACTCTCACCTTCTTTACAAAAAGTGAGGCTGATAAAATTTGCAACTTGTAGCTGCTGTTTGCATCATTTGTCATCAAGCAGAAAGTGTCTTTGTTGCGTGTCAGTTTAATTTTCATATCCACACCATTCAAAAACATTTTTTCTTGAAACAACAGGTCAGCATGGAGATGTCCTAGGAGGTCTATTTTCCGGCTTTCAGCTGTCAATGCAGCCCTTCTAACAAAACCTAAATTATTCCCATCCAGGGTTGCTGTTTCGTGTTCTCCAGGTGTGTCTTTGTAAAATAGCCCTGCAGAGAATTGTGTGGCTAGTGTCATCGCTGTAGTTCAGCACAGATTCTATGAAGGCTCTATAAGGGTAGCAGTTATTGCTCTGCCTGATGAGTCAGTCTCCCAAAGTCACATCCAATTGACTAAAGATGGAGGCCAATGTATAATTCACCAGAACCACATTAGCATCTCTGGCCAGGTTTGTTCCATCATGATTCACAATTTTGCAACACACATATAGCAATGTATTGTTTAAGTCCATATAATCTTTGCCATTTCCAGCAATGTAGAATTCTAATAAGATCCTCCGTGGTGCAGAGTGGTAAGCGGCGGTAATGCATCCGAAGCTCTGCTCATGGCCGGAGTTCGATTCCAACAGAAGGAGGAAGTCAAATTTCCGGTAAAAGGGGTCAAGGTCCACTGAGCCTTCCATTCATCCGTGGTCGGTAAAATGAGTACCCGGCATATGCTGGGGGGTAAAGAAAGACCGGGGAAGGAACTGGCAATCCCACCCCATATATACGGTCTGCCTAGTAAACGTCGCAAGACACCCTAAGAGTCAGAAATGACTTGCACTATAAGTGCGGGGACACCTTTAACTTTTAGAATTCTAGTGGTGCAGTTTCTGTCAGTGCTGCCAATGGAGGCACTTCGATAAACAGGCTTCTCTCAATACTTATCTGTGTAAATCCAATCTGGAATAGATCTAATTCAGATTTAGTGTATTCCTCAGAACTGCAATGGATGAAAGCCATGATGGTTTAAATATATATCTCTTTTTCAAGCTGGGGCTGTATGCCTCTTCTTTCTTGCAGCTTTCTACTTCTGAGCATTTTTCCTCAGAGGTGTTCTTTTAAAAGGTTGGGGAGGGCCTGTTAATTGTACCCATGATGCCTTTCTTTTAGGGGCCTTCCTCCTTTTAATATACATCAACCCTGATCCCTCTTGTTGGGTTTGCGGATTAACTGTTCAAAACTGCCTGAATAACCTGCCCAACCACATCATAAGCAATATTCCGAGCAGCTATTTTAGCATGTGGCTTGATAATCTCTAGGCCTCTTCTCAAAAGTGGATCAGCTTTTCGAAAAAGGCTCCTGAATATCCCCCCCAATTCCTGCCTCATACATAACAGGGGTGCTCTGGTACCCCAGAATAGCATTTCCTGCCTGGGCCTTGTAATAATTCTGGTAAAGGGTTGGGTCCCCATAGGTTTTCAGTATCACCATTATTTTAAAGCAGCAGAACTCTCCAAGAGCGAAAATGTAGCTTCACAATCACCTTTCCAAAACGAAATGGCATGTTTTTGTTCTGATCTGTCTTGATCTCAACATTAATGGTGTCAATATGATGCTTACTCACAGGAATATAGTGTGGTTTGTCATAAGCAATGCTGACACACTCGTTATTCTGACCACGCCCAGGTATACTGCACAATAAGGGTACATAAAAGTCTCCAACTATCTGGTGCTGTACAATGTCTGTGTCAATATGCAGTGTGTTAAAGCCTCTGGTGCTGTAAAGGGCAGCCATTGTACATGTCTGTTGGGAAACAACCCTAATATGTGGGCTATTTCTTCAATGGCTTTAACTGTGTAAGCACCATCTGATTTAAGTCTAACCTTTCTAGTCACTTGGTCATAGTGTAGGACCACATCAGGGTGCTCACTGCTCTGGTCTAGTATAATGTTGTTCATGTTTTCCAGCAGTCCAGGGATGCTTGAGTAATAGCCACATCACAGATGGTAGGGCCATGTTTTTTCTCAATTAGCAATTTCAAATCAGGCATCAGATGTTAGATTGTTCCAACTGTGCGGGAACTGTATCTCAACTAACCCTACTTCCTATGCCCCTGGTAGATCCAGGGGCCTTGCTAGACAAATAGTAACGGCTGAGCTAGTGTTCTGTGAAAAAAAACAGTTATACAAGCATTGCTAGGCAGGATAATGTAAAAACCACTATCTCCCATTCTTTTGTGCAGGTTCACAAAGATCAGAAACAAGTACCCAACTGTTGAACTTACAGGGGCAGCCTAACCATTTCACTAGATGATACTTTTTTCCTTCCCCTGCATTTTGTTGATAGTATTTTTTCAATCCTGTACATCTTGTCCTGTTTGGTATTGCTTTTAGAAATTCTCACACAGTCTCCTTTACTGAACAATGGTGGTACCTCTTTTCTGTAAATGCAGTCTCCATAAATTGTTTTCCACACTGACAAGGCATTAGAATTATTAATAACAACAGGCCATGCTCTGATAGTTCTGTGAAAGCTATGATTATAACTTTTTATCAGTTGTGGCAGGACATCAATAGGTATTGTCAGCTGTAAACTACCTTCAGATCTTTGTTTTCAGAGTTCTATTAAATCTTTCCACAATACTAGCTTTTACTACATTATTGGTGACAAAGTGATGAACTCCATGCTGTTTTAACAAACAACTTATGGATTTGATTAAAAATTCTTTGCCACAGTTCGTTTGGAGCGTTCTGCACTTTCTTCTACTCTGACTGAATATAACATTAAAAGCCTTGGAGACCTCTTTGCCTGTCTTGTCTTTCAAAGGCAATGCCCATGCATACTTAGACAGAATATCTATGACTGATATAGTTCTTGTTGTGCTTAGAAAATTGTTGCATATCTACTAAGTCAGCTTGCCATTGGGTATCAATATCAGACACAATAGTCTTGTTTCTTTTAAAATGGATTCTGGCTGGGTTATGCAATATGTAAGCATCCTGGTCTGAAAGCCATGTCATAACGTTTCCTTCTTACTGTTTCACTCTGCTTTTTTGCCTCCTGAAATAGAGGGTTCACTTCCCCAAAGCTCTCAACCTCCTCAGGTGTGTAATATATGTTTTTAGACTTTCTTCGTGCTCTGCCATATTGCTGGTTGATACAGGTATGGACACAGAGATTTAAACAAACTATTTTTATTGTACAAAAAAACTCCAGCTTTCAGGGTTCAGGATTGGTACAGACACATGAAATGAAGGAAATATTAACAGCCTGTGAACTTTCGATGTGTAGATTTTCAAAATCACCATCATGCTTCACAAAGAAAACAAAGAGGCACCTTAGCATTGAGGTTGTACCAAACTGGGAAAACAACACACTATTAAAACACAACTCAAAAACAAAACACTTACATGTGGCTCCATTGCTCCTTGCCTTCATTTAAATCTTCTGCCCACTCCTTTTCTTCATCATCCATTTCCTCCAATGGTTTAAAAAGGACACCTCGGTCCACAACCCCTACAGCTTTCATAAGTTCTTCTTCCTTTAGGACTTGTGCCTTCAGATCACACCCACAATCACACTCTGTCGGACCAGGGTTCACTAGAATTTGCCTGGAATGAGGTTTCAGGGTCTGGATCTTGTCCAGCAGTAAACACTGCTACAGGTAAGCCTGTTGTTGAAACAGAACCTTTTTTCTGAAATGCCCAGAATCTTCCTTTCCATGGCTAATTTTCATACCTCCTAGTGGGAACAATAAATTCCTAGGCTATACCTGCTTTTTTGAGTGCATGTTCAAAGTTGCTGGAGGATATGAAAAACCTACTAGCCCCAATGTGGCTCTTGATGCTTCCATGTTCAATCCTCAGAACGTATCTGGGCATGGAAGGTGGACTCCTGTGCCAGGTCTGGCCGTCCCCTTTCCTGATTGCTTATGGCTTCAAACCCTTGCCCTATTCGTCTGTGATTGGTGATGTAACTGTAGAAGGGTCACATGTCCCTATAGGGCCAATCTGGAGAGGGGAGATGGCACCCTATTTTCACTTAAGGAGCTTAACCCTCTTCAGATTAGTTCCCTGGAGACCACGAGCTCGTAGAGGGGTCACATGCCCCTATAGGACCAATCCAGGACCCTATTTTGAGTAAAAAAGTGCCCTTTGGTTCAGTGGGAGGCCACATGCTCATGGGGGGGTTACATGACTTCTGTTTCCAGGGTGGGACATCCAGGGTTGGGGCAGGATATCTGGTGATGTCATTGGGGGAACCGGAACTTCCGGAGTGGGATTTCTGGGGGGGATATCCAGTGACATCATCAATCAAACTCAAAGAGGTCATAAACTCAAAAGGGGCAGGGCTTATCAGTTTGACAGGAGGTGGTCTACTTATACTACTTACGAATTCTTAAAACTCTGCTTGTTTGTCCTATGTATATAAGTAACAAGGGCACAATATAATGTAAACTACATTAAAGGATTGACAATCAGTAAAATTATTTAAGCTGAGGAAGGCATTTAGTCAAAACATATTTGTATCTACTAATGTGCTGTTATTCTTGATTACTTCATAGACTTTATTTCTTTCAGACTTCTTACATTTTGAGTCTTTATGTTATTATTACTGAGTTCAATACAGAACCTTTTGTATATTGTGGGTTTTTATTATTCTTATTGTATTTCTACTTGGACCCTCACACATTGTAGATTTACTCAAGAAATCCAACACATCACAGGTCTGTGTAGGAAACATATTAAATAACTTTTAAAAACATTTTCCTTTGATAAATAATGCCTGATGCATAAAGCACTTTTGTGCATACTCAATCTCTCTCCTTCATATCATCCAGGTTTCTAGTAGACTGATACATCTTCCATCTTAACTAAGAGATGCCTTTGAGATATGCTTATGAAACCCAAATCAGCATCTCTTAAATACCTCATGTCTGTTGGCTGTTCAGGTCCCGCACTGATTAGTTTATGAAATCTGACAAGGTCAAAATCCAAGGCTGCATGGATTTAGGCCATGTTAGCTTAACAGCTGTCAGTGAACAAGTTACTCCCTAGAGCAAGTTATTTCAAGATGTCTGTTTCAACACAAGGGGCAAGAAATGAATTAGAATAGCCAGAATCTAAAGCTCAAGCATAGTGCATACTTTAAACTTCTTTTAAAACAAACAGTTGTTCCTCACCCTATGCCATATCGTATGCTGCCATTTCAACCTCCTCTTTTTTTCAAAAGCAGATTGTCATTTTGAATGGGGGAGGGAGCATGCCATTAAAAAGAAATCTAACCTTTTCCCCTTATACACACACTTAGGCTCACAGAACTAGCTGAACACATATTTGGTTCCTGGCTAACATCCCTTATACAAAGTGCAAGAGATAAGATCAACAAATATGGTCATATTCACATGTGGGACCTGCAATAAAATGTTGCAGTGTAGAGTATACTTGTCCAGGGATTAGCCAGCCAGCCATGCCCTTTTTCCAGAATATTTCTAGGATACTCATGTGTTTTTCTATTATTATCCCCAACAGTCAGTCTGTATTCTGTGACCACTAAGCATGTTCAGTCCTCGAGGGGGGTGTTGCCCCATCTATTTTTATTTTTGTATTTCTGCAAACTTTCAGGTTCTCCCAAGCCTGCTGATACATCTCACAAGTGTATGGATGGTGCCATTTTGGCTATGTACAACAGTGGTGTTCCGGGGGGGGGGGAGGTATGAAGATGAATGAGATAAGAATTATGCTGTAATAAATATGAAAAATGTGGATTTATAATACTTACTAATAAATATGGATACAATCTGCATTTGAAGCATAATTTATTTTTGCGGAGAATTTGTGCTTGGAATGAGAATTAGGATTCCATTGGAATTTGTCCATATGAATCTTTATACTGAATAATTTTGAATGTGTCTCTGTTTATTGGTTGGTTTTATATATTTTCCCAACAGCAAACCTAATCTAAACCAAATTAAACAGAAGCCATAGTGTGTAAATTGGCACAGAAACTAAAAATGTCTCACACAGATGAGTTAATTAAGAACTTTATTCTATTAAAGTTATCACTGTAATTTTTTGTGCATTTTTAATGCCATTCCCTAGTGCATTTTATCACCACAAAGACTCACTTTTATTATGACAGTTAAATCAACCTTCTTTAATCTACCAAAATCAAGGCAGTCGCTGGAAGACTAAATTGAATGCTAAGAATGGTGTAAATGATAATTATGGAAGAGATAGAAAAGATAGAATAGTTTTTCTTGATGGATTGATGCTAATCTAAAAATAGGGAATTACAGAGCCTCATAACTTGTTAACTCCACAATGTTCAATGATAATGAATGCTCAATTGTTATTTTTGCAAGATTTTTCATCTAAAATTTATTAACTTTCAATGCACAATATGATGGGTAAGGTTCAGAAAAAAATGTCATAAATGTAGTAGGACTCTCAAAGTGGGGATAGGGTGAAGTTTCATTTGAGTCCACAAAGGAACTATAGTTTCTGGCAGAGATGGAAACATTTCCTGAGCACACCTAGAACATGCTGCTTTGCAATCAGCTGAGCACACACTCTTGAAATGAAGATCTCCAGGTTACAGAGGAGATGTTTTTGCCTTTCTGGGATCTTTTGGGGCATAGAGTGTGGTGATCTAGCATAGCAATGTGAGCTGCATTACACCCATCTCACAATCACTTCCCAAGATGGAAGCCATTAGATCCAATAAAGGGAACCAATAAAACATATCCTTATTGCCAGAGCTTGGAAAAGTTACTTTTTTAAACTACAACTCCCATCAGCCCCAGCCAGCATTGCCACTGGATTGGGCTGATGGGAGTTGTCATCCAAAAAGTAACTTTTCCAAGCTCTGCTTACTGCAGGGATAGAGAAACTGTGGCCCTCTAGGTAACATTACACTACAACTCCCATCATCCTCAGCATGCTGGCTGAGATTCATGGGAGCTGGAGTCCAACAACATCCGGAGCACCACAGGTCCCTGCCTTACTGGATCAAAGAATGGGTGTGATGTACGTGTTTTTATTCTCTCACTGGTTCAGAGAGAACCTCTGAAGACAATCCTGCTTCCGCAATCCACTATAAAGGTTAGATGGCCAAAACTCTGGTTCCCTTCCTTTTCAGCTCCAAGAACAGTTAGTGATATTCATGCTATGCAATCTTTCAGTCAGCCTTATTTACTCTATAGTTACTCTACAGTCTTCAGCATTTCGCACTTATGGAATATCCTCCCTAGTGAGGTGTGCCTGTCCTGTTCATTATTAGCATTTTGTTGTTGTTATGTGCATTCAAGTCAATCACAACTTATGGCGACCCTATGAATCAGTGACCTCCAATAACATCTGTTGTGAACCAGCCTGTTCAGATCTTGTATGTTCAGGTCTGTGGCTTCCTTGATGGAATCAATCCATCTCTTGTTTGGCTTTCCTCTGTTTCTGCTGCCTTCTGTTTTCCCCAGCATTATTGTCTTTTCTAGTGAATCATGTCTTCTCATTATGTGTCCAAAGTATGATAACCTCAGTTGCATCATTTTAGCTTCTAGTGATGTTTTGTTGTTGTTATGTCCAAGTCGATCACGACTTATGGCGACCCTATGAATCAGTAACCTCCAAGATCATCTGTCATGAACCACCCTGTTAAGATCCTGTAAGTTAAGGTCTGTGGCTTCTAGTGATAGTTCTGGTTTAATTTGTTCTAACACCCAATTTTTTGTCTTTTTTGCAGTCCATGGTATGGCAAAGCTCTCCTCCAACACCACATTTCAAATGAGTTGATTTTTCTCTTATCTGCTTTTTTCACTGTCCAACTTTCACACCCATACATAGAGATCAGGAATACCATGGTCTGAATGATCCTGACTTTGTGTTCAGTGATACATCTTTGCATTTGAGGACCTTTTCTAGTTCTCTCATAGCTGCCCTCCCCAGTCCTAGCCTTCTTCTGATTTCTTAACTATTGTCTCCATTTTGCTTAATGACGGTGCCGAGGTATTGGCATCATCATCATCAAGGGCCTGAGGACAATAACCAGCTTAGCACCAGTTGACACCAGCCCTTTTAGCTCCAGCTGAATTCGACTGGGCATGGGCATCGCCTCCCCCCTCGATTTCTGAGAACTGCAGCACTTTGTGTACCTTCAGAGGAAGGAGTTGAAAAACCTCTAGGGAAAGAGCCTAAGTTGCACTGGGTCACCTCTAGATCCTTTCCTACCCCTCTTCCCTATCAGGTTCAGGGGAATCATCCAAATCAGACAATGCCCCCTGTTGGCCATAGACCTGCTTGGGCAACTGTCCTTGTACCTGCAACCCCTGGACCATAGTGGGTGTGGGGTATGTGTGTGTCTGGGTGTCTGATCAGTCCTGTTGACTCATAGCACCCTTTACCAGTGAGATCCTTGTCTCCCACCATGGGCGCTGTCTGAACCCCCGCCCTGCACAATATGAGAGGGAATAGGAGTAGGACACCCAGGTTGATGTCGGAGGGTGTGCCACCCCAGCTGATGGCTAGGGTAAAATGAGAGGGGGATCTGGTATAGCTGTATCACTATGGCAAACTGCTATATCTCCTCTCCCTGTGTGAGTTGCTAGAGTAATATCTACGCCTCCGCTTTCGTTTATGGGATCTCCTACTTGAGGGCCTGTCTCGCTTACTTTAAGGGCATGGTAAATGGGCCCCCTGATTACAAGGAAGATAAACTCCTTGACCCCAGACAAGAACTTAAGAAACTGAGAATGGAGGAGGACTTCCATACCTTCAGCAGGAATACTCACCCCCCCCCCGCTGCCCCCGCTTGGGGTTGGGTAGAGCACAGGCTGATAGCTTGTTGAGCCTTGCGCTGGCAGCTCTCGAGAATCCATCACATCTCCCGTGTAACAGAAGTCTTGGTGGGAGAACGAGGAAGAAGCAGGCAAAACCATAAAGTGGCAGCAGCAGCTGTTCTGCACTTAGGAAAAAAGTGCAGGAAACTGCTGCAATGGCGAACTGCCTAGCGGGTGCCACTCAACCCCCTGCTGCCGTGCATGATCTGATTTTGGGGTAGATACCCCTAGGCAGCACACCTCACTGGTTCTTCTCCTCAGAAAGGGGATGGGGGAGCCGGATCCTGTGATCCCGCTCAGCACGAGTGCGGCGAAAATGCAAGAAGTCAGTTTCCCTTCAAAAGTGGCTGCTGCTGTTGCAGAAGCACTGTGGCTAGCCACGCTCCGTTGCTCTGAAGAACGCCTAACATGGTGCCAAACTGCTCAGCTGGACTGAACAATCCTCCCAAGACCTCGGACCCATGATGTGAAGGCAGGCGGGGGGGGGAGAAAACAGCAAAGGATGGAGACAGAAGAGGGAAATAGCTAACATTAAGGAAAGGAGAACGACAGAAAGCAGAAAGAACGGAAAAAGCCGCAAAAAAACAGAAGTAAAAGGAAGTTCTGAGCAGAGAGAAGAAAAGACCCAACCTTCACAGGCCGCAGGCAGGGCCGGTCTGGAGAGCGGAATAACTCCTCCCCCCAGAGAGGAGACTAAGAAGTTTCTAGACCCTGGCTGTCACGACCAGTAGGAGGAGCCATCCCTAATCAGGAATGTCCTCCAGCGCTATCTAGCAAAACACTGTTTCCAGACTTGAACCTCAGACAAGCTGTGTTCCTTCAACGTTGTCCACCGAAGCTCCTCCCCTCCCCTGCGAGAGGCTGGAGGATATGCAAGAATATTAGTGATATAACAAAGTGCCACTGAAGGCGAAGGCTCCAAGAACAAATGAAGACCCTTTAAAGAGATCCTGGGAAGACAGTGGTTGACTGGGGCTTCAGGTTTTAGGGACTGCTGTATTGTGTGCAGTTCCCCCGCATGGTGTACCACTGAACTGCAGGTGGCAGCTTTTCAGTGAAGAACCTTCCAACCTTGTCCCTGACTGAATAAATCCACCCTGGCTGCACATTGGATCCTCCAGGATAGGAAAGAGCATAAGGTTTCCTGTTTCTGTTGAGCCTTACTTCCTGACTTCTGGTATGTTCCTTTATCTTTGGTTATTATTTGGTCCAGACTTCCATTATGGATCTGTTCTCTGGTCCTGCCTTCTGGTTTGTCCTTCGGGTCCTGAACTATTCTTCAGTCCTGATTTCTAGTTTATTCTTGAGCTTCTGGTTCCAGGTTCACTTTAGACAGCTGTTCCTGGCAGACACATAAAGGTCTGGACTGGTTCTAACCATCATCAGAACAAGTTGCTAGTTTTGGAGATGTCTGAGCTCCTGCAACTTCTGTCCACGTAAAATGATTTCTGACTTTCTGTTCCCTGCTTTTTACTTGATATAAGCTTCTTGCATGTTTCCCTGGCCAGTATGTTCCTTGTAATTCCAGAGAGCAGGAATTATCCCACAAAAACATTTGTGGAGCCACCTGAGACCAAAATGAGACAGCTAATGTCAGTCTCCAAAGGGGTTAGGGAATGTGTGTGACAAATTATCTGCTTAGGCTAACTGAACCTTCTGACAATTATTTTGGGGGCAGACTCTAAGATGATAAAATCAGGGGCTTGTGTAAAACTAAGCTGTTTATTTAGTTTCCCAATTTACTTCGTTGCAACGTTGCTAGGAAAATATATCACCTAGGAGAACCTTCCATTCTTCATGTGTCTGTGTTGGAATTGCTTTTTAATATGTTTTTAAACCTTTTTTTAAAGCAATATGTTTTTAACCTTTTTTTAAAGATGTCTTGAAAGCTTTTTTAAAAAAATGTTTTTAAAGATTTTTTAAGGTATTTTAAAATCTGTTTTTATGATGTTTTAAAGTGTTTTAGTGCTTTTGTTTGCCAGCCTGGGCTCCTGCTGGGAGGAAGAGTGAGATATAAATCAAATTAATCAATCAATTAATTAATTTTCTTAATCTTGTTCTTTTATTTTAAACCACTGCATACCTACAGAGTTTTAATTATGATTCCTGCAAAGCCATAAATGAACTGTGAGTAGATTCTCATTCCCAAGATACTAGACACACATTAGCCCTGAATGAATGCAGAGAGCTGCAAGGCACAGGGCTACAAGAGGAATTGGGCAAAATGAGGTTTGCATATGGAACCATAAGCTACATAATTTTGTTTTAAATGAAATGGTAATCAAAGCAGAACTTCACACAGAAGCAAAAGAATGCTTGTGATATATCCTTTATCTGCAAAAAAGAGAGAGAAATATTGTTTGTTTCCTTGTTGTCTTTGAGTACAATTTCATTGTAGGCAGTGGGCATCCATGCTTGCCCATTTCTGATTTGCAGTCATTTGTCTGCTACTTGGAATTACTGGTTGCAACACTGCTCACAAACAATACCTTCCAACACTGATTTGGCTCCATTGCCCAAAGCAATTTCCTGCAACCTCCGCGTGCCCACGAGAATGTTATGCTCTGTGACATTGTTTTATTTTTCTGAACTGCCTCTTGGAACACCACACTGTAATTTAAGAGATTTTTCAGTGCTGTGCCATTCTTACAAGGATTTCTCCCCAGTCTCTGTATTAATGTGACCACCTCTAGACAGTGAAGCATTTTACAAGTTGCAAACACAAAGCCTTTTTTTTTAAAATGGTGAGCTTTGAGAGCTTTTCTGTGTTGTTGTTTTTTCTTAGACAGATGCATAGTGTTCCAGTTTATTTCAGATGACTGTGTATCCTTTGAGGCAAGCATAGTCATTGTCAACCAACAAGAAATTCAATGAGCAAGAAAGGCATAATGACTAAGTGGGAGGTAGCATGTACATTCCATAGGAAGTCAGCTTGAATGTTCTCTAAATTTTAATAGATTAGTGACTGTAGAGCACAGCATACACTTGAATGTACAACACAGCGATTGACAGCTTATAATAGCTTTTAAAAGTTCCATATTTGACACCATGGCTAAAATAATGTGGTACTCTCATGTGCCTCTCCTGGGTGCTTCTCCTACTTGCCCAGTGGCTAATCATTAGGCTATTTGGGGCCCATCTTCATTCTTCCATTATTGCCATATTTCCCTTGTTGAAATTCTTGTCTGTTCTTTTTCTTTTCTGCAGTGGTGGTTTCACAATTTGGGATCTGAAAAGCAGAATGCTTTGGAAGCCCTGATTATTTGTTTGTTTTTTGTTATCTTTGGGTAGTCACTGAAATTGAAAGGTGAATGAGAGTACGATTATTGATAGCTGGATTACCCATGTCTGATTTGAAACCAAATGGAAATGGATGACTAAGAATAGATGTCCTCTGAGAATCCTTCCATGAATCTGTCCTGAAAATCAAACAGATCAAGAAAATACTAAGACACTCTAAAGTTGTGCTGAGGTACAATTAGGGCTGCTTTTCATGAACATTTTGGAACTCAAAAACATATATTCGTTTTTGGCAATTTTTGCATCCTTTTGTGAAAGGGTCCAACACTCCTGAGTCAAACTTAATTGATTAGTCGTGATAGTGTGGATTGATATGTGAATTTGGAGATGCATCCTAATCCACATTCATGCCCACAATTAATGCTGGATCAAGGTAAAAGGCTTGCTATGCACAGTTGGCAGGCAGTAAAATCTCCAGTGCAGCAAAGGAAGATAGAAAAAGCCTGTCTGGTTGCTTAGGCAATCAGGGATGTGTTTTTGCTTTCTCCATTCAAAGTAAGGGCATGTGAAAGGGATTTGTTTGCCATTAGTAACGTCTTCATGTTCCAATTGGCTACAAAGCCCCAGTCAGCATGTGCAACGGTCAGGAACTATGGGAATTCTAGTCCAAAACATCTGGTTTGCTTAAGAGTATTTCTTTTAAATGTATAGTTAGCACCCTAAAGAGCAGTTGGGCTGAACAGCAGAGTTTAGGTTAGACAAAATAAAGTACTTCTTCATTTAGCAAACTATGGAATTTGCTCTCACAAATAGCAATGGCCACTATATTGGATGCCTTCAACAGATTATGAGACAAATTCATGGAGGACAAGTCTATCCATGGCTACTAGCCATGACAGCTAGCTCTCCCTCCATAGTCAAAGGCAGCATGCCTCTACATACCAGTTGTTAGGAATCACAAATGGGGAGAGAGCTCTTGTGCTCAGGTCCTGCTTTTGGGCTTCCCAAAGGCATATGGCTGGCATCTGAGAGGACAGTATGCTGGAGTAGACGGGCCATTGGCCTGATCTGGCAGGCCCTTACAACATCAGTGTCCATTCAGGAAACTGAATGTGTTCATGTAAGAGATCAGGAGCATATCCGAATGTACCAATTTATTGCCATATATAACAGGGATAAATTATACATGCATGGTGTGCATCCAACTGATAAAGAAACAAAGGATTCAAAAGTTGAACCAAGTGAAGGGTGAATGAAAATGCTTCTTCCCTGACCCACTACTTGTTAGGGATAGTGCAGCCTGTCTGTGGTATCCCTGTTGTAAAGAGATCAACGTGTTCTGTCACCAAAGTACAAAGAAAGGTTTTGGTTTTCCCCTGGTTTTGTATGATAAGAAGCCACATACATAAGGCTAACACATGTTTGCTTTAGCAGAAATCAGACATGTTACTAAAAGTGTGACCTATTTGGAGTATATGTAAGAAAGATTCAAGGGGACCTGCAAGAAAATGTTGCAATGTAGAGTGTTCCTGTTCAGGATTCCAACTATGCCTTTAGCAGTAGTGTATTGCACTACTCACCCACCCCAACTTTTGTATGTCTCCATCAACAGTCAGTCAGCATTCTATGCTGCCTGAGCATGCTGAGACTTCACAGAGCTATTATGTCTCACCCTTTAGATTTTTCCCCAAAACAATTTCTAACCACTTTTATACTTCTGCAAACCTCAGGGCTCCAAGCCTTCTATTCCCCTACCTTGTGTGTGGATGGTGCTGCTTTGGCTATATAAGAACTGGGGCACATTGAACTGAGCTTGCTAGTAGCATATAAAGCAGAGATGGGGAACCTGAGGCCCTCCTGCTGTTGCTGGACTTGAGCTCCCATCAGTCAGCGCCAGCATGGTCAATGGTCACAGACACTGAAGAGTTGTCCAGCAGCATCTGGAGGATTGCACCTCTCTAAAGTGCCTTGAATGCCCCCTTCTTGATGAATCCAGATTGTTTAATTCACTGAGTCAAAATGAGCAGAAACAGCTATAACAAATTTTACTATATGGTCACCGACCTGGTAAAACAGCTGTAAAAGAACAGTGTGGCAAGGCCTGTTCATTTTCTTTGAAAAAAACGTAAAAGCCCATGAAAGGAATCCACATGATTCACTTCTCAGAGAAATACAAGAACTTTCAAAATATTTTCTCTCATCAGGGCTGCCACATTGTTTCCCAAGCAACATTAAAAATATACAAGCTGTTATAAAGTCAGAGTCAGGTATCAAGTAGCAGCTGATCATGAGTCATTCTTCACTTTCCCAAGTTTAAAAGGTGATATGCAAATAGCATGCAAATTCTAATAACTTTAATATGCAAAACAGTTTGTCACAAAAGAATAAACAAAATGTCCATGCAGCATGTTGTTAACAGTTTGATTCTTTTCCGTCTGACCCAGATTCTGTATTAGGGTGTGACATTGTAGATTTCGAATGAAGTGTTTTGTTTCTTTCTCACTGGAACAGAAAGAAGAAAAAACCCTAGTTTTACCTATCAGAGGGCCCATCCATACCTAACCGTAAAATCCATATTTTCCATATTCACTCGGTGGCCTTGAGATCCATACATGTCCTGTTTGTAGTCAGATTTATATTGTGAAAACCCAATTTTCAAGCATCCATATGTGTGGGATTATTTTTTTTGTCTAAATCGTTTTAGCACTGGTCACTCCCCGAAGTCCACCCCTTTACAGTGAAAAATGGTAGTTTGCTTTTCACACACTTATTTTGGAAGAGCACAGAAACATATATCTTTTTTTAAAATTCCCCCACACTTGCAGGTTTGCATATGTGCAAAAGGGCAAAGTTAATGGACCCCCCTCCAAAGTGCAAGCAAAATAAACATCTGGGGTGTTACATATAACATAGTGCACACTAAGGATGGAATTCCCAATTCTACTGAATTTGTCGAACTGGGAGGCAGATTCTTTTCCATGTTCAATTGTTTCCCACTATCTACTGCTGACTTACTGTTTTGAAAGGGCTTTCATTCTGTTCAGTGCAACCACCAAATCTCCTCTTCATGCCTGCTCCTCCCAAATTGTATTAGATCCTCCCCACCATGGAAGAAAGCAAGAGATTATCTGTCATTCAGTTTCAAGTTAGCAAAGGGAGGACCCAGAATAGTCAGTTTCAGGCTCAGATGAAAAGAACACAATTTACAGTGCCTACAATCCTGTGCACGCACACACACGGACACACACACACACACACAGAGAGAGAGAGAGAGAGAGAGAGAGAGAGAGAGAGAGAGAGAGAGAGAGATGGCTGCCTGGAGGGAGAGAAGCTGATCTCCCCTTCCTCTGGTTCCCTGAGTTTTGGCTCTTTGGTATGTTTGGCTCCCCCTCCCATCCTCATCAACTATTGGGCAGGAAAGGAGAGGCTTTGCCTGCTGCTGGATTGGCTGCAAGATCAATGCCACATTAAAATACTAGAGCTAGCTCCTCCCCCCTTTACCCCAATTAGCCCAAGGAAGCTCAGTTAAAAACCTCCTCCTTCAAACTCTGTGTTTTCAATGAATTGTTTGCTAAATATCGCAGAATAGCTTTTAAGTGGAAATATTATTCATTAATCATTTGCTTTTACATTTGATTGTGAAACAGTATTTTTTTAAAAACCACCACCACCACCACCAATGCGATACAGTTACAGAAGCCAGAAGGAGGAAGTACCCCAGTTCAGTACCAGAAGCAGGAATGAAATGTAAGGGGGGGGGAGAGGAGGCATGGACGGAGGGTGGATCCAACTTCAGTATTGGAAATGCAACTGGGCATTAGGGGGGAAGGAGACCGAGGGCTTGGCGTATGATGGAGGAATGTCATGGACAGCCTATTGCAGGAAAGTCCAGGGCGTTTCCTCTGAGCGCACAAATGTTAATGCACTTATCGATACAGGAAAGCATATTGGTCTTTCAGTGGTATTTCTAATGGAATTTATGAATGCGAAAATCCATGCTAGCCTGCAACGTCATATGGATGATGGTAAATTAATGAGGGCACAAAGCAATAACACTGCAGATTATACAATGTTGTATGGACAGGCCCAGAGTCTCTGAAGTTTAGATTCAGTTTTGCCTAGTTCCAGCTGCACTATTCTAAAACAAACATATAAATCCTGGAAGGTTTAATGGGGTGCAGTAAAACTAGAAACCATGAGTATCTGAACAAGTATCTTATATCATGAGCAGAGCTTGGAAAAGTTACTTTTTTGAACTACAACTCCCATCAGTCCCAGCCAGCATGGCCACTGGATTGGGCTGATGGGAGTTGTAGTTCAAAAAAGTAACTTTTCCAAGCTCTGATCATGAGTACCTGCATTCAGTGCTATCTGGCAATAATTTATATTGGTTTATCTTGTACCACACTAAGTAGCAAACTGAACCAAAGTTGATTTGAAGCCTACTGGATTCTGGGGCTTCAGCTGGGAACTTCTTAGGCCAAGGCTGGAGCTAAACCAAGTGAGCTCCCTAGGACTGTGGGTGCTTCCTGATCTAAAAATAGTACCATGATTGTCTGTCCCACCTGGTCAACAGTTCAGTGCCTTCCATCTGCTACAGTGTGGATTTAGACTAGACAAGCTCCAGTCTAACAGATAAAAGAGACCATGGATTCACTCTCACATGCTGCTACGTTTTCCTTTGGAACTCTAAAAAATAATAATAATATGCCACACTCAGTTCCACCAGTAAGTACTAATCACTAAACTTAATTAATGGTGTAGAAAGTCAGACAACCCAGGTATAAAGCAATCAATCACTTTCATTATAACCTCAGGCAACAAGCTTGGTATGCAGTTAGTTTATTTCAGCCATGCTTGATATGCACACATAGAGCAAATAAGATAGAGGTTTGTGGTTGCTGAAGAAAGGTATACTTTGTACAGTGGGGGATTTACAACTTTTGGACCCCAAATCAGGGTTGTTGTTGCTGTTTACAGCAGTCCAATATGACCTTATGTGTCATGCTCAGTAACACATGGTTATGGTGCAGACTTGTCTTGCTGTTCTCTAATGCTAATTATGTAAAACCAGCACATGGTTATGGAATTTGCCACCACAAGATGTAGTGAGGGCCACCAACCTGAACAACTTTAAAGGAGGATTAGACAAATTCCTGGAGAAAATAGCTACCGATAGCTCCTTATCATGATAGCTATTTATCACCTCCAGGATCAGGTGTGGTTGCCTCTGAACACAAGTTGCTGGGGAGCACAAGAGTGCTGTTGTGCTCATGATCTGCTTGTGGGCTTCTAAGAGGCATCTGGCTGCATACTGTGAAAACAGGATGCTGGAGTAGATGGTCCTTTGGTCTTATTATGAAGTTATCAATATTTATGAAACATGAAATAATGCACGATATACTAAACTATAAGATTGCTACTCCAACAAAACTCACAATCTAATTTACTGGTCTCTTTCAGGACCGTTACATAGGAGTGGTAATATAGGAACAGAAGTGTTTCAAACATGCTTGCTCTCATGAATCAAATATCTATATGAATCACATGGCACAAACTGTCAAATTCTGTGTGTATGCCGAGCTGTTTACTTAGGGGAACAAAGTAAAGTTACACTGTCACACACCTAGGGGGTCATCTGCATTAGCTCTTGGTCAAACCAAAACAGGTATAATGGGATGCTATAAACTGTATGGCTCATTCACTATCCATTTCACCCTGGCATATTTTAATTAACTCATTTATTTTTTAAAGCTTCCAATTAGTCATACAAGACTATGAGAATGACACTGCCACTTAAATAGCCTTCTCCATCCACAAGGGAGCGGTGCTATATTGGAATGTATAGCTTTCAAACAGGTTTGTTGTTGTTGTTGTTGTTATGTGCCTCCAAGTCGACTGTGACTTATGGCGGCCCTATGAATCAGTGACCTCCAAGAGCATCAGTTATGATGAACCACCCTGTTCAGATCTTGTAAAGTTCAGGTCTGTGGCTCCCTTTATGGAAACAATCCATCTCTTGTTTAGCCTTCCTCTTTTTCTACTCCCTTCTGTTTTTCCCAGCATTATTGTCTTTTCTAGTGAATCATGTCTTCTCATTATGTGTCCAAAGTATGATAACCTCAGTTGCATCATTTTAGCTTCTAGTGATAGTTCTGGTTTAATTCTCATTCTGGAGAAGGGGGGAAGGAGTCGGCTCAGCCAGACTGCGCTGGCAGGAATCCCCCACCTGGGCGCAGCTATGGTACAGCTGAGGAACTCCACTGCCACCAAGGCACAGCCAAGGCTTGTCTGGCGCAGCCAAAGCTGGTGCAAGGCCTGAAAAAGGGACATTTGGGGGTGATGTCAGGGGTGGAACCGAGGTGAGGAGGATTTACACCATATCCTGTCAATCTTCAGGCCCCACTCCAGGCAGATGCTACACCGGGATAAAGGGTGGTGGAAGGAAAAATACATTTCTTTGCCTTCCACTGAACTCTGCCAGCACAACTAGCATGCTCCCCTCCCCGGAACTCCTGAACAGAGGTAGAATGTGGTATTCGCTTATGCCACCTTCCCTTCCACGGGCTCACTCCCGCTGGCCTCCTCTGTGTTGGATTGCTCTGCCCAATGCTCAAAGAGGATTTAAAGTGCTCATATGAAACACAAAATAAAATATAAACATTTAATACACATATATTGTTCAACCAACATAAAATCACTGCTTTTTTATTTTATTTTGTGTTTCATATGTGCATTGTGTGTTTCTTGTTAAGGTAGATTTTAACTATCCTTGTTTGGATTGCTCTGCCCAATGTGTAGTCAAAGCCCCCTCTTTCTCCCATATAAGGTTCCCAGAGTTATGAATTCCCAGTGATTTCTGTTACTTTTGTTCATCTCTTTCTTTCCAGATAGTATCCTTCCTAAATGATAAGAATAGAAATCCATCAGAAATTTTACATCTTAGTTCAAACAGACTCATGATAAGAGATAAGTCTTTTCGTTTTCTTAGCAGGAAAACCTTAGAGGAAGCCACATGTTAGTTTTTGGAACAACTTATAGGAGCAGACCACTCATAGGAGCAGAGAAAATAAGTGGTCAATAGTGACATATGAATCAGCCCTAATTTATTGGTTTCTATTTTAGCAATAAAAGTGATCTGAGAATTTCCCTATTGAGTGTGACATATCATTGTTATTAACCAGGTAGGACTCCCAACTTTTTTCTGTACATCAGTGCACAAAATGTTTCTATTTCCAACCCAAACTGACTCATAATATTGCCCTGAGCTATTCTAACAATCTATTTCAAAATTTTGATATCCATACAGAATATCAGATTTCCAATTCAGGATTGCTGGAATGCACTGTTATAATGCAATTGTCATTATATCCAACTATTGTTTCTTCATAATAAATACCACATTATGTGCTTTTATTTGTGCTAGCCTGAAGTATTTGATGCAAACTACTAGCAGTGTTGTGAAAAGATTGGATTAAATCTGGTGGAGGGGGATGAATTCCTAAGGACTTACTTTTAATATGTGTTTATTTTCAGTATTAGTATTACTGCCTAGTGGCACATGTTCTCCAGACAATTTTAAAATATAAATTAAACATATAGCTCTCTTCAGACATTTCACATGAGTGTAAAACCAACATAATGATCAGGGACTAACGTGCTATATTTCACTATATTCTTCCCCCTCCCCAAGTTGAAGAACAACTCAGGGAGCCTCCTGTACTTGTGGAGGCTCTTTGTGTGATTTAGAGCCCTAACTTTTCAAGATTCTAAATTGCACAGAAAGCCTCCATGAGAACAGGAGGCTTCCCAATTCAGAGGTTTCCCTTTATATCTTAGAGGGTGATGAGGTCAGCAAAGCTTACCCCACTCTTCCCTGATGGCATGTTGCTGTTATAAATGAGTAGAATGCTTGAAGAGAGCTCGTAAAATACAAAAACAAAACACAAACAGAGAGAGAGAGAGAGAGAGAGAGCAAAACTATTAAGGCTGAAAAGCTGGAGGGAAAGGTCTTCACCTGGCACCAAAAATACCGTAATGTAGTAGGTGTCAGGCTGGCAAGTTTCTTGAGGCCATTCCATCATGGGAGGGGGCAGGTACTGCAAAGGGTTTCTAGTAGCCACTGAGAAATGCCTCAGAATATGATTATAGGTAGGTAGAAGTGGGAGGGGGAAATTCTTTCAGAAAGCTGGCCCTAAACCATTCAGGGCTTTTAAGGTTAAGATCAGCACTTTGATTTGAGCCTGTAAATGGACTGGAAGCCAAGTGGAGCACTGACATAGTATGAGCATATCAACCAGTCCCTGATAGCGATCTTGCTGCCTTTAATTTATTTATTTATTTATTTATTTATTAGATTTTTATACCGCCCGACTAGCATAGCTCTCTGGGCGGTGTACAACAGAAAATACAAATACATCTCATAAAATCCCATGTTAAATACAACAAAAACATGTAAAAAGAAGAAACAATCTAAAATCAATTACACAAATTTTAAAATTTAAATTAAAACGCCATAGAAAAGAGGCAAGTCTTAAGCTGGCGCCGAAAAGACAGCAGCGTCGGCGCCATACGGACCTCATCGGGGAGACTGTTCCAGAGTTCGGGGGCCAGCTTTCAAGGGCACCCCTTGTATCACGCATTGCAGCAATCCAAAACAGAAGTGGATAAAGGGGTTTCTTTCTGCCTGCCATGACATAGCATTGTTTCCATTGGGGCATTCTGACCTAGGAATGTCACCAGGCTGCTGAGAACAGCCAAGACACCGCCTGAAGGTCAGCACAGCTTATGATGATGTAAAGAAAGACAGACTCCTCAGTGACCTCTTCTTTAAAGGTAAGGCCATTTCCCTAAGACTTCTTAGAATTTGTCAAGCCCCTTAAAAACCACTCAAAACTCTCAATTCTTTTGCAGCGGATAGTGTGTGGGGATACTTAGCCCAGATCTAGCTTTGGTCTAATACTTACATCCTTCTTCGTAGACCCTTTTAAAAGCTCTATAAATATCCATTTCATTCTATTGTTCCAACTATATCCAACTCTCTGAATTTAATTCAAATAATGATAAATTCCTATATCCATCTTGAGCATGAAGATACAGGTGTTCCCCCATGTCTATTGGACTCATCAGATAATCATTACACTACTTATAATTACTGTGAGGAACCAGCATACCAAGTAGATTCCAACCACCCCAGTCTTAGAGACTTCGGATCCTGTCTTATGGGCCAAGAGATTATCAATCTAACAGTGCAATTCTATACACGTCAACTCAAAATTAATACCCTGGGCTCCTTTGGGAGGAAGGGTGGGATATAGATATAACAAACTCCACCACATCAAACCCCAGCCTGGCAAAGCAAGTGGCTCTAGTCAGTATCCATTTCCATTTATTTATTTATTTATTTATGTATGTATTTATTTACTTACTTACTTACTTACTTACTTACTTACTTACTTACTTACTTACTTACTTATATCCCGCCCTTCCTCCCACCAGGAGCCAAGGGTGGCAAACAAAAGTGCTAAAAACACATAAAAACAGACCCTAAAATACACCAATGCACTTTTGATACCCCCCTCACCTCTTCAGCCAAATCCTGTTTCAGACAACAACCAACATTCTTCCCCCCTCTTTCTCTGACAAGGAGTTTCTGTCTTTTCAGAACTGGTACCTTGTATGGTTAGATTTAGCTCCTTAAAATCAGCCAATTGTTAGTGTGCTATTTGTGAAAGTCTGTGTCAATTGATTCTGCTTAATATGTTTAATAAATATGTTAATTTCCTTTTGATATTATACAGCCACAAGAGTGACTGTATACTATAGTCAGTAGGGATTTTTCACGTTCTACCATATTAAATGAAAATACCCACACACACACCTTTCTGGTGCTTTGTATAGTCCCACTTCAAAACAAAAACTTACAAGTCTTATACTGTTGGATTCAGAATCACTTGCTCTACAACTCTTAAAGTTTTCTTGGTGATACACAACCCCCCCACAGAGAATTCACAGGTTAAAGGGAAAAATGGGAGAGAGAAAAACAAGAAGCCGTTTGGACTTTTTTCTTGAGAAGTTCTCATAATCTGTTGTCGTTCATTAAAACTAAGAGATGACTGTAAGGTATCTCTAATCAAAACCCTGAGCTTGCCCCAAACACAGACCTTCATCTTCAGTAGGTTTAAAGTAAAAAACCGGCATGGTTTGTTTTTAATTAAAAGATTAAAAAAAATGCATTACCGTGGGTGATAACATCACACAGGCACAGTAGAAACCAGGAGTTCTTTTGTTTCACTTCCCCTCCCCTCTCCCCTTCCAGTTACTTGGAGGAAGCAGGGGAAGTTTTCTGCTCCTGTGATTGGTGAGCAACAGACATGTGACTCACACTGGCCTTCTGCTCGTGCTCTGTGTGAAGAAGCATGAGGGAGGAAATGGAGAGCCAGACGGTCAGGAGAGAGAGAGAAATGGACGGTGGAGGGAGAAAGCCAGAGGGCAAGGATGATGGAGAAGGCAGCAGCAGAATGGAGGTGAGTGACGGTGATGTGTGTGTGTTCCCACCCCTGCTGTTACCAAATTCTTCCAAGCTACACAGCAAGTGGATTGGACTGTGAAAGACCAACCCAAATGGTGTTTGCATTTTGACCAATTTGTAGGGCAGTCCAATATCTCAGAGAGGAGTTCAGGTCTAATGCTCCCCTGGTGCATCCACTATAGCTGCCCAATTTCCCTGCTTTTTAAAGTTTGATAGAAATAGCTGTGGGCTATGGGTACATTCTTAAACCGCAAGGTTTTTTGCCTATTAGTGAATAATAACTTCACTTTTGATCTACCTTTGTTATCCTTGTCAGCCCCATGCCTCAGACACATTCTTTTTGCTCTTTATGTTTGAAAAGAACTGGGTGATTTTCTTTTGGGTGTCTTGGCCCTTTAAATCTGCCTTCCAGGCTGTGGGGAAGATTCCTAGTTCTCTATACGCTGCTCGTGTGGGAACCATTACTAGAAGGCTTTAAGATATTATCAAGACTTAGCTGATAGATCAAATGACCAATAAGTAGTTCTTAAGTCTTCAGACTAGCAACAGCAACAAGATAATAAAGGGCCTGAGGTGCTTCTTGTACCGTGCGCTGTGGTGATTAGCCAGTACGAAGGAGTAACCAAAAGCTGGCACGGTATAAACAGCACAATATGGACAACAAAGCTACAGGCTGCACGCTTCCATATATCTCCTTGGCACTCACCCTAATAATTGCCCGATAGATAAAGTTACTAATGATTTACTGCTACGGCTTGCAGCTTACCGCTTAAGGAAGTATCGGACTCCACTCGCTGAATCGGTGAGTCACTGCCGAGGAAGATTTAATGTGATTACTCCCGGGCTGCCCTCATATAATTCTCGGGGCTGCAGCTGGCAATGAAGTTGGCTTGAGTTGTTAAGTTGTTGAAATACAAATGATAATAAATCATATTACTAAGGTGGTTATTAAATGTTGAGTGCTGAGAGTCAGAGCGATGCGAAGCTTCTGAGGAGGCATCTCACCATTCCACCATCTTCCCCTCTTAGGAGAAGAGAAAGGCCAGCCCCATGCCAAATTCTGGTGTGCTCTCCAGATTCAATGGGAAAAGATCCTAAAGGGGGTGTCAGTGCTGCATGTGAGAACTTCAGGGTTAACAGTAGGCATCTATAGAATTACACTATAAAACATCTAAATAGAATGTAACCAGCGCTATAAGTCAGACTAACAATTAGAAATTTCTAAACACAATTCAGGATTCTTTTAAAGTCAGTCACAAAGATTTTCTGCTTATCCCTATCCACAAAATGGTTGCCTGGATTTTTTTTTTAAGGTTTTGAAATGTCTTCTAGAGGATACTCAGTTCTTTGGAAAGACCACTTTTCCCTATCAACCCTCCTTATATGAATTTGGAGACTGGAGGCATGACTTTTTATAAAAGTTATGCTTTAGTTTTTATTTATTTGGATTTCTTTTATCCTAATGTTTCAGAATCAATGAGTGGCAAAGGCTAGAGATTTGGCCTTGGATTGGGGAGATTCAGTTTTAAATTCTCACACAGCTATTAGATAAGGGCCAAACTAAATGTGATGTTAATTGGATAGAAGCAATGAAACACGCATTTTTAAAATTTTTAATAGTTGCTGTGGGAGGTGGTAAGTAAGCAGAATCATGACTGCAGTAGACAGGAAAGGCCTTTTCTTCTCCCAGTCCTGATGAAATTTCCTCCCTCAACCCAAAGGCTGCTATTAGTTCCAGAAGAAAAGTTCCCTTTGAGCCAGATGGAAGCTTCCCTCCTGAGGCTAGTCACACCTTTAGAGACGTAAAAGAGCTACCACCCCATTTGCAGTAGTCCTAATCCTGCTCGGGCTTCTGTGCAGCAGCTAGCTAATTAAATGCTTTGAAATATAAACAATGGCTTACATGCAATTAACATGTCTTGTTTGGCCGTAAACTATTCCTCTTTTACCTTAAACTACTCCAGAGTGTTGTGTATTATATCCTCGCTGTGTCTTACCTACAAGCATAATTGATCTGTTCAGGTTACATCTGTTTAAATCCAATGTCTATTATCATTGCAATTAAGGCACCAGATCAGGTGAGAATATCTTTAGAAGCAAAGATGCAAGAAAATATGTAAGAAAATGAATCACTCTAAAGCTGCAGTCCAAATCCCTGGCTGGAAGCAACAGGGTTTAACCGATCAGCGTAGCCACCGCCACATCCCTTAAGCCTTGCTGCTGGCGCTGGCCAAGGTGGAAGGTGGGATGGACAAGAAAAAATGTGTTTTTGCTGTGCCAGTTCACAGGCTGGTGCTGTGAAGAATCCTGGATTAGCCCATTGCCATCATGTAGGTGCAGCAGGTCTGGCTCAGGATCCAACAAGTCCTGTGCTAACCCAGCCCTGCCCCCAAACTCCCGATTTAGGGGGTTTCTACTGGCTACCACTGGTGGGCATACCAGTCGTAGCTTCTGCTGTTTGGGTGGGTGCATTAGGGGGGGTTTCACTGCCTCCATCAGAGTCAGGCAGGGCTCAGTGAAGTGACACCTCTGTCCCATCCAAACCCTTTCCAGCACAGCGGATTGGGGTTTTAGATTGCCCTGGCCATGAAGTTCAAACTCACAAGTGTTCCACATCTTCAAGAATATTCTCAAATGTTATACAAGTATCGGTTGACAACAAGCCTGTAGCAGACAAATGAGCATCTTTCTATCTTGTGTTGTATTATTGCTGTTAATGAAATTTTACCAGTTACTGGAAGATGGAACAAAATAGCAGCCAGGCTGGTATATTTATCACAGCATTGTCAACACTACAATAAAGACATTGAAAAATCCTGGTCTCCAGAAAAGATAAATTAAATCATTTTACCACCATTAAATGGCTATTAAAAACCATTGTAAGAGCTGGCTTGCTCTTTTCTTTGCTAATGAAGATTACAGCTATGATTTTGCTTGCAATGTATGTAGTAAGGCTCCTCTTTCAGGATAGCAGTAGGAAAGAAATAATGTGCCTTACTTCTTTACTTCTTTATACATGTGATTGTGGCAACTTTTTGTAATGGATTTGAATCACAGAATGATTGCCTAGTTTGTGCTGAGGCTGTTGTGCATTTGCAGATTAAATGCACATGATACCAATCCTTCCCCCACCTTAATGCTGCCTCCTCCCCTGCAGAGGAGCAACAGCTAACATATGAAAAGGACTTAAGGTTGCAACTCAGAAGGAATGCATTCACATTTAAATGCAACAATAAAAGAGGAAAGAGTTAGCCACTGTTGGTCCCACTCATTCCTGCCTGAATACTTTTCATCTGACCTCTTCCTTCCTCTGCCTGCAGAGGTACATACATGGAGTTCTATTCGCTATCGCAGGTGAGGCAGTGGAGCAGAGCAGAGAAGATCATAAGAATAGCCCTGCTGCATCAGAACAGCACCCCATGTAATCTTGCATTCAGCTGCAGTCTGCAGGGCAGGGCAGCGCAGGCAGGGTGGTGTTGCTTACCTGCCTTCCCAATGCCAACTGTTGCTACTGGCTCTTGAGAGTGACAGAGGAGGGGTGCCCTGAGGGTGCAGCAGGAGGAGTGTCACACTGGATCTGCCACAGCATCTATACTAAGCTCCCCTCCCCATCTCAGGAACTGGCAGTGATGTTTAGCACTAAGACAGCAGGTGAGCAATGCCACCCTGCCTGCGCCATCATGCCAACCACAACTGTTTGCATCCTGTTTCCAGAAGCATGGAGCAAGCATGAATGTTAGCAAACATAGCATGATGGCAACAGCCCTTTCCCATTGTTCCCTCCCCTCTAACACCACACAATTCACTGGACTCCAGTGAATTCCATTTCACTAACATCACCTGATAGACCTACCTTCCATCCACTTGTCTAATCATCTTTTAAAGTCATCTAAGACAGCTGGTTCTGTCTTCAGCAGAAACCCTTAGATAGCTCTGAATGTACAATTTGCTCTGACATAAACTGGAGACTGATTACTCAGCACAGATTACTCCTCTAGTGTCCACCACCCCTTGCCTGAGGAGCATGGCTTCCTAAGGGAACAACCCCTTGATCTTGAGATGAGTGCTTTTGCAATTCTTTGTGGGTTTGCCAGAAGAAGGCTAGGACTGGCGAGGGCAGCTATGGGAGAACTAGAAAAGGTCCTCAAATGCAAAGATGTATCGCTGAACACTAAAGTCAGGATCATTCAGACCATGGTATGCATGGATGTGAAAGTTGGACAATGGAAAAAAGCAGATAAGAGAAAAATCAACTCATTTGAAATGTGGTGTTGGAGGAGAGCTTTGTGCTTATCATGGACTGCAAAAAAGACAAATAATTGGGTGTTAGAACAAATTAAACCAGAAGTATCACTAGAAGCTAAAATTATGAAACTGAGGTTATCATACTTGGGACACATCATGAGAAGACATGATTCACTAGAAAAGACAATAACGCTGGGAAAAACAGAAGGGAGTAGAAAAGGGGAAGGCCAAACAAGATTGATTGATTCCATAAAAGAAGCCACCGACCTGAACTTACAAGATCTGAACAGGGTGGTTTATAACAGATACTATTGGAGGTTGCTGATTCATAGGGTCTCCGTAAGTCATAATCAACTTGAAGGCACATAACAACAACAACAAACCATTTCAATCGATGTCAGACCTGGTTTTATGACTAAAACAACTTTGGTTGCCTTGATAGATGTAGTTATGTTACTTCTTAATTTGTTAACCTATATTTATTTAAACATCATAACACACCATGGTTTTCTCGAACAGCCTCCTATACAATTCTTCTAATTGTATCTTAGGTTACAGATGAACACGTGAAAAATTGTACACTGGAAATATTAATAGGGAGGCTGATGTAGCGAACCAGAATAATCAAGACTAGGAGGGTGAATGTTGTATGCAGATGTGATCTAAAGTGAATGAATGTGTCCTTGAATATTTTTAACTAAATCCTGGGAAAGAGAATGAAGACTCAACAATGAAACAAGCAAGCTGACTGTTTCAGATATGGGAGGCTGCCCAAATCAAGGACAAATCAATGGATTCTATATACCTATTTATTTATTTATTTATTTATGAGGGTGAAAAATGTATGCACATTTAACACAACCCCACTTCGCACCCGGGACTTACCGGGTTGCGGGGCGTGTTTGCGGCCCAGGTGAATCCGGAGCCTCCATGCCTGGAGAGGGCAAGCGCGCCGGACTGGTGTGACGCAGTCACGGTGCGCTTCTAGAGGGGGCGGGGCATACGAGCTTATTTAAGCTCGCGCTGTCCACCCCCTCTCCCTCTTCATAATTGTGGCACCCGCCCTACCCTCCCTCTGCTGCAGTGTGATTCATTTGGTCGCCTCTGGGGCCGAGTAGGAATTTTTGGCTTGCCTGCGTTTTAGCCGGCGGGTTTCTTTTGCCTACTCCATACTGTGGTTAGCAGGAAGGGCATTCAGGGTTAGTACGGGTGTTTTTCTGTGGTTATTAGGTTGATTTGGCTGTTTGAATTTAATATTTAATGGTCGCTTTATTGAGGAAGTGCGGGAAAGGTTGAAGGTGAAGGGCAGCTAGGTGACACCTTTAGGCACCTTTGGAGGTGATAGGCGGTTCCGGAGGCCTGCAGCTCCGGGTTTTACGGCCCGAGGGCAGGATATGGGTCACCTTTGGGGCCAACAGGTCTCATCCACCCGGAGTTTCAGGGCACCGGGGGGCGGTGACCCAGGTTGGCCTCCCTACGCACAATTGGAGTGTGGTCAGGGCAAGGGGTTGACAGATTGCACCCCTTTGCCCGATAGGGGTTTGGGTCGCCCAAATAGCTGCAAGCAGGCTTTGCCTGACTCACCAGTTGAATCCCGCACTTATGTTCCCCTTTGCAGGTTCATTATCATAATATGAATTTGGTTTAATAAAGTGGCCCGTTGTTTAATCCATCATATTGTGTCTGCGTCTTATTTCACCCCTGGGTCGCAAGAGGAGTAATCTTAAAATTATCTGCCTGTTGGGTTGAAATTTCACATCACAGATTTATCAGCTATTTAGAGGATACAAAAAATGCAAGATAATTACTGTTACTAATTTCATCTGTGTAGGCTGTCTCAGAGGTTTTGCAATAGAACATAGTCTCTATCCACTGTAGGTCAGCCTTTCAAACCTACTTCCATTTAAAAGCAATGATTACAACTGATCAGAAATACAATCCCTTTACTGCAATGTCTGTCTGTCTTGCTTCGGAAGTTGGGCTCACTGGAACTCCACCTTAATGATCTCCCAACTGTTCCAGTGGTAGCTGGCATGCTATATAATCTCTTGCTTCGTAGCCTAAATATGATAAATTCAATGAAGGGAAAGGAAATTTATTTACACATAGATTTAAGACTGCAACATAACTGTTATCAGTTTGACTATAAATGCAAAATGAGGCAGTTTGAAAAAGCAGAAGTTTTTTTCCCTACACTTCTGGTGTGCCTATTCATTTCAAAGCTCAGAAAACGAAACACAAATATTTCTCAGCATGCGCTGTTTCCATTATCTTTTTTTGTGAATGAGTACGCCAACTTTACTTGGTATCTCCTGGTGAGTATTAGAGGATGTGAAACCTAAGGAACTAACTCACCTCAAAGAACATCAGACATAGCTTCTGGAGGGAGGAATACCACATGATATCTCATTAAGGAAAGAGACAAGGAGAAATAGTGAGTGCAATAGGTGCTGCAGAATCTTATTGTTTGCATATCAACAGATGACATCTAGCCACTGTCGTGTTTTACTGGGTTTCTCCAACCCAGTTAATAGAACATAAACCTCTAACAATACATGTGCATAGAGCATAAGCATGCAGAGAGAGGAGCAGGACCATGCTTTTAGCCCCACCCTCAACATCTCATTCCCCCTTCCAGCTGCCTATTGTGTGTGGTTATGTGAATATGAAAATCAAGTGCCCCAACTGTGTAGAGTCTGTACTGTACTTTCAAGCTGAGTTTTCTTTTTACACAAGGGTGCATAATATACAGTTGCGAAAAATATGTGTTGGGCAATGACCCTCTTTCTCTACACAATTATGCTCTGCATGCTAGCAATGCATAAACGGGCTATAGTCCAATGGAACTGTCCAAACCTCTTAAGGTGCTGAAATAGTTCTGCCCAACCACACCTAAATCCAACATTCCAGAACCTCCTATGTCACAATAAAAGACTGAGAAAGATTTCCCAGTCCTGAAAGATAATGCTAGTGGAAAGAATTTGAGGAAGATTTTCAGATCATGTCACAATAAATCCAAACAATTATTTCAAAGTGTGGAGCTCATTTTGTTTTCAAGAACAAATTTCAAAAAAATACTGGACAATGGATATACTGCTGACAAGCTCTAAGGGAAAACACAATAAGTTTTTGTTTCTTTGTTTCTTCTTCCTCTTCTTCAGGAAAGTGTTTAAAATTCTACATATCTGTAGTATGATCTCTTACTACTAGGGATTAGGGTGAAATGAGGAACAGATTATCTTATTAAAGCATCTGCTTTTGGCCAATGTCAGAAGAACATATTAGAGTACAGCAAGTGCATCTTGTATGTGCATATCAGCTTGAGGAATATTGCTCATTAATCCTATCATACTATATTGTAACAATTCTTGACATCAAAGAAGGATCAATCCTTAAAGCAGCAATTTGATCAGCAACTTGAATGCCAACTCCCCATACTCTTGACAATACTTAAACATGCTATGCATTTGCCATTCCAGATTGAACCATATTGTAAAGCATATGTTAATATAAAGTCAGCCATGATATTTAATTGAACGAAGGCTTCAGATAAAGATCTAGATGACCATGGGATCCACATCTTGAGAGTTCATAATGAGCAGGGTCTGTGACAGCTTTACAAATACCCATATCCTACACCAAATGTATAGACCTGACACAATACACATGATATCACATGCTTAAACTAAAGCTGAGTAGGTGAGTTCTCCCATTCCTGTAACTGGTAAGAGGTCTAGAGACAGTGCTACAAGGTTTAATGTACTTAGGATGAGACTCAGTAGAACTGTATAGTGTCTCTCCAATATTTATTATATTTACATATATTCAGGCAAAGCATAGAAGTGGGCAGAGTACCATACATTTCTAGCAACTATGCTAGCCTTGCATCAGATGCTGAGAGCCCTTGAACCCTAATATGTTTTACTTTAAGCCACACACTTTGTGTTGGGCGAGATCTCAATGGCTATCTCACTGTGCCACCTTCCCCAGGTAGGACATGAGCTGCAATTGGACCTTGAATCGAGTGAGGAAGGAAAACACATCCAAACACAATAGAACTTTGATCAAAGGTTCTAACTGCCCCAAAGAAGCTCTCAGTCCAACTGAGAGTGCAACCTTGGTCAGAAAGACGTCTTTATTCAGGAAGTAGCAACAATTTATAGATCAACATGGCATGGCAAGCAGTAAACATTGCAAAAGACAGAGTCATCAAACGAGGATATAAACAGGCGTAATACAGGGAACATACGTATTCAAAAAAAACAGAAGGTGAAGTCTCATCCTTTCTGTCTTCCTGTTCTTGTTAGATCTTACCCTAATGTTATCACCCCTTCTGTGATCAGTACAGTGGAAGAGCATGTTTAGTTATTTCCCAGGGTTAGATAAGCCTTTGAAATGCATATCTGCGTCACACATTCCATCCCCTGCCTTTGTTCCAGTGAGAGGAAGGCCACTTCAATGACTCCTAATTGCCAGTGCATTTACACAGAATTTACATGAGGAATTTGCACAACACTGAGAAAGTCTTGGGAGAAGCACATTTCAATAGAATAGAGTCTTAAAGGGAAAGATTTAGATCCAGTAAAATTATTTATGAGGCACTAATATATTTCCACGCTAACAATTGCACTCTGCCTCTCTTCCTTCTCTCTACATTCAAACCACAAACTGACAGAAGGCTGTTAACAGGAAAGGGATTTGTTAGAAGAACAGGAGAAGGGGCACCTGCCTCCTTTGTTATTGTCATATTTTATTTTATTGTCTATGCTTTTGAGCCACGCTGAGAGTTTGGGCTGAAGACTGACTAAGAAGGAACCTAGATAATAAATAAAATAAAACTGTAAACTCCTTGGAACTGTGACATGCCCTTTTTGCTCATAATAATCCATAAAACGTCATGATACATAATAATAGATATTCATTCATAAATTTATATACCATCCTTCCAATGTGTTCACATTACTTGTAGCGCTTACAATAATACAAATATTGCAATCCATCATACCATAATAGAAAAAAATAAACAATAGAAAAGCAAAATAAACTCAGCATATAAGCATTCGAAACAGGATTCACCATATAATCTGGAATATCAAAAGCTTGCCAGAACCATCTCAATTGCTAACTAGGCTTAATTACTCATTATGGCCTCCTTGTCCATGTACAGCAACTAAGCCTAAGTGTATGCAATTGTACTTGCATATATTTTTTCATTACCCTTCATTTTCTTTCACTGTCTCTGTCTGGACCTCCTTTCTATTAGCGATCAGAGCGAGCCACAGAAGCTGTTTAAAATCCATCATCCACTCTGGAGGCTTAGGTAGAGGAGAATAAAGCCAACATTCATCAGAGTGGAACCCAGCAGGCCTATGCTCTGTAGGTTGATGCTACATAAATACATGCCTAAAATAATAAGAAAAAATATTAGGTGATGATAAAGACTGGAAGATACAGGGGAATAATCCAAATCTCTATGTGAAGAAGAAGAAGAGGAGGAGAAGGAGGAGGAGGAGGAGTTCCAAGACCCAAATCAACAGAATTTAGCCTAATTTGGGTTTAAACCTAATCCTAACAAAATAAGGCCTAATTTGTGCTATGAATTCGGATCATTGATAAACACAGACTACAACACTCACATGCATATATGTCTATAAATATGCATCCTTGAATACTCCCCAGATATTAAATATTTCCATGATGATTTTGCGAGTGGAAAATCAGAATGCAGAAAAAATAATCTAATAAATATTAGCAACATCATTTTTCCCCCTTTCACTTATTGTTAGAAGGAAATAAGCTTTAAGTAAAATAGTTGGTGTTCTGTTCTTTGGGAAGCATCAATACAGGCAGTTCAAAGCCTTCCACATTATTTGGCTGCATATTAAAGCAATTTCTATTTTTGTTGCTTTGTTTGTATATTGGAGGATTCTGCAATAAATCAGTGAGAGACTTTGAAGGCATTTCAACGGCATAATGGCTCTTCCCACAAGATTTATAATGAGAAGGTGAATGATGTTATATTTAAGGATTCATAATGCCAGGAAAATATAGGCACATTGTAAGATGTTTGAGCAAATATTTTTTCAGCCTTTGGAAATGGGGGCGGGGAGGTATATTGCAAGTGACTAAGGCTTCAGTCCAATACAGTGTTACCTGGGAGTAAGTTCCATTGAACCTAATGGAGCTAACTTCTGAGTAGACAAGTATTGGATTGCAGCCTAAATCAAGCCACTGTTTCTAGGGTTTAACAATACTATCCCTGTAATCCATCCTCATTTAAGGACAGAATGTTCTCATGAATTTGATGGAGAACACTGTCAAACACGGAATGATTTTAAAAAAAGAGAAAAGATAACATATTTTCTTTTCTCATTCACAAATCCCCTGCTTCTTTATCACTGAACGTTGGAAGCATCAGCCTCCCTGGAAACAAAGTGCAATGGGAATATGTTTCAGAATGTTTATTTCCCTCTAGCAAATGGGATTTTTAAAAAAGATGCTGGTTTATATGGTTCATTGCAGCAAAATAAGGCAGTGCATTAGAAGAAATAATCTTTCAAGGCTTCAGTCTTGTATTTGTAATGCCTGATGATGAAACTGTGTTTTAAACCCTCATCAAATATAACTTTTCAAATGTGTCCCTAATATCTCAGTTCAAGTTTATGAAAATTATGATGGTTGTGCTTCAAGATAGCATTCACAGCCAAAAACATAAGCTGCTTAAACCTTCTCTTACATGTACAGTGACAGGCCTGGAAATATACTTCAAGAAGATAAACAATATCTTTGTTCATGCACAATCTATAATGCTGTTGCCATTTGTCCTGCTTCAGTTAGCATAAGCCAACAATTTAAATATACCCCTCTTTTAAACAAGTTGTTTAAAAGTCAACATTAAAATTCATTCTAGATTGAAGGGTGTTTCATGGAGACATTTTTGTTAATTGTGCCAGTGACATTTCTTTTGCCTGAACCCAAAAAACAAAAACAGAGCTCCACAAAATTTTCCTGCTATTTTTGCCTTACTCTCACTTTTGAGTATTTTCCTGATCTTGTTGCTAAGGTAAGGTATCATCGCTGTGACAGTGATACACTTGGATGGCACTCTCCACTATTCAGCATGACACATGGCATCAATAATCTCCCACCATCATCCTAAACTTGGAGCTGGAAGGAGAACAGAGGGTCACCCATGATATGCTGGATAAATGTTGGTAATTTTCCACTTCCAAAAGTAATCATCACAGTGGAGGCAAAATGCCATTTATCTGGGAAAATATTAAAGCATACATTTTGACTGGCTACTAAGGACAGCCAAAATCTGTGAAATCTTGGACAAAAGCAAGTAAGGATAATTACAGAGTTTACACAAAAGAGTGAGATCTTTCAAATACAAATGAGGGGCACCTACTAAAGTAAGTGCAGAATGATCATGTCTTAATCTTCCGCTTCCAGGATACTTCCAGCCCTTAAGGGTGATGACAAACATAACAGCTTGGGATCAGGCTACCCAAAGAATCACCTTCTCCTGCATGTGCCTGCTTTGGCATTGAGATCTTCTGGAGAGGCCCTTCTTTCTGCCTTCCCAACATCTGATGCATGATTGGCAGCAACTCAGGAAATGTCCTTCTCAGTGGCCCTTGCTGATAGCCTTCTACCAGCAGACAAAACACATGTCATTTCATTTTTGCCAGTATTTATAGACCACTTTTCATCATACATGGTCACAAAGTAGTTTACACAACAATCAATAAAACAATCCATTGCTCAAAATGATATACTGTTTAAAACAAAACAAAAAATGGATAAAAGCGTATGTTCAATAAATAGGCACAATACAATCCTCTGATCCAGAGCCAGCTAACCAAATCCACCATAAGCCTGATTGAACCAGAAATGTCAGCTGGTGATGAACTCATCAGAGAGGTAACCATCAGTGCCTGCAAGGGAAAGGAGTTCCACAGCTGATGCAACTGCTGAGAAAGCCTTATGTTGTGTTCCCACATAGAAAGCCTTATTGCCCCCACACCAACAAAGAAGACTCGTGAGACATAGCATTGGTTTAAGTGTTATATTTAGGAAATATAACATAATTCGAATCAGAATTCAAACATGTCCAATCATATTCAATCAACAGCTTATAGCATGCGGGCAGGTGAGGAATTTATTTATTTATGTATTGTATGTATATACCACCCCATAGCCAGGGAAAGTAAGAAATTGTCAAGCAAGAAATGGAGCGTATCAACATTACAATATTTGGCGTGGGTGAATTAAAATGGACAGGAATGGGACATTTTCAGTCAAGCAACTACAAAATATTTTATGCAGGAAATGAGAAATCCAGAAGAAACGGGTTTGCTTTAATAGTGAGAAGTGATGTAGCAAAAGCAATTAGGAGCTACAACACAAGGTCTGAGCAAGTGATATCAATGAGATTAAATGGGAAACCTATTAACATAACCATCATCCAAGTCTACGCTCCAACGTCAAATGCAGAAGAAGAAGAATTTGAGAGATTTTATGCAGAAGTACAGGAGGAAATTGATCACACACCAAAACAAGATATGATGATATTCATGGGGGGCTGGAATGCAAAAGCAGGGAACAGAGAAGAACTAGGAATTGTGGGGAAATGGGGCTTAGGAGACAGAAATGAAGAAGGAGAAAGACTTATTGAATTCTGTGAAGCCAATAATTTGTTTCTTGCAAACACATTTTTTGAGCAACCAAAAAGACAACTTTACACGTGGATATCACCAGATGGTCAATACAGGAATCAAATTGATTATATAATTGGAAACAGAAGATGGAGAAGTTCCATACTTTCTGCAAAAACAAGACCAGGAGCAGACTGCGGTACAGATCATGAACTGATCGTATCGAAAATCAGAGTAAAGCTAAAGAAGAAGAACAAAGCAATCATAATGCCAAAATACGATTTAAATAACATCCCAGAAGAATATAAAGATCAAATAAGGAACAGATTGGAGGCTTTAAACTTAGTTGACAGAGAACCAGAAGAACTATGGAGTGAACTCAGGGACGTTATCAGGGAAGAATGCAAAAAGACAATACCTCTAGTTAAAAAGAGAGAAAGACCTCAATGGATGACTGATGAAACTCAAAATAGTTAAAGAGAGAAGGAAAGCAAAAGCAAACAGAGATAGAAACAAGGTCAGAACCCTAAATGCAACAATACAGCGACTAGTACGTAGGGACAAAGAAAACTATTATAATAGTTATTGTATAGAAATACAAAAGGACAACAAAATGGGAAGAACAAGAGCCCTATTCCAAAAGATTAGAGAAATGAAAGGGAAATTTAAACCACGAGTAGGAATGTTGAATAATCAACATGGGAACACACTGACTGACCAAGATAAAATAAAAAGAAGTTGGAAGCAATACACTGAAGAACTATATAAAAGAGATGCAAGGATGACAAATTTATTCATGGCAGAACTGTATGATGAAGAGCCAGAAATTTTAGAATGTGAGGTGAAAGCTGCTGTTAAAATACTTGGAAGTAACCAATCACCAGGAACAAATGGCATACCAATAGAGTTGCTACAAGCTACTGAGACTGAATCTGTCCAAAATCTGACAAAAAATTGTGAAGAAATATGGAAAACTAAACAATGGCCCACAGACTGGAAGCATTCAATATATATTCCAATTCCAAAGAAAGGGGATCCCAGAGAATGCACTAATTATCAAACTATTGCCTGAATATCCCATGCAAGTAAAGTAATGCTCAAGATTCTACAACAAAGGCTCTTACCATATATGGAGCGAGAAATGCCAGGTGTCCAAGCTGGATTTAGAAAGGGAAGAGGCACCAGAGATCATATTGCAAACATACGTTGGATAATGGAACGGACCAAGGAATTTCAGAAGAAAATCACCCTGTGCTTTATAGATTACAGCAAAGCCTTTGACTGTGTAGATCATGAAAAACTATGGAATGCTTTAAAAGAAATGGGGGTGCCACAGCGTCTGATTGTCCTGATGCGTAACCTATACTCTGGACAAGAGGCTACTGTAAGGACAGAATATGGAGAAACTGGACTTCCGGGAAGGATTGCTGAGCTTGTGCCTGCCTCTGAGGTGAGCTCTCGTCTCAGACGAAGCTTTTTCAGTTTTAAAACCAGCCAAAAGGTTTTTTTTGACTGGTAAAAACTTTCTCCGAGGCAAGGGAGAAACGAAGAGATTATCCACAAGCTTCGTTGTGTTTGTTGGGGGTCTTGAATTCATTAGGAACGAAGGACCTGCCAGCAACGTCGGACAGAGCCAGGAATTTCATGCAAGCTCAAACTGATTAAGCAAGACGTTTTTCTTTCTTTAAAGAAAAACGTATTCTAACAGGCAAGCATTCTTCTATCTACTTCTTATCATTTTGTTATCGTTACAGTAAAAGAGATTTGTTAAAGGGTCGGCAACAAAGAATCCCTGGGTGAGTTATAACTTTCTCTCATATACACGGAATTAAGGAGGAAGAAAATCGAAATAGCCTATCTTTGTTTTTTATTGCAAAAAGCTGGCATGGAATTGAGCATTTTAAAGATATAAACGGATGAGGGGCAACTAATCTAAAGAGGAAATCTGATTTTATGACATTTGAGACTATTCTTTCTGGTCTACTTTTTTTTTTTTTTGACGAATCTGCTTACTTTTTATGCCATTAATTTTTTGGATGCTGTGAACTAAATTTGTTTTGCACTTTTGGACACATAAGAGATAAGGCGGTTTGTGCTGCCTAGAGGGTGATGTCAGCAGGCTTGGAGGATTAACTCCTTTATGACTGGAAAAGAAATAAACTGTTCTTTGCTTGGGAATAGTTAAGAATGACAATCAAGAAGGTGGTTGAGACTCTGGATGTACAGGAAGGGGTTCTCTATTTAGATATGTTTCAGAAAATAATGAATGAGATTAAGCTGGTGAGACAGGAGCTGAGACAGAGCAGACAAGAGATGAAAAGTGAATTTGGCAAAATGAGACAGGAGCTGATGGAAATTCAGGATTCTGTGAGAGGGGAGGTGGATGAGACCAAAGATACGGCTGGACAAATAAAAGAAGATGAAAGAAAAATGAAAGGAAAGGTTCAAGCCCTGGAGATTGGAATAGATATATCAAATATGGACTTGGAAAAAGATTTGGATTTTATGGTTGTGATGGATCCTGGAGACAAATATCACTGTTTGGAATTCAGCGCTGTCCTTGAAGGAATTGGTGAAGAGATTAGAGATAAAGATATCAACGGTTCAAAAAAATTCCTGGATTGGAAGGATTTGATGGAACTTGAAATGGAGAAAGTTTACAGAATTAATTCCAGATGTGTGACAATGGAAAAACTCTCGGGAGATGTGATGGTGCATTCTGTGGAAAGGAGGAGCAGAGATGCAGCTTTACAACAACATTTCAGTGGTACATTCGGAATTGATGGCAAGGAAATATTTGTGATGAAAGAAATTCCTATCAGACTTTTATTATATGACTACTATGACTATGACAGCAAGATTATTATGGGTGCAAGGATGGAGATGGAAGATGGAATTAACACTGAGAATGGCTATTGAAACTACTGGACCTAGCAGACTTGATGAGATGGATTAATTGACATGTTTATTTGGAGAAAAATCGATGGATATATTTCTCAAGGAGTGGAAGCCTCTCTTTGACTTTTTGCGGAAGGAATAAAGTAATGTTAATGAGATTTGATGATTAGTTAAGATAACTACTGGAGGAAAGTGATTTTGTAATATATTATGAGACAGGTTTGTTATATATTATAGATCTATAACTGATCTGCGACAAATCGGAAGTCAACATTTTATTTTATTGTATTAGTTATTAATTTGTTTTTGTTTTGTTTTGTTTTGTTCTGTTTTGTTTTCTGAAACTTTGAATAAAAATTAATGATAAAAAAAAGAATATGGAGAAACTGATTGGTTCCCAATAGAAAAGGGTGCGAGACAGGGGTGTACTTTATCACCCTATTTGTTTCATCTATACGCAGAACATATCATACGGAAAGCGGGATTGGACCAAGATGAAGGAGGTGTGAAAATTAGAAGGAGAAACATCAATAATTTAAGATATGCAGACGATATCATACTCTTAGCAGAAACCAGTAATGATTTGAAACGACTGCTGATAAAAGTTAAAGAGGAAAGCACAAAAGCAGGACTACAGCTGAACATCAAGAAGACTAAAGTAATGACAACAGAAGATTTATGTAACTTTAAAGTTGACAATGAGGACATTGAACTTGTCAACGATTATCAATACCTTGGCACAGTCATTAACCAAAATGGAGACAAGGCTAGGACTGGGGAGGGCAGCTGTGAGAGAACTAGAAAAGGTCCTCAAATGTAATGATGTATCACTGAACACCAAAGTCAGGATCATTCAGACCATGGTATTCCTGAAATCTATGTATGGATGTGAAAGTTGGACAGTGAAAAAGGTGGATAAGAGAAAAATAAACTTATTTGAAATGTGGTGCTGGAGGAGAGCTTTGCGTATACCATGGACTGAGAAAAAGACAAATAATTGGGTGTTAGAACAAATTCAAACAGAACTGTCACTAGAAGCTAAAATGATGAAACTGAGGTTATCATACTTTGGGTACATCATGAGAAGACATGATTCACTAGGAAAGACAATAATGCTGGGTAAAACAGAAGGAAGTAGAAAAAGAGGAAGGCCAAACAAGAGATGGATTGATTCCATAAAGGAAGCCACAGACCTGAACTTAGAAGAGCTGAACAGGGTGGTTCATGAGAGATGCTCTTGGAGGTCACTGATTCATAGGGTCGCCATAAGTCATAATCGACTTGAAGGCACATAACAACAACAACCATAGCCGAAGCTCTCTGGGCGGTTTACAGTAACTAAAAACATTAAAACAAATATAAAAAATTAAAAACACATCTTTTAAAAACAATTTAAAACACAATTTAAAACACAATTTAAAACAATTAAAAACTATTGAATTGAACCAGAATTGAACTATTGTGGTGGGGATGGAATCCACCCAGACTCCTAGGTATGTATCACAGCTGATAGCTGTGGCTTCTCAGGCAAGGATATGGGCTAAGACTCCCTCCTTGCTAATTGAGCCTTTGGAGCGGATTCCCATGCGCATCCTGGCCCCGCTGTACACGCGTTCACCCCAATGTGCATGAGAATCCACATGGGCACCCACCAGTTACCTGCAGACTGGAGGCCTGCAAGAGTGCTGAGGGGCATCCTTACCCAATAATGCTTCAGTATACCTACATCTCTCTCCCCCAAATTCCTCACCTGCCCAAACTCAATGCCAAAACAGGCCGCACCCACACCACTCCCTGTAAGCCAAACGAATTAACCCAACAGTATAAAGTAGGCAAAACGTGAAGGGCTCCAAAAAGCAGGGCCCAACCAAAAAATTCCTACTTGGCCCCATTGGCAACTGGCAATGCCCATACTGCTTTAGGGAGGGAGGGAGGAACCGATCAAGCACAAGGACGAGAATTAGGGGGCGGAGCAGTCTTAAATACAGACACTCTGCTCCCTTCCACTGAGGTGCGGCAATACCTCACCCCACCCCCTCATGCAATCGGAAGTGGCCATCCCGAGTCCTTCCTGCCTAGCTGGGGTGAGGGCAACCCAGCCCCCACACTAAGGGGGGAACGCCATTCTCTGGGTGGGAAGTGAACCTTGTAGCCCAGGCAGGCTGAAATGGGCAGTGATACTTCATCAGATCCCTAGGACCCTAGTCATTCAGGGTTTTGAATATTAATATCAGCATCTTAAACTGGACCTGGTAATGTAAAGGGAACTAGTGAAGATCCTGCAGGGCAGGTATTGGAAGACTGCACTTGGAAGTACCAGTTACCATTCTACCAGCAACATTCTGCAGTATCTGGACCACCTTCAAGGGTAGCCCTACATAGACCATGGGACAAACCATCAATAGAACTTCAACCTTGTCAAGCTTTAGCTTCAGTTTAGATGGCACTCATCTATCCCATTAACAGCACCAGGCACTGATTCAGTACCCATACAGCTACAGCTGGTCCTGATAGTATGGAGATATAGAGCTGGATATTATCCGCATACTGATAACACTGGACTCCCCAAACCCCAGAAGAAAGCTCCCAACAGCATTCTATACATGTTATATAGCACTGGGGATGGAATGCAACCCTGTGAACTGCACAGCTCATCAACCACAGGGCTGAGCAGAAGTCACCCAATGCTACTCTCTGAAAATGGGACTGCAGGTAGGAGAAGAACTACTGTATCACCATGGCCCCAAACCCCAGTGCTGCTGGAGGTTGCAATAGCTGATGGTATCAAAAACTGCCAAGAGATCAAGGGAAACTAACAGAGTCATTCTCCCCTGCTCTCGCTCCAAAAGCAAGTCATCAGCCAGAGCTGTCACTGTGCCAAAACCAGGTCTGAAGTCAGACTGAAATGGGTCAAGATAATTTGCTTCTTCCAAAAATGCTTGGCCTGCTGACTTAATTTGTATTTATCTGGTGCCCTGTGTTGTTATTGTATTTTTAATTTAATTATATTTCTAACTGGCTGCCATTTTTGGTCTACAAAGATAATTTGTTTCTTTCTGCTGCTGTCTTGTAATCTGTGTTTTACATTTAATTATGTTTTTAAGAGGCTGCCATTTTTATATGTTCTTACTTAATTTTAGATGGTTTTACTGTGATATTGCCTATTTGTTGTGTGAATTGGTTAGTTTTTATTATTGTTAGCTGATAGGCTTTTTTATAGAAAGGCAGGGGATAAGTGTAATAAACAAATAATAACATTTAAAATGTGAAGACAGCTGGGGTGAGAATTCTAAGAAGCAAACCTCCATGTTTGAATTCATGATAATAAAATTAAGGCAGTAAATAGGAGCTCTGCCATCATTCTTCTTACGTTCTGGGAGCATCTATCTTCCTCAAGACAACAAATTTTGTCTTGACCAATAGAAAGGAGTAGGAGAGACTGTAAAGGTGGTATGACAGCCTTATGACTGTCTTCTGAAACCTTGCCATGTCAGAGCGACCTGAGGACAACTCCACATGTAGTGTGCCATTCAAGCAAACACTTTGAGATGAAGGTCTAAAGTGAAACCATGTATTTGTTGACTCAGCTTTACTACAAAATCAGAGCCAGTTATAATTTTCACCCTGTTGGCTGGCTTTCTCTTTTTGCATTGTTCCTGAATTCCTAAACCTCCTTGGGCTATAAGAAACGCCCTAATGGATGAGGTCCATCTACTCCAGCATCTTGTTCTTGCTGTGACCAAACATATGCCTATGGGAAGCCCACAAGGAGGATCTGAGTGCAACAACACTCTTTCCAATTCTGATTCCCAGTAACTTATATTCAGAAGCATACTGCTTTCGACGGTGGAAGTAGAACATAAATATCATGGCTAGTAGCTATTGATAGTCTTATCCTCTATGAACTTGTCCAATCCTTTTTTAAAGTCATCCATCATTACATCCTGTGGGAGTAAATTCCATCATTTAACTATGTCCCGTGTGAAGGATCTTTTGTCTGCCCTGGATCTTCCAACATTCAGATGTGATGCCCTGAATTTCTTCCTATTGACTTTCTCTACACCATGCATAAGTCTATGCACCTCTATCATACTCCCCTTACTAAACTAAAAAGCCTCAATTGTAGTAACCCTTTCCTCACAGGCGAGTTTTCCAACCCCTTGATTTTTTTTTGCCCTTTTCTGACCCTTTTCTAGATCTACAATATCCTTTTTTGAAGTGAGGAATCCAGAACTGTACAAAGTATTCCAAGTGCAGTCTCACCATAGATATGTATCATGGGATTATGATATTGGCAGTTTTGTTTTCAGTCTCTTTCCTAATTATCCCTAACATGGAATTCACCTTTTTCACAGCTGATGCACACTGGGTCAACATCTTAATGGAACTATCCACTATGACCTCATTATCCACTATGACCTCATTACTGGTCAAACACCACCAGTTCAAATCCTATTAGCATTTATGCAAAATTAGGAAAAAAATTTGGCCCCAATGTGCTCATTTTACATTTGTTTACATTTAATTGCATTTGCCATTTCACTGTCCATTCACATGGAGAGGTCCTTTTGCAATCACTTTTTGTTTTAACCACCCTGAACAATTTGGTATCATCAGCAAACTTGGCTACCTCACTATTCACCCCCAACTCCATCTAGATCATTCAAGAACAAGTGAAAAAGCACAGGTCCCAATACTGATCCTTGGGGGACTCTACTTTCTACATCCCTCCATTGGGAGAACTGTTTTTATTCCTACTCTCTGCTTCCTGTTTCTTAACAACTTACCGATCCACAAGAGTACATCTTTCCTTATTTCATGACTTAATCTTATTCAAGAATGTTTTGTGATAAACCTTCAAAATGCTTTTGTTAAAGAATAAGTACACAATGTCAACTGGACCACCTCTATCTATATGTGTGTTGACACACTAAAAAAGTCAAAAAGGTTAGTGGGACAGAACTTGTCATTGCGGAAGCCATGCTGGTTCTGCTTCAGCAACACCTGTTCTTCTGTATTGTTCTTCTCCTGCAAGTCTTCCTTCTCACCACTAGTTGTTCTCAGTTTGGGTCTCATTTTTGCAGTTTATCCTCTTGCCAATGGTGGCTCTTGACCTGGACCCAACTGACTGCAGCCTCTGGACTTCTTCTCCATGAACCCTTGAAAGCTGGATCTTTCATTGCCGCCTCCTCCTCCTTCTCCTTCCTCATCCACTATTCCTTCTGGAATGCTCACATATACATCTTCTCTCTGTATTTTGGATCCAGCTTTCTCCTCTGTAAACTCTTCCCAGGCTTCACCCCCCAATGTGGCTTTAATTTAACAATGCTTCTCATCCCACTTGCCTTTTTCTCCTACCATGGGGCCTATCCGGCTTTTCCACTGAATGCTTTTGACTGTGTCCAGTCAACCCAACACCAAGTTATTATCTGTGGTGTTCACCCCCCCTCGTCATCCACAAAGCTTATGAATTTCTCACACATATAAGACATTCACTCCCCAACATGATTACAAATCCATCAGAAGATAGATTCAGACCATACCCTAGTGGTAGAACATATGTTTTTAATGCAGCACATCCCAGGTTCAGTGTCTAGTATCCCCCATTAAAAAAGGATGTCCAAAGCAAGGATGACTCTGAGGGGTAACAGGGACTCCCTCACAATACTTCCCTCTACAACATTCACCACTTTCAGTGTCAACTTTTAGACACTGCATGTTAAGGTCTTATATGGCATGGATTTAATGTTTTGGATGCCCCTTCACTCTCCAAACTAGTTTTCTTGAAGTTTCCCATACGCAACAAGGTTGGAAAAGACCTTTCCTGAGACAATGTCTAGCCCTTGCCAGATCTAGCAAGACAGGACTGAGCTATCCAGGCAAACAGTCTGAGTCAGCATAAGACCGAAGTGGTCACTTTTTTTAATGACCTGACACATTATAGGCAAGTGGCAAGTCCACAGCCCACCATCTCCTGGCTCATCCTGCTATATTCTCTGCAATCTGTCTCTGCAATCTATCACAACATTCACATGTCAGTACAATACATGACAGCCTCCATACTAACAATAATAAAAATGAATCACCCAATGGCATCTTCAGCTCTGTTTTCTGAATGCACCCAAATCATTCATACAAGCAAAATGCAATTTTTCCTGTTCTCATAATCACTTCAGGATACCATGCAGGTGCTGGACAGGTTACCAGTATTTCAACACACACACATACCCATAAAACATACACATACAGAACATGACCATTGTTCTATTCATGTTACTACTGAGGAGGTACCAACTGCCTCAAGTGCTTGTGGGAATGTTCTCATTCATCCATATTCTTCTAAATAAGAATGAATGAAAACACTCCACTCCATTCTGAGTTGTCAGAAGTTATCAAGCACATCTTGGAGAATCAATCCTTCCCTTTGTTCTTGCCTTGCCGAACAAGGTTTTGTCATCCCTTCTTGATCCTAACTTGACATAAACATCTGCCCTTCAACAAAATAATTTCTTGTACATCACACTGTCGAAAATGAAGTAGTGATGAAATATCTTCACTCCTGCAGCTATTGTTTACCTAGAGGTTTGTATAAAAATTCAGTAGGAGATGGAAGGCATCAGGAAGAAAGACAAAATGTATGGCCAAATATACAAGTTCCAAAGCTACAGGCAATTAAGGACTACACTGAATCACAAGTATATCTTCTTCAGTTTAGAGTTAAAAACCTCTGAAGAATTTTAATCTTGGTTTAGTTTGAGTCTTGTGCTTTATGATCATTTTGCACAAATCTCAGTTTTGTCCTGGCACATGTTCTGTAATCATTTTCAGCTCTATTTTTCAAGCTGAGCTCCTTCTGCTTTTGCAAGCACTGCTTCTAAAGCTCCTCCCCTGCAGATGAGCTTTAGGAAGAGCTGACAGACGGAGAAATTCTATCGACTGTACAACAAAGAAAAACATTTTCCTGACAATAGTACTTGGAAAAGAGAGTGAAACTGTGCATACTGTAGTAAATCCTCAAAAAGGCACAGTTAATTATAGCAGTGCATTGTAAGGAAGACTTTTTAAATGATCAATAGGTTAAATTCTATCTGAGAGGGAAGAATTAGGGACATAACAGCATGTTTTGCATTCTGAAAGATGCCAGCAAGCAGTTATTTAATACTTTTAATTACTTGAATTATAAGGGTGTGATTTTTATCACTGCAGCAAATACTCTCATCAGACAAGCTAGATGTTCACAATGTCTATTTAAAAATTAACAAGCTGTATGGTTGGGAGTAATAAAGAAAACAAAGATCAGCATGGTCACTACATTGCAGAATCCAGGGTTTCCCATTTCTTTGCAGCTAGACTAAAGGTAAAGTGCTAACCCACCGCCCCTATAGAGTGATCTCTACATTTCCATGTATGATATACCCAAAGGATATAAAAATAATGATTTCCCACTTTGCAATCTATTCCCCCCCCAAAGCTAATTAAACAAGAATGCTTTGGCCACCCAGTCTTAGCTGCCTAGAACAGCTGACCCCAAACAGGGACTACTACAACAGAAAATACACCTTAAGCTTTGAATAGGGGGGAGGGGGAACAGCTCTTTTGATAAACTGGCCAGAACCCCATCCCAGATTAACCATATGGCCTGAATATGTACTGTGCAATTACATTTTGTCTGCCCACTACAGGCCTGCTACTTTGCAGGAATGCAATTTTCTTCAGCTGCTCTATTCCCAGAAAAATGTACCCTATCCTCCAGGGATGTAGACATCTCAGCCTTCTTATTCTTGCTTTCTAATCTAATCCTCTACCTACATGGGCTCTTGCCCACCAGCAGTTCTGAGTTCTTCCTTTCCTGTTTTCCCATCTCTTCTCTTCCATACAAGTCTGTCTAGGCTCATAGCTCAAACCCAGGGGTAACAACAGAGATGTCTGGCCCCACTATCTCATTGCAGATTGGGTCCCCCACCTGCAGAAGACGACACACATTTTCAGAAAATTTTGCATTTGCATGATGTTTTTGTTTGTTTACCAACTCAGAAAAAATAACTTTTTTTGCTTGAAATTAAACCTGAGTTAGAAAGAGCATGAATTCCTGCCTTTGCTGCTATCTTTTGCATTGGATGGACACACAATTGCCCACTCACAGCAGCTGCATTAAAATCCTGGATTTCCCAATTGTTTCTGCTGAGCAACAGTAACTTCTTTATCAGGAAAGAACCACCTCCAAAAAAAAAAAGCTGGGGCTGCAAAATGAACCAGGAAGTCATTTCTTTGTTGTCTCAAGTAGGGACTTCCTGGTTCATTTGGAATCCATTTTGGCCTCCCCAGTGTGGCTCAATGTTTCTCTATAGCATTTGTCCCTCACTACTGTGAATTCACTCATTGGCTAAACACAAGGAAAGATGGGAGTGACTGGTTACAGTGCCTGCACATTTTGCCTTATACCCTTTATTCTACAAGGACTAGAGACTTGTTCTTTCGCTCTCACACTTTTTTTTAATGAAAAGTGAGAATTGGAGGACTGTTGGTTCCATTCCATGCCCAGCAGGTTCACCAGTAATCCCCCTTGATAGCTAGTTCATAGAAACATGTTCCATGTGGTCAGCAGACTTGGTCAAGCCTTAAATATGGAAACAGTTAAAAGCTGCTGAAAGCAGACTAAACGGTAGATTTGTAAACAAAGGCAGATTGAAATATAGGATGGTTGCATATTGAAGCAATCTCACAACCATTTTAGCTCATACCATACTTCGCACAGATCCAGCAGATATGGAATATACATTTAGTTAATTAATTAATTTAATAATAATAATTCATCATTTCATCATCATCATTTTATTTGTATGCCGCCTTTCCACATAAAATTGTGCTCAAGGAGGTTTATAGCAAGGTGAACAAAAATACATCTCAAGAACAATCGCAAAAACAATTTCCTAATAACAAAAAATAATAAAACAGTGACATAACAAATATAATAAGCAAAAAACAACTTTTCAACATTAATAATAATATCCCAGTTTGCTTCTGTGTTGGAATTGCTTTTTAATATGCTTTTAAACCTTTTCTTAACAATATGTTTTTTAACCTTTAAGCCCTCAAAGTTTTTTTAAAAAAATGTTTTTACAGTTGTTTTGTTTTCATGTATTTTAATGTCTGTTTTTATGATGTTTTAAAGTGCTTTTTGTGCTTTTGTTTGCCGCCCTGGGCTCCTGTTGGGAGGAAGGGGGGGATATAAATCAAATAATAAATAAATAAATAATGCCACCAAATTGAGTGTTGTGAATGACCCTGAAAAAGTCAAGCACAAGCAAAAAAGGATTAATCAAAGTCACTTAAAAATAACATTGTTACAGTTACTCTTTAAAATGTTAGTGCATTTTGAGTCACTGCACGCTCTTTTTTATAGAAAGTTCCTATCTTTCTTTTACTAACTTCTGAATGTACTTTCCACTTTTCCCCTAAGATTAATAGTCTCTCTCTCTCTCTCTCTCTCTCTCTCTCTCTTTTGAGAATAGCGCACACAATATGCCTACATAGCAATATTGGAGAAAACAGTATCTCTGTGATAAGTTATTTCACTCCTGTTCCCCTCATAACTTTACATGCACTTGTGGCTTCACTCAGCAGCATCATGTGAATATCTCCATCTCTGACAGCCATAGTGAGTATAGCTAAATATTATGAAAGAAAAGTGATGAACTCATCACAAGGAAGTTGTTTTCAGTGGCATCCCTATGGGGGCTGTAACCCTTGATCCCAACTCTTAATCTCATAGCAGCCTTGTAAGGTATGATAGGATGAGAGATAATGGTTTGCCTGAGGCTACACAGCAATGGGCTTCACAGTGGATTAAAATTTTCACAATGTGGCTACCTACATCTGAGTCTAATGTCCTAGCTCACAGCACCACAATAGCTTTCCTGGAATACATCTAATACAAGAAAATGACCCACCACCCAATGAGTTGGTCAGTCAGGCCACATCTGGATACAGTTGTGTTCAAGATAACTTCCCCTCCCCATCACGTACAAGACATCTTCCGTAATATCTTAACGCTGTGATATATCAGGAGTTTAAAACTGTGTTGTTGATGGAAAAGCAATCTGTGACTCTCCCTGTTGTGCAGAAGAGCCTTCTGCCACTGCTAACTCTATTGCCACCTGCAAAGTGTAAAAATGGATTAAACACGCACATAGTTTAACAGCTTTCACTTCACCCCCAAACATACTTTTTCTTATCTGATCCCTTCAGAAGCACTTTGGGTTAACATAAAAAGAGCCCTGTTGGATCAGATTAAAGGCACACCTAGTCCAGCACCCTGTTCTGACAGTGACCATCCAGATACCTATGGGAAACCCATAAGCTGGACCTGAAACATGGGGAAATGCTCAGTCTATCTGCAGCTGCTACATCCAATGCATTATTTGACAAATGCAGTGGGAAGCCTGTTTTTTAAATCCAGGCAGATGTGTATCTTTAACCTGGAGGAAGCTCTAGTTGGGAGACTGCTATGGATTACTCAGGCTGTCCCCAAGTTTGTTACACTCTTCTGGCTTCTGTAAATCAGAATGAAGAGATGTCTAGAAATTTTGCCTAGCTAAAGGCATTTAAAAAAAAAAGATAAATAAGCCGTTTCCATTTGCAGATTCCCCCCTGCACCTGCACAATAAACGAGCTATCAGAAAAAAAAGCTGTTACATGTTGATTCAAAAGAATTACAGAACACAGTCACTGACTTGCAGTGGTAAAATGTGCCCAACAAAACATCATCCTAATCTCTGCAAATTGTTCATAAGAGAAACCAACTTGCCATTAATCTTTGTTCTTTCTGCTGTAACTCAATGAGATATACTATCTATGGAAAACACACACACACACACTGAACATCAGTAACAAAATGATAGCAAAGCAGCCCTTGACAGCAAACTGGTGGAACATGTTTGCCACATACATGCTTTTCGTACAGAAATTGTGTCACATTTCACATGGCCCTTTATTAGATCTTCAGTCAAAAAGTAAAATAAGCAAAAAATTTGAAAAGCTCCATGTGTTCATTCTCTACATTTGAGAACACCCATAGTCCTCAATGGAAAAGTTCTGCATATCTGGCAAACCCAGCGATACCAATAAGATAAATGAAAAGAAAGGCAATAAAACTGAAGATAAAAATAAAGGGATTTTTTTTGTATCAAAGCCCATTTCTGGGATGAGTTACAGTTTCTTTCTTGGTACACTCCAGCAGGCTTGGCAGAACCCTTTCATTTACCATTTCAGGAAAATTTATGAGATCACAGGAATCTAGCTGTAGTCAGTACACTTGTACTGCATTCTCACAGATCTGCAGCTCTTAAAAATTAAACATGAAATGATTAGCTATTAATGAAACACTGAGAAACTGTGGGACTGAATTAGACTGTAGAACTGTAGAACTGAAATAGTAGCAAGCTATTTCAATATAATGGGTTGTATTAAGCTTGTGTCCTTTATTCAAGGGCTAACACACATGGAGCCTTTTAAAAAAAAGGATGGTAAGCAGCAGGTACTTTGTGAACATTCCCCCTTCTTATTTCAGACCAAATCAGTCTGAAGGGGTATTAATTGTTAAGATAGAATATCTGAAACAAGTGTTCCTAGAGAGGTAAATAGGCAGTTTATGGATACTCCTTATGTCCGTATCCATGCTGCTGAGACTGTTGAGAAATGCAAATACTTTATATTAGAGTACTTCTCAATATTAGCATGAACACTTTTTTTAAAAAGAGAAGATCAAATAAACATCACAACAAAAATCCAAGGGTGGCTCCATGGTAATAGGCTTTAATGCCCATTTGTATTATTCAGTCATTGCACAGAGCTAATCTTCAATGGGAAGTTTGTGGTTGGATTTGCAAGACTTTACCCAAAGTCATGAGCTGCTCAATGATGGGATTTCTTTTTGTACACCGCCCAGAGAGCCTTCGGGCTTAGGGCGGTATATAAATTAAACTAAATAAATAAAATAAATAAATTTATAATGTAGATAAAGGTGCCACAGTACAGCTTCCCCAGATGTTCATAGCCTTTGAAGCTTTTAAACAGTCAATAATATCAGTGGTGAGAGCTAGTGTGGTGTAGTGGTTAAGGTGTTGGACTACGACCTGGGACACCAGGGTTCAAATCCCCACATAGCCATGAAGCTCACTGGGTGACCTTGGGCCAGTCACTGCCTCTCAGCCTCATGAAAACCCTATTCACAGAGTTGCCATAAATTGGAATCGACTTGAAGGCAGTACATTTACATTATTTAATATCAGTGGTTCAGAATGTTTTTCACCAACCCCCATTACAAGGAAGTTAGGCCTACCCAGCCATTATCCCCAACTGCCTTAACCTTGAGACTTTGCCATATAATCTACTCTACAGAGGGTACAGCTGAATTCATAATATATCTAGTGTAGAACAGGGTGACTTGCCTCCAGCATGTGTTGGTCTGCTGCAAACATATAACACCAATGCTGCATAATCTTACAGCACATACTCTGCAACTGCTATAGGAAACCTTTTGTACTCCAGATGTTGCTCAGCTACAATGTCCAGGGATTATGTGAGTTGTAGTTCAGCAACATTTGCAGGGCTAAAGGCTCCTCACACCTGCTCTACAAAAAATAACTTGGGGAGCAATCCAACTTGAGTTTACACTGGGCTGGGCGGAGTTGAGTGTGGTGAACCCCTGGCTGAGCCAGCAGGCTTCCAGTGCCACCGGGCTCCACTAGCAGATGCACCCCATCCCAGCTGAGGTGCAGTAGCATTAGGAGCCTGCCGGCATCGCCAAGGGTTCACCAGGGACAGCCACCCTTATGGACTGAGAGCCAGCGGAAGGTGGTGATACTCCCGGAAACAAGGTGTTCTGGGGGTGGGATGGGGGAGGAGCTATGGGGGGTCTTATGCAGCATCAAAGTCCCCCTTGGAGTGCACCCATGGGTCCCAAAGTTCTGCCAGCAAAAAGGCCTGTGCCGTAAAATCATTCTAATGGTGGTCTACACAGAGCACTGACTCCTAAGTAGACCTGTTCCCTTCCCTTCTGACTCCCACATACAGCTCTCAACAGAGCCTGCATTCCACCCGGCCGACGATTCTTGAGCGACTTTCAAGTGGACAGAGCAGGCTCTCGTCTCACTGTGGAATGGTGAGATGCAAAGGGCTATCAATATGATCGCTCCTAAGCACCCTCTCCAGCATTGTGGAGCTCGCAATACCCCTGGTACTCTAGGGAGCTGTGTGCAATGAAACAGACTGGCTGACAGCTAGAGCTCCAATGATGTAGAACTGGCTTTGAGGCTGAACAAAGACTGGCTGACAGCTAGAGCTCCAATGATGTGACCTCAAGACTGAATTACTGTAAAACATTTTATGTGGGGCTGCCCTTGTTTCTGGTCCAGAAGTTGCAACTAGTGCAAAATGCAGTGGGCAGACTGCCCACAGGAACAGATTACTGGCAACATGTTACCCCACTTCGGAAAGAGCTGTACTGGTTGCCAGTTTGTTAGTGACCAGGTTCAAGGTACTATTTTTAATTCACAAAGCCCTAAGCAACTTGGGTCCAAAGTACCTGAAGGACTTCCGGACTCCCTGTGTTCCTTCTCAATCACTGAGATCTTTTGATGGGGCACTTTTGGAGGTTCCCAATGTCCCAGAGGTTCAGTCTGCCTCCACCAGGGACTAGGTCTTCAGTGTGGCAGGCCCTCCCTTGTGAAACTCCTTTCCAATAGAGGGTTACCAATAGAGGTTCGGCAAGAACCATCCCTTCTTTCTTTCAGGCATCTCTTGAAAACTGAACTTTTCAGACAGGCCTTTTAACGTGATTTTTTCTTCCAGCCAATGCAGTATTTGTCGATGCTTTTATTATTGTTTTTAATGATGTTTTATTGGTTTTTATTATATTATGTCTTTGTATGTTGTAAACCACCTTGATGTACTTTTATGAAAAGTGTCTTAAAAATACTTTAATAAATAAATAAACATAACAGTACACACAGGGGAGCAGCTTCCTAAAGCAGATAGTACAAATGATCATATGAGATTCCCAGATCAGTAATGTAGCCACCCTGATGCATCCAAAGCTACCTTCAATCTAACAAAACTCTGCTCTCTGTCTGAGACTCTCACCACATTCAAACTGTAAGAAACCATTTCTAGCTGTTTTCTAACAATTGCTTATTTAACTCCCTCTCCCCATGCTCTGGTCCTGATCCAGAACACAACAACCATGGTTCCATTTTAACTTTAACAACAACAACAAATAATGCAGCGAACATGACCACATATTTAATATATCATCTGGTCTGGCCCTCAAGCTTGTTATAGTTTAAAATGAAAATTACAGGGCAGAGGAGACCAACAGGACATCATGGGCATGGCTTGTTCTTGATGCTTGCTCTTCACATAATTATAAGGAGTTCTCATTTACTTTAAAAATACATATGTATTTGTAAAACCAATAGATATGAGTTTTCCTATTTGATTATGATGAGAAGAAAAAGGGTCAGATGCATACTGGAGATGTGTCATCTGTTCCCCTCCATGCACTGGGTTGTGCAGGGATCAAATGGGAATCTCTAAAATCTGGGTGAAAGGTGGTATAGCACAGTAGGGAGGAGTCCAGAGTCTGTGAGTTCAAATCCCCACTTGTGTCTCCTAGGTGTAAAGGGCCAACTAAAGATCACCCCTGCAGTGAGTGGCTCAGGGGTTACGTGCCCTGCCACCTGTGTAGCTGTGGGCAAGCTGCATAGTCCCAAAGAGCCCAGTTGCCCCCCAGCTGGCAGTTGCGGACAACGAAGGGGCTGGCTTCTGCAGCTGTGGCAGGCCCTAGCCAGCTGGGGAGGACTAGCCTCAGAGGGAGGCAATGGTAAACCCCCTCTGAATACCGCTTACCATGAAAACCCGATTCATAGGGTAGCCATAAGTCGAGATCGACTTGAAGGCAGTCCATTCCCATTCCAAAATCTGGGTGAAATTTCACAGTGACTTTAGTATATGTTAGCACTTAAATTTGATCTCGTACTCCCACAAATAATTGTGCACCATCGTCATCTGAGTTCTTGATTTTGACATTCAGTTTTGAAAACATTTTTCCTCATTTAGGGGACACATTTGAGTCACCCCTTTTTTAAAAAGATTCCATTATTTTATTGCCTGTCTCCCTTCACTAATATCAACCAGCCTGGGTATCAAGCAACAGGCATTTCTGGTCTTCAGAGTCTCACTACCTTCTTTTCATTCTTCCCAGCAGCTTAATAATTGGTATAAAGGCAGTTTCATCTGTCTAGCACTTTAAGAACACCTGGGAATTTGCTTTCTGTTCCAATGCTTTTAAATCACTGTCTACAAGGAATATGGAAAATGCCCACAGCTGAACTGGATTACCTCTGGCACATTAAAAGTGCAAAAATGCTGGGCTGATTTCCATTGGCAGGACTGCAGTGGCAAGAGCACACGTGGCTAGAAACTGGCTGACACCTTTGACCATTGACACTATTTACCATTTGCCCAGTACAATTCTCTTATAATGAGTACACAAAAAAATAATCAATAGAATTGCTCTAGTTCTGCCTAGTGCTCAAAATGTTGGAAGAAGAATATGGGCCCCTTAATAGAATCACAAGAGCCACCACCTCCCCCAATATTAGCTAATTATGCCCCCCCGACCTTCACAAAAGCAATAGCTCAGGGAACTATTACAAAAGGTAAGGAGGCATGACCACCATACGGGCTATCTCCTGAATGACATCGAACAAGTCCATTGTTTTCCTTTGGATACAATACAAATAATCAGCAAAGTATCATATTCTAACTCCACTGACAGATGTGGAGCACCAAAGAAGCCCTCTGCTCATTCTAATACATAATCACGACAACAATTTCCCAGTTGAAATCAAAGTCTGCATGCATTTTAACACACGTAAAATGAAGTGACACAAGGATAAACAACTGCTGGACTGCCATTATAAGATCATAGCTATCTGTGAGACACTAGAAGCCAAATCCTTTCTTTGTTTGAGAAACACAACAGCCACATCAGTAAAAAAAACAAAGCAAGCACACTTCTCCCAGTGGACTGCCAGTTGGCATGAGCATGATAGCTTACTAGTATCCCCTTCTGGATGTGCACTCAAAGAACAAAAAATAAATTAATGTCAGGGTAAATAATGTGATTAAATTATATAACATTGCTGATGTAGCATCTTTTATTTAATGGATTTTTTTCCTAGGGAAAAGATTCAGTTGAAAGCCAAGATAGCCAGTGTGGCAACTTTCTCATATTTACTGCTACACATCTAAAAGATTTAGGGCAACATGATTATTTTTGATCAAGCATTTTTGTGTCCAGTGTCACCAGAGAAAGAATGTCATACATCAAAATGGCATATAGATGACACATTTCACATTGTATTGTAGCCTGCAGTTCAGTCAAGCATGCCACTTATTCTGGGTGGTTGCCCAACTGTTAGTAGGTGTACATGTCCCAGAATAGGACTTACTCCAAAATACGCATTTGTAGGATTGCAAACTTACACAAATTATTAAGGAAATGGAAAAAATTGTTCAATATTCAAGGCAAAACTTTGAGTACATCTAGCCCAACACCTGATCCGATTGGCAGTGGACCTGCAAGGTCACAGATAACAAAGGTATGTATTTTCTAGCCTAACATCTGCTGGTTTAACCAAGGCATGCAACTTTATGTATGCAGACCATGCATTCTGCCACAAAGATATGGCCTCTCCCCAATTCAGGTATTCATGCATTTTTCACTTATTGAGGTCTCTAACCATTCAAGATCCACGTCACACAGAGCCCTTAGCACAAGTCGAATCTTGAGGCCACAGAGTTACAAATGATATTGCTAGTTCTAAATGAATGCTTATGCATTTCAGAAATTAGATAAAACTCATTTCCTACTTCTTTTTCACTAGTCTATGAACCCTCTCTACATCTGTTATCAAATTTTGTCCCTACCTTTTCATTCTCCATGTTCTCCACATTCTCAAGCAAGCATTAACATGATACAGACAAGAGCCTACAGCATCACAGTATCAACCTACTAATGGCCTACTGCTATTTTCAACTGTGCCAAAAAATAATAATACTATTTCCAGGGAAAGCGGATTTTTCTTGGCTGCTATTATAGTGATTCATGCATGTTTAATCCATGATAATCCATGTAAGACTTTATTAAAGGATGTAGTCATAAGCACATGAGTCGTTGAGTACAACTAAAGATACATATGGATCTGTGCAGGTTTGGGGTATTGTTGGAAAGGAATCACATAAATGCAGTAAAATGATACTGCTGCAAGACATGTCGTAAAACACGATAAAACACCCTTGGTAACTTTGATGCAATGGACAATCTCAGTCTAAACCTGCGGTGTTCAACAGTTTTTTCATACTTGCTAAAATCGTGGCGAACATATTCACTACATGACAAAGAAATATATAATTGTGTTTTGAGGGTAGAAAAATAAACAATAATGTTTTGAATTATTTATTGATTGACTTAGTGAGATATCTGACATATCTTTTCCTTACACTGTGTAGGGAAATCAGGCATATAATTAGTTAGAATATATCACAATTCCACCTCCAATTTTTTGTCCAACATCTGCAACCTATATTTTGATTTCACTATTTTCCGTGGCGCAGAGTGGTAAGCGGCGGTAACGCAGCCAAAGCTCTGCTCACGGCCGGAGTTCAATTCCAATGGAAGGAGGAAGTCAAATCTCTGGTAAAAGGGGTTGAGGTCCACTCAGCCTTCCATCCATCCGCGGTCGGTAAAATGAGTACCCAGCATACGCTTGGGGGGTAAAAAAAGACTGGGGAAGGAACTGGCAAAACCCGCCCCATATATACGGTCTGCCTAGTAAACATCGCAAGACGTCACCCTAAGAGTAGGAAACGACTCGCACTATAAGTGCGGGGACAACTTTACCTTTACCACAGAAAAAGTTGATTCACAGAGCCACAAATAAAAAAGAGTTTTGGAATAAGTGTTTTTAAAACTGTGAACTCATTTTCATTTAAAATATGAGTCCACGTTGTAACAATTGAATAATCTTTGAAATGTTGAGCGCTTTGAAGTAAAATCACATCCACCTTGAAATGGTGCCTCTCCAAAGAAAGAAGTCTCACAAGCTCTTGAGATAGTTGAGAATTGTAGATGTCAAAATGCAATCGATCTTGCATATATTCAAAAACAATTCTGTACTTGTCAAAGTCAGAAAAGGGTATAGGACCCAAGGACAATTCTGTGATTGTGAAGGGCAGAGAGTGGATACTTTTTTAACAAATAATTTTATTTTTTAAAACAAATTAAAAATGTGGTAGAAGAAAAGCACTAATTTGTCACAGATCAATAGCCATTTCACCACATGCAGTGAGTGGCATCTGTGTTGGACACCAAGGGTCTAAACCAGCCTTTCCCAACCAGTGTGCCTCCAGATGTTGTTGGACCACAACTCTCATCTTTCCTGACATTGGCAATGCTGGCTGAGGCTGATGGGAGTTGTGGTCCAACAACATCTGGAGGCACACTGGTTGGGAAAGGCTGGTCTAAACCACTTTTCCCATTCCTTCAGTTTTGCACCAGAATTGAAGATTTCTGCAACTTGTGGAATAATAATTTCTTGTTCCATCCAAAACAACAAACTGCTGTTTAATCTTTGACTACAAAACAGGAACTGCAACTAGAATCTACACAGATTGTCTGAAAATAGTGAAGCATGCATTCCACTTCCTATTGTTAGACATTTTCATAATTAAAATCCAAGAATAAGTCTGTTTAGATAGAGAGAATCCATATTATCCTTAGTACACAATTACCACACATTACCTCAGAATAAAGACCTAGAAATTCAGTTTTGGGTGCATATAAACATCTGGACAGATTGTCTTTTAAATAAGAATATGTTTTAGAAAGTGCACTGGGGTTTTTTGGTTGTTCCCTTCGTCAACACACACAAAAATGAGGAAATTATACAACATACAGAAAACAGTACTTAAGCAACAATAAAAGTAATCACCAAATTATGACAGTAATGTTAAAAAATGAAAAGGCAATTGCTTAGCAACCATCCAAGTAGCTCAGATATGCCAACAATGTAAATTTAATTAGCTAATAAATATGTTTAGACATTTTGTTGAGACTGTTTTCTTGATACAAAACTAGCTTTAAAGAAACTCAACAATAAGTATTGTTCAGCTTGGCTGTCAAGAAGATTCAGTTTATGGCCAATATCACTGCTCCATCACCACCCCATGCACACATACTTTTGTTGTTGTTGTTGTTTTAAAAAAAACTTAATAAAAAATTTATTATTTACTGCTTAATTAATACTCAAGTATACAAGCACTGCATTGTCATTCCTTGTTCTTCTATAACAGCTTTCTCCAACCTGTATTCCTCCAGATATTTTGGCTATAACTCTCACCATCCCTGGCCACTGGCCATGTTAGTTAGGACTGATGGAATATGTAGTCCAGCAACCCCTGGAGGGCGCCAGATTGGGGAAGGTTGTTCTATTATGTTCTTTTTTTACCTTCAGGCCATAACATTTTTAAATGGACAAAGGTTCGACCACAGTAGCAAACCATTAGGGCCCTAACCGTATATATCTGGAAGTAAGCATCACTGAGTTCTATGGGATTTACTTTATTTTTATTTATTTATTTATGAGGTGTATATCCTGCCCTTCCTCCCAGTAACAGCCCAGGGCAGCTTGAGTATTCTACAATAGTCTGGGGACAATTATCTCCGCAAACAATGAAATTCCCTATGAAATAGATGGTCAAAAAATTCAGGAGAGACAAAAGAATGTAATTCCTCACACAATGCACAATAAAATTATGGTGACTGCTGCTACAAGATATGGTGATGGTCTTAACTGGGGTCAGACATCATGAAAAGTATAATGAAGGAAGAGGCCACACAGAGGATCTAAACAATAACAAGAACTTTACTATAAATAATTATATACAGAGAACAAGGCCCACAGTATGGTGCTGCTTGTAAGGCAGGCCTAGAACTGAAACTGCCACAGCCTGGGGCTGACTCAGCAGTTCCTGGTATGGCAAGCCTGGAGGGCCAATACACTGCACCCCTCCCCCCAGATCTCATAGTCCTAAAGATACTTGGGATGAGCCCTGGTGCGGGTCGATCGATGACAATTTGGCATTGAAGTTGATAGTGCATCCCCTAGTTCCCCATTTGGCTCTGGTTGATGCTGGTCCACTTCAGGGTCCAGGTGCAACTGCTCTTGTCCAGCATCAGGAATAGCCACTGGCTCATTTTCTCTTTCCACTTGAGTATTTCCAGGATCCTCAGGGAGAAATGATGGAGGTGGGCTTCATCCTCTCATCTGGTCCACATGTCAACATAACACATGGCCGTCCAGTGTTTGAGCCCTGTAGGACAATGGGCCCATGGCTTGGGTCACAGTGGCAGGAATCCACATTTCACCAACACTGTGGTTCCTGACATACACAGGGTCACCTGGGGTGAACACCCGTGCAGGTTCTTGAACTGCAACTGCCTTCTTTGGTCGGTCCTCGGTCAAGTCAGGATGCAACCGATCAAGCAGAGTCGTTCGTCATCTGTTCATTAATAGCTCAGCTGGGCTCCTTCCAGTTGTGGCACAAGGTGTGATGTGTTGTGTCAGGAGGAAACTTGCAAGGCATCGGTCCCAGTCACCTTCTACAATCCGTTTCAATGCATCCTTTGTTGTCCTGACCATCCTCTCGGCCTGGCCATTGGTTGCCGGATGAAAAGGGGCTGAAGTGACATGTCGAATCAATCCATTATCCAGGAATGTGCGGGATTCTGCAGATGTGAACCAGGCCCCATTGTCTAAGACAATGGTGTTTGGCAACCCATGTGTTGTGAAAAGCCTGCGTAAAGTCTTGATAACAATACGAGATGTCATTGGCGATACTGGAACCACTTCTAACCATTTGGAGTATGAATCAACAACAATCAAGAAAGTTTGTCCCTGGAAAGGGCCTGCAAAGTCGATATGAAGCCGTGACCATGGTGTTTTTGTCTATTTCCATGGGTGCACAGGGGCATGTGGTGGAACTGGTCTTGAAACCTGACACTTCTCACATCCCTTGACACATTCTTCAATCTCGCTGTCCATCTTGGGCCACCATATATAGCTGTGCCCCAGAGCCTACATTTCCACTATACCAGGGTGTCCAACATGTAGGGCCTCCAACACCTGATGTCTCAACACAGTAGGAATGACAACTTTATTTCCCCACAAGAGGCACCCCTTGTGCACTGATAGTTTATGTTATTTGGATACAAGTGGTCTGAATTTCTCCTCAAGCTTCCCTAATGGCCATCCCGTCCACACCCAGTTGAGAACATGGTCAGGAACTGGGTCCTTGGACAAAGCAGTGACAATATTCCTTGCATGGAGGGGTGGTTCCAGTAATTACTCTAACAACAGCACATCCAGTGGAGGGGTTTCATCAACCCCAGCAGAAGGGAGAGGAAGGGAGCTCAAAGCATCAGCATGGACAATGCTCCTGCCAGGCCTATGATGCAACGTGTAATCATACGGGTTCAGGAAAATTGCCCACCGCAACATGCATAGTGATAATATTTGTGGTGTCTGCTGGTTAGGAGCAAACAATCCCAATAATGGCTTGTGGTCAGTAGCAATAATGAATGGTCAACCATAGACATAGTCATGGAATTTTTTTACGCTAGCCACAATAGCCAGGGCCTCCTTATCAATTGGGGCATAATTCCATTCTATTGAAGATATTGTTCTGGAGTAGAAAGTGATAGGCACCTCACGAAAGTGCTCAAGTTGGTGGCTCATGACAGATCCAATACCATATGGAGATAAATCACATGTGAGAATCAAGGGCTTCCACTCATCATAGTGCACCAAGACACTATCAGACGATAACAGGTGTTTTCATCATGGAAAGCCTTATCATGCCGGGCTGTCCACTGCAATGCAGCATGCTTGTCAAGAAGGCATGATAGAAGTGCAAGAGTCCCAAGAAGGCTTGGAGTTCCTGTTTATTATGGGGCACTGGAGCTTCATGAATTGCTTTAAAATTTTCTGGGGTAGGCCGAATGCCAGTAGCATCAATACTGTAGCCAAGGAATTCAATTTGGGAAACACCAAATACACATTTCTCATGCTTGACCCAGAGGCCAGCAACAGCAAAACAGTGCAGTACATTCTGCACCTGTGAGGCATGTTCAGCAATGGAGTTATTTGTTTTTAATGTTTTTGTTGTAAACCACCCAGAGAGTTTCAGCTATGGGGCGGTATACAAATGTAATAAATAATAAATAATAAATAATCATCAAAATATGGTATGGGACCTGGTACTCCTTTGAGAATATCCTCCATTAAGCTCAGAAAAATTCTGGGGGCCACAGAAATATTAAACTGGAGGCATTTTACTCTGAATGCTCCACAATGAGTAGTGATAGTCTGAGCATCGGCAGTAGCATCATCCACAGACAGTTGCTGATAGGCCTGGGTCAGGTCAAACTTCGCAAAAACTTTTCCTTGTGAAAGTGATGCCAAAAGATGACTCACCACTGGGATTAGATATGGATGTTGATGCCGGGCTTTATTGATAGTGCACTTGTAGTCACCACAAATGAGGATGTCACCATTGACCTTCAATGGGCGTCTCCCATGTAGGGTGTGTCACTGGCTCCAAGATGCCTTACTCTATGAGGCAATCAAGTTCAGCATCAATCTTTGCTCGCAGTGCAAATGGAACACGATGGGGTTTCATAGGGATGGGGACCACAGTAGGATCCAAGAACAACGAAATAGGAGGCCCCTTATATTTCCCAAGACCTTTATCAGAAACAGCTTTGAAATCATTTAGGATGCTATCCCATAATAATTCACCAATCTGGTGGACCCCCGTGAGAGCAATGTCCAATGGCTCAAACCAGTCTAAGCCAAGGAGACTAGTGCAATGCCCTTGAGCAACCAATAACTGTAAAATTCCATGAAAAGTTTGGTAATGCACCTCAACTTCACAGATGCCCTTTATTGGAAATGATTTTCCTGGTAATCAGTAAGTTTGGAGTGGAAAGGGGCAATTTGTGGGCCCCCACAAGGAAATATTTGCTGGGAGGTTTCCGATGAGATTATAGTATAACCTGAGCCCGAATCAACTTCCATGATGCATGGAGTGCCCTGGATTGTGACTGTCACCTTCACCTTCCTCACATTGGCAAAGTACTGCGACCCTGGCTTGATGTAGTTAATCACATTCTCTGTGTTGTCATATGTGGAAAACTACTGTACAGTATGTGTGATACTGCTTTGTGTCCTTGATGGTGTTTTCTCTTCCACCGCACTTCTGGAGGTGGCTGCTTCCACTTTGGCTTGGCAAACTTGCTCAATATGCCCAACTTTATGACAATACCAACAATGTGCACCTCTGAAATGGCAGGCACGTCGTTCATGTGATCCGCCACAGATCTTACATTTCACTGGAGAAACTTGTCTGGATCTCAGATGTCCTGCAGCACCTACTCTGGTTGACGACTATTTGCACTGCAGCCTGTGGATCTCTAGAAGTTGTTGATTTGAATCTTTAGCCAGTTGGGTTTCTGAACAGGGTGAGTTTCTTGCCAAGCCCACTTCTCAGGCGCTTGCTGCTGCTGCTTCTGTAGCCAGAGCTTCCTCTAATGTAGTCTTGAACTTGAACTGTCCTTTTGCAAACAGACACTTTTGCAGGCCCTCATCATGCAACCCACAGACCAAGCAATCATGCAGCATCTCCTCAAGGTTTGGGAAACTGCAGCGTTTCGCCATGTGTCTAAGTTCAGAAACATACAGTAACACACTCTCTGTTGGGCCCTGATTTCGTTTGTAGAAAGAATTATGTTGTGCTATTTCAGACAGTTTTAGAGAGAAATGTCCTTGTAAAGCTTTCAGGATATCCTCATAAGATCTATTAGCAAGTTTTGCTGGTGCTACGAGGGCCTGGGCTAGGTCAAAGGTGTCCAGCCCACAGACACTGAGTAACACAGCATGCTTCTTCTCTGACACTGTAAAGCCATTTGCGGCCAACTCCAGCCTGGCTGCATAACTTTCCCACTTGCTAAGACATGCAGGGTTAAATTCTTCAAGATGCCCTTGAGTGGCCATATTCCACAAGATACACACTGACCTGGAGTGCTTTGCAGTGGTTTCCACAAGGCCCAAGCTGATGTCCTAATCCAGTCTAAAGAGAAATGTTCTCTCCCTTTCAGCCTCTAATGCATGAAGAAAACACTTTGTGTGCCTCACAGAATCCCATCCTCGTCGCCAAAGTATCATGAAGGAAGAGGCCACACAGAGGATCTAAACAATAGCAAGTACTTGACTCTAACTAATTATATACAGTGAACAAGGCCCACAGCATGATGCTGCTTGTAAGGCAGGCCTGGAACTGACAACTGCCACAGCCTGGGGCTGACTCAGCAGTTCCTGGTATGGCAAGCCTGGAGGGCCAATACACTACACATCACTTGTTATCTTGTTTGTCTAAATGGAAGTTCCATGTCCAGAGGCAGTATGCTTCTGAACACCATATGCTGACGAAGAGGGGCAAGTAGAGATGGGGGCTGTTGTCTTCATGCCCTGCTTTTGGGTATCCTGGAAGCATCTGGTTGACCAGTGATGGGAGAAAGATGCTGGACATGATAGCCCCTTGGTTTAATTCTCCTGCTCTTTGTTTTTTGTCTTCAGGCCAGTTCTTTAGATGCCCTGGTTCCATAACAATTTAAGCTTTTAAAGTAAGGATCAGTATTTTGAAATGAGCACTTTGAAAAATACATTGTTGAAATATATTATTTTCCACATTTGTAACAGCTGGTATAGCACAGAGCCTGGCTGGGAGTCCAGAGTCTGTATGTTCAAATCCCCACTTGTGTCTCCTGGGTGTCAAGGGCCAGCTAAAGATCACCCCCACAGTGAGTGGCTCAGGGGTTACGTGCCCTGCCACCTGTGCAGCCGTGGGCAAGCTGCAGAGTCCCAAGGAGCCCAGTGCAACTCCAGCTGGCAGTTGTGGACAAGGGAGGGGCTGGCTTGTGCAGCTGTGGCAAGGGCCTAGGCAGCTGGGGAGGACTAGCCTCAGAGGGAGGCAATGGTAAACCCCCTCTGAATACCGCTTACCATGAAAACCCTATTCATAGGGTAGCCATAAGTCGGGATCGATTTGAAGGCAGTCCAACATTCAAGAAATTCAGGTCCAGTACCATACCCATAGATACGTCTGACCTCCTTGTGACATGATAACACAATGGGTATTGGACTTTTTTCATCCCACACTAATTCAAACTCTGGATTCCCATAATCTAAAATATTCTGCATCTCACTGGAGTTCATATTATCTGCATTGCACACTGAGTGATTTACAGACCAATCCAAGTTGCTGGAGACCAACAGGAGCCAAGCTGGCAGAGGCACAGAAGGGCCCCCCACATCCAGCCACCACTTGGAGGCCTCATGAAGGAAGGACACTGGTTGCACAGACAGGGAGTGGCAGAAGGAAACAAAATACATATTTCCAACTACCACCCCTTTTTCCAGCGTACCAGCTGCTGCTATGGAGGGCACAGGAGGGAGCCAAATGAGACCTAGATATCGCATAAGGTCCCCCTCTGCACCTCCTCTGACATGCCCCCAAATGCCCCTTTTGTAGACTTATGCTGGGCTGGGCTTCACTGGCGGACCTGCATCTGAGCTGGCCGAGATGAGGGACTTATGCCGGAGTGGCACAGTCAGCTCAGCCAGAGATCTGCCATACACAACATACTTCAGCTCAGCTCAGCTGGATTGCGCTCTTAATGTCCCAGGCTAAATCCTGACTGGAACACCATTATGAATTTGCTGTCATGTATGTACCATAATACCAATAGTCAAGTATTGTTTGATTCAGTGATATAAAAACAAGGCATACATACCTCTATAAATTATACATGATTTCCCTCAAATGGAGAACATTTCTGAAGTAATTCAAAATAAAAACAAGTTAATTCTTGGAGGTACTCTGATTACCTAACTCTACCTCTTGCAGAAAGTTTGACTACCTAACTCCACCTCTTAAAATTTACCATCATGTCACAATTTCCAGAATAAAATTTCCATGTAATGTCTATGTTATGGTTCAGGAAACTCAAAGACGCATGAGATGTTAACGCTGCTGCAGTGCTCTACTCACATCCATGCCACTGAAACACTATCCCCACTAATGATCAACTCTTATCAGGAGTGGGGAACCTTTTTTAGCCTATGGGCCGCATTCCCTTCTGGGCAATGTTTCATGGGACACATACCAGTGGTGTGTGAAGTCAGGGGCAAAAGTGGGTGTATACACACAGAGAGAGACTTTTCAAGAGGCATTATAAGAGTTCAAGGACACCTTTCAGCCAGGCAAAAACACTTGGGGTGTAAAACACTGCCAGTGAGGGGTGTGACCTAGGAGGAGGGCCAAATAGGGAGGTCTGGGGCCCCTGGGCCTGAGGCTCTTCAACCTGACCTACATCATCTGATGTGCCAACAGCAGAGTTCAGGAGTGAACAAAGTGTGTCCGGAGATATGAATGATGCCATCTATGCAAATATAATGAAACTAACCACTTAAATAGAAGCACTTCTTACATTTTTCCCAATCTCATTATATCATTAGATACCAAGTATGGGATAAACACAATTCAGTTATCCCCTGGCTAAATCCCCTCCCCTAGTTGTGGTTTATCATACCAAACATTTGCTGTAACTTTCACCTCTCATGCCCCAGCAGAAAGTAAAAGCACCGATATCTTATGCAACACATGAAGGCAAGTGAAAAGGGACTGTACTAAACAGCTTATCTGAAAGCATGCTGACAAACAGCATCAACATTTATCAACTTCCTGGTGGCACCTGGTATGTAAATTATCCATGGTAAGTAGAAGAATCAGGTAATGGCTGGCATTACACATTTGGGAAGAGACTGTCCCCAGCTGCCATTAGGCAATGTAGGCAGTGTGGAGTAGAGTGGGTCTTCTTCACTATCAAGTGAGGCACAACTTGTTTGCTTGAGATTTCTTTGTTCCAGGGAAACATTCATTAAACTAATTGCCTGAATAAAGATTGCAGAAGCAAAACAAGGCTCAGTTTATCCATAAAGGTAACAAAGGAGCAAAAAGAATGGAAGCAATATAATTCAAGTCATACTGATCAGCTGAGAGAAGGAAGGAAATATAGATGTATTTTAAAACTTGCTAAGGAAAAATGGTATTAAACATAAATAAGGATTATGGAAATTAGGGGGAGGAACAAAACTCATTTAAGGAATTAGATATAAAATGGATACTAAGAAGAATAAATGTTGAAAGGAAGCTGTTTTGTAGTAAAAAATGTTGGGGACAGGCAGTTTCAGCACTTTTAAGGCTGGAAAGCAGCCCGTCAAAGTTTCCTGTCAGAAAAGCACAAACACTTTTTTTTATTTTTCACTGTGAGTGTTTGCTTAGCCCTCCATAAATAAAGCTTTAAAAAGGAAAGGAGGTGTATCTTCAGGAACTGAGAGGCTTAGTACAATATTTTCCACAAAGCTTACCCCTCTCTTATCAACACAGGATGGAGGCTCTTGAGTGCTCTCATTATCAGCAAGTACTGTTAAATCCAGTTAAAGATTCCCTCTTGATTTCATTGACAAGGTTGTTCAGACTCTGTAATGGTGGTTGAGCCCTGATCAAAATAAGCCCTTTTATTGAGCGCTCCTAGGTCAAAGTCCATCTTCCCCACTGACTCTTTCATTCTTACTTTACAGCATGAATTGTAAGATTACCATAATAGCATGATATCCCCTGGAATGCACCTCAACCACTGAGTTGCTTTTCAGATTACTATACAAAGCAGGAGGAAATTGAAAAACTACCTTTGGGACACTTTCATATATTGTTTTCATTTAATTTAATATATATAATCCACTTTTCTTTCCTAAAGAAGACCCAAGCAGACGTGGGGAGGTGCAATCTAGACCTGGCAGTTCACAATGTCCTTTGAAGCCAAAAGCTCTGAAGCTCAGGTTGTGGGGAGGATGTAGGCCAGGTGCAAGGAAAGTGTGGCCATCCAGATGTTTCTATCATCCCTGACAATTGTCCATGTTGGCTGGGGCTCACAGGGGTTGGAATCCACCAGCAACTGGAGGACCAGAGGGATTCTCTATCTCTATTTATGCCTATTTTCAATTCCAACCCCTCTCTAGTTCTGTATGTGTGTGGAAGGGGAGGGGTGAGAGATGGGAAAAAAATCAGGTGAAGGGAGAAATGCTGGATTTTAATGAGCTTGAGAAACACTCTGTTTCTTACCCAAAAGCAGGGTCAGTTGAGAAGGTGGGAGATTAATATTGCAGGTCAAGTACAAGACTGACCCTGCCTTCCAGCCAAGAGAAGCTGCTAGCCAATATATTAGGCACGATGTGTACAGTAGCGCTGGGAAGTGATTCACACAGCCCTTTGGGTAAAGTATTCAAGAGATGTGTTTTTAAATAAATACAATTGCTGGATTGTATGCATCACTGTTCTTCCATTCATGGAAGGCTTTTTTTTTATTAAGTTGAGGCTTCTATTAATTTATTTTTATCATTTATTGAATGTTTGTGTCACTCTTCCTCCTGATGCAGTCCCGCTTCTTAAAGAAAGAGGGTTGGAGGTAATTTTTTTGCAAAGTCCCCCTTTCTTCTGCAGCCTCTCACACCACTTCCCACTTTGTTCAGGAGGATCCCCCAACTCTCTGGAACAGATTTTTGAAAAGTGAAGGGAGAAATTAGCAAAAATTGCATCCCCTTTCTATTCGCAGAAGCCTCTGCTGGATCAAGCTTTCCAAAAATTGAATACACCTCTCTGTAGATGAGGGGTTTTAATTTTATTTATTAAACGACTCTTACATTCACCTAAGGCATACACAAAATTCAATACAATGATTACTCACATTGCTATTTTTTAAAAAGGATGATGTATTTATTTAATTAGAAGATGTTGTCCAGTCTTTTGTACTGGTACTGGAATGTAGTGGAATGATTCAACTAAGATTACATGTATTTATACACACTTACCTGGGAATAAGTCCCATTGACTTACTTTTGAGTAGATATGTATAGGATTGCACTATCTTACTATATAATATAAAGGTAAGCCACCATGTTGCCGTACTGTTATACAGCATGATGTTGGGGGCGGGGCATGGTGGCAAATATGGCTGACCAGGCGGGTGAGCTACACGGAGGCAGCAGCAGCTTTGGTGGGAGGTTTCCAGTGATGACAGCAGCCTCAACAGCTTCAATGGTTAGGTGAGAGGCCGGTGATGGTGGTGGCACAGCAGCAGCAGCTGAACAACTGAGGCAAGCAGGTTGGGTTGGGTTGGAGGTGTGAGGGGAGTGACAATGGGGGTAGCAAGCGAGCAAGCAGGCAGGTCATGTGGTGGTGGCACCAGCCTGGGTGGGTGGGTGGATGGGTGGGCAGCAGGGCTGGTACCTCAACGGCCAAGGCAAACAGTGGGAAGTGTGAGTGCCTGGAGGAGCTTACAGTTGCTAAGGGGAGGGGTGGCAGTTTGTGAGTGCCTGTGGGAGGGCAGCACCTGTGAGTATTTGGGGTGTGTATGGTTTTGGAAGTGCCGGGTATGTGTATGTCTGTGTGTGTGCGCAAGGGAGAGGAGTCCCTTTGTGTGTATATGTGTGTCCATGTGTTTTTGGGTGCCGTGTGTGTGTGTCTGTGTGGGTGTATTTGGGGGCCAGGGGTCAGTGAGCAAAGTGAGCAGGGGGGCTCTGCTTCCTAGTTAACTGTAAGAACCCAACATACCAAATTTAAAACATGCAGACCTCATGCGAAACATAAATAACTTTGACCTATCTTTGTTCTTAAAATAATCAAAGGACTACAAACTATCTCCACAAACGCAACAATATGCAAATAGCCTTGCTGTTTAATTATTTATAAGATCCTGGTACATAAATATATGCAACATATGTAGGAACAGATGACAGCTCTGACATCATGAAATCATGAGTAAATGCAAGAAAAATTGGAATGTAAGTTCCCAGGAACACTCATGAGTAGATGAAAATTGGAAGGTGGGGGGAGAGATTGGGAAGGGAACCTGCAAGGACTGAGAATTCATCTGTCCTGATTATATGGATGAGTGGGTGCCCCTCCCAGTTACTTTTTATTATATTTTTGTTGATTGGCTCTGCCATAGAGTTTGTTCTGCATGCCTTTTGCTTTAAATGTGGACAACTTCTTAAATTAATTTTAGAATTGATGCTTGCATCGTTTGCCTGTTTTCAGGTCATAACTCTCTCTCTCTCTCTCTGTTACAGGTTACCAATGTGTGCCAAGAGATAATGGAATGTAGATGTAATTGCACGATCATATCACATTTCTGTTTTCTACCTTGATCAAATCAATGTGCATATGCAGACGTGCATGTTGGTTAAATCACGGTATGAAAAGGAATGTTGAGGAGCTCATGTGATCCCATCAAAATGTGTGCTTTTTTGCATTGTGATTTATTTTAGTCAGTCAGTCAACAAACATGCATTAGTATCTGGTAAAGAAAAGGAACAAAAGAAATATATGAGCCAGAAACTGTGGCAGTCTGAAGTGGACTAAAGAAAGTCCAAATTGAAAACAATGGTGGGAAAATTCAGACGGGCACAATTTCACAAGCAATCAATTGTGCATGCTAACACATTGTGTTAATTGAGTATATATTATCATTGTAGATTTCCAACTGGAGTTTAGTTGAAAATATCTTCTATGATTTGCATGACATCGTTGGGACTAAGTTTAGTTATAGAATTTTGAGTCTCGATCAACTATACTCATCATCCATCTACTCTGCTATCATTTCTGTGTTGCCACCACATATACTAATCATTAATATTTATCTCTGTGGTGCTGCTTTCTGGTGTGAATTAACTCTCTTCCTTCAGCACCCAGCCAATTTTCAATGCTTCTTTAGGAAGACAGGTGCCCTATTTTACAAAACTCTATTATAACTGGGTTGAGCCACATGTTTTAGAGTAGGTGTCGAGGAACCTTTTTGGCTCCACAGGCCAGATCTTTATCCGGATCTGCCTCGCAGGCCAATAGTGCTTCCTTAGTGTGGTGTAATGGTTACAGTGTTGGACTAGGACTTGGGAGATCAGGGTTCAAATCCCCACTCAGCCATGAACCTTGCTGGGTGACCTTGGGCCAGTCACAATCTCTCAGCCTAATCTACCTCATAGGGTTGTTGGGAGGATAAGATGGAGAGGGAAAAGAACCATGTATGCCACCTTGAGCTTCTTATAAGATGGGATATAAATGTAATAAAATAAATAAATTTTAAAAAGAATAAATTTATAAAACTCTGATATTGGGGACTTAAGAGGGGAGAGGGGAGACTTGCAAAACGTTTTAAGACAGCCTCTAGGCTCCCACTCGGCAAATGGGAGTGCAGGAGCTATCTTAAAGCCTTTGTAAAAGCCTCTTCAAAGTAGTTTGCCCACAAGAGCTGTTTCACTTTTGCAAAGGGCTTTAATTGCCACGCAGCTGATGAACAGGTAATAATCCTGTTGCCTTGGCTGCATGATCTTGTTCTCTGCTGGAAACAGGATGACACACCCAATACAGGATTAAATTTAGGTTGGTTTTTCACAGTCCAATCCACTTCCTGTTTAGCTTAGAAGAATTTGGTAACATGTGCCCCTGAGCATCTGGTGAGTGGTGGCAACACCAGCAATCAGCCCAAATAACAGAAACAAGACATGTGCTGTGCTGATCCTGTTTTAGCAGGGAGAAAGCAACTATATTAAAACAGTTGATATTGTTCAGATAGTCACTTTAAATATGTTTGTTTACTTTGCAATTTTAGGGAAGTCATTCTCTTTTGCTTCTGTTTCTATGCATATGTGAACTACAGCAACACTTTGCAACACTAAAAAAAAGCTCCAAAAACAATTGTGGAATAATGGCACTAATTGTTCTGCAGAATAGTTTCCAATGGACACAAGGAGTGTCTCGGTTTGCACAAGATGAAACAGTGGGAGGTGAAATATATTCTAGCAAAATTCTAAGTGTGCTCTTTGTTTTAAATTGACCATGCCCATCTTTCCTTAAGTGGAGTAGTTTAAGCATAGCAGGCTGAAAACATGCACGTTGGGCAGGCCAAGTTTGTGTTTTCCAAAAGCTAGAGTCATTGCTTAAGTAGCAACATATTGTAATCAGTATGATTTTACATCAAACTTCAGTTTCAGATTCAAGTGTTCATGCGCCCAAAATAAAAATAGAGCATAACCTCCAGTTTGAAACAAAAAAGGCTATCTTTACCATCATATGACATTGACCAATAAAAAGGCTTTGAAATTAATAAAAATAAATTTGACACAGATTTCTACGATGAATAATGAGAGAAATATAATTTTCTAGGTTAGATTCTCTGTAGAAACAGTAGTAACACAGAAAAGAAGCAAAGTAAGAACACCCACCAACATACAAAAATGTAATTCTCCATCTTTGGAGATGGCAGGTGTTGCCACCACTCACCATATGCTCAGAGGCACGTTACCAAATTCTTCCAAGCTATACAGGAAGTGGATTGGACTGTGAAACACCAACCCAAATGGTGTTTGCATTTTGACCAATTTGTAGGGCAGTACAATATCTCAGAGAGGAGGTCAGGTCTCCTGCTCCCCTGGTACATTCACTATAGCTGCCCAAATTCCCTGCTTTTTAAATTTTGATAGAAATATCTCTTGGCTATAGGTACGTTCTTAAACCGCAAGGTTTTTTGCCTATTAGTGAATATTCTAGAAAGTGGAAAGAAAACTTTGGTAATGATACTTAGTGACAATTTCAGTAGTGTCAACTTAAAATGTAATTAAGATGATGCTATAGTAATGAGAAAACTCCTCAATTAATATTGCAATACATTAAAAGCATTAATATGAATGACTAGAGCTCTCAACGATTAAGAGGGGAAAATATACTTTGCAAACCGCATATGAAACTGTACAGAAAATGATTCTGTGCCATTAACATCTCATATTATGCACTATATTTAACCCATGAGGGAAATGAACTACAGTCCATTAGAAAATAGTCAACTAGAAAAGAATCACTCAATACAGTGAAAACTGAGAATAAATTACGTCTCTCATTAGAAAGGTTTAGCATGTATACCATCTTGTTTCATTTATGATGATTTTCAGCTTTAAACACAGTGGCTCCCTGTGTGGAGATATTTATTTTAACGGCATTGGCCAAGAAAACTCTTCGCTGTGTACGTTCCTTTAGCCATGATTGATGGATGGATTTGGTGTGTCATGATTACATCTCTTTTCCTCCTCCCTCTACTGTTTCTGCTCAGCACAAGAAATGTCTTTAACCTGGCACGAGGTTCCCTGTCAATTCTAAATAATTAGCCAAGGTTGAGAAGAATCCATAGCCAGGGTCAGTCCCTTGGTATATGTACAATAAGCTAACTCTCAGTGCTTTTTGAACAAACAAGATTGAAAGTCTACACTTCGCACTGTTAGAAATTAGATTGTCTCAAATATACCACCCTTACATTGTTCAAATTGTGATGTGAAGAATAAGGGATACTGGAGATTCTTGGGAAGGAGTTCTTCAGAGCTATAGTATTCAAAGTAAGGAATATCTTACATGCAAGTCCCTTCACATAATTCGCCCTTGCAACTTCCACCCCTCACAGGCCTCCATAGAAATATCATATGCAGCTTTCTTCTAGGGTTCTGATGGTGTCTGTGATAAAGATGTCAAATGAGAGCAATGTCAGAAGGGGAATTACCCTTCTACATTATCTTGAAAAGCACTGGAATTTCATATGAGGCTCCAGATTATCTCCCCCCCCCAAAGTTCTCTCTGAGTCATTCAGGGGGACCTAGTGTGGTAACCCTCCACCCAGAGATTATCTTGGATTTGCTCAGGTCTGTTCTGTTACTGTGGGAGCATTATATGGAGACAGAAAAACAGTTTCCTAAAATTTCATATGCAGTCATGAGAGGCAGCAAACTTTACCACAGGTGTTACAATTCTTCTCAATATATCAAAAGAACAAGCCACAGAAAGTATTGTTCCCCATGAAGACATATAGCAGGATTTGAGAATAGATTCTAGTGGAAGCCATTATATTTCCTGCTTCTTAACAGAATGCCTTGGGAAAATAATGTTGCATCTGAGGTTATTCTGAAACAACTGGCCTGTGCACACAGGGCTGGCTCACTACATTTTCAAGTTAGTGAAGTAATGCACATTGCCAGCGAAGATGAGACTATTATCTCTCCTTCTTGGGCTCCTGCTCTGCACGTGGGCACGTTGCAGGACCAGGCCCCAGGTACTCAGCCAGCTGTGGCTGATACTGTTCCACCTGTCCCTTCTTTGGAGGGGATATATAAGCCGGCTGGCTGAGGGGGCTTGGGAGACCCACTGCCTGCAAGGGGAAGAGGACCATCGCCGCCCAGGGAGGGAGAGCCATCTGCCTGCTTGTGCTGCTGCTGCTGCTTGGCTAACATCTCTGCTTTCTCCTTCTTGGGCTCCTGCTCTGTATGTGGGCACCTTGCAGGACCAGGCTCCAGGTACTCAGCCAGCTGTGCCTGATACTGTTCCACCTGTCCCTTCTTTGGAGGGGATATATAAGCTGGCTGGCTGAGGGGGCTTGGGAGACCCACTGCCTGCAAGGGGAAGAGGACCATCACCGCCCAGGGAGGGAGAGCCATCTGCCTGCTTTGCTGCTGCTGCTTGGCTGGCGTCTCTGCTCTCTCCTTCTTGGGCTCCTGCTCTGCACGTGGGCACCTTGCAGGACCAGGCCCCAGGTACTCAGCCAGCTGTGCCTGATACTGTTCCACCTGTCCCTTCTTTGGAGGGGATATATAAGCTGGCTGGCTGAGGGGGCTTGGGAGACCCACTGCCTGCAAGGGGAAGAGGACCATCGCCGCCCAGGGAGGGAGAGCCATTTGCCTGCTTGTGCTGCTGCTGCTCCTGCTTGGCTAACATCTCTGCTTTCTCCTTCTTGGGCTCCTGCTCTGTATGTGGGCACCTTGCAGGACCAGGCCCCAGGTATTCAGCCAACTGTGGCTGATACTGTTCCATCTGTCCCTTCTTTGGAGGGGATATATAAGCCGGCTGGCTGAGGGGGCTTGGGAGATCCAGTGCCTGCAAGAGGAAGAGGACCATCGCCATCTGCCTGCCTGCACTGCTGCTGCTTGGCTAACATCTCTGCTCTCTCCTTCTTGGGCTCCTGCTCTGCATGTGGGCACCTTGCAGGACCAGGCCCCAGGTACTCAGCCAGCTGTGCCTGATACTGTTCCACCTGTCCCTTCTTTGGAGGGGATATATAAGCCGGCTGGCTGAGGGGGCTTGGGAGACCCACTGCCTGCAAGGGGAAGAGGACCATCACTGCCCAAGGAGGGAGAGCCATCTGCCTGCCTGCCTGCGCTGCTGCTGCTTAGCTAACGTCTCTCCCCAGGAAGACAGGGACCTGGTGTGCATTACGGAGACCTGGCTGGATGAGGCCTCAGCTCCCATACTTGAGGCCATGTGTCCAGCGGGTTTCCAATATGCACAGCAGCCAAGGATTGGTAGGCAGGGAGGGGGGGTGGCAGTTATTTATCGGGAGTCCTTGGTTCTCACCAGACCTCCTCTCCACGAGACCAAGTTTGTTGATTGTATGTACTGGAGGTTGGGACCAAAGGGCAGTTTAGGAATTCTGCTTGTATACCGCCCACCCCGCTGCACAGCAGACTCCCTGACCGAGGTGCTTGAGGTGGTCTCGGCTGTGCGGTTGTTTACCCCAAATCTATTAGTTTTGGGGGATTTCAACGTGCATGCCAAGGCCGCTCTCACTGGAGCCCCTCGGGATTTCATTGAAACCATGACTTCATGGGAACTGCACCTAAGTAATATAGGTCCCACCCACGTAGCCGGCCATACTATTGACCTTGTGTTTGTCTCGGGAGAGAAGGGAAGTGATCTGAAAATGGGGAATGTTTTTTCTAGCCCTCTGTCATGGTCAGATCACTACCTGGTGAATATGGATCTCTCACTGCCGCATACCCTCCGCAGGGGACAAGGGCCTACTAGGATGGTCCACCCCAGACGCCTGATGGAGCCCAAAGGATTCCTGAATGCGCTGGGTGATTGGAGCTTACTGAAGGACACCCGGTCGAAACCCTGGTGATGGAGTGGAATGAGGAGATCACTAGGGCAATAGACCGGGTGGCACCGAAACATCCTTTCCTCCTGAACAGAACTCAGACTGCACCCTGGTACACACCACGGTTACGCGGTCTGAGACAGGAGGTGAGACGACTAGAACGCCGATGGCGGAAGTTGCGCGCTGAAGGCGATCGAACACTGGTTAGAGCGGCAATAGCGGCCTACCAGCGGGCAACAAAGGCAGCAAAGAGGCTTTTTTTTTTTTTGCTGCCTCTATTGCGTCGGCAGAGTGCTGTCCCAGGAGGTTGTTCCAAGTGGTCCGAAGCCTGGTCGGTCCAGTTGCGCAGGAACCTATGGAACATTCAAAAGCCTCCTGTGACACATTTGTAAAACACTTTGCCGATAAAATCGAGCGCCTAAAGGGCAAGATTCCGTACGTCGTAGTTACAAGTAGTGGTCCAGAGGCGGCCAGTTGCAATCCGGTCTGCTGGGATCGGTTTCAGCTTCTTCTCTCTGATGATGTGGACAAGGTGCTCTCTACTGTGAAGCCAACCACTTGCTTGCTTGATCTTTGCCCTTCATGGCTCATTGTAAGCTGTAAAGAGAGACTGGGCAAAGGGATCAGGGCAATGGTAAATGCATCCTTGGAGGAGGGTGCAATGCCATTAGCCCTCAAGGAGGCAGTGATAAGACCTATTTTGAAAAAGCCCTCCTTGGACCCCCAAGATTTAAACAACTTTTGCCCAGTCTCCAATTTACCATTCTTGGGCAAGGTGATTGAGCGTGTGGTGGCTAAACAGTTACAGACACACTTGGAGGAAGCAGATTATTTAGATCCTTTCCAATCGGGCTTCAGGACTGGACACGGAACAGAAACAGCCTTGGTCGCTCTGGTGGATGATATGAGGAGGGCGTTGGATAGGGGAGAACATACTTTCCTCGTCCTCCTGGATCTCTCAGCGGCTTTCGATACCGTTGACCACGGTATCTTGTTAAATCGCTTGGAGGGATTGGGAATGGGAGGCACTGTTTTACGGTGGTTCCGTTCCTATCTCTCCAACAGATATCAACGAGTAGCGTTGGGGGATGAGGTTTCAGACCCTTGGCCCCTTAATTGTGGTGTGCCACAGGGCTCTATCCTCGCCCCCATGCTATTCAACATTTATATGAAACCGCTGGGAGCTATCATCAGGAGTTTTGGGCTGCAGTGTCACCAGTATGCAGATGACACACAGCTCTATCTCTCGTTTAAATCCTCACCAGAGTTGGCTGTGGAAACCTTGTCCAATTGCCTGGAGTCCGTAAGTGGATGGATGGGAGAGAACAGGCTGAAGCTGAACCCCGACAAGACCGAGGTGTTACTGGTGGGGGATAAGGGAAGGTTGGGAAACTTTGACCTGGTGCTTAATGGGGTGAGATTGCCCCTAAAGGACCAGGTCCGCAGCCTGGGGGTCATTTTGGACTCTCAACTGTCCATGGAGCCCCAGGTAGCTGCAGTAAGTCGGGCAGCCTGGTACCAACTTCATCTGGTACAGAGGCTGCGACCCTACCTTCCTATACATCTGCTTCCACGAGTGATACATGCCCTGGTCTCCTGTCGATTAGACTACTGTAATGCGCTCTATGTGGGGTTACCCTTGAAGACGGTCCGGAAATTGCAGCTGGTACAGAATGCGGCGGCACGCTTAATAAAGCAAAGCCGTCGCCGGGATCATGTCACCCCAGTGTTGATGGAGCTACACTGGTTGCCAGTTGTATACCGGGCCCAATTCAAGGTGTTGGTATTAACCTTTAAATCCCTAAACGGTTTCGGCCCAGTTTATCTGAAGGAACGCCTCCAGTATCACCAAATATGCCGCCAAACAAGATCGGCCTCACAAGACCTTCTCTCGGTCCCACCAGTGAAAACAGCTAGGCTGGTGCGGACCAGAGAGAGGGCCTTCTCGGTCGTGGCCCCCACCCTCTGGAACTTGCTTCCTTTTGACCTTCGACATGCGTCCTCCCTGATGGCTCTTCGTCGAGCCTTAAAGACCTTGTTATTCAGGCAGGCCTATGGGATTTCTGGGGTGGGTTAGGCTATTACTAACAGGTGGTTTACTGTTGTATGAATATGTTTTAAATTGTGTTTTATATTGTGTAAGTCGCCCAGAGTGTCTGTTAAGTCAGACAGATGGGCGACTAACAAATAAAATTTTATTATTATTATTATTATTATTATTATTATTATTATTAAGTTGAGGGTCTAAAATTAACTAACTGCACCAGTCCAGATGAACCACTTCACCACCAACCTGATCTATAACAATTGAAGTTTATCTGGAGATTTCAGGTATTGAACCTGAGGCCTCCTGCATGCAAACCAGGTATTCAAAGGCCCTTCCCCAATGCAATCTTATGCAAATTTACTCAGAAGTAACTACCACTGAGTTCAAAGAGATCAACTTTCAAGTAAGTGTCTTATCCATATCTCTAATGCAGTCTTGTCTTTAACTGAACATTCTCTTATACCCACACTTCTTTTTAAACCTTTAAAAAAAAAGGCTAAAGGTTTAGTCAAGCAATTAACCTTAGTAATTGCTAATTTGGAAAACCAATTAATCAAAGAAATAATGTTTAAGAATTGTGGCTATTAGTATCATCAGTAAATCCAAATTATCTGTTAGCATTTCCATCATTAGAAATGTCTCTATTAATTCCACAGACTGCACAATGCAATTCAAATCTCCATCTACTGTCATAAAGACAAATCTATACAAACTTTAAGTACCCATAATAAAAGTCATTTTGTAAAGAATTATGGACTCCAAAAGGACAAGTTGTAGTGTGTTTTTTTAAATCTGCAAGTGTGTCTAAAAAATTAGAACGAATAATGTTCTCTAGTTACTCTTGCAAGCCTTGAGAATTTAGCACTTTAGCAGCCACTCTGGAAAATAACCAGGAATAGTAAATTGGTACAGATTTCAGGGTGATGATAATAAATATCTGATGAGGAGACTTCTTGTATGTCAGTGAAAGCTGAGTATCATAAAGAAGAAAGGGACTGTTAGCCAGCCACTCCTTATTCCAGCAAATTATTTTTGAACCGTACCAGCTTTGATCCAAAAGTTGAACCACCATATGGCATGTCGGCATAATATTAACATTACTTAACATTTATATTGTACATATTGTGTTTAAAGTGCTTCACATTACATCAGTAATTCCTACAACAACTATGTAAAGTAGTTCAGTATTATCTCCATTTTGCAGATATGTAGGATCAGGACTGTAGATGGGGTGGGGGAGTGGGATGCCCCCCTGAGCTGTGCTTCAACCCCCCTAGGATTTTTTGGGAGAAATTATCTTCTTTTTAATTTGTAACATGACAGACAATGACAACCTCCATTTAAAAAATGACAGCTTGTTTTAAGAACAGGAACAATGTAAGAATAGGACCCTCTGAAAAAATTAAGTGAATAAATGGTGTCTTAAATTGTTTTTAAAAGATGTGTTTTAAATTTGTGTATTGTTTTTGATGTTTTTAGTTGCTGTAAACCGCCCAGAGAGCTTCGGCTATGGGGCGGTATACAAATACAATAAATAAATAAGTAAGTAAGTAAGTAAGGCAGGACAAGTGCACAACAAAAGCCTCATCTGGAACAGCTCCCCAAAGTCTGCTCACTCAAGACTTTTGTCACCAGACTAGAAGGAGGAACTCTCAAGGAGGAGTTAACAAACACTTGCTATAGTATTTATTTTCTCTGTGTCCTTCCCTAAACTTGTAACATGGACAGGTTTGTTTTTCAGGTGAAATCCCTAATGTAGCATCAAAGCTAAGTTCAGGAGCTCACTGTCTTTACCAAAGTAGTTCAGTTCATGAAGAATCAGAACACAGGGACAGACCACAGGTGAAAGAGGATTGTAGCTATAGGCAAAGTCAAGCTTTTGAGCTGGGTATTCCTGGGGTTCTCTTAAAAAAGGGTGAGACAATTCAACAGATTAAACTTAATTCATGTAGATTAACACACTCTCTGGATAGAGGAGGAGTGATGGAGAAAGTCACTGCCTTTTCCTTCCCTGGCCTGGCCCAGTGGGGTCGAGGGACTGGCTGGCACTATGCACTTCCCCCCAAATAGTGTACCTAGAAATGTGGCTGCCCCACCTAACCAGGAAGGCTGGCTACAGGGCTCTGTGGGATGGCGAGAAACAGTTCATTTCCTAAGGCCACCTGAAGAGTTTATGACAGAAGTCAAATTTGAATGAAGAACAGTTTAGTCCTGCTTTCAGGCTTCCCATGGACATCTGACTGGCCACTTTGAGAACAGGATGCTAGACTAGATGGGCCTGATCCAGCAAGGCTCTTTGTATGCTTCTTAACTCACACACCTTACCCACTCTTCTAAACTTGCTGGCAGCTCTGTAAACTGCATATTCTTTCTTGTGCGCCCTGCCAACAGAACACAGTTAACTTCACCAACTACCTTCTCTGATGGTACACTGCTCATTTGAGCAGGTATGTCAGAATTCCCTATTAAGGTCCAAAGAATCATCAAAGGTCTAGATTGTCTCTGGTGGGACTCTTACCACTAAGGTTTGGAATCCCTTGGACCCTTCTGTCTAGTTTCTTTTCTGTAGTGTAATGTTTCTCTAACTACAGCCCTTGCTATTTTCTGCAGCATAGTGGTTCCCTTCCTCCACCCACACTCTTCTTCTCTCTTTCATGGCTGTCTCACCACTGGGCTTGCCAACTCAAAGTTCATTCCTTACTTCTCTTTCTCCTTCAGCTGTAAATCTTTTTCCTTTGGTCTTTCTGGCTCTCCTACAAAGTCCCTGGGACTTCTCACTGACCCTCTAGCATCCTGCCTTTTATGTATCTGCTGTGATTGTCTGTGTAACACTCCCCAGCCGCTGCAGTCCTGTCACATCTCTTCTGGCTTGCCTACGTTTTTGTTTGTGCAAGCTGGGAGAGGAATGACATGGGAGGCAACAGCACCCTTTGCATCCTCCCAACAAGGTATTTGTATGAACTGCTAAGCACCATTCTGTTAAAGAAGGCATGAAGCCATGGATCCCAATTTACTTTCTGCAGTTTGCTGCTTCAGAGGGAACAGAGCTTTATTTATTTCTGTTCACAGTCCAGTTCAGAAAAACGGCCCCAGATACAGAATGAAAAAAAGAGCAGAAGCATAGCTTTCAAAACAAGGGTGGGCCAAAAACTGTTCCCTGTTTTTGCACAAAAATGGGGAAAAATTTCTACAGCTTTTGAGTGGGTGGGAGAAATTTCCCTGAAATATTTGAAGTGGGAAGTGTGGGGGGGGGAGGGGCTGGCCTTGTTGAACTTTAAAAAGTGGCCAATTTCCCCCCCCCCAACTCATATTTAACTAAAAAAAACCCCTAATGAACACAGCCTTGCTTTGTAGTCATGATGAATTTTAAGTTAAATAAGCAAGGGGTATGTGGGGTGGGAGGAGAAGGACCCTCAGCAACCTTATAATGTAAACCTAGCCAAACCACCTACCTCAAAGATTTCAGGGAAGTTTCTCCTACCGTCTCTTCTATTTGGGGGGGGATTTTTCATTCTCCCCTTCCCCACACTAACAGTTACACAGCTGGACCAAATATTTTGACCCTGAAAATGTAGTTATGCATGGTTTCTATAAATATCGATTGAGCCCCTTGATTGTTCACCATATAAATTAACCATAAGGCAAGTGTGACACAACGAAACAGTCCAAAATTCCATATATGGCAAAATATATGCTTGCAAATTGGCAAATTTGTGTTTCTCATTATTAATCCACCCTTGCATAGTATTTTATCAGTTCCTGCAATATTAAATCCCAAACCTTTCCCCCTTAACGTCCCATAAATATGCATCCAGACAAACAGAGAAAATACATGTAAATACCACCAGTATATTCTGGAACATCATATTGAATCTTCCTGCTAAAGAACTCTTTTTCAAAGTGCAGCATCGATACCACTGCCATTTTTACATAGATTGTGCTCAAGAATAAGATGATTTTAATTACTGAATGACAATTTTGGGCATCAATAATCAGATAGATGCTCCTTGATGTATGGATAATGCAGACAATCTGCAAAGATGTAGTTGCTGCCAACACCATTGAACTAGCTAAGTAATCCAGCAATAAACACAAACTTCATGTGGCACTTGAGACGTTAGCAAATTGTTCCCATAACCCATTTTAGAATGCAATCTCATAGGAAGTTTAGAAGTTTTATAGGAGGGTATATCTATCTGAAATCTGTGAGAAATATTTAAAACCTGAACCATATTTCATGTGTTTTTAGTCTAGTTAGGTAATTTTATCTAAAAACTTGCTGTGTTAGATCAATAGTTCATCTAGCACAGTGGTCTTCAACGTATGTTAAACAGCATAGTTGAACAACTTGCAACCATAGTATGAGACAATGTCACTCTACTGTGCTCTACAGTAAATATATTCCCCCCCCCCATGATTTAGGGCTATATTGCCTTTTTTTCACTAAGTCAATGAACAGGCATCTTTGCAGAGTTGGAGAGGGAGGCAGGCAAGACTAGGTTCATGGTCTTTCCTATCCAGGAGTGTCTTGAACCTCCACTGTCTGTGTCATGTCTGCCAAACATGCAACAGGTTGGCCGCCTATAATACAATCTGTTGGCAACAGCAGCCAGATCAAATTTCCCAGAACAATTGTCAGCACCTGTATTGGCCAAATGGCTCTTCCAACAGCAGAGTAGTATAAGGAAAAAGGATGTCTTTTCACCAAGCTCTTTTAGCCAATCTCCCCAATCCCCCCCCGATGCCGTCAACACACTCTGTACTGTTTAGAAATGAAAACTAAACTGTTGACAGCTCCACACACTGAGAAGCCATCACATGTGCCTCTGGCATTCTCTCCTCTTTTCTGAAGTTATGCATGAAGACTAACAAATTAATTTCTGGCACAAACTTTGGTGGGTTCGAGCCCACTTTTGTTAGATGAATGCAACAGGGATATTTAAACATTTCACAAATGAGACTCACAACAAAAAAACCCTAAAGTATATAAACACGTATCCCAGAATACGAATTTGGTATAGGTACAAAACCTCCCCAGTAGACAAGTGCTGTCTCATACATTTCTTTTTTTTTTTTAATAATTTTTATTCAAATTTTTCAAAAGACAAACAAAACAAAGTCAAAAAAACATAGCAATACATCAACAAAAAATAAAAATAAAATAGTTGACTTCCGATTTGTCGCAGATCAGCTATAAGTATATAATATACATCAAACCTGTCCCTTAATGTATACATACAGAATCCCTTTTCTCCGTAGGCTGTCTTAATTAATCGTCAAATCCCAGTATCATCATTTTATTTTGATCTTTCAACAAAAAGTCTAAGAGAGGCTTCCATTCCTTAAGAAATGTATCTGTCGATTTTTCTCTAAGTAAACATGTCAATTTATCAATTTCTACTAAGTCCATTAATTTCAATAGCCATTCTTCCATTGTTGGTATTGATTCCATTTTCCACTTTTGTGCATATAATAATCTTGCTGCCGTAATCATATATAATATTCTTCTTCCATATTTCTTTTCTATTTGTTTATCCATAAAACCCAATAAAAAAAATTCTGGTTTTGACTGAATATTTATCTTTAGAATTTTTCTGTCTCATACATTTCAATGGACGGATAGCCCTGTGCATGCAAAGCAATGAGAGTACTGACCAACTCTCCCACTGAAATGAATAGAAAAGTGCTAATCGTGCAGGAGCCTACTGCATAACTGGTCTTTGGATTTGGAAATAGTGAATGATATATCAGCATGGTTAAGTCTGTAAAGGAAGAAGGCTATAGGAAGTAGCAAAATATAAATACTTTAAATATGTTAGTAGTAAAAAAGATCTGAAGGTTGCAGGAACACTAGTTATGAAGGAAACATCTCCTGTATCATATCAGCGCAATCATATACATATATACTCAAGAACTAATCCCATTGAATTTAGTGAAGCTCACTCCCAAATAACTAGATAAAGGATTGCACCTGTAAAGTATTTTAGGCATTTCTTCTTGTTTACTGCTGTTTTCATCTGTCTTATTGTTTCTTGGTATTTTAATTTTGTAAACTGTCCTTCACATTTGGTGAAAGGTGATATATAAAGTTTAAATAAAGAACGAAATCAGAGAAACTAAACACATTATTTCACATCACTTCATCTTAACTATTGCACCCTTCCTTCCTAGTATACCTCACATTAGAAGCCCTGTGTTAAAAAGAGGTGAGAAATCAACAAACAAAATTGCAACAAGTTACCCAAACAAGATGGCATTCATCCAACACATGAAAATCAGCTTCCACACAACAGCAACAGAAGAATAATTTCTGATTTAAAAAAACCAAAACTCTAAGGGAAGTGAACAATTAAGTGACAGCAGGAGTGGTCAGAGAGGCAGGGCTTGCTGTGGAGCCATTCTCCTGGCAGAAGCATAGCTGTTGTTTTCTAGAATGGAGCAGGGTGGTGGTGAGGTCAGGGTGGGGCAGATGCACTGGAAGGAGAGCCAGATTGTCTTCGCTAGTCCAGCCACCCTAACCTTGCCATCACCCTGTCCCACCCATCCCACTTAAGTACTGCTCTGCCAGCCACTTCTGAGTAACAGAAGATATTAACCCCTATTTCTTGGTATGCAAAAGGAATTCTATAACCCTGAAACAACTGTTTGTTCCCAATTTCTTTATCTTTTCCATATTGGTTGTAACCACTTTGAGGTAAAGCAACAAAAATTAAGCAATTTCTTCAAGGTGTAGATTGACCATTGCTTTACATGTCCTTTTTGTACGTATTTTAAATTTCTGCAATTAGACAGATGAGCTATATGTTTGGTTTGGCAGCATTAATACATAACTCATGATGAAAAAGGAAAATCTGGATACTTAAATCCAACTGGCTCATTTCATCTCCTCAAGTACTTTAGTCTTTAATGAACAGTAACAACCAAATCCTCTCACTTAGTTACATTTTCCCTCCCTGAAAACCTGTTTCTTAAATCTACCAAATGTTTAACTTATCTTAGCTAGCAGAAGGCTAGCTTTCTTTTTCTCACCATCTGGAGCGTTCTATAATTCCAGGAAAATACCTTTTTGGATGTATTGGACAACTGACATATTTCACTATGGCAAAGTGGGTTCTGTACATTTAATGGTTTTCAAGCTGTGTTCCAGAGAACCCTGGGATTCCTTGGCAGTGCACCAGGGTTCTCCATGAGAAGGTCAGCAAAAGCACATGAACTTACATGGAAAACAGTTTGGCCACAATTACCTACACATGTAATACATAGCTGCAAAACAGTGTACTCTAGGTATGTACAGTACATGCAAGGCAATGATGGAGCCCAAGGTGAGTGAAGAATGAGGGGGGGCTGCCACATGTCACTACTACATACCAGGATGGAGAGGGGGAGGGGCAAGGCAGCAGCAAGGTCACTGTGGTGCAAATGCACCAGCGAAGCAAATCTGGTGCTCCCAGTGCTGCGTTTTCACCACACCAACCTCACCACCACCTCACCCTTCTTTGTCTTTGTATGCAGCAGCAACATGGGCAACAGGAAGTCAGATGAGCAACGACACCCACCTTACTGCCAATAGGGCATGGATGCACCCTAAAATGTGACCCTGAATCTTCTGCAACATACTAATATTTAAATGAAAGCCATGTAGAGTGGTTCGTCAGCAGACCCATCAATGTATAAAAGGTTCCCAGGAGATACATTTGAAAACTATTTACCTCAAATGTTATGATACTGAGGGTGATACCGAGGGAATAACTTCAAATATAAGTGGGTAGCCTTTGAATAAGACTGGACATCTCTAGGCTTCCAAACACATTGTATTAAAATTCATTTGATGTTTCTTCAGAGCTGATAAACTTTAATCCCTCAAACTGAGACCTCCCCATATCCTCCCATCTGATTTTTTTAAAAAGAGTAAAACTACTTGAAAGACATTCAAGAATTGTCTGACACAAAGTTTATATCTAAGAAATTGTTTGATTCAGAAGTACTCCTGGCTGTGAAGAGATAAGGACTCAATATGCTAAAGCACTGCTTTGTACTATCTCACCATATTATAGGATTTTAACAGTGGGGCATCAGAAGCTTGATACAATTTCACTGTTATTTCTTTGTTCAACAGAGTATTAATGTCATTTTAGCTCTCAGACTGATGAGTGCTTTGTTCCTGAAAAGTTGAGAAGAAGGGCATGAGGAAACCATGAAAAAGAAATTGTAAGGGTGTGAAATAATGTTAAAATAAACTTCTGTTCAATAATTTAACATAGGTTCCCACTGTATGTAATATAGTTTATCACCTACCTGCATCTCTGGAAATTTGTATAAAAGACTCCATCCCCTTTTCTCCATAACTTCCTTCAGAAGCCAACGTGGAGACATAATTCCACCCCAATGCTCTCACTATGTCCACCATCGCTTGTGCTTGGAAAGAATCTGGAGGAACCACCCGTGAGAAGAAATCATAGCGCCTGTCGTCACTTAATTCTGGTGCAGTTGAAGCATAACTGATTTGGGGTATCTGTAGGGAACAGAACAATTATTTGGAGTTATAAATTGATAAACTCAAAACACAGAGAGAAATTAGCTTGAGCTGTAATACAATTAGTCTTCCCAATGCCCATCTGTTACTTTCTTATCTCCATCAGTGCCTAAGTGAAAGTCAATGAAGCCATCTTTCAAATGATTTTCATTATGTGAATACTAATCAGCCAATAAAGTATTATCATATTTTCCCCAAAAAACTTTCATGAACCTCTTTGATAAAGGATGTTAACATGCCTTGAGAAAAGCACTATCTAAATTTGGCCCCCGAGCAAACTTTATGATGAGCAAATGGTCAACAATATCTAAACATCTGTAGGGTATTGACCTTTGTCTGCTTACAGTCAGCTCTGCTAGTCTGAATACTGGCTACTGCAGACTTAATTCCTACCAAATTGTGACCAAATCTTGCTTTGGCTCTCACCAATCTCAGCCATAAACAATAACATTGCCTACTTATGAGAAATCCCAGTTAATCTCAAGGATGAAACCCTCCCAAAACATCATGGATTGTATACATCAGCTGTTCAGTAGACATAAGGAGCAATGCAGAATGCTGGAAACCCAATCACCAGAATTCATGGTTAGCCGATCTCTGCCTTCTGAAATTTCACCAAGAATATCTATGTATGTTCAAGAATAAGTATGCAGACATAGGGACTAGACTCATGACTCTTTTTAAAAAACAAACATTCTTGTACTTGCAATAACAATCATATGCAAGACCACACAGCATTGCCAAATCCCTTGAACTGTGATATTAACAATTTCACAACCTCTCTCTGTTAAAGCCCTTGTCATCTGTTAGGTTTAACAACCCTTATCCTATCTTTCTTTCTTTTTTGTCAGTAGGGACACCAAGTAGAAAGAACTTGCTGTATCAGCTCCTCCCCCCCCCACAGTGTGTAAATGATTCACCAAAAGTAAGTGTTCACACATTCAGCCAAGGTTATAGACACAGTTCTTACATGTTAATAGAATTTCATCCCTCATTACCACTCATATTCTTTCTTGCATTTCTGATGGGATTGCATTTTTTAGAATTGCATATTTTAAACAAGCCCATGGAACTGAAATGTTCCATGGGCTTCATCACTCTAAGTGTGCCTTACAAGAATCTGAGGAGTGCTATCAACAGAGATTTATTATTATAGTTTCAAAATAAAGAAGTTCTACTTACTAACACATATTTGATATTCTTACCCAATATTGTAAAATAACAAAACAAATAACAACTGGAGCATGATGATGCAAAATTCACCACTATATATTTGGTGTGTTGTAGACAGCTTTCTATATAGCCTTCAAATGTGTGTTCTTGTTGTTACGTGCCTTCAAGTCGATTACAATTTATGGCGACCCTATGAATCAGCAACCTCCAATAGCATCTGTCGTGAACCACCTTGTCCAGATCTTCTAAATTCAGGTCTGTGGCTTCCTTTATGGAATCAATCCATCTCTTGTTTGGCCTTCCTCTTTTTCTACTCCCTTCTGTTGTTCCCAGCATTATTGTCTTTTCTAATGAATCATGTTTTCTCATTATGTGTCCAAAGCATGATAACCCCAGTTTCATCATTTTAGTTTCTAGTGATAGTTCTGGTTTAATTTGTTCTAACACCCAATTATTGATCTTTTTCGCAGTCCATGGTATGTGCAAAGCTCTCCTCCAACACCACATTTCAAATAAGTTGATCTTTCTCTTATCCACTTCTTTCACTATCTAACTTTCACATCTGTACATAGAGATCGGGAATACCATGGTTTGAATGAGCCTGACTTTGGTGTTCAGTGATATATCTTTGCATTTAAGGACCTTTTCTAGTTCTTTCATAGCTGCCCTCCCAAGTACTAGCCTTCTTCTGATTTCTTGACTATTGTCTCCATTTTGGTTAATGACTGTGCCAAGGTATTGATAATCCTTGACAAGTTCAATGTCCTCATTGTCAACTTTAAAGTTACATAAATCTTCAGTTGTTATTACTTTAGTCTTCTTAACTAAATTATAATATATAATTATATATTTCTATAATATATATTATATTATATAATTTCTATAATATATATTATATATATATTATGAGAGCCAGTGTGGTGTAGTAGTTAAGGTATTGGACGACACCCTGGGAGACCAGGGTTCAAATCCCCATACAGCCATGAAGCTCACTAGGTGACCTTGGGCCAGTCGCTGCCTCTCAGCCTCAGAGGAAGGCAATGGTAAACCCCCTCTGAATACCGCTTACCATGAAAACCCTATTCATAGGGTCGCCACACGTCAGAATCGACTTGAAGGCAGTCCATTTCCATTTATATATATTATAAGTATTATAATATATAATATTATATATATTACATTATATATATTATATATTACATAATATATACTTATATAATATATATTTATATATTTATATATAAATATATAATTATAAATATAATAAATGGATTAGAGAGCCCTGATAAAATAATTTACTCTTACTAGAAGTTAGATTTATCTGTCACACAAGAGCTCTTCCTTCTCCCTCTCTGAACCCTGGTATTTTCCTTATATGGCAAGGTTGGGGCAGATACTTTTGGCAGACACGCTGTCTACAGTGTTTTTTCAATATCCAAATCTCTGAAAAATTCTGAATCACTGCAGAGGTCCCTGATTAAGTTTGGAGCATTTTGGAATAACCGTGCTTTCGTTTAGACAAGCCTAATTTTTTCTGAAGTGGCCTTCTTTAGTGCCAGAAGTGAAATGTATTCAAAACACCCCTAATAAATAGTCACCCCAAGTCAGGATTCTATGGCACATCTGGGCTAGCAAAAAAATTTTGAGCTTGAGTGTACACCTTTCACCAAATTAGGCTGGTGCAATAGGTATATCTTCTCCTAGAATGGCCAGTCACAGTGTCTCATCTGAATTACATGGTAGTGTCTCATCTGAATTACTGCAGTGTGCTGTATATGGAGCTGCTCTTACAGATGATGTGGAAACTAGTTAGTCCAAACAAATACAACAGATAGGTTACCAATATGAGCCTTGTATATAAACATATCTTGCCAATTTTCTTTTTTTGAAAAAACAAAAACCCTACACTGGCTCCTGGTCCATTTCTGGGCCTGTTTCCAAATATTAACTTTGTAAAGATTGTCATTTTATTGTTATCCTAAACCCTGTTTTGATGCTAGTCCTGGAAAGTAGCATATTAGCACTTCTAAACAATCTGTACAATTTGCCATGCTTTTAATGTGAGTACTTGCAAAGCCACAATTAAAGTTAAGATGTGAAGCCAGCTAAACACATTGAACCAATTTCCGTCTGTCAGGTCTGTATGGTATATAGCAATGGGCACATACAAAAGTCAGGGGGTTTATCCCTTTAAAAGATTTACATCCCACCTCTCCAAAGGTCAAGGAAGATCCTAACAGAATAAATTAGTGGTAGCCTATGTGGTGATCTCCAGCTTTTGATGGACCCCAGTTCCCATCTGCCCCAGCTATCGCAGCCAATGGTCAGGGATGATGGGAGGCATAGTCCAACAGTATCTGGAGGGTGCCATGCTGGGTATACCTGGAATAAATAAATAATAGAAGCAATAAAGCAAATTAAAAATAATCTTATCGGTTTTAGATTACATATAGACTACAGGTCTGAAATGGAAGAATGATTTTGCTTTGTAAATAAGCCATAAGTAGCTTAAAGAAGGTATAAACTTGATCTTCTAGTATATATATATATATTTAGAAGTATATACAAACAGAGATAGGATTTGTTTATGGAAATGTATATTGTGATCCTGAATAATCTCACTATTGGTGTTAAGCATTTTGTTTGTAGTGATGATGAAGGGTAGGATATAAAATCCTGCCAATAAATAAAATTGAATAAAAATCCTAACATTCTAGAATCAATGTGAACATCAACAAAGGAAATTCTTAGTTACACACAAGGCACTACTTCTAATCATATCTTAGTAAAAGAAATCAAGTGAGAATTTGGACTTTTCAGCAAAGTCTGACTGGTTTTGATCATATTAATGACCCATATTATATAAAAATGATGTTACCAGTTCACATGTCAACAAAACAATTGCATACATGAAAATCTACTCATTTAAACTTGAATCCATTTAGAATGCAACCTTAAGCCTACTTATTTCAACTGAAGGACTTGAATCCATTTAGAATGTAACCTATGTACACTTGTTTGGGAATAAATCCCATTGAACTCACTGAGGCTAAATATTAAACAATTAGACTGTCAGGCATATTAAATGAAAAATGGGATTTTACCCATTTTAAAACCAGCTACTTCAACTTAATTGGATTGCTAATAAATGCATTAGCCCCTCTTCCTTCGATGGGAGTAGGCAAACCAACAAGAAGTACATTAAATTAAGCAGCTGATAAATCACACACAGGGCTTTAAATCTTGACTTGTTTTGGTAACTATTGGGACACATAAACCACAAGTTAGCTTCATTCCACATTTTCTTACCTATTTATATAATTTATTTCAGAGTGCATATAAATGTAGAGTAGTATGAGGACCTTTGTAAAAAATGTTTTTGTCTGTCTTTTATTCAGTAGTACTACCAGTTTCGTCTATTTCCTGCAAATCCTGCTGTAAACTTTGAGCTATGTCAAAATCCTCTTTCCATCATCTCTGTTCCCTGAAGGATTGTCAATGACATTCCCGGGTACATAGTCACCATCTCATATGTACAAAACAAATAACATCTCAAGTCAGCTTAAAAAAAATCTGTTTAATATACCACTTCTTGTTCAGCTGAGTTAAAAAGTTCAGTTCTAGAGCAATTGAGCCACAGATGATTAATAAGCTGCAAGAGTGAGCTGCTTGCCAGTAAATAAAGCAACTATGAATTTGCAATCACAAATGACTCAGAAATTTAGGAAGTCTAGAATCTAGACCTAGGCTAATGAACTATTAAGAACTGTGAGTGCTCATCATTCAGGGGACTTTTCAGGCAGAGATGAGGAGTGTGCAACCAGGGCCGGCCCCAGACATGCCGGGGCCCTTGGGCACCAGCTTGCCCTGGGCCTTGGTACACATGTGCACATGCACACATACAGACGTGTGTGCGCCCAGGGCCAGCCCCAGACACACTGGAGACCTTGGACAAAAGCCTGCCCCAGGCTCCAGCGCTCCCCTTCTGCGACTCACGCACGGCAAGAGCTTCGGGACTCCGCCATTCCCTTCCTTAACTTACTTTGTTCTGCAGTTGCGCATGCAGCAGTGCCCTTAAGAAAGATGGCGGCTGAGGTTTCCCTAAGGAGCTGAAGCCTCTGCCGCCATCTTGGTTCATGGCAGGGATGCGAGCGCACAGCACGCATGCATACCATCAGCCAAGATGGCAGCAGAGGCTTCAGTCCCTTAGGAAAACCTCAGCCACCATGTTTCTTAAGGGTACTGCTGCGTGCGCAACCACAGAACAAGGTAAGTTAAGGAAGGGAATGGTGGAGCTCCGAAGCTCTTGCCCTGCGATCCACAGCAGCGATCCTGTTGCAAATCACGGAAGGGGAGCAGAGGGCTCCCCAGGGGCTCCTGTAGCCTCAAGGGCCCTCGGGCCAGTGCCCCACCTGGCCACCCCTTGGAACCGGCCCTGTGTGCAACACTAGCACATGCAGTTGATAGGCAGTAGGGAACTCAAAAGCTTCCATAATTATTAAAATATTTTTATTCTGTCTAATGTAGAATTCAGATAGACCCATGCTAATCAACTTGGAGATAAAATGTGGGCACCCATGAACAATACAGAGGTATACAAAAATACATATCTGTAAAACAACTCCCACCCCAAAGGTTGCAACTCCATAAGAAAACACTGGTTGGTGAAGACTGTGCATGGGAACACCATAGGGTTATTAGGTGTACTCTTTTTGCCTGGAGACCCGGATTTTTTGGGTCCTCTCTCGGTCTCCAGGTGAGTCACCTCAATCACCGGGCTTTCAGCTTTCATTTAAAAATAAATAAATTTCTGCTTCCCGGAAGTGAGTGCTCAGCTGGTGACTGTCTCTGAGAGATCTCTGTCTCAGAGAAAGCTTTTTTCAGGTTAAAAGCCAGTCAAGAGGAAACTTTGACTGGCTTAAATGTTCTCCAAGGTATAGGAGAACCGATCAGATTTTCCACAAGACTTCGTTGAGCTGTCGGCAGCTGGAATTGATCAGGAAAGCCCTGAGATAAGAAGGCATGCCGAGCGGCTGAAGACGGAGCCAGGATTTCCATGCAAGCTGTACTGGAAAAAAGCGAAGCGTTTTTTTTTCTTCTTAAAAAAACGTCCTTAACCAGCGAGCCTACTTCTGTCTAAATCTTATCATTTGGCTTAAATTACTACAATAAAAGGGATTTGTTTACGAATCAGCAACTGAGAAACCTGGGTGAGTCATACTTTTTCTCTTTTAAATATAATCAAGGAAGAAAGAAAATGTAAACAACTTATATACTTTTTCTACGACAAAAAGCTGGCCTGAATTTGGAATTTTAAAGTTTAAAAACGGATGAGAGGTAATTATTATTTGATGGAAATATATTTTGGACTATTTTTCTCCTTGGACTATTTCTTTTTGGACGAATCTGCTGCTCATATATGTTACTAAACGTTTGGTGTTGGGAACCAGAATTGTTTTGCATTCTTGGACGTAGATAAGAACTGTGCTGTGCTGGCTGGACTACAATAACAGGCCTGGAATATTAACTTTTTTGTTGGTGGAGGAAAAAAAAAGAAATAGACTGCCTCTAGGTTTTGGAACAGTGATTAATAACAGAAATTAAAGGCTTCTCTTGAAAATGACAACTAAAAGAGCAACTAAGGCCCAGGAGCGAAGAGGTTCTACTGAACCACAGGAAGGGGCTATACCCCCAGATATGTTTCAAAAAATAATGGAAGGGATTAATGATATAAAACAGGAAATGAAAACTGAACTGACAGATATAAAAGACTATATTAAAACACAAGTGGATGAGATTAAAGGGACAATTGGGCAAATAAAGGAGGATGCAAAAAACACTAAAGAAAAGGTACAAATCTTGGAGAATAGAACAGATATATTAAATCTGGAATTAGAAAAAAACTTGGATTATATGGCTGTGATTGAAATGAGAAATAAAGAACATTGTTTGAGATTCCGTGCAATCCCTGAGGAAACAGGTGAAGACATCAGAGATAAAATTGTTAATGCTCTAGTAAAATTTCTGGATTTGAATGAAGATAGGATGGAATTTGAAATAGACAAAGTGTATAGAATCAATTCCAGATATGCAACAATGAATAAAATTCCAAGAGATGTACTTGTTCATTTTATAAAGAAGACGACCAGAGATATGGTATTACAACACTTTAAAAATACCTTTAAAATTGATGGTAAGGAAATACTGGTGATGAAAGAAATTCCTACTAGACTTTTACGTAAGAGAAAAGAATATGCTTTCCTTACAGAGAAACTTAAGCAACGCAAAATTCAATTTAGATGGGATGTTCCTGAAGGAGTGATTTTTACATTCAGACAACAGAAATATAGATTGAATACTGTTCAAAAAGCAAGGGACTTCTTGAGAAAAGTTTTAAAACTTAAAGATATGGATATAATTCCTGGGGAACAAAGTCAACAAAGATATGCAGAGGAAGGGAAGGAAGATGATGGATTAAAAGGAGCATCAGGCACATTTTAAAATACACGCTTAAAGATGGATTACAAATATCTAACTTGGAATATAAATGGAGCTAATACGGCGCAGAAGAGAAAGAAAGTGTTTCATTATTTGAAAAAATTAAAATTGGATATAATTTGTTTACAAGAAACTCATATTAAGAAGAAAGATTCCAAATATTTGATTTGTAAAAATTTGGGTGAAGAATTTATTTCGGCTGGACCAAAAAAAAAAATGGAGTTGTTCTCTACATTAACCCACAATTGCTTCCTAAATTGGTATTATTGGATGATAGTGGTAGATTTGTGGGGGTTGAAATTACTCTACAGGGTACAAACATTTTGATAGTGGGTATCTATGCCCCTAATGAAGATAAAACAAGGTTTTACACAGGACTTATGGAAAAATTGTCAGAGTTTTCATATGATCATTGGTGTGTCATGGGTGATTGGAATGGGGTAATCTCACCAAAAATTGATAGGCTTTCTGAAAAAAATATCAAAGAGACACAGGGCAAATTACCAAAGATTTGCTTTGAACTGATGGAACATTTAGAATTGGTGGATACCTGGAGATATATAAATGACAATGCAAAGGAATTTACTTATTTTTCAGAAAGACACAAAACATTCTCGAGGATTGATATGATTTGGATATCTAAAATTTTAGCGAAGGATACTTTTAAAATGGATCATAATCCTGTGATATTAACTTTAAAAAAAAAAATCTTGGATTTAGATGGAGACTAAATGAATCTTTATTACAGAATGACAAAGTAGTACAAGAATGTAAGAAGAAATTAAAAGAGTTTTTTGAACATAACCTACATAAAGGAACAAGTGAAAATATCGTTTGGGATACAAGTAAGGCATTTATGAGGGGATATTTTATTAAATGTAGCTCTGAATTAAAAAAAAAGAAACAACAGAAAATGCAATTAATTTTAGAAGAAATAAAACAAAAAGAGGAAGAATTGAAAAAGAATCCAACTAAAGTCTCTATTGTAAATCAAATTAAAATGTTACAGAAGCAAGTATCAATGCTGACAGTTAGAGAAATTGAAAGAAAATTAAATTTTGCTAAACAAAGGACTTTTGAATTTGCAAATAAACCTGGGAAATGGTTAGCATATAAATTAAGAAAAGAACGTCAAAAAAAATTATTTTAAAGATACAAGAAGGAGATGAGACATTGACAGATAATGTAAAAATCAAAAAGATTTTTCATCAATATTATTCAACATTGTACAAATGTCAGGAAATTCCATCTGAAAAAATAGAAGAGTATATATCTAAACAGAATTTGCCTAAAATTACAGACTTTCAGAGACAAGCTATTAATGGCCCTATTACGTCAAGAGAGATATCTGAAGCTATAAACAAAATTAAATTAGGAAAGGCACCAGGACCAGATGGGTTATCTGCAATGTATTATAAATGTTTAGAGGAAGAACTCTTACTACCTTTACAGTCTACAATGAATTTTATTTTGCAAGAGGGAAAGATACCGGATAGTTGGAATAATGCTAACATAACATTAATACCTAAAGAGGAGCAAGATTTAACTAAAACAAAAAACTATCGACCAATATCTCTATTGAACAATGACTATAAAATTTTTACAATGATCTTGGCAGAAAGATTGAAAATAATATTGCAACAATTTATTCAGGAAGATCAATCAGGGTTTTTACCTAAAAGACAATTACGTGATAACGTCAGGAATGTCTTGAATGTCTTGGAATATTTAGAACAACGAAATGATAAACAAGCAGCTTTGATTTTTTTAGATGCTGAAAAAGCATTTGATAATTTGAATTGGAAATTTATGTTTCAGGTTTTGGAGCAAATGGATTTTGGAGACAATTTTATAAAATGGATTAGATCGATTTATACATCTCAGAAGGCTCAGATAATTGCTAACAGAGATTTAACGGATTCATGTGAAATACAAAAGGGTACAAGACAGGGATGTCCTTTATCTCCCCTTTTATTTATTCTGGTCTTAGAAGTGCTGCTTAGAGATATAAGGCAAGATAAAAGAATTTCGGGATTAAAGATAAAAAAAGAAGAATATAAATTGAGAGCATTTGCTGATGATTTGATAATTGTACTAGAAAATCCTTTGGAAGGAATTAATGTATTGATGGACAAATTAAAAGAATTTGGACCGTTAGCAGGATTTAAGATCAACAATCAAAAAACAAAGATGTTGGTGAAAAATTTAACTTTAAGGGAACAGAAAGAGTTAATGGACAAGACAGATTTTACAATAGAGAAAAAGTTGAAATATTTAGGTATCACTATGACAAATAAAAACTCAAAGTTGTTTCATAATAATTATGAAAAATTATGGACAGAGATTAAGAAAGATTTGCTAAAATGGGATAAACTACAACTGTCATTAATGGGTAGAATATCTGTGATAAAAATGAATGTACTACCGAGAATGATGTTTTTGTTTCAAACAATACCTGTAATATCCTCTGATTTACCTTTTAAACAATGGCAAAAAGATATCTCTAAATTTGTATGGCAAGGAAAAAAACCAAGAGTTAAATTTAAACTACTACAAGATGCCAAAGAAAGAGGAGGACTGGGATTACCAAATTTGAGACTTTATTTTGCTGCCTGCTGTCTAGTCTGGATAAAGGAATGGATCTTATTGAGGAATAAAAGACTATTGGATTTGGAGGGACATAATTTGAAGTGGGGATGGCATGGATATCTATGGTATGACAAAGTAAAAGTAAATGTAGACTTTAATAATCATTTTATAAGACGTTCTCTGTTGAAAATATGGAATAGATATAAACCAAGGTTTTATTCGAAAATACCATTATGTGTTTCAAGTCAAGAAGCGTTTTACAGAAGAGAAATGGCTGGAAAAGAGAAATGGTTAACTTATCAAGAACTATTAGAAAATGTACATGGAGAATATATAATGAAAGAGAAAGAAAAACTGATAAAGGAAGGATATAGTTTTCAATGGTTTGCCTATTTACAATTGTTAGAAAGATATAAAATGGACAAGAAAATGTATGGGTTTGAAATAAGTAAATCTGATTTTGAAATAGGATTGTGTACAAATGATGAAAATATAATTGCGAAAATGTATAAACTCTTACTGAAAATGGATATGGAGGAAGAACAAGTAAAAGAGTGTATGGTAAAGTGGGCAAAAATTTTTGGTTATAACATACAAATGGATCAATGGGAAAATATGTGGAAAAAAGGCTTGAAATTTACACTATGCTATAATCTTAAAGAAAATTTTTATAAAATGATGTACCGTTGGTACATTACTCCAGAAAAGTTGTCAAAAATGTATAGTAATGTTTCTAATGTTTGTTGGAAATGTAAACAACAAGAAGGATCATTTTATCATATGTGGTGGCTGTGTAAAAAGGCAAAATCATTTTGGGCACAGATAGGTAGGATGATGCAAAAAATTCTAAAGATAAATATTCAGTCAAAACCAGAATTTTTTTTATTGGGTTTTATGGATAAACAAATAGAAAAGAAATATGGAAGAAGAATATTATATATGATTACGGCAGCAAGATTATTATATGCACAAAAGTGGAAAATGGAATCAATACCAACAATGGAAGAATGGCTATTGAAATTAATGGACTTAGTAGAAATTGATAAATTGACATGTTTACTTAGAGAAAAATCGACAGATACATTTCTTAAGGAATGGAAGCCTCTCTTAGACTTTTTGTTGAAAGATCAAAATAAAATGATGATACTGGGATTTGACGACTAATTAAGACAGCCTATGGAGAAAAGGGATTCTGTATGTATATATTAAGAGACAGGTTTGATGTATATTATATACTTATCGCTGATCTGCGACAAATCGGAAGTCAACTATTTTATTTTTATTTTTTGTTGTATTGTTATGTTTTTTTGATTTTGTTTTGTTTGTTTTTTGAAAAATTTGAATAAAAATTATTAAAAATAAATAAATAAATAAATAAATTTCTAGGTGGTCTGGTTCACCAAAATGTCAGCCCCCCCCAACTTCTGTTAAATTAGCTTATAGCTGGCTGCTCTAACCCACCCTTTCAGGTTTGAAACCAGTAAGTGAAGTAAGGGTTGTGATTGATAAGGTATTTGTTGACCTCCAGGCAAGGCCAGAAAAATGTTTTTTTTCTGCTTGTCTGAAAATCTCAGTAAGTTTATAGCTTTCATCAATAGCAAACGTTTTTCTCTCTTGTGTGCAGGAGATCTTAATGCCATTGCAATGTGTTATGTTTTTCTAATTAGGAGGGGTCAAACAAGTTTACATTTTCCTAGGCTGTTGAAGAGGGCAGTGTTTTGAAAACCTTCCCAATATGAAGCTTTAATCCTATACTCACTTTTCTGGGTGGGACTAAAGCTACAATGCTAATCCCACATACCTGGAGTAAACCCCACTGAATTCAATAGGATTTACTTTTGAGTAGACATGGTTAGGATTGTGCTGTAAATTAATGGGACTTTTGAGTGAACATAGCAAAGGACTGTGTTTGTGTTATAAATCTTTCTTTCCCCGTCCAATCCTGTTTTGTTTTTTAAGCAATTAGGCAAGGCTTACTTAGGTGTCACTACTTTTATTATGTAGGAAACTAAAACTGGTTTTATTTTAAAAAACGTTCTGCAATGACCAACTGGTTTTGACAATAAACCATTACATAGGGTGTATGTATTTTACATCTCCAGTGTATGTGTAGCTGGAGTCTTTCCAACATCCCTGTGAGGTAGCATTACCGATTGGAAACCAATGCAGTTCACAACAAGAAATAAATCCCTTTAAAATCCAGTAACCATAAAAACAAGTATAAACTGTTGCAAAACAGTTTAAAGTGGCATGATTCTGAATTTGGGGTTGGGTGAGGTTGCAGTTCTGTGCACACTTCCTTGTTTAAGTCCCATGGAATACACTGAGACTTGCTTCTGAGTAAACATGCATAGGATTGCACTATAAATATCCTTACAGGTTGCGACCCAGGGGTGAAATAAGACGCAGACACAATATGATGGGTTAAACAACGGGCCACTTTATTAAACCAAATTCATATTATGATAATGAACCTGCAAAGGGGAACATAAGTGCGGGATTCAACTGGTGAGTCAGGCAAAGCCTGCTTGCAGCTATTCGGGCGACCCAAACCCCTGTCGGGCAAAGGGGTGCAATCTGTCAACCCCTTGCCCTGACCACACTCCAATTGTGCGTAGGGAGGCCAACCTGGGTCACCGCCCCCCGGTGCCCTGAAACTCCGGGTGGATGAGACCTGTTGGCCCCAAAGGCGACCCGTATCCTGCCCTCGGGCCGTAAAACCCGGAGCTGCAGGCCTCCGGAACTGCCTATCACCTCCAAAGGTGCCTAAAGGTGTCACCTAGCTGCCCTTCACCTTCAACCTTTCCCACACTTCCTCAATAAAGCGACCATTAAATATTAAATTCAAACAGCCAAATCAACCTAATAACCAGAGGAAAAAAGACCCGTACTAACCCTGAATGCCCTTCCTGCTAACCACAGTATGGAGTAGGCAAAAGAAACTCGCCGGCTAAAACGCAGGCAAGCCAAAAATTCCTACTCGGCCCCAGAGGCGACCAAATGAATCACATTGCAGCAGAGGGAGGGTAGGGCGGGTGCCACAATTATGAAGAGGGAGAGGGGGCGGATAGCATGAGCTTAAATAAGCTCATATGCCCCGCCCCCTCTAGAAGCGCGCCGTGACTGCGTCACCCCAGTCCGGCGCGCTTGCCCTCTCCAGACATGGAGGCTCAGGATTCACCCGGGCCGCAAACACGCCCCGCAACCCGGTAAGTCCCGGGTGCGAAGCGGGGTTGTGTAAATAATAAACATCTTTGATAGTCATGCTTATATAAACATTTCTTCATACTATGTCCTAAGTACCTGATTTCACACTATGGCTATACATTATTTCCTTTACATTTTAAGTGTGCCCTTCTTCCTTTGGGTGGTCGTGGTCCCCCTCTGTTGTTCCCCACTATGTTTTCATCCTGAGGGGCAGATTAGGCTGAGATATTGTGAGTAGCCCGTGGTCACCCCGTAAACTTTATAGCTCATTTCCATTTAAAAAAATTAATTAAAATAATTTACATGAAGGCAAAGTTTATGAAGTAGGTTCTCACAATACATTTAAAGCACATCCAACTTGCATTTAAAGTACATGGCTTTCCCTAAAGAATCTTGGGAAGTGTAGTTTCACCTTCATAGTTATAGTTCCCACCATCCTTTAACAAATTATAGTTCTCAAGATTCTGCGGCAGCATTCATGTTCTTCAAATGTGTGTTGAATGTTGTTTATATGAATGATGTGGATCTGCCCTAGGTATGCCAATGCTCGTCCATGTCCAAACTTTGAGTCTTGACTCTCCAAGTTCAGGTATATTTTGCCTCTCTTTTTTCTCTTTTTCTCTCCTTTTCGTGTGAGCCTATGGCATGTTTATGCTCACTCTTCAGGTTTCTGTAGATTAGAGACATCGTTACTCTCTTTTAGACTAAGTGTGTGAATGTATTAGTTGTAAACTGCCCACATATATTTTCTTTTCTTTATAACAAAGCAATATTTTGTTCAGATCTTTGTGTATGCATTCTTCATTGAGTGTTAGGGTCAAAGTTTGCACACTTTTAGAGCAAAGCACAGTTCCTGACTCCTGCAAAAGGTACCACTATACTCTTGGGGTATGTTGAAGGTCTCATGTGAGGTGGAAACATATGAGGATTCAGACATACACATGTAACAGTTTGCACAAACATGCTAATTATTCTCTTTAACAGCCATACAGACCAAGCCACCTTATTAATGCTGCTCTTGCAACAAGGAAAGGAGTAATCTCTCCTGGAATTTAATTGAAATTAGTTACTACAGCCTCTCTCTCTCTCTCCCCCATCTATAAACTCTTGGTAGGTGGCCTTCATCCATGGGCCAGACATGTCTGCTGCCCATCCTTATACATATTCCCAGCCCATCACAGTGGGATCCATAGGGGGAGAATCTGGAGGGCATGAAATTCACACATACACAAGTTTATATACATACAATCAAAACATAGCAACATAATTCAACAGCAACATAGGAACAGTCAGAGAAAACCATGACAGTACTATTGTCAGCCAATATATTGTGAATCCTGGCAAGACAGAGGCCTTGAAGGTGGGTGTTTCCCATTCTGGATAACTGGTCAATTGCCTGCTTTGGATGGGGTCACAATCCCCTTGAAGGAACAGGTTTGTAGTCTGGGGTGCTCTCGGATCCATCTCTGCAGCTAGAGGACCAAGTGGCCTCAGTGGCTAGGAGTGCCTTTTACCAGTTTCAGTTGGTAAAACAGCAATGGATTTTCCTGGATCAGGATAGCCTGATCACTGTCATCCATGTGCTGGTAACCTCCAGAATGGATTACTGCAATGTGCTTTCTGTGGGCTGCCGTTGAGGTTGATCCAGAGGCTGCAGCTAGTGAAAAATGTGGCAGCTCGACTGCTCCTTGGCTCAGAATATCACCATGAGATTACACTAGTGCTGAAAGAATTTCACTGGTTGCCAATTAGCTACCAGGCTAGGTTCAAGGATGCTGGTATTGGTGCACAAAGCCTTACCTAGCTTAGGACCTAAAAGATTGTCTCACCCCCAACTGACCACTGCACTCTGCAGGACAGTGCATGCTGCAGATATCATCCTATCAGGAGGTCTGTTCTGCACAATGTTGGAATTGGGCCTTTAGTGTACCAACACTTACTCTTTGGTAAGTTATATTATATGTCAGACATTTATTATATATCCCATTACACATCAGACAGGCACCTTCTCTATTCCTCTTTCAACAAACCTTCTAAATTGACATCTTTATCCCAGCTGGTATTGGATTTGAATTAATTTTATGTATGTGCTGTCATGGTTTTAAACTGCTTTTTTGCCTATACTTATTTTCTTTAAAATTGTTTTTATAAATGCAGTTGTTTTAACTGTTTTTATATATGTAACCATATATAAAGGGATGCCTCCTGAGATACTACTGATTAATGAAATAAATTATTATTAACAACAACAACCAAAAGTCTGATGACAGAGGGGTGGCTAACACTCTGAGTGGCTAAAACCATCAAAGAGTTTTTAGTAAGGTCACCACTTATGCATAACTAAAAAGAGGAGATGTATTACTAAAAGAGAAGAAAGCGTCTCCAATACATGTTCTGCTACCATAAAAATACCAGTATTAAAATGTAGGGTTTGAGCCCTGTTATGATGCTTTCTTTTCCCCTGTGTGTTTGATCCGGCAGCTCTCCCGTGTTTAAGGCATCACCCTCTGCTGTCATGGGAATGACAGGGATGTCAACAAATTCAGCTTTCCTGTGGCTTTGTTGCAGGATTAAAAGTAGAAAGAGAAGAGAGGCTGACTGGAAGATAGAATTTGTTTAAGTACACACACACACACACACACACGCACACACACACACACAGAGAGAGAGAGAGAGAGAGAGAGAAGAGAGAGAGAGAGAAACCTGGCTAATTCACACTTTAAAAAATGACTCAAGAAGCTATGTACCATAAATTCATTCTATAAGCACTGTAGGACTGATATGTAATAGAGCCCCAGCATGACTATGCAGTCTTATAACTGCATGGTTTCACCTCAGCATTGATTGTCACTATGAACTTTTCTAAGGAGGAATTAGGTGAGGCATGTCAACCTGGATAGATATATCTCTTCTCTTTACAGGGAGAGGTGCAGCTTTCTCAAACTCTCACAGTGCAAGCTTCCAGCCCTGATTTGTTTGCAATTTTGGGGGGTGGGTGGGGAGACTATTAGGCTAATTGGATCCCTTCTATTATTTACTATGAGCCCACCATTTCCCTTAGGATGTCTGTCTGTTTGTTTCTATTTTTCTTTCCCTTCTATTATCATTCTGGAGCCATGCATTCCAATGGTTTTTGTATTAGACAACATTTTTGGAACTCAATAGCAGGAAAATCTATTTTGTAATTTCATACCCAGAAAATCTGTTTTTGTCTGTGTATTAAACTGGAGTCATTTTCAAACAAATTATAATCTTTTGTTTACAGAGGGAACATTAAAAGGACACACCGAACCACAACAGCAGATTAACACTGTAAAAAAGAAAAAAAAATGGTGGAGCTGGGTTAAACATACTTTTTAAAAATCCTATGTCAAAATAAAGCCAATTTGGAACGGAACTAACCCTCACGGTAAAATTTACTCTTGGGGTCCAAGCACCCCAATAAAGATTTTATCATTTTTATATATATATACAAAGGAATGTGCAAATTTGTTACCCCAAGAACAAGGGGGGAGATCTACCCCAACAGTCTAAAAATATATTCACATTAAAAAACAAAATTTATGACACAGTCAAAATGCTAAAGTTTTCAATGCTATTTTGAGATGTTTCTAAGGATAGAATAGAATGCAGTTAGCCTAGAAGTCTGGTAGTTTTACTTTTATATTCATTTCAATAGTGGTAAATTGGACCCTGATAGTTTAGTTCTCTACCCAGCAAGTAATAAAGAAGCATGTTTGTTTGCCTGAAGTAAGAAGTAAGAGTTTGTTCATACTGGAGTTGTATGACCTTGAAGACCTGGTTGTTCAGGCAGGCCTATGGGATTTCTGGGGTGGGTTAGTTTTTTAACTGTTGTTATTAACTGGTGTTTTATTAATTACTGATTATGGTCCTTTTTGGTTTTTATATTGTATTTTATTGTAATTTGTTTGTCACCTAGAGTGGCCGTTCACTCGGCCAGATAGGCGACTCAAAAATAAAAAATTATTTATTTATTTTTATTATGATGGGTGGAGCAGGACTGGGTTCTTATTGCTAAAGGGTGAGATTTATTTATTAATTATTTGTTTTATATCCCACCCTTCCTCCCAGCAGGAACCCCGGGCCGCAAACAAAAGCATTAAGAACACTTTTTGGAAATTGGACTGACTTCAAGTCAATTCTGACTTCTGGCAACTCTATGGGTTTCCATGGTAAGCGGTATTCAGAGGTGGTTTACCACTGCCTTCCTCTGAGGCTGAGAGGCAGTGACTGGCCCAAGGGTACCCAGTGAGCTTCACGGCTGTGTGGGGATTTGAACCCTGGTCTCCTACGTCATAGTCTAACACTCTAACCAGTATGCCACAGTAGCTCACACTTTAAAAACACTTTAAAACATCATAAAAACAGACTTTAAAATATATTAAAACAAAACATCTTTAAAAGCATTTGTTTAAAAAGCTTTCAACAATCTTTTTTTAAAAAAATGGTTAAAAACACATTTTTTAAAAAAAAAGTTTAAAAATATTAAAAAGCAATTCGAACACAGATGCAGACTGGGATAAGGTCTCAACTTAAAAGGCTTGTTGAAAGAGGAAGGTCTTCAACAGGTGCTGAAAAGATAAAAGAGATGGTGCCTGTCTAACACTTAAGGGGAGGGGATTCCACAGGGTAGGTACCACCACACTAAAGGTCCATTGCTTTGCCTACATTTCCCACTGGCCCTGCCCACCCCTGGAAGCTTGCTTGGCATTAGGGAAGTGGCCCTTGGGCTGGAAAAAGTTCCCCATCCCGGGTGTCCTACATTCTCTAATTTCATCTTTCATTGTTAAGTGACATCAGTATTTCCTGAAAACAAAAGTAAAGTGGCTTTGTAACAGCCATTATCTTAGGTTGAGGGCAATGGTAGTGGTAATAATGCCAGCCTTCTTGGTGCTGGGGCTCTTTTTGGAATGCCCTTTTTAAGAGAAGCCTGCATATGTGTGTGCACGCATGCGCATGCATGTTTAAATTGTTATTTAGAAATCTTTTGGGTTCTCTCGGAGAGCAATAACAATTTCTGCCACTGTGATCTTTGTTATTAGAGATGTCAGTGTTCTTCCAAAGGGAGGGTATAAAAGCCCATCTCAAATAAGCAATACTTTTAAACCCTCAAATTATTTCACCCACATCAAAATCTGAGACTGAGAAAAACTCCTGGCTTCCCTCCTTTTTTCTCCATTGGTTGGTGAATATGAGGAGTGTGTTAGTTCAGTTTGAAATGAGGATTTCAGAAACACCAAGATCCCAAACAGGATCAACTGAGAAGAAAATCCAGGTGTGGGATAGGGAGAAACTCAAAGCCACTATCAGGAGGGAAGAGTGACCTGCAGGGGCCATTAACAGGGAGCAGATTTGCAAGAGTGAAATTGAGGTGTCTAGGCTTAAGAAAGACAACTCTTGTGTTGGGGGGAGGGTTCTTTTACAACTGACAGGTCAAGGTTATAATCAGAGGGAAGGAGTTTACCAGTACTCTCCAATCCCAGTGCTTTGGGGCACGGATGTTCACAGGATGCTGAAGTAATATGCACTTTCTGTCCATTGCCCTTGCTCTTTCACAACTCCTATCCTACAGACTAGCAAATGTTAGAGAGAGTTCTAGTGGACTTTGGAGCCATGCTTCCCTTACTAATTAACCCATTCCAATTATCATGCCAATTACTTGTGGTGCAATCCAATGCATGTCAGCTCAGAAGCAAGTCCCACTGGGTTCAACAGAGCTTACTCCCAGGTAAATGTGTATAGGATTGCAGCCTAGTCCTTTCATTCCATTTTGATTACTCACACTTTTCCATTTATTTCTAGTCATTATTATTAGCAGTCCTTTCATTCCATTTTGATTTTATTTGCTGTTATTTGAAGTGTGATGCACTTGAGCATAAGGCCCAACCTTTTAATGCAAAACTAGGATTTGTTTGAAAAGAAATCTTTTTTAATGTGTATACTTTACAATGCCATTTCAATATGTATTTATAATGCATACTGTGTGGCAAAGCATGATGCAGAAAGAGAAAAATATCTTGTAATAAAATAGAACTCGTGCATCACTAATTAATTACAATCTTTTCATTACTTTTCATCATCATTATTTCTCCATTATCTTTTTTTTCTTTTGTACAGAACTCTGTTCTTGAAATCTTTGGAAAGGGGGGCTTCCCCCCCTTTTCTTACAGAATGTCTTCTGAAAGTCACGGTTTACTGAACATGACTGAGTGCTGAGATTAAACAAATAGGGTGATAAAATACACTCCTGTCTCATACCCTTTTCTATTGGGAACCAATCAGTTTCTCCATATTCTGTCCTTACAGTAGCCTCTTGTCCAGAGTATAGGTTGTGCATCAGGACAATCAGATGCAGTGGCACCCCCATTTCTTTTAAAGCATCCCATAGATTTTCATGATCTACACAGTCAAAGGCTTTGCTGTAATCTATAAAGCACAGGGTGATTTGCTTCTGAAATTCCTTGGTTCCTTCCATTATCCAATGGGTGTTTGCAGAGCTTGGAAAAGTTACTTTTTTAAACTACAACTCCCATCAGCCCCAGCCAGCATGGCCACTGGATGGGGCTGATGGGAGTTGTAGTTCAAAAAAGTAACTTTTCCAAGCTCTGGATGTTTGTGGTATGATCTCTGCTACCTCTTCCTTTTCTAAATCCAGCTTAGACATCTCACATTTCTCGCTCCATATATGGTAAGAGCCTTTGGTGTAGAATCTTGAGCATTACTTTACTTGCATGGGATATTAAGGCAATTGTTCTATAATTACTGCATTCCCTGGGATCCCCTTTCTTTGGAATTGGGATATATATTGATTGCTTCCAGTCTGTGGGCCATTGTTTAGCTTTTCATATTTGTTGACAAATATTTATCAAAATTTGGGCAGATTCCGTCTCAGTAACTTGTAGCAACTCTGTTGGTATGCCATCTGTTCCTGGTGATTTGTTTCTTTCAAGTATTTTAACAGCAGCTTTCACCTCACATTCTAAAATTTCTGGTTCTTCATCATACGGTCACTCCATGAATGAATCTGTCATCCTTGCACCTCTTTTATACAGTTCTGCAGTGTATTGCTTCCATCTTCCTTTTATTTTATCTTGGTCAGTAAGGTGTTCCCCAGTTGATTATTCAACATCCCTAGTCTTGGTTTAAATTTCCCTTTCATTTCTCTAATATTTTGGAATTGGGCTCTTGTTCTATCTTTTTTGTTGTCTGGCTCACAGTAAAATCATACACAATAAAAAACACAAAAAATTAACATGGGTAAAAATACATAAAATACAGTGAAGAAATATGTGGGAGAGATATTGCAGCCATAAGTCAAGACATGAAGAGGTGAGACAAGATGAAGTGTGGGTAAATCAAAGGCCACACTCATTTAAATAAAGGCAATCAAGTGCTTGACTGCATACAAAATGATCTGCAGAGAAAAGTGTGGGACCTAAATCTTACCCAATCAGGCAATTTTACCCATCCCTGCAGGGTGGTTAGGGAGGCCTTCCTGCTCTACCCCCCCCCAGGACCACACAACTCTGGGTGGGTGTTACAGGTTAGCCACAAATGTGAACCTTATCCTGCCAACAGGCCTCACAACCCAGAAGGCAAGCCTCAGATCTCACCTTTCACTTTAAAGAGTGCCTAAGGGTACTCACCAAACCCTACCCTGTGAAATTCCTGCACATATCCACCAAACATGACCAAATTAACCTATTTACAGTAGTAAACTACATGGCTGGGCAACAAATCAGCCAAATCAAATTAAACCAAGTAAGCCAAATAAAGATGATCCATTCAGCCAAATCAGAAGAACAGTACAGGGTAGGCAAAAAACATTTCAGCAAACGAAGGCCAACAAGCTAAAAATTCCTATCCAGTCCCGAAGCAACCAGATGAACTTGTACTGCCCTGGGGGAGGGAGAGTGGGTGGGTGTCACACAAGGCTGGAAAGAGGCCAAGGGAGGATGGAGCAGGGTTTAAATAGCTACCCTGTCCCACCCCCTGTGCGACGCAGCGTCCATGGCCACGCCTCAATCATGGGGGCTTTGAAGCCATGCCAGGACTTCTCCTTGCATGGCTACAAAGGGCCGCCATCGACAGAGCCCTCCTGGTCTGTCGATGGGCATGGATTAATAGGGACGAAAGAGGTAAAACAAAAAAGGGGGAAAATAAAATCATATTCTGGCTATGAAGTTTGTAAAACCCCAATGATTTTTCACCACGTATTTTCCAACTGTACAATTCAGTTTCTGGGCACAATCGAGCATAAGAGTTAAATTCCAGTGCTGCATTATCACTTCTGTTTCTCAGTTAGAATACAGAAGAGACCAATCAGCAAAGGACATTAACTGCTTGACTATCACACCTGTCATTACTTGCTGACCAGCTTCCTATTGCTTCTGTTCCTTCACGTGTTTGGCCTCCCCACCATGTAAAAGAGACACAGACATTAATAGTAATATAAATGCAACATCTGATGTTGTATTACTGCAAATTACTTAGTACATTTTGCTATTCATCTCTTTAGTTACCCAGGAGGAATTTAATAAAATGAGACCAAACTGAAACTTCTTTCCAAAAGACAGTGGTAAAAAAACTTTTAATAAAACAGAATCGCAATTTCTTTAAGGATCATGTACGATTAAGATAATGCATGACTGTACCTGTTGAGATATTAATGAGCTCCCACTGGGGTATTATTAAGTGCACCGTTTCCTATAATTTCACTTTCAACCTCCTGTCAAGTTTTATTGATATGGGTTCCAGACAACAGGAAGAAAAATGCAGCAGAAAACAGGTTTTGCAACCTTTTGAACCAAAGTTATTTAGAAACCTTAGCATCAGCTTCCTCATGCCAGGATGCACTTTGCATGCAAAGTAAAAGGGCTGTGAAGAGATTTGCAGTCAGACCCTAAACAATTCAATGTGACTGATGGGTGATTAACAGCTCTAAATCAGTTTTGGGCTTCAGTTGTACTGATGTAGACATTTTCCTCTGTCAGAGCTTAAAGATAGTTTCTCAGCTGTTCTTTGTTCACAATATACTTCACTAATTACATAACAAAGGACTCTGACATTCCACCAGCAATGAATAACAATATGTAGTTTGACTTAAAATTATTAGTTTAGAAAATGCTTCTATCTCTAGGAGCAACATTGAGGGCCTTTCCCCCTGGACTGAAGTCTGAGAGCAAAAGGATAAAAAATAAAAAGGGGTGTATGGAAGTCATAAAATGGGACTCAGACCACCAAAACTCCATGTCTATTAGCATGGTGATTTCATCTAAGTATACCTGTGCAATTTCTTGTCTACCATTTTTCTCCAAATGGTTTACCTTTGAAGCTCTGCTCTTCCAGGATCACAAAATCCAAAGCAGATCTCCGTTTCAACTATTTAACATAGTTTAGGCTACATTCCTATACAAATTTAACTGGACATTTTACTGAACCTGATGATGCTTACTTCAGAGTAGATGGGCATAGGATTCTACTGTTAAGCTCTAATCCCAGTAATGATGTGCTTGTTTATTTGGTTATTGTATTAATGTTTGAAAATAAATTAAAATAATTACTATATACACAATACTGAATTCAGTCCAGCAAATGATCCTATAAAATGTTAATTATACCACATCACCACTATTGATTACATATACTATAGTGCCATGTTGGCATGGATTGTCTAGTAAACCATTTAAAATTATTTCAGAAGAAATACTCAGGTTAAAGGAATAGGAGTGGCTGAACAAAACCGGCTTGCTTTAATACATTTTTTGTATAGTGGAATTTGTACAACAACATTAAGCCATTTACAGTTCACATATTCTCCCCTTACTTTTCATGTCCATGTTTGACAATTACTAAAGCTATTTGTGTTCAAACATGATCCTGTTTGCTCACATCACAGCCTTTCTTCTGTGTTATCTTTGCAGTGAATTTGTAATGATGAATTAGCAGCCCTGCATGATTACCAGGGTAGGAAATGCAGACAGCTTTTGCAATGGACAATCACAAAAATATAAACAAGAGTAAACAAAATGAAAAGCTGAGCTGCACAGAGGGACGAATCATAAATGTTTTTAGCAGCTAAAAATGCTAAGACTATAAATCTAACAAATTACTTACACTAAGACCATATTCTGGTTACTTGCAAGCCCTGCTGTAGGCAAATCATTTTTGTGAGTGAGGTCAGTAGGTGGCTGAGCTATTTTTATTCATGGCTTGAGGCATTGTCAGTTCACAACTTCATAAAGAGCAACATTTTGGGCAAAGTCTCAGGTTTTCAATATGTTCATTACCCTCCATTAGAGACAAACAAACATAAACCAGTGCTCTTGCTAGCAGTCCCCACTGTGAAGTGCCCAGACACTTGACAGGACTTTAAAATATTTTAAAATGTTGATGGCCAGGTGATTGTATTTATTTGTTTATTTAAGAAGCTTACTAATTCATTCATTGTATATCCACTTTCTGCTATGTCTCAAAGAGGTTTACAGTCAACATTTAAAGCATAGATTAAAACATCAGAAATATCAATATCAATGCAAAGACCTCCTGAAATAAAACCATGTGATGTCTGAAATTTAGCTGTGATGGTACCTGCCTGATTTCTAACGGGAGGGAGTTCCCAGAGCTTGGAAGTAACTAGCTACAAGTAACAAATTACTTGTAATTCATTACTTTTTTGAGTAATGAGTGTGTAATTCCTTTACATTTTGATTGTAATAGAACTAGGAGTAATTTTACTACTTTTGTGGAGTAATTCTGACGTTTCCAGAATTACTTTTGGGTATTACTTAGGGGGGGAGCAGGGGAAGTCTTCTGCCCCTCTGATTTGTGGATGAAAATCATGTGCCTCAAACTGGGCCTCTGTGCAGTGTTGCTCTTTCCTCATACTCTGTGGATGGGTAGGAGGCGACGAGGGAGGAGGCAGAGAGTGAGATGGGGTGGAGAAAACAATTGTTCAAAAAAATGGGAGGTGGTGGTGAAGAATGGATTGGAGGGGAAAAGGATCTGGAGGTCAAGAACATGGATAAAGGAGGAGAGGTTAAAGAGGTTAAAGAAAGGTCAGGCTGTTCTAGGTGGGAAAACAACAAACAAAAAAGACTTGCCTGGAAGTCGCAGCCCCTTGCTTAGAATAAAAGCAGCCAAAAGCTTAAACAGCCCTGCCCCTCAGGAAGGAAGGAAGCCTGCCTTCCTGCCTTCAAAGGAAGAAAGCCTGAGATTATCCTAAAGAGTTAAGCCCCAGCTGATAGTTGAGCCATCAGCCTCAAGTAACACATAATTGGCTGGCAGCAGTAGCTGGGAGGAACCAGCCACACATATAAAGTCAGAGCACCCTAGCGAGGGAGCCTGCTCCATGAGCTAGAGGGAACACCAGCTGACGAAGCGTCAAGGCCCCAGCTGACAAAGCATCAAGGCGAGTTAAGCAGCAGAGCGAGTTCATCAGCAGGGCGAGGAGGCCAGGCCTCCCCCCTCTGCCCGTCTGTTCCCTAACCTCAACTACCGCAGTCTCCAACCCATTGACGTAATAAACCTTAAACAAAACTATGCAGGTAAGAAGCCAGCAGGGGTGTGGGGGCTTTCCAGTGTTTTGCACCGCCTGCAGCATGTATGACTATCTGCCTGTTGGACAGAAGTCGTGGGTGTGCTCTTGGTGCAATGAGCTCCTGGCTCTCCGGGAACGACTTCATTTCCTTGAGGCCAAGGTGGCGGACCTGGAAAAGCAGAGAGGGGCAGAGAGGTGTGTGGAGGAGGCCTTCAGGGACATTATAGCTGTGTCCCACTCCAAGGATGATAGCTCTTCTGCTATCATGGAGAACGATGGTCTCGGGGAAGGAGAGCATCCAGCTGAGGAAGAGGGAAACGATCCCTTAGAAGGGACCCATTCCTTGGGGGATGAGCAGCTATCCTCTCGCGCCGAGGATATATCTCCAGGGGGTGGAGGGATCCTTGTAGTGGGTGATTCAATCATTAGGAACATAGACAGTGGGGTGTGTGATGGGCGTGTAGACCGCAAGGTGTTTTGCCTGCCTGGTGCGAAGATTGCGGATATCACCCATCATTTAGATAGTTTGGTAGACAGTGCTGGGGAGGAGTCAGTGGTCATGGTGCACGTTGGCACCAACGACATGGGGAAATGCAGCCGTGAGGTCCTGGAAGCAAAATTTAGGTTGCTAGGTAGGATGCTGAAAGCCAGGACCTCCAAGGTGGCTTTCTCTGAAATGCTACCGGTTCCACGCGCAGGACCAGCCAAACAGGCCCACCTTTACAGTCTCAATGCGTGGATGAGACGATGGTGTTGGGTGGAAGGGTTTGGATTTGTTAGGCACTGGGGTATATTTTGGGACAAGCCGGGCCTGTATAAAAGGGACGGGCTCCACTTGAACCAGAATGGAACCAGACTGCTGGCACTTAAAATTTAAAAGGTAGCAGAGCAGCTTTTAAACTGACTGAGGGGGGAAACCCGACAGGAGCTGAGGAAGGTCCGGTTCGGAATAAACCTCCCCCCTGGGATAAAGACCAAAGAAATGATGAAATTTTAAAAGGGGTAGGCCTAGAAGTAGGCATTGTGAGAGCAGGGGCACAGGATATAAATTCAGAAGAGCAAAATTACCACAGGCCTAACTGTAGTGAAAGCAGGGAGTTCCACTCCTCCTACTTTTACTGTCCCAGGAATCAATCCCCAACCTTGGGCAATTGATCCTAGCAAACCTGGTCTGCTAGGGCTGTGTATGCTTACACCAACCCTGCACGGTAGTACTGCCACCACCCTTCTATTGGTTAACTACTCTGGGGTGAAGGGACCCCCAGAGCCCACTGAACACCTAAGCCTCTCAGGACCAGAGGCTTGATACCCTCCTGGCCCCTTCAGAGGTCTTAAGCGAAAACATTCCTCTAGTACACGGTAGTTTGGTCAAGCAGCCAGGACTGAATTTAGGAACTGAACCCCTTCTCTGGAATAAACACACGTTGCTTTAAAATAAGTAAGGTTTATTAAAAGAAAAAAAATAAGAAAAGGGATAAAGGGTACAAAAGATAAAAAGGTACATACAAATAGTTTTAAGCAGCAAATCAAATCCTAAAACCAATACCCAAAGGGGCAAGGTACATAACAAACAGTATACAAAAGGTTCTTGGCACAAAATGAAAATAATAAAGCTAACTGCCTCAGCTGTACTTACAAAGCCTCAGCTCTCTCTCAGTAGTTAGCGTCCTTCCCCTCAGGGACTGCCAGTCAGGAAGTATAATGGAGCCACCGCAGAGCATCACCATAAGCAAGGTGGTGCCCACAAGTGGAACACAGCCCAGAGTCCGAGGCCTCCTCTTATGGAGAAAATTCCTGCCTCAGCCGGAGACAATCAACTAATTAGCAGGTTCATCACAGGAATGATGAAATGATGTTCCCACAGCACCAGGCGCCGTGCCTCTCGGTTTCCCATAACAAGCCGTAGGAGTTTTTACGGCCTTGACGGAACCAGGCCCCTCTTGCTGATAAAGAGGTGCCAAATTGCTGCAAGCTGATACAGCTGGGCTGTAAAATCACCAGGTCACCGGGATGGAAAATGTCAAAAGATTTAACTATTTGCTACCAGTGACCCAGGAAAATAATTAAGGGAATCAAACTGGCATGACACTAACCACAAGTGCCAAAGACACTTGAAGAGAGACACTGCTTACAAGTGCCTGTACGCTAATGCTAGGAGCCTCCGAACCAAGATGGGAGAACTGGAGTGCTTGGTCCTAGAGGACAGCATTGATATAGTGAGCATAACGGAGACCTGGTGGAATGGAGAAAACCAATGGGATACGGTTATCCCTGGATATAAACTATATCGGAAGGACAGGGAAGGACGTACTGGTGGCGGAGTCGCTCTATACGTGAAAGAAGGCATTGAATCCAGCAAGCTCGAAACCCCAAAAGAGGCAAACTCCTCCACAGAATCGTTGTGGGTGGTGATACCATGCCCCAGGAGGGACTTAATACTGGGAACGATCTATCGTCCCCCTGATCAAAATGCTCAGGGAGACCTTGAGATGAGATATGAAATTGAGGAAGCATCCAAACTAGGAAATGTGGTAGTAATGGGTGACTTCAACTACCCGGACATAGACTGGCCGCATATGAATTAGGAGTGAGCAGTGAAGTGGCCAAGTTTGCTGATGACACTAAATTGTTCAGGGTTGTTAAAACAAAAAGGGATTGCGAAGAGTTCCAAAAAGACCTCTCCAAACTGAGTGAATGGGCGGAAAAATGGCAAATGCAATTCAATATAAACAAGTGTAAAATTATGCATATTGGAGCAAAAAATCTGAATTTCACATATACGCTCATGGGGTCTGAACTGGCGGTGACCAACCAGGAGAGAGACCTCGGGGTTGTAGTGGACAGCACGATGAAAATGTCGACCCAGTGTTCGGTAGCTGTGAAAAAGGCAAATTCCATGCTAGCGATAATTAGGAAAGGTATTGAAAATAAAACAGCCGATATCATAATGCCGTTGTATAAATCTATGGTGCGGCCGCATTTGGAATACTGTGTACAGTTCTGGTCGCCTCATCTCAAAAAGGATATTCTAGAGTTGGAAAAGGTTCAGAAGAGGGCAACCAGAATGATCAAGGGGATGGAGCGACTCCCTTATGAGGAAAGGTTGCAGCATTTGGGGCTTTTTAGTTTAGAGAAAAGGCGGGTCAGAGGAGACATGATAGAAGTGTATAAAATTATGCATGGCATTGAGAAAGTGGATAAAGAAAAGTTCTTCTCCCTCTCTCATAATACTAGAACTCGTGGACATTCAAAGAAGCTGAATGTTGGAAGATTCAGGACAGACAAAAGGAAGTACTTCTTTACTCAGCGCATAGTTAAACTATGGAATTTGCTCCCACAAGATGCAGTAATGGCCACCAGCTTGGATGGCTTTAAAAGAAGATTAGACAAATTCATGGAGGACAGGGCTATCAATGGCTACTAGCTGTGATGGCTGTGCTCTGCCACCCTAGTCAGAGGCAGCATGCTTCTGAAAACAAGTTGCCGGAAGCCTCAGGAGGGGAGAGTGTTCTTGCACTTGGGTCCTGCTTGCGGGCTTCTCCCAGGCACCTGGTTGGCCACTGTGAGAACAGGATGCTGGACTAGATGGGCCACTGGCCTGATCCAGCAGGCTCTTCTTATGTTCTTATGTTCTTAGAAGGAGGCAGCAGCAGAATGGAGATAAAGAACTGTGGAGGTGAAAGATGACAACACGTGTGTTTGTGTTTGTGTGTGTGAATACTGTGTTTGCACTTGGCACACAAACTGGTCTCCACCACCCTGTCTGGCTACTGTGCTGCATTTGCAATATTTTAACTGTTTTGCATCTCAGGGGAAAATGTTTGCTCGAGTGAGTGTCCCTTAGTTGGTGGCAGGGCAGGGTCTGGTAGGTGGTTAAGTGAGAGAGATTACGCTGGCTGGCTGAGTGGGGGGGGTTGCACTTGGTTTGATGTGCAAAGATCTGAGTAGTAGCCTCAGCCTCCCTCTCCACCACCCTCACCAGCGGAGAGACCACCATTGCTATCTTATGAATAAAAATAATTATTCTACTACCTCTGTATGTTTGTTTATTTTTAATGTTGTTTTAGGCTACTTAGATGTGCAGCAGCCAAGGCCAGCACCTTGTAGGCATTTTTTTTAAGTAACTGAAATGTAATTGTAGTGATTACTTTGGAGGAAAAGTAAAGTAATCAGTTACCAGTCGGCACGGGGAAACGCATTGCCACAGCACAGGGATAGGATCAATGGGAGATGGTCACTTTCCGTGCGATTGCCTACCAAGCAATTGGATACTGCACTTAGAAGATCAGAAGATACAATAAAAAAGTCTATAGCAGATGCACCAGGTCCAGAGAGGTAAGTGAACTCGCCATTTCTATCGCCATCAACTGAGCCGTTCACCATGGTCAAGTTCAAACGATGTAACATTTGAAGCAAACAGTAACTGGCAAAGTTACATCCTAAATCTTTTGATTGTCTGGCCAGAAGATTGAGCGCCTCATCTGCAGGAGGTGGAATTTCGTGGAAATAGGCGTATAATGCTCTGTCGTTCGGGCCAATTCTGGCGTTAAAATCACCAGCAATCAGCACCATGGCATCTGGAAATAGCGAGGACAGACTGGAAATATAGCAATGTAGCTTCTGGCTGATAACTTTTACCATAGTTTTCTGGTGAAGCGGGGGCAAATATTTATAAGTAAGAGCCTAGCCCAATTAGATCCAATACATAGTGACATGGCTAGTCCAGGAAGAGAAATTAGTCTGTTGATGGTGGCACAGAGATTTGTGGCAACCAGCACAGAGAGGCCTCCTTTAGGCCGACCCCCTTTGTCTCTTGGTGTTGCCTCCAGCGAGTAAGCGGAGACGCCATTCAGTTCGAATTGTTCTCTGGCCCACGTCTCCTGAAGGAGTATAATATCATGGCCATTCAGAAAGTCTAGAAAGGAGAGGTCCGTGGCCTTGTTCCTCCATCCAGCGATGTTCCAAGACAAAATTGAAAGCTGGGGAATGGAAGAACTCATGATGAGTCAAGCTAACCTAGTTTGGGTCTTGTTGATTGAATGAGCAGTTGGTGCATTGTAAGAAGTAAGAGGGTTGGATAGGGCGGACGGTTTGGCTGGCGAGGAGGTTATTACCTCTAGGGAGGGGTCTAGTTGGCTGACATTTGAGATTGTCACCTTAGATAGGATGACAGGAAAGGCCACTGGAGTGGGCACCTTAATCGGAGAACCCTCTTCGCTTTTATCCAACAGTCTCTTATCAGTCCAGGAGGGAGTTGAGTGTGTACACTCTGAGTTCTTCAGATTGCATTTTTGTGTTGTTTTATATGCTGGTAAGTTGATTTCAGCTACAGTCTGTAGGAGAGAGGTGCCTTTGCTCACGGGCAAGTTTGATGTAGGTGCCTTTAGCCTCGCAGTGTTGGTAATTTGCGGCTCGTCGACAACCTCCGTCAAACAATGTTTTCCGTTCATGAGACAGATTTCGCGCTCAGGTTTTGACAGTCCATCACGGAGATGTGTTATCAGAGGACTGAGATGGCATTTTGCAAAATGCTCTTTGATGGTCCACTGCCTATGTTGATCCCTCCCCTGGACTTACATGGTGGTGGTGGTGGTGATGGCAGCAAGATCAATTTTAATTTCCCACCATGCTGTGGAGCAAAATCCCTTCACCAGCATCACCACTCTTCCCCACTGTCAGAATCCACCCCTCCCCATATATGAGCACCCATATGTACCTCCATTGTCTATGCCCCCTTTCCCTTGCATGACTGTTTAAGTGTCAAGTTTTGTCTCATGTGCCAAAACAGATGACTTCACACATCCCATCAAGTTAAACATCCCCCATTATCCACGTCTTACAGCAATGTAGGAAGCTTCCTTATACTGAATTGATTCTTTGTCCATCTAGGTCAGCATTGCCCACACTGTCTGGCAGTGGTTCTCCAAGATCTCAGATTGGGGACATTTCCAACCTTACTTGGAGATGCTAGGGAGTGACCCTGGGACCTTCCACATGCAAAGCAGATGTACTACCACTGCAAATGATATCCAGTCACAGAGTAGATACTCTTCCATATTCCTTGACACCAACGACACTCATTTAAGTGGGGGAAATGGGAGAGGCTAATGCTATGGCATGTGGTGTCTGGTAACAAATCCTTTCAATTTCCATCCACTTATGGCAATGACCCCCTATGATCTATTCCCTTTTGACCCGTTAGCTGGATGTGGCCTTTGAATCATGCCATAAAACCTGGTGTAATAAAACAAAAATAGTTTGAGAAAACTATTGAGGGACATCAAGCTCTTCATCCCCTCTTCATTTATTATCATGGCAGAGGACACAGCTCAATACATGAATGAGTAGTATGGATTATAGCTCTCAGTTCAGATATTGCAGGCTCATATCCAATCAAATGTGTGAGCTTCCATTGAAATAGGTGATCTTAGGACTACCCTAAAACAACACTGGACTGCAATACCGTGAAAGCACTAGAGAGGTCTCATATGAGCCAGTCTCCTTTACCATAAGCTGCTCCCCTTCACTCCATGACACCTGCCCCCAGACATCATAGCTCTGCAAACTGCTTCAAAAAGGTAGAGGTTATTGCTCAAGATCGTGCCCTTTTGCCTGAAAAATGTTCTGTCCTCCCCCCAAACACACACACACCCATTATTATTCAGAAGGCCACCTCAGCCTGAGACCCTGGAGAGCTACTGCCAGTCAAAGTGGTCCATACTGGGCTAGAAGGCCAAAACAGCTCGACCTGGCATAAGGCAGCTTCCTACACTCATAACTAGGCAATCCACAGCACCAATGAATAAGCAAGCATAACTTGACTTACAGTTATTATTTTTTCCAGTGAAACTGAGAAGAAAAACAACCCAACAACCACAGATAGGCAAAACAGAACACCACATTTCTGTTTTCTCTTTAGAAAATCTAGCCACAGAAGCAGCTCTAGTGTTTGGTTTTTAAAGACCAATGCCGGGGCACATCAAGTACATCAACCTTCTGTATGCTCCTCCATAACAACGACAAATTCAAACACTCCTTGTGCATGTACAATTTTTTAAAGAGACTCTTGTGAAAACAAGGAGGATCAAAAGTTCGCTGGAACATCAAAAAGTGAAGTCCAGGAACTTAATACTTAAAGAGAAATGAAACCTAAATATATGAGGGTGAGGGGGTGGGAGAAAAAGAAAGAGAAACCATCCAGGTTTGGGGAATTAAAAATTTATCCTGGATCGTCTTCTTTTTTGACTGGCCAAGAGCCTAGGATGGAGAGTTGAAACAATGTATTACAAGAGGAGAGACAGAAAGAGTGGAAATACTAACAGAAGAAAGGAAGGGAAGGGACACTGTGGAAGTTAGAGAGTTCAAACTATTTAAATTAGTAATTTAATTAGTAATTAGGAACAGTTTGAACTGAGAAGAAAATAAATCAGGAAAGAAGACTGCCAATGGAATCAGAAGTTGAACTCGGAGAGACTGCAGCTGATGGAGGTTAAGGGACAATATAATATTCAATACAAGATGAGCAGATATTGCCTTGCTGGACGTTGGAAGGGAGAGGGCATGACTCACTTTCTCTTAGAGTGTCCCTTATATTCAGACTTTAGAATTTGACATCTTGATCCCCTCATTGCTGGTTTCAGATTTTTTTAAATTTGTATTTTTATTGGCAGAAACAGATTTCTGTGTGACTTACTGGGTTGCTAAATATGTGAAAATATGTGAAACTAGCCCTAGAAAGGAGTAAAGTTAATATTCCCTCCGAAGATAATGTAAGTTCCTAGAGCTGTTTTAATTAAATTACTAATTTAAAGAATTAATCTTTGTATTCTTTTAATACTCTTATATAACTTATTTATCTTATTCCTCTTTAATTTCTGTTTTTAATCTGTCTTTTTATGTACAAATTGTTGTTTTATGCCTGGTTGGCTACTGAATTCTGAGAGGAAAAGAACATTGTCTTGGCTGTGGAAACAATATTGTCCAGGTGTAGTTAGATAGGTTTTCCTCAGATATTTTCATTTTGTTCTTATGAGAAGCTATTTTTTAAAAAAATAATAAAAAATCATTTTACAAATTTATCATGTCACCCTCAAAAGTCTTAAGTAAAAAGTTCAATTGGGTATTAACCTGTCTGAGGCCTTATTATTCATCCCATGCTTAATTGCCTGGGATTAGGATAATTGCCATGGACTGCAAAAAAGACAAATAATTGGATGTTAGAACAAACTAAACCAGAACTTTCACTAGAAGCTAAAATGATGAAACTGAGATTATCACACTTTGTCTTTTCACTAGAAAAGACAATAATGTCGGGAAAAACAGAAGGGAGTAGAAAAAGAGGCAAGAGATGGATTGATTCCATAAAGGAAGCCACAGACCTGAATTTACAAGATCTGAACAGGGTGGTGGTTTATAACAGATGCTATTGGAGGTCGCCGATTCACAGGGTCACCATAAGTCATAATCAACTTGAAGGCACATAACACACAGTACAAGCCTAATTGTCTTAGTTCTCTACCAGGAGATGCCTCCCTTTCCTCTCTCTGTGGCAGCATCAGCTATAACATGTACTATGAGTGCAGTTAACAAGGTAGTTTTATTAAGTAGCAGTTACAACATCAACACATTTCTCCTGGAGCTCCTTCAGCCAGCCAGACTCCACCTTCTCACCTCATTCTTCAGGGATCATCTCTAAACTCCCATCCCAATGTTTCTTGTAAGGAAATGTCTCTAAATTACTACAATCACTGCACAAGCTCTTTATAAATTTGCAGAAGTCTATTAAAATTCAGCATATACTATCACAATGACCTAAAAAAGACCCAGCTATTAAACCATAACATGTTAAGTTTCAGTCATAAGACATTTTTGGAGTAGATAAATGAGCTGTGTAAAATCATAAGTGTGCATAATTTTGATTTACAAGCTGTATACAAGGGTTTAGAATGGAAGAAACCCACAGGATACAGACTTCTCCTGAATCCTTGGAATAAATGATAAGATACAACCAAAACTGGTTTCTAATCTCACAGACCAATCAGAAGATAAGTCTGCATTCTATCTGATCCTGTCCACACACTGTTTCCTATGGCTTACTGGCCACACTAGATGGTGAGATGGTTTGCTAGCAGGTACTTTATATGCTGTCACTGCTGAAGAGCAATTGAGATGTGATGCATGATTACTTATGATAACTGGGAGGCAGAGGAAGGAGGCAACTCAGTATGACTGCTGATTGCTAGCATCCTTGCTGACATCAGTAGTCACACTGTAAACAAATATTTGGAATATATGTGCATACTATAGAAATATGAACTATAAGAGAATTGTTACTGTTCACTGAGAAGAAGATATATTAGATAGTCCATGAAATTAAGAGTAGGCACTTGAAATGTCATTGTTTGTGTTGGTTCTCATGAACACCTTTGGAACATTATTCTCAAGTGGTTATCATACTCCTGTGCTGGCATGAACAGCACACTAGCAAAAAGCAGGTTCCTAGTGAGTATGGCAAGGCAGCTGCATGGGACTATCTGCAAACTGGAGAAACTGCTGTGGACACAGTGCAACAAAGCACACACCACATCTATTCAATTGCTATGATGGAATGCTTCTTTCACATATCTGCAGGCACATGTGCGCCTGCTATGCTGGTGAATCCAGAGTTACACAGTTTGTTCTATTACTACTCTTGTGTGTCTCAGATGTAAGAGACCAGGAACTTGTCCCATCAGCACAAGGATTTCTGATTGCACAAGGGAACTTTTCCCCCCTCTCCTTACTCTGCACTGCTCTAAATCTGTTCTGGAGCAGATTTGGGAAAGGTGTAGGCATGTGGACGGTGGGAGGAGGAAAGGAAGGAAATCCTTGTGCTGACAGGACACAGTAGTTGAATACCCTCCCCCCCCCGTGTTGAAATATCATTCTTGTCCTAAAAAGCAGAATTAAAACCAACTGGATAAATCTTACAACTGCTGCTGATCAAATTTGCTTCTTATACTGAGCAAAAAGCATGACGTATTTGTCTGCTGTAAGAATAGTGTTTGTTTATAAAGCTCTCATGCGCACGTGTGCTATAAATACATAAGCAAATTGCAGATTCAATTTTTTCTCCTAGCAAATGGAAAAATAATAATTATGAGAACATATTTGCCATTTAAAATTGGATCATGAACTGACTGGCACTGTAGATTTTCAATATTTTATTTGAGCTGCTAATGTGAACTGGGAGGATGTGAAATTGTTTTCAGGAAAGTTTACGGTTTATTGACCTAGTTTTTCTCCATGTCATTTCTATACGAGCTTTCAGTAAACTAACTGGAAGACTTTTTTTAATTGCCTTATATGCTAACACTGATGAAAATATAAATTGCTTCTTCCATCATCTCCTAAAATAGCTCTGTAGTGATTTTGTTCAACAGTCACTGCAAACTTGCTAAAGCATGATATTTATTCACTAATAGGCAAAAAACCTTGTGGTTTAAGAATGTACCTATAGTCAACAGATATTTCTATCAAAATTTAAAAAGCAGAGAAATTGGGCAGCTATAGTGAATGCACCAGGGCAGCAGAAGACCTGACCTCCTCTCTGAAATATTGTACTGCCCTGCAAATTTGTCAAAATGCAAATACAACTTGGGTTGGTCTTTCATAGTCCAATCCACTTCCTGTGTAGCTTGGAAGAATTTCGTAATGTGCCTCTGAGCAAATGCGGAAGGGGAGGAGGAGGGGATTGGAAGGGAGGGGTGAAGGAAGAGAGAAGGACGTGGCAAGAGGGAGGGGATAGGAGGGAGGAAGAGGAGAGGGCAGCTATGATCATTTGCATGCTTTTTGAGTTCAGTGGGATTTACTCCTGTGCAATCATGCTTAGGATAGGTGAAACTGACCTGGGGGGGGAGAGGAGGAAGAGGGAGTGGAGGGGGAGGAGGGAGATTGGGTGGGTGGGCACTGGGCAGAGGGGAAGCCCCTTTCCTTTCCAAAAGGAAAACATTGTGAACAGTATCATTCTTTTTTTCAGGGTTTACCCCCACCTTTTTATTCTACAGCAGGCACATGTAGCCTCCCACCCAAATTTAAACAAAAGCTGTTCCTGGTCACATCCTTGCCACACTGTTATTTTACTTTAGGCAGTCATGGCTTCTCCCAAAGAATCCTGGAAAGTGTAGTTAGTGAAGGGTGCTGTTAAACCACTCTGGCCATTGCAGCTCTGTCAGGGGAATAGGAGTCTCCTCTCAGCACCCTTCACAAACTACACTTCCCAGGATTCTCTGGGAGAAGTCATGACTGCCTCACATGAAATCAAAGTCTGGTGTGGGTGTGACCCCCTGATTAGGTAAGTGAAGAAGCTGGGAATATGGCTTTGAGAACACTGACAGTTGGTTCTTACTGAGCATGCCTGACACTCTCATTCAGTTCAATGCAAAATTTCTTAAATTAATTAAAAATCAGCTAGGGATTTTTTTAAACTTTTAAACTGCAGAAGATGAAGGTCAGAGTATGGGGCAAGGTCAGTAATAGGATTACAGGTACTCTGTGAACATGGCAGATTTTTAATTAATTTCAACAGATTATGAGAATTCTTGACAGAAAAGTCCAAAAGAGGTCTGGTTTTTTTCTCTCTTTTTACATTTTTGAACTCTTGATTATCTCTGTTTTGTGTATTACCATGAAAATTTAAGAGGGTTGTTAAGCAAGCGTTTCTGAGTTCAGGACTATAAGTTTTGTAAGGTTTTGTTTTGAAATGAGCCTATAGGAAGGATCAGAATGGCATGGGGGTATTTTCAATTTAACATTGCGGAATGCGAAAAATCCATGCTGACTACAGTAGGACCCCGCTTTTTGGTGCCCCGCTTTTCGGCATTCTGTTAATATGGCACCAGCGGGGCAATCACCTGGAGGGGGGCTGGAGCTCCCCGCACTCCAGCTGATCGTGCCGGAGGAGGGGAAGATCAGCTGTAGCTCGCTACAGCTAATCTTCTCTTCTGGCACGATCAGACTCCCCCGCTCGAGCTGATCACACCAGAGGAGGGAAACATCAGCTGTAGCGTGCTACAGCTGATCTTCTCCTTCTCGGGGCGGTCAGACTCCCGCACTCCAGCTGATCACGCCAGAGGAGGGAAAGATCAGCTGTAGCACGCTACATCTGATCTTCTCCTCTTCTGGCACGATCAGACTCCTGCTCGAGCTGATCGCGCCCAAGGAGGGGAAGATCTGATCTTCTCCTCCTCCGGTGCAATCAGCGGGTTAGGTTCCAGACCCCCGCGCTACAGCTGATCCGCTTTCCGACAGTTTTTGCTTTCTGGCGAGGGTCTGAAACCTAACCTGCCATATGAGTGGGGCCCTAGTGCATAATATACAGCCACTCTTGTGGTTGTATAATTTGCCTTGGAGGCTAACTGCAAAAAAAAAAGAGGGGGGAGTTAACAAATGCCAAATGAACACCACTTGTAAGTTAATAAAGGAACTGAGAAAAACACAGAGATCCTAAAGAAAGGGAGCTTTTAAAAAAATGAACCTTTACCCTTGTAAATAACTAGGGCATCCCGAGTGGATTTCCTCCAGTCTCGAAATGAGCAGCATCTCAACTAGGGGAATTATTTTTTTTACCATTTAAATAATATTCTGCATTTTTATAGTGAATTATGAGTGTCTGAACCACTTCATATACATTATTGACAATAGTCTTATGGGATATAATACTGTTCCCCCGATATTGCCTATGGTCCCTGAGGTTGAAAGAACAGTGGCTGTCCTCAGGGCCACCTATTTGTGGTGGAAGAGAGCTCTGAACAGGAGACTTGGCTCACATTCAACCACTTTGCTATATCAGCTTCTGTCTTTTCCTCCTTTCCACTGCATTAGAAGTCTAATATTGAGAACCTTTACCCCCTCTCTACACTCTATGTAAGCACCCCCCCAAAATATTTTTGTTGTGTGTGTATATGTGTGTGTACTCACTAGAAAAGACAATAATGCTGGGAAAAACAGAAGGGAGTAGAAAAAGAGGAAGGCCAAACAAGAGATGGATTGATTCCATCAAGGAATCCACAGACCTGAACTTAAAAGATCTGAACAAGGTGGCTCATGACATGCTTTTGGAGGTCACTGATTCATAGAGTTGCTATAAGTCGTAATCGACTTGGAGGTACATAACAACAACAATGTGTATGTACACGTGTGTGTGTGTGTAGCTCTCTTCAGTTGTTTCTCAAGTGACGAAGAAAAGTGAGTACAAAGGAACAATGAGGCTGTGGTTTTTGCCCATCTTGCTGAAGAACTGGGAATAGGTCAGTGAAAAGGTTCTGTAGGTAGATTGGAGAAAATCAAAAAGTAGCAGATTAAAAGTAAAAAGTAGCTCTAGAATAGTTACACAAATTGACTGTGTTGGAAAACCCCAGGAACAGAAGGGTCTGAACCTGCTGAGCCTGTGCAGTTCTGCTGCTAGAGAAGTTTGGTTACAGGAATTGTTAGGTTTTGAGTCTGGTTTAGGTGGCTGCAAGGTGTTTTACAAAATGTCTACTCAAAACTAAATTCTGTTGAGATCAATGGGGCTTAATCCTAGACAAATGGGTACAAGACTGCATGCTAAACCAGCCGGTTTGATAGGCATGTGTCAGGGTGGTTGCTGAAACCTATCATGATTGCTATCGTCTAGGTTGCAAACATGGTAGTGCCTTCAGCTTTTGCCTCCACTCCAGTTTGCACAGACATGCTAGTCTCTGCATGCAACTGAAGATAATGCTTCAGGCATTGGATGGAATCTTAGTCCATTGAAACATACACCGCAATAAATACCATTTAAGGTGTTATACAATGCAAAACTGCTTTCTCTTTTGCACAGTACCTAAACCATGAAGTTACAATATGTATTATTTGTATATTATATTGCTTCATATCTGTAAGAAGGCTAGATTTACTGCACAGCCCAAACTAACCTATCTGGATTACCTAATCCCCCATTCCCAAGTATTAAATTCCATTGAAATTTAGTAAAATGCATATTTTCACTTCCCTTTTCCAGTTCTGAAAGCCCCTTATCATCAATGCCATCTAGTGGCCATTATAAACTGTTGATCTCAATACAAATTTCAGCTTTCCAATGGCTTAAGTAAGTAACTGTACTAAACTCCTTCCAAGTTTGGGTGCCCATTTTATCCTATATTTCTCCTCTGCAATCAAATGCAGAATGGCTCACCTTAAAGACTCTCTGCTGTCACTATGGGTCATTCCTTCATTTACACTTCTGCAATGTTTTCCTTTCTCACTGTGCACACTATGCATTAACTTCAAACTTGCAGTCCTCATCTTTAAAGATTTTTACACCCATTTCACATGACTCTACACAAGCACATCTGCTATTGGCCTTCTCCATGCATTTGGCTGCAGAGGTCCTTGTGTCTAAACGGCCTCCCCATTTCTGCATAATTATCCTTGTCCTTTAAGATTTTCCAAAAATCCCTGCTCCTTCAGAAAGAAGGATTCTCCACTGTCTCTTTCCCCCCACATTCAAACAGCATAGACATCACTTCATATGTCACAATTTTTCATATCTCATAATTTGGTTACTTAACACTTGATACATGTATGATAATTATTCCCTGATATGTGGTTGGATGTGATATGAAATTTCTCTGGTGCTTGATCTCTTATGGCTTATTCAAGTTGCTATTTGATGCTGTGGTCAAATAGATTCCAAGAATGCTTCTACAACGAAGAGCTTAGTCTGAAATTGCCATCAGTTGTTCACTTGCTTTCTACAGATAATCCAGACAGTATTGTTGCAAACCATTGCATTCCAGTGTTTGGTGTTGTCCTTTCTCTGTTTTTTTCATATCCGTTTTGTGGCAACACAACTGCAGGCCTGTACAGAAATAGCTTATTCTGTCTCTAATTGCCTCTTGTTCAGCGTGGCTAGAATACTGGTGAGCAACTGACAAATTGCCCTGTAATTAGTCAGTTCCTATTCTCTGTACAGAAAGAGAGCTTTATTTACAGACTTTCTGTATTTTTTTTTCTTTTAGAGGAAAATAAAATAAGGTTGAGGGGGGATGATAGGAAACCAGTCATTAAAGCCAACACCACTCCTAATGGGGAACCTGACTCCCAAAGGGGTAATTCATCACTAATGTCAAGCCACACTGAACACAAGAAGTGATTAGAGACAAACCTGCAAAGAAGAAACTTCTAATTAAAGTTGCAGAGGACCTTGCAGAATCAAAATTACTTCTGAGTAAACATTTTGGAAAAATCATGGCCATGAGAAAAGGTACTACCAGATAAATGTAAATTGCCATGAGGAACCATCATTTTAATACTGTTTCCTCTTGCTTATTGAAAAGCAATGTATCGGCATTACTAAAGGTCCCTAGCGTGGAAGCAAGTTAGTTTGTCCAGGCAGGGACAATATTACTTCCATTTTCTGTGCAGTGCAGCTTTAGCACCAAACCATTAATGTTAATGGGAACTACTCACACACTGCCTCTCCCTTGGATTTCACAATGGAAGAAAGTCAGGATATAAATGTTAGAAAATTAAGAAACAAATAAGTGGTTATGCTAAGTAACCATATCAGTGGTTTCTTTAATATTCAACATGTCTTAAGTTGCTTCTAAATGCAGGATGACCTAGATAACAATATAAAATTCTAAACAGTAATTTGTTAACTAAGGCTGTGAATTCTGTTTGTGAAGACATTCTAACATGCCAATTAAAACTTTTTCTCCTCATACGCATCTCAGCAGGAGAGTAAGTCTTTCACCTCAAGTTTTCCAAGTGTGATTCACTTTCTGTCATATCCATCAGTCTTCAAGAAGTGACATGGCTAAAAGCAACACAGTGTGAGAATTCTTGAGCCAGCTTTCTCAGTTGAGCCAGTCTATTTTTGTTCTTTCCCTCCTCAGTTTTATCACCTACAGGAATGCTCCCCATTTTCCAAATGTGTTTCTCCCATCATTTCATCATACACCTACGCAAAACAGCATGCTTGCTAACGAGAATATCTTGCACCATTCTAGATTAGAATATTTAAATGTTTGCTACCAGCCACTGCACAATCCCAGGGAAATCCTAATCCTAAGAAAGGAGGGGTATAAATATAATAAATACATAATAAGTCCCTTCCCTTCATCCCTTCCATAGTTTGAGGTGACATTTTTAAAGGAAGGGTCTAGGAGAGAGGTGCAACACTGTTCACATCTCCAAAACTGAGGATTATTTGGAAAGGGAGTAGGTTGTTTGCCTAGTAGCTGCCCTGGACTCCTGCTGGGAGGAAGGGCGGGATATAAATCAAATAATAAATAAATAGTAGCTCTATATTTGAAAGCACTGGAAGGTCTGATTGTGAAAATGAGTAAATACTAGATATAACTATTTACATTGGACTGCAAACTCCTCAGAACAGGCACTGTGCAAGGATGCCATTAAATTATGCCTCAAATTAATTAATGTTATATTTCTAATTGCTAGGGGCAATAGGGATCAACATTTAACCCCCAAATAACCAAGATTTGCCAAAATCTGCCAGCAGATCTTAGGCTAATTCTCACACCACATGCCATTGTGCCATGATGCTAGACCTCATTGGACACAGACTTCTGGTACATCATGATATCCATGACTTTATCAATCCTGTCTAATACTGGCTCAGTTCACACATACCACTAAAGAGGTACGCCTGGCGCCTACACTTCCATCTTTTCGGCGCCAGGTAAAGACCTTTTTATGCTCCCAGGCATTTTAATCTTCTTAACTTTTTTAATCTTTTAATCTGTATTTTAATTTTTGTAGTATTTATTTTGTTTTTGCTGTGCTTTTCGTTGTTTGTTTGTATATGTTTTTGTATTTTTATTATGATATATTGTATTTTATTTTGTTTGTTCACCGCCCTGAGAGCTATTTCGCTAAGGGCGGTATATAAATTGAAATAATAAATAAATAAATAAATAAACCAAATCATGGCTTATCATGAATGCATGCAGGTTCCCAGAGCGGAACTTGCATCCACTTTGCTCCTCCTCCGGTCCAACTGCACTAGCGTGAGTAAAACTATAGTTTGACTTAGCATGCCATCTAGTTTGTCTCCTCGAGAATGGATCCTCTGAATCCACCAGGTTTTGGAAATTAGTCTGGACACCTACAAGGGCAGCATCTAATTTCACTGAAACATTCTTGAGGAAGGAGGGACCTAATGGCTCTCCCCAGCTCTTGTATGGGTTCTATTTGCATAGAGGTCACAGTACAGATGGAAGAGAATCCATACCTATCCCAGCCCTTTCTTGGATTTAGTACACTAAGCCTTGGAAATCTCCCTGAAGCAGCAGCAGCCCTCATGCAAGGCTAGGGAGGTAGTCTAGTCTTATAGTCAGATATAGCTAATACAAAATGAACTTTTTCTGCGGTGGCTCTGCACCTTGGCAGCTCCCTCTCCCAAGAACTTTATTTGGCTCTCCCACTTCAGTTGTAATTGGGACCTAAAGACGTTTCTGTTTTGCCAGGACTTCTATCAGTTACTGACTTTTATGGACTTTGTTTCTCTTTTTAGTAACTGATTATGTGGATTGATTATAAAATATAGATCTTGTATGCCATTTTGGGAGGAGTTGCTCAGAAAGGTAGTATCAGGTGTGTTTTGCTGGCAGGATGCCATCCCGTTACTTTTTCTGCAGGCAGCCCCATCCAATCACACCATGGAGAAGGAGGAGAGGAGCCCCCCCCAGGCCGATTGATAGGCCAGAGGCCTCTGCAACAGCCTTTCTGAGCAGTCCCAGACTACGGAGAAGGAACAGGAAAAGAAGGCGCCACACCACACAGGACGAGAGACAGGCTGGGACGTGTGCAAAAATCTGCTTAATTCCCATCGCAGGAGGTTGGAATTAAGCAGGTATTTGCCCACCCCAGCCTACAGCCTGTCTTTTGCCCAACATGGTATGGCACCTCCTCTTCCTGTTCCTCTTCCTCCTCCAAAGTCAGGCGCTGCTGAAGAGGCTGTTGCTGTGGCCTCTGCTCTATTGATCGGCTTAGGGTGGACCCTCCTCTCCTGCCTCCTCATTCTCCATGGTGTGTGGCGGTGGCAGATTGGAGGGGGCTGGGAAGGGGCAAACAGGCTGAGGCCGGGCCAGGTCAGCAAAGAAGACATGGCAGCAGTGGCACACTGACTGACAGCCATTCGCACACCCAGCCAAGGAGGAGCTGCTCCCAGTGCCTGCCTGGTTGTGCCTGGGCAGCGGTAGCAGCAGCAGTGCTATCTCTCCCTCCTTCCCTCCCTCCCTCCCTCCTCCGATCTGCCTTCATGGGGAGAGGCAGGGAGGACTCAGCTTAGGTGGCAGCAGCAGCAGTGCCCCCTCTCCTTCCTCCTCCTCGTCCCTCCCATGGCCCTGCCATGCCTGTCAAGGAACATGGTGGGTGGGTGGGTGGGTGGGTGAGTAGACAAGGCCAGTGGCAGACAAGGCCATTGGCAGCCCCTCCTCCTTCTCCTGAGGGTGAGGCATGGCAAAACTGAAGCGCTGGCAAATCCACAATGTGTAGGGGGGGGTGGCATGAAGGGACCCTGCACTTTTAAACTTGCGACTACACTACTGGGAGGAATATAAATAATGCAAATGCATAAATAACATTAAGAATACCCAGACACTGCATGAAAGATGAGTGTCACTCGCCTCTTCCAGAAAAAGAGCTATCTTTGACTTTCCAGCTCTCTTTCTTTTAGTTAAATATTCCTTCAGAGTCTACAAGAAGTATGCCGTGGAACAGCCCCCTTGTGCATACTTTATCAAGATCTACCAACTAGCTACTGATTATTCAATTCACAATGATAAACCTCACAAGCAATTCAAAATGGGGATTAAACTAGATTCTCTTCCGAGAAGCACAGCAAGCATTTTCTCAAACACTGAAACCCCTCACCCAGGCTTCATGGAAGCCCAAGACTTTCCAAGATACTATATTCTTCTATCACAGGCAACGATCAAGAAAATTAGCATTGCAAAATCGCAACTTCCTTTATACAAACACTTGTGACGTCTCAATCTGTGTATACACAGCCACAAGTGAGTGGAGTTGTCAGATTTTGAGGGTTCCCCCTCCCCACTCAAACCTGATCATGCTGCTCTGGGATAATCTTTTGATAGTTATACATTGGTGTTTAAGGCACAGCAATGACAGTTCACTGGCAGGTCTACTTAAATGACAGGGACATTATTATTAATTACCCGACATAGCTGTCATCAGTATGAGGGAGGAAGCTGGGAAGTGTGTGGTAGCTATAATTCATTGGCACAGAGCTATAAATAAGCACATTATTTCAAGCAATTTTTTTCAGGTATTTTGCTTTCAAGTCAAGTGTCAGTTTTATGCACTTCTTACTCTGTATATGGTGGGACATCTTTAGGACTATCCAAAAAGCAGCTTCTAAGGTTTTTTATTTGTTATTCTATACGTTATTTCAAATGTCTGCCAGTGACTTGGTGTCTCCTAGGAAAGCCCTCTTTTTCATTATAGCCATTAGAAACAGAAATGTCTGGATGTTTAGATAGCTGCAGTGGCTAAAAAAGATATAATAATAGTCTTATGACACCTTAAATACCATTAAATTTTATTATGCAATAAACTTCAATATACTGCCTTAATCCAAAATCAGTTCACATAATTGGATTCTTCCATTGCATAGAGATTTTTGTAGTGTACATGAATTAATAATGTAGAGGAAGCCACAAGTTAAGGTCCCTCTCCATGCCACCATTGGCAAGCCTGGTTTCTGATAGCTCTTATTAGAATGATACCCAGATAATCAATTGCAGGGTAGACCACTTCCAAAAGGGATGATGGTTTCATAATATGACAAAACAAGCAGCACAATTTAGGCTGCAAGTTTATCCTATACCTTTATCACTAGGACGTCTACCATGAGGCAGTAGTGAGAAAAGTTTACTTCTCTGTCACCATTGCATCCACAAGTAGCCATTTGGCAGAGCTTTTTTGAGTGGTGAATGGACTTTTGTCATCTGGCCAAAATATCATTGCTCTGATGCCCTTGGTGGCCTGTTGTAACAGCTTTGTGAGGCACTTTAGGAACAAAGTCACTTAGATTCAGACAGAGTTGGATGCCACAGTTAGAGCAAGTCCAATGGAGGTATCCAGACAACTGTCCCATTTGTAATGGATCAGTTTTTATTGTTGGACCCTGAGGATGCAGACAAGCTGCTTGAAGAAGTGTGGCTGACCACCTGTCCTCTTGACCCTTGCCCATCTTGGCTTCTTAGAGCTAGCTGTAAGGGGTTGATTGGGTGGATCCAGGGAGTGACGAATGCTTCACTGGATGAGGAAGAAGTACCATCTGCCTTGAAGTAGGCAGCTGTCAGTCCTCTCCTTAAGAAGACCTCTCTGGACCCAGAAGTGTTAAACAACTATCACTCAGTGGCAAAAATCCCCTTTGGGGGCAAGGTGCTTGAGAGGGTGATGGCGGTCCAGCCTCAGGCATGCTTGGAGGAAACTGATTACTTGGATCCATTTCAGTCTGGCTTCAAACCACCTTGGTTGCCCTGGCTGATGCCATTTTTCAGGAAAGAGATTATTATTTATTATTTATTTATTGAATTTATTAGTCGCCCATCTGGCTGGCTGTCCAGCCACTCTGGGCAACGTACAACATAGGCATACAATACGTTGGCATTAAAAATCTAAAAACAATGAAGACAAAATCTTGGGGAGGGGATGAGAGGAATGCAACTCTGCTCGCTCTCCTTGCCTTCTCGGCAGCTTTCGGTATTGTTGACCACGGTATCCTTCTGGAGCATTTCAGAGAGGTTGGGGGCTGAGGGGCCACTGTGCTTCAGTGGTTTCATTCCAACCTCCAGGACTGTTTCCAGAAAGTCGTTGTTGTTGTTGTTGTTGTTGTTGTTGTTATTAATATTATTATTAATATTAATATGCCCTTCACCCAAAGGTTCCAGGCCAGGTTACAACAATTTTAAAACACATAATTAAAACAGTTAAAAATAACCTAAACAATGCCACAGAAAATAGGGTGGGTCCTAAAAATATACATCTCAGGTGTCAAAGGCCAGGGTAAAGAGGTGCATCTTCAACATTCACTAAAAGTTGTACAATGAAGTTGCGAGATGCACCTCAGTGGGAAGGGAGTTCCACAGCTTAGGGGCTGCCACAGGTAATGCCCTCTCCCGGGCCACCACCCTTTGAGCTTGCGAGGGTGTGGAACTACGAAAAAGTCCCTCTCTGCTGATCTCAGCAACTGAGAGGGTCAGTGGAGAAGGTCACGGTCTTTCAGATATTTGGGACCTAAGTCTTTAGGGCTTTAAACATTAATGTAAGCATCTTGAACTGGGCCAGACAAGAAATGGCAACCAATGCAGCTGTTTTAAAACTGGGGTTCTGTGAGTTCTAAAAGGAACCCTTACCAATTATATGGCTGCTGCATTTTGGACCAGTTGAGGTTTCTGAGTCATCTTCAAGGGCAGCCCCATGTAGAGCACATTAGAATAATCCAGTCTGGAAGGTACCAGAGCATGGAACACTGTGGCCAAGTCTTCTCTGTCCAAAAGGGGCCAAAGCTGCCGAACCAGACAGAGCTAGAAAAAGGTACTCCTAGCCACTGAGGCCACCTGAACCTCCAGTGACAGCATTGGATCAAGGAGTACCCCCAGGCTGCAGACCTGCTCCTTCAAGGAAAGAGCAACCCTATCCATAAGAGGCCATCTTTCCATCTCCTGGACATGAGAACTCTGGACACAACACCTCTGTCTTTTCAGGATTCAGCCACAATTTATTGGCCCACATCCAGTTCATCACTGCCTCCAAGCACTGGTTAACTGCCTCCTGATTCAGATGGGATAAAAAGGTAGAGCTAGGTGTCATCTTCATATTGATGGCACCTCACTCCAGATCTCCTGATGACAGCTCCTAGTGGCTTCGTAGAGATATTAATAGCATGAGGAACAAGATGGAACCCTGTGGAAGACCACAGGATAATTCCCATGGTGCTGAAAGGTAGCCTCCCATAACTACTTTTTGGAAGCGGGTCTGGAGGTATGAGCAGAACCACTGAAGCACAGTGCCCCCAACTCCTTGAGACATTCCAGAAGGATACTGTGGTCAACAGTATCAAAAGCCACTGAGAGATCAAGGAGAACAAGCAGGGTTCCATTTCCCCTATCTCTCTCCCAACAGATATCATCAACCAGGGCAACCTAGGCAGTTTCAGTGCCATGGCCAGGCCTGAAGCCAGACTGGAATGAATCCAAGTAAGCAGTTTCCTCCAAACATGCTTGAAGCTGGACCGCCACCACCTTCTCAGGCACCTTGTCCAAAAAGGGGATATTTGCCACTGAGCAATAGTTATTTAACACTTCTGGGTCCTCTTAAGAAGGGGACGCTCCACTGTCTCCTTCAAGGCAGATGGTAACTCTCCCTCTTCCAGTGAAGCATTAATCACTGACTGACCCACCCAGCCAGTCCCCTATGGCCAGTTCTCAACAGCCAGGATGGACAAGGGTCAAGAGGGCAGGTGGTGGACAGCATTTCTTCAAGCAGTTGTTCACATCTTGAGGCTGCAATAATTGAAACTGATCCAATACATGTGGAACAGACAGTGCTCTGGACACCTCCATTGGACTTCCTCTAAATATGGCATCCAACTCTGTCCAAATCTGATGAATTTTGTCCCTAAAGTTGCTACAGCAGGCCTCCAAGGACGTTAGAGCAGCACTCTCTTGGACAGATGACAAAAGACCATTCACTACTCAGAAAAGCTCTGCTGGCCAGCTACTTGCAGACACAATAGTGGCAGAGAAGTTCTCCTGCCTGAACACCCTACAGTCAGTCATGAATAAGGAGCTATGCTTTTCTTTAATAGCTTTATTAAAAGATTTTGGTTCAGAGTGCTTCATGAAGCAGCTTACAGGTTACACGGGATTCAGCAATATTACAAGGCTAGATTAGACATGATTATACTGCACTAAGATGTTGTCACAGCAACTAGACCTGCCCCCTCACCCAACTTAAGTAAGGTTGGGCGGGCACCCTACTTGTGTGAACTCAGTGTCACTGTTGGGAGTGCATGTTCTTGCCAGTGTTGGCACCTCCGTGAGCAAGTTGAGGGTGGCTGCTCTGCCTCAGCAGGACCTCCCTCGTTGGAGGGAGGGGTGACGCTCTGGGGAGGTGGAAGAGCAGGCATGGGTAGAGGAGGTGCATCAGGCGGGGTGGCAATTGCCTGACTGGACTGAGCCTCCTCATGGGTAATGGGGCAAAACTGTCATTGTCCAAAGTGAGAGAGTTTTCAGGGTCCTGCACGCCCAGTGGCTCAACATGGGAAACATCAGTCCATTCAAAGTCCTCCTCCTCCTCTGCCATATCACCACTCCACCCCCATTCTGCCGGGCCCATGACAGAAGTAAGCTTTCTTCGCTGCCACCATGCAGTGTGGTAGGCCCAATAGTGCAGCTTACCCATGTTTGGTCAGGTTTGGAGTGACATTGTTCATCAAACACAGATCACTGGAATACCAAGGTGACCTGCGTGCTCCACAGCAACAGCAGGGGCACTCAGGAGCAATCTTACCATTTCACAGTGAGACAAAGGCTCAAGAGGAGCACCAGCCATGCCAGCCAGAAAATCCCCCAGAGCATTCAAGAATTCATCAGATTCCATAAGTCTCCCAGGGCAGACCATCTCAATGGGTCCCTCCACTCTTGCAGAGTGGAGTAGCTACATTAAATCCAAACCTTATCAGGGAATGATCCATCCATCACAGTGGACTCACAGTGAGTCCCCCATTCAACAGAGGAGTACCAATCTGCTCTGTGGGAAAGACCAGGTCAAGGGTATGTCCAACCAAATGTGTTGGGCCATTGATGTATTGTCATGGAGATCATGAAGTCCTGAGCTGGCCCATTTGAGGCAGTCTCAGTGTGGATATTGAAGTCCTCCAACACCATTGTGAAAGGGTTCTCCAACACCACATCCCAGATTACCTCTGCCAGCTCAGTTAGGGAGGTTGTAGGGCAGCTGGGTGAATGATACACTAACAACATCCGTGTTCTTTCTCTCTGGCCCAACACCACAAACAGTCCTTCAAACCCAGACACAGTGCAGATTGGACTCCTACACTTTTTAATATCTATATGAAGCCACTGGGAGCTGTCATCAGGAATTTTGGAATGAAGTGTCACTAATATGCAGATAACACCCAACTCTATCTGTTCCATCTGACTCGGGAGAGATGGTTGAAGTGTTAGATCAGTGCTTGGAGCTAGTGATGGGCTACATGTGGGCCCATAAATTGAGGGTGAAGCCTGAAAACACAGAGGTGTTATGTCTCCTGAGTTCTTGAGTCCGATAGATGGAAGGATGGCCTATCCTGGATGGGGTTACACTCCCCTAGGAGCAGGCCTGTAACTTGAGGTGCTCCTGGATTCAACCTTGTCATTGAAGGCTCACATGGCTTTTTCCAGCCCCAGCTGGTTTTCTAGCTTCGAACTCTTGTGGACAGAGGTGACTCGGTCACTATTCTCCATGCTCTGGTAGCTTCCAGACTTGATTATTGCAATGTGCTCTATTTGAAGTCAAGTCAGAAACTTCAGCTGGTTCAAAATGCAACAGGCAGATTACTGGCTGGGATTCTATTCAGATCTCACATAACCTCTGATTTAAAACAGCTGCATTGGTTGCCAGTTTGTTTGTGTTTTGAGATTGGCAGAAAGAGCCCATTTGGTAGTTCCACCACCCTTAGAAACTGGGGGGGGGGGAAAGAGAGGGCACTGTCTGTGGCAGCTGCTAAGTTGTAGAATTCCCTCCCCACAGAGGTGCATCTGGCAACTTCACTGTACAGCTTTCATCTTTTGCTGAAGTCGCACCTCTTGGATGGCTTTTGACACTCGAGATCTATATTTTTAGGACCCACTCTAGATGCAAATAAGATTTATTTTAACCTATTTTAACAATGTATTTGATATTGTTGTGACCCACCCTGGGCCCTATGACTGGCAGTGGAGGCCCTGTTGGAGGTCCTGCCACTGGGTGCTGCCTGGTTGGTGCTGAACAATGACAGGATCTTCTCGGTGGGGCTCTCCTTGCTGAGGTGTGTCCCTCTCTCTTGTTATTAACATTCAGGAGGAATTAAAACCATTCTTGTTCACCCAGACATTTGATTGCTGAAAGGTACTGTTGCTGGAAATCTTGACATTATCAGCTGTCCAAGAGTGCAACTATTTTAAAATGTTTTTAGACAGTCTGAATGAGTTTTTTTTTTAAAAAAATGTTCCCAATGTTTTAAATATGCTTTTGTTTTATTTTTAATTGTATTGTTTTGCTATTTTGTTGTGTGCTGCCCTGGGCTCCTTTATGAAGAAGGGCCGTACAGGAAATGGATGAATGAATAAATAAAATATTTCTAACTTCTAAAGTGCTTAAATTTTTCTAAGCACTCTGTTGGTGACAGAGGCCAGAGTGTGCCTACTTACCTAACAGTCAGGGTCTATTTACTTATTTATTTCATTTATACCCTGCCTTTCTTTCATCATGGAACTCAAGGCAGCACACATGTGGCTCCTAAGCAGTCTCCCATCCGAGCAAATGTGCTAAAGCCAAAGTGAAGGCCGTTTGCCATATAGAAAATTTTCTAACTTGGTCCTTATACTTTCGAAATAATAAATCAGACTTTTTTTTTTACTTTAGACTCACTTGTGGAAATGTGGGCTACTTTCTGACAAAACACATTACAAAAGTATTTCTTTTATTATTATATCCAAGAATACATTCTGATTCAATCTGAATCTTCCAAGTTTTATTTTGTGCGTGCCATGCTAATTGATTTTTAAATATCATTTTAATCTGCAGAAATTACATTCTGTCCTCTGCTCCCACAAGGGAGAGAGACAGGGAGGAAAAAGCTTCTATCAGAGTGATAGTCTTTTCAAACTACATGGATATTAATACAACAATTGAAACTAACTCTACCAATTATTACTGTTACCATACCTCTATCATGATATGTAACTGAGCAATTGTGAGATTCTTAGGAATAACTGGTATCAAATACTGCTGCAGTTGCAGAAGTAGAAGGAGAATGCTGTTTTCCACTTTTAGAGCTCAGTACTAGTGGAAAAACTCATTTTCAAGGACAGGAAGCAGATGGTACGAGCCATAAATGTAGAACTCAGCCATACCACACAACCACAATTGCAATTAAAGCTTGGATTTTGACGTTTCTATCACACGCTGTTCTCTATGACATATGCCTGTGTATATGTATAATTGTGCAGGTGAGACCAATGTTTGCCAGAGGTGAAAATTGGTAGTTTATAGGTAAATTCGGGTAGAAAGCTGTTAATATTGATCTCTGCCCAAGCAGTGCCCTCATGTGGCAAACTTCTGGGGGAAGGTACTCTTGGAAATTAACACTATAACTAAACAAACCCTTCTGCCTATTCCCACTCTGGCTTTGCTAAATATCTAGGATGGACTAAACATAAACATGAAAACTAAAGAGCTGATGGCAGGCACACTCGTGATTGTGGGTTTCTGGAAAACCCTGGAAGGGGCAATGACAGAGACATGTTATGATAAACTCTGCTTTCTTGCAAGAAAGATTGCACAAAAGGTCTGACTATAGTGAATTGACAGATTTTATGTTATGTAAACTGCAAAAACATGGGCAGAACAGACGTGACAAAGTGTCTGAGTCTGTGGAACACTTGAAAGTCCACCTCCCCTCCTGTTTTTTTATCCTTGGACTGTGCATCTTTTAGTACTAAAGCATCCACTTAAAAAGCAATTGTCTTACATGTGCATTCTATCATTCAGTTATTCTAGTACTGCCATTAAGTTGAGATTTGTGAATATTTCTACTATCTCCTCCATCTCTCTTTGTAATAAAATAAAATAAAATAAAATAAAGTTAATACGTAATGTGATCCCAAAATGTTTTGCAATAACTAACTCATTGTTCCTCTCAACAACGCTGTGAGATTGACACAATACTTTTATTTTACAGATAAAGGAAATAATTGTATTTAGGCAAAATGAATTAACTTCGGATTGTTCCTTTAGTTGCTTGACTGATTGATTACAAGTATACCCAATTTGTTCTCCATGGAGTTCAAGCCAACATTTATTTATTTGTTTGTTTGTTTGTTTGTTTGTTTGTTTGTTTATTGTGTTTGTATACCGCCTCATAGCTGAAGCTCTCTGGGCAGTTTACAGAAACTAAAAACATCAAAAACAAATATACAAATTTAAAACACATCTTTTAAAAACAATTTAAAACACAATTTAAAAAATTCAAAACAATTTAAAACATATGCTAAAATGCCTGGGAGAAGAGGAAAGTCTTGACCTGGCGCCGAAAGATAACAGTGATGGTGCCAGGTGCATCTCGTCAGGAAGATCATTCCATAATTTGGGGGCCACCACTGAGAAGGCCCTCTCCCTTGTTGCCACCCTCCAAGCTTCCCTCAGAGTAGGCACCCGGAGGAGGGCCTTAGATGTTGAGCGTAGCGTACGGGTCGGTTTGTATCGGGAGAGGCATTCAATCAGGTATTCACAGTAGTCTCCACCCCCACCCCATTTTATATTCATTACAACTCTGGCCAAGGTTACCAAATGAGCTTCATGACAGAGTGGTGATTTGAACCTGAGTCTCTCCAGTCTTAGTCTGACACTAACCACTACAGCACACTGTTCATGTTTACTGACTCTTTTCCCCTCACCTTCTCTGTGGCCTCTGCCAAACCAAGCAGGAAATGGTAGAGAAAATAACATAAGGATGCATTTCCCCCTCACATCTAGATTTGGAAGAGGTTATGATAATTTTCATACAGGGCAGGAATACTTTGCTTTCAATAACTGCCCTGAAAGGTGAGGTTTTGAAGAGGCAGCTTCTCTCATAGCAACACACTCAAGAAATTTACCTTTTCTTTTTTCTTTGTTTTCTGTTAAACCAATCTAGAGGAGATTGGTGGTGGGGAGGGCTTGTGGTGCATGTGTAGTTCCTGCACAGGGTGGGAACCTGTGCAGTGAACTGAATGATAGGAGAAAGTCACCAGATACCTTCAGAGTGAGAGTCTGTAACTGGCAGAAGGCTGGCCCTCCCTGGGTGTGAGACAGGAGGGGGAGTAGATGGGCCCTGTGCGAAAAAGTTTGAATGGGTATGACTGTTCCCAATTCTTGCAGAGGCCTACTGCTCTGGCAGGTTTTGTTGGTGGGCTCGTGTTGGGTCCATATTAGGTGTTTAGGAGGAGTCTTAGTACGGAGGAGCATGGGTGATGCCACCCCAATTTCAGTGATTACGGATAGAGGGAAATATAGCCATGGGGATGTGGTGAATTACAGTAAAAGATGAAGGCAAGGCTATCTGTGCCTTGTTCCTTGCTGCCACTCCTCTCATGAATGGGTTCCTCGTTGCTCATCTGCTGTGCCCACTGGCCTGTGTGTGTTGTTGTTTAATGCCAGATTGGTACACAATAAGACCACTCTCATCCATGATTTGATTGTGGATGAAGGTGCCGATTTGGTGTGCATTACCGAGACCTGGGTGGGTGAGCTGGGAGGAATTGATCTGACCCAGCTTTGCCCATCTGGGTACTTCGTGCAACACCAGCACAGGCTGCAGGGATGGGGGGGAGGAGTTGCTGTGGTCTACAGAACTTCCATCTCTGTCACTAGGAAACCACTCTGTCTTGGAGCTGGCTGTGAGGGCCTGCACCTGGTGTCGGGCCAAAGAGCAGTAAACTAGGGTTGCTGCTGGTGCACCATCCACCTGCTGCCCACCAGCTTCTCTGACCGAGCTGGCGGAGGCCGTCTCGGCTGTGGCGTTGGAGGAGCCCAGAACAATAGTGCTGGGTGATTTCAATGTCCATGCTGAGGCTGCCTCGGGACTTCATGGCCTCCATGACAACCATGGGGCTGTCTCAAGTTGCTACTGGCCCAACACATAGGGCAGGACACACCCTCGACTTGGTTTTTGCTCCAGATGGAGGAAGGGGTGGTCTGGAGATAGGGGGTTGGATGTCACCCCATTGTCATGGTCAGATCACTTCCTGGTGAAGTTTAGACCTACGGCTCTGATCCTTCCCTGCAGGGGTGGTGGACAGATTAAGATGGTCCACCCCCAGAGCCTAATGGAATCCACTGGATTCCTGAATGCTTTGGGGGAGCTCCCAGTAAATAGCGCAGGTGACCCTGTTGAAGCCCTTGTCACGCTGTGGAACAGTGAGATGTGTCAGGCTCTAGACATGGTTGCCCTCGAGTGCCCTCTCTGGCATTGTGGAGTCCTGTTTGCACCTTGGTACACCAGTGAGCTAAGGGCAATGAAACAGGCTGGACGACGGCTAGACTGCAAGTGGCGAAAGATGTGCTGTGCGACTGATTGGGCACAAGTAAAACATCATAACCGTGCCTAATGTGTGGCAGTGAGGGCAGCGAAGAAAGCCCACTTCTCTGCCTTCATCACATCCTCAAGTAGCCATCCAGTGGCCCTTTTCCATATTGTCAGGGGTCTGTTCACATCAACTCCAAGAAATGGAGTTTTAAACCCTTCGGAGGCCCACTGTGAATTGTTTGCAAGGCACTTTAAGGGTAAAGTTGCTCGTCTCCGTAGCAGTCTTGATGCCCCATCTACATCTACTGTAGTCCTCAATGAGGTGTCCAGTTCAACATCTGCTGCAACTTCTTGGGAACGGTTTCAGTTGATGCAGCCTGATGACGTGGACAAGTTGCTTGTGATGATGCAGCCAGCAATGTGTCCTCTCGACCCTTGCCCTTCTTGGCTTATTAAAGCTTGCCGAGGGTGTTTGACCAAGTGGATCCAGGATGTGGTCAATGCATCATTGTGGGAGGGTCCCAGCTACCTTGAAAGAGGTGGTGATCTGACCACTCCTGAAAAAGCCCACCCTGGACCCATTGGTTTGTGACAACCACTGACCAGTCGCAAATACCCCCTTTTTAGGGAAGGTGATTGAGAGGGTTATGGCACAGCAACTGCAAGTACTCTTGAATGAAACAGATTATCTTGACCCATCCCAGTCTGGGTTCAGGCCTAGTTAGGGGACTGAATCGGCCTTGGTCATCCTGATGGATGACCTCTATCGGGAGAAGGACAAGGGGAGTGTGACCCTGTTTTCCTTACTTGTTCTCCCAGCGGCTTTTCAAACCATTGACCATGATATCCTTCTGGGCCGACTTGGTGAGATGGGTATTGGAGGCACTGTTCTACAGTGGTTCCGATCCTATCTCCAGGGTCGTTCTCAGAGGATAGCATTGGGTGACTGTCTTTCGTCCCCCTGGCAGTTGTGCTGTGGGGTGCCACAGGGTACCATGTTGTCCCCCATGCTGTAACAACTATATGAAGCCCTTGGGAGCAGTCATCAGTATGCTGACAATACCCAGCTCTATTTCTCTGTAACATCTGAGTCGGGAGAGGCCATTCAAGCCCTTGATCACTGCCTGGACTTGGTGGTGGGCTAGATGAGGGCCAATAAACTGAGTCTGAATCCTAGCAAGATGGAGGCACTGTGGGTTGGTGGTTCCCAAGTTCAGATAATTGGTCAGTTGCCTGCTTTGGATGTGGTCGTACTCCTTCTGAAACAGCAGGTCTGTAGTCTGGGGGTACTTCTGGATCCATCTGTGTCGCTAGAGGCCCAGGTGACATCTGTGGTAGGAGTGCCTTTTACCAGCTTGCCGTTTCTGTACTGGGATAGCCTGAGCACTGTTGTCCACGCACTGGTAACCGCCAGGCTAGATTACTGTAATGCGCTCTATGTGGGGCTGCCCTTGAGGTTGGTCCAGAAGATGCAGCTGGTGCAAAATGTGACAGTGAGACTGCTCACTGAAGCAGGGTATCGTCAGCATGTCACCCCGCTGCTGAAAAAATTGCACTGGCTGCCCATTTGCTACCATGCCAAGTTCAAGGTTCTAGTTTTGGTGTACAAAGCTCTATACAGCTCAGGACCAGGATACCTGAAAGACCATCTTATCCCTGATATACCCAGTCGATCACTGTGCTCTGCAGGTGAGGGCCTCCTGCAGATACCATCTTATCAGGAGTTCCGTTCTGCACAACATAGAAAATGGACCTTTAGTGTGGCGGCACCTACCCTGGGGAATTCCCTCCCCTTAAATATTAAGCAAACGCCATCTCTGTTATCTTTTCAGCGCCTTTTGAAGATTTTCCTCTTCCAACAACCCTTTTAAGTTGAGACCTATCCCAGTCTGTGTCTGTGTTGGAATTGCTTTTAATATGTTTCTTTTTTAAAAAACAAAACCCTTTTTAAAAAAATGTTTTTAAAGCTTTTTTAAAAAAAGTTTTTAAATTTGTTTTGTTTTAATGTATTTTAAGGTCTGTTTTTATGATGTTTTGATGTGTTTTTAGCACTTTTGTTTGCCACCCTGGGCTCCTGCTGGGAGGAAGGGCGAGATATAAATCAAATAATAAACAAATAAATAATAAAATGCAGATGTAAGAAGCAATTTTGTACACTTTTTGAAAATTCAAAAGTTCCATCCTACGTAGGATAAGGCTACAGATTCTCTGATGTTTTAGATTTTTTCTGATGTTTTTTATTTATTTTTCTGAGAGTTTAAATTGGTGAGGTTTAATTTATGAGAGAGAGAGAGAGAGAGAGAGAGCTGCTTTGAGACATAGATGGTGAAAAGTGAAATATAATGTTTTTAAAATAAATAAATAAATGCAGCCCTACCAGAGTGGGCAAACTTGAAACAAAGTACAGACAAAGATGTCTTTAAATATAGCCCACTGTTAGCTACCCCAACCACTTCCCTATCTTCTCTAGAAAAAAACTGGTGCAGTTCTAAAGGCAGTATTAATTGCATTTTAAAATTTTTTAGTGATGTATCATGATAGAATTGCACACACAGTTAGTAAAGCTACAACAGTATGCACAAAGTATTGCAGGGGAGATAATGCCCTGAACATAACTGATGGTAAAATAAACTACATGAGTACATTTTTAGAAAATTGTTTTATAAAACAACTCATAAATACATTACTTAATAATGAAAAAGAATCCTGCTAGGGTCTGATGTAGAATCCTGTTTAATAAGCCTGCAGTGCCTCCAACACCTGCGCTGAGCTTGAAGGTTCAACAGACGATACAGAAATGAAGGAGAAAAAGAACCTCTCTGAGCTCACATAGAGAGTTTGTGGCTAGGATTAGAATATAGGCTTCTGTAGTCCATGCTGGACACTAACGATGACCCTGCAAGCTGGCAAAAACTGTCTCATGTATGACAACCATTGCTCCAGATCTGTAATAAGCTTTTCTGGATAGTTAATAGCACTATATTTCCAAAATTGGATAACTAAGCGTACCTGCCAGCGATTCCTTTGGAAGCACTTTATAGTACGTTGCAGAAGAAAAACTGCAAATCTAGTTGAGCGGGAATTAGTGCAGTACACGCCATACCTCAAACTATGCTAGAGAATGACCTAGCACTGACCCCACACAGAAGTTGAAGCAGCATGTTTGTTGTACGACTGACTTATGAGACAATGCAGGTTTCATGGGTCAGCTGCACATCAGTACATACTTGATGTAAAATCAACCAATGGGTTTGTATTACTAACACAATGACCTTAGTGACGGAGCATGTGAACAGTTGCATGCAGTGATTTTGATGTTGCAACACAAGCACCCACATAAGTCCTGATTGCTTGTTAAATTCCATAACTTTGAAAATGGACTTCAACCATCAAATTTTTATGAGATGGCAGTAGGTTTTTCCACATAATGCCATTACCAAAAAAACATTATCACAGTAAACTGGTATCATGGGCCACTTGTACTCCACAGTGCTTGCAAAGACTGCAATAATAATGTTCTATTTTTTTCCATTTATTTATTTAACAAGATTTATATATTGCTTATTCTACAAAACCTTGAAGCAGTAAAACAATATAAAATATTCAAAACTTTAAAAACCAAGTAGAAACAAATTTTATCAAACTATAGGTAAAATCAACAATTTAAAAAGAGATAAAAGGTATGCTTGCCTGACCAAAAGGAGTTTTTAGCAGGCATCAAAAACAATACAGCAAAGGAGTTCCAGAGAACTCCTGCAGCACTGAAGGATCAATTCCTTGCAAGTGTGGAACGAACACTGTGTGTCACTCATGCATTGGTAAACTCAAGATTGGTCTACTCTGATGTCCTCTATTGTAGGGCTTCCCTTGAGGCTGTTCCAGAAGCTGCAGCTAGTGCACGATTCTGCAGCTAAGTCCCATTATATACATATTAAGGTGCTCCTAAAGCAGTTGTGATGGCTGCCAATAAGCTACTGGGTCAGGCTCAAGGTTTTGGTTTTAACCTACAAAGACCTGAACAATTTGGAAACAGGGTACCTTGAAGAAGCACTATTCTCCTTACTACTCTGAGCATTACGCTCAGCTGAGGTGGTTTTCCTGTTTTGATCACAATCTCAGTTCCCCATCATTCTCCATCAATTAATGAGAAAAGAAATTGCATTTGAAAATTATCAAAGGGAAGAGAAAGTTTTGGTGAAATTCTCAATAGCGGAGTGCAGTGTTTTTTGTATGCTTTCCTTACTGTCAAGGTATTTTGAGAGTGCCCTTTCATTCTACAAATCATCTCTCTGAGGATCTGCATTCTGCAGCCTTCTCAGGAGCCTGCACTTCCTGAAACCCCCAAGATGTTCACAGTTGAGCCTTCCTGTAAATGTGGGGAGCTGGGAAGGCCAGCTTCTTTGTGTACTTGACAGATGGATGGTGATGATGATGATCACTGAGATCTTTTTACTTTAAAAAAATCAGTGTAGAATTAAAAAGATAAAAAAGACTTCCCTTAACAAGAAAATCAGCAATCACAGGCACTTGGTAACCTGTCTCCCCAGCTTCCTGTGCTTCAGTTAAAGCTCAGAGGAAGGCATCATGATGTAACCCCACCCATGGGTCTTTTTCTTTCCAGACCAGGAAGTACCAGGGAGGCTGCAGAGTGCTGAAGAAATGTTTAATCGAAAGAAGAACATACATACCATCATCAGCCACCTTGTAACAATAAGATAAGCTCTACCCCACACTCACTGAAATTATTAAGAAATTTTAAGGACCCTGAGAATAACAATGGAAGGATCCATCAATTTCAATCCTCTCAGTTTCTCAGTTTCCTAATCTTAAATTCAGTTCTCCACATTGCTGCAGCAATCTGAGAAATACTTTTTACAAAAGAAAACCTCATGAAAATTCATCAGCATTTTAGTTGGAATTTCTCCTAATAAACACATTTTGTATGTATGCAGTTTTGACTAATGTGCACATTTGTGAAAGAAATTTATCCTAATATAATGCATTTCTATATGTTATTTTCACTAATATATACATTTTTATGCACACTTGCCCCCAATATATGCATTTTTGTAAACATTCTTTGACTGGAGAACTGCATCACAAAATTCAGATATGTGTGAATTTTGAAGGAAGACTGTGTTTTGGTTCTCCTATTGTTTCAGACAGTGTGGATTTCATAAATTCATCTTTAAATGCTAACTGAATCAACTTCCTCCCACATCCCTACCTCAGAGGAAGTGGAGGAATCAGCTGGAGGTCAGGTTTTGACACAGCATTACCTACAACTATGTACTTGCTCGAGCTGGTGTGGCTGCTGTGCAACAAAGAATGCTGTCCTCTCGCCAAAGCCATTGTGGTGTGGCCTGGTGCTCATAAACACTGTCCTTTAAAGCTTGCAACCCATTAATGAAGGTTGTAAACAAAGACTATAAATAACATAAAGCAAAAGAAAAGGAAAAGATCAGGATAGGAAACACTTAAATGAGCCATCTATAGAAGTCTATAGGCAAAAATGACAAACAGCTCTCCGGTGATTGATGATTGAATTATTGATATCGGCACATAGTTAAGGCAAACACTGGTATCGCAGCAAGTCATATAAAACAAATAAAGCTGACATTTTCAAAGGAGCCAGCTTTACCCTCAGACATTTTTCAAAGATGTTTAGAAATATGCCTATTTATTCATGAACTCAAAAAGCTTTATGTGTTTCAGCTTTAATTTTTCCAAAAGCACTTGATCTAGTCAACATATTTCCACATATGGAGCAGCTGATTGATTCTACTTCACGTGCAAAGCCCAAATGGTCTTTTATTATTTATGTGGCAATATGCTTCCACATTTTATCTGAGACTGTTTTTTCCCCACCTAACTGATGGTCTTTGTTACATAGCTTAAATCTACCAAAATCAAAGAGAAATCAAACATTTTCAAAGAAAAGCTACGAAAACATGTGAGTTATAGCTTCTATTCAGGAAGGTGCTGATGATGACCTACCATATATAGATGTAAATATGCTAACTATGATAATTTTCACAGGTCCTTATTTTGATCTTCCCCTGCCACCTCTGAAAGCGAACTGGGTAGTGGCTGGGCATAAGCCCTTCTCACTTGTAGTGGCACCCCAAAGGGGTCCACCTACCACTCAGCATGATGCCTCTCCAATACCACATCAAGACCTTTGTATTAGTCCACTCCTTATATTAACTGTTAAAGTTACGTTCAGATTGTGTGGCATATGCTTGGCAGCTTAGTTTGGTATTCTTGTTGTTGTTTTAATTATTGATTGATGGTCTGAGAAAGTTTCCAAACAAAGAGCAGCTTTCCCAGGAGGAAAAGCAGAAATGGATTACAGGAGCAGTTTTGAGTCCAGCCAATGCAATTCCTCACCACACCCTTGGAATCTGCCCCTGTAGACTTTTTATCCATTCCCCCATCCCATATTACCTAATGAGATGTCGGAAGGAGCATGCTTTTGAATACCAGTTGCTGGAAACCGCAGGAGGGGAGAGTGCTCTTGTGCTTAGGTTCTGTTTGCAAGCTTCCCATTGGGGCATCTGGTTGTCCACTGTAAAAAAGCATGCTGGACTAGATGGGCCATTGGCTCTTCTTATTTTCTTGTGTTTTTCCTCCTGGTTTTCCTCCTATTTTACCTGTGGGGGAAGGGAAAGTAGAAAGGGGCTACAGGGATGAATTTGGAGGGTAGGTAGCTCAGCCCACACAGAGGATCCACAGAGGTAGAACTTCCACGTCCATCATTGAAAGCTGCCCTGCAGACTCTTTATTCTACTCATAGACTTAATGGTGCAGCTTCACTGCATTAGGCCATGTAGGGGAAAACAGAAATGACTGGGTGAGTTCAGGGTGTGCTGACCACATCTTTGCATGAGCAGGGTGGTGCCTGCTGCTTTGAAGGAGGTCATAGTGCAATCACTCCTGAAAACAATCACCCTGGACCCAATGGCACTGAACAACTATGGCCTGTTAGCAAATACTTCCTTAGGGGGCAAAGTCCTTGAGTGAGTTGGGGTAAGGCAGCTGTAGGCATTCCTGGAGGAGGCTGATTATATTCTAACCCATTCCAATCTGGGTTCAGGCCTGGGTTTGTGACTGAATCTGCCTTGGTCACCCTGATGGATGGAGAGGGACAGGGGGAGTGCTACCCTGGTATATCTCTCCTCAGCTTTTGATGCCATCAACTAAATATTTATTGTTATGGTCATTGACCAGCATAATCAACCAACCTTATCCTCCTGGACTGTCTACTGGAGTTGGGTATTGTGGGCTCTGTTCTTCAGTGGCTCCGGTTTTATCTCCAGGGATAGATGAGTGTTTCTCATCCCCCTGGCTCTTGAGTAACAAGGTTCCACAGGGTACTATACTCTTCCCAATGCTATTTAACATTGGCATGAAACTGTTGGGAGCAGTCATTGGGAGATATGGAACAAGGTGTCATCAGTACACTGATGATACCCAACTCTATTTCTCTGTAACATCTGCATTGGGAATGACTGAATAGGCCCTGGACCAGTGTCTGGATGCACTAGTAGGCTGGTTGAGAACCAATAAACTGAGTCTACATCCTGGCAAGACGGAGGATCTATAGGAAGTTGGTAAGTTGCCTACCCTGGCTGGGGTGGCACTCTCCCTTAAGAAGAAGTATGGCTGGGGTGGCACTCTCCCTTAAGAAGTTTGGGGGTGCTTCTGGATCCAGCTGTGTCACTGGAGGCACAGGGGTCCTCACTGGATAGGAGTGCCTTTTACCAGCTTCAGTTGGTAAGACAGCTACAGACATTCCTGGTTCAGGATAGGTTGACTACAGCTGTCCATGTACTGGTAACCTCAAGGTTAGATTACTGCAACACACTCTATGTGGGGCTACCCTTGAGGTTGCTCAGGAGGCTGCAGCCAGTGTAGAACACAGTGGCTAGGCTGCTTGTGGGAACATTGACTGCTGCCAACATACAACACCTTGCTTGCAGGATTCGCACTGCTTCCAGGCCAAGTTCAAGGTTACTTGAGAAAGTGCCTTATCCTAGTAGGTCACTATGGTCTGTGGCGGAACTTCTTCAAGTTCCAAAGATCTCAGAAGCCCACTCCACATAAATTTGGAGCAGGGAGTTTAGTGTGGCTGCTTCTGTTCTGTGGAATAGCATTCCTGTTGAGATACGGCAGGAGCCCACTACCTGCACAAGCCATCCCAGCTCCATGAATATGTCTCTGCCATGGGTACTGTTTTTTTATCTATGGATAATTTCTGTATTGTTTTAAACTGTTTATTTTATTTTATTTTATTTATTTATTGAATTTATTAGTCGCCCATCTGGCTGGCTGTCCAGCCACTCTGGGCAACGTACAAAATAGGCATACAATACCTAGACATTAAAAATCTAAAAACAATGAAGATAAAATCTAGCCCACCCCAAAAAGCCTGCCTGAAGAGCCAGGTCTTCAAGGCCCGGCAGAAACTCATCATGGAAGGGGCATGGCGGAGATCATTTGGGAGGGAGTTCCACAGGCTGAAAAAGCCCTCTCTCTAGTCCTCAGCAGTTTGCCTGTTTTGAGTGTTATTAGCTGTTATTGCATTTTGTCCATCGCCTTGAGATGTGTGTGGAAGGGGATTAATAAATTAATAATAAATATTTTTTAAAAACTGGAAAGGCATGGTAGAAACAACATGGAAACAGGTAGGAAGGAACCATAATGCCCAGTTCAAAATCTAAGCCAGAGAAGGGTTCAGAGACCTTCTTTAAGGTGGGCTTTAATGAGCTCCAGAAGTTAGTTCACAAGCTTGGTTTCTATAAACTTCATTGACATCCCTGATTAGAAGTCCTTCCATAAATTTGTATACTGGGACTACAATATTGTCTGCAATGTCTCCAACTCTTACCCAATAAATCCATGACTGGATGAAAAATGCTCATCTTCCTATAGAATGTATATCTCCTGAGAATTAAGAAAGATATGCTGATCATCCAAACTAAGAGATGTCACTATATTCTAGTTCTTTTGTCTAACTCGAGGGCCATGAGTTAGCCACCCCTGATATAAATAATAGAGATGCTCCTGAAATCAAATTAAGTGGTGGATTCTGGGATCTGGGCTTTTAGACTGCTTTAGGACTCCTGGAGATCTGCATGCTACAGAAAAGGTCCAGAACAACTCTGGAAAACACTCAGTTGGGGTAGAAACACACTCACTTTCCTGCCAGTTCCAAAGCATGTCCACTTCTCTCTTTTGAAAATGGGAACACATGATGCTAGTCAAACCCTGACTCTTTTTACTGGTGGGAGCCACTTGGGTATTTTTCTTTTCAATTTAGCTTCAAAGAGATTTCACAACTGATCAGCAGATCAACCTGCTCCCCTTCCAAGTGTGTCTAATGGAAACACTTTGCTGTAGGCGACTAGTGTGCTCATAGCCTAGGTCTGAGTCATTTACACCCTTGATCTAGCATTACAGCATTCCAGCCTTTTCCCTATTCTAAAGGATACATGTTCACAGGCTGTAAACACACCAGTCACCAGATCAAAAGGGATGGGGTTTGACTAGCGTCATCTACCCCCTTTTTCAGAAAAGAGAGATGGAGACGCACTGGAACCGGCAGCACAGTGAGTGTGAGTGTGTTTCTACCCACAGTAAACACTTTAAGTGCACAGTATCTGGTAGGCAACAAGACCTTTTGGGGCAGGGCATATAGATCTTGTTTTTGTATATATGTTGTGCAATCCTACACATCTTTACTTTGAAGCAAATTCCACTGAATTCAAGAGGGTTTGCTCCCTAGTAAGTGTGCACTGGATTGCAGCGGTAAGCAGCAACTACCTGTGATATAATTTAGACACTGTTGTGTTTCTGATGTGGTTCATTTTGAATCTGAGTGTGTGTGGCCAAACATATCAGCACATATTATGTGCCAAAGCTGCTTTTGTGTGTTATCTTTCAAAATTCAACTGACTTTTTACAGCCGTGAAAATAAAATGTGTTGTCATGGTGTTAGGCTGTGTTATGTATTGGATTTTCCTTGCAACAGCTGCAGTCTTGTCAAACTGCCGTTTGAAACAAAATTATGTTTCATGTTGGGGGGGAAAAGACAGTGCTTGAATTTCTTTTAAACTAAATGGCACCTATTGTTTTATTCCTGCATGCTCCCCCACCCCCACCCTTTACAAATTGTTTCACAGTTTCAAGATGCTTTGTGTGCATTCAGTGAAATGCCCCTTTCATTCCAGTTGTGTCTATATACAGCACTAGCACAAACAGGAGATGTTTCTCTCAAGTGTGCAGCTTTCTGGTCTGCTCCTTGTCACAAACCATTTAAAGATCACCGCTTGTTGAGTTTTAGACTCACAACAGCCCTTTCCCTCCGCAGAGGTGGGGGACCTATTAAGTTGGTCCGCTCCCGGAGGCTTATGGATCCTGTAGTTTTCCAGAGGGCTCTGGGGGTTTTTCCGGCTGATAGTACTGGCGTGCCTGTCGAGGCCCTGGTCGATCTGTGGAATACGGAGATGACTCGGGCCATTGACATGATCGCTCCCGCGCGCCCCCTTCGGTGCAGAACTCATGCAGCTCCGTGGTATACCCCGGAGCTGAGAGTGATGAAGCAAGAGAGAAGGAGGCTAGAGTGCAGGTGGAGGCGAACTCCTGACGGATGTAATCATTCTTTGGTAAGTGCTTCCACTAAGTTGTACGTAAAAGCGGTCAGGGCGGCGAAAAAGCCTTATTTTTCTGCCACTATTAGATCATCTCTTTGCCGCCCAGCGGAGCTATTTAAGGTGGTACGAGGGCTTTTACATTCTGGCCCTCCTGATACTAAGGAAACATCGGAAGCCCGCTGCAACAAATTTGCGGAGATAAGATTGAATGCATCCGTCGGGACTTGGACTCTGATGTTATGACAGTTGAATCCATTGAAGTGTCCAGAGCGCGGCCTTGTCCTTTATTACTGGATGAGTTTCAGTTGGTGCAGCTCGAGGAAGTGGACAAGGTACTTGGAATGGTGCGGGCGACTACGTCTGCTCTGGACCCTTGCCCATCTTGGCTGGTGAAGGCTGGCAGGGCTGTAACCACCGGCTGGGCCAAAGAGGTGATAAATGCTTCCTTGAGAGAGGGAGTAGTCCCTGGCAGTCTCAAGGAGGCAGTAGTGAGACCTCTTTTAAAGAAACCTTCTTTGGACCCAGATGTTTTGAACAACTATAGACCGGTGGCGAATGTCCCTTTTTTGGGCAAGGTTTTGGAGCGGGTCGTTGCCACCCAGCTCCAGGCGCTTTTGGATGAAACCGATTATCTGGATCCGTTTCAATCCGGTTTTAGGTCTGGTTTTGGCACTGAAACAGCCTTGGTCGCCCTGTATGATGACCTCTGTCGGAAGAGGGACAGGGGGAGTGTGACCCTGTTGATTCTCCTTGATCTCTTAGCAGCGTTTGATACCATCGACCATGGTATCCTTCTGGGGAGGCTTGCGGAGTTGGGGGCACTGCTTGGCAGTGGCTCTGCTCCTACTTAGCGGATCGTCGCCAGAAGGTAGTGCTTGGGGAACATTGCTCGATACCCTGGACTCTCCATTGTGGAGTCCCTCAGGGATCGGTTCTGTCCCCCATGCTTTTTAACATCTACATGCAGCCTCTGGGTGCGGTCATCAGGAGTTTTGGAGTGCGCTGCCATCAGTACGCTGATGACACGCAGCTCTACTTCTCCTTTTCACCTTCTTCAGGTGAGGCTGTCGATGTGGTAAACCGTTGCCTGACCGCGATAATGGACTGGATGAGAGCTAATAAACTGAAACTCAATCCAGACAATACCGAGACACTGTTGGTGAACTCTTTCTCTGCCCAGATGGTGGATGTTCGACCTGTTCTAGATGGGGTTACACTCCCCTTGAAGGAACAGGTTCGTAGTTTGGGTGTCCTTTTTGACCCTTCCTTGTCACTGGAGGCTCAAGTGGCCTCGGTGGCACGGAATGCGTTTTACCATCTTCGCTTAGTCGCCCAACTACGCCCCTATCTGGACAGCGACGATTTCGCCTCAGTTGTTCACGCTCTGGTAACCTCTAGACTGGATTACTGTAATGCGCTCTACGTAGGGCTGCCCTTGAAGACAGTTCGGAAACTACAGCTAGTGCAAAACGCGGCAGCCAGGCTGCTGACAAGGACCAATTGGTCCGTGCATATAACACCTGTCCTGGCCCATTTGCACTGGCTCCCTATTTGTTTCCGAGCCAGATTCAAGGTGCTGGTTTTGACCTATAAAGCCTTACACGGTGTGGGACCGCAGTACCTTGTGGAACGCCTCTCCTGCTATGAACCTACCCGTCCACTTCGTTCAGTATCTAAGGCCCTCCTCCGGGTACCAACTCATCAAGATGCCCGGAGGATTACTACTAGATCTAGGGCCTTTTCTGTGGTGGCCCCCGAATTGTGGAACAGCTTACCAGAGGAAATACGCCTGGCGCCTACGGTATTTTCTTTTAGGCGCCAGGTTAAGACCTGGCTATACTCCCAGGCATTTTAATGTTTTAATGTTTAATGTTAATTGTTCATCTTAATGTTTTAAATTTTCCTGTTATTTGAATCGGATTTTATTGTGACATGGTATTTTAACTCTGTTTTGTACACCACCCAGAGAGCTACTAGCTATGGGCGGTTTAAAAATGAAATAAATAAATAAATAGATAGATAAAATAAAGTTCAATAGAAAAAGGGGCAGTTTTGCCTTGTGAAGTCTGGTATTCTTCTGCCTGTTGGGTTTTCTTTTTTCCATATAACTCTCCTGTTTCAGCAGTTTGTGACATACTTTGCTGTGCTGAGGAAAATCCCACCTTCCCAATTTCCCAATTTCAGATGTTGTGTGTGTGCATGGGTGTATGTGCATATAGGTCTCCACTCCCCCTTTTTGTTTTTTTCACTATGCATGCTCATGGGTGCTGAAGCCTAGGACAGGCATCACAAACCGCCTCTCAAATTAGGGTTGCCAGGTCAGAAGCATCCCAAACCCTGAGATTTCAGGGGTGGTCCTAGTGATATCATTAAGCATGATACATTAAGCATCAACCACAGTTGGTTGGAGCATACCACTCAAACAATCAAAATTTCTGTTTGGAAATTAAGATAGAAGTCTTAGCTAAATGAGGACGTTCCCAGGTTTAGCTGAAGTGATGGGATCATTCCTTCTCACCTGCTTAAAGAGCCTGGGCAGGGAACATTTAATCTCGCCTACTTGCTTCTCGCTAAAAGGGTTTAAGTGTAAGTGTTATGAGTAAGCAGAAAATTCACAACTAGTCACGGTTCCTAACCAAAACTAAAATTCCTGGCAGCCAGTCAGCCAAGGTCACCGAAATCCCTATGCAGCATAAACTGCCCAAGGGTTGCAGTTAGTACAGAATGCTGTGGCATGATTGCTGACATGGGTGAGACCCTATTAGCTCATAATACGCTCTGATCTGAAATCTGCACTGGTTGCCAATTTGCTGCCAGACCAAGTTCAAGCTGTGCTTTCCATTATATGGGTGCAGCATCGTACTTGTTCTGCTCTTGTAAGAAATCGATCCTTCAGTGTGGCAATACCTACACTTTGGAACTCCCTGACTACTGACATTAGGCAGGCACCTTCATTGTACTCTTTTTGGCACCTGCTAAAAACATTGTTGTTTTGGCAAACCTACCCAGGCATGTAGAAGCTATTAAGTTTTTAATCTTTTTTTAACTCATTGTTGGCTTTATTATTTTGAAAGTTTTTAAATACCTGTCTTTAACTGTTTTTGCCAGTAATTTTTTTTTATTCCTTCTGTAAACCTTTTTGATATTTTTATAATAAAGCAGTATATATATATATGTTGTAAATAAAATACATAAATAAATTTCGGAGTCACTGTGGCCCTTGGGTCTCTTTCCTCTTTTAGGAACAAAGGAATTTGCTTTATACCAACTCAGGCCATTTGGTACCATCAAGCTTAACACTGATGACATGGACAATACTGGAAAATCTCCAGAATTCCAGACAAGTCTTTTCTGGAAACTGAATTTTGGACCTTTGCATGCAAGGCATGTGCCCTACCACTGAGCTACAGCCCTTCCCCATTTAAAAAAGTATCTTTAAAAATTGTTCTATTCAATTCACTATTGAATGCACAGCATCCTAGGGCAGATCCACACCATGCATTTAAAGCACATTCAACATACATTTGAAGAACATGAATCCCACCACAGAATCATGGGAAGTGTAGTTTATTAAGGGTGGTGAGAACTATAACTGTGAGGGGAAAACTACACTTCCCAGGATTCTTTAGGGGAAGTGATGCACTCTAAATGTGAGTTTGATGTACTTTAAACATGTTGTGTGGATCTACTTCATAACCTTTGCATTCATGTAAATCATTTTAATTTTTTTTAATGGAAATGAGCTATAAGATTTACTGGGTGACCATGGGCTACTCACAATCTCTCAGTCTAATCTGCCCCTCAGGATGAAAACAACAGAGGGGAACCACGACCACCCAAAGGAAGAAGGGAACACTTAAAATATAGAGGAAAAATAATGTACAACCATAGTGTGAAATCAGATACTTATCAGGACATAGTATGAAGAAATATTTATATAAACATGAATGTCAAAGATGTTTATTATTTACACAACCTGTAAATATATTTATAGTGCAATCCTATGCATGTATACTCAGAAGCAAGTCCCAATGTATTCAATGGGGCTTACTCAAATAGGGAAGCATGCACAGGACTGCAACCGCAAGTGACAAGGAACTTCACTCATCCAACCAAAAATTCAGAATCATGCCACTTTAAGCTGTTTTGCAACTGTTTTATACCTGTTTCATGGTTATTTGATTTTAAATGGATTTGTTTCTTGTAAGCTGCCTTAGTTTCTAATCAGCAACCCTACCACACAGGGTTGTTGGAAAGACTCCATATATACACACACTGGAGATTTAAAAATACATACACCTCATATAATAGTTTATTGTCAAAACGAGTTAGTCATTGCAGAACATTAAAAAAATCAGTACTAGTTTCCTACAAAATAAAAGCAATGATTGTTTAATTGCTTAAAAATAGGATTGGAAAGGGAAAGAAAAATTTACAACACAAACACAATCCTTTGTTATGTTCACTCAAAAGTCCCATTGATTTATAGCACAATCATAACCATTTCTACTGAAAACTAAGTCCCACTGAATTCATTGGAGTTTGCTTTCAGTATGTGGGATTAACATTGCAGCTTTATTCCCAGGAAAGTGAGTGATTAAAGCTTCATATTGAGAAAGTTTTCAAAAGAGGCTATGTATTAGATAAATAAACTGCTGTCTTCAATAGACCAGGAAAAATTATACTTATTTGACTCCTCGTAATTAGAAAAGCATAACACATCATAATGGCATCATGAACTGCATATATATTTATTTTACATTTATGTTCAAAAATTATTTGAAAGATAAAATGTATAATCAACTATTTTTGCAAGTAATCTAAAAACCCTGCATGTACACTTTCATTATAATCACAACTGAAATTATTTACAATAAACTATTGCCTACCAAGATCCTCCTGTGATGTTTTGTTCTACATCTCCTACACACAGAGAAAAAGGGACTTTTGCTACTGCTAAAAGCTATAAACTTACACTATTTATGAAATTTTCAGACAAGCAGGAAAAGACAACCATTTTCTGAACTTGCAATGGGGTCTAGCTATTGCCAGAGGTCAACAAATCTCTTGTCAATTACAACCCTGACTTCACTTATTGGCTACAAACCTGAAAGGGCAGGGTTAGAGCTCATCTAACAGAAGTTGCAGGCGGGGTGGCTGACGTTTTGGTGTATATTTCTTGAACCAGACCATCTAGAAACGTAATGTTTTTTTAAATGAAAGCTGAGAGTCTGGAGGTTGGGGTGACTCACCCAGAGACTCAGAGGACCCCAAAACTCTGGTGTCTCCAGGCAAAAACTAGAGACCTGACAACCCTATCTCAGATTGTATTTTTGGCATCCTGTTAATTATGGTGATATGTAATGATATTATGGAGTTATGTAAAGATGGATCACATACCCATAAGTTATGTTGTAGAGGCAAACAAATGGGCATAAAATGCATTTTTTAAAAATGTATTTACTGATTTGATCCCCTTAGAACTTTTCTCCTTGAAGCCTTCAGTATTAAATGCATATTAGATCATCTTACTCTCTGCTTCTTCCAAACCTGCAATGGACGTTTGAGGATGGAAAGGGGAGGAGGCATTTGGATGAGGGAAGTGGTTTCTGGTTTCCAGCTCCTCCCAGGGCCGGCCTTAAGATAAAGAGCTCCTTGGAGCCCCCACCCCTGTGGAAGGCCACCCAGTGCCTGGTGCAGGTATGATGATGTTGCAGGACCTGCTGCTGCCTCCTACAAGGACACATGCAAATGTGTACAAAGCCAGGGGTCACATGCAAGAATTATTGTTTGCGTTTTTGTAGTTAATACCCAAACAATCTGTAGGAACATGAACAAAAGGTTATAGACACCTTCTTTTTGCCACCCTAGCTCACTGCAGACAGTACATTCATATATAGAGAATAGAGAAAGTAAGAGAGCGTGCCAATGAACTCAGGTTGGTGCCCCCTCAGCTCAGCTTGGCACCCCGAGCGACCACTCAGCTTGGCCACCCCTAAGGCCAGCTCTGTCTTCTCCCCCAGTGTATCGATAAAACATCAAGAGATGTTTGATTATAGCATGAAAAGTATTTTTGTTATGTGCTGGTAGGTTGTTAGGGGAGGGGGAAGAGGGGGAAAAGAGAATTAGTTGGAAGGAAGGAAAGAGAATGGAAACCATGAGTAGATTTGATGTATGTGGAAAGAGAAAGCAGATGGGCTCTTTTGTATTGAAAACACTGCCTAAACATGTAGTTCCCTAATAGCCAACTATAAAAATGAAGCACAATGTGCTTTCATTGTGTCTGCATAGTTTTATTGTCTGAAGCTACCACCACTAATTTTGAGCAGCTTTTCCCACTGCTTCAAATAATCTCTAGTACTTCAGAAAACCTGCATTCTGTAATGTTAAATAGACATGGTCAAAGGGATGACATAAAACCACATTCAGGTTTCTTATGACAAGTTCTCCATGGGTTAATACAAAGAAAGAGGACACCGTGCAAAGATTTTGTTTTCTTTGTCAATATAGTAACATTTTGAATTATGGGTCAGACAGAATCGAAGAGCATACAGAAAAGCATTTGGATTAATAAATCTAGTCTGCTTTGGCAGTGTCAGAGTTTTGTAGTTTATGTTCTGGTCTGTTAGATTTGCAGTTTAATCCACTACTGAGTGATGATTACAATCTCCCATAAGCTGTTCTTCAGTTGGATATGGAAGCTTTGGGGTGGCATTTCCTTCTGTGCTTTCCCAATATCAGTCTATAGCAGGTCTCTAATCATGTTTCTTAGGGCACCAGGCACTCTTCTCAAATATCCTTTCTGGATTTGCTCTGATGTTCAGTTTCTCTCACCTGTTTTGAGAGCTTTATGCACAGTTTCTCTCTCTGGAGCCCCATTCCACTAGGAATATATCCCATATTACTGGAGTGCCTTCTGGATGAATTTTTAATCGTAAGCAACCTCAGGGAGAGAGGGCAAAGTCTGCACAAGTATAGAAAGGAGTGGAGAACTCAAAGCACCCCTATTAGTTCTAAGAATGCTCAGTAGCTATGGAATGCTGGGTGTCACTGAGAAGGAGGGAAACAATGGAAAAGTAGAGCAGATGAGTATTGGAATGGAGTATTGTGACGCCCTTCCCTGGCTCTCCCTGTCAGGTTCCTACCTGCTCGTGGCTACTGCCTTTCACTAGGCACCACCAGGGACTCCACCAGTCCGGACTGTCCTTTTTTATGGTTTCTCTCCCCGCTCTAGCACAGATCTCAATAGATCCCCCTGCTAGGCAGCACCACCAGTCACGTTCTACAACCAATGTTCCCAGAGACCTTGCCTGAGTCTCCCTATCCGGTTATATTTGTGACTGCGTGCCTATGCTATTCCCAACCCCCTCGTATCACTGCAGATAACTCATAACTCAGGGTTGCTCTAGATACTTATGAATGTTATAATCTCCTCTTCGCCGCTGCCACCATTTGTTACTGTTTCCCTTCAGCCTTGGTCATTACCTTACCCTCCCTTCTGGTCTGTGAAACCCCAGCCAAGGATCAGGCCTTCGGTAAACCAAATATAGTTTTTATTAAATGACATTAATAACAAGATAACTTTGATAATGATCTACAAGCTTATGGTTTCATCTATTACTGTGATATTTGACTTATTACTGATCCGAACTCCACCTCCCTCCTTCTCCACACTCTCCTGACATACACCAACTCACACCCACCTCCCAACTCCACCAAAACAACCCACTCACGTCCACCAAACACCTCTCAAACACCTCTAAAACCCACCAACGTCCACCCAGATTCAACTGTCATCCTTCCATTTATACTCTCAGCCATCCAAACACTCAGCCAATCATCCAGCATTCTACTGCTCATTTACTCCCTCCTCCTCTTTCATTCCACTTGCGATGTATCTTCTATACAAACAGCACTTACCATATATACATTAATACAGGAACATCACAAGTATCCTGTAAAAGCTGGCTGGCTGGCTGAATCTCTGAGCAGGAGAACTCAGCATTTTGTTGCAGTTCCCACTTGTATTCTCTATTTCCACGAGTGCATGGAGTCTTTATATGAAGGACCTTTTCCATCACCCCTAAACCTTTATTTAACCTAGTAAACTGTCCTCTCTCACACTGGGCTTGAGGACCACCTCATCAGTCAGTTCCCAATGGGGTCTCACATCTCAACTCAAGTCTTAAGCTAGTATTCTTGTATTCAGCTTAGACCTTTGCTCTTCTAGGTTCCCCTGCAGTGAACCCCAAACCATGATGGCTTCAGATGTGATAGGCTACTTATCCATCTCACATTCCAGTAATGCCCCTGTGCAATCCTATATCACTGATTGCCAAAGTGTGACTGTTAGTACAGTGGCAGGAGGGCTCTTTTAAATTCATTTCCTGTAAGAACTACCTATACTTTCCAAATTCTTATGCTTTTAACAGGGAACACTCCGATTTGCTACATGCCATGGCCATTTTGCTTTCAGATAGACCTGTATTTGGATGTGCTGTGAATATCAAAACATGGTGGCTATGATAGGTGGGCTGGCAAACAAACTGTAGTGCAGAGCAGTAATTTTCATTGGGATTGCAGCTGGGGAGGGCAAGATTAAACCTCCCCTTCTGTGTTCTGTGATCCCAGTGCAGATTTTGAGTGTGTGTGTGTGCCTAAATATTTTTAAACGGATATCCGCACAATTAAATTTAGTTTGACCATAAATTATGTATTTGGTGTGTCTGATGGCAGGGCCAATGCTAGCACCTGGCACTCTTGAGCCACATCAAGGATCTCCTGCACTTTTGCCAATGCCTGTTTAGTCCTTGTATCCATTCTTTTCCCTGTGGGCTGCCTTGAGCACCAGTGGCTGGGTCAGGGAAGCTTAACACATCAGGCAGCTTACAATACCCACCAGGAGTAGCTGGGTATTGGAAGGGTCCACTGATGGCCATTTTGCCAGGGCCCCCTCAGACATGGAGTCACATTACTGCTGTGTATTAAAAAATCTGTAAACATTTTTATTGTATAATTCATGGGGCCACTGAGAGAGAAGGACAACGCTGCACACCTGGCCTCCCGTTAGCTGCATTATTGTGCCTACTAGAAAGTTGAGGGGAGAGGAGGTATGGAGATTGGCTCACTATTGCCGTAGCTGCAGGAGTACTGGATGGCTCCACCACTGTGCTTGCACCTTGCTGACCTCCCTGCTGCCTCACACCTCTCCCTCCCAGTAAGCACAATGACACAGATGAGAGGAGGCCAGGTGAGCAGTGCCACCCTTCTCCATCATCAACCCTTGAATTGAGTTGTATCTGCTGTAGTTATATAGTAGATGACTGACTGATATGCTGATATGAAATGTGGATGATTTATTTATAGCATGTGGCTGGAGGGTCCATTAGAGCTTTCCTCATCAGGGAGATCATCCCATAATTTGGGGGCCACCACTGAGAAGGTCCTCTCCCTTGTTGCCAGATTCTCAGCTTCTCCCAGAGTAGGCACCCGGAGAAGGACCTTGGATGTTGAGCGTAGTGGACGGGTGGGTTTGTATCGGGAGAGGCGTTCTGTCAGGTATTGTGGTCCTAAGCCATGTAAGGCTTTATAGCTTAAAACCAGCACCTTGAATCGAGCTTGGAAACATACAGGCAGCCAATGCAAGCGGGCCAGAATCGGTTTTATATGTTCGAACCATCTGGTCCCTGTTACCAATGTGGCTGCTGCATTTTGCACAAGCTACAGCTTTCGAACCGTCTTCAAAGGCAGCCCTCATAGAGTGCATTGCAGTAATCTAACTTGGAGGTTACCAGAGCATGGACCACTGAAGCCAGGTTATCCCTGTCCAGATAGGGGCGTAGCTGGGCCACCAACCAAAGTTGGTAGAAGGCACTCAATGCCACCGAGGCTACCTGAGTCTCAAGTGACAGAGCTCAAAAGCTCTAGATGGCTGCACCCAACGGTTTCATGTAGATGTTGAACAGCATGGGGGACAGAACTGACCCCTGTGGAACCCCATACTGGAGAGTCCAGGGTGCCGAGCAATGTTCCCCAAGCACCAACTTCTGGAGCCGACCGCCAAGTAGGAGCAGAACCACCGCCATGCAGTCCCTCCCACTCCCAACTCAGCCAGTCTTCCCAGAAGGATACCATGGTCGATGGTATCAAAAGCCACTGAGAGATCAAGGAGAATCAACAGTGTCACACTCTCCATCTCTCTCCCGACAGAGGTCATCATACAGGGTGACCAAGGCTGTTTCCATGCCAAAACCAGGCCTGAAACCCGACTGAAATGGATCCAGATAATCAGTCTCATCCAAGAGTGTCTGGAGCTGACCTGCCACCACTCGTTCCAGGACCTTGCCCAGGAATGGAACGTTTGCTACCGGCCTATAGTTATTAAGATTTTACGGGTCCAGGGAGGGTCTCTTCAGGAGTGGTCTCAGTACCGCCTCTTTCAAGTACAGCATAATATAACCTTATTCTCTTTAAGAAATACATCAGTATTCTGCTCATATGTTAAGAACTTGAAAAATATATTTGGAATGTATAATATTTGGAAACTGAAAGAAGTTCAGTGACTTGTAAAATGATTCCTGAGCATGTAAGCTACGCAGTTGTGCATTGAATTAACTTAATGCATAGAATTTAAAGTGGAAATAGGTGACTTGTTCAGTTTGCCCCCCATAGTGCAAGTGATCACAATTTTTCTGGAAATTCCTGGTGAAAAGTTAAAAAAAAATACTTTAATGCATGTTATGGGTTTACTTTATACATAGACATGTGATGTAGTAGCCATAAGAATGTTATTATTATAACGTAAGAATGTAAGAAGAGCCTGCTGGATCAGGCCAGTGGCCCATCTAGTCCAGCATCCTGTTCTCAGTGGCCAACCAGATGTCCTTGGGAAGCCCACAAGGAGGACTTGAGTGCAAGAGCACTCACTCCTCCTGCGGTTTGCAGAAACTGGTACTGAGAAGCATACTGCCTGATAGTGGAAGTAGAACACAACCTTATCCTTCAAGAATTTGTCTAAACCTCTTTTAAATCATCCAAGTTGACAGCCATCTCTGCCTCTTGTGGGAGCGATATTAAGGTGCAATTATCTGGTCATTTAATGATTCCAACAACAGAATTTTACAAATTTGAGCTAATTAAGTAAGAATGGTCCACAACTATTTATCAATGTTTAGGTGCCTCTGTATTGTTTTTTCAGTGCCTGTTAAAAACATCCCTTTTAAGCTACCAACAAGCCTTTTAAGTATGGTATGTGTGCTGGATTTGAAGTTGTTTTTATATTTATTTATGTATTAAATTTATATCCTGCCCTTCCTCCCAAAAGGAGCCCAGGGCAGCAAAAACAAACAAACAGAAAAAGGACTTTAAAACATCTTAAAAACCAAAGACTGTAAAACGTACTAAAACAGAACATATTTAACAACATATTATGCAATCATATATGTTTTTATTGTAGTTGTAAATCATAATGAAAATAGTAGTCATCATCATCATCTGTTTATCTACCAAGAGATAACAAAAAGTGACATTAGTGGCTGGCTAATGCTTAAGGAATGTTTTTAGTGAAAATAATTGGTCAGGATAATGTGGCTGTAGAGAAGCCCAAATGAATATCACATGACTGGTAGTGCAGCCTGCCCTGTTCCTGCTCAAGTCGACTGAGCTCTGAGCGCTGCATTCTTAAGGAAGATGAGATGCACTGAAGGAACACTTGCATACCAGGTATGTACTTTATTTGTAAATATCAGTGATCTATCTTGCAGTTAGAGATGTAAGCAGGAATGGGAAAAAAGGGTTATAAAGGGCTTTGCTCATGCTATATTTTTTATTATAGAGATGGATATTTACCTTGAATTAAACAGAATCGTTTAATAGCGATAAAACTTTTTTCATAGCTTACATGGCTAAACCATGCTTGCCACAGTGTGTAATTATGGCAGACGGAGCCAGTTCCTGGTAAGTATCCTTGTATAACATGAAGGTTTGCATCCACCAGTTTTTGCAATTTTACCTACATGCATTAGATTGTGATTTGATTATAGCATGATCTGTGTCTCCAGCTGAACCCATACTATCACACTTTTATATGCTTAGCATTACATTTCATGACAAATGTCATCACATTTCCATTTCCACCAGAACTGGATGCCATTTCAGACACTATTGCAAATCCTATATGTGCTTAACCTGTGACCCTACCAGATAACTCTCTAATAATGCTACACAATAAGATAACATTGCTGTCAGGCAGGCAGGTGCTATCTTTGACCAATTAATTTTTTATGAATCAGATCTGTCCTTGAAATGGACTCTGCATGTGCCCATGGGCAGAACTCATAGAGACTAGATTAATTTTCTTTTAATGTTGGAATATATTGAATGATTACTATCTTCCAGAGTGTGATTTGAGAAGTGTAAATTTATTTTCTCCAGTACACTAGTCAAAGATACACTCTTTCATCATAGTTCCAGTGCAGCATAGTTCTGCTGAGAAAGGACAAGTTTTCCCAGTATTCCCAGTCTTTTTGTCTGACAACCTAATTCACAATCCATTTAAGTTGAGGTATTATTACTTAAACTGATTTAATACTACATAGTTCCTTGTAACTGGCACTCCACTCCTATGAATTGGATGTTCTGCAGCAATAAATGCAAAGCCTTAATCTGTTCTGCAGCACGTAATCTTGATAAGCAAATTTTGTGTACAGCCAGACATGAACACTTCTACATTTAGATTACTGTAACGCGCTCTACGTGGGGCTACCTTTGAAGACTGTTCGGAAACTTAAACTGGTACAAAGAGCTGCAGCCAGAGTGCTAACTGGGGCTGGTTACAGGAACCATACAACCCCCTTGTTCCGACAGCTCCACTGGCTGCCAGTTTGTTTCCGGTCACAATGCAAAGTGCTGGTTTTGACCTATAAAGCTCTGTACAGGGTAGGTCCAGGCTATTTGTCAGACTGTATCTCCCCATATGAGCCCGCCCGGGCGTTGAGATCCTCAGGAGAGGCCCTTCTCTCAGTCCCAACACCTTCGCAAGCGCGATTGGTGGGGACGCGAGATAGGGCTTTCTCGGTGGCTGTCCCCAGGTTCTGGAACTCTCTTCCTAGGGAAGCACGAATGGCCCCTTCCTTGCTATCCTTCCGTCGGCAGGCAAAGACTTTTTTATTCCGGCAGGCTTTTGGACTAGAAGATGTTTAAGATAGGGCCTCATAAGGTCTGTTGTATTGTTCTGTGGTCCTATTCCTAATGTTTTAAATTGTCTTAGTATCTTAAATGTATGTTTCCTGGTTTTAATGTCACGAATAGTTTAATTCTATTTTAATTGTATATTTTTGTATGTTTTTTTTACCTATGTGTAGTTTTTATTTGTAAGCCGCCCTGAGTTCCAGTTTTGGAAAAAGGGCGGAGTAAAAATAAAGATTCATTCATTCATTATTAATTTGTTAAGGGGTATACAATTTGATTCCACAAAAGAAGCCACAGACCTGAACTTACAATATTGGAACAGAGTGGATTATAACCAGACCTTGGAAGGTTACTTTTAAAAAGGAATAAATCACAATTACTATTACATGGCACCAAAAAAGAATAAATTACCATCACAATTACAATTATTCTGAAAGGAATTGGTTACTTCACCATTACTCAAATGTAATCACTACAGTAGGGCCCCGCTTCTCGGGGCCCCACTTTTCGGCATTCTGCTAATACGGCGCCAGTGGGGTGAACAGCTGGAGTGGGGGCTGGAGCTCCCTGCACTCCAGCTGATCTCGCCGGAGGAGGGGAAGATCAGTTGTAGTGTGGGGGTCTGATCATGCAGGAAGAGGAGATGATCAGCTGTAGCGCACTACAGCTGATCTTCTCCTCCTCCGGTGCAATCAGCAGGTTAGGTTCCAGACCCCCACACTACAGCTGATCCGCTTTTTGGTGGTTTTTGCTTTTCGGCAAGGGTCTGGAACCTAACATGCCATATGAATGGGGCCCTACTTAACAATTATACTTAAGTTACTTTAAAAAAACCCTAGAGTGCCTACAAGGTGCTGGCTTGGCTGCTGTACACCTAAGTCGCCTAAAACAACGTTAAAAATAAACACACAGAGACAGGTAGTAGAATAATTCTTTTTATCCATAAGATAGCAGTGGTGGTCTCTCCGCTGATAAGGGAGGAGGCAGAGGCCACTACTCAGATCTTTGCAAGTCAAACCAAGTGCAACCCCCACACACACACACACTCAGCCAACCAGCATAATCTCTCTCACTCAACAACCTCCTGCACCCTGCCCTGCCACCAACTAAGGGTCACCCACCCAAGATGCAAAAAAGTTAAAATACTGCAAATGCAGCAAAGTAGCAAAGGAGGGCGACAGAGGTCACTTTGTGTGCCAAGTGCACACACACACACACACACACACACCATCTTTCACCTCCAAAGTTCTTTATCTCCATTGTGCTGCTGCCTCCTTCTCCTCCTTTATCCGTATTCTTGCCCTCTGGCTGCTTTCTCCCTTTTTTAAAACGATTGTTTTCTCCACTCCACCCCTGTCTCGCTCTCCACTTCTTCCCTCGTCGCCTCCTACCCACCCACAGAGCATGAGGGAAGAGCAACGCTGCACAGAAACCAGTTTGAGGCACATGATTTTCATCCTCAAATCAGAGGAGCATTACACTTCCCGTGATCCCTCCCCAAATAATGTCCAAAAGTAATGCTGGAAACATTACAGTTGCACTTCAAAAGTAATAAAATTACTCCTCGTTCTATTACAATAAAAATGTAAAGGAATTACCCACTCGTTCCTCAAAAAAGTAATGAATTACAAGTAATTTGTTTTTTGTAATTAATTACTTCCAAGCTCTGTTTATGCTATTGGAGGTTGCTGATTCATAGGGTTGCCATAAATTGAAATCGACTTGAAGGCACATAACAGCAACAAATACAATTTGGGGGATGGTAGATGACTTAAGATTACCTTGTAAATGTTCATAAAATGAGGAGAGTGGTAAAATGCCACCCTAGGCTCCTACTGGGACGAAGGGTGGTGTATAAATCTAAAAAAATAAGTAAAATAAATAATAATAAATAATAAAATGAGGAGATAAGCAAATTTTAAAGGTGTCTCCCAGAAAATATTGAATAAATGGGCAGGATGTGTGGAACAGATTGTTTCTTTTGGGGGAGTAGGTCAGAGTTTGGAACATAAGAACTCAAGGTGGTCTCTGTTCCTCATTTGATGCATTTTTATAATGCACGGGCTAGGCTGTACATGCTGTTAGTATAAGACATTCAATTCCTTTAAAATGCTAGGACACAAAATGTGAAACTAGTTCTTTGAATCATAAACCTATCATGCAGTTCCCATTAAATATTTAAAAATCAACATAGGAAGAAACCTGTAAATATATCTTCCTGCAACATTTGATTTCTGCCTACCTCACATTTGATCTTCTCATTAAATCTATTTGTTGCCTTTTAAAAGACAAAGTAAATGTAATGGGTTGGGCAATTAAAACCACACTATTCACATCTAGAAAGACTAGAATTGTGCACATCTTACATCCCCAGGTTGCATTTTCAGCTTGAATAGTTCTTTGTAGGGGGAAAGTTGCTTTAAGGTCTGTAGAAAGTGCCTTATTTTCTGCAGAAGCTTCATGTTGCCTCTGAAATTTCTTCGACATCAGATCTTTCCCTAGCCTCTACTGTGTAATTTGCTATAATTATTTTAACAGCGAACTACCCTAGTCCTGCCCTTCTGTTTTTTGGGAAGTTTGTGTAATTCCATTCCTTTTATCATTTACTTGGCATTCTGAAAGCAGTTGCAATTGAAGCTGAGCTTTCAACTCTGTTTTCCTGGAAGAGGGGAAAGAAGGAGAGATTTATTTTTCTATTCAGAAGAAAAACTGGAAACCCTCCATTTTAAGTAAGCTGGGCTTAGCTGGTGATACATTTATTACTGCACTAACAGCCACTTGGCTGCTAGTACTTTGTAATAAAGTAGGAACTTTGTTGTGAATTATGGATGTGAATGCTTACTGAATGGAAGCTGTGTGATAGGCATAAAGTGAAATAATCACAAAGTTAGGGGGAGGGGAGGAAAAGCAGATAAACAGAAAAATGATTTTAAATAAATATGTAATTTGGAGCAAGACTAGAAAGCTGCGGCCTACAGTCTAAGTGATCAATGAGAGTCATATTTTTGCAATGTGCATAATCAACAATCTTAAGTGTGCATGGTACAATTCTTAAACCCATTTAGTCTCTGGAGCTAATGGGTTCATGAGTTCTGAAAAGGCTGTCTCTAAAAACCATTTTTCTGCTTTTTCTTTGTGATGAGTGGGGCTGGATGTATGAATGCCAGCATTTCAGAGGACAAGGGAGAACAAATGCAGGTAGGGGCTGAGGTCTCCAAACTGCCCTGGCTACTTAGTGCCTGTTTTTGTTTTTGGAGGTGGATTGGATAACATTGCCTGGAGGTGCAATAATCCTGACTTACCAAACATCCAATGTGTTTCCAACTTTGTATTTGTGCATGTTTCCAAAACTCTCTTTGATGACTCAGGGCCAGCGTTTTTTAAGAAAAAAAGAAAAAGAAACTGAATTTTATAAGGCCTAGAGAAGTTACATGCTTGCTGAAGCTTATCAGTAAAATACGTGCTTGGAAGCTGCTGTTGTAATGGCTAACTTGGAATGTAGATGGGGTGGAGAAATTAATGTGCCGTGTGCATAAGAAATGGTGTGCATAGTTAGAAGATCAACCAATGGAAAGGTGATAGGTTGGCATTAAGGGGCCAATTAGAACGTGCTATGAATTTTTGCTTGCAATGTATAAAAGTGTGGCACCCCATAAGGGTGTGTGCTTGTTTTGCGAATTATCGCCTTGCACCTGTTTCTGGCCAGAACAAAATAAAGTTTGTTGGACCCTTCAACCTGGGTGTGGTCATTTGGCCATACTGCGCACCGGGCAACGGACCCATTTGGAGGACAACATCTTCATCCAAATCTCTCCTTGGGTTCTGAATATCTGAAGTACGTTGTCCAGCCTCTGAGGCCTTCGTTATGGGAAAATAAGACTTTTTGCCGTCATGGGCTGTGCAAATTCCAGTTGCTCAGCCCCACTCCCTTGCTTCTGGAGGACATCAGTGGGAGCTATTGCTTTGTAGGGAGAGACCAAAGGGCAAAACCAGGGAAGACCAAGGATGAGAGCAGAAAATGCCACCTGAGTAATCCTGGCACCGGAGACACCATGTTAAATCTGTTCCTGATACCAGGTTTGAATGTGTCTTTTAGTGTGAGAATCCTTTGTAAGTCACTTTGAGAGCCTATAAAGCAGACAAGCACATTAAATAAATAAAATATGCTAACAGAGAGGTCATGTTTTAAACATCTGACTTTTGTGAACATTTTTGGTAAAGGCTCCAAAAACTTGAATTTTTTTTTTTGAGGGGGGTGTTTGGAGTATTCACCACTACATTCATAATCCAGCTAAGATATACCTTTGTGAAGGAGATAAATTTCAGGAAGGAGTTCACTCCCTAGCTCACTCACATACAGGCCTGATTGGCACCAGAATTTGAAGTCATTTCCTGCAAGAATAAGGGCATTTGTAGTTTTCTCTGAGTACTGTAGATAAAACTACAAATCCTATGATCCCAGTAGAAAATTATAGTTCTGAGTATGCCTAGAGGTGTCAGCTCTGGAATCAGAATGAGTAAGCCCTTCTACTGCCAGTTATTGCTCTACTTAGTGGGAAATTGTATCTAAGTGCATTTCTAAGTATGTTTTTGGGATGCAGTTCTCTGATGCAGCACGAGTTAACAAATATTTTATCTTTTGCTGTATTAGAGAGCTATCTTTCCCACAGTATAATTCACTTCTAGGAATTCACTGGCACAAGATGCAGTGATTGCTACTTCTGCAGATGGCTTTAAAAAGGGATTAGTCAAATTTATGGACAATATTGCTCAACGGCTATTAGTCATCAATAGAACTTTCACATTCAGAGTATATCACTCAACACTAATCACTGAAGGACAATAAGGATGAGAGGGATGTTGCCTTTAAGTTATGATTGTGGGCTTCTTGGAAGTATCCCATTCATCATGGTTGAAAAGAAGATCTTAAAGTAGATGGAGCAGTGATGAGGATGGGGCTACATAAACACATTGATGGAGCCAATCCAGCACAGCCCCAACCTCATCACTGCTTTGCCCCACTCCAGCCTTGCCCAGGTGAGCTGCAGTCAGAAGTCAGAATCGATTTGTTGCTTAGCCGTAGGCCATCGCATATCAAACATCACATATAAAATTTGAACAATAAGACCAATACATTTAAAAGTGCAAATATATAACAAAACAGTTACAATAAAATAATAGTTAAAAATCTAAAATCCACTAGCTAATCCACTAATCTATTACGAGAAATAACCATAAAGTGACCTTATAGAAGCAGGAAAACTATCTAGCCAATAACCAGCACTGGTGAATTATCACCTTAAGGTGTCGCCCTGGCAATCAACCCCATGCTCTAAAATGAATTTGGCACGAATCTTTTGTGCTGCCAGCACAAAGAGGGAGACCTTGTATGTTACAGAAAAATCCGTATCAGACATAAGGTAAGCAATCCTACTGTCATCATGGTCCCACAACGAACAAGCCAACAGGCTTTCCAAAAATTTGGCATGGAGTTGTGAATACAAGGGGCAGAATAACAGGTAGTGGGGCAAATCTTCGACCTCCGGGGCTCCACAAATACAAAAGCGCTGAGACCAGGGAGAATGAAAGCGTCCCTCTAACACAGCGTTTGGCATTGTTTGAAATCGGAGTGCCGTGAAGGCCTGCCGGAGTTTTAAAGGTAAAGGCCCGGCCAAATAAGATGATCTGCAGTGGTCATTCTTGTATAACCTATACCATTTGGAGAATTTCGAGTTGATGATAGCCAGCATATCTAAGTAGGCACTATGGCGGAAGATGGCATTCCGTAGGTTCCCTCTGGTGTTTAGGGAGGGAAGTTCCTGCGGAGATATATGGTACAAATGTAAGAGGGGGTTTATTCTTGCAAACCAATACTTGTCTCCTAGTGGATGTTCAAGACATGATTTAAGTATAGTCTTGTAAGGGGTGTCTTTTATAATTCTCCCAAAATGTATCAGAGCAAGATGGACACGCGCTTTAATTGAGGGCAAGCCGGTTTCTGCGCGAAGCAGGGCGGCGGGAGTACCAGGGGGTAAGTGCAGGAGTCTTTTCAGGAAGCTGTTTTGAACCACCTCTAGGCTTACTAGGTAAGTATCTTCCCATCCCCAAACTGCTGTACCATATAAAATCTGGGGGAGTACTTTGCTTTGGAAGATTTTCAGGGCAGGGTCAATTAAATTGCCACGGGATGAGGTGAGCTGCAGTGATATTGTGGTTGGCAAGGTGGCTTCGCCCTGGTACACTGGCCACTACTGGCTTTTGATCCTGCTGGGCTGCTCTTAAGCTTTTATGGTGGCAATTTCACTGGTAAGATCCTGCACTATTCCATGTTCCAGTCATTTATGGTTGAGGGCTTATTGACAGGTAGATGGAATAGTGTAAGTGGCAGCTGTAGTAAAGCTTACTTACACTTCTAACATGTGTAATGTGTTTTATCTTTGTATGGCAGGACATTATGGTGGTATTCAGGTTTGAACAACAGATGACACTTAACCCCCGTGGATGAAAAACTAGGGCATGTAGATGATTTAAAAGTATCATGAAGAAAGAGGCCACACAGAGGATCTAAACAATAACAAGAACTTTACTATAACTAATTATATACAGAGAACAAGGCCCACAGCATGATACTGCTTGTAAGGCAGGCCCGGAACTGAAACTGCCACAGCCTGGGGCTGACTCAGCAGTTCCTGGTATGGCAAGCCTGGAGGGCCAATACACCACCAATCTTTCTTACTCTTTTGGTTTGTTTTTCTGGGGGGGAAATGCAATCTTTAATTTTGTTTTGGAGAACACAAGTTTTTTAGAACGTTGATTTGAGTGTTCTCTTGGATTACTATGTAAATCCTGTTTGAAGTCACTCTCTTTTATTTATTTTTTACTTTGAAGGGTTTTATACTGCATTTTGTTTAGCAGACTATCAGTTTGGTCCATATCTATAGCTATTACATACATTACTTTGGATAATGTGCCTGAAAAAAATAAAATGAATCTTCAGTAGGTTTGTAAAATGTTGCACTCTTGCACAGAGTCATTTGTACAGAGAAAGAACTCTGTGTAAATAAAAATGATGTATCATTTCCCTCCTGCGGTGCTTTTTAACCTTTTATATGAACACATTGGCAGAAAACCTATGTTAAATGTGTTGTAACTCCTGCCTGAGTTAGGCATGTAAGTGGCAAATTATGAGCTGAATTCCATGCCCACAACCCAGCTTTAGCTCAAAACACGGTGCAATTTAGAAATCTTGAAATAATTCAATAGGAGCTTCAGCATCCAGATTTCATGAACCCCAGTCTTGCTAAATGGGGTTGCAATTTCTCCAACATGGGGGACTCATCATAATAATGCTTATTTTTTGGCTGGGAGCTAAACAGGGCTAAACTGTTTTATGTTGGTTCTGGGCCTTACTTGCAGATACGTTTTAGATGGTGGTGGTGAAGGTGGTAGTGCTCTTGTGTTCAATCCCATTGCACATGGTGTTCCAAAGTTTCAATTTTGTTCCCTATGCTTTTCAACATCCGTGTGGGAGAGATAATTAGGAGAAAGCAGTGGTTTCATCAGTACGTTGATGATTCCTGAAATTAGGGTTGCCAGGTGTCCGATTTTCACCTGGAGACTCCGGTTTTTGTGGCTCATGTCTGGGTCTCCAGGTGACTCACCTTACTCTCCAGACTCTTAGCTTTCATTTTTTTTAAAAAATTAAGTTTCTGGGTGGTATGGTTAAAAAGATATAAACCAAAATGTAAGCCGCCACTCCCCCGCAACTTCTGTTAGTACTGGCTGCTCTTTCAGGTTTTTAGCCAATAAGTGAAGTCAGGGTTATGACTGACAATAGCAATAGCTAAACCTCATTTCAGACTCTGAGAACAGTTTCCTTCTGCTGCTTGTCTCACATCAGGAATTCAATATATAGCTTTCTGCAGCATAAAGAGTACTTTCGCCTAATCTTGGTCTAGCTTCACCATTAAACACCACCACCACCAGCAGAAGAGCACTTTCTCTGTACAGGATTGGGACTTGCTTCAGAGTAAACATGCATACGATTGCACTACAACAAAAGATCACACCAGGATCTTGGTAGGCATGAAAGTGTACGTGCAGGGTTTTTTTAATTACTTGCAAAAATTGTACATTTTTGGTACTTTTTGGTACTTTTTATCTTTCAAATAATTTTTGAACAGAAGTTCTTAAAAGTGTACATGCTGTAATGTTGTTGTTGTTGTTATTGTTGTTATTATTATTATTTTGGCCAAAAGGCCCTCAAGGCAGCTTACAATGTTATACTTTTCTAATTAAGGAATCAAACAAGTTTAAATTTTAATCAACCGGGCAGCTTATCTGTCTTATTCATAACCTGTTTTGAAAACCTTTCCAATATGAAATTTTTCTGGAAGTAAAGCTGCAATGCTCATTCCACATACCTGGTAGTTAACCCCACTGAACTCAGTAGGACTTACGTTTGAGTAGACATGGTTAGGATTGTGGTGAAAATCAATGGGACTTTTGAGTGAACATAGAAAAGCATTGTGTTGTAAATCTTTTTTTCCCCCTTCAATTCTTCTTCTTTTTTAAAAAAAGCAGGCAGGGCTTACTTAGGTGTCACTGCTTTTATGTGGCAGGAAACTAATACTAAAAAAAAAAAAAAAGTTCTGCAATGCCAACTGGTGTTGACAATAAACTATTATATTGGATGTATGTATTTTTACATCTCCAGTGTGTGTATATATGGAATATTTCCAACAAACCTGTGAGGTAGGGTTGGAAACCAAGGCAGCTCACAACAACAACAAAAAGCCACTTAAAATCCAGTAACCATAAAACAAGTATAAAACAGATGCAAAACAACTTAGAGTGGCATCATTCTGAATTTTGGATTGGGTGAGTGAAGTTCCTTATCATTGAATTGCAGTCCTGTGCATGGTTCCCTGTCTGGGTAAGCCCCATTGAATACATGGGGACTTGTTTCTGAGAAAACATGTATAGAAGTGCACTATAAATATATTTACAGGTTATTTAAATAATAAATATCTTTGACATTCATGTTTATATAAATATTTCTTCATATTATGTATTGATATGTATCTGATTTCACACTGTGGTTGTAAACTATTATTTACAAATGATTATTTCCTCTACATTTTATGTGTGACCTTCTTCCATGGGGTGGTCATGGTCCCCCTCTGTTGTTTTCACCCTGAGGGGCAGATTAGGCTGAGAGATAATGGATAGCCCATTTGTAGCTTATTTCCATTTTAAAATTTAATTAAAATGATTTATAAGTAGACAAAATGCAGATCCACATAATACATTTAAAGTACTTCCAACTTGCATTTAAAGCACGACTTCCCCTAAAGAATCCTGGGAAGTGTAATTTCCCCCTCACAGTTATAGTTCCCACCACCCTTTACAAACTACAGTTCCCAGGATTCTGTGTTAGGATTCATGTGCTTCATATGTGTGTTGACTGTGCTTTAAATGCATGGTGTGGATCTGCCCTAATATGCTGAGCATTCATTAGTGAACTGAAAAGAACTACTTTAACATATACTTTTTTAAATAGGGGTGTAGCTCAGTAGGTCCAAAATTAAATCTCTGGAAGAGACTATTCCCTGGAATTCTGGAGAGCCAACGCTACTCCATGTCATTAGTACTGAGCTACATGGTACCAAATGGCCTGACTCAAAAGAGGAAAGCGACCCAAGGGCCACAGTGACTCCAAAATTTATTTATTTTATTTATAACATTTATATACTGCTTTATTGTAAAAAAATCTCAAAACGGTTTATAGAAGGAATTGAAACAGTAATTATTGGCAAAAACAGTTAAAGAAAGATATTTAAAAACATTCAAAATAATAAAACCAACAATGAGTTAAAAACAGATATTATTTATTTATTTATTTATTTATTTATTTATTTAATTTGTATCCCACCCCTCCTCCCAGCAGGAGCCCAGGGCAGCAAACAAGGCACTAAAAACACTTTAAAACATCATAAAAACAAATCTTAAAATACATTAAGAGAAAACAGCGTTAAAAACATTTTAAAAACTTTTTAAAGGGTTAAAAACATTATTAAAAAACATATTAAGCAATTCTGACACAGACACAGATATAAAAAACACAATGGCTTCTACATGCCTGGGTAGGTTTGCCTAAACAAAAATGATTTCAGCAGGTGCTGAAAAGAGTACAATGAAGGTGTCTTCATGCAAATGTCCAAAATTTAGTCTCTGGAAAAGACTATTGCCTGGAATCCTGGAAAGCCAATGCTAGACCATGTCATTAGTATTGAACTAGATGGTATCAAATGGCTTGAGTTGGTATAAGGCAGTTTCCTTTTTTCCTAAAAGGGCCACAGTGACTCCAAAATATATTTATGTATTTTATTTACAAGATTTATATAAAGCTTTATTGTAAAAAATCTCAAAGCAGTATACACAAGGAATTAAAACAATAAAATTATTTGCAAAAATAGTTAAAGACAGGCATTTAAAAACATTCACAGTAATAAAACCAACAATGAGTTAAAAACAGATAAAAAACACAATAGTTCTACATGCCTAGGTAGGATTGCCTAAACAAAAATGTTTTTAGCAGGTGCTGAAAAGAGTACAATGAAGGTGTCTGCCTAATGTCAATAGTCAGGGAGTTCTAAAGTGCAGGTGCTGCTACAGTAAAGGATTAATTTATTACAAGAGCAGAACAAGTATTATGTCACAACTGTAACATGGAAAGCACAGCAGGCCTGGTAGCATATCAGCAACCAGTATGGATTTCAGAGCAGAGGCATTATGTGCTGATATGGTGTCTCTTTTCAGCAATCATGCCACAGCCTTCTGCTCTAACTGCAGCCCCTGGGTCAGGTTGTGGTGCATGGGGATTCCTGTGACCTTGGCTGACTGGCTGCTAGAATTATTTTAGTTTTGGTTAGGAACCCTGACTGGTTTGGGATGCTGAGTTTTCTGTCTTACTCATAGGAATCTTGTCGTGGTTAGTATAGTATTGCAATTTAGGAAAACATCACTGTCTTCTGTTTTTGTTTTTCTATTTGCATTTCATCCATAGAAGCAACAACAGTGGTTCCATGTGCTCAGTTCAATTCCACTGATGATGCACCTTGTTGTTTGCATGATTTTTTTTCTTGCCCAGTACTGGGAAGTGTGGCTGCAGTTGCTGTTGTTCCCAACCTACTGCCTGTGAAGGTAGACCAAACCATGTGTGTTTTCTCTCTGTTAATTATTACTCACTGGAATTGGATTGGCTGTCAAAGTGAGTTTATAGCAGCCTACAGGGTAGGCAGGAGAGGGTAGAGAATCTTCTTAACTCTCACTCATTTCTCAAACCTCTTTCTGCATTGAAGGGTCAAGAGGTTTGGAGCAGCCACATTAAAAGGCATTGGCATGGCATTCCAGGCAGGGGGTTGCCAATCCTGCTTTGATAGGGATATCTTTTCAGAGGTTGCCTTACCAACAACACAATCCTAAACATATCTACTCTGAAGTAAGTCATGTTGAGTTCTATGGGGCAGAGCCCCTTAGTAAGTGTGCTTAGAATTGCAGCCTTCAGGGACATCCATCTTTACTCTTGAATGATCCCATCTAACATCTCCACAACACTAGGCTCCCTTCTTCCTACAATGGCCTTCTGGTGACTGTCCTGTCCTGAGGGCACTTAAACCCTTCTTGTGAGAAGCAAATATGCTAGATTAAATGTTCCCTGCCCAGGCTCTCTAAACAGGTGAGAAGGAGTGATCCCATCACTTCAGCTGGACGTCCTCATTTAGCTAAGACTTCTGTCTTAATTTCCAAACAGAAATTTTGTTTGGTTGTTTGAGTGGTATGCTCCAAGCAACTGTGGCTGATGCTTAATGTATCATGCTTAATGATATCACTAGGGCCTGCCCCATGACATCACTAGGACCACCCCTGAAATCTCAGGGTTTGGGATGCTTCTGACCTGGCAACCCTAATTTGAGAGGTGGTTTGTGATGCCTGTCCTAGGCTTCAGCACCCATGAGCATGCATAGTGAAAAAAACAAAAAGGGGGAGTGGAGACCTATATGCATATACATCCATGCACACACACAACATCTGAAATTGGGAAATTTGGAAGGTGGGATTTTCCTCAGGATAGCAAGGTAGTTTCACCACCACAGAAGCTTGGGGATGGTGGCCCAGGAGAGGGCATTCTCTGTGACAGCCCCTAAGTTATGGGACTCCCTCCCCCCTGAAGTGCTTTTGGCAACTTCATTGTACATATTTTGGCAAATGCTGAAGATGCACCTCTTTACTCTGACCTTTGACACCTGAGATGCATATTTTTAGGACCCACTCTTTTCTGTGATGTTTAGGTTGATTTTAACTGTTTTAATTATGCATTTTAAAATTGTTATAACCCACTCTGGGACCTCTGGGGAAAGGGCAGGTAATGAATTCTAATAATAATGATAACTATCCTGAGACTTAGTAATTGATATGTGAATTGATTCTATTAAAAAAATATACTGTATGTTTGAGGAAATATCTCTTTTGTGTCAGACTGTGGTGGCCCACTCACATAGAAGTCATAACTTGTATCTGCAGTTGTTAAGTGATGAACTTGCATGTGCAAACTACTGTGTATAGGGCATGTGTGTGTAAAATCAATTCAGAAGTGCCATGGATATAATGTAAGCCAGTATAGTTCTGCAGTACAGATTTTGTGCTGGATGCCACTCTAAAACAACTGCCTCTAGGAAACTGTTGAACACATATTGATTTACTTCTAAGTGAACAGTTTCCATAAGCATTTTCATTCATATATTGCATCTGACAGAATATCATTTAATGAAAGCCACCATTTATGATTTCATTTGTCAGTAGAATTTCAAACCTTTTATTAACATGAGAATTAGTGATACTACTTTCCGCTTTTATCAAACTGAAAAAAAAAGTAAGTGCTGCATTTCGACTGAAGCCAAGGTACTTCTTATTTACTGGTGATCTATTAGTCATATTAAGAAGCATGGATCTGGGTGCTTGATCTCTGTTGAAGTGTATAGGGTGGTATGGAAGGGTCCAAAAGTCTCAGGTCTTTCTGCATGAGACTAAGGGCTCATTCACACGGCAATTTAATATGAGATTGAGGCTGGCTGCATTCCCTTTTAATTTGCAGCAATCGCATTACTTTTTTGGGAAGGGAAGGCAAGCTGCTGCATTTTGCTTTAAATGCGAATCAAACCAATCCACTGAAAATCCGAATACTAAGGAAAAAAATGCCTCTGCTTCGCTGTGTCCTGCTCATGTAGTTCCTTATTCCGATGTTTCCTGCGGGGGGGGGTAGATCATAACTTGCAGATACTCCCCTTTCTCCACCCATTAAACTTCCCATCAACTCCATTTCATTTCTGTCTGCTTAGCCAGCCACTTCCGCCACTCTAGCCTTCCTTACCACCCCTTCACTCCCCCCCATAACGTTAATGCAGGTTTGTGGGTGTGCAAAAGGGCAACGTTAATCCCCCTCCCAAGTGCAAGCAAAATAAACGTCTGGATTGTTTCAGGTTGGGAGGAAAAGAACACAACTTATAGTGCGTGCGCTGAGAGAGAGAGAGAGAGAGAGAGAGAGAGAGACTGATTTCCCCTTCCTTACATTCCCGGATTTTTAGCTCCCTCTCCTATCCTCGTCAGCCGTTAGGCAGGAAAAGAGAGGCTTTTCAGCCCAAGGAAGCTCAGTTAAAAACCTCCTCTAAATTTCTGTTTGTGTAATATTGCAAAATTGCCATTGTGGAAATATTATTCATTTAACATTTGATTTTATGTTTGATCACAAAATAGTAGATTTTTTAAAAAGAACAGATGTGAGAGGAATACCCCAGTTCACTACCAGAATCAGGCTGAAAGGAGAAGGCTCCCTGTCTCTCTTCCCCCTGCAAAAGCTGCCCTACTTTGCTTTCACTCACTCCCCCCATGTTTCATGTCAATTCCCCCCCCCAGGCTGTGGAGAGACGTGTAATTGACAAGAAACAATGAAACTGACAAAAAAAACCTTCCCCTCTTCAATAGCAAAATCCAGAGAGAAAGGTAGTAATGACTTCGGGAGAGCCACCATCGGAAGGAACCTCTCTGCGGTTATCAGTGATGAGCCCTGAGCAGAGGGTAAGCACTGTTGAGTCTTACTCCTGAGTAAATAAGGACCGGGTAGTCACTTGAGGCTGCAGAAGGCACACACCCACACATGCCACTAAAAATTGCATTTCATAAATACTTCGAAAAGAGGTGGTTCCCCCCACACACTCTTCCCACTTCAGTGTCCAATTGAATAGAAACAATAAAAAACCCCTCCCATTCTCCATTTGCAATATTCCAGAGGGAGTAAACATGCAGATTTGGGGGCAGGATCACAAGGAAACAGCGATACTAACCCTTTCCAGAGGAATGTCATCTGAATTGAAAGTTTAAAAAAATGTATTGGAAGCTGGGGAGTGTAAACCTTCCAAAGCTATAGTGATGGCAAAAGGTGCGTATTTACTATGAAGTTAAGCTCCCATGTGAACCAGCCCTAACAAGCAGGTGGGAAAATTGATTGAGCAAAAAAAAAAACCACCAAAAAAACCACAACCAACCTGCCATCTGCAGAAATTGTGATGTAGGCGAGTACACCTGCAGAGAGACAGGCAAAACTCAGCTGCCATCAAGACGACATATAAGCATATAAAAACAGAAAATCATTTTTTTCTTACCCCCATGCTTTTACCTACTGTAAAGAAGAGTTATTTTTAATTGTTTGTTAGAAAAAAGAATGATTGGGAAAGAAGCAGGCTACCCCAATAGTTTAACATCATGCTCTCACAGCCAAAACTCAAAGGAGAATGATGACCCACGTGGTTACTTTCACAGCTCTCCTCCAAATCACTGTGGTTGGAATGCACTGGGAAAATATTTCACTGTGATTAAAAGCTACATCAATCAATCAAAATGAAAGCTTCCCCACCACACCTCTTGAGCTCGGAGCATTTCCCCAGTCAGCTTTGATTCAGTACTGAGAAAAGTGTGTGTTGTACCCACACCTGTATTTTAATCTGTTTTTATCTTGTTGTACACCGCCCTGAGAGCTTGTCGCTAAAGGGCGGTCTAAAAGTGCAATAAATAAATAAATAAGTGGCCATGCATTTAAATTTATGGGAAAACTTGAGACCAAAGAGCAACTTGGAAGCTTAGGCGGTCTTTGATCTGTCTCAAGATGGCCTGTTAATGGTACAGTCCCAAATCCCTCATGGCCCAGCTCACCCTGATTCACCTTAGGGCACATACTGGGCTGATGAACATCCCTAGCTGATAGCTCTCCACCACAGTATACCTCAGCTATGCAAAACCCAATGTTATAAATGGTTCAGCATGGCTTGGCCAGCTTCAGAAAACAACTCTGCTATACTTGTGTTGCTTTCTTTTTAGTTGTCTTCCTGGCTGTCTTAACAAGGCAGTTTTAAACAAACTTGTTTTTTTTTTCACTCCTATGTCCAAGTCTGTTTTTCAGCAGTGTCCTGTGCAGGCACAGTATCTGCAAACTGCGGCCCTGATGGTTGCTGCTCTACAAGGAAGGGCTGTAGCCAGTGGTAGAGCCCAGGCTTTGGATGCAGGTTCAGTCCTCAACATCTCCTGGAGAGTCTTCATCAGTCAGTGTAGATCAGTGGCATCACTAGGGTTGGTGTCACCCGGTGCGGTAACTCATGGTGTCACCCCCATGGACCTCCTCCCGTACCAAACCATACAGAATCCTTAGTAATGTTTTTTGTACTAATGTTACTCGTAAATTGTAATTCCTGTATATCACTGAATGTAATAGCACACACACACAGAGCCAGCTGTGAGATCGTCACACAAACAACTTAGAACATTTTTTCCCTTTCACAAGGACATGCAAAAGATTGAACCCAGGACCTTCTGCATGCAAAGCACATGCTCAGCCTACCACTGAGATATAGGGTAGAAAAGCACTCACTGTTCTGCTGGCCTGGGGATAATTCTGAGGGCCAGTGAGAACCACAGATGTGATGGGAGGCAGGGAGAAGTGAGTGGGCAAAGAGTGCAGGTGCAATGCCGAGGTGCCGTCTCAGCAAAACTGATGCCAGTCCTAGTGTGTAAGCCCCATTCAACAGGGTGGGATTTACTTCTGAGTAAACATGCACAGGATTGCAAGGTGGGGGGAGCAGCAAATCCCTCCTCCCTCAACCCCAGCTTAGCCCCTCCCTACTTTAAAGTTGACAATGAGGACACTGAACTTGTCAAGGATTATCAATACCTTGGCACAGTCATTAACCTAAATGAAGACAACAGTCAAGAAATTAGGCTAGGACTGGGGAGGGCAGCTATTGGAGAACTCACATGCAAATATGTATCACTGAACACTAAAGTCAGGATCATTCAGACCATGGTATTCCCCATCTCTATGTACGGATGTGAAAGTTGAACAGTGAAAAAAGCAGATAAGAGAAAAATCAACTCATTTGAAATGTGGTGTTGGAGGAGAGCTTTGCGCATACCATGGACTGCGAAAAAGACAAATAATTGGGTGATAGAACAAATAAACCAGAACTATCACTAGAAGCTAAAATGATGAAACTGAGGTTATCATACTTTGGAAACATAATGAGAAGACATGATTCATTAGAAAAAATAATAATGCTTGGAAAAACAGAAGGAAGTAGAAAAAGAGGAAGGCCAAAGAAGAGATGGATTGATTCCATAAAGGAAGCCATAGACCTGAACTTACAAGAAGCTGACCCGCTTCCCGATGCCAAGGGGCGGGGTGGCTCTGGGTGTCACCCCTCTTATGGTGTCACCCAGGTGCGGCCCGCACCCCCTTAGTGAGGCCCCTGGTGTAGATGTATTGAGCTAAATGGACGAATGGTCTGACTTAGTTTAAGCCAGTTTCACTATGATGCACTTAGTGAATGCCTTTTTTTAAAAGTGAGATACCATCACTGTAAATTGCCTTCACAAGTAACTACCTTACCATGGTCAGTATAGATTGATGTAATCATTACACACATTTAATACATTGTACATCAGAGTCCTAGGCACTCAGACAACATAGACACTTTCATTTTTAACTGACATATTCCTTATTTTGCAGTTGCACAAAGAAGCAAAATATTGCTTGTTCAGACTTTGTTGTGTGTTTTTCTACTAGTATTAACCACAAGTATTTAAATATTTAAACATTTAAAAGTTTTAAATATGGAGCTCTTCATATTTATTTCTTGCTTTACAAAGGTCAGTATTGATTTCCATGAAGCAAATGTGTTTGGAGTGGGAAATGGAAATAAATGATGCTGTGATGAACAAACCTATAATCTGTAAATCAATGGAAAAACTTTATTTAATGGTTTGGAAACTAAATGGATGTAATCTAATTAACTCTCTTAGCTGTGAAACATATTTATGTGAATTAATTTTTAATTCTCAGTGCTGGGAGTAAGAGAGCTGCCTTTCTCTGCAGCAGAAAGCTTCTTCTGCTTTCTCATTCTAGCACAGCCTATGGCCTGAAGGCGCATGAGGCCACCATTTTGCTGAAGCTATCAGCTCTGGGTCTAGTGAATGCCTGGATGGAAGACTGCCTGGGAACCAATATGCTGCCTTGGGCTTCTATGATGAAACAAAGTCGGGGTATAAATATATTAAATAAGTAAATAAAATAAACACAGAGTGAAGCGACACAGATATAGAAAATGGAACCAATTTGTATTTATTCTCTTCTTTTAGATGTCATTTTAAAGGAGCATATTGTCAGTACAAACCTGGGCTTCTGGTACCCTGCTCTGAATACACCCAATAGGTCTTTGGGGAACACCCTGATGAGGAAGTAAACACCATCTTTCCCCAATCTCAGCAGATGTCCCACTTACCTACCCTCCTCCCTGCATCTCTACACAGTTCAGGCTGCCACTTTCTTGAGGCCTTTTATATCTTCCCTGACTCCCTTCACTTCCTTCTGCCAAAGACACAACAGCTGGGCTCCTTCTGCACCATCAGGCAGCTGAGGGAGAGTGCCCCACCATTCTCCCACAGGTGGAGTCTCCAAGCAATGTCCAAATGAGGTCTTCTCAGGAGTCATTGCCAGGGTGTTGCCTGCTGGCAAGGACTGGGGCCTACTTAAAGAGCCAGGTGCCAGCACAGACTGGTGAGCCCTGGTGGCCTATCACAACCAGTTACAGGCAATTTTTAAGAAAATATTTTGGAGGGGAGGACAACTAACTTTCTAAATTGCCTCACTGTGCTGGTTGCACTACATTAAGCTGACTTACAATCTTATCTGTTGTTTTTTATCCAAGTCCTCAACGCTAAAGAGAAATTTCTAAGGTTCTAGGGACTGGTAGGCAAGTCCTCAAGCTCCTAAACCTTTGGGGGTAGTGGAATGCTGTGCATCCCTGGGTCTTGTCTAACCTATTTCAGGGGAGCTTCCAAACTCAACCAATGCCATTAATGTGAGCAAATGTCTTTACTACAGGATCTGCTAGCTGGCTTGGTGCACAAAGTTTTCTTAACCTCTTTAACTCATAATGAAACATAAGACAATTCCTCTCAGATGCAGTGCTGAATGAAAAGAATAACAGTTCCACCTCCCTACCTCCCCCCCCCCCTCGGGCTCATCCACAGATATGTAGAACCTTAACAATCCTCCTTTCTCCTTTTTCTTACCTCTGTGGGAATAGCAGTTGGTGTTCAGGACTTGGACTAAAAATAGACAAGTTAAAAACCACTCTCTTTCCTTATTGTACTGCGTTATCTATTCTGAGCTGCAGAAAAACTTTGAGGGGAATAACGTTTGATTCATATTGCATCAGAACATTATGAGCTAGACCAGCTCATATTCTGAGCCAAGTACTTAAAATTTTGGAAGCATTGCTAGTCTCTAATACAAACAATTTTTAACACTGAAAAATATATTTAATTGTATGGATTACATTTTTTATCCTGTTGTTCTTCCAATTCAAGGGTGTCTCCTATTTCTCATGTCTGCCACCATATAACCACTTCTTGAACCTTGTCCTAGAGATTTCTCTGTGCTGAAACAGAAACTTTTACTTTGATGCAAATACTTTTTCAAAGCATCTTTGAAAGCTACCTGATTGCTAACAGGTATGTGAAAAAATTTAGTTTTCCTGTGCTCTAATGCATGAAGCATTTCTTTGCTTGACTTTTTTGTTTTGTTTAATGAATTGTATCTGAGCCCGTAAATCTGGGGTGACTAACCAGTGACTCTCTAGATGTTGTTGGACTCTAATTCCAGTCATCCCTGACCATTGGCCATGCTGGCTGAGGTTGATAGGAACTACAGTCCTACAACGTCTGGAGGGCCATGAGTTAGCCACCCCTGATGTAAATAATAGAGATGCTCCTGAAATCAAATTAAGTAGTGGATTCTGGGGTCTGGGCCTGTTAGACTGCTTTAGGACTCCTGGAAATCTGCATGCTACAGAAAAGGTCCAGAACAACTCTGGAAAACATTCAGTTGGGGTTGAAACACACTGTTCTGCCAGTTCCAAAGCGTCTCCACTTCTCTCTTTTGAAAACAGAAACACATAATGCTAGTCAAACCCCGACCCTTTTTACTATAAAACCTGGCGGGAGCCGCTTGGGTATTTTTCTTTTCAATTCAGCTTCAAACAGATTTCAAAACTGATTGGCAGATCAACCTGCTCCCCAGGGCCTGTGCTAAAGGGCGGCCAGGTCGGGTCCTGGCTGAGGGCCCCTAGATGGGGTGGGGGAGGAGTAGCGCTCCCCTTTTGCAATCCGTGGCAAAGTACTGCCATGAATTGCAGGGAGCTTCCCAGCCGCCAGCCCATTCACTGGCTCCACCTACCTGTCTCTCCTGTCTTATGCAGCTGCACAGGCTGCACAAGCAGTGCTGCCATTAACCAAGATGCTGGTGCTAATGCCCCTGCCACCATCTTGGTTGATGGCAGGGATGCACGTGTGTAGCACACATGTGAGCCATGAACCAAGATGGCGGCGGAGGCTTCAGCCCCTTAGGGAAACCTCAGCTGCCATCTTGGTTAATGGCAGCCCAGTGCACACAGCTGTAAAAGGAAGGAGAGACAGATAGGTGGGGCACGCGTCAGAGCCTGGGGTAAGGTGGTGCCCAAGGGTCTCAGCATGCCTGATGCTGGCCCTACTGCTCCCACTCCAGGTGTGTCTAATGGAAACACTTTGCTGTAGGCAACTAGTGTGAACTCATAGCCTAGGTCTGAGTCATTTACATCCTTGATCTAGCATTACAGCATTTCCAGCCTTTTCCCTATTCTAATGGATACATGGCCACAGGCTGTAAACACACCAGTCACCAGATCAAAAGGGGTGGGGTTTGACTAGTTTCATCTACCCCCTTTTTCAGAAAAGAGAGATGGAGACGCACTGGAACCGGCAGCACAGTGAGTGTGAGTGTGTTTCTACCCACAGTAAACACTTTAAGTGCACAGTATCTGGTAGGCAACAAGACCTTTTGGGGCAGGGCATATAGATCTTGTTTTTGTATATATGTTGTGCAATCCTACACATCTTTACTTTGAAGCAAATTCCACTGAATTCAAGAGGGCTTGCTCCCTAGTAAGTGTGCACTGGATTGCAGCTGTAAGCAGCTAACTACCTGTGATATAATTTAGACACTGTTGTGTTTTTGATGTGGTTCATTTTGAATCTGAGTGTATGTGGCCAAACATATCAGCACATATTATGTGCCAAAGCTGCTTTTGTGTGTTATCTTTCAAAATTCAACTGACTTTTTACAGCCATGAAAAAAAGATGTATTGTCATGGTGTTAGGCTGTGTTATGTATTAGATTTTCCTTGCAACAGCTGCAGTCTTGTCAAACTGCCGTTTGAAACAAAATTATGTTTCATGTTGGGGGGAAAAGACAGTGCTTGAATTTCTTTTAAACTAAATGGCACCTATTGTTTTATTCCTGCATGCTCCCCCACCCCCACCCTTTACAAATTGTTTCACAGTTTCAAGATGCTTTGTGTGCATTCAGTGAAATGCCCCTTTCATTCCAGTTGTGTCTATATACAGCACTAGCACAAACAGGATATGTTTCTCTCAAGATGTGGCTGCTTCATCTTGTTTTCAAACAGGATTTGCCACTTTTAGGTCAGGAAAGCACAGGCCTTCGCTACTTGCATCTATTGCAGGGTCCATAGTCACATAAGGCTTCTTTAACTCTGACTAGACCCTTCCTTAATATTCGTGCATCCTTTTAAGAGCAGCCAGGCCTTGAATGTGCAGATTTCTCGTCTGTTCACTGGTTCTCCCTGTCACAAACCATTTAAAGTTTGATAGACAAAGGGGCAGTCTTGCCTTGTGAAGTCTGGTCCTCTTCTGCCTGTTGGATTTTCTTTTTCCATACAACTCTCCTGTTTCAGCAACATGTGAGAGCTTGGAAAAGTTACTTTTTTGAACTACAACTCCCATCAGCCCCAGCCAGCATGGCCACTGGATGGGGCTGATGGGAGTTGTAGTTCAAAAAAGTAACTTTTCCAAGCTCTGGCCGGAGTCCCATAACTTAGGGGCTGTCACAGAGAATGCCCTCTCCTGGGCCACCATCCCCAAGCTTCTGTGGTGGTGAAACTACCAAAAGGGCCCCTTCTACTGATTTAACATTCGAGAGGATCTGTAGGGAAGGAGGTGGTCTTTCAGATATTTAGGACCTAAGCCATTTAAGGCTTTAAACACATTACAATAATCCAGTCTGGAAGTTACCAGAGCATAGAGCACTGTGGCCAAGTCTTCTCTGTTCAAAAGGGCCAAAGCTGGTGAACCAGCCGGAGCTGGAAAAAAGCAGTCCTAGCCACTGAGACCACCTGAACTTCCAATGAAAGTGTTGTATCAAGGAGTACTTGCGGACGCGCTCCTGCAAGGGAAGAGCAACCCCTTTCAGAACAGCTTGTCTTCCCACCTCCTGGACATGAGAACTCTGGACACATAACACCTCTGTCTTTTCAGAATTCAGCCTCAGTTTATTGGCCTACATCCAGTCCATCATGGCCTCCAGGCACCGGTTCAACATCAACTGTCTCTCTTGATTCAGATGGAATAAAGAGATAGAGCTGGGTGTCATCTGCATATTGATGGCACCTCACTCCAGATCTCCTGATGACAGCTCCCAGTGGCTTCATATGTTAATAGCATGGGGGACAAGATGGAACCCTGCGGAACACCACAGGATAATTCCTATGGTGCTGAACAGTAGCCTCCCATAACTAGTTGGCTCTGGCTGCATTCTGGTATCAGGTTCAGTAAATCTATGAAGAAGGGGTCACATGGATGAGCACACTAGCTTGGATGTGTATTTATCCCCCACCCCCATTTCTGCTGAACTTTCAAAAATATATTCCACAATGGCTTTCTTTGTCAGCCCACATAGAGATGCCTGAGGCAAGTATTCAGTTCTATTGAGTGACATACATAGATAAACAAGATACAGAAAGACGACTGGCCCAAGACACTGTGCTACCTGAAGCAAAGGACAAGATGGTTTTCCTCCCCCACCTCTTCCATGTACAAAAGCTTTCATCACAGCAACCTTCATCATACCTGCCGACTAGTTAAGGGATGCAGGGATCTGTCCTCTAACACCTTGCTGCAGTTCCTCACCTCTCAGCATCTAGTGCCTGAGGAGGCCACCTCACAATGCCTAATGGTAGGCCAATCCAATCCACAGACAGCCCAAGCTGAATCACCCAAGCACTTTAAAATGTACCACCTCTTTGTTGTTCTGGTTATTTTGGCCTGAAGATACAATGCTATTAGTAGGTACCACGTTACTGGAATTTCTTAAGCAAGTTTGTTGACAATCAATATTTAAGTAGTTGCATGTCTATATTAACACTTCAAAATATGGAAAGGCTGGTATAGCACAGTGGGGAGAAGAGCCTGGATGAGAGTCCAGAGTCTGTGAGTTCAAATACCCGCTCATGCCTCCTGAGTGTCAAGGGTCAGCTAAAGATCACCCCCACAGTGAGTGGCTCACCTGTGCAGCCATGGGCAAGCTGCATAGTCCCAAGAAGCCCGGTTACCCCCCAGCTGACAGTTATGGACAAGGAAGGGGCTTCCCCAAGGAAGGGACTAACTATAGGCCAGTAGCAACTGTTCCATTCCTGGGCAAGGTCCTGGTGGCAGGCCAGCTCCAGTCACTCTTGGATGAGACAGATGATCTGGATCCATTTCAGTTGGGTTTCAGGCCTGGTTTTGGCATGGAAACAGCCTAGGTAGCCCTGTATGATGACCTCTGTCGAGAAAGAGACAGGGGAGTGTGACTCTGTTGATTCTCCTTGATCTCTCAGCAGCTTTTGATACCATCAACCATGGTATCCTTCCAGGAAGACTGACTGAGTTGGGAGTGGGAGGGACTGCATGGTGGTGGTTCCACTCCTACTTGGCAGGTCGGCTCCAGAAGGTGTTGTTGGGGAAAATTGCTCGGCACCCTGGACTCTCCAGTATGGGCTTCCGCAGGGATCAGTTATGGCCCCCATGCTGTTCAACATCTACATGAAAACGTTGAGTGTGGTCATCCGGAGCTTTGGAGTGCATTGCCATTAGTATGCTGATGACACGCAGCTCTATTTCTCCTTTTCATCTTCTTCAGGTGAGGCTGTCAATGTGCTGAACCAGTGGCTGCTTGTGACAATGGACTGGATGAGGCCTAATAAACTGAGGCTCAATCTAGACAAGACTGAGATGCTGCTAGTGGTTGGTTCTGACCAGATGGTGGATGTCCAACCTGTCCTGGATGGGGTTGCACTCCCCCTGAAGGAGCAGGTTCATAGCTTGGGAGCTCTCCTAGAACCATCTCTGTCACTTGAGGCTCAGGTAGCCTCGGTGTCATAGAGTGCTTTCTACCTGCTTCGGTTGGTGGCCCAGCTATGCCCCTATCTGGAGGCTTCAGTTGTCCATGCTCTGGTAATCTCCAAGTTAGATTACTGCAATTAGCTCTACATGGGGATGCCTTTGAAGACGGTTCGGAAGCTGCGGCTTGTGCAAAATGCAGCAGCCAGATTGGTAACAGGGACTAGACAGCTTGAACATATAAAACCGATTCTGGCCCACTTGCATTGGCTGCCTGTATGTTTCCGAGCTCGATTCCAGGTGCTGGTTTTAATCTATAAAGCCTTACACGGCTTAGTACCACAATACCTGATGGAACGTCTCTCCCAACATGAACCCACCCATACACTACGCTCAACATGAAAGGCCCTCCTCCAGGTGTCTACTCTGAGGGAGTCTGGCAACAAGGGAGAGAGCCTTCCAAGTAGTGGCCCCCAAATTATGGAATGATCTCCTTCATGAGGTGCGCCTGGTGCCAACACTGTTATCTTTTTGGTGCCAGGTCAAGACTTTCCTCTTCTCCCAGGCATTTTAGCATGTGTTTTTCAACTGTTTTTTTTTAATTAAATTGTGTTTTTAAATTGTTTTTTGTGTTTTGACATTTGTATATTTGTTTTTAATGTTTTTAATTGCTGTAAACTGCCCAGAGAGCTTCGGATATGGGGTGGTAAGGAAGGAAGGAAGGAAGGAAGGAAGGAAGGGGCTGGCTTGTGCTGCTGCAGCAAGCTGAGCAGGCCCTAGCCAGCTGGGGAGGACTAGCCTCAGAGGGAGGCAATGGTAAACCCCTTCTGAATACCGCTTACCATGAAAACCCTATTCATGGGGTCACCATAAGCCGGGATCGACTTGAAGGCAGTCCATTTTCATTTTCCAAATATGGAAAATCTCTTCTTCCTCACCTCATTGGTAAATGTTGCTTGAAAACTGGGTAAGTCAAAAACTCAGTAGAAATTCTCTGTCTCTTGTTCTTGATCTCTTGAATTCTCTGTCTCTTGTGACTATGGGCAGAGACACACTGTTGTGCTTGTTCCAGTACGTCTCCACCTCTGTTTTCTGAAAACAATGCTAATCAAACTCTGACCCTTTTTACTCTAAAACAGTGGTTCCCAACCTTTATAGTATGGGACCCCCTTTATAAGTTCGAAACAATTCATGACCCCCCTATGCTAATTGTAATTTTAACCTCTGTTAAGTGAAAAAATGGTGTGTGGAAAAATCACATCTCCAAATATCCCTTTCCTTAAATGAAAAGGTTCATCAAATTGGTATCCCCCTCCCCCCCCACACACATAATCTGAAGATGTACAGTCCTGTCTCCCAACACTAGTGGGCTACAGCGTTGGACTAAGATCCAGGTTCAAATCCCCACCCAGCCATGAAGCCCACTGGGTGACCTTGAGCCAGACACATTCTCTCAGCCTGACCTATCTCACAGGGTTGTTGTAAGGATAAAATGGAAAGTTGGGGGACTATGTGCACCACCTTGAGCAACTTGGAGGAAAGGTGGGATATAAAAGCAATAATAATTAAATAAATAAATACATTTCAGCTGCAGTATGTGGACCCCATCCTCAGGCAACCTGCTGACCTAATAATAATAATAACAATAATAATAATAACAATAACCATCATCATCATCGAGAAGCAGCAATGTGGTAGTGGTGGGGATGCTAGATTGTGAAGACAAAAGGGTGGATAGATTGAGGAAAGGGGTTAGTGCTTTTAGGCCTTGGGATGATCATCAGAACTGGTGACTTGGTTAGCATGCACTTGGGGAATGAGAGTGGAGCAGAAGACAGATCAGCGCATGCACACACACAAACACACCTGCCCTTCCTGCAAGCATCTGCAGGCATGCATGCATTTGGGCACATGGGAGGCTGGAAGTCCTCAACTGCCACAGCATCTTGGAGAGAGAGATTGGGGGGGCAGATTGTAGGTGGAAGAAAGGGCGGATGCTGGCACACACACACTTTGCCTTGGAGATGGGGGGGTGAGCAAGTCCTGAGCTTCCTCACTGCTCCTTGGCTCCGTCTGGGCCAAAGGCGAGATCTGGGCGGTCTTGCAAATAAGAATAATTTTTAAAAGAAGGTGGCAGCGAATCAAGAGCCAAGAAAGGCAGGCAGGCTGGCTGCCAGGAAGGGATAAAGCAGCCTTTCCTTGCAGCCTTGCTTCTTTTTCCTTCATGAAAAGCCCTCTCCTCTCATTCTGAGTAAGGACGTCGTCAGCAACAGCAGTGCAAGGAGATGGAAGCTGGCGATATTAATCCATTCTTCTTCCTGGTAGCACCTCCTTCAGCCTCCTTTGGTGTCTGCCATGTGTTTTATAAGCAGATGCCTGCCCTCAGCGCACCTGAAAGACACTCTGGCAGTTCAGCTAAAGTCCTCCCCTCTCATTTGGAGCAAGGGGGTGATTCGTCTGCAGCAGCAGTGGGGAGCAGACAGTGTTCAGGAAGTGAAGATTTTTTTTAAAAAAAAATTTCATTTCTTTACTGATCAGGACGCCCTCTGGATTACTTCACACACCCCCTGGGGATCACGGTCCCCAGGTTGGGAACTACTGCTCTAAAACCTAGTCGGATCAGTTCCAGTGCACTTTTTAAAAAAAATTAGCTTCAGACAAATTTTACAACTGATTGGTAGATCAACCCATTTCCCTTCTAGATGTGGCCAATGAAAATGCTTTGCTGTACGCTCAGGCAGTAGAAAAAGAGGAAGGCCAAACAAGAGATGGAATGATTCCAAAAAGGAAGCCACAGACCTGAACTTACAAGATCTGAACAGGGTGGTTCATGACAGATGCTCTTGGAGGTCACTGATTCATAGGGTCGCCATAAGTCGTAATTGACTTGAAGTCACATAACAACAAGAAGGCTCAGGTAGAGACAGTGATTGGCCCAACACTTTGCTGTTGGTGGTCCTGAAAAGTCTGCAATCAGCAGAGGGGAAGGGAGGTATGTCCAGCCAAGGGCAGAGTCGCTTTAAAATGCAGCCAGAAAAACCATTCTCGCTGCTTTTGAAGCAACTAGTGTGCCCACAGCCTATGTCCCAGTATACAGGATTGTATGCAATCAGCTCATGAGATTGCAGAGTTGCTGGAGCCACCATACTCAGATAACAGATATCTAAGGTTTACAAGCTCTGCATTTATCACTTAATAATGGGAGGTTTTGAAATTCCCTTAGTGCATAATTTCCTTTAAGGTTTTATTTTGACTCTTTCCCCCTTTTACTATAGTGAATATACTACAGATCAGTATTACTGATGCTATGATTGTCACCCTTTTTGTTCTGTAGTTTCTATGGGAATTGCAAGGTATTCTATAACCCAGTGCTACATTTTTTTTCATTTTTCTACAGGCATTTTAAAAGAAGAGATCACAAAGGGCTTGAAATGAAATTATTTCATCTTCACCAGACTGTTTCAGCCTTATACTTGCATACTACAGTTAAAACAGAGTTTGTGGACACAGAGTTGAAGCAGAAATTTCGGTGAGTTGGGGGTCTCAGCATCCCAGCAATTGGGCCCAACAGGTTGGCTTTACCCCACCTGCTGAGAATTGCCTGCCAACTTAGCTCAAGCCATTGTCTGCAAAAATTGCAGCTAAAGCCATTTTTCAAGATTGTGCTGCTGGAGATTCAAGTCCTATGAAGAAATGTTGAAGGGTGTGTTTAATCTGAAGAACAGACAATTAAGAGGTTGATACAAGAGTCATCTTCAAATACTGAAGAATTGTCTCATAGGGGATGGAGCAAATTTCTTTTCTGTTGTTCCAGAGATGAGAACCCAAACCAATGGGTTCAAATTACAAGAAGGGGATTTTGACAAAACATCAAGAAGAACTTTCTAAACATATGAGATGCTTGACAGTGGAACAGACTGCCTTCGAAGGTAGCAGGCTCTTCTTTGTTAGAAGTTTTTAAGCAGAGGTGGGAGGCCACCTATTGGGGATGGTGTAGCAGCACATTTTATGCATTGGGAGATAGATGAACATTTGAGGCGTCATCTATGATCAGAGTAAATAGAATTCACTAACAGGCAAAAAAGAATGTACCTATAGCCCACAGATATTTCTATCAAACTTTGAAAAGCAGGGAAATTGGGCAGCTATGGTAAATGCGCCAGGGGATCAGGAGACCTGACCTCGTCTCAGAGATATTGTACTGTCCTACAAATTTGTCAAAATGCAAATACAATTTGGGTTGGTCTTTCACAGTCCAATCCACTTCCTGTGTAGCTTGGAAGAATTTGGTAACATGTGCTTTTGAAATGTGCTTTTGCTCAATACAAGTACCACTATCTGTCATCTATGTTCTGTGCTCTCATATCATATCTAGTTATTATGTAAATGCTTATATGTCTTCTTGAGGGCAGCTGAGTTATGTAAATTTTATTTGGTATTTTAAAGCAAGATAATTTTTTATAAAGACTTGGGATTTGCTTTGTTTAGCTGCAAGGGTATGAGACGTTTTCTGTAAGAAGGTTTGGATTTCTGAATTGAGCAGGGGATTGGACTCGATGGCCTCATAGGCCCCTTTCAACTCTACGATTCTATGATTCATGCTGCAACAGCGGTCACTGTAAACCGCCCAGAGAACTTCAGCTGTGGGGCGGTATACAAATACAATAAATAAATAAATAAACAAGGACATGTAAAAAAATATATATTTTTTCCCTGGAATACAAAAGCCTAATGAAAAATGAAACCACTATTCTAGTAGTTTGGACAGTAGTTAGTCCAGTAAAAGATATCCACTCACATGCTCTGTGCTTTTCATAATTGTTTGCCTTCTGTTCTCATTCTCTGTAGATCCCAAAAGCACTATGGTAAAAATACTAAACTACCAGCAGGTGAACTAGAGCAATGTCCCTGATATATTTCCCTGATGGTTAGATACTATCCACTGTTTGGGAATCTATTTCAGTACATGGCTGACTCTTTGCTGTAACAACATCGTCATAATTACCTGCATTCTTAAAATATAGGAACCTTTGGCAAACAATCACAGATATTAGGTGCATTAAGTTTTCCTGGGCTCATTTCTCTTCCCATTTTCTTTTTTACAAATGGGTTTAATTTTTTCTTGGTACAATCTTCCCTTCTTCTAATGTCCTCCTTATATTACATTATTTTCAGTGCCAGGTGAACACCTTTTATTTCTGGAGGTTTCTTAGTTCACTGCACTCTTAATCCACTGAATTTTAAAACTGCTATGTATTTTTAGTGATGCTGTGGAGCTTATACTGCTTTACTTGCCATCACTGCTGGTGCTTTATTGTTGCATTTGTTGTTATTGTATTTCAATATTTTAGTACTGTAAGCTGCCCAGAGAGCATCGTTACTGGGCAGCATGCAAATACTGTAAATAAATAAAATCTTACCATTACCATTTTATGTATAGGGCCCCAAGGACAAACTGATAAGGAAGGGATCCTACAAACCTTAGAGACAGCTTCTCCTGTTCTCCCCATGAAAATAATGCTAATTTTATTTATTATATTTATATACTGCCCCATTGCCAAAGCTGTCTGGGGGGTTTACAGCAATTAAACACAATAAAAACAAATATACAAATTTTAAAACACAAAAAGCAATTTAAAAACACAATTTTAAAAACAATTTAAAAACACATGCTAAAATGCCTGGGAGAAGAGAAAAGTCTTGACCTGGCACCGAAAAGATAACAGTGTTGGCACCACACACACCTCATCAGGGAGATCATTCCATAATCTAGGAGAAATAGAGCTGTGTGTCATCAGCATACTGATGGCAACGCACTCCAAAGCTCCGGATGGCCGCACCCAATGGTTTCATGTAGATGTTGAACAGCATGGGGGATAGAATTGACCCCTGTGGAACCCCATACTGGAGAGTCCAGGGTGCCGAGCAATGTTCCCCAAGCACCACCTTCTGGAGCCAACCCACCAAGTAGGACCGGAACCACCGCCATGCAGTCCCTCCCACTCCCAACTCAGCCAGTCTTCCCAGAAGGATACCATGGTCAATGGTAATGAAAGCCGCTGAGAGATCAAGGAGAATCAACAGAGTCACACTCCCCCCTGTCTCTCTCCCGACAGAGGTCATCATACAGGGTGACCAAGGCGGTTTCCATGCCAAAACCAGGCCTGAAACCCGACTGAAATGGATCCAGATAATTGGTCTCATCCAAGAGTGTCCGGAGCTGGCCCGCAACCACTCGTTCAAGGACCTTGCCCAGGAATGGAACATTTGCTAATAGCAACATAATAATAATATAAATCACATTTTCCACAACCACAATAACTTTTCTTTCATCAAATATCAAATATGCCTTCTCAGAGGCTACTCCAAAATCTCCACATCATTTTCTCTCCCACATGCCCCTAACATCAAGGCTTTCTATGAACCACTCTCAGAAGAGTTCAGTCTGAGGTTATTTTCTTAATTGGAGCTACGGTGTTGGTACTTGCAATCTTTATCCATGATACTTAAATAACAGGAGGGACCCAGAAGTCAATACCACTAGCATCTTCTCTCTGCCCCTGCCAAATAGATTTGTAACAAATCATTTTTGAATTATTTTCATGAAGGAGTCAAAGAGAGAGAGGGAGAATGGGGGACCACCACTGCACATCTGCCACCAGCAACAGCTCAGTCAGAGATGCTGTTAGCAAGCTATGAATGTGATTAATTGGTAATCTGTCTTGTGACTGTACTTGGATGCACTCAAATTCTCTAAGCAGACTGCAAGTACTCTGGATTTCAAATAGGGAGTAGCCTCGCTCTCCTAGGGCACCTCTACACTGTGGTTTAGTGGGTGTTTGGTGCTACTCACATCCCCTTTTAATTCACATGGTTCACAAGACGTTACTGGCAAACAGAAGCTATTGTACAGTTTCCCCCCCATAAATCCATACTAACCCAATCCTCTGATAATACAAAAAGGGAAGGAAAAATGTCTTAAATCCATATCTCTAGTGCTTGCAGATGCTGTGTTCCTACGCTTTTAGGTGGATGTGTCAAACTTTCTCCATGCCCACTTCCTCCTCCTCTCTTCTTTCATATCATTTCCTATAGGCTGACAAACAACTTCCAGTTGCTCTCCCCAGTTCTGCTAGCATTTTCATCTTGCTGCAAACGGTATCCCCCCCCAAACTTGTGCACAAAAGCATAACATTGCTCAAAGAAAGATTTGTATTTCAGCTGCACCCTACCAGGGAAAACACAGATATTTGCACTTCTGTTTTTTTAAAAAAGGAACCCACTGCAACATGCTTGGTTGCCAAGCAACCAGAGGGAGTGGAAATGTTAAACAGAGAGTGTGGTCATTAGGAAACTGTGATTGATCCTTCCCCTCAGTGTGAATAGAAAACACCATGTTTGCAGCTGGCATTGAGCCTTCACTGTGGATGGTGTAAACAGAAAATGGAGGTAAAAACAGTGTCTTTAGTACAAAGGAATGTTCTCATGTAGAAAAGACACTAATGTATTTCTAGTACAATATGGGTTAGTATTGGCTGCCAGCAAAAGATCTGCTGCTAAGGTTCAGTTCCTGCTTCAAGGATTGTTCTGTAAACCTCAAAACCTAGAGTTTGACCTAATATGGAGACAAGCTACTGTGCAATGAGCTGACAAAGACAACAGGCAACTTTACCAGGTCCATGAAATGCAGTAAGCTAGTAATATACCTACCTAATATGACAATATGTAAGCTATACCTTCAGAGCACTCTTATCACTGGATTAATACATTACAAAATGGGATACACATTACTTTTCATATGATGAGAACAAACAGGGCAGCTTGCCACACCATGCAATATCATCTTAATACATTTGAATGCACAGAGAAATAAGTTCACAACTTTATATCACTATGGGGCTTATTCTTCTCTGCTTGCACAATATGGGTCTTGAAAGTGCTCAGTGGAGATGCACAGAATAAATTAAAAAGGGAGATTAGACTAATTTGTCATTTTTCTCTTCCAGAGCTTATCTTCCCTGGGAGCTCTAGACTGATCAAACTCTCAGCCTCATACCTCCTTTTCTACTTGCACTAAATAATAGTTGTAAGTTGATGATGCAGTAGGAATGTCAATTATTAATTGGAATGATTTTCAATTGATTTTCAATTACAGAATATTCTTTTCTATGACATTCCAATAAGGCTGCAGGAATCCCATTAAATCTGAGATGGTCATCATTAATTTCCACTAAAACACATGCATACTGAATCGCTTTCCTTCTCCGTCTCCCTCCCCTCTCTCTGTCAGCAGAAGTGAATTCCATTATCCATTTCCATTCATTTCAGGCAATTCTATTTCAATTCACCTAAAACAACTACCTGGCTGATCAGTATTCTGAGCTTTCCAATTTGACAGGGGCAGAACCTAACTGCCAACACCCGTTCTGGCACATTTGCAAGTTTAAACCCTCAATTGGTCTTCTTGATGGGCTGAAGGCAGCAGCCAATTCATTCAGACAGTTGTCTTTAGACAAGTGGGTGACTTCCAGTTGTGTATTAAAGCTGCTCTTCAAACTCCTGGGACTTTAAAATGGAGGATTTTTTTTTTCCTTCGAAGGAATAAAAATAACTCTCAGCTGCCTTCCTAAAATAATCCTAAAAATAAACTTGCAACTGTTTTCCTAAATAATCATTTACTCTACACACAACTTTTAAAATGTGCTTTCTAAAATAGTCACACAAATTTACAAGATTATAGGTTGCATACAGAAAATAACCCTCTTTTACTGGATTAAAAAACTCAAATATCTGCTATTGCAGGGCTCATCATTTACAAGAGTTAGAATAATAGCTATTCCATACATACATTGAAAAATTCTACCCTTTCACTACTCTGATACTCCAGTTGGTGTAATGCAGGGTAACTCATACATATTGTGTAGTTAACTAATAAATATTAACACAACCTGGGCTTTTTAAATATAAATTGAAGCACAATGCATCTATACTACACATGACCTATTATTAGTACCTACATATCTAATAACATAAGAACCCTGCTGGATATGGCCAAAGGCCTGTATAGTCCAACACTCTTTTATTTATTTATTTATTTATTTATTAATTACATTTATTAGTCACCCATCTGGCTGGTTGTCCAGCCACTCTGGGCGACGTACAAGATAAAAAACAATACATTAAAACATTAAAATTTAAAACCATAACAGTAAAAACCTAACCCACCCTAAAAGCCTGCCTGACGAGCCAGGTCTTCAAGGTCCGGCGGAAGCTCATCATAGAAGGGGCATGGCGGAGATCATTTGGGAGAGAGTTCCACAGGGTGGGGGCCACTAGCTGTTTTAACCGGTGGGATCGAGAGAAGGTCTTCTGAGGCTGATCTTGTTGAGCGGCATCCCTGACGATGCTGGAGGCGCTCCTTCAGATAGACTGGGCTAAAACCGTATAGGGTTTTAAAGGTCAAAACCAACATCTTGAATTGGGCCCGGTAAACAACCGGTAGCCAGTGCAACTCCTTCAGCACTGGAGTGATGTGATCTTGCCGGCGGCTGCCTTTAATCAGACGAGCCGCCGCATTCTGTACCAGTTGCAGCTTCCAGACCGTTTTCAAGGGTAACCCCACATAGAGCGCATTACAGTAGTCTAGGCGAGAGGTGACCAGGGCATGTACCACCAGTGGGAGCAGATGGTTGGGAAGGTAGGGGCGCAGCCTCCGTATTAGATGGAGTTGATACAGCGCCACCCAGCTCACAGCCGAGACTTGAGCCTCCATGGACAGCTGGGAGTCAAGAATGACCCCCAGGCTGCGGACCTGGTCTTTCTGGGGCAATCGTACCCCATTGAGTACCAGGTCCACATCCCCCAGCCTTCCCTTGTCTCCCACAAACAGTACCTCGGTTTTGTCAGGGTTCAGCTTCAGCTTATTCCTTCCCATCCAGCCACTCACCGACTCCAGGCACTTGGACAGGGTTTCTACAGCCAACCTCGGTGAAGATTTAAATGAGAGATAGAGCTGCATGTCATCCGCATACTGATGACATTGCAGCCCAAATCTCCTGATGATTGCCCCCAGCGGCTTTATATAGATGTTGAACAGCATCGGGGAGAGGATGGAACCCTGTGGCACCCCACAAGTGAGAGGCCAAGGATCCGAGACCTCATCCTCCAGTGCCACTCTTTGGTACCTACCAGAGAGGAAGGATTGGAACCACTGCAATACAGTGCCCACCATGACTAACCTCTTCAGGCGGTCCAGGAGGATAACGTGGTCAACAGTATCGAAAGCCGCTGAGAGATCAAGGAGGACAAGGAAGGTGCATTCGCCTCTATCCCACACCCTCCTCATATCATCTACCAAGGTGACCAAGGCTGTTTCAGTCCCATGTCCAGGCCTGAAGCCCGATTGAAATGGATCCAGATAATCCAGATGACCATGAGAAACCTGCAAGCAGAACGTGAGCACTCTCCTCACCTGCAATTCCCTATAACTGGTATGGCATACTGCCTCCAGCAGTGGCTCATGCCCCCCCCCCAAAAAACCTCACACTGGAAGTAAGAGTTATACAACTAGATAAATACGCAGTATTCATTTCTATGAGTATACACTATATGGTAAATTGTAATACAGTCTTAGGAAATGTATCATCATTTTTCATAACTGCTTAGAAATTGAGACACACAACATCTCTCTGTCTGAGATTAGCACTGTCTGTCTTCCTGAAATATTATGTTCCTCTAGGTAATTGCCACACACATGTAAACGTCCAGGGTTGCAAATATTATGCACAGGAACCAAATCTAGTGATAACAAAGGTTACTTTTAAAAGTGTTTTTGAAGTGTTAATTAGTATTTCAGTGCTGGATGAGCAGAAGTTCAAAAAGTGTGATCCACAGTTTCAACTTGTACTTCCAATGTCTTAAAAGGTAATCAATCCAATGCACACATGGGGGAGCAAGCCAGAGCTTGGAAAAGTTACTTTTTTAAACTACAGCTCCCATCAGCCCCAGCCAGCATGGCCACTGGATTAGGCTGATGGGAGTTGTAGTTCAAAAAGGTAACTTTTCCAAGCTCTGGAGCAAGCACAGTAGGACTTACTTCTGAGTAAATCTACATGGGATTGTACTACATGTGTTACATAAAGGCTAAATCTGTAAACTTGCAATGCCTGGATAGGTATCTTTATTAAGCTATTCCATGAGGAATTAGAGGAAGAAACATGAAAGATAGTTACATATAAAAGAAAACTATTAAAATAAAATATTTACTGGTGTAGACATTTGGACAGGAGAGGGTTAACAGAGACAGAAAGACTGCTAGATGCTGTCTTAATAGTCAGTGGCAAAGTTGCTGGGCACATATTTTGTTAGATAAACTACAAGTAAAATGCCCCCAAAAGACTAGGTAATAGTAATAAGATGTTGGTAAGGATAACCTTGAAACAATCTGGAAGACACTGCAGATAAAAGTCACTCACACCCATTCTGATTTGGATGCCATGGTAATTGCAGATCCAGTTTTACTGAATGTATAGTTTAGAATTGTCCGTTCATTCAGATATCCATCTGGACATATGTACACCCTACATTAATTTATATGTTTAGGTCAGGATCGATGGAATGTTTTTATTGTTGATGTCAACTGAATATTTCTTTTCTCTCTCTTCCTCTGTTACATCTGCAAAAACAAAATTTAAAATAAAAAATAAAATGAATGAGGAAAACTTTTGTTTGTAATATGCAGAAGATAGACTGCTCCTCAGGCTTTATGAACAATTTTATCCATGTTAAATCTAAAAAAACAAATAAGATTTTATTTTTGCATTATTTTCAGTTATACTCTCAAAAATTATTTCAATACATTATTGGTGTTTTCTGGTTAGTGGGCTCAAATAGGACAAAAAGTGTGAAACCTACAGCCCCAAACTGGATGTTACATGTTTTTTGGCTATTTTTTAACATAATTAAGGTGTTTTGTTTGTTTGGTGAAAGCTACCAAATTACTGATGGCCAACATCATTTTCCTAAGGTCATGGGCTAATTTAAAAAAATCACCCCAGATGGTAACAACCACCCCACATTTAGATCCCTGGCTCATAGAGTACTGCATGTAACGGTTAGGTACTATACTTTAAGAATTCAAACAGAGTTAAGACAAGGAGAGCAATGTTGCTTCCAGATGACCAGTTTATTGAGCATTCATCCTGATTTGTTTGCAAAAAGTTATACAATGTCAGCTATTTATAGAACATTAATTCTGATTTGTTTGTGGGGAGGTTATACTACATTGTATCAAACAATTGTTCCCCCTCACTTTCTAATGAATTTTACCATCACTTCCTTTACTACAAAAAGTCTGACTTTTGAAGGAGATGAATTTCTTGCGCAAGAGCCCAAATCCACTTTAAGTGTGTAGAAATCTCACCTCGAGTATTTGGGTGTCATGTCACATGAAGGCAGACTGAAGGAATCAGGCTTAGCAAAACCAAGAAAGTAATAGTAGCTCTCAAATATCTAAAGCATACAGTATAGCAGTTAGACTCATCAATAGCAAAAATGATTGTATTTACACAAGTGGAAATGCTTTCGAAGTGTATTAGAATAGAAGAATAATTTTATTTCAGTCAACCGACCACAATACAGTATAAAAATATTAACACGAGACTGCTTGGTGACAGCGCTATGGCAGACATCAAAACAATACGATAAAATCAATTACAATTCACAGTCTTACAGGGTCTGGTCACAATGGCCAAGTTCAGAAATTTGGCCACTTGAACGGTAATTGCCTTGTCAGAGCCCTCTAGTAAAACAGGCAGAAGAGACTCAGGGGGCAGAAGAGACTCAGGGGTCTAAGTGTATTAAAGATAAGGCAAAACATAATGAAACAAGGAAAACCAAAGCATCTCTTTTCAGAAGAGAGTTTTAAGGAGGAGAATAGATGATAATATATCAGAAAACATAGTAAAAAACCTTAGCATGTTTTCTGTGGCAGTCAACAGGGAACCAAAGCCCAATTGTAACTCTCCTCACACATTCAGTTGGTTCCCCATATAATCCATCCAATCTAGACAAACAACTTAAAAAAAAATCTTCATGGTTTGAAAAACAAGCCTGTTCCCTCTGGGTCAAGGAAATATTGCTCCTGTAGTGGGTGAACTAGAGATGCATGAGGGTTCTTCCACCTCTATGATTCATTGCTACAAGGCTTCCAGTTCTCTGTTAACACCATTTTATTTAATAGATATTCTCACACCTTCAAAGGCATCCCATCTGTTTTAGACTTTCCAGAAAGATGTTGGATGCAGCAATATATTTCAAGTGTAAACATTAAAGCACCAACTTATTTCTAAGGAGTGTGCCATAAAATCGACAGTTGTTTTAAACAGAGTTCATGACAGATTATCTTGAATAGTAGATGTTTTAAAAAGATGCTTTTTAACCAGTGGGTCCATAAAAGTGTGCTCAGGTGGCCTATCAACTGCCTCCATATGGCATGGCTGAAATTAAAATATCTATATCTGTGTATGCTGCATGAAGAAACCCAAATTTATGAAGCTACCAGCAATACTGGCTTGAAAAAAAGTTTGAAGGCAAATACAATAAAGATGAACGTTTTTCCCAGTCATTCTGTTATTAAAAATGAAATCTTATATGGTGATGGCTAGAGTTTGCAACAGAAAGCAGCTTGTCCAAAAAATTATGCTTTTCCTGGCCAGTGTCATTTGCTCTAAAACTGAGGCCATTCAACAAGACCATATTATCAATTATACTGATTGGAATGAGGTAACCAGTCCTTTTGCCAGCCTTCTTTGTTCAGTGGGGCAGCCATAGTTCTAGGTACGGAAGCTGTGTTTTTAGGTGGGGCATTTGAGAGTGAAAGGTGCATAGTGCCAGCCAATCCCCCCCCCAAAAAAAACCTGGTGGAGAAGACATGAGGGCCGAGCTAGGGAAAGGGAAAGGCAGTGCCCTTCCCCTCACTCCTCCTCCATCGAGAGAGAGTGTTAACTTACATGAACGAAGTTTAATATGTTGAACTGTTTCATCCTTTCTTGAGAGATCCCCAGGAATACCAGACTCAAAATCTTGCATTTACCTATAGCTACAGTCCTCTTTCGTCTGTGGTCCGTCCCATTTCTTCATGAACTAAAACTATTTTGGTGAGTTCCTGAACTTTAGGGTGTGTTTGTTAAATACTCCTTGAAGGTCCCTCCTTCTAGTCTTGTCCCTGAGCTTTAGATGTTCCTTTCTGTTGGACAATCAAGGGAAAACTTTTTAAGTGGCTGCTACATAAAAGACTAACTAAGCAAATGGAAACTAATTGTGGAATTATATAAAAGCCTAACTAACTGTTCTACTGATTAAAATAGCTGCAGAATAAACAAACTCTTACTTTTTACTGCATGGCAACAAACATGCGTCTTTATTGCCGGCTGGATGGAGAACACAACTGAAACAGAAAAGCAGGGCAAAGGAATGTCCAAGGGGTGGAGTCTAACTCTAGCCCATAATACATCATTGGCGATCACTCGTGGCCGAGTAAGATTGTCTTCCAAGATAAGATTTTTAACAGTGTCTCCGTAAGAGACTGTGGAGGCTAATTCTGGATCCACACAGCCTCCCACAGTGAGGACATAGGTTTCCAGATGGAAGATGGTCGCAATGAGGATTTGTTTGATGTGCCTTCCACTTAGCTCGTTTGTCCTGTTAGCTCTGTATTCATGCTTCTTCAAAGTCCACAGCATCTTTGATAATAGCCGACCTCCATTTGCGATGGTCATAGGCCAAGACTTCCCAGTTCTTGATGCTCATGTTACATTTTTTTTAGATTAGCTTTAAGAACATCTTTAAACCTCTTTTGCTGTCCACCGATGTTCCGTTTTCCATCCTTAAGTTGGGAGTAAAGTAGCTGCTTTGGAGATGGTGATCAGGAATTCAAACAACATGTCCAGTCCAGCGAAGTTGATATTGAAGGATCATTGTTTCAACATTGGTAGTCTTTGCTTCTTCCAAAACATTAACATTAGTCTGTCTGTCTTCCTAAGTAGTTTGCAGAATTTCCGGAGGCAGCGTTGGTGGAATCTTTCAAGAAGTTGGGAGTGGCGTTTATAAATGGTCCATGTTTCACAGGCGTACAGTAAGGTCGGTAGTACAATGGCTTTGTAAATAAGCATTTTGGTCTCCCTGCAAATATCCCAATCCTTGAACACTCTACGCTTCATTCAGGCGAGTACGGCACTCGCAGAGCTCAGACGATGTTGAATTTCAGCATTGATGTCAGCTTTTACAGAGAGATGGCTGCTGAGATAGGGGAAGTGATCAATGTTCTCCAGTGTCACACCATTAAGCTGGATTGATGGTGCTACAGAGGGACCAGTTCACACCTGTTGATGAAGCACTTTGGGTTTTTTTAATATTAAGTGAGAGCCCAAGCTTTCCATATGCTTCTGCAAAGACATTTAGGATAGTTTGAAGATCTTTCTCTGAATGTACAGAGACTACATTATCATCGGCATATTGAAGTTCTATGACAGAGGTTGACATTATCTTACTTTTTGCTTTCAGCCTACTGAAATTAAAAAGCTTTCTATCTGATTTATATATGATTTCCACACCAGTAGGAAGCTTCCCCTCAATAAGGTGTAGAATCATAGCAATGAAGATAGCAAATAAGGTAGAATGACATATCCCTGTTTTACGCCTGATCCGACTCTAAATGAATCACTCTGAAAGCCATTGTTATCCAAAATTGTCACTGTCATGTTGTCATGAAGGAGTTGCAAAATATTCAGGGCATCCAGTTTTCAGAAGGATGGTCTGTGAGGATCCCACCTCAGACCTCCACCTGTCAGGTCCCTCTAGTCAGGATCCCGAGTTTTATTTGTTCTCTCACTGGCTCTAGCACAGATCTCACAAGATCCCACTGCTAGGCAGCACCACCAGCCACTCCCTATTTTACAATATTGCCTTAGGACTTTGCCTTAGTCCCCTTCTGGCTTATTGTTACTTTGTGTCTGGGCACTTGCAGGCCACAACCCCCCTGTATCTTTGTGCCTATAAAGCATACAGCCCTGGGTTGCCCTGGATACTTGATGATACACTATCTCTTCACCGCTGCCATTATTTGATACTGTTTCTGCACCTTGGTAATTACCCTGCCCACCCTTCTGGTCTGTGAAAGCCCCAGCCAAGGATCAGGCTTTTGGTAAACCAAGAATATTTATTTATAAACACCAGGAAATAACAAAATTACTTTAGGTATATTTAACAAGCGTATGGTTTCATATATTGTGTTCCTCTTTATGTTTCTAGTCATATATAATTTGCCTCAATACCAGCCAAATATAATCCAACCCACAACCAACTCCAATCAACCCAAACTCCACAACCAACCGACCACCTCTCTCAACTGTCATCCTCTCATTTATACCTTCAGCCACTCAAAGGCTCAACCAATCATCATACAGCATTCTCCAGCATTCTAGCCCATGTACTCCCCCCCTCACTCAATCCACTTACCATGTCTACTTTAATAAACCTGCCCTTACCATATTTACAGTTATCAAAATACAGGGGCATCACATGGACAAGAGAGTGGTTTGATTCACAGTATCAAAGGCCTTAGATCAATAAACGCCATATATAAAGGTCTATTCTGCTCCCAGAAGTTTCCTTGAAGCTGTTGTGCAATGAAAATCATGTCCACTGTCCCCCTGGAAGGGCAGAAACCATATTGAGATTCGGGGAGGACATCCTCTGAGATTGGTAGGAGGCAATTTCTGATGGTCCTTGCAAGGCTTTTACCTGTGATAGCAAGAAGAGAGATACCTCGATAGTTCCCACAATCTCTTCTATCACTCTTCTTAAAAAGTGTGATAATTATGGCATCCCTAAAATCATCCAGGATCTCCTCCCTCATCCAGATTTTTTCGATGAGTTTATGAAGTTGTTGTGTAAGTTCAGGCCCACCTTCTTTAAAGACTTCATCAGGAATCCCATCAGGTCCACTAGCTTTGTTGTTCTTCATTTGACTTCATCCAAATTAGGGGATACTGCAAGCTCGCCTCTAGTTTGTACTTGTGGAATTTGCAAGAAGACCTCATCAGCCACAACAGAGTTAAGATTAAGGTGGTCGTGGTAATGCTCTTTCCAGCACAGCACAATAGACTCTTTATCCTTAAGAATTTTGGTACCATCCATTGAACGTAAGGGATTTGTACCGTAATTTGTTGGTCCATAGATGGCCTTTGTTGCATTAAAAAAGCCCCGTGCATCATGAGCATCTGCAAAGTGCTGGATTTCTTTTCTTTATCCACCAGGTGTTCTTAAGATCTCTAGTTCTTCTTTGGACCTCAGCCTTTGCACTAGGATAGATGTTTTTCTTAGCAACACAGTTAATGTCCTTCTGCCATATCTGGAAGGCTTTCCTTTTCTTCTCAATGATATGTTCAATCTCACTATCACTCTCATCAAACCAATCCTGATGTTTCTTAGTTTGGTATCCAGTAGTTTGTTGTATGTGTTTGTGGGTTGACAACTTCCAGAGGAAGTATTGTTAGCAAAACCAGCAAAGGATTTTGTGGCACTTTGAAGACTAACAAGTGTATATGATGGCATAAGCTTTCATAGACTACAGACTTTTAATCAGTTGAATGACAAAGTGGACTCCAGTCCCCAAAAACTTATGCCATAATTACGCCATCCTCTTTAAGATGCTACAAGAGCCCTTTTTGTCTAAAGACTTATTCCTATGGCCCCTGTCATATGACCATATTCCTACTTTTCTCTACTACTTCTCATCTATGAGGAAAATAATGAATTAACAAAGTGTGGTCCACGCCAGCCTTGGAAAATCTTTCCAAAATAATGACTTTTGAAGAGGGATTTAGAAGCAAGAGGATTGGGCTTGCTGTTATCTGCTGAACAAATCTTCTAGCTTGGAAATCTGACACATACTTTTCACATTGTAGAATCAATGAAAGACTCACTTGGATGCTGGGGTCCCTGGTGGTAGCATGACAGGATGGAGAATTCCTCATGGGAGGATATCACTACTCTTCTGTAATGCAATAGAGTTCTCCATGTGGATTCCCATCCGCCAATCAGATTTCCCCTAAAATGTTTCAGTGTCAGCAATATGACACTGATCTTTTCATGATACTTCTCAAATAAAAATCCCACATTTTATATAATTAACGGTTGTGTTCCTTAAATAAAAAAGAAAGGTACCCAGTCTGATCATTTTCATAAATGGAAAAAACAAAGCATGTTATTTCCTGCATCTTGTCCATGGCAGATACAGTATCGTAAACGAAAAGGCACATTATGATATCACCTGTCGAGCTCTGCAAAAGGTTTCTGCTGAATCTCCACAGCCTGAAAGCTTTTCTCAACTCTTGTCAGCATACCCATGATGATTTCTCTCCTTCGCTGTCATAATGTCTAGGATTACTCACCATACGCCTCATTAATCATATTGAGAATTTTCCCACTCCACATTAAGTGGTTGCCTCTTGTGAGTGTAGGAAAACTCACAAATGGGATAATGCTGCATCACACAGTGCGTAATCTTAAGAGATTATGGCAGGTAGTGGGGGACAAGTCACCATGAGAATGCCATTTTCAGCAATATGGGCATGACATGTAGCCAACTCGCTAGAAAACTGTCTAGAGAAATGTGATGTGGTTGGTCTCCCTGCCTTCTGCTCTACCAGTCCCAATGAGCACCAGCCACCACCGTATAGTGGCTCAAAACTATTTGCACAACTGCAATGCTCAGCTGTCCATAGTGTCTTTGCAAGGGAGGAGGGTGGGGGAGAATAACTGGTCACACCCGTGTCCTAATCAGATATGCCCCCATGACTTTCTAGTGGCCTTGCCAGGTCCAGTGGACACCAGCCACCACTGCTTATACCAAATCAGACCGCTGGCCCATCTAGCTCAGTATTGTCTCATGGCGCTGATGGATGGCAGCCCTGCACAATTTCAGACAGGAGTGTTTCTCAACCCTCTCAGGAGATGCCAGGGACTGAGCCTGGGACCTTCTGCAAAGAGGGTGCTTAACACTGAGGGAGGGCCTCTTTCCATGACACTGACTGGGGAAGCTACAGGGAAAGAAATAGAAGATGTTATGTGTCTATCTGGGTGGTTTTGAGTCTGCTCAATTACAGAAAATGCAGCAAGTAAATGTAAAAACTGCACCAATTATCACTCTGTTTCTGGGTTATTTAGAGTGAATGCTAGGCCCACATAAAAGTTTCAAGTTCAATACCACATGTGGAGTCTATTTTTTACGTATTTAAGTCTCACATAAATGCAAATAATTACTCGGTTTTCATATTGTTTCCTCATTAATAAGTGCCATCAAGACAGACGCAAGGGATGGTCGCTAACGTTAGTGAGAGCAGACCTATTGAAATCAATGGACTTAGGTAACTTTAAATCCATTATTTCAGTGAGTCTATTCTGAGTATGACCTTGTTGGATATCACCCAGGGTGTTTATTTTAAATCTTGCTTTTCTGACACCCCAAAACAGGTCATGGTGATGAATTTGCTATGAGTTATTTTTTATGTGATAAGATTGTATTGCTATTTTAAAATTAATAATATATTAAATCATTTGGTCCTTATTCCTAAAGGTGTCATCACTTTAAATCATTGTTTTTGGATTATTATTTCATATTTTAAGGAAATCAACATGTTGTTTCCATTTCCAGTTTTATGGCATTTGTTATTATGCCCTTTACTATATTGGAATACAAATTATTTATGAATTCCTATCACCTTTCAAATGACTCAACATATTCCTCTTGCTTGCCGCATGTAGAATCACTATTAAAATAAGAGCCAGATCAAATGCAAATGTACATTTTTAAAGACTTTGGGTTAAATTCAATGTAGTGTTAAGATGAACATTCCGTCAGCACAAGAATTTCTGCCTGTGTAATGGAACGTTCTCCCCCTCTCCTCCCCCCACACACCTCTAAATCTATTCCAGAGGTTCCTCCAATCATCCAAAGCAGATTTGTCGATGGTATATGGTATACACAGGGGGAGGATGGGGGGAAAGTCCCATTGCACTAGTGATAATCATGTGTGTGCAAATCTTTAGTTGAATACCTCCCTTTGTTCAGTGCTGTTTAACCTTTCCTTTCCAAAGATGTGCCCCCACTAAATACCTAATGGGAAGAGGGAAAGAGGTACAGCAGAAAGTGGATGACAGAGAGGTTAAGCATCCCCCATTCCATTTCTGTGCTCCAAATGAGTTCTTCTCCAAACTGCCTCTTCCTCAATGAAATAGCCATTGTGGTCGTAATATGTCTGTTTACAAATATATATATATATTGGCCTGAAGGCATAGGAATATAGCAGCAGTTCAGGATTGTCTACCCCAGGGGTTCTCAAACTTTCTACCCCCTGGGTCCACCTGAGAAAGCTAAAAATTACTGAGACCCACCAGTCACAAAATGGTGGCATATGAGGCAGAGTTTGGCATAACGAGCTGGTAATCACTGATGTCATTTTCCACTAATATATAAGCCATCTGCGGAAATGGACAAATTCTTTGGTACACTGTTTTCCTTGTGGCAAAGGGTTCCATAGCTTAGCTTTTCTCAAACTAAGTACAGATTTTTGCTCTGCAGACAGCAATTGACTGTGTGTCTGGTGCTACTTGCCACAGCCTCCCCATTTGGTTAAGTCCAGTGAAGATATACAAAATGGATACATATTTCATTCGACATTATATACCATGGTAAAATAGTTAATATTGTGAGGTGGTGGAGTTATTAAATATTACATTAACTCAGAAAAATGATTTGGCAGGAAACATCACATTTTCCCTGCCATTTACTTATAAGACAGTATGCTGTTGGAACCAAGCACACACTGACACCCCAATACTCATTTCTGAAACCCTGAGCAGAACACTTTTCAAAAATATAGCTTTTTCCAATTTGTTTCTGAATACATTGACTTTTCTTATTGTCCGCACATATTAGGTTTGCTTCTATTAATATCTTGAAGCGTGACTTTTCTTGCCAACAGTAAATATATCCCTTTTACAATGTAGATGTCCCTTACATTTTGAAAATGTTCTTATAATAACTATACAGGGGCTAATTAACTGCTGCTTTGTGGAGATAATAGGATTTGCAATGAGAAGAATATTGGTATTACCTTTCCCAAGACCTCTGTAAATTGAAAAGTCCCAATAACTGGTATTGCTATATCCTTACCCATTATTCCTAAAATTACAAAAGAGAAATCTATCAGAAGTTACCACCTTCCATATTTCATTACATTTTTTTCTTGAAAATAGATCACTAACTAAAAGAGGTAGGAAGTGCCTACTTCCATCTTGTGCAGTAAGGGCAACTATTACACGGTTGCAGTCTTTCTTTTCTTTTCCTGCACACAGAACAGACGGAAAGGGAGTATAAGATATACATGCAAAATTAAAGAATTCTGAAATTTGGTCAAATTGGAAAGAATTGATTTATTAATTCCTAAATCAAGGCCTTCAGGGATTTTGTTTCTTATTTCCTATCTAAGAGGTATATGGAGGTGGGAATGGCTCGTGAAACAGATTAATTAGTTTATGTGTCCAGGTTTTTAAGACATGCTAATCCCATGTCAGCCCAGTTCAGACACTAGAACTATGCAAGTGCAAAGCATGTTGATCAATTCTCACAATGAATCTATAAAGCCTATTATTCCTATAAAACACAATGCCTGAAGATATACACACAAAATTGAGATGGGATGATTCCAGCTGGGCCAGTGTATTTAGCCAAGATATGCACAAGCCTTTTCTCCATGCACGTAGCTCCCTTCACTTGAGCTGCTATTAAAGGAACGCTGTGATTTCCCACTTCATAATGCTGAAGCACAGTTCTTTACCTGCCCACTTTGTGCATGCTCCTCTTTCCTAACATGACCCATTCCAAAGGTAGGACAGACATGGTGGTTGGAGGGCTGGCAGCACAGGCTATTAGGCAGTGGTGGGGAACTTGTGGCCCTCCAAATGTTGGACTCCAATGCCCCATTGACCCCAACCAGCATGGTCAGTGGTCAGAGATGATGATAATTTATTGTATTTATTAGTCTCTTTTTTTTCACAAAAGGTGACCCAAAGCAACTTACAAAAATATACAAACATTGAAACCAAGTATTAAAAGAGCACAATAAAATTAAAACCTACGGGCTCATCTACAGTATTTATGAAAAGGCAGGTCTAATACAACCCACCCATGCTGCGAGTTGTAATCCAGCAACATCTGGAGAGCCACAGGTTCCTCACCCCCACTTTAAGGCCTCAACGCTTGTGCAGATCATCCATTGCCATTAGTGATCCTGAGAAAAGAAGAGATCTCAATTGCTCCCAGCTCAATAAAGAACCTCAAGATTAAGCTGTCACTGCCCCCAAACCCCAAACCTTTCTGGAAAGGAGGGGACAAGAACCATGGAGGGTTAATGGGAAGGTGAGCCTGTGATGCCCCTGTAAATGTAATACTGTAAATATGGTAAGTGCGGGTTTATTAGAGTATATGTGGTAAGTAGACTGAGTGAGAGGGGGGAGTACATGGGCTGGAATGTTGGTGAGTGTTGTATGATGATTGGCTGAGCGTCTGGGTGTCTGAAGGTTGTAAATGGGAGGATGATAGTTGTGAGGTGGTTGGAGTGCTGAGAGGGGTTTTTGGAGAGGGTGGTGGATGGTTCTGGGTTTTGGAGGGGTGGATTGGATTTAGGTGGGTAGTGAGGCAGGTTATTTATGACTAAGAAATATCAAGAGTAACACATCTTATGAAACCACATGCATATTGACTGAACCTTTAAGTAATCTTGTTGTTCCCTGTGTAAATAAATAAATAAATAGTTCTTGGTTTACCAAAATGCCTGATCCTTGGCTGGGTTTCACAGACCAGAGGGGTGGGCAGAACATATACCAAGGTTGGGAAACAGTATCAATAGTGGCAGCGGTGAAGAAATAGTGTAACATCAGCAGGTATCCAAAACAACCCAGGGCTGTAATCTTTATAGGCACAAAGATACAGGGGGGTTGAAGCCTGTAAGAGCACCCAGACACAACGTAGCAATAGGCCAGGAGAAGACTAAGGCACAGTCTCAAGGCAATATTGTTTACAGAGAGTGTCAGGTGGTGGTGCCTAGCAGTGGGATCTTGAGAGATCTGTGCTAGGGCCAGTGAGAGAACCGTTTTGACAGCAGGACCCTGAGGTGGGACCATGACAAGGTGGTGACCATGGGAGGGGTCCTGACAGAGCCCATTATAAAAGAGATCTGGATTTTGTGGAGGACCTCAGTTTATAATTGGATTAATGTTTTCCAAACTGGGCGAGTTCGTTAATGAGCCTACCCACTGCCCTTCTGAGATTTGTGCCATTCTAAATTTTGATTAATCTCAGTATCTAGTTTCTTTTTCACTGAGCCTTTTGAATATTTCTTTTTGCTTTTAAAAAGAAAGTTCTGTTCTCAGAGGATAATCATCATCCATATTAGTTTATCTAAGCAATTCCTTTTGCTAGAAAATGCATTTTTAAAAAATATTAGCTGATCCAAGGTTTTTCCCCCTCCCCAAACAATAGAGATTTCAAAAAAGACAGTTTTCAGTTAAGAGAGCTGTTCCCCTAATTAAAAGTAAACACTCTTTGCAAATGTGCTCAGCAAGTATCTAAAGTAAGGTGTCTTCAGGGAAATTCCTTTTTATCACAAAAAATCTCTCTTCAGTTTGCCAACTTAACTGTAACAACTTTAAAACATAAAGCTATCCATCAGCACAAATATGTAAACAAATCTGAAACCTCCACTCTGTGTCTCGGAAGAAACAAAAAAACAAAACAACTGCAGGTAAAATATATATTTATCTGTAACTTTCTATATGGATACATATGCCTCTGGAGAATCACTTGTGCCTTCGTCTCTGCTTTCCTTGAAGTCAATAGTAACATTTCCAATTATCAGGCCTACATTAAGTAAACAAATTGCCTGTTAGTCAATTATTGTACACACATGCTGTCAGTAATAATACTTTGGTTCCAATTCTAAAGATTCACACACCTTAGGCTTTAGAAATACAACTTAGTGGTTTAGTCCCTTGCAGCAGGAGAGGGGAATATTGTATCTGTTGAAGGCTACATTTCCTAATCTGTCAGGGGTCACACACTGGCAGTGGGTAGGGCTGAAGAAAGCTGTAGATGGGACCAGATCCAAAAGTGGGTAAGTCCTTCCCCTTTTTTCTCTATCTCTTTACCACCCCATTTTTCTCTTTATTTCTCCAATGCCCCCTTCTCTCTCAGTCTCTTTCTCTCTCCCTCTCTATCCAGTGGGCTGCCAAGAGGAAGACAAATCATGCATGCCAGATGCCTCAACTTGCCATGTTTCCCCCCCTTCCATTGCTGCATCAGTTTTGGCTCCCCCATCAACCCCTTTTTTTCCCTCCCGTGCTCCTTCTTCCTCTGGGCTTCCCCCAGTAGGGCTGCCAGGTCAGAAGCAACCCAAACCCTGAGATTTCAGGGGCAGGCCCTAGTGATGTCATTAAACATGATACATTAAGCATCAAACACAGTTGCTTGGAGCATACCATTTGAACAAACATTTCTCTGATTGGAAATTAAGATAGAAATCTTAGCTAAATGAGGATTTTCCCTGGTCCAGTTGAAGTGATGGAATCATGCCTTCTCACTGCCTTATGGGGCCTGGATAGGGAACATTTAATCTAGACTACTTGCTTCTGGCAAGAAGAGTTTAAATGTCCTCAAGCCAGGCCAGTCACAAGAGGGCCATTGTAGGAAGAAAGGAGCCTAGTATTGTGGAGATATTAGATGGGACCACTCAGGAGTAAAGATGGATGCCCCTGAAGGCTACAATTCTAAACACACTAAGGGACTAAGTCTCATAGAACTCAACAGGACTTACTTCTGAGCAAATATGGTTTGATTGTCCTATTGGTAAAACTTAACTAGTGATCCTCTGCAAAGATATCTATATCCAAACAGGGTTGGCAACCCCCTGCCTGGAATGCCCTGAACCTACCTTTTAATGTGGCTGCTCTAAATGTCTTTACAGACTAGACCCTTCACTGCAGAAAGAGGTTTGAGAAATGAGTGAGAGTTAAGAAGATTCTCTACCCTCTCCTGCCTACCCTGTAGGCTGCTATAAAGTCACTTTGACAGCTATACCAATTCCAGTGAGTAATAACTGATAGAGAGAAAAAAAACATGGTTTGGTCTACCTTCACTGGCAGTAGCTTGGGAAAAACAGCAATTGCAGCCACACTTCCCAGTATGTGAATTCTCTTTTACCACTATTGGGCAAGAAACAAATGGTCATGCGAACAACAAGGCACATCATCAGTAGGTTTAAGGAGGCTGAGGGCATGGAACCACTGTTGTTGCTTCTATAGATGTAAGGGATTGAGGTTAAAGGTAAATGACATGCAAACAAAAAAACAAATACGAAAGATAGTGATGATTTCCTAAATGCAATATCATACCAACCACAAGGTTCCAGTGAGTAAGGTAGAAAACTCAGCATCCCACAACCAGTCAGGATTCCTAACCAAAAACCAAAACTGAAAGAATCCTGACAGCCAGTCAGCCAAGGTCACAGGAATCCCCATGCAGCACAACCTGACCCAGGGGCTGCAGTTAGTGCAGAAGGCTGTGGCACGATTGCTGACAAGACTGAGACCCTATCAGCACATAATGCCTCTCCTCTGAAATCCATACTGGTTGCCGATTTGCTACCAGGCCAAGTTCAAGGTGTGCTTTCCATGTTACGGGTGTCACATAATGCTTGTTCCGCTCTTGTAAGAAATTAATCCTTTACTGTAGCAGCACCTGCGCTTTAGAATTCCCTGACTATTGACATCAGGCAGACACCTTCATTTTACTCTTTTCAGCACCTGCTAAAAATACATTTGTTTAGGCAAGCCTACCAGGCAGGTAGAAGCTATTGTGTTTTGTATCTGTTTTTAACTTGTTGATTTTATTATTTTGAATGTTTTTAAATACTTGTTTTTAACTGTTTTTGCCAATAATTTAATTTTTTAAATTCCTTCTGTTAACAGCTTTGAGGTTTTTTACAATAAAGTGGTATATAAATGTTGTAAATAAAATACATAAATACATTTTGGAGTCACTGTGGCCCTTGGGTCTCTTTCCACATTTAGGAACAAAGGAATCTACCTTACACCGACTCAAGCCATTTGGTACCATCTAGCTCAGTATTGATGACATGGACTAGCATTGGCTCTCCAAGATACCAGACAACAATCTTTTCTAGAAATTGAACTTTGGACCTTTGCATGCAAAGCATGTGCCCTACCACAGAACTACAGCCCTTCCCCTGTTTAAAAATTTATCTTTTAAAATTGTTCTTTTCAATTCACTAATGAATGCACAGCATACCTAGGGCAGATTCACACCATGCATTTAAAGTACATTCAACACACATTTGAAGCACATGAATCCCACCACAGGATCATGGGAAGTGTAGTTTGTTAAGGGTGATGGGAACTTTCTTCTTTCCACAAGCCTTTTACGTTGAGACCTATTCCAGTCTGCATCTGTGTCAGAATTGTTTAATATGTTTTTAATGTTTTTAACCATTTTAAAGTTGTTTTTTAAAAAATGTTTAAAATGCTGTTTTGTTTTAATGTATTTTAAGATCTGTTTTTATGATGTTTTAAAGTGTTTTAGTGCTTTGTTTGCCACCCTGGGCTCCTTCTCTGAGGAAGGGCGGGATACAAATTAAATAAATAAATAATAACTATAATTGTGAAGGGAAAACTACACTTCCCAGGATTCTTTGGTGGATGTCATGTGCTTTAAATGAGAGTTGGATATAGTTTAAATGTATTGTGTGGATGTACTTTGTAAACTTCTTGCATATAAATCATTTTAATTATTTTTTAAAAATTGAAATAGCTACAATGTTTACTGGGTGACCATGGGTTACTCACCATCTCTCAGCCTAATCTGCCCCTCAGGATGAAAACAATAGTGGGGATCCATGACCAGCCCAAAGAAGATGAACACACTCAAAATATATCAGCAACCCTACCTCACAGGGATGTTGGGAAGACTTCATACATACACACTGGAGAGGTAAAAATACATAATCCCCCCATAATAATTTATTGTGAAAACCAGTTGGTCATTGCAGAACTTTTTTTTTTTAAAAAAACAGTATTAGTTTCCTACATAATAAAAGCAGTGACACCTACATAAGCCTTGCCTAATTGCTTTAAAAATAGGATTGGAGGGGGAAAGAAAGATTTACAACCCAAACACAATCCTTTGCTATGTTCACTCAAAGGTCCCATTATCTACAGCAGAATCCTAACCATGTTAAAAGTAAAAGTAAGTCCTATTGAATTCAACAGGGTTTTCTATCAGTATGTGGGATTAGCATTACAGCTTTACTCCCAGAAAAGCAAGATTTTCAAAACAGGCTATGAATTAAACAAATGAACTAACCTCTTCAACAGCCCAGGAAGATTTAAACTTGTTTGGCTCCTCATAATTAGAAATGCATAACACATTGTAATGGCACTTAGTTCACCTGCACACAAAAGAAAACAAGACTTTTGCTATTGCTGAAAGCTATACACTTACTCAATTTGAGATTTTCAGACAAGCAGGAAAATACAACAGCTTTCTGGCCTTGCAATGGTGTGTAGCTATTGCCTGGAGGTCAACAAATCCCTTGTCAATCACCACCCTGACTTCACTTATTAACTACAAACCTGAAAGGGTGGGGTTTGAGCAGCCAGCTATAAGCTCATTTAACAGAAGTTGTGGTGGGAGCTGATGTTTTGGTGTATATCTCTTGAACCAGACCACCTAGAATTTTTTTTTAAATGAAAGCTAAGAGTTTGGAGATTGGGGTGACTTAAACAGAGACCTGGGGAGCACCCCCAAAACCTGGAGTCTTTGGGCAAAACCTGGAGACCTGGCAACCCTATCCCCCACCCACATGAAATTAGGCTGAAGGTCACAGATTTCTAGCTCTTGCCTTTCCATCGAGGTAGTTGAGCAGAGGCCTATAACTTAGAAGATTTTCATGGAGCAACAATTTAGACAAATGGAATCTTCATACTGATAGGCAGTATAACTGGATCACAGATGAAAGATTGCTTTCAGATGACCTGATTATTGAGCATTCAACTTGAGCTGTTTGCAGGGAGATTAGAAAACAATGGCTATTTAATGATCATTCATTCTGATTTGTTTGTGAGGAGGTTAGATGATGTTGTGTCAAACCAACCATTATGCCACATTTTCCAGTGCATTTTCATTTCACTTTCCTTATCACAGAAAGTCCAATATTTTAGAAAAGCAGGTTTGTCGTGCAAGCCCTCCCAATCAATTATAATTTTGCTGGAAACCCCAAAAGAATAGGTGAGGGCTTTTGCCTTCAGGCCATGTGTGACAGTCATCTGGTAGGCCACTACCAGCAAGATTATATTGACCTTTGCTCTGAACTAGAAGGTCTCTTCTCATGTTTCAGTTATCCCATGCCCAAAATTGCAACCTTCTATTAGAATCCTAGATCTATTTTCACAATATGTGGAATGGAATGTCCATTTCCTAAACTTGTGATTAAAAGACATCTACCATACTGTTTTATTATTATTAATTCTGCTGCAATATTACAGTTTCTATGGCTTGGATCCTAACTTTCCTTACATGAATGGAGCAAAGCTTATTGAATGAGTTTTCCTGTCTCCTCTTCCCTGAAGTCCCCTGTACCCCCTAAAAATCTGCTCCTGGAAGACGGTGGATCTGTGGGAATGGTGAAGGTCTAGGATGGAAACCACCCCGCCCCCATGTGAATTGAAGAGCAACTTGGATGCAAGCCTACAGGCGTATTTATGCTCATGGTATCCATGTTCCATTGAGGATTCTCTCACCATGGTCAAAACGCATGTTCATGAAAGCAGCCCTTTCAGGACTGATGAGGATCACACCTTGGGCTGGGTGCTAGCTGCCACTCATGTCAGCGTCAAGGGATGGAGCTAGCCTGTCTTTGAAAGTTGCCTTATGTGCTTTGGGTGTTTTGTTTTTTTTAAAAAAAGATGAGGTATAAATCCAATAAACACATTTTCAGCTATCAGAAATGAAAGTACAGCAGGGTCATTAAAACACATGAAGGGATAAATAATCTGCATTAAATGACCTTAAAATGAACTTTTGTGAGAGTCAGAAACAGCCTCCAAGCCCCCAGGTTCCTATCATAAGACAGGATGCCCAATACTCCTATGCTGTTATGTTCTAGTGTGAGTGGAAGTCAATGAGCCAGCTTTCCCCCAAGTGAGCAGTCAGCAATTCTGATATTTGCAACCACACCCATATCTGTTGAATCCGTGTTGGCCAAATGAATCTGGGTGCCAAATGGGCCACAAGCTCCCAATTCCTACCCTGTACATTACACATTCTTCAAATGATGCTAGTCCATCTCATGGAAGGAGATAGCATTGCTCCCTCTTGGGTGGTCTTTGCTTTAATACTCATTTATCAAGGATTTATCAAGGATGACATCTTAGGGACAAGTTACTCTTTTGTAAAAAAAAAAAAAAGAACAGCAATTTCACATTTGAGTTCTTTTAGAACTCTAGGGTGGGTGTCATATAGACCCAGTGATATGTTAATTTTTATCAATACAGGCTAGAACTTTGTATCTTGTCACCACTATCTACCTCGATTCTTGTTCTTCCCTTTTCCTCTCTCACATGCCTTTAGAATTTCCTTTTTTAGAAACCCCACCCATCTTGGGCTCCTTTTCTCATTAGAGCATACCTGTACCTTCTCATCCAAGTCATTAATACAAACATTGAAGAGCACTGGGCCTAGGACTGAGCCCTGCACTATCAAGTGGATGCATAGTTGGCTGCAGAATTATACTCAAAGAGTGCTTATCATTGGTTCCTTCTCAAACTAGGAGAGGTTAACATGCAGCAGTACAGCTAGCAGGCAGGTAAGCATAGAGTTAAGAGTCAGCCAGAGCAATCCAATTCAGGGGAAGCCGGTGTAAGTTGTGCTGGAACAAGAAAAGCCAGAGTAAAGTTCCACCACATCCAATTGCTATTCAGAAGCCTCTGGGTTGGCTGAACACTGGCTCTGCCAGGAGCTGCACCAGGGACCAGAAATTACAAGCCTGCTCTCCCAAATTTCTCCACCGGGGAGTAAGCTCTCTCCATTGACTTCTATTGCAATTATTTTCTTAGACTGACCTTTTTCCTGGCATAACTTTTGCCTGAATTGGGATCTGCAGGAGCACCCCAAACATGAGTTGGATGTGGACTAAGACCCCTCACCTCGGCTCTTCCCCAACACACCCGTTTGGGGCCTTATGCCAGCTCCACTTGCACCTGTCTCAGCTGAGCTGGCTGGGTCCTGGGTGAGCCCTGGCTGGCACAGGCTGAGGGACTTATGCTGGGTAGCCTGGCTGAGCTAGGACCCAGCCGGCTCAGCTGGAGATCTGCCACATCCAACTCCCCTCAGCCCAGCATAAATGCAAGTTGGATTGTGCCCCTAGTGGGAAAATGAGCTCTTAAGTATGAGCTGAAGAACGTGGCCAGAGGAGGCAGTGAGCTAGCAGAGACGGAGTTAGAAAAAAAGATCAAAGAATAGAGCCTCACACAGGAGGAAAAATGAACTGTGTGTTGTGGATGGACAAGGAAAACAGAAAGCCGAGGACTATAAGCCAGTAAATAAATAATTGTTCATCTAATCAATAATGTTCCTAGGCATAAACATATCTTATTCAAGGTGTTGGTGCTGACCTTTAAAGCCCTATACAGTTTCGGCCCAGGAGCGCCTCCAGCATCACCAATTATGCCGCCTGACGAGATCAGCCACGCAAGACCTTCTCTCGGTCCTACCAGTTAAAACAGCGAGACTGGTGCGGACCAGAGAGAGGGCATTTTCGATTGTGGCCCCCACCCTCTGGAATTCCCTTCCTTTCGACCTTTGCCATGCCCCCTCCCTGATAGGTTTCCGCCGGGCCCTGAAGACCTGGCTGTTCAGGCAGGCCTATGGGATCTCTGGGATGGGTTAGTTTTTAATGTGGTTATTAATCTGAAGAATGGGGTTTTAGATGAATTGTGGTCCTCATTGATTTTATTGTATTGTATTGTATGTTGTACGTCGCCTAGAGTGGCCGTTAACTCGGCCAGATAGGCGACTCAAAAATAAAATTTTATTATTATTATTATTATTATTATTATTATTATTATTATTATTATTATTATTATTGTGGGACACAAGCTGTACTTACTAATATTATATATAAAATGAAGGAGTGGTTGATGTTCTTCAGCTGAAACTTGCCACAACATTCATATTATATTTCAAGATACACACAGCTCCTCCAATGTTACAGAAGTTTATTTCTTAACACTGGTTCTTTAGAAACCTTGGGGAGCCAACAAAGTAATTTTGAGCAGAGAGCAACTAACACAGGAAATCCCAAATTAAATATAAGCAGAGGCTAATACAATGTGGGGGCTTCTGCCACCACTCATAAAAGCCACAAGCTGTGTTATTGCCCTTCCAGATATCAGCAAATCCTCTAATTGCCTCAAAACTCATTTAAAGATCATGCCCTGTACCAGACTTACAACAGTAAGCTAGTTACATATTATTCCTACAGGTGTACAAGGATCAACGTATTCTTTCAAGCCCAGATCTGCAGATTCTGCTAGTTAAAAAAACCTACATAAGGAAAGTAGGAATGTAAAAAAACTAGATGGTATAACACTGTAGACTTACATCAGCATTCAGATGCTTTAAATTCCAAATGTAACTCTTCTACCATGCCTCTGGCCCTTTGGCAGTGCTGGCCTGGCACAGGTGCCCTCAATGATGACTTACTTCTGAGTATACATGCTTATGGTTGCACTGTTGGATGTTTCATAGCTCTGTGCACTAGGAAGGGATTACAAGCTGTTCCAGATGTATTTATTTATTATGACATTGATGACTTTGTTTTTGTTGTTATGTGCCTTCAAGTTGATTATGACTCATGGCGACCCTATGAATCAGTGACCTCCAATAGCATCTGTCATGAACCGCCCTGTTCAGATCTTGTAAGTTCAGCTCTGTGGCTTCCTTTATGGAATCAATCCATCTCTTGTTTGGCCTTCCTCTTTTTCTACTCCCTTCTGTTTTTCCTAGCATTATTGTCTTTTCTAGTGAATCATGTCTTTTCATGATGTGTCCAACGTATGATAACCTCAGTTTCATCATTTTAGCTTCTAGTGACAGTTCTGGTTTAATTTGTTCTAACACCCAATATTCTACCCCCCAAAAAGCAGCTAATGAACAAAAACAAGATATAATCAAGAAAAGCTGTTCAGTTAAAATGGAATGCCACAACGGATGGGAAAAAACTGCAGCTTAAATCAAAATTCAACAAGCAACAGTCAGTATCAGGAGAAAGGCTTTCAATATAGAATTGACCTGAAACAAATTTCCTCTCAGAAAGTGCTCTCAAAATTCTTTTTTGTAAATGTCGATTTTCTATATTCTCCAGATGTGTGCTAGATGCCCAGTGTTTGGCACCCAATTTATATTTGACATGAAATGGTATTTAGCAGGTGAAATAAATAATGGCTGATACACTACTGTGTATCCCATTGACTTTTTCTTATCACTGTTGCTAAGGTTGTACCTCAATGTGTCTGTCACAGAAACCTTTGGTAAAGGATGCTGATTAATGTTCTATAGTATAGACTAAGTCACAGAGAATGGCATTCAGCATCATTATGTCGCATTGTACCTTAAAGTGCACCCAACATTTCCATGTGGCTGAGGAAAATCCCTATTGGTGGGCAGCTGTGTTTCATCATTTCTTCTCCAGGTATGACTGATAAAGGTTCAAACAATCTAGGAACATTTTAAAACCACTGATATTATATTGGACACTGTTTGATGATTGATATGAACTTGTTTATTACATAGCAATTGAGAGTCAACCTGTAATGGCATTTAGTATTTGACTGAAAATTAGCATTTAAGATGGGCAACTTAAGAAATCTAATTTTAAAGCCTTCCAAAATCAAACAATGTCAAGAGATAAAAGCAAGTCTAAAATTTTAATTTTGAGTAGAATTTGCACATTCACAATGCAAATTCATCTTTTGCATTTTTACATTTATTTTGTTTTTTTACATTTATATCCCACCTTTCTTTCATCAAGGAAACCATTGCAGCATACAGGTGGTCTCTCATGGAGGCAGTGACCAAACTCAGAGCTTCAGCAAAGTGGTGGACTCATGTGCCTTCAGAGTTCAGACCATATACTTCAAAGATTTTGGAAATTAAATGGATTTTTTTAGAAAATTCAGTGAATTTTGAGTATTTACAAATATTTGTTCAAGAACTATGATTAAAATTCACTAATAGGCAAAAAACTTGCGGTTTAAGAACATACCTATAGCCAACAGTTATTTCTAGCAAACTTTACAAAGCAGGGAAATTGGGCAGCTATTGTGAATGCACCAGGGGAGCAGGAGACCTGACCTCCTTTCTGACATACTGTACTGCCCTACAAATTGGTCAAAATGCAAACACAATTTGGGCTGCTGTTTCACAGTCCAACCACCAATGCTACAGTAAACAGGCGATGCACTTGCATGTGAGAGCTCACCTTTACTCACATATCAACATTGCTACTAATCATTTAGAGAACAGTTGTCACTATCTAGGGATGAGCTAGAATTTTGATTCAGTTTACATTTCAAGCGAGATTTGTCAAATCCACACTTTCTGAAACAATATGAAAACTGAAACACAGCCACACTAAGAAATTTGCACTTATTTGAATTTTGTGATGCAGTTGACCAACAAATGTTTACAGAAATGCATATGTTAGGGGATAGTGTGCATAAAAATGAATATATGAGTAAATATAACATGCAAAAATGCATAACATGATGACAAATTGCTTGTAAAAATGTGTGCATTAGCCAAAACTCCCTATATAAATGTGTTTGTTAGGAGAAATTTGCACTAAAATGTTGAATAATTTTTATGAGGATTTTTCTTTTTTAAAAAATTGCAAATTTCTACAGACATGAGAACTGAATTTAAGATTTGAAAAACAAGAAACTGAGAGAACCAAAACAGACATATTTTTCCATCCCTATCACTATCCCAAGGAAGGTACTTTCATGTTCCAATGCAACTCAAACTCAAGACTGCCTTCTTGAAAGTCATAGGGTAGGTCACATGCAAGCTGGTTCCTCAGCTCAGTGCAGCCCAATCTGGTTTTCTTATTGAAAAAGACACACAAAATAGGGAGAAATACGTCTTGGAAAAATTCCTTTTCAGGAGGACAGGGTAAACCCCAATGGATGAAATGGGACTTAGTTCTAAGAAAGGGTATATACCACTGCAGCATTAGAGCAATGGGCTCTATGTGCAGGATGGAGAAACAGAAAACCTCATACACGGTCCCCATACTGACACTCTATATTGCTTTTGATGTTTAACCATGTTGACATTCTCTTATTTATTTATTATTTATTTATTAATTATATTTCTATACCGCCCAATAGCCGAAGCTCTCTGGGCGGTTTACAGCATAAACATTTAGACACATTTGCACCCTGTGGTACTGTATGTGTGTTATCTGAGCCTCTGTTACAATGGTTTTGAATAGTCTTCAAGCTTCCTGAAGGGATTAAATCATTCTGCTTGGGAGGGGAATTCTCTTTTAAGGCAATGCAAGAGGCAGCAGGATCTGAGACCAGGAGTAGCAGAAGAAAGTGACAAGGACCCCAGATCAAAGGAAAAGGGACTGATGCATGTTCTGAGGCAGGAAAGAAAATTAAGAGGGTTGTACCTTGTGAAGAGCAGAAGCTCTTCCACGGGGACAAAATGATTAAAGCTGGATTATATGTGTGTTCCCTCTTATTTCTTTATTTTTTGTTAATATGAAGCATTACTGTTCCCAATTCCCTCAGAGGCCTACTGCGACATGTGATTCAGGTAGGTTTTGTTGGTGGGCTCTTGTTGGGTCCATATTAGGGGTTTAGGAGGAGCCTTACTAAGGAAGGACATGGGTGATACCACCCCAATTTCAGTGATCACAGGTAGGGGTAGGTATAGCCATGGGGAAGTTGTGAGCTACCATAGAAGTCGAAGGCAAGGCTATCTATGCCTTGTTTCTCACTCCCACTCCTCCCATGGATGGGTTCCTTGCTGCTCATCTGCTGAACCCACTGGCCTGTGTGTGCTGTTGTTTTATGCCAGATCAATACACAGTAAAACCACATTCATCCATGATTTGATCATGGATGAGGGTACAAATTTGGTGTGCATGACCGAGATCTGGGTGGGTGAGCTGGAAAGAGCTGATCTGGCCCAGCTTTGCCCACCTGGATACTGGGTGCAACACCAGCACAGGCTGCAGGAAAGGGAGAGGATTTGCTGTGGTCTACAGAACTTCCATCTCTGTCACTAGGAAACCACTGTCTTGGAGCTGGATGTGAGGGCCTGCAACTGGTGTCAGGCCAAGGAGACAATAAACTAGAGTTGCTGCTGGTGTATCATCCACCCTGCTGCCCGGCAGCTTCTCTGACCGAGCTAGCAGAGGCCATCTCGACTGTGGTGTTGAAGGAGCCCAGAATGATAGTGCTGAGTGATTTCAATGTCCATGCTGAGACTGCCTCTAGTGCTCTGGCTCGGGATTTCATGGCCTCCATGATGACCATGAAGCTGTCTCAAGTTGTCAGTGGCCTGATGCATAGGGCAAGGCACACCCTCAATTCGGTTTTTGCTCCAGATGGAGAGGTAGTCTGGAGATGGGGGTTGTGGATGATACCCCATTGTCATGTTCAGACCACTTCCTGGTAAATTTGGATGTATGGCTCTGATCCTCCCTTACAGGGATGGTGGACAGATTAAGATGATCTGCCCTGGAGACTACTGGAATCCGCTGGATTCCTGAAAGCCTTGGGGTAGTTCCCAGTAGATAGAGCAGGTGACCCTGTTGAAGACCTTGTCATGCTGTGGAACAACAAAGTGCATCAGGCTCTTGATATGGTTGCCCCTGAGCGCCCTCTCTGGCATTGTGGAGCCCAGTTTGCAGCTTGGTACATCAGTGAGCTAAGGGCAATGAAACAGGCTGCATGATAGCTAGAGAGTAAGAGGAGAAAGACATGCTGTGAGGCTGATCGGACATGAGTAAAACATCATAACCATGTGTGGCAGTGAGGGCAGCAGAGAAGGCCCACTTCTCTGCCACCATCATCTCCTCAAGTAGCCATCCAGTGGAGCTTTTCTGTATTGTCAGAGGTCTGTTGATATCAACTCCAGGAAATTGAGTTTTAGACCCTTCGGAGGCCCACTGTGAATTGTTTGAAAGGCACTTTGAGGGTAAAGTTGCTTGTCTCCGTAGCAGTCTGGATGCCCCATCCACATCTACTGTAGTCCCCAGTGAATTGTCCAGTGCAACATCTGCTGCAACTTCTTGGGATAAGTTTCAGTAGATGCCGCCTGATGACATGGATAAGGTGCTTGTGACGATGGGGCCAGCAACGTGTCCTCTTGACCCTTGCCCTTCTTGGTTTATTAAAGCTTTCTGAGGGGGTTGACTGAGTGGATCCAGGATGTGGTCAACATGTCGTTACAGTAGGAAGTGGTTCCAGCCACCCTGAAAGAGGCACTGATCCAACCACTCCTGAAAAAGCCCATTGTGGTCCCATTGGTTTGTGATAACTACCGCCCACTCTAGCCTGGGTTCAGGTCTGGTTATGGAACTGAATCGGCCTTGGTCGCCCTGATAAATGAACCTTTATCAGGAAAAGGAGAGGGGGAGTGCAACCCTATTATTTTTACTTGATCTCTTGGCAGCTTTTGATACTATTGACCATGGTATCCTTCTGAACCAACTTGGTGGGAAGGTTATCAGAGGCACTGTGTTACACTGGTTCCGATCCTACATCCAGGTCGTCAGAGAATAGCATTGGGTGATAGTCTTTCGGCCCCCTGGCAGTAGTAGTTGTTGTTAATAATCAAAACAACAATAACAACAACAATAATAGTTTATACACTCTAAACTAATTCCCCACACCCAGCCAAGACTATATTTTGGGTTGTTGTTGCATGGGCAATGGGCAGTTGGATGAGGATAAATTGGATGTTTCCTTACCATTTTGAAACTATAAAGCTTGCCATCAACCTTCTTCCTCTTTGCTGAACTCTTTTTGTCCAGGTGGCCTTTATCCAATATAGCAAAAGGCATTCAATCAAGGCTCCAGACAGCTCAATGGCCATCAATTCATGTGTCTGAAATAAATCCTCAGTCTCATTCCAGGTCTGATGCCTTTCATTCAAGCCCTTTATTGATGATCATTTTATTACTGTGCCATTAATTTTACCTGGGTCATTAATATAGAGAGATTTTGCCCCTTGCTGCCAATGTTTGGAGATTAGATGTTTGAACAATGGCTCTACACAAAATTAAAACCAGGGTTAAGCTGTCCTTTCTTTATTTCTTGACCTCATGTTCGTGCCCATCCCTCCCTCCCCAGCATATTATTGTGTGTGTGAGCGTATGTTCCCAATGCTAGGAACTAGTCATTAAACTAACAAACTTACACAAAGTTGCTCAAATATTGTCTATTCCCAATGGCAATGGCTCTCCAGGGTCTCAGGGAGAGGTCATTCATATTATCTATTATCTGTTCCTTTTGTGTAGTGTGGCGATACCAGCAACTAAACTCAGGGCCTTCTGCATACAAAGCATGTGTTCTACCACTGAACTACTATCCCCTTCTGCTTCAGTGGTGCATCTGCATGTATTTTGTATTTCAAACTCCCTTAATTCATAGCACCATTGTGTCTGGCCAGCATAATCAGGAACACAATGGTGTTATGCTAGTACTCAGCATATTTAATTGGGAAAAATCATTTTTGAAGTAAAACTATCGACATGAGCATCTGTATCCGTGTGTGTGTGTGTGTGTGTGTGTGTGTGAGAGAGAGAGAGAGAGAGAGAGAGAGAGAAGAAGGGAGCGAGCGACGGCAACCAGTGTTATACCCAGTGGGCCGCAGTATGCCCATGCCAGCCCAAATGCTGAAGTGGGTTTGTTTATCACTGCCTCCATAATCTTCCACTCTCCATCAGTCAGTCCTCAGCAAACAATGGTGTAGAATGAAACCACTTCCCAATGATCCCAGCCAGCATGGCAAATGGCCAGATATAATGGGAGTTCGAGTCCAATAATGTTTGGAAGTCTCACATACCTACTTTAGGACTTACATAGATCTACACTACCACAGAGATACCTACTCTCCAATTTGGTTTCTTAGTTGGATTTGGGCTTGTGGGAGATTGTGAATTTTTTTTAATGGGATGATTTTAAAGTAAAAACAAGACATGAAACAATTTTTTATTTATTATTTGGTTTATATCCTGCCCTTCTTCCCAGCAGGAGCCCAGGGCAGCAATAAGAAATGATGTATATATGAAGTGTCCTGATTTTGGACAAATGGATTAAATAAGGGTTAATAATAATAAATAATAATAAACTTTATTTCTACCCCGCCCTTTTTCCAATAGGACTCAGAGTGGCTTACAACTAAAAAACACCATTAAAACATACAAAAGTATACAATTAAAATAGAATTAAACTATGAGAAAAATTAAAACCCAGTGTGCGGCAGCTGTGAAAAAGGCAAATTCCATGCTAGCAATAATTAGGAAAGGTATTGAAAATAAAACAGCCGATATCATAATGTCGTTGTATAAATCTATGGTGCGGCCGCATTTGGAATACTGTGTACAGTTCTGGTCGCCTCATCTCAAAAAGGATATTATAGAGTTGGAAAAGGTTCAGAAGAGGGCAACCAGAATGATCAAGGGGATGGAGCGACTCCCTTACGAGGAAAGGTTGCAGCATTTGGGGCTTTTTAGTTTAGAGAAAAGGCGGGTCAGAGGAGACATGATAGAAGTGTATAAAATTATGCATGGCATTGAGAAAGTGGATAGAGAAAAGTTCTTCTCCCTCTCTCATAATACTAGAACTCGTGGACATTCAAAGAAGCTGAATGTTGGAAGATTCAGGACAGACAAAAGGAAGTACTTCTTTACTCAGCGCATAGTTAAACTATGGAATTTGCTCCCACAAGATGCAGTAATGGCCACCAGCTTGGATGGCTTTAAAAGAAGATTAGACAAATTCATGGAGGACAGGGCTATCAATGGTTACTAGCCATGATGGCTGTGCTCTGCCACCCTAGTCAGAGGCAGCATGCTTCTGAAAACCAGTTGCCGGAAGCCTCAGGAGGGGAGAGTGTTCTTGCACTCTGGTCCTGCTTGCGGGCTTCCCCCAGGCACCTGGTTGGCCACTGTGAGAACAGGATGCTGGACTAGATGGGCCACTGGCCTGATCCAGCAGGCTCTTCTTATGTTCTTATGTTCTTAAAACCATAAAACATACGTTAAAAACAATGGACAATTTAAAATAATAAGATCATAAAATGTAGTCACCAATCCTATGACACTTAATCCTGGTTGTTCTCTATCCCAAATGCCTGTTGAAATAAAATAGTCTTTACTTGTCACCGGAAAGACAGCAAGGAAGGGGCTGATCGCAGCTCACTCGGAAGGGAGTTCCATAGCCTAGGGGCGGCCACCGAAAAGGCCCTATCTCATGTCCCCGTCATATGTACTTGCGAAGGTGTGGGGAGCACAAGAAGGGCCTCACCTGAAGATCTCAAATCCCAGACAGATTCATGTAGGGAGATACGATCTGTCAAATAACCTGGACCTGAGCTGTATAGGGCTTTGTAGGTCAAAACCAGCACTTTGAATTGTGACTGGAAACAAATTGGCAGCCAGTGGAGCTGTTGCAACAGGGGAGTTGTATGGTCCCTGTAACCAGCCCCAGTTAGCACTCTGGCTGCAGCCCTTTGTACCAATTTAAGTTTCCGAACAGTCTTCAAAGGCAGCCCCACATAGAGTGCGTTACAGTAGTCTAAGCGGGATGTAACCAAGGCATGCATCACCCTAGTCAGATCAGGCAGCTCCAGGAATGGGCGCAGCTGGTGCACCAGTTTTAATTGGGCAAATGCACTCCTGGACACAGCAGTAATCTGGGCCTCCAAATTCAAAGCTGAGTCCAAGAGCACACCTAAACTGTGAACCTGAGACTTCAGGGGGAGTGTGACCCCATCCAGCACAGGTTGAATCCCTGTTCCCTGATCTGCCCTCCGACTGACCAGGAGTACCTCTGTTTTATCAGGATTTAATCTCAACTTGTTTGCCCTCATCCAGTGCATCACTGATGTCAGGCACTGGTTTAGGACCTGTACGGCTTCCTTGGCTTCAGGTGGAAAAGAGAAATAGAGTTGAGTGTCATCAGGATACTGATGGCACCAAACCCCAAAACCCCGGACAACCTCTCCCAGCGGTTTCATGTAGATGTTAAATAACATGGGGGACAAAACTGAACCCTGAGGGACCCCATAGGTCAATGGCCAGGGGGTCGAGCAGGAGTCCCCCAGTACCACCTTCTGGGTTCGGTCCTCCAGGAAGGACTGGAGCCACTGTAACACAGTGCCCCCGAGTCCCATCTCACCAAGGTGGCCCAGAAGGATACCATGATCGATGGTATCAAAAGCCGCTGAGAGGTCCAGTAGAACCAACAGAGACACACTCCCCCTGTCCAGTTCTCTGCGTAGGTCATCCACCAAGGCGACCAAAGCCGTCTCTGTCCCATAGCCAGTCCTGAAACCAGATTGAAATGCATCCAGATAATCCGTATCATCCAGGAATCTCTGGAGTTGGGTGACCACCACATGCTCTATTATCTTGCTTAAAAATGGAATATTGGAGACTGGCCGGTAGTTGCTTAGTAAAGAGGGATCCAGGGAGGGCTTTTTCAGCAGTGGTCTTATAACTGCCTCCTTTAAGCATGATGGAATTCTGCCTTCTTGTAGAGAGGCATTAACTACTCCCCTGACCCAATTGACCAGTCCCCCTCTGGTACTTCTAATGAGCCAGGAAGGGCAAGGGACCAGTACACAAGTGGTGGAACGCGCCGTTCCAAGACCTTGTCCACATCCTCGGGCAAAACAAGTTAAAAAGAATCCATTTTAATTGGACAAACAGGCACCAAAGTTACATCCTCAGAGACTGTATCAATTTTAGCATCCAGGTCAGAGCGAATCTGAGCGACTTTGTCTGCAAAGTGCTGTGCAAATTCTTGACAGCGGTCTGCTGAGTGGTCAGAATTACCCTCACGGGGGCCAGAACTTAAAAGCCCCTTAACCACTCGAAACAGTTCCACTGGATGGCTCCCAGCAGACGCAATGGAGGCCGAGTGAGTCTAAACCCAACCAGGTAGTGATCTGTCCATGACAACGGAACCATCACAAGTTCTTCCACACCAAGATCACCATCATCCTGACCAACACAGAAAACAAGGTCGAGGGTGTGACCAGCAACATGAGTGGGGCCAGATAATACTTGAGACAGACCCATGGTTGTCATGGACGCCATGAAGTCCTGAGCCACTCCCGACAGAGCAGTCTCAGAGTGGATGTTGAAGTCACCCAGTACCACAAGCCGAGGGGACTCCAACACCAACCCTGAGACTACCCCGGCTAGCTCAGGTAGGGAGACTGTGGAGCAGTGGGGTGGGCGGTACACCAACAGAATCCCTATTCTGTCCTGACCACTTAACTTCAAGTACACACACTCGAACCTTGAGAACTGTGGGAGAGGGCACCTGGTCAGGGGGATGGTGTCACGATAGACCACTGCGACCCCACCTCCCCGTCCCCCAGGTCTCGCCTGCTGGTGTACTGAAAAACCAGGTGGACAAAGCTGGGAGAGATTAACCCCCCCAGCTTCATCCAACCAGGTCTCCGTAATACAGGCCAGGTCGGCATGCTCATCAAGGACCAGATCCTGAATGAGCATCGATTTTCTGTTCACCGACCTGCCATTCAGCAGCAGCAGTTTCAACCCAGGGGCACTGTCACCGAGACCATCCAGGTTGTTTGAGCGGGAAGACAGCTTAGGGGTTATCAACAATCGGTTACACTCTACCCTCGCTCGATAGCATGGCTGTCTCCCTACTTCGTATCTCCCTCTGCCTTCAACAACATTAATGGCAGCCCCTTGGATTCCCTCCTTTACCCCTTGGATCCCCTCCTTTGCCCACTTATCCACAAACTTAAATGACCATCCTACGCTAGGGAAGTGGGATAGAAGCAGTCAGGGAGAAGGAAAGGTATGTGTCAGCCTACAAACATTAGGGGGGAAACACTTCAGAGGAGCTAGCGAAGTTAACGGGATCGGTCCTCGACAACTAGCTGCTGACCCCTGTTCTGTATTCTCCAAGTCAGACCAAGATGAGTCGAAACTGGTGTTCAAGGATACCCTGTGAGAACAAGCACTAGACAGGGTAGGAATGGAATGAACAGTCTCAATATGATGGTCATGTGGAAGAGAAGAGGTATCCTTCACATTTAAAGGAATTTGAGATTCCATCCTCACATGCGGAACAGGTTCAGCTGAAGTCATCAATGCTTGTAAGCGGTTGGACAGAGTATACAGTCTAGAAATGACATCCCGTTGGGCATGTAGTGGAAAAGTAGCAAAATTAGTGAGGAGGAACTCCTCTTCCTCACAAAAGGGGCTAATCTGTTTTTCACTGATATCAACATGAGATATAGTTCCTTGGGTTGAGCTGGATCTCCTCCTAGTAGAAAGAGAAGTAGGGACCAAGTTCATGTCTCCAATGGGTGTCAAATCCTGAAGTAGAGAGGAAGAGTCAGCTGTATTAGTCTTTTCTGGGGGCTTAATAGGCATAGTAAATGATCCTTCGTCCGGGACTTTTGCACCAAAGTCAACAGTATGAACATCTGATGTTAAGGAAAATGGCTTCCGAGGTGGAAATAAAGGCTGTGGGTCCACTATATTCTGGAAGTGTCTTTGTAAAGCTATGCCCTGCCTATATAAGAGATGCTGTTTCATACATAGAAGGCTTACTGGCTCTGAATTCCTAAAGGTAAGTAAAACCGCTGATCTTGTAGAGGTATTACAAAGATGTTCCACCTTAACAATGTCTGATGTCTTTATCTGGACCAGATCCAGTGATTGCAAAAATTTAAAAATATGTAACTTCCGCATAGCATAAGAGTCTCTGAAGTTGATCCCACGATAATTAAGCAGAACTATTTTATTTTGGCTGTACTGTAAAATCCAATGCTTTCTCTGCTCCGAGAAGATTCTCAGCTCTGAGTGCTGTATACACGATAAGTTCTCACAGACTAATATTTATTTATTTGTTTGTTTGTTTGTTTGTTTGTTTGTTTGTTTGTTTGTTTGTTTATTACATTTATACACCGCCCCATAGCCAAAGCTCTCTGGGCGGTTTACAAAAATTAAGAACACTGAACATTAAAAACAAATATACAATTTTAAAAACCATACAAAGTGTAAAACCATGAAGCACAGATAAACAAGGCAAAAGACCTGGGGTCAGAGCTCAGCACGTGCTGTTAGAATGCCTGTCACAGATGTTAGGCTAAATGGCCTGTAATTTCTGGGATCCCTCCTGGATCCCTTTTTAAAGGTTGGTGTCACAATGGCCATTTTACAGTCTTCGGGTATGGAGGTGGATTTGAGGGACAAATTACATAACTTTGTTAGAAGATCAGCAATCTCACATTTGAGTTGAGAACTCTTGGGTGGATGCAATCTGGACCCAGTGATTTGTCACTTTATGCCTATTAAGTCTGGAACTTAATAAGGGAACAGCTACAGCACTGGGGGACTAGAGAAGACCTGCCCTGGGAGTGAGTACGTGAGCATCTGGGTGCTTGTTTGCTCACTCCTCTAGGTTGCTGTCTCTCGAGACAGCTGAAGTTCCTGGTAACCTTGCAGCCTCTTGCATCAGCTCCTGGCTGGACCAGGGGACATAAAAGCCTGGCTGTCCTTGGGCAGCGGGTCTGCCGCTGGTGGGATCACCACCAAAGGGGCTACACCAAAGGGAGTCATCCCTTGGGGAATCCCTTAGGGAGCCCTGAGGGCAAGAGTGCTACCTCTTCTATTTTTAAAAAAACCAATCTAGTGGAGATTGGTAGTGAGGAGGGCATACAGCACATGTGTAGTACCTGCACAGGGTGAGAGTCTGTACAGTGAACTGAATGATAGGAGAAAGTCTCCAGATTGCCTCAGAGTGAGACTCTGCATTGGCAGAAGGCAGGCCCTTCCTGGGTGCAAGACAGGGGAAGTAGATGTGCCCTGTGTGAAAGATATTGAGTGGGTCTGACCTCCCAATTCTCTCAGAGGCTTACTAGGATAACTAGCTCAGGTAGGTTTTGTTGGTGGGCTCTTGTTGTGCCCATATCAGGTGTAAGGGGGGGCATGGGTGATGCCACCCCAATCTCAGTGATCAGGAGGAGAGAGAGGCATACCCATGGGGAGGAGATAGGTTACCACAGAAGACAAAGGCAAGGCTATCTATGCCTTGTTCCTTATTCCCACTCCTCCCATGGATAGGTTCCTCATCACTTATCTGCTGTGCCCACTGGCCTGTGTGCTGTTGTTTAACGCCAGATTGGTACACAGATTTGATCATGGATGAGGGTGCCAATTTGGATCCACAGGAGAAGGAATTATCTCAGGGCAAGGCATAGAAGGTGAGCCATAGTGCTCCTGGGTCTGCGAATGTTCTCTAAGAGAAGTCCGTGAACTTTCTTTAGGAGAGCTCTTAGGTTTGGATAGCGTCTCCAGAATTTTAAACAATTTAAAATAGTTTATTTTTCTAGTTCTCGGTAGTTTATAATGCTCAATATTTAGACAAATTGCCAGGCTCACAGCATCCGTTGCTGGCCAAAAAGAAATGCATTTCCCAGCATGTCTTTGAAGAAAGCCTCCTCCACTTCACTCTACCTTTCCTTCTTAGCAAAATTATCCTCTTCATTCCATCAGCTTTTAATGAGGATAAACTACTGAAAGATTGGCAAAAAACTTTTTCAAATTTCACCCATAAAACTAAAGCCAAAAATGTTATAAGTAAAAACTATTTATTTTACAAAGAAGACACTCACAGTATGTCCAGTGGTGCTCGCTCACACAAAAAGGCAGGTCAGTGGGCTTGGCTCCCAGAACAAACTCTGCTACTGTGTAGGTATGGCCTTCAAGGAAACACCTCTGCATGTACTCAGAACATATTAATTATTCTGATAGGTCTACCAGGCTGCTAGGTCTACCATGGCTTCATTCCTGTTAATGTTTTTCTGTAGCTATATATTAATTCTGGTAGTATATCCTGTAGTAATTGGATGGACTGCCACCAGGAGAAAAAGGAAGGGTGGGCAACCTGCAAAAGTACCAGTTCTAAGGAGCCTGCGGGTGGAAAAAAATCTTATTTTTTTTCTGCCTGGAAAAAAAAACCAAGTGACCTCCTGGCCACAGCAAAAATGCATATTTTGTGGAAAATATGTTCACAAATAATGTACAATAATGCTTTTCGGGGGCAGATTTATGCAAAAAAGGAATGAAACAAGACTTAGGAAAGAACATATGCAAAACTGACATGAACCAGGAATAAACTGATCTGTCCACCTCTATTCCTCACTGAGTACAGTATACCCCTATTACACAGGTACTCTAATAGCCAAGTGTAGTAGAAGCAGTTTCTTATTATAGGTACAATTAGAGATCCATCCATAGGCAACCACATTTTAACCTGGGGACATGTTATTAATACATAGTTTAAGATACCAAGTAGCTGATGGGGTAGGGAAAATGGTCTACAGGGCTCACAGTGGGTTTAATATTGTTCTTCGCTTCTAAATTCCAATTTTTAGAAAAATGTGACAGCCATTCCAAAATGTGCTGTACTGTTGATGAACTTTGTATGAGCCATGCTTACATGAACAAGAATTATCCATTCCTGCAATGGCTGCTCTTGCAGCACTTTTAACTTTTTCATGCCAACCCTCTGTCTATTTTCAAGTGAAACATACAAGTACTAGCATGTATTTGTTGTTATCCTCTAAACTCCAAAACCTAGGATGCAGTGAACAGAGCTTGGCAAAGTTACTTTTTTGAACTACAACTCCCATCAGCCCCAGCAAGCATGGCCACTGGATTGGGCTGGTGGGAGTTGTAGTTCAGAAAAGTAACTTTTCCAAGCTCTGATGAAGTGAAATTCTTGAAGGAATAGTCATACAAATGAAATCTGCTTAAAACAAATCTTCACGTTTCTTCAACCACAAATAAGAAACAAAGGGTGCCTCCAACTTTGGCAAGTCTGCAGGTAAGGTCCTGTCCTATATTGCAGTGGTGGGAAACCTCTAGCTTCTGGGCCACTCTTAGCCCATCAGGGAGTCCAAGTTGATCTGCAAGGCCATTTCCCCCAAAACACACCCACCCACCCATCAGCTGATATCACTTGTGACATCAGCTGATACATGTGAGCAGGATTTAAGCTCCACTCATCAGATCCTGCTCAGTTCAGCAATTCTGTCAAATTTGACCCACGAGGCCAATCCCAATAAAAATGTGGCCCATAGAGCCAAAACAGATCCCCACCCCTGCTGTATTAGGTACCACTCAGAAGTCTGTTTGAGCTCTGATTGACACTTAACATTTTAAAAAATCTCTAAGCAGTGTGCAATGTAAAATCAATAAAGTATGTCATTACAACTAAAACCAGTAAAACAGCAACATAAAATCATATAAAACTTGCACATATTATAATTAATAAGCTTTAATTAAGAAAGTTGTTTGCACTAAATCTGGAAGATTGCAGCATAACATAATTTGACTCCTGGCACCTTCAGCACATGCCACACAAGCAACTGAACCAGCTTCAGGCTTAAGAACTGGATGTGTTTAATAGGCAAAAGGCCAACTCACTCATCATGGCTGCTGTTGTTTGACAGAAGCATTATGCATGCATACATAATATCTTTTTGTTTCATATTCAGTATCTAATTGAGACGTTATTGACATTTTTCTTCAAAATGTATGGATGTCATCCAAAGCCATCTATTGGGTACCAAATTTGCTTTGCAAATTCTTTGAATTGGACACCCCTGCATGCAGTGCTTGCTTATGTGCAGTAACAGTGCTCAGATTATTATTTGGTCACCTGTGCTTTTGTTTTACTAAGTGCATAGCGTTAAGAGTCTGAATTAACATCTGAGAGTTTGGGGCTAGAAAAGCTACACAGGATTTTTTATTTATTTATTTATTACATTTATACCCTGCCTTTTTTTCATCATAGAAATCCAATTATTAAATACATAGTTTTGGTTTAACATCACACTTGATCCTTGGCTGGGATATTACAGACCAGAAGGGTGGGCAGAACAAATACCAAAGCTGGGAACAGTATCAATGGTGGCAGCAGTGAAGGGACAGTGTAACAGCAGCAGGTATCTGATAGCAACCCAGGGCTGTCATCTTTAGGCAGAAAAATACAGGGGGGTTGCGGCCTGTAAGTGCACCCAGACACTACGTAACAACCTGTGGAGGAGACTAAGGCACAGTCTCAGGGCAGTATTGTGTTACAGAGTGTCAGGTGTGGCGCCTAGTAGTGGGATCATGAGACCTGTGCTGGGGCCAGTGTGAGAGATCCGTTACGAGACCAGACCCTGAGTAGGGGTCTCACAGTCTCCCATCCAGGCACTGATCAGACCTAACTCTGCTCAGCTTCAGCAGGGTGCTGGCCTCATGTGCCTTCAGACTCTACACACCACTGATTCTGAAAGGCAGAAAAAGAGAAAACCTCCCATTCTTTCAGCCCAGGAAATACTGTATATTCATCCTACCCCAGCATTCTAAGTGTGAATTCAGTTTTGGCCTTCACTTCTCTTTATTGGCAGGAAAAAAGATAGACAGCTTAAATACAATTCTTTACTCCTGTTGGGAGGATAAGCGATGCTCATGTTATTCCACATGGACCCCTGTTGGATTGTAATAGGAGAGCACTCACATCTTGGAAAAGAAGCTCTTTATAGCAAGGAAGTGGATGTCTTTGATTAATATAAGCAGTGTATTATAAGAATGAAAGAGCGTAAAATCTGAAATAAACCCACCAGGAATATTGGAGCCCCTGGTATGAAAGCCAATAGCAGCTTCTTGGAAATCACTTTCACAAGAAACACGACTGAATCTCTTACACCTTCTTCCAATTGAATTTTATTCAACTGATGCTAACGGCCCTTTTTCTCCCTACTGTGTAGAATGTTTTTTTGAAGTAAGTATTTTGTGGTCTAGTCTTCCACATTAACGTCATCCTGAAAATCTGACAATGTTTTATACTGCTCCTCAATCCCAAAAAGAGACTCCCAGAGAGATTTACAAGGGAACTTCTGTTGTGCACAAATTATTGTCCTCAGAGGCAACTTTGGTATCCATAAAGACTGTTTCTGAGGGGCTAACTTTTCTCAGTGAAACCACACAATTTGACAAGTCTATGGAAGAATTCACAGCTATTCACTCCAAGTGTCTCTCTCTTTCGTTTGTCCCAGGAGATATAACAGAAAGATAGCTACAAAAGAGACATACAGCATTAGACAGGGAATTGTTGTGGTAGGAAGCTAGCAAAAATAGTAGTGACAGTGGTCGGTGGTAGTTGGTGGATTTATTATTTATTTTATTTTATTAGATTTGTATCCCACCCTTCTAGTAGGAGCCCAGGGCAGCAAACAAAAGCACTAAAAACACTCTAAAACATAATAAAAATAAGGTTCTCTTTTTCTTTGGTCAGGGTCTATCTGGTCACGTATTTGGGTTTTTGAAAGGTTTTTTTTCCAGATCAGATGGACTAGACTGGCAGTGATGTCAAGGTTTCTCATCTCTCCCTTTTCCCACATAGCGCAGCATGACTTAGTTATCCAAGCTCCCTCTTTTACTAAACCTGTTTCCTGTGCTAGCAGGTCCTCTGCCTTGATACTTATTGGTGGCCTGTAGTCTCTGCTTGAAATACAATAGATAGTCACATTGTAATGCAGTATGAGGATCCCACTTCAGAAGTTTGTACTAACCCAGTGTTCTTCTTGAGGAACATTGTAGTAAACCTCTCTAGATGAATAAAACTTCTAGTAAATACAAACAACCACTTGGTAAGCCAGTCATCTGTATCACCTTGCCAAGTGATGAAGATAATTTCTCCATTCTGAACATAAGAAGCTGCCTTGCCAGACTGTCCCTCTAGGCCAGGATTGGCTAATGGCAGCTTCCCGATACTATTACTATTATTATTATTATTAAATTTATATCCCGCCCTTCCTCCCAGTAGGAGCTCAGGGCAGCAAACAAAAACACTAAAAAGACTCTAAAACATCTTAAAAACAGACTTTAAAGTACATTAAAACAAAACATCTTTAAAAAATCTTTTTAAAAAAGCTTTAAAATATCTCAAAAAGCCATTCCAACAGAGACACAGACTGGGATAAAGTCTCAATTTAAACGGCTTGTTGAAAGAGGAAGGTCTTCAGAAGGTGCCAAAAAGATAACAGACATGATGCCTGTCTAATATTTAAGGGGAGGGTATCCCAAAGGGTAGATGCCGGCACGCTAAAGGTCTGCTTCCTATTTTGTGCAGAATGGACCTCCTGATAAGATGGTATCTGCAGGGGGCACTCACATGAACAGCGCAGTGATCAACTGGGTATATAAGGAGTAAGATGATTTTTCAGGTATTCTGGTCCCAAGCTGTATAGGACTTTGAACACCAAAACCAGAACCTTGAACTTGACCCAGTATCTAATGGGCAGCCAGTGCAATTCTTTCAGCAGTGGGGTGACATGTTGGCAATTTCCTGTCCCAGTGAGCAGTCTCGCCGCCGTATTTTGCACCAGCTGCAGCTTCCAGACCAATCTCAAGGGCAGCCCCACATAGGGTGCATTACAGTAATCCAGCCTGGAGGTTACCAGTGCATGGACAACAGTGGTGAAGCTATCCAAGTCTAGAAACAGCCACAGCTATCTTACCAGTTCTTTCCTGTCACCTGCTACCCATTCCTTTTTAATGGAGATTCAGTGGATTGAATCTAGGACCTTTTGCATGCTAAGTACATGCTCTGCCATTGATATATGCTTCCCCATTTTTCTGAGAAGGTGCCATGGTAAAGTTATACTCACCACTTGACAGGACAATTCTAATGACTTGCCAAATGGTTGGAAGCACGCCACATAAAGTGACCACTTGGTGACCTGTCATCTGTATTCAGCCAACATTTAAGTGGTGTTTTTTTAAAACAAAGTTTCACTGTTGACCTGGGCCTTTCAAACTCATTAAGGTAAATGAGAAAATTTCATTTTGTCACAAGGGGGGACAAGAACATGCTATTTCTTCAAAATTAGGAGAACTGACCACATGATATGCAAATAGTGCCATCTTTTGGTGAATGGTGAATGGTGGTGACCCTAGTACACATTATACAATGGTACAGGGGAGGAAGATATGCTGAAACATGCCCTTCTAGTTCATTGAATAAAATAAATGAGAAGGAAAGCCAGTGAATCGCTTCTCCTGAAAATTTCCCACATTATTCTAGTACTGGACTGGTAGCTTTGGAACTTTAAATTATATTCTTTGTGAATCCTATAGATTTACACGAATATTTCTATCTAGTTGTCTGGCTGGACATAATAATTGATTAAATGTTCTTAACTGGATGTAAACTGGTTATGTTTGTTCTCAAATTTTATATAAATATATGATCCCAACTGCCTGATTGACCTAGGTAGGTTCAGTTAGCTTGGGAAACCAAACATAAAATCTGAACGAGAAATATGAGTGTATGAGATGCAGGGTCTAAAAGGCACATTCATGCTGTGTGAAAACAGTCACTAAAAATAAATGAAAGTGACACATGGGATTTTGACATATATGAGATCAGAACGTGTTACACAACAGCTACTGCTGGCTTCCCTCAAGAATAAATGGCTTTGCCCCACACTGTTCATTTCATTAACCTATCTTTAGCTTAACAAGGCATGATTGCATTCCAACAAAAATATGAAGCGAGATTACTAACCACGCTCTTAATTCATTCACATTAATTTTCCTATACATTACTTATTCTTGCCAAGAACAACAATAACAAGTAACTACTCCATGATGAAATATGGCCCATTTTTAAAAAAAACTCAAGAACAGAAATGGCTAATTACAGGGTTTAGACCCTAAATGATAACACATTAACTGCAGGGTAAAAAATGTGAATGCAAAGACAGAAGGATAAAGGACAAGGGGCTAGAATTTTTTTTAAAATTATATTAAATTCTACAAAAAAATCAGTAAATTGGCATCTTGAGAGGATCCAAAGAAAGGTCTGAGTAGTGAATCTCTATAAGGAAGACTGCCCTATATTTCAGCAAACTATCTGTGCCAAGGTATAGGAAAGCATTTTTTTTGGCTAGGATTAATGCCATGCCCTCTATGATGATGGAAGGACGCTTTCAACCCATACCTTATGATCAGAGACTGTGTCCATGTGGTTCTGGTGCTGTGGATTCTATAGTACACATTCTTTTGTACTGTAATTTTTTTAAGTGTGCGATGGACAGGTTGCTACATCCCATTTTTGAAAGGTTTTGTGGTCAGGCTGATGGAGTTCTTTTGAAAGTATGTTTAAATGGTAATAGTCCCTATGTCATTTTAAATGTTGCCAAATTTTTAAGAATTGTTATTGACACTAGGGATTAAATGCTTGCTGATTAGCAGTGTATCGAGCAACTGGTTTTAATGCTTGTTCAATTGTTTGTAATGGTTGCTAGATCAATAAACATATTCAGATATAAGGAAGACCTGTTTTATCCAAAACAACTCTTTTCTCTCCCCCCCACCCTCTCTCCCTCCCACCCTCTTTTTTTAGTGTCTTGACAGCACACTATGTTTTCTACTGTACAGTCCAAGGCATATAACTCAGAATTAACCCCCACTGAGTTCAATTCCAAGTAGGTGTACATAGAATTTCAGCCCTGGCCGCTGTATAGGCATAAAGCAATGGCAGGAGTTGTTCATATTTCTGTATATATGTGGCTTTTGGTGGATCGAGCTCTTATTTTTCCCCCTATGTCAGAAGATGATCTTCTGAAATCACCTCAGTGGGGCACAAAGTCATGTAAGGCTTTATAAGTTAAAAGCAGCTTTCACAAGAGTTTGGAAACATATAGGCAGCCACTGCTGTCCTGCCAGGTTATATGGTCAGGCTGCCAGTACCCCCCATGTGCTACATTTGTTTAAGAAAGAAGATCGGTTACTTTAAGCAGTTCTGTGGCGATAACTGATTGTTCCTTTAAAAAAAAAGATTTATATCATGTTTTATCCAAAGCCTCAGAGCAGTTCACATCATAAAATGCAATTCTATTAAAGCAGGTACAATTTTAAAAAATGATATTATAAAAGAAATAGAACTGTGAGGAGAAATGGGGTGGTGGGAAGAACAAATTGAAAACACTGAATATATCAAAATAGAAAACAAAATCCCTTCTAATGGAGAAATTAATTATTTAATAAATTTAGCAAATGCTTCACACAGAAAGAGTCCCTAGGCAACTTACAAAAAACCAAATCCACAAAAGAAATTAAAACACAACCATAACAAAAACAACAAAACTAATGCACAACACATTACATAACTAAAAGACATCACTGGCATAAAACATGCATAAAAACATGGAAGCATGCATAAAACCAATTTACAATTACCAGCCAAAAGATGATATAATCAGCCTGTCACACACACCATAAAATGCCTGGGAGCAGGGAAGTGTCTTAACATGGTGCTGAAAAAAAGAATGGCAAATGTTGGCACCAGATGGGTCTCACTAAGAGAGCACTTCATAACTGGGGCACCACAGTTAAAAAAGTCCATTTCTCAGAAGGGACACCTGGAGTAGGGTCTTCCATGTTAATCGTAAGTTTCAGATAGGTTCAAGTTGGGAAATGAATTCTAGGGTCCCAAATCATGTAAAATGTTATAGGTTAAAAGCAGCATTTTGAATTGGGCTCAGGAATGTACAAGAGTTGAGCCAGAAAGAGTCAGACCGCTTAATCCCCATCAGCAGTCTGACTATTGCATTCTGTAGAAGCTGCAGTTTCCAAACCATCTCTAAAGAAGATAGACACATACCTCATAGTAGTTATCTAACCTGGAGGTTACGAGAACACCGATTATAGAAGTGAGTTTATTTCAGTCTAGATAGGGATATAGCTGCGCCACCAGCCAACACTGGGCAAAGGTTCTCAATGCTACAGAGGCCACAGGTGCCTCAAGTTCACCCTGAAGCTGTGAACCTGCTTTTTAAGGGGAAATGTGACTCCATCTATAAACACCCCTCATGTTGTCAGAGGATCCACACACAAATAGCATCTCAGTCTTTTCTCCCTTTGTACATGACCATCTGAATATGGAAGAAGTAAGGAGCAAAGGGGCAGTTCTAAGCCACTCCAGGATTGCATGTTAACAGTCCTGAACCATTGGTGAAATTTTCATCAACTGGGGGCTAATGAGATCTCTTGGATGTTTTGAGTAGGGGAGACTATCAGAACTTGGAAGGTGATGCCTAGAATAGCAGAATAAGGAAGAAGGATGAAGGCACTTTGAATTGCGCCCAGAAATAAATTGGGAGACAGTGGAGTCAATAAAGCACAGGGTTGATATGCTCCCTGCGCCATGCTCCAGTTAACATTCTGGCTGCTACATTTTGAACCAACTGTAATTTCTGAACTGGGTTCAAAGGCAGCCCCACATAGAGTGTGTTACAGTAATCAAGCCTCAATGTCACCAATGCATGTGTCACTGTGGCCAAGTCAACTGCTTCCAGGAATGGACGCAGCTGGTAGGCCAGTTTGAGTTGGCCAAAAGCACTCCTGGCTACCGCAGCCACCTGATATTCAAGCAGCAGGGCAGGATCCAGGAGGACTCCCAAGCTGCAGACCTGCTTCTTCAAGGGAAGTGCAACCCCATCCAGAATAGGTTGTAACCCTATCCCTGGAGCAGTTTTTCCCTTGACCAGCAACACTTCCATCTTGTCTGGATTAAGTTTCAGTTTGTTAGCCCACATCCAGTCCTTCACAGCCTCCAGGCACCAGTTTAGAATTAGCACTCCCTCCCTGCAATCAGGTGGTAGGGAGAGAGAGAGCTGAGTGTCATCAGCATATTGATGACATTGTACTTCAAATCTCCGGATGACCTCTCCCAGCGGTTTCATATAAATGTTAAAGAGCATGGGAGACAGAATTGAACCCTGTGGTACCCCATAGGCCAATGGCCAAGGGGACGAGCAGTAGTCTCCCAGCACCACTTTTTGGGTCCTGTCTGTCAGGTAGCACTGGAGCTGCCATAAAAGTGCCTCCCAATCCCATCCCAGCTAGACAGCCCAGAAGGATACCATGGTCTATCATATTGAAGGCCGCCGAGAGGTCCAGCAGCACCAACAGGGATGCACTCCCCCTGTCTGATGCCTGGCATAGGTCATCAAGCAGGGCAACCAAGGCAGTCTGCATCCCATGACCGGGTCTGAAGCCCGATTGAAAAGGGTCTAGATAGTTTGATTCATCCAGGAAAACTTGGAGCTGAGCAGCCACTACCCTCTCAATCACCTTGCCCAGAAAGAGGAGATTAAAGACTGGGCGGAAGTTGTTAAGATCTGCAGGGTCTAACGAAGGCTTTTTAAACAAAGGTCTTATCACAGCCTCCTTCAACGATGTTGGCATAGAACCTTCCCTTAGGGAGGTGTTAATTAAATATTCCAACCAGTCAGGCACTCCCACTCTGGCAAATTTGATTAACCAGGATGGGCAAGGGTCAAGGGAACAAGTAGTGGCCCTCGATTCTCCCAGAATCCTGTCCACATCCTCAGGCTTTACAAGCTGAAACGTATCCATAGAAAAATGATCAGAGGAAGCCTCAGGGACATCTGGCACAACTGTAGTTAATGAGGAGCCCAAGTCAGTCCAAATATGAGCAATTTTGTCTGCAAAGTGCCTCGCAAACATGTCACAACAAGCAACTAAAAGTCTAATGTAGGACCAGAGCCCAAAAGACCCCAGACCACCCGGAAAAGGATCGGCAGACGACACTGAGCAGACACAATGGTGGCAGAGAAATGAACTTTCTTCACTGCCATCACCACTACATGATAGGCTCGAAAATGAGCTGTAGCCTGTGTTTGGTTGGAAGCAGATTGAGTTTTTCTCCATCATTGCTCTAGCCATTGTCCCTGCTGCTTCATCAGGCCCAAGGTTGGAGTAAACCAAGGTGTATTACGGGCCTTCCCTGATGGGAGAGGGCGCTTTGGAGCAATAGTGCCCACCGCCCGGGTCACCTCTGTATTCCAAAGATTGATCAGGGCTTTGGCAGTATTGCCAGCCATGCTGCAAATATCCCCCAGAGCATTCAGGAAACCATCAGGATCCATGAGTCTCGACTTCCCAGCAGGATTGCTCTGCCTGTGACTGCCTCTGAGATGAGCTCCCATCTCAGAGGAAGCTTTTTCAGTTTTAAAACCAGTCAGAAGAGTTTTTTGACTGGTAAAAACTTTCTCCCAGGCAAGGGAGAAACGAAGAGATCATCCACAAAAGCTTCGTTGTGTTTGTTGGGGACTGGAATTCATTAGGATCGCCTATGAACGAAGGTGTAGCCAGCGTCGGACGGAGCCAGGGATTTCAAGCAAGCTCAAACTGACTAAGCAAGACGTTTTTTTTTCTTTAAAGAAAAACGGATTTTAACAGGCAAGCATTCTTCTGTCTACTCTTATCATCTAGCCTAAATTGTTACAGTAAAAGAGATTTGTTAAAGAATCAGCAACAAAGAATCCCTGGGTGAGTTATAACTTTCTCTTTTTTTACACGGAATTAAGGAGGAAGAAAATCGAAATAGCTTATCTTTGTTTTTATTGCAAAAAGCTGGCATGGAATTGAGCATTATAAAGATACAAACGGATGAGGGGCATTTAATCTAAGGAGGAAAATCCGATTTATATGAACATTTGATTATTATATGTCTGGGACTATTTTTTCTGGTCTACTTCATTTTGACGAATCTGCTTATTCTTTATGCCACTAACTATTTTGATGCTGGGAACTAAATTTGTTTTGCACTCTTGGTCACATAAGAGATAAGGCAGTTTGTGCTGTCCAGATGATGATGTCAACAGGCTTAGAAGATTAACTCCTTTGTGGCTGGAAAAAGAAATAAATTGCTTTTTGCTTGGGAATAGTGGCTATATTGGAAATTGAAGGGGTTCTTTCTCTTGGTTTTAAGAATGACAATCAAGAAATTGGCTGAGACCCTGGATGTACAGGAAGGGGTTCTCTCTCTAGATATGTTCCAGAAAATAATGGATGAGATCAAGATAATGAAACAAGAACTGAGACAGGGCAGACAAGAGATGAAAACCAAATTTGGCAAAATGAAACAGGAGCTGAAAGAAATAGAGGACTTTATGAGAAAGGAGGTAGATGAGATTAAAGATATAACTGGACAAACAACAGAAGATGAAAGAAAAATTAAAGGGAAGGTGCAAGTCCTGGAGATTGGAATAGATATATTAAATGTGGAACTGGAAAAAGATTTGGATTTTATGGCTATGACGGATCCTAAAGACAAAGACTACTGTTTGGAATTCAGCGCTGTCTCTGAAGGAATGGATGAAGATATTAGAGATAAAGTTACCAACGTTTCAAAAAAATTTCTGGACTGGAATGATTTGATGGAACTTGAAATAGAGAAAGTTTATAGAATTAATTCCAGATATGTGACAATGGAAAAACTCCCAAGAGATGTGCTAGTGCATTACGTAAAAAAGAGGATCAGAGATATGACTTTACAACAACATTTCAGTAATACATTCAGAATTGATGGCAAGGAAATATTTGTGATGAAGGAAATTCCTATCAGACTTTTACTATATGACTATGACAGCAAGATCATTATGTGTGCAAGGATGGAAGATGGAATTAACACTGATAATGGAAGAATGGCTATTGAAATTATTGGATTTAGTAGACTTGAAGAGATGGATTATTTGACATGTCTAATTGGAGAAAAATCGATGGATATATTTCTCAAGGATTGGAAACCTCTCTTTGACTTTTTGTGGAAAGATTAAAATGGTATGATGTTAATGAGATTTGATGATTAAGTAAGATAACCACTGGAGGAAGGTGATTTTGTAATATGTTAAGAGAAAGGTTTGTTATATATTATAGACATATAGCTGATCTACAACAAATCAGAAGTCAATATTTTTTATTATATTAGTTATTAATTTGTATTGTATTAGTTATTAATTTGTTTTTTCCCTTTCTTTTTGTTTTGTTTTGTTTTTTGAAATTTTGAATAAAAATTAATATTAAAAAAAAAGGATCCATGAGTCTCTGGGGGTGGACCATCTTAATCGGTCCTGCACCCCTGCAAAGGTTACCTGGGGCACAAAATCTAAACCTTGTCAGGTGGTGATCTGTCCATGACAATGGAGTCACTAAGAACCCCTCCACCCTCAGATCACCTTCTTCCTGTCCCGAATAAAACACAAGATCAAGTGTGTGTCCTGCCACATGTGTTGGTCCAGATGATATTAGAGACAGCCCCATGGTTGTCATGGCAGCCATGAAGTCCTGAGCCGGGCCTGTGAGTCTACCCTCGGCATGTATGTTGAAGTCACCCAGGACAATCAGCCTGGGGAACTTCAACACCAATGCCGAGACCAGCTCCTCCAGCTCAGGGAGATAGACTGTTGAGCAGCGAGGTGGACAGTACGCAACAGAACCCCCACTCTGTCTCCCTGACCCAACGCCAGGCACACACACTTAAACCCGGAGGTGTTAGGGACAGGGTACCTGACAGGGGAGATAGATTCCCTGCAGACAATTGCGACCCCACCTCCCCGTCCCCTGGATCTAGGCTGCTGGAGTGCCACAAAACTGTCTTAACCAAACACCTAAAACTAGAAATAAATGTGGGCAGGGATATATGAGGAGCTGCCACTGAAAAAGACCTTTCCACATCACATATCTCATACTAACAAGGGACCACCAGGAGGGCCTGATCTGCTGATCTTAGAGCACGATTCAATCAATATGGAAGAATGAGGGAGAGAGCCTTTTCAATTGTGGCTCCCAGACTTTGGAATTCCTTGCCCCAAGAGGCCTGCTTTGCTCCCTCCCTGATGGTCTTCCGGAAACTTGTAAAAACTATTTTGTTCCGGAGAGCCTTTGGTTGGGACTGACAGGTCAGCCTGACACTATTTAAAGTTTTTTTTCTCTTACTTTTATCTTTTAAGTTCTTTTATTCTCACTCTCTTATATGTGTATGCACATATATGCATGCATGTATGTTTTTATGTGTGTGTATGGGGGGGGTTGGACTTGATGGCCTACAAGGCCCCTTCCAATTCTATGATTCTATGTGTATGCAAGTTCAAGGTTCAAGTTCAAGGTTCAAGTTTTGGTGTATATAGCCCTATACAGCTCAGGACCAGGATACCTGAAAGACCGCCTTATCCCTTACATACCTAGTCAATCACTGCGCTCTGCAGGTGAGGTCCTCCTGCAGATACCATCTTATCAGGAGGATCGTTCTGTACAATATAGGAAACAGACCTTTAGTGTGGCAGCACCTACCCTGTGGAATTCCCTTCCTTTGAATATTAGGGAGGCGCCATCTCTGCTATCTTTTCGGCGCCTTTTGAAGACTTTTCTTTTTCAACAAGCCTTTTAAGTTGAGAGCTATCCCAGTCTGTGTCTGTGTCAGAATTGCTTAATATGTTTTTAAATAATGTTTTTAACCCTTTTTTAAAAAGTTTTTAAAATGTTTTTAATGCTGTTTTGTCTTAATGTATTTTAAGATTTGTTTTTATGATGTTTTAAAGTGTTTTTAGTGCCTTGTTTGCCGCCCTGGGCTCCTGGTGGGAGAAAGGGTGGGATACAAATTAAATAAATAAATAAATAATAATAATAATAATAATTTTATGTATTTTATTTTAATTGTATTTTATGCATTTTAATTTACTTTAATGTTTGTGTTTTTATTGTGTATATTATTATATATGTGTGCTATTTTATTGTAGCCGCCCTGAGTGCCCTATTGTAGGGTAGAAGGGTGGGGTAGAAATATTTTAAAGAAAGAAAGAGTTCTAAAACACCCTGAAGTGATTTGACAATAAAAACATCAGAAAGAAAAGCATATATTTAAAATCCCATATAGATACAGATTGGGCTAAAAAATTCCACTTAAAAGGCTTGTTGAAAAAGTAAGGTCTTCAGTAAGCACTGAAAAGACAAGAGGTGTCTGAGTGATATGTAATGGGAGGAAGTTCCAAAAGATAGGAGCTGCCACACTAAAGGCCCTATGCTGCTGACCTCGTCATGAGATGGTATCTTCAGAAGTCCTCTCCTGCAGAGTGCAGCGATCAGCTGAGTATACAAGGGAACCGAAGCTGAATACAGCATTGTACACCAGTACCAGCACCTTGAACTTGAGCATGGTAACTATTTGGAAATCAGTGCACGGGCCTGCAGTACCTGATGAAACGTCTCTCCCGATATGAACCTACCCATACACTGCGCTCAACAGCAAAGGCCCTCCTCCGGGTGCCTACTCACAGAGACGCCCAGAAGGCGATTACAAGAAAGAGGGCCTTCTCGGTGGTGGCCCCCGAACTTTGGAACACCCTTCCTGACGAGGTTCGCCTGGCGCCTACACTACTATCCTTTCGGCACCAGGTGAAAACCTTCCTCTTTGCCCAGGCATTTTAACATTTTTTTAACATTTTTAATATTTTAGTATTTTGTACTTAATGTTCTAACAGACAGTTAAATTGTAATCGGATGACCAGATCGTTTTAAATTGTATTTGCTGTGTTTTTATTTGATGTACACCGCCCAGAGAGCTTGCTATGGGTGGTATAGAAATGGAATTAAATAAATAAATAAATAATAAACTGATGTTAATATTCTGTCCCAGTGAGCTGCTGAGCTGCTGCATTTTGCACTAGCCAAAGCTTCCAGGCTAATCTGGGGCAGCTCCACATAGAGTGCATGGCAGTAATCCAATCTGGAGGTTGCCAGTACATGGAGAACAGTGGTCAGGTGGTTATTCAGTGGTCATAACTGTCTTACTAGCCGAAGCTGATAAAAGGCACTCTTAACCACTGAGACTACCTAGACTTCTAGTGGCAGAGACAGATCCAAGAGCAGCCCCAGAGTACAAATCTGCTTATTCAGGGGGTGTACAACCCCATCCACAGCAGGCATTTGACCAGTTATGCAGACTTGGGAACCATTCAACCACAGTGTAAATGTTAAGGATTATCAGGGTTACAGTGCTTGTGGTTCTAACCTGTTTAGCGAAGAAATGTACCACTTCTTATGTCATTCTATGGAAAAGATTATGTCTTGTTCTTTTGAAAAATGTGTCTCTCCCACCACGTTAGAGGCAATATTGAAGTGGAAAACTGTGCTTCCACAAAGGCTTTAAAAACAATTTTCTTAGGAGTAAAAGTATAGGCAAAAGTTTTATGACACCTTGACTGAAGGTTGGCAGGAATGCTCTCAGCCAGGTAAAACTGTTTCATGGGCTGAACCTTGTCCAAGCCTGCATGCTAGCCACTCCTGCTTTAGATCACCAGGCAGTGAAATTGCTTGGAGGGACATGCTTTCTCATCTAGGAAGATGCTGCCTGGAATATAGGAAGATGCATAAATCCATCTCATGTGAACAAACACTCATTGACAATGTTTGTTCAAACTACACTGCCTTTTTCCTTGAATAAACATGGAAAGATTACTCCCTTTTAAAATGCAGAGGTATGAAGCCAGAAGTCTAGGCCACACTTTTTCAAAGATGTAGGTTTCCTGTTATCTGATCAATTAGATTCCTGTGCCAATCAATATTTTACAAAGTGATCAGACACAAAATGACCCAGTTTCATTTCATAAAGCTTATAAATTAATCCCTAAAGCAGTATTATATTAAATGGAAGAATTTTTAACCCATCAGGATGAATATAATCAGGGTCACATGCTGCCATGATAGACTACCTTCATAGTAAATGCAAATCTAATTTAATACTACCATAAAATCCTTTGAGACTGCAATAAAATACTTGGCTTGGCGACATCATTGCTTCAAGTAATCTGCACACAAGGCATGCGTTTCTTTCGCTAAAATAGCAAATATATAAATGATGTTATACTGAAGCTGCTTCAAAAACCAATCATAAGCACTTTACTGCTACTAAGTAAGGTGGCCATGACCTGTAGGTGATATGGTTCTATTTTTTCTCTCCCTTTAATGTTTAAGCACGCATTCAGGAAATGATGCCATTTTCTAAGTATCTTTTATAGAGAAGCTGTCGCTGCTGGGGTCACAACAAAATTAAGGATGGAGGAGAATTTCATTGTCTGCATTTTTCAGTGAAGAAAACTCATTCACACGTCCTGGACTAATATATGGATCATAATGTAATTATGGATTTTACACCTCTCAGCTCAAGAAATATTCCAAAATGCATAAAAATTACATAATTAGAATAAAATATTTTAGAAATGTGTGGGGGGAAATGAAATGGACTGCCTTCAAGTCGATTCCGACTTATGGGCGATCCTATGAATAGGGTTTTCATGGTAAGTGGTATTCAGAGGGGGTTTACCATTGCCTCCCTCTGAGGCTGAGAGGCAGTGACTGGCCCAAGGTCATCCAGTGAGCTTCATGGCTGTGTGGGGATTCGAACCCTGGTCTCCCAGGTCGTAGTCCAACACCTTAATACATATGAAATATTTATTCATTCATTTATTTATTAGATTTATATCCCATTTCTCCCAGTAGGAGCCCACGTACATATAAAATATGTATTTCATCACATATCTATTGATATTAAATATGTTTTTCAATATATTTAAATACATAGGACTGTATGCAATGATAGCCCTACTCAGAGCAGACCCATTCAAGTTAGCAGACCTGAATAATTTCAGTTAATTAATTTCAATGGGTCTACTCTGAAGAGGACTACCCTTGGCTACAACCTATATCTTTTATATCAATGTATACATGATACCAACATGTATTTAAATATAAATTTTCATGCAGATATTTTAGGAGGAAAGGCAGGTTATAAATTTAATAAATAAGTAAGTAAGTAAATAAAAATTACAGATTAATGCAGAAATGAAACAGAATGGGTTTAGTTTTGTACTTATTTTAATATTGTTTGGTTGTATTATATGTATGTTTATTGTAGTGTGTGATTGATTAAGTGCATGTGTGTCTGTGTGTGAATTTTTGTGTGTATTGGTGTGAATGTGCATTGTGTGGATGAATGTGACTTGATGTGTGTGTATATGTGAGTTTTATTTGTTTTAATATGTGCCTGGGAGAGAGTATTATACATCGACCGGGGAGACTTTCGGGGGGCCCAATTAGCGTAGTGACGGGTAATGGGAGGTACGGTGTTGTGAGGAGAACGTGCCAGGTAAGGGGAACTCGTCCCAGACAAGTAGTGTCTGTGACTTGTTCCGGTTCTTCTCACATCCCCAGGACTGCTGGTTGTTCCATCAGTCAGCCTTCGGATCTCCATGTGCTGTTGTTAAACGCCAGGTCGGTTCACCATAAGATCTCCCTTGTTCATGATTTAATTGTGGAGGAGGCTGCCGACCTGGCGTGTATAACTGAGACCTGGGTGGGCGATCAGGGAGGAGTTGCTCTTTCCCAGCTCTGCCCACCTGGGTATATGGTTCAGCATCATGGTAGAACCGAAGGATGGGGAGGTGGGGTTGATGTGGTCTATAGGAGTTCTTTCTCATTCACCAAGCACCCTGTCCAGGTGACGACTGGTCTGGAGTGTCTTCACCTTGTGCTGGGCCAGAAAGACAGACTGGGAATTTTGTTGGTGTACCGCCCACCCTGCTACCCAATGAATTCCCTAACTGAGCTGACAGAGGTAGTCTCGGAGGTATTGTTGCGGTCCCATAGACTATTGGTACTGGGGGACTTCAACGTCCATGCCGAGACTGCTTTATCTGGGGCAGCTCAGGACTTCATGGCCTCCATGACAACCATGGGGCTGTCTCAGGTTGTTACTGGCCCAACGCATGTGTCGGGACATACTCTTGATTTGATCTTCGCCACTGGGCATGGAGATGATCTGGTGGTTGGGGGTTTTTCATCTACCCCATTGTCATGGACAGATCACCGCTTGCTGAAGTTTAGGCTCACAGCGACCCTTTCCCTCTGCAAGGGTGGGGGACCTATTAAATTGGTCCGCCCCCAGAGACTAATGGATCCTGAGGGTTTCCAAAGGGCTCTGGGGGATTTTCCGACTGAGAAGACTGGCGCTCCTCTCGAAGCCCTGGTTGAATTGTGGAATACGGAAATGACCCGGGTGGTTGACACGATCGCTCCCATGTGCCCCCTCCTATGTAGAGCTCATACAGCTCCATGGTATACCTCGGAGCTGAGACTGATGAAGCAAGAGAGGAGGAGGCTTGAGTGCAGATGGAGGCGAACTCCCGACGAATGCAATTATGCCTTGGTAAGTGCCTGTTCTAAGCGGTATATAGTAGCGGTGAGGGCAGCAAAAAAGAGATATTTTGCTGCCACAATTAAGGCATCTCTTTCCCGCCCAGCGGAGCTCTTTAAAACTGTACGAGGGCTTTTACATTCTGGCCCTCGGGATATTATAGACTCATCTGTAGCCCACTGTGAAGAGTTTGCCAGGCACTTCCAAGATAAGATTGCATGCATTCGTCGGGACTTAGACTCCAATATTATAGCAGTTGGTCCTAATGAAGCATCCAGATCACGGTCTTGTCCTCATTTATTGGATGAGTTTCAGTCGGTGCAGCTCGAGGATGTTGACAAGATCCTTGGACTGGTGCGGGCGACCATGTCTGTTCTAGATCCTTGCCCCTCTTGGCTGGTGAAAGCTGGCAGGACCGGAACCGCCGGCTGGGCCAAGGAGGTAATAAATGCCTCTTTAAGAGAGGGAGTGGTCCCTGACTGCCTAAAAGAGGCGGTGGTGAGACCACTCCTGAAGAAACCCTCCTTGGACCCAGATAACTTGAACAACTATAGACCTGTGGCGAATGTTCCGTTCCTGGGCAAGGTTCTGGAACGGGTGGTTGCCGGCCAGCTCCAGGGGCTCTTGGATGACACTGATTATCTTGATCCATTTCAATCCGGTTTTAGGCCCGGTTTTGGCACCGAAACAGCCTTGGTCGCCCTGTATGATGACCTTTGTCGGGAGAGGGACAGGGGGAGTGTGACTCTGTTGATTCTCCTTGATCTCTCAGCTGCTTTTGATACCATTGACCATGGTATCCTTCTGGGGAGACTCACGGAGTTCGGAGTCGGGGGTACTGCTTGGCAGTGGCTCCGCTCCTACTTGGTGGGTCGTCACCAGAAGGTAGTGCTTGGGGAACACTGCTTGACACCCTGGACTCTCCATTGTGGAGTCCCTCAGGGATCGGTACTGTCCCCTATGCTTTTCAACATCTACATGCAGCCGCTGGGCGCGGTCATCAGGAGTTTTGGGGTGCGTTGTCATCAGTATGCTGATGACATGCAACTCTATTTCTCCTTTTCATCCTCTTCAGGTGAGGCTGTTAACGTGCTAAACCGTTGCCTGACCGTGATAATGGACTGGATGGGGGTTAACAGACTGAAGCTCAATCCAGACAAGACCGAGACGCTGTTGGTGAGTGCCTTCACTGCCCAGATGGAGGATGTTCATCCTGTTCTTGATGGGGTTACACTCCCCTTGAATGAACAGGTTCGTAGCTTGGGAGTTCTTTTCGATCCTTCCTTGTCTCTCAAGGCCCAGGTGGCCTCGGTGCCACGGAACACTTTTTACCATCTTCGACTGGTAGCCCAGCTATGACCCTATCAGGACAGTGATGACCTCGCCTCAGTTGTTCACGCTCTGGTAACTTCTAGGTTGGACTACTGCAATGCGCTCTACGTTGGGCTGCCCTTGAAGATAGTTCGGAAACTACAGCTAGTCCAGAATGCAGCGGCCAGACTACTGACGCGGACCAGAAGGTCCGCTCATATAACACCCATTCTGGCCCGTCTGCACTGGCTTCCTATTTGTTTCCGGGCTAAATTCAAAGTGCTGGTTTTGACCTATAAAGCCCTACATGGCATGGGACCACAATACCTGGTGGAACGCCTCTCCCAATACGAACCTACCCTTACACTGCGCTCGACATCTAAGGCCCTCCTCCGAGTGCCATCCCATCGAGAAGCTCGGAGGGTGGTGACCAGAACTAGGGCCTTCTCGGTGGTGGCCCCCGAATTGTGGAATAGTGTCCCCGATGAGGTACGCCTGGCGCCGACGCTGCTATCTTTCCGGCGCCAGGTGAAAACCTTTTTATACTCCCAGGCATTTTAAAATGTATCTTAATAATTGTTTTTATCGTGTATTTTAAACAGTATCTTATTATTGTTATATTTTGATGTTGCTTGGTTTTTGTTGTTTTTTGTTTTGATTTTTGATTCTGTTATATTTACTGTATTTATATATTTTGCTTGTTTTATCTTTTATGTACACCGCCCAGAGAGCCTTTTTGGCTTAGGGCGGTATATAGATAAAATAAAATAAATAAATAAATAAATAAATAAACACAGACAAGAAACAGACTCCTCTTGGACAAACCTCCTGTGTTTTTAAGGTTAATTTTGTTTTTTCCTACTTTCCAATGACACCATTAACATTTGCAGTCCTTTCTTACTTTACAGTTCTAAGATTTTTATCATCTCCAGGAAGCAGTATCACAATGGCCTCGCTTTGCTGAGTTGGACATGGTTGGCTGATACAGCAGATGGCATAGCGCATGGGGAAGAAGAAGCAATAGAGCTTGCAGACTCCATCAGCTGGAGATTTATGATGGAACACATGAACATAAAGGAAAACAAGTTGGGTGGAGGCGCAGCAATCTGGTAGCCCAGAATCCACATGTGCAAGAAATCCACCTGGGCACAAGGAACATTCTGTTGAATCTTTTCAGGAAGTGAGCAGTGCAAGTTGGTAAAATGTTTGGGGTTTTTTTTTTAAGCCCGGGCCCATTGGTGTTTTTCCCCCTCCTAGAATGACTGAGGGCACTTCCACAGACTTCTTTCTCCCAGGGAACCATGGAAATGGTAGGGTGTGACTAACAGATATATAATATAGATATGCCCTACATAATGTGGGAACTGCTTCTCTGGAAGTCTTTGCATGAATCCCAGAGGGATCACAACTTGATCACTTGTGCACAGACGTTTAACTACTGGTACAGGGGAAGCTAGGCAACTTTGGGCCCAAACAGCAATGACAATAATCATGCCATTTCTAATTGACTGGTCTTTCTTTTTTAAAAGTAAATAGCAGCCATGGGAGAGAGGAAATTTGAATCAGGGCCACAGTAGGGGCAAATTGTTAAATTCGAATCTGTGCTGTCCTGATCTGGATCAGGCACCCATGGAGTGCTATTTATTTTTTTAAAAAAACAACAGCACAAAGTAAATCACAATCATGGGGCCCCAATCTGAATTAGGACCAGGCAGGAATAGAGAAGTGATTGAACCCCTTTGTCCCTGCTGTGATCCTAATCTGGATTCCCACCCAGCTCACCCACTACTGTATATACTTAAAAACAATAAATGATGCTACTATCGCCATGATTATCATCACATTTGTTTTGTTCCTTTGATTACTTAAATCAATTGGCTCACTTTTCCAATGACACAATCAAGCATTTCCTGCATCAACTTGCCGAATTAAATTCATGCAGGTAGGAAATTCATGGTACTGTGTGCAGTCTCATGAACTTTTGGGCATCTCTGCATAGCCAGTGCTAACAGGTTCCCTCTGCACTATTTGTTACTATATTAACTCCACTCATTGATACTGAATTGTGGCAATATAGAATCAAACTACCTGTGATCACACAGTTCCTTTTACTCTGTGGCTTGCAAGTTCAGTTATTTTGGTATCAATAAAACATTGCTCATTCTTTTATTTTATATGCACGTGTTTCTCAATTTTAGCCTTAAGCAAACAAGTCAAAAGGCAGTCTCCTACCATTTTTGATCAGTGAAACTTTTTAGGATAGCAAATATCCAATGTAAAATGAAGCTATATTAGAACATCAAAATGAGCTAGGAGATAAACAAATACATAATTATATTTGTTGCTAGGTTTGAAAATCTGTCCCCTAGCATTAAATATGTAGATGGAAAATCAATCTGTTCTACATGTTAGATATATTTCTGTCGAGATTCCTGGCCTTGTAGATTTCAAGGAATGACACATGGGCTGAACGCTGGATACAGTGCTACCAAGCAAACAACTGTACACCTCTTTCTCATCAATATGAATATCTGCTAGGCCCAAAATGCAGTGGCAATAGGGTGGCCATTTATCTTACTTTATGGAGGAAAAACTTTTGTTTGAAAGGCTGCGTGATCCAAGTTTGGTTTCAGGATAAGGAGCCATAAAGAAGGGAGAGCAAGAGTCTTGAAGTTGTCCATCAACAGCCCCTGGACAGCAGACTGAGCAGGCACACAGGTCACCCAGTCACAGTCTTCTCCACAATGGAGATATGCATTATATTTAAAATATAGTAATTATTTCTAAATTAGCACCTATATATTAGCTTGTGCAAATTCTGTGCAAAAATATGACCTCTTTTGTGGTGATTCATTTTGTCCTTTTGGTGTTGTCTAAATAGCTACCCTATGTAGTAACCATCATTCCTGTGACTAAGAACGAGTCAACCTGGCAACTCGAACACTGACAAGGTAATCACATATAACAGCTGTCCGCACTTGGGCAACTTCTATTTCTTTTATTCTGCTTCCTGTTCCATCATTCACAATGATGGGAAAAACCACTTCCTATGATCAAAACAATCATAATTTTTGGTAACACCTATGCCTAGCTGTAGGTCTTTATGATATATTTATGTGCCAGACCTCCCATCATGACTAGCAATAAGGCTTTGGTCAGAACCATGGGCAATATGCCCGCAAGTAGCCACTCATGGAGTAAAACATTAAGAAGTGAACCTCCATGTTCGGAACCTTCACTAAAGCTTGCACCCAATCATGTACCATCCATCCCACTGAATTCAGATTGGGCGTCATTGAATGATATGAGGAAAATAAGCATCAGTGTATCAATACACACACCATAGATGAAAGGAAACCACACCATATATACTTAGTCAGCACTTCTGTACAGAAAAAAATGCTGCTAGTTCATAACTCAAGATGGCTTACATATATAAGATGCCACTGCAAGCTTTATTACATGTACCTAAACTTTTAATCTTAGGATGTTTGAGAAGAGATAATGCTGTAATCCTACACACATCTGGGAGTAAGCCCCTTTGGACAGGTGAGGCTGTTGATATGCTGAACCGATGCCTGACTGCAACAATGGACTGGATGAGAGCTAATAAACTGAGGCTCAATCCAGACAAGACTGAGGTGCTGTTAGTGGGTGCTTCTTCTGACCAGATGGTGGATGTTCGACCTGTTCTGGATGGGGTTACACTCCCCCTGAAGGAGCAGGTTCGTAGCTTGGGAGTTCTTTTAGACCCATCCCTGTCACTTGAGGTAGCCTCGGTGGCACGGAATGCTTTTTACCAACTCCGTCTGGTGGCCCAGCTACTCCCCTATCTGGACAGAGAGAACCTCGCTTCGGTCGTCCATGCTCTGGTAACCTCGAAGTTAGATTACTGCAATGCGCTCTACATGGGGCTGCCTTTGAAGACGGTCCGGAAGCTGCAGCTTGTACAAAATACGGCAGCCAGATTGATAACAGGGACTAGGCGTTCCAATCATATAACACTGATTCTGGCTCGCCTGCACTGGCTGCCTATATGTTTCCGGGCCAGGTTCAAAGTGCTGGTTTTGACCTATAAAGCCTTATACGGCGCGGGTCCACAATACCTGATGGAACGCCTCCCCCGATATGAACCTACCCGTACACTACGCTCTACATCGAAGACCCTCTTCCGGGTACCTACACATAGGGAAGCTCGGAGGGTGGCAACAAGAAAAAGGGCCTTCTCAGTGGTGGCCCCCGAACTATGGAACAATCTCCCTGATGAGGTACGCCCGGCGCCAACATTGCTATCTTTTTGGCGCCAGGTTAAAACCTTCCTCTTCTCCCAGGCATTTTAACATTTAACATTTAATATTTTTAACATTTAGTATGTGTTGACAACTGTCTTGATTCTTTTGCTGAATTTTATAATTTTAAAGTTTTAAGGAAAGTTTAAAGAAAGTTTTAAATTGTTTATATGTAGCCTATTGTATTCGATGTTTGACTGTTGTGAACCGCCCAGAGAGCTTCGGCTATGGGGCAGTATAGAAATTTAATAAATAAATAAATAAATATGCATAGACTGGACTGCAATTTATATATATATATAACATCAAGAGCCATTTTAGAATAAAATGTACATTTTAATCAATGTAATTTGCTTTCACCTTACAGATGCAAGTGCAGTGTTAGCATTGCTTGTGAAAATGGGTGTGGGGAGTGATGTCTCCCACTTCAGAACATAGGAAGAGCCTGCTGGTTCACGCCAGTGGCTCATCTAGGCCAGCATCCTCTTCTCACAGTGGGCAACCAGACACCCATGGGAAGCCCACAAGCAGGACATGAGCACAAGAGCACTCTCCCCTCCTGCAGTTTCCAGCAACTGATATTCAAAAGCATACTGCCTCCAGCTGTGTTTATACAGTTTGTATTATAAACCATAGTTCCAGGCTATGGTCTGAAGGCACATGGGGCCGGCTCCTAAGCAGGGTCAGGTCTGGTCAGTGCCTGGATGGGCGACCGCCTGGGAACCATATGTAAGCCGGCTTGGGCTTCTATCATGTAAATAAAGGCGGGGTATAAAGGTAATAAATAAATAAATAATTTAAGGAAGAGGCAGCCTGGTGTGCAGCCAGAGACTGGCTTCTATTTAATTTGGAGACCTGTACTATGCTGCCCACACACACTACATATCTGGAAATATAAAGAGACAAATGAAGCTTTAAACACACTACTGCATCCTGTTGCATATGAAGGTAATTATTTTAAATTCTTTTAAAATGTTTATATTTAAGCTTCCTAAAAAAATTGTAAACTCTGCTTTTCCTAGAGATTGTGAAATATTACAGAAATTATTATTATTATTTCACCATAAGGAGAAGCAATTAAAAATACAATATTAAGAACAGTTTAAAACAAATTACAATCACAAGAAAATTATGAATGTGAGATTCAGTAAACTACCCAACACAACTGAACAAGATTCCTCCATGAAGAAATTTAGGTCAACATATATTCAAAGCACTTTAATCTAGTAAAGTAGACCGAGTGCAGTACACAGCAGAGACAGACTTGCTTACTGATTTCATCATGGCATATAGGGTGGTTCCCTACAGAAACGGATAGGTGCCCAAGTGATGACAGAGAGGATTAGCACAAGAAACCAAACTTACATTCAGCATACAAGCCTATATTGTGCCACCAAAGAGAAGCTGCCTTGTCTGCTTATATACTTGAGGAGGCTATATTTCAAATGGCCACACAACCCAGTTCTGCAATTCCGCTTGCACTGCAGCAAGCTGAAGTGTAATCTTGTTTCTGAGAAGTGGAGCAGAACCATCAGGATCTATTCTGCTTGCCAAGAAAACCTCTGTGACACATGCTAACCTCATAATATTGGAATGCTGGCATGGGATGGACTTGGCACAGGTTCTTAAATAGGATCACCACTTCCAATGCCAGGTAGAGATGCAGAAGTTTCCAGTTCACTCTGCATTTTGGAGTGAACCTACCCATTTTGCTTTCCTCAGACCCACTCATAGATCATAACGAGGATCTACAAATTAATCCCCATAATCAATGAAATTTTTTATGGCTGCTTAGAGCTCCTCCATGGCCATGTAGTATAAAGCTCTCTTTTTTTTCAATTAATTTTTATTCAAATTTTCAAAACCAAAACAATACAAAAAAAACACAAATCAATAACTAATACAATAAAAAAAAGAAAAGAGAAAAAAATATATAAAAAATATTGACTTCCGATTTGTCATAGTTCAGCTATAAATCTATAATATATAACAAGCCTATCTCTTAATAGATTATAAAATCACCTTCCTCCAGCGGTTATCAATTGGTTTCAAATCTCATTAACATCATATCATTTTAATCTTCCACAAAAAGTCAAAGAGAAGTTTCCAATCCTTGAGATATATATCAATCAATTTTCCCCCCTAAATAAACATGTCAATTAATCCAACTCATCAAGTCTACTAAGTCCAGTAATTTCAAATCACTCTTCTGTCTTTATCCGTATTAGGTCCATCTTCCATCTTCCATCTCCACGCATCCAAAAATCTTGCTGTCATAGTCATATAATAAAAGTCTGATAGGAATTTCCTCCATCACAGATATTTTCTTGCCATGAATTCCGAACATATCACGGAAGTATTGCTGCAAAGCCGCATCTCTGTTCCTCTTTTCCACATGATACACTAGTACATCTCTTGAAGATTTTTCCATTGACACAAAACAGGGATTAATTCTGTTAACTTTCTCCATTTCAAATTCCATCAAATCCTTCCAGTCCAGGAATTTTTTTGAACCGATAATATCTTTATCTCCAATCTCTTCAATTCCTTCAGGGACAGCGCTAAATTCCAAACTATAATATTTGTCTCCAGGATCCATCAGAGCCAGGAAATCCAAATCTTTTTTCATGTCCATAATTAAGCCAATCTCCATAGTTTGAACCTTGCCTTTAATTTCTCTTTCATCCTTTTTTTGTTTTCCACATCTATCTTTATTCTCCTTTCTCATAGAATCCTGAGTTTCTTTCAGCTCCTGTCTCATTTCGTGAAATTCAATTCTCCACGCTTGTCTATTATTTCTCAGTTCTTGTTTTATTGAGTTAATCCCATTCATTATTTTCTGAAACATGTCTAGAGATAAAGTCCCTTCTTGTACATCCATGATCTTCTTAAAGTATAAAGCTCTTTTAAAAATACTCCCAGAAAGCAACTTTATGCCATAGTGTGCAGTTCCTTGCTGGAGAATTGTATGGTGAAAAAGATAGCTGTCCCAATATACCTATGGGAGAAATCATCCCCTCCTACACATACACACAATGACCTTTTTGTGCTGTTTGGGTTACATAAGGATCCACACTCACCTCTGAACTTTGGAAATAGAGGGAACTAAGTTCATTAACAAAGCATTTTAAGATGCAGACTGCAAAATCCATTGTAGCCAAACTTGGAGGGCTTGGGTTCATCTTGCCTTTGCTACCCCTTTTGCACATTTCCTTCTTTATTTCTATGTTTAGTCCCTGGGAAAATCTGGTGCCTACTGCCAATTCACGATTTCCATATTTCTCCAGGGAAATTCAGCTGATTTCTTACATTTACAGTAAATGCTGGATGACTGGCAACACCTTCAAAAATTATGTTGCAGCTAAGATTTTAACTAGCTCTGGCTCTGGGAGATTTTTGCAGTATTTTTACATATAAACAAAAGGTGCTATTTTTGTAACAACCGCCACTGTATCTTATTGCAAAGTTTTAAAATCATCACTCTTCAGGAATGAACAAAATGAAAAACATCCCTGTACGTGAATACAAGCACAATTTCTAACCAGCTTTATTTTAATCATTTGAAAGTCTGGCATATATAGAATGCCAAATCACTCTGGTCATATTTGTGTCTCTTCACTGGTATATTTCTCTGAAGAAGGAGACAAGGCATCTATAATTTGGAAAATGACCAAAGTAACTGAACCCTGTTTTTAAAAAGTATTTATTACAACAATTTATATTTTCAGGATACAAATATGTATAGCTAATTTTTAGTTCCGGGGGAAAGGAATCAGAAGACCATATAATCTAATCTCCAGTGAGCAAGCAGGACCGTTCCATCACATTTAAATCAGAACCCAGACAAGAATCCAACACAATCAAGAAGACCTGTGATCCACCCAGCATTATACTTTTTCACAATTGCTGTGTCATTTCCAGAGGACTTTGAGAGCAGGATGGATGGGAGGGATTGGCGACCTCCAGCTGGCATTTTTCTTTGCTGCTGGTCATTAAAAAATAGCAGACCCTTTCATCCATATGAGACACCACTAAAATTTACTGAAATGGACTTTCCATTTTGCCTCCCATATACGGGCAGTGAAAGCAGAATTTCAACTTGGCCTAGTCTAGGGCCCCCATAATAGAGGGCAGTGTGGCACAACCGTCTTAGTTTCCTGTCCTGCATGAACAGAATGCAAGGGATAGAACATGCCCCAGAATTCCCTGTAATGAACAGAAAGTCCTTGGTAAACAAACTGATATGGAAAGAGTTCCGTGCAGTTAGAAAATCTGAAAACCATATAACTTTTATTAGGAGATCTTCCTTCCTTGTTATCTGGTTAGACTCTGAAGGGTTAGAAAAAATGGCCTCAGAAGCCAAATAAGGAGCTATTGGATTCACTCCTAAATAAAGACATCAAGTTACTGAATATATTTAGTAGCTAGCATAATGAATACTGACTTAGATAGTTTACTTATTAGCAAGACAGGTAGATTGTTTAAAAACTGAAAATCAGAAAATACTTTCAATCATTGTAGTGCCTTGTTGGAATCTATCTGAACCTTTGACCCTAAGTAGTTTTCATTTCAAAATGGTAATTTACAGTCAAGATGTAAAATAAAAAAGTTTATGGTCCTTAGCTGAAATTACAAAAGGTATAATCACATTGCATAGACCCCTAAAACAAACGTTAAAAGGGCCTCAGAGTACAGCAGACCTTTCCAGTTCGGCTGATTAATAATGTAATATCTTTTCTTCATTATTAGCACTGCATTTAATGTGCATCCACAATAGGGTTGCCAGGTAAGAAGCATCGCAAAACCTGAGATTTTAGGGGCGGGCTCAAGTGATGTCACGGCGCGGGCCCAAGTGATGTCATTAAGCATGATACATTAAGCATCAATCACAGTTGCTTGGAGCGTACAATTAAAAAAAAATCTGACTGGAAATTAAGCTAGACATCTTAGCTAAAAGATGAAGCCTGGGTAGCGAACATTTAATCTTAGCCTACTTGCTTTCGGCAAGAAGGGTTTAAGTGCCTTCAGGCCAGGCCAGTCACCAGAAGGTCACTGTAGGAAGAAAGGAGCCTAGTGTTCTGGAGATGTTAGATGGGAGCATTCGGGAGTAAAGATGGATGCCCCTGAAGGCTGCAGTTCTAAACACACATACTAAAGGACTAAGCCCCCATAGAACTCAACAGGACTTACTTCTGAGTAGATATAGTTAGGATTGTGCTGCTGGTAAAGCTTGACTAGGGATCCTCTGCAAAGACATCCATATCCAAGCAGGGTTGGCAACCCCCTGCCTGGAATGCCCTACCGTTATCTTTTAATGTGGCTGCTCCAAACTTCTTTACAGATTTGACCCTTCACTTCAGAAAGAGGTCTGAGAAATGAGTAAGAATATTCTCTACCCTTTCTGTCTGCATAGATGCCCTCATCCTTCCCCTGCACCCAGCAGAAGCTGTGGGCCAGGCGGGACGCAGTGGCATCTCATAGAGGACACCCTCCCCTTTCATGGGGTGTATGATTCATCCTGGCCCAGAGCAGATTTTGGGGTGGGCACCCCCAATTACTTATTTTTCCTGTATGTCTTTTTCTGCTTTTTGTATAGATGCCCTCTTCTGTGCCCTGCGCCCAGCAGAAGCTCTTGGCCAGGCAGGACGCAGTGGCATCTTGTAGAGGACACTGTCCCCTTTCCTGGGGTATATGATTTGTGCTGTCCCAGAGCAGATTTTGGGGTGGGTACCCCCAGTTCCTTATTTTTTTTCTATGTGTTTTTGTCCATTTTGATTTTGCATTGATGCACGCATGCGTGCCCGGTGCCCAGCAGAAGCTATGGGCCGGACGGGATGCACTGGCATCTCATAGAGGACACCCTTCCCTTTCCTGGGGTATATGATTTGTCCTGGGCCAGAGCAGATTTTGGGGTGGGCACCCCCAATTACTTATTTTTTGTATGTGTTTTTGTCCATTTTGATTTTGCACAGATGTCCTCCTCTGTGCCCTGCGCCCAGCAGAAGCTCTGTGCCAGGTGGGACGCAGTAGCATCTCATAGAGGACACCCTCCCCTTTCCTGGGGTATATGATTTGTCCTGTCCCAGAGCAGATTTTGGGGTGGGCACCCCCAGTTACTTATTTTTTCCTGTATGTTTTGGTCTGCTTTGAGTTTGCATAGATGCCCTCCTCCATGACCTGCGCCCAGCAGAAGTTCTGGGCCAGGTGGGACGCAGTGGCATCTCGTACAGGACACCCTTCCCTTTCCTGGGGTATATGATTTGTCCTGTCCCAGAGCAGATTTTGGGGTGGGCACCCCCAGTTACTTATTTTTTCCTGTATGATTTGGTCCGCTTTGATTTTGCATAGATGCCCTCCTCCATGACCTGCGCCCAGCAGAAGTTCTGGGCCAGGCGGGATGCAGTGGCATCTTGTAGAGGATACCCTCCCCTTTCCTGGGGTATATGATTTGTCCTGTCCCAGAGCAGAGTTTGGGGTGGGCACCCCCAGTTACTTATTTTTTATGATTTTATGACATCATTATGTGTTTATGATAATATCAGAAGCCTGATGATATTGATTGCATAAATGTATTGTTATTCTTGATGGGGAGAGTGCCCCGATTACAATGATATATCATACAGGGTACCCCAACATATATTTTGGGGTTCAGAGACATGTTAAGTTTGGTTTGAAGTTGCTGTAGTTGTCAACTCTTCTTTTTTAGTGTTTTGAACTTTCAAGCAAATAAGGAACTGGGAACTAGGAACCAACTTCAGCGTCATATCAGTTAAACAGATTAAACAGTCGCGGGGGGGCGACTGACGTTTTGGTGTATATCTCGGGAACCAAACCACCTAGAAACTTAATTATTTTAAAAATTGAAGCTGAGAGTCCAGAGATTAAGGGGTGCTAGCCGGAGAGGGCCCCCAAAAACCGGAGACTCCAGCCAAAAACCGGAGATCTGGTAACTCTAATCAACAAGTATAAATATCTTAAGCAACAAGCAAGTGAACACAACCATGAGATGCAGGTGAACCATTTGGAGGGTGGAGTTGGCTCTGTGAGCTGCATGAACAAAAGAGCAAGGCATTAGCAGCATTTTTATATATCAGAGAAATCTGAGGATTAAAACATGTGCAAGTCAATAAATATTCATTACAGGTTGAAGACAGAGATACACCGAGAGGGCAGCACAGCATATTTTCAATTTTATTGGGTTTACCAGAGAGAAAAAAACAGATGGAGATTATCAAAAGAATGCTTGGTAGTTTCATTAATAGTGAAGATACCTGTTGCATTTTTTTGCAGCAGCCAATGGCTACACATGCACTTCTGCCATCTTCAGTTTGAGTATAGATATTCCCATACAGTGTTGACCTATGGAAAAAAAATTCTGCAAGGTTCCAGTTCTGCAAGCTGGTTGTGCACAGTGCTGATTGGCTGGTCCCTATGATGTCACAACAAAATATCTTCACAAAACTCAAGAGAAGTTTTGCACATTTTAAAATTAATAAGGCTATGAATAAATACATAGTATTCATTCCATGCTTTTAAATGTAAAAAATTGTGGATGGAACAACTGAAGCATATAGAAAGAATAAGACTGATGTTTCGTATACCATTCAATTCCCTAATTACTGGCATGCATCTCATATCACTTACAAAGCTGAAGGAAAGCCAGATTCATAATACAGCTTGAGAAAAACTATGAACTCTCTTTCCATATGTCATCTATTTTCACCTTAAGTTGCTTTCTCTCTGTGTAGGTGCCAGTTTACAAAATGGCACCTTTCCAGGTCTCACATGCTTTTTTGGATGTCATTAGTCTTTTGAGAAATTACAGGACTCCTACTTGGGAAAACAGGGACATAGAAATCTATCACATAAAGCAGCGTCTGTCAGAAGACCCCTATTGAGCCCCATGATGTGGGGTACTTATCACCTTTAATGTGCAGTTGAAAGGAAGTAGTTATCTTAATTCAGTCTAATATGGCTGTAGCTCTTTTCTGCTTGCATTGTGGCTGTTAAGATCCACCATACATGCACTTCCTATAAAAGCCACAGGCTGAACTATAAAATCCACAGGCTGAATTATACATTTGGCAGCAGACCTTGGTCCAAGAACTGGGTTCCTGCTGAAACCTGCAAAGTGGGAGGGTGTGATTTTAGCATAGAGGTGCAGCAGGCAAGAGTGGGGAACTCATTCCCTTCCCACCAGTTATTCTTCACTACAACATGACAAAAATATGCATCTACAACCCTGGCCGGGGGGGGGGGGGGTGAAAGAAGAAAGCATGTGTTAGTGGACAATCAAAGCAAGTCCTTCCACGAACAGTTTCTTGGCTGCAAACTGCTTTGCAGCTGGTTGGCAACCCAAATTCGAAGGCCTGCCAAGCAGGCTTAATGATTCAGGCCACAGAACCATCTACTCTAGCATAGTGCTTCTAACTCCCAACTTTCCTTACTATAAGGATGTTGCATTCAAATAATGACCAATGAACCATTAAAAAAAATCACAGCAGCAACAATCAAGAATAGAAGCAGAAATTCTTAGGATTTGCTTTATTGTCCCTATTATGGTTGGTACTGCAGCTTGTTCTTACATAGGTCAAACCCAACACAACACTGAGAAAGTGAAAATACGAGCATATCTTGATAAACTCTTTTAATGCCATGCTGCCTACTACAAGAGACCTGCAAAGACGTTAACAGATCATGTGATCTCTCCTTACTAGAATGGCCTTTTAATAGTGTTGTGAGATTGGGAGTTTGGACAGAAATGGGTTTATGGGGTCAGGATAAGTACAAATTGCCCTTTGAGAGTCTGTGGCCAAGTTGCCCCTCACATCCTGTGATCGGGAAAAACCATAGGTAATGGTACAAGAAGAAGATGTTTTAGAGAAGATGCTTATCCCACCCATCCCTTCTAGGCAGGGGGGAGAGGGGGCCAGCTGGATATCAGTGGAGAACAACCACCTGCTGTTGTCAAGGGTCTAACGCAGAAAGGCACAGCAATTAACTTGCCAGAGGCTGGCAGGAGCAAAGCCAGCACAGGCAGAGCTGGCAGAAGGGGCTGCTATATCCAGCTGCCGCTCAGAGGCCTCTTGGAGGGAGGACGCGGGCTATGCGGCAGGGCACAGCAGAAGGAAAGAAAATGCAGGTTTCCTTCCAGCATCTCTTTTCCCGGTGTACCGGCTGCTGCAATGCAGGGTCATGGGAAGGAGCCAAATGGGACCTGGGTATCGTATAGGACCCCTGAAGCCCCATCCCCTGACACACCTCCAGAATGCCCCTTTTGCAGGCCTTCTGCTGGCTCCCTTTATGCCAGGCTGGGCTTCTCCAGAGGACTTCTAGCTGAGCTAGGATAAGGGACTTGCGCCGCCATAGCCCAGCTCAGCTGGCACCCAGCCAGCTCAGCCTATATCTGCCATATCCAACTCCTTTAGCCCAGCATAAACATCAGTTAGATTGCACCCTAAAAGAGAGAGCCGAGTTTGAACTCTGTGAGACAACAGCATTTTGGGTCCTGGCTGGCTCTCTCTGGAGTTCTGATGTGGGACAGTGGAGTTGGCTGTCTGTTAAGAGTGCTTAAACTGTGCTTCCACCTATGTTCAGCATCTGTATTTGTAAAGAAATTCTAATATTACAAAGTGCCGTAAGCATCTGGTGACATTCTTCTAAAGGAAATTAAACTTGAATAAATACTGCTTCCAGGAAGCTGCCCACTATTCAGAGAAGTAGGGTGAGCATGACAATATTATAATATGCACTGCCCTAATTCAGGCAGTGATAGAGACAAAGGGGGATTTGGATAGGGGACAGGGAAGAAAAACCACCAGTTGATTAGAAATAAAACAAACTGGGAGAATGTGGTGCCAATCAAGCTTTCCCCTAGGAAAAGTGAAATTAAGAAGAGACAAGGCATGTGTCTGTGAATGAATTATATATACAAGCATAGGGCTATGAGTTTGAGGATCACCAGAGTGATTGTTGTGCATTAATTCCTGACTAAAAGATAACTTGGTGGCTTCATAAATTCCGTTCTAGAGAGGTATGTATGACTGAGGTAGATATGTAATATGGATGCATGATCAAATGCGCTATCTGTAGGAGTAAGGGAAGGCAGGTGGTGAATTATACTAATATTTTGACAATTATATATCATTTCCCACCACCCTCATACAAAACTAAGCATGCAGGGGCATCACATTCCTGAATGACATAAGACTGAAATGTCTCCAAAACTAGTATTGACCCACAGCTGTAGTTTCCATAATAATAATAATAATAATAATTACCAATATGAAGAAATAAGCATTTAATCATGACATATGTTGATCACCAGCCCCCAAGAAAGTTATAACAGGGTATTCCAGGAATATAGATGTAGGAGGATACTATTAACTGTGCTGGTGGTTTCAGACATTACAAATAAACGGAGGCAGCAAAGGCACTAATGGCCTATACGTCTTGAGTAACATGCAAACCTAGTACTCACAGATCTCTCCCAATCGGAAGCAAGATAATCAGGCTTCGAGTCTAGACGCATCAGTCGATCATCTCTGAAAGTGTCATAGCGACAACATAGCTGAACATCTTTCAGTGACATGTTTGCACTTCACAGTAAAACGCTCTTGTACCATTTAAACAGTCATGGCTTCCCCCAAAGAATCCTGGGAATTTTTTTAAGGGTGCTGTGAATTGTAGCCCTGGAATGGGTCTCTTAACTGTCAGAACCCTTAACAAACTACAGTTCCCAGGATTATTATGTCTATTATTATTATTACATGTATGGTGTGGCTGTGACCTGAGTATTTCTTTTCATGTGATATTTGAATTATTATTTTGTGGGGAGATCATCAAGGGAAGCAAAGTGTTTTCACATGACCCCTTATTTCTCAAGACAACAGGAATCAGTAAAGAAAAGAATAGATTGCCTTTCAGTCTATCACTCCCACTGACTGGGGTCACCTGTAGCATGCATTGGTGCTTTACTCCCAACAAAGACAAGATATAGTTCATTATCCACACTGGAAAGGAGTGATGTTTGGTGATCAAAACTTGTCATGTCAAACACATTCAACAAATAAGTTGCTCCTTTAGCCCCATCATGAAGGGCTGTATTGGACACATTAGCTTGATAAGAATGGAGGAATCAGCAAGGAGGGTACGTGAAAACTCACCAAAATTCCTGGCTTGGCAAGGCTAGCAGCAGACAAACTGAGAAAGTGCATAGAATGTAGAAGAGTAACTGTTTTTGGCAATGAAAAACAGGATTTGTGGATAGCCTTTTCAAAGAGACACAACTAAACAGCACAAAAAGCAAGTCCTTCTTACTTTGTAGTAGCGTAGGAGTTAGAGGAAAGAGTATTTCGTTGATTTCTCTGGCCCATTCCAAGAGTTGTCCATTCTAAGTGTCAGTGGCTCTTTTGGTCTCATAGTGCTAAATTTTCACCTGCTACCTGCTGCCTCAGAACCTTTTAGCTGGAGATGCCAGGGACTGAACCTGGATTTTCTATCTGCAAGGAATTCAGTCTCTACCACTAAGCTATGGTCCCTCCCTTTTATCCAAGTAAACTCTGTCCCCTGCAGTTCATATTAATCCTACTGGGGACAGGGAATGGGACAGATATAATGTGTCTCTTCAAGAGCTTGGAAAGGTTACTTTTCTGAACTACAACCCCCATCGGCCCATGCTGGCTGGGGCTGATGGGAGTTGTAATTCAAAAAAGTAACTTTTCCAAGCTCTGGTCTCTTGTCCCCACCACACTCCACATGGCTATTTTGAGCAGAGCTTGGAAAAGTTACTTTTTTAAACTACAACTCCCATCAGCCCCAACAAGCATGGCCACTAGATTGGGCTGATGGGAGTTGTAGTTCAAAAAAGTAATTTTTCCAAGCTCTGATTTTGAGCCACAGGCCTTCTATGTCACAGAACCTTCTATGCCAGGCTCAGTGCCTGAGACTGATCGTGTGTCTTTAGGAGATGAGAAAGTCAGCCAAGTACAGGTGTTCTTGCAACACTGTAATGGGAAAAACCACAAGGTGGAATTCTCCCTTCCCCCTGCACAACTTTTAAAGATACAGAAGACTTCTTGGAGGTCTGAACCTGGCAACCCTACTGAGAAGTAAGCATGCTCACTAATTATGGGAAGTCGATTGACAGCTGGAAAAGAAAAAAGGAAGTGGGGGAGGAGAGAAATTCCCTGCTAGGAGGGCACAGCTGGCTGGATCCTTGGGGGTGGGGACTTGTTTTCAAAGGGAAACATTTTGTTGCAGTCCTTACTTGTTCCCTCTAATAGCAAACTCAACTTTTTGAGCTCTGACAAGACTGGAACACATATGGAACCACTAAAAAACAAATGGTGATATCAATGCCCAGGTAGACCCAGAGCTATGCAGAACTACAATGAATTAAATATACACACAACCACCCCCACCCCCAAAAAGAAGAGTCTAATGAGGACTGAGTATGCTTAATGGCCTGCAGGAGCTATGTAATGTTGAATGTCAGTTGGAAACAAATTGAGGGAAGGATTTAGGAGCCTCTTAAGGTTCCCTGGAGAAATGGGTGACTGACACCCTGGTTAGGCAGTAAGAATACCCTATTCTGTTATAGATCCCACTTGTTTGTCTAATAGGGATAGGGAATAGTCCAAAGCCAATCAGAACACATCAAAATGGGGCCACTTATAAGCAAGAGAGAGTGTTCTGAATAGTAGGAGGTGGGTATCTTCACTACTCAGAAAAGGAGGTTCCTTTACTGAGGCAAAATCTCTATTTTGAAAAAACAGCTCATGTTTGCTGCTCTTATGCTGCCCTGGAATTCTGGTAGCATGAAGGCAGAACACAGGCACAGGTCCTCCCTGCCCAACTGCCATGAAAACTGCAGGAAAGCACATTGCTTGGGAAATATTCTTAAGTCAAGGGTAGATTCTGGCTACGGAAGACACTGAAAGCACTTTGTGTGCTCCATAATGGATGAGAAATCCTTCCATCTGCAGAATGTTCCTTAAGAGTTGTCAAGAAAGTAGGCTGTCACTCCAGCAATGGGCCAGTCTCCAATTACAGAGTGTTGCTTCTGCTACAGGGACCCAGAGTTACATCAAATGAAATTTGAGCATACAATCAAGTTGTTAAAGCACTTAACAGCCATATTTCATGACAAATGAGCCAGGAAAGGGCCCTGCTCTAGGGTTGCCAGGTCGGAAGCATCCCAAACCCTGGGATTTCTGGGGAGGGGCTTAGTGATGTCATAGGGTATGCCTCAGTGATGTCATGGGGCAGGCCATACTGATGCCATAGAGGTGGGCCCTTCTGATGTCATTAAGCATGATACATTAAGCATCAACCACAGTTGCTTGGAGCATACCACTAAAAAAAAATCTGATTGAAAATTAAGATAGAAAACTTAGCTAAATGAGGTTGCTTCCAGATCCAGTTGAAGTGACAAGATCATTCCTTCTCACCTGCTTAGGGACCCTGGGTAACATTTAATCTAGCCTACTTGCTTCTGGCATGAAAGGTTTCAGAGCCCTCAGGCCAGGTCAGTCACCAGAAGGCCATTGGAGGAAGAATGGAGCCTAGTGTTGTGGAGATGTTAGATAGGAGCACTCAGAAGTTAAGACAATGCCCCTGAAAGCTGAAATTCTAAACACACTTACTAAGGGACTAAGCTCCATAGAACCCAACTGGACTTACTTCTGAGTAGATATTGTTAGGATTGTGCTGTTGGTAAGGCTTGACTAGGGAACCTCTCCAACAATATTCATATCAAAGCAGGATTGGCCAACCCCCTGCCTGGATTGCCCTGCCTGCCTTTTAACATGGCTGCTCCAAACCTTTTTACAGACTTGATCCTTCACTGCAAAGACAGGATTGAGAAATGAGTAAGAGTAAGAGGATTCTCTGCCCTTTTCTGTCTACCCTGTGGGCTGCTATAAACTCACTTTGACAGCCAACCCAATTCCAGTGAGTAATAATTGATAGAGAGAAAACACACATGGTTTGGTCTACCTTCACAGGCCATAGATAGGGAACAGCAATAGGGAACAGCTTAGGTCCAGACTATTTGTCAGACTGTATCTCCTTATATAAACTTGCCCAGGCCCTGAGATCTTCAGGAGAGACCCTTCTCACGATCCCAACACCTTCACAAGTACGACTGGTGGGGACACGAGATAGGGCCTTTTCGGTGGCTGCCCCTAGGCTCTGGAACTCCCTCCCTAGGGAGGCAAGAATGGCCTCCTCTGTGCAGTCCTTCCGCCGACAGCTAAATACTTTTTTCTTCCGGCAGGCCTTTGGAACTGAAGGCTTTAAGGGTAGTGACTGAAGAGGATGCTGTATGTTGTTGTTTTACTTGTATGCTCCTAAACTGGGTTGCAGTATTTTAAGTGTATATCTAATTGGTTTTAACATCTTAATAGTTTAATCCTGTTTTAATGCTGATTTTATATGTTTATATGTTTTATATGTTTATAGGTTCTTAATGATATGTACTTATTTTTATCTGGAAGCCACCTTGAGTTCCAGTTTGGAAAAAGGGCAGGGTATAAATAAAGATAACAACAACAACAACAATAATAATTGAAGCCACACTTCCCAGTATGTGAATTCTCTTTTACCACTATTGGGCAAGAAACAGCCCATCATGAAAATAACAAGGAGCATCATCAGTGGGTTTCAGGGGGTTGAGCTGACCACATGGAACCACTGTTTTTGCTTCTGTTGATGTAAGGGAGCAAAGTCAGAGGTAAATGAAATGCAAATAGAAAAAGAAAAGCAAAAGACAGTGATGATTTCCTAAATGCAATACCATACTAACCACAAAAAGATTCCTATGAGTAAGACAGAAAACTCAGCATCCCCAAACCAGTCAGGGTTCCTAACCAAAACTAAAAAAAATCCTGGCAGCCATTTAGCCAAGGTCACAGAAATCTCCATGCAGCACAACTGACCCCGGGGGCTGCAGTCGCTACAGAATGCTGCAGCATGGTTGCTGACATGAGTGAGACTAGAGCTTGGAAAAGTTACTTTTTTAAACTACAACTCCCATCAGCCCCAGCCAGCATGGCCACTGGATTGGGAGTGTACATATCTCAACTCCATTTTGTACATTTTCCAGGCAATATGCACATTCTCTGGGTAGTATGCATAGTTTCCAAGAAACATTAATTTTTCCTATTTCTTGTTTAGAAATGTACAATCTGCACTCCCCAAACTGCTTCTGGCTCACTGCCCAATCTTACATGACCCACAAAACACCCTCCCACTGATCAGCAGGGGGTATCCAGATAAATATTGACATTTTTCTGCAATCCAGCCCCCTTTTTCACCATTCTCACCTGTTCTTCATTCAGCTGAGGAGCAGAAGGGAGGGTTGCAGAGAGAACAGAGTGTTCAACCTTCCCTCCCCCTCCCACAATTCTGATGCAAATGTATCCCCTCCCCCCCCCCCGCTGCTGCTATAAATCTAAGGAAAAGGCTTAATAGCAGCATGGGATCAATCTTCACGGGAATTCCAGGGAGGGGAGATTAAACCAAGTGAGGATTTCTCAGCAGGCAAAGAGGATTGGGAGAGAAAGCTTGTGAAGTACCTCTGATCCTGTCTACTGCACATTCCCCAAAGCCTGCTAGATATTATGCATATTGACTGGGAAACGTGCACAGTTCCCTCTTTATGGAAGGATTATGTACACATTCTCCACGAGGACTGGTAAATGTGCACAATGGTCAATTAGTATGCACACAAACCACACAGCTTACATTCCCAATTCTTTCCAGACCCTTGCATGTTAAAAGTGAACTTCTGCAGCAGGCAACCTTTTCTATCCATGGTGGTTCCCCACGCCACTAAGAATTCTAGAAGATCAGGGCTCCCTTGTACTTATCCTTGTCTCTAAAACCCCTCATTTTCTAATCCGCTCAAATATGGAAATATTGATTGTAACTTCCTAATGAAATGTCCCATCTTTCCCATACAGGAACACTGTGTACATGTGGTGTCCTCCCGACAGTGTTGTTTTTCAGTTGTCAAGGGTGATAGGAGTTGTGGTCCAACATCATCTGGAGGGCACCATGTTGGCTGCCACTGACACACAGCACTTCATAAATAATAGCAACATATATCTAAGCCTGTCATTTCAGTGATTATCAACATTATAGACTGCTGTTAGCCATACTCATCTTGACTTTATATAGAAGTTTTTCCCATTGCCATCAATCAATACTCCTTTAGCAAATTCAAATTGCCAGACACATAGAGTGAAGCAAACAGAAGTCGCTGTAGTCACCTTGGCAGCATTGTTGACATTTTAAAGCCTCTGAACATTAACTAATGTGGTGTCCTCCAGATGTTGTTGGACAACATCAGCCCCAGACAATAGGAACAATGGTTAGGGGCAATGGAAGCTGTAGTCCAACAACATCTATAGAGCACCATGTTGGCTACTCCTACACTAATTCAACAAGGAAATCCTTAGCCTCTGACTGAGAGCCAGGTACTGAAAATCCTTCCACCTATTATTAATGCAGTGTTGGTCATGTAGTGGATATTGATTAAACAGAAATACTTTAGAAGGGTGCAGTTATGAACATTAAGCAGCAACAATGACCACAAAATACATTTAGCAAAAGAGAGTACATTTTTATATGTGGGGGATAGAGTACTTCATCACCTATTTATCTAGCACATATGAAATTAGGATCTAGTTAAATTAGGGTAAATTAGAATAGAGAAAGTTCTTCACAATCCAAAATTATTAACATTGTGAAAAAGTGTATACCTGTGATGACTGGAAATTAGTTTTGCATGGTCACCTTCATAATGCCTATTGAGGCTGTTCCTAGCGAAGCCCAAACTTTGCTTATTCTAAAATGGTAACCTTATTAGCTGTAATCCTAAAGCTAATCAGTCCATAGTATACCTATAGTCTTTTACTGAGACTGTAAAGTACTCCTCAGAAACCTGAGGTGTGGACTTTCCTATTGGGCTACTTGAGTCTGTATACTTCTTTCTCTGTAGACAGGGCTGGCACCAGGTATGACTGGGCCCTTGGGCACCAGCCTGTCCCAGTTCCACAGCGCCATAGCCCACCCACTCCTATATGCAGCATGTGGCTAAAAAGCCCACTCACATGTCCCACCTACCTCTCCCATCTCTGTGAATTATGTGTACACTGTGCACGCACGTAAGCCATCAACCAAGATGGCAGCAGGGGCATTAGCCCCATAGGGAAGTCTGTCGCCATTTTGGTTGATGGGATGTATGTGCGTGCAGCGCGCATGTCATTCACAAGAATGAGAGAGGTAGGTGGGGCAGATCACATTAGAATAAAACAATATAAATGCATACAATAAAATCAACCAATAAAACTTTAAAACAAGAATTTTTTTGTATTCCCTTAGCCTGCTCCCAGTGATAAAAACTTGTACCTCCTGCTCCTGATAATAAAAACTAGTGGCTTTGTATTTCATTTCCTAACCCCACCAAAGGTCTGGAGGAAGAAGTGGGTGTTCATCTGATGCTGGAAGCTGAACAATGTCATCATAGTTGACCCTCAGGGGGAAGAGCATTCACAGTTGGGGTGTCATCATCAAGAAGGCCGTATCTCAAGCTAAAGTACCTCAGGCCTCACTCAGGGATGGAACAAGAAGGGCTTCCCAGCAGACATGGATAGGACAATGTCAGGAGAGATGCTTCTTCAAAAACATGGGTCATTCAGAGTTATATATAATGATGTTATATGGTTCTTAGTGGCTGAACCAGTTAACACTCTGGCAGCCACATTTTGCACCAGCTGCAACCTCCAATCAGTCTTCAACAACAGCCCCATGTAGAACACATTATAGTAGTCGAAAGATCGTGGACTACTGTGGTCAGGCTTTCTCTCTGTTCAAAAATGACCATAGCTGGGGGAATGGTCATAGCTGATGAAACAATCTTAGCTTGAATGGGCATTCTGTGCCAACTGACATTACTTGGGGCTCCAGTGACAAAGCTGGATCAAGGAGTACCCCCACACTCCAAACCTGGTCCTTCAAGAGAAGTACAACCCTGCCTAGAATAGGCTTCCTACCCCGTCCAGAACACCTGAGAACTACCAGCCCACAGCACCTTCATCTTATTGTGATTCACCTTCTTCATTTAGCCTATTACTGCGTCCAAGCAACAGCCCAGTAGCTACACTGTCTCATCTGATTCAAATAACAGGATGAAACAGAGCTGAATATAGGGGTGTTCCACGTGTGGCTCTACTTTCATCTGAGAACTGTTGTATGTTTCCATCCTTGCCTCATCAACAAAGCATTAGCTTCTGCTACTTCCTTCCAACTTAAGCTTCTTCCTGGCTCCAACTCAATTCTTTAGCTTCAATAACTGAATGTGGAGAGCCTACTTCATGTCTGGAATTGGGCACAGATGTCTGTGATGTCAGGAGCTGCTTGAAAGTGTTTGTGGCTGCCCCATAAAGTGAACTGTAGCACGTGGTCCCCAGTACTGGCAATATTTCAGCACATTCTCACACAGGGGTCAAAACGTTTGCCTCTTTTTAAAGCATTAATTGCCACTACAAATAAGACAATCTCCATTGGGACAGTCATCTCTTCCCACCCTTGACAAAAGTGTTTGCCAAATACTGACAGTCCTTCCATATCAAATGGCAGTTTTCACGACACAAATTGAAACCCACAAACATTCTGTGCAATGTTACAATAAAGCAAGGGGAATAAAATCAATGTTTTGTCAAAAATCCAGTAACTGCAATGCAGAAATCTTTATTCCTGCTACATCTAATAAAAAAAACCAATTGTTGTGAGTAAAGCATGTTGATAATTCAGTTACTCCTTTAAATTAAGTGTTCTTGCGTGTATATTTCCAAACATACATAGTTATCATGCTGCATCACTCAGATTAGCAACAGATCTTTTGCCATATGCTTTTTCTTTTCCCATATCGAGAACCTTCACTAAACTATTTTTTCAGGTTTTTTACTAGTCGTAGACTGGAGATTAAATTGGAGACATAATGTTCTGCATTCGCCAAATTGTATTCCTTTGTATTGTTACACCATGTCAGAGAAAAAGACGCGGCCAAGCCTTCATGCGTGTCTTTTGATATATGCAAATCTGCCTGGATTGGTACGCTTTCAAGAAGGCTGGCTGTGCTGGAAAAAAATTTTATGTCTCTTCATCAGGAGGATGTGTCAGGTACACAAATCTTCATCCAGCATTAATCTGCAATGCATTGGATTTAGGCCTAAGTATAATAATAGATTCCATTAAACTGCATATTTGCCATTGCTGCTGGCCTTCAGGGAGCCAGGAATCTCTCTTCCGTCTACTGCCACAGCCACAATAAAACTGGGATAAATCTATACCTGTAATGTCATCATAATCTGCTATACGCAGTGGTTGAGGGGATTCTACCCCATGTGCATTTATCATTGAAATAAGATGAGCATATCTCAAAAAGATTATCCTTTACCCATTTTAAAAAAAAATAAGATTTCTACTCCACCTTTATGCACCAATGGGAACTCAAGATGGCTCACAATAAAAAAAAAAAATCATTGCAATTACTTAATAATTTAAACTAACAATGAAAGAGTAAAAAGCAGGAGTTAAAACACCAAAGGCCAAATTAAAAGAATGTTCACTAGTATGTTCACTGGTCTTTGCCACCCATCAAAAGGCAAACAGTGAGGGGTCCAAAGAGAATAACTCCCTGAGCATGATGGTCCCCAATATATGCACCAGTGTAACTGAGAAGGCCATTTCTCTCAGACTTGCTCGCCACACCTCAGATGACAAGGGAATATGGAGGAGAAAATTCAAATTTTCCAGGTAGTTACATACAGGAGGTGATTCTAAAACACCCTGACCCTCGCCCACCTATCATCACAACATTCCCCTGATGGGGATAGGACAGACACTTACAGTTATGTGTCCATCTAGTGCACCAAAATGTTGGGTCAAATTCTATATGAAATTCCAGTAAAGCTGTTTCTGTCTACCATTTTCAATTAATAACTAGAAATAACAATGAGTCCTGTAATACAGTATGACTAAAAGTGTGTTCATGCATCTGCCTGAACACACATATGCTTTATCTGTGAATGGGAAGCAGCAGTGCGCATTCGAGTCCCACCTCCAATGTTCCCATGTGTGTCACCTAGCAGAGGCTCTGATCGCGCAAGGTATTCTACTCATGCTTATGTGAATGCAAGTACAAGCACCCTGTAAACCTTCCCCTGTCAACAGGGACTGGATGCATTAGGTCACACACACATATAAAAAAAACATTGGGGGGCAGGGCTTCCACACGTACCCATCTCATTTGAATGTCCAGGCAAATGCCTGAACACTGGTACAAATCAGGAAGAAGGAATGAAATTCAGCTCCACTTGTAAACACACTTCCTTGGGGATAATAAGCCTCCTGATTGCATGAGGCATTCTACGCATGTTCAAGCAAAGGCAAGTATAATTCTCCTGCAGACCTATCCTGCTAAGTGAGAATTGAGTCCACCGGATGACATGCACAGGAACATTGGGACTAGGGCTTACACATGCAGCCCTGCCTGCCATCCATTGATGCAGGGGTCAAATGTTCAGTCAGACATTAGTATGAATCAGGAGGAAGAAACAGAATTCAGCAGCACTCTTAACCACACTTTCTAGGAAGTAATAAGTCCCAATGAAATTGGTGGAACTTCTAATAAGCATGCTTAGGACAGTGCTCTTGAATGATTCACAGTGCCCAGAACCAATATGCTATTGGATATAATGGCTAAGGTTCAGAGGTTTCCAAATGAGTGATAGACTCTGTAATGAAGCTGAATGATGCAGCGGGAGATGGCCCTGTATGTATAGATACCTACTGCAAACATGTTGCTTTTAGGACAGCTTCATTCCCGATTTAGGCAAGAACTACACTGAGATAAAAAGCTGATTAGCAGATTTAATCTTTTTTAAAGTCATTTATACACATCAGCGTCATCACATGGAGCTTATGTTGCTGGTTTAAAATCTTTTCATTCCTTCAGCTGCATCATTTCAAATTATATATTTAATATGCATTAGAAAAGTCTTCATTCCTGATCAATGTAATTTGATGGTTCTGCCATTGAGGGATAGAAACCAGAAGCAGGACAGTGGGAAAAAGGGATGATTATAGCAGCCTCTAATAGCACTTCTTTGCACTCTGCCTCCAGTCTATGATGCTAAAGGGATTGTGACTTTTGTCCTTACCGGGGCTGGTTCTAAAGGGCAGCCAGGTGGGGCACTGGCTCGAGGCCCCCTGGAGCTACAGGGGTCCTTGAGGGGCCCTCCACTTCCCTTCCACAATCCGTGGCAGGAGCCATGGATCGCAGGACAGGAGGAGCTTCTGAGCTGCCCGCCATCCCCCCACTTCACCTACCTTTCCCTCTGCTGTTTTTTGCAGTGCGCGCAGGGTTGCCATCAATCAAGATGGCAGCCAAGGTTTCTGTAAGGGGCTGAAGCCTCTCCCGCCATCTTGGTTGATGGCAGCAATGCGCACTTTGCGTGCCATCAACCAAGATGGCAGCAAAGGCTTCAGCCCCTTATGGAAACCTTGGCCGCCATCTTGATTGATGGCAACCCTGCATATGCAGTGTGCACAGCCGCAAAAAACAGCAGAGAAAGGTAGGTGAAGAGGGAGGTGGCAGGCCGCTCGGAAGCTCCTGTCCTGCGATCCGCGGCTCCTGCCGCGGATCACGGAAGGGGAACAGAGGGGCCCGGGGCAGGCTGGTGCCCAAGGGCCCCGGCATGCCTAGAGCCGGCTCTGGTCCTTACCTTTACATTTTTACATTGCTAGGCATTTCTTTATTGAAGTCAGATGTCCTGTGTGGGTAAGATTTTAAAACAGGCTGCTTTGCAACTGCTGAACATATCTACATTCATACTTGAGAATAAAGATGCAAATCTCTGCTGATCTGCATTTCCTGAATAACCACGGGTTTTGTTTTTTCAACTTTCTATCAACCCTGTGGACTTGTTCTCCAGGGGAAGAAAGGAAAACAATGCTAAAATTAGATTATCATCCCCTGATAAATTCCTGTTTTGACAGCTGTTTTAGATAATGTAGCATCTCATGCCAACGAAAGCAGATCTTTTATTCATGACAGGACACTTGTGATATTAGTATAACAATCATATGCCATCTTACATGCATGTAGAAACCCCTTCATCTTTTCAGTATCCCTTAAGAACACACTAGTCATTCAACACATAGGCCTCAATCAGAGCTCGTTATCCACTGAATACGTTGCATATTTTTTACAGATCAGTCCAATTCATTTTTATTTTACTCAGTAAGTTCAGGTTTGTTTGAATTATTGCCTCATTTGCAGAGAGCAGAGGCATTATGCTGAAATGTTGTCATGTATAAGAGAGACTTTTCTTCTGGTTGAGTTAGAAATTCATGATTTGATAGAACACTGGTTTCAATAGCCTTGTTGGAGAAGTAAATGCAATGCATCACTTTGATCGATGGCAGGCTAAAACTATTTAATCTTGTTTATGGGCCATTGTCCTCATGGCACTTGAGCTAATAAAACACTTCACATTTTCTTAAATTGCTCATTTGGAATGTTGAATCATAAACAGTTTCCTCCACCTCCTCAAATAAAGTTCCCTCTTACAAATGAAAAGTGCAGCTAAAAGCACTTCGAGTTAGTAAAATTATTATATATTGTGCAAGTATGTAACAGAGAAGATACCAAACCTTGAAAACCAGCAACAAGGAAATTTCAGTGGGAGGTATTCAGTAAATCCTTACTCGTCAGAGTAGAACCAATGAAATCAGAGTAGAACCAGTGAAATTAATGAACCTCTGTCATGGGTCTACTCTGAGTAGGACTAGTGATGAATACCATCCAGCTCCAGGGACTTCAAAGTGCCCCTCACTGGCCTGATCCAGAACCACCACCATTCACTGACTTCCCCACTGGGCCCCAGATGCTTTACAGCGGCAGGTGGTAATGCTGCTTTTGAACAGAAGCCACATTCAGCTCACAGTTCACCCAGATGTAATGCCTGGCACCAGGGGTGCCAACAGGATTTCCTGGTCCTGGTACACTGTATGTAGATTGGGCCCTCTACATTCTCACCCACCCTCAGCTCCCCGCAATGTGTTGGCAAGAACTGCTGCTTATGTACATATATTACCAACATGAACAAATATTTTGAATCCACAGTCTTGATTTAAGATGTATTTATTTAAAATATTTTTAACCTGACTTTCAGAGTTGTTACCCTCTCTAGGCATTTTACAACATTCACAAATAGTTCAAAAACAATAATCATATAATTATTAAACAACATTTAAACATTAAAATAACATAAAAAAGAAAGGAGCAGCTAAAAAAATGTTGGAAGTGGGGCAAGAGCAACTCCTGTTTTGTTCTTTTGTTTGTGCTCCAGAAGGGAGATAGAGCTAGGGTCCTCCAGATGGATAGGCTTGTTTACCTTTTACCTGTGATGCTCTGACTGACTTCCTTCTGTCGCTAGACTGTGACGCCTTTAGGGAAGCTTACCTGCCCCTCCTCCTTCCATCCTTTCCATCCCTTTGTCCTCCGGCTGTCCGTGAGAGAGGAGACATCCCTTTGTCTCTCTCTCTCTGAGCATGAGGCTGACTCCCACACCTGGGTGTTATGCCTCCAACTTAGCTAGTTAGAACTAGGTATGCCTTTTCTATCTGCTATGTATTTCTATAAAGTAGCTTTTCTTATTTTACTAAGTCTCCAGTCTCAGTGATGCTGATGCAGGGTAAAAGCCTGCTTTCTTAGGAAAATGCATGCACACGCTGGCACACTCGCATTTCAACATCTGCTGTTACTCTCTGCTGCTGTGGTGCTGCTTTTAAATGAAATTAAGCAACATAACTACACACAGAGCAACAAAAAAAAACTGTGCAGCTTGACTGAACCAACTCTCAGTCTAACCTACTTCACAGGGTTGTTGTAAAGATAAAAGGGAGGTGCAAATGTATCATGTCATAGTCACAAACAGTCGGGAGGGGGGGAAACATGCACAAAGGCATCCCCCCAGTTCCTTTAACTGCAACACTTCACAGTCCTGATATTTTACAGCAAAACACAACACACACACACACACAAATATACTCTAAGCATGTAAGCAGGCAGGCAGATACATGTGCTACTGCTGAAAGTTATAAACTTAGTCAACTCATGTGATGTGCAGATAAGCATGAAAATGCAGCTGTTTTCAGGATTTGCAAGGGATTCTAGCTATTGCCTGGAGGTCAACAAATCCCTCATCAATCACAACTCAGGCTTCACTTATTGGCTAAAAACCTGAAAGGGCACGGATTGGACATTTTGGTGTATATCTCTGGATCCAGAGCACTTAAGAACTTAATTTAAAAAAGAAAAAAGGAAGCTGAGTCTGGGGCTCCTGGTGGCCCTGGGCCTGGGAGAAACTGACCCATTTTACCAATCTGTCAGCAGCCCTGCCCTGCACATAGTTCTAAAAAAATTATTGTTTTTGCAAATCCATTGTCAGGAGAGGTATAATCCGGGGAACAGCGAGTGTTGCTCCTCCCATTATTAAAGCAGTGGCGGCAGCAAAGAAAGCACATGTGGTGACCACAATGGCTGCCAAAAACAGGGTGTGTGGGGGTGTTGGGCTCATCAAGGGACTGATACAAGGTTGTGGAAGACCAGTCAAAAGAAGATTGCGATTGTCAAGGAGAAAAATAACTAAAGGATGAACTAACGTCTTTGCAGAGGAGACAGATAAAAAAGGTCTAATTCTAGCAATATTATAGAGGAAAAAACAGGACGTGGATGGCAAATGTATATTGCAAAGAGGGCTTAGAAGGAAAGATGAGCAATTCTGTCTTTGCTATATTACATTTTGGGTACCGATGAAGCATCTGATGAAGCATCCAGACTGACATGTCCAAAAGACATGCCTTAATATGATGTTGGACATCAGAAGACAGTTCTGGAGTCGAAAAATATAACTGTCATCAGCAAACAAATGATACTGAAGGCCATGAGATTGAAATGGGTTGCTCAGGGGTAGCACATAAAGGGAAAACATTGCGGGTCTTACACTGGCCTTGGACCAGTGTACCTGAAAGACCGCTTGCACCCATATGCTCTTGCTCTGGATTTAAGATCATCTGCCTCTGGTCTCCTCTGCGTGCCTGGAACTAAAGATGTCAGTCTGTCAGGCACCCGAGAGAAAGCCTTTTCAGTTGCGGCTCCTAGGCTTTGGAATTCACTGCCTCAAGAAGCCCGTTCTGCTCCCTCCCTGATGGTTTTCTGGAAACTTCTAAAAACTACCTTTGAAAGGGTCTGATGGGTGACTCTGACACTGTCTCTACATTTTCTATTTTTAATTTTTATCTTGTGATTTTTACTATTGTTTCCCCATATATCTACTCATATATATACATGTAGGTTTCTTGGTTTGTTTGTATATAAATGCATATTGTATTTTATGTATTTTAAATAATTGTATTTTATGTATTTTAACTTACATTTTTGTCGTGTTTTTATTCTGTATAATTGTATTATGTATGTGTGTGCTTTTATTGTAAGCCACCCCATAGTGGAGTAGAAGGGCAGGATAGAAATATTTTAAATAAATAAACTAAATAAATAAAACTGAGCCCTGTGGTACCCCAACTGTGAGGGGAAAAGAGGATGATGCACAACCTCCAGCCAACACATTAAATAAACAGCCCGACAAATAAACAAACAACTAAGAAGAGAATCAGAAAACACATCACAAAGAGAGTCCAACAAGAGATCACAATCAACCATGTCAAAGGCTGCAGAAAGATCAAGTAAAATAAGAACTGAATAGAGACCTTTAGACTTGGCAGGAAGGAGGTCATCTGTGATCTTTGTGAGAGCTGTCTCAGGAGAGTGCAAGGAACAAAATCTGGATTGAAAGGAATATAGAGCAGAGGACTAAGAAAGAAAGTCCTGGCAACGTGAATAAATGGCACTTTCCAGGACTTTAAAAACAAAAGACAACAAAGAAATAGGCCGGTAATTAGAGAGAGAAAAAGAATCAAGTGAAGGCTTTATGAGAATGGGAGAAACAATAGCATGCTTAAATGCGGAAGGAAACATGCCAGAAAAAAGAGACATTAATAACGTAAAGACGAGAAGGAAGAACAACCAGAGCAACAGTAATTAAAAGACAAGAAGGAACTGGATCAAGAGAACAGGTAGAGGGATTTGAAGACAATAGCAACTTGGACAGTTCATCATACGAAACTGTCAGAGCTTGGAAGTTACTTTTTTGAACTACAACTCCCATCAGCCCCAGCCAGTGCCATGCTGGCTGGGGCTGATGGGAGTTGTAGTTCAAAAAAGTAACTTTTCCAAGCTCTGGCAAACTGTAGAAAAACCAGAGAAGGTAGAAGAAGAAACGGACATTTGAATGGCTGGTAACGGAAGAGAGTCAGTTGCAGCAAGTTCAGAATGAAGAGTTTTCATTTTATTATTAAAGAAAGTGGCAAAATTATTAGCAGGTTGTTGTGAGGATAAAATGGAGAGAAAGAGATGCATCTACACCACTATGAATTCCTTGGAGGAAAGGTGAGATATAAACGTAATAATAAATAATAACAAAATTACCTATAGAGTGAATGCTTAATGTGCCTGAACTTTAACTCCTGCACAGCAGGAGACATGCCTAAGCCTCTTTGCAAAGTTTTCACATTTTGCATTTGCCATTGGACTTGGGTGGGGGGAAGAGGGATTCTTTAGCATCTACCCACATTTATTGTACAGAAGTATTTGCAGAAAATAATTTGTTCCTGATCTCAGACAACCCACCACAGGAAAGATGCATTCTGATTGCTAGGATGAAAACTATAAAATTGTTATAAAACAAAACAGCTAAAAAACAGCTCAGGCCTCACTCATTGATTAAAAACACTGAAAGACAGGGAGCAGCAAGGCTGGCTAATCTCACAGAAATTGCTTAAGCGGACCAGGAGGCTGCACATTTTGCTTCTATTTGTTTCTAGGCAGATAGAAACTTACTTTTTAAAAAAAAAAGAAAGAAAAAAGAAACAAACCAAGAAAGAAAGCTAAGAATCTTGGAGGGGCTGTACTAGTACCCCCCCTCTTGGCAGCTCTGTTGATATAAACCAAAGAATCTGTTTCCTGACTCCTAACAGAGCAGGGCAGTGGGAGCTAACAGAGCAGGGCAGAGGGAGCTGTGGTGGCTGGTCCAGAGGAGATACAAACAAGCCAGCTTTCAGAAAGCGAATAAACAGAGCAAGCGGACAGGGAGAGCAAACAGGTGTTTGGCAGAGGAGTTTGGTGGGGGTGGTCCCTAAAATTTTGTCCCTCATACGGCACACCACATACCACTGGGACTCTCCCATTTACCTTGAAGTAGGACAGGACAAAGCACAGGCCATTCCAAAACAAATAGGAAGAAAGAAAGAAAAGGCAGTAGACACTATGAAAGGAAAGGACAATGCAGTAGTGGTGACCTGCAAGGTGTGTGCGATGTTTGTTTTCTTGCCTGAGAACAACATGGCATACACGTGCAACAAAAGCAAGCTGGTGGTGCTGTTGGAAGAAAAAGTGAGGGGCCTGGAAAGGTGGGTGGCCACACTGAAGAGTATAAGAGAAAATGAAGAGTTCTTAGAGAAAACACTGGAACAACAGCAAAGAGAAGTACAGGAGGTAGAAAACCTGCAGCAGGTTGAAACAGAAAAGGAGACTGTTGTAGAGACCAACAACGAAGTGAAGGAAGCTCCATGGAAAAAGGTGATAGGAGCAGAAGAGCGAGAAGACATCCATCTCGGGTAGAACTACAGAACCACTTCCAGGCACTTGAGGAGGAGACTAGAGACCAATCTTGGGGGAAGAATTACAGGAGACCCCATGTGACAGTGAGTGACAGGCTGAAGCTCAGTCAAGCAGAGGCAATGAAACCATGCCCCACAACAAAAAGAAGAGAAAAGCAGTAGTGGTGGGAGACTCCCTGCTGCATGGGACTGACATCCAAGTATGCCAAGAAGATCTATGGACTTGCAAGGTATGCTGCCTCCCTGGAGGACAGATTAGAGATGTGATGGAAGGGTTGTCATCGCTCATAAGGCCCACTGACAGATATCCTCATCCGTGTGGAAACGAATGATACTGCCAAGTGGAGCTACAAAGAAATCACATCAGACTTTGAAGGAAACTCAAGGACTTTGGGGCCCAGATAGTTTTCTTGTCCATTCTTCCTGTACTTAGAAGAGGAATGCAAAGAGAAAGAAAAATTCTCTGGATGAATGACTGGTGCCAATGCAAGATATTTGGATTCTGGGACCGTGGGCTATGCTTCCTAGAAGATGAACTGCTGGCAAGTGATGGGTTGCACTTCACAAGGATGGGGAAGAATGTGTTTGGCCACAGCATGGAGAGCTTTAAACTGAATCCAAAGGGGGAGGGAGATGTAAACTTGGTGGTAATGTCCAACAAAGGCTTGTGCACAGTAAGAGGAACTGAGGGAATGGCTCTAATGGCGCCCAGTAATAGTCTTCATAAAAATGTAGGAAGGAAGCCAGGCCGTAAATCACATCATTTTTGATGTCTGTATACTAATGCCCAGAGTATGGGAAACAAACAGGACAAAGTTGAACTCTTAATACAGGAGAGTAAGTACAATTTCACAGGTATAACAGAAACTTGGTGGGATGACTCCCATGACTGCAACACAGTGATTGCAGGATATAACCTGTTCAAAAAGAACAGAAGGAATAGAAAGGGAGGCGGAGTCACGTTATATGTTAAAACTATATGCCCCTGCACAGAAATACAGGAGGATGAGCTTGGTAGCTCCACCAAGACTATCTGGATTAAAATTAATGGGGCAAGGAATACAATGCCATTGCACAATGGCAAAAATTCAATCAAGGAAAAAAGGGAGAAGACAGCAGAAGAAGCCAGTGTTGGTTCACAAAAAGCTTAGAGGTGACCTGAAAACAAAAAAAGGACACATACAGAAAGTAGAAGGAAGGCCACACCACAAAGGAACAGTTAAGGCAGGTAGAAGGGAATTGCAGGGATGGCGTCAGGAAGGCTAGAGCAGAGAATGAGCTGACATTAGCAAGAGATGCCAAAAGCAACAAAAAAAAAAACTTTCTTCAGGTACATCCATAGTAAAAGACAGAGAAAAGAATGAGGATACTCAATGAGGATGGCAAAATGATAGCAGATGACAAAGAAAAGGCAGAAGTGCTCAATTCCTACTTTGGCTCAGTCTCCTCCCGAAAGGGGGTTTCTGACCCTCCTGGGAAATGTGAAGTTGAAAGGCAGGACTGCACCTTGAGATTGATAGACAAATGGTCAAGGAATACCTTATCACTTTGAACAAGTTCAAATCTCCAGGGCCCAATGAACTGCATCCTAGAGTATTGAAGGAACTGGCGAATGAACTCTCAGAACCACTGTTTATTATCTTTGCGCAATTGTGGAGGATGGGTGACTGGAGGAGGGCTAATGTTGTCCCAATCTTCAAAAAGGGCAAAGAGGAACCTGTGAACTGCAGACCAGTCAGCCTGACATGGATCCCTGAGAAAATTATGACAAATCAGTCTGTAAGCATCTGGAAAACAATGCAGTGTTTAGTAGAAGCCAGCATGGATTTATTAAGAACAAATCCTGCCAGACTAATCTTACCTTGTTTTTTGATCAGGTAACCTCCCTGGTAGACTGTGGGAATGCTGTGGACATAACATATCTCAACTTCAGCAAAGCTTTTGACAAAGGGCCCCATGGTATTCCGATTAGCAAGCTAGCTAAATGTGGGTTGGAGGGAACAACTATCAGAATCGTACTCAAAGAGTGCTTATCAATGGTCCCTTCTCAAACCGGGGGGAGGTAACGAGAGGGGTGCTGCAGGGCTTGGCCCCAGTGCTCTTCAACATTTTTTATTAATGACTTGGATGAGGAGGTGCAGGGAATGCTTATCAAATTTGCAGATGATACAAAATTGGGAAGGATAGCTAATACCTTGGAAAGCAGAAACAAAATTCAAAATGATCTTGATAGGCTGGAGCATTGGGCTGAAAACAAGAGAATGAAATTCAACATGGGTAAATGCAAAGTTCTACACCTAGGAAAAAGAAACCAAATGCTCAGTTATAAGATGGGGGATACTTGGCACAGCAGTACTACATGTGAGAAAGATCTTGGGATTGTTGCTGTAATGGAGAATTTTTATATATCCACACATATAGAATATAGATATTAATAAGGTATAAGTTTTAGAATCACAAGAAGCTAAGCAGAAGCCACAGGCCTTTTCAAGACCCCAACCCTAAAAATCCCAGCATTAAAATAAGACCTGTGAGTAGGCCTAGAAAAAGCAGGCAATGATCAAGTCCACCTTACTGTGAACTCCTGTTTTCTTGCAAAAACTCGGCTGGTGTGTGAATGACAATTATTAATGTGTGTATTGTTTAAACCCAAATGAGCATATAACCTGTGAAAGCTATGGTTGATATGATATACTGATTGATTCTGGGAAATAGTTAGAAATCACTTATATTTGATTCTTGGGTACAGCAATAGCCCCGACTACTGGAGAAAGTTTATAACCTTAGCAGAGCAGGAATGACATGAAACTTCGAGCTTTAATACTGAATTTTAAAATAACTCGGTGTGTTTTCTCACTTTTGATAAATAGAATACAACTTGGTAAGTGGGTATTCATGGTAAAAAGGTATTTTGAAGTGGTTTGCCTTTTCCATTCCTCTGAGGCTGAGAGACAGTGGCTGGTTCAGATTTACCCAGTGCCTTGTTTTAAATGTATGGTCTCCAGGCACAGTACAGTACCTTAATCATAACCCTTCATCTATAGTTAAGTATTTTTACAGTTAGGAATGGGATTTCTAAGAAAATATAAGAAATAAGAACCCCTATTAAAACTGTGAAATTTCAGCCATCCTAAATTGAGGCAAACCCAAGCAGGTGTACCTGGGTCAGCCTGGCCAATCAGAAACAATGGAACAATGGACGTACCAGGTTTGCTTGAAGGCACATTAACAATAGTAACTGGTTTCAACTGGAAAGAGCATTATTCTTGAGGGACAGCAGAACAATGGTGATATTAATAAGACAGACAGATTATTGGAATAAGAAGTATATTACCTAATGCTTTCTGTTTGGTTTGGAAAGATTGCAGAGAGGAGGAACTGTTACGTTATGTGGGAAGGAATTTATGGGATTGGTAAACTAATGTCGCATGTGTATTCAGTGCTGTATAAAAAATCCATGCAGACTGTACTTCAGTGCAGTCCTCTCCAGACTCTCTGGAAGGCTGACCCTGCATATGCTTGTTAAGAATAAAGGCCTACCTTTTTGCTTCAAGCCTGTGTCTTCAAATTTCTTCAAGGACCCGCAGTAAAAGATCCCATAGGAGAAAATTCTCCATCAGTTGATCACAAGCTGAATATGAGCCAACAGTGTGATGTGGCTGCAAAAAAGGCAAATGCTATTTTAGGCTTCATTAACAGAAGTATAGTTTCCAGATCGCATGAAGTATTGGTTCACTTCTATTCAGCACTGGTTAGGCCTCATCTTGAGTACTGCGTCCAGTTCTGGACACCACACTTTAAGAAGGATGCAGACAAACTGAAACAGGTTCAGAGGAGGGCAAAGAGGATGATTAGGGGACTGGAAACAAAGCCTTATGAAGAGAGAAAGAACTGAAAGTAAGACTGAGGGGAGATATGATAGCAATGTCAAGTAATTGAAAGGTTGCCACACAGAGGAGGGCCAGGATTTCTTCTCGATCATCCCAGGGTGCAGGACACAGAATAATGGACTCAAGTTGCAGGAAGCCAGAACATCAGAAAAAACTTCCTAACTGTTAGAGCAGTATGACAATGGAACCAATTACCTAGGGAGAAGGTGGGCTCTCCAACACTGGAGGCATTCAAGAGGTAGCTGGACAGCCACCTGTCGGGTATGCTTTAATTTGGATTCCTGCATTGAGCAGGGGGTTGGACTCAATGGCCTTATTGGCCCCTTCCAGCTCTATGATTCTATGAATTCTTCTGAGTTGTTCTACATAAGAGAAACAGGCCACTTGATGCACAAAAAAATACATGGACAGAGATGTCATCAGAAATGGTAATATCCAAAAACCAGTGAGGGGAAATTTTCAATTTCCTAAAACACTGTGTAACTGACTTTAAGGTGGTCATACTGGAACAAATGAATTTCAGAAAGTGACTGCAATGTGAAACTACTGGTCATCAAGTGGTTCATTGATATCACTTCTAATTGAATCAGGACAGTGGATTTTTATCACAATACAATGTGGGTGGTAGCGCCCCCCTGGGGGGCATTACAGCATTTCAGGGGGGCCTTGGGTTCATTAGGGAGCATTGACATTTGGCGGTCTGATGCGACAGTTGAAGCATTTAAGTTTATTTTTATTTAATACACAAATCATTAATTTTTAAACTGTTTTGTCCCCAGTTAGAATGTATTTAATAGTCTCAATTCATGGAAATAACACTATAAATAGTGTGTGCTCTTTAGTAAAGAAATTCTGAATAGCGGCCAGTGTCATATTAAGGAATGGTGATATTAGCCACGCCCCGTCACTAGGTAATGTTCCGATGCTGTCTTGAGGGATGTTGGAACCAATCATGAGAGAGTGTTTGATAAACTGGGTGTATTGGTGGAGGGCCCATTCTTCCAACAGATGAGTGCCGTGTGCAAACGGGTGACGCAGACAGTCAGTTATTAGCTGGTTTTCTTCAGGAATGGGACACACTCGCTACCTGTTGTTTCTGTGATGTTTAAATGAACTTTTTTAACGAAACAATGCCGGTAAATTGAATGAGTTTGTTGTTAAGTATATTAAGTATAATAGGAAGCATTGGCATATACTTAATCTGAGGGGGGCGTTGGGAACAAAAAGATTTTGCAAAGGGGCGTTGGGTCGAAAAAAGTTGGGTAATGCTGGATTAAAGCTTCATATTGGGAAGGTTGTCAAAACACTGCCCTCTTCAACAGCCCAGGAAAATTTAAACTTGTTTGACTCCTGCACACAAGAGAGAAAAAGACTGAAAGCTATACACTTACTCCATTTATGAAACAACAGTTTTTAGGCCCTGCAATATGGACTTGGTACTGCCTGGAGGTCAACGCTTATTGGCTACAAACCTGAAAGGGCGGGGTTAGAGCAACCAGCTACAAGCTTATTTAACAGAAGTTGTGGGGTGGCAGCTGATGTTATGGTGTATATCTCGAGAACCAGAGCATCTAGAAACTTATTTTTTAAAAAAAATGAAAGCTAAGTGTGCAGAGAGTAAGGTGACCCAGAGACCTTGAGAAGACCCCAAAAATCCAGAATCTCCAGGCAAAGACCAGAGACCTAGCAACCTAATCTGAAGTAGACTGTAGTCCATAAATGTTTATTATGCCATAAGAAATTTGTTAGTCATTAAGGTGCTACAAGACTCTTAGCTGGTGTTGCTGCAAGCCTAAGGCCACATTCACACCATGCTTTTATTCCATTATTATTCCACTTTAAACAGTCATGGCTTCCCCCAAAGAATCCTGGGAAGTGTAGTTTGTTAAGGCTGTTAAGAACTGTGAAGTAGACTGTAGTCCATAAATGTTTATTATGCCATAAGAAATTTGTTAGTCATTAAGGTGCTACAAGACTCTTAGCTGGTGTTGCTGCAAGCCTAAGGCCACATTCACACCATGCTTTTATTCCATTATTATTTCACTTTAAACAGTCATGGCTTCCCCCAAAGAATCCTGGGAAGTGTAGTTTGTTAAGGCTGTTAAGAACTGTGAGGAGACCCCTAATCCCCTCACAGAGTACAATTGCCAGAGTGGTTTAACAGTCAGTCCCTCTTCCCAGGGAATGACAAGTTTTTGAGAGGAGTAATGGTCTCCTAACCACTCTCAACAACTTCACAAACTGCAGTCCCAGTATTCTTTGAGGGAAGCTATGACTGTTTAAAGTGGAATAGTAGTGGTTTAAAGTGGAGAAGCATGATATGAATGTGGCCTAACATGGCTAGCCCTTTCAAAGCTACCTCAAGAAATTGTTGTTACGATAAATATGCAACAGTGCCTCAAACTTTATTAAGAAAACTTATTAAGAAAAGGAGGGATACAAATGTGATAAATTTTATTTGGTAACTGGTTAGCATAGCTCGCTCCCATAGCATTCTGTAACTTCAGCATACCTATAAGAGTCTCCCACAGTTGTGTTACGCACCTCTTTAAAATAGGATGTCAGAAATGTATAAACTGAATCTTTGTTCTGTTTTGCAGAGAGATATGCAAGACATAAAGCAGCTGAAGTCTTAATAGAGACAACAGCACCACGTGTCCCTAGTGCTTTACAGTAAGGGGAGATTTTCCTGCAACTGTACTGATGATTTCCAAACTTCTTAAGATGCATCATGTTCTAACTTTATCTTGCACAGGCAGCATCATTTACACCCAGGTGAAATGCTTTCATCAAAAAGAACCAGAAAAAAACTTTCAACCTTTCCTTTCAAGGAGATTTAAGAAATTGTTCTGCAAGAAAAATGAAAAGTATTATTTTCCCCACCTTCTTTCAAGCTTCCTTTGACAAACAAAAGGCATTCAGCTTCTGAGTTGTGAATATTCATCTTCTCTTTGTAGCTGTAGCAATTATCGTGTGTCCAAATGCATTATTGATCATCTGATAACAAATGTATGTTTCATCAGCTGTGCTGTTTCATTTATTTTCTGCTGATCTTTGCCATTCCCTATCTCTCTGCCCATTCCTTTTACTTGCCAGCACTTTTTCTATTGCTCTTATAGACAATTCTTTTCGTATTTTATACATTCCTTTTCATGGCACTATCTCCCCACTCATCTCTACCTGTCTACCTTATTCATTATACAGCCAGCATGGATTTTTCACATTCCGCAAAATTAAACTGAAAATACCCCCATGCAATTCTGCTGCTTCTCATAAGCTCATTTCAAATCAAAACCATACAAAACTTATAGTCCTGAACTCAGAAACGCTTGCTTAACAACCCCCTACATTTCCATGACGATACACGAAGCAGTCAGAGAGAACAGAGAGTTCAAAGTGTAAAAAAAAGAGGGGAAAATCCAGACCCATTTTGGACTTTTCTGTCAGTGGTCTCATGTGCTGAAATTAATTAAAAAATCAGCCATGTTCACAGAGTACCTGTAATCCTATTACTGGATCCTATTACTGAAATGTTGTCATTACTTTAGTCTTCTTGACGTTCAGCTGTACTCCTGCCCTTGTGCTTTCCTCTTTAACTTTTTCATCAGCATTTGTTTCAAATCATTACTGGTTTCTGCCAAGAGTATGGTATCATCTGAATTATTGGTGTTTCTCCCTCAAATTTTCACACCTCCTTCATCTTGGTCCAATCCTGCTTTCCGTATGATATGTTCTGCGTACAGATTAAACAAATAGGGTGATAAAATACACCCCTGTCTCACACCCTTTCTGATGGGAAACCATATTCTGTCCTGACAGTAGCCTCTTGTCCAGAGTATGGGTTGCGCATCAGGACAATCAGATGGCTTCCCCCAAAGAATCCTGGGAAGTGTAGTTTGTGAAGGGTGCTGAGAGTTGTTAGGAAACTTCCCATGACAGAGCTCCAGTGGCCAGAGTGGTTTAACAGTCAGCTCCTCTTCTGGAGATTGTAGCTCTGTGAGGAGAATAGGGCCTCTCCTAGCAACTCTCAGCACCCTTCACAAACTACACTCCTCAGGATCCTTTGCAGGAAGCCATGACAGATCTTGAATCACAGCCTGGTTATGCGGGACCTTCTCATACTATTCTGAAATTTAGTATCAAAGGTGAAATTGTCAAGCCAGCTGAACAGCATATCGATCAACAATTACCAAGATACTCTGGTTTTAGTTAATCTAACTTTGGTGTTCACACATAATACAGGTTAAGAAAGAACAAGTTAGCCTAGATGTAACCTCTATATTACACTGGACCTTGGTAAAAGGTATATTCAAATACTCTGCACATGTACAGATCCAGCTGTAGATTTTCTTAAATCCTCCTGGCTCAATGGAACTTACTTTCAAGCAAGCATTTTCTGGATTGTATCCTTCCAAGAGATCTGGATTGTATCCTTTGCAGAAATCATATAAGTTTCCAATCTGTTCACACCCACTTCACAAATTTATAGAGCTTGAAGATGAGAAATAAAATATAATCACCCTAAAAGGGGCTATATTAATATTTATTTAGCCTTTTTATTGTGTATGTGTCCAGAATTAAAATTTGTCCTGAAGTGCTTTTTGGGATGCTTCCCTCCCCCTTAATCCATTTTCAAAGTACTAATTTGAAATTCATTTGAATATATTTGTGCACCTTCAGACCAAGCTCATTCAAGCATTTATACCCTCTCTAATGAATTGTAAGACATCAGTGTATACACAGCCAGAAGTCCCTGACTTTAGTAGGACATATATTAGCACTGATTTATAGATTCAATAGACAGGTTCATTGGCATGCATTGAGTCAAGGGACCTTTGTTAAACTAGGACATTTGGATGATGGCTGTTTAAGTAGCTGTGCATTGAAAGAAGTCCTTCCTATTTTAAGGTCAGGAAATTAAAAATATTTTAATGAATTCTACTTGCTAGCACCTATCAAAGTTTTGGGAAAAGGTCAATATTTAAAACATGCTCATATTTATAACAGGCCATTTGCCTTACTGCTTGCAATTACAAGGAAAGATTCACCATAATCACAAAACCAAACCAGTCACAAGACTTTAATATTTCTATCATAATTGTCAACCAATTCCAGTGTTCAGAGAAAATAATCATGATATTCAAAAGGTATTGCAGCACATAGCCAGGAAATGAACAGGCAAGGCAAGGTGAAATGTGGGTAAATCAAGGGCCACGTTTATTAAAAACAGCCAGTTAAATGCTTGATTGCATAATCAATTATCTGCAGAGACAAGTGTGGAACCTAACTCATACCCAGTCGGGCAAGGACACCCTGCCATGGGAAAGGGGTTGGTCCAAACCCAATCCCCTTCTCTGGGCCCCATCCCCACAGTGTGGTTTGGGAGGCCTTCCTGCTCCACCCCCCTCAGGGTTACACAACTCTGAGTGGGTGTTACAGGTTAGCCCCAAAGGTGAGCCTTAGCCTGCCAACAGGCCACACAACCTGGAAGGCAGGCCTCAGAACCCACCAATCACCTTAAAGGGTGCCTCAGGGTGGTCACCAAACCCTACCTTGAGAAATTCCACACATATCTGCCCATGTGACCAAATAAACCTATTTACAAATTAAACTACTCGGCCAGGCAACAAATCAGTCAAATTAAATTAAGCCAAATAAAGATGAGCCAATCAGCTGAATTAAAAGAACAGTACAGGGTAGGCAAAAATCTTGCCAGCAAATGAAGGCTGGTGAGCTAAATATTCCTACCCAGCTCCGAGGCGACCAGTTAAACTTGTACTGCCCTGAAGGGAGGATGGGTGGGCATTGCGTAAGGCAGGAAAGAGGCCGAGGGGAGACAGAGCAGGGCTTAGATAGCCACCCTGCTCCCCCCCCATGCAACAGCCAAGCGTGGCCACATCATGCCAGGTCTTCCCGAGCATAGCTACAAAGGCCCACCATCACTGGAGCCCTTGGGTCTGGTGATGGCGGGAATAACAAGCAAAACATTCACAGAAAATTGCTTAGATAAGCTGCAGTCACTAGTGTTTTCATGTCATGAATGCCACATATACAAAATATATCCCTTGCACATCTACAGGAATCTGGATTTCGAGGCAAGATGGCGACAAAGGTTGCTGCCTGGTTCCGAGCGCTGTGGCTGGTACGATCGTTTTGAAATCTTATGGTCATCTTACAACTTTCAAGCTTAATCCAAACTGCTTTGAAAGCTGCAGTTTGTCTGGCAGCAAAAAGACGGTGGCAAAAGCCTTTGAGAACATCTACTTTACTAACTTTATCTGTACCACCTCTCTCCCATGGCTCCCACACGCTGTGCTCAATCACAGCCACAATCCTTCTGGGGGTAGCGGGCTACATATGTACGGCTTATTTTGGATCATAAAAACTGGGGAGTGCAGACGAAGACACCCGGACTACAAGCTGTAAATATTCCCTTTTGTAAACATTTTAATTGCTCTGTTTGGTTTTTCCAGCCCTCCCTGAAGGAAAAAAAAACAACGCTCAGGGATAAGGAACAACTACTCCCTCAGCGATGAAAATGGGAAAACTTAAAAGAGCTAGAAGTCCTGATAAGGGTGAATTTGCTGCCCCCAAACTCTAAACAAAGCAGAGTAGACAAATATTTCTGACCGAGGGAAATCTCCGATACTGGTATGGGAAATTATACAGTTGCAGTCCGGAACCGCTTTGACCATTTGCTTATGGAAATGCCTGATAATAAATCCGAGATGGGAGACAGAAAGGCAGGCAGCGTATCCTTCCCCCCCCCCCCCATGAGCAGAAACAGAAGCTGACATCAGGGAAAGCCGACCTCTTGGTAGAGCAGGTATTACTGACCAGCCGGACAGTCCATTCCATATACAAACAGCTGAACAACATCATGGAAAAGTTGGACTGTCTCTTTAACAGGCTTTTCCCCACACCTGGATCTCTCAATGCTTATCATCAGGAACGACAGGGGGAGTCCACGCGCGCAGTCCTCAAGAATTTACCAAAAGACAAGGAAACAAGCACTCCTCCACCTTCAACCAGTTTGATATTAAGTCCATGTGAAGTCATTATTCACTTATCCCCCTGTAAGGGACCTCTACCCAACTGGGACACAGTTGCCTGGGCCAAATGACACTTGTCACTTTTACTGGGGCTCCCTCCCCAGATTGATAAATCTAACCTCCATGAGGAGCCTTTTTAACAACGGATATATCATGAAAATTCTTTTAATTTTTAACTCATGGAGAATTCCTGCATTGATTATGAGGAGGAAAAACCTACTAATCTAGAAAGGAGTATGCCCCCACAGACACTTTAAAGATACAAGGATAACACCCTTGCTGTATTCTAAAAAGGGGGAAATAGTAAGAGAATCTCCTCAACCCCGTACAACTGGGCCCACTATAAACTTCGGTGGTCATAAGGAGTCAGCACGGAGGGACAGTTTAAATACCAACATCACCCCAATTGGAGCCACCATAATAATGGAAGATACCACTGACGATGCCAGTCAAATGCTAATGCATTCAGGCAACCCAGCCTACAAAGCTTCAGATCTAGACCAACAAGATTGGGTTGAGCTAGTAGAGGAGGATCTGATAACCACTTTTCATAATCTTCTTTGATCAATGTAAGATCTTGGGTAAGCTAGCAAAACTCCAGAATAAGCTGACCCAAATTAAGAGGGACAACCATCAAAATATAAGAAGCACAGCTTCAAACCAACCTCCCCTTAGTTATCTAGTCTTACAGATAAAAGGGAAAATGAAATGGGAATAAGCAAGGCCACAGACGGGCACCCGTTTAACGTCGAGGTTCTTCCCTGGTCTCCAGGTAAGATAGCCTCCCCAGAACCCTATGGGGAGAATGAGAAAAGTGACCCCATCGAGAATAACAGAGTATACCACATGTCAATTCTCACCACCGAGAGATGGACCTTCTACAGACATCTGGACCCACAAGAACTGGGTAGCCCCACCTCAAGCCATCAACGAAACCTGGCTGGGGAAGGGCACAGGAAGCCGAGCTTAGCCCAGAAATACAATGGTAGTGTTTTTTAGACCCCACAAGCCTTTTAACCAAGATAGACTAACAGTAAATCACCCTGAACACCATCTACGCATCCTCTCATGGAATATAGCAGGCTGATGAAACAAGTTCATCGACCCCGAGTTCATCCGCTACATGCACTCATTTGATCTGTTGTGCCTTCAGGAAACCTGGCTCTTAGATGTTAAAGATATGCACCTTCAAGGCTTTAAAATTATGGCCCTACCAGCCTTAAAAACAACTAAGTTTGGGAGTGGAAGTGGAGGCTTAGCTGTACTCCTTTCCACAAATACATGTTTGGACATACGGGATTTGAAACTAACAAACAACGGATATATTCAAACTACCCTAGTGAATGGTGCCTGAGTCAATCCAATTATATGTGTGAATGTTTATATGTGTCAGCTCTTCACTGAGACAGCAGTGTCGGTGGGGGTGCAGGCAGGGCTGGAGATTCCTTGGTAATTGCCAGGCCGTAAGTCCTCAGCTGGCAGCTTGGCTATAAATCTGCCAGGCTAGCAAGGAGGAAGCAAGATAAGGGCAGAGGCCGTTCAAAGCTTACGTGCCAAGCCAGAAATCCAGAAGAGACGTCAGTGAAGGTCCGGGTCTAGTTTGCCGAGAGATCAGTCCAAGTCAAGGTTCAGGGGATAGGAAGACACACAGTGGTCACACCTGACGTTGTAGTCAGCAACAAGCTGAAGCCAAGGTTTGACTTTTAAGGAGCAGGTTTGTCAGCAGGTGTGAGCCATCAGCGTTTTGGCCTTAAGTGGACAGGCCTGCCCCTCTTCTGCCTGACCTTCTGTTGTCTACGTTCTGCAGGTGAGGGGGGAGTATCCTGTTAACTGTCTGCGTCTGGCTGAAGGGCTTCAGCTGTGTCTGGGGTGCTCTGCAGCTGAAGGGGAGAAGGAGCTGGGTTCTCAGGAGTTTCTTCCATTTCTCCTTCTGGGTCTGCTGCTTCTGGGTCTGCTGCTGTTACTCCCGAGTCATCCTCGTCTGATGAGTCCTCTGACGGGGCCATGACACTATGCCCCCCAAACCCATGAATCCACACAGCAAGCTAGCCTGGCAAGAGCTAGAGCAAGTACTACAACACATTGAGACACTATGCTGTGCGGTGATTTCAATGCCCGAATTGGTGAAAATAACGAACGAATTCACAGAATCCTCGCTTTAGACAAGGACATTGTGGACAATGTAAACATAGCTGATAGATGTTCACAGGACACCTTCATCAACAGAAATGGGCAAATACTCTATAACATTGTATACAGGTACCAGCTTCAATGCCTAAACGGTGGTTCGCTTGACAGGTCAGGCAGCCATTACACTTATCTAACCCAGACGGGGGGCAGCGTAGTCGATTACATCTTTATGTCTTACAACATGCTTTCTAAGGTACACTTGTTCCATTTAGAGGAACGAGCACAGAGCGACCATTATCCACTGGTCACAGTTGTAGGGATAGGCAAAGTTAACAGCAGCAAACAACCCGCCAGCTACCACCCCATAGAGGGTACGCAAACCGGGGAAAGACGAATCAGGTGGTCTCTAACCCTGGCAGACGAAATAAAACAAATTCTGTGGAAGCAGACCATGTTGAAGCTGAGAGAAGAGCTTACAAACAAGGGAGATAACATTATCATCTCATATCAGACCCTGATAGAAACTTTAAGGCCTCATTTGGTAAAATCTGGAGATTACAAGCCAAACCCTTATATAACATCCTGGTTCAACGTACAACGCAGAAACAGCAAACGGACCCTGGTAAATGTGGCCAGATCCTTGAGGTCAAACAACTCCAACGTTCAAATTAGGAGGTATTTGAGACTCAGGTGTGCCCATAAGAACCTTCTAAGAGGGAAAAATAAGGACTACATTAAGAAATTCTGGAAGGAGCTCGGGCAAGCAATAAACAACAAAAATGAAAAATACTTCTGGGAGCTTATAGCACGCAGTCTTAAACAAAACAAACCAGTAGTGGAAGGTCAAATCTCTATGGAACAATGGACATCGTATTTTGGAAACTTAAGATGTTTTATAACTGTATAATGAAATTCACACTTGCTCGTATTTTAAACGTATTTTATTCTGCTGTACACCGCCCTGAGAGCTCAATGCTATAGGGCGGTATAAAAATGTAATTAAATAAAAATAAATAAATAAATAAATAAATATATAAAGCAGTACTGAAGAAAATCAAAAAGAGAGCTACGGGATAACAAATAAGCCAGCTCTAGAGACACTTCCAGCTTGGCCTCCCGTGAGCGTAGCAGAAATAAAAGATCTGATGGCAAACCTGAACCCAGGCAAGGCCCCAGGTTGGGACCTGCTACCAGTCGAAATTTTCCGCATAGATCCAGTATGGTGGGTGCCAATCCTCGCAAAATTATTTACAACAATCAATGCAACAGGAATAATACCATCCAGCTGGACATCAAGTATTGTCATTCCGCTTTATAAGAAAGGCGATCGGGGGGAGGCCCAAAATTACCGCCCAATAAGCTTACTCGATGTCCCTGCTAAAATATACGGCCCTCATCTTTTAGATAAACTAGAGCACTGGGTTGAAGATAAACACGTCTTATCTCCTATGCAGGCTGGCTTTCGCAAGGGCTTCAGTACAATTGACCAGTACTTTGTCCTGAATTATCTGATCCAAAAACACATACACAATGCACCAAGAAAACTATACGTCGCATTTGTTGATTTATCATCAGCTTTTGATTCCATAGACAGACAGCGACTATGGGCAAAATTAGAGGCTAGTGCAATTGACAGACGTCTTCTATTTCTCATACAGCAGCTTTACTCCAACACAGATATCAGGATCAGAGTTGGTAGTGCAGGGTATCTCTCTGACACAATCCCCACCTCAAGGGGTGTCAAACAAGGCTGCATCCTGGCCCCGATCTTATTCAACCTTTACATAAACAATGTTACGCAGGAAGTTCTCGATCCCTCCTTCCCCCCCCCCGCTGTTGGAGGAAAGAAGATTCCAGTATTGCTTTATGCGGATGACATGGCCCTCATTTCACTAACCTGCGTGGGGCTGAGAAGATTGCTCACTAAATTTGGAAGGTATTGCAAGAACGAAGGACTATCTGTTAACTATGAAAAGACCAAAGTAGTTGTCTTTGCTAAGAGGCATGAGCAGCACAACTGGATGCTGGATGGCCATAGGATAGAACAATGCCGCTCATTTAAATATTTGGGTATCCATTTTTCTGAAAACACTCTGTGGCGCACCCACTTAGAGGCAATAACATCCTCAGCTGCCCGTTTATTAGGGCCTATAAAGAAACTTTACTATACTGAGGGCCATCGCCTAATAGAACCAACGTTAAAAGTTTTTGCAGCCAAGATCGTGTCCCACCTTTTGTATGGAGCAGCAATTTGGGGTGTACAGTGCGGAGACCAACTTGACATTACCCAAAACAAGTTTTTGTGCCTGCTCCTGTCCGTAATGTAAATCTGCCATCTGGTTTGGCAAAATTAAACTAGATCACGAAAGGGCCTTCTACCTGCGGGAGTTAACCTTTTTCCCCATAAGAAGTGCCTTTACCCGGCTCAGATTCCAACTGATGCCCAATGAATATCTGGTTGGCAGATATTCAAAAAAACCACTAGAAAATCGACTGTGCATATGTGGGTCAGGATAAATAGAAGGCATGGAGCACTATATATTACCCTGCGCTCTATACGACTCACCAAGGCTGAAGTTCATCTCTCCCTTTCAGTCTTTATTAGAAGGCCAGTCAGATGAACTTAAGGTAAGATGGCTACTGGCAGACAAAGATAAACTCGTCACCTACAGGGTAGCCCTGTTTGCATTAGCTGCAGCGAAGATAAGAATGGCACTCCTAAAACACACGAGTTCTGCCAACAAAGGGAGATTCACCTGAGCACATTTTAATCTAAATATATGAAAAAACGAAATAAATCCCAACATTTCTATAATTATTTTAATTAGTTCTTGAAAACTCAGGGTTTTATCTATGCATCATGGGATAGATTCCTAATGTCCCATATATGTTTCATATGTATGTTTTACCAGATGTTTTGTATTGATACTTACATTGTTATGGCCATTGGCTAAAACAATAAATAAATCTATTCTATTCTACAGGAGTCTGAACTTCATGGTAACATGGACATCTGGTAAGCTTGTTTTGTGCATCAACCACGGCCAGACATAAAAGTTATTTCTGAGAGGTCAGGTGTACAGACACTGACTACTTATGAGAGAAGCTAAGCACTAGGAGTAGAATGAGGACCATTTGTGGTTGGCCTGTTGAGGAAGATTCTGAAATAACCAAGAAACATGCCTGGACCTGATAAGTCAATATAACTTGTCAGTTGAACTCTGGAAAGTCCCTTGCAATGTGTCTTCATGACGCATCTTAGCTTGTAATTTTGTAATAAATACTAGGCATCATGCTCATGGAGGACAGAGAGAGCTTTTCCAACTGTGCTGTTGGGGGATTGCTAGCAATTGTATGTGTGTGTGTGGTGTGTGTGTGAATGGGTTTTAAATAAAGCCATGACATTCTATATTAATGTGGTCAGACTCCTTGTTTTTATTCCACAACAAGACCTTCAGGTAACAAGTGGCTGACTAGTCTAAACAACAGTCAGAATCAGAGAGCCAACATAATCTACCAACTTATGAAGTGGTAAATCTTTCAAAGTTTTTCTTGGTTCCATATATTGTGGGGTAGTCACAGAATGAGGCCACCCACCAGACATGGGAAACAGATACAGCCAATAATGTTTATGGGTTGAAGCAGGCCACAACTTTATTGGTTTACACCAAGCAAGCTATTGCCGTTATAACCTCTTTAGGCTTTTTATATTAAAAAGAAAAAATATTTCATCCCTCTAGCTTAAGTGTTACTTTCCATCTCTAGAATGGCAGATATTTTTTGGAGATTCCTCCAACTACATGCTTAATTTCTTAATGATATAATGCTCATCGTGTGTGGCTCGCCTAAATTTATTGAGTTATCTGCTCTGCACATCAGACAATTCCCTGAAAATTCCCAGATGAAGTTGTAGCCCACAATGTGTTGATCTGTGGTAGCTCAATATGATGTGTGCACAGTATTAACTGATGACAGGGTACAGTTTTTCAACCTTGGGTTCCCAGATGTTGTTTGACTATAACTCCCACATCCCCAGCCAGCTTAGCCAATGGTCAGAGATTATGGGAGTTGTAGTCCAAGAACATCTGGGGACCCAAGATTGAATAAAATGATGAGAGGGGACTTTTAAATGCAAAAGCTGGATGGTGTGGGAACAGGATGTGAGACAGACTGTATTTTAAACTAAGTTTGGGTTGTTGTGGTTTAGTGTGGTTTTAATCTGAGCTGTGAATAGTTTACACCATCTGTACCAAGGAAAGTTTTTTACCCCCTTTGGGAGATGGGACTTATTGTTGCTTTTAACTACTCTGTACTGTATTTCTCATATTGTCTTGTTTGTAAGCCACTCTGTGAATATTTATTGAAGAGTGGCATATAAATCTAATAAATAATAGTAAAACCAATAATTTTAAAAAGGCATTCTCATTCTTAATAGGTAAGGAACAAACCCTACAGTACACAATAGGTGTGTAGTATCCGTTGGATTCAGATCATTTCTAAGTCATTTTATAATCTTATAGGCTACAAAGTTTTCCCCTATTCCAAGTCTTCAGGTATCAAGTCCACAAATGCTGCATTCGTTTGAATGTAGGCTGCATTTCCCCCTCCCAAATCTGGTTTGTTCTTATAAGTTGAGATTTAAGGTAAGACGTGAGGAATAATATGGAACTTTGGTAACCTTTGGTAATTTTTGTAAAAGGATCGCCCACGCACCTTGACAGGTAGCACTAGTTTCCTGTTGTTATTTTAGATTGTGAAAAAACACTGGATGTGCCAGACATTTTTGGTACATTTTTTTCTTTCAAAGATATCTTATTTTAGAGGTCTGGCCTATACTCAGGGGCAGCTTATATTCAGACAAATACGGAATATGGGAGTACCTCTGATAACAGTTGGTGGCCCCTATGTCACTCACACCTTTCCTATTTTATCTTATCAGGTCAGAAAACCATCCTCTGCTAACCATGCTGTCAGGTCCATGTCCTGAGGACACATCTTATTAAAGTTTAATGGTCAAGCATTTATTATAGTCAACCAACCAACAAGGAAAAAAATGCAACATAAATTGCAACTCATTCTAGTTTCATCCCCATTCTACCCTCTGCTGAGTTGTGCAAGGGCAACAGTGAGACTGAGGAAGCTAATTGGCAGTGCCACCCCCTGGACTGATTGCAAGTAAGGATACTCAGGCTGATGGGGGGCAGACTGAGGCTGGTGGGGCAGTCCCTCACTTGCCCTAATGGACCAGCCTCCACTGTATCCCACCCTTCCTTCCAGAAGAAGCCCAGGGCAGCAAGCTAAAAACATTTTTAAAACATCTTCAAAACAAAACATCTTAAAAAAAACACTAAAAACAATTCCAACACAGATGCAGACTGGGATAAGACTGGGAGGAAGGTCTTCAACAGGCACCAAAAAGACAACAGAGATGATGCCTGCCTGATATTTAAGGGAGTGAATTCCAAAGAGTCGGTGCCACAACACTAAAGGTCTGTTTCCTATATTGTACAGAACAGACCTGCTGATGAGATGGTATCTGCAGCAGGCCCTCACCTGCAGATCGCAGTGATTGACTGAGTATATAAAGGGTAAGACAATCCTTCAGGTATCCTGGTTCCAAGGGGTATAGGGCTTTATGCACCAAAACCAGCACTTCGAATTTAGCCCTGTAGCTAATGGGCAGCCATATTGAGTCATGCCTCAGGTCTGTCTAGCTCAGTATTGTAAGTGTACTCAGTAGGTGTTGGGAGGACAGGGCAGGGTTGCACTACTTACCTGGCTTCCTAATGCTGGGGTAGATGGTGGTTACCAAGAAGCAGAGGGGCAAGGTAGCGGGATGGTTGGCCCAGTGCAGGTACAGCATCAGGCGAATCAGATTGTCTCCATTGCTGTGCCCACTCCGCACTGACCTCCCCACTTTCTTCTTCCCCCTCTCAGTAATCAGCAGCAACTCTGGCATTGGGAAGCCAGGTAAACAGAGCAGCACAGCCCCACATGCCCTGCCAACTATGACTGTATCTACCTCTACATGCTGCTGAACTAAAACCTTTGAATATTGGACAGGCGCCATCTCTGCTATCTTTTTGGCGCCTTTTGAAGACTTTCCTCTTTCAACAAGCCTTTTAGGTTGAGACCTATCCCAGTCTGCGTCTGTGTTAGAATTGCTTAATATGTTTTTTAATAATGTTTTTAACCCTTTTTTAAAGTTGTTTTTTTAACAATATGTTTTTAACGCTGTTTTGTTTTAGTGTATTTTAAGATCTGATTGTATGATGTTTTTAAGTGTTTTCAGCGCTCTGTTTGCCGCCCTGGGCTCCTGCTGGAAGGGCGGGATACAAATTAAATAATAAATAAATAAATAACTCCCATCATCACTGACCATTGGCCATGCAGGCTGTGGTGAAGTGAGTTTTAGTTCAACAACGTTTGGAGGGCAGCATGTTGGCTGCTGGGTCTAAAGTAGCCAGCAGTGGCTCTCCAGGATTTAAGACAGGGAGTTTTCCCAGCCTATTTGGAGATGCCAGAGATGTAACCTGGGACGTTCTGCATGCAAAGCATGGGTGCTACCACTAGGCTGTAGCCCCTCTCTTACATAAATAATAAATAGTAAACAGATATGGCTGTGTAACTGGATACTTTTCTGTTTTGTGCCAGTGTAAGCAACCCTCCCTCACCCACCACATACTCAAAGACAAAGCTGCAAAAATGAACTACAACAACTTAATCTAATTCCTTCAACATTCACTCTGAAGCCACAAAAGAAGCTTTGTGTGTATGTTGCATGTGAAGATTCTGAATGCTGCATAAATATTTAGGGATAGCATTCCCCCTTTGGTGCATTTAATAAAATGCACAATTGTAGCCAGATGTCTTTGATATGCTTGACGCTTTTTCTAAGACGCTGCCTTCAATATGCCCAATGAAAGGATATTTTTGAAAAAGCTACTGAAACTTTTTGTCTTTAAATTCTGTAGATCCATAAAACAGGGCACTGGAGAAAGTTCCAGAGAAACGACTAGATAGATTGAAATGGAGCTACATACTAGAACAATTTCAAAATTCAATAGAAATGGGCAAAATGGGGGGGGGAGAGAAGAAAAACATAGTAGGTTCTTGGATACACTTGCCTGTTTATTCTAAGAAAGATAGGTGAACAGCAGCTTGTTGTCTTTGACTCTTGCAGTGCAGAGGATGGAACAATATCAATAAGTACCTTCTCTGCCATCTGTCTGTACAGATTGTTGAATGGAGGAAGAGATGCTGAGACCTCTCTCATTAGACCAGGGTAGGAAAAGTATGGCCCAAGGGCCACATGTGACCTCAGCCTAGTTTTATGGATGGGGAGCCCAGAAAAAGAGGAGGAGAACTGCAGGCCAAAACAGGTGAAGGGACAGAAGAGGGGGGACAATCAGTTCAGATCCCTTTCAAGAATGATCTGTTTGTCCCTTAGTAAGAAGGGAGAAAGAGAAAAGGTGGAAGAAAGAGAGAGACAGAAGGGGTGTCCCACCTCCTTTTGTCTCTGGTATCACTTGCCACCAGCACACAGCCCCTGACAAATTACCACTGGGCTCTGAGGGAATGCAGCACTCAACAGAAAAAGGCTCCCCATCCCTGCATTAGGTAGACATACATTTCCACATGCACCAAATCCCAGTTTATCTAAGCTTCCTTGAGTGCCAGGAACTAAAAAATGTATCTCAGCCATCCTGCTGAATTATGCATATGATATATCCAAAGTGTGCAGCATGCATGGGAGAAAACATTCGCAAAAAGAAAGGTCTGTCTGTGCTGACTAAATAGATAATAGTGGCAAACTGTGCTGGGTATGGAGCTGCCTTTGGGCCGCTAACAGATTAAAGGGGCTTTTGTCAGGGCTGAATGACAGACACGTCTTCAACAAGTGAAGCTCACACACACACACACACACACACACACACGTCAAGGGCCCTGAGAACCAGCCCTCCACCTGTTATGATTTTTATTATTATTATAATTATTCACATTAAAGTGAATACTGCATGCATGAAACAGGCATGGGAGATCAAACACCATCTACAGAAGCTTCTACGTCCCTTCACCTGACATCTTAAAGTCAACACTCTTTCATGGAGATAAATCACATATTTAGCTGCAAGTCATCAGACAATCAGCACCAAGTTATAAGATTCAGCGATGCATATTCAGGAGTGAATCCACCCTCAGCCTGTGACTGATGCTGGCTAAGGACTGGAGTCGTGTACACTGACTAAAAATATATCCCAAAATTAAAGGAGTAAAGACAGAAGTCAGAAAAAATAATCACAAAAACACTTGGTGTGGTTTTTAAAAAGAAAAACGAAAAAAATAAAAGTTTTTTTACACAAGTTGTAGCATCCTGATGTTTAGAAATTAAATTACAAAACCTGACATTTCAAATCATCAAGGGATAAACACAATTTGTAACACACAAAACAAGAAATATCAGCAGAGAGGCATATTAAAAAAACAACTTTTAAATTGCCTCCTTCCCAGTCTATGGAGTTAGTAATCATACCTGATCTACAAGACCACCTGTTTCTCTGTAAAAGAAGCAATTATTATACAAATGCTTTTAACTTAGGCCATCCATTATCCACATGCTTAAAAACATTCCTTCTCCTAATTCTAACTTCTACATTACCTCATTGTTATCTTTGAAACTAGCAAAAGATCTGTTCCTCTAGCAATCAACAAACCTTTGTTCTATGAAAACGTATGAATTTAAATTATGACGGTACCATCACACTATTCAGAAACAGCCCTTGGTTTTACAATCACAAAATGTTAAGTCTGAGCTTGGTGGTCTGATGTTCTGCATACAACTTTACCCTAATAACATCTGGAGATAACCAAGGGGACTAAATTGCTACCCCAACATTCTCTACACATAGAAAAAGGGATGATGGAGAGTTACTCCTTTAAGATGCCATTTGGTATATATTAGTTATATACTGGAGAGGGACCCAACAGAATAATGCATACTCAGTCACAACAAGTACTGGCATTCTCAGATGCACAGCATATATCTGTGACTTTTACTGTCAGACAGTGTGTAGCCTGTCCTGATTGAGGCCACCCCCTTGTTATGTACAGAGACTGTGGTTTTAGCAGGCTCACAACAGACAGTAGTTCAATAGATGAAGCTCTTCCCATAATGGAGATACAATAGTGTGAAATGTCAGCATTTCCACATAGGGGAAAGCTTCCTGCACCTGTGGTATCCTGCTGTTTAATCCTAGACTACATCTGCACAGAAACAGAAGCAACAATAATCCTGTGTTCAAAGGAAGCCCAGTGGTTTAGGAGACGAACAGAAGATCAAATGCATTTTAATTTTTGTTTTGTGTTGTTAAAAACACAAGTACTACTCATTAAGGTTCTTAGTTTGGCCCCCTGTTGCCAGGATTCTAACTGGCCTCTGCAGCTGTGTCTTAAATTGCCATTTGATCTGTAGAAACTAGCAAATGAAACTTTAAAGACATAGAGATGGCCCATGTTCAAACCCTTGTATTTCCAGGTAATGCTGGGAATGACATCTAGAACTCTTGAGAACCGCTACCAGTTGGAGTAAAGCAAGGATGGGGGACCATGGCTCTCCAGTTATTGTTGGACTACAACTCCCATCATCTCTTATCATTGGCCATGCTCGATGGGGCTGAACGGAGTTGGAGGAAACAATACTGAGCTAGAAGACTAGTGGGATGATTCTGTATAAGACACCTTCCTGTGAAATATCTACATACACACAAATCTCTCACACATAGAGACACACCCCACAATGCCAAAATAGGCTTGTAAGTCGTTTACAAGTATAAGAACCAAATTGCACAACATAGCAATTAAAATAGGAGACTCAGGTTGAGAAATGAAGGAAAGACCTTTGTAAACAGGTGCATCTTCAAAAGCCAATGCTGTATTTTATCAGGGATTACATTCCATAGCCACCAGTGAAAAAGCCTGCTTCTGTGTCAATGCAAGCCAATTATCACCAGGCATTTACAGAGACTAATTCAAAGGCTGACAATCTTAGGTGAACTGCCTGTGTAGCTCTTGCACATCCTGTTCCTCTTTTTTTTATCACCTTGTGCTACTCTACTATGCACACAACAGAATAGGCAAATTTGGACTTTGTAGATTTGTCTCCTGCAGCTCAAGCGTGGCTTTCCTGCCTTTTACAATGCACTGACCAGTAAATCCAGGTCTGATTCAGTAGTCTGCCTTGCTCCTCCATGCTTCAGGTAGGACTGGCCACACAGATATTTGTTCAATTAACTTTACAGTTGGGTAGGGGGATCTTTGAAAAGGGAAAAAGAACTTTAAAAAAATAGACTGGTCGAATTATAAAAGGACAAGACTCCTGCACCTTTAATATTTGTGTAGAACAGGGAATTTCAGCAGGTGCAGCTTCTATGACAACCTATACCAGCTGAATATCCCTGTTCTACACAAATGTTATAGATGCAGGAGTCTTGTCCTCTTTCTAAACTGACTGCTCTATATTTACAACATTGAAAAACTGTTCCAAGAAACAGAATGGAGATGGCTTGCTGAGATCCTTTCCAGTCAGTACATGCACACATCAAACTCCCACTCCAGCCCTGTAGCCACAGGGGGGGAAATGGGGGTGTCACCCCCCCCCAAGCATCACTTTGCCCCCTCCTTGGATTTTTTGGGAAATTGCTCTTTTTAATTTGTGACATGACAGACAATGGCAACCTCCATTTAAAGAATGATAGCTTGTTTTGAGAACAGGAGCAATTTATAAATAGGATCCTATGAAAAATTCAATAAACAAGTGTCCCTTGAAGAATTAAATATTAGAACTTTGTATTATGAGCTAGAGTTAGACTTCATCCCTTAGATTTTCCTTTGCTCTGCTTTTCAGTTTTAGTTTGAATTGGGTTCTCTACCGAGACAGCAATAAAAAAGCATATTTGTTTACTTGCAATAAGAAGTAAGAGTTGGTTTGTTCTGCAGTTATTATAATGAGGACAACAGGATTGGGGGCTTATTGCTAAAGGGTGAAGTAAAGAGATAACCTAAAGTGATCTGAAAAAATGGGTACCCTAATTTACCCTTTATTCTTTTAAAGTTCTCACTATACTCAAAATCATACTGGCTATTTTTTATTGAGTATTTAATAGCAAAGGATGAAAATAACCCTAGAGGAATAGAAATATTGCTGGGTACACTAGCAAACTACCTAAGCTGCAGCTCAGACCTAATTTCCCCAGTATGTGCAGCTCAGCATGAGGCCTTTTCAGGGTTTCTGGCAGAAGAATCCATCCATCAACCAATAAAAAAAAAATCTCAATTGCTTTACACAATTACTTTCCAGTTGCTTAGTTAGTCCTTTTTATATTAGCCAACTAAAAAGTTGTCCAATAGGAAGGAAAATCTAAATGTCAGGAATAAGACTACATGAAGGAACTCTCAAGGAAGAGTTAACAAACACACCCAAAAGTATTAATTTTTTTCTTGGCCCTTCCCTAAACTTCTAGCATAGACAAGTTTGTTTGGGGTGTGGAATCTAAAACTGAGATATCTAATGCAGCATCAAAGCCGAGCTCAGAGTCATTTCCAAAGTAGTTCCGTTCATGAAGAATCAGAAAATAGGGCAGACCACAGATGAAAGAGGAATGTAGCTATAGGTGAAGCCAAACTTTTAAGTCTGGTATTCCTGATGATCTCTCTCAAAAAAGCTGAGACAGTTTAACAGATTAAGCTTCATTTATGTAAATTAACATACTCTCTGGATGGAGGAGGAGTAAGGGGAAAGGTTACTGCCTTTCCTTTCCCTTGGCCTGGCCCTCACATCCTCCACTGGCGACGGGGGAGGGAATTGGCTGGTGCTATGTACCTCTTCCTACAAAATGCTCCACCTAGAAATGTGGCTGCCCCACACAACAAGAAGTCTGGCTGCAGGGCTGTCCCTCCCACAAGCACACTCCAGGAAAGAAGAGTGCACATCTAAAATAAAATGTAATGAGTTGGCTTCAGTCCTGGACTTCCCTCTTTTTTTATGTACATCTGTACTCACACCCTAAATGTGCTGGGATCTGTCTTCAGTTCACCTACAATGCTCTTTTTCCGTCACCATTGCTAAACCAGAACAGAAAGTGGAACATCCATAAATCCACAGTCTGCGTCTGTGTTGGAATTGCTTTTTAATATGTTTTTAAACCTTAAAAAAATATATGTTTTTAACCTTGTTTTAAGATGTTTTGAGAGCTTTTTAAAAAAATGTTTTTAAAGATGTCTTGTTTTAATGTATTTTAAAGTCTGTTTTCATGACGTTTTAAGGTGTTGGTGACAACAGAAGATATATGTAGCTTTAAAGCTGACAATGAGGACATTGAGCTTGTCAAGGATTGTCAATAACCCGGCACAGTAATGTGACTTATGATGAGTAGCAATGGGGTGGTATGTATGATTTTCTGGGGGGCGGATCTGCATTTTGTCAAACTGGTAAGTTATCTATGTTCCTAAAAAGGTGTGAAATGTGGGAGATCATATCATTAAATGCATGATTATCAAGATATTTATGTAATAGCTGCCTTGTGGGAAGCATTCATACACCTCTAATATTCTTTCTTTGTTGTTTGTTTTTGTTTCAGTGTTTCCATCCTCTCTTGCTTTCACCAAAAAGTGAATAGCTCTAAGACCATGAATCAATTTTCTATATATGGGTAGGGCAATTTACTACCACAATCTTATGAGAAGAGGGGAAAGATACAAGGTTTATATTGGTGTGGTTAATCATCTGGTTAACTCATAGAACCTGTTCATTAGGAAACTTTTTTTTAACCAAAGTATAGTATTGATTGATTGATTTTTAAAAACTACTTTTATCCCACTCTGGCCAAAAAGGTTCCCAGAGTAGCTTACAGTGAACAATAATAAGTCTTTGCCGTCAGGCTTATGATCTAAAAGACATGACGCAGGAGGATAAGGGATAGGTATTGGAAGGGGGGGAGAAATAAACGTAGCACCCCAAAGAGGATAGGTTATCGTCCCTTTTGTGTTCTACTGGCAATTGAAAACATTCCTTTTTAACAACCTTTTGATTGTTGCTGCTAAATGTATTGATTTTGAGGGCTTTTTATGTTCTTGTCCTTTTACTGTTGTTTTTTCTTTGAGAATTTGTTTTAATGGTTACATCACTGTTCTTTATGTTTGCTTTCATATTTGTAAGCCACTTTGATAAACTCCCTTGTGGAGTTTTTAAAAAAAAATACTTTCTTTGAAACAAAAGTAATGGTGAAGTTGCAGATAAGACAGTTGAAACTCCAGCTGCAATCCAATATACACTTAATAATAAATAATAAAATAAATTTTATTTTTCAGCCGCCTATCTGTCCGGGTTAGGGACACTCTAGGCGACGAACAACAAGAATAAAAACAATACATATAGATCAGCATAATCAAATTTTAAGCTAAAAAACCATTCATTAATTCAATTGTAACATAAGTTAATCTGTCCCAATCTTGTAGGCCTGCCTGAACAGCCAGGTCTTCAAGGCTCGGCGATAGCTGGACAGGGAGGGAGGATGTCTGAGATCGAAAGGGAGAGAGTTCCAGAGGGTGGGGGCCACAACAGAGAATGCCCTCTCTCTGGTCCGTACCAGCCTAGCGGTTCTCACCGGTGGGACCGAGAGAAGGTCTTGCGAGGCTGATCTCGTCAGGCGGCACAATCGGTGATTCTGGAGGCGTTCCTTCAGATATACTGGGCCGAAACTGTATAGGGTTTTAAAGGTCAACACCAACACCTTGAATTGGGCCTGGTAGACAACTGGTAGCCAGTGAAGATCTAATAACACTGGGGTGATATGATCCCAGCAACGGCTATGCGTAATCAAGCATGCCGCCGCATTCTGTACCAGCTGTAATTTCCGGACCGTTTTCAAGGGTAACCCCACGTAGAGCACATTGCAGTAGTCTAAGCGAGAGGAGACCAGGGCATGTATCACCTGAGGGAGCAGGTGAACAAGAAGATAGGGAAGCAGTCTCCATATCAGATGTAATTGATAACAAGCTGCCTGGCTCACTGCTGTAATCTGAGCCTCCATGGACAGCTGGGAGTCAAGTATGACCCCAAGACTGCGGACCTGTTCCTTCAGGGGTAAACTTACCCCATCAAGCATCAGGTCAGTAATTCCTAACTTCCTTTTATCTCCCACAAGTAATACCTCAGTCTTGTCGGGGTTCAGCTTCAGCCTATTCTCTCCCATCCATCCACTTACGGATTCCAGGCACTTGGACATGGTATTCACAGCCAACTCCGGTGAGGACTTAAAGGAGAGATAGAGCTGAGTGTCATCTGCGTGCTGATGGCACTGCAACCCAAAACTCCTGATGATTGCTCCCAGCGGTTTCACATAGATGTTGAATAGCATGGGAGAGAGGATAGAACCCTGTGGCACTCCACAATGAAGAGGCCGAGGGTCTGAAACCTCATCTCCCAATGCCACCCGTTGCTGCCTATCCGAGAGATAGGAACGGAACCACTGCAAGACAGTGCCTCCTATTTCTAATCCCTCTAGGCGGTTTAAAAGGATACCATGGTCAACGGTATCGAAAGCCGCTGAGAGGTCCAGGAGGACAAGGAAGGTGTATTCACCCCTATCCAATGCCCTCCGCATATCATCTACCAGAGCGACCAAGGCTGTTTCCGTACCATGACCAGTCCTAAAACCCAATTGGTATGGATCTAAATAATCCGTTTCCTCCAAGTGTGTCTGTAATTGCGCAGCCACCACCCTCTCAATCACCTTGGCCAAGAATGGTAAATTAGAGACTGGGCGAAAGTTGTTTAACTCTTGGGGATCCAAGGACGGTTTTTTTAAGATGGGCTTTATTACTGCTTCCTTGAGGGCTGATGGCATTGCACCCTCTTGCAAGGATGCATTCACCACCGCCTTGATCCCTTCGCCCAGTCTCTCTTTGCAGCTCATGATGAGCCATGATGGGCAAGGATCAACCAGACAGGTGGTCGGCTTCACAGTACAGAGCACCTTGTCCACTTCCTCAGAGAGAAGAGGCTGAAACCGATCCCAACAGACCGGAATGCAACTGGCCGACTCTGGCCCACTTCCTGTCTCCACGGCGAGCGGAAGCGTGCTCTTCAGACGTTCGATTTTATCAGCAAAGTGTTTAGCAAAAGTATCACAGGAGATTTTAGAATGTTCCATGGGTTCCTGAGCAACTGGACCGACCAGGCTTCGGACCACTTGGAACAATCTCCTGGGACAACACTCTGCCGACGCAATAGAGGCAGCAAATAAATTTTTCTTTGCTGCCTTTGTTGCCACCTGGTAGGCAGCTATTGCTGCTCTAACCCGTGTCCGGTCGTCTTCAGTGCAAGATTTCCGCCACCGGCGCTCAAGTCGTCTCACCTCCTGTCTCAGACCCCGCAGCCCTGGTGTATACCAAGGTGCTGTCTGAGTTCTGTTCAGGGGGAGAGGACGTTTCGGAGCCACCCGGTCCACCGCCCTGGCGATCTCCTTATTCCACTCCATCACCAGGGATTCGACCAGGCGACCTTCAGTCAGCTCCATATCCCCCAGCGCATTCAGGAATCCTTTGGGCTCCATCAGGTGTCTGGGGCGGACGATTCTAATAGGTCCTTGTCCCCTGCGGAGGGTGTGTGGCATCGAGAGATCTATATTCACCAGATAGTGATCTGACCATGACATGGGGTTAGAAGAATTCACCCACATTTTCAGAGCACTATCCTCCCCTCCCGAGACAAACACAAGGTCGAGAGCATGACCGGCTACATGGGTAGGCCCTATATTACTAAGGTGCAGATCCCAGGAAGTCATGGTTTCCATGAAATCCCGAGGGGCTCCTGTGAGGACAGCCTCGGCATGTACGTTGAAATCCCCCATCACCACAAGATTGGGGGAGAGCAATCGCACAGCCGAGACTACCTCAAGCACCTCAGTCAGGGATTCTGCTGCGCAGTGGGGTGGGCAGTACACAAGCAGAATCCCTAAACTGCCCTTTGGGCCCAACTTCCAGTACATGCAATCAACAAACTTGGTCTCGTGGAGAGGGGGTCTTACCCAATCCAATATACACTTACCTGGGAGTAAGTCCCATTGAACCCAATGGAGCTTATTTCTGAGTAGACATGTACTGGATTGCACTGTAAATCTACTAACATATTAGATAATGAGGCTGAAGTCTAGTGATATCCAAAGCATCAAGCAAGGAGATAGCTGAAAGGAGACCTTGAGAGAAGGTTCTCTACAGCAGCTTTGTGGACTAGCAGTCACTTGGAGGCTTCTCTTCACATGATGCCCCTTTAAGTGGCAAACATATGAAATGGACTAAGATGCTCATCTCTGCTTGAATCTTCCATTGTGTTAGAACACGCCTAGAATTCGTAACAAGTAGAGATTTATTGAACCTAAGAGCCCCTGGGGCACTGGTAACTAAAAAGATATTGTGACCCAAGTTAGGGACTCTTTTGCACATATCACTACAGACTTCATTTACTCCATTGCCAAGTGTTTCTGCATATCACAATCAATTAAGAAAAAAACGACTTATTAATCTTGTCCGCTGGATATTAAAAGCAGTGATTTAACTGCAGACTTTGGGTGGAAAAAATTGCCAGAACGAAGTGGAAATGAATTTTACCTTGCCATTTATGAACATAATTCAGTTCATTTCACACTAATTAGCAGACTGTTGTCATAGACTGTATCCTACTGGATGCAAGGTTATACTTCAAAGTTGTGATGCCCAGGCTGTTTCACACAGGGAACATTCAAACTAAAGTGGTGTCTCATCACTAGAGATTGCTAAAACTCATTTTCTTCTGTGAATGGCCAGCCACTGGCACAGAGGTCAAGAAATGCAGTCTAAGGAGCTAGTGTATACACCTGAACTGGAACATGTTCTACTGCAGTCACAGAAATTAGAGTGGGAATAAATCCATTGAGTGCTAGTTTGTACAATATACTTCTTCATGGAACCTATGTACCCGAGAATGGTCAGATAGAGAATGTTTACTTTTTGTGTGGGAGGCTACTGCTACTTAGACAGGAGCAGCAAAGTCAGTAGCAAGGGGCAGCCCCACTCTTGAGTTGATGGAGGCTCTCTGTGGGTTGACCACCAGCTGGCTCCAGATCTCTTGCTCCCTAATATATCACCCGAGCCATATCACTGCGGTAGAGAATCTCAGTGCACATGTTCACATTGAGTCCCTCTGCTGCCTTGCTCCCACTACGGTCTCTCTGTAGGGTGTTTTCCATCACACAGAGAGAAACATATGCAACGTGTCATTTTATTCCCCTTTTCCTTTTTTCAAACCAGCAAATTGGTAAAGGGAGGGTCATAGTTGAGTGGAAAAGCTCAATGGGGGAGCTATTGTTTTATTGTTAAACTTGATGGATATTTTTTAAATTGCATAAGTCGCCTAGAGATGTTTGGTGTTGGGCATCAAATAAACTGATGGTGATTATTGCTTTGCATGCAGGAGGTCCCAGTTAAATCTCAGGGATATTCAAGTAATGCTGGGAAAGTTCTTATTGGAAAACCTGGAGAACTGTTGCCAGTTAGTGCAAACGATACTGAGCTAAAATGCTAAATGAACAAATTGTCTGACTCAGTATACAGAACCTTCCTATGTTATTATTATTATTATCTTTATTTATACCCCGCCATTTTTCCACATCTGGAACTCCATGAAACTATGTTCCATTCAGAGCACCAGCAAACCTCAAAGCATGTAGATAAGACACAACACATATTTTTCATGGGTTCCTCTAAGGCTTAATTCAATTTTATAGGACTTTTAATATGTGAAATGTTTTTGTCTGTATCTCATTATAAAGTATTTTAAGTTACAAGAACACAATGAAGTGGGTCATTATTATCGCCGAGCATAAATGATAGCGAATTGCTCAAAAAGCTCCACTTAGTTGAGGACTCGGGTGTGAATTATTTATTTATTATATTTATATACCGCCCCATAGCCGAAGCTGTCTGGGTGGTTTACATCAATTAAAAACAATAAAACAAATATACAAATTTAAAAACACAAAACCAATTTAAAACACAATTTTAAAAAATTAAAAACAATTTAAAAACACATGCTAAAATGCCTGGGAGAAGAGGAAAGTCTTGACCTGGCCCCGAAAAGATAACAATGTTGGCTCCAGGCGCACCTCGTCACACTAATCATTCCATAATTTGGGGGCCACCACTGAGAAGGCCCTCTCCCTTGTTGCCAGACTCCCAGCTTCCCTTGCAGTAGGCACTTGTAGGAGGGCCTTTGATGTTGAGCATAGTGTACGGGTGGGTTCATGTCAGGAGAGGCGGTCCATAAGGTATTGTGGTCCTGAGCCGTGTAAGGCTTTATAGGTTAAAACCAGCACCTTGAATCGAGCTCGGAAACATACAGGCAGCCAATGCAAGCGGGCCAGAATCAGTTTTACGTGTTTGAACCATCTGGTCCCTGTTACCAATCTGGCCCCTGCATTTTGCACAAGCTGCAGCTTCCGAACCGTCTTCAAAGGCAGCCCCACATAAAGCGCATTGCAGTAATCTAGCTTGGAAGTTACCAGAGCATGGACAACTGAAGCCAGGTTATCCCTGTCCAGATAGGGGCGCAGCTGGGCCATCAACTGAAGTTGGTAGAAGGCACTCTGTGCCACCGAGGCTACCTGAGCCTCAAGTGACAGAGATGGCTCTAGGAGAACCCCCAAGCTACGAACCTGCTCCTTCAGGGGTAGTGCAACCCCATCCAGGACAGGTTGGACATCCACCATCCGGTCAGAAGAACCACCCACTAGCAGCATCTCAGTCTTGTCTGGATTGAGCCTCAGTTTATTAGCCCTCATCCAGTCCATTGTCGCAGACCTTGTCCAAATACTTTGCTAGGGAGAAAAGGAAACCATACTACACATAGACACATTTGCATTTGATTCACTGCATTTGATCTGAATATTTTGTATTCAAAGTGCAAAAAGTCTTGTACGTACAGGCACTGCTGAGTGAGTGAGAATTCAACCCCATATGTGTGCCTCAAATACCACTCATTGGAATCACACTGAATGGGCATGGAATGATGGGGTCTATTAACATCAGTTAATAGCTAAATACCTGCAGTTCCAGATGCTTGAAATAACAGATCTCTGCAATGCTAGCTTATCACTTAGGTTAGCATTTCTTTGTTTTGCTCATACATAGAATCATAGAATAGTAGAGTTGGAAGGGGTCTATAAGGCCATCAAGTCCAACCCCTTGCTCAATGCTTGTTGCATTACAGTAGAGTGAACAAAATATTTGTATTTCTTGGACCAAAAATTTTCCGTGCTTTTTCTGGCACTGGTGATAATTTTAGCCCTGGCTGTGAACATTAACTCCCATCTTACCACCTATTTGCCCACAGATTTTATATGCATGATTTATCAATGGTAATACAGGTGGAAATTCAACAGATATAGTTTTTATTATAATGAAGATGCAATGGTGGGAAAACACTTGAGGCAATTATACAGTGATTAAAGGTATAAGAACGCTGCCTATCTGCCCTTCCGCCCCCAAAGTGGCAACCTACTATACTACGGTGGATTATTTTTTTCCCTTCTTTAGGTTATTGCACAGATTCTTAACATTCACCCTGCAGACTTGGATCAACTGTCCAGTCAGTTTTCCATTCTGCTTTGAAATTATCCGAGAAATAAAGACAAGGAAATTTGACTACAGGAGTTTGACCTGGATGTAGCATAAGGGGAAAGCAGAACATTTCAGAATATTGCAATGGGAATTAAGAAGTGCTAAAAATGTACACAGCCAATTTCTAGTCCTGACAAATAATTCAGAGTCCCCCTGTTCACACTACAGGGAAATAGATGCTAATGATATCAAAACACTTTTCATAGCCTTTTTAAAAAATTTTTTAACTGAATTACTGCTGCAGACTTTACTCACCTCATTGAGCTTACTGAGAAATTCATGCATGTTTGGGGAAGAAAAAACAAAGAGAGAAGAAAGAAGATCTTCATTCTTTTTGGCATATTTTTGGCATATTTCATTGGCCTATGTACTGTAATTTTTTTCAGATGGATCTGTGCTAACTTGTAGACAAAAAGATACAAGGGCAGTCTTACCTCCCTATTGCTACTCTTTGCACTCAGGTCCTGCTTGCTGGCTTCCCATGGACAATGGATTGGCCACTATGAGAACAGGATGCTGGACTAGATGGGCCAGCAGGCTCTTCTTACAGAATAACAGAATCATAGAATAGTAGAGTTAGAAGGAGATTATAAGGCCATGGAGTCCAACCCCCTACTCAATGCAGGAATCCAACTTAAAGCATACTGCATGGGTGGCTGTCCAGCTGCCTCTTGAATGCCTCCAGTGTTGAAGAGCCCATCACCTCCCTAGGTAATTGGTCCCATTGTCGTACTGCTCTAATAGTTAGGATGTTTTTCCTGATGTTCAGTTGAAATCTGGCTTCCTGTAACTTAAGGCCATTGTTTTTTTCTTGCACCCTGTGATGATCAAGAAGAGATCCTGGCCCTCCTCTGTGTAACAACCTTTCAAGTCCTTGAAGAGTATCATATCTCCCCTCAGTCTTCTTTTCCTAAGACTAAACATGCCCAGTTCTTTCAGTTTCTCCTCATAGGGCTTTGTTTTCAGTCCCTGATCATCCTCGTTGCCCTCCTCTGAATCTGTTACAGTTTGTCTGCATCTTTCTTAAAGTATGGTGTCCAGAACTGGATGTCATCAAAGTATCTCCCCTGCCAGGTAAGTTGAGGAGAAGAGCCTGGAAAGACTTTTACTATAGTAGCATCTATTGGAGGCCTAACCAGTGCCGAATAGAGGGGAACTAGCACTTCATGCAATTTGGAAACTCTACATCTGTTAATGCAACCTAAAACAGCATTTGTCTTTTTTGCAACCACATCACTCATATTCAGCTTGTGATCAACAACAATTCCAAGATCCTTCTCACATGTAATTTGCTGAGCCAAGTTTCCCCCATCTTATAACTGTGCACTTGGTTTCTTTTTCCTGTGCTCTTATGTACTAGCTGCTTGTCTACAATAAATGACAAATGACTGAATTCTAACTGCTTAGAAGTTAGACCTCTAGAAGATAGGTAATTTTAGACTCCAGACTAATTTTATGGGGAGGGCACCTCTTTAGATGGTAACGTGTATTACTTCAAAATGTCATAAGCCAGTACTGGTGCATTTAGGGGTTCTGCTGTTCATTTTGCTGAGCAGAAGAGCCCCCAAATTGGGGCACTGGACCTCTGCCTCAAAGCCCTGCCCTGAGGGTACCACTGAGTTAGACAAGTTTCCTATACTTCCTTGAATTAAATGTATTTGGTTCCAGATAGTACACTTCAGCAATGATGAAGAGAAACTCAAAAGGCAAAATATGTAGACAGAGATGTTAAAGCAGGGATGGAGAATCTATGCCCTCCAGATGTGGCTGGCCTTCAGCTTCCATCATCCTTGACTATTGGTCATGTTGGCTACGACTGATGGGAACTACTGTGCTAAAAGAACTACGAGACAATCCTAATAAAACTAGATATGATTAGACTGCAGAAAGTACAATGAAGGCAGTATGTGTGCATAGCATTCATACCATTCATACTGTCCATGGAGAAAAGGAAAACAATGGTGTTAGCAAAGGGGAGGGGATATAGGGGAAGCCAGGGGGGGGGAATCTTTCTAATTATAAAAGCATCTGATCAATGGACCAAGCTGACTAAGGAGGCCATGGAATCCTCCTAGGAGGGTTAAAAAGAAAAGTCATCGGGGAAAGATATTATTTATTCTTATTGTTTTATTTATTACATTTATATCCTGCATTTCTTCCAGGAGCTCAAGATGGTGCACATGATCTTTCCACACCTCCGTTTTATCCTCACAACAACCTTAGGAGATAGGGCTGAGAGATAGTGACTGGCTCAAGGTTACCCAATGAAGCTTCAAGGCTGAATGAAGAATTGAACCTAGATCTTTCTGGTCCTAATCCAGCACTTATCCATGAAACCACACTCATCCCCATCCCCTGATGTCTTCCAATTTTACCAAGATCATATTCCCTGTTGCATTAAAATAAAAAACCTAGCTAAGTGGGCCATCACAGAAATAAAAGGACCAGCAGTAGACAGCATGGTGGAGCAGTGGCACTCACTTGTCCTCCAGCTAGTCCTGTTGCTGCTTACTGGGAGGTACAGAGAAAGGAGAGAGTCTTCAACATTAGCACAGTAGAGACGCACTGATGGAGCCAATCTGGTGCTCCCACCAGTGCATTTGTATCACCCTGACTTCGCTGCCACCTTGCCCTTCCATTTCCACCTTCCAGGAAGTAGCAGCAGCATGGCCAATTGGAGTGTCACTCTTCCCCCACACCATCTGCTACTGAAAAAGACTAGGCTCCCTCTGCCCCTGCCCCCCAAACCTAAAGGTTGGACTTGGACATGGGAGACATGTGGTCAGTGCAGAACATCCTGCCCTGGAACAGCAGTTTCTTATCTCATTGATATCTTCCCTTAGTGAACAATTGCAACAAAAGTCAATATCTGTGCTGATTTCTTCTAGGAAGTACATACTAGATGCTGCTCATGTATGTTATCCTGTGCAGCCTGATCCTATGCTTGTTCAGTCACTGTAGAATGAAATGGAAATTACTCTAGGTAGGTTTACATAGAATTCTAGCCTGAGAGTAAACCCAGCTAAAAATGAGGGATATGCAGGGGATCAGGTTGCATGTCTTCCTAATCTGAAATTAAGCTAATTATTTTAGAATGAGGCAGAACAATTCCATCAGCACAAGGATTTCCCCTTGCACAATAGAATGTTCTCCACCTCTCCTACTCCCATGCGCCCCCTAAATCTGTTCTATGTTTTCCCCCAACTCTCTGGAGCAGATTTGGAGATTGTGCAGGACATGCATGGGGGGGGAACAGAGGGGGGAAAGTCCCATTGCACTAGTGGTAATCCTCTTCTCAGAAGTAAATCCCATTGAGTTCAATGGAACACACTCTCAATCACTTACCTAATAGTAAGCCCCCATTAAATGCAATAGGGCTTACTTCTAAGTATGCATATCCAAGGTAACAAACAGTGGAAGGCAAAACAAAGTGGTGTTTGAACTCCAGACACCAAGTGGGGTTGGAGATTAGAAAAGTGGAACCTGCTGCCATTTCTAATTTGCTGTTGTGAAGTTTGTCAATTTCCTGCTAAAGCTTACAAAAATGTTAATGACCAAAAGAAAAGAAAAGAAAAGAAAAGAAAAGAAAAGAAAAGTAAAGAGGAGAGACCTTTAGTAGCACACAGAATGATATATGTTGGCAATTTTTTCTCTAAAGTAAATGGGTCAGGTTCAGTCTTCAGTTTGCTTGCAATCTCGTACTAAACGTTCACTACCAATTATGAGATGCCTAAACTGGATTGGTATAACTGGATCTGTGCTGACTGCAAAGAAAGAGGTTGTTTTGATGTGCAATGTTATAAGTAGTCTGCATGTAACAAATTTAGATGCTAACCTGGAATGCACAGTAAAAAACAAATATTTCTTGAAATCAGATCCAGTGTCGTGTGGGAAAACTGCATCAGTAAGGCCCATTGGATAATGAACACTGCTCGACCCAAACCAATACTGTGCCATTCTGCTGTCTGCAGGATGGTGGTCCAGACCACCAGCAGCTGAAAACCTGGCACATGCACACCGTCAAGAATGGATACACTTCTGACCCCCAGGGGAAAAAATGAGAATACTACCTAAAGGTGGATTCTTTCAAATAGCCAAATTTACTACTGCATTAAAAGAAATCTATAAAGGATTCACCCTCAGTTTGGGTTTTAATCATGAGCTTTAATATATGTGTGTTTCAGGACAGAAATCTTACAGATCTGTATTTTAAAAACTGTTGTGCCCCAAAATTGTATGTTCAGTCCCTTTTGATATAAAGGCTGCAGACTAGGATCTTAGGAATAGTGTTTGACCCCAATGACATATAAAGGGTATTTCAGGGTGTGATATAAAGTTCAAGAGAGATGAAACAAGATGGGAGTGGTGACTCCTCCACCACTCACCCTAGACACACAATCCATGCTCCAAGGTCATTTCCCCTCAACTGAGTTCTAATCCTAGAACTGATTCCAGCTGAGAAGCATGGATGTAGGAAAGAAAAAGCATGGACATGTCACATCCCCAAACTCCTTTTGCACTTTAATGCACCCACACTCCACACTTTAAGTGTGACTGGGGCAAACCCGCATGCATAGTCATTTGAATAGTTTGCTATTCTTATGTCCTCTTTGGCCCTTATTGATAGCTGCATCAAATTACTGTTTTGCAAGATGTCTGTATCCCAGTGCAAGGGTGGGAAACTCTGGCCCATAGAGCAAACCTGGCCCACCTACTCCACACCTGATGTCATCTGTGATGTCAAGTGTGGGGCAGGTAGAGACGCAGCTGCCAATGCAGAACCAGGAACTGTGCTTTCACCATCCCTTTCTTTCTTAAACTGCACTCCTGATTGTGGCATTGGAAGGGAAAGCAGTAAAGCCAAAGCCTCAGGTGCTTTAAGCATTGCTCAAGCTCTGTATGGTGCTTTGCAAACCCAACTTTGCAACTTCAAAGCACCAAATCACCTGATGTTATTGTGGTATCAGGTGGGCAGCTTTGCCCACTTGTCAAATTTTGCTCATGAGACTAGGATCCAATAAGGGGATTGAGCAGGGGGTTGGACTTGATGGCTTTATAGGCCCCTTCTAACTCTACTGTTCTGTGATTTTATTCTATGATTCTAAGGATCTGGCCTGTGTAGCCAAAATGGTTCCTAGTGGAACCTTGACATTAGCAACCCAACTGATTCTGCTCTTCATCAGGGGCTTCCTAAAACCTTTTTTTTAAAAAGGCAAGCCAACCTAGACATGTACTTTTACTATGTATATTTGTTTTTAAAATTATTGATGTTATCTAAATTTTGATGATTTTATTATGTTTACTGTTGTTACAGCCATTGTAATGACTATTTTATTAAGCAGTATATAGATTTTGCTAAACAAAATAAAGGCATTGACTCATCAGCAAAAGAGCCCCTTTTAAAAGGGTATCACTATACCCTTCATGTGAAGCAGTGGGTCCACATAAGCCTCTTTTAGTGGGAACTGCAAAACATTTCCATGAAATACAGAAGTTTGTTTTCTAAACCCTCTAATACAGGGAACTGACTTTTATCAGCCCTGCAGATGATGGCCTGGTTTGCATGTCACCTTGAACCAGTGCCCTGGTTTACAGTCCCAATAGGATGCAGCAGTGTGTTATGATCCTTCAGAGTCTCAGATCTACTCAAATTTGCAGACGAGGCTAGGTGAGACTCTGTCCTTTGTTAGAGGAGGTCCAAGTCTTCTCATTATGCAAGTTCCTGTGAGGCTCAATAGGTTAGCTCTAATTACTATCATGTACTTACATATCCCTTTCCCTCCACTCCAGCTCTTCTAATGTCCAGGGCTATATTGTTACTCTATTTTATCAAGTCCTACCTTAAATCTACCTCATCTAGGCTTCTTCTGAGGGTTGTAATAGTGTTAGCTTCCAAGCTCCTTTTCGTAGTGTTGCTCCTCCCCTCTCTTCCCTCATCCCAGCCCTCTTCTTATATCCAGTAGACAGCTGGGTCAGCATCTTCAGGCTCCTCTGGCAGCCATACCTCACCCTCTCTGGCACAGTTGTGTCTACAAACAGCTGTGTGGCAGATCTAGTTATTTCCAACTACCTTTCCACACACAATTAAACTAAACTATAGTTTAAATGTGAATGTGCACTGTTCTGGTGCATGCCACCAAACTGGCGGATGCTTCACTCATCCCATGCTTCTGCTGCTCCACCTGCATGTGGAAACAAGCCATGGTCTATCTTAGTGTTATGTCCAAACCTAGGCTCATGGTTTGGTTACCACTCATGGTTTGTTGGGAGAGAAACAAACTACAAGCCAGACCATGGGTTGTTCTTGGCAGCATGGCAGCAGTAGGAGTGAGGTACCCACGATTTCAGCAGTGTGCACCAGCATTTGACACATTCACATTTAAACCATAGTTTAGTTTAACTATGGTGAACATACATAGTTTAACTATGGTGTAAAGTGGTATGTGAAGATGATCACAATGGACAAAAACAAGGGACAGAGAGAAAAGAAATCAGCAAACCTTCGCTCCCCTTTTCTTTCTTTCTTACTTTCTTTCTGCATGCTAATGAGCTAGATTTTAAATCAGTCAGAGTAGTCTCTTTCTGTCTCTCAATAGCATTTCAGGCAGAATGTTACCAAGCATACTTTGCTCTCTGCAATTCATGCCTTAATAAGATGCAAATTCTGGCCTTAGAGTGACTGGGAAATGACACAGCACAAGTCTGAAAGCTCAAGAGATAACCATAGCAATACTATTGACAAGGGACATTAAGCTGGTATGTGGGAAATAGAGTTTCAAATCTCACTGCATGGGTGAATCACTGTCCCTTATGGCCTCAGGGGGAACTGAGGAGGGTCAATGAGATAAGAATTACAAATTGCAAAAATATAGATACAGCTTTGCAATATGAATTTCTCTTTTTAACCAAACACTATTTATTGATGTTTTATTTATAGTTTTTATGAATGCTCTTACTGATTTTATTATACTTTTGTATGTTGAATGCTACCTTGATATACTTTTATGAAGATGTGGATTATAAATGCTTCAATAAATAAATAAATACTTCTGTCAAGTGATGCAGAAGAGATTAATAATACCTTGGTAAAAGTTCACATTTTACTAGGGAGGAGCTGTACACCTCTGCACATGTGGATGGGTACTCTCATGGGAAATATAGTTCCCAATAGCCATTCAACTCTAGATACTTAGGTATACAAATTCCATTAGTCCACATATCATCAGTCTTCTTGCTACCAATGGTGCTGTGGGTGCAACATGTGCAAGTAGCCGGATTTCAATCACCACCGTGCAGGTAGGATTGCCAACCAACTGGGGAAGTGGGACTGGCCTGGACACACTTTTTAAAACCATTTGGCATTTTGGCCAGTGGTCAGAATAAACAGGCATAGCTAGTTTCCCTACCCCTTTAGCATTTTTATTAGTGATTTGCCTTGGGTGAATTGACAGCTTTGCGCTGGACTCCAGTGCTGGACCTGCAAAAAAGCAAATGCTAGGATCTGGAACTCTGTCTCCAATTCCTCTGAAAACACACACACACAAACCCCACTGGGCTCTATCCCTTAGCTCTACCACTGGGCTCAACAGCACTTCAGATCCTCACCCAAGTACTATATTTTTAACAATAAATAAACAAATAAAGAGCAAGCAACAGGCCACAGACTACTCAGCAGTTTCTAAGCAGCAGGTATTGCCATAGTAATGATGCCATAGATACCTAAAGTGGTCTAGAGTGGGCTGTATATACTGTGGTCCCTATCCAAAGCTTGCAAAAATCTATTTAGCTGCCAATTGTGTATTAATGCCTTTTAAAATTGTTACTGGACTATTGGAGAACAGGATCAGGATCACTTCTTGATCACTTTCTGTGCATTAAGACACTTGGGGTAGAAACACACTCATTGTTCTGCCAGTTCCACAGCATCTCCACCTCTCTCTTCTGAAAATGGGGGCACATAATGCTAGTCAAACCCTGCCCTTCTTTTCTGTAAAACCTGGTGGGATCAGCTTGAGTGCGTGTTTTTAAGATTCAGTTTCAAAGAGATTTCACAACTGATCGGAAATCAACCCATTCCCCCTCCAGGTGCGGCTAATGGAAATGCTTTGGGGTAGGTGACTAGTGTATTCACAGCCTTATTTGGAGTAAATGACAGAGACACTGAATATACTTTGCATAAATATTACACTCATATGAAACCTTTATTTGGATGTGACAAGTGTATAAGCAGAAGTTGCCAGGGTGTCCACGATACCTCCAATGGTCCCAATTAAAAATCTCAGTTCAGAGAAGGGGAAAGAAAGAGGGATGTTTAAAGGATGGTGCATTGGAAAACTAAACTGAAACAGATGTTTATGGAGAAAAGGATGGTTCTGTGAAGGGAGAGCTGAAACCTTACAGAGCCCCTGTGGATTCTGCTTTCAAACCCAGAGACCCACAGATAAAACTACCCTAACATAACTCTGAATTTGCTGCTAAATTCTGTTTGCAGGAGAATTTGGTAACAAACCTATATTGCACAATATAATGGTAGGCTTAAACTAATCATATGAATTCCTTCATTATGAGCCTTTTGTTTCTCTTCTGTAGCCAATCAATCCTAACAAACAAATTTGTCTCAGCTACCTCTGCTGTTGAATCTCAGGAAAAAAAACCAATTTGTAATTTAAAAAATATTTGCAACTCTTTTCAAGGCATAGTCAGGCTTGCCGAATGAGCACACACTGCAAACCACAAGGAATCTATGACTGTTCCTATGTTGATTCCTGCCAGTCCAAATGGAAGGTGGGAGACCAGCATGAAACACAGTTTAGTGACACGGTAATAATATAATATTGCAACCCCAATGCTAATTGGTACCTCTTTGGTAGTTTTGTCCCAGCTTCTGGGTTAGTACTGTAGCTGGTGTGCTGGATGCAACGTCCAGGACCCTGTCTACACACATTGGGTTGTATCCAATGCTAGTCCTACTCAGACTAGACCCACTAACATTAAGAGACATGAATAGCTTAGGTTCATTCATTTCAAAGAGTCTACTCTAAGTAGAACTTTGTTGGTTTACAGCTCAGTATCTCTACACAGTATGTCTTCACAGTGTGGCCAGTGGATGCAAAAGAGAGCAGACTTCTGTTTTTTTCTTCTCCTTCTAGAGTTGGCACAGAAGCTGTGAAAAGTGCATCTGCCCGCAAAGGACTTAGGCTGCAATCCAATATATGTTGACTCATGGGTTCAATGGGACTTACTCCCAGGTAAGTGTGTATTGGATTGCAGCCTCAGTCATCCAGATCTTGAAGATGTTCCTTTTCAAATGCCAAGCCTAGTGAACTCTATGTCTGACCCTAAAAACACAGAGATCAGGTTTATGGGCAGTGTAAATGAGAACACGGACCTGCTGCAAATTTTGCATCTCAAATCAGGTCTTTCCCACTTTTTCTGCTGAAAGCAAAGTCGATGGTCACAACATTGACTCCTGCTGGGAGGAACGGCGGGAAAAAATCAAATAATAAATAAAAATAAATAAACATTGTGAAGGCTCCATACACAGTGCATACTAGGAGACTGGGCACCATGGAAACCCATTTTATTTGGGTTTAGAACTCATGCACAGGCCTGCTTGAAGCCTTCATGTAGCAAACCAAGCCCTCCTAACCATTCCCTCCATCTCCCTCATACAGAGAGCACCAAGAAAAGCAAAATTCTGAAACCTGTGCATTGTGCACAATGAGTAGGAATAAGTATAAAGATCAATGGCATCCTTTTTGCTTCTTTCTTCCCAGGGCATGAGTAGCTTGAGTGTGAGGTTCTAGGTCTGGGAAAGAGAGAGGTAGTGGGATATCACTAGAAGCTAAAATGATGAAACTGAAGTTATCATACTTTGGACACATCATGAGAAGACACGATTCACTAGGAAAGACTATAATGCTGGGAATAACAGAAGGGAGTAGAAAAAGAGGAAGGCCAAAGAAGAGATGGATTGATTCCATAAAACAAGCCACAGACCTGAACTTACAAGATCTGAATAGGGTGGTTCATGACAGATGCTACTGGAGGTCGCTGATTCATAGGGTCGCCATAAATTGTAATCGACTTGAAGGCACATAACACACACAATGGCTGACATGGTTAGTGTATGTGTACTCAATTTAATTTACACTCGTCAGGGTGGGGGGAGAGGAACAAAGAGAACCAATTCTTTTCTTGGACCAGATTCTTGCTTTAAAAACAGTAACAAACAAATGGCTACTGAAAAGAATGAGTACTGAATTTTGCACCCAGTGCCAGTTTCTGTACTCACATTATGCTGTCATGTATTACATATCTAGATGTCTGCCATTATCTGTTGTGATGATAATTATCTGACAACTCTTGTAGATTCAGCTTGCTGGTATGGTATCTTCTTCCACTGTTAATGTCTGAACATCTCTGCATTTTATTGGAGCATTTTATTTGCACTACGTAATGTAGTGCTTCAGTTTTCTTATGTTTACACTGTGATTCCACATGCTTTTAAGCAATAAACCTGACTCAAGAATTAGGCACCCAAAACCAATTCCTGAGTTTGCATGATACAGTGATACCATTCTGGTCTACTCTTAACAGTCAAGAGCCAATTACAAGTTGCTCACTCTTTAGCTGTAGTGACTAAATGAGGGTTGCAGTCGTCCAGGAACACGGGAGGGTCAAAGACCCATTACTGGCAGGGTCCCAGCCAGGTCCCTATGTATGTGCCAAAGCCAGTCACCATGAAAAGGGAGAATGTGACCCACTGAGAAGAGTCCTTGTCCTTTCATGCTGATTGGAGCAAATCCGAATGAAAGGAGGTGAGCCAGCCACTTAGAAGACTCTTCTCAATAGCTAACACACAGCATCTCCTTTCATGCTCGAGACATGACAGGGAGAGCAAGGGAGATGAGGGAAAGTGCAAAAGGGGGTGTGGCTGTGAGGAGTGTGTGGCATGACTATCATGAAGGGATCGTGCACTTCTGAATTTGCCACTACATTACTGGACTGAAGTAAGAGCAATCAGCAGGATTTCTGGCTTCTGTTTGAATATACTGTCATTCCCAAGTGTTATGTAGGGTGGCTTGATTGGACGAGGCTCCAAAGCCTTTAATAAAGATGTGGAGCCAGGTTCAGCAAGTGTGGGTTGCTATGTAACAGTGCTGCAGCTGTTAGAAAAGCTCTATGTACACATTTATTAAAATCCTCCCTTTGCCTATGCTCACCCTAGTCTTGAGGAGAGACTCTCACTTATGCAGTTTTGCATCTGGAAATCTTTAGCTTCTGTTAGCTTCTTGGTAAATCACACTGAGGATCAGCAATTACATTCCTGAATATGTATTTCTTTTTATTTAAAAGCATTTATAGACTACTTAATATTTTAAAAAATCTCTATGCATTCTGCCAAACATTATCGCGCTAAAACAGGGATTTGCCTCTTGATCATGACCATTATACTCTTGACCATTATACGGGCTGGGAATATCTCATTCTCAAAGTGGCTGGCTACTGTTTTGCCTCCTGCCTGTCACTTTCAGCTCATTTCACCAGATTTTAATCACTAGGAAAAAGGCAAACTTACTTTCGTCATCCAGTCTTTGAGAAGAAGACTGTTTTGCTTCTTGCATGGTGCCTGAGGGTGGTGGTTTGTTTACTGAGGCTGGAATCCTATACTCACTTTCTTGGGAGCAGATGTGTATAGGATTGTGATATAAGAGATGGTGTGGCCCTCTTATACATTCATGACTAAATGAGTGTGCTTGCAAATACCACTTTTTTCTATCACATTCTTCCTGATTGTCCTGGATATTCATACACTCCCAGTGCTCCAACTATCAAATATCATGCTTTTCAAATGGCTTTAATTATATGCTTCATCTCTCTCAATATTATGACAAAATTCATCATATTCCTATTCCCAGGACACTCTATTTTAACTCATTGAGATTAATTAGCATATGGCTATAAATAGAAAAAAGGCATCTAAGATACATAGCAGCTTGTAGGATGCATCTACGCCTCCAAGTGAAACCAATTTTTATAGACGAAAACTCAAAACGTGTTGTTGGCAGGTTTCTCTTATTAGCACCTCGCCATCTCAAGTATAATCACTATTACTTTCATTAAAATTAATATAGTACAAAGCGAAGGAAATGAAAGGGATGCTGGTTAGGGGTGAAAGGAAAAATCTCCAGCTCATAATCTTCATGTGGAACACACAAAAACAGAGAGTAGCAGAGACCACAAAGGAGGAAACGCAGAACAGCAGGACTCGGGCAAGTTCCCTAAAAGCAGTCCCAGGTGAAACAGCTGTGAGTGGACATGCAATCTAGAACAGCCTTTCCCAACCTTTGGGTCCCCAGATGTTGCTGGACTACAACTCCCATCATCCCCAGCCAGCATGGCCAATAGACAGGAATGATGGGAATTATAGTCCAGCAACATCTGGGAACCCAACGTTGGGAAACGCTGATCTAGACAACTCCCTACGGACAAGGTGTTTCACAGCTAGAGAATGGGCAAAGCCCTTTTACCTTTTATACAAACGAACCTGCCTCCACCATTTCCCCGCTCTAGTGCAAAGCCTTTCTGAAAAGGTCTTCTGTTCACTGAAGCCTCATTACCATCCTTAAGGCTAGTCTCCATTTAGGAGCCTGAGGAGCAGTTTGCTTTAATCAGTTTTCATTCTCACTACGTGTGTGTGTGTGAGGGGGCAATTCTGATCAGGGCCACAGAGTATAGGGAGGAGAGGTTTATGCTTTCCCTCCCCAGCTATTATCTAGACAAGAATCCCCCTACCTGCAGCTACAAGGCTTACGGAGGAAACTCCCATTTGCACCAACAGCCATTTGTTTTCTAAGCCTAAGGATGTGAATGCTTGCTGGAACCTCATGCACTTGTAACTGAAAAATGGATATGGACTGCCTTCATGTCGATTTGGACTTACGATGACCCTATGAACAGGGTTTTCATGGTAAGCAGTATTCAGAGGGGGTTTACCATTGCCATCCTCTGAGGCTGAGAGGCATTGGCTGCCCCAAGGTCACCCAGTGAGCTTCATGGCTGTGTGGGGATTCGAACCCTGGTCTCCCAGGTCATAGTCCAGCACTCTAACCACTATGCCACACTGGCTCTCGCACTTGTAATTAATTAAAGAAAAATGGAAGATGTTGGTGCATGCAACATATTTAGCATAACACAAATTTGACCCTAATTCTATTGAAAAGCCTTGTGCTTGAAGTGATATGGAAGTTTTACCTGTGGTGTTTGAGCGGCACTGGCACATTTACACAGGCAACACACAGACCTGGTTGCCAGGACATGGTAAGTCCAGCTGGGGCTGAGGCAGACTGTCCAAATGTGCAGACTCCTTTGCTCCTCCCTGATCCTTTTTACTGACATGCTAAGCTAAGCCAACGTTTGGCTTAGTGGGTCACCTGAAGCAAGACTCCTTGTGAAGTTTTCTCCTCACTAACCGTGAGCTGTAGCAAAAACAAATGGCAGGGCAAAGGACTAGGGAGAAGCAAACCAGCTGGGAGCTCCTCTCCTGGAGTCTGCACATACATGCACTCTTGCTGAGCTGTACTTTGGCTTACCATTTCATGCTAACCAGGTCACAGCCTGATGCTCAGTTCATGGAAGACATGTGCATGCACACAGTCACACACAGAGGCTGCCCCAGTTGGGCTGGCAGGCAGGGTTTATAACACTCCCCATACCTCAAACTAAGCCCAGCCTTAGTAATCCTACTGGCTTGGCAAAGCATTAAAGTTTGTGGGCTCTAAGTCACAAGCCTATATTATCCCTATATCCCTCTCATAATAATATTTACATGTACATGTAAATATTCCAGATATTTGATCTGATAATAATCCTGTTCTGATGTAAAGGGAAACCATAGTTAACACTTCCGCGGAAGTGTTATGGTCTGTATGTAAGGTGAGTGTATGTATGTGTTGTCACTATATGTGTATTTTGTGTGTGTGTGTGTATATGCATGTGTGTGTGAATGTACATGTGTGCACATACAGTGACCATGCCCACCACTAATATCTGACCCTCAGAGGGGTGCCTGATAGTTAATATGGTCCTCAGGCTAGAAAAAAGTTAATCACCTCTGGTTTAAACAAACCAGGGTTTTCTGAATGTGGACATAATAGGAACTATGGCTTCTTACAAGTTTTCCATTATGTGTGAATTCAGCTAACTGTTACTTATAGGAAGAACCAGTGGTGATGATGATGATGATGATGACTGATTAATCTCCTTCTGCACAAACATCTCAAGGCAATGTACAATAAAAACAGCAAAAAACCCAACAACACCCCAGTTAAAAACACACAACAAAGCCGATATCTTTAAAACAAAACAAAAATAATATAAAATAGACACCCATAGCAGAGACCCATTCATCCAGCTGGGAAAACCTGTCAGAACAAAAATGTCTTCGATTGTTTCCAGAAAGTGCAGGTAGGGGGTACTTGTTGTATCTCGACAGGAATATTGAGAAATGTTGCCAACTTGTCTCAGCAAACTGTTGTATGTTGACATTTTCTGCTATTGCTTTCTGAGATGCAAGGTAAGCACTGACAGCGGCCCATCCAACCTACAGAACAACACATATATAACAACATGGATTGCCATGCAAATATGTGTTTTTTGCATGACTTCAAAATATTCTTAAAGTGTCCTGGTCACTTAGGGGTCTTTACTTCTCTACATCTGACAACATTCAGACTGAAGATTTTTTAGGCAGGAGAGTAAAATAATGCAACTTTTCTTCTCTTAAAAATATTTTTTTTAAAATGGGAAGTGTATCTCTATAGGCCCCCATAGACATTTCTCCATAAAGATACAACTTTAGCTACATGGAAAGCAGAAATCAAAATACCCTTCCTTCTGTTTAGGTACATCATAACAAACTTTTCTAATGGAAAAAAGTTGATCCCAAACCTGCAAGTCAATGCCACCACACATGACTATATAATGCATCAAGGGGGTATTCCAAGCCTACATGAAAATAAATAGACTTTCTTCCCAAGTGGCAATGAATCCTGTAGCATCAGTTCCCCTGGGAAGTATGATATTGCCTTCCTCTTGTGAGTACATAATACATACACACTGGTATACATGTGGGATACTTCTCCATATGTAGCCTAATCCAAAATGTTGTGGTTTTGGTCTCTCTCTTTTAAATCAGTCTCTGGGAAATAGGAAACTATAAATATCTTGTTATGCGGGACCTGAACAGTTTTTTTGTGGGAGAGGGGATGGTACAGGGAATACAGGGAGTACAGAAAGAAAGATATGATCTGCTTCATTCTGAAGAATACTATGTTTAGGCCTATTGCAACAGAGAATAAACTTGGACACAGTTTTGACATTCCATCCATACCTATCATCATAAACATCATCATCTTTATTGCAAAGCTCTGTAAGGCAGGTCAGTATCATTAAGCCCATACTGCAGATGGGGAATGAAGACTGGGGTAGAGCAGTTTGCCTAAAGACTCAGGAGAGACTTGGACTGCAGGCTTCCTCTTCCCACATGCTTAAGGCACCCCTCTGGAAGTGTCCTTACCCAAAATATATATTCTGGAGTGGACTGACATCTATTGTGATTTTGGGCACACATGTTGGAGACCCAGGTAGAAACCACTGGAAGACCCTTGACATTTTCTTCTATCACCCCAACCTGCTGCACATCCATAGCAACACTCAGCACTCTAATACAGCACTGGCGCTCCATTTCTTGTCTTGTCTTCTGTCAATTTCTTGACATTCTTTTAAAACTGAAGTTGTGTTGGGGATAAGCAGTGGGGCTCTAGATAAGAATGTGAAGAGGAATGACAGGACATAAACCTCAGATGAAAGTAATGCACACCTGTAAAATACTCAAGAGTCAGTCAGAACAAACCAAGCAGCAGTTTGGGGTGGGAGTGGGGGTGGCAGTCATGACATGATGGGATGTGGGATGCCAGAGACTTGTGTGCATGTATTGCACTAAGAATCCACAATAAAATGGGCATGTTTTATCCCTGCCTTCATGACACATTATGTAAGAGCAACAATACTGGAGACACTTCATCTATTGTTACATAGATGAAGCAGATGAAGCAGAAGATTGAAGGAGGGACTGCTGCCGGAGGAAATTTCTCCATGAAAGTAAGTTGTGGTTGCTGTATTTTTTGGAGCAAATGCTGTTTAACTAGGACTTCCTCATCTATTTAACTCACTCAGCATGAAATGAAATGGAGCAGGACACTGTCATTCCACAATGAAATCTTGAATAGAACATCTTATTTATACCATTTACACAAATGTGGGGTGATGAGAAAGTAAAAATAAATATCTACCTTGTGAGGCCATAATTTATGTCTGTTCTGTGGATCCAGGATTAACAGACTCCCTTACCATAGAGTGGGAAACACTAGAGGCAAAAATTCATCACTAGATCTTGAGAGAAATTCTTCTAGGCTCCCTTAACCAGAATGTCTAAACCCTGCTGCATCCTTCAGCAAAATGAGGCTGAGATGAACAAGGCAAAGCAAGGCAAGGGAAGCCACTAATGGATATCTTCAAAAGCAATGACTGTCTTAAACATTGGTAAACAGATAGAAATCCCCATCCAGCTGTATAATGATTGCATTACTGTAGATTGTGGGCCTGGCAAGGCAGAGAAATGCAGCTTTGATGCCAGAAAAGGGGGGAGGATTGTTAGTTTACTGAAGCTGTGAACTGGAACAGGATAGTAAATGTGGGCAAAGAATTAACCAACGCTTCCTAAAAAGCACTGCAATTTAGGAAATTTCAGATCAGCTTTATTGAAAAGTGAGTTTGGAACTTTGTTTCAGGAGGCAGGAGAGGAATCTGTCCCTATTTAGGTGACACTATGAGGTTGCCTGTTCGGCTAGATACTGGATCTCCTCTTCTACTGGATCTATTCTCCCCAAAGGTCTGTTTTTCTTTAAATCACCTACGTTTAGGAAGAAAAAAATCCTTCCTGTCACAAAAAATTGAAATGATATTCAGAACCCCACATATTGTAGAACAGTGAGATAGGAAAGGAGAACCACTAGAAGAGAGTGAAGTCCCCCCCCTCTGGTAATGAGGGACCTGCTGTGGCTGCCGCTGGTGGCTTTGTCGCTCACTCCATCTGTGATCATTGCTGCGAAGCATTTGCGCTTCCCAAGACGGTGCCCGCACTGGAGATGTCAAGCTCCGCGCTCGGAAAGCGAGCTTTCCCCGGAGAGATGCCCGCAAAAGCTAACATGTCAGAAGCAAGAGGAAAGCCCAAGAGAAGGAGGACGCAGGAACGAGCCGGCCTCGTCCGCGCAGAGCCAGCGGAGGGTAAAGCCACGGCGCCTAGAGGCGGCCCTTTTCTCTCCCCTTCCATCGCCGGCTGCCCCAGCCAAGGCAGTGCTGAAAGGGAGGCGACCATCCGGGCGAAGAACGCCACGCTGGACAAGCGGCGCCGAAGGAGGACAAACGGGCAGAGCCCAACTTTGCGGCACACGCCACAAGTGGAGGCCGCGCTCCGCCTTTGCCAGCCCAGCCCCCCTCACTCGCTCGCCGCCCCGAAAGCCTCAAACCTGCCTCCTCTCCTTCGCTCTCGCCCTCTCCCCCGCCTTCCACAGCACAGCTGCAATTTGCAAATTAGAGGCAAAATTACCGGGTTCCGCAAGGGCTCACGGCGACTACCCCCTCTGCTCAGTCCCGGGGAGCTCTTTTCCCTCCCTCCATATAACGCACGAGTCTTTCTGATGTCCTGCTTAGAATCATTGCGGGTTTAAAGCTACAAACCAGCCATCACACGCACACAAGCCTCCACCATAGAAACACCCCCCTATCCCAACTGGACATTGCCTTTGCTTTCTGTTAATTACATCCTTGCTCTTTCTTCCCCCTGGAAGAATGCGAAGGACACTGATTACTAGAGAGTCGGGATGGTAACCTGCCCACCACCTTTCCCCAGGGAGACAGCAGGCACTTTGAAAACAGGAGGTTGGTTTTTTTATTGTTTGTTTTGAGAGGGATGGGCTGTAACTCCAGATGCTGAAGCCCAACTTAGCCTGGGAAAGGGACTCGCGTGCTCGGGAATGCTTCAGTACAATCGCTGGGCATGGAACCGGTTTGATATCCGAAGGGGAGATTCAATTTGAAGAAGGGGAAAGCCGAGAGAGAGGAATGGAAAATAAAATGTAAATCCACATGGAAGCAGAAGTACTGCAGCAACGCGCGCACACACACCACCCCCCTACCAATCCTTTAATCCGGTTTTCTCCGCCGCCTCCCTCAACTGGAGGGAGGCATTAAAAGCTCCAGCATTCTCGGCTGTGGCAAGAACGAGAATATCACCCTGCGTCGTGCTTATTCACAGGCTGCTTCGATGATGAAACTGACCAGCCTTCCAGAGAAACTCACTAGACTGCAACATTGAGGAAGCAGGGAATTGCTGGGATGGGGGCTTGGATTTCCTAGAAGATGCATCATCTTTCCAAAAGGGAAAAAAGAGACCGAGCTATGCATCGATTGATTGGCTCCCACTCTGCTTTGTATTCTACCCACTTGGATAGACAAAGCTGATACCTATGGCGAAAAGTGTCCAAACACAACAACCAAAAAAGTTCAACCCCCCCCCACACACACTTCAATTTACAAGGATGGGAATTTGAACCAAAACAGAAATCAATGCAGGTGAAAGGGATGACCTAGCTGAAGATGGATTTCAGTCCCCACCACAGATGCTCCCTGCTTCTTTCTCCCTGTTAGCCAGCGGGGATATGCACTCCAGGGCCAAGACAGCAACTAATCCGGAGCGGATCCGAGAGCGCTTGCTTCTGTCCGGCTTCTTGGAAGCTGCGGCAGGGCACTGGCGCACCTTCGCCTTGCACATTGCCGTGCTCGGAGCGAAAGCCTGGCAGGGGCCCCGTTGCCCGTAGCCGAGCCGTACTTCGCTCCAATGCAGACCCATTGCAATCCTCGCCCGGCGTCTCCCCCCTCCGTCGCCTTGATTCCCAGAGTGATTCTTGGAACTGGGACCATCAATCCAGAAAGCCTCACGCATCGGGATGCAGAGAAAAATCCGGAGGATACGTGCAGGTCAGGAGGGAGCCCCGAGGGGAGAGGCAGCTGGAAATGAGAGAGGTGGGGAGCGCTGGGAAGGGGGAAGAGACGAGCAGCAAACTCCCCGAAAGGGTGAGCCTGGGACCTGAGGCGCAGGGCGGGCCCTGGCACGGCGACTCGCCGGCCCCTCCACGAGGTTCTTCCCAGGAGGAAACCCTCCGAGTAGGGAAGTGACAGAGTCGGGATCAGACAACCTGTCACGAACCGGCCCTGTGCCCCGAGGGTCTGGCAGGCAAAGCCGCTCGATTCCCATTCATCCGATCTGGGCAACAGCGGCCAAACGATCCTACAGGAAGAACGGCCCGCGTCTGCCTCTCCGCAGCCTGCCACCGCCAACACGCCTGCCGCACACGCGCACGCCAACAACCTGCTGCTGCAGAAGCCGCGGAGCGCCCTACCTGGAAGAGCCTCAGGATGTTGGCGACCATAATGGAGACGGAACTTCCTGACGCCCCAATGACTCCCAGCACTTTCTCGGGCTTGACGAAGACCGGCGGCTCCCCGTTGGTGCACCTCACGTCGGAGGTGTCTTTCTGGATGAGAGCCTGGACGAAGGTGAGCGACTGTTCCAGCGCGTAGGTATCCCGGGAGCAGGTGTCCAAGATCCTGGCGCCTAAGGTGACGTTGGGCAAGAGCTCGGGGTCGCTGTTGATCTGGTCGAGGGCATAGAGCATGGCCTCCAGGCGGTGGATGCCGTTCTCCTTCTTGATGTCCCCGCAAGGCACGCCGGTGGGTCCCTTGGCGTGGACGGGGAAAAGGCCCCCTAAGGTGATGTCCCCCTCCAGGCGGATGGAGTGAGGGGCGTACATCTCCTGGCCCTGCGCCACCGCCGAGAGCAGAAACTCCAGCAGGCACCAGGGCAACTTCATCAAAGTCAGCAGCTGCAAGAGTCTCCCCGGCTGGAGCATGATGGGCAGGAAGAAGACGAGGAGGAGGAGGAGGAAGAGGGGGTGCCGCCGGGGCTGGATGCAGCCAGCCGGGGGTCTTGCTGCGAGCAAGCGAGGATTCCCTCGGGGGTGGGGAGGGGCCAGGGGGGAAGGGGGGAGGCGGGGAAGCTCCAGCTTCTGCCTCTGGCCGTCGGCGCGCCTCCCGGCCACGATCCCCTGGCTGCCGCGGCTCAGCAATGGGCGAAGGGGAGGCTTGGCTGTCGCTTTAAATGCTCGGTCGGCTCCTCTCCGCCTCCCGCTCTCTGCCCACCTCCTTCTCCCCCCTCCCGCCCCAGCCTTGCCTGTCTGCTCTCCCCGCGCGTCATTACGCAGAGATGCGGGCTGAGGTAACCGCCGCGAGGCGAGGCGAGGAGGAGACGGCGACGGCCGGGGGAACGGGCTGGGAGCCTCCGGCCGGCGAGAGCCAGCCTCTGAGCGACGGAGACGGCGGGTGTCGACTCCCGCCGGCCCGGATTCTCGCCTCCCCACCTCTTTGCTGTCGGTTCTGCGGACGGCCTGTTCGCGCGGCTTTCCCTTGGCTCATTCGCTGCTGCTGAAAGGAGAGCCCCTAACCACCTGCTGTCCTCTTCTGAATGGAGCGTTGCTCCTAGGCAGAAAGGTTGCAAACCTTCTCGGGCAAGGAGAGTCACCCTTATCTCCTCTGTACAGCGCCTCGTATAGAAACGCGCATAGAAACTCGGGACTGATTCCAAAACACCGACACAAGCGGTCTTAAATTGTAACCTCCTTGGGGAAGGCAACGTAACCAGCTTTTAGCTTGTAATGCAATAGGGAGGGGAACAAACTATGTAAACGCATCTTGTATATTTTAATAGTTTTATCAATTTCATTGTTGCTTGCCAAAGTGGTCATGTAGCCCCGAGATTCTAGCATGAGTACTGACATATTCCTTCCTGATAACAGAGCTATTACTTCTGTGTCATTTAGGATTATCTGACTAAAACAAACTCTGCCCATACAAGACCAGAACCTCATTTGTGACAGTAATAAGTTTCAGCCAGCTAGGGCATCTGGTAGGTAACTGGAAGGCCTCTAAACAGTTTCAAGAATGACAATAATGTATAAATGGAAACCTTGTCATTTCTGAATTCCTGCTTAAAAATAGCATCCTCCAAAAAAAAAAAACTCCACTGATTGGGGAGGAAAAGGTAGGATGGCTGGGCCAGTGAACATGGTGTTTCAGCATATTGCCCAAGGGCGCCTCATTCACACTGTTAATTCTGTATGCCTTTCTTAAGAATTGGATCTCATATTCTGCTGTGATTCCTTCATTTGTTTAAAAAGTTCCAAAAATGTTGCATATAATGGTACAATGCTATGAAATTACAAAAAGCACACATTTAAGATAGGTACCATTAGTGCCGGCTGGAGCCCTTTGGAACTGGTGGGGCAGAATGCAAGGAATCCCAATGGTAGGGAGGACTGGAGCCAGTGGCAGGAAAAGCCAACTCAGTCTAGCTTTGTTCCCATCCCCCTCCTTGCTGAGTTCTCCAAGGGCAGCACTGAGACCCAGGAGGAGAAAGCTGACTGGCTGGCCACCCCCTGGACTGGTTGAAAGCAAGAAGGCAGGCAAGTTGGGGCGAGCTGGGAACAGACTGAGGTTGTGGCAACCTAACCCAAATGGACCAGCTTCTACTGCATGCAATGCATAAAATATAAAAACTTGGTGTAGGAGGGTGGGTGGGTTGGTGGGTGTTTGCTTGCTTGCTTATATGCATGTATCAACCACTGTTCCCCACGCAGTCTCAAGGCAAGTTACCTACAGCTTAAAATGAAGTCGTAGTAAGCCAAGTAGTTTATTACGCTAATGCATGCATTTTGTTTTTAGTTGTTTTTAAAGAAAGATGTGTAACATGGCACATCAGCAGCTTTTCCAGGGAACAGCAATTTGTTTATGAACATACTATGAGCCCTTTGCAAATTTAATGTGTGTGCCTACATTTTCTCTCAAGAGGTGATGGAGGGCAAAAGCCAGTGCCATTGTGTGGGTAGGATTCAAAACTGTATTGGGAAAGTTTTGGAATGAGGCAGAGGAAGATGGCTGTTAACCACTTTAAGTTTATGCTGTTAATGCTTTAATTACCCAAATGAGGTGTGCTAGAGCTACACCTGTTTGTAAGTCACTCCCTCCATTTATTGCTAGGTTGGTAAGTGTGTATTGATGCTGTGTACTGGAACATAGGAAGGAAAGAAGTGGGCATGATTAGCCTTGAGAAGACTGAGGGGAGATATGATAGCACACTAAAAGTACTTAAAAGGTTGTCACACAGAGGAGGGCCAGGATCTCTTCTCAATCATTCCAGGATGCAGGACACGGAACAATGGACTCAAGTTGTAGGAAGCCAGATTTCAATTGAACATCAGGAAAAACTACCTGTTAGAGTGGTACAACAATGGAACCAAATACCTAGGGAGGTGGTGGGCTCTCCAACACTGGAGGCATTAAAGAGGCAGCTGCACAGCCACCTGTCGGGTATGCTTAAAGCTTCATTGAGCAGGGGGTTGGACTCGATGGCCTTATAAGTCCCTTCCAACTAGGGTTGCCAGGTTCCTGGCCTGAGACTGATCCTGTATCTTTAGGAGAAGAGAAAGTCAGCCAAGTACAGGTGTTCTTGCAACTCTGTAATGAGAAAAGCCACAAGGTTGAATTCTCCCTGAAAAACGTTTAGATACAGAAGACCTCTTGGTTGCCAGGCCCAGCCTCCAAGAGGTTTTCTGTATCTTTAAAAGTTGTGCAGGGGGAAGGGAGAATTCCACCTTGTGGTTTTTCCCATTACAGTGTTGCAAGAACACCTGCACTTGGCTGACTTTCTCTTCTCCTAAAGATACAGGATCAGCCTCAGGCCAGGAACCTGGCAACCCTACTTCCAACTCTACTATTCTGTGATTCTATGAAGGTGCTTTCTACTTTCATATTATTGTTCCATCTAGGCCAGTATTGTCTATCTGAGCAGATGTCCAAGATCGTAGACAGAGGTCTTTCCCATCACCTGATACCTGTTCCTTTACACTAGAGTTGTCAGGGATTAAATCTGGGAGGGTCTGAATGGAAAGTACTAAGAGTCCCTCCCCAGTGAGTGCATGTTTCCAGGGATGCTCTGTCCAGCTGTTTAACAGTCTCAGAACTGAGAACAGGCTTAGCCTTGGCTCAGACTGGTTTATAGTTCCCCTTCCTTTCTGCAGTGAGATATGGGGGAAATGGAAGCTAAAAACTGTCAACGTATTATAGTATGCTCACTGAATTTTCCTATATAATGCAATACCTTGTTTTTGTATAAGAGCATCGGGGGTTTAAGCCTTTTTGAGCATTATGCCCTTTCCATTCTTTAAAGAAAATGAGGAATACGAGCATTGGGGGTGACAGTGGTTATTCATTGGTGAGAAAAAGGCATTCAGCACATGTTCAGAGACACAGATTGCAATGAATGCTTCAAAACAGGGTTGAGACTGGGTACTCATTCTGGGCTGTGAACACACTAGTCACCAGAGCAAAGCATTTCCATTAGCCACACCTGGAGGGGGAATGGGTTGATCTGCCAATCAGTTGTGAAATCTCTTTGAAGCTGAATTAAAAAAAAAAACACTTGAGCTGATCCTAGCAGGTTTTACAGTAGATAGGGGTGGGGTTGGACTAGTATTGTGTGCCCCCGTTTTCAGAAGAGAGAGGTGGGGATGCACTGGAACCAGCAGAGCAGTAAGTGTGTTTCTGCCCTTACTCCTTATGATCCTCCTGCTCTCCCATAACTCAGCCTACTCCTGAAACAATTCTTCTTTGCAAACTGGGAGGACAACCCAAAAATTGTATAGGTCTCGCACAGATTTTCTGCCCACTGCTTTCACTTGTCCCTGCTGGCATTAAGGAGGAGAGGAAGCAAACAAGAAGGAAAGAGGGAGGGGAAAGAAGGCAACAGAGAAAGAGTTTGGGCAGTAAGAGCCTAGAGGTGGACTGATTTGGGACTTGGGCCAGAAGTCAGCCCCGGAGTCCCCTTGCAGCTTTCCCTCACCTGTATCTAATGTGGTAAGTGGGTGGAATATTTCTGCACATTTTCCCTTATATCTGTAAAAGGGTTAGACTTTTTTTTGTTAAGTGAAAGCTAGACCCTTAGATAAGAGACCCAGATATATATCTCTAAAGAGGGGGCAGTCCCTCCCAACCCCAACCCCAACCCCCTCTGTAGCTATGGGCCTGAACAGACTTCTATTTTTTACATGATTGTATTTGGAGAACCCCTAGCTCAGAAGACAGCCAGGGCAGACTCAAGATATTTTGCTGCCTGAGGTGGAGCAGCAAATGGTGCCCTCCCAAAGTCAATATGTGCTGTCAAGCCAATCATGTAATTCTGGCATGCAGGGAAGAAAATCCTCTGTGTGCCTCTCCCCCTCCCTGGTAGTGAGAATACAACAACAATCAATTAAACAACTATTTGATTATCATGATACTCAACATCAGTTGCCTAAGACAGCGGCCTCACTCTGCTTAATAGTAAGGCTGGCCCTGGGCAAATGCAAGAAGTCTTCAGGTTCAGTTCTCACTTAGCAGGTAGTAGGTAAATCTGCTAGATCTGTGCCTGAGAAAAACCAGAGGAAAAGGCAAACCATTTCTAGTGCAAGCTGCAACTTCTAGGGTGTAATTTGAGCCAGGGCTGCTCAGTTTTCAGTCTCAGGTTCTTCCCATGATCACTACCTACATGGCAGTTCAGCAAAAGAAAACCACACTTCTAAGTATGTGCAGGATATTCTGGAGCCACCATACATCTAGACTAGCAGTCACCACCTTCAAGATGCTGCCCTGTTCTTTATATACATTAAGCACATTCCACCCATGAGCCACAGCAGCAAAGTTGGTTTTATGGATGTCATTTGTTGGTCTTATGGACTGTGAATCCAGGACTACTGGCTGATGATTCATCAACAGGAGCTAATGACAGGATATAATCTCCTGATAGCTGGAAAGCTCTCTCCAGCTTTTAAAATGTAATAAACATTAGCGTTTCAGAAGGTTTCCCTCTCTAACTAGGGGGAAGGACAGAAAAAATTGTGTGGAGAAAATTTTCTGTTTCAGTTAGCGAGGGAGGTGAGAGTAAATTAGTTATAAACTGGCAGGAAGCGAAGCATCTTGGGGTGTATGGGCTATAAATACCGGTTTCTGCAATTGTGTGATGCAGTCATCAATTACATACAGTTCTGGGGAGAGTCTCTAGAGTCAGAATTGATCTCATAGAAGTGATCTGGCAACAGCTAACCTGTGTGACGTAAGCGCTGCATTAGGTTGTGTCCCGTGGCACTGGACAAGGCTGAAGACTTAGAACACACAGATTGGAAATGTTTAATGTCTCTGGCTCCATGCAGGAAAACAGCCAGAGAAGATTTTTTTTCATACCAGAATTCTGACACTTGAGATGATGATGATGAAGAGAAGAAGAAGTAATGCATATATGGGTTACTTGCCAAAATGGCTTCTAAGCAGTTTCCAAGTGTAAAACCAATGATAAAGATATATTCACACACAATAAAAATAACCCATAAAATAATTTCATCAAAATCTAAAAAACCTGTATAATTAAAGTACACAGTAAAACAAGCCTAAAAAGCATAACCATTAAAACAGTTAAACAGCAATTAAAATGATTAGATGAGGAGATTCAGGGAAATGGTTATGCTACAGGTGCATCTTTAAGAGCCAGCAAAGTGCCAATACTGATGGGGCTTTTCGTATTTCAGCAGGCAGAGCATTCCACAACATTGGTGCTACGTGCCTTTGTGTTACCAGAAGTTGGTAATCATCAGGCTGTGGCAAAACTAACCAAGTCTCATTTGCTGAACTTAATGCCCTTACTGGACAGTGGAGAGGAAGACAGTCTCTCAGGTAACTTGGACCAGGGTTGTTTAGGGATTTATATGTAAGTAGCAGGATCTTAAAACTGGTTCAGTGGCTAATGGGTAACCAATGCAGATTCCTTAGCACTAGTATGGTATGTGCCTAACAAGGAGCACCTCTCCCCACTCGGGTCACAGCATTCTGCACCAGCTGTAGCCTCTGGACCAGCTTTAAGGGAAGTCATACATTATAGTATACTTTCAAATACCAGCTGCTGGAAACTGCAGGATGGGAGACTGCTCTTTGCATTCAGTTCCTGCTTGCAAGCTTTCCATGAGCAACTGGTTGGCCACTGTGAGAGCAGGATGCTAGACTAGATGGGGCATTGGCCTGAGCTAGCAGGCTCTTCTTATGTTCTGAATAGTCTAAGTCTACAAGCCAATTCATGTCTACTCAGAAGTAAGCTCCATTGGGTTCAATGGGACTGATTTCCAGTTGAGTGTGTATTGGATTGCAGCCTAAGTGTGAGGTTGCCAACACATGTCACAGGAGCCAAATTATCACTGTCCAAAAAAGGGTGCAGTTGACACACCAACCAAAGCTGATGATAGATGCTTTTTGCCATGGAGGCCAGCTGGGCCTCTGAGAGCAAGGATGATTCCAAGAACACTCCTGAATGACATATAGTGCATTGCAAAAGTAATCAGACCCCTGACCAATGCTCTCATATTGGAAAATGGAAATGGTCTGCCTTCAAGCTGATCCCGACTTACTGCTACCCTATGAATAGGGTTTTCATGGTAAGCAGTATTCAGAGAGGATTTACCATTGCCTCCCTCTGAAGCTAGTCCTCCCCAGCTGGCTAGGGCCTGCTCAGCTTGCCACAGCTGCACAAGCCAGCTCCTTCCTTGTCTGCAACTGCTAGCTGGGGGACAACTGGGCTCCTTAATAAATAAATAATAAATTTTATTTTTCAGCCGCCTATCTGTCCGGGTTAGGGACACTCTAGGCGACGAACAACAAGAATAAAAACAATACATATAGATCAGCATAATCAAATTTTAAGCTAAAAAACCATTCATTAATTCAATTGTAACATAAGTTAATCTGTCCCAATCTTGTAGGCCTGCCTGAACAGCCAGGACTTCAAGGCTCGGCGATAGCTGGACAGGGAGGGAGGATGTCTGAGATCGAAAGGGAGAGAGTTCCAGAGGGTGGGGGCCACAACAGAGAATGCCCTCTCTCTGGTCCACACCAGCCTAGCTGTTCTCACCGGTGGGACCGAGAGAAGGTCTTGCGAGGCTAATCTCGTCAGGCGGCACAATCGGTGATTCTGGAGGCGTCCCTTCAGATATACTGGGCTGAAACCATATAGGGTTTTAAAGGTCAACACCAACACCTTGAATTGGGCCCGGTAGACAACTGGTAGCCAGTGAAGATCTAATAACACTGTGGTGATATGATCCCAGCGACGGCTATGCGTAATCAAGCATGCCGCCGCATTCTGTACCAGCTGTAATTTCCGGACCGTTTTCAAGGGTAACCCCACGTAGAGCACATTGCAGTAGTCTAAGTGAGAGGAGACCAGGGCATGTATCACCTGAGGGAGTAGGTGAACAGGAAGATAGGGACGCAGTCTCCGTATCAGATGTAATTGATACCAAGCTGCCCGGCTCACTGCTGTAATCTGAGCCTTGGGACTATGCAGCTTGCCCACGGCTGCACAGGTGGCAGCACATGTAACCTCTGAGCCACTCACTTTGGGGGTGATCTTTAGCTGGCCCTTGACACCCAGGAGACACGGGTGGGGATTTAAACTCACAGACTCTGGACTCCCAGCCAGGCTCTCCTTCCCACTGTGCTGAGTTACAAATGGTACATTGTAATTTCGTTCTGTATGATATTTTATTTGGAAACTCAAAATCAATTATGGTAAGGTGACATTGGTTTTATGTTTGTAAAAATAATGTAAATGTACTGCCTTCAAGTTGATTCCGACTTATGGTGACCCTATGAATAGGGTTTTCATGAGGCTGAGAGACAGTGACTGGCCCAAGGTCACCCAGTGAGCTTCATGGCTATGGCAGGATTCGAACCCTGGTCTCCCAGGTCGTAGTCCAACACCTTAACCACTAAGAAACATAAAAAACAGAAACATGTTGCTTGTGTAAGTATTCAGCCCCTGTGCTGTGGAAGCTCACAGTTTACACAGATGAAAGAAATTGTCCTATTAAGGACACAATTATTTTACTATTGTCCTCAACCTGTGAACCATTAAAGTTGCTGTCACATTGTCAGGATAAAACCCCCACTGTTGAAGGATCATTGGTCAGGCTGTGGATCTGAAGGAAAATAAAGACCAAAGAGCATTCTACAGAAGTGAGAGATAATGTAATATGAATGCATAGATTAGGAAAAGGGTACAAAATAATATCCAAGTGTTTGGATATCCCAGTGAGCACAGCTGGATCAATAATCAGGAAGTGGAAGCTGCATCACACCACCCAGGCACTGCCAAGAAAAGGCCGTCTCTCCAAACTCAGCGCTCGAACAAGGAGACTTGTGAGAGAAGCCACAGAAAGGCTAACAATCACTTTGAAGGAGCTACAGAGTTCAGTAGTTGGGAGTGGAGTAATGATGCACCAGTCAACCATATCAAGAGCTCTGCATAACACTGGCCTGTATGTTTCAGTTTTTTGTGTTTCTTACAAACATTTCCCAACATAAAACCAATGTCACTTTACAATAATTGATTTTGAGTTTCAGTGTTTCAAAATAAAATACCATACAGAACAAAACTACAATGTACCATTTGTAATTCAGTAATATGAGAGCACTGGTCAGGGGTCTGATTACTTTTGCAAGGCACTGTACCTGTTCTTTCAAATGGAGAGCAACCCCATCTAGAACAGGAAAACTCCCCAATTCTCAGATCTGGGAACTATTCACCTACAGTGCCTCTGTCCATTGGCCCACATCCATTCCACCACTGCATCCAGACAGTAATCAATGTAACTGAGGACTGCATGATGCAATTGCAGAAACCAGTACTTATAGCTCATGCACCTCAGGATAGACTCTATCCCTTCAGTTGAGCAGAACAGCTTGGATAAGAGAAAGGTAACTAACATAGCCTTGAAAAGGCACACATGATATTTCCTAATCCATGGTCACCAGTGCATTTCTAAGTGCTTGATCCTATGGACCATCAATTGCTGCAAAAGGACTTCAGTAGCTGAAGCTAAAACCCAGTTTTATGCTTGCAGCAAGAATTGATGAGGCTCCTCCAAATGCTGAGGACTGCAACTCCCATCAACCCCAGCCAGCACTTCCAGAACCTCAGAAGACTCACCTGAGACCCTGCTGACATCAGCCGCAAGATGTCCTGCATCTTTATAGACGTGTCTCTAACTCAGGAAGCTGTTCACACAACTGCCAACTGGGTGAATGGCATCCAGTCTAGTTTGGCCTCACCACCTGACTGTTCACAAGAATGGAGGATGGCACATCTCACCAGGCCATATAAATAAACCACACACTTTCTCCAAGATCATCTTTCTAAATTAAAATACTTTATTATTTAACTTTTGTAAATTGTCTTGCTTTATTGATGTATTTATATTGTATTTTTATACTTGTGGTTTTTGTAAGCCGCCTTGTGGGCCTTTGGCCAAAAGTCTTCATTCTTGGAAACTAATTCTTTTCCGAGGCTCTCCTCTTCCTCCTTTAAACCAAACACTGCCCTCTGCCTTGCTAAAGAGACAAATCTGGAGTCTACTACATCTGTCAAAACCCAAGTGTAGCATGGCTCATAAGCACAAGACACCTGACCTTGGATATTCCAAACCTGATACAAGATGCCTCAGAACTAAATGAATGAATGAATAACTGAAATGAAATAGGTCAGAGCAGGACAGCCTCAGCGAACTCTGACTGTGCCATCTGTGCAAAGATTCTACAGTCTGTCGCTGATACTCTGAAGTGTAGAACAAATTAAACTGCCTTTCATGCAGCATCCATGAAAAAGGCAGAAGGGAAGGGGCAAGACAAATGAGTATCCAAGCCTATTATATTTGATTTTTCTGTCAATTTGAATATATCTTTTGTCATTGAATACTGCTGTGAAGCCTCCTCTTCCTTTCAAAACACTGTGCTTTCTTTTAGCTAGCTGAAAGACAACTACAGACATTGTGGAATGAGATAATGGCATTGCTGTTAAACCAACTACAGCTAGGACTAGGGTGTTCAAAAGTAGCACACTATAGAGCACAAATCTGTCATGAAGACTCAACAGAAATATATAACTTGCTGCATTTGAACAGCAATGTATGAAAAGCTCAAATGCCTTAAGCATCAACCCTTTAGTAAGACCAAAGCCGAAGGCCTCTTACACACATTTAACAGTCCAACTATATTCTCTATCTCCTGGCTAAACATGAGCTGTGCTGCCTTGATTTTGTCATGGCTTTATGGCATTTGCTCCAGAAAGAAAGAAAGGCAATATCCCAGAACCAAAAGAGTCGGGATCTACGTACATCACAAAGCAAGTATATTCAGACATCATACCATGAACCCAGAGATACTCAGTGCTCCGATGGAAGGCAATAGGCTTGACTAAAATGTCTGAAAGATGCCTAGAGGCTTTGTGAATGGTTTTGTAGGCTCTTCCAGGATAGTGCCACACACAAAGAATAGGGATTACAGTGCCGTAACTAGCTTTTCATGTGCCCTGTGCAAGGTTTTATTTTTGGGTCCCTTAATTTTTTTTGGGGGGGGGAAATAATAATAAAACAAATACGATATAACAGGGACTGAGCGACGCAATGACCAATCACTAAACCGCTAAATAACACAATGGGCTGCCTGGACCCACTCGACGCACTCGGTTCACCGACATCTGAACTGCACAGCAGAGCACGGCGGCGAAATTTAAAATTTGCAAATATTATTATATTTGACAATTTTTTTTGTTAGTTCCATTTCAGGACCCCCTTCATCCTGGGCCCTGGGCCTGTGCACCTGTTGCACCTGCCTAGTTACGGCACTGAGAGATTATTTGCTAGATCTAGGGGATGCATTGCAGGCTCTGTAATGGAGCCCCAGTAGTTACAGAGGAGAGATAGCAAAGACATAGCTCTACTTGTCTGCTTCCTTTTCAGTAACAAATATCTCAAAGAAGGACAAATGTCTGTGACGAGAAGGGCACACAGGGGAACTGGAGGAGCCTGCCAATATTATTTGAGGAGTTTTCATATTATTTTGAGGTGTGTTTTCTTTGGGGGACTTTTACAGTCTCTCTCTCCCTCTCTCTCTCTCTCTCTCTGTATGTATAAAATAAGAAATGGGGCTATAATATTTTGAATTTAACCTTGCTGTTTTGTCCAGTCTGAATCTTAGGGTATATAAAGTCAGTCAGTCAGGTATATAAAGTCAAGATGCAGATTAATTACCTCATAATGGTCTTTAATTACCCCTGTCGTATTTATACACAGGGTGCTTAAATGGTGGGTTGAGAGTAGAGTTGCCAGGTCAGAAGCATCCCAAACCCTTAGAATTCAGTGGCGGCCCTCTGCTGCAGTGTGATTCATTTGGTCGCCTCTGGGGCTGACTAGGAATTTTTGGCCTGCCTGCGTTTTAGCCGGCGGGTTTATTTTGCCTACTCCATACTGTGGTTAGTAGGGAGGGTATTCAGGGTTAGCCCAGGTGTTCTTGTGGTTATTAGGTTGATTTGGCTGTTTGAATTTAATACTTTAAATAAGGTCGCTTTATCGAGGAAGTGTGGGAAAGGTTAAAGGTGAAGGGCAGCTAGGTGACACCTTTAGGCACCTTTGGAGGTGATAGGCGGTTCCGGAAGCCTGCAGCTCTGGGTTATACGGCCTGAGGGCAGGATACGGATCGCCTTTGGGGCCAACAAGTCTCATCCACTCGGAGTTTCAGGGCATCGGGCGGCGGTGACGCAGGTTGGCCTCCCTACGCACAATTGGAGTGTGGTCGGGGCAAGGGGTTGACAGATTAGCACCCCTTTGCCCGGCAGGGGTTCGGGTCGCCCAATAGCTGCAAGCAGGCTTTGCCTGACTCATCAGTTGAATCCCGCACTTATGTTCCCCTTTGCAGGTTCATTATCATAATATGAATTTGGTTTAATAAAGTGGCCCGTTATTTAACCCATCATATTGTGACTGCGTCTTATTTCACCCCTGGGTCGCAAACATAGAGAAACAATAACCTTCCAAAAATAAATGTCATTAAAGAAAATATGGGATACTATGGTCATGAACAAAATTACTTGTTATAAATGGCTCTGAGAGGGAAGAATGCAAACAATCCAGATTCTCCAACAAAAATGGTGGCCTTCTATTGGAATTTTTACAAATAGGTGAAATTATAACTATGGATATTCTTAGTGTGCTACAATATATGTAATGTAAAATTTTATTGCAGTCTTAGCCATAGGCCATGTGCAAACAAAATAAATACAGACAAACATAAGCAAACATATACCATTAAAAATTCATTAAAACCTGAGGATCTAAAGGAGACTAAGGGGAACAACCCTACTGGGGTATTTCATTGGTAAATTTCACTCTCAATTTTTGTGCCACTAGAGCAAAGTTGGCAACTGCTAGTGTTATTGCTTTGGAATTATCAGCCAAAAGCTCAAGCACCAGTTCATCTGTTGGACGAGATGCAAAGGGGAATAGAACAGGGAGTAGAAATTTACGCCTGGCATCTTCATATAATGGACAGTGGAGAAGGTAGTGTAAAATCTCCTCAATAACCTTGCAGCCATAGATGCAAAAACGTTGGGAAGTTGGAATGCCGCGATATCGGCCTTCAAGGTAGGCCGAGGGCATTGTTTGAAATCTGAGGGCGGTATACGCTCTCCTAATGGGAGCGTTTGATAGAACACCCAGATAATCCGAAAGAGAGTGGTTAGGTTTTATACGTGAAAACCAGATTGAAAATGGGGCCATAGCTATAATAGCTCGGTCTTCATTGGCATCTTGGTCAAAGATCCAGTTTCGTAGTGCAACCTTACTTAATTCAAGAAATTTACTATGGGGGAGATTATATTTATCGAGAATCCCCTGGTATTCTTGAGCCCACCCGCCAGATCGTAGTTGCTCCAACCAGGACTGTTTAACCAAGGAAGAATCGTCCAGGTTGGCAACACGAAGCCAATAGCGCAGGTAAGCCAGATCGGTATGCGCAGAAAGTGAAGGAAGACCAAGCTCAGCTCTTAAGTGGGCGGCAGGGGTCCCCGGTGACAGGCCAGGGGTTTGTCTCATAAATGTATTTTGGATGGACTCTAATTTGGACTTGGCGAAAACTCCCCACAGTTCAGAGCCATAAAGAATTTTTGGGAGAATTTTAGCTTTTAAAATTTTAACCATGGGGACAACCAGCTGACCGCCACGAGTGTAGAAGAATCTTTTGGCTTGGCCTAAAGCACGAGAACCCACAAGGGATGCGGCTTTTATCTGAGGGGTCCAAGAAAGAATGTTGGGAAGATGAATACTTAAATATTTAAAGGTTTGAACCTGTTCAATCGGGGCACCATTTAGTGACCAAGAGGTTTGGGCCCTCATAGATTTGCCACAAACCATTATTTTAGTTTTAGACTGGTTGACAGTAAGTTTCTGTATTAAACAGTATTCCTCCAGTTTCAAGATCATGCGTTTGAGACCGACTTTGGTTAAAGAGCATAAGGCCAAATCGTCAGCATATAATAGGGCAGGAATCTTCCTCAGGCCAATTGAAGGCGGGAAAAAGGCAGGCGAAGAAAGCACCTCCACAATATCATTAATGAAAAAATTAAATAGGAAAGGGGCCAAAAGGCACCCTTGCTTTACTCCTCTGTGCACCGGGATTTTAGGTGAAAGGATGCCATTTTTCTCTATTCGTACCTGGATTACATTGGACTGGTGAAGGGCCCTAATAAGCTAATAGAACCTTTTATCGATGTTAGTCTGGACCAATTTTTGCCACAGTAGCTCTCTGTCTACAGAGTCAAAGGCTGCGGAGAAATCTACAAAGGCAATATATAACGACTTAAAGGATTTAGTTCTTGTTTTCCTAATTAGATGGTACAATATGAATGCCTGATCAATTGTGCTTTTATTAGATCGAAAGCCGGCCTGTTCTTCACATATAATTGAGCTGGTAAGATCCCAGTCCCTCAACTTATTTAGTAATAGTCGACAATACAACTTCATAGGCACATTCAGTAGGCTGATGGGACGGTAATTTGAGGGGATCGCTGGGTTGCCTTTTTTGAAGATTGGAACCACAATACTGGTCAGCCAACCTAACGGAATAGCGCCAGTGTTATTAATATATGTAAAAGGGAGGCCAAGAGTGGAGCCCACCAGGATAAATCCTGCATCAGGAAATCTGATGGAAACATATCTTCCCCAGGGGCTTTTCCTGCTCGAAGAGACATGGCTAACTCCCTAACTTCTGCAATTGTTACCGAAGGCCAGGCAGGGAGGCCAGGCAGGGAGTCGGCTATGGCCACCGGTGGAAGAGTATATGAATTCCCAAAAATAGAGTGAAAATGCGCTATCCACTCTTCCTGTAATATAGGAGGAATGGGGGTATAATTATCTGACCCAAGGCTACCTTGTAGTAACTTCCAGAATTCAGCCTTGTTGCCTGTGCTCACGGCCATGTCCAATGCCGCCCAATTTGCTTCGTAAAAGGTTTGCTTCTTGCCTTTTATAAGTTTTTTATAAGCTCTTTTGAGAGATAGTAATGTGTAAAAGGTATCTGGGCAATTAGTAACCCTAACTAGTCTAATTTGTTTAATAAGTTGCTTTTTTGCGCTTCTGCACTCTTTATCAAACCAAGTTTTTGGCTTTAAGGGAACTGAGGCAGTAGTTAGTGATGCAATCTGGGGACTAAGCTGGGCTACTATGGCCTCATATGCCCGTAGGCTCTCCTCAGGGATAGTTATGGCTGTGTGTCGTAGATCGGCTAATAAGTCTGATGTCAAAAGGTGATGAGCGTCTAGGCCTATGTCTGGGGACCATCTGAGGCGTTTTAAACCATAGAGCTGGTCTAAATGAGGAGCCAAGCAAGGAGCAGCTTGATGTTTAGAGGGAGCCAAAAGAACTAACTTTAAAGGTAGATGATCACTTTCTGGTCTCGAGATAACAGTAAATTCTTTGACCCATTTTATCAATAAGGGGGTACCTAGAAAGTAATCAACTACACTAGCACCAGCCCGTGCTATGTAGGTGAAAAACCCTTTAGAGGAATCTAGGGGAGAGCCATTTAAACAAATGAAATGAAATTTTAGAATCAAATGGAAATGGGCCATACCATATTTATTAACAACCTTATCTCTTACGGATCTAATGAGGAGAGGAAAGCCCTCAAGTGGTTCCCAGGGATTACCATTAATGTTGGGATAACTGTGGCCCATCCTGGCGTTAAAATCGCTGCCTAAGAGAAGCTCAGATGTAGGATAATTAGCCAGGAGTGCATCAAGGAAATTCTCCAAGGGGGGCCAGGGGGATCCCTCCATTGCGGAATTAGCCGGTGGAGCATATATATTTAAACAAATAAAAGGAGGGAAGCCTGCGACAGTAATACCTAATGCCAGGCATGTGTCTGGGGCATCCATATTGGGTAAGACAACATGACAGTCAAGGTTGGTGGCCAGCAATATTGTCAGGCCACCTCGCCCACGACCTTTACTACCATATTTCCTGGCCGGTTTCGACCAAGTTTTAAAGCCTTGAAGCAAAAGTGTCTCACCCAAGGTAAGCCACGTTTCCTGCAAGAGGATGATGTCGTATGATTGTAGTGCTTGACATAGCTCCAAGTCTAGTGTCTTGCTCTTCCAACCAGCAATGTTCCAGGAGAGTAGTCTCAGGTGAGTCCCAGAGATGGTGGAGCGAGGAGAGCCAGTGCCTGTACTGGGCACCTGGCCAAGCTTGGTAAGCAGACGCTTTGTCCTTCGAGTAAAACGAGATTGCTGTCATGGCCACAGGGTAATAATGTTTATTTCAGGAGTTAGGGTACTCACATTTGAAATAATCTGCGGAGTTTGTGGCTTCAGTCCTGGAGAGTGTGGCTTGGCCTTGTACGTCTTGTTGGGCGAGCCTAGCTCCTCAGATTGTAGATAGCACATCTCTAGCCAGGTGGGGTCTCTGTCGGCCTTCGTAAGAGGTAGAGCAGCTTTACTACAGATAACACTACTTGTCAGCCTAGCTCCTCCGGTTGCAAGAGACTTGCTAACGTTGCACGGAGATCGAGGCTGCTGACTATATTGTTCAACAGGGTCTGTGGCTGGGGAGTTGCTTGGGTCACCCAGGTCGGTGTCTGGACACTTTAAAGAGTCCATCGAGCATACTTCTGGCCGTACGCTAGTTAGACACTCTATAAGCTGAGTTAGTCTATTAATAATTGCCACTTGTTCAGATTTAGGCAGTCGACTATAAGTTTCCATAAGGTGCAATTCTTCTGGCTCAAACCCCTCCTGTAGCATAGATGTTATCTCTGGAACAGGCCTAGAGGCCGAGTATTGCTGGTAGACTTTGGGGTCACAAGCAAAAAGAGACTCGTGATTTAATAAGCTGTTAGAAGGCGCCTCTGACATAGCACCACCAACATCGAGCCGTTTGTCAGGGCGATTGAGTAGCAGTTTGGGGGGGGGCATGTTCATAAAGTAGCGTTGTACCACGATGCCTTGCTTCCTTAGCTTCTCTCTGGCGTTGAAAATCTGATTAGCAATAAAGGGAGTTTGAAATGAGTCACCAGCAATTCACATTGGAAGACAAGTTGATCATATGCTTGATGTAGTTCGTGCGATGAGAAGCAGGCAAAAATGGGCTAAGGCAGGTGTCCAAGTGCAATATGCTCGAGGTTAGTGGCCAAGAACCAGGCGCCCACGGAAGGCACGTAACTGCAAGCTTTTCTTGGATCAATTTTAATTTCCAGGAAGTTGATCTTTGAGGGCTTGCAGTATTTAGAGATGTAAAAGGGATTGGCCTCTGCTCAGCCGGTAAGAGCGGGAGACTTCCCATTGGGGCTACTCTACCTTGACCTTGTGGAGAAATTATGTTTCCCTCCTGCTGGGGTAGGCCCTTTTTTGGAGCAGCTTTTTTTCGCTCTTTAGTAGGGTTATGCTGGACTGTTGATGAGCTGAAAGAGCAATTATAGCCCACGTCAAGTAGTTCCGCAAGGCTTTTAGCACCTAAAGCATCTCTGAATGGTTTATTTGACAAATGATAGTCTAGTGACCAGTCATGGGAGCTTTCCGGTAGGGGGCTAGCCTTCTGAGTAGTGTGCTACAATATGGCAATGTTTGCTCTATATGATTTAACTGATGTATGATTTAAACAATATTTTGTAATTAGGAAAATTACACAAATGAACAAAATAAAATAAGCACAATGACAGGGACCTACCTCTGCCTCTTTTCTGTTCTCTTTATGTTCCATCTTGATCACTGAGAACTTGTAATGGGGCACTTTTGGTGGTTCTTCATTCCCTTGAGGTTCTGTTGGCCTCTACCAGGGACCAAGTCATTAGCATGGCAGGACCTGCCCTGTGGAACTCCCTACCAATACAGGTTCTGCAGGAACCACCCCTCCTTTCTTTCAGACATCTTTTAAAAACCAAACTTTTTAGACAGGCCTTCTAATATGATCCCCCCCAGCCAATACAATATTTCTGATGCTTTTATTATAATGATATTTTATTGTGTTTAATTTTTATTCCTTTGTATGTTGTAAACTGCCTTGATGTACTCTGTGAAAAGTGTGGCCTAGAAATACTTTAATAAAAAATAAATAATAAATATTCTTTTATTGTCTGATGCCAGGGAGGAAAAGGAAACTAGAGTCTGGGATAGCACCAGACTCAGATGAGAGAACTGATACCAGAGTCTGATGGGACCACAATATCAGCTTTCTTGTTTCCCTAGATATGAAAAATATGAATCTGATAGTGACTTAGGAAGAAAGGAGTAATAACACTTACCAGAACTTCTGGACATATACCATCATTTTCAAATTTTATGGACAGTAATCATAGTGAATTGTAACTCGACTTAAACTCAATTGGGCTTACTTCTGAGTAAACATGCATAGGAACAGTACCTTTAATAATGGTGGAACGGAAGAATAGTAAGCAGGCACTGGTTACAAATAAAAGCATTGGGTTGTGGGGGGGAAATGGCTGCTGAATTTAATGATGGTTCTTGAGTCCTATCCTCCCTTGCTTCTGATCAGTATAATCTTAAAAACAAAACAAAAAACCCCTCACTTTTCAAGAGTCCATTTGGCTTCTGGTGGCCTCTGGGCAAATCACAATGAGAACTGACAACTCCAGTCCTGCATATGCATTCTGGCAAACACTTTGTCAAGCCAACTATAGAGGCCTGCTTCTCAGTGAGACAGGGAATGTAGTTCAGTGGTAAGGCTGCATTTTAGATCAATGGCAGAGCATATGCTTTGCATACAGAAGTTCTTGGGTCCATTCCCTGGCATCTCCAGCTAAAAGTATCACATAGTAAGTGATGTGAAAGAACTCTCTGAGGCCCCGGAGAGCCACTACCAGTCAGACAATACTGGGCTTCATGGACAAATATTCCTGGCCAGTATAAGGAACCTTCCTGTGATATCATGTGACCAAATACAGCAGCAGAGAATATTCCATTGTCAGGGCAGCTGACAACTGTTTTGTCTCCTACCTGTCACTTAGTGTTCACTCTTCACAGTGTTCATTACTGAGTGTCCATTAAAGCAGAGACAAAGTGCTTATCCACATGGGAGCATTACTTTGTACTAAAGACACTGCTTTTACCTCCAATTTCTATTTGCACTGTCCACAGTAAGGGCTCAATGCCAGCTGCAAACAGGGTGTTATCTATTCACACTGAGGGGAAGGATCAATCATGCAGTTTCCCAATGACGATGCCTTCTATTTAACATTTCCACTCCCTCCGGTTGCTTAGCAACCAAGCATGCTGCTGTGGGTTCTTTCAAAAAAAAAACTTGGAAGTGCAAATAAATGTGCTTTCCCTGATAGAATACAGCTAAAATACAAATCTTTGTTAGAGCAGTGTTATGCTTTTGGGCATATGTTAGGGGGGAACAGAAAATAAAGGCACTGTTTGCAGCAATACAAAAATGCTAGCAGAATGAGGGAGAGCAGCTGGAAGTTGTTTGTCAGCCCACAGGAAATGAAATGAAAGGTAGGAGGAGGGAGTGGGAGTGGAGAGATGAAAGATTGACACATCTACCTAAAAGCATTGGAGCACAGCGTCTGCAAGCACTAGAGATATGGATTGAAGACTTTTTCATTCCCTTTTTGTATCAGTGGATTGGGTTAGTACAGATTTACAGGGGGGAAACTGTGTGATAGCTTCTGTTTAACAGTAATGTCATATGAACCATGCGAATTAAAAGAGGATGTGAGTAGTATCAAACACAACCATAATGTAGATGAGCCCAAAATATCATGGAAGTAATACTTTGGCATGAATTGTGGTGTGGGAGTTGGACCTGCACCTCAGTAGGTCAGTAGGAAATGAAACGGAGGCTTCAACAAAAGTCCTGTTATAGTGTTGGTGAGGCTTAACTGGGGCAGAGTAAATTCAAGGGCAATCTGGCAAAAAAGTTTTAATAGGGTGACTAACTGCTTCCTCAAAGATGTCTTAGTTTAGTAATAGTAGTGTAAAATATGCGGCTGGTAGTTAAAGTGACAGTAACAAGTTAGTAAAGGGTATACCCATTTAAAGAGATAGTACTATATTAAAGTAACCACATACGCTTGTGCACTACCTAATCTTGTAATAAATAAACATTAATATATTTGTTAAACATAGCAACTATGTCTGATTGGCTTTGTACCACACCTACATCCCGCAGTTACCAGCATCATTGGTAAGTTAAGGGTTCAAAGGGTATAAGCGAAATTTAATGGTGGCAGCTGTATGGTTTTAGGAAAACTATATGAGGGAAAGTTGAATTTGGTTAATAGAACAAGTAAAGAAATACCTCCCTTCCTTTTACAGAGCACAAACATAAAATGCCCCTTGAAATATTTTCCCAATCTAACTTTAAATTTGTTTCTTCTCTGGCTGTTTGTAGGGGCTCTTTGCAAACTCACACTTCCCTTTGCTTCCTGAGGCTTCCCAGCGCATAGTGGGGAGTTACGAAACATAACATAATTGCTGTTTCCTATCTTTTTGTGTTGTGCTAGAGCCTTTGAAACTAAAGACGTAATAAGAGTCCTGCTGGATTGGGTCAAAGGCCCATCTGGACCAGCACCCTGTTCTCACAGTGGCCAACCAGATACCAATGGGAAGCTTGCAGGCAGGACTTGAGTACAACAGTGCACTCTCCACTTGATTCCCACCAACTGGTATTCAGAGGTATCTTGTCTTCAACAGTAGAGTAGAACATAGGGATATGGACTTGTCAGCTTGCTTCTCCTTTCATCCCATGCTCTATTATTATTATTATTATTATTATTATTATTATTATTAGATTTATATCCTGGCCTTCCTCCAGCAGGAGCCGAGAGCAGCAATGAGTATACTTTGCACATGATGACAACTCCCTCCCCCACCGAAGAACTGGCTACAGGGGTTTGACAGGAAGGCTGTCTTCACTTTGCTTCTGCGTGGTGCATGGAGGCAATGATTTGCTCACTAAGAGGCGGTGTGGCCCTCTCACACTTTCATGATTAAAAGACTGTGCTTACAAAAAAAAACTACATTTGGGTTTTTGTACCACATTATTTCTGGTTGTTCATGATATTCCCTATGCCTCCATTGCTTTGACTATACCATGCTTCATCTCTCTCAATATTATAACAAAATTCATCATATTCCAAGAAATAGAAACAACTGATGCTTTAATGATATACTGCATTTAGTTGGATAGATCAATGGCTTCAAGGAGAACCAATTTTTACAGGGGGGGGATCAAAATGTGGCTCTGCAGGTTTATTTTATTAACATTGTGTCATCCCAAGTTTAGTCAATATTACTTTCATAAAAATTAGTATCTTTCAAAAGACACCTTCATTCCCATGGACATGCTTTCATGTTGACAGTCTTTGTATTCCTCCATAAAGAGATTATGAAATGGTCCTGAGTGACCATCACAAATCTACTACACCAGTGATTCCAGTGATCTTCACACGTTTGTTTTGGGGAGCAGTTCAAAGTGCTGTTTTTGATCTTTAAAACCCTAACAGTCCAATGCATGAGCTCATTTACTACGAAGGAAGCTCCATTGAACCCACAGGGGCTCACTTCTATGTAGTTATCTTTAGAAACTGCACTTCTAATGGCCTCAGGCTACAGTTTCTTTTAAGATGCCTTCTTCCACATGTACTGCCTGCCAGTTAAGATCATCTTCAGAGGCCCTTTCCCGTGTCCTCCCACCTGTTGCAACCAGGCAGGGTCTTTTCTATGGTGGAACTCAAACCTTGGAACTCTTTCTCTAGACATGCTCACCTGGTGACGTTTCCATTATCCTTTAGCTTTTATTAGTATTTCATAATTTTGTTTTGTTTTGTTTTTTAGCAGCTATTTTAATCTGCTAGTTCTGCTGGGTTCTCCCTGCAGTGTTATTATTGTTTGTTGTGGTATTGTAAATTGCATTAGAGTTGGATGTTGACTGCAAACCACTTTGAGAGCATCTGTTTCAAAAGTAAGGGGAATACAAACTTTGGCAACAGATGATAATCTTCAATATATTATATTTCCATAGAAACGTGCATCTTTCTTCTGTACTAGCTCTGATGTGTTACATCTGTTCATTCAGCTGCCCATTAAAAATAGTGTTATGGGTTTGGGGTTGAGATGAATGATTTCCATGAGTCCTTTTCCAGCCTCTGATTTGGGACCCTGCACTTGGGGGTGAGAAACCCACTCTGCTGGTCAGATGAGTTCCGTTTCTCAGTCTAATAGAGTGGCCAGGTGAGGTAATGGGTCTATCAAGTGCCCATTAACTGTGCCAGAGAGTTCCTATTGTTATTGAAACTCTTCAGGAGAGCCTCCCCCCCCCTTCCTGAGGCCAAGGAGACGCTTGAGTTTTGAGTCCAAGAAAAGGCTGGGAACTGGAGGCAGGCAGAGAGGGTGACTCTCCACACCATGGCTTTGGGGTGCCTCCTGTAAGCCTGAAAGATCTATTGGACTGCTGATGTTTTGAAGCCCTCCATCTTAAGCTCAGGTTGGAATGTGTGTAAATAAATAAGCTATATTTCATAAAGATATCACAGTCTCAGCTGGCCTTCTTTCCAAGGAAACCAAACCCCTGGGTAAGCCCTGGAAATCTCTCACTGCTCGGAGATTGTGGTGGCGCGTAACAATATATACCGCCTTGTTTGTGCTGCTGCAGTCTCACTGTTCTTCCCTTCCACAGAGTTGGAGAGGGCGTTGAAGGGAAATCCAGTCCAACCTCCTGCTTGATGCAGGAAATCCAGACCTACAGCATCTCCAACATGTGGCTGCCCATCCTCTGCTTGAAACTCTCAAAACTAAGTTGAGGCACAAGGAGGGACTACAAGGAAGAAAGTGAAGAGCAGCAAAAGTTGGCAGATGTCCAATGGCAGATACAGGTGAAATAACTCTAGGCAAGCAAACTTTGGATGAAGTGTATCACAACTATAATATGGGAAAAACCCTCTTACAATACATAGTGAAGAGGTTGCCTTACCTCTCCATTCACAGGTCCAGTCCTGCTAGCCTTTTGATGGGTTTTACTGATCATGGAAGCCTCATTTTGAATTCTACCAAATCATCTTGACACCTACATTCCTGCCTGAGGGCCAGTTCATGCAAATGTACATCACTCGGTGACTCAGCATCAATAGTGTGGTGGCAAATTCAGAAGTGCAGGGTCCCTTCATGATAGTCACAGCCATGCCCCCTTCTAAAATTATACAACTTCAGAAGATTATAGCATAATCTGGCCAGGCTTCAATATTGCTTTCTGCTTCTCTGTCCTTGTTAACGGCTTCTCCCATAACAACAGACGTCCCTAGGAGCTAATTAGCATGAAAGGGGAGTGTGTAGCCGCTGAGAAGAGTCTTCTCAGTGACTGACTCACCTCCTTTCACTCTGCTTGGCTCCAATCAGCAGGAAAGGACAAGGAAGCATGTTGGAAGACTCTTCTCAGTGGCCAATACACTCTTCTTTTATGCTGATTGGCTCTTGGGATGCTGGAGACATAGGGATCCTGCTGTGACCTGGCTCCCCAAAAGTTGGGGTCTAAGTCCCCCTCCCCCTCCAGTTCCTGGATGACTACACCCCTGCTACTTGATGACTTGCACCAGAATGTGTTACTGACTTTACTGGAAAACATTGTGTGTGACATCTGAAAGTTTTACCTGCAGCGTTTGATCTGCAATGGCTTATTTACAAATACAATTCATCATGACTTGATGCTGCAAACATCAGGTGGTATATATACAAGTATGTGAACTAGTCTCAAGGGTATATGAAAGGCAAAATTTAGAAGGACAGTTAAACCAAAAGTTTTGCGTGGGACCTCTAGAGTTGATATCAATCATAGGTTGAGAGAGTCTCTTGGTTTGTTTTAGGGTGAGAGGTTTTGTGGAAGTCTACTCCAGCTGAGACTGTAAACAATTTTGTTTAGACATGTTTGTTCGCTGTCTAACAAACCTAAGGCAGGATATAAATTGGTTAAACACATACCACTATCACTGACTGATGCAACAAAACCTTCCAGGTGTGTTTATGTTTCTTTGCTCTTCCCTTATGTATGAGGAGGCACTTCCCAGACATATTTTAACTTTGCATGCCCATTCAAGGCTGTACACAAACTCATGTTATGGAAAGTTCTTTATATCGTCATATATACATTGTCTTCCTAATTCTTAGAAATCCTGATTCTCCAATGCCCAACAGACACAGACACACTAATAGGATATCTAGCTGAGCAACACCATTTAATGGAGAAGCCAAGTTTGAAAATATAAGCAAGATTAGAGCTCATCAGAAGCATATGAAATAAACTATAGGGCCCAGGGATGCTGTGGAACTGGTACAGAGTTCCTGTGATGGCTTTGTATGATGCAAGAGGCCAAGCCCTGACTTGTTGAGATTCTAACAGTTTTCTTCATTTTCAAGAGATCCACTGGAATGCACTTCCAGAGGCGTACTAGTTAACCATAGATACATTATAGCCACTCATTCTCATTGTTACGTATCTAAGAACCAGTTTCTAGACTGATATAATTGAATCCCACTCATGCATTCTTGCAAGGTGTGTGTGAGTCATGGAGTCATCCTGGCTAGTCCTGCCCTCCAGCCCCCAATGCATGTCCTGGTCGCATCCTCTACCATCTACATATTTGGCAGCAGTGTGAAGGGCAGCACATTCATACAGACGCGTGTACATGGGACTTTTCCACAAGGGGGAGAATCCTGTGCCTATCAGAATGCCCACTCATATGGAACAGCTCTGTGAATCTGTACAAACATGTACATGATGGTGGGCATGGCCTAGTGAATATCAATGGTGAGGGAGTAGCACGTTATGTACAGGAAGAATGTGAGAGGGAGTTGAGTAAGATCCTTTTTGTCACACTCTAGTGTGAACAAAAAATGGAAACCAGGACAGAACAACACCAATTTCATTTCTTAGCAGATTCTAGTATCTGGATGCAATCATAATAGATGGCTGCTTTTTGTTGCGGGCAGAACCCCCCCCCCCCATATTCCACCATAGTGCACAACCATGGATTCTCAAAAATGGTGATTCTGATACTCATCTACACATGTATTTTACTGCATATTATCCTAATTTTTGTTTCATTGTTACCAGCAAATGTGTTGCTAGAAGGCAGACGGCACACAAATCAGGAACAATATACTTTTTATTATATTAAATAAAAGGATTTTTTTTAAAGGCCAGACTATATTTGCATGTTCCTTCTAAGCCCTGGAACCTAGTACAGCATGATACATCTGATAAGAGATGCCACATCTATCATGTATTTATATTTATTATATTTATATATTGCCCTCTGACAAAACATTGGGTGGTATACAGCAACATAAAAAAATCTCAGAAGCGATACAGAACAATCATTAAAATGACTGATTGCTCAAGAAAATTTGAGACAACTACATATGTCTGTTGGCATAAACATTATCTGCAACCACAGATAATACCTACCCCACCTTACTGGTTTAGGCAAGTGGTTGATTTCTGTTTCCCTTCTAAACCACTGGTGATGGTAAGTAAAGAATAAAATCTTAATTCCTTCATTTCTCTGTCTTTGTTGTTGAAGGATCCTGGTGTGAAAGTCACTTATGTGGCCTGATTCAGCATGCTAAAACAAATCTGAAAGCCAGCTGAATGTGCCATGAGATTTAAAAACTGAAAAATTTAGCCAACTTGTCTCAACAACCTCTTATATTTTGACACTAATTTCATGGGATACAGTGCTACTGTTGCCCCAAATATACATATTTTGCATATCTTCAATACACTGAGCAGGGGGTTGGACTTGATGGCCTTATAGGCCCCTTCCAATTCTACTATTCTATGATTCTATTCTTAAAGTGTCTTGCTCATGTAGGGTGTTGCTATTTCTCTGCTTTTAAAATATCCAGACTGAGGAATTTTTAGGCAGGATAGTAAATGAAATGGACTCTTTTTTCTTTCTTTTGTTAAGAAGCAAATGTATTTTTTAGGGAGACATATGTCTTACTGACCCAAGACATTTCTTTACAAAGATATGACTTTCACTAGAGATAAATCAAAAGTAGAAGTTCAAAATATTATTTCTTCTATTTATTTTTGTTGTTGTTATGTGCCTTCAAGTCGATTACGACTTATGGCGACCCTATGAATCAGTGACCTCCAAGAGCATCTGTCATGAACCACCCTGTTTAGATCTTGTAAGTTCAGGTCTGTGGCTTCCTTTATGGAATCAATCCATCTCTTGTTTGGTCTTCCTCTTTTTCTACTCCCTGCTGTTTTTCCCACCATGGAAAAATCATGTTACTCGATCCAAACTTGTAAGGCAAAGCCTTCACACCTTACTGAATTTGCTTTGAGAGTTGTTGTTTTTTTTTAAACCAAACCCCAAACCTACACTGAGAAGTTTTACAACTTATCCTAACAGCATAGTTTAGTGTAGGGTGTAGCAAATGTGATGCCCTCTAGATGTTTTGGACTTCAGCTCCCATCAGCCTCAGCAAGCATGGCCAGTAGTCAAGAATGATGGGAATTGTAGTCCAACAACAACTGGAGGGTACCAAGTCAGCTACCCCTGGTTTAGTCAGTGCTTTCAAGATACAAACCTTCCAACATAAATAGATAGCCATGCTACTTTAACATATTTTCTTGGTAGTTTGTTTTAATAATATCTTTTAAACTGCTGTAACATACCCTAGGGCTTGCTGATGAGGGGCACAGAGTAAGAATAGAAATAATACTTTGCATATTTTCAAAACCAATCAATCAATCATTTATTACGGGCAAAGCCCAGCACTATTTTCAAAATAAAGTACATGATCACTTTGCTGTCCTTTATTTATTTACCCCTGACGATATCCAGAGTGAGAAATTGTTAGGCAGAATAGAGGACATGAGCTTTTATTTTTTTCCCCTTTGGCTAAATATTTTAAGAGAAATTATGTATTACTAGCTCCACAATTGTTTCTTCACAAATATGCATCCTTCAGCATCAGATCACCTAAATCATTGTGTACTGTAATTGTTTTTTGGAATTTTTAAAACTGTTTTTAGTAAGTTAAATTGTTTTGCTTATGTTTGCCACTCTGAGCTCCTTCAGGGGCAAGGGCAAGATATAAATTCAACAAACAAATAATTAGCTAAATAAATATGCAGTATTAATCTTTCAGAAATATAAACATTGTTGATAAGTGGGGTTTTACTTGAAATGACTTCCGAGTGATAATTTGTGTGAGGATTGGGGTGGGGTAGTAATCAGCTTGATACTGAAGAAAACCATGTTTATGGCATTTAGTGGAGGATGTGGTGTAATTCTGCATGCATTAACTGTTAAAAGTAAACTATTGATTTCTTGTTGAATAGTAAAGCTATTCTCAAGAGGATAAATGAGTCTGGGTTGTTATACATTTGTTTTTTTAAAAAAATGAAACAACTAATTTAGCATTTGTGTATATAAATGTGGTGTGGCCATGTTATCACAAGAAAAAGTTGACAGATTTCAACCAGATTCGTTAGGACTCTTCTAGGACAAGGAAGAGATAATCAGTTTTGGAGTGGAAATTCACAACTGGAACTGGGGTAAATTGGGATAGCTTTGAGGGTTTTGTGAAAAAGCCTAAAACAAATATGGTTTAACTACAACTTCCTTGTCTACTTAACACTGTCTCTCAGTCTGAAGTGAAATGGAGCAGGAGATCTGGCACAACTCAAGTCCATGCACCATCATTCAAGAAAGAATGGCATCTTAAATGGAAACACATTGATACAGTCCCTGTGGAGGTGTTCAGAGCATCCTGTGTTTATGGATTGTGAAATTAGTTTCAATTACTGCAGTGCAAGGGTGTGGACAAGTTATCTGCAGATGTCCATCCCATGCAATGATTCCTGGATTGACCAGGGGGTTGGATTTGATGGCTTTATAGGCCCCTTCCAACTCTACTATTCTATGATTCTATGATCATCTGCAATCTTGACCCTTTCCCATCGTGGCTAATAACAGCTAGCAGGGGGATATTGACTGCTTAGAATCTAGATGTGGTGAACATGTCCTTGTGTCAGGGGATGAACCCTACTGCGTTGAGAGAGGTGGTAGCGTGGCCATTTCTTAATAAGTCCTCTTTGGACTGGTTGGTACTGAATAACTACTGGCCAGTAAGAAATCTCCCCTTCTTGGGTAAGGTGACCAAGAGGGTGATTTGAGAAATCTTGAGTAAAATTGATTGCCTGGACCCATTTCAGTCTGACTGTAGGCCCTGATTTAGGATCAAAACACCCTTGGTCACTCTGAGCGATGATTTCCTCTGGGAGAGAGATAGGAGGAGTAGGACCCCATTGATTCCCTTGGATTTGTCAATGGCCTTTGATGCCACAAACTATGTATTTTATTGGTGTGGCTCCTTGGGCTGGGAATTGGAGGCACAGTGTAATGGTGGTTCCACTCCTACTGACTGAACCAGTTCAAGAGAAAGCTTTGGGGGATTTCTGTTCAGTCCCATGGCAGTTGATTCATGGAGTCCCTCAAAATTTTGTTCTACCCACAATGCTTTTCCAACATCTATATAAAACTTTTGGGTGAAATCATCAGATGATTTGGACTTGGATGCCACCATGCACATGACACCCACCTCCATGTCATCAGAGTCAGATGAGGCTGAACAAATTCTAGACTGATGTCCAGCCACTGTGATAGGCTGGATGAGGTCTGATAAATTGAAACTGAATCCTGATAAGATGAAGATGATGTGGTTGGCTGGTTCCCAGGTACAGAATTAGGCAAGCTGCCCGTTCTTGATAGGGTTGCACTCCTCTTGGAGCAGGTGAACAGTATGGATGCAGGCACAGCTTGCACAGTGGGACAGTACTGTGCTGCTGACCTTGTTGGAATATATGTAGTTCAACTCCAACTTGTGGGTTGAGGCTGCATGGGGTTAAAAAGGGGAGACCTCTTGGTTGCTAGGCTATACCTGTCCTTTGATCTCCTGCTGTCTCTTCCTTCCTGCTAGACTGATATGCAAAGGATGATGATCACAGTTCCTTCCCTCCTTCTTCTTTCTCTTGCGAGGGGAGCAGACATATTCCTTTTGTCTCTCCCTCTCCTCCAAAGCATGAGGGCAAGCACTGGGCTCAGTGTTTGCAGCTCCAACTTAGCTAGTTAGCTAGATATAGGACTCTTTCCTATCAAGCATGTACTTCCAGAATAAAGTAGTTATTTCTTATTTTAAAGCTTCAAGTCTCTGTCTGACTAATTTGCAGGGAAAGTATAATCTTTAGCAAAGATTCAAACACACACACATAAGCTCGCTCAGAAACTCTCCGTTCCCAGCATCGTGACTCTCTGACAGACCTTCCACCAATGCATAGCTGCACCAAGACAGTCGCATGATGGTACTGGGGCAGGGCAGGGTGGTGGTAAGGTTGGGGATGATTGTGGAGCTCTCAGTGCCCACACAGCCCTGACCTCACTTTAATCCTGCCTGACCCTGGTACTGGCCTGGTAAACAGCAGAAACACCATTGGCAGGAGGGTGACAGTGCAGTACCACCACACTATGCCACCTGCTCCTGTCTGGGGGTACTCCTTGATTCTACCCTGTCACTGGAGATTTGGGTATCTGCAGTGGCAAGGAGTGCTTTTTCTCAGTTACAACTGGTTCACCCATAGCTGATTCACCCATGATTCATGCTACAAAAACTTTCCATTTGAATTACTGCAGCATTCTCTGCATTAGGCTACCTTTGAAGACAATGTGAAAATTGCAGCCAGTACAAAATGTGGCAACTCACCTTTAGAACTGCACCTCTAAGCTTCAGGGGAACCATATTACACCAGTTCTGAAACAAGTGCAATGGTTGCCAGTACATTTCTGATTCAAATTCAAAGTTTAACAGATTATATATAAAGCCTTGAAAAATTAAGATTTCTGCTATTCGGGACTAGCCTACTTCACTGAAGCCAGAGCTGGTGCCAGAGGGCGGCCAGGTTGGGCCCTGGCTGAGGGCCCCTGGAGCCCAAAGGGCCCTTCCTTAGAGTGGGAGGGTGGTACTCCCATTTCATGATATGCGGCAGTGTCAGGTCCTGCAACCCGACCCTGCTGCGAATCGTGGAGAAGGAGCTCCCAGGCACTCTCAATGCAGATAGTGCAGGCTTCAATAAGCCTGCAAGCACACCCCATCTATCTCCTCCATCAGTGTGAATGTTATGTGCGCTGTGTACGCATGTTTGTCATCACTCAAGATGGCAGCCGGGGCTTCCCTAAGGGGCTCATGCTACCGGCACCATCTTGGTTGATGGCAAGTACATGTGCTATGTGAGCATGTCATTCACAAGCCACAAGAGGTAGATGAGCAACACAGGTGGACATATTAGCCCTGCACTGCCTGTATCAGGGGGCTGTTGGGCTACGGTGCTGCAGGCCTGGGACAGGCTTGTGCCCAAGGGCCCAGTTATGCCTGACACCAGTACTGACCGAAGCTATAATTGCAATAAGATTGCCATTCAAGGTTGTCAGAATCCAGAATACCAACAAGTTGTTTTTCTACTAAAGGGAACAAACAATTACAGGCACAAATTCATCATTGGGTCTTGAGAGAGATGCCTTCAGCAGGAATTCCAAACTCTGCTGCATTTTTCAGGGACAGAATATGAAAAACAACCACAACTAGATGTTTCAGAACATGAGGGCTCTCTTTATGCTGGCAGTTGGATGATAAGGGGCAGATATATGGATTGCACACTACAGTGAATTGTGCATTTGGTGTGAGAGACAGAGAAGAGCTATTGATGCTAAGAAAAAAGAAAGGATTGAGGGTAATTAATTCACCTTGCCTTTCAAACTCAGGGTGGCTGATGTGGTCCAAAGCGTTAGGGAGAATTTCCTAACTAGATCTGTTCAGCACAGCAATCCAGTTGCATAGGGATGCAGCTATCTATGGACGCTTCTTTTGTAGCTGGAGAGGAGTCTATCCAGAATACAGGGTCCATAAGCAAGCCATTTTCTTCCAACTATCTGATCTTGTTACGATTTCTTTGTTATGGGGGGGCATGAAATTCTAGAGAACAGTGAGATAGGAAAGGAGAACCACTAGAAGAGAGTGAAGTCCCCCCCCTCTGGTAATGAGGGACCTGCTGTGGCTGCCGCTGGTGGCTTTGTCGCTCACTCCATCTGTGATCATTGCTGCGAAGCATTTGCGCTTCCCAAGACGGTGCCCGCACTGGAGATGTCAAGCTCCGCGCTCGGAAAGCGAGCTTTTCCCGGAGAGATGCCCGCAAAAGCTAACATGTCAGAAGCAAGAGGAAAGCCCAAGAGAAGGAGGACGCAGGAACGAGCCGGCCTCGTCCGCGCAGAGCCAGCGGAGGGTAAAGCCACGGCGCCTAGAGGCGGCCCTTTTCTCTCCCCTTCCATCGCCGGCTGCCCCAGCCTAGGCAGTGCTGAAAGGGAGGCGACCATCCGGGCGAAGAACGCCACGCTGGACAAGCGGCGCCGAAGGAGGACAAACGGGCAGAGCCCAACTTTGCGGCACACGCCACAAGTGGAGGCCGCGCTCCGCCTTTGCCAGCCCAGCCCAGCCCCCCTCGCTCGCAGCCTCCGCCCGGAAAGCCTCAAACCTGCCTCCTCTCCTTCGCTCTCGCCCTCTCCCCCGCCTTCCACGGCACAGCTGCAATTTGCAAATTAGAGGCAAAATTACCGGGTTCCGCAAGGGCTCACGGCGACTACCCCCTCCGCTCAGTCCCGGGGAGCTCTTTTCCCTCCCTCCATTTCTTTTCAGTTGGATTACGTACAATTAATTACCTTTCTTTCACAGACTTTATACAGAATGCTGCCAACGTCCTACTGTTTGGAACCCCCTCAATGTTCAAGGATATCAATCAGTCTTTTTCAAAAGGAAACACAAAACAGAAAAATAGCATCCCTGCCCAAACTGTAAAAACGACCCTCGGTTTTGGATTAATTAAATGCCTCCTCTTTTCCTCTCCGGCGGATACAAAGGCCACCCATTACTAGAAAGTCAGACTTGTTCAGTAGCCATCCAGGCGTATAGTAGACACTTTTGTGGGTTTGCTTTTTTGAAGAAGGGCATCTTTAACTGCTGACACTGAAGCATAACCTCGTGTCGAAGGAGGACGATTCGTTTGGGGAATGTTTCAACGCAACTGCTGAACGTGGAACCGGTGAAACTACGTTTTAGCACCCGAAGGGGAAATTCAATTTGGGGAAGGAAAAAGCCAAGGAAGAGGGCAGGGGGGGAAATACGCACGGAAGCCAAGCACTGTAGACGCAGGATTGTACCAGGCCTTTGATCCCATTTCCTCCGCCCATCGTTTGCTATCTGGTGTTCTCGCATTTGTTTGCTGGAGATCCCCCTGCTGAAAGTGACTATCCTCACAAAGAAACTGACCATTCTTCATTATTACACTATTACATTCAGATTGCTCAGATTGGAGATCTTTGGATTTCTCTTAAAAAACATATCAGACAGCCCCAGTTCTCGTTTATATACAGTACTACCCACTTCGTGAGGAAAATCTTGTGCCGAAACTGAAAGTATCTCAACCCCCCCAAACACAATAAATGAATTTCAAAAAACATCCTCCTCTATTTACAACGATGGGAATTTAAAACGGTACAGAAATGATTGTAAATCAAAGAGCCTTCTTTCTCCCTGTTAGCCAGCGGGGATATGCACTCCAGGGCCAAGACGGCAACTAATCCGGAGCGGATCCGAGAGCGCTTGCTTCCGTCCGGCTTCTTGAAAGCTGCGGCAGGGCACCGGCGCACCTTCGCCTTGCACATTGCTGTGCTCGGAGCACATTGCTGTGCCCCGTTGCCCGTAGCCGAGCCGTACTTCGCTCCAATGCAGACCCATTGCAATCCTCGCCCGGCGTCTCCCCCCTCCGTCGCCTTGATTCCCAGAGTGATTCTTGGAACTGGGACCATCACTCCAGAAAGCCTCATGCATCAGGATGCGGAGAAAAATCCGGAGGATACGTGCAGGTCAGGAGGGAGCCCCGAGGGGAGAGGCAGCTGGAAACGAGAGAGGCGGGGAGCGCTGGGAAGGGGGAAGAGACGAGCAGCAAACTCCCCGAAAGGGTGAGCCTGGGACCTGAGGCGCAGGGCGGGCCCTGGCACGGCGACTCGCCGGCCCCTCCACGAGGTTCTTCCCAGGAGGAAACCCTCCGAGTAGGGAAGTGACAGAGTCGGGATCAGACAACCTGTCACGAACCGGCCCTGTGCCCCGAGGGTCTGGCAGGCAAAGCCGCTCGATTCCCATTCATCCGATCTGGGCAACAGCGGCCAAACGATCCTACAGGAAGAACGGCCCGCGTCTGCCTCTCCGCAGCCTGCCACCGCCAACACGCCTGCCGCACACGCGCACGCCAACAACCTGCTGCTGCAGAAGCCGCGGAGCGCCCTACCTGGAAGAGCCTCAGGATGTTGGCGACCATAATGGAGACGGAACTTCCTGACGCCCCAATGACTCCCAGCACTTTCTCGGGCTTGACGAAGACCGGCGGCTCCCCGTTGGTGCACCTCACGTCGGAGGTGTCTTTCTGGATGAGAGCCTGGACGAAGGTGAGCGACTGTTCCAGCGCGTAGGTATCCCGGGAGCAGGTGTCCAAGATCCTGGCGCCTAAGGTGACGTTGGGCAAGAGCTCGGGGTCGCTGTTGATCTGGTCGAGGGCATAGAGCATGGCCTCCAGGCGGTGGATGCCGTTCTCCTTCTTGATGTCCCCGCAAGGCACGCCGGTGGGTCCCTTAGCGTGGACGGGGAAAAGGCCCCCTAAGGTGATGTCCCCCTCCAGGCGGATGGAGTGAGGGGCGTACATCTCCTGGCCCTGCGCCACCGCCGAGAGCAGAAACTCCAGCAGGCACCAGGGCAACTTCATCAAAGTCAGCAGCTGCAAGAGTCTCCCCGGCTGGAGCATGATGGGCAGGAAGAAGACGAGGAGGAGGAGGAGGAAGAGGGGGTGCCGCCGGGGCTGGATGCAGCCAGCCGGGGGTCTTGCTGCGAGCAAGCGAGGATTCCCTCGGGGGTGGGGAGGGGCCAGGGGGGAAGGGGGGAGGCGGGGAAGCTCCAGCTTCTGCCTCTGGCCGTCGGCGCGCCTCCCGGCCACGATCCCCTGGCTGCCGCGGCTCAGCAATGGGCGAAGGGGAGGCTTGGCTGTCGCTTTAAATGCTCGGTCGGCTCCTCTCCGCCTCCCGCTCTCTGCCCACCTCCTTCTCCCCCCTCCCGCCCCAGCCTTGCCTGTCTGCTCTCCCCGCGCGTCATTACGCAGAGATGCGGGCTGAGGTAACCGCCGCGAGGCGAGCGAGGCGAGGAGGCGACGGCGACGGCCGGGGTAACGGGCTGGGAGCCTCCGGCCGGCGAGAGCCAGCCTCTGGGCGACGGAGACGGCGGGTGTCGACTCCCGCCGGCCCGGATTCTCGCCTCCCCACCTCTTTGCTGTCGGTTCTGCGGACGGCCTGTTCGCGCGGCTTTCCCTGGGCACGTTCTCCCACCTGTTACCTTCTGCTGGACAGATTCTGGGCCCCCAGAACTGCAGCACTGTGTAGGAAGCGAGAAAGCTGCACATTATTTTGATAAATTGTAAAGTTTCTGGGACAGGGACACTCACCCATTACTTCTGTACAGCACCTTGGATCTACCTCGTGTTTGACTAAAACCACTAGATCCATCAACTAGGGCAGCTGCGAAAGTCATACATTCCAGAACACTGCGGCTCTGAGCAGCTTCTGAACCTAGGGAATTGTTTAGTACCAGAACTGAGCTCAGTTTACCATCCCTTTACACACAAAAACAATTTCTCTTTTTATCCAAATTTTCTTTATCGGTCTAATTGGGGTGGGTGGCTAAATCATTTTGTTGTTGATAATGCTAAACTGGGGAGTCAGAAGCTCTTGCCAGGAGACAAACCAGAGAATAAGGCAAGCAAATCTTTTTCTAGCGTAACCTGAATCAATCCAAGGCATTATTTAAGCCAGGGATGCCCAAGTAACTAGTTGGTTTTCAATATCAGGACTGGGGACCTTTATTTATTTATAATTCATTGCAGTTTAAAACCCCTCTTCAACCCTTAAGATATGGGGGTGCTTTACAAAGTAATCAAACAAAATGCAGTGTTATATGCATTATATCCCTTGATTATCTTTTCACTCTCTACACAGTTTAAATGGAGAAAACAGTGTCTCTGGCAATGAACAGTTGTTGTTATGTGTCATCAAGTCGATTACGACTTATGGCGACCCTATGAATCAGCGACCTCCAAGAGCATCTGTCATGAACCACCCTGTTCAGATCTTGCAAGTTCAGGTCTGTGGCTTCCTTTATGGAATCTATCCATCTCTTGTTTGGGCAATGAACAGAGTACTTCCTGAAGTCATCAGAGTGACTGATCAGGAAATGTCAAGCAAGAGAACATAGGACTGAAATCTAATACCGGCCACTGTGTGATGGTGTAAGTAGGAAAGCCATCTGAAGTCACCATCAGTCTGTCCATGCATTTATCCCCTTGTGTGGATGGCATTGTGAGAAGAGCAATCAAGGTGAGTGCTGTGTAACTCAACATTGTCTTTCCCATAATGATCTTTTTTTGTTTCCCCTACATCTTATCAGAGTTCTGAGACCTTTCACAATTTAGGGAAGATGCTTAAAGCCCTTTGTGAGATGGATGGGGGGGGTGGAACTGTGCCCCCTGGTTCTGCCCCTAGCATCGTGCTCCTCTGCCCTCTCTACTGCATATCCAAGCTTGATCCAGACATCTGCACTCATGCAAAGGGGAAGACTTTGCATGTGCATCCGTACATGTGAAAGCTTTCACATAATTAAGAACTCCAGTTACACATGGTTTTGATTGTGCAAAAGCTGAGCATATGGCTTCCCATTTGCAAACATCCATATTAATATCCACGCATCCAAGAGTTGGGACTTGTGGCACACAATGTCAGAGACAAGGCCAAGAAGCATGGCCCAATTCTCCCTCCATGCATTTAGCCCAGTGTGTGGGTTGCAGTGTCAGAAGAGGGCTAGGCATAATGCCCATAGTGTACAGATACCATTTTTGATGAAGAACCACTTGGGTCCTGCTCTGGCTATAAATAAACAAAATAAATGCACAGTCTCTGTGACGGCCCTTGAACTGACCGCCACAGAATATTCTTCTGGTTAAATTTTGTTGCTAGCCAATTCTGAACCTAGTTTGGACCTGAATAATTGGAATAAATAGCTTCATTAGATTGCTCTCAGTGGCTTGAGCTCATACAAAGAGGAAGCAGGATTTTATAAGGGCCAATGAGAGTTCCAAAACAAAATGGTTGCCTGTTATGGGTTTGGGGTGTGTTCAGGGGCATAGAGGTTAAGAGCCAAAGATTCATCTGTGTAGTCTAGTACTACATTCACTTTGCACATAATTCCATGTATGATGAAATCCAAAGCACATTTGGAGGTTCTGGCTTAAGTATGAAACATCTGAGGTATTAGTATGAGAGAAGGCAAGTATTATTTATATGACGCTAACAAAACTCACTGCCTCTCAGCCTCATGAAAACCCTATTCATAGGGTTGCCATAAGTTGGAATCGACTTGAAGGCAGTACATTTACATTTTTAACAAAACTGAAGGGACTTTCCTAGGTGATGACTGCATTTTATGCAAAGGAAAAATTGAAGAAAATATGGAGGTTTCTCTTCAGGTGAAATATTTTGAGAGTAGCCAAAATGTTTTTGATAAGACCAGCAAAATTTGTCAGAGTCATTTCCCTTGTGAGGATCATTCAGGTCTGTCAAAAGCAAAAAATCATTCCCTTGCATATGTCCACCCCAAAATGAATCAGCATGGGAAAACATCCCATACATCTGACAAGAACAATCCATGCTGCAATTAACTCAAGTTTCACAGCAACAGAAATGACATCTCTTGACACCTGGGCCATGCCAAATGTGGAGAGTATTTTGAATGTAAATTTCTACGTTCAAAATGGCAACGTGTATTTGCTTTTCTCTCATGATTAAACTAGGGGTACATGAAAAAATATAGTTTAAGACAGAGTGTACTCTGCACGGTTATACTCCCATTGAGAGTTCCCATGTTTTAGTTGCAAGATAGAAGACAAAGTGGTGTATTGGATTAGGTGTTTTCAGTGTATTGGACTGCAGCAAAGGCAGCATCTCAGATCAGACATCTTGATCTTTCTAGATTCAGCCAAATTTCATCCCTCAACATTAAGATTTCACGGCAGAAGTAGGCTAGCAGATGTGGCTGATCAAATTAGAAGTGGTTCTAGCTGATTAACTCTCGATTGAGTTTTTCAAAGCACCCTAAGGGATTTCAACACATCTCTCATTAATTTGAAACACATATTTAGAGGAAAATATGTGTTCAAAAATGCTTAGACAGTTCTGAAAATCTAATTGTGGGGGAGACAAAGAGTAGGCATCAGGTACCTTTAACAAAAAGAAAACTTCTTCTACTCAGCTGATGCAAGCATGGATTTAAAAAAACACAGGGCTTTACCAGATATGCAATTTTGATTTAGTTGTGTACCAGCATTAAATAAGAATTCTAGAACCCTGCTAGATCATACTGAGGATCAATCTGAACCAGCATGTCCTTTCCAACAGTGGCTAATCAGTAGGGAAACCCAGAGGCAGGTCATGAAGTCAGAGCCCTCTACCATTCTATGTCTCTGACAAGTTCAGAGGTACCAGCCTTTGAACATGAAAGTTCCATTTAGCTATCATAGCTAATAGCTATTGATAGATCTATCCCCCACATAGAATTTCTGGACCGTTGAAATTCAATTTGCCTTGTAATGGGCTGGCCAAACAACGAAGCTTCCCTGCTGCTGGTGCCTTCTTCCTACTCCTTGTCCTCTCTTCTCCATGAAAACCATTGGGTGCTAGCACCCACAGCACTTTCATCAAGGTATAAGTACTGGCAACTCATTTTTGACTAAAAACAGCACTATGTATATGTATATACGCACACATGGATGGTATTTTGTGCTCCTCCTCCTCAGAATAGACCCATTGAAGTTAATAGACATGAGTAATTTAGGTTGATTAATGTCAGTAAGTCTACTCTCAGTAGACAATTGACATAGTTCAGCAACTATACAGTGACCCACAAAATTATACAACTGTAGCCCCACTTTCCCTTATTGTAGAGGGAGCTATGAGTCCCTGGTTCAAACTGTAATGACATGGATGTGGGGAAAGAATTCCAAGCCTCCAGCTTACCAGCGCCCCACATTTCTGGAAAGGAAGTGTAGGAAAACAGCCACGAAGCAACTTAATAGAATGGAGGAGGTGACAAAAACCAAGGAGATACGATTTATTTAATGGAAAGGGGGGAAAAGGAAGCAAGCAAGACAACAACTGAGCTGTACAATTGCAGAGTAAGTCTCTCTAAACAACAAAATAAGAGAGAAGTCCAATAATGGAGTAAGGCATATGTGAGCATTCAGAGTTTCTCTGATCAAGACAGAATTTTGGAACAGAAGTCCAGGCAGGCCCCACTATGCAGAATGAGCAGGAGAGCCCCAAAACTCAGCAAGGCCGGCTTACTTACATTTTAAGGTAAGTGAAATAATATACATTACCATCTAAAGAGCTCCGATTCCCTACCTTCCCTGTAAGATCCCTAGAAATTACCTAACTGCACCACTGCAGCAGTCTCTTCAGGTACAGGGGTAGGCCTCAGGCTCTGTCATGCAGTTCTGTCATGCACTGGAGCTGCTGCTGAAGAATGCTGCAGTATGAATGCAAAAAGAGGCTGCAGCTTGCTGTTCTCTCTTCACAATCTTCTCGGGATGGTTCCTTTGGACTCTCCCTCTGTCTGAAAGCCTCCTTACCCTCTCTGTCCTTTTGCCAGTCCTCCATTCTCCTCAGTCTCAGTCTTCAACTCCCCTCCAAATTTTCTTAGAAGTGTCTTCCAATCTCCTCAGACCAAATTTTCTACTTCAGCTGCTAAGGGCCAAAAAGCGCTGTGTGCCACGCATCCCACAGTGCTTAACAACCCAATCCTGGGCATTTTTACTCATGAGTAAGTTCCACCAAGGCCAGTCGGGCTTATACTAGGTGAGCGTGCCCAGGATTGCAGTCAAATGTGCTTAAAATTAAACAGCAACACCAGCCAGTTTCACAGCCATGCAAGTATTGTTTAAAATACACATATTGCTAAATACACACACACAGACAGACATCCTCCCACCCAGAGGGGGGAAAAACTTTGACGATGAAGGTTTTGGTTTGGCTCCCTGAACTTTTTCGGCTTGTATATAGTTATAATGTTGCGTATGGAAATATTACTAACTTGATATAAAGTAGATATCGGTTTACTTCCTGATGACCTGACCCCAAACATTCCAGTGGCTAAGTGAATAAAAGCCTGATTGAACTGGAAATGTGCTCCCCTCCCATTTCCTTGTGCATATCTATACTCAATGTCGTATATGATGTTACCAACTGTATCACAAAAGAATGCCTGTGCTTCATTTACATGGTTGTAGACCTTGACATGCATACTCTTACAGATGTAGAAGATGTAACCTGAGTGTATTCTTAGTTTAATGATCCTACTTGTAACTGAACCTCGCCTGCTCCTATCTATCCTTTGTTCCTCTGACTCTGAGTGCTTATCTCAAGGTCGTATAAACTATGCAAGCCTATGTCTGAAAGAAGGCAAGATGTTCCTGGCTTTTGTTATCCTAAGCACCCCTTTTTCCATATCTTAGATATTACTATGTCTAGCAATGTTTTCTATTCTTTATGACGTCTGCTCCCCATTTTGTAACCATTGGGGAAACTATATAAATCTTGTGTGTATCAATAAACGGGGTTCCCACTTCTGAAAGGCAACTTGCTGGCAGGTCTTGGGACCCCTTTGTAAAGGTAATATTGTGTGTTATTTCCTGGCCTCTGACAATAGATTCTTGCTCTCAACTCCACACCTTCCCGGGTGTATGTGAGCTGAGTAGACAGTGACAGCTTGTGTGTTGGGTTTGGACCTAACAATTGGGGGCTCGTCCGGGATCTCCTGTGCGAACTGTGTGCTGCCGGTGTGTTTCTCCCCTCCTGACAACAGCCACGAGAGATATTCTCTCGGTTGTCGTGGGAGGTGAATCGGTTGACAGCACGTGGGTAAAGCAGCAGTTGAGAAATCTTTGCCAGACGCTATGGGGCAAAAAGGGAGCGTTCTGGTGGAGGACGGCCCTTTGGGAGTAATGTGTAAATTGTGGGAGGAGAAAAAGTTGCCAGTGTTAAAGGGCATGAAAAAGAAAAGGATGATTGAGCTCTGCGTGGAGGTGTGGCCGCGGACAACTGCAGTTTCGGTCCCGGGTGAAAGGTGGCCGAGAGGTGGTTCCTTTGAAGCCGCTCCGTTACGGGGAGTTAGGAGGTGGATTGAGGTAAACCACCTAGATCAAATAGATTTCTGGCTCCTTTGGCAAACCGGAGCGCAGAAATGGAAAGGATTTACAGTAATGGCAGTGAGATCTCTGACCAGTGAGGACCCTCCTCCCAGTTATTTTGCTGATGATGAATCAGATAGAGGAATGATTTTAAGTCGTTCCATTATACTTTCTGCCCCGCTTCCACCTCACAACCCTGGAGGTGGAACTCCTCAGGTGAGACAGAAAGATTTCCCTCCTGACTCAGATGATGAGCTAGGAGAGAAGGAGAAGGAGGAGGGGGCCTCAGGGGGAATGGTCACGCGCAAGCAAAAAGAAGAGGAAGAGAGGAAAAGGAAGGAGAAGGAATGGGAATTAGATCTGCTTTTGACCACAGAGTTGCCTTTGATTGTGCGCGACCAACCGTATCTGGATGCTGCCGGACAGGTCCAACATACAGAGGTGGTCGAGCACAAGACTTGGCTGGAATGGGATCTTAAGGAGTGGAGCAAGTTAGCTGGAACTTTTGGAGAACAACCAAGAAGAATAAGGGAACTGTTAAGCAGACTGTTTGAGAGCCACAATCCCACATACGGGGATGTGGAGCATCTGCTTAGGAGAGTTTTAACTGGAGAAGAGCGTAGTAGATTGTGGGTGCTGGAGGCCGCATGAGCGGCTGAATCTTTGGCACGAACGGCTTGGGCGACCAGAGCACAAACGGCAGCAGCTTGGAGTGTGGGGGACTGGATGCAGCCCCGCCGCACTCAGTTGCAGGGCGATAGGGAGAGGATTTGGGGATATCTGAGACAAATGACACAGAAGCCCCCCAACCAAGCAAAATTCATGGCCATTAAGCAAGAAGCTAGCGAATCCCCAAGGCAATTTTGGACACGCCTGTTGGAGGGAGCGCGTAGCTTCACTAATTTGGATCCAGAAAAAGTACAAGATCATCCTACCTTGATCTCTTCGTTAGGCACACTGAAAGGGCTTTTCAATTGCTTAAACAGAGTGTAGCTACATCAATGTCTCTGAAGCCCCGAATTACAACAAACCCTTCCATCTGTTTGTACATGAGAGGGCGGGGGTTGCAAGTGGAGTTTTGACTCAGTTATATGGCCCTAGCCATTTGCCGGTAGCCTTTTATTCACAGCAGATTGACAATGTAGCACGGGGTACACCTATTTGCACGCGCACGTTAACGGCAGGAGCCTTGCTTTTGACTAAAGTAAAAGGACTTACACTTGGGCATTTTATGACTGTTTGGACTTCACACGCTCTCTCGGCATTGTTGCGCAAAGGCACCACGCAAGCAACAGCTGGAAGCGGAGCTCCTGGAGGATCCGAACTTGCGTTTTGAGCGCTGTGGCCCATTGAATCCTGCCACGCTTCTGCCCGACTTACCCGCCCCACTTCCTGATCATGATTGCGTGCAAGTTCTGCAGTCGACGTTGCAGATCAGACCGGATCTTTCTGATGAACCGTTGCCAGACTCAGACCTTGTTCTGTTTACTGATGGCAGCTCTTATTATCAAGATGGGGTAAGGTATACGGGCTTTGCTATAACGACTCAATGGGAGATCTTAGAAGCTGACTGAATTATCTTAAACTGCCATAAGACTTTACTACGTTACAATATGTTTTTTTCTCCATTTCAGTTTTATGTATTATTTTTCTTTTTCTCTCATGTAACGTGCCTGTGCTGTCTGCCAGGCATCAAGATTTGTGATGATTCAGACTATCACAAACTTGTGGACTGGGGACGAACTGTCCCAAAGACACTTGAATGTCCGGATCCCTTTTGGTATGATATAACCATGATACCTGAAGGTCTGATAAAAGCGGAAATGGCAGGCCGTTTATGTAAAGCAGCAGTAGTATTGCAACATAATCACACGGGAAAAATGGCCACCCATTGCATACGAGTAGAGATACAATGGCCAATCCGATTAGCACTGAATTGTAAGAAACTACATATGCCGCCTAATCAACAGGGCTGCCTCCCCTATGTGGATGAAAATACCATAATGAGAGAATATAATATGATTTCTTACAGGTCTAGAAGAAACAAAGCTGTGAAAATTTGTATAGGCATTGGTGATTTAACATGTTATAATGAGTTAAAAGATAAGCTCGAACAACGAGACAAGGTGACGTCCTTGTCAGACCCAGCCCGCTCGAATACAAACTTCAAAATATTACAAAATACAAAAGCAGTTACAGGATGGGGTGGGATACTTCTGTGGCGTTATTAGAAGCAACAGCACCAAAACAAGGAACTTGTTATGTTTGTGCTCATACTCCACCACATGGACAGGCGGGAGTCCCCTTAACAGGGGCCCCTCTGCCACTCAAGGAGTACGTTTCTTTTGCCTCCCACTCTAGTTCTCAGGTACTAGAGGGGGGCCTGGTTATCAGTGGGTCTGTAAGCAGCGAAGTTTGTGTGAGCAGCAAAACACAAGTACAAGGGGGAATGGTGTGTGATAATGTAATATTTCCGCTTGGTAACAGCAATTGGACTCTGATAAATGGAACACGTTCAGTAGGTAATATGACGTGGCTTTCGATTTGGCAGTATTTATTACAGTTAACATTTGCCGATCACCATGCGGTTCCCTTTTTGCTGGATTTAGCAGACCACCAAACACCAGCTGGCCTTTGGTGGCTTTGCGGGCATTCCACAGTGCGGAAACTACCAGGATATGGCTCATGGGCATGCACACTGGGTAGGGTGGTCCCAGGGCTCCGAGTGACCCCCCTACTCCCGATATCTCGCCACAGGAACCGTAGGGGAACAGGGGAAGCTATAGCAAGAGGAGCTTTCCCTAATTATGGTGCAGCCCAGAATTACCAAGAATTAGAATAGCTTTCTCAGTCATTTGAGCGGTTCATGAACGAATCTGCTATTTCTTTCTCAGATTTAACAAATGAACAAGGCCAAATAAGAACTGTAGTTTTACAAAATCGATTAGCCTTGGATTTTTTACTAAGCTCCCACGGCGGTGTATGCGCGTTAATTGGCAATGAATGCTGCACCCATATTACAGATAGTAAGGCTGATGTTTTAAAACATTTAAACAACATTGGGAAAATTTATCACGATGTGGAAGGTATTGAGAAGTTTTCCCTCTTTTCAAGTGTGTCTGACTGGTTTTCTAGCTGGCCCAGTTGGCATAAAATAGTGTTTTATGTAGTGATTGTAGTTGTTTTGCTTATATTAGGCTGTTGCTGTCTTCAATGTATTCCTAACATAATTCAGTTAGTGTCTACTTGCTTGCATAGGTCTTTGGCTTCATTCTCTAAAAGACCAAAGCCGACCTTAATGGAAATGGCGTTAAGACCTCTTTGGGAACAGAAGTAGGATGTGCAGCTGACTGAGTGAATACGGGTTCACTCAGTGCTGAGAGGGGGGACTGTTGGGTATGGAAATATTACTGACTTGATATAAAGTAGATATTGGTTTATTTCCCGATGACCTGCTGACCCCAAACATTCCAGTGGCTAAGTGAATAAAAGCCTGATTGAACTGGAAATGTGCTCCCCTCCCATTTCCTTGTGCATATCTATACTCAATGTCTTATATGATGTTACCAACTGTATCACAAAAGAATGCCTGTGCTTCATTTACATGGTTATAGACCTTGACACTCATACTCTTACAGATGTAGAAGATGTAACCTGAGTGTATTCTTAGTTTAATGATCCTACTTGTAACCGAACCTCCCCTGCTCCTATCTATCCTTTGTTCCTCTGACTCTGAGTGCTTATCTCAAGGTCGTATAAACTATGCAAGCCTATGTCTGAAAGAAGGCAAGATGTTCTTGGCTTTTGTTATCCTAAGCACCCCTTTTTCCATATCTTAGATATTACTATGTCTAGCAATGTTTTCTATTCTTTATGACGTCTGCTCCCCATTTTGTAACCATTGGGGAAACTATATAAATCTTGTGTGTATCAATAAAAGGGGTTCCCACTTCTGAAAGGCAACTCGCTGGCAGGTCTTGGGACCCCTTTGTAAAGGTAATATTGTGTGTTATTTCCTGGCCTCTGACAACAGATTCTTGCTCTCAACTCCACACCTTCCCGGGTGTATGTGAGCTGAGTAGACAGTGACAGCTTGCGTGTTGGGTTTGGACCTAACAATAATATTGCTCATCATCATGCTGACACAATTGGGACATGGTGTCAAGTTAAGTAGAGGCAGTAGGGTTGCCTGAGATGGTGGCATAAACATAAACAGAACTGTCTAGGTTGGGTGGGAATGGAGGGAGAATGAGGCCAGAAAAGTCGCTGGAAATTTCCTGTGTGCTCCACTGACTGCTGTCCTCCTGGGGCCTACTGATGCTGAAACATACCTGCATCCTATTCCAGTCAAACAGCAAGCTTCTGAGGCTCATTTATCATCCTTCATTTGTCATTTCAACCCATTCAGTTGCTGCTCAGCTGAATGTGAATCCTCCTCTCTGCCTGTCAGAAAAACATCCTGAAAATTTGTTTGTGTTGACTGTTGCTTCTTCATGTTTGCTCACAGAAAACTGAAACAGTTGGCCACTAACTACATTGATTGGCACTTTTCAAGTTTTCCTTTGTTAATTCTCATCACATGGGGCACAGTGACAGCTAAGAAGTTCTCCTATGCCTGTCCATGGAAGTGAAGGTATGTGATCATGCCCATGCCCTTGCACTCTTCACTTATTTCATTCTTTCCAACAGATGAGGAATAGAAATTTCCCATGCCCCAAAAAAGTCAGTCATCTGTAGGCTTCATGGTGAGATAATGTTTCCCATGCCTCCATCTTCGTCATATCAGAGTGAATGGATGGTTCATGGTGAAAATAGAAATGTATAATGACAGATGATGACAGATAGATTTCTGTTGCTGTTTGTAATACTACATTAAGGTGTATATTCTTATATTCCAGGATTTAAAAGCAGCAACAACAATTTCTTTTTAATAGAAGACTTCACTCATGTACCAAATAGCATGAAATTATAAGTTAAGGAACACACCTTAATGTCTGTGCTACATAAACAGTAAACATATTTCACAGTGTCAGTACATACTCTGCTTGTTTATAGCTTAGCTTCATTGTACTCATACTTGCCCTACGGTCCTTCAGCCCCAAACTTGTCTAGAAGTCAGGACAGGACATTTTCGCCTTCATCAGCTCTTAGAAACTAATAACATACTTACTAGGCTAACAACATAGTTATTAGGCTCCTACTGGGAGGAAGGGTGGGATATAAATAAATAAATAATAAAATAAGGTGCCAAAAGACTCTCTTGATTTTCAGCTTGCTCGCCAATCCCCCAACCTCTACAGATGAATGCAGACAATCCAGATCACAGTGGGCCATAATCAGGGAATAGGTATACACTTTTGGGTTCACCAGAACTCCTCTTCAGTTTGTATTATAAGCCTCAATAAAAAAAAAAAAGTGGGGTGGGGAGAGAAAGATATAGCTGAATATGTAGGTTGTAATAATTTCAAGGTGGGGTAAAGAGATGCGCATTCTTAAAAGTAACCTAAACCATGCTATATTTATTTAATTTATATCCCGCCCTTCCTTCCAGAAGGAGCCTAGGGCAACAAACAAAAACACTAAAGCACCTTAAAACATCTTAAAAACAAAAGACTTTAAAATATATTAAAACAAAACATCTTAAAAACAACTTTTAAAAACAACTTTTAAAACATCTTAAAAAACTATTCAGCACAGATGCATCACATATACAAAACTAAATCTCATGCTGCTCCAATAACTAGCTAAGAAACAATGGATGTTCTCCCTTTGAAAATTTGGAAGGCAGCTATTATTCAGATCTATAACAGAAGGCAAACAAAACTAGCCCAAACTACATTTTTATACAAAAGTCAAAACCAGGCACTGAAACCAGAGAGATGATAAAGAATAGATGAACAATGAAATGATGGCTGTTAGCAATCCCTATGCATGCCTACTTAGAGGTAAGTCCCAATGTCCTCATGTTCAGTGGAACAACAAACAATACAGCCAACGTGTGTACAGCTGTTGCTGCATAGACTCTTCATTGCATGGAAGCCAGGATTGTGCAGGCTTTCTGATCAGGTGGAGAGCTTATGAGCTACCCTGCTGTATGCACCCTAGGCTCTCCTTTCAGATGTTCTGCTTAACTTGAAGTCTTGGGGGCTTGGCCAGAAGGCACATGGGTAATAGAAGGGTGAGGTGCAATCTTGCTCTTCCATTTCATTTGTATGGTATACTAGGGGCTCTGCCCCTACTCGCTTCGCTTGACAACCCTGCCTACCATTGCCAACCCCGCTTCCCCCCAGGTCACCAAAGCCCACCTCCCCCCCACGGTCCACCATAGTTCTCCCCCTGTTCCCCTCAGGTGTCACCTGAGCTCCCCTCCCCTTTCCCCACTTCACCCCAAGGATCACCAGAGCTCCCCTCCACCTCTCCAGGGGTCACCAGAGCTCTTCTACCCCTTCTCCTGCCCCCCACCACCCCAGGGATTGCCAGAGTTCCCCTCCCTTTCTTTTCCCCCCACCCCAGGGGTCATCAGAGCTCCCCTTCCCCTTCTCCTCCCCCCACCACTACCCCAGGGGTCACTAGAGCTCTCCTCCTCTTCCTCCTCCCCTCCACCACCCCAGGGGATGGCAGATCTCCCTTCTCCTAGCCAGCCTCCTGCCTACCTGGTGAGGTCATGTGGGCCTGCCTCTGCTTAGGACCTCACTGCATAGGCCCGCCACAGCTTGGGGCCTTGTCTCCAGTCAGGGCCTCATCGTGCAGGCCTCGCCTATAAGCATCATGGGTAGCATGAGATTTACAAAAACATAATATAGGTGGGTAGACATGGAGGTGTATAATGCAAAAAAGCCCTAGCCTCACACAGGTTTTTTTCATGGGAGAATGTAATCTTGGGATAGCAGGAGGGCCAGTTCAAGACCTATTAAGGCCTTGGTTTCTGATAACAGCAAAGCTGTTTGGAATGTACCAACCTCAGTAAGGAAAGATCTGTCAGAAATTTTCAAATGGCAGAGTCCAGCAACTTCAAAATCCATGAGCAGCAGTGCTTTATTGTTGGGGATAGAAGAGGATGAAGGAATGGTAATGAGTGACTTATTTTTGTTTGTTCATTTTTAATCTGTTTGATCTATCACTTCCTTTCAGAATAACGTATCAGGAGGTGTCAAGTGATTCCAATTTTGCTTTTTTGAAAAGGAAAAAAATGTCCATATGCAGGAGCTGGAAACCTATTGTAATGCTGGTAAATTTTTGTCTAGTCAGAAGGATGGGATAAATATATGGCAAAAGCAACAATTCCCAAGCCACTGACTGTAGCATAATCCCCATGATTTCAGTATGTCAGAGGATCTGCTTGGAAGAAGAGTTTGAGGACTACACTCAAATATATAGCGCTCCTATAAAGAGACATGTTCAAATCCAGCTAAGCCACAATGTTAGGCTTGTCACATAGTTTGACCCAGAAAAGTTGTTTTTTCCCCTTCAATGAATACCCATTGTGGGCTATTTGGGAGGTGAGAGGGCTGAGCTGGATTGGAACCATGGCAAAGAGTGGAAGAGGGTTTTTAATCTTCCCCCCCCCCGCACGATCTTGATTGCAATCGGCCACCCCACTCCAGCGGGTTATGTGTGATGGAAACAGAGATCTGATTCTGATCAGATCACAGCAGGGGCAAAGCCCTCTCCCCACAAGCATTGGCTATTGCTTGTGCACATTTTGACTTCACTTTAATGCAGTGGGAATTCCTGAATGAATAGTCTGGTGTGTATTTTGGATCCCATATTTGCAAGGAGTTGATGGGTTAGGGTCACAGTCATTAAGCACCGGTGTATTCAAGGCAAAATTTAAATAATAATGGGTTATTTACAGAAGGCGACATGTGTAAGATTGTTTGTGGCTTCTCTTGCAAGTTCACATATTGTTATCAGACTGGAGTGCAAATTGTCTATTACAACTCAATTTTTCTTCACATAATGGTTGATGTTTGCAATTGCAGTGATTGCTCCCAATACATTTCTGTGTTGATTTGTATGTTCTTTCTCTTTCACCACCAAATATATATATAAAATACATGTGACTGTCCATTCATATAGCAGTTTTGTGTACCTGGTAATAAAAACATTATCATCTTTTGCAGTGTCATTACACTAGGTCCCCAAAGCTCCTAATTTTTCTGGTATTTTAACTTCACTACAAATCAGGCTAGGCTAAGTGATAGCTGCTTCTTCCTCTTCTGAGGAAGGATATGTGTATGAATACTTCAGTGAGATAGGTGAGGCCTAGTGTGTTGATCTGTCCAACCAAACTGGATACCATTCTATCCAGAAGGATGCCAACTGGATGTGAGAGATGCATGCCATCAGTCACACATGTGCCTGAGATATTCACATACACAATACAACCACATGGCATAGAAAAGGCCTTCCAGATGTTGCTGAACCACAACTCCCATCTTCTTTTGTAATTGGCCACACTGGGTAGGGCTAGTGGGAGTTCAACAACATCTGGAGGACCAAAGGTTCCCCACACCTGGCATAGGACTTTAAAAAAATAGCTCTCATGTGGCTTGATGAGTATGTGAAAGGGGTCATGGCAGGTCATAGTAAAGGAATGGTTGCTGGGAGCAGGTAGGGCTTACTAGGTATGTTTCTACCTAGGGTGGCCACTTACACCTTGCCAAAAAAGGAAACACATCACCAAAAAAGAGGACACAAAAACACACAGATTTACATAAAATTTGAATAAAAATATTTATATGCATAGATGCAAATTTAGAAGTAATTACTATAATTTAAATAGGAATGCTTACCACCATAGTGAGGAAAAATGTGTGCTCGTGTGCTTGTTCAGTCTGCTTTCCACATGCTAATGGTTTGTGCTGCTTCAAGATCTCTGCTCTCCCTTCTCAAACTGGATTGGACAGAAGGCCCTTCAAATAGAGGACACCGTCAGAGTTCTCTGTTTAGGATGACACATAGCCACCCTATCTTCTACCTCTTTTAAATACATCTCAGCCATTTGAAATTTAGAATTGTGGAATGACTACTTATCGCTGCCAAATATGGCACCTTCATCAGGATCTACAGAGAAGAGCTGTCGCTCATTTGCCTGATCCCAGATTCAATCCATAGCATCTCCAGGTATGGTTGGGAATATTTCCTGCCTGAAACCCTGGAGAGCTGCTTTCTGTCAGTCATTGTAGACAAGATTGAGCTAGGTGGACCAAGATTCTCTTCTGGTATATAGGCAACTTACTATATTCCTATCCAGCCAAAAAAGTAATGAGAAAGCATACTGGTGGTAGAGGGAGGCAAGCATCACTGTCATAGTCCCTGTGCGGACAAAGGAAATTTAATAATGGGCAAACTCTTGCTGGTTAAATGCCATATTTGTAAATCACAGCTTCTACTCCACTATGAGTGGTGCTACCATGTGAAAGTGGCAGGAAATTGTTGGCTTGGCATGAAACTACATCTGTCAGGGAATTCAGAGAATGCCAAGTTGGACATTAGTAAGGTATGTAATGGAATCAGCCAGGCTCGCTTGAGAGCAGACTGATGTTTTCTACAGCATTAATGTGGGTCTGAAGATCATTTGGAAAGGTGAGGAGCTCAAGAAGATGAGCAGAACATTTGGGTGTTTCAGTATTGTCAAATTCACAAAAATAAAATAAAATACTTTCACCTTTCTAAGAGTTCTGGTTTTTAACCATTGACAAGGTAAATTGTTGCTCTTCATTTGAAATTTGTTGTTTTAAAAGGAAATGGTTATTTGCACAATTACAGTCACATCACATGAACATTAAAAAGTCAATAACTTATATGACCCATATTAGACAAACACCTAAAATCATTGTTTATATTTTGCTGTGTAAGGTGTGTGCAAACCTTTTCAATGAGGCAGTAGGAAATTATTTCCTGCATAGAACCCTATGCCGACGTTTGGCTGGATGCTCTTAGAAGACTCTGCAACTAGGAACCCTGATCGTTCAGTGTTTCCAATTGCCAGGGGTTTCTATCATGTTCAGTAGAACATGGTTAGAATCCCTCATCAGGCTTTTGTTCTACATGCAAAGGTTGGAGGTAGAACTGGTGCACATGGGTGTGTGGGGGCAGGGCTTGCATGTCCTCCCACTGCCTCTCCTCAATTTAAAGCCCACATGCATTCACCCAAACACCTACAAAGGGCTCTGATGGGGCCAAATGGAAGCCAATGAAACAAGGGATAGAGCTTGGCACCAATCAGTATTTTTAAGCTTGCCACATCAAAAAGTTGATTGGCTAGCTCACATTGGGATAGGTCTGACATAGATTTACTGCTGCAGGGATTGAATACCTCCCTCACCTAGGTTGGCCACTGAAAAGATGGCTTTAATCCAGAGAACAATATGTCCAGCCACATTCCACAGTCAGTTACAGAAGGAAAAAAATATGTGAGTTAAAGATGGCAAAGAGTGGACAATCGGTTAGTGCTGACAGTAGAAATTAACCAATGGATAGTGGTCTATAGACCAAAGACTGAAGTTTGGTCTATAGACCAAAGACTGGTATTTAAAGTATTCAAATATAAAGGTTCCAGCTGTGAGGAATCTAGAGCCAGTATGGTGCAACATTGTGTCTAGAAGTGGAAAATCCCCATTTTAATTCTGGTCACCTCATCTCAAAAAGGATATTATAGAGTTGGAAAAGGTTCAGAAGAGGGCAACCAGAATGATCAAGGGGATGGAGCGACTCCCTTATGAGGAAAGGTTGCAGCATTCGGGGCTTTTTAGTTTAGAGAAAAGGCGGGTCAGAGGAGACATGATAAAAGTGTATAAAATTATGCATGGCACTGAGAAAGTGGATAGAGAAAAGTTTTTCTCCCTCTCTCATAATACTAGAACTCGTGGACATCCAAAGAAGCTGAATGTTGGAAGATTCAGGACAGAGAAAAGGAAGTATTTCTTTACTCAGCGCATAGTTAAACTATGGGATTTGCTCCCACAAGACGCAGTAATGGCCACCAGCTTGGATGGCTTTAAAAGAAGATTAGACAAATTCTTGGAGGACAGGGCTATCAATGGCTACATGATGGCTGTGCTCTGCCATCCTAGTCAGAGGCAGCATGCTTCTGAGAACCAGTTGCCGGAAGCCTCAGGAGGGGAGAGTGTTCTTGCACTCAGGTCCTGTTATAAACAATACGCCCTAGTCCCTTTTAGGGCCCTAGTGACTGAGGATTCGCTCCCAAATACTCACCCAATAGAGTTCAAGAACGAATGAAACAAGATGGAGGATAGAGTATATTTATTTCTAACACGTGCACGTGGAGAAGGGCCAAGCCAGTTCTGACAAACTCTGCTGTGCTGGCCTTTTTATAAGCTTTATTTTACTAATTATTCATGCATCAATTTCATCACATCTACATCATAACTACATCATTAATCCATGCCCATTTCCTCCTGGTAACCATATTAGGAGATTGTTTTTCACACTTGTTATGTTCATATTGACCTTGTACATTTGCAACATAGTTTGCAACATAGTCTGATACTTTCTTTGACACAGGTGCATTTGCAACTAAAAGCCTGTGAGAATACAGTTATCTATTTTGCAGACACAGCTTTACACAGCTTTAAACAAACAATGGTTCTGCAATTCAGCAAACTAGCATTTCTCTTTACACACACACAAGTAAATTAACTGTCAGCATTTTAGCACAAGCAATGTGATTCTCAATTCATTTCTACTATGAATTCAAAACAGGCAAAACAGGCCTAATACTCCTTTTTACTTTGACTATGCAAAGAAAGCTTAATTAAACAAAATATGTTATTAATTCAAACAGTCAAACAAACAGAATTCAGTGTCACAATTCCCCCCTTAGAAGCTTTTCGATATTCATATCATATAGCTTCTTCATTCTGAATCACTTGTTGATACATAATTCTACCATACATCTGCATATTAATTTTAGTTACTGCATTATCTATTATGCTGCGAATACCATTCATAATTACAGGCATTAGGCAAGGTAAAAGCATACATCCCATTAAAATCAGAAGAACCAATACAATCATTGTCTTCATTCCTCCAAACCAATTGAACCAACTTCCCCAAGCTCCAAGATTTATTTCTTTCCAAGTTTGTACTGGGACATAAGCAAGCTTTTTGATTTTATTAGCAATGTCTTTTACTATATTGCCATTGTCATCAATTTTCACACAACATTCTGTCAAATTAAGGAGTCCGCAGACACCTCCTTCTTTAGCTAACAAATAATCCAAGGCTAATCGGTTTTGGAGTATTGCTTCTCTCATTTGAGTTGATTGATCAGCAAGCAAGGTTAAAGCTTTAGCTGTTTGATTGGTTATTATCTCTATTACCGCCTGAAGTCTAATAAGGCGATTCAAAATGTATATTGGGCTGTGGTAACCCGCTGAACCATCTTGTGCCCATGAAGCAGGATCATAATGTTCAATGATCCTTTCTGGAGGCCAAGTATCTCTCCAACCATTATCTTGGCCTTTTGTTAAAGAAAGATCAAGTGCCCTTTTCTTTCTTTCAGACTGTTCTCCATCAAACACTGGGACTAAAGGATTTAGACTTCCACCTTTTATGGTATACATTGGCTGTATGATTCCAACATAGCAAATGCCAGTCCAATTCAAGGGAAGAATTGCATAAGCCTTTTGATCACAAATCCAATAGTGTCCTTTTAATGCAGGCATAGTAGTATTGTGTAGAATTGGAGAATTTTTATTATAAGGAATGTAATATGTATCCTTTGCACCGAGGGGGCCTGTGACAATGCGGTATCCTTGTCCCAAAACAAAATTACACTTCCATAATTGGGATTCATTTCTGTATGTACATCTAGTACCATTATTAGTTTGGTTCCATACTGTCCAATAATTCTGAAATCCCATAATAACGGTTCCATTAAGGTGCTTCCATAGCCAACCTTGATCTTTTAAGACGGTAGGAATCGTTAGATTCCTTTCTTGGCACTCATTCAATTGAATATCTGTGTAAGGATCCGAACATTTAGACCTACATGAACTCCGATTGCGTGCATCAGGAATACATGAACACCATGTTCCATTTTCAAGTTGGACATGTGTGTTATTCCATCGGGAAGCAAATTTAGTACAGTTTGTAACTGGACAATTACCAATGGAACAATACTCTCGCCATCCCAACGTCCAATTACATTTACTGGCTCCAACATATTTGCCTCTCGAAATATTTTGTTGGAGACAATATTTGCCCAAACTTGATTTGTACAACTCCCATTCATGTGGCTCTGTCCAAGTGCTTAGATTAACATGTACTTCACTTTTATTACTTAAAAGCCAGTAGGGTGCAAGGGGAAATCCTATCCATGGCCATTTTAAAAATCCTTTTGGACTTCCACAGATCCAACAATTTATAAGGTTAAACCCTTTGGCTACCTCTTGAGCGAGTTCAACAAACACATTTTCCCTTTTTTCCTTCTGGAATGAGCTCCTTTGACTTCTACATATTCCCACTTCTTGAGTGGAAAAAGGAGTTGGGAGGCAGATATATACCACAAATAAAGAAGTGAGACACAAAATAGTACCAAGGATAGGCTTAAAGCCCAGAGAATTAATATCTGCTGAGTTTCTTCCCATTTTAACATGAGATATAACTTAGGCCACAAATCTAATACCACTGTTTGGAATTCTGTGATTCACCCAAGTCCGAACCACTGTATGCCACTGATATGGCCTATCAAGGCGTGAACCAAGTAAAGGTGGTCGTTTCTGAATTACTACTACAGGAACTCGAAGATACCTTTGATAGTTCCTTTTGTTTCTTGCAGCTATTATTGCAATTAATGGGGAAGGTGGAACACTTCCTCCCATTGACTTAAGGGCCTTGATCAAGGATGTATCGGTCCGCCCATCTATGCCATACACGTCATCGGTGTGTGAGTTTTGTCTCTAAAATAGGATGATAATAATACTGTCTAGGATTATTTGGTATATTGGCAATCAACGGAACATGGGGCAAAATAACTTTTACTCTTACACGTCCCCAAGTTTCAACAGATTCAAATCTCCAATCTACAGTGTATGCTTCCGGTGGCAATGTTGGTGGAGACCCTCCCATCTACCACCTTAGGCGTACATTCCTGAGATCAATATCGGGTGGAAGAACAGAATTCAAAAAGGTTCGAGCAATGGTATGTAGATGTTGTTTTCTTTCCTTAGTACACGTATCTACTATTTGGACTACTGTTATTGGAACCCTCCTCCTAGGGTCTCCTGGTACTTGTATACTAGTAGGCTGGATGGGAAAAGGTTTCCGTGAACCGCCCATACAATCTCAGTCTTTCTGTTTCTTCAACTTAAGCTTCAGGTTGAAACCCGGTACAGTTTCCGACAACCACTTTTCTTCAGGCGTCTGATCCTTCGCCTCTCCAGGTGGGGAGTCCTTGGCTACTCCCTTCTCTGGTTCCTCAGTAATGACAGGCTCTGCTTTCTTTATCCTACTGGCATGGACCCACCGCTTATGGCCTACGAGCTTTACTGCCGATTCGGTAATCAAAATGATCTGCGCCGGTGGTCCCCACGTTGGCTGCAAAGGTTCTTGCTTCCACTTCCGAACTCGTACCCAATCTCCTGGTTGGTATTGGTGGATAGCCACATCCAAGGGTAACCTCTGAAACTCACGATTGTGCCTGTGAATAGAAGACAAAACACCCTGCAAGGCAGTAACATATTCCAATAACTGTCTGTTCCCCAATTCCCCATTAATTTCTGTCTGGGGCCCAGGCTCAATGGGAGGTCTGCCAAACAGTGACTCAAAAGGAGTCAATTTTGTTTTTCCCCTTGGAGTGTTTCTTATGATGGTTAAAGCCAATGGCAATGCTGTTATCCAATTCAACTTAGTCTCTTGACAAAGCTTGGTCAATAAAGTCTTAACCGTCCGGCTAGCACGTTCGACTTGACCAGATGATTGTGGTCTCCATGGAGTATGAAGGTTCCACTTGAACCCCAAGGCCACACTTACAGCAGAAATTATCTTACTCACAAAGTGTGGGCCTTGCTATTTTTGTTGGGACGACCAGATCTCATTAATTTATGGGACGAGGTCCAGCCGACGAAGGTGGGACGGATTTTCAACAGCAAGCTCTATCTGTTAAAGCGAACGTTCATCTTATCTTCTAAGAGAGAACGCACTAACAGGCAAGCACCCTTCTTTCTATATTTTTCTTTTACTTGACTTAAATTGTTGCTGTTTAAAAGAGATTTGCCAGATTGATCGGTTTTTGACATCTCACTGGGGAGCCGTAACTTCTCTCTGCTACGCACTAATTAATAGCTTATCTCTGTTTTTGTTGCAAAAAGCTGTCCTGGATTTGCATTCTAAAGATATACACAGAAGAGGGATTTCTATTCCAGATTTTTATTTTGAAAAATATTATACTGTTTTGAGACTACTCTCTTTTTGGTCTATTTTATTTTGACGAATCTGTTTCTTGACGATTGCCATTAATTGTTTCGATCCTGGGAACTGCATTTTGTTTACTTAACTATTGGAGAGATAAGGCTGTCTGCTCTGTTTATACTGTGATGTCACCAAGTTTGGAGTATTAACCCAATTGTTGCTGAAATAAGAAGTGGTTTTCCTATATTTTTCTTTTAAAATGGCAATTAAGAAAGTGGCTGAGAATCTGGAAATAACTATGTTTCAGAAAATAATGGATGAGATTGAGATAACGAAAATTGAATTGAGTAAAATGAAGCAGGAGATTAAAGATATAAGGGTCCCTGTGAGAGAGGTGACCCTGGAAGGGGTCCCTGTGAGAGAGGAGACCCCGGAGATTGGAACAGGGGTCCCTGTGAGAGAGGAGACCCTGGAGACTGGAATAGGGGTCCCTGTGAGAGAGGAGATCCCGGAGATTGGAACAAACGTGGAACAGGAACAAGATTTGGAGTCTATGGACTTTAGAAATAAAATCTATTGTTTGGAACTCAATGTTATCTCTGAAGAAATTAATGAAGATTCTAGAGATAAAGTTATCAATGGCATGGATTATCTTCTGGACTGGAATGATGTGATGGAGCCCAATATAGAGAAAATCTATGGAATTAACTGCAGCCATGTGACAATGGAAAAACTTTTAAGAGATGACCCAGTGTATTTTGAAAAAAAGAACAGAGATATGATTTTACAGCAGTATTTCAGCAACCTATTCAGAATGGATGGCAAGAAAATATTTGGGATAGAGGTAATTCCCATCAGACTCTTACTATATGACTATGGCTTTGACAGCAAGATTATTATGGAATACTGATAATGGAAGATTGGATATTGAAATTACTGGACTTAACAAGACTACTGAAGATGGAAGATGGAAAATGGAACTAATAGAGATAATAGAACAATGGCTACTGAAATTACTGAACCTAACAGATTCTGATGTGTTGGATTAATTGAAATGTTTATTTTGACTATGGTTATGACAATAAGATTATCATAATTAGTAATGAGATGGATTAATCGATATGCTTATCTGGAAAAAAAATTGATAGATATATTTCTTAAAGAATTGAAACCTCTCTTTGACTTTTTGTGGAAAGAATAAAGTAATGTTTATGAGATTTGATGATTAAGTAAGATAACTATTGGAGGAAAGTGATTTTATAATATGACTTAAGAGACAGGATTGTTATATATTATAGACTTATAACTGATTTGATCTTTGACAAATGGGAAGTCAATATTTTACTCTTTATTTTTTATTTTTGTTTTTTTTTTCTTTTTTTCTTTTTGTTTAACTATTTTTGATTTTGTTTTTTGTCTTTGAATGTTTTATGATTTTGTTTTGTATGTTTTATGAAAATCTGAATAAAAATTATTGAAAAAAAAAAAAACAAAGTGTGGGCCTTGGTCTGACTCAAATGTCTCTGGCATAGAATATCTTGGAAAGATTTCCTTCAGCAGTATCTTTGCTACTGTAATTGCTGTTGCTGTTCGCGTGGGAAAGGCCTCTATCCATCCTGTCAATTGATCTATTACAACTAGCAGGTACTTATACCCTGCACATCTTGGCAATTCTGCAAAGTCTATTTGTAATCGCTGGAAAGGATAGTAGGCCCATGGTCTTCCTCCCATTGCTGATGGTGGTTTTGGGGCAGGATTTGTCGCTGCGCAGATAGTACATCCATACACTGCTCGCTTTGTTTCTTCATACAATCCTGGTGCAACTATTTGTCTAATTAAAAGATCCCCTAAAGCGTTGCCTCCAAGATGAGTCTGTTTATGAGTCTCTAATACAAGAGCTCGAAGCACTGCCTTTGGGACAAAAATTAATCCTGTAGGTAATTGCCACCAACCATTGGATAACTTCTGAGCCCCATACTGTATTGCAGCATCTTCTTCCTTTTTAGAATATTGAGGGATCAACTCTTTCCATGGGATCATGATGCTCATTAAATTCTTCTCCAATGGCTGTCCACTCAATGCTGCTTCTTTTGCTGCCTCATCCGCTTGGTGATTCCCCTTTCACCTAGCTGAATCTGATTCTTTTCCATGGGCCTTCACATGAATAATAGCTACCTTGTTTGGCAATTGAACACATTCCAAAAATTCCTTTATCATCTGTTGATGCTCAATTCTGTGTCCATCACTTTTAATAAAGCCTCTTTCCTTCCACAACATAGCGAAGGCATGTGCAGTTTGGAATACATACTTAGAATCAGTGTATATATTCCCTTCTTGTTGATTCAATTCTTTCAGAGCCTCTATGGCTGCGGCCAATTCCGCCATCTGGGCTGAATAGGTAGGTGGCAATTTAACACTCTTTATAGGCTTCAGGTCCTCACACACAGCGCAGCCTGCATACCGCTGTCCATCTATTACCTTCGAACTTCCATCCACATATAAATGTCGTCCTGCTATTGGCTGATCAGTCAAATCTATCCGAGGTTTCAATGAATATTCTAATGTCTGGATACAATCATGTATTAATTCTCCCGGTTGGGGCAGTAGTGTTGCTGGATTCAAGGTATTACAAGCTTTCAGATGTAAGCCTTGTCGTCCTAGCAGCTGCTGTTCATACTGGGTAAGCCTACTTGGGCTAAGGACCTTAGCTGCCTTCTCTCCCAGGATCCTTTTCAAATCATGAGGTCCTAGTACTTCTACCGGGGCTCCCATCATGATCTTTTCAGCTTTCTTTAAAATAATTCCTGTAGCTGCCACAATTCGCAGACATGCTGGCCATCCTCTTGCTACAGGATCCAATTGAGACGAGTAGTAACCCACTGGTAGATGGTCAGGGCCCCACTGCTGTGTCAAAACTCCACTCGCAGTTCCCTTGTTTTCTGAAACATAAAGTCTATATGGTTTAAGCCCATCTGGTAAGGCTAAAGCTGGTGCTTTCTGCAAAGCTTGTTTGATATCTTCAAAAGCTTGGTGACATTCTTTAGTCCATTTCCAATCTGTTTCCTTCTTCAATAACTCATACAAAGGAGTGGCATAGCTACTGTAGTTTGGTATCCATTGTCGACAAAAGCCAGCCAAACCCAAGAATGATCGTAGCTCCCTAACATTTGTTGGTGGTAGTAAACCACAAATCGCTGTCCGCCTTTCAGTTGATAACATTCGTCCCTCCTGTGATAGTTGGTATCCTAGGTATGTTACTTGCTTCTGGTTCCATTGTACCTTATCCTTGGACACTCGATATCCACAAGTATGCAAATGATTCAATAGGCTCACAGCATCCTGTTCATTGCTCCTCTTATCTGGGCTACAGATCAAAAGATCATCCACATAGACCAGCAATGCTGACTTTGGTTGTCGTTGATACCATGGTCCTAAATCTTTCTGTAATGCCTTTGTAAATTCAGATGGGGAGCTTATAAATCCTTGAGGTAATACGGACCAAGTTAGTTGACACTGTCGATGGTCAACTGGGTCTTCCCATTGGAATGCAAAAAGATCTTGACTATCTTCATGAAGGGGTACTGAAAAGAATGCATCCTTTAAAGCAATCACAGTAAATCGGGTAGTATCGCCAGGTCCATGAGCCAGCAGAGTATGTGGGTTTGGCACTACTGGAACATCTTCTAAAACTTTTTCATTGATAGTTCGCAAGTCTTGCACCATCCTATACTGTCCTGGGCAGCCTTCCTTGAGAACTCCAAATATGGGAGTATTGTGTGGACTAGTGGTTTGATGTAACCATTTATACTGGATAAAGTCCATCACTAGTTCCTTCAAACTCAAGCGTACTTCTGGCTTCAAAGGAAATTGATGTACTGGGGTTGGGCCCACCCCAGGCTTCAATCTGACCTTTACTGGTTCAGCATTGACCGCACGAGCAGGATTATTCTTCCTGGCCCAAATATCAGGATGGATCCCCTCCGGAGGCTCCCACTGTTGTTTTTCTTTAACTTCTGGCTCCCCCCTTAAGATCATTTGGAAAGCGCATTCTTGTTGCTTTGGTATCTTTACTTCCAAGGTTTTTCCTCTAAATACAATTTGGGCTTGAAGTTTTGCTAGAAGATCTCTTCCAAATATTGCAATGGGGCAGCCATCCAAAACCAAAAACTGATGTGTAAAATATTGTTGTTTATCTTCTATCCCTGGAATGTGTACCTGTATGGGCTGAGATAAAGGGACCCGACGACGTTGTCCTTCTATTCCCATTACATCTTTGGTTTCTTTAGTGAGGGTCAAGGGTAGACGGGACATTGTTCGTGGAATCATAGAGAAGGCCGCTCCTGTATCTACTAACCCTTGGACCACCGAATTATTCAGGGTAAGACACACATATGGTTCTTCCCGCGAGCCGCCCTCATATCCCGTCCATCTTCATTCTGATTCTTCCTCTTGCCCTCTGGCAACTGCAATTTGAGCCTGAGGTGGATTTAAATCGGAATTTGAGGCTATCGTCGATTCCCTATAGTTGTCCCGAGAACCAGGTGCCTCTCTATATCCACCCGAGCTTCTTCTCTCATCTTGGCGGACCCTATGAATCTTCTCATTTCTGCAGTCCCTCGCCCAATAACCTCTTTTCAAACACTTAGCACACTGGTCCTTCTCCACTCTTATCTTTGGCTTTGACCCTCTTTCCTTGTCTCTTTGATTTACACCAACCACTGCTGCAATCAAGTCACATTGTTTTTCAAGCATACTACATTGCTTTTTCATTAACTTTCCTTCTTCCTTCTTACTTAGTTCATCCCTGTTTACATAAACCTTGAACGCAATGTCCATTATTTGTCCCAGTCTCATACCCATCACTCCTTCCACCTTCTGCAATTTCTTCCGAATATCTGAAGAACTTTGGCCAATAAACAAAGAAATTAGAAGCCGTTGATTTTCATCAGCCTCTGGATTAAGAGTGGTAAACCTTCACATAGCTGTGGTAAGGCGATTAAGAAAGGAAGAGGGAGTTTCCTCTTTCTCCTGATGAATTTCATATAATTTCGCCACATTCATTGGCTTAGGGATAGCATGTTTAAGTCCATGTAAAATCAATCTTTTATATCTAGTAATCTCAGGGGCTCCTATTCCTGGGGTTTGAATCCATCTACGAGGTTCTTGTGTTGGTAAAACATGTACTGGGGCTAAACCAGGTGCATGGCCACCTTGTCTCTGCTCTTCCAATGCAAGAGCCGGCCTGAGAAAGTACTAATGACTTTTCTTCTGAACTGAGAAGGGTATTCATCAATGTCTGAATATCAGCCCAAGTAGGGTGGTGGCTAGCAAAAATAGTCTCCCATAATTGGCAATGTTTATCTTGGTCTTCTCTCAGGCCTGGCGTCTGATTTTTCCAATTATATAAATCAGAGGTGGTAAAGGGCACATGTACATAAGCAACTTGTCCCTGGCCATCTAACATCTCTCGCATTGGTGCCATAAGATGAGAGGCACCAGCCAAAATATCTTCTGATGCAGGATTATTTCTGCCTGCATCCCTACTTATTGGAGTGGAACTATATGTACGCCCACTCCGCAAGATGTGCCCATCCATTCCTTGATTCTCCCTCCTAACTTCCTCAATCATCTGAAGGCGTGGATCAATCATTTGGGGCGAAGCTCCTAAATTCTGGCTTTGTCGCACAGAATAAGCATAACGATCCAAAATATCATATTCTTGTCTTATCCGCCTTAAAGATTGACTCAAATCCTGGAACGTCACTGCAGTTCCGGATGAAGTTCCAGCAATAGGTGATTGACTTAAATCTTGTGTCATTGCTGTGTCTCCAAACGGAGTTTCAAAACTAGTGGACTGGGTCTGCGGGACAATAGACTGTTGATACGTTGGGGGCTGTACTTGAGCTGATGGCATAGCCTGAACTAATGATCCAGTCTGAGCCTGGGTAGATGGCACAATTTGGGCTGGTGGCAATTGGATTGTCTGTGGTGGCTGAATTCCCTGTGGTGGCACTGGTAATACTGGTGGTGCTGGCAAAGGAATGGCCGGAGGTGGGGCCGTAGGCGAAACCAGCCATTCTTCTTCTTCTGCTTGAAGAACTGGAGGTTTTATTTCCAATTTCTTTCCCTTATTAATTTGGCATTGAGCCAAAGCCATTTCCAGCGCACACTCTGAAGGTGGGTCTAGGCAGATGATTCTCCACCCCCTAGCATACCACCACAATGTTAACTCGTCTGGCAGCATGTCAAAAAGGGTGGCTTCCAACTGCCGAGCTCTTGTAATGTTAAACGTTCCTCCCAGTGGCCAATCAATACCCAGCTCCACCCATGCTTCATTACAAAACATTGACAACTGCTCTTCATTCGGGACCGGCCCTCCAGAAGAGACAACACTTTTCTTAAACTCAGAGAAATTTTGCAAAATACATTCAAGGGGGGTCATTTTCCAATCGCCCTTTTTCTTCTGACTCTTTCCAAACCCTTTCTTAACTTTCCCGTGCCCAGTCCCCTCTGCCCTTTGCAGATGACGTACGACTCCGGGATTCCCGTGCCCAGTCCCCTCTGCCCCATCCTGCTTCGAAGCACTTTGCCCCATCTCTCCCGTGCCCAGTCCCCTCTGCCCTCTGCAGATGACTTACGACTCCGGGGGTAGCCTCTCTGTCTACCAAGGGAAGTGTCTAAGACGAAACAACAGGCAGATGACTTATGACACGCGCTTCCCTCTGTTCGTGGCTCAGCCTCTCGCGAGGACGTGAGAAACGCACTAATTAGAGGTCCACACTCGCTTCAGGGTAAACCGCTGCGGATAAGCCCTGTCTCATGCACACACTTTCACACACCACTCTCTCCACACTTAGGCCCAGTGGGCTCTTACCCCTTTCGAAGAGACGTTGGAACGTTGAAACCCCCTGCTCTTCTCCAATCCTCTCCAACCTTGTTTTGATTTAAAAGGGAGTCATCATGGCAATACCTCGTCGCCCCAATCCGCTCCCACAGGCTTGGGCAGGCTGAATATAGCCTGGAGCGCTCTTCCCAACCCCCTGCAGGGACCACGTCCAAGGCAAAGAGGAATGCCAACAAGATGATTTCCCGGCGGAGTAACGCCAAATTGTTATAAACAATATGCCCTAGTCCCTTTTAGGGTCCTAGTGACTGAGGATTCGCTCCCAAATACTCACCCAATAGAGTTCAAGAACGAATGAAACAAGATGGAGGATAGAGTATATTTATTTCTAACACGTGCACGTGGAGAAGGGCCAAGCCAGTTCTGACAAACTCTGCTGTGCTGGCCTTTTTATAAGCTTTATTTTACTAATTATTCATGCATCAATTTCATCACATCTACATCATAACTACATCATTAATCCATGCCCATTTCCTCCTGGTAACCATATTAGGAGATTGTTTTTCACACTTGTTATGTTCATATTGACCTTGTACATGTGCAACATAGTTTGCAACATAGTCTGATACTTTCTTCGACACAGGTGCATTTGCAACTAAAAGCCTGTGAGAATACAGTTATCTATTTTGCAGACACAGCTTTACACAGCTTTAAACAAACAATGGTTCTGCAATTCAGCAAACTAGCATTTCTCTTTACACACACACAAGTAAATTAACTGTCAGCATTTTAGCACAAGCAATGTGATTCTCAATTCATTTCTACTATGAATTCAAAACAGGCAAAACAGGCCTAATACTCCTTTTTACTTTGACTATGCAAAGAAAGCTTAATTAAACAAAATATGTTATTAATTCAAACAGTCAAACAAACAGAATTCAGTGTCACAGTCCTGCTTGCGGGCTTTCCCCAGGCACCTGGTTGGCCACTGTGAGAACAGGATGCTGGACTAGATGGGCCACTGGCCTGATCCAGTAGGCTCTTCTTATGTTCTTATGTTCTTAATTAGTAGGAGTGTCTAACAGGAGAAGAAAGATGCTTATTTCAAGCCTCTAGAAAATTGTAATCATTTGTGGCTGTGTCAAAGGACGGGGTTTATACACACAGACAGGCACATTGACATATACACTCAGTCACACCTTTCTAATGGGATATGCAGTCATTGCTGAGTAAAATAGTACTGGAATGCCAGAATCGAGCTTTTTTTTGGCTGGGCACATTTAAAAATGCATGGCACACTTTAAGGTCATTTTTTATTCTACACTAATGGATGAGGTACAAACAATTAATTTGTTGGATGGAGTCAGTGATAGGTGTTGAACTAGGAGTCCTGCTTATTTGGCACTGTAATAATGGAATTTTGTTATCAGAAGGCAGGAAAAATACTGTGATCCTTAAACAGGTTCTCTTTCTAAGAGGAAAGTAGATATTTAAACCCCCATAGTCAGAAAAATCAGCAAGTTGTCTCTGAGGTAGCAATGGCTAGCTAGATCTCTAGCTGGTGGGCCAATTTAGATTATAATCTGATACATACTCATCTGAATGATTTACTTTTGAGTAGGCATGCAACACATAAATATATTGTTATGTGCAGGTAAAAGTTGTCATACCAACATTTTCCAGGAGTTTTCAAGTGATGGTGAAAAAGGAAGCCAAGAATGGAAAAAGACTTTTGAGCCTCAAAGAAAAAGGATAAATCATCATGTTTAATTTCTTGGAGTGAAGAAAACACGGGGAGAGAAGTAATACACTGCACAATTCGGGTGGAGAGGAATATATATACACATTTAAAGCATATCCCCCCCTCCCCAGAATCCTGGGAACTGTAGATTGTTAAGGTTGCTCAGAATTGTAGCTATGTGAGAGTTAAACTACAGTTCCCAGGACTTTTGTGGGAGGAGGAAATGTGCTTTAAGTATATGGTGTGTGTACAGCCAGTGGCTCCAGAGCAAGGATGTTCAAAGAGGCCAGACACTTTCACATGCAGGCCCATGCAGGCCCAACCTTGTTGTATTCCAGCCATCCTGTAATGTAAGGCTGCAGAAGAAATGGCTCTTCAAATATTTCAACACTTATTAAGAGACAAGAACTTAAATGGGTTTTTTCTTCCTTCTCGGGTATATTATCAGAATTGTGCAGTGCATTACTTCTTTCTCCATGCTTTCTTCTCTCAAAAGACCTGAACAGGATGGCTTATCCTTTCTGTTAGAAGCTCAAAAGTGTTTTTCGTTTGTTGACCTCTTCCTGCCCACCCCTATCAAAAACTCCAGCTCCAGTGTGGTTCTGCCAAATGTGAATTTGGCAACCTCTATCTGACCTTCCACACCTTCAGGCCTTGTGGCAACTTTATACAATATGAAACACCTCCTAGATGTTGTCTGTAGGTTTACAATCAATGATCATTTTGGTCTTGATCCATTATACGTAGTGCCTGTGGAAATCAATGAACACATCCTGCTATAGTATTAAATTTGTCAGAGAATCTGTCAACATTTCAAAGTCAGCTTCTGTTCCTAAAATCAGCTTGCCATAACCCAGTTTGAATAATGCCATGTTTCTTCATGGGGAATCTGCACAGACTACATGATTAGGTCCTTCTCTGCATTCATCTTTTGTGAGAAGTTTACTAGTCTTCTGTCAAACACTTGCAATTCATGTCCCTTTCAAAGTCACATCAATACATGTCCCATCACTTTGAATGCTGTCCAGGCCTTTAAAAGGAAGGGATCAATCAATTATACAGGAGCAAGAGAAACTATAAAATGGTTTCTTTGAGAGTGCAGATATTTCAAATACGCAGATATATTAGATGAGTACTTGAGTCAAATCATCAAGCATGCTGCAATGCAAGGAGGACAAGCTTTCTCCTCCACTGTTTCATTAGTATTGCATGAAGTTGAATCTGTGTTGGACGAAGAAAAACTTGTTCAGCTTCCCATTCTTTTTAACTGATATGGCCATCTTTTCTCAGGCTTAACATTTCCATCTAGTTTGATTAAACCAGAGTAGCTGGATTTAAAGCACTGTCTTTAGTTAGATTAAACTGGTCAGTACATCTTAACTACTTAAGTGGTTTGTGAATTATGTAATAAATCTAATAACTTCTCCCTGTGTTTCTACACATTATGGGAAACTGAGTTCTTGTTTTTCTGTTGGGAGCTGTTGGGCAGGTTTACACATCCTCCCTCATAAACACAAGACCGTACGCACTTACACTTCTACGCGTGCGAGTAGGCCCAGCTCACAAGCTCTCTCTGCTGCAAAATTGTGATGTAGTCAGATCACATCAAAGAAACCAACACAGAGAAACGTTTACACTTGAAAGCTACCTTTGATGCTAAAAGTTCTATACATGGTGGGGAAAGGTATGCAAACCTGAGGCTCACTCCTGTACCTCTGCTTTGCGGATAACCTTTGTGCAGGAGCTGTGTGTGAACTGAACCATCCCTCAGTGGCTAAAAACTGTAAGAAGTGAAGAGGAGATGCATGTCTGAAAAGAGGTAAACATATGCACCTCACTTAATTGCTACTTTACTTCCTGTTTTCAGACATGACTCTGCCTTTCAGTATTACAGGATTTGCTTCTGAGACTCCAGTAATGCATTGAAATCATCTGGTCAGCATGGACCATTTGGTTCAGCGGCTATAGGAGACCAGAAGGAGAGAGACTTAGCTATCCCACATCTACCTTTAAATCACCTCCAAGTTTCAAGGATATAAAGTACAAAACTCTAATGGCTAGAGTGGATACCCAAGTAAAGTTTCTACTAGCGAAACCCGAATATTATCATCCTTTTCATTCTCTTTGAAGGGTCTGAAGATGGGAAGTAAACTTCAATAAATACTAGAAAATCAATGGTTTATATTTCACTGTATTAAACTATTATTTCCCAAGTGTACAAGGATTCAACTAATAATAAGTACAGAGTGAACAATTATTAATAAAAGGACATTTCCTCTGCTACTTAACATGTAGGAAACAATCTCCAGTTTCTAGTGTCACTAGTCAAAACAGCCCATATTTTCTCTGTCTGCAAGTATTAGATGACATAGTAGCCATCCTTTAAACAGGCTCTTTAAATCCCATTGACATCAATAGGATATAAGAAGTGTTGCTGTGTGCAAAATTGCAGCCCAAGAGTTACATATCATAGTGTTTATTCACTAATAGGCAAAAAACCTTGCAGTTTAAGAAAATACCTATAGCCCACAGATATTTCTATCAAACTTTAAAAAGCAGAGAAATTGGGCAGCTTTAGTGAATGTATCAGTGGAGCAGGAGACCTCACCTCCTCTCTGAGATATTGTACTGCCCTACCCTGAGTGAGGGCAACACCTGCCATCTCCAAAGATGGAGAATTATATTTTTGTATGTTTGTTGGTATTCTTACTTTGCTTCTTTCCTGTGTTACTATTATTTCTACAGAGAATCTAATCAATAAAATTTTATTTCCCTCATTATTCATCCTAGAAACCTGTGTCAAATTTATTTTTATTAATTTCAAAGCCTTTTTATTGGTCAATGTCATATGATGGTGAAGACAGCCTTTTGTGTGCCAAATTGGAGGTTATGTTCTATTTACTGTTTTGGGTGCATTAACAGCTGAATCTGAAACTGCAGTTTGATGTAAAATCAGACTAATTACAATATGTTGCTACTTAAGCAATGACTCTAGCTGTTGGGAAAAAACAAACTTGGCCTGCCCAAGATGCATGTTTTCAGCCTGCTCTGCTTAAACCACTTCATTTAAGGCAAGGTGGGCACAGTCAATTAAAAACATAGAGCACACCTAGAATTTTGCAGAGCTTGGAAAAGTTACTTTTTTAAACTACAACTCCCATCAGCCCCAGCCAGCATGGCCACTGGATTGGGCTGATGGGAGTTGTAGTTCAAAAAAGTAACTTTTCCAAGCTCTGGAATTTTGATATATATATATTTCACCTCCCACTGTTTTATCTTGTGCAAACTGAGACACTCCTGATGTCTACTGGAGACTATTCTGCAGAATAGTCAGTGCCATTATTCCACAATTATTCCATTATTTTTGGAGGTTTTTTAGTGTAAAATTTGCAAAGTGTTGATGTACTTCACATATTCACAAGATATAGAAGCAAAATAAAATGATTTCCTATAGGAAACTTCACTAGAATTGCAAAGTAAATCAGATATCTTTAAAGTGAGTATCTGAACCATATCAACTGTCTTAATAATGTTGCTTCCTCCCTGCTGAAACAAGATCAGCACAGCACATGTCTTGTTTCTATTATTTGGGCTGATTGCAGGTGTTGCCACCACTCACCATATGCTCAGAGGCACGTTACCAAATTCTTCCAAGGTACACAGGAAGTGGATTGGACTGTGAAAGACCAACCCAAATGGTGTTTGCATTTTGACCAATTTGTAGGGCAGTACAATATCTCAGAGAGGAGGTCAGGTGTCCTGCTCCCCTGGTGCATTCACTATAGCTGCCCAATTTCTCTGCTGTTTAAAGTTTGATAGAAATAGCTGTGGGCTATAGGTACATTCTTAAACCGCAAGGGTTTTTGCCTATTAGTGAATTTCTCTGCTTTTTAATCCGGGAGGTAAGAAATGGGATCCTGTGCAAGTTTCTTGAGAATGGATTGACTATTTGCATGCTTATTGAGTTCAGTGGGATTTACTCCCCCGCAATCATGCTTAGGATAGATGAAACTGACCACAGGGGAGGGGGAGGGGAGGAGGGGGAGGGGAGGAGGTAGTAGGCAGAGGGGAGGAGAAAGACAGGTTTCATCATTTGCATATTTATTGAGTTTAATGGGATTTATTTATTTATATATTATTTGATTTATATCCTGCCTTTTCTCCCAGCAGAAGCCCAGGGCGGCAAACAAAAGTGCTAAAAACTTTAAAACATCATCAAAACAAAACATCTTCAGAAAGGTTCCTTTAAAAAAAGCTTTCAAAACATCTTCTAAGATTAAAAACAGTTTAAAAAAGGTTTAAGAACATATTCAAAAGCAATTCCAACACAGACACAGACTGGAATAGGTCTCAACTTAAAAGGCTTGTTGAAAGAGGAAGGTCTTGAATAGGCACTGAAAAGATAACAGAGATGGTGCCTGTCTAATATTTAAGGGGAGGGAATTCCACAGGGTATGTGCTGCCACACTAAAGGTCCATTTCCTATGTTGTGTGGAATGAACCTCCTGATAAGATGGTATCTGCAGGAGGCCCTCACCTGCACAATGTAGTGATTAACTGGGTATATAAGGGGTAAGGTATCCTGGTCCCAAGCTGTGTAGGGCTTTGTACACCAAAAGCAGCAGCTTCAACTTAGCCCGGTAGCTAATAGGTAGCCAGTGCAATTCTTTCAGCAGCAGGGTAACTTGTTGGTGCTAACCTGCCACAATGAGCAGGCACACTGCTGCATTTTGCAGCAGCTGCAGCTTCCAGACCAACCTCAAGGGTAGCCCCACATAGAGAGCATTACAGTAATCCAGCCTGGAGGTTACCAATTCGTGAACAACAGTGGTCAGGCTATCCTGATCCAGAAACGGCTGCAGCTGTCTTACCAGCTGAAGCTGGTAAAAGGCACTCCTAGCCACTGAGGTCACCTGGGCCTCTAGCAACAAAGATGGATACAAGAGCACCCCCAAACTACGAACCTGCTCTTTCAGAGGAGTAAGGCCCCATCCAAAGCAGACAACTGACCAATTATCCAAACTCGGGAACCACCAACCCACAGGGCCTCCATCTTGCTAGGATTCAGACTCAGTTTATTGGCCTTCCTCCAGCCCACCACCGAGCCCAGGCAGCAGTCTAGGGCTTGCACAGCCTCTCCCGATTCAGATGTTACAGAGAAATAGAGCTGGGTATTGTTAGCATACTGCTGACACGTCTCCCGAAAGCTCCTGATGATCACTCCCAAGGGCTTCATATAGATGTTAAACAGCATGGGGGGAAATATGGTACCCTAAGGTACCCCACAGAACAACTGCCAGGGGGCCGAAAGACAGTCACCTAATGCTATTCTCCGAGAATAATTTTGGAAATAGGATTGGAACCACTGTAAAACAATGCCTCCAAAACCCATCTCACCAAGTCGGCCCAGAAGGATACCATGGTCAATGGTATCCAAAGCTGCTGAGAGATCAAGTAAGAATAACAGGGTCACACTCCCCCTGTCCTTCTCCTAATAAAGGTCATCCATCAGGGCGACTAAGGCCAATTCAGTCCCATAACCAGGCCTGAACCCAGACTGGGATTGGCAAGATAATCTGTTTCATCCAAGAGTACTTGCAATTGCTGCGCCACAACCCTCTCAATCACCTTTCCTAAAAAGGGGTTATTTGCGACAGGTGGCTGGGGTCCAGACTGGGCTTTTTCAGGAGCAGTTGGATCACCGCCTCTTTCAAGGTGGCTGGAACCACTCTCTCCCACAATGATATGTTGACCACACCCTAGATCCACCTGGTCAAACCCCATCGACAAGCTTAAATAAGCCAAGAAGAGCAAGGGTCAAGAGGACATGTTGCTGGTTGCATCAACGCAAGCACTTTGTCTACGTCATCAGGCCACATCAACTGAAAACGATCCCAAGAAGTTGCAGCAGATGTTGCACTGGACACCTCTTTGGGGACTACAGTAGATGTGGATAGGGCATCAAGATTGCTACAGAGGCGAGCAACTTTACCCTCAAAGTACCTTGCAAACAATTCACAGTGGGCCTCTGAAGGGTCTAAAACTCCATTTCCTGGAGCTGATGCCAACAGACCCCTGACAATACAGAAAAGCTCCACTGGATGGCTACTTGAGGATGTGATGGAGGCAGAGAAGTGGGCCTTCTTTGCCCTCCTCACCGCCACACAGTAGGCACAGTTATGATGTTTTACTCATGCCCAATCATCCTCACAGCACGTCTTTTGCCACTTGCTCTTTAGCTGTCATCCAGCCTGTTTCATTGTCCTCCCGTGCAATCATGCTTAGGATAGGTAAAACTGACTAGGAGGGGAGGGAGGGCTGGAGGGGGCAGGGGAGGAGGAAGAAGGAAGAGGGGATGGGAGGAGGAAGGGAGAGGAGAAGGGAAGGAGGGGAAAGGCAAGTCTGATCATTTGCATGCTTATTGAGTTCAATGGGATTTACTCTTATGCAATCATGGTTAGGATAGGTAAAACTGGCCATGGGGAAGGAGGAGGGGGAGGAGAGAGGAGTGGGAAGGAGAAAGGATCCATTTCGGTCGGGTTTCAGGCCTGGTTTTGGCACGGAAACAGCCTTGGTCGCCCTGTATGATGACCTTTGTTGGGAGAGAGACAGAGGGAGTGTGACTCTGTTGATTCTTCTTGATCTCTCAGCGGCTTCCGATACCATCAACCATGGTATCCTTCTGGGAAGACTGGCTGAGTTGGGAGTGGGAGGGACTGCATGGCGGTGGTTCTGCTCCTACTTGGCAGGTTGGCTCCAGAAGGTGGTGCTTGGGGAACATTGCTTGGCACCCTGGACTCTCCAGTATGGGGTTCCGCTGGGGTCAGTTCTGTCCCCCTTGCTGTTCAACATCTACATGAAACCATTGGGTGTGGTCATCCGGAGCTTTGGAGTGCGTTGCCATCAGTATGCTGATGACACGCAGCTCTATTTCTCCTTTTCATCTTCTTCAGGTGAGGCTGTCAATGTACTGAACTGGTGCCTGGCTGCGACAATGGACTGGATGAGGGCTAATAAACTGAGGCTCAACCAGAAAAGACTGAGATGCTGCTAGTGGGTGGTTCTTCTGACCAGATGGTGGATGTCCAACCTGTCTTGAATGGGGTCGCACTCCCCCTGAAGGAGCAGGTTCGTAGCTTGGGGGTTGTCCTAGAACCATCTCTGTCACTTGAGGCTCAGGTAGCCACGGTGGCACGGAGTGCCTTCTACCAACTTCGGTTGGTGGCCCAGCTGGGCCCCTATCTGGACAGGGATAACCTGGCTTCAGTTGTCCATGCTATGGTAACCAATGCGATGCACTCTACGTGGGGCTGCCTTTGAAGATGGTTCGGAAACTGCAGATTGTGCAAAATGCAGCAGCCAGATTGGTAACAGGGACCAGATGGTTTGAACATATAAAACCAATTCTGGCCTGCTTGCATTGGCTGCCTGTATGTTTCTGAGCTTGATTCAAGGTGCTGATTTTAACCTATAAAGCCTTACACGGCTTGGAACCACAATACCTGATGGAACGCCTCTCCCGATACGAACCACCCGTCCACTACGCTCAACTTCTAAGGCCCTCCTCTGGGTGCCTACTCCGAGGGAAGCTTGGAGGGTGGCAACAAGGGAGAGGGCCTTCTCAGTGGTGCCCCCGAAATTATGGAATGATCTCTCTGACGAAGTGCACCTGGCACCATCACTGTTATCTTTTTGGCACCAGGTCAAGACTTTCCTCTTCTCCCAGGCATTTTAGCATGTGTTTTTAATTGTTTTAAATTGTGTTTTAAATTGTTTTTAGAAGATGTGTTTTAAATTTGTATATTTGTTTTTAATGTTTTTAGTTACTGTAAACTGTCATGGCCCCGTCAGAGGACTCCTCAGATGAGGACGACTCAGGAGTAACAGCAGCAGACCCAGGAGCAGCAGGAGACACGGAGGAGCCTCCTGAGAATCCAGCTCCTTCTGCCCCTCAGCTGCAGAGCACCCCAGGGACAGCAGAGGCCCTGCAGCCAGACACAGACAGTGAACAGGATACTCCCCCCTCACCTGCAGAACGTAGACAGCAGAAGGTCAGGCAGAAGAGAGGCAGGCCTGTCTCCTTAAGGCCCAAACGCTGAGGGCTCACACCTGCTGTCCATCCTGCTCTTTATAAGGCACACCTTGGCTGCAGCTTGTTGCTGACTGCAACGTCAGGCGTGGCTTTGTGTAGACCTAGTTTCTCTGCAGCATCTCTTTGACTGACCTCCTTGGCAATTGATCCCGGACCTCCACTGACCTCGCTTCTGGACTTCTGACTCGGCAAGTACGCTTCGGATAGGCCTGGCAGATTTACAACCCGACTGCTGGCTAAGGACTTTCCTTCCCTGCCAAAGACCCAGGAATTTCCAGCCCCCCCTGACACTGCTGAGGCAGTGTAGAGCTGACATAAACCACCCAGAGAGCTTCGGCTATGGGGCGGTATATAAATACAATAAATAAATAAATAATGGTAGGGGAGAGGGGAGCAGAAGGAAGGGGAGTGGGAAGGAGGGGATTGGAGGGGGAGGGGAAAAGGAATGGGGAGGGGAATTCTGATCATTTGCATGTTTATTGAGTTCAATGGGATTTACTCCCGTGCAATCATGCTTAAGATAGGTAAATGACCATGGGGAGGAGGAGGAGGAGGAGGAGGTGGTGAGGCGGAGGAGAAAAGGAGGGGATTGGAAGGGGAGGGGGAGGGAGGGGCAAAAGAAGGGGGAGAGAAGGGGAAAGAGGGAGGGGATAGGAGGGAGGAGAAGGGAGGGTGGGTTTGATCATTTGCATGCTTTTAAAGTTCAGTGGGATTTAATCCTGTGCAATCATGCTTAGGATAGGTGAAACTTACCTGGGGGCGGGGCAGAGAGAGGAAGGGGAGAAGATTGGGTGAGTGGGTACTAGGCAGAGGGGAAGCCCCTTTTCTTTCCAAAAGGAAGACATTGTGAACAGTATCATTGTTTTTCAGGGTTTCCCCCAACTTTTTATTCTACAGCAGGCACATGTAGCCTCCCACCCAAATGTAAACCAAAGCTGTCACTGGCCACATCCACAACAGCCCATTATTTCACTTTGGACAGTCATGGTTTCTAAAGAATCCTGGGAAGTGTAGTTAGTGAAGGGTGCTGAGAGTTGCTAGGATCCACCCTATTCCCCTCACAAAGCTTCAATTAGAGTGGCTGACTGTGGCCACTGGAGCTCTGTCAGTGGAATAGGAGTTTCCTCTCACCACCCTTCACAAACTACACTTCCCAGGATTCTTTGGGGAAGCCATGACTGTCTCAAGTGAAATCAAGGTTTGGTGTGGGTGTGGCCCCCTGATTTTCCAAGCCAAGCAGTTGTGAGTCTGGATTTTAGAACACTGACAGTTGTTTCTTACTGAGCATGCCAGACCTTATCATTGAGTTCAGGGTAAAATTTCTTAAATTTTTAAAAATCAGCCAGACATTTTTTTTTTACTTTTAAACTGCAGAAGATGAAGGTCAGAGTATGGGGCAAGGTCAGTAACAGGATTACAGGTACTCTGTGAACGTGGCTGAATTTTAATGAATTTCAACAGATTATGAGAACTCTGACAGAAAAAAGGGCAAAAGGTCTTGTTTCTCTCTCTCCCTTTTTAGACTTTGAACTCTCGATTCTCTCAGACTGTTTTGTGTATCGCCATGAACATTTAGAAGTTGTTAAGCAAGCATTTCTGAGTTCAGGACTATAATTTCTATAAGGTCTTGTTTTGAAATGAGCTTATAGGAAGCATCAGAATGGCAAGGGGGTATTTTCAATTTAACATTGCGGAATGCGAAAAATCTGCGCTGGCTACAGTATACAAGTGGGTATCCAGAACAAAATGTTGGAGTAATTAGAGTCACTGTTCCTTTGAAGCCACAATGAGTGCTATAAAACATTGCTCTGTCCACCAGGTCTCTGTCTTTCTGTGCTGCTGGCAGCCTTCTTTGTCTCCTGCTTGGGGGAGAGCTGAAGGTGCAGATGTCCTAGACCCCGCAAGCCATTCCTGGTCCATGGCTCAGCCTTGGGAAGTCCTTGGTCCTTTGAGGTTGTGGAGCAGGACTGGTTAAGATAAATGGATCAGCTGCCACTATGTTAAGTTCCAAATTGTTTTGCACATGGGAGGCTCTTCCTTATACACTGCATGAGAGCTGACATGTACAGTTCATCTGTATGATGTACTCTAGGTTCTTCAAGATTCCTTGCCCCTCTTCTGTACTCTGGCACCATGGGAGGAGTCACTATGTAAGCCAATTTAAATGGATTTTGGGTTGCCCATTGTTAGCACAGGGGGTCCATCTCCATCATATATTTAAAGCAGTATTATGCCATTTTAAACAGACATGGCTTCCTGCAAATAATCCTGGGAGCTGTAGTTTGTTAAGGGTGTTGAGAGTTGTTCAGAGACCTTTTTCCCCTCACAGAGCTACAATTCCCAAAGCTCCCTGGGAGGAGGGATAGATTGTTAAAATCATTCTGGGAATGTACCCTTGTGAGGAGCACTGGGGTCTCCTAACAACTCTCAGCACCCTTAACAAACTACAGTTCTAGGATTCTTTCAGAGAAGCCATGACTCTTTAAAGTGGTATAATAGTACTTTAAATGTATGGTGCAGGTGTGGCCTGGGACTAGCTTGCCATAAATATCACCAAAGAATCAATAGCTGCTAGTACTGACTGGTATCTCCTTCTTGTTCCTCTATGTTCCCCTTTTTGGATTCAGACCTATGGGCAGAGCTGGCTATACTCTGTGGCAGAATGAAGCAGCTGCCTCAGGGGACATGTGTGTCATCTGGCCCGGCCTGCATCCCCTAAGCTAACATCAGGTGCAGACATGCAGCCCTGTTGCCAGTGTTGTAGTAAGGCTCATTTGTCAGTCTGGTAGGCTTTTGTCTTTAATGGAATGGGGAAGGTACCATCTTGTTATTCACCTCAGGCTGTAAAATGACCTGGCCTAGCCCTGCCCATTGGTATGGAGAAATCTGAGTTCAGAACTGAGTTCAGTGGTATAACAAATGTATGGTGCAGATGTGGCCTGGGACTAGCTTGCCATAAAATATCGCCAAAGAATAAACAGCTACTCACTTTTCTCTCCTCAAAGTGAATCATAGAGAAGTTCTAACAGCTTCATCAAAAATATAAATTACAGTATAGACGATGTCAGGTTGGGAAGGAGGGAGATTAACAGCAAACTAAAATTCTGTATGGAGTATGAAAAAACATGGAGGTACCATGGAAAATTAGTCCTCATTTTGAGGCTTTATTTCCCAGGAACTGTTGGGACGGATGTTGTTAATCATAAGTTCACAACAGATGCTCATGGGAAAATAACAGCAACATGCACACATGCCCCCTTAAATCTGATGGCAGAAAATCTACTTGTCTAGCAAGGGTTCTAAAAATATAAGTAGATCCAGACAGGGCAGAAGGTGCACTTTACATGGTCATGTTTCGTCTCTGGATTACATTTTCTTTTTTTTTTTTTTCAATAATTTTTATTCAAATTTTCATAAAACATACAAGACAAAATCATAAAACATTCAAAGACAAAAAACAAAATCAAAAATAGTTAAACAAAAAAATAAAAAAATAAAAATAAAAATAAAAAATAAAAAGTAAAATATTGACTTCCCATTTGTCAAAGATCAGATCAGTTATAAGTCTATAATATATAACAATCCTGTCTCTTAAGTCATATTATAAAATCACTTTCCTCCAATAGTTATCTTACTTAATCATCAAATCTCATAAACATTACTTTATTCTTTCCACAAAAAGTCAAAGAGAGGTTTCAATTCTTTAAGAAATATATCTATCAATTTTTTTTTTCCAGATAAGCATATCGATTAACCCATCTCATTACTAATTATGATAATCTTATTGTCATAACCATAGTCAAAATAAACATTTCAATTAATCCATCACATCAGAATCTGTTAGGTTCAGTAATTTCAGTAGCCATTGTTCTATTATCCCTATTAGTTCCATTTTCCATCTTCCATCTTCAGTAGTCTTGTTAAGTCCAGTAATTTCAGTATCCAATCTTCCATTATCAGTATTCCATAATAATCTTGCTGTCAAAGCCATAGTCATATAGTAAGAGTCTGATGGGAATTACCTCTATCCCAAATATTTTCTTGCCATCCATTCTGAATAGGTTGCTGAAATACTGCTGTAAAATCATATCTCTGTTCTTTTTTTCAAAATACACTGGGTCATCTCTTGAAAGTTTTTCCATTGTCACATGGCTGCAGTTAATTCCATAGATTTCCTCTATATTGGGCTCCATCACATCATTCCAGTCCAGAAGATTATCCATGCCATTGATAACTTTATCTCTAGAATCTTCATTAATTTCTTCAGAGATAACATTGAGTTCCAAACAATAGATTTTATTTCTAAAGTCCATAGACTCCAAATCTTTTTCCTGTTCCACGTTTGTTCCAATCTCCGGGGTCTCCTCTCTCACAGGGACCCCTGTTCCAGTCTCCAGGGTCTCCTCTCTCACAGGGACCCCTGTTCCAGTCTCCAGGGTCTCCTCTCTCACAAGGACCCCTATGTCTTTAATCTCCTGTGTCTCCAAACAATAGATTTTATTTCTAAAGTCCATAGACTCCAAATCTTTTTCCTGTTCCACGTTTGTTCCAATCTCCGGGGTCTCCTCTCTCACAGGGACCCCTTCCAGGGTCACCTCTCTCACAGGGACCCCTATATCTTTAATCTCCTGCGTCATTTTACTCAATTCAATTTTCAGCTCCTTACAACCCTGTCGCAGGTTTTGTTCCGTTATCTCAATCTCATCCATTATTTTCTGAAACATAGTTATTTCCAGATTCTCAGCCACTTTCTTAATTGCCATTTTAAAAGAAAAATATAGGAAAACCACTTCTTATTTCAGCAACAATTGGGTTAATACTCCAAACTTGGTGACATCACAGTATAAACAGAGCAGACAGCCTTATCTCTCCATAGTTAAGTAAACAAAATGCAGTTCCCAGGATCGAAACAATTAATGGCAGTCGTCAGAAAACAGATTCGTCAAAATAAAATAGACCAAAAAGAGAGTAGTCTCAGACAATATAATATTCTTCAAAATAAAAATCTGGAATAGAAATCCCTCTTCTGTGTATATCTTTAGAATGCAAATCCAGGACAGCTTTTTGCAACAAAAACAGAGATAAGCTATTAATTAGTGCGTAGCAGAGAGAAGTTATGGCTCCCCAGTGAGATGTCAAAAACCGATCAATCTGGCAAATCTCTTTTAAACAGCAACAATTTAAGTCAAGTAAAAGAAAAATATAGAAAGAAGGGTGCTTGCCTGTTAGTGCGTTCTCTCTTAGAAGATAAGGTGAACGTTCGCTTTATCAGATAGAGCTTGCTGTTGAAAATCCGTCCCACCTTCGTCGGCTGGACCTCGTCCCATAAATTAATGAGATCTGGTCGTCCCAACAAAAATAGGCTTTGAGGTTAATCTCTTCGTTTCTCCCTACCCGGGAGAAGTTTAATCAGTCAAAAAAAAAGAAAAAACTGACTGATATATCTGAATAAGCTTCTTTTGAGGCAGGAGCCCGTCTCAAAAGCAGGCACAGGCTAAGTCACCCTTCCCGGAAGTCGTCTCTGGATTACATTTTCAAAAGTCACTTCAGAGTACAAGGGGATGACTCAGCAAGCACTTGAACTGCTGCAGTGGTTTCAATGACTGTGTCCCACTGAAAGTGGTTCCTGAATCATCTTCAAGACTTACTTGAAAATATCATTGTGATTGGTTCAGATTTATGTGAACAATGCTTATGCATGCAAGGAGTCAATAGGGGCAAATGTGTCAACAGGAGTCAGATTATTCACTAAAAGCAGTGCTACCTGACCAGGACAATTCATTTCAGTACCCAGAATTACAGGACTTTAGAGATGAACATGACACTAAACAGTTCCTTTGTCACCCAAGGAGTTTATCTTAGCAATCATGACAACTGTTAGAAATGAATCATAATAATCTCTTCTTTCTTTCTTTTTTTTTTAGCAATTATGGATGCAGCAAAAGATTTGAAAACTACTATAATGTGTTCCCTCTATTGTCACGTGTAGGGCAACTGTGGCTGAAGATGTGCATCAGGGTTTTTTCTTAGCAACAGAAGCTTCCCAACAGTATTTCTTAATGCACTAGATCACCTAGGCTGAAGCCACATCTAGTGAATGGATCTTAAGAGAGTAACTGCTGCTCCTAAAGGAGAGAGAAGGGCTTGAAATACAGTAATATCCATGGATGTAGTCGTCCAGGAACTTGGAGGGTCTTAGACCCCTTTTTGGGGGGAGCAGCATCCCAGCAGGGTCTCTTGTCTCCAGTGTTCTACAAGCCAATTAGCATGAAAGGGGAGTGCGTTAGCCACTGAGAACAGTCTTCTAATACGCTTCCTTGTAATTTCCTCCTGATTAGAGTCAATCAAAGTGAAAAGAGGTGAGTCAGCCACTGAGAAGACTCTTTTCAGTAACTAACACTCTCCCCTTTCGTGCTTATTGATATCTGTTGTTGTGCGGAAAGGTGTTAACAGGGATCTCGTTCTGAGCCCAGCAGAAAAAAAAGGGAGGGGATGTGGCTGTGACTATGATGAAGGGACCCTGCACTTTTGAATTTGCTACTACACTACTGGTAATATCTCATTTCATTCAACAGCCATACCCAGAGATGGCCTATCTTCTCATTTTGTTTTGGACAAACAAGCACACTCTAATTTACTTGAAAGCAGGATATCAAAGCGAAGGACAGAAATTCTGAATGCTCCAGTATTTTGGGAGTGTAACGTCTTGTAATAAGAGATGAACCACAGTGCCCTCCCTGACTTCACAGACCCTCCCTTATTCACCAAGTGAGAAAGAGCCCCCACCCCACCCCCATTTTTAAATGATGCTTCAGGTATGGCTGTGAACAGGACAACATTTTTCAGGGCAGGGACAGGAACTACATTCCTGGGTTGCATTGGCAATTGGGGGATTTGAGTACTGGAATGAAACCACTGAGATACAGCTTGGGAAGATAGGGAGAAATGCCTAAGCAATGGAAGGACATGCTCCCAAACTTGCCATGCTGCAGGGTTTTCATTGCCTGTCTTTGCAGGGTAGTACAGGAAGATAAAGAATGCATTTCCACATTGCCAAGACAACTGGGTGTTGCTTCCTCTCCAACACTACATTGCTAGGGTTGGGCAGTGAAATCATTGCAGTGCAGTAAGACAGGAAAAGATGCCTGATTCTCTGGGTAACGTAGAGACAAATTCCTTACCCCCCTGCTCACAGTGAGGGCAATGTTGCATCCTTTGTCTCCCAAAATTGTGTTATATAGCCAATCTGACTGGCTATATAATAGTGTGATGTCACTTCATTCACAATATGAGTCCCGACTGGCTAGGTTCACATTCTAAGCAAAAAGAGAAAATTGTGCTAGATAAGAATTAGGACTGGGAGCACTGTGGATGTTAAAATCTCCTCAAGGATCTATATTGAGGACTGGAACTTTTTAACGTGCTCGTAAATGATCTGGAGTTAGGGGAGAGCAGTGAAGTGGCATGTTTTCAGAGGAATCCAAATTATTCAGGGTGGTAAACACAAAAAGGGGTTGCAATATAAGTGTAAAGTGATGCACATTGGGGTAAAAAATCCTAACATGACATACATATTGACAGAATTTGAACTGGTGGTGGCTGAAAAAGGGATCTTGCCATCATGGTAGATAGCTCAATGAAAATGTCAATCCAGTGTGTGGCAGCTATGAAAATGGCAGTATCCACATTAGAGGTCATTACCAACCAACACCGCCCCCCTGCCAAAATCACACTTGAAAAACAGGGTAAAGCAAAGGTTGCTGCCTCTCAAAAAGGATAAGTAGAGCTGGAAAAGGTTCAGAAAAGGGCAACCAAAATGATCAAGGCATTGGGACAATACCCATATTTGGAATGGTTACATCATCTGGTGCTGTTTAGTTTACAGAAAAGATAAGTAAAATATTTGTACAATTATGCATGGCATGGAGAAAGTGGATAAAGAAATGTTTTTCTCCCTCTCTCATAAAACTAGAACCCAGAATCATCCAATCCAGCTGAAGGGTGAGGGATCTAGGATACACATGAGGAAGCACTTCTTCACACAGTGCATTGTTAGCCTATGAAATTTGCTTAGTGGATAAGAGAAAAATCAACTCATTTGAAGTGTGGTGTTGGAGGAGAGCTTTGCGCATACCATGGACCGTGAAAAAGACAAATAATTGGGTGTTAGAACAAATTAAACCAGAACTAGCACTAGAAGCTAAAATGATGAAACTGAGATTATCATACTTTGGACACATCATGAGAAGACATGATTCACTAGAAAAGACAATAATGCTGGGAAAAACAGAAGGGAGTAGAAAAAGAGGAAGACCAAACAAGAGATGGATTGACTCCATAAAGAAAGCCACAGACCTGAACTTACAAGATCTGAACAGGGTGGTTCCTGACAGATGCTCTTGGAGGTCACTGATTCATAGGGTCGCCATAAGTCTTAATTGACTTGAAGGCATATAACAACAACAAAAGATGTGATGATGGCCATTGATTTGGGTGGCTTTATAAAGGGATTAGACAAATTCATGGAAGATGCTATCAACAGTTATTAGTTATGATGGCTATATGATACCTCCAGGATCAGACATAGGAGGCATCTGAATATTGCTTGCCAATGTATGGAGGCCAACACTCCATACATCACAGCCACTGGGTCTGCAGAACCAGGCTGTGCAGTTGTATATGTATCTACATCATACAAGATCAAGACTGGAGGGTTATACTGTTTGAATTGCATCAGTTGCTCTTAAAAAAACTCTTCAAAGTGAATAAAAGAAGTATATTCTATTATTCTATGAAAGAGTATTAAGAATCTCACAGTTACTAACAAATTTAATTTTAAAAATACTTATCTTTATTAGGGCTGTGCATGGCCCTCTCAATCCTATTCAGGGCCTGATCTGGCACTCTGCAGTGGCCCTAATCCAACTCAGGGCAATCCGGGACCAACCCGACCTAGATCCAGGCCCTGAACCAATTTGGGTGCTTTGTACAGTTAGATGTTCAGGAGGAAGGGGAAGAAGGAGACATGGCTCTCCTTCCCCTGCCCTGGACCATATGTTTAATAAGGGTTTTAAACCCTAATTAAACATGAGGGTGGGAGGGGTGAAGAAGGAAACCAACACAGGCTGCTGGAGCTTCTCCCCTCTTGCTGCCAGACTCTCTCCATTGGACAGCCCTAGATTGCTCAGTGGGCCAGATATGATCCAGCACCATCCGGGGTTGTCAACCCAATCTAGTTGAATCCCAGGTCAACCTGAATCGGCCCGATTCAGTTCAAGATCCAGGATTCAGCTGGATCCAGTGTGCAGCCCTAATGTTTATAATGTATACATCCCACATGGTTTAGAAAGCTGAGAGCAGTTTATAAGGGGCTCATAGTGGTCTTCCCTCCAGACACTGATTTGATTCATATCTGGTTGGTAGAGGATGGGGTGGAAGAGCTCACCTGACCTCCTGGAAGGTAGGCCGCTGCTGCTTACTGAGAGAAGGAGGGGTGAGGCAGCGGGGAGGGCAGTGTGGTGCATACACACCGAAAGGTGTATCGCATTGGCTCCACTGGTGGCAGGCTGACCTTGCCACTGCTTCACTTCTCTCCTCGCGAGTAAGATCAGGTAAGAGCCTCACCACATCATGCTGTCTGTTACTGTGCCTGGGGCACTTTACTAATGCTAGAGCATCAGATGCTGCAAAATCTGTGATGTCATTAGTATGGAATCAATAACATCTGGTTGTAAATAACACAACCAAGGGGGCAACTGTCACTCATTTAGCTTACCATCAATTGTTAGAAAAATCTCATAGAGCTTTGTGGTACATTTCCCCATATTATGACTTTAAAAGCAGCACATCCCTAAATATACAGACTTTCTTATGTCTATACAAAACTGAAAAGAATAATCTATTCCATGAATGTCTAGAGGATGGGGGGAGTGAGTGAGAGAGACAGAGAATAACATTCACTTCATTAAAATATGTGAGATAGATTTCCAATTGTCACAATGGAAATTGATTATTTTTATAATGGATGTATATAATTGTACAGAGATTACATCAGGGATGAGTGAGCCTTTTTAATTAAAGGTCTGAAAGGTTTCATCTGTAAACTATTATTTTCAAGGGATTTTAAGCCTGAAACTAAGTTCATGTCAGGATGAAAGCACACATATGAATTCTCATCTAAAAGGAAATGTTTTCTCCCATCCTATGACCATTTTTCTTTTTTAAAATTGTAAAATGATACAACATATTATACAAAAGCTCAATATATAAACAAAATTGTAATTCATAGTTATACAAGATATTATATGTGCACAAAAGCTTGACACATGTGTTATAATTCACAGTAAGAGAACGTCTACCTCTCTTCCTTTAAAACCTAGGTTCTGTCTAATATATTTGATCATAGGGATCCATTTCTGTAATTTGTAGTGTCCTTTAAATTAGCTGTCAATTTCAATCTGTTCCCATGATTTTTGCAATAGCAATTTCTTTGAGGGACTTTAATGACTTTTCCAGCTTTTCACATATATGGAAGAGAAAAGAACAGGGGTGTAGTCATCCAGGGTTTCAGGGGGTCTTAGACCCCTTACTTTTTTGAGAGCCAGGTCCCAGCAGGGTCCCTAGGTCTCCAGCCTCATACGAGTCAATCAGCAGGAAAAGGAAGTGTGTTAGCCACTGAGTCTTCTAACTTGCTTCCTTGTCATTTCCTGCTGTTGGCAGCCAATCAGAGTGAAAGGAGTTCCTATTAGTTCCTGCTTAAACAAAGCCAAATTGTGAAGACTGAGAATTCTGTAACTGCAGAAGAAGAAAGAGTGAATCCTGATGATAGCATTCCATCTACATTGTCAAGCAGTTTGGTAGCAGCAGGAGATAAAATGTGTAGACACTGAGCTGAGTAATTCAAGACATATCTCTGACAGTGAGAAAGGGCAGCCAAATGGTGACAGAGATAGAGAAGCAGAAAGCAGTTTTCAAGCCTGGCCAGATTCATCTTAGAAGGTTGTATAATCTTAGAAGGGACCCTGCACTTTTGAATTTGCCACTACACTACTGGTAAAGAGTATGCAGAACTGATACTTTACTGAATTTTTATTGCATTGTTTTATTGTACTGTAAACAGCCTTGATATTATTTTTTATTAAAAGTGTTATGAAAGATAAAGAACTAGATTGCTATATTTAATACTGTTTAACAGGCATATAACTTGAGTCTGACACTTTATTCAATATATTTCTCCAATTGCCAGCACCATTCTCCAATTTCTTTACTGTTTTTTTGCACACACAGAAGGCTCTGTTATGGGTCAGCATCCGCCAGTCAGCAGCACCAATATACTCACTGTTGGTTGAAGGTTGAAGATTAATATGTGATGCATTCATAAGAACATAAGAAGAGCCTGCTGGATCAGGCCAGTGGCCCATCTAGTCCAGCATCCTGTTCTCACAGTGGCCAACCAGGTGCCTGGGGGAAGCCTGCAAGCAGGACCCGATTGCAAGGACACTCTCCCCTCCTGAGGCTTCCGGCAACTGGTTTTCAGAAGCATGCTGCCTCTGACTAGGGTGGCAGAGCACAGCCATCATGGCTAGTAGCCATTGATAGCCCTGTCCTCCATGAATTTGTCTAATCTTCTTTTAAAGCCATCCAAGCTGGTGGCCATTACTGCATCTTGTAGGAGCAAATTCCATAGTTTAACTATGCGCTGAGTAAAGAAGTACTTCCTTTTGTCTGTCCTGAATCTTCCAACATTCAGCTTCTTTGAATGTCCACGACTTCTAGTATTATGAGAGAGGGAGAAGAACTTTTCTCTATCCACTTTCTCAATGCCATGCATAATTTTATACACTTCTATCATGTCTCCTCTGACCCACCTTTTCTCTAAACTATAAAGCCCCAAATGCTGCAACCTTTCCTCGTAAGGGAGTCGCTCCATCCCCTTGATCATTCTGGTTGCCCTCTTCTGAACCTTTTCCAACTCTATAATATCCTTTTTGAGATGAGGCGACCAGAACTGTACACAGTATTCCAAATGCGGCCGCACCATAGATTTATACAACGACATTATGATACGGCTGTTTTATTTTCAGTACCTTTCCTAATTATCCCTAGCATGGAATTTGCCTTTTTCACAGCTGCCGCACACTGGGTCGACATTTTCATTGTGCTGTCCACTACAACCCTGAGGTCTCTCTCCTGGTCGGTCACCGCCAGTTCAGACCCCATGAGCGTATATGTGAAATTCAGATTTTTTGCTCCAATATGCATAATTTTACACTTGTTTATATTGAATTGCATTTGCCATTTTTCCGCCCATTCACTCAGTTTGGAGAGGTCTTTTTGGAGCTCTTCGCAATCCCTTTTTGTTTTAACAACCCTGAACAATTTAGTGTCATCAGCAAACTTGGCCACTTCACTGCTCACTCCTAATTCTAGATCATTAATGAACAAGTTGAAAAGTACAGGTCCCAATACTGATCCTTGAGGGACTCCACTTTCTACAGCCCTCCATTGGGAGAACTGTCCATTTATTCCTACCATCGTACTGAGAAGGAGAATGATTTTGTCCTTTTGAAGAAGGATGTGGATGAGGCCTACATGAACAAGATTGAGCTGGAGTCCCGTCTGGAATGCCTGACTGACGAGATCAACTTCCTGAGGCAGCTGTATGATGAGGAGCTGCATGTAATGCAGTCTCAGATCAATGACACTTCTGTGGTCTTGTCCATGGATAACAACCGCTCTTTGCTTTCTGCTTCTTAACACACCTGAAGAACACACCCGAAGAAGCTACTATACAGTAAAACCTACAATGCTATTGATGTGAAATGGAATACACCAAGAGGCTGGTTCTCTTCGGTACAAACAACTTACACGGCACCTCTCTCTCCTCCTTCTGTTTGAGGAACTCAGGGCGGTGTGCATGAGTCTACCTCCCAATTCTTTCCACACAGCAACTCTGTGAGGTAGACAGAGAGTAACCCAATGAGCTTGATGGCGAAGTGGGATTTGAAGTTCAGGCTACCCAGTCGGCTGCCTCACTTTGAAAAGGATATTGGTAGAGTTGGAAAAGGTTCAGAAAAGGGCAACCAAAAGAATAAAGGGAATGTAGCAACTCCCCTATGAGGAAAGGTTGCAGCATTTGGGGCTTTTTAGTTTAGAGAAAAAGGTGAGTAAAATGTGACATGACAGAAATGTATGAAATTATGCATGGCATGGAGAAAGTAGACAGAGAAAAGTTTTTTCCCCCTCTGTCATAATACTAGAACTCAAGGACATCCAGTGAAGCTGAATGTTAGAGGATTCATTCAGGACAAAGAAAAGTATTTCTTCACACAGTGCATAATTAATTTGCTCTCATAGGGGACAGTGATGGCCACCAACTCGGATGGCTTAAGAAGAGGATTAGACAAATTCATGGATGCTAAGGCTCTCAGTGGCTAGTAGCTGTGATCACAGAATAATAGTAGAGTTGGAAGGGGCCTATAAGGCCATCAAGTCCAACCCCCTGCTAAATGCATGAATCCAACTTTAAGCATACAGGACAGGTGGCTATCCAGCTGACTTTTGAATATCCCCAGTGTTGGAGAGCCCCAACACCTACCTAGGTAATTGGTTCTATTGTCATACCACTCTAACAGTTAGGATGTTTTTCCTGATGTTCAGTCGAAATCTAGCTTCCTGCAACTTGAGCCCATTATTCTGTGTCCTGCACTCTGGGATGTGTGACCACTATGGTCTGCCTCCGTGGTCAGTGGCAGTATGTTGCCAGGGCCAGGGCCAAGCATGACTGGGCCCTTGGGTAGCAGCCTAGCCCGGACCTGCAGCACTGTACAGCCAAACATCCCCTTCTGATGTAGGCAGCATGGGGCTGAAATAAACCTGCCTGCCCCACCTACCTGTCGGGTGAGCAAGCATGCCTGCCATCACCCAAGATGGTGGTGGTGTCAACCCCTTAGGAACACTCTCACTGTCATCTTGGGTGATGTCAGGCAAGCGTGCACAGCATGCAGAATGCGTGCACTGCACTGAAGTGACAGGTAGGTGGGGCAGGCAGGCTTATTTTAGACCCATGCCACCTGTATAGGAGGTGGTGCCTGGGGTGCCCTCAGGTTCCCACTTTGCGATCTGTGGCAGTGTCAGGTCACTGAGTCCCACAACCGAATGTTGTGGGTTGTTGAGTGGGAGCTTTACCCTCCCACTCTAAGGAGGGGCCTCATCTGGGGTCACCTGTTGGTGCCAGCCCTGTATGTTTCTGAATGGCAGTTGCTGGAAACCGCAGGAAGGGAGAGTGCTCATGTCTTTCTTGTGGACTTCCCATAGGCATCTGGTTGGCCACTGTGAGAACAGGATGCTGGACTAGATGGGCCACTGGCACTGGTCTTCTGATACTTTAAACAATATGCCACACTGGTTCTCAATGCAAACATAAATGAGGACTTTTCCTCCATGATTGCGATTTTGGGCCAACAAACAAGTGTGTGTGTGTGTGTTTATTTCCCACTTGATGCTTCTCAATAAAAGCCGAAGTTTTTATTTCCGTAGTAGGATCGCTCTGCCCCTCCCTCCTCCAGACAAAAGTCAAAGACCTGTGACTGATGTACTTTTCTAGGATGATAGGCACAGAATTGCTGGACAACACCAGTACATTTCTTGCCAATAGCATTTAGAGTTCTGAAAAAGCTAATTGCAAATTGTGTTGTTCTCAGGGCTATTTCACAGCCCTGAAATAATAATAAAAAAGCCAGACATGTTCTTAATGTCTTCAGTAAGTAGATAAATTATTAATCAGTTCTTCTTCTTCAAAAAAAAAATAAACTTCCTTTAGTGAAAAGCTTTGTTTTAGTGCTCCAATGCCTCAGGGGGAAAAAAACCACATTGATACAGTAATGCACAATCAGTTTATAGAAGTGCTGCTTAGATGTCCAAGATGTCTAACAATTCCTTCTTTTCTTTCTTAGCATTGTTAATAGTACATATTCATTGAGGCTGCAATGCTATCTCTCCTTAGCGCCAACCTATATGCAATGCTAAATTCAGCATTAGAAAGCACATCAGGGATTTTCGTTTATTCAATAATAGGTGCAGGGTGCAATTGGTTTATTGGGCCTGGAGCTCATGAGGAGGGGAGATTTGGGTTCTTGCTGCGAGGAAGGGTGGGATATAAATCAAATAATAAATAAATAAAATAAAATAATTTAATTCTCTACTTCTAAGGATGGGTGAGAATTTTGATTCAGTTCGCATTTCAAGCAGAATGTATAAAATTCGCAATTTCTGAAACAATTTGAGAACACATACATCCTTTAAAATTCACAATTATTAGAATTTTGGGATGCAGTTCACCAACTAAACAACATTTATAAAAATGCATATATTAGAGGAAAGTGTGCATAAAAATGAATACATGAGCGAAAATAATAAGCAAAAAGGCATGAAATGATGAGAAATGGCTTAAAATGTATAACTGTCAAAACTGCTTACAAAAATGTGTTTATTTGGAGAAATTTGCACTAAAATGGTGGAGAATTTTCATGAGAATTTTTTAAAAATAAATTCGCAGATTGCTGCAGAAATGTGGAGAGCTGAATTTAACATTGGAAAAATGAGAAACTGAGAGAACTGAAACAGACAGATCTTTCCATCCCTCAGCCTAAATCCCAATGCAAAATCGTCTTCCTCAGGCAGCTGTTAATCTAAGGGCTCATCCAGACGACTGCAAAATGTGTGACACGCGTGCTATGTGTGCTTATTATTTTTCGGTCGTCCAAATGACGTCGCGCGGTGTCACGCATTTTCACGGGTTAAATCTGCTCCTTCCAATACCGGCAAAAATGCGATTTGCTGTTTGAAATCGGGAATTTCATTGGGACATTTTTTTTCATTGGGAAACAGCGAACAAAAAGGCAAAAAGTGAGGACTATCAGGTGACAAACCGGATATGGAAACGGTGGATTATCCCGCTCCGTTTGGATAAGCCCTTAGGGAGAAAAATTCCAGTTGATATCCATTAGAATTTTCCTCCTCTAAAGCTAATAGCAGTGCAGGGGTGATTTCATGAGGACCCCGTCTGGGAAGAGAAGCCTTCCTTTACATGCTGTGGTCCCACAAAAAAGCAGCCCCCCAGTCCCTATTATTAAATAAACAAAATACCCTGGTGTGATATCTAAGGATGCATTTATTTTCATGTATAGTTTGGCCCTTACTTGGGTGTTGGGAGTAGGTACCATTCAATTTGGTAGGACTGACATCTGAGAAAATACACACAGGATCAGGCTGAGAGACAGATTTCTATTTCTTGGTCCTCTGGCCTATTTTGTCCCTTTCCTTCTGGCATCTTGCATCTGGGTTCTACACTTCACTGGCTTTCTTTCCACTCACCCCTTCTAACTTCAGTCTCCCTAGTGCTTCTTTGCTTGCCAAAAGCAACAGTGGCCTTCCTTTCTCTATGGAACTTGAGAATCTAATATAATCCCAGTCAAAATTAGTTTTCACATCCTCCCCAGAGATTGCACTGATTATCATTAGTCCTCTAATTGTGGACAAATTCCCACCCCCAGCAGTTAGAATGTTTATGAGTAATACATTCCAGGACATCGGAGAAACTGAGCTAGGGGGTAGGTGCAGCCACACCAGGGCTATCAGGGAAGGCACGCAATAGCCACTTAGCCTTTATAATGAATGTAAGAGAAAGTCTACTGTAAAATCAAATACATTAATGATGATCAAGCTGCAAATTTGTTATAGAGATATTCTACCCAATTCTGGATCATGAACCTCACTCCATGAAGACTCAAGATGCAGGAGTGCAGGCAGAGCTATAATCTGAACAGCAACCCCTTATTCAGATTTGGGGGAGGAGGGAAGGGGAAAGTAGACTAAAGGGGTATTTCTTTAATGCTTAGTTTTTGAGGAGAAAACAGTGAATGCCTAATGGGATCTTTGGAGATGCTGGGAATTGGGAAATATAGTCCAGCTTGCCCTCCACCCATGCCTCTTGCTAAGCAAACATACCATTGTGAGGAAGCTCACTAGAAGCAGGACATGGCTCATAATTAAATAGTGGACACTCATGAGCATGCTCAGAAAAGTCATTTCCTGCTAGTTTGCATATGATGTGTAGTTTCCTATGCTTCGCATTTCAATGGCCCTGGCTGATAGATGAAATGACATCTCCCCTGCAGTCTAGCAATAAATGATGTTCCCATGCATGTTTAAAAGTCTCCATGAGGTCTACATGATGGGACTCAAACATGTGGGTTTGAGTCATACAGCTATTTGTAACATGCTGAAAGCCAGTATGCATTGCTTTTTAAAATAAAATTATGGTGTCAACATTGTGAGTGGTCTCACAAGAGATCCTGGTGAGAGGGGGAGAGAAGAAGAAATATCTTTGAAAAGTGGGTCTGCAAGAATTGGGGAGCTATGATCTCAGTGTGTGTCATACGCATTCACAAAACAAAGCACAATGCACACAGAGAAAAGTTAGTTCAAATCTTATAGGGCACCATGTGTGAGCTGTGAGATAGGGAATTTGACCTGACAGCCATGAACGCACCAGGACCCCCTTGCTACTCTACTCTGACAACACTGGAAGTTCCAAGTTATGTGGAAGGAGGTGGTGATGTGACTCCCTTCCAGGAACATCAGCAAAATAGGCATAGGAAAGAGCCACACTGAGAGGTCCTCCCACTTGACCTGGAGCTTCTTATACTAGTGTTGGAAAAGCACAAATTGCTAATAATTTTGGAAGAGGCAAGCCATTTTCTCTTGGGGTTCCAAGCCTTCAAGGGCAGGAGAGCCCATAGCTCAGTTGCAGAACAGATGCTTTGCATGCACTGTGTGTCCTTTTGACTCTTTTTCCTACCATCAAGATCATTTTGCTTCCTGCAACATTTAAAAAAGTCCCTTGCAGTTAAAACCTCCAGAATCCTCTCTTTTCTATTTAATTTTCAACTCTCTGACATAGATATTTGAGAGCATTTTTCAAAATAAAAGTGCACTGCAGGCTACACACACAGTAGGCTCTCAAATATTGACGTCTCTGCATCACAAGTGGTAACCTGGTAATTTCTTTGGAAACTCTTCACCCCCGGGTTGCCTGCACTTGAGATCTTTTTTTTTCTGTACAGTAAGTAAGTAGTCAAAAATGACTCTCAAAGGAACCTATGATTTGTCTTTCTAATTCTCCTCACTGTGCTTAGAATACTTCATTAATCTAATGAAGAGAATGAAATGAATCAAGAATTATTTTCAATGACTTACCACAAAAGGGCAAATAGATGGGGGTGGGGGGAGTATCTCCGCAGGTTGTTCAAGCAGAAGTGGTATGGAGAGAACCTTGAAGGGAAAAAACCCCTCTGAGCTAATTCTACTGCAGTACAAAAAAAATCATTATTATTAACGACTCCTCATCAAGAGCAGCAGGAAGAGCTGATTAATGTGAGAGGTAATACCTTTCCAAAACCACATGCCTTGAAGCACAAGCCCAAACAGTTGAGCTATTTTTAAATGGAGCGCAGATGGGCAGATTCATTTTTAAATCTGTAACTGATTTGATTCAGGCCTTGCAGCAACCATTCAAAGTAGGTGTGTACACATATAGACAAGCCCACAATTTCTCATATTGTTTTTACCTGGAAAATCTATGATGTTCAACACTTCCTATGACAGTGCAAAGGCTCAGGTCCAAAGAAGAACTAGAGAACTTCAGAACACCTGGTGGATAAAGAAAGCTCTAGAAATCCAGCATTTTGCAGATGCTCACGATACACGGGGCTTTTTTAATGCCACAAAGGCCATCTACGGACCAACAAATTATGGTACAAATCCCTTAGGTTCAATAGATGGTACCAAACTTCTAAAGGACAAAGAGTCTATTGCACTGTGTTGGAAAGAGCACTACCACGACCTCCTTAATCGTAACTGTTATGTGGCTAGTGAGGTCTTCTTGCAAATCCCACAACAACAAATTAGAGATGAGCTTGTAGTATCCCCTAATTTGGACGAAGTCAGTAGAGCCATTAATCAAATGAAGAATAACAAAGCTAGTGGTCCTGATGGGATTCCTGCTGAAGTCTTTAAAGAAGGTGGGCCTGAACTTACACAACAACTTCATAAGCTCATTGAAAAAATCTGGATGAGGGAGGAGATCCCGGAAGACTTTAGGGATGCCATAAATATCACTCTTTTCAAGAAGGGTGATAGAACAGATTGTGGGAACTACCAAGGCATCTTTTTTCTAGCTACCGCAGGTAAAATCCTTGCAAGGATCCTCGCAAATCGCCTCATACCTATCACAGAAGACATCCTCCCTGAATCAAAAAATGGTTTCCATCCTTCAGGGGGACAGTGGACATGATCTTCACTGCTCGATGGCTTCAAGAAAAATGCAGGAAGCAAAACCGACCTCTGTATATGGTGTTTATTGATCTGACTAAGGCCCTTGATACTGTAAATCGAATTGCTCTCTGGACCATCCTTCTGAAAATTGGATGCCCTGATAAATTTGTGAATATTTTGCGACTCCTCCATAACAACATGATGTTATCCAACATGATTGGATAACAATGGCTCTCAAAATGATCCATTCAAAGTGGGATCAGGCGTCAAACAGGGATGTGTCATTGCTCTGACCTTATTTGCTACTTTCATCGCCATGATTCTACACCTTGTTGAGGGGAAACTTCCCACTGGCGTGGAAATCACATATTGAACAGATGGAAAGCTTTTTAATCTCAGTAGGCTGAAAGCAAAAAGTAAGGTAATTGCAACCTCTGTCATAAAACTTCAATATGCCAACAATAATGTAGTCTCCGCACATTCAGAGGAAGATCTTCAAAGTATCCTAAATGTCTTTGCAGAAGCATATGAAAAGCTTGGCCTCTCGCTTAACATAAAAAAAACCCAAAGTGCTTCATCAGCAAGTGCGAACCAATCCCTCTGTAGCACCATCAGTCCAGCTTAATGGTGCGAAGCTGGAGAATGTCAATCACTTTTCTTATCTTGGCAGCCACCTCTCTGTAAAATCTGACATCAACGCTGAAATTCAGCATTGTCTGAGCTCTGCGAGTGTCGCATTCTCCCGAATAAAGTGTAGAGTGTTCAAGGATTGGGATATTCGCAGGGAGACCAAAATGCTTATTTACAAAGCCATTGTACTACCAACCTTACTGTACGCCTGTGAAACATGGACCATCTATAAACGCCACTCCCAACTTCTCAAAAGATTCCACCAACGCTGCCTCTGGAAAATTCTGCAAATTACTTGGGAAGGTAGGTGAACTAATGTTAGCATATTGGAAGAAGCAATGACCACCAGTGTTGAAACAATGATCCTCCAACATCAACTTCGCTGGACTGGCCATGTTGTTCGAATGCCTAATCACCGTCTTCCAAAGCAGCTACTTTACTCCCGACTTAAGGATGGAAAACGGAATATCGGTAGACAGCAAAAGAGGTTTAAAGATGTTCTCAAAGCTAATCTAAAAAAATGTAACATAAGCATAGAGAACTGGGAAGCCTTGGCCCATGAGTGTCCCAATTGGAGGTCGGCCATTATCAAAGGTGCTATGGACTTTGAAGAAGCACGAGTACAGGGAGAAAGGGACAAACGAGCTAAGTGGAAGGCACGACAAGCAAATCCTCATCGTGACCATCTTCCATCTGGAAACCTATGTCCTCACTGTGGGAGGCTGTGTGGATCCAGAATTGGCCTCCACAGTCACTTATGGACCCACCGTTAAAGACCTTATCTGGGAAGACAATCTTACTTGGCCACGAGTGATCGCCAGTGAATGAATATACAAAGGAATATGCCACTCTTTACTAAAGAAACCACTGGATCAACCCATAATTGTGTCCCTCATCACCAAAAGGCCCACTGAACTGATTTTTAACTGGTTATAGTTATTGACCTAGAAATGACATTCTGTTTGCATTCATTCCTATATTGCCACAGAAGCCCATATGCAATGAGGTCACATTTCACCAGTTCAAGATTTGCCTCCTTAGGATTTTCAATTTTAAAAAACAAAAGAAAAACCCTTGAGATCTCTACTGATAACCACCCACTCTGACAAGACACTCCTACATCATGATTTCAACCCCTTTCTGTGCAGGCCAAGAAGTGTCCCTTCTAATTGAGAATGCCCTGTTGTTGCCATCCAGAGAGTAACCAGCCAGCTGCCTGCGTGGGAAAAAAGACTGTGGAATCTCCACTACAGTTGCCCTAATGAAGTTCCAGTTTATTTCTTCAGCAAATGAGCTGGCTGTAGAGACTGAAAGGGGGCATAGACAAAACATTTTCCCTTTGTCTCTCTCAGAAAACTCCTTACTCCACTGCCAATGATAATGTAGTCTCCGCACACTCTGAGAAAGATCTTCAAACTATCCTAAATGTCTTTGTAGAAACTTATGGAAAGCTTGGGCTCTCACTTAATATTAAAAAAACCAAAGTGCTTCATCAACAAGTGTGAACCAATCCCTCTGTAGCACCATCAATCCAGCTTAATCGTGTGACGTTGGAGAACGTTGATCACTTCTCCTATCTTGGCAGCCACCTCTCTGTAAAAGCTGACATTGATGCTGAAATTCAGCATCGTCTGAGCTCTGCGAATGTCGCATTCTCCCAAATGAAGCGTAGAGTGTTCGAGGATTGGGATATTCGCAGGGAGACCAAAACGCTTATTTACAAAGCCATTGTACTACCGACCTTACTGTACACCTGTGAAACATGGACCATTCATAAACGCCACTCCCAACTTCTCGAAAGATTCCACCCATGCTGCCTCCGGAAAATTCTGCAAATTACTTGGGAAGACAGACGGACTAATGTTAGCATTTTGGAAGAAGCAAAGACTACCATTGTTGAAACAATGATCCTTCAACATCAACTTTGCTGGACTGGCCATGTTGTTCGAATGCCTGATCACTGTCTTCCAAAGCAGCTACTTTACTCCCAACTTTAGGATGGAAAACGGAATATCGGTGGATAGCAAAAGAGGTTTAAAGATGTTCTTAAAGTGAATCTAAACAAATGTAATATGAAGATCGAGAACTGGGAAGTCTTGGCCCATGAACATCCCAAATGGAGGTCGGCTATTATGAAAAGTGCTATGGACTTTGAAGAAGCACAAATACAGGGCAAATGGGACAAACGAGCTAAGCGGAAGGCACATCAAGCAACTCTTCATCGTGACCATCTTCCATCTGCAAACCTATGTCCTCACTGTGGGAGGCTGTGTGGATCCAGAATTGGCCTCCACAGTCATTTACGGACCCACTGTTAAAGACCTTATCTTGGAAGACAATCTTACTTGGCCACGAGTGATCGCCAATGAATGAAAAATAACTGGCTATAGTAACACTACCAATACAACACGGAGAACGCTGTCCTTTTAGACAATGACATGTAAGCCTTCCACACCCAATCAACAGGAGCAAGAGATGGAGGTCACTCCAAAGAAGAAGCAAGAGACCTTGAACTGATGTGACTCTCCCAGGCAGGTAGGTAGGGGTGTGTGTGTGTGGTTTAAGAGCTTTTGTTGTTGTTCTTGTTTATTCATCATATTATAAAGCAGTGTCTCCATAACCACAGCAAATATTTGCATCCAGCCTTTCAGACAGGGCACCAAATAGCCACTACACCAAATAGGTACTACACTTCCACTTTCTTCTACCCCCTTGTGAACTGAATTACAGCTGCTTCTCAACACCAGTCAAAACAGTTGATTAGAGCCAAGTGCAATCATAATTATCTGTGATGTGGACACTTCTTTGCAAAGCATTGGTCTGACTGCACCCATCAATAATATCATTGTCTCGTTAATATGCTTGGCTCATCTCCAGACTCCGGCTTTCCAGAAGGTAGAGAGGGATTTTAAATCCTATCAGGGTTAAGAGATGCAGAGGGAGAGAGGGAGAAAACTCTATATTTTGCAATTAAGGCTCTAATCAAATTAAGATTAAATTAAGGCAATTTGCACTGGCTATTACCATTCAAAAAGCAGCGATTTTTTTTTTAAAGCTGCACTTAGAGCACTTTCACACAGAGGTAACTGCTGTGATTGGAAGTTGTTTCAGGCATTTGCTGGCCAGTTTTGAAGATGCAATGTAGAGTATTTTAAAAGTACCAAAAGGGGGGAGGGACACTACTACTGTTCCCTGAAATATCTCCTATACTTAATGTTTTGCAACAGAGGCACACAGTAGGAACATGAGAAGGCATAAAAATTATGAACATTAAAGCTTTCAATAGTTCTCTTCGGTCCCTCAAGATTAGGAGTGTTCATGTATTGTAAAGTACATGTGGAAGGAAGAATAGGACTGTGGCCACTTCCATGTGCTGTCCATCCCTGCTCCTGCCATTGCCGTAATGAAGTGTCTGAATTATATAAAAGAAATTCAAGGATGACAGATTCATTCACAGAGGAACCGTATGATGAAGAACCAGAAATTTTAGAATGCGATGTGGAAGCTGCTCTTAAAATACTTGGAAGAGACAAATCACCAGGAATAGATGGCATACCAATAGAGTTGCTACAAGTTACTCACACTGAATCTACCTAAATTTTGACAAAAAATTGTCAACAAATATAGAAAACTAAACCATGGCTCACAGACTGGAAGCGTTCCATATACACCCCAATTCCAAAGGAAGAGGATCCCAGGGAATGCAGTAATTATCCAACTATTGCCTTAATATCCCATGTGTCAGGCCCAGGATGTGACTTAGGAACCAGACCAACGGCTGTAGTTAATTCGTGTTTTATTAGGGTAATGTCCAAACAAAGACTGCGTTTTCTCATGAAGCAATACAGGGATACAGGTCCTGCGGCATTGGGAGAAAGTTGACAGAGCAAGGGACTTCTTCCCGCCTGTTCTTTAAGAAGGGGCCAAACGGGCGCGCAATCTTTCGCTCCTCCTTAACTGCCCCTCAGGTACTGCCCGCCTTCCCCCCCTTCTCTCCTGTCTTTTCAGCTGTCTGCGTGTGCGCGGTGAGGGGGGAAGCATCACCTCCTCCTCTTCTGAAGTTTCCGATTCCAGGATGGGGGATAGGGGAGGGGCTGATGGTAAACTGCCTCCCCGCTTTTCGGCTGTGAGCAGCCCTCCCTCTTTCCCCTCTTGCTCTGAGCCTGAAAGAGGGGGAGGCGTGAGAATGTCCAGGGAGGGCTCAGGCTCCCCGTTGCTAAGCGACCTTATCACTGGCAGTTCCTCTGTTTCGTCTTCGCTCCAAAGGGGGGAAGTTCCTCCCCCTTCCCTCTGCCATCCATCCGAATACTCTTCTCCCAACTCTCCGGGATCCAGCTCCCCAGGATTGGGACCCCAGCTCTGCCTTCCGACACCATCCCCCCTCCCAGGCTGTGCCCCCCTCCCCTTGTCTGGCTTGGGACGGTGGGGAAAACGTTGATGGAAAAGTTTTACCAATTCTGGAGCATGCACATCAGCTGCATCTTCCCATGATCTGTCAGCCACCCCATAGCCTTTCCAGTGAATCAAGTACTGCAGCTTGTGGCGTCTGATCCTGGAATCTAAGATCTCCTCAACTTCAAACTCAAGCTGCTCATTTACCAGGAGTGGAGCTCCGGGAGGTTCCTCCGGCCGTAACTCACTGGGAGGGGCGGCTTTCGTTAAGAGGGATCGATGGAACACAGGATGTATTTTAAACGTGTCAGGCAGCTTCAGTCAGTACGCCACAGGATTGATTTGAGTTTCTATTTCGAAAGGACCCACCCTCTTGTCTTGTAATTTTCTACATTTGCCCGGCATCTGGAGGAAGCGGGTGGACAGCCATACCTGGTCTCCCGGTTGAAGGGGGGGGGGCTCCTTCCTGTGCAGGTCAGCAACTCGCTTGTACTCCGTTTTGGCTTCGTTTAACTGCTGTTTCAGTGTCTATTGCGCCGCTTGCAATTCCTTAAGGAAGTTCTCAGCTGCCGGTACCAGCATTCCTTCTGAGCTGCTTGGAAAGACTTTAGGATGGAATCCATAATTAGCGAAGAACGGGGTTTGTTGAGTGCTGGAGTGCAGAGAATTGTTGTAGGTGAACTCTGCAAAATGCAAATATGATACCCAGTCAGTCTGTTGATAGGACACATAACTTCGTAAATATCTTTCCAAAACGGCGTTCAAGAGTTCCGTCTGCCCATCTGTCTGGGGGTGATGGGCGGAGGAGAGTTTTAATTCCATCTGCAACTGTTTCCACATTGCTCTCCAAAATTTGGCTGTGAACTGAGTTCCTCGGTCTGAGACTACGCTGTTTGGCAATCCATGCAGCCGGCAGACTTCTTTTATGAATAACTTGGCCATTTCTTTAGCCTCTAAGGCCCCTGCACAAGGAAGAAAGTGTGCCATTTTGGTAAGTAGATCCACCACTACGAAGATGGCTGTCATTCCTTGGGACTTGGGTAGATCAGTTATAAAATCCATGGAGAGGTCCTTCCAGGGTTCGTGTGGGACAGGCAACGGTTGTAACAGTCCTGCTGGTGTCCCTGTTTGTGTTTTTGTCCGCAGACAGACAGAGCAGGACTTTACATAACTCTCAATATCCCGACGCATTTTAGGCCACCAGAAGTCCTTGGCCACGTTCTGAATGGTCTTGTAAATCCCAAAGTGTCCCGCTGTGATGGAATCATGACACTAGCGTAGGATTCTGAGCCTTAATTCCCCTTCTGGCACATATCTGGCGGTTTTGAACCATAACAGTCCATTTCTCCAGTGAAAGGTTACTTCTGAGTCTTGACCTTGTCCCGTCTCCTGCTGATATTTTAGCATGTCTGCATCTTCTCGTTGTGCCTTTTTGAGTTCCTCCTCCCATGAAGGCTGGCATACTCCCAACGTTAATTTATCTGGCGGGATTACGTACTGAGGCTGGTCCTCGGTTTCACTTTCTTTGTATTGTGGCTGTCTGGATAAGGCATCCGCTCTCTGGTTTTTGGCTTGGGCATGGTAAGTAATCTGGAAGTTAAACCTAGTGAAGAACTGGGACCATCTTATCTGTCTCTGGTTCAGCTTTCTGGCGGTTTGGAGGCTTTCAAGATTCTTGTGGTCGGAGCGCACTTCAATTCGATGAGAGGTCCCCTCTAGGTATTGTCTCCAGTTTTCAAAAGAGTCCTTGATGGCCAGCAGCTCCTTCTCCCAAACTGTGTAGTTCTTCTCTGCAGGCTTTAACTTCCGAGAGAAGTACGCACAGGGGTGCAGCTCCTTCCCTTCTTGGTCTAATTGTAGCAGGACCCCCCCGATGGCAAAATCTGAAGCATCTGCTTCCACTACGAAAGGGCGGTTCGGATCAGTAAAGCGCACAATGGACTCAGTAGCAAACCTTCTCTTCAGCTCCTCAAAGGCCTCGGTGGCGTTCTCTGTCCATTGAAACTTCTTCTTCCCCCTTAAACAGTCAGTCAGAGGAGCTGTTAATTTGGAAAACCCTGGAATGAACTTTCTGTAATAATTGGCAAACCCCAAAAACCGTTGTACATCCTTTTTGGTGACAGGTTGGCCCCAGTCCAATATGCAGCTTACTTTCCCTGGGTCCATCTCCACGCCTTCCGCTGAGATTCGATATCCAAGGAAGTCTAGAGACTTGAGGTCAAATCCACATTTCTCTAATTTAGCATACAGGTGATTTTCTCTCAGTCTCTTCAACACCGTCTTCACATGCTGGTCGTGGTCTTCCTGGTTCTTTGAGAACACCAGGATATCATCTAAGTAACAGATTACATACGTGTCCAACAAGTCTCTAAACACGTCGTTCATGAATTTTTGAAAAATTCCTGGTCTTCCACAAAGCCCAAACGGCATGACCAGTTATTCATACTGTCCGTAAGCGGTCAAGAATCCTGTTTTCCATTCATCTCCCTCCTTCATTCTGATCAGATTGTACGCTCCTCTCAAATCCAACTTCGTGAAGATTTTTGCAGAGCGCAGTCGGTCCAGCAACTCTGAGATCTGGGGCAGCGGGTAGCTGTTGGGGATGGTGATCTGGTTCAATGCGTGATAGTCGTTACAGGGTCTGAGTTCCCCCCCTTCTTTTTCACAAACAATAGTGGCGCTCCAGCAGGGGATTGTGAGGGGCGTATGAATCCTCACCTCAGGTTTTTATCCAGGAATTCTTTCAGGGCCTCCCTCTCATTCTCTGTGAGAGAGTAGATTCTCCCTGATGGGATGCTGGCTCCTGGCACTAGATCAATCGCACAGTCGTAAGGGCGGTGGGGGGGTAAAGTCTCTGCCTCTTTTTCATCAAACACATCTTTGAATTCTTCATACTTTGGCGGCAGGGTCACTTGCTTGATCTCTTGCACTGCCCCCGCTAGGGTGTTCTTGATTCCTTCAGGTTGACAGTTCTCCTGGCAATACTGTGAGGTGAACCACACCACCGCCTCCTTCCAACTTATTTTGGGTTCATGCTTTGCTAGCCAGGGCATTCCCAGAATCACCTCAAAGTTTGAGAGATCTGACACGTATAGCGAAATGAACTCTTCGTGCCCAGGGATTTGAAGTTTCACTTCCTCCGTGGCTTGTGTCACCCCTCCTGACTTCAGGGGTCTCCCATCGATAGTCTCCACAGCTAGGGGAGCGTCCAGTTTCCACCGGGAAATTCCATGATGCTTGACTAACTTTGCATCAATAAAATTTGTGGAGGCTCCACTGTCAATTAAGGCAGTGGAATTAAACACCACTCCTCTGGAAGTTGTAATCCGAATAGGCAAGACCAACACCCCCTTTGAGGGAGGTTGGATCGTTGGGGGGCCTTTATACAATGCTGCCCCCAGTCCACCGGCCTGCACGTGGACTGGGTGTTCTAGTTTCCCGACAGCTCGGCTTTCCCCCCTTTCAGTCCACAGTCTCTGGCCACATGGCCCGGCTTTGAACAATAAAAGCATAAATGTTCCCGGCGTTGTCTTTCCTTTTCTTCTTCCGACAGTCTTAGTCTAGCCCCTCCCTGTCCCTCAGTTGCATTACCTGCCATCCCTGTAGTGGGAAGGGTCTTGTTGCGGGATGCCGAGGCTGAGTATCTTGGGACCTCCTGCTTCCTTTCCAGGCGCCTTCCTTCCATCCGGTGATCTATCTGTAGGCATAGCCGGATGAGCCCTGGTAGGTCAGCGGGGGGGGGGGAGGTCCTGGCCAACTCATCCAGGATTTCAGCATTTAATCCACTCCGGTACATAAACATCAGGGCGGTGTCACTGTAACCAGTTTCCTGGGACAGAATTTTAAAAGTGTTAGTGTACTCGGAAACAGTCCCTTTAGCTTGCTTCAGAGCGCCTAGTTGCCGCGCTACTGTTTCAGCCCTTTGAGGGTCTTGAAACATCTCGGTCATCTCCTGTATAAATCCTCTGTACCTTCCTAAGACAGTATCCTTTCTCACGAGATACGGAGTCACCCATTTTGCAGCTTCTCCCTCCAGGAGGCTAATCACGAAAGCTACTTTAGCCCCATCATCTGGAAATTCCGTGTGCCTGACATCCAGATATAACTCACATTGAGCCACGAAGGTTGCCAACTGATCACTTTGTCCCGCGTATTTTGGGGGCAATCCAATGGGAACCTTTACTACGGCAGCTGGAGGGGCTGTTCGCATCTGGTCTATCGTGGCCTTCAAGGTTTGATTATCCGTCTTCAGCGCCTTGACTGCTGCTAGCAGGGCTTGAACATCCATCTGCAAATCAGCTACCTTAGTCCTCAAGAGTTCCACTTCTTCCGTCTCAGAAGTGGGGTTCGTCCCCCCCGCTGCTCCCTTTGACATCTTGTCCCAGTCAAGTGAAGAGAGCGTTGAGGGTGATTTAGGTGGCTCTGTCAAGCTGTCAGGCCCAGGATGTGACTCAGGAACCAGACCAACGGCTGTAGTTAATTCGTGTTTTATTAGGGTAATGTCCAAACAAAGACTGCGTTTTCTCATGAAGCAATACAGGGATACAGGTCCTGCGGCATTGGGAGAAAGTTGACAGAGCAAGGGACTTCTTCCCGCCTGTTCTTTAAGAAGGGGCCAAACGGGCGCGCAATCTTTCGCTCCTCCTTAACTGCCCCTCAGGTACTGCCCGCCTTCCCCCCCTTCTCTCCTGTCTTTTCAGCTGTCTGCGTGTGCGCGGTGAGGGGGGAAGCATCACCCCCTCCTCTTCTGAAGTTTCCAATTCCAGGATGGGGGATAGGGGAGGGGCTGATGGTAAACTGCCTCCCCGCTTTTTGGCTGTGAGCAGCCCTCCCTCTTTCCCCTCTTGCTCTGAGCCTGAAAGAGGGGGAGGCGTGAGAATGTCCAGGGAGGGCTCAGGCTCCCCGTTGCTAAGCGACCTTATCACTGGCAGTTCCTCTGTTTCGTCTTCGCTCCAAAGGGGGGAAGTTCCTCCCCCTTCCCTCTGCCATCCATCCGAATACTCTTCTCCCAACTCTCCGGGATCCAGCTCCCCGGGATTGGGACCCCAGCTCTGCCTTCTGACACCATGCAAGTAAAGTAATGCTCAATATTCTACAACAAAGGCTCTTACCATATATGGAACAAGAATTGCCAGATGGATTTAGAGAAGAGAAGAGAAGAGAAGAGAAGAGAAGAGAAGAGAAGAGAAGAGAAGAGAAGAGAAGAGAAGAGAAGAGAAGAGAAGAGAAGAGAAGAGAAGAGAAGAGAAGAGAAGAGAAGAGAGAGGTACCAGAGATCATATCATAAACATACGTTGAATAATGGAATGGACCAAGGAATTTCAGAAGAAAATCACCCTGTGCTTTATAGATTACAGCAAAGCTTTTGATTGTGAAGATCATGAAAAACTATGGAATGCTTTAAAAGAAATGGGGGTGCCACAGCATCTGATTGTCCTGATGCACAACCTATACTCTGGACAAGAGGCTACTGTAAAGACAGAATATGGAGAAACTGATTGGTTTCCCCATCGGAAAGGGTATGAGACAGGGGTATATTTTATCACCCTATTTGTTTCATCTATATGCAGAACATATACTGAAAGCGGGATTGGACCAAGATGAAGTAGGTGTGAAAACTGGAGGGAGAAATCTCAATAATTTAAGATATGCAGATGATACTATACTACTAGCAGAAACCAGTAATGATTTGAAACGAATGCTGATGAAAGTTAAAGAGGAAAGCACAAAAGCAGGACTACAGCTGAACGTCAAAAAGACTAAAGTAATGACAACAGAAGATTTATGTAACTTTACAGTTGACAATGAGGACATTGAACTTGTCAAGGATTATCAATACCTTGGCACGGTCATTAACCAAAATGGAGACAATAGTCAGAAATTAGAAGAAGGCTAGGACTGGGGAGGGCAGCTGTGAGAGAACTAGAAAAAGTCCTCAAATGTAAAGATGTATCACTGAACACTAAAGTCAGGATCATTCAGACCATGGTATTTCCGATTTCTATGTATGAATGTGAAAGTTGGACAGTGAAAAAAGCTGATAAGAGAAAAATCAACGCATTTGAAATGTGGTGTTGGAGAAGAGCTTTGCGGATACCATGGACTACAAAAAAGACCAATAATTGGGTGTTAGAACAAATCAAACCAGAACTATCACTAGAAGCTAAAATGATGAAACTGAGGTTATCATACTTTGGACACATAATGAGAAGACATGATTCATTAGAAAACATAATAATGCTTGGAAAAACAGAAGGGAGTAGAAAAAGAGGAAGGCCAAACAAGAGATGGATTGATTCCATAAAAGAAGCCACAGACCTGAACTTATAAGATCTGAACAGGGTGGTTCATGACAGATGCTCTTGGAGGTCACTGATTCATAGGGTCGCCATAAGTCGTAGTCGACTTGGAGCCGCATAACAACAATAACAATGACAACAGAAGATTTATGTAACTTTAAAGTCAACAATGAGGATGTTGAACTTGTCAAGGATTATCAATACCTTGGCACAGTCATTAACCAAAATGGAGACAATAGTCAACAAATCAGAAGAAGGCTAAGACTGGGGAGGGTAGCTATGAAAGAACTAGAGAAGGTCCTCAAATGCAAAGATGTATCACTGAACACTAAAGTCAGGGTCATTCAGACCATGGTATTCCCAGTCTCTATATATGGATGTGGAGAGCCAGTGTGGTGTAGTGGTTAAGATCTTGGAAAACGACCTGGGAGACCAGGGTTCGAATCCCCACACAACCATGAAGCTCACTGGGTGACCTTGAGCCAGTCACTACCTCTCAATCTCAGAGGAAGGCAATGGTAAACCCCCTCTGAATACTGCTTACCATGAAAACCCTATTCATAGGGTCGCCCATTAGTGAGAATCGACTTGAAGGCAGTCCATTTCATTTTCATATATGGACCATGAAAAAGACAAATAATTGGGTGTTAGAACAAATTAAACCAGAACTATCACTAGAAGCTAAAATGATGAAACTGAGGTTATCATACTTTGGACACATCATGAGAAGACATGATTCACTAGAAAAGACAATGCTGGGGAGAACAGAAGGGAGTAGAAAAAAAGGAAGACCAAACAAGAGATGGATCGATTCCATAATGGAAGCCACAGACCTGAACTTATAGGGTTCATAGGGTCACCAAAAGTCATAATCGAGTTGTACGCACATCACACACACGCACACACACGTTCCCTGTATTGATGAACCTATCTTCCAAGATTTGCTGGAGCCAACCAGAGCAGTGTTAGAGCAGAACAAGCAACAGTCTGAACAGGGAGGAAGCAGGAGTGGCTTGTCCAGTGGGGCAGAGCTGCAACAATAGCCTCTTGGTGCCGGTTTGGCTCTGCTGGTGTGCCTGTCCAGCCCTCATTTCGCTGCTGACTCATCATTCCCTCTCCCCTCATCCCAGTTATAGTGTTGTCATAGGAACATAGGAAGCTGCCTTACCCCTGAGTCAGCTCAATATTGTCTACATTGGCTGGCAGCAGCTCTCCAGGGTTTTCAGACAGGGAGTCTCTCCCAGGCCTACCCAGTGACACCGGGGATTGAACCTGGGACCTTCTGTATGCAAGGCAGATGCTCTGCCACTGAGCTACAGCCCTTCCCTCAATTAATAATTAAGTGTAAATTGCAGCCCTTCCCCCAATTCTATTGCCAGGAGATTATGGCCACAGCTCCATCCAACTAGGTGAGCCACTCCTCCTGAGTTGCTGGCACAGGCCCTTCTCTAGAACAGGGAAAGTGTGCTTGCACAGACAGTTAAAGTTGGGCTTGCCGTTTGAGAGGCAGGAAGCTTTGTGCTTCCCTAGAAGACATTCTTTCTCAAGAGCTACCAGGCCTAGACTTTCTTGTGCAGAGGCAGGAGGGATCAGCAGCAGCTGGGTGGGGCAATGCACCATGATAATCAGGGGCATTCATTCCAGTGAGAATGGGAGCCAGTGCTGTTGACAGGATTGACAATCTCCCAATACATGTGGTAAATGTAAATGTACTGCCTTCAAGTCGATTCTGAGGTATGGCGACCCTATTAACAGGGTTTTCATGAGGCTGAGAGGCAGTGACTGGCCCAAGGTCAACCAGTGAGCTTCATGGCCATGTGGGGATTCAAACCCGGGTCTCCCAGGTCATAGTTCAACACCATAACCACTACACCACAGTGGTAAATGTCTACTTTTCCCCCTCCCTGTCTCTCCTGCTCGTGACATGCATCGTGCTGCCATGTCTGGCTATAAATACAGATCAGGCACCCAGAAGTATAAGGAGACAAAGGAAGCTAAAAGAAGCTAAAGGACACCAATCAATCCTCCAGTTTTTCAAAACAGACAAGGCCTTTCTGCAGTCTGGCTCAGACAATATATACTAAGGAGGCAGAGTAACACAACTTCAACATTGAGACTGTGGTTGTAGCCAATACTACTCCTATTCAGAGTAGACCCATTGAAATTAATGGACAGAACTAATTCAGGTTTATTTATTTCAATAGGTCAACTCTGAGTATAATTGGATATAACTCTGTGCCTGTGAAGATGATAATGAAGAAAAGCTGCCATACCTCAGTTTAATTCCAATTTAATGCTTCCAAAAGATAATCAGGTAAAATCAACATTAGTCCATTAATTCATGAGTTTACAGTGAACAAGGTCTGAAAAATAAAGCTTTAAAGCAAATTGTTTATACAATCTTTATTATTATTATTATTATTATTATTATTATTATTATTATTATTATTATTATTATTATTATTATTTTATTTATTTATACCCTGCCATTTTTCCAAAACTGGAACTCATGGCAGCTTCCAGATAAAAAATACATATAATTAAAAACATACAAAGTCTACATTAAAATAAGATTAAACTATTTCCAATATTAAAACCATACACACATATAGCTAAAAGAGTTCAAACTAGTTTAAAAATGATATAATAGACATTAGCAATGCAGCACCCTTCATGCCCTATCCTTAGCCTTCAATTCCAAAGGCTTGTTGGAATAGGAAGGTCTTTGCTTGTCGGCGGAAGGACTGCAAAGAGGGGGTCATTCTTACCTCCCTAGGAAGGGAATTCCAAAGCCTAGGGGCAGCCACCGAGAAGGCCCTCTCACGCGTCCCCACTAGTCGTACTTGAGAAGATGTGGGTATTGAGAGAAGGGCCTCTCCTGAGGATCTCAGGGCCCGGGCAGGCTCATACAGGGAGATACGGTCTGATAAAAATCTTTGCAGTCTTATAGGTCCATTAGGATAAAAGAAACAAAAACAAATTGATGGGATACTTTAAAAAGACCAACTAAAAGGTTACAAAATAGTCAGCAAACTGTAGTACTCTTCTTTAGGATGTTATTTTAAACAAATGGGGGGAGGGGGAGCTGTTTGGGGGCATGGTAGAAAAGCATCCATATGAGCCAGGCTGTAATTTCAGAAATGTAGAAAATGTCATTTAGAAAATGGAAATGGAATGCCTTCAAGTCGATCCCAACTTATGGCTACCCTATGAATAGGGTTTTCATGGTAAGCGGTATTCAGAGGGGGTTTACCATTGCCTCCCTCTGAGGCTAGTCCTCCCCAGCTGGCTAAGGCCTGCTCAGCTTGCCACACCTGCACAAGCCAGCCCCTTCCTTGTCACAACTGCCAGCTGGGGGACAACTGGGCTTCTTGGGACTATGCAGCTTGCTCACAGCTGCACAGGTGGCAGGGCACGTAACCCCTGAGCCACTTACTGTGGGGGGGACCTTAAGCTGGCCCTTTACACCCAGCAGACACAAGTGGGGATTTGGACAAAGAGCAACCAAAATGATCAAGGGGATGGATATACTCCCCAATGAGGAAAGGTTGCAGCATTTGGGGATTTTTTGTTTAGAGAAAAGGTAAGTAAGAGAAGACATGATAGAATGAAATGTATAAAATTATACATGGCATGGAGAAAGTGGATAGAGAAAAGTTTTTCTCCTCTCAAAACACTAGAAATGGACATCCAATGAAACTGACTTTTGGAAGATTCAGGACAGTCAAAAGAAAGTAGTTCACACAGTGGCAGCAGCACATAGTTAAACTATGGAATTTGCTCCCACAGGAGGCAGTGATAGCCACCAACTTGGATGGCTTTAAAAGAGGATTAGACAAATTCATGCATGATAAGGCTATCAATGGCCATGATGGCTATGTTCCACCTCCACTGCTGGAGGCAGTATGCCTCTGAATGCCAGTTACTGGGAATCACAAGTGGGGAAAGTGCTGTTGTGCTCAGGTCCTTTTTTCAGGCTTCCCATGGGCACGTGGTTGGCCAATGTGAGAAGGGGATGTTGGACTAGATGGGTCAATGGCCTGATCCATCAGGCATGTCTTGTGTTCTATTTCAGGATTAAAATAGGAGCTTTTCTTTCATGACTTATGAGGCTATATATTTGGGATGGGATTGTGGTATGAGCGAGCAAGAGGGCATGTGTTACAAGTTTGTTCTGAGCCCAAAAGTAATGCTCAGCCCCTGCATGTGTATGGTATAAGCTTGGAGGGCTAATGTGAGTACAGCCTTGTTACAGTTTAATGCAAGGGCTTGTGGATGCAGAATCTACTTATATATAATTAAGGAAAATTCATGGATACAGAAAAGCTGAACTGAAGACTGCATATTTTACACGTATTTTATCATTTTCAATTTACCATAAAACATCAAACTTTGCTGTCTAAGCATTATATGTACTTCATGAAAAATTAGCATAAAACAGCAATAAACAGTGTTGGAAAACACCAAGAGAAAAAAGGTTCTGTGGAACATGTGGTAATTTTCAAGCAGCAAAATTACAGTGAATTGACATCAATACTACTACAATCATGATAGCCAATCCAGTTTCTCATAAAAAGCTCCCATGTTGGACAAAAGTTATCTTTCTTTACCAGTTATTTGTCTGGTCTGTGAATAATTTGTCAGTTTTATTAACTTGGCGATATGCCACATTTTATTGTGCTGCTCTAATGTGCAGAACCATATCAGATTTATATTTAGTAGGACCCAGAATCACTGGCATTATCAACATGTTCCCTATTAACTGATAATTGCACTTACCAAGTGAATCTTTAATATAGCAGAGTAAGATCACCTCTGCCTTTAACTGGATTATACACTCTGTTATGTATTTAATATACTTAATAGAGTTCATCCAGAAGCTCAATGTGGGGACAATTCCACCAAATATCCACAAAAACTCTTGTCACTGCTTCTAAGAAACCAGATATCTATAGATGACTCAGATTACAATGAACTTTGGTTGTTTATAGAGAATGAGAACCAATCTGCCAAACTGAGAGAGCAGAGCCATCTGCAACCTATCTACACAAGACAATATCCTTTACAGTTATCTGTGTAGTATCCACTGTATACTACAGGTTGTATCCCATGCTAGCTAATAGACAGATTAACAGTGGCTCACTAATTCCAATTGGTCTACCCTGAGTAGAACCTAGCTGCTTACAGCACAGTGTGTACAGTATATGATAAATATAAATGTTTGTATTCATGCAATTGCACTAGGTGGGGGGCTGTAATGGGCTGCAAGGTCTGTTACACAAGGCATGGTATAGATATTTTCCTGCTTATCTTACTTTGCTGGTAACAAAGGTTTGGAAGGGTTAAGGAATGTCTTGTTGGCAAACAAATTAACTAAAGGCAGACAGCAAGAGAGCAGACTAATGCCAATGGCTCAACCCCCCTCCCCTTCCTCCACTCTCTGGAGGAGGCTTGAGATCAGTAAATAATGACAAAGGCACACTTCAAGGCTGGGAGAAGGGGGAGCATCATCCACCAGCTACCCCTCCTTTCCCATCCCACTTTTAAAACAGCATGATTGTATTTCAATTTTTAATTGGCTGTAAAGATCATTTGGGTATACAAATTGGATAAATTTTAAAGTTTGCATTGGGCTAGTCTTTGATTACAAGTGAACCTGACGCTGGCACCATGATATGGGAATTCCAGAACAACTTTTCATGTGTGGCGCTCTGTGCATGATCAGAGGTTATGGACTCCCTAAAACCCAGAAAACTAGAATTTGATATTTTTGAGGGAAAATCTGTATAAATCTGCACTGAAGGCCTGTAACCCTGTTTCTAATAGCAACTCGATATAACTAGAAGAGGCTGATGTGGTTTCAGGTTCTCTTAAGTTAAAAAAACAGAAGGTAATAACTCTAGCTCTCTGATGTTAAAGAAACAATGGGAGTGAAATTCTTTTATCTTTGAAGGGTCTCTATGATGAGACCTAACTTGATAAATGGTTTTTAACTTATCTGATTAAAGAAACAAAGGTATTTAACAGCACAATGAGAATGGGTCTGTTTAGGGAAAGCCAAGTTTACATTAAAAGAAAATAATACAATCTTCATAAACTGTGCCACCTGCTAACACTTTTCAGCCAAGTCATGACCAACAAAGAAGATTAGTTGGGGGTTAGTTAATGTCTTATTAATTTGTATGTCTGTTTTGTTATGTAGCTACAAAATGTTTCACTTAATGTTTTTTTCCCCTGTGCCTAAGGAAGACTTTTCCTCCTCCCTTTTTCTTCTACAGATGGATTTTTCCCTCTTAGCATCTTGCAAAGAGAGGATTCATTTTCCTCTGGAGTTCTTTTCTCGTTGGGTACTCTACCTTCTTAACTCTTGAATTTGGATTTTTAATTAGATATTAGTACAGCACTGAAAAATTGTTTAAAGTTAAAGGTATTGCTGGCCAAATCCCAGCACCAAAGCTTTAGTTTCTTATACAAGGAAGGAGATCTCAGTTATAATTACTGAAGGTTAATCACACGACACCTGCAAAAAGGAATTCCCGGATTAACTTGTCGGAGAGTCGCGATGCTGGGAACGGAGAGTACTGAGTGAGCTTATGTGTGTGTTTGAATCTTTGCTAAAGATCATACCTTCCCTACTAATTAGTCAGACAGAGACTTTAAGCTTTAAAATAAGAAATAACTACTTTATTCTGGAAGTACATGCTTGATAGGAAAGAGTCCTATATCTAGCTAACTAGCTAAGTTGGAGCTGCAAACACTGAGCCCAGTGCTTGCCCTCATGCTTTGGAGGACAGGGAGAGACAAAAGGAATAAGTCTGCTCCCCTCGCAAGAAAAAGAAGAAGGAGGGAAGGAACTGTGATCATCATCTTTTGCATATCAGTCTAGCAGAAAGGAAGAGACAGCAGGAGATCAAAGGACAGGTATAGCCTAGCAACCAAGAGGTCTCCTCTCTAGCTACCCTTTTTAACCCCATGCAGCCTCAACCCACAAGTTGGAGTTGAACCACATATATTCCAACATAACTATATTCCAATTTGTACCTTATCCTAGGTTAGACACAGGGGAAGCAGAGTCTCCAACATTTAAAGGTACCATGGGTGACCCGCTTAAATGGGAAATACAATCCTTGATACCAAGACCCAGATACCAAGATGGCATGTAGATTTCTGATGGTGCTAACTAATACAACATGGTTACAACACAAAGATTCCTTCCAGCTAGGTGAAAATATAAGCAGGTGGTGAAACAAGGCCAATCTCAGCAAAGGCCAGTTTACCTGCACTATCTCTAACTGACTTCAAGACTTCTTGCACCCCATGATTTGATGAGATGCCTCAAGGCAGCAATACTATTTAAAAGGGAGCCTGCAATGTTTTATCGCTTCCTACAATCACTCAAGGGGAGCGTGTTGATTCTGGCTGCTTCTTTCTAGCATTCTTTCGCTACCAACACAGCACCAAGGCTGGTGCCTGCTATCATGTTTGCTTTCATCATCTGATTTGCTTCAAATTGCTGCATGTGCAGGGCAAGTCCCATCTGCCCCAAACCACTTGTGGATGACGCCTATAGAAGAGTGGCAAGAAATGTGTCTGTCCAATAAAGATCTCACTGAATGGCCAGCAGGGGGAATGACACAAATTAAAGGATATTTGCTATATGTTTCCTCCTTATATGTATCAATGCCTGAACACCTCTATGCACTTATATATTCATGCCATTTATTATTGATTTTCTTATTGGAATATTTCTATATGCTTCTGCTCTGCTCTGTGTTTACTATAAATATTAGTCTATCATTGTATTCACATTTATAATTGTATCTTTAAAATATATATAAGAAATGCTCTTAGTATTGAAAATGTCAGAAATATAGTGTTTGAGATAAAGCCAGGAATGTTTATAACGTTCTCCATCTTGTTTGCAAAACAAAGCACAGTTTCTGTTATATTGCTTGTATGTACTACAGAGAAAGCTAGTTACCTAAGGCCACCGATGACAGAGTGGTCTATGTTATGATAACATGCAGAGAATGTGTGGGTGGGAATGAATTTCTCTTTCTATGGCCTATGGCTGAAACTGGAGGCTGAAACTGGAGGCGCTGAAGGTTATTAAGGCGACAACAACCGAAGGGTGTCTGGAGTACATGAACCATAAACAAATGTCATAATTCTAATGTAAGTCTGAGTACCCTAGAAGAGATCCCGTGACCAGTGGCCTTGATAGGCACCAAGCCGGAATGAGGAAGAGGAGATGCAGTCCTGAGAACACGGATGTGCCAAGAGACTGACATCACTACAAGTGCCAGCTGACCGATTGATGGATGAGACACCGGGGCTCAGTAAAGATATCAAAAGAACATCAAAATATTTATTATTATTATTATTATTATTATTATTATTATTATTATTATCTGACTATAAAGACACCACAGGTTCACCAGAACAGTTGAAAAGTTTTCTACCACAGCCTACCACCTGAAACTCCATGAGCACGCCTCCTTCTCCAAACCTCTTTTTTCTCGCTACAGTACTTGTTGGCCACCAGCTACTTGTGTGAGTGTGTGAGACCAGGACTATTGGGCATATCTAATTTTGCATTTTACCATTCCTGCAATGGGTGACTCACAAGAGCACCTCTGGCTGTGTCAACTGGACATCTTTCAATAAACCTTTTAAAAGCTTTTATCTTGGTGTGTTTCCAACACTCCTTCTGCTCGTTCCCGCAGTCTCCTGGCTTGATCACCCAGGAGTGGCTTTGGGTTTATTGGTAAGACCTAATTCCGTGACACTATGTGTCACCCCCTCCCCCAACAAAAAGTCACCATCTACCCTCATAACCTGAACCAAGTTCTTTGGTTTCACAGTGCTGAAGACCAATACATCATTTTTTCTGTAAAGGAGTGTTGCAAAGATGCAGCAATTAAAGGTTTGTGGGCATCTCAAATTATGAAGGGAATAGGTTCCATATTAATGCAAGATAGATTTCTCTGAACTATGGATTCAGCCCTCATGGAGATTTGCCATGTGTTTCACATTAGCATTAATAGACATGGCAAACTTAAATACCCACCTATCTCTTTCAAAATGGATTGTGCGAAATTAAATTTAGGCCCAATAATGCATAAAATACAATTAGAATTCAGCAAATGGGAGCAATTAAAACTTTACGCTGTTGGGTAAAATAGCGTAATTGCAATTGGGCTGAATTTGCTCCTCAGGATATTATGTATACTTAATGTTCTACTGTACCTATAAATTTCAGTACTCCTTAATGCTAACTTAAGACTGGTTTGGATATTTTGTTATGTTTATTTTTAATGAAAATATGATGCATGCAGTACTTATGGTATTTATTCTGAAGGATGTGATACTGCTTGAAGTTTATGAGAAGAAACAAACAATTAAAAAAAAAAAGTTCCCTAAAGCTTTAATTGGGATTATATTACTTTCTATGAGTTTCAGAAACAGAAAATTATCTCCAGTTTACAACATAGATTTGCTGTTCCCTCAGGCCATCAGTATGTGATAACGCAATGAAAGGATTTTTGTATCTAAAACGTAAACACCAAAGGCTGATCTAATTTTAGTACATGTATGTTAAGGTGGTAGCATGTAAAGAGCCTTCAGTGACACTTCTCTAGTATCCCAGCAGCAAACTGGCTTCTAGGGATTCAACTCTCTTAGAGAAAGCAGGATTCCATTTCAGAGGGGGGGGGTGTGATTATCAGGATATTTGAAATTATTTTGAAACATTTCGCTCTTCCGGCTTCCTTTGAGATTTCTAAGACATTTTGCCTGAGCAGAAAATTAACTAACTTGCCAAACTTCTTTTTCTTCTCTCAAAAGTACATCTCCCATATTCCTTTGCCTGTACAGTAAACACTTGTAGGAGAGGGTGTCAGGATTATGGCAAGCACTGTTCCCTCTGTACATTCACGAGACTGCCAATATGATGCCTACAAATGTACAAATTGTCTCTCTATAAAAATATTTCTCTCCCCCGCCCCGCAGCAATGTACTCAGCGCTTGGGCACATGCAGATGTATGAATGCATGATGTGTCCATTTTTATTTGTTTATTATTTGTATGCTGCCCTATAACTCTGCAGCCCGCAATACATAATTTAAAAACAAGTGAAATGCAAAACGTAAAGCCATTAACAAGAAGAAAAAAGCTACATGAATCCAATAAAACAGAACTTCCCATACTGCCCAAATGAAAACAGATTTAAAAAAACAGAGGCCCAGACTATCGATGTTATTTAAAAGACCTGGGTGAACAGAAAGATCTTCACCAATTATCTCAGTTATTTTTACTTGAAGAAGCCCTAGTTTTGCTTTGATTTTTTCTATCCTATAACTAGTAAAATTTCACATTGCCCTGTATTTTCATGTATCCAGAGAGTCCAGGAAATGCCTAGAACATAATCACTATCATAAAATAAGGATAAAGAAAACTGCAGTTATAATCAAGATATTTGGTGGATAGACCTAATTGCAGATCAGAAGTACAGGGGCAAATATCTCTTTGGGCAGATTCTCCTCTGAGAAGATTTGGGGATTGTTTGCTTTTGACTGGGGATGTGCAAAAATACTTGGGGCAAATGGAGATAAGGAGAATGAATAGTCAAATGACTACTGTCAAGTTAAAAGAAAGAGTAAAGACTGAAGAGACCCTACAGATTACAAAATGTATTCCCTATTCTAATCCTTTCAAAGTTAACTGCTGCTGGAAAGATACCATGCTGGAACAGGTACCATTTCCCTTCCACTGAATTCAGCGTGGGAGCCTTCCTCTTCTCTTTCAGGCCTTCTCTAGTGGCATATCTACACTACATTAACAGTCATTTTCTCTCCTTAGTGAACATTGTCAATTGTCCTTCTGAGCTCAGGGAGGCTAATGACCTCTGTAAGAGATATCTCAGCACTTCACCAAACTACAGCTAAAAGGAATTGTTCAGTTGTGGGGAGAAACCTTATTAGTAGTTTATTGGATAAAACCATGTTTAGATCTACTACTAGGTCTAAGGCTGAATGCCTAATGATTTCTCATAGGTCTCCTGATACTGAGCTCAGATTGTTTACCTTTACTCCCAAGACTGATGCTGACCCCCCATTCTGAAGTCCCTCCCTACTACCATAGTTTCCCCCCCTCTCCCATCACTCTCCCCATTCTGTTTTTTTCATACACATTTCATTTGTTTAATTTCTATACCATAATGGTCTTGTGTTACTACAGTGTGAATCATTTGTATTTTGTTACCATGCTTTTTGCAAGAACTGAGTACTTTTACCATATCAAGCTGCCCCTTTAGGTTGTAAGGACAGTAAATTAATCCCACTCTCACTGCTTCCAGGTGTCCCTGAAGCAATGAACTCTGAGCTCTGAGGATGTAGAAACTCACCGCTGCAGAGACAAATATCACCTCGAGGAAACGTAACACGTTACAGTTTACAAATTTGGCAATCCTATTTACTGCTCTATCCAGAGGTTGCAGTAGTAAATTTGCAGTCAACAAGACTGAATACCTAATTACCAAACTGAACAAATGGATGTGAGTGGCGTACTGACAGTTATTTATATTTTTTACAACCTCCTTGGCAAGGGAAACCCTCCTACACTAAACCCTTACCACAGATTAGCTCAATAATTTAAGGTCTCCATGTTTTATGCTAGAAATTCCACCGTGCAATCAATGATCAACTAAATGCTTTTGGAAGATTTTAACTAGATTTGAGAAATGTGATGTACAGACAGACTTTAATTTCTTTTTTTCTTTCAGAAAACCTTTTAGGAAGTGATTCTTTGCTTGTTAACTCAAGCTCCTTAAAGCACTCAATTTGGAGAAGTGATATTTGTTTCACAAGGAATGCCCCCTCCCATAGTGGATAGCATCCTCTTGTATGTATAGCTGTATGTGCTACTAATAACGTAATACCTTGTTGACATACACTTATCTAAATAATTCAGTGCTGGAAAACCTGGCCAGACAGTTATCATCTAACAACAGTTGCTAAGTACTAACTAGATATAGGTGAATGCCCCAAATTCCAGACCAGAAATAACCTGTACTTCACTGACTTATTTCCCAAATGTCTGTTAGATTTAAAATCCAGTTAATCTGGATTTTTAATTCGAACTTGCATATTGCATGTGTGATGGGTGTAATTTTGCCCACAGAAACACCTGGTTTGTAACATTAATTAGAACAGCCAGATGTCCAAATGAAATGTTGTGCCAGCAAAACAGAGTTTATGTCGTTCTAATAGCTCAAAATTACAATCACAAAATGTGAGGCTGGGTGGAATGCACTTTCACAATCAAGCCATCTGTTGCGGACTTTGTTCACTAAAGCTGTCCATAGTTAAGAGAAGGTCCTAGAGTTACCATTGCATGTTTTTGTGCTATATATCCAGGTCTTCAGTTCTTTAGAACTAGCCAGGCACATTTTTCCCCACCCCCATCTGAGGTGCCATTTTCTATACTGTAGCAAAAGAAATAGCTATTCAATTAATCAGGTCTCAGAAATAATTCATGTCCTTTGAATTATGGTACTGTTAGGATGTCCGTTATCCTAGCCTTATTTCTGCTGGTAAATAACAATTCACTTAATTACAAAAATAAATCTGCTGGATGGCATTTCAAAGTGATGGAAAAGTTTAATAAAGAAATACAGACCATGATCATATGTAACGTTTGACCAACATTTGTTTTACTTTGTGATTCACAGGCTGGAGGGTTGGGAAACTATTTGCAGAGAGGCAAAACGTAATGCAGAGTCATCCCCTCTTAAAAGGGGAGGGCTTGTTCTCCTTCATTTATTCTTGTTGATCTTGGACAGTATTCTTTATAGCTTTTTGACAACAGTGCATCGTATATTTTATACATTGCTATGATTTGGATAGGTGAATTTCTGTAATTCGTTTTAGGAAAAAAACATTTTTTATTAAGAGACATTATTAACTTTTATTTGCCTTACTCAGGTACCTTCTGTGCGTGCTTCTGATATCAGCAATCTATAAAATTCAGAAATGAACACATAGCTCAAAAATGCAATTATTTTTATCTGAAAGTCTAATAATGAAGCCTGGTTTCATGGCCCCAGATATGAACTGCTGGTCCTGTGTAGGACCCAGACATCTGTTGATTTGTTCCAGTAGGATTTCTTATGGCCTGGGATGTTTCTTGTTTGTTTGTTTGTGCATGTATGTGTGTGTAAATACAAATCCTTATGCTCTATTTATTGCAATGGTTTGGTGAAATATTAGCTATATTTATATCATATTACATTATATTATATTTATAAAAATATTTCTTTATCACCCTCTTACAAAATATCAGGGTGGTATATTGCAATATAAAAACATAATCAACCATTAAAAGTGGTATATATAAGTTACAGCTTTCTATAGTCGCAGCTCTCATTTCATAACCCACGATCAGGGCCAGCCCTACTATTAGGCAGAGTGAGGCAGCTGGCATAGGCGACAGACGGTGGGCAGGGTGATAGTAACATGTTGGAGAAACCTGTGAAGTTTGAGCTAGCCTGTGGCCCTCAGGTGTGATGGAGGATCATGTCCCATTACCAGTGTTACAGTAAGATTGAGCTGCTAGCTTGGTCGTCTTTTGTGCATGCAATGGTGGGGGACACCATCTTCCCCTTTACATCAGGCAGCTAAATGTCCACAATCAACTGTTCATTCTTCTGCATACCAAATATGACAGCAGAAATAATCAAAATCTGTCTATGATCCAGAGTTATATTATGTGAAACAGCAAGTTTCAATGGAAAGCACATTCGTCTTAGACATGTGGGACCTGAATTCATCAGACAATCTTAAAAGAGCTCCTCCTGTACTCAGCCACCCACAGCTCAGTGAGCAACAATTGCCTTCCTTACACATTTGTTGTGAAAGCATGCAAGATAATGCCTGAAAACACTACATACATTGTAAAACAGCAGGGCACATGAAAAATGTTGTATACAATAAAGTGGCAGTCTAACCTATAGTCTAACTCAACCTTCCCCAGACAGGTATTCTCCACATGTTTTAGACTACAACAACTCCTATCATCCTGGCTGGAGCTGATAGGAATTGTAGTCCAAAACATCTGGAGTTATTTCCAACTAAGTCACTGTGTGAGCAAACTAACTTCCAGTCACACAATGGAATTTCCCCTTCCGCTCCGCCTTCTGTGCTCCCCCCCAAATGTTCTCTGGAGTTTTCCCCAACCCTCCAGAGCACATTTGTGGGCAGTGTGGGGGTCACACTGGGGGAGAGGGAGTGAAGTTCAATTGTGTCAGTGGAAGTCATTTTACTCAGAGAATGATGTAGTTAGATATAATCTTGGAAGGCGTCAGATGGGAAGACTAGTCTAGCTGAAATAATTATCACCCTGCTTTGTTCAACATTCGGGTTGGAGTGAAAGTTGCCCTAAAACCAGTTTTCACCTTACCCCTTTAGCTATCACAAGTTTCATGAAAGTGGTGTTACTCCTCTGGCTGGCTAGTGGCCACCATTTAGATTTCCCCGAAAACCTGTGGGAGTGGTGGCACATCATTATATAATCTCACGTTCAGGGGACTTCTGGGAACTTCTGCAAATAGCAGCCAATAAAAGCTAAGAAGAATATAGCAAGTATGGCACTCCCCTTTTGTTCCCCTTTCACCCATCGCATGCCTCACCAAAATAGCAAAAAAAACCCTCACCCTCCTCCTACGTTTTCACGACCTGCAAATGGGGTGCCAAAATGGGAAGGGCTTTCCAGAGCTTGGAAAAGTTCCTTTTTTGAACTACAACTCCCATCAGCCCCAGGCAGCATGGCCACTGGATTGGGCTGATGGGAGTTGTAGTTCAAAAAAGTAACTTTTCCAAGCTCAGGTTCAGCCCCAGTTCCCATTGCAGGGATAGGAAACAGCAGTATTTTCATTCATGATGGACTGTCTCCTGCTATTTGTATGCATCCATACTTCTCTCCTGATTTTGTAACAGACTGTATCCTAGTGACTGTGTGGTGAAATCCTGCGATACTGATCACAAAGTCTGATCATTGCCCTATGTCAGGAAGTTTGAGCTCTTTACAATCTGCTTTCCAGCCTTGAGTGTAAGGGTATTTTCAGACCTTCATGGAAAAGCACCCAGTCACCCAATATACCAAATTGAACGAGTGGGGTACCACAGGGCTCGGTCCTGGGCCCAGTGCTCTTCAACATTTTTATTAATGACTTGGATGAGGAGGTACAGAGCATGCTTATCAAATCTGCAGATGATACAAAATTGGGGGGCATAGCTAATACCATGGAAGAGAGAAACAAAATTCAAAGGGACCTTGACAGGCTGGAGCATTGGGCTGAAAACAACAGAATGAAATTCAACAGGGATAAATGCAAAGTTCTACACTTAAGAAAAAGAAACCAAATGCACATAAGATGGGAGATACTTGGCTCAGCAATACAATATGTGAGAAGGATATTGGGATTGTCGTTGATCACAAGCTGAATATGAGCCAACAGTGCAATGTGGCTGCAAAAAAGGCAAATGCTATATTAGGCTGCATTAACAGCAGTATAGTTTCCAAATCACATGAAGTATTAGTTCCCCTCTATTCAGCACTGGTTAGGCCTCATCTTGAGTATTGCATTCAGTTCTGGTCTCTGCACTTCAAGAAGGATGCAGACAAACTGGAACCGGTTCAGAGGCAGGCAGCAAGGATGATCAGCTGGAAACAAAGCCTCATGAGGAGAGACAGAAAGAACTGGGCATGTTTAGCCTGGAGAAGAGAAGACTGAGGGGAGATATGATAGCACTCTTCAAGTACCTGAAAGGTTGTCACACAGAGGAGGGCCGGGATCTTTTTTCGATTGTCCCAGAGTGCAGGACACGGAATAATGGGCTCAAGATGTAGGAAGCCAGATTTTGAGTGAACATCAGGAAAAACTTCCTAACTGTTAGACCATATGACAATGAAATCAATTACCTAGAGAGGTAGTGGGCTCTCCAACACTGGAGGTCTTCAAGAGGCAGCTGGACAGCCATATGTCGGGAATGCTTTGATTTGTATTCCTGCATTGAGCAGGGGGTTGGACTTGATGGCCTTATAGGCCCCTTCCAACTCTACTATTGTATGATTCTATGAAACTGGCTGCCAAGAAAGCTGATAAAAATAGAAGCCCTCTCCAACATATTTAGAAAACATAGTCCTAGAACTCTACCTCTACTGGCCTGATGCTGTCTTTTACCAAGCTAGTATTACTGCCTTCAGTTAGTGAAGTGCAGGAGCAGTCAGTACTATGTTTCCAATCAAGCCTGTAAACACTTACCTGGGAATAGCTCCTATTGAATTCAATGTGGCATGCTTCTGAGTCAGACATGTATAGGATTGCACCATTAGTGATCTTGTTCAGGGTGAGAACTACATTATATCCAGGTGTTAAGATCAGCAGGGGAGGCCCTGTTAGCAGTGCTGCTGTTCCCTGTGGTTCAAGGGGTAGTGGCACTTGAGAGGGACTTCCCTGTCAAGTCCCACGAGTTGTGGAATTACCTTCCTTCCAAATTGCATCTTGTGCCATCATTGTATGCTTTTTGATGACTGGTTCAGATGCCCCTCTTTACCTAGGCCTTGCAATAAGGGAATTTTTTTCTTACTCCTGCATAGTTTCTCTGTACTGCCCTTATGTTAATTTTGTTATTGGTTGGTTTTGTGACTGTAATTTTATGATATTAATTATAGCGTATGTTGTTTTTATTGGGATAGTTTTGTAACCCTCCCTAGGGTCATCCAGTAAAGAGCAGTTATAACTATTATTATTGTTGCTACTACTACTGCTGATAAACAGCTGTATTGATTATCTGGAGGTTCACATTATTACTGATTTTGGTGCAGTCTGAATCATACCAGGCAGAATACAATTAATAAAATAATTATTAGCGACATGAACAGCAAGTGACTATAAAGTCAGGCTACACAGATGAAGTGGTAACCAGTGTAGTCATTATGCACAACAGTGAACCCTCTGAACACAAGAAGAGCAACCAGGACTTTTTTTGTGACACTACAGGTACTGAATACCGACACTTCTTTTTTGTTGTTGTTGCCCACTGCAGCCATTTTGTGCTGGCACTTCTGGGACTTTTATCAAGATATGAGTACCACCACCTCATTTTTTACAAAAAAAATTAAAAGCACTGAGTGCAACTACTCTCTACACAAATAGACAAACAGTTCCTGGACTGTACTATGCAAAATTGCAGGTGGTGGTGACAAATGTTTGACTTCCAGTGTCTATCACAAAGTATCCAAACCAGTATTTAAAAAACAAGAATGCAGGGGGACTATCTTGCATCTGGCTTTCTATTTGCATCATCGTTTTATATGAAGAAACATCTATTCATCTGACACACACACACCCGCAGTCAACAGTGGTGCCGTCCAGGAGCAGGTGTTTTATCATATGATCTGCTGTTTGTTTCACAGAGATAGAAGAAAGAAGTCACAGCCTTCATTTCTGGTTCCCATTTGAATGCAGCCATATGAAGAGCAGAAGCAAAATGCTGAATGGGGAGTTCAAATCTTTCTGGTGCCTCTTCTTGTTCTTTGCATTAATTGTCTCACATGTTCATTTGGGAAGTGTTGCTATGGTTTCATTGTGCCTGCAGTCCCTTGATTCATGTAGACCAGCCCTCATTCTCGCTACTAGTATTTCCACATATCTTTAACATTTATAGCCCCTCTCTAAAGCAATACATTCACATGAAGGTGACATTCATTTCTATGTTCTTGAGGTTTCCAGTTTGCTTTATAAAACCATGCTTATGCTTTTAACGTATATAATACAGATTTGCTTCTTGAGTACTACTGTAAGTTCAGTGCAAATGTTGCTAACTACTGCTAGAGTTAATGCATCTTGATAGGTTGATTATGTGGAGAGCAGTCACAACCTTGCTGGCCTAAAGCAAGACATTAATTATCAACTGCTTTCAGCATGAAGTCTTCCAGAAGCACCGGACTCTTATTATTTATGTAGTGCCATCAATTTATGTGGTGCTCTGCAAAATTAAACATAGCAGAACAGTGTTTTAAAAACATACCCTCTTGACTGTGAAAATCAGCAGTGAGTAAGGAGGGATTGAAGAGCACAGGTAGAATTTTGGATGTGAGGACAACAGATCCATTAGGAAAATGCTACAGGTGTGCACTGGCTAGGGATGGAAGGAACTGTACATTTCAGTTCTCTGTTTCTTAGTTTTCTGATCTTAAATTTAGTTTGCCACATTTGTGCATTCATTTGCAAAAAATAAAAACAAAAACAAATCATGAAAATTTATCAGCAATTTAGAGTGAATTCCTCCTAATAAAGCCATTTTTGTAAGCAGTTTTGACTAACGTCAAACATTTTTGCAAGCAATTTCTCCTAATATAATACATTTTTTAATGTTTCTCTTGCACAAATATATTCCTTTTTATGCATATGTTCCCCAGATATACACAGTTTTGGAAATATTGTTTGGTTGGAGAACTGCATTACAAAATTCAGATAAGGGTGTATTTTGAAGGATGGCTGTGTTTCGGTTCTCATATTGTTTTGGAAAGTGCAAATTTGACAGATTTGGCTAAAAATGTGAACTGAATAGAATTTATTCCCCATCCCTAGCACTGGCAATAAGATTTGGTTCAGTTCCTGATTCATTGCTTCATAAAACAGCCTGCTTTGAAAGCTGCCTGATTCCACTCATTGTTCTAGTTTGATTTGGTAAAAGAGCTGCTTCATTCCCCACCACCACCATTCAACATTGGGAAATAAAAAACAGTAATACCTTTTCTCACTCTTTTGAAAGAAGTAGATGAAATTTGCAGCATAGTAATCCTGCCAGAGTTGCTAAATCCTGACACATTACAGACAAAAAGGTCCAGGGAGCACCTTAAATAACTTAAGTATCTATAACTTTAAAAAAAATTAACAGAATTTGATGAAATTTGTAGCCATGGCAGACCCTTCTACAGGGATAAATCCTGCCAAATTTCAGAGGGATAGTTGCAGTGGTTTCCCTACAAGGGCAGCCTTTACAAGTTTGGGGTGAGTGTGAAAGAAACTCCTTCATCTTCCTCCAAAAAGAGAATCACTTAATCATCTCTAGTGTTTGTGGACAATTGGTCTGAAAATGGCAAACATGAGAGAGGTGACCTTAGTAAGCAACCTGCCAAACTGCAGGCAAACAGAACCAGGATTTTTGTGCCAGATGCCTTTGTGTGTGTGTGTGAGGTCTGGGGAAAGAACTAAAGGTGATTCACTTTCCTCCCTGTGGTTTTGTTTGTGAGCAGCAATCCGGCGGCATTCCGTAGATGCATCTTGGTGGTACTGCACACAGACCAGCAAACAAAGTATTCTGATTTTAGGAGTAGACTGGCATGGGTGTTGGAAACCTCTCATACTTTCCTCACCCCAAATCCTTCATAGTTGCTTGCCCAAGCTGCTGCTTCAGAAGGCAGGGGGGAGGGGAGAGGAAGGAAGAGTGAGAATGCTTGAGTGTGAGAATGAAACTTCTTACTCTTGCTCTTCCCTGCACACTTACAAACACAAGGACACCTCCCCAAAGCTTTGATAAGACCAAAAGCTCATCTAGTCCAGCATCCTGTTCTCACTGTGGGCAGCCAGATGCCTATGGGAAGCCCAGAAGCACAGCCAAGCTCAACAGCACTCTCCCCACCTGCAGTTCCCAGCAACTGGTAGTTAGAGGCATACTGCTGCCTCTAGTGGAGGTAGAACACAGCCATGGTGGTGATCAGCCATTGATGGCCTCATCCTCCATTCATTTGTCTAATCCTCTTTTAAATCGATCTGCTGCCATCGCTACCTCTTGGGGGAGCCATCATCATCAGTTTATTATAGGCAACCAAATACAGGTTTTAGCCAGATAAAATACTAATATACAGAGGCAGTATCTAAAAACTTTTAACAGTGGTATCTAAAACTGTAGCAAAAATTATAACATTATAACAACATTTAAAAGTAAAACTCAGATCGCAAGGCAAGGTTGTCTAATCTGAGCAGCTCTCATTGCAAATGTGGCTGTGCTGACTATTGCAGATCTATCTGGGCTGGTCAACAAATATTTGATCTTCTCTATATCACTAGAGAAGGAGGACATTGCCACTAGAAATTTCTCTAAGTATTTCTTCCTTAATGGGGAGGGGAGCCAATTCCATTCTTTAACTATGCACTGTGTGCACCTCCTGCCTTTCCTGCTAATTTCTCTGACTCTTCCGTGAGCAGGGGAACTGCTGGTGGTATAGTGCCCTGCAACTTTCCTCCTGCTCAGCTGGTTCCTGCAATGCAGACAGATGGCATAGTAGGGATCAACTGCCAAGTCAAAATGATCCCAGACTATGCTCTTGCTACGCCAATAGTTATAATTTTTGGATTTCTTATTCCTTGATTTATTACAGTGGACCTTGGCATGAGAACCAAAGTAGCAATGTACTTTGGGAAACTAGCCACCCTGTATACTCATAGTTGTTTGTGATAGGCAGGGATTAGCAGAGACTCCCTGGCTCTGCATATGTTAAACCAAAATTCCAGACCTTAGCATCTCCAGAAGAAAAGGTTTCACAGTTATAAGGTAGATCTACAGCCCTTTTGAAGTACAACAGACAAGGATATGTTCCCTAAACAACAGGGTATTTACATTAAGTACCTTGCCATAAGAACCAGAGTTTTATACTGTAAATCTGATGGTAGACAGTAATGACAAGAATTTTACACCGAGCCTCCTGTCAATAGGAAGGCTAACTTAATGTACGCATCTAATAACTAGCACAACCAGGACACCAGCCCTTGCATTTCAAAGCACATTCCAGGATGTTCTTTGTTCTGCCCTGATCAGGTAGGCACTCCCTCTCCCAAATTATGTGTAACTCTATGAAGGCAAAAAGGTATTTAGGATCAGGTTTCTTCGAGATCAGCGCACATCTTTTGGGCTCCCACAGATTCCTCCCTACTTCACATCCCAGCACAGTGCAGAACAACCAAACCAAGGAAGGATGAGCTTTCTCATGTCTCGCTCTAGGTTACATTGTGGGCAGAGCTTCGCTCCTGAGCTTGATATGAAGCCTCACCTCACTTTGAGTCTCAAGATTTCTACAGGAAAGGTATTACTCTAATACTTTTATTTCTCTAGTTCTCCTTCTCTTGGGTGTAGATCTATGCAATTGTGGAAGTGAGTAACACAGGGTCTCTTGTAGCCTGCAGAGATCTATCAATTTAATGAATCTATTTAGCTAGACATTGCTTGCAATCTCACTGTGAGTGCTATTTTTTCCCTATTTCCTCTTTGAATAAAATCAACCTTTATTTTACCTTTTGTGTGCTTTCTTGTTGGGTTGTGGAGAAGAAATCAGAAGAAGGTTAGGACTGAGGAGGGTAGCTATGAGAGAACTAAAAAAGGTCCTCAAATGCAATGATGTATCACTGAACATCAACGTCAGGATCACTCAGACCATGGTATTCCCGATCTGTATGTATCGGTGTGAAAGTTGGACAGTGAAAAAAGTGCTTAATAGAAAAATCAACTCATTTGAAATGTGGTTGGGGAGGAGAACTTTGTGGTTACCATGAAACGCAAAAAAGACAAATAATTGGGCGTTAGAACAAATTAAACCAGAACTATCACTAGAAGCTAAAATGATGAAACTGAGGTTATCATACTTTGGACACATCATGAGAAGACATGATTCACTAGAAAGACAATAATGCTGGGAAAACCAGAAGGCAGTAGAAAAAGAGGAAGGCCAAACAAGAGATGGATAGATTCCATAAAGGAAGCCACAGACCTGAACTTACAAGATCTGAACAGGGTGGTTCATGACAGATGCTGTTGGAGGTCGCTGATTCATAGGGCTGCCGTAAGTCATAATCGACTTGAAGGCACATCACACACACACAGCTCTAACTACGTTTTGGGTCACTTGTGGTGTCCATGTATCTGGAGAATTCTTACGTACGCTTGTTTTGCACTCTGCTGCTTGCTCCCCCTGCTAATGCTGCCAGTCTCAGAGTGGGGTGGGGAAGGGAGATACCAGCTGCTGCTGTTGCCTTTTATCACTGCTCCTACCGACTGCAAAGGCACATTTTAGTTTGGTGGAAGAAAAACTCACATGGCCTGTGCTGCTGCCTCCTCTGCCATGGTCCCCAGATCTACCCTGGGGGCATTATGTGGTTTGCTTCCAGCACCACCAGTACATTCCTCATGATCAGGCACAACAATGGATTGGTAACAATAAGGAGTGGTATTGTGTAATAGTAAAATAAAAGATGTCCAAATGTGTATGGTGAGATGCTTTACTTTGCAGCTAGCTGTAGCGAGTGCTTGTACACACAACAGCACTGTGACCAAGTAACAGCATGTGTGTGTAAGTGTGTGTGTGTGTGTGTGTGTGTGTGTGTGAAACAGCCACATGCAACAACAACAATAGCAACAGATTCTTGATAAGACAGTCTATGAATTGGCAATAGAACACACAGGCACTAAGAAGAAATTATAGTTATCGCTCTTATTATTGCATCTGGCTTGCCATCAGTGGACAAAATATCTCGGTGTTGTCCAAGACTTTTTGGATTATTCCTTTTCTCGTGCATCAGAAGTTGATAGTATAAAGGCACTGTTGTCTGAAAGCCTTGATGTTTCAGCTTTGAGCGCCATCTCATTTGTTCTCAAAATGAATGCAGTCAGATGCTGCTGAACTGTTGCTTCTTGAGTGGCTTTCATAGTTCCCTTAGTTTTTTTGATCAACTGTTTCTGTAAATGATCACACAGTGTTTTTCCTCTCACCATTGTCTGTAACCTTGGGGTCAGCCAAGACTCAGAAATGTCTCCATGGTCTGCCATTAATCAGGCTGTTAAGTTTCATATTGCTCTGGTCCAAATGTGTGGAGGCCAAGGCCTAGACGTTTTTATGTAAGCCCTGGGCACATGCTTTCTGTTATTATAACCATATATTTTAGCCTCCCTTGCTCTTCTCCATCCCATTAAATCTTTCAGTAGGAGCCTTAAGAGGAATCATTCTGTCTAACAATATCATCTCCTCTGAAGGAACTCCATTTTCTTTCTGAATGCTTTAGCATGGCCTCCTCACCTCTCATGTTAAGGTATGCTAAGCTCTCAGAACCATGACCGTGCAAGTGGTTTAGAAAAAAAAAGGAGAGCAATCCTTTCTCTCTGTGAGTCAACCACATTGCCTGGTGAGGGGGCTGATCTCTAGCTGTAGCCTGAGGAGATGCTGACTCACAATATCTGCCATTACACAAGTTCAATAACAATGTGGGCCTGAAGTGCTTTATGAGAACTTGTAATAAGTAACACCTTGCTATTTATTCTCAATGTCACCACTTCTTAGGGTACAAGCATCCTGCATAAGCTATATTCATTTTGGTTCTGACATTTTTTTCATTAGGTTATCATTGTTCAGCTAAGAGCTGTAGATCTGCATTCCTCTTAAGGTGTAACAGACAGAAGAAGATGTGCCAAAATATAGAATGTATGCCAAAGTATAGAATATCCAGCATATAGCAATAATGCCCTACTTGTCAATTAGTACATTGCAACTCTGGACTATCAAACTATCAAAGAATTCTTTCCCTGTCCTGTTTTATCCTTTCCCATATGCAGTCATTCGGGCCAAAACATAAGCTATTTATTTATTTGATTTATATCCTTCCTTTCCTCCCAGTAGGAGCCCATGGTGGCAAACAAAAGCATTAAAGCACTCTAAAACATCATAAAAACAGACTTTAAAATATATTACAACAAAATGTCCTTAAAAACATATTAAAACAAAACATCTTTAAAAACATCTTTTTTAAAAATATATTTAAAAACATCTTTTTTAAAAAAGTGTTGAAAACATATTAAAAAGCAATTCTAATACACACACAGACTGGGATAAGGTCTCCACTTAAAAGGCTTGTTGAAAGAGGAAGGTCTTCAGTAGGCATTAAAAAGATAACAGAGATGGTGCCTGTCTAATTTAAGGGAGGGAATTCCAAAGGGTAGGTGCCACCACACTAAAGGTCCATTTCCTACGTTGTGTGGAATGAACCTCCTGATAAGATGGTATCTGCAGGAAGCCCACAGCTGCAGAGCACTGTGATCAACTGGGTTTATAAGGGGTAAGGTATCCTGGTCCCAAGCTGTATAGGGCTTTGTACACCAAAACCAGCACCTTGAACTTAGCCCGGTAGCTAATAGGTAGCCAGTGCAATTCTTTCAGCAGCAGGGTGTCATGTTGGTGATACCCTGCCTCAATGAGCCGGCACACTGCTGCATTTTGCATCAGCTGCAGCTTCCAGACCAACCTCAAGGATAGCCCCACATAGAGAGCATTACAGTAATCCAGCCTGAAGGTAAGCAATGAACTTTCAGCAGCAAGAAAAAGATGAGACAGTTGCAGTACAAGCAAGCACTATAGAATAGACAGATGGGGAAAATAGCTGTTATCCAAATCATCGCTTATGATACCACTCTTCTTTCACCCACTTATAATAGTAATAGATACCTACCATGGCAACATTGGAGAGAGAAGGGGTTCTACTGCATTCATGATTTTTACGTTAACAGATCTCCAATAACACAACAGGCCTTTACAGCAACATTGTAGGGTCAGTGGCTACATTGGAGGTAGCTAGCAGACTTTATCCACCACCCTAATATTAAAGAGGCAGGGTGGGCAAATCTATCTTCTTTTGAAAATATCATATTGGCAGCAAGAGATAGGGATAGAAGAATTGACTCATGGGTCTATCAGGTCTTATTAGATAAAGAAGGGGGGAAATTACTAGGATTAAAATGAGTTTGGGAAGGAGACTGGGGAACAGAGGTTGAGGAGGCAGAATGGGAAAATTTTTTGAATAAAGACCTGGTGAAAACCTCCTCTAATCAAATAAGAGAAATTATGTTAAAAATAGCTCATACTTGGCACCTGACACCAGTACATAAACCAGGTGCATTCTCGCAGATGCTGGAGAGGATGTGCATCAGCTGGCACTTATCACCATATGTGGTGGGAATGCGCCCAGGTACAAAAGTTTTGGACCTCAATATTCAATGAAATTGAAATAATAATCTCTACACAAATAGACAGAACACCACAACTGGCAGTATTAAATTTATATGAAGGCATGAATAAAAATATAATTTACAAAACATTATTAGGTACATTTATGGCTCCCAGAATCACCATAGCAACCCATTGGAAAACATTACAAGGAGCCACAGTAGATTATTGGTATAGAAAAACATGGTATCTTTCTTTTACGGTCAAATTGAGAGTATCCCAAGGTATCACCAAAAATGATAATTTCTATGAAACCTGGTACCCATTTATAATCTATGTAAATCAAAAGGAACATGGTAGAGAGCCTCCATTATAGTATGCCAAAATTTGGAATGCCTAAAATCATATATGTTCTGTTTTTGCAATTATAAATTGATTTTTAAAACATTTATTCGTTACTTTTTTATATGTGTGTATATTTATGTATATATAAATATATTGTATGTATGTATGTAGATGTATATATATATGCGTGTGTGTGTGTATACATACACAAGCCCACCCTTAGCATGTGCAGGGCCCGGGGCAAAAGCATAGTTGCCCCCCCCATTCTTTCTCTCTCTCTCTATATATGTTTAGATATATATAGATAGATAGATAGATAGATAGATAGATAGATAGATAGATCTCTAAATATATATATATATATATATATATATATATTGTTTTATACCCACACTTTTCTTCATTATTTTCTCTGTGTTCATCGATTAAGTTTGTATTATGTGAAGAACATGATGTTTCACAGATTTAATGTGATTCAGTCGAAGCTGATATATTACTAGAATACGTTTCATTTTCAGTGGAATTTAACATGTCCTGTTCATAAAATGTAAGCAACTCCACAGAATTTTGATCACCCTCATTTTTTGCAGTCTTTAAAAATTTAAGCAGCCCATCTCTTTGAAGATTTTCTATTTCTTTTTTCTTTTCAGCCTTTTTTCTCTTATGAGCACCACTTTCGTATTTTCTGTTTTTATCTCGATCTCGACTTGCATTCATTATAAATACCTATAATAATAATAAATTATAGATAGATCTACAAAATTAAAATGAAATTATCACAATGTAAACAAAAATGAATTAAGAGAAAAGGAGATGCAGTGGTACTTACGTTTTAATTGTCAACACTCAAATGAACTAGCGGCACAATTATTTATAACCAAATTCACGCCTCTGTTGTCTTGGCACTATTTTTCTCTCTCAATGTGAACAGTACTAGATACACTATTTTCATGCTACACTACACGAATCATTTCTTACTAACATAAACGACACCATACGGAACACGGTCCGGCACGCAGCCAAAGAGCGGGAGATTCAAACCTCCCACCCAGAATAAGCCGGCAAGTGTTATAAACCCGCTGCACAGCTGATGAGCAGGCGGCAGCACAGGGAAGCCACTCAGGCACGCAGCCAAAGAGCAGGGGATTCATAGAATCATAGAATCATAGAGTTGGAAGGGGCCTTGTAGGCCATCGAGTCCAACCCCCTGCTCACAGCAGGAAATCCACAGCTAGAGCATCTCCCGCAGATAGCTGTCCAGCCTCTGCTTGAAGACATCCAGCGAAGGGGATCCCACCACCTCCCTAGGCAGTTGGTTCCATTGCCGAACTGCCCTTACTGTCAAGAAGTTCCTTCTAATGTCCAATCTGAATCTATGCTCCTGCAACTTAAAACCATTAGACCTAGTCCTACCCTCTGGGGCAGCAGAGAACGAATCTGTACCCTCCTCTATGTGACAGCCCTTCAGGTACTTAAAGAGTGCAATCATGTCACCCCTCAGCCTTCTCTTCACCAGACTGAACATGCCAAGTTCCTTCAACCTTTCCTCATAAGACTTGTTCTCCATACCGGCTATCATCCTTGTCGCCCTCTTCTGAACCCGCTCTAACTTGTCTATATCTTTCTTAAAATGAGGCGCCCAGAACTGAACGCAGTATTCCAGATGAGGCCTGACCAATGCAGAATATAGTGGGACTATTACTTCCCTCGACCTGGAAACTATAGCTCTGTTTATGCAGCCCAAAACCGCGTTTGCCTTTTTTGCCACAGCATCACACTGCTGGGTCATGTTCAACTTGCGATCCACTACAATTCCAAGGTCCTTCTCGCACGCACTACTGCTAAGCTGGATATTTCCCATCCTGTACTCGTGCATTTTGGTTTTGTGGCCTAAATGCAGAATCCTGCATTTGTTTTTATTGAATGTCATTTTATTAATTTCAGCCCAATTTTCTAGTCTATCCAGGTCCCTTTGGATTTTATTCCTGTCTTCCATTGTGTTAGTTATCCCTCCCAGTTTCGTATCATCTGCAAACTTCATAAGGCTTCCCTCCACTCCATCATCTAAGTCATTGATAAAAATGTTGAAGAGTATCGGCCCCAGGACAGAACCCTGTGGCACTCCACTCGAGACCTCCTTCCAGTCCGAAGCAGAGCCACCGACGACCACTCTTTGAGTACGGTTTTCCAACCAGTTGTGAATCCACCTGACAGTATTTCCATGTAGTATGCATTTGACGAGTTTGCTAATCAAAAGGTCATGGGGGACTTTGTCAAACGCCTTGCTGAAATCTAGATAGATGACATCTACAGCATTTCCACCATCTACTAAGCTAGTGACCCGATCAAAAAAAGAGATGAGATTAGTTTGACAGGATTTTTTCTTGACAAACCCATGCTGGCTCCTTCTAATCACAGCATTGTCATCTAGATAGTTGCCAATGGACTCTTTTATTATCTGTTCTAATATCTTTCCCGGTGGTGAAGTCAGATTGACCGGCCTGTAATTCCCCGGATCTTCTTTTTTACCCTTTTTAAAGAGCGGGATGACGTTTGCCCATCTCCAATCCTCCGGCACCTCTTCCGTTCTCCAGGATTTCTCAAAGATGACGGCAAGAGGTTCCGAGAGTACATCCGCAAGTTCCTTCAATACTCTGGGATGCAGTTCATCAGGCCCTGGAGATTTGAACTCATTTAGGTTAACTAGGTATTTCCTGACTGTCTCCTTATCAATATCGAACTGCAGTCCCGACCCCTTACTGAGATTGCTACTGATGCAAGGTTGCACACTGTTCCCTTTTTGGGAGAAAACGGAGGCAAAATAGGTGTTGAGCAGTTCTGCTTTTTCCTTGTTATCTGTCAACATTTTGCCATCCTCATTGAGCAGCAGTCCCACTGTTTGCTTGGCCTTTCTCTTGCTTCGAACATATCTGAAAAACCCCTTTTTGTTGTTCCTCACTTCCCTCGCCAGCCTCAGCTCATTCTGGGTTTTAGCTTTCCTTACACTATTCCTGCAAGCCCGAGCCGCTTGTCGGTACTCTTCCTTGATGATGCGTCCTTCCTTCCATTCTTTATATATGCTCTTTTTTACTTTTACCTTCTCCACCAGTCTTCCGTGTAGCCACATTGGCTTTTTCCGATGTCTTCCATTTTTCTTCCTCTTTGGAATTGTTTGTGATTGCGCTTTTTGTAATACGTTCTTCATGAACTCCCATGCTTCTTGGGCTCCTTTTTTCTTTAGTCTATGTAGCCACAGGATCCTACCCATCATTTCCCTGAGCTTGCTAAAATCGGCTTTCCTGAAATCCAAGGTCCATGTTTGACTATATTCTTCTTTGGCTTTCCCCAGAATCCTGAATTCCAGAATTACGTGGTCACTTTCCCCCAAGGTACCGACTGCTTTAATTCCTGTGACCAATTCGTCCGTGTTAGTTAAGATCAGGTCCAGGATTGCCGATCCCCTTGTTCCTTCTTCTACTTTTTGAAAGAGGAAATTATCAGCAAGGCCCATCAGAAATTTGTTGGAGGCTTTGTGCTTCACAGAGTTTGTCTCCCAGCAGATATCCGGGTAGTTGAAGTCCCCCATCACTACTACTTCTTGCCTCCTTGATTCAAACCTCCCGCCTAAAATTAGCTCGCTAAGCCCCACACACCCGCTGCACAGCTGATGAGCGGGCAGGCAGGATAGGGAAAAAACTGTCGCAGCCGAAGAGTGGGAGATTCCCCAAGAGCAGGAAATTCAAATTTCCCTCCCAAAATCAGCTCGGGAAGCGGCTGGTGAGATGGCCGTGTGACGCTCTTCCCTGGCTCTCTCTGTCAGGTTCCTACCTGCTCGTGGTTACTGCCTGTCACTAGGCACCACCAGGGACTCCACCAGTCCGAACTGTCCTTTTTTATGGTTTCTCTCCCTGCTCTAGCATAGACCTCACCAGATCCCCCTGCTAGGCAGCACCACCAGTCACGTCCTATAACCCGTATTCCCAGAGACTCTGCCTGAGTCTCTCTATCAGGTTACCTCTGTCACTGCGTGCTTAAGCTGTCCCAATCCCTTTGTATCAATGCAGATAATCCTGGTTTGCTCTGAATACTTGTGGTGTTATTCTCTTCACCGCTGCCACCATTTGTTACCCTTCAGCCTTGGTATTTACCTTACCCTCCCTCCTGGTCTGTGGAACCCCAGCCAAGGATCAGGCCTTTGGTAAACCAAATATATTTATTAAATAACAGAGATAACAAGATTACTTTATAAAGGCACTTAAGCATATGGTTTCATCTATTCCTGAGGTACTGGTCTTAGTATTAATCCGAACTCCACACTCTCCTCACATCCACCAACTCTCCACCCAATCTCCTCTCAAAAACCCACCAAAACAACCCACTCACGTTCACCGTCCACCCAGATTTAACTGTCATCCTTCCATTTATACCCTCAGCCATTCTAAACACTCAGCAATCATCCAGCATTCTACTGCCCATTCACTCTCCCCTCCTCTTTCATTCCACTTACCATGTATCTCCTATACAAACAGCACTTACCATATATACACTAATACATGAACATCACAGGCCGCTGCACAGCTGAAGAGAGAGAAAACTCCCGCCGCAGCCCAGCTTCTCTATATAAGCAGATCGCCAAGTGCGGGGCCCCCCAAAGCACAGGGCTGGGGGCAACTGCCCAGCTTCCCGGTGCCTAGGGGCAGCTCTGTACATACATACATACTATATATACATACATAACATACATACATACATACTATATATATATTCACTAATAGGCAAAAAACCTTGCGGTTTAAGAATGTACCTATAGCCAACAGATATTTCTATCAAACTTTAAAAAGCAGGGAAATTGGGCAGCTATAGTGAGTGCACCAGGGGAGCAGGAGACCTGAACTCCTCTCTGAGATATTGGACTGTCCTAGAAATTGGTCAAAATGCAAACACCCTTTGGGTTGGTCTTTCACAGTCCAATCCACTTCCTGTGTAGCTTGGAAGAATTTTGTAACATGTGCCTTTGAGCATATGGTGAGTGGTGGCAACACCTGCCATCTCCAAAGATAGAGAATTATATTTTTCTATGTTTGTTGGTGTTCTTCTTACATTGCTTCTTTTCTGTGTTACTAATGTTTCTACAGAGAATGTGAACTAGAAAATTTTATTTCCCTCACTGTTCATCCCAGAAATCTGTGTCAAATTTATTTTTATTAATTTCAAAGCCTTTTTATTGGTCAGTGTCATATGATGGTGAAAACAGCCTTTTGTGTTTCATATTGAAAGTTATGTCCTATTTCTATTTGGGTGCATTAACAGTTGAATCTGAAACGGCAGTTTGATGTAAAACCAGACTGATTCCAATATGTTGCTACTTCAGCAATTACTCTAGCTGTTGGAAAAAAAGGGGATGCATGTTTTCATTTAAGGCAAGGTGGGCACGGTCAATTAAAAACATAGAGCACTCCTACCATTTTGCTAGAATATATTTCACCTCCCACTGTTTTATCTTGTGCAAATTGAGACACTCCTGAGGTCCACTGGAGACCATTCTGCAGAAGTCAGTGCCATTATTATGTTTGGAGGTTTTTTAGTGTAACTTTTGCAAAATGTTGCTGTACTTTACTTATTCACAGAAATAGAAACAAAAGAAAATGATTTCCTATAGGAAACATCACTAAAATTGCAAAGGAAATCAGACATATTCAAAGTGACCATCTGAACTATATCAACTGTCTTAATAATGTTGCTTTCTCCCTGCTAAAACAAGATCAGCACAGCACATGTCTTGTTTCTATTATTTGGGCTGATTGCAGGTGTTGCCATCACTCACCATATGCTCAGAGGCAGGTTACCAAATTCTTCCAAGCTACACAGAAAGTGGATTGGACTGTGAAAGACCAACCCAAATGGTGTTTGTATTTTGACCAATTTGTAGGGCAATCCAATATCTCAGAGAGGAGTTCAGGTCTCCTGCTCCCCTGGTGCATTCACTATAGCTGCCCAATTTCCCTGCTTTTTAAAGTTTGATAGAATAGTTGTGGGCTATAGGTACATTCTTAAACCGCAAGGTTTTTTGCCTATTAGTGAATTTCCCTGCTTTTTAATCCGGGAGGTAAGAAATGGCATCCTGTCCTGTGCAAGCTTGCTGAGAATGGATCGATCATTTGCATGTTTATTGAGTTCAATGGGATTTGCTCCCCTGCAATCATGCTTAGGATAGGTGAAACTGACCACAGAGGATGGGGAGGGAAGGAGGAGGGAGGGGAGGGAAGGAGGAGGGAGGGGAGGAAACACAGAGGAGAGGAAGGGGATGGGAGCAGGAAGGAGGGGGAGGGGTGGAGAAGGACAGATTTGATCATTTGCATGTTTATTGAATTCAGTGCGATTTACTCCCGGGGAATCATGCTTAGGATAGGTAAAACTGACTGGGGGGGGGAGGGAGGGCTGGAGTGGGCAGGGGAGGAGGAAGAAGGAGGAGGGGAGGGGAGGAGGAAGGGAGAGGAGAGGGGAAGGAGAGGAAAAGCAGGTCTGATCATTTGCATGCTTATTGAGTTCAATGGGATTTACTCCTATGCAATCATGGTTAGGATAGGAAAAAGTGACCATGGGGGGAAAGGGGGGGAAGGAGTATATTGGAGGGGGGCAAAGGAAGGGGGAGAGGAGGGCAGGTTTGGTCATTTGCATGCTTATAGAGTTCAATGGTATTTACTTCCATGCAATCATGCTTAAGATAGGTAAAACTGACCATGGGGAGGAGGAAGAGGAGGGGGAAGAGGGGATTGGAAGGGGATGGGAATGGGGAGGGAGGGGCAAAGTGGCAAGAGGGAGAGGATAGGAGGGAGGAGAAGGGAGGTTGGGTTTGATCATTTGCATACTTCTTGAGATCAGTGAGATTTATTTCTATGCAATCACATTTGAAAATGGAAATAGACTGCCTTCAAGTTGACCAGACTTATGGTGACCCTTTGAATAGGGTTTTCATGGTAAATGGTATTCAGAGGTGGTTTTACCATTGCCTTCCTCTGATGCTGAGAGGCAGTGACTGGCCCAAGGTCACCCAGTCAGCTACATGGGTGTGTGGGGATTCGAATCCCGGTCTCCCAGTTCATAGTCCAACACTGACCCAGGGGAGGGGCAGGGAGGGGAAGAGCAGGGGGAGGGGAGGATTGTGATGCGTCCTTCCCTGGCTCTCCCTGTCAGGTTCCTACCTGCGCGTGGCTACTGCCTGTCACTAGGCACCACCAGGGACTCCACCAGTCCGGACCGCACTCTCTTATGGTTTACCTATCCGCTCTAGCACAGATCTCAACAGATCCCCCTGCTAGGCAACCACCAGTCACGTCCTAATACTAGTATTCCCAGAGACTCTGAATACTGGTATTGTTATTCTCTTCACCGCTGCCACCATTTGTTACAGTTCCCCTTCAGCCTTCTGGTCTGTGAAACCCCAGCCAAGGATCAGGCCTTTGGTAAACCAAATTAAGTATTTATTACAGATAACAAAGCTAACAAGATTAACAAGATTTCTTCTTAAGGCACATAAGCATATGGTTTTACTCAATACTAATCCAAACTCCACCTCCCTCCTTCTTCACGCTCTCCTGGCAAACAACTCTCTCAAACCCCACCAAGCAATCCACTCTTTCTCTTCTGCCCCCCAGATTCCACTCTCACTCTTCCTTTTATACATTCAGCCATTTTAAACACTCAGCCAATCATCTCGCATTCTACTGCCCATTCACTCCCCCTCTTTCACTCCACTTACCATGTATCTTCTAAAACAACAACACTTACCATATATACATTAATATAGGAACATCACAAGGATATTGGGTGGGTGGGCACTGGGCATAGGGGAATGTGATGTTCCTGTATTAGTGTATATATGGTAAGTGCTGTTTGAATAGAAGATACATGGTAAGTGGAGTGAAAGAGGAGGGGGGAGTGAATGGGCAGTAGAATGCTGGATGATTGGCTGAGTGTTTGGATGGCTGGAGAGTATAAATGGAAGGATGACAGTTGAATCTGGGTGGAAGTTAGTGGGTTGTTTTGGTGGGTTTTTGAGAGGAGATTGTGTGGAGAGTTGGTGGATGTGAGGAGAGTGTGGAGTTCGGATTAATGCTAAGACCAGTACCTCAGGGATAGATGAAACCATATGCTTAAGTGCCTTTATAAAGAAATCTTGTTATCTTTGTTATTTAATAAATATATTTGATTTACCAAAGGCCTGATCCTTGGCTGGGGTTTCACAGACCAGAAGGGAGGGTAAGGTAAATACCAAGGCTGAAGAGTGACAAATGGTGGCAGCGGGGAAGGGAAGAATAACACCACAAGTATTCAGAGCAAACCAGAATTATCTGCATTGATACAAAGGGAGTGGGACAGCTTAAGCACTCAGTCACAGAGTTAACCTGATAGAGAGACTCAGGCAGAGTCTCTGGGAATACTGGTTATAGGACGTGACTGGTGGTGTTGCCTAGCAGGGGGATCTGTTGAGATCTGTGCTAGAGCGGGGAGAGAAACCATAAAAAAGGACAGTCCAGACTGGTGGAGTCCCTGGTGGTGCCTAGTGACAGGCAGTAACCACGAGCAGGTAGGAACCTGACAGGGAGAGCCAGGGAAGGGCGTCACACATGGTGGCACAGCGGTGGGATACGAACCAAAGAGAGTCCCAAGCACACGTGGTGGCAGTAGCGGTGGGATACGAACAGAGGAGACTATGTCACAGGTGTTGGCTGTAGCAGTGGTACGAATACTAGAGAATCCCTAACAGTGGTGTGGCAAACAGAAATAACAAAACAAGATTATTTGTGAGAGTGACTGGCAAAGAGTGTGTGGCAAAGAGTGAGTGAACTCAAACACCATGGCTGAATATATAAAAATGAAAAGAGAGGAGCTGGTGGAGAAGTGCATAACATTCAATTTACCTCACGAGGGTAAAGGGGTAGATGAATTGAGGGTAGCACTTATAGGATTTGCAACTGCCCAGCAAAAACAACCTTTCAGGGAAGAGACCCCAGAAGGATACTTAAGCAATCCCGCTTATATAGAGTATTTGAGAGAGAAGTTAAGATGGGAGGCTGAGGAAAAAGACAAGCAGAGGGAGTTGGAAACTGAGAGATTGAGGATGGAAGCTGATGGGAAAGATAAACAGCGAGAGTTAGAAACTGAGAGATTGAGGATGGAAACTGAGAGAATGAGAGTGGATGCTGAGATACAAGGGAAAAGATTAAAATTGGATAGAGAGAAATTTCACTCTGAGGAGACAAGGAAAGACAGAGATGGAGCAAAAATAAAAATTACTCCAAAGGACTTTGCTGTGTATGAGCCTGGTCAAGATCCTCAAATTTATCTCACAACCTTTGAAAAGGCAGCTCAATTGTGGGGGCTACCTGAAGATAAATACATGCAGTATTTATCAAACCTGATCAAAGGGGAATTGGCAGAGGTATACCAATATTTCCCCACAGACAGGCCCGTCACCTATGCTGAGTTTAAAGAGGCGGTATACAAAAGATTCAGACTGGGACCTGACCACTTTAGAAAATTATTCCAAAACTGTCAGATCCAAGCAGGGAGGTCTTTTGTTGAACTGGGAGCAAAGTTGATGGATATATTTGGAAAGTGGATGAGTAGTGCCAAAGCTCAGTCAGTGGAAGATGTGAAAAGCCTCATGATACTGGATCAATTATACCATCAGTTACCACCAGAAATAAGGCTCCTGGTCAAAGACCGTTCCCCTGCATCTGTGCAGGAGGCCGCAGAGATGGCGGATCACTTTGCCTCCAATAGAACTGGCTGCGTGGGGAAAACATCAAGAGATTTTAAACCCAGACCATATAGTGGCAGCAGAAAGGATGTGGTGCCACAGCGAGTGAGTCCTCCATTAAAATCTGAAGGGCACAGGACACCCCAGATTGGATCTGTGTACCCTAAAACAGAGGAGAAATTATGCTATAAATGTGGTAGACTGGGGCACCTACGTTTTCAATGTGAGGTTGCCAACCCCATTAGTAATCCTGCTCAGGCAAGGGCAGTAAAAATAGAACCAAAAGATCTAACAACAAAAAAGGTTCAGTTCTGTCAGATAAACTGGACAGAAGTAAAAGACTTGGATTCGAGTCTAAGAGAAGAAGTGTGTGTTCAAGGGGCAAATTATTGGGCATTGCTTGATACTGGTGCCGCTCAGACATTACTGAGGCCAGATTTAATAAAATCTGAGGAAATATTACCTCAGGAAACGGTGACTATCCAAGGAGTGAGGGGAGATCCAGAAAGCTTACCCATAGCCCTGGTGCAAATGAAATGGAGAAATAAAGAGGGAAAATATAAAGTTGGTATTAATGCCCACCAACAAGAACCAGTGATACTGGGAAGAGATGTTATGGGGGCACAAGGGAAAATATATGTGGTGACCAGACAGCAGCTTGGCAAAGAAACAGAAGCCATGTTAACACAGGCTGAAAAAAACAGGGTGGAATCTGTTATCGAGCCTCAGGTCACCATAGCAACCACTAGCAGGCCTGCTGAAGGAGACAAACTGTATCAAGTGGTCTCTGGGGAAGAGACAGAGCATTTCAGAGAAGAACTGAATAAGGATACCAGTTTGAAGCAAATAAAGGAGCAAGCCCTGACCCAACAGATTCCTTTCACTGACAAACTGAGGAATCAAGTTGTGTGTGAGAATGGGATTTTATATAGACTGTGGATGCCTGCTGAGAGAAAGGATGAATGTGAACCAGTGAAGCAATTGATAGTACCTAGCAAATACAGAACCATATTGCTAGAGGTAGCCCACGATGTCCCATGTGCAGGACATCTGGGAATAAAAAAGACCAAGAGGAGATTGGCTGCACACTATTATTGGCCAAATATCTCCAAAGATGTAAAACAACATTGTCTATCTTGTGGTATATGCCAAAAGGTGGGAAAAAGTGGAGTAAAGACTAAGGCACCCTTAAAGCCCCTTCCTATAATTGGACAACCCTTTTATAGAGTGGGAATAGATTTGGTGGGCCCTTTTTCCAAACCCACAAGGCATGGCAAGAAATATCTAGTGGTGGTGGTGGATTTTGCCACCAGGTACCCAGACGCAGAAGCACTAAGATCTGTAGAAGCCCCTGTAGTGGCAGAGGCTTTATTAAAAATCTTTATGAGGCTGGGTTTCCCTCATGAAGTGCTGACGGATCAAGGCAGTGTATTCATGGGAAAAGTGATGCAATGTATGTGGAAGTGTTGTGGTCTAAAACATCTAAAGACCACCACTTACCATCCCGCCACTAATGGGCTAACTGAGAGATTCAATGGAGTTTTGAAGGGCATGATAAGAAGCTATGTTCAAGATCACCCACAAGACTGGGATGAACATTTGGGATGCTTCTTATTTGCATACAGAGAAGTCCCTCAAGAGTCAACAGGCTTCTCACCCTTTGAACTCATGTTCACTAGAAAAGTGAGGGGACCTTTGGAACTGTTAAAAAATTCATGGGAAGGAACCCTGGGAGAGTACAAAACATCTGTAGTAGATTTTGTATTGGAATTCTGCAATAAATTAACATCAATGATGGAAGTTGTGAAAGAGAATCTCAGTCAAGCTCAGCAGAAGCAATGTTACTGGTATGACAGAACAGCCAGGGAACGTGTGTATGATGTGGGAGATATGGTTATGGCGTTCATACCCAGGAAACATGACAAATTACAGGCTAACTGGGTGGGACCATATACCATAAGAGATAAGCTTGACACAGTGACGTATGTAATTACCACAGACCAATTAAACAAAAACAAAGTGGTTCATGTAAATATGTTAAAGCCTTACCATACCAGGGATGCAAAGGTGTTGCAAGTTACCTTATTCCCTGAGGGAAGTGGGCCTGAACTTCCGGATTTGGTACAGGAAAGCAAAGACAAAGGAGGGGTAGATCAAGTGGAATGGTCAGAGGAGGTGAAGGAGGAAGTAAAGGAAGAGATTCTGAGAGTTTTGAAAAACTATGGGAATCTCTTCAGCAATAGACCTGGCCGAACCAGTATAGCCAAACATTCCATTGATACTGGAGATCATGCCCCAATCAGATCTATGCCGTACCGTGTGAATGGGAAAGTTTTGAGTGAGATCAAAAAGGAGGTCGAAGATATGCTGGAACTAGGAGTGATCAGGGAATCTATCAGTCCCTGGGCCTCAAGTATTGTCCTGGTTCCGAAAAAAGATGGAACGACAAGATTTTGCATTGATTATCGGCTAATCAATAAAATTACTGTCCCAGATGCGTATCCTATGCCCAGGGTAGACGCAATGTTAGAGTTATTGGGGGCAGCAACCATTATCTCTATGTTAGACCTCTGTAAATGATTTTGGCAAATGGAACTAGACAAGCAATCCAGAGCCAAAACTGCTTCAGTACACCAGATGGGTTATATGAGTTTGTGACCTTACCCATGGGACTAAGGAACTCACCAAGTTCATTTCAGAGGCTAATCAATACTGTGTTGCGAGGCATGTCAGATTTTGCAGTGGCCTATATCGATGACGTGGCCATTTTTAGCAAGTCGGTGCCTGAGCATGTCCAACACCTGACAACAGTATTAGAGGCATTAAGAAAGGCAGGCCTCACAATAAAAGCAAAGAAATGCCAGTTTGGGTTGAAGGAGGTGGTCTATTTAGGACATAAGGTGGGGAGTGGGAAAAGCACCCCCTTATGGATCAAGGTGGAGGCAATACAAGCGTGACCTATCCCCTTAACCAAAAAGCAAGTTAGGGCATTTCTAGGTGTGGCTGGTTTTTATAGGAAGTTTGTGAAAAATTTTGGGGAAATCGCAAACCCCTTGCATGTATTGACAAAGAAAAAGTGTTCTGAGCGTGTGGTATGGACGGATGAATGTCAGAAGGCTTTTGATCTGCTGAAGCAAGCCTTGTGCCAAGGACCCATATTAATAGCACCAGACTATGAGCAACCATTCATCGTGGCTACAGATGCGTCAGACCTCGCGCTGGGAGTCGTCTTGCTGCAGGAGAGAGAAGGCACCAGACATCCAGTGGCATATCTGAGTCGCAAGCTGACGCCGAGGGAGAAAAACTATTCGTCGGTCCAAAAGGAGTGCCTAGCGGTCGTGTGGGGACTGAATAAGTTGCGCCCATACGTGTGGGGATGAAGATTTACGGTAACAACGGATCATCGGGCCTTGTTATGGTTACAGACTATGAAAAACCATAATACTATGCTGCAGAGGTGGTCCTGGGCCCTACAAGACTATCAAGTGGACTTCCAGTTCATCAGAGGCAAGGACAATGTATTGGCCGATGGACTGTCAAGGCAGGTGGCTGGGACTGCAGTGACGTGACCAGACGAAGGAACAAAGAAAGACATTTTCCCCAGAGAAACTTATTGTATTTGTATGAATCCTGGAACAGGAATAATACTCTGTCGTTATTTTAAGGGGGGGGGAAATGTGATGTTCCTGTATTAGTGTATATATGGTAAGTGCTGTTTGAATAGAAGATACATGGTAAGTGGAGTGAAAGAGGAGGGGGGAGTGAATGGGCAGTAGAATGCTGGATGATTGGCTGAGTATTTGGATGGCTGGAGAGTATAAATGGAAGGATGACAGTTGAATCTGGGTGGAAGTTAGTGGGTTGTTTTGGTGGGTTTTTGAGAGAAGATTGTGTGGAGAGTTGGTGGATGTGAGGAGAGTGTGGAGTTCGGATTAATGCTAAGACCAGTACCTCAGGGATAGATGAAACCATATGCTTAAGTGCCTTTATAAAGAAATCTTGTTATCTTTGTTATTTAATAAATATATTTGGTTTACCAAAGGCCTGATCCTTGGCTGGGGTTTCACAGACCAGAAGGGAGGGTAAGGTAAATACCAAGGCTGAAGAGTGACAAATGGTGGCAGCGGGGAAGGGAAGAATAACACCACAAGTATTCAGAGCAAACCAGAATTATCTGCATTGATACAAAGGGAGTGGGACAGCTTAAGCACTGAGTCACAGAGGTAACCTGATAGAGAGACTCAGGCAGAGTCTCTGGGAATACTGGTTATAGGACGTGACTGGTGGTGTTGCCTAGCAGGGGGATCTGTTGAGATCTGTGCTAGAGCGGGGAGAGAAACCATAAAAAAGGACAGTCCGGACTGGTGGAGTCCCTGGTGGTGCCTAGTGACAGGCAGTAACCACGAGCAGGTAGGAACCTGACAGGGAGAGCCAGGGAAGGGCGTCACAGGGAACCCCCTTTCCAAACAGAAAACCTTGGGAAAACCTTGTGAATACCGTGGAAGACAAACAAAGGGACCTTGATAGGCTGGAGCATTGGGCTGAAAACAACCGAATGAAATCCAACCAGGATAAATGCAAAGTTCTACACTTGGGAAAAAGAAATCAAATGCACAGTTATAAGATGGGGGATACTTGCAAGAAGGATCTTGGAATTGTCATTGATCACAAGCGGAATATGAGCCAATAGTGTGATGTGGCTGCAAAAAACACAAATGCAATTTTAGGCTGCATTAACAGAAGTATAGTTTCCAAATCGTGTAAAGTATTAGTTTCCCTCTATTCAGCACTGGCTAGGCCTCATCCTGAATACTGCATCCCGTTCTGGTCTCTGCACTTCAAGAAGGATGCACACAAACTGGAACATTCATTACATTCATTACATGCCACAGGGGGTTTGGAGCAAGTTTAAAGCAGACTTTTTGGAATCTATTTGTGGCACTACCCTGAAGAGCAGGTGTTTAACAAGCAACAGTAAGAGTCACATAATGACACACTGAACATTTAACAGACATAAATTTTATAATATTTATTGATAAATCATCTAGTATTTAAAGGAAAGGACTGAATTTAGAAGTTAAAGGTTGTAATTCTATGTTCACTTTCACTTCAGGAGTAAGCTGCAATAAACTCACTTACTTCTGGTGATGTGTGTGTGTGTGTGTGTGTTCCCATCCGCTGTCTCCCACAGCCTGCACTTTCCATTGGCTCAATCGCCCTGCCCCCACCCGCGCTCTCTCCCACTGCCTGCCTTCCCCACTTGCTGAATCTAGCTTGAGGGAAGGAAAGAGTCAAAAAATGGGAGGGGGGAGCTTTGAAGGACTCTGCTATTTTTTAAAAGTCTACTCAGAAGCTCTGCTCCACTTACCTGGAAGTAAGCCCCACTGAACTCAATAGGATTTACTTCTGAGTAGACATTTTACCGCCTTCCTTCCCTCAAGCTCACTGCTGGCACACAGAAGCACCACTCCACTTACCTGGGAGTAAGCCCCACTGAACTCAGTGATATTTACTTCTGAATAGACATTTTACCACCTGCCTTCCCTCAAGCTCACTGCTAGCACACAGAAGCACCACTCCACTTACCTGGGAGTAAGCCCCACTGAACTCAATGGGACTTACTTCCGAGTAGACTTTTAAAAAAATGCAGTCCTTCAAAGCTCCTCCCCATTTTTTGACTCTTTCCCACTCACCTCCATTCTGCTGCTGCTTTCTCCCTCCATCAACCATTTTCTCTCTCTTTCTCACGTGCTTCCTCACACAGAGCAAGCTCAGCAGAAGGCCAGTGTGAGTCACATGTCTGTTGCCCACCAATCACAGGAGCAGACTTCCCCTGCTCCCTCCAAGTTAACTGGAAGGGGAGGGGGAGAGAGAGTGAAATCAAAGAACTCTTCTGCGCATGCGGTACATTATTTTTTTTTTTTTTCAATAATTTTTATTCAGATTTTCATAAAACATACAAGACGAAATCATAAAACATTCAAAGACAAAAAACAAAATCAAAAATAGTTAAACAAAAAGAAAAAAAGAAAAAAAAAACAAAAATAAAAAATAAAGAGTAAAATATTGACTTCCCATTTGTCAAAGATCAAATCAGTTATAAGTCTATAATATATAACAATCCTGTCTCTTAAGTCATATTATAAAATCACTTTCCTCCAGTAGTTATCTTACTTAATCATCAAATCTCATAAACATTACTTTATTCTTTCCACAAAAAGTCAAAGAGAGGTTTCAATTCTTTAAGAAATATATCTATCAATTTTTTTTTCCAGATAAGCATATCGATTAATCCATCTCATTACTAATTATGATAATCTTATTGTCATAACCATAGTCAAAATAAACATTTCAATTAATCCATCACATCAGAATCTGTTAGGTTCAGTAATTTCAGTAGCCATTGTTCTATTATCCCTATTAGTTCCATTTTCCATCTTCCATCTTCAGTAGTCTTGTTAAGTCCAGTAATTTCAGTATCCAATCTTCCATTATCAGTATTCCATAATAATCTTGCTGTCAAAGCCATAGTCATATAGTAAGAGTCTGATGGGAATTACCTCTATCCCAAATATTTTCTTGCCATCCATTCTGAATAGGTTGCTGAAATACTGCTGTAAAATCATATCTCTGTTCTTTTTTTCAAAATACACTGGGTCATCTCTTGAAAGTTTTTCCATTGTCACATGGCTGCAGTTAATTCCATAGATTTTCTCTATATTGGGCTCCATCACATCATTCCAGTCCAGAAGATTATCCATGCCATTGATAACTTTATCTCTAGAATCTTCATTAATTTCTTCAGAGATAACATTGAGTTCCAAACAATTGATTTTATTTCTAAAGTCCATAGACTCCAAATCTTGTTCCTGTTCCACGTTTGTTCCAATCTCCGGGATCTCCTCTCTCACAGGGACCCCTGTTCCAGTCTCCAGGGTCTCCTCTCTCACAGGGACCCCTTTAATCTCCTGTGTCTCCAAACAATAGATTTTGTTTCTAAAGTCCATAGACTCCAAATCTTTTTCCTGTTCCACGTTTGTTCCAATCTCCGGGGTCTCCTCTCTCACAGGGACCCCTTCCAGGGTCACCTCTCTCACAGGGACCCCTATATCTTTAATCTCCTGCTTCATTTTACTCAATTCAATTTTCAGCTCCTTACAACCCTGTCGCAGGTTTTGTTTCGTTATCTCAATCTCATCCATTATTTTCTGAAACATAGTTATTTCCAGATTCTCAGCCACTTTCTTAATTGCCATTTTAAAAGAAAAATATAGGAAAACCACTTCTTATTTCAGCAACAATTGGGTTAATACTCCAAACTTGGTGACATCACAGTATAAACAGAGCAGACAGCCTTATCTCTCCATGCTTAAGTAAACAAAATGCAGTTCCCAGGATCGAAACAATTAATGGCGGTCGTCAGGAAACAGATTCGTCAAAATAAAATAGACCAAAAAGAGAGTAGTCTCAGACAATATAATATTCTTCAAAATAAAAATCTGGAATAGAAATCCCTCTTCTGTGTATATCTTTAGAATGCAAATCCAGGACAGCTTTTTGCAACAAAAACAGAGATAAGCTATTAATTAGTGAGTAGCAGAGAGAAGTTATGGCTCCCCAGTGAGATGTCAAAAACCGATCAATCTGGCAAATCTCTTTTAAACAGCAACAATTTAAGTCAAGTAAAAGAAAAATATAGAAAGAAGGGTGCTTGCCTGTTAGTGCGTTCTCTCTTAGAAGATAAGTTGAACGTTCGCTTTATCAGATAGAGCTTGTTGTTGAAAATCCGTCCCACCTTCGTCGGCTGGACCTCGTCCCATAAATTAATGAGATCTGGTCGTCCCAACAAAAATAGGCTTTGAGGTTAATCTCTTCGTTTCTCCCTACCCGGGAGAAGTTTAATCAGTCAAAAAAAAAAAAAAACTGACTGATATATCTGAATAAGCTTCTTTTGAGGCAGGAGCCCGTCTCAAAAGCAGGCACAGGCTAAGTCACCCTTCCCGGAAGTCCGCATGCGGTACATTATGATCCACTTGTAATGCATTTTTAAATAAATTAATTAAAAATAAACCATGCCGTTTTTAAAATTTAAACCTACTACAGATGAAGTACTGTTTATGGGGCAAGCTCAGGGATTTGATTAGGGATACCTTACAGTCATCTCTGATTTTTAATGAATTTCAACATATTATGTCAATTTCTCAAAAAAAAAGTCCAAATGGCTTCTAGTTTTTTTCCTCCCGTTTTTCACTTTAACCTGTGAATTCTCTGTGGGGGGGTTGTGTATCACCAAGAAAACTTCCAGAGTTGTAGAGCAAGCAATTCTGAATCCAACAGTATAAGACTTGTAAGTTTTTGTTTTGAATTGGGACTATACAAAGCACCAGAAAGGGGTGAGGGTGGTATTTTCATTTAACATGGTAGAACCCGAAAAATCCCTACTGACTATAGTATACAGCCACTCTCCTGGCTGTATAATATATATATATATATATATATATATATATATATATATATATATATATATATATATATATATATATATTGCACTTGATGATGTAAACTATATTGCAGGACCTGCAGGTGATGTTCTGTTTGATGTAATATGTCCTGCCTGTGCTAGTGCTTGTAAAAGTGGCTATCTCCCTGAGGTACACACAGGTGATACAGCGTTTGGAGTGACAAGGATGAGACCCTGGATTGGTGATAGGTGGCTTAAGCACAGCTCTCACCAACAGTCTGCGCAAATTAGGAGGTTGGCAAAATGCTACAACAGGAGGCCTGCTGATGGCTTTAGCAAGATGTTCAGAGTTTACCAGCAATGGGTAGCTCTCCCTGATTGCTCGGTGATGTATGTATATGTATATGTGTGTGTGTGTGTGTGTGTGTGTGTGTGTGTGTATATATATATGTATATGTATGTGTGTGTGTGTGTGTATATATGTATATGTATATATTTGTATGAGAGCCAGTGTGGTGTAGTAGTTAAGGTGTTGGACTAAGACCTGGGAGACCAGGATTCAAATCCCCACACAGCCATGAAGCTCACTGGGTGACCTTGGGCCAGTCACTGCCTCTCAGCCTCAGAGGAAGGCAATGGTAAACCACCTCTGAAAACCGCTTACCATGAAAACCCTATACATAGGGTCGCCATAAGTCAGAATCGACTTGAAGGCAGTACATTACATTATTATGTATTTGTATATATACATGTCCAATATCTTATTTACTTACTTTAAACATGCCTTGATGTTTAATAGATACTTGTATTAAACCCAATATTTTGTGGCAAAAGGGGGGATTTGGGTTTTGATAGTTATATATTTTTCTTTTATGCCAAGCAGTACTCATGTTTGGAGACTGTAACTGATGTATATATATATATATATATATATATATGTTAATAAAAATAAAAAAAAATAAAAAAAAATTATAGACAGATCTCAGGCAATTCTATATAGAAACACTATGAGGTTAGGTATATGTAACCTAAAATGTTTTTATGAAGTGTTTCACTTTCCTACACCTCTTGCAAAATAACAGCTTACAACCAGGGATGGGGGAGAAAATTTGCTAAATCAGATTTATTACCAGATTTTGACATTATCTGACAATCTGCATTGTTTTCGGACTGGCATTGATTTCTTGCGGAGGGTCGTGGCTGTCATCGGCAGTTTTGCTTTTTTAAAAATCTACTTCAAATTTTACATTACTGTCTTTGTAATCAGCTTTCCTCTAAGCTGATGCATTCTTAACTTCAGTGAAACAAGTGCCTACAGTATAAACATTTTCATTAGCAATTACGTTAATTTTTTCCTGAAAGAAACCCTCAAATTGGCAATTGCTCAAACAATTGGGAACAAAAAAAATGGTGGATTGGTACTGAAAGCTGCATTGTCGGAATTCAAACAGATAGGAACCAACTACCAAACCCCATCCCTACTCACAACATTAAGTATCTATGGAGTTCAGTCCAGAGAACTATCCATTCTGGAGAGCACTGAGCACTGGTTTTTATCCCTGCAAATTTGCAAAAAACTTCATAAAGCTGGTAATGCATTGCTCCAAGCTCACTTTCAATCTGCAAAATTAGGCAAATAAATGAGCACCACTAATCTCCACGAATCCAGTTTTTGGACCATCTGCTGTTCTGTAATCAACAGAAATATAGTGGATTTAAAGACAGGGAATCTACTCTTCAGGGGAAATGAATGCCATTTGAGTTGCACCTAACATCTAATTCTTGGCTCATGATTATAAGTCGTAGGTGGTGGCCCTCTCACAAGGCTGACCCTACCATTGAACAACACTGTCTGAATCATTGGTTTGCACTTGATGTAAGGAAGCCAGTTGCCAGTCTCAATCTGCTTCATCCCAGCACAAAGTCTTTGTCTTATATTAAAGAGGTAACAAAATTCATATTGCTTATAAGGATGTAAGAAATAGCAGAAGTCAAAACTGTGTATGTGTCTTTGTACACAAGATAAACAAAGGTGCAGAGGGTTGGATCCAGAGATCTGTTTGCACAACGATTTCCTGCCCTCTCTCGAGCCTTAAGCACCTCCCATTCCAGGCTGTTCCTGAAGGCCAAAAGACCCTCAAGACTTGCATAGCATATGGAATGCAGTGGGAGTGTGAATCAACAGAATTTGGGAGAGGTGCCTTCTGCTTGTACAAAGCACCTTTGAATTCAAGCCAAAGTGTTTTATTGCAGCTTTGTTGAAAGAAAGTCTTTTACCAATGTTTTATGGGACCAAGGAGATTTTTTAAATAAATAAATAAAATGTAATTTTAAACACAGTTGCTAGAGTTGAAGAACCATTAGTGTTGATATCCATTTGTGGTGAACTTACAGACAGTGGAGACTGATGGCTCTGATGGTTTTATTCTGAACTCTGAAGGAGCTGTCCAAGGTGCCAAAGCTTTCAGCACCCTGGACAGCTCCTTGAAAGCTCAGACTAAACCCCAGAGTGGATTCACTGCCCCACTGACATTGGAGTCACCAATATCCACTATTTCTGGGAAGCTGTATGAAATATGATCCATTACTTCCTGCTCCTAGGCCTTTATTAATTTCATAGGGCATCTTAGAAACATGGATTTAAATCATATTTAAAATTAGATAGTAAGAAATGTCACTAATATATAAAAGGAATATCAAATATGTATAAAAGGAACCAGGCTGACCCCTTGACAGTGGGAGAATGGTTGAGAAATTCCTGGAAACCAGCAAAATTACTGCCCTACACAGTATGGGTAAAAAAAGGGAAGAAACAACTCAATGCATTTTTTATAGATGTTATATATTTATAACATATCTAGAATAAAAGACTATATGTGGAAAGAGTGTTAATGAGGAGATTTTGGGGTATTATCCAGCCAAAGTTAAGGACCTTTATATCTTACTGATTTCAGTGGGACAGAGTTACAGTGCAATCCTATACATGTCTACTTTGAAATAAGTCCTGTTGAATTCAATGCAGCTTATACCCACTTTAAGTGAATACAGGATTACAGCCTTTGATATGTGTATAAACTCAATAGGACTTGCTTCTGAGTAAACATGTATAGGGTTGCACTGTAAATCTCCCTCAATGAAATGCCTTTCATTTTGGCAAGTTATCATTAGTTCTTTTGTCTCTCATAAATGTTACATTCTTTTAATTTGCAAACCATCATTGCATGTTTATGTTCTCACCACATGTGCCAAAAAGTCCTACAAGTCTTATACTTCCACCAACATAATGGAGATAGTGAAATTGGATTCATATGATGAGATTTACAGGCATTAAACAAATACCACTGGTGTATCCACATAAAGATCTAATGGTCTTGGTTTACTTAGAAGAGGGGTAGCCAATGTGGTGCCCTCCAGAGGTTGTTTAATTCCAATTCCTATCAGTTCCAGCTAGGATGGTCAATGGCCAGAGGTTATGAGAGTTGCAGTCTAGTATAGAATCATAGAATCATAGAGTTAGAAGTGGCCTATAAGACTATAGAGTCCAACCCCCTGCTCAATGCAGGAATCCAAATTAAAGCATACCCAACAGGTGGCTGTCCAGCTTGAATGCCTCCAGTGTTGGAGAGCCCATCACCTCCCTAGTTCATTGGTTCCATTGTTGTACCACTCTGACAGTTAGGAAGCTTTTCCTGATGTTCAGTCGAAATCCGGCTTCCTGCAACTTGAGCCAATTATTCCATGTCCTGCACTCTGGGATGATCGAGAAGATATCCTGGCCCTCCTCTGTGTGGCAACCTTTCAAGTACTGGAAGAGTGCTATCATATCTCTCATCATTCTTCTCTTCTCAAGAATATATCTCTCATATATATTCTCATATATCACAGTTGTCAAGAAATGGTGCCAAGCTATTAACAGGATATCATGCTTTATAGAAGTAATCTCCAATGTGTTCCATGTGTTCCTAGATTGTCACAACCTCAATTATTCTGGACAGACACTCTGGGTTCAAAAGGCCATGGACACTATGACTGTGAAAATGGTGCATGTGATGAATTACTTACATTCAGTAATTTCTCCTCTTGTAATACAGTTTTACCATATATAATAAAATGCATTGCATATGGCATGATTATGATACACAATTTAATAAAAAAACTGGCCAAAATAACCCCTAATATCTCAACAAAGCTTTTTCTCTCTTTTTATCTGACTGTGTCTATCCCATTTGTATACTATCTTCCCTCCAAGGAACTGAAGGTGTGTACCTGAGGTTATTCTATTTTATCTTCATAGAGGTAGGTAAGGCTGAGAGATAACAGACTGTCCAGGGCCATCTAGTGATCTTTATGGTTAAATAGGGATTTGAACCTGTCTCTCTCTAGGCCAAGTCTGACACTTGTCCCACTTTACCACACTGGCTCACACTTGAATTTCTATTTTTAAGACAGGCATTCTTAACTTGAGAAAAAACAATGACTCAGTTAAAAAAATGTACTTCTATCAAACCAGACACACTCATCTTTTCACTGAATAACAAATAAAGAGGATTGCACCAGAAAACTACAAAAGAAAACCAAGTATAGGCACTGCAATTTGAAAACTTGAAAAATCGATTCACTGAACTGGAAGCCAACAAAGATTGAGAGAGAGAGAGAGAGAGAGAGAGAGAGAGAGAGAGAGAAGCCAGTGAATGAAAAAACTAACAAGTATTCTGAAGACTCTTGGACTAGCTTACATCAAATTATTATTTCAAGACTGTTATCCAGCTACTGGTTGCCTAGAAACTAAGTTTCTGGAAGAAAAAAGAAGTTGAATCATATTGGTTGGGAATGTTGTAATAAGGAAATTATGCCATCTGACAAAAGCACCTGACATTCTTCCTCTGACATGATGAACAGCCAGGTTACTGGCCAAAGTGAAATATTACTGAAATGCTAGCAGTAAACTCTCACAGAGGAGTGTTCAACATTTGCCATCATTGCTGCAATAGATCACCTAAGTTATCTTGTCGAGGTAATGGACCCAGATGCAGTTCCAGTCAGCTATTGATAAGAAACTATTGCATTTTTTAAAAAGTATAGTTGTTGTTGCTATTAAGACAATTGTATTAATTTTTAGACTAAATTTATTTTCAAAAATCTTGTATTAGGCAAATGAAGGATATGTAAAAGTATCAATCCAAGTCCAAGCTCATTTGTTTTCTTGTTGATTTATTGTACAGTGCCCTTTCTCCTGTGAAAGCTGAGGGTGGAATACAACGTAGTAAAAAAGGGCATTGTCTGTGGCAACTACTAAACTGTGGAATTTCCTCCCCACAAAGGTGTATCCGGCATCTTCACTGTATAGCTTTCATCATGTGCTGAAGACACACTTCTTTACTTTGGCCTTTGACACCTGAGATCTTAATCATGTATTTTTATATTATTGTAACTCATCCTGGGACCATATATATCACACACACACAAAATATAGTAAGTTGCCACCTAATTCAAATATTTTAAAACAATTATACAAAATAATTATACAACCACAAGAGTAGCTGTATACTATAGCCAGCATGGATTTTTCACATTCTGCAATGTTAAATTGAAAATAGCCCCCATGCCATACAGCTGCTTCCCATCAGCTCATTTTAAAAAAAACCTTACAAAACTTATAGTCCTGAACTCAGAAATGCTGGCTTAACAACCCTCTAAATTTTAATGTCAATACACAAAACAGTCAGAGAGCAAGGAAAGTTCAAAGTGTAAAAAGAGGGGGGGGGAAATCCAGACCCTTTTTGGACTTTTATTATTATTGTTGTTGTTGTTGTTGTTGTTAATGATATTTATTAGTCACTTTTCCCCCAAAATGGAACTCAAAGCGACTTACAAAAAAACACAAATTGTGCTCAAAATGACTTACAACAAAAGCAAACAACAATTACAAAAACAATTTGTGATAAAATAATACAACAGCAGTAATAAAACAATAATAAATGTCACAGCAAACACAAAACCCTTTTCAAAACTTTAAATATAACATTACATTCTTTAGCAGGCCATATTACACCTCTTGGCAATATGACAAAAATAAAAGGAAATTAAGATTTTTTTTCTGTCAGAGTTCTCATAATTTGTTGAAATTAATTAAAACTCAGCCATGTTCACAGAGTACCTGTATTACTGACCTTACCCCATACTCTGACCCAGAGCTTGGAAAAGTTACTTTTTTGAACTACAACTCCCATCAGCCCAATCCGATGGCCATGCTGGCTGGGGCTGATGGGAGTTGTAGTTCAAAAAAGTAATTTTTCCAAGCTCTGCAGTCTGACCTTCATCTTCTGCAGTTTAAAAGGTAAAAAAAGCCTGGCTGATTTTTAATTAATTTATGAAATGTAGCATTGGAGTCTATGATAAGCACGGGCATGCTAAGTAAGAACTAATTGTTAGTGTTCTAAAAGCCAGACTCACAGCTGTTTGGCTTGGCTAATCAGGGGGCCACACCCACACCAGACCTTTATTTCACAACAGTCATGGCTTCCCCAAAGAATCCTGGGTAGTGCAGTTTGTGAAGGGTGCTAAAAGTTGTTAGGAAACTTTTATTGCCCTGACAGAGCTCCAGTGGCCAGAGTAGAATAATAGTCAGCCCCTCTTCTGGGGATTGTAGCTCTTTGAGGGGAATAGGGTGTCTCCTAGCAACTCTCAGCACCCTTCACAAACTACACTTCCCAGGATTCTTTGAGGGAAACCATGACTGTCTAAAGTGAAATAAAGGTCTAGTCTGGATGTGGCCAGGGACAGCTTTGGTTTAAATTTCGATGGGAGATTACATGTGCCTGCTGTAGAATAAAAGGTGGAAAACCTGAAAAACAATGATACTATTCACAATGTTTTCCTTTTGGAAAGGAAAGGGGCTTTCCCTCTGCCCAGTGCCCACCCAATCTCCCCCTCCTGGCCCCTCCCTCCCCTTCCTCCTCCACCCCTCCTCCTCATATGGTGAGTATGTTGCTACTTAAGCAATGACTTTAGTTGGGAAAAACAAACGTGGCCTGCCCAAGTTACATGTTGTCAGCTTGCTATGCTTAACCCACTCCACTTAAGGACAGGTGGGCATGGTCAATAACATATAGCACACCTAGATTTTTTTTGCTAGAATATATTTCACCTCTCACTGTTTTATCTTGTGCAAACTGAGACAACTCCTCATGTCCATTGGAGACTATTCTGCAGAATAGTCAGTGCCATTATTCCACAATTGTTTTTGGAGTTTTTTTTCAGTGTTGCTGTACTTCACATATTCACAGAATCACAAACAAAAGAAAATGATTTACTACAGGAAACTTCACTAAAATTGCAAAGTAAATCATGTTTAAAGTGACTGTCTAAATTATATCAACTGTCTTAATATTGTTTCTTCCTCCCTGCTAAACAAGATCAGCACAGCTCATGTCTTCTTTTTATTATTTGGGCTGATTGCAGGCGTTGCCACCAATCACCATATGCTCAGAGGCACATGTTACCCAATTCTTCGAAGCTACTCAGGAAGTGGATAATACTGTGAAAGACCAACCCAAATTGTGTTTGCATTTTTACCAAGTTGTAGTGCAGTACAATATTTCAGAAAGGAGGTCAGGTCTCCTGCTCCCCTGGTGCATTCACTATAGCAGCCCAATTTCCCTGCTTCTTAAAGTTTGATAGAAATATCTGTTGGCTATAGGTATGTTCTTCAACTGCAAGGGTTTTTTTGCCTATTAGTGAATATCAACTAAAAACAGTTTGCTCTTTGCAGCAGAGGAATATCAGGCCATGAAGCCCCAATTACTCTTCTCCAAAGGTGGACAAACAAGTGTGTCTATAACTGATGTTGAAATGATGACAGCATAGGGGATGGATGAAGCTGTAGAAAGAGGGAATTCTACAGATGGAGTGTTGCCACAGAGAAGGCTCTGTCACCTGCCAAAAGGGTCATGCCTGTTGATGGAACTGTGAGTATGGCTTTCCCCACAGATCTTAAGGCCTGGGTGGGTGGCTGTTGGAGGAGGTGCTCATTTAAGTACTTGGGGGCAAGCTGCCTTCAAGGCTTTAAACACTAATACCAACACCTTGAATTGGGCCCAGTAGCTCACAGGTAACCAGTGCAGTGATTTAAGGATCAGTGACATGTGATCCCACATTGTCACCCTGTTTCAGAGCCAACCAACCACATTTTGCACTAGCTGCAACTTCTGGTCCATTTTCAAAGGTAGCCGCAAACAAATCTCATTGCAGTAATCTCCAGGGCATAAGGGCATGGATTACTGGAGCCAAGTTATCCTGGCCGAGTAACAGCCAAAGCTAGTAAACAAACTATACCTGGGGACAGGCACTCTAAAAACATTTATAACTTGCCTTTCTGCTTGAGGTTTAAAGTGGCTCATATCAACTATCAAATTTAATCAAATTGAAAATGAAAACATAAAGAGACAGTGCAGAAGAAAATCAATAACCCCATCAAAAAAGTCCAGGTGTAATAAAATCAAGGTCTTCTGTGGATTGGAATGTCATCAGGGAGCCAGCTGGATCTCCTGGAATAGGGAGTTCCATGGCCCAGGCGAGTGATGGGGAACCTGTAGCCCTCCAGATATTATTGGGCTCTAACTCTCATCAGCCCCAGCCAGTACGGGCAATGGTCAGACATGATGGGAGTTGTAGTCCAACAACATCTGAAGGGTCAGAGGTTGCCCATCTCTAGCCTAGTCCCAACAACAGAGAAAGTCCTTTCACACATCCTGACCAATTTCACAGCAATGGGATGCACAGAAGGGTTTCTGCAACTGATGTAACTTTACAGGCAGGAACATGTGGGAGGAGAGGAGATTATCTTTTCAGTATCCTACTCCTAAGCCCTTTGTGGCTTTAAAAGTAATGGCAGACTTATATCACATTGGCTTGAAAATCTGCTGAGCTGTCCCCCCAATCAGAAAATAGCTTGGCTTATTCGTGCACCAGTTTGAATTATCCCCCCCCTCCACAGTGTCAAAGTTCCATGAATCCAAAGAGAAATGGATAGAGCTGCTCCACACCAGTGAACCCAACTAACTTGGCTAGGTAGGGAAGAGTAGTTTCTCTGTGTTTTCAGTATAATATCATTATCCATGACATTAAACTAGCATAGCAACCATTGCGCCCTATGCCAATGCTTATTTTGGAAGTGCATCAAGTTCTAGGATTTGGCCATAAATGTGGATGTATGACATTCCCTGAGAAATGTACCTATTCTTGTTGTTGTTAGGTGCCTTCAAGTTGATTATGACTTATGGTGACCCTATGAATCAGCGACCTCCAATAGCATCTGTTATAAACCACCCTGTTCAGATCTTGTAAGTTCTGGTCTGTGGCTTCCTTTATGGAATCAATCCATCTCTTGTTTAGCCTTCCCCTTTTTTTGTACTCTATTCCTTCTGTTTTCCCCAGCATTATTGTCTTTTCTAGTGAATCATGTCTTTTCATTATGTGTCCAAAGTATGATAGCCTCAGTTTCATCATTTTAGCTTCTAGTGATAGTTCTGGTTCAATTTGTTCTAACACTCAATTATTTATCTTTTTCGTGGTCCATGGTATCTGCAAAGTTCTCCTCCAACACCACATTTCAAATGAGTTGATTCTTCTGTTACCTTACTTTTTTCACTGTCAAACTTTCACATCCATACATATCTCTTGTTACTGAAACTCTTGTGTGTTCCTTCAAAATTCCTCTGATGCTTTGCCTGTCACTTTGTCACTTAAATTGACAGCTAGTGGCAACCTAAGTACTGTTCAGCGATTCTACTTATATGTAAACATCATGAAAGTGGGGACAAGCATGCTAAGCTACATCACACGACTCCCCGCTTCAAATTCTTGCCGTTCAAACAGGGCCAGCCCCAGAGGGCAGCCAGGATGGGCCATGGCCGAGGGCCCCTGCAACCCAGTGGGGCTCCTGAAGGGCACCTCCTTAGGGTGAGGTGGCGCTTCAGTCCGTCATCCATGGCAGCATCAGGTCCTGCAACCCTACCCTGCTGCAGATTGTGGAGAGGGAGCTCCCAGGCATCTCCTCACCAATACAGATAGCATGGGCTTCAATAAGCCCACCTGCATGCCCCACCTACCTCTCCTGTCAGTGTGAATGCCATGCTCACTATGCATATATGCCTGCCATCACCCCAAGATAGCAGCGAGGGCTTCCCTAAGGGGCTGATGCTCCCACCGCCATCTTGATTGATGGCAGGCATGCACACTGTGCACGCATGTCATTCAGATGACACAAGAGCTAGATGGGGTGCATGGAGGGTGATGAAGATGGTGGCGGAGGCAGAGCTTAGAACCCTCATCCCACTCTCACATGCTACTTTTGCATATGAGTGGAATGTGTAAAGAGGACTCTAAAGATGTGCAGATGTTGCCCCCCAACACCCCCCCAAATGATTCTTGTCATAATTGGCTATTTAAATTAACAACAGTCGCCTTCCAGGAAGATGCAGCACTCTTCTGACAGTTTTCACTGAAACCACAGGGTTGAGATATCATGGAGGCCATTTTGTCTGCATGAGCATAGAGTATACAGTAGTGGTTTACATTCAGGGAATCTTTTTGACATACCAAGGAATCACACATGCTTCAGAACTTGTGCATATGGGGATGTTTGGATTGGTCCTTTAGGGTGTTCACTCAGTTCACACAGAGTTCTGGTAGGGTCTCAAAAAAGCACCACTGAACATGACTTACAGTCTCTTGAGGTTCTGTATCTCAAGGAAAGAGTGGTGCTGGTAGAACAAGCTCTCTTGATAAGCTCTGGAATGACTCCAGGGTTCCTCAGAGCACAATTTGAAAAATGCAACATGATAATGAAATTCGGATCTCCTTGAAGTCAACTGGAGCTAGGAAGTCCATGTCATTCACACTGCTTACATCATTCTCAAGCTCACATCAAGTCAAGGATCAAATATGATCATGTGCCCAGTTTTCCAACCTGAAAGAGTTGCTTAGGCACTGCAGGTTTTTTTATCCTACTTTTTTTCAAGAATTAAGTCATTTTAATTAGTTTAAAATTCAGCTGAACAACCACCTCTCTACTAATTACTTTTGGGTGTATACATAATTCATTTACCAGAAGAAAAAGAGAGTATATAACATAAAGAACTGGTTGCAGCCCTACAGAGAGTCAGTCTGCAAATACAGGAATGTGGAAATGTTACACTGGGAAGACCATTTTTTAAAAATGTTAATTTAGTTAAAAATAACCATAGGCTAAAATCAGTAGTAAACTTTACTCTGTTAAAATGTCTGTCCTCTGCCTCCCTGGCCCCCTTGAGAGAGCTGAGGCTCAACATCGTCGTGTGATTTTCCACCTATCATAATGTTGCAACTTATAACACAATAATTCATTAATAGCATAATAATCATCCCCTCTCTTGGTAGTGTTTAGGGGTGAGCGTAGCCAAAATGACACAACCCACATTTAAGAGGAAAGAATCAGCAGGCTTGCAGAACAACAACAAAGCATTAGAGAGGGGAAGATACTTACCAAAAGAGCCTAATGAAGACCAAACATGCTCAGTGGGCATGGAATGCTGACTATTGAAAAGAGGAATAGAAAACCAGGGGGAGGGGAAATGGAACTGAGTATCCTGGAAGAGGACGTGGTTGGCAGGTTGGCAGGCTGGAACCCTGAAAAGAAGCACGCCACCCTGCCACATTTTTTGTGCCTGTAGAACATCATAATAAAATTTTGCTAAATATAAGAAAAGATTGTCTGCTGTGTTTTATTCATGGTGTGCTATTTGTAACCTGCCTTCACTAACACTTCTCAGGGCAGGAATACAACAATAAAACAACAGGTCAATAAAACACTAACCATATATACATAATAATTAAAACATCATAAAAAGTCCTTAAAATACACACAGTCAACTAGCAGCAGATGACAGACAGATTCAGAATGGCATATCAGTATTACTCATTCACTGTCTTCAGGTGGGACGTATTAGCATAATCTTAAGTAAACAATGCAAAAAAGTTAAAGAAAGGGAAATGATCAGCCAAACAAGGAGGAGGAAATAGCTGACCACTTAATGCACGGTCATTATTTTAAATCTTCCACACATGGAAACCAGGTCCTTGTGTACTTCTGCATAAAAGCTGACTAACCATTACCGGAACCGCCAAGAATTTTGTTTTGTACGTTACTCTGTGTGTGGTTCCATAGGAAGGGAACTCTGGAGCTGTGAGGCAAATATCCTTATCATGAAAGGACGTGCAAATCCTTTCTGACAAACATTACAATACCCCTGGTTTTTCCAGATTTAAAAATGACTATTGTCAGGTTTACACCGAAAGTATGTATGAAAGGGGCCTGCCTCCTCACAAGTATGCCTCCCTCCCAGGATGACCCTATGTGCCTATAGATGTTTTCATGTGGGGCTCCTTCTCATGAGGGGGAATCCTGATTGGTCCTGGATTCCCCCTTGAATGGAGGAACACTGTGCAAGCACATACGCAAACCCTTCACAAGGCTGCTCAGTGCATGGCAGACAGGGGGTGTGGTTGGCATGTGCATCACTGGCAATGGGCATGGCTAGTGGGCATGACACCACATGCCTCTCTGGTTAGTAATGGAGGAACATGGATTGAGCAAAAATAAATGGAGAGAAGATTTTCTCCTCCTGTCATAATACTTGAATCCTGGGGTCATTGAATCCTTGAATCCTGAATCTTGAGGCATAGAATCATTGGAGTTGGAAGGGGACTATAAATCCAACCCCCTGCTCAATGCAGGAATCCAAATTAAAGCATACCTGACAGGTGGCTGTACAGCTGCCTCTTGAAGGCCTCCAGTGTTGGAGAGCCCACCACCTACCTAGGTAATTGGTTCCCTTGTTGTACCGCTGTAACACTTAAGAGGTTTTTCCTGATGTTCAGTTGAAATCTGGCTTCCTGTAACTTGAACCCATTTTTCCTGTGCTGCACTCTGGGATGATCCAAAGAGATCCTGGCCCTCCTCCGTGTGACAACCTTTCAAGTACTTGAAGAGTGCTATCATATCTCCTCTCTTCTCAAGGCTAAACATGCCCAGTTCATTCAGTCTCTCCTCATAGGGCTTTGTTTCCAGTCCCTATCTATCTATCTATCTATCTATCTATCTATCTATCTATCTATCTATCTATCTATCTATCTATCTATCTATCTATCTATCTATCTATCTATCTATCTATCTATCTATCTATCTATCTATCTATCTATCTATCTATCTAATCTAATCTCATTTGTATACCGCCCCATAGCCAAAGCTCTCTGGGCAGTTTACAACAATTAAAAACATTAAAAACAAATATACAAATTTAAAAACACATTTTTAAAAAGCAATAATCCTTTTTGCCCTCCTCTGAACCTGTTCCAGTTTGTCTGCATCCTTCTTAAAGCGTGGTGTCCAGAACTGGATGCAGTACTCAAGATGAGGCCTAACCAGTACTGAATAGAAGGAAACCAGTACTTCATGTGATTTGGAACCTACACTTCTGTTAATGCAGCCTAAAATAGCATTTGCCTTTTTTGCAGCCACATCACAATTGGCTGATATTCAGCTTGTGATCAACAACAATCCCAAGACCCTTCTTGCATGTAGTATTGCTGAGCCAAGCATCCCTCATCCTACAACTCTGTATTTGGTTTCTTTTTCCTACGTGTAGAACTTTGCACTTATCCCTTTTAAATTTCATTCTGTTGTTTTCAGCCCAGTGCTCTAGCCTATCAAGATCCCTTTGAATTGTATTAGCAATCCCTCCCAATTTTGTATCATCTGCAAATCTGATAAGAATTCCCTGAACCTCCTCATCCAAGTCATTAATAAAAATGTTGAAGAGCATGGGGCCCAGAAACAAGACCTGTGGTACCCCACCTCCCCACAGCTTGAGAAGGGAGCATTTGATAAGCACACTTTGAGTACGCTTTGCTGAAGTTGAGATATATAATGTCCACAGTATTCCCACAGTGTACCATGTAGGTTACCCAATCAAAAAATGAGATAAAATTAGTCTGGCAGGATTTGTTCTTGATAAATCCATGTTGACATCTAGTATCATTGCATTATTTTCAAGGTGATTACAGACTGACTACTTTATAATCTGCTCCAGAATTTTCCCAGGGATTGATGTGAGGCTGACTGGTCTGTAGTTCCAAGTTCCTCTTGTTTGCTCTTTTTGAAGATTGGGCCAACATTAGCCCACCTCCAGTCATCCAACACTTCACCCATCCTCCACAATTGCGCAAAGATAATAAACAGTGGTTCTGAGAGTTCATTCGCCAGTTCCTTCAATACTCTAGGATGCAGTTCATTGGGCCCTGGAGATTTGAACTTGTTCAAAGTGATTAGGTATTCCTTGACCATTTGTCTATCAATCTCAAGGTGCAGTCCTGCCTTTCAACTTCACATTTCCCAGGAGGGTCAGAAACCCCCTTTCGGGAGGAGACTGAGCCAAAGTAGGAATTGAGCACTTCTGCCTTTTCTTTGTCATCTGCTATCATTTTGATATCCTCATGGAGTAACTCTACCACCATTTCTTTTCTCTGTCTTTTCCTATGGATGTACCTGAAGAAATTGTTTTTTTGCTTTGGATCTCTTGCTAACCTCAGCTCATTCTCAGCTTTAGCCTTCCTGACACCATCCCTGCAATTCCATGCTACCTGTCTGTACTCTTCCTTTGTGGCCTGGCTTTCCTTCCACATCCTGTATGTGTCTTTTTTCTTTTGTTTTCAGGTCATCTCTAAGCTTTCTGTGAAGCCACATTGGCGTCTTCTGCTGTCTTCCCCTTATTCTCCTTGATGGAACTGTTTGCCATTGTGTCTGTACAATTTCCTCTTTCAGAAACTCCCACCCATCTTGGACTCCTGTTCTAATTGGCGTTGCTTGCCACAGAAACTTACTTACCATTTTTCTCAGTTTATTAAAATTGGCTTTCCTGAAGTCCAGGGTGCACTTATGGCTACTCTCACCTTTTGCTTCCTTTAAAATCAAGAACTCTAGTATAGTGTGATCACTTCCCCCAGAGTTCCTATAATTGCCACTTCATTTACCAAGTCATCTCTGTTGGTTAGAATCAAGTCAAGGATAGGAGGAGTCAGTGGTTGTGGGAGGAGTCAGTGGTTGTGGGAGGAGTCAGTGGTCGTGGTGCACGTTGGCACCAACGACATGGGGAAATGCAGCCGTGAGTTCCTGGAAGCAAAATTTAGGTTGCTAGGTAGGATGCTGAAAGCCAGGACCTCCAAGGTGGCTTTCTCTGAAATGCTACCGGTTCCACGCGCAGGACCAGCCAGACAGGCCCAGCTTTGCAGTCTCAATGCGTGGATGAGACGATGGTGTCGGGTGGAAGGGTTTAGATTTGTTAGGCACTGGGGAACATTTTGGGACAAGCCGGGCCTGTACAAAAGGGACGGGCTCCACTTGAACCAGAATGGAACCAGACTGCTGGCACTTAAAATTAAAAAGGTAGCAGAGCAGCTTTTAAACTGACTTAGGGGGGAAACCCGACAGGAGCTGAGAAAGGTCCGGTTCGGAATAAACCTCCCCCCTGGGATAAAAACCAAAGAAATGATGAAATTTTAAAAGGGATAGGCCTAGAAGTAGGCATTGTGAGAGCAGGGGCACAGGATATAAATTCAGAAGAGCAAAATTACCACAGGCCAAACCACAAGTGCCAAAGACACTTGAAGAGAGACACTGCTTACAAGTGCCTGTACGCTAATGCTAGGAGCCTCCGAACCAAGATGGGAGAACTGGAGTGCTTGGTCTTAGAGGAGAGCATTGATATAGTGAGCATAACAGAGACCTGGTGGAATAGAGAAAACCAGTGTGATACAGTTATCCCTGGATATAAACTATATCGGAAGGACAGGGAAGGACGTATTGGTGGCGGAGTCGTTCTATACGTGAAAGAAGGCATTGAATCCAGCAAGCTCGAAACCCCAAAAGAGGCAGACTCCTCCACAGAATCGTTGTGGGTGGTGATACCATGCCCCAGGAGGGACTTAATACTGGGAACGATCTATCGTCCCCCTGATCAAAATGCTCAGGGAGACCTTGAGATGAGATATGAAACTGAGGAAGCATCCAAACTAGGAAATGTGGTAGTAATGGGTGACTTCAACTACCCGGACATAGACTGGCTGCATATGTGTTCCAGTCCTGACAAAGAAGCAAAGTTTCTAGATATTCTAAATGACTATTCCCTAGACCAGTTGGTCATGGAACCGACCAGAGGGACGGCAACCCTGGACTTAATCCTCAGTGGGGACCGGGACCTGGTGTGAGATGTAAGTGTTGTTGAACCGATTGGGAGCAGTGACCACAGTGCTGTTAAATTAAACATACATGTAAATGGCCAATTGCCAAGAAAATCCAACACGGTCACATTTGACTTCAAAAGAGGAAACTTCACAAAAATGAGGGGATTGGTAGAAAGAAAGCTGAAAAACAAAGTCCAGAGGGCCACATCACTAAAAAATGCTTGGAAGTTGTTTAAAAACACTATATTAGAAGCTCAACTGGAGTGCATACCGCAGATCAGAAAAGGTACCGCCAGGGCCAGGAAGATGCCAGCATGGTTAACGAGCAAAGTCAAGGAAGCTCTTAGAGGCAAAAAGTCTTCCTTCAGAAAATGGAAGTCTTGTCCGAATGAAAAAAATAAAAAAGAACACAAACTCTGGCAAAAGAAATGCAAGAAGACAATAAGGGATGCTAAAAAAGAATTTGAGGAGCACATTGCTAAGAACATAAAAACCAACAACAAAAAAATCTATAAATACATTCAAAGCAGGAGACCATCTAGGGAGGCGATTGGACCCTTGGATGATAAGGGAGTCAAAGGTGTACTAAAGAACGATAAGGAGATTACAGAGAAGCTAAATGAATTCTTTGCATCTGTCTTCACAGTGGAAGATATAGGGCAGATCCCTGAACCTGAACTAACATTTGCAGGAAGGGATTCTGAGGAACTGAGACAAATAGTGGTAACGAGAGAGGAAGTTCTAGGCTTAATGAACAATATAAAAACTGACAAATCACCGGGCCCGGATGGCATCCACCCGAGAGTTCTCAAAGAACTCAAATGTGAAATTGCTGATCTGCTAACTAAAATGTGTAACTTGTCCCTCGGGTCCTCCTCCGTGCCTGAGGACTGGAAAGTGGCAAATGTAACGCCAATCTTCAAAAAGGGATCCAGAGGGGATCCCGGAAATTACAGGCCAGTTAGCTTAACTTCTGTTCCTGGAAAACTGGTAGAAAGTATTATTAAAGCTAGATTAACTAAGCACATAGAAGAACAAGCCTTGCTGAAGCAGAGCCAGCATGGCTTCTGCAAGGGAAAGTCCTGTCTCAGTAACCTATTAGAATTCTTTGAGAGTGTCAACAAGCATATAGATAGAGGTGATCCAGTGGACATAGTGTACTTAGACTTTCAAAAAGCGTTTGACAAGGTACCTCACCAAAGACTTCTAAGGAAGCTTAGCAGTCATGGAATAAGAGGAGATGTCCTCTTTTGGATAAGGAATTGGTTAAGAAGCAGAAAGCAGAGAGTAGGAATAAACGGACAGTTCTCCCAATGGAGGGCTGTAGAAAGTGGAGTCCCTCAAGGATCGGTATTGGGACCTGTACTTTTCAACTTGTTCATTAATGACCTAGAATTAGGAGTGAGCAGTGAAGTGGCCAAGTTTGCTGACGACACTAAATTGTTCAGGGTTGTTAAAACAAAAAGGGATTGTGAAGAGCTCCAAAAAGATCTCTCCAAACTGAGTGAATGGGCGGAAAAATGGCAAATGCAATTCAATATAAACAAGTGTAAAATTATGCATACTGGAGCAAAAAATCTTAATTTCACATATACGCTCATGGGGTCTGAACTGGCGGTGACCGACCAGGAGAGAGACCTCGGGGTTGTAGTGGACAGCACGATGAAAATGTCGACCCAGTGTGCGGCAGCTGTGAAAAAGGCAAATTCCATGCTAGCGATAATTAGGAAAGGTATTGAAAATAAAACAGCCGATATTATGCCGTTGTATAAATCTATGGTGCGGCCGCATTTGGAATACTGTGTACAGTTCTGGTCACCTCATCTCAAAAAGGATATTATAGAGTTGGAAAAGGTTCAGAAGAGGGCAACCAGAATGATCAAGGGGATGGAGCGACTCCCTTACGAGGAAAGGTTGCAGCATTTGGGGCTTTTTAGTTTAGAGAAAAGGCGGGTCAGAGGAGACATGATAGAAGTGTATAAAATTATGCATGGCATTGAGAAAGTGGATAGAGAAAAGTTCTTCTCCCTCTCTCATGATACTAGAAGTCGTGGACATTCAAAGAAGCTGAATGTTGGAAGATTCAGGACAGACAAAAGGAAGTACTTCTTTACTCAGCGCATAGTTAAACTATGGAATTTGCTCCCACAAGATGCAGTAATGGCCACCAGCTTGGACGGCTTTAAAAGAAGATTAGACAAATTCATGGAGGACAGGGCTATCAATGGCTACTAGCCATGATGGCTGTGCTCTGCCACCCTAGTCAGAGGCAGCATGCTTCTGAAAACCAGTTGCCGGAAGCCTCAGGAGGGGAGAGTGTTCTTGCACTCAGGTCCTGCTTGCGGGCTTCCCCCAGGCACCTGGTTGGCCACTGTGAGAACAGGATGCTGGACTAGATGGGCCACTGGCCTGATCCAGCAGGCTCTTCTTATGTTCTTATGTTCTAGTTGCTTCCTCCACTTTCTTGGTTGTTGTTATGTGCCTCCAAGTCGACTACGACTTATGGCGACCCTATGAATCAGTGACCTCCAAGAGCATCTGTCATGAACCACCCTGTTCAGATCTTGTAAGTTCAGGTCTGTGGCTTCCTGTATGGAATCAATCCATCTCTTGTTTGGCCTTCCTCTTTTTCTACTCCCTTCTGTTTTTCCCAGCATTATCTTTTCTAATGAATCATGTCTTCTCATTATGTGTCCAAAGTATGATAACCTCAGTTTCATCATTTTAGCTTCTAGTGACAGTTCTGGTTTAATTTGTTCTAACACCCAATTATTGGTCTTTTTTGCAGTCCATGGTATACGCAAAGCTCTTCTCCAATACCACATTTCAAACAAGTTGATTCTTCTCTTATCAGCTTTTTTCACTGTCCTACTTTCACATGCACACACAGAGATCGGAAATACCATGGTCTGAATGATCCTGACTTTAGTGTTCAGTGATACATCTTTGCATTTGAGGACCTTTTCCAGTTCTCTCACAGCTACCCTCCGCAATCCTAGCCTTCTTCTGATTTCTTGACTATTGTCTCCATTTTGGTCAATGGTTGTGCCAAGGTATTGATAATCCTTGACAAGTTCAATGTCCTCATTGTCAACTGCAAAGTTGCATAAATCTTCTGTTGTCATTACTTTAGTCTTTTTGACGTTCAGCTTTAGTTCTGCTTTTGTGCTTTCTTCTTTAACTTTCATCAGCATTCGTTTCAAATCATTACTGGTTTCTGCTAGTAGTATAGTATCGTCTGCATATCTTAAATTGTTGATATTTCTCCCTCCAATTTTCACACCTCCTTCATCTTGGTCCAATCCTGCTTTCCGTATGATATGTTCTGCATGCAGATTAAATAAACAGGGTGATAAAATACACCCCTGTCTCACACCCTTTCCGATTGCGAACCAATCGGTTTCTCCATATTCTATCCTTACATTAGCCTCTTGTCCAGAGTATAGGTTGTGCATCAGGACAATCAGATGCTGTGGCACCCCCATTTCTTTTAAAGCATTCCATATTTTTTCATGATCTACACAGTCAAAGGCTTTGCTGTAATCTATAAAGCACAGGGTGTCAGGCCCAGGATGTGACTCAGGAACCAGACCAACGGCTGTAGTTAATTCGTGTTTTATTAGGGTAATGTCCAAACAAAGACTGCGTTTTCTCATGAAGCAATACAGGGATACAGGTCCTGCGGCATTGGGAGAAAGTTGACAGAGCAAGGGACTTCTTCCCGCCTGTTCTTTAAGAAGGGGCCAAACGGGCGCGCAATCTTTCGCTCCTCCTTAACTGCCCCTCAGGTACTGCCCGCCTTCCCCCCTTCTCTCCTGTCTTTTCAGCTGTCTGCGTGTGCACGGTGAGGGGGGAAGCATCACCCCCTCCTCTTCTGAAGTTTCCGATTCCAGGATGGGGGATAGGGGAGGGGCTGATGGTAAACTGCCTCCCCGCTTTTCGGCTGTGAGCAGCCCTCCCTCTTTCCCCTCTTGCTCTGAGCCTGAAAGAGGGGGAGGCGTGAGAATGTCCAGGGAGGGCTCAGGCTCCCCGTTGCTAAGCGACCTTATCACTGGCAGTTCCTCTGTTTCGTCTTCGCTCCAAAGGGGGGAAGTTCCTCCCCCTTCCCTCTGCCATCCATCCGAATACTCTTCTCCCAACTCTCCGGGATCCAGCTCCCCGGGATTGGGACCCCAGCTCTGCCTTCCGACACAGGGTGATTTTCTTCTGAAATTCCTTGGTCCGTTCCATTATCCAACGTATGTTTGCGATATGATCTCTGTTACCTCTTCCCTTTCTAAATCCAGCTTGGACGTTTGGCATTTCTTGCTCCATATATGGCAAGAGCCTTTGTTGTAGAATCTTGAGCATTACTTTACTTGCATGGGATATTAAGGCAATAGTTCGATAACTACTGCATTCCTTGGGATCCCCTTTCTTTGGAATTGGGATGTATATGGAACGCTTCCAGTCTGTGAGCCATGGTTTAGTTTTCCATATTTCTTGACAGATTTTACTCAAAATTTGGACTGATTCAGTAGTTTGTAGCAACTCTATTGGTATGCCATCTATTCCTGATGATTTGTTTCTTCCAAGTATTTTAAGAGCAGCTTTCACCTCGCATTCTGTTGTTTGGTTTCTGTTCTTTGTTTGTTTTGCTTTTTGATTTTCTTATATTTGTTCTATTCATATATTTTCTTGTTTATCCTCTATGTACACTGCCCAGAGAGCCTTTTTGGCTTAGGGCAGTATATAAATTAAATAAAATAAATAAATTCTAAAATTTCTGGTTCTTCATATGGTTCCTCCATGAATGAATCTGCCATCCTGGCATCTCTTCTATAGAGTTCTTCAGTGTATTGCTTCCATCTTCCTTTTATTTCATCTCGGTCAGTCAGTGTGTTCCCCTGTTGATTATTCAACACCCCTACTCGTGGTTTAAATTTCCCTTTCATTTCTCTAATCTTTTGGAACAGGGCTCTTGTTCTACCCTTTTTGTTGTCCTCTTCTATTTCTATACAGTAACTATTGTAATAGTTCTCTTTGTCCCTATGTACTAGTCGCTGTATTGTTGCATTTAGCGTTGTGACTGTGTTTCTATCGCCTTTTGCTTTTGCTTTCCTTCTCTTTTTAACCGTTTGAAGAGTTTCTTCAACCATCCAATGGGGTCTTTCTCTCTTTTTAACTAGAGGTATTGTCTTTTTGCATTCTTCTCTGATAACGTCTCTGACTTCATTCCATACTTCTTCTGGTTCTCTGTCAACTAAGTTTAAAGCCTCTAACCTGTTCTTTATTTGATCTTTATATGCTTCTGGGATGTTATTTAAATTGTATTTTGGCATTATGATTGCTTTGTTGGTCTTCTTTAGCTTTATTCTAATTTTCGATACAATCTGTTCATGATCTGTACCGCAGTCTGCTCCTGGTCTTGTTTTTGCAGAAAGTATGGAACTTTTCCATCTTCTGCTACCAATTATATAATCAATTTGATTCTTATATTGGCTATTTGGTGATGTCCACATGTACAGTCGTCTTTTCGGTTGTTCAAAAAATGTGTTTGCAAGAAACAAATTATTGGCTTCACAGAATTCAATAAGTCTTTCTCCTGCTTCGTTTCTGTCTCCTAGGCCCCATTTCCCCACAATTCCTAATTCTTCTCTGTTCCCTACTTTTGCATTCCAGTCCCCCATTATCAGCACATCTTGTTTTGGTGTGTGATCAATTTCTTCCTGTACTTCTGCATAAAATCTCTCCTCTTCTACATTTGCCGTCGGAGCATAGACTTGGATGATGGTTATGTTGATAGGTTTCCCATTTAATCTCATTGATATAACTCGCTCAGACCTTGCATTGTAGCTCCTAATTGCTCTTGCTACATCACTTCTCACTATTAAAGCAACCCCATTTCTTCTTAATTTCTCATTTTCTGCATAAAATATTTTGTAGTTGCCTGATTGGAAATGTCCTATTCCTGTCCATTTTAGTTCGCTCACACCAAGTATTATAATGTTGATGCATTCCATTTCTTGCTTGACAATTTCTAACTTTCCCTGGTTCATGCTTCTCACATTCCTTGTTCCTATTGTGTGCATCGTACAACTCCGGACTCTCCTTTTGCATCTGTTTACATCAGCCTCCGGGCTTCCTTTTGGCTTTGACCCAGCTGCGTCATTAGTCACAGCGCTACTTGTCCTTGTCCTTTGTTCTTCCCCAGTAGCTCCGTGAGTGCCTTCTGACCTGGGGGTCTCATCTTCCAGCACTATCTCATGTTGCATTTTGGATACTCTGTTCATAGGGTTTTTGTGGTAAGAGATATTCAGAGGTGGTTTACCATTGCCACTTTCTTTAGGAGAAAGTTATCTCCCACACAGGTCAGGAATTTCTTGAAAGGGCCATGTTTGGCAGAATTTGTCTTCCAACAGATATTGGGGTAATTGAAGTCCCCCATTACTACTACATCATGCCTCCTCGAAACATTGGCAATTTGCGTTTTCAAAAGTTTCATGCTCGTCTTCTCCTTGATTTGGTGGTCAGTAGTAGACTCCAACTACCTTGTTCCTTTTATTACTTGCCCCATTAATTTTAATCCAGATACTCTCGGTGGAGCTGCCAAGCTCATCCTCCTGTGTTTCTGTGCAGGGATATATATTTTTAACATATAGTACAACTCCGCCTCCCTTTCTATTCCTTCTGTTCTTGAATCCTTGACTCTTGAATCCTTGAATCACTAAATCCTCGAATCCTGGGTTTATTGAATGAAGCTGGATGATGGGAGACTCAGGATGGATAAGCATGTAGCATGCATCCTACAGTTGTTAGGCAACCAAATTTTGTTCAATCCTATTGTTTTAAAAATTGCATCTTTAAAGAGACTGGAGAGGACTTATATATACCTCAGATCTCTCACAAACAGGCAGACACCATCTTGACTTGGCAATGACAACATTTATTCAGCCTTCCCGTATTTAATTTTTATAACAGTATCATGTATACTCTTTTATCTCCCCCACCCCACCCCACCCCAGAGCTTAAAATAATGGATTCCTTTTTATCCTTCTTCTCCTTCTCCTTCTCCTTTACATCTGGTTTCTTTATCCAAAGAATAACTACTGAGTAGGGATGGGGAAGAAATTTGATTCAGTTTGCATTTAAAGCTCAATCTATCAAATCCACGCTTTCCAAAACTTGAATCAAAAGACACCCATCCTTCAAAATTTGCATTTATGTGAATTGTGGGATGCAGTTCTCCAACCAATGTTTACAATAATGCATATATTAGGGGAAAATGTGCATAAAAATGATATATTAGTAACAGAACATAAAAACGCATTGTATTAAGAGAAAGGAGGAAAATGTGAACGTTAGTCTAAACTGGAGACAAAAATGTATTTATTAAGAGAAATTCACACTAAAATGCAGAACAATTTTCATGAGGATTTATTTTAAAATTAAATTCACAAATTGCTGCAGAACTGATTGGAAAAATTAGCAAGTGAGAGAACCAAAACTGACATATCCTTCTATCCCCACCAGTGAGTAGCATTTATAACCCCACTGGCGTTAAAAATAATAATAAAATGTTTGTAATCTGTTGAGAATGGTGAACAGATTGGCAGTGCAGTCAGTATCTCTAGAAGGTGTGGCTGGCAATCAAATATCAGCCATGCCTGGGCTCTCTATGAGGTCTGGCAGAGAAATGTACTTATTGATGAGCATCAGCTGATGTGGTCTATAACCACCTGCCGTCTATGTACACTCTTCTTCCCTTCCCTTCCTTTATTGGAGGTTGGTTGTACTGGTGGTTTATGAGGTATGTACTAACGGATGCTTGAGCCTGATAATACTAACTCCCATATGCAGACGGCATTTTCGTGAAATAAAAACTCACCGGTTTCAAATGTCTCATTTCCACAAAGTGTGCATAGGCTCATGTCGTCCTCCTTTGATGCATGTAGTGGCTTTAAAATGTTTGTAGTAAAAAAAAAAAGTACAAAAATGACAGCTTCATACAAAATATCTTTATGGTTTGCATGCCTTCTGTAAGGAAATTAGTTTTAATGTCTACTACTGCTACAGAGGCAAGACAGCAATTGGATGTTAAGCTTTCAGCTCAGCTGACTTTTCTTTGATGAAAGTAGAGGCAGGATACATTTTCACCTGAATATTGCATCTCAGGCCTACCATTACAGGCATCTGCTTTGGATATATAAACAGGATAAAAAAGAGCATGAAATAACAAAACTGAACGCTTGGATGATCTGCTATTTCTATGCTCCAACATGCAGAGTAAAGTGCTTGCATTTTTTAAAGTAAAAATTTTAAATGGCCCATAATAGCAGCAGAAAAACATAAACATTATTGTGCTTAGTAGAACAATCACAGAGGTCTCTAATAAGTGATCATAATCATAAAACCTTTATTGTGTATAGCACATAGGCCATTACCCCATAGGTATATTAAATGGGTAAATTAAAGCAAAAGTTCTTTATTTGAAAAAGGCTTGTACTGAACGTACTTTTAGGATCAGCACAGAAGAGTCCCTTACATGAAGCACAGGGAGACAGGAGTGGTTCCTAGGGAAAAGCAAGTAGAGTGCCAGGGAAAGACTTGAGATAATGGTGGGGAAGATGGCTGATCTTGTGCCGTGGATTGACTGGGAGTATATGTGCCTGGAGTAATAGGGAGAGACAGGCTCTTGCAAATAACCAGGGCTGGTGCCATAGGGTGGCCAGGTTGGGCTCTGGATGGGGGCCTCTGCAGCAAGAGGGGCCGGTGAAGGGTCCCTTCTTAGGGTGGGAGGGTGGTGCTCATGTTACATGATCTGCAGCAGCATTGGGTCCTGCAATCCAACTCTGCCGCGGATTGCAGAGAGGGAGCTCCCAGGCACCCCCCCAATACAGATACCTGCATGCCCCATCTACCTCTCCTGTCAATGTGAATGCTGTGCATGCTGTGAGTGCATGCCTGCCATCACCCAAGGTGGTGGTGGTGGCTTCCCTAAGGGGCTGACACCCCCACTGCCATCTTGGTTGATGGGATGCATGCACGTTTTGTGTGCACATCATTCACATGACAGAGGTAGTTGGGGCACGTGGACAGGCTTATTAGCCCATGCTGCCTGTATTGGGGGGATGTTGGGCTATGGTGCTGTGGGCCCGGGGCAGGCAGGTGTCCAAGGGCCCAATCATGTCTGGCGGTGGCCCTGCAAATAATGCTGTACCTCTAGACAACTGTATAGGGACAGACCCTTCCTAGCCATTTCTCTGCTGGTCTGCCTATGGATCAGAAACTCAAGATACCTTGTACAAACCTGGCCCTTTTAGGGAATATCCTAAAATCCTATTACAGCTGCCAATCCAGAGGCTAGAGATTGGTACACAGTGAGTTTTGGCTGTAGAGATGGGAGGCACTGGCCCATCATCCTCCACTCTCCCCATCTCCTCCTTAAAGTGGCCATCCCATAAAACTAGTTGCTGACTGTAGATGTCACCTGACTGATGAGAGGGAGTTGGGAGTGAGAATATCATGTTTCATGTTAAGAAAACAGAAACACATCTACCTTTCAATATTGCATTTTTTTAAAAAAAATCCCACATAAAGTGTGTACCCTGATGACTCAACCCTCTATCCCAATTTATAGTTTAATAAGGACCTATCTTGATTAGCTCTTGAACCTAATAAGGGGCCACAGGACCAATGAGTGTGAGCAAGAGACAAGGGTGAAGACTGCAGTACCATTCTCATTAAGAGGGCAGAATAAAGGGCATCTGCAGTAGAACCATCTTGACCCAAGTGGAGAGGAAAAGGAGCTGAGGAACTGTCACTATCCAACTGCCATAGTGGCCCCTCCCTCCCCCAACTGTCACCACAGGGGCATCTGCAGCAGAACCATCTTGACATGAGAGGAGAACAAAAACATTTACAGATTCTTCAGTTTTGAAAGCAACAAACAGAACTTCACTCAAGCTTAGTTTTGAAAGCAACAAACAGAACTTCACTCAAGCTTGCTCTGGATCCCTATAAAGATTCCATTAATCACATAAAAATATATGAACGTAATTGTGATTAAACAAACAGAGGTTTTTATTGTATTAACAAAACGTTTCAGCTTCCGCCTTCATCAGCTGCTAACATACAAATGCTGTTACCAAGGTGGCAGTTATAGAGCTTTGAGGATGGAATGCTCAGAGGGGCTTCATTTGCAGAAGCTAAGTAGTGGTGGTACTGTCCTCCAGGTTCAGGCCATGTGGTGCCAATGTGTCCAGAGAGTAAATCCAAAAGTTCTCCCTTTTAGTCAATGCTGCTGGATCTGTTGACATCTCCTATTGCTGTTATAGAAAAGTCCAACAGGCTGTGACCCTCAATGTTGAAATATTTTGCAACTGGTTGCTCCACTTTTACACACACATACACACACATGCATAAATAAGCAATGCCAATGGAAATCTTCATGTTGGCTGTCATGACTTTTCCTCTCTCTGGCAGACATACCTGTAGTACACATTGAGGCCACTGCTTAGGAACATAAGAACATAACAAGAGCCTGCCAGATCAGGCCAAAGGCCCATCTAGTCTGGCATCTTGTTCTCATAGTGGCCAACCAGATGCCTATGAGAAGCCCTAAAGAAGGACCTGAGTGGCACAGCACTTTCTCCACTTGTGATTCCCAGCAACTGGCATTCAGAGGCATAGTGCCTTCAACAGAGTGGAGGTAGAACATAGAACATTGTGGTAGCAGCCATTGACAGCCATCTCCTCTGTGAATTTGTCTAATCCTCTTTTAAAGTCATTTAAGTTGGTGGCTATCATTACCTCTTGTGGTAGTGAATTTCAGAGTGTGTACACGTATGTGTCTGGTTACAATCCAGATATTATTAATCAACGTGACAAGCTCTTTGCATGTATACCCAAGATAAGTATCCCCAGCTTCCAACATGGATAGGATGTCATTGGCCAGTCTGCCCCTTACATGAAGGATTGGAACAAAGCTTCGAAGCCTTTTTTTCTGCATTACCAAAAATATAGCTGGAAAAACAAACATGAGTGAGGCACTGCTACTGCTGCAACAGGAAGACATGCAGATGGAAGGCAAAGGTATGAGAAGAACCTCACCAAGTGGGAAGAACACTGCAGGAAAGTTGTAGCATTGCATTTGTAGGTCCCAGGATAGAGATATGCAGAGAACAACAAAGGGAGCCTAAAAGGTATGAAAAGAGTATTGGCTGTTAAAAAAAAAAAAAAGACTGTGGGAAGGCTCAATACATGTACATGCTTTGTTTGCTAGTAAAACTCACATCCTTCACATTCTTACTCAGAATGGGAATTCAAGGCAGGCTTATCTTTAAATAGATAGAAATGTATCACATTTTAATAGTCCCATACCAAATGATCAACATCCTTTTTTATTTATGGTCACAACAGTTAAAAATGATGAGGTGGTGGTTTTTCACAGCGTGTGTATGTGGAGTTATTTATTTTAAATATACTCATCATTTGATCCCAGGGTACTTTAAAATGATGATGATGATGATTTATTGAATTTATATCTTGCCCTTCTTCCCGAAGGAGTTCAAGGTAACAAACATATCAACAAAAACAACTGAAATATAGATATAATAAATAAATAAATAAATAGCACCAAACAGAGAATTCATAAAATATTTAAAGGCTTGAAAGAATATTAAGGAAAGGGTTTTCCCTGGTACAAAGTAGTTGCTAGGTGTACTTCCTTGGAGATGGAATTATTTGGAGATGGGGCACCGCAGCCCAAAAAGGTGTTGGCACCTGGAAGAACACATTAACAGATAACATCAGCAAGCATATGGGCAGATTGATATATGAATAGGTGTTTCTTTAGGTTCAAGTGTCCCAAACTGTGAAGGACTTTATAGGCAAACAGCTTGAACCAGGGTTGTAAACAAACCAGTAGCCACTGAAGCTTTTTTACATCTGGTGAGATACGTTCCAGCAAGGGGGAGGGTCTCAGTTAACTAGCAGCTGTATTTTGTCCCAGTTGTCCTTTGTGAGCTGCTTTCAAGAATAGTCCCACATGTAACACATTGCTGTAGTCTAAACAGAAGGCTAACAGAGTATGGATAACTGTAACTAGATTGTATTGATAACTGTGGCTACATTATCCCCATCGGTGATCATGAATGAACTGAACATTCATTGGGCATAACCAGGGCATTGCCGTTTTTCCTTCTCGATAAATTAATTCAGAGTAAAATGCCCTGTATATGTGATGTACCAGAACAAAAGTTCTCAAGCTAAAAAGGTGATGTGCAGAATGCCGTTCACGCCTTTGGCGGGGGCGTGTTTGCTGCCACCCCATTGTTAGGAAGACTCAGGAAGGTTCCAGAAGGTTTTTTAGATAGTCAGGTGGTCTTCTTGCCCTATCAGGCGAGGGGATGGAGCAGCTATAAATAGTGTGCTCCTCCCTAGCATTGTGCCTTTTTTGCCTTGCGGCACGCTGTGAAGGAGCTCTGTGACTGGCCTAGATCTTCCTGCTCATTGTGACTAACCTTGATCTTGAGTCGTCGTTGGTGATTGTATTGTAGAAGAGGTTTCTTGCTTTTCCATCCACAGTTCCCAATAATCGTTTAGGCGGGCCGGAGCAGGGGGGTCCCCCTCTTCCCCCCCTTGTCCTTCCCTATGCATTAGCTGGGGATCAGGGGTCAGGTAGCTTTCCCCCTGCCTCCTGGCCCTATAGTATACCACTGCTCTGTGCCTGTTATTGCTGGCTTGCTCCGCAGCCCTGAGCAGTGGCTGCTCTTTTAACGTTTGAGCCCCTTACCGCGTGTCAGCTGTGCAGCGTGTGTCAGGCCAGCCTATCCAGCTTGCTTGTTCATCTGCCTCGCAGGCCAGTTCCATGTTTATTTGCGGCCGCCTGTGTTGATTTCTATTCCCAGCTGGGCAGCGCATGCAGGGCTGTTTTCCTGGCTCGTCCGCTGCCGCTATAGTCACGGCGCTGGGCCTGCCTCCGGCTCTGCTTTAAATTGCTGCCCCATCGTCTGTTATCTTCGCCGCCTCTAGGGCCCAGCTGGGTGGCTTGAATTGGACTGAGGCAGTTTTAAACCCCCTCCCTTTCCCACGGATCAGCTGTGAGGCGGACGCTGGAAGCTTTTATAGGCTCAGAGGGGTATGCTGTGGGATGCATTAATGCCTATGGTGTGCCGTGTTATGGCTTCAGCTGGTCGGCCCCATGTTTTGGTGGTGCATTTGGGGGAGAACAACTTGGTGCAGCGGCCAGCTATGGATTTGCTGCTCAAAGTCACTTGGGATTTCACTAGTCTCATACAGTCATATCCTGACCTCATTCTTGTATGGTCTGACATGCTGGTGAGGAGAGTTTGGAGGGATCGATAAGGCCAGGAAGTGGGTGAACAAAAAGGTTAGGGACTTGGTTTTGTCCCTGGGCGGGGCTTACATTCCTCATGATAAGATTAGGTTTCACTCACTGCATTTGTTTCGTGATGATGGCGTCCATCTCTCGGAGCGTGGTTGTGACTTTTTGTTGGAGGATTTTAGGTTGGGTTTGGGGTCTCTGTTTTCTTTGGGTTGAGGGGACCAAGCTTCAGCTGATCCCCTCTTGTGGCATGGAATTCGGGTAGGTGAGGCAATGGGGGTTAAAAGTAAGGAGGTTGAGGCATTTTGGTAAAGGGCACTCCCTGGGGAAACATCAGGGTGTAATGTCTGTGTGGATCTAGGGAGTGTCCACGTGGCACCAGCTTGCGCATCAGTGTGACGCTTGTACGGCGGGGCCAGGATGCCGGGGTTGGAACCACATACCTGACTCCGATACCAAGGAGGGATAACTTTTCCCAAATCCTTAATTGGGGAGTTACAGTCCAAAGTGACTGAGTTGCCTCTGTATTGGAGGGTCTGTACCCTCCCAGATAGGTAGCCTCACCTGCCTGAAATAATTGAAATAGATAATGATTGGCTGATTTGGATTCAATTGATTATGTGTTATATTTCAATAAATATAACATTACTCCATACATGTGTCACAAGTCTTCATTGGTGTGGTGGCAATGTTGACTGGTTATGCGTCACTCTGAAAAGTAAAGCTCTTGCATTGAATGTCTCAGGATGATGGGCAGCTGAAATGTTTCTAGAAAAACTGCCTCACGCTATTCTCTAGGGCTATCATAAGTATGTTTTCCATACACACCACCCACCCACCCACAAAAGAAAAAAAAATTCTTAACACAAGGTACAAGGTGTGTATATATATACACACATGCACTTCAACAAATATTGACACAAATCTGCATTATCTTCCTGATGTCTCTTTTCTGAAATCTTGTCACACAATTAATAAGAGCTTTTATGTTAAGCATGCAAATCCTTCATAGTAGGAGCTGTTCATTCATTGATGGGTATCTGCTAAAACTGCTATATGTCAGCAGGGTCTGAAGGATTTGCTTGCAACGGCACAAGTATGCCCCCTTCTGAAGAAACTGACTAATAACATATGATTAGCTATGCATGCCTTTTCTTGGATGGTTATTGCATGGGCACCTCTATACAGCAAACATGAGTTAATTATTTATTGTTTCTGTCTCCTTTTGTAGAATTTCACAACATTCTTGGATAGAATCCTGTGCAAGAAAACTCATGGATAATATAATGAGGAAACGATGATTCTTCTTTCTTTCAACTCCACAAGTGCTTTACATTTTTAGATGGAATAGAGTTAGAGAACATTTTGTACTGTTCCCTTTGAATAAATAGATAAATCTGTACTGCAAACAAAAAAAGAAAGCCTCCAAATTCCTATTTCCTTATTCAGGCTATATCCAGTCTTTACTCAGGTAAAACTTTAATTGCATTTGTTATAAAACAGTGAGAAAACAGTGAGAGAGAAGAAGAAGAAGGATTATGTATCATGGTTAAAGTATGGAAATAAATTGCCTGGAAACAGATTTCAGGTTTTCAGCGTATTAAAACAAACTACTTGTCAGCTGAAGGAATGGAGCTTTGTCACTGACAGTTCTCTGTTGCTTCCACATGCTGACTGAAACTCAGCTGGCACTGGTGGGATAAAGAGGGTTTCAAGACTTTCAGATTTGAATGGTTACTTTCCCATGAAGCTTACTGTGTGTCAGGCGCTGCATGACCTCACAGCCCAATGCACAGCTGCCCCATGTGGTGAGTCCCCAGAGCAGAGCTTGGAAAAGTTACTTTTTTTAAACTACATGCTGGCTGGGGCTGATGGGAGTTGTAGTTCAAAAAAGTAACTTTTCCAAGCTCTGCCCCAGAGCAACAGGATGGAGCTTGCCCGAGGCAGTAGAGATTCATAGGCTTGGGAGCTGGGACGCCTGCTCATCCAGGCAGGGCATTGGGACTCACTTAACAGGAAGAGCTATGAAAGCTTCTTGTTCAGGCTAGAAATTTGTCTGGGCAGCAATCATCGTCTTTTGCTCAACATTCCCACCCCCACTTTCTGCTTAACTCTGACACTGCACACCTGCAGGAAGGGCCATAGCTGAGTGGCAGAGCCTCTGCTTTGCATAAAAAAGGTCTTGGGTTCAGCCCCCAACTTCTCCAGGCAAGGCTGGGATTGTTAACTGCACCATCAGTGTAGACAGGACTGAGGTAGGTCAATGATCTGGCTTCATATAAGGAAAGTTCTTATGTTCCCAGATGTTGTAAACTCACAGCCTAACCTACACCAGGGTGTTTGAGGCTTTTTAGTTTAGAGAAAAAAAGAGTCAGAGATGACATGATAGAAGTGCATAAAGTTATGTATGGGATGGAGAAAGTGGATAGAAAAAAATGTTTCTCCCTCTCTCATAACACTAGAACTCATGGACTTCCAAGGAAGCTGAGTGTTGGAAGATTCAGGACAGACAAGAAAAAGGACTTCTTCACACAGTGCATAGTTAAACTATGGAATTCACACCAACAAGAGGCAGCAATGTTTTGATGCCTTTAAAAGAAGTTTAAGGCTATCAATAGCTACTAACCTTGATGGATATATTCTTCCTCCACTGTCAGAGGCAGTATGCTTCTGAATACCAGTTGTTGGAAACTGCTGGAGGGGGGAGTGCTGTTGCACTTAGGTACTGCTGTGGGCTTCCCATAGCTGTCTGACTGGCTGCTGTGAGAACAGGCTGCTGGACTACATGGGCCACTGATCTGACCCAGAAGGCTCTTCTTGTGTTTTGTTTGTCATGCATCATCCATGTGGCCCTCTAAAGGCAATTTATCTGGGCATGAGCCTGAATTCCTTCCCATTTGGCTTCTGTTTATGCTTCTTTGGGTGTTGCTATGTTTGCCCCTGAAACTCTTTAGCCTGGGATGCCACCTCTGCTAGGGAAGTAGAATGAGTGCCTCAGTGACGGGTTGACTCCCTGTCTCTCTTGAGCTATCAGATCTTCCAGCTATTCGACCTTCCAGGGATTGGCTACAGAGTTAGGGATAGCTCCTGAATTGATCTTAAGTCCTCCTCCTGGGGTGGAATAACAGATTCACCTCTCCCTGTTTCTTGGTTTAGAGCTGAGTGGTCCTTGATTCCTTGCCCAGGGTGGGGGAGGGGAGCATATCTCTCTCCAATTGTGGCCTACACATGACAGCCTCAAAGCCAGGACAGGCCTTTTTCCTTTTCACCACTCCCCAGTCCCTGTGATTAATTAATATCAGCAGAAATCAGCAAATACACACTGCAGCTTTCTTGCTCTGTATGCCTAAACCTGTTAGAAAAATTCAGCATTTCAAAACATTGACTGCAAAAGGAAGAACAGAGCAGCACATTTCTTATCAGTGCCTCTTGTTTGTTAGCCTCCAGGGCTTAAATCAGATGGCCAGGGAAACTCCTCCTTTCCCTGAGCCAGCCTGCTTCTCTTTCCTCCCAGGGATAGACCTTCTGCCTGAATTGCCTCACTGGACTGTTTATATGCCCCAGTGGCACCAGCTGGCTGTAGCTTGTCTCTCTAATCAGCACCTCTGCAGGCTACAGCTGACTGTCAGGAGATCTGCAAACAACCAGCACTGATGATGGCGATGATGATTTCCTCGCCTTATACCACAGAGCCATCAGGGTAAGGGAGAGAGAACCAATTGAGCCAGGGTGGCTTTCTACAGCTTGAAATAAAGACTTTTTCTTTTGTTTCAGTTTGCAAAACATAAACAATGGACCTGTTTTTTAAAGAAATTGTTAAAATAGGTGTTATAGATTGATGAGAATATTTTGTTATATGCCCTAGCAGATGCTTTGTCATTTATTATTAAAAAACAATAAAGTATTAAAGAATCAAGTCCTCCAGTTCTGTATCCAGAATCACCAATGTTTATTGGGATTCACACTCCACTCATAACCAAGCACAGAAAAGGTGGGAAACCTTCAATGATCAAAGCTGTATTCATTCTGATGATGAATATGACAGTGTTATATTAGGAGATAACTAACCAGCACTGTCATGCAGACATTACTCACATGTAGAAAAAGATGCATGTGTGGATACCATGGAGTAAAGTGACATCCCTGTCCCTGACACCATGTGTGTCACTGTTCCCATCCCCCGATATCCAGATATCTGCAGAGGGATGCCTCAGCCAGACATATGCACAGGCTCCAGGCATATGCACAATCGTGTGGTCCAGTTGCACAGTCCTGAAGAACACTCCAGTCACATGGTGTGCTTACATGCATTCAGCTGATAGCAGATAAGCTTCTGAAGATTATCTATTTAAATAATGGATATACCACTTAATATTTATGTACTTTATTTAAAACAGTTATGTACCACTTAATCATTAACATTTCTAAGCAATGTACATGAAAATGAGCTATACATAAAACAATAAAGCAACAAAAAATTCATAAAAAGCAAACACTACCTTAAAATGCCTGCTGTAGTTTCTAAGTGGTGTGAAACAGGGACACAGCATATGTCATAAAATCAGATAAAAGTAACCACAAATCAGAAAAACTCACTTAAATGTCTGCTGAAATAAATAAATAAAAATGTCACCAAGCACCAGAAATTCAATAAAGAAGGAGCCGGGAGGGAGTTCCACAGAATTGGACCCACAATACTGGTTGCATGTCTCCTGGTGGATACAAGCCTTGCATCTGAGCCATGGAAAACCACTGACTCTCACAAAGACCTCAATGATCAGGCAGGGATATAAGGTATGAGGTGGCCCTTAAGGTATCCTAGTCCCAAGTTGGGCTAACAGGAGAACCTTGAATGTAGATGTTGTGGTTCTCTTACAGAACAAAAATGCCCAAGGTTCCTTAGAGAAAATCATGTTAGTTTGTGGGTACATTGCTTATTTTCAACCCAAACACTAGAAAGGCATAGGGTACTGACTTCCCTGTTCACTGTGGTAATTTATTTGTTACAAATTACAAATAACCACTCTGTAGTCCTATGCCAGCAATTCTTTTTTAGGTTTAGAAGCTACACATGGATAATGGGGAATAGGACTGCTGCAAAGAGTCACCGTCTCCAGGGAAGGCTGGGTAAGTAGATGAGTGCATGGCGAATGAAGGCTTTCCATCAACTTCCACAGAAAGGAAGCCTGACCAAAGCCCAAGATTAACTCTGCGATCCATCTTGAATAACTACCACCTCATTATGGATGGATCCACATCTGTTTTGCCATTGATCCTGTTTTTCACATGGGGACTGCTTTGGATGTACCCCATGGTGGACCCTAGCCATAAGGAACGCCTCCACTCTCACCAGGGGCGCTGTTGAACAAGATTGTCTATGAACGGTTCACTCCTTGTTCCCCCAACAAAAGCAGCTAGACTGGAGAGGACTAGGTCAAGAGCCTTTTCTGTAGTGGCTCCTTCGCTATGGAATGCCTTGCCAACTGACCTCTGCCAGGCACCCTCCTTGCTGTGCTTTCGACGGGCCTTGAAGACTTGGCTCTTTATCTGGGCTGGGGAGGGGTCTTAGGTCATTAGTCTGCAGTTCTAGGGGTAGCTTTAATCTTTTGCTTATGTTTTTATCGATTGTATTTGTATTTTATTGTACGTCACCTAGAGTGGCAGGATAATCCCTACCAGATGGGCGACTAACAAATTTAATAAATAATAATAATACTAGGCTGCTCATGACTGCAGGAGAGAGACTAATTGACCATCAAGGGGTAAGATTTTCCATTTGCCCTGTGCTATCCCTCTGTCTGGGACTCTTAAAAGGAGGAGCTGATCCTTAAGGATTTACTCTCTGTGACATCTTTGTGGGGGCTGCCCTTTGCTGTTTTGTGAGGAATATTTTGTAATTTTGTTAACATGAATTTTGTATTTGTGTGTTATCCTTTGTGAATTGCCTCTGGGGACCTTTTTGGCTGAAAGGCAGCATTGAAATAAAGTATGAAGTCAAGTTGTCACCACCTCCGCTACTCCTGACATCTATGAGTTGAGTGTGGATGTCTACAAAGGAGCCCATACCTTCATTCAGCTGAATGCATGTAGACACTCCCAGCACAACCAGGGGTCCCAAACACATAGAGCAACTATGTGTGTTTACCTGAAGATGAGTAGGGCAGGGGCCAGGGGCATACTTCACTTCATTTCAGGGGTGGGGCCAGCAGCACAACCCTACTCTCCACGATTCCTCTGTAGCTTCTATAAGTGAATAATATCTGCATAGGACTTGTATATTTAAATAAAACAGTCGTCATAGTTTGGAGAAGATGACCCCTGCCCCCAGCTAAGGGGACGGGGCTTACGTAAGATAGGTGTGTCAGTGTGTGAGAAAAGCAGCTGTCTGGAACAAGCACAAAGAGATAGAGCTGTGAACAGGGATGTAAAAAGGCATAACTGTCCATTCTGCCCTGCATTCATTTCATGCAACACTGTTTCTGTTCCATCGCAGTTTGTCTTCCTCTGAAAATTGCATTATTTGTCTCTCTGTCCACTGTGGTGAAATTACTTAACTTATGTATTTTATGTAATTAATTACATAAAGTACGTTGTCATTATGTTATTCCACTCCATTAATCTCAATGCAAAGGAAGCACAATGCAAATGGGGACAAAATCATAATCATGTTGAGTATCTTTTGCATACTGAAAGCAATAACAACAGTAAATAATAAGACTATTCACTGGACTGATCTGTTCTGGACATGAGATGGATAAGTCGACACTAACAATTTCCATTCCTGTTCCCATTTTGTTTCAATTATCTGTCACACCTAGCTCTGAATTAGCTGAAGGCTAGATGTACTGTGGGAATGTGGGGCCTCTCACTGGAAATCTGAGGTGGATTTGGAGACCTGCTGTCTTTCCCTCCACTTGTGCTCTGCAACTGTAAATGCAGCAAATATAAGGATACTTTAAGTCTTCAGCACTCTCTCTTCCAAAGGAAATGCCATACTGTCCTACAACTTTGAGAAAGTGAGGAGCAATGCTTGAAATGAGGTAAAACTGAACCCCATTTGTGTTCAGGCAGAGGACTAGCCATCCCATTTCTGCTTCGGAGAATATAAGAGTCTGCCCTAACTACCCCCTTATTTTCTGAAAACACTTTGAAACTATCCCACTTCCTCTTCTTACCCAGTTAGGGCGCAGCACAGAAATGTGTAACAATAACATCTAATTCATAAAACAATAGAACTTTCACCACTGGCCCACCACTGCCACAAATCTGCTGAATGATTGTGGAGTGAGCACAGGCGAAGGCCAACATGTCAGTTTCCCCTGCCCCGTATTGGAATACTTTGTTTTTACAGCCCATTCTATTTCTGCCAAGGCTAGATCCCACCATGTTTACATAGTGATCTGTCGATGGTCAACCACCTGAATCAGTGTAAGCAACTATATCTTATTTACTGTATACAAACATCCCTGCCAACAGCGCAATCACACAGAAAGAGTTGGAAAATTTCACTCTCAAAAAAGCTGTAGCTAAGAGCTCAATAATTGCATAGTCTCTGTTATCACAGTGCAGAGCCAAAAATAAACCCACAATTCATCTTTGAAAGGAAGAAAGAAAACCTTTTGCATATTATCACAACCCAGTCAGCCCTGGATCACTGTTATGTAAATGGATGTGACGACCTTTACTTCCCTGCCATTGATTCCAGTGAAACTTCCCTGCCATTGATTCCAGTGGAAGAATAATTCTTTCTAACGGGTGCTTGCTGAATGGCACCCTGAAAGGGGAAACAATTGTTTATGTATCCTGAAAATCTTCTAAAGGTGTTCACCACATCCTTCATGTTTCCCAAGGCTTACTTTGCTTGTGGTAAGTTTGAAAAGCTGTAATACAGATGGAGTTGCCAGCCTTGTTTATAGATCAAGGCCAATAACTCATTGGTTTACTTGCAGAAGTCTATGTGATGATTCACACTGTTGTTGTTTTTTATCTTCTCATTGTGAGGTAAATTTTTCTCCGTTGCTTTATGGCCTGAAAGCCACTTGGAATTGATTTGGGTGAAACATGTTTTGATTATAGGCCACGTTTAGCTTTGGAAGGTTTTTTTTAAAAAACAAAAAACAAAAACCTAAAAGTTCTCAAAAATGAACATTTCTGAACAAAAGTGGACTTATAGTTGCCACATGTTTCCATCCATTGCAGTGCATTCAGAGCGATTGTTTGACCTGGCCTGGCCCTTTCTCTGCTGCTGCAGCTATCAACATACGGGTACTTCCAGATTGTCATTATTTTTGGGTGGGATTCAATCCCATCCTGGCAATTCAGGTTGTGCAATTAAAACTGATTTGGTGCTCTTGAAGAACACACTTGCTTCCGCCCAAAATTGGACTTTTTTTTGGAATAAGGACAGTGACAGGAAAATGCACTGGAAAATGTGAGATAGCAATTGTTTGACTCAGGGCCCGTCCATATGACTGTATAATCTGCAGTGTTACAGCTGTGTGCCCTCATTAATTCACTGTCATCCACATGACATTGCAAGCTAATACAGATTTTTGTGTTCACAAATCAGCATTAGAAATACAAATGACCGTGATGAACCGTGAAAAGGGGTGGGCTTAGGGGAGTGGCCAATGCTAAAACAAACAAACAAAAAGCCCATACGGGTGGACTCTTGATAATAGGGTTTTCACAATAATCCAACCACAAACAGGACATGTATGGATCTCGAGGCCACCAACCAAATATGGAAAAAATGGATTTTGCAGTTAGGTATGGATGGGCCCTCAGTGTCATATAACCTTTCGGCAAACAAATCAGAATGAATGCTCAATAAATAGCCAACATCATCTAACCTCCCCACATACTTTGTGCAAGCAAATCAAGACGAATCCTCAATAAATAGGCCATCTGGAAGCAGCCTTATGTCACAGCCCTTCCCCTCTCAGATACTGCTCAGTGTAAGTGGCTGAGTTGTGTTGCAAGGAATCCAAAGGCTATCTATTAGTTCAACCTTTGCAATGAAGGATAGATAACTGTGAGAAACTAAAGGGCCTGCCTGGCTTGGCATGCTTGGAAATTTTACTCTGCCCACAATTGTTGGGTGGATACATCCCTCGTATCCTTAATTCAGGCAGGAAGCTTGCTTGTACTTTTGTAGGGGACAATTGCAAGGACCATACGACCTATAGCTTAGACCACATAGTAAATCTATTTTCTATCAGGTGACTCTTGGGGCTGAAAAATCATCCAGTTCTACATTCTGTTAAGCTCAGCACATGACCCTTCAGATTCAGCCAAGTAACTCCCAAGGTCAAGTGGCCAATATTTCTTTGCAGCCCTATTCTCAAATCACAATTTACTTGATGTGGTCTACACACTGTCTGAACCTCTACATGTTGAACTAATTTTTAGAAAACCTAGACAGGATCCAAAGGCTACCTAGTTCGATCGTTGCTGTGAATCGGTCTATTGATCCACCAGGACTTGACATAACAAACTAGACCACCCAAACAACAGTGTGGCATAAGCAGAAAATCATTGACTAAAGAAAGAGTTGCCAACATACAAGATGGCTAAGGAAACATATTGGGAGATAACATATAGGGAGATTTTTGCAGTGATGTGCCATCAATATGCAGATGACACCCAGTCCTACCTTTCTATTCCATCTGAATCAGGAGAGACAGTTGAAGTGTTGACCTGCTGCTTGGAGGCAGTGATGGACTGGATGTGGGCCAATAAACTAAGGCTGAATCCTGAAAAGACAGGATTATGTGTCCAGAGTTCTCAAGTCCAGGAGGTGGGAAGAAGGCTTGTTCCGGATGGGGTTGCTCTTTCCTTGAAGAAGCAGGTCTGCAGCCTGGGGGTACTCCTTGATCCAACACTGTCACTGGAGCTTCAGGTGGCCTCAGTGGCTGGAAGTGCCTTTTTCCAGCTCCGTCTGGTTTGCCAGCATTGGCCCCTTTTGGACAGAGAAGACTTGGCCACAATACTCCATGCTCTGGTAACTTCCAGACTGGATTATTGCAATGTACTCTATGTGGAGCTGCCCTTGAAGACGACTTGGAAACTTCAACTGGTCCAAAATGCAGCAGCCAGATTACTGGCTGGGGTTCCCTTTAGAACTCTTATAACTCCTGTTTTGAAACAGCTGCATTGGTTGCCAGTTCATTTCTGGGCCCAGTTCACATTAGTGTTTAAAACCCTAAACAACTTAGGTCCCAAATATCTGAAAGACCATCTTCTTCCCTATAGACCCTCTCGGGTGTTGAGATCAGCAGAGGAGGCCCTTTTGGTAGCTCCCCCACCCTCCTAAGCTCAGGGATGGTAGCCCAAGAGAGGGCATTCTCTGTGGCAACCCCTAAGCTATGGAACTCCCTCCCCACCAAGGTATGTTTGGCAACTTAATTGTACAACTTTTGGAAAATGCTGAAGACACACCCCTGGCCTTCGACACCTGAGTTGTATATTTTTAGGACCCATCCTATTTTCCTATTATGATCTTCAGGTTGTTTTTAACTGTTTTTAATTATGTGTTTAAAATTGTTGTAACCCACCCTGAGACCTTTCAGTGGAGGGTGGGTTGTTCTTGTTGTTGTTGTTATTATTATTATTATTATTATTGAATTTATTAGTCGCCCATCTGGCTGGTTCACCAGCCACTCTGGGCGACGTACAGAATAAAAACAATACATTAAACATTAAAATTTAAAAACAACAGTAAAAGCCTAGGCCATCCCAAAAGCCTTCCTGAAGAGCCATGTCTTCAGGGTCTGGCGGAAGCTCATCAAAGAAGGGGCATGACGGAGATCATTTGGGAGAGAATTCCAAAGGGTGGGGGCCACTATTGAAAAAGTCCTCTCTCTGGTCCTCACCAGTCTGGCCATTTTAACCGGTGGGATCGAGAGAAGGTCTTCTGAGGCTGATCTTGTTGAGGGGCATCCCTGATGATGCTGGAGGCGCTCCTTCAGATAGATTGGTCCAAAACCGTATAGGGTTGTTGTTGTTGTTGATAATAATAATAATAATAATAATAATATATGGACACCAACATCTTATGGTTGATGCTGCTGTTGACATCTATTAGAGTTCTTCAATCCCTAGATGTACAAATTCTCTACTGAGGCTATGACAATCCAAAGTTCCTAAACTGGCATAAAATGAGCATCATCTAGCTGAAAGTGTGCAGCAGAAAATTATCACAGATTGCATTCAGTCTTTCCTTACCTTTTAATTTTCATGTTTTATGTGACCTTTCACATGATACAAAGGCCACTTCAAGAAATCTAGCAGAATCAAGAGAAGTTAAGTACTTATTTCTGTGTTAATTGCTTCCAGAAAAATAAATAAATTTGCAACCCTATTAATCCAGCAAATTGCAGGAGTTTGGTATTTTGTTTTTCTCACGGTTTTCTTGGGATCATGCCACCACCACTCATGTAGTAAAATCTGGGGCAGTATTGCAGCATTCAGAAGTATGCATAAGCACAAAGGGGGTGGTGACTCTAACAATATCTTGAGGGCCACAAATTCCGTATCTGTAATCTAACGCTTCCTGAGAATATATGATCAGGTAAATGCAGTCCTGAAATGTTTAATCCTATCTAACTAGGATACTAGAAAGTATCTCGGTAAAGTTCAAGACAAAATTTTAATAGTGGCGGCAAACCATTCCTACTTCCACATATAACCAGCCACCTTAAAATGTCACAAAAATAACATGACTTGAAGGTTGAAGAAGATCATATATCATGTAAAGCACAGTGTTCTTGCATTGTGTTAATCTACTAACTTTCACCTTGCTTTGATTAGCAAGCATGCAGTTCAGGGGCTTGTGTCATTTCATGTGCCACACAAACTGAACCTTAGAGGTAGAATACCTGCTTTGCACACCAAGATATAACCAGGTTTTTTTTATTTCAGAGCAACACTTTCAGATCACAACCTTCACCATGTTCTTTTCCAGCATCCCATTTGAAAAGGATTGACACAGTCATGTCTTTGTGAGATTATTCTTATTCTGGCGTGATTGAGAGCTTTCAGCTACTTCCCCACCCATCGATTCTTGGGAGTAGTCATAGACACAAACAGAATGTTGGGAAATAAATGTATTTCAGGCACTAGGTATCTACATTTTTAGTCCTATTATCTGTTTGCTAAACTAGCAAATGGCAGCACAGTCAGCTGAAGGTCCATATGGATGTTAATTCTGATATCTTTTCCTTTTTTCTTTAGAATGGGCAAGTGGAAAGATTTCTGTTTTGTTTTCAAAAAAACTCAAACTATTTATTATAAGATTTCACAGCACAATTCCATGCATGTCTACCCAGATGTAAATCCCACTGAGTTCAATGGGACTTTCTCAAATGTAATGTATAAGATTGTAACTTCCACAAATATACTATTTCAGTTTACAATCAAACAAGAGATTAAATTTAAAAATTAGAGGGGGGGAAATGGAAGAGGAAGAGACAGGATCTTGCAAGCAATCTGTAATATTTTTGTTGTTGTTGTTGCAAACTAAAAAAAAATGATGCAAACAGGAGGTTCAAATTTGTCCCAAAGTCAGAAACGTAGCAGTGTGCAACTCTTATCATGATATCTCAAACAGCCGTTATGTATTAGCTTTGCAACCACCATTACAAGTCCCCCAAAGGCCTGGGTTCTGTTTGTGTTTAAGGGTGTTTAATGCATCGTGCCCATTGCTCAGATCTTATACCCAGACCAAACCTCCTGCTCTGTCCTAATTTAGGACTTAAACTAATCATATCTTTAGTCTCCAGCAACCAGTGTGTGGGTGTGGATGTGGGTGTGTTTCAAACTAACTATCTGATGGGGGAGGTGAGCCAGATTGGGGTCATGGGGCAATGGGAGCTTTCTTCCCACTACAGACAGTTGGTGTGAGGTCCCCTGGTTCAGCCTAGGACAACACTGGAAGCAGGTTAAAACATTCCTCCTTCACCCCCATGCCATGGTCCTGGCCTGGCTTGCTGACTATTTACTATGGGCAAATTTATTGATGGTTGCTGTTGTTGTAGATATTTCTTACTGTTTTTTTTAAGTCAACCAAACCCTGGAGGGACAAATTTTCTGGTGGAGCTATAGCCATAATAAACTGTTGGGTTCACATAAAATGGGCATAATTTAGCTGAAAATGTGCAATAGGGAAACTTCCACAAATAGGTCAGTGTTTGGCCAGCCCTGGCATATTTTATCAGGATTGCTGCCCTTTTCAGGAAGAAGGTAATGCTTTAAAAAAAAAACTTTTGGTATACAGGCTTTTAAAGCTTTCCCCAGTTCTAAAGTTCAATTTACATTATTAATACATAGACATCTGTGTTCTGTTTCTAACTTCAGTTCCCACTCCCACCCCGGATATCTGTGCTGGTATATTTTTCTTACTGAGCTATGTTCAAAAAAGCAACAAGAATAACCTGCCATGTCATAATCATGGAACAGCAGGGGGTTTAATCTAATTCCTCAAAAATGGAACACTGAGTACTTGGAATAGAAAAATTCTACATTTGAAAAAAGCAAGTAAAAAAGGACAATGCTGGTTTTTAAATTTTTGTATTTTTGCATTTTGGAAGTTAAATATGGCAAAACCCTTCCCCCAACAAAAAACAACACACACACACACACAGTCCCACCTACAATCAAAGCATAATTGTGAAATTAGCAATCGATACTGGTATTTTGCTGTTTGGTTTTATGCATTTGGTAAATATTAGTGATGATGAAAAAGGTTAGGAAAAGTACAAAAGATTTACAAGAATCCCAGTATGGCTTGCAATAGACTTTATTCTGCTGATGAATTAATCCAAATATCAGACTGCATTTCCTTATGTTACAAAAAATCCCTATTTCAGTCCCACACTCAAACAGATACTCTAACAGTTTTGTTATTGGGGACAGCAGTTTTGGCTCCAGGTTTCCAGCTGCCCTTAGGGTCCTCTCTCCTTGAACATCACAGTTTAGGGTTGCCAGGTTCTTGGCCTGAGACTGATCCTGTATCTTTAGGAGAAGAGAAGGTCAGCCAAGTGCAGGTGTTCTTGCAACTCTGTAATGGGAAAAACCACAAGGTGGAATTCTCCCTTCCCCCTGCACAACTTTTAAAGTTACAGAAGACCTCTTGGTTGCCAGGGAGGATAGTTTGTGTGTATTCTGCTTCCCTGGAGGAAGAACATGAAACAAATGAAAAATGAATATAAAATGAACACCAAAGTCAGGATCATTCAGACCATGGCATTCCCGATCTCTATGTATGGATGTGAAAGTTGGACAGTGAAAAAAGCTGATAAGAGAAAAATCAACTCATTTGAAATGTGGTGTTGGAGGAGAGCTTTGAGGATACCATCGACTGCGAAAAAGACAACTAATTGGATGTTAGAACAAATTAAACCAGAACTACGATTAGAAGCTAAAATGATGAAACTGAGGTTATCATCCTTTGGACACATAATGAGAAGACATGATTCACTAGAAAAGACAATAATGCTGGGAAAAACAGAAGAGAGTAGAAAAAGCAGAAGACCAAACAAGAGAAGGATTGATTTCATAAAGGAAGCCACAGAACTGAACTTACAAGATTTGAACAGGATGGTTTATAACAGATGCTACTGGAGATCGCTGATTGATAGGATCAGCATAAGTCATAGTCGACTTGAAGGCACATAACAACAAATGGATGTGGCCATCAAGTCCCTGTCTTGCCCCTTTCTTCCAAATCTTTTTGTCCTCACTAGACCTTTGTGCCACTCATTAGAATCATCGACTCACAGAGTTGGAAGGGGCCTTTAAGGCCATTGAGTCCGATCCCTTTGCTCAATGCAGGAATCCAAATTAAAGCATACCTGACAGGTGGCTGTCCAGCTGCCTCTTGAAGGCCTCCAGTGTTGGACAGCCCACAACCTCTCTAGGTAATTGGTTCCACTGTCATACCGCTCCAACAGTTAGGAAGTTTTTCCTGATGTTCAATTGAAATCTGGCTTCCTGTAAGTTGAGCCCATTATTCCATGTCCTGCACTCTGGGGTGATCAAGAAGTGGTCCTGGCACATTTTGTGCTATGTATATAACACACATACTGTATAGTATATTTTTTAAAAATAGTTTTTTTAAAAAACATATGGCATGACACTTTTATGTTACTTGGCAGGATGGAGTTAAAAAGTTCCCTGCTGTTTCCATGAAAATCAGAATAAGCATAGGGAAATGCTTCTGTTAAAAGGAAAATGTTAAGTGTTCAGCCGAGTTGTCACATGACTTTCAGTGCTGGAGGCTAGTAAACGTGAGGCAGCATTAAGAAAAGTGCTGCTCCGTTCTTCCATTTGCAGTCAATGCTTGAAGATGGTGGATTCTTCTACCTGCTAAAGTACTGCACACTTTCTTCCAAATGTTGCATAATGTATCTATTTGTGTACCTACAGTACCTACTTTATTATAGTTGGTGGGTTTATTTAAGGTTGCCAAGTGCTGATCATCTGGAGGCGATACAGAGCACGTGTTCTAACTTAAGGTAGGATGAATATATATATGGAGGAGAGAAGAGTGGGGCCATGAATTTAGGGTTTGCCTTCCATGCATTCATCACATCTTCTCTGCAGAGCCTATGCATGTCCACCTAAATGTGTATAAGTTTCATTTGGATCCCAGACTCAGGAAAAGGGAAGTTGCCATATTTCTATGAACATATATGAAAGTGCTGTTTATTGAGTCAGGCTACATGCTGCCTTCTGCGTCTGGCAACGGCTCTTTAGGTCTCGGGCGGAGGTGTTCTCTGTTGCCTGCTTCCTAATCCTTTCAGCGAAATCCTGTGTAGCATGTGTCTCTGGTTGAGCCTACATACTTTTAGATGCACATGCAGAGGCACTGCACACAAAGGTGCTATGAATGAATAGAGAACAAGGCCTTTCCCTGCAGTCCCAAGGCCCACTTCAATGTGCCTATCATGTTGGTGTTTAGTACAGGATTTCTGACTGCTTCTGCTCCGTTGCTCCAAAACTCCTTCTGCCTTCCTTTCACTCCAGGGTGCCGTAGCCAGAGCCATTCTAGTTATTAAGGTGGTCTTGCATCTTATTATACAGAGGACAATCTTCTATTTAAAAGGCAATCCAGTTTCAGGATACTTGAAGATGCCAGTCATCAGTTAGTGCCTGTTCAGCAGACTAAGCAGGGAGACACGACTTCTGTTGCCCTCACAGAGCTACAATCTCAAGAGTTTTCTGCGAATAAGAAATGGCAGTTAAACCACTATGGCAAATTGTAGCTCTGTGAGGAGAATAGGGGTCTCCTAACAACTCTCAGTACCCTTCACAAACTATACTTCCCATGATTCTTTGGGGGAAGCCATGACTGTTTAAAGTGGAATAATAGTGGAATAAATGTCTGGTGTAAATGTGGCCACAGATCACCTGTCCACCTCTCCACTATGATGAGATAGTGGAGGGACAGAGACCTTTTGGATCAATGTCCTGAGACTTCTGGGTCATCACTCAGAAGCTGGAAGATGTGCTGAGTATGTGACAACTTAGAGGGGCGGGGGCAGATACACACTGCAAGATGTTGCAAGCTTGCTATAGCAGTTTGCCCTTTACTGTAACTAATTGCAAACCTCCTATAGAAAGAGACAAACATGTTATGCACTGGTAATGGTAATTTCCCACTGTTCAGATAAAAGAAGAAATGAAATTAAGCTTGCAAAAGCTCATTGCTAGAAACTATAAAACACTGGTAGAGATCCTATGATATCAGAACTCTTTACGCAGCAGCTACACATTGCTTTTGTTTGGAGGTTTCTCCATGCATGGATATTTTCTAATTAACTTGATCTTCAATAAAGAAATTATTGTTTGTTTGGTCTCCAAATTTCTCTGGTGGATTTTCCACCACAAGATGCATTGTGTTTCTGTTTGAATTATAGCAATTATTTCTATAATAATACTTTCAAGATTCTTCATTTCAAGAAGAAATACATTGGCGGTTGACAAACAAATAAAAGCCTACAGCAAAATTCCAAGTATGAAATTGATTATAAAACTACAGATACCCATAATTAAAATACATAGTAAAACACTTTATCTTGGGATAAATGTTTCAAATGAAAATGAGAAGTGGCTTAAGTCTCTTGTAGTGGATTGTTAGCAGAACTGTTCCCTCCTCCTGTGGAAAATAAAAATAAAAAATCCATTCCTGGCACTGGGATTTTGCAAAAGTCCAACATCACAGAAGCTACTTCTCTTCCTTTCTTTGTGGTTCTCCATGGAGAAAGGAAAAGTAATTATTTTATTTTATTTTTGTTCCCATGAGCTTCATTTCTTGCATAAAGCGAAGACTTCTGGTTTCAACCAGAAAGGAGAGACGAACAAAAGCAAAACCTTCCCTTATTACTCCCTTTGGGTATTAGCAGGAATTTAGCAGCAAGGTGCTGCCTGATGGTGGTGCTTTTTGCAAAAGAGAAAACTGCTTTCCTCTCTTTCCCTCCCCAGAGAGGGCTTTCAGTCAGACAGGGAGGATAGCAGTGCTCAGCCAGGATTGAGCAGGCTTCATTCAGAGCTTTGTTCATCTTTACTCACAAAAGGAGCAATGGGAAGGTTTAACATTTTGTAGAAAAACAAATTGGGATGTAAAAGGCCAAATGCCAAAGGGAAAAAAACTCAGCTGGCTGAGTACCTGGGGGCCTGGTCCTGCAAGGCTGACCCCTGCAGAGCAGAAGTCCAACAGGGAGAGGGTAGTGGTGGTAGCCGAGCAGCAGCAGCAGCAGCAGCAAGCAAGCAGGCAGGCAGCAGCTGCAAACGACTCTCCTTCCCTGGGCAATGGTGGTCCCCTTCCTCCTGAAAGCACTGGGTTATTATTGATAAGTATTGTTAGATCCTGGAAGAGTAAGAAACCTACCTCCTTTGGACTAGTCCTTGACATAAAAACGTAAGACCCTGCTGGCTCAGGCCAGTGGCCCATCTAGTACAGTATCCAGCTCTCACAGTGGCCAACCAGATGCCTATGGGAAGCCTACAAACAGGACCTGAGTGCAAGAGCAGTTTCCCCTCCTGTGGTTTCCAGCAACTGGTATTTGGAAGCATACTGCCACTTAAAAATCTGACACATTCAAAGTGAATGTCTAAACTCACTTTTTATTATTAAAAGGTGTGTATATTTACAAATAAAAAATTGACTTGTTTTTCAGGATTCATGGAAAAGCAGACTGTGAGAAAGTGAGCCTTGCTTATAGCTTTTTGGAGTAACTGATTGGCAGATCACCAGTTACCACTCCAGGTCAACTATCTGTTAAACAAACAGGACATGAACAAAGATACAACCCCCTTTGGGTTTTATAGCCATGTGATAAATTGAGGTACTCATCTTCCAAACATGGAAGTTGCATTTTAACCAATAGAATAATTTCTATAATACTGTTAAAAAAGACTTCCTATTTTCACTGTTGTCCTGATGTGGGGTTGGGTCTAGACAATCTATTATCAGAAGAAGCACCTGTGCCCCCACACAAAGAAGACTCGTGACACCAAACTGGTATAATGTTATATTTATTAAAATATAACATCCTAAATCCAATGCAATACAGCCAATTATTCAAATCTATATCTTTTCGGGCAGGTGAGGCTAAACCTAACAACGAGGGATTACACCCTCACCTTCTTAAGGCATCACTTCTCATCATCACGTGACTCCATAGTCAAGGACGTGGGTGAATTCCTCCCTCCTTGCTCCTGGAGCCAGCTGTGTGGTTCCAACCCCCACATCATGGCCCCGCCGTACAGGCATTCACCATGATGCGCAAGCAGGTCCCACAAGGACACAACACAGATCCCCACCGGACACAAAGCCCTGATGGTTCCCTAGGAAGTGCCCCTTTTTCATGATGCCTTAACCACCTAATTTTAACCCCCATATACCTCACCTGCCCGAATTCTATGCCACAAGAGGGGATCAGCTTAAGCTTGGTCCCCTCCACCCAATGAGGATAACAATCCCCTTAATCCCCCCATAAGATCCTCCAAAAACAGGTCACACCCTTGCTTAGAAAGATGAACACAATCATCTCGAAATAGATGTGGGGCATGGAACCTAATCCTATCATGAGAAATAACTGCCCCACCAAGAGACAAAACTAAATCCCTAACCTTCCTATTGACCCATTTCCTAGCTCTATCTATCTTATTGGGGTGAACAGCACCCCTCCAAACCCTTCTAACAAGCATTTCAGACCATACAAGCAGAAGATGGGGATATGATCTAATAAGCCACGTGAGATCACGCGTAACTTTTAGCAGCAAATCCAACCCAGGACGCTGCACCAAATCATTTTTACCCAAATGAATTAACAATATGTGCGGCCTGTCAGCCAATGACATGATCCGGCACACAGCAGGCAGCAACGCATCCCAAAACATGCCCCTCCGGGCTTCCCACTGAATCGTAGCTGTGGCAGAAAGCTGCAGCTGTGTTCCATAAACAGACGAGGATGCCCTCCGATGAGCCCAAAACACAATTGAGTGGCCACACAAGACGATCCTGACGGGAATTGGGATGTTTGTCAAACCTACAGGAAACAAAAACAAAGTCATCTGTTAAAACCTGACATAAGACTTAAATGCATCGGAACGCCACTTTCCGATCGCCTGTATCTTGCTGATACTCATGCCCACAAGGGCCGCAGCTGTAACTGCACCAATCCGGAAAGAATGCAGCCCATAGACTCCAGCATCGCGACCACTGGCCAATAAGGCCCGCCGAACAACGGCCCAAAATTGAAATTGAGTCAGGGCAGTACCATCCATATGTATGAACAAATAACGCTGGCCCACTGGCCGAATGGATAAGAATTGTCGCATTGCAGACACAGGGCACAATACCTGGACCTGGCGACTTCGTAAAAGCACGAATACTGCCATGGCCCTTTGATCGGTCTTAGAGACCCGCAGTGAAAACCTCACTATATCTGCACCAAATGTGCAATCGCCAAAGCATAAGGCTCGATAAGTCACATCGCACTTAGAAGGGGGCAATACTTCGCTAGGGCGAAAAGCACCATAAAACATCGTCAGAGTTACTGCGGCGAACAGGTGCGACTCATACTGAGATGAGCATAAAGAATTAAATAGTGCCAGGATCTGGAGGAGGACATCGGGCGTGATTGGCCTCCTCCGGCCAGCGGACCTGGGAGCGGAACGCGACCAACCCACAAGGACCTATCTGACCCTAAAATCTACAGAATGATCCGGCAGCCCCCTTTCCTTGGAAATAAAGGCTAGTGCCGAGAGGTGACCAGCGATAGTAGAAACAGAATTATTGTGCCCTTTTAAATGTGTCATAAACTGCAATAAATGCTCCACAGGAATAGGCCACTCCAAAGGCAGCTCCGTGCCTATACGGAAAGTCTGGAACTTAGCAAATGAACGCTCATACGCATTGTGAGTACTGGGAGCCAGAGCGGCAGCAATCGCAACCCCAACTTCTAGTTGCCAAGGTTCCACAGGAAAGGTGGGATTGGTACAGGATCCAGAGCCGCTCCAGGTGCAAGCTCCCGAAAGCGCGCCATCTGTAAGCGTGAAAGTGCATCAGCTACTGTATTCTGCAAACCTGGAACATGTCTGGCCAGGAATAAAATATTAAAGCGCAAGCATTGCAACACAAAAGCGCGCACCAAGCGCATGACACGAGGAGACTTAGAAATTTGGGCATTAATCACGCTAACTGTGGAAATATTATTTCACCAGAAGCGCACTGTGCGGTTTGTAAATGCCTTTGGCCAGATACGAACAGCGACCACAATTGGAAAAAATTCCAAAAATGTCAAATCGGAAGTAATTCCGATATCTCGCCAACTGTCAGGCCATCGCTCAGCACACCACTGGGCTCTAAAGATGACCCCAAAGCCAATGCATCCGGCAGCATCAGAATGCACTGGTAATTTCGCTTCTAAGATTAATTCCTCCCTCCAAAAGGAAAGGCGATTGAAATCCTTCAGGAATGCAAGCCACATGTACAAATCCTCTCTCATCCCTGATGTGATCCTTATGAAATGGAAGCGAGAGTGAACTCCCTTCATGGCATCACATAAACGCCTGAGGAACGCATGACCAGGGGAAATAACTTTGGAAGAAAAAACTAAGTGGCCACAAGTTCCTGTAACTGGGCCAGTGTGATCTTTTTCAACCCTATTACTAAACAGAGCAGTTGACGCAGTACTACCTGTCATGCCCCCCTGACCCTCAAGGTACTGGGTTCATGCATCAGACTCAAACCCCCACCCTTAGGGAAATGAGACTGGAACCAAAAAGCTATTACTTCACCCTTGCCAAGGCTGTGTACGCTCACAACAACCCTGCAAGGTAGAAGGTAGGCTGCCACCAACCCTGTATACTGGTCCGCTCAGAGCCAGGGGATCTCTGAGCCCAGAAGGTATATAAAACCAAGGTCCTAAAAGGCAAGATTCACAGTTACACTCCTTGCCAGGCACCTCTGGTTTAACACTTAAAATCCAAGCTTTTAACTTCTTAACCCTCTTTGGTAGTTAGTGACTGAGATTGGTCAAGTTACTGAATTCAGAACCACTCCTTCTCTCAAATGAACACACCAGGTTAAATAGAAGTAGCTTTATTAAGATATATAAGTGCACGTTACAAAATAGCAGCAAGTAATCCTTTAAGACCATTCACCCAACAGGGGTTTAGGTTCTTACAAGGGAATTCATACACACAACAAGAAAATAATAAACTAACTCACCTAACTACTTACATACGAGGTAGTTGGTTGCGTGGCACCTCTCCTAAGAGAGATGGATGTTCAACATAAAGCAATGGAACCAGACATAGGTTGCCTTCCCCTAAGCAACCCCTGGAACCATAAGGCAGAAAGGTTTGGAACTCTGGTGCCAGTCAGCATAGGCAGAAAACAGAGAACAAAGGCTATGGGTCTCTAGCCCTATACTTAAAGGAAAAAGATCCTAACGGTCCAAGATTAATTGACCAATCAGGAATTGGCTGATGTAACTTTCTTCTCGATGTTTCTCACATTTTCGCGCCTTCAGGCCCCCCTCCCAACTGTGTTTTCCAACTGTACATGCCAAGGATGACCTTGGGTACCAGGCACTTGTTAATCAGCAAAGATAAACAGGTGCAGCTTGTTAAGGCTTCTTCTAACCGTCTTCAGCGGGGGAAATGAAACTCAACTTTGCAAATTGGCAAAGGCTTGTCTTTTCTAGCTGAAACCATTTCCCAGAGTCCCTTACAGGAGCCAATGTATTGTTGTTAGATTTTTAATAATTCATGACCATTACAGGTTCATGACACTACCAACTTCTCAAGCGGCAAACGTGAGGACTGAGTCACAGTATCTAACTGAATCCCTAAGATAATAAGGGTAGTAGGGCCCTCTGACTTTTCGGGAGCTAACGGAACTCCCAATTCGTCAGTTAAAGTGTCAAAAGATTGCATCAAATGAAGGCTATGAAAAGACACGGCCGGTCCCACAAATAAAAAAAAAATTATCAAGATAATGAGCAGAAAAGGAGGACGATGCTTTCCTCCTCAATGCCCATTATAGAAATGTGCTAAATGCTTCAAAAGCAGTGCACGACACAGAACAGCCCATTGGCATAGCTCTGTCAACGTAAAACTGATCTTGAAATTTAAAACCAAGCAAATCCCCATCCTCAGGGTGTACTGGCAAAAGGCGAAAAGCAGATTTTATATCACACTTTGCCATTAAAGCACCCCTTCCAGCTTTTCTAACTACTCTAACCGCCTCGTCAAAAGAAGTATATCTAACTGATGCAAATAATGGGGAAATGCCATCATTGACAGAGGCCCCTTTTGGGAATGACAAATTATGAATCAGGCGATATTCTCCAGCCTGCTTCCTAGGGATAATACCTAAAGGGGAAATCCTCAAATTTTCCAAAGGAGAAAAACGGAAGGGGCCTGATATCCGATCAGCAAGTATCTCCTCATGAAGCTTGGCCAAAACTACAGGCGCTAAATTACTATAAGAGGGCTGATTGACTAGCGATGTAGCAATCCTAGGACCCTCATAAGGGATACGAAAACCATCCGTAAAACCCTGGAGTATAAAACTAGCAGCCTGCCGATTGGGATAATGCTCTAACAGCTTCGCCAAAGGAGCCAGCTTGATCGGGCTACTGGCCTTGTGACGTACAGCCGCTATTGCCAGACCGCGTTTTGGCTGTGGGTGCTCCCCTGTACCCTGTCGAGCTGTACGTGCCCTCTGGCAAGAGGAACTAGAGTGGTTGCCTCAGCACAGTGCACAAACATGTCGGAACCTACAGGGACGTCTAGAGCAGAGCTTGGAAAAGTTACTTTTTTGAACTACAGCTCCCATCAGCCTAATCCAGTGGCCATGTTGCCTAGGGCTGATGGGAGTTGTAGTTCAAAAAAGTAACTTTTCCAAGCTCTGGTCTAGAGCATCGGCCATTGCTATTATATAGCAAACAGTTAAAATGTTTTACCTTCCTTTGATTGTCCAAAAAGAAAGAAAATTTAAAGGTCAGGAATAAGACTAGAAGTAGGGACCCTCAAGGTCCCACCTTTTGCTGTCCTCTTGTTCAATGTATGGTTAACACACTTTTTTCTTATGAAACAAAATTATGCCAGTCATTTAATTCCTGGTGTTCATACTAAATTTTCTGTAAACCTGAGCTTTACATGGCCCATTATGTAAATTAACACTCTCTGTGCATGGAGGAGGAGTGAGGGGGGAAGGTCATAGCCTTCCCCTAAGTACCCTATCTATAAACGTGGCTCCTTCCCCTTCACCAACACAGAAGTAGGGTTGCCAGGTGAGAAGCATCCCAAACCTGTGATTTCAGATGCGGGCCCAAGTGATGTCACAGGGGTGGGCCCTAGTGATGTTATTAAGCATCAACCACAGTCGCTTGGAGCATACAATTCAAACAAAAACATTTCTCTAATTGGAAATTAAGATAGAAATCTTAGCTAAAAGATGGAGTCTGGGTAGGGAACATTTAATCTAGCCTACTTGCTTTTAGCAAGAAGGATTTAAGTGACCTCAGGCTAGGCCAGTCACCAGAAGACCATTGTAGGAAGAAAGGAGCCTAGTGTTGTGCAGATGTTAGATGAGGGTAGTCAGGAATAAAGATGGATGCCCCCAAAGGCTGCAATTCTAAACACACTGACTAAGAGACTAAGCCCCATAGAACTCAGTAGGACTTACTTCTGAGTAGATATAGTTTGGATTGTGCTGTTGGTAAAGCTTGACTAGGGATCCTTTGCAAAAATATCAATATTAAAGCAGCCCTGCCCATACCTTTTGACCTGGCTGCTCCAAACGTCTTTACAGATTTGACCCTTCACTTCAGAAAGAGGCCTGAGAAATGAGCAAGAATAAGAAGATTCTCTGCCCTTTTCTGTCTACCCTGTGGGCTGCTATAAACTTATTTTGACAGCCAACTCAATTCCAGTGCATAGTAATTGACAGAGAGAAAGCATACATGATTTAGTCTACCTTCACAGGCAGCAGCTTGGGAACATCAACAATTGCAGCCACACTTCCCAGAATGTGAATTCTCTTTACCACTATTGAGCAAGAAAGAAACTGTGAGGGGGAAACTACACTTCCCAGGATTCTTTTGGGGAAGTCATGCTCTCTAAATGTGAGTTGGATGTGCTTTAAATGTATTGTCTGGATCTACTTCATAAACTTTGCCTGCATTTAAATCATTTTATTTTATTTTCAAATAGAAGTGAGCTTATAAAGTTTACTGGGTGATCATGGGCTAATCACCATCTCTCCATTAATCTGCTCCTCAGGATGAAAACAACAGATGGGAACCATGACCACCCCAAGGAAGAAGGGCACACTTAAAATGTTGAGGTAATAATCATGTACAACCAGAGTGTGAAATCAGATACTTCTCAGGACATAGTATGAAGAAATATTTATATAAGCATGACTGTGAAATATATTTATTATTTACACAACCTGTAAAGTGCAATCTCGTGCATGTTTACTCAGAAGTAAGTCCCAATGTATTAAATGGGGCTTACTCAAACAGGGAAGCATGCACAGAACTGCAACCTCAAGTGATAAGGAACTTCACTCGCCTAACCCAAAATTCAGAATCATGCCACTTTAAGCTGTTTTGCAACTGTTTATACTTGTTTTATGGTTATTGGATTTTAAAGAGATTTATTTCTTATTGTGAGCTGCCTTGGTTTCCAGTCGGCAACCCTGCCTCACAGGGTTGTTGGAAAGACTCCACACACACACACACACACACAAGACGTAAAAATACATACAACCCATATAATTGTTTATTGTCAAATCCAGTTGGTGAGTGCATAACTTAAAAAAAATCAGTGTTAGTTTCCTAAAAAATAAGAGCAGTGACATCTAAGTAAGCCTGCCTAATTGCTTTAAAAATAGAATTGGAGAGGGAGAAAAGATTTAGAACACAAACACAATCCTTTGCTTAGTTCAAACAAATGTCCCATTGATTTACAACACAATCCTAACCATGTCTCCTCAAAAGTAAGTCTTTTTGAATTCCATGGGGTTTACTCACAGTATATGGGATTAGCATTGCAACTTTACTCCCAGAATAGCGAATATAGGATTAAAGCTGCATATTGCTTTTCAAAACAGGCTATGAATTAGACAAATAAACTCTCCTCTTCAACAGCCCAGGAAAATTTAAACTTGTTTAACTCTTCATAATTAGAAAAATATAAACTTACTCAGTTTATGAGATTTTCAGACAAGCAGGAAACAAGTTTTCTGGACTTGCAGTGGGTTTTTGGTATTTCCTGGAAGTCAAGAAATCCCTTGTCAATCACAACCTTGACTTAACTTATTGGCTACAAACCTGGAAGGGTGGGATTAGAGCGGCCAGCTGCGAGCTCATTTAAAAGAAGTTATAGGGGGACAGCTGACGTTTTGGTGTATATCTCTTGAAGCAGGCCATCTAGAAACTTAATTTTGTTTAAAATGAAAGCTGAGAGTCTGGAGATTAAGGTGACTCACCTGGAGACCCAGAGAGGACTCCCAAAATCTGGAGTCTCTGGGCAAAACCCGGAGACCTGGCAACCCTACAAGGAAGGCTAGCTACAGGGCTGGGCTACATTCTACACACACACTCACACAGCACTCTCTATCCTCCATCCAGACAAGCATTATCAGTTTAAGAGCACATTCCAAGCAAGCAAAAACACTCAAGGAGTGTGGGAATTAAGGCAGATGATGGATGTGGCTTGGGGAGATAGAGAGAACTGGAGGGGCACATTTGGTTCCCAGGGACTGAGGTGCCCGACATGAGCTATAAAGAAATGAGCAAACAAATATCACAGATCTAGTGTGATAATTTGAGCCACATGAACCTAAGGCACAGCGTTCTTTGCTGACTTTCTGAAGGTGTTCATACACTGAGGCCTACTGTCTCCAAATGTGAAGAGAAGCAAAAATATTAAAAGAAACAGAATGACAAAATATACGAGAGAAAAGGAAATAAAAGGCATGTTGTGTTGTTTTGCTTTTTGCTTTTTAAAAAACAATCCTGATTCCTTAGGAATTTCTGTAGCATTCAAATAATTACAACCATTATGATTAATATCCTTTTACAGTTTTAGTTATAATAAGTATGAAACTCAATTTTGTTTGACCCATCCCAGCAAGACAGCTCAGAAGGATACCATGATCGATGGTATCAAAGGCCGCCGACAGGTCCAGCAGCACCAACAGAGATGCACTCCCCCTGTCTGATGCCCGGCATAGGTCATCAAGCAGGGCGGCCAGGACAGTCTCTGTCCCATGACCAGGCCTGAAGCTTGATTGAAAAGGTTCTAGATAATCCGATTCATTCAGGAAAACTTGGAGTTGAGCCGCCACCACTCTCTCAATCACCTTGCCAAGAAAGGGGAGATTAGAGACTGGGCAGAAGTTATTAAGATCCGCAGGATCTAATGAAGGCTCTTTAAACAAAGGTCTAATCACAGCCTCCTTCAACAATGTTGGCATAGAGCCTTTTCTTAGGGAGGTGTTAATCAGATATGTCAACCAACCAGCCACTCCCAATCTGGTGGATTTAATTAGCCAGGATGGGCAATGATCAAGCGAGCAGGTAGTGGCCCTCGATTCTCCCAGAATCCTGTCCACATCCTCAGGCTTTACAAGCTGAAAAGTATCCATAGAAAAATGACCAGAGGGAGCAATGGGGACATCTGGCACAACTGTAGTTAACGAGGAGTCCAAGTCAATCCGAATGCAAGCAATTTTATCTGCGAAGTGCCTTGCAAACATGTCACAGCGAGCAACTGATGGTTCAGAGTCTGCTGTCAGGACAGAGCCCAAAAGACCCTGGACCACCCGAAAAAGCATCTCCGGATGGCACTGGGAAGACACAATGTTGGCAAAGAAGTAAGCTTTTTTAGCCACCATCACTGCCACATGGTAGGCTCGAAAATGAGCTCTAACCAGTATTTGGTCAAAGAGAAGCTGAGTTTTTCTCCATCGTCACTCTAGTCGTCGTCCCTGCCATTTCATCAGGCCCAAGGTTCAAGTAAACCAAGGTGAATTATGGGCCTTCCCTGGAGAGCGCTTTGGAACGATAGTGTCCACTGCCCAGGTCACCTCTGTATTCCAGAGATTGACCAGGGCTTCAGCAGTAGCTCCAGCTATGTTGGGAACATACCCCAGAGCATTCAGGAAACCATCAGGATTGATAAGTTTCCGGGGTCTCACATGTGAAATCAGTTATGTCACAGGTCTGAAAAAGAGCTACAAATCAGGACTTTTTAAAACCAAACAAAACTGGAGAACAACTAAACAAACAGTGGAATGCAACAGGCTAGCAACTCTGTTGTCTGGATTCCTCATTACCCCAGAATGAGTGCATTCAAGTTCTGATTGCAGGCTTCCTATGGCCATCTGGTTGGCCACTGTGAGAACAGGATGCTGGACTACAATGGACCTTTGGCCTGATCTCGCAGGGCTCTTCTTATGTTCTTATGAATGAAGGATGGACAGTCCAGATAAAAGGGTAGTGTGGAAGCAACCTGAGAGTTAAATTAAGATAGAGTCCAGAGTTGGATAGGCAAAGAGTTACTACAGCTCAGACTTAAGTAACTTCTTAACAATCCTTGTAAAAGCTTGTGCTTGCTTAAATCAACTGAAGGACTCAAGCACTGCCAGTTTCATCTCCTTCCATCCCACAGGGGCTTTGTTTGTCTGTTTGTATCACCTGCTTAGGACAGAGGATCCCAGGGTTGTATAGCTGAAAAATGTGATTGCATTATGCTGGAAAAGAAAGCCACCATAATGTCTTTGTTTTTGGAGTGCAGTGACAGGTAACAACTTCCTGTCATTCCAGCTATACAAAGATTCTCTCCTCTGGTCATCGTTTGTGAGCCAATATATGTTTTTTATGGTCTAATTACTGCTTTTGCCATTCCAGATTGTGATTTTAACTAACAAAATAATTCTACCAGCATGTTGGAAAGGTAAGTAATGCTTTTTAAAGAGTTGCACAGAAGAAAGAATTGCAGCTGGTACAGTTTTTTCCTCCTCTCAAGCCACACCATACAAAATATTTTCTTCTACACAGTTACTGAAAATAGATGGACCCCTTGCTCATCTGTATCCAGTCATTCTCATAGATCATATCCCCTTACTGGTAGTCCATTTTAGTTTGAAAAACAACACAAGAGGTAATTTAGAAACTCTAGGCCAGCATCTAGGTGCATTTCATTTTACATTTGTCTCTCAGTCTTTCAGTATTAAGTCTTGCATTTCCCCCTACACAAGTGTTTCCTATGCCACATTAGGGATGGAAGGATCTGTCAGTTTCAGTTCTCTCTGTTTCTCATTTTTCCAATCTTAAATTCAATTCTTGACATTTTTGCAGCAATTTGCACATTTTTTTAAAAAAATCCTCATGAAAATTCTTCAGCGTTTTAGTACAAATTTATCCCAATAAAGACATTTTTTGTATGCAGTTTTGATTAATGTACACGTGTTTGCAAGACATTTCTCCTAATATTAGGGACGGGTGAGAATTCTGCCCACTTCAGATTTTCAGATGGATTTTAGAATGGTTTGTATGCTCGCTCTGTGTGCAGAGCAAGCATGCTTGCTGCAAACACAGCAGCTTTCCCTCAACACCAGATTTGTTCCAGGGATTTGTATGAGCCCTGCCTGCAGCTGCCACTTTCTGCATTGCTAGGCACGTGTCCCAAACCCTTCCCCTGCCTGGGCTTACTGCTGCTTCAGAACACTGAGATCACAGCCAAACTTCTGCCTATTGGCCTGCTAGGAAGAGGGGGTGCTCCTGCCATGGTTCCGGAGGACCTGCTGCTGCCGAACCGCTGATGCTCATTAAAATTATAGAAATTAAAAGGGAAGTCCAAAGACCCTATCTCTGTAGAATTAACCCTACTTCAGCTTTACTGTATCATTGCAAACCAGATAAAGCCAAAGTCAGCAAAAAAAGAGAAGACGCGTAGGAACTGCATTCCAGTTCGACAGAATGCTAGTGGACCGACACCCACAAATGGATTCCAACGCTACCTAATATAATGGATTTTAAAATGTTTTTTCACTAATGTATTTGGTTTTTTATGCACAGTTTCCCCTAATATATGCATTTATATAAAAATTAGTTGGAAAACTGAATTGCAAAATTCAGATATGTGTGAGATGTGTTTGAGTTTAGAGTATGGCTGTGTTTTGGTTCTCATATTGTTTTGGAAAGTGAGAATCTGGTATATTCAATGCAAACTGAATCAAATTTCTCCCCCATCCCCAAACCACATCCACACCAGACATTTAAATCACTACTATACCACTTCAACAGTCCAGCAGACCTTTTCTTATGTTCTTATAATAGCTAGGTTGGCTGAGCCTACCCTATAAAACAGATAGGCAGGCTGGGTGCATCCAGAGCTTTTTTGAATCCCACCCCAGTTTCACCAGTGTCACCACTGCTCACTCACTTGTCTTCTCTCTCTGGACTCAATCCATGCAAATGTTACCCTGCTGCCAAAAGAATTGCACTGGCTACCCATTAGGTACTGGGCTAAGTTCAAGGTGATGGTTTTGGTGTACAAAGACCTATACAACTTGGGACCAGGATATCTGAAAGATCATCTTACCCCATATATATCCAGTCAATCACTGCACTCTGCAGCCGAGGGTCTCCTGCAGATACCATCTTATAGGAGGTCTGTTCCGCACAACATAGGAAGTGGACCTTTAGTGTTGTGGCACATATCCTTTGGAATTCCTTCCCCTTAAATATTAGACAGGTGACATCCATATTATGCTCCATATTCTCTCTTTTGTAACTGCTTGTATACCTGGGGAGGACAGGTGAACAGGAAGTGGCAACTAACAGGAGGACCTGCATGGCTCACAGGAGCCTCTGGAGGTCAGCAAATGGGCCTTGTGCAGGGATAAGGGTCTTGGCAGGTGCCCAGTGCTGCTGACCCTGGTGCCAGACCTAATCTTTTCACTTTCAAAAGCCCCCTTGAACTCACTAGAAGTTCTTTTTGCAAGGGCTTTGAGGAATGAGTTTGACTATTTTCACAAGTTATTTCACATTATTAACTGCATTTTAAACATACAGCAAGGAATCCACAGTAGTTAGTTATAACTGACTATTGAGGATGCATCGCTAACGTACAATACAGCATTGTCACACGTATCAACTATAGTTCAATATCTGACCATATATTAGCCTTCCCGTTAGAAAACCAGAAAGAGCAGAGGCTGAATATTCATATGAGGCCAATGTATTCCTAGAGTTCATCGATCTGCATCACTAATGAAGTGGGAATAGAGCTTGAATGAATAATTTGCAACACATAATTTACTTGATGAGTTTTCCCTATTTTCCCTTTTCACCAACTATCCACTGGTAGATATGAGTCCTGAATATTTTAGTTAATTCCTAAAATGTTTGCCAAATAATTGTAGTTACAAAAATATAATAAATTACAATCTGGCGGAAGATAGGGTGTCAGTTTGGTTGCAAGTCAGGCAGCTGATACAGATTCTGGAAATTAAGTTCCCAGTACAAATATATGCATCAGTAATACTTAGTTCCTTTTCTGTAACTCTTTTGCAGTATTTGGATTACATTTGAAATGCAACTCTCTTTCTTTCTGTCTCTCTCTCTCTAAACACACACACACACACAGAGTATTCTAGACTTGTAAAATATTCTTCTGTCTCCCCTCCACCTCTAAAACAGTCTTGACTCTGCTGTGTGGGTTTTTAAACTCCTATTTGCCAAAATGTTTGGTAAGATAGGAGACAATGAGTTCGCACAAAAGAGAGTGGAAGGCCAGATAGTCCCACTAAAATGATCACAATCTACAACATTATAAGAGACTGAGTACAAGATAAATCTCTGCCTAGGACTAATACCCAAAGGGCCAAATGACCTTCTGCAGGATATCTGCAATTGGATCTCCCTATGTTTTATTTGTAGTTTAAAGTAAATGTAAGGGGTGTATAAGTGTTAATTTGATCATAGCAATGGTACTGGAAAAGGGAACACTTAATGCTTTCCTCTGTGTCATTTTTCCCTGTCTAAATTACCCCATCACCCCTTAAAAGGTGGTGTCTGTACTTTGAGGTGAACTAAATATAGAATTACCTCAAAATGCTAGAAAGCATGAATATTTTAAAATTAAATAAACAGACACTCATCCTTTGTAGCATCTGGAGATCATTCTCTTTTTTGTTCACATTACTGGTGCTTCTGAGTGGTGTGTGTGTGTTTACTTCTTAGAAGGCTTTCTCTGTTGTGGCACCCCGACTGTGGAGTTCCTCACCATGGAGTAGGGGGTCCAAGTCTCTGGTTTTCACCCGGAGACTCCAGATTTTTGGGGTCCTCTCTGGGTCTCAGGGTGAGTTACCTCAATCTCTGGACTCTGAGCTTTCATTAAAAAAAATAAGTTTCTAGGTTGTCTGGTTCATGAGATATACCACAAAATGTCAGCCGCCGCCCCCTGTAACTTCTGTTAAATGAGCTTGTAGCTGGCTGCTCTAACCCCACCCTTTCAGGTTTGTAGCCTCTCTCTTCCTCCATTTCTCTCTCTCTTTGTAGCCAATAAGTTAGGTCAGGGTTGTGTTTGACAAAGGATTTCTTGACTTCCAGGCAATACCAAAAACCCACTGCAAGTCCAGAAAACTTGTTTCCTGCTTGTCTGAAAATCTCATAAACTAAGTAAGTTTATATTTTTCTAATTATGAAGAGTTAAACAAGTTTAAATTTTCCTGGGCTGTTGAGAAGAGGAGAGTTTATTTGTCTAATAGCCTGTTTTGAAAACCTTCCCAATATGAAGCTTTAATCAACTGGAAATCAAGGCAGCTCACAATAATAAACCCATTTAAAATCCAATAGCCATAAAAACAAGTATAAGCAGTTGCAAAATAGCTTAAAGTAGCATGTTCTGAATTTTGGGTTGTGTGAGTGAAGTTCCTTATCACTTGAGGTTGCAGTCCTGTGCATTCTTCCCTGTTTAAGTAAATGTTCCTTACCCAGGCTCTCTAAGCAGGTGAGAAGGAATGATGCCATCACTTCAGTTGGACCTGGGAATACCATCTTTTAGCTAAGATTTCTATCTTAATTTCAAATCAGAGAAATGTTTTTGTTGGAATTGTATGCTCCAAGCAACTGTGGTTGATGCTTAATGTATCATACTTTATGACATCACTGGGGCCCGCCCTGTGACATCACTAGGATCACCCTGTGGTATCATTAATGCCTGCCCCTGAAATCTCAGGGTTTGGGATGTTTCTGACCTGGCAACCGTACCCTGGAGGCATGAATGGCAACAACTTTGATGAGCTTCTGTTGCCAAGTGAAAATGTACTTATTCTCCCAAAACTTTGGGGGAAATTAGTTCATGCTATGTTAAGGTTTCATTTTTTCTGGTGTGCTGTTATATTTTATTAATTATTGGTTTTAAGTATTGTGTTTTATTGTTGTTTCATATTTATTGTGTTAAAAAGTACGCTGAGATCACCATGTAGGATGGAGGCAGTAGCAGACAGCATAGTGGTACAGCAGTGCTCACCTGGCCTCCGACTGGTTGCATTACTGTTGCTTATCAGGATGTACAGGGGGATGGTCAAAGCAGCAGTGAGGTCAGTGTGGTGCAAATGCACTGGTGGAGCCAATCTAGTGTTTCTGCTGGTGCTTTTGCACCATGCTGACCTTGGTGCCATCTCTGCTATCCCCTTCTGTCTCCTGGTAAGCAGCAGCTACATGACCAACCAGAGATGGATGAATGGAGGGTGGACTATAAATCTGGTAAATAAACAAACAAATTGATAAATAAAATTCTTTCTCTGTGGGGCTAAAAGCAGCAAAAATATAATTTTTATTGCCTGAAGGGAAGGGGGTAGGACATTGGCCAAGAAAGTGAGTAGAGTAGAGCCCCGCTTTACAGCGCTTTGCTTTACAGTTCTTCGCTAATACAGCGGTCTCAATTAGATGCAATTAGACTAAAGCCCCACTCATACGGCGCTTGTTCTGCTTTTACGGCGGTTTTCGGGCATCGCGTGCCATTCTATTCAATGAGTTCTGCTTTACAGTGGTTTTCGCTTTACAGCGGGGGTCCAGAACGTAACCCTCCGTATGAGTGGGGCCTTACTGTAATGAAAGACCACATTCCACATGATGAGGGTGGGAAGTGGAGTCACATTATCCCAGTGATAAACATATTGTGGTCTGGGTGCTGGCAAGGGATTACTATCTTGAGGAAAGGCTAATCAAATTGTAGTATCAGAGTGTTAAGGCCAAACTACATATGATATTTACTTGGTAGTCTTCACTTAAGTGCAACACTCTTCCCCTATTGGCAACATGGGGGTCCTAATCCAGACTAGGACCCTAATGTGGGCATAGTGGGTCTTTAGCTTTTCCTCACCATCATGGTCCTGGTCAGATTTCCTCTTCTTTCTGCCCTGGAAGTTTTTGAAAAAAGAAAATAAAGAGGAGTTGGTTGTCAAAGGCATCCTATGAATAAATATTACACAGGTTTGGCCCCTTAGCCATCTAGGTTTTGCTTGGATGACCTATTTATACGGACATGCAAAACCTCTCCCTTAATTTCCTTGACAAAACTCTTGGATTCATTTTTATTTATTTAAATATTTATAAACCACACTTTCATATAAAATAACACAAGGCTGTATACAACCTTTTAAAAACACAGTAAAAACAATTTTAAAATGACAAACATATTAGTAAAAGCTGGTTGGCAAAGAATCTCAGGTTTGAAAGGCCTGTCTAAATAATACAGTTTTAGAAGATGTCTAACAATGAGCAGGGATGATGCCTGCCAAACCTCTGTTGGCAAGGAGTTCCGCAGGGCAGGGCCTTCAAATGGATGCCCACGGAAAGGCTGTGGAGGGTCTCAGACATCCTTGCTATTCCAAACAACAACAAATTGTGTTGATGCAGGGTTCTTTGATTTTGTATTGCCCTGGGAAAAAAACAGTGGCACAAACAGATGCACACTGTAATGGAGGACTATCCCGTTACTAGCTTGATTAGTGTGGATGGAAATGCATATTTAAAAGTTCATGGGATCCAACTGAGAGCAGTACAGACCTGACCATCCTTTAGTCTCAGCCTAGTTCCCCAACTCTCACCTACCTTGTCCAGCTATATCCATCCCATTTGAGTATCCAGTGGAATGGCTAGAATAATAAAAAAGGGGAGGCTTTGGGTAAGAAAACAGTTTGCACATGCAGAACAATGAAACCACCCTGGAATCAAACTGCAGAATTTTAGTCTTCAGTAGCATTTTCATTGCCATTACTACAAGTTATTAATACAGTGGGTGGGAGGTTTAGGAAAGAAAGGTCATGCAAAAGACGACATGATGGGGAAGAGTTACTGTTTTCCTTGTGCATCTGTCTCTCTTTAGAAATGTATTTTCAAACAAGAGGATGTTGTTCAGCTATGTTCATTGGATGCTGTGTGTGTTTGTGTTTGTATGTGTGTGAGACAGAGACAGAGAGAGAGAAAGATGGAGGGAGAGGGATCTATTTTATGAATGTGCATGTGTGAGGAATAAAATTCTGATGCTTATTTAGGGTTGCCAGGTGTCCAGTTTTTACCTTAAACAGGTGAAATCAGCCTTAATCAGGCTCCTGTATTTTAAAATGGCCTTCTGGTAACTGGCCAGGCCTGAGGGCACTTACCCTTTTTGCCGGAAGCAAGTTGGCTAGATCAGAGCTTGGAAGATTACTTTTAAAAAGTAATAAATTACAGTTACAATTACTTGGCCCAAAAAAGTAGTAATTACCGTTACAATTACAATTGCTCTGAAAGTAACTGATTGCTTTACTTTTTCTCAAAAGTAATCACTACAATTACATTTCAGTTACTTTTTAAAAAAAACTCCTACAAGGTGCTGGCCTTGGCTGCTGCACATCTAAGAAGCCTAAAACAATATTAAAAATAAACACACACACACAGGGGGTAGTAGAATAAAAAAATTTATCCATAAGATTAACATAATGGCATAACAGAATCTCACATCCCCCCAAGCAATGAAGATACCCCAACTCTTGAAATCAAATTTTACACTTGAAATGCTTTTATAATATGTTTCTGTTATGTCTCAAAAGAACAAGATGCTCAAAGAGCATGTCAGACAAGGAATGTCTTTTTACAGTCATTACGTTGCCACCAGTACTGAACAGGCGTTCTACTGCGGCGCTTGAAGGCATGCCTGTGTTGTGCTGCAAAAAACACCGCAGCACACGTGGAAAGCCATGGAGTGATGACACTTCCCTGCTGGGAGACCTCAGGTACCTCACCAGTTCCTCCTCAGCAGTGTCCACTGCTGACTTCTTGCCCTGGGGCAGAAAGTTATAGAAGTCATCTTCTAAGTCATCTCCTTCCTGGTCTTTATCTGAAGACTGATCACTGTCCTCATTAAGTACACCCATCTTTATTTCAGCTTTCAACAAGGCTTCCATTGTGTATCTAAGAAAGAGAGAGGATATGTTAACACATATATGTTAGGAAACCATCATCTGCTCTTCATTTCCTGATGCTTGTCATGTCCCCTGGTTCAGGGTCCAGCCTGAACCTGTGGATGATGACATGGAAGGTAGGAAGGTAATCCACCCAAAGGGCTTCCCTAATGTTCTTATTGTTGGTATGGGTGGCGGCCTGAAACGATTCCAGCCAATCTAGTTTGAAGCGAGGGTGTAGGCAGGCTGCCAGAAGAAGCCTCTTGTCCTCCCAGATAGCTGCAAACCGCTTTCTTAGGGCTTCGCGCACACCTCTCAGCAGATGAAAACAGTATGTGTACCTCTCAGGTTTGTTTTCCAGTCCTTCTAACTTGCGGTCCAGATTGCAGAGCGTTGGTAGCAAATACCCCATGAATATGCCGTTCTCCCGTTGCAGGATATCTAGGGACTGGGCTAGTGGCTCCATAATCTCTGTGTATTCCTGTACCACTTCAATCTCAGCAGCTGTGATCCTGGACAAGGAGCAGCGGTCCATTATGGCATGCATTTTTAGTGGCACAGTTGACAGGAGCTCATGTAGTTGCTTCAACACATCAAAGGTGGAATTCCACCTGGTCTTATTCGGTACCTTCAGATACACACCACATTGCGCACGGATATACTCAGCAATCTGGGCTGACTGGTTCTGCTTGGACCACAACTTGCTGCACTTTCCCATCAAGGAACAAAACTGTTTCTTGAAAGGACCAAGAAGACTACTTTTGGAGGAGTCAGAAAGCATGGCCTCTATGTCTTGTGTTGCCACAAGGTTGAGGGTGTGGCTAGCACATCTCTGGTGTGGTGGTAAAACAAAATCCTCTCCTGAGTCTGCAGCTTCTTCCTCTGCCTCAGGTCCTGTGTCCAGGATCTCACAGATAGGCACAAACTCCACCTCAGCCTCCTCCTCCTTCTGGTTATCACCATCATCATCACTGGTGCCTGCAGCTTCCACTGGTTCTTTGGCCATGAAAACTCTGAACGCTTTCACAAAGTTGGAGCCATTGTCTGTAGTAGTGCACATAACTTTGTTGTGGATCCTGTACTGCACATGTACATCATGCAGTGCTTTTGAAAGGACATCGTATGTATGGAGCCCCTTCAGACGCTTACAAGCCAAGGCCCCGGACTTCCCGGAAGGAGTGCTGGCTGGTGGTTGTCTCTGAGGGAGCTCTGCCTCAGAGGAAGCTTTTTTCAGGTTAAAAGCCAGCCAAGAGGAATCTTGGACTGGCTTAAATGTTCTCCAAGGTATAGGAGAACCGATCAGATTTTCCACAAGACTTCGTTGAGCTGTCGGCGGCTGGAATTGATCAGGAAATTCCTGAGATAAGAAGGCATGCTGATCGGCTGAAGACGGAGTCAGGATTTCCACGCAAGCTGTACTGGAAAAAAGCGAAGCGTTCTTTTTTTTCTTCTTAAAAAAAAACGTTCTTAACCAGCGAGCCTACTTCTGTCTAAATCTTATCATTTGGCTTAAATTACTACAATAAAAGGGATTTGTTTACGAATCAGCAACTGAGAAACCTGGGTGAGTCATACTTTTTCTCTTTTAAATATAATTAAGGAAGAAAGAAAATGTAAACAACTTATATACTTTTTTTACGACAAAAAGCTGGCCTGAATTTGGAGTTTTAAAGTTTAAAAACGGATGAGAGGTAATTATTATATTTTGGACTATTTTTCTCTTTGGACTATTTCTTTTTGGACGAATCTGCTGCTCGTATATGTTACTAATTGTTTGGTGTTGGCAACCAGAATTGTTTTGCATTCTTGGATGTAGATAAGAACTGTGCTGTGCTGGCTGGACTTCAATAACAGGCCTGGAATATTAACTTTTTTGTTGGTGGAGGAAAAAAAAAGAAATAGACTGCCTCTAGGTTTTGGAACAGTGATTAATATCAGAAATTAAAGGCTTTTCTTGAAAATGACAACTAAAAAAGCAACTAAGACCCAGGAGCGAAGAAGAAGTTCTACTGATCCACAGGAAGGGGTTATACCCCCAGATATGTTTCAAAAAATAATGGAAGGGATTAATGATATAAAACAGGAAATGAAAACTGAATTGACAGATATAAAAGACTATATTAAAACACAAGTGGATGAGATTAAAGGGACAATTGGGCAAATAAAGGAGGATGCAAAAAACACTAAAGAAAAGGTACAAATCTTGGAGAATAGAACAGATATATTAAATCTGGAATTAGAAAAAAACTTGGACTATATGGCTGTGACTGAAATGAAAAATAAAGAACATTGTTTGAGATTCCGTGCAATTCCTGAGGAAACAGGTGAAGACATCAGAGATAAAATTGTTAATGCTCTAGTAAAATTTCTGGATTTGAATGAAGATCAGATGGAATTTGAAATAGATAAAGTGTATAGAATTAATTCCAGATATGCAACAATGAATAAAATTCCAAGAGATGTGCTTGTTCATTTTATAAGGAAGACGACCAGAGATATGGTATTACAGCAACACTTTAAAAATACCTTTAAAATTGATGGTAAGGAAATACTGGTGATGAAAGAAATTCCTATTAGACTTTTACGTAAGAGAAAAGAATATGCTTTCCTTACAGAGAAACTTAAGCAACGCAAAATCCAATTTAGATGGGATGTTCCAGAAGGAGTGATCTTTACATTCAGACAACAGAAATATAGATTGAATACTGTTCAAAAAGCAAGGGACTTCTTGAGAAAAGCTTCAAAAGATATGGATGAAGATAAACTCAAAGATATGGATATAATTCCTGGGGAACAAAGTCAACAAAATATGCAGAGGAAGGGAAGGAAGATGATGGACTAAAAGGAGCATCAGGCACATTTTAAAATACACTCTTAAAGATGGATTACAAATATCTAACTTGGAATATAAATGGAGCCAATATGGCGCAGAAGAGAAAGAAAGTGTTTCATTATTTGAAAAAATTAAAATTGGATATAATTTGTTTACAAGAAACTCATATTAAGAAGAAAGATTCCAAATATTTGATTTGTAAAAATTTGGGTGAAGAATTTATTTCGGCTGGACCAAAAAAAAAAATGGAGTTGTTCTCTACATTAACCCACAATTGCTTCCTAAATTGGTATTACTGGATGATAGTGGTAGATTTGTGGGGGTCGAAATTACTCTACAGGGTACAAACATTTTGATAGTGGGTATCTATGCCCCCAATGAAGATAAAACAAGGTTTTACACAGGACTTATGGAAAAATTGTCAGAGTTTTCATATGACCATTGGTGCGTTATGGGTGATTGGAATGGGGTAATCTCACCAAAAATTGATAGGCTTTCTGAAAAAAATATCAAAGAGACACAGGGTAAATTACCGAAGATTTGCTTTGAACTGATGGAACATTTAGAATTGGTGGATACCTGGAGATATATAAATGATAACGCAAAGGAATTTACTTATTTTTCAGAAAGACACAAAACATTCTCGAGGATTGATATGATTTGGATGTCTAAAATTTTAGCGAAGGACACTTTTAAAATGGATATATTACCAAAAACTTTTTCGGATCATAACCCTGTGATATTAACTTTAAAAAAGAAAAATCTTGGATTTAGATGGAGACTAAATGAATCTTTATTACAGAATGACAAAGTAGTACAAGAATGTAAGAAGAAATTAAAAGAGTTTTTTGAACATAATTTACATAAAGGAACAAGTGAAAATATTGTTTGGGATACAAGTAAGGCATTTATGAGGGGATATCTTATTAAATGTAACTCTGAATTAAAAAAAAAGAAACAACAGAAAATGCAATTAATCTTGGAAGAAATAAAACAAAAAGAGGAAGAATTGAAAAAGAATCCAACTAAAGTTTCTATTGTAAATGAAATCAAAATGTTACAGAAGCAAGTATCAATGCTGACAGTTAGAGAAATTGAAAGAAAACTAAATTTTGCTAAACAAAGGACTTTTGAATTTGCAAATAAACCTGGGAAATGGTTAGCATATAAATTAAGAAAAGAACGCCAAAAAAATATCATTTTAAAGATACAAGAAGGAGATGAGACGTTGACAGATAATGTAAAAATTAAAAAGATTTTTCATCAATATTATTCAACATTGTACAAATGTCAGGAAATTCCATCTGAAAAAATAGAAGAGTATATATCTAAACAGAATTTGCCTAGAATTACAGACTTTCAGAGACAAGCTATTAATGGTCCTATTACGTCAAGAGAGATATCTGAAGCTATAAACAAAATTAAATTAGGAAAGGCACCAGGACCAGATGGGTTATCTGCAATGTATTATAAATGTTTGGAGGAAGAACTCTTACTACCTTTACAGTCTACAATGAATCTTATTCTGCAAGAGGGAAAGATACCGGATAGTTGGAAAAATGCTAATATAACATTAATACCTAAAGAGGAGCAAGATTTAACTAAAACAAAAAATTATCGACCAATATCTCTATTGAATAATGACTATAAAATTTTTACAATGATCTTGGCAGAAAGATTGAAAATAATATTGCAACAATTTATTCAGGAAGATCAATTAGGGTTTTTACCTAAAAGACAATTACGTGACAACGTCAGGAATGTCTTGAATGTCTTGGAATATTTAGAACAACGAAATGATAAACAAGCAGCTTTGATTTTTTTAGATGCTGAAAAAGCATTTGATAATTTGAATTGGAAATTTATGTTTCAGGTTTTGGAGCAAATGGATTTTGGAGACAATTTTATAAAATGGATTAGATCGATTTATACATCTCAGAAGGCTCAGATAATTGTTAACGGAGATTTAACGGATTCATGTGAAATACAAAAGGGTACAAGACAAGGATGTCCTTTATCTCCCCTTTTATTTATTTTGGTCTTAGAAGTGCTGCTTAGAGATATAAGGCAAGATAAAAGAATTTCGGGATTAAAGATAAAAAAAAGAAGAATATAAATTGAGAGCATTTGCTGATGATTTGATAATTGTACTAGAAAATCCTTTGGAAGGAATTAATGTATTGATGGACAAATTAAAAGAATTTGGACCGTTAGCAGGATTTAAGATCAACAATCAAAAAACAAAGATGTTGGTGAAAAATTTAACTTTAAGGGAACAGAAAGAGTTAATGGACAAGACAGATTTTACAATAGAGAAAAAGTTGAAATATTTAGGTATCATTATGACAAATAAAAATTCAAAGTTGTTTCATAATAATTATGAAAAATTATGGACAGAGATTAAGAAAGATTTGCTAAGATGGGATAAACTACAATTGTCATTAATGGGTAGAATATCTGTGATAAAAATGAATGTATTACCGAGAATGATGTTTTTGTTTCAAACAATACCTGTAATATCCTCTGATTTACCTTTTAAACAATGGCAAAAAGATATCTCTAAATTTGTATGGCAAGGAAAAAAACCAAGAGTTAAATTTAAACTACTACAAGATGCCAAAGAAAGAGGAGGACTGGGATTACCAAATCTGAGACTTTATTTTGCTGCCTGCTGTCTAGTCTGGATAAAGGAATGGATTTTATTGAGGAATAAAAGACTATTGGATTTGGAGGGCCATAATTTGAAGTGGGGATGGCATGGATATCTATGGTATGACAAAGTAAAAGTAAATGTAGACTTTAACAATCATTTCATAAGACGTCCTCTGTTGAAAATATGGAATAGATATAAACCAAGGTTTTATTCGAAAATACCATTATGTGTCTCAAGTCAAGAAGCGTTTTATAGAAGAGAAATGGCTGGAAAAGAGAAATGGTTAACTTATCAAGAACTATTAGAAAATGTACATGGAGAATATACAATGAAAGAGAGAGAACAACTGACAAAGGAAGGATATAGTTTTCAATGGTTTGCCTATTTACAATTGTTAGAAAGATATAAAATGGACAAGAAAATGTATGAGTTTGAAATAAGTAAATCTGATTTTGAAATAGGATTGTGTACAAATGATGAAAATATAATTGCGAAAATGTATAAACTCTTATTGAAAATGGATATGGAGGAAGAACAAGTAAAAGAGTGTACGGTAAAGTGGGCAAAAAATTTTGGTCATAACATACAAATGGATCAATGGGAAAATATGTGGAAAAAAGGTTTGAAATTTACACTATGCTATAATCTTAAAGAAAATTTTTATAAAATGATGTACCGTTGGTACATGACTCCAGAAAAGTTGTCAAAAATGTATAGTAATGTTTCTAATGTTTGTTGGAAATGTAAACAACAAGAAGGATCATTTTATCATATGTGGTGGTTATGTAAAAAGGCAAAATCATTTTGGGCACAGATAGGTAGGAAGATGCAAAAAATTCTAAAGATAAATATTCAGTCAAAACCAGAATTTTTTTTATTGGGTTTTATGGATAAACAAATAGAAAAGAAATATGGAAGAATAATATTATATATGATTACGGCAGCAAGATTATTATATGCACAAAAGTGGAAAATGGAATCAACACCAACAATGGAAGAATGGTTATTGAAATTAATGGACTTAGTAGAAATGGATAAATTGACATGTTTACTTAGAGAAAAATCGACGGATACATTTCTTAAGGAATGGAAACCTCTCTTAGACTTTTTGTTGAAAGATCAAAATAAAATGATGATACTGGGATTTGACGATTAATTAAGACAGCCTATGGAGAAAAGGGACTCTGTATGTATACATTAAGGGACAGGTTTGATGTATATTATATACTTATAGCTGATCTGCGACAAATCGGAAGTCAACTATTTTATTTTCATTTTTTGTTGATGTATTGTTATGTCTTTTTGACTTTGTTTTGTTTGTTTTTGGAAAAATTTGAATAAAAATTATTAAAAAAAAAAAAACAAGCCAAGGCCCCGACCTCACGTTTCAGGGTAGTTGGGTTGATCCAGTGGGCTGTTACCCCAAAGTAACTCTTCTTGCCATTGGCCCAACAATCTGCAGTGGTTGCTATATATGCCACAGCACCCATTTGGTTTGCCAGAGTTTCTCTCATGTGGCATGCTCTCTTCTCAATTCTGTCTCTCAGAGTCTTGGCACATATGATGGTGAGATCTTTGGGGAGTCCAATGCGAACCAGATTAATGAATGATGGTTTGTCCACAGTCTGAAGTGGTAATGTCTCCTCTACAATGAAATCAATGATTCTCCTGTCGAGATTGCTCTGGGTGACAGGCTCCCTGCCAGATCCCCACCTCTCAAGGGTTGTCTGCTGCTGCTTCAGCATTTTGGGAGGAGGGGTGTCATGCATTGGTTCAGGAAGGCCACGTCTCCTTGCCTTTATTGCTTCTTCAATTGCTCTCAGCTTCTCAGGGTGTGCCCTCTGAGGAAGAAGAACAAAGCATGAATCCAAGAAAAAATGGAAGAGGAACTTCACAATTTAAACATAAATAGACAATGGACACTCTTGGAGGACCAGCATGACAAAGGCTTACCTCAAAATGTTTCTTCACATTGGATGAGGAGGAAACAGCTGATCTCAGATTTTTGATCCTTGGAAGGCAGTAATTGCATCGTACAACAACATTTTTCCCACTCTGGCTCACAAATGTACAAGCTTTCTCAAAGCCACACCATGGTACTTGCTGTTCTGCAGATGTGGCTGTGGGCAACTGGCACTGCTTCATGCCCTCCTCCTCCTCATGCACAGGGCCTCCTTTCTGAACCTCACTTTCTAGTTTTGCCTCCTCAGGATCAACAAGCTGTGACTCAAGTGGCTGCACTAACTGACTGCTGCTCTCAGCAGCAAAACCTGCAACAGGCGTCTCTGTAATAAACAAGAGATAATGCTCCTATATGGGTGAACTTCAGCTGTGATGTGCCCCCATTTCTTCCCCATGCTTCAAGATCCCCCAGTCAGAGTGGAAGTAAGCAGGTCGATAGCACAATTAAAAGAGATCCTATTTGCATCATTTTTGCTCACTGAATAACCCTGCCTGGGCCAGTCTAACCTACTATCTCACAGGGTTGTTGTGAGAACAAAATGAGACTAGGGTTCAAATCCCCACATAGCCATGAAGCTCACTGGGTGACCTTGGGCCAGTCACTGCCTCTCAGCCTCATGAAAACCCTATTCATAGGGTCACCATAAGTTGGAATCAACTTGAAGGTGGTACATATATTTTTTATTTTGAATATGATGATTATGATAATAAATATGCAGCATTTCAAATTAATTCTGTATGAGAAGCATTCCATGCCAAGCTTGGAAAACCAAGGATGAGGTATAAAATGTAGACAAAAATACTTTTGACAAAATGCCGTTTATCTTTTATATCTATAATTAGCAATACAGCTGAATGATGTATGTAAAGTATTTTTTCTTTCCCTTTTCTTTTTTATTAATATTTTAGTACTACTGCTAAAGTTCTGATGAAAGAATAAAGCATTCATTAGCCAAATTCAAATGATTAGAACACATCACATAAATTCCACTGAAGTTGGAGTTTTTGCCATAGAAAATGAAAAAAACATATAACCTATGATAGCCCAATAGACAATCAGAACTAATATAAAACCCTATTGCTTCTCATTTGCAAATCTTGCAAGATCTAAGGTAACTCTAGATCATGTGAGTTCAGGTGATGCATGTTATGTACATTTGTATAGATATTAGCAGAGATTTTCAACAGTCTGTCTCTCTCTGGGACTGGGAATCTCTCTCTTTCTCACAGAACATGAGTTTGAGAGCTGGGGGACTGAGAGGAGGAGCTGCAAGGACCCTACTTCTCACCTCATCTCTGCCAAGAACAAAAAAATCAGCCTTAAGCCATTTATTATACGCCTAATGATTATTTATTTATTTATTATTCTTATTACTGAGACAGTTTTTGTCCCACATACAATTCAGTCTTGTGATTAAACAGGACAAAAATACAAATAGAAAGAAAGATGGAGTTCAAATAAATATACAATAAAAATCTAGCTGGCATTTTAAAAGGCAGGAGTGCTCTGTCTGGATAAATACAGCACACAGGTATGCATAGGAACAAGGGGGAGAGTTCAAAAAGGGGGGGAAGGAAGAGAAGTAGGCCAGAGCTTGGAAAAGTTACTTTTTTGAACTACAGCTCCCATCAGCCTAATCCAGTGGCCATGTTGCCTAGGGCTGATGGGAGTTGTAGTTCAAAAAAGTAACTTTTCCAAGCTGTGATAGGCTGAAGTTTCAGAAGTGCCTTGTGATTGATGGAGGGGGCGGCAATGAGGCAAGAAGAGGCAGTGGGGGGGAGAAGGGGCCACGGGGGGTGGGGTGGGGCAAAAATGCTGCAGGGGGTGGAAGGGGCCATGGGGGGGCACACACACACACACACACACACACACACACACACACACACGCACACACACACAAATCATCGTCACTCACCTCCACAGCTCTTCGCCATTCTGCTGCTGCCTTCTCCTCCGTTGTCCTTGCCCTGGCTTTTTCCTTCGGCGTCCATTTTTTCCTCTCAGATGCTAGCAGGCCCTGCCTATTCACCTCTTCCCTCGTGCCTCCTAACACAGATCACGAGGGAAGAGAGAGTCTGCGCAGAGGTCCAATCAGTGTGAGGCACATGTCTTGTGTTAACCAATCACAGCCAGGAGCTGACTTCCCCTTGTTCCCCTCCCCCAAGTAACGTCCAACCTAACGTGGAAATGTTAAAGTTGCAGCTGAAAAGTAGGGAAATTACTAGTCGTTCCGTTACTTGCCAAATGTAATAGAATTACCCACTCGTTATTTAAAATTGTAACGAATTACAAGTAACTCGTTAAAAATAACGAGTTACTTCCAAGCTCTGGGCTAGATTAAAGGTTGCCTACCCGGGCTCCATCTCTTAGCTAAGATTTCTATCTTAATTTCAAATCAGAGAAATGTTTTTGTTTGAATTGTGTGCTCCAAGCAACTGTGGTTGATGCTTAATGTATCATGCTTAATGACATCACTTGGGCCCGCCCCATGACATCACTTGGGCCTGCCCCCATCTCATCACTCAGGCCCACCCCATGACATCACTCAGGCACATCCCTATGACATCAATAGAGCCTGCCCCCAAAATCTCAGGGTTTGGGATGCTTCTGACCTGGCAACCCTCTGCTTATCAAGATGGTTTTCATAAGTCTCCAGCAGTAGTGTAGTGGCAAATTCGGAAGTGCAGGGTCTCTTCATGTTAGTCACAGCCACGCTGCTCCCCCCCTTTTTGCTGGGGAGTTGAGAATAAGATTCATGTTCATGCATTCTCCCACAACAACAGACATCCTTAGGAGCCAACAAACATGAAAGAGGAGAGTGTTAGCTACTGAAAAGCATCTTCTCAGTAGCTGACTCACCTCCTTTCCCTCCGATTAGCTCCAATCAGCAGGAAAGGACAAGGAAGCATGTTAAAAGACTCTTCTCAGTGGCTAAAACACTCTTCTTTCATTCTTATTGGCTTGTAGGATGCTGCAGATATTGGGATCCTGCTCCCCCAAACGTTAGAAGTCTAAGACCCCCTGAGACCCTAGATGACTACACCCCTGGTTTTCAGAAAACCATCAGTGAGGGAGTAGAGCAGACTTCTTGTAGTAGGGTATTCCAGAGCTTGGGGGCCACAGCTGATAAGGCTCCTTCCTGCGTGCCTGCCAATCTGACATTTTTCATCCCAGGTGTGCAGAGGGGACCAGAGGCAGCCGATCTTAAATCACAGGCAGGTACATATGGGTGTAAGTGGTTGCTCAGGTACATTTGTTCAAGGCCGTTTAGGGCTTTCAAGGTCAAAACCAGCACTTTGAATTGGGCCCGTAAACAAATTGGAAGCCAGTGGAGTCAATAAAACATGGGGGTGATATAATCCCTGAGCTGTAATCCAGTTAACATTCTAGCTGCCATGCAATTCCAAAACTGTTTTCAAAGGCAGCCCCATATAGAGTATGTTACAGTAATAAAGCCTTGAAGTCACCAATGCATGTCACTTCTTCTTCTTCTTCTTCTTCTTCTTCTTCTTCTTCTTCTTCTTCTTCTTCTTCTTCTTCTTCTTCTTCTTCTTCTTCTGTTGATAGTGCTATCAGCTTAAGTAGTTCAAGGGAAAAAGGAAATGTACCTGTGTGCAGCAGTAACTTAACGTTTATGGTTGGCTCAAGAGCACAAACACGTCCAGAGCCCTATCTAATTATGTATGCATTATGGGTCCAATTGTATTGTACCAGAAGCCTGTGACCTTAACTGTGACTTATTAATGGAGACAAAAATGTGGTGGGAAAGAGAGCTGTTCTCAGAGAGCCTCATGTTGGACCTTGAAGTCAATGATGTAAGCCTCAATGAATCATGCAACTGCCAGCCATAAGTAGAACAACATTAGTCCAGCATTTGTGAAAACAGGCAGGAGGGATCCAGGCCCAGGTAGAAACTGAGAATTCTGTCCTATGTAGTACTAGGCCCGATCTGCAAAATGCATTTAAAGCACTCTTATACCACTTTAAACAGTTATGTTCCCCCAAAGAATCCTGGGAATTGTAGTTTGTTAAGGGTGCTGACAGTTGTTAAGAGGCCCCTATTCCCCTTACAGGCCTACAGTTCTCAGAGTCGTTTAACAACCAATCCTTCCTATTTACAGTATTTATTAAATTTATATCCTACCGTTCCTCACAGAATGAGCCCAGGACAGCAAAAAAAACCACTAAGAGCATTTTAAAACATCTTAAAATTAAAGACTTAAAAACATACTAAATCAAAACATCTTTAAAAATATAGGAGAATAAGTATCTCCTAGCAACTCTCAGCACCCATAACAAACTGCAGTTCCCAGGATTCTCTGGGAGAGCCATGACTTTTTAAAGTGGCATAAAAAGAGCGCTTACATGTATGGTGGAGAAACGGCCTATTTACTAGAAAGGAACATAGGCTTTAGCCAGGAGTACATGTTTATCTTTATTTTGAAGGGACCAGTAAGCAAACCTGAACAGCAACCCATGTGCCTGTCACCATATTCCATTGTTTATTTTGATGCATTTGTTTCACTCAAACATTTATTTCTTTTGCCCAAGGCCTCTCAGAGCAGCTCACAATAATAATAAAAAAATCAACAATAAAGAGCATTAAAACAGGAAAGCAGCATAAAATGACATTTCAAGTAGAGCCAGTCTTATGCTAGGGTAAAAACACAAAGTTAAGTGCAATCATCACGTTTATTTAATTATTATTTGCAGATTCATTAACTGCTTCACAACAAAAAGTTACTGAAGAGATGTGCAATAAAATAAGACAAAATTTTAAAAATTACAAGTGCAATGAACTAAACACAAAAACATCCAGTTATACACTTCTACAGTTATTCTTCCAAGAATAGCTCTGTCTCACACTTCAGGGAAAAGCTTCTTGAACAAAATCATCTTCAATAGCTGCCTAAAAATCAAGATGCTAGGCACTTGACTGATTTCAAGTGGTAACTGAAACCAGAGAGTTGGAGTTGCAACACCAAAATCCTGGTTCAGGTGCACAGCAAGATCACTTCTGGGCCATGCAGTACTCATGGCATCATTGGGCATATGCCAGGGGCCTCAGCCCTGGGCCTCCCATATCTTGGCAGGGATGTAGTCATTCAGGGGTTCAGCCAGTCTTAGATCCCTTACTTTTTGGGGAGCAAGTCCCAGCAGGGTCCGTATGTCTCCAGCATCCTATGAACCAATCAGCATGAAAGGGGAGTGTTTTAGCCACTGAGAAAGTATTCTGACTTGTTTCCTTGTCCTTTCCTCCTGATTGGAACCTATTAGTTCCTACTTCAAAAAGCCAAGTTGTAAAGAGTGAGAAGTCTGTAACTGCAGAAGAAGAGACAGTGAATCCTGATAGCATCCCATCTACATCATCAAGAAGTTTGGTAGCAGCAAGAGATAAATATGTAAAGACTGAACAAGGTCGTTCAAGCAATATCTCTTGACAATGAGAAAGGAGACTTCCGGGAAGGGTGACTTCGCTTGTGCCTGCTTTTTGAGACGAGCTCTCGTCTCAGAAGAAGATTTTTCAGTTTTAAAATCAGTCAGAACGTTCTTTTTGACTGGTAAAGATTTTCTCCTGGGTAGGGAGAAACGTAGAGATTAACCACAGAAGCCTGTTTTTGTTGGGAGGACTGGATTTCATTAATTTATGAGAGAAGGTTCAGTCAGCAAATGCCGGACGGACTTCCAACAAGCTCTAACTGATTAAGCGACACGTTTATCTTTTCTTCAAAGAAAAACGGACTTTAACAGGCAAGCATCCTTCTTTCTATTTTTTTTTCACTTGGTTTAAATCGTTGCAGCAAAAAGAGATTCGTCAATGAATCAGCTATAAAGAATTTCTGGGTGAGTTATAACTCTTCTCTTTTATTCACGAAATTAAGGAGGAAAGAAATTGAAAAAGCGTATCTTTGTTTTTATTGCAAAAAGCTGGCCTGGAAGTGGATTCTAAAGATACAAACGGAAGAGGGATTTCTATTTCGAGGAGGGAAAAAAAATAAATAAATTTGATTTATGAACTTTGGAGTATTATATGTCCGGGACTATTTTCTTTTTGGTCTATTTCATTTTGATGAATCTGCTTGTTCACGACGCCCTAACTGTTTTGAAGCTGGGAACTAAATTTGTTTTGTATTCCTGAACAAATAAGAGATAAGGCAGGCTGTACTGTCTACACTGTGATGTCATCAAGCCTGGAATATTAACCCAATTGTGGCTGAAATAATTTTTGTTTTCGTGGTTTTAAGAATGGCAATCAGGAAAGTGACTGAGACCATGGAAGAAATTATGTTTCAGAAAATAATGGATGAGATTGAGATAATGAAACAAACCCTGAGACAGGGTAGACAGGAGATGAAAATTGAATTAGGCAAAATGACACAGGAGCTTAAAGAAATAGGGGATCTTGTGAGAGAGGAGATTGATGAGATTAGAGATGAGAAAAGAAAAATTAAAGGGAAGATACAAGCCCTGGAGATTGGAACAAATGTGGAATTGGAAAAAGATCTGGAGTTTATGGATATTAGAAACAAAGTTTACTGTTTGGAATTCAACGTTGTCTCTGAAGACTCTAATGAAGATATTAGAGATAACGTTATCAATGTCTTGGATAATTTTCTGGACTGGAATGATGTGATGGAGCTTGACATAGAAAAAATCTATGGAATTAACTACAGATATGTGACAATGGAAAAATTCTCAAGAGATGAGCCAGTGCATTTTGTAAAAAAGAAGAACAGAGATATGACTTTACAACAATATTTCAGCAACATATTCAGAATTGATGGCAAGGAAATATTTGTGATAAAGGAAATTCCCATCAGACTCTTATTATATGACTATGGCTATGACAGCAAGATTAATATGGGATACTGATAATGGAAGAATGGATACTGAAATTACTGGACTGAACAGGACTATTGAAGATGGAAGATGGAATTAATATTGATAATGGAAGAATGGCTATTGAAATTATTGGATCTAACAGGTTTGATGAGATGGATTAATCTATATGTTTATTTGGACTATGGCTATGACAACAAGATTATTATGGGATACTGATAATGGAAGAATGGCTACTGAAATTACTGGACTTAACAGGATTATTGATAATGGAAGAATAGCTACTGAAATTACTGGACTTAACAGGATTATTGAAGATGGAAGATGGAATTAACATTGATAATGGAAGAATGGCTATTGAAATTATTGGACCTAACAGATTTGAACGAGATGGATTAATCGACATGTTTATTTGGAGAAAAATTGAAAGATATATCTCTCAAGGAATTGAAACCTCTCTTTGACTTTTTGTGGAAAGAATAAAGTAATGTTTATGAGATTTGATGATTAATTAAGATAACTACTGGAGGAAAGTGATTTTAAAATATAATTTAAGAGACAGGATTGTTATATATTGTAGACCTATAACTGATCTGCGACAAATCGGAAGTCAACATTTTATTTTATTGTTTAATTTGTTTTGTTTTGTTTTGTTTTTTGTCTTTGAAAATTTGAATAAAAATTAATGATAAAAAAAAAGACAATGAGAAAGGACAGTCAAATAGTGATAGGGATAGAGAAGCACAAAGCAGCATTGGCCAGATTATTCTATAATCTTAGAAGGAGGGTGTGGCTGTGATTATTATGAAGAGACCCTGTACTTCTGAATTTGTCTCCACAGTGGTTTAACAGTCAGCCACTCTTCTGGGGATTATAGCTCTGTGAGGGGAATAGGGCTTCTCCTAGCAACTCTCAGCACCCTTCACAAACTACACTTCCCAGGATTCTTTGGGGCAAGCCATGACTGTCTAAAGTGAAATAAAGGTCTGGTGTGGATGTGGCCAGGGACAGCTTTGGTTTAAATTTGGGAGGGAGACTCCATGTGCCTGCTGTAGAATAAGGGCAGTTTAGGGATTCTGCTTGTGTACCGCCCACCCCGCTGCACAGCAGGCTCCCTGACCGAGGTGCTCGAGATTGTCTCGGGCGTGCGGGTCCTTTCCCCCAACCTATTGGTTCTGGGGGACTTTAACCTGCACGCCGAGGCTGTCCTCACAGGAGCCCCTCGGGATTTCATGGAAACCATGACTTTCTGGGAACTGCACCTTAGTAACATTGGGCCCACCCATGTAGCCGGTCATGCTCTTGACCTTGTGTTTGTCTCGGGAGGGGGAGGAAGGGCTCTGAAAATGGGGGCTGTTTTTTCTAACCCCGTGTCATGGTCAGATCACTATCTGGTAAATGTAGACTTCTCAATGCCACACACCCTCTGCAGGGGACAGGGACCGATTAGGATGGTCCGCCCCAGATGCCTGATGGAGCCTAAGGGATTCCTGAATGCGCTGGGAGATCTGGAGCTGTCTGAAGGTCGCCTGGTCGAAACCCTGGTGATGGAGTGGAATAGGGAGAACTCCGGGGCAATAGACCGGGTGGCTCCGAAACGTCCTCTCCCCCTGAATAGAACTCAGGCTGCACCCTGGTATACACCACAGTTGCGGGGTCTGAGACAGGAGGGGAGACGACTAGAGCGCCGGTGGTGGAAATCTCGCTCCGAAGATGATCGGACACTAGTTAGAGCAGCAATAGCTGCCTATCAAGTGGCAACAAAGGCAACAAAGAGAGATTACTTTGCTGCCTCTATTGCGTCCGCAGAGTGTTGTCCCAGGAGGTTGTTCCAAGTGGTCCGTAGTCTGGTCGGTCCAGCTGCGCAAGAACCCATGGAACTTTCTAAAGCCTCTTGTGACATATTTGCCAAACACTTTGCTGATAAAATTGAGAGCCTGAAGAGCACGATTCCGTACGCCATGAATACAGGAAGTGGGCCAGAGTTGGCCAGTTGCATTCCGGTCCGGTGGGATCGGTTTCAGCCTCTTCCCTCTGAGGAAGTGGACAAGGTGCTCTCTACTGTGAGGCTGACCACCTGTCTGTTTGATCCTTGCCCCACGTGGCTCATTATGGGCTGCAAAGAGAGACTGAGCGAAGGGATCAAGGTAGTGGTGAATGCTTCCTTGGAAGAAGGTGCAATGCCATCAGCCCTTAAGGAGGCGGTAATAAAGCCCATTCTGAAAAAGCCCTCCTTGGATCCCCAAGAGTTGAACAACTTTCGCCCAGTCTCTAATTTACCATTCCTGGGCAAGGTGATTGAGCGAGTGGTGGCCAAACAGTTACAGACACACTTGGATGAAGCAGATTATTTAGATCCGTTCCAATCAGGCTTCAGGACTGGACATGGAACTGAAACAGCCCTGGTCGCTCTGGTGGATGATTTAAGGAGGGTGTTGGATAGGGGAGAATATGCTTTCCTCGTCCTCCTGGATCTCTCAGCGGCTTTCGATACCATCGACCATGGCATCCTTTTAGATCGCTTGGAGGGAATGGGAATAGGGGGCACTGTTTTACGGTGGTTCCGTTCCTATCTCTCAGACAGGCATCAACGGGTAGCATTGGGAGATGAGGTTTCAGACTCTTGGCCTCTCAGTTGTGGTGTGCCACAGTGTATCCTCTCTCCCATGCTATTTAACATCTATGTAAAGCCGCTGGGAGCCATCATCAGGAGATTTGGGCTGCAGTGTCATCAATATGCAGAAGACACTCAGCTCTATCTCTCGTTCAAGTCCTCACCAGAGTTGGCTGTGGATACCATTTCCAAGTGCCTGGAATCCATAAGTGAATGGATGGGAGGTAATAGGCTGAAACTGAACCCCAACAAGACCGAGGTGCTGCTCGTGGGGGACAAGAGAAGGTTAGGAGATATAGACCTGGTGTTTAATGGGGTAAGATTGCCCCTGAAGGACCAGGTCCGCAGCCTCGGGGTCATCCTTGACTCCCAGCTGTCCATGGAGGCTCAGGTCTTGGCAGTGAGCCGGGCAGCTTGGTATCAATTACATCTGATACAGAGGCTGCGACCCTACCTTCCTGTCCATCTGCTCCCACGGGTGGTACATGCCCTGGTCTCCTCTCGCTTAGACTACTGTAATGCGCTCTATGTTGGGTTACCCTTGAAAATGGTCCGGAAACTACAGCTGGTACAGAATGCGGCGGCACGTTTAATTAAGAACAGCCGTCGCCGTGATCACATCACTCCGGTGTTAGAAGACCTACACTGGTTACCAGTTGTCTACTGGGCCCAATTCAAGGTGGTGGTATTAACCTTTAAAGCCCTATACGGTTTCGGCCCAGTTTATCTGAAGGAGCGCCTCCAGCATCACCAAATATGCCGCCTGACGAGATCAGCCACACAAGACCTTCTCTCGGTCCCACCAGTTAGAACAGCTAGGCTGGTGCGGACCAGAGAGAGGGCATTTTCGATTGTGGCCCCCACCCTCTGGAATTCCCTGCCCTATGACCTCCACCATGCCCCCTCCCTGCCAAGTTTCTGCCACGCCTTGAAAACCTGGCTATTTAGGTGGGCATACAAGCTTCCTGGGGTGGGCTAGTCTTATCTTGTTACAGTTGTGGGTGGTTTTACCTCATTATAGTTGAGGTTTTTGGGTTATCTGTTTGGTATTTTATATGTTGTATTTTATCCTATTATGTACATCGCCTAGAGTGGCCGTTAACCCGGACAGATAGGCGACTCAGAAATAATTTATTATTATTATTATTATTATTATAAAAAGGTGGGGGAAGCGCTGAAAAACAATGATACTGTTCACCATGTTTTCCTTTTGGAAAGGAAAGGGGCTTTCCCTCTGCCCAGTGCCCAACCAACCAATCTCCTCCCCTCCCTCCCCCACTCCCTGCCTGTCCTACAAGTCAGTTGCAGCTATCCTAAGCATGAGTACACAGGAGTAAATCTCACTGACCTCAAAAAGCATGCAAATGATCAAACTTGCCCTCCCCTCCTCCTCATTCCTATCCCCTCCCTCTTGCCCCTCCACTCCCCCTTCCTTTGCAAGTCCTGCCCCTCCACCTTCCCTTCCAATCCCCTTCCCCTCCCCTCCCCTCTCCTTTCCCCCTTCCATCTCTCTCCTCTCCCCCTTCTTCTCCCTCATGGTCAGTTTTACCTATCATAAGCATGATTGCACAGGTGTAAATCCCGCTGAACTCAATAAGCATGCATATGATCAAACCTGCCCTCCTCCCCTCATCTGCTCCCCTCCCCCTGTGCTTCCTCCCCCTCCCCATCCCCCCAGGTCAGTTTTACCTATCCTAAGCATGTTTGCAGCAGACTAAATCCATTGAAATCAATAAGCATGAAAATGATCAATCCATTTTGAGCAAACTTGCACAGGATCCCATTTCTTACCTCCTAGATTAAAAAGCATATATGCTCAGAGGCATGTTACCAAATTCTTCCAAACTGCACAGGAAGTGGATTGGACTGTGAAAGACCAAGCCAAATTGTGTTTGCATTTTTACAAATTTGTAGGGCAGTACAATATCTCAGAGAGGTCAGGTCTCCTGCTCCCCTGGTGAATTCACTATAAAAAAAGGTAAAGGTGTCCCCACATTTATAGTGCGAGTCGTTTCCAACTCTTAGGGTGACGTCTTGCGATGTTTACTAGGCAGACCGTATATATGGGTTGGTTTTGCCAGTTCCTTCTCCGGCCTTTCTTTACCCCCCAGCATATGCTGGGTACTCATTTTACCGACCACGGATGGATGGAAGGCTGAGTGGACCTCGACCCCTTTTACCGGAGATTCGGCTTCCTCCTTCCTTTGGAATCGAACTCCAGCCGTGAGCAGAGCTTCGGCTGCGTTACCGCCACTTACTCTTGGCTATAGGTATGTTCTTAAACCACAAGGTTTTTTCCTAAATACTAGTCCTTCTTCTCAGATTTGCTCTCTCTGACCAATGTATCTAATGAGCTCAGCATCTCAATAATTATAATTAAGGTTTGAAGGGAGAAAGAGTGTCATATTCAAACATATTCTGAATTCATAAACTTCACTATATATGCCGGGAAGCAGATGCTAAAAAGACCTCTTGGGAAAAAAAGCTGCTAGAAAACAGAAATATTCATGCAACATTGATGAATTCTGAAACATGCTGACAGCAAAAAGCTCTCCGGGAACTCTTCAAAGAGAAGCTACAAAGGAATTTCTAGTAGAAATCATTCAGCATCCTATTCTTATCACTCACAATGTAGAGGAAAACAGAATCTATTGAAAATTAGGAGGAAAAGAAAGATGAATTGAGCACCTGAATTGTTATTTGCTGAGTGCTATCGATTGCCTTGGAACACAAAATCCTGTTTATTCCCATCTACTTTTCATTATCTAAGTTGTTTAACATTATGTGCTCATTTTCATTCTCTCTCTCCGCACTTCTCCTCCTACCACTGAGCACTGAACTTTGTTCATTTTTACTTACCCAGGCTTTATCTTTAGGGGAGGCAGCTGCTTGACTCAGTAAAAAAGATTATGAACATAGAATAGGATAAGGGCTTTCTAGAGGCAATGCCAAGTTACCGATGCATGCCAGTACTCAGACTGTTTTCCCTTTCTGAGGAAATTCAGCTGTTCATAAAAAAAGGGGGGGGGCTGGAGATTTAATAGTGCTCATGTGTAAAATTAAGGTTACTTACCTGCAAACTGAGTTCTTCCCAAATGGCTCTGTTCAGTCATACTGATAAGCAAAGTATTTGCACCAAGTGAGAGCTAGAACCTTCCAGAGCGTGGAAGATTACTTTTAAAAAGTAATAAATTACAGTTACAGTTATATGGCCCAAAAAGTAGTAATTACTGTTACAATTACAATTGCTCTGAAAGTAACTGATTACTTTTCCTCCAAAGTAATCACTATAATTACATTTCAGTTACTTTAAAAAAAACCACCTACAAGGTGCTGGCCTTGGCTGCTGCACATCTAAGTAGTCTAAAACTACATTTAAAATAAACAAACACATACAGAGGTAGTAGAATAATTCTTTTTATCCATGAGATAGCAATGGTGGTAGCTGGTAAGGGTGGTGGGGATGGAGGCTGAGGCCACTACTCAGATCATTGCACCTCAACCAAGTGCAACCCCCCTACTCAGCCAGCCAGCATAATCTCTCTCACTTAACCACCTCCCAGACCCTGCCCTGCCACCAACTAAGGGACACTCACTCAAGCAAACATTTTCCCCTGAGATGCAAAAAAGTTAAAATACTGCAAATGCAGCACAGTAGCCAGACAGGGTAGTGGAGGCCACTCTGTGTGCCAAGTGCAAACACAGTATTCTCTCTCACACACAACACAAACACACGCGTTGTCATCTTTCACCTCCACAGTTCTTTCTCTCCATTCTGCTGCTGCCTCCTTCTCCTCCTTTACCATGTTTTTGACCTCCGGATCCTTTTTCCCTCCACTCCATTCTTCACCACCACTATCCATTTTTTAAAATAACTGTTTTCTCCACTCCACCCCGTCTCACTCTCTGCCTCCTCCCTCATCGCCTCCTGCCCATCCACAGAGCATGAGGGAAGAGCGACACCGCACAGAAGCCCAGTTTGAGGCACATGATTTTCATCCACAAATCAGAGGAGCTGAAGACTTCCTCTGCTCCCCCCCAAGTAATGCCCAAAGGTAATTCTGGAAATGTTACAATTACTCCACAAAAGTAGTAAAATTACTCCTAGTTCTATTACAATCAAAATGTAAAGGTATTACCCACTCGTTACTCAAAAAAGTAATGAATTACAAGGAATTTGTTACTTGTAACTAGTTACTTCCAAGCTCTGGAACCTTCTTCCTCTTGAAGGAAAGGTCCAATGGAAGAGCATTCTTGCTTGTACCACTTGTGACCCCTTCGCCCCCCATAAGCCAGGCGCAGTCCTCCGTCTATGGGTTCAGTTTTCTCCAATCTTTCACAGTGGAAAATAGGGTCACTCCTGGATAGGACAGAGCTCAGTGGGTCAACAGGCAGAACCAACAGAATCCAAACTGAAAGTGTACCAGGAGGACAAAGGTAACAAAAACGTCAGGACCAAGCCACACCCTACAAATGGTGATGGGGGAAGTTGCGTGTTGGGTGGGGGTATGGAGCTACAATTCCCACAGTTCAAGAAATCCGACCCTATTTCTGAGTTAGGCCCAGAAGCCTTCAAATTCAGGTCCACTTTGAAATAGGCTTCACCAACCTTTCTACTTCCATACCCTAGGTAAAACGAGGGCTGTTGCTCAGTGGCAGAATATCTGCTGCAGTGGCGTCACTAGGGTTGGTGTCACCTGATGCGGTAACTCATGGTGTCACCCCATGGACCTCCTCCCGTACCAGACCATACAGAATCCTTAGTAATGTTTTTTGTACTAATGTTACTCGTAAATCGTAATTCCCGTATATCACTGAATGTAATGGCAATAGCAGTGACATAAACTAGCAAAATTAAAATTACACCTTTAAATTACAATATCATACGCACAGCCCAAATTCTTGCTCTTATCACTAATGGGAGTTAATTATCTTGCATATGCCCATAGTAAATTTTCAGATACTTTCAGACCCTCAGCAATTTTCAAGTGGTCTATGTAGAAGAAAAGTTTGGGAACCCCTGGTATAAGACATCTGCTTATGTCCCTATGCTGCTCTCACCCCTCATTTAGGTGCCTGGGATGCTTGCATGTGGACATACCTCCTTACAGTTATGGAAAGTGATTCTTAATAATAAGTCTCTAGACACAGAGTTACATAGCTATTTATCAGTTGTTTAGTAGAAAATTCCGAAGTGCAGAGTCCCTTCATGATAGTTGCAGCCATGTATACCCTTTTTTACTCCTGGATTAAGAATGAGATCTTTGTTAATGCATTCTCTCACAACAACAAACATCTCTAGGAGCCAATCAGCTTGTAAGTGGAGAGCGTTAGCAATTGAGAAGAGTCTTCTCAGTGGCTGACTTACCACCTTTCACTCTGATTGGCTCCAATCAGCAGGAAAGGCAAGGAAACCTATTAGAAGACTCTTCTCAGTGACTAACACACTCCCTTTTCATGCTGACTGTAGGATGCTTGGAGACATAGGGACCCTGCTCCCAAAACAGCAGAGGGACTAATATCCCCTGGGCGACTACCCTCCTGGTGCTTATGGACATGACCGTAATATATTTTGTGACGTGCAAGTTCGATATTATTTATTAAGTGTGTTTAGGATTACACTGATGGCATTCCCAAATATGTACTTTCACACAGACTTTGGTTTTCCATAACACAATGTTTGTCCAAGCCGCCACACTTGGGGGGGCACTACTTGCACACCCCTTCCATAAGCACATCAAAGTTGGATACACACCTGAACCAAGACCCAGACAATAGGGCACTCAAAACAAAAAGGTAATTACATTGGCTGAGTAGATCTTGTACAGTGGTTATACTGACTGGGCAGTCACTGTCCTTCACATTTTACAAAATACTTTTTCCTATACAAAGATTAAATTTCTGTGTATGAAAAAGTAATATATGAAGTGGTCTCAATAGTGAGAAAAATAAACAAATGAATGGTGATCCAAATGTTTTTCATTCTCACGTTATGAAGCTAGCTGCCAGATGATATATCACCTTCCCTATGCATGCAGCGTAGACTGAAAAAACAGCACCCAAGTCACCATTCAATACGTGCACGTGTTCTTTCCAACATGAATCTACAGGTCTCAAAAAGTAATGTGTGACAAAGTCCTCAAACACCTTATAACATGCCTCAGACATGGTCTCTTGTTCTACCAGCATGCCTTCACACCATCACTTTGCCAAAACATAAGGATAGGTAAATTGCTTTTAGGGAGGTTCACAATTATGATTTCCTATTTATTTAATCTAAAAATATTTAAAATACATAAAAACAGCCAGGGGAAGATATTGGAGAAATACAAAATAAATACAAATAAAAAAAAGGGGGGGGTGAAGAGACCTTAAATGTGCTACTCACCATCTCTCAGCCTATCCTCCCCTCAGGATGAAAACAATGGAGAACCATGACCACCCCCAGGAAGAAGGGCACACTTAAAATGTAGAGGAAAAAATCATCTACAACCATAGTGTGAAATCAAATACTTATTGGGTCACAGTATGAAGAAATATTTATATAAACATGACTCTCAAATATGTTTATGAATTACACAATCTGTCAATATATTTATAGTGCAATCCGATGTTTGTTTACTCAGAAGCAAGTCCCAATGTATTCAATGGGGCTTACTCAAACTGGGAAGTGTGCAGAGAACTACAGCCTCAAGTGATAAGGAACTTGTTCTTTCAACTTGTTCTTTTAAGTTGAGACCTTATCCCAGTCTGAGTCTGTGTTGGAATTGCTTTTTAATATGTTTTTAAGCCTTTTCTTTTTTTTTAAAAAAATGTTTTTTTAAAGCTTTTAAAAAATATTTTCAAAGATGTTTTAATATATTTTAAAGTCTGTTTTTGTGATGTTTTAAAGTGCTTTTAGTGCTTTTGTTTGGTGCCCTAGGCTCCTACTGGGAGGAAGGGCGGGATATAAATCAAATAATAAATAAATAAACTTCATTCACCCAACCCAAAATTCAGAATCATGCCTCTTTAGGCTGTTTTCCAACGGTTTATTCTTGCTTTATGGTTATTGGATTTTAAATGGCTTTATTTCTTGTTGTGAGCTGCCTTGGTTTCCAACCCTACCTCACAGGGTTGTTGGAAAGACTACACACACACTGCAGATGTATAAATACATACAGCCCATATAATAGTTTATTGTCAAACCAGTTGGTCATCGCAGAAAAATCAGTATTAGTTTTAAAAAAATCAGTATTAGTTTCCTACAGAATAAAAACTGTAATACCTAAGTAAGCTCTGCCTACTTGCTTTAAAATAGGACTGGGGGGGGACAGAATGAGAACACAAACACAATTCTTTTTTACATTCACTCCAAAGTCCCATTGATTTTCAGCACATTCATAACCATGTCTACTCAAAAGTAAACCCTATTGAATTCAATGGGATTTACTCTGGAGATATGGGATTAGCAATGCTTTTACCCCCACAAAAGCAAGTATTGGGAAGGTTTTGAAAACACTGCCCAGGATCTGACTCCTACACACAAGAGGGGAAAAAACTGAAATGTATATACTTACCAAATTTATGAGATGTTCAGATAAACAGGGGGGGAAACCACCATTATCTGGCCTTGCAATGAGGTTTACTAGACACTGCCACAGGTCAAACAAACACTTCACTGATTGGCTGCAATCCTGAACGGGCGGGGTTAAAGCTACGAAGTGCTATACAGTAGTTTAAAAAATGATTTAACGGGTGGGCTGACATTTTTATGTATATCTCGAAAACTGGACCACCTAGAAACTTATTTTTTTTTTAAATTAAAGCTGAGAATCATCCCCCTCTGATGGTGTCACCTGGTGCGGTCCGCACCCCCCGCACCCCCCTCGTGACACCACTGATCTGCTGTGCATGCAGAAGGTCCCAGGTTCAGTCTCTGGCATCTCCAGGCAGGACTGCAAGAACACACCTCTGAAACCCTGTAGAGGCACTGTTCATCAGTGTAGACAATACTGAGCTAGACGGTGTAAAGCAGTTTCCTATGCATTGCTACTTATACTGCTATAAAACAAAACAGTAGTATTTTAGAGGTGACATATAACTGGCAACAGGAAAAGTTTGCTAGACACATTGTACACATTGATCAAATACTGATTGTTTGATACAGACATATCTATCCCACCCTTCTAGTAGCTACACAATTTCATAAACTACAATCAAATACAACAAAAGTACAGTCTATTAACTGCTCACTCTGCTCGCCAACCTCCATGCCCTACTCACCAACGCCTGCCAACCCCTCATTTCCCCTTTACCTACTGTCACCGCCCAGGCAACCCCGCTCCCCGTGCTAACTCCCACCCTCTCTGACACCCCAAGTTCCCTCACTAACATGTTTGCCTCGCCTGTTCCTCTGCCACCATTGCCCTGTGCCACTGCTGTCCTGGACAAACACTGCCACGGCACAGCATGCCTAGGCTACACACTTGTGTCCTGCCTCCCCACCTGGCTGCCACAGCTGCCACATAGCTGCTGACACACCTAAGCCATCTACTCGCTCACTCGCCAAGGCTGCTACAGCTGCCTTGCCTGCTTGCCGTGATGGGCGGTGCAAGCAGCATGAATGTGGGGAAGGTGGAAGCATTTGTGCTGCGTACTGCAGAGTGACGCTTACGTTTTTATGTACGTATAGACAAAAATAAACATTAAAATAAAGTAAAATACAACAAAGGCAGAGACCATTGAGGAAACCTAATCTTTACAGCAGAATAGTTTTAAAATATTGCAAAAAAGCAATTTAGATGTGACTTTTCTGTGTAGTGTTTTACCAGTGCACAGCTGTGCATGTATGTGTGAATAAAATACAGCACAAAAAGAATGTGGATGCAATTCACATGCAGTGCTGGGACTGCAAAAAAGAAAGTTTCAGATTATTAACAGAGCACAGTGCATAGCTCCTGGGCTGTGTTTGTCTTGTTTTGCTTAGCATAGGTTACACTGTTCTATTTCTTCACTCCCTTTCTCTAAGTCAGGTGTGGGGAATCTTTGGCCCTCCAGATCTTGATGAACTACAGTCCCCATCATTCCTGGCCATTGGCTATGCTTGTAGGGGCTGATGGAGTTTTAGTTCAGCAGCATCTGGAGAGTCAGGGGTTCCCCATCCCTACTCCAAGGGTGGGTACAACAATGTCCATCTCTGTGGAAGTGCCGCCTAAAATATCTCCTTCATGGTAGCACTCCATATAAAAGTTGCAATGTTTAAAACCATCTTGGCTGCATACACACAATACATTTAAAGTACAATTAAAGCACCCCCCCAAGTATCCTGGGAACTCTGGTTTACCCCATCACAGAGCTATAGTTCCCAGCACCCTTAACAAACTATAGTTTCCAGGGTTCTGTGAGGGAAGTCATGTACTTTAAATGTATAGTCTGTAGGCAGCCTAAATAACATATGTCTACCCAAATATAGGGGATATTCCATGCTATTGCTGTACTTTCCTGTGGACCTCTGGCCACTGGACATACATAGGAAAAAAGTTTCCTAACAGGTTTCTTTGGTTTGAAACTATTTTCACACAGGGATCCATTTTCCTTCTCCCCCAAAGTATTCACCCTGTGTGTTGGATTAGGATGTCTGAATTTAAGCAGCATAGTGCATACACCAATAAACATTAATACTGCCCTTTCTCCTGCATTTTAATTATAATCCATAGCATAATTGCTGGTTCACACAGTCCCTTCAAATCGGATGGTGTGAGAAACAAAATGAATTGAATTTTTAACGGAGAGCTTGGGATGTAGCCCATTGCAGATTCATTGTGCTCAACATCAAAAATGACAACACTGTAATCATAAACCAAATTCTGATTTGTACTAGAAGAATTATGCTCATGAATCCACAGCACACTGGCTTCCCTCAATGTCAGTTGGCCATTAAAATGTTCCTGGTAAGATGACTTTAAAGATGTCATGTGATAATCTACTTTACATTCTTAAAAAGCAGTAAAATCCCAAATCAAAAAGAAGAGTTAAAAAAAATGATGTTAAAATTAGCTCTTATCAATGCTCAGAAACAATTCCCAGTTTTGAACAATAAAAATAAAAATCCTCAGTGTGTGTGTGTGTGTGTTTATGTATGTTATTCTTATATGTGTTGTTTTTGTGTTTTATGATTTTAATTGTATATTTTACTCATTTTTATTATTATGTTTTTAGTTTATATCCTACCCTGGGACCACATGAGTGCCATCTTAACTCTGCCTGTCATGGTCCTTTGAGGTGCCCATGATGTGACCTACTTTACAGAGGATAGTCCTCTATTCTGAGGGCAGTCCAGTTCAACTCTGATTTGAAGATAAGTAACCATAAATAGGAAGAGCTTTGAAGTTGCCCATCAACAGTTCATAGCACCTATTTAGTGGACAGAGCAGGTTCATAAGTCACTTAGTGTTTTCCTCACTATGGTAAGATGCATTGTATTTCTGTATACATACAATTTCCATCTTTGCAATTTGCATCCATACATATAATTTATCATATGCAAATGTTGTGCAAATTGGTATTCTCTTTTGTGCTTTTGTTTTTTTTGGGGGGGAGTGATGCAAATCCTCTTTCTTTGCAAAGTATAACTGACTACGCTAGTTCCTTTTGCCTTCTCCTGAGAACTCTGTGGAGTTTTTGTTTGCCCTTCCTCCTGCATCTCTCTGCTGCACAGAGAAGGTTTCTTGCTTGAATGGCATATCAAGTCAAGGAGATAGACCCCCCCCACCAAAAAAAATGAAGTTGGTCTAATTTTGACAGGCAGGAAAATTCCTTCCAGCATTGCGGTTGCTTCTCTGGCTACAATCAGCCATTGCTGGACTTTCTTTTTGAGCACTCCACATTTCAGGCTTGTAAACAAAGCAGGAAGAGAGCAGGTCTTCAGAGGGAGTTCTTCACGTTTGCAGGATCAGCTTAAAATGTGGCCCCACCACTCTAGAGCACCTTTCCAGATCCTACCACCCTGTTTGAAGGCAAGCATTTCTGGAGTCCATTGGAGTCTACCCACCAAATGAGTGAGGCCATGACAGTTCAAGCAAGTTAAAATAATTACAAAGTTTTTATACAGCCACAAGAGTGGCTGTATACAATAGCCAGCATGAATTTTTCACATTCTGTCATGTTCAATTAAAAATAGCTCCAATGCCATTCCCATAAGCTCATTTCAAAACAAAATCTTACAGAACTGAGCCCTGAACTCAGAAGCGCTTGCTTAACTATCCTCTACGTTTTCATGGTGATACACCAAATAGAGGTAATCCAGAGTTCTAAAACAAGAGTAAAATAATCCAGATCCATGTTGGGCTTTTTGCTGTCAGTGGTCTCATAATTTGTTGAAATTAATTAAAAATTAGTTAAAAATCAGGCAGGTTCACAGAGTAGCTGTAATCCTATTACTGACCTTCTCCCATACTCTGAGCTTCATCTTCTGCAGTTTAAAAGTAAAAACAATATATGAATGGCTGATTTTTAATTAAGAAAATTAACATTGGAGTCTAGGCTAGCACAGGCATGCTCAGTAAGAACCAACTGTCAGTGTTCTAAAAGCCAGAGTAACAGTTGTTTGGCTTGACTAATCAGGGGGAACACACCCACACCAGACATTTATTCCACTTTAAACAGTCATGGCTTCCCCCAAAGAATCCTGGGAAGTGTAGTTTGTGAAGGGTGCTGTGAGTTGTTAGGAGACTCCTATTCTTCTTACAGAGCTCCAGTGGCCAGAGTGGTTTAACAGTCAGCTCCTCTTTCCAGAGAATTCTGGGGATTGTAGATCTACGAGAGGAACAGGGTGTCTCCTAGCAACGCTCAGCATCCTTCACAAATGACACATCCCAGGATTCTTTGGGGGAAGCCATAACTGTTTAAACTGGAATAAATGTCTGCTGTGGATGTGGCCAAGGACAGCTTTGGTTTAAATTTGGGTGGGAGACTCCATGTGCCTGCTGTAGAATAAAAAGGTGGGGGGAACGCTGAAAAAGAATGATAATGTTCACAATGTTTTCCTTTTGGAAAGGAAAGGTGCTTTCCCTCTGCCCAGTGCTCACTCATCCAATCTCCTCCCCTTCCGGCTCCTCCCTCTCCCGTCCCGCTTCTCCCCTTCCCCTTCCTCCCCCTCCCTTCCCATGTCCCAAGTCAGTTTCACCTATCCTAAGAATGATTGCATAGCAGTAGAATCTGTACAGCTGTAGAATAAAAAGGTGGGGGAACCCCCCCCCAAACGATACTGTTAACAATGTTTTCCTTTTGGAAAGGAAAGACGCACATGTTATCAAATTCTTCCAAACTGCACAGGAAGTGGATTGGACTGTGAAAGACCAACCCAAATTGTGTTTGCATTTTAACAAATTTGTAGGGCAGTTCAATATCTCATAGAGGAGGTCAGGTCTCCTGCTCCCCTGGTGCATTCACTATAGCTGCTCAATTTCCCTGCTTTTTAAAGTTTGACAGATATCTGTTTGTTATAGGTACCTTCTTAAATTGCAACAGTTTTTTGTCTATTAGTGAATATTAAGCTGCAACTACATAAAACCATACAAAAAATAAGCAACATCTACAATGATATTGATTCCTACACATAATGATTTAATAGCTTGCAAGCACGGGTGACCTTTAACTGGGTCTCCAATGTCCTGGTCCAGATGATTTGGATTCAGGTCTATCCAGGTTCATCTCTCTCTCTCCCCCACACACACTCTTCACTTATCTTGCACTGCTGTTGCTTCATTCCCCAGACAAGAAAACAGCACATCATGCCTCCCTTTTTCTAAATCAAGACCAGGGATTGGAAATCTCAGGGACATGAGTTTAATGTGACCCTCCAGGTCTCTCTCAACGGCCCTTGGGACTCTCCTCCAGCTACACACACCCAGCCCTGCTTTGCACCTTCGTTGAGTGTTTTTGCCTGACTAGAATGTGTCCCTGAGCTTTGATAATACTTCTTGCTTGCCTGGATGGAGAACAGTAGAGGACATAGGGCAGACCCCTGTGCCTGAACTATTTTTTCCAGGAAGGGTGGCTGAGGTACTGAGGCAAACAGTGGTGACAAGAGACGAAGTTCTAGGCTTGATAGACAAAATGAAAACTGACAAATAACCAGATCTGGAGGGCCTCCACCCAAGAGTTCTCAAAGAACACTCATGTGAGATAGCTGATCTTCTAACAAAAATATGTAACTTGTCCAGAGCTTGGAAAAGTTACTTTTTTGAACCACAACTGCAATCAGCCCCAGCCAGCATGGTCACTGGATTGGGCTGATGGGAGTTGTAGTTCAAAAAAGTAACTTTTCCAACCTCTGAACTTGTGCCTCACATCCATCTCCATACTTGAGGTCTGGAAAGTGGCCAATGTAACACCAATATTTAAAAAGGGATCCTGGAAATTACAGGCCTGTTAGCCTAACATCTGTCCCAGGAAAACTGGTAGAAAGTATTATTAAAGATAAAATAACCAAGCCTATAGAAGAGTGAGTCAAATAACCAAGCCTATAGAAGAGTGAAGCAAAAACAGCATGGCTTCTGCAAGGGAAAGTCCTGTCTCACTAACCTCTTAGAATTCTTTAAGCGTGTCAACAAGCATATAGATAGAGGTGATCCTGTGGACACAGTGTATTTGAAAAAGCTTTCAACAAGGTACCTCATCAAAGATTCCTGAGTAAGCTTAGCAGTCATAAAATAAGAGAAGTCCTCTTGTGGATCAGGAAGTAACAGGAAGCAGAGAGTAGGAATAAATGGACTGTTTTCCCAATGGAGGGCTGTAGAAAGTGGAGTCTCCTAAGGATCAGTATTGGGACCTGTATTTTTTAACTTGTTCATAAGCAATCTAAAGTTAGCGGTGAAAGTTTGTTGATGATACTCAGTTGTTCAGGGTTGTTAAAATGAAAAGGAGTGAATGGGTGGGAAAAATGGCAAATGCAATTCAATATAAATAGTGTAAAGTTATGCATATTGCAGCAAAAACTCGTAATTTCACATATCCGCTCATGGGGTCTGAACTGGCAGTGACTGACCAGAAGCGAGACCTTTGCAGTGTAATGGATAGCTTGATGAAGATGTCAACCTAGTGTGTGGCAGCTGTGGAAAAGGCAACTCCATGCTAGGGATCATTAGGAAAGGTATTGAAAATAAAAGTGCAGATATCATAATGCCATGACTTCTGATGATTTTCAAAGGGCTCTGGGGAGCTTTCCGGCTGATAGGGCTGGCGCTCCTGTCGAAACCCTGGTCGAACTGTGGAATGCAGAAATGACCCGGGCAGTTGACATGATCGCTCTTGCGCGCCCTCTCCTGTGTAGAGCTCATACAGCCCCATGGTATACTCTGGAACTGAGAGCGATGAAACAGTATAGGAGACGGCTGGAGTGCAAATGGAGGCAAACTCCTGATGGATGCAATCATGCACTGGTAAGTGCCTACACTAAGTTGTACTTAGGGGCGGTGAGGGCAGCAAAAAAGCAATATTTTGCTGCCACTTTCAAATCATCTATCTGCCGTCCAGCGGAGCTTTTTAAAATTGTCCGAGGGCTATTGCTTTCTGGCCCTAGGGACATGGTGGAATCATCTGAGGCCCGCTGTAATGAATTTGCTAGGCATTTCCAGGATAAAATCCTTTGCATCCGTCAGGACTTGGACTCCAATGTTGTAGCAGATGAATCGAATGAGGTGTCCAGAGCATGGTCTTGCCTTGATTTTTTGGATGAGTTTTAGTTGGTACAGCTTGAGGACGTTGACAAGGTGCTTGGAATGGTACGTGCATCCACTTCTAGATTGGATCCTTGCCCCTCTTGGCTAATAAAAGCTAGCAGGGCTGGAACTGCCGGCTGGGCCAGGGAAGTGATTAATGCTTCATTGTGAGAGGGAGTGGTCCCTAGCTGCCTGAAAGAGGCGGTAGTAAGACCACTTCTGAAGAAATCGTCCCTGGACCCAGAAAACCTTAATAGTTACAGGCTGGTAGCAAATGTCCCATTTCTGGGCAAGGTCCTAGAACGAGTGGTTGCCGGCCAGCTCCAGACACTCTTGGATGAAACCGATTATCTGGATCCATTTCAGTCGGGTTTTGGCACGGAGACAGCCTTGGTCGCCCTGTATGATGACCTTTGTCGGGAAAAAGACAGAGGGAGTGTGACTCTGTTGATTCTCCTTGATCTCTCAGCGGCTTTTGATACAATTGACCATGGTATCCTTCTGGGGAGACTCGCTGATTTGGGAGTTGGCGGTACTGCTTGGCAGTGGTTCCGCTCCTACTTGGCAGGTCATCTCCAGAGGGTAGCACTTGGGGAGCACTGCTCGGCACCCTGGGTCCTCCAGTATGGAGTTCCGCAGGGGTCAGTTCTGTCCCCCATGCTTTTTAACATCTATATGAAGTCCCTGGGTGCGGTCATCAGGAGTTTTGGAGTGCGTTGCCATCAGTATGCTGATGACACGCAGCTCTACTTCTCCTTTACATCTTTTTCAGGTGTGGCTGTCAATGTGCTGAACCGTTGCCTAGCTGCAACAATGGACTGGATGAGAGCTTATAAACTGAGGCTCAATCCAGAGATGCTGTTAGTGGGTGGTTCTCCCGACCGGATGGTGGATGTTCAACCTGTTCTGGATGGGGTTGCACTCCCCCTGAAGGAGCAGGTTCGTAGTTTGGGAGTTCTTTTAGAACCATCCCTGTCACTTGAGGCTCAGGTAGCCTCAGTGGCACGGAGTGCCTTTTACCAACTTCGTTTGGTAGCCCAACTACGCCCCTATCTGGATAGGGAGAACCTCGCTTCAGTTGTCCATGCTCTGGTAACCTCTAAATTAGATTACTGCAATGCACTCTATGTGGGGCTGCCTTTGAAGATGGTTCGAAAACTGCAGCTCGTGCAAAATGCGGTGGCCAGACTGATAACGGGGACCAGGTGGTCCGAACATATAACACCGATTCTGGCCCGCCTGCATTGGCTGCCTATATGTTTCCGGGCCCAGTTCAAGGTGCTGGTTTTAACCTATAAAGCCTTACACGGCACGGGACCACAATATCTGGTGGAACGCATCTCCCGATACGAACCTACCCGTACGCTACACTCAACATCGAAGACCCTCCTCCGGGTGCCTACTCAAAGGGAAGCTCGGAGGGTGGCAACAAGAAAAAGGGCCTTCTCAGTGGTGGCCCCCGAATTGTGGAATAGTCTTCCTGATGAGGTACGCCTGGCGCCAACATTACTATCTTTTTGGCGCCAGGTCAAAACTTTCCTCTTCTCCCAGGCATTTTAATAAGCATTTTAATGTGTTTTAATATATGTTTAATATGTGTTATAAACGCTTTAAATTTAAAAAAAATTTAAGGAAGCCCATTTTAATGTTGTTTGAATTGTTTTAAATATGTGTTTTATTGTATTTTGACATTGTCTGTTGTGAACCGCCCAGGGAGCTTCAGCTATGGGGCGGTATATAAATTTCATAAATAAATAAATATTATACAAATCTATGGTGTGACCACACTTGGAATATTGTGGAAAATTCTGGTCACCTTACCTCAAAAAAGATATTGTAAAGTTGGAAAGGGTTCAGGAAATAGCAACCAAAATGATCAAGTGAATGGAGCGATTCCCTTATGAGGAAAGGTTGTAGCATTTGGGAATTTTTAGTTTAGAGAAAAGGTGAGTAAGAGGTGACATGATAGAAATGTGTGAAATTATGCATGGCATGGAAAAACTGGATAGAGAAAATGTTGTCTCCCTTTCTCATAACACTAGAAGTCATGGATATACACTAAAGCTAAATGATGGAAGACTGAGGACAGATAAAAGAAAATACTTCTTCACACAGCGCATAGTTGAACTATGGAATTTGCTCCCACAGGAGGCAGTGATGGTGACCAACCTGGATGGCTTTAAAAGGGAATTAGAGAAATTATGGAGAATAAGGCTCTCCGTGGCTACTAACCATGATGGTTGTGCTCTGACCCCACAGTTGGAGGCAACATGCTTCTGAATACCAGTTGGGAGAAACTGCAGGAGGGGAGAGTGCTCTTGTGCTCAGGTTCTGCTTGCAGCTTTCCTTGGGTATCTGGTTGTCCACTGTGTGAACAGGATATTGGACTAGATGTCAGCAGATCCAGCAGATTCGTCTTGTGTTCTTAACAAAGAGCACAGTAGGGAAGAAAGCTTATTGTACAAAGATAAAACTAGCATCGGCTGCTCTGCCCATTTTTGCTTTGGCCCCACACACCATTGGCATGTGGCCCCTGGAAAGGTTTGCAGGCCTTCGACTGAAAAAGATTCAGCCATCCCTGATTTATCAGCAATTTCTTATTTAATGGTCTCACTTAATGATGTATAAAGCCTGTGTTTATCAAATCTTTATATAGAGGTCTTATCCAAGCATAGTCAGTTCTAACTATGTGCCAAGCATCACTTCTGCTTATTTTGTGGTTTTTTAAAAATGCTTTTAGCTATCATTTCATGTTAGCCTTTATATTAACCTCCTTTCTACCTAGATTTAATTAAAACATTATATTATATTTATAGTAAAGCATGATATCATATATGAAATGAATATGTGCATGTGATTCTAGTCAGGTTATTCCCTAGGTCCTAACAAAATCAATCAATCAAAGAAAGTGTGAATGGTTCAAAAAACTTTGGCTTGCTTGCTTCAGATACTTGGGCCTGTTTGGTATACAGGCATCTTTACAGAATTCAGTTGACTGTTTCCGGCAAAATGTGGTCTGAATAGGACTGGGGGGGGGGGAGTATGAGTGGGCAGTCCTGTGTTGCTGTAGTGTATGGATTAGATTAACCTTCCCATCCTTCCAACTCTCTGATGAGGCATGGAAGCCAAGGAAAAATTGTTCCCTGTTCCTCATTATGCTTCTTATTCTCCATGAACCTTTGTCTTCTGTTCATGTTTTTCAGCTTCTCTAAGGGAAATAATGCATAGAATACACTGAGGCTGAGTAGATGGCTGTTTCCAAAGCATTTGAAGTAGGAAATATCATGACTATGCCTTTGGCCTCATTTAAACTCCCAGGAAGGCAAAACAGAAATATTTTTTCACAGATTTCTAGGTATGCTATTCTCTTACCACAATTGCTGTTGCATCCCTACATCCCTATGCCTCTATTGCTTTCCCCCCTAACTGCGCTAAACTAAATACTTTATGACCTGCATTGTAAAAATGCATCTGTCTCCCCACCCCACACCCCCATGCCTGCTCCGTTAGCAGTAGGAGGTTTACTGCTTGCTTAAAATCCAAGGGATTCTTTTTAAAGTACAGACTATGGCAAGAAGATGTGCTTAGGCAAATTAGGGTATAGCCACTACAGTTTCACTGCCAAAGTAACAAGCTACATTTGTATTAGCATAAAGAGAATGGATATACACTGTGAAGTAAAACCCCAATCTTTCTTTGATTGAACAGCTAATAACTTCCCAGTTATATATCTCTAGTGCTGATATTACAAACTTGATCATTTCAAGAGAAATCAGAGAAATGTAGGGCTCTGTCTACAAAAAGGCAAAAGGGTCTTGAATATGGAAGAACCACAAGGAATACTAAATCTGAAATATCAAAAAAAATTATGCATTTTGAAAATAAGGTAATGTATATCAAGCACTGCTTTTGGCACAGTGTTCTGTGGAAATGTGGCATATATATAAAACTTTTTGGGACAAGCATGGAGGAATGGTTAAATGAAATGCAACACAGACTAGGTAGCTGTCAAAAGCATTGCCAGTTAGTTAGCAATCACTTAATTAGAATACATTGCATGGCAAGACAAAAACCCTGAACATGGATCATAATGTTTTGATGTACACATTTTACTTGTGATAATATAGCTGCAGATTCCATCCCAAATATTACTGGAGGTTGTGATATCAGTTTTTCTTTATCATATTGTTCTTTGTCTAGAATTCTTTTGTCAAACCCTCTAGTATTGTCCTGCCCAAAGTATGAATCACAAAACGGAGGTGAGACTGGAATTAATTCCTGTTTTATTAGAGTAACATCAAAGGCAATGTGTTTCATAGACTTAGCTATGCTAACTCACTACAGTTCCTTACTAAACTACCTAGGCTTACTCTGCAGCGTGTGAAGAAAGTTGACTCAGCAACTGGGTCAGGGGGGCTCCACCTTAAGTAGGGAAGATCTTTGCCCACAATCTCTGACTCCTTTGAAGTCCCACCTTTTCGCGACGTCTCTTGCGGGACAAAGGGGGGCAAGCCTCCGCCGGCTCATCTGACAGTACAGGCTTGATAGATGCCTTAGGAGGCGGGAAAGCGTTTGAAGTGCCAGGCGGGTAATCCTGGGGGGATGGAGCTGGTGCGCCCTCCCGGTCATCCCCCAACGGCTCTGTTGGGGCATCTGTAGGTGGAGCAAAGTCTGCTTCGGCAGGAGAACTGTCTATGGGAACTGGCAGGCTGTCAACTACTCCCCCTCCCTCATTGTCCTTGAAAGTCTCATCTACCTCTGATTCCTCCCCCTGCTCTGTCTGAGGAGGCTGGGGCTTGGCTGGCTCCCTACCCTGATCCCCCTGGGAGAGCTGGGGCTCAACAAGTATATCTCCCACAATGCTCATTGAATGGCCTGCAACCATAGCGCTCTTCACTTTCCCTTTCACACATAGAGTTATTGTGTGGAAGATGGAGCATAGCTACATCTCCTGACTCCACCTCTAAGGTTGCCACCCTCCCACATCCATGCATTAAATGCAGACATCTTCAAAGAAGTGGGGTACGTGTGATGAGCTGCCATATTAAGCACCTCATGCAAATAGGACTCCAGCATGTTCAGAGGTCCTGATTGCACAAAACACCCATATGTGAGCAATTGCTCACGTGTAGCATCTTCTTCACAGATATCCATGCTCAACATGTGGATATCAGGGAGAGTGGACTGGAAGGACATATTCTTGGGATGGGACCAAGAGGTGTGGCCCTGTTCTCAATGTTTGGGATAAACAAGTTCAGTTGAATGAAATTCACTGGTTTAAAAGTCTCTGAACTACATCTGAAAGTAGCTCCCAAAACTGGTGGTTAAACTAAAGGTGAATTGTTCACTTTTTGGTATAATTATTTCTAATTCATCTTCACATAATTCCCTCCCCCAATGCCATCCCAGCAAAAGGTCTGGACTCTTAGCTTTCATTAAAAACAAAGTAAGTCAGTTGGACATCTATAAAGAAAGTTAGAAAGCAACATGGAGGCAATGTTTCTTAGGCAGATTTGGAGGCCCTGCTGTTGCTAAGGTTGCTTGGCCACATGATTGCTATAGCTAAGCAAACAGAAGGAATGTGAGGCATTTCCTGTATCTTCCCTGATAAAGATATTTGCTTTCTTCCAACAGGGGCAGCTTTCAGCAAGAAGTACAGGTACAGGTACACATTTAATAATGCCTTGTGCCTTTAATAGCTGTGTGGCAGGCCAAAATTAAATCAGGTAAGCCTTTTCTAGTATGGAAATACAATTATGGGATCTGATTTGTTTTCGGACTCTGTATTTCAGCGCAGCAAGTTGTAACATTCTGAATATATTTTTTTTGCCAAGCATGAATGTTTTGCATGAACTAAACAGTTCATTTGGATTCACTTGAGCTGAACTAATTCATTTTGCAAAAGGACCAACTTGAACTGGATGCAGTTTCTTTTTAGATAGGATGAACGAGCTGGAACTAGTTCCTTTTAAAAATGAGCTTTCCAACCACTCTCCACTTTCCATGTGTTAGCTCCAGATGTTTGCACATGGAGATCAAGTGTGTGAATAGAGCTCATTTTGGGAAGTGATCACCTTTTACTATGTTATGGTTGAAGATTGCATTTAAAAGTTAGTAATCTGAAAAAGACTACAGTAAGAAGACCAAGGTGATGGGGGGAGAGAGAAGCACTGGGATGTGTTCCAGAGGTTTCAATTCTTATCACTCAGCAGTTGGTGAACAGGGCTATCATTTACCAAACATTAGAGGCTGAACCTGAATCTGTACTCACACACTATCTACTTATGATGCAAATCAAAAGATAGTCATTCCTTTAGGCTTTGGAATTGCAGAGTTGATAGGGCAGGGGGAAGTGCACTGGTCATTAATGAGCAAGAGGGCACAGCAATAAACCTTTTGGGCTACATCCATTGCTGCAGCTCTGCTGGCACCACAGACGTCTGTGCATGCAACAGAGCCTCCTGTTCCTCTCCTGTTCCCTCTAGCCCCCCCCATGCCCTCAACACAAGCTCTAGTGGGTTGGGAGACTATCTGGAGCAGATTTTGGGGACACATGAAGACTTACTCTTGGGCCAAACATCTGGAGATACATTCAGTCAAACTCATCTGCTTGAGGGGGATCTGAAACCAATTTGTCCTGATAGGGTTGGGTTGTTTTATTTTTATGTGTGGCAGTGATAAAGAGAATACATATTTTGAGAGCTGATTTGAGTTTTATGGAACTGAGTTGTCCCACACCCTATAGTTGCTGCTCTACCTGTACATATGTAGGTAAATTGATTTATACGAAATTTGGGCGAGAGACATACCTCAGCGGTAGAGCAATTGCTTTGTATGCAGAAGGTCCAAGGTTCAATCCCTCACACCTTCAGGTAGGGCTAAGAGACCCTGGGAAATAGCTACCATTCAGTGTAGACTGAGGGCGGGCAACCCTGTTCAGTCTGAGGGCTGCATTTCCTTCTGGGCATCATTCCTAGGGCCAGACCCAGAAGCCATTAGTGGATGGGCCCGAAGGTAAAAGTGGGCAGAGCAATGAATGTAAATGTTGCCTTTGCACAGTAGGCTAGTTTCTATGCGCGCACACACCTCTCTATTCACCGTCCAGACAGGGAAGAGAGATTACTCAGAGGGTGAAGAAGGGTGTGGCCTCAGGTGTGGGGGTGTGGCCTGGGGGGAGTCCCAAGGGCCAGCTGGAGGGGCCTGGAGAGCCACATTTTCTCTGGGACCTGAGTCCCCAGTCCTGGTGTAGACGATACTCAGGTATATGAAGAAATGGCCCGACTTAGTATATGGCAGCTTCCCATGTTCCTAAGTGTCCAGTGTCCAAATGAAGAAAGTTTATTCAGTAAGAGCTATATTAAGCCACCCGTCACCCAGGAAGGGGAGCCTCTTTGTGGGTATTTATAGAGGCTTAGGTCAAAATGCAGACAAAGCCTATCTGCCATTATAGGTTTCCGTTTTCTTTTTTGGCGTGTTCACTCTCATTCTTCACTAGTTATTCAACTCCATTTTCATTATATGTCCTTGCTTATAAAACAGCTCTTTGTTCTCATTATTTTATTCATTGCTTGTCAAGGCCTTCCTCTTCTCTCTTTTCCCCTGAACCCATCTCCTGTCAAAACATTTACTCTCTAAGAAACAAAAAAGGGGGGATAGAAGAGAAAGGAATGAAAAGAAAGGTTATTGCATTGCCAAAGTAGAAGGGAACGTGACTAAAAAGCCAAAGCACATATTGAATTTTAGGCAAGTCATCCAAATTTGAAAGTGGCTAATTGATATCCCAAAGGTGCCCTAAATAGCTGGTATTGTCTCAGGTTAACACAGTCCTTCGATTCCTTCCAGATACTTATATTTTGTCACTTGAAGTAAAATGCATAAACCTATTGTGCAGGAAATGACAATGACAAGTAGGAATGGAAGGATCTCTCAATTTTGGTTCTCTCAGTTTCTCATTTTTCCAATCTTAAATTCAGTTCTCCACATTTCTGCAGCAATTTGCAGATTTTTTTTTTAAATCCTCATGAAAACTCTTCAGTATTTTAGTGTGAATTTCTCCTAGTAAACACATTGTTGTATGCAGTTTTGACTAATGCACACATTTTTGCAAGCAATTTCTTTTAACATAATATATTTTTGTATGTTATTTTCACTCATATATTCATTTTTATGCACACTTTCTCTGAATATATGCACTTTTGTAAACATTGTTTGGTTGGAGAATTGCTCCACAAAATTTGGAAAAGTGTCAGTTTTTGGATTTGATTGATTTGGCTTTAAATGTGAACTGAATCCAGTTTGTCCCCCATCCCTAAAGACAACTCAGGTGGCCACATACACATTGCCAGAAAAATGAGGAACTGTATCACCAAACAAAAGAAGACACTGATATGCATGATGTTGATGTATGTGTACAGATGCAAATTTAGAAAGAATTACTATAATTTAAATAGAAACACACTGCATCTCACCAAGAATCAGCACCAAGCTGCTGAGTCTGTTGTCTAGATTCTAACTGTTGACAGACAACTTCAAAAGTCCTTGCTGTCCCTTCTTATGGTTTATTTGTCATTAAACTGGACTTGGACCAGACTGCCCTTCAAATGGAAAATGCCTTCAAAGAGAGGACTGTTCTCTGAAAGTAGGACACAGGCCCACACTAATGAAAAGCAGACCAGGGCTCATTGCTGCTATATTTGGATAGACATCATCAGGGCCAGCTCCAGGCATGTGGGGCCCTTGGGCATTAGCTTGCCCTGGCCCCCCAGTGTGTGGGTGTGCACACGTATGTTTGCATGTGCAGCCCCCTGCGTGCCCCCCACAGCCCCCTACCTGTCTAGTCATTACCATTGCCCTTAATGAAGATGGCAGCCACAGTTTCCCTATGGGGAATGAAGCCTCCGCCACCATCTTTGTTGATGGCACACGTGCATGCTACTCGCGCACATCTCTGCCATCAACTAAGATGGTGGCAGCGGCTTCAGTACCTTAGGGAAGCTGCGGCCGCCATCTTCATTAAGGGCAATGCTAAAAAGCCGGCTGACAGGTAAGGGGGGGCGCGGATCGTGGAAGGGGAGTGGAGGGCCCCTCAGGGGCTCCTGTAGCTCCAGGGCCCTCGGGCCAGTGCCCAACCTTGCCGCCCTTTAGAACCGGCCCTGGACATCATTACTGCACTTAAATTTGCTGATTATTTTTATACCATTATATACTATGTCACAGCAAGAAGTTGGACAAGCATTTGAAGGGATGGGACTTCAAATGTTGCATTTCAATATTTCATGAATATTATCCACTATTCTTAGTTAAAAGTGAGTGGGTACATAAAAGGAATAAAAATGAGGAGGTCAGTTCATCAGGAAGTTCTCCGGCACAAGTTCCATTGCAGTGAATTATAGTGTTCTTGCAAGACTCCTGTTATTGTGAACTGCATTAAAAATATTTAAAATATTGAGGGGTGGCATTAGATGATAGATAGATAGATAGATAGATAGATAGATAGATAGATAGATAGATAGATAGATAGATAGATAGATAGATAGATAGATAGATAGATAGATAGATAGATCAGTTCTCTATCTACAGGAGAACTTTCCAAAAGATTGTATGCAAATAGTGTTTGGAAGAATTTATCTAACAGTGATTGAAAATGCTCAAACAAATGGGATGTTTAAATCACATTGGCTCAAAAAACCAACTGAGCGATCAATGGAGAAGTATTGTGAAATTTAAAGGAAATGGAATAGAGACAATAAATCTTTTCAAGCCTCTCAAAGCTACGATTTATGCTTCCTCTACAACAGAGATGTGCAATGCTGTGTATGTTTTTCTTTCAAATGCTATTCAAAAAAAATAGCCCTTGGCAGTTGGGTAGGCATAAGTTATATATTGTGGTCAACAGAGAGAGAGAGACAGAGGAAGAAGAAGAAGAAGAAGAAGAAGAATTAGCTTATACAGTTGATTTGTTCTGCTCAGGTACTTCCATAAGAAATATGGTAGTCAATATATCACCATATTAGATGACAGACAATTTTTCAAAAGTTTATTACCTTTGAAGATTCATGTACAAACTTAGAGGATACTGATTGAACATCCACCTTCCTCAGTGCTTGCAGGTATTCTGGAACTTCAGCCTGTTATGCTCATACTGAAAATATAGGCCACAATCCTACAGTGAAAGTAGATGTGCTTAAGCATGAGTAAATGCCTAATTCTATGTTTGAATGTGGCCATGGTATTTTTTTCTTTTCTTTAAGAAAAGACCCATGAGTTTGCATGAAACAAACATATCATGGTCTGGGTTGGGATAGCATGACAAGCCATAATATGGCTTGCCAGAGCCATGCAGGAACCACAAGAAGGGAGGGGAATTCACAAAGACAGCAGGGGATAGGCACATTCACAATTAAACCATGGTTTTAGACAAACTGCGGATTATCACGATGTATGAAGAAGGCCTGAGAGTAGTGTGCCTTCTTGACATATGGTCTCTTTAAGTCCCAGAGTTCTTTAATTCATGCTGGCATTTTTTGTGCATTTGGTGAGTCATCAGGGTGGCCAGTTGGCTGCAGGAGAGAGAACAAGCAGAAGCAAGCAGAGACTTTGATCCCAGGAAGATGGCAGCCATTTCTGCTGCTACGTTCCTCCATGGTGATGCCTCATTTACGGAATCCCGTCCCTGGGGAGGTGCATCCATCCCTTATGATGATTGTGTTTAGATGCCAGTTAAAGGCATATCTGTTCACCCGAGCCTTTGAGACAGGAATATATATAAATGGTCAAAATAAATACAATTAATAAATAATATGGTAACCGAAACACAGGTCCCCTATGAAATTTGTATTTCTCCAAATTTTGCAATGTATTTCTCCAACCTTATAATATGTGTAAAAAATGCATATATTGGGGTAAAGTATGCGTTAAAATGCATGTATTAGTGAACATACAAAATGCATTACATTTGGGTTTACAAATCTGTATATTAGGCAAAACGGTATGCAAAGATATGTATATTGGGAGAAATTTGCACAAAAACGCTGGTGAATTTTCATGAGGACTTAAAAAAAAGAAATCACCAACTAATGTATTTAAGAATGGAAAAATGCAAAATCAAGATAAACTGGAACTGATGAATTTGCCCATCTCTACTCAAAAGTCCTGTTGCATTTGTAGAGCTTCTTCCACGCTGCTTTCAGGTTGATGCAAAGGAGTAGCTGACACATCTTTGCTGGGAAATGCTTGAGCTGCTCCAGCACTGGGAAGGCACAATTCGAAACAGGGAAAATGAAGAAGTTACTTCTTTGTATATTAAATCAGATGAGCAAAAAGTAGAAGTACTCTTTTGGCACATACTAGAGGCAGCATTCATAGACTGGGGGAAATTTCCCTTGGCATACAGATTTATTCATTTATTAAGAGAGGGAGGAGGAAACAGCTAAATCTAGCCAGTTTGAGAAAAATTATACTTCCTGTTCCTTTATCTCATGCCCCCCCCAAATGTGTTTGAGGCAAACTGACTCGTCTATTCTGATGTATTATGCTTTCCGTCCTCACCCCACTCACACAAACAGACCCTGTATCTGGTACAGATCACTGCAGGGGGAGACAGGTACTTCTACTACAAGTGAGAGCAGATGTGCATGGTTATTGGCCTATGGCATGGACAGGGAACCTTTTTTTCAGCCTAAGGGCCAAATTTCTTCATGGGGAACCTTCCAGGTGCCACATGCCAATGTTGGGTGTGGCCAAAAGCAAAAGGGGTCAGAACTATGGAGGTGGCTCTTACCTTTGTAGAGAAGGCTACATTCCAGCCACACAAAACTCACACGTTTCTTGCTATCAAAGCAAGACTATCCCAGTTCAAGAACAGATTCCAGCAGGGGAAAGCACTTGAGAAGGGGTGCAGAGTAGGGCTGGGGACTGGGCAAAATGTGGCCTGGGAAGAAGGCACGGGCAGGGAAAGCCTCAAGGACTAGGTAGGGGGGCCTGGAGGGTTTCATTTGGTTCTTAGTCCTGAGGTTCCACATACTTGGCCAATGGCAAAGTTCATGTTAGCCATTTTATGTTTTCTCTATACACACACACACACACACACAGCCCACAACAACGTTAAAACACAACTGGAACTAAAAGTTGTTCAGGAAAGCAGAATTCCTATGAATGTAGAGGAAAATTTGATGAAGAAATTAAATGAACGTGTCTTGGAAGCTACGTAGCACAAGACTCATCCATTATCCTAAGTCTTCAGAGGGCATGTTTAGATTCCCCCCCCCAGCCTCTAGTCTTTTTTGTGTGTGTATTATATTGACTGTCATTGTTTTACTGTGGTTTCTACAAATCTTATTGACATTTTTATTTGGTGTAAACCACTTTAAGGTCATGCCTGATGAAAAAGCTGTATATAAGAATTTTAGATTAGATTAGATCAATCTATCGATCAATAGAATTGCGTGTCACTAGTACAAGCAAGTCTTCTGCCAAAACAGCCCTGAAAACAAGGGCTCAAGCATAGAACACTGACTCATATTGAGTCAGACCATTAGTTCCTGTAGCTCAGTATTTGTCTTCAGTGACTAGCAGCAGCTCTCCAGGATGTCAGGCAGGAGTCTGTCCCAGCCCTGCTTGAAGATGCCAGGGTTTAAACCTGAGGCATTCTGCATGCAACACGGACATTTTACCAGAGCTTGGAAGTAACTAGTTACAAGTAACAAATTACTTGTAATTTATTACTTTTTTGAGTAACGAGTGGGTAACTTGATTACATTTTGCTGGTAATAGAACGAGTAGTAACTTCATTACTTTTGAGGAGTAATAGTAATGTTTCCAGCATTACTTTTGCGCATTACTTGGGGGAAAGCAGGGGAAGTCTTCTGCTCTGATTTGTGAATAAAATTCATGTGCTTCAAATTGGGCTTCTGTGCAGCGTTGTTCTTCCTTCATGCTTTATGGGTGCTTAGGAGGCGACGAGGGAGGAGGTGGAGAGCAAGACGGGGTGGAGAAAACAATTGTTTAAAAATTGACAGGAGTGGATGGAGAAAAGAGCTGGAGGCAATATATATATATACAAAAATATGTGTGTTGGGGTATCATCATTGCTGGGGGTGGGGTGAGGGGATGTGAGATTCTGTTATGCCATACTGTTAATCTTATGGATAAAAAAAATATTCTACTACCCTCTGTGTGTGTGTGCTTATTTTTAATGTTGTTTTAGGCTACTCAGATGTGCAGCAGCCAAGGCCAGCACCTTGTGGGCAATTTTTCTTTATAAAAAAGTAACTAAAATGTAACTGTAGCAATTACTTTTGAGTAAAAGTAAAGTAATCAGTTACTTTCAGTGCAATTGTAATTGTAATGGTAATTACTACTTTTGGGGGCCATGTAACTGTAACTGTACTTTATTACTTTTTAAAAGTAATCTTCCAAGCTCTGCATTTTACCACTGAGCTACAGCCCTTCCCCAATGTAGAGAGAGCATCAGTCCTCTGGAACGCCCAGCAGATTCCGGAAGCCAAAGGACGGACCTCTCTTGGGAATCTAAGTTCATTCAGATGAATGCATTTTAACTGAATATATTTTAATAGGCGATTTAGGTAACTCCAGTCCTCCATCTCTTTGCTATATGAGACTGAAGATTTGAAACTTCCACTTAGAGGTGAAAGTGTGTTTCATTGTTGTGCTCTGAGAATTGAGGCAAAAATGAGACAGCAAGTTTGAAGTGAAGGGGTTTTTTTGTGCCTGTTCTAATTTCAAAGGTTGTATGAAGTTTGGATTTTGTTTGTAATGCAGTCAGCAGAGGCTACACAATATATTGTTCTGGAAAGAAGCAAATGCTCTGTTCTAGTAACAAGGGAAGAATCCAGATTTGACAAGGGGGTGGGGAAGGCTTTTGAGTCTGTAAACATTTCTTAGGCATTGACAGGTGGCTTTAACGTGGTGTCTGATCCTTCTCTCCTTTGAGATCCCACCGCAACCCTAACTGCTGTTAATTAAGAGCATCACACTTTTCCAATCCAAAATGCAATTGTTGTCTCTGTTAATGATTACAATATTTGGGATTCAGCTTCCAAAAGAGAGCCTTGAACCTAAACACCAGCAACAGCAAGAGGAGCCTCCCAGAGGAACATGTAACACCTGGCAACTGTTTCAAAGAAGAATTTTACTTTTTAGCTGTTACTGTTATTTTTTTCCCAGCTGACAAAGAATCTAACAAGCAAGAAAATATTTTCAGCTAGTTTGACTGGATTGGGTTTTGTGTTATGGCTGATCACATTTTGCAGGACAAGGCAGAAAGTCTTCCCATGCTATGCAGCCAGTGATCGCACAGCCCTGCTTGGCTGAGAGGGAAGTTGGCTGTTTGTCCATATCTTCCAGTGACTGCTCTGACTTCAAGCACAGTGCTGGCTGGAAGACATGGAGAATTGGGTGATTTTTGTATCTGTGTGTATTTCATAGGAACAGGCAGGTGGTTTGAATGTGGTAATATCTCTTCCAGTCCACACGGTACTGCTAATCACAGAGATGGCTAGAAACTATAGGAGACCCGTATTCATCTCACAGAGCTGCAATTCCGAGTTCCCTGGGGAAAGGGATTGACTATTAAATCACCCTGGGAATTGTAGCTCCTTGAGGGGAATAGGAGTCTCTTAACAACTCTCAGCACCCTTCACAAACTACACTTCCTAGGATTCTTTGGGGGAAGCAATGGCTGTTTAAAGTGGAATAATAGTGGAATAAATATATAGCGTGAATGTGGTTAGAGAGAATCTTGACCTCCCCTTTGCATTGTACCTTCTGTATGGTAGACTTCATAAATTATCAAGGGACTAATTGGTATTTATATTTTTATAAGTGCACTTGAGGGATTGCCTTGCCCCCTATGTGTCTATTCAACTGCTTTGATCTGTGGAACATGCGCTTTTACAAGTCTCATATGATGTTCATTCCACATCTTCAGGGAGCTGACCTTTTAGTGAGGCTGTAGCACCTGTGCTTTGGAGCTATTATCATTAGGAAGTCACCCTCATTATACTGCTTTAGATTACTGCTAAAACCCTTTTTCTCCCTGTTTCAGTATATACAGCTGTTTCCAATGAGGTCAGCCCATTAGTTCAAGGATTTTCACTTGCGCAATGGTACTTCCTTTCCTCCTCCACTCTCATGCACCCCCATCTGCTCTGGAAGGATCCTGGAACCCCAGAATAGATTTGGGGAGCACATAGGATGCATGGGGAAAGGAGAGGGAGAGGAAGACCCATTGCGCAGGCAGAAGTCCTTGCGTTGATGGGATGGCTTAAGAACATAAGAACATAAGAAGAACCTGCTGGATCAGGCCAGTGGCCCATCTAGTCCAGCATCCTGTTCTCACAGTGGCCAACCAGGTGCCTGGGGGCTTCTTCTGATACAACCCATAATTTTGTTATGCATACTTATTTTTAAATTTTGCTAATTTTATTTGTATATTATTAATAATTGTTTTATAGACACTCCATAGGGATTTTTTTGATTAAATATTTTATAGATTCTTCTAAATACAAATAAATAAATATGACTGAGGATTATATAAATGTTTGTGTAAATGGAGTGTTATTGAATTATTGACCTTGGTTATGCTACTGAGTTCTTTGGGCTCCTAAGATATCCTAAGCTGGGGGCCTTTTCATGAATGCAGCAACTTGTGCCCAATACACAGCGAAAGGAGAATGATGATCCAGTCCAGGCATAGCATAACATTTTATCAGATATTTGTAAAATTTATATCCTGCCCTTCCTCCCAAAGGAGTCCAGAGTGGCAAACACATCAGTGATAAAACAATGTAATTAAAAATAAAAACTTATTTTAAACTTTTTAAAAATAGCTAAAATGTAAATTGATAGGGACCTGTGTGTTTGTTCTCAGTGAAATAAGTTTAGTACCTCTTTAATCATATTAAATTTCAAGAAAATTTAACTGAGATGGAACTATTATTTTATATTTACTGATATTTATAAAATATGTTCTTATGTAGCTGTCCATGGTCCCAGGGGGTCTTAGACCCCTTACTTTTTGGGGGGCAGAGTCCCAGGAGGGTCTTTTTGTCTTCAGTATCCTTTCCTGCTGATTGGAGCCAATTGGAGTGAAAGGAGGTGAGAGCCACTGAGACGACTCTTCTCAGTAGCTAACACATTCCTCTCTCATGCTGATTGGCTCGTAGGGATGTCTGCTGTTGTGGAAGAAGGTGCACATGAGAAAGACTGAGGATTGTGGAGACTGATGGACAGCAAACAAGCAAGGGAAAGTGGAAAAGGAGGTAGGGGAGGGAAGAACTTGGGCTGAATGGGGGGTTCTCTCTCTCTCTCTCTCTCTCTCTCTCTCTCTCTCTCTCTCTCTCTCTCTCTCTGCCCCACAGCCTCCAGTTGTTTGTTAACAAGGATCCTATCCTCAATCCAGCAACAAAAAAAGGGGGTGGGAGACATGTGGCTTTGTTCCATTCCAAAGCCAAGAGTAGTAGGGGAGGAGGAGGGAAAAAGAGAAAAAATATATTGGGGGGGGGAAAGAAAGTGTGTGTGTGTGTGTTGGTGCTGGTGTTTCAGCTTTTAATGATGTTCTCTATATGTGTGTCATACATGGTAAGGTGTATTATGTACATGTTAAAAATAGCATGTCTTTTTTCATTAACATATCACTACATCATGCACATTAGCTCTAGTAATTACCATGAAATACATTAAAAGATGCCTTCTGTTGATTCTAAAAAGATGCAGAATCATAGCAATTAACCTTTCCATGTGGGAGCAGGGAGAGATTACATGATTGAAGAGTTCACTGCTAATTACAAGCAGCAGAAAGTCTGTGGCCATTGGGTAGCATGTTTCTAAGCATGGCTAAAAACACTAATTTGTTTTAACCGATTAGTTCAAATTTGATGTTTTTATTGTTCAGTGAAATAATTATCACTCAAAGGTTGCAGCTTATGATGTGACACTCTGAGGAGCCAGTCAGTACAAAACTGTGGTGAGGCAGTCTGGCTCCAATGGTAGTGTGAATGAAATATGTCCCTCCCTAGAAACCATGAGAGTGATATAAATTTTCACAGTATTTTCATCCTTTTTGAAGGAGGCATTGTACCAATGATTCATGAACCTCTCTCGCCTGCAAAGTATTTGCTAAATTCAGTCTTATCACTCTTTCTTTCAGCCACACCCAGGATCTGTCTCCATGCTGTGACCAGAACTTTTTTCTAGTTCCTACTCAAGTTATTTCCTGTTGTCTCAGTGTTTCAATATCAAGATTTTGTCCCTTTCTAATTGCCACTAGATTTTCCCAACCCCTTCTCAGATCTATCTTTCATAGTCACTTTCTCCCCAGATTATTCTTCCCTTCACTGTATCTGAGTACTTTGGGATGTGGAGGGGCATCTATATCCTAACATAGCAATGTTGAGATCTATGTACAAACATTTCTTCCTCATTAGATGTGAGACTTTGGGGACAAGATACTGTTATGGGTTTGGGGGTTGAGAGAATATTTCTATGATTTGGAACCCTGCACCTGGAACCTGCACTCATTTGAAATGTGTTGTTGGAGGAGAGCTTTGCAGATGCCACGGACTGCGAAAAAAATAATTGGGTGTTAGAACAAATTAAACCAGAACTGTCACTAGAAGCTAAAATGATGAAACTGAGGTTATCATACTTTGGACGCATCATGAGAAGACATGATTCACTAGAAAAGACAATAATGCTGGGAAAAACAGAAGGGAGTAGAAAAAGAGGAAGACCAAACAAGAGATGGATTGATTCCATAAAGGAAGCCACAGATCTGAACTTACAAGATCTGAACAGGGTGGTTTATAACAGATGCTATTGGAAGTCGCTGATTCATAGGGTCGCCATAAGTCATAATCGACTTGAAGGCACATAACAACAAAATGAGCTTATGGGTCTATCAAGTGCCCATTAACAGGGCCAGGGAGATCCTATTGTTATTGAAACTCTTCAGGAGAGCCTCCCCCCTCCTGGGACCTAAGAGAGGCTTGTGTTTTTAGTTGAGTATGAGGAAAGGTTGGGAACTGGAGACACACAGAGAGGCTGGCTCCCTTCACCATGGCTTTAGGGTGCCTCCTGTAAGCCTGATGGAAAATGCAAGATCTGTTGGACTGCTGATGCTTTGAACCTCTTCATCTTAAGCTGAGGTTGGAATGTGTGTAAATAAATAAATCATATTTCATAAAGACACCACAGTCTCCACTGACCACCGCTCGGAGAGTGGGGTGGCGCACAACAATACTCTAGCACCACCTCTAGCAGAACCTCTGATATTCTGATTGCCCTGGGACCCAGCGAAGGGAACATTTGTTTACCTTCTTCTGGCTGGATCACTAACCTTTTATGACAAGGGCAAGGATCTGCTTCCATTCCATCAGCCTGCACTGAGGGAATGCTGCTGAATCAGACCAACAAGTAGTTGGAGCTCAACAAGAAGTTGATCAATGTTGGAACCAAGCGAGACATCTGCCTGTTCGTTTGTGATCCTACTGGCAAACCAGTGGGGGTGGTTGTGAGCTGGATGAGGCCCACCCCTCCTGAGCTAGGGGTGTGGCCAGTGAGTGCCCCTCTAGACCCCTTATGGGGGTCCCCCTTATGTTTAATCCTACCCAAAGCCATTTCCACCTTAAGTTGTGACAGAGACAATGAATATCTAACAATTGCACAGCCAACCTTTGACCAATAGATGAAAAAACCTGCTCAGTCAGTGGCCAATTTGATTGAGAGGAAAACATCCTATCTGGCCCCATCAGCCAGTGACTCTGTTATACACAGATCAGTGATCCACTAAAACCGAGGGAGGGTAGATTGGAAAGCCAGCACATGAAAAAAGAGGCTGGCATCACTTGGGCTGAGGCCCTTTAAGACCTGGCCCTGAATTCCACCCCACTGAGGTTATCACGGGATCACCCCCTAGATTGCCAGCGAACCCTTGAGAGCAAGAGTGTGGCAGAAGGAGGAATCCCCCTCCCATTGCTCGGGGGGGCACATGCTGCTCCACAAAGGCGGTGCTCCATGTTGGGCGCAAAACAGTTCTTTCATTCTTGTTCCAGCTTTATTCCACATTTTACTTTACTTGCCTTCAACCAACTTGAAGAATGTCAAAGCTGACACGTGCAGTGTGCTAGAATCTTTAGTTCTTATGCTTTCCCCTTAATGAGCTTTTCTTTCCCCTTACAGATTTCTTACCAATGTTCAGAAGCACATATACACACTGATTTAATATGCAAAAAGGGGTCTTGGCATAATGGCAAGTGTTTTGGCTAGTGTTTTAGAGTACAATCTAGGCTGGGGTGAGTTGGATGCCACGGATCTCCGGTGGTGCTGGCAGGCTCCCAGCTGTGCCAGGCTCTGCTGGCAGCAGCCCTCCACCACAGCTGAGCCGTGGCACCACCAGGAGCCTGCCGCTGCTGCTGGGAGTCTGCTGGGGACAGCCAGCTCGGCAGACAGAAGGCCGACGGCATTCCTGGGGCATGGCAGGGGAGGAGCCATGGGGGCACTTACGCAAGATCCTTCTTGTGTTCAGACCCTACCCACGGGTCACAATCCCCTGCAGACTCCGCCGGAGGCTAGGGATGGAAAGATCTGACAATTTTGGTTCTCTACGTTTCTTACTTTTCTAATGTTAAATTCAGTCCTCCACATTTCTGCAGCAATCCGCAATTTTTTAAAAAAACAAATCCTCATCAAAATTCTCCACTATATTAGTGTGAATTTCTCCAGACACAATTTTGTAGGCAGTTTTGACAGAGGTACACATTTTTGCAAGCTGTTTCTCATCATATCATGCCTTTTCGTGTTATTTTCACTCATATATTCATTTTTATGTACGCTTTCCCCTAATATATGCATTTTTGTAAATATTGTTTAGTTGGCGAACTGCATCCCAAAATTCTAATAAATACGAGTTTCGAGGATGGCTGTGGTTCGGTTTTCATATTATTTCAGAAAATGTGAATTTGATAAATTCTGCTTGAAATGCGAACTGAACTGAAATTCTCACCCATCCCTATGCGGAGTCCCGTTGTAGGCTATGGGGACTATGCTTAGTCCCTGGGAGACCTGTTGGTCAGAGCCAGTGCTTCCCAGCTGGCTTGTGTGCACGGCTCCCGATGCTCCTCCTCTGCTGGCCCCCCTCTGCCAGCTTCCTGGCATTTGGATTGCTCTGCCCATTAATGTATATATTCCAGAGATGGGCAACCCTTAGCCCCCTAGAACATGCTGGAGTACAACTCCCATCGTCTCTGGCAATGGGCTATACTGGCTAGGGCTGATGGGAACTACAGTCCAGCAGCATCTGGAGGGCCACAAGGGCTACCCTGACATATGCATGCTTGCCCAGTGAAACTGGTGGTGAAATGTAGATGCACTGTAATCTGAACAAAGCCTTAGAAAGATGGAAGGCAGCTCGTGCAGGAATCAGAAAGGAAGGGGGAGGGGAGTGCTGTAGAACAGCCTTTCTCAATCTTTGGGTCCCCATATGTTGCTGGACTACAATGCCCATCAGCCCCATCCAGCATGGCCAATAGTCAGGAATTATGGGAACTGTAGTTCAGCAACATCTGAGACCCAAGGTTGGGAAAGGCTGTGTAGAAGCATTATTCCCATTATCTACTTTTAGCATCTGGCCAACTCACAGTGAAATGATCTTGGAACTTTCTCAATATGATGAGCACATAGTACTTGGAAGATTTGGGAGTGGGGGGGTTGGACAGTAAGTCCAGAATTTTAGTAGGGTCGATTAATTCATTTTCTCTAAAGAACTCCTGCCATCCAAATCCCATGGCAAGATTTTCCCACCTTTTCACCCATTCCACATGACAGACAGAGAGCAGCAAGAGCCTCAGTGAATGTTGAGCAGCCCTGCTTCAGATGCCTAAGTCATAATTTAAATAAAAGGAAAAGTATGAAAAGATTCCTTTCAATCCATGAAAGACCATATAAATGTCATAGACAAGAAAACCCAAGGCTAGTAATAGCTCCCTTTAGTGTTAGGGCTCCTTTAGTGTTAGGAGTGATGTTGGGGGGGAAGAATCTAATTAATGCTCTAGGCTCATGTCTTACTTCAAAGTATGAGCCTAATTCTCCCCCTCCCAGCAAATGGCACCTTCAGAAATGGAGCTCAGGAGGACGCCAGCAGGGGAAATAAACATTAATTTCCCATGCCTGCTGCATTTCATGATCATTATCAGCCCCTCCCCAAACTGATCATATTTTCATTTTAAAAACAAACACCTTGCACAGTAAATGCAAAGAAATATCTGATGCCACATCCAGGTAGCCTTAAGAGAGGCACAGAGAGAAGGCTGTGCTGATTTGGGGCTTTGCAACCTCTATAAAGTGCCTATTGGGGAAGCAGGCTCTCTCTGCTCGGCGATGTTATGTGGGGCAGTGGATCTGCCTTACTTGTTGGTGTGTTTAAGATGTGCCTCCACCTATGTTTAATCTGTATATTTGTAAATAAACTCAAATATTTCAAACCACCAGAAGCCTCCAGTGATTTCGGTCCAAAGTAAACCAAACCCAGCTATGTCCTGGGTCCTTGGAACTCATCACTGTTCAGAGAAGTGGGACAAGTGTAACAACACATATATCCGGGTAACTTCCTGATTTTCAAAGTCATGAACTTTTTGGGAGCCAGGTTGCTAAGTGATCTGTCACATGTGTAGCTACTAACCATGATGGCTGTGCTCTGCCTCCATAGTCAGAGGAAGTGCGTGTGAGGATCCCACCTCAGGCCACCACCTGTCATGTCCCTCCAGTCAGGATCCTGGTTTTTATTTGTTCTCTCACCGGCTCTAGCACAGATCTCACAAGATCCCACTGCTAGGCAGCACCACCAGCCACTCCCTATTTCACAATATTGCTTTGAGACTGCCTTAGTCTCCTTCTAGCTTATTGTTACTTTGTGTCTGGGTGCACTTGCAGGCCACAACCCCCCTGTATCTTTGTACCAATAAAGCATACAGCCCTGGGTTGCCCTGGATACCACTGCCACCATTTGATACTGTTTCTCCACCTTGGTAATTACCCTGCCCTCCCTTCTGGTCTGTGTAAACCCCAGCCAAGGATCAGGCTTTTGGTAAACCAATAAAATATTTATTTATAAACACCAGGAAATAACAAGATTACTTTAGGTATATTTAACAAGCGTATGGTTTCATATAGTGTCACTCTTTATGTTTCCAGTCATATATAATCTGCCTCAATACCAGCCAAATATAATCCAACCCACAACCAACTCCAACCCACAACAACCGACCCACAACCAACTGTCATCCTCTCATTTATACCTTCAGCCACTCAAACGCTCAGCCAATCATCATCCAGCATTCTCCAGCATTCTAGCCCATGTACTCCCCTCTCTCACTCAATCCACTTATGATGTATACTTTAGTAAACCTGCACTTACCATATTTACAGCTATCAAAATACAGGGGCATCACAGTGCGCTTCTGAAAACCAGTTGCCGGAAGCCACAGGAGGGAAAAGTGCTCTTGCACTCAGGTCCTGCTTGTGGACTTCCCATAATGGGCATCTAGTTGGCCACTGTGAGAACAGGACGCTGGACTAGATGGGCCACTGGCCTGATCCAGCAGGCTCTTCTTATGCTCTTATGTTCTTTTGCAGTTCAAAAAATCTGAACTAGAAAAAATTTGTCAAGCATTTACCATTCCAGGCAAGTCTTTAGATGCCAATCAACCATCCAGAGGAAGCGTAAGGGGAGGTCACCTCCCCCAGACAAGCAGCTCTCTCACTCACAAGTTCCCAATAGGCTTTCTTTCTTACAGAAATCTAACATGTGACATAAAATTCCCCTCCCATAGTGCACTTTGCCCCGTCTGTGCCCCTTTTGAGTTTTTAACCAACCCTGGACTCCATGAATGATCACCAACTAAGCCATGCTCAGAGCAGACCCTTTGAAATCAGTTACTCAAGTCATCTGGTTCCAGTGGACCTACTCTGAGTATGAGTAACATTGACTGTCATCCTGTATGCTTTATTTCCACACCCTTTCAAATTTCAGCTAGAGCTGGGAAGCCAGGGTCCAAGCAGTAGTGACAAGAGAGTTGTAATATCACTAGCTGTGTGGGCTATTCTTAATTAATTGCATAATTAAAATATAGCGTTACGAAGCTTTCCATCCTGCTGTCCCTAGAAGTAAGCACATGGTTTCAACAAATATGTGTCCTAATAAAACAAAACAACAAATTATCAACTTCCTGTTTAACACACCTACTTTAAAAAAAAATCAGGAGACCAAATAATCTTTAATTTTTTATTTTATTTTTGTAGCATGCAAATATTTTCTTTTAAGAAAGTATCATTTTGAGTACCATTTTCTGTGCACAACCCATAGTGAGGCAGGGACTGTATCTGAATGCTAAAAGCAGCTGGCTATCAAGTGTGTCCCACAATGCATGCTAGCAGGAAACTTGAGGAAGGCAATATATTTTGACAGTTTGCACAAATGTATACTCTAAGGAATTCAGGAAGAATTGACTGTCTGTGTCTTTACAACAGAAACAATTTATCTATGTGAAAAGGTTCTATGCACTGAAATCCCATTTGGCTGCAATGCACACATCGTTTAGGTAGGAACAGTAAGTTTTTCACTTAATTGCTCCTCGATTATCTTTTATTAATATGATCTTTTTCTCATTGCTGGAATACCTCCAAGACAAAGTGAAATTTTGTACTATTTTACTGTTAAACTCTCTTGCTTAGTTTAACATTTGCTCATAGCTTATCACAATCAAAACCTGCAACAAAATGTTGCAGTATGCAGTGCTGTTGCTCAGGATTCCAGCCACTTCATTCTATTCACTATCACCCCATTGTTTTCCATTTTCAGTCAGCATTCCATGGACACTGAACATGTTTGTTTTTCCTTCCCTAAGGTTTATTTTCTCCCTAAAAAATTGTTTTGTACTTGTACAAATCTTGAGGTTTCCCCTAGTTGGCTGACAGCTCCTTTTTATGTATGGGTGGCGCCATTTTGGCTACATAGGAATGACATTCACAGCCTGAACATCAGAAATAGAAGGAATGTTGCGTTTAGTCATTATTGCTGTGATCTCTTTAATCAAGAAGATGTTCTCCTGTGACCCCCACATTAACCAGGGGAACATATATTTTTGTTAAATTTTGACAGGTTTGGGCTGCCATATTATTTCTCACATTTATATCCTGTCTTCTCTCCAAGGAGTTCTCAGAGGTGAATGTGCATTACCCCATTTCATCCACACAATAACCCTGAAAAATAGGCTGAACTAAGAGATGGTGTCCTGCCCAAGATCACCCTGTGAGCTTCATGGATGAGAATGGATAAGAAGGCCTTCAGACTCACTTCACCCCAGTCCAAGTGCAAAATACTACATGAAGGGTTGGGCAGATTTGGCTATTTCCCAGGCTATAGTCTGAAGGCACATGAGGCCAGCACCCTTCTGAAGCGCTGAAGCTAAGCAGGGTCAGGTCTGGTCAGTGCCTGGATGGGAGACCACCTGGGAACCATATGTAAGCCGCCTTTGGTTTCTCTCATGAAAAGAAAGGCAGGGTATCAATGTAATAAATAAATAAATAAATGTATAGAGTATATGACTTCCGAACTGTGTGTGGTTTAGGGAGAGTGTAACGGACTAGATTAGGAGGCTTGTCAGACAGGAGGCTCTCCATGCCTGTGCAAACCACTCCACTATATTGGCTCAATAATACACTTTGGCTTGATAATATATGTTGGCGCAGTGCACTCACGCATCAGGAGTAACCACAAGCTGAAAACTATATTGAATTATCTTTTCTATAGCGCCAATAAACTCATTCATTTTAGCATGTCTTGAAGTGCAAAACAGCACAAATTACAGACATCTGAAGCCCCAAGACCTTTTACACAGAAAAGCTCCTATAGGGAGAGGGGTGATTGGGACTAGAGAAGGTAAGGAGGAGCAGTTAACCCTTTCCTTTTTCTCCATGCCAAATCTCTTTCCAATCAGCGTCTGCCCACCTCCCCTGCATAGGACTTCAAATATAAGTTTGACCCAAAAACGTGCTTGGAAATCCATCAGGGGAAGGGATGATTTCGAGAAGTAGTGGGCAGGGGACAGGTAAAGTGCCGTCTCAAAGCTGTGCTTATAGTTTATGAAGGATTATTGGGCTTGCTGGTGATCTGCGGTTGTGGTCAGCAATTTATCAGTCATGTTCACCCATTTATTCAGGTTGAATGAGCTCCTGTAGTGAATGGGAGAAATGATAGATATGCCACCACTTCAGGCTCCATATTTATGTTGTATACTTGAGCTGTATTACCTATGGTAAGATTATCTTTGGGACAGGGAATACTTGGGTCTGAGTTTTACAATTAACATGCAAGAGGGAGGGACTTTCATAATCATCTGAAAAGACTAAGGAATGCAGTCCAAACATTCAGTTACGAGTTATCAAGTGTCGAATAAAGTAGTGATAATCAAGCGATGAGCAGGTGTGGTTGGGTGAAGCGATAGAGCTGCCCTCCCACATGCATATGTGAATTAGATCTGAATGATAGCTGTTTCTAAATTGCACATCCATTCACATATTCATGCCTCATGAAGATTGCTATTACTACATTAAGAAGAGCCATATCCCGGCACCTACATTTCAAAGAGTATATTTGACTAGGTGTCCTCTTTTAATATCTAGTATTCTTGTATTGTTAATCCTTTCCTACCTTGTGTTCATAGCATCTTTAAAGCATTTGATTGATGGTGAAAGGGTTGATGATACCCATGAACACATTAGAGTCCAAAGGAGTAATTTGCTGACATCCACCAAAGCTATGCTCACTTAGGTCTCTTAGGCACATTAGGATGATGGTGGGTGGCTAGCAGTAGAGAAGCTGTGTGTCACTTCAGAGATGTTATCATTTAAGTATTACGCTTTATTATGATAAACATTAAAGGCAAATCTGCAGGGTGTGTAATGATGCTTGTGAGTAAATTCAAGCCCCACAGTGCACTATCCAGCCATTTCTTATTCTGTAAATGAGGGACTGCACGCAACACTAACAGCCAGCAAAGTCAGGAAAAATGCTTCTTTTTAATTTCCCCCCATAAAACTATCCCAAGCAAAGCAGGTGGGGAGTTTTCTTGCATCTGTATAAATTGGAGTTGGTTAGAGATGACCTGTCTATTGAGCATTGTTTGCAAGGAGATTAGATGACTTCAGCTATTTATTGAGCATTCATTTTTATTTGCTTGCAGAGAGGTTAGATGTTGTGTCAAGCAAGTGTTGTTCCACGCTTTCCAGGGCATTTCCCCATCACTTTCCTTATCATAAAATGCCTGATCTTTGGGGAAAAGGAGTTTGTTGCACAATACCTTCCAGTTTCAGCTTACGTAGTTATCTGATGTGAACACGGTGCTGGCGGCTACACATCCGACCATGTGCTCTCTTGACACCTGTCCCTCCTGGCTTATTAAATCTAGCAGAGGGGTTTGACTGTTTGGGTCCAGAGTGTGGCTAATGCTTCATTGCGTAAAGGGGTGTTCCCTGAGGCCTTGAAAGAGGCAGTGGTGACTCTACCCCTAAAGAATCCAGCCCTGGTTCCCTTGGATTGGAATGATTATCAGACAGTCACAAATGCCCCCTTCTTGGGGAAGATAGTGGACAGAGTAGTGGTGGAGCAGTTGCAGGCATTCTTGGATGACACAGATTGTCTAGATTCATTCTAATCTGGTTTCAGGCCTGGCCATGGGACTGACTCAGCCTTGGTTGCCCTGATGGATGACTGTTATAGAGAGCAGGACAGGGGGAGCATGACCTTGCTCCTGCTTCTCAATCTCTCTGCAGCTTTCGATACCATTGACCATGGTATACTTCTGAACTGGCTCCATGGAGTGGGAATTGGGGGCACCATGTTGGGGTGGTTCCAGTCCTATCTGCAGCACCGAGTTCAGAGACTAGGACTGGGTAAGTGTTTTTCAGCCCGCTGGCAGCTGTGCTGTAGGGTGCCGTAAGGTACCACCTTATCCCCAATGCTATTTAATGTCTATATGAAGCCACTGAGAGTGGTTATTAAGAGCATCAGTATGCTGATGACACTTAGTTCTATTTCTCCATAACATCGGAATCAGGAGAGACTGTGCGGGCCCTGGACTGGTGCCTGGATGCAATGGTGGGATGGATAAAGGAAAATAAGCTGAGCTTGAATCCTGGCACAATGGAGGCACTGTGGGTGAGTGGTTCCTGTGTCTGAGAAATTGGTAAATGGCCTGCCTTGGACAGCATTGCACCCCCTAAAGGAGCAGGTACACAGTCTGGGGGTTCTTCTGGATCCAGCTGTATCACTGGAGGGGCAGGTAGTCTCAGTGGATATTTATTTATTATTTATTTATTAGATTTATATCCCACCCTTTCTCCCAGTAAGATCCCAGGGTGGCACGAGTGCCTTTTATCAGCTACACCTGGTGAGATAACTACGGCCATTCCTGGACTGGGAGAGCTTGTAGTTCAGGCATTGGTGACTTCAAGAATGGATTACTGCAATGCACTCCATGAGGGGCTTCCCTTGCACTTGACCTGGATACTGCAATTAGTGCAGAAGGCTGCAGCCAGATTGCTGACAGGGATGAGACCCTGTCAACACATAACACCTCTGCTCAGAGATCTGCACTGGTTGCTGATTTGTTACTGGGCCAAGTTCAAGGTGTTACTACTGGTATCAAAAGCCCTTAACAACTGTGGACCAGTTTGCTTGCAAGACCGCCTTACCCCATATGCGCCCACTTGAGCACTTCACTCTACAGAACAGGCACTGTTACAGTTACACCATAATACTTGTTCCACACTTGTAAGACATTGTTCTTGTAGTGTGGCAGCACCTACTCTTTGGAACTCCCTTTGGGACTTCAGGTTTGGAATGTCAGGCAGGTGCCTTCGCTGTATTCCTTTTGGCACCTGCTTAAGGGTGTTCTGTTTAGGCAAGCCTATCCAGACATAGATGTTGATCTGTTTTAACCTTTTTTTTAGTTAGTAACTGTTTTAATAGTTTTAAATATGTTTTTAATTACTTGGTTTTAACTGTATTATTGATATTTTTTTTAAAAAAAATGTAAACTGCTCAGAGGTCTTTACATTCAAGTAATATGTAAATTTGGTTAAACAAACAAACTATAATCGCACAGCCTGAATTGCCGGTATGTGATTGAATCCCACCTAAAAATGGTTATGGTCTGGAAGTGCCCTTGGTGCATTTTGATAAATGCCTTTGAAATGTTACTCATAAAACAATCCAGAGATACAAAGCTATAGCACTGATGGCTATGTAAACTCACTCCAGGTGCTAAGATCAGTGCATAAATATTCCAAAGTTCTATCTTTTCCAGCCTTCCATTTCTATACCCTTGCAATTACTCCACTTGAGTTGTCAACTCTGGATATCTGAACAATATTTATCAGAAGGCTTCAAGGAAGAAAGGAAAGAAGCAGAGAAAAGGGAAAAATAAACTCTCTACCCTTTGGGGCTGTTTTAGAACAAAATATATCAAATGTAAGAGAGTTTTTGAAGCCAGTCCCCTTTGTAACCCAATAGTGTCTATGACTGCACCAAATTGCTGAAGGCCAATGATTAATATAAATTAATATAGGAGACTTTTACACCTACAGGTATCTGCCAATTGAAGGAGTATTGCAAAGGGGAGAAATTAATCTTTATCCAATGAATGTGCTTTTCAGTTGCTATTGTGTTTCCCAGAAACAAATCGAAGTTTACTCAATGCACTTGGAGTCGGCAGCTGGACAGCATGGCAACAGGCACTGCCCCCAACCTATGCATAAGATCTCATGCACCTTTTTTCAGGGTTCCAGACAGGGCTGGCCCTAGGCATGCCGGGGCCCTTGGGCACAAGCCTGCCCTGGCGCTCCTCTTCCACAATTCACAGCAGGATTGCTGCCGCATATCGCAGGGCGGGAGCTTCAGAGCCCCTGCCATTCCCTCACTTAACCTACCTTTCCCGGCTGTGTTGTGTGGCTGTGCATGCAGCGCTGCCCTTGACCAAGACTTTGGCCAAGGCTTCCCTAAGGGGCTGAAGCCTCTGCCGCCATTTGGCTGATGGTAGGGATGTGCGCGCCTAGCAAGCCACTTGCATTCAGGGGCACGCTGCCTTGGACAGTGGAGGTAGAACATAAGCATTGTGGGTAATAGCCATTGATAGCCTTATCCTCCATGAATTTGTCTAACTGCTTCCTGTGGGCGCAAATTCCATAGTTTAACTATGTACTGCTTGAAGAAATACTTTCTTTTGCCTATCCTGAAACTTCCAACTTTCAGCTTCATTGAACGTCCACGAGTTCTAGAGTTATGAGAGAGGGAGAAAAACTTTCCTCTATCCACTTTCTCCACACATGTATAAGGTAATACAGCTCTTTCAAGTCCTTCCTTATTCATTGTTTCTCTAAATTGAAATGCCCCAAATGTTGTAACCTTCCCCATACAGGAGTTGCTCCATCCCCTTGATCATTTTGCTCACCCTTTTCTGAACCTTTTCCTCATTTACTTTTGAAAGAAAAACAAAAGATACATAAAACAACAAGAAGGACAAAATCGAATAACAAAAGGTATAGATCCCCCTCCCTTTCCCAGGAACAGGTATCTGAGGACAAAGTAAAAAAGGACTGAAATGTCAGAATGTGTTATGCAATAAAGAAATACAATAGCTTACAATGTTTTTCATTACCGAGACAGAAATACTTTAGCCCCTTTCCCACAATCTAAGAAAAGCATCTGACATGAACCTTTTCCAGCTCTATTTTTTCAATGTATATAGCACATGGCTGTGGCCTTTGCAAATGGTGGCAGAGGAGAGTACAGGGAAAGCATACCTCCATACAGGTAGTTCATTCAGCCTTTCATCTGTCCACCCATTTTGCATCCCCTACGGTTTCTTCAAAGAGTGACACTTTTCAGATATAACTTCAACTTGAATCCTAAAATGGAAATTAAAATAAGGCTGCAACCTTAAGCACTGTTTGGACAGTGCATATGCCGTAGTAAGAAGAACTTATGTCAGTGTGTGTGTGTGTGTGTGTATTTGCATATTGCATGCTGATGTATAACACTCATTTAACCTGCCACTGCAGACTGATGTCATTTCTTGATTGAATGCAGAACAGAATAAAAAACCGAAGGACCTTTATATCTGAAAACAATTGCCATGCATCTATCATGCTACTGACATAGAAAATTGATTAGACCTAATATCAGAGCTTGGAAAAGTTACTTTTTTGAACTACAACTCCCATCAGCCCCAGCCAGCATGTGCTGGCTGGGGCTGATGGAAATTGTAGTTCAAAAAAGTAACTTTTCCAAGCTCTGCCTAATATACAGGTGAAATCAAGGCTGTACAATTTGTGATTCACCAGTCTGAATGCAGTCTACTAGCCATGTACGACAGCCTATCAGTGCTTTGATAAAAGTCTGGGTTTTGCTGCCTGCCTGCTCTGTAAAAACCGGGCAACTGTCAAGCACCTGCCCCAGGTCAACTTAAATGGCTACATTTGACTTGACTGGTCACACTTGTGGAAGCCTGGCCTAAATCGGCATTAAAGATTAAATGGAGCATATATTATTTCTTCTCTAATCCTTTGTTGCTTAACTCTAAAGAATATTGCCAGTCTCATTATTGTTCTATTTAATATAGCCCACAGGCCTGGTGCCAGCAGGCAGCCAGGTTGGGCACTGGAGATTGATTATGCCCATCGGTAGGGCAGGCACATTGGGGTAATCTCCCCTGATAGGGTTTCCCCACTGATGGCAGAGCTCACTTCCTGTGGAACCTGGCAGAACTGATCAGAGAGACATCTGTGCTCTATGCAAACCCCATACACAGGTTCAGATTGCTCTGCCCAGCTGCTATCCTATGGATGCTTGCTTGGAGTTGGAAGTAATCATCCCCATTTAACTTGATGGGAATGATTTCTGGGCAAACTTGCATAGTTGTGCACTGCACGGGCCTAACTTTTAAAAAAAGAAAAGGAGCCTTAGGAAGGGAGATTAGGAGCAGAGAAGCAGCGGAGGCAGAAGGATGCTGAAACTTTTCTCTATCCGCTGCTTCTCCTCTCTAATATCCCACACATTGTTTTTGCCCTCACAAACACATGCCGGGAATTCCACAGGGAAAAATCAGGCAATTGTTTCAGACAGCTGATTTTGGGGTGTCATGAAAGGTCGGCAAATAGTGTTGTTGTTGTTGTTGTTGCTGCATCGTTACTCCAAGGAAGAAGCACTTGTGGAATTTCCTTCCTCGGGTACCAAAATCACTTGGTTACTTTTGAACTTTGATATGTGTTTGGGGGAGGGCATTTTGCCTTTGGTTGCAGGGTATGATTTCTCCACCATTCTTGGCTCATCTGCAACCTTTTGCTGTGCTGATGCCATTCTCTATGGCTCTCTGCTTGCAACATACTTCCATGTATGTTTACACAGGAAAACAGGAAACTGCCTTACACTGGGTCAAGCCATTGATCTATCTAGGCCAGCATTGTTGACAGAGACTGACAGCAGCTCTCCAGGGTTTCAGACAGGGAACATTCCTGGCCCTACCTGGCAGTTCCGGGGATTGAACCTGAGACCTTTTGCATACAATACAAAGCAAGTGCTCCACCACTGAGCCCCTTTCCCTTCCTTTCCCTTGCAGGGAGGAGGAGATGTTGAACATTGTTTTTAGGTGGTGAGTAGGTTTGGGTGATGCCTTTCAAGACTGTGATTCTATACTCTTTGCTTTTGAGGAACTGCAAGCTTCTTATGATTACAATTTTTAAAAATTATAGCTTTAATGTAATCACACACATCATTCACTAGTAGTCCCTGGATGGCTACTGCCACAGACAAAATGTTTGTGCAGCTAGATCCACGTGCTTCATGGGTAACAGCAATCAACACCGCAAATTCCAGAAGTCACATTTGAATCCATGGTAGAGACATCAACATACCCACAGAGAGTGGGAAGCAAAGTTTAATGAATCGGAATAAAAAATACATATAAATGCTAATGTAGAGCAGAAAGGAACAGCGTGGGGTTTTCTGCTCCTTCAGTGTTGTACATTAAACAAACTTGGCATGAGAGCATGTTCTGTTTTCTTCTACAAAAATGAAAGTGGAAGTTCTTCTTTGTAGGATCATTCAGGGATGCAGGAGAATTGTCTGTTGGTTTAATTGCAAATGCAGACGGTGAGCAATTTACCAGAAGGTAAGTTTAAATGTCAGTTGTTAGTAAACCTTAAGCTAGCCAGCGGCATCAATGCCCTTGGTGGAAAAGCAACATAGCATTATTTTTAATTCAGGGATTCTGACATTTTGAGGGGGAAACGTTTGGAAACTGCCGCATGTACCCCAAGGAAAGAGTTTGTACCAAACATTAACAATACCTACAATAACTGAAAACTTACTCCAGAGTGGAACAAGCTCCATTGTGTCTTTATTTGTTTACTAATAAAATTTCTCTTCTGTTCTGGCCCAAAGACAAAACACAATTAAAAATCTAAAAAGGCAGAACTATAATGGTATATCAATTAAAAGCAAAATATTGACTGGTAAAAGTAGCAGACCACTTTATTTTAAAAGGTAGTTAATTGATTGATTGATTGATTGTCTTCATTTCAAACCTGAAAGCATACAAGGAAAGAGCCCAGTGAGCATATCCCCATAAGGAGAGATTCTAGAGCAGGACAGACAAATCTATGGCATGTCAGATGCTGTTGGACTTGCAGTCCAGTAGCCAGCCTTCCTTGTTCCATGGGGCAGCCACATTTCTAGGTGGGGCATTTCTTGGGGGAGGCACATAGCACCAGCCAATCCCCCCCCACACACACACACTGGTGGACAGGATGATGGCCAGGTCAGGGGAAGGGAAAAGCAGTGACTTCCCCCCTCATTCCTCTTCCATGCAGAAAGTGTGTAAATTTACATAATGGGTTATGTAAATCTCAAATTGTCAGGCTTCTGCAGGCAACTGAGAAGTTATCTTTCTGCAATATGAGAAGATCAGTCTATCTTTTTGGAGGCTGGGGGAGAGGAGCTAGTAGAGGTGGAGTTGGTAGAATGGGCCATCACATCCAGAACACCTTCAGGAGCCTCTGGAGGTGGAGGGAAAAATACATGTTTCATTCCACCACCCCTTTTTCCAGTATATTGGCTGCCAGGATGAAGGGACATGGGATGGAGCTGAACAGGGTTAAAATGTAGCATATGTCCCTCCAACCCCTCCCCGATACACCCCTGGGACACCCCTTCTTTTAGGTCTTCCACCGGTTTCCAATGACTCTTCTCTAGTCTGGGCTTCTCTGGAGGATCTCCAGTTGAGCCAGCCTGGTCCCAGATAAGGGATATATGCTGGCATAGCCTGGCTGAGCTGGGACCCAACACCTCTCAGCCCAGCATAAATAAAAGCAGGATTGCGCCCTTAATCTATGATTTCTGACTTTAAATTTTCACATGCTTTTATTATATGTGTATATATGTTGTAAACCACTTTGATTTCTTTTAAGAGCAGTATATAAATATTTTTATAAATAAAAAAAATTAGCAGAAAATTTATTATGAACACCAGGAATTAAAAGACTAGCATTTTTGTTTCATAAGGGGGAACAAAAAGGATGTTAAGGATACAGTGAACAAGGGGATACCAAAAGATGCTAACTCTGCCTTGAGGGTCCCTCCTTCTAGTCTTGTTCTTTAGATTTAGATTGAGATCTTTAGATTTTCCTTCCCGTTGGATAATCAAGGGAAATTTTTAACTAGTTATATAAAGGACTAACTGAATGATTGGAAAATAACTTGGGAAAATAATTTGAATTCTTTTTACTGGTTGCTGAATTGATTTTTCTGCCCAGAAATCCTGAAAAGGCCTCATGCTGAGCTGTACATATTGGGAAAATCAGAAATTAGGCCTGAGCTACAGTCTAGGTGCCCAGACATCCAGCTAAATATAGTGTACATAGAAGTGCTTCATTTCCTCTCTGGCTATTTTCATCCTTTGCCATCAAGTACCCAAGAAAAAGAAGAAAAAATACCCACTGTGAGTGTGAGTATATTCATTCATTCATTTTCATTGGCGATCACTTGTGGCTGAGTAAGATTGTCTTCCAAGGTAAGGTCTTTTTTTTTTTTTTTTACAATAATTTTTATTCAAATTTTCATAAAACATAGAAAACAAAATCATAAAACATTCAAAGACAAAAAACAAAACAAAACAAAAATGATTAAACAAAAAAATAAAATAAAATAAAATGTTGACTTCCCATTTGTCACATATCAAATCAGTTATAGGTCTACAATATATAACAATCCTGTCTCTTAAATCATATTATAAAATCACTTTCCTCCAGTAGTTATCTTAATTAATCATCAAATCTCATAAACATTACTTTATTCTTTCCACAAAAAGTCAAAGAGAGGTTTCAATTCTTTAAGAAATATATCTATCAATTTTTCTCCAAATAAACATGTCAATTAATCCATCTCGTTAATAATTATAATAATCTTATTGTCATAACCATAGTCCAAATAAACATTTCGATTAATCCATCTCATCAGAATCTGTTAGGTCCAATAATTTCAATAGCCATTATTCCATTATCCCTATTAGTTCCATCTTCCATCTTCAATAGTCCTGTTAAGTCCAGTAATTTCAGTGTCCAATCTTCCATTATCAGTATTCCATAATAATCTTGCTGTTGTAGCCATAGTCATATAATAAGAGTCTGATGGGAATTTCCTCTATCCCAAATATTTTCTTGCCATCCATTCTGAATAAGTTGCTGAAATACTGTTGTAAAGTCATATCTGTGTTCTTCTTTTTTACAAAATGCACTGGCTCATCTCTTAAGAGTTTTTCCATTGTCACATGGCTGCAGTTAATTCCATAGATTTTCTCTATATCAAGCTCCATCACATCATTCCAGTCCAGAAGATTATCCAAGCCATTGATAACTTTATCTCTAATATCTTCATTAATTTCTTCAGAGATAACGTTAAATTCCAAACAGTAGATTTTATTTCTAAAATCCATAAACTCCAGATCTTTTTCCAATTCCACATTTGTTCCAATCTCCAGGGCTTGTATCTTCCCTTTATTTTTTCTTTTCTCATCTCTGATCTCATTCTCCTCTCTCACAGGGTCCCCTATTTCTTTAAGCTCCTGCGTCATTTTGCTCAGTTCAATTTTCAGCTCCTTACTACCCTGTCGCAGGGTTTGTTTCGTTATCTCAATCTCATCCATTATTTTCTGAAACATAATTACTTCCAGATTCTCAGCCACTTTCTTGATTGCCATTTTTAAAACCACGAAAACAAAGCAAAACAAAAATAAAGAACCACTTCTTATTTCAGCAACAATTGGGTTAATATTCCAGGCTTGATGACATCACAGTATAAACAGAGCAACCTGCCTTATCTCTCTTGTGCAAGAATGCAAAACAAATTTAGTTCCCAGCATCAAAACAGTTAGTGGCGTCGTGAAGAAGCAGATTCGTCAAAATAAAATAGACCAAAAAAAGAATAGTCCCAGACAATATAATATTCCTCGGAATAGAAATCAGGAATAGAAATCCCTCTTCTGTTTATTATCTTTAGAATGCACTTCCAGGACAGCTTTTTGCGACAGAAACAGAGATAAGCTGTTAATTTCGTGAATAACAGAGAAGAGCTATATCTCACCCAGAAGTTGTCCAAAGCCGATCAATCTGACAAATCTCCTTTTGCTGCAACAATTTAAACCAAGTAAAAAAAATAATAGAAAGAAGGGTGCTTGCCTGTTAGTCCGTTCTCTCTTTGAAGAAAAGATAAATGTATCGCTTAAGCAGATAGAGCTTGTTAGAAAATCCGTCCGGCATTGTTGGCTGGACCTTATCTCATAAATTAATGAAATCCAGTCCTCCCAACAAAAACAGGCTTTGAGGTTGATCTCTACGTTTCTCCCTGCCCGGGAGAAATTTCATCAGTCAAAAAAAAAAATGTTCTGACTGATTTATATCTGAATAAGCTTCTTTTGAGGCGGGAGCCCGTCCCAAAAGCAGGCACAAGCGAAGTCACCCTTCCCGGAAGTCTCCCCAAGGTAAGGTCTTTAACAGTGGGTCCGTAAGTGATTGTGGAGGCCAATTCTGGATCCACACAACCTCCTACAGTGAGGACATAGGTTTCCAGATGAAAGGTGGTTGCGATGAGGATTTGCTTGACGTGCCTTCCACTTAGCTCATTTTTTTTGCCCTGTACTCGTGCTTCTTCAAAGTCCATAGCACCTTTGGTAATGGCCAACCTCCAATTGGGACACTCATGGGCCAAAGCTTCCCAGTTGTTGATGTTCATGTTACATTTTTTTAGATTCATTTTAAGAACATCTTTAAACCTCTTCTGCTGTCCACCGATGTTCCATCTTCCATCTTAAAGTCGGGAGTAAAGTAGCTGCTTTGGAAGATGGTGATTAGGCATTTGAACAACATGGCCAGTCCAGTGAAGTTGATGTTGAAGGATCATTGTTTCAACACTGGTAGTCTTTGCTTCTTCCAAAATGCTAACATTAGTCCGTCTGTCTTCCCAAATAATTTGCAGAATTTTCTGGAGGCAGCATTGGTGGAATCTTTCGAGAAGTTGGCAGTGGCGTTTATAAATGGTCCATGTTTCATAGGCATACAGTAAGGTCGGTAGTACAATGGCTTTGTTAATAAGCATTTTGGTCTCCCTGCGAATATCCTGATCCTCGAATACTCTACGCTTCATTCGGGAGAATGCGGCACTCGCAGAGCTCAGACGATGTATTTCAGCATTGATGTCAGCTTTTACAGAGAGATTGCTGCCGAGATAGGGGAAGTGATCAAGTGCTTCAAAAGAGTAAACGGTAATTTAGGGTCAATATTTTTTCAGTTCATTTTAAATTATCTCTTTATTTCATTCTTTAGACCAATCCGGTTCTATTCATAATAACTACAGAATAAACAAACTCTTACTTCTTACTGCAGGCTTCTTTATTGCTGGCTGGTTAGAAAGCACAACTGAAACTGAAAAGCAGAGCAAAAAGAAGTCAAAGGAGAGAACTCTATCTTTAGTCCATAAAACAAAGTTCTAATATTAAACTCTTCAAGGGTCATGTTACTATTCAGGCTGTTGATTTTTTCAGGGTCATTTAAGTCATTATGGGTGATTATGACCATGAAAAATCCACCCTCAGTCAGGGAAAGTCTAGAGTAAGCAGACCTTTGGAGGCTGTTCCAGCTAAAGCTTTTGTTGTGCAGTTGCCCTGCCTTATTAACTGAATTCTTCAGAGGGCCCTATTCTTCAATTGCTCCTCTTCTTAATACACGCTGTCATTCTTTAAATGGAAGCTATCATTGTCTATGTCACAAATTAAAAAAACAATTTCCCCCAAAGAATCATAGGGTGGGGAAGCACAGCTGGGGGGGGGGACAGAACTTTTTTGCACCAGCTGTTGCACATTATGGCCAATTGAACATAATGGAGCAAAGATGGGTGAGAAATAGCCAATGCTTTGCATAACAACACAGATTTTATTTTATTTTATTTTATAATTAATGACAGCAAAAGATGACAATATTTAATTTGTCCAAATTCCACCCCAGCAATGCAACAAAGACACTTGTTAGGTGTAGACAGTATGGGAAACCATGATTTTTCACTGTGTGAAGGAGCCACAACAAGCCTATGGCTTGTGTCTTCTCTTATCCTGTTTTGTGATGTGAGGAGACTGAAAGCTTCTGCTTCTGCTTTTAAACAAACCACAGTTCCTAGTGACTTCCAAATTGTAGTAACTGAACAAACCAGGATCTGAAACCATGGTTTGATTTTAGTTTGTTCTCACTAACTACACTTTAACATCATTCTAACAGTCTAATGATGACATTCTAATATCATAGGAAATATGGCATGTCTAAAATCAGAAGCTTCTGAATTCTTCCCTGTGGGTATGGAATAGGAGGAGAGCATGAAAAGTCACAAAAATCCACATTAGATCGGACTTCCGGGAAGGGTGACTTAGCCTGTGCCTGCTTTTGAGACGGGCTCCTGCCTCAAAAGAAGCTTATTCAGATATATCAGTCAGTTTTTTCTTTTTTTTTTGACTGATTAAACTTCTCCCGGGTAGGGAGAAACGAAGAGATTAACCTCAAAGCCTATTTTTGTTGGGACGACCAGATCTCATTAATTTATGGGACGAGGTCCAGCCGACGAAGGTGGGACGGATTTTCAACAGCAAGCTCTATCTGTTAAAGCGAACGTTCATCTTATCTTCTAAGAGAGAACGCACTAACAGGCAAGCACCCTTCTTTCTATATTTTTCTTTTACTTGACTTAAATTGTTGCTGTTTAAAAGAGATTTGCCAGATTGATCAGTTTTTGACATCTCACTGGGGAGCCATAACTTCTCTCTGCTACGCACTAATTAATAGCTTATCTCTGTTTTTGTTGCAAAAAGCTGTCCTGGATTTGCATTCTAAAGATATACACAGAAGAGGGATTTCTATTCCAGATTTTTATTTTGAAAAATATTATACTGTTTTGAGACTACTCTCTTTTTGGTCTATTTTATTTTGACGAATCTGTTTCTTGACGATTGCCATTAATTGTTTCGATCCTGGGAACTGCATTTTGTTTACTTAACTATTGGAGAGATAAGGCTGTCTGCTCTGTTTATACTGTGATGTCACCAAGTTTGGAGTATTAACCCAATTGTTGCTGAAATAAGAAGTGGTTTTCCTATATTTTTCTTTTAAAATGGCAATTAAGAAAGTGGCTGAAAATCTGGAAATAACTATGTTTCAGAAAATAATGGATGAGATTGAGATAATGAAAATTGAATTGAGTAAAATGAAGCAGGAGATTAAAGATATAAGGGTCCCTGTGAGAGAGGTGACCCTGGAAGGGGTCCCTGTGAGAGAGGAGACCCCGGAGATTGGAACAGGGGTCCCTGTGAGAGAGGTGACCCTGGAGACTGGAATAGGGGTCCCTGTGAGAGAGGAGATCCCGGAGATTGGAACCAACGTGGAACAGGAACAAGATTTGGAGTCTATGGACTTTAGAAATAAAATCTATTGTTTGGAACTCAATGTTATCTCTGAAGAAATGAATGAAGATTCTAGAGATAAAGTTATCAATGGCATGGATAATCTTCTGGACTGGAATGATGTGATGGAGCCCAATATAGAGAAAATCTATGGAATTAACTGCAGCCATGTGACAATGGAAAAACTTTTAAGAGATGACCCAGTGTATTTTGAAAAAAAGAACAGAGATATGATTTTACAGCAGTATTTCAGCAACCTATTCAGAATGGATGGCAAGAAAATATTTGGGATAGAGGTAATCCCCATCAGACTCTTACTATATGATTATGGCTTTGACAGCAAGATTATTATGGAATACTGATAATGGAAGATTGGATATTGAAATTACTGGACTTAACAAGACTACTGAAGATGGAAGATGGAAAATGGAACTAATAGAGATAATAGAACAATGGCTACTGAAATTATTGAACCTAACAGATTCTGATGTGATGGATTAATTGAAATGTTTATTTTGACTATGGTTATGACAATAAGATTATCATAATTAGTAATGAGATGGATTAATCGATATGCTTATCTGGAAAAAAAAATTGATAGATATATTTCTTAAAGAATTGAAACCTCTCTTTGACTTTTTGTGGAAAGAATAAAGTAATGTTTATGAGATTTGATGATTAAGTAAGATAACTACTGGAGGAAAGTGATTTTATAATATGACTTAAGAGACAGGATTGTTATATATTATAGACTTATAACTGATTTGATCTTTGACAAATGGGAAGTCAATATTTTACTCTTTATTTTTTATTTTTGTTTTTTTTTTCTTTTTTTCTTTTTGTTTAACTATTTTTGATTTTGTTTTTTGTCTTTGAATGTTTTATGATTTTGTCTTGTATGTTTTATGAAAATCTGAATAAAAATTATTGAAAAAAAAAAAAAATCCACATTAGATCAAAACCTTTATTAGACCAACTGAAATGTTACAAAACAGCTTGCAAGCTTTTGAGTTTTCCAGAACTCTTCATCAGGTGAGATGGTAAGCAAAAATGGGGAAGAGAGGTTAGGAAAAAAAGGTTAGTTGGTGTTGAAGCCATGGATAGAATGTGGATTTAGTCACAGTCTTAAGATGGAATGTAGGAGGAGGTAGCAGATATTTAAATGAAGCTCTCTGAGATGTTTTGCAGGTTTCAGGGTATACCTAGGTTTGCGGGAAATAAAAAAATGCAATGGTTGATCTCCCATTTATGAAAATATTAAATCCAGCTGTTGACCCAGATAATAGTTGCCCATTATGTCAGAACTAAACATGGATGTTGTTATGATAAATGAGTCATTTATTTATTGTACTCATATCCAATCACTCTGCATGGGGCTTCCAACAGTCTCTAATTTAGAGACTTGATCAAGCTAATATAACTGAGCTTCAGATGTTTCTGGGATATTCACCAGCCCCCTTATTATGGATTCTTAAATAATTGTTTATCCTGTTTCATTACCAAAAGGCATCACAATTTAATTTCCCCCCCTGCTCTTCAAAACAGCATGAAAAAGTAATATAACTATATTGCCAAGAATGCTCCTAAAGGTTTATTTTCTTTCATAACAATTCAGACTATGCATTCGTTTCCATTTCAGACAGCAGCATTCCATGAACCTGTCACAATATGTTGTCTTTCTTAGGTTCCCCACCAATGTGTTGTGCTTTGTAAACTGGATGGCCATCTGCTCTATCTGTAGTCCAATTAGTCCCAGCTTCATGTAGGGAGATGCAAAGCTCTGCAACTTGTGAATTATGCATGTGTTCTGTAAACAGAAAACAAAAAGCCAATACAAGCATACAAGAATTTTTCTGTTTCTAAGTGTCTTGGAGAAATACTCAGTCACAATCTTATTTACTTATGATAGTTATGTAACATTAAGTGTGAGCTAGGGAGGGAGGGAATGGAGCAAGGAATTTCAGAAGAAAATTACCCTGTGCTTTATAGATTACAGCAAAGCCTTTGTGTAGATCATGAAAAACTATGGAATGCTTTAAAAGAAATGGAGGTGCCACAGCATCTGATTGTTCTGATGCACAACCTATACTCTGCACAAGAGCAGAGCTTGGAAAAGTTACTTTTTTAAACTACAACTCCCATCAGCCCCAGCCAGCATGGCCACTGGATTGGGCCAATGGGAGTTGTAGTTCAAAAAAGTAACTTTTCCAAGCTCTGCACAAGAGTCTACTGTAGGGACAGAATATGGAGAAACCGATTGGTTCCCAAACGGAAAGGGTGTGAGACAGGGGTATATTTTATCACCCTATTTATTTAATCTATACGCAGAATATATCATACAGAAAGCAGGATTGGACCAAGATGAAGGAGGTGTGAAAATTGGAGGGAGAAACATCAATTTAAGATATGTAGACAATATCATACTACTAGCAGAAACCAGTAATGATTTGAAACAAATGCTGATGAAAGTTAAAGAGGAAAGCACAAAAGCAGCACTACAGCTGATCGTCAGAAAGACTAAAGTAATGACAACAGAAGATTTATGTAACTTTAAAGTTGACAATGAGGACATTGAACTTGCCAAGGATTATATCAATACCTCGGCACAGTCATTAACTGAAATGGAGACAATAGTCAAGAAATCAGAAGGTTATCATACTTTGGACACATAATGAGAAGACATGATTCATTAGAAAAGATAACAGTGCTTGGAAAAACAGAAAGGAGTAGAAAAAGAGGAAGGCCAAACAAGAGATGGATTGATTCCATCAAGGAAGCCACAGACCTGAACTTACAAGATCTGAACAGGGTGGTTCATGACAGATGCTGTTGGAGGTCGCTGATTCATAGGGTCGCCATAAGTTGTAGTCGACTTGGAGGCACATAACAACAACAAAGGGAGGGAGGGTAGATACTAGACAGTAGGGATGAAAGGATCTCTCAGTTCAGTTCTCTCATCTTTCCATTCTTGACCCTCATGCAAAAAAAATAAAAATCCACTGGCTGATTTTGGAATATATTTGGACCCCAGTGAGATTTCCAGTGGAAGAATGGAAACACTTCCCCCCCCCCGGAGACCTTTTTTGGAGGGTGGGGGGGTCACCACAAATATGCTTGATACTACCAAAGCATCTTGATCCAAAAACACTTATTCAGAGGAGGGTGACTTTTTCTGAGCAGTATACCTTGGCCCCTTATCCATGCATATTGAGGAAACAACACAGTTTCTGGAATATTTTTAGACCCCAGTGGGTTTTCTCTTTTTCCAGAAGGAAAACAGTAAGTGGTAATTGGCTGAAATTTGGGGAAGTTGTATGGGTGACAGTTTGTGACAATGTCCTAGAAGGACAACCCTTTAGGTTTACTCATGTGTAAATTGCACAATAAAGGCAGAAATTTGCTCTCAGGGCTTTTTGCTGTAGTATTTCCAGAAGGAAAATGGTAAGTTCAAGGTTCTAGTTTTGGTATATAAAGCCCGATATAGCTTGGGACCAGGATACCTGAAAGACCATCTTATCCCTTATATACCCAGTCAATCACTGCGGTCTGCAGGAACCATCTTATCAAGAGGTCCATTCTGCACAACATAGGAAATGGACTTCTAGTGTTGTGGCACCTACCCTTTGGAATCCCCTCCTCTTAAATATTAGACAGGCACCATCTCTGTTATCTTTTCAGCACGTACTGAAGAGCTTCCTCTTTCAACAAGCCTTTTAAGTAGAAATCTTATCTCAGTCTGCATCTGTGTTGGAATTGCTTTTCAATATATTTTTAAACCTTCTTTTTAAAAATGTTTTTAAAGCTGGGAGAAAGGGTGGGATATAAAGCAAATAAATGAATAAACAAATAAAATAATGGGCTGAAATTTGGGGTTATTGCACAAATGACAGTTTATGAAAATAAACTAGAAGACCTTATAGGTCTACTCATATGTAAATTACACAATAAAAGGCAGCAATTTGCCTCCGGGGCTTCTATTTTTGGCTCTCTGTGGCTGTTTGTTTCCAGAAGGAAAACGGTAAGCGGCACCTGTCTGAAATTTGGGGACTTTGTATGAGTGACAGTTTGTGATAGTATCCTAGATGACATCTCTGTAGGTCTATTCATGTGTAAATTACACAATAAAAGACAGAAATTTGCCTCCAAAGCTTTTTGCTGGGGTATTTTTGGTCCCCAGCAGTTTTTGTTTCCAGATGGAAAACAGTAAGTGGTAACTGGTTGAAATTTGGGGAAGTTGCACAGATTACAATTTGTGGCAATGTCCTAGAAGGTATCCTTGTAGGTCTCCTTATGTGTAAATTACAAAATGAAAAGTGCACCTGGTGCCAAAAAGTGCTCCACAAGTCTGCATGAGGGTTAAAATCAGTTCTCCACATTTCTGTGGCAATTTGCATTTTTTTAAAAAAGAAATTCTCATAAAAACTCAGCATTTTAATGCGAATTTCCTTTAACAAACTTTTTAAATGGAGTTTTTAGTAATGTACACATTTAAGCAATTTTCCTGAATATAATGAATCTGTGTTCTGTATTATTTTCATGAAAATGTTCATGTTTATGCACACTTCCCCCTAATATATGTGTTTTTGTAAACATTGGCTGGAGAACTAAATCAGAGAGTTCAGAAGTGTGAATGTTGAAGGTTCTCATATTATTTCGGAAAGTGCAGATTTGATAGATTCACCTTTAAGTGCAAACTGAATCAAATTTCTCCCCCATCCCTACTGGAGAGACATTTCTTTCCCATTCCAGGGAATGGGCCAGAAGTTAATGTCAAGAGGAATGAAGGGCCAAATGGGGCCCTCAAAGGAACCTTCCATTCCAATGCATTTTAATGTGTGATGGGTGCCACATGGTGGCTGGCTGATGTACTCCCACTGATTGATGTGTTGTGGCTGCCATGTGGAGTCCACTTTTAAAATAACTCTGTGTGGCAGCTGTTATATAAGATGCTCCCAGATTTGGCCTTAGTTTGCAAATAGTTCACTGAAATATTGCAAACGCCTACTAATGCAATAATTTTCACCTTAACTTCTGTTCTTATGACAAGAAAAAAATGATTCCTTGATTTGGTATTATACAAAGGATGCTGTGGCACTGGCAGCAATATTTTGGCATGTGTGTACAGAATAGTCTCTCTTGGGGCTGTGGGACAAGGGAAGGATGAGCAGATAGGACTGACCCCCCACACACACACACATAAAAATTGCCCAGGATCTGGGATATACCAGCAAAACCACCCTACTGCTGTAGTCAAGACTAATTGGTAAAAAGAGAGGAGTGGAGCTGGGGGACCTAGAAACTGCAGCATCTTACTTGATATCCCATGCAGATCCAAGTGGAGTAAGCTGAGAACTAATACCTGGAGTGAGGGAGAGGGAGCACTGAGGTTCAGAGTGCAGAAACCAAGTCTTGAAAAGTGAGCTTGTTCTTCCACTGTTATATAATATTCATGAATTGTGTTTCCTCAGCACAACTTGAATCAATTTTTAATGTAACTGGTAATTTAACATTGGCCCTTACAAAGAGTTCTGGAGTACCCACTTGGGACTTAGACTAGATGATCCAATGAGTCAATTTCTACCTATCTAAATTTAGATGGATAGGCAGGCATCAACAATGCTTGTTTAAAACTTTTTGGTTTAAGTAGGATTTCCCTCAAATGTGACCTAATCATGTACCATTGATTTTGAACTGATTTTGAACAGTACGCTCAACATCTAAGGCCCTCCTCTGGGTGCCTACTCCAAGGGAAGCTTGGAGGATGGCAACAAGGGAGAGGGCCTTCTCAGTGGTGGCCCCCAAATTATGGAATGCTCTCCTTGATGAGGTGTGCCTGGCACCAACACTGTTATCTTTTCGGCGCCAGGTCAACACTTTCCTCTTCTCCAAGGCATTTTAGCATGTGTTTTTAAATTGTTTTTACTTTTCTTTTAAATTGTGTTTTTAAATTGTTTTTGTGTTTTAAAATTTGTATATTTGTTTTTATTGTTTTTAATTGCTGTAAACCGACCAGAGAGCTTCAGCTATGGGGCGGTATATAAATGTAATAAATAAATATTCTGATGTTTTATTATATTTTTATGATATTTTATATTATATTGTTTGCAATTTTGGTATTTCTTGATGATTGGCAGTATACACATTTCTATAAACAATTACATAAAAATATAAAATAGAGCTTTTCCATCATGTACAAACAGCGCCAATCATGAACAACTGCCAGAGGGTGGGGAACAGAGCTCTCCTTCATAAGAGCCACCTCTGGCCAAGGCAAGCCCTGAGGAAGGTGAGAGAAACCCAGCAGGACTTACAACTTGCTGCTGTGGCCTCCTGTAAAACTCCATCTGCAGGCTTCCTCGGGTGTCAACTGCTATGCCCTGCAAGGCTTGGGTGCCAGCTGAAGCCAGTTGGGGCTAACAAGGGAGAAGACAACTGCCAGAGGGTGGGGAAGAGAGCTTCCCTTCATAAGAGCCACCTCTAGCCAAGGCTTCCCTCCCCCCAGTGTCAGGTTTCCTTTAACACATGCCGGGGTAGGAGTAGTTGGGGGCCTGCCATTGAGGTAATATTGGGCAGGGGACGTAATTGCAGTGGGAGGCAGTCTGGTGGTTACAGGGGAAGGGATATAAGACATCTTCATGCTTGCATCCCTTCTGGTTCCCCTTCCAACCCTCAGGACACTGGTAGCTATGCTGGGAACTCCCTGGATCTTACTGTCCTGCTGATGAATGCAAAGGCAGTGACTAATAAAACCACTTTAATTCAGGACTTAATCCTGGATGAATGCACTGACCTTGCTTGTATTACCGAAACCTGGCTAAATGACCAAGGCGGAGTAGGTCTCTCCCAGCTCTGCCCACCAGATTTTGTGCACTCCAGCAGCCTAGTCCAGGGGATGGGGAGGTGGGGTTGCAATTGTCTGCAGGGAATCTATCTCCCCTGTTAGGTACCCTGTTCCTAACACCTCCAGCTTTGAGTGTGTGTGCCTGGCATTGGGTCAGGGAGACAAAGTGGGGATTCTGTTGGTGCACTGTCCACCCCGCTGCCCAAGAGTCTCCCTCCCTGAACTGGTGGAGTTGGTCTCAGTGTTGGTGTTGCAATTCGCCAGGTTGATGTTCCTGGGTGACTTCAACATACATGCTGAGGTTAGACTCACAGGTCTAGCTCAGGCCTTCATGGCTGCCGTGACAACCATGGGGCTGTCTCTAATATCATCTGGACCAATGCATGTGGCAGGACACACACTTGATCTTGTGTTCTGTTCGGGACAGGAAGAAGGTGATCTGAGAGTGGAGGGGTTCTTAGTGACTCTGTTGTCGTGGACAGATTACAACCTGACAAGGTTTAGATTTTGTGCACCTGGTAACCTTCGCAGGGGTGAAGGGCTGATTAAGATGGTCCAGCCTGGAGACTCATGGATCCAGAAGGTTTCCTGAATGCTCTGGGGGATATTTGCAGCATGGCTGGCGATACTGCCAAAGCCCTGGTCAATCTCTGGAATATGCAGGTGACCCGGGCAGTGGACACTATTGCTCCAAAGCACCCTCTCCCACCAGGGAAGGCCCATAATACACCTTGGTTTACTCAAACCTTGGGCCTGATGAAATGGCAGGGATGACAGCTAGAGTGACGATGGAGAAAAACTCAGTCTGCTTCCAATCAAACACAGCGTAGAGCTCATTTTCAAGCCTATCATGTGGCAGTGATAGCAGCGAAGAAAAGGCACTCCTCTGCCACCGTTGTGTCTGCTCAGTGTCGTCTGGCGATGCTTTTCTGGTGATTGAGAGAGTAGTGGCTGCTCAGCTCCAAGTTTTCCTGGATGAACCGGACTATCTAGACCCTTTTCAATCGGGCTTCAGGCCTGGTCATGGGACAGAGACTGCCTTGGTCGCCCTGCTTGATGACCTATGCCAGGCATCAGACAGGGGGAGTGCATCCTTGTTGGTGCTGCTGGACCTCTTGGCGGCCTTCAATACGATCGACCATGGTATCCTTCTGGACTGTCTACCTGGGGTGGGATTGGGAGGCACTGTTTTATGGTGGCTCTGATCCTACCTGTTGGACAGGACCCAGAAAGTGGTGCTGGGAGACTACTGCTTGACCCCCTGGCCATTGGCCTGTGGGGTACCGCAAGGTTCCATTCTGTCTCCCATGCTCTTTAACATTTATATGAAACCGCTGCAAGAGGTCATCAGGAGATTTGGAGTACAATGTCATCAATATGTTGATGACACTCAGCTCTATTTCTCCCTACTACCTGATTGCAAGGAGGGAGTGCTCATTCTAAACCGGTGCCTGGAGGCTGTGAAGGGCTGGATGTGGGCTAACAAACTGAAACTTAATCCAGGCAAGATGGAAGTACTGCTGGCCAAGGGAAAAACTGCATCAGGGACCGAGTTGTAACCTGTTCTGGATGGGGTTGCACTCCCCTTGAAGGAGCAGGTCCACAGTTTGGGAGTCCTCCTGGATCCTGCCCTGCTGCTTGAATATCAGGTGGCTGCAGTAGCCAGGAGTGCTTTTGGCTAACTCAAACTGGTCTACCAGCTGCGTCCGTTACTGGAGGTAGTTGACTTGGCCACAGTGACACACGCATCGAGGTGACATCGAGGCTTGATTACTGTAATGCACTCTATGTGGGGCTGCCTTTGAAAATGGTTCAGAAGCAGTTGGTTCAAAATGCAGCAGCCAGAATGTTAACTGGAGCAGGGTGCAGGGAGCATATCACCCCTGTGCTTTATCGACTCCACCGGCTCCCAATTTGTTTCCAGGCCCAATTCATAGTGCTGGTTCTGACCTTTAAAGCCCTAAATGGCCTTGGACCAATGTACCTGAGGGACCTCTTAATGCCCATGTGTACCTGTCTGGGATTTAAGATCATATGCCTCTGGTCTCCTCTGCGTGCCTGGAATGAAAGATGTTAGATTGACAGGCATGCGGGAGAGAGCTTTTTCAGCTGTGACCCCCAAGATCTGGAATACCCTACCCCAAGAAGTTCACTCTGCTCCCTCTCTGTTGGTTATCCAGAGACTTCTGAAAATGATCTTGTTCTGGAGAGCCTTTGGGAGAGACTGAAGGTAGAGCCTGACACTGATTTTATGTCTTCTACATTAAATTTACCTTTGTAGTCCCTTCAGTATCTATCTATCTATCTATCTATCTATCTATCTATCTATCTATCTATCTATCTATCTATCTATCTATCTATCTATCTATCTATCTATCTATCTATCTATCTATCTATCTATCTATCTATCTATCTATCTATCTATCTATCTATCTATCTGTCTGTCTGTCTGTCTGTCTGTCTGTCTGTCTGTCTAATCTATAGTATTTTATGTATTTTAATTTATTTTAATGTTTTTGTGATTTTACTGCTTACAATTTTATTATGTACATGTCTGATTTTATATTTGTAAGCCTCCCTGAGTGCCCTATTATAGGGTAGGTGGGATAGAAATATTTAAAATAAATAAACAAATAAATAAACTTACCTACAGTCTTTGATACTCCCAGAGATGGTGATCTGTATGTGTAAGCAAGGGGCTGGATTTCCTTTCCAACCATTGCTTCCTGGTTCTCCAGAAGGATAGCTGTTGAAAAAAACATGATGGTAAGGCAGATAATGCCTGTATATTTACATGTACAGTTGGATGAGGATGAAAGGAACCACCATGAAAAGCGAAGAAGTAGCCATCACATTAAAAAGAAGATAAAGTTGAATTTTTAGACATTACCAAGATGCAGAACTATCTGACTCATAGTTATCAGAACTGGCTTTTTGGCTTTTGGAGTTCTATGGGGATAACTTTATAGGCTAATAGTGCAACCCTATAGATGGCTACTTAGAATTAAGCCCCATTGATTTCAATGGGGCTCAATCCCAGGTCAATTATACCTCTTCAAGTTCCAGGATTATTATACCTCTTTGTAAGGATTCAAATATTGCGGATTTTTAATCTTTGATTCACCTCAGTGAACCAGAGTTTGAAAAACCTGCAACAGCAAAGATTCCTGGGAAACAGCCTCTCTGTAACCACTGAGAACATATCGTGAAAGCCTGAGGGTATAGACTTCCTGTCTCCTATGGAAATTTGGGAAATGTTGCCCAGTAAGAATCAGGCGCTCCTTTCAAACAAAGAAACACTTTTACATAAGGATTATGATCATCTTAACCTTTAGGAATCGTCAGGAATCTACAGCAGGGAGATCACACCTATTTATCTGGGAACTTATCAGGAGATGGGTTGGTTCACATCTTCCTGGTCACATTTACATTGGGGTCAGTTTAGTTAGAAAAAGGTATAAAAACATGAGGGGTGGGGAGGGGTCAGCAGTCCCTCCTTCTGGAGGGCTCAACAGCTGCTTTTCTTACCAATGCACCCTAGCATCTTTGGGACAATTTCAGAGCTAAGGATTTGAGTGAGATCTTTCGAATCTAGCACTGGTTACATGAGGGCCAAGCTTTTGGCTCATTGGGTTAGATACAAAAGTCTCCCTCAGCCTTAGTCTTGCAGCAACTCTCCAGGAAAGTGTATGCAACTTCTGGGCCTTTTCTTTCCTTTTTCTTTCTGTGTGGGTGAGCTTAATGTGAAAGTGTTCATAGGGTTGGTCTCTTTGCTTTAGTCTATCCAGTGTTGCTGAATGAATGAATAATAGATAGAAAGCTGCTCATTGTTAACTGTAATTGTAAACTGCAATATTTTTCCTTGTTTCTTCTCTTAATAAAACCATTATTTTACTTTCTGTGTATGTGTCATTAGGTTAAGGGTAAAATTATACATGCTCTGGGGGTGACGTGCGGGCAACTCCAGCAAAAGATCCTGCTGCTCTCTTAATAGGGGAACTTGGATTTCTAGTGAGCTCTGCTCATGAGGAAGTTCAAGGTCCATTCGGAACATCTTCATGGGAGCTCATTGATGATTATTGACATCTCTGTGTAATAGGATATAGCCATAAAAAATCAGTGTACATGCTTCTGTTCCTGCTACCATTATTTTGCTCCATTAACTTTGCTATTTCTTCTGTGAAAGATGTAATCCCAATTCTTTATTGCCCCCTCTCAAAAACTATTTAATAACACAATTGGAGAGAACATGCCACTTTGGAATGGAAATTGATTCTGGCAAATGTGATAATAAAAATTACACTGGATAAATGCTGCAACCTGGACTTTCGCTCTCTCAGCAAGATATGAGCAAAAAGAATTCTTAGTGGAATGTTTTTTCAGTTGGAGGGGAGCAGGTGAAGGCAGGGCTGCTAGCACACATTATTAATGGGTGAGTTAATCTTTCTTGCTTTTCATTCTTTTGTTTTCTAAAAGATGTTAGCTCATAGTTACCAAAATGAATACCTAACGTTCTTGAGAAGTATTAACAGGAGCATAACAAAAAAATCTAAGCTCAAATGATAATAAAATAAAATACATTTTGTGCTTTACTACAGCACATTATGGAGACACCATAAAAAACCCTAAAACCTGCAGAATGATAAGTCTCCTGCACTGACTATGAAGATTTGACAATACATTTTCAGACATCACCAGGATGGTCAACTATCTGTGTCTAGCTATCAGGATTGACAACTTCTTCTTCTTCTTCTTCTTCTTCTTCTTCTTCTTCTTCTTCTTCTTCTTCTTCTTCTTCTTCTTCTTCTTCTTCTTCTTCTTCTTCTTCTTCTGTTCTATAGTGATAACTTTATAGCTTATTATATGCAATCCTGTAGATGGTTACTCAGAAGTATGCCTGACTGAGTTCAGTGGGACTTACTCCCAGGTCAAACAGTGCAAGGACACATGTCCAGCTTCTTCAGGGCTCACAATCTTTCCAAGCACCTGAATCAGAGACCTGAGTGATTTCAGGAAGCCAACAATAGGCTAGTGCAAGTCAGGTGATGCTCCTTGATGGCAATAGAGTGAAAATGACTCAAGATAGTGGAAAAAGTAGGTTGACAAAGACATGTTGGGATTTTCCATTGAAATGAATAAATGAATGAATGAACAGACAAACAAGGAAGGGAGGGAGGAAGGAAGGAAGGAAAAGCATGAGTTGATTCAAGATATCCTTGAGTCAATAAACTCTGGAATCAATGATGCAGAATCCTGTTGCAAAATGACACAATTATGGAGGGTTTTTTTTTTACACACGTCACTATTTTCTTTCGCTGTTTATTTCTGTGTGTTTAAATAAAATGATGATCCCTGAATATTTTAAGCATTATGTTTTCTATCACACAATGTCAGGTGATAGGGCCACCACAGGAAAGAACAGAGTGCTCCTCTTCCTACTGCCATGTCAAGCAAATTTGATTTTCTGTCAGAAAAGTAATACTATTTATATCGTCCCTGTTCGGATTTCTCCCCACCTCATCTGTGGAGTGCACAGTGAAAACACATCTGTTTTCCTGATGCTTTGCTAGCATCCAGCTTTAGCCAGGAGTGCTTCAACAGCCACCAACACCCAAGTCAGGGTGATTCATCGGATCAATAATTCTTCAGTCTGCACTAAAAGACTGAAAAAATGTGATCAGACTTGGCAGAAAAATAATGATGGTAATGTTCAGCATAATAGTTATTGATGCTTGGAGAAGGAACATTTTGAGGAAGGGCAGAGGAGATGGTGAAAAATATGTACCATTGTGCCCTTAATTGTTTATGTTGTCAAAACATTTGGATATTGTTGCACTGATACCACAATTAATACCATTTACTGCTTTGCCAACTCATCTTTGTCTTAATTTATTTGCTTGCTAATTCTCCAATTGGCCTCCAGAATTCTCATTATCTTGAATTGGTGTATTGACAAAGGAAAGAGAGTAAAGCATTAGTAAGTTGGGGGAAGCTATAATAGAGTCTTACTAAATACCTAATTGATTTGGACAGTGTTGTTAACAATTAGAGTACAGAGGTTTGTTTTTTCTTCTTTACCTGGAATTCTCCTTCTCTCCTTATATATTAATATCTTCTCTGCTAAAGACAGAAGACTTATCTTCCAGACACCTATTCTCTGTCTGTGGTCTATCCCCTAAAGCTGCTTTTGCCAACCTAGTGCCCCAAGATGTTTTGGCATCAACTCCCATGAGCTCTAGCCAGCTTTGTAGTCCAAAACATCTGGAGGGCAGCAAGTTGGCAAAGGCTGCCCTAAAACATTGAAGTAAGTGGAGGAGCCCTTCCAAATCTAAGTGCACTCTAGGACTTCAGAGTGGGGCTGGCAAGAAAGCATTATAGTGTGCAATGCTTTTGTTCAGGATTCCAGCCAGTAGCCAAGGCCTTTCCCCAGGATACTCCATTCCATCCCTTCTGCCCTGCCCCCTTTCTCCCTATCTTTGTTTGCAAATGTTTATAACAAATCTATGAGTATCATGTATTAGCTGACAAATTGCATAAAAATATGAAAATGCTTGCAAAAAATCTATTAGTAGTTTCACCTCATTCTTAGGACAGATAAATGAGGGTCAGGGAACCTGAGTGGAAGGAATATATTGCATGAACAACTCAAAAGGCCCACTGCCAAACACAAGAACCATTAGCAGATACTGGTTACAATCTACAATCCATGTTTTTGTGAGGGAGTATACAAAAAATTGGGAAGTGCACCCGAACAAATAGATTGTGGTTTCCTGCAGCTCAGTCATAGACCACATGCTTTGTAGGCAAAAGATCCCAAGTTCAGTTCCTGGCATCTCCACCTAAGGCTGGGAATATTCCCTGTCTAAAACCCTACAGAGCTTCTGCCAGTCAAATAGACAATGCTGAATTAGGTGGACCAGTATAAGGCTGCTTGCTACATGCAATCACTGCCTGAATGTTTTCAAATGTAGATGCATAATTAAGAAAAAAGTGATCTTGCTCGGATCATATATCACCTGTCAAATTCTATACAACTACTGCCTTCCATACGAAAATACACAATATGTTTTCTACTGCAAGGGTCCCAGTATCAAAGTGCACGTAATTGTTGTGAATGTCCTTCTCACATGTCACAGGTTTGAAGCTGTTTTCGTAGCTATTTCAACTGGCAAGAAACTAGATGCAATATTTCTCTGCTGAAAGATGATGGTGTTAGTAATTATTTGTGTGTGGAACAAAAAAACATTTTGTACATTCTCACATTCTGAAAAGGGGCTCGTATAGCCTGAGGACCAAACGCTCACATCTTTGCACCAGGAATAGCACAAATAGATGGTTCTGCATATACTACTGAAATTCCAAGAACAAAAAGAGACTTGTGGCATTAACCTATTTAGGGCAACATTCATTTTTCTGAGCCTAGAGACCACTTTGTCAGGAAATGAAACTAGCAGGCATAGATGCTCTAGCTACAGAGGAAAGAAAAGTGGGGCCCAAAGGCTAAGTAAATGGAAGAAAGGGCAGATGGCCTATTTCAATGCAGAACACAAATGAATACAAGATATAATCAGAGTGAAGATAGTGAACTATTACCAGTTAGGAAACATTGCTGATAAAGAAAGATATTTGTAGCAGGGATGTCTTCAAAACACTTTTTAGTGCAAGGGGAAGACATGCTAACATGGGCATCTTTGTTTTATGCAGCAAAACAATATACTGGGACCGCATCAAGCTCCATCCAGGCAGTGGCATGGGTCTTTGTCATCCCAGACTTGGGATGGGATCCATTGGTCGATGCCAGTTCAAAAGCATTCCATTGACCGAGCAGGTTGGTATCAATTCGAGTTCATTCTTTGTCCACTATTTATTTATTTATTACATTTATATACCACCCCAGAGCCGAAGATCTCTGGGCGGTTCACAACAATTAAAAACATTAAAAACAAATATACAAATTTAAAAACACATTTTAAAAAAAAAATTTAAAAACACATGCTAAAATGCTTGGGAGAAAAAGAAAGTCTTGACCTGGTGCTGAAAAGAAACAGTGTTGGTGCCAGGCGCACCTCATCAGACATGTCTTTCCATAATTTGGGGACCAGCACTGAGAAGGCCTTCTCTCTTGTTGCCAGACTCCCAGCTTCCCTCGGAGTAGGCACCCGGAGGAGGGCCTTGGATGTTGAGCGTAGTGTATGGGTGGGTTCGTGTTGGGACAGGCGTTCCGATAAGTATTGTGGTCCCAAGCCATGTAAAGCTTTATAGATTAAAACTAGCACATTGAATTGGGCTTGGAAACATACAGGCAGCCAATGCAAGTGGGCCAGAATTGGTTTTATATGTTCAAACCATCTGGTCCCTGTTACCAATCTGGCCACTGCATTTTGCACAAGCTGCGGTTTCCGAACCATCTTCAAAAGCAACCCCATGTAGAGGGCATTGCAATAATCTAACTTGGAGGTTACCAGAGCATGGACAACTGAAGCTAGGTTATACCTGTCCAGATAGGGGCGTAGCTGGGCCACCAACCAAAGTTAGTAGAAGGCACTCCGTGCCACCGAGGCTACCTGAGCCTCAAGTGACAGAGATGGTTCTAGGAGAACCCCCAAGATATGAACCTGCTCCTTCAGGGGGAATGCGACCCCATCCAGGACAGGTTGGACATCCACCGTCTGGTCAGAAGAATCACCCACTAGCAGCATCTCAGTCTTGTCTGGATTGAGCCTCAGTTTATTAGCCCTCATCCAGTCCATTGTCGCAGCCAGGCACCGGTTCAGCACATTGACAGCCTCACCTGAAGAAGATGAAAAGCAGAAATAGAGCTGCGTGTCATCAGCATACTGATGGCAACGCACTCCAAAGCTCCAGATGACCGTACCCAACGGTTTCATGTAGATATTGAACACCATAGGGGACAGAACTGACCTCTGCAGAACCCCATACTGGAGAGTCCAGGGTGCCAAGCAATGTTCTCCGAGCACCACCTTCTGGAGCCGACCCACCAAGTAGGAGCAGAACCACTGCCATGCAGTCCCTCCCACTCCCAACTCAGCCAGTCATCCCAGAAGGATACCACGGTCGATGGTATCAAAAGCCACTGAGAGATCAAGGAGAATCAGCAGAGTCACACTTCCTCTGTCTCTCTCCTGACAGAGGTCATCATACAGGGCAACCAAGGCTGTTTCTGTGCTAAAACCAGGCCTGAAACCCGACTGAAATGGATCCAGATAATCGGTCTCATCCAAGAGTGTCTGGAGCTGGCCTGCCACTACTCGTTCAAGGACCTTGCCCAGGAATGGCATATTTGCCATTGGCCTATAGTTATTAAAATTTTCTGGGTCTAGGGAGGGTTTCTTCAGGAGTGGTCTCACTACCGCCTCTTTCAGGTGGCCAGGGACCACCCCCTCTCACAGAGAGGCATTCATCACTTCCCTGGCCCAGCCGGCTGTTCCATCCCTGCTAGCCTTTATTAGCCAAGATGGGCAAGGATCCAGCACAGAAGTGGATGAACATGTCCAAGAACCTTGTCAACGTCCTCAAGCTGTACCAACTGAAACTCATCCAAGAAATCAGGACAGGCTGTGCTCTGGATACCTTGCTTGATTGACATGCTATAACACTGTAGTCTAAGCCCTGGCAGATGGTAAAAATTTTATCCTGGAAGTGCCTAGCAAATTCATTACAGCAGGCCTCAGATGGTTGTACCATGTCCTTGGGGCCAGCGTGTAATAACCCCCGGACAATTCTGAAGAGCCCCACTGGGTGGCAGATTGATGATTGGATAGTGGCAGCAAAATATTGGTTTTTTTGCTGCCCTCACTGCCCCTAAATACAGCTTACCATAGGCACTTCCCAGTGTATAATTGCATTCACTAGGAGTTTGTCTCCATCTGCACTCAAGCCATCTTCTATATTGTTTCATCGCTCTCAGCTCTGGGGTATACTATGGAGCCGTACGAGCTCTACACAGGAGAGGGTGCTCAGGAGCAATCGTGTCAACTGCTCGGGTCATTTCTGTATTCCGCAGTTCAACCAGGGTTTCGACAGGAGCACCAGCCCTATCAACTGGAAAACTCCCCAAAGCCCTTTGGAAACCATCCAGATCCATTAGTCTCTGGGGGCGGACCAACTTAATAGGTCCCCCACCCTTGCAGAGGGGGAAAGTGTGACGTCCTTCCCCAGCACCACCTGTGAAGCTCTCACTTTGTGGCTACCAGCAGACAGGAACGTCAGGTTTATTCTTACCCTTTACAGCACTAGCACAGATCTCAACAGATCCCCCTGCTAGGCCTTACTACCCAACACTCTGTATCTCGTATAACCTTTAGACTGTGCCTTAGTCTCTGCCAGGCTATCTCGATACCTTGTGTCTATGGGTATAGGTAATTCCCAACCCCCCCTGCAGCCTCTTGCACTGAAGCTTACAGCCCTGGGTTTCTCTGTGGTACTGGATACAATATGTTTTCCTCCGATCTGCCGCTGCCACCATTCGATACAATTACTTTTCAGCCTTGGTTACTTTGCTATTCCCCCTGGTATGTGTATCCCAGCTGAAGGAATCAGGCTTTTATTTAACCAAGAAATATTTATTAAGAATTAGAAATAACAAGATTACTTAAGGAATGTTTCACAAGCGTATGGTTTCATCTATTTTCTGTTATGTACTTGACTTCTTACTAATTGCCTCAGAACTCCGACTCACTCTCAACAACAACAACCTCCAAACACCACCTCACAGCCACCACCTCAATTCACCACCAAACCTCCACACAGATTCAACTGTCATTCTTCCATTTATACTCCCAGCCATTCAAACGCTCAGCCAATCATTCAGCATTCTACTGATCATGTACTCCCCCTCCTCTTTCACTCCACTTACCATATATCTTCTATATAACCAGCACTTACCATATTTACAATATAAGCAGGAACATCACAAAAAGCCATTGTAAGTCTAAACTTCAGCAAGTACTAGCTGCTTCTTTCACCGATCTGTTCTTCCCCTCACAAAAAGTTTATATTAATATAGATATTTTGAAAGGAAATATCAATATTTGAAAGGAAATATCGATCAATGAAAGGAAAAGTCGATAAATATAGCTTTTAATATTCAATATTTTAGAGGCAGATTTTTAAAAAAATGTTTTCAAAAATAGCCATGGAAAATCACTACATCAAAACCCGATCTGCAACAATAGAGAATATGTGAATGAGTGGAAAATTTGGTAGCAAATCCAAATTGGGCAGAATTCTCGTACATCCCTACCTGAAACCCATGTGTCCTGACACTTTCATATAGGGACCTAGGAAAATGCCTTATGTCAGGTCAAACTATTTGACTCTCAAGGCCGGTACTATGTACTCTGCCTGGCAGCAGTCTCCAGGGTCTCAGGTATAGTTATTTCCCATAACCTGTTTTATCTGATTCTCTCACCTGGAAATGTTGGTGAATTGAACCTAGGACCTTCTGCATGCAAAATATGTGCTCTACCATTGAGCTATAGTCCATCCCCCAAATATAGCTGAAGAGAAAGTAATACGGGGTGTGTGTGTGTTAAAAAAAGACTTAGCTTTGCCCTCACCAGGACTCTTAAGTACAGAGTTCCTAAAGATGGCTAAAGATGGGCAAGGTTCCTCCCTCTCATCCATCTCGTAACCAAGTTATTTCTGGGGAGGAAATGGAAATAATTAGGGTTCCCCCTATTCAATATAAGATCCAGAAAATTACCCCTTTCACACCATCCCTCTGCCAGCCCCCAATCCCCCTTCTCCTCTCCCCCTTAATGACTTACTTGGCCCCATGGCAATAGCAGTGTTAGTGTTTGTAAGGATAGGGAAGGAAGGTGGTTTTCCCCTCCCCCACACCTTGCATCCTGACTGATATATAATTATCACTGTCACCCATGACAGCAAGAGTTTTAAGCCAGCCTCCCCCAATCTGGTGCCTTCCGGATGTTGGACTGCAGCTGTAATTGCACCATCCAGTGTGGCCAAGGGTCAGGGATGATGGGAGTTGTAATCCAAAACATCTGGAGGGCACCAGGCTGTAGAAGGCTGACTTAAATCCTTGATATATAGCAAAAAAAGGAGGAGGGGGAAAGGAAACTCACACAGCAACTCCATCGGTTCTCAATGTGTTGCATACGACATAATTCTGTAAGGTTACTCTTTACCTAATAATGTTACTTTGTGGAACAAGAACACTTTTAATAATTACAAGCACCTGTTTCTCACCACATGAGCTCCATACAAGATGTGTGAATAATAATAAAAGCTCTAATAAACTTAGACTTTTATAGTCATTCTAAAATGTTTATTTTATAAAAGGAAAAGTAATGAAAAAAAGAGATTTAAAACAAAAAGAGGGTCAGGATGGAAGAAAACAGAAGACCAATCAAGTTCACAAACAAGGATTTGGAGATGATGGAGGTATGACAGAACCATCACAATTCTTGTCAGAAGTAGAGCAGAGTGGCATGCTCCACTGAAAAGGAATTTGTCCTGGAAATTATTCATGGAAGCAAAGACACGTGAAGTCTCACCATTTGTCAAACTCATGACTCAAGGCTCAGAGCAGCTACATGGGCATGTCAACTGAAGTGTCACTGTTATGCTTAAATGTAAGGAAAGAATTGGGGAATATTTATGATTCTGTGAGAGTTTTCAAACTCAGGTGATTATGAAAATTAAAAAAAAACTTTTTGTGAGGTATGTTTAAAGTTTCTCTCTGAACTGAATTATTAGTATTAGTATTAGTATTACCAGAGCTTGGAAAAGTTACTTTTTTGAACTACAACTCCCATCAGCCCAATCGGGTGGCCATGCTGGCTGGGGCTGATGGGAGTTGTAGTTCCAAAAAGTAACTTTTCCAAGCTCTGAATTACTACTACTACTACTACTACGCAGCCGGATGGTTTATAGAGAGGAAGCCCAGAATGGACTACCAACACACTTGTAAGGTTCTGCCACTTTCCAAATCACAGGAAAGGCTGTCTCCCAGTACTTAAGGTCCTTCTAAGATGTTTGTGACTGTGGAACAAACTAATATTATGATGAATTATCTTGCAGTATGAAAGTAGGGATGAGTGCATCTGTCCATTGCAGTTTCTCTCCATTTCTCTTTTTTTCCAATCATAAGTTCAGCTTTCCACATTTCCACATCAGTTTGCATTTTTTTAAAAAGTCATCATGAAAAGTCATCAACACATTAGTGCAAATTTCTTCTAATATACATATTTTTGTATGTAATTTTGCCTAATATACACATTTTTGCAAAGCAGTTTCCCCTAATAAAATGCATATTTATGTTATTTTGAGTAATATATAGTTGTGTAGGAGCATTTTACCCTAGCGTATTCAATCAATCAATCAATTCAATTTATTGTACTAGCCAAAGGCCATGACAAATACGTTAAAAACATAAAAACATACAGAGGTATGTAAAAGTATACAGAGAACAAACTGTTGTTGCAACCAATATAAAAAAATTCAGTTTATATGTGGAGACTTCAATGCCCGAATTGAGGCAGATTCTGAAGGTCTCTTGCAACCTCTGGGCATAGACTTGGAAGATATTTTTTTAACATCCCATACCTCCATGGATAGTAAATATAATCAGCAAGGATTAAAATTCTTAGAATTTGTATACCATCAGAATTTATACACCCTGCATGGGAGCTCAGTGGACAAATCCAGAGGCTATTTCATCTACTTGAGCAAATGTGGTGCTAGTGCTATCGACCATATGATGGCCTCCTCCTCATTATTCCCTAGTGTATTCATTCTTTTTGTTCACAATGCTTGACTGGAGAACTGCACTGTAAAATCGGGTGAAATGTGAATTTTGAAGGATGGCTGTATTTTGGCTCACATATTTTGATTCACATTTGGAAAGTGCAAATTAGGTAGGTTTGCCTTTAAATGTGAGTGAAATCAAGTTTCTTCCCCATTCCTATTTGAAAGTAGTCATTTTGGGAGGTGCACAGTCATTCCTAAGAACTCCTTACCTTACACTCTTTCAAGCATATTTTCATGCTCTCTATTCCAATTTCTCCCCAGATGTTTGTGATGGCAAAAAAGGGAACTGATTTCCATTGCTGAGGTCAGTGTTTCCTTGCATTGAGAACTGCATTTGGACCCCAATGAAAGTAATATAGTGCAGGGGAACTACATCTGCACCTTTATTCATCACGTTGGTTCCAATGGGATGAGCATCCAGATACAGAAGTCATTCCTCTGTCTGCCTGGCATTCTATTCCATGGTGTACCTCTTTGAATGCACAGCCGACTGATATGCAGCAGGTTGCCTCAGTAATTGAGCCAAGTTCCCTTTTCCCTACTCCACTCCCACCATCTGTGAAGGAGTATCACACCTTTTTGTTAAGGGATGTGGAAATTTGCCCCCAATAAAGACAGGACTCATTTCATAGGAGGCCTAAATTGTTCATGAAACACCCCTCTTCTTTTTGCTTAGCACTAGAATGGACACACCCAACAGCTTTGTGTCCATCGTGGAAGAGACACCTAAGTAAATGTCAGTGCTCTGAATAAAATGCAGAGGCCCATGGATCCATGCACATAATAAACTACACTATACAAGCAACCCAAGCAAACAAATAAAAGACAAGAGGAAAACAAAAGAAAGAAAAAGTCAAATCAGAATGTTTCAAAGCTAAGCATGAAAATGTCAAGAGTTAAAATGTTTGCAAATTTTCTTTCAGAATGAGGTTTATGTGAAAAAGGTAAGCTTTGGAGTTTGGAAGTTTATTTTATTGTTTTGACAAAAGCCTAAATAAAACAAAAACATCTCAAACCTTTGAAATGTCACACTTTTTAGCTAAGGAGAGACCAGAGAAACCATTTGTTGCCATTTAATTTGAGCTCAATGTTAGTGGAGGTTGCAACTATTGTTCTTTGGAAATCTGAAGCAGGATTAGTGTTTATGCTACCTGGTTGCTTCCCATATGTTTTGCTAGCATTTTTGGGAGTTCATAGCTATTATATAGACATCAAAATTCCCCAGTGCACACTCCGTAAGTTATCACCCCTGGAAACTGCATATTTCATGAGAAAATGGGGTAAACACCAACTTTGTAGAGTCACAAATTGGGCCACTGTCCTTGGACCCATAAGAAAGAGCACTCTGGCTGATAGGGTCATCTGGGAGCCTTTCACATTCTGTTGTTGTTGTTATGTGCCTTCAAATTGATTACGACTTATGGCGACCCTATGAATCAGTGACCTCCAAGAGCATCTGTCATGAACTACCCTGTTCAGATCTTGTAAGTTTAGGTCTGTGGCTTCCTTGATGGAATCAATCCACCTCTTGTTTGGCCTTCCTCTTTTTCTACTCCCTTCTGTTTTTCCCAGCATTATTGTCTTTTCTAGTGAATCATGTCTTCTCATGATGTGTCCAAAGTATGATAACCTCACTTTTATCATTTTAGCTTCTAGTGACAGTTCTGGTTTAATTTGTTCTAACTCCCAATTATTTGTCTTCTTCGCAGTCCATGGTATGCACAAAGCTCTCCTCCAACACCACATTTCAAATGAGTTGGTTTTTCTCTTATCCACCTTTTTCATTGTCCAACTTTCACAGCCATACCTAGAGATTGGGAATACCATGGTCTGAATGATCCTGACTTTGGCGTTCAGTGATACATCATTGCATTTGAGGACCTTTTCTAGTTCTCTCATACCTGCCCTCCCCAGTCCTAGCCTTCTTCTGATTTCTTGACTGTTGTCTCCAGTTTGGTTAATGACTGTGTCGAGGATTGATCCTTGACAAGTTGTATGTCCTCATTGTCAACTTTAAAGTTACATAAATCTTCTGTTGTCATTACTTTAGTCTTTTTGACGTTCAGCTGTAGTCCTGCTTTTGTGCTTTCCTCTTGAACTTTCATCAGCATTCATTTCAAATCATTACTGGTTTCTGCTAAGGGAATAGTATCGTTTGCATATCTTAAATTATTGATGTTTCTCCCTCCAATTTCAACACCTCCTTCATCTTGGTCCAATCCCGCTTTCCGTATGATATGTTCTGTGTACAGATTAAACAAATAGGGTGATAAAATACACCCCTGTCTCACACCCTTTCCGATGGGGAACCAATCGGTTTCTCCATATTCTGTCCTTACAGTAGCCTCTTGTCCAGAGTATAGGTTGTGCATCAGGACAATCAGATGTTGTGGCACCCCCATTTCTTTTAAAGCATTCCATAGTTTTTCATGATCTACACAGTCAAAGGCTTTGCTGTAATCTATAAAGCACAGGGTGACTTTCTTTTGAAATTCCTTGGTCCGTTCCATTATCCAACGTATGTTTGCAATATGATCTCTGTTGCCTCTTCCCTTTCTAAATCCAGCTTGGACGTCTGGCATTTTTCACTCCATAGAAGTAATTATATGCTAGATGTTGGACAAACAGCTACAGACTAATAGACTGAAGTATGATTGTGAGGAATTTGACACAATGAACGTTCTACTCTATTATGAACAGGGCCGGCTCCAGACATGCTAGCGCCCTTGGGCACCAGCTTCCCTCAGGCCTCGTCTCGCACGCGCAGATGGCATTGGAGGCTTCATCTTGGTTAATGGCAGTCCTGTGCGCACAGCCTGCACAGCCTCAAAAGATAGGAGAGACGGATGGGCGGAAGAAGCTCTGTCTCAGATCACTGGAAAGGAGTGCTACTTCTCCCCCCTCCTATTGAGAGGCCCCTCAGGGGCCTCTGTGGCTCCAAGGGCCCATGGCCAGGGCCGAACCTGGCCGCCCTTTGGGACCGGCCCTGATTATGAAGATTCTACTCTTTAAAGAAAACAATTGCCATGTACCATGGAAACTACTTTGAAAGTGTAGCAATAAAAAGAAAGTGCAAACATACTTCCAGCAGTTGCAAAGCCTTCAATATTGTGTGATACATTTGCTTTCATTCAGGGTGGGGAGGGTGTGTGTAACTCCAACATCTCCCTCAGCTACCAGCTTTGCCATTGCAGAAACAGGTGTTTCTATTGCCTGTTTTTTTATGAGACTCCGCAGCAGCTGATGTTATCAGACCTTCAAAAAGAAATCAATGTGTCATTTATCTCCCAAGGTCTTCCTTTATGTTTGTATTATTACCACAAACAATGCTGCTAAGTGTATAAAGTACCAAACAAGTTGGTGTGATCCCTTTCCTTCTGACCAATGATATTCTGTTAAACAATGATCAGGATGGGTCACCTAGAAGACATTCAGCCAAGGGGCAGAATTTGACAGACTATTAGGTAAGATTAGGTGTGAGACAATGGGAAAAGAACATTACTTTCTTATCTCTCTATAGGAAGCTTGACTTCTGCAAGCATAGATACATGGAATCAATCAGCAAATCCAAGAAGCAACAGATTCCTGATACCTCAGCAATCCATCCCGTGTTTGGCTTGGCCTGTTTTATGCTGGAATACTAGCCTTTAAGGTTCATGCCCCAATTCCTGGCTCTTAGGTACAAAGCTGTCACGTTTTCACACTTTTCTAGTAGCTAGTATGACTTGGGATATATATGTAGTTTTCTCTGTGGGGTGGAAGTACCTGAACTATTTAGGAATACACCTTGTCCTGAATGTCTAAGAAGGTTCCCATTCAGACACTTCTAGCAGTCAGTGTATCTTAGAGTGTGGAGTAGTGCCAAAATTCTATTTTCTTAATGGCCTGGAAGCACTTTAATCATTCAGGAGTACACACTAATGTCCTTGTTTTGAGGGAACTGTGTACAAATGCCCACTTTTCAGATTTAATAATCAGTAGTGAAGGTTGAATTCCTGCCTCCGATGCTGGATTTGTGTAAGTGGGTTTGACTAACAAGAGAGTGATTAATGAAGCTTGTTGCTTAAAAAAAATATCTTAAAATTAAAAAAAAGAGACCTGAAAATAGCTTGATTATTTCTGAGCCCAGTTATGAACCAAACGGTGCCCCTGATAACATCACTGGGAGTGTAGCAGGGGTGAATCTCTCCTGTCAATCTCTCACAAACCTCATCCTTCCAAACTCTCTGAAAATTGATCTTGCTGCTCCAGGGAGGGAGGGAGCAAAGGAAGTGTCTCAGTCTGTCGTGCTTTCTCCCCCTCCATCCTTGGCACCAGAAATACTATTATAGCAGAGGTCCAGGTGGAAAAGGCTTTTTTGTTTAAATAGTGCTCCTAGTGTTACTGGAGTAAGAAAGGCAGAGACACCTCCCTCCTGTCCTGACATTGCTAATGCTGCAGACAGGTAAGTAGTCATTTGGTAGGAGTAGTTCTTCTCTGGCTTAGATTAAAATCCAAGCTACAGAAGAACTCAGTGTGGCATTATACCTTGCTTTGAAGACAAGCATCACAAGTAGATCCCATTGAGGTCTCTCCTCAGACTGATCTGGAGTTTCCCCAGAAAAAAAAATCCTGAACCTATCTGAGGATTTGGTAAGGTGTTTCCTCTGTTGTTCACACCCACCCATTGTCTCTGCCTCCACTCTTCCTCCCGTCCACTGCCCAGACAGGGTGTGTTACACTATGAGAGCTGAACATTCCCACAGGCAGCCTGGCCTACCCCCAACAGGAAATGTGACATGGTCAGGAGGTTTGGGTGTTTTATATGTGTTGCTATTTCAGAAACGTTCAGAGGTGTGGCTGCTCAATGAGTAGCAATGCCATGTGCAGACTGATGCTATTGTGGCTTGCACCCATTGCAAGATACTGCTATCTTCTCAGGTAGAATGAAGTGCCTGTACCATTCTGAAGCAGCAGCCCCCTTTATTCTATAACACCATATGTTAAGGGCAATTGATCCCCACAGCAGCAATAATTGATGGGAAATGGTTGTCTACTAGCAAACTACTGCATAAGCCACCACTACTAGACAAGGTGGCATTTAGAATCTTTCCCAATAAGTCTCCCAGATGGCTAAATATTTTGTCTTAATGTCTCTCTTCTTTCATTGTAGGGATGATATTTCAGGAGAAAAGAAAGAGGAACTTTTTTTCCTGCTTTATATTAACTATTCTACATGAAGCCTGAAGAGTATTAGTGAATGGAATACAGGGGATTGCTTTTGTTTTTGGGGTTATTGGATAATTTGTCAGTTCTGGCACTGAGCACACAATAAAGTAAAGAACACCTCCTGGAAACATAAGCAAAAGACAAAAATCTGACTCACTTTTCTTTTTCTTTATTGTTCTTTATGCAAAAGCTACATTTAAAGGAAATATTTCTGGTACAATGATTTTAGTGTGTGTATATATTGCACAGTTCTGGAGTATTGTTCCCTATTCTGTTGAGGTTTTCTCTGCATCAAGTTTTGCTGCATTTTCTCTTTTGCATCATGGCATGAATGCAAAGATAATGGTGGGCATTTCAGAAAAGGATATCTTTAAACTGAGAGTACTTCCTGTATCCCATTAATACTTCCATTAATACTTCCATACAGATTTGTCTGTAGGTGGATGTTATGAGCACTAATTGCCTAGAAGGAGGCACTAGACGAAACAGAATGTCATGAAAGTTTGTAAGATCTTCAACCTGAGACTGATTTCTAAAAAAAGTAAAAAGAGAGGGGTGCATGGGGAGGGGGATACCTTGGACAGCTCCTGGGAAGTTTGGACTAAAACCCTGAGCAGATTCACTGCCCCACTGACATTGGAGCCGCCAGTCTCTACTGGAGGAGGGTGAGTGACTTTGGGGGCACATATGTCTGAAAGCCATACTTTGAACAAGATTCTTTTTCCAGATATGTGGGAGTGGGCTTTGCTACTCAGTGATACTTTGTGCTTTGTTGTTTCTTCAAATATTCCGTGATAGTGCCTTATATTTCAAAACATTTTTTGCAGAGCTCTCTGACCAAACTTGCTGTTGATCACAGACCCTGGTTGATTCAAGTAGGCATTTGCATGATTTTTCAATAGTGCTTGAATTCCTTCATTAACAAAAAGAAAATCTCATACAGGGACACAGAGAAGTCCTGAATTATTGAGCCACCCCAGGAGAAAACACTGCACAGATCAGATGATTGGCATGACAAATTAAGGGCATGAGCCAGCCCAAGTCATACACTTTGAAATCCTATGGATTTTGATGAGAGCATTAAGCACATGCTTAATCTCTCCCATTGATCTCAGTGAGAATTCCACATTTTAAAATTCAGCTGGGTTGTACCTTACCATTTTGCGTGGACAGCATAACTGTTAGGATTTCCAAACTATTGTAATATTGCACGTACTAAGTTGTCCCTTCATGAAATTGTGCTAGTGGGTCGGCAGAGGGACCAAATTATTTTATTTCAATTGAGTGTGTCACCGGGGGAAAGCTAGTTTTATGTGAGGACCTCTTACAGATATAGTGGCAAAAATGTCAAATAGAACTCAGTGCTCCAGGGACTGGGGCAATCTGAAAACAGGTAGTGGGTGGTTTCACAGTCATTAAAACTACTAGCCCAGGGAGTTGGGAACAGGCCCTACAGTGAAACACTGAATCCTGGAAGCCAATTACACACTTAGATACCATACATTTTCAGAAAATTATTTTACACAGCTTGTCATCCATGTCTGCTGAGTAACCTCTACATGTACAAGGACTAAGGATGTCAGGGTCTTTGCTGATCCATGTGGAGGTGGAAATAGAATTGAATCAATGCTGCTGGAAATATGATGTCCTGACAATGTATTAATGGAATTATGTGAAGGTGATGAGTCTATATTTCAATTTCAGTCCAATTAAATTGTGAAAGCAGAGGAAAAAGAAAGAAAGACAAGTTTAGGAAAACCTGTTTAGTTCATTGAGGCCAACAAGTGTTCTGCATGTTAAGAACAATTCCTTTAAAATGCCAGTTGATTATTTTTAATATTGGTTTCATTACTGAGTTGTTGTTTTTTAAATTGTGTGTGCCCTGAAATCTTGGGAATTCACTTACCCATTTTCCAAAATCAAAATAGCTAAAGCTTTCTCTACTGAGAGTGCTTAGAGCTCTCTACTAAGGCTACTTAGGGTTGCCGACAGTTGTGGTGTATGTGTGGTGGGGCAGAACCTCCTTCCTACCATTTGTGTCACTGCTGCTTACTTGGACAGGCCTGGAGCAGGGTGGAAGTGAGCTTGAGGTCATGAAGTTGCGACAGCAGGACTGCTGCCGCCCAAGCAAATAGTCCTGTAGGTGCAATCATGTGGCCCTGAACTTGCTGTCACCCCAGCCCTATCTAGGTAAGCAGCAGCAGTGTTGGTGTCAGTGTAACAGGGTAAAAACTGTTTAGTTTATTGTTTTTCTTTCCCCCCAAAGTTTTGAATTTCACCATGGTTCTTATGCAAAGTGTTATACTTTTGTCCTGCTCCCTGGGAAAGGGCGTAGGGAGTGGGGAAAAACTGTGAAGTTAGAGAGACTGGAAGGCCATGCAGCCATTTTTTTCTTGTTCTCTTTTTAATAACATTTTTTTAAAATGACAGATACAGAAGACCTCTTGGTTGCCAGGCTCCAAGAGGTCTTCTGAATCTTTAAAAGTTGTGCAGGGGGAAGGGAGAATTTCACCTTGTTGTTTTTCCCATTACACTGTTGCAAGAAAACCTGCACTTGGCTGAATTTTCTCTTCTCTTAAAGATACAGGATCATTCTCAGGCCCTGAGCATGGCAACCCTATACTACTATAGTAATGAAAGCATATTTGAACACAGCATTTTCCTGGTACGTTTCAATCAGAATGCTTAGAAATCACATTTTGCAAGTGTAAGAGGTTATAAAGGGAATTTGTGAGGATAGTCTTTAGTAAAGCTGAAATGAATAGAACTTTTAAATGTGAAGGTCAAATCTGAGTGTTTATTTCCTTTTGACAAATGCTCAACTCTGAATTACAGCAATATGCTAAACTTGATGTATGCTGTTGATTAATTTTTCCAGCACATTCAGTTCCACTCACACACAGTGAAAGGTTTGCTTATTCACTCACTCCGAAGAAATTAGGGATCACTGCACAAGGAAGTAAAACATTTTAAGCAGAAGTTAAACTTACCATGCTGTTAAGCACCTCTTTGTTTATTACTCTTGTGTTTGAGAGTGCAAGACCTTAACCCCTCTTTTGGAGAGAAGTGAATAAGCAGTGTATCCAATATGCATATCCTTTTAAGGAAAGCTTTTTGATGCCAATAGGTGCTCAACACCCACTGAAGGTCAAAGACAATGAAACACATAGTTTCCATTTGTGCCTTTGAATTTTTTTTACTGATAATGGGAATATTCTTCTCCTAACTACAATGAAGAAAATGTGGCCTCGATACTTTTCCCCTCCATTTTTTGTTACATGAATATTCAAGCAAAACAAACTTTTTCATGCTGACTTTCATATGTTTCGGCTATCTCTGGAAGGAAGGGAAAAACCTGAAATTCTCTGGCTTATGTGTCAATTATCAGATGCTAAACATGATTCAAGGAGCTGCACAGTACTTCAAATTGGAGCCAAAGATGGCTGACAAAGAAAAATCTGCATACAATTAGGAATGGGGGAGAAATTTGATTTATTAAAGCTGAATCTATCAAATCTGCATTTTCTGAAACAATATGAGAGCTGAAACACAGGCACCCTTTGATGCCCTAACCTGAGTTTTGTGATGCGGCTCTCCTAACAATTTTTACAAAAAGGACATATATTAGGGGGAAATGTGCATAAAAACTAATATACATTAGTGAAAATAACATGTAAAATGCATTGTATTAGAAGAAATTGCTTGCACAAATATGTACATTTGTCAAAACTGCAAATAAAAATGTGTTTACTAGGAAAAATTCACCTGGAAATACTGAAGAATTTTTATGAGGATTTTTAAAAATAAAATCTGAAATTGCTGCGGAAATGTGGAGAAATGAATTTAAGATTGCACAAATGAAAAACTGAGAGAATCTGAATTTGCAAATCCTTCCATTGCTACATGCAATACATAGATTATAATTGCTGCCCTCCAGCTGTCTAACATTAACCCTGAAAGCCAGGCAAGAAGGATTTAGCAATCTGGAGTTATATATAATCATGGCTTTGCACTAGCAGAAAACAATTTTCACCAATCTCTTTTAACTACCACAGCTCTCTGTGACCTCTTGGCCATCAGCAGATGCTGTTCCTCAGGGTTTGGCCATAATTAAGATCTGCACGGAACCACTGGAAGAGATTGTCTGGGGATCTGAGGTATGCAGTCACCAATATGAAGATGGCATGCAGTTCTGTTTCTGCTTCCTACTCATTAATTGGGAAACTGTTTATGTTCTAAATTGGTGTTTGAACTGGAGGTGGCACTGGACTGGGGAGTCCTAATAAATGAAAACCTAGTCCAGACAAGGCAGAGGTGCTCCTGGTCAGGAGACCGACAGACTCTGGAATAAGAATTCAACTTAAGAACATAACATAAGAACAAAAGAAGAGTCTACTGGATCAGGCCAGTGGCCCATCTAGTTTAGCATCCTGTTCTCTTAGTGGCCAACCAGATGTCCATGGGAAGCCCACAAGCAGGACTTGAGTGCAAGAACACTCTCCCCTCCTGTAGCTACCGGCAACTGTTTTTCAGAAGCCTGCTGCCTCTGACTTGGGTGGCAGAGCACAACCATCATGGGTAGCATCCATTGACAGCCTTATCCTCCATGAATTTGGCTAATCTTCTTTTAAAGTCATCTAAGTTAGTGGCCATCACTGACTCTTGTGGAAATGAATTCCATAGTTTAACTGTGCGCTGCATGAAGAAATACTTTCTTTTGCCTGTCCTGAATCTTCCAGCATTCAGCTTCATTGAATGTCCACGAGTTCTGGTGTTATGAGAGGAGAAAAAGTTTTCTCTATGCACTTTTTCCATGTCATGCATAATTTTATACATTTCTATCATGTTATCTTTCACTCACCTTTTCTGTAAACCAAAGAGCCCCAAATGCTGCAATCTTTCCTCGTAGGGGAGTTGCTCCAGCCCTTTGTATCGGGTTGGGGTAGTATTCTCATTGAAAAATCAGGCTTGCAGTTTGGGGTTTCTTCTGGACTCAGCTTTTCAGGTGACATCTGCAGGTAGGAGAGCCTTTGCCCAGCTTAGACTGGGGGCTAACTGCTTCTGTCACAAATGAGGCCAGACCTGGTAACACATGCCTTAGGTACATGAATTTGCATCATTGAAATGCCTCCTGTCTTTGAAACTGCAATTGGACCTGAATGCACCAGTGAGAAGATTGATATGCACTCACTTAAGGGGTCAATTTATACCACCCTTGCTTGGGTGTTACTGGGTTGCCAATTTGTTTTCAGGCTCAGTTCAAAGTGTTGATTATTTAGGGCCCTTTAAAGCCCTAAATAGGTTCAGGGTACCTTAGGGGCCACCACCTCCCATGACAGCCTTCTCATACCCTACGGTCTGACAGAGAGGCCTTTCTCTATGTCCCAACTATGATGATGGCTCAGTTGATGGGGAGTAAAATAAGGCTGCACTTAATTCTTGAAGGCTTTGCCCTGAGAAGCTCAGCTGTCCCCTTATCTTAGGGTGTTTTGCTGTATGGCAGAAACTCTTCCTTTTCAGGCAGGCATTTTTTAAATCAGATAGATAAGTGTGCCTCTGTTTGATGCCTCTGTCTTAGCTGCTGTACTTTTGTTGTTATTATATTGCATTTTATTGTCGGTTTTGTTGCTGCTTTTATTTATTGAATTTATATCCTGCCCTTCCTCCCAAAGGAACCCAGGATTGCAAACACATCAACACAGCATTTTAACAACAGCAAGCAATTTAAAAACGGTTACAGATAAAAACGTTTTTCCATGCAGTGATATCCAGGTTGCTAGGATCAGTCTCCTTCAGCCATCAAATGCCTGACTAAACAGGGATGCTTTATATTATTGTATTTTATCTTTTTTAATGTACGTCGCCTAGAGTGGCTAATTGCCAGATAGGCGACAAACAAATTAAATATTATTATTATTATTATTATTATTATATTCCTCCTGAAAATAATGAGAGAGGGAGAGAGTCACCCTTCCATGGAAGGGCATTCCACAAATGGGGGGCACTACTGAAAAGGCCTTGTTAGGGGGGTCAACAGCAACCGGGCAGTTGTACTGATTGGCAAGCTGTCCTGAGAGGTTCATAGGCACCAGGAGAAGACATTCATCAGACTAAAAGTGTGGTTATATAGTTCATAAAAATCAATGACCGGAATGGTGGTGACATTTTCCCCATTCGTCTTCCCTGATAATTTATGCTAATTGTCCACCACCCCCTTCCCCGATGCGATTCAATGGAGAGTTTTCTCTTTCCTATATAGTAGAGGCTATATCCTTAAAAATCTCTGCATGGGCGGGGATGGTGGTAGAGCACGCTCTAACTTGAGTTAAAGGTCCTTGTTGTGGAGTGACATTTTCCCCATCCCTGTCTTTTCTGGGGATTCATGCACTTTTTCCCAGCCTCTGGAATTCTCGTTGCACCTACCCCAATGTGGTAAAGTCTGGAGAACCACTGCAGCCATCATTTTGAAAATTGGAAAGCTTCATCCCCTCAAAAGAGGTGACCAAGCCTGAAAATTGCATCCAATTCTAGTATACAATGAAAAAAGTTATGCACTTTTCCTTTGTGGTTTTTTAAATAACCAGAGTCCTGCATGAAAACCTCTAGATCAGCCTTTCCCAACTAGTGGGCCACTAGATGTTGTTGGACCACAACTCCCATTAGCCTCAGCCAGCATTGCCAATGGTCAGGAAAGATGGGAATTGTGGTCCAACAACATCTGGTGGCCCACTAGTTGGGAAACGCTGCTCTAGATGAATGTGCCTACAATTTGGCAGGCTTTCTGTACTATGGGGAGTCTGCTATACCTGCAAATTTCATCCACTTCTATGAAAAGGGGGGGAGTTATAATCATTTTAGAGTCCCCCATTTTAGTGAATGGAGGGAAAATAGAACTTTGCTTTTAATAGACCTACTTTGGTGCTGAACAAGTTGAACTGAAAAGACACAGAGGAGCTCTAAAATAGATCAGGAGGCTTTCCAAAGGTACAGATACAAGTTGAATCTTTGGGCAAATGGACATCCCTAGTAAGCATGAATGCATATATATAGCATTTTATCTCACTCTTCAGCTGAAAAGGCCAGGAACAGCCAGGGGGAGGGGTGGTAATGCTTTCCTGGCCTTCTGGCACTGTGGCTTACCAGGAGGGAGAGGAGTTTGAGGCAGAAGGGAGGTCAGTGCAGTGCAGACACATCAGTGGGAGTGCTGGATTGGCTCTGCCAATGGGTCCACACCACTCTGATCTCCCCACTGCCTCAACCCTCCCCCTCTTCTGTCCACAGTAAGCCACAGTGATGCTGGTGCCGCAAGGCCAAGTAAATGTTGCTGCCCTTCCCCAATGGCCTCTTTTGCAAAAGATTCCTAAAGTAGATTACAAAATATTAATAACAAAGATTCTTATACAAGTTGGTTTATAGTTTTTTTGTTTCCACACAGTCCAAAAGGAAGTTGGTGGTTGAAATCTGTTTGATTCATCATTTATAAATGCTATGAATTGAGGTGCAAGCATTTATTTATTTATTTTGCTAAACTGCAAATAAAACCACCAAGCAGTTTACAAATAATATAAAATATACATTAAAATTGTCAACAAAAATCAAAGTTAAAAATAAGTTTAAAAAATCAAAATATGAATAAAATCAACAGTTAAAATATACATTATAACCTAAAATTAGATTAAAATAAAGTCAACTTTACATGTCTGGTTAGGCTTGCCTAAACAGAAGTTTTAGAAGCCACATAAAGAATAAAATGAAGGAGCCTGCCTATGGGGAGGGAGTTCCAGTGTGTAGGAGCTGACACACTAAAAGACTGATTTTTTACATGTGAGGAATGAACATTATGTGGCACTTGTAAAAGTGCCAGTTGTGAGGCCTGAAGTGGTAGAGTGGGCATATATGTAGTAAGGCAATCCTTCAGGTATGCTGGTCACCAGCTGTTAAGGACTTTATATAGTAATAGAACATGATAAATCTATTTCTTTTTGCAGTGTTTGATGTAAAGCTAATTGAGGTTCTAGAGTGATTTTTTGTTGTTGTTGTGCCTGATATTAGGCCAAATTAGACCAAAAGGTTTTCACTGAAGAACATTCCCAATGCATGTGGAATAAGGTGCCTCTTCTTTTGCAGCTTCTCCAACACGAGGCTAGCAAGAGGCTATTATTACTGCAATGTAATCTTCTAAGTTTTATTGTGTCATCAGTGTATAAAAGAAGACTCTTTGATTGTTGCTGAGATAGATTTGCATTGAGGCTAAGTTCACACAGAATTCCATTTATCATCTGATTCCCATGCCAAATTTAAATCATTGGTGTTTCTCCATTCTTCTTCTGTTATCAGTATATTATATACAGTGGAAGTGATTCCCTTCCATTGAACCCTTGTTTGGAGATAAAGATTCTCAAATATAGTTGGTGCTCGGTTGTTATAAATTTTGTCAGCAAACGTTACTTGCATTCTTGGCATTCAATTGGAGCTATTATTTCTTACAATTCCTAATTTTCTATTCTGTGAGTGGCTTCCCCCTATCAAAAAGGTCCTTGTAGAACAACAAGAAGAAGATACACCTGGTAACTGGTACACAATGTAGAGAGAGAACTAAGAATTTCAGAATAAAGTGTCAATTTTAAGTACTTTTATATTGACTATTTATAAATTGAATATTTATTTGCCATGAAAGGCTTAAATGAAAAATGATGACAAATGGCCTTATCATTTTCATTATATACCCATATAATTATTCTAAGATCCTTAACACTTAAATCTAATATTTAATTATTAAATGCATTGTAAGTTATTGTAACACACTTATAAAATAAAGTGTTTTTCTTAAAAAAATATACCTGCTCCATCTGTGTGTCTGTAATTCAAGAGTGGATGGCAAAAGCACCGCTGTTTGTTCCTTTTACCTTGGAAAACGTTTCCTGAACTTTTCACCATTCAGTGAAGGGCAAGTATTGAAACATTCTAATCAGCAAAACTCCTTACCGAATGGTATGCTTACCCATCACCATTTTATCCAGAGCGTATAAAGAAAGCCATGATCATCAGTTGCTCAAAAAGAGTTGCTGGAAGAAATTACTTCCATGAACTGTTAGAGCATTTTCACTATGACTTTTTGTAGTGGCAGCGATTGATGTTTGTAAACCAGGAAGCACAACAGGAATAATAGCCAGAAATGGATTCTGACTCGCTAGCTACCTTCACCATTTAATTAGAGCAAATAATTCTATTGAACGAAATATAGCTATTATCCCAGAGTTCATTGTGCTCCAGTGAGATTAAAGAACACTGGGTTGCCACTTTTTGTCCCAAGGGTAAAATAATCCCAGTAATTACACTATATTATCTAACCACTGTTGCTCGTATGTACCGTCTCTAATGATTGCTGAGCTCTTCCACAGATCATTTGAATACATAAAATAAGCAGTTGCCAATACTTTTTTATTTGTATTGTACAGCAAGTGGGAACTACTTTGCCTGATGTATAGCAGCAGGATATGCTGTGCACTTTGAAGTAAATTAAATGCTATGTTATTCGTAGTAGTCTTGACTCCAACTTTACTCATAAGGTTTTAACTAGAGGGATTTAAAAGCAGTGATTTTTTTCCCAGTGGATAACAGTTAATTCTAATATATGAATCTTCAAACAAGAGTTCAGTTGCTGCAGAGAAAATGCATGGGTAAAGCAAATTCACTCATTTGGCAACAAAATAATTGAGTTGTTTTCCGGTACTGTAAAACATGAGTGCAACAACCATCCCTTGTGTTACAGGAATTATGCAAGACAGCCACTCCAGTTTAGAATGATGTCAGCTCCAGTTTAGAACCTCCCTCTCCTGTCAGGGCTTTGCGGAAGGGCGAGGCCCGTACCACATCAGGAGCCCTGTGCACATAGTGGCTAGGATCGAAGGGGGGCAATAAGGTCATTGGGTCAGCCTGGGGCTGGTACAGTGATTGGGCTGGATCAGACCTAATGCCGTTACGCAATAGCAGTAAGACCTGCTATCCAGCAGATCTCAGGGCAGCTCAGCCCCTCCCACCTCTGGATTGCTCTGTTTCAGGGCCTTCTACCGGGTGCTGCTGGCGGGTGGAAGGAGGATGTTTTGCACTGATTGAGTGATGCAAGCATCACATCATCAGTGGCAGATGGTGGGAGGCTGCCATAGCTGGGAGAGCTGGGCAGAAGGACACCCCCGCCCAATCCACATTTAGCCCATCAGAAAAAGTTCCTTGGATTTTCACTGGGTTTTAAGGGTATGTGGTCTTAAGTGGGTCCCAGTTTGCTGGCAGACGTCAATTCTTTAAGGTCAGATAGACTCGATTAATCCATCTCCTCCTTCTGTGAAGGCAATCTGGTATTCTGCTCCCTGGCTCATGCCTGTCCTGGCTGCATCTAGTCTAGCTCAATCTTATTGTAGTCACATTCAATTCCACCCTGGGTTCCTAAGAATCCTTCTTTTAGTGTTTAAAAACAGAAGAAGTTACCTTTTGGATTGACACTGGCTTGTGCCTCCAGCAAGGGCCATGCAGATTCCGAAAGAGAAAAACAATACATGTGCCTGAAAAGCTGCAAGACATAAAACCATAACATAAGAAGGACCAATCCTGCTGGATCAAGCCAAAGGCCCATCTAGTCCAGCATCCCATTTACATAGTGACCAACCAGATGCAACAGCCCTCTCCTGACCTGTGATTCCCAGCAACTGGCATTTAGAGGCATGCTGCCCCTGATAGTGGAGGTAGGACAGTGCCCAATGGCAAACGTAGGTCAGGGTGGGGTTCTAGAAAACATTTTTCTCACACAGGCATCCATGGGGTCGGGATATATCAACTGCCAGGGGCTGACCATCTTAAACTGGTTCATCTCCCTGGGGAGACAGAAGCCACAGTGAACATGAGAGCTGATGTTGTGTGGTGGTTAGACTGGACCTGGGCAGTTGTGGTTGAGGGAGGGCAGTGCAGGCAGGGTGGCATTGCTCCCCTGCCTTCCCAATGCTGCACATTGCTGCTGGTTCCAGAGAGGGAGGGGGAGGTGTGAAGTATGGGGAGCTCAGTGCAGTGCTGGTGTAGTGGCAGGAGCATCAGATTGCTTCTGCCACTGCACCTACACCACAAACTCCTTGCATCTCACTCCTCCCCCTCTCAGGAGCTGGCAGCAATGTTTGGCATTAGGATGGCAGGTGAGCCAAGCTACCCTGCCTGCACCTCCCCCCCCAACCATTACTGGACCTAGGAGACCAGGGTTCGAATCCCCACTCAGCCATGAACCTCACCAGATGACATTAGGCCTGCCACTGTCACTTAGCCCAACCTCACAGGGTTGTTGTAAGGAGGGGGAAATCAATGAGCTCCTTGGAGGAAAGGTAGGAAATAAATGTAATTTTTAAAATAGGCATAAAAATAAATCTCATAAGGAAATCACCTGATCATGCCAAGGGAATTATTTATTTATTTATTTATTATACTTGTATACCGCCCCATAGCCGAAGCTTTCTGGGCAGTTTACAATAACTAAAAACAATTTAAAACACAGTTTAAAAATTTTAAACAGTATAAAACACATGCTAAAATGCCTGGGAGAAGAGGAAAGTCTTGACCTGGTGCCGAAAAGATAACAGTGTTGAGGCCAGGCACACCTCGTCAGGAAGATCATTCCATAATTTGGGGGCCACCACTGAGAAGGCCCTCTCCCTTGTTGCCAGACTCCCAGCTTCCCTCGGAGTAGGCACCCGGAGGAGGGCCTTTGAACTTGAACGTAGTGTATGGGTGGGTTCGTATCGGGAGAGGCGTTCCATCAGGTATTGTAGTCCCAAGCCGTGTAAGGCTTTATAGGTCAAAACCAGCACCTTGAATTGAGCTCGGAAACATACAGGCACCCAATGCAAGTGGGCCAGAATCGGTTTTATATGTTCAGATCGTCTGGTCTCTGTTACCAATCTGGCCACTGCATTTTGCACAAGCTGCAGTTTCCGAACCATCTTCAAAGGCAGCCCCACGTAGAGTGCATTGTAGTAATCTAATTTACAACTGAAGCCAGGTTATCTCTGTCCAGATAGGGACGTAGTTGGGCCACCAACCAAAGTTGGTAGAAGGCACTCCGTGCCACTGAGGCTACCTGAGCCTCAAGTGACAGAGATGATTCTAGGAGAACCCCCAAGCTACGAACCTGCTCCTTCAGGGGGAGTGCAACCCCATCCAGGACAGGTTGGACATCTACCATCCGGTCAGAAGAACCACCCACTAGCAGCATCTCAGTCTTGTCTGGATTGAGCCTCAGTTTATTAGCCCTCATCCAGTCCATTGTCACAGCCAGACACTCGTTCAGCACATTGACAGCCTCACCTGAAGAAGATGAAAAGGAGAAATAGAGCTGCGTGTCATCAACATACTGATGGCAACGCACTCCAAAGCTCCGGATGACCGCACCCAACGGTTTCATGTAGATGTTGAACAGCATGGGGGACAGAACTGACTCCTGCGGAACCCCATACTGGAGAGTCCAGGGTGCCAAGCAATGTTCCCCAAGCACCACCTTCTGGAGGCGACCTGCCAAGTAGGACCGGAACCATAGCCATACAGTCCCTCCCACTCCCAACTCAGCCAGTCTCCCCAGAAGGATACCATGGTCGATGGTATCTAAAGCTGCTGAGAGATCAAGGAGAATCAGTAGAGTCACACTCCCTCTGTCTTTCTCCCGACAGAGGTCATCATACAGGGCGATCAAGGCTGTTTCTGTGCCAAAACCAGGCCTGAAACCCAACTGAAATGGATCCAGATAATCGGTCTCATCCAAGAGTGTCTGGAGCTGGCCCGCAACCACTCGTTCAAGGACCTTGCCCAGGAATGGAACATTTGCTACCGGCCTATAGTTATTAAGATTTTCTGGGTCCAGGGAGGGTCTCTTCAGGAATGGTCTCACTACCGCCTCTTTCAGCCAGCCAGGGACCACCCCCTCTCACAGAGAGGCATTAATCACCTCCCTAATAATAAATCCCCTACTTTCAGACCACTATCATTCTGCCAAGATGAGAACTGACTATGCTTGGTTTGTGGTGGTTTGGGCTAGTCCAAGGTCCAGGTGCACCAGCTGTTATGAAGGACCTGTTCTTCAAGGCTGCTTTCACACATGGGGCTTAATGCAACAGTTTTGTGAATTAAAATGGAAGGACTTCTGTCCCAGTTTCTAAAATTCCTTTCACATTGCAGTACCTGTTGCATTAAGGAACCATGGCTTTCGGATGATATCCTGGCATTTCACACAAATGTCTTTTACACTGCTGCAATGAACAATGTCTTTTTATTTATTTTATTTTATTTATTATTTGTTTTATATCCCGCCTTTCCTCCCAGCAGGAGCCCAGGGCGTCTTGTTTTCGTCCCTTACACATTATACACATGTACACTGTAGTTCCCTCATAATTCACTGTGGTCCCCCCCCCATTTCTGCTGGTAGTTCCTCAGTTACCAAGTGCGATTGACCTTCTAAAAAGAACTGGAGTTTATATTTTTATTAAACCTCATTCAGCTCTGTCTTCAGGCTTTGATTGTTGTTTTAAAAACAACTGTCCAAAAAGTATTAATCCAAACAAGGAGGCAAAGGCAGAGGCAGCAATGGAGGAAGGGGAAGCTGCTATCTGTGCCTACGCCAGAATACTGGCAAAAAAATAATAATTGACATGTGCCTAAAGGGTGGAAATGCATTGCATGCTGGGATGTCTGTCACGTGAGTGGCTGCAGCTAGTGCAGAACTCTTGTGATTTTCAACATTCCCAAGCTTGCAAATGGTTTATTTCTGGAATCATTTATCATGGAAATGAGCGCTAAACTTCCACTATATTCCACTAGCTTTTACATCATTTGAAAGATCGAATAAAATGTGCAAATTATCAAGTAAGCAGTCATCAGAACAATGGAATAAAGCGTAGTATGAAAGTAGCACCAGATGCAGATGGAAGGAGAAGAGACCTTGCTTTCTTTCTCCTTTCTTTCCCCTGCTTGTTGACTACAGAGACTAGAGGGGGGGTTGCACCTTCACTCCATTCCTGAAGATATGACTCCAAAAAGGACAGCTCCTTTTGAATCAACTTGCAGCCCATGGTGGCTGTGCAAAAAAGCCAGTGTTAGCTTGGCTCTCCTTGCCTAGTGAGCTGCTAGATGTGTCTGGCAACAGCAACAGGAGCAGAAGCAAGTCTTGTCTTTTCTAAGTTAGACCATCCTTGAATATCTTTCCTGATAGAACTTTTTCATATAAGCACTTCACTGCTATACTGTTCCTTGCATTTCCATTTCATCCTAGTCTTTCGATGCTGACACTAATTTGGGTACCAGAATGATTTTAGCCAATTAAAATGTCAAAATAATTGTTACGTTAAATTTTATTCTCCCATATTTTCATCTTAGTATGAATTTAGTTTATCTTTATTTAAAATTAACCAGGGCAAATTGGTCCTTTGAGTGTATTTTTCCCTTTGTTATTTATATTCCAGTGTGACTTCTTAAGGGGAAACAGTCTTGCTTATTAGGCTGTTTTGCCCCCTATTAACAGTGTTGCCTATTTGTTTTATTCCAATTTATATTTTTTTATACAGCATATCAGATGGAGTCCAATTAACATGCTGAAATATGGTGTGTGTGTGTTTGTGTGTGCATGCACATCATTACCTAATTTTGCTTTTCAGCATTTCATGCAGCCATTGGCCCAAGTTCTTGCAAAAGGAGTCCAAGGTATAAAGTAACTGTCCCCAACTGGAAGCCTTGAATGTGAGCTAGATCACCTCAATTTAAAATACAAATTTTAAAGGGGGAAACTTTATGTAAATGCAGATTACAGAGGCAAGGCAGAAATCAAGCAGTTCTGCATACGAGCAATGGACAAAGTCTGTCATTTTTAGTTTCTCTCCATTTTCCAGTTTTAAGTTCATTTCACCCCATTTTTGCATGTTTCTGAACTTTTTTAAAAAACGATTCACATGAAAATATGTACACCTTTCTCCTAATGCACGTTTGTATGCACTTTTAGTTAGCACAAACATTTTTGCAAGCCATTTTGCAGAAAAGAATGTATTTGTATACATTATTTCTACTATTATGTGCATTTTTGTGTGCATTTTTCACCAATATAAACATTCTTTAGTTGGAGAAATGCATAGCAAAATTCAGAGACATGGGAATTCCAAAGATGAAATATTGTCTTACCGTTTATATACCTAATTGATCACTGACCACTGTTGTTCATGTCCTGGTAACCTCCAGGCTGGATTACTGTAATGTGCTCTATGTGGGGCTTCCCTTGAGGTTGGTCTGGAAGCTGCAGCTGGTGCAAAATGCAGGGTTTTGCCAACATGTTGCCCTGCTGCTGAAAGAATTGCACTTGCTGCCCATTAGCTACCAGGCCAAGTTCAAGGTTCTGGTTTTGGTCTACAAAGTCCTATACAGCTTGGACGAGGACACCTGAAAAGTCATCTTACCTATTATATACCTAGTTGATCACTGTGCTCTGCAGGTGAGGGTCTCCTGCAGATACCGGGTGCTTTCACACTGCACTTTATTCCATTATTCTGACAATTTCTTACCTGGTAATTTGAGCATTATATTTGAGCTTTCACATAAAATACCAGGTAGCTCCGGAATTCTGGTGGAATGTAGTGCAAGTATAGCACTAATTTCCACAATAAATGATACCAGAAATAATCCGTTAGCAAGGCTGGGAACCCAAAAGATCGCGGGTTTTTTTCGCTAGCTGCTGCCACTCATGTGACAGGCATCCCAGCATGCAGTGCATTCCCACCGTCTAGTCTCGCAGTTGTTGTTTTTTGCCTGACAAACGTTGTACCAGTATTCCGGCATCGGCGCAGATAGCAGTAGCATTTCCCATACACACCTGTCTTGATACAACTAAAACAATTAAAAAACTTAGATCCTAAAGGGAGAGGGCTTGCATGGCGACAGGACAAGATCTTAGACCTCCTACACAGTGGGGAACAGTGTACATGGGTGAGGGATGAAAATGTTGGATGTTGTATCTGGCGCAAGCAGATGCCCAGGATGCAGAACAGTATAGTGACAGGCTAGATGCCAGTTGAAGCAATGAGCCAGACAAGCAATAAGTTTTAAGAGTCACTTTACTGACAATATATCACAAGCTCTCTCTGTACAAACTCCTCGACCCCCACACCGACTGGCCAGATCTGCTAAGTCTTATAGTTAAGGCCAGCTGGTTGCCTTGGATACTTGTCCTTGAGATCTGCACGGACTCTGAGCGTCTTGGCCTTGTAACTCTGCCATGGAAAAAATACTCTCAGGAACCCTTTACTTGCCAACATTCCCCCACCTATTTTTTCCATAGCCTTCTTGCTTAGCATTTCACACATTATATCACATTTCAACAATACATTTCAGATTATGTTACAGATTCACATTTTCACTTCTTTTCATGTCATTTACATTTACATTTCTTGCATTTACTTATATCATTTTCTCCACATGATACATTTCTTTTTCTTCAGTTTACATCAGCATCATTTGTAATACAGTTACTACATTGCATTAGAATCTCAGCATCACTTTTATTACATTTCATTACTCTTCATGATTTCCATCATCCCACTTTTTCCAGTCACTGAAGTCTATATGTTTAATGGAATTTATTTTAAATCTAACAGGTGGAATACCTTTGGTTGTTCTCTCTGATCTGCGTGGTTGTATTTCTGCCTTAGTGTCTGTGTCTGTGTCAGGCGATTCCTCTGTTTCTCTCTCAGAGCTAGAACTTGATTCACTACTGCTGCCTGTTTCTTCTTGTTTTATTGGTACTGTATCTGCCTGTTCTTGTTCATTACTAACTTCAGTGTTTCCCAACTCCACATATGTTTTCTCTTCCCAATCCTGCTCTATTGCTTGCACGCTTCTGCTTAACACTACAGACCTTTGTTTTGGCAGCCATATTCTGTAATACATGTTTTCAAATCCCAGCATGTACCCTTTGTCTGCTCTCCTTTTCAGCTTCCCTGTCCTTTTATTTTTGGGAACATGTACCCAGCATTCTGCTCCAAACCTAATCAAATGTTTTAATCTGGGTTTTCTGTCATACAATTTCTGATAAGGAGACATTCCAGTGGCCTTATGGAATATTCTGTTTTGAATGTAAGCTGAATACAGAACACACTCTCCCCAGAAACCTTGTGTTAAAGAGGAGTCACATAGCATTGATCTTATTGAGTCCTGAAGCAACCTGTTCCAGCGTTCAGCTAACCCGTTCTGATGAGGACTATAAGGGGCTGTTAACTCCTGTTTTATTCCTCTTTTATCCAAGTATTCAGTAAAAGAGTGTCCTAAGAACTCTCCTCCTTGATCTGATCTTATTCTCTGTATTTTGACACCAAACTGCACTTCAATTTTTGTAATAAATCTTTTCAGTTTCTCTGCAGCTTCACTTTTAGCTTTTAGTAAATAAACAGTGCAGAATTTTGAAAAATCATCAACTATTGTCAGGAAATATCTTGCACCCCCCTGAGTAGGTTGAAATGGCCCCACTAAGTCCACGTGTATTAATTGATAAGGTGCATTTGTGCTGGGCATGGCTTCTTTGTTCTTTGCAGCCACAACTGCCCTAGTTTGTTTACACACGTGGCAGTCTACATATTTTTCACAGTTTCTCAATGTCACATCATTACTGTTCTCTATTGTTTTCACCACATTTTCATATCCTGTATGGCCTAGTTTTCTGTGCCATAAATGAACACAATTATTATGGGGTTTCTTATTAGCACACATGAGTACATGATTTGTTTGTTTCACGTGTAAGAAGAACAATGAGTTCCTCACTATTCCTTTCATGAATATTTTTTCTCCTCTCATTACATGCACTGAACCCCTTTTGAACATTACTGTGAACCCCATTTCATTGAGTTTCGACACAGCCATAATGTTACATTCGATATCAGGAACAAACAGCACATCTGTCATAATGGTATTGAAACCTGCTAATTTCACTGTACCCCTACTTTTGATCTGTTTCTTAGATCCATCAGCCATTATTACATGATCCTCTATGTCACAAAATGTATGAAACATAGATTTATCTTTGATTATACTATTTGTTGCCCCACTGTCAATTGCCCATAAATCTTTACAGTTATTTCCCTGCTCATTGTTAATACATTGCTTATTCTTACTAGCATAGATCACCTGTACACATGGTTTTCTTCCTCTTTCTCTTCTTCTTGCTTCACAATTCCTTTGCAGATGTTGCCTGGAACCACAAAAATAACATGCTTTTTGTCCATACAGTCTCTCTTGTGCTGCTTTGTTGTTCAGCTTTCCTAAGTTGTGTTTAGACTCAGTCCTTTCTTGCTTTGCCATTTCTTGCCTTCTTTGAAATTCTTGTAAAAGTTTTCCTTCTATATAATCCATATTGAGATTTGCATCATCCATTGCTTCCAAAGAGCTCACCAGACTATCATAACTTGAATCTAGTGAAGCTAATGTGATATACACTTTTTGCGTTTGAGAATGTTCAATTTCACGTTCTGATAACTCAGTAAACAGTCTGTTTATTTCCAACAAATGCTCTGACATGGTTGTATCTCCAGATAAGCGCATCTGATACAATCTTCTGGCAAGATATATTTTAGAACTGGCAGTCTTTTTCACATGAATATTTCTTAAAGTTTCCCAGGTTTCCTTTGCCGTTGTTGCATCACGCACGTGCAGTAATTGAGAATCATCAATAGCAAGAACAATTAACGCCTTTGCCCTCTCATCCAGCCTTCTCCAATCTGCTGGAATAGGCACCCCGGCGGGTGGGTCTTCTGCGATAGCTTTCCACAGGTCTTCTTTCACTAGAAAAGCCTGCATTCTCTGTTTCCAAGTGCCATAATTTTTCCCTGTCAGCCTTTCCAAGGGAATCCCGGCCGATAACGTAACAGACATATTTTTGCTTTTCATAGTTCACCGCCTTTGTAATTAGAGCTTCTCACCTCTGTCCTTCAGTCAGTTATTCCCACGGCTCTCTCACAGCTTTCAGCTCAGCTTTCGGTTTCTCCGTCTCTCTGCTGTTTTACTCGCTGGTCTGCAGTTCTGGCTTTTCTCTGCCGCTTTTCTGCAATCCTCCGCTCCAGGTAATCCTCAGCACCAGGTAACCATCAGCACCAGGTAACCATCAGCACCAGGTAACCATCCTCTGCTACCACTTGTTGGATGTTGTATCTGGTGCAAGCAGATGCCCAGGATGCAGAACAGTATAGTGACAGGCTAGATGCCAGTTGAAGCAATGAGCCGGACAAGCAATAAGTTTTAAGAGTCACTTTACTGACAATATATCACAAGCTCTCTCTGTACAAACTCCTCGACCCCCACACCGACTGGCCAGATCTGCTAAGTCTTATAGTTAAGGCCAGCTGGTTGCCTTGGATACTTGTCCTTGAGATCTGCACGGACTCTGAGCGTCTTGGCCTTGTAACTCTGCCATGGAAAAAATACTCTCAGGAACCCTTTACTTGCCAACAGAAAACATACTGTGTGAAAGACAGTTGTGCGAAATGCCGCTATATCGGCTGAAAAAGTACTGTTCCTTATCGCAAGAGGTACTGCAGTGTGAAAGGGATTTTAGAAATCAGGACAGAAGCACTACCTTTTTAATCTGTTAAACTAGCGCTATTAGCCCCATGTGTGAAAGCGGTCAACATCTTATGGGGAGGTCCGTTCTGCACAACATAGGAAGCAGACCTTTAGTGTTGTGGCACTGACACTTTGGAATTCCCTCCCTTTAAAATGTTAGACGGGCCCCATCTCTGTTATCTTTCCAGTGCCTATTGAAGACAACAGAGCACCCTAGCGAGGGAGCCTGCTCCACGAGCTAGAGGGAGCCCCAGCTGATGAAGCGTCAAGGCCCCAGCTGACAAAGCATCAAGGCGAGTTAAGCAGCAGAGCAAAAAGAGGGTAAGTAGCTCCCATTTATTCCATTATTTAAATTGAAGTAAAACAGCTCAGAGAAATAACTAATAAGGGCAGCCCAAGGTCACCCTGAGCTAGGAGCCAAATGCTGAAAGAACCTATATCTTAGGAGACAGATCCTAGGAGAAGGAAGCGTATAGAAAGCTAGTTTTCAACACCACCCTAGCAGGAAAGCTTCAGGGGACACTGTAAACAAGGCTAAATTCCAGTTGGAGAGAAGGGGGAAAAGGAAACTCCACCGATACATACAGGGAGAGAGTCAGCTCAGTCCTGGCTAAAAAGGGCAGCTTCAGCCTTCCTGAAACACAACCACAAGCTCTGTTTCCCTAGGTTAAAGAAAGGTCAGGTTGTTCTAGGTGGGAAAACAACAAACACAAAAGACTTGCCTGGAAGGCGCAGCCCCTTGCTGAGATTAAAAGCAGCCAAAAGCTTAAACAGCCCCACCCCTCGCTCAGGAAGGAAGCCTGAGAGAATACTAAAGAGTTAAGCCCCAGCTGATAGCCATCAGTCTCCAGTAACACTTCATTGGCTGGCAGCAGTAGCTGGGAGGAACCAGCCACACATATAAAGTCAGAGCACCCTAGCGAGGGAGCCTGCTCCACGAGCTAGAGGGAGCCCCAGCTGAGGAAGCGTCAAGGCCCCAGCTGACAAAGCGTCAAGGCGAGTTAAGCAGCAGAGCGAGTTCGGCAGCAGGGCGAGGAGGCCAGGGCCCCCCACTCTGCCCTTCTGTTCCCTGACCTCAACTAAACCGCAGTCTCCAACCCATTGACGTAATAAACCTTAAACAAAACTATGCAGGTAAGAAGCCAGCAGGGGTGTGGGGGCTTTCCAGTGTTTTGCACCGCCTGCAGCATGTACGACTATCTGCCTGTTGGACAGAAGTCGTGGGTATGCTCTCGGTGCAATGAGCTCCTGGCTCTCCAGGAACGACTTCATTTCCTTGAGGCCAAGGTGGAGGACCTGGAAAAGCTGAGAGAGGCAGAGAGGTTTGTGGAGGAGGCCTTCAGGGACGTTATAGCTGTGTCCCACTGCAATGATGATAGCTCTCCTGCTATCATAGACAACGATGGTCTCGGGGAAGGAGAGCATCCAGCTGAGGAAGAGGGAAACGATCCCTTAGAAGGGACCCATTCCTTGGGGGATGATCAGCTATCCTCTCGTGCCGAGGATATATCTCCAGGGGGTGGAGGGATCCTTGTAGTGGGTGATTCGATCATTAGGAACATAGACAGTGGGGTGTGTGATGGGCGTGTAGACCGCAAGGTGTTTTGCCTGCCTGGTGCGAAGGTTGCGGATATCGCCCGTCGTTTAGATAGTTTGGTAGACAGTGCTGGGGAGGAGTCAGTGGTCGTGGTGCACGTTGGCACCAACGACATGGGGAAATGCAGCTGTGAGGTCCTGGAAGCAAAATTTAGGTTGCTAGGTAGGATGCTGAAAGCCAGGACCTCCAAGGTGGCTTTCTCTGAAATGCTACCGGTTCCACACGCAGGACCAGCCAGACAGGCCCAGCTTCGCAGTCTCAATGCGTGGATGAGACGATGGTGTTGGGTGGAAGGGTTTGGATTTGTTAGGCACTGGGGAACATTTTGGGACAAGCCAGGCCTGTACAAAAGGGATGGGCTCCACTTGAACCAGAATGGAACCAGACTGCTGGCACTTAAAATTAAAAAGGTGGCAGAGCAGCTTTTAAACTGACTGAGGGGGGAAACCCGACAGGAGCTGAGAAAGGTCTGGTTTGGAATAAACCACCCCCCTGGGATAAAAACCAAAGAAATGATGAAATTTTAAAAGGGGTAGGCCTAGAAGTAGGCATTGTGAGAGCAGGGGCACAGGATATAAATTCAGAAGAGCAAAATTACCACAGGCCTAACCACAAGTGCCAAAGACACTTGAAGAGAGACACTGCTTACAAGTACCTGTACGCTAATGCTAGGAGCCTGCGAACCAAGATGGGAGAACTGGAGTGCTTGGTCTTAGAGGAGAGCATTGATATAGTGAGCATAATGGAGACCTGGTGGAATGGAGAAAACCAGTGGGATATGGTTATCCCTGGATATAAACTATATCGGAAGGACAGGGAAGGACGTATTGGTGGCGGAGTCGCTCTATACGTGAAAGAAGGCATTGAATCCAGCAAGCTCGAAACCCCAAAAGAGGCAGACTCCTCCACAGAATCGTTGTGGGTGGTGATACCATGCCCCAGGAGGGACTTAATACTGGGAACGATCTATCGTCCCCCTGATCAAAATGCTCAGGGAGACCTTGAGATGAGATATGAAATTGAGGAAGCATCCAAACTAGGAAATGTGGTAGTAATGGGTGACTTCAACTACCCAGACATAGACTGGCTGCATATGTGTTCCAGTCATGACAAAGAAGCAAAGTTTCTAGATATTCTAAATGACTATTCCCTAGACCAGTTGGTCATGGAACCGACCAGAGGGACGGCAACCCTGGACTTAATCCTCAGTGGGGACCGGGACCTGGTGCGAGATGTAAGTGTTGTTGAACCGATTGGGAGCAGTGACCACAGTGCTATTAAATTAAACATACATGTAACTGGCCAATTGCCAAGAAAATCCAACACGGTCACATTTGACTTCAAAAGAGGAAACTTCACAAAAATGAGGGGATTGGTAAAAAGAAAGCTGAAAAACAAAGTCCAGAGGGTCACATCACTCGAAAATGCTTGGAAGTTGTTTAAAAACACTATATTAGAAGCTCAACTGGAGTGCATACCGCAGATCAGAAAAGGTACCGCCAGGGCCAAGAAGATGCCAGCATGGTTAACAAGCAAAGTCAAGGAAGCTCTTAGAGGCAAAAAGTCTTCCTTCAAAAAATGGAAGTCTTGTCCAAATGAAGAAAATAAAAAAGAACACAAACTCTGGCAAAAGAAATGCAAGAAGACAATAAGGGATGCTAAAAAAGAATTTGAGGAGCACATTGCTAAGAACATAAAAACCAACAACAAAAAATTCTATAAATACATTCAAAGCAGGAGACCATGTAGGGAGACAATTGGACCCTTGGATGATAAGGGAGTCAAAGGTGTACTATAGAACAATAAGGAGATTGCAGAGAAGCTAAATGAATTCTTTGCATCTGTCTTCACAGTGGAAGATATAGGGCAGATCCCTGAACCTGAACTAACATTTGCAGGAAGGGATTCTGAGGAACTGAGAGAAATAGTGGTAACGAGAGAGGAAGTTCTAAGCTTAATGGACAATATAAAAACTGACAAATCACCGGGCCCGGATGGTATCCACCCAAGAGTTCTCAAAGAACTCAAATGTGAAATTGCTGATCTGCTAACTAAAATATGTAACTTGTCCCTTGGGTCCTCCTCCATGCCTGAGGACTGGAAAGTGGCAAATGTAACGCCAATCTTCAAAAAGGGATCCAGAGGGGATCCCGGAAATTACAGGCCAGTTAGCTTAACTTCTGTCCCTGGAAAACTGGTAGAAAGTATGATTAAAGCTAGATTAACTAAGCACATAGAAGAACAAGCCTTGCTGAAGCAGAGCCAGCATGGCTTCTGCAAGGGAAAGTCCTGTCTCAGTAACCTATTAGAATTCTTTGAGAGTGTCAACAAGCATATAGATAGAGGTGATCCAGTGGACATAGTGTACTTAGACTTTCAAAAAGCGTTTGACAAGGTACCTCACCAAAGGCTTCTGAGGAAGCTTAGCAGTCATGGAATAAGAGGAGAGGTCCTCTTGTGGATAAGAAATTGGTTAAGAAGCAGAAAGCAGAGAGTAGGAATAAATGGACAGTTCTCCCAATGGAGGGCTGTAGAAAGTGGAGTCCCTCAAGGATCGGTATTGGGAGCTGTACTTTTCAACTTGTTCATTAATGACCTAGAATTAGGAGTGAGCAGTGAAGTGGCCAAGTTTGCTGATGACACTAAATTGTTCAGGGTTGTTAAAACAAAAAGGGATTGCGAAGAGCTCCAAAAAGACCTCTCCAAACTGAGTGAATGGGCAGAAAAATGGCAAATGCAATTCAATATAAACAAGTGTAAAATTATGCATATTGGAGCAAAAAATCTGAATTTCACATATACGCTCATGGGGTCTGAACTGGCGGTGACCGACCAGGAGAGAGACCTCGGGGTTGTAGTGGACAGCTCGATGAAAATGTCGACCCAGTGTGCGGCAGCTGTGAAAAAGGCAAATTCCATGCTAGCGATAATTAGGAAAGGTATTGAAAATAAAACAGCCAATATCATAATGCCATTGTATAAATCTATGGTGCGGCCGCATTTGGAATACTGTGTACAGTTCTGGTCGCCTCATCTCAAAAAGGATATTATAGAGTTGGAAAAGGTTCAGAAGAGGGCAACCAGAATGATCAAGGGGATGGAGCGACTCCCTTACGAGGAAAGGTTGCAGCATTTGGGGCTTTTTAGTTTAGAGAAAAGGCGGGTCAGAGGAGACATGATAGAAGTGTATAAAATTATGCATGGCATTGAGAAAGTGGATAGAGAAAAGTTCTTCTCCCTCTCTCATGATACTAGAACTCGTGGACATTCAAAGAAGCTGAATGTTGGAAGATTCAGGACAGACAAAAGGAAGTACTTCTTTACTCAGCGCATAGTTAAACTATGGAATTTGCTCCCACAAGATGCAGTAATGGCCACCAGCTTGGATGGCTTTAAAAGAAGATTAGACAAATTCATGGAGGACAGGGCTATCAATGGCTACTAGCCATGATGGCTGTGCTCTGTCACCCTAGTCAGAGACAGCATGCTTCTGAAAACCAGTCGCCGGAAGCCTCAGGAGGGGCCTTATCCTCCATGTGACTGTCAGTCTGCCTGTGGTCATATAGTAGAGATGCTGCAGATGTTTGTCTGAGCCTCATATTTCTGGGGTTCTTAAAAAGACATCTCAAAATTGAGATGAGTTTTCAATAATCCCTCAGACCATTTGCTGGCAAGGATATGTGAGCCTGAAAAAGATTTGTGGGAAAGAGTACCTGGTGGCCTGCCACTCCCCAAATCATTCTCCATACACTCCTCTTACTTACCAACAAGCACAATGTGGAGAAGGATTAAAAGAGCAGTGGCTCTTCTCAGGGGTGAACACAATGGCAATAGCCCTCAAGAAGGCTTTTGTTCCTGTATGCCACTGTTCTTTTGGTCCTGGTCTGAACTGGTGTTACTGCCACTGCCTCTCCCTCTCTCCACTTGCATGTAAGTAAAGTGTGGGTGGGATGGGTACTTTGGGGTCAGGCAGGCTGGTGGGGCAGGATGATGTTCATTGACTGAACTCCTTGGATTGGCTCAGGAAATTTTTTATTGGGAAACAAATGTTTCCAAATCACCCCAAGGAGAGTCCAGGGCAGTTTTCCTATTTCTCTCACATAGCCTGGGGCACATGCTAACCTAGGGAGCTTTGATAACCCATGCTCATCTTGGCTGAGGTACTTCCTCAAGCCTTAAGCTTTGGGGCTGCTCAGAGAGTGCATAGTTCCCTTGTGGGTTTTCTCAATATCACAAGATTCTGTATCTTAAAAAAAAACTGCCCCCCAAATAATGGGGAAAAAGTAGGCAGATTTCTTTGCAGAACTTAGTTGGGCTGAAATGGTCCTCTCTACTCCTCAGCTTCAAATTAGGAACAATTCCCTTCCTAGTAAACAAATGTGTGTGCACATAGGAAAATGGAAATGGGCAGATCTTTACATAGCCTTTCCCCCATGTTCTTTCCTTATGTATGAGTTGGAAGGAATGTGTGATTTTAGTCACTGAATGTGAAAGCATGAAATAAACATCAATATGTAAAGAATTTTTTTCTGTGAAGGTCACTAATAGCATAAATACCTGTGTCTATTTATACAAGATAAAACCAGTTTGCATAGAGAATGTCTACCTCAAGGCTTGACAGAAATGGAACACAACACTTGTCAAGCCAGGAGAAGGAAAAGAGGGTGGGGGACACAATCTCACTTTTCTTCAGATAAAATTACCTCCCTGCATAATTTGGGTTAGGGAGCATCATATAATAAATCTTTTTAAAGCAAGTCTGCTTGTAAATGATTACAGTATGTTATGCTGTTCAGGATAACAAAAGAGAACTGAGTTCCCATAGTGATAGGGATTTGCTTCTAGTAAACACACAGAGAGAATGAGAATGCAAGCCAGAGTCATAGGTCTAGTTCTCAAGAATAGCAGGTGAGGCAAGAATAATTCTGATTCTTGGCTGTAGTTGGTCAGGCTGCAGGTGAGGGTTCACCTGACTAAATATTCCTTCATACAAATACATTCCCTGCACACAGAAATCTGCCATGGCTTGGATTCCTGGCATGCCAGTTTTCTGAACACAGCAGCACAGAGCCTCACATGCAGTCTGAACAGCCACAGCCCAAACTTAGGTGACAATGTTTGGTGTTTGTACAAAATAGGTCATGGTCAAAGGGAAACAATATCACTGCTGAAGGCTATTGAACAATAAAGGAAGTACAGATAATATCACCAAGTGATTCTGATCCAATCGAAAATGACAATGCAGTTATCATTGCTTTCAGCGAATGGGGAGGATTTCACCCTTATTGAAAACCACAATTCATACATACTTAAATGTTCTCTCAGGTTGAACAAAATTCTTTAAACAAGACTATGACTCCCCCCCCCCTTTTTTTTTTGTAGAGCCGCATCATGTTTTACAGTTGTATAAAATGTTACAGGTACAACTGTTTCGGTAACAGTGGCGCATTAGGAAATGCTGCATCTCCCTTCATTGTCATATTTAAAGGTCAATGAAAAGGCCCTAAACCAAACAGAACTGATAACTGTATCTGAACAGGAAATTGGGGAATTATGAACTTGGTCCAGTAACTTGGTATCCATGGGTACTGAATGTGTGAAACAGTTCTCTAGAACACACCTTTAGCCCTGTCTCATACCTGCACTGGTCATGCCCAGCAGCAGATATCCTTGTTCAAACATTTTATAAAAGCAGGGAACCTCCTCCATTCATGCAGACTCCCCACACATTGCTGAACCCTGCACAGTCAGTATTCTAAATCACTTGCAGATCTTCTGTGACTACTGGAGACTGCTCATTTCAGACCTTTGCCCTCAAACTTGTGGAGGCCTATGAACAAGAAAAAAAGTGATGCACCAGAAGGGGTGGGGCTTGGCAGCATGCCCCTCTTCCCCCTTCATGTGAGTCAACATCCACAGTGTACATTTAAAGCTCTGCCACTATGACACCAATTTAACAGTCATGGCTTCACCCAAAGAATCCTAGGAACTATAGTTTGTTAAGGGGTGCTGAAGAGTTGTGAGTCCTCTATTCCCTTCACAGAGCTACAATTTCCAGAGTGTTTTAACAATCCCTCTTTGCAGAGAGCTCTGGGAATGGTAGCTCAGTTGGGGGTGGGAATTGGGGTCTCCTAATAACTCTCAGAACCCTTAACAACCTACGGGATTCTTTGGGGAAAGGCATGACTGTTAAAGCGGTATCATAGCGCTTTAAATATATGGTGCAGATGTGGCCTGATATGAGTAATTTGAGCACCTTAATTGGGCTTGTGTTTCAGGCCTTTCCCCAGGTTCTTTAGCAGAAAGCCAAGGTGTCAAGAACCCCCCCCATCCAGAAATTTTCTTTCTGTGTCTTTGTTTAATTGGCGAAGACTATTCAAACTATAAAATGTATATGTATGTGTCAAACCATGTCAGACTGGCTGAGAGTTCCTTATGTGCCAGATTGTGGGTAAATGCAAATAGAAAAATCTGAATAGAGGAGAAAGAGAGATAATTGTGATACTGAAAGTGTGTGCACAGTGATTTATTGTTATATCTGTCTATGACAGAACCTCTTTTAGATTTTAATTAATCCCACTTAGCATTTAAGTGTCCTATATATCTGCCAACGTGGGTTTAATTCCTAGTTGGTGTTTATTAGCAAGATAATTGTGCTTATTACTTAAGCATAGTGCCTATCTGGCACTCAGCCCAGATGGGGACTTTTATCTTCATTGTATCAGGGAGAAAAAAAGAGTTGGATTAATTTCAAGTAAAGCAGATGTTTCATCCATTAGTAGGAACTTCATAAAATTTTATAATCATAAAAAATAAGTTTGCACCCTGTGCACATCCCAATAATGAGTATTAACAGAATAAAAAAGTAACAGACTCTCCCAGTGTAAAACTGAACATCGTCCTCTGTAAGTTTAGCAAGCCATCTACACATTTCACAGAATGAAATGATGGACTGAAGTGGTCTGGACTCTGGCCTGGATTCTACTGCTTCAGACTGCAAATGAGAACAGTTCAAACTTCTGAAAACTTCTCCATATTAAACACCAACAAACTTCTTTCGTACAGTAAACTAGCATACCAAGGAGAGGCAATGCCATCTAGACCTTCCACACTGGTGTACTAGTTTACTCATGCAGGGAGTGTGCATATATTACATGCATACCAGAATGGTGGGTGGTTATAGGAGTCTCAGTGCATTCTTTGGATGTGATCTTCTTGGGATGAAGGTTAGTGGAGACAGGTAGCGTTTACTGTGATATAAGTTTATTTTCACATATACACAGGCTGAGCATAAGATGAAAGGGCTCATAGTGGTAACACTCCAACAGAGCCTGGTCTCTCATTAGGTTCAGGGGGGGCACCAAAGCCATAACTTTGGGTTCTTTTGTACAAAAAGCACAACCAACCTCTTTAACGTTCCAGCTCTAGTCCCAAGATGTCTAGTTTCTTCTTTTCTCTTTCATTCCCACAGAGCTTGATGATATCACCTCCAGCCAGCAGAGAAAGGAAGAAATGTCCCATTCTGCTCACGTTCCAGATTGGATGTTCAGCTAGTTGACTTCTGCGGCAACCTACTGACCTAGTTTATGTTACAAAACAGACACTTAACAGTAAGGCACTGTCCTCCCCACTCTTAATAAAACATAGGGGGATCCCTTATATCCCCTACCCACACACCCCAAATCAGATGGGTGCTCCTTCACAAGTGGCTTCCCTGTGGAAAAGGCACATTTGTGAAGGAGTACCCTGCAGGACTGAATCTTCCATGCAACAGCTGTGGAGCGGAGGCATCTGTCCTCCAGGATGCTCCTTTGCAAGTGATGGGGAAGCCACTTGTGAATGAATGCCCTGCATCCAGCAGAATCAAATCCTGTAGGGTGTTGCTTCAGAGAGTTGGGCAACAGGCAGTAAATATAGTCAGGCAGCATCAGTGGAAAAAGCAGACCTTGGAAAAGTTACTTTTTTGAACTACAACTCCCATCAGCCCCAGCCAGCATGGCCACTGGATTGGGCTGATGGGAGTTGTAGTTCAAAAAAGTAACTTTTCCAAGCTCTGGGAAAAAGGAGAGGTTGGGTGGGAAAGGAACACCCCACATCCAATGCCATGGAACACCACGATCCCTTCCTTCTGGGAAGATGCAGCCAGCTCAGTAGGTCCCTCCTACTCTTTCCTTTTGCTGCCTCTCCTTCTTTGTTCCTGACATCTCCTTTTTCCCTCCTGATGCCTGCTTCTGATTTCTGCCCAACACCCTATCCCCTGATAGTCCCAGATCACTCTGGGTGGCCCAACCTGACCCGCAGTGATCCAAGACTGTCTTCATCCAACTCTGCTGAATTCCAGACATGCCAAGATATGCCTAATTTGGTTCAGGCTTCAGCCAAATCTGGTGTCAACAGACCTGACCAGAATATTTACATAACAAAGCAAACAATTTGACCATTTCTAAAAAAGTGATCCTCCTCTTCTGCGGTCTCTGATCTTACAGCTCTGAAATCATAAAACATTTTGTAGCCCCAACTCTTAGAATGTAACAGTACCAATCAATAAATATTCCCATGTACATTTTTCTGCATTATGTGGTCTATACACCTAGGGTTTCTGGTGTGTGCACTTATCATGTAATCTGGTTGAGAACATCTGAGAACCTATTTGCCTTAAAACTGCAATTTTTCACATGGCTATCAGGGAATAAGTCCCCCTCAACTCAGAGGGATTTCAGTTTTGAGCATACATACATAGCAGGGGTAGCCAAAGTAAAACAGATGTTTTAGACTTCAAATCTCACTAGCCCCAGCCAGTATGGCCAATGGTTAGGGATAGTCTACAACATTTGGAGGGCAGCACCTTGGCTACCCTGATGTATAGGATTGTAGTACTATGCCGTCTATACTCACTTACTTGAGAACAAATCCCATTGAACTCAATTGGTATTACTTCTGCTGGGGCAAATATACCACACTCAAAATGTCTTAATTTGGGATTCTGTGTGTAATACTCATAATTTTAAAATAATGTGTATTTCCATTCTGCAGTGGTTTGTCTTTGTGGGTGATGATAACTCTTAAACTCTTTAACAACCCATTTTAGTATTGCAATGAAAGGGATTCACCGTTTTTTAAAAGAACCAAACAAACCCATCTTAGCAGGATAGATTGTGAAATCACAATCTTTCCACTGAGGCTATACATTCCTAAAATTGCTCATGTCTCAAAAATAAATGCCTGCAGTCATACTGGTCTTCTGTGCAGTGATATCTCCAAATAAAGTGTAAGCACCTCAGTGCTGTTTTTGTGGCAGAAATTAAGTTGTCAGAGGAAACACAAGGAGAATTTGTTTTGCATTAATGTTGCTATTTTCTCTCATTGGCTCTTTGCTTTTTGATCATATTTTTCATAATGTTATCCATTGTCATAATGAATAGGTGGGAGAACGGAGTAGAAAAAGAGGTACTCTTTGTGTTTTGATTTTTGCTTCCAACCTTACAAGCTGCTCTGCAAATAAATTCTGTTCTTTCTTGTTCTTTCTAGTCTTCAAGTGTAAAAATGTACCATTCCCATGCTGGAGAAATACGTTGCTGTGGTGGAGCATGAAATGTCTTGCTCCCATGTTGCTACCTGATGCCAGATAAATGGGACAAGTCTACTATGTTGTGTGCCAGTTGCAATCCCTTAAACAGCCTACAGCCATAGTTTGTAGCTGGCTTCATAGTGACTAGAATGTCATCAGAGTGCTACACAGAAGCATCAGTCCTTTCATGCTCTTTCCATTCCATCCAGTTCTGCCCTGAAGAAAAACTTTTCACTAGGGCAGTGCACAGACCCCCCCCATCTGTCCTGTGGCTCCAATCAGGGGAGGGGCATCAGGTCAACCCACCCTGAGTCAATCCGGGGACCACTGACCCTGGCTCCATCCACTTCTGAATAAGTTCAGGGATGGGGCTAATTAGGGTTAAAAAAACCAGGAGGGAGGGCAGGGGAAGGAGACATTACATCTCCTTCCTTCTTCCCAATTGATAGCAGGCTCAATTCTGCACAGAATCACTCCCTCCACTCATCAGCTGTTGAGCCGAGGGAGCGATCTTGCACAGTGCTGGTTTGCAAGGGGCTTTTTGGCAAGAAAGCCCCTTGTAATCCTCCCTGCACCCCTCAGGATTGCTGATGAGCCAAGGGAGCGATCCTGTGGGGTAATGTTCAGGCAGGAAGGAGAGCTGGGGCTGCCTCTTCTGCCTGCCTCATGCCCCCACCACTTGACAGTCCCAGGTAGCTGTAGGTCATCTATTCCAACTCATAGTGTTCTGTGGCTGACTGAACCTGACATGGCTGAGGCCCAAAAAGTTCTAGATGGGCCCGATTTGGCTTGGACCTTGGACCTCAGCCAAATCCAGCTCATAGCCCTGGTTATCTCATCACCACTATGCTTTATCTGCATTTTTAAAATTATTCTTTCCCAAAATAGTAAGTAGTGCTTTCAGGATGTTCCGCTTAGAGCTGAGCCAAAATTTATCAGAAGAGAATTTTCTTTTTTCCACTCCCTTTCCCATATATTATGAGAATTGGGGGCTCGCCAATGCCACCAACTGTGGCTGAACATTTCCCTTACTCCCCTGAGTGCCCCCCTGTGTCACCAGCTTTCCCCCTTCCCCCTATGGGTCTCCCACCCATCCAGGCCCAGGCCCAGGCCCAGGCCCAGCCTCTTCTTCTGCTTCCCCCTGTGTGGCCTCTGTTGCCACTCCTCTCACTGCCACCCCCTCTCACTACCATTGCCACCATTGAAACCACAGCTGTGCCTCACCTCTAAGCATCACACTACCCACCTGCACAGAAGCATTCATAGGTAACATGATGCTTAGAAAATCATAACATAGGGAGATATTATCTCCACCATTTTTGTGTGTGTAACCAACACTTCCTAATCCACAAGATCCCCAAACGATACTAATTCTGGGGCATATGAAGGATGCAAAATGGTGGCTAGGCTGCCAACACAAAAGAAAGGAAAGAAAGATTCAAGACATCCTGCTGACTGAGGCTAAGGACAAGATGGCATCTCCCTCCATTCCACATATGGAAGCTGACTAAACTGGATGTAGAATCTTACCTCAACACTACCAACAGGAAAGCACCCCACACTCCACCAGAGGGCAACAGGCTAGCTTAGGGGTGCAGGGCAAGATAGATTAAGGAACTCATGGAAAACTGTGTGAGGAGGGCTACTGCCACCACTCTGCCCCTCAGTATCTAACACCTGAGGCAGTTTCCTCACCCTGCCTAATGGCAGGGCCAGCTCTCAAAAGGAGGGAGGAGGGAGTTGTGCTTGTGTCACTGCTCATGGCACCGCTCAAGGTCTTCAAGAAATTATCCCCTTCTGAAACTACTCTCCCTATAAAATATTTAGCCTTCCTCAGTTTTGCTGCCCTAATAAAGTGGAAAATTTCAACACACATTTTGTTCAGCTGTAGATTTCAGGAGAAAGCACCCTATACAATATTTAGTATTTCTTGATGAACTCCTTCATATGACTTCATTTTGTTCTAGCACATCAAGAAGGTTCTCCAGCTTTCCAGGAGTGTAGATTGCAGAGCTTGGAAAAGTTACTTTTTTGAACTACAACTCCCATCAGCCCATTCCAGTGGCCATGCTGGCTGGGGCTGATGGGAGTTGTAGTTCAAAAAAAGTAACTTTTCCAAGCTCTGGTAGATTGTCTATTTTCCAGACTTTCTTGTAATGAGTCATTTTTATCATCACCAGGGTCTGCCAAGATCTTCAAAGCCAGTTGTCCACAGTACGTTTTGTCCAATGTCCAATGGAATGTGGGTCATAATGTATCAATTGTTTACTAAGAGCTCATGCTCTTGTTATGAATGGACCTTGGACTGCCTCATGAGCATAATTCACTAGAAAAGCAAGTTCCCCTACTGCAAGTGTAACAGAACCTTTTGCTGGAGTTATCCGCACGTCACCCCTAAAGGGTGTATAAATCTACCCTTAACCCAATGGCACACACAGAAAGTAAAATAAAGAGTGGTTTTATTAAAAGAAGGAAAAATATTGCACTGTACAATTACAATTAATATTTCAACAGTATCTAACTATTACTCATTCATGGGTTTTGTAGTGGACAGATTAAAGCAAAGAGACTAAACTTATGCACACTTTCACATCAAGCTCACCCATACAGAGAGAAAAAGAAAGAAAGAGACCCAGAAGTTGTGTATACCTTTCCTGGAGAGTTGCTGCAAGTCTAAGGCTGAGAGAGAGACTTTTGTATCTAGCCTAATGAACCAAGGCTGTGCCCTCGTGTAACTAGCACTAGATTTGAAAGATCTCACCAAATCCTTAGCTCTGAAGTTCTGCAATTGTCCTGGGGAGCGTTGGTAAGAAACGCAGCTGTTGAGCCCTTCAGAAGGAGGAACTCCTGACCCTTTCAAGCCCCTCAGGTTTTATACCTTTTGTAACTAAACTGACCCCAGTGTAAACCTGACCAGGAAGATGTGGATGTGACAGATAAGAACAATGAAAGAGTTTAGGAGTACTGGTCAAGGAATCTGGATTTTTTCCAGAACCCATTTCCTAATAAGTTTTCAGATAATAGCTGTGTTAATTCCTGATGTTTCAGATAATCATTGTCCTGTATCCTCCTAAAGGTTAAAATTATCATAAACCTTAAGTACAGGGCTGGCGCCAGGCAAGCCATGGCCCTTGGGCACCAGCCTGACCCAGGCCCCAGCACATGCCCACACGCCTGCCCATCCCACCTACCTCTCCCAGAAGGGCCCTCCTTAGGGTTGGTGGATGGTGGTGCTGCACATGTGTATCCCTGCCATCAATCAAGATGGTGGTGGAGGCATCAGGCCCTTAGGGAAACCTTGGCCACCATCATGGTTGATGGCAGACTTGTGCCCACAGAATGACAGGCCCCGGCATGCCTGGCACCACCCTGGCAACCAGCATTTACTTCGAGAGGTAGGCAGAGCATGTTGCAGGCGGCTGTCGCATGGCAGTGGGGGGTTGCCTCGGAACTCCCTCCCATGATCCACAGTGCAGATCACGAAGCTGCCGCTACCCACCCACCCCAAGGAGGAGCCCTTTAGGGGCCCCTTGGGACCCAGGGGCCCTTGGCCAGGGCCCAACCTGGTTGCCCTCTGGCGCCACCCCTCCTTATGCAAACTGTTTCTTTGTTTGAAAGGAGCACCTGATTCTTACTGGGCAACATCCCCCAAATTTTCATAGGAATCAGGAAGTCTATACCCTCACGCTTTCAAGATATGTAGCTACTCAGAGGTCACAGAGAGGCTGTTTCACAGGAATCATTGTTGCAGGTTTTCCAAACACCGGTTCACTGAGGTGAATACAAGATTTGAAATCCCCAATATTTTGTTCTACATTACGTTCTTAATTTTCCCCCAAATAGCGCTAACAAGAAAATGCTCGTTTTAAATGTACCTCTCACATGTCAATAGTGCAGTTTCCCCTGCCCTTCAAGCAGCATTGTGGTATCTCCTTTAGTCACAAGAATGCTACTTGATACCCTGAGTTTTATTTAAAAATGGATGCATGTTGTAAACTTGCACAAGTCTGGAGACTTTGGGCTCTTTGAGGCGACCTGTTTGTTGAACATTCATCCTGATTTGTTTGCAGGGAGACTGGACAATTAGACATTTAATTGGCTGTTTAATGAGTATACATTCTGATTTGTTTGTTGGGAGGGTTAGATGACATTGCATCAGATCAAGTGTTAGCCTACCCTTTCCAGTGCATTCCCCATCACTTTCCCTATTGCAAAATATCTGATCTTTTGGGGAAGCAGGTTTCTTGTGCAAGACCTCCTAATCAGCTATAATTGTGCAACCTGGATATGCTAGTACATGACTGAATCCCTCCCATGTTCAACTATGCCAAACTGTCCAATGAGAACAGAACAGTTTCATGAGCCATGATTGTGTTTCAATACAACAGAATACCAATTGAATTTTATCTAAAAAAACAACCGCAAACTATTTGCTTGCAGAGCCTCACGTATGACTGGATATTAAGTACTGAAAACAGTTTGAGTTTCATTAAGATAGGCAAGTACTATTCTTGTTCTCTAAGTGCAGAATGGTCTCCCAAGAGAGAATTGCCTGGCACACACCTTGATGTCATTTCAGTGCCAGGCAAATACTATTTTCCCTGAAGGCTTTTAACTTCTTTACATATTATATTTATGCTGCTTGGTATTTGTTTTTAATTCCACTGGCTGCTTTTATACTGCCCTGTTATACTGTGATGTTTTAATTTTTTGTGTTAATGTGTTTTCTTGTGATTTGAACTTTCTGCAAGCCACCCTGGGAACCTGTCAAAGGGCAGGATCTAAATCAAATAAAGTAATAGAAAATGGAAATGGACTGCCTTCACGTCAATCCTGACTTATGGCAACCCTATGAATAGGGTTTTCATGGTAAGTGGTATTCAGAGGGGGTTTACCATTGCCTTCCTCTGAGGCTGAGAGGCAGTGACTGGCCCATGGTCACCCAATGAGCTTCATGGCTGTGTGGGGATTCAAACCCCGGTCTCCCAAGTTGTAGTCTAACACTCTAACCACTACGCCACACTGGCTCTCAAAGTAATAGAACAATGCAATAAAAAACAACATAAGAAATATCAAGTCAGCAATGGAAAAACCTTTGAAAAGACCCAGTAAATTCATCATAAAACCAGACCTCCATATCAGTTATTCCATGTGATAAGCAGACCACCAGTGGTCTGTGAGCATCCTTTAGGTAGTTTGTGGCATGTCTGTGGAGTTGTGGTTGAAGACAAGAGATGACACATCCATCACATCAAATATTCACATTTATTTTTAATTGCTTCTTTTATTTCTTATAGTTTATTGTATTACTTTTTGAATTCAATGGAATACAATAAAGTACAGTGTAAAAGAAATGAGTGAAGGAAAAAATACAACTGAAAACATAGAGCATCTAGCACTGTGCACACCAGTTGCTACAGCAGGCAGAAAACAATCGTTAAGTGGTCCACCAAGACCCTCAGCAATTTTGAAGTGGACTGTGGGAAAAAAAGTTTGGGAACTACCTGAAAGCCCTACCATTAGACAGAGGAAGGCTGCGGGCTTCCCGGAAGGAGTGCTGGCTAGTGGTTGTCTCTGAGGGAACTCTGTCTCAGAGGAAGCTTTTTTCAGTTAAAAGTCAGTCAAGAGGAATCTTTGACTGGCGTAAATGTTCTCTAAGATAAAAGGGGAACCGAAGATTATCCACGAAACTTCGTTGAGCTGTAGATGGCTGGATTTGATCAGGAATCCCCTGAGATAAGAAGGCATATCTAGCAGCGGAAGACGGAGTCTGGATTTCCAACAAGCTGTGCTGAAAATAAGCGAGACTTTTTTTTCTCTTTTAAAAAACGTTTTTAATGAGCTAGCCTCCTTCTGTCTAAATCTTATCATTTGACTTAAATTACTACCGTAAAAGAGACTTGTTTACGAATCAGCAACTCAGAAAGTTGGGTGAGTCACACTTTTTTTCTCTTTATATAAAGTTAAGGAAGAAGGGAGCAATTCAAAGAACTTGTTTTATTTTTTTATGACAAAAAGCTGGCTTAAATTTGGAATTACAAAGATTAAAACGGATAAGAGGCAACTTATTAGATAAGATGATTTGATTATTTGAAGGAAATATATCTGAGACTATTTTTTTATTCCTTTTTTATTTTGGATTATTTTTTTTGAATGAATCTGCTGTTCGTGTATGTTACTAACTGCTGGATGCTGAGAACTGGATTTGTTTTACATTCCTGAACGTGCTGGAGATAAGAACCGTGCTGGTTAGATCATATTAACAGGCCTGGAATATTAACTCTTTTGTTGCTGGTGGAAAAAAAGAAACAGTTTGCCTCTAAGTTTGGGAACATTGGCTAATAATAGAAAAGTTTTTTTTTTCAAGAATGACAACCAGGAAAGCAGCCAAAGTTTTAGAGCGAAGAGGTTCAACTGATACACAGGAAGGGATAGACATGTTCCAGAAAATTATGGAGGGGATTAATGATTTTAAACAAGAGATGAAACAAGAGATGAAACAGGACAGACAACAATTTAAAGATGAATTTCGCAATATGAAAAAGGATTTTAAAGATTTACAAGATCATATCAAAACAGAAGTGGGTGAGATTAAAAATAACATTGGGCAACTAACACAGGATGTAAAAAATGTTAAAGATAAGGTGCAAACCTTAGAGAATAGAATAGATATTACAAATGTGGAATTGGAAAAAAATTTGGACTATATTGCTGCCATGGAACTTAGAGATAAAGAACATTGCTTGAGATTCCGTGCAATTCCTGAGGAAACAGGTGAAGATATCAGAGTGAAAATTGTTAATGTCTTGGTAAAATCCTTGGACTGGGATGAAGATCGGATGGAATTTGAAATAGATAAAGTTTATAGAATTAATTCCAGATACGCAACAATGAAAAAAATCCCAAGAGATGTGCTTGTTTATTTTTTAAAAAAAGAGGACCAGAGATATGGTTTTGCAACATCATTTTAACAATGTCTTCAAAATTGATGGTAAAGAAATACTGGTGATGAAGGAAATTCCTATTAGACTTCTACGTAAGAGAAAAGAATACGCTTTCTTCACAGAAAAACTCAAACAATGTAAAATTCAATTTAGATGGGATGTTCCAGAGGGAGTGATTTTTACATTTAGACAACAGAAGTATCGATTAAATACTGTTCAAAAAGCAAGGGATTTCTTGAGAAAAGCTTCAAAAGACATGGAAGAAGATAAACTCAAAGACATGGACATAATTCCTGGGAAACAAAGTCAACAGAAACAGGTAGAGGAAGAAAAGGATGATGATGAATTAAAGGGAGCAACAGATACAGACTTTTCTAAAATACATGCTTAAAAATGGATTACAAATATCTAACTTGGAATATAAATGGAGCTAATTCATCGCAGAAGAGAAAGAAAGTATTTCATTATTTGAAAAAATTAAAATTGGATATAATTTGTTTACAAGAAACTCATATTAGGAAGAAAGATTCTAAATATTTAATCTGTAAAAATTTGGGTAAAGAATTTATTTCGGCAGGATCCAAAAAAAAAATGGTGTTGTTCTTTATATTAACTCACAATTGTCTCCTAAATTGATATTATTGGATGATAGTGGCAGATTTGTGGGAGTCAAAATCACCATACAGGGTACAAAAATTTTGATAGTGGGCATTTATGCCCCCAATGAAGATAAAACAAGGTTTTATACTGGACTTATGGAAAAATTATCAGAGTTTGCATATGACCATTGGTGTGTCATGGGTGATTGGAATGGGGTAATTTCACCAAAAATGGATAGACTTTCTGAGAAAAATATTAAAGAGACACAGGGCAAATTGCCGAAGATCTGCTTCGAATTGATGGAAAATTTAGAATTGGTGGATGCTTGGAGATATATAAATGACAATGCAAAGGAGTTTACTTACTTTTCAGAAAGACATAAAACATTTTCGAGGATTGATATGATTTGGATGTCTAAAAATTTAGTGAAAGACATTTCCAAGATGGATGTATTACCAAAAAATTTTTCGGATCACAATCCAGTGATATTGACTTTAAAAAAAAATTCTTGGATTTAGATGGAGACTAAATGAATCTTTATTACAGAATGATAAAATAGTGCAGGAATGTAAGAAGAAATTAAAAGAGTTTTTTGAACACAACTTACATAAAGGAATAGATGAAAATATTGTTTGGGATACAAGTAAAGCATTTATGAGGGAATATTTTATTAAATGTAATTCTGAATTAAAAAAGAAGAAACAACAGAAAATGCAATTAATCTTGGAAGAAATAAAACAAAAAGAGGAAGAATTGAAAAAGAATCCAACTAAAGCTTTTACTGTAAATCAAATTAAAATGTTACAGAAACAAGTGTCAATGTTGACAGTTAGAGAAATTGAAAGGAAATTAAACTTTGCCAAACAAAGGACTTTTGAATTTGCAAATAAACCGGGGAAATTGCTAGCATATAAATTAAGAAAAGAACGACAAAAAAATCTTATTTTAAAGATACAAGAAGGAGATGAGATGTTGACGGATAACGCAAAAATTCAAAAGGTTTTTCATCAGTATTATTCAACTTTGTACAAGTGTCAGGAAATTCCCTCTGGAGAAATAGAAGAGTATATATCTAAACAGAATTTGCCTAACATTACAGATTTTCAGAGACAAGCTATTAATGGTCCTATTACGTCAAGAGAAATATCTGAGGCTATAAGTAAAATTAAATTAGGAAAGGCGCCAGGACTGGATGGACTATCAGCAATGTATTACAAATGTTTGGAGGAGGAACTCTTATTACCTTTACAGTATACAATGAATTCTATTTTGCAAGAGGGGAAGATACCGGATAGTTGGAAAAATGCCAATATAACATTAATACCTAAAGAGGAGCAGGATCTAACCAAAACAAAAAATTATCGGCCAATATCTTTATTGAATAATGACTACAAAATTTTTACAATGATTTTGGCAGAAAGAATGAAAATAATATTGCAACAATTTATTCAGGAAGATCAAGCGGGGTTTTTACCTAAAAGACAATTACGTGATAACGTCAGCAATGTTTTGAATGTGTTGGAATATCTAGAACAACGAAATGACATACAAACAGCGTTGATTTTCTTGGATGCTGAGAAAGCATTTGATAATTTGAATTGGAAATTTATGTTTAAGGTTCTAGAGCAAATGGACTTTGGAGATAATTTTATAAAATGGATCAGATCGATTTATACATCACAGAAGGCACAGATAATTGTCAATGGGGATTTAATGGACTCATGTGAAATACAAAAGGGTACAAGACAGGGATGTCCACTGTCCCCTCTTTTATTTATTTTGGTTCTAGAAGTGCTGCTTAGAGACATAAGGCAAGACAAAAGAATTTCGGGAATAAAGATAGAAAAAGAGGAATATAAACTGAGAGCATTTGCTGACGACTTGATAATTGTATTAGAAAATCCCTTGGAAGGAATCAAAGTATTGATGGATAAGTTAAAAGAATTTGGACCATTAGCAGGATTTAAGATTAACAACCAAAAAACAAAGATGTTGGTGAAAAATCTATCTTTAAGGGATCAAAAAGAGTTAATGGAGAAGGCAGATTTTAAAATAGAAGAAAAGGTGAAATATTTAGGTATTATTATGACTAATAAAAATTCAAAGTTGTTTCATAATAATTATGAAAAATTATGGATAGAGATTAAGAAAGATTTGTTAAAATGGGATAAATTACAGTTGTCATTAATGGGTAGAATATCTGTAATAAAAATGAATGTATTGCCGAGAATGATGTTTCTATTTTATTTATTTATTTATTTATTTTATTTCATTTTTAAACCGCCCATAGCGAATAGCTCTCTGGGCGGTGTACAAAAGATTAAAAGTACAGAAATACAAAATATCACAATAAATAAACTGAAACAAAGAGATTTAAAATTGTAACATTAAACGCTTTAAAATGCCTGGGAGCATAGCCAGGTCTTAACCTGGCGCCGAAAAGATAGAAGCGTCGGCGCCAGGTGTATTTCTTCGGGGAGGCTATTCCACAATTCGGGGGCCACTACAGAAAATGCCCTAGATCGAGTAACTGTCCTCCGGGCTTCCCGATGGGTTGGTACCCGGAGGAGGGCCTTAGACGCTGAGCGAAGTGACCGGGTCGGTTCATAGCGGGAGAGGCGTTCCACAAGATACTGTGGTCCCACGCCGTGTAAGGCTTTATAGGTCAAAACCAGCACCTTGAATCTGGCTCGGAAGCAAATAGGTAGCCAGTGCAAATGGGCCAGAACAGGTGTTATATGCGCTGACCGGCTGGTCCTCATCAGCAGTCTGGCTGCTGCGTTTTGCACTAGCTGAAGCTTCCGAACTGTCTTCAAGGGCAGCCCTACATAGAGCGCATTACAGTAATCCAACCTAGAAGTTACCAGAGCATGAACAACTGAGGCGAGGTCATCCCTGTCCAGATAGGGGCGTAGCTGGGCTACCAACCGAAGGTGGTAGAATGCATTCCTTGCCACCGTGGCCACTTGCGCCTCCAGAGACAAGGAAGGATTGAAAAGAACCCCAAGACTACGAACCTGTTCCTTCAAGGGGAGTGTAACCCCATCTAGAACAGGGTAAACATCCACCATCTGGGCAGGGAAGGCATTCACCAACAGTGTCTCAGTCTTGTCTGGATTGAGTCTCAGTTTATTAGCTCTCATCCAGTCCATTATCGCGGTCAGGCAGTGATTCAGCACGTCCACAGACTCACCTGTAGAGGATGAAAAGGAGAAATAGAGCTGAGTGTCATCAGCGTACTGGTGGCAACGCACTCCAAAACTCCTGATGACGGCACCCAGAGGCTGCATGTAGATGTTAAAAAGCATGGGGGACAAAACCGACCCCTGAGGGACTCCACAATGGAGAGTCCAAGGAGTCGAGCAATGTTCCCCAAGTACTACCTTCTGGTGATGATCCGCCAAGTAGGAGCGGAACCACTGCCAAGCAGTGCCTCCAACTCCCAACTCCGCGAGTCTCCCCAGAAGGATACCATGGTCGATGGTATCAAACGCCGCTGAGAGATCACGGAGAATCAACAGAGTCACACTCCCTCTGTCCCTCTCCCGACAAAGGTCATCATACAGGGCGACCAAGGCTGTTTCAGTGCCAAAACCAGGCCTAAAACCGGATTGAAACGGATCCAGATAATCGGTCTCATCCAAGAGCACCTGGAGCTGACCGGCAACCACCCGCTCCAGAACCTTGCCCAAAAAGGGGACATTCGCCACCGGTCTATAGTTGTTCAGGTCATCTGGGTCTAAGGAAGGTTTCTTTAAGAGAGGTCTTACTACTGCCTCCTTGAGGCTACTAGGGACTACTCCCTCACTCAAGGAGGCATTTATCACTTCCTTGGCCCAGCCGGTGGTAGTAGTCCTGCTAGCCTTCACTAGCCAAGATGGACAAGGATCTAGAGCAGACGTGGTCGCCCGCACCAATCCAAGTACCTTGTCCACTTCCACAAGCTGCACCAACTGAAACTCATCCAATAATGAAAGACAAGACCGTGTTCTGGACACTTCAATGGATTCGTCTGTCATAACATCGGAGTCTAGGTCCCTACGGATGCATGCGATTTTATTTTGGAAGTGCCCTGCGATGTCGTTACAGCGAGCTTCAGATGTTTCAATAGTATCTCGAGGACCAGAATGTAAGAGTCCTCGTACAACCCTAAAAAGCTCTGCAGGGCGGCAGAGAGATGTCCTGATAGAGGCAGCGAAGTGAAACTTCTTCGCCGCCCTTACCGCTTTTATATACGACTTAGTAGAGGCACTTACCAAAGCATAACTGCATCCGTCTGGAGTTCGTCTCCATCTGCACTCCAGCCTCCTTCTCTCTTGCTTCATCAGCCTCAGCTCCGGGGTATACCACGGAGCTGTATGAGCTCTGCATCGAAGAGGGCGCGCGGGAGCAATCGTGTCAATAGCCCGGGCCATCTCCGTATTCCACAGTTCGACCAAGGCCTCGACAGGAGCGCCAGTACTATTTATTTCAAACAATACCTGTAATATCCTCTGATTTACCTTTTAAACAATGGCAAAAAGATATTTCTAAATTTGTTTGGCAGGGGAAAAATCCAAGAGTTAAATTTAAATCATTACAAGATGCCAAAGAAAGAGAAGGACTGGGATTACCTAATTTGAGACTTTATTTTGCTGCTTGTTGCTTAGTCTGGATAAAGGAATGGATTGTATTGAGGAACAAAAGATTATTGGATTTGGAGGGTCACAACCTGAAGTGGGGATGGCATGGATATCTATGGTATGATAAAGTAAAAGTTAATGTGGATTTTAATAATCATTTTATAAGACGTCCTTTGTTGAAAATATGGAATAAATACAAAACAAGGTTTTTTTTTTAAAATACCACTATGTGTTTCAAGTCAAGAAGCATTTTATAGAAGAGAAATGGCTGGGAAAGAGAAATGGTTAACTTATCAAGAACTATTAGAAAATGTGCATGGAGAATATATAATGAAAGAGAGAGAACAATTAATAAAGGAAGGATATAGTTCTCAATGGTTTGCCTATTTACAATTGTTAGAAAGATACAAAATGGATAAGAAAATGTATGGGTTTGAAATAAATAAATCTGATTTTGAAATAGGTTTGTGTACAAATGATGAATGTATAATTGCAAAAATGTATAAATTTTTATTGAAAATGGACATGGAAGAAGAACAAGTAAAAGAGTGTATGGTCAAGTGGGCAAAATTTTTTGGTTATAATATACAATTGAATCAATGGGAAAATATGTGGAAAAAAGGTTTGAAATTTACATTATGTTATAATCTTAAAGAAAATTTTTATAAAATGATGTATCGTTGGTACATGACTCCAGAAAAGTTGTCAAAAATGTATAGTAATGTTTCTAATGTATGTTGGAAATGTAAACAACAAGAAGGATCTTTTTATCATATGTGGTGGTCGTGCAAACAGGCAAAATTATTTTGGGCACAGATAGGTAGGATGATGCAAAAAATCTTAAAGATAAATATTCAGTCAAAGCCAGAATTTTTTTTATTGGGTTTTATAGACAAACAAAAGGAAAAGAAATATGGAAGAATAATATTATATATGATTACGGCAGCAAGATTATTATATGCACAAAAGTGGAAAATGGAATCAATACCAACAATGGAAGAATGGCTATTGAAATTAATGGACTTAGTTGAGATGGACAAATTGACATGCCTTCTCAGAGGAAAAACGACAGATATATTTCTTAAGGAATGGAAGCCTCTTTTGGACTTTTTGTTGAAAGAAAAAAATGAAATGATGATAATGGGATTTGATGATTAATTAAGATAGACTATGGAAAAAAGTGAATTTTGTATGTTTTAGGGGACAGATTCGATATATATTATATACTTATAGCTGATCTGTAACAAATCGGAAGTCAAGTTCTTTTTTATTTTTGTTGTATTGTTTTTGTTGTTTGATTTTGTTGTGTTTGCTTTATGAAAATTTGAATAATAAAAATTATTATAAAAAAAAAGACAGAGGAAGGCTGCATCTGCAAGCAACTGACTTTGGGTGTTATGAAAATGCAGAAATTGTTTGTTATTTAATCTGTTGTATTTTTACTGCCAGGTAGGAGCGAGGTGCTTGTGAGATTTTCTGCATCAAGTGCCCATATAACAAATGGTCTTGGGTGCTGTGCACCTTGACTTCAGGGGGGTGCTATTTACTGCTTCTCCTTAGGCAGTAAAATATCTTGGGCTGGGACTGCAAAGTCTGTCCTTAAAAAAGGAAGTATTAACATTGGCACAGAAGGCCAACAGGAAGGGGGCAAAATGTAGATCCCTGAGTAGAGAATTCCAAAGTCTGAGTGCAGCAAAACAAAAAAGCCTCCTCCCTTTTCCCAAGAAAATGTGGGCCTGGAAGAACTGAGAGGAGACCCTTGTGCATGATCTTACTATGGGGGCAGGTTCAGTCACAAATGGAAGTAAGCAGACGATCAGATGTCATGATCTGAAACCACACAGACCTTCAAAGGGCATAGCCAACACCATAACCAAAAAATGTTTTCTACATCAGAAAAATATGAGAATCAGCCCTGATATGCCTGATTTTTAGCCTCATCACCAGACAGGTTTGATAGCAATGGGCTAGACAATTGTAATTGTAATTAATTGTTATTAATTCTTACTAAGAATTAATCAGCAGATAAATAAATGAACTATGTTCCCATGGCACAACAGTGGACAAAGGGAGATTTCCAAGTGCTCAGTTAAGGGGGCATACTTTAATGAGAATTAATTCTAAGATTACGCAGCAGGGAAGGGAAAGTAGCAGAAGTCTTCTGAGTGGTTATTCTAATGAAGTGTTTAGAATTCCTTACACCATACAATACAAATAGCATGCTATATAAATGTCAGCCTTTAAAAAAAAAGTGAGGATTCTGGAACAGGTAAGACATTTATCATTCAGTTATTTTGCTCTGTCTCTTTCTTGATAGATACTAAAACATTATGAAACCATTTGAGATAATTCTGTGATAGTTCTCAGTGATAGATCTTACTATCTAGAATCCTAGACCAGCACAAACATCTGTTTGATGCAGGAAATTCAGAGCTTTAGAGCATTTCCAATAGATGGTTACACAGCCTTTGCTTGAAGACCTTCAATGAGAGAGACACCCCCCCAAAAAAAACCCTAGGTAAATGGTTCTGTTGTCAAATTGTTCTTACTGTTAAGAAGTTTCTCCTACATGCTCAACTCAGATGTTTCCACCTGTAACTTAAATCTGTTAGATATAATCCTAACATCTGGGGCAGCAGAGAACAAGCCTTTGCCCTATTCTATGTAATGTCCCTTCTGGTATTTGAAGGGTGTTATTGTGTCACCTCTCAGTCTTCTTTTCAAGTTGGAATTATGTATAGTTTTGTACCTTGGGAATTCTAAGAAATGAAAAAAAGCAATGCAGCTTTGAAATCAGTGGTTAAAATCAGTGCAGTTTTGAAAGTCTGCCATCTTATTTCAAAATGGTGTCCAATTGTATCCAAACATAGATGAAAACCTGTTCCTTAATTTCATGAACCATAATGCAAACCTTGGTTAAATTAGTGCAGTTTTGAAAGGTGCAGTCTGACATCTTGATTCAGAACAGTCCAGTTGTATCAAATGTAGATGAAAACTTGTTCCTTGATCTCAGGAACCATCATGCAAAATTTGATTCACTAATAGGCAAAAAACCATGCTGTTTAAGAATGTACCTATAGCTAACAGATACTTATATCAAACTTTAAAAAGCAGGGAAATTGGGCAGTTATAGTGAATGCACCAGGGGAGCAGGAGACCTGGCCTTCTCTCTGAGATATGATATTGCCCTACAAATTTGTAAAAATACAATTTGGGTTGGTCTTTCACAGTCCAATCCACTTGCTGTGTAGCTTGGAAGAATTTGGTAACATGTGCCTCTGAGCATATGGTGAGTGGTGGCAACACCTGCCATCTCCAAAGATGGAGAATTACAATTTTGTATGTTTGTTCTTCTTACTTTGCTTCTTTTGTGTTACTACTGTTTCTACAGTGAATCTAACCTAGAAAATTATATTTCTCTCATTACCCATCGTAGAAATCTATGTCAAATTTATTTTTATTAATTTCAAAGCCTTTTTATTGGTCGATGTCATATGATGGTGAAGATAGCCTTTTTTGTTTCAAACTGGAGGTTATGCTCTACTTCTATTTTGGGCACATTAACAGTTGAATCTGAAACTGCAGTTTGATGTAAAATCAGATGGATTACAATATGTTGCTACTTAAGCAATGACTCTAGCTGTCAGAAAAAACAAACTTGAACTGCACAAGATGCATGCTATGTTTAAACTAATCCAGTTAAGGAAAGGTGGGCATGGTCAATTAAAAACATAGAGCACACCTAGAATTTTGCTAGAATATATTTCATCTCCCACTGTTTTATCTTGTGCAAACTGAGACATTGGAAACTATTCTACAGAACAGTCAGTGCCATTATTCTACAACTGTTTCTGGAGCTTTTTTTTTTAGTGTTGCAAAGTGTTGCTATAGTTCACATATTCACAGAAACAGAAGCAAAAGAGAATGATTTACTATAGGAAACTTCACTAAAATTGCAAGGTAAATCAAACACATTTCAAGTGACTATCTGAACGATATCAACTGTTTTAATATTGTTCCTTCCTTCCTGCTGAAACAAGATCAGCACAGCACATGTCTTGTTTCTGTTATTCGGGCTGACTGCAGGTGTTGTCACCACTCACCATATGTTCAGAGGCACATGTTACCAAATTTTCCCAAGCTACACAGGAATTGGATTGGACTGTGAAAGACCGACTCAAATTGTATTTGCCTTTTGACAAATTTGTAATGCAGTACAATATCACAGGGAGGAGGTCAGGTGTCCTGCTCCCCTGGTGCATTCACTATAGCTGCCCAGTTTCCCTGCTTGTATCAAATATCGGTTGTCTATAGGTACATTCTTAAACCGTGAGGGTTTTTTTGCCTAGTAATGAATTTTCCTGCATTTTAGTCTGGGAGCTAAGAAATGGGATCCTGTGCAAGTCTGCTGAGAAGGGATTCATCATTTGCATGCTTATTGAGTACAGTGGGATTCACTCCCCTGCAGTCCTGCTTAGGATAGGTGAAACTGACCACAGGGGATGGGGAGGGGAGCAGAGGGAGGGGAGCAGGCAGGAGGGGGAGGAGGAGGGTAAGTTTGATCATTTGCATTGAGTTCAGTGGGATTTACTCCCATGCAATCATGCTTAGGATAGGTAAAATTAATCATGCGGAAGGAAGCCTGGAGTGGGCAGGGGAGGAGGAAGAAGGGAGGAGGAAGGGAGAGGAGAGGGGAAAGAGAGGAAAGGCAGGTCTGATCATTTGCATGCTTACTGAGATCAATGAGATTTACTCTTCTGCATTCATAGCTAGGATAGGTAAAACTGACCATGGGGAGGAGGAGGGGGAGGGAAGAGTAGAGGGAAGGAAGAAGGGGGAGAGGGGAGCAGAAGGAGTGAGAGGGAGAAGGAGGGGATTTGAAGGGGAGGGGTGAAGGAAGGGGGAGGGAAGGGGCAAAAGGGAGGTGATGGGAGGGAGGAGGAGGGGAGGGCAGGTTTGATAATTTGCATACTTATTGAGTTCAATGGGATTTACTCCCATGTAATCATGCTTGAAAATGAAATGGACTGCCTTCAAGTCGATTCTGACTTATGGTGACCCTATGAATAGGGTTTTCATGATAAGCGGTTTATCATTGCCTTCTTCTGAGGCTGACAGGCAGTGAGCTTCATGGCTGTGTGGGGATTTAACCCTGGTCTCTCAGATCGTAGTCCTAGGATAGATAAACTGTATTATTTTATTGATGTATTATGTTTTATTGATGTATTATGTTCATGTTTTTTTGTAAGCCGCCTTGAGGGCCTTTCGGCCATAAGGCGGGGTATAAATTTAATAAATAAATAAATAAATAAAACTGAGGGAGGAGGAGGAAGGGGTGGAGGGGATGGGGGAGGGGAAGGGAGGGGTGAAGGAAGGGAGAAGGAAGGGGCAAGAGGGAGGGGATAGGAGGGAGGAGGAGTGGGCAGGTTTGATCATTTGCATGCTTTTTGAGTTCAGTGGGATTTACTCCTGTGCAGTCGTGCTTAAGATAGGTGAAACTGACCTGGAGGAGGGGGGAAGAGGAGGGCAGGAAGGGGAGAGAGAGGGGAGGAGATTGGGTGGGTGGGAACTGGGCAAAGGGGAAGCCCCTTTCCTTTCCAAAAGCTAAACATTGTGAACAGTATCATTCTTTTTCAAGGTTTCCTCCAACTTTTTATTCTACAGCCTCCCACCCAAATTTAAACCAAAGCTGTCCCTGGCCACATCCACACCAGACTGTTATTTCACTTTAGGTAGTCATGGGTTCTCTCAAAGAATCCTGGGGTGTAGTTAGTGAAGGATGCTGAGAGTAGGTAGGAGATGCCCTGTTCCACTCACAGAGCCTCAGTCAGAGCAGCTGACTGTTAAACCACTCTGGCCACTGGAGCTCTGTCAGGGGAATAGGAATCTCCTCTCAGCACCCTTCACAAACTACACTTCCCTGGATTTTCTCGGGGAAGCCATGACTGTCTCAAGTAAAATAAAAGTCTGGTGTGGGTGTGGCCCCCTGATTAGGCAAGCCCAGCAGCTGTGAGGCTGGCTTTTACTGAGCATGCCTGACATTATCATTGAGTTCAAGCCAAAATTTCTTAAATTAATTAAAAATCAGCCCGGCATTTTTTTTTACTTTTAAACTGCAGAAGATGAAGGTCAGAGTATGGGGCAAGGTCAGTAATAGGATTACAGGTACTCTGTGAACATGGCTAATTTTTAAGTAATTTCAACAGATTATGAGAACTCTGATAGAAAAAAGTCCAAAAGGGCTCTGGTTTCTCTCTCTCTCTTTTTACACTTTGAACTCTTGATTCTCTCTGACTGTTTTGTGTATCGACATGAACATTTACAGGGTTGTTAAGCAAGCAATTCTGAGTGCAGGAATATAAGTTTTGTAAGGTTTTTTTTGAAATTAGCTTATGGGAAGAATTAGAATGGCATGTGGGTTTTTTTCAATTTAACATTGCGGAATTCAAAAAATCCATGCTGACTATAGTATATAGCCATTCTTGTGGCTGTATAATTGTGATACCATAAGTGGTATCCAAATGCATAGTGAACCAACCAGTTGCCAAAATATATTCCACCCCAGCAAAATCACTGAAGGGGTGAAGCAGGGCCAGTGAGAAGTGTGACCTGGGAAGAAGGAAGGTGGTCTGGGGAGAGTTCCAAGGGCAAGATAGATAGGCCTGGAGGGCCACATTTGGTGCTCAGGCCTGAGGTTCCCTACCCCCATTCTTCTACCTGCACATTCAGTTGTATTTCTACTAAACCAGGCAAGGCAACATGATGCCTTTCAGAGTTTGTTGGACTCCAACTCCCATCAGCCCCAGCCAATAAGGCCAATGGGCAAGGATGATGGGAGTCCAAGAACTTCTGAAGGGCAACTTGTTCGCTACCCCTGGGCTAGATAGTCATTCTGCTGGTTGTTCCTCATCGCTTCAAGTTCACATACATTCTTAACCCTGTGCTTCAAGGGTTTTACACATTGCAATCTCTGCCCCTTTCCTTAATATGATGTATCTGAGCATGCAAATAGCTTAAAAGCACTTAAAAGCACAGCTACTTAGCAAACCTAACAAAGTGTAGTTTGGTCCTGCAAAATCGGTGCTACAGCTGTTGTCACAAAAGCACCAATGCCTCTTGAAAGCAGAAGAAAGTGATGTTACTTTCCTCTGCAGTTCCAAGGGGGAAAATGGCATATGAGAACACTAACTCAACCAGAATGCCCAAGATTTGCATATTCAACTTATTCTCCTTTTCATCTGACAGCTGATATCTCTACTGCCCATGCTAAAAAATTAGCTGCGGTGGAAAAAGGGGAACAGATACAGATAGGCAGACTTGGAGAAGAGTGAGGAACGATTATTTCTCTACTAAAACCTTGGATCCTTGTCTTTGGATTCAATACTAACAGAAGGAACTGTACTCTACATTTGTGGCTCTGCTGATTTTTAAAAATAACATTTTTAACTGTCTACTCCAGTTTCATTAAAGGTGTCCACCAAGAAGCTTTTGATGAAACAGAAGTTGAAATGATTTACATAGGATTGAATAGAAATGGGTTGCTTATATTTATTTATGTTTTTTTTTGCTTTAAAAATGCTTTTTAAAAATTGGTCCTGAATTTAAAAGAATTTAAAAGAGAAAAGATCCTCCGTGGCGCAGAGTAGTAAGCAGTGGTAATGCAGCCAAAGCTCTGCTCACGGCCAGAGTTCGATTCCAACGGAAGGAGGAAGTCGAATCTCCAGTAAAATGGGTCAAGGTCCACTCAGCCTTCCATCCATCCGTGGTCAGTAAAATGAGTACCCGGCCTATGCTGGGGGGGTAAAGAAAGGCCGGGGACGGAACTGGCAATCCACCCCATATATACGGTCTGCCTAGTAACCGTCGCAAGACGTCACCCTAAGAGTCGGAAATGACTCGCACTACAAGTACGGGGACACCTTTACCTTTTTTAATATTCAGAGACTGGACCTATGTCTTGATCTGAATTTTTCAGTATTTTCAGACTAGAGTATGAATATTCTGGCTTGCACCAATCACCAGCTTTGATGTATGCTATTGTAATGTACCATAGTTTTGTAGGAGGGAAAACAAATTGGATCCATAGGAAGTGAACCAGAACATCAGAGCTGATGCTGTTTGATGCTTTAATATTGGGCTAGTTAAAGCATCTTTTGTTTCTGGGGCATTAAAACAACTTTTAATTGAATAAACCTTGAGAGTAAAAATGAGATTTTTATTGATTGGATAGAGTGGGGCTTTGAAGCCAAATACATTTTTACACACATATATTGTTCAAAGCAAGCAGAGCTGATCACAGCCTGTTCCCTTCCTTAACCCGCTCTGCGGCAAGCTGCTGGTTGTTCAGTATGAATCACTTCCATGCTGATTCGTACAATAGCTCACACTTGAAGGTGGCCAATAATTCAATTAGGCTGACTGAATTCAGAGTTGTATTTTCTCTTAATAATACAGTACTTGGAGCTACAATTATTTCCTTTGACTCTTGAAAAAGAGTCACATACTGAAAGAAGAAGCCGTCAAAATAAAATGAGTGGCATTTATTAATTGTATCATACAAAAGGGTATTGAAATGTTATTATTTAAGAAGCAGAAAAGAATGAAATTTTAAAAATTGCAATTGGATTCTAGCAATTGCTAGGAATGGTGAAGAACAAAATACTGAAGAAATCAGTGTGCTATCAGCTGTTTTCATGCTTGGATCTCTGTCGGGGAAAGCTGGTGCTTTCTGACTGCTGATGGCTCAGCACAACCCAGCAGTGGCTGGTGGACATTGGGACAGGTGGGGCGGAAGGCCAGGAGACCAACAGTAGGTGGAGCCAGAGCCAGTTCATTCCCAGATAAGTTGTACAAGGGGCAACACTGAGACTAAGAAGGAGGAGCCTGAGAGCCAATGCCATCACCTGGACTGCTTGTTAAGAAATAAAGAGGGCAAACAGAGCTGGCTATGGGCATCCTCCATTGGCACAATCTGATGTCTATGCTCCACAGTACACAGTGTAGATCAGGGCTTTTCAGCTCAAAGGCTGTACTCTCTTGTTGTGTGCCTCCCCAATCTCCGAGCGGTGAGATCTCAGGGGTCCCTGTGCTCATCCAGGGTTTGGTTTCCTTTGGGAAGGTCAGCGGAGACTGCTGTGTCTTTATGAAATATGGTTTATTTATTTACACACATTCCAAACTGAGCTTAGGATGGAGGGGTTCAAGGCATCAGCAGTCCATCCAGCTTTCCCATCAGTGTTACAGGAGGCAACCCAAATGTCATGGTGCAGAGAGCCAGTCTCTCTGCCTGAACCAGTTCCCAGCAAAACCTCTTCACGACTCAAAACACAAGCCTCTCCTAGCAGCCAGGAGGGGGGGGGAAGGCTCTCCTGAAGAGTTTCAATGACAAAAGGGTCTTCCTGGCCCATTCACCAGTTGCTGGGCAACTGATAGACCCATTATCCTACCTGGCCACTCTCTTAGCTTAACAAAAGACTCATCTGACCAGCAGAGTGAGTTCCTCATTCCAAGGCACCCCAAGCTCACAACAGTATCAATGGAACAGAGGGCAAGTCACACCTGCCCTGGAGCTGGTGTACTTTATTTTCCTCCCATTGATTCCAATGGGAGGAAAACTTTTCAGGAAAACAAACAAACCCAAAACAGGAAATTGAAAGAAGAAACAATCCCTTACCCTCACCTTCTGCCCTGCTCATGTGAGCCTTACAGGGGATAGGAAAAGGCAGCATGTCATCCTTCTTTGTTTTTTTCCCCTCTCTCCCTCCCTTCACCCCCTCCGCTGTTTATGGAATGCTCCATAAGCGGCCCTGGACTTTGTTATGTTAATGTGGAGTCTAGGGAAGTAAGAAAATTCTGATAGCGCTGGGAGCAAAAATTGCTGATGTTCAGTTATTCATCCCATGTCCAGAATGGAGATCAATCCAGCAAGTATGATTGGTATTTGCTGCTGTTGATGTTTTCAGTCTGCAAACAACACATAACTGATAACATTTCCCCTCACCACATTTGCATTACACTTCCTTTGCATTGAAATAAATGGTATGCAGTAATATCATGATAATGTATTAATTAGGTGAAATTCCACCAAAGAAACCAGCAAGCTGAACAATGTAGTTTTTGTCAGAAGCTGCACTAAAGTGAAATGGAAACAGTGCTGCATGAGACCAACATGGGTTGGAATGGAAATAGATGCCTTCTTGCATCCCTAGTAGAGTCAAAAGTTTCTGATGCCTGTTCTCTTCTTGCTGGTGAAAGACAACAAAATCCTTCTTTAGTTTCCATCCTGTATTTTTTTATATATATTTTGTTGTTGGAAACTTCCTTGAAGGACATTTTTTTGTGAAAATGCAGCAAACAAAAGAAACAAAATGCTATTAATGTAGACCAGTTACTCTTTTTTATGCTAATTATTTTGACATACATGTCTAGCACATACACCAATTTAATTTTTCATAACAGTAGTCATTCAGTGGTACTACTCAGTGTATAAAACCCAAGAGCTAGCTAAAGTTACAGATCCTTGGGAATACTGAGGTCTCAAAGATGTCCTTAACTCCATAAATGGCATCTTTCCCGCAATAATCTACTAACAAAAGGTGGCTCTGTAAAATATATCACTTTATGTCATGTGAGTTTTTACAGGAATCAATAAATGGTTAGCTACATCCTTCAGATGTTTTGCAAGAGGGGATGGATGGGTTGGCCTTTTTTGTCCCATGCCAGTATTCCATGGGCTCAATCTTAGGTCCATTCCATGTCATATTTCTACATATATAAAATGCATTTAAATTGTACACATTGTTATTCATTTTGTACACATGTTGTATGCCATCTTCTTCTAATATATATATTTTGTATGCTTTTCAATGTATTTCCTTCCATATATATATATATATTTGTGCATTTTTAGAAACAAAACTGCACCACAAAATTCAGAGAAGTGTGTGATCCAATTAGATGTATTCCAGTCTGTATATCAGTCCCAGGCGGGTGAACTAGGTCATTTCACTTGAATATGTGAAGTGAACTAATTTCTCCCCAATTCCAATGTGCAGAATAATTAAGAACATCCTTAATGCTGATTACATCCTACTTGGAATTTACAACATCCTCACATGTAGGAAGTCATATGGCATATATATATATATATATATATATATATATTCAGATTTACATACATTTTAATATAAAGCTCTGTGCCCGAATGGTGACTGTTTTTGAAATTCTCTTTCAATCATGTTAGGCTTGTGATATAGGCAGCAGGTTCAACACTGAATATCTCAGGAAGGTCTCTGTGTGGCTTTGTTATAAAAACAAGCCTGCATTCATGAATAAGCAAAAACCCCATGATGCCATGGTGAGTGAACACCAGCCGATAGGATATTGCAGACATATCACTCCTGACAGGGCTAAGCAATAGGTGATGGAGATAAGTGGGGTTGGAATGAAATATGATTAATCCAGCCTTTTCTATTCTGTTTTGATTTTTTTAAAAAACACAGAGCCAGCTATTCATCTTCAGTCTCTGGAAGGAGTAAATCAGCTGATAAGCAAAAGTGAAATATAAGTGGGGCGCTGAAGAAGTCAAATGGTCATGTGTTCATAAACTGCTTATGCAAAGTAGGAGAATGGAATTAAGAGGCCATGAGGGAAGGCTTCCCTATCTTAGTGACTATTAGAATTTATGCCGATAAGAACACTGGGAAAAATGATGATGCAAATAATAATCATATGAGCACACACAAGACAAGCAAAATAGCAAAAAGAATTTACATTAGTATGGCCAGGATATTATACCAGTGAGGAATTAAGGTCACCTTAATTCACCAGTGAAGGAATTAAGGTCCAAAGTGAGTTGGTGATTTATGTTTTCCTCTTGATTAAGGCTGTAATCCAATACACACTTACAGTGCACTTACAGTGCGATCTAATACATGTCTACTAAGAAGTAAGCTCCATTGGGTTCAGTGGGACTTACTCCCAGGTACGTGTGTATTGGATTGCAGCCTTAGTCCATTATCATGCTACTTTTAAGTTTTAAGGGATGTTTAGAAAGCGGAGCTAAAGTTTTGAAGAAATCACTGCCCAGTGGGGAAAATTTGCCTTTGTCCTGGATTGATTTGTTAGTTGGTTGGACTGATTTATTTAATGTCGTCTCTGTTTGTCTGAGGAGATATTAATAAAGATTTTTTTTAAAAAAAATACAATGTTCTTTTAATCATAAAAAATAAACCTGGAAAATTTACCAGTTTACCAAAACCCTAATTAAACATTAGCCTCACCCCCTGAATTAATCTGGGGCCAAACAGGAGTGGATGGTCCCTGGATTGGGGGAGGTGTGCACAGTCCTAATGTACACATGGTAAGTGATATGTATAGATTATAATTTAGAAGGAATTACTCTGATTTATATAGAAATAAGTCTCCCCACAAAGGGGAAGCTATGACCAGATTACCTGTGTGCCTGCTCAGTCTACTGCAGCCTTTCCCAACCAGTGTGCTTCCAGATGTTGTTGGACCACAACTCCCATCAGCCTCAGCCATTGGCAATGCTGGCTGAGGCTGATGGGAGTTGTGGTCCAACAACATCTGGAGGCACACTGGTTGGGAAAGGCTGGTCTACTGTCTAGGGCTCATCTGCACAAACTACAGTTCCCATGATTCTTTAGGGCAAGTCATGACTATTTAAAGTGATATGATAATACTATAAATAAATAGTGCAGATGAGACCTAGGTAACTGTTGACGGCCCTTCCCGTTCTCCCTTCTTATGGTTAATTATCTCTCTAAACCAGACTATTTGCACAGGCCTTCCAAGAGAGGACTCCTTCAAACAGAGTCTGACCATCCTTAAAATAGAGGAAAATCTGGTAGGACACCTTTCTTTGCCTCTCCCTACACAGGTTCTGCTTGAGGCCATGTCAGGCCAATAACACTACAGATTGTAGGTGGGGGATTCTATGCATGAATGTTCTGTGGAAGAACTCTTTGCATTAGGGATAACCATAGCTTTGAACTTTTAACCCTGCAGTGTTAGGTTCCTAAGTATAGACTCTTTTGTATGTAAGAGAGCATGCAAATATGCAGACCGATCACATTTCACCTCCCAGCTGGTCTGTAATGGTAAAGAACTTATAGATGGGTTCTGTGTTGCAGGGAAATACTCGTATTTCTACAAGAACTTTTCCCTCCATCTGTAAGAGAGTTTTTGTTTTTAAAAATAATTCATTAACAAACAATCAAAAACATATAATTTCATAGTATACACTATGTTGTGGTATACAATCCTTTTCATAATAATTTGATTAGAAGCACTGCATGGAAATTTAGCACAATAAAAATGTCCTTGGGCCATGGTGTCTTGCAGCAGATTCTTGTTGCAAAGCTTATTTATTTATTTGTTAAATTGATATCCTGTCCTTCCTCCCAGAAGGAGCCCAGGGCAGCAAACAAATGATAAAACACACACACACACATATTTAAAACATCAAAAAACACGTCTTAAAAATATATTTAATACAAAACATCTTAAAAAAACTTTTAAAACATCTTTAGAAAATAATTCCAGCACAGACTGGGATAAGGTCTCTACTTAAAATTCTTGTCAAAAGAGGAGGGTCTTCATAATAAGACACCAAAGATAACAGAGACGGTGCCTGTCTAATATTTAAGGGGAGTGAATTCCAAAGGGTAGGTGCCACAACAACTTCTTGGAATGAGCCATCAAAGTCAAAGTACAGGAAGCATATTTTAAAGATGCAGCAGGAAAGCCCATTAACGCAGCGAATGAAATCCATTTCAAGGGTTGAAAGTACTAAACGAGCCACTCTGTGGGATCCAGTGGGAATACATGAGCCTCCTGAGGAAAGGGAAGTTTGGCACTTAGAACTGGAGAGAGTCTTGGAGGAGGAGGAGAGCTCCTCAGAGTGGTAGCTGTGCAAAATGAGCGAGAAGAAAAACCAATAGGGTGAAATGAAGAAGATGAGCTGCATGTTTCATGAGAGCACATAAGAAGCTAGCATTAGCTATACTCTTTCAGGCTTACTGCCATGCTTAATTTTATAACACATCCAGATTTTGAAGATGCACTCTGACAAATACGTTTTTTCTTTATTGAATTATTTCCCCCCTTTATTGTTACTTTGCAAGTCTAGGTGTTAAGCACTGGCACAGAAAACAGATTCAAAGAGCGGAGCCTTGCCTAAAGTTATGCACTACCTAGTTTGGAGGCAGTGTAAAACTATGCATTTATTTCCTTACTTATTTAGATGATTTACATACCGCCCTTTGCACAGGCCATAGGGCAGTTCTCACACACACACAAAGAATACATAAAATCCATTAAAACACACACAACACAAATCACTGAATGATAGTTACTAATAGCAGCAGCAAACAAGTGTGTCCTCCTCCAAATGCCCCCTGAAAATGATGTCTTTGACCAATCCTCTGAAGCTATAAAGAGATGAGGCCAGACTCACCTCAGTAGGGAGTAGGGTTGCCTCCAAGAGGTCTTCTGTATCTTTAAAAGTTGTGCAGGGGGAAGGGAGAATTCCACCTTGTGGTTTTTTCCATTAGAGAGTTGCAAGAACACCTGCACTTGGCTGACCTTCTCTTCTCCTAAAGATACAGGATCAGCTTCTTAAATATTGCAGATAAAGGTATAGAATAGTGGGGTTCCTCCAGATTGTTTTGTGTATGTGTGTGTGTATTCTGTAACATACCACTGATGCAATAACGCTGCTCCCCCACTCCCAGTCCAGCACTGAAAGCTGTTCAGTGGGGAGCGGATTTGCGGCAGGACCAGAAGATGGGCAAGAAGCCACTTACAGCCCTGCTTGGGCATATTTGCCAGGCAGTGGGAGATGTGGGGAGGATGATATAAAGGTCCTGTCATCCTCCAGCCCATATTCTTTCTCAGAGCTTTTGTCACAAGGAGTGGAGCCAATGGGGAGACCGAGTGGCAAGAGATGGCATTGCAGCAGCAAGGGATGGCATCAGAGGACTTTGGCAGGTGCAGGAGGTGAGAGCAGCGAGGGACAGTGTTTTGGGGGTCATCTTTGCATAGGATCAGCCCTCTCTGGCCTGTGTATTGGTGTTAGACCAGGTTGGCTTTGGGCCTGATTATATTAACTGTAGACCTGGTTTGGTTGGGGCCTGGTGGATATCCTATTACAACAGATTGGTGGATTGTATGTTATCCAGGGTCATCAGCTCTCTTGATTGGGGGGAAGTCCTTGATACTAGATTGCTGCTGAACTGGGATGCTTGATTTTTTACATTGTATTTTCTCTCTGTGTGTTATTTGATTAGGACAGCACCCCAGAAGGGAACTGGAAGAAGGAAAGGAAAGGGGAAGGCTCCGAAGCAGTCTTCTCGCCAGCTGGAGAAGAGGCACGCAGCTCAGGATTCCTCTTTGGAAGAAGATGAAGACTCTAGCATTCAGGCCATCCTGGCTAGATCGGAAGCTATGGAGCATGCAGCTGGTAAGACGCCTGCAAAGGCCAGGTAGAAAATGGTGACTAAACAGGCTCTTCTTGCCATTACAGCTAGGATGGGTGCCTTGGAGGCCTCCACGAGCAGGGTTACTCCCCATGCTGAGATGGAAATGCCCAAGGAAGAGCCCCATGCCGATAGGATGAGGACAAAGGAAATTGCTGTGCCAAGGGATCATTTTCCAGGTGAGGCCCATGGAAAACTGCAGCCTGCCTTCCCCATGGAGTACACCACATTGGGAGATTGTGTCCTATTCGCAGCCTTATTCCTAGTACCTGGGCTTCTTATGACAAGGTAGGTAGGACGTTCTATGCATTCAGAGAGGAGTGAGAGTGGCCTCAGACATGACCTATTCTAGTGGAGCAGCTAATGAAGTATTGTGCCCACCTGAAGGGAAAAGGGCTGACTGTTGGTACTCAGAGAGATAAGGTGGATGGTTCTATCAAGGGCTAAGGGGATTCTGGATTTTTCTAATGATTTTCACATTCAGAAGATGATGGAGGGGTGGCTTAGGGAGCCACCTACATCTCAATAAAAAGGACCCTATCTGTCCAGAATTTTTGAAGGGCATGAGGTGGCAATCGGAAGCCTTGTGTGGATTCCTCTTATGAAGTTTCTTTGTTTCTTGCAACTGCCATGATAGCCTTTTTAACGGCTGTTACGATAGAGAAGCTGGTTATAAAATTGGTGTCTGACCTTTCACAGTCAGCTCAGCAGTTTCAGAATTTGTTGTTTATTGATGGTGGGATGCAACTTAGAATATGTTGATCTAAGACAGACCAGAGGAAGGGGGATATGGTGGTTAAGAGGCCCAGGTCTGCCCAATTGGGCAATGAAGAACTATGTGGGCAAAAGGGGTCCTTTTTGCCATATGGGAGGCACCCCTTTGATTAAGTATCAATTTTTGGCTGTCGCCAAGAACGCCATGGGAGCATGTCCAAAAGACTTCGGTATACATTCTTTTTGAATCAGGGCAGCCTCGACTGCTGCTCATTTGGGTTTGCCACTGGGTGGCATATGGCAGATAGGACAATGGTGCTGAGGGCATGCTAGACTTATGTGAGGCCTACTATCTGCTAACACATTTTACTGTTCCATGTGAGTGATGATGACTTTGGTCTGTTGAAAGGTAAGGAATTGATATTGCAAACTTTGGGGAATTTTGATTTGATTAGGCAGAGGTGTCCCAGGCTCACCATTTTGTGGTCCTAGGAGAGTATGGTAGGATAATCGGAACCCTAAGGCCCTGGCTAGGGATGCTAGGAAGGTTAATTGGGAAATTAGGCTTGCACTGTGACAGGTTGGGGATGGGATGATTGACCATCCTGATATTAAACATGGGGGGAGGATCTGCACTTGCCAAATGGAGTTCATTTTCTTGCCTGATTTCCATAGGGAAGTGAGGTCTGTTACTGAGGAGGGGTGGGGGAAGAAGGACTAAACTGAGACTTGTCCTCCTTCTGTGGCAGGTCTGTGTAGGAAAAGGAAGGTGTTAGAGATGAATGGTGAGTACCCTGAGGCACTTTAAAATGAAAAGTGATTCCAGAGATTTGCACACAGGGCTGAGGGACCCATGGAGTGGGGGATGGATCACTATTTAGGTTAACCTGTGCCACTCATTCAAGGTCTTGAAGCTGGAGGTGGAGTGGGCTAGGAAGACATCCTCACCTTAAGGGATATAGCAGGAGGGAAGAGCTGGGAAGCTTGAACCCCCCTGCTGGATAGGTTGATGGGATTTCCTGCACATGGTGTCATTCCCCTATGCAGTTTAGTTAAAGTTTGCCATGTTTTAGGTGTCATGAATGAATTGGCCTTAGTTTGAAATCCGTACATTTGTGTCTTGCCTCTTTATTTCTGGTTCCTGTCATTATTGAAATGAAATAAATAAATAAATATTGGTGGATGCAGTACTGAACCATCCACACATCATTCCATTTTGTCAGTATGGTGATGCTTCCCCAGTGTTACCTCATTATTGCCATCTGGAAGGCCACTCTTGTGGTATAGTGCAAACCCAGAACATTTGTTGTATCAAAAGTTGCAGGCCAAGAGACATAGTAGAGACACACCAGAAGAGAATAAGACACTACTCCATACTGTCATCAGCGAATGGTCAATGGTATGAGGCTCCTGGATCCTCTAAATCAAGAGGAGTGGCTGTGTGGGTTAGTAATGATTTGGGCTTTATTTTGAAAGATACACTAAGAGATGACCAAGGTAGGTACCTTTTCCTTAAAGGCAGGACAGGGGGGCTTTGCTCTAACCTTGGGAATAACTTATGTTCCAAACACTAATCAAATTGGTTTCTTGTCACAAACTCTCGAGACACGTCATGGCTTTAAGGAAGGCTCAGTAATACTAGGGGGGGATTTGAATTTAGTTGCTAATCCAAATATAGACAAAACAGGGAAAAAATCCAGGATATCCTTTACATCAGGTGAGAAGCTAAAAGATCTCTTCATTAAGTATGATTTTCTGGATGTCTGGCGTCTAGATCATCCAGTTAGTAGAGACTATACATGTTTCACATGTAAAAATAGGGTTTTTACAAGAATTGATTAGATTCTAATTTCATCCTCACTTTCCTCTCACTTGAAGTCCACCAATATTGGTCACATATTAATATCAGATCATGAACCTTTACATATGACGTTGGAACTGGCACCATCAAAACCTTGTTCATACACTTGGCATTTAAATCCATTGCTCTTGGAAAATAAGGAAGTTAGAGATGAAACACTGGAAACAATCAAAATGTTCTTTGAGATACATGATTCTACTCAGTCACCACCTGCTCTGCTTTGGGATACCTTAAAGGCAGTTCTCAGAGGGCGATTCATTTCAGAAAATAGTAGACTCAGGAAAGCTAGGGAACACTCAAGGAAATTACTTCTTGATGAAATAATTTCTCTGGAAAATGTGTATAAGCGGAATAACAGCACGAGGGTATATCGTATTTTGACAAGGAAAAAGGCAAAATATGATGCTTTAAGTACAAGTACAGTACTAACTTCTTTGCAATACGTTAACCAGACTTTCTATGAATTAGATAATAAAAACTCAAGACTCTTGGCAAATAGGCTAAAAAAAAAGAAACAAAGGATTGTTATCTCCTCCATTCTACTAGAAGGGGGAATTAGAACTTTTGCAAGAGATAAAATTATACAGCGCTTCCAGGAGTATTATGCATCATTATATTCATCGGTGGATGTAAATATTGATAAAGTAAATGACTTACAGAGAGCAGGATTGAAAACTATTTCTGATGAACATAAAGAGAGGCTTAATGATTCTATCACAACTGAGGAAATAGATTGGGCAATTAAGAAATTAAGGTTGGGGAAGTCACCAGGAACTGATGGGTACACTGGACTTTTTTACAAAGTATTTGGTACTGAATTAATGCCTTTTTTGAAATTGCTTTTTAATGACATTTTGAGGGGAGGAACAATCCCAGAAACTTGAAAGCAGTCACGTATCACAGTTATATTAAAGCCAGATAAAAATGGTGAAGCAGTAGAGTCATACCGCCCAATATCTTTAATTAATATTGATGCAAAAATATTCACCTCAATATTAGCAGATAGGCTGGCAAATGTGATCCCAAATTACCTGCACCAAGATCAAGTAGGTTTTGTAAGGGGTAGGACTATAGTGGATCCGATACACAGGTTGTTTAATGCAGTACACTATAGTAATCATACAAAGAGGCCGTTGGCAATCATTTCGCTTGATGCAACCAAGGCTTTTGATAAGGTTCTCTGGAAGTTCCTTTTCCAAGTCTTGTTTAAAATGAATCTTGGTGAGAATTTTATAGGCACAATACAGAGTCTGTATGAGGGCTCAAGAGGGTGTGTTTGGGTAAATGGAACAGATTCTCAGATGTTTGAAATTGGAAGAGGTACAAAACAGGGCTGCCCACTATCTCCTTTACTCTTTGCTTTGGCAATGGAGCCATTAGCTCAAATTTTGAGGGCTGATAATGTTATTAAGGGATTATGTTTAAAGGGTAAATCGCATCTGTTGAATCTCTTTGCAGATGATGTTGCTGTTCTGGTAACAAATCCTATGCAGGCTATTCCTAGGCTAATTGAAATTATAAAGGAATATGGATTTCTGGCTGGCTTACAAATTAATTTTGATAAATCAGAAATGTTGTGTTTTAATTTGACTCCAAAACTACAAGCAATTATACAACGGGAAACTCAATTAAAACTTTGCACTTCTACACTTAAATATCTTGGGGTTTTCATTCCTAAAAAAATAAGCAAAATTGAATTACTTAATTATACTCCTTTGATAAAGAAGATAAGAAAATTGTTGGATTGGAAACACTTGCCTCTCTCATGGATGGGCCGAGTTGCAGCAGTGAAAATGATGGTTCTTCCAAAGTTATTGTATCTCTTTAGGACAATTCCAATAGCCATAACCACCCAGAAATTAAGAAGTTGGCAAAATTTGTTAATGAGGTTCATTCATCAAGGGAAAAGGCCTAGACTTCGTTTATCTATATTATATAAGAGGGTAGCACAGGGGGGTGTAGGAATACCCAATTTGAAACTGTATCATGATGCTGCTCACTTGAAAAATTTGTTACCGGTAATTAAGAAAGATATGAATTGTTCATGGTTGTCTATGGAATGTCCAGCCTGCTGGGAATCGAAAATTAGATTTTTACCTTTTTTAGCATATAGGGAAAAAGACCTTCATTTCCTAGATAACCCATTCTTATTAGCAGACTTGTCTGTTTGGAGGTTGTGGAGGAAGAGTTTGATATCTCAGCCAACTCCCATTATTCCATTTCTTTACCATCCATTATTTTACTATCAGAATAAGCTCTCAGACTTTGCTTGTTGGGAGGTGCAGGGGTTTTACACATTACATGACTTATTCATGAACGGAGTTCCACTTACTATTAAACAAATTCAGGAATAATTACACCCACATCAATGTACTTGGTATGTTACTTCAGGTTCAGCACTTCTTAACGATACCTTCGGTGGAGAAGCAGGGACAGAGATCATTGACTTCATTTGAGAAGTCTTTGGTGGAAACATCGTTCACTGATAAGGGTTCTTTATCATCTTTATATAAAATATTACTAGAACTAACTACTGGTACTTTACATAGTCTATGACAACAATGGGAGGAAGATGTTGGTATGGAGATTGATTCTGTAAAATGGGAAAATTTATGGGATAAATTCCCATTTCATTCAATATCAGCAAAACGGCGAGAAAATTCATATAAAATTATTCATAGGTGGTATTTAACTCCGTTAGTTTTGCATAGAATCAATAATACTGCTACACAGAGGTGTTGGAGGGGGTGTGGAGAGCTTGGAAGTTATTTTCATATGTGGTGGACATGTGCTGCTGTTCAGACATTTTGGAAAAAAGTGTTGCATGAAATTGGGATGATTACAGGGCAGAACATCAAGTCTGATCCTGTTATGGGTCTCTTGTCAATTTTCCAAGGAGATAATCTATCATTGCACTCTAAGGATCTAATAGTAACCTTACTAGTGGCAGCAAGAATTGTAATTGCTTGTCATTGGAAAAAGATTAATTACAATTTCATAGAATTATGGTACTCTCAGGTATGGAACATAGCTTTAATGGAAAATTGACACAACAAGGATTGGCGAGGCAGGATCCCACAAAAACAGACAACTTTCATATTAGATGGTTTATGTTTATAAGTTATGTAGCAGTGGGGGAACATGATTTCTATAAGCCATCAACTCATGCCTCATTATGGAGGGATGTCTTTGGGTAGTCTATGTAGTTTATTGCATTAAATCCATCAACAAAAAGGAAATTCCTAGATCTCTATGGCGTTTCATGTATTAAATGTTATGCTTTTTAAAGCTTACATTAATCTCAGTAACTCTGTTTTACACCTCTTTTTTATTTATTGATTTCTTATTTTTCTTACTTTAATTTTAAAATATTTTAATTCTATTTTTTCTTCCTTTATTTATTTATGTATATATTTTTGTACATTGTAACAGACATTTAAATTGTTATGAATTTTTTGATTTATATACTTAAGAAGTTGATTTTAAAAAAAGGAAAAGACAAGAAAGAAAGAATTTAAGAAATGTGGTAGAAATATTTTGAGTATTTTGGTTAAGTCTTATTGTATATGGGGTTATGTGAGTGAGTGAGTGTGGGTGTGTGTATGTACATGGACCACTTTTAAAAGACTATACAGGAAAACTCAAAGTGGAAAAAAGAACAATTATTTAGCAAGGGCATTTAGCACAAAAAGGAATCTTCATATGTAACAATGTGAATAATGCTTTTTCTTTCTTTCTTTGCTATGTATTGTTTTATACTGTGCTGACATTTGTAAGGCAAAGAAGAAATAAAATGTGTTAAAAAAAGTTGTAGGATTTCAGCAGGAAATTACAGTGCACTGACTGAAACTGAAGAAGTATGCCCACCCTGAAACCTTTGCAGCTGCATACAGTAATGAAAGTGGGATCATGTATAACCACCCCCATACTATCATGAGCACAAATAATTTAAAATGTACAATAAAAAAGACACTTGGAGGGCCATCCAATGCCTTTATCTGCAACATTTAATAAACTGCTGGTTTTTATCACTGTACTAAGCAGGCCGCCTTCATCTTCAAACCTGTGTGCTTGATTGCTTTCTTTCCTTCTTTCCTTCCTTTGTTTCATGCTTGCCACAAGCAGTCAGTGCCACACTGCCTGTTGCAACAGACATGCCAACAAAATTGGAATAGCAGTCTGGTAATTGCATTTTTTTTTTTAAAAAAAATCTGCAAGTCATGATATGAAGGCATGGGTCGGAGTGAAAGGAAGGGTTGTTTTTTTTAATTGTGAAGAAATTAGATTGCTCCTGCTAACAGACTGCCTTCACACATATTGCTGTAACATGGGTCAGGCTGACGCTACGTTTCCTTGGAGAATGTTAACTACAGTCACTTTAGTTGGTAGTCAGGAATACACACAGAGCGGTTATTACTGCTGCAATGGAAAAGGGGGAGTTAGAACAATGATAAGATAGTTCAAAGTCCTTGTGCTAATTCAGCGGCAAATTTGAGGCTTGCACGACATCCCTTACTCCAGAATATGGTTGCCAGGTCCATGGCCTGAGACTGATCCTGTATCTTTAGGAGAAGAGAAAGTCAGCCAAGTGCAGGTGTTCTTGCAACACTGTAATGGGAAAAACCACAAGGTGGAATTCTTTCTTCCCCCTGCACAACTTTTAAAGATACAGAAGACCTCTTAGAGGCCGGGCCTGGCAACCAAGAGGTCTTCTGTATCTTTAAAAGTTGTGGAGGGGGGACAGAATTCCACCTTGTGGTTTTTCCCATTACAGAGTCGCAAGAACACCTGCACTTGGCTGACTTTCTCTTCTCCTAAAGACACACGATCAGTCTCAGGCACTGAGCCTGGCAACCCTACTCCAGAAAGCACTCAAATTACAATCCTGAGAGATCTAATCATATTTAATTTCTGTTTATGTCAGTAAGCCCCATTTACTGTATTGGGCCATAAATGTGATAGTCTTCTGTGTATCAGTCAGGTCCAGTGTGCTTTTGTGAACAGATCTGTGATGGCCTGCCTTGCCATATACCACTCCTGGCATATCTGTGCTCTACCTTGCCATTTATTGTTGTGAAGCCTTTAGTGGACTCTTCTCATTTCTTGGTTTTTCAAATGACCCTAGTCAGACCCACATTAGGCATGTGTGAATGAGAGAGATCAGGTCTGTGCTGCTGGTCCGATTATGATGTCACACATACTGTATCTGCCCACCTCTGCCCCTCTGGCTTCCACAGGCTGGCTGACGGGGGACCCAGTTATAATTGCGTGGGTTGTTTCTCATGATTGGGAGCCTGGTTCAGTTGTGAGGAGAAACCACAGCCAATTTCTTTTCAGACCAGTGCCCAATGTGCAGAGGTCAAAAGGTGGGGGTGCTGACAGTGGCGGCAGGCCAGGAGGCACCATCCTGGTCCATCTCTAAACATTAGTCTTATGAGTAGAGGCTAACGAATGCAAAGGGCTCCTATTTCTGTTCTTTCTACTCTGTGGCTACAATCCTGTGCATACTTAAATGAGAGTAAAAAGGTAAAGGTGTCCCCACACTTATAGTGCGAGTCATTTCCGACTCAGGGTGACGTCTTGCGACGTTTACTAGGCAGACTGTATATATGGGGTGGGATTGCCAGTACCTTCCCCGGCCTTTCTTTACCCCCCAGCATATGCCGGGTACTCATTTTACTGACCACGGATGGATGGAAGGCTGAGTGGACCTCGACCCCTTTTACCAGAGATTTGACTTCCTCCTTCCATTGGAATTGAACTCCGGCAGTGAGGAGAGCTTTGGCTGTGTTACCGCCGCTTACCGCTCTGCGCCACGGAGGGTCTCTAAATGAGAGTAAGTCCCCATTAAGTTGCACAGTTGCACTCCATAGTAGGAGGTGTATGCTTCTAAATACCAATTGCTAGAAACCACAAGAGGGGAGAGCGCTCTTTGCTCTCAGGTCCTTCTTGTGGGCTTCCCAATGGCAACTGGTTGGCCACTGTGAGACCAGGATGCTGGACTAGGTGGGCCATTGGCCTGATCCTGCAGGCTCTTCTTAAGTTCTTATTGTTACTTACCAAATGTGCACCTGAACAATTTGATAAGTATTTGGATAAGGAAGGTTTCATCTTGGCTATGTCTTGAGGGATACACTATAATTTCCCCTGGGAACTTCAGAGGCAATATTTGTAAAGATCAATGGGCAATATACTAAGTTCTACAAACACAGGAATGAAATCATAATTAAATACATTTATTGAATTATATCTTTTCCTTGAACAGTTACATCGAATGGAAAGTGCATTACCTGTATTTACCATTGTGGCACAATGATTTGATAAGATATACCTGCCAAAATTCTGCTTTATATGCCACTAAATGGAGGAGAGGCTCTGTCCCATATTTGGTTTATCAACACCTATACTTAAGTAAATGTAAAAATGGATATTCTGAAGGAAGTGAAAACATGAATGGATACTGGATAAAGAATGTTAAGACTGTTAAGACTGAGAGCAGCCTGGTTATTTTTAAGCTGATAAATTGGGGTTTTGAACATGAACAGAAAATTAAGTTTTTCTTTTAAATAAAACCTTACAGATTAGTATGCTTCTGTTTGCCAAATTCTATTCTAAGCCACAGTGTATAAAGCTTGGCATTAATTCTACAGGCATGTTGCCATGAGTATTCAATCACATTGTTCAATTACATGGTAACTGAATGCTGACACCTACTGACATACAAAACTATCAGACTATAATAATACTGTTGAAAGCTGATTGATGCACATCATACATATTATTTCATTCTCTCCCGCTCCCTGCTTTACTCAGCAGCATCTAGCAATAAAAATAGTATGTTGTGTGAAGCCAAGAAATTGTGTAGTTAAAATGAAGCAACTGCTGCCAGTGTAGCAATTAAAACATCAGGGTCTTCCTGAATCTCAGTTACTTCACAGTTATTCCCACTAAAGTAAATAGGACCATATCCATGACTAGAGATGCAAAGGCCTGGGGGAAAAACCAGAAAAAATGGGTGGGCAGAATGGATTTTCCCAGGGTTTTTTGTTTGTTTTATCAACGGGGGGAACCAGAAAAAAAATTGGGAAAGAACTGGATCCCCCACTCTCTTTTCATTTTTCTGGGTTTTGACATCTCTATTAATGACTGGTTCTTTAGATGGCTTGAAATGACACAGGAACTTTGAAGTATGTAGAACTACACCTGTCAAAGACCCAGGTGCTGGTGAGAAGGTATTGTTCTTCTACCTGAGTCCCTGAGGCTCAGGAAAAGTTAAGAGTATCCCTATCCCTTTTATCTTATCTTATCTTAGACTGCCTAGGACGGGGTAACCTGTCCAGATGTTGTTGGGATACTACTCCAATCATCCCTGTCCATTGACTGTACTAACTGGGCTGATGAGAGCTGTAATCCAACAACATCTGGAGGACACTGTGTTGACAACCTGTGGCCTAGGAGTTTGAGTGAAGGGCAGGGCATTACTCCTGACAGGCGGGTAGATTGAAACAGTGTTGTAAAAGGCCACTCAGTGAGCTTTGTGCCTGACTAATGATTTGAATATTTCTACTCCACACTCACACCTAAATACGGCTGTGTGAGAGGGAAAAACCATGTCTTGCTATTCAATACATTTTTTATTATTAAAAACTCAATAGATTTCAATATGCATTCATTTGAATCACATTCATGTTTGTTGGTGTTTTTCTTTCCCATACTTTTTTTATTTTTTGCCAGTACCTGACATGGCAGCAGTGGAAACTCTCTCAGCAGCTGCCTCCTTCAGGGGGTGGGGTAGATTTTATTTTCCTAGAAAGCTCCAGATATTGCATCTTTCCTTATTCTCTTTCTTTTATTTCCTTAATAGGTCTTATCAAAAATCCAACATGTCACTGACATCTCATTCTTTTAGACTTGTTTTTGTGTGTGTAAACTAGGGATGGGATCCATTGGCCGGTGCTGGTCTGAAAGCATTTTGTTGACCTAACAGGCTGGCATTGATTCGGGTTCATTCTGTATCAACTAGCCACTGCTTTTACGATCCATATATTAATATTGATATGTTTTAAGGAAATATCAATATTTTGAAGGAAATGTTATTTCCTTTAAAATTGATATTTTGAAGGAAATATTGATATTTTAAAAGGAAATATCAATAAATTATCATTCTTACAATAAATATTTTAGAGTTGATTTTTTTTAAGTCCATTTTCAAAAATAGTCATTGAAATTACCCACCAACAGGTATCCCTTTCTCCTCATGTATGTGGGAACAAATGGTACTTCCAAACAGAGCTATGAAGAAATCACATCAGACTTTGAAGCTCTGGGAAGGAAATTCAAGGACTATGCAGCCCAGATAGTTTTTTCATCCATCCTTCCAGTACTTAGAAGAGGAGTAGGAAGAGAAAGAAAAATACTCCGTGTGAATGAATGGCTACAAAGGTGGTGCCAACATGAGAGATTTGGATTCTGGGACCATGGGCTATGCTTCCTGGAAGATGGGCTGCTGGCAAGTGATGGGTTGCATCTTACAAGGACTGGGAAGAATGTGTGACCACAGCATGGAGAAGTTCATCAGGAGGGCTTTAATCTGAATCCTAAGGGGAGGGAGACATATTTTATTTATTTATTTATTTATTTATTTATTTATTTATTTATTTATTTATTTATTTATTGAATTTATATCCCGCCCCATAGCCGAAGCTTTCTGGGCGGTTCACAACAGATAAACATCCAATATACAATTAAAACATATATAAACAAGTTAAAAACTAAACCTAATCAAACACATAAACAACTATAAAACTCAATACTAAATGTTAAATGTCAAAAAAGTATTAAATTGATTGAAATATTAAGATGTTAACAAGTTTAAGATATCAATATCAAAATGTTAAAAATATTAAATGTTAAAATGTTAAAATGTTAAAATGCCTGAGAGAAGAGGAAGGTTTTTACCTGGCACCGAAAATATAACAATGTTGGCATCAGGCATACCTCATCAGGGAGAGAATTCCATAATTTGGGGGCCACCACTGAGAAAGCCCGTTTTCTCGTTGTCACCTTCCGGGCTTCTCTCTGAGTAGGCCCCCGTAGGAGGGCCTTTGATGTTGATCGCAGCGTACGGGTAGGTTCATATTGGGAGAGGCGTTCCATCAGGTATTGTGGTCCCAGGCCGTGTAAGGCTTTATAAGTTAAAACCAGCACCTTGAATCGAGCCCGGAAGCATATAGGCAGCCAGGGCAAGCGGGCCAGAATCGGTGTTATATGTTCGGACCTCCATGTCCCTGTTAACAGTCTGACCACTGCATTTTGCACGAGCTGTAGCTTCCGAACCGTCTTCAAAGGCAGCCCCACGTAGAGTGCATTGCAGTAGTCCAATTTAGAGGTTACCAGTGCATGGACAACTGAAGCAAGGTTTTCCCTGTCCAGATAGGTGCGTAGTTGGGCCACCAACTGAAGTTGATAGAAAGCACTCCGTGCCACCGAGGCTACTCCCGACGGACGCAATTATGCGCTGGTTAGTGCTTCTACCAAGCTATATGTAAGAGCGGTGAGGGTGGCTAAAGAACAACATTTTGCTGCCACCATCAATTCATCTCTCTGCCGCCCAGCAGAGCTTTTCAGAGTTGTCTGCGGGCTACTTCAGTTATGCCCGCACGACACGGTAGAACCATCGGTGGCTCGCTGTAATGAGTTTGCTGAGCACTTCCAGCATAAGATCTCATGCATCCGCCGGGACTTAGACTCTCAATTTATAGCAGCTGATCCTAGCGAGGTGTCCGGAGCACAGTCTTGTCATGTTTTATTGGATGAGTTTCAGCTGGTTCAGCTCGAGGATGTGGACAAGGTGCTTGGACTGGTGCGTGCAACCACTTCGATACTTGATCCGTGCCCCTCTTGGCTAATAAAAACTAGCAGGGAAGGAACAATTGGCTGGGCCAAGGAAGTGATAAATGCCTCTTTACGAGAGGGAGTGGTCCCTGACTGTCTGAAAGAGGCGGTGGTGAGACCACTCCTGAAAAAACCTTCCTTGGACCCAGAAAGTTTCAACAGCTACAGACCAGTAGCAAATGTTCCGTTCCTGGGCAAGATCTTGGAACGTGTGGTTGCCGGCCAGCTCCAGGCGCTATTGGATGAAACCGATTATCTAGATCCATTTCAATCGGGTTTTAGGCCCAGTTTTGGCACTGAGACGGCCTTGGTTACCCTGTATGATGACCTATGTCGGGAGAGGGACAGAGGGAGTGTAACTCTGTTGATTCTCCTTGATCTCTCATCGGCTTTTGATACCATCGACCATGGTATCCTTCTGGGGAGGCTCGCGGAGTTGGGAGTTGGAGGTACTGCTTGGCTGTGGTTCCGCTCCTACTTGGCGGGTCATCTCCAGAAGGTAGTGCTTGGGGAACATTGCTCGACTCCGTGGGCTCTCGAATGTGGGGTTCCGCGGGGGTCGGTTCTGTCTCTCATGCTTTTTAACATCTACATGAAGCCGTTGGGTGCGGTCATCAGGAGTTTTGGAGTGCGTTGTCATCAGTATGCTGATGACACGCAGCTCTACTTCTCCTTTTCATCCTCCTCAGGTGAGGCTGTCGATGTGCTGAACCGTTGCCTGGCTGCGACAATGGACTGGATGAGAGCTAACAAACTGAGGCTCAATCCTGACAAGACTGAGATGCTGCTGGTGGATGGTTTCTCTGATCGGATGGTGGATACATACCCTATCCTGGATGGGGTTACACTCCCCCTAAAGGACCAGGTTCGGAGCTTGGGAGTCGTTCTAGACTCTTCCCTTTCACTTGAGGCTCAAGTAGCCTCGGTGGCACGGAATGCGTTCTACCAACTTCGGTTGGTAGCCCAGCTTCGTCCCTATCTGAGTAAGGAGGACCTTACATCGGTGGTACATGCTCTGGTAACCTCACGTTTGGACTACTGCAATGTGCTCTACGTGGGGCTGCCTTTGAAGACAGTTCAGAAGCTGCAGCTAGTGCAAAATGCAGCTGCCAGATTGTTGACAAGGACCAAGTGGTCCGATCACATAACACCTGTTCTGGCACGCTTGCACTGGCTGCCAATATGTTTCCGGGCCAGATTCAAAGTGTTGGTATTAACCTATAAAGCCTTATACGGCATGGGACCACGATATCTGTTGGAACGCCTCTCCCGATATGAACCCGCCTGCTCACTGCGTTCTGCTTCGAAGGCCCTCCTCCGGGTTCCGACTCGTAGAGAGGCCCGGAGGGTGGTGACAAGATCTAGGGCCTTCTCAGTGGTGGCCCCCAAACTGTGGAACAGTCTCCCCGAGGAGGTACGCTTGGCGCCGACACTGCTATCCTTTCGGCGCCAAGTTAAAACCTTCCTCTTTCCCAATGCATTTTAACTTAAGCTATTGATTTTTCCTTTGTTGTAATTGATTTTAGACTGTTTTATTGTTATATGTTTTTATTGTATTATATTATGTATTTTAGTATTTTTGTTCACCGCCCAGAGAGCTTCTGCTAGTCGGGCGGTATAAAAGTTTAATAAATAAATAAATAATAAATATAAATAAATACTTGTGCCTCTAGTGACAAGGATGGTTCTAAAAGAATGCCCAAACTATGGACCTGCTCCTTCAGAGGGAGTGCAACCCCATCCAGGACAGGTTGAGCATCCACCATCTGGTCAAGGGAACCACCTACTAACAGCACCTCAGTCTTGTCTGGATTGAGCCTCAATTTATTCGCTCTCATCCAGTCCATTACCGCAGCCAGGCATCGGTTCAGCACCTTGACAGCCTCACCTGAAAAAGATGAACAGGAGAAGTAGAGCTGTGTGTCATCAGCATACTGGTGGCAGTGCACTCCCAAACTCCTGATGACGGCACCCAGCGGCTTCATGTAGATGTTAAAAAGCATGGGGGATAGTACTGACCCCTGTGGGACTCCATATTGGAGGGCCCAGGGTGCAGAGCAAAACTCCCCAAGCACTATCTTCTGGAGATGACCCGCCAAGTAGGAGCAGAACCACTGCCAAGCAGTACCTCCGACTCCCAGATCAGCGAGTCTCCCCAGAAGGATACCTTGGTCGATGGTACCAAAAGCCGCTGAGAGATCAAGGAGAATCAACAGAGTTACACTCCCCGTCTTTCTCCTGACAAAGGTCATCATACAGGGCGACCAAGGCCGTCTCCGTGCCAAAACCGGACCTGAAACCCGATTGAAATGGATCTAGATAATCGGTCTCATCCAAGAGCATCTGGAGCTGGTCGGCAACCACTCTTTCTAGGACCTTGCCCAAGAATGGAACATTCGCTACCGACCTGTAATTGTTAAAATTTTCTGGGTCCAGGGAAGATTTCTTCAAAAGTGGTCTCACCACCGCCGCCTTCAGGCCGCCAGGGACCACTCCCTCTTGCAATGAGACATTAATAACTTCCCTGGCCCAGCCGGCAGTTCCAACCCTGCTAGCTTTTATCAGCCAAGAGGGGCAAGGGTCCAATATAGAAGTGGTTGCGCGCACCTGTCCAAGCACCTTGTCAACGTCCTCAAGCTGTACCAATTGAAACTCATCCAACAAATCATGACCAGACTGTGCTCCGGATACCTCATTTAATTCCACTGCTATAACATTGGAGTCCAAGTCCTGTCAGATGCAAGAGATTTTATCCTGGAAGTGCCTAGCAAATTCATTACAACGGGCTTCAGATGAATCAATCATGTCCTTAGGGCCCTCGGACAATTTTAAAAAGCTCCGCCGGCCAGCAGATAGAAGATTGTATGGTGGCAACAAAGTATTGTTTTTTTGCTGTGCGCACAGTCCCTAAATACAGCTTGGTATAGGCACTTACCAGTGAGAAATTGCATCCATCAGGAGTTCGTCTCCATCTGCACTCAAGCCGTCTCCTGTACTGTTTCATCGCTCTCAGCTCTGGGGTGTACCATGCAGCTGTACGAGCTCTACTCAGGAGAGGGCGCTCAGGAGCGATCATGTCAGCTGCCCGGGTCATTTCAGTATTCCATAATTCGACCAGGGTTTTGACAGGAGCACCAGCCTTATCAGCTGGAAAACTCCTCAGAGCCTTTTGAAAACCATCTGGATTCATTAGTCTCTGGGGGCGGACCATCTTAACAGGTCCTCCACCCCTGCAGAGGGGAGAAGCCGCTGTAAGTCTAAACTTCAACAGGCGGTGATCTGTCCATGACAAAGGGGCTGATGTAAGACTCCCTACCTTCAGATCACCTTCGCCCTGTCCAGTTGCAAAAATCAGGTCTAGAGTATGCCCTGCCACATGTGTTGGGCCGATAGTGTATTGGGACAGCCCCATGGTTGTCATGGAGACCATGAAGTCCTGAGCCGCCCAAGATAAGGCGGCCTCGGCATGGATGTTGACATCCCCCAGCACTAAAAGTCTAGGGGATCTCAACAATACATCCGAGACCACCTCCCTCAGCTCAGTTAGGGAGTCTGTTGGGCAGCGGGGTGGACGGTGCACCAATAGAATCCCCAATCTGTCCCCCTGACCCAACACAAGGTGCAAACACTCTAGACCAGTAGCTAAATGGACAGGGAGCTTGGAGAGAGAGACATAAACTTGGTGGTAATGACTGATGAAGGCTTGTGCACAGTAACAGGAAGAGAGAGATCAGCTCTAATAGGGCCCAATAACAGACCTCAGAAAAATGTAGTAAGGAAGCCAAGCCATAAATCACATGGTCTTCGATGTCTGTATACTAATGCACAAAGCATGGGAAACAAGCAGGACAAACTTGAACTCTTAATACAGGAGGGTAATTACAACTTGAAAGGTATAACTGAAACTTGGTGGGATGGCTCCCATGACTAGAATACAGCAATTGAAGGATATAACTTGTTCAAAAAGAACAGAAGGAATAAAAAGGGAGGTGGAGTCGTGCTATATGTTAAAAATATATATCCCTGCACAGAAATACAGGAAGATGAGCTTGGTAGCTCTACTGAGCATATCTGGATTAAAATTAATGGGGCAAGTAATAAAAGGAATGTGGTGCTTAGAGACTACTACTGACCACACAATCAAGGAGAATACAGGAATGTAACTTTTGAAAAGCAAATTGCCAACGTTTTGAGGAGGCATGATGTAGTAGTAATGGGGGATTTCAATTATCCCGATATCTGTTGGGAGACAAATTCTGCCAAACACGGCCCCTCCAAGAAATTTCTGACTTGTGTTGGAGATAGCTTTCTCCTATAGAAAGTGAAGGAAGCAACCACAGGATCAGCTATCCTGGACTTGATTCTAACCAACAGAGATGATTTGGTGAATGAAGTGGCAGTTACGGGAACTCAGGGGGAAAGTGACCACACCATACTTGAATTCTTGATTTTCTCCCGAAAAAGGGTCTATGACTCTTCTGGGAAACATGAAGTAGAAGGGGCAGGATTGGAGCTCGAGAATGATAGACAACTGGGCATGTTTAGCCTGGAGAAGAGAAGACTGAGGGGAGATATGATAACACTCTTCTAGTATATGAAAGGTTGTCACACAGAGGAGGACTGGGATCTCTTCTGGATCGTCCCAGAATGCAGGACACGGAATAATTTGCAGGAAGCCAGATTTCGACTGGACATCAGGAAAACTTCCTAACTGTTAAAGCCATTCGACAATAGAACCAATTACCTAGAGAGGTAGTGGGCTCTCCGACACTAGAGGCCTTCAAGAGGCAGCTGGACAGCCATCTGTCGGGAATGCTTTGATTTAGATTCCTGCATTGAGCAGGGGGTTGGAGTTGGTGACCTTATAGGCCGCTTCCAACTCTACTATTCTATGATTCTATGAAATCCACTACATTACAATTTTGTCTTCAGAGATTGAAAATAAGCAAGTTAATGGAAAATTCAGTACCAAATCCAAATTGGGCAGAATTTTAGCACATCCGTAATGTAAAAACACCTCTGGTTGTACATATTTAAGCCTGCACAGTGGGGGGAGGGACTTGTGTCCCCCCCGATTGTTTTTCTCCCTCCAGCTCCCATCATTTCCAGCCAACATAGCCAACAGTTAGGGCTGATGGGAGTTGTAGTCCAACAACATCTGGAGAGCCACAGGTTCTCTACAGCCGCTGTATGCATGCATGTATTTGGTATGTATCAAATATGTCTACCTCTTTCTTAGGAACTGCATTTTACAGTTTTGCTAGCATATACTGAACCTGGGAGATTCATACAAACATGTTTATTTTGAACTAAATATTTGGAAAAGTTCTGGTAGAATAAGTTATTGTGAATGTGTTGTAGAAGACTCCTTTTTTAGGCTTGTGTATTATAATGGGAGCCTTTGTTCAACTTAGCAGAAAACAAACAATCTCATACTTAAAGTTACAGAATAACTATATTTGGTCATTAGTTATTACCAAATGGAAAGGCTCATTCTTATTTTAACTGAAATGATTGATGAGGAGTAGTTCCTGAAGCAGAATTATGGGAGCTATATTGAAAAACAAGGCATTTACTTGTATGCACTATGCAATGTATGATAAAATTAGGGGGAGGTGGAAAAACACCATAAGACTATTTAGTATAGTTAAGCATTCCAGGTTATTGACTATTATCCCACAGGCTCTACAACCCTATCTGAAATTCCTTTTCAATTGATTTTCTACTACTTTCCTGTAAATATCAAGAACACAATAAACAGATTGCTCCAAGATGATATTCTTAATCTTAGGTCATCACAGTTGGCACAATAACAATAGCTTGTAACTTTGCATCCTATTGCTACTACACCTGCAAAGAAGACTCAGGAAACAAAACCTTGGAATAATTTTTTGGAGAACCTGCAAACCAAATCAACCAAATTCAAACTATGTGGGCAGGTGAGGATTTAAACTGCCTCTGGTAGGGAAGGATCCCTCTATTCTCCTGGGCATGTAATTCAGCCACAGGCTGGGGCTCCCCAGCCACAGGACGGGGAAGCAATTCCTCCTTCCTTGCCAGGTGAGCCTTGGGTGTGCATCTAACCTGCGCATCAGGGCCCCACTGTACAGGCATTCACCCAAATGTGCAAGTCAGGTCACAAGGGCACCCCCCAAGTCTCCAGAGGCATAAGGTACTGGCAAATCTCCAAAAGGGTACCCTTAATGCCAGAATTCCTCAGTATACTTCTTGTTTACCCTCTACCTTCCTCACTTGCTCAAACTTCATGCTATAAGAGGAGATTAGCTGAAGCTTGATCACTTGCAGCAAAAGAAAATGGTCAGCCAGACTGCTCTGCATGTCCCCTCAAAATGAAACACAACCTTGGACAAAGAGATGAACCCCACCATCCCTAAAGAAATGGGGAACATCATAATGTATCTGACCATGAGGTATGAAGGTGCATCCCATAGCGAGGCCAATTTTCAGAACCATTATGTCCATCCACCTTGGGGCTCTATCATTTCTATTAGGGTGAACAGTGCCCCACCGTAGACGGTGCTCATGTTAATCCAACCACACAACAAGCAACTCAAAATTACACTTAACCCGGCAAAACCTGTAGGTAACCCTATGAAGAAGATCAAGGGCTGGCTGCTGGACAAAGTCATTCTCACCCATTATTACAAACAGCATGTGAGGGATGGGGCCCACAGACATTACTTGGGACAAGGTTGGAATAAGATGCCATGCTTTGCTTCCCACTGTTAGGAAGAATGCTTTGGGCCCACATTGAGTTTGGAGGCGCTTACGAGGCTTTGTGAACCAAAGTTGCAAAGCACGATGGAACTCTGATGGAATGGGAGGGGAAGCACAGCTGCTCTAAGTTTCGTTTTCTTTCCTGGGAACTTAGCCCTGAAGGTGCCTACCAGTCCACAATAATGTTTTGAGAAGATAATAAACTGAATTGCCCTTGTTTGTTTTATTTCCTGCAGTACGCGATGTGTATTTACACCCATGTATCTTCCATGTATAATTAAGGCTTTGTATTTCTCTCTAAATTCCTTCTGGGCACTCCCTCAGAGGCTTAAGTAACAGAATCTCATAGTTTCATTGATGAGGGCCTCTCAGGACTATATGTATCTTCTTTTGTATATGTTCCTATGTTTATGACCCCCAGAGGCGTCAGTTACTCGCCTCATCCCTACCCTTATCTCACAATGTATGACTCAGGGCCCCAAAGATTCAAGGAAGGAACGTCCTGTCTTTTGAATTGTAGCAAGGATCTGCTACTTGTCTCTGACGTTGTCAATAAAGTTATGTTACATTTTGTTTATTGCTCTTTTACTCCTGAAACCTATATATTGATTCTGCTTACAATAAAGAGGGGCCTTCACTCTTGCCTGGCTGACGTGCCTGTGTAAGACTGAGGTCGCTTTTGATCAAGAGCTGTGTGTGTCTTTATTTGATACTTGGCCGAAAGCACAGGGGCCCATCTGGCTCTCCTCCGCCCGCACTTACACCCGGGTATTGAGGTGAGCATCACACTGCCTTTGGCAGGTGCTAAAAACAGCCTCAACACCACTAAACCGTAGCTCAGGCTGAGAGCTATAATTGGGTCTCTGCTGCCACTGAGATAGCCCTCCTCTGAGCCCAGAAGAGGACAGAATGCCCACACAGGCACTGCACACCTGTAGAGAACAAGAACAGCTAGGAACAATATAACAACACCTAAAACAACACAGACCTTGAACTGTGCAGATTGCCATCTGCCAAGGGTCTGGATATCTTCCAGAGGAAAGCCCATGAACACCATGGCAGTAGCTGCCCCAATCCAAAAGGAATACAAACTATACACTCCAGGATCTCACCCACTAGCTAACAAGGCTTTCCACATTATGGACCAACACTGGAAGTGAGTCAGGGTGGACCCATCATGGTGTATGAACAAGTAGCTTTGGTTCACTGCCTGAAGGAGATAAAAGCCTGTGAGCCGCAACTGGGCATAAACTCAGCAGTGGGCAACTGCACAGAAGAATGAACTTCCCCTCGCCCCACTGGCCCGACTTTGACCTCCTCAGCATAAGCTGGACTGTAGTCTCAGCTAAAACACAGTTCCCAAACACACAACAACCTGCCAGAACAGTCGCACCCAGAGCCAGCTAACACCTCACTCGGGCAACCCCCCCCATAAAAAGCAGTTAAGGCTACCACAGTGAAGTAGGTTGTTTCATAGAAAAAAGAACATAACCAAGTGAACTCAGGCAGCAACTGCAGGAGGATATTGGGGGTGAACTTAAATTCTATCATCCACTATTTCCTTGGTCAACTTGGCCAAGACCACAGCGCCCAAGTTCTGGACAGAAGCCTGATTGGACAAAGCAAGAGGATCCTGCAGGCCCAGATAAGAGATCCCAAAGCCTTTGGAAAACCCAGCCCAAAGATAGACAGCAGCCCATCAGTCAGGATAAGACTCCAGCAACTTCACCAATGGGGCCAGCTTAATAAGACTACTGGCCTTTTACCTCTGCCACCCCTTGCATCACACAGGCTGATTCTGGTTGCTGCCCCCTGTCTCATGAAGATCAAGCTAACATATTTATGGGGTGAAAACAAATCATGAAGAAGAAAAAATTAAATTGTATGCAAAATACAATATTGATATTTGCAAAGCCATTAATTTCATTATCTAAAGTGGAAGTAAACATATTAATTTATGGGAAGTTAGCAGGATGTAGAGGAAAAACAAAACTTGTAGGAGTTAATACTTCAGCAGAGTTAAGACAGCAAATAAAAGATAAATATCAGTTTAGCTGGTCAAAGAAGCCAGTTCATTATTTGGGAATAAGGTTAATACCTGAGATTCAACCCTTATACAACAATAATTATGAACCTTTATTATTTTAAAAAAATGCCCCTGAAAGGGACAGCACATTGGCATATCCCTAGGAAGCCCCAAAGACTTTAGACTTTATTAGCAGAGAAAGAGTTCCCACCTCTTTATCATTTCTGTTGCTCTTTTCTTCACTTTTTCTAGCTCTGTGATACACCATTTGAGATGGTGTGACCAGAATGTCTACAGTACAACACAAGCCACATCATTGATTTGTATAAAGTTACGACATTATTGGCAGTTATACTTGATCCCTAGTGGAACTGACTTTTAGTTTACAGAGACTTACTTACAAAAGGGTTCGTCCTTCCATTTTATACCCTAAAAACCCAATGACATGCATTTTACTGGAAAATATTTCTCACCGAATTCAGTGGGACATATTCCCAAGTACATATCCATACAAGAGCAGTCTTAATAGGCTGCTTTGGAGTCAGAGAACCAAGCTTTCCCCTCAAGAAAGTTTTTGAAGTGTCGTGGGGAATACTGTTTTCAGGGCTGGGGTGGAATCTGGTCCACAGTCTACTATTCTACACGTATAATTGTAGTGATAAAAGCAAACAATTGTACAGTGCTAGAAAATATTTTAAGAAAAATGCAGAATGATTTATTGAGAGTTCTTTTTCTGTAAATCAAGGGTTTTGTTGTTTCTTTCAATTGTACCTATGAAGAATATTATAAAACCATTTTGTACACATCAACAGCTTTCTGTATGTGCAGGAGCTTCATTGCAATGCAGCTTTAGTTTTGTTCCCCTTTTTGAGAATAATATCCCCTGATATGGGGACAGGAGATATAGCAGACTGTCTCTTAAAGAGATCATTTATCTGTCTTGATGGTATCGGAGGATGAAGAGTTCTTCCACTAAACACAAAAAGCTAAAGAATAAAAGTTAAATTAAGATTTGGGGATTAGCCAGTATAAAAGTATTAAAAAAATATGACAGTTCCTTTATTTACATACTGAATTATTTACCTGTAAACAAGCAAATTTGTATTATCACTTTTAAGGTTATGTGGAATTTTCTAGTTATTATTTGCCTTTTAATGAGTCATTAAAGTCCCATAAAATTTCCTGGAGATTCCAATTGACTCTGCAGTACCATCATTCATCTGTACTATTTTTATGCATCTCAATAATTGGACAATTAAATGTATTGCTATTTTTTTCCTACAGTATAGACAACTGAATGAGATTGCAAATGTTAAGATTCTAGACATAGTTATAGATGATCAGGCGACTGGAAACAAAACCCCATGAGGAGAGACTGAAAGAACTAGGCATGTTTAGCCTTGAGGAGAGAAGACTGAGGGGAGATATGACAGCACTCTTTGAGTACATGAAAGGTTGTCACACAGAGGAGGGCCAGGATCTCTTCTCAATCATACCAGAGTGCAGGACATGGAATAATGGGCTCAAGTTGCAAGAAACCAGATTTTGACTGAACATCAGGAAAGACTTCCTGTTAGAGCAGTATGACAATGGAACTAGTTATCTAAGGAGGTGGTGGGCTCTCGAACTGGAGGCATTCAAGAGGTAGCTGGAGAGCCAGCTGTCAGGTATGCTTTAAGTTGGATTCCTGCATTGAGCAGGGGGTTGGACTCCATGGCCTTATAGGCCTTCGAACTCTATGATTCTATGATTCAATGTAGCCACTTCATTAAGTAGTTAGTGCAAAAGTTTTGGCAACAAAAATCTCAGAAATAACAGGAGAGCATGTGCAAATGGATCCACAATTTTGATTACTTAATTCATTTAGTGGGTCTAAATGTAAGTACGTAATAACATTGGCCACAAAACTGGAGGTTAGTCATTTGTACCACCCCCCAAAGACTAATCCTGGCTATTAAAAATACTCTAATATGCAAATACTATAATGTAGCTGGCATTCAACCATTGAAATTACAATATGTATGCTACATTAAGTACCATATATGTTTTCATGTTCCTTCTGTCCTCTTAAATACCATCCTATTTTTCTCAAAATCCCAGGTAAATAATCAGTTAATCATTCTGAACACTTCTCAAATTACATTCCCCTAAGTGATGTGAGCTCTGTTTAGATAGGAGCAGAGATTTAATGTCTTGGGGATATTTTATTTTTATGTATTCAGTAAGATAAAATAAGATAAATACAATGACACAAACCAAAAACAATAAAACAATGAAAACATTTCTACAATTGTACAGTTAATATTCCATAAAATGACTGAGTCACACTTCATGGAAAGCCTTCTCAAACAAAAATGGCATTAGTAGCCACCTAAATATCAAGATGCTAGGAGGGAAGGGAGAGAAATTCAATTAAGTTCACATTCAAAGGCAAATCTATCAAATTCACACTTTCCAAAACAATATGACAACTGAAACACAGCTATCCATCAAAATTTGCACTTATCTGAATTTTGTGATGCAGTTCCCATACCAAAGAATGCTGACAACAATTGAATATATTAGGGGGAAATGAATATATTAGTGAGAATAACATACAAAAATGCATTATGTTAGAAGAAATTGTTTGCAAAAATTTGTACCCTAGTCAAAACTGCATGCAAAATTGTGTTTAGTATGAGAAATTTGCACTGATACTGAAGAATTTTCATGAGGACTTTTTTTTTTTAAAAAAAGCACAAATTACTTAAGAAACACTGAGAATTGAATTTAAGATTAGAAAAATGAGAAATTGAGAGAACTGAAATAGACTAATCTTTCCATCACTAGATGCTAGACATTTGTCCAATTTCAGCTGGTAATTGATTCCAGAGGGCTGGAGGTGGAACACACACAGTGGTTTAACAATAAGTCCCTCTTGCCAGGAGACTCTGGTATTTGTAGCTCTATGAGGGGAATGGGGTCTCCTAACAGCTGCCAGCATCCTTAGCAAACTACAGTTCTCAGGATTCTTTGGGGGCAGCCATGATCATTTAAAGTGGTATAATACTGCTTTAAATGTATAGAGCAAAAGAGGTCCTAGCACAGATAAAATAATTGATTGGGTGGGATCCAAAGTTCTCTTCATCTGGTTAGAAAGAGCTTCCATCAGTAGCAGAACTTCTTCCTTCAGAAGGCTCCTTCTGTCAGAGGAATACAGATGTGCTCGAATTTCTCAAAATTTGAATTCGACACCAGATTTACTATTTATTCATGTTCTTTTTTGTGCTCACGGATTGGGTTTTCTTCTAGTGGTTTTCCGTGGCTGAAGTGAATTTCTTTATAAAAGTTTGCCTCAAAGATATCAATATTAATATAAATATTTTCCTCAAAGTATCAATAGATCCCTCAAATCCATGAAAAAAGATATTTTAAAATATTGATATTAATATCGATATTTTTGTGGGAAAAACCCAAATCTGTACTTATCGTAAATAGTGAACATTGATCCCCGATGAAGTGGTACTGGAAGGAAGTTCAATGGAGTGAAAATTGAACTGGCACCAAAATGTGGATCCCATCCCTACAGAAGTTCCTTCTGTTGGAGGAAGGGAATCTTTAGGTAAACTTCTTTCTTACCCAACTCAAGTTGTAGCCCTTAGCAAGACTGACCAAAGGTCAATAAAAAGTAAAATATTATAGAAGCATTTTCTAAAATCAGAAAGCCAGTGTGGTGTATTGGTTAAGCTGCTGGACTATGACCTGGGAGACCAGAGTTTGAATCCCCACACAGCCATGAAGCTGACTGGGAGTCCTTGGGCCAGTCACTGCCTCTCAGCCTCAGAGGGAGGCAATGGTAAACCACCTCTGAATACCACTTACCATAAAAACCCTATTCATAGGATCGCCCATAAGTCGGAATTGACTTGAAGGCAGTCCATTTTATTTTTTTCTAAAATCAGTCAAAAAGCTACAGCCTCATACTTCTGGGGGAAGAGCATCCCACAACCTCTTTGTTCACACTGTGAAAGCCCTGCTTCTAGCAACTGAAGCTATCACCTCCTGTACTAATGGAAGACAGACCAGGCCCTGATTTGATGGATACAATTGGCTGGGAAGGCTGACATCAGAAGTGGTCTCCAAGTATATTGGCCCCATGTTCTGAAAGGCTATAAATAAGCAGTTACTAAATTGGGTCTCCAGTTTTGTGATACATATCTGTAGCACAAGGAATAACTTATACAGCATACAGATATACTTCAACACCCAATGGGAAAAACCTACCCTTGCCCCTTACCGCTACACAATGGTGGCTGGTGCCCATTAGGACTTGGTAGAACAGAAGGCAGGTCAATGGTAGATGGAACCAGAGCCAATTACAGGCAGAGCAAACTAATTCTAGTTCTGCCCTCATCATCCTCTCTGAAGAGTTCTACAATGGCAATAGTGAGATTAAGGAGGAGGAAGCTGACAAGCAGTGCTGTGGGCTGGTTGTAAGTAAGAAGGCAGGCAGGAACACAGGAAACTGCCTTATACTGAGTCAGCCCACTGGTTCATTTAGTTTGGTATTATCTACTCTGACTAGTAGCATCTCTCCAGGATTTCAGATGCGACATACCCAATCCTACCTGGACACACTGGGGATTGAACCTGGGTCTTTCTGCATGGAAAGCAGATCCTTTACTACTGAGCCACAGTCATTCCCGTAGGTAGGGGCTGGCTGAGGGCAGACTGAAGTTGGTGGGGCAGTCCCCCACTTGCCCTAACGGATCACTCGACTGTCACTACAGTCGCTTGAGGAGTTGATGTAAATAGGTTGCATGAAATTTCTTAGGATCTTAGAAATGAAAAGGCTATTAGTCTGTCAATTATCAGGACCTAGCCAGTGTACAGGAGTCAGAGGCTCAGGAGCAGAATGGCAACAGTGACTAGCGATGGCACTAACGGATCCAAAACGTATCTTGGATGAACTATGAGCCTGTGCTGCTCAAAATGCGTAGACAATTTATCATTTGGATGCTGAAGAACACGCAACCTTTCAGTGCTCTACAGAACAGCCTTTCACTGTACCAACAGAACATTGAAGCCATTGCTTTAGTAGGCACATCATGTGTGCGAGTTGTTCAATGTTAACCCTTTACTCTTGTGGAAACTCCCATTAACATGTTTTAAGTGAACATTTAATTTACAAAATAAACCGATGTGTGTAACTGCATGTTTGTGAGAAGCAATGACTGCGTGGCAAGGGCAATTTTTGTAGGGAAAATTTCCTAAGGGGGAAGGCTTAGCAACACACCCACACACACTTCAGGTTGCTGCATTATGTAAAAAACCAACCAGCCATGAGCCCTCAGATAAAAAAAAATGAAACCCAACTGTTAGGCAATTTGTCCATGACTGTGAAAGATAACAAACCACAGCCATGCCCACAGTCGGTGTGGTATTGATTGACCAGTCAAGGGATGTGACAAGACATTTCATTTCATTCAGTTTTATAGAAACTATGATGCTACAAGCAGACAGAGTTTATAAAGCCTCCTTCCTGCTTCTCACTGCTGACTACTATTACTTGCATGGTTTAAAGAACAGGACGTGACTGAGCATGCAGATTCATCATGACACATAGCTGAGGTTGTTCTTTCCTATATAACTTTACAATCCAGGTGCAGATACTGTGGTGCTCTGCAGAGGGTGTTGGACTTTCAACTCCCATCAGCCCCAGCCAGCATGCCCAATAGTCAGGAATGGATAACAGTAGCAGTCAGTCAAACCTAGAGGGCACCACTTAGCTGCCCTTTATCACTTCCACAACTTGCTCTAGTTGTTTGCATGAATGCAGCACACCCTAATACTAAGCACAATTAATGTTACCTCCTTCACTGGTGCTCATCTTTTAATGGAGTGGGTAGGACCTGGTCCTTATTAACAGATTGCTGGATGAGCATTTTATGGGTTTTGTAGTGTCATTATTTTACATTGTTGTGGTTTTAATTGTGTTTATATACTGCATTTTATTTTGTTAAGTCACTTTGAGACTTTAGTGGCTGATAAATGAAATAAGTAAATGAATAATAGGCAGTCAAAAAGCGGATGCAATTATCAATGCCACACACAGTTTTGAAATGCATGTGCTAAAGCAGGGATGGGGAACTTATGGCCCTCCAGATGTTGTTGAACTTCATTGTACTTGACAGTTGATCATGATGGGTAGGGCCGATGGGAGTGTGAGTCCAATAACATCTGGAGGGCTAAAGCAATTGAACTACAGTTTCTAAGGTCCGGTGGGATAAAATATGGATGATGAGACACAGTATTTCATTTTCACTCAAGGTTATGGAGAAAAATATTCAGTGGTCAATTAATTCTATTCTAAAGTGTCTTTTCCCTGCCCCACACTGAATGTCTGAGCCTAAAACTAAAAGTGAGGCCACCTTTTGCCAAAGGTACAGACAGATTTACCAATCCTATAGAATGAGGCACAACTAACTGAGTTTGGCATAAGACAGGGCTGCACAGAGAGGTGTGCAGCTGGATCCTGTGCAGCTTTAAGCTGAGGAAACTTCCACTGCATTTGCTGGGGTTTTCTCCCAGTCCATTTTGCAGTCCATTTAATTTTTTAAGTAGTGAAATACATAACTGATTAACAAATATCTAGCATTAACAATTCATCAAATAACCAATTTCCATTTTCTTAGTGGCATATGTACTATTGAAAGTTCATGTTCATTCAATCATGTTTCATTAATATAAGCAATTTAGAACATGACCCTTTATATATAAATGGCCATAATACTATAAAAAGTGTCCTTAAATATTGCTCCAAAGAATATATGATATTGCCCCAAAGAAAATTATCAGCCTATTTCGTTCATCCCTGTGAGTAATAACAAATTACTACCCGTGATTACATTCTATTCAGTACGTTTCAGAAAATATGAAAGCCTCTTCTAGCTTTTCCTTCCAGCATGATATTCCTCTGTTTAGGCAGAAAATTAAAAAGCTAGAAAAAGCAAATAAAGCATTTTGTTTTGCTTCTGGACAGTGTTCTTTGGCCTTGGATCCCTAGATGTTGTTGGATTACATGTCCCATCATTCCTGACTGTTGGCTAAACTGGCTGGGGATAACGAGAAAATGGTAGTCCAACAACATCTGGAGGCCCAAGGCTGAAGAAGGCATGCATAAGATATCACAGCATGATTGCATTAACATCTCGAGACAGCACAGCCTTTGGTAACAGAACTGGGCTTTTTATGGGCACCCAGGTGAGGGGAACTGGCTTGTTAAGCACAGATTACCAAACAGATTGGACTGGAGACAGGGAGTCTGCCCACCGTTAATGCTGACTGCTGCTTCACTGGTGCTGTTTCCAGAGACGATTCTGGCAGCCAGAGCAATGTTTGTGGGCAATTGATTTAAGAAATGTATATACCACCTATCTCCAAAACGCCACAGGGTGGCTTTCAACTGAGTAACATATTAAACAACATGAAATGGAAATGGACTGCCTTCAAGCCGATCCCGACTTATGGCTATTCTATGAATAGGGTTTTCATGGTAAGCGGTATTCAGAGAGGATTTACCATTGCCTCCCTCTGAGGCTAGTCCTCCCCAGCTGGCTAGGACATGCTCAGCTTGCCACAGCTGAACAAGCCAGCCCCTTCCTTGTCACAACTGCCAGCTGGGGGACAACTGGGCTTCTTGGGACTATGCAGCTTGCTCACAGCTGCACAGGTGGCAGGGCACGTAACCTCTGAGCCACTCGCTGTGGGGGTGATCTTTAGCTGGCCCTTGACACTCAGGAGACATGAGCGGGGATTTGACTCTGCCCTGCCCAGAGTGCGAGTCTGAGTCAGAGGCGAGACTCGACTTAATTCTTGTTTTATTAAAGTAATTGAGACATCAAAAGCAGTACGCTTCATAGACTTAGCTACGCTAACTCACTTCGATCCCTAACTTAGGGTTGCCATATTGCCCGGTTAGCCGGGTTTTACCCGGATTCTTTGCATGCCACCCAGTGCCCGGCTAGCCCCTTAGGTGGCCCGGATTCTCACCTTTAATTTTTAAAAAAATTAAGTTTCTAGGTGGTCCAGTTCTGGAGATATACAGAAAAACGTCAGCCGCCCCCCCGACTGTTAAATCTTTCTTTAAACAGTACTGTATACAGTACTATAGCACTTCGCAGCTTTAACCCCGCCCGTTCAGCATTGCAGCCAGTCAGAGAAGCCAGGATTGTTTCAGTTTCATTGACCTGAGGCAGTGTCTAGAAAACAAAATGAAGGTCCCCCCCTTCCCGTTTATCTGAAAATCTCATAAATTGGGTAAGTATATACATTTCAGTTTCTTTTCCTCTTGTGTGCAGGAGTCAGATCTTGGGCAGTGTTTTGAAAACCTTCCCAATACTTGCTTTTTGTAAAAGCAATGCTAATCCCATATGTTGCTTATCACTTGACATTGTATTTCTGTCCCTGTTTGAGTAGGCCCCACTGAATACACTGGGACTTGCTTCTGAATAAATAAACCTAGGATTGCACTATATATATCTTTACAGTTTGTGTAAATAATAAATATATTTGATAGTCATGCTTATATAAATATTTCTTCATTTATCATATTTTTGGTTTTTGGTTAGGAATCCTGACTGGTTGTGAGATGCTTAGTTTTTTGCCTTACTCATAGGAACCTTGTTGTGGTTGGTATGGTATTACATTTAGGAAAGTGTTACTGCCTTCTGTGTTTTTTTTTCCTATTTGCATTTCACTTATCTTTAACCTCACTCTGTTACAGCCATAGAAGCAACAGCAGCATATGCAAGATAATTAACTCCCATTAGTGATAAGAGCAAGAATTTATAATTAAATAAATGGCTCATCTGACAGTACAGGCTCGATAGGTGCCGGCTTGGCTTCAAGAGGCAGGAAAGCGTTTGAAGTACCAGCTGAGTCCTGGGGGGGTGGAGATGGCGTGCGCCAGATCATTCCCCAATGTCTCTGTTGGACCGTCTGTAGGTGGAGCGAGGTTTGCTTCAGCGGGAGAACTGTCCATGGGAACTGGCAGCCTGTCAACTACACCCCCTCCCTCATGGTCCTCCAAAGCCTCATCTATCTCTGATTCCCCCCCCCGCGCTCTATCTGGGAAGCTGGGGCTCAAGTGGCTCCCCTCCCTGATTCTCCTGGAAGAGCTGGGGCTCAACAGACTCACAGACTCTGGACTCCCAGCTAGGCTCTCCTCCCCACTGTGCTATACCAGCTGTATTAAACAACATAATATCCATAAAATACATAACATGAAAATAGCAATATAGATACAATTCCTAATAAGCATCATCATCAAATTATTAATAATTTCAATCACTTATACTGTCATCCAAAAGCCTACTGGAACAGGTGTGTTGTGATCATATTATGTTAGTGCTGATTTTTTCACTGGTTTTCAATCCATTTCTGACCCTAGTTCAAAGTCCTTAAACTTTTGCTCAGCTTAGGACCAGGATATTTGAAGGACCACCTGTCTCTATCTGTAGCAGCACATGTATTAAAATATTAATTACAGGGCCTTCCGGGACTGCCTTCACTATATTGGATGATGTGGGTAACTACCAGACAGAAGGCCTTTTCAGTGGTGGCATGCCAAATACAGAAGGTTCTACCATTTTGTACCAGGCAAAAACCTTTCCATTTTCCCAAGCCTTTTCAGCCTAATTTCATTATTGCTTCTGCCTGACTTTTAAGATCATGCTGCCTGTTAGGCCTTGTTTTTATTTTCTGATTTGTAATGTTGTATTCTAAATCATTTTTGTTAATTGGAGAACAATATAAAAAGATTTGAATTGTATCCAATTCTAGTTCTAGAGTAGACCCACTGAAATTACAGAACATGACTAACTTATGTCCATGAATTTTAATGGGTCTACTTTAAGTAAAACTTAGTTGGACACCCTAAGCCTCATGAACAGCCTATGTTTTAAATGTAAACAGACAAGCATATATACAAATCAAAAGGCTGTGAATAAGCAAGACTGACCTGACTGAGTGTCACTCATGGTAGATTCAAATTTGTTCTCATTGTTCTTCAGCAAAACAAAAACAAAAACCCAAAACATCAACCCAGAATGTGTCATATATTTTCACAAACACCCGTATCTTGTCTTTTGTCCATGTTATTTGTATTTCTCTTTCTTCCTGTCATAGGGACATAGGAAGATACCTGGTGCCAAGGCAGACCATTGGTCCCCCAGCTCAGTATTGTCTATGCTAGTTTTCTCTAGCCTGTAGTGCAGTGCGGATGTTTTGTATTATAACTCCCATCAGGCCTACTCATTGGCCATACTGACTTGGGCTAATGGGAATTGTAGTCTGACTAGGGACGGGGGAGAATATCCAACAAAACTGAACCCGGTACCAGATTCCAACTGAATTCACTAGTTTGCAATCCCTTCAGAGCAGCACCAATCTCTTGCGGCAGGCCTCAGCTATAATCAGCATGGATTTTGTGGCCACAACTACAATCCGGAAGAATTCCCCCCCCCAAATCCTCCCCCTATTTTAAGTATTTTTTCATAATTAAGATGTTGTGTCAACCACAAGATTTCCATTCATCCATTATATATTATGAAAAATCTTGTTATTATCTCAATGTAATGCAAAAAACAAAATTGGCTATATATATCTTCAATGTTAATTGTCAAATCATCCTGCAATGTCATGTTTTTCAAACAAGATATCTCAGAGCATTCTGAATGTCTTGCATGGGAAACATTACTATGATGAGACTGACCCATGCTACCCGCCTCTCCCCGCCCCCACTCCTTTTTCATTGCTGCTGTCCTGAGCTAACCAAGGGCTGTCTCTGTCTCGTTCTTGCTCGTTTTGAGCTAAATGTGTGTGTGTGACTGACAGTGACAAACAGTGTCTGTGCGGTGTGGTGGGGCGCTGTTGCTGCCTGCCTACCCCTCTCCCACACTCTCTCAGACTGTGTTTTTTAACTTTCTATTGCCGCCCCTCGTGAGACCCTTGTTGATGTTCAGTCATTGGCGTGGCTCCTGGTGCTCTGTCTAAGTATGAGAGTTTTTAAATGATTTAAATAAACCAGGAATTCACTGCCTAAACCAGATCATAAAGCAACCTAAAAATTACACAATGTTTTTCTCTGCCACCAAAAACCTACGTGGAATGCTGCCATTTACATAAGTATCTATGAAAACAATTATGCAATTTTTGCAACCTGGAAAAAACCCTGCAGATTGAATCACCTAAAAATGTGCACAGCAGATCGAATTGGCAAGCGCCAGAGAAAGCGGAAACAAAAAAAAGGATGGACTGATAAAGAAACGACAGACTGTCAAAATGCATGTGGATTGGCATAATGCAGTGAACGCCATCCCTAAGTCTGACAGCATGTGGAGGGCACCACATTGGTTGCCCCTGGTATACACTGACTGCCAGTAGCTGTGCAGGTTTTCAGATGGGAGAATTTCACAATCCTACCTGGAGGCATCAGAGATTGGAACTGGGACCTTGTAGATGCAAAGCATGTGCTCTGTCATTGATCTATAGCCTTTCTCTCATCTTCACAATCATTATTGGTTTTCAGAGAAAAAGGGACATAAGGACATATGAAGTTGCCTCATACTGAGTCAGACCAATGGCCCATCTATCTCAGTATTGTTTACACTGACTGGCCATAGCCCTCCAGGATTTCAGACAGAAGTCTCCCCAAGCCCTACTTGGAAGATGCCAGGGACTGAACTGGGCCTTCCACATGCAAACACATGTCACTGAGCTACGGCCCTTCCCCATGTTTTGACCAATCTTATGTTCTTCCAGGATCTTTGGTAGTGAAAGCTGAATGGACAGCCCTTCTTAGTTACTGACTTGTTACCCCTGAGTCATAAATCAGAATTCTACCAGTGCCATGGTCTGCTTAGTTTTTAATTTTTCCTTAGTGAGGTTTTTCATGGATCTGAATTGTTACAGCATTAAATAATATCCAGTGGTTTCAAAAGAACCTTTTCCCCTCAGTTAAGATCATGTATTGAATATAAATTGTTGTTAAAGACTACTTCACAATTCAGCATACCAACCATACATTTATTAAAATTTGGTGTGCAGATGTCCTTTTGTCCTAGTGCTATTGCACACTAAATGCTCCTTGCTTTCTCCATCAAAGAAATGGCAAGGCTATTTTGGGACTTTGTGTTATCACAAGCATCAAGGTTATTAGAAATTTGGGACTATTTGAGCCCTTACTTTACTGTATTTGCAACAACAAAGAACAAGACCAATTGAAAATCTAATCATGCATCACATTGACTATAACAGCTTTGTTTAGATGTTTGACTTTTAATTCACAGAAAGGAGGTGGCACAGCAGAATAAATAGTAAGGGAGGGAAGCCAACTGTGGTACAACTTAGGCAGCCTAGTCCTAAGGGACTGTTGTATTTATAGCAGCAAAAAACACAACACTGGTTTATGAAGCTGAAACTTAATTAGGATCCTTTACAGAGGTAGATTCTTTCATATCACTCCAATTCAAAGTCACCAGTTGGTGACTGGCATAAAGCCCAGGGCTAATCTTGACAACCACCAGGATGCCATGTTGTGACTATTGCTGTTCCTTACTCCGCCCTATGTCCCACCTTGCTCACCAGAACCACATAAGTGAAATGCAATATTTCAAAGTAGAGTATTATTGGGAAGGCTCCAGTTAATTATCTTTTCAGCATTTGAACATCTGAGTGTTTAGGAAAAGAAGAATAGGTCTAATTATGATGCTGTAAAGGAACAGGGGTGCAGTATTTATTTATTTAATTTATATCCGCTTTTCCTCCCGAAGGAGCCCAGGGCAGCAAACATAAAAATAATTTAACAAAGGGATGGGAAGCATTTTAAAGCATTCCTGAAATCACAATTAAAACATTTTAAACACAATTACAATTCAAAATATTCTAAAAATTCTAAAATACAGTTAAAACATTCTTTTAAAAGAGTTTAAAATAGTCTAAAAACACAGTTAAAAACATTCTTCCACCAGTGATCTCTGAGTTGCCAATAGCAGTCCTCAAATGCCTAGGTAAACAAAAATGTTTTCAAATTCCTTCTGAAAGTCAAAAGTGATGGAGACAGATGCACCTCACTGGGAAGGGTATTCCATAAATGGGGAGCTACCACTGAGAAGGCCCTGTCATGGGTCAGCACCAACAGGGCAGTACTCAGTGGTGCCACTACCAACAAGCCCTCACCTGCTGATTATAGGATCCAAGATGGTTGAAACTGAGTGGGGGAAGCACTCTTTTAGATACTTGAGTCTCAAGCTATTTATGGCTTTGTATGGTAATACCAACACCTTGAATTGGGCCTGGTAGCTTACTGGAAGCCAGTGCAATGTTTTTAGAACTGGTGATAATCTCATTGGGCTGCCCCACTTACCAGCCTTGCAGCCATATTCTGCAATAACTGCAGCCCCTGGACTATCTTCAAGGTCAGCCCAACATACCCATGTTACAATAGTCCAGATGGAAAGTCACCAGAGCATGGACAATTGAGGCCAGGCTATCCCCAGAACAGCCATAGCTGGCAAATCAACCTAAGCTGGGCTAAAGCACTCCTAGCCAATGAAGCCACTTGGGACTCTAGTAACAAGTTAGAATGCAGGAGTACTCCCACATTACAAACCTGTTCCTTCGGGGGAGTGCAATCCCTTCCAGAAAATATCATACACTTAAATCCTGCACACAGGAACCACCCACCCACAGCACTTCTGTCTTATCAGGATTCAGCTTCAGCTTTTTGTGCCCCATCCAGGCCATCACTGCCTCTGAGGACCAGTCCAACACCATCACAGCCTCTCCTGATTCAGATGGAATGGAGAGATAGAGTGGCATGTTATCAGCATACTGATGACATCATGCTCCAAATCCCTTCATGACAGCTCCCAACACTTCATATAGATGTTAAATAGCATAGGAGGCAGAATGAACCCTTGCTGAACCACCACAGCCCCAAAGCCATGGAGCCTAACAACAATATCCTAATACTACTTTTGGGTAGCAGCTTTGCAGGTAGGAGTGGAACCACTGCAATACAGTTCTCAAGCTCCCACCCCCTTAAGCTGCTCCAGTAGGACACCATGGTCAATGGTGCTGAGAAATCAAGGAGGACCAATAGGGTTTATTTATTTATTAAATTTATATCCCATCCTTCTAAACAGCTCTGCTGGGTGATTCACTGAGAATGCAATAGAAGTTGAGAGATACACTCTCTTTGCCATGTGGTAGGAATGGCTATGTACTTGTACTTCTCTGTGGTCAGATTTGCTTTGAGACTTGTGGCATCTGTGCTCTAGCCAGCTTCATTGCCCAAAGCTCCTCAGCAAACCAAGGACCCTCTTGGACTCCCCATGGCCAGAGATAGAGCTTAGGTGCTATTGTATCAATGGCCCTTTCCATCTCAACATTCCACAGAGAAACTAGGGCCTCAACAGAAGCACCAGCCATGCTACCTGGAAAATCCCTGAGAGCATTAAGAAATCCCTCAGACTTCATCAGTCTTTGGGGGTGAAGTGATCTAACTGATCCTCCAACTCTGCAGGAAGGGTAGTCACCACCAATCCAATCCTCACTAGGGTGTGATCCATCCATTACAATGGGGTAATATTCACCCCCCCTGATTACTGAGTTCTTCGCAATGCCCCCTGTGGTGAAAACCAGATCTAAAGCATGACCTGCAGTATGTGTTGGGCACAAGTTGTATTGTGACACTGCCATGGTTGCCATGGCAGCCATGAAGTCCTGAGCATGAAGTATCAACACGTCTTGAGCAAGAGCACAGAGTAACCTCTTTTATAATGTGAAAACATTCATCTTTAGAGTCCAGTCTTTGGGAACAACAAACCCTTTATAGTGTAGGTCCATTAATTAAGTTCTGCAAGAATCATACCAGATGAACTTAGCTTTGAAAAAGACAAAATTGAACATAGTTTTGCAAAGAGGCTATAAAGGGGGTCTACAGATATCATTTGTGAGAAACTCTCCATTTGTGCAGATGGAGCATAACATAGGATCTCATCCAGGACCAGAAGTGTAGTCATCTGAGGTTGCAGGGGGTCATAGATAGGGTTGCCATATTCCAGTTCCACAAATCCGGGTAGGTTAATTTGCATATTATGTAAATTATTTGCATATTATTTGCATATTATGCAAATGTTTGCATATTAATATTTGGATTGTCTAGTTGTTTTGTTTTTGTGCCTAGGAATTACCACCAAAAGCTGGGGAAAGATGTGAGAAATCTTTTTTTAAAAGCAACATTTTCAGCCTTAAATGCCTAGACTCTAGTTTCCAACACTATGGAGTATTTATTGATTAATTAAGAGAATTTATATCCTGCCCTTTTGCTGTTAAAAACAGAGCTCAGCACAGCTTACAAATATAATAAAAACAATAAAAATACACAATCAATATAAAAACATAATAAAAACACAAAATAGCAACAAACATAAAGTAAGTCAGGGCAGCCATACGGTTAACCATATACGATACATTTCAAAGATGTGGTGGGTGGAGAAAAACAAGAAGCCAAAATGTTAGGAAAAGGAGTCTTTCACACCACATGCTCAGTTCTAAATACTGTAGCAACAAGTTTTACAAGTTCCTCCAGTATTCCACTGGAGCAGGCACTCAGACATTCAAAGTATCTGTATGTTTCTTAGGTTTTATAAAAGCAGAGCTTTGCTTAACTCAAAATTTCTTCTCCCTTTGATCAACCACATCTACACAGGTTCCACCTCCATACTCAAAATGAATCTGGGCCTGGAAGTGTGCAACAACCCCACACATACCTTGCTAATTAGATTATCAATGCCAGGATGTCTGTCTTATCGACTACTCTCCTGCTTCCCCCTCACCTGGACATCATGAAAGACCCAGTCCTGGGCTCAGAAAGAAAATAAATATCTGGTCCTCTTCAAAGTATTGATAAGCCTCTTGTTTTAATTGAAATAATAATTATAAATTCTTGTTCTTATCACTAATAAATTATCTTGCATATGCTGCTGTTGCTTCTATGGCTGTAACGGAGTGAGGTTAAAGATAAGTGAAATGCAAATAGGAAAAAAAAACACAGAAGGCAGTAAATATAATACCATACCAACCACAACAAGATTCCTACGAGTAAGGCAAAAAACTAAGCATCTCACAACCAGTCAGGATTCCTAACCAAAAACCAAAAATATGATAAATGAAGAAATATTTATATAAGCATGACTATCAAATATATTTATTATTTACACAAACTGTAAAGATATTTATAGTGCAATCCTAGGTTTATTTATTCAGAAGCAAATCCCAGTGTATTCAGTGGGGCTTACTCAAACAGGGACAGAAATGCAACCTCAAGTGATAAGCAACTTCATTCACACAACCCAAAATTCCGAATCATGCCACTTTATGCTGTTTTGCAACTGTTTATACTTGTTTTTATGGTTATTGGATTTTAAATGGCTTTATTTCTTGTTGTGAGCTGCCTTGGTTTCCAACCCTACCTCACAGGGGTGTTGGAAAGACTCCATACACACAGACGCACACACTGCAGATGTATAAATACATACAGCCCATATAATAGTTTATTGTCAAACCAGTTGGTCATTGCAGAAAAATCAGTATTAGTTTTAAAAAAATCAGTATTACTTTCCTACAGAATAAAAACTGTAATACCTAAGTAAGCCCTGCCTACTTGCTTTAAAATAGGACTGGAGAAGGGGGCAGAAAGAGTTAGAACACAAACACAATTCTTTTTTACATTCACTCCAAAGTCCCATTGATTTTGAGCACATTCATAACCATGTCTACTCAAAAGTAAGTCCTATTGAATTCAATGGGATTTACTCTGGGCATATGGGATTAGCATTGCTTTTACAAAAAGCAAGCGTTGGGAAGGTTTTCAAAACACTGCCCAAGATCTGATTCCTGCACACAAGAGGAAAAAAAACTGAAACGTATATACTTACCCAATTTATGAGATTTTCAGATAAACAGGGGGTGAAACCACCATTTTGTTTTCTAGACACTGCCTCAGGTCAATGAAACTGAAACACAATCCCTGACTGGCTGCAATTCTGAACAGGCGGGGTTAAAGCTAGGAAGTGCTGTAGTACTGTATACAGTACTGTTTAAAGAAAGATTTAACAGTCGGAGCAGAGTCCCAGTCAGGTCCATATGTATGAGCCAATCAGCATGAAAGGGGAGTGTCTTAGCCACTGAGAAGAGTCCTTGTCCTGGCATGCTGATTGGAACCATATAAAAAGCTGGAAAATAGTATTGGCGCTGTTTTATATCTCCAGTAGTGAATAACCAGGACACATTTACCTATGAGCAACATTTGATATGAAACTTGCTGTTAAGGCCTGGCAAAGACAAATTCTACCAGTAGCAATGTTCTGGTTGTTTTATTTTAACCAGGGGGAAATGCTGTTGGAATTATTTATAGATATTAAATACCCACTGTTATGGCCCCCGAACTGTGGAACAGTCTCCCTGATGAGGTGCGCCTGGTGCCGACGCTACTATCTTTTCGGCGCCAGGTGAAAACCTTTTTATACTCCCAGGCATTTTAAAGTGTATTTTAAACAGCATTTCCGTATTTTGGATGTTGTTTGGTTCGTTATTGTTTTTTTTTTAATTATTATTTATTGTATTTATTGTATTTATATATTGTGCTTGTTTTTATCTTTTTGTACACCGCCCAGAGAGCCTTTGGGCTTAGGGCGGTATATAAATTAAACTAAATAAAATAAATAAATAAAAAAATCATGAAACTGGCCACTGAACCACTAAAAGCCTGTGACAGTATCAAACTTTGCTGAAAAGTAGACCAGTGATTTACCCATCCACAAAAGCAAAATATAGGCCGCTTCCATGTTCCAAAGGGAGCCCTCCATCCAGTTTCTAGTTATGGGCATTGTAAAAGAAACATTTTGAATGAGGCAAGGGACACAGTACATTTAATAAGCAACATTCCAATGTAGCATTCTAAATAATGGACCCTTGAGATTTCTGTCATGACAACTTCCAGAATGAGTGTGAGTTCACACAACTTCTTTCAAGGCTACAGTTCAGTTTAATGCACAATCTTATTTATAAGCCAAGATGTTGCTCAAAATGTGTGTGTTGACCAAGACAGGACTGCTGTGGCCTCTTGCCCTATTGATTTTGTGTTTTCTATCACACACAGAGATGGAATGTGAAAGTAATTTTAAAAGCTCAATACAGGATGTGGAGTAGAGTGAAATGTTCCTTGCATAGCCCCCAAATTGTATGCTGAGTTTCCCCATTACAGCATTCTTACCAATTCTAACATCAAGTATTCTTGCCCTCAAACATATTACTTTCACATAATGGCCACTCTAGGTTTCCTCAGATCATAATATATTTTGAGAATATCAGAAGAAGTAAATCATTGGCCATAACCTTGTTTTTATGCTTGTTCCTACGAATTATTATCAGAATCAGGCCCAGCACCAGTGCACGTCCAGGTTGGGCCCTGGCTGGGGGCTCTTGGGGCCCAGAAGAGCCTCTAAGGGGCCCCTCCTTAGGGTGAGAATGTGGTCATGTGACCTGATGCTGCTGTGGATCATGGAGCGGGAGCTCCCAGGCACTCCCCATACAGATGGGAGCTCTCAGGCAAACACACCCATATAGGCACATTAGCGCATCAGTATGCATGCCCTGTGCTCTGTGCACACATGCCTGCCATCACCTAAGATGGTGTCAGGAGCATCACTAAGGGGTTAACGCCCCTGCTGCCATCTTGGCTGATAGCTGGCATTTGCACACAGTGTGCAGGGTGTGCACACTGACATGGGAGGTAGGTGGGTTGGGCCTATTTAAGCCCCATGTCACCTGTATCGGGAGGCGGTATTGGGGCTACAGCACTGCAGGCCTGGGGCAGGCTGGTGCCCAAGGGCCCAGTCACATCTGGTGCTGGCCCTGATCAGAATGATTAAATCGGTTGGAAACTAACTATTCTTTTGATCAACAATTGGGCTGAAAAACTGGCATTATATGGGTCAGATCTTGCCCCCAAAGAACTTTATTTGGACTTAGATAACTTTATCTTGGTCAATTTTATTTTTAAGGGGGAGAGCAATGAGGCCCAATATTGTCTTTGCACTCTGCAAAGAAAAAGAAGCACTCAAAGATACCCATGAAGTGATCTCTTGAGAAGCACAACCTTTCCTCATTCACTGTGTATATTATTAGAGCACATGCCTGTGAAGCCCTTGTAACAACTCTCTTATACAGCACATACAGTGTGGTCAAATGACCCCTTCGCACATAAGTCTGTTCAGTCATATTTACATATGCCTCAGAGAAGCAGTCCATTGCATCCTATTTCTACATTTGATGTGTGGATTCTTTTCTTTTTTAAAAAAGTCTGCATTAATTCTTTTTCAAAAACTGAAGTTGTTTAGAAGGTGGCCTGAGTTGTTAATGCTTTTCCTTTTCCTTTAACAAGGAATTGGCACTTAGAGTGACCCAAAAGCAGATGCGGGCTACCACACATTTTTGACAAAATGAGTCATAAGCAACCCCTGAAAGTGACGGAATATGATGAAGTTCTGTTGCAGACCAAGGTGCATCACTTTCTTTTTTCCACCCATGGCTCTGAGCTCTTGTTAGAATTTTTTTTTAATGAAGTTTTCTTATTCAGGTCACCTTATTAGTAATTTTCTGAAGCTATGGATTCCAAAGAATACCTCCATTCTGACTCAAGTTAGTCTGGAAGATGCAGATCAAATGAATCTGCTTTGAGATCTGGATTCAATAAAATCCTCTTCCATCTACCTGCAAGCCATGCCCTCCCCATACCCACCAGTTTCACTCTTCACCAGGAGCAAATTCAGTAGACGTCTGAAGAGGCCCTACACATGTACAGCAGGAGTGTGGAACTGGATATGACAGGCAGACCAGATCCTTATTATTAAGAATGCCTGGTTTGAAAGCTTACAAACTAAAATGGTTCTGAGGCAAGGAATTGTAGGGGAAACATCTTGCCTAAAATGGGGCCTCTGAGAAGGCCATAAGTTTGCAGTTCTCATAGCTGACACTAGTTAATTAAGCTATAAGCAAGAACACCTGCTTATCAGTGGAGACTGGTACTTCAAGGCCAAGTGGCCTGGGAAGGTTGCTGAGTGCATGACCATTAGGCACAAAAGCTCCAGAAGGTTTCATCATCAGAAAGCCCCCTGATTGGCTAATTAATTCCTGGCTGTTGCTGGGCATTTTCCCATAAGAATAGGATTCAGACCATAGCCTTGGTCCCGCAATGTTCTGGGTGCTACCTGGTGTTGAGTTCCATATGCCATCTCCTATCCAGACTATACATCTCTGGTGAGATGTAGAATCATGAAGTTATTTTGCTGTTTACCTCTATTGTAAGTATAGATTAGGCTAGACAGTTTGTTATTTTTATCTGTGACTGTAACTCTTTGTATTTTACTGAGCCCTCAGGGGTGTGGGTTTTCAGGAACTATGTTGCTGCTATATTTGTGCACTTATATTTTATTTAATAAAGCTACTTCTTATTTACCAGTGTGTGTTCACTGCAGGGGAGATTTGGCTCTAAATCCAGAACCTTGGCCAATTAGCCACGGACTACCGTATATTTGGGTATTTTGCCTAAAGCCAGGACAAGGAGTGTACCTTTGGCTCTTGTCTTTGGAATCCTTGGCAGGTCTTTTTCTGGTACTTTGGGTTTCCCCTTGGCCCAGAGTAGGTGACCAGGATTAAGGGGTGGTGGCAGTCTACCTATCTGGCAGTGTTGGTGTTGGTTTACTCAGCCCTGGTAAGGGAGGCATGGGCTGTGCCTTGCCAGGATCAATTGCCCTGGGTTTGGGAATTGAGTCCTGGGACTGAACTGGTGGCAGCGGTTCATGACACTTATCTTCCTCACTCTGTTAGATGATTGACAGGGCTGCTCACTTGTCAATCAGCTAATGTCACAATAATGTCAGGTGAGCTGTTTTTGCCTGCATAGATTACCAGTTGGGTCTTGCAAATATAGATATTCCCATATAGGCTTCCTCTGTATGAATGGGAACCCTGATTAGCCAAGGCTCACCTTCTTATGAAAGACAACAACACAGGTATAAAGAAAAGGCCTCACACTGGCTGACATGTCAGCATTTGGGGTTGTGTGCAGCAGGTGGTAGATAGGTGAGGGAGAGATGTCATTTGAGCACCCATAGGATGGGGATCCACAATAGTGTTGGCTCATCAAGTCTCTAGACTACTGACTAGAGCGGCCTCCAAGAGTGCAGATATTAAATATCCCTCATGTAAATGGCTTAGATAAGCCCTACTCAGGCATTCTTCAATTGTATTCATGGAGGAGACATGGGGCCATACCTCTCCCCACCCCTCCATCCTCACCACAGTATATATTCCTGACCTTCCTATTTTGAGCAGGAAGGTCTGAAGGGGCATTGTAAAGATGTGTAGCTGAATCACAGGTAACAAACCTCCCCATAATCAGGACCTGTTCGTGATTGCGTAAGGTTCCTAATTGCGGGGAACAATCCCCCTTCAGATCTTCCTGCTCAACGTGGGAAAGTCAGAGAGATGGCAGGGACAAAGTATGCCCCTGTTCTCCCTCCATGGATACTACTGAAGAGTTCTTGAATAGGGCTATTATAATTCACTTATCTGGCACAAGGCATTCTTCATCTTGTTTTACATCACCAGAATCTGCAAGTATGGTGTTAGGGCAGGGGTAGCAGTCTTCTCACTGAAGCTTGATTTTGCTGGGGAATTTATGCTATATATTACCCTCTCCAAACAAATGATGAATCTTTCAAATTGAGTCTGTGAATGGCCTTTGCAAGATCATCCAAATTCAGGATAAGCCTACAATAATAGATACAAAGCTCTTTAAATCCCTCAATGCACCTAGCCCTGATGAGAGTTAGCCATTTTATGCTGTCTGGATTTATCCTGAATCAGGAAAAATCCCTTTATGCTAATTATATGTCCCCAGTAAATTTCTTCATTTTAAAGCCATCCATTCACTTTTCACATTTCATTCTAAACCAAAGTACTGGTCAAAAGAAAAACTATTTTTGTGTAACGCACATTGCAAAATGCACCATAGAATTGTCTTTATTAATAAGGAAAGCTGCCACAGACTCTTGACTTTCATCTTGGAACATCCATTGAGTCAGTTGTGAGTATATTTGTTTGGTATGTATTTTTAATCTAACCTCATCTTCATCTATTGATTAGTCATCCATTCATGACTAAGACTTCTGTAAAGTATTTTTCATCTTCATAGATTCTTGAAGTTCGCTCTTTTCTTTCCAAAATTCTCATGAATCTGATGGGGCTGATTTGCATCATCATTGGGCACAAGGTCGTTGCTGGGCTACTCTGTGTGCGCTTAGCTCCCTGTCTATGGATTGTGACCACTGAGTAGTTGTGAAAATCTTGTAAAGTCCGCAAAATGTATCAAAAAGCTTATGTAAGGCTAGCAATATTTCTCAGGCCCAGTTCAAATCCCCACTCAGTCATGAAGCTCTTGGTGGGTGACCGTGGGGCAATCAATCTTTCAGCCTAACCTAACACACAGACTTGTTGGGAAGATAAAATGGGGTTTTAATGGGATTAAGGTGGATGAACCATGTATGCTGCCTTGTGATTTTAGGAGGAAAGGAGGAATGTAAATCCAATTGTAAATAAATCTGCGGTATCATGTTTTTCCCACAATCATCTCTCTCTGATGTGAGGGAAGTAGCCTCACTAGCATTATGAGCTAACAGGGACCATCAGGCCCCTCTGTTTGACTTTCAGGACACTGCCCAAGCTAGGCCTCATCCCCTAGCCACAGCCCTCTTCAGTCATGTTCCCTGACCTCCTGACATGCTATTGTTTGGCTGGAATGTGTTCTTGAACTGTTATGATGTCTCCTGCTTGCCTAGAAGGAAGTTGGAAAGGGCATGTGTGTGTGTAGAAAATGTTGACTTTGGCATGAGTTTCTTTCCTGGACAATTTTTTTTCTTAATAATGTTGTTTGTTGCTTAGTTTGATTTTTGTGAATTGTATTGTTTTCATTGATGTATTTTTATACTTGTGTTTATTTTTCTTTGTAAGCCGCCTTGAGGGCCTTTGGCCCAAAGGCGGGGTATAAATAAATTTATTATAACAATAATAATACTGTACAAAAGGTAAGAGCCACATTTGTTTTTCTGTCAACTTGTGCCTGTAACCCTGCTCACTACTGGCATGTGCCACCCCGGAAGGTTGCCTGCAAAGGAATGTGTGGCCCTGAGGCCAAATAAGATTCCCTATCCCTGTCACAGATCATGTTAAGATTTGGGTCCATTCCTAATTATAGCAACTGTGACAGCCTAATATACTCCTACACCATTTGTATGAAAGAGAAATATGAAATATTTTTAGGACAATACACGTTGGACCTGCAACAAAATTTTGCAGTGTGGAGTGCTCCTTTTCAGGATTCCAGCCAGCCAGCCATATCCTCCTTCAGGATATTCCATACTATTGCCCCTTTCTCCCAGCTTTTCATTTTCTCCCTCAACTAACATTCAACATCCTGTGGACATTCCATACTGGTGTTTGTGTGTGTGTATTGCCCCCTTAGGTTTCATTCTAAAGAATGTTTATACTTCTGCAAGTCCCTTACTCCTCCTCCTTGCATTAGGGCAGAGTTGTTTTGGATACATAAGGATTTACATTAACCTCTGAACATCACTAATAAAAGGAAGGCTGTGAACTGGTTTGGCCACAGCATGGAGAAGTTCATCAGGAGGGCTTTAAACTGAATCCTAAGGGGGAGGGAAACGTAAACTTGGTGGTAACGACTGATGAAGACTTGTGCACAGTAATGGGACCAGGGAGATAGGCTCTAATAGGGCCCAGTAACAGTCCTCAGAAAAATGTAGTAAGGAAGTCAAGCCATAATTCACATGGTCTTCAATGTCTGTATACTAATGCACAGAGCATGGAAAACAAGCAGGGTGAACTTGAACTCTTAATACAGGAGGGCAATTATGACTTAATAGGTATAACTGAAACTTGGTGGGATGACTCCCATGACTAGAATACAGCAATTGAAGGATATAACTTGTTCAAAAAGAACAGAAGAAATAAAAAGGGAGGTGGAGTCGTGCTGTATGTCAAATATATATATATCCCTGCACAGAAATACAGGAAGATGAATCTGGGAGCTCCACTGAGAGTATCTGGATTAAAATTAATGGGGCAAGTAATAAAAGGAATGTGGTGCTTGGAGTCTACTACTGACCACCCAATCCAGGAGAAGACGAGAATGTAACTTTTGAAAAGCAAATTGCCAATGTTTCGAGGAGTCATGATGTAGTAGTAATGGGGGACTTCAATTATCCCGATATCTGTTGGGAGACAAATTCTGCCAAACACGGCCCCTCCAAGAAATTTCTGACTTGTGTTGGAGATAACTTTCTCCTACAGAAAGTGGAGGAAGCAACCAGAGGATCAGCTATCCTGGACTTGATTCTAACCAATAGAGATGATTTGGTGGATGAAGTTGCAGTTACGGGAACTCTGGGGGAAAGTGACCACACTATACTTTAATTTGTGATTTTAACAGAAGCAAAAGCTGAGAGTAGCCATACGTGCACCCTGGACTTCAGGAAAGCTGATTTCAATAAACTTGGAACAATTGTAGGTATGGTTCCATGGGAAGCAATCCTAATGAGAAAAGGAGTCCAAGATGGGTGGGAGTTTCTAAAAAAGAAAATTCTAAAAGTGCAATGGCAAGCAATTCCAACAAGGAAAAAAGGGGGGAAACAGCAGAAGAAGCCAATGTGGCTTCACAAAAAGCTTAGAGATGACCTGAAAATGAAAAAGGACACATACAGGAAGTGGAAAGAAGGCCAGGCCACAAAGGAAGAGTACAGGCAAGTATCATGGAATTGCAGGGATGCTGTCAGGAAGGGTAAAGCTGAGAATGAGCTGAGGTTAGCGAGGGATGCTAAAAGCAACAAAAAAAGCTTTCTTCAGATATGTCCATCGTAAAAGACAAAGAAAAGAAATGGTGGCACAGCTACTCAATGAGGATGGCAAAATGATAACAGATGACAAAGAAAAGGCAGAAGCACTCAATTCCTACTTTGGCTCAATCTTCTCCCAAAAAAGGGAAGTAGAAGGGGCAGGATTGGAGCTTGAGATTGATAGACAAATGGTCAAGGAATACCTAATAACTTTGAACGAGTTCAAATCGGCAGGGCCCGATAAACTGCATCCTAGAGTATAGAAGGAACTGGCTGAGGAACTCTCCGAACCACCTTCTATTATCTTTGCGAAATCATGGAGGACTGATGAAGGGCAGGATGACTGGAGGAGAGCTAATGTTGTCCCTATCTTCAAAAAGGGCAAGAAGGAGGAACCGGAGAACTACAGACCAGTCAGCCTAACATCCATCCCTGGAAAAACTCTGGAGCAGATTATAAAGCAGTCAATCTGTAAGCACCTTGAATGCAATGCAGTGATTACTAGGAGCCAACATGGATTTATGAAGAACAGATCCTGCCAAACTAATCTCATCTCATTTTTGATTGGGTAACCTCCCTTGTAGACTGTGGGAATGCTGTGGACATATCTCAACTTCAGCAAAGCCTTTGACAAAGTGCCCCATGATATTCTGATTAGCAAGCTAGCAAAATGTAGGCTGGATGGAACAACTATCTGGTGGATCCACAGTTGGCTCCAGAATCGTACTCAAAGAGTGCTTATCAATGGTTCCTTCTCAAACTTGGTTGAAATAACGAGTGGGGAACCACAGGGCTCGGTCCTGGGCCCAGTGCTCTTCAACATTTTTATTAATGCCTTGGATGAGGAGGTACAGAGCATGCTTATCAGATTTGAAGATGATACAAAATTGGGGGGCATAGCTAATACCATGGAAGACAGAAACAAAATTCAAAGGGACCTTGATAGGCTGGAGCATTGGGCTGAAAACAACAGAATGAAATTCAACAGGGATAAATGCAAAGTTCTACACTTTGGAAAAAGAAACCAAATGCACAGTTATAAGATGGGGGATACTTGGCTCAGCAATACGACATGTGAGAAGGATCTTGGAATTGTCGTTGATCACAAGCTGACTATTAGCCAACAGTGCAATGTGGCTGCAAAAAAGGCAAATGCCATATTAGGCTGCATTAACAGAAGTATAGTTTCCAAATCGCGTGAAGTACTAGTTCCCCTCTATTCAGCACTGGTTAGGCCTCATCTTGAATACCGCATCCAGTTCTGGTCTCCACACTTCAAGAAGGATGCAGACAAACTGGAACAGATTCAGAGGAGGGCAACTAGGATGATCAGGGGACTAGAAACCAATCCCTATGAAGAGAGAGAGACTGAAAGAACTGTCCATGTTTAGCCTGGAGAAGAGAAGACTGACGAGAGATATGATAGCACTCTTTAAGTACATGAAAGGTTGTCACATAAAGGGGGGCCGGGATCTCTTCTCGATCATCCCAGAGTGCAGAACATGGAATAATGGGCTCAAGTTGCAGGAAGCCAGGTTTCGCCTGGACATCAGGAAAAACTTCCTAACTGTTAGAGCCATACGACAATGGAACCAATTACCTAGAGAGGTAGTGGGCTCTCCAACACTGGAGGCCTTCAAGAGGCAGCTGGACAGCCATCTGTCGGGAATGCTTTGATTTGGATTCCTGCATTGAGCAAGTCGTTGGACTTGATGACCTTATAGGCCCCTTCCAATTCTACTATTCTATGGTTAGGCAAAATTGGTACTTGAAGGGGGGAAGCAAAGGTAAATGTACAGAACAAAAAAAGAGATAAAAGGGTACAAAAGAGTCCAAGACAGAAAAAATAGAAAGTTAATTTACCTCATTTACAGAACAGAACACAATAATTTACTTTTATGAATTATTTGAGCTACAAACACTTTAATTTTGCTAAAACGCCACTTTATCCTCCAATTCTTCTCTTACAAACGCAAAAAATCAGTTCCCATCACTGAGATTCCTAACTCTTCTTTTAATACATGTAATTGCTTAATCCTTTTTATCATTGTGTTATTATTCTTAGTTGTTCCCATAATTATCTAATCAATTCCACTATCTTTCCATCATTTAGCATGTCAAGTTTGCTGTTCTTTGGGCATGCTGTACTTCATGAAATTCAATAGACACAAATAGGTTGATTTATTGTGACTAATTTGGAAGATTGTATGCCAGAAAGTTTCGGCTTGGATCACTCTCACCACATGTGATAGGAGTCACTCTTCTTTTCATTCCAGGACCAATAGTGGCTACCCCCCTACACACTTTACCCACCATTTACTTTTACAGGGAGCCTAGTGCTTTATCATAGTCATTTAAACACAGTTTTCTTTGTAACTTACAGATATTGTGAAATCTGTCCATATATTATTATTATTATTATTATTAAAATCCATACCATGGGTTGCATCCAACATTGTAATTGCACAAGACTTCTTGTCACACAATGGGACTTTTCTTCCTCTGCTCCTCCTGCACCCCTCACATACCCTTAAAAATCTTCTCTAGAGGATTGGGGGACCCACTGGAGCAGATGTCTGGGGTGCATGGGAGGCCTTAGTGTGCCAGAGAAGAAGGAGAAGTCCTGTTGCATGAGCAGAAGTCAACTTGAGTAATGTTGGATACAACCCTTCATCTGTGATTATGTTCTACATATCTATTACATTATTCTCTATAACATTTTCTTTAATAGTACTCTTTTAACAATATGTCATATATGTTTGAGTATGTTTTTCATATTTTTCTCTAACCTACTTTCAAAAGTTTCTCTAACCTACTTTCAAAAGTTTTCTCAATCCAATTAATAATTTCCCCTGATCTTTCATAAATATGAGTGCATTTGAAGGAATTAAGAAGTCAGACAATTCTGTATTTTTCCACCATTTGTTCAAATGTTTTTATCTGATTCCAATCTTGACAGCAGGTCAATCCCCTTTCTTTCAAAATCTGTAAGTTTCCTAAGTGTCCATCAAGTTACTCCTTTCATCTTCAATTTAGATGTTACTGGTGATATATCTGGGGTCATAATCTGCATTATCCATCCCTAAGACTTAAGGATCTTTGATAGTTCTTCCTAATTTTTTGGACATCCATATGAAGTTTATAATATTAATTTTGACTGCAAAATCCTCCGTAGGATCTAAAGCGTCTATATTCATCTCTTGTCCATTATATTAACCACAGTAATGTTCCTGCCTCATAATACATTTTAATATCGGGGTTGCTGATTCTGCCTCCTTAAATGGTCTTTTTGCTACTTCCATTGCTGTTGTTGTTGTTAAGTGCGTTCAAGTCGATTATGATTTATGGAGACCCTATGAATCAGTGACCTCCAGTAGCATCTGTCATGAACCACCCTGCTCAGATCTTGTAAGTTCAGGACCGTGGCTTCCTTTATGGAATCAATCTATCTCTTGTTTGGCCTTCCTCTTTTTCTACTCCCTTCTGTTTTTCCCAGCATTATTGTCTTTTCTAGTGAATCCTGCCTAGCAGTGGGATCTTTTGAGATCGGTGCTGTTGCTGTAAAGGGTAAGAATAAACCTGATGTTCCTGTCTGCTGGTAGCCACAAAGTGAGAGCTTCACAGGTGGTGCAGGGGGAGGACGTCACATGTTCAGGTCTTGTAAGTTCAGGTCTGTGGCTTCCTTTATGGATTCAATCCATCACTTGTTTGGCCTTCCTCTTTTTCTACTCCCTTCTGTTGTTCCCAGCATTATTGTCTTTTCTAGTGAATCCTGTCTTCTCATGATGTGTCCAAAGTATGATAACCTTAGTTTCATCATTTTAGCTTCTAGTGACAGTTCTGGTTTAATTTGTTCTAACACCCAATTATTGGTCTTCTTCGCAGTCCATGGTATGCGCAAAGCTCTCCTCCAGCACCACATTTCAAATTAGTTGATTTTTCTCTTACCTGCGTTTTTCACTGTCCAACTTTAGAGATCAGGAATACCATGATCTGAATGATCCTGACTTTGGTGTTCAGTGATACATCTTTGCATTTAAGGACCTTTTCTAGTTCTCTCACAGCTGCCCTACCCAGTCCTAGCCTTCTTCTGATTTCTTGACTATTGTCTCCATTTTGGTTAATGACTGTGCCGAGGTATTGATAATACTTGCCAAGTTCAATGTCCTCATTGTCAACTTTAAAGTTGCATAAATCTTCTGTTGTCATTACTTTAGTCTTTTTGACTTTCCGCTGTAGTGCTGCTTTTGTGCTTTCCTCTTTAACTTTCATCAGCATTCGTTTCAAATCATTACTGGTTTCTGCTAGTAGTATGATGTTGTCTACATATCTTAAATTGATGTTTCTCCCTCCAATTTTCACACCTCCTTCATTTTGGTCAAATCTTGCTTTCCGTATATGTTCTGCATATAGATTAAACAAATAGGGTGATAAAATACACCCCTGTCTCATACCTTTTCCGATTGGGATCCAGTTGGTTTCTCCATATTCTGTCTTTGCAGTAGCCTCTTGTCCAGAGTATAGGTTGCGCATGAGGACAATCAGATGCTGTGGCACCCCCATTTCTTTTAAAGCATTCCATAGTTTTTCATGATCTGCACAGTCAAAGGCTTTGCTGTAATCTATAAAGCACAGGGTGATTTTCTTCTGAAATTCCTGGGTCCATTCCATTATCCAACTTATGTTTGCGATATGATCTCTGGTGCCTCTTCCCTTTCTAAATCCAGCTTGGACATCTGGCATTTCTCGCTCCATATATGGTCTTTGTTGTAGAATCTTGAGCATTACTTTGCTTGCATGGGATATTAAGGCAATAGTTCAATAATTTCTTTGGAATTGGGATGTATATGGAACACTTTCAGTCTGTGGGACATTGTTTAGTTTTCCATATTTCTTGACAGATTTTTGTCAAAATTTGGACAGATTCAGTCTCAGTAGCTTGTAGCAGCTCTGTTGGTATGCCATCTGTTCCTGGTGATTTGTTTCTTCCAAGTATTTTAAGAGCAGCTTTTACCTCACGTTCTAAAACTTCTGGTTCTTTATCATACGGTTCCTCCATGAATGAATCTGTCATCCTGGTATCTCTTTTATAGAGTTCTTCAGTGTATTGCTTCCATCTTCCTTTTATTTCATCTCGGTCAGTCAGTGTGTTTCCCTGTTGATTATTCAACATCCCTACTCATGGTTTAAATTTCCCTTTCATTTCTCTAATCTTTTGGAATAGGGCTGCTGTTCTACCCTTTTTGTTGTTCTCTTCTATTTCTATACAATAACTATTGTAATAGTTCTCTTTGTCCCTACGTACTAGTCGCTGTATTGTTGCATTTAGGGTTCTAACCGTGTTTCTATCTCCTTTTGCTTTTGCTTTCCTTCTCTCTTTAAACATTTTAAGAGTTTCTTCAGTCATACATAGGGGTTTTTCTCTCTTTGTAACTAGAGGTGTTGTCTTTTTGCATTCTTCCCTGATCATGTCTCTGACTTCACTCCATAGTTCTTCTGGTTTTCTGTCAACTAAGTGTAAAGCCTCCAATCTGTTCCTTATTTGATCTTCATATTCTTATGGGATGTTATTTAAATTGTATTATGGCATTATGATTGCTTTGTTCTTCTTCTTTAGCTTTACTCTGATTTTTGATACGACCAGTTCATTATCTGTATTGCAGTCTGCTCCTGGTCTTGTTTTTGCAGAAAATATGGAACTTCTCCATCTTCTGTTACCAATTATATAATCAATTTGATTCCTATATTGACCATTTGGTGATGTCCACGTGTACAGTTATCTTTCAGTTGCTCAAAAAATGTGTTTGCAAGAAACAAATCATTGGCTTCACAGAATTCAATAAGTCTTTCTCCCGCTTCATTTCTGTCTCCTAAGCTCCATTTCTCCACAATTCATAGTTCTTCTCTGTTCCCTACTTTTGCATTCCAGTCCTTTTTTAAATCCTTCTTCCCATACAAAATCATTTATTATTTTTGCCATTCATGTAAATCTCTTTAAAACATGCTACCTGAAAATTCTGAAGGTGTTAGGGAAACTTGGCATTTGAAGGGTGGAAGCAAAGGTCAATGAATTCTCTTCTGTTGACTCACCCACTTCTTGTACCTCCCTCTCCCCAAATGTCTATGAATCACACCCTCTCGCATAATGCCCTAACACCAAACATGGTTCATATTCCATTCTCATAAAGTTTGTAGCAGATATTAAATTGGCATTGATGCTGCAGGCCTTGCCAAAGTCGTGACATGCTGTATTGACTAATTAGCTATTGCTTATTGCATCCCTATGGTCTCTGTTAAATCTGCAAGATTCCATTTTTCTGGTCTGAAACTTTAATTCTATAATATACTAAAGGTATGTAAATCCTTTTAATTTGTTTTTCATTGCCCAGATAGAAAATAATAGCAATTTAGTAGAGTTACACAGCAGACCTTTGTTCAATTGTGGTATGTAAAAAAGGCTGCAGCAATGATGCACACATTAGTAAAATTCTGTGAGCAGGCAGAGATCAGGCTGAGAAGGCTAAAAAAATGCTGCTGTTCACAGTTCTGCTCAGGAAATGGATGGATGATGATTGCTGTCAGCCCCAGGCTGGCATTAACATATACTTCTTTCTTTGGGCACTCTGAAAATCAGGTCCATTAGAGGTCAAGATGGAAGGTTGGATTGGTCTCCTTGCTAAAGTTCCTATCTCTCAATATGAGGAAACAGTAAAGACACTGCCATGCAGATCAAAATCAATATTTGTATTATTATTATGTGTGTGTTGTTGTTTTTAAAGCACCAAAAAGTACCCCCCCAAACCATCCTCTGCAGCTCAAAATGTGCATACAAGAGACTGTGGCATAGCTCACACATGCAGAAGATGAGAAGAGGTGATAAAACTATTGCTGGACTTGATTGCAGGAGAGGATTTACATAATTGAAGGTTCTGATGATGGTGGTGGAATAATTCTGCAAGCCCAAAAAGAACATATTGGAAATACTTCTAATATTGAACTCTTCTCCCATACATTCAGTTTTAATATTTCTTAGTTTTAACATGTGTGGAAATGTTTATCTATAGAGGAGCATTGGCCATAAGGTTAGATGCTTGCCATCTCAAATAATGCAGTCCAGGAGAGTTTTAAAATCTTATCTGCTGTTTGTGTGAACCAGACCTGTGACTAGTGATTGAAGGATCTGTCCATTTCAGTCCTTTTCAGTTTATCATTTTTCCAGTCTAAATTAAGTTCTCCATATTTCTGCAGGAATTTGCTATTTTTTAAAAAAAAAATCTTCATGAAAAATGTTCAGTATTTTAGTGCAAATTTCTCCTAATAAACACCTTTTTGCAAGCAATTTCAATATAATGCATTTTTGTAAACATTGTTTGGCTGGAAAACTGCATTACAAAATTTGGATAAGTATGCATTTCAAAGGATGGCTATGTTTCAGTTCTCATATTGTTTCAGAAAGTGCCAATTTGATAGATTCAGCTTCAAATTCAGACTGACTCAGATTTATCCTCATCCCTACCTGTGACTGACTACAACTTGAAAAAAAAAGAAGGCAGCAACTGAGACAGGAGGGGGAGGCATTGCTGTTCAGTCTCCTTTGTGCTCTGGATGTTCCTGCTGCTTCTCCCATTGCTTCTAGCCAGATTGAAAACAGCAGACACAAAGAGCCAAGTCCAGATTGGGACTTCAGCAGGGTTAAAGACGCCCTGCACCCCACACCCAGTGTCCCAGTCTGGATATCCTCCCCCCATACTTGCTACTAATTAATTTTTAAAAGCCATTCATGCAATTGCTTATTGCAATTCGTCTAGTATGGCCCTCATTTTAGTAGGATGAAATCAGAGCTAAAGTTATTTTAGCCTTTGATTTTGCCCTGATGTCTGTCCTTTTGAGTTTTCAAGCACCTCTGTGGGACACTGGTGAGCACCTTATCATTGTGTCCACACAAAGCCTGGCACTTTGTTGCAACAGGATGGACTTGGATGCATAGATGGACTAACAGATGGACAGATAACTCCACTGAGTGTATTAGTAGCCATCATTCACTGGCTGGCAGGCAGAAAATAATGCATTCAGAGGAGTGTTCCACCCATCTGTTCTTAATAAAAATAGATGATGAAATTCTGAATCTAGTTGCTTTGATTTTCCCACAAGCTATTCAATAGGATAATGGGGAAGCTGATCCCAAAAAGCCATGTATAGATTGTAACAAATCCCCCAGTAATGTGGGTATTTGTTTCCTCTGAACTTATTGGCTCAAAAACTATTTTACCTCCTTTTTTCTGATTTATGATGAGAAGTCATTGTCCTTGAATGAACCTAATAGCATTGCTAATTAGTGGAATTAGATTAGTATGGCTCAGTTGAGTAGGGTGATTTTTTGTTAATGCTTTTAAGTTTGTAGAAAATATGTTTACAAAGGTTTTTTTATTATTATTATCTGAAAAAAATGTTCTGAAGTGTTACATAGGAAGTTGCCTACAATCCTGCTTTCTGCAGGGTCTACTTCTCCACAGAGAATGCTCTGGAAAAGCAGTACTGAGCAGGATTATGCTCAAGGTTCAACCCTGCTGTCTGCAGGACAGACCATCTCACAAGTATGTTCCCATATGGAACATGCTGGTGAAGAAACAACTAGCAGGATTGCACTCCCTGCTCACAAGCTAGTGAGCAGATGGTTCAGTCCTCCTGGCTGCAGGGGTCTCCTTTGCTGGTATGTTCCCCACAGGAAACACATGGCACAGCACCCCACAGTATTGATCCTGCTCTCTGCAGTGTAGCTAGTGTCTCCCTTTCCCCCCACCTCCTCCCAACTCTATGTTTAATTAGAGTTTTAAAACTGGAGCTGGTAGTTGTCATTTTTATTTTCCAAGAATGCCCTATATTGATGCTACATTATAAGATGCTATTCTGAACATCATTCAGGAGGAACACAGAAGAATGGCAGCTGTTGTATTGTATTGTTTATATTGTTTTTAATTTGTTGTTTTTGTAATTATTATATTGAATTTTCATTGCTGTGAACCACGGATAGGGAACTGGTGACTCTTCAGAAGTGTAAAGGTGTATGCACAGAAAAACATAAGAACAACCTGTTGGATCAGGCCAATGACCCATCTAGTCCAGCATCCTATTCTCACAGTGGCCAACCAGCTGCCCACTGGAAGCACACAAGCAGCACTTGAATGCAAAAGCACTCTTCACTCCTGCAGTTTCAGCAATTGGTATTTGGTATTTGGAAGCATACTGCCTCTGCCTATGGAAGCAGAGCATAGCCATCATGATAGCCTTTTCCTCCATGCATTTGTCTAATCCTCGTTTAAAGCCATCTAAGTTGGTGGCTATCACTGCCTCTTGTGGGAGTGAATTCCACATGTTGGGGTTTTTATTCTTTGGTTCATATTAATGGATCAAAGCACGGGAGCCTAGCTATGGTGAACTCTGAAATACAGCCCTCATTATGACCCTAGCTTCAGGATGGCCAGAACTGATTTCCTGACCCCAGGAAGACATGTATTGACTAAGCCAATAGGGAAGGTTCCAAAGTGAAGATTTACCTAAGCAATAATCCCTTTAACTGAACAAAGGCCCTCAATCCAATGTAGAGTTCAGGTTAATGAAACACACATAGAATAAGCAAGTTCTTCCCAGAAACACAAATTTACACTTATAGCACCAGAGACAGCAGATATAATCTTTACGTTCACCTAGATAAGGCAAATTTTCAAAAGGAAATCCTTTCATATCACTAGATCAGTCACCTGTACCCTCTCCCAGTTTACATGCAACACTGTGCAGTCTGAAAACACATTCAAGGTTAGGTTTTCATGGGTCAAATCGGCACACTTGTGGCTCCAACAACATGAATACTTCACATCAGCCTTTAGGAACATCAATTTGGACCAAGGAAGGGGTAAGATGTTTTGTTTCTGGTTGTTGGGTATTTCAAAAGGGACAATTTAACTCTTGCTAGAAGTCTTGTTCCTGATTTTGGGTCTCAATAATCTTGAGGAAAGGCATATCCCTTTATTATTTCCCTTTTCCTTCTTTCTGACTAGTATGAGCATATGTACTTGCAAATATTGGGTGTGAATAGGTGTAAAGTCTCTCATAGCTCTAGCATGTGGTTGTATTAGCCTATGTTTTAACTGTAAACTGAATGCTATATTTTTCCATTTTCCTCTTTCGATAAACCAACCTTTATTATATCTTCTGTATGTATGTTCTTGGGTTATTAAGGGTGGGATCATACATGTTATAATTGCATGTGGGTTTTAATTCCAGCAAAGATTTCCACTACCATCTTGGAGTATGTTTAGATCTCTGGTGGGTAAACATGTATTGGGGGTTGAGATGTACACATGTAACAGATATTACTGGACCAACTCCCATCATCACTGACTACTACCTATGCTGATGGCTGATGGGAACTGGAGTCTAACACCATTTGTAGGGCCACAGGTTCCCACCCCTGCTATAAATGTTGGAAGTTTCACTTCAGTCAATGCATTCTCTCACTGTGTGCTCTGAATCTATTGACCTTTAGGGGCAATAGATATAGTTAGTCAGTTGAAAGGGTCCCTGCTTGAAATTCCTCCTTGTTATTTTCCTCAAGTTTAAGCATGCCTCTGATTGGTTAGACTGATATTCTCATGACTATTATCACTTCCAGTTTCTCCTTCTTCCCACAATTCTCTCTCCCTGCCTTTTGAGTTCAGCAAGTGTAGATGATTAGGCTTTCCTATCCATGTGTACTTTCTTAATAAAATGAGTTTATTGTGTTTAAGATAAACACCACTCTCTTTCATCTTCTTTTATATCTCCAATGAACTCTGCCACATAAATCAATTCTTTTCTTATGGTTATGGGCCCAGACATAATTGGAGATTTATAACAGGAAAAATAAAGGAGTCTTTGGAGTCTGTTATACAAACAGATTAGATAAGAAAGGATGGCTACTGCTGAATCTGCTAGGAGGTCTGATGCCACTGAGCTGCTAAATGACTCAAACTGCAAAGGATGGTCCTTTTGGATGAAAATGCTGCTGAATACTTTACAGCAGCGTTTCTCAACTAGTGTGCCTCCAGATGTTGTTGGACCACAATTCCCATCTTTCCTGACCATTGGCAATGCTGGCTGAGGCTGATGGGAGTTGTGGTCCAATAGCATCTGGAGGCACAGTGGTTGGGAAAGGCTGCTTTAGAGTTAGCCTTTGTCCTCGAAGAACCAAGGCCAGAGGTGTCTGAAAAGAAACAAGATGAATGGGATGCTGCAAACAGGAAAGTCATGGGACACATATCTCTACCTGTAAGTGATAATTTAATTTAATATATTGAAGACAAGCAAACTGCAAGTGAAATGTGGGAAAGGTTGAGGTAAGTTTTTCAACAAAACACAATGAATACAAGTTTCCTTAATGCTAAAACCCTGTAACAAGAAGCTTAAAGATCCAAATATTCTATCAAGCATATCAGCTGCTTTTTGGGGGGAACAGTAAGAGAACTAGAGGAACTGGAGATAAATTTACCTGAGGTAGCTAAGGTTGGCCTTTTGCTCAATACTTTGCCTCCAGAATATGAAGGAATAATTATTTTACTTCAAGCTAAGAAAAAGTAACTTTGAGTTTTGTCCAGGAATGTTTGCAAGAATTTAATCTAAGAAAACAGATACAAAATAAGAAACTAAAAATGAAGCCTACAGACTGTCTCAAGGCAAACATTGTTTCTTTTGTGGAAGTAATCAGCATTGGAAAAGTGCTTGCCCTCACCTGAGAAAATCCCTGAAGGGCAAATTACAAGGGAATGAGTCAGCAAGACCAAAAGACAAAGGAGTAAAGGAGAATGCCTTTCGGAAAGAATTTTGGAAAAGGAAATAAAATATGAACTGCAAAAGAAATAACTTGTAGAGTTGATTCAAACCAAGCACACAACAAGATTCACAAAGACAGTGGGGCAACTTCACATTTCTTCAACAATTTGGATGCTTTCTCAGATTATACAGCCACGAGAGTAGCTGTATAGTATAATCAGCATGGATTCTTCACATTCTGCAATGTTGAATTGAAAATATCACTCCATGCCATTCTGATGCTTCTCATAAGCTCATTTCAAAACAAAGCCTTGCAAAAACTTATAGTCCTGAATTCAGGAATGCTTGCTTAACAACCCTTTAAATTTTCATGGCAATACACAGAACAGTCAGAGAATTGAGAGATGAAAGTGTAAAAAGAGAGAGAGGAAAAACAGACCCCTTTTGGACTTTTTTCTGTCAGAGTTCTCATAATCTGTTGAAATTAATTAAAAATCAGCCATGTTCACAGAGTACCTGCAATCCTATTACTGACTGTGCCCCATACTCTGACCTTCATTTTCTGCAGTTTAAAAGTTAAAAAATGCCTGGCTGATTTTTAATTAATTTAAGAAATTTAGCATCAAACTCAATAATAAGGCCGAGCATGCTCAGTAAGAACCAATAGTCAGTGTTCTAAAAGCCAGACTCATCACTTGCCTAATCAGGGGCCACACTTTCACCAGGCCCTGATTTCCCTTAGACAGTCATGGCTTCCCCCAAAGAATCCTGGGAAGTGTAGTTTGTGAAAGGTGCTGAGAGGAGTCTCCTATTCCCCTGATAGAGCTCCAGTGGCCAGAATGGTTTAACAGTCAGCTGCTCTGATTGAAGCTCTGTGAGTGGAACAGGGCATCTCCTAGCAACTCTCAGCACCCTTCACTAACTACACTTCCCAGGATTCTTTGGGGATGCCATGACTGCCTAAAGTGAAATAACAGTCTGGTATGGATGTGGCCAGGGACAGCTTTGTTTTAAATTTGGGTGGGAGGCTACATGTGCCTGCTGTAGAATAAAATGGTGGAGGAAACCCTGAAAAGGAATGATACTGTTCACAATGGTTTCCATTTGGAAAGAAAAGGGGCTTCCCCTCTGCCCAGTGCCCATCCATCCAATCTACTACCCTCCCGTTCCCCTCCCCTCCCTACCCCTCCCCTAGGTCAGTTTCACCTATCTTAAGCATGATTGCACAGGAGTAAATCCCACTGAACTCAAAAACCATTCAAATGATCAAACCTGACCTCCACTCCTCCTCCTCCTCCCTCCTATCCCTTCCCTCTTGCCCCTTCCCATGTTACTAAATTCTTCCAAGCTACACAGGAAGTGAATTGGACTGTGAAAGACCAACCCAAATTGTGTCTGCATTTTGACAAATTTGTAGGGCAGTAAAATATCTCAAGGGAGGAGGTCAGGTCTCCTGCTCCTCTGGTGCATTCACTATAGCTGCCCCATTTCCCTGCTTTTTAAAGTTTGATACAAATATCTGTTGGCTATAGGTACATTCTTAAACCACATGGTTTTTTGCCTATTAGTGAATATATCATATATCACCTGTCAAATTCTATACAACTACCGCCTTCCATATGAAAATACACAATATGTTTTCTACTGCAAGGGTCCCAGTATCAAAGTGCACGTAATTGTTGTGAATGTCCTTCTCACATGTCACAGGTTTGAAGCTGTTTTCGTAGCTATTTCAACTGGCAAGAAATTAGATGCAATATTTCTCTGCTGAAAGATGATGGTGTTAGTAATTATTTGTGTGGAACAAAAAAACATTTTGTACATTCTCACATTCTGAAAAGGGGCTCGTATAGCCTGAGGACCAAACGCTCACAGCTTGGCAGCAGGAATAGCACAAATAGATGGTTCTGCATATACTACTGAAATTCCAAGAACAAAAAGAGACTTGTGGCATTAACCTATTTAGGGCAACATTCATTTTTCTGAGCCTAGAGACCACTTTGTCAGGAAATGAAACTGGCAGGCATAGATGCTCTAGCTACAGAGGAAAGAAAAGTGGGGCCCAAAGGCTAAGTAAATGGAAGAAAGGGCAGATGGCCTATTTCAATGCAAAACACAAATGAATACAAGATATAATCAGAGTGAAGATAGTGAACTATTACCAGTTAGGAAACATTGCTGATAAAGAAAGATATTTGTAGCAGGGATGTCTTCAAAACACTTTTTAATGCAAGGGGAAGACATGCTAACATGGGCATCTTTGTTTTAGGCAGCAAAACAATATACTGGGACCGCATCAAGCTCCATCCAGGCAGTGGCATGGGTCTTTGTCATCCCAGACTTGGGATGGGATCCATTGGTCGATGCCAGTTCAAAAGCATTCCATTGACCGAGCAGGTTGGTATCAATTCGAGTTCATTCTTCGTCCACTATTTATTTATTAATTATTTATTAATTACATTTATATACTGCCCCATAGCCGAAGCTCTCTGGGCAGTTCACAACAATTAAAAACATTAAAAACAAATATACAAATTTAAAAACACATATTTTTTTTAAAAAAAAATTAAAAACACATGCTAAAATGCTTGGGAGAAGAGGAAAGTCTTGACCTGGTACTAAAAAGAAACAGTGTTGGCGCCAGGCGCACCTCATCATGCATGTCTTTCCATAATTTGGGGACCAGCACTGAGAAAGCCCTCTCTCTTGTTGCCAGACTCCCAGCTTCCCTCGGAGTAGGCACCCGGAGGAGGGCCTTGGATGTTGAGTGTAGTGTATGGGTGGGTTCGTGTCAGGAGAGGCATTCCATCAGGTATTGTGGTCCTAAGATGAGTAAAGCTTTATAGGTTAAAAGTAGCACCTTGAATTGGGCTTGGAAACATACAGGCAGCCAATGCAAGTGGGCCAGAATTGGTTTTATATGTTCAAACCATCTGGTCCCTGTTACCAATCTGGCCACTGCATTTTGCACAAGCTGCAGTTTCCAAATCTTCTTCAAAGGCAGCCTCATGTAGAGTGCATTGCAGTAATCTAATCTGGAGGTATTGCCACCTCAAGGAAGGCCTGGTTTTGGTGCAGAAACAGCCTTGGTCGCCCTGTATGATGACCTCTGTCAAAGGAAGATGCAGGTTCAGCACCTGGATGTAAAGACAGCCTTCCTATATGGAGACACTGAGGAATATATATACATATGCAGCAACCACCAGGGTTTGAAAAACCTGGAGAAGAAGGTCTGGTGTGCAAACTTCAGAAAAGCATTTATGGCTTGAAGCAAGCCGCTAGGGCCTGGAATGACAAACTATACCAACTACTACTTAAGGAGGGGTTCACACAAGGAAAAGCTGACCCCTACCTATATTCGAGGTTCAAGAATAATAGATGGACATTCATCCTGACCTATGTGGATGATTTGGTCTTATGTCACCAAGTCAAGGAAGACAGTGATGAAATCATGAGAAATCTTAAGAAGGAAATAGAAGTGAAAGACCTGGGGAGACATCTCTTAGTGTATTGGAATCCAGATGGAAAGGGGAGAAAATAGAAGTTTCTTCATTAACCAGAAATAGAAGATAACGGACCTGACAGAGCACCTTGGGCTGACAGAAGCCAATGTAGCAGAAACAGCAATGGAAGTAGGCTTTTTTAAAGACAATGAGATCAAGGAACCACTGCAAGAAAACAGTCAGTACAGGACAGCAGTTGGAAAGCTCCTGTACATATCAACTGTAACAAGACCGGACACTTCAGCAGCAGTTGGGATACTGTACAGAAAAGTTAATGCACCAAAAAAGAAAAATTGGACTGCAGTCAAGAGGGTAAGGAGATATCTAAAGGGAACTGCACATCTGAAATTGATGCTGCCTGCAAACAACAATCCCAGACTGGTGGGCTCTATGGATGCAAACTGGGCTGAAAATAGGGAAGACTGAATGTCCACTAGTGGGAATCTGTTCTATTATGGAGAAGGAGTCATCAGTTGGACTAGTAAGAAAGAGTCAGTTGTAGCCCTCTACAGAAGCAGAATCCATATCTGCAGCACAAGCATGTCAAGAAGCAACCTGGTCACATGGACTACTCTTAGACTTTGGAATCAATGAACCAAAGCCAACTAGAATGCATGAAGACAACAAGATCTGTATTTTTTTTCTCCTAGTCAGAAAGGGTGGCACCGCAAACAAAGCACATTGATACCAAGTACCACTGCATGAGAGATGCACAACAGAAAGGGCTCATTGAGCGGACGTATTGCCCAATAGAAGAAATGGTGGCAGATGTTCTTACCAAGCCACTGCCCAGAGAGCATTTTCAGGATCTTTGTGAAGTGATGGGAGTCATGCGTTAGAGTGCAAGAAAAGAGAAGGGGTGTTGGAAGTTTCACTTCAATCAATGCATTGTCTCATTGTGTGCTCTGAATCTATTGACCATTAGGGCAATAGATATAGTTAGTCAGTTGAAAGGGCCCCTGCTTGGATTCTCTCCTTGTTACTTTCCTCAAGTTTAAGCATGCCTCTGATTGGTCAGATTGATATTCCCAGGGCTATCATCACTTCCAGTTCTTCCTTTCCCCCACAATTTTCTCTCCCCCTACCTTTTGAATTCAGCTAGTGTAGATGATAAGGTTTTCTATCCTAGTGTACTTTCTTAATAAAATGAGTTCATTTTGTTTAAGATAAACACCACTCTCTTTCATATACTTTTGTTTCTCCAATGAACTCTGCTGCATAAAGCAACTCTCTTCAATAAACCATTTCCAATTGCTCTTTAGCAGGAGAGTGGGACACACATATATTCAGTCATCATCTCATATCTTGTATATCATGCATTCTATAGAGCAATTGTATACATGCCTACTCAGAACTAAATGTCTTTTTTTTCCAGCAGTGCTTAGAGGATTCAACAACCATAGTCTGTCTGAGAGTCATAGGAGATAGGTCGTAGATATTGTGACCATTTTAAAGAAAACTTTTACACTAGTTATCATTATATGGGCCAAGTGAAACAAGCCAAGATGAATACCTCCAAGTAATACTCTTTCGAGTAGCTTTCTTTCAAGGACTTTTGGAGTAACTATTATTTTCTACCAGAAAGTTTTAAATGGTCATCATACAAAGGCTGACAGAGTAAAGGACAAGAGTTCAAAGTAGTTCAGGCTGTGACATTATAATGAAGACACTAGAAAAGTTCTTGATATTTTTCTTTAATTTTACTGTAGTTGTTAGAAACTTAATTAACAGTGAAATTCAGAATGAAAGGGTACTTGGAAAATAATATGAGACAGGCTTATAAATGAGAAGTCCCTTAAGAAAGACTTATTTTTTAACATCCATATTTTATGCCAACAGGGCACTACAGTGAGATCAGGGAGGAATGAGATACTATTTTGAACTGCAGGCAAGCTGTAGCCTATTTCCCCTATTTCCCCCCCACAAATAATTAAATGTATTACAGAAATTTTAGAAAACCAACAGGAAACCCTTGTTTTTGTTCATAAAGGCACAGATGCTATTATTTTGAGGAGGTGCTGTGGTGGAATCTGCCTAACATGAAAAATCATGTGCCAACATTCAGGAGGCAATGTTTAAAATGCAGGGACGGAAGATTGACAAGACAAGTCTGGACAATTTGTTCATAAGTATCTAAATTCACCAATCAGGGACTTAGAAGGTAGGCAATTTTTTCTCTACCTGATCAATGAGATAGCAAGTAAACACCTACTCTGTGACTATGATATCAGTTCAAGAGCAATCACTGCAACAGCAGGGAGGTGGGATACAGGAGTCTCTTTTAGGTCAAGGAAGGAGTTGATTAAATGAAGCAGAGCAGCAAAAGGGTTGCCTGTTAAGCAAAGGGTGTTCCTGGTATTATTATTATTATTATTTATTAGCTCTTGGTTAGGGGGTGTATTTTAACTCTTGGCTAGGGGGTAGGGAGAATGAATTGTATTTTCCCCTAGCTGGGGGAAATGCAAATCTACAATTCACCATCACCATTATTATCATCATGACTTCATAGCAAGTTACTTTGCTGGAAATAAATCTAGAACAGCAACTCCTGTCAGAAGCAATGTGGTGGCACATTTACCAGATGAAGAAAATACTGAATCTAATATTTCATCTACTATTAGTAGGCCCACTGCTGCTTCAGAAAGAGAACATACCACTGAGAAGGTAACAAGAAATCAGCTGTCTTTTCTATAACTATATCAACAGACCTAGATGACTCTAAACCTACAGAGCTTCATTTTTCATCATATCCAGGGTCTACTATGTCTGGCCATACACAGAGGTTCCAGTATTCTTGGTTTAAATCACAGAAGTGGCTGGAGTAGAGGTGTTGCATTTTGGGTTTTTTGTAGAAAAATTCCTGAAGCAAACTCTGACTCAGCATTTGTAAGTACAGGATACATGTTACACAAGTATGTGTGAATCCTTGCTTGCGTGTCCACCCATCAGAGATTCAAAATGCACCAAAGTGTAGCAGAATCTTTATCTGGAACTAACCCACACATTGCTCTAACATGTGTAGACCCATCCCTACCATGCTCAAAGAAACACACAAAAGACAAAATAAAGGTTGGTTTATTGAAAGAGGGAAATTGTATATAGAGTCTGCCACTGAGATTACAGGCAATGTTTTACCTAGCATCACACATACATTCGTTAGAGCTAAAACAGATTAAGAAAGAACCCTATGCTAAACATTTCCAAGTTCATACATAAACCCCCGCACCCAAGAAAAGAAAGAAATATACCTTTCTTGAAGAATATTAGAGCTCAAAGTCAGGAATAAGGTTTCTGTGTCTAGCCCAAGAGCCAAAGCTCTGCACTTAATCTGCAGTCAGATAGTCAGAGATCTCACCCTTCCTTGGTCCGATCATTCTGCATTGTGGTGTTCCAGGGTGCGATGTGAAATATTCAGGAAGTCATAGAAGCCCCAAGAAGGTGCTACCTGAACCCACAAAACCCTGATCTTAAATGTAATTCTGAATTAGATTGAGTAACATGTAAAATGGGAGGGGGAATGCTGATATGACAAGTGAAGAACAATGGTGAACTTTGGATTTGTGAGTGAAGGTTTTGCTCTAATACAGATGTGTTTACTGATATGATTTTGGGTCTCCTGAGAAATATTACTGCAAATTCCTGTTTTTGGGTGATCAGTCCCTTATCTTTAGAGATTAAAGAATCTCACAAACTCTGTCCAGATGGCCTCATTGTTTGTTAGAAGCGTCTTTCCTCTGATGATATTGAAACTTGGGAATTTGGTTTATATCCTCCTGAGTCAAGATGCTTTTGCTGCTTCTCACAACTTACAAAACTTCAGGGTTCACAGAAAGGGCTGTTCCTGCCAGGGTCCATTTGATACAGGCACTCATGTCAAGATCCATTATTATGAACCCAATTATGAGAAGCCCAAAAATATAGGTACCCTTATAATATACACTGGTTAGAAGCATGCAGTAACAACAGGCAAAGAGTTTTCCAAGCATGCAAAGTCAGTAGCCCATAAAAGTGCAATGGATAATTTTCTGGAGCAACAAAAGCAAGAACAGAAAAAATTATTCAGAAAAAAAATGTGTAGTCAAGTGATAGAAAAAAACCCCCAGACACTATGTGAAGTGTATTGCGGAAGTAATTCAATTTTAGTTGTCAATCAATTGTCTTTCAGGGGTGGTTCACAGTGAGAACAATTAGAAGGAGATGCAACTGAACTCTTTTGACAGTTATTTGCATTTTGTATAATAAAAGATAAAAACATGCAAGAAACTGAAAACAATTCCAGCAAATGCTTGGATTATACTAGCCCTGAAATGCAAAATGAAATAATCCACGTCATAGTTAAAACAGTTGTAGAAATTATTATGGAGCAGATTAATGGAAGTACTTGTGTTGTGTTGTTGGCTGATGAGACTAGGGACAAACAAGGCATTGAAGTTGTAGCAATTACTCTCCAATATCTTGTAAACATGAAGCCAACAGAAATAGGTCGTGCTATTTTAGAGCTTCATTCACAAAGTGCTCAAAGTATAATATCCAAAAGTTTGTCAACACTGACTGGCTTACAGTTTCATTTTGATAAACTAATTGCTTAATCATATGATGGAGTGTCTGTCATGAAAGGTACATCTGGTGGTGTTCAGGCTTTGATCTCAAGACCAAAACATTTTGTTTCTCAATTGTTTTAATCACCAACTCCATTTGGTAATAGTACATGCAATTGAGGCTATACCTGAGATGAAGGAATATTTTGGCTTATGTGAACAATGGTACACATTTTTTTAAAAAAGAAAGGGTGTGTTGCTCAGATTTATAAAGGCAGTTCTTTCAAATACCTATTGGTTCAACGATGGACTGGCAACTTGGATTCATTTACAGTTATGCATTCAGATTAGGGATGGGTGATAATTTCAATTCAGTTCGCATTTCAAGCCAAAATCTATCAAATTTATAATTTCTGAAATAATATGAGAACTGAAAAATGGCCATCCTTTGACATTCTTACTTATTCTAATTTTGCAAAGCTGTTTGCCAACCAAACAATGCTTACAAAAATGCATATATTAGTGGAAAGTGTGCATAAAAATGGACATTTCAAAATAACATGCAAAAATGCATTACATGATGAGAAGTGGCTTTCAAAAATGTGAATGTTAGTCAAAACTGCTTAGAAAAATGTATTTATTAGGAGAAATTTGCACTAAAATGCTAGTGAATTTTCATGAGGATTTTTTTTAAAAAAAATCATAAATTGCTGTAGAATTGTGAACTGAATTTAATATTGGAAAAATGAAAAACAGAGACAACCAAAACTGACAGCTTTCCCCATCCCTATTTCAGATAAAGAATTTATTCTTTCCACACCAAAATTAATCAGTGAATCTTTCCCTTGTGAAAAAATTTGGTCATCTAAAAACTGAAGCTGTTGGATTGCTCAGTCATATCAGTAGTCTTTCTTTTTTCCTTTCATACTGAAATTATGCTAAAAGTACTGGGATATCTTAAACCTGTAACAGCACTTCTGCAGCAGAGGAATCTGGATATTGAAGCAGCATTGAAACTTATTGTGTTAGGTGGCAGATGAAAGAAATGCAAAATGATATTGTTTTCAACAACACTTTTGAAGCAGCCAAGAAAGCATGGGAATCTGGTGCATATACAGCCAATGTTGCTGGGTAGAATCTGTCTCCCTGTGATGTGATCTACTGGCTTCATCTTGCTCACTGCTCCACGATGGCAACTGCACACACTGAAAACCAGGCCAAAAAAATATGTGGAGCAGAACACATTTGTACCTGGAAGTCACATGACTGTGACTGGAAGACAGTTATCCTGACTCCAAAAGGTTCTACTGAAATTTCTTATTCTGAGCAACTTCTTGTTGATGAACCATTGTTTGTCTCTGAGTGCTTCACAACTTTTCATCCTAGGTGCACCTTCATCTGCCCACCTTGTCCAACCCTGCCATACCTTGACCTTGTACCATGTGGACTGATTCCACCCTATACAGTTATGCCTGTACAAAGAGCTACTGCTTCAACAAAGAATTTTGAACTTGCAAGGGATAAAGGCTCAACTAATTGAAAGGTAGGTCTGTTGACTTGGAGAAATGGAACTTCCGCTAACAGTGTGCAGGAAGCCTAGTGCAAAGCTCTGGGATATTAATTTAATATGGATTCCCAAGTGTTTATGGTGACCAGAAGGGACCTTCCAGCAGCTTACATCAGGAAATGAAACTATGCTCTTTTCATTCCAAGTTAGATGTAGTTACAATAAGTGGCATCTTCTCAATATCAAAGATTGATGATAAATATGGATTCTATGGCCTTGGATAGCTCAGATAGATCATGCAGAATGAATTTTTCAACTTTGTTACCAGATAAAACAGCTGATCCTTCTGCTGATCAATAGGAGGGTATGTTGTGGGTCATGTTAAATTAGACAGTGGGCCAGAAGGAGCACAGAATGCATTCTCCTAAAATAGAGATAGAAAACAAGGTATGTTTCTTTAAGACTATGCATATTGACCAGAGAATGCATATATTGCTTGGAAAATGTACAAAACGCAGTTGAGATTTGCACATTCCTCAATTTTTGTTGGAGATTACACATAATCTCATAATCTCTCTTACACATAATGTGGCAGCACCCATCCTGTGAAACTCCCTACCCTTAAATATTAGACAGGCACCATCTCTGTTATCTTTTCAGTGCCGATTGAAGACCTTCCTCTTTCAACAAGCCTTTTAAATTGAGACCTTATCCCAGTCTGCGTCTGTGTTGGAATTGCTTTTTAATATGCTTTTAAACCTTTAAAAAAAAACACGTTTTTTAACATTTTTTTAAAAAAGAAATGTCTTCAAAGCATTTTAAAAATGTTTTTAAAGTTGTCTTTTAATGTATTTTAATGTCTGTTTTTATGATGTTTTAAAGTGTTTTTAGTGCTTTTGTTTGCCATCCTGGGCTCCTGCTGGGAGGAAGGGTGGGATATAAATCAAATAATAAATAAATAAATAATACACAATGGCCAGAGAATAAACAAAATGCATTCAGTATATGCAGATTCTGAAGGCCTGTTGAAGATTATGTATATTGGCTGGGAAATGTACACAATTCCCTATTCATGTGTGGTTTATGTCCATGAGGCCTGGTGGATGTGCACAATGGCCAGTTGTTATGCACAGTAACTGGCCTTGCTAGCCAAGCCAAAAATTGTAGTCACTGAGTTCTCTCTCCCCCCCCCCCGTGTCTCTGCTATACAGCAAGGAAATCCCCTCAAATTCACTGCCGAAAAGATCAGTAGGGAGAATGCAGGCTCTTCCCCCTCTGCCAAGGGTGGTGGGGTGATGGGGAGAGATGCCATCCCTGAGAACAAACTCTACAAAAATGTGTGCTGTGTGTAAAGATAGGTAAACAGGTTCAGTACATAAGGCCAAAGTAATTCAAAATAAGTAGTCCATGGTGCAGGAACTGCTGTAACTTTTTAAAATATTAATCTGGACTATGCAATGCCACAGTGAATATACTTTATGCAACCAGTGCTTTTATAGGCTGTGCTTTCCATGACTAATAATAGCATTAGATATTATTAGAGCAGAACCTGAATGTAATATTATATCTGACCAACTCATAGCCATTAAATGTTCTGTGGTAAGAGGTAATTTGGTTAAATTGTAAAATCTATACTCTTTAGGAAGATTTACTACAACACAAACCAAAACACAGATAAAACACCCATGCCACACTCTGTGACTATTAAATCCATTAAGTTGCAGATCCTTGGGCTAAATTAATAGGTTTTTATCATTTGTCTTCGATAAAGAAAAGGGGAGAAATGTACTTTTGACATTTTGCTTTTAAAGACATAATAATGGACATAATGACACAAAAACAACATGTAAAATATAATTATTATTCTAATTTGAGCTCAAATAGACTCTAACTAGTCCTTAATGTACAGCTGACACTCTCCTTATAACTCTGTCATCTTATGAAATGTGAAGCATGTGGAATATGAATTACACGTATATTTATGCTGTGTGCAAATGTCTGCCCAACTAATGCCGCTCCATACACAGGCCATGAAATGAGGGTGCCATTTTGGCTAATTTTCCAGTGCAAAGGCTAAATTTGTGGGGTAGCAGCTGCATTTCTTCCACAGAAGTCCCTGTTACCGTGTAGTTCAGTGCAAGGGAGTGTGAGGGCTTGGAGAGTGAAAAGAAAATGAAAGCCTTCCTTTGGTGGCCACCAGGAGGACTGCAGGACAGTCATAGTGAGTTTTGCCTCCAACCCAAATTTCAAATCCCCCCTACATGAAAATAGTCTAGAGAGTTTTGCTCCAGCTTCACTGCACCCCTGATTTGAACCAAAGGTCTCATCTAAGAATGTTTGGCTCAGCATTACTGGGGGCTGTACCTCTGCTTCATCCACTCATGACCCCTCCCTCCACATTAACCCCCTATATCTTCCCCTTCCCACCCTATGCTACTAAGCTCCCTTTTCACCTTCCCAACCACATTTCTGAACTACTTCTCTTCCATTCTGCAGCCTCACTTTACATGTGTTTTCATCTTCATTCCCATGTCTGTGCCTCCTCCTGCCCCTCCCTTTGTACAACTTCCCATTGTACACAGACTACCCCCATGGTGACTCTCTACATCTTCCTCCTCTTACACATTGCAACTACTAAGCACCCTTTCTACCTTCCACCCAGTTATGAAGCCACCATCCCCTCCTATTCTGCAGTCCCTTTCATATCTCTGCTTTGATCTTCACCTCATTCCTATGCCTCCTTTGTTTGCATTCCCACTTTGCACATCCATTTTCACCTTCACCAGTTTCCCCTCCTTCCTTTTTCCAACTCCCCCTCGCACATGGACCACCCCCATTTCCATGCCTCCTCCTCCCTCTTATTCTGCAGTCCCCTTTACAAACACAACCCATGATGAGATATGCTACTGTATTTTTAAGAGGAATAGAATCTCAAAAGCAAGCCTGTCAGCTTGTTCAGTTAGAGAAGGTTAAGTTCAGTTGATAATGTTGCACATACAATATAAGGATGTTTGCTTGTCAATAAAATTCCTGTTCTAAATTACTATATTGAATCTGGAACTTCATGTTTAAGACAATACATGGTACCAAGAGCGAAATAAATTGTGTGACAGTACTATGGTCAGAGCTTGGAAGATTACTTTTAAAAAGTAATAAATTACAGTTACAGTTACATGGCCCAGAAAAGTAGTAATTACCATTACAATTACAATAGCTCTGAAAGTAACTGATTACTTTACTTTTCCTCCAAAGTAATCTGTCCAATTACATTTCAGTTACTTAAAAAAAAAGCCTACAAGGTGCTGCCTTGGCTGCTGCACATCTAAGTAGCCTAAAACAACATTAAAAATAAACACACACAGACAGAGGTAGTAGAATAATTCTTTTTATCCATAAGATAGCAGTGGTGGTCTCTCCACTGGTAAGGGAGGTGGGGAGGGAGGCTGAGGCCACTACTCAGATCTTTGCACATCAAACCAAGTGCAACCCCCCACTCAGCCAGCCAGCATAATCTCTCTCACATAACCACCTCCCAGACCCTGCCCTGCCACCAACTAAGGGACACTCACTCAAGCAAACATTTTCCCCTGAGATGCAAAAAAGTTAAAATACTGCAAATGCAACACAGTAGCCAGAGAGGGTGGTGGAGGCCACTTTGTGTACCAAGCGCGAACACAGTATTCATTCTCTCTCGCACGCACGCATGCAAGCACGTTGTCATCTTTCACCTCCACAGTTCTTTCTCTCCATTCTGCTGCTGCCTCCTTCCCCTCCTTTATCCATGCCTTCACATTCCCATGCCATGGCTACTGCTGTTGTGCAATTTGCCTTTTCTTTTCTCTCGTTCCCCACCTTGACTTCATGCAAATAAAAGATTGTGATGAGGCACTACAAATCCTCCAATGGGTGTGTGTGTGTGCTCTGGCTTAATGCAAATCCAGGATTGCGATGTGGCAGTACATATCCTCCAATGGGGCTGCGTGATGGCATTCTTACATTTTTATTATATATAAGATAGCGTTAATTTTCCAATAAATTTGATTTGCCCATTGCAAAACAAAAAATGGGATGGGTAGTATTGATGAATTGTCTCAGACTTTAAAAACTACACCCAAAGGTTTTGATTCCAGAATAAAATCTATAAAAATTCACTTTCAGGCTGTGAAGATTTCTTACAATTTTATTTTATTTTTCACAGTGTATCCCACAATCTGTGTAATACAATTAAGACAGGAAATGCTAGAACAAAGGCTGGAAACATAATCCATGTCCAGCTGATGACATATTTGCTACACTAAAAACAAACAAACATATTCTAAATGGTTTTCCAGGTCTGCCTCATTTGCCATCACTGGATATTCTCCCAGAGTTTACAGTATTAATATGCATATGTATATGTGTTGTACTGTAGCTGGCTGACTGCATAAATTCTGATCATGGGTGTTAAATCTCATAGAGTTAATAGAAAACCTATTTCTTCCTTGGCCAGTTTGATTGGCTCTTGCTGTGGTGACTGCCTGACATTTGCCATTGCTGTTTCTCATTTATCTGATTCCTCTGTCAGGTTGGCTTGTCTATATGCTAGAGCATGATGCCCATACTTTTACGTGTTTGTTGTCTATGCAGAAACAGATGTATCATTCCTACTGCTCCTCATCAGGGTTCACAAGCTGAAGTTCAATGATTGTTTGTTAATTTATCTTTGCCCTTAACCCTATTGCTTTCTGGGCTATTGGTCTTGCCCAGTCCTAGAGTCAGTGATCTGCTGGTGAAAAATCTTGTTAGGCCATTTTTGTCTTGATTGAATAGTTATCCAGCGAAGTCCTCCTGAACGCCACCATAAACTTCCACAGAAGTAGTGTGGGACTTGTGTGTGTCCACCCCCTTCCTGGATATTAACAGATCCAAACTGATTTCCTGAACTCCTTGAGGGGTTTGTCCACTGCTTATAGTTACTCTTTTGGCAGCATGAGACACATCGAAAGGTGAGGATCCCCAGGGCCACAGACCTGGTAGCATCTGTCAACATCTAGGGATGGGTAATTCTGTCAATATCCATTTGTCTGTGTCTCATTTTCCCACTCTTTTGTTCTTCACATTTCCCCATCAGTTTGTGATTTTAAAAACAAAAATACTAAGTCCTCATGAAAATTTAGCAGGATTTGGATACACATTTATCCTAATATACACATCATTGGCTACAGTTTTCTCTAACATACACATTTTTGCCAAGCAATTTCCATTTTTATAGTGCATTTTTGTGTGCTATTTTCAGTAATCAATGCTTTTTTTTACACTTAATGCTAGTGTATGCATTTTTCTACACATTACTTGGCTGGAGAACTGCATTGCAAAATTGGGAGAAGTGGAAATTCCAAAGGATGCCTATGTTTCCGTTCACATGTTGTTTTGGATAGTGCAAATTACAAACTGAATCAAATTTTAACAACATCCCTATACCCCCAACAGAATACTTGGAGGGCACCTTGGCATAAAGAGAGATGGCTGGAGTGCATAAAATGGAACTGGAAACTTATGACTCTGACTAGACATGGCAGGAATGGTAGCACAGAGGTTCTCTTCACCCCCACAATTGTATATACAAAGAATCATCGATTACAGTTGATCAGATTTGTAAACAGGTTATTTACAGCCACAAGAGTGGCTGTATACGATAGCCAGCGTGGATTTTTCACACTCCGCAATGTTAACTTGAAAATACCCCCATGCCATTCTGATCCTTCCCATAAGCTCATTTCAAAACAAAACCTTACAAAGCTTACAGTCCTGAACTCAGAAATGCTTGCTTAACAAGCCTCTACATTTTCATGGCGATATACAGAACAGTCAGAGGGAATAGAAAGTTCAAAGTCTAAAAAGAGAGAAAAAAACCACAGAGCCCTTTTGGACTTTTATCTGTCACAATTCTCATAATCTGTTAAAATTCATTAAAAATCAGCTATGTTCACAGAGTACCTGTAATCCTAATACTGACCTTGCCCCATACTCTGACCATCTTCTGCAGTTTAAAAGTTTTAAAAAAATGCCTGGCTGATTTTTAATTAATTTAACAAATTTTACATTGAACTGAATGATATGTTGGGCATGCTCAGTAAAAATCAACTGTCACGATTCTAAAAGCCAGACTCCCGGCTGCTCGACTTGCCTAATCAGGGGGCCACACCCACACGAGACCTTGATTTCACTTGAGACAGTCAAAGAATTCTGGGAAGTGTAGTTTGTGAAGGGTGCTGAGAGGAGACTCCAATTTCCCTGACAGAGCTCCAGTGGCCAGAGTAGTTTAACAGTCAGCCACTCTGATTGAAGGTCTGTGAGGGGAACAGGGCATTCCCTAGCATCTCTCAGCACCCTTCACTAACTACACTTCCCAGGATTCTTTGGGGGATGCCATGACTGTCTAAAGTGAAATAAAGGTCTGGTGTGGATGTGGCCAGGAACAGCTTTGGTTTAAATTTGTGTGGGAGGCTACATGTGCCTGCTGTAGAATAAAAAGGTGAGGGAAATGCTGAAAAGCAATGATACTGTTCACAATGGTTTCCATTTGGAAAGAAAAGGGGCTTCCCCTCTGCCCAGTGCCCATCCATCCAATCTACTACCCTCCCGTTCCCCTCCTCTTCCCCTCCCTACCCCTCCCTACCCCTCCCCTAGGTCAGTTTCACCTATCTTAAGCATGATTGCACAGGAGTAAATCCCACTGAACTCAAAAAGCATTCAAATGATCAAACCTGACCTTCTGCCCAGTGCCCACCCACCCAATCTCCTCCCTCTCCCTCCCCCCGGGTCAGTGTTGGACTATGACCTGGGAGTCCAGGGTTGAAATCCCCACACAGCTATGAAGCTCACTGGGTGACCTTGGGCCAGTGACTGCTTCTCAACCTCAGAGGGAGGCAATGGTAAAACGACCTCTGAATACTGTTTACCATGAAAACCATAGGGTTGCCATAAGTCAGGATCGACTTGAAGGCAGTCCATTTCCGTTTTCAAACATTATTGCACAGAAATAAATCCCATTGAACTCAAAAAGTATGCAAATGATCAAACCCACCCTCCCTTCTCCTCCCTCCTTTCCCCTCCCTCTTGCCCCTTCCCTCCCCCTTCCTTTGCCCCTCCCTCCCCATCAACATCCCCTTCCAATCCCCTCCTTCCCCTTCCTCCTCCCCATGGTCAGTTTTACCTATCTTAAGCATGATTGCACGGAAGTAAATACCACTGAATTCTATAAGGATGCAAATGATCAAACCTGCTCTCCCCTTCCTTTGCCTCCCTCCAATCTGCTCTTCCCCTCCCCCTCCTCCTCCCCCATGGTCCTTTTTGCCTATCCTAACCATGATTGCATAGAAGTAATTCCAATTGAACTCAATAAGCATGCAAATGATCAGACCTGACTTTCCCCTCCTTCCCCTCTCCTCTCCCTTATTCCTCCCCTCCCGTCTTCCTTCTTCCCCCTCCCCTGGCCACTCCAACCCTCCTCCTCCACCCCGGTCACTTTTACCTCTCCTAAGCATGATTGCATGGGAGTAAATCCCACTGAACAAAATAAACATGCAAATGATCACACCTGTCCTTCTCCTCCCCTGCCCCTCCTGCCTGCGCCCATCCCCTCCTTCCCTCTGCCCTCCCTTCCCCCCTCCCTCTGCCCTCCCTTCCCCCCTCCCTCTCTCCTCCTCCTCCTCCCCTCCCCATCCCCTGTGGTCAGTTTCACCTATCCTAAGCATGATAACAGGGGAGTAAATCCCATTGAACTCAAGCATGCAAATGATCAATCCATTCTCAGCAAATGTGCACAGGATCCCATTTCTTACTTTCCAGATTAAAAAGTAGAGAAATTCACTAATAGGCAAAAAATCTTGTGGTTTAAGAACGTATCTATAGCCCACAGATATTTCTATCAAACTTTAAAAAGCAGGGAAATTGGGCAGCTCTACTGAATGCACCTCCTCTCTGAGATATTGTACTACCCTACAAATTTGTCAAAATGCAAACACAATTTGGATTGGTCTTTCACAGTCCAATCCACTTGCTGTGTAGCTTGGAAGAATTTGGTAACATGTGCATCTAAGCATATGGTGAGTGGTGGCAACACCTGCAATCAGATCAAATAATAAAAACAAGATATATGCTGCACTATCTTGTTTTAGCAGGGAGGAAGCAACATTATTAAGACAGTTGATATAGTTCAGATGGTCACTTTAAATATGTCTGATTTACTTTGCAATTTTAGTGAAGTTTCCTATAGGAAATCGTTTTCTTTTGTTTCTATTTCTGTGACTATGTGAAGTATAGCAACACTTTGCAACATTTACACTAAAAAAATCCAAAAATAATAGTGGAATAATGGCACTGACTATTCTGCAGAATAGTCTCCAGTGGACCTCAGGAGTGTCTCAGTTTGCACAAGATAAAACAGTGGGAGGTGAAATTTATTCCAGCAAAATGGTAACATGTGCCTCTAAGCATATGGTAAGTGGTGGCAACACCTGCAATCAGCCCAAATAATAAAAACAAGATATGTGCTGTGCTGATCTTGTTTTAGCAGGGAGGAAGCAACATTATTAAGACAGTGTGCTCTATGTTTTTAATTGACCGTGCCCACCTTGCCTTAAATAAAGTGGTTTCAACATAGCAGGCTGAAAACATGCATCCTCTTTTTTCCAACAGCTAGAGTCATTCCTGAAGGAGCAACATATTGGAATCAGTCTGATTTTACATCAAAGTGCAGTTTCAGATTCAACTGTTAATGCACCCAAAATAGAAGTAGAACATAACCACCAATCTGAAACTCAAAAGGCTGTCTTAACCATCATATGACATTGACCAATAAAAAGGCTTTGAAATTAATAAAAGTAAAGTTTACACAGATTTCTAGGATGAATAATGAGGGAAATAAAAGTTTCTAGATTAGGTTCTCTGTAGAAACATTAGTAACATAGGAACAAAGCAAAGTAAGAACACCAACAAACACAAAAGTATGATTCTCCATCTTTGGAGATGGTAGGTGTTGCCACTACTCCCTATATGCTCAGAGGCACATGTTACCAAATTATTTCAAGCTACACAGCTATGAAATACCAACCCAAATTGTGTTTGCATTTTGACAAATTTGTAAGGCAGTACAATATCTCAGACAGGAGGTCAGGTCCCCTGCTCCCCTGGTGCATTCACTATAGCTGCCCCATGTCCCTGCTTTTTAAAGTTTGATAGAAATATCTGTTGGCTATAGGTACATTCTTAAACCGCAAGTTTTTTTGCCTATTCGTGAATTAAATTCTGCTTCATCCAGTTGGGTATTGATCAATCAGTGACATGCTCTGCCAGCATTCCAAAGTAGGTTGAAAGAAAAAAAAAGATCTTGTTTTACAGAAAGTATAGACTACAGGTGTTACTGGCATTTTCATCCTGCAGTGGCAAAAATCAGTTTCAAACTTTCCACCTGTGATCTAAGCAGGATGTTTTGGTGTGTGTGTCCCTCTTGTTCCAGACCTTTATTCTAGTTGGCTGGTTAAGGTGAGAAGGCAGCTTTGGGTTTTGTGCTTATCAAAGTATTCCAAAGCAGGGGCAGATTTTACCCTCTGTAGTGAAATGTGTTTTTAAGTTAGATGCACAGCAAAGAAAGAGTTAATTTTCTCTAGAGGGTATTACACACCCTAGGGGGCGCTAGACTGATTTAGTTACTGGAGTTGGTTAGTGTTGTGTGTGCTGGGTGAAGCCTAGCACAGAATAAGCTCAGATGTTTTACTGTTTAATAATTGTTAAATAAAGAAGCTTTATTTTACCCTTGGTCTCATCCTGATCAATATAACATCCTCTTTCTCTGAGATGTGTATTATCACCTTGTGAGCTTCAATTAACTATTCAGCAATATAAGGTAAGAGTATAATGGCTATAAACTATAGTACAGAATGGGGCTACTGACATTCCCTGTAAGAGAGTGGTAGAATATTAAATATTTGCACAGTTGCATAAAAATAAAAAAATACAATGACTGTACTTGAGGAACAGTTGAGCTTGTCTAAGCATTTCAAATATTTTCTTTTCCTGTTCTGCATCTGTTTTGTAAATCAGCTAGATCATCTGGCAACCTAGCCTTAAAATCTGGAGTAAGCAACACTTATTTATTTTCAAGATAAGGTCATTTAAGATTTAAATATAAATATTATGTATTTATATTTATGTTTCAATGTGTTGTAAGTCACTTGGACACCTCTGGGTAACAAGTGACTAACAAGTCATAATCACCATTATTATATACGTTGACACACACACCCAGTCTTAATCATATGTGCTAACTGGGGTTGCCAGGCTCCTGGCCTGAGACTGATCCTGTATCTGTAGGAGAAGAGAAAGTCAGCCAAGTGCAGGTGTTCTTGCAACACTATAATGAGAAAAACCACAAGGTGGAATTCTCCCTTCCTCCTGCACAACTTTTAAAGATACAAAGTTGTGTAGGGGGAAGGGAGAATTCCACCTTGTGTTTTTTCCCATTACAGAGTTGCAAGAACACCTGCACTTGGCTGACTTTCTCTTCTCCTACAGATACAGGATCAGTCTCAGGCCAGGAACCTGGCAACCCTAGTGCTAGCATATCTGCTTGCAAGACATCATCATTGGAGTAGAAACTGTAACTCAGTGGTGCATACTTCCAGTGGCATGAGAAAGGTCCCAGGTAAACGGATCAGGGCACATGTGATGGGAAACACGTCTGCCTGAGATTATGGAGAGCAGGGCTGGCATCCAGGTTGGGCCCTGGAGGGCCCCTCCTTAGGGTGGAAAGGTGGGCCTCCCATTCTGTGATCAGCAGCATCAGATCCTGCAACCCAACACTGCTGCCAGGCACACACACCGCAACACAGACAACATGGGCTTCAATAAGCCCGCACTAATGCCCCACCTACTTCTCCCATCAGTGTGAATGCTGTGCATGCATGCCTACCATCACCCAAGCTGGCGGTGGAGGCTTCCCTAAGGGGCTAGTGCCCCCCGCCATCTCGGCTGACGGCAGGCATGCATGCTATGTGCACACATCATTCACAAAACATGAGACGTAGGTGAGGTGCACAGGCGGGCTTATTAGTTCAATGCTACCTGTATCGGGGGGGGGGATTGTTGGCCTACTGTCATGTCTGGCACCGGCCCTGATGGAGAGCTACTGCCAGAGAAGACAATACTTGTCTAGAACAGTGAGTGCCTAAGCCTCTCAGGGCTGGATTCCAGCAAAGAGTGTATCCACAAGTGGGTATGGCCACTCTTACACACATTGCCCCTCCCTGCTTATCAAATTACTGATCTGATGACTGGGTAGGAGCAATTTGCATCCCTTTGGAGAAACTAGATGGACCAGGAGCCTGACCAATAGGCTCTAGATGGACTATTTGGAATGAAATAGCTTTCTAAGTGTTTTATACCAAGTCATTTCATTGAATCATGGAATAGTAGAGTTGGAAGGAACCTATATGGCCATTGAGTGCAACCTCCTGTTCAGTGCAGGAATCCAACTTAAAGCATACCCAACAGATGGCTGTCCATCTGCCTCTTGAAAGCCTCAAGTATTGGAGAGCTCACTACCTTCCTAAGTGGTTCCATTGTCATACCACTCTAATAGTTCCAAAGTGTTTCCTGATGTTCAGTTGAAATCTAGCTTCCTGTAACTTGAGCCCGTTATTCCATGTCCTGCACTCTGGGATGATCGAGAAGAGATTCTGGCCTTCCTCTGTGTGACAAACTTTCAAGTACTTGAAGAGCTCTGTCGTATCTCCCCTCTGTCTTCTCTTCTCAAGTCTAAACATGCCCAGTTCTTTCAGTCTCTCCCCATAGGGTTTTGTTTCTAGTCCTCTGATCATCCTTATTGCCCTTCTTGAATCTGTTCAGATTTGTCTGCATCCTTCTTAAATTCCATTGTCCAGAACTGGATGCAGTACTCAAGATGAGGCCTAACCAATTCTGAATAGAAGAGAATGTGTACTTCATGTGATTTGGAAACTATACTTCTGTTAATGCAACCTAAAATAGCATTTGCCATTTTTGCAGCCACATTGCTCTGTTGGCTCATATTCAGCTTGTGATCATCAACAATTTGAAGATACTCAGGTGGTCACTGTCTCCCAGTGGTCCTGTAACTGCCGCTTCATTCACTAAGTCTTCCCTGTTGATTTTAAAAAAGAAAGCTTTAAAAACATCTTAAAAACCACTTCAAACAGACACAGACTGTATGTTTGTGTTGTGTCACACACAACAGATGCAGACTGGGATAAGGTATCTACTTAAATGGCTTGTTGAAAGAGAAAGATATTTAGTAGGCACCAAAAAGATAACAGAGATGGTGCCTGTCTAATATTTAAGGGGAGGAAATTCCACAGGGTAGGTGTCACAACACTAAAGGTCTGCTTCCTATACTGTGCGCAATGGGCCTTCTGATAAGATGGTATCTGCAGGAGGCCCTCACCTGTAGAATGCAGTGATCGACTGGGTATGTAAGGGGTAAGACGATTTTTTAGGTATCCTGGTCCCAAGCTGCACAGGGTTTTGTACACCAAAATCAGAACCTTGAACTTGGCCCAGTAGCAAATGGGCAGCCAGTACAATTCTTTCAGCAGCAGGGTGACATGTTGGCGATACCCTGCCTCAGTGAGCAGTTGTGCTGCTGCATTTTGCACCAGCTACAGCTTCTGGACCAACCTCAAGGGCAGCCTCACATAGAGTGCATTACAGTACTCAAGCCTGGAAGTTACCAGTGCATTAACAACAGGCGGCAGACTATCCTGGTCCAGAAATGGTCACAGCTGTCTTACCAGCCAAAGCTGGTAAAAGGCACTCCTAGACACTGAGGTCACCTGGGCCTCTAGCATCAAAGATGGATCCAGGAGCACCCCCAGACTAAGAACCTGCTCTTTCAGAGGAAGTGCAACCCCATCCTAACCAGGCAACTGACCAATTATCCAAACGTGGGAACCACCAACCCACAGCACCTCCATCTTGCTAGGATTCAGACTCAGTTTATTGGCCCTCATCCAGTCCACCACCACCAAGTTCACAGCTTGCATGGCCCCTCCCAATTCAGATGTTACAGAGAAATAGAGCTGGGTATAATAAGCACACTGCTGGCGCCTCACCCCAAATCTGCTGATGACCACTCCCAAGGACTTCCTATAGACGTTGAACAGCATTGGGGACAAGATGGTACCCTGAGGCACCCCACAGCAAAACTGCCAGGAGGGCAAAAGACAATCACCCAATGCTATTTTCTGAAAACGAAAATACGTGTCAGTGGGCTTTATGAGTGTTGGAAACCTTTTGATCACATCTCTAATCTGTCTTCCAGGAAGACAGAATAATTGGCAAGTCCATAGGACTTCTCAGCATCCTTGTGTTTCAATCCCACACATTAGGGAGTCTTCTCTTTTTGTTGTTGCAGGGCGTGGTTTCATTGCCTCTGCTTGATTGAACTTCAGTCTCTCGCTCAATGTCTCGCAGGGTCTCCTGTAATTCTTCCTCTGCAGACTGTCCTCCAGTCTCATCTACCTGGAAGTGGTTCCATAGGTCTACCAGTGCAGAGTGCCTTCTGGCTCTTCTGTTCCTGTCACCCTTTCCATGGAGTTTCCTGTACTTCGTTGTTCCTCTCCTCAACACTCTCCTCTTCTGCTTCAATTGCTGCTGTTCTTCTACTTCCTGTACTTCTCTTTGCTGCTGTTGTTCCAGGGTTCTCTTAGAACTCATTCTTCATCTTTTATATCCTTGAGTATGGTCACTTACTGCTCAAGTGGGGAAAAAGTGGCCCCTCACCTTTTCTTTCAACAGTGCAACCAGCTTGCACTTGTTACACATGTACGCCATGTTGTTCTCAGGCAAGAAAAGAATACTGCACACACCTTGCAGGTTACCACCACTGGAGTGTCCTTTCCATCTATAGTGTCTATTACCTTTTCATTTCTGTCTTTCTACTTGTATTGAAGTGGCCAGTACTTTGTCCTGTCCTCCTTGAAGGTTAGCAAGGAGAATTCCATTGGTATAAGATTTGTGCTACAAGACCATTTTTATTATGGACCTTCCCTGCCAAACTCCACTGCTAAACTCCTGTCAGCTCTCCCTGTTTGCTTGCTCTCTGAGAGCTGGCTCACTTGTATCACTTATAGACCAGCTGAGTCAGCTTCCTCTGCATTGCCCAGTTAGGAGTCAGGAAACAGAATGAAACTTCTAGCACATGCAGCTGCTGATAATTACACTCAGCAGTTATCAGGCTACCAACAGCTATCCGAACACACCCTTTCCACTCAAGTTGCTCTGGAGCCCTTCAGCCTTTCCACCTACCTAGCTGACCACACAGTGAGGGTAGAAACACCATCACTGTTCTGCCAGTTCCAGTGCAGCTCCACCTCTCTCTTCTGAAAACAGGGGCACACGGCACTAGTCAAACCCTGTCCCTTTTTACTATAAAACCTGGTGGGAGCAGCTTGAGTGAGGTTTATAAAAAAAAAATCAGCTTCAAAGAGATTTAACTACTGATTGGAAGATCAACTGTTCCCCCTTCAGGTGTAGCTAATGGAAACACATTGATCTGGCGATTAGTGTGTTTACAGCCACTATCAGAACAGCTGAGCACATATGAGGCAGCTCATTAGAGAGCTTGGAAGTTTACTTTTAAAAAAGAATAAATTACAATGACTGTTACATGGCCCCAAAAAGGAATAAATTACCATTACAATTACAATTGTTCTGAAAGGAATTGATTACTTTACCATTACTCAAAAATAATCACTACAATTACACTTAAGTTACTTTAAAAAATACTAGAGTGCCTACAAGGTGCTGGCCTTGGCTGCTGCACACTAAGTTGCCTAAAACAACATTAAAAATAAACACACAGAAACACAGAGGTAGTAAAATAATTCTTTGTATCCATAAGATAGCAGTGGTTGTCTCTCCACTGGAAAGGGAGGCGGGGAGGGAGGCAGGGGACACTACTCCGATCTTTGCACATCAAACCAAGTGCAACCCACACACACACACATATTCTCGGCCAGCAAGCATAATCTCTCTCACTCAACCACCTCCCAGATCCTGCCCTGCCACCAGCTAAGGGACACCCACCCAAGCAAACATTTTTCCCTGAGATGCAAAAAAGTTAAAAACACTGCAAATGCAGCAAAGTAGCCAGGGAGGGTAGCAGAGGCCACTTTGCCTGCCAAGTGCAAACACAGTATTCATACACACACACACACACACATTGTCATCTTTCACCTCCACAGTTCTTTATCTCCATTCTGCTGCTGCCTCCTTCTCCTCCTTTATCCATGTTCTTGCCTTCCTGCTCTTTTCTCCTTCCACTCCGTTCTCCACCACTGTTCATTTTTTAAACCATTGTTTTCTCCACTCTACTCCTGTCTCACTCTCCGCCTCCTCCCTCGTCGCCTCCCACCCACCCACCCACCGAGCATGAAGGAAGAGCGATGCTGCACAGAAGCCCAGTTTGAGGCACATGATTTTCATCCACAAATCAGAGGAGCAGAAGACTTCCCCTGCTTCCCCCCCTCACGTAATGCCCAAACGTAATGCTGGAAACATTACAGTTACTCCTCAAAAGTAATAAAATTACTCCTTGTTCTATTACAGTCAAAATGGGAAGGACTTAGCCACTCATTCCTCAAAAAAGTAATAAATTACAAGTAATTCATTTTTTGTAACTACTTCCAAGCTCTGGTTAGAAGGCAGCTTCCTCTAGGCCCATTAAAGCAGCATGACTCTATATAATGATCAGAACACCAGATCTTCAGCAAAGAAACTTTAGAAGTATATGTCTTTGAGTAAATTTAGAAGGAACAAATCAAAATGCAAAGTTTATATCTGAACTGGCTTGCCTGGGACCGTGGAGGAAAAACTCCACCACTTATGGACCAAGAATCAATAGAATAAAAGAGAAGTCAACTTTACCTCTTGTGTGTGTCACACACCCCTGTCCCTAGTTGCTGACAGGGTTGTTTTTTTCTGTGCACTTTGACAGCTCTAAACCAAACCATAGAGCTGAAATTAGACATTCAAATAGATTCAGTTGACACCAAAACTACTGAAGTGAGGAGTAAACATACAGATTGAGTTGTGTGTGATACATTGATGCCAAACTCCCTCCTCACCACCTTTTGCTAATAAATTTGTGTCAAGTGCTATTGCTCAGCAGGTTAGTTGGCTTTGGGGAGTCTATTAGTGCAATCCAGTTTAAACAGAATTATGTCACAAGAGGCAAATATGAAATGGAGTCTGCTGTGAATACAAAATGTTTTGGGGCTGTTCAGAGGCTTTCTAAAGGGACTGTCAAAGACACTTTCATTTTCTGATATACAACTCTCATCACCTTGGCAATGAATTACTTATTTTCCTGCTCTCTTCTATTTAACCTCCTTCCTGCTACGTTCTCCATACACCCACAGATTTCACAGTAAGTATTTTTAAACTCTGCATTAATCAGAGATCACAACTATGCTTTTTAAAATGCTGGGATGTGTGTGTATGCCTGTGTGTTAAGGAAAAAACTGCTGTGCAGAGAGAGACATTACACATGATAAAATAATGTTAATTAGTGTTCATTGGAAATCTGCACTGGATTTTCCATGAATTATTTTAAACATATTTTTTTTAGGGGAGGGACCCTGAAAATGTATTTTTTTTAAGAATGCAGACATATCTTCTACATTTTCCACCCAGGGCTCCTGCTGGGAGGAAGGGCGGGATATAAATCAAATAATAAATAAATAAATAATGTTCAAATCTCCCCTTACCCCACTGCTGCCCTCAGTTGTACACACATCAACGAGGTGTACAAATATATTCATATTTATACTGAGGGGGAGAGAGAAGAAAAAAATGGCCCTTATATGGAGAGTAATTCATGCTAAAGGTTACAGTACTAGCCATACTGAATAATTTGGGACAATGCATATAGTTTTAAAGATATACAGTATATGGCTTAGATCCTCATTAAGGTTCCACTGATGGGATGCTCTCATCAGTGGAAGAGGGACATTTTTTTTGGCCAGTTTTCCCTTCTTCCCTTTGCCCCTTGAATATCTGGTCTCCCTGCAAATCAAGAAGTTGTGCAGGGGGCTGCAGGGGAAAGCACTGGATCATGAATGGAAGGAGCCCTTCCATTTGTGAATAGCTAGTTGGGATCCAAGCCAATACCAGCAATGGCCAAGGAGGGCAATGGAGCACTGGGGCCACCCTTTCCTTGGCGCTGTGTTCACCCAGATGGGGATGGGTCATTTCAAGGAAGAGGTCAGAGCTCTGGGTTGTTGGTGATGCCCACAGGATAAACATGTGGATAATCACACTGGGTTGCATACAGCATTGCGTGGCATTCCTCTTGCGGAAGCAGACTTCCTTTCCTCTCCCCACATGCTTCCCAAATCTGCTCCAGAGTGTCCCCCAAATCTCTGGAACAGTTGTTCAGGGTGTGCAGAGGACTGCAGAGGAGAATTGGGGAGGAGGGAGGAGAAAGAAATTTGGTTCAGTTTGCATTTAAAGCTGAATCTATCAAATTTGCACTTTCTGAAACCAATATAATTAGAGGTACTGCGTGCATGCCAAAAGGCAGACTTCCTTTGACTCTCGGAGAGAACACAGATTTAAAAGTGACTGCTATATTTGCAGACCCCAGTTAAAATTCATTTGGAACATTCATTTGGGAGGGGGGGATGTTCTGACTCATAAACATATTAACTTTTCTTTTTTGTTCTTGACTATGCTATGCTAGCTATTATATTAAAGTCACACTACAAACAACTAAGTATTTACAATTATATCATAAGTCTCTGATACAAGCTTCCAAATGGCATCATGTCACAATAGCACCTGTGTTGTATACTCTGGCTTGTGTCCAATGCTAGTACACCCATTGAAGTTAATGGACATGGTTAACTTAGGCTCATTAATTTCAGTGGGTCTACTCTGTGAAAATCGTAGTTGGATACAACCTCTGACATTTTACTTCATTTGGAAACAGTTTCTTATTATGCCAACGCAGTGAATTTTATGAAATTAGTGCCATAAAAGCATAAAAGTATGCAATTATATGTTCATAATGTATTCATGAGTTTATTAGCAAACTATTCTCGACTCTGAGGGTAGTGTGGCAGGGAAAGAACCAATTTCCTTGATGAATATTTTTAATGAGAAGTATTTGTTTGCCTTTTCTTATGTATTTTATATATTCAGTGACAATTTCCTGGTGTATTTGATGATAAACATTCCTTTTTTTTTTTTTACACACATTAACTCCTAAAGGCTCCCTTAGGAGCTTTCTGGAACACATCTTTACAAGACCTGAATTAAGACATAGGTCTCACACTTTGAGACCCTTTTAATGGCACCAAAGAGTTATATAGCTGATAGTGCTCTAAGCTTGCTATGGAAAGACTTGGTTCCTACTGTTTTTCTCCTGGCTGTTTCATGAATGCCTGTGCATCTTGATTTCTCAACAACCCTTGGTTACTGACATTTTATGACTTGCAGCCAACAGTGTAGTAGTAAATTCTGAAGTGTGGGAACTCATCATGAACAAAGAAGCATACTTTTTATTAGGATCAGCTGACAGCCATAGAATGGTGAGCTGCCACAGGGTGATGCAGTGGTTAGCATGGTGGAATGTGGCTGGGAAGACCTGTGTTCATATCCCTGATCAGACAAGTGGCATGACTACAATCCTATGCATGGCGCATAATCATCATGCCGCCTAACAAGATCGGCCACACAAGGCCTTCTCTCAGTCCCTCCAACCAAAGCAGCTAGATTGGCGGGTACTAGAGAGAGGGACTTTGCAGTGGCGGCCCCCACCCTCTGGAACTCCCTCCCACAAGATCTTCGGCACATCTCTTCCCTGAATATGCTCCGCAAGGCCTTAAAGACCTGGCTCTTTCAACAGGCTTTTGGGATTTCTGGGGAGGCTTAATATTTTTTGTTTACATGCCTCCCATTATGTATTGTTTGTTTTATAATCTATACTATTACACTGTATTTTTTGTATTGTATTTTGCTATATTTATTGTCTGTACGTCGCCTACAGTGGCCACTGGCCAGATAGGCGACACACAAATTAAATTTATTATTATTATTATTATTATTATTATTATTATTATTATTATGGTTTCCTGGGAGTAAGCTCAACTGAATTCAGTGGTACTTAGATTAAATTTATAAAACCCATGGACTGTATCCCCAAAAGTTGTTCCATTAGTACAAGGACGTCTGCCTATGCAACAGAACTTCTCCCTCTTCTCTGCCTGCACTGCCCTTGCACTCTCCAAAACTCTGTTCATGGTTTCCCCTCAACCCTCTGATGTGGATTTGTGGGGCCTATGAGGAGAAGAGAGGGAGAGAAAATCCTGTTGGACAGGCAGAAGTCATCCCACTAATGGGACAACTTTGTTGGGTACAACCCATTGAGCTTTACCAAAGGATCTTCACCCAGCTGAAATGCAATCTTCAGCTTTTAGACAGAAATGCAAACAATCTTACAATGAAGCGTTATGATTTAAAGTGTTGTCACGAAAAAGGAACCCCATCAAAGAAAAGGAAAGAATCCAATGATGTTATTAGGTAATTTTAGACTCTGGACTTCAAGGTCTTACAAGGAACCCCCTCTGTAGATGGTAATGTGTATTTACTTCATTTACTTCAACATGTGGTGAGGCTGCCTGCTGCATTTGGAAATCTCCTGGTCATTCTGCTGAACAAACCCTGGACTTCTTCCCCAAAGTCATGCCTTGGTGGCACCACTGGGCATATTCAGTCTTTGTTTGATTTGTTCCTCAGTCTCTAACTTCCTCCATGCTAATCTGTCACAAACAAATTTGAAACCTACATTGGCACCTTATTCACTTGCTGGAGCAAGAAAAGTCCATCAATTACCCTGATGCTCTGGTATTTGATGTCATCAGTCCTGCTCTCATAAAAGCCCTAAAGTTGTGCTCCTCTGTGTTCCTCATCCACTACACCACTGCTTGCAGCTAACTTGTGAGCAGACTCCGCTTACATTCTCATAGGGTCTTATTGGGGGGAATGAGAGGCTGGACACCTAATTTGCATTTAGGCACTATTGTATTTAACATTTATTTAAAGTAATACATAGCTACCTATATATAAGAATAAGCTGTCCTAACCATTCATGTTTACATCCACTCAAGTGAAAGGTATGCTGGGTTGGGACACGAGGAGTCCCAACGTTTGCTGATGGAGACAATAATAATAATAATAAATAATAAAATTTAATTTATGTGTCGCCTATCTGGCCGATGGCCACTCTAGGCGACGTACATGTAAACAGTTAAAACACAATGTGATAAAATACATTAATACAATATATAAACAATACAGCAGCAACAACAATATTAGTGCAGGGTAAGAGGCATTTCAGTCATAAAAGTTAACCCTCCCCGGAAATCCCAAAGGCCTGTTGAAAGAGCCAGGTCTTTAAGGCTTTACGAAATACATTTAGGGAAGAGGCGTGTGTGATGCCCTTCCCTGGCTCTCCCTGTCAGGTTCCTACCTGCTCGTGGTTACTGCCTGTCTCTAGGCACCACCAGGGACTCCACCAGTCCGGACTGTCCTTTCTTATGGTTTCTCTCCCCGCTCTAGCATAGATCTCAACAGATCTCCCTGCTAGGCAGCACCATCAGTCACGTCCTATAACCAGTATTCCTAGAGACTCGGCCTGAGTCTCCCTCAATTAGGTTACCTCTGTGACTGCGTGCTTAAGCTGTCCCAATCCCTTTGATTTACTCAGACTGCTTGTGGTGTTATTCTACCCTTCCCCGCTGCCACCATTTGTTATCCTTCAGCCTTGGTATTTACCTTACCCTCCCTTCTGGTCTGTGAAACCCCAGCCAAGGATCAGGCCTTTGGTAAACCAAATAAGTATTTTATTATATAACAGAGATAACAAGATTTCTTTAAAAGGCACTTAAGCATATGGTTACATCTATTCCTGAGATACTGGTCTTAGTATTAATCCGAACTCCACCCTCTCCTCTCAAAACCCACCAAAACAACCCTCTCAAGTCCACCAGCGTCCACACCACATCCACACCACATCCACCCAGATTTACCTGACATTCTTCCTTTTATACTCTCAGCCATTTTAAACATTCAGCCAATCATCCAACATTCTACTGCCCATTCACTCCCCCTCCTCTTTCACTCCACTTACCATGTATCTTCTAAACAAACAGCACTTACCCTATTTACACTAATACAGGATCATCACATTCCCCCCCCCCCTTAAAACAACGACAGAGTATTATTCCTGTTCCAGGATTTATACGTCGCATTAACAATATAAAAAAGTCTCTATGGGGAAAATGTCTTTCTTTGTTCCTCCGTCTGGTCACGTCACTGCAGTCCCAGCCACTTGCCTGGAAAGTCCATCGGCCAGTACATTGTCCTTGCCTTTTATGAACTGGAAGTCCACTTGATAGTCCTGTAGGGCCCAGGACCACCTCTGCAGCATAGTGTTATGGTTTTTCATAGTCTGCAACCATAACAAGGCCCGATGATCCGTTGTTACCGTGAATCTTCATCCCCACACGTATGGGCGCAACTTGTTCAGTCCCCACACGACCGCTAGGCACTCCTTTTGGACCGACAAATAGTTTTTCTCCCTCAGCGTTAGCTTGCGACTCAGATACGCCACTGGATGTCTGGTGCCTTCTCTCTCCTGCAGCAAGACGACTCCCAGCGCGAGGTCTTACGCATCTGTAGCCACAATGAATGGTTGCTCATAGTCTGATGCTATTAATATGGGTCCTTGGCACAAGGCTTGCTTCAGCAGATCAAAAGCCTTCTGACATTCATCCGTCCATACCACACGCTCAGAACACTTCTTCTTGGTCAATTCATGCAAGGGGGTTGCTATTCCCCCAAAATTTCTCACAAACTTCCTATAAAAACCAGCCACACCCAGATATGCCCTTACTTGTTTTTTGGTTAAGGGGATCGGCCACGCTTGTATTGCCTCCATCTTGCTCCATAAGGGGGTGATTTTCCCACTCCCCACCTTATGTCCTAAATAGGTTACTTCCTTTAGCCCAAACTGGCATTTCTTAGCTTTTATTGTGAGGCCTGCTTTTCTTAAGGCCTCTAATACTGTTGTCAGGTGTTGGACATGCTCAGGCACCGATTTGCTAAAAATGGCCACGTCATCGATATAGGCCACTGCAAAATCTGACATGCCTCACAACACAGTATTGATTAGCCTCTGAAATGAACTTGGTGAGTTCCTTAGTCCCATGGGTAAGGTCACAAACTCATATAACCCATCTGGTGTACTGAAGGCAGTTTTGGCTCTGGATTGCTCGTCTAGTTCCATTTGCCAAAATCCTTTACAGAGGTCTAACGTAGACATCATGGTTGCTGCCCCCAATAACTCTAACATTGCGTCTACCCTGGGCATAGGATACGCATCTGGGACCGTGATTTTATTGATTAGCCGATAATCAATGCAAAACCTTGTCGTTCCATCTTTTTTCAGAACCAGGACAATACTTGAGGCCCAGGGACTGATGGATTCCCTGATCACTCCTAATTCCAGCATATCTTCCACCTCCTTTTTGATCTCACTCAAAACTTTCCCATTCACACGGTATGGCATAGATCTGATTGGGGCATGATCTCCAGTATTAATGGAATGTTTGGCTATACTGGTTCGGCCAGGTTTATTACTAAAGAGATTCCTATAAGTTTTCAAAACTCTCAGAATCTCTTCTTTTACTTCCTCCTGCACCTCTTCTGACCATTCCACTTGATCTACCCCTTCTTTGTCTTTGCTTTCCTGTACCAGATCCGGAAGTTCAGGCCCACTTCCCTCAGGGAATAAGGTAACTTGCAACACCTGTGCATCCCTGGTATGGTAAGGCTTTAACATATTTACATGAACCACTTTGCTTTTGTTTAATTGGTCTGTGGTGATTACATACGTCACTGTGTCAAGCCTTTCTCTGATGGTATATGGTCCTTCCCAGTTAGCCTGTAATTTGTCATGTTTCCTGGGTATGAACGCCATAACCATATCTCCCACATCATATACACGTTCCCTGGCTGTTCTGTCATACCAGTAACTTTGCTTCTGCTGTGCTTGACTCAAATTCTTTTTCACCACCTCCATCATTGATGTTAATTTATTGCGGAATTCCAATACAAAATCTACTACAGATGTTTTGTACTCTCCCAGGGTTCCTTCCCATGAATTTTTTAATAGTTCCAAAGGTCCCCTCACTTTTCTAGTAAACATGAGTTCAAAGGGTGAGAAGCCTGTTGACTCTTGAGGGACTTCTCTGTATGCAAATAAGAAGCATCCCAAACGTTCATCCCAGTCTTGTGGGTGATCTTGAACATAGCTTCTGATCATGCCCTTCAAAACGCCATTGAATCTCTCTGTTAACCCATTAGTGGCGGGATGGTAAGTAGTGGTCTTTAGATGTTTTAGACCACAACATTTCCACATACATTGCATCACTTCTCCCATGAATACACTGCCTTGATCCGTCAACATTTCATGAGGGAAACCCAGCCTCATAAAGATTTTTAATAAAGCCTCTGCCACTACAGGGGCTTCTACAGATCTTAGTGCTTCTGCGTCTGGGTACCTGGTGGCAAAATCCACCACCACCAATAGATATTTCTTGCCATGCCTTGTGGGTTTGGAAAAAGGGCCCACCAAATCTATTCCCACTCTATAAAAGGGTTGTCCAATTATAGGAAGGGGCTTTAAGGGTGCCTTAGTCTTTACTCCACTTTTTCCCACCTTTTGGCATATTCCACAAGATAGACAATGTTGTTTTACATCTTTGGAGATGTTTGGCCAAAAATAGTGTGCTGCCAATCTCCTCTTGGTCTTTTTTATTCCCAGATGTCCTGCACATGGGACATCGTGGGCTACCTCTAGCAATCTGGTTCTGTATTTGCTAGGTACTATCAATTGCTTCACTGGTTCACATTCACCCTTTCTCTCAGCAGGCATCCACAGTCTATATAAAATCCCATTCTTACACACAACTTGATTCCTCAGTTTGTCAGTGAAAGGAATCTGTTGGGTCAGGGCTTGTTCCTTTATTTGATTCAAACTGGTATATTTATTCAGCTCTTCTCTGAAATGCTCTGTCTCTTCCCCAGAGACCAGCTGATACAGTTTGTCTCCTTCAGCAGGCCTGCTAGTGGTTGCTATGGTGACCTGAGGCTCGCTAACAGTTTCCACCCTGTTTGCTTCAGCCCCCCTTAACATGGCTTCTTTTTCTCTGCCAAGTTGCTGTCTGGTCACCACATATATTTTCCCTTGGGCTCCCATAATATCTCTTCCCAGTATTACTGGTTCTTGTTGCTGGGCATTAATGCCTACTTTATATCTGCCCTCTCAGCCTCTCCATGCCATTTTCACCAGGGCCACAGGCAAGCTTTCTGGTTGACCCCTCACTCCTTGGATAGTCTCAGTTTCCTGAGGTAATATTTCCTCAGATTTTATTAAATCTGGCCTCAGTAACGTCTGAGCAGCACCAGTGTCAAGCAATGCCCAATAATTTGCCCCTTGTACACTCACTTCCTCTCTCAGACTTGAATCAAGGTCTGTTACTTATGTCCAGTTTATCTGGCAAAACTGAACCTTTTTCGCTGTTTCTAAAGCCTTGGGCTCTGTTTTCACTGCCCTTGCCTGAGCAGGATTACTAATGGGGTTGGCAACCTCACATTGAAAACGTAGGTGCCCCAGTCTACCACATTTGTAGCATAATTTCTCCTCTGTTTTAGGGTACACAGATCCACTCTGGGGTGTCCTGTGCCCTTCAGATTTTACTGGAGGACTCACTCGCTGTGGCACCACATCCTTTCTGCCACCATTATATGGTCTGGGTTTAAACTCTCTTGATGTTTTCCCCACCCAGCCAGTTCTGTTGGAGGCAAAGTGATCCGCCATCTCGGCGGCCGCCTGCACCGATGTAGGGGAACGGTCTTTGACCAGGAGCCTTATTTCTGGTGGTAACTGATGGTATAATTGATTCAGTATCATGAGGTTTTTCACCTCCTCCACAGACTGAGCTTTTGCACTTGTCAGCCATTTCCCAAATATGTCCATCAGTTTTGCCCCTAGCTCCACGAAAGACCTCCCTGTCTGTATCTGGCGGTTTCTGAAAAGCTTTCTAAAATAATCAGGCCCCAGTCTGAATCTTTTGTAGACTGCCTCTTTAAACTCAGCATAGGTGACGGGCTTGTCTGAGGGGAAATATTGGTATACCTCAGCCAATTCCCCTTTGATCAGGTTTGATAAATACTGCATGTATTTATCTTCAGGTAGCCCCCACAATTGAGCTGCCTTTTCAAAGGTTGTGAGATAAATTTGAGGATCTTGTCCAGGCTCATAGACAGCAAAGTCCTTTGGAGTAATTTTTATTTTTGCTCTATCTCTGTCTTTGCTTGTCTCCTCAGAATGAAACTTCTCTCTTTCAAATTTTAACTTTTCTACCTGTAATTCCGCATTCACTCTCATTCTCTCAAATTCCAACTCTCGCTGTTTATCTTTCCCATCAGCTTCCATCCTCAATCTCTCAGCTTCCAACTCCCTCTACTTGTCTTTCCCATCAGCTTCCATCCTCAGTCTCTCAGCTTCCAACTCCCTCTGCTTGTCTTTCCCATCAGCTTCCATCCTCAATCTCTCAGCTTCTCATCTTAACTTCTCTCTCAAGTACTCTGTATAAGCGGGATTACTTAAATATCCTTCTGGGGTCTCTTCCCTGACAGGTTGTTTTTGCTGGGCAGTTGCAAATCCTATAAGTGCTACCCTCAATTCATCTACCCCTTTACCCTCATGAGGTAAATTGAATGTTATGCACTTCTCCACCAGCTCCTCTCTGTTCATTTTTATATATTCAGCCATGGTGTTTGAGTTCACTCACTCTTTGCCACACACTCTTTGCCAGTCACTCTCACAAATAATCTTGTTTTGTTATTTCTGTTTGCCACACCACTGTTAGGGATTCTCTAGTATTCGTACCACCGCTACAGCCAACACCTGTGACGTAGTCTCCTTTGTCACCACGTGTCTTTGGGACTCTCTTTGGTTCGTATCCCACCGCTGTGCTACCACATGTGACGTCCTTCCCTGGCTCTCCCTGTCAGGTTCCTACCTGGTCGTGGTTACTGCCTGTCTCTAGGCACCACCAGGGACTTCACCAGTCTGGACTGTCCTTTCTTATGGTTTCTCTCCCCGCTCTAGCACAGATCTCAACAGATCTCCCTGCTAGGCAGCACCACCAGTCACGTCCTATAACCAGTATTCCTAGAGACTCGGCCTGAGTCTCCCTCAATTAGGTTACCTCTGTGACTGCGTGCTTAAGCTGTCCCAATCCCTTTGATTTACTCAGACTGCTTGTGGTGTTATTCTACCCTTCCCCGCTGCCACCATTTGTTATCCTTCAGCCTTGGTATTTACCTTACCCTTCCTTCTGGTCTGTGAAACCCCAGCCAAGGATCAGGCCTTTGGTAAACCAAGTAAGTATTTTATTATATAACAGAGATAACAAGATTTCTTTAAAAGGCACTTAAGCATATGGTTACATCTATTCCTGAGGTACTGGTCTTAGTATTAATCCGAACTCCACCCTCTCCTCTCGAAACCCACCAAAACAACCCTCTCAAGTCCACCAACGTCCACACCACATCCACACCACATCCACCCAGATTTATCTGACATTCTTCCTTTTATACTCTCAGCCATTTTAAACATTCAGCCAATCATCCAACATTCTACTGCCCATTCACTCCCCCTCCTCTTTCACTCCACTTACCATGTATCTTCTAAACAAACAGCACTTACCCTATTTACACTAATACAGGATCATCACAGCGTGCCGTAGATCTTGTGGGAGGGAGTTCCAAAGGGTGTACCAACTGCAAAAACTGCATAGCATGTTTTAGGCCTGAATGATGGAGCCTCAGAGGCTTGCACCGGGGGGAGGGGCTTTCATTTCTCTCTCACACACCTTGTTCTCTCCCACTTGCTTTCTTTTCCAGCCAGTGTCTCTCATATTCCAGAATTCTGTCCCAGTGCCCTCCTGGTTCTCTGCACCATCTTGGGCATTGACATCAGCTTTCACTGACCCCATCATTCAGGCCTAAAACATGCTATGCAGTTTTTGCAGTTGGTACATTTGGCAAGCTATGACTCATGTTAACCAGCTGGAATTATGTGTCTTTGGTAAGCCTTTCTGTTCTTCTTCTTTCTTCCCTTGTTTGTTTGCATCATTCATCTTGCTGATACAGCAAGCTCTTCAGCCACTGTCCCAACATAACATGTTTTCAAGCAGAGGCTGGACAGCTATCTGCAGGAGATGCTCTAGCTGTGGATTTCCTGCTGTGAGCAAGGGGTTGGACTCAATGGCCTACAAGGCCCCTTCCAACTCTATGATTCTATGATTCTATACTTTTCACAACCACTCATTTCCCACTCATGCCTCTTGGAGTCTACTTTTTAATAAGCTAATATGTCCTAAAAGTGTAGCTTCAACTGGAAATATGCTTAACAGCTGTAACACTTCATTGACAAGCAGGTGCAATCACAAGGATCTGTTATCAAAATCTGGCTATATTGCCGCTAAATGTAGATGAGTTTTCTTGGTTTCTAATACTACAGCAGCCATGGTTTGATTTCTATGTGAGAGTGTTAGGCTGCAATCTTAACATTGCTTACCTGGGAGCAATCTGCATTGAATTCAATATGACTTACTTCTGAGTAGGTATGATTAGGTTTGCAGCCTTAGTCATCTGGATCTACAGTATTTGTGTTGTGGGCATGGAGTGTGGTGGGAGAATTCACTCTGTTTCAGATCAGTGCCACTTTTGCATGCGTTCACCTATAAATCTGCCACATCTTGTTTCTGCATTAATCTATGTTTTTTTAAAAAAATGGGAACAGAAATTCACATTTAAATATGTTTTTAAAGACACATTTGTAAATTATATTCTCTCAAAGTATACATATTAAATGAATTCTGATATGTATTTTTTTCTGAGCCGTGTCAAAACATTGGGGAAGGGCATAAAGCAGTAGATAACTCTATCTACACATTAGTCCAGGAGGTGCAGATCAAACCAGTTCACATCAGAATCCACAAAGCTCAAATTCCTTAAGCATCCTTAGTACTGTGATATGCTTTCTTCAGCTCACCTCTCTGCTCATGGTAGGCAGCAATCTGCTTTATTTTGTGGCTGCAGATATAAACATTACCATGCCTGACTTGTAAGTGGGACTTGGACTTCCAGATATACAATTTCATCTCTGAAAACAAATGTTTGTATGCAGGTCTTTATGATGATGTTCGTATCTCACCTCAGTGAACCAAATTTTGGAGTTAACAGAAAGTAGGCTGTCACGATGACAGGCATCATTGAATCCAGCTGTAAATGTATTCTAGGAGCATAGCCAGTGACAACTGAATTGAATTAAAGCTCTTGAACAACAGAGTGACAAAATATATCATTATCTCAGAAGAAGATAGCATTGTATGTTGGCTGATATTGGCCTTGCTCATGAACTAGAACTCCTAAGTGTCGTGAAAGGACATTTTTGAGCAGAAGAAATGTAAAGGATCCATTATCCCCGATATATGCATACCTTAAAAAGATAGTAATGTTTCAACGCTGAGTTCTATATTAAATATATATATTTTTCTGCTTTACACTCACATTTATACTCCCAGCTCCAAAAGTGTTTTTCCCCTAAAGAGTGTTTAGGAGATGCTGGGCCCTTTATTAGCTTCATTGCCCCCACACAAGGAAGACTCGTGACACCAGACTGGTATAATGTTATATTTATTAAAATATAACATTGTAAATCAAATGCAATACAGCCAGTTATTCAAATATCCAACTCTTCGGGCAGGTGAGGCTAAACCTAACAACGAGGGATTACACCCTCACCTTCTAAAGGCATCCATTCACGTCATTACGTAACCCAAGAGTCAAGGACGTGTGTGAATTCCTCCCTCCTTGCTCTTGGAGCCAGCTGTGTGGTTCCCACCTCCACACCATGGCCCCACCGTACAGGCATTCACCCTGATGCGCAAGCAGGTCCCACAAGGACACAACCCAGATCGCCACCAGACACCAAGCCCTGATGGTTCCCTGTGGAGTGCTCCTTTTTCAGGATGCCTTAACCGCCTAATTTTAACCCCCATATACCACACCTGCCCGAATTCTATGCCAGCCAAAGCAGACGCATCCCAACCCAACCGAAAAGCCAATTGAATTAAACCCGAGCAGTATGGAGTAGGCAAAACGAAAGGGATTCTGAAATCAGGATCCCCCCCAAAAAATTCCTACTCGGCCCCATTCAGGTGACCAGCAAAGCCCATGCTGACAAGGGAGGGAGGGTGGGTGCCGCAAGGCGAAAAAGGCAAGCGCGGGAAGGACGGAGCAGCCTTATATCTGCTGCTCCGCGCCTTCATCTATTGGTTGATTGATCTCACGTGGCTCCTAACTCTTGATTCTAGAATGTTCACAAGCCTTCCCTGTAATTATGGTGAGGGCAAATACGCCCCTTAAAAGGAACGCCATTCTCCAACTCCTAGCCTTCTGTTTCCTTATAGTACCAGAAACAGAACAGTTCAAAGTCCCTGTGGTGAGGGCACATTTCCCCGACAGGTGCTTCTTCTAATTAAGCTGGGAATCCAAGTGAAATGTACAGCCTATCCTCTCCCTAGTAGTCCCATGTTCGATATTGACCTGTCTCCTCATGCAATCATTTATTACCTGTTGATAACCTTCTCGTTTTTTTTCTTTCTCTACATGCTGTGGTTTATCTATTTTTTGACACTGACTGTTCAACAGCAAGCTTTGTTCCATTGTTTACCACTGTGGTAAGTAGTTTTCAATTCGGGGTTTTTAAACGAAATAGCTTTATGCTATTCACAGCATTTTAGGGATCAAATAAATCCAGCTTTCAGTATCCTTGGGGCAATCTGTTCTTCTTCGTTCAGTTTCAAGATCAAACTCTTGGTGCAGGTTCTAGAGAAGATTGGTTTTTCCTTGTGGACTGAGAATAATTTATTCAAGAGATTCATCCAGAGAGTTAATGTAAAAAGAACAGAGAGGAGACCCATACTCCAGCTCCAAAATGGGTTTGAAGGGACTGCTGTTAGTCCTACTGTTGCTGCCTCTTGGCAGTCACCATTCTTCTGCTAAACCACTTTTTTTAATGATAGACAGATTATTTTGTTTACTATAGAATAGACCTGGGAGAACTTATGCTTGTATTACTGCTCAGCTGACAAGTGCAAGGAATAGCGTTGCCCCAGTTACCTAATCTTTGAAAGCTTTGAAAATAAAACCTTGCGGGCCAGCTACCAGCTAAAAAGTGGGGAAACAGACAAACATAATGCATTTTGAAGTTGTAAGTTTGTTTTGTGTTTTAAATGGCATATTATAAAAATGTTTTGTGGTTGAGATGTTATCATAAAGATTGTTTAAGCATAGTTTGTGTCATTTTTCATGTTTTGGTTTTATGTGTATTGTAAGCCACTCAGAGAACTGTGTTATGGGATGGCATATAAATGGCATAAATAAATAAATAAAATATGTACTTCATTCATTCATTTATTATTATTTATTAAATGTATATCCTACTCTTCCTCTCAAAGGGGCCTAGGGTGGCAAACAACAATTTTATCTTTTTAAAAAAAGATTTTAAAGCCATATATAATAACCTAAACTAACAATATTTAAAGACAGTCTGGCTTAATTCCAGAGATTAGCAGTTGTAGACTAGAATTTGTCCAAGTGAGGAAAGAGGCGGCTATTGAAAATTATTTTGATTGTTTTTCAGTAAATAGATCTTAAATTTAGTTCTATTTATGCATTTATTTACGCTTTCCAGTTAGCAAGCAATTTCAAAATGATTTTTAAAGTGTGACCATTATGAAACAGTATGGCTGTTGAATAGTTTGAACTTGACACTAGAGAGAATTCAGAAGGGCAAACACCACCAACATGTCTAAATTATGCTTTCCATTTACTTTTTTTCTGGATTGGCATAATGAATATCTAGTTGACACCTCCATTGTTCCTGTTTTTTAATTTTTATTTTCTATGCCATTCTTAATGTTGGCATTCAGTAATTCAGCCTGAATAAAGTTATGAAACTTATTCAGTCCATGCAACTGTGTCATATTGCCTTTAACTAAAAAAAAAGAAGTTCTCAAAGCAAATTTGAGTTCACAACAGTATAATCTCAAAATTATGCTCATTTTACAAGTCAAGGAGTATCTCTGTAAGCCATAACTTCCCTATCATACTTCTAAAATAAACATGTGTTGGGGTCTTTCACAGTAGCCAGCATTATTACTAAATAAATATTGGCTTCATAAGTGCCTCTTAAATGAAAACCACGTCTCACATGATGTTCATTTGAGTGTTCCTGCAAATCATTTCATGTCTAAAAATGGGGAGAGCCTGTTATTAGCTGCAAGAGGCACATATATGTATGTGTAGCTCAGTCCCTTTTCAGAAGCAGCAGCACATGATATTTTCAGCTTCAGGCTACAGAAGTAACATTCCCATGTTATAAACAAAATTGCAGTCTCTGTGACAATTGTGATAAAGCTTAAGAACCCTCCTTACCTGGGCTTAAGCCCCAATAAATTCAGCAAGAATCACTGATGAGTAGACATGGTTAGAATTGCCTATAAGTTAACCTATTTTATCCTAACCAAAATGTATTTGTGGAAAATGTATTTTGCATACATTTTTCCATGCAAAGTATTTTGCATACATTTAAGTTTTAACATAATTGCCACAGGCTGCAATTTCATTTCTCTTGCCCCATATTTTATTATTCTTTTCTATCTGCACCATTGTGGATATATATACCTGTCAACTGAGAATAACACTTCATGCACCCGATGAAGTGGACTCTTCTCTGTGAAAGTTTATGCCACAATAAATGTTATTTAATGTACCACAACACTCTTTCATTTTCTTCTAGTATATTTGATTATACCAAACTGCCAAAGGCAAGGAAATATCAGGGAGTCTACGGCATTCTTGACACAATTGCCCCTGAGTGCCCTTCCTGGCATTGTGGAGCCTGGGTGCACCTTGGTACACCAGTGAGTTAAGGGCTATAAAACAGGCTGGATGAAGGCTAGAGCGCAAGTGGTGAAAGAGGCTGTGAGGCTAAGCGGGCACAAGTAAAACATCATAACCGTGCCTACTGTGCAGCAGTGAGGGCAGCAAAGAAGGCCCACTTCTCTGCCTCCATCACATCCTCAAGTAGCCATCCAGTGGAGCTTTTCCGTATTGCCAGGGCTCTGTTGACATCAACTCCAGGAAATGGAGTTTTAGGCTCACTGTGAATTGTTTGCAAGGCACTTTGAGGGTTGCAGTCTTGGTGCCCCATCCACATCTACTGTAGTCCCCAATGAGGTGTTCAGTGCAACGTCTGCTGCAACTTCTTGGGAATGGTTTCAGTTGATGAGTCCTGATGACATAGGCAAGGTGCTTGCGATGATGTAGTCAGCAATGTGTCCTCTCGACCCTTGCCCTTCTTGCTTATTAAAGCTTCTGAGAGGGTTTGACCAAGTGGATCCAGGGTGTGGTCAATGCATCATTGCGGGAGGGAGTGGTTCCAATCCTATCTCCAAGGTCATTTTCAGACAATAGCATTGGGTGATTGTCTTTCGCCCCCCTGGCAGTTGTGCTGTGGGATGCTGCAGGGTACCATCTTATCTCCCATGCTGTTTAACATCTATATGAAGCCCTTGGGAGCGGTCATCAGGAGATTTGGGGCGAGGTGTCAGCAGTATGCTGATGATACCAAGCTCTATTTCTCTGTAACTTCTGAATTGGGAGAGGCCATGCATGCCCTGAACCACTGCCTGGAATCAGTGGTGGGCTGGATGAGAGGCAATAAACTCAGTCTGAATCCTAGCAAGACTGAGGCGCTGCAAGTTGGTGGTTCCTGAGTTCAGATAATTGGTCAGTTGCCTGCTTTGGATGGAGTTGTACTTCCTCTGAAAGAGCAAGTCCGTAGTCTGGGAATGCTCCTGGATCCATCTTTGTCGCTAGAGGCCCAGGTGACCTCAGTGGCTAGGAGTGCCTTTTACCAGCTTTGGCTGGTAAGACAGTTGCAGCCATTTCTGGACTGGGATAGCCTGATCACTGTTGTCCACGCCATGGTAACCTCTAGGTTTGATTACTGTAATGCACTCTATGTAGGGCTGCCCTTGAGGTTGGTCCGGAAAGTGCAGCTGGTGCAAAATGTGGCGGCGAGACTGCTCACTGAGGCAGAGTATCGCCAATATGTCACCCCGCTGCTGAAAGAATTGCACTGGCTGCCCATTTGCTACTGGGCCAAGTTCAAGGTTCTAATCTTGGTGTACAAAGCCCTATACGGCTTGGAACCAGGATACCTGAAAGACCGTCTTATCCCTTATATACCCAGTTGATCACTGTGCTCTGCAGGTGAGGACCTCCTGCAGATACCATCTTATCAGGAGGTCCGTTCTGCACAACATAGGAAATGGACATTTAGTGTGGTGGCATGTACCCTGTGGAATTCTCTCCCCTTAAATATTCGACAGGAGCCATCTCTGTTATCTTTTCGGCTCCTATTGAAGACTTTCCTCTTTCAACAAGCCTTTTAAGTTGAGACCTATCCAAGTCTGCATCTGGGTTGGAATTGCTTTTTAATATGTTTTTAAACCTTTTTTTAAAAAAGATGCCTTGAAAGCTTTTTAAAAATGTTTTTAAAGATGTTTTGTTTTAATGTATTTTAAAGTCTGTTTTTATGATGTTTTTAAGTGTTTTTAGTGCTTCTGTTTGCCGCCCTGGGCTCTTGCTGGGAGGAAGGGCGGGATATAAATCAAATAATAAATAAATTCTGGCAACATTGTAACTGAACCTCTTGATGATTATCTAAAATTTACCTTTTTTTTAAAAAATGTGGCTCTCTCCCTGCTTTTAACATTTGCTTGCTTCACTGCAGTTCCTAATTTAGAATGTGCATTTCTTTACCATATCATACCTGTGTAACCATTGATGTGTCTATTGAGATTATTCCAGGTGGTAACATTTTTGTTCTCATTTGACATTACTTTCTTGTCTTTGTTTTTTCCCTTCCTCCTTAAAATAACCTGCCATGCAGATTTTTCTCAAACCTTCAGAGCTTTTAACAGCCACCATTTGTAATTCTTTCCATGTGCCTCCCCTCTCCATCTCTTTGTTTGTGTTGTCATTTACAGCCACTCAGTCCCAGATTCAAATGGCTAAGTCTATACAATAAGGAAATCAACCACCAGCTCATCCTCATGATACATTCTAAGCAGATTCCAATCTCAATAGAATTAGCTCAAACCTCTCTAACACACACTTCTTATATAGCTGGGCTTATGAATGGAAAAAGGAAATGGAAGAACGAGCTTTGGGTTGCTGCAATGTATTGTATGCTGGGGTGTCTTTGAAAATGGTGCAGAAACTTCAACTAGCTCAAAATTGGATTGTGAGATTGCTAATTAGGAATGGATTAGGTTTGCCAGGTCCATGGCCTGAGACTGATCCTGTATCTTTAGGAGAAGAGAAAGTCAGCCAAGTGCAGGTGTTCTTGCAACACTGTAATGGGAAAAACCACAAGGTGGAATTCTTTCTTCCCCCTGCACAACTTTTAAAGATATAGCAGACCTCTTGGAGGCTGGGCCTGGCAAGCAAGAGGTCTTCTGTATCTTTAAAAGTTGTGGAGGGGGGAGAGAATTCCACCTTGTGGTTTTTCCCATTACAGAGTTGCAAGAACACCTGCACTTGGCTGACCTTCTCTTCTCCTAAAGATACAGGATCAGTCTCAGGCCATGGACCTGGCAACCCAAGAACAGATATATCATTTGCACTCAGTAGTATGGCTAGGGCTGGGGCTCCCCAAATGACAACCGAGTGGGGGGCATCTGAAAACAGTCCTAGCAACAGCATCCTTCCCGCTCCCTCTTTATTTTTAATAAGATTTTATAATTAGGGGGTAGCTAACATGGCATGTAGATGGTTACAGATGCTTAGCTTATTTTTCCTTTTAAAAAAAACTTTTTCTACAACAATATGTTGCTGATTGCCAAAGATATATATTTAGCATCAGGGTAGCAGGAGCAAAGCACAATTTAACCCTGTAGTTATGATGGTGTTATGATTTAAGTGCATTTAAGATGCAAAACTGCACATGCTTAAGAGTATATCTGAGATCTGTAAATTTCCATGGTCCCTGGAATACTTTCAAGAGGACCATGCCCTAAAACATTTTAATATTTGTACAAATGTGAAGCGTTATCAAAGATTGAATGTCTTGCCAGAGATCTCTGAACTGTGTTTCCAGTTTGAACTGAACACTGATGAAGGCCTACAACAGGGCTTCCCAGACTGTGGTTTGTGGACCACTAGTGGTCCACAAGGTTCATTCAGGTTGTCTGTGGCATGTCTGTGGATTTGTGGTTATAGACAGGAGATAGCACATCCATCACATTACAATTAAAAATTGAAATGAATATTTTTTTATTGCTGCTCTTATTTCTTATATTGTATTACAATTTGAATTCTATGGAATAAAATATAATATCTACAAAATAAAAGAAGCAATAAACATACATTCATATAGCGATGCAGCTTTGCTGTCTTTAACTTGTAGTGGATTACGCTGTCTCCTGCGTGCTTTAACGGAACACTGTAACAAAGATCATTTAATTATTAACCAGGATAAAACAAAAGTATTGGTGTTTTCCAAAAGCAAAGTGAGGCATAATTGGCAATTGAACGGGCTGAAAATAGAACCAGTATCTTCCTTCAGATATCTGGGGGTGACTTTTTGCGCCTCAGGTTCCTGGGACCTCCACGTAAAGAATACTATCTTGGTGGCTTGGAGGACTTCCAAAGCGTTGCTATCCTTTTTTTATACAAAGGGTGGTCAACATATCACTTCCTCCATCCAAGTGTTTGTGGCGAAGGTAATTTCACAACTAATGTATGCCACACAGACGATGATATTTCCGAAGACAGTTCCATTTGAATCTATACAAACAAAATTTTTGAGAGCCGTGTTTGGGATTCCATCATGTGTTCCAAATTCGATCGTTAGATTGGAAGCTGGTCTTCCTTCCATTGAAGCACGAATTTGGAAACTTAAGTTAAAGCTGTGGCTAAAGCTTCAATTTTGCCCCGTCGGCTTGGCCCCCCTAGTATTATACGATGCTTTTCAATCGTCCTGGCTTAAGTCAGTGAATAAGAAATTGACATCTCTTGGTTTTTCGCCATCCAATATTCTTAACTTAGGATATTCTAAAGCATGGTTAGTCTTGTCACAACGAATAATGGACATAGAAATGCAAAATCATCTATCTGTGGCATCCATTAAAGCTGACGTCATCACCTACTCCAGGGGTTTTATCCCTGCCCAATATTTATTTTTATTTATTTATTTATTTTATTACATTTTTAGACCGCCCTATAGCAATAAGCTCCCAGGGCGGTGTACAGCATAATAAAACAGGTTAAAATACAAGTGGATGTAGATACACAATAAAACATAATTAAACATTTTCAATTTTAAATTCAAATTTTTAAATTTTTAAAATTTTTAAAATGCCTGGGCGAAGAGGTAGGTCTTTACCTGGCGCCGAAAAGATAACAAAGAAGGCGCCAGGCGTATCTCATCAGGGAGGGCGTTCCATAGTTCAGGGGCCACCACTGAGAAGGCCCTAGCTCTAGTTATCGTTCTCTGTGCCTCCCTAATATCTTAGCGATCTCCTTAATATTAGCTATAGAAAAGCTTTTACCATGGCTAGATTCGATGTGCTCCCGTCAGCTCTTCGTAAGGGCAGGTTTCGGGGGATTCCGCGCTCAGAGAGGCTGTGCCCGTGCAGAATCGGAGAAATTGAGCAATATCCCACGTTCTTTTATATTGTCCTTTTTATCAAGATATTTGATTGCTCAGTATCAATCCTATCATTCAATTGATACCTGGCCGAAACACTATATTATATAAGATATCTTCTGCAAGATTGACAACCCCAGATTACGTTTGCTGTCGCTAAATTCTGTGCCATGGCTATGTCAATTCGTAGAACACTGTTAAGTTAATGGTTTATATAATGAACCTTGATTGGCTGGTTTTATTTCTTGTAAATATGGTTTTAATGGTATGATAATGTTTTATTGGCCTTTGGCCGCAATAAATATTCTATTCTATTCTACATTCATATAGCATGTATCATATAAACATCTATATAGCATGTATGATAGCATGTATCATACGGTATGTATCATACAACCATTTTCAAGTAGTTTGTGGGGGAAAATGTTTAGGGACCACTGGCCTAGAGAGTACACAGTGTTTTTTTTTCTATTAGCAAATAAAATCACAGCGTCTTGTTCCCCCCCCTCTTTTGTTGGCTTCTTTAGCATAGGACTGTCTATGAGCACATGTGGAAAACTCTTCAATTGCTTTGCATATCTGTCTCATTTGTTCTCCCGTTTCCTTCCCACAATAAAGGACTGGAAACAAAGCCTTATAAGGAGAGACTGAAAGAACTGGGCACGTTTAGCCTTGAACAGACTGAGGGGAGATATGATATCCCTGTCAAGTATTTGAAAGGCTGCCACAGAGAGGAGGGCCAGGATTTCTTCTCAATCATCCCAGGGTTCAGGACATGGAAAAATGGGCTCAAATTACAGGAAGCCAGATTTTGAATGGACATCAGGAAATACTTCCTAACTGTTAAAGCGGTACGACAATGAAACCTATTACCTAGGAGGGTGGTGGGCTTTCCAACACATGGAACTCTAGTGTTCTATGACTCTATGAATAGTTCAAGCAGTTCTATGGTGCTACCTGGCAAAATGGATACTACCACTGATATTCCAATCTACTATCCTTCTTTGGTCTTTCCCCCTTTAATTTGGGGACATTCCAGTCAATGAATATATGCTGCTTCCTTTGGGACACATGTGAGGAACTTCTCATGATGTAAAGTAATGTGACTAGCATGCAATAGGCTGCCCTTCCAGCTTTCTTTTTTTTAAAAGAACCCAACAACTTCCCTCCTTTTTTTAATCTATTGAAGGATGTTAGGTACTTTGATGTTTAGCATCACTAGCTTTGATTTAATTCAATTTCTGTACTGCAGCAGCATTTTAGAGAGCTATTTCTTTTCAATTATGTGATGTCAAACAAATATTACAAGAATGTGAAAAGGTTGTTGCCAAAACAAAACAAAATAATTCAGGGGGCCCACATGAATGGGAAGAGGAAGGAATAATGGAAATCAATTGAAACAAAAGGGGGGCAGAAGAGAAATCAAAATAATTTGGCCAGGGTAAAGAGAGGTGAATGGGAAGGGGGAAGGGGGCTGGAGGAAATGAATGGAAATAAATTGAAATGGGAAGGAGGGGGAAATCCTGAAGGTACAAGGGGATGCTTTAGAGCTGGGTGGCATGCTGCCAAGATCCGAAAGCTAGGGATGTGAAATGACATATTTCAGTTGCCCTTTGATTTTATGCTTTGGAGGCATCCCATTTTTTCTTGAGGTCTGATTCCTCTTTTGTGGGGAGCAAACCCAAGGCTTAATTCCACCCATTCACTGTTGCAAAATCAAGCGAGGCTATATAACTGTATTTAAATCTTTCCATAGAAGCGTATTAAATTTACAGGCCTTGTAGCCCTTACAGGGTGGACAAAACCTGGCAAATAACAGTAAAATAGGCCTTTGACTCACTACCAGCACCTTTAAAGTTTTATTTATTGATCTGAAAGGAAACATCTATAACTTTTTTCATTTTCTTGCAAAATTTGATGAAATTTGCAAGCATGGTAGACCCATTCAAGAGGATGAATCCTGCCAAATTTCAGAAGGATAGAAACTGGGGGGGGGGAGTTTCTAGGGCAAACTTTATAGTTTTGGAGTGGGTAAAAAAGGAACGACTTGATCTTCTGTAGCATGTTGTCATAGTTGATTTATTTGTATACCACATTTTCCACAAATACATTTGTGTTTGCAGTGGTCCACATAAAAACCAAAAGATTATTAATACAGTAGTACAACAATGATGCATACTAAAAAGTATGTCACTACAAAATAACACTAAAAATAAATGCATAAAGCTCATCAATAGGTAAAAAAATATCCAATAATAAATTCACATGCAAAAGTAGCCCCAATGGTGGTGACATTAATACCCAGAAACCCACTCACTTTAATCTTTTCTGCCTCACACCAAAAGGCTGGAAAGTCCCCTCAGAGCTTTTCTGGAAGGAGCTCCTTATGAAGGCGCTTAGGGCTGGAGGGTGGAACAATCCCCAGGTGGCAAACACAGTCTCTCTCTCTCTCCTCAAATTGTTTTGTGGGCAATATGTAGGAAAATATCAGATATGATAGAATTATCCCTAGATAATAAACCTCTGAATGTAAGGCTGCAATCCTGAACAGGCATAGAAACCTGTGAAATTGCTAACAATTTCCCCCAAGCTATGTACCTGCTCCTTAAGAAACAGTGCAGCCCCATCCAGAACAGGCAACTGGCTTATAGTTCAGACATGGGAACCACCTACCCACAGAGCCGCTGTCTTACCAGAATTCAGTTTATTGGCCCTCAGCCAGTCCACTGCTGCATTAAGGCAGTGGTCCAGGGCTTGCACAGTCTCTCCTGATTCAGATGTTATGGAGAAGTAGAGATGCAGTGTGGAGGAGGTAGACCCATGGACAGATTGGCCTACTGATAGGGGCCCACTTCAAAGAAAATGCAATTTGTTTGGATAGGGTATAAATCTCTTTGAAGCACTAGTGGATTTGGGCTTTGGTCAAAGAGAATGCACATTCCTAATGAGTATAACATGTAGCCATCGATAGCCCTTTCTTTTGAGAATTTGTATAATCTCTTTTTAAAGCCGTCTAGTTTGGTTACCATCATCACATTTTGTGGTAGTAAGCACAGCACAGCTTGATTTAACAGGCAGAGCAATCCTGTACTGAGGAAGCTGGCATAGCTTAAGCTGACTGAAATATGCCAGATCCTAACTCCATTCAGGGACCCTTGGGAGGGGAGAATGCTGGCTCAGTCTGCAGAGTCCAGTGGAAAGAAGATAAGAGCAGCAAAAAACAGAGCTATTGTGTTTTTTTGCTTAGACCACCCTTTTTCCTGGTTTAGCTTACACCAGGACTGGTGGCCACCCAGGGCCAGCCTTAGGGGTGGGAGAGCTGGATGGTTGTCCAGGGCACTGAGCTGAGGGGACGCCTAGCTGAGCTGAAGGAGAGCACCAAGCTGAGCTCAGTGACTGTGTTTTTTAATGTAGTGTCTGCAGTGAGCTAGGGTGCCAAAAAGCAATTGTCTGTAATCTTTTTTTTTTAGGTTTTACAGGTTGTTTGGTACTAACTATACAAAGGATCTTCCTTCAATTAGCTTTAAAATATGTTTCTTTTTCACTTTTCACTTTGATGTTATTTGTGCTGGAGTAAAAACAAGTGGAACACAGCTTTATTTGAGGCAGCATTACCAAGCATTTAGTACTTCAAATACTATAAACACTATAAAAATCCCTTAATCTCTAAGAGATCACCTGGATACCTTTTTTATTTATAACTTTTCTTTATTATTTTTAAACATAACAATAATGGATATTCTAAAATAAAGAATGCTTACCAAGAGATAGGAACCGCTATCAAATACACACACTAGTGATGGGGTTCGCTGTCTAGTTCCAATCTGCTTGTATTCTGATAGTCCATCTTTCGATCCCCATCTGCCCTTTTTTTGTTCCTACTTGCTTTGGTACTTGCCAATTTGATCTGCTGGTATGGTTTTTTTAATGCAAAAATATGTAATTTTAAATGTAAATGCTTATGTAAATGATCACGGTGTACCATGTGGTTTATTTTTTTTCCTATTTATCACACCAACACACTGTTACAAATGCATCAATTTAGAGGAAATTACAAAGATAATTATGTAAAATTGGGGGGGGAATCAGAAAAAAATCTGTGCAGATTACAGCTGTGGCCTGCCGCAAAAAATATGTGCCAATTGCAGCTGCAGCCCACCGCAAGAAATTAGTGCCAGCCCGAAAAGGTAGCAGACTGTCAAATTCAGTCAGAATCTGGTACTAAGTCTAATTTAGCTGATAATCTCCCCATACCTAACATTCTCTCTCTCTCTCTCTCATATATATAAAGTAAAACCTGTGAAAGCCAATAAGGGACTCTTGGAGCTCAGAGAGGAGACCATGCAGCAGTATGTGCTGAACATAATAAAAAATGTAGGCCTACAACTCCATGAGGTCTACAATTCCATGAGAGTCATCCTTTGAGATCCAACCCCACATATGAAAGAAACTTCATTGGGATCATAGAACTGGAGCAGAAATGCACTGAAAACAGAGCCACAAATAAGAGGTAGCTTGTGACATAATGAGATCTCTCCACAGCCATAGATAAGTAAACATTTTACATAGATGTGCATGAAACAGAATAGATGCTAATTGGAGGCTTACACTGGTTATAAAATGTGTCCTTGGGAGGCTGGAATGGAGGGACCTGCTTATTAGCTAGGTCTGTAGCCCAACAGTAAGATAGTCTCTTAAGTCTGGACAGCAATAGAAATAAGACTGGTCAGACAGGTTTAGGATTAGCCCAGGCCAAGTAGCCCTGGTTACAGTTTGTTGTAAGGAGAGAAGGAACAGGGAAGGCTTTAAGGAGGGATTATTTGGGAGAGCAGCCAGCCTGTTTGTGCAACAGAAAGAACTCCAAGGACTGAGTGAGTGAGTGTGTGAATGTCACCTAGGATTTCCAGGCAAGATGCCACTGAAGAGTAATTTTCTGTGGCAGTTACCACAGGGAAAAACAAAGGAGCAAAGGAGTGGTGAGAGGCCAGGCCTGAAGGGAGGAATTCTTCCTGAGTGAGTAGTGGAGAAGGCCAGCAGCAGACCAGAACCAGAAGATCTGTGACACTGAGTCCCAAGAAGCAGAAAGAAGTTCTGCCAGAAGAAACTTGGAATTTGGAGGAGGTACTCAGGAGAAGCACAACCCGATCTCTATTCCCTTATCCCCATGTAAGAAAAAAATGAAGCACATCTATCATTCTGCTTGATCCCAGGGCAAGAAGGAGCTACTAGTAAGAATTCACACATGTAGTACATGTGTGCAATAATTCTGATATGTGGCCCACAGCTTTGTACACACATGCATGGGTCCTTGTAGGAGGCAGCAACAGGGCCGCCAACATCATACCTGTACATGGCCCCATTAACTCTCTGCAAAACTGACCACGGTGAGCTGCCAAAGGCTCGCCTCGCCTATTTATCCTAGGGCTGGCCCTGAGGTCATATGACCAAGCTGTAGGATACAGCATAAGTCCCTCTCCTCTTGGTCCTGTCCCATAACACCCCTGGAATGCCCCTATTGAGGTCTTATACCGGCTTAATTTATGCCAGTCATGGCTGAGCCAGGAGGGGGTAGGGGTTTGCCAGCTGAGCCAGGACCCATCCAGCTCTGCCGGACATCCACCATATTCTAATTCCCCTCAGACCAGCATAAATACCTATAGGACTGCACCCTAAGAATATCAAGCACAGGTGTATAAAGCCTCCTGAGAAAAGCAGTGACTTAGATTTCCACATAAATTTCTGAGTAATTCCTCTCAAGGAGCAACCTTTAAATGTTGCTTCAGAATTTTATGTATGTATAAATGTGCTTCAGAATGTTCACAGAATTCATTGGCAACTCTGTGCAGTCAATGTTGTGGTCACAAGCCTGTGAAACTCACTCCCAACTGAGATTAGATAGGCACCCACCTTGCTGAACTTCAGGGGCATGACAAAGACTTCTTTGTTCTAGCGGGCATTTTATTTATTTCACACTTGAATGTAAAGTTTTAAAGTAATGTTCACATTTATGCTTGGTTTTATGATGAATTTTCATTGTCTTATTCTGTGTATGGTTTATCTTTATGCATACCACTTAGAAATGCTAATAATTATGTGGTACAATCTAAATGCCTTAAATAAACAAATTCTAATTCTTGCTAGGGCAGCAAGAAATATGACTGAAATATGACAAGACTGAAATCAAAGGACAGGTCTACACCAGTTGGTGAAATGTTTCATGACAATCAGAGCTAATTCAAAGGAAATCTTTTTTAGAATGATCACCTACACTTATTCCTAAAGCTTATTTGTGATATGAATAACGCTGAATAAGCTTATCCAGAAAGTATGACCAGATCATGCACTTTTCTCTTCCTGATTCTATCCAGAGACAGCAATATATTTGTCCATTATGATGGCATAACATTCCAGCAAGTCTGGTATAGATCATAAGAGTTCAGTCATGCAATCTTAAACACTTATTTGCTGGCATAGCAACCCTTAGGGTCAACTTGTCAGTCTGTTAATTGACTTGACATGTTTTTTCTTATATGAATGCAGCAATAATAACTTGTCAGATGTTATAAAAACCCCAAGGAGTAGATAAAAGGCTATCTCATCACTTAGCTGTAAGGACATCGAAATTACAAAAGTTAGAAGACACATACTGAATGACTAATAGGCTCTATTTTTCCTGTCTCATCAGGACCCATTGAAACAAAAAACATATTCTTTCTTTTTGCATTTGTTGGCTAATTCTGTTTTAATCCATATTTTGTTCTTTAAGCAGGGGTATTGATTAGCATACATCTCATTAAACAATAGCAGTTGTAAGTCCACATACAGTATTATGATTAAGGGACAATAATTTCATCGTCAAATGGTGAACAACTTAACGGTTACAGCACCTCAGTATATTTTAATATTTTAGTTAAATATATGCATTTAGACTTTCTGGCACCCACCCCCAGAACTTCTGCTCACTTTTTTGAATTCTATGAAACTGAACCCAATATTTATACCACCAAAATCCAGTTTACTCTCAGAAGAATCCATCAGATGCTCTGTCATAACAGTGCCACGACAATGCTTTGGATCCAGTTCTGACACTGTAAAATTCTCCCTGCCATAGAAGGGTGCATCAGTATGAAAACATAGCCTGGCATGATCACAGTTATAAGGCTAATTGGGGCCTGAAGTGGTGGTGGCTGACCAAGAAAGAGACCTTAGGGTTGTAGCTCAATAAAGATGTTGATCAGCTATGAAAACGGCAAATATCATTTTAGAGATCATTAGGAAAATGACTGAAAATAAAACTGCCAATATCACCAATCTATGGTGCAATCACACTTGGAAAACTATATGCAATTCTGGTAGCTTCACCTCAAGAAGAATATTGTAGAGCTGGAAAGGGTTCAGAAAAGGGTAAACAAAATGATCAAGAGTCTGGAGCAACTCCCCTATGAAGAAATGTTACAACATTTGGGGATTTTTTTAAGGCAGGTAAGGGGAGGGCATGATAGAGGTATATAACTAATAATAATACCAATATTACAAAATCCATGATGCATTGTGACATGAATGAAAATGAATGTGTGCAAGATTTTAAGACTATAACCCACACAGCACGCATCTACAAGTGAAAATGCAGGAACAAAAAGATTGGAGGGTATGGCACTGAAATATGTAATGGACAATATTGGAAAAAATAACAGTTCTGATGGAATCACTTGAAAGTCACCTAATCCACTGCACTTTCTACAAAAATCTGCTGTTTGGACATTTAGAAAATGGAATTAAAAATGGAATTGCTCCTGCAGCTTTTGCACATCACTTATTTGATTGCATATTCTCTGAGGGCCATAATCGCAAACATGGCTACCCTTACGCTTATTCAAATCAATGGGCTAAATGCTTTAAACTTTTAATTGGATTAGTTAACTTTTTATACTCCCCCCCACTCACTTAAAGTGTTATTAGCAAGATGTTCTGTTTAATCTGAACAACAACAACAACACACATTTTGTCTTTAAACTTTCCAGATGGCATGTGGCAAACAATTTCAACATGAATTTTAAAGGTTGGCTATTATGACACAGTATGAATGGCTGAACCTGCTGTGAAATGGCCTTAATAGTCTGAACTTGATAAGATCAACTTGAGAAGTAAAATTTTTAATGACGATAACATAGCAGGTATAAGTCCTGTGGTGTCAAATACAAAAGAAAAATACATCTGAAAAGGTTAACTATGTTAGTCTTGGGAAACAATGATGTGTATGTGAGTATCAGTCTCAGCTGAAACTATTGTGCAATATGAGATAAATAAATAAATAGACACATCTTCAAAGACGATAGCATGAGTCAATCAATGGAAGGTAGTGACACTAAGTCAATGAAATGGAAATGGACTGCCTTCAAGTCGATCCTGACTTATGGTGACCTTACGAATAAGGCTTTCATGGTAAGCAATATTCAGTGGTGGTTTACCATTGCCTCCCTCTGAGGCTTAGAGGCAGTAACTGGCCCAAGGTCACCCAGTGAGCTTGATGGCTGTGTGGGAATTTGAACCCTGGTCTCCCAGGTCGTAGTCCACCATCTTAACCACTACACCACACTGGCTCTAAGTCAATAGAGATTGCCAAAGCCATAGATGTAGATACGTTCAGTTATTGCAAGATTCTGTTTGGTTTGCATAATATTATAATGCTATAATTACAATTGTTGTGACTTAGGGTGCAATTCAACTGCTACTTACGCTGGGCTGAGGGGCAGCTGGATATGGATGAGATGCAGCAGAGGAGGAAGGATGCCAGCAGAAGTGCTCCTCCCAGCACAGCCATGGTGCTGCTAGGGAATTCATCCACCAGCTAGCCACAGCTTGGGCCCAGTCAGCTCAGGTGAGACTGGCACAAATGATGGAAGGCCAAAAAAGGGGTTCCATGGGTGTTTGAAAGGAGGAAACAAGGAGAAGAGGACTTGCACTGCATCCCTAGCCCATTCAGCTCAGTCCTGCGGCTCTCCATCTCAGCAGCAGATACAATGGAAAAAATGGGTGGTGGAAGGAAACATGCATTTTCCGCTGCACCCATCTGATGCAGCCAGTGTCCTTGCCTCCCAATTGCTTCTGGATGGCACTTGGATGTGGCAGCCCTTTCTGCCACCTCTGCTTCTGCCGGCTCTGCTTCTGCTGGCCTCCCCTGAGTTGCACTGCTGTGCCTGCCAGCTGGATCACTATTCACTGCTTATCAATTTTTGAAATATTAAGTGGTATATAAATGCATTTAAATAAATAAATAAATAAGATATTCTGATTAGCTAACTGTGGGCTGGATGGAACAACTATCAGGTAGACCCACAGTTGGTTACAGAATCGTACTCAGAGTGCTTATCAGTGGTTCCTTCTCAGACTGGGGGGAGGTAACGAGTGAGGTACCACAGACTCGGTCCTGGGCCCAGTGCTCTTCAACATTTTTATTAATGACTTGGATGATGAGGTCCAGGGAATGCATATCAAATTTGCGGATTACACAAAATTGGGAGGGATAGCTATTACCTTGGAAGACAGAAACAAAATTCAAAGGGATCTTGATAGGCTGGAGCATTGGGCTGAAAACAACTGAATGAAATTTAACAGGGATAAGTGTAAAGTTCTACACCTAGGAAAAAGAAACCAAATGCACATGGTTCAGCAATACTACATACTAGAAGGATCTTGGGATTGGTGTTGATCATAAGCTGAAAATGAGCCAACAGTGTGATATGGCAGCAAAAAAGGCAAATGCTATTTTAGGCTGCATTAACAGAAGTATAGTTTCCAAATCGCGTGAAGTATTGGCTCTCCTCTATTCGGCACTAGTTAGGCCTCATCTTTAATATTGCAGCCATTTCTGGACACTGCACTTTAAAAAGGTTGCAGACAAACTGGAACGGGTTCAGAGAAGGGCAACAACGATGATCAGGGGAGTAGAAGCAATGCCCTATGAGGAGAGACTGAAAGAACTGGGCATGTTTAGCCTTGAGAAGAGAAGGGTGAGGGGAGATATGATGGGGGGGCAGGATCTCTTCTCGATTGTCCCAGAGTGTAGGACACGGAATAATGGGCTCAAGTTATAGGAAGCCAGATTTCAACTGAACATCAGGAAAAATGTCCTAACTATTAGAGCAGTATGACAACGGAACTAATTCCCCAGGGGGGTGGCAGGCTCTCCAACACTGGAGGCATTTATGAGGCAGCTGGACAGCCACCTGTTGGGTATGCTTTAATTTGGATTCCTGTATTGAGCAGGGGGTTGGACTCGATGGCCTTATAGGCCCTTTCCAACTCTACTATTCTATGATTCTATGAAAATTCAAGTAAACAAAAATACCGGAAAAAAATCACCGAGATCCAGACAAATATATCTTCAGTTTCTTTTGCCTTACAGGGAGATAAAGTAAAGATTATCCTTTCCTCGCTCTTGATCAGCTAAGTTGATCAGGGCTTACACTAGTAGAATCCTGTCTAACTGGAATGCTAAGTCCCATTATTTTCTTTTTAAAAAAACAGGATCAGGTTTTTCTCCCTTTTTACAAATTAAATTAAATTGTCTTATCTTACTGCATGATGTCTTAGCTGGGCTCTTTAACTGAAATCAGCATGGATTCGTGTTTTTTTTACCCCTTCATGGATAAATTGTTTTTGCAGATAATACAAAAGTAGCAGTTAGTATTAATACAACCAACCAGCTATACCTTCTTCAATTTTTATCAGATGTATTTTGTTGTTAAATGTACTAATTTTTTTCATGGAATTACTTTAGATTGGATTCCTTTATTGTGATTTTTTTTATTGCTGTAGGAGGGAAAGATAGAAATGATAGAAAAACTAAAAACTAAAATTAAAAATAAAATTCTTATCCAACACAGAGATCAAAATTCATGTCCAGAATATAGCTAATACTTTCAAACACATATCTAATTGTGAAAGTACTGCTGCTTCATTAATTTAAATTGATAATGGCATATGGCAAGAATCAAGATTATTTTCCGTTGTGGGTATTCTTAGCTGAAATTGATTATTTTGGATGTAACAAATATATTCCATCCTCGATCTTTGTTACTTTTCAGTGCTGCATTAATAACTGGACTGAATTTGTTTTATACCTCTCAAGCTCATATATTTCAGCAATTGGTAAGTCTTGGAGCCTGCACTCCAGTGTGTCTTTGTCCATGGACTGGTTTGAAATCTTGAACTGAAAGAACTTAACTAATTTTCTGCTGCCAATTCTTTGATTCCAGTAGCTCATGAAATCAATGTAGTAATGCTTAGCCCAAGCTGACTAAAGGATCACAAAATTTCATGATGCTAAATTAACCCCAAATGTCAGTTCTCCTGTCAATCTTTATTATCTTTCCTACCCAGGATAAATCAAATCAATCTTTGGAGTAGGAATCAGCTTTCACATCTTTGTTGTGTCTAGGCTGGCAATTTGTCTTAAACCATTTTCATAACTCAAGCATTAAAAATAAAGATTTTACATCTTGGAGTGAATTAAGGTCTTATACTGATTTTTTTCTAAATTCCTACATTAGTTGAGAAAGACGAAACTTTTGAAAAGCAAACTATCACTTCTTCAAGGAAGAATGATGTAGTAGTAATGGAGGACTTCCATTGCCGCAATTGGGAGACAAATTCTGCCAAACATGGCCCTTAGAAGAAATTCCTGACTTGTATTGGAGATAACTTTCTTCTACAGAAAGTGGAGAAAGCAACTAGAGGATTGGCTATCCTTGACTTGATTCTAACTAAGAGAGATGACTTGGTGGATGAAGTGGCAGTTACAGGAACTCTGGAGGAAAGAGACCATGCTATACCAGAGTTCTTGATTTTAAAGGAAGCAAAAGCTGAGAGTAGCCATACATGTACCCTGGACTTCAGGAAAGCCAGTTTTAATAAACACAGAACAATGATAAGAAAGGTTCCATGGCAAGTGACCCTAACGAAAAAAGGAGTCCAAGATGGGTGAGGATTTCTAAAAAAAGAAATTCTAAAGGCACAATTGCAAACAATTCCAAAAAGGAAAAAAGGTGGAAGCCAGCAGCAGAAGCCAATGTGGCTTCACAAAAATCTTAGAGATGACCTGAAAACAAGAAAAAGGACATATAAAGGAAGTGGAAGGAAGGCCAGGCCACAAAGGAAGAGTACAGATAGGTAGCCCAGAATTGCAGGGATGGCATCAGGAAGGCTAAAGCTGAGAATGAGCTGACGTTAGAGAGGGATGCTGAAAGCAACAACAAAGCTTTCTTCAGCTGCTGAACTTTCCTAGTTAAGAAGTTTCATAGAGAGGGTGCCACCATCAAAAAGGCCCTTGCTCAGGTAACCACCCATCCACAGTAAAAGACAGAGGGGAAAAATGGTGGTACAACTACTCAATGAGGATAGCAAATTGACCACAGATGACAAAGAAAAGGCAGAAGTGCTCGATTCCTACTTTGGCTCAGTCTTCTCCCAAAAGAGGGTCTAAAAGACCCTCCTGGCAGGGTTGGAGCTTGAGATTCATAGACAGATGTTCAAAGTGATTTGAATTCCTTGACCAAGTTCTAATCTGCAGGCTCTAATTACCTGCATCCTAGAGTATTGAAGGAACTGGCTGAAGAACTCTAGGAACCACTGTCTAATTATCTTTGCTATTATCGTGGAAGATGGGTGACGTGCTAGATGACTGGTGGAGGGCTAAGGGACAGCATTAGGCCGCCTCCAGACATCTAGCCCTTCACCCATCTTTAAAAAAGGGCCAAAAGGAGGAACCTGAGAATTACAGACCAGTCAGCCTGACATCAATCCCTGAGAAAATTCTGGAGCAGATTATAAAGCTGTCAATCTATAAGCACCTTGAAAAGAATGCAGTGATTTCTAGAAGCCAACATGAATTTATCAAGAACAAATCCTGCCAGACTAAACTTACCTCATTTTTCCCTGGTAGACTGTGGGAACATTGTGGACATAATATATCTCAACTTCAGGAAAACCTTTGACAAAGTGCCCATGATATTCTGATTAGCAAGATAGAATCACACTCAAAGTATGATTATCAATGGTTCCTTCTCAAACTGCAGGGAGACAACAAGTGGGGTACCACCGGGCTCAGTCCTGGGCCCAGTGTTCTTCAACATTTTTATTAATGACTTGGATTGCTTACCAGATTTGCAGATGATACAAAATTGGAGAAGATAGCTAATACCTTGGAAGACAGAAATAAAATTCAAAGTGATTTTGATAGACAGGAGCACTGGGCTGAAAACAACAGAATAAAATTTAACAGGGATAAGTGCAAAGTTCTACACCTAGGAAAAGAAACCAAGTATACAGTTATAAGATGGGGGACATCTGGCTCAGCAATAGTACATGTGAGAAGGATCTTGGAATTGCCGTTTATCACAAGCTGAATATGAGCCAACAGCGTGATGTGGCTGCAAAAAAGGCAAATACTATTTTAGGCTGCATTAACAGAAGTATAGTTTCCAAATTTTGTGAAGTACTAGTTCCCCTCTATTTGGCACTGGTTAGGCCTCATCTTGAGTACTGCATCCAGTTATGGACACTGCACTTTCAGAAGGATGCAGACAAACTGGAACAGGTTCAGTGGAGGGCAACAAGGATGATCATGGGACTGGAAACAAAGCCCTATGAGGAGAGACTGAAAGAACTGGGCATGTTTAGCCTTGAAAAGAGAAGACTGGGGGAGATATGATAGCACTCTTCAAGTACTTGAAAGGTTGTCACACAGAGGAGGACCAGAATCTCTTCTCGATCATCATAGAGTGCAGAACATGGAATAATGGGCTCAAGTTGCATGAAGCCAGATTTTGACTGAACATCAGGAAAAATTCCTAAATGTTAGAGCAGCATATCAATGGAAACAATTATCTAACCAAGTAGTGGGCTCTCCAACACTGGAGGCATTCAAGAGGCAGCTGGACAGCCATCTGATGGCCTTATAGGCCCTTTCCAACTCTACTATTCTGTGATACTCTGCAGACAAGGGCTCCTCTCTCCAAGTAGCATGCTACTATCTCATCAGTGTAGATAGCTTTGTACACCTATGAGATAGCAGCATGTTAGTTGCAGAAGATTGCCCTTGATAAAGTGTATTTCAATACCTGAATGCTTTGGCCTGCAATAAACCATTATTATTTTCATTTTGGCTGGTATGTTGACTTGGCACTTTGAAGGTTCCCCTCTTCTTGTCTGCGGTGCATTTGTGGCGCCTCCCTCTCTGCTTCCACTATTATTTCACACACACACTCACACACACACACAACACACACACACACACACACACACACACAGTCAACTCCAGAAGAACGTGGTGGGGAAACTTTTCATCTTGGAGTAGAATTTAATTTCCTTAAACCCTGGTAACTGATAAAATACAGATCTATAAGAGGGGAATCCCTCTCCCCCACAATGTAGGTCAATTTGTGCTCAGGAGTTTCAGTATGCATGTATTTGTTATTTACATGTCTGTGTTGCTTCAAGACAAAATATGGTCCCCAACAGAATTCAATTAAAAACAAAAGCAGCAATGTAAAATCAACTATGGCAAGAGAAATATATATATAAACAGGGTCGGTTTTAAAGGGCAGCCAGGTGGGGCACTGGCCCAAGTGTCCCTGGAGCTACAGGGGGCCCTCTGCTCCCCTTCTGTGATCCGCGGAAGCAGGACAGGAGCCGTGGATCGCAGGACAGGAGGTTCCGAACCACCCACCATTTCCCTGGTTAACTTACCTTTCTCTCCGCTGTTTTTTATGGTTTGCCATCAATAAAGATGGTGGCCGAGGTTTCCCTAAGGGGCTGAAGCCTCTGCCGACATCTTGGTTGATGGCATGCATGTGAGTTACATGTGTGCATTGCTGCCATCAACCAAGATGGCGGCAGGGGCTTCAGCCCCTTAGGGAAACCTTGGCTGCCATCTTGGTTGATGGCAAACCTGTGTGCGCAGTGTGTGCAGCCGCAAAAAAACAGCAGAGAGAAAGGTAGGTCAAGCGGAGGGATGGCGGGCGGCTCGAAAGCTGCTGTCCTGACCAGATCTCATTAATTTATGGGACGAGGTCCAGCCGACGAAGGTGGGACGGATTTTCAACAGCAAGCTCTATCTGTTAAAGCGAACGTTCATCTTATCTTCTAAGAGAGAACGCACTAACAGGCAAGCACCCTTCTTTCTATATTTTTCTTTTACTTGACTTAAATTGTTGCTGTTTAAAAGAGATTTGCCAGATTGATCAGTTTTTGACATCTCACTGGGGAGCCATAACTTCTCTCTGCTACGCACTAATTAATAGCTTATCTCTGTTTTTGTTGCAAAAAGCTGTCCTGGATTTGCATTCTAAAGATATACACAGAAGAGGGATTTCTATTCCAGATTTTTATTTTGAAAAATATTATACTGTTTTGAGACTACTCTCTTTTTGGTCTATTTTATTTTGACGAATCTGTTTCTTGACGATTGCCATTAATTGTTTCGATCCTGGGAACTGCATTTTGTTTACTTAACTATTGGAGAGATAAGGCTGTCTGCTCTGTTTATACTGTGATGTCACCAAGTTTGGAGTATTAACCCAATTGTTGCTGAAATAAGAAGTGGTTTTCCTATATTTTTCTTTTAAAATGGCAATTAAGAAAGTGGCTGAAAATCTGGAAATAACTATGTTTCAGAAAATAATGGATGAGATTGAGATAATGAAAATTGAATTGAGTAAAATGAAGCAGGAGATTAAAGATATAAGGGTCCCTGTGAGAGAGGTGACCCTGGAAGGGGTCCCTGTGAGAGAGGAGACCCCGGAGATTGGAACAGGGGTCCCTGTGAGAGAGGAGACCCTGGAGACTGGAATAGGGGTCCCTGTGAGAGAGGAGATCCCGGAGATTGGAACCAACGTGGAACAGGAACAAGATTTGGAGTCTATGGACTTTAGAAATAAAATCTATTGTTTGGAACTCAATGTTATCTCTGAAGAAATGAATGAAGATTCTAGAGATAAAGTTATCAATGGCATGGATAATCTTCTGGACTGGAATGATGTGATGGAGCCCAATATAGAGAAAATCTATGGAATTAACTGCAGCCATGTGACAATGGAAAAACTTTTAAGAGATGACCCAGTGTATTTTGAAAAAAAGAACAGAGATATGATTTTACAGCAGTATTTCAGCAACCTATTCAGAATGGATGGCAAGAAAATATTTGGGATAGAGGTAATTCCCATCAGACTCTTACTATATGACTATGGCTTTGACAGCAAGATTATTATGGAATACTGATAATGGAAGATTGGATATTGAAATTACTGGACTTAACAAGACTACTGAAGATGGAAGATGGAAAATGGAACTAATAGAGATAATAGAACAATGGCTACTGAAATTATTGAACCTAACAGATTCTGATGTGATGGATTAATTGAAATGTTTATTTTGACTATGGTTATGACCATAAGATTATCATAATTAGTAATGAGATGGATTAATCGATATGCTTATCTGGAAAAAAAAATTGATAGATATATTTCTTAAAGAATTGAAACCTCTCTTTGACTTTTTGTGGAAAGAATAAAGTAATGTTTATGAGATTTGATGATTAAGTAAGATAACTACTGGAGGAAAGTGATTTTATAATATGACTTAAGAGACAGGATTGTTATATATTATAGACTTATAACTGATTTGATCTTTGACAAATGGGAAGTCAATATTTTACTCTTTATTTTTTATTTTTGTTTTTTCTTTTCTTTTTTTCTTTTTGTTTAACTATTTTTGATTTTGTTTTTTGTCTTTGAATGTTTTATGATTTTGTCTTGTATGTTTTATGAAAATCTGAATAAAAATTATTGAAAAAAAAAAAAAAGAAAGCTGCTGTCCTGCGATCCCTCCTGCGGCTGCTTCTGCGGATCATGGGAGTGGAGGGGCCCAGGGCAGGCTGATATATATAAACTAAACAATAACACCAAATAACAGTGTAACCCTAACAATGTCTAAGGGAGCAATCCAAGCCCAAGATCCACTGAGATGAGTGAGTTAGGAACTGGCAGATCTTCAGCTCAGCTGGCTGAACCCTGGCTAAAGTCCCCAACACTGGCTCAGACATAGATATACTGGGGTAAATTCCTCAGTCCGGCTCAGCCAAAAAAGGGGTGTTCCGCAGATGTGCAAAGACTTTATACTAGCTCCTAACTCCATTCAGCTCAGTCACATGCCCTGGCAATATGGCAGAATTTACACCGGCAAAAAGATGGTATAAGTCAAACGCTATTATCAGGCTTGGGCCAGCTCAGCTGGCAGTAGCCTCACTCTTGAATGGGGTTTGAAACTGATGTACTTTACACCAGCTTAACTTAAGCCACTGTAAATTGTGCTTGCTTCCCACAGGATAGTTCCTGAACAGAAGTTCTATTAAGTTTGATGGGGCTTTCTCCCAGATAGGTGGGGTTAGGTTTGCAGTCTAAGGCAGCAGCATAAAAGTAAATGTCTCCAATGATTTAAAACCAAAAGGCATCAATATGCATTCAAGTCTGGATTGAAAAGGTCTTAATTGTCCTGAAAAGATAGAGGGAGCTGGCCTGCTGAACTTTCCTAGTTAAGAAGTTTCATAGAGAGGGTGCCACCATCAAAAAGGCCCTTGCTCAGGTAACCACCCATTGTACTTCAGATGGAGGGGGTATGCACAGCAGGGCCTTTCTATAATATCTCAAGGAACAAGAGGAAGTATCTATGGAAAGAAGCTTTATAATTCACTAAGATGAAGGGATGGCTAACTTCTGTGCTGTCAGGGGCCACTTTATTTGCTAGACCAGGGCCAGTGAAAGACATTATGCCCATGGTGAGACGGACCAGCTGCTGCCTTCCCATACACTAATCTCCACAACCTCCTGCCCCCTCACTTTAGTTTTTTGCTCCCACCTTAGTGGTGGCAACATGGGTTCTCCTCCGGGACCATGTTGCCCATTTCTTGCTCTGAGGAACATATGGTCCTTCCTCAGAGAAGCCACTGTGGATGAGGTACCCCTGGAGAGTGTGTGTGTGGTGGCTGCCACTTTGGAGTGGCAAACAGTATTAAAGTTCTACAGTAGTAAACTGTGAGACTTTACTCAGGTGCCATTTTGCCCATAACTGTGTTCCTCTGATGGGGAGTTGTTAAGATATGCCCCAGAGACAGTGTTGCAGCTCCACCTCTACAAAATCAGCTCCCAATCAGACTTAGACAAGCATCTTGCATTATTGCTTTCAGTTGGCTGTTGAAAACTTATCTTTCAAAGAGAGCTTTCCCTAAAGTTGACTTAGTCATTTTATATAGTATACTATATGGAATCCATGTCATTTGATGTTTTTAAGACTTTTTTTTAAAAAAAGTTATGAATTTAGTTTTACTATATATAGTATCTTGTACACTGCTTTGGAAACATTTGTTGGGAAATAGTTTAGAATAGTTAATTAATGCCTTGGTCTGAGGAAGGATCCTTCCACAGAGTGAGGCATAGGTGACCTTGGAAAGACTTTTCAGAAATCAGGGCTCTAAAATATGTGGAGAGCCTTCATGAGTAAGGCTTTCTGCTTCAGACAGTCACCCTCCATGTTTTGGAAGGTGGCAAGAATGATGACAGTGGGGAGGAGCTAACATATTTATCCCCACTGTTCCCTTTCATGTGTTTAGCTAACTCTACTGTGCACATTTGGGGACTGTTTCAGAAGACTAGCTAGTTTGGTCACCTTTCAAATGCCAATGGATATTATAGCAAACAAAGATTGTGCTTAAAATCAGCAGAGACACTTACATTGAAAGCCATTGTGATAAATAAGTTAGCATGTTGGCTCTGTATGTAAGAAATCCATGTTCAAATGCCTACTTAGAAATCTCATTGGGTAGTTTTGGGCCAGCTTAGCCTAGTCAACAGAGTTTTTGATGAAGCTAAAAAAATTGCTCTCTGTGATCCTTGGAGGAGTGGTGGGATACAGATGTAACAAATAAACAAATAATAAATGTGTCTCCAGCTTATTTTTAAGAAAAAAGATATATACCTTACAATTATCCAAAGATGCCAGTTCTGCCTGCTCAACGACAACAGTAAGTAACGAATCAATGGGATTACTTATGCAAATGTAGTTTTAGATGGTTATGAACACATTCATCATTATGCTGAACTGATAAGTCAGATGAAGAGGCTCACACAAGCCTTTTCAGCTATCATTTTCTTGCTTTCAAAACACAGCAGCTGTTTCATGAGTATAAAAGAAGATCACAAAAGTGTAATAAGAACTAAAGTGGGCTGAAACGTAGTTGCTGTTGATAGGCCAAAGGATGAGAACATGGAGAGGAGCATAATGGAGTGAAATCAGATTGAGGAGCACGTCAAGTATGACCCATCTACCTGGCTAATAGCTGTAGCTACTACTTAAGCATGTAACTGGGTGGAATAAGATATGACAAGGTGTGAAATAGTTTATATCAATTCATAGCTAGTGTGGGGTAAGCACTGCAGCTGGGCATGCATTAGTAGCTTGTGATGCTGATATCTGAAATGACATCTTGTTTTATGTAGCACTCTCAGTGATTCACAACATATTCTGTGTGTGTGTATTTTGCAGCAAATAAGTATAGTAAGGTATCCATGAGAATAAAATGTGCTGTACTTGTTCCCTGGGTTGTGGCCACTACTGTACACAGCCACAGTGCTAAACAGTGTCCAAGAAGGCTGAGTTGATAAGTACCATGCCTGCACTAGATAAGAAGGGAGAGAAGAGATCCACATGTACAGAAATAATCCCCAGAAGGGCAGATGTGTTAATCTGTATTACAGCAAAATAGGGATGGAAAGATGTGTCAGTTTTGGTTCTCTCAGTTTCTCATTCTTTTCCAATCTTAAATTCAGTTCTCCACATTTCTACAGCAATTTGAGATTTAAAAAAAAAATCCTCATGAAAATTCTCCAGCATTTTAGTGTGAATTTCTCCTAATAAACACAATTTTGTGGGCAGTTTTGACTAATGTACACATTCTTGCAAGCAATTTCTCCAAATATTATGCATTTTTGCATGTTATTTTCCCTCATATATTCATTTTTATGCACACTTTCCCCAACACATGCATTTTTAAAAACGTTGGTTGGTGAACTGCATTGCAAAATCAAATAAGTTTGAATTTTGAAAGGTGGCTATGTTTCAGTTCTCATAACATTTCAGAAAACATGAATTTGACAGATTTGGCTACAAATACAAACTGAATGGAATTTCTCATCCATCCCTACAACAAAAACAACATAGACTCTTGTAGCATCTTAGAGATTAAAAATATATATAGAATGGCATAAGATTTTGTGGATCACAGCCTACTTCATCAGATGCATGAAGAATAACACACCGTTGTATGTTCACATACAAATGGGGGTGAGGAGTTTGTAAGCAGTGAGGTCAGAGGGAAATCACATGCAAAAGTACAGACATTGGCAATTCAATAAGACCTAAAATGTATGCAAAATAAGCACTGTGACCTTACAATAGCCAGGATAGGTGATAAAGCAACAATCTGGCAATGCTGAAGTATTTAGGAACATAGGAAGCTGCCTTCTACTGAGTCAGTCCATTGGTCCATCAAGTTCAGTATTGTCTACACTGAGTGGCAGCTACTCTCCAGGGTCTCAGACAGAATTCTCTCCCAGCCATAGGAAATCATTGTCTTTATTCAGATCCAAATGAATAGAACATTGGAGAGTAAGAGAGTTTTCTACTAGACTGAAACATTTGTGTACATCAGAATTGTCAATATTCCAAAACCGGTAGAACATTTAGGTCTACCAGAATACTCTGCTACTGATCTTAAGATGGCCATACTTAACCAAAGAAATCTCACAGGGATGTGAAACTGTTGAATTACAATTCATCAAGAAATCCAGTGGTTTCCTTTGCATTACCAAGTAGACTTTAATACATGAAAGCCTATGCATTAAGAATATAAGAAAAGCTTGCTGAATCAGGCCAATGGCCCATCTAGTCCAGCATCCTGTTCTCCCAGTGAGTTAAAGAGAAATTATGCACTTCCCTCACAGATTCTTCCAGACATCCATAGAAATATTGTTACCAATATTTTGTGCCCATGTGATCATATAATCTTTCATTTACAGTCATATTTTAATAACAGGAGATACATTCTAGATAACCTGCATTTTCTCTTTTTTATTATTAAACTTTTGATGTTTGAATAAGAACATAAGAGCCTACTGGATCAGGCCAGTGGCGCGTCTAGTCCAGCATCCTGTTCTCTCAGTGGCCAACCAGTTGCCCATGGGAAACGCACAAGCAGGGGCTGAGTGCAAACAGATATCTCCCTCCTGTGGTTTCCATCAACTGGTATTCAGAAGGATACCGCCTCAGACTATGGAGGCAGAGCATAGCCATTATAGCTAGTAGTCACTGATAGCCTTATCCTCCATGAATTTGTCTAATCCTCTCTTAAATCCATCTAAGTTGGTGGCCATCACTGACTCTTGTAGGAGCGAATTCCACCATTTAATTATGCAATAAAATAAATAAAAATAAAAATAAAAAAGAACTTTCTTTTGTTTGTCCTGAATCTTCCAACATTCAGCTTCACTGGCCTGGCCTCCAAGAGGTCTTCTGTATCTTTAAAAGTTGTGCAGGGGGGAGGGAGAATTCCCCCTTGTGGTTTTTCCCATTACAGAGTTGCAAGAACACCTGCACTTGGCTGACCTTTTCTTCTCCTAAAGATACAGGATCAGTCTCAGGCCATGGACCTGGCAACCCTATGCCATCCACATGTTGTTGGACTCCAGTTCTCATAATCCTTAACCATTGCCCATAAGAGCTGGGCTGATAGGAGTTGGAGTCCAGAATTGTCTGGAAGGCACCACATTAGCTACCCTCTTAGTTGAGGATAAGGATGATGCAGGGCTTGTGCCAAAAGCTCAGTCTCAAATCAAACTATAATTATCACTAATTCTATTTGATATCATCATAAGGATATTGTTTCAAAATCCAAAATCAAGGAATTGTTTGTTGTCATTACTTCTTGATAATTTAAGAAGTAAATCTACATGCTACAGACCAGACAAGCGAGCAATGTGTTTAGGGGAGAGAAAGATATGCAATCATTTTTCTATACCAACTATCACTGCTATTATTGAATTCAATTTGTTTCCATTTTAGGGTAACTGATGGACTGATCAGGTACTGTAATGAGATAATTAGAAAATAATTATTAGAGAATATATGGCATAATAGCATTTGATATATAATATCAAAACAAAATAATGTGAATGTTCTAACATTAACAGCAATCAAATCACAAACTTTTAATAAGATCACCGTTGGAATGATTTCAAAGGAAATACTGCAGGGCAGGAAAAGTAATACCATGATTTGAATAAATCAAAGTCATGACTGGAATTTATTTCCTCCAGTACTTGGAATTGGACAATTACATTGTAACTTCAGTTTCAGTTGTCTGGAACATGTCGCATTTAGGCAGTCAGAACTTTATATGCAAATAATTAAGAGTTTCAGAAGATTAGCTTCTGGATTATAGGTTTCTACAGTCTTGAATATACTATAGTATATATGCACTGGAAACAGGAGTTATGCTTTATTGATCTTAAAGTCCCACTCTGGTGAGTTTCTCCCTTGGTGGACTGTTTCTAAATGCATATGTTTTCATTTTAATAAAATATATGCAGTCATCACAAATCAATCACTGCACATCTGTTCTTCTAATATGACATTAAATAAAATTATTTAGCTCTTTTAGGAGAATTAAAAACCCAGACAGATAGTTAATATTAAAGACTCCAGTTCAAGACTTTTGTATGCATATTGAGTCCTTTACGTGCAAAGGAGTGCTGCATGGAGCAAAACCAAGCTGAATTTAGCACCCAGATATGTGTGCATGGTGGATAGTGTGCATGCAAGACAGTGATGATGCCCAAGTTTCTTATAATGGACAGTTGGTGTGGCTAGTTTTGACAGTGCCAGTCACCTCCTGAAGGAGGTAGAACAGATGAATCCAGTTCCCTTTAACAGCGGAATCAGTGCTAGCCAATTGTTTGCCTGGTCCATTAATCTGGATTGCACTCATTGTAAAATGGTATATGTACCTCTGTTTTCTTATGGTACTGATGAGGATTTTTTAAAATCACACACACATGTGCGCACACATACAAAATGTTTGCCTAAAATACATTTTTGTATTTTACTTGCCTAAAATACAGGGGGGGGTTTGTCTAAGAGCATGCCAATGGCTCACTACAATTGTTAGAAAAAGTCACTGATATATGACTGTATCCAAAAAAATGTATACTCACACATACTCTCTCGTGGATGTGTATGATGTCCTCATATATTATGAGGAAGTGGGGGGGGACAAATTTAGGCATCAGTTCTTAAAGTTACAGATTGTAACAACCAGCTGGGATGGAAACAGTTCAGGTAGCATGGTGGAATGGCTATTGCTAGGTGAAGGAGAAGGGCCAAAGAAGATCTATCAGCAGAGCCAATTATCATGGTTCCCTCTGAGCACTCTGAATTACACCAGGAATGGAGGCACTTGAGGATGAGGACTGAGAATGGGAGGAGGTGGGGAATGAGACTATGTAGCTACCACCACTTGATGATGCTCTCCCTCTGCCCCTCAACATGCCTGGATCTACTAATGAGGTGAGAGACCCAGGGACTGTTACTTCCCCATCTATGGAGGACAAGGAGGGCTCGGGGGCATGGCCTGCTCTAACAGAGCAGGAGGATTTAGAAGGGGAGGTAGGCCTGGTGTTGTCTCCCAGGGAGAGGTGACACATCAAAGGAACAGAGGAGATTTGACCCCCCCCCCAGGTGGAGCACCCACTTGCAGGCCAGAAGTTCTCACAGAGACAAGGATTCTTGCAAGTAGCTGGGCATTCTCCGCCTCTGTTTAAAAGCTTAGCAGGTAGCTGGGGAACTCAGGACAATTTCTCGGCTCTAGTACGGTCTTGGGACTCTCACTACTTATCTCGGACTCGTGAACTTTGGCCTTTGCTCCTGGAATGGATTTGTTGCTACTCCTTTCCCTTTGAAGAACACCTGAGCTAGATTCTTCCCTTTCTCAGCCACTAAGTTTGTACCATTAGACTGGTATAATAAAAGTTCACTTTTTTACTTGGATGTAAGCTCATCCGTTATTGGTTTTGGGCAGGAGTCAGGACGCTCCATCTCTGTTGTCACCTGATGTCCATGATAGAATTGCTTTTATTGCCTAGAAACCATATTATTTAACAGCACATCTCAGTTCAGACATCCAAAAACTTATGCACTTCCTAAGGGCCATACTAAGATGTAGTTGTAAGTTTCCCCCCAGTTATCCTAGCATGCTTTTAAATCTTTTGAACTATAGTATTCACAAAAAATGAAGGAATGGTGATAGGGGTCCACTTTGTCTGTCACATACAACCTAGGTCAGAGGCTATTTCTCCTAATTATTGTGGCTAAACTAACCCTCCCTCCTTCTGCAGCTCTGCAAAAGGATTCATTCTGTTGCTTTGACTGCTCCCAGAAGAGAGAGATCTCCTAGTTGTCACTTGCCACTTGCCAGAAGCGAGGGATGGGATTCCATCAACCATCGGTACTGATTCAAGTTCGTTCATTGTTTGCAAGCTGCTGATTTTACGGATCCATTTTTCCCTTGGAGAAATGTTAATATTAATATTAATATTTTGAAAGGAAATATCAATGAAGGCAGGCTTTTGGAGTGGGCTAGATTTTATTGTTATTGTTTCCAGATTTTTAATGCTTATTGTATTTGTATGTTTATTTTGTACATACAATTCCAGGGTGGCTGGATAGCCAGCCAGATGGGCGACTAAGAAATTCAATAATTAAATTAATTAATTAATTAATTAAAGGAAATATCAATAAACTGAAATAAATATCAATAAAAATATCAATATCAATATTTTAGACACAGATATTTTTACCAAAAAATAACTTTCCAAAAATAGCTGTGGAAAATCACTGCAGAAAAATTTGATTTGCAACATTAGCAAATAAGCAAATTAATAGAAAATTTGGCACCAAATCTGAATTGAATGTAATTCTAGCACCAGAAGCTCATTCACTCTGTTTCACTTTGTATTCTGTTATTATGAAACTGTTCATTAAATTATTGAAGATGGTGGATCATGACTTTGCATAGGACCATAGTTCAAGGGTAGATTACCTGCTTTGCCTGCTTAGGTCCAAGGTTCAATCCCTGGCATATCCACATAAGAGCTGGGAAAGACTCTTAGTTTTATATGTATTTGAGGAGCTTTATGGGATTTGGCGGCTGCCAGGTCTGGGGTCAAGTTCAAAGACAGGGTGTTGCTGGGGGTGGTCTGGTTCAAGAGAAAGCAGAGAAGGATCCAAAGGCCAGAGGCAATTGAATGGGCAGGCAGGGAGACACGGAGGGAGGGAGGGAGGGCTAAGGTTATTCAGCAGCTTTTCCCAATGACAAGTTGCTCAGACTGAGGAGCTGAGTCAGATATTAATAATAATAATAATAATATTTTATTTATGAGTCGCCTATCTGGCCAAATTAACGGCCACTCTAGGCGACGTACATATACATGATAAAATACAATAAAAACCAATGAAAACCACAAACAATAATTAATATACCAGTATTAAAAGCAACCCACCCCAGAGATCCCATAGGCCTGCCTGAACAGCCAGGTCTTCAAGGCTCGGCGGAAGCCTATCAGGGAAGGGGCATGGCGAAGGTCAAAAGGAAGGGAATTCCAGAGGGTGGGGGCCACAATCGAAAATGTCCTCTATAGAGTCTGGTGGGTCCTGATTGACTTGTGGGGTCAGCTGACATTATCTAGATTGCAGGTTCAGCTAACAATACTCTAGCTGGTACTGAAGACTAGAGAGTGCTCTTGACCTGCAGCATTTAGTCTGCCTGGTTTGCTGAGGAGCCAGACTGCTGGGAGCCAGTAGCAGTCCGTGTGCTGGTGCAGGCAGGGTGGCATTGCTCACCTGCCTTCCCAGCTCCAAGCGCCACTGCTGGCTCCTGGGAGGGGAAAGTGTGAGATGCAGGGAACTCAGTGTGGGTGGGTGCAGTGGCCGAGCTAATCCAAGACTCCTGCCACTGCACACACTGAGCAGAGCTCCCCATACCTTGGTTCTCTCCCTCCCAGGAAATGGCAATGTTAGCATCAGGAAGGCAGATGAGCAATGCCACCCTGCCTGCACTGCCACACCAACCACTACTGCATGGGCAGTAACATGGCTGTTACGACTGGATGCTAACCAGTGTTGTCCCAGGAGGTTGTTCCAAGTGGTCCGAAGCCTGGTCGGTCCAGTAGTGCAGGAACCTATGGAACAATCAAAAGCCTCCTTTGTTAAACACTTTGCCAATAAAATCAAGCACCTAAAGGACAAGATTCCATACGTCGTGGTTACAAGTAGTGGTCCAGAGGCGGCCAGTTGCAATTCGGTCTGCTGGGATCGGTTTCAGCCTCTTCTCTCTGATGAAGTGGACAAGGTGCTCTCTACTGTAAAACCAACCACTTCCTTATTTGATCCTTGCCCTTCATGGCTCGTTATGAGCTGTAAAGAGAGACTGGGCAATGGGATCAAGGCAATGGTAAATGCATCCTTGGAGGAGGGTGTAATGCCATTAGCCCTCAAGGAAGCAGTGATAAGACCTATTCTGAAAAAGCCCTCCTTGGATCCCAAAGATTTAAACAACTTTCGCCCAGTCTCCAATTTACCGTTCTTGGGCAAGGTGATTGAGCGTGTGGTGGCAAAGCAGCTACAGACACACTTGGAGGAAGCAGATTATTTAGATCCTTTCCAGTCGGGCTTCAGGACTGGACACGGAACTGAAACAGCCTTGGTCGCTCTGGTGGATGATATGAGGAGGGCGTTGTATAGGGGAGAACATACCTTCCTCATCCTCCTGGACCTCTCAGCGGCTTTCGATACCGTCAACCACGGTATCCTGTTGAGTCGCCTGGAGGGATTGGGAATAGGAGGCACTGTTTTACAGTGGTTCCGTTCCTATCTCTCCGGTAGATATCAACGGGTAGTGTTGGGGGATGAGGTTTCAGACCCTTGGCCCCTCAACTGTGGTGTGCCACAGGGTTCTATCCTCTCTCCCATGCTATTTAACATTTATATGAAACCGCTGGGAGCCATCATCAGGAGTTTTGGGCTGCAGTGTCACCAATATGCGGATGACACACAGCTCTATCTCTCATTTAAATCTTCACCAGAGTTGGCTGTGGATACCTTGTCCAAGTGCCTGGAGTCAGTAAGTGGATGGATGGGAGAGAACAGGCTGAAGCTGAACCCCGATAAGACCGAGGTATTACTAGTGGGGGACAAGGGAAAGTTGGGTGATTTTGACCTGATACTTAATGGGGTGAGTTTGCCCCTGAAGGACCAGATCCGCAGTCTCAGGGTCATCTTGGACTCCCAGCTGTCTATGGAGGCTCAAGTTTCTGCAGTGAGCTGGGCAGCTTGGTACCAACTTCATCTAGTACAGAGGCTGCGACCCTATCTTCCCATACATCTGCTCCCACGAGTGATACATGCCCTGATCTCCTCTCGATTAGACTACTGTAATGCGCTCTATGTGGGGTTACCCTTGAAGACGGTCCGGAAACTTCAGCTGGTACAAAATGCGGCAGCACGCTTAATAAAGCAGACCCGCCGCCGCGATCATATCACCCCAGTGTTGATTGAATTACACGGGTTGCCAGTTGTATACCGGGCCCAATTCAAGGTGTTGGTTTTAACCTTTAAAACCCTATACGGTTCGGCCCAGTTTATCTGAAGGAGCGCCTCCAGTATCACCAAATATGCCGCCAAACAAGATCAGCCTCACAGGACCTTCTCTCGGTCCCACCGACTAAGACAACTAGGTTGGTGCGGACCAGGGAGAGGGCTTTTTCGATCGTGGCCCCCACTTACTTCCCTTTGACCTTCGGCATGCCCCCTCCCTCTTGACTTTTCACCGAGCCTTGAAGACCTGGCTCTTCAGGCAGGCCTATGGGATCTCTGGGGTGGGTTAGGTTTTACACTGTATCAGTGTAAGATGGTCTTTAGATGAGATGTTATGACATTAATAATGTGATGATTATGTATATAAGGAGATTGTATTTTATATTGTATTTTATATTGTACGTCACCCAGAGTGTCCGTTCAGTCGGACAGATGGGCGTCTGCTAAATAAAATTTTATTATTATTATTATTATTATTATTATTATTATTATTATTATTATTGTTTTACCTGCACACGTTCACCCCACCTTACATTGATATTTATTAAGAATTGATGCTGCTTGTTTACATACCAGTGTAATGTCCAGTGTCTAGATTTGCATTATGAGCATATTATTTCATCAGTCTCCAGTGTCTTTTTTCCTAAGCAGTACAGTTTGTACAGTTTACCCTTAACCCTTCACCACCTAAGGAATGGAGAGTATGAAACAGTGTAAACAATCCCTCATTTTATTCACTTATCTCCTCCTATGGTTAACAAGCTGCTTCACAATATATTCCATGAACCAACCCTGATTTTTTTTTTGTTCTGCAATAATAAGGTAAATGAATAGTGGCCTGGTTTTTAATATATTTGAGCTTTCTAGAGCTCCTGCTAGGCCAAAGGGCACTCAAACCTTGCAGAAACATCCAAATTGTACATGGATTTTGAACTATGTGAAAACCGCTGGTTAAACATTTAATTAGCTACCCAGATGAGAGCCGAGCTCTTTAGAATTTTTGTCCCACTTACAGATATTTCAGCTTTTTCTTTTGAAAAGCTTGTCCCACTAATTAATTTACTGTTGGCCTGTTTCCCAAATGTATGCCTTGCAGTTAATTTCTGTGGTACATGATGATCAGTTTTTATTCTGCTTTACTTGAGGTCCAGCTAACTGTTCTATTTAACTTTAGACTAAATAAAATAGTTGCCTATGTCATCAGTGTCAGTCTAGATAATTTTGACAGAAAAGGTAAAAGGTTTACTTGCATTATGTCAGCATGCCAAAATCCTTTAAACAATTAGAGTATATGTGTAGCAGAAGTGCATTGGAGTTTAGCAGCACCAAGACTTGCCTCAGCAGAAATACACAAGGATTTTTTTAAAAAATGATTGTATTGTAAATCTGGCAAGATACAGGTATGTACAGAAGGACTATATATGTATTTAAAATCACTGCGTACATACCCACATCTTTCCAGATTTATAGCACTATCACATGCATGTTTACTTAGAAGTAATTCCCACTTTGATTAAAGGGGATTACTCTTAGCAAAGCATGCAAAGGATTATACACACTAACTTGGAAGTAGGCATGGGGGAGAAATTCAATTTGCATTTAAAGGTGAATCTATCAGATTCACACTTGTCAAACCAATATGCGAACTGAAACACCGAAATCCTTCAAAATTGGCATTTTACTGAATTTTGCAGTGCAATTCTGCAACCAAACACGGTTTACAAAAATGCGTACATTAGGGGAAAGTGTGCATAGAAATGAATATATTAATGAAAATAACATTGAAAAATGCATTATGTTAGACAAAATTGCTTGCGAAAATGTGTAATTTAAAACTGCATACAAAAAGGAGAAATTCATTCTAAAATGCTGATGAATTTTCATGAGGAATTTTTTAATCACAAATTGCTGCAGAAATGTGAAGAACTGAAGATTAGAAAAGTGAGAAACTAAGAGAAGCAAAATTGAGAGATTCTTCCATCTCTACTGGGAGTAAGTTCCATGGAACTCAATGGGACTTGTTTTGGGGGGAGGAACAATATATTGGATTTCACTGTTGATGTATTAAGATCTTTTAAATTTTGTAAGCCAGTTCAAATAGATGTGAACCAGCCTAGAAATCCTTCTCCTTCTCATCGTCATCACCATCAAAATAAGATGGTCAAATCATAGAAAACAGAAGGAATAAAATTTTATGTTATTTATGGCTTAGGAGTTCATTATTGTGGTAACATTGTCACACCAACTGAAGAAGGATCAGGGTGGTAACAATTTGGTTCTACTTTTGATCTAGGAAACAAATGCTCCCTACTGAGATGCCAAAACATTACAAGTTAGTCTCCATCGGCAGAAATAATAATGAATGAGGTAAGCAAATGAGGACCATGATTTATTCTTGCTAGTTTTCCCCTCCTCCTTTAATTGTTGCTTCCTTTCATTTTAACTCCAGCAGTTCTTATAACTTGCTTTGGCATATCTCTTCTTTCTAAAAAAAAAATAAAGCATTTTTTGAAAAGTGTGATTTCTAAAAAGTGTCTAGCTTTGAAAAGAAAACAAATACACACAGAAAGACTTAAAACATTAAATCTAAAATGCTAACAATGATGTCTCTCTATGTAGAATTATGAATTGTTTTGAGGTGAAATTCAGCTCTTCGAGCATCCTTGAGTTCTAATTGAAAGTCTTCTGTTTAGCTACCTTACTTTAAACATGCAGTTACAACTGCACAGCCTACCACTGACTTTGTGGCAACACTTTTTGATTTCCTTAACACCATTTTTTCCATTGTTCTTTTTCCTCCCCTCCTTGGCCTGCTGTTTTCATGTACAGCCAAGCATGCTTCCATTACATTCACTAATAAATTGCTGCTATTCAGATACTTTAATTATAATACATTTCATGCTGCTTTGAAAGACCACAAAGCACCCTGCCATTGTTGTAAGAAAGTGAATGGCAGAGCATAATTTGTAGTTTTTAATAACATTGAAAATCTGTATTATGATGCCCTGCTTACCGCATAGCTGGCGAGCTGGGCATAATTGCAGGTGGGGGCAAAGCTGCTGCCTCCATTTCTAATGAAGGCAAAGTCGCACATTGCATCTATGATGCAGCGCGACGCAGTAGAGTGTTGGGGTGGAGCTTCTGGGCTTATTTAAGTCCAGCCGCCCCTCCTACCTCTTGCAGCTGCAGTTGTCGGCGAGGGATAGACAGAGCAATGGAGCAACAAGGAGAGGACATTGGCGGTGGCCATTTTATCACGGCCCCATGGTCGGCGCCATTATGGCGCTTGCTTTTCTGGCCATTCAGGCAGTGTTTGTAGGCCAAACGAGGCCCGAATTGGGCCGCTCCCACCTGGGCGGTGACACGACCAGGCAGCTCCCGGCTGGTTGAGCGGGAGCAACACGTTTACATAAAGCCAGGAGGCGCATGGCTTTTAGGCTGCGCTGCCTCAAAGCTGCTTTGGCAGCTAGTTTAAACAAGACAGGAGGCATGTGGTTCTCTGGCTGCACGGCCTCACAGCTGCTTGAGCATCTTGTTGAAGCAAGACACATATATACAGGGGTTGAGATCCCCCGGCTGGGGGAGGTGGTGCAGCTGCGAGCCCTACAAGCAGCAATAATATTACTATATAATATTATAAGGGAGTATATAAGGGTTTATTATATTCATATTGTATAATTAGCATATTTTGCCTTAGTAGGTAATAATAATACTAATAATACTACCAGGAATAATAACCATATTTGCTGGTGCTTACGGTATTAGCCATGAGCACCTTTGCCAGCTATGCCATCTAAAATAGGTAAAGGGGGGACAAAAGTTAAGGGGAAGGCTGTTAAGCCTCCACAGAAATGCCCCCCCCAGCGCCTGGCTCCTCAGACAAGGAAGAAACCCCCCGTGGGTGGCCATCTTAGCACGCCTTGAAGCATTGGAGCAGAGGGGGAGGGTGGTGCCAACGCCCACTCCCAGTGCACCACTTGCTGCTACTGAGCAGTTAGCCACTCCTGGGACTTCCACAGGGGGGTTACCAGGCCAAAGAGTGCCAAAGCCAGGGCTCAGGGCGGTTTCACTGCGGGTCAGAGGCAACGGTCTCACAGTCATGTCCTTACATTGATTTTAGTGAGACTCAAGGCACTTGAATCCTGTAATCAAGCTACCCAGATGGTGAACGTTACACCAGTGACCCTTTCTGCACCAACAACTGCCACAGGGACTCGAGAGGTTGGCGTGCCATCAGCACCTGGTGCTCCTTCAGCAGCTCCAGTGGATTGCCCGGCTGCAGGAGTGGCTGGGCCAATAGTGGGAACAAGTGAGTCAGCCAGGCCTGTTCAGTCAGCGGGAGGGCCAAATGGGGGGTGGCCTTTTCAAGGGACAGTTGTTACCAGCCCTGGGTCGGAGTCCGCTTCTCCGTCAGGGCTGGTGACGAGTGGTATGTCTCAATCACCTCTCCAAAATGCCTGCAGCCAGATTTGGCATCATACAGACAATGGACAAGTGGTGGAATCGGTTTTGTCACCTGGCTGGCTGGCTATCACAGCCTCACGGGTGGATGAACATCAACAGCCACCCACATGTCAGGTTACTTCGCCAAACCCCTTAGGGTCTTTGGCTGTGAATGCCATCCCTTTTGGGGAAACATCAGTGACATTAGGCTTTCACCTGCTCCCCTTGACGAAGGAAAAAATTTGGAGGGGGGAGTATGTGGACGTTTTTTCATTACTATATAGGGAACACCCCAAAAGAGACAAAGATAAGGATGCTGAGGGTGGTGTCGAGAGGCCCAGGTGCAGGAGAGTGGAACGCACATGGGCAAATTGGTTACCAACGTATCTGATATACGCCGGAGTGCTGATTGAGAGGCAGCCTCAAAAGGGGGTGTCTCTCTTGAAGTACTTGGACATAATTTATAGGGCCTATGTGGAGTTCTCCAGATCGGCCTGGTTGTCGTATGATGAGGCGTTTCGTATGCGGGTGGCATGCGATGTGTCTCTGCCATGGGGCAAGAAGGAACCTGAGCTATGGCTGCAGTTTATGACTGCATCCTGAGCCATGACATGGGATAGATGTGATAGTGGGCATCTTCTCAGCAAGCAGTTGGTGGCTACCCTTCCCCACGATAATGCAGGGCAAGGGGTTCAACAATGGCTGCTGTGCTGGGATTTTAGTGCCCGGGGGGTCTACACATGCAACCCGTGTCATTATCATCACAAATGTTCCATTTGTGGGGCAGCGCACCCTTCCCCTGCCTGTCCTAGATGCAAGGTCAACAGGGGAGGTGGTAGAGACCAGCAAGGTGGCAGAAAACAGCCCCCACCTGGAACTATTCAAGGAAAGGGGCCCCTCCCCAATTAATTTACAAGTTTTACATGTCTTGCTTGTTGGTTACCCAGCTGTAGGAGATGCTCAATTTCTATTACAGGGGTTTCTGTTAAGCTTCTGAATTCCTTACAATGGTCCAAGGACTGCCTTCATGTCCAGGAATTTAAAATCTACCACGGGCATGGAGGCAATTGTGCAAATGAAAATTGACAAGGAGGTGCAGGCAGGGTGGGTGCTTGGCCCATTTCAATCACCCCCACTCCATAACCTCAGGGTATCTCCCCTAGGTATTGTGCCCAAGAAGGCAGCAGGTGAATTTAGACTAATTCACCACTTGTCATATCCTCATGGTCAGTCAGTTAATTATTTCATTCCTGACAGTCTATGTACAGTACACTACACCTCCTTCAATGTGGCGGTGCGCATGGTGCGCACTTGTGGCCCAAGTGCATTCATGGCAAAATATGACATTAAGTCTGGTTTCCGTCTTCTGCCCCTCCACCCAGCAGATTTTGAGCTGCTGGGTTTTGGTTTCGCACATAAATTTTATATAGACCGAGCATTACCCATGGGATGCTCAACCTCTTGCGCAGTTTTTGAGCGCTTTAGCACCTTTTTGGAATGAGCAATCAAGTAGCAGACGGGTGTGGATTCAGTGGTCCACTGGCCTGATCCAGCAGGCTCTTCTTCTTCTTATAATAATAATAATAATAATAAACTTTATTTCTACCCCGCCCTTTTTCCAATAGGACTCAGGGCGGCTTACAACTAAAAACAACACCATTAAAACATACAGAAATATACAATTAAAATAGAATTAAACTATGAGAAAAATTAAAAACCATAAAACATACGTTAAAAACAGCGGACAATTTAAAATAATAAAAGCATATACTGTAGTCACCAATCCTATGACATTTAATCTTGGTCGTTCTCTATCCCAAATGCCCATTGAAATAAAACAGTCTTTACTTGTCACCGGAAAGACGGCAAGGAGGGAGCTAACTCCTAAGAAGGGAGTTCCATAGCCTAGGGGCGGCCACCAAAAAGGCCCTATCTCGTGTCCATGTCATATGTACTTGCGAAGGTGTGGGGAGCACAAGAAGGGCCTCACCTGAAGATCTCAAATCCCAGACAGGTTCATGTAGAGAGATACGATCTGTCAAATAGTCTGGACCTGAGACATATAGGGCTTTGTAGCTCGAAACCAGCACTTTGAATTGTGACTGGAAACAAATTGGCAGCCAGTGGAGCTGTTGTAACAGGGGAGTTGTATGGTCCCTGTAACCAGCCCCGGTTAGCACTCTGGCTGCAGCTCTTTGTACCAATTTAAGTTTCTGAACAGTCTTCAAAGGCAGCCCCATGTAGAGCGCGTTACAGTAGTCTAAGCGGGATGTAACCAAGGCATGCATCACCCTAGTCAGATCAGGCAGCTCCAGGAACGGGTGCAGCTGGCGCACCAGTTTTAATTGGGCAAAGGCGCTCCTGGATACAGCAGTAATCTGGGCCTCCAAATTCAAAGCTGAGTCCAAGAGTACACCCAAACTGCGAACCTGAGACTTCAGGGGGAGTGCAACCCCATCAAACACAGGTTGAATCCCTATTCCCTGATCTGCCCTCCGACTGACCAGGAGTACCTCTGTTTTATCAGGATTTAATCTCAACTTGTTTGCCCTCATCCAGTCCATCACTGATGCCAGACACTGATTTAGGACCTGTACGGCTTCCTTGGCTTCAGGTGAAAAAGAGAAATAGAGTTGAGTGTCATCAGGATACTGATGGCACCGAACCCCAAAACCCTGGACAACCTCTCCCAGTGGTTTCATGTAGATGTTAAATAACATGGGGGACAAAACTGAACCCTGAGGGACCCCATAGGACAATGGCCAGGGGGTCGAGCAGGAGTCCCCCAGTACCACCTTCTGGGTTCGGTCCTCCAGGAAGGACTGGAGCCACTGTAACACAGTGCCCCCGAGTCCCATCTCACCAAGGTGGCCCAGAAGGATACCATGATCGATGGTATCGAAAGCCACTGAGAGGTCCAGTAGAACCAACAGAGACACACTCCCCCTGTCCAGTTCTCTGCGTAGGTCATCCACCAAGGCGACCAAAGCCGTCTCTGTCCCATAGCCAGGCCTGAAACCAGATTGAAATGCATCCAGATAATCCGTATCATCCAGGAATCTCTGGAGTTGGGCGACCACCACATGCTCTATTATCTTGCTTAAAAATGGAATATTGGAGACTGGCCGGTAGTTGCCTAGTAAAGAGGGATCCAGGGAGGGCTTTTTCAGCAGTGGTCTTATAACTGCCTCCTTTAAGCATGATGGAATTCTGCCTTGTTGTGGAGAGGCATTAACTACTCCCCTGACCCAATTGACCAGTCCCCCTCTGGTACTTCTAATGAGCCAGGAAGGGCAAGGGTCCAGTACACAAGTGGTGGCACGCGCCGCTCCAAGGATGTTGTCCACATCCTCGGGCAGGACAAGTTGAAAAGAATCCATTTTAATTGGACAAACAGGCACCAAAGTTACATCCTCAGAGACTGTATCAATTTTAGCATCCAAGTCAGAGCGAATCTGAGCGACTTTGTCTGCAAAGTCCCATGCAAATTCTTGACAGCGGTCTGCTGAGTGGTCAGAATTACCCTCACGGGGGCTGGAACTTAAAAGCCCCCTAACCACTCGAAACAGTTCCACTGGACGGCTCCCAGCAGACGCAATGGAGGCCGAGAAGAAAGTTTTCTTCTTAGCCCGGACTGCCTCGGAGTAGGCCTTCAAATAGACTCTAGCCCGAGATCGATCAGCTTCGCTCCGAGTCTTCCACCAACGCCGCTCTAGTCCCCGTCTGACACGTTTCATCATCACCAGCTCCTTGGAAAACCATGGGGCCGGTTTGGCTCCACTCCGAAAGAGGGGACGCTCGGGAGCTATTGTGTCCACCACCCTGGCCATTTCTCTGTTCCAGAGATCAACCAGGGTTTCGACAGGATCACCTGCCAAGGTGACAGGAAAATCTCCAAGAGTTGTCAGGAAACCATCCGGATCCATCAGCCTCCTGGGACGGACCATTCTAATCGGTCCCCCACCCCTGCAGAGGTTCTGAGTCCCAGTGAGTCTAAACCCGACAAGGTAGTGATCTGTCCATGACAATGGAACCACCGTGAGTTCTTCCACACCAAGATCACCGTCATCCCGACCAACACAGAAAACAAGGTCGAGGGTGTGACCAGCAACATGAGTGGGGCCAGATACTACTTGGGACAGACCCATGGTTGTCATGGAGGCCATGAAGTTCTGAGCCACTCCCAACAGAGCAGTCTCAGCATGGATGTTGAAGTCACCCAGTACCACAAGCCGAGGGGACTCCTACACCAACCCCGAGACTATCCCGGCTAGCTCAGGTAGGGACACTGTGGAGCAGCAGGGTGGGCGGTACACCAACAGAATCTCTATTCTGTCCTGGCCACCTAACTTGAAGTACACACACTCGAACCCTGAGAACTGTGGGAGAGGGCACCTGGTCTTGACCCCTGTTTTGCCAATTCAATAACCCCACCGGAATCTGAGACACCCTCCCTCCCGGCGTCATTAGGTGGAGAGAGCCGACGCCTAATTGCCCCTGCTTCTGTCATGCCCGGTTGAAGAGGCGCCCCAGCCTGATCGATGGCTCCCCTCTCGACCACTGCCTGATGCTTGATATTATATCCTGGATCCGGGGTTATGATGTTTTCCTTTGTTGCCCTCGCACTTTCAGAAGGAACTGGCAATAGTGGTAATTCAACGCCTGAGCACAGTGACTCTGGATATAACTGGATAGTATCTAGAGTTGCCACATGGTCTTCTCTCCCTGTCCTTGCTCCGGTAATACTGTGCAGGGCTGGTGCAACAATATTAGGGGCCCGCGCCTGAATATCGGCAAGGCGCTTGGTTAACTGATCCAGTCTGTTTAAAATTTCTCTCCGCTCTGACGGAGGGAGTGCTCCAAAGGATTGTAGTAGCATAGTTTCCTCTTCAACCACTAGATCAATGTCTCCGTCCTCATATTGGCATACTGCTTGTAATTGTGGGTCCGGGATTCCCAAATGAGCCGCCGCTACAGTAGCTCCTCTATTGACACACATTTCTGTTGGACGCAGATCGATCAATGTGCCCCGGGTTATCCAATCCTCCTCCTGGCCGTGATTGTTTCATCTGCGCGGGTGTGGCATTAGGTCCACTGGTGGTACCTGAATTTCAAAGAGTCTTGATAAAAATAAACCCGACTTCCCCAACTCCTCCTTATTATGGTAAATTTGAGTAGCAATGTTCTGGGGGGAGAAAGTGACCACTGCTCAGGCCCTTATACCGTCAAAATGCAAATACTCCACCTGCTCGATGTCACTAGTAGAAAGGGAAGCTGGCACAACAGCCCTAACTGTTTCCACAAGATGGCACTTCCGTTCTTCTGATGGGATGACACCCCAGGGTTTGGGGTAGTTTACGAATACCATCTTACTCTGATTCAGAACCAGGGACCAATGCGGACCAATGTTCTTATGTTCTTAATGCTAACCCATGGTTTAGCGATATGTATTATGAACTGTCCCAAGGGTGCTTAGAAGGCTATATACATGAAAGTTAATATGAGTCTGCCTTAGTTTTACGCACATTTATAATCTGCCTTAAACTTTGTCTTTGCTGTTGGTCAATATGTTACTGTCCCTTTATGTAAAAAACCAAGTAGAACTCTGGGAAAAGAGAGAAAAGGGATGGACTTCTGAGATAGTTGAGAAGGAGTTCTAGGATTGCTGAGTTCAGTTTTAGGCCTCTGTTGAACTGAAGGAGTTCTGTACAAATAAAAGTTTAGTTCACATCCTCAACTGCAGTACAGCACATGGTTGTGTAAGGGATTTGAATCCAGCTCTCTCCTGTCCAAGCACAACACTCTAACCACACCATGATCTTGGCAATCTTTAGAGGTTTGATGATGGAACAATCTTGAGTGATTTCCAAACATCCTTGGCAGTTTTTAAGAATCCTAGATGTAGGATAGAAATTTTTGAAAAGCCATATTATGCATGGAAATATCAAGAATGGGTAGGATCATATGTTCGCCTATGGTATTTGGCCTCATTGAATAATTCTTCATTATGATGCAGGAACAAACTACCCCCGAATTCTCCAAAAACTGAGGTGGTTGTTTAGAATGTTGGTAGACAAAGTGGGCTGCAAACTTTGCATATGCCTCTGGATTCTGCTTTGCTGCCTCTCCTTTCTTTTTCTAATATTTCATATTAAATAGCAATTTTCAGTATCAAAAGAAGTATGCTTTCCTCCCCCTGTAAAGTGCTTTATTTCTTTATAATACAGCAATGCAGAATAATAGTATAGCAGTAATAAAAAAATAATGTCAGTCACTCCAGGCTCTAAGCACAAGAGAAAAGCTTTAACATCATTATCCTCTTTGGGGTTGTGCAAGTGAACATTTCGAATCCAGGTTTCCTTAGTGACTATTTAGCATCCTAGGATTCATTACAGATCTGATGGATAAAGCTGTTACCAACAGGTTCTGCTTCTTTGCACAGAACTCAGCACACTGCAATGGAAACAACAAGCATAAAATCAACTTAAATGCAGGCTCTTTTTTCAGAGTTAGAAGGACACACCTAGGTGCTCTTACATTTTAATTTTACTTTCCATTGTTAATCAGGCTTTCTCTTTCAGTCTTTTTTAAAAAATGCGTCGCTATCTGTTTTCTTCTCTTCCAGCTGGCAGATATGAATTCTTTCCCCAGTTGTTTGTTGTGGCACAAAAACAACACTTCTCCAAATCATGTAATTCTTTGTCTGTGGACCAGAGAGATTCACAGAATGGGACTAGCAAATTAACCTTGGCCCCCAGTGATGGATGGATGGTAAACATGTGTTTGCCTTGACAATAGGAATGTACAGCCCATGAGCTGTCATATGGGGCCTAGAGTATAGTGTGACGGCACGAGATGCAGCAGCTGTTGGTGTGTGTGCGTTGTTGCGTGAAACAGCATACATTACGTTGGAGTTAAGTTGAGCAAGAAACTTCTTCAGAGCATTAGAGCATGTTAAGAGTCTTTTATTAAGACATTAAGGCTTTTCAGCAGTTTCCCCCCCCCTCTAGCTCTACAGCACATTTCTCTCTGAAAGCAAAAGTAAGACAGCCTCTCAGGTCAGAGGCATGATGCAGAAGGACACAACTCACAGACTCTGTTAGAACTTTCCCAGTCTATATCTTGATGGTTACCATAACAATGGCCTTCACTGTCCGTTCCCAGACTGGGCAAAGACATAACTCCTCTTAACTTTCAAAACTTTCAGACTTGATGGAAAACTACTAGGCCTCATGCCAACAGCAGCTTTGCTGAAACTAAGTAGGTCTGGCTGTGGAGTTAGCCTCCAGCTGTTTCCCTTCATTTTCTGACACCACAGTATGACCATGAAGCAGGATCCCAATATGGGACTATTAAATAGAACAAGGTTCTTAAATAGCAGCATTTGCCACAGGCAGGTAGCAGGTTGTGCTGGCCCAGTACATCCCTGTACTTTCTGTCAGAGAAAGTGATTTGATGATATTTACTCCTATGAGGAAGAAGTGCTGCGACCAGTGGGGCCACTAGGGTTGAATCATAGGGCATAGGTCTGGGGTCCATAAACAGAAACACAGGGCAGTCTGTGATACACACAACCAGCAGTGGCTAGAGCCCATAGGGACTGGTAGGGTGGAAGGCAGGGAGGCCAACAGTAGGTGGAGCCAGAGTCAATGACTGACACAGTCAGAACCAATTAGAGGCACAGCCAACTAACTCTAGTTTTGCCCCCAACCTCCTCCCTGCTGAGTTCTACAAAGGCAACACTGACACTAAGGGAGAGGAAGCTGATAGGCAACACCACCCTCTGAACTGGTTGCAATTAAGACAGCAGGCAGGTAGGTTCTGGCCAAGGGCAGATTGCGGTCAGTGTGACAGGATCCCATTCTCCACAATGGACCAGTCTCCATTGCCCACAACTTCTTTTTAACTTTTTACAGTAGAGGGTATACACTATGCCATTGGGAGTGTGCCGGCCGCCTTTAATTTCCCACTCTGAGAAATGAAGATGGCAAGGCCTGTTAAACAGGCAAAACCCATTTGTTTCTTTCTGTTTAAGGTGTATACTGTTTGTTCAGTAACGCTTACCAGGAGTTTCTCTCTGGACTCCATCTGCATTATTTTAGTGCCTCTGCTATGGTTCTGGGGGTGTTCTATCATCCCCCTGATTAAAATGTTCAGGGAGATCTTGAGATGAAAAATGAAATTGAGGAAGCATCCAAACTAGGAAATATTATAGTAATGGGTGACTTTAACTACTCTGACAAAGATTGACTATTTACAGGATGTGTTCCAGTCAGGACAAAAAAATAAAATTCCTAGATACCCTAAATGACCGTGCCCTAGAACAGTTGATCAGGAAATTGGCCAGAAGGGTGGTAACCCTGGATTTAATCTTAAGTGGTACCAGGACCTGCTGCGAGAGATAAATGTTGTCGAACTGATCAGGAGCAGTGACCATAGTACTATTAAATTAAACATACATGTAACTGGCCAATTGCCAAGAAAATCCAACACAGTCACATTTGACTTCAAAAGAAGAAACTTTCAAAAAATGTTTAGGCGTTGTTTTAAGACACAGCATTAGAAGTTCAACTGGAGTGTATACCACATATCAGGAAAAATCCACCAGAAGGAAGAGGATGCCAGCATAGTTAATGAGCGGAGTCAAAGAAGCTATTAGAGACAAGAAGGCTTTCTTCAAAAAATGAAAGTCTTGTCCAAATGAGGAAAATAAAAAAGAACACAAATTCTGTCACCTCCCCTTTGGAATTCCCTCCCCTTTAATATTAAACAGGTGCCATCTCTGTTACCTTTTCAGCACCTACTAAAGACCTTCCTCTTTCAACAAGCCTTTTAAGTAGAGACCTTATCCCAGTTTGCATCTGTGTTGGGACTGCTTTTTAAGATGTTTTTAAAGCTTTTTTTTTAAAAAAGATGTTTTTAATTATGTTTTGTTTTAATACCACTAATAGGCAAAAAACTTTGCGGTTTAAGAATGTACCTATAGCCCATAGATATTTCTATCAAACTTTAAAAAGCAGGGAAATTGGGCAGCTATAGTGAATGCACCAGGGGAGCAGGACACCTGACCTCCTCTCTGAGATACTGGACTGCCCTACAAATTGGTCAAAATGCAAACACAATCTGGGTTGGTCTTTCACAGTCCAATCCACTTGCTGTGTAGCTTGGAAGAATTTGGTAACGTGCCTCTGAGCTAAAATTTCTTAAATTAATTAAAAATCAGCCAGGCATTTTTTAACTTTTAAACTGCAGAAGATGAAGGTCAGAGTATGGGGCAAGGTCAGTATTAGGATAACAGGTACTCCGTGAACATGGCTGATTTTTAATGAATTTCAACAGATTATGAGAACTCTCAGAGAAAAAAGTCCAAAAGGGCTCTGGGTTTTTTCTCTCTCTTTTAAGACTTTGAACTCTCTGTTCTCTCTGACTGTTTTGTGTATCACCATGAAAATTGAGAGGGTTATTAAGCAAGCATTTCTGAGTTCAGGACTATAAGTTTTATAAGATTTTGTTTTGTAATGAGCTTATGGGAAGCATCAGAATGGAATGGGGGGTATTTTCAATTTAACATTGCGGAATGTGAAAAATCCATGCTGGCTATAGTATACAGCCACTCTTGTGGCTGTATAATATCTTACTGTCTGTATGATGTTTTACAGTGTTTTAATTTTTTTGTTTGCTGGCCTGGGCTCCTACTGGGAGGAAGGGCAGGATATAAATTTTGGTTTTATTATTATTGTTGTTGTTGTTGTTGTTGCTGCTGCTGCTATTTAATAATAATAATAATAATAATAATAATAAATGTTATGCAAGAAGACAAAAAGGGATGCTAAAAAGAATTTGAGTAGCACATTGTTAAAAACAAAAACAAAAAAACATTTTAAAAAAAAATAGGTCTAGGGAGGTAGTTTGATGACAAGGTTGTACAACAAGGGAGTTAAAGGTGTGCTAAAGTAGGATAAGGATATTGCAGAAAAGCTGAATTTATTTATTTTTTGCATCTGTCTTCACAGTGGAGGATATAGGGCAGATCCCTGTCCCTGAACTAGCTTTTTCAGGAAGGGAGTCTGTAGAACTGAAACAGACAATAGTGATGAGAAATGAAATTCTAGGCTTAATAGGTAAAATAAAAACTGACAAATCGCTAGTTCTGGATGGCATCCACCTGAATGTTCTGAAAGAACCTCAAATGTAAGATAGCTGATCTTCTAACAAAAATATGTAAATTGTCCCAGATCTGTCTCCATACCTAAGGACTGGAAAGTGGCCAATGTAATGCCAGTCTTTAAAAAGGGATCCAGGGAGACCCTGGAAATTTACAGGCCAGTTAGCTTAATGTCAGTCGCAGGAAAACTGGTAGAAAGTATTGTTAATGATAAAAGCCAAGCATGTAGAAGAACATGCTTTGCTGAAGCAGAGCCAGCATGGCTTCTGCAAGTGTAAGTCTTGTCTCACCAAACTAGTGCTTTAAGAGTGTCAGCAAGCATATAGATAGAGGTGATCTGGTTGACCTAGTGTACTTGGACTTTAGCTTTAGACGAGGTACCTCACCAAAGACTCTTGAAGCTTAGCAGTCATGGGAAAAGAGGAGAGGTCCTCATATGGATCAGGAACTGATTAAGCAGTGGGAAGCAGAGAGTAGGAATAAATGGCTAGTCTTCCCAATGGAAGGATGTAGAAAGTGGAGTTCCCCAAGGATTGGTATTAGGACCTGTGCTTGTTAACGTGTGCATAAATGATCTAGAGGTTAGGGGTGAACAGTGAGATGGCCAGGTTTGCAGATAATACTAAATTGTTCAGGGCTGTTAAAACAAAAAGGGATTGTGAAGAGCTCCAAGAGGACCTTCCCAAACTGAGTGAACGAGTGGTAAAATGGCAAATGCAATTTAATGTGAGCAAGTATCAAGTGATGCATGTAGGGGCAAAAGTTCTTAATTTCACATAAACGCTCATGGGGTATGAACTGGTGGAGACTGATCAGGAATGAGACTTTGGGGTCATAGTGGATGGTTCGATGAAGTTGTTGACGCAGTGTGTAGCAGCTGTGAAAAAGGCAAATTCCATGCTAGGGATCATTGGGAAAAGTATTGAAAATAAAACTGCTAATATAATGTACAAATGTATGGTGCTACTACATTTGGAAAACTGTGTACAGTTCTGGTCACCTCACCTCAGAAGGGATATTGCTGGGAAAAACAGAAAGGAGTCGAAAAAGAGGAAGACCAAACAAGGCTGGATTGATTCCATAAAGGAAGCCACAGACCTGAACTTGCAAGATCTGAACAGGGTGGTTTATAACAGATGCTATTGGAGGTTGCTGATGCATAGGGTCTCCATAAGTCATAAACTACTTGAAGGCATATAGCAACAACAACAACAGAGGTGGGAAAGATTCAAAAAAGTCAACCAAGATGATCAAGGGGATGGAGTGACTCCCCTGTGAGCGAAGGTTGCAGCATTAGAGGGTTTTGAGTTTAGAAAAAAGGTAAGAAAGAGGTAACAAGATAGAAGTAAATAAAATTATGCATGGCATGGAGAAAGTTGATAGAGAGAAGTTTTTCTCCCGCACTCATAACACTAGAACTCGTAAACATCCAATGAAACTGAATGCCTGAAGATTCAGGACAGACAAAAGAAAGTACTTCTTCACCCAGTGCATAGTTAACCTATGGAACTTGCTCCCAGAGAAGTCAGTGATGGCCACCAACTTAGATGGATTTGAAAGAGGATTAAACAGATGCATGGAGGGTAACAGTACAAAAGTCAACTAGCCACAATGGCTAAGCTCTGCCTTCTCAATCGGAGGCAGTATGCTTCTGAATACCAGTTTCTGGAAACAGTGATGGCAGGGTGCTTTTGTGCTCAGGTCCTGCTTGCGGGCTTCCTATGGGCATCTGGTTGGACACTGTGAGAACATGATGCAGGACTAGATGGACCACTGGCCTGGTCCAGCTGGCCCCTCTTATGTTGTTATGTTCTTTTGCTAACAATTGTCACAGTGCAGAGCTCCCACAAAAACCACTGCATGGGAAAGAATTTGGGAGAGTTGACCAAGAAAATGGGGCAGTACTGAATTTCCTCAATCCATAGACCAAGAGTGGTGCTGTCTTTTGCCTGCTGGCTGATGCCACTCTTGGGTTTCTCTCCTAGCTTGGCATGCATCCTCCTTCCTCATCCTGTGGGATGAGAACATGCCAAGAAAGTGTCCGTGATATCACAGGGACTTTTTTTTTTCATTTTGCCTGCTGAGTCGGAGGAAGAAGCTATAGCTCATGATGATGAGATATTGTTTCTTACCCAGCAAGAGCTCTGATTGCAATGAAAAGATGACTAAGTGAATCCTGTGGTCCACTGCAGAGAGGGCTGATGATAGACATTCTGTCCTTCCACAGTGGAATATTTGTGTGCTGTTTAGTTGGGAGGAAAGAGAGGCTCGTTCATGTTCATATGCCATGTGTACTATTCATATACAACACTCCTTTAACACCCTTTACTAAGCCACTCAAGGGGCCTCTGTGGTGAGAGTTGGGGATGGGAGAAAGTTTTGATTTCTCTCAGTTTTCCAATTTTAAGTTCAGTTCTCCACATTTCCATATCAGTTTGTGATTTTAAAAAAAACATCATGAAATTTCATCAGCATTTTAGTTCAAATTTCTCTTAAGATACAAATTTTTGTATGCAATTTTGCAGAACATACACTTTTTTGCAAAGCTGTTTTCCTGCTATAATTCATTTTGTATGTTATTTTCAAAAATACATGCATTTTTATGCACACTTTATACTAGCATTTGCATTTTTGGACATATTATGTGGCTAGAGAACTGCACTGTAAAATATGAACAAGTGCAAATTTCAAAGGATGGCTGTGTTTTTCAGTTTGCGTATTCTTTTGCAAACTGTGAATTAGGTAAATGTGGACCTAAATGCGAAATTGAATTTCTCTCCCATCCCTAGTGATAGTACTGATTTTCCTCTTCTCTCTTTGCCCTTGCTGACCAACAGCCACATCCATGATAACTTTCAAAGTTTCTGGATAATAAGAACATAAACATTAAAAAAGAAAGTTGTTGTGTCAAAGCAAGGGAAAGCTCCTTTGAATCAGCTGATGCCAGAGTTTTTACAGCAGTAACAAATGAGGTTTCAGAAACTTGCAGCTTGCATTTCCATCAGGTTTCCTTTTGTGTCAATTTAATGCCGGGAGCTGCCAAACTTCTTCTTCTTCTTCTTCTTCTTCTTCTTTGCAAACTTGTATGTATATACAGTGTTTCATTATGATGTCTCACTGGTCTCTCTACAAGTGCCCTGAAGGATTTCCAGAGCTGGCTTTGTCTTTGAAAAGAAATATATAAAGATATCAGGTAAACTATTTTCTTCACATCACTAGTGGTTAGTTGGCCAAACTGTTTTCAATTTCTGTTAACATAGCTCTTGGTATTGTGATGCATGCTTTTTAAAAATCTAATGGAGGAAGTCTTCAAAATGGCCACTAATTTCTCAAGAAACTCTCTCACACACAGGCTGTATGAACAGACATGGAGGGAGATAGTTGCCTGAGCCAAGCTCCTTGGTGGATGAACAGAAACAGTCCTGCTGACAGCGGTGGGCTTGAGATCAAACTAAAAACTGATCTGAATCCAAATATGTCTATATTTTTTAAAAAATATATATGCTGCAGGGGACACATCAAAGCTACTTCATGCAGAAAACAGAAATCAAATGTAAGCCATTAAAATGTAATAGCTGCACTATAACATTCTGCTTTGATGGCTGGCTGTGGAATGTTGATAAAGTTCTTTGCTACTGTAATAAAGCTTCATAACTGTGGTACATTCCAGGTCTGCAACTGTGGAGGAGACAAGACCCCTATCCCATTTAATCTTGGATATATATCAAGGATGAAATACATGAACCTCCCAAATTTACCTCCGCTAATATAGATACAATCCAATTGTGGAGATTTCATGGATTTGTGGTGGTGAGGTAAACATATTGTAAATAATTTTGGGGGCACTTACCATAGTGGCAAGTGGAGGGAGTGCTCTCTCTCTCTCTCTCTCTCTCTCTCTCTCTCTCTCTCACACACACACACACACACACACACACACACACACACACACACACACACACACACACTTAAAAACTGTTTTTAAAAACCCGGTCTTTTTTGCTGCAGTTTGCAGTGGTAGCAGCCACAATAGCATCACATCTCTTTTCAGCAGGCATCAGGTTGGCTTCTTAAGAGGCCTGATCAGGGGGGCTGCCAGAGAAGTGACAAAGCTTTGGTTCCCTCAAATCCAAGGCAACACCCAACATGCCCCAGAACATAGGAAGCTGCCTTAATACTGAATCAGACTATTAGTCCATCTAGCTCCGTACTGTCTACACTGACTGGTAGCAATTCTCCAGGGTATCAGACAGGAGTCTCTCCTAGCCCTACCTGGAGGTGTTGGGGTCTGACCTGGGACCTTCTACATGCAAAGCAGATGCTCTGCTACTGGTGTACAGTATTCAACATGCCAGATTGGACCCAACCATCAGTGGAAACGCTAGCAGTGATATATCTGTGCCCACTAAGCTTTCTGTGGGTGTGGCAGGGGTACAGTTCCTCCCTGCTGGTGGGGCCACACTTCTGCCTCATCTGAATCCCCCTCAGCTAGCCTTTGGCAGGGGTTAGGATTGCTCTGCCACTTATCTTAAAGTGGCCAAAGGGAGACTCTAGCATGAAACCAGTAGATAATAATTTTATCAACAAGTTCAGTCATATAGCCTGTGGCTTAAACTGAGAAAATTGGTTTTTATCCTACTATATGTGTTAATTACCTTACAAATGTTTTTGTATTATCATCAACATAATTTTGTGAATGTTCACTGTAACAATTTTAGATGCGTTTAACCCTTAATGTAAGGATCACAGGCTTTTTCTTGCATTTCATTTCCCCTTGACCCCCCTGCTTACAATCCCCCACCCCTTCACCCATGGGTATATCAATATCTATCTATACCTGCCAATTTAGAATAAATACATACAGTGAAATGAACCATAATCTACAAAATCTTATTCCATAATAGATTTGTTAGTCTTTAAGGTGCCACAAAACAAAATAAGCAATGCTACCCCTCCCCCCCCAAAAGGCAATGGTTGACGAGGTTAGGATGGCGGATAGGTTTCTCTCTGCTAGGAGAGAGGCACACTGGGGGGGGCATTGGTCTGCCATGGTGAGGGCCCCAGATTTGCCGTAGCAGGCAGAAAGCTACCATTGACAGTCACCAAGCTGAAGGTGGCAAACCCCCAAATGGGGCATTTCAGGGTGAAAGCAGGACACCAGCCATTTTAGATTTGTTGGATCCAAATAGCTCCAAATCTCCTAAAGTGCCTGATCCTTGGGCCTCTCAGCTACACTGCCTGAAGGTGGCATAGCAAACATTTTGAAAAGCCCCCTTTCCTGCCCAGCTGGCGCAAGCTTCAGAGGCAGTGTTAGATCTGCTGCTCCACTCCTCACAGGCCCCAGGTTAAGAATGCTGTTTATTGTTAGAGAATGATACGTAGTTTGTACAACAGTCACAGAAACTGTTTATGTTAGAAACATGTAAATTTTAGTAATGATCTCTCTGTGTAATAATGCCATCCAAATGTTCCTAATAAAGAGTTTTGCACACTTCTGTAAAGGACAGGATGATACTTTCAGATGACCCTCTGTGATATGTGGTAGACTGGTATATGGAGTGTAACAAAATGCCAAAACTTAATTAATTGAGCATTTCTACACATCCAGATGCTCAGAATCACCAAGGTTTCATATCAGAGAAATAATGAAAGGAAGGAATGGTAGTAGTGTAACAACAGCATTATCACATATGGCACATATCAGAACAATATTTTGACACTGAAGGTCATGTCGACACTTGACCTTATCCCTAGGAAACTCCAGTCCAAAGAAAGAAATGTTTCATACCTTAGGGGTCTCAGCTAAAGTTTTAGCATTTTAGCATCATTCATAGAAGATACTGATGAATCAAACTACCTCATGTCAGTTTTGCATGTGTCTACTCCTAGCCTGTTCCATCCTATTGCTTCTCATTAAACTGCATTAAAAAGGAATCCAGAGGAATACTTTCCAACCTGAAATTTGTGGTTTGGGGGAGAGGCCCCACTAGTAGGATTAGCACTAAGAACAGGGAGCTGAGATATGGCATTTTCAGTGGTGGCACTTCAGTTATGGAACTCCTTCCCAAGGAAATTATGTGAGCCCCTTACTGGGAAAAGACTGGAACTCAGTGGTACAGTAACTGTCTTGTTTGCAAAAGTTCACAGCTTTAATCCCCAGCATCTCCAGGTATGACTGGGAAAGACTCCTGCCTGAAAGCTGGATAGCTGCTGCCAGTCAGTGCAGACAAAACTGATCTAGATAGACCAGTGGTCTGACACACTGTAAAGCTGCTTCCTCACTTCCTCTTTCATACTCTGCCCTATGATCACCTCCTCTTTTTGGGGAAAAGTTAACTCAGGTTCAATCCCCAGCATCTCCAAGTAAGTCTGGGAGACACTCCTGTCTGAAATCCTGGAGAGCCTCTGCCAGTCAGTGTAGACAATACTGAACTACATGGACCAAAAGTCTGATTCAGTATAGGGCAGCTTCCTATGTTCCCCTCTTTAACTGCATTCAGGAAACATAAACACACACACACTTTTGGCCTATAGTTTTATGAAGTTTTTATAACACTGGTTGTAATATGTTTGAGTGCTCTTTTAAAATTGTTTTTATATAATTTAATTGTTGTGAACTGCCCTGGCTCCCTTTGAGGAGGAAGGGCAGATTATACATTAGAATGAATGAATGTAAAGATGGTATTTAAATAGCTATGTCTACAGTAATGACAACAGAATATTTATGTACCTTTACAGTTGACAATGAGGACATTGAACTTGTCAAGAATTATCAATACCTTGGCACAGTCATTAACCAAAATGGAGACAATAGTCAAGAAATCAGAAGAAAGCTAGGACTAGGGAGGGCAGCTACGAGAGAACTAGAAAAGGTCCTCAAATGCAAAGATGTATCACTGAACACTAAAGTCAGGATCATTCAAACCATGGTATTCCCGATCTCTGTGTATGGATGTGAAAGTTGGACAGTGAAAAAAGTGGATAAGAGAAAAATCAACTCATTTGAAATGTGGTGCTGGAGGAGAGCTTTGTGGATACCATGGACTGCGAAAAGACCAATAATTGGGTGTTAAAACAAATTAAACCAGAACTATCACTAGAAGCTAAAATGACAAAACTGACGTTATCATACTTTGGACACATAATGAGAAGACATGATTCATTAGAAAAGATAATAATGCTGGGAAAAAGAGAAGGGAGTAGAAAAAGAGGAAGGCCAAACAAGAGATGGATTGATTCCATAAAGAAAGCCGCAGACCTGAACGTACAAGATCTGAACAGGGTGGTTCATGACAGATGCTCTTGGAGGTTGCTGATTCATAGGGTCGCCATAAGTCGTAGTCGACTTGGAGGCACATAACAATAACAAAAACACATTTTTCTCTCAAAATATATGTTTTAATTTTTTTAAAAAAAGTTAACCCCATTTAAACATCTGAGAAGTGTGAACAATCTGCATATTGCAGAAATCAGGTCTGTAAGTATAGAAATTCATAAAAACTGAACTCTGTTGGCATCTCAGGAGGAAGAGGTTAATCTCAAGGTGAAGAACCAGATGGAATGTGGGGAGTTAATTTCCGTAGAGTGTATCCTTAGGTCTTTCTCCTCAAGTTTAAATAATATCACTTTCTCTGGATGTTTTGTCCCCCAAGCTGAATATATTTCTCCTCTTTCTATGGAAGAGTACATTTTTGTACTCTTTCTATGAAAGAATACATGTATTTTGAACACACATGGGGAAGTTGGCAATAAGGTTGCACCAGAGATCAATTATAAGGAGATAGTTGACATCTCTGTTGAAACCAGGTTCTGCACTGTAGTCTGGCAGGTGCCCCCCTTGAGCACCCAGGCTTTGCTTCCTCACAGTTTATTACAATGCATGTCTACTCATGAAGTATATTAAACAGAATTCAGTGGAGCTTACTCCCAGACAACTGGGTATAGCAGTGCTATCTCAGGAGGCCTGACAAAACCTAGTTTCTATCTATCTATCTATCTATCTATCTATCTATCTATCTATCTATCTATCTATCTATCTATCTATCTATCTATCTATCTATCTATCTATCTATCTATCTATCTATCTATCTATCTATCTATCTGTCTGTCTGTCTGTCTGTCTGTCTGTCTGTCTGTCTGTCTGTCTGTCTGTCTGTCTGTCTGTCTGTCTGTCTGTCTGTCTAATCTTTGATTGATTGCTTTGTTTCCTTCTCACCAAATTAGCAAAACTGCTTATATTAGTCAAAACCATTACTCAAAACCGAGTAAAAATGTGTTTACTAGGAGAAATTTGCATTAAAATGCTGAAGAATTTTCATGAGGATTTTAAAAAAAGAAATCTGCAAATTACTGCATTAATGTGGAGAACTGAATTTAAGATTGGAAAAATAAGAAATTTAGAGAACCGAAATGGACAGATCCTTCCATCCATAGTTGGTAGTGAGTGGAAGGCATTGAAAGGGCAGTCCGGAGGTGGGGCAGGGGTGGGGCTGAGCTGGCCCAGGATTCATTGAACCCTGAGCATGTCTCACTGCCATTGTGCAATGGCAACAGGCTGGATTTGGGCCTGATCTCTGTGCCAGCTCCATGCTATGCAATAATCTTATTGAACACCACCTTCTGCCTTGGCTACTGTGTTGGCCTACTGCTCCATAAAGCCCCACTGATGGAGTGGGGGGGAGATTTGGATTGCACCCTTAGTCATTCTCAGGGTAGTCCCATTGAAATCAGTGGACTTAATATAGTCATGTCCCTTCTACAGTATGACTTAGTCACATATCACTGTGCTTGCTAAATCTTTTCTTCATTGGCTTGTATTCTTAACTCACAATCAATCAATCAATCTTTATTGATACAGTCATAGACCAAAAGACATTTATAAATAAAACTACATACATTTATAATAAAAGGTTACAAAGTTGCAGTCATGTTAAAAACAGTAAAACAATAAAACAACAAGGAAAACAGTTACAGCTGGGTGGCGGAAGCTTCTGAAGGGATAGATGCCTTCCGAATTGATTGAGCCGCGAAAATATATTTAGCAACTGACAAGACAGTATCCTTATTAGCTGCTGACAAGAGATGTAAAAGTAAACAGTTAAGCGGTTTGTAGGGGTATTTATTTATGATGGGGGTTATGAATTTGGAGCGAATATCGTCATATAGGGCACACTCAAAGATGACATGAAAGAGAGTTTCTATGGCGCTGACACCACAAAGGCATAATCGGTTTGCATACGGGATACGTTTAAATCTCCCTTCAAGTAAGGCAGAGATAAGACAGTTAAATCTAGCCTTTGTAAAGGCTAGACGATATTTGGGGATCGTAAGAGTTTCCAGATAAGGGGCACTGAGCATAGGCACAAAGCTCAGACCAAAGTGAATAGGAGAACAGGTCGAGGTGGCTGCAGTTATGGAGCGTTGGAAGTCCATATCGTTAATACGAGTCCGGATAGAATGTTTAACTGTCTCTGGAGCGAGGGACATCAGATGTTCAATTGAGAGGCCAATACTTGCAAGGTAATTTGTAAACGTACGGGCCCATTTCGAGGTAAAAGAGTCTTCCCAGAGTAAAGGGAGATAGCCAGTAGATTTTTCATAAGACATTTTAAACCAGAAATTTAGGGCGGCCAACCACGCTTGAGACTCAAGTGAGACTAGACCAGATTCTAACCTAAGGACCGCCGCAGGAACGCACCTGGGAACGCCAAAAATTTGTCTGAGAAACAAGGAGAGAACTGCCTCCGCAGAAGGGTTGAAGGCGCCAATCCATAAAGGTACCCCGTAGAGAAGTTGAGAAATAGTTTTGGATCTAAAAACCTTTAGGGCTGCCGGAATGTATTGTCCTCCTTTAGTGAAGAAGAACCTTCGAATACCACTGGCTGAGTTGCGAGCAGTAGAAATAGCCCCACGGATATGGGGAGTCCAGGACAGAGAGGAATGAAAAAGTATACCAAGGTATTTGAAATGAGAAACCTGTTCTATTTTATGGGTATTAATTGTCCATGCGTGAGCAGGAGAGTGCTTGGCAAAAGCTAAGATCTTAGTTTTGGAAAAGTTTATAGATAGTTTGTTATCATGACAGAAACTCATAAAAGCTTTAGTTAGGCGTTTGAGTCCTACTTTAGAAACAGAAAGGAGAACAGCGTCATCTGCATACAATAACAAGGGACAATGCAGGTTTGCTAACTTAGGGGGGTGGAAGTCCGGGGATTGACAATAAAGGGACAGATCATTCATGAAAAGATTAAATAAAAGTGGGGCTAGTATGCAGCCTTGTCTAACTCCTTTTGTTGTAGTAATGGGGTTTGTGAGATGACCTTCACGACTACATCTAACACGAAAGGATGTGTGGTGGTGCAGACGGCTAATTAAGAAGAGGAGTCTCTTGTCGATCGTAGATTTTGCGAGTTTCGCCCATAGTATCTCCCTAGGGATGGAATCAAAAGCCGATTTCAAGTCGACAAAGGCAACAAACAGGCTGTTACCCCAGCGGTTCTTGTATTTTTCAGCTAAGTGATTTAAAATCACACAGTGTTCTATCCCAGACCTACCTTTCCGGAAAGCTGCCTGCTCCCTCCCAAGGATATTATCCTCCTCCAACCAAGATGAGAGTCTCTCTTTTAAGTAGCAGGCATATAGTTTGCCAATAATGGAAAGGAGGCTAATTGGGCGGTAATTTGCTGGGTCCTCTTTGTTCCCTTTTTTAAATATAGGGATAACTATGGATTCAAGCCAAGACTCAGGGAAGCATCCAGAATTATTGATCAGAGTAAAGAAATTTGCTAGAAGAGGGGCCCACCAAGCTTGGTGCGCCTTCAACATTTCAGAAAGTATATTATCAGGTCCAGGAGCTTTGCCGGATTTCAAGCTAGCAATCAAATCAATAATTTCTTTTTGGGTTACAGGTGGCCAAGTGGGAAGATTTGTTAAATTATCAATAAAGGAAACAGCATTTACAGTCTCGTTGTTTGCAGAAAAATATTTCTCCCAGAGGTATGGGGAAATGTGGCAAGGGGCCGGATTTAGTGGGCTCATAGAACCAGAAACCAGCTCCCAAAAACACTTCGAATTATTTGATCTGGAAGCTTGAATTAAGGCTTCCCAATCTTCGTGCATCACCTGCCTTTTTTTGATGACTATCATATGCTTGTAGTATTTTTTGATAATAAAATACTCAGGGGGGAGGGTGGTTAAATTTTGGTGTCGATATTGATGGTATAGCCATCTCAGCTGTTTCTTAGCATCAAGACAGTCCTTATCAAACCATCTGGGAAAACCAGTGGTAGGAGGAGCCCTGAAGGAAGAAGATGGTGGGATAATAGAGGCTTTAAGTTTTGTAATTAAGGAGTTATACACTATTGACGCTAAATATGAATCAGAAGCATGCATGATCTCCCTCTGTAAAGACAGGGCAGAGGGGGAAGTGAGAAATAAGGCCACATTAGAGGCTACTGTGGGAGTCCAAAATGTCCTTTTATGGGTGGGGTGGATTAGATTTGCCATTGGTTTATGGGTAAGGAGCAAGCGACCGCGTTCTGGTAGATAAAAGGAAAAGGTAAGGGGAAGGTGATCACTATCCTGTCTGGAGCCGACAGAAAAGTCCAAAATAAACCTGAACAGGGAATGCGAGATCAAGGCGTAATCGATGACACTGCACCTGAGGCCAGAAATGTAGGTAAATTCCGCACATGAATCTATCTGCTTATGACCATTCAACATTATTAGGCTGTGTCTAGCAAGGAATCGGTATAAACATATTCCACCATAATTTATCTTGGGGTCCTTGGAAGTCCTAGCATAGCCTGGGAGGTATGGGGCGGTGTCCTCGCCCCCCCAGAGGTTTGAAGCAAATAGCGCATCATTGTGGGGGCCAGACCTGGCATTGAAATCACCCATAACAATGAGAGGCGCTTTGGGGAATTTAGCCTCGAGTGATGTTAGATAATTGGTAAGAACGTCCCAGTCACGGTCAATTTGTGCCCGAGAGGCATGAGGGGGAATATAAACATTTACTAACAGAAGAGAAAATGTGCTAAAAGATAATAAAACAGCCTGTGCAATGTTTTTACAAGGGGTTAAACTTATAGAGCGAGCTGTTACAGAAGTAGAAATGAGTATGGCTAGGCCTCCTTTGGGTCTGCCTTTGGAACTGGGTTGGGAATAGGTCGCTGGTAAACATGAACAAGAGAAACCATCCACTATTAATTTAAGGGTACACCACGTCTCCTGTAAGAAAATTAGGTCAAATTTGTTCAGAAAAGTAATAAAGTCAGGAATTTTTTGTTTGGCATTCCACCCTGCAATGTTCCAGGAGAGAAGGTGGAATGTAAAATTAGGTGAGAGAACAGAAACCTGGCATGCATTAATAGTTGAATTCGTAGGATTAGAAATTTCCTTTGCTGTATAAGATTTGCAGAGTGAGTGCTGTGATGTCCTGAAATGAGGGTTTACCATTTTTTCAGGAGATTCACAGGTTAGAATCGGGTTTTTAGAATTTAATAAGGGTTGTCAAGTCAGTTCAGGAACCTCATGTACTATCACATCACATATTGTGCTAGGTCTACAAACATTTGAGTAACTATGTGGCAGTACCTTTAAGGGAACTTTCAGAGGAGAAACTTGAATGCTGGATGGTGAGTTCAGTTCATAGTCCTCCAAGTATCTGGAACATGTCCTTTTTGCCCTTAGATTGTTTAACAGGTTCTGCATTTTGTTTATGACCTCACTTTGTTCATTCTCAGTGAATGTATGGAAACTATTTAATAGTTCCTCCTCTCCCTCACAAGCAAAGTCAAATGCAAGATCTTGATTTTCCTTACTGTTTACCAGAGAAGAAGGTGACTGTAACGGAACAAAAATAGGAGCTGGTGGTGGGGAGGAGCTTACTTCATCCAAAATAATAAGATCAGAGTTTATGGAGTTAAGTGTTTCAAAGTTTAACGTTTCTTGTGCTGGGGGAGTCAAAGGGGATAAATTCTTTTCCAGCATAGTTGATCCTAATGATAGAGAAGAGCAGTTCATGTTTAATGTGCTTTTAAGAGGAAGCTGTTCCAGGAATGGATCCAAGTTTCCAGAGTTTGATGTATTTTTGCTGCTGTTCGAGGAAGACTTCCTCCTCTCTTGTGAAGAGATAAGGTTTGTTGTTGGAGTTCTCTTTGTGAACAGGGAAATTGGACTAGCCAGGTTTGTGAAATGTCTCTGAACGGATATTCCATGGTAGCTGAGAAGGGATTTATTTGCAATTATCCGTGCTGTTGTCTCAGCCGATTTAAAGGTAAATAAAGCAGACGTTTTTGTTGAGGGGTTGTAAAGGAATTCCACATACGAGATATCGTCAGGCCGTAAATCCATTACACCTAACGACTGGAGGGCGTAACACACTCTTTGCTTCCTGATGTTTACTTTTTCTTTGATGTTAAGAAGAGGAAGATTCAGCAGTGCAAGTTTGTTTGAATTATATTTGAGAAGCCAATTCCCATTTGTATTCTCTCGTCGTGAAATCTTGTTATTGGTAGAGCATTTTCCGCTATAGGACCTCGGGTTGGGGTGAGTAAGTAGCTCTGGGAGATTTGGACTTTTTCTTCTTTCTGGTAAGGCTTTGCAATAAGATCTAGGGGGTGTTCTCGCTGTAGATGAAGCAGATAAATTCTTTGTTTGCGAAGCTGTTTGCTGTTGAGCTTTAAGTACTTTAAAAAGTTTCTGAAAGTTCATCTTCTTACTCCTTGGCGGTTTGTAATTTTTTATGTTTTTGGATTTTTTCTCCTTAGGTGCAATACGAGGTTTCTTTATGTTTGCACACTTCAGTGTTGTTGTTGTTTTGTGGGGGGGAAGAGTGTAGTTTAAACTCAAATATAGTTTGGATAGTTCTTCCATAAATGATTTTAGAAGGTGGTTTGTTTCTTCCAAAAAAGCTTTGATGTTTTCAGTCTCTTTTGCCACGATGGCTAATTGTAACTGCACACATTTTTGGCCAGTTAGAAGTAGTTTTTGGCCAATTTGTGCCAGTTCCGTGGTTTCAGTAACTTCTGTAGAGCAGGCAGAAGATGGCTGTGATTGAGTAAAAACGGGAGTCAGGCTGTCGATGTCTGTAGCATGCACAGTAGACAGAATGTCTAAGGGGGAATGTAAGTCACTGTCCTTGTACAGAGAGGAAGATGGCGTCTCCTTGCTCTCAGGTACCTGCAGCAGAGAGTTGATCAGACTAGGTGTATGCGTCTGCCCAAAAAGGGGATCTGTGGATGTTCCATACACCAGGCTTTGTATAATTTCTGGGTCATCCCTTGCCTGGAAATCCTCACTCAAGCAGGTACAGAATTGTTCTGTTTCGATTTGGGAAGGGGTTTTCTCAATAGATCGTGACGCATTTCTCTTTGTCTTATCCGCTTTGGTTGGTAAAAAGAAGTTTGTAATTTTAAGCTGTTGATCCCCATTCCCAGATTCTTCCAAAACCTGGTCTGATTTATGGTCATGTTCATAACATCTTTTCCTTGTTTGAACCATTTTAAAAACTATAAGGTTTGCCTTTTAAACTCTAAGATGAACGGAGGTATAATTATAAATTGTCGACTCCAAGGCTAAGTAGTTTTATCTTAGGAATCCTTAGATTTTGTTATGGTAAATTATATTCCTTGAGTTAGTAGTGCGAAGCAGAGTTGTGACTCACCGGCTGATAAAATGGTTTTCTTGCTGATAAAATGGTTCCATAGCCTTCAAAAAATAGGTGTTGTTGATGCTGTTAGGTTCCAGAATAAAAATTTCCAAAGAACATCTCTAAAGATAGCAAAAAAAGAGGCGAGGTGGGTATGAGCTCCAGAGCTCGCTAGTGGACCTGCCTGCCAGCAGCCATCTTCCTCTCCTCCCCTTTCCCATTCTTAACTCACTAATCTACCCTGATAGACTTTATCAACTCTGCTCTAACTCATTCTCTTGAGTCTTGAAGGCAAGATGGAATGTTATTGGGGGAGATTCAGGTTACTTACAGCATGTTCTTGCTCCCAAATGTTCTAGAACATTGTTGTTGAATCTCCTGAACAACATTCTAATATGCACCTGCTGTTTCTGTAGAGTGCAATCCAATTGGTGTCCTTGCACCCACACAAGGATTTGGGTTTCAATGGGAAACGAGAGGGGCAATTTTTGCTGATTGCCACTTTCTCCTGCAGCCTTCCATGCCACCTTCCACCCAGTTCTGAAGGGTCCCTCAGTCCCCAAGGGAATGGGGGCTACAGGGTGGAGAAGTAATTGGCAAAAAATGTGTTCCGTTTCCATTAATGGATATCTTCACTGGATCAAAAGCCCTTCCATAGGCACAAATGGATCCCGCCCATCATGTTTAAAGTGGTCTGAGGCTCTGGAAGTCCACATATATTTTATTTAATTAAAGAAAGTTGAAACTATGTATACTCTTCCAAACAGGTTTGCGACATCAGAGTAAATCTGGCCTTTATTTTATTAACCAGTCAATTAATCAGTGACATTTGTAACACAACTTTCCTCCGAGCTCATAGCAGCCTATGTAGTTCTCCCCCTTCATTTGATCTTTTTGGCCTTTTAAACACACATACACACAAAGTTCAAGAGAAAAAATAACTGAAGCTCAAATGAAGAAAAATTAATTGTGAAGCACTGTTCCTCTCCCCTCCGGGACATGGTTTCAAAGGTTGTTGCTTGTTCTTCATTATGCTTATAATGAGTGAAGTTTTCAAGCTGAGGTTTTAGAAGAAAAATGGAAAAGTCCCCCCCCCCATTCAAAAACTGAATGTATTTTGTTGTCATCTGCCGCTGAGGACTCAAAAGAATCTAAACAAAATCAGATTGTTACTGGGGATAAGACATTTGCATAACTCATCTGACTCACAGCTGCTCTTATCGCCAAATCATTATTTCCTCTCTGCCAATAATAATTTTATTTGGTTGGATAATCAATACAAGGCTCATCTTCCAGAGGAATATGTTTCACTTTGTATCGCTAAGGGCAGGAAAAGGAATTCATTTTTGAGCAATGAAACATGCTGAAGGAAGAAAGCTTCCATTTGTAAATTCATCCTTGTTGTCATTTTATCAGCTCTGCTTCATTGCTAGTGGGTGGTGGGGAAACTGCCCAATTACTTTGATTTTATAAGCTCCTCGTAAAGGTTAAAAGTGCTATGAAACTGGATAGTTGATTTAGTGGTAGAGTCAGGACTAAGTTGCAAGCAGCAATCCGATGTGAGTCAGGATCTGGAAACCAGAACCTATGACATTGGTCAGTGTTCAGTAAAAAAAGCACGTCTTAATAGTTTGATGAAATAGTTTTAATATGTATTTTAATTATGGGTAGCTATATTTTTATAATCAGTTTTATACTTATTTTGCCGTTGGTTTTTACTTGTTTGTGAACCACCTTGCTCAATGACCTTGCATCTTGCAGCATTTGGGGCTTTTTAGTTTAGAGAAAAGGCGGGTCAGAGGAGACATGATAGAAGTGTATAAAATTATGCATGGCATTGAGAAAGTGGATAGAGAAAAGTTCTTCTCCCTCTCTCATAATACTAGAACTCGTGGACATTCAAAGAAGCTGAATGTTGGAAGATTCAGAACAGACAAAAGGAAGTACTTCTTTACTCAGCGCATAGTTAAACTATGGAATTTGCTCCCACAAGATGCAGTAATGGCCACCAGCTTGGATGGCTTTGAAAGAAGATTAGACAAATTCATGGAGGACAGGGCTATCAATGGCTACTAGCCATGATGGCTGTGCTGTGCCACCCTAGTCAGAGGCAGCATGCTTCTGAAAACCAGTTGCCGGAAGCCTCAGGAGGGGAGAGTGTTCTTGCACTCGGGTCCTGCTTGCGGGCTTCCCCCAGGCAGCTGGTTGGCCACTGTGAGAACAGGATGCTGGACTAGATGGGCCACTGGCCTGATCCAGCAGGCTCTTCTTATGTTCTAAAGAGATTAAAGAACCCTATTACTATAAAAAGTAGGAATGATTACCTCTCCTAGGCTCTGAGTGGGCAACTAAATACAGCTGAAGCTATTTGAAAGAGCTCTGATCCAAAACCAGGATGGAATCTCTTGGTCTCAAGGTTTTGCACCAAGACCCAGAGTTTTTCCCCGGTTCTGTCCCTGCAGTCCCTCGATGCGTTCCTTGAGAGCGTAGTACGTGTTGGAGCTCTGATCTTCCTCGGGCCCCCTTCTCCTTCTTCTCTCTAGATTCAAGCCTCGTTTTTAAAAGACTTTTTCCTCTCTCCCCCTCCTGCCAAGGAGGAGTCTGGGAATCTGCTGATTTTGTGTGTGTGTGTGCATGTGTGTGTCTGCATGAGAGTTTCTTACTGACCCTGAAAAACTAAGGCTCCTTCTAACGAACAATGGAGGATTCTACAGTACTATGAGAGAGGGAAGTCTGCCAAAGAATAAGATAAAATTTATGCAGTAGCTTTTGGTTAATTTTGTTTCTTAATGCTGCTCTTGTTCTTCACACAATACCTCTGGAACGCATAACCAGCTATACCATCGGGTGGGGGTGTGTGAGAGTGGGGGTGGGAGTATAATTCCTGGCCTTGCACCTCCTGGGTTCCACTTAAACCAAAATGGGGTTAGCCAAACAATTGTAACATCAGTATGTGTTTGTTTATGGAAAAGATTTGGAATTTGGCTAATAAAACAACAGTCTGACATCAGACTCCTCTGATGTCTGTTAAGGTGTGATTGATGCAGGGAGCTTTTTCCACAAGCAGAGCATTTATACAGTGCATTGCCTGTATGGATTCTCCTCCAGTGGACAATCAAGACTGAGCAATCATTGAACCTAGTTCCGCAATCCATGCATATGTATGGTTTTCCCCTGTATGTGTCGTGCCAGATGAGGTGCGCTCCACGGCCAAAGGTTCTTTCACAAGATGAGCACTTGTATGGCTTCTCCCCAGTGTGAATCCTCTTGTGCACCACGAACATGGACTGCTTCCTGAAGCTTTTCCCGCAATCCGCACATATGTATGGCCTCCCTCCTGTGTGGAAGCTGTGGTGCCTAATCAGGTGCGAGGAGCGGCCACACCCTTTCCCACAATAGAAGCATTTGTAAGGTTTTTCTCCTGTATAGATGTTCATGTGCACTATGAAGCTTATAAACGTTTGCTAAAGCTTTGCCCACAGTCTGTGTGGATACATGGCTTCTGTCTGGTGTGCTTTCTCTTGTGCATAATGAGCTGGGAGCTACAGTTAAAGCTTTTTCCACAATCCGAGCACTTGAACGGTTTCTCCCCTGTGTGGATTCTCTGATGTCGGACACGTTGTGCTCTGCAGGTGAAGCTGTTCCTGTGGTCCAAGCATTTGTACAGTTTCACTCTGGCGTGGGTTGCCTCTTGCAACATAAGCTCATGCTCCCAGGTAAAAATGTCCTTGCGTGTGTTTTCTCTCTCATCCTTGAGGATTATTTTTTGGACTATACTCTCCTTGGGACCCTCATCTTCCTGAGAAGGAAGCGGTCTGTTTTCTTCCTTCCACGGGCAATTACCTTGCCAGCTCTCAGGGGCTTCTCCCTGGTCAGCAGGGTGAGACACCATCTGCTCCTTGCTTCCCAACAGCATCCAATGCAGCTCAGCTTCCCCCAGATTTTCCAGCTGATGTCTTTCCTTCTCCCATCTCCTCTGATCATCTATTGGAATACAAAGAGAATCCATCCTAGAAATCATCTGTTCATCAAAGGCAGAAAGGAACCGTCAGTCAGGTTGTGCACGTGGGGAAGAGGGCAAAACCTGGGGACGGGGGAATGAAATGAAGTGTCCTGGAAATGGGCATGGCTGGCTGGCACTGTAAATAGGAGCAGTTCACACAGCAACTGCAGGTCCCACTAGTTGCACTGTGGAGTGCTCCAATTAGAGCGCCAGCCAGCCAGCTAGCCATGCCCACTTTAAGGATATGCCATTCCACCCCCGCCTCAGTTTTCTGTCCCCACCACACACTCATTCAACATTGCATGCCTATGGAACATATCACTGGGAGGTTTGGGGATTTTTTTTCATAACTGCAAGAGTTATTTTGCCTTTAAAAAAAAGTGTCTACTTCTGCAACCCCTTGGGTCCCCTCTCCTCCCAAGCCTGTGGATACCTCCCTCTTGTGTATTTGTCTGGTCCTGTTTTGGCTACATAAGAATGAGTTTGTTATTATTAAATAATAATAATATTCCGGTTGTTTTAAGGGATCGATGCATTCTCAAAGCTTATCAGGTACACCTGAGGTCTAGGAAAAGTCACTCAGGACTGCTGCTTGTAAGTTGAACCAAAATCCTACATCTTCTTCATGCTGGTGCACTGTCTTAGTTCGACTGAGGACAGCATACATACCTTTCAAGCACATGACTTTCCCAAAGAATCCTAGAAACTGTAGTTTGTTAAGGATGCTGGGAATTCTAGCTCTGTGAGGGGTAAACTACAGTTCCCACAATTCTCTGGGGGAAGCCCCGTGCTTTAAATGTGCTTTACATGTATGGGTTCTACTCCCCATATTTCAGAAGCCAGGCAGACTGAGACACTTCTGCCCTTAAGAAAGACACCAAGACCTGCTTAAAACATGAGCCAGAATTTCTTGACCAAAGTTTCTTCCTTTGCACTCCAGGGTACTTTCTAGGGAGATCGCCTTCACAATGAAGATGTGCCCCCGCCCAGAGTAGCGGGCTGGATGAGGGCTAATAAGCCGAATCCTTGTAAAACCAAGGCCCTGTGGGTCTACAGAATGGGACTGGCACCACTAAATGTCCAGCTTCTAATGGAGGCCAGTTGGGCCTCTGTAACATGGAGGACAACTAACAGCGCTCCTTCGGAGGAACTCAGCGACGGAGATGGGATAGAAGGGCTCAGGCAGTCCATAAATGATGCTGGATCCAAGCTGTTCAGGGCTTTGTATATCAACAGAGGAACCTTGAACCTACAACTACAGACTTTGCTTCCTTAATCCTTTTCAGCAATGCTTAATTCCTTAAAAGAATATTAAGCTACTGGCACCACAAAGACTGATTTCGTTAAAATAAAGTCATGAATATTTATATATTTATATAAAATATATAAATATAACCTTTATCTCAAACTGTATGTTATAACAGGTGTGGGGAATCTCAGCAGCCCTCCAACACGTTCTGCCCGGCCGTCAGGAATATTCCCAGGCCATGCCCATCACAGGCCCAGCTCCAAACCCTCCTCAAGTGCTTTTGTGTCCTTGAACTGTGATGAGGCCTGTTGCTTAAGTGGACTGGAGAGATGGGAAAGTGCAGAAACCTTTGCTTTTTGCATAACTGGAATGGAGCCGAATGTACAAAGATAAGTCACGGCCGTTGCTCCACCCACACTTGCATTTGGCCATGCCTATTTTTTGCCTCTGCCCCTGCCCCTCTTTGGCATGTAGTCCCCGGAACATTGCCCGCAAGGGAAGGCCATCCTTGGGCTGAACAATCTTCCCCAGCACAGTATGAGTACAGATGAAGGGTGGGCTATAAAACTTTTTAATATTAAAACAGCAATCAAATAAATCATAGCTGAGTTACACCCACAATTGTGAGGTGTGTGAAGAGATTATGATGATGAGGCCTCCCCAGGTGTTGCCATGTGCTGTGGACTGCCTGTGACATCACAAAAGCACATGGCCACTGAGTGGATATAAAGATGGGCCAAGTGGAAAGCCAGTGGACTGAGGCAAAAGCATTGCCTGGTCTTCTTTCACTTGGAGGAGGCGAATTGGCAAATGCAAGGAGGTGATCATCTGGCTGCAGGATGACATCATGGAGCAATAATGAGGCAAGTTTACTTGCTGAGCGGGATCGTGGCTTGAAGCTGGCTGATACTCATATCTGAAGCTGGCTGATGTCTAGCGATGGACCTAGCGGAAGCTGGCAGTGTGTGTGGAAGCTGGTGGATTTCGCATTCGGAAGCTGGTGGATGCTGCAAGGCTGAAGCAGGCAGATGTTTGTGGAGGAAGCTGGTTGAAGGTGGATATTCGTGGGTTGAAGCCGGGGCATGAGTGTGAATGGATGGGGGGGTGAGAGAGGAGCGGATGTTGTCGCTGGCATTCTTCATGGATGTCGGCTGGCCGTGTGTGTGTGTGAGAGAGTGGAGTTTCGGATGCGGTAAAGGGGTGGGTGGGTGTAAGTGTGTGAATGTGACAAACCAGTGGATATTCACAAATAGATGATACCCGTGAATGTTGGCAGGTGGAAGCTAGCAGATGAAGTTGCCAAGTGAATGCTGGTGGAGGTGCCTGGGTGAGGCTGTTGGATGGTAGCCATCCCCCTCATTGTCTGTGTTTTTTTCCTTCCAGGAATGTCTCTGAAGCTGATGAGGTTTTGGAAGAGACCACCTGTGAAAGCAACAAAGAGGACTGCAAGGCTTAAAGAAGCCAGCTTTTATTTCTAAATAAAAATTTTTTTTGTATTCATCTCAAAAATAATAGATAATGGGAAATCAAATCCCAGAGTGTTACGGTGTGCCTCTCCCTGGTATCAGTATACATGAAGCCATAAGTATACATGAGGCTAGAAATATTTTAATAATAAATTAATACATCACTGCTGAGGTGTCCTTACCATTGTCAGGCCTATTGTGGCAAGGGACTGCCTGTGATGTCACAAAAGGACATAGTGGCTGAGGGGGAGGAGGCAGCGGGAGGGGGAACGAATGGAGGGAAGGGCCCCAGGAGGAGGTGGAGGCTGAGGGGAAGTGAATATAGAAACTGGAGAAGCTGGGCTGGCTCCCTCCTGTGTACTTGTGTTGCCAACATTTTGCTCCCTCAGAGCTCCTGTGCCTGTCTCACCTCCACTGCTGTCAAAAAAGGAGTGTAACTGAGGATTCTCCTTGCCTCCATACACACCAATAAATACCTTAGGAGGATGTCATGGGTTTGGAAAGCTCTTTTAGTTGTAATATGCCTGCTGGGGCTGGTGAGGAGCTTGCTTCAGGATCAATCGATGACAACTTTGAAGAGCCTCATAAGGAGTTGTTGTTATATCCTCCATGCTAAAAAAGGCTTACAATGGATTACAAAGAATAAAAACCAGTTACACCAAGACTGAGATACAAACATCCATAATTAAAATACACCGCAAAATAATGGAGAGAAACAAACCATGAGCCCAAGTTCAGACATAATGGTGAGTCTTAGCTCCCAGAAGCAACAGGAGTGGGGGAGGAGCAAAGCTCCCACAATTTTATCTCCATGCACTAGCATGCCATGTGTTAACCTTTAAACCATAGTTAAGTTTAAACTATAATAATAATAATAATAATTTTATTTATTGGTCGCCTATCTGTCCAGGTTAATGGACACTCTAGGTGACTTACAATAAAAAACAATACATCATATACAATATACAAAATAAAACACAGTCATAGTCAATTTAAAATCAGTTTCCAATTAAAACATCATAAAACTAACCCTCCCCAATCCCATAGGCCTGCCTGAATAGCCAGGTCTTTAAGGCTCGGCGAAAACCTGTCAGGGAGGGAGTATGTCGAAGACCAAGAGGAAGGGAGTTCCAGAGGGTGGGGGCCACAATCGAGAAAGCCCTCTCTCTGGTCCGCACCAGCCTAGCTATTTTAACCAGTGGGACCGAGAGAAGGTCTTGTGAGGCTGATCTTGTCAGGCGGCATAATTGGTGACTCTGGAGGCGCTCCTTCAGATAAACTGGGCCGAAACCGTTTAGGGTTTTAAAGGTCAATACCAACACCTTGAATTGGGCCCAGTAGACAACTGGTAGCCAGTGAAGATCCATTAACACTGGAGTGATGTGATCACGGCAATGGCTGTGCTTGATCAAGCGCGCCGCCGCATTCTGTACCAGCTGTAACTTCCGGACCATTTTCAAGGGTAACCCCACGTAGAGCGCATTACAGTAGTCCAAGCGAGAGGAGACCAGGGCATGTATCACTTGTGGGAGCAGATGAACAGGAAGGTAGAGACGCAGCCTTTGTATCAGACGTAGTTGATACCAAGCTGCCCGACTCACTGCTGACACCTGAGCCTCCATGGACAGCTGGGAGTCAAGAATGACCCCAAGGCTGCGGACCTGGTCTTTCAGGGGTAATCTCACCCCATTAAGCATCAGGTCTGTAATACCCAGCCTCCCTTTGTCTCCCACAAGCAACACCTCGGTCTTGTCAGGATTCAGCTTCAGCCTGTTCTCTCCCATCCATCCACTTACGGATTCCAGGCACTTGGACATGATATCTACAGCCAACTCTGGTGAGGACTTAAATGAGCGATAGAGCTGAGTGTCATCCGCATATTGGTGACACTTCAGCCCAAAACTCCTGATGATGGCCCCCAGCGGTTTCACATAGATGTTAAACAGCATGGGAGAGAGGATAGTGCCCTGTGGTACTCCACAATTAAGAGACCAAGGGTCTGAAACCTCATCTCCCAAAGCTACCCTCTGGTGCCTATTTGAGAGATAGGAATGGAACCACTGTAAAACAGTGCCCCCCATTCCCAATCCCTCAAGGCGATCCAAAAGGATACCGTGGTCAACGGTATCGAAAGCCTCTGAGAGATCTAGGAGGACGAGGAAGGTATACTCCCCCCTATCCAGCGCCCTCCTCATATCATCCACCAGAGCGACCAAGGCTGTTTCAGTTCCATGCCCAGTCCTGAAACCCGATTGGAATGGATCTAAATAATCCGTTTCCTCCAAGTGTGTCTGTAACTGTTTGGCCACCACTCGCTCAATCACCTTGCCCAAGAACGGTAAGTTAGATACTGGGCGGAAGTTATTCAGTTCTCGGGGATCCAAGGAGGGTTTTTTTTAAGATGGGCTTTATCACCGCTTCCTTGAGGGCTAATGGCATTGCACCCTCTTTCAAGGATGCATTTACCATTGCCTTGATCCCTTCGCTCAGTCTCTCCTTGCAGCTCATAACAAGCCACGAAGGGCAAGGATCAAACAGACAGGTGGTTGGCTTCACGGTACCAAGCACCTTGTCCACTTCTCAGAGAGAAGAGGCTGAAACCGATCCCACCGGACCGGAATGCAACTGGCTGACCCTGGCCCACTACCTGTATCCACGGCGAGCGGAATCGTGCTCTTCAGGTGCTCGACTTTATCAGCAAAGTGTTTAGCAAAATTATCACAGGAGATTTTCGATTGCTCCATGGGTTCCTGAGCAACTGGACCGACCAGGCTTCGGACCACTTGGAACAATCTCCTGGGACACACACTCTGCTGACGCAATAGAGGCAGCAAAGAACTCCCTCTTTGTTGTCTTTATTGCCACTTGGTAGGCAGTTATTTAAAACTATGGTTTTAAAGTGATGTGTGAACCAGGCCAAGGAGGTAATAGAAGAAGTGTGTGGTGCAGCACCAGCAGCAGTGCAAGATGGATGGGGAGGACTAAACGTAAGGTGGATGAGGAGGACATGAGCCTGGAATGAAAAAGGATGGATCAAGGGACTGAAGTCTTCCCTTTCCCCCTACACTCCACCCACCTCAAATCCACCTTTGTGGAGAGCATTACTACCAATCTCCTACCAATCTATTCATTTCAATGAAGTTTGCCTAGGACTCCATATTCCAATCCAAGGAGGTGAACTAGACACTACCTTTGTCACACAGTTTGGGGTTGAGTACCTGATTTTTGTTGAAACAAATAGCTGGCATGGGGACACTTGAGCTGGATTGGAGCCTGTGACATGGGGGGGGAGAGGTGCTTTTTCTTCTTTAGTCCTGATCAGAACTGTACCCACTGGTGTCATGCCTGCTATGGGTAGGCACCTTTCTAACTCTGTCATCAAAATGAGTTTCAAATTGTATTATAGCAGTGCTTCCCCCCCTCCATCAGATTGTGGACTTCCTTCTCACAAAATTGTAAGGCACAGTTTATAATACTACAGTGGCTAATAATGGCAGTATTAAAAAGAAAAACATTACCAAGAAACTCACTGGACTTTCAGGGGCCCTTGGAATTTATACCACAGAAGGGTTTTTAATCTATTAAAACACTGTTTGGCATTGTAATGCATAAAAGCTTGAAATTGTAACTAGAAACAAAAATGCATCACTGGAAGCTGTCCCAGTTTTAATTAAACATTATTTCCGCACCTGGATATGCAGTACATACATGGCTTTGCTGGTTAATGATGTTGTGTAAAGACTACCACCCTGTGCTCTTGGTGGATGATTTATTAACCAAAACAACACACATTTCTCTCTTACACATGTGACATCTGAAAGACAAAGGAGATAAATGGGGCCCAAAGCACTTTGAACCTCATATTTACTCAGTGTACAAAGTGATTTGCATCATTCTTCATCTCAGACTTTATTTAGCAGCCTTGCAGCAACCTGCCTCTTACAAAGCTGGCTGAGTCACTCCTTACATGAATGGCAGAAAAACAACAACGGGTTGTTGCAGTGGTTTCTGGTCCAGAACCACCACTGTTCTCCCTGGAATATACCTGGGAGAATGATGCTCAGCAATGACCTGACTCTTATTCTGTGAGAACTCTGTGTGCTTTTCCATAGTCAGTTATGAGAGCAGCACCATTATTTTCTACAACCACCAAGTTTCTGAGATGCAACTGACTGTGTAAAACCCCTCAACTGCTTTGCTCATTTTGGAGTCAATTAAATACAGCCCCCTGATTAGTAATTCTACCCAATATTTCAGGTTGTCATGCTCATTTTTCTCTCTCTGTATGCTTTGAAGCATCTCTCTTGACATCCCTGGAGCAAGTGCAGGAGATAATACAATTGAATCTTTCAGATAACCAGCATTTACATAAAATTTTCTTCATATCCTTTTCTTCCCCAATGCTTCATCTAAATGTCAGATGCCTTCTTGAATGTGTAAGACTTTGGCTGCTGCACAAGGAAACTCACTCCCAAAGTTAGCATTCCCTTGACAACTAAATCCAGACATTCCCAGTCTCCCCCCCTCTCCATAATACATATACTTTGTGTATTTACAAAGCTGGGAGAAACATATGCGTCAAGATTTAGGTGAAATATTTCAGGAATAATCATATAGTGTCTGGGTTTTCATGTTAATCGCATTAGTAAATTATGCTCATAAAGATGTCATTGCTTTTTGTTACAACTCAGTCTGGCATGCAGAATTGTTGTTCAGGGATGCCCCTGCATTCCTCGCTTTAGCAAATGAGTAGAAAAAAATAGAAAACCAAGCAAGGCTTCTTTCCACTATATTCTTTTGGTACAATTCCTATGGTGGCAGCACTGGAACAATAAGAAAAAGTAAGGGTTAGCTTTTATGCAGTCCTCTAAGCCTTTCTTACTGAACTACCTGAGAATTTTATTAAATGGTGGTCTATCAGTACTTTAAATAATAATAAAACAAACAAGGTTCTAGGATTGTACAATGCAGATATATCCACTATGAACTGTGATTATTTATTTTTCCATATAGCTCAGCGTTGGCATACCAGCAGTATAAGCACAATCACTTACCAGTTTCACAGTAGCCTTATTCATGCATTTTCTGTCATATGAGGAGGGACAGTGAGGCTATGCTTGCTGAGGTCTAAATGTCTGTTGTGGGGAGCTGGCTCTGCTCATGGAGGCTCTACACTCTGGGTTAGGATGGAAAGAACTGTCAATTTCAGTTCTCTCTATTTCTCATTTTTCTAATCTTAAATTCAGTTCTTCACATTTCTGCAGCAAGTTGTGATTTTTAAAATAAAAAATCCTCATGAAAATTCTCCAGCATTGTAGTGCAAATGTTTCCGAATAAACACATTGTTTGTAGGCAGTTTAAACTAATGAACACATTTTTGCAAGCAATTTCTTGTCATGTAATGCATTTTGTATGTGATTTTCCTTTATATATTCATTTTATGCACACTTTCCCCTAACATATGCTGTGTTTTAGTTCTCATATTGTTTCAGAAAGTGTGAATTTGATAGATTCAGCTTGAAATGTGAAATGAATTGAATTTTACTATACCTGTTATGAATCTAAGATCTTAGGAGCTGTATTATAAAAGGAAGGTCACATTGATTTAATCAATATTAACCTGGGGGTGGACCTTTTGGAAGTAATATGGCTTGCCACATTGCCTTATATAAAAAGGCATCATTTTGAGATTGTTATTCAGTGTAATATGATCTTACTTTATTTGGTTTCTTTTAAAGAACTGGAGGCGGGAGAGATTCCATCATTCTACAATCACTGAAACCAACATATTTAGCAAAGAACAAGAAATAAGAAGCCTTGTGTTGGAAAAAAGTTGCTCAGTAATTAGTTTATAAGTTAACAGATGATATTAGGGTTCATATTAATGAGGAACAGACCTTTTACTACCCCGATGTTACATTTGTCAAGCAAAGCTGTCTGTATAATTGCATTTCCCCCTCCTCAGCAGACTCCAATCTGTTTTGTCCCCTTTTATTATTTATAACTAGCATTACATCAGCAGTGAGAACATTTCAAGGTGAAGGGTTACTATTCTGATTCAGTGCCAAGAAGATTCTGAGTAATAGCTTTTATACTTTAGAGTAGGGCGGTCAGCGTCTGTCTCCTTGGGGACCACTCTGTTCTCCAGACAGTGGTCGGGAGAATGGAAGTGTGCTTTCCAGCAAAACTGAATCCTTTCACTGTTCATAGTTAGCCTCTGTATTAAAGGTGGGACTATCTAGTGTTAAAGAGAAAACAGGTGTGTTCAGGCATGGCCGGGTTATATCATTAACATGTGGAATAGCTTGATTTCCCACCCCTCAAGAACTGCATATTTTCCCCATACCTGGATTCAATTTGGTTAGGATCATTGGGTACAGATAAAATGGCTTCATAGGCTATATCTGGCTTGAGTGCCACCAGTTGGCCTATTCTGCTTCACAGTATAAAAATCAGGATTCATTCTGGTTCATTATGGGTCAGCCAGATTCAATGCAAACATAGGAAAGAGTTTGTCTGAGTATTTCACGAGGTGCACACTGCAGCAACCATTCCTTTTGGAAGTGTTTGCAGTGACACAGTAAATTGGGAGCTAGGTCATGTTAACTAGTCCTCAGACAAGAGAAAAAGGAGATGCAGCTTAAGCTGTAAATTCCTTCACTGTGTTTGTTTTGGGTTTTTAACAAAATTGTATGGCACCCTGACAGGGTTCTATTCTTCTGTGCCACAAAGATTCACAATTGTTCATTAATGCACTTTCCCCCCTCTTCATTCTGCCACAATGAATGTATGATTACAGCCATTCTGTGCAGTGGTAACTTTATGACATGTTGGAGCTAGATGACTTACTAGTTTTGTAGGGTACATATTAGTATGCCAGGTAATCTCTCTCTTTTGCCTGAAGACTGTGAAACTGAGTTCAGTATGGTGCTCATTAATGGAGGCAACTGGAAAACTGTCAAAAGTGATTTAGCATGGATGGTTATAAGTATCTGAACCCATTTGAAAACAGATCTTGCATTACATATTTAATCTTTCAACTAACCCAATATGGAATCTAACTAATAAGGCAAGAATAAGAAATCATTCTCCCTCACTTGGGTTGTGTAGTTACTTTTCATGTTATTGTGAAATATATAGCCAGGAATAGTATGATTCTAGGAACTGTTGTACTGGTCTTAGGGGTACAGGGTGATCAAGCCATTTAAAAAGCTGCAAAATCATGACCAAATCATCATTTACCACCAGCAAAAGACTTTCGTGTTCCAGAATGATGAGACAGCTCTGCCATGAATTCATTCAGAAATTGAATTTTGAGGTGTGTATGTCTAATTTGCTTTATAATTCAACAAATTACGAAATTGTTCAGATTCAAAGCTTTAGCATCTAGTTCACCCTTTGCCAACATGGTGCCCTCCAGATGTTTTGGACTACATATCCCTGGGGCCCATGGGGTATGTAGTCCAAAACAATGGGAGGGCACCAGGTTAGCAAAGGCTGAAGTAGCTGATGATTATATAATTTATAAGAGAAATATTGTGTTTTATTGACCCATACTTAAATATTGTTTTAAATATCTATGTTTTATGAAAATTTGAATAAAAATTATTGTAAAAAAAAAAAAGAACATAAGAACATAAGAACATAAGAAGAGCCTGCTGGATCAGGCCAGTGGCCCATCTAGTCCAGCATCCTGTTCTCACAGTGGCCAACCAGCTGCCTGGGGGAAGCCCGCAAGCAGGACCCGAGTGCAAGAACACTCTCCCCACCAGAGGCTTCCAGGGACTGGTTTTCAGAAGCATGCTGCCTCTGACTAGGGTGGCACAGCACAGCCATCATGGCTAGTAGCCATTGATAGCCCTGTCCTCCATGAATTTGTCTAATCTTCTTTTAAAGCCGTCCAAGCTGGTGGCCATTACTGCATCTTGTGGAAGCAAATTCCATAGTTTAACTATGCGCTGAGTAAAGAAGTACTTCCTTTTGTCTGTCCTGAATCTTCCAACATTCAGCTTCTTTGAATGTCCACGAGTTCTAGTATTATGAGAGAGGGAGAAGAACTTTTCTCTATCCACTTTCTCAATGCCATGCATAATTTTATACACTTCTATCATGTCTCCTCTGACCCGCCTTTTCTCTAAACTAAAAAGCCCCAAATGCTGCAACCTTTCCTCGTAAGGGAGTCGCTCCATCCCCTTGATCATTCTGGTTGCCCTCTTCTGAACCTTTTCCAACTCTATAATATCCTTTTTGAGATGAGGCGACCAGAACTGTACACAGTATTCCAAATGCGGCCACACCATAGATTTATACAACGGCATTATGATATCGGCTGTTTTATTTTCAATACCTTTCCTAATTATTGCTAGCATGGAATTTGCCTTTTTCACAGCTGCCACACACTGGGTCGACATTTTCATCGTGCTGTCCACTACAACCCCGAGGTCTCTCTCCTGGTCGGTCACCTCCAGTTCAGACCCCATGAGCGTATATGTGAAATTCAGATTTTTTGCTCCAATATGCATAATTTTACACTTGTTTATATTGAATTGCATTTGCCATTTTTCTGCCCATTCACTCAGTTTGGAGAGGTCTTTTTGGAGCTCTTCGCAATCCTTTTTGTTTTAACAACCCTGAACAATTTAGTGTCGTCAGCAAACTTGGCCACTTCACTGCTCACTCCTAATTCTAGGTCATTAATGAACAAGTTGAAAAGTACAGGTCCCAATACCGATCCTTGAGGGACTCCACTTTCTACAGCCCTCCATTGGGAGAACTGTCTGTTTATTCCTACTCTCTGCTTTCTGCTTCTTAACCAATTCCTTATCCACAAGAGAACCTCTCCTCTTATTCCATGACTGCTAAGCTTCCTCAGAAGTCTTTGGTGAGGTACCTTGTCAAACGCTTTTTGAAAGTCTAAGTACACTATGTCCACTGGATCACCTCTATCTATATGCTTGTTGACACTCTCAAAGAATTCTAATAGGTTACTGAGACAGGACTTTCCCTTGCAGAAGCCATGCTGGCTCTGCTTCAGCAAGGCTTGTTCTTCTATGTGCTTAGTTAATCTAGCTTTAATAATACTTTCTACCATTTTCCCAGGGACAGAAGTTAAGCTAACTGGCCTGTAATTTCCGGGATCCCCTCTGGATCCCTTTTTGAAGATTGGCGTTACATTTGCCACTTTCCAGCCCTCAGGCACAGAGGAGGACCCGAGGGACAAGTTACATATTTTAGTTAGCAGATCAGCAATTTCACATTTGAGTTCTTTGAGAACTCTCGGGTGGATGCCATCCGGGCCTGGTGATTTGTCAGTTTTTATATTGTCCATTAAGCCTAGAACTTCCTCTCTCGTTACCACTATTTGTCTCAGTTCCTCAGAATCCCTTCCTGCAAATGTTAGTTCAGGTTCAGGGATCTGCCCTATATCTTCCACTGTGAAGACAGATGCAAAGAATTCATTTAGCTTCTCTGCAATCTCCTTATCATTCTTTAGTACACCTTTGACTCCCTTATCATCCAAGGGTCCAATCGCCTCCCTAGATGGTCTCCTGCTTTGAATGTATTTATAGAATTTTTTGTTGTTGGTTTTTATGTTCTTAGCAATGTGCTCCTCAAATTCTTTTTTAGCATCCCTTATTGTCTTCTTGCATTTCTTTTGCCAGAGTTTGTGTTCTTTTTTATTTTCTTCATTCGGACAAGACTTGCATTTTCTGAAGGAAGACTTTTTGCCTCTAAGAGCTTCCTTGACTTTGCTCGTTAACCATGCTGGCATCTTCTTGGCCCTGGCGGTACCTTTTCTGATCTGCGGTATGCACTCCAGTTGAGCTTCTAATATAGTGTTTTTAAACAACTTCCAAGCATTTTCGAGTGATGTGACCCTCTGGACTTTGTTTTTCAGCTTTCTTTTTACCAATCCCCTCATTTTTGTGAAGTTTCCTCTTTTGAAGTCAAATGTGACTGTGTTGGATTTTCTTGGCAATTGGCCATTTACATGTATGTTTAATTTAATAGCACTGTGGTCACTGCTCCCAGTCGGTACAACAACACTTACATCTCACACCAGGTCCCGGTCCCCACTGAGTATTAAGTCCAGGGTTGCCATCCCTCTGGTCGGTTCCATGACCAACTGGTCTAGGGAATAGTCATTTAGAATATCTAGAAACTTTGCTTCCTTGTCATAACTGGAACACATATGCGGCCAGTCTATGTCCGGGTAGTTGAAGTCACCCATTACTACCACATTTCCTAGTTTGGATGCTTCCTCAATTTCATATCTCATCTCAAGGTCTCCCTGAGCATTTTGATCAGGGGGACGATAGATCGTTCCCAGTATTAAGTCCCTCCTGGGGCACGGTATCACCACCCACAATGATTCTGTGGAGGAGTCTGCCTCTTTTGGGGTTTCGAGCTTGCTGGATTCAATGCCTTCTTTCACGTATAGAGCGACTCCGCCACCAATACGTCCTTCCCTGTCCTTCCAATATAGTTTATATCCAGGGATAACCGTATCCCACTGGTTTTCTCCATTCCACCAGGTCTCCGTTATGCTCACTATATCAATGCTGTCCTCTAAGACCAAGCATTCCAGTTCTCCCATCTTGGTTCGGAGGCTCCTAGCATTAGCGTACAGGCACTTGTAAGCAGTGTCTCTCTCCAAGTGTCTTTGGCACTTGTGGTTTGGCCTGTGGTAATTTTGCTCTTCTGAATTTATATCCTGTGCCCCTGCTCTCACAATGCCTACTTCTAGGCCTACCCCTTTTAAAATTTCATCATTTCTTTGGTTTTTATCCCAGGGGGGAGGTTTATTCCGAACCGGACCTTTCTCAGCTCCTGTCGGGTTTCCCCCCTCAGTCAGTTTAAAAGCTGCTCTGCTACCTTTTTAATTTTAAGTGCCAGCAGTCTGGTTCCATTCTGGTTCAAGTGGAGCCCATCCCTTTTGTACAGGCCCGGCTTGTCCCAAAATGTTCCCCAGTGCCTAACAAATTCAAACCCTTCCACCCGACACCATTGTCTCATCCACGCATTGAGACTGCGAAGCTGGGCCTGTCTGGCTGGTCCTGCGCGTGGAACCGGTAGCATTTCAGAGAAAGCCACCTTGGAGGTCCTGGCTTTCAGCATCCTACCTAGCAACCTAAATTTTGCTTCCAGGACCTCACGGCTGCATTTCCCCATGTCGTTGGTGCCAACGTGCACCATGACCACTGACTCCTCCCCAGCACTGTCTACCAAACTATCTATACGACGGGCGATATCCGCAACCTTCGCACCAGGCAGGCAAAACACCTTGCGGTCTACACGCCCATCACACACCCCACTGTCTATGTTCCTAATGATCGAATCACCCACTACAAGGATCCCTCCACCCCCTGGAGATATATCCTCGGCACGAGAGGATAGCTGCTCATCCCCCAAGGAATGGGTCCCTTCTAAGGGATCGTTTCCGTCTTCCTCGGCTGGATGCTCTCCTTCCCCGAGACCATCGTTGTCTATGATAGCAGGAGAGCTATCATCGTTGGAGTGGGACACAGCTATAACGTCCCTGAAGGCCTCCTCCACACACCTCTCTGCCTCTCTCCGCTTTTCCAGGTCCGCCACCTTGGCCTCAAGGAAATGAAGTCGTTCCCGGAGTGCCAGGAGCTCATTGCACTGAGAGCACACCCACGACTTCTGTCCAACAGGCAGATAGTCGTACATGCTGCAGGCGGTGCAAAACACTGGAAAGCCCCCACACCCCTGCTGGCTTCTTACCTGCATAGTTTTGTTTAAGGTTTATTACGTCAATGGGTTGGAGACTGCGGTTTAGTTGAGGTCAGGGAACAGAAGGGCAGAGTGGGAGGCCCTGGCCTCCTCGCCCTGCTGCCGAACTCGCTCTGCTGCTTAACTTGCCTTGATGCTTTGTCAGCTGGGGCCTTGCCGCTTCATCAGCTGGGGCTCCCTCTAGCTTGTGGAGCAGGCTCCCTCGCTAGGGTGCTCTGACTTTATATGTGTGGCTGGTTCCTCCCAGCTACTGCTGCCAGCCAATGATGTGTTACTTGAGGCTGATGGCACAACTATCAGCTGGGGCTTAACTCTTTAGTATTATCTCAGGCTTCCTTCCTTTGAAGGCAGGAAGGCAGGCTTCCTTCCTGAGTGAAGGGCGGGGCTGTTTAAGCTTTTGGCTGCTTTTAATCTAAGCAAGGGGCTGCGACTTCTAGGCAAGTCTTTTTTGTTTGTTGTTTTCCCACCTAGAACAACCTGACCTTTCTTTAACCTAGGGAAACAGAGCTTGTGGTTGTGTTTCAGGAAGGCTAAAGCTTCCCTTTTTAGCAAGGACTGAGCTGACTCTCTCCCTGTATGTATCAGTGGAGTTTCCTTTTTCCCCTTCTCTCCAACTGGAATTTAGCCTTGTTTACAGTGTCCCCTGAACTTTCCTGCTATGGTGGTGTTGAACACTAGCTTTCTATAGGCTTCCTTCTCCTAGGATCTGTCTCCTAAGATAGAGGTTCTTTCAGGATTTGGCTCCTAGCTCAGGGTGACCTTAGGCTGCCCTTATTACTTATTGCTCTGAGCTGTTTTAATTCAATTAAATAATGGAATAAATGGGAGCTACTTACCCTCTTTTCGCTCTGCTGCTTAACTCGCCTTGATGCTTTGTCAGCTGGGGCCTTGACGCTTCATCAGCTGGGGCTCCCTCTAGCTCATGGAGCAGATATATTAATAATCACGATATTAGAGTTACACCTATTTCCAGATGGCTTCACAGAACACTTGCAAGACATAGAAGATAGGACAGCTAAGAAAACTGGAGATTGATATTCATATTAAGTCACTCAATAAGATTTACTGGTTACTGGTGATGGTGAGAGCAGAGGCAGTGATGGTGGGAAAGGGAAAAAGGGAGATTCACCTTGCCTCCCCTCAGTTGTCTTTCTATGAAACAAACCATGTCATGACCCATGGCAGATAAACCTCTCCAAAGATATTTATTGTTATTGTTATTATTAATTACCTACCCTTCACCCAGAGGTCCCAGGGCAGGTTACATTTTAAAAACACATAATAAAAACAATTAAAACAACCTGAACAACATCACAGAAAATATAAATGTCAGGTGTTGAAGGCCAGGGTAAAGAGCTGTGTCTTCAGCATCCACCAAAAGTTGTACAATGAAGTTTCCAGACACACCTCAGTGGGGAGTAGGATTGTGAGGTCTCCGGTTTTCACCCAGAGACTCTGGTTTTTGGGGGTCCTTTCCAGGTGACATACCTTAATCTCCGGAGTCTTAGCTTTCATTTTTTAAAAAAGGTTTCTAGGTCATCTGGTTCAAGAGATATACACCAAAATGTCAGCCCCCCCTGCAACTTCTGTTAGAAGCAGGGTGCTCTAATCCCCACCCTTTCAGGTTTTCAGCCAATAAGTGAAGTCAGGGTTGTGATTGACAAGAGATTTGATGACCTCCAGGCAACAGCTAAAACTCACTGCAAATCTTGAAAACAGTTTCCTTTTCCTGTTTGTCTGCACATCAGAAGTTGAATGAGTGTATATGTTATACTTTTCTAATTATAAGAAGTCAAACAAGTTTAAATTTTACTGGGCTGTTGAAGAGGGTAGTTTATTTCTCTAAGTCATAGCCTGTTTTGAAACCCTTCCCAATATGAGGTTTTCATCCATTACCCACTTTTCTGGGAGTGATGCTAATCCCACATACCTGAAAGTAAACACCATTGAATTCTGTAGGGCTTACTTTTGAATAGAAATTGTTAGAATTGTGCTGTAAATCAATGGGACTTTTGAGTGAACATAGCCATGAATTGTGTTGTAAATCTTTCTCTCCCCCTCCAATCCTTTTTTTTAAAAACAACTAGGCAGGGCTTACTTAGAATTATTAATATAATTAAAATTTATTACCCACCCTTCACCTAAAGGTTAATGCTTTCATTTGTTAGGAAACTGATTCTGATTTTTTTAAAAAAAAATGTTCTGCAATGACCAACTGGTTTTGACAAGCTATTATATAGGGTGTATGTATTTTTACATCACCAGTGTGTGTGTGTGTGTGGGTGTATATGAAATCTTTCCAACAACCCTGTGAGGTAGGGTTGGAAACCAAGGCAGCTTACAACAAGAAATAAATCCATTTAAAATCCAATAACATAAAACAAGTATTAACAACTTGCAAAACAGCTTGAAGAGGCATGATTCTGAATTTTGGATTGGGTGAGTGAAGTTCTTTAAAATTTGAGGTTGCAGTCCTGTACACACTTCTCTGTTTGAATACACTGAATACATTGTGACTTGCTTCTGAGTAAACATGCATAAGATTGCACTATAAATATCTTTACAGGATGTGTAAATAATAAGCATCTTTGACATGCATGCTTATATAAATATTTCTTCATACTATGTCTCGATAAGTATCTGATTTCACACTGGTCATACATTATTATTTCCGCTATATGTTAAGTGTGCTCTTCTTGGTTGGGGTGGTCATGGTTCCCCTCCATTGTTTTTACCCTGAGGGGCTGTCTAGGCTGAGAGATGGTGAATAGCCCATGCTCACCAAGTAAACTTTGTAGCTTATTTCCATTAAAAAAAATAATTAAAATGATTTAAACGAAGGCAAAGTTTATGAAGTAATGCGGATCCACATAATACTTTTAAAGCACATTCAACTCACATTTAAAGCATGTGACTTCCCCCAAAGAATCCTGGGAAGTGTAGTTTCCCTCTCACAGTTATAGTTCCCACTACCCATAACAAACTGCAATTCCCATGATTCTGTGGTGGGATTCATGTGCTTCCAATGTATGTTGAATGCATGGTGTGGATCTGCCCTAGGTATGTTGTGCATTCATTAGGAATTTTAAAAGATAATTTTTAAACAGAGGAAGGGCTGTAGCTCAGTGGTAGGGCACATGCTTTGCATGCAAAGGTCCAAAATCCAATCTCTGGAAAAGACTATTGCCCAAAATCCTGAAGAACCAATGCTATTCCATGTCATCAGTACTGAGCTAGATAGTACCAAATGGCCCAAGTCGATATAAGGCAGATTCCTTTGTTCCTAAAAGAAGGAAAAGACATAAGGTCCACAGTTACTCTGAAATTTATTTATGTATTTTAATTACAACATTTATATACCTCTTTATTGGAAAAAAACTCAAAGTGGTTTACAGAAGGAATTAAAACAATATTATTGGCAAAAACAGTTAGAGGTATTTGAAAACATTTAAAATAATAAAACCCACAGTGAGTTAAAAACAGATAAAAAGCATAATAGGTTTTACATGCCTGGGCAGGCTTGTCCAAACAAAAAATGTTTTTAGCAGGTGTCACGAAGAATGCAATGAAGGGGCCTGCCTAATATCAACAGGCAGGGAGTTCCATAGTGTAGGTGCTGCCACACTGAAGGATCCATTTCTTATAAGAGCACAATAAGTACTATGTGACACCCATAACATGGAAAGCACACCTTGAACTTAGCCTGGTAGCAAATTGACAACCAGTAAAGATTTCAGAGCAGAGATATTATGTGCTGACAGGGTCTCACTCATGTCAGCAATCGTGCCACAGCATTCTGCATCAACTGCAGCCCCTGGGTCAGGTTGTGCTGGATGGGGATTCTGTGACCTTGGCTGACTAGCTGCCAGGTTTTTTAGTTTTGGTTTTTGGTTAGGAACCCTGATTGGTTGTGGGATGCTGAGTTTTCTGCCTTACTCATAGGAATCTTGTTGTGATTCGTATGGTATTGCATTTAGGAAATCATCACTGTTTTTGGTTTTTTCTTTTCTCTTTGAATTTCATTTACTTCTGACCTCACTCCCTTACATTCATGAAAGCAATAACAGTGGTTCCATGTGCTCAGCTCAACCCCCTTAAACTCATTGGTGATGCACCTTGTTGTTTGCATGATGGTTTGTTTCTTGCCCAATAGTGGTAAAAGAGAATTCACATACTGGGAAGTGTGGCTGCAATTGCTATTGTTCCCAAGCTACTGTCTGTGAAGGTAGACCAAACCATGTGTCTCTGTCAATTACTACTCACTGGAATTGGGTTAGCTTTCAACATGAGTTGATAGCAGCCTGCAGGATAGGCAGGAAAGGGTAGAGAATTTTCTTAACTCTTACTCATTTTCCAAACCTCTCTGCAGTGAAGGGTCAAGTCTGTAAAGAGGTTTGGAGTGGCTATGTTAAAAGGCAGACAGGGTATTCCAGGCAAGGGGGTTGCCTACCCTGCTGCTTTGATATCAATATCTTTGCAGAGGATCCCTAGTCAAGCCTTACCAACAACATAATCCTAACCATATCTACTCAGAAGTAAGTCCTGCTGAGTTTTATGGGGCTTGGAAATGGACTGCCTTCAAGTCGATCCCGACTTATGGCTACCCTATGAATAGGTTTTTCATGGTAAGTGGTATTCAGAGGGGATTTACCATTTCCTATCTCTGAGGATAGTCCTCCCCAGCTGGCTAGGGCCTGCTCAGCTTGCCACAGCTGCATAAGTCAGCCCCTTCCTCATCTGCAAATGCCAGCTGGGGGGGGCAATTGGGCTCCTTGGGACTATGCAGCTTGCCCATGGCTGCACAGGTGGCAGGGCACGTAACCCCTGAGCCACTCGCTGTGGTGGTGATCTTTAGATGGCCCTTTACACCCAGGAGATATAAGTGGGGGTTTGAACTCCCAGATTCTGGACTCCCCTCCAGGCTCTCCTCCCCACTGTGCTATACCAGCTGCCATCTATGGGGCTTTGACCCTTACTAAGTGTGTTTTTATTCCTGAGTGCTCCCATCTAACATCTCCACCACACTAGGCTCCCTTCTTCCTACAATGGCCTTCTGGTGACTGGCCTGGCCTGGGGGCACTTAAACCCTTCTTGCCAGAAGGAAGTAGGCTAGATTAAATGTTCCCTACCCTGGTTCCCTAAACAGGTGAGAAGGAATGATCCCATCACTTCAGCTGGACCTGGGAACATCCTCATTTAGCTAAGATTTCTATCTTAGTTTCTAGGTGGAGATTTTTGTTTGTTGGAGTGGTATGCTCCAAGCAACTGTGGTTGATGCTTAACATTTCATGCTTAATGACATCACTAGAGCCCCATCTCTGTGATATCACCAGGGCCCACCCCTGTAATCTCAGGGTTTGGGATACCTCTGGCCTGGCAACCCTAGTGAGGAGGGAGTTCCACAGCTTAAGGGCTGTCACAGAGAATGCCCTCTCCTGGGCTACCCTCCCCCAGCTTCTGAGGGTGGCAGAACTACCAAAGCCCCCCCCCTGCTGATCTCAACACCTGAGAGGGTCTGTAAGGAAGGAGGTGGCCTTTCACATATTTGGGACCTAAATTGTTTAGGGCTTTAAACACTAATGTGGGCACCTTGAATTGGGGCCAGATACAAACTGGCAATCAATGCAATTGTACAGGAGGCATGCTACTTTCACCATCGGTAGCCAGTAAATTTAAGGGAAAGGGGGATGTGTGATATTTTGGAAACTGGAGAAGGCTGGCATGAAGTGAAGAAGTAAGTTTATTTTCCAAACATTGGATTATTTTAGAATAGGGATTGTCACCATTTGGGGGTCCATGGACACTAGAAATGGGGGAGTGTTTCAGTTCACATTTAAAGCTGAATCTGTCCAATTCACACATTCTGAATCAATCTGAGAACCAAAACACAGCCATCCTTTGACATTCACACTTACGCAAAATTTGTGATGCAGTCCTGTTTATAGGAAACAATATTTACATCAATGCATATATTATGGGAAAATGTGCATATAAACGAATATATTAGTGACAAAAACATAAAAAAATACATTATATTGGGGAAATTGCTTGAAAAATATGTACGTTAGTCAAAACGGCATACAAAAATATGTTTATTATGAGACATTTGCAGTAAAATGCTGAAGAATTTTCACGAGGATTTTTTTTTTAAAAAAAATCACAAACTGCTGCAGAAATGTGGAGAACTAAATTTAAGTTTGGGAAAAGAGGAAACTGGGACAACCAAAATTGACAGATCTTTCCATCCCTAATGGGCAGGTTTCAAAACATGAGAAACTGATGTGGACACATCCCTCCCCCTCTCAAAACAACAATATATCAACTCACAGAAATCCACCCAGGCAAAAACTCCCCCCCCAAAAAACCCCAAACCCACCCAGGCAACATTCCCCCCTCCAAAAAAAATACCCACAAAAGTCGGGTTTCCCTCCTCCAAAATCAAGCCCACCCAAGTAACAGCCCCCTAAAAATAACTCTTCATTTGTGATCCAATCTGACATGAGGCAGGTAGAGCTCACTCAAGTAAGTCCTCTAAAGGCCAATTCACACAATTTCTGTGCAGCTGCAAAGAGCAGAGGCAGCAATGGGAAACTATGAGGCAGCTTTGCATGCATCTGGAAAGCAGGAGACCCTGCAAGGTAAGTTTCCATGATTCCCACTTTTCTTAGCTGCACCATGCATGTGAAGCAGCACTTGGGTCTCCAGCTGATGAAAACTGGAACTGTCTCTGCAGTCTTCAGTAAGTACCATAAAGTGTGTGGGGGGAGGACCTTCATTCATGGTATAAGTACAGCAGCAGGAACTGAGGCTACTGGATCTTGATGCATGCCAGTGATGATACATGGTAGTGATTGGGCCTGATCTAGCTCCATTTCAGACAGGGCCATGGACAGTCCTGGGGCAGTCTTAAGTGTATTTTTTAAGGTGTGGTCCCTTGAAATCTAGGTTGGCAGAGCTTGCCAGCATACCTATACCAAATGCCAGGAAACTACCATCTGGATACTCCTTTGCAAAGTGCTTATTATTGTAGCCAGATTATCCAGATCTGCTTCAATAATCTTTGGTGTGGGTGATTATGTTGCCTTCAACAGCATTTTCACAGTACCATCCCTAAAGCCTTCACATTTTTATTTCTTATCATTGCATATCATATTAAGAAACCAACACATTTATTATTAGAGGAAGTGCTAGACCTGGCTCCTATCAAGTCAGGGGCAAAATCCTGGCAGCAACATGAAGCTGGATGCAATGAAGCAGGGCAAAACAGATCATTGGTGAGAGCAAATAACAACAGCAGGAGAGTCTTCTTATTGTTCAGGCAGGAGAGAGAGCAAACCTGATTCAGAAGTTTTCATGAGGATCACCCCTTACAATGTGACCCATCTTGGCAAGAGTCTTTTGTGTGGTTTAATGGCTATCTTGTCTGCCTTGATGATGTCACACAGATTTTATCACTCTATGACGCCGCCCAAGTTCCAGGTTCACAACCCACAGAGATTATAAGGAGCCACAAGCCAGAAAGACGTATCCAGGGGAGGGGGCGACAGCACCTCTTTAGGACCTCAGGGATTCCTGGTGTTCAAACAACTCACTCATCTATTATAACTGTGACTTCACTCATTGACTAAAAACACTGGAAGTCGGGAGCAGCCAGGCTGGCTCATCTCACAGAAATTGCGGGGGTGGGGGGGAACTCACATTGTGCTTCATAACTTCCTTTCTAAGAGGGCTAGAGTCTTTTTTTTTTTAAAGAAAGCTGATAGTATGGAGCCCCTGTTGGATATGGGGCCTGATACATCTGTGCCTCCAGTACCTGTCTCTCGGTGGCCCTGCTGATGGGTGAGCAGTGACAAGGTATGAGCTGTGTGTCCCATTTGGCCTGACCTGCACCCTCTACACCAGCCTCCTTCCCTCCAGTGTGATGAAAGACAGTGTCCATCACCAGTGTAGAAGTCAGATTCATCTGCCAGTCTAGTCAGCTTCAGTACATGGAAAGGGTGTGCATGTGCACCTTTTGGCCCTCCTCAAGCAGTAAAATGTCTTGGGTTGGCCAAGGTAGAACCTGCCTGGGAAATTATGTTAATTAATTATGTTAACTCTTACCTTCCATTAAACTCCTTGGATATTTTGCAGATGCGAGTGAAATTCTGTAGCAACTCTAATAATATTTGCAGTGTGCATGTAATCAGCCATGGATGCAGAGGCACTTTGCAGGAGACTATCAGGAGCCACTTGGATGGCATTGCAAGCCAGTGGATGAGTCATGAAGGCTGTTAGTACCATGCAGGTGCATGCCTGTGCTGCTAGTCACTAAGAAGCCATGCACATTCAAAGTCCTAGGTGAACAGCTTCCAAGCCTCCTCACCAGGCCTCATGGCGCCTTGCCAACCATGCCTCCCAGCGGACATGCATTCCACAATAATAAGAAAGAGCCCTCTACTTATGCAGCTATATGCAGGTAGGTTTCTTCCTCATGATCAGGAAGCCTGATTGGCCCAGGGTTCCAGATTGTCCAGAAGAGTCCCACATGCATATAGCATATACACTTAAGGTCATTTCTTATCTGTGTTGTATGTGTAGCTACTGCAAGGTGCAGCAGTCTCAATGGACTTGTCAGTGTCAATGGCATCGCTAATCTATGCTGCTAGCTACAAAGTCACCATGCAAATGCATAGTTCTACATCACCAGTTCCCAACCCTCCTCATCACCAGAATGTATGTGTATGAGTCATACCACTTAAGAGTGTTGGGTCTCTCTCTCTCTCTCTCTCTCTCTCTCTCTCTCTCTCTCACACACACACACACACACACACACACACACACACACACACACACACACAATGCATGTGAAGGGACTCTGCGGATAGTACTGTTAATCTCTAGTAAACTGCCTATAGCATAGTGGGGAAGAGAGCCTGGCTGGGAGTCCAGAGTCTGTGAGTTCAAATCCCCGCTCGTGTCTCCTGGGTGTAAAGGGCCAGCTAACAATCACCCCACAGTGAGTGGCTCAGGGGTTACGTGCCCTGCCACCTGTGCAGTCGTGAGCAAGCTGCATAGTCCCAAGGAGCCCAGTTGCCCCCCAGCTGGCAGTTGCGGACAAGGAAGGGGCTGGCTTGTGCAGCTGTGGCAAGCTGAGCAGGCCCTAGCCAGCTGGGGAGGACTAGCCTCAGACAGAGGCAATGGTAAACCCCCTCTGAATACCACTTGCCATGAAAACCCTATTCAAAGGGTAGCCATAAGTCAGGATCGACTTGAAGGCAGTCCATCCAAACTGCCTTACCATTGGTACTTGCATTTACCATTTACATTACATGAGCACAAGAGCATCAAACATAACACAGTTATGACTTCACAGAGCATTGAATCATGTTTAATGTGCATTATAGATTCACATATACTGTATCAGTTTCTGAGATCTAGGACCTTTACATAATGAAATGAATGGTTGAGAACAGTCACTTGTTCCCTGTTCCAAGAAAAAAGTGCAGGGGGGTGAACATTTCCATTACATGTCAGTGTAGAGCTAAAGCTTCTCACATATGAAGAAGAAAAGGCAAGCACATGCTGTACTAAAAATCAGTAGCATTCTTTCTGGAATTTCAGGTTTTGTTAGTGCACAGGTTGTCTAACTGTGGCCCTTCAGATGTTGTGGTACTCCAGTGCCCATCAGCCCCAGCCAGCATGGTCAATGATCAGGGATGATGGGAGTCGTAGTCCAGCCACATCTAGAGGACCACAGGTTCCCCACCCCTGCCCCATGGCAACTGATTTGCTGGGGCACCATTTCAGGTTTTGATATTGATGGATCATGGCTGATTTTAAATGCCTGCAGAATTAAATTGCAAAAGGCAGTATATCTCAAAAGCTTTGGTAGAGGTTGGTTTAAATATTACGAACTATCCATTCATAATAGAAAATATGTTTCATCCAACTCCAAATATGTGTTCTGTCCCTGTACTGGAGAACATGTCTTCCACCTTGCCTTTTGCATGAGTCCTGGAAGCAAATGGGACAATAAACTCAGTTCTCTCACAATTACTGCTTGACTACTTGAAATGAACACACAGAAGCAGCCCTCAGTTAACATCAGCCTGGGTGTCTGCCATGCCTGCAAAACATTTTTAAAGATGACGTGCTTCTGCAATACTTAGTTTGCCCCCATCAAATAATTTCATTTGAGATTCATTTGAGTATTGCAACAGTATGGCATCTAGCCTTAAACTTGGGGAGCATCATTAGCAAATTTGTCTACTCCAGCTATTGTGCAATTTACATTAATTAGGGATCATCACCCTGCATTGTCAATCAAGTCAACTTTTCACACAGACAGCATAAGCATTACCACTGTTCAGATTGCTGCACCCATGAATGGACTGAAGCATACAAATCCTTGCCATGACATTCTATTTCTGAAGCACGGGTGAAGACAAATTATTGTTATGGCACTTCCTCATGATAATTTTCTTGATTTGGAAGGAAAATATTTTTACTTGTTAAAAAATTTAAGTCCACCCACTGCATATTTTTATTAGAATTATTTGTATGTTTCAAGTGCTGTAAAGTAATGAAGGTTGAGCTTTGTTTTAAAAATTGCAATGGATCACTATTGCAAGCATCCCTACTGAAAGCCTTATGATTTCATTGTTGTCAGTCTATTATTTGGCAAAGCAAGAAGAAGGACAGAAATGATGTTTCATCATGGTTCAGCAATTCCTTGCAGGCATGGATGAGTGCCCCCCCATCCCAATTAAAAAAAAAGCCATTCAGTTTAGTGGAGGGGAACCTTTGCATGTACAAAGGAATGCATGAACAGAATTTCCATAGTCACTGCAATGAATGAATGAAGGTCACTTGCACAGGAATTCGATGTGTACACTGGAGTGTATGCAGAGCTGTAGTTTTGGGCAACTGGTTGCAATCATGAAACATCCCTTTGCAATCAGTATTTAACTATATCTTACATACCAATGATTTCACTGAGACCAAAGAGGCATTCTATTGGGCTCGGTTCATATTCCTTTACATATGTAGAGTGGGACTGACAGATGCTAAACCATTGAGCACATCAGTTACTACTTCCAAAATAGTCACAAGGCACTCATGCGATATGCCATAAAGAATCCACTTTTCCCATGCATCTACTCTAAATCTGCATAATATTAATGATTTCCTCTACTCACAAAAAGTAATGGAGATAAACAGAGCTGAAACCAAGTATTCCTCTGAAATCATAGTTAACCTTCTGCTGCCCTCTCAGTGATACTTACCTGATAATGACACGAACATCCCAAGGTTCATATCTTCTCTGAGTTCTACAAGTGCATTTGGGATAATGCAGTGCTATTTTATGAGAAATGGAAACAGTAGAAGAAAAAGAAAGCTCCTGCATTTCTAAGATGAATGTGGTGCAGGGGACATTGTACAGTCAAGGGGTTGTATTCAACTAAGTCCTACTCAGAGTAGACCCACTGACATTAATGAACCTAAGTTGGTCATATCTGTTAAGTTGAATACCACCGAAAGATACAGTGGTGAGGCCTAACAAAGGCAGGCATTGCAGAGGAGAAACACAGGTGATTCTCGATTGTCCCAGAGTACAGGACACAGAATAATGGGCTCAAGTTGCAGGAAGCCAGATTTCGACTGGACATCAGGAAAAACTTCCTAACTGTTAGAGCCATATGACAATTGAACCAATTACCTAGAGAGGTAGTGGGCTCTCCAATACTGGGGGCATTCAAGAGGCAGCTGGACAGCCATCTGTTGGGAATGCTTTGATTTGGATTCCTGCATTGAGCAGGGGGTTGGACTCGATGGCCTTGTAGGCCCCTTCCAACTCTACTATTCTATGATTCTATGGAAGAGTACAAAGGATGTTTCACAGAGTCGGAGAAAGAAAATTACACCGATCACCACTAAAAGAACAAACCACATACATTGAGCTAAAGAGGTTAAGTGCTATTTTAAACAGGACTCTTTAGCTCAATTTATATATTTCATATATAAATAAACATATCATATGGAAAGTAGGATTGGACCAAGATGAAGGAGGTGTGAAAACTGGAGGGAGAAACATCAATAATTTAAGATATGCAGACGATACCATACTACTAGCAGAAACCAGTAATGATTTGAAACGACTGCTGATGAAAGTTAAAGAGGAAAGCACAAAAGCAGGACTACAGCTGAACGTCAAGAAGACTAAAGTGTTGATAACAGAATATTTATGTAACTTTACAGTTGACAATGAGGACATTGAACTTGGCAAGTATTATCAATACCTTGGCACAATCATTGACCAAAATGGAGACAATAGTCAAGAAATCAGAAGAAGGCTAGGACTGGGGAGGGCAGCTGTGAGAGAAGTAGAAAAGGTCCTCAAATGCAAAGATGTATCACTGAACACTAAAGTCAGGATCATTCAGACCATGGTATTCCCGATCTCTATGTATGGATGTGAAAGTTGGACAGTGAAAAAAGGGGATAAGAGAAGAATCAACTCATTTGAAATGTGGTGTTGGAGGAGAGCTTTGCGCATACCATGGACTGCGAATAAGACAAAGAATTGGGTGTTAGAACAAATTAAACCAGAACTATCACTAGAAGCTAAAATGATGAAACTGAGGTTATCATACTTTGGACACATAATGAGAAGACCTGATTCACTAGAACAGACAATAATTCTGGGAAAAACTTACAAGATCTGAACAGGGTGGTTCATGAGAGATGCTCTTGGAGGTCACTGATTCATAGGGTCACCATAAGTCGTGATCGTCTTGAAGGCACATAACAACAAATATATTTCATATTCTAAAACATCACTGACAACACACACACAGAGAAGTAGGAGCTGGAGTGCTGGGGCTGAATCTCCATTTAGCCACACACTGCTCATTGTGCAACCTTAGACCAGTCATTTGCACTCAGCCTAGCCCATCTCATGGAGTTTATTTAAGGATTACAAGATGCCAGCTCCATGCAAGAGAAAGAGGTTAATTTAACTGCAATGTGTTTACTTTAACTGTAGCACTACATACAATATTTAAGCCCAGGGGGCCCTTTGTGTAATGCACACTGTGCTCATCCAGGAATGAGAATCATGATTATATTCTGCACAAAAACATGTGCAAAATTCAGCAAGTGCAGGCTCTTAATTTAAGGTGTGCTAAGGGTTTCATCCGATTATCACCAGCACTAGTGGAGGTCTTGGTCATGTGAAGAATCAGTCCACATAAATTGATGGCTAGAGTTGCTGCCAAATGTCACATCATTGGTTTGAGGCAAATTTGGAAGTTCCTTCTCAGGCAAAACTTCAGAAAAAATCTAAAGGAAACAGGACACCAAATAACTACCTACCCTGAGCAATTTTGCTAGTGCTGAACTGCATCTGGAATAGAAGTAATATCATTGTTTTGTATTTGGAGGCAGCAGTTCTGCCCTATTTTTGATGTATACTTAATAAAAATTTTAAAAAAATCAAGCATGTAGTATCAAACCATTGTTTAGCATTATGTCTCAAACCTAGCGAGAGTGTCTCCATAAATCCCACAACTTTATTGACATTAATGAACAAAACATTCAATTTTTCCTCAAATATTATGTGCACATTTTGGGATGGCTTAATAAACCTTTCTCAGATGTGAGTGCCAGAGGTTGGGGAGGGGAGTCACGTGCCATGCTGGTGCATATCGTCATTCAAAAATAAAGCATAGAAGGATGTCTGAAAGAATGTGATAGTGTCGCTTCTGCTCACACATGACTTGTGTTGCATGAATGACAGTGTTTCTTATAATGCGTGCAGCAAAACCAGTCTTACATAAATGCCCTACATCATCCAAGTAGTCACTCTCTGATCTTCAAATTCCAACAGAATTATTTATAGCTTTTTAATGAAATATTCATAAAGATGTGTCCATTGCCTGCAATTTTTGCTAAGAAGAACTTTTAATTTTCTTTATCTCCTCTTCTATCATATTAATTTAGGTCAAGCAGGAAACAAAATAACATTAATTAAAAAATTTTAAAAAGTATTTTCTATTTTGGATTGACTCTTCATAAAGGTTTTCTCTGTTTTTTAAAGGGCACATACATCATGTGGGTATGCATAGACACTACTGTTATTTCTGAAATGACTAATATTAGTACATCGTTTGGTCTACTGAATGCAAAGGAATGGCTCTAGCAATAATTCCTGTACAAAGACCACAAGGGACTAACAGCTCAATTCCAAAACCTGAAGCAACTGTAAGGTAGCAATCCCATACAAGTTTAATTTGGAGCAAGCCCTATTGAACATAGTGGGGGTTCCTTTTGAGTAAACTTGCTTAGGATTTTGCTGCATAGAAGTACTGAGGATAGAGCATAATGACTGCTGATCATGCACATAACATCACAAAGGAGAACACTGTATTATGACTAGAAGGATATTAATATTCTGCCTCTGTGGACAAAAATATCAGCACAAATGCTTGTAGCTATTAGCCATGTTAAATGTGATTAGACATTATGCAATAGGGACCTGCAACAAAATGTTGCAGTATGGAGTGCTGCTGTTAGAACCTAACATAAGACGTCCCTACTGGATCAGGCCGATAGCCCATCTAGTCCTGCATCCTGTTCTCACGTGGCAAACAAGAAGCCCACAAGAAGGACATGAGTGCAAGAGCACTCTCCTCTCCTGCAGCTTCCAGCAAGTGATATTTGGAAGCTTACTGACTCTATGGAGGCAGAGCATAGCCATCATGGCTGTTAGCCACAGATAATCTTATAACTGTTGATTTCAGCCACACCATTCCATTTTATTTTCCCCTTCCCCAGTTTCCTGGTTCCCTTGTCCTCTAATAGATGCTCAGGCACGCTGTGGCCACTGAGGATGCTGAGTTCTCTTTGGGGCGTTTGCATTTTTCCTTTCCTCCTCTTGTATATGAATGGTGCCCTTTTTGATTACATAACATTGGCACTTGGAGAGCTGGGATCAATATTATTTGAACCCCAAGCCATTTAGGATCTTATAAGCACCTTGAATTGAGCTCAGGAGTGAACAGGCAGTCAGTGTTGGTCACGAAGAATAGGAACAATATAACCACAGCTTGCCATGCTGGTCAGTAACCAAGCAGCAGCATTCTGCTTAGCCCCAGCTTCTGAGCCATCTTCAAGGGTTATCCTACTAAGAGCACATAACAGTAATCTAGGCATGAGGTTACCAGGGCATGGATTTTTGTGGCAAGGCTATACTGGTCCAGGAACTGCTATAGCTGGTGAAGCAGCCAAAGCTGGCTGCTCCTAGCCAGTGCAGCCACCTGGGTCTGCAGCGTCAAGGCTGGATCAAAAAGTACCCGCAAACTACACAGCTGCTCCATTAAGGGGAGTACTGTCCCATCCGTAATAGGTAGTCCACTTTGTGGACTCAGGAACAGTGCCTTCATCTTGCTGGGATTTAGTGTCACATGGTATGGAGAGAAAGAGCTGGAGTTCATGAACATACAGATTACATTTCACTCCAAATCCTGAAAGGTTTCATATAGATCAGTGTTTCTCAACCGGTGTGCCTCCAGATGTTGTTGGACCACAGTTCCCATCTTTCCTGACCATTGGCAATGCTGGCTGAGGCTGATGGGAGTTGTGGTCCAACAACATCTGGAGGCACACCGGTTGAGAAACCCTGATATATATCATTAAAAAAAACCCATGGAGGACAGAATAGAACTCCACAGCATAAACATCATAGGGCCAAAAAGACATCACCAATTCCTGCTCTCTAAAAATGGTCTTGCAGATAAAAGCAGAACCACAATATCACCATGCCTCCACCCCACAAAGCTATTCCAGGAGGATACCATGGTCACTGGTATGAAAAACCACTGAGAGGTCCAGAAGAATCAACAGGGTCACACTCCCCTGCAGGGCTGGTTCTAAAGGGCGGCCAGGTGGAGCACTGGCCCGACGGCTCCTGGAGCTACAGAGGGCCCCTCCGCCACCCCTCCGCTCCCCTTCCGTGATCCATGCTCCCCATGCCCCCCACCTACCTGTCTGCTGTCTTTTACCATTGCCCTTAATGAAGATGGCAGCCTCAGTTTCCCTAAGGTACTGAAACCCCTGCCACCATCTTAGTTGATGGCAGAGATGCACTTGTGTAGCACACACATGTTCCATCAACAAAGATGGTGGCGGAGGCGTTATCCCTTTAGGGAAACGGCGGCTGCCATTTTCATTAAGGGCAATGGTAAAAGACAACAGACAGGTAGGTGGGGGGCATGGGGGGCGCATACGTGCGCACGCGCATGCATGAACACATGCCGGGGCCCAGGGCAAGCTGATGTCCAAGGGTCCCGGCATTCCTGGAGCCAGCCCTGCTCCCCTGTCTCTCTTCTGATACATGTCATCAATGAGGATAACCAAGACTGTTTCAGTGCCATACCCAGGCCTATAAATGAATCTATATAATCTGCTTGCCTAAAGTTGAACACCCACCACCCTCTCCAGCACCTTACCCAAAAAGATAATTTTAGCCACTAGGTGATAGTTATCATGGTGCAAGGAAGGGTACACTAGTACATCTTTCAAGGTCACCAGTGCATGTGCATGCACACACACACACACACACACTCTGCAAGGAAGCATTTACCACCCCCTGGACCCACCAAGTTAATCCCTGTTGTTATGTTCCAAGATGGGCAGGGTTCAAAGACACAGGTGGTAGGGGTACTCCTTCAAACATCTTTTCCACATCCTCAGGCCACAGCAACTGAACCAAATGGTGCCCTGGACATCTCTGCACATACAGTATCAATGGTATGGTAGCATCTAGTTTGGGGTGAATCTGAGTGACTTTGGCCTCAAAGTGCCTTGCAAATTTGTCACAGGCTCCCTCAGTGGGTTCAGCTACCCCTGAAGGTAGACTATAATCAACTACCCCCTTTACCACCCTGAAAAGCTTAGTACTTGAAGACACAATGGTGGTGCTGAAGCATACCCTCTTTGCTGCCACCAGATAGGTAAAATTATATGCTAGTAGCTTTGCTCAGTCATATTCACTGTGAGAGTTCCACCATCTACACTCTAGCCATTGTCCAGCCTGTATCACTGCCCACAGTTCTCCAATAAACCAGGGAGCTGCTATGGCTCCACAGTGATGGAGAAGGTGCCTGGGAGCAATTGTGTTGATAGCCCTACCCAGCTTGCTATTCCATTGTGAGACTAGGGTTCAAGTGGAACACTAGCCATGAGAAATGGAAAATCCCCCAGACCATTCAGGAATCTCTTGGATTCCATAAGTCTCCAGGGGATGTCCATCTTGATAGGTCCCCCAACCCCTGCAGGGGGGAACTGCCACTGCCAAGCCAAACCTATCAGGGTTCAGGGTATCTCTCCATGACAAAGAATCATCCCAACCCATTCAACAGTGAAGACGAGGTCAAAGGTATATCCTGTTGCAGTAATATCATTTGAATTCTCCACAATTAAGTAAACAAATGATGTAAATTTGGGAGAAAAGGCCTAATGTGGAAGAACTGTGGTTTCATGTGACCACAATACAGACAAGAGTGACAGAGGGGCCCCTCTTGGTAGTTCCACCATTCTCAGTAGTTTGGGGTGGCAGCCCAAGAGAGGACTTTCTCTGTAGCGAGCCCTAAATAGTAGAACACCCTTTCCACAGATGTGTGTCTAGCATCTTCACTAGCTCTTGTTGTTTATTTTTATCTTTTTGTTTTTATCTATTTTGTTCGGTGGGATCCACCTTTTTTGCTGAATTTATAATGTCCTGCACCATTTGGAATTGTTTTACTTGCTTTATAATTGCAATGGTTTTATCTGTTTTTATAACTGTATATTATAGTGTTGAAACCCTCCCTGAGATGTTATGGTGAAGAGCAGGTAAGAGATCCTATAAAATAAAATAAAATGAAAAACATACATGAGAGGTGCAAACTGCAGTGTCAATCAAACCCTAAATTGCAGTGCCAGAAGAGCTCGCTCCTTTCCTGAGGAAAGCTCACTAATCCAAGGTCTGAGAAATGCTTCTGGTTTAGAAATGTCTTGTGCATAGGAAAAGAGGCTCATGGAATCAATTATTCATTCTGCTTCAGCAAATAGAAAACAATCTAGTTTCAGTCAAGAAGTTCAAATCCTAGTGCTTCCATACCTCTAACTTCACTTGAAAGGCCTGAGGGACAACAGTGTACAGGCAGTCTAAAATGGAATGCACAATAGCTGTCTGGATTCTTATATTTGACTCAAATGATAATGGAGTTTTCTAATGTTAGGCCTTCTGTTATTTATTTATTTATTTATTTATTTATTTATTTATTACACTGGAATCTGGGCTTTCTCTTGGAGTAGCAAAGATGTTTCCCCTCCCCCTCACCCCTCACCATAATCTTGTGAGGTAGTTTAGATGAAAATATGGTGATGCTTGCCCAGTGAACTTCCCAGCTGAATGAGGATATGAAATCACCTCCAACTCCAGTTCTATCCCCAACACACTATCTACTACACACCAGCATTGGCCCTCTTTCATTTCAATAAGGCCCCATCTGCACTATACATGTAAAGCAGAAAACATACCACTTTAAATAGTCATGACTTCCGCCAAACCATCCTGGAAAGTATAGTTTGATAAGGGTACTGAGACCCATTAGGAGATGTCCCTTTCCCCTTTACAGAGCTACAACTTTCAGAGTAGTTTAACAGTCAATCCCTCTTCCCAGTGAACATTGGGATTGAATTGTAGCCCTGTGAAGGGAATCATAGTCTCTCTCAGCACCCTTAACAAACTATAGTTCCCAGGATTCTTTAGGGGAAGTCAACATTGTCTAAAGTGGCATGACACTGCTTTAAAAGTATAGTGAGAGGACTAAGTATCTCTGAATGTCTGGTGTTTACAAGTCTGGCTACCAGGGCATGCTGGGGGAACTCAAATATCCTTCTTTTTAAATGTCAAAAGCTGGAGGGTATGGATTGCTTTGATCAATTTTTGAGCTCAGGGCTGGGCTGGCACAAGAGATTAGGAACATAGGACTTTCCCAGCTCTGCCCACCAGGTGTTATGGCACTCCAGCAGCCTAGTTCCAGGGGATGGGTAGGTGGGGTCACAATTGTCTGCAGGGAATCTATCTTCCCTGTCAGGTACCCTGTCCCTAACACCTCCAGCTTTCAGTGTGTGTGCCTGGCGTTGGGTCAGGGAGACAGAGTGGGAATTCTGTTGGTGTACTGCTCACCCTGTTGCCCAACAGTCTTCCTCCCTGAGCTGGTGGAGCTGGTCTCGGCATTGGTGTTGAGGTTCCCCGGACTGATTGTCCTGGGTGATTTCAACATACATGCAGAGGTTAGACTCGCAGGCCCGGCTCAGGACTTGATTGATTGACTGATTGATTGAATTTGTATACCGCCACATAGCTGAAGCTCTCTAGATGGTTTACAACAATTAAAAACATGAAAAACAAATATACAAATTTAAAAACACATATTTTAAAGCAATTTAAAAACATATGCTAAAATGCCTGGGAGAAGAGGAAAGTCTTGACCTGGTGCCTAAAAGATAACAGTGTTGATGCCAGGTGCACCTCATCAAAGAGATCATTCCATAATTTGGGGGGCACCACTGAGAAGACCCTCTCCCTTGTTGCCAGACTCCCAGCTTCCCTTGAAGTAGGCACCCAGAGGTGGGCCTTCAATGTTGAGCGTAGTGGATGGGTGGGTTTGTGTCAGGAGAGGCATTCCATCAGGTATTGTGGTCCTAAGCAGTGTAAGGCTTTATAGGTTAAAACCAGCACCTTGAATTGAGTTCGGAAACATACAGGCAGCCAATGCAAGCAGGCTGTCAGGCCCAGGATGTGACTCAGGAACCAGACCAACGGTTGTAGTTAATTCATGTTTTATTAGCGTAATGTCCAAACAAAGACTGCGTTTTCTCATGAAGCAATACAGGGATACAGGTCCTGCGGCATTGGGAGAAAGTTGACAGAGCAAGGGACTTCTTCCCGCCTGTTCTTTAAGAAGGGGCCAAACGGGCGCGCAATCTTTCGCTCCTCCTTAACTGCCCCTCAGGTACTGCCCACCTTCCCCCCCTTCTCTCCTGTCTTTTCAGCTGTCTGCGTGTGCGCGGTGAGGGGGGAAGCATCACCCCCTCCTCTTCTGAAGTTTCCAATTTCAGGATGCGGGATAGGGGAGGGGCTGATGGTAAACTGCCTCCCCGCTTTTCGGCTGTGAGCAGCCCTCCCTCTTTCCCCTCTTGCTCTGAGCCTGAAAGAGGGGGAGGCGTGAGAATGTCCAGGGAGGGCTCAGGCTCCCCGTTGCTAAGCGACCTTATCACTGGCAGTTCCTCTGTTTCGTCTTCGCTCCAAAGGGGGGAAGTTCCTCCCCCTTCCCTCTGCCATCCATCCGAATACTCTTCTCCCAACTCTCCAGGATCCAGCTCCCCGGGATTGGGACCCCAGCTCTGCCTTCCGACACAGGCCAGAATTGGTTTTGTATGTTTGAACATACAAAATAGGCTGAGACTGAACCCCGACAAGACCGAGGTACTGCTCGTGGGGGACAAGAGAAGGTTGGGAACCGTTGACCTGAAGTTCAATGGGGTGAGTTTACCCCTAAAGGACCAGGTCCGCAGCCTCGGGGTTGTACTTGATTCCAAGCTGTCCATGGAGGCTCAGATTTCGGCTGTGAGCCGGGCAGCTTGGTACCAACTACACCTTATATGTAGGCTGCAACCCTACCTTCCTGTTCATCAGCTCCCACTGGTAGTACATGCCCTGGTCACCTCTCGATTAGATTACTGTAATGCGCTCTACGTGGGGTTACCCTTGAAAACGGTCCGGAAACTACAACTTATTCAAAATGCGGCGGCTGGATTACTCACAAACTGTCATCGCCGGGACCACATCACGCCAGTGTTGTTCGATCTACACTGGCTTCCAGTTGTTTTCCGGGCCCAATTCAAGGTGTTGGTTTTAACCTTTAAATCCCTACACGGTCTCGGCCGAGTTTATCTAAAGGAGCGCCTACAACGCCACCAATCATGCCGCCTGACAAGATCGGCCACACAAGGCCTTCTCTCAGTCCCGCCAACCAAGGCAGCTAGGTTGGCGGGCACTAGAGAGAGGGCCTTTTCAGTGGCGGCCCCCACCCTCTGGAACTCCCTCCCACAAGATCTTCGGCACATCTCTTCCCTGAATATGTTCCGCAAGGCCTTAAAGACCTGGCTTTTTCAGCAGGCTTTCGGGACTTCTGGGGAGGCTTAATATTTTTCTGTTTTAAATGCCTCCTATTATGTATTGTTTGCTCTTATAATTTATATTATTTCACTGTATTTTTGTATTGTATTCTGCCATATTTATTGTATGTACATCGCCTAGAGTGGCCACCGGCCAGATAGGCGACACATAAATTAAATTTATTATTATTATTAAATTTATTATTGAACCGTCTGGTCCGTGTTACTAATCTGGCCACTGCATTTTGCACAAGCTGTGGCTTCTGAACCATCTTCAAAGGCAGCCCCACGTAGAGCGCATTGCAGTAATCTAACTTGGAGGTTACCAGAGCATGGACAACTGAAGCCAGGTTATCGCTGTCCAGATAGGGGCGTAGCTAGGCCACCAACTGAAGTTGGTAGAAGGCGCTTCATGACACTGAGGCTACCTGAGCCTCAAGTGACAGAGATGGTTCTAGGAGAACCCCAAGCTATGAACCTGCTCCTTCAGGGGGAGTGCAACCCCATCCAGGACAGGTTGGACATCCACCATCCGGTCAGAAGAACCACCCACTAATAACATCTCAGTCTTGTCTGGATTGAGCCTCAGTTTATTAGCCCTCATCCAGTCCATTGTCGCAGCCAGACACTGGTTCAGCACATTGACATCCTCACCTGAAGAGGATGAAAAGGAGAAATAGAGCTGCGTGTCATGAGCATACTGAAGGCAACGCACTCCAAAGCTCTGGATGACTGCACCCAATGGTTTCATGTAGATGTTGAACTGCATGGGGGACAGAACTGACCCCTACGGAACCCCATACTGGAGAATCCAGGGTGCCGAGCAATGTTCCCCAAGCACCACCTTCTGGAGGCAACCTGCCAAGTAGGAGCGGAACCACCGCAATGCAGTACCTCCCACTCCCAACTCAGCCAGTTGTCCGAGAAGGATACCATGGTTGACGGTATCGAAAGCTGCTGAGAGATCAAGGAGAATCAACAGAGTCACACTCCCTCTGTCTCTCTCCTGACAGAGGTCATCATACAGGGTGACCAAGGCTGTTTTCATGCCAAAACCAGGCCTGAAACCTGACTGAAATGGATCCAGATAATCGGTCTCATCCAAGACTGTCTGGAGCTGGCCTGCCACCACTCATTCAAGGACCTTGCCCAGGAATGGCATATTTGCTACCGGCCTATAGTTATTAAGATTTTCTGGGTCCAGGGAGGGTTTCTTCAGGAGTGGTCTCACTACCACCTCTTTCGGGCAGCTAGGGACCACCCCCTCTCACAGAAAGGCATTAATCACTTCCCTGGCCCAGCCAGCTGTTCCATCCCTGCTAGCTTTTATTAGCCAAGAAGGGCAAGGATCCAGCACAGAAGTGATTGCACGAACCTGTCAAAGCACCTTGCCAACGTCCTCAAGCTGTACCAATTGAAACTCATCCAAGAAATCGGGACAAGGCTGTGCTGTGCAGACCTCACTTGATTCACCTGCTATAACACTGGAGACTAAGTCCTGGTGGATGCGAAATATTTTATCTTGGAAGTGCCTAGCAAATTCATTACAGCGGGCCTCAGATGGTTCTACCATGTCCCCGAGGCCAGCGTGTAATAGTCCCTGGACAATTCTGAAGAACTCTGCTGGGTGGCAGATTGATGATTGGATAGTGGCAGCAAAATATTGATTTTTTGCTTCCCTCACTGCCCCTAAATACAGCTTACCATAGGCACTTACCAGTGTATAATTGCATCCACTAGGAGTTCACCTCCATCTGCACTCAAGCCATCTCCTATATTGTTTCATCGCTCTCAGCTCTGGGGTATACCATGGAGCTGTATGAGCTCTACACAGGAGAGGGCGCTCAGGAGCAATCATGTCAACCAGGGTGTCGACAGGAGCACCAGTCCTATCAGCTGGAAAACTCCCCAGAGCCCTTTGGAAACCACCCGGATCCATTAGTCTCTGGGGGCGGACCAACTTAATACGTTCCCCACCCTTGCAGAGGGGAAAGGCTGCTGTAAGTCTAAACTTCAGCAAGCAGTGATCTGTCCATGGATAAAGTGGTCTCGGCATGGATGTTGACATCCCCCAGAACCAACAGTCTGGGGGATCTCAACAGTACACCCGAGACCACCTCCGTCAGCTCAGCTGGGGAGTCTGTTGGGCAGTGGGGTGGGCGGTACACCAACAGAACCCCTAGTCTGTCCCACTGACCCAACACAAGGTACAAACACTCCAGACCAGTCATCAGATGGACAAGGTGCTTGCAGAGGGAGATGGAGCTCCTATAGACCACAGCAACCCCCTCCCCAACCCTCAGGTCTACCCTGATGCTGAACCAGGTACCCTGGTGGACATAGCTGGGAGAGACTGACTCCTCCCTTCTCACCCACCCAGATCTCGGTTATACATGCCAGATTGGCTGCCTCATCCACAATTAAATCATGAATGAGAGAGATCTTATTATGCACTGATCTGGCATTTAGGAGCAGCATCCGGAGGTCTGAGAGCTGGCTGATAGGGCAACCAACAAACCTGCGGGTGTGGGGAGAACTGGAACAAGGCACAGTCATTAACTGCCTGGGCCCCGTTCCCCTTACCTGGCAAGTCCTCCTCACAACGCCATATTTATTATTATTGTTTATTTCTACCCTGCCTTTTGGCCAAAAGGCCCTCAAGGCAGCTTACGAAAAAACAGAAATATAAAAATACATCAATATAAAAATACATCAATAAAAACAATACAGTTTACAATTTACAATAGGCAATACATAAATAAATAAATGTGGGTGAGAAGAAGGATGGGCACAGGAGAAGTCCAAAGGAATGGATCTTGAGGGGAAAGACCTGGAGGAGAGATCCTTTCTCCATGACGACTGAGATGATGGATTAGCAACGCCATGCTACTCAGAGTGGATTTTAGTTCATCCACCACCGACTGCCCCAACCCAGATCATCTTCATTCCGGGCTCACTCCTTGGCAGCTGCGGTGGCTGATGCTGCGGCTTCCCCTCCAGCTCCTGCATCTCCTCCTGCCCCGCCGCCACCGCCGGTGACTTGGGCAAGCCCGACGTGGGCCTCAAGGGCCTCGCAGAACTGCTCAAGGCTGACAGCGTGCTCCCCGCAGCTCAGGCGGGCCTCCAGCCAGCGCACCACGGTGGCGTGGTGCTGGGAGAGGAGCAGCTCGGCTGGGGGAGGCTCATGCAGGCAGGCCTCTGTCTCCTCCTGCAGCCGGGCCTGGCCCAGCAGCACAGTCGCAAGAGAGACCAGCGCCACCAGAGGCAGCAGCGACAATGATGTTGGTGAGGAAAGCGCTGCAGGGCCGGAGGAGGAAGGCGAGGCAGATGACGCCTCCATGGTGCCCGGCAGAGGAGCCTCGCTGGTGGCGGCGCTGCTTCAGGTGGCTCCTTCTCCACCGTCGGTGGCCACCGCTTCCTCCTCCCCTTCCTCTGCTTCTTGTGTACAGTTACAAACAGCTGACAATCTGGCTTCAGTTCTTCTGGAGCTCTGATGCTGTATTCTTCCTTTCGCTGCAGACCTCTCAGCTTCAGCATTCTGTGATTTCAGCCTTGGTTTTCTGACATCTTCTAAGACCTTGTGACTTCTTGAGCTCCAGAAGCTTGACTGTTCCCTTCAGACATTAACATTAACCTTCTAGCACTGTGACTGCGTTTTTGTTCTCTTGAGTCAGAACCTGTTTGATCGTTTAGCCTGCTTGCCCTAAAGCCAACCAGCAGCAGTTCTATCTGGATTAAGGAGAAATCCACCATACGCCATATCTCCCTCTACCTGTCACTACACTAATTGGGCCCCCCTCAAGTCTCCCCATTTGGCTCTGAATCCTCTCTCCCAGGCACATGACTCAAGACCCGCAAAAAGCCAGGCAATCTGCAAAGCAGGAGCCACCTCAGCCAGCCAGCTTATGTATCCCCTCCAGGGAAGGGATAGGTGGATGATATCAGCAACAGCTGGCTGAGTACCTGGGGGCCTGGTCCTGTAAGGTGTGGCACCTGCAGAGCAGAAGTCCAACAGGGAGAGGGTGGTGGTGGTAGGTGAGCAGCAGGCTTCATGGCTGCCATGACAACCATGGGGCTGTGTCTAATATCATCTGGACCAACACATGTGGCAGGACACACACTTGATCTTGTGTTTTATTCGGGACAGGAAGAAGGTGATCTGAGGGTGGAGGGGTTCTTAGTGACTCCATTGTCATGGACAGATCACCACCTGACAAGGTTTAGACTTTGTGCCCCTGGTAACCTTCGCAGGGGTGAAGGGCCAATTAAGATGGTCCACCCCCGGAGACTCATGGATCCAGATGGTTTTCTGAATGCTCTGGGGGATATTTGCAGCATGGCTGGCGATGCTGCCGAAGAACTGGTCAATCTTTGGAATACGGAGGTGACGTGGGCAGTGGACATTATTGCTCCAAAGTGCCCTCTCCCACCAGGGAAGGCCCGTAATACACCTTGGTTTACTCCAACCTTGGGCCTGATGAAGCAGCAGGGACGATAGCTAGAGCAACGATGAAGAAAAACTCAATCTGCTTCTGATGAAACACAGGCTAGAGCTCATTTTCAAGCCTATCATGTGGTGGTGATGGCAGCGAAGAAAGTTCACTTCTCTGCCACCATTGCATCTGCTCAGTGTCATCCGGCGATGCTTTTCCAGGGGTGGGGTGGGGTCTTTGGGGCTCTGGCCCTACATTAGACTCTGAGCCCTCAGTTGCTCACTGTGACATGTTTGTGAGGGACTTTGCAGACAAAATTGCTCGTATTCCGACTGACTTGGACTCCTCACTAACTACAGTTGTACCAGATGTCCCTGAGGCTTCCTCTGGACATTTTTTTATGGATATGTTTCAGCTTGTAAAGCCTGAGGATGTGGACAGGATTCTGGGAGAATTGAGGGCCACTACTTGTTCGCTTGACCCTTGCCCATCCTGGTTAATCAAATCTGCCAGAGTGGGAGTGATTGACTGGTTGGCATATTTAATTAACACCTCCTTAAGGGAAAGTTCTATGCCAACATTGTTGAAGGAGGCTGTGATAAGACCTTTGTTTAAAAAGCCTTCGTTAGACCCTGTGGATTTTAATAACTGCCACCCAGTCTCTAATCTTCCCTTTTTGGGCAAGGCGATTGAGAGGGTTGTGGCTGATCAGCTCCAAGTTTTCCTGGATGAATCAGACTGTCTAGACCCTTTCAATCGGGCTTCAGGCCCAGTCACGGGACAGAGACTGTCCTGGTCGCCCTGGTCCATGACCTATGCCAGGCATCAGACAAGGGGAGTGCATCCCTGTTGGTGCTGCTGGACCTCTCAGTGGCCTTCGATACGATCAACCATGGTATCCTTCTGAGCCGTCTAGCTGGGATGGGCTCCTACTAAATTTGCCAGGTTGTCTACTGAGATCCTGCTCCTCAGCCTTAACCTTAGCAGTAATTTGACAGATTTTAAACACCAAATTAATCAGATTAATCTTTTCTCATAATTTAATCTTCATTGCAGAAAACACATTGTCTCTAAAATTCCTTTATCATATTGCTCTTAATGATGCACAGAATCTTTTTTTTTTTAAGCACTGTTGTGAAACAACGCTGTTAACAAACAAAATTTGTGGAACCGAAATGTATGCTAGTTTCAACAACAGCAGTTTGGCACTGGAGATATTATTAAGAAGTGTGTGGATGACTGTCTGTCAGGATATTTCACCAACTGGTCATATGACTGTGAGAGAAGTGTTTCATATGCAGTGCAAAAAGGATTTACAAATAGTTTAGACAGGATGGATGTTACATGAATTTACAGGTCAAGTTTGTATTTGGTGAAAGCTGTGGGTAAAGAAAGAAGAATTCACACCTCTTGGCAAAAGTGTTTTATTTATTTTCTACACTGGAACATTTTAAAGTTCTACACTGGAACATTTTAAAGGCCTAATCTTAAAAAGTGTGTTGCTGTTATGTCATAAACATCCTAAGACCTGAAGGTTGGGCATCAGTGCCAGCACCAGGCAAAACTGGGCCCTTGGGCACCAATCTGTCCACACAACCCACATATCTCTCCTTCAGTCCTGTTGTTTTCAGCCCAATGCTTGAGCTTATCAAGATCACTTTGAATTTTTGAATTGCAGGCTCACTTAGCCATTACTTGTTTCCTTCAAGGATCCATTTCAGTTGGCTATTCTATCACCATGTTTTCATTTAAATTTAAGTTTGACACAGAGATTTGTTTAGAGACTCATAATATCATGCCCAGGGTCAGGAAGCAGTACCCACAAGTAACTGCTGAAAGCCCACCACTGCTTATAGGGCTACCCTGGTCCCCTTTTTATGGTGCTCCAACAGATGCCAGGAAGCTCCCATTGGCTCCCTGAGGAATGCTACATTCCTCCAATGCATTATGGGCAGTTACACTGGGAACTGTCTGGTACTAAAAAAAGGAGTTCTGCCTCCACAATTTTCCTCTTCTAGTGAGTTCACCCATCCATCCCTGAATCCAGTAGGAATAAAGAGGAGGGGGAGGAGTTGTTTACCACATGTTGGCATGAAGGGTCTGTTAGCCCCCACAACATTGCCTATTTTTGCATTTAAAAATAGTGTGTAAAAGCTAGAGGAGCATTGCAGCAATAATTTCCTTGAACTTGATGGTACATGTCAATGCTTGACATATCATGGAGGCATCTGAAAGGTTCCAACAGGCATATCACACTGTTTAGGCAACACCCATTATTGAAGAAAATATCCAGTAGTCACATCTACACCAGCTCTGAATCTATCTGAAGAGTCAATGGTACTGATACTGGCAAGACTAGCCCACTGGCAAGTGAATGCATAGGGTTGAGGATTCTTGTTTTCTCCCTTCCTCTGTGTCTATATAAAGGCCTTGTATGTGGATCTTTAGTTCCCCTAAACTCACAGATTATCAACAGTAATTGTCTAGTGCAGGTGGAGAATAGAGGAGACCCCACTTGAGAATTCTTGAGTATTGGGAGGCACCAGAAATTTTCGATTTGGGAGTCAGACTTAAGATAGCAGAACATTCTTTATAATATATGCTATTTATTCATATACTGCACGCTAAAACTAATAAAATGTATTCGAGGTGGCCTTAGACATCATAATAGAAACAGAAAAATGGGATACATAACAATATGAAAGAAGTTGCTGGATATCCATTTAACATCAAAGTATAAGACTGAAAGCACATCTTAATTAAAACAGGTTACAAGAGTTGAAGGACTGAATTAAATTCCAAGTCATATCACAGAGGCAAAATTACAAGTACATGGAATACCATCAGATGTCATGGATGGAATAGTTGGATGGTTTTCCTGCTTTCTTCAACCCCCTCCCCACTCTAACGGAGCTGAGGGGGTCCTGAGTGCAATAAAACCTCACCTTTATACACTTTCTTTTCAAAGGGAAGGTGTGCTCCCATGGCTTTATTGATTATGCTGCCCAGTAGAGGCAGCATTTGCTGCCACCCAGAAGCACTCCATATCTTCCTCTCACTTCATATTGACAGTTCTAGTGAGTTCACCCATCCATCCCTGAATCCAGTAGGAATAAAGAAGAGAGGGAGGAGTTGTTTACCAAATGTTGGCATGAAGGGTCTGTTAGCCCCCACAACATTGCCTATATTTGTAAAAACAACAACAACCAAGACGCTTATTATGCCAGAGGGGAGAATAGTCATTAAAATGACCGGCTACTCAAAAAAACATTTGAAACAGCTACATAGGCCTGTCAGCACAAAAAAAAAAGACTTCAAGAGACACCTGAAAGTCAGGTACGTCACTTTGAGTCCTATTCTTGGAAAAAAGCGACTAACAAATGCCATAAATAAATAAATAATAAAGCGAAGATGCCTGCCAAATCTCTTCTGAAAGAGTGTTCCATAGCATTGGGACTGGTGACTCTAAATGGCCAACTTTTGATTGAGGCCAGTCAGGCCTCTGTAACACAAGGGACAACTAACAGCACTCCTCTGGATGGTCTCAGTGACTGGGCTGGGATATAAGGGCTCAGGTAGTCCTAAGGTATCCTGGACCCAAGATGTTCAGTGCTCTGTATATCACTACAAGTGCCTTGAACCTGGACCAGTAGGATATGGGTAGTCAGTGCAGACGTTTAAGCAGAGGTGTTATATGCTATCAGCCTTCTGCCCCCAGCAGCAGTCTAGATGCAGAATTCTGCACTAGCTGAAGCATCCAGACCAAGCCCAAGGGCAGCCCCATATAGAGCACATTACAATAATTCAGTCTTGAGGTTACCAGTGCATAAGTGACCAAGTTATCCCAATCCACATACAGTTATAGGTGGTGTACCAGACAAAGCTGGTAAAAGGCACTGTTAGCCACTGGGGTCACTTGTGCCTCTAATGATAAATAAGTATCCAGGAGTACGCCCGAGCTACGTACCTGCCCCTACAGAAGGTGTTCAATCCTGGCAACTGGTCTATCTTCCATTTAAAAAATGTCGAGAATTGCAACTACGATAGAATAGCAACTTTGGAATCTGGTGGAATTAAATAGCACAGTCCACTAACAACGGCAGAGAAAGCAAATAGACTGGAAAAAAACAACAACCAAGATGCTTATTATGCCAGAGGGGAGAATAGATAAATGCATTCCCTAAATTTCTGGTATATTTTCATTAAATTGTATTGTTCAAAGGCTGCACTACTGAAAAAGTAAATTCATCCACTAAACACTTGCATGGAACTTAATTTTCAAGTCCCAGTAAGCATGCCGGCACATTCACACTGTATGACTAAAATTAGAATAAATATACAACGATGATGCTGTATTTGCTTATGGAAATTGCAGCTGGAAGGTGAATGCTGTTAGGTGAAGAATAAGGCTACTACAGCTAGCTGTTAAGCAGATAAATTATTCATCCACCACTTCTCCCTTTAAGCAAAATTATGGTACTTAATAAGACAAAAGTAATAAAAAGGAGGAAAGCAAGTGCCTTTTAAAACTACCTTCCTTGCTTATGCAGTGCATATTGTATTAAGACTTTTCTCCCTCTAGATTGCGGAAAAGAAGATGCAACTTAATCACCACTGGATGTCAAACAGTGCTGTTCATAGTTTCCCATTCTATTCAGTTAAGACTACATCTTTAAGATCCTCTCAAACTAAGCAGGAAGGATCTTTGGGTCAGAGACTGTTAGGAATATGAATAGAATGAATAAACTACCTCTGTGAATACATTTGATGAAAAATGAGTATTCTTGCTTTATGCTCTCTGTATCCATAACACATATCAAATGTTTTCAGAAGTTGTGGACATTTCTTCCCTTTGCTATGAAGGCCTCCTTTTATTTAGTCTGTATTTAATTATTAAACTTCTATCTCACCCTTCCTCCTAAAAGGAATCCAGGCTTTGTTAAGTCCAATGGATGACAATTAACTTTCACTGCCTTCCTATAAACCAAGATGATATTTGCACCATTGTAGTGTTAGTCAGTATCTGAATTTATTTGAAATTCTTTTATATATGCAATTATACATACATACATACATACATACATACATATATATATATATAATTGTTTAAATTATTTATATATGTAACTTTAAATTGTTTTCACATATGTAATTGTTTTAACTGTTTTAAAGCTTTTTGTTTTTTATTTTTATTAATCTATTTTAATTTGCATCAGAGTTTCACCATATATTTTGTACATTGGTTAAAGATACAAAAGTGACATATGTAAAGAATATAGTGTGTTTGTCATGTAAACATATTAATAACTGATTGTAAATTATATTGGTATTTAATAAAGTTATTCATTTTAAAAAATAAAGTTATTTCCTTCTTGTGGGCTTCCCCCAGGCACCGGGTGGCCACTGTGAGAACAGGATGCTGGACTAGATGGGCCACTGGCCTGATCCAGCAGGCACTTCTTATGTACATTTCCTGTGTTACAACAAATGTACTTCCAGTTATCTGAAAAATCATCTATTTGCTCAAAGCCATACTGAGCATGGCTTCTCTGACAATATGACAGAAAAGGAGACCATATTTCCATGATTTTGTTCTGTTCAATACCTGTTTCCCTTGACATTCTATGAAATGTTAATTTTGAAATTAATGCTCATTTCCAGATTTAGTAATCCATTAATGCCCGTTTAGTAATCCAGTCATTCATGAATGGGGGTTTGGGGGCTTTCCATTTTTGAGCATACAACAACCTTGCTGCTACTATCATGTATGAACTGAGCTCTGTATGCTCACTATTTGTTATACGTGGCACATACAATTCCATAACAAATTTAATGATTCCAGTACCATATCATATTGTAATATTTCCAATTGTTTCCCAATATTTTCATGCTAAAGGACATGTCCACTACATATAAAAGTAAGTAACTGAATCTTTTCTGCATCACCAGGACATTTTTGAATAGTTTTTCTTTACAGCAATAATTACAACGGATGTCATAGTTTTCTCTTGTTACTTGACTTAATGAGAAATTATGCACTTTGCCCCACAGATTCTTCCAGACTTCCACAGAAATATTGTTACCAATATTTTGTGCCCATGTTATCATATAATCTTTAATATGTTCAGATCCACAGTTGTATTTTAATAGCAGGAGATAAATTCTAGATAACCTGTGTTTTCTCTTTTTTATTATTAAACTGTTTTTATGTATGAATAAGAACATAAGAAGAGCCTGCTGGATCAGGCCAATGGCCCATCTAGTCCAGCATCCTGTTCTCACAGTGGCCAACCAAGTGCCTGGGGGAAGCCCGCAAGCAGGACCTGAGTGCAAGAACACTCTCCCCTCCTGAGGCTTCCGGCAACTGGTTTTCAGAAACATACTGCCTCTGACTATAGTGGCAGATTATAGCCATCATGGCTAGTAGCTGTTGATAGCCCTATCCTCCATGAATTTGTCTAATCCTCTTTAAAAGCCATCCAAGTTGGTGGCCATCATCATTGCCTCTTGTGAGAGCAAATTCCATAGTTTAACTATGCGCTGCGTGAAGAAGAAGTATTTTGTTTGTCTGTGCTGAATCTTCCAACATTCAGCTTCACTGAACACCCACAAGTTCTAGTGCTATAAAGGGAGAAAAACTTTTCTCTATCCACTTCCTCCATGCCATGCTTAATTTAATACACTTGTATCATGTAATTGTTTTGTATATGGTATTATGAAGTGTCTCAAAGTAATTTCACAGGAAGTGATTCAGAAATGAAACAAAATGATAATATTAATACAATATTGCACATTGCGGAATTCTCGATTCTTCACGAATTTGCAATCTGTCCTGCATAAAAGCCAAGAAAGTGTTTGCCATACAATTTATTGTCAACAGTTCAAAATTAAGAGATATTGGCCAAGTTATCCTGAGTATGGACAAGACTTTTGGGGGAACTGTAATGCCTGTCTCTAAATGAAGAAGCCCCAGCTTTATTTATTACATTTATATCCTGCCCTTCCTCCCAGAAGCAGCCGAGTTTTCCCCTGATCTGCCTGTCTCCACCACCTTCCCCCACCCCCGAAATCCATGCTTGCCAACCCTTTCCTTAAGACAGTGGCAGTGTGCATGGCTTTGTTGTGCTGACTAACAGCATGCCAGGGCTGAATAGATAGGGGAAGGTAAGAACTTAAGAAGAGCCCTGCTGGATGAGGCTAAGGCTCATCCAGCTCAACATTCTGTTATCACAGTGGCCAACCAAATGCCTATGGGAAGCCCATAAGCAGGACCTGAGCACAAAAGCACTCTCCCCACTTGTGATTCCCAGCAACTGATATTCAGTGACATACTGCCTCCAACAGTGGGGCAGAACATAGCCATCATGGCTAGTAGCCATTGTTTCCCTTATCCTAGAATAATAGAATAGTAGAATTGGAAGGGGCCTCTAAGGCCATCAAATCCAACCCCCTGCTCAATGCAGGAATCCAAGTTAAAGCATACTCAGCAGGTGGCAGATTCTATGATTCAGCTGCCTCTTGAATGCCTCCAGTGTTGGACAGCCCACCAACTCCCTTGGTAGTTGGTCCCACTGTTGTACTGCTCTCACAGTTAGGAAGTTTTTCCTGATGCCCAGTCAAAATCTGGTTTCCTGCAACTTGAGCCCATTATTCCATGTCCTAGAGTCTAGAACAATCAAAAAGAGATCCTGGCCCTCCTCTGTGAGGCAATCTTTCAAGTACTTAAGAGTGTTATCATAACTCCCGTCGGTCTTCTCTTCTCAAGGCTAAGCATGTCCAGTTCTTTCCGTCTCTCTTCATAGGGCTTTGTTTCCAGTCTTCTTAAACTGTGGTGTCCAGAACTGGACACAGTAATCAAGATGAGGTCTAACCAGTGCCGGATAGAGATGAACCAATACTTCACGCGATTTGGAAACGATAGTTCTGTTAATGCAGCCTAAAATAGTATTTGCCTTTTTTTGCAGCCACATCACACTGTTGGCTCATATTCAGCTTGTGATCAACAACAATTACAAGATCCTTCTTGCATGTGGTATTGGTGAGACAAGTATCCCCCATCTTATAACTGTGCATTTGGTTTCTTTTTCCTAGGTGTAGAGCTTTGCACTTACCCCTGTTAAATTTCATTCTGTTGTTTTCAGCCCAATGTCCCACCAATCAAGTTTCCTTTGAATTTTCTTTCTGCCTTCTAGGGTATTAGCTATCCCTCCCAATTTTGTATCATCTGCAAATTTGATAAGCATTCCCTGCACCTCCTTATCCAAGTCATTAATAAAACTGTTGAAGAGCACTGGGCCCAGGACCAAGCCCTGAGGTACCCCAATCATTACCTCCCCCCAGTTTGAGAAGGAACCACTGATAAGCACTTTTTGAGTATGATTCTGTAGCCAGCTGTGGATCCACCTGATAGTTGTTCCATCCAGCCCACATTTAGTTAGCTTATTAATCACAATATCATGGGGCACTTTTGTCAAAAGCTTTGCTGAAGTTGAAATATACTATGCCCACAGCATTCCCGCAGTCTACCAGGGTGGTTACCTGATTTGAAATAAGATTACTTTGTTCTTGATAAATCCTTGTTGGCTTCTAGTAATCACCACATTGTTTTCAAGGTGGCTGCAAATTTACCACTTTATAATCTGATCCAGAATTTTCCCAGGAATTGAAGTCAGGCTGACTAGTCTGTAGTTCCCCGGTTCCTCCTTTTTGCCCTTTTTGAAGATAGGGACAACATTAGCTCTCCTCCAGTCATCTGGCTCTTCACCAGTCCTCCATGATTTCGCAAAGATAATAGACAGTGGTTCTGAGAGTTTTTCAGCCAGTTCCTTCAACTCTAGGATGCAGTTCATTGGGCCCTGCAGATGTGAACTTGTTCAGAGTGATTAGGTATTCCTTGACCATCTATCAATCTCAAGTTCCAATCCTGCCTCTTCAACTTCACATTTCCCAGGAGGGTCATAGACCCTCTTTTGGGAAGACTGAGCCAAAGTAGGAACTGAGCACTCCTGCCTTTTCTTTGTCATCTGTTATCATTTTGCCATCCTCATTGAGTAGCTGTGCCACCATTTCTTTTCTCTGTCTTTTACTATGGACATACCTGAAGAATGGCGTTCCTGTTTTCCAGGGGTGGGTTTGCCGCCACCCTAATTACTCGGGAAGGTTCTCAAAATTCATAGATTGTGCCACGTGGGATCACTTTACCAATCAGGTAGGGGTTTGAGCAGCGGATATAAGGCTGCTTCTTCCTCCCTAGCGCCTGCCTTTTTGCCTTGAGGCACTTACTGCTAGTCCTCGCTTCCAGGGGCTCCTTCAGCGTCAGATTGGTGATCGTTTGCATTGCTTTCCATACTCCTTTATCGTTCTTCACTGTCTGCTACCCCGTCCCTTGTGGTTCTTCTTCCATTCAATTCATTGTTTGTTTGGTTTGTTTCCGATTCCCGCCGATCAGCTGGGCTGCGGGCGTCCGCCCATGCGCTTGACAGCTACCCACCGGCTTGCCGGCTGTTTGCTTTTACTTTTGGGTTCATTGGTGCTTTAAAGCATTTTTGGCGATTCTCCAGCCCAGCGTGGCTTTCTTAAGGAGGGCTGTGGGTGGTGAAGTTAATGGTTATTGCTCGTATCCCTTAGGATTATAGTATTGAATTTTAATTCCATGCGGGGGGCCCTCCCCCTCCCCCTTTTGGCTTGTCTTAATATTGTTGAATTTTTTCTAAGTTCTGCATGTCTTCCTGGTTTATTTTAAATTAATTGTTTGGTTTCTTAATTATATATAAATTAATTGCATAGATATAATTATAAATTAATTGATAGAGGAGTTGTTCTTATTTAATAATTTAAAGATATAAAAGTTTGGTAATTTGATTTCCCTCAACCCCCCCCTCTTCAACCCTCCCCCTCCTCTTCACCTCTCCTCTTTTCCCTCCAAACCCCCTCCCCCTCCAATTAATTATTGCTTTGTTATAGTCTGTTTATTCCTCATTTTTGTGTGGTGGTGGTTGTTGTTTTTTATTTGATATTTATGATTTTTTTCTGAATTGTTATTGCAGTTTTGAATTATATTCCAGTGTTTTATATATCCTGGTTGTTGGGGATTTGTTACTGTCCTACTTTTACAATTTTTGCTTCTGTTGTTGCTCTATTTCTGGCTTAGTATAGCATTAACATGCCACCCAAGAAGGTTCAACAGAAAAAAGGGGTTCATGTGGTGAAGCAGGCTTCGAAGCGCCCTCCATCTCAATAGCACCAGTCTTCCGACGAGGATGAAGACATGGGAACCGTTCGAGCTTTGGTGGCTAGGGTGGAAGCTCTGAAGAAGGAGCGCAGGCAGCCAGTGGATTTGGAGGCGGGTCCAAGTTCCGCCCCTTCAGGTAAGAAATCCACTCGCTTGGTGGCCAAGAGGCCTAAGTCACGTGTTCTTGCTGATTTGGTTTCCAGGATCAGTGTCCTTGAAGCTGCAGCACCTGTTGAGGAACCCACTGTTCGGATACCTCCAGCTGGCTCGCCTGCGGTTCCATCTACAATCTCCTCTTCTATGCTCCCAGTCTCAGCTGGTGCTGGGCTAATTCAAGGACAGCTTCCGCTTCATCCAACTGGAATCCTGCCTGTACCCTCTGAGGCTTCTGGGTTCGTGGCACCAGCAGTGGTTGCCTCTGCAGCTGCTTATACAGGTGAGCATATTGCACCACCACATGCTCACGACACACAGGTACAGATTCAAGGTGTTCTTGCACAAGATGCCCCCATGGCAGGTTCTCAGTTGCAAGGAGGTGTTCCACAACTTTTGGTGTTTATGGGAGGTGTGTTAGTTCCGCAGCAGCCTCAGCTTCCATGGCCTGCTGCGGCTGTGACTCCGTGGCAGCCATCCATGGCTTCCTCTAGTCACTCCCCTGCTTTTTTGCCTCTTCCTCAGGGCGTTTACCCACAAGGTGATACCTCCCTTCCATTGGGTGACCATTTATTGTTAACAACAAAGGAAAACATTTGGTGCAGAGAGTACATTGATTTGTTTACTCTCCTTTTTCACGAAAATGACCCCAGCCAGGCCCACTCCTGGTGATAGAGCCAATAGTGGGCACCTCTTGGTGCGCGCGCAGACTTCCGCCTCTGGTTTTGGCCAAGGCGGGCAATGGGTTCAATCCCATCAAGTCTGCTGGACATTCAACAGCGCCGGCCATTGCCTCAGGCGTCCCTGTACGTCTGTGGACTGTGTGGTGGCACCCACCCCAGTTCCTCCTGCCAGCGTGCCCGTCAGGCTTGCCAGGGTACAGGGGAACAACAACATCCCAAGCATCAATGTACTAAACTGTTGCCTGGCCGCGATAATGGACTGGATGAGAGCTAATAAACTGAGACTCAATCCTGACAAGACTGAGATGCTGTTAGTGAGTGGCTTCTCTGATCAGATGGTGGATACTCAACCTGTTCTGGACGGGGTTACACTCCCCCTGAAGGAGCAGGTTCGTAGTCTGGGAGTTCTTTTAGATCCTTAGTTGTCACTTGAGGCCCAGGTAGCCTCGGTGGCACGAAGTGCATTCTACCAACTTCGGTTGGTAGCCCAGCTACGTCCCTATCTGGGCAGTGACAACCTCGCCTCAGTTATCCATGCTCTGGTAACCTCAAGATTGGACTACTGCAATGCGCTTTACATGGGGCTGCCTTTGAAGACGGTTCGGAAACTGCAACTAGTGCAAAACGCAGCGGCTCGACTGTTGACAAGGACCAAACGATCAGAACATATAACATCTGTTCTGGCCCATTTGCACTGGTTGCCTATACGTTTCCAGGCAAGATTCAAAGTGTTGGTTTTGACCTATAAAGCCTTACACGGCGTGGGTCTGCAATACCTGGTGGAACGCCTCTCCCGATATGAACCTACCCGTACACTACGTGCAACATCGAAGGCCCTCCTCTGGGTACTGGCTCATAAAGAGGCCCGGAGGATGACAACAAGAACTAGGGCCTTCTCAGTGGTGGCCCCCGAACTATGGAATAGTCTGCCCGATGAGGTGCGCCTGGCACCAACTTTGTTATCCTTTTGGCGCCATGTTAAAACCTTCCTCTTTTCCCAGGCATTTTAACATATTTTAGCATATTTAGCACATTCTGGTATTCTAAATTTAAATTGTGTAATATGTTTTTAGCTCTGGGGAATTTTTGTGGTATGTTTGTATTTACTATGTGATTTTATTATATTACTGTATTTTTATATTTATGTTGTACACCGCCCAGAGAGCCATTGGCTGTGGGCGGTATAGAAATTGAATAAAATAATAAATAAATAAATAAATAAACGTGGGTCTGGCAACAGCGGCGGTACGTCGCAAGGCCAGTAGCCCTATTAAGTTGCTTCCTATTGCAGGGTTGTTGGATTGTTACCCCAATAGGCGAGCCGCTAGTTTCCTGCTGCAGGGTTTTTCTGAAGGTTTTCGTATCCCTTTTGAGGGTCTGATGGTTGCTACTTCCTCTGCCAATCAACCCTCTCTTAGTACTATGGCCCCTGTAGTTTTGGCCAAACTCAATAAAGAGATAGCTGCCGACCGCATCTCAGGCCCCTTTCCTTTTCCTCCATTAAATAATTTGAGCATTTCTCCTTTAGGTATATTCCCTAAGAAGCAGCCAGGGGAATATCGCATTATCCATAATTTGTCATTCCCTAAAGGCACATCTGTTAATGATGGCATTTCTCCGATATATGCATCGGTCAGCTATACCTCCTTTGATGAGGCTGTGAGAGTAGTCCGTAGGGCCGGTAGGAGTGCTTTAATGGCGAAGTGTGATATAAAGTCCGCTTTTTGTCTCCTACCAGCACACCCTGCTGATGTTGATTTGCTAGGTTTCACATTTCAAGGCCAGTTTTATGTTGATAGGGCCATGCCGATGGGCTGTTCTGTGTCTTGTGCTGCTTTCGAAGCATTTAGCACTTTCCTCGAGTGGGCATTACAAAGGAGGGCTTCTTCTTCCTTCTCAGCCCACTATCTGGATGACTTTTTGTTTGTAGGGCCAGTGGGTTCTTCACATTACCTCCACTTGATGCAATCCTTTGAAGCTTTAACCACTGAATTGGGTGTCCCTTTAGCTCCAGAAAAGTCTGAGGGCCCTTCTACTTCCCTTACCTTTTTAGGGATTCATTTAGATACTATGGCTCAGTCTTCCAGTTTGCCCCAGGACAAGTTGCTTGCCCTGCGGCAATGACTTCGTTCAGCAATTGTCTTGAGGAAGATCACATTGGCTCAGTTGCAAGAAATTGTAGGCCATTTAGTTTTTGCTTCTAAAGTCATTTCCCCTGGTCGCGTGTTCCTCAGGCGTCTCTGTGACGCCATGAAGGGAGTTCGCTCTCGTTTCCATTTGATTAAGGTCACGGCAGGGATGAGGGAAGATTTGCACATGTGGCTTGCTTTTTTGGAGGATTTTAATGGTCTCTTCTTTTGGTGCGAGGAGCTACTTTTAGAAGCCGAATTACAGGTAAATTCTGATGCTGCTGGGGGCCTAGGTTTCAGTGTAATTTTCAGATCCCAATGGTGTGCTGAGAGGTGGCCTTCCAAGTGGCAAGCCTCTGGGATTACTTCTGATATGACATTTTTGGAATTTTTTCCAATTGTGGTAGCAGTTTACATATGGCCATTGGCATTTGTTTTTGGTGTGATAATTTGTCCACAGTGTGCGTTGTCAATGCTCAGACTTCTAAATCTCCTCGTGTTATGCGCCTGGTGCGTGCCTTCGTCTTGCAATGCTTGTGTTTTAATATCCTATTCATTGCTTGGCATGTTCCAGGTTTACAGAATTGTGTTGCTGATGCTCTTTCCCGCTTACAGATGGCACGTTTTTGAGAGCTTGCACCTGGAGCAGCTCTGGACCCGGTCCCGGTACCACCTTTCCTGTGGAGCCTTGGCAATTAGAAGTTGGGGCTGCTATTGCTTCTGCTCTTGCTTCCAGCACTCAAAAAGCATATCAGCATTCTTTTGTGAAGTTCCAGGCTTTCCGATTCAGTAGTGCTTTGCCTATGGCATGGCCTGTTCCCGCATTTCATTTATTGCAGTTTATGTTATTTTTAAAAGGGCAAAATAATTATGTCTCAACTGTTGCTGGACACCTCTCTGCGCTGGCCTTTATTTCCAAGGCACGGGGACTGCCGGATCATTCTGTAGATTTTAGGGTCAGAAAGGTCCTTGAGGATTGGTCGCGTTCCACTCCCAGGCCCACTGACCAGAGGAGGCCAATCATGCCCGATGTCCTACTCCAGATCCTGGCATTGTTTCGCTCTTTATGCTCATCCCAGTATGAGTCGCACCTTTTCGCCACAGTAACTCTGACGATGTTCTATGGTGCTTTCCGCCCTAGTGAAGTATTAGTCCCCTCTAAGCACGATGTGTCTTACCGGGCCTTATGCTCTGGCGATTGCACGTTAGGTGCTGATTTGGTGAGGTTTTCCCTAAGAGTCTCTAAGACTGATCAGAAGGGCCGTGGCACCATTGTCTCATTACACAGTTGCCAGGTCCCTGAATTATGCCCTGTGTCTGCAATGCATCAATTCATGTCTATAAGGCTGTTGGGCCAGCGTTATCTTTTTATACATGTGGATGGCTCTGCCCTGACTCAGTTTCAATTTTGGGCCGTTGTTCGGCAGGCCTTGTTGGCCAGTGGTCGCGATGCTGGAGTCTATGGGTTGCATTCTTTTCGGATTGGGGTGGCCATGGCCGCAGCCCTCATGGGCATGAGCGTTAGCGATATCCAGGCGATTGGCAGGTGGCATTCTTCCGCTTTCAAGTCCTATGTCAGGTATTAATTCTAAGTAATTTTTATTTTCTGTTTTCTTTAGGTGCGCTAAGCCTTCCAGTCCCTGCGAGGATCATCCTGTGTGGCCATTCTGTCTTGTTTTGGGCTCACCGGAGGGCCTCTTCGACTGTTTCCGGGACACAGCTGCAGCTTTCCGCCAGAGCTACAGTTAGTTGGGAGGCTCGGAGGGGCATGTTATGGGATGCGTTGATGCCATTGGTGTGCCGAATCATATCTTTGGCTAGCCGGCCTCATGTTTTATTGATTCATTTGGGGGAGAATGACTTGGTGCAGCAACCGGGTATGGATTTGCTGCTCAAAGTCACTCCTGATCTCACGTGGCTCATTTGTACTTATCCCGATCTCATATTAGTGTGGTCTGACATGCTTGTGAGAAGGGTGTGGAGGGGTGTGATTCACCCCAATAGGATTGACAGGTCCAGGAAGTGGGTCAATAGGAAAGTCAGGGATTTGGTTTTGTCCCTTGGTGGGGCTTTCATTCCTCATGATAGGATTAAGTTCCATTCTCCACACTTGTTTCGAGATGATGGGGTTCATCTCTCTGAGCATGGGTGTGATTTGTTATTGGAGGATTTTAGGCGGGGCCTTGGGGGTTTGTATTCCTTGGGTTGAGGGGACCAAGCTTCAGCTGATCCCCTCTTGTGGCATGGAATTTGGGCAGGTGAGGTATATTGGGGTTAAAATTGAGGCGGTTGAGGCATTCTGGTAAAGGGCACTCCCTAGGGAACCATTATGGCTTTATAGTTGCGCTGTGTGTAGTTGTGTTGCTTAATTTCATTTAAAAGCACCACCACAGCAGCAGAGAGTAACAGCAGATGTTGAAATGCGAGTGTGCCAGCGTGTGCGTGCGTTTACCTAAGAAAGCAGGCTTTTACCCTGCGACAGCATCACTGAGACTGGAGACTCAGTAAAATAAGAAAAGCTACTTTATTTAGAGAAATGCATAGTAGATAGAAAGGGCATACCTAGTTCTAACTAACTAGCTAAGTTGGAGGCATAACGCCCAGGTGTAGGAGTCAGCCCCATGCTCGGAGAGAGAGAGCTGAGACAAAGGGATGTCTCCTCTCTCACGGACAGCCAGAGAAGAATGGAATGGAAAGGGCGGAAGGAGGAGGGGCAGGTAAGCTTCCCTAAAGGCATCACAGTCTAGCGACAGAAGGAAGTCAGTCAGAGCATCACAGGTAAAGGTAAACAAGCCTATCCATCTGGAGGACCCTAGCTCTATCTTCCTTCTGGAGCACAAACAAAAGAACAAAACAGGAGTTGCTCTTGCCCCGCTTCCAACATTAATGTCTGGTGGGGATCTGGGGAGTGTCCTCGTGGGACCGGCTTGCGCATCATGGTGAACGCCTGTACGGCGGGGCCAGGATGCGGAGGTTGGAACCACACACCTGACTCCAATAGCAAGGAGGGAGGATTTCTCCCACATCCCTGACTGGGGAGTTACAGTCTGAGGAGAATTATTTGCCTTCAGAATGGGAGGGAGTATTCCCTCCCATTTAGGTTTAGCCTCACCTGCCTGAAGTATTTTAGATTTGAATAATTGGCTGAATTGAATTTGATTTAGTGTGTTATATTTAATAAATACAACATTATTCCATACTTGTGTCACGAGTCTTCTTTGTTGTGGTGGCAATGGCGTTCCTGTTTTCCAGGGGCGGGTTTGCCACCACCCTAATTATATAGGAGACTCGGGAAGGTTCTCGAAATTCTTAGATTGTGCCACGTAGGATCACTTTACCAATCAGGTAGGGGTTTGAGCAGCGGATATAAGGCTGCTCCTTCCCCCCTAGTGCCTGGCTTTTTGCCTTGCGGCACCCTCCCTCCCTCCCTTGTCAGTATGGGCTCTGCTAGTCGCCAAAATGGGGCTGAGTAGGAATTTTTTGGGGGGGGATACTGATTTCAGAATCCCTTTGGTTTTGCCTACTCCAAACTGCTTGGGTTTAATTCAATTGGCCTGTCGGGTTGGGTTGTGGTGTGTCTGCTCTGGCTGGCATGGCATTCGGGCAGGTGAGGTATATTGGGGTTAAAATTGAGGCTGTTGAGGCATTCTGGTAAAGGGCACTCCCTAGGCAACCATCATGGCTTAATGTCTGGTGGGGATCTGGGGAGTGTCCTCATGGGACCGGCTTGCGCATCATGGTGAACGCCTGTACGGCGGGGCCAGGATGCGAGGTTGGAACCACACACCTGACTCCAATAGCAAGGAGGGAGGATTTCTCCCACATCCTTGACTGGGGAGTTACAGTCTGAGGAGAATTATTTGCCTTCAGAATGGGAGGGAGTATTCCCTCCCATTTAGGTTTAGCCTCACCTGCCTGAAGTATTTTAGATTTGAATAATTGGCTGAACTGAATTTGATTTAGTGTGTTATATTTAATAAATATAACATAAGAACATAAGAACATAAGAAGAGCCTGCTGGATCAGGCCAGTGGCCCATCTAGTCCAGCATCCTGTTCTCACAGTGGCCAACCAGGTGCCTGGGGGAAGCCTGCAAGCAGGACCCGAGTGCAAGAACACTCTCCCCTCCTGAGGCTTCCGCCAACTGGTTTTCAGAAGCATGCTGCCTCTGACTAGGGTGGCAGAGCACAGCCATCATGGCTAGTAGCCATTGATAGTCCTGTCCTCCATGAATTTGTCTTATCTTCTTTTAAAGCCGTCCAAGCTGGTGGCCATTACTGCATCTTGTGGGAGCAAATTCCATAGTTTAACTATGCGCTGAGTAAAGAAGTACTTCCTTTTGTCTGTCCTGAATCTTCCAACATTCAGCTTCTTTGAATGTCCACGAGTTCTAGTATCATGAGAGAGGGAGAAGAACTTTTCTCTATCCACTTTCTCAATGCCATGCATAATTTTATACACTTCTATCATGTCTCCTCTGACCCGCCTTTTCTCTAAACTAAAAAGCCCCAAATGCTGCAACCTTTCCTCGTAAGGGAGTCGCTCCATCCCCTTGATCATTCTGGTTGCCCCCTTCTGAACCTTTTCCAACTCTATAATATCCTTTTTGAGATGAGGCGACCAGAACTGTACACAGTATTCCAAATGCGGCCACACCATAGATTTATACAACGGCATTATGATATCGGCTGTTTTATTTTCAATACCTTTCCTAATTATTGCTAGCATGGAATTTGCCTTTTTCACAGCTGCCGCACACTGGGTCGACATTTTCATCGTGCTGTCCACTACAACCCCGAGGTCTCTCTCCTGGTCGGTCACCGCCAGTTCAGACCCCATGAGCGTATATGTGAAATTAAGATTTTTTGCTCCAATATGCATTATTTTACACTTGTTTATATTGAATTGCATTTGCCATTTTTCTGCCCATTCACTCAGTTTGGAGAGGTCTTTTTGGAGCTCCTCAGGCACGGAGGAGGACCCGAGGGACAAGTTACATATTTTAGTTAGCAGATCAGCAATTTCACCTTTGAGTTCTTTGAGAACTCTCGGGTGGATGCCATCCGGGCCTGGTGATTTGTCAGTTTTTATATTGTCCATTATGCTTAGAACATTATTCCATACGTGTGTCACGAGTCTTCTTTGTTGTGGTGGCAAAGCTTTTTTGTTGCTTTTAGCATCCCTCGCTAGCCTCAGCTCATTCTCAGCTTTAGCCTTCCTGTCACCATCCCGGCAATTCCATGATACCTGCCTGTACTCTTCCTTTGTGGCCTGACCTTCTTACCACTCACTGTATGTGTCCTTTTTCGTTTTCAGGTCATCTCTCTAAGCTTTCTGTGAAGCTACATTGGCTTCTTCTGCTGTCTTCCACCTTTTTTCCTTGCTGGAATTGTTTGCAATTGTGCCTTTAGAATATCTGTTTTTTAGAAACTCCCACCCATCGATGGACTCCTTTTCTCATTAGGGTTGCTTGCCATGCAACATTACTTATGATTGTTCTGAGTTTATTAAAATCGGCTTTCCTGAAGTCCAGGGTATGTGTAGGAATACTCTCAGCTTTTGCTTGCTTTAAAATCAAGAACTCTAGTATAGCGTGGTCACTTTCCCCCAGAGTTCCCATAACTGCCACTTCATCCACCAAGTTATCTCTATTGGTTAGAATCAAGTTAAGGGTAGCTGATGCTCTAGTCCAGTGATTCCCAACCTGGGGGCCTTGACCCCCAGGGGGCCGCGAAGAAATCCAGAGGGGCCACAAACAGTAAAGAAATGAAGTATTTATTAGTTTTTTAAAAAAAGGTTTCACTCCCTGGACACTGTCTGCTTCCCACTGCCACTGCAGATGACACCTCCCCCTTGTTCCAAATGAGAGGGGAGGACTTTTGCTGAAAAGCCAGAGTGTCTTTCAGAAGCACCAAGGGCAGGCATCTGCCTATAAAATATATAGCAGATGCCAAAGGAGGCTGAGGGTGGAGATACCAGTAAGAAGAGGGGATTACTATCACTGACTCCCGTCTCCTCACACTACCATTGCTGACAACGCCCTTACTCAGAACGAGAGGAGAGGGCTTTTTGTGAAGCAAAAAGAAGCAAGGCTGCAAGGAAAGGCTGCTTACCCCCTTCCTTCCTGGTAGCCAGCCTGGGGGGAGGGGGTCATGAAAATGTTTGAGCTTATAAAGGGGGCCCCAACCACTGCTCTATTTGGTTCCTCCACTTTCTGTAGGAGAAAATTATCTCCAACACAAGTCAGGAATTTCTTGGAGAGGTCGTGTTTGGCAGAATTTGTCTCCCAACAGATATCAGATAAGTGAAGTCCCCCATTACCACTACATCATGCCTTCTTGAAACATTGGCAATTTGCTTTGCAAAAGTTTCATCCTTGTCTTCTCCTTGATTGGGTGGTCAGTAATACACTCCAACTACCATGTTCCTTTTATTCCTTGCCCCATTTATTTTAACCCAGATACTCTCAGTGGAGCTACTAAGCTCATCCTCCTGTATTTCTGTGCAGGGACATATAGTTTTAACATATAGCATGACTCTGCCTCTCTTTCTATTCCCTCTGTTTTTTTTGAACAAGTTATATCCTGCAATTGCTGTATTCCAGTCATGGGAGTCATCCCACCAAGTTTCTGTTATACCTTTCAAGTCATATTTACTCTCCTGTATTAAGACTTCAAGTTTGTCCTGTTTGCTTCCCATAGACTAGTCATTAGTATACAGACATCGAAGACCATGCAATTCACAGTCTGGCTTTACATTTTTTGAAAACTATTACTGGGCCTCATTAGAGCCATTCTCTCAGTTCCTGTTACTGTGCTCAAGCCTTTGACAATTGCTTTCACCCAGTTTATGCCTCCCTCCCCATTAGGATTCATTTAAAAGCTCTCCTGATGAAGTTCTCCATGCTGTGGCCAGACACATTCTTCCCTGTCCTTGTGAGGTACAACCCATCACTTACCAGCAGTCCATCTTCCAGAAAGCATAGCCTGTGGTCCCAGAATCCAAATCTCTTGCTTTGGCACCACCTTCATAGCCAGTCAGTCATCTGTAGTATTTTTCTTTCCCTTTCTACTCCTCTTAAGTATAGGAAGGATGGATAAGAAAATTATCTAGGCCCCAAAGTCTCTGCATTTCCTTCCCAGAGCTTTGAAGTCTGACATGATTTCCTTGTAGCTCTGCTCGGCAATGGGCTTTTGAATAACGACAACCCTTCCATCACATCTCTAATCACATCTCCAGGGAGACATCACACCTGGTAAGTCCATCAATCTTCTCAGCATACTTGGTTTCAATAGGGAGTCTCCCACTACTGCTACTACTACTACTCTTCCCTTCTTGTCGTTGGGTGTGGTTTCATTGCCTCTGCTTGACTGAGCTTCAGCTTCTTGCTTGCTGTCATGATGGGTCTCCTGTAATTTTCCCCCTGCAGGATGTCCTCCAGTCTCATCATCAAGTGCCTGAAAGCAGTTCCATAGTTCCACTGCTGAAGGGTGTCTTCTAACTTTTCTGCTCCTGTCACCCTGTTCCGCAGTTTCCTCCACTTTGTTGTTCCTCTCCACAACTGTCTCCGTTTCTGCTTCAACATGCTGTTCTTCAACCTCCTGTACTTGTCTTTGCTGTTGTTGTTTCAGTGTTCTATGAACAATTAATCTCTTATACTCTTCAGTGTGGCCACTCTCACTTTTTCTTCTAACAGCATCACCAGCTTGCACTTGTTGCACATGTATGCCATATTGTTCTTAGGCAAGAAAACAAATATTGCACACACCTTGCAGGTCACCACCACTGCAGTGTCCTTCCTGTCCATAGTCTCTACTGCCTTTTTTTGTCTTTCTTTCAACTTGTATTGTAATGATCTGTGCTTTGTCCTGACTTCTTTCAGAGTAAACAAAAGAGTCCCACTGGTGTGTGGTGAGCCATACACAAAAAAAAATTATCCCCCACCAAACTCCTGTTAGCATTCCCTGTTCACTCGCCCTATTCACTCGCTTTCTGAGAGCTGGCTCGCAAAGTATTTCCTCTGGACAAGCTGACACAGCTCCCTCTGCTCTGCTCAGTCAGGAGTCAGAAACAGAATGAAACTACCAGCACATACAGCTGCTCCTAGTTGCACTACAAATCCTCTGTGAATTGTGGGAGATATAGTTCTCCAAAGAGATTACAAGCTGTAGCAATCTCACCTATTCAAAATAAAGTCAACTCCATGCAAAATTTCAGGCTGTGCACTACATGAGCTCCTTTCGTAAGTTCTCTCCATGCATAGAGTAAATGCCTGGAAGGGGGAACGGGACCATGCCTACTGGCTCTGACTTCTGTGCATATAGTTCTCCTTTTCAGACTTTTGGTTCTTCATGTGGAGAGCATGGGGGTGGGACCAGTAGGCATAGTCTCACTCTCTCTTCCAATGTCTATTCGTTGAATAGAGAGAATTTGTGAAAGGGGCTATCGTGCCATAGGGTTCATTGTGATATATAATCCTTTTCAAGGGAAAATAAATTCTTATCCTCTCCTCTACAAATATGTAATGCAGGAAGGAAAACGAATAGGATACTAATGATTCTTGCCCATAATATATCCCTTAAAGTCTCCCTACAACAGCAGCCAATTGCTTGTTCTCATATAATTAAAACACTAAATTACATTTATTCCTTAAACATGGTAATAAATTGTTCAGACATCCTTCATAGCTACAGCTAATTCAAGCAGTCTGACAGGTTAGTGAGTGTTTTAATTATATGGAAACAAGCAGTGAAATATTCCTGCAGGGGTATGTTTTTAAGGAAGTATCTGAAGAGCAGAAATCCTTAGTGCCTTGCTTAATTTTTTTAATAGTATCAATATTTGGAAAGGAATGGGTAAGATTTCTCCCCTTTGGAAAGGATTTTATATATCGAAAGTATATATATTGAGCTAGACAGACTAGCAGTGCAATCCAGTACATGGAGTAAGTTCCATTGGGTTCAATGGGACTTACTCCTGGGTAAATGTGCATTGGATTGCAGCCATAATTGTCTGAAGGCAGCTTCCTGTGTTGCTGATGTGTTGGTAATGAGGAAGATTCATGAGACTGTTTTCCTTCGGTGTTGCAACAAGTGATATCACAAGGTGTGCTGAAGGTTAGGGGTCTCCAGACCTGTTAACTTCCTGTGCCTCTCCTGGTGTGCATAATGCCCTGCCCTTTATTTTTATTTATTTTATTGATTTAACAAAATGTATACACTGTTAGATTGTAGAAAACCTGTAAACGGTTTACAAAAAATTACAATTATCAATAAAAATTATTACAATAAATTAAAAACAATTAAAAGTAACTATTAAAAACAATTAAAAGTAACTATTAAAAACAATTAAAAGTAACTATTAAAAACAATTAAAAGCTTTAAAAACAATTAAAACATCAAGATATTTATTTAAAGCAGCAATATATTTGTTGCCAGTATAAGGGCTACATTTATGGCAGTTGTTGACTTTCCAACCTCCTTTCCCAGAACACCAGTAACATTCTCAGAATCATTCTAGAGCTGGACCTGCCACAATCTGAACCAGGAAAGGCACAGCAGAAAGCAGAAAGTCCAGAGGGCATTCATAGTTCACCAACCGTTATATTTAAGGTACCTCAAATTGTAACTGGTTTGGAGTTGTCTGAACTATCAGAGATTTTATCAGAGATTACTGGGAATTGTAGCTTTATGGGAAACTTGTATTAGATTCTTTGTTAGGGATCGTGAGTACTTTTACAATAGTGCAGCAATCCTCAAATGTCCTTGGATGGAAACAATGGCATTGAAATAGGCTTGGAACTAGCTTAGTTTTGTAATGCAGGCATATGTTTAGGCAATCTTCTTCAGAACAGCATTTATTGGCTACAACTGGGGTCAATTTTGTTGGCGTGTGCGTGTATAGATCATACAAGGATGGAATCCAAGAGTCGCATAGAACAGGAATAAGCCAGGCCAGGCAAGTTTCTTGTAAAAGTCTTTACTAGGCAAAGACATTAGACACAGTTCTCTTCACAGACAGCTTTTCCCCCACACTGAGCTTTTCCAAGCATCCCACCTTATCAGGCTTCCCAGCCAGCTGCTGACCTTGGCAAACCTGGCGCTCTGTTCTCACAGCTTAACCCTTCTGCTTCTCTCTGCTAAAAAACCCTGTCTGTGAGTCTCACAGCCTGCTTCACTGACCAACAGCCCCCACCTGAGACTCACAGATTACAAAACTTCATTGTTCATTATTACATTTCTACAATATTAACTTTTCATTACAATACATATCAGTACATGGTTTGTTTTCTTACAGTTTCTATTTACATTTTCAATTCAGTTGTTGTTTCTTTATTTCTTTATTCACACAGGTTTCACAGAGTCATTTTTGTTCACTTTTATTTGATAATACATTTATATTTCATTCCTCAACACAAAACTTCCACATGAGATCCATTGTTTCTTTATCTATTGGTCCTTCTTTTTCCCATTCTACTGGATATTTATCTGTTTCATTATTCTGTTGTGTAACATTAAATGTGAATCTCTGAGGTGGTTGACCTTTCGTTTTTCTTTCTGATCTCCTAACATTATCTATTTCCATTTCTTCCTCACTTTCAATTTTACTTGGACCTGCACCTGTTCCTGCACTGGTACTTGGCATTTCTGTATCTTGCATTGCCATGTCTTCACTTCTCAGCCTTTTTACAGTACGTTTGCCACCATGTATTAGATCAGTCAATGCAGTTCTTAATGGAATTTGCTGCCCAAAAGGAACATCTGCTGCTTCCTGCTTGCTTGTACTATCAAGTATAACTGTTTGACTGTCTCTCCAAGGTTTATCTATCACCTTTATGCTTCTGCTTAACACTACCTGTTGTTTCTCAGGCAACCAAACTCTATAATATGAATTCTGAAATCCCAAAATGCGTCCTGCCTGAGCTCTTGAGCCTAATTTACCATGCCTTTTCTGTTTTGCAACATGTACCCAGCATTTTGCCCCAAAACGTTCTATGTGTTTCACCCTGGGCTTTCTTCCAGTCAGTTTCTCATAGGGAGACATGCCTATTGTTCTGTGCATGAGACGGTTCTGAATATAAACAGTGTACAGAATACATTCACCCCAATAAGTGTTATTCATATCTGCATCTGCTAGCATGGCTCTCATTGAATCCTGCAATGACCGGTTCCTCCTCTCTGCAGTTCCGTTGGAGGATGGGCTGAAGGGAGCAGTGAGACTCTGTATTATTCCCTTCTTTTCCAAATATGTTTTAAATGAATTACTGGTAAATTCCCCACCTTGATCTGATTTGATATTTTTGATAACAACCCCATATTGTGTCTCTGTCCTCTGTATAAATGCCTTTAATTTCTCTTCTGCTTCACTTTTCTTTTTCAATAAGAACACATGTGTAAATCTGGAGAAGTCATCCACAATCACTAAATAAAACCTTGCTCCACCTTTTGAGCACTGGAAAGGTCCAGCCAAATCCACATGTATGAGCTGATAGGGTTCAGTGGTCGTGCTTTCACAGCTCTTATTTACTGGAGTCACAGTCATTTTTGTTTTATAGCATACTTCACACTCATCCACATGCTCACAATGTGTTAATTTCAAATCTTGACTATGCTTTGGGGTGTTTTGTACCTTTTCAAAATGTGCGTGTGCTAATTTTCTGTGCCATTCATGTAAACAATTATCATGTTTATCTTTATTAACTCCTATCCAAGCACACGTGGGTTTATCAAGATTGCACTCAACCATAAACATTTGGTTCTGTAATTTCCCTTGCATGCATATTTCACCATCCTTTCTCACAAAACATCTATCCCCTTCAAATGTAACCTTACAACCTATTTGAGCCAATTTTCTTACTGATAGAATGTTATATTTTAAACCAGAAACCAATAACACATCTGTTAATATAGTTCCCAAATTACTCAACCTGAGCGTGCCTTTCGCAATCGCGTCCTGAGTCGATCCGTCAGCCAGATAAATCTTCTCCTGCGCCGGCTTTGAAGTGTAAAATAAACTAGAGTCTGTGATTAGGCAATTAGACGCTCCACTGTCGAGAAGCCACTTAGAGTTAATGAGTTTATTGTCCTCCTTAGTAACAAAGTTTACGCTTGTTCTCTGACTTCCAAAGTCCCTGTTATTTCTCTTCTTTAAACAATGTCTCTGTATATGTCCACGGGACCCACAAAAGTAACATATTTTATTCTCTTGCCTGCTTCTTTGATTTTGTTGTTGTTGTACAGCCACAGTCTCTTTTAACTCTGTTTTCTTATTTTCTTGTCTTCTATTCCACTCTTGTTGAAGTTTCTGTTCTACAAAGTCCAAATTTAGATGTCCGTCGGGTAAAGTTTCCAGACTAGATACCATGTCTGGATACCATTTTTGATCAAATGAAGATAACAGTATATAGACCATCTGAATGTCACTATGATGCACTCCTCTGTCTTGCAGCTCAGCATTTAATCTACAAAATTCAGCCAGATGCTCTGTCATAGTCACTTCATCTGTAAAACGCATCTGATAAAGTTTCCGTGCTAAACACAGCCTGCTCCCAGCAGTTTGCTGCACATGAGTGGCTCTTAGCTTCTCCCACATCTGATTAGCTGTCGGCTCATTACTCACCAGCAACAGTTGTGAATCAGACAGCCCCAGAGTAATAAAAGCCTTCGCTTTCTCATCTTTCTTCAACCACGCTGCTGAAGGAGCTGCCGGAGGGGGGTTTTCTACAACATCATTCAAATCTTCTTTAATCAGAACTGCTCTCATTCTCCACTTCCAGCTGGAGTAGTTTACAGCATTCAGTCTCTCCATCGGCATCCCGGATGACAGGTTTACAGCCATGTTGTCCACTCTTACTTGCCTCTTTCTTGCACTTTGTTTCTCTCTGCACCAACGTCATGTCAACTGCTCTCGAACCCGCTACCTTGTATGATAAGCTGGGCCCATAACCCCTGTTGGCGTGTGCGTGTATAGATCATACAAGGATGGAATCCAAGAGTCGCATAGAACAGGAATAAGCCAGGCCAGGCAAGTTTCTTGTAAGAGTCTTTACTAGGCAAAGACATTAGACACAGTTCTCTTCACAGACAGCTTTTCCCCCACACTGAGCTTTTCCAAGCATCCCACCTTATCAGGCTTCCCAGCCAGCTGCTGACCTTGGCAAACCTGGCGCTCTGTTCTCACAGCTTAACCCTTCTGCTTCAGGTTTCATTCTCTCTGCTAAAAAACCCTGTCTGTGAGTCTCACAGCCTGCTTCACTGACCAACAAATTTTGACCCTCTTCACCCTTTCATTGGGGAAGAAGGCACACATGGATTCTAAGCTTTTTGTCCTACTGCACAAGCAGCCAACACACTGCCCGCCCCTGCACTTTTTGTAACCCAAAGAAAGAATATGAAAGATGGAAGAGAAAATAAGAATTAACAGAGAAAGAGACAGGAAGGAAAAAAATAACAAAAGGAAAAAACAGGAAATCTTGGGAAATGAATAAGACACTGTGGGAGCAAGAAAAATAGATGTACCTTGAAAAGAATGGGGTAGTAAGGGGATGCCCCCCAATTATTTGGGGGAAGAAATAATCTCCTTTCCTTTACTTATAGTTAGGTACTGAGACTCCCTTCCCCCACAAAGCATAACTATGAAGCTGAACTCCCACCTCTAATTTTTATTTTTGTGACTAGGATTTGTCCTCTGTTATGAAATGGCTGTTATACCAGTGGCATCACTAGTGGGAGTGCGGGGGGGTGTGGACCTCTGGTGCGTGTCCTCCCAGGGGCATGGATGAGGTGGCTGGGCTTGCGTGCCACCCTGTCCATGCCCCTGGGAGAGCACGCGCCAGAGGGGCACCCAGCCAGAGAAGGCCTGGGAATGCCAGTGCACCTCCCTCGCCCCGCCAATGCTGCTCCTGGTCTCGCCCACCTGCCCGCCTCTGAGGAGGAGTTGGAGCAGCCTTGCCGGGCAATGGCATGGGGCGGGGCAGCTCTGGGTGTCACCCCCCTCATGGTGACACCCGGGTGCGGGCTGCACCCTCCGCACCCCGGTAGTGATGCCCCTGTGTTATACCTGTAAGATATGTTGAAGGTTCTGTTTATATTTACTGTTATGGTATACAGTAGGGCCCCACTTTGCGGCACTCCCCTTTGCAGCGTTCCACCGATACAGCGGTTGTCAATTTTTCACATTCCACTATGTTAACTTGAAAATATTCCCCCTTCCCATTCTGATGCTTCCCATAAGCTCATTTCAAAACAAAACTGTACAAAACTTATAGTCCTGAAGTCAGAAACGGTTGCTTAACAACCCTCTAAATTTTCATGGTGATACACAAAAAGGTCAGAGAGAATAAAGAGTTCGAAGTCTAAAAAGAGAAGAAAAAAACCCAGACCCCTTTTGGACTATTTTTCTGTCAGAGTTCTCATAATTATAATTCATTAAAAATCAGCCATGTTCACAAAGTACCTGTAATCCTGATACTGACCTTGCCCCATACTCTGACCTTCATCTTCTGCAGTTTAAAAAATGCCTGGCTGATTTTTAATTAATTTAAGAATTTTTGGCTTGAACTTAATGACAATGTCGGGCATGCTCAGTAAGAACCAACTGTCACTGTTCTAGAAGCCAGACTCAAAGCTACTCAGCCACACCCACACCAGACTTTGACTTCACATGAGAGAGTCATGGCTTCCCCCAGAGAATCCTGGGAAGTGTAGTTTGTGAAGGGTACTGAGTGGAGACTCCTATTCCACTTACAGAGCTCCGGTGGCCAGAGTGCTTTAACAGTCAGTCACTTTACTGAAGCTCTGTGAGGGGAACAGGGCATCTCCCACAACTCTCAGCGCCCTTCACTAACTACACTTCCCATGACTGCCTAAAGTGAAATAGCAGTCTGGTGTGGATGTGGCCAGGGACAACTTTGGTTTAAACCTGGGTGTGAGGCTACATGTGCCTGCTGTAGAATAAAACAGTGGGGAAATCCTGAAAAGCAATGATACTGTTCACTGTTTTCCTTTTGGAAACGAAAGGGGCTTCCCCTCTGCCTAGTGCCCACCCACCCAATCTCCTCCCCTCTCCTTCCCCCTCCCCATGGTCAGTTTTACCTATCTTAAGCATGATTGCACGAGAGTAAATACCACTGAACTCAATAAGCATGCATATGATCAAACCTGTCCTCTCCTTCCTTTGCTCCTCCCCCTCCAATCCCCTCCTCCCCCTCCCTTTCTCTGTCCCTCTTCTCTACCCTCCCCCTCCTCCACTCCCATGGTCAGTTTTACCTATCCTAACCATGATTGCATAAGAGTAAATCCCATTGAACTCAATAAGCATGCAAATGATCAGAACTAGCTTTCCCCTCCTTCTCCTCTCCCTTCCTCCTCCCGCTCCCTTCTTCCTTCTTCCTCCTCCCCTGCCCATGCCAGCTCTCCCTCCCTCCTCCTGGTCAGTTTCACCTATCCCAAGCATCATTGCATGGGAGTAAATCCCACTGAACTCGATAAACATGCAAATGATCAAACCTGTCCTTCTTTTCCCCTCCGCCTTCTACCTGCTCCCATCCCCCTCCTGCCTTCTGCCCTCTCTCCACTGCCTCCTCCCCTCCCCATCTGCTGTGGTGAGTTTCACCTATCCTAAGCATGATTGCAAGGGAGTAAATCCCACTGAACTCAACCATGCAAATGATCACTCCATTCTCAGCAAACTTGCACAGGATCCCATTTCTTACCTCCCGAATTAAAAAGCAGAGAAATTCACTAATAGGGGGGGAAAAACCCCTTGTACTTTAAGAACATACCTATAACCCACAGATATTTCTATCAAACTTTAAAAAGCAGGGAAATTGGGCAGCTATAGTGAATGCACCAGGGGAGCAGTAGACCTGACTTCCTCTCTGAGATATTGTACTGCCCTACAAATTTGTCAAAAAGCAAACATAATTTGGGTTGGTCTTTCAGAGGTAAAGCTAATAAAGACAGCTATCCCTGGAGATCAGAGACCACACCTACCTTTAAAGAACAACACAAGTGATGGCTTTGTCAGATACAGGGGCAGAAGTGGATTTTACTCATGTCAGTCCAAACAAACATAAGGGGCCTCCAGTATTCATCAAGGCCCACAGAAATGGAGTGGAGTACACTACTCAAGTGTGCTTGTGTTTGGCATTAGGACGATTGTCCCCAAGGTGGGCCACTGTTCTAATTGCACAAGTCCCAGAAGGTATTATGGGAATGGATTTGTTAAAGGGGCTTACACAGCAGGTGTAGCTCCATGGGATGGTCTGGGGAGAAACTGTGAGGCATGTGCCTGAGAATGTACTCAGCATAATTGCTACCTTAGAGGCTCCAACAGACAGGGCAGAAGCCTGGTGGGACTGATGGGCTTCTGGCAGCAGCATATTCCCCAACTAGCCCAGAGGCTGAAGACATGTAAGAGGGCTCAAGTTGAGGGGAGAACTGTTGTGGAGCAAACTAAGAGGGAACTTGATAGTCATCCCTTCAGCAGGGGTCTGACACCCTTGCAGCAAATGATTGGGTTCACAGCACGTACAGCAGTTGAACATCCACATGTGTGGCAGAGTCAACCAGGTGAAGTGCTTTCCCTCCAGGCAACACCTGAGAGTGTGGGAGCTGATCTCAGCATGCCAGAAGGGGTGGTGATACCTGCCAGAGGGCAGGTCCCAGCACCCTTGGGCATAGAAATCACAAAGCTCCATGGAGCCTATGGACAAATGGCACTAAGGTCTGGCCTAGCCCTTAAAGGCACACATGTGTTAGCAGGAGTGATGGAGATTGCTTTCCAAAGGGAAGTGAAGGTGCTGTCACATGCCACCAATTCAGACAGTAATATATTGCACATTGGCCAGCTACCCTTTGAGCAACTGAGTGTGCCTGTGCTTCATGAAATAACGGGCCCAGGACCCCCAACAAGCAGGGGGAAGGAAGGTTGGATCTACTGGTTGAGACACTGTTTCTGGATGAAAGGTCTGGGTTGTCTACTCAAATTAGCCACATCAAACTAGGTGAGGTCCTACTGGGTGATGGTGGCCAATGACACAGTTCCAGTATGTTTGGATGCTGGGAAATTGAGGCGAAGAGAGTAATGCATGGGTATCTACTCATATATGGTGGGACAATGGTGGAAAAAAGCTGGAGCATAAGATGTGCCAGAATTAGCAGGGATATGGATGGTATTGTATGTGAGTGAAGGTGAGCAGGAAAGTTGAAGCAGAGGGAGAGCGAGGTGAGAGGCTAAGGACTGGATGTGATAAAGTCAGTGCCTTCTTTGGGCTGCTTATACTTCTCTTTTTTTTTTTTTTTTTTTTCAATAATTTTTATTCAGATTTTCATAAAACATACAAGACGAAATCATAAAACATTCAAAGACAAAAAACAAAATCAAAAATAGTTAAACAAAAAAAAAAAAAGAAAAAAAAAACAAAAATAAAAAATAAAGAGTAAAATATTGACTTCCCATTTGTCAAAGATCAAATCAGTTATAAGTCTATAATATATAACAATCCTGTCTCTTAAGTCATATTATAAAATCACTTTCCTCCAGTAGTTATCTTACTTAATCATCAAATCTCATAAACATTACTTTATTCTTTCCACAAAAAGTCAAAGAGAGGTTTCAATTCTTTAAGAAATATATCTATCAATTTTTTTTCCAGATAAGCATATCGATTAATCCATCTCATTACTAATTATGATAATCTTATTGTCATAACCATAGTCAAAATAAGCATTTCAATTAATCCATCACATCAGAATCTGTTAGGTTCAGTAATTTCAGTAGCCATTGTTCTATTATCCCTATTAGTTCCATTTTCCATCTTCCATCTTCAGTAGTCTTGTTAAGTCCAGTAATTTCAGTATCCAATCTTCCATTATCAGTATTCCATAATAATCTTGCTGTCAAAACCATAGTCATATAGTAAGAGTCTGATGGGAATTACCTCTATCCCAAATATTTTCTTGCCATCCATTCTGAATAGGTTGCTGAAATACTGCTGTAAAATCATATCTCTGTTCTTTTTTTCAAAATACACTGGGTCATCTCTTGAAAGTTTTTCCATTGTCACATGGCTGCAGTTAATTCCATAGATTTTCTCTATATTGGGCTCCATCACATCAATCCAGTCCAGAAGATTATCCATGCCATTGATAACTTTATCTCTAGAATCTTCATTAATTTCTTCAGAGATAACATTGAGTTCCAAACAATAGATTTTATTTCTAAAGTCCATAGACTCCAAATCTTGTTCCTGTTCCACGTTTGTTCCAATCTCCGGGATCTCCTCTCTCACAGGGACCCCTGTTCCAGTCTCCAGGGTCTCCTCTCTCACAGGGACCCCTGTTCCAGTCTCCAGGGTCTCCTCTCTCACAAGGACCCCTATGTCTTTAATCTCCTGTGTCTCCAAGCAATAGATTTTGTTTCTAAAGTCCATAGACTCCAAATCTTTTTCCTGTTCCACGTTTGTTCCAATCTCCGGGGTCTCCTCTCTCACAGGGACCCCTTCCAGGGTCACCTCTCTCACAGGGACCCCTATATCTTTAATCTCCTGCTTCATTTTACTCAATTCAATTTTCAGCTCCTTACAACCCTGTCGCAGGTTTTGTTTCGTTATCTCAATCTCATCCATTATTTTCTGAAACATAGTTATTTCCAGATTCTCAGCCACTTTCTTAATTGCCATTTTAAAAGAAAAATATAGGAAAACCACTTCTTATTTCAGCAACAATTGGGTTAATACTCCAAACTTGGTGACATCACAGTATAAACAGAGCAGACAGCCTTATCTCTCCATGCTTAAGTAAACAAAATGCAGTTCCCAGGATCGAAACAATTAATGGCGGTCGTCAGGAAACAGATTCGTCAAAATAAAATAGACCAAAAAGAGAGTAGTCTCAGACAATATAATATTCTTCAAAATAAAAATCTGGAATAGAAATCCCTCTTCTGTGTATATCTTTAGAATGCAAATCCAGGACAGCTTTTTGCAACAAAAACAGAGATAAGCTATTAATTAGTGAGTAGCAGAGAGAAGTTATGGCTCCCCAGTGAGATGTCAAAAACCGATCAATCTGGCAAATCTCTTTTAAACAGCAACAATTTAAGTCAAGTAAAAGAAAAATATAGAAAGAAGGGTGCTTGCCTGTTAGTGCGTTCTCTCTTAGAAGATAAGATGAACGTTCGCTTTATCAGATAGAGCTTGTTGTTGAAAATCCGTCCCACCTTCGTCGGCTGGACCTCGTCCCATAAATTAATGAGATCTGGTCGTCCCAACAAAAATAGGCTTTGAGGTTAATCTCTTCGTTTCTCCCTACCCGGGAGAAGTTTAATCAGTCAAAAAAAAAAAAAAATCTGACTGATATATCTGAATAAGCTTCTTTTGAGGCAGGAGCCCGTCTCAAAAGCAGGCACAGGCTAAGTCACCCTTCCCGGAAGTCCTGGCTGCTTATACTTCTCAAGCTATGTGATGTGAACAATAACTTTGTTAGTAAGTAAGTAAATTTTATTGCATATAGCCAATAAGCTGGTGCAACACAGACAGGGAAATGGTAAATATAAAACAAACAAGGTTAAAATCTTCTATACAGGATAAATATTTAAAACCGTAAAACGTAGGCAAGGCTCCATACAAATTTAGACAGTTTTAACAAGTGCTGCTCTTATCTCTTTCGCGGCCAATGCAAAGTTGGCTACAGAGATTATAATGTGCTTTTGTGAGGCCGACAATAAACTAATTACTAGTTGATCCCCTCGTTCAAATTTATGAAAGGCGCTATGAACTTCTCTCTTGGGAGATGATATAAGGGACAAATAAACATATAGTGAACTAGATCTTCAGGAACCATAGAGCCGTTGATACAATAGTGTTCTGCGTGTGGGATGCCAGCATACCTGCCTTCGAGGAATGCAGTGGGCATTGTTTGGAATCTCAGTTCAGTAAAGGCCCTGCAAAGAGGGGCGCAAGTCAAGATGTTAAAATAGGGTGACTTCCCAGGAGGATCCCTCCGCCTGTGCTGCCTCTGAGACGGGCTCCCGTCTTGGATGAAACTTTTTCAGTTTTAAATCCAGTCAGAAGGGTTTTTTTTGACTGGGGATAATTTCTTCCGGATAAGGAAGAAATGTGAGATTTCCCACACAGCTTTGTTGTGTTTGTTGGAGACTGGAATTCATTAGAATTGTCTGTGAAAGAAGGTCTTCCAGCAGCTCGGACAGAGCTAGGATTTCTAGCTAACTCAGCTAAATAAGTGAGCCGTTTTTTTTTCTTCAAAGAAAAATGGATTAACAGGCAAGTTTTCTCCTGTCTATGCTCATTATTTTGTTATATATATAGCTAAAGAGATTTGTCAAAGAACCAGCAATTAAGAAAACCTGGGTGAGTCAAAACCTTCTCTTTTACTCACGGAACTAAGGGGGAAGAAAATAAAAATAGCCTATCTTTTTTTTTTATTGCAAAAAGCTGGCATGGAAATCAGCATTATAAAGATTACAACGGATGAGGGGTTTCTGATTGGATTTTTTTTTATTTATAAGACTTTTGTGTAATATATGTCTGGGACTATTTTTTCTGGTCTACTTTTTTTTGACGAATCTGCTCATTCTTTCTGCTACTAGTTATTTGGATGCTGTGAACTAAAGCTGTTTTTGCACTTCTGGGCATATAAGAGATAAGGAAATCCGTGCTGTTTAGAGTGTGACGTCAGTTGGTTTGAAAGATTAACTCCTTTGTAACTGGATAAAGAAATAAACTGCTCTTTGCTTGGGACATTGAAAATTGAAGGAGTTTTGTTCCTTTGGTTTTAAGAATGACAATTAAGAAGATCATGGATGTACAAGAAGGGACTTTATCTTTAGATATGTTTCAGAAAATAATGAATGGGATTAAGTCAATAAAACAAGAACTGAGAAATAGTAGACAAGCATTGAGAATTGAATTTGATGAAATGAGACAGGAGCTGAAAGAAATTCAGGATTCTATGAGAAAGGAGAATAAAGATAGATCTGGAAAACCAAAAAAGGATGAAAGAAAAATTAAAGGCAAGGTTCAAACTATGGAGATTGGATTAAATATGGACTTGGAAAAAGATTTGGATTTCCTGGCTGTGATGGATCCTGGAGACAAATATTATGGTTTGGAACTCAGCATTGTCCCTGAAGGAATTGATGAAGAGATTGGAGATAAAGATATTATCGGTTCGAAAAAATTCCTGGATTGGAAGGATTTGATGGAACTTGAAATGGAGAAAGTTAACAGAATTAATCCCTGTTTTGTGTCAATGGAAAAATCTTCAAGAGATATGCTAGTGTATTTTGTAAAAAAGAGGAACAGAGATGCGGCTTTGCAACAATACTTCAGTGATACATTCGGAATTGATGGCAAGGAAATATCTGTGATAAAGGAAATTTCTATCAGACTCTTATTATATGATTATGACAGCAAGATTACTGGGTGCGTAAAGATGGAAGATGGAAGATGGAACCAACACGGATAATGGAAGAAGAGCGATTTGAAATTACTGGACTTAGTAGACTTGATGAGTTGGATTAATTGACATGTTTATCTAGAAAAAAAATTGATGGACATATATCTCAAGGATTGGAAACTTCTCTTTGACTTTTTGTGGAAGAATAAAATGATATGATGTTAATGAGATTTGATACCAACTAAGATAACAGCTGGAGGAAGGTGATTTTATAATCTATTAAGAGACAGGCTTGTTATATATTATAGACTTATAGCTGAACTACGACAAATCGGAAGTCAATATTTTTTTCTTTTTTATTGTATTAGTTATTGATTTGTGTTTTTTCTTTTTGTATTGTTTTGGTTTTGAAAATTTGAATAAAAATTAATTGAAAAAAAATGTTAAAATAGGGAGCCAGAACATAGTTGGGTTTAATATAGGAAAACCAAGGGGAAAAGGAAATGACTACTATCGAGGCTCTATCTTGTTGAGCATCGTAATCAAAAATTCTATTACACAGCTCAATGTGATTAAGGCCGAAAAGTTTACTTTGGGTGAGATCATAAAGAATCACTAATTCATCAAATTTAGAAGCCCAGCCCCCATTCTCCAATTGGTCATTACAGCACAATTTCGCAAGGGATAAGTCCTCTGACATAGATAGCTTTTTCCAATATCTTAGGTATGCGAGGTCAGTCCTGGCCATTAAGGAAGGGAGACCAAGTTCTGCTCTAATGTGGGCTGATGGGGTGCCTTTAGGGAGCCCCATGAGCTGCTTCAAGAAGGTGTTTTGAAGGACTTCAAGACTAAGACGTGCAGAGTAGCCCCACAGTTCTGCCCCATAAAGGATTTTGGTGAGAATTTTGGCCACATAGAGTTTAATCATTGGTCTTATTAATTGGCCGCCACGAGAGTAAAAAAATTTCTTTAATTGGCCACTAGATCTAGAGGCCTGAAGCTTAATACTTTTCAGGTGGGAAGTCCACTGTAGTCTATTACTAAAACATATGCCTAGGTATTTGAAGGCATTCCCCTGCTCGAGTGGCTAGCCGTTTAGTGACCAATTAGATTTTACTCTATAATTTTTCCTGCAAACCATGATTTTAGATTTGGAATAGTTAACCTGTAAGTGCTGGGCCTCACTATATTTGTGTAGGCGAGACAGCATTCTTTTTAGTCCAATCTTATTTAAAGAAAGAAGGACCAGATCATCCGCATAGAGTAATGCTGAGATCTTCCTATGCCTCAGTGATGGAGAAAAAAAAGCAGGAGAAACCATTGAGGGGATAATATAGTTAATAAAAAAATTAAACAAAAAAGGGGCCAAAATACATCCTTGCTTTATGCCTCTCTTAACCGGGATTTTGTGAGAAAGGGATCCATTCAGGCCTAAATGGATCCTTAGAGATGTGTCGTGGTGTAAGGCTTGAAGTAACCACAACAATCTCTTCTCGATACCCACCTGGTAGAGTTTTTGCCACAATATCGTCCTGTCAATTGAATCAAAGGCAAAGGAAAAGTCTATAAATGCCAGATACAGGGACTTAAGTGCCCCTGTTTTGGTCTTATTTATAAGATGGTAAAGCACAAACGCATGATCGAGTGTACTTCTACCTTTCCTAAACCCCGCCTGTTCTTCAGGAATGATGGAGCGATTGTTATCCCAGTCTAATAGTTTATTTAATAAAAAACGGCCATATAATTTGGATATCACATCGAGCAAACTGATGGGTCTATAGTTGCATGGATCAACGGGGTCCCCTTTCTTGAATATGGGCACCACTATACTGGTGCGCCAACCAGGGGGAAAATAACTTTGTTTCTTTATGCTTTTATGTGAGCTACAATTAAAATGAATTGGATCTGTATGCCAGTCCTGATGCCTATCTGGGTTTACTTTAGATGCTGTCAGCCAGAGATTTGAGCCAAGGATACCATTCCTGTGCTGTCTGCTATTTCAAGAAGGGAGAGATGCAAGAATTCCAGTTGCGCAATGTGTTTTGATGTATGGTGGGGAACCCAGGACAATTGTATGAATGAAAAGGGGAAGAGATTGTGTAAAGAAATGCTTGTAACTTCTACTATTGTATGCTAATTGAATTATATTTCTGATCGCTATTGTAATTCTCCTAGTGATAAGCTGCTTTGTGTATATCAAGCTACTGCATATGTACAAAAAGGTGAAAAATCCTCCATGGAAGGGGACAGGCATTAAAGTCTAAGGACAGAGAACCATGTCACATGTCATTTGAGGGTGGACTGTATTGCCAATCACCGTAAGAAATCTAGATGTACATTGAGGAGATTATAAATGACATGTGAATGGCCTTTGTCCCCTAATTATTGCCCCTAAATGCCTGATTTATGGGGGTACTGATTGCTTTTGTACTCTGTTACGGCTTAGAACTGGAGTCTGGGAAGCTCAAAATGCAGGATCCCTGACACAATCACAGAATTTGGGGAGTTTCCCTATGCCTCTGTGCTCAAAACAACACAGGGTCTGGGAAGTTTTTGCTCAGTAACCAAAACAATGCAGTTTGTCCCACGTCCTTGCTCTGTCAGGTGGGTTTGTCCATAGTTTTCCCAAGCTCGAAGAGGTGATGAGCTAATTGGCTTATGAATGTATAATGTAAACAAGTAGCCTGATAATCAAAACAAGCAAGCAACCTTGAGAATGCAGCTGCATCCTCAAGCTGGAGATGTCACGAGGACATGATCAGGAGACATCAACTGGGAGGGGAGAACCAGCTACCTGAATGATTGGAAGATAATGATCTAATAGGTGTAAGGTGCCCCCTCCCAGGGGATCTTTGAAGGATAAATACAGGACCCCTAGATCAGGGCGATTAAGCCTCCAGGGGCTGAAGAAGCCCAAAATACCATCAAGGTTAAGCCTCCAGGGGCCAGCAAAGCCCCAAGATACCATCAGGAAAGATCAGGCAACATCAAGAAGATTGAAGACTCAACCTCTCCCAGGCAAGATTTATAATTGTGCTGTTAGGAGTTTTCCAGGATGCAGGGAGGCAGATGTGAGATAAGAGCACTTAGAGACAAGGCAGGGGAGTGGTAGCATGTTAACTAAGTTGCATTTTAGCTGTTTGTAATCCTGCTCTAACATCTATTTAGTTCCATTTTAGCTGTTTGTATCTCTTTGCTGTAATAAACCCTTCATTTCCCCACAGCCAGCTGTGTTCATGATTTCTTTGAAATTCCAAACTAAAAAAAAAAAAGCAGCAAAGGAAATATATGAATGCATACATCAGAAGATAAGCACTTAAACCTTGGACCAAGAAATTTGGGAAGACTTAAGAGTTCAAATTGTGAACTTGCTTTGAACATAGTGCAATCTATCACAGTATAAATTTATCTCAGAGTAAGCTCACAGGGTCACATCAACAAAGTTTTACAAGCAATTCGCAACACAAAATACTAGAGATTGCTAAGTTGTTTGCAATTAACATAGCAATCTTATAGCCACTTACCTGGAAGCAGGGATGGAATGATCTGTCAGTTTCAGTTCTCTTAGTTTCACATTGTTCTACTTGTCATTCCTGCAAATGTTTGCAATTTTTTAAAAAATCCTTATGAAAATTCTTCAGCATTTTAGTGCAAATTTATCCAAAGAAACATATTTTATATGCAGTTTTGTCTAATGTACACATTTTGCAAGCTGTTTCCTTTAATATAATCATTTTTGTATATTATTTTCACTAATATATTTATTTGTATGTACATTTCTCCATACTATATACATTTTTGTAAACAGTGTTTGGATAACTGCACCACAAAATTCAGATAAGTGCAAATTTTGAAGGATGGCTGAGTTGCGTTACTCATATTGTTTCAGAAAGTGTGAATTTGACAGATTCAGCTTGAAATACAGACTCAGTTGAATTTATCTCCCATCCCTACCTGGAAGTACACTCCATTGAACTCAACTGGACTCACTTCTGGGTAGACATGAGTAGGATTGTGCTATACAGCTGCATTCCTATGGACATTTACCTAGAGTAAGACTCACAGGATTGGATCCAGACAATCACAAGTGGAAAGACAGTGGGTCTTTCATACCTATTCCTCCATCTCTTTAGCACCTGCATCACCAGAAAGCTGGTCCCAAAGATTGAGGAACCCTTTGGAATGGGGTGTGTTGGGGCATGGTCAGCTACAGTTGGATGGGGAAATTGTGAGAATTTGCCAGGACTGCCTTCAAAAACCAGAAGTTCCTTTCTACTCACACAAGACATCTCTGAATCCAAGCCATTGAGCACAATAGGGCTTACATCTGACTAAACACGCTTAGTCTTGCACTGGAAGTGTATTATTCACATATAAAATAATTTTAGCACTTAAATACTGAACTTTATAAAATTATAGAGATTATATTCCTGCATTAGCTCATGGAAATCTCAGCTTCCCTATAGTGCAAGCCATTCAGCAATAGAAAGAAGTTCTAACTAAGGAGTGTTTCAAAAAAATGCCAAAAAGTAAAATCCTGTCACAAAATAACAAAACAATATAACAGTAATAAACATACATGCAAAATAAAACCCCAGTAGCCACTCTTTTTGTTCCCACTCACCTGTACCAAACTGTTTTTGATCTATCAAAAGAGCCACAAAAATATCTTTTCTGTCAGTAGCTTAACTCAGAAAAAGATACTCTCAGTTTACCTCAGAAAGTGGAATATTCTATCTATTCTATTCTATTCCCCAGAACAGCAAACAAAATACTAAAAACACTCTAAAACATCTTAAAAGCAGACTTTAAAATATATTAAAACAAAAAATCTTTAAAAACATACTAAAAACTTATTTTAAAATATTTAAAAACATCTTAAAAAGCAATTCCAACACAGATACAGACTGGGACAAGGTCTCTACTTAAATGGCTTGTTGAAAGAGGAAGGGCTTCAGTAGGCACTGAAAAGATAACAGAGATGGTGCCTATCTAATATTTAAGGGGAAGGCATTCCAAAGGGTCCAATTCCTATATTGTGTAGAATGGACCTCCTGATGAAATGGTATCTGTAGGAGGCCCTCACCTGTAGAGCTTAGTGGTCAACTGGGTATATAAGGGGTAAGATGATCTTTCTGGTATCCTGGTACCAAGCTGCATAGGACTTTTGTATGCCAAAACCAGAACCTTGAACTTGGCCCAGTGGCTAATGGGCAGCTAGTGCAATTCTTTCAGCAGCGGGGTGACGTGGGTGATACCCTGCCCCAAGGGAGCAGTCTCGCCACCGCATTTTGCATCAGCTGGAGCCTCCGGAACAACCTCAAGGGCAGCCTCACATAGAGTACCTTACAGTAATCCAGCCTGACAACAGTGCATGGACAACAGTGCATGGACAACAGCAGTCAGACCAGCCTTTCCCAACCAGTGTGCCTCCAGATGTTGTTGGACCACAATTCTCATCTTTCCTGACCATTGGCAATGCTGGCTGAGGCTGATGGGAGTTGTGGTCCAACAACATCTGGAGGCACACTGGTTGAGAAAGGCTAAGTCAGACTATCCTGGTCCAGATTATTTGTTCTTCCTTCTTGGGAGGTTTAAAGAACTTTTTTTTGTTACATTTTCCCTTGCTAAAATTACTGTCATTCTGACTGGTGAGGTTCATCATTACTTGGGATAACTTCATAGCAGTGTTGATTTGCACACACCAAAAGGTAATCACAGTGAGCCAATATTAGCCAAGAATTTATAATGGACAGAATGTTTGCTGGGAGGAAGGGCAGGATATAAACAAAATAATAAATAAATAATAAAAGTCAAGAACATCATCTTTGAATGCAATTGGTTTGGTTCAAATTCTCCCTGCTCAGCAAGATTCCTTAAATACTCTTGCAAGTCTCAAAGATTCAAGGAAATTCTCACCAACAGCGGCAGCAGAGATTGCTTCTAATGAAATTTCCTGCCATTTTGTTTCTTCAGATGACTAAAGACAAAAACTTTGGTTTAGATCAAACTACCCTGGTAAAGGTAAAGGACTGGATTCTGAATGTAGACAGTGGTGTAAGGACAGTAGTGTCATCATTATCATTGACACCTTTTGGACGCCAGGTAAAAATCTGAACTCTTTCCCCAGGCATTTGATAGATTATTGAGTCTATGCATTTTTCAATGGTACTTTTTATTTTATGCTTTATCTTTATATAAAGCTTAGCAGCTTTTTATTAAGCAAATGACTAATAAAATTGGATTAACAACAACAAATTCTTCCTCATCTTCCATTTGGATTGCCTTGTCAGTAGTTTTCCATCTATTCATGCTCCTTTCAGCACTCTCTTTTGTAACTGAATAGGTTCTGAATAAAAAATAAATGCACATGGTTTCAACATATTCTGTACAAAACTTGTTTCAAACTCTGCCTCCAGGTGCATCTTATATATACACAAGTTTCCTTTGAGTTGTTCTAGTACTATAAGAAGTGAAAGTTATAGCTCCCATTGTTAGTGATGGGGAAAACTCCTCTCAACTCAATTCAGAACTGGGGATGATAAACAGCAATTTCCCCTCAAAGACCCATCCCCCCCCAAACCTAATTCAGATATTCAATCTCTGTTTTGCTCCTAATGACACCATCAGGATCATGACAGGTTTCAAACTGCCCAATCTCCTCAAGAGCCATCTCATTGACCCATTCCTTTCACATTTAACTGGCAGAAGAAATGATAAGGTCTTACTGCATCTCTGTAAGACCTTCGTCTGCTTCTCCATATCTTGTCCCTTGAATGCTGCAATGGGAGAATCCCAAGTTCCATGGGCTCTGAAAAATATAACTTTCCCATGGTGCTTGAGTCCATAATATGGATGCCAGGCACCATGGAGAATACATTTTCCTGGGCTTTTTCTCTCTGGAACATATGGTTTCCATGGTACCTGATATACATCCTATGGAATCAGGCACCCTGGGAAAACAAGCTGGCTTCAAATGAACTTAGGTGAAATTCAGGTAGTTCTTTCTTTATATAGCACATTGCAGGCAAGCTCAATCTACTGTTATTCCTGAGTTACTTCTAAAATCCAAGTCATGTACAACAAAAGCCTTGGAAGCTCCTCTAGCTATAACCTCTGAGACCCTCTTATTCTGAGAAATAAGACAAGAGCCTTCCAAGTCAAAAGGTAATATACTGTTTCTTCTTTCATGAAATTACAACCTGCAATGAAAATGTGAAGTTTTCAGGAAAATGAATATACTTTGTGAATTCTTGACATTCACTTATATTCTCATACTGAGCTCAATTATTTTTACAAGCTGATTTTTACAAGCATGACTATTCCTTCAGGTACAAGTGAAACATCCAGATCTCCTAAAACTACAGTAATGTCTTGTAGTCTCCTGCAGATATGGTATTGCTGTTAATAATAACAATAACAATAATATACAAATTTATACACTGCTACATAGCATTAAGACATAGAAGCAGCATAAAAGATAAAAACAGAATAAAACACCCAAACAAAAGCTCTAAAAACAATAAAACCATCCATACAAACTCCAACAACAACAAAACAATTCTATCAGATATAAAATTGATATTTCATAAATGGCTGGGTTATACCTCAGGGAAAGCCCTCCTAAACAAGCACCTAAGCCTCATCACACTAAGTGCCTGTCTGATTTCAGCTGACAATCCCAGAGAGCAGGAGCTGCAACACTGTGAATCCAGTTTCCAGTGCAATCTAAGCACAACTCTGAGGCAAATGGTACTCTCAGCAGCAGCCTCTGGGGAGTGCACTTTTACTCTCCAGGGATATATTGGCAGAGGCGGTCCCTTAGATGTCCTCCTCCCTAGAGCTTGGAAGATTACTTTTAAAAAGTAATAAATTACAGTTACAGTTACATGGCCCAAAAAGTAGTAATTACCGCTACAATTACAATTGCTCTGGAAGTAACTGATTACTTTATTTTTCCTCCAAAGTAATCAGTCCAATTACATTTCAGTTACTTTAAAAAAAAAACACCTACAAGGTGCTGGCCTTGGCTGCTGCACATCTAAGTAGCCTAAAACAACATTAAAAATAAGCACACACATACAGAGGTAGTAGAATAATTATTTTTATTCATAAGATAGCAGTGGTGGTCTCTCCGCTGGTAAGGGAGGGAGGGAGGGAGGGAGGCTGAGGCCACTATTCAGATCTTTGCACATCAAACCAAGTGCACCCCCCCACTCAGCCAGCCAGCATAATCTCTCTCACTTAACCACCTCCCAGTCACTGCCCTGCCACCAACTAAGGGACACTCACTCAAGCAAACATTTTCCCCTGAGATGCAAAAAAGTTAAAATACTGCAAATGCAGCACAGTAACCAGAGAGGGTGGTGGAGGCCACTTTGTGTGCCAAGTGCAAACACAGTATTCACACACACACACACACACACACACACACACACACACACACACACACACACACACACACACAGAGTCATCTTTCACCTCCACAGTTCTTTATCTCCATTCTGCTGCTGCATCCTTCTCCTCCTTTATCCATGTTCTTGACCTCCAGATCCTTTCCCCCTCCACTCCATTCTTCACTACCATCTGTTTTTTTAAATAATTGTTTTCTCCACTCCACCCCGTCTCACTCTCCGCCTCCTCCCTCGTCGCCTCCTGCCCATCCACAGAGCATGAGGAAAGAGCGACACTGCACAGAAGCCCAGTTTGAGGCACATGATTTTCATCCACAAATCAGAGGAGCAGAAGACTTCCCCTGCTTCCCCCCCAAGTAATGCCCAAAAGTAATTCTGGAAACATTACAATTACTCAACAAAAGTAGTAAAATTACTCCTAGTTCTATTACAAACAAAATGTAAAGGAATTATCCACTCGTTACTCAAAAAAGTAATGAATTACAATTCGTTACTTGTAACGAGTTACTTCCAAGCTCTGCTCCTCCCAAGTTATTTAGGGCTTTAACTACTAAAAACAAAACCTTGAACTTCATCTGGCACCATATTGGCAGTCAGGGGAGCACCCTCAGCAGAGGTATTATATGGTGTTGATGGGATCCCCAGTCTACAACCTAGCAGCTGCGTTCTGCACCAGTTGCAGCCTCCAGGTTAAGCCCAAGGGGAGCCCCACATATAGCATGCTATCTTGCCTTGGCAAGTCTTTCAGAAGAGAAGGTAATGGTCTTGCCTCCTCTTGGGGCCATCTCACTTCCATCTTCAGCCTCTAAATAGTAAGAACAACTCTCTATTATTTTAGCAATGCATTCCTATCTAAGAATTGGAACCCTGTTCTATATAACAGTCTTCAACCAAAGTGTCCAGTACATATTATTAGTTACTTTTCTCCCAGGAGCTTGAAGTGGCTAACCCCCTCCCCTTTTATCTATACAACAAGCTTGTGATGTAGATTAGGCTGAGAATGGTGACTAGGGATGGAGGAGAAATTCATGTACTTCATATTTTAATGTGACCTTACCTACCGAAATCAATATGCAAGCTGAAACACAGCTATCCTTCACACTTTGTACTGTTCCAAATTTTGTGATGCAGTTCTCCAAGCAAAAATGTATATATTAGCTAAAATAATATACAACATTAAATTGCATTATCAAAAATTGCTTGCAAAAAATGTGTGTGATAGGCAGACTTGCATACAAAAATGCATATATTTGGAGAAAAGGACATGAAAATGTACACAATTTTTATTTGAATTTTTTAAAATTAATTTTCAATATCAAATTTAATGATGGAAAGGTAAAACAAAAGCAAAGAGAATAAAAAGGGAGGAAAAAACCACAATGACTGAAAAGCACTGTCAGCTCACATTAAGAATACCATAACTATCAGAACTTCCATCTGAAATTAAACATACATATCAATATCAGCCCTCCAGATGTCCAAACAGATATCCACACCAGATTAGTGTTTATAGAAAATATGTTCAAATGAGGCAAGGGTGATGAGTTCCTCAGACCTTTAAAAAAATTGCAAATTGATGGAGCAAAATGAGCTTAAGGTTGGAAAAAGAGAAACAGAGAAACTGAAATTGACAGATTCATCCATTCCTGAAGGCGATTAGCCAAAGGTCACTCAGTGAGCTTAATGTCTGACTGGGGATTCGAACTTGGTTCTTCCCACTCCTAACCCAATACTTTCACTATTAAACCACTCAGGGCTTATTAGTGCATCTCCCAACTGATCTTATTTTATACTAAGCAGGGTGAAAACAAAATCAAACGTCATGTTTTCCATTGACTCCATCAACGATGTTCGACATGTGTTTCACAATAATATATGATAGGAAAGACAATAATCTGCCCTCTTTTTACCTTGAGTATGTTGCCAAAAAAGCCCCAAAGCTTTCTGTGAGATATATGTCCTGCATAGAAGATCTCACATCTGTAGTTCTCAAGTAACATGCATATACATTAAATCTGCAACACTTGATCCAGATAGACTTATGACAACCCCGCTTCGCATCCGGGACTTACCGGGTTGCGGGGCGTGTTTGCGGCCTGGGTGAAGCCTGAGCCTCCATACCTGGAGAGGGCAAGCGCGCCGGACTGGGGTGACACAGTCGCGGTGCGCTTCTAGAGGGGGCGGGGCATACGAGCTTATTTAAGCTCGCGCTATCCGCCCCCCCTCTCCCTCTTCATAATCGTGGCACCCGCCCTACCCTCCCTCTGCTGCAGTGTGATTCATTTGGTCGCCTCTGGGGCCGAGTAGGAATTTTTGGCTTGCCTGCGTTTTAGCCGGCGAGTTTCTTTTGCCTACTCCATACTGTGGTTAGCAGGAAGGGCATTCAGGGTTAGTACGGATGTTCTTTCTGTGGTTATTAGGTTAATTTGGCTGTTTGAATTTAATATTTAATGGTCGCTTTATTGAGGAAGTGCGGGAAAGGTTGAAGGTGAAGGGCAGCTAGGTGACACCTTTAGGCACCTTTGGAGGTGATAGGCGGTTCCGGAGGCCTGCAGCTCCGGGTTTTACGGCCCGAGGGCAGGATACGGGTCACCTTTGGGGCCAACAGGTCTCATCTACCCAGAGTTTCAGGGCACCGGGGGGTGGTGACGCAGGTTGGCCTCCCTATGCACAATTGGAGTGTGGTCAGGGCAAGGGGTTGACAGATTGCACCCCTTTGCCCGACAGGGGTTTGGGTCGCCCAAATAGCTGCAAGCAGGCTTTGCCTGACTCACCAGTTGAATCCCGCACTTATGTTCCCCTTTGCAGGTTCATTATCATAATATGAATTTGGTTTAATAAAGTGGCCCGTTGTTTAACCCATCATATTGTGTCTGCGTCTTATTTCACCCCTGGGTCGCAAACGGGTCCTACCAGCTTTTGAAATATTGCCCCAATATTTATTTCAGCTGTGTTGCCTTATGCTGTTTAGCTTTTGAGATTTGGATCTATATTGTTCAAAAGGTGTACTTTTTGTTGTTAATATACTAAAGTTGGAACTTGGAGGTTGCCTCCTCCTTTTAAAATGTCGTAAGTGTCTATAGTTAAAACTCTGGGCACTGCTATTTGCCTATTCTCCTTATAAACTGTAGGAGCTGAGAGCATTTTATCAATGCCTATTCTTATAAACTGTAGGAGCTGTGGGCATTTTATCATCTTCAAATTTCCTTCTGGTTCAGGCTGCAAAAGCTTTGCTTTCCAATTTACCTCACTTTCATCAACACAATTCCTGGAAGACTTTTCATTTTCTCTTCACTAACTTCAAGCTGCTCACATTTAAAAATTTCATATATTTCCTACCTTAATGAGAGGTAGCAACTCTGGATCCACTTGGATCTGGCTGGGTAGAGATTGTGTTAATGGAACGCAGACCTTTCAGGAAGCCCCAAGCCCCAGGTACCTGTGCTTGGTTGAGATAAAGCAGCATGGAGCTTATAAGAGGATAGAGAGGGCACAGAAGGAGGAGCTGCAGTAAGGCCTGATAAGAACTCCCTGGAAGTCCTGGTTAGAGGAAGCAGGCCAGGCATTAGAGATAGCCTGCCAGCTCAGAAGCTTCAGAAAGTGCTACAGCTTTTAGAGTCCAGGACACCACAAGTGTGAAGCTCAGTCTTCAATTTACAGGACAAGTAGAAAATTAGGGAAAGCATTCTCCCCTCTACTCTGAGGGGTTATGATAACAGAGGGAAAGGATGCCCACCTCACAAATGTCTATGCTATACGTGCACTGCAAAGATGGAAGACACAACCTAACATTCTAGCTGCTTGCACTTCCCTCAAAGATTAATGGGCTGAGTTCCTACAATGTTAATCTTTCTCACTGGGCTCTGAAAAATATTTAGTTTTCCTTTTGCTTATCAAAATCAGATGCTAATGATTCAAGGTATCTTACTTCATACAAAAGGTTGGCGTAAGGAATACATGTTGGTCTTGTGTCAGAGGCAATAACATAATCTTGAGCATAGTCAATAAAGACTCATGTGTCCTGTTCTCACCAGGCTCCCACCAGGAGGCAAGAGACTCCCCAACAGAAACACAAGTGAGGGCAGCACAAGGGCAGTGTCGAGGGTCAGTCCAAAGTCTGTCTCAAAACCAAGGGGGGTCAGGCAAGAATCAGGCTCAGAGCATGTCAGCGTCAAAAGCCAAGCCATCTGTAAGCAACACAGGTAAGGCAAGCATCAGGTCTGGGACCCACAACCAGTCTTTAGACAGGTCAGGCATGGAGCTGGAGCATAGATATTATTCTAACAGTCCTTCCAGGCTAGCACTGGGGTTTTCTATGCCAAAACCTCAGCTGACTCCCATTGATCACCTGCAGCCAGACCTTTTCTCCCAAGGCGTCCTTTACTCCTGTAGTCGGGCACTCTTTTGAATGGGCCAGGTCTCCATCTGACATCAGAGGCGATGCCTCTCCCTTGGGCTCGGGGGCTGTTTCAGTCAAAGTTACATGCACTAATAAGCTTTGAATCCTTGCCTTTCTTCTCTTGACATTTTCAGGAATGTCACTATGTTCTATAAGGTAAGGATGGGTGAATCCATCTATTTCTGGTCCGTATCATTTTTGCATGTGCCCATAAGTCTGTTTTGTTCCATTTCTTCATTAATCTGCCATTTTTAATTCACATGAAAGCTCACATTTAAATACATGCTTATATATGTACTGTAAACATAGAGGGTGATATTAACCATGGTATCCTCCTAGGCAGGGGTGTAGTCGCCCAGGGTCTTAGGGTTTTTTAGATCCCTTACCTTTTGTGGAACAGGGTCCCAGCAGGGTCCCTATGTGTTCAGTGTCCTACAAGCCAATCAGCATGAAAGAGAAATAACTTAGCCACTGAGAAGAATCTTCTAACATGCTTACTTGCCTTTCCTGATGATTGAAGCCAATCATAGTGAAAGGAGGTGAGTGAGCCACTAAGAAAACTCTTCTTAGTAGATAGCACACACTTTTCTCATGCTTATTGGCTCCTAGGGACGTCTGTTGTTGTGGGAGAAAGTGTGCACATGAAGGTCTGAGGAGTGTAGAGATGACAGAGAGCAAATGAGTGTGCGAGGGGGTGGCTGTGAGGGGAGGTGGCATGAATATTATGAAGGGACCCTACACTTCTGGATTTGCCACTACACTACTGCTCCTAGGATACCTCTGTGGGTTGAGGCCACAACAATATGGTGGGGGGGGCTTGGTTGTGTTGTTTTATTCTGTTGTCCTTTTGGACACTGTTTTGGCAAACTGAAAACTGTTGAAACATTCAGAGAAGTGAAAAATCTGGAGATAGTTAAATTTCAAGCTGCATTTTAGTCCAAGATGTGCAGGTCAGGTCAGCTGCAATGGCTGATCCCTCAAGTATCCATAATAGCAAGTCTCATGCTTCAGTTCACCAGGTGAAGTAATCATCTTGTCCATTAGGTCTGGAGGAAAAAAAATCCTTTTAATTAGACTTAAATACCTGTTGCAGGCTTAGCCTCATTAGTTGGTCTTAACACTTGCTCTAATTACTGGTGTTACAAGTCAAAAGGAAGGCTTTTCACAAAGGCTTTTGACACCCAACAAAGGGTAAAGTTGTCATTGAATTCTAAAAGAAATTCAGTCTTCTGATCCTTGGGTCAGTGAGTTAACCACAAGCTGATTTTCCCCCTCCTTGTTCATAAATAGGGTACTTTCTGTCTGTACTGAGACAGTATCTGGCAATACGGCTAACAGAAATATATGCCAAAGCTTCAGAGTTAATAGGAATTACATTCTATTCTACTCTCTATAACCAATAATTTTGGCCTATTTGTTTTGTATCAGAGATTAATTCTGAAATTCATGGAGTATCTTGTCTATTTCCTTTTGACTCTGTGCATCTTAGCTCTATGGTTCAACAACTAATTTCTGTGGTCTTACCAAGACACATCACTGACTTTGACCTGAGCAAACCCAGATGGTTTATACACACCAATATCGAAGTAATGATATTATACAGCCACAACAGTGGCTGTATACTATAGCCAGCACGGATTTTTCACATTCCACAATATTAAATTGAAAATATCACCCCATGCCATTCTGCTGCTTTCCATAAGCACATTTTTTTAAAAAAACCTTACAAAACCTATAGTCCTGAACTCAGAAATGCTTGCTTAACAACACTCTAAGTTTCCATTCTGATACACAAAACACTCAGAGAGAATCCAGAGATCAAAGTATAAAACAAGAGGAAAAAATCCAGACCCCTGTTGGACTTTTTCTGTCAGTGGTCTCATAATTTGTTGAAATTAATTAAAAATCAGCCATGTTCACAGAGTACCTGTAATCCTATTACTGACCTTACCCCATACTCTGATCTTCATCTTCTGCAATTTAAAAGTTTTTTTTTTAAATGCATGGCTGATTTTTAATTAATGTAAGAAATGTAACATTGAAGTCTACTATAACATTGGTCATGCTCAGTAAGAACCAACTGTCAGTGTTCTAAACCCAGAATCACACCTGTTTGCTTTGCTAATCAGGGGGTCACATCCACACCAGACCTTTATTTCACTTTAGACAGCCATGGCTTCTCCCAAGGAATCCTGAGAATTGTGGTTTGTGAAGGGGGTTGAGAGTTGCTAAGAGATTCCTATTCCCTCGACAGAGCTCCAGTGGCCAGCAGAGCTTGGAAAAGTTACTTTTTTGAACTACAACTCCCATCAGCCCAATCCAGCGGCCATACTGGCTGGGGCTGATGGGAGTTGTAGTTCAAAAAAGTAACTTTTCCAAGCTCTGGGCCAGAGTGGTTTAACAGTCAGCCCCTCTTCTGGGGATTGAAGCTCTGTGAGGGGAATAGGGCCTCTCCTAACAACTCTAAGCACCCTTCACAAACTACACTTCTCGGGATTCTTTGGGGGAAGCCATGACTGTCTAAAGTGAAATAAAGGTCTGGTATGGATGTGGCCAGGGACAGTTTTGGCTTAAAGTTTACTGGGACACTACATGTGCCTAGATGTAGAATAAAAAGGTGGGGGAAACCCTGAAAAACAATGATACTGTTCTCAATGTTTTCCTTTTGGAAAGGGGCTTTCTCTCTGCCCAGTGCTCACCCACCCAATCTCCTCCCCCCTTTCTTCTCCCCTTTCCTCCCCTTTCCCCTCATCTCCCTCTCTGCCCCTCCCCCAATTCAGTTTCACATATCCTAAGCATAAATGTACAGGAGTCAATCCCACTGAACTCAAAAAGCATTCAAATGATAAAATGTGCCCTCCCCTTATCCTCCCTCCTATCCCTTCCCTTTTTGCCCCTTCCCTCCCCCTTCCTTCACCCATCCTTACCCCTTCCTCTCTTTCCCTTCCCTTCCTCCTTCCCTCTCCTGTCCCCTCCCCCTCCTCCTCCTCCATGGTCAGTTTTACCTATCGTAAGCATGATTGCAGGGGAGTAAATCCCACTGAACTCAACCATGCAAGTGATCAATCCATTCTCAGCAAATTTGCACAGGATCCCATTTCTTACCTCCCGGATTAAAAAGCAGAGAAATTAACTAATAGGCAAAAAAAAAAAAAACCTTGCCGTTTAAGAATGTACCTATAGCCAACAGATATTTCTATCAAACTTCAAAAAGCAGGGAAATGACTAGAGGTTATGTTCTATTTCTATCTTGGGCGCATTAACAGATGAATTTGAAACTGCAGTTTCATGTAAAATCAGTCTGATTACAATATATTGTAATGGTGAGTGGTGGCAACAGCTGCAATCAGCCAAAATAACAGAAACAAGACATGGGCTGTGCTGATCTTGCTTTAGCAGGGAGCAAGCAGCATTATTAAGACAGCTGATAGAGTTCAGATAGTCACTTTAAATATGTCTGATTTACTTTGCAATTTTAGTGTCCTATGATACATCATTTTCTTTTGCTTCTATTTCTGTGAATACGTGAAGTACAGCAACAGTTTGCAAAATGTACACTAAAAAAACTCGAAAAACTATTGTGGAATAGTGGCACTGACTATTCTGCAGAATAGTCTTCAGAGGACATGAGGAGTGTCTCAGTTTGTACCAGATAAAACAGCGGAAGGTGAAATATATTCTAGCAAATTTCTATGTGTGCTCTGTGTTTTAAATTGACCATGGCTGAAAACATGCATCTTGGGCAGGCCAAGTTTGTTTTTTCCAACAGCTTTTTTAATTGCTTAAGTAGCAACATATTGTAATCAGTCTGATTTTACATCAAACTGCAGTTTCAGATTCAATTGTTAATGCACCCAAAATAGAAATAGAATGTAACCTCCAGTTTGAAACACAAAAGGCTATCTTCACCATCATATGACATTGACCAATAAAAAGGCTTTGAAATTAATAAAAATAAATTAGACACAAATTTCTGGATGAATAATGAAAGAAATAAAATTTGCTAGGTTAGATTATCTGTAGAAACAGTAATAACGTAGGAAAGAAACAAAGTAAGAAGAACACCAACAAACATACAAAAATATAATTCTCCTTCTTTTGAAATGGAGGTGTTGCCACCACTCACCATATGCTCAGAGGCACATGTTATCAAATTATTCCAAACTACACAGGAAGTGGATCGGACTGTGAAAGACCAACCCAAATTGTGTTTGCATTTTGACCAATTTGTAGGGCAGTCCAATATCTCAGAGAGGAGTTCAGGTCTCCTGCTCCCCTGGTGCATTCACTATAGCTGCCCAATTTCCCTGTTTTTAAAAGTTTGATAGAAAGAACCACACGTTTGTTTGTTTTTTGCCTATTAATGAATCAATTATACAAAAAACATAAAATATCCTACCTTTATTCAGTGCTTTTAACAAATGTAGTAAACACATTAAACTAATTTTCAGAGCTACCCAATGCCAGGATATCCATCTTAACATTAACACTGCTTTCTGAATGATCACTATACTAAGTTTATATACACTTAAGCTTTAATGCTATAATTAAAATCTGTACTTTTCACAATTCATTTCCATCTAACCTCACTGCTAACAATTCCCCTTCCTCCAACAACTATGTGTATATACTATATATCGGCCAATTTAGGATTACCCTTCATGCATCTGATGAAGTGGGCTCTAATAGATGAATATGTTAGTGTTTATGGGGTCACAAGACTATCTTTTTCTGCAGTTGATCTGGCATGGATGCCTGTTTTTAATACACTGACACCAGTACAATTAAATATGACATTGTGGCTGGCCTACTATGTATGATCAGAATTTTGTAAATATTAATCCAGTTCAGATATTCCATGCATCAAATTATGGGACGGAGTTGGCTTAAAACAGCTGTGAGGAATGATTAAAATTGTATACTATTCCAAAGTCATGTTTTGGTTATAATTTCTGGTGGTTTTGCCACTGGAGATGTCATAGCCCTTCACCCTTCAGAAATAAGATATGTTTGATAAAAACTGCTCCTTGCCTTACCTTAATTTTGGTGTGTAGTTTTTGGTGTATAGTACGTCCAAATTGGTTCCTTATATCCAAACAGTTTCACCCCAAATAGCTCAGTTTATGCACTGATACTTCAAGGTCATTTTTAGTGTGGTAGTCTTTGCCACTTTGTGTAGAAGTGATCTAATATGGGTAGGTGCTTCTAACATGCCAAGATCAGTAAGTCATTTTCTAAAGCATCCTCTGGATGTTGGCTGGGCATACTATTAGAAATACTAACAAGTTTTAAATATTTAGTTCAAAAAAGGAAGGGATTGGTCCAGTTGCCTTAGCAATGGGAACAAATTCCTTCTCCTGCTCCCTGCCCCCATAGTCAGAGGGTAGACAATGCAGTTGTGTCTTGCATGTGTCTGGGATGGGGGGATAATTTGTCCCTATATTCACCATATTTGGGCCAGAAGGTGCTACAAATAGGATGTATGTAATGGAGGCAAAGTACCTTGGACAGCTCCTTGAAAGTTCAGACTAAAACTCAGAGCAGATTTACTGCCTCACTGACATCAGAGCCAGCAGCTTTCGCTGGATGTATGATGTGTATATATGCAGGCATCCTCACATCAGCAAATAGCATCTTCAGGCAGCTGTCTGCTGCAGAATGAGCCCACCACCCACCCACCTGTTCCTCCTTGCTTTGTTTTTACCCAACAGTGGGAAGCTATGAGTGATCCAGCAGTAGGGGTGGGTAAGAAATTTGGTTCACTTTGCACAGAAAGTTGCCAGATTTGCACTTCCCAGAATAATACATGAACAGAACACTGTTATCCTTCAAAATTCACTCTTCTCCAAATTTTGTGATGCAGCTCTCCAACCCAAAAATGTGTACAAAAATGCTTATATTGGGGGGAAGTGTGCATACAAATGCTCATCTTAGTGGCAATAGTGTACAAGCATATCTTAGGAAAGATGCTTGCAAGAAAGTGTGTATTAAGACAACATTTCATGCAAAAATGTACATACTAGGAGAAATGAACACTAAAATATGGGCAAAAAATCATTAGGCTCTTTTATTTTAAAAATTTGCAAACTGATGAGGAAACACAGAGAACTTAACTTAACTGGAGAACTCAACTTAAAATGTAAAACTGAGAGAAATGAAATGGACAGACTTCCACCAGTGAACCCACTAGCAGTAAGCCCACTGGAAAGGGGTGACGGCTGCTGATATCAGAGGTTATAGGCATCAGGAAGGCTATATACATTCTTACATTTTATATGCATATGTTTTCTTGTAAAGGGACAACAGCATTTTTTCCCTTCCGCTTTCACATAAAGACCTTTCCCTTGAATTTCATTAATATGTGGGTATTTATAGAGAATTTTAAATCCACAAATTTCTTTGTTTCCCATTGCTATTGACTATGTTTGTGCAACTTGAATCTAGCTGCTTATATGTTGTTCATTATAACCCAGGGCCATAAACAGGGCCGTAGCATATACGTGTTTCCAAAGCATGTGAACCTCCCTCCATTCCTTCTGGGAAGGAAGCAAAGCACAACTTATCCAAGCAACATCAATTTATCACCATAGCACAGTAGCATATGCTTTGTAGGCAGAAAGCCCCAAATTCAGTATCTACTATATCTAGCTATAATTATCAGATAGTAGATGTGAAGGATCCCTGCCTGCAACCCTGGGGAGCCTCTACCAGTCAGAGTAGATAATACTGGGGCAGATGGACAAACTATCTGACTTGATTTAAGGACTCTCCCTGCATTCACTAAGCAACACCAGAAGGACATGGTAAAAAAAAGTGCAGAGTGGGCAACAATATCAGCCTCCATGCGAGAAACGGGGAGTTCTGAGTTGGAACTATCTTTGAAAAGTCTTCTTCCCTGTTTCAGCTGACAGTGAGATGGACATCAAGCCTTCCAATTGCTGGAAAATATGCATCGGGATCAGAACTCAGTCAGTTAATGCACAGCCAACTGCTAGTACATCTCAAAAGGAACTCTAAAATTATCTCCTCTTAAAATTCTCATTCCACATTGTTATTTTTGAGAACTCATTTTCAAGGTTACTCTACAGAGAGTGGCAATTTTATGATGTCTGGGAGACACTCTGAATTGTAGCACAGTAACAACATAGCAATAAAGGGAAGGCGCTGTTGATGAGCTTCCTTGCGATTGCTGTGGTAACTACAACTCCAGACCTATGTCTGTTGAAGATTGGTTCAAAGAATTCTTAGCAAATCTTTTTACCAGTTTCTCTATGGAGTGTTAAAAGAGGAATAGCTGGACCTAAAAAAGTGATTTTAGTCATATCAAATAAATAAATAAATAGGATTTTTATTCCATCTTTCCTGCCAAGGTAGCACTGGGTGACCATACAACTGGACAAGACCTCAGACTGAGATCATCATCATCAACATGCTGTGGATTGATAAAGTTTAGGAAACCATTGTTATGTACAAACTTACTCAGCAAGTGCAGCAAGCAAGGAACTGCATTTTTTAAAAAATAAAAAAAGATGTTATGGTACTGTGTTTCCTATTATTTCCTTTGTGGCTATATACTGTATGTACAGATGCATTTTTTCCCAGGTGGTGGTTCATCTATATGACATACACATTCAAGCTCTCTTAATAATTAGCGGTCTCTTCTTAAGCTGTTTTATTCTAATTGTCCCACAAGCCTTCCATGACACAGTAAGGATTATACATTTCCTCATTTTCCCTTAATTTTTCTTGTTATATTGTGATGCGCCTTCTTTTTTGTTGCCTGCTTTTTCAAAATAAAATATCAAATAAAACATATTATTAACTATAAATGAATAAATAAATAACAGTAAAAATGTTAATAGCCCAGAATAATTCGGTTGTAGTTGGGTGATGACAGCTGAATTCTTCCTAAAACAGACTGACTTATGAGGAAGGAGAAATGTCTTGGAAGGTGACTGAAAGGCAATTCGTGACATCTCTCTGACTGTGAGCAAAGATAGGACAGCGGCTACACAGAGGTTGAGGCAAGTGGAAGAAGAGCAATTAAATCTCAAAGGGAAGCACAAAATGGCATGGGTTCTCTCTTTCTCACCTGTCCTCCCACTCCCTCGCTGTTTAGTCATCCAATTAGCAAACTACGGAAAGGTTGGCTAAGCAGTGAGGGAGAGGGCTGGTTGTGGGTCATTGGTAGCATTACACTCATCCATTTCTTTCTCCTTCATGCCTCGCACATGTACTGTTCATGGGGAAGCCTCACTGCCACAAACACAATACAATAAAAGATGCTGGAAAGAGCTGGTGGTTGGTTTCGGAACAGTACAGAGCAGTACAGAACTGTCGGATCTCATAAAGATCATTTGAAACTTTCTGTGCTTCATGGGATGTCTCTAGCATTCAGGATTTTTTTTGGCAGGAATCCAAATCAGCTACTAGCAACAACTTCTTGTTAGCACAGTTTGGTTTTGAGCTTCTTTGCTGTTGTTATGCAGGGATCATACTAACTGTGGGAAAGAATATGAGGAGAGAAGTCAGGCATTCCAAGCAGGGATGCTGACAAATACCAGTAGTATCCAACTTCCAGGCTGGATGTCTTGGGTCAGTAAAACTTCAGATTTTTGTGGGGCCCTTGGGCAGGAGATGACTAGTGGACTCTGTGATGTTTCACTGTTCATCATTTGCTACAATCAGTTAAAAAGGTAGTTTGGAAGGGGGTCTATATTAGAGTAAATGTGGTATGGAGAGAGGGGGAGGGGGACCAACTGAGTTTATTTATTTATTTATTTATTAATAGCATTTGTTAGTCACTTTTTTCCAAAAATAGGACTCAAAGCAACATACAAAAAGGAAAACAAGAACGCACTGCATATGAAATAGCTTACAGCAAGTCAAACAATGGCAAAAACAATTTCAAATGAAATAATACAACAATAATAGAGAAAATAACAAATAGCAGATATAACAGCAACAAAAAACCATACCAACACTATAAATATAACATCACACATTGTAACAATCCTATTACACAAGTGTAGTAATTCATTTTGTACTTCAGTGTGCTACCCATACACTAACATGTACATACCAGAAACCTACCAATCTCTTCTCAGTCAGAAAAAAAGAAATTCCCCGACTCCAAGCCATACAATCAGGAAAAAAGTAAAAGGGAGGAAAACGTCAATTTATTTTAAGCAAATAAAATACTGACTCTTCCAACTGTTCTGAAATGACATTGCAATTGAAAACCCACACAGAAAGTCAGGAAAAACAAGGATGAAAGCACACAACTGTTTATTTTGAGCAAAGAGGAAGAAAATGTTACCCCCCATATGTATGTTTGTAAAGGTGGAAAACTAGCATCCTACTTTTAACTAAGTATTGAACCTAGTAGGATCAAGGAACATCATGCCATTGAGCCATAAAAAGAAATAGATAAAAGCACACCAATAAGTTGAAAGTAGGTAACTTTTGCTGTTGCCATCAGTGGCTTCTTTTCTGCTCAGTGTGGGATGGGGCTTTAGACCAGGGGGTGCACTTGCTTCAGACCAGGCTGTGATGTGATATTTGATGGGTTTTAATTTAACTAATTTACCCAAAATGCAATACCCCAGCCCTTAGTTCTATGAAATCTTGATTGAGGAGGAGAGTGTGTGTTACTGTTACCACCATGGTGGCAGCAGCAAGGAAAAAAAGTTTGGCTATACTGGGAGTTTTGGGCCATTGGTGGCACCATGTTGAGGCTCCCTGAGCACACCAATAATTTGAAAGTAGGTATCCCTGATGCATTAACCCAGGGTATAAGGACATAAGGAGAACTGTGTTGTATCAGACTAAGGCTGTAATCCAATATACACTTTCCTTGGAGTAAGTCCCATTGAACCAAACGGAGCTTACTTCTGAGTACATATGTATTGGATTGCAGCCCAAAGGGCCCATATAGTCTACCAACCTGTTCTCACAATAGTCACCCAGTTGCCTATGTGAACACCACAAGCCGGACACGAGTGTAACAGTAGTCTCCTGCTCATGATGAACTGATATTCAGGGACAATGCTGACTCTGATACTAGAGGTAAGATAGCCACCATGGCTAGTAGCCTTATCCTCCATGAACATGTCCAATGCCTTTTACAGCTGGCCAAGTTGGTGATCATCACTACATCTTGTGACAGTGAATTCCACAGTTCCTGCGTGAAGAAGTACTTCCTTTTGTCTGTCCTGAATCACTCACCATTCAGATTCATTGGATGAGCCCATGTTCTAGTGTTATCGCAGGGAAGAGAAACTTCTCACTATCTACTTTCTCCACACCATGCACAACTTTATACTCCTCTACCAGAGCTTGGAAGTAACTAGTTACAAGTTATGAATTACTTGTAATTCATTACTTTTTTGAGTAGCGAGTGGGTAATTCCTTTACGTTTTGATTGTAATAGAACTAGGAGTAATTTTACTACTTTTGTGGAGTAATTGTAACGTTTCCAGAATTACTTTGGGGCATTACTTGGGGGAGAGCAGGGGAAGTCTTCTGATCCTCTGATTTATGGATGAAAATCATGTGTCTCAAACTGGGCTTCTGTGCAGTGTCGCTCTTTCCTCGTGCTCTGTGGATGGGCAGGAGGTGATGAGGGAGGAGGCAGAGAGTGAGACGAAAACAGTTATTTTAAAAAACGGATAGTGGTGGGGAAGAATGGAATGGAGGGGAAAAGGATCCGGAGGTAAAGAACATGGATAAAGGAGGAGAAGGAGGCAGCAGCAGAATGGAGATAAAGAACTGTGGAGGTGAAATATGACGTGTGTGTGTGTGTGTGTGTGTGTGTGTGTGTGTGTGTGTGTGTGTGTGTGTGTGTGTGTGTGAATACTGTGTTTGCACTTGGCACACAAAGTGGCCTCCACCACCCTCTCTGGCTACTGTGCTGCATTTGCAGTATTTTAACTTTTTTGCATCTCAGGGGAAAATGTTTGTTTGAGTGACTGTTCCTTAGCTGGTGGCAGCGCAGGGTCTGGGAGGTGGTTATGTGAGAGAGATTATGCTGGCTGGTTGAGTGGGGGGGTGCACTTGGTTTGACGTGCAAAGATCTGAATAGTGGCCTCAGCCTCCCTCCTCACCACCCTTACCAGCGGAGAGACCACCATTGCTATTTTATGAATAAAAATAATTATTCTACCACCTCTGTATGTGTTTGTTTATTTTTAATGTTGTTTTAGGCTACTTAGATGTGCAGCAGCCAAGGCCAGCACCTTGTAGGCCTTTTTTTTAAAGAAAAGTAACTGAAATGTAATTGGACTGATTACTTTGGAGGAAAAGTAAAGTAATCAGTTACTTTCAGAGCAATTGTAATCGTAACGGTAATTACTACTTTTTTGGGCCATGTAATTGTAACTGTAATTTATTACTTTTTTAAAGTAATATTCCAAGCTCTGTCCTCTACTATATCCCTCTCTTACTAATCTTTTTCCTCAAACTAAAAATCCCCAAACATTATAACAACATAGGGTTGCTGATTCAGGCTGTTGATAATTTTGGTTGCCCTTTTCTGCACCTTTTCTAGCTCTACACTATCCTTTCTAAGGTAGAGTGACAAGAATTGAATATACTATCCAAGAGTGGTTCCATTATAGATGTCTTGTTGTTATGTGCCTTCAAGTCAATTATGACTTATTGTGACCCTATGAATCAGCGACCTCCAATAGCATCTGTCGTGAACAACCCTGTTCAGATTTTGTTAGTTCAGGTCTGTGGGTTCCTTTATGGAACCAATCCATCTCTTGTTTGGTCTTCCTCTTTTTCTACTCCCTTCTGTTTTTCCCAGCATTATTTTCTTTTCTAGTGAATCATGTCTACTCATGATGTGTCCAAACTATGATAATCTCAGTTTCATCATTTTAGCTTCTAATGATAGTTCTGGTTTAATTTGTTCTAACACCCAATTTGTCTTTTTTGCAATCCATGATATCCGCAAAGCTCTCTTCCAACACCACATTTCAAATGAGTTGATTTTTCTCTTATCCACTTTTTTCACTGTCTAACTTTCACATCCATACATAGATGTCGATAATGGCATTATTGACAGTTTTATTTTCAATCCCTTTTCTAATTATCCTTAACACAGTTGTTACACACTGGGTCAACATTTTTGTTGAGCTATCTAACACAACCCCAAGTTCTCTTTCCTGGCCAGTCACTAGCAGTTCAGACTCCTAGTAGTGTATATGTGAAGTTAGAGTGCACTGTACATCACTTTACACTTGCTTACACTCAATAGCATATGCTATGTAGAACGCTCATTCATCCCTTTTTGTTTTACCACTCTGAATAATTTGGTATGCTCGATTTCTTTTTTTTCTTTATCTCCATGGGGATTCCATTCTATAGGATATATTTGGAAAAGCCCTGGTAAGAATTTTAATTTTATTTAATTCAATATTTAGCCACCTGATGTTCTGCGTCGTTATTTTGCAATTCATACGCAGAGGACAATTATAACTTTAGTTTACTCAGAACGGATTTTAAGACTCCACACTTTCTTTGATGTGGATTTTTTATGCTACTTTTATTCTCAACAACTGGCTTCCCCCTCCCCTCTTTTCACCCTCCACCGTGAATTCTGAGTGATGACTGGGATTTGCAGCACTGTGGTGCTAAAATCCATTCTCAAATATGCTTCACTACCTCAACTTCAGCACATGGAGGTGGAAGGTACTGGTGGGGGGTGGGAAAGGAAACAAAAAACAAATATGCATCCTAGCTGGATAGAAACTGGTGAGGCATACAGCGAATGCATAATAAATGCAAAGGCCATTTGACAAGCTAGAAGAAAGCATGTGAGTCCTGTGAATATAGCAAGCATTAATTTCTGCTTTGCTATTGACCTTCTGTACTGCAGTTTGAATACTAGGGAAAAACAAATAGATGTAATTGTGTATATAAAGACCACATTTACAAGCTTTCCAACACTGTGTTTTTATAACTGTTCTTGTGATTTCGCTAGTTAGCATGAGCAGCCAATACTTGTAAATACACCGCATAACTAAGAAATAAAACAACAAAATTCAGAATTTATGACTATATGATGAAGATAATTATCATTATCATTGCCTCCCCTCCCCCACATCCCAGCAGTATCCCTTGGGAGAACTCTAGGATTTATGAGACAGGTAGTATAAAATAAATTCCTCAAAGATATTCTTACAAAATATATATGTACAAAAGGATATAAATGGAATCTACCATTATGGCTTCATAGAGCCATCCGGGCATATTTGTGCCTATTGGAGGCAAGGCCAAAGAGACTGCTCAATACCAATAGCGTTTAACATGACTAGGCTACAATTTGCATGAATTTTGGTTTTGAGTGTTCAGTTGTAGACCTTCCACATTAATTCTTGCACCAGATCCTCTTGCCCCAAACCAGCTAGGGCCCTAAGTGTTGAAAGCAGGTTTCTCTGCACGTGCAATCTGCGGATGAGGAATCAGGCAGCCACAAAAAGATGTTATGTCTATGGTTTGAACAACAGGCTATTCCATTGCCTGGAGCTATGATAACCAGGAGTGAACTAGGTACCAGTTGTAGCCAATAGGTCTCTTAAGTTTTTACCTCATATAACTCACTTTAGTCCTATTTAGTCATTCTCTGCCCTACAATTACCATCATATGAGGTGGGGAAAAGTGACAGGTCCATTGGCCCTGCCCCCTTCCACATGTTTATTTATTTATTTATTAAATTTATACCCCGCCTTATGGCCAAAAGGCCCTCAAGGCGGCTTACAAAAAACACGAATATAGCAATACATCAATAGAACATAATACATCAATACATCAATAAAATAATACAATTCTCAAAATTAAATAACAAATAGCATTATTAAAAAGAAAAAAAATCCTGTATTCTCATTTCCTGTAGCTCCCCTTATGTTGGGTGCTGAATTTCTGCAGTGGGGTGCCTTCTTAAATTCTGTTCTTCCAGGATTCTTAATACACAGAGAGAATGTGTGTGTATAGCAAGCTTCCCACTGCAAACATTCAGCCCCCAATGTGGTGGTGAGGATACAGGAACAGCAAAAGGGGGAGGGGCGAACAGGCTTGTCCCTGCTCTTTCTCTTGTGTAATATAACCAGAAGGAGAGCAAGCAAGTAGATATGGCTTTAAAATGGTGGGGTTCATCTACTGCTACTTATTTGCTCTGTATGCTGCAAAAATTAAATGTAATTGCATTTGCAATGTTGTTTCGTGCCAGATACAATGTGAATAATTTTGTATAACTGGGCATAGCATTGTTTTATTCTGTTATATTTTCAGCTGCTTTATGTTTATTCTAATATATATATATATATATGAATTTTAGAGATAAAAAATAAAGAATACAAAACAGTTCTGTACATGACCATGATTTGTACATGACCAGTACATGACCTGAAATGATACATAGAAAGGAATAAAAAGGGGGGGGATACATACAGACATTTTTGGAGCACATTCTTTTTTATGGTTCTCGTTTTTTTCCAGAGCTCACCTACAGCAGCTGGTGGTTTTTGCCTCTGTTTAATATTCTAGTATGTGTAAGTTCACCCACAACTGTCCAAATTCAGCATGGGAAGGCAGGGAGGCTGGCTAGCATGTGTCTGACAGCTGTTTGCCCTGATTTTGCTTTAAAGCAAACTCTTTTTGCTTTTAAAAAAAGAAAAGTGTGGAAAGCTTTTTTAAAAAAATTAAGTGAAATGAAAGATTTTCTTTTAAAAAAAAATATCAGGGGGCACAATGCTCTCAGACACTTAGTAGCCAGCCTTTCCAGCTTCAGTGAAGCCCAGGGGAAGATGTCATGAGATAACTCTGCAGATGGGGCTTTGTCAGAAGTGCAGGCAGTCAAGGAGGCTGCAGAATGGTAGGGAAAAGTTTAATGGAAAGAAAAGCACACAACCACCCTTGGCCATTTTGCAAAGCTGAGGTAACTTTGCACCCACTGAAATGATCAAGATATTCTAAAGGACTCTGTGAATGAGGCAGAAGAATGGAACTCTCCTTCTTAGGGAAGAAAACGTTCGAGAAAATGGAAGGCAGGTTTTGGCACAGCATTAATTAAAAGTGCTTAACGTGGGCTGAATCTTTCTCACTAGTTTGATTAGATAATTTGGCTTCCATTTTCATCAGTAAATGAAGTAGTTAGTAGATCTTAGAATTATTTTTTAAAGATAAGTCAAGTCAATGTTCTCAGACACTGAAGATGCATCAATAGGTGTGTGGCATCTCACCTGTAAAAGGCACTCATATTGAACTAGAGGCATCAAAGAGAACATTTCCAGACTGAAGATGATTTCTAAGCCTATTTGGTTGAAAAGGGTTAGAAACCCCACTACAGTCAGGAACCCTGATAAGACATGGTTCCCAATTCTAGGGAGGTTTCTAAGCCTGTTCTACTGAACAGGCTTAGAAACCTTCTTCAGAACTTTGTGCTAAACATGCAAAAGTCTGAACCTGGGGGTGTTGAGTGTGGAGCTTGTATGTGTGCCTGTGATGTTCCTGCTTATAGTGTAAATATGGTAAGTGCTGTTTGTATAGAAGACATATGGTAAGTGGAGTGAAAGAGGAGGGGGGAGTACATGAGCAGTAGAATGCTAGATGATTGGCTGAGAGTTTGAATGGCTGGGAGTATAAATGGAAGAATGACAGTTGAATCTGGGTGGAGGTCAGGAGTGTGGAGAAAGAGGGAGTTGGAATTCTGATTAATAATAAGTCAAGTACAAAACAGGAATAGATGAAACCATACGCTTGTGAAACATTCTAAAACTAATCTGGTTATTTCTGATATTTAATAAATACTTATTTGGTTTACCAAAGGCCTGATCCTTGGCTGGGGGATATACATACCAGAAGGAAGGGCAAGGTAATTAGCAAGGCTGAACAGAAACAGTATCTAATGGTGGCAGCGGTGAAGGGAGGAATAATAACAATTCAAGTATCCAGAGCAACCCAGAGTTGTATGTGTTATCTATAAAGATACAAGGGGGTTGGGAACAGCATAAGCACGCAGTCACAAAAGTAACCAGCTAGAGAGAGACTCAGGCAAAGTCTCTGGGAGTATTGGTTATAGGACATGACTGGTGGTGGTGCTGCCTAGCAGGGGGATCTAGTGAGATCTGTGCTAGAGCGGAGTGAGAAACCATATAAAGGACGGTCCGGACTGGTGGTATCCCTGGTGGTGCCTAGTGAAAGGCAGTAGCCACAAGCAGGTGGGAACCTGACAGGGAGAACCAGGGAAGGATGTCACAGTGCCCCTCCCTCCCTCCCTCCTCATTTTAAGCCCTCATGCATTCAGGTGCACCTGAATATGCGAATTATTTTGTCACTGTATAGAAAATGTCCAAGAAGCCAGAGGTAATATCCAGGCCTCATTATTTTGTGTTATTCCATTGAGTTATGGGCCATGTATTCCCTTTACTCCCTACCTCAAACCCAGACACATTCCATCTGCCTGATCAAAAGCCAAAGCAAATGAAAGTTTATTGATTCAACAAACATCCTGTTACAAATCACACTTAGGGAGCAATCAAAACCCTGGCTGCCAACCAGCAGGGCTTATGAGTGCGACCCCCTTGTCTGCAGCTCTGCCGTACAAGGCAACCAGAAGGGAAGATGGAGCTAGGGCACCGATTAGGCTTGGATTGGGCCTGGCTCAAGATCCTGGGTTAGCTCACACATCTAGAACACCTCAGTTTAGGGCCTTCTGCTGGATTCTCTCCAGCAGCACTTCCACCTACCCAGCAATGGGTGTGTGTGTGGATTGTTCTGTAACTAATTCAAGCTGTTTGTTCATTTTTATTTATTTAGAAGATTTTATAAAGTGCTTAATCAAAGAACCCCTAAGTGGTGTACATAAAATTAAATTTAAAGCAATTATCAATATACAAATAAAATCAGCAAAATTTTAAAGCGGGTATCCGTACCTTGTTTATGTGTGCAGATAGTCTTGCCAAAACTATTTGTCTTTTCATTTGTCTTTCATTTTCATTGCCATAGATCTGGAGATCCGTTTCTGGGATGGCCAATCTTTCTCCAGATACTTCCAGGACTAATGCAGTTGAATACAAAACTGTAAATGACAAAAGGATAACTAAATCTAAGTGCAGCTGTTACACCAGCTTTCTGCATTATCTGCTCATGGGGTCTGAATTGGCAGTGACTGAGCAGGAACGAGATAGGGGTCACAGTATATAGTTCATTGAAAGTATCGTCTCAGTGTGCAGCTGCTGTGAAAAAAAGACAAATTCCATGCTAGGGAGTATTAGGAAATGAACTGAAAATAATGAACTGAAAATAAAACTGCCAATATAATGCTATTATTACAACTCTATGTTGCAACCACATTTGGAACTGTGTACAGTTCTGGTCACCTCACTCAAAAAGGATAGGAGTTTGGAAAAGGTTCAGAAAAGGGCAGCCAGAATGATCAAGGGGATGGAGAGACTCCCCTATGAGGAAAGGTTTCAGCTTTTTAGTTTAGAGAAACGGCAAGTAAGGGGTGAGATGATAAACGTGTATAAGTAGAAGTGTGTGGCATGAAAAAAGCAGAGAGAAGTTTTTCTCCCTCTGTCATAACACTAGAACTCATGAACATCCAATGAAGCTGAATGTTGGAAGATTGAGGACAAACAAAAGAAAGTACTTCTTCACACAGCACATAGTTAAAACTATGGAATTTACTCCTACAACTTGGAAAGAAAAGAGCATTAGAAAAATTCAGGGAGGATAAGGCTACAAGCCATGATGGCTATGCTCTGCCTCCACTGTTGGAGGCAGTACGCTTCTGAATACAAGTTGCTGGAAACTGCAGGAGGGGAGAGTGCTCTTGCGCTCAAGTCCTACTTGTGGGCTTCCGATAGGCATCTGATTTGTCACTGTGAGAACAGGATGCTGGACTAGATGGACCACTGGCCTGATCCAGGAGGCACTTATGTTCTTACAGGACAACATTTACTAGCTATTTCCAAACGCTGCCCTCAGTGTTGGGGTTCACCTAGACATTTGGGTATCTTAAGACAAAAAAGATGGGACCAATCCGGCTTGTTAAAATAGCCACCAAGTGACTCACTTTCTCAGGCTTAGCCTGTGAAATAGATAACAGAACACACTTGCTAAGTAGGGAGGTGTCTTTGGGGAAAAAAAATGAAACTTCTCTCTCCTTTCTGTTTGAAGCTTTTTTCCCCTGATTGTTAGCATAAATGTTTCAGTTAAATTTTGGCTGACAAGACAGCACAGGATAAATGGATTCAGAATGACTTCTATATTGTGCTAGTACTCCTCTTGCTATTTAATTTGTCACCAGCTAAGGAGCATCCAGCTTCATGGCAAGACTTCTCAAGCAAGAACTTCACCTATTCAGTTCTCAGGGAGGGCAATTCTTGTATTCTTGTAACTGACTAAGTGAATTTGTTTGGGCTTGTGATGTTCCTATATTAATGTACAGGAGAGAGTAGGCACCAGACATCCAGTGGCGTACCTGAGTCGCAATCTGACGCTGAGGGAGAAAAACTATTTGTCGGTCCAGAAGGAGTGCCTAGCGGTCGTGTGGGAACTGAACAAGTTGCGCCCATACGTGTGGGGACGAAGATTCACAGTGACTACGGATCATCGGGCCTTGTTAAGGCTAAATTCCAGTCAGAGAGAAGGGGGAAAAGGAAACTCCACCGACACATACAGGGAGAGAGTCAGCTCAGTCCTGGCTAAAAAGGGCAGCTTCAGCCTTCCTGAAACACAACCACAAGCTCTGTTTCCCTAGGTTAAAGAAAGGTCAGGCTGTTCTAGGTGGGAAAACAACAAACACAAAAGACTTGCCTGGAAGGCGCAGCCCCTTGATTAGATTAAAAGCAGCCAAAAGCTTAAACAGCCCCGCCCCTCAGGAAGGAAGGAAGGAAGCCTGAGAGAATACTAAAGAGTTAAGCCCCAGCTGATAGCCATCAGCCTCAAGTAACACATCATTGGCTGGCAGCAGTAGCTGGGAGGAACCAGCCACACATATAAAGTCAGAGCACCCTAGCGAGGGAGCCTGCTCCACGAGCTAGAGGGAGCCCCAGCTGACAAAGCGTCAAGGCGAGTTAAGCAGCAGAGTGAGTTGGGCAGCAGGGCGAGGAGGCCAGGGCCCCCCACTCTGCCCGTCTGTTCCCTGACCTCAACTAAACCGCAGTCTCCAACCCATTAACGTAATAAACCTGAAACAAAACTATGTAGGTAAGAAGCCAGCAGGGGTGTGGGGGCTTTCCAGTGTTTTGCACCGCCTGCAGCATGTACAACTATCTGGCTGTTGGACAGAAGTCGTGGGTGTGCTCTTGGTGCAATGAGCTCCTGGCTCTCCGGGAACGACTTCATTTCCTTGAGGCCAAGGTGGCGGACCTGGAAAAGCTGAGAGAGGCAGAGAGGTTTGTGGAGGAGGCCTTCAGGGACGTTATAGCTGTGTCCCACTCCAAGGATGATAGCTCTCCTGCTATCATGGAGAACGATGGTCTCGGGGAAGGAGAGCATCCAGCTGAGGAAGAGGGAAACGATCCCTTAGAAGGGACCCATTCCTTGGGGGATGAGCAGCTATCCTCTCATGCCGAGGATATATCTCCAGGGGGTGGAGGGATCCTTGTAGTGGGTGATTCGATCATTAGGAACATAGACAGTGGGGTGTGTGATGGGCGTGTAGACCGCAAGGTGTTTTGCCTGCCTGGTGCAAAGGTTGCGGATATCGCCCATCGTTTAGATATTTTGGTAGACAGTGCTGGGGAGGAGTCAGTGGTCGTGGTGCACGTTGGCACCAACGACATGGGGAAATGCAGCCGTGAGGTCCTGGAAGCAAAATTTAGGTTGCTAGGTAGGATGCTGAAAGCCAGGACCTCCAAGGTGGCTTTCTCTGAAATGCTACCGGTTCCACGCGCAGGACCAGCCAGACAGGCCCAGCTTCGCAGTCTCAATGCGTGGATGAGACAATGGTGTCGGGTGGAAGGGTTCGGATTTGTTAGGCACTGGGGAACATTTTGGGACAAGCTGGGCCTGTACAAAAGGGACGGGCTCCACTTGAACCAGAATGGAACCAGACTGCTGGCACTTAAAATTAAAAAGGTAGCAGAGCAGCTTTTAAACTGACTGAGGGCGGAAACCCGACAGGAGCTGAGAAAGGTCCGGTTCAGAATAAACCTCCCCCCTGGGATAAAAACCAAAGAAATGATGAAATGTTAAAAGGGGTAGGCCTAGAAGTAGGCATTGTGAGAGCAGGGGCACAGGATATAAATTCAGAAGAGCAAAATTACCACAGGCCTAACCACAAGTGCCAAAGACACTTGAAGAGAGACACTGCTTACAAGTGCCTGTACGCTAATGCTAGGAGCCTCCGAACCAAGATGGGAGAACTGGAGTGCTTGGTCTTAGAGAAGAGCATTGATATAGTGAGCATAACCGAGACCTGGTGGAATGGAGAAAACCAGTGGGATATGGTTATCCCTGGATATAAACTATATCGGAAGGACGGGGAAGGACGTATTGGTGGCGGAGTCGCTCTATACGTGAAAGAAGGCATTGAATCCAGCAAGCTCGAAACCCCAAAAGAGGCAGACTCCTCCACAGAATCATTGTGGGTGGTGATACCGTGCCCCAGGAGGGACTTAATACTGGGAACGATCTATCGTCCCCCTGATCAAAATGCTCAGGGAGACCTTGAGATGAGATATGAAATTGAGGAAGCATCCAAACTAGGAAATGTGGTAGTAATGGGTGACTTCAACTACCCGGACATAGACTGGCTGCATATGTGTTCCAGTCATGACAAAGAAGCAAAGTTTCTAGATATTCTTTTTTCTTTTTTTACAATAATTTTAATTCAAATTTTCATAAAACATACAAAACAAAATCATAAAACATTCAAAGACAAAAAACAAAACAAAACAAAAATGATTAAACAAAAAAATAAAATGTTGACTTCCCATTTGTCACAGATCAAATCAGTTATAGGTCTACAATATGTAACAATCCTATCTCTTAAATTATATTATAAAATCACTTTCCTCCAGTAGTTATCTTAATTAATCATCAAATCTCATAAACATTACTTTATTCTTTCCACAAAAAGTCAAAGAGAGGTTTCAATTCTTTAAGAAATATATCTATCAATTTTTCTCCAAATAAACATGTCGATTAATCCATCTCGTTAATAATAATAATAATCTTATTGTCATAACCATAGTCCAAATAAACATATCGATTAATCCATCTCATCAAAATCTGTTAGGTCCAATAATTTCAATAGCCATTATTCCATTATCCATATTAATTCCATCTTCCATCTTCAATAGTCCTGTTAAGTCCAGTAATTTCAGTGTCCAATCTTCCATTATCAGTATTCCATAATAATCTTGCTGTCATAGCCATAGTCATATAATAAGAGTCTGATGGGAATTTCCTCTATCCCAAATATTTTCTTGCCATCAATTCTGAATAAGTTGCTGAAATATTGTTGTAAAGTCATATCTCTGTTCTTCTTTTTTACAGAATGCACTGGCTCATCTCTTGAGAGTTTTTCCATTGTCACATGGCTGCACTTAATTCCATAGATTTTCTCTATATCAAGCTCCATCACATCATTCCAGTCCAGAAGATTATCCAAGCCATTGATCATAGGGAAGCCTGGAGAGTGGTGACAAGATCTAGGGCCTTCTCAGTGGTGGCCCCCGAACTATGGAATGGTCTCCCCGAGGAGGTGCGCCTGGCGCCGACACTATCATCTTTTCGGCGCCAGGTTAAAACCTTTCTCTTCTCTGAGGCATTTTAATTCCTGTTAATTGTAAATTATTATATTTTGATTTTAGACTGTACAGTTTTGTGTACAGTTTTGTGTTATTTTTATTGTATTTTTAATGTTCACCGCCCAGAGAGCTGTTGCTAGTCGGGCGGTATATAAGCTTAATTAAATAAATAAATAAATAAATAAATTGATAACTTTATCTCTAATATCTTCATTAATTTCTTCAGAGATAACGTTAAATTCCAAACAGTAGATTTTATTTCTAATATCCATAAACTCCAGATCTTTTTCCAATTCCACATTTGTTCCAATCTCCAGGGCTTGTATCTTCCCTTTATTTTTTCTTTTCTCATCTCTGATCTCATTCTCCTCTCTCACAGGATCCCCTATTTCTTTAAGCTCCTGTGTCATTTTGCTCAGTTCCATTTTCAACTCCTTACTGCCCTGTCGCAGGGTTTGTTTCATTATCTCAATCTCATCCATTATTTTCTGAAACATAATTACTTCCAGATTCTCAGCCACTTTCTTGATTGCCATTTTTAAAACCACGAAAACAAAACAAAACAAAAATAAAGAACCACTTCTTATTTCAGCAACAATTGGGTTAATATTCCAGGCTTGATGACATCACAGTATAAACAGAACAGCCTGCCTTATCTCTCTATGTTCAAGAATACAAAACAAATTTAGTTCCCAGCATCAAAACAGTTAGTGGCGTCGTGAAGAAGCAGATTCGTCAAAATAAAATAGACCAAAAAGAGAATAGTCCCAGACAATATAATGTTCCTCGGAATAGAAATCCCTCTTCTGTTTATATCTTTAGAATGCACTTCCAGGACAGCTTTTTGCAATAGAAACAGAGATAAGCTGTTAATTTCGTGAATAACAGAGAAGAGTTATAGCTCACCCAGAAGTTCTTTAAAGCTGATTCATTTGACAAATCTCTTTTTGCTGCAACAATTTAAACCAAGTAAAAAAAATAATAGAAAGAAGGGTGCTTGCCTGTTAGTCCGTTTTCTCTTTGAAGAAAAGATAAACGTATCGCATTAATCAGATAGAGCTTGTTCGGAAGTCCGTCCGGCATTGCTGGCTGGACCTTTTCTCATAAATTAATGAAATCCAGTCCTCCCAACAAAAACAGGCTTTTGAGGTTGATCTCTACGTTTCTCCCTACCCGGGAGAAATTTCATCAGTCAAAAAAAAAATGTTCTGACTGGTTTATATCTGAATAAGCTTCTTCTGCGGCGGGAGCCCGTCTCAAAAGCAGGCACAAGCGAAGTCACCCTTCCGAGCAGTCAGAAATGAGGGGATTGGTAAAAAGAAAGCTGAAAAACAAAGTCCAGAGGGTCACATTACTCGAAAATGCTTGGAAGTTGTTTAAAAACACTATATTAGAAGCTCAACTGGAGTGCATACTGCAGATCAGAAAAGGTACCGCCAGGGCCAAGAAGATGCCAGCATGGTTAACGAGCAAAGTCAAGGAAGCTCTTAGAGGCAAAAAGTCTTCCTTCAGAAAATGGAAGTCTTGTCCAAATGAAGAAAATAAAAAAGAACACAAACTCTGGCAAAAGAAATGCAAGAAGACAATAAGGGATGCTAAAAAAGAATTTGAGGAGCACATTGCTAAGAACATAAAAACCAACAACAAAAAATTCTATAAATACATTCAAAGCAGGAGACCATCTAGGGAGACAATTGGACTCTTGGATGATAAGGGAGTCAAAGGTGTACTAAAGAACGATAAGGAGATTGCAGAGAAGCTAAATGAATTCTTTGCATCTGTCTTCACAGTGGAAGATATAGGGCAGATCCCTGAACCTGAACTAACATTTGCAGGAAGGGATTCTGAGGAACTGAGACAAATAGTGGTAACGAGAGAGGAAGTTCTAAGCTTAATGGACAATATAAAAACTGACAAATCACTGGGCCCAGATGGCATCCACCCGAGAGTTGTCAAAGAACTCAAAGGTGAAATTGCTGATCTGCTAACTAAAATATGTAACTTGTCCCTCGGGTCCTCCTCCGTGCCTGAGGACTGGAAAGTGGCAAATGTAACGCCAATCTTCAAAAAGGGATCCAGAGGGGATCCCGGAAATTACAGGCCAGTTAGCTTAACTTCTGTCCCTGGAAAACTGGTAGAAAGTATGATTAAAGCTAGATTAACTAAGCACATAGAAGAACAAGCCTTGCTGAAGCAGAGCCAGCATGGCTTCTGCAAGGGAAAGTCCTGTCTCAGTAACCTATTAGAATTCTTTGAGAGTGTCAACAAGCATATAGATAGAGGTGATCCAGTGGACATAGTGTACTTAGACTTTCAAAAAGCGTTTGACAAGGTACCTCACCAAAGGCTTCTGAGGAAGCTTAGCAGTCATGGAATAAGAGGAGAGGTCCTCTTGTGGATAAGGAATTGGTTAAGAAGCAGAAAGCAGAGAGTAGGAATAAACGGACAGTTCTCCCAATGGAGGGCTGTAGAAAGTGGAGTCCCTCAAGGATCGGTATTGGGAGCTGTACTTTTCAACTTGTTCATTAATGACCTAGAATTAGGAGTGAGCAGTGAAGTGGCCAAGTTTGCTGATGACACTAAATTGTTCAGGGTTGTTAAAACAAAAAGGGATTGCGAAGAGCTCCAAAAAGACCTCTCCAAACTGAGTGAATGGGCAGAAAAATGGCAAATGCAATTCAATATAAACAAGTGTAAAATTATGCATATTGGAGCAAAAAATCTGAATTTCACATGTACGCTCATGGGGTCTGAACTGGCGGTGACCGACCAGGAGAGAGACCTCGGGGTTGTAGTGGACAGCACGATGAAAATGTCGACCCAGTGTGCGGCAGCTGTGAAAAAGGCAAATTCCATGCTAGCGATAATTAGGAAAGGTATTGAAAATAAAACAGCCGATATCATAATGTCGTTGTATAAATCTATGGTGCGGACGCATTTGGAATACTGTGTACAGTTCTGGTCGCCTCATCTCAAAAAGGATATTCTAGAGTTGGAAAAGGTTCAGAAGAGGGCAACCAGAATGATCAAGGGGATGGAGCGACTCGCTTACGAGGAAAGGTTGCAGCATTTGGGGCTTTTTAGTTTAGAGAAAAGGCGGGTCAGAGGAGACATGATAGAAGTGTATAAAATTATGCATGGCATTGGGAAAGTGGATAGAGAAAAGTTCTTCTCCCTCTCTCATAATACAAGAACTCGTGGACATTCAAAGAAGCTGAATGTTGGAAGATTCAGGACAGACAAAAGGAAGTACTTCTTTACTCAGCGCATAGTTAAACTATGGAATTTGCTTCCACGAGATGCAATAATGGCCACCAGCTTGGATGGCTTTAAAAGAAGATTAGACAAATTCATGGAGAACAGGGCTATCAATGGCTACTAGCCATGATGGCTGTGCTCTGCCAACCTAGTCAGAGGCAGCATGCATCTGAAAACCAGTTGCCGGAAGCCTCAGCAGGGGAGAGTGTTCTTGCACTCGGGTCCTGCTTGCGGGCTTCCCCCAGGCACCTGGTTGGCCACTGTGAGAACAGGATGCTGGACTAGATGGGCCACTGGCCTGATCCAGCAGGCTCTTCTTATGTTCTTATGTTCTTAAGAAGAAATCTTGTTAATCTTGTTAGCTTTGTTATCTTTAATAAATACTTAATTTGGTTTACCAAAGGCCTGATCCTTGGCTGGGGTTTCACAGACCAGAAGGGAGGGTAAGGTAATGACCAAGGCTGAAGGGAAACTGTAACAAATGGTGGCAGCAGTGAAGAGAATAACTATACCAGTATTCAGAGTCTCTGGGAATACTAGTATTAGGACGTGAGTGGTGGTTGCCTAGCAGGGGGATCTGTTGAGATCTGTGCTAGAGCGGGGAGAGAAACAATAAAAAAGGACAGTCCAGACTGTTGGAGTCCCTGGTGGTGCCTAGTGACGGGCAGTAGCCACGTGCAGGTAGAAACCTGACAGGGAGAGCCAGGGAAGGGCGACACATGTGGTGGCAGTAGCGGTGGGATACGAACAACAGAGAATCCAGATCCGAACAAAGGAGACTACGTCACAGGTGTTGGCTGTAGCAGTGAGATACGAATACTAGAGAATCCCTACCAGTGGTGTGGCAAACAGAAATAACAAAACAAGATTTCTTGTGAGAGTGACTGGCAAATAGTGTGTGGCAAAGAGTGAGTGAACTCAAACACCATGGCTGAATACATAAAAATGAAAAGAGAGGAACTGGTGGAGAAGTGCATAACATTCAATTTACCTCACGAGGGTAAAGGGGTAGATGAATTGAGGGTAGCACTTATAGGATTTGCAACTGCCCAGCAAAAACAACCTGTCAGGGAAGAGACCCCAGAAGGATACTTAAGCAATGCCGCTTATATAGAGTACTTGAGAGAGAAGTTAAGATGGGAAGCTGAGAGATTGAGGATGGAAGCTGATGGGAAAGACCAGCAGAGGGAGTTGGAAGCTGAGAGATTGAGGATGGAAGCTGATGGGAAAGATAAACAGCGAGAGTTGGAAACTGAGAGATTGCGGATGGCAACTGAGAGAATGAGAGTGGGTGCGGAATTACAGGCAGAAAAGTTAAAATTTGAAAGAGAGAAGTTTCATTCTGAGGAGACAAGGAAAGACAGAGATGGAGCAAAAATAAAAATTACTCCAAAGGACTTTGCTGTCTATGAGCCTGGTCAAGATCCTCAAATTTATCTCACAACCTTTGAGAAAGCATCTCAGTTGTGGGGGCTACCTGAAGATAAATACATGCAGTATTTATCAAACCTGATTAAAGGGGAATTGGCTGAGATATACCAATATTTCCCCTCAGACAGGCCCGTCACCTATGCTGAATTCAAAGAAGCAGTGTTTAAAAGATTCAGACTGGGGCCTGATTATTTTAGAAAGCTTTTCAGAAATTGCCAGATACAGACAGGGAGGTATTTCATGGAGCTGGGGGCAAAACTGATGGACATATTTGGGAAATGGCTGACAAGTGCAAAAGCTCAGTCTGTGGAGGAGGTGAAAAACCTCATGATATTGGATCAATTATACCATCAGTTACCACCAGAAATAAGGCTCCTGGTCAAAGACCGTTCCCCTACATCGGTGCAGGCGGCCGCAGAGATGGCGGATCACTTTGCCTCCAACAGAACTGGCTGGGTGGGGAAAACATCAAGAGATTTTAAACCCAGACCATATAACGCTGGCAGAAGGGATGTGGTACCACAGCGAGTGAGTCCTCCAGTAAAATCTGAAGGGCACAGGACACCCCAGAGTGGATCTGTGTACCCTAAAAGTGAGGAGAAATTATGCTACAAATGTGGTAGACCGGGGCACCTACATTTTCAATGTGAGGTTGCCAACCCCATTAGTAATCCTGCTCAGACAAGGGCAGTGAAAACAGAGCCCAAGGCTTTAGAAACAGTGAAAAAGGTTCAGTTTTGCCAGATAAACTGGACAGAAGTAACAGACCTTGATTCAAGTCTGAGAGAGGAAGTGAGTGTACAAGGGGCAAATTATTGGGCATTGCTTGATACTGGTGCCGCTCAGACATTACTGAGGCCAGATTTAATAAAATCTGAGGTAATATTACCTCAGGAAACTGTGACTATCCAAGGAGTGAGGGGTCAACCAGAAAGTTTGCCTGTGGCCCTGGTGGAAATGACTTGGAGAGGCTGAGAGGGCCAATATAAAGTAGGCATTAATGCCCAGCAACAAGAACCAGTAATACTGGGAAGGGATGTAATGGGAGCCCAAGGAAAGATCTATGTAGTGACCAGACAGCAAATTGGCAGAGAAAAAGAAGCCATATTAAGGGGGGCTGAAACAAACAGGGTGGAATCTGTTAACCAGCCTCAGGTCACCATAGCAACCACTAGCAGGCCTGCTGAAGGAGACAAACTGTATCAAGTGGTCTCTGATAAGAAAGAAGCAGAGCAATTCAGGAAAGAGCTGCATAAAGATATACGTTTGAAGCAGATAAAGGAACAAGCTCTGACCCAACAGATTCCTTTCACTGACAAACTGAGGAATCAAGTTGTGTGTAAGAATGGGATTTTATATAGACTGTGGATGCCCGCTGAGAGAAAGGATGAATGTGAACCAGTGAAGCAATTGATAGTACATAGCAAATACAGAACCTGATTGCAAGAGGTAGCCCACGATGTCCCATGTGCAGGACATCTGGGAATAAAAAAGACCAAGAGGAGATTGGCAGCACACTATTATTGGCCAAACATCTCCAAAGATGTAAAACAACATTGTCTATCTTGTGGAATATGCCAAAAGGTGGGAAAAAGTGGAGTAAAGACTAAGGCACCCTTAAAGCCCCTTCCTATAATTGGACAACCCTTTTATAGAGTGGGAATAGATTTGGTGGGCCCTTTTTCCAAACCCACAAGGCATGGCAAGAAATATCTAGTGGTGGTGGTGGATTTTGCCACCAGGTACCCAGACGCAGAAACACTAAGATCTGTAGAAGCCCCTGTAGTGGCAGAGGCTTTATTAAAAATCTTTATGAGGCTGGGTTTCCCTCATGAAGTGCTGACAGATCAAGGCAGTGTATTCATGGGAGAAGTGATGCAATGTATGTGGAAATGTTGTGGTCTAAAACATCTAAAGACCACTACTTACCATCCCGCCACTAATGGGTTAACAGAGAGATTCAATGGCGTTTTGAAGGGCATGATCAGAAGCTATGTTCAAGATCACCCACAAGACTGGGATGAACGTTTGGGATGCTTCTTATTTGCATATAGAGAAGTCCCTCAAGGGTCAACAGGCTTCTCACCCTTTGAACTCATGTTCACTAGAAAAGTGAGGGGACCTTTGGAACTATTAAAAAATTCATGGGAAGGAACCCCGGGAGAGTACAAAACATCTGTAGTAGATTTTGTATTGGAATTCCGCAATAAATTAACATCAATGATGGAAGTGGTGAAAGAGAATCTCAGTCAAGCTCAGCAGAAGCAAAGTTACTGGTATGACAGAACAGCCAGGGAACGTGTGTATAATGTGGGAGATATGGTTATGGCGTTCATACCCAGGAAACATGACAAATTACAGGCTAACTGGGAAGGACCATATACCATCAGAGAAAGGCTTGACACAGTGACGTATGTAATCACCACAGACCAATTAAACAAAAGCAAAGTGGTTCATGTAAATATGTTGAAGCCTTACCATACCAGGGATGCACAGGTGTTGCAAGTTACCTTATTCCCTGAGGGAAGTGGGCCTGAACTTCCAGATTTGGTACAGGAAAGCAAAGACAAAGGAAGGGTAGATCAAGTGGAATGGTCAGAGGAGGTGAAGGAGGAAGTAAAAGAAGAGATTCTGAGAGTTTTGAAAACCTATAGGAATCTCTTTAGCAACAAACCTGGCCGAACCAGTATAGTTATACATTCCATTGATACTGGAGATCATGCCCCAATCAGATCTGTTCCGTACCGTGTGAATGGGAAAGTTTTGAATGAGATCAAAAAGGAGGTGGAAGATATGCTGGAATTAGGAGTGATGAGGGAATCCATCAGTCCCTGGGCCTCAAGTATTGTCCTGGTTCCGAAAAAAGATGGAACGACCAGGTTTTGCATTGATTATCGGCTAATCAATAAAATTACTGTCCCAGATGCGTATCCTATGCCTAGGGGAGACACAATGTTAGAGTTATTGGGGGCAGCAACCATTATCTCTACACTAGATCTCTGTAAAGGATTTTGGCAAATGGAACTAGACGAGCAATCCAGAGCCAAAACTGCCTTCAGTACACCAGATGGGTTATATGAGTTTGTGACCTTACCCATGGGACTAAGGAACTCACCAAGTTCATTTCAGAGGCTAATCAATACTGTGTTGCGAGGCATGTCAGATTTTGCAGTGGCCTATATCGATGACGTGGCCATTTTTAGCAAGTCGGTGCCTGAGCATGTCCAACACCTGACAACAGTATTGGAGGCCTTAAGAAAAGCAGGCCTCACAATAGAAGCTAAGAAATGCCAGTTTGGACTAAAGGAAGTAATCTATTTAGGACATAAGGTGGGGAGTGGGAAAATCACCCCCTTATGGAGCAAGGTGGAGGCAATACAAGCGTGGCCGATCCCCTTAACCAAAAAACAAGTAAGGGCATATCTGGGTGTGGCTGGATTTTATAGGAAGTTTGTGAGAAATTTTGGGGAAATAGCAACCCCCTTGCATAAATTAACAAAGAAGAAGTGTTCTGAGCGTGTGGTATGGACGGATGAATGTCAGAAGGCTTTTGATCTACTGAAGCAAGCCTTGTGCCAAGGACCCATATTAATAGCACCAGACTATGAGAAACCATTCATCGTGGCTACAGATGCGTCGGACCTGGCGCTGGGAGTCATCTTGCTACAGGAGAGAGAAGGCACCAGACATCCAGTGGCGTACCTGAGTCGCAAGCTGACGCCGAGGGAGAAAAACTATTCGTCGGTCCAGAAGGAGTGCCTAGCGGTCGTGTGGGGACTGAACAAGTTGCGCCCATACGTGTGGGGACCAAGATTCACAGTGACTACGGATCATCGGGCCTTGTTATGGTTGCAGACTATGAAAAACCATAATACTATGCTGCAGAGGTGGTCCTGGGCCCTACAGGACTATCAAGTGGACTTCCAGTTCATAAAAGGCAAGGACAATGTACTGGCCGATGGACTTTCCAGGCAAATGGCTGGGACTGCAGTGACGTGACCAGACGGAGGAACACAGAAAGACATTTTCCCCATAGAGACTTTTATTTGTTAACGCGACGTATAAATCCTGGAACAGGAATAATACTCTGCCGTTGTTTTAAGGGAGGGGGGAAATGTGATGTTCCTATATTAATGTATATATGGTAAGTGTTGGTTGTTTAGAAGATACATGGTAAGTGGAGTGAAAGAGGAGGGGGAGTGAATGGGCAGTAGAATGCGAGATGATTGGCTGAGTGTTTAAAATGGCTGAACGTATAAAAGGAAGAGTGAGAGTGGAATCTGGGGGGAGAAGAGAAAGAGTGGGTTGTTTGGTGGGTTTGAGAGAGTGGTTTACCAGGAGAGAGTGGAGAAGGAGGGGGGTGGAGTTCGGATTAGTATTGAGTAAAACCATATGCTTATGTGCCTTAAGAAGAAATCTTGTTAATCTTGTTAGCTTTGTTATCTTTAATAAATACTTAATTTGGTTTACCAAAGGCCTGATCCTTGGCTGGGGTTTCACAGACCAGAAGGGAGGGTAAGGTAATGACCAAGGCTGAAGGGAAACTGTAACAAATGGTGGCAGCGGTGAAGAGAATAACAATACCAGTATTCAGAGTCTCTGGGAATACTAGTATTAGGACGTGACTGGTGGTTGCCTAGCAGGGGGATCTGTTGAGATATGTGCTAGAGCGGGGAGAGAAACAATAAAAAAGGACAGTCCGGACTGGTGGAGTCCCTGGTGGTGCCTAGTGACAGGCAGTAGCCACGCGCAGGTAGGAACCTGACAGGGAGAGCCAGGGAAGGGCATCACAGGGCTCCTGTGGCGGAAGAAGGAATAAGCAAGATCATAATTCACTTGTGGAAATAGATATGAATCTATGCAAATCATGATTTCTATGGGGAGAAATGGGTTTAGTGAATAGTTTCTTGATCCCATTTATCAGCCATGCATTTTCCAAAGGACCTATTACTCTCTTCAGATTAGTACAGCAACAGCAGAGTCACTGTGAAACCTATGCCATAAAGTCCCAAATACACAGATTAAAAAAAGATTGTGAAGGAAATAATCTTTAAAACACTTTTGTACAAATGCTATGGACTAGCTGCAAATACATAATTTATTGCATTATTGTTGACCTTTCATAATTCATTAGCAGCTTGGTTTTGCTCTACTTCACTCAACTTGCATAAGGTCATCAGGAGCCTGTAGAACGATATCTGAGGAATTTTTAAAAATTCATCTTTGTTGAAATGGCCTTCATGCAACATCAGACTTGAGGGAAAGGGATTATTTTCACAGCAAAACAAGTTTGGCCAAGCTTTTTATTCCCCTTCTTCACATGCCTGTAGAATCTTTCTGCAGCTGTCTTTTATCCTGCAAGGTTCTGCCCAAACACCAATATAATATTGTTTAAATTATTACTAGTTAGGTGTTAATCCTGCCCTTCTCCCAAGGAGCTCAGGGTTGCATGGAAGCTACCCCCCTCCCTGCCATTTTATTTTCACAACAACACTGTGAGATGGATTAAGCTGAAAAACAGTGATGGGCCCAAAGTCACCTTCATCACTGGGGTTTGAATGTATCTATCCCCTTATTCTAATATTCCTAATCCAGCCTTTGCCAACCTGGTGTTTCCCAGATGGCTTGGACTACAACACCCATCCCCTCCATCCATCACAGGTAGAGCTAGGGTGGTATAATGGTTATATTGTTGGATTCTGATCTGGGAGACCACGGTTCAAACCCTCACTCAGCCATGAAACTCATTGGGTGATCTTGGGCCTGTCAGTCCCTCAGCATAACCTACCTCACAGGGTTGTTGTTAGGATAAAATGGAGAGGGGAGAACCATGTATACCACTTTGAGCTCCTTAGAGAAAAGGTGGTATCTAAATGTAATAAATAAATAAAATGGGGGGAAATGATATCCCTAAAAGAGATATCGTGGGAAAGAACAAGACAAAAATTATAACTCAATATGCATATATAAAAAGGAATGGAGTTAGTAATTTTAAATCACTTTTTTTTAAAAAAAATTAAGCACTAATCTGGAAGCAATACTATTTTTATATTTCATACATTTGTATTATGCCTTTCTTCCATCATAGTACTCAGTTGTTCTCCCATGTAGGCACTAAAACCCAGGCCCACTTAGCCTCAGCCAGGTGACTCTATCATGAACAAGTCATGGGATCCAGGGACTTAATAATAGCTATATTATACAGCCACGAGAGTGACTGTATACTATAGTTGCGATTGATTTTTTGCATGCCGCAATGTTAAATTGAAAATATTCCCCATGCCGTTCTGCTGCTTCCCAGAAGCACATTTCAAAACGAAACCTTACAAAACGTATAGTCTTGAACTCAGAAACGCTTGCTTAACAATCCTCTAGGTTTTCATGGCAATACACACAACATTCAGATAGAATCAAGAGTTCAAAGTGTAAAACAAGAAAGAAAAAAATACCCATTGGACTTTTTTCTGTCAGTGGTCTCATAATTTGTTGAAATTAATTAAAAATCAGTCATGTTCACAGAGTACCTGTAATCCTACTACTGACCTTGCCCCATACTCTGACCTTCATCTTCTGCAATTTAAAAGTTTAAAAGTGCATTGCTGATTTTTAATTAATGAAAGAAATTCAACACTGAAGTCTACTCAAGCGCAGTAAGAACCAACTGTCAGTGTTCTAAAAGCCAGACTCACAGCTGTCTGGCTTGGCTAATCAAGGGGCCACACCCACACCAGAATTTTTTTTCCACTTTAAACACTCATAGCTTCTCCCAAAGAATCCTGGGAATTGTAGTTTGTGAAGAGTGCTGAGAGTTGATAGGAGACTCCTATCGCCCTGACAGAGCCCCAGCTGCCAGAGTAGTTTAACAGTCAGTCGCTCTTCTAAGGATTGTAGCTTTATGAGGGGAATAGAGCCTCTTCATCAATGCTCAGCACCCTTCACAAACTACACTTCCCAGGATTCTTTGGGGGAAGCCATGACTGTCTAAAGTGAAATAAAGGCCTGGTGTGGATGTGGCCAGGGACAGCTTTGGTTTAAATTTGGGTGGCAGACTACATGTGCCTGCTGTAGAAAAAAAAGGTGGGGAAAAACCTGAAAAATAGTGATGCTGTTCACAAGGTTTTCCTTTTGGAAAAGAGAGGGGCTTTCCCTCTGCCCAGTGCCCACCCACCCACCAAATCTCCTCTCTTTCCCCACCCCTTTCCTCCCCTTCCCCCTCCCTGCCAGTCCCTCAAGTCAGTTTCACCTATCCTAAACATGATTGTACAGGAGTAAATCCCACTGAACTCAAAAAGCATGCAAATGATCAAACCTGTTTTTCCCTCCTGTTCCTCCCTCCTATCCCTTCACTTTTGCCCCTACCTTCCCCATCCCCATTCCCTTCCAATCTCCTCCCACTCCTTCCCATCTCTTTGTCCTTCCCTCCCCCACTCCTCCTCCATGGTCAGTTTTACCTATTAAAAGCATGATTGTATGGGAGTAATCCCATTGAACTCAATATGCATGCAAATGAGCAGACTTGCCTTTCCCCTCTCTCCTCTCTCCTTCCCATCCTCTTCTTCCGTTCTCTGCTCCCTTCCTCCTCCCCTCCCCACTCCAGTCCTCCCCCCTCCCCCTGGTCAATTTCACCTGTACTAAGCATGATTGCAAGGGAGTAAATACCGTTGAATTCAATAAGCATGTAAATGATCAATCCATTCTCAGTAAATTTGCACAGGGTCCCATTTCTTACCTCCTGGATTAAAAAGCAGAGAAATTCACTAAGAGGCAAAAAGTTGCAGTTTAAGAACCTACCTGTAGCCAACAGATATTTTTATCAAACTTTTAAAAGGAGGGAAATTGGGCAGCTATAGTGAATGCATCAGAAGAGCAGGAGACCTGATCTCCTCTCTGAGATATTGTACTGCCCTAAAAATTTGTAAAAAAATTGTCTTAATATTGTTGCTTCCTCCCTGCTAAAACAATATCAGGATAGCACATGTCTTGTTTCTGTCATTTGAGCTGATTGCAGGTGTTGCCACCACTCCCCATATGCTCAGAGGCGCATGTTACCAAATTCTTCCAAGCTACAAAGCAAGTGGATTGGACAGTGAAAGACCAACTCAAATTGTGTTTGCATTTTTACAAATTTGTAGGGCATTACAATGTCTCAGAGAGGAGGTCAGGTCTCCTGCTCCCTGGTGCATTCACCATAGCTACCCAATTTCACTGCTTTTCAAAGTTTGATAGATATATCTGTTGGCTATAGTACTTTCGTAAACCACAAGGTTTTTTGCCTATTAGTGAATCTATTATGATTCTTATATCGCTTGCCCAGGCTGTTCTAGATAGGGCAGTGACTAGTATGTCTGCTTGGTTTTCAGATGTAATGTGAGATATCAGTACATACCTTCTGTTTTAACTTTTAACATTTAATGCCTGCTAAAAACCTTTCTGTTTTGCTAGGCTTATGCAGGCAATTAAGAAGATGCCTTTTTGCAAGAGAAGACATTATTATTATTGTTGTTGTTGTTGTTGTTGTTGTTGTTCCTTCCCATAATGGTTTAATGTTTTTATTGTATGGTTCTTTGTTTGTTTGTTTTAACTTGTAAACTGCTTTAATGTTTTTAACAAAATAGTGGTATGCAAATACATTTATAAATAAATAGAATGTAATTGGCTCCACAGTTTACACGACAATCCTATTATTTATTTCAACAGTTTATTTACCACTTAATTACAGCAATTTCTAAGCGGTATCCATGAGCCTCAATACAATGACTGCAAATTAGTTAAACTATAAAATTAGAATTAAAGTTCTAATAAAGTTAATAAAAATAATAAAGTTAATAAAGTTAATAAAATAAAGTTAATAAATTAATAAAGCTATTAATAAACTTTATTAATTTAATAACTTTAATTTAATTTAATTTAACTTTATAACTTTATTAATAAAGTTAATAAAAATAATAAAAATAATAAAAATAATAAAGTTCCATAAAATTGAGCCCACAATACTGAATGCACAGCTCTTGGTGGATATGGGCCATGCATCCGAGCCATGGAAAGCCAATGACAGTGACTCCCCCAGAAGACCTCAGTGATCGGGCAGGGATATAAGGGATCAAGTGGCCCCTTAGGTATCCTAGGCCAGAGTTGTTAAGGGCCTTGTAGATTAATTCAAGACCCTGAACCAGTCCCAGTAGTATATAGGCAGCCAATACAAGATTTTGAGCACTGCAGTTACGTGCTGGCAATAGTCTGCCCCATCAATAGTCTAGCCGCAGTGTCTTGCACCAGCTAGAGCTTCTAGACCAGGCCCAAGGGTAGCTCTGTTTAGAGCACATTGCAGTAATTAAGTATTGAGATTGCCAATGCATGAATCCAAGAATGGCCTTAGTTGGAGTATCAGCCATAGCCAGGAAAAAGCACTCTTAGCAACTGAGGCTACCTAATACTCTAGTGACAAAGATGGATCCAGGAGCATCCCCAACTCAGAACCTGTGTTTTCAGAGGGATTACAACCCCACCTACAACAGACAGATGGCCAATCTCTCGGACATGGGAACGACTCACCCACAGTGCCTCCAATTTCCCAGGATTCAAGCTTAGAATATTGGCCCTCATCGATTCCACCACTGTGCCCAGACCATGGTCCAGGTCATACACAGCCTCTCCAGACTGAGATGTTATGGAGAAGTAAAGGTGTGTGCCATCAGCATACATATACACTAGTGTTGTGACAAATGCAGAAGTGCAGGGTCCATGACAGCCTCTGGCATGCCACACCACATCATAGCCACACTCCCTTTTCCACTTTCCCTCATCTCCCTTGATCTCCCTGTCGTCTTGCGAGTCCACACTCCATTACAACAGACATCCCTAGCAGCCAATCAGCATGAAAGGGAAGGCTATGTGTTAGCTTCTGAGAAGAGTCTTGGTAGTGGCTGACTCACCTCCATTGACTCTGATTGGCTCCCATCAGCATGAAAGGACAAGTGGCTAACATTTTATTTATTTATTGTATTTATATACTGCCCCATAGCCAGAGCTCTCTGGGCGGTTTACAATAACTAAAAACATTAAAAACAAATATACACATTTAAAAACACATCTTTTAAAAACAGTTTATAAAACAATTTAAAACACATGCTAAAACGCCTGGGAGAAGAGGAAAGTCTTGACCTGGCATCGAAAAAATAATAGTGTGGGCGCCAGGCACACCTCATCAGGGAGATCATTCCATAATTTGGGGGCCACCACTGAGAAGGCCCTCTCCCTTGTTGCCATCCTCTGAACTTTCTGGAGGAGGGCCTTGAATGTTGAGCATAGTATATGGGTGGGTTCGTATTGAGAGAGGCGTTCCATCAGGTATTGTGGTCCTAAGCCGTGTAAGGCTTTATAGATTAAAACCAGCACCTTCAATTGAGCTTGGAAACATACAGGCAGCCAATGCATGCTTCCTTTTTATGCTGATTGGTTCATACATAGGGATGTGGCTGGGATGCTGTTCCAAAAAAGTAACGGGTCTGAGACCCTCTGAGACCCCGGACTACTATACCCCTGTACTTATGATACTCTGCCTTTAAACTCCAAATGACCACATCCAGCAGCTTCACATAGATGTTAAACAACATCGGGGACAAAATTGTACCCTGCATTATACCACAGCAAAAAGATCACGGAGCAGAAACACAGTCTCTCAGTGCTATTCTCTGGATGCAACCTTGTAGGTAGGAGCAGAACCACTGTAAAACTGTGCCCCCATCCCACAGAGCTGGTCCATGAGGATACCATGGTCAATGGTATCAGAAGCCACCGAAAGATTGAGAAGCAGAAGCAGAGTTGTAGTCCCCCATTCTACTCTCAATACAGGTAGCAATCTTTAACCCTAATCCGTGAGGGTGACCAAATACACTGCCATTGTACTGGTGTACTGGTGTTTTCTACAACAAACATACAATGTGTGGAACCCCACATACCACAAAGTGTGGAAGCCCTGGACTAATCAGGGCTCTCATTGTTTAATGATCATCCAATCAGGGCCATGTAAAAGTGCTTATCTGTCATGTTTACAGTACATGTTTCCTGAAGGAAACACTGGTGTATCTACCCTTCAGTGACAAATACAATTGGCACATAAAGTAGGCTGAGATGAGAACAGATTATAAGTACATAAATGACTCCCTACATAAAAGAGACAGAGAAGGCAAAACAATATTTTATTTTAGGATGCCCCACGGGTATACTTAACTTTGTGATGCAGAAGGAAAAAGAGAGATTCATTTATTAGCATTTCACTGTCTTTTTCTCTTTGTCTTTTTATGAAGAGCATTTGTCCCTAAGAACCAGCTCATGTTTTTTTAAAACAACAACCTTGTCTGCCTCCCCACCGGCGAACAAAAAAACAGAACAAAGAAAACACCCGGGGGACACCAACCCCACTGCCTCCAAACTAGAAAGACTCCAAGCACCGCTTAAGGTTGAACCCTTTAAATAGCCAGATGTCTCCCTTTTGCCGCTGCAATGCACATATGAGGAAAGCATAACCCCCCACTCACAGTCTGTGCAGTTTGGCTCAGCTCAGAGCATTCTGGCAGCATTGCAAAGTTCTTGGAATCCACCTCAGCAGTTCCTGGGCTGCCCACATGTGGTGCCTCACAAACAAGTTCCAACTGCAACTGTCTCTAAATAAATAAGCAAGAGTCTTCATCATCCACAAGGAAAATTCATCAGCATCCTGGTCCCTCACCCCAATCTAAAACACTATAATGTCTTTGCTTTTAGGGATCAAGCAAAAAAGGGCAAGCAAGCAGGAGCTGGCTTTTAAGGGGTTTTTTGTGGGTGGGTGTGTCATGTACGTTCTTTATTAGCTATGCTAATATGAGTAGAGAAATCCAGGGAAATCCCTTGCCTGTGCTGTACTGCATCCAAGCAACATGGGGTTGTATTCAGTGCTAGTCGTCCTCAAGGCAGACCCACTGAAGTTAAAAGACACAAAGGTTAATTAATTTCAGTGGGTGTGTTTTAAGTAAGACTTAGTTGAATACAACCTCATGATTTTGGCCATCCAGCTGTTTTCATTTGCCTAGGCAGCCATGGTGTTCACATATTACATTGTGTACACAGTGGTTGAACTTTATAAATCAACAAGCGTACACTCTTTCACACAGACACTTTCACACATGAAGGGAGCTGTTGCCTGTGTTCAGTGTAATGTGCCCTTTGATGGCTGTACCACGTGATAACCATTATATATATCTCTGGATAGTAGAAAGCCTATCTATAAAAGGACACTCTTACCAGCAGTGTTATGAAACCCTTTTTGGTCCTAACACATTTTGTTTTTGCATCTGTGCAGGGCAGGTGAGAGAAATACACTGTCACTCTGCCAGCAGAACACGTTCCGTGTCTTATACATACTCAGCCCTCGGAGGAGGGGAGCACACATTTATCCCAACAATGGAAAAAGTGGCAGATGTGCCCACGGCATCCATAGAAGGGCATAAGTACAATCCCGCTCCATGCCTGGTACTTACCGGGCCAAAGGGGCAAGCTTTGCAGCCGCAGCCGCAGTCTGGACCACCATCTTGGAGGGTGCGTGCACATGTGGCGCTGACACGCCGTCGTGGCACATGAGGAGGGAGTGGGGCGGCCAACGGGTATTTAAACTCATGCCACCGGCTTCCCACCCTCCTTTTTGAAATTTGGCAGCAGTGGTGGTAAGGCTTTCAGTTGGGCCTTTCTGGTAGTGGTGGCTGAGGCAGCAGCAGCGATCCCCCTTCTGAAGGCGCAGACATGCCAGTTGGGGGCCCCTGGTTTGCTTTAACTAAAGATGCCACCCAAAAAAGGACAAGGAGGGCCGAAAAGGAAAGGAAAGGCCCCCAAGAAAGGTGGTGGGCACCTGCCTCCTGAGGCTTTAGAAAGGGGAAAAGAAGACGGGCTGCCATGGGCAGCTATTCTGGGCAGGTTGGAAGCCCTAGAGTGCGGCCCACACCAGCCTGAAGCACCCCAGGCTCAATCTGCACCTGGGAGGACAAAGGAGCCACCGGCTAAGCGTTCCCGTGGGAAAACACAGCACGCAGGGAGCGGGACTAACAAGGCTGCCATTGATGCCATCCTAGCTCGGCTGGATGCGCTCGAGGTTGGCCCAGCAGGCCCATCGTGAGGATGACCAGCGCAGCAGCGGGAATAGCTCCCACTTCGCAGACCTCCAGGGGGCCAACACCGGACGGCACACTGGGTGAGTCCCCTTCTGCTGCACACCAACACCAACAGGGTCAGCCACAGTGGAGTTTGCCCCCATGGGGGTTTCCCTACTGGCCCTTTTCTCCGCCTACAGGGACGGAGGGGTGCAGTCAGTCAGGGTTGCCCATGGGGTGTGGGGATAGCATGCCACAGCAACAGCTAGGGGAGGCCTGTGAGCAGGTGTGGCAGTTCCCTGCGGGTACAATAACAGGGATGCCCCCCTCATCTGACCCTCCCTTTGGCAGAGGCTGTTGACCCTTTGGGCTCAGTGGGAGACAGAGCTATACTCTTTGGGGAGACATCAGCCCACTAGGCTTTCACCTACTACCAGAGCTTGGAAAAGTTACTTTTTTGAACTACAACTCCCATCAGCCCAATCCAGTGGCCATGCTGGCTGGGGCTGATGGGAGTTATAGTTTAAAAAAGTAAAATTTCCAAGTTCTGCCTACTACCCGCTACTAAAGAGAAAAGATGGAAAGGGGAGTACGTGGACCTGTTCTCACTTTTATATAGGGAACCAGCCAAAAAGGACAAGGACAAGGGTGATGACGAGGAACCGGATAAGCCCAAGCGGCGATGCACAGAGCGCACTTGGGCTAACTGGTTGCCAGTGTTCCTAACATACATGGGGGGGTGATGCAGAAACACCCAAAGAAGGGCTCAGTACTGGTTAAATACCTCGACATCATATATGGAGATTACTCTGAGTTCCAAGGGGCCGCCTGGCTCGCCTATGATGAGGCGTTCTGTATGTGGGCAGCTTTTGATGCTTCCCTCCCTGGGACAAAAAGGAGGCTGACCTGTGGCTGCAGTTTATGTCACATTCCAAACCCATGGCCAGCAACAGGACAGACAGCGGCCACCGCTTAGTTCGGCAGGTAGCAGCAGCTCCTTCCTGCAGGTCAGCGAGGCAGGGGGTTCAACCCCAACTGCTTTACTGGGAGTTCAGCTCCCGGGGATCCTGTGGTCAGAGCCTCTGCAGATTCCATCATGAGTGCATGATATGTGGGGGGGCACACCCTTTAGGTGTTGGAGCAGAGACACCACCAGCCAGAGAAAGCCGGGGGCTGCTAGCACAGCTCAAGGTAAAGGGCCCCAGCCCAGTTAAACTTGCAGAGCTCCAACACCTGCTCAGTCATTACCCACTAGTCCAAGATTCCCAGTTTTTGTGGGAAGGCTTCTCAATGGGTTTTTGGATCCCCTACTCGAGTCCCAGGCGGGCCTTTATGTGCCGCAATCTTAAGTCGTTGGGGGGCATGGAATTGGTTGTGCTGGGAAAAATAAACAACGAAATTAAGGCAGGCAGAGTGTTGAGCCCATTCCCTAGGCCACCCATCCCCTCCCTCAGACAAATTCCCCTCATACACCACCTGTCTTTCCCTATTGGTGAGTCGGTCAATGACTTCATCCCACCAGACCTATGTTCTGTCTGCTACACATCATTTGACTCTGTGGTGCAGATGGTTAGAGATTGTGGGATTGGGACCCTCATGGGAAAGTGCAACATCAAGTCAGTCTTGCGTCTCCTCCCTGTTCACCCATGGGACTTTGAACTGTTGGGCTTTACCTTTGAGGGCCAATATTATGTGGATCGGGCATTGCCTATGGGCTGCTCAATTTCATGTTCGGTCTTTGAACGCTTCAGTTCTTTCCTGGAGTGGGCGGTCAGGGGACGGGCGGGCCTGCAATCAGTGGTGGACTATTTGGACGACTTCCTGTTTGCGGGCCCAGCAGGCACTGGTGCCTATAGGGCCTTTATGGCCCATTTTGCAGTGCTGGCAAATGAGCTTGGGGTCCCCCTCACAGCCGAGAAAACCAAGGGCCACTGCTCTCACTTTTCTGGGCATTGAGGTTGACACCATGGCACAGTGCTGTAGACTCCCGCAGGACAAGCTGGCGCCCCTTAGCAAAAAAATCTCTGTAGCCATCAGGTCCAAGAAGGTGACATTGTACACTCTTCAGGTGCTGACTGGACATGTGAGCTTTGCGTGTAGGGTAGTAGCGCCCGGGCGTGCATTTCTGAGACTCATATACAACACCATATCGGGCTTATCCCAGCCACATGTGGGTCACAGCTGCTCTTAGAGCCGACCTGGCAGTGTGGTCTACCTTTTTGTGGGAATTTAATGTGGTATCTCTATGGAGGAGGGACCGCCTGTTGGAGGCTGAGCTTCAGGTGCACTCTGATGCCTAAGGTGCCTGCAGTTTTGGGGTTATCTTCCATGACACATGGTGCCATGGCAGCGGGCCACAACACTGGGTGCAGGCTGGTTTATCCCGGGACCTCACGTTCCTAGAGTTCTTTCCCATTATTGTAGCCATGCACCTCTGGCCTGACAGGCTGCGTAATTCCACAGTCTGCTTTTGGTGCAACAACCTCCCTACAGTGCATGCCATCAACACCCTGTCTTCAAAAAAACCCAACGTTATGCACCTGGTACGAGCATTTGTGCTCCAGTGCCTGTGCTACAACGTCCTGTTCCTGGCACACCATGTACCGGGTATTGATAACAGTATTGCCAATGATCTGTCATGGAACCAGATGGAAAGGTTTCGCCAGCTGGCACAGTGAGCAAGGGCTCAACTGGATGTGGTCTCCCCAGTTCTATGGGAGATTGGAGGAGCGAAGCGGGAATGGCCATAAGCCTCACCTTGGCACCCAGCACCATGGCCAGCTACCAGGGAGCAGGTAGGGAGCTGTCATATTTCAAGGAGGCCAGAGGCTACGCACAGGAGTGGCCCATTGTGATGTCCTTATATGTTAAAACCTGTAAATATGATAAGTGCTGGTTTATTAAGGGATATATGGTAAGTGAATTGAATGAGAGGGGGGAGAGCACGGGTTGGAAGGCTGGAGAATGCTGGATGATGATTGGCTGAGTGTTTGAATGGCTGAAGGTATAAATGGGAGGATGACAGTTGAGAGGGGGTCGGCTGGTGAGAGTTGTTGGAGAGTTGTTAGTGGAGAGTTATTTGGATGGGTTGGTTGGCAGAGTTCTGGGGGAGGTTTGGATTCTATTTGGCTGATATTCAGACAGTATATATATGACCAGAAACATAAACAGTGACTCTATATGAAACCATACGCTTGTTAAACATTCCTAAAGTAATCTTGTTATTTCCTGGTGTTATCAAATAAATACTTTTATTGGTTTACCAAAAGCCTGATCCTTGGCTGGGGATATACAGACCAGAAGGGAGGGCAGGGTAATTACCAAGGCTGAAGGGAAACTGCATCATATGGTGGCAGCGGTGAAGGAAGATATTGTAACAACATCAAGTATCCAGAGCAACCCAGGATTGTGTGCTTTATAGACAAAGATTCAAGGGGGTTGTGGACAGCAAGGGCACCCAGACACAAAGTAACCAGCTATAGAGAGACTGAGGCAAAGTCTCTAGCAGTATGGGAGTGGCTGGTGGTGCTGCCTAGTAGTGGGATCTTGAGAGATCTGTGCTAGAGCGGAGTGAGAAAAAATAAAAATGACGATCCTGACTGGTGGTGTCCTGAGGTGGCGCCTAGTGAAAGGTGGTAGCCATAAGCAGGTGGGAACCTGACAGGTGGAGCCAAAGGTGGGATCATCACACCCATCCCCATGGAGCATCTCATGGAGTTCTGTGTGGAGGGCAAACGGAAGGGCCTCTCAGTTAGGACCATCAGAGGTGAGCTCTAAGGGCTTTCTTTTCTGGCAAAGGCCCAGGGCTATCATGACCACACTGGCAACTTTAGGGTCCATCACATGCTAGAGGGCTGGTCCCAAGAGTGCCCAGGCACCCCGGATGCCCACCTCCCCCTTTCCCCAGAACTACTATTCGGCCTATAGAGACAGTGGAGGAAACTATGCTCTTCCCCTTTTGAGGCGCTGCTATTTCATGCAGCTGCCCTCACCCTATTTTTCAGAGCCTTTACAATTGGGGAGGTGGTGGCAGGCTCTAAGATGGATGACTCCTGGCAGGCCCTCTTGGTTTCAGACCTCAGTTGGAAGGCAGTGGGTGCCCTCCTGTGCCTCAGATGGTCCAAGACTGACCAACGTGGTAAGGATGCCTGATTGTGTTATCCGCCTGTCAGCAGGAGGAGCTCTGCCCAGTAACAGCCCTGCAGCACTTTGTGGAGGTTCGCAGTCTGCAGTCTGGGTATCTATTCATACACAAGGACGCTCATCCTCTCACCAAGTATCAGTTCTGGACAGTGACCAAGGCCGCACTGCACAACTTAGGTGTGGACCCTCGTAAGTTCGGGACACACTTCTTCAGGATAGGAGTGGCCTCTGTCGCTGCCTACCTAGGTTTCTCAAAAGAAAGGCTACAGGCAATGGGCAGGTGGCGTTCAGACATATATAAGACTTATGTAAGGCCACTGGCAGCGTCACAGGAGGTGGCGGTTGATTGTCACCTTTCCTCCTGATGTTGGTGGTTGTTATTTTGACAGGCCACGGGAATGGAATGGAGCAGGCACACATCCTATTCTGTGGCCACAGCATGGTTTTCTGGGCAGGCTGCAGGATGGCCAGGTCTCGCTTTGGGATGCAGCTGGGGCTCAGTCAATGGGCCACAGTGCAATGGCTTGGCCGCCGCCTGATGCATTGGGACGGGCTCCCACGTTGTTCCAGCCAGCTGTGGAGTGGGCGGTACCCCAGTTGCTGGTCATCCACCTGGGGGGAAACGACTTGGGCCTGGTGAAGGGGAAGGCCTTGATCGAGCAGGCATGTGGTGACCTCCGGGCCCTTGCACATTGTTGGCCAAGGGTGCACTTCATATGGTCTGACATCCTGTCACACAGGAGATGAAACTGCACTGGTGACCCACAGGGGATGGACAGGGCCTGCAAAAAGGTGAACAGGCAAATCCAGAGGGCCCTGATGGACTCTGGGGGTTCGGTCATTCACCACTCAGAGATTAGACATGACAGGGTGGAGCTGTTTCGGCCAGACGGTGTGCATCTGATGGACGTGGGGAACAATATCCTTCTGATGGACCTGCAGAGGGGCCTGCACGAGCTTCTTATTGAGTGTGGGGTAAAGGGAGACTTTGGGGTGATAGGCGGTCCGGAGGCCTGCAGCTCAGGACTATTCGGCCGGGGGGAAGAATACAGGCCACCTTGGGGGACAACGTGCCTCATCTGCTCGGGGTTTCAGGGCCCTGAGGGGCAGTGACATGGGTTGGACCCTCTATACATCTGCAGGGTGTGGCCTGAGCTGGGGCCTGGCACAGGGCAGCCCCTGGCTCAGGCAGGGTTTGGTTGCCCTATAGCTGCAAGCAGGCTTTGCCTGGATCATCAGGATGCTCCTGCACTTAATTTCCCTCTGCAGGTTCATTATTCTAATTGGATTCTGTTAATAAAGTGGCCCATGATTCAATCCAACAGACAGGGTTTGTGCTTTATTTTTGGCAGCAGACCACAATCCCGCTCCATGCCCGGTACTTACCGGGCCAAAGGGGTGAGCTTTGCAGCCGCAGCCAAAGCCTGGGCCGCCAACTTGGAGGGTGTGTGCATGTGTGGTGCTGATGCACCAACGCAGCATGCAAGGAGGGGGCAAGGCAGCCAACGGGTATTTAAACCCGTGCCACTGGCTTCCCTCCCTCCCTTTTGAAATTTGGCGGGACCTGCCCAGCCCTCCCTGTGATGTAGTGTAATTCATTGGTTGCTACGGGGCCGACTAGGAATTTTTGGCCTGCTTACCTTGTTTCTTTTGCCTACTCCACACTGTGGTTAACGGGGAAGGGTTAAGGGTTAGCACGGGTGCCTTTTTGGGACTAATAGGCTAGTTGGGCTGTTTGGCTTTAATTTGTATATGATCACTTGGGCAAAGAAGTGCGGGAAGAGGTTCAAAGGGAAGGGCAGCTAGGTGACACCTTTAGGCAACTTTGGGGGTGATAGGCGGTCCGGAGGCCTGCAGCTCAGGACTATACGGCCCAGGGGCAGAATACAGGCTGCCTTTGGGGACAATGTGCCTCATCCACTCGGGGTTTCAGGGCCCCGAGCAGCGGTGATGTGGGTTGGACCCTCTTCACCTCTTCAGGGCGTGGCCTGAGCTGGGGCCTGGCACAGGGCAGCCCCTGGCTCAGGCAGGGTTTGGATGCCCTATAGCTGCAAGCAGGCTTTGCCTGGATCATCAGAATGCTCCCGTGCTTAATTTCCCTCTGCAGGTTCATTATTCTAATTGGATTCTGTTAATAAAGTGGCCCATGATTCAATCCAAAGGACGGTGTTTGTGCTTTATTTTCAGCAGTAGGCCGCAAAAGAAGAGTCTGCTGGCTCAGGTCAGTGGCCCATCTAGTCCAGCATCCTGTTCTCACAATGGCCAACCAGTTGTTCAGTGGTATCTACTTTGCATGCAAAAGGTCCCAGGTTCAATCCCCGGCATATCCAGATAGGGCTGGGAAAGACTCCTGTGTGAAAGCCTGGAAAGGCACTGCCAGACAGTGTAGACAATGTAGAGCTAGATGGAGCAATGCTCTGACTCACCATAAGGCAGCTTCCTCTATTCCTATGAAATACCACCAAAATACAAATATCAGAGAGTGTGCCGCCTACAAGCCCACATGCTGACTACACACAAAGAGAAAATGAGCTCAGGTCAATGGGGATATGCCCCCAGCCTACCTCCCTACATCACAACTAGAACGGTGTTGAAAATTTTGAAAATGTCTTTTTCAACCATTCATTGTGTGGGTGGAGGCAAAATGAAACTCTCCTGAAAAATCATGGGGAGGGGGAGGGAATAATTTTTTCCTACATTTTTGAGAGGGGGTTGCCCCCCTATCTTACTAAGCCTTATAAAATGGCCAAGGGTTTTCCTCTTGGCTGTTCCTTTTTAAACTTTTTTTTTAAGGGTGCAAGACTCTCTTCCCAGCTTCGCAATAGCCACACTTCCTGGGATATTTTGTGAGCAATGTCATGCATTCCGGGAAGGGTGACTGGTAAGAAGTGATGCAAGACTTTGAGGCACAACATTCTCCCCCACATCCTGGCAAGAACCAGTGCTAAGGTAAGTGGCAATCTGCTCCTGAAAAAATTGGAGAAGTTTCTGTACCCCAAAACACAGCAGAATAATTGCCCCCCTTTGTTGTAGGAGGATATTTTACCCTTGTATATGCACACTTTACCCTATTATATTAAGGGTGGTATTCAACTAAATAATTGTGCAAGGATTAGCCCTACTGCAAAGGGGTTTTCTCTCCTCTTCTACCCCCATGTACACCCCATGCTGTCTCTGAATCTGCTCTGGGGGAGTTGGGGAAACCCCATAATAGATTTAGTCAGTGCACAGAGGAAGGAGAGGAGGACATTCCATTGTACAAGGAGAAATCCTTGCACTGCCAGATCCAGAGACTTAGCACTATGCTGAATACAACTCTGTTGATGTTTGCACAAATTACTCAGCCGGAGAACTGTATTGCAAAATTCAGAGAAGTGTGAACTTCAAAGGATGAATGTGTTTTGCTCCACATATTTCAAAAAATATGAATTAGGTAGGTTTGCCTATAAATGCAAACTGAATCATATTTCTCCCTGATCCCTACCCTGACTGCCTTCTGCTCAATGTGCTCCAACTCATGTCCTCTCACCATCCTCTTATTAATTTAATATTATTCATATTAATTTTCATTGTCTTCAATTTTTTTTAAAAAAATATGACCACAGAAAATGTGTTTAAAAAAAAAAAAAACACCCGCTCCCAACTCTGTTCCTAGTCAAATCTGAGCTGGCGGGGGGGGGGGGAGAGTAATTCACTGATTAATTGTAAAGTTTGCTTCTGTATCCGAAGCACCCTTGCCCCTTTGGAAGACATTTTGTCACTTAGGTAAGGAGTTGCAAAATCCGAAGAGAAAGATCCATTGTTGCTCCCACGGGGGGGGGGCAGTGAAAATTGTGTAAATTTATTTGTTGGATCACATCCGTTTAATGGAAACATTCAGGTGTGTTTTTTAAAAAATAATTGAGACATCTGCGAGTTGTAATCTTTTGCATATTCCTGTTCCTCCATCTCAGGCGCAGTGCATTCCCACCTGCCCCACAATCTTTCCTTCTCTGTCATGACCTCTCTCCACCAGGCTATGGATTCCCTGCTGCTCCTGGCCACCCCTTCCCCCTGAGCATCTTGAAGTTTCCTCTGCCTCTTGCTTTTCCTGACAGAAGCCCTATGGCCCTGCCCACAACTGCCGCTGGCCCCAACCACTACCAGCATGAAGCTCCAACAAATTACTACTGAAGGAATGCAGCCCTTGACGGAACTAATGTGCCTCAACCTTGTTCTATTCCCTCACCTTTCCTCTTGCCATGTATTCCATTTGAATAGAATCCCACTCTCCCTTCGCTGGAGAATGTTTACTTCACATGTGATTGTAAGATGTTCAGTCCATACTTCTATTCAATCTCCGCTCAAGTCATCCCCATTATTATAAGGCAGGGGCACAGTTCAGTGGTAGAGCATTTGCTTTGCATGCAGAAGGTCTAGGGTCAATCCCCAGCATCTGCAGGTAGGGCTGGGAGAGACTCCTTGTCTGAAACCCTAAAAAGCTGCTGCCAGTCAGTGTAGACAGTACTGAGCTAGATGGACCAATGGTCTGACTCAGTATAAGGCAGCTTCCGATGTTCCTAAGTGTCCGGTTCATTAAGTGCAAACTTCATTAAGTATGGTAACTTTTATTAGTTCCACCATTGCAGATGGCTCAGTCAGTATGTTTGTTTGATCACAGCTTCTCTTCAAACTCCTATATCCCTAGCAAAAGATCCTGTCAGAAAGTAACTGTCAGTTGAAACAATCATCAGAACAATTCCATATTTATCCATATTTATCTAGGTCCATAACTACTGCTAACAACATTAACAGGAGTGGTATGTGAAAAAACACTCCAATTTTCACTTGCCATATTCTTCCATAGTCAAAAGCACTGAAGTGGTGCTTGTATACCACTCATTTTTCTCTATTGCACCCACCATTATGTATACTACATAATGTATGTATACTAATATGTATATGTATGTATACTAATATTAAGTGCATGCAGGGGAAAAATGTCTGGGGATTTGGAAATCTAACCCCTGTTAGCATAGCCAGACTGGAAAGGCAAATTTGCTTCTGGCCATTATCTGAACAGGGTGGTTTACAACAAATGCTATTGGAGGTCCTTGATTCATAGGGTTGCCATAAGTTGTAATCGACTTGAAGGCACATAACACACACACACACACACACAGAGTATTTGTTAGGTGTAATGAAAGCACAAATTGGACTGTGGGCATTATCAGATCCTTTAAAGGTTTTAACTTGAATTCTTCAGAGATTTGCATGCATTTAGGGAAACGCAAACTGCACCTCAGGAATGGAATACAAGCTGACTCTGCTCTAATCAGCTTCCCTCCCACTTCATTTTGCTCTACTCAGAGTTAGCCATATGTACAGTGGTGCCATTCATTTAGCAATAACATTATTTACCAAGGCAAGTGCTGGTACTTGCATTTACCTGCATAATCATGCATATAGTTCTGAACAGCGTACAGTAGCTTTGTTCCAGTATTCACTGAAGCAAATAATAGAGATCCAATGACTCTTACCCTCAGCTTCCAGGTGTGTTTTGGTAAACCATGTTTCTATTCTAGATTAGTTGTGAATATAGAGAACCAACAGGGTAGTTACAATTACCACTGACCATTCAGTGATGACCAGTGATAAATATATTTATTTATGTTTATTAAATTTATATACTACCCTTCAGCAGAAATTGTAAGGCAGTTGCCAATCAGATATATAATCATAAAAACATGTATTCACTGAAAATGTCATCAGTTAAAACAGAAGTGGAAAATATCAAAATTGGAACTAAAATTTCATTAGATGTTAAAAACTTGGAAAAATAAAAATGGATTTGCCCAGTGCTTGTAGGGCATCAATAGAGGCTCCAAGCAAGCTTCTTAGGGAATAACATTCCATAGATGGTATGCAAGCACAGAGAAAACCCTCTTTGTTTTTTCCACCAGCATGGCATCCACTATTAGGTGAAGCTCCAGTCTAGTAACATATGGTATAGAGTCTCTCCATATGATCCATCATTAGGTGACACTTCAACCTAGTTTGGTATAATGGCTAACAGCACTGGTATGAAGTTCTCCATATGATTGGGCTAAACAATGTTATGGCTATCTACATGGAGAGGCACACTGGCATGAGTAGCTTAATGTCCGTAATTACTTAGTAGACACTCCATAGAAAGAATACTGCATATTGGCATGGGCCTCAGGAAGAACCTTTGGCAAGAATGTGAGGATGAAGAGTGGATTACAGATGTCATGGAGGGGGCTGAGTGAAACAAGGAAGAAATATTTCCAGAAGCTTCTGGCAACTCTGAGTTTAGTGAGGTTAATGTAGCTCATTGCCCCCCCCCTTGTCTGACAACTGATGAGGTTCCCTCACTGGCACCCATCCCAGACCTAGCTGTTGAACAGATAACACTTAATGAACAATCTGGAGTCTTCCAGAGAGAGGAAAGTGAAAACAGTTTGTCAGAGTCTGGGTTTACGCTTTCGCCAAGGTCAATCAAGGAAATTAGAAAAGAGACAGCTTCAGAAAATGCTGTCTGCTTCTGGGAAAAGACCTAGCCTTGCAGCAAAAGCAAGAAAGCACTAGAGACTACTCAGGCAAGGATGTGCCCGCCCACCTCTCTTATATTTAGGATGGGTGGATGAGGTTAAGGCATAACAACAACAGTCTGTCATTGCCTCCACATAACTAGTTTGTATCCTGAGATATGTAGTCTGCTATTCCTTCCATTTGCATAGTTTGTATCAGTAGAGATGTTTAGCCTCTTTCAGATATATGCCTAGCCTATTAGTATTCTGAATCCTGAATCATGGCTAAAACACCTGATGCTGTTTTCCTGTACTGACTTCTGGATAAAGCTCATTATAAAAAACCAGCCTTCAAGCCCTGAGTCTGTTTCCCTGATAAGGAGCCATGATACATACCAACAGCCAATGAAACTGTCAGATTTTACCATCTGAGCTCTAATGACTAAGACCACTGGAATCCTTGAGGTACAATTAACAAAACATACCTATCATCTCAATGTATGGTCATTGACACAATAGAAAACTGGAAGCTTTATCCTATTCTGCTTCAAAAGTGGCAAGGAATCAAACAGAACCTTGATCAGTTCTTCTAGAATAACAGACCCTGAATTTACACAAGAAGTAAATCAGAAGCTGAAGTGAGCTGAGAGCTAACAATGCATAGCAACACTAGAAACTCATTATTCATCTCTTCCCCCCCCCAATATCATGTAAGTTATGGATCCCCAAACTTTTTGTACCTGTGGACACATTTGGAATTTTGAGAAAGTGTCATGGGTACAGTCACAAATTGGCTGCTGGGGTGTGTGTGGCCAATCACAACGTTTACTACTGCAACAAAATTTACTACTACAATAAAACACCCATTTCTCAGAAGGTAAACTGGCCTTAGGGGCAAATAGCTTGCCCACAAAGCTGAGTAAAAGACAGAGATGGGAGGTGAACCTCCAAACACAAAGCCACTCTTTTGGAACCCACCATTTTCTGTTCCAATAGAGTAACAGTTGGACTATCTGAGACTGATTTATAAGTCACTCTCCCGTCATGTAAGAATATCATATGAGCAGGATGAAGGTATTCAGAAGTATCCAGTACTATTTCCCCTTGTTTATGTGAACACAGACCAAAACAGAAGGACAAAATAAATATCTGTGTGCCATGTTCTCAGACTATGTAGGGACTTCAGCTTCTTCTGTTCAGGAGTGTTTTGTCCATTCTTAATTCGCATCCATAAAGAATCATATACATACAGTAGTTAAATTTAGGAAAGTAGATGCCTCCATTCTTATTAAAACATTTAATGTGATAAAAACTGTTCAAGAGTTGAACAGGCTGCATAACTATGCTTCTCTTGAACCCAGACACATATTTTAAAATATCCACCCGCATTTCCTACAGTTTTGGACTAGTAGATAATTAAATGTTTAGAAATTTACTGTATGGGATAGCTGTGTTATATGCTATTAAATAGGCAATTAATAATTCAAAACATATGTTGCTGCACCTTATCAGCTGTGTGAACAGCAGACGCTTGCTTATAAAAGCTTTCATATTTTGAAAAATTAATTTGAAACTTGCAGCTTTTAGTGCTTTATCTGTGGCTCACAGGAAAGAATGAAGAAAACATGCATTTGTTCAATACATTAACAGAGATGAGCAAGCTCCCCCATGCCCAGTTTGGATTGAATGGGATTGGAAAACAAGCCATGCTATTTCCTTGAAAATATATGATATTGGGAAATAGGTTTGCTTATTTCAGGTTCAATTGGCCTACTCTGCCCTACACATATGAGCATCTAGACTACCTCCATCATCCCCAATATGTCTCCCCCCATGCACTATACACCCACCATTATTAACACCAAAGAGAAAGGATAGTCCCTATTTATATGGAGCTCCTGGTCACATCAAAACTCCAGGAGGCTTTGGATCACAGCCCATGTGCTTAAATGCTTGTTTAAAAAAAGCCTAAAATGCCCAGACTCTTAATGGAATTTGGTCATGAGTACGTAAGCCACTGACTTCTGAGTAATCCTGAAGAAAATAGATGAAGTTCTTCTTTGTGGAATTTGTCAATATTAAGAATGGTGCAAATCAGTATTCTCTATAAATGCTAATAAGAAACAGTCTGGTGTATATAGCAGTAAAGCTTCACAAAGCAGTCTCTTGTCCTAGGGTAATTATTTTAAAAGATTAACTGCAGCTGAAGTTCCTGAGACATTGACTGATTGATTATTTGTGAGTTGAGGAGGTAATGAACTTGACAAATTTGTATGCACTCTGCAAGCATGCTTGAAACACCGCTGTGGCTAGTTTATTGACTGGGATTCTTTTGCTCTGTTTGGCTATTGCAGAGTGTCCACCGAAAAGTGGCTCAAAGAGAAAAGCAATTTAAAAAACAGAATCAAACAAAGAAAAGTGTGGCCTGGTCAAAACTAAACACTCCTGCCTTCAGTTAATGGCCATTTTGCTTTTCAGTTTAGAGAAAACACGAGTAAGGGGGGGGACATAACAGAGTTGAATAAAATTATGCCTGGTGTAGAGAATACTAGAACTCAGGGCTATCCAGCGAAGCTGAATGTTGGAAGATTAAGCATTGCCAAAAGAAAATATGACTTCACACAGTGCATAGTTAAACTATGGAATTCATTCCCACAGGCTGTAGGGATAACCAGCACCTTGGATGGCTTGAAAAGGTCAAATTAATGAAGGATAAAGCTACTAATGGCTACTATGTCCTGTCTCCACTGTTAGAGACAATATGCCTTTGCATAGCAGTTGCTGAGAACCACAGCTGAGGAGAATGCTGTTGCACTCACGCACTGCTTCTGGGTTTCCCATAGGCATCTGGCTGGCTCCAGTGATAACAGAATGCTGGACTAGATGGGCCACTGGCCTGATCCTGCAGAGCTTTTCTTACGTTCGTATGACATTTACAATGCAATGCTATACATGTCTTCTCAGAAATCAGTCCCGTTGAGTCCAATGGATCTTATTCTGAAGTAGGCGGGTATAGAATTGCAGCCATATTTGATCAGATATAATAATCCCATCCAAGGCCAGATGCCCTGAAATTCGAAAACAAAGATTTATTACAGGAATCAGTGTTATCATTAATGATATTTTTTTTAAAAAACTGATGGGACCAACAGAAGAAGAAAAGAGAGGCCTGTCCTGCAGTTGAGGAGGAATCCTGATAATAAATAAATAAATAAATAAATTCTGCAGGCACTGTGAAAGACTCTTGCCCTTCTTGGCTTATTAAAGTTTGCTGAGGGGATATGACCAAGTGGATCCAGGGTGTAGTCAACACGTCTTTGTGGGAGGGACTGGTCCCATGTGCCTGGAAAGAGGCAGTGATACAACTGCTCCTGAAAAAGCCCACCCTGGACCCATTGGTTTATGACAATTACGGCCTGGTCACAAATACCCCCCTTTTAGGGAAGGTGATTGAGAGGGTTGTGGTGCAGCAATTGAAAGTACTCTTGAGAAAGATTATGTTGACCCATTCTAATCTAGATTCAGGCCTGGCTATGGGACTAAATCGGCCTTGGTCGCCCTAATGGATGACCTTTATCCATCATCCATCCATCATGGAGAAGGACGGGGGAGTGTGAACAGGGTCATTTTTACTTGATTTCTCAGTGGCTTTTGATACCACTGTCCATGGTATCCTTCTGGGCTGACTTGGTGAGATGGGTATCGGAGGCACTGTTTTACAGTGGTTCCGATCCTATCTCCAGGGTTGTTTTCAGAGAATAGCATTGGATAATTGTTTTTCTCCCCCTTGGCAGTTGTGCTGTGAGGGCCACAAGGTACCACCTTGTCCTCAATGCTGTTTAACATCTATATGAAGCCCTTGGGAGCAGTCACCAGGAGATTTGGGGCAAGGTGTCAGCAGTATGCTGATGATACCCAGCTCTATTTCTTTTTAACATCTGAATTCTGAGTGGCCATGCAAGCCCTGGACCACTGCCTGGATTCGGCGGTGGGCTGGATGAAGGCCAATAAACTGAGTCTATATCCTACCAAGAGGGAGGCTCTGTGGGTTAGTGGTTCCTTAGTTCATATAATTGCCTGCTTTGGATGGGGTCTTCCTCTGAAAGAGCAGGTTTGTAGTCTGGGGGTGCTCCTGGATCCATCTTTGTCACTAGAAGCCCAGGTGACCTCAGTGGCTAGGAGTGCCTTTTACCAGGACATCTGAAAGATTGTCTTACCACTTATAAACCCAGCTGATCACTACTCTCTGCAGGTGAGGTCTTACTGCAGATACCATCTTAAAAGGAGGTCTGTTCCACACAACATAGGAAGTGGACCTTTAGTGTTGTGGTACCTGCCCTTTGGAATTCCCTCCCCAAATATTAGACAGGCACCGTCTCTGTTATCTTTTTGGTGCCCACTGAAGCCCTTCCTCATTCAACAAGCCTTTTATATGTTCATTAAATGTTTTGGAATGTTTCTGTTGTTTTTGTTTGCTGCCCCAGGCTCCTTCTGGGAGGAAGACTTTTAAGTTGAGACCTTATCCCAGTCTGCGTCTGTGTTGGAATTCCTTTTAAAGATGTTTTTAAAGGTGTTTCTTTAAATATGTTTCTACAGCTGTTTTGTTTTAAAATCTTTTGTTTTTAATTGCCCATCATCTTTTCTTGCTCTCCTTCCTCCCAGGAGGAATGAGAGGATATAAATTTAATAAATAAATAAATAATCATTTCCCAAGAAGCAAGTGAGTTTATTGGAAGCTTGCCAATTTAAAAAACTTCTGGTGCCCCTAAAAATAGTTCAACATCACCAGTTGCACCACAAATGAGGCTTGCAACAACCCCCCTTGCCACCACAGAGCTCCTGTGCATTTACCCGCAGTGTCAGAAGAAATCTCACAAGCATGCTGAGAAAAGCTCAACTCACCCTCAACTTTCTGCTTGAGAAGATGCTTTTAAAGATGGCAGAGAGTCCTGTTAGGTAAAAACACTGGCAAACTAAATGGGAATTAGAAGAATCACATTTTAAGCAACTTGCTCAAAGGTACACTACACTGGATGCACTTTGCTGTCTCTGAGCCTGAACCTTTGACACCTGTTCCATACTCTGAATGCCTGATCACCGTCTTCCAAAGCAGCTACTTTACTCTCAACTTAAGGATGGAAAACAGAATATCGGTAGACAGCAAAAGAGGTTTAAAGATGTTCTCAAAGCAAATCTAAAAAAATGTAACATAAGCATCGAGAACTGGGAAGTCTTCGCCCATGAGCGTCCCAATTGGAGGTCAGCCATTATCAAAGGTGCTATGGACTTTGAAGAAGCACAAGTACAGGGCAAAAGGGACAAATGAGCTAAGGGGAAGGCACGTCAAGCAAATCCTCATCATGACCATCTTCCATCTGGAAACCTATGTCCTCACTGTGGGAGGTTGTGTGGATCCAGAATTGGCCTCCACTGTCACTTACGGACTGACTGTTAAAGACCTTACCCTGGAAGACCATCTTACTCAGCCACAAGTGATCACCAATGACTCTGACATACCCATTTGGGCACTCAGGGCAGGACTTACGGGCAGACGTCCAGGGCCCCACACAGCAGAATGAGCAAGAGGGTCTCCCACATGCAGCATGGCTTAACATGTGACAAACCAGCCGTGCTGCATTCTGCAACCAGCTTCCTCTTCATTCTGCTTATGGTTACATTCATTACCATTTAGACAGAGCCCCCCCCTCCTTTCTCTTAGAGTAACCTACCTCACAGGATCATTGTGAAGCTAAAATGGTGAGCGGAAGAACCATGTATCCCACCTTGAGCTCCTTGCAGGAAATGTAGGATATAAATGTATGAAGAATAAGGTACCGGGGAGAGGGGCGGCCACATATGACTATTAAGTTAGGGGTTTAAAATTATCACTGGACATTAGTGATAATGGGTGAGAATTTCAATTCAGTTCACATTTCAAGCAGAATTTATCAAATTCGCACTTTCTGAAACAATATGAGAACCAAAGCACAGCCATCCTTTGAAATTCGCCTTATTTAGAATTTTGGGGTGCAGTTTGCCACCTAAACAACATTCACAAAAATGCATGTATTAGGGGAAAGTGTGTATTAAAATGAATATATGAGTGAAAATAAAAGGCAAAAAGGCATGATATAATGAGAAATGGCTTGCAAAAATGTGTAACTTTGTCAAAAAAATCGCAGATTGCTGCAGAAATGTAGATAACTGAATTTAACATTGGAAAAATGAGAAACTGAGAGAATCGAAATTGACAGATCTTTCCATCCCTACTGGACATACAAAAAAGGATTTTTTCCCTTTAGGGGTCTTGGAATGCTTTTGTATGCCTGTCATCAAAAATTGCAAAGCTAAACATGTCATTTAAATGGCATACAGTTATGTCTTCACTCTGCTCCATTGGGAAAAGGCCTTATGTAGGTGGGGGGAGTGCAATAATCTTTGTGTATGTGGGGGGAGTGCAAATGTCAGAGTAAGTCCCTTAATGAGTTGCACAACGACAGATACACCCACAAAAAGGAACTCTGGAAAGTGTTTTGAGGGTGTATGCATGCTGCATCTGTGAATCTTAAACAACAGGCAAAAGTAGGGCAAATACAGAGCTGAAAATGATCTGCTTTGGTCTGCTGCCTGGAAAATGGTTTTCTTGATTAAACTCGTGAGTCCCCTCGAAACTGAGACGCAGATGGATGAGCAAGGGCTATGATAAACCTGCTGCATGAGTTTATAGTTAATTGACCATCATCTTTTTTTGTCTTCCCATAAAACACTTCACACCCACCTTGCATAGTAAAGGTAACGTAAGTGTCATAAACCATTTGTCTCCTGTGCTTGCTTTCTGCATTGTTCGATTGGTCTTAGTCTTAAGGGGCTGGTGAGACAAGACAAATTGCTCAGCTCCCTTGGAGACGAGGTTTTCTGCATCTCCTTTCAAACAACAGTCCTCATCCCTAACCTAATGAGGAAGAGAGATCTTTCGGGGTCATTTACATATCAATATCTTCATTTTTGAAAAAACCACTGTTTTTCATCCTAGACACACAGTAAGGTTTCTGCTGGCACAGATCACAGCAGAGCCAAAAAGGCTTCTCCATAGGATTTGTCTCCTATGAAATGGGGGCATATTCCTCAATGATTTCAGTGGGGGCTTCTCTGATAGATATGAGGCCACGGAGATTATAGTTAGTCTCTTTTTTTTTACTGTAAAAAGAAGCAGACTGACAATTTTCCTCACTGAGAATAGCCCATGGCGTAGCTTTGTTCCCAGGAGCATTCTTGGGGCAGCCATTCACATTGGGCCTTCCTCAATGAAAAACACTGCCAGGGCAGGCTGCTGCTGCTGCTGATTACAGCTTCACCACTGCTTCAGAAACGATTAAAAGAAAGACTAACCACAACCCTCTGCTGCCTATCATGTAACCCATGGGCGGGAGACAGCAGGTCTGAGGGTCAAATGCGGCCCTCCAGGCCTCTCAACATGGCCCTTGGGACTCTCCCCAGGCCACACACCCCACCCCCTCTCTCCTCAGACCACACCCCTCACCAGCCCCGCTGTGCACCTGCCTTCAGTGTTTTTGCCTGGCTGGAAAGCATCCTTGACCTCTGATAACGTCTCTTGCTTGGCTGGATGGAGGCTAGAGAGGGGTGTGACAGTGTAAGGAGCAAAGGTAAAATTTACATTCATTGCTCTGCCCACTGTTGCCTGGGGATCCACCCATCACTGGCATATGGCCCCCAGAAGGTTTCCCAGAATAGAACATGACCCTCAAGCTAAAGGTTTCCCACCCCTAATGTAGCCTTCACCATTTTCCGGCAGAAATTTCACCTAGTCCCTGAGAATAACAACAATCTCCAGGAACCATTTTCACCCCACATCTACCAAACCTACAAAAATTTCTTTCCTGAATACTTTGGCTCAGCACTAAGATGAAATGGCCTGCTTTGCACATAATGCTGAGCTGAGTGTTATATTCTTGTGCCTTAGGTTTATGTACTCCCCTCTCCTTTCAATTCTGTTATCATTGCAAGGACCTCAGATGCTTTCTCTTTGATTTTCAGCTAATTGCATTGACTCATTATGCCAAGACACAAGAACTGCTCTTACCTCTTTGTTACCTATAGTTTAAGGCTACCTGTTGGTTCCCTATGGTTTAAGGCTCAGGTGGATAGCCAGATGTTGTTGGACTTCCATTCTGATCAGCCCCATCCAGAAGGAATGATGAGAAAAGCAGTCTAACAACATCTGAAGGACCACAGTTCCCCAAAGCCAGTTGAGGTTAAAAGGTTATCATTAACCAAGATTGGCTATGGTCACTTCCAGATGACACATTATTGAGCATGCATCCCGATTTGTTTGCTCAAAGTTTAAAGGGAGGTTATACAAAGTCTATTGCAGAGCTTGGAAAAATTACTTTTTTGAACTACAACTCCCATCAGCCCGTAACTTTTCCAAGCTCTGGTCTACTGTTTATTGAGTCTTCATTCTGAATTTTTTTTTGTAGGAAAGTTATACAATGATGGGTCAAAGCAATTGTTACCCCACATCTTCAAGTGCATTCTCCTGAATCAAAAAATGTCCAATTTTGGGGGAAAGACAGATTTGTTACACAATAACATCAAATCTACTTTAGGTTGTACAACCCAAATTTGCTGACATGCAGTTGAACCCCATCCTCAAAACAGTGACAATCTAGAAGCAGCTTATGTCAGTACATGAGCAAAGCCCCTTCTCAAACATGCACTTAATGTGTGGGTAGCAGGTGGCCATGATCACCAGCTACATCAACATCAGGGTTATTTCACATAGCCCTGCAGCCACCTCACACATTCCTAAATCCCCCCTTTCTTTTTTCCCCACACAGGTTACCCAGAGTTCACCTAATTAAGCTCACCGATTAAATCACAGCACAAAAACCAATGGTCATGTAATATCATGCTGGAAAACAAACAGAAAAAATGCACTGTGACTATGTGTAAGCTCACCTTGTAGACATATCTGTGTTAGGGTTGCCAGGTCCATGGCCTGAGACTGATCCTGTATCTTTAGGAGAAGAGAAGGTCAGCCAAGTGCAGGTGTTCTTGCAACTCTGTAACGGGAAAAACCACAAGGTGGAATTCTTCCTCCCCCCTCCACAACTTTTAAATATACAGAAGACCTCTTGGAGTCCGGGCCTGGCAACCAAGAGGTCTTCTGTATCTTTAAAAGTTGTGGAGGAGGGAGGGAGAATTTCACCATGTGGTTTTTCCCATTACAGAGTTACAAGAACACCTGCACTTGCCTGACTTTCTCTTCTCCTAAAGATACAGGATCAGTCTCAGGCCAAGAACCTGGCAACCCTAATCAGTGTAATAACAACAGAAATTTGGAGGTCAGGCTGGAAGCTACTGGCATTCTCTAGAGCAGGGCAGCCAACATGATGTCCTCCACATATTTTAGACTACAACTCCCATAATTCCAGACCACTGGTCATGCTAACTAGGGCTGATGGGAGTTGTAGTCCACAGCACCTGGAGGTTATCAGCACCTAGGGCTATTACTGCTCTAGACTGCAATAGGCAAAGGATAGTAGAGATGAATCATGAGCACACACTTGGTGGCCAGGGTTGGGGAGCAGCAAGAGCTCCACCCACCATGCACCCATCATGAAAAGAACAACTAGAGGTTGGGAGGAGTGAGAAAAGGGAAGAGAAAACCAAGTAACATCCTCACAGGCAGCACATTTAAAAGATGGGGGGAGGACCTTACCATTGTCACCACTGCTGGTGCTAAAGTAAGCAACTCACCACCATCACCAAACCAATTTGTCTGGCTACCTCCATGCAAAATCAAACTGCCCAACCTATCAACTGCAGGCTGGAGTGTCAAACTGGTGGGAGGGTGTATGGTTCAATGTACTCCTTGTATCAGATACATACAGTACATTAATGCATTTCCTAGAGCAGAGGCTACCAAACCGTGGTCTGTGGACCACCAGTGGTCCACTAGCTTCATTCAGGTGATCCACGGCATGTTTGCATTAAATATTCAAATTGATTTTTTGTTGTATTTTTATTATTTCTTGTATGTCTTTTATTTTATTGGGTTACAATTTTGAATTGGTAATTGGTAATGGTAATATAATATAAGAAACAGAAGCAACAAAAATACAATTAAAAATAATGCAGCTTCTAGCAAAGCACATTATGATCGCTACAACAGGCAGAAAGTAGTCTGCTCAAACCATCAGCAATTTTCAAGTGGTCCATGGGGGGAAAGATTTGGAAACCACAGTCCTAGAGCAAGGACACATATTTGGGAATAAAGCATAGAAGTCAAAGGTGACCTCAAAATTGACAAGCTGACAGTTGTTTGGTTTATGCTGGAACAGAAGGAAGGAGTGGGCAACACAGAAAACACTGGGTTAGACAAAGCGACTTGAGTTTTTTATGCTTGCACCAACACAAAAGGGACTGGTGCAGGTAGGCATCATCATCACCATCTTATCGCATCATAAAAGGCATCCTGCACCACAGGGCAACAATCTTATGGGCCATCTGGCCAAGAGCAACATATAGGACTATTTCAATCCCCATCGGGGGAAACTGTTCATTTATTCTGTGTGCCACCTGCACCCACACTGGACCCTAGATCTCAATAGGAATGCTTACCCTTGCCCCAATTAGTCAGCCTCCTGTTATAGCAACCTTTCAACCATTTCAATGTCCAATTGCTGAAGTTTTGTTTGGATCTCCCTTCTGTATCTATCCCAGATTAGAATTCCACACTTAAACATCAATATAAAACCACAAAACCAATATAAAACGTCAAACATAGGTATACCCATTTAGGTCAGGTGTATCCATTTAGGGTTAAACAAACTATGTGAGGAAGGGGTTGGGGACAAGTGTGCTAACCCCCCCCGGATCATTCTCGTTGCCCTCTGACTTGTAAAGGATGACTGTCTGAAGCAAGGAGTTCTAAGCTGTCTAGACCAAGAGACCCAAGGCGGAATGGTCAAAGCTGAGACACCAGACTAAAACACATCCAAACTCAGAGGAAGTCAATGGTAAAGCACCTCTGAATACCACTTACCATGAAAACCCTATGAACAGAGTGTCCAAAATGCAACACAAGATAATGCTAGAAGATGAGAGGAAATGGCGCCCCGCTCGCCGTGCAGCTGACGAGCGGGGCAAGGTTGCAGGTGGGGGTGAGGACGCTGCCTCCATCTTTAATGAAGGCAGTGTCGCGCGTCGCGCTTATGACAAAAGCGTGACGCGTAACGTGAGGGGCGGGGCTGGCAGGACTATTTAAGTCCCACCGCCCCTCATACCTTCCTCTCTTTGCTGCGCGACGACGAGGGACAGACGGCAGACGAGTGAAGAGCAGCGGTGGTGATCGGCAACATTTTGAGACGCGGGTCTCTAATGGCGCAGGCCTCGCAGTGGTGTGATCTGCGCCATTTTGAGGCGCAGGTCTCCCGCAGCGCAGGCTTCAATTGTGGCCTCGGCGTCTAAGGCGCTGGTTGGGGCCACTCAGGCCGCTTTTGTTTGCCATTCAGGCTTGGTCTTTCTCCCTGAAGGGATAGCTCCTGCATTGGGCGGCTGTTTGGGCGGGAGGAACGGCACTGGCTGGACGGGCTTTTAAGGCCTTCGTAAGTACCGATCGCTGGGGACCCCTCCCCCCGGCTGGTGGGGGCGGGAAGCTCTGCTCTTGGATTCCCCCAGCAGCACTGCCTCACGGCTGTTTCTGCAGCCAGTTGAATCAAGAACACACACACACGTTACAGCTACAGATTTCCAAGGCTTTGGATACTGAGGGCTGTTTTTCTAAAGACAGTAATAACAAGAGCACACACCATTAACATTACTTAAGTGGATTAATGGTCGATAGCTTAAAATACTGTGTTACATAATCATTACATAAATTAGACTAAAGCTGCAAGGTCTGAATAAGGATCATACTTTGCTGACCGTGGGTTACAGTGCTTAGTGCTGCTAATAATAATTTCTTGTAATTTTTATTATAAGCCAGGGGCGATTAAATAATTATGCCTTCCAAGAAAGGAAAAGGGGGGGGCAAAAGGGAAGGGGAGAGCCCCCAGGCCTCCACAAAAACGCCCTCCCCCGGCACCTGGCTCCTCGGATGAGGAGGAGGCACCACCAGGGGCTGCCATCTTAGCGCGCCTTGAGGCCTTAGAGCAGTGGGGGAGGGTGATGCCAACCCCTGCGCCCAGGTCTACTCCAGCTGCTTCAAAGGAAGCTGCCACTCCTGGAACTTCCACCGGGGGGGTTACCAGGCCAAAGCGAGCTACTGCTAAGGCTCAGGGTAACACACATAAGGGTCAAAAGCAAGGTTCTAACCGTGATGCCCTTGCATTGGTTTTAGCGAGACTGGAGGCGCTTGAAACCCCTCCTGATTCTACACAGATGGTGAGTGATGGGCTGGTGGCTCCTCCTGCTCCAACAGCGGCGGTGGGGACTGGCAGTGAGATGGCTACACCCCAGGCTAGCATGATATCATCCCTGACTGGGCCGCTGGTAGGAGCGGGTGAGTCTGCCTGGTCTGCTCAGGCTTCTGGGTCTACAGGTTTGGGGTGGCCTCCTCAGGGAGCATCTCTACCGTCTCTCCAGGCTGCATGCAGCCAAATTTGGCAACAGGCAGGTAATGGACAGGGGATGACATCAGCGGTGTCATCTGAGGGGCCGGCTACAACAGCTGTTTTAGGTGCTGCACAGATGCAGCCAACCACAACTGCAAGTCCCTATAATAGTTCAGACCCTTTAGGGTCGGTGGCAAGTAATGCTATTCCTTTTGGGAATACTTCGGTCACCTTGGGTTTCCACCTGCTCCCTTCCACAAAATAAAAAATTTGGAAGGGAGAGTACATAGATGTCTTTTCGCTACTTTATAGGGAGCACCCCAAAAGAGACAAAGATAAGGAGACTGAGAGTGACATAGACAGGCCCAGGCGCAGGAGGATTGACCGCACCTGGGCTAATTGGCTGCCAGCGTATTTGATATACGCAGGAGTGCTGATTGAGAGAGAGCCTCAAAGGGCATTGTCTCTCTTTAAGTATCTAGACATAATATATAGGGCGTATGTAGAATTCTCTGGGCTGGCTTGGCTGTCTTATGAAGAGGCATTTCGTATGCGGGCGGCGTGCGATGTGACCCTTCCATGGGACAAGAAGGAACCCGAGCTATGGCTGCAGTTTATGACTGCGGCCCGTGCCATGACTGGAGATAGGTGCGATAGTGGGCATCTTATCAGCAGGCAGTCGACCGCCACCCTTCCCCGCTTTAATGCGGGGCAAGGGGTTCAACAATGGCTGCTATGCTGGGAGTTCAATGCCCGTGGAACCTGTAAACGCAACCCGTGTCGTTTCCGACACGACTGTGCGATTTGTGGAGCCTCACACCCTTCCACCGCCTGCAGCAGAGGCAGGTCATACAGGGGAGGCGGCAGGGACCAGCAGTGGGGCAAAAAACAGCCACCACCTGGGGCTAATCAAGGAAAAGGGCCCCTCCCCAATTAAGTTACATGTTTTACAGGGCTTGTTAGCCAGTTATCCAGTAGCTGGAGACGCCTGTTTTCTTTTAATGGTTTTTTGTCAGGCTTTCGAATTCCCTACAACAGTCCTAGGGTTTCTTACATGTCCCAAAATCTAAAATCTGTCATAGGCAGGGAGGCAATAGCGCGAATGAAAATCGACAAAGAAGTGCAAGCAGGGCGGGTGCTTGGCCCTTTCCAATCACCCCCTCTCCCTAACCTTCAAGTATCCCCATTAGGGATTGTACCCAAGAAGGTGGCAGGGGAGTATAGGCTTATTCACCACTTGTCCCACCCACGTGGACACTCAGTTAATGACTTCATTCCTGACAGCCTATGTACGGTCCACTACACATCATTCGACTCTGCTGTGCGCATGGTTCGGGCCTGCGGTATAGGAGCATTAATGGGCAAGTGTGACATTAAGTCCGCTTTCCGACTACTGCCCGTCCACCCAGCAGATTTTGACCTGCTGGGCTTTAGTTTCGCCAACAAATTTTATGTGGACCGTGCCTTGCCTATGGGATGCTCAATCTCTTGCGCAGTCTTTGAGCGCTTCAGCACTTTCTTAGAATGGGCAATCAAACATAAGGCGGTTCATTATCTGGATGATTTTCTATTTGCGGGTGGGGCTGGTACAGGCGAATGCCTACACTTGATGGCCCAGTTTCAGGATTTGACCGAAGAACTGGGGGTTCCTTTAGCCATAGAAAAGACGGAGGGACCTGCTCCAGTTTTGACTTTTTTAGGCATCGAAATCGATTCTGAGCAGCAATGCTGCAGGCTACCCCAAAACAAGCTGCTAATCCTCCACACCAGGATAAATGAAGTTACAAGGGCGAGGAAAGTTTTCCTCTCCACCCTCCAGGAGCTAGCAGGGCATCTTAATTTTGCGTGCAGGGTCATAGCTCCTGGCAGAGCATTTTTGAGGCGTGTATATGATGCCATGGTTGGGCTCTCACAACCCCACCATCGATTTCGAGTTATAGCGGCTTTACGCGCCAACCTGGCTGTGTGGTCCTCCTTTCTCCAGGATTTCAACGGTACATCCTTTTGGAGGCAGGACCGACTCCTGGAGGCTGAGCTACAGGTCCATTCTGATGCGTCTGGGGGTTATGGCTTTGGGGTAGTCTTTGGGTCTTCCTGGTGTAAGGGACAATGGCCACAGACATGGGTTCAAGAAGGTCTAGACAAGGATCTGACCTTTTGGGAATTTTTCCCTATAGTGACAGCAGTCTATTTGTGGGCTGTGGAGTTGCAGAACTCCACAGTCCACTTCTGGTGTGATAACATGGCTACAGTACATGTTATCAATTCCCTGACATGCAGGAATGCCAGGGTCATGGGTCTTGTCCGTTCTTTTGTTCTCCAGTGCCTGCGTTTTAATGTTCTTTTTTGGGCATGGCATGTTCCTGGCATTGACAATAGTGTTGCTGATGCTCTGTCACGGAACCAGATGGAACGTTTCCGTCAGCTGGCGCCGCTGGCCAGGGTTCAGCTGGAAGCCGTGCCCCTTCGCTATGGGAGATTGGAGAGCAGAGTCGGAGACAGCCATAAGCCTTTCCATTGCCCCCAGTACGCTCAACAGTTACCAGAGAGCAGGTAGGGACATGCAGGACTTCTGGGCCTCCAAAGGCTATGCGCCGGAGTGGCCTATTCCGGTAAGTCACCTGCTTGAATTCCTGGTGGATGGCAGGAAACGGGGCCTGTCAGTCCGAACACTGCAAGGTAAGCTGGCGGGGCTTGCCTTTTTAGCGAAGGCAGGTGGTTTTCTGGATCATAGCGAGGACTTCAGGGTCCGACGCATGTTGGCTGGATGGGCTAGGGAACACCCCGCCCCACCTGATTCCCGGCGACCTTTCTCACTGGACATGATACTAGGGATGGTTCACCAGTGGAAAACGGTCTGTAACACTAATTATGAGGCCAAGCTATTCCAGGCAGTAGCCTTTACGCTATTTTTTGGAGCCTTTCGGATCAGTGAGGTGGTGGCTGGCTCTAAACATGACACGTCTTGACGTGCCCTCCAGTTTTCGGATGTCTCCATAGAAGGAGGCTGCGCTTGTATAACTTTAAGATGGTCTAAAATGGACCAAAAATATAAAGGGAGACAGGTGCGCTTGGTCCCATCATCAGAGCCTCACCTCTGCCCAGTACGGGCTTTAAATGATTTTAAGAACAAGGGGATCAGCCAAAGGCTATTTATTTACGCATGTGAACATGGCCCCTCTTTCCATTTATCAATTTTGGGCCTTAACAAAACTAGCATTGCATAGGATGGGTTATGATGCCTCACAATTTGGAACACATTCATTTAGAATAGGAGCTGCTTCTACGGCAGCAGGTTTTGGTTTTCCCCAGGCAACAGTACAGGCCGTGGGACGATGGTCCTCTGACGCGTATAAGGGCTACATTCGCCCCTTCTAGAGCGCGGGGAATGCGGAAGCCTAACAATTTTCATTTGTTTTGGCAAGTTGCTGGACGGGGACGGAGCAGACGCAGATCCTTATATGCGGTCACAGCATGATCTCCTGGGCAGCCTGGAGGGCAGCGAAGTCGAGCATGGGCTCGCAGTTGGGCCTCAGTAGATGGGCTGCAGTACAGTGGCTTGGCCGGCGAGGAATGCATTGGGAGGGGCTCCTACCCGCTCTGTTCCGGCAAGGTTTGGTGCGGACAATTCCGCAAGTGCTGGTCATCCATCTGGGTGGTAATGACCTTGGCTTGATGAAGGGCAAGGCCCTCAGCGTACAGGCATGTAAGGACATGCAAGCAATAAGGCAGCGTTGGCCTTGCGTGCGTCTGATGTGGTCAGACCTGCTTCCACGCCAGGTGTGGCGTGATGTTTGGGATCCAGCGGCGATGGATAGAGCATGGAAGAAGGTCAACCGGCAGATTCGGTTGGCTCTTCTTGGGCATGGGGGGTTGGTCATTCCGCATCCCCAAATTCAGCAACAGAAGGGTGAACTATACAGGGCCGATGGCGTTCACCTGTCCGACGCAGGTAACGACTTATTTTTGGGAGACCTGCAGAGATGTCTGCAAGAGGTGCTTCTCGGCAGTGGGGTAAAGGGGGACTAAATAGAGATTTGTCCCCCTTTTGTGGCGGGAAGGTGCGGGAAGGGAAATAGGTAAGGACAGCTAGGTGCCCCCCTTAGGCACCTTTGGAGGTGATTGGCAGTTCCGGAGGGCCTGTCTCTCAGGGCTTTACGGCTCTAGAGCGGGATATGGGCTGCTTCTGGGGCCAACTTATCCTCATCTACCCAGGGGCTATACGGTCCCGGGTGGGGATGACGTGGGAAGGCCCCCCTACTCACCTTCAAGGTGTGGCTAGGGTAAAGTGTAAGCGGATGGGCTTGCCCTTGTCCCAGCAGGGGCTGGTCGCCCAAGAGCTGTGTGCTAAGCTACTTGCTTATAGACAGTTCCCGCACCTAGGTTTCCCTCTGCAGGTCACTTTAAATTGGGGTTCTTTCTTTACTGTAATTTAAATAAAGTGGCCCTTGTTCAACCCAAGCTGATGTGTCTGCGTTTTATTTCACCCGTCAACTGCAAATGATAAATTAAGAAGAAATGGGGTCGCTTTAATAGTAAAAAGTGATGTAGCAAAAGCAATTAGGAACTATAACGCAAGGACTGAGTGAGTGGTATCAATGAGATTAAATGGGAAACCTATTAACATAACCATCATCCAAGTCTACGCTCAAATGGCAAATGCAGAAGAAGATGAACTGGAGAGATTTTACTCAGAAGTACAGGAAGAAATTGATCACTCACCAAAACAAGATGTTCTGATAATCATGGGGGACAGGAATGCAAAAGCAAGGAACAGAGAAGCACTAGAAATTGTGGGGAAATGGGGCTTAGGAGATAAAAATATAAAATATAAAAATAAAAAGCAGGAGAAAGACTTATTGAATTCTGTGAAGCCAATAATTTGTTTCTTGCAAACACATTTTTTGAGCAACAGAAAAGATGGCTGTACACATGGACATCACCAAATGGTTAATATAGGAATCAAATTGATTATAAAGTTGGTAACAGAAGATGGAGACGTTTCATACTTTCTGTGAAAACATGACCAGGAGCAGACTGGAGTACAGTTCATGAACTGGTCATATCGAAATCACAGTAAAGCTAAATAAGAACAACAAAGTAATCATAATGCCAAAATGCAATTTAAGTAACATCCCAGAAGATAAAGAACAAATAAGAAACATATTTGAGGCTTTAAACTTAGTTGACAGAGAACCAGAAAAACTATGGATTGAAGTCAGAGACATTATCAGGGAAGAATGCAAAAAGACAATAACTCTAGTTAAAAAGAGAAAGAGACCTCAATGGATGACTGAAGAAACTCTTAAAATGGTTAAAGAGAGAAGGAAAGCAAAAGCAAGAGGAGATAGAAACACAAACAGAACCCTAAATGCAACAATACAGCGACTAGTACGTAGGACAAAGAAAACTATTACAATATTTATTTATTTATTTGTTACATGTATATCCTGCTTTTCTTTTCATGCTAGAAACCCAAGGCAGCTTACATATGGTTCCCAGGCGGTCTCACATCCAGGCACTTACCAGGCCTGACCCAGCTTTAGCTTCAGCAGGGAGCATGTGCCTTCAGACCATTTCCCCTTATTGTATAGAAATAGAAGAGGACAATAAAAAGGGTAGAACAAGAGCCCTGTTCCAAAAGATTAGAGAAATGAAAGGGAAATTGAAACCAAGAGTAGGGATGTTGCATAATCAACAGGGGAACACACTGACTGACCGAGATGAAATAAAAGGAAGGTGGAAGCAATACACTGAAGAACTCTGTAAAAGAGATGCAAGGATGACAGATTCATTCACGGAGGAACCATATTATGAAGAACCAGAAATTTTAGAATGTGAGGTCAAAGCTGCTCTTAAAATACTTGGAAGAAACAAATCACCAGGAACAGATGGCATACCAATAGAGAACAGGACAAATGAGCTAAGCAGAAGGCACGTCAAACAAATCCTCATCGCGACCATCTTCCATCTGGAAACCTACGTCCTCACTGTTGGAGGCTGTGTGGATCCAGAATTGGCCTCCACAGTCACTTACGGACCCATTGTTAAAGACCTTATATTGGAAGACAATCTTACTCGGCAATGAGTGATCACTGAAAATGGAACAGACCAAGGAATTTCAGAAGGAAATCACCCAGTGCTTTATAGATTACAAGAAAGCCTTTGATTGTGTATATCATGAAAAACTATGGAATAATTTAAAAGAAAAAGGGATGCCACAGCATCTGATTGTCCTGATGCGAATTATGGAACAGTCTCCCCGACGAGGTACGCCTGGCGCCTACACTTCTATCTTTCCGGCGCCAGGTCAAAACCTTTTTATTTTCCCAGGCATTTTAATATATTTTATTCGCTTTTAATATGTACCAGATTGTTTAATTGTTTAATATGTTTGCCTTTTAGTGTTTTTTATGTGATTTTATTGTATTTTACTTACTGTTGTGCACCGCCCAGAGAGCCTTCTGGCTGTGGACGGTATAAAAATTGAATAAAATAAAATAAATAAATAAATGCTCAACCTATACTCTGGACAACAGGCTACTGTAAGGACAGAATATGGAGAAACCAATTGGTTCCCAATTGGAAAGAGTGAGAGACAGCGGTGTATTTTATCACCCTATTTATTTAATCTAGATGCAGAACATATCATATGGAAAGTGGGATTGGACCAAGACGAAGGAGGTGTGAAAATTTGGGGGAAGAAGTATCAATAATTTAAGATATGCAGATGATAGCATACTACTAGCAGAAACTAGTAATGATTTGAAACGAATGCTGATGAAAGTTAAAGAGGAAAGCACAAAAGCAGGACTACAGCTAAACATCAAGAAGACTAAGGTAATGACAACAGAAGATTTATGTAACTTTAAAGTTGACAATGAGGACATTGAACTTATCAAGGATTATCAATACCTTGGCACGGTCATTAACCAAAATGGAGACAATAGTCAGAAATTAGAAGAAGCCTAGGTCTGGGGGAGGCAGCTATGAGAGAACTAGAAAAGGTCCTCAAATGCAAAGATGTATTCACTGAACACTACAGTCAGGATCATTCAGACTATGGTATTCCCGATCTCTAGGTGTGGATGTGAAAGTTGGACAGTGAAAAAAGCAGATAAGAGAAAAATCAACTCATTTGAAATGTGGTGTTGGAGGAGAGCTTTGCAGATACCATTGACTGAGAAAAAGACTAATAACTGGGTGTTAGAACAAATTAACCAAGAACTATCACTAGGAGCTAAAATGATGAAACTGAGGTTATCATAGTTTGGACACATAATGAGAAGACATGATTCGCTAGAAAAGATAATAATGCTGGGAAAAAGAGGAGTAGAAAAAGAGGATGGCCAAACAAGAGATGGATTGATTCCATAAAGAAAGCAACAGACCTGAACTTACAAGATCTGAACAGGATAGTTTATAACAGATGCTATTGGAGGTCGCTGATTCATAGGGTCGCCATAAGTTCTAGTTGACTTGAAGGCACATCACAACAACAAAAATTCCTTAAATATATAAGATAAACCCACTGAGTGCAAAATAAGGCAAAATAGATAGACATAAATAAGGTGAAAAAATATTCTTATTGGCAGAGTCAGTTTGACCAAAGGGGGGGGGGAATCCAGCTCTTAACAAAAGAAACAGCAGCTAGAAATAGCTCACTACATTATTTCAAAATGGGCAATGATAAATACCCCCTCATAACCTACATGCACATCATTCAGAGATCACTAGCTTGAGAGGGCAGCACAGGCAATTAGTCTTAGCAGCAAGCTACACATTATGTTAAACATGTTTTTAAACAAGTGTGCTTAAGTTTCGCTTTTATTTTAAACAAAACATAGCCATGCTGCACTCTTGACCAGATTTCTACCACACACATACACCTTGCATTGTATTTACCTCCAAAAATAGGTAAGGGAGAGATTTCAGCAGGAAGCCAGCACCAGACGCTGCTCAGAGCAAGGCCTTGGGCTGAGGTACCCAGAGCTACTTTTCACTCAAAAATAAAAGTGGCAGCATTTTCACTTTTTTAAAATCACATTTAAAGGAAGATGTAGTTTGGCTCTTAAATTCTTTCATGATCCTATCAAGGAAAAGGAATTATTTGTATTTTCCTATTCAAGAAGGAATGACAGGTTTCTCTGTGGCTAACCAAGAGTTTACCCTTCTTCCCTCCCAACAGAGCCATGATGAAAACAGTGCAATAATCTCTGTCTGTCTGTCTGTCTGTGTATACAGCAAATTGTTTTGACAAGGGACAGTCATGTTTCCTGTGACTATGGGCACCTCCAGACTGCCACTATTTTCAGATAGGATTTAATCAGATACTGGCAAATTCAGATTACAAAATTAAAGTAGATTTGATGCTCTTGCATCACCCTCCCAATCAGTTTTTTTTCCAACAAGGAAAATGCACTGGAAAGCGTGAGATAACATGCACTTGACACAGTGCCTTCTAACCTCCCTGAAAACAATCAGAATAATTTTTCAATAAATAGCTGCCTCTGTCTAATCACACTGCAAACAAATCAAGATGAATGCTCAGTAAATAGCCAATGTATAATCTCCCCACAAACAAATCAAAGCAAGTGCTCAATAAACAAATTATCTGGAAGCAACCCAATGACACTTTTTAATTAGGGGCAATCTTGTTTGGACTTGGAGACATCTAGAAACCCAGGAGTGGAGCGCTATCACCTATTGCCACCACAACAGTAAACAAACCACCTGGACTGGTGTGAATCCCAGCATCACTTTGCAGAAATTGTGAAGAAAGATGGATCTGAAGGCTGCAATTTGAAAACTGCTCTTTCTTGACTGAGCAGACTATTGTAAATGGAGAATGCTTTCAGTTACTGTACTTTGCTTCTCTTGTGTCGCTTTCTTGCCTTAAAATATTTTCTTCCTCTAGCAGCCCATTGTCACCATTTATAAAATTAGCATTCATTTTCCTTTTCCATTTCCTAATTTCAAAGAACTCTTAAAACACCTCTTCTCTCCCCCCCCCCCGATATGCATGTGCTGTTTATCAGCTGGCTGTTTAAGAAGAGCCAAGAGAACACAGCTAAAATGTTTAGCAATGTCAGGGCTTCCCTAAGCAAAGAACTCAGTGGAAGCAATCAGACACACTTGCTGAAAATGAACAAAGTGAACCTAATGGGCAGATAAAAGAGTTAGATGGTATTTCCCAAGTGAGCCTTAGAAAACATGGTCTTGATTTCCAGCATTTAAATATCTGGCAAAAACCTGCTTGCTATACATTTTAGTGCATCAGTTCATTTGCCACTGGCAGGGGATCCTTCCAAAAGAGCAATAATAAAAGAAGAAGAAATAATTATTCCTCTCAGGGTTGCTAGTCTACCTTTCTTCTCCTCCCTGTCCTCCTAAATCAGGACTCCTGTGCCTTTGGCACTTTCAGATAGGAAGAAGTCCAACAGGTGCATTTTGTTTGGAACGGAGGTACATTGGCACAAAAAATATAAACTATATGCCTATTGTGATGTGGCAGTGGAAATTACAACCTTTGGTTGTCATAAGTCTCATGATGAAACAAAAGCTACCTCGTCATGATTTCTACAGTAAGATCAGGAGCCCTGCTTCAGCAGCTACATTCACATGTTATCACCAAGGGAATGATGATCACACATGACACTGAATGTGCGTGGAGGAGAAACAGGATCATGTGTCCAACCCTCACTTCCTAAGCATTTTTGGCATAACCTGCAAAAATGCTGCACCCCTTCATTCCCATTCAAGCTGCACAGATATATGTCTACAGGAATCACCTTATGAAAAACAAATGGGTGCTGCTGCTTCCTGACACAAATCATCACATTTTGCTAGAATTCAAGCCACTTTGGCTGGATTAAGACAGTGAAGCTTTGTTTTGTTTTAAACACATACTAACTGCAACTGTTAGGCAAACAGACTGACAGTATGAAAGTTCTGTCGTCTCCACTATCACAGCCTTTGGATCTTATGTCAGTGGAGAAGACATTCACTTTTTCATATGTGCACTTTTTCAATTTATTGGGCATTCTTGATAATTTGTGCTTGTTATGGTATCATGGGAATCATACACAATCCTGCTTTCAATACTGTTTGCAGCTGCAAAAGTGTTGAGACAGATATTGGAACATAGGAAGCTGCCTTATACAGTCAGAACCATTGGTTCCTCTAGCTCAATACTGTCTACACTGTCTGGCAGCAGCTCCACAGGGTTTCAAACAGAAGTCTCTCCCAGCCCTACCTGAAGATGCCAGGGATCGAACCTGGGACCTTCTGCGTGCAAGGCAGATGCTCTGTTAATGAGCTATAACCCCATCCCTAATACTGCTTCATTTCCAGTGGTGCATGTCCCATAGCTTTTTGCTGAAACCCCACACCCTTTCATACCACAAATATTCGGAGGGGGGGTTGTCTCTCTTTTGTTGCTGTAGAGCAAGAGTGCCCCCCCAAATGGCAATAATATGGTAAAGCTGAGAAAGCATCACAGAACAACTAAGGAAGTGGAATGTGTGGATGGCCCTGTATAAATCCACCACTAATACACTATTATTACACAATACCCCCACAAAAATCCACCACCCTGGAAGAGCCCATAGTGTTGAACTGATCATAGTTCACTGTGAAACACGGGACTAAGTCTTCAAGGTGATCCATACAGTTGAGGGATCCACTCATGCCAAAAAGGTTTTAAGTGCTTTTCTTATCTATATTCAGAAGCACTGAAAAGCACCTTCCGTTTGCCAGTTTTGGGGAGATTGCACTGAAAAGGGACAAAAGTGCTCACTCATGCAAAGTGAGATTAATATAATTTCCCGGGGCCAGCCAGCCAGGCATGAGGGGGCCCTCAGGCACCCCCCATGCAGCCAGCACGGGCTTATATAGGCCTGGCTTCTGCCTCCCGCATCGCCATGTTAGAGCACTAGCACTCTGTGTGCACATACTGACATGGCAACATAGGAGATGGGGTGATTGGGCTTATTTAAGCCTGTACCAACTGCATTGGGGGATGTTGTCTGGAAGGGTGGAGCTTCAAAATCCACATCAGCGTCAGATTGTGGGGCATGATTTATAGCCTGGGGTAAGGGGTTGATGTGCGCTGCAAATCATATCCAATGACCCAATGCTGGCACGAATTGCAGACCAGAACCTCCATCCTCCCAGGGGTCCTCAGGCCTGGGCCCTGTTTGGCTGCCCACTGGCACTGAACTTCTAATTTACCCAAGTGTCTGTTGAAGGAAGCACTGGTCTCATTCTGAGCTGGCTTTCTTTGCTTGACCTGGCCTCAGTGGTTGCTATTGTTAGATCTCAAGTGAATGTGTGAACTAATTCTTAGCAAAGCAAGAATAGTGTTAGACTGCACAGAGCATTTTACGTAGAGTGCACCAGTTGCATTGGCACATGCAACTACTTTTTATTCAATGTTTTGCAGCTGACATGAACTTCTGTGCATGAAACTGCAACACAGAATATTATGAAATGAAATCTGCTATCTGATGGAAATATGAGATTTTTCTCCACTAAAATCATAGTGTGGATTTAAATATTCCTCATGATTGCAGAACCCACAGGGAAGGCTTTTGTTAATCACTTTCAAAAGTCTGCCACCACTTGGGGAAACTACTTTAATACAAGTAGGTTTTCTCTCACTGTAGTTGCAAGTTTAGATGATTGGGGGGGGGGAAATGCCTTCTGGGAATTTTGCTTTTTCTCTTAATATTGTTAATAGAGTGGGGCAAGCCATGTCAGCCACCCTGCCCAAAGAATGTTAATGGCTGGTTGATGTTCCTTGACATAGTAACCTTCCTTGGATGTTTAGAATGGTGAGAGGTGGGGTGGAAAACCATCGGAAGATTGAGGAAGCATTTCCTGCAGTGCCCGTTCCCCATGATTTATTTATTATTATGTAAGGCATTTATATATCACTCAGAACAACTTAAAATTAGGTTCTGTGGGCTCTGCAGTTATTCGTGGTGATTTTAATGTATTAATGTTTTTATGTCCATTGTAATTTTATACTTCTGATTGTACGTCGCCCAGAGTGGTTGGATATCCTCCCAGATGGGCGACTAATAAATCCAATAAATAAATAAATATCACTTAATCATTCACATTTCTAAGTAGTGTACATCACAATAAAACATACAACAGAAAAACAATAAAACAAACAAAATTTATCATAAAACATAACACTGCCTTAAAATGCTTGCTGGAACAAGAAAGTCTTAAGTCATGTGCCTGAATTCAGCAAGGAGGGTGTCTCAGTTGGGAGTTCTGCAGGCTCGGGCCCACAACAGTGGCTGCACAGCTTCTAGTAATCATGAGCTGTGCATCTGAGCCATGGGAGACCACCAATAGTCTCTCCCCCCCCCCGGAAAAAATCTCAGTAATCGGGGAGGGGTTGATGGAGATCTGTGTGTGTCTGCGAAAAGAAACAAAAGAGAAACTGCAGTTAGATATAGAAAGTGAGCACTGGAATTAGAGTTCTGGAAAAATGATGTGGGGCAAAGGGGCATTTCATGCTTGTAGAAGTGCTGTGATGTCTGTCTCCACTTATGCAAAATTTTTATAACTGAAAACTAACTCAAATGATACATAAACATGGTTAAATCTCCAAGTGATCTCTCCTCACAAACCTGAGTATGCACTGCCCCGGAACCTCTTACCACTCAGGTAAATGGAAAACATATCACACTATCTAGGTAATTTCTGAAAGGAAACTCCATATGAGCTTGTTGATTACAGCAATTCTGGTGAGCAAAATAAAACTGCATCACATTGTGCAAGACAGCCAAATAGCTCTTGAGTATGAAATATAATGCTACAGATGACAGCTTTTTATTATTATTATTATTATTAACAATGGAGGTCTGCTTTTCAAATTCATATAATGAATGCCACATAGCTTAGGTCCAGGAATACTGTAAGGACTGCCTCCATCCATGTCATCCACCCTACTCCTAAAACCAGGAGATGCCCTTCCCTGTGCTGATGGGTGCCAGTGTGCCTGACAGTTAGAGTTACCAGGTCTCCGGTTTTTGGCCAGAGTCTCCATTTTTGGAGGGCCCCTCTGGCTCTCTGGCTAGCACCCCTTAATCTCCGGACTCTCAGCTTCAATTTAAAAAATAAATTTCTAGGTGGTCTGGTGCCCGAGATATACACCAAAACATCAAAAAAAAACCCGCACAATGGTTTTTTACAGATCTCTAAAACAATTCCTTGCTCTAGCTACAACTCCCATCAGCCCAATCCAGTGGCCATGCTGGCTGGGGCTGATGGGAGTTGTAGTTTTAAAAAGTAAGTTTTCAAGGCTCTGGCTGTAACCCCACCCTTTCAGGATTGTAGCCAATGAAGCCAGGGTTGTGACTTGTTGATCCAGGCATGCCTAGGCTTTATTTCAATGTCAGAAAATGGTGGTTTTAAGATTTTTGCAGTTTGCGTAAGTAATATGGCTTAACGTTGTTTTTTCTCTTCTGTCCAAGAGTCAGACCCTGGGCTATGAAATATGAAAGTATTTAATCCAATATCTGCTTTTCTGGGAGTAAAACAATTATAATCCCATGTACCTGAAGTAAACCCCATTGAACTCCATTAGGACTTACTTTTGAGTAGACATGGTTAGGATTGTACTGTAAATTAATGGGACTTTTGAGTAAACATAGTGCAGACTTGTGTTTGTGTTGTGAATCTTTCTCTCCCCCTCCAACCCTATTTTTAAAGAAATTAGGCAGGGTTTATCACAGTTTTTATTATGTAGAAAACTAATACTATTTTTTTTAAAATGTTCCTCAATGACCAACTGTTTTGACAATAAACTATTATATGGGGTGTATTTTTACACCTGCATATATGTGTGTGTGTGTAGGGTTGGTGATTGGAAACCAAGGCAGCTCACAATAACAAATAAATCACTTTAAAAACCAATAATCATAAAAAGTATAAACAGTTGGAAAACAGCTTAAAGTGGCATGATTCCAAATTTTTGGTTGGATGAATGAAGTTTATTTATTTATTTTTATTTATTTATTGTTTGATTTATATCCCGCCCTTCCTCCCAGTAGGAGCCCAGGGCGGCAAACAAAAGCACTAAAAACACTTTAAAAATTATACAAACAGACTTTAAAATATATTAAAACAAAACATCTTAAAAAACATTTTTTAAAGCTTTAAAAACATTTTTTTAAGGAAAAGGTTTAAAAACATATTAAAAAGCAATTCCAACAGACTGGGATAAGGTCTCAACTTAAAAGACTTGCTAAAAGAACAAGTTCCTTATCACTTCAGGGTAAAGTTTTCCCTGGTTGAGTAAGCCCCATTGAATACATTGGGACTTGCTTCTGAGTAAACAAACATAGGATTGCACTATAAATATCTTTACAGGTTGCATAAATAATAAACATATTCGATAGTCATGCTTATATAAATATTTTCATAGAATTATAGAATAGTAGAGTTGGAAGGGGCCTATAAGGCCCATCAAGTCCAACCCTCTGTTCAATGCAGGAATCCAAATCAAAGCATTCCCGACAGATGGCTGTCCAGCTGCCTCTTGAAGGCCTCCAGTGTTGGAGAGCCCACCACCTCTCTAGGTAATTGGTTCCATTGTCGTATGGCTCTAACAGTTAGGAAGTTTTTCCTGATGTCCAGGCGAAACCTGGCTTCCTGCAACTTGAGCCCATTATTCCGTGTCCTGCACACTGGGACAATTGAGCAGAGATCCTGGCCCTCCTCTGTGTGGCAACCTTTCAAGTACTTGAACAGTGCTATCATATCTCCCCTCACTCTTCTCTTCTCCAGGCTAAACATGCCCAGTTCTTTCAGTCTCTCTCTCCTCATAGGGCTTGGTTTCTAGTCCCCTGATCATCCTTGTTGCCCTCCTCTGAACCTGTTCCAGTTTGTCTGCATCCTTCTTGAAGTGCAGAGACCAGAACTGGACGCAGCAGTCAAGATGAGCCCTAAGCAGTGCTGAATAGAGGGGAACTAATACTTCACATGATTTGGAAACTATACTTCTGTTAATGCAGCCTAATATAGCATTTGCCTTTTTTTGCAGCCACATCACACTGTTGGCTCATATTCAGCTTGTGACCAATGACAATTCCAAGATCCTTCTCACATGTCTTATTGCTGAGCCAAGTCTCCCCCATCTTATAACTGTGCATTTGGTTTCTTTTTCCAAAGTGTAGAACTTTGCATTTATCCCTGTTGAATTTCATCCTGTTGTTTTCAGCCCAATGTTCCAGCCTAACAAGGTCCCTTTGAATTTTGTTTCTGTCTTCCATGGTATTAGCTATGCCCCCCAATTTTGTATCATCTGCAAATTTGATAAGCATGCTCTGTACCTCCTCATCCAAGTCGTTAATAAAAATGTTGAAGAGCACTGGGCCCAGGACCGAGCCCTGTGGTACCCCACTCATTACTTCTGCCCAGTTTTCTCATACTGTGTCCCTATAAGTATCCGATTTCACACTATGATTGTACAATACTTCCTTTACATTTTAAGTATGTCTTGGGGTAATCATGGTTCTCCATTGTTTTCATCCTGAGGGGCAGATAGGCTGAGAGATGGTGAGTAGCCCATGGTCACCCACTACAGTTTATAGCTCATTTCCATTTTGAAAAATTAATTAAAACAATATACATGCAGGCAAAATTTATTAAGTGGATTCACACAATACATTTAAAGCACATCCAACTTGCATTTAAAGTGCAGGACTTCCCCTAAAGAATTCTGGGAAGTGTCATTTCCCCCTCACAGTTATAGTTCTCACCACTCTTAACAAGCTGCAGTTCCCATGATTCTGTGCTGGGATTCATGTGCTTCAAATGGGTGTTGAATGTGCTTTAAATGAATGGTGTGGATCTGCCCTAGGTATGATGTGCATTCAAGAGTGAATTGAAAAGAACAATTTTAAAAGATACTTCTTACTCTTACTCATTTCTCAGACCTCTTTCTGAAGTGAAGAGTCAAATCTGTAAAGAAGTTTGGAGCAGTCACGTTAAAAGATAAGGGCAGGGCATTCCAGGCAGGGGGTTGCCAACCCTGCTTGGATATGGATGTATTTTCAGAGGAACCCTAGTCAAGGTTTACCAACAGCACAATCCAAACTATATCTACTTAGAAGTCAGTCCTGTTGAGTTCTATGGGGCTTAATCCCTTAGTAAGTGTGTTTAGAATTGCAGCCTTCAGGAGCATCCATCTTTACTCCCCAAAGCTCCCATCTAACATCTCCACAACACTAAGCTCCTTTGTCCCTGCAGTGGCCTTCTGGTGACTGCCCTGGCCTGAAGGCACTTAACTCTTCTTGCTGTAAGCAAGTAGGCTAGATTAAATGTTCCCTACCCAGGCTCCACCTTTTAGCTAAGATTTCTATCTTAATTTCCAATCAGATATATTTTTTTAATTGTATGCTCCAAGCAACTGTGATTGATGCTTAATGACATTACTGGAGCCCGCCCCGTGACATCACTCAGGCCCGCCCCATGGCATCACTTGGGCCCGCCCCTCAAATCTCAGGTTTTGGGATGCTTCTGACCTGGCATCCCTACTGACAGTAGATGAAGGCTCAGTTAATACCCCCTCAAAAATCCATAATACACGAGACACTGTTTGTTCTTCCTGCTGAGTTCCTGTTTGTACTGGCTTGGCCTTTCTAGCATTGAACAAACTCCCTCTTAAACATGCCAACCTTTCACTAGATGCCATGATTGGGCACCCACCTTCCCATCTAGGGTTGCCAGGTCAGAAGAATCCCAAAGTGGGATTTCAGGGGTGGGCCCTAGTGATGTCATAGGGGCAGACCATAGTGATGTCATCAAGTATGATACGCTAAGCATCTACCACAGTTGATTGGAGCATACCACTCAAACAAAAAATTTCTCTGACTGGAAATTAAGATAGAAATCTTAGCTAAATTAGGGTGTTTCTGGGTCCAGGTGAAGTGACAGGATCATTCCTTCATACCTGCTTAGGGAATTTGGGTGAGGAACATTTAATGTAGCCTACTTGCTTCTGTGAAGAAGGGTTTAAGTGCCCTCTGGCCAGGCCAGTCACGAGAAAGCCATTGTAGGAAGAAGAGAGCCTAATGTGAAAAGCATTCAGGATAGATGCCCCTGAAGGCTGCAAAATGCAAAGATGTATCACTGAACACTAAAGTCAGGATCATTCAGACCATGGTATTCCTGATCTCTATGTATGGATGTGAAACTTGGACAGTGAAAAAAGCAGATAAGAGAAAAATCAACTCATTTGAAATGTGGTGTTGGAGGTGAGCTTTGCGCATACAATGGACTGTGAAAAAGACAAATAATTGGGTGTTAGAACAATTTAAACCAGAATCATGATTAGAAGCTAAAATGATGAAACTGAGGTTATCATAGTTTGGACACATAATGAGAAGACATTTTGAAAAGACAATAATGCTGGGAAAAATAGAAGGGAATATTAAAATAAGAAGGCCAAACAAGAGATGGATTGATTCCATAAAGGAAGCCACAGACCTGAACTTACAAGATCTGAACAGGGTGGTTCATGACAGATGCTGATTCATAGGGTCCCATAAGTCGTAATCGACTTGGAGCAGAACAACAACAACAAGCCCCATAGAACTCAACATGACATACTTCTGAGTAGATATTGTTAAGACTGTGCTGTTGGTAAGGCTTGACTAGGGATCCTCTGCAACAATATCCATATCAAAGCGGGGTAGACTACCCCCTGCCTGGAATGCCCTGCCTGCCTTTTAACATGGCTGCTCCAAACTTCTTTACAGACTTGACCCTACAATGCGGAGAGAGGTCTGAGAAATTACTAAGAGTTAAGAAGATTCTCTACTCTTCCCTGCCAATTCTGGGGGCTGCTATAAACTCACTTTGACAGCCAACCCAATTCCAGTGAGTAATAATTGATAGAGAGAAAACACACACGGTTTGGTCCACCTTCAGAGGCAGTAGCTTGGGAACAACAGCAATTGAAGCCACACTTCCCAGTATGTGAATTCTCTTTTACCACTATTGGGCAAGAAACAAACCATAATGCAAATAACAAGGTGCATCAGCAGTGGGATTAAGGAGGTTGAGCTGACCACATGGAACTACTGTTGTTCCTTCTAAGGATGTAAGGGAGGAAGATCAGAGGCAAATGAAATGCAAATAGAAAAACAAAAACAAAAGACAGTGATGATTTCCTAAATGCAATACCATACCAACCACAACAAGATTCCTATGACTTAGATAGAAAACTCAGCATCCCACAACCAGTCAGGTTTCTAACTAAAACTAAAAAAATCCTGGCAGTCAGCCAAAGTCACATAAATCCCCATGCAGCACAACCTTACCTGTGGGCTGCAGTTAGTGCACAATGCTGTGGCACGATTGCTGACATAAGTAAGACCCTATCAGCAATAACACCTCTGCTCTGAATTCTGCACTGGTTGCCAATTTGCTACCAGGCCAAGTTCAAGGTGTGCTTTCCACATTACGGGTGCCACATAGTACTTGTTCTGCTCTTGTAAGAAATCCATCCCTTAGTGTGGCAGTACCTACGCTTTGGAACTCCCTGCCTATTTACATTAGGCAGGCACCTTCATTGTACTCATCTTGGCACCTGCTAAAAACATTTTTGTTTAAGCAGGCCTACCCAGGCATGTAGAAGCTATTATGTTTTTTATCTGTTTTTAACTCTTTGTTGGTTTTATTACTTTGAACATTTTAAATACCTGTCTTTAACTGTTTTTGCCAATATTTTCATTCTTTTAATTCCTTCTATAAACCATTTTGAGGTTTTTTACAATAAAGCAGTATATAAATGTTGTAAATAAAATACATAAATATATTTTGGAGTCACTGTGGTCCTTGGGTCTCTTTCCTCTTTTGTACTGAGTCAGGCCATTTGGTACCATCTAGCTCAGTACTGATGATATGGACTAGCATTGGCTTTTCAGGATTCCAGGCAACAGTCTCTTCCAGAATTTGGATTTTGGACTTTTGCATGCAATCATGTGCTCTACCGCTGAGTTACAGCCCTGTTTAAAAATGTATCTTTTAAAATTGTTCTTTTTAATTCACTAATGAATGTGAAGCCACAGACCTGAACATACAAGATCTGAACAGGGTGGTTCATGGCAGATGTTATTGAAGGTCACTGATTCATAGGGTCACCATAAGTCGTGATCAACCTGAGGGCACATAACAACAACAACTTACTTGTTATGGTTATTGGATTTTAAAGAGATTTATTTTACAAATGGCTTTATTTCTTGTGATCTGCCTTGGTTTCCAACCCTACCTCACAGGGTTGTTGGAAATGTTCCATATATACACACACTGGATATGTAAAAATTCATACACCCTATATAATAGTTCATTGTCAAAACCAGTTGGCCATTGGAAAACATTTTTTAAAGTATTAGTTTCCTGCCAAATAAAGGCAGTGAACATCTAAGTATGCCCTTCCTAATTGCTTTTTTTTAAAAAAAAGGATTGGAGGTGGAGAGAAAGATTTACAACACAATCCTTTTCTGTTTACTCAAAAGTCCAATAGATTTTCAGCACAATCCTAACCATGTCTACTCAAGAGTAAGTCCTACCAAATTCAATGGGCTTATCTCCCAGGTATGTGGAATTAGCACTGCAGCTTTACTTCCAGAAAAACTTCATACTGGGAAGGTGTTCAAACAGGTTATGAATAAGACAAACTGCCCTTTTTATCAGTCCAGTAAAATTTAAACTTGTTTGACTCCTTAATTAGAAAAGTATAACACTGCAGCATGTATAATTTTTAAAAGTTCTGTTCAAAAATTATTTAAAAGATAAAATGTATAATATGCCATTTTTTTGCAATTTATTAAGCCCTGCATGTACACTTTAATGCCTATCAAGCTCTTGCTGTGATCTTCTGTTGTAGTGCAATCCCATTCATGTTTACACAGAAGCAAATCCCAATCCCATACAGAGAAAATACTCTTTATGCTGCTGAATGCTATATATTTACTGAATTCCTGATGTGAGACAAGCAGAAAAAGGAAACTGTTCTCAGAACTTGAAATGAGGTTAGTTATTGCTATTGTCAATCACAACTCTGACTTCACTTATTGGCTAAAAACCTGAAAGGGTGGGGATTAGAGCAGCCAGTCCTAATAGAAGTTGTGGGGGGGTGGCGGCTGACATTTTGGTTCATATCTGTTGAACTTAGGGTTGCCAGGTTCTTGGCCTGAGACTGATCCTGTATCTTTAGGAGAAGAGAAAGTCAGCCAAGTGCAGGTGTTTGTGGAACCCTATAATGAGAAAAACCACAAGGTGGAATTCTTTCTTCCCCCTGCACAACTTGTAAAGATACAGAAGACCTCTTGGAGACTGGGCCTGGCAACCAAGGGGTTTTCTGTATCTTTAAAAGTTGTGCAGGGGGAAGGGAGAATTCCACCTTGTGGTTTTTCTCATTACAGAGTTGCAAGAACACCTGCACTTGGCTGACTTTCTCTTCTTCTAAAGATCAGTCTCAGGCCAACAACCTGGCAACCCTAGTTGAACTAGACCACCTAGAAACTTAATTTTAAAAAAAAATGAAAGTGAAGAGTCCAGAGATTAAGGTGGCTAACCCAGAGATGACCCCCAAAATCCAGAGTCTACACGCAAAAACTAGAGACCTGGCAACCCTATTCCCTTCTGTTCTAAACAGAAGAGAGGTGCAGAGAGCTTCTCTCTGTCATTGAGTGCAGCTGTGGCTGATGTGGGTGTCTTTTCCCCTATTGATGGGGTGACTGATGGGGGGCAAGACATGACCACACCATTGCCACCCCACAAGGAAGACTCGTGACACAAGATTGGAATAATGTTATATTTATTAAATATAACATGCTAAATCCAAAACCAGACAGCCAAATTCAAATATAAGTACTTCGGGCAGGTGAGGCTAAACCTAACTACGTGGGACTACACGCCCACCTTCTTAAGGCATCTATTCACCTCATTGCATAACTCCACAGTCAAGGATGCGGGTGAAATCCCCCCTCCTTGCTTTTGGAGCCAGGTGCGTGGTTCCAACCTCCACACCATGGCCCCGCCGTACAGGCGTTCACCATGATGCGCAAGCCAGTCCCACAAGGACACCATCCAGATCGCCACCATGCATGAAGCCCTGATGGTTCCCTGGGGAGTGCCCCTTTCTCAGGATGCCTTAACCGCCTAAATATAATCCCCATATACCTCACCTGCCCGAATTCTATGCCCGCCAAAGCTGACACAACCCAACCCATCCAAAGAGCCAATCGAATTAAACCCAAGCAGCATGGAGTAGGCAAAACCAAAGGGATTCTGAAATCAGGATCTCCCCCAAAAAATTCCTACTCGGCCCCATTCTGGCGACCAGCAAAAGCCCATACTGACAAGGGAGGGAGGGTGGGTGCCGCGAGGCAAAAAAGGCAAGCGCGGGAAGGAAAGGAGCCGCCTTATATAAGGTGCTCAAATGCCCTTCCCTATTGGGTAAGCAATCTCACGTGGCTTCAAACGTACATAATTCAAACCCTCACGAGTCCTCCCTATAATAATGGCGGCGGCAAATACGTCCCCTTTTAATAGGAACGACATTGCCACCCCACAAGGAAGACTCGTGACACAAGATTGGAATAATGTTATATTTATTAAATATAACATGCTAAATCCAAAACCAGACAGCCAAATTCAAATATAAGTACTTCGGGCAGGTGAGGCTAAACCTAACTACGTGGGACTACACGCCCACCTTCTTAAGGCATCTATTCACCTCATTGCATAACTCCACAGTCAAGGATGCGAGTGAAATCCCCCCTCCTTGCTTTTGGAGCCAGGTGCATGGTTCCAACCTCCACACCATGGCCCCACCGTACAGGCGTTCACCATGATGCGCAAGCCAGTCCCACAAGGACACCATCCAGATCACCATCATGCATGAAGCCCTGATGGTTCCCTGGGGAGTGCCCCTTTCTCAGGATGCCTTAACCGACTAAATATAATCCCCATATACCTCACCTGCCCGAATTCTATGCCACAAGAGGGGATCAGCTTAAGCTTGTTCCCCTCAACCCAATGAAGATAACAAATCCTGTAAACCCTTCATAAGATCCTCCAGAAACAAATCACACCCCTGCTCCGAAAGATGAACCCCATCACCCCGGAACAAATATGGGGCATGGAACTTAATTCTATTATGGGGAATGAATGCCCCACCAAGCGACAGAACTAATGCCCTGATTTTCCTGTTAACCCATTTCCTAGACCTATCGATCCGATTGGGATGAACAGCACCCCTCCACACCCTTCTGACTAGCATGTCTGACCAAACAATTATAAGTTGGGGGTACGAGCTAATAAGCCACTTGAGATCGCGCGTAACCTTGAGCAGCAAGTCCAATCCTGGACGCTGCACCAAATCATTTTCCCCCAAATGAACCAACAAGATATGTGGCCGATCGGCCGCCGACATAATCTGACACACAGAAGGTAAAAACGCATCCCATAGCATGCCCCTACGGGCTACCCAATGGACCGTAGCTGTGGCAGAAAGCTGCAGCTGAGTTCCGGGAGCAGACGAAGATGCCCGCCGATGAGCCCAGAACAAAATTGAGTGGCCACACAAGACGATCCTCACAGGAATAGGAAGGCTTAGCAAACCTAAGGAAACAAAAACAAAATTCCTATTATTAAAATCTGACATAGGATTTAAATGCATCGGAACGCCATCGTCCAATCGCCTGTATATCACTGACGCATATGCCCACGAGGGCAAACAAACGAACGCTGGGGCAGGTAGAATAAACAAATTCACCACTAACACGGGAACATATACACCACTGATTGAAAATCCAAACACCAAACTCAAAAGGCAAGTGAATAAAACAAGGCTTATATTCAAGGTAAAACAAACGGGAATAAAGCGCCAGCTAAAAAGCCGCCCGTGGGCGGGGGAGAACGCCTGCCGCCCAGCTGATTGGCGGGGAACACAACAAGGGAATGGTAAGACTAAAACAATACAGGGAAGGTAACCAATCAATAAAAAACTTAGAATAGAGCAAACTGTAACAGCGATACGCCAACGGAGCCGCAGGAAGGTAGATCCAACCGCATGTGCCGCGAGGCGAAAAAGGCAAGCGCGGGAAGGAAAGGAGCCGCCTTATATAAGGTGCTCAAATGCCCTTCCCTATTGGGTAAGCGATCTCACGTGGCTTCAAACGTACATAATTCAAACCCTCACGAGTCCTCCCTATAATAATGGCGGCGGCAAATACGTCCCCTTTTAATAGGAACGACATTTTGTGGCCCTGTTTCTTTTTCTGCTATTTTAGATGTGGCAGCCATTGTGCTATGCCCCTAAGGCAGGCATTTTGTGTTATGCTACACCCCCATAGCAGCCATTGTGCGACTAGCATTCACGGCACTTCCTAAAAATTCCAAATGTGCCTACTAAACCAAAAAGGTTGGTGACTCCTTACTTGCAGAGTAGGATGGGAGACTGTGTGGTGCCAGAACCTGCCAAGTTCTGCAGGGACTGGGCTGCTGTATATAAGGGTTTATCCAGACCCTGAAGAGATTTGATTATTGGCAGCACCTGAGTCAAATCCAACCCTCTTGCCTTCCCAATTTTGGGGCACTCAATCCTTTTCCAAATCTAACCTGAGTCTCCAATCCCCATTCCACCACCCTCTCTCTCACACACAAACACACCAGCCATTTGATCCTCCTTCTCCCCAAATTTCCAAAAGTCCTCCTTTCCTAGATGTCAGAAATGCTAAGTCTACTACACTTCTTGGGATTTCTAGTGCCTAGATTGCTGCTGTATTAGCAGCAAATACTAGAGGAAAAGAAATATCCTTCTTTTCTGCCACCAGCAGAGCAGAAGCAATGTATGCAAGAAGGGGGGGGGCAGCGGACTGAAAGCCTGCAAGTGCTTGTTTGTTTGTTTGTGTGGGTCGGTGGGAGGGAGCAGTAGAAGAACTAAAGGGTTCATAATGTTTATCTCACATTTGAGGCAAGCACTGTATGTTACTAAAGTTCATTTTCAAATTGGTGACACCTCTATGTGGGAGGCAGAAGTTCTCTAGCTCAGATTGATATCTGAGGTGGAGGAGAATGATCAGGGGACTTGCACTCAGTTCAGAATACAGGCACGCATTAAGTATCAAATTAATATTCTGAACTGAGTGGTTATGGGATGGATGTTGGAGACCCAGCTATTTCTTCTTTGCAACTAGTTTCTCAATCTGAAAACAGTGATTTACCAAGCACAAAAATGCATATACAAGGGGTTCTTCATCATTAAGATGTTTTTTGATCTAGTGCAATACAGCATTCTACTTTGAAAGGAACCAAACAGCAGCATTTCTTTAAGTGTTCCAATTAACTACAAACTATTTAACATGCGGATGGAATGGGGGAGAAGAAGGGAAGTGTCCATTGAATTCTGATTAACACAATTAGCCAAATCTCTACACATGTTCATAAAGTTGCCTGTAAGGGAGGACCAAGGTAAAGAAAAGCCTGCTAAGAATTTTCAATATGCCAAGGTCAATGGCCACTTAATTAAAAGAAATTAAAGGGATAGGCCGGCTCCCAAAGCCAAATACAAACTAAAGAAAAGGCAAATACTAGCATTTAAGAAATAGCAATATATTATTATTTGAAAATTGCACAACATGTTTTAAAAACCTTGGGAAAAAGTCTTCATGTACACCAGCTGCATGCCATTTAAAACCATTAACTCACATACATGCACACAAATCCTACCTCTAACATCCCAATGCATGTCACCTTCAATTCAGACTTTCTTGTATTGCTGGGATGGGGAACTTTTTTCATCTTGAGGGATGCATTCCCTTCTGGGCAACCTTGTAGGAGCCATGTGCTGCTGGTGGGTGGGGGCCAAAAACAAATGTAGGTGGAGTAATAAATGCTAGTTTTTACAAATACTCGCACACCCCTCTCTACCCTCCATCCTGACAAGCAAGAAGTGTTATCAGAGTTCAGGGACACATTCCAGTCAGGCAAAAACACTCAAGGAGGGTGTGAAGGAGGGCCAGTGAGAAATGTGACCTGGGATGAGAGGGTGTGGTGACGGGGAATTTTATATATACATACATGTATAGCTAATGGGGAATTCATAAATAATAAGCAAAATATATTCTTTTATAAAGCTATAAAGGTTCATAACATTTTAATAGTTTAGTAGGAAGCCAGATCCTTTTCTTCTTGCAGCTGTCTCCCTGACTATGCTGGTCATTTGGAACTATTTGTACTCAAAACAATTGATAACACTGTGCTAAATATCTCGGTACCTCTAAGACGTAGAAAGAATTGCAGAATAGCTAAGATGCTTAGCTCACTGTGAAAATGTACTTTCATGTGAAGTACTGAACACTGCCAAATTCATTAGAACACCAAATTCACTAGAACACGATGCAGAGAAATATAGTACCTATGCAATGCCTATGCAAAATACCTGTGTAATACTGTCATGTCTATGTTATTCTGATGTGTTAAAGTACAAAGTACCTATGCAAAATGCCTGTGTAATACTATCATGTTTATGTCAGTCTGATGTGTTAAATCCTGATTGGTAGATGCTAAAGTCTTTGTCCTGAAATGTATAAAAAAACCCAGGCAAACAGTGCCAAGTTGCAGTTCTCCATTCGCTAGGAGGGAGACTGACCAAGTGTTAGGGTTGCCAGGGTGTTGGCCTGAGACTGATCTTGTATCTTTAGGAGAAGAGAAAGTCAGACAAGTGCAGGTGTTTGTGGAACCCTATAATGAGAAAAACCACAAGGTGGAATTCTTTCTTCCCCCTGCACAACTTTCAAAGATACAGAAGACCTCTTGGAGGCTGGGCCTGGCAACCAAGGGGTTTTCTGTATCTTTAAAAGTTGTGCAGGGGGAAGGGAGAATTCCACCTTGTGGTTTTTCCCATTACAGAGTTGCAAGAACACCTGCACTTGGCTGACTTTCTCTTCTCCTAAAGATACAGGATCAAGATCAGTCTCAGGCCAACAACCTGGCAACCCTACCAAGTGTACACTTGTCACCCAATAAAGGCCTACCTTTTTGCTGCAAGCCTGTGTCTTCAAAAATTTTATTCAAGGACCCCCAGCAAAAGTTCCCAATGGAGAAATACAAAATTCTCCAACAGTGGCACGGGAGAGTCCTGATACAGAGCCAGATAGAGAGGACTGGAAGGCTGTGTTCAGCCCTCAGGCTCCCTATCCCTAACATACTGAGAGGGAAGTCTGAAAGTGTGTTTGAGTGAGCACACTTAAAATCCTGCTCATAGCTGGAAACCTCAATAAGGGAGGAATCTTCCTTCAAACATTCCCTTTCAATCAGAAAGCTCTCCCCAGTTTTAGTCCACATGCACCCAGGTAAACACCTGAATAGAGATGGTGTCTAGTTTAAATAAACTCAGTCTGGGAACCATTTATAAAGAAGTATGTGAGGACCTCTGTTTGCCAGTCATGGAAGCACATGCAGGGGCTCTTTATCATAACACTCCAGTAATACTCATAAAGGACTCCTTCCCTGCCTACCTTAGGCAACATTAAGAGAGGACTGGCTGCAGGCCCCATCTGCACTCTACATTTAAAGCAATATCATACCACTTGAATCAGGCATGGCTTCCTTCAAAGAATCGTGAGAACTTTGGTTTGTTAAGGGTGCTGAGAATTGTTAAGAGACTTGGATTCCCCTCACAGAGCCATTATTGAATCCTCAGAGTTCCCTAGGAAGAGGGATTAATTGATAAACTACTCTGACAACTGTAGCTCTGTGAGGGGAATCTTCTAACAACTCTCAGCACCATTAACAAACTACAGGTCCCAGAATTCTTTGGGGGAAGCCATGACTGTTTAAAGTGGTATGATACTGCTTTAAATGTAGAGTGCATACAGTATAGGACCACATTCATGGATGATAAATCAGTGGCTTGTAATCATGATAAATATACATTTTGTCCAAGTTCAGAGGTACTGTCCCACTGAATAGCAACAGGAGAGGGCTATTGCCTTCATGTCCTGCTTATAGGTTTCCCACAGGAATTTGACGCCGCTGTGGGAAACAGGATGTTGCCTCAGATGGACTATTGGCCTGATCTAGCAGAAATCTTCTTATATTCTTCTCAAGCCCATTTTTCTCATGACAATAGCCCGTACTTTATATCTACCTTGTCTCCGCTTGGTATGAAATATGCCAAAAGCAATGAGCATTTCTTCCCTTCTTCATTGCTGACTACTGTTTTCCCCTAGAAGAAGAAAGTTTGCTCTCTTAAGGTTTGTCATTCCTGTTTCTCGATGGGTCACCAGCAAATTGATGCTTTAACTGTGCTATTGATTTGTGCCATTTGTTTAAACAGTGATGGATGTGAAAGGAAAACAATGCTAAGTGGGGCTATTCAACACAACTGCTTTGCAGCACATTCCCATAAAATAATGGTGCCAAACCTCTTCTACTAGATATTTTGTTCTTGATTTAGGCTACAGAGTGTACTGTAAAGAAACATGGATAAATCAATCCTATTTTGAGCAAACAAAGTATTGCCTGTGACTCAATGAGCAAGTATGTTTTCCGTAAATGTGGAAAGTTAAAAAAAGCTATTGTGGGAAATTCATGCACCATGTTTCGTTTACCTTGACAGTGAGAACATTTCATGGCATTTTCTCATTGTGCTGCACAGAATGAGTAAACTCTAATTTTGGATCATGCAATGTGGAACAACAACAATGATGTGCAATCCTCACTTGGCATCGGAGCCATTTAGTTACCTAGATGGTTGTCATATGGTGACATATGAGTCAACTTTCAAAGTTCTACACAGTGATTTTGACAAGGTACTGAAAGCACAGTGGGAATAGCATTCATTTTTGTAAAATAAAAAATAAAAACAAAATAAAAAGCCTACCATTAGTATTTTAATCCTGTACTGTAGCTTGACTACAGTAGTTCAGCCATTGGTGACTTAAAGATTGGATTACTACAATGCACTCTATGTGGGGCTTCCCTTGTGCTTGACCTAGAAACTGCAGTTAGCACGGTCGCTAACAGGAGTGAGACCTTTGTAACATATAACACCTCTGCTATTTGTATACAAAGTCCTTAACCAGTTTACTTGAGGGATCATAGCCCATATGTGCCCATTTGACCACTTCAGTCTGTGGAACTGGCACTGTTACCGGTACCACATAATATTCACTCTGTACTTGTAAGCACCTACACCTGGAACTGAGATCAGGCAGGAAATTTCACTGTATTCTTTTTGGCACCTACCGAACACATTTTTGTTTAGGCAAGCCTATCTGGACACATAGATGTTGATGTGTTTTAATCTCTTTTTAGTTTACTGCTGATTTTAATTGTCTTTGAAATTTTTTAATTACTTATTTTTAACCTTTTTATTGATAATTTTAATATTTCTTGTAAACAGCTTAAGAGGTTTTGTTACAATCAAGCAATATATAAATGTTGTTAAATAAAAATAAGTTTTTTACTGCATTTTCCAAAATCATTGTCCATGTTGATGTTTATTTGCTGTATCAAACTCCCCCTCCCGCCTTTTTGACCTTAGCAGTCTTGAGATGTCTTGGTCAACTCTCATGAGAAAGATGAAAGGAGCTGTATTTTTTATAGTATGAATGCTGGAACAATAGAAATATAGCCCCAAGATCTTGCAGTTACACCCTGTGAGAAAGGGAAGGAAAGATGATCAGGGGAATTGTAGCTTACAATGAGCAGCTACTGTGAGAAATGAGAAGCATTCTGATGAAAACATCTTCAACCTCAGAAATCAAGCATATTTCTGGAACTTCATATGTTGATTCAAATTATGAACTTAACCACATTTCACCACAGCTCAGAAATATGCTGCCTGAATTCTCTCTCTGTTTTCTATATCTATACAACTGTCTCTTTTGCTTGAAGATGCAATACAGAGGCCCAGTTAAGCATAAGAAGAGCCCTGCTGGATCAGACCAAAAATTCACCTAGTCTAGGGTTGCCATATTCCAGTTCCACAAATCCGGGCAGGCTAATTTGCATATTATGCAAATTATTTGCATATTAATATTTGGATTGTCCAGTTGTTTTGTTTTTGTGCCTAGGAGTTACCACCAAAAACTGGGGAAAGATGTGAGAAATCATTTTTTAAAAAGCAACATTTTCAGCCTTAAATGCCTAGACTCTAGTTTCCAACACTATGGAATATTTATTGATTGATTAAGAGGATTTATATCCTGCCCTTCTGCTGTTAAAAACAGAGCTCAGCACAGCTTACAAATATAATAAAAACAATAAAAATACACAATCAATATAAGAACATAATAAAAACACAAAATAGTAACATACATAAAGTAAGTCAGGGTAGCAGTATGGTTAACCTTTGCTGGTCGTTGACCGAAATAAACTTATTTACATTTTTTAGTATGGTTAACCATTACATATACGATATATTTCAGAGATGTGGTGGGTGAAGAAAAACAAAAAGCCAAAATGTTAGGAAAATGAGTCTTTCATACCACATGCTCTGTTCTAAATACTGTTGCAACAAGTTTTACAAGTTCCTCCAGTATTCTGCTGGTACAGGCACTCAGACATTCAAAGTATCTGTATGTTTCTTAGGTTTTATAAAAGCAGAACTTTGCTTAACTCAAAATTTCTTCTCCCTTTGATCAACCACATCTACACAGGTTCCACCTCCATACTCAAAATGAAACTGGGCCTGGAAGTGTGCAACAACCCCACACATACCTTGCTAATTAGATTACCAATGCCAGGATGTCTGTCTTATCAACTACTCTCCTGCTTCCCCCCCCCCCAGGCATCATGAAAGACCCAGTCCTGGGCTCAGAAAGAAAATAAATATCTGGTCCTCTTCAAAGTACTCCTAAGCCTCTTGTTTTAATTAAAATAATAATTATAAATTCTTGCTCTTATCACTAATGGGAGTTAATTACCTTGCATATGCTGCTGTTGCTTCTATGGCTGTAACGGAGTGAGGTTAAAGATAAGTGAAATGCAAATAGGAAAAAAACAACACAAAAGGCAGTAACACTTTCCTAAATGTAATACCATACCAACCACAACAAGATTCCTATGAGTAAGGCAGAAAACTCAGCATCCCACAACCAGTCAGGATTCATAACCAAAAACCCAAACTAAAAAAATCCTAACAGCCAGTCAGCCAAGGTCACAGAAATCCCCATGCAGCACAACCTGATGTGGGGACTGCAGTTAATGCAGAATGCTGCAGCACAATTGCTGACATGAGTGAGATCCTATCAGCACATAATACCTCTGCTCTGAAATCTGCATTGGTAGCTGATTTGCTACCAGGCCAAGTTCAAGCTGTGCTTTCCATGTTATCGGTGCCACATAGTACTTGTTCTGCTCTTGTAAGAAATCAGTCCTGTAAAGTGGCAGCACCTACGCTTTGGAACTCCTTGCCTATTGACATTAGGCAGACACCTCTTTTCAGCACCTGCTAAAATCAGTTTTCTTGAGGCAAGCCTCGCCAGGCATGTGGAAGCTATTGTGTTTTTAAATCTGTTTTTAACTCATTGTTTATTTTATTATTTTGAATGTTTTTAAGTATCTGTCCTTAAAGCTTTTGCCAATAATTTTATTGTTTTAATTCTTTTTGTAAACCGCTTTGAGATTTTTTACAATAAAGCGGTATATAAATGTTGTAAATAAAAATACATAAATAAATGTTGGAGTCACTGTGGCCCTTGAGTCTCTTCCCACTTTTAGAAACCAAGGAATCTGCCTTATACTGATTCAGGCCATTTCGTACCATGATTTCTTAAATGCAACACCATACCAACTACAACAAGATTCCTATGAGTAAGGCAGAAAACTCAGCATCTCATAACCAGTCAGGATTCCTAACCAATAATAATAATAATAATAATAATAATAATAATAATAATAATAATAATAATAATAAAAATAAAAATAAAAATAAAAATAAACTTTAATTTATAAGCCGCCTATCTGGCCAATGGCCACTCTAGGCGGCGAACAATAAAACACGATAAAATACAATAATAAATATAGTCAGTACAGTACAATACAAAGTTTACAATATGATAGATTTATCAACATTTTAGTTCAAGGCTGATTCACCTTAGAGGTCTCAAAGGTTGCAAAGGCCTGATTAAAAAGCCAAGTCTTCAGGCCCCTGCGAAATATATCCAGGGAAGGGGCATGACGAAGATCTATTGGGAAGGAGTTCCAGATAGAGGGGGCCGCCACAGAAAAAGCTCTCTCTCGAGTCCTCGCCAACCTAGCCACTTTAGTTGGCGGGACTGAGAGAAGGCCCTGCGTGGCAGATCTTGTCGGGCGGCTCAATTTGTGACGGTGGAGGCGCTCCATCAGATATACTGGGCCGACACCATACAGGGCTTTAAAGGTTAATACCAACACCTTGAATTGAGCCCGGAAAGCAACTGGAAGCCAGTGTAGCCAAAAACCAAACATATGATAAATGAAGAAATATTTATATAAGCATGACTATCAAATATATTTATTATTTACACAAACTGTAAAGATAGTGCAATCCCAGGTTTATTTATTCAGAAGCAAGTCCCAGTGTATTCAGTGGGGCCAGAGCTTGGAAAAGTTACTTTTTTGAACTACAACTCCCATCGGCCCAATCCAGTGGCCATGCTGGCTGGGGCTGATGGGAGCTGTAGTTTTAAAAAGTAACTTTTCCAAGCTCTGAGTGGGGCTTACTCAAACAGGGACAGAAATGCAACCTCAAGTGATAAGCAACTTCATTCACACAACCCAAAATTCCCAATCATGCCACTTTACACTGTTTTGCAACTGTTTATACTTGTTTTTATGGTTATTGGATTTTAAATGGCTTTATTTCTTGTTGTGAGCTGCCTTGGTTTCCAACCCTACCTCACAGGATTGTTGGAAACACTCCATACATGCACACACACACACTGCAGATGTATAAATACATACAGCCCATATAATAGTTTATTGTCAAACCAGTTGGTCATTGCAGAAAAATCAGTATTAGTTTTTAAAAAATCAGTATTAGTTTCCTACAGAATAAAAACTGTAATACCTAAGTAAGCCCTGCCTACTTGCTTTAAAATAGGACTGGAGAAGGGAACAGAAAGAGTTAGAACACAAACACAATTCGATTTTACATTCACTCCAAAGCCCCACTGATTTTCAGCACATTCATAACCATGTCTACTCAAAAGTAAGTCCTATTGAATTCAATGGGATTTATTCTGGGCATATGGGATTAGCATTGCTTTTACAAAAGCAAGTGTTGGGAAGGTTTTCAAAACACTGTCCATGATCTGACTCCTGCACACAAGAGGAAAAAAACCTGAAATGTATATACTTACCCAATTTATGAGATTTTCAGATAAACAGGGGGGGAAACCACCATTTTCTGGCATTGCAATGAGGGTTTCTAGACACTGCCTCAGGTCAACCAAACACAACCCTGGCTTCACTGATTGGCTGCAATCCTGAATGGGCGGGGTTAAAGCTACGAAGTGCTATACAGTACTGTTTAAAGAAAGATTTAACAGTCAGCGGGGTGGCTGACGTTTTTATGTATATCTTGACAACCAGACCACCTATTAACTTAATTATTTTTTTAAGTTAAAGCTGAGAATCAGGGCCACCTAAGGGGCTAAATGAGTGCCAGGTGGCATGCAAACAATCCAGGTAAAACCCAGCTAACCGGGCAATATGGCAACCCTAACCTAGTCCAGCATCCTGTTCTCACAGCAGTCAGCCAGATGCCTATGGGAAGCCTGAATGGAAGTTCTGATGGAATACTACCTCATCTCGTTATTGCCCAATGTGAGCTCTTCTAGGTAGCTTGTCCTTCATCATTCTTCTTTGCATTGTAAACCTTGATAAGTTGCCAAAGAATTTGGTATAACCAATAACATTGGTTGGAATGCAATAATATTTAAAATGTTAGAAAGTGTTTGTTAGTACTGGTATTTTATATTTGGCAGTATTTGATAGTGTCCTGTCATGGCTCAAGATTCACAGGGAAAACTGACTGCAAAAAAGTAATGACAGCAATTTTGGTGAAATTTCCTATGGCAAATTATTTTCTTTTGCTTCTGTTTCTGTGAATATGTGAAGTACAGCAGCACTTTACATAATTTACACTAAAAAAATTCCAAAGATAATTGTGGAACAATGGCTTTGACTATTCTGCAGAATAGCCTGCAGTGGACATGAGGTGTGACTCAGTTTGTACAAGATATAACAGTCGGGGTGAAATATCTTCTAGCAAATTTCTAGGTCTGCTCTATGTTTTTAATTGACCATGCCTCCTCTTCCTTAAGCGGAGTGGTTTAAGCATAGCAGGCTGAATACGTGCATCTTGGGCAGGCCAATTTATTTTCTTCAACAGCTAGATTCATTGCTTAAGTAGCAACATACTGTAATCAGTCTAATTTTACACCAAAGCTGCAGTTTCTGACTCAACTGTTAATGCACCCAAAATAGAAATAGAATATAACTTCCAGTTTGAAATACAAAAGGCTGTCCTCACTAACATATGACACTGACCAATGAAAAGGCTTTGAAATTAATAAAAAATACATTTTACACAGATGTCTAGGATGAATAATGAGTGAAATACAATGTTCTAGGTTAGAGTCTCTGTAGAAACAGTAGTAACACAGGAAAGAAGCAAAGCAAGAATAATCTAACATAAAAAAAATCTAATTCTCCATCTTTGGAAATGAAGACATGATTGCAAATATTGCCACCACTTACCAGAGGCACATATTGCCAAATTCTTCCAAGCTACACAGGAAGTGGATTGAACTGTGAAAGACCAACCGAAATTGTGTTTGCATTTTGACAAATTTGTAGGGCAGTCCAATATCTCAGAGAGGAGTTCAGGTCTCCTGCTCCCCTGGTGCATTCACTATAGCTGCCCAATTTCCCTGCTTTTTAAAGTTCAACAGAAATATCTGTTGGCTATAATTACATTCTTAAACTGCAAGGGGTTTTTGTCTATTATTATTATTAATTTCCTTTTATAGACTGCTTACTATCTAAAAGATCTCAAAGCGGTTTACAATAGGTACAATAAAAATATATCAAATTAATTTGCAAAGCAAAATACATAAACAATATCCATATCCATAAACATATACATAAACACAGTATAAAAATCAGAATTCACCAAGGGAAGCCCATAAGCTGCCCTCCCCACTCTATGAAAGTGTCAGAAAACTGAAATTATGTTGACCATGGAGGAGGGCGACAAGCGGGTTAAATGTCATTGCGCCCCTGGTACGGCTCGCCACCATTTCTCTTGCCTCTCCTTCCTCCCGGGGGGGCAGTGGGAGCACCCACCAGCTGTGAGGCTCCAGGACTCAAGCCTCAGTGGGCCTGTGTGTCCATAGTTCTGAAGGCAGAGCATCTCTCCGGGAGGCAGGCTGTGATCAGACACAGGCTGTGATCAGACACAAGATGGGCTTTAGTTGGGGGCTAAAGAGGATGGCTGTCATGTTGATGTTGATGCGGGACTGCATGTGAACCCCACAACAGGGAAAATCAGAGGCCCACTCTGCCTTGTCTGCATAGCTCCAGTGACTGGTCCTGTGGCCAGGAGGACCTGCCTCTGAGGGGGCCCCCTCCAAATCTTCCTCGCCGGTGTCTCCATCTGCACCAGCTAGTTGGGCAGCCAGCAGCAGCAGCAACAGGAGGAAGTCCAACCTTAGCCCCTCCCAAGTGTGGATGCTTGTCATGGCTCCATGTGGGGTCTCTCCAAGCCCGTCGGAGCAGATGATTGTGAACATCGAGCACTAAGTTCACAATTTAGCAATCGTAGGAAAAAAGTCTGGCTGGCTTTTCTTTCTTCCTGGTTTATTTATTTATTAGTGAATTTCTCTGCTTTTTAATCCAGGAGGAAAGAAATGGGATCCTGTGCAAGTTTGCTAAGAATGCTTACTGAGTTCAATGGGATTTACTCCTGTGCAATCATACCTAGGATAGGTGAAACTGACCATAAGGGAGGAGGAAGGGAGAAGGAGGGCAGGTGGGCTGGGCAGGTTTGATCATTTGCATGTTCATTGAATTTAATGAGATTTACTCCTGTGCAATCATGATTAGAATAGGTGGCACTGACCTGGAGGAGGGTTAGGGAGGGGGAGGAGGGGAGGAAGGGGGAGGTGTAAGGGAGGGCTGGAGTGGAGAGGGGAGGAGGAGGGGTGAGGGGAAGGAGAGGAGAAAGAGAGAAGGGAGGGAGAGAGGGAAGAGGGACTGCGGGTTTGATCCTTTCCATGCATATTGAGTTCAATGGAATTCATGCAATCATCCTTAGAAGTGGAACTGACTTAGGGGAGGGGCAAGTAGGGAAGGGGGGAGGAGGGGGACTGGGGCGGGAGGAAGGCAGGAAGGGTCAGGGTAGGGAAGAAAGTGGGGGACTGGGGGAGGGATGGGGAGGGGAGGAATAGGGGGAGGGGAGGAGATTTGGTGGGTGGGTGAACACTGGGCAGAGGGAAACCCCTTTCCTTTCCAAAAGGAAAACACTGTGAACAGTATCATTGTTTTGGGGGTTACCCCCACATTTTTATCCTACAGCAGACATATCTAGTCCCCCACTCAAATTTAAACCAAAGCTGTCCCTGGCCGCAACTACACCAGACATTTATTCCACTGTAAACAGTCGTGGCTTCCTGAAAGAATCCTGGAAAGTGTAGTTTGTGAAGGGTGTTGAGAGTTGCTATGAGAAACCCTATTCCCTTCACAGAGCTCCAATCCCCAGAAGAGGGGCTGACTGTTAAACCACTCTGGCATATGGAGCTCTGTCAGGGAAATAGGAGTCTCCTAACAACTCTCAGCACCCTTCACAAACTACACTTTCCAGGATTCTTTGGGGAAAGTCATGACTGTTTAAAGTGGAATAAATGTCTGGCGTGTGTATAGCCACCTGATCAGCTATGCCAAACAGCTGCTAGTCTGGCTTTTAGAATACTGACAGTTGGTTCTTACTGAGCCTGCCTGTGCTGTCACAGACTGCAATGTTAATTTTCTTAAATCAGCCATGCATTTTTTTAAACTTTTAAACTGCAGAAGATGACGATCAGAGTATGGGGCAAGGTCAATAATAGGATTACATGTACTCTGTGAACATGGGTGATTTTTTAAATTAATTTCAACAGATTATGAAAGCACTGACAGAAAAAAGTCCAGCAGTGTTCTGGATTATTTTACTTGTGTTTTAGAACTCTGGATTCTCTCTGAGTGTTTTGTGTATCACCATGAAAACCTAAAGGGTTGTTAAGCAAGCTGAGGGTTTCTGAGTTTAGGACTATAAGTTTTGTAAGTTTTTGTTTTTAAATGAGCTTATGAAAAGTAGCACAATGCCAAGGAGGGTATTTTCAATTTAACATTGCGGAATGTGAAAAATATTGTAGTCACTCTCGTGGCTCAAGCCTGGGGCTGGAAGTGTGCAACAACCCCACACATGCCCTTCTAATTGGATTACCAAAGCCAGGATATCTGTGTTATCAACTACTCTCCTGCTCTCTTCTCCCCCAGCTCCCATGAGTTCAGAAAGAAAATAAATATCTAGGTTCAGAAAGAAAATAAATATCTGGTCTTCCCTGCACCCTGACAATTAAACAAAGTTTGGCCCATAAAGAAACCAGATTTCCACCACCACCCCTTGATGATGCTAGCCAAACATTTTTCAGGCAGTTTGCCACCAAGAATCTCTTCTTCTCCCCTCTCTGACAATAAAAAGGCATAGTACGGCCCATGAAGAAACCAGATTTTCCCTCACTCCCTTATGATGCCAACCAAACAATTTTAGGAGGAGTTTACCACTAAGAAGAATCTCATCTCCCTTCCCAGCCCCTAAATAAATAGGGTCCAGTCCAGCCTATGAAGAAACCAAACCTGCTTTTAGAGTAGTTTACCACCACTCTTCTCACTGATATGTCTAGATATATCTGAGCATACCCGCAACCAATGTGTGATTCTGACATAGGCTAAGACTACCAAGCAGGCTGCTCTTGAAACAGTCTAGACTCCTCCCTCACTTGCTATAGTGCCTGTGTCAAATGGGCCTCTCAACAACAGATGGGGTGGAAGCCTTCTAAAAGGGCTGACAAGCCAGCAGACCAAGCAGAGGGACATCTTTGCCATAGCTACACTTTTGGATTAGGATTGGCTAAGTGGTACAGAGAGCTGATTGGCCAGAGAACAAGAAGCTGATTGGCCACAGAACAGTAGATTGACATAAATGTTTGCAGAGCGCTGAGTTTAAATAAAAATATAAAATGTGTGTGTAACAAGAGAGATTTTTTTTTAGATTTGGGGGGGCATAAAAAATGCTTGACATTTCTCATTAGGAGGGTTGTGTTCCAGTAGCTCCAATGGCACGGCCTGCAGTGGGTATAGTGAAGTTTTGTTCAGGCAAGGCAGAACAATTCATGGACAAAACACAGTGGAAGGTGAGGCGTGGAGCATTCTCACCCACAGAAAAGAGGATGCAGAGGCTTGGTCTTCTGCAGACTAGCCACTCTGGTGTCTGTCTATTTTTCTTTTTTTTTTGCCACCACCAAAATCAGTGGGATTTTGGAGACAGAAAATAATTGCTGGGGGGGGGCACATTAGCCCTCTGGGTCAGGGATTAGCCATCCCTGTCTGAAAAGATCGGTGGCCTAATCTGCAGCCTTTGGCTCCTACAACATGCAGGCTAACAGGACTGCACTGGGAACATGTCTGAGGAGTATGAGGAGTCCAGCAAAGCAACATCTTCCAGTGTGGAAGGTCCGGGAGCTGGGGACAGTGTTTCCTAAGAGATGCCACCTCCCCATCTATCTGAGCTTGAGAGGTAGTCAAGGCTAAAGGACATGACAAATAGATGGCAATGATAGTGTGAGGTGATAGCTTATAAGAACTTCATATCTGAAGCCTTCAGAGCAGTCAAAGAATGATCAGAGCTACCAAGACACACTAATAAGGCTCAAGCAATTGAGCTACAATGTTCACTTTCAAAACAAGAATTCCGTTTGAATGACATGATTAGAAATTATGTAGTGGTTGACAATTTCTGGATATTGACATCCCTGCATATCCATCTTGAACTAAAGAGACACTACTATAATTTCATGTAGGATATGTTTGTATGTCACATTTATATGTCAACATTTACCTGGTGGGGATGGAAGAATCTGTCAATTTCAGTTCCCTCAGTTTCTCATTTTTTCCAATATTACATTCAGTTCTCCACATTTCTGCAGCAATTTGCAATCTTTTTTTAAAAAAAATCTTCATGAACATTTTTCAGCATTTTAGTGCATATTTATCCTAATAAAACACATTTGTGTATGACGTTTTAAACAATGTTTATATTTTTAAAGCAATTTCTTCCTATATAATATTTTTGTCAGTGTCACACTACACGCTTCTGTACAGGCACATTCATGTGTAGTATGATGCTGTGGGAGAGTGGTGGCAATGGCACCACCACTTGCTTGAGGTGCCTGGCAGCAGCAGCAGTGGTGCATGAGTCACCTGGTGGTGGAGCAGTGCATGAGTCATCCAGTGGCAGCGTGCAAGTTGCCCGAGGTGCCTGGTGGCAGTGTGCAAATTGCAAAAGGTGCCTGGCGGTGGTACACAAGACACCTGGTGGCAGATGGGCCTGGCTGGGTCTGGCCCTTGGTGGGTCTGTTGGTCAGTGGGTGAGAGGGAGGAGACCTTTGTGTGTAGGAGTGCTGGTGAGCCATGGGGGAAGGGGGAGGGGAGTGCTGGCAACCAGTGGGGGGGCACTGGTGACAGCAGGCAAGGTTGGCAAGTGAAGCGAGCAGGTGCAGAGCCCCTAGTCTCCAAAAATGCATTTTGTATATTATTTTCATTAATATACTCATCTTTATGCATGTTTTGCTAATATATGCATTTTTGTAAACATTGGTTTGTTGGAGAACCACATCACAAAATTTGGTGAAGTGTGAATTTTGAAGGATGCTGTGTTTCAGTTCTCATACTGTTGTGGAAAATGCAAATTTGATAAATTCAGCTTTAAATGTGAACTGAATCGAATTTCTGCCCCACCATACCTGAGAGTAAGCCTCACTGAACTCTGAGTATATATTTGTCTCAGCTGAGTAATGCTAAAAATAGAAGGGCTGTTAATGTCCAAAGCACTTCAGTTGTATTTGAGCTTCATAAAACTGAACACAGGCATTACTTACTAGTAGAAAGAAACCACTGGAAATTACTTCTTTGGGACAACATAAGGGCAAGTCTTTCCAACAACTTTGTTTCCAACTGTTAGAATCAAAAGAACAGAAGTGATAATATATGAGCAATAAGATTAATATGCTTGAAAGCAACACATTCTCTTGAATTAACAACTAAGTAGCAGCTAAAAGCATACCTTCAGAGAAGCAGACAAGAGCTTATATTCTTTGTTTCAACCAAATGTATATAGTTGTGGCTTATTGTGTTACTTGTCATTAACTGTGTTAAAAGCATTGTACATGAGAAATGGAATGAGGTGAAGTATAGTTATATTTGAGAGCGGAGAGAATAGATTATACCATTCAACCACAATCACACACAAAGATTTTAACAAGCCTGTTGCATTGCAGGTAAATTGTCTTCAGGTTATTGTTTTTATTGTACAAATAGCACTTTTAATATGTCAGAATTTTACTAGCTTCATGGTTCTTTACTCTGTGGTATACAGTGGCAGCGTAGCATGGTATATAGAGGTTCATATTCTGCTTGGGGAAACCTTGGTTGAAATCCCTGCTCAGCTGTGAAGCCCCCTTGGTGACCATGGACCAGGCACCTTCTCTCAACCTAACATTTCTTGAGAATGTTATGAGGACAAAATGGAGAAGCCACTTTCCCTATATAAGAACATAAGAAGAAACTTCTGGATCAGATTCAGACCAATGGCCCATCTAGTCTAGTATCCTGTTATCAAAGTGGCCAGTCAGATGCCTCTGGGAACACCCCCCATATATGTTGCCCTGCACTCCTTAGAGGGAAGGAGGGGTACAAATGAATTAATGTAAATCATTACAATATTCTTTCCATTGTACAGATTATAAAGAAAACTCAGAGATGATAGATTGCTCAAGGCTATCCAGAAAGAAGCAGTTCAGATGCAGAGAAGGGCAGGAGCTGCAATTTGTATCAGTTCAGATAGATAGTTGGGAGATGGTTTGGAAATGGTTGTTTGGAAATCTGCCTGCACTGAATACAGGGGAATGCTAGGACAGAACCCTTCTGGGGTTAAAAAAAGAGAGAAGAAACCCCAGATGCACAATAAATGGCAAGTAACACAACATGGTAAAGTTTTTTTGGGAAAGTGTTCTCCGAAAAGGTTTTTTAAAAAAGCCTTCCTTATTCAGGAGACAAAAAGTAATGTCTAGGGACAGGGAGATGTGGTTTAGTTCACATTTTAAAGTGAACTTACCTAATTTGCACTTCCTGAACCAATAGACCAAAACACAGCTATCCTTCAAAATTGGCTCTTCTTCATTTTTTTCCGTTCAGTTCCTCAACCTAAAAATGTGTTTAAAAATGCACATATTTGGAGCAAGTGTGCATAAAAATGAAAATATTAATGAAAATAGCATACAAACAATGGAGGCTGGCCCATTAGGGCCAATGGAGCATTACTCCACCGACCTCTTGATTCCTCCAAGCCTACCTGCCTTCTTACTTGCAACCACTCCAGAAGGTAGTCCTGGCTGTCCGTTTCCCTAAGGAACCACTAGTATATCACACCACATCCTCCTCCTTAGGCTATATGCACACTAGCTCCTTAAAAAGCAGTGAGTCCATTTTGTCTGGGTGCAGTTTGAATCTGCACCCAGCTGCACACATCTTTATTGTTTGATTCCTTTTTTAAAAATTGTATCGACTCCGTGGACTCAGCAGTGGGCAGAGCAGGGTGGTGATGACCAAACAGTTTTGAAGTTGGTGTGAAGCAGGCCTAAAGGGAAAACATATGATCTACAAAATCCCAGATTTGGGAGTAAGAAAGGGCAGAGTTTGACAGACGTTATGTGTTCCTGGATTCACATCACAGAGGTGGAGATGCTCTGAAACCAGTATAACTGCAAGTGTGTCCAGTGCAAGTGAGAAACACACTCATGCATTCAGTAAGTACATACCTCTCCCCAACAGTGTCAAGCTCTGGAAGAAAAGGTAGCAGAAGCTAGCTGTGTTGATTGGCTATACCAGTTACAATCCCCCTTCTCTCCCCCCCCCCCGCATGTTTGAAGAAGTTATTGCACTTCAGTAATGACAGTGATTTGGTATTATTACATGAATGCCAAACCTCCTCCCCCCTCTATTAACAACAATGTGCCTTCTGAGTACTCTTACATTGAAGCAGGCAAAAGCCAATGAAGGCAATAAATTAAATACACTGCCTTCTCATTTTTTTCTTTTCCTGGCTCCACAAATCCCTCTGAAATGCTGACAGCACTGGTACATTGCTAATGGCTTCCATTGATGTCACGGTAAAGAAGAACTATTGCTCCTGTGCAGGAAACTGAATGAGCCATCTAAACACAAACAGCACCATACTGAATCCATGCAGGCTTTTTACTTGAAGTGTTATAGCTATTTTGCTTCTGAGACAGCATGGGTAATAATGCAGTCCACCTGAGGGCTGGGTTGGGTGACATATTGGGGGGGCAGATCTCCTATAGATTAGTCAGATGGCTTACAAGCCTTACCTGAAAGGTTGAATTTAGTTTGGTATAATTGTGAATGAACAGAGTAATTCAGACTTAGGGGGGAAAGAACACTAGAGAAATTTCAGATGAAATCAGAAGTATTTCAGTATGACTAATGAAACTGGGGATGGGGTAAGAGTGGACATGGCATCAAAGTGCTTTAATATCCAAACACATTTATTTTATTTTTACATTTATATCCCACTGTTTCTCCAAGGAACTCAAAGTGGTATACATGCTTCTTCGCCTCCCCATTTTATGCTCACTACAACTCTGTGAGATAGTTTAGGCTAAAAGGCAGTAACTGGCCCAAGGTCAAACAGTGGCCATGGCTGAGTGGGGATTTGAACGCTGGTCTCCCAGGTCCCAATCCAACACTCTAACCACTTTTACCATCCAGAATAGGAAAAAGAATAGTACATTTTGGAAATTTTTAAAAGCTTTTATAATCATGTGCTCCCATACTATTCTGAATTAGGTGTAAAAAAACCTACCATCTTGTTTTACTATGAGAGATGTTTTTATTTTATTTTTAAGCAGAGTTGCTGAAATACTGCATTTTCAGGGAAATTTAAATGCCTTTAATAAAGAAATGTGTGACTTGTGGCCTTGTATTTTCTGTAACTGGTAAGATCATTGGATACTGTAAATTAAGCCTCAAGCCTTCCGATCAAGAATGATATCCCTCCACAGAAAAGCTTTGCTGTATGTATCAAATCAGTATGTGTTAGAAAAATCCCTGAATCTATTCATCATTCATTTAAGATCTTTGTTCTGAAGGGTTTTTTTTAAAAAAAATGGTAATATATTGAGCAGTATATCAGTATAAAAATGGCTTCCTAAAGTTTTTCAATGTTAATTATGTTTCATAGATTTTAAGGCTCCATTTACTGTAGTCTAAGTATAGTTAATCTTGTTGCATTGCAAAAAAAAGTTCTTTCAGATGTATGCTGCCATGGTTCTACTCTGATTACATGCTTTTATTTCAGGCAGGTACAGTCGCTACATGCATGATTATACAGGCAATTAAGACTAAATCTTAAAATCTTGGTGGATTATGCTGTAGCAAGAACAAAGAAAATATAATTCAGTTTGCAATCCTTGATGATCCTTATACAGAATGTAGTCTTACAGATATAAAAGGCCCAGCTGTATACAGATACACTGCTCCAATGAAACTTTGTTAATAACAATACTCCTGTTATTCTCCATCAACGCAGTATTTTTGCTAGAGTTCTTAGTCATGTCATATTATCTGACTCATAGTACAGTTCCAGAAAGACATGAAATACAATGGGTTGGTCACTGCATGAACAGAACACAACAGAACTTCCTCTCCCCCTCTTCCCCACCCCAGTCTAAATCTGCTCTGGGGATTCCCCAAACCCCCTGGAGAAGGTCCAGCAGAATGCAGGGAGACAAAAAGGAGTGGAAGGTTCACTGCATGAGCAGAAGTTGTTCCACTTCACCAAATTCAACCCTATGCCTCCTTCTTTAATTATCAAGTTGAAATTATCTTCCAAAATCTCTCCAACTTTGCTACCATATCCCCAGTTCCAACACCCCTCCTCCAAACTGTTGAAAGTGCAACAACAGGGACCATTTAGTTCATAACTTAAGGGTTAATTCTGTTAGTGTTGAAGTCAAGTAGTCAAGAAGGGGATAGGTGGAGGTGTTGCTTAGCAAACAGGCAGAGTGGCATGATCTTCACAGAGGTAGCACATGCTCTGATTGGCTATGAAGTTCAGAGGGAGATTTCCTTCTGTATTTTATTTATTTTATTTTATTTATTATTTAATTTATATCCCGCCCTTCCTCCCAGCAGCAGCCCAAGGTGGCAAACCAAAGTGCTAAAAACACTTTAAAACATCAGAAAAACAGACTTTGAAATACATTAAAACAAAACATCTTTAAAATATTTTTTAAAAAGCTTTCAAGACACCTTAAAAAAGAAAAAGTTAAAAACATATTGGTTTTAAAAAAAGGTTTAAAAACATATTAAAAAGCAATTCCAACACAGACACAGACTGGGATAAGGTCTCAACTTAAAAGGCTTGTTGAAAGAGGAAGGGCTTCAATAGGCGCTGAAAAGATAACAGAGATGGCACCTGCCTAATATTTAAGTGGAGGGAATTCCACAGGGTAGGTGCCACCACACTAAAGGTCCGTTTCCTATGTTGGGCAGAACAGACCTCCTGATAAGATAGTATCTGCAGGAGGCCCTCACCTGCAGAGCGCAGTGATTGACTGGGTATATAAGGGATAAGACGGTCTTTCAAGTATCCTGGTCCCAAGCTGTATAGGGCTTTGTACACCAGAACTAGAACCTTGAACTTGGTCTGGTAGCAAATGGGCAGCCAGTGCAATTCTTTCAGCAGTGGGGTAACATATTGGCAATATACCCTGCCCCAGTGAGCAGTCTCACCGCTGCATTTTGTACCAGCTGCAGGTTCCGTTTCAACCTCAAGGGCAGCCCCACATAGAGCGCATTACAGTAATTGGGCCTAGAGGCTACCAGTATGGTAGACAACAGTGGTCAGGCTATCCCGGTCCAGAAACGGCCACAGCTGTCTTACCAGCCAAAGCTGGTAAAAGGCACTCCTAGCCACTGAGGTCACCTGGGCCTTTAGCGACAAAGATGGATCCAGGAGCACCCCCAGACTACGGGCCTGCTCTTTCAGAGGGAGTACCCCATCCAAAGCAGGCAACTGACCAATCATCTGACCTCAGGAACCACCAACCCACAGTGCCTCCGTCTTGCTAGGATTCAGACTCAATTTATTGGCCCTCATCCAGCCCACCACCGAGTCCAGACAGAGGTCCAGAGCTTGCACGGCCTCTCCCAATTCAGATTTTACGGAGAAATAGAGCTGGATATCACCAGCGTACTGCTGACACCTTGCCCCAAAGCTCCTGATAACCGCTCCCAAGGGCTTCATATAGATGTTAGCAAGGGAGACAAGATGGTACCCTGCGGCACCCCACAGTACAAGTGCTAGGGCAGGGCTGAAGGACAATCACCCAATGCTATTCTCTGAAAACAACCTTGGAGATAGGATCGGAACCACTCTAAAACTGCCTCCAATACCCATCTCACCAAGTTGGCCCAGAAGGATACCATGGTCAATGATATCAAAAGCCACTGAGAGATCAAGTAAGAGTAGCAGGGTCATACTCCCCCTGTCCTTCTCCTGATAAAGGTCATCCATGAGGGCAACCACGGCTGATTCAGTCCCATAACCAGGCATGGACCCAGACCGGGATGGGTCAAGATAATCTGTTTCATCCAACAGTGCTTGCAATTGCTGCGCCACAACCCTCTCAATCACCTTCCCTAAGAAGGGGGTATTTGCAACCAGTTGGTAATTATCACAGACCAATGGATCCAGGGTGGGCTTTTTCAGGAGTGATCGGATCACCACCTCTTGCAGGGTGGCCGGAACCACTCCCTCCCGCAATGATGCATTGACCACACCCTGGATCCACTCAGTCAAACACCCTCAGCAAGCTTTAATAAGCCAAGAAGGGCAAGGATCGAGAGGACACACATCGCAAGCACCTTGTCTATGTCATCAGTCGGCATCAACTGAAACCGATCCCAAGAAGTTGCAGCAGATGTTGCACTGGACACCTCATTGAGGACTACAGTAGATGTGGGTGGGGCATCAAGACTGTTATGGAGGTGAGCAGCTTTACCCTCAAAGTGCCTTGCAAACAATTCACAGTGGGCCACTGAAGGGTCTCCATTTCCTGGAGTTGATGTCAACAGAGCCCTGACAATACGGAAAAACTCCACTGGACAGCTACTTGAGGATGCGATGGAGGCAGAGAAGTGGGCCTTCTTCACCACCCTCACCACCACACAGTAGGCACAGTTATGATGTTTTACTTGTGCCCGATCTGCCACACAGCACGTCTCTCACCGCTTGCGTTCTAGCTCTCGTACAGTTTGTTTGATTGCCCTTAACTCACTGGTGTACCAAGGTGCAAACTGGGCTCCACAATGCCGGAGAGGGCGCTTTGGGGCAACTGTGTCAAGAGCCCGAAGCTCCTTGATGTTTCACAACGTGACAAGGGCTTCAACAGGGTCACCTGCTCTGTCTACTGGTAACTCCCCCAGGCATTCAGGAATCCAGTGGATTCCATTAGTCTCTATTAGTCTTCTGTATGCTGGGTTGTATTTCTTCCTGCTATGTACAAGGCTTGAACCAAAAGACAAAATCTCTCTGTTCCTTTCTTCTCAAATTATACACTGTTGTTTGTTCAGTTTGCTCAGTAAAGTGTAATCAGGACTTTTCTCTCTGGACTCAGTCTGTATTATTTAAGTGACTTTGCTAACACAAGCTTCCTCAGTCTTTCTGTCTTTCCCCCAGCATCCCTTGATGAGACAGCCACTCTGCTCTCCACATCTAACCTCTCTGAATGCCTCCTGACTCCTGGTTACCCCTTCCTTTCCCTTCCCTGTTATTTTTTATTATTATTTTTATTATTATTTATTAAATTTATATACCGCCCGACTAGCAATAGCTCTCTGGGCGGTGAACATAAAATAGTATAAAAATACAATGAATAACAAAATAGTATTAAAATACAATCAACAATACAATAAACATTATTAAAATTAGATCAATGTAACTTAAAATGCTTCAGAGAATAGGAAGGTTTTGACCTGGCGCCGGAAGGAAAGCAGAGTCGGCGCCAGGCGTACTTCCTCAGGGAGACTGTTCCATAGTTCGGGGGCCACCACTGAGAAGGCCCTAGATCTTGTCATCACCCTCCGGGCCTCCCTGTGAGTTGGAACCCGGAGGAGGGCCTTCGTAGCAGAACGTAGTGCACGGGCCGGTTCATATCGGAAGAGGCGTTCCGCAAGGTATCGTGGTCCCGCACCGTATAAGGCTTTATAGGTTAATACCAACACTTTGAATCTAGCCCGGAAACATATTGGCAACCAGTGCAAGCTGGCCAGAACAGGTGTTATATGCTCGGACCGCTTGGTCCTTGTCAGCAATCTGGCCGCCGCATTTTGCACTAGTTGTAGCTTCCGAACTGTCTTCAAAGGTAGCCCTACGTAAAGCGCATTACAGTAATCCAAACGTGAGGTTACCAGAGCATGTACCACTGATGTAAGGTCCTCTTTACTCAAATAGGGACGTAGCTGGGCTACCAACCGAAGTTGGTAAAACGCATTCCTAACCACCGAGGCTACTTGAGCCTCAAGTGAGAGGGAAGAGTCTAAAAAGACTCCCAGACTATGAACCCGGTCCTTTAGGGGGAGTGTAACCCCGTCCAGGACAGGGTATATATCCACCATCCGATCAGAGAACCCGTCCACCAACAGCATCTCAGTCTTGTCTGGATTGAGCTTCAGTTTGTTAACTCTCATCCAGTCCATTGTCGAGGCCAGGCAACGGTTCAGCAAATCGACAGCCTCACCTGAAGAAGATGAAAAGGAGAAGTAGAGCTGCGTGTCATCAGCATACTGATGACAACGCACTCCAAAACTCCTGATGACCTCTCCCAACGGCTTCATGTAGATATTAAAAAGCAGGGGGGACAAAACTGACCCCTGCGGGACCCCATATTGGAGAGCCCGCGGTGTCGAGCAATGTTCCCCAAGCACTACCTTCTGGAGACGACCCGCCAAGTAGGAGCGGAACCACTGCCAAGCAGTACCTCCAACTCCCAACTCCGCGAGCCTCTCCAGAAGGATACCATGGTCGATGGTATCAAAAGCCGCTGAGAGATCAAGGAGAATCAACAGAGTTACACTCCCTCTGTCTCTTTCCCGACATAGGTCATCGTACAGGGCGACCAAGGCTGTCTCAGTGCCAAAACCGGGCCTAAAACCCGATTGAAATGGATCTAGATAATCAGTTTCATCCAATAGCGCCTGGAGCTGGCCAGCAACCACCCGTTCCAAGACCTTGCCCAGGAATGGAACATTCGCCACTGGCCTGTAGCTGTTAAAATTGTCTGGGTCCAAGGAAGGCTTTTTCAGGAGTGGTCTCACCACTGCCTCTTTCAGACAGCCCGGGACCACTCCCTCTCGTAAAGAGGCATTTATCACTTCCTTGGCCCAGCTACCTGTTCCATTCCTGCTAGTTTTTATCAGCCAGGAGGGGCAAGGATCCAGTACCGAAGTGGTTGCACGTACCTGTCCAAGCACCTTGTCCACGTCCTCGAGTTGAACCAACTGAAGCTCATCCAACAAAACAGGACAAGACTGTGCTCCGGACACCTCACTAGGATCTACTGCTATAACTTGAGAGTCTAGGTCCCGGCGGATACATGAGATCTTATTCTGGAAGTGATCGGCAAACTGATTACAGCGGGCCTCCGATGATTCCACCCTGTCCGGAGGGTTTGAATGGAGAAGCCCCCGGACAACTCGAAAGAGCTCCGCTGGGCGGCAAAGAGATGATTTAATAGTGGCAGCAAAATGATGTTTTTTAGCTGCCTTCACTGCTCCTACATAGAGCTTAGTCGAAGCACTAACCAGCGCATAATTGTATCCGTCGGGAGTTCGTCTCCATTTCCGCTCAAGCCTCCTCCTATCTTGCTTCATCGCTCTCAGCTCCGGAGTATACCATGGAGCTGTATGAGCTCTACAAAGGAGAGGGCGTGCAGGAGCGATCGTGTTTACAGCCCGGGTCATCTCCGTATTCCACAGAGCGACCAGGGCTTCAGCAGGAGCGCCAGTCCTATCAGCCGGAAAATCCCCCAGAGCCCTTTGAAAACCTTCAGGATCCATTAGTCTCCGGGGGCGGACCATTTTAATAAGTCCCCCACCCTTGCAGAGGGAAGAGGTTACTGAAAGTCTAAACTTCAGCAAGCAGTGGTCTGTCCATGACAAAGGGAGTGTTGTAAAACTCCCCACATCCAGATCACTTTCCCCATGCTCAGTAGCAAAAACAAGGTCTAGAGTGTGCCCCGATACATGTGTTGGACCACTAACATATTGAGACAGCCCCATGGCTGTCATGGAAGCCATGAAGTCCTGAGCCGCGCCAGACAAAGTGGTCTCGGCATGAATGTTGAAATCCCCCAGTACTATTAGTCTGGGGGACCTCAACAATATATCCGAGACCACTTCCGCCAGCTCAGTTAGGGAAGCCATTGGGCAGCAAGGTGGGCGGTACACCAAAAGGATTCCCAGCCTGTCCCTCTGGCCCAACACAAGGTGTAAACACTCCAGGCCAGTAACTGAATGAACATGGTGCTTGGTGAGTGAGATGGAACTCTTATAGACGACAGCGACCCCACCTCCCCGACCCTCAGATCTACCATGATGCTGGACCAGGTACCCCGGTGGGCAGAGCTGAGAGAGACCAACTCCTCCCTGCTCACCCACCTAGGTCTCGGTTATACATGCCAGATCGGCTGCCTCATCCACAATCAAATCGTGGACGAGGGAGGTTTTATTATATACCGATCTGGCATTTAATAACAGCAACTGGAGATCTGAGAGATGGCTGATAGGACTACCAACGACCTTGCGGGTGTGGGAAGGACCGGAACAAGGCACAGCCACAACATGTCTGGACCGCGTTCCCCTTACCTGGCACGTCCTTCTCACAGCGCCATACCTTCCTTTGCCCGTCACTACGGCAATTGGGGCCCCCTCAAGTCTCCCCGCCTGATGGATAAAACTCTCTCTGAAGCACATACTACAACTAAAATATACAACAATTAAACGTATAAAAACAGCTATATATACAGCCATATATACAGCATATAAACAAACATACATTCATATAATCAGGCACCCATTCATCTCAAATTGCATCAACACACCAACAAAAAGTAAAAAAAAAGAAAAAGAAAGGAGCAGCACAGCAGCAGCAGCAGCCTCTCCTTCCCTTGGGGCGATGCTTTCTTTCTCCTGCAGGGCCTGGGTCTCCCAGGCCACCTCAGCCAGCCGGCTTATGTATCCCTCCAAAGAGGGACAGGTGGTAAGAATCAGTCCTGGCTGGCTGGGTACCTGGGGCCTGGTCCTGCCAGGCAGAAGTCCCTCTGGGAAGGGTGGTGGAGGTGGTGGTCCCGCAGCAGCAGCAGCACAGCAGCAGCAGCCTCTCCTTCCCTTGGGGCGATGCTTTCTTTCTCCTGCAGGGCCTGGGTCTCCCAGGCCACCTCAGCCAGCCGGCTTATGTATCCCTCCAAAGAGGGACAGGTGGTAAGAATCAGTCCTGGCTGGCTGGGTACCTGGGGCCTGGTCCTGCCAGGCAGAAGTCCCTCTGGGAAGGGTGGTGGGGGTGGTGGTCCCGCAGCAGCAGCAGCACAGCAGCAGCAGCCTCTCCTTCCCTTGGGGCGATGCTTTCTTTCTCCTGCAGGGCCTGGGTCTCCCAGGCCACCTCAGCCAGCCGGCTTATGTATCCCTCCAAAGAGGGACAGGTGGTAAGAATCAGTCCTGGCTGGCTGGGTACCTGGGGCCTGGTCCTGCCAGGCAGAAGTCCCTCTGGGAAGGGTGGTGGAGGTGGTGGTCCCGCAGCAGCAGCAGCACAGCAGCAGCAGCCTCTCCTTCCCTTGGGGCGATGCTTTCTTTCTCCTGCAGGGCCTGGGTCTCCCAGGCCACCTCAGCCAGCCGGCTTATGTATCCCTCCAAAGAGGGACAGGTGGTAAGAATCAGTCCTGGCTGGCTGGGTACCTGGGGCCTGGTCCTGCCAGGCAGAAGTCCCTCTGGGAAGGGTGGTGGGGGTGGTGGTCCCACAGCAGCAGCAGCCTCTCCTTCCCTTGGGGCGATGCTTTCTTTCTCCTGCAGGGCCTGGGTTCACCAGAACTGCCACATTATTAGCCTAGTCCTCCCTTCTGGATCCTTTCCTGCTGTTTCAAACATGTCATGTTCTCTCTCTTTCTAAATAAATAAATAAACCATTCTCTACCAGCTGATCTTGCTTCTTATTTTTTCCTTGAAACTCCTGAAACATGTTGTTCAGTCCTGCTGTCGTGACTTTCTTCCCAGTCCACAATCTAGGTTTTGTCCTTCATTCTACCAAAACTGCCCTTGCCAAGCACTCAGGTGATCTCCTCACTGCCAAATCTACTCTGTTCTTGTCTGCATTGACCTCTTTCCTGTTCCATTTAATAGCATAAATCATCATGTCCTCCTTGTCTCCTTCCATGCTTTAGATTTTCACATCTCTGTTCTTTGCTGGTTCTCCTACTGTCTGTTTGATCACTTGTTCAGTGCTTCCACTGGGGAAAGTTCTTTCCCAGCCTTCCGTAAGTCAGCAGGATATCTGATATGCATGAAGACAGAAGTATTGGAATGAAGCCATGCTGAATCATGTCTTTGAAGGATGCAATCTACAGAAGAGAAAAATCTTCTCTTAAACCAGTTGTGTCATTTATAAGGTTATATCCAATTAAGTCGCCCCATTAGCACAAGGTCTTCTGACTGCACAGTGGAACTTCCTCTCCTCACACACCCTCCATGCCCTTCTCTAATCTGCTCTGGAGGGTTGAGGAAACCCACAAAAATATTGAGGGGGCATGGGGGCACATGAGGAGAGGATGGGGAAGTTCCTTTTGAAAGGCAAAAGTCCTTGTGCCAATGGGACTATTTTGTTGAATACAACCCATATTGTCCCAAAGCTAAAAGCGTCAGCCACAGTGTGTAGGAACAAAGTGGATGTTACTGCAGTCCATTGAGAGACAAATCTGCAAAGTAGCTTTCACTCATGTATGGGAAAATATATGAAACCACCTATATGGCGAAAGAACACCTTGCAATTGCAATTGCTCTTAAATCAGTTGTGCATCTGCACTGTTATGCCAGGTTCAACTAGTCCAGAAACAGCATGTAAGCAGAGGTAGAGACATCATTTCAAGTTCAAATGCTCTTAAGGATTCTAAAGAAAAATCATTATTACTGTGAATTCAGAGACACAACTGGTGATGGACTGTCAGATAAGATGCTCTCATTCTATTCTGAAAAGATAATTTCCTGTCATAGAGGATCAGTACTGTGAATGCTATGATTTTATTGTATATTTTAGTGTTTTATGTTGTTCACCAGCCTGGAATCCATTGGACTAAGGTTGGTACACAAATATTTTAAATAAATTTATTTATTTATTTATTTATTTATTAAATTTATATACCGCCCGACTAGCAATAGCTCTCTGGGCGGTGAACATAAAACAGCATAAAAATACAATAAATAACAAAACAATACTAAAATACAAGCAACAATCCAACACAATAAACATTTTTAAAATTAAATCAGTGTAATTTAAAATGCTTCAGAGAATAGGAAGGTTTTGACCTGGCGCCGGAAGGAGAGCAGAGTCGGCGCCAGGCGTACTTCCTCAGGGAGACTGTTCCATAGTTCGGGGGCCACCACTGAGAAGGCCCTAGATCTTGTCATCACCCTCCGGGCCTCCCTGTGAGTTGGAACCCGGAGGAGGGCCTTCGTAGCAGAACGTAGTGCACGGGCCGGTTCATATCGGAAGAGGCGTTCCGCAAGGTATCGTGGTCCCGCACCGTATAAGGCTTTATAGGTTAATACCAACACTTTGAATCTAGCCCGGAAACATATTGGCAACCAGTGCAAGCTGGCCAGAACAGGTGTTATATGCTCGGACCGCTTGGTCCTTGTCGGCAATCTGGCCGCCGCATTTTGCACTAGTTGTAGCTTCCGAACTGTCTTCAAAGGTAGCCCTACGTAAAGCGCATTACAGTAATCCAAACGTGAGGTTACCAGAGCATGTACCACTGATGTAAGGTCCTCTTTACTCAAATAGGGACGTAGCTGGGCTACCAACCGAAGTTGGTAAAACGCATTCCTAACCACCGAGGCTACTTGAGCCTCAAGTGAGAGGGAAAAGTCTAAAAAGACTCCCAGACTACGAACCCGGTCCTTTAGGGGGAGTGTAACCCCGTCCAGGACAGGGTATATATCCACCATCCGATCAGAGAACCCGTCCACCACCAGCATCTCAGTCTTGTCTGGATTGAGCTTCAGTTTGTTAACTCTCATCCAGTCCATTGTCGAGGCCTGGCAACGGTTCAGCAAATCGACAGCCTCACCTGAAGAAGATGAAAAGGAGAAGTAGAGCTGCGTGTCATCAGCATACTGATGACAACGCACTCCAAAACTCCTGATGACCTCTCCCAACGGCTTCATGTAGATATTAAAAAGCAGGGGGGACAAAACTGACCCCTGCGGGACCCCATATTGGAGAGCCCGCGGTGTCGAGCAATGTTCCCCAAGCACTACCTTCTGGAGACGACCCGCCAAGTAGGAGCGGAACCACTGCCAAGCAGTACCTCCAACTCCCAACTCCGCGAGCCTCTCCAGAAGGATACCATGGTCGATGGTATCAAAAGCCGCTGAGAGATCAAGGAGAATCAACAGAGTTACACTCCCTCTGTCTCTTTCCCGACATAGGTCATCGTACAGGGCGACCAAGGCTGTCTCAGTGCCAAAACCGGGCCTAAAACCCGATTGAAATGGATCTAGATAATCAGTTTCATCCAATAGCGCCTGGAGCTGGCCAGCAACCACCCGTTCCAAGACCTTGCCCAGGAATGGAACATTCGCCACTGGCCTGTAGCTGTTAAAATTGTCTGGGTCCAAGGAAGGCTTTTTCAGGAGTGGTCTCACCACTGCCTCTTTCAGACAGCCCGGGACCACTCCCTCTCATAAAGAGGCATTTATCACTTCCTTGGCCCAGCTACCTGTTCCATTCCTACTAGTTTTTATCAGCCAGGAGGGGCAAGGATCCAGTACCGAAGTGGTTGCACGTACCTGTCCAAGCACCTTGTCCACGTCCTCGAGTTGAACCAACTGAAGCTCATCCAACAAAACAGGACAAGACTGTGCTCCGGACATCTCACTAGGATCTACTGCTATAACTTGAGAGTCTAGGTCCCGGCGGATACATGAGATCTTATTCTGGAAGTGATCGGCAAACTGATTACAGCGGGCCTCCGATGATTCCATCGTGTCCGGAGGGTTTGAATGGAAAAGCCCCCGGACAACTCGAAAGAGCTCGGCTGGGCGGCAAAGAGATGATTTAATAGTGGCAGCAAAATGATGTTTTTTAGCTGCCTTCACTGCTCCTACATAGAGCTTAGTCGAAGCACTAACCAGCGCATAATTGTATCCGTCGGGAGTTCATCTCCATTTCCGCTCAAGCCTCCTCCTATCTTGCTTCATCGCTCTCAGCTCCGGAGTATACCATGGAGCTGTATGAGCTCTACACAGGAGAGGGCGTGCAGGAGCGATCGTGTTTACAGCCCGGGTCATCTCCGTATTCCACAGAGCGACCAGGGCTTCAGCAGGAGCGCCAGTCCTATCAGCCGGAAAATCCCCCAGAGCCCTTTGAAAACCTTCAGGATCCATTAGTCTCCGGGGGCGGACCATTTTAATAAGTCCCCCACCCTTGCAGAGGGAAGAGGTTACTGAAAGTCTAAACTTCAGCAAGCAGTGGTCTGTCCATGACAAAGGGAGTGTTGTAAAACTCCCCACATCCAGATCACTTTCCCCATGCTCAGTAGCAAAAACAAGGTCTAGAGTGTGCCCCGATACATGTGTTGGACCACTAACATATTGAGACAGCCCCATGGCTGTCATGGAAGCCATGAAGTCCTGAGCCGCGCCAGACAAAGTGGTCTCGGCATGAATGTTGAAATCCCCCAGTACTATTAGTCTGGGGGACCTCAACAATATATCCGAGACCACTTCCGCCAGCTCAGTTAGGGAAGCCATTGGGCAGCAAGGTGGGCGGTACACCAAAAGGATTCCCAGCCTGTCCCTCTGGCCCAACACAAGGTGCAAACACTCCAGGCCAGTAACTGAATGAACATGGTGCTTGGTGAGTGAGATGGAACTCTTATAGACGACAGCAACCCCACCTCCCCGACCCTCAGATCTACCATGATGCTGAACCAAGTACCCCGGTGGGCAGAGCTGAGAGAGACCAACTCCTCCCTGCTCACCCACCCAGGTCTCGGTTATACATGCCAGATCGGCTGCCTCATCCACAATCAAATCGTGGACGAGGGAGGTTTTATTATATACCGATCTGGCATTTAATAACAGCAACTGGAGATCTGAGAGTTGGCTGATAGGACTACCAACGACCTTGCGGGTGTGGGAAGGACCGGAACAAGGCACAGCCACAATATGTCTGGACCGCGTTCCCCTTACCTGGCACGTCCTTCTCACAGCGCCATACCTTCCTTTGCCCGTCACTACGGCAATTGGGGCCCCCTCAAGTCTCCCCGCCTGATGGATAAAACTCTCTCCGAAGCACATAATACAACTAAAATATACAACAATTAAACGTATAAAAACAGCTATATATACAGCCATATATACAGCATATAAACATACACACTCACTCAGACATACATTCATATAATCAGGCACCCATTCATCTCAAATTGCATCAACACACACACACACACACACACACACAAAAGAAAAGAAAAGAAAAAGAAAGGAGCAGCACAGCAGCAGCAGCCTCTCCTTCCCTTGGGGCGATGCTTTCTTTCTCCTGCAGGCCCTGGGTCTCCCAGGCCACCTCAGCCAGCCGGCTTATGTATCCCTCCAAAGAGGGACAAATGGATAGGTTTCATGCTTAGAATTAACTGCTTGGAACTGGAAATTCAAGCAGGCTGGGGCTGATGTTGTAGTTCAAAACATCTAGAAGGCACCAGATTTGGGAAGGCTGTTTCAGTATGTGGTATAATTTACTTTTTGGAACAATGTACAGCATGCAGTTTTGGTGTCCTGTTCTCCCTGTGGCAGCAGAATGATAGAATTTAATCTCTTAGAGCCACATTTTTAAAAAATGGTGTTATATAATCAGCTGATTCAAACAGCCTCTTCTGGCTTTAAGAGCAAATCCCCTAGAAAAATGCATCTGAGAAGCAGCAGATCCTATCCCAATGACTGTCCAGCATTCTTCATCATCACTGTGGTAGCTGGCAAATATTAATTTGTAGGGGAGAGTGCTCAGTGTCCCTCACTGCTGTGCTTTAATTATTACAGAAATAACCCATTTATCAAAGAGATAACCCATTACAATACTGTAATGCAGCTAAGACTTAATATGAGCAATAAGCAAACACATCAGGCTTAATGGAATATAAATAGTTGCATTCTCTTTGTTTGGATTCACAAGGGAAGTGGTGTGTTGATTTCTAGCACTCATTTATGATACTGCATTGCTAACATGCTTAACAGGTCATTAGGTACATCAGCAAAAAAGTGCACATGGTCATGATTTCAGACTGGCAATATGAAGTTGGGAAAAGCCAGGTGCATGTGAAATGAGGATCAGGGTCAGAGTGAGGTAGCTGCCTTGGGTGGCTGATGGGGGGAGGCAGCAGCAATCCTGCCTGCTATTTTCATCCTCCTGAACCAGCGCCCTAGCAGTGGTGATGCTTGCTTGTTGCTATCCTGGGCTAGCTGGTGTCCCACTTATTTGCCTTCTCCTAATGAACCACAGATGTTGGAGAAGGCTCCTGATCAAGTGAGCAGAAAGAGAGGCAGTCAGCCCAGACCATGCACTCAAGTAGGCAGGCACTGAGCATGTTCATGCACTTCTCTGGTCACAAGATGTACATTGGCACTACAGGTGCACTGATGCTGCATCAAAATGTTTGTTTTAAAATTAAAAAGGTAGCAGAGCAGCTTTTAAACTGACTGAGGGGGGAAACCCAACAGGAGCTGAGAAAGGTCCGGTTCGGAATAAACCTCCCCCCTGGGATAAAAACCAAAGAAATGATGAAATTTTAAAAGGGGTAGGCCTAGAAGTAGGCATTGTGAGAGCAGGGGCACAGCATATAAATTCAGAAGAGCAAAATTACCACAGGACTAACCACAAGTGCCAAAGACACTTGAAGAGAGACACTGCTTACAAGTGCCTGTACGCTAATGCTAGGAGCCTGCGAACCAAGATGGGAGAACTGGAGTGCTTGGTCTTAGAGGAGAGCATTGATATAGTGAGCATAACGGAGACCTGGTGGAATGGAGAAAACCAGTGGGATACGGTTATCCCTGGATATAAACTATATCGGAAGGACAGGGAAGGACGTATTGGTGGCGGAGTCGCTCTATACGTGAAAGAAGGCATTGAATCCAGCAAGCTCGAAACCCCCAAAGAGGCAGACTCCTCCACAGAATCGTTGTGGGTGGTGATACCGTGCCCCAGGAGGGACTTAATACTGGGAACGATCTATCGTCCCCCTGATCAAAATGCTCAGGGAGACCTTGAGATGAGATATGAAATTGAGGAAGCATCCAAACTAGGAAAGGTGGTAGTAATGGGTGACTTCAACTACCCGGACATAGACTAGCTGCATATGTGTTCCAGTCATGACAAAGAAGCAAAGTTTCTAGATATTCTAAATGACTATTTCCTAGATCAGTTGGTCATGGAACCGACCAGAGGGACGGCAACCCTGGACTTAATCCTCAGTGGGGACCGGGACCTGGTGCGAGATGTAAGTGTTGTTGAACCGATTGGGAGCAGTGACCACAGTGCTATTAAATTAAACATACATGTAACTGGCCAATTGCCAAGAAAATCCAACACGGTCACATTTGACTTCAAAAGAGGAAACTTCACAAAAATGAGGGGATTGGTAAAAAGAAAGCTGAAAAACAAAGTCCAGAGGGTCACATCACTCGAAAATGCTTGGAAGTTGTTTAAAAACACTATATTAGAAGCTCAACTGGAGTGCATACCGCAGATCAGAAAAGGTACCGCCAGGGCCAAGAAGATGCCAGCATGGTTAACGAGCAAAGTCAAGGAAGCTCTTAGAGGCAAAAAGATTTCCTTCAGAAAATGGAAGTCTTGTCCGAATGAAGAAAATAAAAAAGAACACAAACTCTGGCAAAAGAAATGCAAGAAGACAATAAGGGATGCTAAAAAAGAATTTGAGGAGCACATTGCTAAGAACATAAAAACCAACAACAAAAAATTCTATAAATACATTCAAAGCAGGAGACCATCTAGGGAGACAATTGGACCATTGGATGATAAGGGAGTCAAAGGTGTACTAAAGAACGATAAGGAGATTGCAGAGAAGCTAAATGAATTCTTTGCATCTGTCTTCACAGTGGAAGATATAGGGCAGATCCCTGAACCTGAACTAACATTTGCAGGAAGGGATTCTGAGGAACTGAGACAAATAGTGGTAACGAGAGAGGAAGTTCTAAGCTTAATGGACAATATAAAAACTGACAAATCACCGGGCCCGGATGGCATCCACCCGAGAGTTGTCAAAGAACTCAAAGGTGAAATTGCTGATCTGCTAACTAAAATATGTAACTGGTCCCTTGGGTCCTCCTCCGTGCCTGAGGACTGGAAAGTGGCAAATGTAACACCAATCTTCAAAAAGGGATCCAGAGGGGATCCCGGAAATTACAGGCCAAACTGGTAGAAAGTATGATTAAAGCTAGATTAACTAAGCACATAGAAGAACAAGCCTTGCTGAAGCAGAGCCAGCATGGCTTCTGCAAGGGAAAGTCCTGTCTCAGTAACCTATTAGAATTCTTTGAGAGTGTCAACAAGCATATAGATAGAGGTGATCCAGTGGACAGAGTGTACTTAGACTTTCAAAAAGCGTTTGACAAGGTACCTCACCAAAGACTTCTGAGGAAGCTTAGCAGTCATGGAATAAGAGGAGAGGTCCTCTTGTGGATAAGGAATTGGTTAAGAAGCAGAAAGCAGAGAGTAGGAATAAACAGACAGTTCTCCCAATGGAGGGCTGTAGAAAGTGGAGTCCCTCAAGGATCGGTATTGGGACCTGTACTTTTCAACTTGTTCATTAATGACCTAGAATTAGGAGTGAGCAGTGAAGTGGCCAAGTTTGCTGACGACACTAAATTGTTCAGGGTTGTTAAAACAAAAAGGGATTGCGAAGAGCTCCAAAAAGACCTCTCCAAACTGAGTGAATGGGCGGAAAAATGGCAAATGCAATTCAATATAAACAAGTGTAAAATTATGCATATTGGAGCAAAAAATCTGAATTTCACATATACGCTCATGGGGTCTGAACTGGCAGTGACCGACCAGGAGAGAGACCTCGGGGTTGTAGTGGACAGCACGATGAAAATGTCGACCCAGTGTGCGGCAGCTGTGAAAAAGGCAAATTCCATGCTAGCAATAATTAGGAAAGGTATTGAAAATAAAACAGCCGATATCATAATGCCGTTGTATAAATCTATGGTGCGGCCGCATTTGGAATACTGTGTACAGTTCTGGTCGCCTCATCTCAAAAAGGATATTATAGAGTTGGAAAAGGTTCAGAAGGGGGCAACCAGAATGATCAAGGGGATGGAGCGACTCCCTTACGAGAAAAGGTTGCAGCATTTGGGGCTTTTTAGTTTAGAGAAAAGGCGGATCAGAGGAGACATGATAGAAGTGTATAAAATTACGCATGGCATTGAGAAAGTGGATAGAGAAAAGTTCTTCTCCCTCTCTCATAATACTAGAACTCGTGGACATTCAAAGAAGCTGAATGTTGGAAGATTCAGGACAGACAAAAGGAAGTACTTCTTTACTCAGTGCATAGTTAAACTATGGAATTTGCTCCCACAAGATGCAGTAATGGCCACCAGCTTGGATGGCTTTAAAAGAAGATTAGACAGATTCATGGAGGACAGGGCTATCAATGGCTACTAGCCATGATGGCTGTGCTCTGCCAACCTAGTCAGAGGCAGCATGCTTCTGAAAACCAGTTGCCGGAAGCCTCAGGAGGGTAGAGTGTTCTTGCACTCAGGTCCTGCTTGCGGGCTTCCCCCAGGCAGCTGGTTGGCCACTGTGAGAACAGGATGCTGGACTAGATGGGCCACTGGCCTGATCCAGCAGGTTCTTCTTATGTTCTTATGTTCTTATGTTGTTTGAGCAGGCAGAAGGAGTATGTAAGGGGCAGCAAGGTACTGAAGGACAGAACTGATTGTGCCACACCCTGTGTGCTGCCTACAGGTGTAGTGGAGGTCATTGTCCTATTGTCCGTGTTGAAGAAAGATTCCACTTCCACTCAGCTTCTATACATGGAATGGGAGCAGAGCGCCATCTCATCCTTCACCTCAAATAGTATATTGTCTTGGGCAAGGTTTATATGGAGCTGATGTGGATATTGGAGCATTATAAAAGAGACTGGGTGAATGGGATGCACAAGGAAGAGAACATTCATGATTATGTCTGCTGTTAGGGCTTACTTGAGAGGAAGATTGGTCCAAGACATTTTGCTACATGAGGCAAACAAGATTGGGCCCCTCCATTCCATACACAGAAGCTGAGCAGCTTGGCAGTTCAATCTTACTTCAACACTGGGGATAGGACAGTATCTTCCACTACACCTATGGGCATCAGGCTAGCTTAGAGGGTGGAGGGCGTGTTGCATAGTGCACACAACTCTGTCCTCTAACACCACACCAGATATGGCCCCATCGTAGAGGAAATGGAATGCAAGGGGGCTTATAATTCCAGCTATATTCATTAGGCCTGTCCAGAGAAGCCTTGAGGTCTGGCATGCACTGATGATGCTATTAGTCCGCACTGACATCTAGAGGCCTCTGGGAAGGCTGCAACCTATACACTGAGAAATGAACCTGTTTCCTACCCCAGTGGAACTATCTGTACAGGACATGGGAACATAATTAAGGGGATGGGGAAATTAACATGTAACAGCAGGGGAGAAATCCAAAGTTCTGGTTTCCCAAATTCTGAATCCTCTTAGTCATAGAATGCATGATTTCAAATTTATTTCTACAACCATTGGCACTAAAATTATTTTTCTTAAAAGTGAAAAGACTTTCAGGTTTCACTGGGTAATACATGATCCTGTGTCAGAATGATCTGAACTTAGTTCAGTGTGTGCAAAATTGTAAACAAAAATAGCTGACATTTTTGCATTTTATTCTAAAGGTCTCCGGAAGGGAAGCCTTGCATAATCACCTCTCCATTTTTCCATTAAGGATTCTCTGAGATGCAAATTCTACCAGATAAAGAGAAGTCCCTTAAAGGCTGACTCCTCTCACGCACCTTTTTCTTATAGATTTTATGCAGGGCCTTGTGTAACTTGAAACCTCTAAGCCTGGCCTCATCATTCATTATTGGTCAAACAGTTTCTTCTTCTAACGAGCAATAGACACAGCTAAGACCTTAAGTCTGATGAAAAACATGTAGATCTAATGCTCAGTGCCAGAATTTCAAAGTCTCCACTTGGTCATTTTTTCCAGGTGACTACAAATGCCAAACATGTTTTCCAATGGGCTGTGTTCCTCTTTAAAAACAAGAGCTAAGGTGTATGTGAGGCAAAGTCAGGGCCAGCCCTATTATTAGGCAGAAGAAGGAGACTGATGGAGGGGAGCAGCAGAGGCAGCCTCTCCAGCTGTCCCCATCCTCCTGAGCCGGTGTCCAGGCAGAGACAATGCTCGCTTGATGCTGATCTGAAAGACTGAATACAAATATGTATGTGTACATATTGCTGCTGTTTTAAAAGTCCACTGATTTGCAGAGGAAGAATGAAATTATTTCATAATTGTGTATTACATCTTTATTCTTGCTCAAATAATGTAACTTGATCAATATTTCTTGGAAAATGTATCTTGAGTAATAATAGCACAGTAAATAGCAAAGGAATCAATATTAAATGCATACTAAAAAAGGGTTGGGAGCCCAAATAAAATAATTGCTGTTTCCAAAGTGACTATTCAGTTTTTTTTCCTTTTGCTAAGAGTGTTTGTCCAAAAAGAGCCAAGAGCTCAGATCTTTGCTTCTTAAAGCAACCACCACAAATTTGCTTTATATTTGCATATTATTCTATTTTCAGATGAAACATCAGTCTTGAAAAATGCAAGAACTTGAACAATATCATCTGAAATAATCTAAATATTAAGTGATCCCTCCCCCTCCAGTTGATGTCATTGCTATAACTTTTGTGATATGCCAGAAATCCCTGTCTTCCTACTCCTCATTGTTTCAGTAGAAACACTATGGTCACTCAGACCCAGTTCACACATTAACAGTGTAGTCCCCCCTTCCCTCCATCACAAAACTAAAGTCATGTATGATACAGGTACTCCATGTAGAAGCCTATCAGCATGACTTCTCCATTCACATGATTTTACCTCTTCTTTTTGGAAAGGAAGGCTTAAGCAAATCAGGCAACCATTTGAACCGCCCGGATGATTTTGTTAGGGGCATAGTGAAAGGAAAGAGCAAAGCCTGTTGCCACTGTGTAAGAGTCCGAATTGAGGATTGTATTGAATTAAGTCCTGCTCAGAGTAGACCCACTGAAATTAACAAACCTAAGTTAGTCATGTTTATTACCTTCAGTGAGTCTACTCTGAGTAGGATTAGCATTGAATACCACCCATAAAACCAAAACTGTGTGAGAAACTCATTCATTACATTGCCCAATTTCCCTGTCTCTGTATTGTCCCATCCTTTTAGTAAATGATGTCTGTCCCAAATGAACTTATAATGCATGGCAGAGGACTCTGATGAAGATGAAATTCAAGATACATCCTCAGGGGTGGGTGTGGGTGGAAAGAGGGCGACCAGTACATGTATTCATGGGCATTCCTGCTGGACAATACATCTCTGCTATCATTAACTGCATTCAGACATGGGGCTTATTGCATTAGTTTAACAAGTTAAAATGGTAATGCTTCTGTCCCAATTTCTAAAATTCCTTTCACAATGCAGTGCCTGTTGTGTTAAGGCACCATGACTTTTTGTGCAACTGTCTTTCACACTACAGGAACCAACCTTGCCTTGTTTTCGTCCCTCACCCATTATACATATATGCACTTTAGTTCCTTCATAATTCACTGCACAAGTAAGTGTCTGGACACAGGTGTATGTGGGAAAAGGAAGAAGAGAATGCTGCTACCTGCACCTATGCCAGAATACCGGTACAAGTTTTGTCAGGCACAAACAATGGGCACACACCTAAAGGAGGGAACTCATTGCATGCTGGGATGCCTGTCACATGAGCTGATGCAGCTAGTGCGAAGCTCCTGTGATCTTCCAGGTTCCCAGGCTTGCAAATGAATTATTTCTGGTATTATTTATCATGAAAATTAGTGCTAAACTTCCACTAATTTCCAGAACCAGATTTTACATCATATGAAAGGTCAAATATAATGCATAGGTTACCAGGTAAGAAATTGTCGGAATAACGGGATAAAGGCAGTGTGAAAGCAGCAATTGTCTAACTCAGAAGATGAGTCCCCTGAAAAACTGCTATTCCCCCAGCCATGCAGAAGCCAAAGACTGCAAAACAAGGCAAGGACCCTTTATCCTCCTGGACTCTGAGGCAGCTCCTCCAGGAAGGAAAATCAGACCGCAGTCCAGTTTTGTTCAGTCTACATAAGGCTTGTTGGTTCTTGATCTCTGCAGAAGCAATATTTTCTGCAGAAATTGTCTGGTCTGAATTTTACTTTGGAGCTTCAGAAAGCAGGTCAGTTTAACTTAGGCTATTTCAGAGGCCTCAGGCATCTGATACAAATCAGAATCTCACCTTGGAATATCTATTTATTATTTTATTTATTTATTTATTAATTTTGCTTTTATACCGCCCTTTAGCAATAAGCTCTCAGGGCGGTGTACAACAATAAAAACAGGTTAAAATACAAGTGAGTATAAATAAAATGCACTATAAAACATATGTGAAAACAAGATTGCAACAAAAAAAAATTAAAATTAACATTTGAAATTTAAAATTTAAATTTAAAAAGCCTGGGCAAAGAGGTAGGTCTTTACCTGGCGCCGAAAAGATAACAAAGAAGGCGCCAGGCGTATCTCGTCAGGGAGGACATTCCATAATTCGGGGGCCACTACTGATAAGGCCCTAGTTCTAGTTATTGCTCTCCGGGCCTCGCTATGCATTGGAACCCAGAGAAGGGCCTTCGACGTCAAGCGCAGCGAGTGGGTAGATACATAGCGGGAGAGGCATTCCGCCAGGTATTGCGGTCCGATGCCGTTAAGGGCTTTATAGGTAAGAACCAACACTTTGAATCTGGCCCGGAAACATATTGGTAGCCAGTGCAGTTGGGCCAGAATAGGTGTTATATGGTCAAATTTCTTTGTCCCAGTAAGAACTCTGGCCGCAGCATTCTGCACCAGCTGAAGTTTCCAAACCGTCTTCAAAGGTAGCCCTACGTAGAGTGCATTACAGTTATCCAATCTAGAGGTTACCAGAGCATGGATAACTGTGGCGAGGTTCTCCCTGTCCAGGTAGGGTCGTAGTTAGGCCACCAGCTGAAGCTGGTAGAACGCATTCCGTGCCACCGAGGCTACCTGAGCCTCCAGTGACAGGAGCGGATCTAATAAGACCCCCAAACTACGGACCTGCTCCTTTAGGGGGAGTGTAATCCCGTCTAGGGCAGGTCGGACACCAACCATCTGGGCAGAGAGCCCCTCCACCAACAGCATCTCACTCTTGTCAGGATTGAGTCTCAGTTTGTTAGCTCTCATCCAGTCCATTATCGCGGCCAGGCAGCGGTTTAGTACATCAACAGCCTCACCTGAAGAAGATGAAAAGGAGAAGTAGAGTTGCGTATCATCAGCATATTGCTGGAAACGCACTCCAAATCTCCTTATGACCTCACCCAGCGGCTTCATATAGATATTAAAGAGCATGGGGGACAGAACTGAACCCTGCGGGACCCCATATTGGAGTACCCAGGGATTCGAGTAATGCTCCCCAAGCACCAACTTCTGGAGACGATTCTTGAGATAGGAGTGCAGCCACTGCCAAGCAGTGCCTCCAAATCCCAAATCCGCAAGACGCCCCAGAAGGATACCATGGTAGATGGTATCAAAAGCCACTGAGAGATCCAGGAGAACCAACAGAGTTACACTCCCTCTGTCTTTCTCCCGACAGAGGTCATCATACAGGGCAACCAAGGCTGTTTCTGTACCAAACCCCGGCCGGAAGCCCGATTGAAATGGATCTAGATAATCAGTTTCATCCAAGAGAGCCTGGAGCTGGCGAGCGACCACACGCTCTAAAACCTTGCCCAGGAATGGAACATTTGCTACCGGTCTATAGTTGTCAAGGTTTTCAGGGTCCAAGGAGGATTTTTTTAGGAGCGGTCTCACCACCGCCTGTTTCAGGCAGGGTGGTACCACTCCCTCTCGTAAAGAGGCATTGATCACCTCCTTGGCCCATCCGGCTGTTCCATTCCTGCTAGCTTTTATTAGCCACGAGGGGCAAGGGTCCAGAGCAGAAGTGGTCGCCTGCACCTGTCCAAGCACCTTGTCCACATCCTCGAGCTGTACCAACTGAAATTCATCCAATAAAACAGGACAAGACTGTGCTCTGGACACCTCATTAGGTTCAACTGTTACAATATTGGAGTCAAGGTCCCGGCGGATGTTCATGATCTTGTCTTGGAAATGTCTCGCAAACTCATTACAGCGGGCTATTGATGGTATTATTGCGTTCTGAGGACCAGAGTGTAAAAGTCCCCGAACAACTTTATAAAGTTCCGCTGGGTGGTTAGAAGATGACTGAATGGAGGCAGCAAAGTACTGCTTCTTCGCTGCCCTCACCGCTTTCACATAGAGCTTGGTAGAGGCCCTCACAAGTGCAAGATTACATCCGTTGGGAGTTCATCTCCATTTGCACTCAAGACATCTCCTTTCTTGCTTCATCACTCTTAGCTCCGGGGTAAACCACGGAGCCACTTGAGCTCTGCAAAGGAGAGGGCGCACTGGGGCGATCGTGTCAGCTGCCCGGGTCATTTCTGTATTCCACAGATTGACCAGGGTTTCGACAGGAGCGTCAGTTTTATCAGTCGGAAAACTCCCCAGAGCCTTCTGAAAACCCTCAGGATTCATTAGTCTCTGGGGGCGGACCATCTTAATTGGTCCTCCCCCCTTGCAGAGGGAAGAAAACATTGTGAGTCTAAACCTCAAGAGGCGGTGATCTGTCCATGACAAAGGAATAGATGTAAAATCCCTCACTCCCAAATCACCATCCCCCAATCCAGTGGCAAAAATCAAGTCTAGAGTGTGCCCCAAAATATGCGTAGGGCCAGTAGCAAATTGAGACAGCCCCATGGCTGTCATGGAGGCCATGAAGTCCTGAGCCGCCCCAGACAAAGCGGTCTCGGCATGAATGTTGAGATCCCCCAATAGCAAAAATTTGGGGGATCGCAACACCAAACTCGCGACCACCTCCATCAGCTCAGTTAGGGAAGCTGTTGGGCAGCAGGGAGGATGGTACACCAACAGTATTCCCAGTCTGTCTCGCTGACCAAACGCAATATGAAGACACTCCAGACCATTAGTCACCTGGATAGGGTGCCTAACAAGAGGGATCGAACTTCTATAGACCACAGCGATTCCCCCTCCCCGACCCTTGGATCTACCCAGATGCTGAACCGAGTACCCAGGTGGGCACAACTGGGAGAGATTAATGCCTCCCAGATCGCTCACCCAGGTCTCGGTAATAAACACCAGATCGGCCGCCTCATCCACAATTAAATCATGGATGAGGGAGGTTTTATTATTTACCAATCTGGCATTAAGAAGCAGCAACTGGAGATCCGAGAGTTGGCTGATAGAACTACCAGCAATCCTGTGGGTGTGGGGAGGACCGGAACATGGCACAGCCACCAGTTGTCTGGGCCGAGTTCCCCTAAACTGGCATGTCCTCCTCACAACGTCATACCTCCCATTACCCGTCACTACGCTAATAGGGGCCCCCTCTGGTCCTCCCTCCCTGTACCCTATCCTCCCGCCCAGGCACATGATAAAAATAAAAATAAAATAAACAACAAAACTCATAATCTTTACACAGTCACACCCTCACTCATACAATCACAACCTCACTCATACAACCACTCATACAACTAGACAGTAACAGCGGCAGCGACGGCGATTGACAAACAGTAGTAATGGTAGCCGTCACAACAGGGGCCAAGAACAATAAATAAGCCCAGAAGCGCTAGATGGATGGATGGAGCCGACCCAGAAAACAACGCCGAGTCCAAACCCCACTCGAGGCCGCGGCTCCAGGGGCCGGAGATGGAACCCAACTCTGCAGCACTCTCACCGCCGCCAAGTCGCTCCTTCACAGTACTCTCTCGCCGCGGCTCTTGTCGTTGGGCACTCCCCCCGCGGCACTCTCACCACCGCCGGGCGCTCCTCTGCAGCGCTCTCACCGCTGCTGCATGGTGCTCAAAACAACTCGAGGCCGCAGCGCCAGAGGCCGGAGATGGAACACAACTTCTTCACGGCGCTCTCTCGCCGCCGCTCTCGCCGTCGGGCGCTCCCCCCCAACGCTCTTACCGCCGCCAGGCACTCCTCTGCAGCGCTCTCACCGCTGCTTCACAATGCTCTCTCGTCGTCGGGCGCTCCCTCCGCGATGCTCTCACCACCGCAGGCGCCTCTGGAGTTTCTTGCGGCGCTGCCACCGCCGCCAGGCCTGGCCAAGATCCTCCGCGATCCCCTCACGCCCGGCCACTCTCCTGCGCACCTCAACCTCGGCGCTCTCACCACCGTTGGGGCTGATATTCTCGGCGCCAGATGGGGAGGCAGAAAGGTAAGAAAGGGCCAGCCTCCACAACGTTCTCTCACTCCTCACTCCTCACTTCTTCGGGGCGTCTCGTGTGGCGCTGCCACCACCACCAGGGCGTCCAACCGCTCACCCTAGCACCCCAAAAACTCCGCGCTCTCACCACCGGGTTCTCAGCACCGGAGGCAGGAGGCAGGAGAGAGGAGGCAGGAAGGCAGGTCGCGTCCAGCGTTCAGACGGCCTCCCACAACGTTCTCCCACCGCTGTAGTAAAAGGGGGAGGCAGGGCAGCTCTCGTACGAGTCCCCCAAAAGGTTTTAAAGTGCCCTAAAGTGTTTTAAAGTGGCAAATGTAGATGTTAAAATACGGCTTCCAGAGCTCTGACTAAAGCGTCAGCCTCCTATGCCGCCATCTTACTAGCATCTTTTCCTATCCTTCTAAGGTTTCATATGTCTCCCTACTGAGTTATATTTACATGCACCACAGCAGGAATTAATGTTTCAAAGAAACATTCTAATACCATGTGACTATGAATGCCTCCTGTATCTGCTCCATAAAACAGAACAGACACCTTTTATCAATGTCCATGCCACCAGAAAGAAAAAACTCAGAAGGGATATTCTAAGATATCATCTTCCTCTTATTCCATCCAATTTAATAACACAGTGTTCTATTTATAAAGAAATATTTTCATGTACTACAAGAGCAAAAGCTAACCACAGGAAAAAAACAGGAGATTCAAAAGAGTTACTCCAAAAACTTCCACATGTATAACAAGATCACCTGACATAATTTACAGAAATGACTCCACAACAATAATAGATCTCACTTCAGGCAAAATGTCACCTAATGAAATTAGGCTTCCATCCAAAGGCCTCAACTTCTGCCCAACACCTAGAGAGCACAATATAGCACAGATGAAATGTGACATCAAAGCATTTGAAAGGAGATACAGATTGGCTGATTTTTTTTATGATGACTCTAAGAACAACATAGACCTCTACAATAGAGATCCTCTGCTACAGTTTCTGCCACCTAAAACTTGGACACCGAACATTAACAGGAATCCAGTCCTAGAAACCTTTCTCTTATCAATAAACAGAGTCATCAACAACCACACACCAACTCCTACTCACGACAACCTTTCAAAAGAAGAAAGAATAGCCCTAAGGAACCTTCAGATGATGTCATCAAGCCTGCAGATAACGGTGGTGCTGTTGTGGTACTTAACACTACAGACTATATAGCAGAAGGTCAAAGACAACTAAAGGATGAAACAACATATAGATTTCTTGACAAAGACATCACCACAGATCTCAATACTCGTATCATTACATCTATACAAAACCTTACAAGTAGGAAACTTCTTAAAGAGGAAACTGCTGATCTCCTTGTTAATCCAAATCCCACCCCCGGAAGGTTTTACATGCTGCCTAAAATCCACAAAGCCAACAATCCTGGTCACCCAATTGTCTCAGGTAACAACACAGCTACTGAAAGGATTTCTCTGTACATTGACGTAAATTTACAAAACATGGTGCAAAACCTCCCATCGTATATCAAAGACACCAAGGACTTCTTGCTTAAAATTGAGTCTTTAAACAAGCAGTATCAATTCCACAACAAGACTATACTAGCTACTTTAGATGTCACATCTCTTTACACCAATATATAATAATAATAATATAATAATAAACTTTATTTCTACCCCGCCCTTTTTCCAATAGGACTCAGAGCGGCTTACAACTAAAAACAACACCATTAAAACATACAGAGTATATTATTAAAAAAGAATTAAACTATGAGAAAAATTAAAACCATAAAATATAGGTTAAAAACAGCGGACAATTTAAAATAATAAAATCATATAATGTAATCACCAAACCTATGACACTTAATCCTGGTCGTTCTCTATCCCAAATGCCCGTTGAAATAAAACAGTCTTTACTTGTCGCCGGAAAGACGGCAAGGAAGGAGCTGATCGCACCTCACTCGGAAGGGAGTTCCACAGCCTAGGGGCGGCCACCAAAAAGGCCCTATCTCGTGTCCACGTCATATGTGCTTGCGAAGGTGTGGGGAACACAAGAAGGGCCTCACCTGAAGATCTCAAATCCCGGACAGGTTCATGTAGGGAGATACGATCTGTCAAATAGTCTGGACCTGAGCCGTATAGGGCTTTGTAGCTCAAAACCAGCACTTTGAATTGTGACCGGAAACAAATTGGCAGCCAGTGGAGCTGTTGTAACAGGGGAGAAGTATGGTCCCTGTAACCAGCCCCGGTTAGCACTCTGGCTGCAGCTCTTTGTACCAATTTAAGTTTCCGAACAGTCTTCAAAGGCAGCCCCACGTAGAGCACGTTACAGTAGTCTAAGCGGGATGTAACCAAGGCATGCATCACCCTAGTCAGATCAGGTAGCTCCAGGAACGGGCACAGCTGGCGCACCAGTTTTAATTGGGCAAAGGCGCTCCTGGATACAGCAGCAATCTGGGCCTCCAAATTCAAAGCTGAGTCCAGGAGTACACCCAAACTGTGAACCTGAGACTTCAGGGGGAGTGCAACCCCAACCAGCACCGGTTTAATCCCTATTCCCTGATCTGCCCTCCGACTGACCAGGAGTACCTCTGTTTTGTCAGGATTTAATCTCAACTTGTTTGCCCTCATCCAATCCATCACTGATGCCAGACACTGGTTTAGGGCCTGTACGGCTTCCTTGGCTTCAGGTAGAAAAGAGAAATAGAGTTGAGTGTCATCAGCATACTGATGGCACCGAACCCCAAAACCCCGGACAACCTCTCCCAGCGGTTTCATGTAGATGTTAAATAACATGGGGGACAAAACTGAACCCTGAGGGACCCCATAGGTCAATGGCCAGGGGGTCGAGCAGGAGTCCCCCAGTACCACCTTCTGGGTTCGGTCCTCCAGGAAGGATTGGAGCCACTGTCACACATAATGATGGGATTCAGGCTTTAAATGAGTTCCTTAACACCAGAGATGTGAACAATCCTCCAACAGAGGTTCTCACAACTTTAGCTACGCTAGTCCTGACTTGTAACAACTTTTCATTCAATGGAGAACACTACCTGCAACTAGAAGGCACAGCTATGGGGACTCGCATGGCTCCATCATATGCGAATCTCTTTATGGGTAAACTGGAACAGGAGATCCTCAAAAAGGCCATCAACAAACCACTTATATGGTGGCAATACATTGACGACATCTTTATGGTCTGGACAAATGGTAAAGAGAGTTTGGAACAATTTAAAAATTACATCAACTCCATCCATCTATTAAGTTTACATTTAATAGCACAAATGACAATCCACACATCCCTTTTCTGGATGTCCTTCTCACCATTGAATACAACAAAATAGCCACTGATCTCTACAGCAAACCCACTGATGCCCACACCTATTTAAAATGGAAATCCTGCCATCCTAGGCATATAAAGAAGATCATTGTGTATAGCTTAGCTCTGAGAATCAAACTTATTTGCAACACAAAAGATAAATACCAGAGAAGGATCAGTGAACTTAAAGAACACTTTCTTCTAAGAGGATATTCTCCACATATTATCGATTGCAACATCCACCGAGCCTCCATTCTGTCCAGAGAAAACCTCCTCCATCATACTGAGGTGTCAAAGAGCAGAGAGCAACGGATTCCATTTGTGGTAGATTTCCATCCGGCATCTCCTAACTCTCACCGAGCAATCAAGGAGAGCTACCCATTGCTGGCAAACTCTGAACATCTTACTAGAGCCATCAGCAGGCCTCTTGTTATAGTATTTCGCCAACCACCTAATTTGCGCAGACTGTTGGTGAGAGCTGTGCTTTAACCCACCTATCACCAATCCAGGGTCTCCTTGTCACTCCAAACGTTGTATCACCTGTGTGTACCTCAGGGAGACAGCCACTTTTACAAGCACTAGGACAGGCAGGACATATTACATCAAACAGAACATTACCTGCAGGTCCTGCAATATAGTTTACATCATCAAGTGCAAAAGACCAGGATGTCATATCCAATACGTAGGAAAGAACACAACTGACCTACGCACATGCTTCAGGAACCACAAGTCAGCAATCTTGACAAAAAAAGTGGTGCATGTTGGCTGGGTGGGCTAGGGAGCGCCCAGCTGCCCCGATCACCACCGTCCTATATCTCCAGAGCTTTTGGAGAAACTCATGAGCCAATGATCAGCTGTATGTTCTTCCACCTATGAAATACAGCTATTTCAAGCAGTGTCCCTTACATGATTTTGGGGGCATTTCGGATTGGAGAAGTAGTGGCTGGGTCTAAGATGGACCAGTCACAGCGCGCCCTCTTAATGTCAGATATCAATATGAAAGCAGGCAGTGCTTACCTTACGTTATGTAGGTCTAAGACTGACCAAAGGGGTAGGGGACGGACTGTTATTTTAGCTCCCTCCCCCTTGCCACACATTTGCCCAGTGATGGCCCTGCAAACATTTATGACAGCTAGAGGAGCAGTGAGTGGATATTTATTTGTTCACAGGAATGGTGATCCCCTCACTAAATATCAATTTTGGGCACTTACGAAGAAGGCCCTACACAGATTAGGAATAGACCCATCATGTTTCGGGACCCACTCTTTTAGAATTGGAGCGGCTTCCACGGCAGCGGGGCTGGGTTTTCCACGAGCCAGGCTGCAAGCTGTTGGAAGGTGGGCTTCTGGGGCCTACAGGAGTTATGTCCGCCCCATGAGGGGGCATGGTAATACGGAAGCCTAATGGTGTTGCCTTGTTTTGGCAGGTTGCTGGAGAGGGACAGAGCGGATGCGCATCCTAATCTGCGGCCACAGCATGATTTTCTGGGCGGGCCGTAGGGCCGCGTCGTCTCGGATGGGCTCGCAGCTGGGGCTCAGTCAACAAGCTACTGTACAATGGCTTGGCCGGCAAGGGATGTGCTGGGATGGGCTCCTACTCACCCTGTTCCGGCAAGGGTTAGTGCGTGATGTTCTGCACATTTTGGTCATTCACCTGGGAGGTAATGACCTGGGTTTACTGAAGGGCAGGGCCCTTACTATTCAAGCATGTAGCGACATGCACGTTATAAGGCAGCGTTGGCCTTCAGTTTGTCTGCTTTGGTCAGACATACTGCCATGCAGGGAATGGCGTGGAGTTTGGGACCCCAGGAGGATAGACTGGGCATGTAAGAGGGTCAACCAACAGATTCGGTTGGCGCTTCTTGGGGATGGTGGGTTGCCCATTCCGCATCCGCTTATACAGCATTCTAGGGTTGAACTCTATAGGGCCGATGGCGTTCACCTGTCAGACACAGGGAACAACATCTTTTTGCAAGACCTGCAGAGGAGTCTGCTGGAAGTTCTTCTATGCAGTGGGGAAAAGGGGACTAAATAGAGATTTGTCCCCTTTTTGTGGCGGTAAAGTGCGGGAGGGGAAATAGGTAATGACAGCTAGGTGGCCCCCTTAGGCACCTTTCAAGGTGATTGGTAGTTCCGGAGGCCTGTCTCTCAGGGTTATACGGCCTGAGGGCAGGATATGGACCGCTTTTGGGGCCAACTTACCTCATCCACCTGAGGGTTCTACGGCCCCGGGGGGTGGTGATGTGGGAAGGCCTCCCTACTCACCTACAAGGTGTGGCTGGGGCAAGGGGTAAGCAAAAGGGGGCTTGCCATTTGCCCCAGCAGGGGCTGGTCGCCCGAGAGCTGTAGGGCAAGCTGCTTGCCTATAGTTAGTTCCCGCACTTAGGTTTCACCTCTGCAGGTCGCTTTAAACGTTCTTGTTTATAATTTAATAAAGTGGCCCTTTATTCAACCATAGCTGCTGTTGTCTGCATATTATTTCACCCATCGACCGCAAATGCTGGGAGCAGAATCGACCTTTATATATGGCGTTTATTGATCTGACTAAGGCCTTTGACACTGTGAATCAAACTGCTCTCTGCACCATCCTTCTGAAAACTGGATGCCCTGATGAATTTGTGAATATTTTGCGACTCCTTCATGACAACATGACAGCAACAATTTTGGATAACAATGGCTTTCAGAGCAATCCATTCAGAGTTGGATCAGGCATTAAACAGGGATGCGTCATTGCTCTGACCTTATTTGCTATCTTCATTGCTATGATTCTACACCTTATTGAGGGGAAACTTCCCACTGGTGTGGAAATCATATATCGAACAGATGGAAAGCTTTTTAATCTCAGTAGGCTGAAAGCAAAAAGTAAGGTAATGTCAACCTCTGTCTTAGAACTTCAGTATGCCAAGGATAATGTAGTCTCTGCACATTCAGAGAAAGATCTTCAAACTATCCTAAATGTCTTTGCAGAAGCATATGGAAAGCTTGGGCTCTCACTTAATATTACCAAAAAACAAAGTGCTTCATCCACAGGTACAGACTAGTCACTCTGTAGCACCATCAATCCAACTTAATGGTGTGACATTGGAGAAAGTTGATCACTTCCCCTATCACGGAAGCCAGGGCCGGCTCCAGGCATGTGGGGGCCCTTGGGCATCAGCTTGCCCTGGTTCCCTGGTGTGTGTGTGTGTGTGTGCGTGTGGCCCCACACACCCCCAATGGCCCCCCTACCTGTCTAGTCTTTACCATTGCCCTTAATGAAGATGGCGGCTGTGGTTTCCCTAAGGGGAATGAAGCCTCCGCCTCCATCTTTGTTGATGGCACACGTGCGTGCTATGCGCGCACATCTCTGCCATCAACTAAGATGGCTGCAGCGGTTTCAGTACCTTAGGGAAGCTGCGGCCACCATCTTCATTAAGGGCAATGCTAAAAAGCCGGCTGACAGGTAAGTGGGAGGTGGGGGGGGCGCAACCTGGCCGCCCTTTAGAACCGGCCCTGACGGCAGCCATCTCTCTGTAAAAGCTGACATCATCTGAGCTCTGCGAGTGCCACATTCTCCTGAATGAAGCATAGAGTGTTCGAGGATTGGGATATTCGCAGGGAGACCAAAATGCTTATTTACAAAGCCATTGTACTACCGACCTTACTGTATGCCTGTGAAACATGAACCTTTTATTAACGCCACTCCCAACTTCTTGAAAGATTCCACCAACACTGCCTCTGGAAAATTCTGCAAATTACTTGGGAAGACAGACGGACTAATGTTAGCATTTTGGAAGAAGCAAAGACTACCAGTGTTGAAACAATAATCCCTCAATATCAGCTTCGCTGGACTGGACATGTTGTCTGAATTCCTGATCACCGTGTTCCAAACAAACTACTTTACTCCCAACTTTAGGATGGAAAACGGAACATAGGTGGACAGCAAAAGAGGTTTAAAGATGTTCTTAAAGCGAATCTAAAAAAGTGTAACATGAACATCGACAACTGAGAAGTCTTGGCCCATGAACTTCCCAAATGGAGGTCAGCTATTATCAAAGGTGCTGTGGACTTTGAAGAAGCACGAATACAGGGCAAATGGGACAAACGAGCTAAGTGGAAGGCACATCAAACAAATCCTCATTGTGACCATCTTCCATCTGGAAACCTATGTCCTCCCTGTGGGAGGCTATGTGGATCCAGAATTGGCCTCCACAGTCACTTATGGACTCACAGTTAAAGACATCTTGGAAGACAATTTTACTCGGCCAAGAGTGATCGCCAATGAATGAATGACATGTGTGAAGCATGCCCAATGAAGGCCAATCTGCACCTTACATTTAAGGCAGTGTGATACCATTTTAAATAGTCATGGTTTCCCCCCAATGAATCCTGGAGACTGGTTTTTTAAGAGTGCTGAGAGTTGTTAGGAGACCCTCACACAGCTACAAGTTCCAGAGTGGTTCAACAACCAATCTCTCTTCCCAGGGAACTCTGAAATCTGTAGTTCTGTGAGTGTCAAATACTGTCTGGAACACATAAATCTTGCTGCGAAAGAAGCAGGGGAAACTGAGGTGCAACTCAGTCACCCTCCTACTTCCCCAGTTTCTTTGAAATGCTTAAGTTGGTTCTCAGGCTAGCTCTTTGCATGCTGGAATCATGCCATTAACACCTGCATTCCAAGCTATTGATACCTACACTAGTAAAGTCATACATTTAATCAAATGGAAAGAATAAGTGTTCAAATAGTGTTGAGGTTCAGTCTTACCACAGAGATGTAAGAAGTTGCCCTATACAGACTCATATCATTGATCCATCTAAACTTAAATTTTCTACTCCAACAGTGGCTCTCCAGAGCTTCAAGGAGAAGTTTTTACTAGCCCTGCCAAGGTTAAAGATTTTAACTAGAAATATAAAGGACTGAACCTCAGACTTTGCACATGCAAAACATGTACTCTGCAGCTGAACTATTTCTCCTCCTATGGACTGCACTGTATATGTTAGCTTACATTTTGAAGAGGGAGTTCAGCTTTATGGCACCTGCAGTAATTTATTAATTGAGCTGTTTTGCTCAATAATTGACCTATAACGTTAATTAAGTTACATTGATTTACTATGCTGTTTGCAGTTGGGATGTTCACATTATGTGGCTATGTACTGAAATATGTGGTTAAGTGCTGGGAACCAAAAGCTTCCCACCTGCCATTTCTTGAATAAACTGACCCACTACCATTTATTTTCATCATAAAGGTGTCCAAGATGCAGTGAAGTTTGTCATGCTGTTCATATATTAAATTATTTTTGTTGGTTGTGTTTTAAAAAGAAAGGATAAAAATAACAATAATGTTTGTCAAGCATTCAAAGACCATGGGATTTTTAACATCAAGTTTGCTCCATAGATATTAACAGGGATACTGCTTCATTGTGGAACAAAAAGTCTGGTAATTTCCTTTTATCTACAAAGTGTTATCTAAACAAAGAATGCATTGGGAATATGACTACTATAGGACCTTGAGTTTGTCCCAACAGAACAGAGTAGGCTAGCCCTTTTCCTATAAGAAGATCCCTGCTGGGTCAGACCAAAGGGCCATCTAGTCCAGCATTCTGTTCTCTCAGTGGCCAACCAGATGCCTATTGGACATCCGCAAGCAGGACCTGAGTGCAGTAGCACTCTCCCCACTTGTGATTCCCAGCAAGTGGTATCCCAAGGGCATATTGTCTCCAACACTGGAGGCAGAGCATAGCCATTACAGCTAGTAGCCATTGATAGCCTTATCATCCATGAATTTGTCTAATGCTCTTTTTAAGCCCTCCAAGTTGATGGTTTCACTGTAACTTGTGGAACGAATTCCATAGTTAAAATATGTGTTGTGTGAAGAAGTACATCCTTTAGTTTGTATTGAATCTTCCAACATTCAGCATGACTGGATGACTCTGTGTTCTAATATTATGAGAGTGGAGGAAAAACTTCTCTATATATATTGTGTTTTTACATGATCCCTGTGTACTAAAGAGAATAGTTTTTATTTTACTCGAATAAATTCCGACAAACAAAAAGAAGAAGTGTAAAGGACTACCCCAATGGTAAAGAAACCACAGAGAAGAAGAACCCGATGAGAACACAGCAATGAAGGGATATGAATATAAGAGAGATGTCAAAGGGAAAATGCCACACAAATGATCATGAAAGCCATAAAGTAAAAAAATGAAATCTTAAAGTCCAAATGAATGATCTAATACAAAAGTTCCAATTGCAACATGATTTTATTTATTTATTTATTTATTTATACCCCGCCTTTTGGCGGCTTACAAAAAACACAAATATAAAAATGCATCAATAAAAACAATACAATTTACAATTTACAATAGGCAATACATAAATAAATAAATGTGGGTGAGAAGAAGGGTGGGCACAGGAGAAGTCCAAAGGAATGGATCTTGAGGGGAAAGACCTGGAGGAGAGATCCTTTCTCCATGATGACTGAGATGATGGATTAGCGGCGCCATGCTACTCAGAGTGGCAGTGCTGCCATTACTGGGAGAGCACTGCGGTTGCAGAGTGGGATCTACCCTGTATTTTACTAGAACCCCCAAATCCACCAACTACAGCCAGCCGTAAAAGACATACTATAAATCTAGTATGAAAGAACATGGCATCTCTGAAAAGTTGCTGAGCACAGGGTTATCAGAATTGAGATGAGCTCACAGTCTTTCCACACATAGGTCTATTCCTACTTTCCACAAGTATTCTTAATTTCAGTTGTCAAATTTCCCAATGGGTGTGTCCTTTTGTTGCTATTATTAAACAACTGGAAGCCAGAAGTGCTTGCCAATTGACTACAAAACTCCCAGGGATCCACCAATAGATTACAGCCTGCCTTTTAGTCACCCCTGCACTAAATCATTTGTATGGGCACAGGCCTACCTTCCAGGGTGTTGTAGCATGGTTCAAAGGAGTGTTTGTCAGAATGAAACTACAGTGGCAGAGGTAAGACTTGTCAAAACATTGCCAAAAAAAGCATTCTCAAAACAGCAATGTCACTTTTCTACTGTGTACCCAGAAACTGAGGAGAAAAAAATTGTGGATTTGTTCATTTCTGTCCAGCTCTCACCTTCTGCATCAAGTGTCATGCATCAAAATTAGACACACCTGATGGTCAAACACATGATAGTGGCTGCCAGAAGTAGCTGCATCACATAGTTTTATGGTAACGCAAAGCTGCCTTGTAGAGTTGTAATACTCTAGATCAGGATGGTTAGATTTCAGGTTTTTGGTATTTTTATCATCATTATTATTATTACAAAAACCCAAGATCCACCACCCAGAGCACGCCATAAAATATATACACTTAGAGTTAAATAATTCTTAGCCCAGGGATTTGTTTTGAGTTCCAGAATTGAACTGAGCTCACCGTATTTCCACACAAAAATCCACTCCTGATTACCAGCCCCCAGCTTTCTTCTTTTCAGCAGTATAATGGTGGGATGGTCATTTTCTTGTTTTCATTGTGAAATCCTCACTGATCTTCTGCAAGTCACCCTGAGATATACCAATACATTTTGATCTACTTTCTGCCCACCCTGCATTTAAAGTGCTATTCAAAAGTTAAACATTATGACGTAGATCATAAAAAGAGATACTGATGATCACTTTTTGATACTGAACTACAAATATTTCCACTGAAAAAAAAATAAAAACCACAGCCCAGAGTTTTCCTGTTTCCCAAATACCAGGAGAGGCTTTCCAGGGGACAGAGTATGTTACAGTGGGAGCAGCAGGCTGGAAAGTCCAATTGATAAATAATTTTCCCCACATTTTATATTTTGAGTGTAGTTTTGTGTATTAAAATGCATGATATCCTCAAGAAATAATCAGGTGTACCATGTTGGAAGAATCATTTCAGTTCATACTCTTTTAAGCAACTTGTTTTTGTTGCAGCCCCCTCCTCCTCAAAATATTTTCACATATAAATATTCAATATATTTAGGTCTGCACTTACACAGATTTATCTTTGAGTAAGTCCTATTGATCTCTATAGGACATATCTCAGTAGACATGTGTAGGATTGTTCCACAAAAGCCTGCATCAAAAACCATACATACTTGAAGAATAACAGGCAATGAAAAATGCAATATTTTAATAGCTATAATTATGATAGTTACAGAAGTTGGTATTTTCTTTTTACAAGTTGTTTTGATTTTAAAAACTTAAGAATCTGCAGGAAAAATGAAAAGAGTAAAACTACATTCCCGTTTCTGCCAAAATTCTTTCTATTGAATGAATGCCTTGACAGGAAACAGTTTCAGATAGTATAACAGACCCAGCATGCCTTGCCTTGTTGCCAGTAAAAGTGAATTGCTTCAATGGTGCATTTAATAAGTGTCATTGAAACCATTTTCTTTTCCTGGCAGAAAATGTGTATGTAAAGGAAACTGTACACTCATTGAATGTTACATGTGAATAACTGTATGAGTGTACAGCTCAACTACTTGTGTACCCAGGTACACAGATTGTACACTCGTTGAATGTAATGTGTGAACAGGGCATAAGGCTCCCTACATACAACATTTATTCTAGAATCAAAAGAGACTGAGTTCTTCTTGTTAATACCTAGTCCACACATAATCTAGACTTGCTACATATTTTTGGCCCCTGAAAAGTATTTCTTGTCAAATTGGTTTCATTTCAAAAACAAAAGCTCGTTGCAGATTGATTCCTCATTACCCCACAATGTGTCCATTTAAAAACAAATGAAGGCACTCCTAACAGTGGGGTGGTGGTGTATCCACACTGGACCAATGACATTGTGGGTGGGCATACACCAAGACTGTAAGGAGAAAGTTTTCAAGTGCATAACCTAATCAATTGGAGGGTTTTTAAAGTATCCGCACTTACCTGTCTGGTGGACAGCAGGCTCTACAATTAACTTAGATTGAAAGCAGCATAAACAATTATTAAGAAAAAATACATTTTGGGGCTACAAATGGGTAAGTGTATATGCAGCCTCAATCACTGTATGTACTTCTTGAATCCCATACAGCAGGTGAAGCAGCTGTCACCAAATTAATATAGAATGTATACTCCTTACCCCTGTTGCATTTGTTCAAAGATACCATAATTCCAGGGCTGGTGTCAAAGGGTGGCCTGGGTGAGGGCCCCTGCAACTGAGAGGGGTTCCTGAAGGGCCCCTCATTAGGGTGAAAGAGTAGTGCTCCCCTTCTGCAATCTGCGGCAGGGTTCCTGCTGCAGATCGCAGGGATGGAGCTTCCAGGCTGCCCACCCATCCTCTCTCTCCACCTACCTCTCTTCTGTCTTTTGCTGCTGTGCATGCAGGGCTGCCATCAACCAAGATGGCGGCAGAGGCTTCCCTTGGGGGCTCATGCCCCTACAGCCATTTTGGTTGATAGCAGGCATGTGCACACACACGTAGTGTACCGTGCATGCGTGCCATCAACCAAGATAGTGATGAGGGCATTAGCCCCTTAGAGAAGCCTCTGCCGCCATCTTGGTTGATGGCAGCCCTGCATGTACAGTGTGCACAGCAACAGAAGACAGGGGTGGAACAGGCAGGAGCCGTGTGCCTGGGGCAGGCTGGTGCCCAAGGCCCAGTCATGCCTGTCCCTGCTCCTGCATAATTCTTTCAAAAAAATGCATTTCTATAGGTAGTTACTTAAGAGCTACAGCCCCATTCTGACTATTACTAAAAAAACAATCAGGCTACATTCAAGGTTCTTGTGTTGATATACAAAGCCCTCAATAACTTGGGTCGAAAATAGCTTAAGGACTGCCCAGCCCTTTATATCCCAGCTAGATTGTCATCTGGAGTACTGTTAGTTGCCCCACCCCGATGTTACGGAGGCCTGACTGGCCTCAGTCAGAAGTTAGGCATTTAGTGTCACCAGTCCCATGCTGTGGAACACTTTCTGCAGAGATTCAGCAAGTCTCCTCACTTTTGACTTTCAGGCATCTCTTGAAGACTTTTTTTGTCACACAGGCCTAGGTGTTTGAAATGTGTTTTCAGTAGCCAGTCATTTTAATGATGGTTTTGCATTGTTTTTAAATATGTTTATGTTGCTGTACAATGGCCTGATGTTTTACAAGATAACAGTATGTAAATACTTTTATAAATAAATAATATAAACCTGATTATTACCCCTTCTTTTGTTGTGATCATCTTGGTTATTTCTCTCTCCGACTTTCTACCCTTAATAATTGTTGGTGGCAGATAAGCCACTCTTGTGCTTTGTTCCAGACTACCTGAAATTGAAAATCTCCTACTGCCTCTTGGGCTTCAGCTCTTGTCAGTCAGGACAACACAAATATTGAAGTTTAAGCCAGGTTCTCCACTGTATTAAAATAAACATAAATGGTATTTGTTAGATTCCAGGCAACACATGATGCTCAGTCATGTAGTTTGTCCCCACCATTTTGTAAACTGCAACCACACAAAGGATAAAAACTAAAACAGAAGTCTGGCATTTGAATGGGGTAGGAGAAAGAAGAGCTTTTTTACCTTTCTGCTAGTGTTGTTTTTGTGCTAAAAATTCACTTTGAGTTGCTCATTGCATGGAAAGGAATAAGATATAGGTACACTGTGGAGCAAAGCAGTTGAGGGGGCATTTTTATCAGCAGAATGCCATGACAGAAAATGTAAATAACCTCTCACTATTAGAAATTCATGAGGCTATTGAGATCTGTAGCTGGGGAAGACCTTAAACATTTGCTTCAAATGGCAGTCTTTGAACTGTAATCTTCAACTGGACCTTTATTTTGGCACATGATGCTTCTGAATTACAGAGTGAATCACTCTGGGTACAATTGTAATTAGCTAATCAAGTCAATAATAGCTCCCAGGAAATTATGAATTTGGCACACAGCACACGACTCAGCTTCAGCAAAACAAATTATGGGAAGGGGATGGATGATGAGGAATCTTCAAACATTGTTTGTGGAAACACAAGTCACATCTAATCAAAGTCGGTAATTAAGTGTAAATCTCACATTATTTAAGTGTTGGGAAAGCCTTATGCATCTGTAGCAAACTGACTGTGTAATGCTGCCATTATTGCTTTGTACAGAAAAATTAAAGGACAATTTAATGTCAATTTAAGAACGGTTAGTACATCCTTTTGATGGACTTTTGCCCTACTCCACCTTTTATATTAAGACCTTGAAAATATTAACATGCTTTCTCGAGTTCTTCTTTCTCCTGTTGGGATAATTTGGGCCTGATCCAATTCTAGCTGTGCATAAATAAGGTGTTAATCTGAAACTAGCTGTGGAAGAAGGACCTCTTTAATTTATTACTGTTAAGATATTTCCTAAACAGGTTCCAAATGTCTTCAGAACCCGAGGTGCCTCTTCTTTTCAAAGAAGAGCCCCTCACTCCATAGTGGCAAAGCTCAGGGCTCTTCTCATTCTAAGGCACTTTGTATTCACTTCAATTTTATGACCATGGGTTATTGTCACCCTCTTCAATAGCTGTACTATAGTGACTCTCTGCTTCCCCTTATATTGCTCTCACTCCTGGCCCACCATTGAGGAAACTGTCCCTAGACATTATCTATCCCTCCCTCCCTCCCTCCCTTGTTCTTTCTCACCTGTTGGATACAGCTGTCAAGCTTTCCCCTCTTATTGTTGCAACATGTGACAACTCTTCTCCCCCTATAATCACCTTAACTTCACTCTGCATTTCACCATCAATCTCCTCGCCCTTTAGTTACTCAGGCATTGCATTTTTCACATGCCCACAGTCTTCTTTCCCCTCATTCACACTCTCCCATTCACCTCCACTTTCTTTCTACTTCAGATACACTCTTCCCTACATGCACATGGCTTCCTCCACTCTCACACTCCCATTCACCTCCACTTTCCTCCCCAGCCACAGTCCAACCCTCTGACCACTATACCACACTGGCTCTCACACCGGATGAGATGTACATTCCAACGCACATTGGGATGCACATGCCATTCAAAACAATACTCCTGTCTTGAATGACATATGGGTATACATCAGAAATAATGTGCATCCAATTTATGCCTACATTTCCCATCCAATATATGCAGTACATATGGCAGTTTATGTGCATGCATTTCCTTAGCTCAAGGATAGGGAACCTATGGCCCACCTGATGCTGTTGAACTCCATCACTCCGAGCCATTATGGCCAGTGTTCAGGGATGACAGGAGCTGTAGTCTAACAACATCTGAAGAGCCACAGCTTCCCTACCTCTGCTTCAGCTGGTTCAAAGTGTTTGTCTCTCCAAATATTACTTATTTTGAAACATTAAAAGTTGTCACAATGGAAATGTGTTTCTATAACTCTAGTCATAGTAAAACATTGCCGCCCTGGGCTCCTGCTGAGAGGAAGGGTGGGATATAAATCAAACAATAAAATAAATAAATAAATATGTTTAATTTTTCTTAGCAAGTTTGCAAAGGAAAATTTACACTGATTAGATTCAAATTAAACATTTTGTGTTGTCCTGATCTTTTTAAAAACAACAACACTCCAATAGATCTCAAGCGGGACTTCAGATGCAAGCTAGCTAAAATAGGATGGGTTGTACAGAACTTATTGAGCACATTACACATCTCCTTGGAAAAATATATATAGTGGTAGATATATATTCCAGCCTTGGCTAATTCTTAATGCCCATGGATAGTTTATTCCACCCAAGGGAATCCAGGAGTCAGAACACACTGTTAACCACCCTTTTCCCATTTTAGATCTGTGCTATTTAAGTACCCAATCTACTGGTGTCAGTACAGAGAAAGCACTAGGGGTTTGATGCAGTGCGGCCCTTTGTGACGCTGGGGAGAGAGAAATAAATAGAGAAAAATAGTCCCTCAGGTGCAGTTTTCTCTCAAGCACATGGAGCACTACCATGGAAAGCTACAGAACAAGCAATTATCTTGATGGATTTACGATGCAAGGTGTGGCGAAATGAAAATGCTTTCCCATTCCCCTGATATCTAACCACACAGTTTGATTCATCATTTGTGCCATTATGTGGTTTGCATAGGCTGTCACAGTGCACTGCAAATGTTTATGTGGAGCTAGCCTTGTGTGCCCTCAGTAATAACTGCCCCCAAATCAGCTGGAACTCCCTGTAGGACCTCTAGGCCTTCTCACTCCCACTCAGCCCTCTTGTCTCAGAAACATTAGTAAACCTGGAGGCCCTTCTTCGTCTATGCAAGACTAAGGCTGCAATCCTAACCTAATTTACCAGGGAATAAGACCCATGGAATGCAATAGAACTTATAAGTTCTAGGGCTGCAGTCTTCATAGCTTCCAACAGTAAAGCACAGTAGCTAATTAACATAATGGCTTGGATCCAGGTAAGCTGCTCAAATCACTTGCATGCATACATGGAAAGAGTGGTATCCTGACGTATGTGGGAGGAACACATGGCAGAGAAGAATCCTCATTCCAGAAAGGGAGAATCTGAAAAGTACCTATCTGTCTATGGAAACAGCTTCCCATTTTTCCAGGATCCAAGCTAAAACCTATAAGATTGTTTTTGGCTTTTGTCAGACCAGTTTGGTGAGCTTTGACCCTGGTAATTTAGTGAGCATGAGACCTCTGGGATATCCCGCTTGGACTCTGAACCTTTGATTGAGGAAAAACCAACACTGAGGAGTTCCATCCTACGGTCACTACGGTTGGTGTCACCCCGTGCGGTAACTCCTTGGCGAGCCCCCAAATGGATCTTGAACTTTTATGGTGCAATCCTATGCAATGGAACTTCCTAGTGAAGTGCATCTAGCCCATCTACTTATAGTTTTAGGCAGCTAGTTAAGGCACATCTTTTTCAGCAGGCAATTGGAGGAAGAGAAACCTGACTGTTATTGCTGCTGCTACTAATTCTTCTTCAATTATTTCTTATGTTTTTTTCAGGACGGCACAATTTTATATTTTTTGTTGTTTTCATCCCTTTGCCTGTTTTAAACTGCCTTGTGGCTTGTGCAAAGGACAGTATATAAATTACCTAAATAAATATCTAAATAAAATGTCTGTTGAGGAATAAACATCACTGCGTTCAATGCGGTTTACTCACAGGGAAATGTGTCTATAGCATTTAAGCCCTTGTTGTTGCCATAGGAGCTCAAAAGGAGTTCCCTTATGTGCTGCTTCCTGTAAAATTCAAATCAAATTTGGAGGAACCCTTCAGACAAGACATCTTAAGAAACATGGTGGGGAGTTAAAAAGAAATCACTAAATAATAAATAAATAAGTTAGCAATGATTCTTAAGAGAAAGGGCAAGCTGCCATCAAATTTCACCTACAGGGTTATTTTGAGCAGCTTTCCCTCAAATTTCTCTTTAGGAAATTGTAGTCTAAACCCTCTTCCAATGTTCTTGCTCCTACAAAGTGTAAAACAAGCATGGGAGCAACATTCCAAGGAGTCCCACCCCTCCTGGGCATTGCATATGCTGAGAATACCTTCCCTCTGTTATATGAATGAATGTGCACCGCTAGTTGGTGCCACTTCACTCCTCCGTTGCTCTTCACAGAAGCTAGAAGCCCACGAGCTAATCCTCCTCATAACTGAAGTGAAATTCTTTTGACTGTCTCTTTTGTCAAGCACAGGGGCTGGCCCTAGCATTAGGAAAACTGGTATGGATGCTGGGGGAGGGGAAGCAAGGAATGGCAGTGAAGTAAGGAACAGAGCTTTGTGTATCATGCATCCTGTCTGGAGGTCCCTAAGCTATCCTGCTATCTCCAGGCACAGTGGAAGATGCTGCTCTTAATGAAATAAGTTTCAGTCTGGTTGGCTTCTGTATGTGGAATGGGAAGGGCACCATCTTGTCCTTCACCTCAGGCATCAAAATGTTTCAGGCTACCTTGGTCAACCAGGATGCCTCAAATGTTCCTTTGACAAAACTTTCCAAAAGCACTAGTCTTCCAAGAAAACATCTATTCAAAGAAAAGGCAAAAATGTTCACAAAAGATCAACAACTTCTTAAAAATCCTGGCTTCATCTATGAAGGGGTTTCCATACATCTTTCCACTAGGACTAGGTCATTCTTGTGAACAGAGTGCATTTTAAATGCAAGTATTTAAAAGAAAGTTCTATTGACTTTCGTAAGACACAATCATAAATAAATGTATTTAAGGCCAAGAGATTGCTAATAATTTCAATATTCTGAACGATAAAACAGTGTAATCCTAAACATGCTTACTCAGAAGTAAATCCCACTGAGATCAGTGTAGTTATTCCCTTATAAGTATGTGTAGGATGTAGCCTTAGCATAATAAATAAGGGTATTGTCTTGACCACAAATGTAATGCAGATAGCTTAACTTGGTTTTGGAATAAAAGCAAACCATTAGAAGATATTTAGCATGCATGTAGTCAGTCAGTCAGTCTTTATTATTGCAGGCCACTGGCCATCGCAACAAACATGCAAATTAAAACTCATACAAGTACAAAGCATCATTAAAAGTAACATACTTTTCATTTAAAAATCATATAAAACTCTAGTAAAAAAGCCTTAGTTTGAGACTCCTCCCAATGAACATAGATGTTTAGCCCTCAGTTTTTGTGCGGCAAAGGCGTAGGGCCACAAGGTAAGTAATCCAATATTCATTATCACCAAGAAGAAGTGAAATAAAATACTCATTGGATCTATGACCCTGACGGGATATTAAACAATCAAGAAATTCAGCTCTAGGCTGAGAATAAATCGGGCATTCCAATAAATAATGGGGGAGGTCTTCCACTTTCTCCATTTGGCATATACAGAGGCGGTGTTCAAGTGGGGTATGTTGATAACGCCCAGATAGCATTGCTGTTGGCATAGTTTGAAATCTCAAAGCAGTAAATGAGTATCTTAAGTGAACAGGAAATTGAAGTGTTAAATAATTAGCCAATTTATGATCATGTTTGAGAAATTTGAACCATCTGGAAAATTTGGAGTTTGAGATTGACAAACCGTCCATCCACACGCAATGTCTCGCTATATGGTCATGAATGTTATACCTGTACAGCGCTGAGATTGAGTAAATGGGAATATGATAATGAGCAAGAACCATCCGAAATTTAGAGTTCCAGACATTATTTACAGCTGCCTTTTCAAAACATAACCTTGCCAGTATCTTTACTGACGAATTTGCCAAGGATGTCCAATATCGCAGAAAAGATTCATGTATGCGGGCACTGATTGGTAACAAACCGGTTTCTGCTCTCAGACATGCAGCCGGAGTGCCAGGCGGGAGGTGAAGTAATCGTCTCAAAAATATATTTTGTATAGCTTCTAATGCAGAATAAGGCGATACTGACCATCCCCAAATTGCCGCTCCATAAGTAATCTGAGCTAAAATCTTGCTTTGAAAATTTTTTAAAGCAGGGGCTACCAGATGTCCCCCCGCTCTCCTATAAAATTTTAAAATTGAGCCTATCGCTTTAGAGGCGGACAGTTTAATGGCTGCCAAATGGGTTTTCCAGGCTAACGTATCTTGGAAATGAATTCCCAAGTACTTAAATGACCGGCATTGTTCTATTGGGTAATTCCCAATTGACCATGTATGCTTTTGAAATTTATTGCCAAAAACTAAAATTTTTGTTTTCTTATAATTAATTTGAAGGCCCTCCTTCTTGCAGTAAGAGTCCAGCTTTGACAAGAGCCTTCTTAAACCTACTGGCGTGAGGGAGAGGAGGATCATATCATCTGCGTATAGCAGAGTAGAAATCTTTCTACTACCTGCAGAGGGCGGAAAATTTTTTAATCCTTCTAATTCAAGAACTATATCATTCAGATATAGATTAAATAGAGTGGGTGCCAAAAGACAACCTTGTCTAACTCCTCTCCTTACTGCTATTGAGGCTGTCAAGTTATTGCCCACTCTAATTCTTAGAGTGTTATTTGAATATAGTTCTTTTATTAAGAAAAGAAGGCGTTTATTGATGTTAGTTCGCGCCAGCTTGCCCCATAAGCGGTCTATCAATTGAATCAAACGCCGCTGCTAAATCCACAAAGGCGGCATATAAATGTTTTGTGGGTCCACCAACTGCCTGCCTTGCGAGGCAATAAAGAGTGGCACAATGATCCAGTGTACTTTGTCCTTTCTGGAACCCTGCTTGTTCCGGGGCAATGATCGAGTTTTCGGTTTCCCATTCCTCCAGTTTTTGAAGAAGGAACTTACTGTATAACTTCGCGCCTATGTCCAATAGACTAATAGGCCGATAATTGCTCGGGTCCTCTTTTGTTCCTTTTTTATGAATGGGAATATCTATACTTTGCTTCCAACGATCTGGCATTTTCCCTGTATTGTTAATATTTGTAAAAAGCTTGGCCAGAATAGGTGCCCACCAGTCTGGAAAGTCAAGGTAAAGTTCCGGGGGAATCATATCTTCCCCCGGGGCTTTGCCCTTTTTTAATGCTGAAATAAGTGATCGAACATGAGATGATGTGACTGGCAGCCAAAAGCTGGAACTGAGCGTAATTTGAATAGGGCTAATAAGGTTTGTTGAAATCCGAGGAGCAAACATCTTGGCAAAATGCTCCTGCCACTTTATGGGTGGAATGTGGTTAGATAAAAATTGTCTATAAACCCCAGATCCAGCAGCGACTAAATCCCAAAAGAGTCGGTCATTGCCTTCGTGCCAAGCTTGGTTGAGTCGGTCCCACTGAGATCTTGCAAACATCGCTTTTTTATATCTGATTAAGGATTTATAAGAGGAGCGCAAGATAATAAGTTGGTTATAACTAAATGAAAGAGGATCTCTTAATATATTACGAGTAAATTTAATCAGCTGACACTTTGCTAGCTTACATTCCTGATCAAACCAACTCTTACACCTAGACTGATCTGTAATGGGTTTGTGTTTTTTGGTCAGCAAAGGTTTAATCATTGATAAAATCTGCTGGTAAGCTATAGCAGGATCCATTTTCCTATCCGTTACTGCCTGCCTAATCTCAGAAATACCAGAGTTCTCAAGCGTATGGAGAGTGAGCGTGTGTAAGTTTGAGGACCATCTTACTTTCCGATCTGCAATCTGGAGATCTTCACAATTTGGTAATATCAATGGGGGCAAAGAATACATCAATTTTAGACTTAACAACAAAGGAAAATGGTCACTTTCAATTCTATCCATTACACAAAAACAATCCACCCTAGGGAGAAGTATATTTGAAACCAGAATAAAATCAATTACACTGGCGCCCCGACTTGAGAAGAAAGTAAAGGCCCCGTTGGACTTATCCAGTTGAGAACCATGTAAATTGGCTAACTGGTGAGTAAGTATTAAATCTATTAACTTCAGTCCTTGTTTATTTATCGTTTTATCTCTCGAGTTCCTTTCCTCCAAAGGTAAAGGGGTAACCGGGCCATAATTTAATGAAAGTTCATCTATGTTACCATCGCCCATCCGGGCATTAAAATCTCCACAAATAATCATTCTATGATCCAAATATTGACACTCCAAAAGAGCTAGAAACTCAGATAACTGGTCCCAAACATTATTTGAGGGTAGAGACCTAGCCTTATATGGAGGGAAATAGACATTTATAATTATCAGTGGGCCAGTCAGAGAACTAGAGATCCTTACACCTTGGACAAAATGATCACAGGGGGGATTTAGGGTAAAAATCTCTAGCAGTAAATCATCAGAAATAAATATACATAGTCCACCACTACCTCTACCGTTTGCACTATATTTAAGCGCTGAGAGGGGAAAAGCCCGAAAGCCAGAAAGAGTCATCAGTGAGTCAGATGTTGCCCATGTTTCCTGCAGGCATACGATTTTATATTGCTGCAGAAAAGGGAAAAGATCATCCTTACAGTCTTTGTTAGACCATCCCTTAATGTTCCATGAAAGAATCTTGAGATGTCAACCAGACTCTAAAATCTCATTTGACACCACGGTAGAAATCAGGATGGTCTTACCCCAGCTAAAGTCTCGCCCTGAAGGAGAAATCAAACAACAGGAGACATCACACATATTAGTAGGATCTTGACTTTGAGGGACCTGTTGACCTTTTACAGAGGACGAGTTAAATTCCACCTTCTCTTCCTTAGCCCCCTCGTCTATGGGGAGCGAACTCTTCATAGAGCGTTCATGGATCACTGAAAGTCGTAATGAAAGGTGTACTAATCTATTTAAGATATTATCCCGTTCGATCGCAGGCAATAAACCAAAAGATTGTAGCAGAGATTGATCCTCCTCCTCTAGAGGATCATCCAGCGGGATCTCCTGACAAGAAAATGTAGCTGGCAGATGGTGGTTTACTAACAGAGAAGGATCCTTGGTGGTGACACTGTCAGCTACAACACAATTCCTTTGCAAGGAGAATCGATCCTCGTTTATATTAGAACTAATAACGCTCCTTTGAGAAATAAACGGAGTGTGAGTCTCTGACCGATTGCTTGGTGAATGTCCCACTGCACAATTAGCTTGGTCCTCAAATACGATCAACGGTTCTGTATCTAATTGGTCTGATAAATCTGGATGAGTTTGATTCTCATTCAAAGCAATAAATAAATCCATAGGGGGTGCAACATTAGCAAAAAAGCGATGAGTTGTTATGCCCAAATTGAACAAAGAATCTTTATTAAACCATATTTGCTGAGCTATTTCCTGTGAGGTAAAAGTAACGATCGCCCGAGCTCTGTAACTGTTAAAATAAATATATTCAACTTGATTAATGTCCGATATATGAATTTTCCTAAACCGAGCTGGGATTAGAGTCTTGTTCAATATATCTAACAGGTGCCTTTTCCTGACTGGTAAACTTAATAAGCCCCATGGTTTTGGGTAATTAGTTAAGACTAACTTATTCCTTATAAGTTTCCAGCTCCTAGATGAAGCAGAAATCACAGAGTGGTATTTTATGGGTGCAACCCTCAATGCATGTATTGAAAATGACAAGATGGTGCATATATGTGATGGCAAAAATACTTTTGTATTTTGTTAATAAAACTAAAATACCCATACATTTTCAAATGCATTGTATACTATGAAGACAAAATAGCAATAAGGATCACCTTGATTCTTTAGTGATGCACTAGTTTGTTGTTCAGCTTCAAATGCACATAAAAAAAACTAGCTAACCCATCAGTTCTAGTCATAGGCTACGTCCTAGCACCAGAATGCTTGACAAAAAGACAAACATTAGGTGACATAATGCAGTCAGACCTGTCATATTCCTTCCTAATCATTTTCAAACTGACCTTGACATTTTAATAATAAAGCAAAAATGCAGTGTGAAGAAAAAAGAAAACCAACACGTAATTAACAATAACAAAAACCTTCAGAAAGGCAAGCTAGACCAATGTACATTTAAAATCTATTTAAAGTGATGCAATGTTATGCGGGTACCAAATTGCAGTATCTTGCAAATTCACTTTGGGGAAAATGTTATGATTAATGAAAGGCTCTGCTTATTCTCATTATTCATATGGAAATAAAACAAGCAGCTAGACTTTGTGTGATAATCTGCTGTCTATATTTGGGCTGAATAGGGTCACCAAACAGATTCTTTCCTGGGCAAGGTTCTTGAGCCAGTGATTGCTAACTAGCTCCAGGCTTTCTTAGTGAAACTGATTTTTTTGATCCATTTCAATTGGCACAGAGGCTGCCTTAGTCGCCCTGTATGATGACCTCTGTTGGGACAGAGAGACAGGAGGAGTGTAACCCTGTTTATCCTCCTTAATCTTTCAGTACTATCAACCATGTTACCCTCTTGGAGCAGCTGTTTAAATCAAGATTGGCTGGCGCTGCTTTGTAGTGGTTCCAGTATTATTTGGATGGCCATCTCCAGAGAGTGGTGCTTGGGGGATGATGCTTGAACCCCTGAAGCCATCAATATGGGGTTCCACTGGGGTTGACTTTATTCCCCATGCTGTTTAACATCTATATAAAACCACTGTGTGGGATTAACCAGAGATTTGGAGTGCATTGTCATCAACATGCAATGTTCTCCTATACAACTTCAGGTGCAGCAATAGATGTGCTGGACTGGTGTCTGGCTTTGGTGATGGAGGTTAAGAGCTAATAAACTGAAGGTCAATCTGATGGGACTGAGGCACTGTTAGTGGGTGGTTTCCCAGGCCAGATGGGAGAGGTTCAACTGCAGCTAGTGCAGAATTCAGAAGCCAGATAACCGGCTGGGACAGAGTCTGGCTATTACACCAGTTCTGGTCCAACCACACCAATTAGTATCTGGGTTCAATTCAAAGTGCTGATTTTGACCTTTAAAGCCCTGTGTGGCTCAGAACCACAATACCCCAAGGACTGCCTCTCCCCCTATGAACCAGCCTGGATCTTGCCATCTTCACCCAACCCCCTTCTCCATGTGCCCCACCTGAGGGAGGTGTGGAGGGTGGCCATACAAGAATGGGCCTTTTCAGTGATGATCTTCTACCCCACTTGTAGAATGCTCTCCTAGAGGGACACACTTGTCCATCTTTAGCTGCCAGGCTAAGACCTTTTTGTTTTAGGCATGTGGTCATTAAGCCTCTTACATACTAACTTGGCTAAACCTGCTTGGGGGGGAGAAACCCCTACCGATTGGGGCTGTGAAGAAAATGGAAAGAAAAGGCAAGAAGAAGAAAGACCAGAAGCAAGAGGAGGAAGAGAAAGGAGAGGAAGAGAAGCGGAGGGGGGAGGCAAAAGGAAGAGAAAATTGGGGGGGGGAGAAAACAATTACAAGACCAGAAGAGGAAAATGAAGAGGTAAATAGGCAGAAAGCATGAGAAAGATAATGAAAGCCCTAGTTTTTTTAAAAAAAGAAAACTTGGAAAGGGAATACACAAACCATGAGTGGGGAATCTTTTTCAGCTGGAGGGCCACATTCCCTTCTGGACAACTTTCCTGGGGTCATATGCAGGTGATAGACGTGGCCACAGGCAAGACTGGGTAAAACATCGAATGTAAGTTTTCCTCATGTACAGTAGGCGAGTCTCTACACCCTCCCCCCTGTGTCCTCCATCCAGACAAGCAAGAATTATCACAGGTCAAGGCCACATTCCGGACAAGGAAAAACATTCCAGGAGGGTGCAAAGCAGGGTTAGTGAGGGATATGGCTCAGGAAGGTCTGCAGTCCGGGGAAAGAGGGACAGATACAGAAGCTTCATGGAGTCTCCCCATCCCGCTCCTTCTCATACACCTTCAAAAGAGTCACTGGGGTTTTTCCTGGGACATTGCCCTCCATAGATCTGTGCATTCTTGCTCTGGGAGAGAGAAAAGACCAGACTCTTCATGTGACATTTGGCAGAGCAATTTAATATCCCCAAACATACCACAGTAGATATTTTTCTTTTCTTTCTCCTGCTGGTTGAGGTATATTAAACAGGGTCTCAAATATATGTATGGTGAAACTCTATGTCAGCATTTAAGTTTTCTTTAACAACCAATAAGCTTGAATCCTCTTGCAAATGCAGATATATCTTCTACACAACTTGGTAGTTCGTTATCACTTAGCCCTATAAAAGTCCATTATGAAAGATAAATAGTTGAGTCCAGCTAATTAACACCTCATTCCTCCATTTGGAAGAAAGTGATTTCCTATGTTTGCTTTAGAAATTGAGCATCAAAAACATTTGATCCATGTGGGAGTCCATCAAAACAGGATCTTCTATTTCCATTCCTTGGGGGGAAATTGCTCTTTGGAGGAATTGTAAACAATACCAGAGCAAACGAAAGTGTGATGATTGAGACACAAAACCTTTTTACTGCTAAGCTTTTACACCCTGTGCCTTATAATTTGGAACTCCTACAAGAAGATTATACAAGTGGAACCCTGCAAAAAAATTGGTAGACTTTTATATTAAATTGGTTTGACCAGCCCTCTTCATGTCTCCCACAACAGTGTGTTGGGGCCTCTCCCAAATGTTTGGTTTTCCCCAGGAAACGATTACGTTTCCTACCTGCTCCACATGTTCCTGAAGACAGCACATAGCCTCCCTTCTTAGATGAAGATTTTTCAGTTATAAAACAGCCAACCTGTTTAAAAATTAGCCGACCTTTACTTTATTTGCTACATTTATATCTTGCTTTTCCTCTAAGTAGCTTCAGACAGCATTCATGGTGCTCCCTCCCTCTCCACTTTACCTTCCCAACAACTCTGTGAGGTAGGATACGCTGAGAGAAATTGACTAACCCAAAGTCACATGATGAGCTTTATGGCTGAGTGGGGATTTGAACTTGGGCCTCCCAGCTCCTAGTCCAACACAGGCCTTTTACATATCCTGTTTACATTCTTTGGCCTTTAAGCTCTCTGTGACATCCCATCCATCAGAATATTCTGAGATAATCACAGCTCTAGTCACTAGGTCTCAGGGTCTGACCCAAAGTTTTAGGGTTTTAGCCTTCTTCTCAGGAACTCTAGGGGTAAAAGGCTGATGTGCCAGAATGAAATGGAAGGTTAATATATATTCACTAATAGGGAAAAAACCCTGGCGGATTAAGAATGTACCTATAGCCAACAGATATTTCTATCAAACTTTAAAAAGCCGGGAAATTGGGCAGTTATAGTGAATGCACCAAACAGAGCAGGAGACCTGACCTCCGCTCTGAGATGTTGTACTGCCCTACAAATTTGTCAAAATGGAAACACAATTTGGCTTGGTCTTCCACAGTCCAATCCACTTCCTGTGTAGCTTGGAAGAAGTTGGCAACATGTGCCTTTGTGCTTTTTAAAGACAAATTGAAATATCAGTTGGCTATAGGTATGTTCTTAAACCACAAGAGTTGTGGGGTTTTTTTTGCCTGTTAGCAAATTTCTCTGCTTTTTAATCCAGGAGATAAGAAATGGGATCTTGTGCAAGTTTGCTGAGAATGGATTGATCATCTGCATGCTTATTGAGTTCAATGGGATTTACTCCCCTACAGCCATGCTCAGGATAGGTGAAACTGACGATGAGGAGGGGAAGAGGAGGGAGGGGAGGAAGTGGATGGAAGCAAGGGGGAGGGGGAGGACTGGTTTGATCATTTGCATGCTTATTGAGTTCAGTGGGATTTACTCCCATGCAGTCATGCTTTGAATAGGTGAAACTGACTATGGGGAAAGGTGAAGGATGAGGGAGGGCTGGATTGGGCAGGGGAGAAGGGAGAAGGAAGAGGGGAGGGGAGGAGGAAGGGAGGTTTGATCATTTGCATGCTTACAGAGTTCAATGGGATTTACTCCTGTGCAGTCATGCTAAGAATAGGTGAAACTGACAATGGAGGAGGAGGAGGGGAAGGGGACAGGAGAGGGAAGGAGAAAAGGAGGGAAAGAAGGGGGAGGGGATTGGAAGGGGATGGGGAGGGAGGAACAAAAGGGAGGGGATAGGATGGAGGAGGGGAAAGCAGGTTTGATCATTTGCATGCTTTTTTAATTCAGTGGGATTTACTCCTGCACAATGATGCTTAGGATAGGTCAAACTGACTTGAGGGAGGGGCAGGGAGGAAGGGCCATGGGATGAAGGGGAGGAGAAAGGAGGGGAGGAGAAAGGGAGGAGATTGGGTGGGTGAGCACTGGGCAGAGGGAAAGCCCCTTTCCTTTCCAAAAGTAAAACACTGTGAACAGTATCATTGCTTTGCAGCATTTTCCACACCTTTTTATTTATTTATTTATTTATTCGATTTATTAGTCGCTCATCTGGCTGGTACCCAGCCACTCTGAGCGACGTACAAAGCAAAAACATATAAAACATCAAGAACATCAAAAACTCAGCAATAAAACTAAACAAAAACATAGAAACAACTCAGTTACAGTATGTTGAAGATGCCTTGGCCTTTGACACTTGAGATATGTGTTTTCAGGGCCCTTCCTATTCCTCTGATCGTAATTTGTTTTAAACGGTTTTGAATATTGAATTTTTAATCTGTTGTAACCTGCCCTGGGTCTCTGGGTGGGTGAGAAGTCACATAATTCATCATTATCGGCAACAGCAACAGAGGCGGAGAACCTTTCTCAGGCCAACAACCACATTCTCCTTGGGGGGACACATGTCAGTGGTGGGCGTAGCCAGAGGCAAAAGCAGCTACTTTTGCACCATCACCAGCGTGACAACGCATTGAGGTTTCGAGGGCTCAGGCTCGGAGAGGAAAAAACACAGGATGAAGATCAATCTGACAAGGGAGGTTTCTCTCGCCCAGAGCCAAACACCGCAAGCTGGTGCCAAGTCAAATCGCAGAGAGCTGATCAGGAGGAGGAAATGATGTCTCAACTTGTTGGGAAGAGTTAAGGGAGTTGACCGGCTCCTAAGTTGCCGTTTGGGGCTTGCACCATTTCAGTCCGAGGAAAAAACGGCCTGGCTTGCTAGAGGGGTCAGCTTGCAGCCTCTCTCCTCCTCCTCCTCCTCTCCATCCATTCCCGCCTGAGGGGACAAGAGCACAGCCCCAGCCAGCCAGCCGAGGCAGGCAGCAGGCATCCGGGGCCGGGCTGGGCGCACAGCGGCAGCAGCGGAGCCAGCATGGGCCAGAGCGCACGGCAGGCCGGCAGGTGTGGCGAGGGCGCACAGCCGCCGGGCAGGCGTAGCGACCCTGGCCGGGGGATGGAGCGCGGCGGCGGCGAGGGGCGCCCGGAGGCAGTCACATGTAGTCTCCCATCCAAATTGAAACCAAACCTGTCCCTGGCCACATCCACACCAGGCCTTTATTTCACTTTAGACAGTCATGGCTTCTCCCAAAGAATTCTGGGAAGTGTAGTTTGTGAAGGGTGCTGAATGTTGCTAGGAGAGGCCCTATTCCCTTCACAGAGCTGCAGTCCCCAGAAGAGGAGCTGACTGGTCAACCACTCTCGCTACTGGCTATCAAGCAAATAGGAGTCTCCTAATAACTCTCAGCATCCTTTGCAAACTACACTTCCCAGGATTCTTTGGGGGAAGCTATGACTTTCTAAAGTGAAATAAAGGTCTGGTGTGGGTGTGGCCTCCTGATTAGCCAAGCCATAGAGCTGTGAGTCTGGCTTTTAGCAAAATTGACAGTTGGTCCTTACTGAGCATGCCTGATGTTATAATAGACTTCAATGCTAAATTTCTTAAATTAATTAAAAATCAGCCAGGCATTTTTTTTTAACTTTTAAACTGCAGATGATGAAGGTCAGAGTATGGGGCAAGGTCAGTAATAGGATTACAGGTACTCTGTGAACATGGCTGATTTTTAAATTAATTATAACAAATTATGAGAACTCTGACAGAAAAAAGTCCAACACCGGGTCTGGATTTTTTCCCTTCATTTTACACTTTGAACTCTTATTCTCTCCGATTGTTGTGTGCATCGCTATGAAAACTTAGAGGGTTGTTAAGCAAGCATTTCTAAGTTCAGGACTATAACTTTTGTAATGTTTTGTTTTGAAATTTGCTTATGGGAAGCAGCAGAATGGCACAGGGGATATTTTAAATTTAACATTGCGGAATACAAAAAATCCATGCTAGCTATAGTACACACCCACTCTCGTATGAACTTACGAGAACTTTTGTAAGTTCTCTAGCTGAAGAAATTTCCTTATTCAGTCTACGCCTCATCCTCCTGGCCATCCATACTCATCAATCTCTACTTTGCAAGCATCAGGCATAACCAGGCTCTTCCCCAATTGACTATCTTTTGACCCCACTAGGCTCCACCCCCTATTGGTAGACATGACCTTTTACTTCCCAGGCTCTGCCCCTGAATCTCAGGAGATCTGCCAATCCTAATCACAAAAGCAGCTCGGTGTATACCAGCAGGGATGGGAGATATATTCGATTCAGTTTGCATTTAAAGGCAAATCTATCAAATTTGCACTTTTCAAAATATCTATCCTTCAAAAGCCACACTTACCTGAATTTTGTGATGCAGTTGTCCAATCAAATAATGGTTACAAAAATGCATATATTAGGGGGAAATGTGCATAAATATATATATATTAGTGAAATAACATACAAAAATGCATTATATTGTGAAATTGCTTGCACAATTTTGTACACTAGTCAAAACTGCATGCAAAAATACGTTTAGCAGAAGAAATTTTCATTGAGACACTAAAGAATTTTCATGACGACTTTAGAAAAATCACAAATTACTGCAGAAACGTGGAGAACTGAATTTAAGATTACAAAAATGAGTAACGTAGAGAACCAAAACTAACAGATCCTTCCATCCCTAGATACCTGGGAATATCTAAATCCACCACAGGGTCAAATTGTGGTTTAGTGGTTATAGAGTTAGCCAAAGATGGGGGAAACCTAATGCAAGTCCCCACTCAGCCAAGAAACTCAGTGAGCAACTTCAGGCCAGTTACTACCCCTCCACCTAACCTACCTCACAGAATTTGTCTGAGGGCAAAATGCGGGGTGGGGGTTAGAAAAAGGCAGGAGAAAAGAAAGAAGTAAAACAAACCCACTGGCTCTGCAGCAGCTTTTTCTGCATTGAACCTCCCTCTACAACCTAAATACTTTACTGAGAAATAATTTTAGAAGTCTAGTCACTTACCTTGCATTACACAGGTTGATGACAGAACAGAACTCCAGACACAAAAAGTTATATATATATATATATATAAAACCAAGCACACAGATGTATTTATATCTACATTTACACCTCTATTTTCTGCCTTGCAATGATTCAACAATGTATTTCATTCTTTATTAACTAAGCACAGTGGGGAGGAGACCCTGGCTGGGAGTCCAGATTCTGTGAGTTCAAATCCCCACTCGTGTCTCCTGGGTGTCAAGAGCCAGCTAAACATCACACCCACAGTGACTGGCTCAGGGGTTACGTGCTCTGCCACCTGTGCAGCCATGGGCAAGCTGCATAGTCTCAAGGAGCCCAGTTGCCCCCCAGCTGGCAGTTGCGACAAGGAAGGGGCTGGCTTGTACAGCTGTGGCTAACAGAATAAACCTCCCCCCTGGGATAAAAACCAAAGAAATGATGAAATTTTAAAAGGGGTAGGCCTAGAAGTAGGCATTGTGAGAGCAGGGGCACAGCATATAAATTCAGAAGAGCAAAATTACCACAGGCCTAACCACAAGTGCCAAAGACACTTGAAGAGAGACACTGCTTACAAGTGCCTGTATGCTAATGCTAGGAGCCTGCGAACCAAGATGGGAGAACTGGAGTGCTTGGTCTTAGAGGAGAGCATTGATATAGTGAGCGTAACGGAGACCTGGTGGAATGGAGAAAACCAGTGGGATACGGTTATCCCTGGATATAAACTATATCGGAAGGACAGGGAAGGACGTATTGGTGGCGGAGTCGCTCTATACGTGAAAGAAGGCATTGAATCCAGCAAGCTCGAAACCCCAAAAGAGGCAGACTCCTCCACAGAATTGTTGTGGGTGGTGATACCATGCCCCAGGAGGGACTTAATACTGGGAACAATCTATCGTCCCCCTGATCAAAATGCTCAGGGAGACCTTGAGATGAGATATGAAATTGAGGAAGCATCCAAACTAGGAAATGTGGTAGTAATGGGTGACTTCAACTACCCGGACATAGACTGGCTGCATATGTGTTCCAGTCATGACAAAGAAGCAAAGTTTCTAGATATTCTAAATGACTATTCCCTAGACCAGTTGGTCATGGAACCGACCAGAGGGATGGCAACCCTGGACTTAATACTCAGTGGGGACCGGGGCCTGGTGCGAGATGTAAGTGTTGTTGAACCGATTGGGAGCAGTGACCACAGTGCTATTAAATTAAACATACATGTAACTGGCCAATTGCCAAGAAAATCCAACACGGTCACATTTGACTTCAAAAGAGGAAATTTCACAGAAATGAGGGGATTGGTAAAAAGAAAGCTGAAAAACAAAGTCCAGAGGGTCACATCACTCGAAAATGCTTGGAAGTTGTTTAAAAACACTATATTAGAAGCTCAACTGGAGTGCATACTGCAGATCAGAAAAGGTACCGCCAGGGCCAAGAAGATGCCAGCATGGTTAACGAGCAAAGTCAAGGAAGCTCTTAGAGGCAAAAAGTCTTCCTTCAAAAAATGGAAGTCTTGCCCAAATGAAGAAAATGAAAAAGAACACAAACTCTGGCAAAAGAAATGCAAGAAGACAATAAGGGATGCTAAGAAAGAATTTGAGGAGCACATTGCTAAGAACATAAAAACCAACAACAAAAAATTCTATAAAAACATTCAAAGCAGGAGACCATCTAGGGAGACGATTGGACCCTTGGATGATAAGGGAGTCAAAGGTGTACTAAAGAACGATAAGGAGATTGCAGAGAAGCTAAATGAATTCTTTGCATCTGTCTTCACAGTGGAAGATATAGGGCAGATCCCTGAACCTGAACTAACATTTGCAGGAAGGGATTCTGAGGAACTGAGACAAATAGTGGTAACAAGAGAGGAAGTTCTAGGCTTAATGGACAATATAAAAAGTGACAAATCACCGGGCCCGGATAGCATCCACCCGAGAGTTCTCAAAGAACTCAGATGTGAAATTGCTGATCTGCTAACTAAAATATGTAACTTGTCCCTCGGGTCCTCCTCTGTGCCTGAGGACTGGAAAGTGGCAAATGTAACACCAATCTTCAAAAAGGGATCCAGAGGGGATCCCGGAAATTACAGGCCAGTTAGCTTAACTTCTGTCCCTGGAAAACTGGTAGAAAGTGTGATTAAAGCTAGATTAATTAAGCACGTAGAAGAACAAGCCTTGCTGAAGCAGATCCAGCATGGCTTCTGCAAGGGAAAGTCCTGTCTCAGTAACCTATTAGAATTCTTTGAGAGTGTCAACAAGCATATAGATAGAGGTGATCCGGTGGACATAGTGTACTTAGACTTTCAAAAAGTGTTTGACAAGGTACCTCACCAAAGACTTCTGAGGAAGCTTAGCAGTCATGGAATAAGAGGAGAGGTCCTCTTGTGGATAAGAAATTGGTTAAGAAGCAGAAAGCAGAGAGTAGGAATAAACAGACAGTTCTCCCAATGGAGGGCTGTAGAAAGTGGAGTCCCTCAAGGATCGGTATTGGGACCTGTACTTTTCAACTTGTTCATTAATGACCTAGAATTAGGAGTGAGCAGTGAAGTGGCCAAGTTTGCTGACGACACTAAATTGTTCAGGGTTGTTAAAACAAAAAGGATTGCGAAGAGCTCCAAAAAGACCTCTCCAAACTGAGTGAATGGGCGGAAAAATGGCAAATGCAATTCAATATAAACAAGTGTAAAATTATGCATATTGGAGCAAAAAATCTGAATTTCACATATACGCTCATGGGGTCTGAACTGGCGGTGACCGACCAGGAGAGAGACCTCGGGGTTGTAGTGGACAGCACGATGAAAATGTCGACCCAGTGTGCGGCAGCTGTGAAAAAGGCAAATTCCATGCTAGCGATAATTAGGAAAGGTATTGAAAATAAAACAGCCGATATCATAATGCCATTGTATAAATCTATGGTGCGGCCGCATTTGGAATACTGTGTACAGTTCTGGTCGCCTCATCTCAAAAAGGATATTATAGAGTTGGAAAAGGTTCAGAAGAGGGCAACCAGAATGATCAAGGGGATGGAGCGACTCCCTTACGAGGAAAGGTTGCAGCATTCGGGGCTTTTTAGTTTAGAGAAAAGGCGGGTCAGAGGAGACATGATAGAAGTGTATAAAATTATGCATGGCATTGAGAAAGTGGATAGAGAAAAGTTCTTCTCCCTCTCTCATAATACTAGAACTCGTGGACGTTCAAAGAAACTGAATGTTGGAAGATTCAGGACAGACAAAAGGAAGTACTTCTTTACTCAGCGCATAGTTAAACCATGGAATTTGCTCCCACAAGATGCAGTAATGGCCACCAGCTTGGATGGCTTTAAAAGAAGATTAGACAAATTCATGGAGGACAGGGCTATCAATGGCTACTAGCTGTGATGGCTGTGCTCTGCCACCCTAGTCAGAGGCAGCATGCTTCTGAAAACCAGTTGCCTGAAGCCTCAGGACGGGAGAGTGTTCTTGCACTCGGGTCCTGCTTGCGGGCTTCCCCCAGGCACCTGGTTGGCCACTGTGAGAACAGGATGCTGGACTAGATGGGCCACTGGCCTGATCCAGCAGGCTCTTCTTATGTTCTTATGAGCAGGCCCTAGCCAGCTGGGGAGGACTAGCCTCAGAGGGAGGCAATGGTAAACCCCCTCTGAATACCACTTACCATGAAAACCCTATTCATAGGGTAGCCTTAAGTCGGGATTGACTTGAAGGCAGTCCATTTCCATTTTCTCCTGGCAGCACTCACATACTGTATTCTCCTTCGGCTGAGGACAAATGAAACCAGTCTCCAGGAACCCAGAAAGAGAAGTAGGTATAGTCTTACTCACTCTAGGCTTGCATTAAATAATCTATTAATGCCAAATTCTTATGGAAAATGCTTTGTTTTATAATGGCCATAAAAATAAAATACAACTGTTTATTGCTGTAATAGAAGCTAAACTTATGTAGTACATTGGTATATGTTGTCAATCATGAGATGTAAGTAGTTATGCTATGAAAATCACATTAGGGTTATAGTTTTGTTGGTTTTTCCACCTCTCTGAAATTGCCAGTTTTATGTATACATTTTTCATTACAAATACAATAAAGCAGATCTCACTGGATGATTTCCCAATAGTTTCATCGACTTGGATGTTCTGGTTTTCAGACATTAAAAAAAAAAGACAAACAGGGTGATCTAAAACTCCTAGAAATCCACTTGGCTTTATTTATGTCAGTAATTCTTAAATTTGGGGGGGGTGAATAGTGTGCTTTCAGATGGCCTGGAGACCACAGGGAAGCTAGAGCGAAAGACTAGAAGACTTTCTTCAGCTTTGGGGGAAAATGCAGCTTTCTGTATTGTGTGCAGCTGTGCTGAATGCACGGTATGAAAGGGAAGGGAAATAAAAATTCCACAGACACCCAATTCAACAAGGTGGAAAGTTTATTGAAATTAGAGCAGAGTCTTTCCTGATCTTTGCTTTAGCAACAGCAAAACTACTAAAATCAAAGAAAGCAAAGTCAAATTGAAGGCAAGCAAGTCCTTTATGCCAAGAAGCTGTCTCACAATTTACATATCCTTCAGCAGGGGATCATCACCAAATTCCCAGCTGGCCACAGAAATAATCAGTTATAGATGTCCCTTGCATTTTAAAGGAATGTGCATAGCAGAGCACTGCAGTGACAGATTGCTACAGTTTACAAACATCCATTTAAGCACTTGTAACAAAGCTGTTCGCTTGCATGACTCTCTGCTCAATCAGGAACCTTGCTTAGTATGGATATCCCCAACAATTCAACTCATGTCTTGCTAGGCAGTGGAAAGGCGTTGCTAGTTTTGTTCATGGCATGTCACACATATATACACACTCACCAAGACACTAATATTCAGTACTAATAAATGCTAATGTATTAGAAGGCAAGAACATGCAATGAAATTAAGAAGAGCCTGACTAGTATCCATAGTATCTGCCTACTTGAAGCATCACTTAGTCTTCTCTTCAACCCAGATATTCTGTATAGCTGCACGGTACAGAAAGAGTTCCATTTTGTTTTAGACACTACCCATGCCTGTATACTTGCCCTAATGTAAGAAAATTAAGATTACCACCATTTTTGTCCAAACAGAGTTTTCTAGTAGATTTTGAGTTTTCTCCAGATGAAAAAATCTGCAGAATTTCAGAAGAATTTAAAATATTTATTATTATTATTAATTCACTGTATATATAACCTACTATTCACTGAATAATCTCAATCCCACAGCAGGGAACAAAATAATGAACAGAAAAATATACAAAATCATCTAAACAAGTCAAGTAAACAAATTAACAAATTTGTTGGAAGGCAAACAAGCAAAACCACAAAAAAAACAGAAAGTTAAACTTCCAATTTAACCTAGTTAGAACAAACACAGGACATTTAAACAGATTACAGAGTCCATGGCCTTAGGAAGAGCTCCCACCCCATTTAACAGCTCTGGCACACCTTTCACTCCCCCTCTGTCTCTCACACAAAAAGGGCCCCCCTCCATGCCAGCAGACTCTCATTCCAGCTTTTGAGCAATACCTTTCACCCCTACTCTTCAACCCATCCAGGCTCTCACCCTGAGTGGTATGAATCATTGCCGGGAAGCATCCACATGAAGAACTTCACACCTCTTGTCCACAGGAGCAACAGATTAAATAACACAAAAGAAGTGGGTGGCAATATATCACAGCTGGTTTTCCTCTCCCCTTCCCAGTCCTGACAAAACTCACAGGCTTGAAGGTCAGCAAGGCTATGAGACAGAGAGGTACAGGTGGATTTGCTGGCCTCTTCCATCTCTTCCCTCCTTACCAGCTAGCACAAATAGCTTTTGGTATCCCAGAGAACAGGAACTCTGGCAACACTCCTAAAATAAATAAATAAATAAATAAATAAATAAATAAATAAATAAGGACAGGGACAGTGCCAGAGGGTGGCTAGGTCGGGCTCTGGCCAAGGGCCCCTGAAGGGCCACTCCTTAGGGTGGGAGGGTAGCGTTCCCCTTCTGTGATCCATGGCAGCATTGACTCCTGACCGTGCAACAGATAGCAAAGAGGGAGCTCCCAGCGCCCCCAAACCACATGGGCCAGCAACACCTGTCCACATGCCCCGCCTACTTTTCCTGTTGCAGTGAATGCTGTGCACACTGCTCACACATGCCTGCCATCAACCAAGATGGTGGCAGAGGCTTCCCTAAGAGGTTGACACCCCTGCCGCCGTCTTGGTTGATGGCAGGCATGTGTGCTTGTAGCTTAGCATATATGTGTGTCATCAACCAAGGTGGTGGTGGGGGCATCAGCCCCTTATTGAAGCCCCTGTCACCATCTTGGTTGATGGAAGCCATGCACACACAGCACACATGGCATTCATGTTGAGGTGAAAGGAGAGGTAGGTGTGGCATGCGGGTAGCGACACAGGCCTAGGGCAGGCTGGTGCCCAAGGGCCCAGCCATGCCTGGCACTAGCTCTGAATAGAGATTTCTAGGCTGAAATTAAGTCAGTAAGCCACAACTGGGGTTCCTCTTCCCTTCCTGATCCCAACAAAACTCATGGCCCTCAAGGTCAGTAAGGCTGCTAGGGAGGGAGGTGTAGGTAGATTTGCTGGCCTCTTCCATCTTTCTCCTTCTTGCCAGCTGGCATAAACAATATTTGGTGTCCTAGATCTGCCTTTGATTATGAGATTTCTGGGTTCTGGTGTGGATTGCAGGGAAGCTGCAGTATCTTTCTGTTGCTGTTCTGCCGTAGGACTCACTCAGGTATGTTGGCAACACTCCTTAAGTATTTAAAAATACCCCCAAACACCTTTCTGAATTTTTAAAAAGCACACTATTTCTGCAATATGTTTATGTTTCTGCTTTATTGCACTTCTGAAGAAAGGGGATTTTAAACCTAAAGTAGCCACCAAGAGTATCTCTTAATCTCTGCATGCCTTCACTCTGTAAACTGGTACATGGTAGTCATAATGAAAGTCACTCCTCGCTGACTGCTAGGGATCCTCTGCAAAGACATCCATATCAAAGCAGGGTTGGCAACCCCCTGCCTGGAATACTCTGCCCCTGCCTTTTAACATGGCTGCTCCAAACTTCTTTACAGACTTGACCCTTCACTGCAGAAAGAGGTTTGAGAAATGAGTAAGAGTTAAGAAGATTCTTTAGCTTTTCCTGCCTACCACGCGGGCTGCTATAAACTCACTTTGATATAACTGACAGAGAAAAACACACATGAATTGGTCTACCTTCATAGGCAGTAGCTTTGAAACAGCACCAATTGCAGTCACACTACCCAGTATGTGATTTCTCTTTTACCACTATTGGGCAAGAAACAAACGGTCATGCAAACAACAACATCAGTGGGTTTAAGGGGGTTGAGCGGAGTGCATGGAACCACTGTTGTTCCTTTTATGGATGTAAGGCACTGAGGTCAGAGGTAAATGAAATGCAAACACAAAACAAAAACAAAAAACAGTGATGATTTCCTAAATGCAATACCATACCAAACACAAGATTCCTATGAGTAAGGCAGAAAACTCAGCATCCCACAACCAATCAGGTTTCCAAGCAAAAAACCAAAACTAAAACAACCTGGCTGCCAGTCAGCCAAGGTCACAGAAATCCCCATGCAGCACAACCTGACCCAGGAGTTGTAGTTAGTGCAGAATGCCGTGGCATGATTGCTGACATGAGTGAGACCCTATCAGCACATAATACCTCTGCTCTGAAATCTGTACTGGTTGTCGATTTGCTACCAGGCCAAGTTCAAGGTGTGCTGTTCATGTTATGGGTACCACATAGTACTTGTTCTGCTCTTATAAGAAATCAGTCCTTTACTGTGGCAGTACCTACACTTTGGAACTCCCTGCCTATTGACATTAGGCAGGCGCCTTCATTGTACTCCTTTTGGCACCTGCCAAAAACATTTTTGGTTAAGTAAGCCTACCCAGGTATGTAGAAACTATTATGTTTTTATCTGTTTTTAACTCATTGTTGGTTTTATTATTTTGAATGTTTTTAAATAAATAAATACATGTTTTAAATACCTGTCTTTAACTGTTTTTTGCCAATAATTGTATTGTTTTAATTCCTTCTGTAAACTGCTTTGAGGTTTTTCACAATAAAGTGGTATATAAATGTTATGAATGAAATACATAAATACGTTTCAGAGTCACTGTGGTCCTTGTGTCTCTTTCTTCTTTTAGGAACAAAGGACTCTGAATTATACTAACTAAGGCCATTTGGTACTGTCTAGCTCAGTACTGATGACATGGACTAGTATTAGCTCTCCAGGATTCCAAGGAATAGTCTTTTCCAGAGATTGGATTTTGGACCTTTGCACGCAAAGCATGTGCCCTACCACTGAGCTACAGCCCCTCCCCTGTTTAAAAAGTATCTTTTAATATTGTTCTTTTCAATTCACTAATGAATGCACAGCATACCCAGAGCTTGTAAAAGTTACTTTTTTGAACTACAACTCCCATCAGCCCCAGCCAACCATGGCCACTGGATTGGGCTGATGGGAGTTGTAGTTCAAAAAAGTAACTTTTCCAAGCTCTGAGCATACCTAGGGGAGATCCACATCATTCATTTAAAGCACATTGAACATACATTTGAAGCACATGAATCCCACCACAGAATCATGGGAACTGTAGTTTGTTAAGAGTGGTTGGAACTATAACTGTGAGGGGGAACTACACTTCCCAGGATTCTTTGGGGGAAGTCATGTGCTTTGAATGTGAGTTGGATGTGCTTTAAATGCATTATGTGGATCTGCATTACTTCATAAACGTTGCCTGCATATAAATTATTTTATTTATTTTTTAAAAAATGGAAATCAGCTACAGGGTTTACTGCACGACTATGGGCTATTCATCATATCTCAGTCTAATTGGCCCCTCCAGGTGAAAACAACAGTGGGGGACCATGATCACCCCAAGGAAGAACACACTTAAAATGTAGAGGAAATAATAATGTACAACCATAGAGTAAAATCAGATACATATCAAGACATAGATATCTATATATAAAAATGTAAGCCCTCATGCTGTCATGGCATCATGACATCATAGTGTGATGCTGATGGAGGGGCGAGCTGGAGAGAGCAGCCTAACCAGAAGGCTGGGTGACAGGCTGGATGACTTGGAACTTCTGCAGGTGCAGCCTCAGTGGAAGGCTGTGGGAGGCTGGCAGTGGAGGCTGTAGCCTGGGCTACAGGCAAGGCAGAAGAGGGTGATGGCAGCATCAGCAGCTTGGCCGTGGCTGCTTACTGGGCAGATAAGGCTGGCTGGGGAAGGATCTGCGGGAGACTAGCCACAGCAATTGCAGTCTGGGCAAAAGGCTGGTTGGGGATGCTGTGGGAGTAGTGGAGGCATCTCCGGTGGGGGCGGGGTGAGTGTGGCCTAAACAGAAGGCTGGGCAACATACTGGGCAATTGGTGGTTGCTGCAGCTGCAGCTTAGGTGGGAGGTCAGCAGCAGAGGCTGCAGCCTGGGCAAGTGATGGCGGAGGCAGCAGCAGCAGCAGTTCAGCTGGGCCAAGCAGTCAAGGCTGGCTGAGAGAGAAAGTGGAAGAAGGGAAGGCAGCTCTGGGGACCTGTGTGGGGGGAGAGGGAAGGGAGGGCAGCTCTGACAGCCTGTGGGGCATGAAGAGAAAAGGCAGGGCAGCTCTGGTTGCCTGTGGGAGGGAAGGGGGAAGGGAGGGCAGCTCTGGCAATGGTCGGCAGGATTGGCCAGTGAAACAAGCAGAGGCGGCAGCCCCTAATGAAGAAATATTTATATAAGCATGACTGTCAAAGATGTTTATTATTTACACAACCCATAAAGATATTTACAATGCAATCCTATGCATGTTTACTCAGAAGCAAGTTCCAATGTAATCAGTGGGGGTTACTCAAACAGGAAGTGTGCACAAGATGGCAACCTCAAATGATAAGGAACTTCACTCACCCAACCCAACCCAAAATTCAGAATCATGCCACTTGAAGCTGTTTTGCAACTCCTTTATACTTGTTTTCATTGTTATTGGATTTTAAATGGATTTATCTCTTCTTGTGAGCTGCCTTGGTTTCCAACCCTGCCTCACAGGGTTGATGGAAAGATTCAATATACACACACACTGGAGATGTAAAAGTACATACACCCCGTATAATAGTTTATTGCCAAAACCAGTTTGTCATTGCAGAACATTTTTTAACATTCTGCTTAAGAGGGGGGGAGGAAGAGAGCAAGATTTACAACACTATGCTATGTTCACTCAAAAGTTCCATTGATTTACAGCACAATCCTAACCATGTCTGCTCAAAAATAAGTCCTACTGAATTCAATGGGGTTTACTCCCATGTATGTGGGGTTAGTAGTGCAGCTTTACTCCCAGAAAAGTGAGTATAGGATTAATGTTTCATATAGGGATGGTTTTGAATACAGGCTATGAATTAGACAAACAAACTGTCCTCTTCAACAACCCAGGAAAATTTTAGTATAGTGTAGTGGTTAAGGTGGTAGACTACGACCTGGGAGACCATGAAGCTCACTGGGTGACCTTGGGCCAGTCACTGCCTCTCAGCCTCAGAGGAAGGCAATAGTAAACCACCTCTGAATGTATTTATTTATTTATTGGATTTATTAGTCGCCCATCTGGGAGGATATCCAACCACCCTGGGTGACGTACAACCAAAAATTTAAAGTTACAATGAACAATAAAGATAAAAACATTAATACATTAAAATCACATTCTCCATGGTGTTAACAGTGACCAACGCATGAGGTGGCTCATCCTCACCAGGCAGCATCTGGCCATCTTTCCATCCCACCTTGCCTTCTTTCATAGACCCTTTGCCTCTGATCATAACTTTTATGTAGTGGGAGGAGGAGCAGATGGTTCAGTACAAATCCATTATAAACCCACAATAACAGATGATCTTCTAAAGATGGGATCACATGTCTTCCAACTGCTAGATACAGCTTACCATGAAAACCTTATTCATAGGGTCGCCATAAGTCAGGATCGACTTGAAGACAGTCCATTTCCATTTTCATAATTAGAAAAGCATAACACATTGTAATGGCATAATAAGCTGTATGTTCCCTTTTTTGTTTCTGGTCAAAATTTATTTGAAAGATAAAATGTATAATATACTATTTTTGCAAGTAATTAAAAAACCTGTGTATACACTTATTATAATCATAACAAATTGCATGCCTATTAAGATCCTGATGTGATCTTTTGTTCTAAATCTCCTGCACACACAAAGGTGCTATTGCTGAAAGCTATATGTTTACTCAGTTTATGAGATTTGCAGACAAGCAGGAAAAGGAAACTGTTTTCTGAACTTGCAGTGGATTCTAGCTATTGCCTGGAGGTCAAGAAATCCTTTATCAATCATGACCCCAATTTCACTTATTGGCTAAAAACCTGAAAGAGCGGGATTAGAGCAGCTGGCTACTAGCAGAAATTGGGTTAGTGTTAGGGGGCTGACATTTTGGTGTATAACTTCAAACTTAATGTTTTGCCTTATATAGCATTGGCCATAAAAAAGTATGCTTTTGCCTACTTCACACTGTTCATAGAATGAATGGCACATTGAGTTAGGTAGAAAGGATGCTGTTGATTTGACTAATCCAGACTGAATTTAGGAGCTGCAACTGGTTTCTCCAGTGTGGAAAGGGAGAGAATCTAATGAAGGCTGAAGCAGTGACTCAACCACCCCCACAGGCATGATTTTGATTGTAAAGGGATTCATTGGTCAGATGGAATGAGTCTCCAAAACTCCTCAAGGCCTGGCAAGCTCAGCACAAATCAGCTTTGTGAGTCTGGCAGGTCTCCCTCAGCAGATTTACAGGGTTGTGAGTATTGAGGGGTGATGGAGAATAATAGGGGATGTTTGGGGGCTCAGAGCCATGGTGGAGTAGGGATGGGGGAGAAATGTGATTTAGCTCACATTTAAAGGTGAAGCTACCGAATTAACACTTTCCAAAACAATACACAAACTGAAATACATCCAGCCTTCAAAATTTGAACGTCTCTAAATTTTGCAGTGCAGCTCTCCAGTGAAGGAATGTGAACAAAAATGCATGTACACAGGATAAAGTGTGCATGAGAATGTGCAACAATGCACTATACTGAAGAAATTTGGTTTGCAACAATATGCGTAATAAGCAAAATTGCATACAAAATGTGAAATTTGCACTAAAATGCTGATGAGGACTTTTTTTAAAAAAAAGCTAACTGATGTGGAAAACTGAAATGTGGAGAACTGAATTTTATATTGGAAAAATGAAAGAAACTAAAATCGACAGATTTGCCCATCCCTAGTGTGGGGTTATTCGCATAGGAAAGGGGGCAAGGGTTGCTGTCTCTCTTCTGCCTCATTAAAGTATAAATGGCAAGAAAAGCAGTAAATGAGAGGCAGAGCTGAGAGTAAATCACATTTCAGCTAGCATTCAATACAATTAATGTTGCCTTGGCCATATTTTAGTTGGTGCGATGTGTCATGCCTTTTTTCTGAGCTATTCTCCAAAATAATCAGGCTCATAGTTAAAAGAAACTAGTAGAGTTGTATATACATTAGATATTGAAGAGTAATCCAAGCCATCTTCAGTTTATGGGAAAACTGGAGTAAAAAAAAAGCATGTGTAACATTTAACTTGTAGAGAGCTGATTTGCAGGGGATACATCTATTCATGTTTACTTGGCAGTTCATTTCACAGTGTTCAATGGGCTTACTCCCTAGTTAAGTGTGTTTAGGGTTGTTATCTCTGGAGTTAGTTTTTAGAAGAAAAATAGGTCGACAGTGCAATCCTAAGCATGTCTACCCAAACTAGATATGTGGTCAGGAGGACTTGCTTCCAGAAAAGTGTACCTGATCTTGCAGCCCAAGTTAACATAGTCAAATATAGTAATATAGTCAAATTAGCAAAGGACATTATGATATATAATTTTCTTCATTTGAAGATTCTGGGAAGTGACTTGACAAACATCTGGACTGGCACCGAACATAAGGGATTGGGCTAAGTATTCTGTATTGCCACTTCCAACCCTTTGCTTGTTTGATTCTCAAATTTAATCTCCAGGCACCATTTGTGATTGCAATTTTTTAAAAGTGTCTCTTCTAGCACAGCAGCAGCAGTTAATATTGTGTTTGGTTATCCCATAAGCCTCTATTTTGAGAAGCTTATCCTTCAGCCACGCAGCAGTGTACTAATTGAAGCAAAAATAATTTCTCATTCCTTGAGAATTGTGCTGATCTTGTTGTTGGGCACCCATAACAAAATAAGATGAATATTGTAGATGGTTTATTTTTTATTAGAAACTGGTGCATTTCCTAACTATTGAAATCTATTCTCTTGTAATGAAATTTTTGAATAGATATTTAGTAAAACTTAAAAATGAAGACATTACACATATCCAAAAGTAATACCTCATGATGAGACCTTCACTGTTCAGGCAAATTGATTAACAAGCACAAATGTCCACACTTATGAACAAAGGGCTCATCAATATGGTGGTTTACTCTGTGCTTGGTGATACTCACATCTCCTTTAAATTTGCATGGTTCACATGACGTTACCAGCAAACAGAAAGTATCATGCAGTTTCCCCCCTGTAAATCCATACTAACCCAATCCGCTGATAATATGAAAAGTGGAGAAAAACTGTTTCTCTGGTGCTTGCAGATGCTTTGCTCCAGTGCTTGTAGGTGGGTGTGTCAATTGTTCCCATCTCAACACCCACTATCTCCTCCTCCCTTCTTTCATTTTGTTTCCTGTGGGCTGACAAGCAACTTCCAGTTGCTCTCCTTGTTTGCTAGTCTTTTTTATGTTGCTGCAAATGGTGGCTATTTTTTCTTTTCCCCCTAACTTGTGCACAAAAGTGTAACACTACTCAAAGATGAGTATTTCAGCTGTATTCTACCAACCATACACAGGAAAACACTGATATTCACACTTCCAGGTTTTTTAAAAACAACCTACTGCAGCTGGTAGAACAGACTGAGCATGCTCAGCACCTAGCAACTAGAGGGACTGGAAATGTATAATTAGAGGCTGGGGCCACAAGGAAACAGCGACACTAATCCTTCCTAGAGGAATGCCTGCTTGTGTGAATGGGAAAAAACGATTGGCAGCTACCTTTGAGCAGGAACGGTGGATGGTACAAATCAATAATGAAAGTAACAGCAGTGTGTTTGCTATGAAGAAATGCGTCCGTGTAGGTCAGCATGAGTTCTGGATTATAGAAATTAGCTAGCTGTGTTCATGACCTATCAAGAGTAGTAAATACACTGAATTAAGATTTCCTTCCAGACCAGTCTGTAATCAAACATTGGTGAGAAAATGCAGGGCTAGAGTATTCTGGCACTTCATACCACTTTGAGTAAACATGATCTGGTAGGGTAAGGGTGTTAAAAATGGCTCTTTATTGCAGCTGAAAGGATGTTGTGGTTTTTTGTTTGTTTGTTTGTTTGAAGTTCTGCTTAACTTCTAATATGCAGCAAGATTAAAAACCACTTTCATAAGTGGCTTTGGTTGTATCCTCTTGGATTCCTCTGCTCATGGAAGACTCTTCAGTCCAATGGAGGCTTCTGTGAATGGAAGAGGGAAGGTGATTTTTGCTGATTTCCCCATTTCCTCTGCCAATTCTCCCTTCCCTATTATCCCACCACCACCAGTCTGCTCCAGAAGGTTGAGTTACCCTTTGGAACAGCATGAGAGGTGATGTGAGAGGCTGCATGAAAAAAAGGGGGGATTTGGGAAATCACTTCTCTCTTCCTTCCTTTCACAGAAGCCTTTACTGGTGGAAAGAGAATTCCTTGAGTGAAGGGACACAATTGAATACAACCCATTATAGATTTTTAAAAAACAATTCCTCCATCTCCACAATGATATCTCACAGATAATTTGTGTTCTATTGTGTTGACACATGGCAACTCCAAGAACAAATGACAGATGCTGATCCCCTCTGATCACAAGAACATGGTCTTAGCATCACTGGTGAAAGCAGCTAAGTTTAAAAACAGTTACAAAATGCCCTAGCAGTGAATGTTACTTGTTACAATATTCTTCCACTCAATATTCATCCATTGATTCTATTTATTTGGCTAGATCCTAAAACTTTGCACAATCTCGCCAGAATTCCTACCATCAATCACCTTTCTGAAACAGAACATAGGAGGCTGTCTTAGTATAAGTCAGACCATTGGTCCATCTGGCTCAATACTGTCTACACTGCTTGGCAGTGATTCTCCAGGGTTTTAGGTAGGGAGACTTTCCCAATCCTACCTGAAGATGTCAGGGATTGGACCTGGGATCTTCTGCATACAAGGCAGATGCCGCTGAGCTACACTACTCTTCTATGGTCAAGTGACTTCCATTTGCATAAGAGCAAAGCACTGTTTAGACATTCAGTATTCATCATTAACAAATATATGAGGTGGCCTGCAGGAATGTGTGCAGCAAACATCACTTTCTCTATGTTTCATGTGTATTAGCTATACACCCTAACCAATGTGTGATAGCTCAATCTGAAGGGGTCCACCTACCATGCATATAGGGTTTCCTACATAGGAACAGGATCCCTGATTGGCCAGGGTTCCCATCCCCATGTAGGAGACCTACATGCATTGAAGTGGCTCCCTTCAGAATGAGCCAATCATGAATAGGCTGAAGGATATATATCCCTGCATGGAAATACAGGAAGATGAGCTTGGTAGCTCCACCAAGAGTATCTGGATTAAAATTAATGGGACAAGTAATAAAAGGAATGTGGTGCTTGGAGTCTACTACCAACTACCGACCACCCCATCAAGGAGAAGACGAGAATGTAACTTTTGAAAAGCAAATTGCCAATGTTTCGAGGAGGCATGATGTAGTAGTAATGGGGGGTTTCAATTATTCAGATATCTGTTGGGAGACAAATTCTGCCAAACACGGCCTCTCCAAGAAATTTCTGACTTGTGTTGGAGATAACTTTCTCCTACAGGAAGTGGAGGAAGCAACCAGAGGATCAGCTATCCTGGACTTGATTCTAACCAATAGAGATGATTTGGTGGATGAAGTGGCAGTTACAGGAACTCTGGGGGAAAGTGACCACATCATACTTGAATTCTTGATTTTAACAGTAGCAAAAGCTGAGAGTAGCCATATGCGCACCCTGGACTTCAGGAAAGCTGATTTTAATAAATTCAGAACAATTGTAAGTACCGTTCCATGGCAAGTCACCCTAATGAGAAAAGGAGTCCAAGATGGGTGGGAGTTTCTAAAAAAGGAAATTCTAAAAGCGCAATGGCAAGCAATTCCAACAAGGAAAAAAAGGGGGGGAATAGCAGAAGAAGCCAATGTGGCTTCACAAAAAGCTTAGAGATGACCTGAAAACAAAAAAAAGGACACATACAGGAAGTGGAAAGAAGGCCAGGCCACAAAGGAAGAGTACAGGCAGGTATCATGGAATTGCAGGGATGGTATCAGGAAGGCTAAAGATGAGAATGAGCTGAGGCTAGTGAGGGATGCTAAAAGCAACAAAAAAGCTTTCTTCAGGTATGTCCATCGTAAAAGACAGAGAAAAGAAATGGTGGTGCAGCTACTCAATGAGGAAGGCAAAATGATAACAGATGACAAAGAAAGGGCAGAAGTGCTCAATTCCTACTTTGGCTCAGTCTTATCCCAAAAAAGGGTCTATGACCCTTCCGGGAAACATGAAGTAGATGGGGCAGGATTGGAGCTTGGGATTGATGGACAAATGGTCAAGGAATACCTAATCACTTTGAATGAGTTCAAATCGGCAGGGCCTGATAAACTGCATCCTAGAGTATTGAAGGAACTGGCTGAAGAACTCTCAGAACCGCCTTCTATTGTCTTTGCGAAATCATGGAGGACTGATGAAGGGCAGGATGACTGGAGGAGAGCTAATGTTGTTCCCATCTTCAAAAAAGGCAAGAAGGAGGAACCGGGGAACTACAGACCAGTCAGCCTAACATCAATCCCTGGATCTGTAAGCACCTTGAAAGCAATGCAGTGATTACTAGGAGCCAACATGGATTTATGAAGAACAAATCCTGCCAAACTAATCTCATCTCATTTTTTGATCGGGTAACCTCCCTTGTAGACTGTGGGAATGCTGTGGACATAATATATCTCAACTTCAGCAAAGCTTTTGACAAAGTGCCCCATGATATTTTGATTAGCAAGCTAGCTAAATGTGGGCTGGATGGAACAACTATCAGGTGGATCCACAGTTGGCTGGGGCCGGGGCTAGCCCTGTGTGGTCCCATTGGGCTTTCATGCATTCAGAAACAAATGGGGCATAAATGACTAGGAAATTTAGCAGGGTCTGATCAATTTCTGCCACACTTGTTTTCTGCCAGAGGGCAAAATGATCCCTTGAACTGGAGGCAGCTAAATGAATATGGTGTAAGAGCCACATCACATGTTATGTTTTTAATAGGTACACATTACAGAATTGCTGCCGGTAGTTTCTGAGTCTGTAACAATCAAAACAAATATTCAGTTCAATCCTAGGTATGTTTCCTCAGAAGTAAATCTCACTCAGTTCAATGGGAGTTGAGCTATAGTAAATGTGGGGAAAGGGCTGTATCTCAGTGATAGAGCATCTGCTTTGCATGCAGGAAGTCCCAGGCTCAATCCCCAGTGTCTCCAAGTAGGGCTTAGAATGTTCCCCATCTGAAACGCTGGGGAGTCTTTGTCTGTCAGTGTAGACAGTACTAAGCTAGATGGACCAATAGTCTGACTCAGTATAAGGCAGCTTCCTATGTTCCCATGCTGAAGACTGCAACCATATGCATTGTTTTAATTGTACTAGAATTGGACTAAGCCTAGGGAAATCTCAGCTCAAATCGCTGTAAAGCTCACTGGGTGGCTTTGGCCCAGTCATTGTTTCTCAGCCTAAGCTACCTCTTGTTGTGAGAATACAATGGAGAGGTCAAAGAACCATGTAGGCCATGATCTCCTTAGAGCAGATGTGGTGAACTTTTGGCACTCCACATATTGCTGAACTACAACTCCCATCTTCCTTGGTCATTGGCCATGCTTGCTGGGGCTGATGGGAGTTGTAATTCACCAACATGTGGAAGGCCAAAGGTTCCCCACACCTACTTTAGATGAAAGGTGGGGCAATAATATAATGCGTAAAGTAAAAAACACAAACCTCCTATATAAACCTGTTTTGCCTATCAGCAACAGCATGGAAATAGGCTCTTACCTTGATACAAAGATCAACATATGAAATGCAGTGTTAACTACAAAGCAAATTATTAAGTAAGAGAGCACAAGTATAACTATCAAGTAAAAGACCAGACCTTATGCTTGAGAACCAGCCAAAGAAATCTGTTCTTGTGTTTTAATTGGTTCCCAAGAGCCATGGTATATTAAAGACAATAACACTCCAGGAACCCTTCAGAGTTAAAGGGAAACTTTTAGGTACTTTCTATTATTATTATTATTATTATTATTATTATTATTATTATTATTATTATTATTATTATTATTATTAATAATAATAATAATAATAATAATAATAATAATAATAATAATAATAATAATAATAATAATAATAATAATAATAATTCACCTTATCTGAAAAGATACTGTCCTGAAGGAATAGAAAGGATGTTAGTGAACTTAGATTCCATAGGCTTTAAACTTTTGGTTCTGTACAAATTGACTGGAGAAAGTTGTTTTTGAAGTATCTTCAAACAAAATGTCATAGGAATGTTATTGCCCATCTAGCAATTACATGTTATTTTGTAGCTAACCCCATGGCTTACTTTCACATAAAGCTACCATCTACTACTGTGCAATACATTAATCTATGAAACAGTTGAAAGCAATACTTAGAATGCTTGAGTTCCCGTTCCAGCAGCGATGTGGAGTGTATGTATGACACTGAGAACAGGACTCATGTTTGTGTACATCTCCCCTACTATCTATCAGTGCTTACCTGATATCACAATACTCCATGTTGTCCTGCATACCATCACCACCACCTCCACCACCACAGAATGAAGTGGAGTAGGATCAGGGAACAGCTTTGAATTGCAATTTCACTATCACTGTCAGATGATCGGACATTCCTCAAAAATATGATCCACCATGTGGAGGATGTAGTTTCCAACAATAGCATTTTATCTCATTTTTGTATTACAGACTGCTTTAAAACGTGTGCATGCTGTCAAGAAGTGATTATTGCTCAACATTTCATCTCAAGACTTAACTATTAAGACCCAACCATTCACAAGCAAGTTCTCAAAATGATTCTTCAGGCACTTTTGCTTGAGCATATCGACTTTTAAAAGTTAAAAAACAAGGAATGATAGGCAAAGCCACCCTGAGAAATTGCATTAACCTCATCATGTAGTCACAGAGCTGAAAGGGGTCTTGTAGGCCCCTCCCTGATGCAGGACTGAGAGCCAGAGTGTCCCCAAAAGATGGCTATTCATCCTCTGCTTGAAGTCCTCCAGTGAGGGAAATCCTCCACTTTTTTAGATAATTGGTCCTGATGTTGAACCGCTCTGATCATCAAGTTTTTTCCCTGAATGTTGTTATTATTATTATTATTATTATTTATTCAATTTATTAGTCGCCCATCTGGCTGGATTAACCAGCCACTCTGAGCGACGTACAAAGCAAAAACATAAAGCATCAAAACATCAGAAAAAATAAAAAAACTTAACAGTAAAAGCTAAACAATAGGGTAGAGGCAACTGAGTTTCAATAATAAGGCTTCTCACCTGTATAGTCCTAAGATGTAACTGCAGATGGAAGTTCCTGGTGTAAGTCTTCCCACATTGGCATAAAAACCAGTGTGGGTGATAGTCCATTTGCAAGATCTAAAACGGCATCTCCCCCCCCCATCTTAGCATCCAGCAACTCCAGCAGGGAGAGGGGTGGGACAAACAGGCCCCTCAAAATCAAAACCAACAGGGCAGTTCTCAAAGAAGCCAAGGCGAAGGAGCCAGGGTGTAAATGCAACCGATATCAGGCAAAGTGGACGAGGCCATTTGGTAGGACGGCTGCTGCTGCAGGGATGCTTCCTAACCCTCAGAAGCCAAAAGATCTTCGTAGCAAGTGACATCTTTCAAGGACAGGCCGCAGCACTAGGCCTTCCGAGAGGCTGCAGCTCGTCTCCGGCTCCAGCCCGGCTCGGCGCTGTCCACCATGAGAGGCGGCGGCGGCAGCCTGGAATAGGTAGAGTATCACATCACATCCCTGGATCATACCGATTGCTGGCATCCAAGTCCAGGTCAAATAACGATGGAGGCAGCATAGAGAAAGGGAGGGGGGACTCCCCCATATTCTCTGTGCGTTGTAGCCTTCAGCCGAGGGGGAATTACCCCGTAAAAGCCATCGGTGGTGGAGCTCCATCGCCCACAGCTGTTGCCTCTACCGCCATCTTAGATCATAATGTTCACCTGAAATCTATCCTCATGTAACGTAAGCCCATCCTCTTAACCTATTACATTTGCAATTGACATCTGGATAATGGCTTCAAGTTGTTTTTTTAAGGCAAGAAAGGTTCAATGGTCAGAACAGATAACGGAGGAATTAAAGTCTTGAAGCTGGCTGTGAGTGCCAGCACCTGGTGTCAGGCCAAGGAGACAGTAAACTAGGGTTGCTGCTGGTGTACCATCCACCCTGCTACCTGGTAGTTTCTCTGACCGAGATGGTGGAGGCCATCTCGGCTGTGGTATTGGAGGAGCAGGGAATGATAGGTGTGCGTGATTTCAATGTCCATGCTGAGGCTGCCTCTAGTGTTCTGGCTTGGGACTTCATGGCCTCCATGACGACCATGGGGCTGTCTCAAGTTGTCAGTGGCCCAACGCATAGGGCAGGCCACACCCTCAACTTGGTTTTTACTCCAGATGGAGGAAAAGGTGGTCTGGAGATAGGGGGGGTGTTACCCCGTTGTGGCCAGACCACTTCCTGGTGCAGTTTAGATTTATGGCTCCAATCCTCCCTTGCAAGAGTGATGGACAGATTAAGATGGTCCACCACTGGAGACTAATAGAATCCACAGGATTCCTGAAAGCCCTGGGGGAGTTTGATGGCAGGCAGGTGTGAGGGTATAGCGTGGCACGCATGTGTACCATCAACCAAGTTGGCAGCAGGAGCATCAGCCCCGTAGGGAAGCCCCTGCAGCCATCTTGGTTGATGGCAGACATGCCATCATGTGAGGCAACGGGAGTGATATGCAGGGCATGAGGATGGGTGCCATAGACCCAGAGCAGGCTCATACCCAAGAACCCAGTCGTGCCTGGCACTAGCCCTGGGCATAAGCAGACTGTCTTAGCCTCTCCCTTTCATCACACTTGGAACAAAAACTTCAAAATATTTGTTACAGAAAGGTCCAAACAATTATATATGACATAAAATGCATTATATAGGCAGGGCTGGCGCTAGAGAGCAGCCAGGTCAGACCCTGGTTGGGGGCGCCTGAAGGGCCCTTCTTAGGATGGGTGGGTAGTGCTCCCATTCCATAATCAGCAGCAGCGTCAGCTCCCAACCCTGCCATGGATCACAGAGAGGGAGCTCCCAGACACCCCCCTACAACCATACAGGCCCCCAATGCCTGCCTGCATTCCCCACCTATCTCTTACGTTGGGGTGAATGCTGGCTGCACTGTGATCACATGCCTGCCATCAACCAAGATAGTGGCAGAGGCATCAGCCCGTTAGGAAACCCTCAGCCACCATCTTGGTTGATGGCAGGCATGCGAGCACAGCACTGCCAGCATTTATCACAGTGAGAGAGGTGGGTGTGGGCGGTCACTGTGGGCCTGGGGCAGGCTGGTGTCCAAGGGCCCAGTCGTGTCTGGCACCGGCCGTGCCCTGGCAGTTGTCCTGTGGGGTGCTGCAGGGTACTATCTTGCCCCCAATGCTGTTTAACATCTATATGAAGCCCTTGGAAGCAGTCATCTGGAGATTTGGGGTGAGGTGTCAGCAGTACACTGATGATACCCAGCTCTATTTCTCTGTAACATCTGAATCGGGAGAGGCCATGCAAGACCTGGACTGCTGCCTGGATTCAGTGGTGGGCTGGATGAGGGCCAATAAACTGAGTCTGAATCCTAGCAAGACAGAGACACTGTGGCTTGATAGTTCCCAAGTTCAGATAACTGGTCAGGTGCCTGCTTTGGATGGGCTTGTACTCCCCCTGAAAAAGCAGGTTCGTAGTCTGGGGGTGCCCCTAGATCTATCTTCATTGCTAGAGGCCCAGGTGACCTCAGTGGCTAGGAGTGCCTTTTACCCGATTCGGCTGGTAAGACAGCTGCTGCCGTTTCTGAATCGGGATAGCCTGACCACTGTTGTCTATGCACTGGTAACCTCCAGGCTGGATTATTGTAATGTGCTGTATGTGGAGCTACCCTTGAGGTTGGTCCAGAAGCTGCAGCTGGTGCAAAATGTGGTGGCAAGACTGCTCACTGGGGCAGTGTATCGCCAACATGTCACCCCGCTGCTGAAAGAATTTCACTGGCTACCTATTAGCTACCAGGCTAAGTTCAAGGTTGTAGTTTTGGTGTACAAAGCCCTATACAGCTTGGGACCAGGATACCTGAAAGACCGTCTTATCACTTTTAAACCCAGTTGATCACAGCTCTCTGCAGGTGTGGGCTTCCTGCAGATACCACCTTATCAGGAGGTCCATTCTGCACAACATAGGAAATGGACCTTTAGTGTAGTGGCACCTACCCTTTGGAATTCCTCCTCTTAAATATTAGACAGGTGCCATCTCTGTTATCTTTTTGGCTGCCACTGAAGACCTTCCTCTTTCAACAGGCCTTTTAAGTAGAGACCTTAATCCCAGTCTGTGTCTGTTTGGAATTACTTTTTAATATATTTTTAAACCTTTTTTAAAGGTTTTTAAAGGTTTTTAAAAATGTTTTTAAAGATCTTTTGTTTTAATATGTTTTGAATGGGGTTTTTTTGTTTTAATATATTTTAAAGTCTGATTGTATGATGTTTTAAAGTGGTTTTAGTGGTTTTGTTTGCCGCCCTGGGCTCCTACTGGGAGAAAGGGTGGGATATAAATCTAATAAATCAATAAATAAATAGAGGTCATAGATGGCGTGGTTACTACTATGCTGAAGGCCAAATTCAGGGTCAGGGGAGAGAATTCAACAGTGGATTTTGGATTCCACTTCAGCAGAATCCATGAGGAAATAGATTTGCCAGTTCCTGCAGCAGATTCTCATGGGTAAAATTAGTCTAGTCTAATTGTTGTCATGTGTTTAACTCTCTTATTACAATCATTGGAGCTTAAAAGTGTTTATCTTTGGCTCAGTGTCACCACATGTACTGCTGCAATTTGCAAGCATTCAGCAGTTTACAGAGCAGTCCACACTAATTCTTCACTCCAGATGAGCTGGAGATATTCCGACTTACATTTCTCACCCCAGCTTAGTTGGCAGAACTTACACCAGCTAAAGTCCCCAAAAAGGGGATTCCAGGGGAATCACAGGGACAGAACAGGACAAGGAGAAACTTTACACCTATTCCAAACCCCTTTTAGCTTGGTCACATGACCTAGCAATCCAACAGATCTTAGCTGGCTAAAAGGTGGTGTAAGTCAAATGACTCCAAATTTCTCTTGAATGGAATTTGGAGCAAGGGTAACTTACACCAGCATAACATACACTGGCTTTCTATAGTTAGGATTGTTCTGTAAATATCGATATCTGTGAACATGAATGCTGTAGGATAAAATGTGTTTCTTCCTATATGCATATACATTTGTATGTGTTGTCCATGCGTAACTATAATTTATATCATATAAATATGTTTTTTGTTATGTGTAAAATACATAAATAGAACACTAGTGACATATGAGGGTATATCTGGTATCATTATTACATAGCCTTTCTAGCCAAATTGTATTCTTATATGCTCTTGAAGTGTCCACAGATAACAGCATTCCAAATATACATATTTTCACTGCATTGTCGTTAGTTTTACGCTTTTGGTTAAACCATATTTGATGTATGATGTTTGTAATGGACAGGTCTGAAATATCATGTTCTCTGCTTGGATTCAGTTGTTCTTCTCTCCTCCTTTGAATTTCTATAGTTCTTTAGGAATTATCACTCTGGTGGCAACATTGTTAATAATCGCTCAGAATTTCCCATTCTAGCCTCCAGTCAAAAGACATCCAATGAATTACTCGAAGTGCAAATGTGATATCAGCATTTTGGGATTTTTATTCCCCAAATTCTTTGCATGAAAGATTACATTTGCTGCAGCTTTTGTAGATAAGAGCATCTTCTTGGGTTGAAAAAAGGGAAGAAAAAAGAGGCCATGCAAATTGAAGATATACACTAAGACTGTAGAGTGAAAACTTTTATTAACTCACTAAGCTTCAGTGGTCATCAAACTACATCCATTATCAGAAGAAAAGAATTCTAGGATTTTTTAAAAAAAGAGGATTAAGGAGGATAAGTGAACATTGTTCAGCAAAACAACAAACAAATTGTTTGTACTCTTGGCAGATTCAGACTTGTTATGGCTGTTTGTACCCTTTACTCTTAGCAGGGTCGTTCTTGTTGACCAACTTAAACCATGTTTAATTGTCTTCCTGTAAAACAAATTTCTGGTAACAAGACAGCTCCCTACACAAAAGCAAAGACAATTTACATAAAAATTTTCTGTAGATTGCAAAAAATACTGCACGAAGCAAAGCTGATGTAATCACACGTATGACTGAATCAAAGATTTGTTTTGTACAAGTGGTACTTTACTGATGCACATGTGTGTTCCTGCACTCTGATAAAGCATCACACAAAAAGAATCTTGACAACAGCCTTATGTAAAAGTTCCCAGGTCATCTTCTGATGACACATGATGCAGCTACCTTGCTGAAGCTATTCAGGGTTGGGTCTGGTCACTGCCAGCATTCTGTGTTTAGTTCCATGATGGAAGAAAGGTAGGCAAGAAATGTACTAAATGTACTAAATTAAGTAAATAAATACATCACAGTTGCTTTTTGTGGTGTTTTATCAAAGCATAAAACACTGCACAAAAATACTGATGCAATCATGAGTATAATCCCATTAAAACTGTTCTGTTTGCAGTGTTTTATCAGTATGCACAGTCAGTGTAGATGTGGTGGAAGAGGGAAACATGAAGGAACTGAAAACGGTTGCAGATTGCACATGCACAGTGCTCGGTACAAAATGTGGAAATAAACATGGAGAGTAATACATCAGCTCCACTGTGGAAACAAAATCAGATAATCTGGGATTCAAAAATCTAGGGAGAAATTCAGAAGAGGAAAATTTCAGGAACAACTATAATAATGAGAGGTACTTATTCGGTGTTCCAGGCCAAGGCAATTATAACCAGACAAACTCTCCCTGTTCTTTCTGATTCATGTTTTGATGCAAGATTGAAGCATTACCTTTGGCATGGCTGCACATCCAGAGCAACGGTGCTCTGCCCCCTGTGTAATCGAGCTACTGCTTGTGGGAGACAGGGGTAGGCTGGGTTCTGTTGACCTGAGGTTTAATGGGGTACAATTGCCCCTGAAGGACCAGGTCCGCAGCCTGGGGGTTGTTCTTGATTCCAGGCTGTCCATGGAGGCTCATATTTCGGCAGTGAGCCGGGCAGCCTGGTACCAACTACACCTCATACGCAGGCTGCAACCCTACCTCCCTATTCATCAGCTCCCACTGGTAGTACATGCCCTGGTCACCTCTCGATTAGACTACTGCAATGCGCTCTACGTGGGGTTACCCTTGAAAACAGTCCGGAAACTTCAACTGGTACAGAATGCGGCGGCTCATTTACTTACAAACAGCCGTCGCCGTGATCATATTACACCAGTATTATTTAATCTACAATGGCTTCCAGTAGTTTTCCGGGCCCAATTCAAGGTGTTGGTGTTAACCTTTAAATCCCTATATGGTTTCGGCCAGGTTTATCTGAAGGAGCACCTCCAGCGTCACCAACTATGCCGCCCGACAAGATCCGCCACGCAGGGCCTTCTCTCAATCCCACCAACAAAAGTAGTTAGGTTGGTGGGGACTAGAGAGAGGGCTTTTTCGGTGGCGGCCCCCACTCTCTGGAATTCCCTCCCGTTCGATCTTCGACATGCCCCTTCCCTGGATACCTTCCGCCGAGCATTAAAAACTTGGCTGTTTGGTCAGGCCTTTGAGACTATCGGGATGGGCTAATTATATACTCAATCCCCGCTGCTATGTATTACAATTGCTGCTATTCTGTCACTGATGATTATTTGTATTTTATTGTATTTATTGTATTTACTGTATTTTGTATTTTATTGAATTTAATATGTACGCCGCCTAGAGTGGCTTCGGCCAGATAGGCGGCCTAAAAATTAAATTATTATTATTATTATTATTAACCTGCACAACCTTCTGTGCAGAAAAACGGGTGCTTGTGTTAGTGATGTGTGGCTTGAGTGATAATAGACAAGTCATATACTAACCTGTGCAGGCATGCCCACATATTCATACCAATGCATTCTATGCATAGAAGAGAAAATGATAATATACTGGTGTGTATGTATCTGGGTGCTTGCCACAAGTGGGGATGGATATAAATGAGTAAGCTATGCCATGAGCTTTAGGGCAAAGCAAGACCCACATTGTCACCAAACAATTAGAAACTGAGTTGTTAGCCCCTGAGGCTGCTAATAGTTACGCATGTAATCTTATACACATGAGTACGTTTATTAAATGCATGAGCATAAAGTTACTCATGCACATAGCCATTTGCAGTAATGGGGCCATAATTTGCAGCAAATTATGTATTTGATGCTTGCAACAGTTAACCTCTTTTACTGTCCATCTGAGGCCATTTTTAAAGGAAGTCATTTGCTATTCAGAAGTAGTTTCCATTTAATTGCTAGAATGAATGTGCAAAAAGAACAGCAAGTAGCTGGTCATTATCAAACTGTGTTTACTGGTTTTATCTTGCCTTAGACAACTAAGAATGATTACATTGGATGAAGTCTAGAAGGAACTTCATCTGAACTAGTTCCACTGGTATGAATGGAAGCTGATCAAGAGAGGATAACAGTTCTTTCACAAAGCCTCATTCATTTCACTGAGCCTTGTCCAAAGAAGTGCCTTACTGCATGTAGCCATGAACCGCTGCCTAGACTCGGTGGTAGGCTGGATGAGGGCCAATAAACGGAGTCTAGCAAGACAGAGGTGCTGTGGGTTGGTGGTTCCCGAGTTCAGATAATTGGTCAGGTGCCTGCTTTGGATGGGGTCATACTCCCTCTGAAAGAGCAGGTTCGTAGTCTGGGGATGCTCCTGGATCCATCCTTGTTGCTAGAGGCCCAGGTGACCTCAGTGGCTAGGAGTGCCTTTTACCAGCTTCATCTGGTAAGACAGCTGCAGCTGTTTCTGGATGAGCATAGCCTGACCACTGTTGTCTATGCACTGGTAATCTCCAGGCTGGATTACTGTAATGTGCTCTATGTGGGGCTGCCTGGGAGGTTAGTCTGGAAGCTGCAGCTGGTGCAAAGTGCGGTGGCGAGACTGCTCACTGGGGCAGATTATCACCAACATATCAGCCTGCTGCTGAAAGAATTGCACTGGCTACCTATTAGCTACCAGGCTAAGTTCAAGGTTCTAGTTTTGGTGTACAAAGCCCTATACAGCTTGGGACCAGGATACCTGTAAGACCATCTTACCTCTTATATACCCAGCAGATTGCTACACTCTCCAGGTGAGGGCCTCCTGCAGATACCATCTTATCAGGAAGTCTGTTTTCCACAACATAGGAAATGGACCTTTAGTGTAATGGCACCTACACTTTTGAATTCCTCACCCTTAAATATTAGATAGGTGCCATCTCTGTTATCTTTTCAGCACCTTCCTCTTTCAATAAGCCTTTTAAGCAGAGACCTTATCCCAGTCTGCGTCTGTGTTGGAATTACTTTTTAAGATGTTTCTAAACCTTTTTTAAAAAATGTTTTTAAAGATGTTTTGTTTTAATGTCTTATCAAAGGGAAATTTAAACCAAGAGTAGGGTTGTTGAATAATCAACAGGGGAGTACACTGACTGACTGAGACAAAATAAAAGGAAGATGGAAGCAATACACTGAAGAACTCTATAAAAGAGATGCAAAGATGACAGATTCATTCATGGAGGAACTGTATGATGAAGAACTAGAAATTTTAGAATGGGAGGAGAAAGCTGCTCTTAAAATAATTGGAAGAAACAAATCACCAGGAACAGATGGTATACCAATAGAGTTGCTACAAGCTACTGAGACTGAATCTGTCCAAATCTGACAAAAAATTGTCAACAAATATGGAAAAGAAAACTATGGCCCACAGACTGGAAGCATTCAATATACATCCCAGTTCCAAAGAAAGGGGATCCCAGGCAATGCAGTAATTATCGGACTATTGCCTTAATATCCCATGCTCAAGATTCCACAACAAAGGCTCTTACCATATATGCAGCAACAAATGGCAGATGTCCAAGCTGGATTTAGAAAGGGAAAAGGTACCAGAGATCATAACGCAAACATACGTTGGATAATGGAACGGACCAAGGAATTTCAGAAGGAAATCACTCTGGGCTTTATTGATTACAGCAAAGCCTTTGACTGTGTAGATCATGAAAAACTATGGAATGCTTTAAAAGAAATGGGGGTGCCACAGCATCTGATTGTCCTGATGTGCAACCTATACTCTGGACAAGGGGCTACTGTAAGGACAGAATGGAGAAACCGATTGGTTGTCCATCAGAAAGGGTGTGAGATGGGTGTATTTTATAACCCTATTTGTTTAATCTATACGCAGAACATATCATACAGAAAGCGGGATTGGACCAAGATGAAGGAGGTGTGAAAACTGAAGGGAGAAATATCAATAATTTAAGATATGCAGACGATACCATACTACTAGCAGAAACCAGTAATGATTTGAAATGTATGCTGATGAAAGTTAAAGACAAAAGCACAAAAGCAGCACTACAGCTGAACGTCAAAAAGACTAAAGTAATGACAACAGAAGATTTATGTAGCTTTAAAGTTGGCAATGAGGACATTGAACTTATCAAGTATTATCAATACCTTGGCACAGTCATTAACCAAAATGGAGACAATAGTCAAGAAATCAGAAGAAGGCTAGAACTGGAGAAGGCAGCTATGAGAGAACTAGAAAAGGTCCTCAAATGCAAAGATGTATCACTAAACACCAAAGTCAGGATCATTCAGACCATGGTATTTCCCATCTCTATGTATGGATGTGAAAGTTGGAGAGTGAAAAGAGTGGATAAGAGAAAAATCAACTCATTTGAAATGTGGTGTTGGAGGAGAGCTTTGCACATACCGTGGACCGCGAAAAAGACAAATAATTGGGTGTTGGAACAAATGAAACCAGAACTATCAATAGAAGCTGAAATGATGAAACTGAGGTTATCATACTTTGGACACATAATGAGAAGACATGATTCACTAGAAAAGACCATAATGCTGGGGAAAACAGAAGGGAGTAGTATAAGAGGAAGGCCAAACAAGAGATGGATTGATTCCATAAAGGAAGCCACAGACTTGAGCTTTCAAGATCTGAACAGGGTGGTTTATAACAGATGCTATTGGAGGTTGCTGATTCATACGGTCACCATATGTCATAACCAACTTGAAGGAGTATAATAACAAGAAGGATGTTTTTGTTTTAATATATTTCAGAGTCTGTTTTTATGATGTTTTAAAGTGTCTTTAGTGCTTTTGTGCCTTGGGCGTCTACTGGGAGCAAGGGTGGGATATAAATCTAAATAATGTTTAGATTTAATTGTTTTAATTGATTTGCTTTTTTATACTATAATTAAGAAATCTGATTTGTTTAACCTGTTATGTTTTAAAATAAGCTTGTTTTTAACATGTTTTTCCCCTTGAAACGTAGGAAATATTCTGTTTAGTCTATTATGTATATTATGATTTTTTCTTGTACTTAGTTTAATATGCAATGTTTATATTATGTTGATACTAAAGAAGATGTTTTATTAAGTTAACTGTATTTTATTGTTTTTTGTAGTTGTTTTAAGATGTTTGGATTTGTTGTACACCGCTTAGAGTTTTATTTAAATATAAGCGGTATATAAATGGACTAAATAAATAAATGAATAAACAAATAATAATGATAATAATATAAACTGGATCTAGCTATACACAGAATAACTTCAGTTATACCTGGTATAACTGTGATTTACAATTTAGCAGTGCATATGCAAATGAAATCAGAATTTGCAAAAACATAATTATATATTCTCTGGGTGGATTAATAGCTACTGTCTACCCTGTTTATGTTGAGGTTTAATTTAATTCTGTTGCATGAATTAAAGGAGGAGATATAATCGAGCATCCAGTATTGTGCTCAGGCGTTAATGTGCACTAGTATTTTGTGCAACGGCCAACCTGCATAGACCACATAGATCAGATGTGTCCATTGTCTAAAAATGGGACATTTTAAAACATACAATCATGTGAAGTCTACCACATCATAATGGCTAGGACTCAGGTCCAAAGCAAGCCAAGCTACACATTATCATCATCATCATTTCAGTTTCTTACCTGCCCTTCACCATAAGTTCCCAGGGTGGATTACAACAATTTAAAATGCCTACTAGTTATGATGTGTATGTTCTACCTCCACTGTCAGATGCATTATGCCTCTGAATGCCAGTTGCTAGGAATCACAAGTGGGAGAGTGCTGTTGTGCTCATGTCCTGCTTTTGGGGTTTCCATAGCCACCTGGTTGGCCACTGTGAGAACAGGATCCTGGACTAGATGGGCCATTGACCTGATCTAGCAGGCTCTTCTTACGTTCTTAAAATACAATATTCAGGTGTCAAAGGCCAGGGTTGTTTGGAAAACAGGAAAATGGAAATTCATTTCAGATACCTGAACCAGCCTCAGAATAGGGGCAGGTGAATTTGCAGAAACAATCAGGAATATATCAATGATTGCCAACAAGACATACATGTGAAGAAATGGAGTGGTATGGAAGTCTTGATTCATATATCCAATGTGTAATACTATGTATGTCTTCCTTGGAAATAAGTCCCACTGAGTTAAATTGAGCTTATTTCCACGTAAGTGCATATAGGAATGCAATCTTTATCATCCTTAGTTCCAGAAGGAATGATTTCCCATGTCCTATCAGGTAGGCACCAGAAACATATCTATGCAAGCTATATTTACTAGTGTGTTTGTGCACTCATGTATGTGCACGCACACAAACACATACTAACAATAATTATTTCCTAGGGTGATACCAAAGGGGTTTCTAGATTGTCAGAATTTTGCAGAAGGGAGTCAAGAACATACCAGAACTTTTGGTTTGTGCAATTAAAGTGGATTAAAGTGCTCTATCACCCTAGTGCAACAAATTTACTTTTAAAAAGGACAACTGACTTTTTGTGGTTAAGAAAGTGACGGGGAAATGCATTGAAAAGTGTGGGGTGAACAACTGACTAACAGGAAGATTTATAAACACCCACAAGCAAAACAGCATGAATGCAGGATGAATGCTGATTGTTATATAGCTATCCTACAAACAAATCAGAATGAATGCTCAGTAAATATCGGATATAATCTAGCCTCCATGTAAGCTTTGTGCAAGCAAATCAGAATGAATGTCCAATAAACAGGTGGTCCAGAGGAGCCCTAAAACCTTGGGCTCCTTTGCATGTTACCTAGAGAAGTGTGGTTGCCACCTTGTTCACACATTGCTCTAGTAACATATAAAGTTTCTGCCCATGTGGTTTGGCTGGACTTGTGTGTTTACATGACATGATGATGATGCACCTCATAAAGAAATGGGCATTGCTGATATGTTATGTAAACATGTAAGTACAGAAAGGCCATTTGGGCTTAAGCTTTGTGTATTCTCAGAGCAGGATGGGATCATCAAAGAGGAGGGCTCAACAAGTCCAGGTATTGTGTAAAGTAGCTGTTTCTTCTTCATCGAATAAATGGTTGAGATTGCTTTGGAAATATCCATTGCAGACGCATGCTTGAAAAAAGCATTAGCAGGTTAGTTTCTTTTTTTACACCCACAGCTTTTCTAATAGCAATCCCATGAAATGGATTTTGTAGGATCTGGCCTACAGGAGCATCATTATCAAATTCTGCAAATGAGACATTTTTTGGAAAATGTTTTATGTGCACACACCCCATGTGTTCTGCTGTGTGTGGGGGGAGAAAACAAATTGATATTGAACCCATGCTCTGTAATTGGGCCATGAACCTCACGTTACTTCACACTTGATTCTATTGACGTTAGTAAGGCACTGATATGCATTATGCAGAAGTGCATGGATGCTGACAGCTAATGATGATACCAGTAATGAATCATACTGTAACGCTCTATGACTAAAACTAAAACTCAAGAAAGAACAGGTCAGTATGGTGAAAAATACGGTGTATAACTATGAAAACCCTAATTCTAATAAAATGGTATTGGGCAGTGTTAGAAATAGACTTTATTCACACAAAAATGAAATGCTTTATCTATTTAATGTGTTTTAAAATGTGTGCTAGTTTCTATGTGCTCATTGAAGTGTGACTAATGCAAGAGTGTGGTAATAAAACTTGAATACTATCAACAAAAATGGTTTTACATAGCTTATCTTTGCATTTGTGTAGTAGGGAGCCTGAACTGTTACCAAAATCCCATTCTCATATACAGGTAAGGGAAAACTTTGGAATTCAGAGTGGCCCTTGCAGATGCAATATTTTGAATTCAGCAGGTTGAATTCCCATTGGGATGGGGGAGAATATCTACTAAATCGGACTTAGTACTGGATTCCGACTGCATTCGACAGTCTGCTCTCTTTTTGGACCGGCACTGATTTCTTGCGGTGGGCTGCAGCTGTAATCGGCACAGATTTTTTTTGCGGTGGGCTGCAGCTGTAATCAGCATGGATATTTTTACAATCCCTCCCCAATTTTACATAATTATCTTTGTAATTTCCTTTAAGTTGATGCATTTGCAACCAAAAAATAACAGCGGATTGAATTGGCAAGTGCCAAAGCATGCAGGAACAAAAATGGTGGATTGGGATGGAATGATGGACTATTGGAATACAAGTGGATCGGAACTAGGCAATGAACTCCATCCCTACGTAGCACCAAGTCAGAATCCTATCAGCACAAGGATTACCACTAGCACAATGGGACTTCCCCCATCTCCTCCCCCATGTACCATCTAAATCTGTTCTAGGGGTTTCCCCAACCCTTTGGAGCAGATCTGGGGAGGGCTCAGGGCATGCTCGGGAGAGGAGGAAAGTCCCATTGTGCTACTTGTAATCCTTGTACTGATGGGACTTTTAAGTTGGATGCCACCCAGTGTTTTGTTTTTTTAAAAAATAGCCAATATGTGTTTATGATTCTCCTCCTGCCCCAAACCCAGTATTAGTGTTGCTAATTTATAGTCACCAGGGCTGCTTTGACCTTCAGGAACACAGTACAGGCACTTCCGGGAAGGGTGACTTAGCCTGTGCCTGCTTTTGAGACGGGCTCCTGCCTCAAAAGAAGCTTATTCAGATATATCAGTCAGTTTTTTCTTTTTTTTTGACTGATTAAACTTCTCCCGGGTAGGGAGAAACGAAGAGATTAACCTCAAAGCCTATTTTTGTTGGGACGACCAGATCTCATTAATTTATGGGACGAGGTCCAGCCGACGAAGGTGGGACGGATTTTCAACAGCAAGCTCTATCTGTTAAAGCGAACGTTCATCTTATCTTCTAAGAGAGAACGCACTAACAGGCAAGCACCCTTCTTTCTATATTTTTCTTTTACTTAACTTAAATTGTTGCTGTTTAAAAGAGATTTGCCAGATTGATCAGTTTTTGACATCTCACTGGGGAGCCATAACTTCTCTCTGCTACGCACTAATTAATAGCTTATCTCTGTTTTTGTTGCAAAAAGCTGTCCTGGATTTGCATTCTAAAGATATACACAGAAGAGGGATTTCTATTCCAGATTTTTATTTTGAAAAATATTATACTGTTTTGAGACTACTCTCTTTTTGGTCTATTTTATTTTGACGAATCTGTTTCTTGACGATTGCCATTAATTGTTTCGATCCTGGGAACTGCATTTTGTTTACTTAACTATTGGAGAGATAAGGCTGTCTGCTCTGTTTATACTGTGATGTCACCAAGTTTGGAGAATTAACCCAATTGTTGCTGAAATAAGAAGTGGTTTTCCTATATTTTTCTTTTAAAATGGCAATTAAGAAAGTGGCTGAAAATCTGGAAATAACTATGTTTCAGAAAATAATGGATGAGATTGAGATAATGAAAATTGAATTGAGTAAAATGAAGCAGGAGATTAAAGATATAAGGGTCCCTGTGAGAGAGGTGACCCTGGAAGGGGTCCCTGTGAGAGAGGAGACCCCGGAGATTGGAACAGGGGTCCCTGTGAGAGAGGAGACCCTAGAGACTGGAATAGGGGTCCCTGTGAGAGAGGAGATCCCGGAGATTGGAACCAACGTGGAACAGGAACAAGATTTGGAGTCTATGGACTTTAGAAATAAAATCTATTGTTTGGAACTCAATGTTATCTCTGAAGAAATGAATGAAGATTCTAGAGATAAAGTTATCAATGGCATGGATAATCTTCTGGACTGGAATGATGTGATGGAGCCCAATATAGAGAAAATCTATGGAATTAACTGCAGCCATGTGACAATGGAAAAACTTTTAAGAGATGACCCAGTGTATTTTGAAAAAAAGAACAGAGATATGATTTTACAGCAGTATTTCAGCAACCTATTCAGAATGGATGGCAAGAAAATATTTGGGATAGAGGTAATTCCCATCAGACTCTTACTATATGACTATGGCTTTGACAGCAAGATTATTATGGAATACTGATAATGGAAGATTGGATATTGAAATTACTGGACTTAACAAGACTACTGAAGATGGAAGATGGAAAATGGAACTAATAGAGATAATAGAACAATGGCTACTGAAATTATTGAACCTAACAGATTCTGATGTGATGGATTAATTGAAATGTTTATTTTGACTATGGTTATGACAATAAGATTATCATAATTAGTAATGAGATGGATTAATCGATATGCTTATCTGGAAAAAAAAATTGATAGATATATTTCTTAAAGAATTGAAACCTCTCTTTGACTTTTTGTGGAAAGAATAAAGTAATGTTTATGAGATTTGATGATTAAGTAAGATAACTACTGGAGGAAAGTGATTTTATAATATGACTTAAGAGACAGGATTGTTATATATTATAGACTTATAACTGATTTGATCTTTGACAAATGGGAAGTCAATATTTTACTCTTTATTTTTTATTTTTGTTTTTTTTTCTTTTTTTCTTTTTGTTTAACTATTTTTGATTTTGTTTTTTGTCTTTGAATGTTTTATGATTTTGTCTTGTATGTTTTATGAAAATCTGAATAAAAATTATTGAAAAAAAAAAAAAGGAACACAGTACAGTAGGGCCCCACTCATACGGTGGGTTATGTTCCGGACCCCCGCTGTAAAGTGAAAACCGCTGTAAAGTGGAACTCATTGAATAGAATGGCGCGCGATGCCCAAAAACTGCCATAAAAGCGGAACAAGCGCCGTATGAGTGGGGCTTTAGTCTAATTGCATCTGATTGAGACAGCTGCATTAGAGAAGCACTGTAAAGTGAAGCACTGTAAAGTGGGGCCCTACTGTACTCTGGGAGAAGGCTTTAACTTGGAGCTAAGTACCAAAAGCCATACATTCCACATTGTGAGCCCAATCCTGTGGAACTCCCTCCTGACTAAGATTAGGCAGGCCCCCTTCCCTACTGAACTTCAGGCACTTGACAAAGACTTTTTATTTCAGCATGCATTTTAAGGTAGTTCTCTGTTTCAAGGATGACTTTTAATTGTTTTTATTCTTTGCTTTTAAAAAAAATGTAAACATGTTATGTACACCACTTAGAAATTCTGAATATTAAGTGGTATATAAGTATCTGAAATAGATAAATAAACCAAACTTTCCTCCATGCTCTTTTTATTATGTAAACAAGGCTAGCCCAGGCCATTTTGCTGTCTTGAGACATGAACAAATAACATTCCTCTCCCCAAGCCAATGGTGTATAGTATCAAAGCTGACTAAGTCAGGAAATAATACATTAAATAACTTCTAATTATTCACTTCTATCTTTCCGGCGCCAGGTAAAGACCTTTTTATGCTCCCAGGCATTTTAATCTTTTAATTTTCTTAATCTTTCTACTTTTAACATGTATCCTTCTTAATTTGTGTTGTATTTCGTTTTTGTTGTGCTTTCTGTTGTTTGTTTGTACATGTTTTTGTGATTTTTTACTATGATATATTGTATTTTATCTTGTTTGTTCACCGCCCTGAGAGCTATTCTGCTAAGGGCGGTATATAAATTGAAATAATAAAAAAATAAAATAAATACATCACTTTTAATTATTAAATACATAAATAACAAATAACTTGCTGCCATTCATGGCACCCAAAATCATCTGCCTGAGACAGGTGCCTCACTCTAACTAATGGTAGGGCCAGCCCTTTAATGTACCCCTCCCAAGGAGCTGCTGCTAGTTCTGCAAGGAAAACAACACAGGAACATATGCTGGTAAGATTGTTTAAGAGCTTGACCACCTCTATCTTGTTCTTGGTTTTCTATATGAAACTATAAGACCTCCAGATAGAGACTTTTCATCTGTCAGTTGTAATCTTGACTCTCATTAATCTCCTGATTTACAAAATAACTTCCTTTTACTTTTTCATATTTGCTACCTTCAGTCAGAACGTATCTTGCTTCAAAATCCACATTGTCACATTGGCTGCATATTTGCTTACAGTTTCTGCCGTCATTGGTTATCACTAATTGTTGCCACCACTCACCATATGTTCAGAGGCACATGTTACAAAATTCTCCCAAGCTACACAGGAAGTGGATTGGACTGTGAAAGATCAACACAAATTGTGTTTGCATTTTGACAAATTTGTAGGGCAGTACAATATCTCAGAGAGGAGGTCAGGTCTCCCACTCCCCTGGTATATTCACTATAGCTGCCCAATTTTCCTGTTTTTTAAAGTTTGATAGAAATATCTGTGGGCTATAGTTACATTCTTAAACCACAAGGTTGTGTTTTTTTTTTGCCTATTAGTGAATATGAAATATAATGCTAGAGTAAATTGTGTGTTATACAGAATATAAACACTACAGCTTATAAAATACTGGTTGTCAGTTACTAAAAATCATCTATTAAACCTCACTGGCAATCAGATAGCAGACTGTCAAAAATCAAATATCAATTGGCAAATATCAGATACCATCAGAAGTCAAACACCAATTTTGAATAAAGAATATTGTTTAGTTGGCTTATTTTGACATCAAAGTCTGCAGAGGAGGATTTCTAGAGGTTTACAGGAGAAAATTCAGGAAACATAATGGCAAACTTTTCCACAAAGGATAAGGTGTATCTGTGCATAGGATTTGGACAAATCCTTAATCCCAAAACAGCACAGGCTAAATTGGAGAGATTCAGGGCTTGTCCAAGCCAAAGCAGGATCTCTCTGAAGTGTCCTGAACCAAAGCTGGGACCTCCAAAGTGATTTGGGCTCTTCGGATGGTTAAAAAATTGAACATTTCTCCCCAAGCTCGTCATATAAGGAAAATCCCAGGGGGGGGGAGCTCTTTTGTGACTGATAGCTCTAGCTTCTAATCAGTGAATGAGTTCACCAGGACGCTTCAATCACAAAGAGATGTTGAATGTATCACCTTCTTCTTGTCTATTCTGTGCTATTTCCTAGTTCTGCTAGGGATGCTTACTTGGAAAATACCAGACATGAACATCTTCTGCTTCTGCGCCACACGCTCACACATCTACCACTGTCATATCAACTTTGCACTTCAGCCCTATTGCCTGGACTTCTAGCACAAAAGCACCTGGACTTCTTTTCCTGTAATTTAGGGGCACTTCTTGAAAGTGTGTTCATATAAATTTGCCCCCAAATAATAGAGGAGATTAAGTGGATACTCCAGAACTATAACAGTTGTCCTTGCAGGAAAACCACTGCTGCTGTTCTTCTGAAATTTGGTAGGATTTATCCTCTCAGAAGGGGCTAATGTATCTGCAAAGTTATTATTATTATTATTATTATTATTATTATTATCATCATCATCTTTATTTATACCCCACCCTTTTTCCAAACTGGAACTCAAGGCGGCTTCCAGATAAAAATAAGTACATATCATTAAGAACCTATAAAAATATAAAACATATAAACATATAAAATCAGCAGTAAAATAGGATTAAACTATTAAGATGTTAAAACCAGTTACTCTTAAAATACTGCAACTCAGTTTAGGAGCATACAGGCAAAACAATAACATACAGCATCCTCTTCAGTCACTACCCTTAAAACCTTCAGTTCCTCTCTCTCTCACACACACAGAAGTTGTCATCTTTCACCTCCACAGTTCTTTATCTCCATTCTGCTGCTGTCTCCTTCTCCTCCTTTATCCATGTTCTTGACCTCCAGATCCTTTCCCCCTCCACTCCATTCTTCACCACCACTCTCCACCCAGTCTCACTCTCCGCCTCCTCCCTCGTCGCCTCCTACCCATCCACAGAGCATGTGGAAAGAGAGACACTGCACAGAAGCCCAGTTTGAGGCACATGATTTTCATCCACAAATCAGAGGAGCAGAAGACTTCCCCTGCTCCCCCCCCAAGTAATGCCCAGAAGTAATTCTGGAAATGTTACAATTACTCCACAAAAGTAGTAAAATTACTCCTACTTCTATTACAATCAAAATGTAAAGGAATTACCCACTCGTTACTCAAAAAAGTAATGAATTACAAGTAATTTGTTACTTGTAACTAGTTACTTCCGAGCTCTGCATGATCTTACATATTATACTCAATATAGGTAACAGAGAAATAAGTTTTCATAATCATTGTCAAACAGGATCTACAATTTAGCCTTAATATTTTCTTCATAATAATGGATTTGCAGCCTAGGCTTATCTGTCCCGGTTAGATTTTCTGTCCCTCTTTTCCTGTCAACACTCTTATTTGTTCTTGTGATGCTTCTGTCATCTCCTGTGCAAAGCTACATGCATAAGGATCTGAGACGCAGAGAAAAAAAGTAGGATCTATTTGTTTGTTTGTTTTAGAAAAAAGCTTCCAAGCTTGAATCAATCTCTGCTATGAATAAGTATTTTCTTAAAGCCTATGGAGTTGTTATCTCTTGGCGTTGAGAGAACACCTGAGGTTGGGCAGTGGGGATGAACTAGCTCTGCATCCTATTCCATATTTTCATACCTATCAGACTCTAACCCAGGGGGATACTGGGGAATCTCAGACCCAGAGGCCAAATGGGGCCCTCCAGGCTTCTCTGTCTGGTCCTTGCAATTCTTCCCCAACCATTCCCCTTTCCCAGTCACACCCTCCGTCCTCAGGCCTCTTATTAGCCCTACTTCACACCCTTCTTGACTATTTTTACGTAGCTGGAAACTGTCCTTGAACCAGAGCTTGGAAAAGTTACTTTTTTGAACTACAACTCCCATCAGCCCAATCCAGTGGCCATGCTGGCTGGGGCTGATCGGAGTTGTAGTTCAAAAGAGTAACTTTTCCAAGCTCTGCCTTGAACTCCAGTAATGCCTCTTGCTTGTCTGAATAGAGAACAGGGAGGTGTGTGTGTGTGTGTGTGTGTGGAAAGTAACCTACCATAGAAAGGTAAAATTTACTTTCATTGCTCTGCCCACTTTTGCCTCTGGCCCTGCCCACCACTGGCATGTGGACCCCAGAAGTTTGGCCAGATGGCAATGCAGCAGTAGGGCATCTTCTGTACTTGCAAAGGCTTCCTGTGTGTTTCAGAACCCAGGTTTTCTTGGGTTGTCCACTGTGCTGAGAGCCTTACCAATCCAGAAGCTCTCAGCTTCACACACTTGGAGGGCAAAAGGATGAATGCTGGTGGCGGGGTAGACCTAGCACCCTCATCCCCCCCCCCCGCTCCATCCCGTATTTTCTGAACACTAAAAGGTTCAGTGGAAGGAATACCGCATAGGCCTTAAGACTTTTGATCAACAAGCCAATGTTTTTCAATCCCTTGTTATGTGCACAGAGAGAGTTCAGAAACAAGACGGGAGGAAATATTGTTATATTGTCCTTACAGATACAATTTCTTCTCCAGCCTCTGGCATTTGTTAATGTAAGTGTCACCTGAGCCATGCATGTCTGAGGAAAGCCCCTTACAAAGATTATATTGGACACTCTGGCAGAAAGCTGGCTTGATGTAATGAAATATTAAAGATATGAAATAAAATGGATTCTTTGAGAAACAAAAACTTTATGCATCCTACCTGCAAAACAGGATGCTGCCATGCCATAGGCACCCACCAATTAACTATAAATCACATCACTATAATAAATGGCAGCCTGAGAGGTGAGCCTTCAAGTGGCAGATGTTTGCCGCTGGTTTTTTAAACCCATTCCACTGAAATGTCGGTGATGCTAGTAAAAATTAAACTGAGCTGGATTTTGTAGGCTTGTGTTTCTATACCAGCTCTTATGATGAGATAGACTTCTCTTTTTTTTGCCTAAAGGCCCCTGTCAGTAAAAACTGTCTTTTGTTGCTGCTTCATTGCAAGCATGTCCTAAGGTGTTAAACTATGAAAGTGCTGGATTTGGATGAGGGTAATGTACAGTGATGGAGCCAAACTCCATACAATTATAATGCTTAAGGAAACTCCCCAACTCAGCTGAGCCATCCACTTTCTCTTTCTTTACCCCTAAGCCCTTCCCTTAAGTCAGATGTGGGGAAACATTGGTCCTCCAGATGTTGCTGAACTGCAACTCCCATCAGCCCGAGCAAGCATGGCCAATGGCCAGGGATAATGGGGGTTGTAGGTCAGCAACATCTGGAGGTCTAAAGGTTCCCCATACCTACCTTAAACTATGTGACAAGCAAGGCTGCTATTTTTCACATTATGCTGCATACCTAGATTGATATACATGTAGCCTTCAAAATGTAATGGATTAATCTGCTTATTATTCATTTTATTTAGACCATTTATATATTGTATAAGTACAGTCATCTCAAAGTGGTGTACACGAGACAACTAAAAAGCCTGCTGAAACAAAAAAGTCTTCAATATGTGCCAGAAATTCAACAGAGAGGGGGCCAATCTGACCACAACTAGAAGGGAGTACAAGTAATCAGTTCAACTAATCAATCTGCAAACTGTTAACTAACAGGGGGCTCCCGGTCAACCAGGTTGCAGATTAGATTGAGACACAATTCATAGACAGACTTGATAGATAATTCAGGTCATAGACTTGAATAATCACTCCTCCATCCTTAAGACAAGGGTGAGTTTGCCTTCCCACCCCCAGAACAAAAGAGGAAACCTCATGAGATTTCCTTCCAAAGGGAGAAGAGAAGAAGCATCTGGGCCATGCATGACCAATCAGAATTGAGCAAGTGTCTGTATTTAAATAGGGCGGTTACACCCTGTTACTTCCTCTTGACCTTTTGCTGTTACTTCCTCTTGACATTTTGCAGCATTTTACTCAAGAAAAGTGTGTTGGGTGACTGGGCAGTAGTTAGCATAAACTTCTGGGTCCTCAATGTTCCTTTTTTTCCAGGAGTGGCTACATCATTGCCTCCTTCAAGGCAATGGGGACCACTCCAGCACACAAAAAAGGTTTCACCCCATCCTGGATCTGCCTGGTCAACCATTCACATGAACCAGCCAGGCTGAGCAAGGGTCAAGAGAGCATGGAGAGCTGCAAATGTCTTGTATTAATCCTCAGGCATCAGTAACAGAAACTAATCCCACAAAACCAGACAAGATGGTATATTAGACACTTCAGCAGGCAAATGCATCAACAAAAGCACTCAAGTCCGCATGGAGGCAGGCAATTTTGTCTTCAAAGTGCCTCACAAAATCATCAGTGTGGGCCTCTGAGGACTCCAAAACTGGATTCACCAGGGTAGATGAAAGCAACCCAGCAATGAAAGCAGCAACGCAGGCCTCCTCCAGTGCCTCAACTGCCATGCAATAAGCACAATTATGTGCTCTTATGCTTGTTCAGTCACCCTCACAAGAGACTTCTGCCACTTGCGCTGTAACCATCTCCAACTTGTTTCATTACCTGGAACTCCTGGGTAAATTAAGGAGCTGCTCCAGTTCCACAGTATCAGAAGGATGCTCAGGTGCAGTTGTGTCAATAGCCCACTGTGCTTCACCATTCCATGTAAAGATTAGGACCTCGGCAGAATTGCTGGCACTAGCTACTGGAAAACCTCTCAGAGCATTTAGGAATCCATAGAGTTTAATAATTCTCTGGGGGAATGGACCATCTGAAAAGCTTAAAAATATCATCCTCATCAAGCACAACCACAACATTATCAGAGCTACTGATAGGCCTGAAATTCCTTAACTGTCCTATACTTTTCTTCTTCACTCTTCCACCCAAAACAGACATTCATGGCTTGCAGCTGAACATATGTGGTAGGGCCTGCCATGACCACTGAAAGGTGCCCCCATATATTACCTTTCTTTAGGAACATAGGAAGCTTTCTTCTACTGAGTCACACCATTGGTCCATCTAGCTCACTACTGTCTACCCTAACTGGGAGTAGCTCAACAAGGTTTCAGACAAAGGATATTTCTAGCCTTACCTGGAGATGCTGGGGATTGAACCTGGGACCTTCTTCATGCAAAGCAGAAGAGCTGTGCCCCTTACTTTCTTGATGAATTGGACACCCTTCCTCTCTGGTCTTCTCTTTCCCCACTGCCCCTAAATGGTACTCTTGCCAATCGTACTGATATGATATGATATAATGTTATATTAATATCCCACCTTTCCTCCCAAAGGGAGCCCAGGGCAACAAAAAATGGAAGCTCCATTGCTGAAGGCCTCATAAAATATGGAAGCATAGTTGGCATTCTTATCCCAAGATCTGAAAATGCCTGAGGCTATCCTTGCTGCAGAGCAAAATTATCAACCCTCCAGATAATCACTATGTTTGTCGAGTTTTTCTTGAGTGGAGATATTTATTAATCTGGTTCCAGGCTCTGTCATCCCTCTGTCAGATGAATCCGAGGTCCATTTTTTGGCATGTGAAAGTTCAAGGGGAAAAAAATCCAAGGAGGCAGAGAAAAATACTTGCTTTAAAAAGTAGAGCATAGGAAGTAGAAAAGGAACAAATAATACTTAATGGCATTGAAGATGAAGAAAATATATGAAAAGGCTGACTGGAATAGAAAAGACATTTCAGTTATGAAACTGAACAGAAATCAAGTTTATCAGATTGCCTAGAACACAGAGAATGTGAAATTGCTGTATTGGGATTGACAGTAAATACATTTCCATTATAAATATACATCTTGAGGAGTAAGGAAATTGGGTGAAATGAAAGAAATGTAAAATCTAAAAACCAGAAAGGTAAAATGGGGCTACCTAATTGGAAAGAAAGGACTGCTGTGGCATTGCAGAGGTACAACTTTTGTGGGAGAACATTTAGAACACATGAAAACATATGGTCAAGACTGAAAGCTAAATCCCACTTGAGAAAGGGGCTGGATACATGTTATAGCCATCTGATGGAAGCTTCTGCACATTGTTCCATGTGGCAGCTGAAAGCTGATAGTGAGAGCCATGCTTAGCAGCAGCACATTATAGCTGCATTTGGACAATTGTGTCTCCAGTTATTAGATAGATAGATAAACTTTAATGCAATCTTAGCCATAGGCCATGTGCAATTCTCACTACATACAAACATTATCAAAAATACATACATACAAAGATAATAATTGGGGAAGATTATGTCACGGTATTTAACTCTTTGGCAAAAGCCGCTCTCAGTTTTTGGGCTGCCAAAGCAAAATTAGCAACCGCTAAGGTAGTTGAATTAAAATTATCAGATAAAAGTGTAATAACCATCTCTTCAACAGTACAAGGTGTTATAAAGGCTAGAAAGGTTGATAAAAATTTATGCCTAGGTTCATCATAGAGTGGACAGTACAATAAGTAATGGACGATCTCCTCAATTGCGTCACAGCCATAAATTCATTTACGTTGGGCCAAGGGTGTACCTCGGTAACGGCCCTCAAGGTACGCAGTTGGCATCACTTGGAAGCGGAGAGCAGTAAATGCTCTTCTGATAGGAGCCCTGTCAAGTACATCTAAATAGTTTGACAAAAAATGATTTAATTTGAAACATGGAAACCAAATAGAGAATGGAGCCGATACAATGGACATACGATCTTGAGCAGCGTCGCCCTCAAAAATCAAATTACGGAGAGCGGCATTACTCAATTCCATCAATCTATTTGGAGTTAAATCATATTTAGAAAGAATCTACTGGCATTTCTTCGCCCATCCTCCTGATAGCATTTGAACCTGCCAACATTGCTTGACTAGGGTAGAGTCATCCTTATTAAGGATACGAAGCCAATAACGTAAATAGGCTAGATCAATACAAGCAGCTACTGAGGGCAACCCCAATTCAGCTCTAAGATGAGCTGACGGAGTCCCTGTGGGAAGCCCTAGCACTTGCCTCATGAAGCCATTCTGAATGGAGTCAAGGTTGGATCCTGCTGAGGGTTCCCATAATTCTGAGCCATATAAGATCTTTGAGAGTATTTTGGCTTTTAGTATTTTTAGCATAGGGGGGACTAGCTGGCCCCCCCTTGTAAAAAAGAATCTTTTAGTTAAACCAAGGGCTTGGGAACCGGCTTGAGCCGCTGCCTTGATTTGCGAGGTCCAAGATAGATTGTTTGATAAATGAATACCGAGGTATTTAAAAGTTGTAACTTGCTCTATTGGGACCCCATTAAATGACCATCTATTCTTAGCTTTCATAAATTTACCACTGACCATAATTTTAGATTTCACTTGATTGATCTTTAGATTTTGGGAGTAACAATACTCCTCTAGTTTATGGATCATACGCTTGAGTCCTATTTTTGTCAAAGAACATAGGACTACATCGTCAGCGTATAAGAGAGTGGAAATCTTATTTGCTCCAATTGAGGGGGGGAAAAAAGAAGGTGATGACATTGCCTCGACTATGTCATTAATGAAAAAATTAAATAAAAAGGGAGCCAGTAGGCAACCTTGTTTTACTCCCCTATATACTGGAACTTTAGATGATAATGTGCCATTTTTCCCTATTCGCACTCGGATGTCATTTGATTGATAGAGGGCTCTAATCAGCCACAGTAGTCTCTGATCTATATTGGTTTGGGCCAATTTTAGCCAAAGGAGTCCTCTATCGACTGTGTCGAATGCTGCTGAGAAATCAACAAAGGCCAAATATAAGGATTGGTGAGCTTGGGATCTTGTTTTGTGGATTAAATGATGCAGTATAAAAACCTGATCAATTGTGCTCATTTTAGGTCTGAAGCCAGCTTGTTCTTTACATATTGTCGAGTTGGATTGGTCCCATTCCTTTAATTTGTTTAGAAGTAGCTGGCTATATAACTTCGATGAAACATTTAAAAGGCTTATGGGGCGATAATTTGCCGGTTTCGTTGGGTCTCCTTTTTTAAAGATTGGCACTATGATACTAGTAAGCCAGCCCTGTGGGATATTACCTGTATCATTTATATATGTGAACAGGGCTGCTAATAAGGGGGCCCACCAAGATAAATCTTGTGTCAGAAAATCGGGGGGGAGCATGTCCTCCCCTGGAGCTTTTCCTAGTTTCAGGGAGGACATTAACTCCCTTACTTCCTCAGAAGTAACCGGTGGCCAAGATGGAAGACCATTTAGTGCCTTCGTAATATCTACAGGTTTGGGAGGGAGTAAGCTGCCAAAAATCGCACCAAAGTGAGCCAACCATTCCTCTTGGATAATTGGGGGAATAGGTGTATAATTCATCGGTTCCAAATTTCCCCGTAAGAGTCTCCAGAATTCAATCTCGTTCCCTGCGTGGGTAGCTCTTGCCAACGCCTTCCAATTGGCCTGATAGAACAATTGTTTTTTTATTTAATTAATGTTTTATAAGCTTTTTTCAGGGTTAGCAGGTGTTGGAAGTTGCCAGGACTATTGTTAAGACGCAATGATTTAATTTGTTTAATTAGCTGTTTTTTTAGGATCCTGCATTCTTTATCAAACCATGTTTTGGGGTGGAGAGGGACTGTTGCTACCGTTAGAGCAGTGATACGTGGAGTAAGTTCGGCTATTATTGATTCGTATGCCCTTAGGCAACTCTGTGTATCTGATATAGCCGTGTGATGTAGATTAGAAAGAGAACACATTGACAGCCATTGATGAGCCTTAATCCCCATCTCCTGGGTCCATTTTAAACGTTTGCTTCCATACAACTGGTCTAAACAAGGGGCCTCTATTTGATCTAATCTTTTATTTATCGAGGACAGCAAGGTTACTTTTATTGGCAGGTGGTCACTTTCTGGTCTTGCAAGGACATCAAGTTCTTTAACTCTATTTATCAAGTCATATGTGCATAAGAAATAGTCTACCAAACTCGCCCCCTTCCTTGCAAGATATGTGAAAGCACCATTAGAATGATCCAGAGGGGAGCCATTTAGGCAACCCAGATGGAATTTCTGGATTAACTGGGAAAGGGCTAGTCCGAATCTGTTAACTACTTGGTCCTTGGTGGATCTATTCGAGATGGGGTGGCCCTCAGACAGATCTTTAATAATATCATCACCCAGAGGATAGCTTGGGCCCATCTTGGCATTGAAGTCACCACCTAAGAGTAACTCATAGGAAGGATATCTTTCTTGCACTTCCTCCAAAAAGGATTCCAGTAGCGGCCAAGGGGATTCCTGCTGGCTAGAATGTAATGGAGGAATATAAATGTTTACACAAATAAGGGGTAGAAGACCAGAGATCTTCAACCCCAATGCCAATGCAAAGGTCGGTACCTCCAAATTAAGCTCAAATATTTGGCAGTTGAGGTGGGTGGCTACCAATATGGCCAAGCCTCCACTGGCACGTCCTTTGGATGCCATTTTGGTAGCAGGTGTAAGCCATGTTTTATATCCTCTAAGCTCTAAAGTCTCCCCAGCCTTAAGCCAAGTTTCCTGAAAAAGAATAATATCAAGGGATTGTAAGAATTGTAATAAGGCAAAATCCATCATCTTGGATTTCCATCCCGCAATGTTCCAAGATAATATAGCAAAGGAGGGGTTCGTTGACAAGATATCCGTTGGGCAAACTCTTTTACAGAAACTGGAATTGATCCTGGAACTATTTGATTTAACTATTGAGTTGGGGTGTTGTCATGGGCATGGAGTAATGATATTAATTGCTGGATATAATGTGCTAACATTGGAAATTACTCGAGGTATTTGAGTGTCCCGCCTTGGAGAATCTGGTTTAGTCCTTCGGAGTCTGTCCGGAGAGCCTTGTTCCTCCGGTTGTAAGAAGCGCCTCTCTAGCCAAGAAGGGCTTGTCGCGGGCTTTACTGAGTTCACAAACGAAATTCCTTGTTGAGAATTAGGTTGACTCGTCTTATTGATGGAATTTGAGGAGCTGTAGGTGTTACGTAACGGCAAACTTTGGTGAGGAGATGAAATTATCTTATTTGTAGTGGAAGAACCCGGCAAGTTTTCTCCAGTCGGTATAGTGCGATGGGGGACATCACTTTCTTCTAAATTAACTCTTCCTTTTATTAAATTTTGTATGAGAAGAAGTAGTCTATTAATAATTTTGCCCTGATCAAGTTCCGGAAGTCGGCCGTATGATTCTATAAGAAGAATCTCTTCCGGGAGAAAATCTACCTGACTGAGGGAATTGTGCACAGGTAGAACATTTGCTTCCCTGAATTGATGGCAACTTTGTGAGGTGGAAACAGATGGAAGATCCTGTCTTTCTTTACATGTGGGGGCTTCTAATGTCTGGCGATTCTCCTGATCTCTCTGTTGTGGAGAGTAGCTGAGAAGCGGATTAGGAGGAGCTTTATTAATGAAATAGCGTTGTAACAGAATGCCATACGTAAGGGGTTCATCTCTGATCTTGTAAATCCGATCAGCATCATATGGCGAGAAGAAAGTAAAGATGGCATGACTATCTGGGTCCTGTGCAAACAAATAAGTCACTTTCTTGATGAAATTTTTATACAGAAGATCCGGCAAATAATACTGAAGGCAGGAGACTAGACATTGTCTTATCGAAGAAGATGACCAGAAATCAGATGTTAATGAAGAGATTGTAACCACTAATTTATTTCTCAGCAGTTGTAATTTCCAGTGAGATTCATTACGAGGACTGGCCAGAGGAGAGGGTTCGCAGTAGAACTTATGCGAGTTTTCAACGTACAAGTCACTTCCGATCTTTTCCAAATCTGGTCCAACGGGGATCTTTACACTTCCAGAATTGGAACAGAATAAACTTAAATTCTTTGGGCAAGCACCTTTAGTTGTTTTTTTGGAAACAGGTAATGATGGTTGTTGGATTTTAGGTGATGCATCCAATAATTTGAAAAGAGGTTTAAAATTCATTTTCTTTGACTGGGCACATTTATTTAACATTTTTTGATTTTTTCAGTTTTTTCCCTTTCTGCGCGGCCAGGCGTCTTGTTTTGTTGTTTCTGGCTTTCCGCTTAGGCTCCTGCGTCAAATCGGTCCGTGTATTTTGGGTACTGTCAAGAAGGTCAGGGGAGCTTGAATTCTCTGTAAGCAGTGGGCCCAGCGACTTAACTAGGGTGGTTAGTAAATTATTCGTTTCGGTAATGAACGCCTTTATAAGGCTTAGTTCTTCTATTACTGCCAATCCCCATCCTATGGAGGGTAAATTAAAATCAATTACATTTGATTGAGTAGAAGATTTATTTAGAGATCGATTTTCTGACAGAGAAGTCCTTAAATCTTTGGGTTCTGTTATAGAATCAATAATTATTAAATCTGAAGGAAGTTCATCGGCCTTTGGAGAGAAGGCACTGTTGAAACCCGCATCTTGCAGTTCTTCTGCAAGGCTTCTAGCATGCACATCCTCTTTAAATAAATTAATTTTCAGTTGTCGGTCTAAAGACCAATCAAAGAAGCTTGGCAATTGCGGGGTAGCTTTTAGTTCACTTAAAGGCACAGACGGAGTTTGTGGAACTTCAGACATCAAGGGGAAAAATTTCGTAATCTTAGTCTGTGAAGTTGTAGATAAAAGTTCCTCTTCCCCTGGAGTTATACCCAGCTCTTGGCACCTTTTCCTTGTGAGCACCATTGAACAATCCCCAGAACAGAGCTTCAGCAAGAACTCTCACCAAATTAAAGAGTTTGATTGCTCAAACTCTAGGACTATTGGCTTCAGAGTAAAATCCTAGGGTGTAAATTGAATTTCTTATGCAGCTTGCTGAACTGGGAATATGATTAGAGTGCTGAGTTCACTCTGTCATTATTTCAGATACTAGGAGGAAGCCTTCTAAAATTCACTTTGTTAGCGTTCACTTCAATTACTCCCACTCAGAGTCGACTTGTTATCTCACTTGAAGCTGGCAAGGCACTTTGAGTAAACATAACTGCTTCATTATATGCACCAAGTCTATGAACTGCTTGGATGGATTTATATCGTGTTTTTTGCCATTAGGTAAAAGGGTTAAAAAGTTTAAAAATACAAACGGAGAGATAGCAAGCAAGGCTTCTTACCGGGACCGGGACCGGAAATCTACCGTCTCCAGTTATTAAGCAAAGATTGCATGAGCCCCTTCACATGAGCCATGATTAAAGAAGGACGTTTCAGTCTAACTAGTCAGTTTTCTGTTCCAAATGCAACTATAGTTGGTGAAAGCAAGGCTCTTAAACCATGGTTTGGATTTTTTTATGATCCTGGCTCATTTCAAAGCTTGTAACTCTAATTTCCTGATTTGAATAGAATGGTGAACTGTGATTAATTAGAGAATCCCTGGTGTAATTGCAGCTCACACAAAAAGAATCACGGAGGGGCTCCATATGCAAGCAACAGGCTCATGACTATCTGAGCTTAATAAGCTAAGTTATGATAGTCCAAACTGGGACAATGGATTAGACATGTTTCACTTTGCAGCTGTGAAGCTTATTTTTGGGACATTCCCTGTATGTAAAGATTTGCAATGGTATAGTAAAACGTGCCTGGGCCATCTGGTGATATCTTTCTGATATTGCATCACCAGGATAGAAAATCTGCCCAATATTAAAACATCCTGAATACATACCCTCTCCTGAATGCATGGGGTACTATTGTCACTGACATCTTAAAAATATGGCAGAGACAAACATTTTAGAGACTAAACATGTGTGATGCAACTCCATTGCCTCTTTCTATGAAAGTAAAAGCAACACTGGAGGATTTTGAATGGACAACTGGAAAAGAAAGGATGCTTAACTCTCTCTTCTCGGAGTCCTCCATACATTTGGCTTTTCACCATGTAGAGTTCAAAATATGAGTGTACACATAATTGAAACTACTGGGGGGAAATCACAGAAGGCTCTGATTTAGGGCAGAAAAACAGCAGGCATGGAAATAGTTCAGCATTCCCTTTCCCCCCACATTATTTTTCCCACTCACAATCCACCCACACAGCTGCTTTTCTTTTAAATAATGTTGCTGATGCTCCAGTATATACATATGGCGTAGTCAGCCATTTGGAAGGCATAAGGCAGAGCAAACTTACTCAATTCCTAATTGTTTGCAAGGGAGGGGGAAAATAGAGTGTTATTGTTAGCTGAAGCCAAGAAAAGGTTAAGCGAATGAACTGAAAAACATTTCTCACTTTCTGAAAAATCACTGAAGGCAAGCAAATGAAAGCCAGGCTCTTTTTATTAAAAATCAATAGCTGTAAGAGAAAGAAGCAAATTTTATATAGGGTTTTATATAGGATTATTATTTTAAAAGCATGCACATCATCTTATGGACACAGACCTCATCCCACTTTTTCTATTCCTTGGAAAAATCAATAGGATATTATTTTCAGCTTTTAAAAAAATAAATTCTTACATTGAATTCAGTATTATAAATCTCTCTTCTATGCATATACTGAGGTACACTGTAATGTCACCAACACTAAATCCCTCTTTGGGCATTCACCTGTACATGAAAGGGTTAAAAGTATGTAGAGTGGTGAGACTGCACATGCAAGCCATGTGCACAGGCTCTTCTCAGATATCTGCATGATGAGCATGAAGGTCTCAAGGGGGTTTATACATTTATTCAGTTGGAAGCATCTGCACCGTTGAGAACCCTGCCTTAACAGGATGCCTGATCACATGGAGGCTTCTAAACATGCTCAGTGGATCATGCATAGAGACCCCCTCCCTTTCATAGTAGCAGTAGATTTCCCTCTAACTTGAAACAACATAGTGAAAATTTTAAAAATGTCCTGTAATCTTCCTTTTACTCATGGAGTCCAGCTACAGTCTGTTATTATGGCAAACTTGTTCCCTTGCTTTCAATGAGACTTCCAGTACAATTCCAAACATGACTACTCAGAAGCAAATCCTAGTGAGTTCAGTGGAGCTTTCTCCCAAATAAGTGGGTACAGGACTGCTGCCTACATCATGCTTAAATCTAGTCATGGCTGAGGATTGAAAATCAAATCAGTCAAATGAAGTTTTGGGTTGTCCCTATTTCCATGACATATACACCTCTGTGTTTAACATTAAACTTTTCCATCCATCTTCCTATAATGGATAACCCTTGACTATGATGAGTTCATCCTTAACATCAGTTCCCTTCCCCATTAAGACTTGTTTTCCATTTTGCTTAAAGCCACAGTCTGCTATCATATCTATGTCTGTTTACACCAACATTTCTTAAAATCTAGCTGCCTACCACTATCAGTGGTGGTGGCAGCGCAGAGTGGTAAGCGGCAGTAATGCAGCCGAAGCTCTGCTCATGGCTGGAATTCGATTCCAATGGAAGGAGGAAGTCGAATCTCCGGTAAAAGGGGTCGAGGTCCACTCAGCCTTCCATCCATCCGTGGTCAGTAAAATGAGTACCCAGCATATGCTGGGGGGTGAAGAAAGGCCGGGAAAGGAACTGACAATCCCACCCCATATATACGGTCTGCCTAGTAAATGTCACAAGACGTCACTCTAAGAGTTGGAAACAACTCACACTATAAGTGCGGGGACACCTTTACCTTTTTACCACTATCAGTATCAGCACCATTTACGTTTTTGTACATCCTGTTCTAAAGGTATAGGGTAGGAGTGAAACTTGACTCACTGTGATATAAAAGGATGTTCTAACACTAAAACACTAATAGTATCTAAAGCACAGGGTTGTAGTCGTCCAGGGTTTTGGGGAGTCTTAGACCCTTTCCTTTTTTGGGAGCAGGATCCCTATGTCTCCAGCATTCTATGAGCCAATCAGCATGAAAGGGGTACATTTGCCACTGAGAACAGTCTTCTAACATGTTTCCTTGACCTTTCCTGATAATTGCACTCAATCAGAGTGAAAAGAGGTGAGTCAGCCACTGAGAAGATTCTTCTCAGTAGCTAACATTCTCCACTTTCATGCTTAGGGGCTCTTAGGGATGTCTGTTGTAGGAGAAGACAAGGATCTCATTCTCAACCCAGCAATGAAAAAAGGGGGAGGGGCTGTGACTAACATGAAGGGACCTTGCACTTCTGAATTTGGCACTACACTACTGTTAAAGCAGTGTGAAATTATATATAGAAAATAAAAATTAATTCATTGCAGCAACAACACTATAAAATGCATTTCATCCCAGATCTCTCAATCCCTGATTTTTTTCTTTCACATAAACAACAAAATAATCCACAAAAGATGCTTCCCTAAAGTAGACTAGCTTGCCCTCAATAAGCAGAAACAAAAAGAACAGATAAAAAGAGTATGCACAGCTTCCAGATTCTCTCCATCTCCCAGAGCACCAGCCTTCAAAGGAATTCCCAAAAAAACAATTCTTTACAAAGCACCTGAACTCAGACGACCTGACTCCAGATACATCTGTAAATTGGATAGCATGGGGAGCATCTTTTTCTTTGCTTTAGAACATAGGATGTTAGGACACTTCTGCATCTGCCAGATGGCACTCAGGATTTTCATAAACCAGAAGAACAGATATGTTCTCACTGGAATCACTGATGCAAAGATGCAGGTCTGGGAGGTTGCTCCTACATCCCAAATGTCTCCTTTTTTCCTCTTGCAGGCTTCCCATAGGCACATGGTTGGCTGCAGTGAGAACACATTGTATTCGTTGGACTTATAGGTCTGATCCAGCAAGGCTCTTCTTATGTTCTTACATTGGTCAATAATATCACTGCTTTTATTTTCCATTAGCCATTTTATTGCTTTTGGAGGCCACAAATCACATACATTAATGATAAAAAATACAAGCAACACTTGTATATTTGAGAAATTGATTCAAGAGGCTTCCTAGGAAACCATTTATAAATAAATAAATATTTCACAGAAGCTATAACTTCCGTTTCATTTGACACAACTGTACTGTTCCTCAGATTATTTCAGGACCCAAACTGATATGGAGTGAGGAAGAGAGGGCTACTTAACCCATTCCCCTCGCACATCTTTCTCCCCTCCTTCCCACCCCAGTTCTTTAAACAATGACAATCAGACTTAAGGCCATGATAAGAACCACAAAACTGTTCCCTCCTGCCTAAAAAGTTTGCTTCCACCATCTTCTTTCTCTCCCCAAGGGAAAAAGTATGGGGTCCATGTATCTTTTCTCCAACAGGCAGGAAAATGTGATTTTTACAGGACAAATGGCAACAGGTAAAAGCCTTAGCTAGCCTCGTCTCCTCTACAGACTGTTCTTCTGTTTCTGATTGTAGCCATCCAAGATCTTTATTTTAAAATAAAACCAGCAAAAAGAGACATGAAACAATATGCAGAGTTGACCCCATTGTATCAGAGTATATTTCAAAGTAGCCAACCACCCCATTCCAAACATGTTTATCTGGAAGTATGGTATGGGTGCATGTTTTTCCATGGGTAAATGTCAGGAAACCCCTAAGTCTCAGGGATCAGATCCCACTGAATTTGCCTCAAAGTAAATTTGCTTAGGAGTACTGCCTAATACTTAATCCTAAACAAGCTTGTCCTGGCTTAGCATCTCCATTAACATGGAATCTGGAACATGGTGCGGCAGAGCAGGCTAGAGCTCCTCCTATGAATGGTCAAGGAGGGCTGAGGCTCCCAGGGCCAATCAGGCAGAAAAAGATTGTGATTAGACAGACAGACAGACAGACAGATAGATTAGATAGATAGATCATCATCCCTGACCATTAATCGTGCTACCTGATGGGAGTTAGAGTACAGCAACATCTGGAGGCCACAGGTCCCCAAACCCAGCTTTAGAAGTTCATTATTCACCCATTAAATAAACAAATGTAAGAATGTGCCTGAAAAGTAGGGAACATTTATGACATTTTGACTGCCTTGAGTCCCAGTCCCACTTTAAAAGCAACCTTCTTGGTCTCTGTCCATTGGGCATTCAACAGTGAATTAAAACACCACATAATTTTCATGCTTCCATAAAAGCAAGTCATCTTTACATACATACACACAGTGCTCAGCAGATGCAAAAATGTCAGTTCTCTTCCTCAGTGTCAAGTGATTGCCCTGTGCATGCAATGAAGAGTCCCCATGCACAGAACTCTATATCTGCCTGAGTCTCCTTTCCTACTGAGTCCAAAACAGGCACTCACTACTTGAGAGCATTCTGTATCTATATATAGAAAGCTGCCAAAGTCAGATTTGTCCATCTAGCCCAGTATTACCTACTCTGACTGGCAGCAGCTCTCCGTAGTTAGAGAGGCAGAAGTCTGTTTCAGACATCTGCTCCTTTTAAATGGAGATGCCAGAGGTTGAACCTGGGATCTTCTGCATGCAAAGGATGCCTTCTGCACCTGAACAATGCTCCCCCCCACTTGTGACCTTTCTTGGCTACCCGTATGGATTCCACACATCATCCAAGGCTTCTAATGCATTTTGGCTACCATTCATGTTTTCTTTTTTGCAAACAGTAAATCGCTTTTTCTGACAGGTACGAGAGACAAAACTAAACTAAACTAAATCAGATTACAAACAGTGGCAGAAGAAAGTGGTAAGAGTACTAAATGCTCTTAAGCATTAGAAGCCTTCATTAGAACCCTTTGTGGGAAAGAAAGTCCTTCTTTCTTGATGCCTGCATAGGCAGACAGGAAGTACTGTGCACACAGAGCCTCATGAAGAGGCTTCTCTGTGAATTGGGTCTTTCCATTCTGCCTTTTATTTCTTTTCTGTTTTACTGATTGCAGCATTTACCTCTTGACTTCTTTTAGAGCCAAGCCAACTCACTTGAAAACTGAGAGCCTTAATGTTGAATTTCATTTTGTTTTGAAACCAGTGGGCTAATTGCTCCAATAATAAATCCAGTGTGATGGTAACAATTATCCATGTGCAAAATAGGTTAGCCTAGATAGTACCATTGTGATCTGTTATGTGCAAATGGTGTGTGACACCAATTAACGTTTTAACATAACAAGCCTGGACAAAAGAATAGAGACTAATTGAAAAGAAAAAAGCAAGTAACATGTCATTGTTTAGTGGTGCTGAAATAGTGGGCAGAAAATTCAACTCATTCACAGTAAACCTGATGCTTAGGTAAGAATCTATCAAGCATGACATAAGCAGTGACATAAAGGCTAATCTTTTTCAGGCCAAGGGCATCATTGACCCACGGCCAACCCACTGGGGCCACATGGAAACATGGGTGTGGCTGAGGTGGAATTCTTTTTATTATTAATTTTTATCTTCCCTCTAAATTCATCCCCTTCCCTCCATTCATTCCATTAACCTCTCCTCAATTCATTTTATTATTTTGCATTCTTCCATCCAAATGCATTGCCTTCATTAATGCTACTTATGCCCCTTCTTCTCTCTACTCCCATTCATTTGTATTAACTTCATTTGCTCACCAATATGCTAAAGAGGTGTTGCTACCTGCACTGTTTGTCCCATTGTTATGCTATGACAAAACTTGGGAGAGCTTGTCAGTCCCTGGCTGCCAACTGCATCACAGGCAGCTACCAAGTAGCTCTATAAATAGTGCAACTGGAAATTGAAGGGACCTTGAACAGAGAACTAAAACAATACTTTGAGGAGGGGAGGTAGAAACCCCCAGAGATGGAAATTGTCTGACAAATACTGGAGGGCACTTGGGGAAGCCCAGGGAAGAGAACAAGCACATAAAACAGACAACAACAACACAAAATTCAGAAAAAAAATTCAGAAAAACAAACTTTCAAAAACACACTGTTGATTTGTGCTACAATTTGTCAGAGGGTCCCCAAGGGCCACTCAAAGACTCTTGGTGGGCCATATATGGCCCTGGGTCAGCCACCCCTGGTTTATGTGTGATTGGTGGTACCCATGAGCAGAGGATGGATTGAGTAGCCTTTTCAAGGTAATACTTTGTCTCCTGGAAATCATCTACACCATTATTATTATGATTGCTCTTGTTACTAATTACATTTACATCCCACTTTTCCACCAAGAGGCTCAAAGTGGTGTACATGGTTCTCCCCTCTCCATTTTATCCTCGCAACAACCCTGTGTGGTAGGTTAGGCTGAGAGACAGTGGCTGGCCCAAGGTCACCCATTGAACTTCATGGCTGATTGGGAATTTGAACCCATGCTTCCTGTTTCATAATCTAACACTCTAACCATTATACATGAAAATGAGGTTCTTAAATTGCCCCAGCAGGTGAAAGGGTGGTGACGAGATAAGGCTCAAGAGGCTAAAATCTGTTTGTAAAGATTTATTTTAAAGATAGCAGCAGAAAACTAAACAAAAAAAATCAAACAGAAATCAACAGCACATTACTGTATATATACAATATACACGGAGTGCCTTCTACCAACTTCGGTTGGTGGCCCAGCTACGCCCCTATCTGGACAGGGATAACCTGGCTTCAGTTGTCCATGCTCTGGTAACCTCCATGTTAGATTACTGCAATGCACTCTACGTGGGGCTGCCTTAGAAGACAGTTCAGAAACTGCAGCTTGTGCAAAATGCAGCTGCCAGATTGGTAACAGGGACCAGACAGTTCGAACATATCAAACCGATTCTAGCCCACTTGCACTGGCTGCCTGTATGTTTCTGAGCTCGATTCAAAGTGCTGGTTTTAATCTATAAAGCTTTAAATGGCTTGGGACCCCAATACCTGATGGAACGCCTCTCCCGACACGAACCCACCTGTACACTACGCTCAACATCAAAAGGCCTCCTCCGGGTGCCTACTCCAAGGGAAGCTGGGAGTCTGGCAACAAGGGAGAGGGCCTTCTCAGTGGTGGCCCCCAAATTATGGAATGATCTTGCTGACGAGGTGTGCCTAGCGCCAACACTGTTATCTTTTCAGGTCAAGACTTTCCTCTTCTCCCAGGCATTTTAGCATGTGTTTTTAAAATGCTTTTTAAAAATGTGTTTTTAAATTTGTGTATTTGTTTTTAATGTTTTTAATTGTTGTAAACCACCCAGAGAGCTTCGGCTATGGATGGGGCAGTATACAAATGCAATAAATAAATAAATAAATGATGTGGAGGAAGGGAAAAATAAGGAACAGTATAGACAAACAGTAATTATATGGAAGAATAACATAGAATATGGACAACTTTTATACATAGTTATGGCATGCAAAACTAATAATATATTGAATTATTATGAAGTGCTATCTCTATTGCCTGCCTACAACTTCCACCAGCTCAAACTAGTTAAAAGCTTTACTATGTTTCAGTTATATATTAACTTATCCTAGTTATTAATAAAAGATAAAAGTAATATAATAGCTACCTATCCTAGGTTTGTCATATTGCCCGGGTAGCCAGGTTTTACCTGGATTCTAGTAATGCTACCTGGTGCCAATTAAGCCTGGATTCTCAGCTTTGTTTCTTTTTTAAATCAAGTCTCTAACTCTTGTGGATCCAGAGATGCAAGGCAAAATGTGAAGGTAGTTTTCTGCCCAATCATTTCCTGAGAAATCAGCCTACTCCCACCTTCTTAGACAATGAGGGACACTACAGATATCTTGCGAAAATCAAGAATTTTAGCGCGCCTGCTGTATATGCAAAATCTAGGCAGTTTAGAAAACTGCACATGCTCATTTGATCAACATATGGAGCTCCGCCCTTTATCTAGCTCACATTCTGGTAGAGTCAGCAAGGAGAAGCAGCCTTCATCTCAATTGCCTCTGTGTGTCAGGTGATGCGTGTTAAGTGGTGAATGCAGTGGGAGTGTCTGCCTGACATCATGGAGGATGAAGTAAACGGGTTTGAATCCACCAAATGCTCCCTCCGCTGAACAAATACAAGTTATAAAAACAAGCCTGTTAAATGATGCTTGTTGTTGTTATGTGCCTTCAAGTTGATCACAACCTATGGCGACCCTATGAATCAGCAACCTCCAATAGCATCTGTTGTAAACCACCCTGTTCAGATCTTGCAAGTTCAGGTCTCTGGCTTCCTTTATGGAATCAATCCATCTCTTGTTTGGTCTTCCTCTTTTTCTACTCCTGACAGCATTGCTCTCAGCTTCTTTAACACCCTCAAACCCCCTCACCATGTTAAGGTATGCATCCTAGAGGGGGAAATGATGCTTACTCCCAAATAATGTTGCACTGGAATGCAGTGTGATGGTCATCCTGTTGCCTGGCAGAGCCTCTGTTCAGCAATTTAGAAAAGGTTAAAAAGTATTTTTAAATACATATCCTTCTTTAGAATGACTGGCAGGCATCACCCCACCAAAGATCACCCTACTTCATTTCCTCCCCAGGTATATGCGTGTGTGTGTGTGAGTGTGTGTATACACACACATATACATATGTACATACACACAGACTATATATATGGAAAAATATATGGGCTCCTGCTGAGAGGAAGGGCGGGATATAAATCGAACAATAAATAAATAAACAAACAAACAAACAATCCATATATATATGGAACAATTCATTCCACACTCACAACTCTGGGGAGAGTTTTTGCTTACTATATGGTATTTTTTTCCTCTTGGTGCTACATGTCTGCCCCCTGGCAGTGGCTGAAATCCCTTATTCCTATTGCCAAACCAGTAGAGGCAAGCTTAGAACTTAGTGATGAAGAATGCACTCAGCACATATTTACAGGATCCATTTTCTTTATTTCACATATTCAAACCCCAGTTCTTGTTTTTGTAAGGACTGGGGAGAATTCCGTTATTTAAAATTTTGAAATGAAAATGATTGGTTTGTAGCTATCTTCTTTTATGCAGCCAAATTTCAAATATTATATATTTTGCTGTGTAAATCACTTTGGGAACTTTTTGTTGGAAAGCGATATATAAATATTTTTACTACTACTACTACTTTTGGCAGGATTCCATATACACTGCATGCTCAAAATACTCTGAAGTTCAGGCAAACCTTGCTGCACACCAAAATTCTATTTTTTCTAGTGGCATATTAAATACTGTAAAGATAGAATACATCATTCCTATTTATTTGCTGATCTTCAATGTATTGCTCAGCACAAGCATAAGGTTGGGTATCTTCAGGTACTTCAAACTTGGGGGAGCAGGAGTGTAGTCTAATATTGGAAAGGACTCTATGACAGCACTGCTTGCTTTGAAGCTAATTAGATAAGATTATTGACTGAACTGATAATACTTAAATCTTGATGTGTGTTACAGTTTGTAGTAGTGTGTTCATTTGGCATTTCCTAATTGTGGTACAGACAGTCACAATATTGCTTTTAATTGATTGATTATATATTTGTATTGTTTTTATAAGCTGCCCTGAGCTCTAGTTTTAACAGTGGAAGGGCAGGATATAAACCCTCTTTATAAAGAAATGAATAAATAAATATTCCATAGTTGTTGGAAGCTAGAGTCTAGAGATTTAAGGCTGAAAATGTCAGAGTTTTTTTTTTAAAGATTCCTCACACCCTTCGCTAGTTTGGGGTGGTAATTATTAGGCACAAAAACAAAACAACTGGACCATGCAACCATTAATATGCTTAATTTCCATAATTAGCCACTAATTTGTGGAACTGGAATGTGGCAACCTAACCTATCCAGGCAGTGATTCAAAGGAACCAGTGTCTGTAGGTTCTTAGGAAGGAACACATAGATGAGGGGAGGATCCCAAGGAATCCTGATGGGTGGGAAAAGGTTGTTTAATAATAATAATAATAATAATAATAATAATAATAATAATAATAATAATAGGTGAAACATAAACATCGCCTGAGAACAATCAAGCATCCAAAATATATACTGTATTCAGAATTGGTTATGGGCCACAGCCCTAGCCCCAAAGGACGAGCACAGAGGAAAGGGGCTCCAAACAGCTTAACAATTGAAGGAAAGGCAGGTTCAAAGCAAGAAATCTCTTTTCTTGAAAGAGAAGGAAAAAGGCAAGCCAGGTTCCAAAGGCCTCAGAATAAGGCCTCGGGTACTGCTTGCGGGCTTCCCCCAGGCACCTGGTTGGCCACTGTGAGAACAGGATGCTGGACTAGATGGGCCACTGGCCTGATCCAGCAGGCTCTTCTTATGTTCTTATGTTCTTAATATATATATATATATTAGAAGAACTTAAAGCTAAGGAAAACCATGCTTAAGGAAAGGGAAAAGGCACACAGCAGCCTACCCTGCCCTGAGTGGCTTCTCTTTTTGATCCTCTATGACGCCCCAAATTTTCTGAATTCTGATTTGTCCTTTCCACTTGCCTCACTTTCTCTCACTAAAAATTTGGTTCCGTATTCGTAAATGACAGGTCACAGACAAACACCTACAGAAACAGTTTTCCACTGTATTAGGGGTTGATGTGTTTCCAAGTCTTTTGAGGTACAGGAATACTCAGAGAGGACACTAAATGCTGTTAGCCACATGGAGTAACAAATCTTGTATCAACTTCACACTGGTGCATTGTCTTAGCTCAACTCAGACTTTGTCAGCATTTCTGCTTCTCATACTCTCTGCCCTCCTAACAAACATTCAGGCCTATGTCCATCATAGAGTCTCTTGACCAAAGTTTTATTCCATTCCATTCCATAGTCTCTGGGGTCATCACCTTCATCATGCACATGGATCTGTCTCCAAAATGGAGCTCATTAACACACCACACTGGCTCTCCAGAGAAATAAGTACATGCTTTAACATAATTGCCACAAACTAATTTTTTACATGAACTTTCCAAATGAATTCCAAATGTATTGCATTTAGGGTTGCCAGGCCAGAAGCATCCCAAACCCTGAGATTTCAGGGGTGGGCCCTAGTGATGTCATGGGGCAGGGCCCTAGTGATGTCATGGGCAGGGCCCTAGCGATGTCACAGGGTGGGGCCCCAGTGATGTCATTATGCATGATATGCTAAGCATCAATCACAGTTGCTTGGAGCATACCTCTCAAACAAAAATAACTCCAACTGGAAATAAAGATAGAAATTTTAGCTAAATGAGGGTGCGCCCAGGTCCAGCTGAAGTGACGGGATCATTCCTTCTCATCTGTTTAGGCAGCCTAGATAGGGAGCATTTAATCTAGCCTACCTAATTCTGGCAAGAAAAGACAGTGATATTCCCTAGATGCAATACCATACCAACCACAACAAGACTACTATGAGTAAGGCAGAAAACTCAGCATCCCACAACCAGTCAGGGTTCCTAATGAAAAACTGAAACTAAAAGAATCCTGGCAGCCAGTCAGCCAGGGTCACAGAAATCCCCATGCAGCACAACTTGACCCAGGGGGCTGCAGATAGTGCAGAATGCTGCGGCATGATTGCTGACATGAGTGCATGAATGCTGCCAGCACATAATATGTCTGCTCTGAAATCTGCACTGATTGTTACCAGGCCAAGTTCAAGGTATGCTTTCCATGTTACGGATGCCACATAGTATTTGTTCTGCTCTTATAAGAAATTGATCCTGTGGCAGCACCTACACTTTGGAACTCTCTGCCTATTGACATTAGGTAGGTGCCTTCATTGTTCTCTTTTCAACATCTGCTAATAACATTTTTTGTTTAGGCAAGCCTACCCAGGCATGTAAAAGCTATTATGCTTTTAATCTGTTTCAAACTGATTGTTGTTTTTATTATTTTTAATGTTTTAAATACCTGTCTTTAACTGTTCTTGCCAATAATTTTATTGTTTAATTTCTTCTGTAAACCACTGAGATTTTTTACAATAAAGTGGTATATATATATATTGTAAGGAAAATGTATAAATAAATATTGGAGTCACTGTGGCCCTTAGGCCTCTTTCCTCTTTTAGGAACAAAAGAATCTGCCTTATACTGACTCAGGCCATTTAGTACTATCTAGCTGAGTACTGATGACATAGACTAGCATTGGCTCTCCAGGATTCCAGGCAATATTCTTTTCCAGAGATTGGATTTTGGATCTTTGCATGAAAAGCATATGCCCTACCACTGAGCTACAGCCCTTCCTCTGTTTAAAAATTATCTTTTAAAATTGCTCTTTTCAATTCACTAATGAAAGCGCATCATACCTAGGGCAGATCCACACCATTCATTTAAAGCACATTCAGCACACATTTGAAGCACATGAATCCCACCACACAATCATGGGAACTGTAGTTTATTAAGGGTGGTGGGAACTATAACTGTGAGAGGGAAACTACACTTCCCAGGATTCTTTGGGGGAAGTCATGAACTTTAAATTTGAGTTGGATGTGCTTTAAATGTATTATGTGGAATTGCATTACTTCATAAACTTTTCTTGTGTATAAATCATTTTAATTATTTTTAAAAATGGAGATCAGCTAGAAAGTTTACTTGGTGACCATGGGCTGTTCACCATCTCTCAGCCTAATCTGCCCCTCAGGGTGAAAATGATGGAGGGAGACAGTGACTACCCCAAGGAAGAAGGGCACACTTAAAATGTAGAGGAAATAATAATGTGCAACCATAGTGTGAAATCAGATACATATTTTATAAAAGCATGAATATCAAAGATGTTTATTAATTACACAAATTGTAAAGATATTTATAGGGCAATCCTATGCAGGTTTACTCAGAAGCAAGTCCCAATGTATTCAAACATGTAATTAATTCTAACAATAATTCTAAGTAAGCCCTGCCTAGTTGCTTTTTAAAAAAAGATTAGAAGGAGAGAAAAATATATACAACACAATCTTTTGCTATGTTCACTTAAAACTCCCATGGATCTACAGCACAATCCTAACCATGTGTACTCAAAAGTAAGCCCTACTGAATTCAGTGGGGTTTACTCCCAGGTATGTGGGATTAGCATTACAGATTTTCTCCCAGAAAAATGGGTAATGGATTAAAATTTCATATTGGGAAAGTTTTCAAAACAGGCTATGAATTAGAGAAATAAACTGCCCTCTTCAACAGCCCAGTAAAATTTAAACTTGCTTGACTCCTTATAATTAGAAAAGTATAACATATACACTCACTCAACTTCTGATGTGCAGACAAACAGGAAAAGGAAACTGTTTTCAAGATTTGTAATGTTTAACACTTCATGCATCTGATGAAGTGCATTCCATCTGCAAAGCTTGTGGCATAATCTTGTTAAACTTGAAGGTGTCATCTGTCTCTGCAGAAGTCTAAAATGGCTACCATTGCCATAGTCTAATACTGCTCATCTCTATTTTAAGAATTACAATCAAAGTGAGACTTGTCATAAGAATAAGATGCCAGTCTTGTGCCATAACTGGCACCTTTTCTCTTCTTCATCATCTTCTTCTGTCTGTAACCTTTCCTGCGGCCAGAACCATTTGCCATGACCTTTCAGCCTTAGTTTCATGCTACTGTGGCAGCATGTTTTATCTTACACCTCTCAAGTGATGTTAATGTAGAACTGAGGGCGTAGAGAACACTTGCTGGAACTAAGAGAAGACATGATCTTATGAACAAGAAGCAGCTTGACAGTTGTTCTAATGTTGTTGATCATTCTACTCCTTGGGCAGTTGAACACCATCCTTCATATAGGAATAGAGATCCATTTCAACTCATTACTTGCGGAAATGCCTCTGAGCAACAAAGGCTGGTATCAACCAAAAATGGCAAGTCAGCACTACCGTTTTAAAGTTGAGTTCCCCAGGATTCCTCTCACTTTTTCTGCTACTCCACTGAAGCAGAAGTGAATCCTCCCTATGGCGATCCTTGGATTGTCAGCAGGACAGTCTTCAGCATGAAACTAACATGGAAACATCAGGTAAGTTAGGTCTCATTGAAACCAATGTGAAAAATTAGTGATGACTAAATCAGTAGGACTAAGTGTGATTAACTTATTCAGAATCCTACCCACTATTTAGGAAATATTCCAAACAGGAAGTACCACACAATATTTATATGAGGACTAGGGTCAGCCCTACCAGTAAGCAGAGTGAAGGAGCCCCAGAGCTTGGAAGTAATTCGTTACAAGTAACAAATTACTTGTAATTCATTACTTTTTTGAGGAATGAGTGGGTAGTTTCTTTACAGAAGGGCACACTTAAAATGTAAATAAGAATTTGTAAATAATAATTTACAACCATAGTGTTAAATCAGATACATATCAAGACATAGTATGAAGAAATATTTATATAAGCATGAATGTCAAAGATGTTTATTATTTACACATCCTATAAAGTTATTTCTAGTGCAATCCTATGTTTGTTTATTTAGAAGCAAGTCCCAATGTATTCAATGGGGCTTACTCAGACAGGGAAGCATGCACAGGGCTGCAATTCAGTGATAAGGAACTTCACTCACCCAATCCAAAATTCAGAATCATGCCATGTTAACCTGCTTTGCAACTGTTTTGTACTTGTTTTATGGTTACTGGATTTTAAATGGCTTTCTTTCTTGTTGTAAGCTGCCTTGGCTTCCAACCTTTCCTCACAGGGTTGTTAGAAATATTCCATATATACACACACTGGAGATGTAAAAATACATACACACTATATAATAGTTTATTGTCAAAACCAGTTGGCCATTGCAGAACATTTTTTTTAAAAAAATAAGTATTTGTTTATTGCAGAGCTTGGAAGTAATTCGTTACAAGCAAGGAATTACTTGCAATTCATTACTTTTTTGAGTAACAAGTGGGTAAGTCCCTTACATTTTGATTGTAATAGAACTAGGAGTAATTTTATTACTTTCTTTTTTTTTTTTTTTCAATAATTTTTATTCAGATTTTCATAAAACATACAAGACAAAATCATAAAACATTCAAAGACAAAAAACAAAATCAAAAATAGTTAAACAAAAAGAAAAAAAGAAAAAAAAAACAAAAATAAAAAATAAAGAGTAAAATATTGACTTCCCATTTGTCAAAGATCAAATCAGTTATAAGTCTATAATATATAACAATCCTGTCTCTTAAGTCATATTATAAAATCACTTTCCTCCAGTAGTTATCTTACTTAATCATCAAATCTCATAAACATTACTTTATTCTTTCCACAAAAAGTCAAAGAGAGGTTTCAATTCTTTAAGAAATATATCTATCAATTTTTTTTTCCAGATAAGCATATCGATTAATCCATCTCATTACTAATTATGATAATCTTATTGTCATAACCATAGTCAAAATAAACATTTCAATTAATCCATCACATCAGAATCTGTTAGGTTCAATAATTTCAGTAGCCATTGTTCTATTATCTCTATTAGTTCCATTTTCCATCTTCCATCTTCAGTAGTCTTGTTAAGTCCAGTAATTTCAATATCCAATCTTCCATTATCAGTATTCCATAATAATCTTGCTGTCAAAGCCATAGTCATATAGTAAGAGTCTGATGGGGATTACCTCTATCCCAAATATTTTCTTGCCATCCATTCTGAATAGGTTGCTGAAATACTGCTGTAAAATCATATCTCTGTTCTTTTTTTCAAAATACACTGGGTCATCTCTTAAAAGTTTTTCCATTGTCACATGGCTGCAGTTAATTCCATAGATTTTCTCTATATTGGGCTCCATCACATCATTCCAGTCCAGAAGATTATCCATGCCATTGATAACTTTATCTCTAGAATCTTCATTCATTTCTTCAGAGATAACATTGAGTTCCAAACAATAGATTTTATTTCTAAAGTCCATAGACTCCAAATCTTGTTCCTGTTCCACGTTGGTTCCAATCTCCGGGATCTCCTCTCTCACAGGGACCCCTATTCCAGTCTCCAGGGTCACCTCTCTCACAGGGACCCCTGTTCCAATCTCCGGGGTCTCCTCTCTCACAGGGACCCCTTCCAGGGTCACCTCTCTCACAGGGACCCTTATATCTTTAATCTCCTGCTTCATTTTACTCAATTCAATTTTCATTATCTCAATCTCATCCATTATTTTCTGAAACATAGTTATTTCCAGATTTTCAGCCACTTTCTTAATTGCCATTTTAAAAGAAAAATATAGGAAAACCACTTCTTATTTCAGCAACAATTGGGTTAATACTCCAAACTTGGTGACATCACAGTATAAACAGAGCAGACAGCCTTATCTCTCCAATAGTTAAGTAAACAAAATGCAGTTCCCAGGATCGAAACAATTAATGGCAATCGTCAAGAAACAGATTCGTCAAAATAAAATAGACCAAAAAGAGAGTAGTCTCAAAACAGTATAATATTTTTCAAAATAAAAATCTGGAATAGAAATCCCTCTTCTGTGTATATCTTTAGAATGCAAATCCAGGACAGCTTTTTGCAACAAAAACAGAGATAAGCTATTAATTAGTGCGTAGCAGAGAGAAGTTATGGCTCCCCAGTGAGATGTCAAAAACTGATCAATCTGGCAAATCTCTTTTAAACAGCAACAATTTAAGTCAAGTAAAAGAAAAATATAGAAAGAAGGGTGCTTGCCTGTTAGTGCGTTCTCTCTTAGAAGATAAGGTGAACGTTCGCTTTATCAGATAGAGCTTGCTGTTAAAAATCCGTCCCACCTTCGTCGGCTGGACCTCGTCCCATAAATTAATGAGATCTGGTCGTCCCAACAAAAATAGGCTTTGAGGTTAATCTCTTCGTTTCTCCCTACCCGGGAGAAGTTTAATCAGTCAAAAAAAAAAGAAAAAACTGACTGATATATCTGAATAAGCTTCTTTTGAGGCAGGAGCCCGTCTCAAAAGCAGGCACAGGCTAAGTCACCCTTCCCGGAAGTCCGAGTAATTTTATTACTTTCGAGGAATAATTGTAATGTTTCCAGCATTACATTTGGGTATTACTTGGGGGGGGAAGCAGGAGAAGTCCTCTGATTTGTGGATGAAAATCATGTGCCTCAAACTGGGCTTCTGTGCAGTGTCACTCTTCCCTCATGCTTTGTGGGTGGGTAGCAGGCGATGAGAGAGGAGGGGGAGAGTGAGACGGGGTGGAGTGGAGAAAACAATTGTTTTAAAAAATGGATGGTGGTGGTGAAGAATGGAGGGGAGGGGAAAAGGAGCCAGAGGGCAAGAACATGGATAAAGGAGGAGAAGGAGGCAGCAGCAGAATGGAGATAAAGAACTGTGGAGGTGAAAGATGACGTGTGTGTGTGTGTGTGTGTGTGTGTGTGTGTGTGTGTGTGTGTGTGTGTGTGTGTGTGTGAATACTGTGTTTGCACTTGGCACACAAAGTGGCCTTCACCACCCCCTCTAGCTACTGTACTGCATTTGCAGTATTTTAACTGTTTTGCATCTCAGGGGAAAATGTTTGCTTGGGTGAGTGCTGTGACGTCCTTCCCTGGTTCCCCTGTCAGGTTCCCACCTGCTTGTGGCTACTGCCTTTCACTAGGCACCACCAGGGATACCACCAGTCCGGACCGTCCTTTATATGGTTTCTCACTCCGCTCTAGCACAGATCTCACTAGATCCCCCTGCTAGGCAGCACCACCAGTCACGTCCTATAACCAATACTCCCAGAGACTTTGCCTGAGTCTCTCTCTAGCTGGTTACTTTTGTGACTCCGTGCTTATGCTGTTCCCAACCCCCTTGTATCTTTATAGATAATGCATACAACTCTGGGTTGCTCTGGATACTTGAATTGTTATTATTCCTCCCTTCACCGCTGCCACCATTAGATACTGTTTCTGTTCAGCCTTGCTAATTCCCTTGCCCTCCCTTCTGGTATGTATATCCCCCAGCCAAGGATCAGGCCTTTGGTAAACCAAATAAGTATTTATTAAATATCAGAAATAACCAGATTAGTTTTAGAATGTTTCACAAGCGTATGGTTTCATCTATTCCTGTTTTGTACTTGACTTATTATTAATCAGATCTCCAACTCCCTCTTTCTCCACACTCCCAACATCCACCCAGATTCAACTGTCATTCTTCCATTTATACTCCCAGCCACTCAAACGTTCAGCCAATCATCCAGCATTCTACTGCTCATGTACTCCCCCCTCCTCTTTCACTCCACTTACCATATGTCTTCTATATAAACAGCACTTACCATATTTACCCTACAAGCAGGAACATCACATTCCCCCCCCTTAAAATAACAGCAAAGTATTATTCCTGCTCTAGGATTCATACGACGCGTTAACAATAAAAAACAAGTCTCTTTGGGGAAAATGTCTTTTTTGCACCCAGATCTGGGTCACATCACTGCAGTCCCGGCCACCTGCCTTGAAAGTCCATCGGCCAATACATTGTCCTTGCCTTTTATGAACTTGAAGTCCACCTGATAATCTTGTAGAGCCCAGGACCACCTCTACAGCATAGTGTTATGATTTTTCATAGTCTGTAATCATAACAATGCTCAATGATCCGTCGTCACTGTAAATCTTCGTCCCCACACGTATGGGCGCAACTTGCTCAGTCCCCACACGACCGCTAGGCACTCCTTTTGGACCGATGAATAATTCTTCTCCCTCGATGTCAGCTTGTGACTAAGATACGCCACTGGATGTCTGGTGCCTCCTCTCTCTTGTAGCAAGATGACTCCCAGCGCTAGGTCCGACACATCCGTAGCCACGATGAATGGTTGCTCGTAATCTGGTGCTATTAATACAGGCCCTTGGCACAAGGCTTGCTTCAGAAGGTCAAAAGCCTTTTGACATTCATCCGTCCACACCACACGCTCAGCACACTTTTTCCTTGTTAGCTCATGCAAGGGGGTTGCGATTTCCCCAAAATCTTTTACAAATTTACGGTAAAAACCAGCCACACCTAAAAATATCCTAACTTGTTTCTTAGTTAAGGGGATGGGCCACGATTGTATTGCCTCAACTTTGCTCCATAAGGGGGTTATTTTCCCACTCCCCACCTTATGTCCTAAATAGATCACTTCATTCAACCCAAACTGGCATTTCTTGGCTTTTATTGTTAGCCCTGCTTTCTTAAATGCCTCTAATACTGCTGTCAGGTGTTGGACATGCTCAGGCACCAACTTGCTGAAAATGGCCACATCATCTATATAGGCCACTGCGAAATCTGACATGCCTCGCAACACAGTATTAATTAGTCTCTGAAAAGAACTTGGTGAGTTCCTTAGTCCCATGGGTAAAGTCACAAACTCATATAACCCATCTGGTGTACTGAAGGCAGTTTTGGCTCTGGATTGCTCGTCTAATTCCATCTGCCAAAATCCTTTACACAGATCTATGGTAGAGATAATGGTTGCTGGATGGTAAGTAGTTGTCTTTAAATGTTTTAGACCACAACACTTCCACATACATTGCATCACTTCTCCCATGAATACACTGCCTTGATCCGTCAACACTTCATGAGGGAAACCCAGTCTCATAAAGATTTTTAATAAAGCCTCTGCCACTACAGGGGCTTCCACGGATCCTAGTGCTTCAGCGTCTGGGTATCTGGTGGCAAAATCCACCACCACCAATAGATATTTCTTGCCATGCCTTGTGGGTTTGGAAAAAGGGCCCACCAAATCTATTCCCACTCTATAAAAGGGTTGTCCTATCATAGGAAGGGGCTTCAATGGTGCTTTTGTCTTTACTCCACTTTTCCCCACCTTTTGGCATATGTCACAAGATAAACAATATTGTTTTACGTCTTTAGAAATATTTGGCCAATAGTAGTGTGCAGCCAATCTTTTCTTGGTCTTCTTTATTCCAAGATGCCCTGCAAATGGGACATCATGGGCTACCTCTAGCAATCTGGCTCTGTATTTGCTAGGTACCATCAGTTGTTTCACTGGTTCACATTCATTCTCTCTCTCAGCAGGCATCCACAGTCTATATAAAATCCCATTCTCACACACAATTTGATTCCTCAGATTGTCAGTAAACAGAATCTTTTGTGTAAGGGCTTGGTCCTTCATTTGATTCAAACTTGCATCCTTATCCAGCTCTTCCCTGAACTGCTCTGCCTCTTCACTAGAGACCATTTGATACAGTTTGTCTCTTTTAGCAGGACTGCCAGGGGTTGCTATGGCGACCTTAGGCTCGATAACAGGTTCCACCCTGTTTTCTTCGGCCTCTGTTAACATGGTTTCTGTTGCTTTGACAAGTTGTTGTCTGGTCACCACATATATTTTTCCTTGTGCACCCATAACATCTCTTCCCAGTATCACTGGTTCTTGTTGTTGGCCATTAATACCTACTTTACATATTTCCTCCTTTCCTCTCCACTTTAATTTTATCAGGGCCATGGGTATGTGTGAGGCGTCCTTCCCTGGCTCTCCCTGTCAGGTTCCTACCTGCTCGTGGTTACTGCCTGTCTCTAGGCACCACCAGGGACTCCACCAGTCCGGACCGCTCTCTCTTATGGTTTCTCTCCCTGCTCTAGCACAGATCTCAACAGATCCCCCTGCTAGGCAACCACCAGTAACGTCCCAATACTAGTATTCCCAGAGACTCTGAATACTGGTATTGTTATTCTCTTCACCGCTGCCACCATTTGTTACAGTTCCCCTTCAGCCTTGGTCATTACCTTACCCTCCCTTCTGGTCTGTGAAACCCCAGCCAAGGATCAGGCCTTTGGTAAACCAAATTAAGTATTTATTACAGAAAACAAAGCTAACAAGATTAACAAGATTTCTTCTTAAGGCACATAAGCATATGGTTTTACTCAATACTAATCCGAACTCCACCTCCCTCCTGGCAAACAACTCTCTAAACCCCACCAAGCAACCCACTCAGTTCTCTTCTCCCCCCCTGATTCCACTCTCACTCTTCCTTTTATACGTTCAGCCATTTTAAACACTCAGCCAATCATCTCGCATTCTACTGCCCATTCACTCCCCCTCCTCTTTCACTACTTACCATATATCTTCTAAACAACCAACACTTACCATATATACATTAATATAGGAACATCACATTTCCCCCTCCTTAAAACAACGGCAGAGTATTATTCCTGTTCCAGGATTTATACGTCACGTTAACAAATAAAAGTCTCTATGGGGAAAATGTCTTTCTTTGTTCCTCCGTCTGGTCACGTCACTGCAGTCCCAGCCACTTGCCTGGAAAGTCCATCGGCCAGTACATTGTCCTTGCCTTTTATGAACTGGAAGTCCACTTGATAGTCCTGTAGGGCCCAGGACCACCTCTGCAGCATAGTGTTATGGTTTTTCATAGTCTGCAACCATAACAAGGCCCGATGATCCATAGTCACTGTGAATCTTCATCCCCACACGTATGGGCGCAACTTGTTCAGTCCCCACACGACCGCTAGGCACTCCTTCTGGACCGACGAATAGTTTTTCTCCCTCGGCGTCAGCTTGCGACTCAGGTATGCCACTGGATGTCTGGTGCCTTCTCTCTCCTGTAGCAAGATGATTCCCAGCGCCAGGTCCGACGCATCTGTAGCCACGATGAATGGTTTCTCATAGTCTGGTGCTATTAATATAAGTCCTTGGCACAAGGCTTGCTTCAGTAGATCAAAAGCCTTCTGACATTCATCCGTCCATACCACACGCTCAGAACACTTGTTCTTTGTTAATTCATGCAAGGGGGTTGCTATTTCCCCAAAATTTCTCACAAACTTCCTATAAAATCCAGCCACACCCAGAAATGCCCTTACTTGTTTTTTGGTTAAGGGGATCGGCCACGCTTGTATTGCCTCCACCTTGCTCCATAAGGGGGTGATTTTCCCACTCCCCACCTTATGTCCTAAATAGATTACTTCCTTTAGTCCAAACTGGCATTTCTTAGCTTTTATTGTGAGGCCTGCTTTTCTTAAGGCCTCCAATACTGTTGTCAGATGTTGGACATGCTCAGGCACCGACTTGCTAAAAATGGCCACGTCATCGATATAGGCCATTGCAAAATCTGACATGCCTCGCAACACAGTATTGATTAGCCTCTGAAATGAACTTGGTGAGTTCCTTAGTCCCATGGGTAAGGTCACAAACTCATATAACCCATCTGGTGTACTGAAGGCAGTTTTGGCTCTGGATTGCTCGTCTAGTTCCATTTGCCAAAATCCTTTACAGAGATCTAGTGTAGAGATAATGGTTGCTGCCCCCAATAACTCTAACATTGCGTCTACCCTAGGCATAGGATACGCATCTGGGACAGTAATTTTATTGATTAGCTGATAATCAATGCAAAACCTGGTCGTTCCATCTTTTTTCGGAACCAGGACAATACTTCAGGCCCAGGGACTGATGGATTCTCTGATCACTCCTAATTCCAGCATATCTTCCACCTCCTTTTTGATCTCATTCAAAACTTTCCCATTCACACGGTACGGAACAGATCTGATTGGGGCATGATCTCCAGTATCAATGGAATGTATAACTATACTGGTTCGGCCAGGTTTGTTGCTAAAGAGATTCCTATAGGTTTTCAAAACTCTCAGAATCTCTTCTTTTACTTCCTCCTTCACCTCCTCTGACCATTCCACTTGATCTACCCCTCCTTTGTCTTTGCTTTCCTGTACCAAATCTGGAAGTTCAGGCCCACTTCCCTCAGGGAATAAGGTAACTTGCAACACCTGTGCATCCCTGGTATGGTAAGGCTTCAACATATTTACATGAACCACTTTGCTTTTGTTTAATTGGTCTGTGGTGATTACATACATCACTGTGTCAAGCCTTTCTCTGATGGTATATGGTCCTTTCCAGTTAGCCTGTAATTTGTCACTATGCGCTGTGTGAAGCAGTACTTTCTTTTGTCTTTCCTGAATCTCCCAACATTCAGCTTCATCAGATGTCCACAGGTTCTTGTATTATGAGAAAGGATAACAACCTTTCTCTATCCTACCTCCCTGTTCAACAGCTCCCACTCGTGGTGCATGCCCTGGTCACCTCTCGATTGGACTACTGTAATGCGCTCTACGTGGGGTTACCCTTGAAAACAACCCGGAAATTACAACTTGTACAGAATGCAGCGGCGCGCTTACTTACCAACAGCCGCCGCCGAGACCACATTACGCCAGTATTATTTGATCTACACTGGCTGCCGGTTATTTTCCGGGCCTGATTTAAGGTGTTGGTATTAACCTTTAAAACCCTATACGGTTTCGGCCCAGCTTACCTGAAAGAGCGCCTCCACCGCCACCAATTATGCCGCCCAACTAGATCAGCCACTCAAGGCCTTCTCGCAATCCCGCCAACCAAAACAGCTAGGTTGGTGGGTACTAGGGAGAGAGCCTTTTCTGTGATGGCCCCCACTCTCTGGAACTCCCTCCCATGTGACCTTCGACATGCTCCTTCCCTAGAGGTATTCTGCAAGGCCCTGAAGACGTGGCTTTTCCAACAGGCCTTTGAGGTCCTTGGGAAGGGTAAATCTTTATGATTTTACCATCTATCATATGCTGCTAATATAAGTGCTTTTATATGTATTGATGACTGTCCAGTATTTTTATCTACTGTTATTAATATGACTGCATTTGATATTGTTGTATTGTTGTATTTGATATTGTTGTATTGTTGTATTTTATCTCATTTTAATGTACGTCACCTAGAGTGGCTAATTGCCAGATAGGCAACAAACAAATTAATTATTATTATTATTATTATTATTATTATTATTATTATTATTATTATTATTATTATTATTATTATTATTATCCACTGTCTCCATGTCATGCATAATTCCATACATGTCTATCATGTCACCTCTTACTTACATTTTCTCTCAATTTAAAACCCCAAATGCTACAACCTTTCCTCATGGGGGAGTTGCTCCATCCCCTTGATCATTTTGATTGTCCTTTTCTGAACCTTTTCCAACTCTACTTTTCACTTGCTGCCAAACAGACAACAAATTTGGTGCCAGGCAACCTTCCCTGGGGATAGAGTTCCTAAACTGACATGACATTACTGCAGAGAAGGCCCTTTCTCTGGTTAACATCTCCTTCAGCTGTGACCATGATGGGACTTGCAGAACAGACTCCAAGGTGGCTCTTAATAGGTTTGAACAGTTCAGAATAAGTCTGTTTACTCTTAAAGCACAGAACATGTGCTGGTAATACTGGAAGCTAGTTTTACTATTTGCCCATTTAGCTCAGTATTGTCAACTGGCTGGCAGTGGCTCTCTATCATTTCACAAGAAGGAGTCTTTCTCAGCCCTATCTGGAGAAAGACACCTAAGATGGAACCTGAAATCTTTTGTATGCAAATAATTGGTCTACCACTGAACTATAGTCCTTCTCCTTGTAATGGAGAGCAGTTCCAACAAAGTATGACACGACTTCCTCTTGTATGCAGCTACTCTCAGCAGACGCAGGAGCATGCTGGACTAGGATCTACCCAGGAGGCGATTGCTGGATGCTTTAGAGCAAGATTCAGAAAGGTTTCTGCTTGTGAATTCTTGGGCCATGTCAGAATGTGTGCAGGGGGTAACTGTGGCCTAGTATGAAGGGTCTCAGACTACCATCCTACAGCCTTTATTGCTTGCTTCTGCAACCATCTCATTAATGGCAATGAGAAAAACAATCCTTTCTGCTGAATCTAATAATCTCAGTCAGAATATGAATTCTTCTTCTTCTTTTACTCTAGTAGGTAAGTTAAGTAACACCAAGGAGGGGATGATATTATTGGGAGAAAGTTATATTGCATGGTTTTTAATATATTTCTATTTCTGGCTGGATAAAACTCAGGATTTTAAAAAAAATGCTTTGCCACCACACCAATGAAGACTCGTGACACATATATGGAGTAATGTTATATTTATTAAAATATAACACATAATCAATTGAATCCAAATCAGCCAATCATGATATATTTGAATTATTTCAGGGAGGTGAAGTTCCACCTATCTGTGAGGGTATAGACCCTCCAATACAGAGGCAACTCCGTCACTTCGGACTGTAACTCCCCAGTCAAGGATTTGGGAAAAGTTATCCCTCCTTGGTATCGGAGTCAGGTATGTGGTTCCAACCCCCGCATCCTGGCCCCGCTGTACATGCGTTCACCCTGATGCGCGAACTGGTCCCATGTGGACACTCCCTAGATCCACACAGACATTACACCCTGATGTTTCCCCAGGGAGTGCCCTTTACCAAAATGCCTCAACCTCCTTACTTTCAACCCCCATTACCTCACCTGCCCAAATTCCATGCCAGCCAATCTGGAATCACCACAACCCCCCCACTGACAAGCCAAATGAATCAAACCCAAGCAGTAATGAGTAGGCAAAACCAAAGAGATTCTGAAATCAGGATCTCCCCCCCAAAAAATCCTACTCAGCCCCATTTGGCGACTAGCAAAGCCCATACTGACAACGGAGGGAGGGTAGGTGCTGCAAGGCAAAAAAGGCACAATGTTAGGGAGGAGCACACTCTTTATAGCTGCTCCATCCCCTCGCCTGATAGGGCAAGAAGACCACCTGACTATCTAAAAACCTTCTGGAACCTTCCCAAGTCTTCCTAGCAATGGGGTGGCAGCAAACACGCTTCCGCCAAAGGCAAAAATGCCATTATAAAGTATAGTCTTTTTTTTTTTTTTTTCAATAATTTTTATTCAGATTTTCATAAAACATACAAGACAAAATCATAAAACATTCAAAGACAAAAAACAAAATCAAAAATAGTTAAACAAAAAGAAAAAAAAAAAAAAAAACAAAAATAAAAAATAAAGAGTAAAATATTGACTTCCCATTTGTCAAAGATCAAATCAGTTATAAGTCTATAATATATAACAATCCTGTCTCTTAAGTCATATTATAAAATCACTTTCCTCCAGTAGTTATCTTACTTAATCATCAAATCTCATAAACATTACTTTATTCTTTCCACAAAAAGTCAAAGAGAGGTTTCAATTCTTTAAGAAATATATCTATCAATTTTTTTTTCCAGATAAGCATATCGATTAATCCATCTCATTACTAATTATGATAATCTTATTGTCATAACCATAGTCAAAATAAACATTTCAATTAATCCATCACATCAGAATCTGTTAGGTTCAGTAATTTCAGTAGCCATTGTTCTATTATCTCTAGTAATTCCATTTTCCATCTTCCATCTTCAGTAGTCTTGTTAAGTCCAGTAATTTCAATATCCAATCTTCCATTATCAGTATTCCATAATAATCTTGCTGTCAAAGCCATAGTCATATAGTAAGAGTCTGATGGGAATTACCTCTATCCCAAATATTTTCTTGCCATCCATTCTGAATAGGTTGCTGAAATACTGCTGTAAAATCATATCTCTGTTCTTTTTTTCAAAAAACACTGGGTCATCTCTTAAAAGTTTTTCCATTGTCACATGGCTGCAGTTAAGTCCATAGATTTTCTCTATATTGGGCTCCATCACATCATTCCAGTCCAGAAGATAGTCCATGCCATTGATAACTTTATCTCTAGAATCTTCATTAATTTCTTCAGAGATAACATTGAGTTCCAAACAATAGATTTTATTTCTAAAGTCCATAGACTCCAAATCTTGTTCCTGTTCCACGTTTGTTCCAATCTCCGGGATCTCCTCTCTCACAGGGACCCCTATTCCAGTCTCCAGGGTCTCCTCTCTCACAGGGACCCCTGTTCCAATCTCCGGGGTCTCCTCTCTCACAGGGACCCCTTCCAGGGTCACCTCTCTCACAGGGACCCTTATATCTTTAATCTCCTGCTTCATTTTACTCAATTCAATTTTCATTATCTCAATCTCATCCATTATTTTCTGAAACATAGTTATTTCCAGATTCTCAGCCACTTTCTTAATTGCCATTTTAAAAGAAAAATATAGGAAAACCACTTCTTATTTCAGCAACAATTGGGTTAATACTCCAAACTTGGTGACATCACAGTATAAACAGAGCAGACAGCCTTATCTCTCCAATAGTTAAGTAAACAAAATGCAGTTCCCAGGATCGAAACAATTAATGGCAATCGTCAAGAAACAGATTCGTCAAAATAAAATAGACCAAAAAGAGAGTAGTCTCAAAACAGTATAATATTTTTCAAAATAAAAATCTGGAATAGAAATCCCTCTTCTGTGTATATCTTTAGAATGCAAATCCAGGACAGCTTTTTGCAACAAAAACAGAGATAAGCTATTAATTAGTGCGTAGCAGAGAGAAGTTACGGCTCCCCAGTGAGATGTCAAAAACCGATCAATCTGGCAAATCTCTTTTAAACAGCAACAATTTAAGTCAAGTAAAAGAAAAATATAGAAAGAAGGGTGCTTGCCTGTTAGTGCGTTCTCTCTTAGAAGATAAGATGAACGTTCGCTTTAACAGATAGAGCTTGCTGTTGAAAATCCGTCCCACCTTCGTCGGCTGGACCTCGTCCCATAAATTAATGAGATCTGGTCGTCCCAACAAAAATAGGCTTTGAGGTTAATCTCTTCGTTTCTCCCTACCCGGGAGAAGTTTAATCAGTCAAAAAAAAAGAAAAAACTGACTGATATATCTGAATAAGCTTCTTTTGAGGCAGGAGCCCGTCTCAAAAGCAGGCACAGGCTAAGTCACCCTTCCCGGAAGTCTATTATAAAGTATAGTCTTATATAATTCCAATTTAGGAAGGTTCAGGAGCCAAAGGGAAAGCATTGAGTACTATATCTCTTTAAAACCAGCATTTTTCACCACATACATTGTCTGGGCACGTTGCACTGTAAAAACATATAAATGAAACTCTATGGACTGTGGTAAATAGACCTGGAAAGCATGAAAACAATTGGGGTTTTTTAAGAGATAATGTAAATTGGATAGGGTATTTTTGAAGTCTAATGGCCTATTGCAGAAAGATAACAACCAGAGTGAAACAGACATTGACAGGGAAACCATCAGAACATACCTAAACATTATTTTCAAAAGTAGGAAACATTGATCCTATAATTACACTTGATTGCATTGTCATTGTTTTTCCTCTACAAATAACTGATGATGAGGCATGCATTTTTACTTCTGATGTCAATGTGAGTGAATCAAACTTTCTTTCTGGTTATGAATAACTGTATATTCCACAAAAGTATTATTACTAATGGTGAGCTGAAATTTGAGTGCTTTTTGCAAAAACTTTCACAAACAGCCACACCTTATTGAGGTGCTTGTACTCATATCTTGATATGTGTGCTGTGGGTACCAGCAAAAAATTGCTGCCATGGGCAGCAAAAAATGAGGTGATGGTACCCCATACTGGTGAATACTGTCACAAAAACCATTGCAGATTTCACAACTTTAAAGTACAGTTACAAATGACAGACATAGAATACTATTTGAACAAAACAACAAGCTAGGTGCACATTTCCTATATAAAAAGGAGAAAGACAAAGAGAATGGGAGAAAAATAGCTCTGCAGATTCAACTTTGATCTTTTAGGACCACAATGATTTTTAGGACCACAATGATTTTTCAGGGGGCTGCCAATGAAGGCCAAAATGTTAACCCATTCAGGGTGAGGGCAACGTTTCCTGAATTGGCTTCATGATGTCACATAACAAACCAAATTAACTGGGATCACTTAGCCTGGAAAAAAGGACTCTGGTGTCCAAGCAGTTGCTGACCAGGCAGTGACTAGTACATAAACAATCATGAAATATGTGAGCTGGGGGTGGGGATGGAAAGCTAGTTTGGCCACCTAAATGCACCTATGGTTTCTCCTGCAGGCATGAGTGGAGCTGGACTGGGCTTGGGATGGTGGTGAGAATACACAGAACACATATCTTGGATAGAAAAACAGTCCACAACTTTGTTGCATACAGTTTCACAATGGCAGAGCAGAGCATACTCACAGGGATCCTGCTTCTGAAACAACCCACTGTCAGTATTGCTTCGCCCAGTCAGCCTCCTTCGTCATGTGGAAATGGTGAAGAGGCCACCACTGTTCCCATGACTGATGCCTGGGGAGGTAGGAACTGATGGAAGCCCCTAGGGAGGCTGTTGCCTTGTAGCCTGAGTGCCTCTTGAGGAAGGCCCTCCCTGTGTGATAAAGTGAGAAGGCCACCCACACCATTCCCCAGAGGTCTCAAGGGCTGATATATTCAGGGGTCTGTAGTCTAGGGGCCCTCCAATTGACTATCCAGAGAGCAACACATGATGGGGCAGAGAGAGACAGGCATCCACACCTGGGAAGGCATGAGCTCACCAGGGTTGACTCTTTATACTGAAGCATCCTTCTTCTCCTCCCAATTTCTGTTCTCTCAGTTTCTTTTTAATTCTCATGAAAATTCATCAACATGTTAACGCAAATTTCTCCTAATAAACACATTTTGTCTGCAGATTTGACTGTATACATTTTTGCAAGCCCTTTCTCCTAATATAATGCATTTGTATGTTATCTTCACTAATATACTCATTTTATGCACATTGGTCCCTAATATATGCATTTTTGGAAACCTTGTTTGATTGGAGGACTACACTGCAAAATTTGGACAGGTGCAAATTTTGAAAGATTGGCATGTTTCAGTTCCGCTATTGTTTCAGAAAGTGCAAATTTGATATATTTAGCTTTAAATGTGAACCAAAATTATCCCCTTTCCGTAGTGGCTACAGATCATCATTTTTATTTTTTACTTTAAATAGTTATAGTACTTTTCTAAAATAACATGAGTAACATAGGAAGCTGCCTTAAACAAGTCAGACCATTGGTACATCTAGCTCTGTCTGTGCTGATTGCCACACACTTTCTAGGGTTTCAGACACAGAGTCTTTCCCAGTCCTATCTGGGTGGGGATTAAGGGCGCAATCCAACTCAGCTTTTTGCCAGGCTGGGGCGGCGAGTTGGATTCTACAGAGTGCTGGGAGGCTCCCAGTTGTACTGGGCTCCACTGGCAGCAGCCGTCTTCTGTGGCGATGTGGCTCTGCCAGGAGCCTGCCAGCGCTGCTAGGGATCCACCAGGGATGGCAGCCTGGTGGATGTAGGGCTGCTGAAAGCCCCCAAAATGGGGTGTTCTGGAGGTGTAGAAGGGCAGAGCCATGGGGGGGGCTTATGCAAGATCCTCCTCGTCTTCAGACCCCTGCCTTTCAAACTCCACTGGCCAAAAGGCTGGTGCAAAAAAAAAAAGTCCCATTGAGGCCTACAGGGAGTATTATTATTCACTGGAATTGGGTTGGTTGTCAAAGTGAGCTTATAGCAGCCCACAGGGTAGACAGAAAAGAAAAGAGAATCCTCTTACTCTTACTCATTTCTCAGACCTCTTTCTGAAGGGTCAAATCTGTTAAGAAATTTGGAGCAGCCCTTTTAAAAGGTAGAGGTAGAGCATTCCAGGCAGGGGGTTGCCAACGCTGCTTGGATATGAATCTTTGCAGAGGATCCCTATTCAAGCTTTACCAACAACACAATGCAAACCATATCTACTGAGAAGAAAGCCTTATTTAGTTCTATGGGGCTTAGATCCTTAGTGTGTTTAGAATTGCAGCCTTTGGGGGCATCCATCTTTACTCCTGAGTGCTCCCATCTAACATCTCCACAACACTAGGCTCCTTTTTTCCCTATAATGGCCTTCTGGTGACTGGCCTGGCCTGAGGGCACTTAAATGCTTTCTGCCAGAAGCAAGCTGGCTAGATTAAATGTTCCTTACCCAGGCTCCATCTTTTAGCTAAGACTTCTATCTGAATTTCCAATCAGAGAAATGGTTTTGTTTGAATTGTATGCACCAAGCAACTGTGGTTGATGCTTAATGTATCATGCTTAATGACATCACTTGGGCCTGCCCCATGACATCAATCAGGCCTGCCCCTGTGACATCACTAGGGCCCACCCCCCAAATCTCTTGGTTTGGGATGCTTCTGACCTGGCAACCCTATATAGGATAAGAACATAAGAACATAAGAAAAGCCTGCTGGATCAGGCCAGTGGCCCATCTAGTCCAGCATCCTGTTCTCACAGTGGCCAACCAGGTGCCTGGGGGAAGCCCGCAAGCAGGACCCGAGTGCAAGAACACTCTCCCCGCCTGAGGCTTCCAGGGACTGGTTTTCAGAAGCATGCTGCCTCTGACTAGGGTGGCACAGCACAGCCATCATGGCTAGTAGCCATTGATAGCCCTGTCCTCCATGAATTTGTCTAATCTTCTTTTAAAGCCATCCAAGCTGGTGGCCATCACTGCATCTTGTGGGAGCAAATTCCATAGTTTGATTATGCGCTGAGTAAAGAAGTACTTCCTTTTGTCTGTCCTGAATCTTCCAACATTCAGCTTCTTTGAATGTCCACGAGTTCTAGTATTATGAGAGAGGGAGAAGAACTTTTCTCTATCCACTTTCTCAATGCCATGCATAATTTTATACACTTCTATCATGTCTCCTCTGACCCGCCTTTTCTCTAAACTAAAAAGCCCCAAATGCTGCAACCTTTCCTCGTAAGGGAGTCGCTCCATCCCCTTGATCATTCTGGTTGCCCTCTTCTGAACCTTTTCCAACTCTAGAATATCCTTTTTGAGATGAGGCGACCAGAACTGTACACAGTATTCCAAATGCGGCCACACCATAGATTTATGCAACGGCATTATGATATCGGCTGTTTTATTTTCAATACCTTTCCTAATTATCGCTAGCATGGAATTTGCCTTTTTCACAGCTGCCGCACACTGGGTCGACATTTTCATCGTGCTGTCCACTACAACCCGGAGGTCTCTCTCCTGGTCGGTCACTGCCAGTTCAGACCCCATGAGCGTATATGTGAAATTCAGATTTTTTGCTCCAATATGCATAATTTTACACTTGTTTATATTGAATTGCATTTGCCATTTTTCCGCCCATTCACTCAGTTTGGAGAGGTCTTTTTGGAGCTCTTCGCAGTCCCTTTTTGTTTTAACAACCCTGAACAATTTAGTGTCATCAGCAAACTTGGCCACTTCACTGCTCACTCCTAATTCTAGGTCATTAATGAACAAGTTGAAAAGTACAGGTCCCAATACCGATCCTTGAGGGACTCCACTTTCTACAGCCCTCCATTGGGAGAACTGTCTGTTTATTCCTACTCTCTGTTTTCTGCTTCTTCACCAATTTCTTATCCACAAGAGGACCTCTCCTCTTATTCCATGACTGCTAAGCTTCCTCAGAAGTCTTTGGTGAGGTACCTTGTCAAATGCTTTTTGAAAGTCTAAGTACACTATGTCCACTGGATCACCTCTATCTATATGCTTGTTGACACTCTCAAAGAATTCTAATAGGTTACTGAGACAGGACTTTCCCTTGCAGAACCCATGCTGGCTCTGCTTCAGCAAGGCTTGCTCTTCTATGTGCTTAGTTAATCTAGTTTTAATAATACTTTCTACCAGTTTTCCAGGGACAGAAGTTAAGCTAACTGGCCTGTAATTTCCGGGATCCCCTCTGGATCCCTTTTTGAAGATTGGCGTTACATTTGCCACTTTCCAGTCCTCAGGCACGGAGGAGGACCCAAGGGACAAGTTACATATTTTAGTTAGCAGATCAGCAATTTCACATTTGAGTTCTTTGAGAACTCTCGGGTGGATGCCATCCAGGCCCGGTGATTTGTCAGTTTTTATATTGTCCATTAAGCCTAGAACTTCCTCTCTCGTTACCACTATTTGTCTCAGTTCCTCAGAATCTCTTCCTGCAAATGTTAGTTCAGGTTCAGGGATCTGCCCTATATCTTCCACTGTGAAGACAGATGCAAAGAATTCATTTAGCTTCTCTGCAATCTCCTTATCGTTCTTTAGTACACCTTTGACTCCCTTATCATCCAAGGCTCCAATCGCCTCCCTAGATGGTCTCCTGCTTTGAATGTATTTATAGAATTTTTTGTTGTCGGTTTTTATGTTCTTAGCAATGTGCTCCTCAAATTCTTTTTTAGCATCCCTTATTGTCTTCTTGCATTTCTTTTGCCAGAGTTTGTGTTCTTTTTTATTTTCTTCATTCGGACAAGACTTCCATTTTCTGAAGGAAGACTTTTTGCCTCTAAGAGCTTCCTTGACTTTGCTCGTTAACCATGCTGGCATCTTCTTGGCCCTGGCGGTACCTTTTCTGATCTGCGGTATACACTCCAGTTGAGCTTCTAATATAGTGTTTTTAAACAACTTCCAAGCATTTTCGAGTGATGTGACCCTCTGGACTTTGTTTTTCAGCTTTCTTTTTACCAATCCCCTCATTTTTGTGAAGTTTCCTCTTTTGAAGTCAAATGTGACCGTGTTGGATTTTCTTGGCAATTGGCCATTTACATGTATATATGTGGGATGAGGGTACCCAGCTGCTTGCAAACCTAAACCACCATTCTTGTGATTAATATTACATCTGCATCCATGTATCCAATTCAGAACACAATACTATTATAGGACTCATATATTCAGTGTAACATTTTAACCATGGGTTCAAAGTACTACAGAAGTGCACACAGAGGCATCCTTAAGTCCCCTTTGTAGGCACAAAATAACAAAGAGCTGATATATCTCATTTGAGGGACCTTGCCTGCTCAACTATCTGACCATCTCAGTGCACTTTTATCTGTGCATTACTTAATCATATTGTGTAGTAGCCTTTTATTGATTTCTTATTGCCTGCACTTCATAAAATGGTTTGCTGAAGATAAGGATTTCTTTTCACCCACCTCTCTGAGATTACAGATTCTTACCTCTACTAAAGCACATAGCTCAAGGTCAGGGGTGCTTGCAGTGTTTAGTCTGGACAGAAATCAAAGTAGTGTGGGTCAAAAAGAGGGTGGGGGAGCAAACATTTTGCTTACCTGGAGGATTTCTGCTTTGATCACAGAGTCAAATCTAGAGAGCTACAGTGGATGTTTGGGGAATATTAACTGTTGTTTTCTTTCTCTGGTAATGGCAATTTATTTTTTTCCCTTTATCTTCTGAAAAAGAAAAATTCAATGCTGTGCTTCTTACTGTCTTTACAGATTGCACTAAGTGACTATTTGTTATATGCACTGGCAACATTTCCTACTGTAACATAAAAACACTGGTTTATGGCAACGGATTTCAAATTCCACTTTAAACATTTGTGGTCATTCAGATTTCTCTCATTCATATGCTGTTTTTGTGGGAGGAGTGAACTTATTGTTTGCATTTTGGATTTTGGGAAGGAAACAGAAATTTTAATATAATTCCTAGTTGTTGTTCCTTTAAATCACCCTTATTTTCTATTAACAGCCTTCAAGGGAGAGCGCTTATGCTTTTGCAACCAGAGCTCCATTGATTTCTAGATTCTGTTCTATGGATATAATTTTGTTAAGGTATATTCCAGAAGATGAAGATCAGCATTCTAAGCAAGTAACCTCAGGGCCTTAACTACACATGACACTAACAGTGAGATTAGCTTTTAAAAAAATAAATATGGCATGCTAGGGGAGGGAAAAGTCATTGGCACTGCAACATGCAGGGAAGCAAGGTTTAAGACTTTCCTCCCCTGCTGAAAATGCAGTAAAAACCTTCCCTGTATATTATCCTCCTCCTTCTCCTTCTTCCATCCTTCCTTCCAAAGGAGCCCAGAGCAGTTGTACATCATTATAAATACAGTCTGTATATGCTTTAGGGAAAAATATCTCCCATGAATGCCACTCCAGGAATAACACATCACGAAGATTTTAGTGAGAAATTCCAGAGAAATACTTTTCTAATCTATGAAGCCCAATGTCCACAAAAAGTTTATTTGGGAAAAAGCAGGGGGGTAAGGGGAAACAAGGCAACAATTATTATTATTATTATTATTATTGAATTTATATCCCATTCTTTCTCCTGAAGGAGCCCAGGACAGCAAACATAAACAAAACTATTTAACAACAAAAAGAAAAACATATTAAAAACAGTTAAAAACATTCTAAAACAATTACAATTAAAAACATTCTAAAACCCAGTTTAAATATATTGCAAACCACAGTTTAAAATATTCTAAAACATAGCTAAAAGCATTGTATCAACAGTGATCTTCAGATTGCCAGGAACAGTCCTCATCAGCCATCAAATGCTTGGGTAAACAGGAATGTTTTCCAATTCCTTCTGAAAGTTAATAATGGGAGAGACAGACACCTCACTGGGGAGGGCATTCCACAAACCACACATACAGAATGAAAATAAAATTGGTAAAGTCAGTCTAGTTTAGCTAGTTGCATTTTACCTCCTTGCATAGAATCTTGCACTTCTCAGAATATGCAAAATCCCTTGACAAAGCTCCATAGGGTAGTACTGTGCAGAGAAAATGATGGGGGCAGGGGAGAAAGATTTTGTTGTTGCCACTCTCACCACAGAGTAAGGATGGGCAAATCTGTCAATTTCAGTTTCTCTCTACTTGTCATTTTTCTGTTATGTCCAGTTTTCCAAATTTCCATATCAGTTTGCATTTTTTATGAACATTCATCGGCATTTTCATGTGACTCTTAATATACACATTTTTATATGCAATTTTGCCTTATATACAAATTTTTGCAAAGCAATTTCCCCTTACATAATGCATTTTTGTATGTTATTTTCATTAATATATACACATTTTACTGTAGTATATGCATTTTTGTACACATTCCTTGTCTTGAGAACAATAGAAAATTTAGAGAAGTGCAAATTCCAAAGGATTGTTGTGCTTTAGTCCGTATATTGTTTTGGAAGGTGCACATTCGGTAGGATTGCCTTTAAATGTGAACTAAATTGAGACCACTCTCATTGGAGCCCCTCGTGATTTCCTGGAAACCATGGCTTCCTGGGAACTGTGCCTTAGTAATATTGAGCCCACACATGTAGCCGGTCATGCTCTCGACCTTGTATTTGTCCTGGGAGCGGAGGTGAGTGGTCTGAAGTTGGGGGCTATTTCTTCTCCCCCCGTGTCATGGTCAGATCACTATCTGGTGAACTTTGATCTCTCGATGCCACACACCCTCCGCAGGGGTAAAGGACCTATTAGAATGGTCCGCCCCAGGCGCCTGATGGATCCGGTTGGATTCCTGACTGCACTTGGGGACTTGGAACCTGCTGAAGGTCGCCCGGTCAAAACACTGGTGATGGAATGGAATGAGGGAATCACCAGGGCATTAGACCGGGTGGCTCCGAAACGTCCTCTCCCCCTGAACAGAACCCAGACAGCACCGTGGTACACACCCCGGTTGCGCAGTCTGAGACAGGAGGTGAGACGACTACAACACCGGTGGCGGAAATCCCATTCTGAGGATGTTCAAACACAGGTTAGAGCAGCAATAGCTGCCTACCAGGTGGCAATAAAGACAACAAAGGATTTCTTTGCTGCCTCTATTGCATCCGCAGAGTGCTGTCCCAGGAAGCTGTTACAGGTGGTCCGAAGCCTGGTCGGTCCAGTTGCCCAGGAACCCCTGGAACATTCTAGGGCTTCCTGTGACAAATTGGCAAGGCACTTTGCCGATAAAGTCGAACACCTAAAGAACTCGATTCCATACGCCGTGGATGCAGTAGATGATCCAGAGTTGGCCAGCTGCAATCCGGTTCAATGGGATCGGTTCCAGCCTTTTCCTTCTGAGGATGTGGACAAGGTACTTTCAACTGTAAAGCCTACCACCTGTCTGATTGATCCTTGCCCTTCATGGTTCCTTATGAACTGCAAAGAGAAATTGGGCGAAGGGATCAGTGCGGTGGTAAATGCATCCTTGAAGGAGGGTGTAATGCCATCGGCCCTCAAGGAGGCAATTGTAAGACCTATCTTGAAAAAGTCCTCCTTGGATCCCCAAGTTTTGAACAACTTTCGCCCCATTTCGAATTTGCCATTTTTGGGCAAGATCATTGAGCGAGTGGTGGCAAATCAGCTGTCAGCACACTTGGAGGAAACGGATTATTTGGATCCATACCAATCGGGTTTTAGGACTGGACATGGTACTGAAACAGCCTTGGTCGCTCTGGTGGATGATATGAGGAGGGCATTAGATAGGGGAGAATTCACCTTTCTTGTCCTCCTGGATCTCTCAGCGGCTTTTGATACCGTTGACCACGGTATCCTGATGGATCGCCTGGGAGGTTTGGGAATAGGAGGCACTGTTTTACAGTGGTTCCGTTCCTTTCTCTCTGACAGGCATCAACAGGTAGCATTGGGGGATGAGGTTTCAGACCCTTGGCCCCTCACTTGCGGAGTGCCACAGGGTTCTGTCCTCTCCCCCATGCTATTTAACATCTATCTAAAACCACTGGGAGCCATCATCAGGAGATTTGGGCTGCGGTGTCACCAATATGCTGATGACACGCAGCTCTATCTCTCATTTAAATCTTCACCAGAGTTGGCTGTGGAGACCTTGTCCAAGTGCCTGGAATCCATGAGTGGATGGATGGGAAGGAACAGGCTGAAGCTCAGTCCTGACAAAACCGAGGTGCTACTCGTGGGTGACAGGGGAAGGTTGGGTATTATTGACCTGGAACTCAGTGGGATAAGATTACCCCTGAAGGATCAGGTCCGCAGCCTTGGGGTTGTTCTTGATTCCAAGCTGTCCATGGAGGCTCAGATTTTGGCAGTGAGCCGGGCAGCTTGGTATCAACTACATCTTATCCGGAGGCTGCAACCCTACCTCCCTATTCATCAGCTCCCACTGGTAGTACATGCCCTGGTCACCTCTCGATTGGACTACTGCAATGCGCTCTACGTGGGGTTACCCTTGAAAACGGTCCGGAAATTACAGCTGGTACAAAATGCGGCAGCTCGTCGGCTCATAAATAGCCGCTGCTGTGACCACATTATGCCGGTGTTAGTTCATCTACACTGGCTTCCAGTTGTTTTCCGGGCCCAATTCAAGGTGTTGGTATTAACCTTTAAATCCCTATACTGTCTCGGCCCAGTTTACCTGAAGGAACACCTCCAGTACAACCAATTAAGTCGCCTGACCAGATCAGCCACGCAGGGCCTTCTCTCAGTACCACCAACAAAAACAGCTAGGTTGGTGGGAACTAGGGAGAGGGCATTCTTAGTGGCGGCCCCCACTCTCTGGAACTCCCTCCCATTCGATCTTCGACATGCCCCCTCCCTGGATGCATTTTGCCGAGCATTAAAAACTTGGCTTTTTGAACAGGCCTTCGGGACCTCCGGGGTCGGCTAATCTTTATCAATATTACTGAATGCCCGTTGTTTATACACTGTTTTATGATGCTGTATTGTATTTGCTCTGTATTTTAAATTGTAATTTTACTGGAATTTAATTTTTTTTTTTTTTTCAATAATTTTTATTCAGATTTTCATAAAACATACAAGACAAAATCATAAAACATTCAAAGACAAAAAACAAAATCAAAAATAGTTAAACAAAAAGAAAGAAAAAAAAAAATAAAAAATAAAGAATAAAATATTGACTTCCCATTTGTCAAAGATCAAATCAGTTATAAGTCTATAATATATAACAATCCTGTCTCTTAAGTCATATTATAAAATCACTTTCCTCCAGTAGTTATCTTACTTAATCATCAAATCTCATAAACATTACTTTATTCTTTCCACAAAAAGTCAAAGAGAGGTTTCAATTCTTTAAGAAATATATCTATCAATTTTTTTTTCCAGATAAGCATATCGATTAATCCATCTCATTACTAATTATGATAATCTTATTGTCATAACCATAGTCAAAATAAACATTTCAATTAATCCATCACATCAGAATCTGTTAGGTTCAATAATTTCAGTAGCCATTGTTCTATTATCTCTATTAGTTCCATTTTCCATCTTCCATCTTCAGTAGTCTTGTTAAGTCCAGTAATTTCAATATCCAATCTTCCATTATCAGTATTCCATAATAATCTTGCTGTCAAAGCCATAGTCATATAGTAAGAGTCTGATGGGAATTACCTCTATCCCAAATATTTTCTTGCCATCCATTCTGAATAGGTTGCTGAAATACTGCTGTAAAATCATATCTCTGTTCTTTTTTTCAAAATACACTGGGTCATCTCTTAAAAGTTTTTCCATTGTCACATGGCTGCAGTTAATTCCATAGATTTTCTCTATATTGGGCTCCATCACATCATTCCAGTCCAGAAGATTATCCATGCCATTGATAACTTTATCTCTAGAATCTTCATTCATTTCTTCAGAGATAACATTGAGTTCCAAACAATAGATTTTATTTCTAAAGTCCATAGACTCCAAATCTTGTTCCTGTTCCACGTTGGTTCCAATCTCCGGGATCTCCTCTCTCACAGGGACCCCTATTCCAGTCTCCAGGATCACCTCTCTCACAGGGACCCCTGTTCCAATCTCCGGGGTCTCCTCTCTCACAGGGACCCCTTCCAGGGTCACCTCTCTCACAGGGACCCTTATATCTTTAATCTCCTGCTTCATTTTACTCAATTCAATTTTCATTATCTCAATCTCATCCATTATTTTCTGAAACATAGTTATTTCCAGATTTTCAGCCACTTTCTTAATTGCCATTTTAAAAGAAAAATATAGGAAAACCACTTCTTATTTCAGCAACAATTGGGTTAATACTCCAAACTTGGTGACATCACAGTATAAACAGAGCAGACAGCCTTATCTCTCCAATAGTTAAGTAAACAAAATGCAGTTCCCAGGATCGAAACAATTAATGGCAATCGTCAAGAAACAGATTCGTCAAAATAAAATAGACCAAAAAGAGAGTAGTCTCAAAACAGTATAATATTTTTCAAAATAAAAATCTGGAATAGAAATCCCTCTTCTGTGTATATCTTTAGAATGCAAATCCAGGACAGCTTTTTGCAACAAAAACAGAGATAAGCTATTAATTAGTGCGTAGCAGAGAGAAGTTATGGCTCCCCAGTGAGATGTCAAAAACTGATCAATCTGGCAAATCTCTTTTAAACAGCAACAATTTAAGTCAAGTAAAAGAAAAATATAGAAAGAAGGGTGCTTGCCTGTTAGTGCGTTCTCTCTTAGAAGATAAGGTGAACGTTCGCTTTATCAGATAGAGCTTGCTGTTAAAAATCCGTCCCACCTTCGTCGGCTGGACCTCGTCCCATAAATTAATGAGATCTGGTCGTCCCAACAAAAATAGGCTTTGAGGTTAATCTCTTCGTTTCTCCCTACCCGGGAGAAGTTTAATCAGTCAAAAAAAAAAAGAAAAAACTGACTGATATATCTGAATAAGCTTCTTTTGAGGCAGGAGCCCGTCTCAAAAGCAGGCACAGGCTAAGTCACCCTTCCCGGAAGTCAATTTTACTGGAATTTAATTGTGTACGTTGCCTAGAGTGACTTCAGCCAGATAGGCAACACAAAAATTAAATTATTATTATTATTATTATTATTATTATTATTGTTGTTGTTGTTTAATTTCCCCCCCATCCTGACCAGAGTGGGGCCTAAAGCAGGTATAGGGAACCACCTGCCTGCAGGCCAAACCTGGCCCACCAGGCCTACCCATTTGACCCACACGGCTGTTTTGGGGAAGCCACACGCACCTGCCCTACACCTGACATAGTACATGACACCAGATGAGGGACAGGAAAGGGCAGGGTTTCAAAGACATGATCGGGACCTTAAAGGGGCTCCCAGTTGTTTTCCTTTGCACCTATAACATCAGAGGTGCAAAAGGGAAGCACTTGGGAGAATCGCAAAGCCTTTTGCAAGCCTCCCCCACTTCTCCTCTGCACCTGACCACAGCCTCGACCACCTGCCATATTTGGCCTGCAAGGCCAATCCTGATAAGGATCTTGCCTGTGGAACCAAAAAGTCCCTCCCTGCCTAAAGCCCCACGTGTTTTCAGTTGTGCTTATAACTACTATTTTGCTACCTTTGTTCTAGTTGACAACCCAGGTGTTTCATTGCTCTCATTTCCTTGGAGTTCCAAGGACCTGTCACAGCATGATGTTCACGATGGTCTGGATAAAATTACTATTTCAAGCACAGACCAGGGCTTCAGCAGCATCACTGGCTAAAACTGCAGGAAGCACCTCTATAAGAATCCTGAGGAATCCATCCACATCCATCAGCCTCCAAGAACGGAAACTGAAATTGGTCCACCGCCCTGCAGGCCCTGAGAGTGCCCCAAAGGTAAAACTTTATCAGGTAACGATTGATTCTTGACAATAGAACCATTGCTGGCTCCCCCATCCACAGATCCTGCTCCCTGAACCCAGGATAGAAAACCAGATCTGAAACATGACTTGCCACATGCATCAGGCTAGATCAGGGATGGGGAATCTGTGAACCATCAAATATTGTTGGGCTGCAATCTCCTCCATCTCTGACCAATGGCCATGGCAGCGGGGCCATGAAATTCTGAGCCATTACAGCCAGGGCAGTCTCAGTGTTAGGCAGTAGGTATCTAACTCTTAGACAGTACACCAACAGAATCCCAGTTCTGTCTCAAGTTCCCCAAAACAGGCACTCAAAAAGATAGACAGCTGGACTGGGTATCTGGTCAGGGAGGTAGCCTCCATATAGATCACAGCCATCCTGCCACACTGTTCCTCAGGCTGAGGAAACTGTTGTCCCTATAACAGTTTCCCCTTCATCAAACCGGGTCTCAGTTATATAGGCCAGCCTGACACACCCTTCCTGGAATAAGTCACAGATGGCCAGCACCTTCCCATTGGCCAAGCTGGCATTCACAAGAGGCATCTTAAGACCTGGGGGAGCTGCATTTAAGCCACCCATGTTATCAAGGTTGGAAGATGAACTGGAAGTGGAAGACCATACCTTCCTTCCACTTGCTGTCTTTGCCTCCCACCACCATGGCACCCTCTGCCCCTTATAACCCCTATAATGGTTTCCCCTTCCAGATTTAGAACTTCCGTATTATTTGAGCAGTCTACCTGAAAAGGCTATAGATGTTCCAATAACAATGACTGTAGACAGAAAAGAGAACTTTGTTTTCCTGGTGCCAAAAGTGAGCAAACGTTTTTACTGAGATTTCCAAGCTCTCCTTGTCAGTTTAATGGCAGCTGCTGTGCATTAAGAGCACAGAGTAACAGGAAACATTGATCTAATGTAAGCACTACATATGCTATCACTACTGGCAGGTAGAACCACCTGTGGATCGGCACAGCTTGAAACCTTTATTGCTTTGCCATTTGTAATGAGCTAAAGATTTCAAGCATTTAATCACTGATGCGTGGCTGCCATAAAGTGTTCAAAGGGGAAATGGAACAGCCACATTTTGACAGCTTGTTTTGCGTGCTTTCAATGCTTTTGGCATTACTATCTCTGACTGTGGTTGCCCCCTGTTTTCAGGACCTCAGTTATAAAATGAAAAGTGCCATCAACTGTTAAGTGTTTCACCCCAGTCTTGAAACACGCACACACACAGAGGATGTTCTGCCAAAGAAGCCCATGTTGCTGCCAGTGGAGTCTGTGTGGGATTGATGGAGGGTAGGCTGTAGCTCAGTGGTACAGCAACTTTCTTCCTTTTGGCAGCAGCTGCTTCACACCAGCCAGCTTAGATTTCCTGGTGGTAGATGTGATGGGAGGGGACTTAGTCCAGTAGGTATTACATAGTCAGGTTATCCTTAAAACTGCCTGCACAGTGTTGAGCTCAGGGCAGTGTTTCCCAACTAGTGGGCCACCAGATGTTGTTGGACCACAATTCCCATCTTTCCTGACCATTTGCAATGCTGGCTGAGGCTGATGGGAGTTGTGGTCCAATAACACCTGGTGGCCCACTAGTTGGGAAAGGCGGGCTCAGGAGGACGGCCCCCTCCAGCAGAGCAGCAGATGGTTGCTGGTTTTCTAAAAAAGCTAAATGAGGCTTTTACCTTTAAAAAAAAAAAACTGGTGCTCCCCTTTAGGAGAAAAAAAATCAATCAGTCTTCAATGCTCAGCAGGCAGTATTTAGACAGCCTCACCTCTTGCAAAGGTCATAGACCTATAGTAGAGAAACATAGAGATAAAATATGGAACAGAATAGAGGGAACAGAATAGAGAGAACAGAAAATCAGAGGGATACAAGGCATTGTGGAGGCTCTGATATAGGGAAGGGGCGGTTGTTGACATTGTGGTTTGACTCAGGGAGGGGTAAAATCACCCAGTTTGGCTTATTACAGTATTTGGCAGAGCAGTTGCATAACCCTAACAACGTATAAATGCAATGTAAGTACCTTTTTGTTGTATCTTTTCCCCATGTGCAGGCTATAGTTTCTGAGAAAGTCTGTCAGACAGAGATGGAGACACTGTAGCCCTCCAGATTTCATTGGCTTCCAACTCCCATCAGACCCAGCTAACGTGGCCAATGGTTAGGAATGATGGGAGTTGTAGTGCAACATCTGGAGGGCAACAGGTTCCCCATTCCTGCTCTAGAAGAGAGAAAAACTAAGGCTCTGAATAGCACCAAGTATATTTGGGGCTTTCAGCATATCACAGATATACATGCACAGGCTGTTTTTAAATATTAATGACAATAGGTGTAAATACAGAGGCTCTCTACACTTGTCTATAAATGCTACCCTGGGCTCCTTCTAGGAGGAAGGGTGGGATAGAAATTTAATAAATAATAAATAAATAATACAAATGTACATAGATCAGTGAAGGAGGATACCACCATGGTGCTACTTACACATACAAGCTTGTGTTAGCCTGGAAGGGACAGGCAAATTAGAGTCCATAGGCCTGGATCCCATGTCAGCCTGCATGTCTTATTTTTACAAACCGGGCACTGACATTTCTGAACTGTAGCCCTGCAGCATTAATGTATTGTTATAGGATTGTGGGGCTGGTCTGGATGATATCTGTGGATCCCCTTCAAGCCTATAATCCAGTATCTGGAAGTTGGGATCCACAGTGGAAGAAACCTACTGCATTGACCAAGCCAGTGTCTTTCTTTAGCTAATGAGTCTGTCAAGTGTCCCCATTAAGATGTGTAAAGCCAGGAGAGCAATGTGCTGCCATAGGAATGAAGATATCTCTCCCCCGCTCAACTGGTTGGGGCAGATTTTGTGTTAGTCTGAGGAAAAGATGGAAAAACACAGAAAGGCTTCCCTTGATCCAATGAAACCAAATCCCTGGAAGTCTCACAGTGCTTGGAGATTGAGGTGTACACAACAGTATTTAGAAGGACATCTTTATGAAAGAAATGTGATTTATTACTAGGACTACACTGAGTGTTGTTCCAATGTCATAAAAAGTATATATGACAATTCTGTTGATTTAGGAGAGTGGGCACCCTTTTTACAAGAGATATTGTCACTGACACACACCTGAATTCCGGGTACCAAGGTTTATGTGTGCCTGAATGTGTGTTGTGTGTGGGGGGGTAAGGGGTACAGGTATAAGCATGGCAAATATTTTTGTATTTTGTACACTTTTGAGAACCTCTAAGAATTGCAGGATGGCCACCCCTTTTCAAAGCTTGTATACAGATCCCTCTACAGAGGAATTTTGGGACCATTTTAGCTCAGTCCTGTGGTTAAGGAGATTGCAGAGAAGCTAAATGAATTCTTTGCATCTGTCTTCACAGTGGAGGATATAGGGCCTGAACTAACTTTTGCAGAAAGGGAGTCTGAGGAACTGAGGCAAATACTGGTGACAAGAGATGAAGTTCTAGACTTAATAGACAAAATAAAAACTAACAAATCTCCGAGTCCAGATGGCATCCATATGAGAGTTCTCAAAGAACTTGAATATGAAACTGCTGGTCTTCTAACTGTGGAATAATTTCCACTGACCTATACACTGACCCTATGCTTTAGAGCTTCCATCTTTGCTCTGCTCTGACCTATATGTAACAGGTGCGAAAGTGAGAAAAAGAAAAGACCAAAAAAGTTCTGTGACATTTAAACTGCCTAGGACTAGCCTCAGAGGGAGGCAATGGTAAACCCCTTCTGAATATCGCTTACCATGAAAACTGTATTCATAGGGTAGCTATAAATCGGGAATCGACTTGAAGGCAGTCCATTTCCATTTCAACTGCTGTAACCACAAGGTGCCCTACTTACTGAAAAGCACATTTTTGTAACTTTCCATTGCCTATTGTAAAGGGAAAGTTTGCTTGCTTCTATACAAATCGTAAACCTATAAAAGATGCTGTTTTAACTTGAGCAGGCAGAGAGCTGGTGGTGACAGTCTGGGTTGCTAGCTGTCATTTCCGTTCACTCCCTACATGCTTGTATCTCTGTTTATAATAAAGTTTCTTGCATGACCTGGTCTCCAAAGTCTATGGATTTCCAAGACATAACAAAAGTATATAAGTTATCCCTCAGATCTGCCTTCATACCTGAGGACTGGAAAGTGGCCAGTGTAGTGCCTATCTTTAAAAGGGAATCCAGGGGGATCCTGGAAATTACAGGCAGGTTAGCTTAATGTCTATCCTGGAAAAACTGGTAGAAAGTATTGATAAATTAACCAAGCATATAAAAGAGTGAGGCTTGCTGAAGCATAACCAGCATGGCTTTTACAAGGGTAGGTCAAGCCTCACTAACCTATTAGAGTTCTTTGCAAGTGTCAACAAGCATATAGAGAGAGGTGATCCAGTGGGCATAGTGTACTTGGACTTTCAAAAATATTTCGATAAGATACCTCACCAGAGACTCCTGAGTAAGCTTAGCAGCCATGGAATAAGAGGAGAGGTCATCTTGTGGATCTTGAACTGGCTAGGAAACAGAAAGCAGAGAGTAGGAATAAATTGATAGTTCTCCCAGTGGAGGGATGTATAAAGAGTACCCCGAGGATCGGTATTAGGGCCTGTGCTTTTTTACTTATTCACAAACAATCTAGAGTTAGGAGTTAGTGAAGTGGCCAAGTTTGCTGATGATACTAAATTGTTCAAGGGTGTTCAAACAAAAAGGGATTGCAAAGAGCTCCAAAATAACCTCTCCAAACTGAGTGAATGGGTAATAAAATGGCAAATGCAATTCAATGTAAACAAGTGTAAAGTGATGCATATTGGAGCAAAAAATCTTAATTTTACATATATGCTCATGGGGTCTGAACTGTGGTGACTGACCATGAATGATACTTCGGGGTTGTGGTGGGCAGGGCGATGAAGATGTCGACCCAGCATGTGGTGGCTGTGAAAAAGGCAAATTCCATGCTAGAGATTTTTAGGAAAGGTATTGAAAATAAAATTGCTGATATAACGCTGTTATACAAATTTATGGTGTGGCTACATTTAGAATACCGTGGACAGTTTTGTCACCTCAACTCAAAAAGGATATTGTAGATATAGAAAAGGTTCAAAAAAGGACAACCAAAATGATCAAGGGGATGGAGTGATTCCCCTATGAGGAAAGGCTGCAGCTGTAATGTATTGGCTCTCCAGGCTTGCCATACCAGGAACTGCTGAGTCAGCCCCTTGCTGTGAGAGTTTCAGTTCCAGGCCTACCTTACAAGCAGCACTATGCTGTGGGCCTTGTTCTCTGTATATAATTAGTTATAGTAAAGTTCTTGTTATTGTTAGATCCTCTGTGTGGCCTCTTCATGATATTTTTCACTGGTGACGAGGATGGGATACTGAGGCACACAGAGTGTTTTCTTCATGCATTAGAGGCTTAAAGGGAGAGAACATTTCTCCTTAGACTGGATTAGGACATCAGCTTGGGCCTTGTGGAAACCACTGCAAAGCACTCCAGGTAGGGTTACCAGGTCTCCAGTTTTCAGCCAGAGTCTCCAGTGTTTTGGGGGGCCTCCAATGCTCTGGCTAGTGCCCCTTAATCTCCGGACTCTCAGCTTCAGTTTAAAAAACAAATTAAGTTTCTAGGTGGTCTGGTTCCCGAGATATACACCAAAACGTCAACCGCCCCACTGCGTGACTGTTAAATCTGTTTTACAGATGTTTAGAACAGCTCCTAGCTCTAACTACAACTCCCATCAGCCCAATCCAGTGGCCAAGCTGGCTGGGGCTGATGGGAGTTGTAGTTTAAAAATGTAACTTGTTCAAGCTCTGGCTCTAACCCCGCCCTTTCAGGATTGTAGCCAATAAATGAAGCCAGGTTGTGACTTCTTGATCCAGGCATGCCTAAACTTAATTTCAACGTCAGAAAATGGAGGCTTTCAGATTTTGCAGTTTGTGTAAGTAATATGGCTTAAAGTTTTTTTTTCTCTTCTGTACAAGAGTCAGACCCTGGGCTATGAAATATGAAAGTATTTAATCCAATACTCCATTAGGACTTACTTTTGAGTAGACATGGTTAGGATTATATGGGGTGTATTTTTATACCTCTCTCTGTGTGTGTGTCTTTTCCAACAACCCTGTGATTGGAAACCAAGGCAGCTCACAATAAGAAATAAATCACTTTAAAAACCAATAATCATAAAACAAGTATAAACAGTTGCAAAACAGCTTAAAGTGGCATTATTCTGAATTTTGGGTTGAGTGAATGAAGTTTATTTATTATTTTTATTTATTTATTATTTGATTTATATCCCACCCTTCCTCCCAGTAGAAGCTCAGGGCGGCAAACAAAAACACTAAAAACACTTTAAAAATCATAAAAAAACACTTTAAAATATATTAAAACAAAACATCTTTAAAAATATTTTTAAAAGCTTTAATAACATTTTTTTAAAGAAAAGGTTTTAAAACATATTATAAAGCAATTCTAACACAGACACAGACTGGGATAAGGTCTCAACTTAAAAGGCTTGTTAAAAGAACAAGTTCCTTATCACTTCAGGGTACAGTCTTCCCTGGTTAAATAAAACCCATTGAATACATTGGGACTTGCTTCTGAGTAAACAAACATAGGATTGCACTATAAATATTTTTATAGGTTGTATAAATAATAAACGTATTTGATAGGCATGCTTATATAAATATTTTGTCATACTGCGTCCCAATAAGTATCCAATTTCACACTATGGTTGTACAATACTTCCTTTACATTTTAAGTATGCCTTGGGGTAGTCATGGTTCTCCATTGTTTTCATCCTGAGGGGCAGATAGGCTGAGAGATGGTGAGTAGCCCATGGTCACCCACTACAGTTTATAGCTCATTTCCATTTTGAAAAATTAATTAAAACAATTTACATGCAGGCAAAATTTATTAAGTGGATTCACACAATACGTTTAAAGCACATCCAACTCGCGTTTAAAATGCACGACGTCCCCTAAAGAATCCTGGGAAGTGTCGTTTCCCCCTCACAGTTATAGTTCTCACCACTCTTAACAAACTGCAGTTCCCATGATTCTGTGGTGGGATTCATGTGCTTCAAATGGGTGTTGAATGTGCTTTAAATGAATGGTGTGGATCTGCCCTAGGTATGATGTGCATTCAAGAGTGAATTGAAAAGAACAATTTTAAAAGATACTTCTTACTCTTACTCATTTCTCAGACCTCTTTCTGAAGTGAAGTGAAGTGAAGTGAAGGGTCAAATCTGTAAAGAAGTTTGGAGCAGCCACGTCAAAAGATAAGGGCAGGGCATTTCAGGCAGGGGGTTGCCAACCCTGCTTGGATATGGATGTCTTTGTAGAGGAACCCTAGTCAAGGTTTACCAACAGCACAATCCAAACTATATCTACTAGAAGTCAGTCTTGTTGAGTTCTATGGGGCTTAGTCCCTTAGTAAGTGTGTTTAGAATTGCAGCCTTCAGGAGCATCCATCTTTACTCCCCAAAGCTCCCATCTAATATCTCCACAACACTAAGCTCCCTTGTCCCTACAGTGACCTCCTGATGACTGGCCTGGCCTGAAGGCACTTAACCTTTCTTGCTGAAAGCCAGTAGGCTAGATTAAATGTTCGCTACCCAGGCTCCACCTTTTAGCTAAGATTTCTATCTTAATTTCCAATCAGATATTTTTTTAATTGTATGCTCCAAGCAACTGTGATTGATGCTTAATGTATCATGCTTAATGACATCACTAGGGCCTGCCCCGTGACATCACTAGGGCCCGCCCCTCAAATCTCAGGTTTTTGGTTGCTTCTGACCTGGCAACCCTAACTCCAGGTCAGTGTGTATCTTGTGGAATATGGCCACCCAAGGGCATCTTGAAGAATTTAACCCTGCATATCTCAGCCAGTGGGAAAGTTATGCAGCCAGGCTGGAGTTTTACTTGGCAGCAAATGGCATTACAGAGTCAAAGAAGAAGTGTGCTGTGTTACTCAGTGTCTGTGGGCCGGACACCTTTGACCTAGCCCAGGCCCTCATAACACCAGCAAAACTTGCTAATACATCTTGTGAGGATATCCTGAATGCTTTACAAGGACATTCCTCTCCAAAACTGTCTGAAATAGCACAATGTAATTCTTTCTACAAATGAAATCAGGGCCCAACAGAGAGTGTGTCACTGTATGTTGCTGAACTTAGACACATGGTGAAACACTGCAATTTCCCAAACCTTGAGGAGATGCTGCGTGATCACCTGGACTGTGGGTTGCATGATGAGGGTCTACAAAAGTGTCTGTTTGCAAAGGGACAGCTCAAGTTCAAGACTGCATTAAAGGAAGCACTGGCTACAGAGGCAGCAGCAACAAGCACCAGAGAAGTGCGTTTGGCAAGAAACTCACCCTGTTCAGAAACCCAGCTAGCTAAAGATTCAAATCAACAACTTCTAGAGAACCACAGGCTGCAGTGCAAATGCTCATCAACCAGAGTAGGTGCTGCAGGACCTCTGAGATCCGGACAAGTTTCTTCAGTGAAATGTAAGAGCTGTGGCGGATCCCATGAACAGCGTGCCTGCCGTTTCAGAGGTGTACAGTGTCGGTATTGTCAAAAAGTTGGGCATATTGAGCAAGTATGCCAAGCCAAAGTGGAAGCAGCTGAGCCCAGAAGTGCAGTGGAAAGGAAAACACCATCAAGGACACAAAGCAGTACCACACACACTGTACGAAGTTTTCCACATATGACAATGCAGAGGAGGTGATTAACCACATCAAGCCAGGGCTGCAGTACTCCACCAATGTGAGGAAGGTGAAGGTGACAGTCACCATCCAGGGCACTCCATCCATCATGGAAGTTGATTCAGGCTCAGGTTATGCTATCATCTCATCGGAACCCTACCAGCAAATATTTCCTTGTGGGGCCCCATAAATTGTCCCTTTCCACTCCAAACTGACTGATTACCAGGTAAATCAGGTTCCAATAAAGGGCATCTGTGAAGTTGAGGTGCATTACCAAACTTTCCATGGGACTTTACAATTATTGATTGCTCAGGGGCATCGCACCAGTCTCATTGACTTAGACTGGTTTGATCCATTGGGCACTGCTCTCACAGGGGTCCACCAGATTGGTGAACAGTATGGGATAGCATCCTAAATGATTTCAAAGCTGTTTTTGATAAAGGTCTTGGGAAATATAAGGGGCCTCCTATTTCATTGTTCTTGCATCCTACTGTGGCCCCCATCCATATAAAACCCCATCGTGTTCCATTTGCACTGCAAGCAAAGATTGATGCTGAGCTTGATCACCTCATAGAGCAAGACATCTTGGAGCCAGTGACACACCCTACATGAGAGACACCCATTGTCACTCCACTGAAGGCCAAAGGTGACATCCACATTTGTGGTGACTACAAGTGCACTATCAATAAAGCCCTGAATCAGTATCCATATCCAATCCCAATGGTGAGTTATCTTTTGGCATCACTTTCACAAGGAAATGTTTTTGCGAAGTTTGACCTGGCCCAGGCCTATCAGCAACTGTCTGTGGATGATGCTACTGCCGATGCTCAAACTATCACCACTCATCATGGAGCATTCAGAGTAAAACATCTCCAGTTTGGTGTTTCACTGCCCCCTGGAATTTTTCAGAGCTTAATGGAGGACATTGTCAAAGGAGTACCAGGTGCCATACCATCTTTTGATGATGTCTTGGCTGCCGACAACTCCATTGCTGAACTTGTCTCATGGGTGTGGGATGTAGTGCACCATTTTGCTGTTGCTGGTCTCCGGGTCAAGCATGATAAATGTGTATTTGGTGTTTCCCAAATTGAATTCCTTGGCTACAGTACTAATGCCGCTGGCATTCGGCTTACCCCGGAAAAATTTAAAGCAATTCATGAAGCTTCATGACTTGACCGCAGACCAACCAAGGGAGTCTGTTGCAGTTCAAAAACCTGCACGGGTGTTCACCCCAGGTAACCTGGTGTGTGTCAGGAACTATGGTGCTGGTGAAATGTGGATTCCTGCCACTGTGACCCAAGCCACGGGCCTATTGTCCTGCAGGGCTCAAACACCAGACGGCCATGTGTTACGCCGACATGTGGCCCAGATAAGAAGACAAAGGCCAGCTCCATCAGTTCTCTCTGAGGTTGATGGAAATACTCAAGTAGAAAGAGAAAATGAACCAGTGGCTGCTCCTGATGCCGGACAAGAGCAGTTGCGCCTGGACCCTGAAGTGGACCAGCAAGAACCAGAGCCAAATGGGGAACTAGAGGATGTACCATCAGCTTCAGTGCAAAATTGTCGTTGATCGACTCACACCAGGGCTCGTCCCAAGTATCTTCAGGACTATGAGAGCTAGGGTGGAGTGTATTGGCCCTCCAGGCTTGCCATACCAGGAACTTCTGAGTCAGCCCCAGGCTGTGGCAGTTTCAGTTCCGGGCCTGCCTTACAAGCAGCATCATGCTGTGGGCCTTGTTCTCTGTATATAGTTAGTTATAGTAATGTAATGTAATGTTTTATTTCTAGGCTGCCTTTTGGCCAAATAGGCCCCCAAGGTGGCTTACACACACAAAAAATACAAATACAAAATACAAATAAAAACAATACAATTTACAAAAAAAAAATCAAACCAACGAAGTCCTAACATCTCTGAAAAAACAGGAACAGCAAACCAAAGCATTCATCTTCCTGGTGAAGGGCAGTCCCCAGAAAAATGTCACTAAGAGCAGGGGTGGGGGGGCAAGGCAGGTGGAAATGCTTGCCCCCTGATGGTCCCAGCACAGTCTCATCCCCGCAGCAGCACGACTCAGCCCGCAGCTCCCCCTGATAAGGCCCAGGCAGAGGGGTGGGGGGCAAGGCAGGTGGAAATGCTTGCCCCTTCATGGTCCCAGCACAGTCTCATCCCTGCAGCAACTTTATAGTAAAGTTCTTGTTATTGTTAGATTCTCTGTATGGCCTCTTCCTTCATGATATTTTTCAGCAGCATTGGGGGCTTTTTAGTTTATAGAAAAGGTGAGTAGGAGGTGGCATGACAGAAGTGTTTAAAATTATGCATGGCACGGAGAATGTAGAGAGAGAAAGGTTTTTCCTTCCTCTCATAATAGTAGAACTGTGGACATTTAATGAATCTGCATGTTGGAAGATTCAGGAGAGACAAAGAAAGTACTTCATGCAGCACATAATTAAACCTTGGAATTTGCTCCCACAGGAGGTAGTGATGGCTACCAGCTTGGATGGATTTAAAAGAGGTTTAGTCAAACTGATAAGGCTATCAGTGGCTACTAGCCATAATGACTATGTTCTCCCTCCGTAATTGGAGGCAGCATGGTTCTGAATACCAGTTGCTGGAAATCACAGGAGGTGAGAGCACTCTTGCACTCAGATCCTGCTTACTGGCTTCCCGAGGGCAACTGGTTGGCCACTATGAGAACAGGATTCTGGAATAGATGGGCCATTAGCCTGATGCAGCAGGCTGTTCTTAGGGTAAGATGTACAGAGTACTGGTTTAAAAGAAGGTTTCACACTATCCAAACTGTCAACATTCACAGGTCTAGTTAAGGAATGTACCTATATGTTCTCTGTCCTGTTGCTGCTGTTCTTTGTAATTTATCTACTCTTAAAAATATAAGAAAATGCCTGAGCCACAATGCAAGAGAGTCAACATTTTGTCAAATTCCTTTGTTTTCAGTAGAACCTTTAGCTGTATTATGCTCTTGGACCATATCTGTCACCCTCACACACAAGAAAATATTTTAAGAGACACGGGCACTTACTTAAAACTTTCCTGCTACCCAGCAGACAGCTGCTGATTATATATATTTTAAAACCTCTCTGATGCTTTAACATGCCCATCATCCAGCTGATGGGGTTAGATTTAAAATGCCTCCCTGCCAGCCAGATGATGCACAGATGGTGTTTAAAACACCAAAGAGCATTTTAACAAAAGAAAAAGTGCTTGTCAGATGGCTGATAAGGGAAGCGTTAGAAGCCACCACTACCCCTTCTATGCTGAAATAAATCCAAAGCAAATGACAGACTCCATTTTAAAAAAAACAAACAAAAGGTAATTAACCCCTTCAGCATGTTAAAAGCTGTCATGGTAGAAGAAAGTTATATACTTTATTGTTCCTACCCCAACATTTTTAACCAATACTCAAATATAGATCCACATTATCAGTGTCATTTTGGATAGGTCCAAGTTCTATGTTTATTCCAATTGAACTAACCTTAAAAAAAATTGCGAAGATTGTGTCTTTAATTTACTGAACACTCCACTTTTTAATGGAGCTGCAGAAAAGAGTGAGTGGGATGGAGGTCAGCCTTTGATAGGGATACAAGAGTTTCAAATAGCTATTGTAGATGTAGACCACAGACTTTCACTTGAGTTTGATGTTGCACACAAAGAAGTAATTTCCATGCGCACACAAAGAAGAAATTTCTGTCATTTTAAAAGCATACATCTAGGCCAATAGCCTTCAACCTTTTCAGAGTTTGCCTGTGACCTTTAACCATACTGAAAAAGTAGGTCCAATGTTGCAATTGGGATTTTTAAAAATATTATTCATTGGATTTCTTCACCTATGGTTTCAGGGTGGGTTATAGCAATATTAACAATACAATATTAAAATCAGTTAAAACAATTTACTATTAGAAGAATAGGGCAGGTCCTAATTTATTTTTTTTTACTGTACACATCTGTCTTCTTCCTTCTTTTCTGTCTTAGTCTCTCTCCTTCTCTCTCTTCTCCTAATGCCAACAACAAAGAAAATACGACTGGTGCTATTTATCGATGGGATAAATAGATAAACATACACACATTAAAAAGGAAGGGGAAAAACACACACCACAATATAGAAATGACAATATGGCACTGATTTGTCTTTATCAACAGGATGCTAATCTACTGCTCATTTAATTCATGAAGTCATAGCAGTGATCTCCTTTACAAATGAAACAATAATCTGGACAAATCACAAACTCATTTTCTTCCAAAACTGTTTGAATAATGAATCCAACATTTATGGGCTAATCAAACTTAATTCTCTGCAAACCAGTGTGGTTCTCTGCAGTCAGCAGTTTCTTCCTACAGGTTGACTCACATAGCCTACCGTGGGAGCCTCGCTGCCCTTTGGCAGAATTCAAAGGGTAGGCACAGGTTACCATTTACCAGCATAACATGTGACTTGGCTCCACACATTTTACTGATTAGTCATAAGGGTGGAAATTGCTATAAGTCACAAATTTGCATACATAGCAGTTCTCTAACATATATTTACAGCTAATAGTGTGGTCTTCATCACCTGCTCAACCTATCTTCCTATGATTTCAAAATACCCTCTCAATAATCAGCAATTGGGGGTGATGGATAGGTTCATAGTCATGATTCAGACAATGTTTTGTATAGTCAGGTTGACTCATAATGCACTATAATATGACAAACCTTATAAAAATTACAGGTGCACACATTCACCATGTTACAGAGTGGCGAAATTGGGAACGGAGTGTATGAGTGAGCCTTTGTGTGTTTGAATCTTTGCTAAAGATTACACGTTCCCTGCAAATTAGTCAGACAGAGACTTTAAGCTTTAATATAAGAAATAACTACTTTATTTTGGAAGTACATACTTGATAGGAAAGAGTTCTACATCTAGCTAACTAGCGAAGTTGGAGATGCAAACACTAAGCCTAGTGTTTGCTCTCATGCCTGGAGGAGAGGGAGAGACAAAGAGATGTCTGCTCTCTCTCTCAAGAGAAATAAAAAGAAGGAAGGGAAGGAGGAAGGAGATGTGGTCAACATCCTATACATATCAGTCTAGCAGGAAGGGAGAGACAGCAGGAGATCAAAGGATAGGTATTAGCCTAGCAATCAGGAGGTGTCCTCTCTAGCTACCATTTTTAACCCCATGCAGCCTCAACCCACAAGTTGGAGTTGAACCACATATTCCAACACACTATTACCTTTCTAGCCCTACTCAAATCAACCTTCTGAAATGAATGCGTTTCCTATGCTGCTTAGAGGAAGGACATCCAAGATGCCGAGGAACAGTCAATTCTTCGTTGTTATGAAGCATGAATTTTGTAGATATTATGCTATTAATTTGATCTGACATCTTTTGTGAGATCTATGAATAATTTCTAATACAGGTAAAATGAATGACTATAATTGATGACTTAAAAATCAAAAATCTAATTAGACATTTGCATTTGCTCTTCTCTCCCTTTTTATAATGTTCTTTTAAGTCAATTTTAAATTTTAAATATCTAAGTTTCCATTATATGTAGACTTCTGAACTTCAGAGTAAGATGTCTTACATACAAAAGATAAAACTGACAAGGCCTTTTCAGTGGCAGTTCCCCATTTGTGGAATGCCCTCCCTGAGGAGGTGCATCTGTCTCCCTCATTATTCGTTTCAATAAGAAGCTTAAAAACATTCCTGTTCATCTAGGCATTTGATGGCTAAAAGATACTGTTCCCAGCAAATAACTGTGCTAGAATGTGACAGTTGTACATGGTTTTAGATATTCTTAATATTTTTAAATGGGTTTATAGACGTGCGGGAGATAGAAATTGAACAACTGTTACTCATGGAAGCTGCCTGTATGTTTTAGAAACCAGATTTTCCAGGATCCTAAAAAGCACAGGCAGTGGCCACACATACAGGAGACTCCTCACTTCAGGTGTTTTCCCTCCAAAAGTTGGAAAATGGAAGCAATGCCAGTGGGGCTGTTTTGTCCCTGTTGCCCTATCACATGCTTACTTGACTCCTAATTATAATGCCTAAAGAGAACTAGAGTCTTGTCCCTTTCCATTAACTACATTGTACCAAAAGGATTTGTCCATCTTCTGAACTGAAATGCTACCTAAATTTGAACAAAACAAACTGAAATCATTTTTTGAGTTTTGTCACAGAAATTCAAATTTTGCAAAAACCTCACATACGAAATATTCAAATTTGGAAGTCTGATTTCTGGCATTTCAATGTATTTGTACTTTAATAGGCTTGCTGCAAGTATTATAATAAATATAATTTTGTTATGTTCCTTGGAACATTTTAAATATCAAGTAGATAAAATATGTCTTTTCCTTCTCCATATGAAGTCATGTACAAATCAAGAGGCTAGAACAATGACCAAGTTCCTAGGATTGAAGGGCATAAGAAGGGCTATCTCAGACCAAGACATTTTGGGTAATATCCAACTGTGGTGGCATCCTACTCATGCAAATAGGATTTCCTCTTCCTCCTCTGCCCACTGCAGCTGCTGCATATTCCCCAAATCTGCTCCAGTGGGTTGGGATACACGTACACGCACCACCCAGCCTGCATTCTGGAATGGAAGAGTCTCAGAAAAGCTATAGTACATGATATTTTTCATCCTAAGGTTCATTCAAAGCTTGACACAAACCAATGGTAATAAACATTATTTGTCCTAACTTCCTTTCGAAAGTTTATATGGTTCTGACTGTGTTTCTATCTCCTTTTGCTTTTGCTTTCCTTCTCTCTTTAACCATTTTAAGAGTTTCTTCAGTCATCCATTGAGGTCTTTCTCTCTTTTTAACTAGAGGTATTGTCTTTTTGCATTCTTCCCTGATAACGTCTCTGACTTCATTCCATAGTTCTTCTGGTTCTCTGTCAACTAAGTTTAAAGCCTCACACCTGTTCCTTATTTGCTCTTTATATTCTTCTGGGATGTTATTTAAATTGTATTTTGGCATTATGATTGTTTTGTTGGTTTTCTTTAGCTTCACTCTGATTTTCAATATGACCAGTTCATGATCTGTACTGCAGTCTGCTCCTGGTCTTGTACGTGGGGATAAAGAGAACTATTACAATACTTACTGTATAGAAATAGAAGAGGACAACAAAAAGGGAAGAACAAGAGCCCTGTTCCAAAAGATTAGAGAAATGAAAGGGAAATTTAAACCAAGAGTGGGGATGTTGAATAATCAACAGGGGAACACACTGACTGACTGAGATGAAATAAAAGGAAGATGGAAGCAATACACTGAAGAACTCTATAAAAGAGATGCCAGGATGACAGATTCATTCACAGAGGAACCGTATGATGAAGAACCAGAAATTTTAGAATGCGAGGTGAAAGCTGCTCTTAAAATACTTGGAAGAAACAAATCACCAGGAATAGATGGCATACCAATAGAGTTGCTACAAGCTACTGAGACTGAATCTGTCCAAATTTTGACAAAAATCTATCAAGAAATATGGAAAACTAAACAATGGCCCACAGACTGGAAGCGTTCCATATACATCCCAATTCCAAAGAAAGGGGATCCCAGGGAATGCAGTAATTGCCTTAATATCCCATGCAAGTAAAGTAATGCTCAAGATTCTACAACAAAGGCTCTTACCATATATTGAGTGAGAAATGCCAGGTGTCCAAGCTGGATTTACAGAGGGAAGAGGTACCAGAGATCATATCGCAAACATACATTGGATAATGGAACAGAGCAAGGAATTTCAGAAGAAAATCACCTTGTCTTTATAGATTACAGCAAAGCCTTTGACTGTGTAGATCATGAAAAACTATGGGATGCTTTAAAAGAAATGGGGGTGCCACAGCATCTGACTGTCCTGATGCGCAACCTATACTCTGCACAAGAGGCTACTGTAAGGACAGAATATGGAGAAACCGATTGGTTCCCCATCGGAAAGGGTGTGAGCAGGGGTGTATTTTATCACCGTTTTTATTTAATCTATACGCAGAACATATCATACGGACAGCAGGATTGGACCAAGAAACAGGAGGTGTGAAAATTGGAGGGAGAAATATCAATAATTTAAGATATGCAGATGATACCATACTACCAGCAGAAACCAGTAATGATTTGAAACGAATGCTGATGAAAGTTAAAGAGGAAAGCACAAAAGCAGCACTACAGCTGAACGTCAAAAACACTAAAGTAATGACAACAGAAGATTTATGCAACTTTACAGTTGACAATGAGGACATTGAACTTGTCAAGGATTATCAATATCTTGGCACAATCATTAACCAAAATGGAGACAATAGTCAAGAAATGAGAAGAAGGCTAGGACTGGGGAGGGCAGCTGTGAGAGAACTAGAAAAGGTCTTCAAATGTAAAGATGTATCACTGAACGCTAAAGTCAGGATCATTCAGACCATGGTATTTCCCATCTCTATGTATGGATGTGAAAGTTGGACAGTGAACAAAGCTGATAAGAGAAAAATCAACGCATTTGAAATGTGGTGTTGGAGAAGAGCTTTGAGGATACCATGGACTGCAAAAAAGACAAATAATTGGGTGTTAGAACAAATCAAACCAGAACTATCACTAGAAGCTAAAATGATGAAACTGAGGTTATCATACTTTGGACACATGAGAAGACATGGTTCATTAGAAAGGATAATAATGCTTGGAAAAACAGAAGGGAGTAGAAAAAGAGGAAGGCCAAACAAGAGATGAATTGATTCCATAAAGGAAGCCACAGACCTCAACTTACAAGATCTGAACAGGGTGGTTCATGACAGATGCTCTTGGAGGTCACTGATTCATAGGGTCACCATCAGTCATAGTCGACTTGGAGGCACATAACAACATATGCAGAGCATATCATATGGAAGCAGGATTGGACCAAGATGAAGGAGGTGTGAAAACTGGAGGGAGAAATATCAATAATGTAAGATATGCAGACGATACCATACTCTTAGCAGAAACCAGTAATGATTTGAAACGAATGCTGATGAAAGTTAAAGAGGAAAGCACAAAAGCAGCACTACAGCTGAACGTCAAAAAGACTAAAGTAATGACAACAGAAGATTTATGCAACTTTAAAGTTGACAATGAGGACATTGAGCTTGTCAAAGATTATCAATACCTCGGCACAGTCATTAACCAAAATGGAGACAATAGTCAACAAATCAGAAGAAGGCTAGGACTGGGTAGGGAAGCTGTGAGAGAACTAGAAAAGGTCCTCAAATGCAAAGATGTATCACTGAACACCAAAGTCAGGATCATTCAGACCATGGTATTCCTGATCTCTAAAGTTGGACAGTGAAAAAGGGGGATAAGAGAAAAATCAACTAATTTGAAATGTGGTGCTGGAGGAGAGCTTTGTGCGAAGAAGACAAATAATTGGGTGTTAGAAAAAATTAAACCAGAACTGTCCCTAGAAGCTAAAATGATGAAACTGAGGTTATCATACTTTGGACACATCATGAGAAGACATGATTCACTAAAAAAGACAATAATGCTGGGGAAAACAGAAGGGAGTAGAAAAAGAGGAAGTCCAAACAAGAGATGGATTGATTCCATCAAGGAAGCCACAGACCTGAACTTACAAGATCTGAACAGGGTGGTTCATGACAGATGCTATTGGAGGTCACTGATTCATAGGGTCGCCATAAGTGATAATCGACTTGAAGGCACATAACAACAACAACAAAACATTACAGCTCATACAGAAGTTGCTGTGATTCAGTCCCACGAGTGCATTTTTGCGAGTGAGACCTAATGTTTTTTAAAAAAAATTAAATACCAAACAAAACCAACCCAGCCCAAAATGGAGTCTGTATGTATTAAATGACTACTTGCTGAATTAATAAAATGCAGATAAATAAAGTAAGACATATGATGACTAAGGTAAAAGCAATAAAATGTTAGGAAGCTAATTTGTGGCAGCTCTTAGAAACCTTGAATTGATTCAAATGATTCTGTATAAACTAAATACCGTGCACATTATGACTTTTACCAAATTGGCATTATCTTAAAATCCCTTGCAATAACAAACTCCAATCAATAATGCATTATAAATAGAGCGGCACTGAGCCTTCTTCTAGTGAATTTGCCCAGAGAAATATGCAAAGCAATTGGATTTTAGAGTGTCTTTATATTAGCTTTACTCTTTGAAATCATGATTCTGTTTTAAATTAATTGCTGGGGATCTTTTGATTCATCCAGTTTTAAATATTCTTTGGTGCAGGAGCCTCTCACATAGCTTGAACTGATCTATTTTTAGTCTTTCTGGATGCAGACATTAGATCACCCTTATGAGTCTTTAATTTATCAGCACATCATAAAACAATTCAATTTCCAAAGCCTCTCTCCCAGTAACAAATTGAAGGGAAGTAGGAACTGCTGCCCTGGGCGCCTACTGGGGGGAAGGGTGTGATGCTAACAGGCATAGTTTGGGAATTATAGTATATGTAGTGTTAATTTGACACGGTACAGAATGTGTTGACTTGAGATAGCATAGAACCAGAAAAACAAAATTCCAAGGTGCATGTGAATGCTAAATGTTCAGTTGGTGTTTGATACTTGAATGCTAGCCTCCCCCCCCCCATGTAACAAGACACTCTCCAACAGATAGTGACTGGAATGTATTGTGTTGGGGGAGGTAGGGACAGCATGGCTGAATGCTCAAGGCCAGGACATTAGCTCAATGTAAAACAATGGAGAAGCCTGAGAAAGTTACTAACAAGAAGGGAGGGGCTGTTTTAGGAGCGCTTGAGAGCATATATCACTCGTACCTTTGTAACTATGTTTTAGACTGGTTTTCAGGCAGGAGCCGAATACCTGGTCTCTCTTTTGCAAAAGAAATTGGGTAATCAATAAAGGCTTTGACTTATACTGGTTTCCCATCTGGTGTGTTATTGGAGCTTCCTCCAGATGTAAAGAGCCATTTTTTGGTGTAACATGGGCAGGGTATAAATCTAATAAATAAATAATGGTAATAAATTCAGTTTTCTTTGAGGTAGATGTTTAGTATGAATTAATCTGTCTAAATAACAAACACAGAGAGTAATGTACTAATAACTCAAGGAAACCTCATGTCTTACTAACCACGTCTCCTCAGAAGTAAATCCTACTGAATTCAGTGGGTCTTGCTCCCAAGGAAGAGGTGGGTGGGATTGTAGCCTTAATTTTCTGAGAATCCTCTGAATTGCAGAGTTACTGTGATATTTAAACTGGTTAATGGAGCAATCTTGTCATGTTGATTGTTTTAGTGTTGGTTGTAATGGCTTGTTATCAAATAAAATAAAAGAATAAATTAAAGGGAATTAACAGATTGAGTACTAATCTTTATTTTTATTCACTTGGGATGCCTCTCTCTATGAAGTATCCTCTCATATTTAGAAGATAGCAGATTTGTAATGCTAGTCCAATAAAATAGCCACTTTTAAAACCTTCAGTAGTCACCTGGAAATTAACATATTTTGATGCAGCCAAGCCAATGACCAAACTGTCTCATTTCTATAAATTTCTAAATTTGCAATTTCTTTTCTTAAAAAAACTTGCACTTGTAGTTGGGAAGCTGCCTTTATCCATTCTCTAGAATTTATCCTTCAGGATCTGAGAAGTCTGTCACATAACCTGCTATCTGATTGTCCCCCTTCTTTTTCGTTCTTTCTTTCTTTCTAAACTTGGAGTTTGTCAGGGACTGAACATGGGACTTACTGCACGAAGAATAAGGGGTTTGCCACTGTGTTACTGTTTCCACTAAGACTTGCTATCTCTTGGGTGAAATGGTAGGAAACAAGTTGTTAGTGCAACTAGGATTGGCACACAAGATAGCATCCACATTCCATGTACAGAAGCTGAATGGACTGGCAGTTAAGTCTTACTTAAATGTACTTAAGTCAGGCTCCACTGCAGCAGAGGACAGCTGGACAGCTTAAGGTAGCATAGGCCAGAATATCTGGCATACACAGCCCTGTCCTCTAACATCCTGCAGCTGCCTCTTGGCATTTGCTGCAAGAGACAGTTGCCTCACTCTGCTTGGTAGGGCTGGTCCTGAATGCAACACAGTACCCCATTTCCAGAGGGGTAGTCACAGTAGTCTGCTGCAGCAAAAACAATAAAGAGTCTTGTAGTACCTTAAAGACTAACACGTTTATTATGGCATAAGCATTTGTGGACTACAGTTCACTTCATTAGATGCATGAAGTATTATCCTGAGTTACAGGTTGTGGGAAAATTGTAAAAATTGAGGTCAGAAGGAAGTTAAATGAAAAAGGAGTACAGGTGGTGATAAAAACATTATTACAAGTAGCCATTAACAAAAAAAACACCAGTTTTTTTGATAGCACAGACATCCTAGCAAAGGTAGGCCAACGCATGTAATTCAATAAAAGTCCTTTGCCCCAATTTAGTCCACAAGTGATAGCACTGAACCTTTTGATGAACTATAATTCAGTGGTTTAACATTAAACACTCCCTTGCAATATCTTTATGTACTATTATTATGGACACTATATTTTTACACACACACACATATGTATACTGAATCAAGCAATATAGTTTTAATGAACAGATGAGACCAACTTTGGGCAAGCATGTCTGAAGTCTATGATGACACATGGTTAGTTAAGGTTACAGTGCTCAAACCACTACTCAGTCAGATGAGCTAAAATATATTCCAAGTGGTTTTCATCTTCTGTTGCGTACCTTACAAATAGAACCAAGATAAGAACATTCTACCTTTCCCAGGGACGTTAAACATGCTAGAGAAAGAGTATTGTTCTTCAGGCTACATCAAAGCCTCCTGCATATGGAAACATAATTGCACTGGGATTTGAAGAGCCAGATGAGACAATAAATATGATGCATTTTCTTTCATGGAGAATAACTAAACAACTGAGCATGTTGAATTGCCCTGAATTGCATTCAAGCATTTATTTTTAACTTCAGAGCATCCCCCCCCAAAAAAGTCTTGTGTGTGTATTTGAAGTAAAAGTATTCCATCTTCTTCAAGGATCATTGTCAAAGGGCAAAAAGCTTTAGATCTGTCCTTCAGATTTGTGCTGAAAGTTCTATTGTGCGAGAAGGCAGGAAATATACAAGCCAGACTCATGCATGGGGTAAACTAGGGCCACTTTATTAACTACAACTTAAGAACTTAAGATCAAATGCAATGATGTATCACTGAACACCAAAGTCAGGATCATTCAGACCATGGTATTCCCGATCTCTTTTTTTTTTTTTTTCAATAATTTTTATTCAGATTTTCATAAAACATACAAGACGAAATCATAAAACATTCAAAGACAAAAAACAAAATCAAAAATAGTTAAACAAAAAAAAAAAAAGAAAAAAAAAAACAAAAATAAAAAATAAAGAGTAAAATATTGACTTCCCATTTGTCAAAGATCAAATCAGTTATAAGTCTATAATATATAACAATCCTGTCTCTTAAGTCATATTATAAAATCACTTTCCTCCAGTAGTTATCTTACTTAATCATCAAATCTCATAAACATTACTTTATTCTTTCCACAAAAAGTCAAAGAGAGGTTTCAATTCTTTAAGAAATATATCTATCAATTTTTTTTTTCCAGATAAGCATATCGATTAATCCATCTCATTACTAATTATGATAATCTTATTGTCATAACCATAGTCAAAATAAACATTTCAATTAATCCATCACATCAGAATCTGTTAGGTTCAGTAATTTCAGTAGCCATTGTTCTATTATCCCTATTAGTTCCATTTTCCATCTTCCATCTTCAGTAGTCTTGTTAAGTCCAGTAATTTCAGTATCCAATCTTCCATTATCAGTATTCCATAATAATCTTGCTGTCAAAGCCATAGTCATATAGTAAGAGTCTGATGGGAATTACCTCTATCCCAAATATTTTCTTGCCATCCATTCTGAATAGGTTGCTGAAATACTGCTGTAAAATCATATCTCTGTTCTTTTTTTCAAAATACACTGGGTCATCTCTTGAAAGTTTTTCCATTGTCACATGGCTGCAGTTAATTCCATAGATTTTCTCTATATTGGGCTCCATCACATCATTCCAGTCCAGAAGATTATCCATGCCATTGATAACTTTATCTCTAGAATCTTCATTAATTTCTTCAGAGATAACATTGAGTTCCAAACAATAGATTTTATTTCTAAAGTCCATAGACTCCAAATCTTGTTCCTGTTCCACGTTTGTTCCAATCTCCGGGATCTCCTCTCTCACAGGGACCCCTGTTCCAGTCTCCAGGGTCTCCTCTCTCACAGGGACCCCTGTTCCAGTCTCCAGGGTCTCCTCTCTCACAAGGACCCCTATGTCTTTAATCTCCTGTGTCTCCAAACAATAGATTTTGTTTCTAAAGTCCATAGACTCCAAATCTTTTTCCTGTTCCACGTTTGTTCCAATCTCCGGGGTCTCCTCTCTCACAGGGACCCCTTCCAGGGTCACCTCTCTCACAGGGACCCCTATATCTTTAATCTCCTGCTTCATTTTACTCAATTCAATTTTCAGCTCCTTACAACCCTGTCGCAGGTTTTGTTTCGTTATCTCAATCTCATCCATTATTTTCTGAAACATAGTTATTTCCAGATTCTCAGCCACTTTCTTAATTGCCATTTTAAAAGAAAAATATAGGAAAACCACTTCTTATTTCAGCAACAATTGGGTTAATACTCCAAACTTGGTGACATCACAGTATAAACAGAGCAGACAGCCTTATCTCTCCATGCTTAAGTAAACAAAATGCAGTTCCCAGGATCGAAACAATTAATGGCGGTCGTCAGGAAACAGATTCGTCAAAATAAAATAGACCAAAAAGAGAGTAGTCTCAGACAATATAATATTCTTCAAAATAAAAATCTGGAATAGAAATCCCTCTTCTGTGTATATCTTTAGAATGCAAATCCAGGACAGCTTTTTGCAACAAAAACAGAGATAAGCTATTAATTAGTGAGTAGCAGAGAGAAGTTATGGCTCCCCAGTGAGATGTCAAAAACCGATCAATCTGGCAAATCTCTTTTAAACAGCAACAATTTAAGTCAAGTAAAAGAAAAATATAGAAAGAAGGGTGCTTGCCTGTTAGTGCGTTCTCTCTTAGAAGATAAGATGAACGTTCGCTTTATCAGATAGAGCTTGTTGTTGAAAATCCGTCCCACCTTCGTCGGCTGGACCTCGTCCCATAAATTAATGAGATCTGGTCGTCCCAACAAAAATAGGCTTTGAGGTTAATCTCTTCGTTTCTCCCTACCCGGGAGAAGTTTAATCAGTCAAAAAAAAAAAAAATCTGACTGATATATCTGAATAAGCTTCTTTTGAGGCAGGAGCCCGTCTCAAAAGCAGGCACAGGCTAAGTCACCCTTCCCGGAAGTCCGGTATTCCCGATCTCTATGTATGGATGTGAAAACTGGACAGTGAAAAAGGTGGATAATAGAAAAATCAACTCATTTGAAATGTGGTGCTGGAGAAGAGCTTTGTGCATACCATGGACTGCAAAAAAGACAAATAATTGGGTGTTAGAACAAATTAAACCAGAACTGTCACTAGAAGCTAAAATGATGAAACTGAGGTTATCATACTTTGGACACATCATGAGAAGACCTGATTCACTAGAAAAGACAATAATGCTGGGAAAACCAGAAGGCAGTAGAAAAAGAGGAAGGCCAAACAAGAGATGGATTGATTCCATAAAGGAAGCCACAGACCTGAACTTACAAGGTCTGAACAGTGTGGTTCATGACAGATGCTGTTGGAGGTCGCTGATTCATAGGGTCGCCATAAGTCATAATCGACTTGAAGGCACATAACAACAACAACAAAGAACTTTAGAACATATGAACACAAGAACTTACAAATCTCTGGCGTCTAAAATGCATAGGGAATTGAAACGTGCAGGAAATCCATTAATCCTTGTCAGGCTCCTCAGCCTGTCTGCCCGGGCGAGCCTACCCCACAGGGAGTCAAGCTGGCCATGCTTCCAGCTCTTTCCCCTTGCCACACCCTTCAGGTGCAGAGGGAAGTCTTCCTGAAGCCCCATAACTGCAGATGAGTGACACAGGTTAATCTCAACAGTGTTCACACACTGCCCCAAAAGGTCCCACAGCCCTGTGCGCAAGTCTCTGGGATAACTCTTCACCTGAAAAGTGCCTCAGGGTACTCACCGCTTGTACTCCCCTCTTCCCTTTCCTGCACACACCTGCCCGGGAGGACAAGTCTCAACTTAGTCCGTCCCCCACCTGGCCCAAATGACGTCTTTCAATCACCTATGCAGGTCTTCTAAGAAAATGTCATTCCCTAAATCGGACAGGTGAACCCCATCATCTCCATAGAGCTATTCCCTATAATGTTTGATTTCCGAATGAGGAATTATTCCATCACCCACTTTCAGCAATGCCAACCTGAGCTGTCTATTAACTTTCCTGCCCACCTTAAGAACATAAGAAGAGCCTGCTGGATCAGGCCAGTGGCCCATCTAGTCCAGCATCCTGTTCTCACAGTGGCCAACCAGGTGCCTGGGGGAAGCCCGCAAGCAGGACCCGAGTGCAAGAACACTCTCCCCTCCTGAGGTTTCCGGCAACTGGTTTTCAGAAGCATGCTGCCTCTGACTAGGGTGGCACAGCACAGCCATCACGGCTAGTAGCCATTGATAGCCCTGTCCTCCATGAATTTGTCTAATCTTCTTTTAAAGCCATCCAAGCTGGTGGCCATTACTGCATTTTGTGGAAGCAAATTCCATAGTTTGACTATGCGCTGAGTAAAGAAGTACTTCCTTTTGTCTGTCCTGAATCTTCCAACATTCAGCTTCTTTGAAGGTCCACGAGTTCTAGTATTATGAGAGAGGGAGAAGAACTTTTCTCTATCCACTTTCTCAATGCCATGCATAATTTTATACACTTCTGTCATGTCTCCTCTGACCCGCCTTTTCTCTAAACTAAAAAGCCCCAAATGCTGCAACCTTTCCACGTAAGGGAGTCGCTCCATCCCCTTGATCATTCTGGTTGCCCTCTTCTGAACCTTTTCCAACTCTAGAATATCCTTTTTGAGATGAGGCAACCAGAACTGTACACAGTATTCCAAATGCGACTGCACCATAGATTTATACAACGGCATTATGATATCGGCTGTTTTATTTTCAATACTTTTCCTAATTATCGCTAGCATGGAATTTGCCTTTTTCACAGCTGCCGCACACTGGGTCGACATTTTCATCGTGCTGTCCACTACAACCCCGAGGTCTCTCTTCTGGTTGGTCACTGCCAGTTCAGACCCCATGAGCGTATATGTGAAATTCAGATTTTTTGCTCCAATATGCATAATGTTACACTTGTTTATATTGAATTGCATTTGCCATTTTTCTAGTGCCCTAGGATTCCCATCACTCCTCCAAACTTCCCTGGGCAAAATATTAGACCATGAAATAACCATCCCAGGGTATCTTGCCTTATCAATTCCAGATCTTTCAATGCTTGTAGAATGAGGGTCTTTCCTTTCCACAGACTGAGGTCATTGCCACCCATATGAATAATTAGTATGTGTGGCGTTAATCTGACCCCACCCTGGTGAACAAGAAGAGGCAAGAGCCTATCTCAAGTTAACCCTCTACGGTCCAACCATTGGACTACTGCCATCTGGCTGCATCCCAGCTAGGTCCCCAGACTAGAGCACTGTGCCCTACGACTGACCCAGAATATCATCCTGTGGCCGGCAATGAGAACCCGAAGGTGTTCACCTCCATCCCAGCCACCTGCAAGAGAAGGAACAATATTGTCAATGTTGGGCCTATTACTTCTGTGCTTTCCTGCCTTTCATGGGCCGCACATAAGCCTTATAGGTTGTTGACTTCCATCTGCCAATGCTCTGAAAGACGTGCTGGCATACCAGCCTGTGCAGCTGTTGAAGCTGCCCCAATCCGAAATGAGTGGGTAGTGAAATCGGTGAGACTCACGCCCAGGCCCACTAGTGCCCCCTTAGTCACAGCCCAAAATTGATACTTGGCCAGTGGCCGGCCATCCTCATGGCGAAAAATATATCTGGGGGCATCTCCCCTGTATGCTCCGTATTCTTCCAGCGCCTTTACTGGACATACGTCTCCTTCTGTAGATGGCCCCCAAACCACCACAGATCCCCTCTTTTTCTGATATGTCTTGGACCATCGAACTCGAAGCTGCACCCCCTGGCCTCTGAATGAAATATCCTTGAACTGCAGTGCCCAATCTGACAGGTCAGCTCTCAAACCCACTACCATTTCCCCATTCTAAATGCTCCAAAAAAGGTCATCAATGCAGCTGCATGGAATAACGCAGTCTCATATGGAGTAGTGCATAATTTATTCCACTGTTGCCTCATCCTCCTAAGTAACCTTGGTGAGATGGTTCTGTGTCCGGGAGTGCTCCCTCGACCACCCCTCCATCATTTTCTTAATGTGGAAATCTCCTGAAGTATCTTGTACCCCTTTCATTTTAGCTATAAAAGCTAAACTCGCCAACTTGCCTCTTATTGTGCCTATGGATAATCCTCATGCTCACAAGCATACATTGTACTCTATCAACTGGTCCACTTCAATGGGCCATGCCTGCAGCCACCCCTTACTTGCTCTAAATTCTGCAAATTCCTTACCTGCCCTGTCATAGGCTGTTTGAGAACTGGGTGCAATGGCTAACCTCATGGCTCTCTCAGCTTCACTCCTCCAATCTCCCACAGCTCCTCTGGCTTTGGGTCCGAATGCTCCTGAGCCCAGAAAGCTAACTTTCGAAACCTGTCCATCTGACCACGTGACAAGGCATCAGCTATGCCATTATCCAAACCTGGCACATGTCATGCCCTGAAAAGAATATTGAACCGCAGGCACTGCAACAGGAGGGCCCTAACCAATGCCATAACCCTGGAATTCTGGGATGTTAGTGTATTGATTGGACTGTGGCCTGATTGGCACACCAGAAGTGTATCACTTTATTTGCCAGGACCTTTGGCCACAAGTATACAGCCACTACAATGGGAAAGAACTCAAGGAAAGTTAAATCCCAAGTCATCCCTTCCTGGTGCCAGATTATAGGCACTGTGCAGTACACCACCTATCCCTTAAAATGACTCCAAAACCACATGCCCCTACTGCGTCCGATGACACTTGTAATTCAGCTTCTAACAGGTCATCTCTCCAAAACGAAACCCCATTGAAATGATCCAAGAATTCCTGCCACACAGCGAGATTCAAACGGATCTCAGCTGTCACCCTCCATCTATGATGTGGCGCCCTCAAACCCCTCATGGCATCAAAAAGGCATCTGATAAACGCTCTGCCTGGGGCCACTACACGACATGCAGAGTTAAGTGTTCCTACTAATTCCTGTAATTCCCTCAAAGTAACTTTTTTAGCCTACTGTACCTGTTGAATCTTATTCCTCAGTGACAACAATTTATTCTCTGGCAACTGGGAACACTGCACAACTGTATCTAATTCAATCCCTAAAAAGGTCAGAAGGGAACGAGGCCCCTCCGTCTTCTCTGGAGCCAAAGGCACCCCCAACTCCTTCGCCATCTCATTAAATTGCTTCATCAAATGCGCACATGCACCCAAGCCTTTACGCCCAACAAACATAAAATCATCCAAATAGTGTACAATCTCATCAGATCCAGTCCGCCTCCTCACAGCCCACTCCAAGAATGAACTAAAACACTCAAACGCAGCACACGATATAGAGCAACCCATGGGAAGTGCCCTATCCACGTAATACTGCCCGTCATAATAAAAGCCTAATAAATCAAAATCCTTTGGATGAGCTGGAAGGAGGCGGAAGACCGATTTGATGTCACGCTTCCCCATCTGTGCCCCGTGGCCACACTTCCACACCACCTTCACTGCACTGTCAAAAGACGTGTAGCAAACTGAACATAGCTCTTCCAGAACGTAGTCATTCACGGAATCGCCTTTTGGATACGACAGGTTTTACGACAATCTAAATTGCCCTGGCTCCCTTTTTGGAACCACAAACAGAGGAGTTGTGTGCAGTGTTGGCAAAGGTGGGGAAGAGAACGGACCCAGTACTCTACCTGCTTGCACTTCCTTATTTATCTTATCTCTAATTACCCTTTGCATTCCTTCAACTGATTTCAAATTCTTATTAAAACAAGCAACCCTTGGCCCCTGATAGGGTATCCTAAACCCTTCCTTAAAACCTTCCCGCAGATAATACCTAACCTGGGATAGTTCATTAACAATCTATTCAAAACTGATAACCTAATGGGACTGGTGCCCCTAGCTTTGATCAGGACCAGCTGCCCCTGGTTTCCTCCCTTGGTTATCCCTTGTGGCCCTGAAATTCCTGCCCCTGGGGCAACCGGTGAATGGGGGAGCCCCCCCACAAATGGAGCATTCATGCCTGAAGTGGCATGGGTTCCTAGCACAGTGTCCACGGGAGCTGTACTCCCAACAGAGCAAGCGGGGTTGAACCACCTGTCCCATGCTTCCCCGGGCTGTGCTGGTAGCCTGCAACTTAGATACCAGATAACCACTATCTGACCTATCCCCAGATACAGTCTTTGCTCCAGACATGAATTGTAGCCACAATTCTGGCTCCTTCCTGTCCCATCTCAACTTGAGTCAAAAGCTACCTGCATCCTAAAAGCCTCATCATAAGCCAACCAGGCTCCACCCATGAATTCATTATATACTCTAAATACAATATCAATGTATTTGATGAGCACCACCCCTTTCTTGGGCTGTTTTTCTAATACCACCCCCGCATAAGTCAGGAAGCCTGCCAGCCCCCCAATGCGGCCAACCCCATGGGGGAGGCTGGCATGAAGCTGGCCATCCCCACGGTTGTGTATATGCATTGGCATCGCCTGCAGGGGGGTTTCCTGGTGATTGTGGCTCCTGAGGTCTCCCCTCTGCTTGCAGTTGCTGAGGTCTCCTCTCCTCTTGCTGTTGCTCTTCCTCCACTGGCCTTTCCACTGTAGTGGTAGTTTTGCTAGTAGAGGCTTCTAGTGCATCCAGGCATCATGTGACATCCAACAACATTTGCTTACCAGAGGTCGTCCTCAGCTTTGCAGGCTTCTTTCCTGCTGCCCTCTCCATAGCCTCCAACCTTGCCAAAATATTCCTAATTTTAAGGCCATCCTCCTCCTCCGAAGCAGAGTCCTCTGCCATCCTGTGCCTAATGGGCACCTTAGCAGGTTGCATTGGGGCTTTACCCTTACCCTTTTTACCTCCAATACCCTTTCTTGGTGCCATGTTAACTGCTTCCAAATCAACTCTGGCAATCCAAAATAACCGTGCCAAACTGGCAACTTCCTGAACCCCTTAACCTGGGCAATCCCCTTACTCCTCCCTCCCCCTCAAAGTAGGTAACACCCAAAGCCCCACAGTCCCGTGCCTCCCTCCTCCTCTCCAGGTAGGAACTACCTAAGGCCTCACTCTCCCAGACTCCCTCCTCCTCCAAGGTAGGCAGTATCTAAGACCCAGTACTGTGCCTCCCTTCTCCTGTAAGGTAGGCACTACTCAAGGTAATACCTAAGGCCCCGCTGTCCTGAACCTCCCTCCTCCCCCAGGGTAGGTAGAACCCACGCCTCCCTCCTCTGGCCCAGACCTTCCCCCTCCCCCAAGCTCCAAACCACCAAGGGGGCTAGGCCCCACTGCCACCGCCATCACTCTGGATGCTGATGTACTTGCCTAGGCACTCCTTGCCTCCAGCCTCCACAGCTCTCGCAGGCTCTGATTGCAGCTGTTCTTGGGCTCTAGCAGCAGCAGCCAAACGCAGCAGAACACGTGGCTCGTCCGCACGAGATGAGTCAACCAAAACGGTCATTAAACATGCTAGAGAAAGAGTATCATTCTTCAGGCTACATCAAAGCCTCCTGCATATGGAAACATAATTGCACTGGGATTTGAAGAGCCAGATGAGACAATAAATATGATGCATTTTCTTTCATGGAGAATAACTAAACAACTGAGCATGTTGAATTGCCCTGAACTGCATTCAAGTACTTATTTTTAACTTCAGAGCATCCCCCCCCCAAAAAAAGATTTCTCGTGTGTGTATTTGAAGTAAAAGCATTCCATCTTCTTCAAGGATCATTGTCAAAGGGCAAAACACTTTAGATCTGTCCTTCAGATTTGTGCTGAAAGTTCTATTCTTAGGGGAAGGAGGATGCCATCATACTGTAGGCCCTACCCTTGCTTTAGCACACATTCATCTTAGCAGTGCCTTGCCAGGTATGTTCAAGTCCCAACTTCAGGATTTGAAAACACCTTGCACCTGATGCCATTATTACATCAGGTGACTGATGGGTGGACAGTCCTACCCACTTGTCAAATGTGGCCCACAAGGCTTATCCTGATAAGGATCTGTCCAATGGAGCCAAAAAGATTCTGCACCCCAGCCCTTCAATGTAAGGGAGAGTCCACTACTGTTCTAGATAATTGATCCATTGTTGATCTACTCTTACCATCAAGACATTTCTCCTAATGTTCAGCTGAAATCTATTCTTCTGTAACTTCAGCTTGCTCGATCTAGTCCTGCCCTTTGGGATAAGAGAGGACCAGGGTTTGTCCACATGTGAACAATAGCTTGCTGCAAATTCATTCTTTTTACCATCAAATGTGATTAGAGTGGTCCACACAGCAGGCTCAAGTCAAGCTGCAAAGCCATTGTTGCCACCCCACCAAAGAAGACTCGTGACACAGATATGGTATAATGTTATATTTATTAAATATAACAATCTAAATCCAATTACACTCAGCCAATTATTCCAATCTAAATTACTTCGGGCAGGTGAGGCTATACCTATCTATGAGGGAATACTCCCTCCCCTTCCAAAGGTAAATAATTCTCCTAATACTGTAACTCCATAGTCAAGGATGAGGGAGAAATTCACCCTCCTTGCTATTGGAGGCAGATGTGTGGTTCCAACCCCGCAGCATGGCCCCGCCGTACGGGCGTTCACCATGATGCGCAAGCCGGTCACCACGAGGACACTCCCCAGATCCCCACCAGGCATTAAGCCCTGATGGTTCCCTAAGGAGTGCCCTTTACCAAAACACCTTAACCGCCTCAGTTTAACCCCACTATACCTCACCTGCCCGAATTCCATGCCATAAGAGGGAATCAGCTGAAGCTTGGTTCCCTCCACCCAAAGAGGAAAACAAACCCCGAAGACCCCACCTAAGATCTTCCAAAAACAAATCACAACCGTGGTCCGAAAGATGCACTCCATCATCTCGAAACAGGTGAGGAAAGTTGAACTTAATCCTCCCATGAGGAATAAAAGCCCCACCCAGGGATAAAATCAAATCCCTGATCTTTCTGTTGACCCATTTCCTGAACCTATCAATCCTATTGGGATGAATAGCACCCCGCCATACCCATCTCTCAAGCATGTCAGACCATACTAATATGAGATCAGGGTAAGAATGAATGAGCCACTTTAGGTCACGAGTGACCTTGAGCAGCAAGTCCATACCGGGCTGCCGCACCAAATCATTTTTCCCTAAATGGATCAACAGAACATGAGGCTGCTTAGCCGAAGACATAATTCGGCCAATAGAGGGCATAAATGCGTCCCACAACATGCCCCTCCGCGCCTCCCAGCTGACTGTAGCCCAAGTGGAAAGCTGCAGCTGCGTGCCAGAAACCGTCAAAGAGGCCCTCCGGTGCGCCTAAAACAGGATAGAATGCCCACATAGGACGATCCGTGCAGGAACTGGAAGGCGTAACACACCTGAAGAAAACAAAAGGAACAATACTTGAAATCAATACCTAACATACGACTTGAAAGCAGAAGAACGCCACCTACCAATCGCCTGTATATCGCTAACGCTCATGCTCATGAGGGCTGCGGCCGTGGCCGCCCCAATTCGAAAAGAATGCAGCCCATAGACTCCTGGATCGCGACCACTGGCCAACAAGGCCTGCCGAACAACGGCCCAAAATTGAAATTGAGTCAGGGCAGAGCCATCCGCATGCATGAAGAGATAACGCTGGCCAAACGGCCTTATAGACAGGAATTGACGCATCGCTGCCACAGGGCATAATTCAGAAACCTGGCAATTACGTAACGAAATAACGGCACCACGGCCTCTCTGATCAGTCTTAGAGACTCTTAAAGAAAGCCTAACAAAATCAGCACCTAACGTGCAATTGCCAGAGCATAAGGCCCGATAGGACACATCACGCTTAAAAGGAACTAATACTTCACTAGGGCGGAAAGCACCATAGAACATCGTCAGAGTTACTGCAGCAAAAAGGTGCGACTCATACTGGGATGAGCATAAAGAGCGAAATAATGCCAGGATCTGAAGGAGGACATCGGGCGTGATTGGCCTCCTCCACTCAGCGGGCCTGGGAGTGGAACGCGACCAACCCTCAAGGACCTTTCTGACCCTAAAATCTACAGAATGATCCGGCAGTCCCTGTGCCTTGGAAATAAAGGCCAGCGCAGAGAGGTGTCCAGCGATAGTAGAAACAGAATTGTTTCGCTCTTTCAAGTGCAGCATAAACTATAATAAATGGGATACAGGAACAGGCCAGACTAAAGGCAGAACAGCACTGATACGGAAAGCTTGAAACTGCGCAACAGAACGCTGATACGATTTTTGAGTACTGGGAGCCAGGGCAGAAGCAATAGCAGCCCCAACTGCTGATTGCCAAGGAGCCACAGGAAAGGTGGGACCGGAACCGGGTGCTGGGCTGGTCCAGGTGCAAGCTCTCAAAAACGCACCATCTGTAAGCGGGAAAGAGCATCAGCAACACAGTTCTGTAAACCTGGAACATGTCGAGCAATGAATAGGACATTAAAACGCAAAGATTGCAAGACAAAGGCACGCACCAATCGCATAACGTGAGGAGATTTAGACGTCTGAGCATTAATAACACACACTGTGGCCTGATTGTCACACCAAAAACGTACGGTGCGATTCTGAAATGCCAACGGCCATATATGAACGGCTACCACAATCGGAAAAAATTCTAAAAATGTCAAATCAGACGTAATGCCCGAGGCACGCCACCAGGCAGGCCACCTCTCAGCGCACCATTGGGATCTAAAAATTACCCCAAAGCCTAAGCCACCAGCAGCATCAGAATGTACCTGTAACTCCGCCTCTAAAAGCAATTCCTCGCGCCAAAAGGAGAGACCATTAAAATCTTCCAAAAAGGCAAGCCACATGTGCAAATCCACTCTCATTCCAGACGAAATCCTTATAAAATGGAAACGAGAGTGAACTCCCTTCATTGTGTCACATAGACGCCTGAGGAACGCACGGCCAGGGGAGATGACCTTAGAAGCGAAAACTAAATGGTCTACTAGCTCCTGCAATTGTGCTAATGTAACCTTCCTCAATAAAAGTGCTGTGTTAAGTCGTTGCCGCAATGCAAGCAATTTGTCCTGAGGCAGACAGGAAGACTGAGCAACAGTATCCAAATGAATCCCTAAAAAAGTAAGGGAAGTGGACGGGCCCTCTGATTTTTCAGGAGCTAAAGGGACGCCCAACTCAGTGGTTAAAGCTTCAAAGGATTGCATCAAATAGCAGCAATGCGAAGATCCTGCTGGCCCTACAAACAAAAAATCATCGAGATAATGGGCGGAGAAGGAAGAAGAGGCCCTCCTTCGCAATGCCCACTCGAGGAAAGTGCTAAAAGTTTCAAAAGCAGCACAAGACACAGAACAGCCCATAGGCATTGCCCTGTCAACATAAAATTGGCCCTGAAAGGTAAAACCTAGCAAATCAACATCATCGGGGTGTACTGGTAAGAGGCGAAAAGCAGATTTAATATCACACTTTGCCATTAAAGCACCCCTACCAGCCCTGCGGACTACCCTAACAGCCTCATCAAAAGATGTATATCTGACAGATGCATACTGATGAGAAATGCCATCGTTAACAGATGCACCCTTTGGAAATGATAAATTATGGATGAGGCGATATTCCCCAGGCTGTTTCTTAGGGACCACACCCAAAGGAGAAATACGCAAATTCTCCAATGGAGGAAAGGCAAAGGGGCCTGAAATACGGTCGGCAGCAATCTCTTTATTGAGTTTGGCCAAAACCACTGGTGCCATAGAGCTAAGGGAGGGCTGATTGGCAGAGGAAGAAGCAACCCTGGGACCCTCAAAAGGGATGCGAAAACCTTCAGAAAAACCCTGCAACAAAAATTTTGCCACTCGCCTATCTGGGTAACCAAGCAACAAACCGGCAAGCGGAATCAACTTAATAGGACTACTGGCCTTGTGACGTACTGCCGCTATTGCCAGAACCTCGCTTGGGATGGTGCTGCTCCCCCGCACTCTGGCGAGCCTGACGTGCGTGCTGGCAAGAGGAACTGGGGTGAGTGCCACCACACAGCCCACAAACATGGCGGAACCGACAGGGGCGCCTAAAACATCTGCCAGTGCTGTTGAAGGCCCAACAGACTTGCTGGTGTTGAACCCAGTGCCCGCCTTGGCCGGGGCCAGAGGCGGAAGTCTGCGTGCGTGCCAAAAGGTGCCCGCTATCAGCCCTATCACCCAAAGTGGGCCTAGCAGGGGTCATAGAACGCAGCCACAGGCCAGCATGCTCTACATCCCAACGAAGGGTGGGGTCCAAAGCAGCCCTTTGTCTAAAATTCTCATCATACCGCAACCAAGCGGTCCCAAAGAATTCATGAAAGGCACAATGAATAATATCCTGGTATTTTATCATCGACAAGGCCCTGGACGGATAAGCTTGAGACATAACACCCATATAAATAGTGTAGGCATTGAGCCAATTGGGCCATATGCGGTCAGCCCTCTTTTTAGTGGCTGCCTCACACTCCCTAACCTCTTGGCCTTCCTTAGACTTCATCTCGTTTTCACGAAAGAGGAGAATAAACAAATCAATATACTCTCCCCGCCAAATTTTCTCCTTCGTAGTCAGTAATAAATGGTCACCCAAAGGAAGGGAGGTATCACCCTGCGGATATACTCCCTGAGGAAGGGGCAACAAATTAGGGGGTTGGCTTAAAGAAGAAGCAGGCGGCTGCCATGGTGTCACCGCCGCCGCAGGCCACGGAAGCTGAGGCTGCTGCGGAACAAGCACTCCACCCATAAAAACCAGAGGCTGCGTAATACCACCTTCCAGTGGTGCTCCAGCCACTGAAGGGGCTTGAGATTGAAGACCTTGAGCCTGTGCCAGCGTGTTGTGAGCATGATGTGGTGCATTGTGCTCACCTGTATAAACAGCAGGAGAGGCAACCACAGGTGGGACAACAAACCCGGAAGCCTTAGTTGGAATGGGTGGGATACCAGTGGAAGGAAAGGAAGGTTGCCCTTGAAGTGTCCCCGCCGCTGGAACTGGGAGCATGGACGCAGACATTGAAGATGTACCAGCCAAAGAGCCAGCTGAAGGCAGCAGAACCGTGGGCTCCTCAGCAGGTGTTGCGGCTTCCAGAACTCCGATCCTAGAAACCAAATCAGCGAGAATACGCGACTAAGGCTTCTTAGCTGCCAAGCGAGAAGATTTCTTACCTGAAGGGGCAGAACTCGGTCCCGCCTCAACATCCACCGTCTGCCTGCGCTCCCTCTCAAGAGCTTCTACCCTAGCCACCAAGGCTCGCACGGTGCCCATGTCTTCATCCTCATCAGAAGACTGGTGCTGCTGAGATAGAGGGTGCTTGGAAGCCTGCTTCACCACCCGAACACCTTTTTTCTGCTGAACCTTCCTGGGTGGCATATTGAAACTCTACTCAGCGAGGAAGAAAATAACAGAAGAAACAACACTTGAGAAAATTGAACTATACAAAACTCAACAACCAGAAATTACAAAACAGCAAGATATAACTCCCAACAAAGATATATATGCACAATAAGAATAGCAAAAAGGAAACCACAATAACCACCACCAAAAAAGAAAGAAACAATATATAAATAAAATTTTTATCCCTTTAATTTATTTATTTATTTATTTATTTATTTATTTATTTATTTATTTATTGTGTATTTATTTATATTGAAGAGGGGGGTATTATAAGCAGGGGGGATATTGAGGAACTGGAACAATTAAAGGAAATCAAATTATCAAACCTGCAAATATACAAAGAATAAATTAATAACTCCTTAATCAATTAATGCAACTGCTATCCACAATTAAGAAACCAAATAATCAATTTAGAACCTAAACCAAGAGAACACACAAACCACAAATCACTAACAATGCTAAAAAGGCAAATAAGAAAAGGTTTTTTGTTTTGTTTTTTTCGGGGGGGCGGGAGCGTTTCAAACGGAAACAAAACTAACTGTAACAAACACGAGGATAAGAGCAAGCACAGGGAACTTCACCACCCCCAGCCCCCTCCTAGGAAACCAGGCTGCACAATAGGATCCCAACAAATGATATCAAGCCCCAATAAACTTAATGGCAAAGCACACAGCCAGCCAGCCAGCGTGGGCGGACTCCCGCAGCCCAGTTGATCGGCGGGAAGCAGACTAGCAAGCAAACAATGGGACCACAGAAGGAAAACAAATGACAAAGAACAATAAAGGAGGCAATAAACAGTATAAACGATCACCACACGGACGCTGAAGGAGCCAGTGGAAGCGGGAACCAACAGTAAGTGCCGCAAGGCAAAAAAGGCAAACGCTTGGGGGACGGAGCAGCCTTATAACTGCTGCTCAACCCCCTTCCTAATTGGAAGATCAAACCCACCTGACACAGTTCTAGATTTCGAGAACCTCCCCGAGTCTCCTCTCTATTTGGGGTTGTGGCAAAACACGCCCCTTAACAGGAACGCCATTTTCTGAACATACCAGTGGGAGTTCCAGTGTGTTGGATCAATCTCAATGTTTCCTTGTGGCACTGGCTTCTAATCTGATAATCCCACTCCCTCCCTGTGCAAATAGCTGGGCATGCCCAGTTGCGCACTTCCGGAGCAGTGAGAAAAAAGAGCAGAGTGGCCAGACTCTAGTCTGCACATCATTAAAACTGATGTTTCAAATGTAATTTGTAAAAAGTGGCTTGCTTGTGCTCTCTATGTGTGTGTGTGCATGCACGTGCGCATAAATCTGAGGGATCAAATATATAGATAGATATGACTATGCTCCTGCATTCAGGAGCACACAATGGAAACAGTTACAAATACAGCCAGAAAAGAAATGAAAGCATGGAGGAAATAGTGGGCATGAAATGGTGAGTAGCAGAAAGTGATGATTGATCCAACCATCCCAAAATACCAAAACCAATTGTGTGCCACCCCGAGTGGAGCAGTTTGCAGCCTGATTTTTCCCATTTTATCAGATTGTCTCCATATTAGGTAAACTCACATTTACCAGGTGAAAGGTTGGTGTGGTTTGAGGAAAACGTCATGTGGACTACACAAATTAAATGGGAATGCAAACAGCACAAATGCACAGCAAATCCAGTGTGGACAAGCTTCAACTCTTTGCTCCCTCCTATATAACAGCTCTTCAGCAATGTGAGAAGTGCTATCACATCCCCTCGTAGTCTTCTCTTCTCTCCTTTAGCCTAGACATATACATACAGTTCCTTCCTCCATTCCACAGGACTTGTTTTTTATATCACCAATCTTCATTTTTTACTTCCTTTTAACCTATTCCACTTTTTCTATATCCAGGGTAGCCAACATGGTTCCCTCAAGATAATGGTAGACTACAGTTCCCATCATCCCTGATCATTGGCCATGCTGGCTGAGGCTGATGTGAATTGTAGTCTTCAGGGCCCATCACTAACCAGTCCAACCCTACCACTGCTGTCAGTCACTCTCCTCAGGGCCTGCTGGGCTCCAAGATGTGTTTTAGTAGTAGATGGGGCACCTGCTTTTGAAATTGAGCCAAACTTGACTCCAATCTACCATGACCTCTTGCCATGTTAGATTTCCAAAAATTCAGTTGGAAGATGGGATGGGCATTGCACTGACTTATAGAAATGACAGGCAGCTACCACAAAGCAGAGCACTGACTTAGCTCCCATTCAAAAGCACTACCACTTTTCATCACTCAAACTCATCCAAGGGGCAGACAGGGAGTGAAGTAAGTGACTGATTGCCATTGCACCACAGCAACAGTGGATGAAATATGTGGTGCTCCTGTGGAAAGCCATAGCACTTGGCAAGGGCCTTAGTTGGCATCAGGTGGGAGCCCATTGGTAGCATCATGCTGAAGGCCCACTGTAGTCTGATGCCAGCCCTGACTATAGGAATGTCAATTATTATTATTATTATAGTATTGCAGTCTATGTCCCTTGTCAAATGGTGATCATGGAAGATGATGGCAGAAGAAGGATGTTCCTTTAGATTCCTGATTTTTTTTTGTTGGGCAGTATGTTATGATCATAATGCAAACAGTGTGTGTGATGCACCACAAGTCAAGCAAAACCTCCAGAGAAATGAAATAGGTCTGAGCAGCCAGAAGCTCTTATTTTGCTCAGAGCCTATATTAATGCATATTAGAAATGAGCTCATTGTGGGCTTTCAGCTTATTCTGATAACCGAACAGGGGTAGAAGGAGAATTGGATAGACTTAGATTTCGAGTTTGTACAAATCTTCAAATAATTCAAAACCCTCCAGTATAACTGCAGGGCCATTTTTAGCTCCACTGAATAGTGTGATTTCATTATTTAATCCTCAGCTTAATGGCAGGTACGGAAACTTCTTAATCTCATACGGAAAAGCCTAAGGAATTTTATACTGCAGGAATCTCCTGACAGATCAGTATACCAATCAAAAATAATTTAAACCTTAAGATACCACCAGCATATACAAACTTGACTCTAATGTATTGGAGTCACTCCATGCCAGAGGCTGATAGGACTATATGCTTACTGCATGGGTTTTCATGAGCAACTGACTCTTTGAGTAGATTCAAACATTGAGCCATATACGCAGTATAGGCCTTGCTTGAATGTACCCTCAAATACAGTAAGGCCCCACTTATATGGCAGGTTAGGGACCAGACCCCCGCCTTAAAGTGAAAATCGCTGAAAAGTGGAACATCGATCAGCTGTAGTGCGGGGAGCTCCAGCTGATAACGCTTGGCCCCTGAAGCTCCCCCTGCAACAGCTGATCGATGTTCCACTTTTCTGTACATCGCCCCCTCCCCCCCACTCGCTTGCCCTCGTTATCGCAAGGAGGGAGCTGCCCACCCATGCCTGCTTGCTCACCCTCCGCCACCTCCCTCGCTCATCGCTCCTTGCCCACTTGCCCTCCCCCCTGCCTGTTTGCTTGCTCTCAGCCACCTCCCTCGCTCATCCCCCCTTGTCCGCTTGCCTTCCCCCCTGCCTGTTTGCTTGCCCTCCGCCGCCTCCCTCACTCATCCCCCCTTGCCCGCTTGCTCTCCCCCCTGCCTGTTTGCGTGCTCACTTGCCCTCCACCGCCTCCCTCGCTTGTCTCCCCTTGCCTGCTCGCTCTCTCCCCTGCCTGTTCACTCGCACGATCGCTAGCTCGCCCTCCACCACCTCCCTCAACAATAAAATGGCACCGGCTGCCCTTCTCGGACTCAGCTGCTGAGTGCGTTGTCAGAACTTGGAAACGTTTCTTTTTTGAACTACAACTCCTATCAGCCCAACTGTAGTTTAAAAAGGAATGTTTCCAAGCTCTGACAACACACTCGGGCACCATCAATTCGCATCATGCCGCAAAATCGCCGCAGAAACTGAACAAGCGCCAAAAATATGGGACATGGACACAATTCAAAACTGCCACATTAGTGAAGCGCCAAGAAGTGAAGCGCCATAAAGCGGGGCCCTACTGTATTGACATAGACCAGGGGTAAGGAACAGGATTAGGCTGACAGGCCAGATCCCCAACCCCCATAAGCACCCACCTGTCATCCACCTCATACCACCAAGTCATCAGTAGATCCAATTTCAAAGGAAAGAATCAGAAGCATACTTCCTGCTGAAAGGGACTTGCAATCATCATTTACTCTAAATCAGGCTAGGATCTGTTGCAAGGTTTGCTTGTTTTACACCATGATCTCCCTGTCCTTGCAGTGCTAACATATCAGGGGAACACTTGTAGCAAATCCTTGCCTCCCAATGTCTAAGAATTTGTTTACACTGTCAGACCAGCATTATTTCACATACATATCTGAAGAGGACTGTAGAACATTCTCTATACAATGCAGTATATATGTTTCTCGGCACACAGCTGTCCTGTCCTCCCATTTCTTCTACAGCCTGTTGCTGAAGGCTAGGAGACTCTTAGGAATGATGGGAGATATGTTGCAAATGGAGGGAAAGCTGGTAAAAATCAAGCAACAACTTAGAATCTAAGCCTATGTGTTGGCATTTGTGCGTGAGAAATGCTTTTAAATAACTATTCTAGTGTCTTGTACTTTCAGCATTACGCAGAGGTATGTTTTATTAACAATTGAAACACAGACTGCTGAATACTTTTGTTTTCTTATGGAAGGAGAGATAGAATGTTTTATGAGCCAAGTTTTGTCCTTTTTCGTGAGTGTGTGTGTGTGTGTTTTACAATGGAATTGAATAAAATGAAACATCCTAAACCAAAAGATGGTAATGAAAGTGGTGACAGACCTTTAATTGCTGTTTTGTAGCACATTGTACACAATCAGCACTGAAACAGTTTGGAAATGTCTTGTTTAAAATACATTTAGACCATTCAGAGAAGATATTGATATTTGCTTGAGAGCCAGTAGTGCCTTAAAGGCATCTCTCAGCAAGAGGAACTATTTCTGCAGCGTGACACTCAGTAGCAGCAGGTGGGATGAAACACTGACAAATGGGGAGGCAGGCAGCACATATTAAGTATTTAAGGCCCCATTTGGCTGCCTGCTTGGTTGTTGTTTCTCATAAGCAGGCTATATTACAGTCGCCAGAAGGCAGGGGGGTCAGTTCTGCCCCTCCCCCTGGCCCTCCCAATATCATTTTTGATGGGAATAAGTACAAAAATTTTCTGGGCAAAAGCATGATCGTGCTGCTGTAGTAATCGATGGATGGATGATTCTCCAGACTGATTTCACTGTAGAAAGGCTGCGTGCTGTGAGAAAGGGCTTTCCTGGAGCTCAGCTAATACAATTGGTGGTAGCTCAGACATCATAAATATGAGGCATGAATCTCATTTTCTGAAGCTTCTACCACAATCCAGCCTTCAAAGTGCATCATATTCTGTAGTATTTGTACTTCATTTAGAGATTTATAAGACTTGCACGGTGTATATATGCATACACACACACACACACACCACAGTATACATGCCATGAGGATCTTATGCCAGTCTTGGCATAAATGTCTACCTGAAGAGCTAAGTGTGTGTTTGGAAGGACTCTGCATGCTGCTGCAACTGTTTGTCATCTGCTTAAAACCTTGCAATCTCCTCCTTCTAGGTTTTTAAAGGGAAAGGACTGCCTCAATGTGTTCCTTGGCATTGCACAAAGTGCATATACTTAGTGTTGTACTTTGAATCCAGGGGTGTGTTGTCATATTAGGGGGAAGCTGGGCTATAGCCATATGAATGGAGCATAGAGATCTACAGGGGGTGCACCAGCCTTCAACATAATTTATAGAATGTTTGTATTGGATTGCATCAGAAGTTTCACAATATTCTTTGGTTAAACCATAGGAGGAGCTCTTAAGGAAGCTAAGGGCTGAAGATGGTTATTTCATGTTTTCTTTTCTTTTTTGTCTGCACATACCCACAAATACCCATTGCCTCCCACACATGTTTTTTGTGACTTAGGCTGCAATCCAGTACACACTTACCTGGGAGTAAGTCCCATTGAACCCACTGGAGCTTACTTCTAAGTAGATATATATTGGATTGCAGCCTTAATCAGTACTGGTAATGGAGAATTTATATAAACCACATATTTACACATAAATATACCCACATATAAACATAGATATTAGAAGGTACATGCTTAACGCCATAAGACAATCACAAGGAATAAAGCAGCAGGCCCATAGGTCTGTGAGACCCTTAAAGATTCAGTGTTCACCATCTTCAGAGGGGCAAGTGAAATTCAGTCTGAACTTCTCAACTCCTGAAGTAAAGTGAACAGGCCTGTGTGTGATTAACTTTTGATTAATTATATTATTGCACACCTCCCCCAATCACCAAGTGGTGAGATTTTGGGGGTCCCTGGGCTCCTCCAGGGTTTGGTTCCCTTTGGGAAGAAGGTCAGCAGAGACTGCCATGTCTTTATGAAATATGGTTTATTTATTTACACTCATTCCAACCTGAGCTCAAGGATGGAGGGATTCAATGCATCAGCAGTCTAATATCTAGCTTTTCCATCTGGGTTGCAGGAGGCACCCCAAAGGCCATGGTGCAGAGAGCCAGTCTCTCTGCCTGCCTTCCAGTTCCCAGCAATTCTCTAGACACAACTCAAAACTACAAGCACAAAACTCTTCTGGGCTCCAGGAGGAGGGGAAGGCTCTCCTGAAGAGTTTTGATGACAAAAGGATCTTCCTAGCACATTCAGCAGTTGCTGGCCTATCTATTTGGTTAACAAAAGACTCATTTGACCAGCAGAGAGTTCCTCATTCCAAAGCACAGGATTCCAAATCAGAGGCTGGAAAGCAGACCCACAGGAAACATCCATCCCACCCCCATGCTCATAACAATAGTTTATGAGCAAGTAAGCATGTAAATGAAGATTTGCCAATGCTGGATGTGCCAGCTAGGCTTGTTAAATCAATGATACAGATGGAAGGTTATAGTTAGCACATGAGGAAATCATATCTTTCTATTATCAAATGTTTCCAATATAGATAAATTGTTAATTTATATAGAGGTACTCTAAGAACTATAGGAATTAGGAAAATCATGAAGAAGCAACAGGTATGTTCTGCCTTGAATTTTCAAGAACCCTGACTTGAGCAGTTGCAAGTTCGTATATGATTAACATTTGTTGAATGGGCATCTTGCTTAAGGGAGTAACTATGTAGAAGACGTTTCTATAACAACAAATGGACTGGGCAAGCCTGACCGATCAGGAGCAATGGTAACGTTATGGGCTGGGTATGCATGGCAAAGCATTTTCAATATTATAAGGTTATATTTGGGAGTAATAAGCCCCAAAACATTAGTCAAGGGGGACAGCAGAATAACAGTCACATTAGGCAGGTAGACAAGACAAAGGAACAAAGAAGAAGCTTGTTTATGATGCATGGTGACCTGTACACATGTTCTTGTAACTAGAGATTGGAATTATCTATTATCTGGTTGGGCTGGATAATAATGTAAGTAGCAGCATCTCTATGTAATGCTTAGCTGTAGCCTCATGATTTCAAAATGCTAATTTCTTTGTCTCAGAATTGTATAAAAGGTCTGTGCAGACAGTGCCACATTGCAGTCCTCACCAGGCACTCTGGGGGGACTGACCCTGCATGCACTTGTAAAGAATGAAGGCCTACCTTTTTGATGCAAGCCTGTGTCTTCAATTTTCTTCAAGGACCCCTGGTGCAAGAACCCAAAATTCCCCGTCAGTGGGTCCTGACTTAAACTTCTCATACAAGAATTATTGCCCACAAAGCAGATGTCAGTAAGTTTGTTGACTGTTATCATGATTGTTATGATTCACGTGTTTCATTATTATTGGCTATTTTATGTCAGAACTGATTAAAGGATGTGTAATAAAAGAAAGAAAAAAGAAAACTGGGTAATGGTGTAGCGATTGTGTTATGGGTTTGGGGTTGAGACAGATGATTTCTATAATTCCAGTCTCTGATTTGGAACCCTGTACCTGGAGGTGGGCTCTGCAGCGAAGAAACTTGCTCCTGGTCAGATGAGTCTCTTTTGTTAATCTAATAGATTGGCCAGGTGGGTTAATGGATCTATCAAGTGCCCATTAATTGGTGAATGGGCCAGGGAGATCCTATTGTTATTGAAACTCTTCAGGAGAGCCTCCCCTCTTCTGGGGCCTAGGAGAGGCTAGTGTTTTTGGTTGAGATTGAAGAAAGGCTGGGACCTGGAGGGAGACAGAGAGGCTGGCTCTCTGCACCATGGCTTTAGGGTGCCTGCTGTAAGTAGGGCTGCCATATTGCCCAGTTAGCCAGGTTTTATCTGGATTATAGCCCTGCTACCCAGCACCTGCTTAGCCCATTAGGTGGCCTGAATTTTCCAGGCAGGAGCTGAGCTGCAGAGACTGGCAAGAAGAAGAGAGGTGCTCGGGGAGGGCAAGGTGGGCAGTGCTCAGGGTCAGCACCAGCACACACATACACTCCACCTACCTATCCCTTGATATAAATGCTGGTCACACTGCGGGCGCAACCCTGCCATCAACCAATATGGCGGCCGAGGCTTCCCTAAGGGGCTGATGCCTCCACTGCCATCTTGGTTGATGACATGCATGTGTGAGGGTGTCATGGGCCTGCACATTGGGGGGGGTGCCTGGGAGCTCCCTGTTGCGATCCGTGGCAGGGTTGGGAGCCTGGATTTGTGGGACTGGAATATGGCAACCCTACCTGTAAGCCTGATGGGACTGCAAATCAATTGGACTGCTGATGCTTTGAATCCCTCCATCTTAAGCTCAGGTTGGAATGTGTGTAAAGAAATAAACCATATTTCATAAAGACACCACAGTCTTCGCTGACCTTCTTTCCAAGGAAACCAAACCTGGGCGAGTGCAGGGACCCTTGGAAATCTCTCACCACTTGGAGATTGGGGTGGCATGTGACAGTGTATATAGGTGTTAATGGTTGATGAAGATGAGAGATTGTGACAATGGTTGTGTGGGTTGAATGTTTTTGAGAGCTTGATTTATGTTTAATATGTGATTTACACACAATAATTTTATATTGATATAATTATTGTGTTTTGTATATGGATCTTGTGTTGTATTGTACAACTATGCACTGTAATACCTTGGTTAATAAATCCTCCAGGAAAGAAGTTCCTTTTAACAGTCTTTTTTGGGTGCAGAGGACATGGGGGGCACACACTGTGACGAAGTCAGAATGTGGATCCTTGTCTACTGGGCTGTGGCTGCTACAGGCAGCTGTCTCACGCGTGGCTAGAATAGCGTTCTTGCCAGGTGGCACAGGTGCCTCTGATGTAAACAGTGCTTCAGATGCCCTGGAAAAACTGTTACTGCAGACATGTCTGCTTCAGTGTAGGGGAGGATGACAGAGAGAGAGAGTCCAAGCACAGGATGGTGGTGGTGGCTGTCCCTTACCTGCCTGCTTAAGTGTACAGAGAGGAGAACTGTGCTCAAAGCTTTAGATTGCTATAGCAAGATACTACATGATAAAAGAAAAAAGGCAAAGCAGGCATCTCTGGATGCATTTTGGAAGAAGCCTTCAAGTGGTTGGTATGCAAGGCTTACCTGACCTGGTTGTTTCATTTCAGATATGCATATTGTTAGTTTTGAATAAAAAGTTTGCTGAAATATGTTGAACTGCTCTTCTTTTTTGTGATGTAAAAACCTATCCCTATTCTTTCCATGTTATCCCTACCTCCGGTGCCAACGTTTCTGTTAAAGAAGTAATGTCCAGGAACTCATGTACTTCATTAACTGAGGTATTGCTGTTCTTGGTGTTTTTTCTTAAATAGTTGAAACTGTAGGCCTTATATACCTGGGTTTTTTAAAATGTAAAATGCTTTGAGATCTAGTTGATAGTAAGTTATCAATAAATGACATAAATAAAGATAGTTGAAATTTGACTGTTGGTGTAGTGAGAGGGAAAGGTAGTTCTGAAGGAGTTATTCATAAGAACATAAGAAAAGCCTGCTGGATCAGGCAAGTGGTCCATCTAGTTCAGCATCCTGTTTTCACAGTGGCCAACCAGATGCCCATGGGAAGCCCACAAGCAGGACCTGAGCACAAAAGCACCCCATCATCACAGTTTCCAGCAACTGGAATTCAGAAGCATACTGCCTCTATGATAGAGCACAGCCATCATGTCCAGTAGCCACTGATAGCCGTATCCTCCATGAATTTGACTAATCTTTTAAAACTATCCCAGTTGGGGGCCATCACTGCCTCTTGTGGGACCAAATTCCATAATGTAAGTATGCACTGTGTGAAGAAGTACTTTCTTTTGTCTGTCCTGAATTTTCCAACATTCAGCTTCGTTCTAGTGTTATGAGAGAGGGATAATTTTTTTTCTTTATCTACTTTTTCCATGCCATGGATACTTTTGCACACTTCTATCATGTCACCTCTGATTTGCCTTTTCTCTAAACTAAAGAATCCCAAATGATGCAGCCTTTCCTCATAGAGGAGTCGCTCCATCCTCTTGATCATTCTGATTGCCCTTTTCTGAACTTTTTTCAGTTCTACAATATCCTTTTTGAGGGAGGTGACCAGAACTGCACACAGTATTCCAAATGCAGCTGCATCATAGATTTATACAATTGCATTATGATATCAGCAGTTTTATTTTCAATACCTTTCATAATGATCCCTATAATGGAATTTGCCTTTTTCACAGCTGCTTCACACTGGGTTGACATTTTCATCAAGCTATCCACTATAACCCCAAGGTCTTGTTCCTGGTTAGCCATTCAGACCCCATGAGAGTATGTGTGAAATTAAGATTTTTTGCTCCCAATATGCATCACTTTACCCTTGTTTACATTGAATTTCATTTGCCATTTTACTGCCCATTCACTCAGTTTGGAGAGGTCCTTTTGGAGCTTTTCGCAATCCCTTTTGTTTTAACGGCCCTGAACAATTTAGTATCATCAACAAACTTGGCCACCTCACTGCTCACCACTAACTCTAGATAGTTTATGAACAAGTTAAAAAGCACAGGTCCCAATACTGATCATTGGGGAATTCCACATGCTACAGACCTCCATTTATTCCTGCTCTCTGCTTCTGCTACTTAATCAATTCCTGATCCACAAGAGGACCTCTCCTCTTTTGCCATGACTGCTAAGCTTACTCAGTAGTCTTTCTTGAGGTACCTTGTCAAAAGCCTTGAGTAAGTCTGACCTAAGAAAGACAAACCTCTCTGTTTTATTTCTCCTCATACCATATACAGGCTTTGTTCAGTTTACCTCAGTAAAATATCAGTTTCTCTTTCTCTCTGGACTCAATCTGCTTTATTGCATTCACTCTGGCTAACAGAATCACTTTTGAATCACCTTTGCATCACAACTCAAATGGTTCACATTGACCAAGCAGTTTGATCCTGGTATAGAAGCTTCTTCACCATACATTCGTTTCTTGTCTGCTTTTCTGTCTAGTTGCATGAATGGATATGTATTTTCTCAATGGATGGGGCATAATGCCCTGTCACACTCATCCTTACAACAGGATGTAGGCAACTATGATTAAATGGTGGACTAACATTAAGAAAGTACAACTGGCCTAAGTTAAATTGGTGGTGTTATGTTTAAACTAGAGATTTCATGGATCATTTCCTAAATCTGTACAACATTACTCTTATCAGCACCATATTATCATCATATATATTAATAGCATTGTATATTAAGTATTCCATGTTATCTGAGATTTCTTACTTTAGTTCAGCCTTTCCCAACCAGTGTGCCTCCAGATGTTATTGGACCACAACTCCCATCTTTCCTGACCATTGGCAATGATGGCTGAGGCTGATGGGAGTTGTGGTCCAACAACATCTGGAGGCACACTGGTTGGGAAAGGCTGCTTTAGTTGTATATACAGTGGGTCTATAACCATATAAATACATGTGAACCAACCTGACTAATAGTGATCTCAGTTCCCCAAGTGTTCATATTTATGTATCCAAAACAGCACTATCCATGATGAGAAGGAAGTATCAGCAAGACTGGAGAAAACCCAAGTGTTGCATAAATACCAAAAAAACTGTAGAAAAAATGCTAGGTTGGGGATACAGTTGCCAGGTGTCCCATTTTCACCTGGAAATTCTGGCTTTGGAGGGTCCTCTCCAGGTTTCTAAGTGAGTCGCCTTAATCTCCAGACTCTTAGCTTTCATTTTTTTAAAAAATTAAGTTCCTAGGTGGTCTGGTTCAAAATATATAAACCAAAATGTCAGCCCCCCCCCCAGCAACTTCTGTTTGTGCCGGCTGCTCTGATCTCTGCCCTTTCAGGGTTTTAGCCAATAAGTGAAGTTAGGGTTGTGATTGACAAGATTTGTTGACCCCTAAACCCCGTTTCAAGTTCTGAGAACAGTTTATTTTTCCTGTTAGTCTCACATCAGAAATTCCGTAAATTTATAGCTTTCAGCAGCATAAAAAGTACTTCCTCTGTACAGGATTGGGACTTGCTTCTGAGTAAACATGCATAGGATTGCACTACGACAGAAGATCACAGCAGGATCTTGGTGGGCATACACAGTAAACAATTTTAGTTATAGTTATAATAAAGTGTGCATGCAAGTTTTTTAAATTACTTCCAAAAATAGCATATTATACATTTTATCTTTCAAATAATTTTTGAACAGAATTTTTTAAAAGTGTACATGCTTCATGCTTCTAATTAAGGAGTCAAACAAGTTTACATTTTACTGGATTGTTGAAGAGGGCAGTTTATTTGTCTTATTCATAACCTGTTTTGAAAACCTTCTCAATATGACGCTTTTCTGGGAGTAAACCTGAAATGCTAATTCCTGGGAGTTAACCCCTTTTAATTCAATAGGACTTACTTTTGAGTAGACATGGTTAGGACTTTTGAGTGAACATAGCAAAGAATTGTGTTTGTGTTATAAATCTTCCTCTCCTCCGACTATCTTTTTTTTTAAAGTAGTTAGGCAGGGGTTACTTAGGTGTCACTGCTTTTATTTGGCAGGAAACTAATACTTAAAAAAAAAAGTTCTCCAATGGCCAACTGGTTTTGAAAATAAACTGTTATATGGGGTGTATGTATTTTTACATCTCCAATGTGTGCTTATATGGAATCTTTCCAACAACCCTGTGAGGTAGGGTTGGAAACCAAGGCAGTTCACAACAAGAAATAAAGCCATTTTAAATCCAATAACCATAAAATAAGTATAAAACAGTTGCAACACAGCTTAAAGTGGCATAATTCTGAATTTTGTATTGGGTGAGTGAAGTTCCTTATCACTGAATTGCTGTCCTGGGCATGTTTCCTTGTTTGAGTAAGCCCCATTGAATACATTGGGACTTGATTCTGAGTAAACATGCATAGGATTGCACTATAAATATTTTTCAGGTTGTGTAAATAATAAACATGTTTGACATTCATGCTTATGTAAATATTTCTTCATACTATATCTTGATATGTATCTGATTTAACACTATAGTTGTTAATTATTATTTACAAATTATTATTTCCTCTATATTTTAACTGTGCCCTTCTTCCTTGGGGTGATCATGGTCCCCCTCTGCTGTTTTCACCCTGGGGGCAGATGAGGCTGAGAGATGGTGCATAGCCCATGGTCACCCAGTACACTTTGTAGCTTATTTCCATTTTAAAATTTAATTAAAATGATTTATACATGGTCAAAATTTATGAAGTAATGCAGATCCACATAATACATTTAAAGCGCATCCAACTCGCATTTAAAGCACATGAGTTCCCCCAAAGAATCCTGGGAAGTGTAGTTTCCCCCTCACAGTTATAGTTCGCACCACCCTTAAAAACTACATATCCCAGGATTCTGTGGTGGGATTCATGTGCTTCAAATGTATGTTAAATGTGCTTTAAACAAATGGTGTGGATCTGCCACAGTATACTGTGCATTCATAAGTGAACTGAAAAGAACAATTTTAAAAGATACTTTTTTAAACAGGGTTGTTGCTCAGTGGTAGGGTGCATGCTTTGCATGCAAAGGTCCAAAATTCAATCTCTGGAAGAGACTATTGCTTGGAATCATGGAGAGCCAATGCTAGTCCATGTCATCAGTACTGAGCTAGATGGCATCAAATGGCCTGACTCTGTATAAGGCAGCTTCCTTTGTGCCTAAAGGATGAAAGAGGCCCAAGGGCTACAGGGATTCTGAAATTTTTGTATGTATTTTATTTACATTTATATACCATTTTATTGTAAAAAAAACAGCTCAACCCCCTTAAACCTACTGATGATGCACCTTGTTATTTGCATGCAGCTGGTTTCTTGCCCAATAGTGGCAAAATAAAATTCAAATACTGGGAAGTGTGGCTTCAATTGTTGTTGCTCCCAAGCTACTGCCTATGAAGGTAGACCAAACCATTTGTGTTTTCTGTCTGTCAGTTATTACTCACTGGAATTGTCAAAGTAAGTTTATTGCAGCCCACAAAGTAGGCAGGAAAGTTCAGAGAATTTTCTTAACTCATTCCTCAGACCTCTCTCTACAGGGAAGGGTCAAGTCTGTAAAGAAGTTTAGAGCAGCCATGTTAAAAGGCAGGCAGGGTATTCTAGGCAGGGAGTTGCCAACCCTACTTTGATATGAATATATCTGCAAAGTATCCCTAGTCAAGCCTTACCAACAGCACAATCCTAACAATATCTATGCAGAAGTAAGTCCTATTGAGTTCTATGGTGCTTAGTCCCTTAGTGTGTTTATAATTGCAGCCTTCAGGCATCAATCTTTACTCCTTTACTCCTGAGTGCTCCCGTCTAACATCTCCACAACACTAGGCTTTTTTCCTACAGTGGTCTTCTGGTGACTGGCCTGGCCTGAGGGCATTTAAACCTTTTTTGCCAGAAGCAAGCTGGCTAGATTAAATGTTCCTTACCCAGGCTCTCTACAGAGGTGAGAAGGAATGATCCTGTTACTTCAGCCAGACTTGGAAACACCCTCATTTAGCTAAGATTTCTGTCTTCATTTGCAGTCAAAGAATTGTTTGAATTTATTGAGAATTGTGGTTTAATGAATGTCTGAAATGAACTTAGATGACTGCAAGTTAACCTCATAGAAGAGCATTCTTCTTGACAGGATACCAGGAGATACAAAATATCTGGGGCTATAAGATTCCATAGACATTATTTTTGTTTATACACACATATGATACTACCTCACGCCTTCACTTCATTTTTGGCAAAACATTTCCTTGCCTGCCGAGTGGTTAGCAATTCAATTCTTTTCTGCTTTGCACAGGGGCAGCTTAAGGATTCAGAAGTTAATGTTTGTGTAGAGCTCTGCCTCAGTACTGAAGCATAATTACATTAGGCTATTCATGCACAGTGATTACAGATGCCTCCTGACAACCAGGCCCCCAGCCCTGCCTAATATTCAGTATCTCAAAGTGACCTTTTTAATTATTATCTTTTCTTTTGCATGGATATTTTAATCACATAAGAGGTAGGGCCCAATGTTTTAAATTCTCCCAGAAGAAATCAGACAAAGAAGAGTACCAATTCAATCTATGTCCGCAAGACCCTAATAAATAAACTCAGCTGTGATTAGCATCTGCTGTGGCTTACTCAGTCATATCTTGCAAGTAATTAAGCAACTCCCTTCCAAGCTATTAGTTGATTGCTTGGCACATTTCATCTAAGGCCATGCAGGACAGTAGTTAAGCATCTGTGTGTCATCCATTATACAATGTCCAACTTTGTTTTCTGGAAGGGCCATGGAGAAGATGAAGCGACACTTTATAGGGTTGAAATGGATGGTGTTTGGTACTTCTGATGGATTAGCAATGTTAGGACAAATTGGGAAACAAGCACAGATTCATCAAGGACAATGTAAAGTATCAGTCATATGAAAGAAGAGCCAAAGATAGACATTGGAAATGGGAGGCCCTTATTTTAGCAGCTTCCTGCCCAAGGCCACATCCACACCATGCATTTAAGGTACTGTTATACTATTTTAACAATCATGGCTTCACCCAAAGAATCCTGGGAACTGTAGTCTGTTAAGAGTGCTTTGTTACAAGTTGTTAGCAGACCCCTATTCCCCTCACAGAGCTACAGTTCTCAGAGTGGATTAACAGTCAATCCTTCTTCCCAGAGAACTCTGTGGTTTGTAGCTGTGAGGGGACTGAAGTAGTATAATAGTGTTTTAAATGTATGGTGCAGACGTGGCAGAAGATAGCAAACTGAATACTGGTATGTTTGGTGGCACCCAACTGTATGTATGCTATATTGTTGTGCTGTATTTGGGATTGAGTCACTAGCTATTGACTCTTGGGACTTTCTGTCTTTTATGGTAGAATGTGTGAACTTCTTTCCGAGAGAATTTGAAGCAGGTGAGGATAATGATAAGTCCCAGTTACTGCACCAGATGGCTGGTGGACAGGAATCTTCATAATTTTAAAGAACCAGAGAAAATTGTGGTTTAATGAATGTCAGAAATGAACTTTGATGACAACAAGTTAATCTCATAGAAGAGCATTCTTCTTGACAGAATATAAGGAGATATAAATGTTCTGTCTGTAGAATCATATCTATGAAGACCTATTCCTATATAGAAATCATGCCTTGACATTGCTGTCATCAAGCAATGAATACACATGTGTGAATCAACCTGCGTTTCCAAGGAACTAAAAATGTAAGGGTCCTGCTCCATTATATTTTTAGACCAACATTAGATGGGAAAATGTCTGAAATTTCCTGAAGGTTCTTTTTTAAAAAAGGAAATGAAATGAAAACCTATTGATGGATGTGGGAAGGACAAGTAGGGAAACAGTTTAACCAATTCCATCCCACTATTTTTCTACTTAAATCCTGCTACCCCACTCATGGAGGACCAGATATGGGAAAAAAGTAACTAGGAAGGATTTAGACTACGAAAATGATGGAAAGGGTTCAGCAGCCACTTCTCCTGACATTGTTGTGCTTCCTTCCACAATTCAGAAGAAGAAGAAACACATTTATCCCACAGAAGATCTACTCTGGCTATTGGACTGAACCAGCTGAATGAACCCATGTTACTTTCAGTCTCCAGGGTCTTCAGTCTCAGGTATTGTGATAAAATGGAGGGTGTTTGTTATGTCCTGATGTAAAATTGAAAAAAATTAAACTGCAGTGGAGAATTAAGATCTTTTTTATGCATTTCAAGGAAGATTATAAATAATGACCTTTGAATTGGAAAATGAAAAGTGACTGAGCCCAAGAAGGAGGTTCTGATCTTCAATCTTTCAGAAATGAAGAGGCAGGAAGTGGTTATTCACAGAACTCCATGGAGAACTCCATTCTCCATTAATAATACAGATGTTTCAATATTGATTAAAAAACTACACAGTTGAGATGTTCCCAGACATTTCTCTTCACTGAAATGGTCTTTTTCTGTTTTGTACAGCATTAGGCATAAATGGTGTTGTACAACCTTTCAAGGATTACTTTAATTTATTTAATCAGAATTTAAACTGAATCATTCTCTGTGGATCAGCAACACCATTTCAAAGCTGCATTTTGAAACCTGCAGTTCCTTCATTCCATTAATTTGGGGATATTAGTAGAAGATAATTCTGGATGTAATGATTAGTAACTTGGTTGGGACATCGTTACCCAGCTATGTTGCCCTACACTTGCATGATTCTGTTTCGTGCAGCCTGTATGACTGTCTTTTGCCATGGCTTAGCTGCCTGAGCTGGAATTTGTAATATGATTAATAAAACTGAAGTTAAGGAGAGTAGGTCTCCTGGGGGCATGAAAAACCTGTTTCCAGGCAAACAGCTCCCAGTTTGGATGCAGCTTTACATTTCAGTAAAACTTTTGCTGCATCTCTTTTGTTGCAATGTGAACTACAGTGAGGATGGAGCACAGTAGCATAATGCAATGGAGTGATGGATCATGCCCCTCCATTGTAAAACAAAACAGATTTTACACATTCTTATTTATTTATTTATTTATTATTTAATTTGTATCCCGCCCTTCCTCCCAGCAGGAGCCCAGGGCGGCAAACAAAGCACTAAAAACCACTTTAAAACATCATAAAAACAGATCTTAAAATACATTAAAACAAAACAGCGTTAAAAACATTTAAAAAAACTAACAACTTAAAAAAGGGCTTAAAACATTATTAAAAACATACTAAGCAATTCTAACACAGACTGGGATAGGTCTCAACTTAAAAGGCTTGTTGAAAAAGGATAGTGTTCAAAAGTCGCCGGAAAGATAGCAGAGATGGCGCCTGCCTAATATTCAAAGGGAGGGAATTCCACAGGGTAGGTGCTGCCACACTAAAGGTCCGTTTCCTATATTGTGCAGAACAAACTTCCTGATAAGATGGTATCTGCATTCTTGAACATATTTTGCATGCTATCTATTTCCTTCCTCAGTGGCATCAAAATACTGAGCCAGGGGTAGCCAATGTGGAGCTCTCCAGAAATTTTGGACTATAGCTCCCATCATTCCCGACCACTGGCTATGCTGACAGTGGCTGATGGGAGTTGTAGTCCAACAGCATCTAAAACCATGATGAATAGGCAAAAAAGATGAGGTCAACTGCAAAAAAAAAAGTACTTGATCCCTTTAAAAAGTAGGGATGAAGGAGAAACTTAATCCAGTTCACATTTAAAGTACCTAATTTGTACTTTCCAAAACAGTACATGAACCAAAACCCAGCCATCCTTTGGAATTTGCAGTTCTCCAAATTTTGCAATGCAGTTCTCTAGCTGAGTAGCATGTACAAAAATGCATATACTGGACTAAAATGTTCACGAAATTGAACGTATCTGTGAAAATAACATACAAGAATGCATTATTTTGGGGAAAATATATTGGGGAAAATGCATAGAAAAATGTGTATATTATGAGAAATTCACAGTAAAATGCTAATGAATTTAAATGAGTTTTTTTAAAAAAAACAAAGAATCTCAAACTGATGTGGAAATGTGGAGAACTGAACTTAAGACTGGGGAAAAATGAGAAATTGAGAGAAACCAAAATAGACAGATTCACCCATTCCTAATGAGGTGTGACCTGCCAAGGTCTTCGTTATCCACCTGGGTTTGACAAATGGGTAGCTGCACTAAGGGAAGAAAGGAGAAGAAGTGGCTGGGGCTCCCTTAAAAAGAGCCAGGCCCTGTCCCTGACACACTGCTCTACATGGGGACGCTGTGTGTTCCCTGATAGTGTGTCCCTTTCCATCCCTACATAAGGGGAAGGGGCAAACTCACCCCCAGTTAATACTGGGGAAAGACCATCCTCCATTTCCTTTTCATCCTGAAGCAAGACACAGTGCTTTTAATTTTCAGGCTAGTGGGACCATGGCAATATAATTTCAGTTTTCTAAAGAGGATGAACAACCAGATTCTGAGTTGTGTGATAGAGTCACTGTCACAAGTTTGGATTAAATTCATTAAAAGTTGGAGGTAGGGGACAAAAACAAGTAGCAAAAACACAGGTCTCCTGCATTTATGAAGATTTGCTTTTGAATATGAAAATTCATAAAGTTGCTTGCATTGTCTCTTTGTAACAATGTAGACTTACAGATACCCTTTATTGTTTGTTGATTTAAGATTTCCTCCCTGAAACCTTCAGCATCTCAATGGTAAAAGATAATTCTTCCAAGTATTTTCCATACGAATATTCTTTAATTCAGATAAAACCAGTAAAACTGTCTGAACAATGCTCAAGAGAGAGAGAGAGAGAACATAATCCTTACAAAAGATTTGCACCATTGATACAATTTGACAGCCAGGTGTCTACAGTGTTGTCATAAATATCAATTTAATGTGAGTAATTTATCTTGTAAAAATAATTTCTGAGAGCTTATCAGTCATTCAAGTAATATCTATATGAATCAGTCAAACATTCTGCTATCTGCAGTTATCAGCTGGTGGCATATGCCCAGTATTAATTCACAACTAGATAACAATAACAGTGAGCATGAGATTGAAAAGCCAACTTTGTGGAGATGAGAGCGTTCACACTTACTGTTCTGCCCATCGACAAAGGACCCAGTCGCTGTCATGTCTGTGGTCTTTTCTCTTTTTATTAAAGTCATAGATACATCAAAAGCAGTGCGCCTCATTAACTTAACTACACTTGCTAGGAACATTGGCCCTCTGCTAACACTGACTAAGCATGCTAATACAACACTAAGATATTGACTCAGCACTGAATTCCCCCACCTCGAATCCCCTTAAGTAGGCTCAGTTCTCTCGTGCACACACAAGCTCCTTCTCAGCCCAGTCTGTTGAATTTCCCACTTCTCACGTCTCCTAGCACAGGGTGAATGTGGTTTGATCTCAGCTTCCAACTCTGATGGAGGAGGGCTGCTAACTGACAGCTCGGGTGGGGGTAGCTGGGCAGCGCTTGGCTGGGAAATGTCTGACATACAAGGTTAAGTATCTGGCGGCAGGTGGTGGTGCTTCCACAGGGGTGTCAGGAGCTGAGGGGATTGAACTGTCCAAAATGGGGGCTGGGGTGCCCTTTGAGTCCATCCTGCTGTCTGCCCCCTCCCCAGGTTCCCAGTCCAAGTACTCATCCTCTGTTTCAGTCTTGTCTACCTGCCCCCTCCCTGCCTGGCTCACAACACTTACTGCAGTTCCTTGTATTGGTTCAACATGCCACAGATGATCAAGATAAATATTAACTAACAGGCAAAAAAAAAAAAGCTTGTGGTTTAAGAACATACCTGTTGTCAACAGATTATTTCTATCAAACTTTAAAAAGCATGGAAATTGGCAGCTATAGTGAATGCACCAGGGAAGCAGGAGACCTGACCTCCTCTCTGAGATACCGTACTGCCCTATATCAAAATGCAAACACAATTTTGGTTGGCCCTTTTCAGTCCAATCCACTTCCTGTGTAGCTTGGAAGAATTTGGTAACATGAGGAGGTCAGGTCTCCTGCTCCCCTTGTGCATTCACCATAGCTGCCCAATTTCCCTGCTTTCTAAACTTTGATAGAAATATCTGTTGCCTATAGGTACATTCTTAAACCGCAAGGGTTTTTTTTGCCTGTTAGTGAATTTCTCTGCTTTTTAATCCGAGAGGTAAGAAACGGGATCCTGTGCAAGTTTGCTGAGGATGGATTGATCATTTGCATGCTTGTTGAGTTCAATGGGATTTACTCCTCAGCAATCATGCTTAGGATAGGTGAAATTGACCACAGTGGAGAGGGAGAAGAGGGGAGAAGAGGAAGGAAGAGGAGAGAGGAGGGGAAAAAGAGGAGGCAATTGGAAGGGGAAGGTGGGAGGAGCAAAGCAAGGGGGAGGGAAGGGGCAAGAGGAAGGGGATAGGAGGAGAGGAGTGCAGGTTTGATCATTTGCATGATTTTTGAGTTCAGTGGGATTTACTTCTGTACAGTCATGCTTAGCATAGGTGAAACTGACCTGTGGAGGGAGCAGGGAGAAGGGGGAGGAGAGGATATTGGATGCATGGGTGGGCACTGGGCAGAGGGAAAGCCCCTTTCCTTTTGAAAAGGAAACATTGTGAACAGTATCATTGTTTTTCAGGGTTTCCTCCACCTTTTTATTCTACGCAGACACATGTAGTCTCCCACCCAAAATTAAACCAAAGCTATCCCTGGCTACATCCACACCAGACCTTTATTTCACTTTAGACAGTCATGGCTTCCCCCAAAGAATCCTGGGAATTGTAGTTTGTGAAGGGTGCTGAGAGTTGCTAGGGGACGCCATATTCCCCTCACAGAGATACAATCCCCAGAAGAGGGGCTGCCTGTTATACTACTCTTGCCAATGGAGCTCTGATGGGAATAGACATTTCCTATCAACTATCAGCACCCTTCACAAACTACACTTTCCAGGATTCCTTGGGGGAAGCCATGACTGTCTAAAGTGAAATAAAAATCTGGCATAGGTGTTGCCACCTGATTTGCCAAGCCAAACAGCTGCAAGTCTGGCTTTTAGAACACTGACAGTTGGTTCTTACTGCACTATCATAGAGTCCGATGTTAAATGTCTTAAATTAATAAAAAATCAGCCAGGCATTTTTTAAAAATTTTAAACTGCAGAAGATGAAGCTTGGCATATGGGACAAGGTCAGTAATAGTATCACAGGTACTCTTGAATATAGCTGATTTTTAATTAATTTCAGCAAATCACGAGACCACTGACAGAAAAAAGTCCAACAGGGGTCTGGAATTTTTTCTCTTGTTTTACAGTTTAAACTCTCAATTCTCTCTGAGTGTTTTGTGTACCACCATAAAAACTGAGGTTTTTAAGCAAGCGTTTCTGAGTTCAGGACTACCATAGCATCATAGAATAGTAAAGTTGGAAGGGGCCTATAAGGCCATCAAGTCCAATCCCCTGCTCAATGCAGGAATCCAAATCAAAGCATTCCCGACAGATGGCTGTCCAGCTGCCTCTTGAATGCCTCCAGTGTCAGAGAGCCCACTACCTCTCTCGGTAATTGGTTCCATTGTTGTATGGCTCTAAGAGTTAGGAAGTTTTTCCTGATGCCCAGTCGAAATCTGGCTTCCTGCAACTTGAGCCCATTATTCTGTGTCCTGCACTCTGGGACAATCGAGAAGAGATCCCGGCCCTCCTCTATGTGACAACCTTTCATGTACTTGAAGAGTGCTATCATATCTCCCCTCAGTCTTCTCTTCTCCAGGCTAAACATGCCCAGTTCTTTCAGTCTCTCCTCATAGGTCTTTGTTTCCAGTCCCTTGATCATCTTTGTTGCCCTCCTCTGAACCCGTTCCAGTTTGTCTGCATCCTTCTTGAAGTGCGGAGACCAGAACTGGATGTAGTATTCAAGATGAGGCCTAACCAGTGCTGAATAGAGGGGAACTAGTACTTCACGCGATTTCGAAACTATACTTCTGTTAAAGCAGCCTAATATAGCATTTGCCTTTTTTGCAGCCACATCACACTGTTGGCTCATATTCAGCTTGTGATCAACGACAATTCCAAGATCCTTCTCACATGTCGTACTGCTGAGCCAAGTATCCCCCATCTTATAACTGTGCTTTTGGTTTCTTTTTCCTAAGTGTAGAACTTTGCATTTATCCCTGTTGAATGTCATTCTGTTTTCATTTTGTAAGGTTTTGTTCTGAACTGAGCTTATGGGAAGCAGCAGAATGGGATGGGGGGAATTTTCCATTTAACATTGTGGAATGCAAGAAATCCATGCTGGCAATAGTATACAGCCACTCTCGTGACTGTATAATGAAAAGCACCATACATACAAAAGACTTCCGGGAAGGGTGACTTAGCCTGTGCCTGCTTTTGAGACGGGCTCCTGCCTCAAAAGAAGCTTATTCAGATATATCAGTCAGTTTTTTCTTTTTTTTTTTGGCTGATTAAACTTCTCCCGGGTAGGGAGAAACGAAGAGATTAACCTCAAAGCCTATTTTTGTTGGGACGACCAGATCTCATTAATTTATGGGACGAGGTCCAGCCGACGAAGGTGGGACGGATTTTCAACAGCAAGCTCTATCTGTTAAAGCGAACGTTCATCTTATCTTCTAAGAGAGAACGCACTAACAGGCAAGCACCCTTCTTTCTATATTTTTCTTTTACTTGACTTAAATTGTTGCTGTTTAAAAGAGATTTGCCAGATTGATCAGTTTTTGACATCTCACTGGGGAGCCATAACTTCTCTCTGCTACGCACTAATTAATAGCTTATCTCTGTTTTTGTTGCAAAAAGCTGTCCTGGATTTGCATTCTAAAGATATACACAGAAGAGGGATTTCTATTCCAGATTTTTATTTTGAAAAATATTATACTGTTTTGAGACTACTCTCTTTTTGGTCTATTTTATTTTGACGAATCTGTTTCTTGACGATTGCCATTAATTGTTTCGATCCTGGGAACTGCATTTTGTTTACTTAACTATTGGAGAGATAAGGCTGTCTGCTCTGTTTATACTGTGATGTCACCAAGTTTGGAGTATTAACCCAATTGTTGCTGAAATAAGAAGTGGTTTTCCTATATTTTTCTTTTAAAATGGCAATTAAGAAAGTGGCTGAAAATCTGGAAATAACTATGTTTCAGAAAATAATGGATGAGATTGAGATAACGAAAATTGAATTGAGTAAAATGAAGCAGGAGATTAAAGATATAAGGGTCCCTGTGAGAGAGGTGACCCTGGAAGGGGTCCCTGTGAGAGAGGAGACCCCGGAGATTGGAACAGGGGTCCCTGTGAGAGAGGAGACCCTGGAGACTGGAATAGGGGTCCCTGTGAGAGAGGAGATCCCGGAGATTGGAACCAACGTGGAACAGGAACAAGATTTGGAGTCTATGGACTTTAGAAATAAAATCTATTGTTTGGAACTCAATGTTATCTCTGAAGAAATGAATGAAGATTCTAGAGATAAAGTTATCAATGGCATGGATAATCTTCTGGACTGGAATGATGTGATGGAGCCCAATATAGAGAAAATCTATGGAATTAACTGCAGCCATGTGACAATGGAAAAACTTTTAAGAGATGACCCAGTGTATTTTGAAAAAAAGAACAGAGATATGATTTTACAGCAGTATTTCAGCAACCTATTCAGAATGGATGGCAAGAAAATATTTGGGATAGAGGTAATTCCCATCAGACTCTTACTATATGACTATGGCTTTGACAGCAAGATTATTATGGAATACTGATAATGGAAGATTGGATATTGAAATTACTGGACTTAACAAGACTACTGAAGATGGAAGATGGAAAATGGAACTAATAGAGATAATAGAACAATGGCTACTGAAATTATTGAACCTAACAGATTCTGATGTGATGGATTAATTGAAATGTTTATTTTGACTATGGTTATGACAATAAGATTATCATAATTAGTAATGAGATGGATTAATCGATATGCTTATCTGGAAAAAAAAATTGATAGATATATTTCTTAAAGAATTGAAACCTCTCTTTGACTTTTTGTGGAAAGAATAAAGTAATGTTTATGAGATTTGATGATTAAGTAAGATAACTACTGGAGGAAAGTGATTTTATAATATGACTTAAGAGACAGGATTGTTATATATTATAGACTTATAACTGATTTGATCTTTGACAAATGGGAAGTCAATATTTTACTCTTTATTTTTTATTTTTGTTTTTTTTTTCTTTTTTTCTTTTTGTTTAACTATTTTTGATTTTGTTTTTTGTCTTTGAATGTTTTATGATTTTGTCTTGTATGTTTTATGAAAATCTGAATAAAAATTATTGAAAAAAAAAAAAAAAAAAAAGCACCATACAATTGATTGCTATGTAACTCTCACATAGAGACTTCAAATTATTTTATTTTTTGATCTGCATTACCTGAACTTGTTCATAAGAAAGGGGTGGGCCCATGTCACATGTGACATGCTGATTTCCAGATGGCATTCCTTAACTCTCCCTTTCTATCCATTGTTCCCACCAGAGCTTGGAAAAGTTACTTTTTTGAACTACAACTCCCATCAGCCCCAGCCAGCATGGCCACTGGATTGGGCTGATGGGAGTTGTAGTTCAAAAAAGTAACTTTTCCAAGCTCTGGTTCCCACCAACTTAACTGATGCTCTAACGGGGAAAACTGTGTGTAGAACTGTGAACAATTTCCCTTGAAGCCAGCAAAAAACCCAGTACTCCCTATTTTCATGCCACTTCTGTCAGAGCTGTCCAATGCTGTTGCATGGCTCCACAAAAGGTAAAGGGAAAAGGATAGTGGGGCTGGGTCCTTGCATTAGGAAAAAGAATCAAGTTTTATCCTCATGTTGGCATTAGGATTTGTATGCATGAACCTATATGCTGGTGCCTAGCACAGTAAGTCATAAAATCATGGTCTTAGCCAGAGGACTTCTAAGTCCACTAATGCAGAAGTAAGTTCCACTGAAATCAGAAGTCCAGTGATGGTGTTATAGTTCCCTTACTGATGAACACAGGAGCAAAGAGTGGGGCCACACTGAGTAGCCCCACCACAATGTTGCATGCTCTGCTGATGTCTGCACATTCAGCAGGAATGTCTGTCAGGCCTTTATTATATGTGCACGAAGGCTTCCATGGGATCTAGAACTCCAAAGTTCCAGATCCTTTCACCCCTATCACTATTGTTTTTACAAACATATGTGAGTGGGCTTTGGAGAGAGAGCCTAGATGGGAGCAGACAGTGTTAGGGTGCAGCTACTATTTTGTTTAGCCTCTCTCCTTTCTCCCATGTTCATCAGCACAGGATCTTTAATGTCCACAAAGGGTTAGAGATTTGGGATTGATTCACAATTTATAGTGGAAGGTGTATGTTCTGCATTTATGCTAGTGTTTTCTGCTAAAGAAGGAATGGGGAACCTGAGGCCCTCAAGATGTTGTTAAACCGCATCCAGACAATATGGCCAATGGTCAGGTATCATGGAAGATGCAGTCCAGCAACATCTGGAGGGCCACAGGTACTCAACCCATTTAGACAAAGACAGTATCCAGAGTAGGACCTCGCCTGATTATCTGCTTACTCTAGATGGCTGCAGATCTGCTGCTAAGGACTTATGAAGTATGAGGTAGGATTCCAAAGAGTTGGGGACAAGTCGTGGATGTGGGCCAAGGAGCCATGATTGGCCAATCCATCTTGAAACATGCTTAATGCATGTTTGAGAGATTGCATCCCACCCTCCATCTCAATGCAGGAAACTTCAGTGCAAATACAGCAAACACATGTGCTGCTGCTCTAAAGGGTAAATTAGCCCTCACACTGAAGATAATTTATTTTGGATTGAGTTTCCAAGAACATAAAATTCCAGCTCAATGGTTGTTTGTTAGGCATCTAGGAATAATATATTTGCAATCTGATGGATACCATGTACAATACAAAAAGCTGCACCTTCCAAAATTGATTTACCTTGTATGATTTATTTAGGACCATTAAAACAGTGTATACTCGACAGCTATCTGAAGCATACATATTGTGAAATGAAAATCCTTTCCACAACTGGAGCATAAAACATAGCTGACAACCCCTCCTCACTCTGGAGATAGATTCTCTGTCATACTGAAGCTTAATATTGGGTATTTGGTATCTGTTGAGTGTTGTCACTTTAGCCTGGAAACCTACCTTATCATAAAAGTGTTCTTTAGAGATTATTTATCTATAGATTATGGATATATTAAGCTATAATATTCCCTTTGGAAGCAAAGGTCATCAGTTAAGTCTACAGCAGACATTTGTACATTTCTAAGTGTATGATAGAAAAGCTATGAAACATGTAAAATAATTCATAGCTTCCTTTCCACATACTTAGAATTTCAGGATGTGACTATACAGGAAGAGTGCAATTTGTAACACCTGTTTTATCTCAGAGAAAGTCTTAAAATAACAATTAAAAATGTCACCATTGTAATATATTAGGAAACAATCGGCAATTTTCTGAGGTTTTGAAAAAATAAATGAGGTAAGACTCTCCATTGGTTTAAAACAAATTTCATTTATAAGCCTTCCTTTGGGCATCTTCACATAGTACTGGTTCCAATACCTGGCCTGGCCTAGATATACAACATATTGATGGGAGTGGGAAATTCCTGAGCCAGCAGTGGAGACTGGTAGCTCTGATGTTAGTGGGGCAATGAATCCGCTCCAGGTTTTATCTTTACCTTACCAAGGTGTTTTCACTTTGGACAGCTCCTTGAAAGTTTAGACTAAAACCTGGAGTAGATTCACTGCCCCACTGGCACTAGGGCCACCAGCCTCCACTAGCCTGTGTCATTTGAGCCTGTAGGTGGGAGATACTATTTTTAATGCTCCTCCATATAAACACATACTATCTCCCTCTTTAAGCAGAAAACTAGCACATCTAAGCGAAAGCCTACTATCTTCTTATGGTGAGGTGTTTAAAACAAAAAACATGGTGGGAGTATTAAAAATGTTACTTCTTCCCCTCACCTGAAACTGTAATAAGCAATCCTGTGCTGTACAGTTACTGTGCTGGAAATAATCACCCCAGAATAACACAGCACAATCCCATGTCCACTATACATTTAAAGCAATATTATGCAACTTTAAACAGCATGGTTCTCCCCCCAAAGTATCCTGAGGGCTGTAGTTTGTTAGGGGTGCTTTGTATGAGTTGTTAGGGGGCCCTTATTTCCCTCACAGAGCTACAGAGTGGTTTAACAATCAATCTGCCATCCAAGGCAAAGTGGTATGATACTGCTTTATAGTGCAGATGGGGCCCTAACCATCCCTACTCATAATTCCTATTGAATTGAATGGGGCTTACTCCCAGGTAAGTGGGGTTAGAATTGGAGCCTTGCCTAGGAATATTTTCCACTAAATGAAATAAACATGCCTAGACTAGGGCTGGAAGTTAGACAGTCCATTTTACTACCTCAGGAGTCTATCACCTCAGTTCTGCATGTGTCACTCCAGCCACTGATTCACCATTGTGACTGAAAAAGCATGCATCTTAAAGAATGCAAAAGGTGGTGTGATTGTCTTATAAACTGTGAATGTCGACAAGTGTCCACATGGACTGACTTCCAAAAGCACTTAATCCAAGGAAAACAGAGTTGTGCTAGTATTTGGCACAAATAGTCAAAGCAGCATGGAGAGCCTCTTCACCCAAATGGCTTGGCATATGAAGATGCCTCATTAAGCATGCATTTCAACTGACCATCCATGTGGCTATTGACAGCTAAGGATGGGAAGAAATTCAACAAAGTTTGCATTTAAAGCCTAATAGATCAAATCCACAATTTCTGAAACAATATAACCAAAATATTTATTTATTTATTTATTAAAAATATTTCTATCCCTTCTACCCTATAATAGGGCACTCAGGGCGGCTTACAAAAATAAAATCAAACATGTACATAATAAAATTGTAAACAACAAAATCACAAAAACATTAAAATAAATTAAAATACATAAAATACAATATAACTGCCACCTTGGTAACAGCATTTGTATGTTAGCAGCTGATGAACGCACAAGCCGAAATTTGTTAATACAATAAAAACCTCTGTTTAGTTCACAATTACATTTATATATATACACACACACACACATATAAATATATATAGGGAGTGGTACTAAAGCGGACTACAAGGATAAAATTTAATATAGAAGGCATAACATCATAAAATCTGTGTCAGGCTCTACCTTCAGTCCCTCCCAAAGGCTCTCCAGAACAAGATCATTTTCAGAAGTCTCTGGAAAACCATCAGGGAAGGAGAAGAGCAGAATTCTTGGGGTAGGGTGCTCCAAAGCTTGGGGGCCACAGCTGAAAAGACTCTCCCATGCGTGCCTGTCAGTCTAACATCTTTCACTCCAGGCATGCAGAGGAGACCAGGGGCAGATAATCTTAAATCCCGGGCAAGTACATATGGGCATAAGTGGTCCCTCAGGTATATTGGTCCAATGCCATTTAGGGCTTTAAAGGTCAGAACCAGCACTTTGAATTGGGCCTGGAAGCAAATTGGGAGCCAGTGGAGTTGACAAAGTACAGGGGTGATATGCTCCCTGCACCCTGCTCCAGTTAACATTCTGGCTGCTGCATTTTGAACCAACTGCAATTTCCGAACCATTTTCAAAGGCAGCCCCACATAGAGTGTGTTACAGTAATCAAGCCTCAATGTAACCAATGCATGTGTCACCATAGCCAAGTCAACTGCCTCCAGGAACGGATGCAGCTGGTAGACCAGTTTGAGTTGGCCAAAAGCACTACTGGCTACCACAGCCACCTGATATTCAAGCAGCAGGGCAGGATCCAGGAGGACTCCCAAACTGCGGACCTGCTCCTTCAAGGGGAGTGCAACCCCATCCCTGGTGCAGTTTTTCCCTTGACCAGCAGTACTTCCATCTTGTCTGGATTAAGTTACAGTTTGTTAGCCCACATCCAGCCCTTCACAGCCTCCAGGCACCGATTTAGGATGAGCACTCCCTCTCTGCAATCAGGTGGTTAGGGAGAGATAGAGCTGAGTGTCATCAGCATATTGATGACATTGTACTCCAAATCTCCTGATGACCTCTCCCAGCGGTTTCAAAGACCATGGGAGACAAAATGGAACCTTGTGGTACCCCACAGGCCAACGGCCAGGGGGTCGAGCAGTAGTCTCCCAGCACCACTTCCTGGGTCCTGTCCATCCGGTAGGACCAGAGCCACTGTAAAACAGTGCCCCCCAATCCCATCCCAGCAAGAGAGCCCAGAAGGATACCATGGTTGATTGTATCGAAGGCCCCTGAGAGTCCAGCAGCACCAACAGGGATGCAATCCCCCTGTCTGATGCATGACATAGGTCATCAAGCAAGGCAACCAAGGCAGTCTCTGTCCCATGACCAGGCCTGAAGCCTGATTGAAAAAGGTCTAGATAATCCAATTCATCCAGGAAAACTTGGAGCTGAGCAGCCACTACTCTTTCAATCACCTTGCCCAGAAAGGGGAGATTAGAGACTGGGCAGAAGTTGTTAAGATCAGCAGGGTCTAATGAAGGGTTTTTCAACAAAGGTCTTATCACAGCCTCCTTCAACAATGTTGGCATAGAACCTACCCTTAGGGAGGTGTTAATTAAATATTCCAACCAGTCAGCCACTCCCCCTCTGGCAGATTTGATTAACCAGGATGGGCAAGGGTCAAGGGAACAAGTCGACATCCTCAGGTTTTACAAGCTGAAAAGTATCCGTAGAAAAATGACCAAAGGAAGCTTTGAGGACATCTGGCACGACTGTAGTTAAAGAGGAATCCAAGTTAGTCCAAATACGAGCAATTTTATCTGCAAAGTGCCTCGCAAAGATGTCACAGCGAGCGACTGAGGGCTCAGGGTCTAATGTAGAGCCAGAGCCCAAAAGACCCCAGACCACCTGCAAAAGCATCTCTGGACAACACTGAGCAGATGCAATGGTGGCAGAGGACTGCCTTTTCTTCACTGCCATCATCTCCACATGATAGGCTTGAAAATGAGCTCTAGCCTGTGTTCAATCGGAAGTGGACTGAGTTTTTCTCCATCGTTGCTCTAGCTATCGTCCCTGACGTTTCATCAGGCCCAAGGTTTGAGTAAACCAAGGTGTATTATGGGCCTTCCCCAGTGGGAGTGGGTGCTTTGGAGCAATAGTGTCCACTACCCGGGTCACCTCCGTATTCCAGAGATCGACCAGGGCTTCAGCAGTATCACCAGCCATGCTGGGAATATCCCCCAGAACATTCAGGAAACCATCTGGATCCATGAGTCTCCGGGGGCGGACCATCTTAATCGGCCCTTCACCCTTGCAAATGTTACCGGGGGCACAAAGTCTAAACCTTGTCAGGTGGTGATCTGTCCATGACAACAGAGTCACTAAGAACCTCTCCACCCTCAGATCACCTTCTTCCTGTCCCGAACAGAACTCAAGATCAAGTGTGTGTCCTGTCACATGTGTTGGTCCAGATGATATTAGACACAGCCCCATGGTTGTCATGGCAGTCATGAAATCCAGATCTGGACCTGTGAGTCTAACCTCGGCATGTATGTTGAAATCACCCGGGACAATCAGTCCGGGGAACCTCAACACCAATGCCGAGACCAGCTCCACCAGCTCAGGGAGGGAGACTGTTGGGCAGAGGGGTGGACGGTACACCAACAGAATCCCCACTCTGTCTCCCTGACCCAGCGCCAGAATGATCAAGGGGATGGAGCGACTCCCTTACGAGGAAAGGTTGCAGCATTTGGGGCTTTTTAGTTTAGAGAAAAGGCGGGTCAGAGGAGACATGTTAGAAGTGTATAAAATTATGCATGGCATGGTGAAAATGGATAGAGAAAAGTTCTTCTCCCTCTCTCATAATACTAGAACTCGTGGACATTCAAAGAAGCTGAATGTTGGAAGATTCAGGACAGACAAAAGGAAGTACTTCTTTACTCAGCACATAGTTAAACTATGGAATTTGCTTCCACAAAATGCAGTAATGGCCACCAGCTTGGATGGCTTTAAAAGAAGATTAGACAAATTCATGGAGGACAGGGCTATCAATGGCTACTAGCCATGATGGCTGTGCTGTGCCACCCTAGTCAGAGGCAGCATGCTTCTGAAAACCAGTTGCCGAAAGCCTCAGGAGGGGAGAGTGTTCTTGCACTCGGGTCCTGCTTGCGGGCTTCCCCCAGGCACCTGGTTGGCCACTGTGAGAACAGGATGCTGGACTAGATGGGCCACTGGCCTGATCCAGCAGGCTCTTCTTATGTTCTTATGTTCAGGCACACACACTCAAAGCTGGAGGTGTTAGGGACAGGGTACCTGACAGGGGCAATAGATTCCCTGCAGACAAATGCAACCCCACCTCCCTGTCCCCTGGATCCAGGCTGCTGGAATGCCACAAAACCTGGTGGGCAGAGCTGGGAGAGACCTACTCCGCCTTGGTCATTTAGCCAGGTTTCGGTAATATAAGCAAGGTCAGCTCATTCATCCAGGATTAAGTCCTGAATTAAAGTGGTTTTATTAGTCACTGACCTTGCATTCATCAGCAGGACAGTAAAATCCAGGGAGTTTCCCAAATAGCTACCAGTGTCCCGAGGGTTGGAAGGGGGACCAGAAGGGATGCAAGCATGAAGATGTCTATATCCCTTCCCCTGTAACGGCCAGTCTGCCTCCCACCGCTATTATGTCCCCTGCCCAATATCCCAATATTACCTCAATGGCGGGCCCCCGACTACTCCTACCCCGGCATATGTTAAAAGAAACCTGACACGGGGGGGGAAGCCTTGGCTAGACATGGCTCTTATAAAAGGGAGCTCTCTTCCCCACCCTCTGGCAGTTGTCTTCTCCCTTGTTAGCCCCAACTGACTTCAGCTGGCACCCAGGCCTTGCAGGGCGTAGCAGTTGACACCCGAGGAAGCCTGAAGATGCAGTTTTGCAGGAGGCCACAGCAGCAAGTTGTAGGTCCTGCTGGGTTTCTCTCACCTTCCTCTTTGGATTTTGTACTTAGCTGAATTTTGTGATACAGTTCTCTGCCCAAACAATGTTTGCAAATGTATTATATTGCTTGCAAAAATGTGTATCTTAGTCAAAACTGCATGCAAAAAATGTGATTAATAGGAGAAATATGCACTAAAATATTAAAGCTTTTTAAAAAAAAATGCTGTAGAAATGTGGAGAACTGAATTTAAGATTTGAAAAATGAGAAACTGAGAGAACAAAATTGACAGATTCTTCCATCCCTATTGACAGCACAGCCAAGAGCTTCCACTTTGCCTGCAGACATCAAGGCAAGTTGTGTTTCTGCAAAAGCTTAACATGACAAAATGTGTAGATCAGCATTTCAGCTGAAGACTGTGTGATCTCTCAGTAATGTGTGTGCATTGGATTGATCAGGGTGGAATACAGTCAACAATGAATTATATCCTAGATGCCCTTGTAGATAGTTGTTCTTAGTATGTTTTTGACCCTTCTGACACCTTCAACATTCTCTATAATTTAAAGAGCTTTGTTTCCATTTTCCTTGCTGTCTGTTGCTTTCAGAGTTCTGGTTTGAAGCCAACATATTGAGAACATAACGATGGCTTTTGTAACTCTAAGAGAACTCTCTGTCAAGAGAGACTCATTTTAATTTTGCTGAGGAAGGATTTTTTTTCCTGTAGAAATGTCTACAATTACGTCTTGAGTGTTCTTGTTTTTATTGGTGGTGAATTGTTCATCCTTTTACAAAGGCTTCATGTCAGCTTCAAAGCCAATGTTCATTGTCACATCATGAAAGACTTTTCGTGCTCTTTTTCCCCTGGGAAACTAGGAAGTTCAGAAGGTTACTAAAGTTTTTAAATGTTAGGCATTTACCTTTGGTGTAACAGATGAAATTCATGTCTTGCTAAAAATATTTGTATTCTTATAATGAATGTTTTCTTTCAGGGATGTGCAACCTGTGGACCTCCAGATGATGCTGGACTGCAGTTCCAATGATCCATGACCATGTACCATGCTGGCTGGAGTTGATGGGAATTGGAGACCAACTACATCTGAAGGGCCATAGGTTTCTCATCCCTGTTTAATTGGGTTTCAGCTATTCAGACAATCCAGTCTTTGTGAACCTGGTGCCCCCAGATGTTTTGGATTACAGTCCAGCCAGCACAAACATGTGGAGAGCACCAGGTTGGTGAAGGCTAACATAATCTTACAACAGAAACACCGTTGGGAAATACCTAGCACATCACAGCAAACCATTGTTAATGGTTTACTGTAAATGAACCAACCACTCCAACTTTACTCCTGTCTTAGTGCAAATGAAAGCAACGAAGTATGACCTCTAGATTAGCATGATGCCTAAACTAAGGACTATGGCTTGTTGCTCTGGCATTCTGAGAAGTCTCCTCTGAGATAACTGTGATATTTGCTTCTGAACACACTTTAAAATCAATATATTTTTCAGATTTAGCTTCCATGCAGGTTTCGCCTAATATATTCTTTTTCTCAAACACTGGTTGGTTGGAGAGCTGCACTGCAAAATTCGGGTAAGTTTTTGGTTCTCATATTGTTTTGTAAAGTGATAATTTGTTAGATTCAGCTTTAAATGCAAACTGAATCCAATTTCTCCCTATCCATATATAAGACACAATGCAGTACTGGTCAAATATCTCTAAGGTGTTGGATCATTCCATGTCTTGTGCATGGGAACTTGTAATATCCATTTTGTTAAAAAAATGCAATGTGTTTATGAAATGGCTGTATTGCTTTTTCTGGCCTTTTGTGCTGATTTTGCAGTTATATGAGGAGTGAAGCTGTCCCTTTCAAAATGGCTGCTGTAGCTTCTTCAAGTGCTTTTTTGGAGAAGAAGCTACATCTTTCAAATTGCCCTCAAGTAGGCTTTTATCCTATTGCCATCTTACAACCTTTTGAAGGGTTAAGTCCTCTATCATGCTCGCATTCACTCAGATAAGAAAGCTTTTGTCTAAAAACACAAAGACAGATCATAGAATCGTAGAGTTGGAAGGGGCCTATTAGGTGATTGAATCCAATCCCCTGCTCAATGCAGGAATCCAAATTAAAGCATACCCGACAGATAGCTATCTTGAATGCCTCAGTGTTGGAGAGCCAACTATTTATTTATTTATTTATTGTTTATTATTTGATTTATATCCCGCCCTTCCTCCCACCTGGAGTGCAGGGCAGCAAACAAAAGCACTAAAAACACTTTAAACGTCATAAAAGCAGACTTTAAAATACATTAAAACAAAACATCTTTAAAAACATTTTTTTTAAAGTTTAAGACTTTTTTAAAAAAAGGTTAAAAACATTGGGTTGTTTTTTTTTAAGTTTGTAAAAGATATTAAAAAGCAATTCCAACACAGACTGGGATAGGTCTCAACTTAAAAGGCTTGTTGAAAGAGGAAGGTCTTCAATAGGGACTGAAAATATAACAGAGATGGCGCCTATCTAATATTTAAGGGGAAGGAATTCGACAGGCTAGGTGCCGCCACACTAAAGGTCCATCTACTATGTTGTGTAGAACAGACCTCCTGATAAGATGGTATCTGCAGGAGGCCCTCACTTGCAGAGCGCAGTGATCGACTGGGTATATATAAGAGATAAGACGGTCTTTCAGATATCCTGGTCCCAAGCTGTATAGGGCTTTGTACACCACAACTAAAACCTTGAACTTGGCCTGGTAGCAAATGGGCAGCCACTACCCCCCTAGGTAATTGGTTCCATTGTTGTACCGCTCTAACAGTGAAGATGTTTTTCCTGATGTTCAGTTGAAATCTGGCTTCCTGTAACCTGAGCCCATTGTTCTGTGTCCTGCACTCTGGGATGATCAAGAAGAGAGCCTGGCCTTCCTCTGTGTGGCAACCTTTCAGGTACTTGAACAGTGCTATCATATCTCCCTCAGTCTTTTCTTCTCAAGGCTAAACATGCCCAGTTCTTATTGTCTCTCCTCATAGGGCTTTGTTTCCAGTCCCCGGATCATCCTTGTTGCCCTCCTCTGAACCCATTCCAGTTTGTCTGCATCCTTCATAGAATCATAGAATAGTAGAGTTGGGAAGGGGCCTATAAGGCTATCAAGTCCAACCCCCCACTCCTTCTTAAAGTGTGGTGTCTAGAACTGGACACAGTACTCAAGATAAGGCTGAACCAGTGCTGAACAGAGGAGAACCAATACTTTATATGATTTAGAAGCTATACTTCTGACAATGCAGCCTAAAATAGCATTTGCCTGTTTTGCAGCCACATCACACTGTTGGCTCACATTCAGCTTGTGATCAACAACAATCCCAAAATCTTTCTCACATGTAGTATTGCTGAGCCAAGTATCCCCCATCTTATAAATGTGCATTTGATTTCTTTTTCCTAGGTGTAGTACTTTGCACTTAGCCCTGTTAAATTTCATTCTATTGTTTTCAGCCCAATGCTCCAGCCTATCAAGATTACTTTGAATTTTCTTTCTGTCTTCCAGGGTACGAGCTATTCCTCCCAATTTTGTATCATCTGCAAATTTGATAAGCATTCATTGCACCTCCTCATCCAAGTCATTAATAATTCATAAAAATGTTGAAGAGCACTAGTCCCAGGACTGAGCCCTGCAGTAGCCCTCTTGTTACCTCCCCTCAGTTTGAGAAGGAACCATTTATAAGCACATTTTGACTACCATTCTGTAGCCAACTATGAATCCAGCTGATAGTTGTTTCATCCAGTTCACGCTTAGCTAGCATGCTAATCAGAATATCATGGGGCTCTTTGTCAAAAGCTTTGCTGAAATCAAGATATATTATGTCCGTAGCATTCCCACAGTCTACCAGGAAGGTTACCTGATAAAAAAATGAGATAAGATTAGTCTGGCAGGATTTGTTCTTGATAAATCCATGTTGGCTTCTAGTAATCACTGCATTTCAAGGTACTTATAGACTGCCTACTTTATAATTTGCTCTAGAATTTTCCCAGGGATCAATGTCAGGCTGACTGGTCTGTAGTTCTCAGGTTCCTCCTTTTTGCCCTTTTTGAAGATAGGAACAACATTACACTCCTCCAGTAATCTGGCTCTTCACCCATCCTTCATGATTTCGCAAAGATAATGGACAGCGGTTCTGAGAGTTCTTCAGCCAGTTCCTTCAATAGTCTAGGATACAGTTCATCAGGCTCTGGAAATTTGAACTTGTTCAAAGTAATTAGGTGTTCCTTGGCCACTTGTCTATCAATCTCAAGTTGCAATCCTGCCCCTTCAACTTCATATTTCATAGGAGGGTCATCTAAGGTGTTCCTCTCTCTATTTTTTTTTTAGTGAATTCACACATACACTCCATTTCTCAAAGTTTGATAGAAGCAAGCACTCTCATAAACCACATCACAGTTGGGAATAGAACATGCATTGAATTTGTCCAGGACACTCTCGTATGTTTCTCTTAAGCAAAAGTAAAAGATTGACAAATATTGTTGACCTCTTTTCCCATAACACAGCAACGTGAACTTACTTACACAGTTCCTTCCTCCATTTGGAACTTTGGGGGCAACCAAAGCCAAACAACTTTATTCTTCCATTCAGGTTATGGAGCAAGATTAAGTCTTCAGGCTTCTAGCACAATAGAGGAAATTAAGATCAAATAGCACTTTGCTAGTTCTTTAAAGGATTTGTGGCCTAAAAACTCAACTACTTATATTATAGAAGGAACATCAACTGTATTGTCTTTAAGGAAGAAATCATTACTTATTGTAAACCATTTTGATGCTGTAAATGAAATAATGATATACAAATATATTTATAAATAAATAGAGCAAAAAGACACTCCCAGCTCAGTCCAAACTGCAGCTAATAATAGTGCCACCCTAGTGACGAAACCATATAATGATCACTTAGTTCTTTTGGATGAATGAACTTTGTGTAGGGTATTATAACAGTTATCTCCCTGTTGTTTTTAAAGCAGACCCTCAATGTTGTTAGCATTGTTAAAATCTTTACCAAGTGGTAAAGAAGCATGTATGATGTCTATTTGCAAAAGAAAAAAAGAGCAAACAGGAAAGATTCCACACAACATCACTTCACATGCAAAGTTTATCTCCTAAAGGCTTGCTGGCCTGGGATGGATCTTAGTATAACAGGATTCTTTAAATGACCAACATAGTGGAAGTAATATTGTAAAATGATAGATGTTAGAAATGGAAACAACCTATTTTGAACATGTAACTTTTCCTCCTCCTGACAGAGTGGAATTGTCCCCTAGGGTGTATTTGTGATAGTTTGTACCTTGTTTTACAGCTACTGTTTCAGACCATAATCAAACTTTTTTGTTGTTGTGTAATGTACTGAACAACTTTTCAGACTGCATCTTTCTCAAGACAAAGGCCAGCATTTTTCCCTTAGCAGAGCTCAGCAGCAGGTTTTCAGTATATAACACAACTAGTCCAGAGCTCCCCCTGAGCCCTTCTGAGTAGTTTCAGCCTTTGAGTTAGGATTCAGCTGAGAAACAGCAAGAATCCCAAGTTCCCTCACAGAATTTCCTCAGTTGAATGGGTATTTGATCCCAAATTTGCCATGATGTTCAGCAGAGTTTCATCAGTGGCATCCTGGTACCAGATACTGGTAATGACCTTCCCCAACCAGATGCCCTCCAGATGTTTTGGGCTGCAACGCCCATCAGCCTCAACCAGTGCTGGCTGGGACTGATGAAAATTGTTGTTCAAAACTTTGGGAGAGCACCTGGTCGGGTGTCAGCTTTTACAGGGAGATGTCAGCGCCGGCAGGATGCAGGCTGGGCTATAAATTCCTTAATAACTGTCAGGGCCGTAAAGTCTTTAGCCAGTAGCTTGGGTTATAAACCTTTTAGCGTAGAGAGATAACCAGGAGAAAGGCGAGATAAGGTCAGAGGGTTTGTTCCGAGCTCACATGCCAAGTCAGTGTCCAAGAAGCAAAGACAATGGGGGATTCCTAGTCCAGTTTTCCGAGAGGTCAGTCCAAGAGTCTGGGTTCTGGAAGATAGGAGGAATGCAGAGGTCACGCCTGATGTTGTAGTCAGCAGCCTGCTGCAGTCACGAACTGCCTTTTAAATCCCACTCCCTAAGGCAGGGTGCAGGTAATCAGCCTCCCGGCTTCTAAAAGCTTGCTTCTCTTTAACAGCCAGGCCGGCTATGCTACTGCATGAGTCCCTGTCGTCTTCGCTCTGCAGGTGGGAGGGGAGTCTCTTGTTCACTGTCTGCAACTGGTTGAAGGGCTTCAGCTGTGTCTTGGACACTCTCCAGCTGAGGGAGAGCTGATTCTGTGTCCTCAGGAGTTTCATCTGTTTTTCCCTCTGAGTCTGCTGCTGTTACTCCCGAGTTGTCCTCCTCTTCCCCCCCGAGGACTCCTCTGAAGGGGGCATGACATCGAGGAAGATTGTACTCAATTATATACTACAACAGAAGCTATATTATTTATTATATTAATGGACCAGTAATAATTTTTGTTGTTATGTAAGACCACCAAAAAATTACCTTCTCATGCTGGAAACTTATGAGAAGACATTGGAATATATGCATTCATTAAATAAAAAAAATTACATTCAAAAATGTCAAATATTATTCTCCCCTTCTCCCCCTCTGCTTACAAAGAATGGCGTTCCTTTTAAGGGGCATATTTGCCCTCACCATAATTACAGGGAAGGCTTGTGAACATTCTAGAATCAAGAGTTAGGAGCCACGTGAGATCAATCAACCAATAGATGAAGGCGCGGAGCAGCAGATATAAGGCTGCTCCGTCCTTCCCGCGCTTGCCTTTTTCGCCTTGCGGCAGCTGCGTTTGTTCTCCTTACACGTTGCTCCGTTTGCAGTTTGGGCGTTCCTGCTAAGTATTTTCATCGCTAGAGCTTCATTTGCCAATTGTTTCCTTGTTTAAGCCTCTTCAGTTGCTTTATCTGATCTCCAACGATCAGCTGGGCGGCGGGCTCCGCCCATGCGCCCCGCGGCGCGGGCCGACACGCAGGCTTTATTATTTCCTTGTCGTGCTACTGTTACAATTATTGCCTTTTAAGTTTCAGTAAGAAGGTTGGAGTTGGTTGATTCTTTGTTCTTGTTATAGTTTGCGTGCATTTAAGTAATTGTGCCCTATCTATCGTTAACATTATAATATTGAACCCCCCCCATACGTTCTTGTTGAGTTCCTTTAGTTTGCTTGGTGATCCTGTGGTTTAGTTGGCAGTTGCCTCATCTTACTTTGAGCAAACTTTTAAATATATTCATAATTATTGCTTAAGTTAATTTCATTATTAAGGTATTGCATTAGTTTTAAATTACATTTCATAGTGGTTTATTGTTCAGTTTTTTAGAGTGTAATACATTACCCCACCCCCACCTCCCACTTCCCTTTACCTTAAAAATTCCCCCATATCATAGTCATATATACATAAATAAATAAAGAATAAGTTAATATATTAGAAATAATAATAATAATAATAAAAGTCAAATTTATTGTTATAGTGTAATTAGCACTTATGTGTGCCATTTATTATTAAATTTGTCAACTTTATAATCTAGTAGAGATTGCATTTTGGTACGTTGCATAATTGTGTGGATTGGTTTTTACAAATATGCCACCCAGGAAGGCTCAACAGAAAAAAGGGGTGCGGGTTGTGAAGCAAACGACAAAGCATCCTCCACCCCAGCAGAACTTGTCTTCTGACGAAGAGGAAGATTTGGAGACCATCTGTGCCTTGGTGGCTAGGATGGAGGCGCTGGAAAAGGAACGCAAGCGGCCGCTTGATGCTGAAGCTGGCACAAGTTCCGCTCCTGCAGGTAAGAAATCTGCAAAGTTGGCTTCCAGAATGCCTACAAATCGTCTTCTTGCTGATTTAGTTTCTAGGATCGGAGTTCTGGAAGCGGCAGCGCACTGTGAGGAGCCAGCTACCCAGACGCCTTCCGCTCATTTGCCAACTGTTCCTGCCTCCGTTTCTTCTGTCACGCCTTCTTTTCAGCCGGCTGTTGGGACTATGCAAGATCAGCTGCCGGTCCCGCATGATGCTGCCGCGTTTACTCCTAGGGCTTCCGGGTTGGCAGCACAGCCTGGAGTTGCCTCTCATGCTGCGGATACAGGTGAGCAACTTTTGCACTCACGAGCTCACAATACACATGTACATGATTCCAATGCCCTTAACAGGGAGGTACAAACGACTGGCTCTCCTTTGTCGGGAGATGCTACGCACCCAGTAGTTTTTATGGGAGGTGTTTTGGTCCCCCAGCACCCACAGCTTCCGTGGCTGGCGGCTGCCGTGAGTCCTTGGCAGCCGCCTTCGACTACCTCTTCTCCATCACCTGCTTATTTGCCCTTCCACATGGGGTTTATCCGCAGGCCGATATTTCCCTTCCGTTAGGTGATCATTTATTGTTAGCAACGAAAGAAAAAATATGGAGGGGAGAGTATATCGATCTGTTTACTCTCCTGTTTCGTGAAAATGAGGCTAAGATTAAGGATGGTCAGGAAGTTAAAGAGCATGAGGCAGCGATAAAACGAAAGATTGATCGTGTATGGCCTAATTGGTTGAACGCCTATACGATTTATATGGGCGTTATGACACAGGCTTATCCGTCTAGGGCTTTGTCCATGATAAAATATCAGGATATTGTGCATAGGGCCTTCCGAGAATTCTCTGGAACCGCTTGGTTGACATATGATACGAATTTCAGGCAAAGAGCAGCATTGGATCCCACCCTTCGTTGGGATATTGAACATGCTGGTCTGTGGCTGAGATCTATGACTTCCGCCGGCCCACTACAGGAGAGAGAGCCGATAGTGGGCATTTATTGGCACGTGCACAGACTTCCGCCTATGGCTCCAGCCAAGGCGGGCATTGGGTTCAATCCCAGCAAGTCTGCTGGACATTTAATAGCAGTGGACGATGCTCTAGGCGTCCCTGTAGATTCAGACATGTCTGTGCATTGTGTGGAGGAAACCACTCTAGTTCCTCTTGCCAGAGGGCACGTACTGCTCGACAAGGTACAGGGGAGCATCAACAGCCAAAACGTGGGTCGGGCAATAGCGGCAGTACGTCGCAAGGCCAGTAGCCCGATCAAGCTGGCTCCTTTAGCAAAGCTGTTAGAGCTCTATCCCAATAGGCAGGCTGCTACTTTTCTACTTCAGGGTTTTACGGATGGTTTTCGTATCCCTTTTGAGGGCCCTAGGATTGCTACATCATTAGTCCATCAGCCCACTCTCAGTAATTTAGCGTCTGTAGTGCTGGCCAAGCTTAATAAGGAGATACTTGCCGATCGTATATCAGGCCCCTTCAGTTTTCCTCCTTTGGAAAATTTGAGGATTTCCCCTTTAGGTATTATCCCTAAGAAGCAGGTTGGGGAATATCGCCTTATTCATAATTTGTCTTTCCCGAAGGGAGCCTCAGTCAACGATGGTATTTCCCCATTATATGCCTCTGTCAGATATACTTCTTTTGATGAGGCAGTGAGAGTAGTTAGGAAGGCTGGAAAGGGTGCTTTACTGGCAAAGTGTGATATAAAATCCGCTTTTCGCCTTTTGCCAGTACACCCTGCAGATGTGATTTGCTTGGTTTTAAATTTCAGGGCCAGTTTTATGTAGACAGAGCTATGCCAATGGGTTGTTCGGTGTCTTGTGCTGCTTTTGAAGCATTTAGCACATTTCTGGAATGGGCATTGAGGAGGAAAGCATTATCCTCCTTCTCTGCTCATTATCTTGATGATTTTTTTTTATTTGTGGGGCCTGCTGGGTCTTCTCATTGGTTACATCTCATGCAAGCCTTTGATAATTTAACTGAGGAATTGGGAGTCCCGCTAGCACCTGAAAAGTCGGAGGGCCCTACTACTTCCCTTATTTTCTTAGGGATCCAGTTAGATACTGTAGCTCAGTTTTCCCGTTTGCCGCTAGAGAAGTTGGTGGTTCTGCGTCAACTGCTTCATTCAGTCATAGGGCTGAAGAAGATAACATTGGCCCAGTTACAGGAACTTGTGGGCCATTTAGTTTTTGCTTCCAAAGTTATTTCACCAGGTCGTGCGTTCCTCAGGCGTTTATGTGACGCCATGAAGGGAGCTCGCTCTTGCTTCCATTTCATAAGGATGACGTCAGGGATGAGGGAGGATTTGCATATGTGGCTGGAATTCCTGACGGACTTCAACGGCCTTTCCTTTTGGCGGGAGGAATTGCTCTTAGAAGCCGAATTACAGGTGCATTCCGATGCTGCCGGAAGCATTGGCTTCGGAGTAATATTTAGATCCCAATGGTGTGCTGAGCGATGGCCTGAAAGTTGGCAGGCTACCGGAATTACTTCAGATTTGACATTTCTGGAATTTTTTCCAATAGTGGTACCAGTTCATATCTGGCCACTGGCATTTCAAAATCGCACAGTGTGTTTCTGGTGCGATAATTTTGCCACAGTTAGCGTTATTAATGCCCAAACTTCTAAGTCTCCTCGTGTGATGCGCTTGGTGCGTGCTTTTGTATTGCAATGCTTGCGATTTAATGTTTTATTCCTGCCCAGACATGTTCCAGGTTTGCAGAATACAGTTGCTGATGCACTTTCCCGATTACATATGGCGCGCTTTCAGGAGCTTGCACCTGGCGCGGCTCCGGATCCAGTACCAATCCCTCCTTTCCTGTGGAACCTTGGCAACTAGAAGTTGGGGTTGCTATCGCAGCTGCTCTTGCTCCCAGTACTCAAAATGCGTATAAGCGATCTTTTGCGAAGTTCCAGGCTTTCCTCATCAGCTTGAAGCTGCCATTTGACTGGCCTATTCCTGTGGCTCATTTATTGCAGTTTATGATATATTTAAAAGGGCACAATAATTCTGTTTCCACTATCGCCGGCCACCTCTCGGCACTAGCCTTTAACTCCAAGGCAAGGGGGCTGCCGGATCATTCTGTAGATTTTAGGGTCAGAAAGGTCCTTGTGGGTTGGTCGCATTCCGCTCCCAGGTCCGCTGGCCAGAGGAGGCCAATCACGCCCGATGTCCTCCTCCAGATCCTGGCACTATTTAATTCTTTATGCTCATCTCAGTATGAGTCGCACCTGTTCGCCGCAGTAACTCTGACGATGTTTTATGGTGCTTTTCGCCCTAGTGAAATACTGGCCCCTTCTAAGCGTGATGTGACTAATCGAGCCTTATGCTTTGGCGATTGCACATTAGGTGCGGTTATAGTGAGGTTCTCCCTGCGTGTCTCTAAGACCGATCAAAAGGGCCGTGGCAGTATCGTGGTTTTACAACGATGCCAGGTCCCAGTATTGTGCCCTGTGTCTGCAATGCGGCAATTCTTATCCATTCGGCCAGCGGGCCAGCGTTATTTTTTTCTACATGCAGATGGAACTGCCCTGACTCAGTTTCAATTTTGGGCCGTTGTTCGGCAGGCCTTGTTGGCCAGTTGTTGCGCTGTTGGAGTCTATGGGCTGCATTCATTCCGGATTGGTGCGGCTATGGCCGCGTCCCTCGTGGGCACGAGTATAAGCGATATACAGGCGATTGGCAGGTGGCGTTCCGATGCATTCAAGTCTTATGTCAGGTTTTAACAGAGGAATTTGTTTTTGTTTCCCATAGGTTTGACAAACATCCCAGTTCCTGTGAGGATCGTCTTGTGTGGCCACTCAATTTTGTTTTGGGCTCACCGGAGGGCATCCTCCTCTGTTCCGGGCACACAGCTGCAGCTGTCGGCCTCAGCTACGGTTCAGTGGGATGCACGGAGGGGCATGTTATGGGATGCATTGTTGCCTGCCATGTGCCGAATCATGTCCTCTGCTAATAGGCCACACATTGTGTTGATTAATTTGGGAGAAAATGATTTGGTGCAGCGTCCTGCATTGGATTTGCTGCTGAAAGTTACGCGTGATCTCACGTGGCTTATCCGCATATATCCCAATCTTATAATTGTATGGTCCGAAATGCTTGTTAGAAGGATCTGGAGGGGTGCATTGCACCCCAATAAGATAGATAGATCTAGGAAATGGGTTAATAGGAAGGTAAGGGAGCTAGTTTTGTCCTTGGGTGGGGCAGTTATTCCTCATGAAAGGATTAGGTTCCATGCCCCACATCTGTTTCGTGATGACGGTGTTCATCTTTCTGAGCAAGGGTGTGACAATTTTTTGGAGGATCTTATGGGGGGATTAAGGGGTTTGTTATCTTCATTGGGTGGAGGGGACCAAGCTTAAGCTGATCCCCTCTTGTGGCATAGAATTCGGGCAGGTGAGGTATATGGGGGTTAAAATTAGGTGGTTAAGGCATCCTGAAAAAGGGGCACTCCACAGGGAACCATCAGGGCTTTGTGTCTGGTGGCAATCTGGGTTGTGTCCTTGTGGGACCTGCTTGCGCATCAGGGTGAACGCCTGTACGGCGGAGCCATGGTGTGGAGGTGGGAACCACACAGCTGGCTCCAAGAGCAAGGAGGGAGGAATTCACACACGTCCTTGACTCTTGGGTTACGTAATGACGTGAATGGATGCCTTTAGAAGGTGAGGGTGTAATCCCTCGTTGTTAGGTTTAGCCTCACCTGCCCGAAGAGTTGGATATTTGAATAATTGGCTGTATTGCATTTGATTTACGATGTTATATTTTAATAAATATAACATTATACCAGTCTGGTGTCACGAGTCTTCCTTGTGTGGGGGCAATGGCGTTCCTTTTAAGGGGCGTATTTGCCCTCACCATAGTTACAGGGAAGGCTTGTGAACATTCTAGAATCAAGAGTTAGGAGCCACGTGAGATCAATCAACCAATAGATGAAGGCGCGGAGCAGCAGATATAAGGCTGCTCCGTCCTTTCCGCGCTTGCCTTTTTCGCCTTGCGGCACCCACCCTCCCTCCCTTGTCAGCATGGGCTTTGCTGGTCGCCTGAATGGGGCCGAGTAGGAATTTTTTTGGGGGGGTCCTGATTTCAGAATCCCTTTCGTTTTGCCTACTCCATACTGCTCGGGTTTAATTCAATTGGCTTTTCGGTTGGGTTGGAATGCGTCTGCTTTGGCTGGCATAGAATTTGGGCAGGTGAGGTATATGGGGGTTAAAATTAGGCAGTTAAGGCATCCTGAAAAAGGGGCACTCCACAGGGAACCATCAGGGCTTGGTGTCTGGTGGTGATCTGGGTTGTGTCCTTGTGGGACCTGCTTGCGCATCAGGGTGAACGCCTGTACGGCGGGGCCATTGTGTGGAGGTGGGAACCACACAGCTGGCTCCAAGAGCAAGGAGGGAGGAATTCACACACGTCCTTGACTCTTGGGTTACGTAATGATGTGAATGGATGCCTTTAGAAGGTGAGGGTGTAATCCCTCGTTGTTAGGTTTAGCCTCAGCTGCCCGAAGAGTTGGATATTTGAATAATTGGCTGTATTGCATTTGATTTACAATGTTATATTTTAATAAATATAACATTATACCAGTCTGGTGTCACGAGTCTTCCTTGTGTGGGGGCAATAGCCGTTTGTTTCATTTTCCTGTCTGATATAGTCTTGTCTGCAAGGAACAGGGCCACCCCCATTCTTCAGTTTCTCAGGAGTTTTTGAATGCCATTTTAATGACACCTTATTTTGCAATGCTCCCCCACAGCCACTGTTTCTGGGCACTGTCCAGCCAATTCTCCATGACTGCAAAGAAAATTGAAGCTGTGAGGATATCTCTAATTCCTCAGGGTCCACAAATCTTTCTGTCCTTGCTACTTCCCAATTAAATGACTGATCAACAAAACAGATAATTAGCTATGGGCCATGCTGGGGTCCACAGTCATCTCTCAATTACACTTGCAAAACAAATAATGCGACACCACATGGGTTGTGGCTCCCAGGATTTATTGTCGTTTTGTTTTAAATTGGAAGCTTTTAAATGGGGAGGTGGGGTTGCATTTGTCTGAAGGGAATCTATTGCCCCTGTCAGGTACCCTGTCCCTAACACCTTCAGCTTTGAGTGTGTGTGCCTGGCGTTGGGTCAGGAGGACAGAGTGGGGATTCTGTTGGTGTACTGTCCACCTTGCTGCCCAACAGTCTCTCTCCCTGAGATGGTGGAGCTGATCATGGTGTTGGTGTTGCAGTTCCCCAGGTTGATGGTCCTGGGTGACTTCAACACACATGCCAATTTAGACTCACAGGTCCAGCTCAGGACTTCATGGCTGCCATGACAACCATGGGGCTGTGTCTAATATCATCTGGACCAACACATGTGGCAGGACACACACTTGATATTGTGTTCTGTTCGGGACAGGAAGAAGGTGATCTGAGGGTGGAGAGGTTTTTACTGACTCCGTTGTTATGGACAAATCACCATCTGACAAGGTTTAGACTTTGTGCCCCCGGTAACATTTGCAGGAGTGAAGGGCCGATTAAGATGGTCCGCCCCCAGAGACTCATGGATCCAGATGGTTTCCTGAATGTTCTGGGGGATATTCCCAGCATGGCTGGCGATACTGCCCAAGCCCTGGTCAATCTTTGGAATACGGAGGTGACCCGGGCGGTGGACACTATTGCTCCAAAGCACCCTCTCCCACCAGGAAAGACCTGTAATACACTCAAACTTTGGGCCTGATGAAGCGGCAGGGACAATGGCTAGAGCAATGATGCAGAAAAACTCAGTCAGCTTCCGTTCGAACACAGGCTAGAGCTCATTTTCAAGCCTGTCATGTGGTGGTGATGGCAGTGAAGATGGTGCACTTCTCTACCACCATTGCATCTGCTCAGTGTTGTCCAGAGATGCTTTTGCAGGTGGTCCGGGGTCTTTTGGGCTCTGGACCTACATTAGACTCTGAGCCCTCAGTTGCTCACTGTGACATCTTTGCGAGGCACTGTGCAGATAAAATTGCTTGCATTCGGACTGACTTGGACTCCTCATTAACTACAGTTGTGCCAGATGTCCCAGAAGCTTCCTTTGGTCATTTTTCTGTGGATACATTTCAGCTTGTAAAGTCTGAGGATGTGGACAGGATTCTGGGAGAATCGAGGGCCGCTACTTCCTCACTTGACCCTTGCCCATCCAGGTTAATCAAATCTGCCAGAGGGGGAGTGGCTGACTGGTTGGAATATTTAATTAACACCTCCCTAAGAAAAGGTTCTATGCCAACATTTTGAAGGAGGTTGTGATAAGACCTTTGTTAAAGAAAGCCATCGTTAGACCCTGCAGATCTTAACAACTTCTGCCCAGTCTGTAATCTCCTCTTTCTGGGCAAGGTGATTGAGAGGGTAGTGGCTGCTCAGCTCCAAGTTTTCCTGGATGAATCGGACTATCTATGCCCTTTTAAATCAAGCTTTAGGCCTGGTCATGGGACAGAGACTGCCTTGGTCGCCCTGCTTCATGACCTACGCCAGGCATCAGTGAGGGGGACTGCATCCCTGTTGGTGCTGTTGGACCTTTCAGCGGCCTTCAATACGATGTACCATGGTATCCTTCTGGGCCATCTAGTTGGGATGGGATTGGGGGACATTGTTTTACGGTGGCTCCAGTCCTACCTGATGGACAGGACCCAGGAAGTGGTGCTGGGAGACTACTGCTCGACCCCCTGGCCATTGGCCTATAGGGTACCGCAAGGTTCCATTCTGTCTCCCATGCTCTTTAACATTTATATGAAACCACTGCGAGAGGTCATCAGGAAATTTGGAGTACAATATCATCAATATGCTGATGACACTCAGCTCTATCTCTCCCTACCACCTGATTGCAGGGAGGGAGTGCTAATTCTAAACTGGTGCCTGGAGGCTGTGAAGGGCTGGATGTGGGCTAACAAACTGAAACTTAATCCAGACAAGACGGAAGGGGAAAACTGCACCAGGGATGGGGTTGCAACCTGTTCTGGATGGGGTTGCACTCCCCTTGAAGGAGCAGATCCACAGTTTGGGAGTCCTCCTGGATCCTGCCCTGCTGCTTGAATATCAGGTGGCTGTGGTAGCCAGGTGTGCTTTTGGCTAACTCAAACTGTCCTACCAGCTGCGTCCCTTCCTGGAGGCAGTTGACTTGGCCACAGTGACAATGCATTGGTAACATCAAGGCTTGATTACTATAACACACTCTATGTGGGGCTGCCTTTGAACATGGCTTGGAAATTGCAGTTGGTTCAAAATGCAGCAGCCAGAATGTTAACTGGAGCAGGGCGCAGGGAGCATATCACCCCTGTGCTTTATCGACTCCACTGGTTCCCAATCTGTTTCCAAGCCCAATTCAAAGTGCTGGTTCTGACCTTTAAAGCCCTAAACGGCCTTGGACCAATATACCTGAGGGACTGCTTATGCCCATATGTACCAGCCCGGGATTTAAGATCATCCGCCTCTGATCTCCTCTGCATGCCTGGAATAAAAGATGTTAGACTGACAGTCACTTGGGGGAGAGCTTTTTCAGCTGTGGTACCCAAGCTTTGGAATATCCTACTCCAAGAAGTCTGCTCTTCTCCCTCCCTGTTGGTTTTCCGGAGACTTCTGAAAACAATCTTGTTCCGGAAAGCCATTGGGAAGGACTGAAGGTAGAGCCTGACACTGATTTTATGCCTTCTACATTAAACAACTAGATGATAGATCTTATCTCACTGTAGCTTTGCAGTTTATTTAACAATACCAACTGAAAGCAAACTTAAGGGAAGGAAGTATCTGAAACCTCAAAGCACACTGTTTCCCTTGCATAGAATATTTACAAAAGGAAAATTACTTTTGATTATCCAGTGCTATCTAATTCCCCCATACATTCATATATTTCTGTAGTTTGCATTCTGGCTGTCTTGTTATACTTAAGTATACTACATTCACAAGTCTGGCAATATGTTCACTCATAGGACACAACCAAATAATGACAGCTTGGGTGGACCTAGTCTCCCAATATAGTAATGAACAACACAAGAACAATGTGATAGATTTGCTCTGTTTAGAGTAGAAGTTGAAGTGTGCTATCTATGTAGCAGGCCGTGAGCCTGGCAGTTAAGCTGCACCTTAGCTTTCCCTGAAGCAGATGCCACATCAAACGGGAGTAAGCTCCCTATCCTCGAATTAGCACACAGAAAATTTAGCATTCGGGAACAATTGTTCAGACAGATAAGATCAGTTAAAACAAGTTTCCTTTACTTGCTGTTGTTATGCGCCTTCAAGTCAATTACAACATATGGCAATCCTATGAATCAGCGACCTCCAATAGCATCTGTTGTAAACCACCCTGTTCAGATCTTGTAAGTTCACATCTGTGGCTTCCTTTATGGAATCAATCCATCTCTTGTTTGGTCTTCCTCTTTTTCTACTCCCTTCTGTTTTCCCAGTATTATTGTTTTTTCTAGTGAATCATGTCTTAGTATAGTGGGGAGGAGAGCTTGGCTGGGAGTCCAGAGTCTGTGAGTTCAAATCCCCGCTCGTGAGCTAAAGATCACCCCCACAGTGAGTGGCTCAGGGGTTATATGCCCTGCCACCTGTGCAGCCATGGGCAAGCTGCATAGTCCCAAGCAGCCCAGTTGCCCCCCAGCTGGCAGTTGCGGACAAGGAAGGGGCTGGCTTGTGCAGCTGTGGCAAGCTGAGCAGGCCCTAGCTAGCTGGGGAGGACTAGCTTCAGAGGGAGGCAATGGTAAATCCTCTCTGAATACCGCTTACCATGAAAACCCTATTCATAGGGTAGCCATAAGTCTGGATCGACTTGAAGTCAGTCCATTCTCATGTGTCCAAACTATGATAACCTCAGTTTCATCATTTTAGCTTCGAGCAATAGTTCTGGTTTAATTTGTTCTAACACCCAATTATCTGTCTTTTTCGCAGTCCAGGGTATGCGCAAAGGTCTCCTCCAACACCACATTTCAAATGAGCTGATTTTTCTCTTATCCACTTTTTTCACTGTCCAGCTTTCACATCCATACGTAGAGATCGAGAATACCATGGTCTGAATGATCCTGGATTTAGTGTTCAGTGATACATCTTTGTAATTGAGGACCTTTTCTAGTTCTCTCAAAGCGGCCCTTGCCAGTCCTAGCCTTCTTCTGTTTTCTTGACTGTTGTCTCCATTTTGGTTAATGACTTGATAATCTTTGACAAGTTCAATGTCCTCATTGTCAACTTTAAAGTTACATAAATCTTCTGTTGTCATTACTTTAGTCTTCTTGATGTTCAGCTGTAGGCCTGCTTTTGTGCTTTCCTCTTTAACTTTCATTAGCATTCGTTTCAGATCATTACTGGTTTCTGCTAGCAGTATGGCATCGTCTGCATATCTTAAATTATTGATATTTCTGCCTCCAATTTTCACACCTCCTTCATCTTGGTCCAATCCTGCTTTCCGTATGACATGTTCTGTGTATACATCAAACTAATAGGGTGACAAAATACACCCCTGTCTCACACCCATTCCAACTATGAATCAATCGGTTTCTCCATATTCTGTCCTTACAAGTAGCCTCTTGTCTAGAGTATAGGTTGAGCATCAGGACAATCAGATGCTGTGGCACCCCCATTTCTTTTAAAGCATTTCAAAGTTTTTCATGATCTAGACAACCCAAGGCTTTGCTGTAATCTATAAAGCACAGTGTGATTTTCTTCTGAAATTCCTTGGTCCATTACATTATCCGACGTATGTTTGAGATATGATCTGGTACCTCTTCCCTTTCTAAATCCAGCATGGACTTTTGGCATTTCTCACTCCATATATGGTAAGAGCCTTTGCAGTAGAATCGTGAGCATTACTTTACTTGCATAGGATATTAAGGCAATAGTTCGATAATTACTGCATTCCCTGGGATCCCCTTTCTTTGGAATTGGGATGTATATGGAACGCTTCCAGTAGCTTGTAGCAACTCTGTTGGTATACCATCTGTTCCTGGTGATTTGTTTCTTCCAAGTATTTTAAGAGCAGCTTTGACCTCACATTCTAAAATTTCTGGTTCTTCATCATACAGTTCCTCCATGAATGAATCTGTCATCCTTGCATCTCTCTTATAGAGTTCTTCAGTGTATTCCTTCCAATTTCTTTTTATTTTATCTCTGTCAGTCAGTGTGCTCCCCTGTTGATTATTTAACATCCCTACTTTTGGTTTAAATTTCCTTTTAATTTCTCTAATCTTTTGGAACAGGGCTTTTATTCTACTCTTTTTGTTGTCCTCTTCTATTTCAATACAATAACCAGAGCTTGGAAAAGTTACTTTTTTGAACTACAACTCCCATCAGCCCAATCCAGTGGCCATGCTGGCTGGGGCTGATGGGAGTTGTAGTTCAAAAAAGTAACTTTTCCAAGCTCTGACAATAACTATTGTAAGGTTTTTTTGTCCCTATGTACTAGTCACGGTATAGTGGCATTTAGGGTTCTAACCATGTTTCTATCTCATTTTGCTTTTGCTTTCCATTTTGCTCTAACTGTTTTAAGAGTTTCTTCAGTCATCCATTGAGGTCTTTCTCTCTTCTTAATTAGAGGTATTGTCTTTTCTTTTCATTTTTCCCTGATAATGTCTCTGACTTCACTCCATAGTTCTTCTGGTTCTCTGTCAACTAAGTTTAAAACCTCAAATCTGTTCCTTATTTGATCTTTATATTCTTCTGGGATGTTATTTAAATTGTATTTTGGCTTTATGATTGCTTTGTTGTTGTTGTTCTTTAGCTTTACTCTGATTTTCGATATGACCAGTTCATTATCTGTATTGCAGTCTGCTCCTGGTCTTGTTTTTGCAGAAAGTATGGAACTTCTCAATCTTCTGCTACCAATTATATAATCAATTTGATTCCCATATTGACCATTTGGTGATGTTCCAGGTGTATAGTCATCTTTTTGGTTGCTCAAAAAATGTGTTTGCAAGAAACAAATTATTAGCTTCACTGAATTCAATAAGTCTTCCTCCTGCTTCATTTCTATCTCCTAGGCCACATTTCCCCACAATTCCTAGTTCTTCTCTGTTCCCTGCTTTTGCATTCCAGTCCCCCCATGATTATCAGCATATCTTTTTTTATTATGTGATCAATTTCTTCCTGTACTTCTGCATAAAATCTTTCCAATTCCTCTTCTGTGTCTGCCGTTGGAGCATAGACTTGGGTAATGGTTATGTTAATAGGTTTCCCGTTAAATCTCATTGATATAACTCCCTCAGAACTTGTGTTATAACTCCTAATTGCTTTTGCTACATCACTTCTCACTATTAAAGCAACCCTGTTTCTTCTTAATTTCTCGTTTCCTGCATAGAATATTTTGTAGTTGCCTGATTGAAAATGTCCCATTCCCATCCATTTTAATTCACTCATACCAAGTATTCTAATATTGATACGTTCCATTTCTTGCTTGACAATTTCTAACTTTCCCTGGTTCATGCTTCTCACATTCCATGTTCCTATTGTGTACATCGTACAACTCCCGACTCTCCTTTCGCATATGTGCGCATCAGTCTCTGGGCTTCCTTTTTGCTTTGATCCAGTTGCGTCATTAGTCACAGCACTACTCATACTTTTTCTTTGTTCTTCCCCAGTAGCTCGGTGAGTGCCTTCTGACCTGAGGGGTCTCATCTTCCAGCACTATCTCATGTTGCATTTTGGATACTCTGTTCATTTATGGTAAGAGTTATTCAGAGGTGGTTTACCATTGCCCTCCTCTGAGTTCAGCATTCTCAAACCCCCTCACCACGTTAAGGTGTGCATCCTATAGGGGGTCCTTTATTTATAAAACTATTTAAACATTCCATAAGAAAGAATAAAATTTAATCAGCATAAAATCAAAATAAAAGCAAGTTAAGGGATTACTTATATTAAAGCATAACATATCTAAAATCCTGATATATATAGCATAACTGTAACACATTGATGCAACCTATTTGATGCAGACTTGAGGTACCTCACTTAGTTACCTGGATTTTACAAGGCTATCTAGGGATGCAAGCATTAGTGAGTGTCTTCTAGGAGAAGACTCATTTGATACTAAAATGCAGAAATATACTACATCTTCCTTTGAAAATTACAGGTTTATGAAATGTTCCTAGCTTAATTACTGCTTATAACAATTGTCAGGGAAAAATTAACTATTCTAAAGTATAACAAGATGATACATTCCTCAATATATCTAAATACATTAAAGAAATACAATAAACTTCAGCTACAGAACAATCTCTATTAAATCTCTTAGACATGGGAAGATATCTGGTATGCATGTGAACATACAAAGAAATTATCTGTTCAGGAATGTTTTTCAATGTTTATACAAACAATTGTGGAACCACTTAACATTTTACAATATAGGTTATTAATGGTCTTATTACCAGTGTGATTTAATTACTCCTAATTGATGGTTGTTACTCTGAGATTTTATTTCTTGGAGATAAGCTTGAAGTTTACCATTTGATGACTGGAGATGTTTTAGTGTGGCACCAAAAGGTGTTAAGGTTTCTATCCGATGCCGTGACAGTGGGCCAATCATAAATAGACAAAGGGATGACCATTCCATATGTATAAAATTTAATTGTGTTAGTTGAGGGGAATTATTAATATGAATATTAGCTCTGAATCATCCATTGTCTCTAGGTCCAGCTAGGTTAGAAGTGGGAATATTTGCCACAATAAGTGACAACTAGCTCAATACCCAGGGTTTGTACTCAAAGTGCTGGTGTGATCATTTCTTTCACCCAAGGACTTTAGAGTGGCATCTAAGATTATAGAGAAGGAACAAAAAGACCGGGAAAGAAGCTGAGAATTTGAAATTAGGGGTCCATAGAAAGGGGTAAAGGAACTCTACCTGTAAAGATTCAATCTCTGATTATTATTTTTACCCATCTCCATTTATGGTTTTCCTGGTGTGTATTAGGTACTAGAATATCAGCAGGTAAAGAGGCATTCGCTGAATGTGTGTTTGAGTTGTCTTCAATCAGCCTTTCCCAAATGTTGCTCAAAAGCATGGGTGGGGAATCTTTGGCCCTCCAGATGTTGCTGAACTACAACTCCCATCATCCCTGGCCATTGGCCATGATTGCTGGGGCTGATGGGATTTGTAGTTCAGCAATGTCTGGCAGGCTAATGGTTCTCCATCCCTGGTCTAAATTATTATTATTATTATTATTACCTTTATTTATACCCCGCCCTTTTTCCAAACTGGAACGCAAAGGTAACAGGAGGGAAGGCAGGAGGGAAAGCATTGGCAAGGTAGCTCTGGAAGATGGGACAGTAGGGGTGGTGTGTTGAAGAGGAAGTTGGTGATTTCTTAAGGATATCTATGCAACTTAGCTTACTAAAGTATTGGTTGATGTTTCATTTCATCTAGTCAAAACTACTAGTATCACATGTCATCTGTTGTAAAATGTTTTATCCTATATAATACATTACAAAAACGTAGGGTGTAAAAGAGAAAGGACCACTTTTTAAAAATATAGCAGAAGAAAAAGTGATTCCAGGAATAGAAAAATGTTTCAAAAAATATGTTGTGCTTTTCAACAAATATGTTCTAACACCCAAAGCATTGCAAGGTGTCAAGCAGGCTGTGATATGTGCCCTAGTGCCCCAGTGAAAGTGATAACAACACCAGCTGCTCATGTTTGCCAAAATGACAGCACAAACCTGATGTGTGGCTGTGTTTACTACTTACATGTTCAGATTTTATATAACTTTCTTTAGACAAAATGAATAGAATCATGTAAAGTCCTCTTTCAGTTTAGTTTAGTTTATTCCTCTGTCAACAGTGTTCTCTCTTTTATGATGTGTGATCAAAATTAAAAGCCATATTTAGTCAATATAAAATGCTGAGTTTTGGACCCAGTCTCAACAGCACTGATTACAAAATGATAGAGCGATGGGAATATTGTATAGGGACCACTGGTTGCTCGCAATGAGCGCCTGTTATAAATAGCACAGCACAATATGAAAGGGATATGTGGATCTAAAAGATGGTCCCAGAGCAAGATTTTCAATAGTGGATACATTCAGTAAACAGGGCACTTGGATCTAGAATTTCCTCCCCCTTTAACTGGTTAAAGAAAATGATGGTCCTTGAATTAGATGTAGGAAACTTATTGTGCTACAAGTCAAAGAAAAAATAATGGAGAGACTCTTCACTTTTTATGCACATTAAAGCCATGGTGGCATTCTGTATAGAAGACGGGACTTGCTATGAACAGTCCTTAAGGACAGTCGAGCTTTTCTATGGGCCTTCCTAGACCACTTTGTTTGTATCTTAACTGGACCACATAAGATTCCCTCTCTTTGCCAACCTGTACAGCAATGTCCATTCAGTGTAGCACATGCGCTTTTCAGTGCAATTTCCTACCATTATCAGAATTGACACACAGACATTCAAGGACTCTTCAAAACCACATGGTCTTTCTGCATACCTTATCCTTCTGTCTGATCATTCTAGGCGTTGGACAAAGAGAAGGTAGCTTGTCGAGATGTTGTCTTGGGTTTTCATCCAAGTCAAGGAACTTTTTAAAACTTAAGTTAGGATAGAATAGATCATTATGGCAACATTTGAATATTTCTGCAGTATTTATGATGTGTTGTTATGCATCAACATTATTCTGCTTTTCTTTTAGGAAGCTCAGAGGAACCTATGTGGGATCCCAGGACACTAACCAGGCTGGGACCTGCTTCACCTTTGGCATCATAGGCCTTTGAGCTATTGTCTGTCCCCAAGCTTACAAATGCAAAGCATATGAAGCCTATTCCAAGTACTGCATTGCATGTCATCCCGAGATACATGGGAAAGGGGAGGGAGGGGTTGATTTATCAAAATGAGGTCCTCAGCCTTAAATCAGTAACATTGATATGAATTTCAGTTATCCAAGGTGGTAGCTTACATGAAATTGCAAACTGAGGATATTTCAGTTTTCACTGAAGAAATGAAATGTTATGAAAGAGCTCAACAAAAATCAAACCAAATGATTGTTACATAGCTGTTCAGAGTTAATTGGAAATCACACTGTGTATTCTGTCAAATTAATCTGAGAAGTCTTAGTCTTCACTGAAACATTTCAGAAAAGCAAATGATATATGCAACAGTATGTTTTTGCGCCACCACCAGTGGCAGCTGGTATACTGGGAGGAGTCAAGGTAATAGTGGAGCAAGGTTGGAGTTAGGACCATGCAGGCTACATAGCCTTATTCTGAGTCAGATCATTGGTCCCTCCTGCTGAGTCGTGCCTATACTGACTGAGTCTCTCCAGGGTTTCAGACAGAAGTCTCTCCCAGTCATACCTGGGGATGCCAGGGGACCTTCTGCATGCAAAGCAGATGCTCTAGTACTGAGCTTTGGCCTTCCCCATACTGGGTGCTCCTAGCCTATCAGCAACCATGCACTTGCAGCAAGACCCAGCCACCACCTTCTCTCTCCCACCATGAAAGTTGTTAGATCCCTCTGCCGCCTCCCAGTGGCAGTGGTCTCTTTTACAATTGCCTTACCTCACCAGTCATTTTTCACATTGTCTTTCAAGGCGCAACGTGTGTGTGTGTGAGTGAGTGAGTGAGTGTTAGTTTGTACATGCTCCTTTGGTTCATCTAAGCAATAAGTTTTGGAGTTTAAGATACACTCCATTTGCCATGAGAGCTTAAAGAAATAAAAAGGACCCAACGCCTAAGAGTGATTTCATACTCAATATGAAGAATTCCTCTTTTAAGAATAAGAAGCTTACGTTGACTTTTTTTCCAGTTAGCCACCTAAAATGTAGCTCTCCAAAGAGCATATTAAATCTGCAACTTTTTGAGTGAGGTTTTTCCATAAATTTAGCCACTGTTTACAATCAGGCTAGAGTTTAATAATAAGGTTGGCCCAAAATCTGAGAATAAGCACTGCTAAAATCAATACATATTTGCTACATGTCCAGTTTAAAAGCCATTTCCTGGAGGGAAGTGGACGGATCTTGTCATAAAGGAGTGTCTGCCTATCCACCACAATTTAAAGTGTTTCTTTCTGGAAGCTCTCTCTCTTTCTCTCTCTCTTATTTTTCATTTGTGAAACAATAGGGCTAAAAACAATGCTTTTCTCTTGGCACAAAGCAAAGGTGTTTTTTTTTTAACTATTTGTGAAAATGGCCACCTAGAAAATGTTTCCAGTTCTGAGCTTTACTTACAATTCACCTTGAGCAGCTTCAAGTCTCTCTCTCTAAACATTATATTCAATAATGAAGAATCAAAACTATCTCAACGGAATGCCATTGCAACTAAGAGGAAGTCTGGGCTGCACCATAACTGAAGGTCTCTGATCACACAATGGAAAGGTACTTTGGAGAACTATTTGGAGGGTTTATTTTTATTATTTCACACCCATCCTATATCAGTTTATCTCAGGTTGGGTTGCAATAGATAAAATGGCAATATAACACAAACCATAAAATCACAAAATCAGCACTGCATAAAATCCAATTATCAGCAGATCAAAAATTCAATATAAGAAAGTCAAACCTACAGAGACCCAGCTGGTGCTGTCACTGGACTCCATCCAGTGCCAAGTTAAGACCTGTTCACTAAGACACTATTATAACACAGTTCACTCAAGGGCCAGGATTTTTTGGGGGGTGGGGTTAGTTGTATTGAGTGACATGAACAACTCAAAAGTAACTGCAGCTAACCACTCACACACACACCCATGCTTGAGTGAATAGCCAGGTCTTAACTTTGCAGTGGAATGAGTCCAAAGATGGCATCAGCCAGGCATTCCCCAACTGGGACACCACACCAGAGAAGTTTGTCTTCAGTGTCTCCAGATAATGTATAGCTCTCATAGTTGGGATGCGGAGAAAAGCTTTCCCTCCTCCCCTCCACCGTAGCAAATCATAATGCCCAGACAGCAATATATAAGGAGAGGCATTCCCTCGAGTATCTTCTTCACAACACCTGCTGCCTTGAAAACAGTCTTCACAAAGAAGTTCAACAAATGATTAAATACAATGCACTAAATGTTAATGCGCTGAGCACACCCCTTTGTATTGTCTTAGTATTTAAATCTGTTTTTTTAAGATCAAGCTATGAAATTCATTAAAAGAGTCATCCCTTTTACTATAGTCATAGATCTGCTACATAATATATCAAAATAACAAAAGTAAATTGTCTCCCTGCATCCAGCAAATCAGCAAATCAGCAAATGAAATCAGCAAATGAAATGAACAACCCAGCATCATCCACAATGTGTAATGTGATTTCAACTTGATGGACTCATTTGTAATACAATTAGAAGATTATGTTGGTATTTCTTTGAATGGAAGCTAATAGACCTGCCAAAACAAGTTAAATCCACTATACCACTCCCACTGTGCTAAAAATAATTCACCTCCCCACTGCTAATAAAGTGTCACACACATACATAATTAATTTTGAGATAAATGGTATTTAGACAACAAAAATGTAGAAGAGTAGAAAAGATTTGGGGGTGGAGAGATTGTTGATTTTGGAAACAAAATTAATCACATTCAAGCAGAACAATTCAGAATAACATGATCAACATAATAAAGTTCAGACAAATAACAAAATGTATGCAGGCATTTGAAATAATTCAGCACATTTTGGAATTAATTTTTTTGGGTTTTAAAATTTGTATATTTGTTTTTAATGTTTTTAATTGCTGTAAACCGCCCAGAGAGCTTCAGCTATGGGGCATTATATAAATGTAATAAATAAATAAATACATTTTGCAGTAGGATCTTCTGTTTTACTTATTTCAGCTGAAAACATGGGCAACAGTTTGTCAAATCAGGATCTTCTCTGGCAAGTTTCATCAATTTCCATGGCTAAAAAGAAGAAAAGACCTCTGCTGGATCAGACCAAAGGCCCATCTTGCACAGCATCCTGTTTTCTGCAGTGGCCAACCAGATGACTTTGGGAAGACAACAAGCACAACATGAGTGCAACAGCATACTTATCCCTTGTGATTCCCAACAACAGACACATTGCCGAAGAATGTGGAAGTTCCACATTAGCCATCATGACTGGAAGCCATTGATAGGACATATCCTCCATTAATTTGTCTATCCATGTTTTTAAAACCTGAGTTACTGGCCATCACTGCAACTTGCAGCAGCGACTGATCTCCGTTGCTTTGTGTGATGTTTGAAGGAGTTTTGTCTTTCCTGACTCAGCTCAAATATCAGAACTTTGTATTATGGGTAGAGTTAGATTCCACCCCTTGGACTTTCCTTTGTTCTGCTTTTCAGTTTTAATTGTGTTCTCTACCCAGCCAGCAAGAAAGAAGCATGTTGTTTGCCTGTTGTAAGAAGTAAGAGGGTTTTTTTTTATTCTGCAGTTATTATGATGAGTAGAGCAGGATTAGGTGCTTGTTACTAAAGGGTGAAATAAAGAGATAACTTAGGGTTAAGGTTTAGATATAATGATGGTAGGATCTGAAAAATTACCCTTTACATTTTTAAAGCACTCAAGGATGAAAACAGACCTAGAGGAACAGAAACATTCCTATACACACTAGAGTTAGCTAGTTTGCTAGCTGGACACCTAGGCTGTAACTCAGACTTAATTTTTGATGTTCCCAATATGTGCAGCTCAGCAGGAGGCCTTTTCAGGGTTTCTGGGCAGAAAAATCAACCCAGCAACCAATAAAAATTCCAATTGTTTTCCACAATTACTTTCCAGTCACTTAGTTATTCCTTTGTATAGCAGCCAGTTTAAAAGTTTTCCTTTGATTGTCCAATAGGAAGGAAATTATAACTCCTCAAGGAGGAGTTAACAACTTTTAGTATCCCCTTGTTCACTGTATCCTTAACATTCTTTTTTCTTAAGAAACAAAAAAATATGCAAAAACAAATAAACTATGTCAAAAGAAAACATACAAAAATATGTTTAAAGCTTGGCATTCATACTAAATTTTATGTTAATTTGACCTTTACCATTATGTAAGTTAACAAAGTGTCTGTATGGTGGAGAAGTGAGGGGGAAGTGAGGGGACTTTTCCCTTCCCCTGGCCTAGGTCTCACATCCTCTTCAGTTAATGGTGGTGGTGGTGGGGAGACTGACTGGTGCTATGTGCCTCTCCCCCCCCCCAAAAAAGCCTCATCTAGAAATGTGGCTGCTCCAGCTAGCAAGAAAGGCTGCCTACAGGACTGGATGGGGGTGGTTGTACCAAGCAATTGGACAGGCAAATGTGAAAGGACCTGCTCAAAAGAAAAAGAGTAAGGCCACAAGCTCAGTTTGGCTTGTACCTGATAGCTGATATCCCCTCTCCCACCTCAAGGAAAAACAAGCCTCACCTTGGGAAAGTAGTTTTTTAAAAAAAAGATGTTTTGTTTTAATATATTTTAAAATCTGTTTTTAAGATTTTTAGGGTGTTTTTAGTGTTTTTGTTTGCTGCCCTGGGCTCCTTCTAGGAGGAAGGGGGATATAATTAATTAAATAAATAAGTACATACATACATACTTAGAACAGAACCCTGGCAAGTGTTTTCCCTGAAAGCCAGGCTGAGCATTTGAAACCCTGCCTATCAGATTAAAACCATATGGCACTGTAAACTATAGTAATAATGCAGCCATGTTTAAATTAAAGTATACCTGTCTGACAGTTATACTCTGCAAGCCTATTTACTCAATGGGTTTTTGATGGCACTTTAAATGAAATGTTCAAAAAAGAAATACTCCATCGACTTCAATTGCTCTGAAGTAGAGCAATACCAAAAACAAACCTTTTTCACTGTTTGCAGGGCTGGGCAGGGCCAAATTAAACCCTCCCAAAAAATCATTTGTGGGGGGCAGGGAGAGAAAGAAATATATCTGAAATTTTCAGAAAGGGCTTACCACTTATCTAACTTAACCTTGTGAAGTCACCATGGGTTTTCTCTCTCCCCCCCCCGGCTTTTCAATTATAAAATGTCCCACACCACTCACAACAGCCCAAAGCTCTCTCTGCAGCTTCCTACTGGCCAGGCTTCCTGGAATGCCATGGGAGCAACACCACATGATGTCACATTATGTTGTATCACTTCCAAGGCATTCCAGGAAGTGTGGCTGATGGGAAGTGCCACAAGGTTCACAAGCCACAGCAGCCTACAGATTTCACTTCCTGGTGACAACCAGTAAAGTAAGTGTCAACCACTTTGCAAACATTTTGGATAAATTTATCTCCCCCTCCCCCCCTCCCCAAATTACTCCCCATTTTCACAGGCAGAGAATATTTTTTGTAAACTGGGGGGGTAGGAGTTAGGCCCAGCTTTACTGTGAAGTGAAATGCCTTATTCCACCTCTGTGGTCATTCTAGGGTTGCCAGGTCAGAAGCATCCCAAACCCTGAGATTTCAGGGGCAGGCCCTAGTGATGTCATGGGTGGGCCCTAGTGATGTCATTAAGAATGATACATTAAGCATCAACCAAAGTTGCTTGGAGCATACCACTCTTAACAAAAAAAAATTCTCTGACTGGAAATTAAGATAGAAATCTTAGCTAAATGAAGGTGATCCAGCTGAAGTGACAGGATCATTCCTTCTCACTTGCTTAGAGAGCCTGGATAAGGAACACTTAAACTAGCCTACTTGCTTCTGGCAAAAGGGTTTAAGTGCCCTCAGGCCAGGCCAGTCACCAGAAGGCCATTGGAGGAAGAGAGGATCCTAGTGTTGTGGAGATGTTAGATGGGAGCACTCAGGAGTAAAGATGGATGCCCTTGAAGGCTGCAATTCTAAACACACTAAGAGACTAAGCCCCATAGAACTCAAGAGGACTTACTTCCCAGTAGATATGGTTTGGATTGTGCTGTTGGTAAAGCTTGACTAGGGATCGTCTGCACATATATCCATATCCAAAGCAAGGTTGGCAACCCCCTGCCTGGAATGCCCTGCCCCTGCTTATTAACATGATTGCTCCAAACATCTTTACAAATTTGACCCTTCATATCAGAAAGAGGTCTGATAAATTAGTACGAATAAGAAGATTCTCTACCTTTTTCTGTCTACCCTGTGGGCTGCTATAAACTCACTTTGACAGGCAACTAAACTTCAATGAATAATAATTGACAGAGAGAAAACACACATCGTTTGGTCTACCTTCATAGCAGAGCTTGGAAAAGTTACTTTTTTGAACTACAACTCCCATCAGCCCCAGCCAGCATGGCCACTGGATTGGGCTGATGGGAGCTGTAGTTCAAAAAAGTAACTTTTCCAAGCTCTGCTCATAGGCAGCAGCTTGGGAACAACAACAATTGCAGCCACACTTCCCAGTATATGAATTCTCTTTTACCACTGTTGGGCAAGAAACAAATTGTCATGTAACCAACAACATGAATCATCAATGGGTTTAAGAAGGTTGATATGAGCACGTGGAACCACTGTTGTTGCTTCTATGGATGTAAGGGATTGCGGTTAAAGTAAATGAGATGCAACTGGAAAAACAAAAACAAAAGACAGTGATGGTTCCTAAATGCAATACCATACCAACCACAACAAGATTCCTATGAGTAAGGCAGAAAACAGCATCCCACAACCAGTTAGGATTCCTAACCAAAAACCAGAACTAAAAAAGCCTGGCAGCCAGTCAACCAAGGTCACAGAAATCTCCATGCAGCACAACCTGACCTGGGGGCTGCAGTCAGTACAGAATGCTGTGGCACGATTGCTGACATTAGTGAGACCCTATTGGCACATACAGAGCTTGGAAAAGTTACCTTTTTGAACTACAACTCCCCTCAGCCCAATCCAGTGGCCATGCTGGTTGGGGCTGATGGGAGTTGTACTTCAAAAAAGTAACTTTGCCAAGCTCTGGGCACATAATTCTGAAATCTGCATTGGTTGCTGATTTGCTACCAGGCCAAGTTCAAGGTGTGCTTTCCCTGTTATGGGTGCCACATAGTACTTGTTCTGCTCTTGTAAGAAATCAGTCCTTTAGTATGGCAGCACATACGCTTTGGAATTCCCTGTCTATTAACATTAGGCAGATACCTTCATTGTACTCTTTTCAGCACCTGCTAAAAACATTTTTGTTTAGGCAAGCCTACCCAGGCATGTAGAAGCTATTGTGTTTTTTATGTGTTTTTAACTCACTGTCAGTTTTATTATTTATTACTGCTGCCCTGGGCACCTACTGGGAGGAAGGGCGGAATATAGATCTAATAAATAAATGAATAAATATTTTGCATGTTTTTAAATACCTGTCTTTAACTGTTTTTGCTAATAATTTTGTTTTAATTCCTTTTGTAAACCGCTTGGAGATTTTTTACTATCAAGCGGTATATAAATGTTGTAAATAAAATACATAAATAAATTTTGGAGTCACTGTGGCCCTTGAATCTCTTGCCACTTTTAGGAACAAAGGAATCTGTCTTATACCGACACAGGCCATTTGGTACCATCCAGCTCAGTACTGATGACATGGACTAGCATTGGCTCTCCAAGGCAATAGTCTTTTCCAGAAATTGAACTTTGGACCTTTGCATGCAAAGCATATGCCCTACCCTGAGCTACAAGCCTTCCCCTGTGTATCTTTTAAAATTGTTCTTTTCAATTCACTAATGAATATACATCATACCTAGGGCAGATCCACACCATTCATTTAAAGCACATTCAGCACACATTTGAAGCACATGAATACCACCACAGAATAATGGGAACTATAGTTTGTTAAGGGTGGTGGGAACTATAACTGTGATGTGGAAACTACACTTTCCAGGATTCTTGAGGGGAAGTAATGTGCTTTAAATGTGAGTTGGATGTGCTTTAAATGCATTGTGTGGATCTATTTAATAAACTTTGCCTGCATGTAAAATGGAAATCAGCTGTAAAGTTTACTGGGTGACCATGGGCTACGTACTCACCATCTCACAGGCTAATCTGCCTCTCAGGATGAAAACAACAGAGGGGAACCATGACCACCCCAAGCAAGAAGGGCACACTTAAAATGTAGAGGAAATAATCATGTACAACCATAGTGTGAAATCAGATTCTTATCGGGACATAGTATGAAGAAACATTTATATAAGCACGACTGCCAAAGATGTTTATTCTTTACACAACCTGTTAAGATATTTGTAGTGCAATCCTATGCATGTTTACTGAGAAGCAAGTCCCAATGTATTCAAAAGGGCTTATTCAAACAAGGAAGTGTGCAAAGAACTGCAACCTCAGCTAATAAGGAACTTCACTCACCCTACACAAAATTCAGAATCATGTCACTTTAAGCTGTTTTGCAACTGTTGATAGTTGTTTTTATCATTATTGGATTTTAAAGGGATTTATTTCTTATTGTGAGCCGCCTTGGTTTTCAGTCAGCAACCCCACCTCACAGGGTTGTTGGAAAGGCTGCATACACACACACACACACACACACACACACACACACTGGAGATGTAAAAATACATACACCCCATATAAATAGTTTATTGTCAAAATCAGTTGGTCATTGCAGAACATTTTTTAAAAAATCAGTATTAGTTTCCTACATAATAAAAGCAGTGATACCTAAGAAAGTCCTGCATAATTGCTTTAAACAATTGGATTGGAGGAAGAGAAAAATATTTACAACACAAACACAATTCTTTGCTATGTTCACTCAAAAGTGCCCTTAATTGACAACACAATCCTAACCACGTCTACTCAAAAGTAAGTCCTATTGAATTCAGTGAGGTTTACTCCAGGTATGTGGGATTAACATTGCAGCTTTACTCCCAGAAAAGTAAGTATTGGATTAAAACTTCATATTGGGAAGGTTTTCAAAGCACTGCCCTCTTCAAAAGCCCAGGAAAGCTTGATTCCTGCACACAAGAGAGAAAAATCCTGAAAGCTACATACTTACTCAATTTATGAGATTTTCAGATAAGCAGGGGAAAAAAAAAAGTTTTCTGGCCTTCGGATGGGGTCTAGCTACTGTCTTGTCAATCACAGTCCTGGCTTTATTTATTGGCTACAAACCTGAAAGGGAGGGTTTAGAGCAGCCAGCTACAGCTCATTTAACAGAAGTTGTGGGGGTTGGCTGACATTTTGGTGCATATCTCTTGAACCAGACCACCTAGAAACTTATTTTTTTTAAAAAAATGAAAGCTGACTCACCTGGAAACCTGGAGAGGACCCCAGAAATCCACAGTCTCCAGGCACAAACCAGAGCCCTGGCAACCCTAAGTCATTCTTATAGGGATTTCTGTGGCATAACCTGAAGGCTTCTAATTATCTTCTCTTTAAACCTCCATTTCTAGCTAATGAATATCTGAGCCAGAAATACTACTTTAGTTAGGGTGTTGTCTGGCTGTGATAACTTACTTATTTCATAGTATTTACAGCATCAGTTTCCCAGGATTGGCACTGCCAGTGCAACCATGCAGACCCAGCTTCCCCCACCCCCTCCCCATATATGCTGCTGCTGCTGGGAGGATATTGTTGAGGCTCCATTCCAGCAGAGAGCCACTCCTGTCAGTCCCCAAGCCAAAAACTTCCAGAGAAGTCAAACTCTGGTCACTTTTCTACACAATCTCCATGTAAACATTGTCATTTTAATCCATCCATTGTTGTTTTAATCCAGCCAGCCAGAGTGCTCTGTCCATATAGATAAACTAGGCAGTCGCCTAAGGTGCCATGTTAAAGGGGGGCATCAAATTTGAGGGGGGTTCAAATTTAAAAATTACAGATAAAATAACAAAGATGTCATTTTTCCAATTCTATGTAGCACTGATGAGATTGCTCTGTCAGCACAAACATTTCTGCTTGTTTGATGGAGCAATTTCCCCTCTACTCCCCCTGTGCACTGTGAGGTTGAGGGGGGCGCAAGCGGAAGAGAAGAGGGAAGCCATGTCCCACTAGCAGGAATCCTTGTAATAACTCCTGCTAGCTGGATAGTTAGTTGAATCTGTCATCATTTCAATTCCCATGAGCATACAGAGGGAGTAGGGATTATAATTATTATCAATAAAGTGGTCCATAAAAGAAAAGTAACAGCATCCACCAGGGCCTTTTTAGGGGCAGCACAGAGGGCAATTGTCCTGTGCCTCACATATGAGGGGGGCTCATACATGGAGGGGGCCACATGAATGTTAGCACTGCTGCATTGTTGCCAACTCTTTTCCTTCAGAATCCCACTAATTTGAGCACTATAAACCTAATGGAAAAAATCACAAAACAAATTCTACTGGTGATAGTGTCCTTTTGTAATGACAGCATGAGAGAGATGGTTGCAGTCACAGGTGGGGCTAATAGTAGCAACCCAGCCTAATCATAGTCAGATTTTTTAAAATTATTATATCTCATATTTTTTCCTTCAAGGAACCCAAAGCAGCTCACATGAACTTCCTCCTCTCCTCCTCCTGTGAGGTAGGTTACCTGAGAGTCAGTGACTGGCCCAAAGTCACCCAGTGAGCTTCATGGCTGAGCGGGGACTAGAATCTGGATTTTCTGAGTCTTGGTCCAACACTCTAACCACTACACAACACTGACCCCATATATACTACAGGCCCAGGGTCCTCAGTGCAGAGCCAAAAGGCACTAGTGAGCTCACAGAGACCTACCAGAGTGCCCTCCAGTGTCTCTGCTCCCTTCATTGCACAATTATAAATTATAAAGGGCATCAGCTTTTCTTTACTCTCACTGACACAGTTTTCTTAGACCCTCTACCGTTACAATTGGCCACAGACTCAGAAACAGACACTACCAGCAGAAAGACCAGTTAAAACGGTTCCCTTTCTTCTCCAATGAGAACACTAATTAGAACTGAGAGAACAGTTCCAACTGGACAGGAGCAGCAGGAGAGCATGTGGATTCCAAGGAGAGGAGAAGAATGGAGATGGCAAGTTAGCAGCTGTACCTGTGCCTCAGTGGACAAAGGAAAGGTAGTTATGGGGGGGATGTAGGCCAGGGGCTGGGGGAGGAAGAAAAAATGGAGGACCCAGAGCCTGTGTGGGAGGGAAAGGGTGTGCATGTGGATATGGGTGGCGTATTTTATTTAGAGGTGATTGAGGAAATGACTGGCCTTCTGTGAAATGGATGTTGTGTTGGAGCAGAAGATTTTGGATTCATAGAATCATGGAATAATAGAATTGGAAGGGGCTTATAAGGCCACTGAGTCCAATCCCCTGCTCAATGCAGGAGTCCAAGTTAAAGCATTGCAACAGTGGCTGTCCAGCTGCCTCTTGAATGCCTCCAGTGTTGGAGAACCCACTATCTCCCTAGGTAATTGGTTCTACTGCTGTACCGCTCTAACAGGATTTTTTTCCTGATGTTCATCTGAAATATGGCTTCCTGCAACTTGAACCCATTATTCTGTGCCCTGCACCCTGGGACGATCGAGAAGAGATCCTGGCCCTCCTCTGTGTAGCAACATTTCAAGTCCTTGAAGAGTGCTATCATATCTCCCCTCAGTCTTCTCTTCTCAAGGCTTGAGAAGTTCATTTAATCTCTCCTCATAGGGCTTTGTTTCCAGTCCCCTAATCATCCTTGTTGCCCTCCTCTGAACTGGTTCCAGTTTGTCTGCATCCTTCTTAAAGTGCAGTGTCCAGAACTGGATGCAGTACTCAAGATGAGGCCTAAGCAGTGTTGAATAGAGGGGGACCAATACTTCATGCAGTTTGGAAACTATACTTCTGTGAATGCAACCTAAAATAGCATTTGATTTTTTTTGCAGCCACATCACACTGTTGGCTCATATTCAGCTTGTGATCCACAACAATTCCAAGATCCTTCTTGCATGTAGTATTGCCGAGCCAAGTATCCCCCATCTTATAAATGTGCATTTGGTGTGTGTTCTTCTAGGTGTAGAACTTTGCACTTATCCCTGTTAAATTTCATTCTGTTGTCTACAACTCAATGCTCCAGCGTATCAAGATCACTTTGAATTTTGTTTCTGTCTTCCAAGGTATTAGCTATCCCTTCTAATTTTGTATCATCTCGAAATTTGATAAGTATTACCTACACCTCCTCATCCAAGTTGTTATTAAAAATGTTGAAGAACACTGGGCCCAGGACTGGACCCTGTAGTAGCCCGCTCATGACCTCCCCCCACTTTGAGAAGGAATCACTGATAAGCACTCTTTGAGTATGATTCCGTAGCCATCAATGGATCCACCTGATAGTTCCATCAACCCACAAAGGAGTGGCTTTAAGTTTGGGGCTCATATGACCCCACCTGAACCTTTTATTAAGGTTCTTGGCCATGTTACTTGTATTTAAGCCTGTGAAATGAATGTTTTGTTTTCAGTAATAAATATTAGGACTGTTCAGACCCCCTTGGCAGCCATTTTGTGACTAGCCCTGCCCTGCCTATGGCAGTCCTTTTGTAGCAGTGCCCACAAAATCAAGATGACTTAAGAAAAATTCCACTCCTGAATTTTGCCGTTTTCCATAGCAAGTGGGGAATGTAGCTTCTCAAAGTTAAAACTGATAACAACATATCTGCATTCATCAATTGTGCAAGAGAGACTTGTTGGACTTTCCACAATGTCAATAGAACATGAAATAGCTAGAAAACTGGATCAAAAAGAACGAGTGACTGAATTTTCAAAACCTAAAGCAAAAAAGATCCAATGTGGCGTAGTAGTTAAGGTGTTGGACTATGACCTGGGAGACCAGGATTGGAATCCCCACACAGCCATGAAGCTCCCTGGGTGCCCTTGGGCCAGTCGCTGCCTCTCAGCCTCAGAGGGAGGCAGTGGTAAACCACCTCTGAATACCGCTTACCATGAAAACTCTATTCATAGGGTCGCCATAAGTCGGAATCGACTTGCAGGCAGTCCAGAAAGGAAAAAAACAAAAAAAAAGTCATGTTTTGAGAGCAGAATGTTTCTGATTTGCAGAATTTTGTGATTATAGGTTAAAGTTTATTAAAGAGTTTTCTTAGTTCTTTCTGTATTGGATGTGATGGTAATGGCAGTTAAAACAGGATAGAATAATGGATGATGTTGGATTTGTAATAATAGAAATTACAATTAACATTTTAATACACTTTTATTTGAAATCGGACTGCAATATCATCTAGCTGTTGTGTACAAATTATTCTGAATATTATGTGTCTCTATTTTATCTGATCTCAGAAACATTGGTTGGACAGTCAGATGGATGGACAAACAGTAATGATGCCTCTGTTTAAATAAATACACTTAAAATCATTAAAAGGAATAGAGGGGCAAAATATTTCCAAGTTTACCAAAAACCTCAGCCTAGATCTGAGTTTTGCTTGGGGCACCGATGGCATGGTTTGCCTATGGCGTCAATTGCTGGCAGCTAGTCTAGGGCCATCCCTGCACCCAAGCTATCAGCCACTTGCAAGAATTGGGTCATTTATTTTTGAACACAGATCAACTCTGGATGAATTCTGCTGTATTGTGTGGGCTTCCTTTCCTTTCCTCACCTTTGTGTGTTGTGGTGAGTGTGATGCCCCTGTAAATGCAATTACTGTAAATATGCTCAGCAAGTTCCTGTGCCATTTTCTTAATGCATTCCTCTCACAACACACATCATGGCATCCCATACCATCCTGAAATCTGCTACAGCTCCACAGAGAGCTCTACAATGGCAGCAAAGGCTCAGGCACAGGACCCAACAAGTGATTCTGCACAGCAAGAGAAGTTGGAGGAGATAACTGATGCAGAGGACCATCACCACCGGCATAACAACATGAAAGTCCACACCCTGCAAGGAATGTGGAGCCTGCAACTACAGTCAGCACCACAAGGCGCCTTTCAATGGGATGGTGCCCATGCGAACCCTACAGTTCTCACTGAGCCTCCAGATGAGGTGCATTACCAGTTTTCTCATGGAGATGAGGGAGACATGTAAGAATTTTTTTGGTCATACTTCTGCCCATCCTTTGCTGTAACTGCAAATCACAAAGGAAATATCAAAATCAACCACACCTAGAAGAAGGGCACTTTGAAGCCATGATAAAAACTATTGGGATTTCCTTACATTTGGAATTGGCATTGTTCTCAGTTTAGAGGTATTTATTGATAGAACACTTAAATGTTTAAATGTTTTTTTTCTTTTAATAATGTTATTTGTTATTTAATTTTGAGAATTGCATTATTTTATTGATGTAAGTATTGCTATATTCGTGTTTTTGTAAGCCGCCTTGAGGGCCTTTTGGCCATAAGGCGGGGTATAAATTGAATTAATAATAATAATAATAATAATAATAATAATTTCATTTGTAATGTGGCTGCAACCCAAAATGGTGGCCATTTTTTTGGTGCTCCATGCAGCTACAAATCCCATGCGAGATTGGCAAATTCCAATGGGAAGTGTCAGCATCAGCATATTCCCTGGGGTTGGCAATGCTAGTGTAGTTATTTCTGATGCAATCCAGAAAGCATGTGGACTAACCACATTTAAATGTCCTTGAAGCTGCATGGAATAGCTGCATGAATAGTCATGTGACTAGAGTTGCTGGTAAAGATCTCCCAAGGAAGGCTTGGAAAAGAAGTTTGGGGGCTCTTAAAAGCCTGCCAATTACAAATGACTTTGCAGTTCACCCAGATACATTCCCCTTTTCCAGAGATGAAGGTGAAACAAAGAGAGGAGAGATGTATACTGGCTCCTTCTCTTCCTCCTCCCTGGTTAGCAGCACTCCAAGGCACAACACCCAGGGCCTATGGGAGATGTAGTTCTCCCAAGAACCACTGGGATAGCAACAGTGGATATTTTCAAGGCTAGCCAACATGGTGCTCGCCAGATGTTGACCATTGGCCATGTTAGCTGGGGCTGCTGGGAGTTGGAATCCAACAACATTTAGAGGGCGCCATATTGGTTATCCACAGACTTTTACTTTCTATCAGTTGATGCAACATGACGAAAGAATACCCTATGCAGAAGGTATGCTGTACTTTGCAAGTGAATCCAGTAGTATTTTGTGTGTGTTTCAATTAGGGCTGTCACCCAATGAAAAAAAAAAAATCTGGTGCTATTCAGTGCTATCCCTACTCAGAGTAAACCTATTGAAGTTAATAAATATGACTAAGTTAGGTTCATTAATTTAAGTGGGTCTATTCTGAGTAGGACTTAATTTAATACAACCCTTAGTTGATTAATCAAATAAGTCTAATAGTTCATATAATCAATTAACAATCTTCATAAAATTTCACATGACTATAAAAATAGCTTTGAAGGGGGAGAGTATGCTTTGTTTTTAGAAGGTGCATGTAAATGTCAAAGTAGGCACCAACTGCCATCTTTATATTATTTTATTATTATATTAATATTATATTAATAAAGTAATTATTATTTATGTTTAATAAAACTACCATATAAATAAACAACTTGTACATGTATATCATTTACACACAATTCCTGTGGTAGTCAAGATAGTTAGTCCTCTTACACTCTTAAGTCCTACTTCATGATGGTCTCGGGAATAGGTCTATTCAAGCGATCTGTGGCCATTCTGGTGGGCACACCACCCATCTGTCAAAATTGGCCCATCAGGGGGAAGGGCTGATGAGCCTCAGGTTCCCCACATCTATACTGTGCCATTAAAATACTAATAATGCTGAACATAGACAGTTTTTGAGGAGATTATTTTCGTATCTAGTTTTTTTCCCAACTGTGTGTGTGTTGGGTGCCTTCAAGTCGATCCCGACTTATGGCGACCCTATGAATAGGATTTTCATAGTAAGCGGTATTCAGAGGGGGTTTACCATTGCCTTCCTCTGAGGCCAAGAGGCAGTGACTGGCCCAAGGTCACCCAGTGAGCTTCATGGCTGTGGGGATTTGAACCCTGGTCTCCGAGGTCTTAGTCCAACACCTTAAGCACTACACCACAAATGAAATTAACACTGACTCCAATGAGAAAAAAAGGTTCATTCAAATGAACATTCAGCTTCTGGACTTCTCAGAGTCTTAAATGGGGCCTGTCTGTTTGAACTTTAGTGACGTGAACAGCCTGATCAGAATTCTTCATCTGCCCAAAATAAGCTAGGCTTCCAGAGGTGAAACCTTGAAAACAGAAGATTTCTGGCCTATGTAAGAACAGATTGTTACAGCAAAAGCAGACCTCTGGCCCGCATGTTCTGAGTTGCTGCAAGCACACTTCTAACAGCACTTCAAGGACTAAATACAGCAATGATGAAGTCTGGTGCCTTGTTATTTTATACAGAGAAATGCTCCCACTGTGAATTCAGATTTTGCTTTGTAATGTTGCAATAAGTCATAGCTCTGAGTCTCTGAGGTTCAAGGTTCCTCTGCCTCCAAACATTAGCCTACCCATTTCCATTAATATTTATTTCACCAAAGCAATTTTTTTGTTCCAAAGGTCACTGTGCAAAGAAATTTGTGTATAAACTTCAATTGAACAGCGGACAGCTGTGATGGTGGAAGAAACTGCTAAATAGCTGTCACGGCAATATGGTTGTGTCACTAAGAGCAGAGTGCTCCATTATTAGTCTGTCAGGCACATTTGATTTAGAGGCTATAATAAGTAATATTTCATCCTGGACTTTGCAAAGCCAAGGTTCTTTCAGCTTACAGTATTTGGAAGTCAATTATTTCAAACACCATTCTCCCACTCCAAACTGTATTCATTGATGTGCCTCCCTCATTGCTGTACATATAACTACAGAACCAGTGAATAATCGTAAAATAAAAGAAACAGCACGGGGACCACAGACACATTATTCACAGATGACTTAATTCAGAGCTGCTTTTGTATCTGCAGAATACATTTCCTCAGCAACTGCAAAAATGAATGGTGAACAAACATAAATCTGTCAAAATGCAGAGAGGCAGGCAAACCTCAACTTTCTGCCTCCGCATTTCCTATCTTAAATGCTTAAATTGTGTTTTCTAATAGTTAGCCCTCATCCTTTGTTTTAGGAGTTAGGATCTGTCCTGACTGGTGCAGTAGAGTAGAAACAGAAGTACCAAACATACTATGATCTCCATTCATTTAATTGATGAACATAAATATCTTTTTTGAAAAAAGATACCTTTAAAAAATATATCTGCAGTGCCCATGCACTTCTTTTTATAGTCATGAAGTGTGACATAGGTTGCTCTCAGACTGAGGGTTTTCAGCACTACCCACTCATTGTTCTTTCACTGTAAGTCAGATTACTAGAAAACCATCCCTAGTTTTGACATATGCGAAGCTCTTAGTTTATTCTGGGGGTGTCTTCATGCACAAATTGCAGATTTCCAATCCACACATTTAAGGTAAAAAAAAACTACATATGGTGAACAGATTACAGCCCTTTTTTCCTTACGCTCATGTAAGGAAACTATTATATGTGGTAGCCCCTTACGTGTATCAAGTATTCTGATAAGATGTTTTTGTGATGGATGAAATTCAAAATAGGGCTGCTGTGTAGTAAGATCGTAATATTTGAAGCACCCTGAGGAAAGAAACCATGAATCCCTCATGAAACCCCAAACGTATAGCTGGCGCTATTTTTTCAGTTGTTATTATGTTTATTGCCTTTGGTACAATGTGCTCTATTTGTGTGAAGAACAGTCTTCAGAAGCAGAGGTTTCAGACAGAAATATGGTGTTTTGTGTTTAAGGCCGGGCCAATAAAGTTATAAGAGCAGAACGTATATTGAGAAGCAGACTCTTCAGCATAAATAAGCCTCATAAGGTTTATCACTTGGAACTGCAAGCTGGTGATCGGATGCTCAGCCTGTCCTCAGCATTCTACGCAGCCATTCTTCACCGTGCATAGACTCGCACACTGTGTGCATCTATCAAATCATCATGCTCGATTCTAATGAAGGCCCCCCTGTGTTGTATACATAACATAATTCCCACCAGTGACTGCAGTAAGAACAGCTCCTGCTCACTTGCTCTCTAGCAGTAAGGAAACCTGACTGGGGTGCTTATCCATTGGAAAGCAACCTTTGCATATCATACAGAAATGACAGGCTGCCTTTTCTTTAATGTTTGGTAATGATTTCCCTAAAAGCAACAAGCCACAACCTTCCTGCTCACACTTTCTCACGCACACTTCTGCAGAGCTGATGTAAGGAATACTAGGAAGAATACAACCACAATGCACCCTGCTGGCGAAAAAACAAATGGCAAACTGTAGAATGCACCTTAGTTGGCTGGTAGCAGAAAGGGGAAAACACACACACACATTCAGTTACATCACCCAGCAGCAGTAGCTGTAGTGCTGTAATTTGACTGATACAATGAATATTTGATAATTATTGCTGTGGCTATATACATGAATTGCTTTTATTGTTCTTGCAGAACAGATGGGATAAGCAGATGAAGGAAGATACTTGAATGTGCTATAAATCAGACCTGCATTTTATTATTTATTGCCGCCCTGGGCTCCTAATGGGAGGAAGGGTGGGATATAAATATAATAAATAATAAATAATAATCTCAAACAATAAGATGCAGAAGCCAGACATATTTGTGAACATGGCATTCAGTAGATTGAAAGATTGTAAAATAGGGTAGAAAGATAAGGAGATAAAACAATATATTGGCTGGAGATGGGGAGACAAGGAGATATGGAGGATAGTTCAAATACAAAATAGGTTGAGCCAAAATTTACTCATAGTTTTTTGCAAACATTTATGGCAGTGTCCCCCCCAAAAAGTTTCAATAACTTTTCAGGTTTTTCCCCCTGAAAATGTTAGTACATTAACATTTTCAGGCAACAAAATGGCTACAGGTACATTCGTAAACCGCAAGAAGTTTTGCCTATTACTTAATTTCTCTGCTTTTTAATTCGGGAGGTAAGAAATGGGATCCTGTGCAAGTTTGCTGGGAATGGATTGATCATTTGCATGTTTATTAAGTTCAGTGAAATTTACTCCCTTGCAATCATGCTTAAGATAGGTGAAACTGCTCACAGGAGGATGGGGAAGGGGGAGGGGGATGGAAGCAGGCAGGAGGGGGGGAAGGGCAGGTTCGATCATTTGCATGTTTATTGAGTTCAGTGATAGGTAAAACTGATCATGGGGAGGGAGGTCTGGAGTGGGCAGGGAAAGAGGAAGAAGGAAGAGGGGAGGAGAGGAGGAAGGGAGGAAGAAGGGAGAGGAGAGGGGAAGGAGGGGAAAGGCATGCCTGATCATTTGCATGCTTATTGAGTTCAATGGGATTTACTTCCATGCAATCATGCTTAGCATATGTAAAACTGACCAGGGAGAGGAGGGAGGGAGGGCTGGAGGAAGAAGAAGGAAGAGGGGAGGGCTGGAGGAAGAAGGGAGGGGAGGAGGAAGGGAGAAGAGAGGGGGAGGAGGGAAAAGGCAGGCATGATCATTTGCATGTAAATTGAGTCCAGTGGGATTTACTCCTGTGCTATCATGGCTCGGATAGGTAAAACTGACCATGGGGGGGAGGAGCAGGGTAGAGTAGAGGGAAGGAGGAAGGAGGAAAGGGGAGCAGAAGAAGGGGGAGGGGGATTGGAAGGGGAGGGGGATGAAGGAAAGGGGAGGGAAGGGGCAAAAGTGTGGTGATGGGAGGGAGGAGGAGTGAAGGGCAGGTTTGACCATGTGCATGCTTATTGAGCTCAATGGAATTTATTCCTGTGCAGTCATGCTTGAAAATGAAATGGACTGTCTTCAAGTCGACTCTGACTTATTGCAACACTGAGCGATATTCAGAGGTTGTTTACCATTGCCCTCCTCTGAGGCTGTGAGGCAGTGACTGGCCCAAGGTCACCCATTGAGCTTCATGGCTGTGTGGGAATTAGAATTCTGGTCTCCCGGGTCATAGTCCTAGGATAGGTAAAACTGACTATGGGGGAGGACAGAGGGTGGAGGGGAGGGGGATGATGAGGAGGGGGAAGGAGGGGATTGGAAGGGGATGGGGAGGAGAAGGGAGGGGTGAAGGAAGGGGGAGGGAAGGGGCAAGAGGAAGGGGATAGGAAGAAGGAGGGGAGGGCAGGTTTGAGCATTTGCATGCTTTTTTTCAGTGGGATTTACTTCTGTACAATGATGCTTAGGATAGGTGAAACTGACCTGGGGGAGGGGCAGGAAGGGGAGGGGAGGGGGAAGGGGAAGGGGAGGGGAGGAGATTGGATGGGTGGTGACTGGGCAGAAGGGAAGCCCCTTTCTTTTCCAAAAGGAAAACATTTTGAACATTATCATTGCTTTTCAGCGTTTTCCCCACCTTTTTATTCTCCAACAGGCACATGTAGCCTCCCACCCAAATTGAAACCAAAGCTGTCACTGGCCACATCCACACCAGATCTTTATTTCACTTTAGATAGTCATGACTTCTCCCAAAGAATCATGGGAAGTGTAGTTAGTTAAGGGTGCTGAGAGTTGTTAGGAGATGCCCTGTTCCCCTCAAAGAGTTTCAATCAGAGTGGCTGACTGTTAAACCACTCTGGCCACTGGAGCTCTGTCAGGGGAATTGGAGTCTCCTCTCAGAACCCATCACAAACCACACTTCCCAGGATTCTTTGGGGGAAACCATGACTATCTAAAGTGAAATAAAGGTCTGGTGTGGGTGTGGCCCCCTGATTAGCCAAGCCAAGCAGCTATGAGTCTGGCTTTTAGAACACTGACAGGTGGTTCTTACTGAGCATGCCTGACATTATCATTGAGGTCAATCCCGAATTTCTTAAATTAATTAAAAATCAGCTAGGCTTTTTTTTTTTAACTTTTAAACTGCAGATGATGAAGGTCAGAGTATGGGGCAAGGTCAGTAATAGGATTACAGGTACTCTGTGAACATGGCTGATTTTTAATTAATTTCAACAGATTATGAGAACTCTGACAGAAAAAAGGCCAAAAGGGGTCTGTTTTTTCCCTCTCTCTTTTTACACTTTGAACTCTTGATTCTCTCTGACTGTTTTGTGTATTGCCATGGAAATTTAGAGGGTTGTTAAGCAAGCGTTTCTGAGTTCAGGACTATAAGTTTTGTAAGGTTTTGTTTTGAAATGAGATTATGGGAAGCATCAGGATGGCATGGGGGGAGGTATTTTCAATTTAACATTGCAGAATGCAAAAAAATCCATGCTGACTATAGTATACAGCCACTCTTACTATACTGTTATGCAGGAGAGAGTGGAGCAGCTACCCTGTATATTTTCCCTGGAACTGGGAAGGGCTCCTTGTTGCTATTAGACAATGACAACATCATTGTGTTTGGAGAAAAATCAATAGTGCTTTCTCCATCATCAGGACTAGCAGGATATAGGGCTTATCCACATGGCGATTTACTGTGTTTCTGGTGCTACTTGCATCCCCTTTTAATTTGCATGGTTCACATGACGTTACTGGCAAACAGAAGCTATCACACAGTTTTCCCCCAGTAAATCCATACTAACCGAATCCTCTGATAATCCGAAAAGGAAAAAAAAGTCTCTACTCTGTATCTCTAGGGCTTGCAGACGCTGTGCTTCGAAACTTTTAGGTGAGTGTGTCAATCGTTCTGCTCTGCATGCCCACTCCCTCCTCCTCCCTTCTTTCATTTCATTTTCTGTGGGATGAAGAGAAACTTCTGCTTCTCTCTCCCGTTTTGTAAGCTTCTTGTATGTTGCTGCAAACGGTGCCTTTATTTTCTTTTCCCCCCTAACTTGTGCACAAAAGCATAACACTGCTCAAACAAAGATTTGTATTTCATCTGTATTGTACCAGTGAAAATATAAATAATCGCACTTCCGGGTTGTTGTTTTTTAAAATGAAAATAACTGGTAGAACACATTGAGCATACTCAGTTGCATGCAACAAGAGGGAATGGGCATATTAAATTAGAGGGTGTGGTCTTTAGGAAAGTGCGTGATGGATGCTTCCCCTCAAGAGTGACTAGAAAACACAGTGTTTACAGCTGGCATTGATCCTTTACTATAGACAGTGCAAACAGAAAACAGAGGTAAAAACAGTGTCTTTAGCACAAAGTGATGCTCCCATGTGGATAAGCCCATAGCTGTCTTCCCACAGTAAGCATGAAATTGTCATGAGAGAGGGACATATACCAGGCATTTTCTGGGGATTTTTTGATCCTTAGGAAAGACTTTTTGGGGTCACAGAGGACTGCAGTGAGAGAGTCAGGAAGTCCTTGCATATGTGCCACATTGGATGCAACCCATCGTACCATTTCTGCACCACATGATCTCTGATTGTATGGGATCAACCATGTAATCAGTAGAAACAAAAAAGAAGAAACAATGGCACTAATAGAATCAAGAAAAGGTATATATTTAAATAATCACATATATTTTCACAGTTCTTCATTGTCAAAATCACAATTTTCAACCTGAAAATCAAAAATAGAAATATTTGGTTTAGCCTTGGTCCCAATGGTGTTGTCTGTTGCACTCTTTAAAGAACCAAGGCTCTGCAAATAAGCAACATCAATTGAACTGATTTTAGTGAGCTGGCCCACACTATCTGAAAGGTGCCATGCCTTTTCTGAACTCCACTGTACATGAATACCCTTCCAAAGGCCACTTATGTATTGCTTGAAAAAAATATGAAAAGTTTAACTAAAAATCTGCACTGCTTTACCAGAAATTTTTATTTATTATCATTTATTTATTATCATTATTTTTACCCTGCCCTTTTTCCAAAACTGGAACTCACGGCGGCTTGCTGCATAAATTATGGGAGTTCACAGTTCTATCTGGACCAATGCTGGGTTCAAAGAAATTGGGAGCCTGTGCCAAATCAAAAAAGGGGGTCAGATTTCTGGGTCTGTTCCTGGCCACACCTGCACTATACATTTAAAGCACTCTTATATCACTTGAACAGTCTTGCCTTCCCCCAAAGAATCCTGAGATCTGTAATTTATTACGGATGCTGAATGTTGTAAGTAGACCCCCCACAGAGCTACAATTCCTCACACCCTTAACTGCCATGACTGTTAAAATGGTATAAGAGTGCATTAAATGTATGGCATGGATGTGACTCCCAAGAACATATTCTACTATCTTCATCTATCACTGGCATTTATAACTCTCTCAAGAACAAGACCCAAAAAAAGTCCACATAATGGGTGGTCAGCACAACTTTGCTGAAGCTAAGCAGGTTAGAGTTGACAGAAAACCTGAAGACCCATGGGATGATGTGTTGATGCTTTTGCCACTCTATTGGCAGATCACTGGTCTCAGAACACCACCTGCAGTACAGCATTTCAGCCTCTGGGATCATCAAATGATTGCCCATTAAGGTCCAATTAAGCAAGCACCTTTGCTGTGTAAAGTTCTGGAAAGATTATCATTTTCCACAGTGGGACAGCATAGCTATGATGGTATTTCCACTCCAACAGCAACTACAGTTTTGGAGTGTGCCCATACAGGACAGTTAATGTACCATTTTAGGGATTTGACTTCTCCCCAAACATAAGTGTCAAGAACCCATAAATATATATTTCATTGAAGTTGCTTTTGCACATCTGCCCCATAATTGCCTTTTAATGCAGCTCTTAATGTACAAATAATATTGTAAGACATTCCATTCTTTTAAAGCACATGATAAGCTCGATAACAACCCCAAAAGCATCTGAATGCTATATTGGCAAAAATCTAACAATCCTCTCTGAAATAGAGACAGCTGTTGCAAAGATATATGCCACATGGTGATTCTTGCTGAGATATGTTGCAAACCTTTGGGAACCAAGGGAGACAAGCTAGAAATATGTAAAGGAAAATGCTGCAGAATTCACTCTGTGCTCAGTGTGAATGCTGTTTTTTTGGCAGCATGAGTGGCTGCATTCCCAGTCTTTGTAATGAGTTTCTCAAAGAGATAATGAAAAGCCCCCCCCCCTTTTTATAGGTTGAGAGTTTGCTATTCTCCGCTAGTTTCAGTAATGGTTCAGGATGTGCTCGGTCTGCACAATGTATATGAGCTCTGACATACCACCTTTTTCTTTGGCTCAAGCTTCACATTTGTAATTTTGATTTTTCATTTCATTGCCATATTTGCACCCTACTTTTCCTTCCCAAAGGAAGCCCAAAGCAGCTGATGACAATGAGCCAAAATAAAATAACGCTAATATCAAAAACAACAAACTAAGCAATCTGAAGATCACTGAACAACAAAAAATGCTACAATAACCTATCAGTAACACTTTAAAAGAGGTGGGAATAAATCAATAAATAAACGTAATACAAGAATCTTAAACATTCAGTTGATAAATCACTAGGGTACAAACATGTCAATGTATGAGAGGAGGATAATAAAATTCAAGACATAACTATAGGCAGCTATATACACTCAATATTCCTCATTGCAGCAGCCAATGAACCAAAACTGGTACACCCCACTGAAACAGATTCACCCTAGAGTTACCAGGGAGCAAAAGAGAAGGCCCGTACTGTCAAGAGAACTCCAGTCAGGCTTGTGCTCTGTAGTACGGATGTCTTCTAAGGCTATCAATGGCTATTAGATGATAGCTCTACATTACCTCCAGTATCAGAGGCAGTACATCTCTGAGTATCTGATGCTGGGGGTCATGGGGAGCAGAGAGCTCTTGGACTTCCTTGTGGGCTTCCCAGAGGCATCTGATTGGCCACTGTAGAACATAGATAGGCCTTTGATTTGACCCACCAGGAATCTTCTTAATACAGTAAAGGCGCAGGATACCAAGAGCCATCATGCCCCTAAAATCCCCCATGTCAGACCTGCCCTTTTAGCTGGGAAGAGTCCCCTCCTCTTAAGAGAGGTGATTTAAGCCAAAGCCTTGCACCTTAAAAAACATATCCACATGTGATGTTTATAGCAGTCAGTTCATGCATCCCCCACAGAATGTATGTTATGCTTTTATTTATAATACATCCATGAAGCCTGAGACTTTTGTATCTAGCCTTACAGGACATGTACGAAAAAAGGCCCTTGGGATGATGGACAGGTATGAGCAATGACTGAGGAAGCATTCACTCCTGCCCATCTCCTAATCATTGTTTAATCTTGTGGTTAGGAAGGTCACAGGGTACACAATTGGATCAGGGCAGGGCTGTTTTATGGCTCAAGCAACACATGCAGGTTGTTTAGCTTGGAAAAGCAGTATAAGAAGTGCTTGTATAAATCAAGAAATTTCTCTCTTATTGTGCTTCTATGCATCTGAGCAGCAGGCTTTAAATCATTTCTTGCCTGTAGGGAAGGATGAATCTGTCAGTTTTGGTTTCTCTCTTGATTGCTCATCTTTCTAATCTTATGTTCAGTTTGTCCCATTTCTGCATCATTTTGCAATTTTTTTTAAAAAAAATCAGCATAAACACACACACACACACACATATATTCATTTTATGCTTATTTCTCCTAATATATGCTTTCTTTGTACTCAATTATGCCATGTAGATACAATCTTACAAGTAATTTCCCCTAACAATGTTTTTTGTATGTTATTTTCACTAATATACACAAACATTTCTTTGCACACTTTTCCACAATAAATGCATTTTCATATGTGTGTTTTGGTCAGAGGCTAGTTGTGTTCAGTTTATGTATTGGTTCAGGAAGTGCAAATTATGTAGGCCTGCATTACAATGTGAGGAGAACAAATGCTGCCTTCATCCTTACTGTGCTCTTCTATGTAGGCCATTTTATGCAGTGGATTCACTGGACACGCCTTCACTGTTTTCATTCCTATTGAACACCAACACTAACTTGCAATCCCTTTTTGGCAATAGTGATAACAGTTGTTCGTACAACGGACAGTTGCATACAACGAGAGTACGAAGGCATTTTCCCTCAGCACGCATGTCTGCTGTTTATGTAGAGGTATGTTGAATATTTACTGTGAATTGCTGAGTTTAGGAAATGGGAGGAATGATCACAGTGAAAGCAGAACTAGAAATTGTGTGTGGGAAGAGGAATAGTGCATTGGGCATCAGCAATGGCCATACTAAGGTAAAGGGATGCACCAGTATGGTTCCAGGTCAAAAAGTACACCTATGAGAAAAATGATGACCTAGATCTATCATTACTCAGTCATGACTAAAGGATAACAGCAACAACCAGGGCTAGTGCCAAGACTACCCAAGTGTTCCAGAGGCCCAAATAAAAAGTGAACCAGTGATCCCTTGGCCTGAAATAAAGAGATATTAGCTGCACATGAAATAGTATATTGGCATTGCCCCTTGAATGTGAAAATCCTAGAGCAGATTGCTTGTGATACTTCTACTACTGCTCAACTGGTGTGATTCACACTGATTTTATTCACAGGAAAGTTGGAGACAGAATAGCAAGTAATTCTGATTGGGCCTAGGATAGGACTGTAGCAGTTCCAGCTGGTGGCTGACGCAAAAGAAAAACATCACAGTTCTTAAGACATCTGCAGACCTCAGTAACGCAACCAGACAGTCCAGAAGGGACTATGTAATAATGGTGCTGTTGTTTGCAAACCTTAAATCATGTCCATTAAGAAGTTGCTTTTGTTACACCACTCCACCAAATTCATAGTGGTGGGACAATTTGGGTAAGTGGATGGTAGAGAAATGAGCACAAGGGCTGGGCTGTCAGTGAAACTAAATGCACCCAGGACAAAGGGAAAGCTGAGCGAGGCAAAGTTTGGGATTGGTATGGAAGCTGCAGCTGGTTCAGAGCACTGCAGTCAGGTAAAGTGGAGCACACATTTTACACCTGTGCTAAGGGAACTGCACATGCTCAAAGTCTTGTTGTTAACATATAAAGCCCTGAACAACTTGGGACCAGGTTACTTGAAAGGCTGCTACTGCCCCTTTATAGACCTTACATCATCTGGGGAAACTCTACTTGTGGTACTGCACCATACAGAATATCATAGGGAGTGTTACACGTGTATGCTTGAATCCCCACATGCGAGTATACTCACTGGAAACTCAAACGTCACCTCTGAGCGTATAGCGAATTTTTTTGCTGGAATTAAGCCCAAATGTCACTCTTACATATGTGTAATTCCACCCTTAGCCCACACTAAGAATAAAATAAAGATTGGTTTATTAGAAGAGGAAACAGGAAAAATATAGCAATAGCGTCTAACCTTTACCCAGTCATTCATTCCCTAACGTTATAGATAGCATAACGTAAAGACCCTAAGCCTAAGTACATTCAAAGTTACACCAAGTCATATAGAGAGAAAAAGAGAAAGAATCTCAAGAGTTTGGGGTGAATATACCTTTCCTGAAGAATGCAGCAAGACTCTAAGGTCAGAAGGGAACTTCCATATCTAGTCTGTGAGCCAAAGGTCCACCCTTACTGTAAACTTCACTAGACCTGAAACATCTCACCCTTCCTTAGTTCTCGTGATTCTGTGCAGCCCTGATGTTGTTTCTAGGGTGCATTGTATAGAGTGAGAAAGTCGTTGGAGCTCAGAGAGGTACTACCAACTTCCAGAAATGCTAAGTTTAAGTACCCTTTGAGCCTTCATTGGACTGAATGTAATTTGGAAGGGGGAATACTAGTGAGTGAGTTGATATAAGATGGAATTTCTTGTGATACGGTTGTTCTACCTACTGGAGTGAAACCTTTACTTGCAGTCTCCGGAGGAATTGAATACATATTAATTAGCTCTAATCTTTATCTTATGTGGGTTTTGCTGGCTCAGACTTTAACTTAGGCCTAGACCAAGTTAAAGGAATTACTCCTGAGCATACCTGGAGTTTAAACCTTTTCCTATGACTAATTAATTCTGTTGGTACATGTCTTCCTGAAATTAATAAACTAGTTTTGACAATCTTGTGACATTGGGGTCAAACCCAGGGCATGTATTATAGAGGTTACCCCAATTATAGATTCTTATTCTCTGATCATTGAGATGAATCTGAAAATAAAAACCCCATTTTATGCAAGAGGTAGCCCCAAATATGGCATTAGCTGCCATTGCCCCATACAATAGAATGCCCTTCCCTCTGCCATACATGAAGCAGCAACCATCAGTCGCTTCAGATGTCTGGTAAGCCTTTTTGTCTGAGCTTTCTCTGACCCAAAAGATCAGAGCTTTTTTATTATTATTTGAATTCCTTGAATTCCTGTCTTGATTTGTTTTTTATGTTTTATTAGGAATGGAAAGTGCTGTCTATTTTGGCTCTCTCGGTTTCTCATTTTTCCAATCTTAAATCCAGTTCTCCACATTTCTGCAGCAATCTGAACTTTAAAAAAAAAATCCTCATGAAAATTCTCCAGCATTTTCATGTGAATAAATAAACACATTTTCAAAGGCAGTTTTGACAACTGTACTAATTTTTGCAAGCCATTTCTTGTCATATAAAGCATTTTGCATGTTATTTTCACTCACATATTTATTTTTATGCACACTTTCCCCAATATATGCATTTTTATAATCCTTGTTTTGTTGGCAAACTGCATCATAAAATTCAATTAAAGATGAATTTTGAAGGATGGCTGCGTTTCAGTTCTCATATTGTTTCAGAGAGTGTGAATTTGACAGATTTAGCTTGAAATGCAAACTGAATTTAAAGTCTTGTGTATCCCTAGCTTTTATATTACTGGTTTTATGTTGTATTTTTGCTTTAGTTATATTGTTTATTGTTTTATGTTGCACACCATTTAGAGATTTTAAAATATTAAGCAGTTTATAATTGCCTTCAAATAAAATAAATAAATAAGTTTGGATAGGCTCACTGAGAATCACTGAGGGCAAGCCTTGCCAAACAGCTGCATACTGATACTGAGTTAAAATATAGCAGATTAGAAGGCTATTAAGAGGAAATATCTCAGTAAATGGGGAAAAGAGGTGATGGGCTTGAATCTAAGCAATGGTGTTGGCTCACTAATAAAATTAAACCAATGGCCCTCCAACCCCTGCTTTTTTCCCCAGTGTTGTTTAGACTCCACTAAACATTGCTGGCAGTACTGATATTGGCTTGAATGAGTTCCTTTCCATTTATTCCACAAGTTGATTCACATTATTTTAGTATATGGATACAGACCCCAGAACTCCATGTGAATTGGCTATAAATGAAAATGAGAAGTGGCAACTGTTTCCAATGCAACATCTTCTTTTCTGTGGAAAACTGCTTAAGGTGTTTTTTGTTTCTTTGATCGGAAGTTTGTTTAAAACGTCGGCTATATATTACAGAGTTCTCTCTGTCTCTGAAGGATACTCTCAGTAGAATTTAGTAGTTAAAATGGTCCATTGCTTTCCTATAGATGGAGGCAATCGTTTTGTTGAAGTTGTAGGTAATACCTTTGAAGGGAAGTCTTCCATTTGGATGGATGGTAAACATTTAAGCTTTAATGGAGCTCATGCAATTTTACTTTGCTGTCTGTCCAGATGAGAAAGATATCATAAAATAGACAATGCAAAAGTCTTCTTTTCTCGCAGAAGGTGTGAGATTGCTGTACTTCAACATGACGATGATAGGTATGTTCCCTGGCTTAAGGACCTCTTCCCAGTGATCACAGCTCCATCCAGCAGAAAAATGGCTTCTATTTCTCCCTGTAAAGAATGGATTGAGCAATTTTGCCAACCCATATCCTTCTTTGTCAGACGTTTCATTTGTTACACCAGTCTTGCAGAAAGTGGGATAGTGAGGTCTCTGGCCAGCATTAATGCTAGTGCAGCATCAACCCTTTATATTTTAAATAGGAAGAGATTTTTCTTCCTGCGAGATTGAATAGCTTACAAAAGCATTACCAATCTGAAGGTCCAACTCCCACTGAAATACACCAATCTGCCAAACAAGGTTGGATCAATGGGGAGGGGGAAAATTACCCACTAGCCAACTTGGCAGTCATACTTCTGCTGAAAGATATCTTGCAAAAATAGCATTTTCTTTTACCAAAGAAATGAAAGCTTCCAGAAATGTACATTCACTGCTGTAGGGACTTATTTTGAGATGCTGTATTGGGTGTAATTTGGGGAAGTTTTTCCATTCTTGGCAGCTTAAGTACTGTGGTCAGTGAATTTGAAAAAAGGATAAATTCTGAGCTCATTTGCATTGTTGCTTTTCATTTTGCTCAGAATGTTTTCCAATTTAATTATTACATAGCCCACAGTAAGCTAGTTATCAATTAATTGCTCAAAAAAATGGCAGCCTGCATACATGTTACTTCTCAGATCTCTAATTGGCTACACAGTCGCCTTCTTGTTAAATGCTAATTAAAGTTTTCAGAACAACCAAGCATTTGTTAGCTTTTAAAAACCCTTTGACAAGAACTAAGCAATTGATATTGCATAATATTTATTTCTTATTTCAGCTTTAGATAAACACATGGCTGGAAATGGCTGGTCCATTTTTGCGGGGAGGGGCTTGTTTGTGTTTTGAACTGCAGGGTGAAACTATAAACCTCCACAAATCAAATTGGGTTAGACCTATTAGTAGCTTGAAATATTTTCCTATGCCAGAATGAATGACATCTAAATAAATGGAATGTTAATTTTAGTGGTATCAGGCACATCACATCGGGTTCATGAGGGCTTTACTTAAAAATAATACAAAGGTGGAAAAGAGCTTTAGTTCAGTGGTAGAACATCTGTGTTGCATGCAGAACATCCCAGGTTACATCTTGGGATAGGTCTCAACTTAAAAGGCTTGTTGAAAGAGGAAAGTCTTCAAAAGGTGCCGAAAAGATAACAGAGATGGCACCTGTTTGATATTCAAGGGTAGGGAGTTCCACAGGGTAGGTGCTGCCACACTAAAGTTCCATTTCCCATATTGTGCAGAACGAAACTCCTGATAAGATGGTATCTGCAGGAGGCCCTCACCTGCAGAGCGCAGTGATCGACTGACCATATAAGGGGTAAGATGGTCTTTCCGGTATCTGGTCCCAAGCTGTATAGGGCTTTGTACGCCAAAAGTAGAACCTTGAACTTGGCCCGGTAGCAAATGGGCAGCCAGTGCAGTTGTTTCAGCAGCGGGGTGACATGCTGGTGATACCCTGCTCCAGTGAGCAGTCTCGCCACTGCATTTTGCACCAGCTGCAACTTCTGGACCAACCTCAAGGGCAGCCCCACATAGAGCTCATAACAGTAATCCAGCCTAGAGGTTACCAGCGCGTAGACAACAGTGGTCAGGCTATCCTGGTCCAGAAACGGCCACAGCTGTCTCACCAGCCAAAGCTGGTAAAAGGCACTCCTAGCCACTGAGGTCACCTGGGCCTCTAGTGACAAAGATGGATTCAGGAGCACCCCCAGGCTATGGATCTGCTCTTTCAGAGTGAGTACAACCCCATCCAAAGCAGGCAACTGATGGTGGTAACTGGTGGTAATGGCCACCAGCTTGGATGGCTTTAAAAGAAAATTAGACAAATTCATGAAGGACAGGACTATCATTGGCTACTAGGCATGATGGCTGTGCTCTGCCACCCTAGTCAGAGGTAGTATGCTTCTGAAAACCAGTTGCCGGAAGCCTCAGGAGTGGAGACTGTTCTTGCACTCGGGTCCTGCTTGTGGGCTTCCCCCAGGCACCTGGTTGGCCATTGTGAGAAAAGGATGCTGGACTAGATGGGCCACTGGCCTGATCCAGCAGGCTCTTCTTATGTTCTTAATTGTCGGGAGGCAGAGTTGGGGTCCCGGGGGGTTGGAAGAAGGGGATTCAGACGGATGGCAGGGAGGAGAGGGAGCAACTTCGCCCGAGTGGAGCGAAGACGAAGCAGAGGAAATGCCAGAGATAGGGTTGCTTAGCAACGGAGAGTCTGAGAGCTTTGGAGCTTCAGACATTCCCACGCCTCCCCTTCTCCGAAGCTCAGAACAGGAGGGAGAAGAGCGAGGCAGTTTACCATCAGCCCCCCCCATCCCCCATACTGGAATCGGAAACTTCAGAAGAGGAGGGGCCGATGCTTCCCCCTTCACCGCGCACACGAAGACATCTGAAAAGACAAGAGAGAAGGGGGGAAGGCGGGTAGTACCTGAGGGGCAGTTAAGGAGGAGCAAAAGGTTGTGCGTCCGTTTGGCCCCTTCTTAAAGAACAGGCGGGAAGCAGCTCCTTGCTCTGTCAACTTTCTCTCAATGCCACAGGACCTGTATTTCTGTACTGCTTCATGAGAAGACACAGTCTTTGCTTGGACATTACTCTAATAAAAACTGAATTACTTACAACCCCTGGTCTGGTTCCTGAGTCTCATCCTGGGCCTGACATTAATTATCCGAACTCGGGAACCACCAACCCACAGTGCCTCCGTCTTGCTAGGATTCAGACTCAGTTTATTGGCCCTCATCCAGCCCACCACAGAGTCCAGGCAGTGGTCCAGGACTTGCACGGCCTCTCCCGATTCAGATGTTACAGAGAAATAGAGCTGGGTATCATCAGCATACTGCTGACACCTCACCCCAAATCTCCTGATGACTGCTCCCAAGGCCTTCATATAGATGTTAAACAGCATGGGGAACAAGATGGTACCCTGTAGCGCCCCACAGCACAGCTGCCAGGGGGCCGAAAGACAGTCACCCAATGCTATTCTCTGAGAATGACCCTGGAGATAGTGCCTCCAATACCCATCTCACCAAGATGGCCCAGAAGGATACCATGGTCAATGGTATCAAAAGCTGCCGAGAGATTTTATTTTATTGTTTAATTGTTTTTGTTTTGTTTTGTTTTGTTTTGTTGTCTTTGAAAATTTGAATAAAAATTAATGAAAAAAAAAAAAAGCTGCCGAGAGATCAAGTAAGAACAACAGGGTCGCACTCCCCCTGTCCTTCTCCTGATAAAGGTCATCCATCAGGGCAAACAAGGCCAATTCAGTCCCACTGGAGGTACATCCATCACCCCCTTGTCATGGTCAGATCACTACTTGGTGAGGGTGGACTTATTGGTGCCACAAACCCTCCGTGGGGGTGGAGGACCCATTAGGATGGTCCGCCCCAGACGTCTGATGGATCCAGATGGATTCCTGAATGCACTTGGGGATTCTTTGGAGCATGCACATGGGCACTTGGTTGAGACCCTGGTGGAGGGGTGGAATGCTGCAATCACCGGGGCATTAGACCGGGTGGCTCCGAAACGCCCTCTCCCCCTGAATAGAGCTCAGATGGCACCGTGGTACACTCCATGGTTGTGAACTCTGAGGCGGGAGATGAGACAGCTAGAGTGCTGGTTGTGGAAATCTCGCTCTGAAGCTGATCGGACACGGGTTAGAGCAGCTGCGGCAGCCTACCATGTGGCAGCAAAAAAGGATTGCTGTCCCGGGAGGCTGTTCCAAGCGGTCCAGAGCCTGGTCAGTCCGGTTGCCCTGGAACCGATGGAACATGCTAAGGCCTCCTGTGATGAGTTTGCAAAGCACTTTACGGAGAAAATCGATCGTATTAAGAGTGCTATTCCATGCGCTGTGGACACAGTGAGCTCCGGTGGTGTGGGATTGGTTCCAGCTTCTTCCTTCTGATGAAGTGGACAAGGTGCTTTCAACCTTAAAGCCAACCACTTGCTTACTCGACCCTTGTCCGTCATGGCTCATTATGAGCTGCAAGGACAGACTGGGCGAGGGGATCAAGATGGTGGTAAATACGTCCCTGGAAGAGGGAGTAACGCCATCAGCTCGCAAGGAGGCAGTAATAAAACCAATTCTAAAGAAGCCCTCCTTGGATCCCCAAGATCTGATCAACTTTCGCCCAGTCTCAAATCTGCCATTCCTGGGCAAGGCGGTTGAGGGGGTTGGTGGCGAAGCAGTTGCAAGTGCATTTGGAGGAAGCAGATTATCTGGATCCATTTCAATCAGGCTTCAGGCCTGGACATGGGACTGAAACGGCCTTGGTTGCCTTGGTGGATAATATGAGGAGGGTGTTGGATAGGGGTGAATGCACCTTCCTTGTCCTCCTGGATCTCTCAGCGGCTTTTGATACCGCTGACCACGGTATCCTTCTGGACCGCCTGAAGAGGTTAGACATAGGGGGCACTGTATTGCAGTGGTTCCGTTTCTTCCTCTCTGGTAGGTACCAGAGAGTGGCATTGGGGGATGATGTTTCGGATCCTTGGCCTCTCACTTGTGGGGTGCCACAGGGCTCCATCCTCTCCCCAATGCTGTTCAACATCTATATAAAGCTGCTGGGGGCTATCATCAGAAGATTTGGGCTGTAGTGTCACTAGTATGCTGATGACACGCAGCTCTAGCTCTCATTCAAATCTTCACTGAGTGAGGTTGGATGTAAAAACCCTATCCAAGTGCCTGGAGTCAGTGAGTGGCTGGATGGGAAGGAATAAGCTGAGGCTGAACACTGACAAAACTGAGGTACTGTTCATAGGAGACAAGGGAGGGGAATGTTGACCTGGAGCTCAATGGGGTACAATTGCCCCTGAAAGACCAGGTCCACAGCCTGGGGGTCATTCTTGACTCCCAGCAGTCCATGGAGGCTCAGGTCTTGGCTGTGAGCCGGGCGGTGCTCTATCAACTCCATCTGATACGGAGGCTGTGCCCCTACCTTCCCAACATCTGCTCCCACCTGTGCTACATGCCCTTCTCGCCTAGACTACTGTAATGCGCTCTACGTGGGGTTACCCTTGAAAATGGTCTGGAAGCTGCAACTGGTACAGAATGCGGCGGCTCTCCTGATTAAAGGCAGCAGCCAGCAAGATCACATCACTCCAGTGCTAAAGGAGTTGCACTGGTTACCGGTTGTTTTCCGGGCCCAATTCAAGGTGTTGGTTCTGACCTGTAAAACCCTATATGGTTTCAGCCCAGTCTATCTGAAGGAGTGCCTCCAGCATCATCAGGGATGCCGCTCAACAAGATCAGCCTCAAAAGGCCTTCTCTCTATCCCGCCAGTTAAAACAGCTAGACTGGTGAGAACTAGGGAGAGGGCTTTTTCAATTGTGGCCCCCACTTTGTGGAATTCCCTCCCAGATGATCTCCGCCATGCCCCCTCTATGATGAGCTTCCGCCGGGCCTTGAAGACCTGGCTCTTCAGGCAGGCTTTTGGGGTGGGTTAGGTTTTATTATTATTGTTGAGATTTTTAATGTTTTAATGTATTTGTATGTTTTTATTTTGTATGTCGCCCAGAGTGGCTGGACAGCCAGCCAGATGGGCGACTAATAAATTTAATAAATAAATAAAAACCAGGCCTGAACCCAGACTGGGATGGGTCAAAAGAATCTGTTTCATCCAAGAATACTTGCAGTTGCTGCGCTACAACCCTCTCAATCACCTTCCCTAAGAAGGGGGTATTTGCGACCGGTTGGTAGTTGTCACAAACCAATGGGTCCAGGGAGGGCTTTTTCAGGAGTGGTCAAATCACCGCCTCTTTCAAGGTGGCTGGAACCACTCCCTCTCGCAATGATGCATTGACCACACCCTGGATCCACTCGGTCAGATCCCCTCGGCAAGCTTTAATAAGCCAAGAAGGGCAAGGGTCGAGAGGACACGTTGCTGGCCGCATCATCGCAAGCACCTTGTCCACATCATCAGGCTGCATCAACTGAAACTGTTCCCAAGATGTTGTGGCAGACATTGCACTGGACACCTCATTGGAGACTACAGTAGATGTGGATGGGGCATCAAGACTGCTACGGAGACAAGCAACTTTACCCTCAAACTGCCTTGAAGACAATTCACAGTGGGCCTCTGAAGGGTCTAAGACTCCATTTCCTGGAGCTGATGTCAACAGGCCCTTGACAATACAGAAAAGTTCCACCGGACTGCTACTTGAGGATGTGATGGAGGCAGAGAAGTGGGCCTCCTTTGCCACCCTCATGGCCACGAAGTAGGCATGGTTATGGTATTTTACTTGTGCCCGATCAGCCTCACAGCACGTCTTTCACCACTTGTGCTCTAGCTGTCGTCCAGCCTGTTTCATTGCCCTTAGCTCACTGGTGTACCAAGGTGAAAGCCGGGCTCCACAGTGCCAGAGAGGGCACTCGGAGGCAACCATGTCAAGAGCCCAATGCGCCTCGCTCTTCCACAGCATGACAAGGGCTTCAACAGGGTCACCTGCTGTATCTACTGGGAACCCCCCCAGGGTATTCAGGAATCCAGTGGATTCCATTAGTCTCTGGGGGTGGACCATCTTAATCTGTCCACCACCCCTGCAAGGAAGGATCGGAGCCATAAGTCTGAACTTCACCAGGAAGTGATCTGACCATGACAATGGGGTGACATCACCCCCCCATCTCCATATCACCCCTTCCTTCATCTGGAGCAAAAACAAAGTTGAGGGTGTGCCCTGCCCAATGTGTTGGGCCAGTAACAAGTTGAGACAGCCCCATGGTCATCATGGAGGCCCTGAAGTCCTCAGCCGGAACACTAGAGGCAGCCTCAGCGTGGACATTGAAATCACCCAGCACTATCGTTCTGGGCTCCTCCAACACCACAGCCAAGACGGCCTCTGCCAGCTCAGTCAGAGAAGCTGCCGGGCAGCAGGGTGGATAATACACCAGCAGCAACCCTAGTTTACTGTCTCCTCGGCCCAACCCCAGGTGCAGGCCCTCACAGCCAGCTCCAAGAGAGTGGTTTCCTGGTGACAGAGATGGAAGTTCTGTAGACCATAGCAACTCCCCCCCCATCCCTGCAGCCTGTGCTGGTGTTGCGCCGAGTATCCAGGTGGGCAAAGTTGGGTCAGATCAACTCCTCCCAGCTCACCCACCCAGGTCTCAGTAATGCACACCAAATCGGCACCTTCATCCACAATCAAATCATGGATGAGAGTGGTCTTATTATGTACCGATGACATGTGGTCATCCAATGAAGCTGAATGTTGGAAGATTCAGGACAGACAAAAGAAAATACTTATTCACACAGCAATAGTAAGTGATGGCCACCAATTTGTATGGATTTAAAAGAAGATTAGACAAATTTATGGAGGAAAAGGCTATCAGTGGCTACTAGTCATGATGGCTATGCTCTGCCTCCACAGAGGCAGTTGCTGGAAACTGCAGGAGGGCAGAGTGCTCTTTACATTCAGGTCCTGTTTGCGGGTTTGCCATGGGCAACTGGTTGGCTATTGTGAGAACAGGATGCTGGACAAGATGGATCATTGGCCTGATCCAGCAGGCTGTTCTTATTAAACCCTGGAGAGCCACTGCTCAGTCAGGTTGGAAAGATTTCCTAAACTTGCACCTAGTTTGAGGACTATAACCCTGCTCAGAGTTTTGCAAGCAGAGGCAAAGGGAGGAGACAGAGGAGAAAGCAACCCTTTGAGCATCTCCACAAGGACCGTGTTTTGAGGATTTGGACAAAAAAAGAAGATTCATTTTTATGCAACTTTAAAAAAAATAATTATTAAGCTGAAACGCCATAGATACCTCACCTCAATTTAAAACTCTCTAACTTGCACTTGAGTGCCTGCAGAGAAAGGCCAAGAGAGGCATTCTGTTTGGGACCTGATGGGAGAATCTGTTGTGGTGAGCAGAGAGGCACCTTGGGACTCACTTCTATCAGCATTGCTGATCCGCCTTCAGGGCCCTAAAAGCATCACCATGCTTTCATCCAAGTGTGCAATAATTTGACAGTGTGGGCTGCAGGTATCAGAGCTGCGATTTCTGATCAAGGGGATGTGAGTCACTACCGCAGCTTCTTTGAGAGGAAAGGATTATGATGCTCATATTAACAGAATGATATCCAGGCAGTAAGCTTCCCCCTGCTCGCCTGCCCAATCCTAATTTAAAGAAACAAGAGTTTCACTGACAAAGCTCAAAATGTATTGAAAATGTATCAGCATTCGTCATTTCCCTGAACTAACGCACACATTGTCATCTGATCAAACTGAACATGGGATGATTCATGCGAAACTATCAAGCTTTACTGAGGCTTCAGTCATATAAGCAAATACAAAGAGTAGTAGGTGCTTCTGTAAGTGTTATTCAGGAGGTCATGCTTTGCATGTTTACTATCCATATTTGCATGCATTTTACATTACTAACAGAGCATGTTCAGTGAAATTAGAAGATCATCTTGTCCAGGAGCATCCATCTCCCAAACTCATATGCATCAGTCATCCACAGTCCAGATTACAGCAGGCCACAAACAGTGAGCAAGTGCACTGAAGAAACCTCCTTAATGGAGCAAATAATGATCAGGGCTGCTGCCTCTACCATTAGGCAGAGTGAGGCAGCTGCCTCAGGTGATAGATGCTGGGAGAGGGCCAGGAAACAGCAGAGACGTGGTAAAGCACTGTGTGTGCCACATGTTCTGCCCTGCATCCCCTAATCTAGCCTGCTCTCCTCTTATTTATTTATTTTATTTATTTATTGCATTTATATACCGCCTCATAGCCAAAGCTCTCTGAGCGGTTTACAACAATTAAAAACGTTAAAAAGTATACAAATTTAAACCATACCAAATTAAAACCAATAAAAACTGGTAGGCGAGTTTAAAACATGCCATTCAAATGCTGCTAAAAATGCCTGAGAGAAGAGGAAGTCTTGACCTGGTGCTGAAAAGATAACAGTGTTGGTGCCAGGAGCACCTAGTCTGGGAGATCATTCCATAATTTGGGGACCACCACTGAGAAGGCCCTCTCCCTTGTTGCCAGACTCCCAGCTTCCCTTGGAGTAGGCACCTGGAGGAGAGCCTTTGATGTTGAGAGTAGTGTATGGGTGGGTTCGTGTCGGAAGAGGAGTTCCATCAGGTATTTGGGGTCCCAAGCCGTGTAAGGCTTTATAGGTTAAAACCAGCACCTTCAATCAAGCTCAGAAACATACAGGCAGCCAATGCAAGCAGGCCAGAATCGGTTTGATATGTTCGAACTGTCTGGTCCCTGTTACCAATCTGGCCGCTGCATTTTGCACGAGCTGCAGTTTCCAAACCATCTTCAAAGGCAGCCCCATGTAGAGTGCATTGCAGTAATCTAATTTGGAGGTTACCAGAGCATGGACAACTGAAGCCAGGTTATCCCTGTCCAGATAGGGACGTAGTTGGGCCACCAACTGAAGTTGGTAGAAGGCACTCTGTGCCACCGAGGCTACCTGAGCCTCAAGGGACAGAGATGATTCTAGGGAAACCTCCAAGCTATGAACCTGCTCCTTCAGGGGGAGTGCAACCCCATCCAGGACAGGTTGGACATCCACCATCTGGTCAGATGAACCACCCACTAACAGCATCTCAGTCTTTTCTGGATTGAGCCTCAGTTTATTAGCCCTCATCTAGTCCATTGTTGCAGCCAGGCACCAGTTCAGCACATTGACAGCCTCATCTGAAGAAGATGAAAAGGAGAAATAGAGCTGCGTGTCATCAGCATACTGATGGTAATGCACTCCAAAACTCCGGATGACAGCACCCAACGGTTTCATGTAGATGTTGAACAGCAAGGGGGACAGAACTGACCCCTGTGGAATTCCATAATGGAGAGTCCAGGCTGCCAAGCAATGTTCCCCAAGCCCCACCTCCTGGAGCCGACCTGCCAAGCAGGAGCGGAACCACCATCATGCAGTCCCTCCCACTCCCAACTCAGCCAGTCTTCCCAGCAGGATACCATGGTTGATGGTATCGAAAGCTGCTGACAGATCAAGGAGAATCAACAGAGTCACTCTCCCCCTGTCTCTCTCCCAACAGAGGTCATCATACAGGGCGACCAAGGCTGTTTCCATGCCAAAACCAGGCCTGAAACCCGACTGAAATGGACCCAGATAACAGGTCTCATCCAAGAGCATCTGGAGCTGGCCAGCCACCACTTGTTCAAGGACCTTGCCCAGAAATGGAACATTTGCTACAGGCCTATAGTTATTAAGATTTTCTGGGTCCAGGGAGGGTCTCTTCAGGAGTGGTCTCACTACTGCCTCTTTCAGGCAGACAGGGACCACCCCCTCTCGCAGAGAGGCATTAATCACCTCCCTGGCCTGTGACACTGGGCTTTATTTGTTTGAATTAAAAATGTATTTTGCTTAATTGCCTTGTTTGATTAAGGTGTTAGGCCTGTTTGGGATTATAGCACAGTATAACTTGCTTGTGTGTTAATTTGCTGACAGTTAATTTACTTGTGTGTGTGTTAAGAGAAAGGCTAATTTGCTGACTTGCATTATCATTGTTTGTTTAAAGCTGCATTTGCAAAAATAAGGTCTCAGGCTTTTGTTTCAATGTTCAGCTATGCTGTAGAAAAGTATCAAACTAAGGTTAAACTGAACATAACAAGTTGTGAAAAACAAGTTCCAAATATGGACTTTAGGGAAAGGGGATGTGACTAGAAGGAGATGGGCAGGGATTAAAGTGATGTAATTATGATCATAATGATGCATGCATAATTAGTAAAACAAAGCTGATAAAAAGACCAGCAAGGCATAGTTTGTCAGAACTAGCTTGCTACTTCTCCATGTGCACGTGCTAGCAATAAATATACTCCATCCTCCATCTTGTTTCGTTCGTTCTTGGGCTCTATTGGGTGAGTATCTGGGAGCGAATCCCCAGCCACTAGGACCCCTAAAAGGGGCTAGGGCGTTTTGTTTATAACAATTGGCGACATTCCGCCGGGACATCATCTTGCTGGCATTCCTCTTTGCCTCGGACGTGGTCTCTGCAGGGGGTTGGGAAGAGCACTCCAGGCTATCTTCAGCCTGCCCAAGCCTGTGGGAGCGGATCGGGGCGACAAGGTATTGCTGGGATGACTCCCTTTTAAATCGAAACAAGGTTGGAGTGGAGCAGGGGATTGAACGTTCCAACGTTCCTGGTTGGCAGTGGTAAGGAGCACAGTGGGCTTAAATGTGAAGAGAGTGGTGTGTGAGAGTGTGTGTATGAGACAGGGCTTATCCGCAGCGGTTTACCCTGAAGTGAGTGTGGACCTCCAGTAGTGCGTTTCCCACGTCCTCGCGAGAGGCTGGGCCACGAACAGAGGGAAGCGGAAGTTGTAAGTCATCTGTCTGCTGTTTCATCTCAGACACTTCCCCTGGTAGATAGGAAGGGCTACCCGAGTGTCACAAGTCGTCTGCAAAGGGCAGTGGGGACTGGACACGGGAGAGATGGGGAATGGTGCTTCGAAACAGGAGGGGACAGAGGGGACAGTCAAGAAAGGGTTCAGAAAGAGTCAGAAGAAAAAGGGCGATTGGAAAATGACCCCCCTTGAATGTATTTTGCAAAATTTCTCTAGGTTTAAGAAAAGTGTTGTTTCTTCTGGAGGGCCGGTCCCGAATGAAGAGCAATTGTTAACATTTTGTAATGAAGAGTGGGTGCAGTTGGGTATTGATTGGCCGCTGGGAGGGACGTTTAACATTACAAGGGCTCAGCAGTTGGAAACCACCCTCTATGATATGCTGCCAGATGAGATAACCTCGTGGTGGTATGCTAGGGGGTGGAGAATCATCTGTCTAGACCCACCGTAAGAGTGTGTGCTGGAGATGGCCTTGGCTCAATGCCAAATTAATAAGGGAAAGAAATTGGAAATAAAGCCCCCAGTCCTCCAGGCAGAAGAAGAGGAATGGCTGGTTTCGGCTACGGCCCCACCTCCGGCCATTCTTTTGCCTGCACCACCAGTACTACCAATGCCACCGCAGGCAGTTCAGCCACCACAGATGGTCCAACCGTCACCAGCCCAAGTTGCGCCACCCGTCCAAGCTCAGGCTGGACCATCAGTTCAGGCTGTGCCATCAGCTCAAGTACAGCCCCCAACGTATCAACAGTCTATTGTCCCGCAGACCCAGTCCACTAGTTTTGGAACCCCCTCTGGAAATACAGCAACGTTACAAGACTTAAGTCAATCACCCATTGCTGGAACTTCGTCTGGAACTGCAGTAACCTTCCAGGATTTAAGTCAATCTTTAGGGCGGATAAGACAAGAATATGACATTTTGGATCATTATGCCTATTCTGTGCTACAAAGCCAGGGTTTAGGAGCTTCGCCCCAAATGATTAACCCACGTCTCCAGATGATTGAGGAAGTTAGGAGGGAGAATCAAGGAGTGGACGGACACACCTTCCGGAGTGGGCGGACATATAGTTCCACTCCCATAAGTAGAGATGCAGGCAGAAATAACCCTGCACCAGAGGATGTTTTGGCCGATGCCTCTCACTTTATGGCACCAATGCGAGAGATGCTAGATGGCCAGGGACAAATTGCCTATGTACATGTGCCCTTTACCACCTCTGATTTGTATAATTGGAAAAATCAGATGCCAGGCCTGAGAGAAGACCAAGATAAACATTGCCAATTGTGGGAGACTATTTTTGCTAGCCACCACCCTACTTGGGCGGATATACAGACATTGATGAATACCCTTCTTAGTTCAGAGGAAAAGTCATTAGTACTCTCCCAAGCCACGGCTCTTGCATTGGAAGAGCAAAGACAAGGTGGCAACGCACCTGGTCTAGCCCCAGTACATGTTTTACCAACTGTGGACCCTCGTAGGTGGATTCAAACTCCAGGAGTAGGAGCCCCTGAGATTACTAGGTATAAAAGACTGGTTTTATATGGACTTAAGCATGCCATCCCCAAGCCAATGAATGTGGCAAAATTATATGAAATTCATCAGGAGAAAGAGGAAACTCCCTCTTCCTTTCTTAACCACCTTACTACAGCTATGCGGAGATTTACTACCCTTAATCCCGAGGCAGCTGAAAATCAATGGCTTCTAATTTCCTTGTTTATTGGCCAAAGTTCTTCAGACATTCGAAAGAAACTGCAGAAGGTGGAAGGAGTTATGGGGATGGGACTGGGTCAGATAATAGACATTGCGTTCAAGGTCTATGTAAATAGGGATGAAGCAAGTAAGAAGGAAGAAGGAAAGTTGATGAAAAAGCAATGCAGCATGCTTGAAAAGCAATGTGACTTGATTGCGGCAGTGGTTGGTGTAAACCAAAGAGGCAAGGAAAGAGGGCCAAGGATGAGAATAGAGAAGGACCAGTGTGCCAAGTGCTTGAAAAAAGGTCATTGGGCGAAAGACTGCAGAAATGAGAGGGTTCCTAGGGTCCGCCAGGATGAGAGAAGAGGCTCGTATGGCTATAGAGAAGTCCCTGGCTCTCGGGACAACTATAGGGAACCCAGGACAGTCTTAAGTTCTGATCCAAATCCACCTCATGCCTGGATCGCAGTTGTTAGAAGGCAGGAGGAAGAATCAGAATGAAGGTGGACACGATATGAGGGCGGCTCGTGGGAAGAACCATATGTGTCCCTTACCCTGATTAATTCGGCGGTCCAAGGATTAATGGATACAGGAGCAGCCTTCTCTATGATTCCACAAGCCTTGACCCTCACTAAAGAAACTAAAGATGTAATGGGAATAGAAGGACAGCGTCGCCGAGTCCCTTTGTCCCAACCCATACAGGTACACCTTCCTGGCAGAGAAGATAAGAAACAATATTTTACACATCAGTTTTTGGTTTCAGATGGCTGCCCCATTGCAATATTTGGAAGAGATCTTCTAGCAAAACTTCAGGCCCAGATCACTTTTAGAGGAAACACCTTGGAAGTAGTGATACCAAAACAACAAGAATGCACTTTTCAAATGATCTTAAGGGGGGAGCCAGAGGTCAAAGAGAAGCAACAGTGGGAGGCCCCAGAAGAAATCCACCCTGATGTTTGGGCCAGGAAGAATAATCCTGCTCGTGTGGTTAACGCTGAACCAGTGAAGGTCAGGTTGAAGCCTGGGGTAGGCCCAACTCCAGTACGTCAATTTCCTTTGAAACTAGAAGTACGTTTGAGCCTGAAGGAATTAGTGGCCGACTTCATCCGATACCAATGGTTACATCAAACTACTAGTCCACACAACACCCCCATATTTGGAGTTTCCAAGGAAGGCCGCCCAGGACAGTATAGGATGGTGCAAGATTTGCGAATTATCAACGAAAAAGTCCTAGAAGATGTCCCAGTAGTACCAAATCCACATACTTTGTTGGCTCATGTACCTGGCAATACTACCCGATTTACTGTCATCGACTTGAAAGATGCATTCTTTTCAATACCCCTTCATGAGGATAGCCAAGACCTTTTTGCGTTTCAATGGGAAGATCCAGTTGATCATTGGCAGTGTCAGCTAACATGGTCCGTGTTGCCTCAAGGATTTATCAGTTCCCCATCTGAATTTACAAAGGCTTTGCAGAAAGATTTAGGACCATGGTATAAACAACAACCAAAGTCAGCATTGCTGGTCTACGTGGATGATCTTTTGATCTGTAGCCCAGATAAGAGGAGCAATGAGCAGGATGCTGTGAGCCTATTGAATCATTTGCATGCCTGTGGATATCAAGTGTCCAAGGATAAGGTACAATGGAACCAGAAGCAAGTGACGTACCTAGGATACCAGCTATCACAGGAGGGACGAATGTTGTCAACTGAAAGGCGGACGGCGATCTGTGGTTTACCAGCACCAACGAATGTCAGAGAACTGCGATCATTTTTGGGTTTGGCTGGCTTTTGCCGACAATGGATACCAAATTACAGCAGTTATGCCACTCCCTTGTATGAGTTACTGAAGAAGGAAATAGATTGGAAATGTACTAAAGAATGTAACCAAGCTTTTGAAAACATCAAACGAGCTTTGCAGAAAGCACCAGCCTTAGCCTTACCAGATGGGCTCAAACCATACAGACTTTATGTTTCAGAAAACAAGGGATCTGCGAGTGGAGTTTTGACACAGCAGTGGGGCCCTGACCATCTACCTGTGGGCTGCTACTCGTCTCAATTGGATCCTGTAGCAAGAGGATGGCCAGCATGTCTACGAATTGTGGCAGCCACAGGAATCCTTTTGAAGAAAGCTGAAAAGATCATGATGGGAGCCCCTGTGGAAGTATTGGGACCGCATGATTTGAGAAGAATCCTGGGAGAGAAAGCAGCTAAGGTTCTCAGTCCAAGTAGGCTTACCCAGTATGAACAACAGTTGCTGGGACGACAAGGCTTACGCCTGAGAGCTTATAACACTCTGAATCCAGCAACACTACTGCCTCAACCAGGAGAGTTGGTGCATGATTGCATCCAGACACTGGAATGCTCATTGAAACCCCGAGTAGATTTGACGGATCAGCCAATAACTGGGCGACACTTATATGTAGATGGAAGCTCGAAGGTGATAGATGCAGGCTACGCTGTGTGTGAAGACCTGAAGGCCATAAAGAGTGTCAAGTTACCAGCCACCTATTCAGCACAAATGGCCGAATTGGCTGCAGCCATAGATGCTTTAAGGGAATTGGACCAGCAGGAAGGGAATATATATACTGATTCCAAGTATGTATTCCAAACGGCACATGCTTTTGCTATGTTATGGAAAGAAAGAGGTTTCATCAAAAGTGATGGGCACAGAATTGAGCATCAACAGATGATAAAGGAATTTTTGGACTGTGTTCAACTACCAAAGAAAGTAGCTATTATTCATGTGAAGGCCCATGGGAAAGAAACAGATCCAGCTAGGGAAAAAGGAAATCACCAAGCGGATGAGGCAGCAAAGGAAGCAGCGCTGAGTGGACAGCCGTTGGAGAAGAATTTAATGAACATCATGATCCCATGGAGAGAGTTGATCCCTCAATATTCTAAAAAGGAGGAAGATGCTGCAATACAGTATGGGGCTCAGAAGTTATCTAATGGTTGGTGGCAGTTACCCACAGGACTAATTTTTGTCCCAAGAACAGTGCTTCGAGCCCTTGTAACGGAGATACATAGACAGACTCACCTTGGAGGCAGTGCTTTTGGGGATCTTTTGATCAGACAAGTAGTTGCACCAGGATTATATGAAGAGACAAAGCGAGCAGTATATGGATGTACTATTTGTGCAGCGACTAATCCTGCTCCAAAGCCACCACCAGCTATGGGAGGAAGACCATGGGCCTACTATCCTTTCCAGAGATTACAAATTGACTTTGCAGAGTTACCTAGGTGTCAGGGATACAAATACTTGTTGGTAATTATTGATCAGTTGACTGGATGGGTGGAGGCATTTCCAACTCGAAATGCAACAGCTACAGTAGTTGCAAAGACTTTGTTAAAGGAAATTTTTCCAAGATACAACATGCCAGAGACATTTGAGTCAGATCAAGGACCGCATTTTGTAAGCAAGATAATTTGTGCTGTAAGTGCGGCCTTAGGGTTCAAATGGAACATTCATACTCCATGGAGACCACAATCATCCGGTCAAGTTGAACGCGCTAACCGGACGGTTAAGACTTTGTTGACTAAATTATGTCAAGAAACCAAATTGAATTGGGTAATAGCATTGCCATTGGCTTTGACCATTATGAGAAATACTCCAAGGGGAAAAACGAAATTGACTCCTTTTGAGTCACTGTTTGGCAGACCTCCCATTGAGCCTGGGCCCCAGACAGAGATCAGTGGGGAATTGGGGAACAGACAGTTATTGGAGTATGTTACTGCCTTGCAGGGTGTTTTGTCCTCTATTCACAGGCACAATTGTGAGTTTCAGAGGTTACCCTTGGATGTGGCGATCCATCAATATCAACCCGGTGATTGGGTACGAGTCCGAAAGTGGAAGCAAGAGCCCTTGCAGCCCACGTGGGGACCGCCTGAGCAGATTAGCCTGATTACTGAATCGGCAGTAAAACTCGTAGGTCACAAGCGATGGGTCCATGCTAGCCGGATAAAGAGAGCAGAGCCTGTCATTACTGAGGAACCAGAGAAGGGAGTACCCAAGGACTCCCCACCTGGAGAGGCGAAGGATCAGACGCCTGAAGAAAAGTGGTTGTCAGAAACTGTACCGGGTTTCAACCTGAAGCTTAAGTTGAAGAGACAGAAAGACTGAGATTGTATGGGAGGATCAAGAGAGCCTTTTCCCATCCAGGCTATTAGTACACAAGTGCTAGGAGATCCTAGAAGGAAGGTTCCAATAACAGCAGTCCAATTTGTAGATACGTGTACTAAGAATAGAAAACAACATCTACATACTATTGCTCGAACCTTTCTGAATTCTGTTCTTCCACCCGATATTGATCTCAGAACTATACGCCTAAGGTGGTAGATGGGAGGGTCTCCGCCAACACAGCCACCAGCAGTATATCCTAGTCGTCGCAGAGAAGATCAGGATTGGGGGCGTGATGAAGCAACTGTTACATTACCCCGTGTTCCATTGATTGTAGATGTAAATAAGGACCCTTACCGGTTTTATCAGTTAGTACATAAAACAAATCTTACCCATCGACGACGTGTGTGGCGTAGATGGGCAGATCGATACATTCTAGACCAAGGCCCTTAATTGCTACATAAAGTAGCGTAATAGGGTAATGAGTGGCTCAATACCCCCTTCTCCTCTTAGAGCTACAATAAATCCTGCAGCAGTAAGGCTGAACACAGGTGCCTCAGTGGTGGTACATCAAGCTCGTATACCTCCTGGACAAATACTTCAGCGGTGGTATATAGTTGTGAAGACTATTTTGTTTTCAAGACATTTTTAAGTACTAACTTAGATTGTATCTTATGTCAAGATGGGAAGAAACTCTGCAGATATTAACTTTCTGGGCTTTAAGCTTATCTTTGGTACTATTTTGTGTCTCATTTCTTTATCTATGGTATATATCTGCTTCCCAACTTCTTTTTCCACGCAAGAAACGAGAATACGCAGAGGTCAAAGGCGCTCATTCCAGAAGGAAAAAAGGGAAAATGTGTTTGTTGAACTCGCTCAAGAGGTAGCCAAAGGATTTAACCTTAGCAATTGTTGGGTCTGTGGCAATCCAAGAGGGTTTCCCCAGTGGCCATGGATGGCAATACCTCTCAACCCCAAGTGGTTATTAAGTAACCTTAGTGAGGTACACAATGGAACGGGAGTTTGGAAAACGAGTCACTGGTGGTATTTAAATTGGATTCCTACCGGCCAGTATTGTATTTCACAGAACTCTACTAAGGCAATGCATTGGCTTGGAAATAGTAAGTGTAATTGGACTTTCCAATATGCCACTCGATATTATCCAGGACCTGGAGAGACCACCACTCCTTGTGCCTTGTGGAGTAATGGAACACATGTGGCATTAAAGAATGGTACTTGGGCACCATGTATTTGGATGAAAAAGAATGGGACAAACGATTCATATTCATGTCGTACCCATTGGAATAATTTAACTCAAGAGGGACAGTTATGTGCCTGGTTCAAAAGTAACAAGAATCAGTCCCTCAATAGAAAAGAATGGGTTTGGCACCATTTAAATGGAACAGTAGTAAGTGGATTCCAAAACTATTGGGCAGTCACTAACCGTACAAAACCAGGGTGTGTCTGCAAGTGGAAAAATGAAACAAGGTTATGGAGATGTACAGTAACCCAGGCTAGTTTAAGCCCTCTTGGAAATGAATCATACTACATCCCATATCAAATTAATAAACCCATGTTTAACAAAGAAGCACTTCCGGCATTAAAAGGCCATTATTGGATTTGTGGATCTATAGCCTACTCAATTTTACCAATTAATTGGACAGGCATATGTTATATTGGGATCATACAACCCCAATATGCAATAAAAGGTGGAAGTTTGAATCCCTTAATCCCAGTGTTCGATGAAGAACAGTTTGAAAGAAAGAAAAGAGCACTTGATCTTTCTCTGACAAAGGGCCAAGGGAATGATTGGGAAGATACTTGGCCTCCAGAACGTATCATTGCAACTTATGATCCTGCCTCATGGGCACATGATGGCACAGCGGGATACCGTGGTCCAATATATATTTTGAATCGCCTCATTAGACTTCAGGCGGTATTAGAGATAATAACCAATCAAACAGCTAAAGCCCTAACATTGCTTGCTGATCAATCAACACAAATGAGAGAGGCTATACTCCAAAACAGACTGGCCTTGGATTATTTATTAGCCAAAGAAGGAGGGGTTTGCCGACTCCCAAATTTGACAGAGTGTTGTTTGAGAATTGATGACAATGGCGAAATAATAAAAGACATAGCTAACAAAATCAAAAAGCTTGCTTATACTCCAGTGCAAACCTGGAAAGGAATAAATCTAGGAAACTGGGGAAGTTGGTTCAACTGGTTTGGAGGAATGAAGACAATGATTGTATTGGTTGCTCTGATTCTAATGGGATGTATGATTTTGCCTTGCTTGATGCCCATAATTATGAATGGTATTCGTAGCATAGCAGACAATGCAGCTAAGAATAGTATGCAGATGTATGGTAAAATTATGTATCAACAAATAATTCAAAATGAAGAAGCTATGTGATATAAATATCAGAAAGCTTCTAAGGGGGGAATTGTGACACTGGGCTTTATTTGTTTGAATTAAAAATGTATTTTGCTTAATTGCCTTGTTTGATTAAGGTGTTAGGCCTGTTTGGGATTATAGCACAGTATAACTTGCTTGTGTGTTAATTTGCTGACAGTTAATTTACTTGTGTGTGTGTTAAGAGAAAGGCTAATTTGCTGACTTGCATTATCATTGTTTGTTTAAAGCTGCATTTGCAAAAATAAGGTCTCAGGCTTTTGTTTCAATGTTCAGCTATGCTGTAGAAAAGTATCAAACTTTGTTGCAGATACAAGGTTAAACTGAACATAACAAGTTGTGAAAAACAAGTTCCAAATATGGACTTTAGGGAAAGGGGATGTGACTAGAAGGAGATGGGCAGGGATTAAAGTGATGTAATTATGATCATAATGATGCATGCATAATTAGTAAAACAAAGCTGATAAAAAGACCAGCAAGGCATAGTTTGTCAGAACTAGCTTGCTACTTCTCCATGTGCACGTGCTAGCAATAAATATACTCCATCCTCCATCTTGTTTCGTTCGTTCTTGAGCTCTATTGGGTGAGTATCTGGGAGCGAATCCCCAGCCACTAGGACCCCTAAAAGGGGCTAGGGCGTTTTGTTTATAACAGGCCCAGCTGGCTGTTCCATTCCTGCTAGCTTTTATTAGCCAAGAAGGGCAAGGATCCAGCACAGAAGTTGCACAAACCTATCCAAGCACCTTGTCAACATCCTCAAGCTGCACCAACTGAAACTCATCCAAGAAATCGGGACAAGGCTGTTCTCTGGATACCTTGCTTGATTCACCTGCTATAACACTAGAGTCTAAATCCTGGCAGATGCTAAAGATTTAATCCTGGAAGTGCCTAGCAAATTCATTACAGCGGGCCTCAGATGGTTCTACCATGTCTCTGGGGACAGAGTATAATAGTCCCCGGACAATTCTGAAGAGCTCCGCTGGGCAGCAGATTGATGATTTGATAGTGACAGCAAAATATTGTTTTTTTGCTGCCCTCACTGCCCCTAAATACAGCTTACCATAGGCACTTACCAGTGTATAATTGCATCCACTAGGAGTTCGCCTCCATCTGCACTCAAGCCATCTCCTATATTGTTTCATTGCTCTCAGCTCTGGGGTATACCATGGAACTGTACGAGCTCTACACAGGCGAGGGCGCTCAGGAGCAATCGTGTCAACTGCCCCGGTCATTTCTGTATTCCACATTTCAACCAGGGTTTCGACAGGAGTGCCAGCCCTATCAACAGGAAAACTCCCCAGAGCCCTTTGGAAACCATCTGGATCCATTAGTCTCTGGGGGCAGACCAGCTTAATAGGTCCTACACCCTTGCAGAGGGGAAAAGCCGCTGTAAGTCTAAACTTCAGCAAGCAGTGATCTGTCCATGACAGAGAGACTGATGTAAGGCCCCCCACATTCAGATCACCATCTCCATGTCAAGTTGCAAAAATCAAGTCTATAGTATGCCCTGCTACAAGTATTGGGCCAATGGCATGTTGGGACAGTCCCATGGTTGTCATGGAATGCATGAAATCCTGAGCCGCCCCGGATAAGGTGGCCTCGGCATGGATGTTGACATTCCCCAGAACCAACAGTCTGGTGGATCTCAACAGTACACCCGAGACCACCTCCGTCAGCTCAGCTAGGGAGTCTGTTGGGCAGCGGGATGGGCAGTACACCAACAGAATCCCCAGTCTGTCCCACTGACCCAACATAAGGTGCAAACACTCCAGACCAGTAGTCACATGGACAGAGTGCTTGCAGAGGAAGATAGAGCTCCTACAGACCACAGCAATCCCCCCTCCCCGACCCTCAGGTCTACCCTGATGCTGAACCACGTACCCTGGTGGACTAGAAGTTAAAATGATGAAACTGGGATTATCATACTTTGGACACATCATGAGAATACATGATTCACTACAAAAGACAATAATTCTGGGGAAAACAGAAGGGAGTAGAAAAAGAGGAAGGCCAAAGAAGAGATGGATTGATTCCATAAAGGAAGCCACAGACCTGAACTTACAAGATCTGAACAGGGCGGTTCACGACAGGTGCCCTTGGAGGTCACTGATTCATAGGGTCACCATAAGTTATAATTGACATAAAACAACAACAACATGCTGCTGAGCAAGTGTGCCACACAGGAGCAGCCAGCAGGGAGGGGCTGTGCTGCAGACCTGTCCTACCCTTAGCAGCAGCTTTACTGCCATGGCAGGGTGGGGAAGGGCAGCAGTGAGGTCAGGCTGGTGCAGGCATACTGGCAGAGCCAATCTGGCATTCCCACCAGTGCACCTGCATGGTACCAGCCTCACCACTGCCCTATCCCTGTTAGAATTTTTGTATATATAGTGCAGCAGAGTGCAAAAATAACTGGTCTGTTAAGACTGCTGGTAGAAAGAACAAAGAAACGTAAGGTTTAATACTACAAAGAGGTGAAGTCACACTCAGGGAGCCATTATTAAGTAACTTAGAACAAAGGAGGGAAGAGAAGGCAGGAGGGGAGGAGCAAAGCCTGCAAAAATAACAAACACTTTAGAGGAGGAATCAGGAGCAGGAAGAATGGATTGCCTTTCTAATTACCTCCCCCACTGGTTCAGGTAACATACATTGGTGCTTTACTGCAAAAGGCATACCCGTATGCAGCTGCTGCTGTGAGCTCAGGTGTGCAGCACTGCTCCTCCCTGCCACCTGCACCTGCTGTTACGCTTCTTCCCCCTTCTGCACGTCCATTGTAATTTCAAATGGAAACTATGCCATGGAGATGCACAAACTTAAATTGTACTTAAAGCAGAGATGGGGAGCTTGTGGACCTCCAAAGAGACCCCTGTCTGAAAGTGCTGCTGCCAGTCAATGTAGACAATCAGCTCAATGGACCAATGGTCTGATTCTATAGAAGACAGCTTCCTATGTGCCTACCCTTGTTTCTTCTCTAGTTTCTCCACTAGACTGGCCACAAGTGAATCGCCTGCAGATTTCAATTGCTTCATCCTCAGCTGTTAGGCCAGCTTCTGCCACAGGTAGAACACACTGAAAATAATTGGTTCCCCTGCTGGAGTGCAGCATGGAGTATTTTGCACATAGCAAAGAAGCCAAGACTGGCATCCTCATGCATTAAAAGTAGTCACTCCCACATGAGTTGGTCTTGCCACTGCCACAGCTAGACATAATACACACACACTGGTCCACAGTATAGTTCTGTTTCAGTCAAGCAGGCTTTGCCTCCTTCTTCACCTCGTAATCTTTGGAGCCATCTGTCACACCTGGTTCCGGCATGTGGACAAGAATGCCTAAGGCCACCAAATCCTGAAGTGCCAGATGGCAGTCAGCAAAGACAATCAAACTGCCAGGTTTAAAGCAAATAAAGAATGTAATTTGTTGCTCCCTAAGAAGAGAAAGGCAGTGAATTCAACAGGAAATGAATACGTGGCACAGAGGTTTATAATATAGGAGAAAATGACAGCCATTGAAAGAAAAGGCATCAGAAGAGGCCTGTCTTTACACAAGATTGCTTCTTTGCATAAATGATTTCAGGAGGATGAGACCCTTGTGAGAATCTTCTCCCCAACGTGTCTGTACTGTCTGTGCATTATAGTGTTCTCTAATAGTTGTGGGTGATCCTGTCAGGCATGCGTTAAGTTGGATTCCTGCATTAGGCAGGGGGTTGGACTCGATGGCCTTACAGGCCCCTTTCAACTCTACTGTTCTATAGTTCTGTGATTTGATGATTCTGAACAGGAGCAGAGAACTCTGATGCTGAGGAGCTGCAGACTAATTACTACTCGGCAAGCTTCTATTCAATTTGGTTATTTGTTTGTTTTTTAAACAAAATGTATAGACTGCGTGATTGTTAAAAAAAAAGTATGCGGTTCTCTCTTACGGCTGCTGCCCAGTAGCAGTAGGGCAGGGTGGCACAGGCAGGGTGACGTTGCTCACCTGGTACCCAAACACCAAGCATTGCTGTCAGTTCCTGAACGGGGCAGGGGGAGCCATGGAGAGCTCAGCACAGTGCAGGCACAGTGGTAGAAGCATCAGATTGGCTCTGCTGCCACATCCACATGGGGCCAGGCTCTCCCCCCCTCCTCTCCCTTTCTGGAACTGACAACTGTGCCACCCTGCCCAACCACTACTGGCTAGCAATCACCCATAATGCACTATTATTGCATCCATGACATGTTGCAGAATACACCCATAAAATAACACCAGTCTGGAAGAGCCCTCAGAGTAAACCTATTGAAATCAAAGGACCTGACTAACTTAAGGGCATCAATTTCATAGGGGCTACATCCCTTAAATTATTCTTAGTTTCAGGGGGCTTTGGGGCCAATTTCCAAACAGGAAGAGGCAAGGCCATTCCTTACTCCATCCTCATTGGTGATCTTTAGATGTACATTGTGCTTTCTGATCCTATACAAGTTTATTTGGATGTAAGGCCCACTGATTTTAGTGGGACTTATTCCCTAGGAGGGTGCTTAGCATTACAGCCTTAGACCAATAGACAACTTTTAGGGTGGACCTTGCTGGGCACTGTCCTTGGCCCCATACCTCTTACTCCACCCACTGACCCATACATCTTAGTCCACTGTCTGACCCAGAGGGCTCTCCTCCAGGTCCTGCCCAGATGCCTACATTTTTTCTCTTTTTAAATTTCAAGAGTAGATAACCGCAATCGCTTCCTCTGTGCATCACCAGGTAACTTGGCTGAAGTGCCATCTCTTCAGACTTTTTGGCGCTTAAGAACAGTTAATTCAGATTCTAGCCCATGAAAATGTATGCAGCAGTAAAATGGTTAGTCCCGACGGTTCCAGAAGAATCTCTGTTATTTATGCAACAAAAGACTAACATTGCTACCCTTCTGGAATTAATCCCAGAAAAGCAACGCAGTAAGTCAACCTTCAGAAAAATTCAGCACATGGGGGAGGGGGAGATAGAAGCTTTCTGTTCTCCTTCCATGAAAGCATCATCTTTAAAACAGATTCCCACAAATACCCAATTCAAATTGGAAATTACCATTTATGACTTTGAAAACCAGCCTTTTAGTAGGCCATGCATATTATAATTATTAGAAGCATATAATTATGCTTATAAAGAATGCATAATTTACTCTTTTGCAGCCAAGATCCAAGACTAAGAAGCTGGGATATGCAGCATCTTTCACTTTGATAAAAATAACAGGAGCAAAAACTGTCTTGGAGCTGACATAGAAGTGATTTCTTTTCTTAGTAAAAACAAAGGCAAGCTTGCTTTTGTGGCCAGTGTCTCCACACATCCTGAACCCAGTAAGTAAATTGGTTGCAAGGATAATATTTAATAAAGCTGTGCATGTGGAATTTTGTATTAACCAACGAATATGAATTGCTAATGTTTTATTGAATCCCGGTGATCAGTGCAATTGCCTGGTGATCAATGGCAACAGAAACCTGTTTCAAGAAAATGAACACATACTTCTATGGGAAAAGGCTGTAGCTCAGTGATAGAGCACCTGATATGCACACAGAAGGTGCCATGTCCAGTTCTTGGCATCTCCAGGTAAAGTTGTGAAAGACTCCTATCTGAAATCCTGGAGAGCAGCTGGCAGTCATTGCAGATAATTTTGAGCTCAATAGACCAATGGTCTGACCCAGTATAAGGCAGCTTCCTATGTTCTTCTGCCTGGTGTCATTGGCAGAACCACCATATGTTCTGTGTAGGTTCTTCAAAAAAATAAATGAAACGGCATAAGGTGAGCACACGTCAGTCTCCTTCATGTCCATTCAGATGATATCAAATTCCCCTGCCATCACAGAGAAAAATCTGTCATCTACTCAAGAAAACAAGAGTGATCCAGGTTATGGTATTGTAACATTCTGAATAACACACGGGGTTTTGTCCTAGCATACAAACTTCAAGAGCTGCATGAGGCCAGGAGAATCTTGCTTCTAGGCCTGAGAACACAGCAGTTCCCTTGGAATTATGTGAAGCCCCACTTTAAGACAGTGATGCTTTAGCACTCCCTGCTTGACATGCATAGGAGGTCTTCAGGGTATAATATGAGAGTTGTAGCTAGGGCTGTGTGAAAAAGTCGATTCACTTCACATTTCAAGCAGAATCTGTCAAACTCACACTTTCTGAAACAATATGAGAACCAAAACACAGCCACCCTTCAAAATTCACACATTTGAATTTTGCAGTGGAGTTTACCAAATAAACCATGTTTACAAAAATGCATATCTTCAAGGGAAGTGTGCATAGAAATGAATATATGAGCAAAAATAACATACAAAAATGTATTATATGACAGGAAATTGCTTGCAAAAATGTGTCCGTTTGACAAAAATGTCAACAAAAATGTGTTTATTAAGAGAAATTCATACTAAAATGGTGGAGAATTTTCATGAGGATTTTAAAAAAATCTCACATTTCTTTAGAAATGTGGAGGACTGAATTTAAGATTGGAAAAACAAGAAACCGAGAGAATTGAAAGTGACAGATCTTCCCATCCCCAGTTGTAGCACACCCATGATGAAGTCAGGAAGAGTGCTTATTGCCAGCAAAGTGACAGCATCCAAAGCTGTAGGCTATGAAGTGGGATTGGCCACACATTTCAAGTTAGCGCTACCAGTGAAGGAAGTTAGGAGGGTCAGGAGTTAGGGATCTTGTAGTAGGCATACTCACAGTAGAGTCTACTAGTGGGAAACCATGGAAATCTTGGAAAAGGATGGAGGAGTGAGCAGAGAAAGGAAGGAGAAATTGTTGCTGCTACTGCTTTCAGCCTGGGAACTTCTTGAACGAGGCGAAGTGGTGGCAGAAGAGAGTCCTCACAAGATCAAGCAGGGAGTGGAGAACAAAAGTCAACAGATCAGCTTCTGCCTCCTAACAAAAATATGTGAAATTTCCTTGAGAAATTTCACTGCAAGATGTCTCCAGTGGAATGACAATGTAATCACACAGTATGAGTTCAATCATGGCCTGCAACAGGGGGTAACCAACATGGTGCTCTGCAGATGTTGGACTCCAGCTCCCATCATGGTCAGAGATTATGGGAGTTCTAGTCCAACATCATCTGGAGAGCACTGTGTTGGGTACCCCTTGCCTATAAGATTAGTGAAGCCTCTGGAGCTACTGGAATCACTCACCCCATCCCAAGATTCAGGTAAGCTTGCTGGCACAACTAAGTATCCATAATCTAAAACAGGTATTAGAGAAGCTGTGTTTTATGCATTGTGCCTGAACAGGGAATGTAAACGCATGTCAGGGGCATGCATGCCAGCTCTGCCCAAAGCATCTGTCCATGTGCTGTCCCGACATGGGAAGGTATGAAGGGTCCTTATACGTGTATTCTCATGAACACACCTAGAAGTCACAGCATAACCTGATAATGCACAGCTCTTGATCATGTGAAGACATCTCATCACGTCCACACTGCCAAGTGGAGGCACCCATGATGAACAAGAGGTTAACAGTGCACTGGTACCTGTCTGCCCCTAAACTACAGTTCCTAATCAGTACTCCAAGAATGTGCATACATCAAGACATTACAAACACACAGTCTCTCTCTGTCTCTGTCTCTGTCTCTGTCTCTGTCTCTGTCTCTGTCTCTCTCTCTCTCTCTCTCACTCACTCACTCACTCACTCACTCACACACACACACACACTGCACTGTTTGCAGAAGATGTTTATAATTAGTGACCCAAATATGAGTCCAGTGTAAGAGAGCTTGCTCATAACTCCAGTTTCAGTTTTGTCAAACTATTTCATCACATCTTTCACTATAATTATAATTATTTTTGGGGTTTCTTAAAATTGCAAATTTAATGGCTGTTTTTATTGGAATGGTTTGCATCAAAAAGGCTTATCAGTCCAATAGAGCTAGATTGTATTCCCACTTCTCTTATTTAAAAAAATATATCATACAAATGCTAGCAAAACATTTGGCAAAATGCCATATAGAAAATCTAATTCAATCTAGAAACACAAAAAACAAAAGGTACACAGGCTAATAGTTATGCATAGACTAATAATAACTACAGGAGCAACAGATGGGAAAAGAAAGTAAATCTAAATCCATACATATCCCTGCAGATTTGGGATGGAAAAACCACTCTACGTTTGTTAAGTGCCATTCCATACAGGAGCAAAATGAGCATCTATCATGGGGGAAAGCAATTTTGATTCAGTGGCTCTTCTTTAAGCTCTTCCTCTGAAGCTTCGGTTTAAATGACAGGGATGTTAGGAGATACAGCAAAGTAAATATACTCCCAATCATGTCCCAACTAGCAAATATATTGATTTGATTTAAATCAACACCGCAGAGAATAAAGCTTTGCTTGAATGTGATTTCATCTGACACACACCAATATTCCAGGTGTAGGAAGCAATTTAGTTAGCAGCTCCCTCTAGCAGTCTCATTGCATAAACTGCAGGGACATGGAAGGGGGAAAATCACTTGAAGCTATAAGGAGTCCACAAACAAGCTGTGACAAGTGCCTGGTTCAGACCCTCCTTCCTCTATAGCAGGAAATGCACTCTTCCAAAATGAAATGAAATCAGTGTAATAACTAATACAACCTCTAAACACAGCATTCTTCAAACTGTTTTCAACATTGCTCATATCTCCCCTGCCCCCTTTTTTGCACAAAGGCCACCCTGTACAAACCTTTTTGGAAATGGCTTTTTCTCCCAATTTCTTTGTGACATAATTTTCTTGTAGAAGCAGAACCACCATGTAATGAAAGTCCTAGCTCAGTGGTTCCTCAACTCCCCCGCCCCTTGGACCACTTCAAAATTGCTTGAGGGCCCTAGGTGGACCACTTAAAGATATTTGTTACAATTGTAGCAATTTTAGTTTATTTTTACAGATATGCCGTGGACTCCCTGATTGAAGCTCATGGACCATTTGTCAGCATGATAGCAGGACTAGATCATTTTACTGCACAAAAGTTGAGGGAGACTACAGTTTGTAGGGAACCTCCCATTCTCGTCATTCCTTCTAACACCGAACTCATTCTCAGAATGCTGACAGTTTTGTAGCCAAAATGACACCACTGAGCAAAATGGTGCCATTGAGCAAGAGGAAAGTGTTTGCATGCTTAGAGGAACTATGAGGTTTTAATTCTTTAAAAATTAACCTAGGAATGCAAAAAAAAACAAACCACTGGAAGAAATAAGGACTGAGTATGTTCATTAGCCACAGAATAATAAGAGACAGTTGGAAAGGAAAGCTTGGGGGAAAGTGAAGGGAGCTGCTTGGCTGGAAGATACTGCAGCAGCCTGAGAAGCTTCAATGTGCCATTGATCATCTAGCGGGTAGCAGGAGAGACTAGCTGAGAAAGAAAGGAAGGAACACGGAGTAAGGATGAGAGTGGAAGTGGAACAAAAGAAGATAGAAGGTAGACAGAAATGAGCAGGGTGAGCTGTCTCATTCTCTTCAAGAAGGAGAAGAATTGATATAGTGCTCCATTGTCCAGGAAAACCTTACAGCAGCCTTACAGTATATAAAGTAAATCAATATGATTATTGCCGACTTCCAGACAGCCAGAATTTGGGAAGTGTACGCTGGAATGCAGGAAAATGGAACCAGACAAATCAGCCTAAGAGAAATGGAAGGTTTTCAGAGAATGTGACTATCTCCTAGCAATGCTATATGTTCAAAGGGATGGATTCATCTCCAAATTGACTTGTCTACTTTTTGTAAGCTAAGAACATGAGTCCAGCTGGATCAGACCAAAAGCCCATCTAGTCCAACCTTTCCCCCAGGTCGTCTGCAATATTTGGAATGGAGGAAAACTTATGAGCCACTGTAAAGTAATGGATTTTTAGTGTGAATTTCCCTTGCAGAAGTTTTCCCCAAACAAATATTCCATCCTCCTAGTTCAGGGGTTCCCAAACTGGGCAATGGACCAGCACTGGTCCACAAGCTTCTTTCAGCTGGTCAATGGCATGTCTGTGAAGAACATTTACAATTTGAATTCTATGGAATTCTATAGAATTCAAATTGTAATACAATAAAATACAATGTAAGAAATAAAAGGAGCAATAAAAATACAATTAAAAAGCATACAGCATCTAGCTTTACTTGCTAAAGCAGGCAGAAAAGCATTAAGTGGTCCACTAAGACCCTCAGCCATTTTCAAGTGCTCCATGGGGAAAAAAGTTTGGGAACCATTGGTCTAGGTCACATTTCAAATTGATAGCTATCCTACCACATTGAATTACAAGTACATTCCAGCCAGGTAGATCAACAGAATGACTGGATAGTGGCAGCAGTGAAGAATCTGTGTTCAGTTTGCTGGTCCATGTCTTTCTTTCTTTCTTTCTTTCTTTCCGCAGAAAAAATGAAATGGACAGCCTTCAAGTCGATTCCGACTTATGGTGATCCTATGAATAGGGTTTTCATGGTAAACGGTATTCAGAGGGGATTTTACCATTGCCTTCCTCTGAGGCTGAGAGGCAGTGACTGGCCCAAGGGCACCTAGTGAGCTTCATGGCTGTGTGGGGATTCGAACCCTGGTCTCCCAGGTTGTAAGAACCACAAAAATAGGCGCTCCGTGTGATTGGGTGTTTATGTTGTGCACTCAGTTCTTAAGGGCATGCAGTCTTTGCATTGAGGAGAGCACAGGCACTGTGGCATCTTCCATCAAATAAAACCTCTCACAGTAGGAATAGGCCCAAGTGTGCATTATCAAGTGAAGAAATAACATGTGATGCATCCATGTGTGAATCAAGTTAAAGTCTAATTTCAAACATGAAATTTAGAAACATTGGAATATAGGAAGCTGCCTTATAGCATCAGGACATTGATCCATTGAGCTCAGTATTGTTGACACCAACTGTCAGAGACTCTCCTGGGTTTCAGGAAAGAGTCTTTCACGGTTCTACTTAGAAATGCCGGGGATTAAACCTCATGCCATCTGCATGCAAAGCAGGTGCTCTACAGCTGAGCTGCACAAAATATTCAACATTCAAAAAAGTTCAAAGATCTATTTCTGAATCGGCTAACTTTCCAATTTCTGCAAAACTCCATTCAGCTCCAGTGGATTTCCTCATAAATAATAAGCTGTGCAGAAATGTTGACACCTCCACATCACAAGTAACTGCAAATTTGGTGCTACGAAAATATGAAAAATGAGAATTAGTAGCTCATTTCTATGGGGGGGGAATGATATCTGAACTTTACTCTGAATTTATCCAAATTAAATTTTTATACCTCCATCAGTTTCCATGGAGACATGCCAATTTGTGCTAGCATGACAACAGAAAAGTTCAACTAAAAACACACAAACTATTTGTCAGATTCTAGTATATACTTGGTAATAACTTCTGTTCCCAGTGTGGCTACGGTATAATTGTCCTCATTAACATGGTGTATTTTAGTAATGGGAATATAATTGCTAATGTTTATAAGATATATAATCTCATTACCTCCAACCTTATTGGTATTCCTTAGCTTTTGCCTCTATGCCATGTATTCATTGTACCTCTCTTTGAAATACATAAACATTTTTCTGTTCCTCAGCATGCAGACATTAAGACATGTTGCTGGTTCTCTGGCAGATATCATGGCTCATCCGGGAGACAAGACTGCTGGCCTTGTTTTTAATACATTCAATTTAGCATGTTTGAAACAGAGCCAATATGCAGAAGAATGACGCCACAGTGCAATTATCTTGTAGTGCTCCCGACACTCCAGTTAAGAAGGAGAGAAATGACAAGGTCATAGAGAAAACACACACACTTGTCCACTAGATGGAAGAAATGAAATCCAGAGCTGTCTCACGTCGGAGGCTGCCTTTACAAAGTCAGTGGTGCTCCAGGATCTCAGTAGACAGGGCTTTCACAAGACATTTGCCTGTTCTTTTATTAACTGGATATGCCAAGGACTCATCTTGGGACTTTCTGCATGCAAAGCTAACATTCCCTAAGAACCATCACTTAGAGTCAACCTACACATTATGTTTTGTGTCTGGACTGCAGCTACATCTCTGTTTTTTCTTTAATTCATCACACTCTCAAGCTCTCCAATTATGACTGGGGTCACAGGGCATGGCAAGCCTCAGCAACTATCCTCCCCACAAAATCAGCTCCCCGAGAGGCTAAGGGACTTAGGAAAAAAGTTTCCATTGATGCCAACGGGGACATTTTCCTTTATCTGGTAGCTGCATTGGGGGGCTGGTTTTTCAGGGAATGTCATTATGGGAAGAGAAGGAATAAACCTCCCCTCCCTATATGGTATAATCCTGACAACATCAGAGCCCATGCACCTGCAGCTAATTAAGGAAAAAATGCAGGTGCATCCTACACATTCAGTAGGACATTTGGCCCTTACATTGCAATTCTTCTTTAATCCCTCCCCCCCCCCCGTTATAAAGGATTGTTTTGAATGGAATGAAAACATACAGTAGCTACCATTTGACTTAAACCAATATTTGATTGTAGTCTTATTTGGGGGTATGGTGGAGACTGCATTTCTTGTTGGTCAGCGGGAACCTTCAGGCTGAAAAGTGGAATACAAATTCAATTAACAATAGTAATAATAATATCAGTCCATATTTAAAGCCCCCAAAATGAAAGCAGGAAAGAGGCAAAGAGGTAGAAAATCTCCAAAAGAATATTGCCTAGGTAGATTAACTTTAAGATACAAAGTACATCTTATTGGAGCCTGTAAATGTATGTAACAACAGCCTAACAGCCTCTACTTCAAGGCGAAAGCAGCTTTGGGAGACTGTGATTTGGTGCAAAGAAGTGTTGGGTGGAGAAAGAATTAAGCACCTTCTCCCCCTGTTGCTCCTGTTCTCCAAATGTCCACATTCCAGAGCTGATTTTGCTGTGAAATAGCAAAGATTAGAAATTTATTACACACATTTCCATATAGCATGTACTTGGGCCTTCTGAGCGTTTCACTGGTTTTTCAGGTCAAAAAAACTGAAGAGGAACTGAAACAAGTTCAGGAAGTCATCAGCCATTTTTTAAAAATAATTGTTTTATGGTAAAAATAAAAGTATACAGGAATGTACAGAAGGGAAACAAGTAGGAAAATGATTTACAGTGTGATAAAGAGATTCTGATTCCCTGAAGCAGCTTGTCGGTTAAGACGGAGCTGCAGCAGTAGACTCCTGACAGTGGAATCAGTGCCACTTACTGGGTGGAGGAGGAGCAACGTAGTAGTAAAATCGGGGTGTGCAGGCACACCCGTGGTGCACCTGCACAGCTTTGATCTCACCGCTGCTTCACCTCTTCTCCTCCCCCATCTGCAACAGTGCAAACATGTTTGTTGCTCTGCAGAGTAAGCAGCCTCTTAAATAAAGGTTGCAAAATCTAACCACCCCACTTGTAATACTTCTTCACTGCTACCGCATGGCAGGGAAGTGCAAGTCAGGTCCCTTCTAGAGAGTGTTGGAAAAGAAATAAATCTTCAGCATGTGACTTAGAACATCACAACAAATGTCAGAGACTCTCTAGACCTCTTAGAGGTGAGTGAAGGATTGCTTCTTGTGCTTAGTTACTTCCTGGAGATGGAGACACACCAAGTGAGTGGTTGGAATTTAAGTGACTGCATCATAGAGCTGGCATGTACATCAAAAGTAATGGGGAGGCAGAATTATCCATTCAATGGCGAAAGCAGCCCTTTTCCTTTCTAATGCAAGCCCAAATGTATCATTGCACCTTAAACAGATGGGGATGGTAAATCGAACAAAGGGAGATGGGTATGATTCATACTATACAGAACTGCCTGTGGTTTTATTGCACAGTTTGTACATAAATTCATATAATCAAATGATTGCTTATGATACTAAATTATAACAATCTCACTGCCTGGAGATTTTAAGATAGCAAAAATTCCAAACATTCATATTGAGGAGATATGAATGTTCCACTTCCATTTGAAATGGCTTTTAAGTTTCCTTTACACAGGCCTCCAGTAGCATGGGAGTTGCCCCTCCAAGGTGTAATCCCATACCACTGGGCAGTGTGTGAGAATATTTCAGTCATGTGGGTAAGCCAATTCAATGGGTCTCGCACAATTGGCATCCCAGTGGAAGCGAAGATGGAAGATGTGATTTTCATAAATTCACTCCCCATGGAACGCAACTCCCCTTTCAGTGATTTATCACACTCCTTGGAAAAGGTACAAAAGCTGTTTTCAGGAGGGCAGATGATAGGGCAGGGAACAGGAAACATGCCTCCATTGAAAAAGCAACTACATCAATATAGAATCATAGAATAGTAGAGTTGGAAGGGGCCTATAAGGCCATCAAGTCCAACCCCCTGCTCAATGCAGGAATCCAAATCAAAGCATTCCCGACAGATGGCTGTCCAGCTGCCTCTTGAATGCCTCCAGTGTCAGAAAGCCCAATGGCTCTCTAGGTAATTGGTTCCATTGTCGTATGGTTCTAACAGTTAGGAAGTTTTTCCTGATGTCCAGTTGAAATCTGGCTTCTTGCAACTTGAGCACATTATTCTGTGTCCTGCACTCTGGGACAATCGAGAAGAGATCCTGGCCCTCCTCTGTGTGGCAACCTTTCATGTACTTGAAGAGTGCTATCTTATCTCCCCCTCAGTCTTCGCTTCTCCAGGCTAAACACGCCCAGTTCTTTCAGTCTCTCCTCATAGGGCTTTGTTTCCAGTCCCCTGATCATCCTTGTTGCCCTCCTCTGAACCTGTTCCAGTTTGTCTGTGTCCTTCTTGAAGTGCAGAGACCAGAACTGGACGCAGTGTTCAAGATGAGGCCTAAGCAGTGCGGAATAGAGGGGAACTAATACTTCACGCAATTTGGAAACTATACTTCTGTTAATGCAGCCTAATATAGCTTTTGCCATTTTTGCAGCCACATCACACTGATGGCTCATATTCAGCTTGTGATCAACGACAATTCCAAGATCCTTCTCACATGTCATATTGCTGAGCCAAATATCCCCATCTTATAACTGTGCTTCTGGTTTCTTTTTCCTAAGTGTAGAACTTCGCATTTATCCCTGTTGAATTTCATTCTGTTGCGTTCAGCCAAATGCTCCAGCTTATCAAGGTCCCTTTGAATTTTGTTTCTGTCTTCCATGGTATTAGCTATGCCCCCCAATTTTGTATCATCTGCAAATTTGATAAGCATGCTTTGTACCTCATCCAAGTCGTTAATAAAAATGTTGAAGAGCACTAGGCCCAGGACCAAGCCCTGTGGTACCCCACTTGTTATTTCTGCCCAGTTTGAGAAGGAATAAGCACTCTTTGAGTACGATTCTGGAGCCAACTGTAGATCCACCTGATAGTTGTTCCATCCAGCCCACATTTAGCTAGCCTGCTAATCAGAATATCATGGGGCACTTTGTCAAACGCTTTGCTGAAGTTGAGATATATTATGTCCACAGCATTGCCACAGTCTACAGGGGAGGTTACCCAATCAAAAAATGAGATAAGATTAGTTTGGCAGGATTTGTTCTTCATAAATCCGTGTTGGCTCCTAGTAATCACTGCATTGTTTTCAAGGTGCTTACAGATTGACTGCTTTATAATCTGCTCCCCAGTTTTTTGCAGGGGTTGATGTTAGGCTGACTGGTCTGTAGTTCCCCGGTTCCTCCTTTTTGCCCTTTTTGAAGATAGGGACAACATTAGCTCTCCTCCAGTCATCTGGCACTTCACCGGTCCTCCACGATTTCGCAAAGATAATAGACAGCGGTTCTGAGAGTTCTTCAGCCAGTTCCTTCAATACTCTATGATGCAGTTTATCGGGCCCTGCCCATTTGAACTCATTCAAAGTGATTAGGTATTCCTTGACCATTTGTCTATCAATCTCAAGCTCCAATCCTGACCCTTCTACTGGGAGGGTCATAGACCCTTTTTTGGGGAGAAGACTGAGCCAAAGTAGGAATTGAGCACTTCTGCCTTTTCTTTGTCATCTGTTATCATTTTGCCATCCTCATTGAGTAGCTGTGCCACCATTTCTTTTCTCTGTCTTTTACTATGGACTATTTTTTGTTGCTTTTAGCATCCCTTGCTAACCTCAGCTCATTCTCAGCTTTAGCCTTCCTGACACCATCCCTGCAATTCCATGATACCTGCCTGTACTCTTCCTTTGTGGCCTGGTCTTCTTTCCACTTCCTGTATGTGTCCATTTTTGTTTTCACGTCAGCTCAAAGCTTTTTGTGAAGCCACATTGGCTTCTTCTGCTGTTTCCCCCCTTTTTTCCTTGTTGGAATTGCTTGCCATTGCGCTTTTAGAATTTCATTTTTTAGAAACTCCCACCCATCTTGGATTCCTTTTCTCATTAGGGTCACTTGCCATGGAACCATACTTACAATTGTTCTGAGTTTATTGAAATCAGCTTTCTGAAGTCCAGGGTGCGCTATGGCTACTTTTATTTATTTATTTAGTTTAATTTATATACCGCCCTAAGCCCGAAGGCTCTCTGGGCGGTGTACAAAAAGATAAAAACAAGCACAATATATAAATACAATAAATACAATAAATAATAATAAAAAACAAACAAACAATAACGAACCAAACAACATCCAAAATACGGAAATGCTGTTTAAAATACACTTTAAAATGCCTGGGAGTATAAAAAGGTTTTCACCTGGCGCCGAAAAGATAGTAGCGTCGGCGCCAGGCACACCTCATCAAGAAGACTGTTCCACAGTTCGGGGGCCACCACTGAAAAGGCCCTGGTTCTAGTCATCACCCTCCGAGCCTCTCGATGGGATGGTACTTGGAGGAGGGCCTTAGATGTTGAGCGTAGCGTACGGGTAGGTTCATATTGGGAGGGGCGTTCCACCAGGTATTGCGGTCCCATGCTGTGTAGGGCTTTATAGGTCAAAACCAGCACTTTGAATCTAGCCCGGAAACAAATAGGAAGCCAGTGCAGACGGGCCAGAACAGGTGTTATATGAGCGGACCTTCTGGTCCGCGTCAACAATCTGGCCGCTGCATTCTGGACTAGCTGTAGTTTCCGAACAGTCTTCAAGGGCAGCCCCATGTAGAGCGCGTTGCAGTAGTCCAATCTAGAAGTTACCAGAGCATGAACAACTGAAGCGAGGTCATCACTGTCCAGATAGGGACTCTCAGCTTTTGCTTCTGTTAAAATCAAGAATTCAAGTATGGTGTGGTCACTTTCCCCCAGAGTTCTTGTAACTGCCACTTTATCCACCAAATCATCTCTGTTAGTTAGAATCAAGTCCAGGATAGCTGATCCTCTAGTTGCTTCCTCCACTGTCTGTAGGAGAAAGTTGTCTCCAACACAAGTCAGAAATTTCTTGGAGTTGACGTGTTTGGCAGAATTTGTCTCCCAACATATATTGGGATAATTGAAGTCCCCCAATACTACTACATCATGCCTCCTTGAAACATTGTCAATTTGCTTTTCAAAAGTTACATTCTTGTCTTCTCCTTGATTGGGTGGTCAGTAATAGACTCCAAGCACCACATTCCTTTTATTACTTGCCCCATTAATTTTAATCCAGATACTCTCAGTGGAACTCTGGTGCCTCTTCCCTTTCTGAAACCAGCTTGGACATCTGGCATTTCTCGCTTCATATATGGTAACAGCCTTTGCTGTAGAATCTTGAGCATTACTTTACTTGCATATTGCGTTAATATCCCATACGAGTAATGCTGGGAAAAACAGAAGGGAGTAGAAAAAGAGGAAGGCCAAACAAGAGATGGATTGATTCCATAAAGGAAGCCACAGACCTGAACTTACAAGATCTGAACAGGGTGGTTCATGACAGATGCTCTTGGAGGTCACTGATTCATCAGGTCGCCATAAGTCCTAATTTACTCAAAGGCAGATAACAACAACAACAACCTTTACTTGCATGGGATATTAATGCAATAGTTCAATAATTACTGCATTAGGATTGAACGCTTCCAGTAATAATAATAATATAGGTATAAAATCCTGATCAAGGAGTTTAGACAAGTATGCTGCAAATATTATGATGACTCTCCTCATTTTGCACATTAACATAATACATGTAGGGCATTAAGACCATACTTCATTTAGCCTTCACAAAATTCTTTTAGGATGATGCAGTGCAACATTGGCACAATTCACATCAAATTGCAAAGCAATTTTACTAAAATAAATGACCAGACATAACTCCCTTTATTTTTTACACAGGTAGGTGCACTCTCCCCTCTCCTTTTTTACCATTTCTTTGCTAGAAGTGATGTGAAGAGCAGTGAACTGAGCAGTCTTTAACTGCCCCTCCGGAAGAAACAAAGATGCTTGAAAAGGGGGGGGCTTCTATCAAGTTTTGAAGTATGGCAAACATGCACTTTGAAGAAATCAGAGGGATTTTGAGTGGAGAAATGGAGAGTGTGAAAGGGTTGAGTATCACTTCCTCACCATATCTTCCACAGAAAATTGCCCACTCCAGAAGGTTTTTTTTTCCAGAACAGAAACAACAAAGTGTCCCAGGAACCTTGAAGAAGAACCATTGCTTCATGGTTCAGGATGCTTTTGCCACAAAAGAAATAGCAGAAGGCAGAAACTCTGTATCATAAAGAAGCAGCCCATCAGTCAAAGTAAGAAGAATACAGATACATTGGATATTGGACACAATATATATATATATATTAAAAAAACGGTTAGCTTATGAACCCCTCCTGACTACTCCATTTATATACAGAGACATATTTCTGTGCATCATTTACATTTTATGCTTTTTGCAAAATGATGTCCCTTTCCAAGCAGAGTAAAATCAACATCCACATTTTGCTGATATAATGACCCTGTGATAGTGTAATCCGTACAGTATTTGCATGTTGTTGATACATAATTCATAATGTATATAGAATGTTGGTGATTTTATGCTGATGATACACAGTGAACTGCTACTTTGGTGATGAAGGAAGTGTGAAAAATGTGATGACATTTAGATTATAGTTTTAGACATTACAGTGCAATGCAATTTGCTTTTTGAAATATACAGATATAATGCCTATTTGTGACTGCTACCAAAATGGCCATTTTCAATCCATGCGCTCATTCTGGTCTGCCTGTTTATATAGCCAAATAGCCGTTAACCATAGATTCTTAAATATCATTTATTCACTGTTTATATGCACTTGTTATCCCATAATAATCATTGATTTAACTCACAAACTTCCCTTTCACTTTGTGTATTGCAATGACCTCTGGGGAGATCCACTCCTTGTGAAATCCTGCCACCCAGTTTCACCCTTGGACTGAGGGTCTGAGCCATTGTATATATTTTACTTTGTATTGGAAGAGTTATTCAAGTATGCAACATCTTCAGAGAACATCTTTTGTTGTATTGTGATGAGATCAACTTGTGATGAGATACAAAAGGTATCACAACAAAAGTAATATCACAAAGTGCTCTTCCATTCCTTGCTTTCAAAGTCTCCCTTCTGCCAACAGAAAGAACTTTCTCCAATGGAAGGCGTCTTCCAGTGATACCAGGACTCCTTCCATTAGGTGAAATAAACCTTTGCATCCAGCCCTTCATGTCCAGTATAAATATCACCACTCTTCATAGATATCCAGATATCTCAACCATTATCAGAATTATTCTTCACGACTAAGATTCAGTGCATCCCTATCACCGGCTTCCTTTTCAAAGCCCCTCCTGCCTTTCCTCTCTGGAGGAAATCCCCACATGTCCCCCACCTTTTTTGCCTTACCCATGCTTTAACTTGTGCACTGACACTAATTATGGCTAATCTTAACCAGGGTTCCCCTCTTAATTGTAATTTGGATCCAGGGCTTCAAGAGGGATTCTGAAAAATCTGGCTCAGAGACAAAATGATAAAACTACACAGCAACAGCATCAAAGTCAGCCTCATATTTAACAAGAACAGCAATAGCAGCAATAGAAATCATTTCATTTTTCTCTGCACATTGAAAGAATGTGTACATTGTATTCTTTGAGGCTTCACAGACTTGAGTGCAATGGTATGGAATGCTTGAACTTTCTGTTTGTATGGTGTGTGTCTGTGAGAGTTTGAGATCAGGTTCTGGATAGTAAGATGGCCCTTCTTCATCTCTCATCTGAATCTTCTTTCTTTGATGTTTCGCTAGGCAAAGTTGACCTTATAAAAAGTAAAAAATGGAACAGATTATACAGTGTGACAATGAACAGCAGTGCAACCCCACTGCAAGAAGGCACGGTGAATATTTTGTACATGATACAAATGGACCCTGACACTTTTGTTCTGTCATTCAGACTGTCATCTTGTCTACCTTCTTGTGTAAGTAATAAAACCAGCTATCTTTCAAAGTCTTTGGCTTGTAGTTTTCTTCTGTTTCTGAAAAGGCATATTTGGATGTGTGCAGTGTGGGTGAGTGGGTAACAATATATTCTTTCTTTTGTATTTGTATAAGCTTCAGAAGATTAACTCTCCTGCAGGTTATTTCAGTAGATTACTATTTTTCTTTTATGACAGTTATGATATTTCTGTATCCAAAACAAAAATATCTTGCTATGGCATATCATTTTAATTTCCTCTTGTATTCATAAATCACGTTATTGTTTTGAGACTATTTGTTTGAATTTTTTTTATGTCTACCTTCACTATTTTTTTTCAGAGAGCTATCCAGTACTACTGACTCTCACGTAATAGTAAAATGAATGGAGAGATTTTGGTGCAATTGCAGGCAAATTTGTGCACTGTAAATAAGCTTTTTTTTTAAGCTTCAGGGCCAAACCATAGTGGGTGTAATCTATGACTGGGTCTCCCAGTGTTTTTGCTTTTATGTAAAAGCAACTCCCTGGGGCAATTTTTCATCGTTTGCTTTTTTTACCAGTTAAAAGGCCTCTTCCCACTGAAGCTACTATCAGCTTTGCAGCAGGGAAAAATATATAGGTAATTAGGAGGTTATTAATGCAGGGAAAAGATGGGTTAAACACCCCTCCTCAATATCACTACACCCATCCAATTAGAAGCCCTCTGAGCCTGCATTTAGAAATGAATTTTGGAAAGGCTGATGATGGATCTCCGGTATCATGGGTGATTTAAAGCCCTATGTGTAGTACAAATGAACATGTGAGGGCCAGGGTATGGGCAAAGATGTCAATTTCAGTTTTTCTCATCTTAAGTGCAGTTCCTCACATTTCTACATCAGTTAGTGATTTATTTATTTCTAAGTCCTCGTGAAAATCCATCAGTATTTAGTGTGAATTTTTGGTGTACCATTTATTTTCACTAATATATGCATTTTTGTACACATTATTTGGCTGGAGCACTGCATTGCAAAATTCATAAAAAGTGCAAATCATGAAGGAAGGTTGTGCTTCAGTTTGCATATTGTTTCAAAAAGTGTGAATAAGATACACTCACTTTTCAATGCAAACAGAATTGATTTTTTTCCCCTAACCTAGTGAGGGCTTAAACTGGGAAGACGCTGTACACACAGTCGCTTGTGTGCACTGGCTTCACTTCAGTTGGCAGAGGAATTTTGTTCACACTCTATTTTGGAGAAAACCTGCCCATTTCACCCCTTCCAGACCCATGTTTGGATCAGAATGCAGACACACACATTAGTCTGCATATCTAGCTACAAACTGATCCACACATAGGTCTGATGACAGTACTTGCGTGGTGATCCAAGGGCTGATTTCTTTCTTTTAAGAGATGTTTTACAGCTGCTTGGAGCACCTAGTGAGTTCACTCATATGGGTAAAACAGTATTTTGAAATGCTCTGAGGAACCAGCCACATGTCATAACATGCAGTCTCTTCCTGGAAACTGTATGCAGGGGCATCACTACCGGGGTGCGGAGGGTGCAGATCGCACCCGGGTGACACCCTGAGGGGAGTGACACCCAGAGCCGCCCTGCCCCGCACCATTGCCCTGCGCCAACTCCTCCTCGGAGGTGGGCGGGCGAAACCAAAAGCAGGCACCCGCTCGCTGGCGGTGAAGCCGGGACAGGCCTCCCACCGCCAGCCTGGAGCGCATGGTGAGTGCGTGCATGTGTGTGTGTGTGTGTGCGCGCACACTGGGATGGCGTGCACCGGAGGTCCGCACCCCCCTGCACTCCCACTAGTGATGCCGCTGATTGTATGGATAAAAAGACACACATATACCTATAGGCACCCTCTTTCCTCTCTGTCTCTCCACTTCCCCTTTTCTTAAAGGATGGTTTTCACTCCAAGTCTTGCCAACCTATGGGTTTGTTGTTGAAGGAAATTCAAAGGGCGAAGTCCTGTGGGGAGGGGGATAAACTTGGGACTTCTGGGCACAGAATGCCTATACTTCAAAATTTCAGTGTTTAAGATGCTTATTAAACAGCTTGGTAATGCCAAGCAATGATATTTTTGTAAAGCACCATCTGATTCAAACAAGTCATTTAAAAAAAATCTCAGAAAATGAAGATTTGCTTTGTTGTGCAAGCTCAAAAAAATATTACAATAAAAGCAAATTTTATTTGCTCTCAGAATGCACTTCAAGTTTGTTTATTGCCCAATGATGTAATTATCTTGTTGTCTACAAGAGGTCTAAACTGATTTCATTAGATTAATAGAGTCCTGAGGAATTTATATTTACCTTCCACAACAGCATTTCTGTCCTGATGACTGGTCTATGTATCCCTTATCTGAGATCATCTTCTCTAATGTATAACTGAAGAGCACGCTGCAGAATCTTCTAAGTGGCTTTTCTGTAAATGTGTTATACTTCCAAAGGTAATGATTTCCACACCACTGCAGAATACATTTATAAAAGTAATCTTTTAAAGGACTAGAAGCTAGTGAATTGAATACCAAGAAGAGTGTTTGGTCTTCTAGTTATTCCTCAGCTGTGTGCTATGTATTATTAATACTAAAGTTGTCATGCCTGGGAGAAATGGAATAGACTTCATCTGAAACACTCATTTGAACCAAAATGCATTTATTTGTTCCATTTGTGGTGAATAGCAAACATATCTCCATGATGTTGATTAAGTACCTGATAATCGGTAGTTGGTATAATCCTAGATATTCTTTATATCTGTCTATCTCTAGTGGAAACACCAATATTTTATCTCATAATATTAATTTATTTGAGCTCTTCTGTGACTGCACTGCATATAAAACATCTCTTGCCTCCTTGAATCTGATGGAGGGGATCTTGCTTCTTTGAATCTGATGAAATAGTCTCTTGTTTATGAAGCTCATGCCAATCTGTTAGTCTAAGATGTCACAAGATGTTATTTTGCTGCATACAGAACAAGAGCAAAGGTATGAACACCATCTCCATGATAAGAAATTCTTGGACATCTCTTGAAGGCACAGGAGCTTCTATCAAGAAAGGAGTTGGCATGTCCAGTTAGGCAATCTTGAAAAACCAGCATATTATTGCATTTTCATATTAGTCATTTTTGGGGGGGATTGCTATATTTATGATAGGTGGTATTTAAATGGTGTTCCTCCACTGACCAAAGACATTTATCAGTAGAATAGGGACGGAGACAATGTTCAGCGATTCCCCGTCCCACCTGCAACCACCCTCCAAAATCTGCTCCAGAAGGTTAGGGAACCCTGTAATTTGGGAGGTAGGAGGGAGCAGCTTCATTTCAAGACCGAAGAGGGTCATTCCATCAGAGTAATACATTGGGTTGGGCTAATTTTAATTGAATTAATATTTGTGACAAATATTCACAATCCAAGTAATCCTTTTCAGCCATAAGTGGGCACAAGAGGCCAACAGCAGCTCTTTGAGTGGATGGCTCTCCCCACCTTAGTGCACCTATTATGCACCTTTGTGTGAGAAACTGTATTCAGATGGCAAGATGCCTTCCATCCAGTATGAAAGATATTAGCCATTTAAAAAAATTGTTTGGCAAATGCTTGCATGAAGCACTCAACATTTAGAATCAGAAAAAGCTCATTGGTCCCAGCTAGAGCTGATCCAGAAGTTCAAAAACTCAGAGGGTTGTATTCAACTAAGTCCTAATCAGAGTAGACCCATTGAAATTAATGGACCTAAGTTAGCCGTGTCTGTTAACTGGGTCTCTAAGTAGGGTTAGCACTGAATACCACACAAAGGCGGGTGTTGAGGAAAGGGAGAGAGATTTCACAAAATCACACTCTTGTTACTTGTTGTATTATTGCTACCTGTTTTGTGGGCCCAGTTGGCATGGATCATGGTCCTGGGAGTCCCAGCTGTTCTTGGGCACAGTTTTGCACAACAGACTCCAGAGGGAGGGCATTGTCATGAAACAATTCTTCTGCTCTCACTCTGGAGACTGGTGGGTTAAAACAAAAAGTTTGCAGTGGTAGCCAGTGGTATAGTCATCTGACCCCTTACTATTTGAGGAGCAGGGTCCTAGCAGGATCCCTCTGTCTCCAGCATCCTATGGTTCAATCAGCATGAAATGGGAGTGTGTTAGCCACTGAGAAGAGTCTCCAAACATGCTTTCTTGTCCTTTCCTGCTGATTGGAACCAGAGTGAAAGGTGAGTCAGCAACTGAGAAGACTCTCTTCAGTAGCTAACATTCTTTCATGCTTATTGGATCTCAGGGGGGTCTATTGTTATGGTAGAAGGCATCAATGAGGATTTATTCTCAACCCACAGCAAAAAAAGGCTATAACTATCATGAAGGGACCCTACACGTCTGAATTTGCCACTACACTACTGCTGATAGCCACAATAGTGTGATTTCTGCTGCTGTTGGAAAGTTTCTCCAACACTTCACCCTTGTTTGAGTCTCTACCCCTCAATTCACACAATACTCTGGTCCAATTCATAGTCCACAACCAGGTTGTCAAAGTTGTGGAGGAGGGCATTTCAGCACAGCGCTCATTCCAACCTTCTGCTCAGAGGATGAGACAAACAATCACCAGCAGTCGCAACCACAAGTATGCCACAAGTAAGAGAAAAGGTAGTTAGCAAAGCAAGTCATTACAGATAACTGGCAAAGCCCAACAAAGCCACATATTGTGCAACAAGCCAAGCAAGCAATTCCTCCCAACTTCGGTCTCTAGTCTAGCCAATATGACATGCTGAAGTTCTGACAGACAGAATTGGGTGCCACCCAGGATGAATAACTGACCAAAGGAATAATGGCAAGGACATGTATTAGTAGCTAGTGTGAACTGACCTTAAGCACCCCTGTGGAACCTGTTTGATCAAGGGAACAGGGTATTTGCTTGATGTTCAGGGGAAATTAATGTAGTGCATAGGATGACAACAGCTCTAGCAATGAAAAATGCCAGAGCAAAATGACGAATATCTATCACTTAGTACTTTCTAGCAGTTGCTATTTATATTGCATGAAGGTTCACAGGAAGCCAAAGCCAAGGAGGGAGGAAGAACACAGGAAACGAAGAAAAGCTGCTGTCCCTGACATGGCATCTGATACAATACCACATAAAGCAAAGAATCTAATAAATGAGAATAATAAAAGGTATGTGGGGAAGACCATAGCTCAATGGGAGAGAATCTACCTTTCATGCAGCAGGTCCCAGGTTCAGTCGCCGGCATCTCCAAGTCTAGGAGAGAACAGTAATAAAAATCAAAACTATTTTTATGGTAACATTCTTTTATGAAAGTCTATTGACACATAACAGTGCATTGCAATATTAAGGTGGAGATCCTGAGTTAAAGGACTTCAGGTAACCCAAACTGAAGGCTGTTAGGCATCCTTAACATTAAGGAACTAGAGAGACCAGTTACATGCTTCCTTTGTGTCTCCAGAAAAGGGCAATATTTCTGTTAGTTGCATGCTCATGTACACCAACATGTCATCTACCATTCAGCAAGCACCTGTGCCAGTAATTTCTAATCTTTCATCTAGATAAATATCATTTTACCTCATGAGTTCCAGCTGGTGACTAAAATTAGAGGCCCCATCTGCACTATACATTTCAAGCTGTATCATAGCACTTCAAACAGTCACGGCTTCCCGAAAAGAATCCTGGAAACCGTAATTTGTAAAGAGTGCTGAAAGTTTTAGGAGACCCCTATTCCCCATCACAGAGCTACAATTCCCAGAAGGAAGAGGGATTGCTTGTTAAGTCACTCTGGCAATTGTAGCTGTGTGAGGGGAATAGAAGTCTCCTAACAACACAGGTACTGTGATGCCTACAAAAATATAATATAGTAAGATGCATACCCACCCCCTGCCATAGTACTTTCCAATGTACTACCTCAGGACTCACTGCCTCAGGGATAACCAATGTGGTGCCTTCCAGCTCTTGTTGGGCTACATCTCCCATAATCCCTGACCATTGGCCATGCTGGGGGGAGGGGAGTTGAGGTCCAACAATGTCTGGATGGCACCACATTAGCTATCTCATTCCCAGTTCATTCTGCTATGCGTATAGACCGTGCCATAGTTTTTGGCCTCTATGCCACGTGCTTGTTCCCCTTCCATAGATCCATTATATTATGTCATAGTTTGCAGCATATGCGCCACCTCTGCTATGGTTGGAAGACATGTTCATTGTCCCTTCCCTACTTGGTGTCAGTTGTTTCATGCTGTCATTGGAATAATATTGCATTTTTTTCATAAGACTCAAAGCTGCTTAGTTTTTTCTCATGCTGGCATTGTATCCTCTCTGGAGAACAGGATTAATTTCTCTTGTTGTTGTTGTTCTACAGCCCAAATCCTATTTGTGGATTGATTGTTGTTGATGTTTTCATTTTCCCCTCACTTTTTTCATTCACCAGACCGAACATTTGAGGTTATAGACCCTGGGATGTTTGGCCTCTGCTCAGTGAATACCAGCTTCATTTTAAAAAAGAGAGAGAGTTGTACATCTCTTGTTCTTTCTTTAGCCATTTCCAAAAAAGCTAGATCTAATGGGTGTATATTTTATCCTTGGTAATTCAATTTCTTTCCCTGTGATTACGAGATGAATGGATTTTTTTCCCAACCTGTTAAGGAAATCCATAAAGAACAATCTGATTTCTATTGGGAAATGGCCAAAGTGACATTTTGTGAGTGATTAAGGGAAGACAGAATGTTGTTCAGTTGCCAACATGGAGAAAGCCAATTTTAACAAACCCTAAAAGAGCTAGAAGGGAAACTGTTATGAATGAGTTGGCAGTTCTCTGTGAAGCATATTAGTGTCAGAATATCTTGCATTCTTTTAAATATTGACAAGACAGTACAGCATTTGCTGTTTTATATTACAATCTAGTGTTCAGAAAGAAAGAGGCACAAAGACCCAAGGGATGGCTAATTTTATATATAAAATGGAAGCAAACTGTGAAAACCATTTCTGCCCTGAAAGAGGAGATTAGAAACAATGTCATGTGAAACTAATACTTTCATTGGGATTTTATAAAGTACAAACCATCTGTCTTCCTCAATTTGTTTTCTTTATTTCAGATTTTAACCTATACCAACCCAAGGGCTTGGTGCATTAAAAAGTCAGCATGATGAAGGGGAAATCAACAAAACAAAATGCCTCAATTAAGATATAAAATGCCAACTTTGGAAATGGACTTTTAACACCAGCCATTAAAAATCAACAAAACCCATGATGGCCTTACTTTGTGAATATTCTTCAGGTTGCCCTCATACTATACCTCTCCTATTATTTTTCCGATGGTTGTGAAATTTTGCTCTATAAATTATGTCTCTTTTTGAGTTAGGAATCAGATGCTTGCCTGGCATTAGAAATATATTTTGAAAAATGAGATAGGATACTTGTGATAAAAATGGTGAGTATTGTTATTGTGATTCACAGTTTTGAATTCATTTTCATAATTTGACAATGAAGATCAGAGCATCAGCATTCAGATTAGATTACATTATTTGGTTTAGATCAGGAGAGATTTTAAGACAGTTAATATCACAGAACTATAGTGTCAAAAGGAAGATGTTTCTTGAGTCTAATCCAATGCAAGATAATTGACCTGAAGGTGGCGTTTGACTCTATCCCACGGGATATACTGTGGGCCATATTGGCTAAAACAACTATCGATAAGAGATTGTTGTTCTTGATTTATAAGCTGCACCTGAACACTTCCCTTCGTGTTCCCTGTAGCCAAAAAGGAGATCTCTCCAACTCAATTATCATGTCAAGAGGAGTGAGACAAGGCTGTGTGCTGGCCCCGCTCCTTTTTAATCTCTTTCTAAATGATTTGGCCCCTAAATGTTTTTCACCTGACCTCCACTCACCTAAAATTAAAGGAACCAGTTGTCCTATTTTGCTTTACGCTGATGACGCGGCCTTGCTCGCTTTTTCTAAAGTTGGCCTCAAACGCTTGATTAGAATTTTTATGGAGTATTGCTCAGAGAACGCATTAACAATTAATTTTTCAAAAACTAAAATTCTAGCGTTTACAAAATCTTCCCTAACTCCCATGTGGAAAATTAACGGCCATTCCATTGAGCAAGTTAGTGCTTACAAATATCTAGGTAAGTTATTCCATTCCTCCCTTTCTTGGATGCCTCATATCCGCGCGGCAGTTGCGACGGCCCGAACATTGATGAAGTGCTTAGTACGCTTTTTTTATAACAAAGGGGGGCAATATATCCCGGCAGCTATACAGGTATTCAGAGCCAAAATTCTAGCCCAACTATTGTATGGTGTCCAGATCTGGATACATGCGTTCAATCCCATGGTGGAGACAGTGCTGTCCATCTTCTTACGAAGAATCTTTGGAGTTCAAAGATGTGTTCCAAATGCTGTGTTAAGATTGGAAGCGGAATCGTGCTCGGTAGAATGCCAAGCATGGTCCCTAGCTTTTAATTTTTGGACTAAAATTGCTTATATATGCCCGTCAGGTTATCTGTCATGTCTTGGAGAAGACGGGCTCCTATCCAGCTGGCTGAAATGCTTTTTAGACAAGCTGCCCTACTTAGGCCTTTCATTAGAATTTCTTTCCTCCCAAGACCTTGGTAGGGCTAGGCAGATTATTAAGAATAGACTCCATGACATTGATAGACAATCAACAATCCAGGCTGCATCTAAAGTATGTTTCCCCCCTTCATCATAAACTGGACTTCAACTTTCTAAAGTACGCGCCATATCTAGATGTCTTAACGAATCCCAAATACCGATTAGCATTCTCTAAGGCCCGCTTCAACTGTCTGGAGTCTGCGCTCCTGGAGGGTAGATTTAAGGGCATGCCCTTAACGCAACGCCTCTGTCTGTGTAAGGAAGGCTTAATAGAATCTCTGCCCCATATCCTCTTTGCTTGTCCTCTATATGCTGAGGAAAGGGATCTATATATCGTACCTTATATGCAAAATCATCCCAATAGATCTCCTGAACATTGGATGTCATGGCTTCTATCTGGCAATAATAGCTCTCATTTGATTTCAATTGCTAAGTACTTTTATGTAGCCCAACGTAAAAGACAGTTATTTACTATTAACCCTTCTATGAATTGCTTAATATTACTAGTACTAGTTTAGTGATAATTTTAACAATATGTTTGCAACTGGTTGTAATTTTTATTTTTCTTGACGGGTCGTTGACCGTAATAAAGTATCGATAATAAAAGAATTCTCTAGATCAGATTCCCCACCCTCTTGCCCTCCAGATGTTTTAGACTCTAACTCCCAACAGCCCCAATCAACATGGCCAATATGTTATTGCATTTCATGATGTTTTTATATTTCATTTATTGTACACTGCTTAGAGGTTGGTCTGGTTTTTGTTAAAAGCTGTTTAATAGATTTTGCAAATAAATAAAAATAAGGACACCAGCTTGGGAAAGGCAGCTCTAGATCAAAATAGCTTCGGAAAGGCTCTGCAGAAGGGGCTGTGAAACATCTGCTGAACCCAAAACTGAATTGCTTTATGTAATTCTGTCGGTCTTAGGATGTTGTTGATCAGATGTACAAGAACTTATTGTGAAATGAAAGGCACAAGTCTGTTGCCCCTAAGCAGCAGCTAGAACATAACAGGCTGCTGGATCAGGCGAATAGCCCATCTAGTCCAGCATCCTGTTCTCACAGTGGGCAACCAGATGCCTGTGGGAAGCTCACAAGCAGGACCTACGCGCAAGAGCAGTTTCCCCTCCTGCAGTTTCCAGCAACTGGTATTCAGAAGCATATTGCCTCCAACAGCAGCAGCATAGTCATCATGACTAGTAGCCAACTAGATTTCTTGGAGATTCCTCTTTACAATTTGCCCCAGGTTGGCCACACTCCTCAATGAACTCAATGTGGCTGAGATTCCAGTTACTGATTCCTAGCCTACAGAATTTTGTTTATTTATTTTATTTATTTATTTATTTATTTATTTATTATTTATTTATTTATTTATTTATTATTTTGTTTATTTATTTATTATATCCTGCCTTTCATGACATATCATCCTTTGATTCTGAAAGTATGGCACCGCTGGTACACTGCTGTATTGTAAAAAGTTTACAAAGCATCAGATAGGGATGGGTGAATCTATTAATTTCAGTTTCTTATTCCCCCCCCCCAATCTTGAGTTCAGTTCTCCACAATTCAGTATCAATTTATGATTTTTTAAATTAAGTCATCATGAAAATTCATCAGCATTTTAGTGTGAATTTCTTTAAATATACACATTTTTATATGCAATTCTGCCTAATATACACTTTTGCAGACCAGTTTATCCTAGGATAATTCATTTTTGTATGTTATTTTCATTAATGTATATACACATTCTCCTAGTTTATTCATTTTTGTACAGTACTTGGCTGTAGAACTGCATTGCAAAATTGAGAGAAGTGCAAAAGCAGGCAGTGTTTTGGTTCATGTATAGTATCAGAAAGAGCAAATTAAGTAGGTTCACTTTAAATGGAAATTGAATCAAAGTTCTCTCCCTTCTTACAGATCATCATAAATATCCTTTCCCTCTCTAAACATTTCTTCCAGCAGTCACAAATTAGCTTTTAAAAGGAATCACATGAACACTTACATGTGGAGATGCTATATGCAGGATTAATTATCCATATAACTTTTCCGGAGCTAACCCTATGAGTGGGGAGAGCAGCAGGGACATCTTGTTCATTGTTCTTGCATTCAGTGAAACCTTCTCTTTCAAGGACAATTTCACCTAGATAATTACTTTTTTTGAAATAGCCAGTGTGTACTGAGATGGTTAAAACACCGGTTGCTTAGAAAAAATAGAACCAGCAGTTGTTTTTCTTTAAACTCACCTGCTTGGAAGAATATGAATTACAAGAAGTGGCCTTTGACTTTCTCTTCTTCCTCTGTGATCATAACGATTATCCCAAAGAATAGTAATCACTATGAGTTCAGTCCTTAACCCTCCCAATACTCAAATTTCCCATGCTTTATATATTTAAGGATTGATAAACAGCTTCCTAACAAACATTTCTGAATCAATGCACAACAAAAAATATCATTACTTATATAGTAAGTAATATTAAATACCTAACAATCTAAAAAGCAGATCTTCAAAACATCAAATTACACAGATTCTATTTAGTATGCAATATAAGATGGCCAAGCCACCATTCGGGGAAAGCCCTCTTCTGAGGGTTCTGGGAGTATCTCCAACCCTCTGTGGCAGATGGGGGAGAGGTCACACAAGGAGAGTAAAGGGAGATGAATTCCTGTTGTTCAGGCAGAAGTCTTAGTACTAATGGGACAACTTCGTTGGATGCAACCCTAAGTTTTAAGTTTTAAGACTATTAAGTTCTTAATTGCCACTTAAAAACAAAGATGCCAGGCGTTTGTCCAAGGTCAGATGGAAGCTGATTCCAGAGAACTGCAATCACAACCCTAAAGGAATTATGGTTGGCACCTCAGTCCTTTCCCACTTGTTTTAGCATATAGGACTTCGGCTAAACAGCAAACAGATAAAAGAAGGGGGAGAAATCAAACAAAGCAACTCTATGGTGCCAAAAAGAAAAGAAAAGTGCCAGATCAGCTAAATCTGTTCCTGTCACAGAGCTGTGAAAAGACTTGTAAAAATTCCTTGCTTTCAGGAGTTACAAACCTCGCTATCACATTTAATGGAATAGATCCTTTGAGGGTGGTCCTCTCTAGCAAGGCAAATATAATTACAAAATCCAGGTACTGAAATGCCTAGAAGTAGGTGACTTGCAAGTATTAGACCTATGGTGAGTGGATCCCGAGATAGGAAAGACTTCCTATAACTGTATTGGTTCATCATCTTTTTTCTTTTTTGTCTGTGAACAACCTAAGTATTGAATAATTGTACAACAATTGAGTTCTATGACCTATGTGTGACCCACACTCCAGGAAGAGTGAGGAGGCTCAAAAGTTAGGGAAGGAATTTGCAGAACTCAGATTCAAAAACAAACTCATCTGATTTGATTGAGCAAATCATGACCCAGATTGGAACATGACTCCATTTTACAATCTGCAGACCTGTGGAGGCAAACAAAAGGACAAAAAGTCAAACTTCTAATTTAACCTAGGTAAAAACAAACCCAGGACGTCCACACAGATTACACAGCTCATGGCCTTAGCAACAGCACCCACCCCATTTATCACCTCTGGCAGCCTACTCACTCCCCCTCTCTCACACACACAAGGAGGACCTCACTCTGTGCCAGAAGACTCTGGTTTTTGAGCAACTTGATACCTTTCAATCCACTCTCCAGCTCATCCAGGCTCTCACCCCGAGTGATATGCATTCACCTCAAAAACTTTGTACCCCTTGTCCATAGGAGCATCAGAACAAAAAACAAGCACAAAAGAAGAAGAGGGTGGCAGTAAGTCACAGCTGGTGTTCCTCTCCCCTTCCCATTCCTGACAAAACTCACAGGCCTCATGGTCAGCAAGGCTGCTGGGCAGAAAGGTTACCAGGTTTCCATTTGTTTGCCCAGAGACTCCAGGTATGTTGTGCATTCATTAATGAATTGAAAAGAACAATTTTAAAAGATACTTTTTTAAACAAGGCTGTAGTTCAGTGGTAGGGCATATGCTTTGCATGCAAAGGTCCAAAATTCAATATCTGGAAAAGACTATTGCCTGGAATCCTGGAGAACCAATGTTAGTCCATATCAGCAGTACTGAGCTAGATGGTACCAAATGGCCCAACTCAGTATAAAAGAGGAAAGAGACCCAAGGGTCACAGTGATTCCAAAAGTTGTTTATATATTTTATTTACAACATTTATATATTGCTTTATTGCCAAAAAAAACAAAAAAAAACCTCAAAGCAGTTTATAGCAGGAATTAAAACAATAAAATTATTGGCAAAAACAGTTAAAGAGGGGTATTTAAAAACATTCAAAACAATAAAACCAACAATGAGTTAAAAACAGATTAAAAAACATAATAGCTAGATAGATTGATAGATAGGGATCTCTAGGCTGAAACTCACTTAACAAGCCACAGCTGGGGTTCATCTTCCCTTCCTGGCCCCAACAAAACTTATGGGCCTCAAGGTCAGCAAGCCTGCTAGGGTGGGAGGTGCAGGTGGATTTGCTGGTGTCTTCCATCTCTCTCCTCCTTGCCAGCTGGCACAAACAGCATTTGGTGTCCTTCTATTTAAGGTACAGGGGTCCTCATCTTCCTCTGTATCTATTTAACATCCCTTCCATTCTTCTAGCCTTCTTGTCCCTATCAAAACCCAAAATAAAAGAGAAGTTATGGGAATATGATGTAGATAATGCAATCCAGTATCCTTTCTTTGGGCTAAAAGAAAAGACAATAGTCCTCCAAAAACATGGAGGGGAAAATGGTGGGATTCACATTAGTGCAATATTTATGTCATCCCTATGTCATTTGAAATTAATGATAGCAGAATAACTCAGTTAAGCTGACACTTTAAATAATAACATCAAAGTCATATCATTAGGCCTTATCCTTTTGATTAAGTCTTTTCAATTGGGTACCTTGGGATAAAAAGTGTTCGCTGCGTGAACCAGAGCTTGAAACAAAATGTTACCTGCACTTTGCACAATAAAAGAGTAACTTGTGCTGTGCCAAGGAATTTAATGAGCGATTACTCCAAATCCCCTGTAGGGAATAGTTCTGGTTTATTGTTTATCCACAGTGCTGCCTAAGGTTTCATATGAGTTCTTCACACAAATACTGTCATTCACGTGGAAGAGAAAACTACGCAGCTGAAATGCCAACTGTGCCTCCTTTGTAAAATAGCAGGCTCTTGGCCAAATCTAATATTTGCTCTGCTTTAGGTCTTGTATAAGGATATTTAGTTTGTGTGTGTGTCGACACTGATAGACAGACAGGCAGACAAACACACACACAGTTTGCAGATGTCAGCTTCCACCTTAATGAAGGCTAGATTGCAATCCTGAACACGCTTACTTGGGAGTAAGTCCTACTGAATTCAATAGATCTTATTTCTGAATAGACATGCATAAGATTGTAGGGTTAGTAACACTGAAAAGTGAGACTTTAGAAACAATATAGCAGGGTTAGCCAACATGTTGTCTTCCAGATGTTGTAGTTTACACCTTCTATCAGTCTTCTGACACACATTACTACTCCAAATGCTTTTCTCTCTCTCCCTCTTTGAATTATATGCCTTTGCACTAAATAAAGGACGTAAAATCCAGCTTTTCTAAGCCCAGTACCTTAGAAATGGCTTGAATTATTGTATTAAATAATCTCCCTCCCCCATTTTTAAAAGAAAATTCATGATACAGAATAAATACTAACTATTTGGAAAAATATAAAGCAAAAAAGAACATTTCCTCAAAAACCAATTTGGCAGAAATATTTGTTACTATATTAAACCACTGGAAGGTTACTCAGAAAGAATTAAGTAGGTTGATATAACAGTTTGGAGATTATTACACGATCTGCAGTTATCCTTGAAAAATGAGACCATCACTGTTGAAAAGAAAACTATATAGACTGAACTGGCCAGGGAGATCATGGAAGAAATGGCCAAGCTTTAGGCCTTGTTTTCTTTTTCAGAACTGTTATGGCATGAAAAGCAGATGTGGGTCAAAATCCCTATGTGATATTTGAACCTCAGATTGATGCCCCAGTCTCTGCAAATATGCTTAATAGCAAAATGGCACTTCAGCACAAGAGATATTCTAAAATGTTCATGAATATGGCAGGATCATTGTAGTCAGTTTTAGAATTCCCCTCCATTTCTTTTCTGTACAAACAGGAATCGAAATATTGAAGGGCTGTGTCACACGTTCATGCACATGACTTGATTTCTCAGCACTTTACACAGAAGTGAATGTCTGAAGTGACTGTTTAAAAAGCATTGCTTTCCATTGACATGAGAGTTCTGTTTGTACTATTTGATCTAAGATAGTAGATCATTCTCTCATGCACATCACCAGCCAACGCTGCAGCTATCAAGATGTTGATGAAAGGTATGGGTGAACCAGCCGTTATAGCAGGGGTGAGGAACCTTTTTCACTCATTCACTCATTGACAACCTTCTGGGGACAAGTGCCAGTGGACGTTTGGGACATAGGCAAAACTGGGTGGAGCACCAGCTATGACTCCTAGGCCCCATCTTCACTATATGTTTAAATCTGTATACCACTTTAAACAGTGATGGCTTCCCAACCCCCCAACCCCCGGAAATTGTAATTTATTAAGGGCAATGAGCATCATTAGAAGACCCTTATTCCCCTCACAGAGCTACAATTCCTGGAGTTACCTGGGAAGAATGATTGACTGGTAGACCACTCTGAGAACTGTAGCTGTAAAGAGAATAGCAGTAAAGATCCTTGCTCACTATTACAGTAAATGCATGTAATAGTTTTGAACAGAGGATGCATGGATGCAAGGAGGTGTCCTGCAGCTTCTCTACTTCAAATTGCCCCTTGAACTACTTGCTTCTGCAGGGTTCCAGCCAAATATTTGTAAGGTCAAGAGGAGACCTGGAGCAATTTGGAATAAAGGTGGCCTGGGAAAGGGTAAAGTGTGCATTTCCCTCTGCCACTTCAATGCTCCAGATCACCACCTTTGAAGAAGTGACTGACAAATCCATTGTGGTATTTGCATGTGCAATATAGTTAGGCTCTATCTCTACATCTGGAGTCATTGCTCTGTCCTGGAATCCCAAATTGCAGCAGAATTTATAGGTGCTTTTCACACATTTAATCTTGGCTGAAAGTTATAACTATTTTTGTCATATGCAAACCTAGCGAAGGCCACCCTGCCCTTATCACCCTGAAAATATACCACTCTAATATGCTCTATATAGAAGCTAATCTTGAAGATGCTCTAGAACAGGGATGGGGAACCTGTGGACTTCCAGATATGACTACAGCTCCCATAATCTCTGGCCATTGGTTGGAGTTGATGGGAGTTGGAGTTCAACAACATCTAGAGAGCCACAAGTTCCCCAGCCCTGCTTTTGGAGTGTACACTGATATAGATCCTACATACCTGCTTTGTAATAAGATTGAGCTAGTAAGAGCATAGCTAGCGGTCAAGGGCTTTCCAGGCACAATTCAAAATACTGCATTTTATCTCCAAAGGTGTTAATATCCAAGCTTCAGCATATTTTAGCAAATCTCCCACTACTGGCTGGGACTCTGCTGTTGTTTGCAAGAGAGTGTGTGCTCTGTCAAGTGTGCTGCACTTGGTGAAGAAGCCCCTTCCCAGAGGGGTTGTGCCAACTGGCAATATATTGAACTGCATTAATTGTACATTGCTTTACTGATATGCTACAGTGCTTTTTGATATGATTATACTGAAAGAAATGTTGTTTGGGTTTTTTTAAATGTTACTGTTGTGAGCTGCTTTAAGTTCAACTTTGTTTTTGAAAAAGTGGCATTTTTCTTTTTAGTCCCTTAATTTTGCCTAAAGGCCATGCATCCATGCACCAAATTCAAATGGTAGAGGAGTCCACAGAGATGGCTGCCTATAGATATGGAACTTACTTCACTTGGAAATTCATCACAATCCTATCCCACTTGTTAACAAATATAAAGCACAATTCAGTCAAGGAAATAAAAAGAGCAAAATGGTTCTTTGGATACTATAAATACTTGCCTTGTTGAATATATTATGCCAAGAAGTTATATTTATACTATTCAGTCCCTGCATACTTTGTGAGCCAACCTCATCACCTAACCTCAGGAACGAGAACTCCAGGCAACCCCATCCCTCATTAAACCCACCAGTGCCTCCAGGAAAGTCTGGACATGTCTGCACCAATGCACCAATCCTTAATGGCTGGAGTGAGACTTATATATGACCTTTAGAAACTGAGGTAGGGTGGCCCATTCGTATACTGATTTACAGAGAACTATGTGCAATTTCTATAATTTATTTTCAATTCTCAGTGACGCCATATTTATTCAATTATGTTCTTACTACATGTCCAGGATGGATTCCTTTTCCTTTTATATGCACAACAACAATGGGGATTTGTCACAGGTGAAAAGTCCAGATTCTTTTCTTCAATAGCAATTCAGCAGATACATAATTAATGAAAATAAGAGGTCATTTCAATTATACATGGGCTTCCTCATGGGAGAACTGAACAAGAAATTGAGGAAACTGTACAAAGTTACCTTTGCTTCTCATTGACCAAAATAATGACCTTGTGGACCCCCATCAGTGATGTTCCAACAGGATTTTAAGTGTGAAAACAGTGCATGAATATAGGAAGTGATGAACTCATTCTTTTTAAGAACTCAGACAAAAAAGCACTAACAGACAAGACTGAAGCTCTGTTAGTGGGTGCTTCCCTAGACCAGAAGGAGGGGGTGTGGCCTGCTGTTGATAGGGTTACGCTCCCTCTGAAGGAGCAGGTGTGCAGCTTGGGGGTACTTTTGGATCCATAACTATCACTTGAGGCTCAAGTGGCCTCAGTGGTGAGGAGTGTCTTCCATCAGCTTCAAATGGTGGCCCTGTTATAACCCTATCTGGACAGGGATAGCCTGACTTCTGCTGTCTACGCTCTGGTAACCTCTACGTTAGATTACTGCAATGCATTATATGTGTGACTGCCTTTGAACACAGTTTGGAAACTGCAGCTGGTGCAGAATTTGGCAGCCAGATTGTTCACCAGGACAAGGAGGTCTGAACACATAACATGCCTTGCCAACTGACCTCTGCCAGGCCCCCTCCTTGCTGTGCTTTTGATGGGCCTTGAAGACTTGGCTCTTCAGCCAGGCTGGGGAGGGGGTTTAGGTTGTTAGATTGCAGTTCTAGGGGTGGTTTTAATTTTTCTGCTTATGTTTTTATGGAATGTATTTGCATTTTATTGTACATCGCCCAGAGTGGCAGGATAACCCCTGCCAGATGGGCGTCTAACAAATTTAATAAATAAATAAATAAACAAACACCAATTTTGGCACAGCTGCACTGATTACAATTAGTTTCTGGGCTCAATTCAAAGTGCTGGCTTTGACATGTAAAGCGTTATATGCCTCAGGACCCCAATACCTCAAGGACCACCTCTCCCCCTATGAACCAACCCAAACCCTGTGTTCAGATTTGAAGCCCTTCTTTGTATGCCCCCTCTGGAGGAGGTGTGCAGGGTGGTGACACAAGAGCAAGCCTTCTTAGTGGTGGGCCCCCGCTTATGGAACACTCTCCCCAGGGAGGAACACCTGGTGCCATCATCTATCTTTAGGCATCAGGCAAAAACATTCTCCTTCTCCCAGGCATTCAGCTCTTAATTTCTGGAAGGTTTCTGACATTGTAGCTTCTTTTTGGAGGTGGGTTGTTCCACTCTCTTATCCATGTATTTTGTTTTTTAAGTTTTTAGTTGTGTTAGTTTTATATTGGTTTTTTAATCTTTTTATTGTATGTCGCTTTGGGTTCATTTTTATGAAGAAAAGTGACTAATAGCTAGCTAGCTAGCTAGTTAGATAGCTAGCTAGCTAGATAGATAGATGAGGAATCAAATATTTGGGATTTTTAATCTTCGATTCACCTCAGTGAACCAGAGTTTGGAAAATCTGCAACAGCTAAGATTCCTGGGAAACAGCTTCCCTGTGACCTCTGAGTAGCTACATATCTTGAAAGCCTGGGGGTATAGACTTCCTGACTCCTATGAAAATTTGGTGGGTGTTGCCCAGTAAGAATCAGATGCTCCTTTCAAACAAAGAAATGGTTTGCATAAGGTTTATGATAATCTTAACCTTTAGGAGGAGACAGGATAATGATTGTCTGAAACAGCAGGAATTTACACAGCTATTATCTGGAAACTTATTAGGGAATGGGTTCTGGGGAAAAACAGATTCCTTTACCAGTGTTCCTAAATTCTTTCATTGTTCTTATCTGTCTCATCCACATCTTCCTGGTCAGGTTCACATTGGGGCCAGTTTAGTTAGAAAAAGTGTAAAACATGAGTGGTTTGAAGGGGTCGGAGTTCCTCCTTCTGGAGCGCTCAACAGCTGCCTCCCTTACCAATGCTGCCTAGCTTGCAGAACTTCAGAGCTAAGGATTTGGGTGAGATCTTTCAAATCTAGTGCTGGTTATACAAGGGCAGAGCCTTGGCTCATTGAGCTAGATACCAAAGTCTCTCTCTCTCAGCCTTAGACTCTCAGCAGCTCTCCAGGAAAGGTATACACAACTTTTGGGTCTCTTTCTTTCCTTTTCTCTCTGTATGGGTGAGCTTGATGTGAAAATGTGCATAAGTTTAGTCTCTTTGCTTTAGTATATCTAGCACTACAAAACGCACGAATGAGTAATAGACACTGTTTAAATATTAATTGTAATTGTACACAGCAATATTTTTTCTTGTTTCTTCTCTTAATAAAACCACTCTTTATTTTACTTTCTGTGTGTGTGTCATTGGGTTAAGGGTAGATTTATACACTCTTTAGGGGTGATGTGTGGACAACTCCAGCAAAAAGTCTCCCTACCCTTGCGATAGGGGAACTTGCATTTCTAGTGAGCCATGCTCATGAGGAAGTCCAAGGTCCAATCATGATAGATGGATAGATGGATGGATGGATGGATGGATGGATGGATGGATGGATGGATGGATGGATGGATGGATGGATGGATGGATGGATGGATGGATGGATGGATGGATGGATGGATGGATGGATGGATGGATGGATGGATGGATGGATTGATAGATGATAGATGATAGATAGATAGATAGATAGATAGATAGATAGATAGATAGATAGATAGATAGATAGATAGATAATACAGAACTAAACTTGCAAAGTCCCTGACTAAAAAGCCACAAGAGACCATCAAAAGGCAAGGTGTCCAACTTAATTTTAAGATCCGGGGAGAACTGCAATAGATTTTTGAGAAATGTATTACAATTTGTATGTTGATAATCTGTGAATTCTTTGGAAATTTTGCTAGCACAATTGAGATTGTACCCTAGGGAAATAATTTACTAATTTCATCATCGTGATCATCACCATCTAACTCTATTTGCTTTATTATAATATAGAAAGGTTGGTTATATCTAGTCTAGAAGCTCTGGTAACAGTGATACCAGCTTTTAGTCGTTAATTGTAACTAATACATTGGAACAACCTCTCCTCACATGAACCAACCTGGACCCTGAGTTCTTCATCTGAAGCCCTTCCACGTGTGCCCCTCTCCAAGGGAGGTACAGAGGGTGACAACAGGGGGGGCCTCCTGCTCAACAACAGCTACCGCCACCACGTCCTCCTCCTCCTGCTCTAGGCAAGGCCCAGGTCCCCGAGCCCATGGTCCCGCAGCTGCCCCCGACATAAACCATCACCACCACCACCAGCAGAAGCCCAGGGAGCAGCAGCTGAGTGAGCCCGAGGACATGGAGAGGAAGACTACACTGAAACAGCAAACAGCTTCGCTGTAACAAATGCCTGTCGCCCTTCTGCCTCTCGGGAGCTGCAGCCCCTGCTAACACCATCTCCTCTTTCTTGCTGATCATGATGTAATTTGTTATTTAATTTTATTTGTTGTTATAATGTTATTTGTTATTTAATTTAATTTTTGTAAATTGTATTGCTTTTATTGTATTTTTATTGTATTTTTATATTGTATTTTTATACCTCTGTTTATTTTTCTTTGTAAGCCACCTTGAAGGCCTTTGGCCAAAAGGCGGGATATAAATAAAATTTAATAATATATATATTTTTTTAAAAAATGGACCTTCTCAGTGGTGCTCCTCTTTTATAGAATGCTGTCCCCAGGGAGGCGCTCCTGGCACCATCACCATCTGAGGGGCCAGGCAAAAACATTCTTGTTCTCTCAGTCATTTGGGCCTTAATTTTCTGCTTAATTTTTAGTGGGGTAGTGTTCTGTTGGATATGTTCTTTTATATCTATTAATTGTGTCTTTTTGGTTGTTTTTATCCTTGTTTTTACACTTCTTTTTAACATTTGTTTTTGTAAGTCACTTTGAGTTCCACTTGTCTGAAGAAAGCAACTAATAAATAGTAGTAGTAGAAGGGCTTATTGGAAAGTAGTAGTCACTAGAGCTGAGCTAAACCGGAATCTCAAAATTATCCATTTTTTGTGGGGTGGCAAAATTTGGGTGGAGGATTTCATTTAATATTCTTTGGGGGGAGTGAAAAGCTCTCTGTTAAGAAATTTCTGCTAGTCTGTTGCAAATTCATATCTGTGGATGAAGGAAGCAATGAGCTAAAAGAGCTCAAGCCCATTGCTTCATGAATATTAAAATAACATTAAACAACTGGATCTCCAGTTGCCTGGGGTGGCATAACTGGGGAGGCCATTTCACCAAATACTCTATAAGGCAGGACAGAAATTCTCCAACAGTTCTGGTGGAGCTTGAGAAAGAACATTTCCAAAAACTTGTCAGAAAATTGAGAACTGAGGGGATGCAAACAGGTCTGAATATGAAGGGAAAGGAAATGGGCAAAGATTTTGCATCTCAGCCTCCCTTCAATGGACCCCCCCCCCATCAGAGCAGTTTTCACCAACTGAGTGGGGCTGATTGGCTTTGTAATGCAAAATTTCTGGAGAACACTTGGTTGGCAAACACTGTCCCAAAGGGTCAAAAAGGATGTTTCTAAGCTGCAGAATGGAAAATGGACTGCCTTCAAGTTGATTCCGACTTATGGCAACCCTATCAATAGGGTTTTCGTGGTAAGCGGCATTCATTGCCTTCCTCTGAGGCTGAGAGGCAGTGACTAGCCCAAGGTCACCCAGTGAGCTTCATGGCTGTGTGGGGATTCAAACCCTGGTCTCCCAGGTCATAGTCCAACACTCTAACCACTACACCACACTGGCTCTCAAGCTGCAAAGGAACACACACAAAAATTAACCTACTGCTCGCTTGCTCTCCCTTCCCGCATGTATTACATCTTATTCTCTCTGCAGGTTGGGCAATTCCTACTTTGAGGAGCGGTAGGTAAGCCAGGTAAGATGATAGCAATGAACAAAGGTGCCCTTTTGCCAGCTTAGACTGTTTCGCCATCTAGCCTAGTATTGTCTACTCTGTCTTGCAGCAGTCTTCCCCATCACCTGCTGACTAATCCTTTTAACTGAATGGAAATCCTTTTAATTGGAGTCCAGGCTCAAGTGGTCTGAGGGCACATGGTACAGCCACCTTGCTGAAGTTAAGCATGTGTAGTCAGTACCTGGATGGGAGACCACTGGGGCACCCCATATACACTCTTTATTCATTATATTTACATCTCACCTTTCCTCCAAGAACTTACCTCCCTCTCCATTTTATCCTCACAACAACCCTATGAAGTAGGTCAGGATGAGAGGGGATTCATGGCTGAGGGGGGATTTTTTAAAATTAATTATTTCTCATGTTACACATAATACAAAAACTTACATTAGAATTATCAAATAACAACAGGTTTGAAGGATACAACATTTCAATAATTCATCCAAAGGGGGAGGTAATTATAATTATATGACTGCCTTTATGGTACATCGAGAAATCTAGGAAAAAATCATCTAATCTGAAATTCATCACCAGGAGTGCCAAATGAAATCATATTTCCTGAGTGGAGATTTGAACCCTGATCTCCCAGGTCCCAATCCAACACTCAGACCACTATACCACACCCTCTTGAGTTCCATCAGCAAAAGGGCCATAGCTCAGTGGTAGAGCACCTGCTCTGCCTGCAGAAGGTCCCAGGTCCAATTCCTGGCACATCAAGGTAGAGCTGGGAATGTTTCCTGCCCAAAATCACCTGGAGATCCACTGCCAGTCAGTGTAAATACTGAATAAGATGTATGTATGGACTGACTCAGTTTAAAGCAGCTTTATACGTTCCTCGATGCTAGGGATTGAACCTGGGGCATTCTGGGTGCAAAGTAAGTGTTCTACCCCTGAGTAATGCTTTCTTCCCAAAGGGGTGAGTTGAAAAGGGAGGGGAAAAGAAGGGTTCCCTTTGCCCAGCACATCTTCTCAACAAACTGCACACATCGCTGTCTGAATGTTAAAGCACTGTGGGTTTTGTTTCAGGTTGTTTTTTGTGTTTATTTATGAGTGAAGTTCTGTGCAAATTTTCCTCAGGGCCCTTTCTTGTAGCCATGCACTGTGTGACCCCTGGGATCAGTCAGCCCCTTCAGCATGTTTTATGTCCCTTTGCCATGCAAATAGTTGGGATACTTCAGTTCGCTAAGCTTGGTGGAGGATGAATACTAGAAGACTAAATATCTCCTTATAGGTTCTCTCTCTCTGTTTAAGGTTTCAAAATGTATCTGTTGACGATGTTTAAACAGCACCTTTTCCTCCTTTGATGTGCAGATTTCTGAGGAAGGATGTGTATTCAACTTTAAATCATAAGAGACAATATTTCGGTGATTTCTCCAAAGGAAGGAGGAGCAGGTGTTAATCTAACAGCACATGTCACACTGAGATGAGAGGATTCGTATCCACTCATGAATCCTGCGCAGTAGAACTATGAGCACCATTGAATAACAATGAGAAAATTAGATTCTGAAAAGCACCACTAAGTGTGCTAGATGCTGTCTCGCTGGGCAGAAAACTGGAGGTGTTCAGCTAGCAAGGTTAATTTTAGAAAGAAAGTGATTAGAGCTGAACTATTTTTTTTTCAATAATGGGTAAGCAGAATTCATAATTAGGTTCACTTCAAGACAGAGTACATCCATTTTTGACATGTTAGTGTAGTCTGTGTTTTGGGTACTGATTTATGTATTTCTGTCAGTCCAAAGAATTTGGGCTCAGTGGATGTGTAGCTGTAGCACAAACCAATGTTTTGTTGTTGTTGTTACATGCCTTCAAGTCGATTACAACTTATGGCGACCCTATGAATCAGTGACCTCAAATAGCATCTGTCATAAACCACCCTGTTCAGATCTTGTAAGTTCAGGTCTGTGGCTTCCTTTATGGAATCAATCCATCTCTTGTTTGGCCTTCCTCTTTTTCGACTCCCTTCTGTTTTCCCAGCATTATGGTCTTTTCTAGTGAATCATGTCTTCTCATTATATGTCCAAAGTATGATAACATCAGTTTCATCATTTTAGCTTCTAATGATAGTTCTGATTTAATTTGTTCTAACACCCAATTATTTGTCTTTTTCGCAGTCCATGGTATGTGCAAAACTCTCCTCCAACACCACCTTGCAAATGAGTTGATTTTTCTCTTATCTGCTTTTTTCAATGTCCAACTTTCACATCCACACCTAGAGATCGGGAATACCATGGTCTGAATGATCCTGACGTTGGTGTTCAGTGATACATCTTTGCATTTGAGGACCTTTTCTAGTTCTCTCATAGCTGCCCTCCCTAGTCCTAGCCTTCTGATTTCTTGACTATTGTCTCCATTTTGGTTAATGACCGTGCCAAGGTATTGATAATTCTTGACAAGCTCAATGTCCTTGTTGTCAACTTTAAAGTTACATAAATCTTCTGTTGTCATTACTTTAGTCTTTTTGACATTCAGTTGTAGTCCTGCTTTTGTGCTTTCCTCTTTAACTTTCATCAGCATTTGTTTCACATCATTACTGGTTTCTGCTAGTAGTGTGGTATCATCTGCATATCTTAAATTATTGATATTTCTCCTTCCAGTTTTCACACCTCCTTCATCTTGGTCCAATCCTGCTTTCCGTATCATATGTTCTGCGTATAGATTAAACAAATAGGGTGATAAAATAAACTCCTGTCTCACACCCTTTCCGATTGGGAACCAATAGGTTTCTCCATATTATGTCCTTACAGTTGTGCATCAGGACAATCAGATGCTGTGGCACCCCCATTTATTTGAATGCATTCCGTAGTTGTTCATGATCTACACAGTCAAAGCCTTGCTGTAATCTATAAAGCACTGGGTGATTTTCTTCTGAAATTCCTTGGTCAGTTCTATTAACCAATGTATGTTTGTAATATGATCTCTGGTGCCTCTTCCCTTTCTGAATCCAGCTTGGACATCTGGCATTTCTAGCTCCATATATGATAAGAAAACCAATGTTTGTGCAATACTATCTCTCTCCCTTTATATCTTAGATTTTTCAAGAGAATTTTCCTGATGATAAGCTCAAGGAATGTTTTGCTGCACAGGTGGCCTTTTTCTTGTCTCCAAATTATTCATTGTCTATGGCAAGTTTGAAACGCTAGAAAGAAAATCATTCTTTTGGGTGCTGAAATATTTTATTCAGGTATCAGATAGGAAAGGAGACATTTGGGGATCTGGATGAAATAGTTGGGTGGATCTGAGGCCTCCACCTCCGTTTTCATTGCTGTGCCTGAGCAGGTAGCACAAGGTTAAGTTTATTAAGGCTTTCCAACTGTAGGATTCTTGCTATGTCAGTATTTTTGATCACCCGCAGCCCTGACGCTATGCATGCTACAAGCCAGCAGATCCCTAGTCACATGTGTGATGTTATCTTAAATAGACATGGGTTGCTTTCAGATGAACTGTTGGTTGATTGATCCTGATTTGTTTGCACAAAGTCTGTGTGGAGGTTAGACAACATTAGTTATTTTTTGAGCATTAATTCTGATTAGTGGGCAGGGAGGCTGTATGACATTGTGTCAAACAAATGTTATCCCACACTTTCCCATGCATTTTCCAATTTTGGAAAGTCCAATTTTGGAGATGGGGGATGGGTTTGTTGCGTAAGAGCACTAGATCAACTAACTGCACAACCAGATTTTGCTGGAATGTGATTTAATCCCACCTGACAATCTGGAAGTACCCATGGTCCCTGATTCAGATCATGGTTTGGATCATCATCGTGGACACTGAGTCATAAGAAGAGACCTGCTGGATCAGACCAAACTCCTATCTGTTCTCACAGTGACCAACCAGATGCTTATAAGAAGCCCACAATCAGGTCATGAGTGATATGGCACTCTTCCCAGTTCTAATTCCAGCAACTGATATTTAGAAGCATATTGTCTCTGTTCCTGGAGGTAATATAGCCCTCCTGTCTAGCAGCTATTTACAGCCTTATCCTCCATGAAATTGTTTAATCCTCCTTTAATGCCATCCAAGTTAGTGGTCATCACTACAAGCTGTGGTAGTGAATGTCATAGTTTAATTACATGTGTTGTGAACAAATATTTCCTTTAATTAGTCTTGAAACTTCCACCATTGAACCTCAATGAATGACTCCAGGTTCTAGTATTAAAGTGGACAGAGGGAGAAAAACTTCTCTCAATCTACTTTCTCTAACCCATGCATAATTTTATACACCTGTGTCATGCCCTCTCTTACTTGTTCTCTTTTTCTTTGTTTTTGTCTCAGTGGATAAGCTTATTAAAAGAGATATGGGGGCTCTCTGTGCTCTGTAATTACATATTCTGCTTGTTTCCTTTGCATCAATTATCATTATTCATCCAACAAGCAACAATAAATAATTATTGTGAGCAAAAGTTATGAATCCAAGTGCAAGCAAATTTCTACTGCTGATGAAATATAAATGTTGATTTTGTGGAATGAGAAACAGTAGCATGTTAGAAGCTAAAAGCAATTTCTGACTCCTATATTACAGGAACATCAAAATTGAAAGTCATCTATTTTTATGTATTAGGAAGTAACTTCCATTTTGGTCTGCTTGTGTGCATTCTAGATATATGACAACTGATGCATTTCATCGACTTCTAGGTTAATCTCATTTAATGGCTACTTCTAGGCAGGAAATGTATCTGCCATTAGGTTCTACGGAAGAACTGGGTTTCCAAGATAAAAGTGAATTTTGTTTTGCAAACTTTAGCAGAACCCCTTTTACATTGAGATCAATGGCAAAACTTGAATGAGCTTCAGGGTCTTAAAAACCAATGTCAGAAGTTCAGTGCATGTTCACAACACCATGGCTAATGAACACATGTATGTACTCCATCTGGATCTTTCTGACATAATTGTACATTTGCATGTTTTCACTATGATCTGCTTACCCTATGGATAGTATTGTTTCATTTCCATTTGTTTTACTCTGTCTCAACTTTCTTTCTCTCAGCATATCCCGGCATCTTTTGAGACTGTTTCTACAATGTCCTGTTGGAGGTTTACAGAAGAAGGGCAGCAGTGTGATCTACTGTGCCTGCCGTAGAGCTATAGCAGATAGACATAGGTGGCTTTCACATTAGACTACTGCAGTGCACTGTACTTTGGGTTGCCCTTGAAGTTTGTTCAGAAATGTCAATTGTTACAAGCTACTGCTAATTATAAAGTGATAAATGTGAGCTGGAAAGAACATATTGGAGCAAAAAATCTGAATTTCACATATACGCTCATGGGGTCTGAACTGGCGGTGACCGACCAGGAGAGAGACCTCGGGGTTGTAGTGGACAGCACGATGAAAATGTCGACCCAGTGTGCGGCAGCTGTGAAAAAGGCAAATTCCATGCTAGCGATAATTAGGAAAGGTATTGAAAATAAAACAGCTGATATCATAATGCCATTGTATAAATCTATGGTGCGGCCGCATTTGGAATACTGTGTACAGTTCTGGTCGCCTCATCTCAAAAAGGATATTATAGAGTTGGAAAAGGTTCAGAAGAGGGCAACCAGAATGATCAAGGGGATGGAGCGACTCCCTTACGAGGAAAGGTTGCAGCATTTGGGGCTTTTTAGTTTAGAGAAAAGGCGGGTCAGAGGAGACATGATAGAAGTGTATAAAATTATGCATGGCACTGAGAAAGTGGATAGAGAAAAGTTCTTCTCCCTCTCTCATAATACTAGAACTCGTGGACATTCAAAGAAGCTGAATGTTGGAAGATTCAGGACAGACAAAAGGAAGTACTTCTTTACTCAGCGCATAGTTAAACTATGGAATTTGCTCCCACAAGATGCAGTAATGGCCACCAGCTTGGATGGCTTTAAAAGAAGATTAGACCAATTCATGGAGGACAGGGCTATCAATGGCTACTAGCCATGATGGCTGTGCTCTGCCACCCTAGTCAGAGGCAGCATGCTTCTGAAAACCAGTTGCCGGAAGCCTCAGGAGGGGAGAGTGTTCTTGCATTCGGGTCCTGCTTGCGGGCTTCCCCCAGGCAGCTGGTTGGCCACTGTGAGAACAGGATGCTGGACTAGATGGGCCACTGGCCTGATCCAGCAGGCTCTTCTTATGTTCTTATGTTCATATTACACCTTTTCTAAATTATCTTCGTTGATTGTCAGTTTGTTTCTCTACCTAGTTCAAGGTGCTAATTTTGACCTATAAAGCCCTATAGATTATGTGCCCTAAACATCACAATGGATGAATTTCCCATTTTGGTCTTCTCAGGTTCTAAGATTTCCTACCAAAACCATTCTACAGAATCCATCCTCTTGTGAGATAAAAATATTATCTGTCAAGATCAAGGGCTTCCCTGTAGTGGAAGCTAGGGAATGTGCTTCCTCAATAATCTTGTTAGTTTTCTTCTCTGGCTGTTTTTTTTGGGGGGGGAGGGGGGAGTTAACACATTCCTTCAGACATATGGAAATTGAGATTGTTTTATTGTCAATTTTACTGTTTTAGTTTTACACTTGAAGTTAATTGAATCTGTTTGTGTTTTATATATTTTTAAGTACACTACCTTGTGAACCTACATTGAAAGGCAGTTTATAAATATTATAAATGAAAAATAAATGTAGCTTGGGGAGAAGCATATGTGCCAAGTAGCAGGGTTTTTTTAGCCTTTAGGAGAAAAAACTCTGTAAGAGACAATGTGCCATCATTTCTAGACTGCTACATACATGCCTACTGAAAAACTAGAAAAGGTTCCTTTCCCTTATCTTGATGCTCCAGGTTCAAGCCTTAATTGCTTCACTCATAATCAAAGACAAGAAAGTGTGTACTCTCTCAGGTCAGATCAGTTCCTATATTTTAAAGGAAAGTCCCCTGGCTCCTTCTGGAGCACTCGTGTCACCTGAAAGCATGCACATATGAAATATCACAAGTACAGCTGGACCAGAAGATGCAAAGGCTGCGCCACTTATTTTGCTGTTAAAAAAGTCAAAGACTTCTATTGCATTGAAGAAAATTTCCATGAGAATCCCAGACATATTAGAGATAAAATAACTTTTTAAGAGGAAAAGGGCCGTGTATATTTGCACAAAATACATTTACATTTAGTGGACAAACATGCTTGTGAATTGTATCCAACTAAATCACTCTGCCTATGGAATGACATTGGCAACTTCCTCTCCCTCTACTATCCTCATACACCCTCCACAACTTCTCCAGGGATTCTTGCAACCCTTCTGAACAGTTTTGGGGGCAGTGAGGGCATACCAGGGGGAGGGAGGGAGGGAAGGGAAATTCTGTTGTGTTCATGAAAGTTGTTCTGCTGATGCAATGATTTAGGATACACAACCCTATACTCTTTCCAGTTCATATTTTCCTAAATGCTGGTTCTCAAAGTTATGTTTCTTGATGTTTTCTTTGTATTAAATCAACAGCATTTTTTTCAGTTTAATAGTTTGCAGATTAGTGCCTGTACAGTGAATAAGAAGAATCAGCAGTCTTTGAACTACATCAAGGGCCTACAATTTATAATGGTATTATTAGTACACTGAAATCCATACCAAATTTTGACTAGATAAATGTTCTGGCAATCCTGGTACTGGACAGATCAGTCACTGCAATAGTTCATGCACCTGCTCTGCCAATCCTCTTAAGTGGTGGTTCAATTCATAGTATCAGCATCCCTGACTGCTTTTTGAAGCATTCCCAAACAGCCTTCCTCCTGACTTGCTTATAACACTCAAGTGATTGATTGATTCTAATATTTATATCCTGCCTTTTCATAAGCGTATTATCAAGGTGACTATTAAATCAATAATATTCACTAAATATACTAAATAAATGGCTATTTAAGTTTATTGTAGTGTTATGGTTTGGTTTATTGTTGTTTTAAAGACCAAAATAATCTAAAATAGCCACAGAAAAGGTTGGAGCAGCAGCAATCTATTGGCAAAATGCATCCAGAAAAGATCTGACCAGTGATGAGGCTAGGCAGACATCTCTTGGAAGATTATTCTAAAGCCTGGATGCAGGGCTGGTTCCAAAGGGCAGCCAGGTTGGGCACTGGCCCGAGGGCCCTGCAGCTACAGGAACACATGGGGGCCCCTAAAGGGCCCTCCACTCCCCTTCCGCGATCCATGGCACGAGCCGTGCCGTGGATAGCAAGACAAGAGCTTCCGAGCCACCCGCCACCACCGCCACCCACCACCATCCCCCCGCTTCACCTACCTTTCTCTGCTGTACTTCACGGCTGCGCATGCTGCGCATGCTGCGCACGCAGGGTTGCCATCAATCAAGATGGCAGCCGAGGTTTCCATAAGGGACTGAAGCCTCTGCCACCATCTTGGTTGATGGCAGCTCTTGTCTTGTGATCCGTGGCACAGCTCGTGCCACAGAACGCAGAAGGGGAGTGGAGGGGCCCGGGGCAGGCTGATGCCCAAGGGCCCTGGCATTCCTGGAGCCGGCCCTGCCTGGCTGTCACCACCGAAAGGGTCCTGGGCTCTTTTGCCCAAATGCAGTACATTTGATAGCGTAGAGTTGGAGGCAAGACTCAGTAACACATAGGATTGCCATATTGCCCGGTTAGCCGGGTTTTACCCGAATTCTTTGCATGCCACCCAGCACCCGTTTAGCCCCTTAGGTGGCCCGGATTCTCAGCTTTAATTTTTAAAAAAATTAAGTTTCTAGGTGGTCCGGTTCTCGAGATATACATAAAAACATTGGAAACTAGAGTCTAGGTATTTAAGGCTGAAAATGTAAATTTTTTAAAAAAAGATTTCTCACATCTTTCCCCAGTTTTTGGTGGTAATTCCTAGGCACAAAAACAAAACAACTGGACAATCCAAATATTAATATGCAAATATTGTGCATAATATGCAAATAATATGCAAATAGTATGCATAATATGCAAATTAGCCTGCCCGGATTTGTGGAACTGGTATATAGCAACCCTAGTAACAGAGCATAAAGCCAGGGCAGATTCATATGGGAAGAGGAAATGGTTGGCAATTTGGCATTTGATGCTGTTGGATAGAAGGTCTGTCTTCTGTCACATATAGGATGAGTTGAATGGGAAATAAGGTTTCTTAAACTGAGAGTGAGCTTTAAAGGGGAGTGGCTTGGGCTCTGCTGGTGAGTATCAGAACAATTGGTGAGGATGAGTATGAGGATATAATGCTCAGGTACAAAAGCAGGGTCAGATTTCTTTCTTGAGAAGTGGCCTTAGAAATGCCTCTGATAGAATGAATCCTTCTTGTGATAATTGCTATCTGTGTACAGAACAAAATAGTTTATTGGCCCAATGCATTTTGAGCCCATTGACTCTACTTCAGGGGGTTACTGTTTCTGCTCTTTAAAAAGAAAAAGACCAGAAATATATTCCACACCATTTCTGACTTTGAGATTTCTGGTCTCTTTTTTTAAAAAAGAGTTCAATCATTCACCCCCGAAAAAGAGTCAACAGACTCAAAATGCATTGGATTAGTTCTTTATCTATTTTTAAAAGTACAAACTGTCCTACTTCCAAACATGGATCTCAAGGGATATTCAAAGAAGTTTAAAATTATAATATAAGACGTAATCAATAGTCCAGTAAAATTAAGAGGAATAAAACCATTCAACGAGCTAAAAATGCTAAAATCTAGTCTGGGCAAATAACAAAGGTTTTAACCTGGCACTGAAAAGAATACAATGTGGGTGCCAGGCATATCTCCCTCAGGTGGGCTTTCCACAGTTGTGGTGCCACCAGAGAGAGGGTCCTCTTCTTTTGTATATATGTGCTGTATATCTCCTAAAGATGGAACATGGAAAAGGGCCTCCTCAGATGATCTTAATATACAGGCAGCATGATACAGGAGGAGGTGCTCTTTCATCTGTGCACCTTTGAGGTTCTTGCATTTGGTGCCCTCCCATCTCTTTCCTTCTTTCCTTCCTTCTTTCCTTCCTTCCATGAATAAGCAATACATTAATTACAACCTCTGTGCTTGTAACTTTTTTTTTACATTATTTACCATTAGACACCACTAAAAAATGCTCACCATGAAATGAATTGGCTAATTGTACTCAAATTGTAACTGAACAGGACATATTGAGGAAGAGTTGGAAAACAAAAGCAAAGCAGGGGAACAAAAGAGACTAGTCAAATGTGTCATGAGTTACCAAGCTAAGCATGGTAGAAGATTGACAGAGTCTTCCACCGGGTGTGCCTCATCAATAATGGGCAGGAAGCAATCTCTACATAAAAGGAGCTATGGGATTTCTCAAAAGTTAACAAATTGGCAAATCACTGAACTAGTCAGTCACTGAATTATTTTATCATTCTTAATGCAAGCACCTCAGGGTGCAATGCAAAACATAAAAAGGTTATGAGAAGTCAGTTGAAACCAGTATGCATCAAATTGGAGGTAATGTTGAGCCTGAAAGCTTAATGTATCCAATATGACCAGTTTCCGTTAGCTGGGAAGCATAATACAAAAAAGCTTGTGATCCAGAAAAGATGTCTGTGGAAACAGAGACAAAAACACTGCAGGAGAACATCAGGCAAAGTAAGAACAAAAATGTCGAGAAAAATGAAGGCACCATAGGCCATGCAAAGCCTTGAAATCTATTTAATGCCAGAAGGCTAGAAATCAATCTTATACCTTACTCCAAGTTAGCAGAGCACTCTCTTGATGAGGGGGCTTTTCTATTGGAAAGGCTTTAGCTTCTAAGTACTGTAATTTAGCTCCTGAAATGTGTGGTAATGGCAGGTGAATGGCTAGATGTCCCATTCACAGAGAATTGAAGACCCACACACATACCCACATATAAAAAGGAAAAAAGAAAGAGTTATATGCTTCCAGGCATCAAGCTGAAAGGTTTCTGTGAGGCACAAGTCTTCAGATCTAATAGCAAGACAGATTGATCCCCTGATTTATACGTGCTTCAGGAAAAAAGTTTCAGATCTAAAAATCAATGCTACGAGGCTAAAGAGTTCTTGTGCGGTCAGAACAAGGAATACTGTTGGGAAGGGATAGCGTAAATCTAGATAACCTTCTCCAACTCATAACTCAAAGACAGGCATTTTATGAACCAAGGGCTGGATACAAAGCTTCCATTCCCAGTCACAGATTGCCAGCCCAGCTAAAATAAAAGTGTAGTCAACCTGGTGCCTTCCAGATGATCTGGACAACGATGATCATCAACCCCAGTCAGCATGGCCAATGGTAAGGGATGATAGGAGTGTAGTCCACAACTTCCGGACAGCACCAAGTTGTTTCCCAGTTGGTTGAAAGAAAGAAAGAAAGAACTACTTGTCAAGAAAACTATATGCTGGTGCCATAAATTAAAATATAGGCCAGTGGAGCAAGCAGAAGCGAAGCCTCTCCCCTCACCACATGAAAAAGAGATGGATCACATCCTTTGAGTGCATGCAGAGCTGCCTGGTGGCCCCAGATGGTCATTTTGAAGTGACTATGATGATGCTTACTCCAAACCAGCATGAACTTGTATAGTCATCATGGTTACATGTGTAGTCAGCAAAGAGAAGGAGAGAGGCAAGCCTTCCACAAAGAGAATGTGGAAATAAAATAAAAGAATGTCATAGCAAATCCTGGCATGCCTTCTCATAAATACACTATTATTTTGACATTTCCTCTTAAATATCATCAGTAGCAGATGGCGTGGTGGAGCAGTGGTGCTCACCAGACCTCCTGAGAGTTGGATTACTGCAGATTACTGGGAGGGAGATGAGCAAGGCAGCAGAGAGGTCAGTGTGGTACAAATGCAGTGGCAGAGCCAATCCAGTGCTCCTGGAGATAAGACCATGTTATGAATTTGCCCTCTCCTCTCTCTCCTCAGTCTGCAATGGCATTCGTTCCCATTTTTGTTGTGGTTCATTCCTTGTGTTTTATCATCATTACTTGGAGCATAACTATCACCAAAAACTGGGAACTAATTTTCTTTGTCTTGATGTATTAACAGTACAGTTCTATGTCTACTCAGAAGCAAGTCCCATTGAGTTCAAGGGGACTTACTCCCAGGTAAGTAGGCTTAGGAGTGTAGCCTTAAAATTTTCTTTGCCTCATAGAGCACAGACAATAAGATGATGGTGATGATGATGATGGTGATTCACTCATTTTATATCCCGCCCTTCCTCCCAGTAGGATCCCAGGGCCGCAAACATACTTAGAAGCACACACTGCCTTCACTTCTTGCTCCCATTTGAAAGCTATCATTTGCATAGCAGGGCAAGGACACAGATGTGGGAATTGAGCATCTCCTCTCTGTATGGGCTAAACCCCATCTCCTTGGCATTGATCGCGATGCTTCAACTGGAAACAGGGAGTTGCAAATGTAAATCCTATGGGTTCACATTAATGGTACCCACAAGAAAGGCACAGAGAGTCTGGATCCAACCTTAACCCATGCAGCATTACGGCACAGAAAGAGATCAAGAGAGAAAGACTCCTGGGATTCTGGCTCCTAGAGTCCTAAGTATGACTCCAGATGTATACAAAAGGAAAGCATTTGACAGCACAGAAATTCAGAAAACTGAGGAGATCATAATGCACATTTTCTCCACTACCAAAAAGATGATCAGTCCTTTCAGTGAGTTTCAAGATGATTCAGTGTGTTCAGGTGTTTGCACAAGTGAGGTTACAGTTAATTGACTATATGTTGGACAGAAAGGTGAAATGTACTGATGGAACTCTTCAACCAGCAATTGCTTTTTCCTGCCCAGGAAATGTATTCTCCCATCAAAAGGCATAAGCTGCAAACATACAGTGATCAAATCCAAAGAAAAACAGTGTTTTCTGCAAAGATGTCATGTTGCAGCATGTCTAGAAATTCATTTTAAGAGGAGGGCAACAAAGATGGTCAGTGATATGGAAAATAAGTCCTATGAGAAGAGGTTGAAGGAGATGGGAGATGGGACATGATAGGACTCTTCAAATGTCTGGTGGGCTGTCACATAGAGGGCAAAGACTTCTCTGCTACCCCATGAGGCAGGATCATATACACTTCAGTTGCAGCAGGGTGGACCTCAGCAGAACATTAGGGTAAACTTCTTAAAGGTAAGACAATGGAACCAAGTACCTGCAACGAACAGGGAGCTCTCCCTCACTGTAGATCTTCAGTCAGAGGCTGCACAGCCATCTACTGGGGATGCCGTACCTCTGAGTTTTCGGCATTGAGCAGGGGATTGGAATAGATACCCTAGAAATCCCCCTCCAGCTCTTTATCTTATGACTTCTAATAGGACATAGTAGGAGAACCAATGTAAATAAAAACTTCTCCTGAACTTTAGGATGGGTTTCATACCTTTTTCATCACTTCTTGACTTTCTTTTATCTAGAAGATTGCCTTGTTGATAGTTTTTCCACAGAAAGTGGTGCAATAAACTATGATCACATTGCTATTATCAAAGAACAACATGATGTCTTTTCAGCCTCTGATAATCTTGAAGGATGTTTTACTGAACTGGTCCAAGCTCTCCAGCAAAGTATAAATGGATGCCTTTGGACTTTGGCATAGAAAAATAGCAGTACAAATAAGACAGAATGGTGCAGCTGAACAGTTGGTGGTTCCAAGTCCATTAAGATATCTGTGGAGGAGCAGCAACCTACAATTCAGTTAGAAAAAGCTTCTTCCCAATGGTGGGAATAAAGAAGTATTTCAGAAATGTTCCTCATATATATTATATAGAAAGATGAAGGGTATCACTCAATAAAGGCCAGTGAGAGTCAGATGAATGCATTTCACGTAAGGATATTTCTTCATGTGCAGCATGCTGCCAAACATCTGAATATCAGTAGCTAGTGGCACAGTAGGGCTGTATCACTTACTTGACCTCACTCCGGCCAAGTTATTTCTGCATACTGGGGCAGAGAGGGGTGAGGCAGTCACAAGATTAGTGCAGGTGTTTCAGTCCAATGCATCAGCCAGAAGTCAAAAGTCCCAGCTGGTCTCTGTTGGTAATAGTGGTGCACTTGCAAAGTGGTTTGCTATTTTTAAATCTAGGTGAAAAAAAGGCAACTGTGTTATTAGACTCCACACATTCACTAGATGTGAAACAGTGAAGGTTTTACATCTACCATACAAGTAAAGGGCAATTTACTGTGGTGCTTGGACATGAAGGATTCTATGATGCTTTTGTTGGAAGCAACTGGATTTGGTGGGTTTGCATGGGTTAAACTAGAGAGAGAGAGAGGAATATCCAAGCTTCCTAGACTGTCTTTATGACCTAACGTTTGGCTGACCTAACGTTTGGCTGACCTTACTTCAGTTGTAAACTGATACTCTTACGGATGCTGTCCTCATTTTCTGCCTCCTTCTTCTACTTCATCTGATCTCGGGAGAGGAGACATGTTTGATGTGTTTCCCTCTCCAGCAACAGAGATTAAAGACCAAATATGGGTTTTTGCATCTCCAACTTAGTGAGTTAGAACTAGGAACTCTTTTCTATCAAACATGTATTTCTGCAATAAACTAAGCTTTATTATTTTCCTAGAGTCCTCGGTGTGATTATACCAGGGAAACAGTGTGCTACTTCAGGTAAGATTTACACATACACAACTCAGACTCTGCTGTTAGCTATTCTGCCAATAGCTTTCCTCGGTCTTAGAAAAGAGATAACATCTCCAGAGTTAATATATGGTGAACACAAGAAACACCTATGCTATCTGCATAGGAAAAAAATTAATAAAGGATGTCAGTCATTCCCGATACAACTTGGTTCTGCTTAGCTTCATCTTCATGCCACCAGCCAATAATGTGAAACATCAACATCTCAAAATGGCAAATTACAATGTGCTGCAGTGGATATCTCTCTAGTAAATAGAATCTTACTCACCGGATTGTCACCTTGTAGTGATGAGTGGGCTTGCATGTTCCAATAAACCCTATGAGCGATGCCATCAGGAGTCATGTACTCCCAGCAGGGTCACCCATGGTGATAAGGTCAAGAGAGAGGAACCAGACAAAGAGTGATCCAAGAATGTCCTCAATGGCAGAACAGGCGGAGGATAACAATGTATATGTTACAACGGCTGTGAAGGTGGATAAAGGCTGCAGCAAATAAAAGACTTCCAATCATCATCGTATCCATGCCATTGGATCAAAGCCTTTTCCTGTCAAGATTGTGTGTTGATCGTTGTGAGCCTATCTCCCCACATAAAACAAATTCATGTACAGGCATCTTCAAAACAAAACAAAACAAAAGTCCCATGGCAATCGGCGACTGGTGACTGGGGTAGGACTGTGAAATCCGGAAGCACCTAGTCATGGACTGGCACATGGGCAATGGATACAGATTCAGTTGTCCTGGCTCAAGGACCAAGGCAGTTGAATAGTTCAGCAGCTATATCCATAACTGAACAATCCTATTCAGGATCCACTCTGCTCACCCCATATGGTGTGGGGGCTAGAAAAAGTGCCCTAAACATAGTCTGCCTCATCTCTCTCCCTGACTGGATTACCATGTCCAGTGGGGTCACCACTTAGCGGTTGCAAAAGACGATTGAATTTTGGAACATGGAATATACGGACATTGCTGGACAATACAGACAGTGAACGTCCTGAATGCAGGACTGCCATCATCACGAGGGAGTTGAGACGTTTTAATATTAACATAGCAGCACTCCAAGAAACTCAAAGAGCAGGAGGACAACTGAAGGAAGAAAAGGGAGGTTACGCCTTCTTCTGGAAAGGACTGCCTGAACAAGAATGACAAATACATGACAAATACATGGAGTAGGCTTTGCTATTAAAAATGATCTTGTGAAGCTCTTGTCAGAAGTTCCTATTGGCATTAATGAATGACTCTCAACTCTCTGGTTAAAACTCGCCAAAAACCAGCAGGCAACCATTCTAAGTGCTTATGCACCAACATTAGATGCTGATGAAGACATCAAGGAAATTTCTTATACCTAGCTGGACACCATTTTATCAGAGATACTTAAGGAAGATAAAATTATCCTCCTGGGCGATTTCAATGCAAGAGTTTTATTTTATTTATTAATATTTGATTTATATCCCTCCCTTCCTCCCAGCAGGAGACCAGGGCGGCAAACAAAAGCACTAAAAACACTTTAAAACATCATACAAACTGACTTTAAAATACATTAAAACAAAAAATCTTTTAAAACATTTTTTTAAAAAAACCTAACCAAACCAAAAATAATATTGCATATTTCAAAGACATTACTGAGAAACAGCCTGGCTTAACAGCTTCAAAAACAAACTAAAACCCAATCCTGAGTTCTGGAGTCAGAGGAAATAGTTTGCAAAAAACATCAACACCACAGTTATTGTTTCTAACCATTTTTACAGGGCCAAATACAGATACACAATCTAAAAAATTGCTTATTGTCCTGGTAACTGTAACTCGTTAATATATAGCCAGCAATGGAAAAAATTAAATCAACTGAATATAGACTAATGGTACCAACATTTATGGAACATTGCTATCACACACACACACACAAAACACTCACTCATTGATACAGCTAATAGATGGCCTTGAATCTCCTAACTCTGCTTATGCAGTATAGAATAGCTTCATTAAGTTTGCAGATCATGCGGACTTTTGACATCTCCCAGTGACTTTGTATAGTCAGATCTGGATTCTGGGATAGTAGTCATGCAGCTCAGACAATCCTTAATTTTACTGAAATCTGCAAACCTGCCCCCTTCAGGGACTCAGTCTGGCTTTTCTCTTCACACAAGGATTGCAGCTCACTGGGTGCCCCCAGGTTCCACCTCCTGAAGTTTTCTTCTTCACATCCAAGAGTTGGGCGTGATTTTGATTTATGGCCAGAAACCATTGGGAAAGAAGGAGTTGGCAATAGCAACCTGAATGGAATTCTACTTCTGACTAAATGTGCAGAGCATTATCTTGGTATTACAAACACACTCATTTGCCAGAAAAATAAATTTAAAAGATCATGGAACCACCCTCAGTCGAAACACTGGCATCTCCTGGATTATGTACGTGCCAGAGAATGTTGTCATGTACTCCTTACTAGGGCCATGATGAGTGCTGATGATTGCTGGACAGATCACCAATTAATTCGATCCACTATGGCCATTAATACTGTTCCTCAACGTAGGCTCCAAGGAAGAAAACCAGGGCATAAAATGAACATCCACGCCCTTCAAGATCCTATTAAGTAAGCTTGCTTTCAAACAACTCTCAAGAAACATCTCCCTACTGAACTCCCTGAAAACGTCGAGGAACACTGGATTAAACTGAAGACTTCCATTATTTTAGCATGAGAACAAACTATTGGATACCAAACTAAGAAACATCAGGATTGGTTTGGTTTGATGAGAATGATAGTGAGATTGAACATATCATTGACAAGAAAAGGAAAGCCTTCCAGATATGGCAAAAAGACATTAACTGTGCTGCTAAGAAAAAAAATTATGCTAGTGCAAAGGCTGAGGTCTGAAGAACTAGAGAAGAATGCCGGATGGAAAAAGAAAGCTCAAGAAATCCAGCATTTTGCAGATGCTCATGATGCACGGGGCTTTTTTAATGCCACAAAGGCTGTCTATGGACCAACAAATCATGGTACAAATCCCTTACGTTCAATGGATGGTACCAAACATCTTAAGGATAAAGAGTCTATTGCACTGCATTGGAAAGAGCATTGCCATGACCTCCTTAATCGCAACTCTATTGTGGCTGATGAGGTCTTCTCGCAAATCCCACAGCAACAAATTAGAGATGAGCTTGCAGTATCCCCTAATTTGGATGAAGTCAGTAATGCCATTAATCAAATGAAGAACAACAAAGATAGTGGACCTGATGGGATTCCTGCTGAAGTCTTTAAAGAAGATGGGCCTGAATTTACACAACAACTTCATAAGCTCATCAAAAAAATCTGGATAAGGGAGGAGATCCCGGAAGACTCTGGGGATGCCACAATTATCACTCTTTTTAAGAAGGGTAATAGAACAGATTGTGGGAACTATTGAGGTAGCTCTCTTCTTGCTACTGCAGGTAAAATCCTTGCAAGGATTCTTGCAAATCGCCTCCTACCTATCTCAGAAGATATCTTCCCCGAATCCCAAAATGGCTTCTGCCCTTCCAAGGGGACAGTGGACATGATCTTCACTGCACAACAGCTTCAAGAAAAATGCCGGGAGCAGAATTGACCTTTATATATGGCCTTTATTGATCTGACTAAGGCCTTTGATACGGTGAATCAAACCACTCTCTGGACCATTCTTCTGAGAACTGGATGCCTTGATAAATTTGTGAATATTCTGCGACTCCTTCATGACAACATGGCAGTGACAATTTTGGATGGCTTTCAGAGGGATCCATTCAGAGTCGGATCAGGCATAAAACTGGGATGTGTTGTTGCTCTGACCTTATTTGCTATCTTCATTGCTATGATTCTATACCTTATTGAGGGGAAACTTCCTACTGGTGTGGAAATTATATATCAAACAGATGGAAAGCTTTTTAATCTCAGTAGGCTGAAAGCAAAAAGTAAGGTAATTACAACTCTGTCGTAGAACTTCCGACAATGTCAGTGATAATGTAGTCTCTGCACATTCAGAGAAAGATCTTCAAACTATCCTAAATGTCTTTGCAGGAGCATATGGAAAACTTGGGCTCTCACTTAATATCAAAAAAACCAAAGTGCTTCATCAACAGGTGTGAACTAGACCCTCTGTAGCACCATCAATCCAGCTTAATGGTGCGATGCTGGAGAACATTGAGCACTTTTCCTATCTTGGCAGCCATCTCTCTGTAAAAGCTGACATTGATGCCAACGTTCAACATATTCTGAAGTCTGTGAGTGCCACATTCTCCCAAATGAAGCGTAGAGTGTTCAAGGACTGGGATATTAACAGAGAGACCAAAATGCTTATTTACAAAGCCATTGTACTACCGACCTTACTGTATGCCTGTGAAACATGGACAATCTATAAACACCACTCCCAACTTCTTGAAAGATTCCATCAACGCTGCCTCTGGAAAATTCTGCAAATTACTTGGGAAGACAGACAGACTAATGATAGCATTTTGGAAGAAGAAAAGACCACCAGTGTTGAAACAATGATCCTTCAACATCAACTTCGCTGGACTAGTCATGTTGTTCAAATGCCTGATAACCGTCTTCCAAAGCAGCTACTTTACTCCCAACTTAAGGATGGAAAATGGAATATCAGTGGACAGCAAAAGAGGTTTAAAGATGTTCTTAAAGCTAATCAACAAAAATGTAGCATGAGCATCAAGACCTGGGAAGCTTTGGTCCATGAGCATCCCATTTGGAGACTGGCTATTATCAAAGGTGCTATGGACTTAGAAGCACAAATACAGAGTGAACGGGATAAACGAGCTAAGTGGATGTCACATCAAGCAAATCCTCATCGCGACTGTCTTCCATCTGGAAACCTATGTCCTCACTGTGCAAGGCTGTGTGGATCTAGACTTGGCCTCCACAGTAACATACGGACCCACGGTTACAGACCTTATCTTGGAAGACAATCTTACTTGGCCACGAGCAATTGCCAATGCAAAATGAGTAAATAGGATATATTTTTTCATTTTTGCCATGACTGGTATTTAAGAGAACACATACCTGACATCACTTGGGTACTGGATATCTAGAACTTGGTAACATACTGAAGACAGCACTCTATGGCAACAAGCAATCTATCATATTTATTATTATTATTATTATTTAAATTTATAATTTAAATTTAAATTAGATTTAAATTTAAATTTATAGGACAGATCCTGTCTTGTTCAGCTATCCTATGCAAATTCCTGCAAATGGGAGGCAGTTGATCAAAAGAACACATCTGTTTATTTATTTTTAAATGTATATACCATCCTTCGTTGAAACATCCCAGGGTGGTTTACAACACAGAACATAATATCTATACTGTACAAAAAAATAAAGCAATTATAATAAAAATAAATATGACCTGGGAGCCCAGGATTCGAATCCCCACACAGCCATGCAGCTCACTGGGTGACCTTGGGCCAGTCATTGCCTCTCAGCCTCAGAGGAAGGCAATGGTAAACCCCCTCTGAATACCACTTACCACAAAATCCCTATCCATAGGGTCACCATAAGACGGAACTGACTTGAAGGCAGTCCATTTCCATTTTCAATTTATTATTCACTAATAACATGCTCAGAGGCACGTGTACCAAATTATTCCAAGCCACACAGGAAGTGGATTGGACTGTGAAAGACCAACCAAATTGTGTTTGCATTTTTACAAATTTGTAGGGCAGTACAATATCTCAGAGACGAGGTCAGGTCTCCTGCTCCCCTAGTTCATTCACTATAGTTGTCCAATTTCCATGCTTTTTAAAAGTTTGATAGAAATATCTGTTGGCTATAGGTACATTCTCAAATGGAAAGGGTTTTTATTTTTTATTTTTGCTTATTAGTGAATTTCTCTGCTTTTTTATCCACGAGGTAAGAAATGGGATCCTGTGCAAGTTTGCTGAGAATGGATTGATCATTTGCATGCTTATTGAATTTAATGAGATTACTCCAGTGCAATCATGATTAGGAAAGGTGAAATTGACCATGAGGGAGGAGGATAAGAGGGAGGGAGGGCTGGAGTGGAGAGGAGAGTGGAAGGGAGAGGGCAGGAAGCGAAAGATGGAGTGGCGGGGGAAGGAGAGGGGGAAGGGCAGCAGGAAGGTGATAGGAGGGGGAGGGAAGAGCAGATTTCATCATTTGCATGCTTATTGAATTCAATGAGATTTACTCCAGTGCAATCACACTTAGGAAAGGTGAAACAGACCATGGGGAAGGAGGATAACAGGGAGGGAAGGAGGGCTGGAGTGGAGAGGGGAGTGGAAGGGAGAGGGAAGGAAGGGAAAGAGGATGGTGGGGGAGGGAGAGGGGGGAGGGCAGCAGGAAGGTGATAGGCGAGGAGGAGGAGGGGAGAGCAGATTTGATCATTTGCATGCTTATTGAGTTCAATAGGAATTACCCCTGTGCAATCATGCTTAGGATGGGTAAAACTGACCACGGGGCAAAGGATAAGAGAGGGGAGGGAAGGAGGGGAGGGAAGGAGGGGAGAGAAAAGAAGGAGGAAGGGAGGGGGAGAGAAGGAGGGGAGGGAGGGAGAGGGCAGGTTTGATCATTTGCATGCTTATTGAGTTCAATGGGATTTACTCCTGTGCAATCATGCTTAGGATATCTAAAAGTGACATGAGGGAGAGGCAGGGAGGGGGGAGTGAGAGGGAGGGAGGGGGAGGGGAGAGTGGTTTGGGATAGAGAGGGTAGGAGATTGAGTGGGTGGTCATTGGGCTGTGGGAAAGCCTGTTTCCTTTCTAAAAAGAAAACATTGTAAATGGTATCATTTTTTAAGGTTTTCCCTCAACTTTTTATTCTACAGCAGGCACATGTAGCCCCACATCCAAATTTAAACCAAAGCTGACCCTGGCCACATCCACAACAGACATTTATTCCAGTTTACAGTCATGGCCTCTCTCAAAGAATCCTGGGAACAGTAGTTTGTGAAGGATGCTGAGAGTTGTTTAGAAATCGTTATTCCACTCACAGAGCTCCAATTCCCAGAATTCTCTGGGAAGAGGGGCTGACTGTTAAACCATTCTGGCCATTGGAGGTCTGTCAGGAGAATAGGAGTCTCCTGATTAGCCAAGCCATACAGTTGTTAGTCTGGCTTTTAGAAGACTGACAATTGAGCATGTCTATGTTTATCATTGACTCCAATGTTAATTTTCTTAAATTAATTAAAAATCAGCCATGCATTTTTAAACTTTTAAAGTGCAGAAGATGAAGGTCAGTGAATGGGGCAAGGACAGTAATAGGATTACAGGTACTTTGTGAACATGGCTGATTTTTAATTAATTTCAACAAATTATTAGACCAATGACAGAAAAAAAGTACAACAGGGGTCTGGTTTTTTAACTCCTGTTTTGGACTTTAAACTGACTATTTTCTCTGAGTGTTTTGTGTATCATCCTGAAAACCTAGACGGTTGTTAAGCAAGTGTTTCTGAGTTAGGTCTACAAGTTTTGTAAGATTTTGTTTTGAAATGAGCTTATGGGAAGCATCGGAATGGCATGGGGGGTGTTTTCAATTTAACATGGCAGAATGCAAAAAATCAGCCACAAAAGACACAACTATAAAATGTAATACACATATAACAGCAAGAACCAAAGAAATAAGGGAGGGGAAATGCAGGAGCAGGGTATATAAAATACAAAAACAATCTACAAGTACATAATCCATTCACTATACAAAAGTAGTACTTAATTACCCCCTCCCACCCTCACAGAAAATGGCAGACCCAGCTCTCACCTGGGAGCTTTCTTTTCCTCTCACAGTCTCTTATTCTGGATCATCTCCACTTTCCTGGATCTCACACGGGGTTGGTCCTTCCTCTACCTATCGCTTTCATATGGATGAAGTCCTTGCCCCCCAATCTATCTAATCCTGTCATTCAGTATGATAGATAGATCGATAGATCAATCAGTCTCATATACGACTGAGCAGGATGCAGTGAGTTCTAAGAAAGAAAATTAAACGATGTTTTCTTTTGACAAAACCATATTAATATGCAAAAGGATACTTATCGTCCCCTCTGTTAGAGAAGCCTGACTGGCCTCCACTGGAAGTCAGGCATTCAGTGTTGCTGGTCACATACTGTGAAACACTCTTCCAACAGAGATTCTGCAAGCATCCTCACTTTTGTTGACTTTCAAACTTTTTTTTTACTTTTACTTTTTTTAAAAAAACTCCAGAAGTCCTTTTTATGCTGACAAGGCTACGCAATTGTGTTCTGTATTGGCCAGTCATTTTAATGATTATTTTCTATTGTTTTTAAGTATTTTTAATGGTATATACATATTGTTGTGCACCACCCTGATATGGCAATGTTATTTTATCCTATATTTTATGGTATGGCGATATATAAACCCTTTTATAGATAAATAAATAAAATGCAGTGGTGATCAACATGGATAAAGAATCATATTCATATAATTTATTTGTTTATTTTCTATCTTGTTTTTTTATCTAGAAGAATCAATAACAGACCAAGGAGGATGGTGGTGTATAATATGCAATAAATGGTTCAAATCTCTGAGCTTCATTTAAAAAAAATATCAAATTGCTAAAATCAGTTGGGGTCTGCATTAGCTCTTATACTTCTGTATTATCTGTACAATTTATGCACAAGAATACATTTCCCCCCAAAAAAGGAAGATCATAGACACTGAAGTGATGTGATGATATTTCAGAGTTCTCTATACCTAGAGAGAAAGCATTATCTTACTAGGGTGGAATAGGAATAGGACACTACACGGTCAGTAATCAGTAATAAATTGGCATTTAATTTATCCCTGTTGGGTTACATCCAGACTAAATTAGTTGTCCTTAGTTTCTGTTGAACTTAGTGGGACAACTTAGTCATTGCTCCCTTAGATTTGAGTGGAATCTAAGGGCCATTAATGGAGTCTGCATCCAGTTTGTTGACTCTAGTTGATTCAATCAGTGTCCTTTCCTCCTAGTTACTATGCACTCCTATGTGAAGATCAGGATGCCTAGACCAAAAGTTCATTAATGTATTCACCATTATATCCCAACATCTCCATCCTGAGATGTGACTATAAGCCTGAGACTGGGGAAAATGAGAGAAATGTAGAATTATTTTTCTTGGTTTCTTTTGGGGAGGTTAGATTATGGGAGCACCTACTACTGATCTTCTGGGTTTTAAGAGCTTAAGTCTGATATCATGAGGATTATGACCAAAGAGGAACTGCTGCTTTTCCTGGCTTTAGGAAAGGATATCAAAAGGAAATGAACAGCAAGAAAAGGAGTTGTTCATTCATCAGACATAAAACAGCTGAGTTAATCCATAAGCATAGCCAGCAGGAACACAAGGAATACTCTGACAACGTTTGGGGGAGGGGGGGACTCCTTGGAGGTTATATGGCAGATCCAGAGAAAGGCTTCTATTTCCATGGAGATGAAAGGAAGCAGCAGCAGGGGACTCAGTGTACAAAAGGGATGTGTTTTAGACAGACAAAATGTGGCTTCATTCCATTTCTGGAAATTGGTTACATGCCAGTAATTTGAGAGAGATGATTCATTTCAGTGACCTGATTGCATTATTGACCAAGATTCCACAATGACATAGAGAACTAAGTGCATAGATTTTTCCTCCCTTGTAAAAATGATTTGTGTGTGCCACTTTGTCGGTCTTACTTTTAAAGATGTGAAGACCTGGTAATGGAAGTGCCAACACCAATCTTAAACCTTGGGATGTAGAAGTAAAAGAAAGATTTTTAAAACGCCCAGAATTCACTCTATCTATCTCCAAATCTTCCCCTCTACTGGTCATGGATTATGATTTTACATATGCAAAAAATTACAGCTACTTTGCTTTAAACAAGGAGTTGGGGAACCTATGACCTTCCAGATGCTGTTGGACTCTATCTCCCATCATTGCTAGTCATTATCCGTGTTGACTGAGGCTGCTGGGAGTTGGAGTCCAACAAGTGGAGTGCCACAGGTTTCCGACCCCTGCTTTAAACTACTTGTCAGAGTCAGATCTGACTCTATGTAGTCAAGATTGGGACAAGGCAAAGATGAGTCTACAGACAACACGTGCAGGCCTCTTCATTGCTCATACCACTTAGAAGGCCTGACCTGGAGGTTTTTATAGGGGCCAGGGCATGCCATGTGACCTGTTAGTGCAAGGAAGCTTTCTTGGATAATGTGGCTTGTCTTCCTGCAGTTTTCCTCTCTGACCACAACCAGGGGATGATACACAAAGTCAGTCCTCATCTGCTATCCATAGCTCACTACTTCAAGACCTCCTAGAGCAGCCTTTCCCAACCAGTGTGCCTCCAGATGTTGTTGGACCACAACTCCCATCAGCCTCAGCCAGCTATGCCAATGGTCAGGAAAGATGGGAGTTGTGGTCCAACAACATCTGGAGGCACACTGGTTGGGAAAGGCTGTGCTAGAGGATTGATTCCTGACAAGATCCCAAATTCAGCCACCAGAAATCCCAAACTTGCAACTAGAATGTAAACTCACATGTACAGATTTTTTTAAAAAAATGTTACTAGACACCAGATCGTAAAGTCAATGCTTATGATCTTTAGTGCAGTTGTAAATAAGAATATGTATTGGAAGGATCTTTTGCAGTAAGAAAATTTACCTTTTCATAATGACATTTTGCATGTCGCTCCATACCATGCGCAGTCTGAACCTAAGAACCGCAATGATGTCAGATCAATTTTCCATTTAGCTTAGTACGAGCCAGTATAGTGGGGAGGCTGGATAATACTAAGATAATATGGTTGCTGAGTTCCCAGATCCAAATCTCAGCTCAGTCATGATGCTTTCTGGATGTCCAACTCTCTATCTGTCAACAAAACCAGAACCAGCCCTATCATTAGGCAGAGTGATCCAGCTGACAGAAGGCAGCAGATGCTGGAAGGCAGGGAGCAGCAGCAATGTGTTGGAGGGCAAAGTTATGTATATTACATGATATGCTCACTGTGCCCCCTGGGCTAGCCTGCTATCCTCATGTGCAATGGAGAAACCTGTCTTGTTGCCAGTGTTGAAGTGACTCAGCTACCAGTCTCATCAGCTTCTATACATGAAATAAGAGAGGGTTATAATCATATGCTTCACATCAGGCAAAAAATGTTTTGGGCAAGGCCAGACTAGAACCTATGCCATAGGATTTGGACTTGTAGCAGCAGACTTGCCCTGCAGAATGTCTTGCCAACTGGCAAGGGTTCTTGTGGATTCAGAGGCAATAAACACAGGCAGATGGAAGTCAAAATTGTATTAAATATCAGGAAAAAAAGATACAAACAGCAAAATCTACTGAGCTTACTTTCTCCATTCATTTGTTGTGAACTCCAAGGGAATGACACCAGAGAGACCCCAGCTGATGGCCAATATGCAGCACCTCATCGGTCCAAGGTCTGTGCTGAAGTTCCCTTGGGCAAAAATCTTGGGAACTTATATAGCTAAAAAACCCAAAGGCTACATGCTGATTCTCAGCAACAACTTCATCAATCACACCTGTTGTGATGATCATGTTCTTAGTCTTATCATTATTTATTAGTTCCAAAGATAAGTCTAGCAAGTGGCAAATTGCCAAGATAAAAGATCCTTCCAAATTCCAAGCTTGTACCATCCTGAGCAGATGACTACTTTTAAGAAAACAACAAATTAAATCAAAAAGCTTGCAAGCTCTTAAAGGACCTGGCCTGCTAGACTCTCAGGGAGTCAGGCATGAAGGAACAATTGTTACAGGTCATTCTATCTCCTTGGTACAATTAGCCTTCTGGTTAGTTTCCCCAACACTGGGACACACACCCCTGCCATTTTGGGTGATGGTAGCCATGTGCACACAGTGCTCTGATGCAACAATAAAAGAGGTGGCATGACTGGACATATTTAAGCCCCCCCCATCTGTGTGCATGCATTTGTATGCATGGAAGAGTGGAGCTACCATTCTGCAATCCGTGCCACCATCCAATCACAATCTGCAATCATACCCTGCGACCTGATACTGGCAGGGATTGTGGAGTGGGAGTTCTACCTTCCCAGCCCAGCCACAGTGGCCCTTGGCTAGTCCTGGACCTGGCCACCCACTGGCACTAGGCTTGATTGGGAGCACTGTGTTATAGTGATTCCATTCCTACTTGCAGGGTCATGTCCAGATAATAGCATTGCTCCTTGGGCTCACTGCAGCTATGTTATGGGGTCCCACCGGGCACTATTTTGTCTCCAGTGCTATTCAACATCTATATGAAGCCACTGGCAGGAAAGGGTAGAGAATCTTCTTAATTCTTACTCATTCCTCAAACCTCTGTCTGCAGTGAAGGGTCAGATCTGTAAAGACATTTGGAGCAGCCATATTAAAAGGCAGGCAGGGCATTGCAAGGCATTGCAGGCAGGGGGTTGCCAACCCTACTTGGATACGGATATCTTTGCAGAGGATTCCTAGTCAAGTCTTACCAACAGCACAATCCTAACTATCTACTCAGAAGTAAATCCTTTTGAGTTGTATGGGGCTTAGTCCCTTAGTAAGTGTGTTTAGAATTGCAGCCTTCAGGGGCATCCATCTTTCCTCCTGAGTGCTCCCATCTAACATCTCCACAACACTAGGCTCCCTTCTTCCTACAACAGCCTTCTGGTAACTGACCAGGCCTGAGGACACTTAAACCCTCCTTGCCAGAAGCAAGTAGGCTATATTGGTGGCTCACAACCTAGGTTTCAGGATGCCCAGGGGGGTCGTAAAGAGCCAAGCGAAGAATTATTTATTAATTTTAAAAATTAAGTAATGGCTAGACTGTGCACCAACTGTGCATACAGCTGTTTTTGCCTCCCCTTCCTTCCTTCCAGCTGGCTAGGGTTACCATCATTTTGTCATTTCAAAAAGAGTACATTTGGCTTCGATATGTGAAAAGTAAGAGTATGCTGTTGCACCATCTCAAAAAGAGTACATGTACTCTTAAAAGAGTACGGTTGGTAACCCTACAGCTGGTACAGTCAGTTTCTGTCACTCAGAGAGCTGAGTAGCACAGCATTCGAGCAAGTGCATCAAGAGAAGGGGCCAGCTGGGCTTATTTAAGCTCCATCCCCTCTCCCCCCCCCCTTTTGTCAGCAGCAGTAAGGGAATATCGATTGAGCTGGGTGGCTCTAGTTGTAGAGACAGAGGGACCCCAGGAGGGGGCCGCTTGCCAAGAAAATAACATCCCCAACGTGTCCTCCCACAAATGCTCACCTGGGCACTCATTAAAAATTTACTGTATAGTTAACTTATAGTACAATGTATACATGTCTACTCATAAGTAAGTCTCTTCATATTTAATGAGGCTTACTCCCAGGTAAATCAAATTGCAGTAATCAGACCAGACTAAAATTCTATTGAAGTTTTGAAGTTGTACTAAATTTAGGAGGGGTGGGGAACAAATGATACAAAGATGCATTATTCTAGTTAAATGAAGTAAAAATGTATAATACAAGGACAGGCTGCAATCCTAACCAGTTCTATTCAGAAGTAAGTTCTATAGAATTAAACACATAGTCATATGAGAGTTAGTGGTTAACCCAAAGCAGTAACTGAGCAAAAAAATGATGAGTAAAGTAAGTTCTAAAAATGTGAAATTGCACATACTCAGTGTATTTTTGTTGCTATATATCAAGGCTTTGAGCTTATACAGTTGTATATGTTCATTTTAAATATATTTTAAAAATCATTTTAAATATGTTAAGTTGCCCAAAGTTTGTTGTTTTTACTGTTAACTTGAGTTCTTTGCATGGTTTAGGGTTGGCATGGGGGACAGTAGGGCTCTTGTGCCTTTAACAGCTGTAAGGTATGCAGAAATTAAACAGAAATTAAATCAAGCCGTTTCTAGTAAGGAAATACAATTATGGGGAACACTTCACCTGTTGACATTCTGTCTGTTAGACATATTATTATTATTGTCATATGGAGCTTCCTGAGCCAAGTGCTGAAGAGGAGGCATCATGGTATACAGGTGGAACACTTAAAACCAGAGTCCAAATGCCCTGGCAGCAACCAGGCTCTACTCACCACTCTGGGTGGATTACTTTTATTTCCTTCCTTTCATTTCCTTCACAATTCGTTAAAAGTTGTATATATTGCTGTAACCTGCCCTGGGACCTTCTGATTAAGCAGGTAATAAATATCAGCATCATCATATTTGTTTTTGTGATGAATAAAAAGTGACATTATTTAACACTTTTTTTTTCAATTAACAGAGACTAAAATTACAACAATTAGCATGTGGGGGTGTTTTGCCAAAGGATTTTGTCCTTTCCTGAGGCAAAAGGTTTGAGATCTGAATGACCATGAAACACACTGATGAGGAAGGAAAATGTAGTGATTTTTATTGAAGCAAGCTGTACAGTCTAACAAGCTGAGACTCCTAACAAGCAGACTCTAATCTCTCACACTTAAGCAGCTGATGATGACAGCTTTGATCTTAGGTTTGCCTCCATTTCTCCCTGCCAGAAACCTTGTTATCAGCAACAGGTGGAGGGATCCTTTTGACCCAATTTTACACTGAGCTGCACGCCCTTGCAAGCCAGTGCCAAGGCTTATCTGCCCAAATCAAGGGTCCTGTATTTATAAAAATACCGTCTGAAAGGGGGCACCCTATACCTATGAGATCATTATCTTCCCAGCACCCAGGTTGCTGGGTTCTCACACAGGTGACTTTTGTTTATTTCTCCTGACCCTGAATTTGCTACTGCTTGGGCTGGGAATACAGCTGTAACATTCATTCCCAGCTCTTGCCCGTGCCCTCCCTCCATGGGCGTAGCCACTTTATTTTGACTAACAAGAGTCTTTCTCTGACTCTTGCTTACATAAGCAGGGTGAAAACATTGGCAAACCAATTACGCTCACTGTCCCTTCTCAGCTTGGGAAAGCCATAAACAAGCCCACCTGGGCAAGCAGGGGTGTGAGACAAGCTCATCTTGATTGCTTTGGTTAACTGAATAACTTTTTCCAAGCCCTGTTTCTGAACATAGGCAGAATGAAAAACGTCTTTCTCAGCTTATTATAAACAATGTCAGAAAGCCTGTGCTTTGAGCTCTCTAGACTCCAATACTATGCAATGACTGTGTGCAAAAGCAATAAGTACACTAATAAATCAGGAGTCCCGAGGCAAGAATTATGGGACAGGGGGAATGGGGCATGCCATACTACCTCCTTGGCCCTCACATCAAGATGTCTTCTGGAGATGTTTAGCGCTACAGGAGGTTGCAAAAATGTTTGAAGTTACAAAGGGGGTCCCATACTCATAAAGGTTGGGAACCACTGGACTAGACTGAATGTTCCCTACCCAGGTTCCCTAAGCAGGTGAGAAGGAATGATCCCATTACTTCAGCTAGACCTAGAAACACCCTCATTGAGCTAAGATTGCTATGTTAATAATAAATAGATGTGAATGTTGTGAGGCTCTGTGACATTCTGAGCTCAAGGGAGAAAGTGGGCATAAATGTGACAAATAAAAATAATACATAGATGCAGTTCTCTGAGGTTATCCAGATAGCACAGAGAAATCAGCAGATGGAGATATTTCCTTCTAGCACCCGATAATCTCTCCAGAAATGATTTTATTTCTAGCTCTTATGGGTTTACGTCTATCCAGCATTAATTTGCCTTAAACCATTTCAAAGGACATCTCATCAGCAGCCATCTCAAGATTCTCTGAATTTCTGATAATGACATCTTGCAGAAATGAATTCCATAGGTTTGTCTTCTTTTGTTCATTTGGGCAAGACTTGGCACCAGAGCTTGGAAGATTACTTTTAAAAAGTAATAAATTACAGTTACAGTTACATGGCCCAAAAAAGTAGTAATTACCATAACAATTGCGATTGCTCTGAAAGTAACTAATTACTTTACTTTTTCTCAAAACCAATCACTAAAATTACATTTCAGTTACTTAAAAAAACTGCCTACAAGGTTCTGGCCTTGGCTTCTGCACATCTAAGTAGCCTAAAGCAACATTATAAATAAACACACACACACAGAGGTAGTAGAATAATTCTTTTTATCCATAAGATAGCAATGGTGGTCTCTCCGCTGGTAAGGGAGGGAGGGAGGGAGGGAGGCTGAGGCCACTATTCAGATCTTTGCACGTCAAACCAAGTGCAACGCCCCCCACTCAGCCAGCCAGCATAATCTCTCTCACTTAACCAGCTCCCAGACCCTGTCCTGCCACCAACTAAGGGGCACTCACCCAAGCAAGCATTTTCCCCTGAGATGCAAAAAAGTTAAAATAATGCAAATGCAGCACAGTAGCCAGAAAGGGTGGTGGAGGCCACTTTGTGTGCCAAGTGCAAACACAGTATACACATGCACACACATGCACATGCACACGCATGTTGTCTTCTTTCTCCTCTACAGTTTTTTATCTCCATACTGCTGCTGCCTCCTTCTCCTCCTTTATCCGTGTTCTTGCCCTCTGGCTCCTTTTCCCCTCCACTCCATTCTTCTCCACCAGAGGCCATTTTTTAAACAATTGTTTTCTCCACTCCACCCCATCTCACTCTCCACCTCCTCCCTCATCGCCTCTTACCCACCCACAGAGCATGAGGGGAGAGCGACACTGCACAGAAGCCCAGTTTGAGGCACATGATTTTCATCCACAGATCAGAGGAGCAGAAGACTTCCCCTGCTCCCCCCCCCAAGTATTTCCCCAAAGTAATGCTGGAAACATTACAGTTACTCCTCAAAAGTAATAAAATTACTCCATGTTCTATTATAATCAAAATGTAAAGGAATTACCCATTCATTCCTCAAAAAAGTAATGAATTACAAGTAATTTGTTACTTGTAACGAATTACTTCCAGGCTCTCCTTGGCACCCCTTTGACTGCACTCGCTAATCACATCGGCACTTTCCCCCTCTGTTTTGCGCTTCTTGAGCCAGCTAACTGTACATTTTCAAGTTTTATCCAAGCTCTGTCTCCTCCTCTTTCCCCCTCCTTTTAAAAAGATTTCTCCATTTGACAGTTAAAGATAAATGAGAATTTAAGAGACTTTTCCAATGTTACATTTTTGTACATTACCAAGAAACAATTCCTCTTCCTTTCACCAGATCTTGACCAAGATTTGTATCTGAACAATATTTCTCTTGATCATGATCTCTGCCCTTGATCATGAGCACCATATGCTGTAGGCTATAAATTATTAAACAAATAAACAAATACAAAATCAAAATTGACATCTGAGCTGAGAGTTGTTAGGAGATCCTTATTCCCCTCATAGAGCTACAATTCTCAGAGTTCTCTGGCAAGAAGGGCTGACTATTACATCACCCAATAAATTGTAGCTTTGTGAGGAGAATGGGAGTCTCCTCACACCTCTCAGCATCCTTCACAAACTACCCTTTCCAGGGTTCTTTGGGGGAAAGCCATGACTATTTAAACCGGAATAATAGTGGAATAAAGGTGCAGTGTGAATATGGCCCTGATAAGAATCAAAACCCTGGAAACTGGAACAACCTTTTAAACATTAAGCTAGCTATAAGGAAACCAGTTTTCTATGTGGTCCAGCCATGTGGAGCGGGTACTGATCCCAAAACATGAAATTAGCACCCTGCTGGGGGTGATGTATCAATTTTTTGGGAAAGACACATGCAATCTGTTCCCACCCATGGTAAGGTCATTTAAATGGTACACCAATTGCACGAGAAATGCTAATGGAAATAAGCTCCAATGCACATTAAAATGCCTGTCTGAGGAGACACTGTAGTATGTGGTTTTTCCATGGAGTCAGAATGTCTCATATTATCTCAGTGGCACAGGAAGGAATGATGCTACATTCAAGAAGACTATCAGGAATTCCCATCAGGTGCCACAGATATGTCACCAGCACCTCATATTCAATCATATTGTTAAGTGTTCCCCACTTCCCTGAATGGAGAAAAATCCAAAGGCAGCTCTACAATCCTTAGTGTCCTTTGGATGTAAGAAATATCTGTAATGTATGGATTTAACTGTAATATCTGCCTATTTGCAAGCATACAAGGAGTGCAAAGTTGAAGCAAGTGGACTCCTATAGCATGCAGCACAGCTATTAATCCTGCATCAGATTCCCAAAGAGCAACTACACATCAAGGATACTAGTTTTCAACTGTCCATCCAAACTCTGATGTACGCAACAGGTTGGATAGAGATTCCTAGCCATTAAGGACCATTAAAGCCCTTTAGTTTAGGCTCATGATCACCCAATAGTTACTATTAGGCAAACTCATAGTAATGGACCTATTCACAAGGATCAAGAACTGGTAACACTATCTTGATGTTAGGGCAGCAGAAGGATACATCAGGGCTATAAAGATGCCATTTTCCTCTCAATCTTCGCCAGAACGTTTCAACCAAGGCCAAATGCTACTTCTCTCAATTAACTGCAGCCCTCCACGATGCTGGCAGAGTACATTGACAACACCAGCATGCAGGCATGCATACCTGGAATTGTTGCCAACACAAATCTTCCTGCATGTTTGTCCTCTAACTGCATATATAAGCAAAACCCAAAGCGTGCTTGCAGAATCCATTTTGTTTCTTCTCACGAATATTTCCTTCCCCTTACTGTCAGGACTAGAATGGAAAGGACTACAACAAAATTGCCAGAGTGCATAGGACTGAATGAAGCTGAAATAAAATGAGTGTGCATGCTGACACATTGATTACTGTATCCCAGCAGCAATTAACCTACAGCATCTTGAAGCTATGAAATCTGAAGAGAGGGGAAAGGATATACCTTAAAGCAGCTAAATTATGTATATATTATAAAAAGCATAGTTCAGAGCTTTAAAAGCAGTGAACAGTTAAAGAGAGAACCTGTGGGCATGACACGACATGCAGAATAAGATGCTATTAGTTCATTGTCCCTTGCAAATGAATGCCACCTGAGCAGAATGGCTGAAATAACAAAGTGAAGGGAATTCATTTGAACAAATGAATCATAACTAAAGGTTGGCAGCCAAAGATTTGCTGGATGATATTGAAAATAACCTTGTACCTCTCTTAGCCACCACATTGGATCCCTAGCCTACTGTGGAGGGAGCTCAACCCCTTAATTTCTTGCCCCATTCTTCTACAGGACATAGTCCACCACAGCTATTGGCAATGCCAGGAAACAACTTTTCAACCAGCCTTTCTGCCTAGTTTTCCTCTGCTCCCTACCTTCTCTGTCCATCTTCCACTCAACTTTCTGCCTTTGTCATCCATCAGCAGAGGCTGGTGCCACTAGGACTGGTTGGGTGGAAGGCAGGGAGGCTGACAGCAGGAGGAGCCAAAGCCAGGAATAGGTGGAATCAGAGCCACTGATACCCAGAGCCTAATTCTGGTTATCTTCCTGCTGAATCCTGTAAAGGCATCACTGAGACTGAGAAGGAGGAGACTTACAGCCAGTGTCATCCCCTAGACCAGCCTTTCCCAACCAGTGTGCCTCCAGATGTTGTTGGACCACAACTCCCATCTTTCCTGACCATTGGCAATGCTGGCTGAGGCTGATAGGAGTTGTGGTCCAACAACATCTGGAGGCACACTGGTTAAAAAAGGCTGCCCTAGACTTTTAAGTAAGGGAGCAGACAGGTGGGGTCTGGCTGAGGTGGGGCACTGCCCTATTTGTCCTAGTGGAATGGCCTCCACTACCATCCATTGCCCATCCCTGTTTGCCCTGTACTTCAAGCACTCTGACTCTATGACCTCCATCCCATTGTTCTTCTGTCTCTTAAACCACCCACTATGATCAGTTCGAGGGGGTGTTTTGGTGGTCCCCCTAATCAAGGATATGTTTATTATTATTATTATTATTATTATTATTATTATTATTAAGTTTATATATATACCGCATTTTCCACAAATAATGTGCTCAAAGTGGTTCACACAAATAATCCAATACAATAACACAGCACATAATAAAGAGTATAATCACTAAATTAAGAAAATATATCTATACATGAAGTGAGGGAGTCCATAGTACGGCCTTCTCAGCTCTGAAAGTCTGGAATGACCTCCCCACAGAGCTGCGTCTTGCTCCAATATTGTTTTAATGTAGGAGACAGGTAAAGACTCCAGGAGACGTTTGATGGAAAAGAAATATGATATGGAATATCAGAACTGCTGAATTATGTAATTGTTGGAACTGCTGCCAGTTTGCAAACAATGTTATTATTTTAATTTGCTGTTTTAATTGCTTTAATGTTTTAATTATATACAGTGCCATGAAAAGTATTTGCCCCCGTCTGATTTTCTGCATTGTTGCATATTTTTGGCACTGAATGTTGTCAGGTCTTGAACCAAAACCTAATATTAGAGAAAAGGGAACCTGAGTGAACAAACAACACAAAATCTTGATACTTATTTCATTTATTTATTAAAGAAAGTTAGGCAACACCCAATGCCCCTGTGTGAAAAAGTAATTGCCCCCCTATGAACTCAACCCAATGAAAGGGATTATTAAGGTCGAAACTTTGAATACCTTGGAAAACAATCAGGCCTGATTTGGGCCAGCCCTGCCCAATATAAAGCTGGCTAACTTTGGCCCTTGCCATCAGATTGAAGTTGCCAGCACACTGGTTCCAAAGCCACATCATGCCAAGATCAACAGAAATTCCTGAACACCTCCGGAAAACAGTTGTTGATGAATACCAGTCTGGAAAGGGTTACAAAGCAGTTTCTAAGGCTCTAGGGCTCCACCGAACCACAGAGCCATACTGACCAAATGGAGAATGTTTGGGACAGTAGTGAATCTTCCCAGGAGTGGCTGTCCTACCAAAATCCCTCCAAGATCAAGGCGTAAAATCATCCAGGAAGTCACAAGGATCTGCAGGTCTCTCTCGCCTCAGGCAAGGCCAGTGTTCATGACTCCACCATCAGAAATGCTCCACGAGCTAGAGGGAGCCCCAGCAGACGAAGCATCAAGGCCCCAGCTGACAAAGCGTCAAGGCGAGTTAAGCAGCAGAGCGAGTTCGGCAGCAAGGCGAGGAGGCCAGGGCCCCCCACTCTGCCCGTCTGTTCCCTGACCTCAACTAAACCGCAGTCTCCAACCCATTGACGTAATAAACCTTAAACAAAACTATGCAGGTAAGAAGCCAGCAGGGGTGTGGGGGCTTTCCAGTGTTTTGCACCGCCTGCAGCATGTACGACTATCTGCCTGTTGGACAGAAGTCGTGGGTGTGCTCTCGGTGCAATGAGCTCCTGGCTCTCCGGGAACGACTTCAATTCCTTGAGGCCAAGGTGGCTGACCTGGAAAAGTTGAGAGAGGCAGAGATGTGTGTGGAGGAGGCCTTCAGGGACGTTATAGCTGTGTCCCACTCCAACGATGATAGCTCTTCTGCTATCATGGAGAACGATGGTCTCGGGGAAGGAGAGCATCCAGCTGAGGAAGAGGGAAACGATCCCTTAGAAGGGACCCATTCCTTGGGGGATGAGCAGCTATCCTCTCATGCCGAGGATATATCTCCAGGGGGTGGAGGGATCCTTGTAGTGGGTGATTCGACCATTAGGAACATAGACAGTGGGGTGTGTGATGGGCGTGTAGATCGCAACGTGTTTTGCCTGCCTGGTGCGAAGGTTGCGGATATCGCCCGTCGTTTAGATAGTTTGGTAGATAGTGCTGGGGAGGAGTCAGTGGTCGTGGTGCACGTTGGCACCAACGACATGGGGAAATGCAGCCGTGAGGTCCTGGAAGCAAAATTTAGGTTGCTAGGTAGGATGCTGAAAGCCAGGACCTCCAAGGTGGCTTTCTCTGAAATGCTACAGGTTCCATGTGCAGGACCAGCCAGACAGGCCCAGCTTCGCAGTCTCAATGCGTGGATGAGACGATGGTGTCGGGTGGAAGGGTTTGGATTTGTTAGGCACTGGGGAACATTTTGGGACAAGCCGGGCCTGTACAAAAGGGACGGGCTCCACTTGAACCAGAATGGAACCAGACTGCTGGCGCTTAAAATTGAAAAGGTGGCAGAGCAGCTTTTAAACTGACTGAGGGGGGAAACCCGACAGGAGCTGAGAAAGGTCCGGTTCGGAATAAACCTCCCCCCTGGGATAAAGACCAAAGAAATGATGAAATTTTAAAAGGGGTAGGCCTAGAAGTAGACATTGTGAGAGCAAGGGCACAGGATATACATTCAGAAGAGCAAAATTACCACAGGCCAAACCACAAGTGCCAAAGACACTTGAAGAGAGACACTGCTTACAAGTGCCTGTACGCTAATGCTAGGAGCCTCCGAACCAAGATGGGAGAACTGGAGTGCTTGGTCTTAGAGGAGAGCATTGATATAGTGAGCATAACGGAGACCTGGTGGAATGGAGAAAACCAGTGGGATACAGTTATCCCTGGATATAAACTATATCGGAAGGACAGGGAAGGACGTATTGGTGGCAGAGTCGCTCTATACGTGAAAGAAGGCATTGAATGCAGCAAGCTGGAAACCCCAAAAGAGGCGGACTCCTCCACAAAATCGTTGTGGGTGGTGATACCATGCCCCAGGAGGGACTTAATAGTGGGAACGATCTATCGTCCCCCTGATCAAAATGCTCAGGGAGACCTTGAGATGAGATATGAAATTGAGGAAGCATCCAAACTAGGAAATGTGGTAGTAATGGGTGACTTCAACTACCCAGACATAGACTGGCCACATATGTGTTCCAGTCATGACAAAGAAGCAAAATGTCTAGATATTCTAAATGACTATTCCCTAGATCAGTTGGTCATGGAACCGACCAGAGGGATGGCAACCCTGGACTTAATCCTCAGTGGGGCCTGGGGCCTGGTGCGAGATGTAAGTGTTGTTGAACCGATTGGGAGCAGTGACCACAGTGCTATTAAATTAAACATACATGTAACTGGCCAATTGCCAAGAAAATCCAACACGGTCACATTTGACTTCAAAAGAGGAAACTTCACAAAAATGAGGGGATTGGTAAAAAGAAAGCTGAAAAACAAAGTCCAGAGGGTCACATCACTCGAAAATGCTTGGAAGTTGTTTAAAAACACTATATTAGAAGCTCAACTGGAGTGCATACCGCAGATCAGAAAAGGTACCGCCAGGGCCAAGAAGATGCCAGCATGGTTAACGAGCAAAGTCAAGGAAGCTCTTAGAGGCAAAAAGTCTTCCTTCAGAAAATGGAAGTCTTGTCCGAATGAAGAAAATAAAAAGGAACACAAACTCTGGCAAAAGAAATGCAAGAAGACAATAAGGGATGCTAAAAAAGAATTTGAGGAGCACATTGCTAAGAACATAAAAACCAACAACAAAAAATTCTATAAATACATTCAAAGCAGGAGACCATCTAGGGAGACGATTGGACCCTTGGATGATAAGGGAGTCAAAGGTGTACTAAAGAACGATAAGGAGATTGCAGAGAAGCTAAATGAATTCTTTGCATCTGTCTTCACAGTGGAAGATATAGGGCAGATCCCTGAACCTGAACTAACATTTGCAAGAAGAGATTCTGAGGAACTGAGACAAATAGTGGTAATGAGAGAGGAAGTTCTAAGCTTAATGGACAATATAAAAACTGACAAATCACCGGGCCCGGATGGCATCCACCTGAGAGTTCTCAAAGAACTCAAATCTGAAATTGCTGATCTGCTAACTAAAATATGTAACTTGTCCCTCGGGTCCTCCTCCGTGCCTGAGGACTGGAAAGTGGCAAATGTAACGCCAATATTCAGAAAAGGATCCAGAGGGGATCCCAGAAATTACAGGCCAGTTAGCTTAACTTCTGTCCCTGGAAAACTGGTAGAAAGTATTATTAAAGCTAGATTAACTAAGCACATAGAAGAACAAGCCTTGCTGCAGCAGAGCCAGCATGGCTTCTGCAAGGGTAAGTCCTGTCTCAGTAACCTACTAGAATTCTTTGAGAGTGTCAACAAGCATATAGATAGAGGTGATCCAGTGGACATAGTGTACTTAGACTTTCAAAAAGCTTTTGACAAGGTACCTCACCAAAGACTTCTGAGGAAGCTTAGCAGTCATGGAATAAGAGGAGAGGTCCTCTTGTGGATAAGGAATTGGTTAAGAAGCAGAAAGCAGAGAGTAGGAATAAACGGACAGTTCTCCCAATGGAGGGCAGTAGAAAGTGGAGTCCCTCAAGGATCGGTATTGGGACCTGTACTTTTCAACTTGTTCATTAATGACCTAGAATTAGGAGTGAGCAGTGAAGTGGCCAAGTTTGCTGGTGAAACTAAATTGTTCAGGGTTGTTAAAACAAAAAGGGATTGTGAAGAGCTCCAAAAAGACCTCTCCAAACTGAGTGAATGGGTGGAAAAATGGCAAATGCAATTCAATATAAACAAGTGTAAAATTATGCATATTGGAGCAAAAAATCTGAATTTCACATATACGCTCATGGGGTCTGAACTGGCGGTGACCGACCAGGAGAGAGACCTCAGGGTTGTAGTGGACAGCACGATGAAAATGTCGACCCAGTGTGCGGCAGCTGTGAAAAAGGCAAATTCCATGCTAGGGATAATTAGGAAAGGTATTGAAAAAACAGCCGATATCATAATGCCGTTGTATAAATCTATGGTGCGGCTGCATTTGGAATACTGTGTACAGTTCTGGTCGCCTCATCTCAAAAAGGATATTATAGAGTTGGAAAAGGTTCAGAAGAGGGCAACCAGAATGATCAAGGGGATGGAGCGACTCCCTTACGAGGAAAGGTTGCAGCATTTGGGGCTTTTTAGTTTAGAGAAAAGGCGGGTCAGAGGAGACATGATAGAAGTGTATAAAATTATGCATGGCATTGAGAAAGTGGATAGAGAAAAGTTCTTCTCCCTCTCTCATAATACTAGAACTCGTGGACCTTCAAAGAAGCTGAATGTTGGAAGATTCAGGACAGACAAAAAGAAGTACTTCTTTACTCAGCGCATAGCTAAACTATGGGATTTGCTCCCACAAGATGCAGTAATGGCCACCAGCTTGGATGGCTTTAAAAGAAGATTAGACAAATTCATGGAGGACAGGGCTATCAATGGCTACTTGCCGTGATGGCTGTGCTCTGCCACGCTAGTCAGAGGCAGGATGCTTCTGAAAACCAGTTGCCGGAAGCCTCAGGAGGGGAGAGTGTTCTTGCACTCGGGTCCTGCTTGTGGGCTTCCGCATGCACCTGGTTGGCCACTGTGAGAACAGGATGCTGGACTAGATGGGCCACTGGCCTGATCTAGCAGGCTCTTCTTATGTTCTTATGAAAGACACTGTGCAAACATGGGATTCATGGCAGAATAGCAAGGCAGAAACCACTGCTCACTAAGAAGAACATGAATGCTCATCTCAAGTTTGCCAAAAAGCACCTGCATGATCCCCAAGAGTTCTGGAACAATGTTCTATGGACAGATGAGTCAAAGATGGAACTTTTCTGTACGACTTGGGCCCCATTATGTCTGGTGAAAACCAAACACTGCATTCCAGATGAAGAACCTCATACCAACAGTCAAGCATGGTGGTGGCAGAGTCATGGTTTGGGGATGCTTTGATGCATCAGGACCTGGATGACTTGCCATCATTGAAGGAATTCTGCTTTGTATCAGCAAATTCTACAGCAGAATGTTAGGCCATCTGTCCGTCAGCTGAAGCTGAAGCACAGTTGGGTCATGTAGCAAGACAATGACCTGAAACACCCAAGCAAGTCTACATCAGAATGGTTGAGGAACAAGAAATTTAAGGTTTTGGAATGGCCTAGTCAAAATCCAGACCTAAACCCCATCGAGATGTTGTGGCAGGACCTGAAAGGAGCAGTTCATGCTTGAAAACCCACAAATGTAACTGAGTTAAAGCAGTTCTGCATGAAGGAGTGGGCCATAATTCCAGCACAGTGCTGTGAGAGACTGATCAGGAACTACAGGAAGCTTTTTGTTGCAGACAATGCTGCTAAAGGTGGTGTAACCAGGGTTTTGAGTCTAAGGGAGCAATTACTTTTTCACATGGGGGCACATGGCACTGTGGTTATCAGCCATCACACTGGTAGTATTAGTATTAGTATTAGTATTAGTATTAGTACGAATTTGATTTTTTTACCCACCCTTCACCATAAGGTCCCAAGGCAGATTACAACAATTTAAAATTCAGTATTAAAAACAATGTAAAACACATTGGTCACAGGTATAGGGCAGGTCCTGAAAATGTGTATCTCAGATGTCAAAGGCCAGGATAAAGCGGGGTGTCTTCAGCATAACACAAATCTGTATAATGAAGGTGCCAGATGCACCTCTGTGGAAAGGGCGTTCCACAACTTTAGGGCTGCCACAGAGAATGTCCTCTCCAAGGCCGCCACCCCCCCAAATTCTGAGGGTGGTGCAATATTACAAGAAGGCCCCCTCTGCTGATCTTGTCATGTGCAAACATCCCCTTGGGTGACCTGCTATTAGCAAACCTTCCTTCTTCAAAATGTGCTTCAGAAATAATCTGGAGTTTATTTGCTGGATGGCTCTGGATGCCTGGAAATTTAATGTAAAAATTTTGTATTGGGTCCCAAGCCCGTGACAGGCAAAGTTGATATGGGAAAGTTTAGTGATGATTCACACATATTGTTGTTCATTTATTTCCTCTAGAAATTTTTTTGTATTTATTTAGGGATTTTTAAATGGTCACAGGGCAGTTTACAAATGTAAAATATAACGAATTACTGTACTTTTTATATTCTTGTATGTGCATATACTTCAGAAACATCTGGGCCTGCATGCAGCACCCCTGCGTGGTCAAACTCTGAACTGCAGGTGTCTCGCTGAAGTCCCACCAAGGCTTGAACTGACTCTGCTTATCTAGGGTGGCCTTTGGATCCTTCTGTATGACATCCTGTTTTTCCTGAGCCTTGCTTGGTCTTCCTGAACTCTGGTGTCTTCCTGTATCCTTAGTTAATTGTTGATTTTGCCTCTTGGTTTGCTCCTCAGTCCTATGGTTCTGATTTGCTATTTGGTTCCAAGTCCTGGCTCCCTCCTTGCTCCTGCCTCTTGGTTCGCTCTTTGGTCTCAACTTGTCCTGATGTCCGGCTTGCCACATGGGCTTCTGGTTCCCATCTCCTGGTTTGCCTCAGATTGCAGCCCACAGCTCAGGCCTGACAGTATGATACAGACAGCTAGTTACTATACTCATCCAAAGATACCTTTCACATACACAATGTTTTCATTATGACTTACATGTTTTTCCCCTTCTTCTGTGTCTATGTGAGAATTGGTCTTAACTACTGAGAGAAAAAATGATTGAATGCATCATCATTTCACATATCTCAAATGGTTCGTCTTCCACTCATGAAAAGACAGTATGGCCAATACATTACTGAGATAAGATTCCTCATCATCCTGCCATGGTTTACAGATATCCAATTTGATGTTTTTCCCCATGGCTTAATAATCCTATTTTTCTAAAGGATGAGATGCTACTTAGATATGTGGTATTCATCAAAAACTTTAAATGTTACAAAACCACCTCTTTTATTTTTGTTCTTTTATTAATTATTCGACTTATTTCAGCCCATTTTCTCTATGAGCCCCAAGGAATTTCAAGGCATTCTATCTTTTGATGGAAGCATAATTACTTTTTCATTCCAAATGAAGAACAAAACCTTATAATAGAGGTGTGAATTGTACTGAATGTAGGCTTAATTATTTTTAAATTGTAATCACAGTTTAAAATGGTATGAGTCCTACAACTGTGGTTGGATGTAACGAAGGTACCCGCTTCTGGCTTTGGCTTTCAGGCTGGTCTGACAAGGCAAATTCAATAGCTTAGAGGATTCAGCTGTTCATGTGATGAGACCAACACTTCTGATGGGCAAAAGTGTTTCATTTGAGCACTAACAGCACAGCCTGTCCAACCAGGCTCCTTTCTGTAATTATGAATGGAACAACCAATTTATCCTAATGATAACTCTGGAATCCATGATATTGCTCAAAGCTAAATAGTGGCCTTATACATGAAATTAACGTTTTATCAGTTCCATGAATTTTGCAGTGAGGCTAGCAAACCTGGTGGCCTTTCCCTCTTGTCTAATTACTATTGCTTTATTTATTTGTTTGTTTGTTTGTTTGTTTGTATAAAATAAGCTTTCTATGTCATTCAAGCAACAAAAAAGTCTAAGTGGTATACATAAATCAATATTAAATATTGATTTTTTAAAACCTTTGAAATCAAATGTTAAAAACACATTGACATAAAATTTATGAAAATATAAATAAAATTGGTTTTAAAACCAATATGCTTCATAAAATTACGTTTGGTTAGACTATTTATTTTATTTAACAAGATTTAGGTACCACATAATCAACAAAACCTCTAAGCAGTTTACATATAGTAGGAGCAGCAGTAACATTTATTAATTAGATTTATATCCTGCCTTTACTCAAAAGAGCTCAAGGAAGTCTACATGATTCTTCCTCCTCCCATTCATCCTCATGACAACTCCATAAGGTAGGTTAGACTAACAAAAAGTGATTGGCCAAAGGCTTCCCAGTGAGTTTTATGTCTGAGCAGGAATTTGAACCTAGTTCCCCAAATCTTAATCTGGCACTTTACACCACACGAGCTCTTAGGGCCCCATCCTAATTAGAGATGATTGAGGGCATCAAAACCCACTGGGAGGTCCAGCAGAACCAACAGGGGTGCACTCCACTGGTCTAACTCCTGGCACAGATCATCTGCCAGGGTGACCAAGGCTGTCTGTGTCCCATAACAGGCCCAAATGCATTTTATCCCTCCCCACATCTGAATGGAGCATAGTGGAGGGGACACACCCCAGCTGTTCCTCCACCATTGGAACTGGCAACTGTCTGAACTATGACATATATATGGCCCACAGTATCTTCATACTCTTTGCATAGCTGAAATAAACTATTCCGAGGCAATGAAAGGGTTTTACTGCACTTTGCAGAAAATAAACATTGAAAGAGTTACTTTTTATAGAAACAGCAATTTACTTATTTTTTACTCAAAGCCCATTCAATCCAAAAGGTTGCAAATTTAATCAAACTACATGCATGCAAGTCATAATATAGTGTGGCTGTGAATCTATTTTTAAAAAATGTGAGAATACTAAATATCTTACAAAGTATGTCTGTATGTTCAGTCTCTTGTTTAAGTTCAATTTGCTGCCCCGGGAAATAACTTTCATTTTAATTGAAGATATTTTATTACTGCAGCAGCAATATAAATCCATGAACTATCCAGCAAGGCTCCAGCAGTTATTATGGGGAAAGACAGAAACACATCTTTTCTACTACATTTTGTTTGGCTCACTCACAGTCCAAACTTCAATATGTTTACTCAGAAGTAAATCTAATTGAGTTCAGTGGTGCTCACATTGTGGTTAAGTAAGGCTTGGTACTTGCACCCTTCAAATAAAAACAGATTTTGCCTATGGAGAATTATTCCAGAAATTATGCAAACATTTTATTAATTTTATGTTTAGTATGCTTTGTGGTACTAATTCCAGAAAAGACCTAGAAGGTATTTATCGCAATCAGAAAAAGCAGACTAACAGTGTCCTATGCATGTCTATGCAGAAATAAGTCCCACAGAGTTCAGTGGGTGTAATGTGAGTAGGAACTTAAGTGAATTAGAAGTAATTGTATGGGGGAATCAGTTGGGGGTGGGACCAGTAGGAAAACAAAAGTAGAGTTTTTGGTTATGCAGCAACACACTGTGAAGTAAAGTTTGTTCCTTCTAACCGGCATTTGTGGTTCATTTCAAATCTTGCAAATATTTCATGGTGTCAGAAGACTACCTAAAAACATAAGGCAGTGAAAAATGGACCAGCTAAAGCCTCCAGGAACGTTGGTGTTTGAAGGAAATGCAGCAGAGAACTGGAGAAGATGGAAGCAAGGGTTTGAATTGTACTGCATTGCAAGTGGAGCAGATAAGAAAGATGAGAGACTCCAGTCAGCATTATTTCTGCATGTGGCAGGTGAAGAAGCAAGAGAGGTATTTAATACTTTCCAGTTTGATGATGATGCAGATAAAAATAAAATTCAAGTTTTGATGAATAAATTTGAAGCATATTGTGTGCCCAGAAGAAATGTTACTTATGAAAGGCACAGGTTCTTCACTAGCATACAGAGCGAAGGAGAAAGTATAGACCAATATGTGACCAATTTGAAGCTTTTAGCTCAGACCTGTGAATTTGGGGAGCTATGTGATTCTCTTATTAAGGATCGCACAGCATGTGGCATTCAGACAGACAGATTGAGAGCCAAGTTACTGAGAGAGTGTGATTTAATCCTTGAGTGTGCAGTGGATATATGCAGGGCAGAAGAAGTGACTGCAAAACAGATGAAAGATTTTGGGGCAACAGAAAAACAAATAGATGCCTTACAGGGCAAAAGTACCTTTGAAAAGCCAAAAGTAAGCCAGCCTCAGAGCAAATGGAGCCCTGGCACTGCTACCAGCCCCCCAAAAAAGGAAATGCCACAGAGGCCTGTAGTAGCAGCAAAGGCCTGCTACAAGTGTGGTATCAGTCATCATGACATAAATGCTTGTCCTGCATATGGGAAGGAATGCAGAAGATGTGGCAAACTTAATCATTTTGCTAAAATGTGTAAAACTAGAGATAGAAAACTTCAAGGCAGACAAATGTTCTCAGTAGCAGATACAACTAAAAATGCTCATGATTTCTTCATTGGCACATTGAATTCTACAGCTCTGGAAGATGAATGGTGTGTGGATCTTCTCATAAATGATCACAAGTATGTGACCTTTAAGATTGACACAAGAGCACAGGCTAATGCAATGTCTTTAAAAACATACAAAGCCTTGCAAGCTGAACCACTTCAGCATTCAAATGCCAGATTAATAACCTACTCTGGAGAAAGACTACATGTGTCTGGTAAATGTAACCTGGATTGCAAATATAAAGATCAAAGAGCTGAGCTGGAATTTCACATAGTAGACTTTGATGCACAAGCTGTACTCGGTCTCCGGGCTGTGACTAATTTAAATTTGGTGCAAAGAGTTAATTTAATGAAAAGAGCTCCAGTAGATCATCTGGGTGTTGAATTATGGAAAAAGCAGGCACGAGAAGCAGTATATTGGCCAGGTATGTGTGCCCAAATTGAAGAATTGGTACTGTCATGTACCACATGTCACACCTTCAGAAATAAAAACCAAAAAGAACCAATGTTACCTCATGAAATTCCAAGAAGACCTTGGCAGAAGCTAGGAATTGACTTGTTTGAATTTGAAAGAAAGGACTATCTACTTTTGGTTGATTATTATTCAAAATATGTGGAAATATGTTTGCTTGAAGACACTACAAGTAGATCAGTAATTTTACACTGCAAATCTATATTTGCAAGACATGGTATACCTGAAGAGGTTGTCAGTGATAATGGCCCTCAGTTTTGCTCTAGAGACTTTAAAATGTTTGCCAAAAATTGGGACTTTGTTCACACAACATCCAGTCCACTATTTCCTCAATCAAATGGAATGGCAGAAAGAGCGATCCAAACAGTAAAGAGGATTCTTAAGAAATCTAGTCTGAATAACACAGATCCTTATCTTAGTTTATTGGATTACAGAAATACGCCTACAGTAGATACAGCCTCACCTGCACAACTTTTAATGGGGAGATGTTTAAGAACCAGGTTGCCTATCTCAGCACCCTTGTTACTACCTCAGCAGGTAAAAGGTGACACACAGACACATCTGAAGAGAAGACAAGAAACAGAAGCTTTACTTTGACAAAGGTTCAAAGTCTTTACCACCTTTGCAAGTTGGTGATTCTGTTAATGTTCTGCAAAATGGAGTGTGGAAACCAGCGAGAGTGACTGGACAAAACATGACTCCAAGATCATATTCGGTTCAGACTGATGATTTAGCTGTCTACAGACGGAACAGAAGAGATCTTCAAAGCACTCCAAGTTGCGAACAAAAAATGGATGAGACTACTGAGACTGCAACTGCACCTCCATCAGAGGTAGACCTATCAGAGTCTCAAGACAACAAAAGTGGAACAGTTGTAGCACAAAGTGCCAGTGATATACCAGAAAAGATTTTGTACTCTGAGTTACCTGTTACTACATCAAGAGGCAGAGTGATCAGAAAACCAATTTGATATAGACAGTAGTTTCTATCTTTTTCTTAAAAATAAAAAGGGAGATGTAATGAGAGTAGGAACTCAAGTGAATTAGAAGTAATTGTATGGGGGAATCAGTTGGGGGTGGGACCAGTAGGAAAATGAAAGTAGAGTTTTTGGTTATGCAGCAACACACTGTGAAGTAAAGTTTGTTCCTTCTAACCAGCATTTGTGGTTCATTTCAAATCTTGCAAATATTACAGTGGGGTTTATGCCCAGGTACATAGGCACAGAATTGCAATCTGAGGCTGCAGTCCTATAGTCATGGGACTTACCTCTGAGTAGACCCATATAGGACTATTGTGCCAATCTGATCCTGTACATGTTTACTCAGAAGAAAGTCCCACTCTGTTCAACAAAGCTTGTTGCCTAGAAAGAGTGGTACATGTTGGAAATTTGCAACTGTCAGCTGTAACCAATTGCCTTTAATATTGGCATATTTGCTGCCCTGGGCTCCTGCTGGGAGGAGGGGCGTGATATAAAACAAATAATAAATAAATAAATAAAATGAAGTAGGAATGGGGGAGAAATTCTATTTGGTTTGAATTTACAGCCAAATGTATCAAATTCACACTTTCTGAAACAACGTGAGAACTGAACTACAACCATCCTTCAAAGTTCATAGTTATCCAAAATTTGCAATACAATTCTCCAACCACTGTTCACAAAAATGCATATACTAAGGAAAAATTTGCATAAAAATGAATATATTTGTGAAAATAACATACACAAATTAATTCTCTTAGGAGAAATTGCTTGTAAAAATGTACATTAATTAAAACAACATACAAAAATCTATTTAGTAGCAGAATTCACACAACAATGCTGAATAATTTTCATGAGGATTTTTTTTAAAAAAAAATGTCAATTGCTGTAGAACTGAATTTAAGATTGGGAAAATGAGAAAGTGAGAGAACTGAAATTGACAGACATTTCCATCCCTTTAATGAAGGTAGAAAACATTTATAAACCTAAGACTTTGTTTGGCTAATGGGCTAACACTAACGTTATAGAGGAACAAGGGAACAAATTATTACTGGTCAAAATTATAGTATTGGATGTGTTACAATTTGGGTAGCTTGATCCTAAGAAATGGCCTACATAAGAAGCTGCCTTAAACCAAATCAGACCACTAGTCTATCTAGTTCAGTGTTATCTAAACTGGCTGACAGTGATTCTTAAATGTTTCAGACAGGAGACTTTCCCCAACTCTATCTAGAGATGCCAGGGATTGCATTTGGAACCTTTTGCATACAAAACATGTGGTCTATCACTTAGCTATGTCTCTTCCCCATTACATTCTACACAGCACTATTTTTCTTCTATCAGCTTTTTTTTAAAAAAAATCCTATCAATTGAGAGAGTCTTCAGAATTCTACTAATATTAGGGAATACTGATGCAAGTTTGCATTGTGGTTCTTGATCCATGGCCAATTAACAGTCTTTAGGGTTCTGCCTAAGGCGTATCTGTGGTCCCTCTCTATTTCCATGTATGTTCACAGAGACCGACATATATGCAAGGCTGTATGATGTAGTAACAAGTTCTTCAAAGTGCAAGATGTGCTGATAGTCCTGGCTGGTGCAATATACAGGTATATCTGCATCTGTTTTTATTTCAACAAAACAGTTAGTAATATGTAGTGGTTAGGGTTGCCAGGTCAGAAGCATCCCAAACCCTGAGATTTCAGGGGTGGGCCAGGCCCTAGCGATGTCATGGGGCAAGCCCTAGTGATGTTACCTGACTTTGGTATTCACTGATACATCTCTGCATACGAGGACCTTTTCTAGTTCTCTCATAGCTGCCCTCCCCAGTCCTAGCCTTCTTCTGATTTCTTGACTATTGTCTCCATTTTGGTTAATGACTACACCAAGGTATTGATAATCTTGATATTTTCAGTGTCCTCATTATCAACTCTGAAGTTACATAAATCTTCTGTTGTCATTACTTTAGTCTTCTGACGTTCAGCTGTAGTCCTGCTTTTGTGCTTTCCTCTTTAACTTTTATCAGCATTCGTTTCAGATCATTACTGGTTTCTGCTAGTAGTGTGGTATCGCCTGCATATCTTAAATTATTGATTTTTCTCCCTCCAGTTTTCACACCTCCTTCATCTTGGTCCAATCCCACTTTCTGAATGATCAGGGATCCTAACTAAAACTAAAAAAAACCTGGCAGCCAATCAGCCAAGGTCACAGTAATCCCCATGCAGCACAACCTGACCCAGGGCCTGCAGTTAGTGCAGAATGCTGTGGCATGATTGCTGACTCGAGTGAGGCCCTGTCAGCACATAATACCTCTGCTCTGAAATCTTTACTGGTTGCCAATTTCCTACCAGCCCACATTCAAGGTGTGTTTTCCATATTATGGGTGCCACATAGTACTTGTTCTGCTCTTGTAAGAAATCAATCCTTTAGTGTGGCAACTTGGGAACTCCCTGCATATTGACATTAGGAAGGCACCTTCATTGTATTCTTTTTGGCACCTGCTAAAAACATTTTTGTTTAGGCAAGCCCATCCAGACATGTAGAAGCTATTATGTTTTTATTGGTTCTTAACTCACTGTTGATTTCATTATTTTGAATGTTTTAAATACCTGTCTTTAACTGGTTTTGCCAATAATTTTATTAATTTAATTCCTTCTGTAAACTGCGTTCGGGGGGGGGTTCAATAAAGCAATATATAAATTTTATTTATGTAAATAAAATACATAAATGTTGGAGTCACTGTGGCCCTTAGGTCTCTTTCCTCTTTTAGGAACAAAGAATCTGAATTATAGTAACTCAGGCCATTTGGTACCATCTAGCTTACTACTGATGACATGGACTAGCATTGGTTGCGACCCAGGGGTGAAATAAAACGCAGACACAATATGATGGGTTAAACAACAGGCCACTTTATTAAACCAAATTCATATTATGATAATAAACCTGCAAAGGGGAACATAAGTGCGGGATTCAACTGGTGAGTCAGGCAAAGCCTGCTTGCAGCTATTCGGGCGACCCAAACCCCTGCCGGGCAAAGGGGTGCAATCTGTCAACCCCTTGCCCTGACCACACTCCAATTGTGCGTAGGGAGGCCAACCTGCGTCACCGCCCCCCGGTGCCCTGAAACTCCGGGTGGATGAGACCTGTTGGCCCCAAAGGCGACCCGTATCCTGCCCTCGGGCCATAAAACCCGGAGCTGCAGGCCTCCGGAACCGCCTATCACCTCCAAAGGTGCCTAAAGGTGTCACCTAGCTGCCCTTCACCTTCAACCTTTCCCGCACTTCCTCAATAAAATGACCATTAAATATTAAATTCAAACAGCCAAATCAACCTAATAACCACAGAAAAACACCCGTACTAACCCTGAATGCCCTTCCTGCTAACCACAGTATGGAGTAGGCAAAAGAAACCCGCCGGCTAAAATGCAGGCAAGTCAAAAATTCCTACTCGGCCCCAGAGGCGACCAAATGAATCACACTGCAGCAGAGGGAGGGTAGGGCGGGTGCCAAAATTATGAAGAGGGAGAGGGGGCAGACAGCGCAAGCCTAAATAAGCTCGTATGCCCTGCCCCCTCTAGAAGCGCTCCGTGACAGCATCACACCAGCACGACGCGCTTGTCCCTTCTAACATGGAGGCTCTGGATTCACCCGGGCCGCAAATGCGCCCCGCAGCCCAGTAAGTCCCGGGTGCGAAGCAGGGTTGCGACCCAGGGGTGAAATAAGACGCAGACACAATATGATGGGTTAAACAATGGGCCATTTATTAAACCAAATTCATATTATGATAATGAACCTGCAAAGGGGAACATAAGTGCGGGATTCAACTGGTGAGTCAGGCAAAGCCTGCTTGCAGCTATTCGGGCGACCCAAACCCCTGTCGGGCAAAGGGGTGCAATCTGTCAACCCGTTGCCCTGACCACACTCCAATTGTGCGTAGGGAGGCCAACCTGCGTCACCGCCCCCCGGTGCCCTGAAACTCCGGGTGGATGAGACCTGTTGGCCCCAAAGGCAACCCGTATCCTGCCCTCAGGCCGTAAAACCCGGAGCTGCAGGCCTCCGGAACCGCCTATCACCTCCAAAGGTGCCTAAAGGTGTCACCTAGCTGCCCTTCACCTTCAACCTTTCCCGCACTTCCTCGCCACAGAAAGGGGACAAACCTCTGTTTAGTCACCCTTTACCCCACATTCCAACAAGATGTCCTTCAAGCCCCTCTGCAGGTCTTCTAAAAGGATATCATTACCTACATCGGTCATATGAACGCCATCTGACCGATATAGCTCAACCTTACTGCGCCTTATCTCTGGATGGTGAATGACAAAACCACCAGAGCCCAATAGAGCAAGACGGAGCTGCCTATTTACTTTTTTGCGGGTCCTATTTATCCCCCTAGGGTCACCCATACAATTCCATTGTCTACGGGTTAAAATATCGGACCAAATCAAGTGTACCCCCGGCCAACGCTGCATAATGGCCCGGAAGTCAGCAGTCGCTTGTTCAATAAGGGCTCTGCCCTTCAAAATGCCAAGGTCATTTCCACCCAGGTGAATGACCAAAAACTGTGGTGCATTCCGAACTACTGCCATCTGGAAGAGCGCTGGAAGGAGCCCGTCCCAGCGCATCCCATGGCGGCCCAGCCATTGCACAGTAGCCCACCGGCTAAGCCCAAGCTGCATGCCCACACGTGACTTCGCCGCCCTGCGGCCTGCCCAAAAGACCATACTATGGCCGCAGAGGAGGATGTGCACTCTTTCGTCTCCCTTCCAGTGGCCTGTCAAAACAAACAATGGAAACTCATAACAGTGACAGAAACAAGTCACAAACTGGGTTTTGGAACCCCTCGAAAAGGCCGAATATAGGACCTATAGGCTGTAGAACGCCATCTGCCCAGGGACTGTAACTGGCCTTGGGAAAAACCCAAGCAGGCAGCCATAGACGCTGCGCCAATACAAAAAGAATGTGTCCCAAACGTGTTGGGATTGAGTCCCATATGCCCAAGGGCTAACCTAGTAACCGCCCAAAACTGAAATCTAGAAAGGGGGAGGCCATCCTTATGAACAAATAAGTATCCTGGCTGTTGTCCACAGACTGTTAAGAACTTAGCCAAGCTGTTACAGGGCAAATTTTGTGCCTCTGTGAGGGGGAAAGAACCACCATACGTCCCCTCTTGTGCTGATCAGTCTTTGACCAGCGCAGCTGGAGGGTAGCCTGTCCCTCCCTCCAACTAAAGTCAGACAGCAAGAGGGCACGGGAGGATAGGTCAGTCCTGGACCCCGCCAGCACTTCACTGATCCTAAAAGCTCCGAAGAACAGTGTAAGTGCGGCCGCATGAAAAAGCCGGGCCTCAAAAGACTATGAACATAAACGTTCAACTTGGGCCAAGAGCCCTAGCAAAAGTTCTGGGTGAATAGGGGAGCGAGGATCAGAAGTGGCGGGGTGTTCTCTTGCCCAGCCTTCCAACATCTTACGAAGTCAGAAGTCATCAGAAAAGTCCCGCAAACCTCGGGACTTGGCCAAAAAGGATAGGCCAGAGAGCTTACCTCGAATAGCCTTAACGGCAAGGCCCTTCCTCCTGCCTTCCACGCAAAACTCTATGAGGTGTTCCACTGGGATGGGCCACTGCTGTACGTAACCCCTTTCTACCCTGAAAGCCAATAGCTCCCTACCTGCTCTCTGGTAGCTGGCCATAGTACTGGGTGCAATGGACAGGCTTATCGCTCTCTCCGACTCACATTGCCAATCTCCCACAGATCTGGCGGGACCACGTCCGGCTGAGCCTTGGCCCACGGTGCCAGGTGGTGAAACCTCTCCATCTGGTTCCGTGACAGAGCATCAGCAATACTGTTATCAATACCCGGTACGTGGTGCGCCAGGAACAGAATGTTAAAGTGGAGACATTGTAAAACAAATGCGCGCACTAGGTGCATAACTCTGGGGTTCTTTGATGACAAGGAGTTAATAACGTGCACCGTGGACAGGTTGTCACACCAGAAGTGGACTGTGGAATCACGTAGCCTGTCCGGCCAAAGATGCGCTGCCGCCACAATGGGAAAAAATTCCAGGAGAGTTAAGTCTCTACTCCAGCCCTCCTGAACCCAGGTCTGTGGCCAGCTGCCATGGCTCCAGGAGTCATTAAGGATGACACCGAAACCAAAAGCCCCTGAAGCGTCGGAGTGCACCTGGAGTTCACCCTCCAGGAGGCGATCCCGCCTCCAAAAAGAAATCCCATTGAAATCCTGTAAGAACTTAGCCCAGACTGACAGATCGTCCTTGAGCGCACCTGAGAGCCTAATGTGATAATGAGGACGGGACAAACCTGACATGGCATCATATACTCGTCTGAGGAAAGCCCGCCCCGGTGCCACTACCCTGCAAGCGAAGTTCAATGAACCCGCCAGCTCCTGAAGGGTGCGCAGAGTTACGCTCCTGGAAGTCCAAACATGAGATAACTTTTCACGTAGCAGCTGTAATTTAGCCAGTGTGAGCCTACATGCCTGGGCCAAGGTATCTATTTTGATCCCCAGGAATGTAATAATCGGGGACGGACCCTCTGTTTTTTCCCCTGCCAGTGGGACTCCAAGATCCCTAGACAGCTCCATAAATTGATCCATAAGATCTTTGCACTCTCCCCCGTGTGCCCTTCCAGCTTGCCGCCCATTCCAGGAAAGAGCTAAAAAGCTCGAATACAGCGCATGAAATGGAACAGCCCATGGGCAGTGCACGATCCACGTAATAGTGATCCGCAAAAGCAAAACCCAATAGATCAAAATCTCCAGGGTGGACGGGGAGGAGGCGGAATGCAGACTGTATGTCACACTTCCCCAGTAGGGTCCCCACACCGCATCTTCGAACCATGCTCACTGCGCAGTTGAAAAAGGTGTAGCATACCAAACATAAGTGAGGCGAATAAAGTCATTAACCGACTGCCCATGCGGATAGGAGAGGTGGTGAATGAGGCGGAACTCTACAGGCGTCTTTTTAGGCACAATACCCAGTGGTGAAACCCTAAGAGACGGGACGGGAGGGGAAGCGAAGGGGCCCAAAACTCGGCCTGCTTCCCTTTCTTTATTAATTTTATCCAAAACAACCTGTTCCATGCCCAAAACAGACCTCAGGTTCCTAGACCGGAAGGCAGTTCGGGGCCCTGAATAAGGGATCCGAAAACCATTTGAAAAACCATCTAAGAGGCAACGAGCTTCTTGTGTTAAAGGGTAAAAACTTAATAAGCTTTGCAAAGCTGGTAACTTAATTGGGCTGGGGCCCTTTTCCCTGAGTTGCACCAGGGGGTCCCTGCCTGCGCTGCCCCTGGAAGTCTCTATTGCCACCTCTATAAGGTCGGTTCCTAGGGCAGGCAGCGGGTGTGTGTTGGCCCCCGCAGAGTGTGCACTCATGCCTGTACCGGCAAGGGTTCCTACTACAGAAGCCACGGGAGCTAAACTCCCAGCAGAGCAGGCGGGGTTGAACCCCCTGCCCCGCTGGCCCACGGGAAGAAACTGGTGTCAATTGTCTAGCTATGAGATGGCCGCTATCAGTCCTGTCCCCGGCCACCGGCCTTGAATGAGACATGAACTGTAACCATAGTTCAGCCTCCTTCCTATCCCATGGCAAGGAGGTGTCATAGGCCGCCCTCATACGAAAAACCACATCGTAAGAGAGCCACGCCGACCCCATAAACTCCGTATAGCCCCTGTACATAATATCTAAATATTTAATCAGGACCAAACTGCACTGTGGTTGTTTTTGTATAACCACTCCTATGTATGTAATGTAGGCGGGGAGCCAGTTAGCCCAAGTGCGCTCAAACCTGCGCCTCCTGGGCCTGTCCAGCTCCTTCTCCTCCCCCTTTTCCTTGTCCCTCTTAAGGGGCTCCCTATACAACAAGGAAAACAAGTCAATGTATTCCCCATTCCAGATTTTTTCTTTAGTTGCTGGAAGCAAATGGAAACCTAGAGGAGCAGAAGTCTCTCCAAAAGGAATGGCACCCTCTTTGATATGTCCCAGGGGGTCACTAATGTTCTGGGGGACCGTTGGAACCCCCGAAGAAGCAGTGGGCTGGGTAGAAATAGCTGCCTCAGCCCCAGTTCCTGTTCGGGGAGCCGCCCAAACTTGGTCACAGGCCTCAAGCGATGAGGGTTGTAATTGTTGTGTGTCCCTTGCCTGGGCAGCTGGAAGTGTTGCCTGATTGTCAGTCTCAGTGCTATGTGGAGGAGAAAAAGGCCAAACCTGCCCCGGACCCCAATATGGGTACCCCCATGGTGGCCAGCCCCACGCAGGGCCCGGCCCTTGCGAGCCAGTCACCACGTACTCACCGGATTTCCCTTCTGACCCAGCCTCCATGGATGACTGTTCAGTGGTGGCACATAGGTCATGGGTGGGAGTCTCTCCGATCGAGCTGCTGCGAGCAGCCTCGAGGGCATCCAGACGGGCTAAATTGAATCCAACAGTGACTGATTAGAAACAGACGCTTGCCGACCTGTGGCTGCGCTGGACTGGCTGCCACAAGGTGAGGCTTGCACTAAATTGGAGGCTCTTCACACCTGCCCTCTGGTGCGCTTCGTCAGGGGGGCGCATGCCACAGCAGTAACTAACTGTGCTGGTGGGGATGGATGGGAGGAAGATCCCTCCAGGGCCGCGAGATGAGCCAGGACAGCCGCCCATGGCAGTTCGTTATCACCACCCCCAGAGACCCCAGAAGGTATAGGGCCATGACCCGATCTAGGTGCCCTCCCTTTGTCCTTAGGGGCACCCTGCCCCTTTTTGGGTGCCATGAATAAGAAGTAGGTGAGACCTAAGTCCCAACTGGTAGAGCTGACACCCCTTGTGTGTGTGTGTGTGTGTGTGTGTGTGTGTGTGTGACCAGACCTCGTATAGAGGCCGGGTGATTTGAATGCTCCTGCCGCCTCCCTCCGTGGGCCTGTTCAATAGCCTGTGCCCCAAACACCAGCCTTCAACACGGCCGGAAGAGTCAATGTTTCTGCCACCTCCCTCCCAGTGTCAGGTTCTAAAGCCTTGAAGGCCACCTCCCTCCCAGGGAATGCTTCAACTGGCGCTATCGTGCCAAAACCGGCTGTCGTGGGGGGGCGAGCTGCTGCGCCTCGCTTGAGCTGCTGTTACTGTAGGCAAGGCCCGCCGTGTCCTTTGCGGGTGGGGGGGCGTGAGCCGCCGCGCCCCTGCCTCCGCCATTGAAACAGGCCGAACGAGGCCCCTGCGGGCCGACAAAACCGGCTGTCGCAGGGGGGCGAGCCGCCGCACCTTGCTTGAGCCACGCCTCGCTTGAGCCGCCGCTGCTGTAGGCAAGGCCCGCGGTGTCTCTCACGGGCGGGGGAGGGGCGTGAGCCGCCGCGCCTCTGACTCCGCTGTTGAAAGAGGCCGAACGAGGCCCACGCAGGCCGAGCCGCGCGGCCAAACAAAGGTCGACGCTGGAGCCTCGCGTGCCCAAAATGGCACTGCCAATGTTGCCTCGCGCTCCTTAAAATGGCGCCATGCAGGAAGCCAGGAGCACAGGTACAAACTGCTGCCAAAATTATGAAGAGGGAGAGGGGGCAGACAGCGCGAGCCTAAATAAGCTTGTATGCCCCGCCCCCTCTAGAAGCGCTCTGTGACAGCATCACGCCAGCATGGCGCGCTTGCCCCTTCTAACATGGAGGCTCCGGATTCACCCAGGCCGCAAACGCACCCCGCAGCCCAGTAAGTCCCGGGTGCGAAGCGGGGATCTCCAGGATTCCAGGCAATAGTCTTTTCCAGAGACCTTTGCATGCAAAGCATATGCTTTACAACTGAGCTACAGCCTTCCAATGTTTAAAAAAGTATTTTTAATTGTTCTTTTCAATTCACTAATGAATGCACAGAACCTAGGGCAAATCAACACCATTCCATTAAAAGACATTCAACACACATTTGAAGAAAATGAATCCCACCACAAAATCATGGGAATTGCAGTTTGTTAAGGGTGGTGGGAACTATAACTGTGAGGGGGAAACTACACTTCCCAGGATTTGGGGGGGGGAAGACATGCACTTTAAATGCAAGTTGGATGTGCTTTAAATGTATTGTGTGGATCTACTTAATAAACTTTGCCTGCACATAAACCATTTTAATTTTTTTTTAAGTGGAAATCAGCTACCATGGGCTACTCACCACCTCTCAGCCTAATCTGCCCCTCAGGGTGAAAACAACAAAGGGGAATCATGACCACCCCAAAGAAGAAGGGCACACTTAAAATGTAAAGGAAATAATAATGTGCAAACATAGTGTGAAATCAGATACTTATTGGAACATAGCATATAGAAATATTTATACAAGCATGACTGTCAAAGTTGTTTATTATTTACACAACCTGTAAAGATATTTATAGTGCAATCCTATGCAGGTTTACTCAGAAGCAAGTCCCAATGTATTCAATGGGGCTTACTCAAACAGGGAAGCATGCATAGGACTGTAACCTCAAGTGATTCAAGAAATCACTTCACTTAGGGCACTTCACTCATCCAACCCAAAATTCAGAATCATGCCACTTTAAGCTGTTTTGCAAATGTTTTATACTTGCTTTATGCATACTGGATTTTAAATGGATTTATTTCTTGTTGTGAGCTGCCTTGGTTTCCAATCAGCAACTCTACCTCACAGGATTATTGGAAAGACTCCATATATACACACACTGGAGATGTAAAAATACATACACCCCACATGATAGTTTATTGTCAAAACGAGTTGGTCACTGCAGAACATTTTTTTTAAATAAAATAAGTATTAGTTTCCTGCCAAATTAAAGCAGTGGCACCTAAGTAAGCCTTGCCTAATTGCTTTGAAAAATAGGATTGGAGAGGGAGAGAAAGATTTACAACACGAACACAATCTTTTGCTATGTTCACTCAAAAGTCCCATTGATTTACAGCACAATCCTAACCATGTCTACTCAAATGTAAATACTATTGAATTCAAAGGGGTTGACTCCTGGTATGTGGGATTAACATTACAGCTTTACTCCCAGAAAAGCAAGTATAGGATTAAAGCTTCATATTGGGAAGGCTTTCAAAACAGGCTATGAATTAGACAAATAAACTGCCATCTTCAACAGCTCAGAAAAATTTAAACTTGTTTGACTCCTCATAATTAGAAAAGTATAATACACTGTAATGCAGCTTTGGGCTTCTACTGGGAGGAAGGACGAGATATAATTAAATAATAAATTAATAAATCGAAAGCTATATGTACACTTCTTTTAAATTTCTGTTCAAAAATTATTTGAAAGATAAAATGAATAATATGCTATTTTGCAAGTAATTTAAAAACACTGCATGTACACGTTTATTATAATCATAACTGAAATTAATTAAACAATTGCCTACTAAGATCTTGCTGTGATTTTGTGTTCTACATCTCCTGCACACAGAGAGAAAGGGACTTTTACAACTACTGAAAGCTATAAACTTACTCAGTTTATGAGATTTTCAGACAAGTAGGAAAACGTATTTTCTGACCTTGCAATGTGTTCTAGCTATTGCCTTGAAGTGAACAAATTCCTTGTCAATCACAACCCTGACTTCATTTATTGGCTTCAAACCTGAAAAGGTGGGGTTAGAGTAGCCAGCTACGAGCTCATTTAACAGAAGTTGAATGGACTGACATTTTGGTGTATATGTCTGGAATTAGACCTAGAAACTTAAAACAAAAAAAAAGCTGAGACTCTGGAGATTGGGGTGACTCAACCAGAGATCCAGAGAGGACCCTAAAAATCTGGAGTCTCTGGGCAGAAACCAGAGACCTGGCAACCCTGATGGTGGTGAATCAGCACAGATTGTTTGTTGGCTACTGGACCAATTACTTTAGTCAGATTCCCATATACCAATTTTTAACTGTGTTTGGAATTAGATTTTGCAAACCTGACTCAAAAGCTCTCTAATGCAATTCATTTTCATTTATGTTGGAGGAAAACAAGGCATTAATGTATTCTTTAAAATGTTATACTGCTTTAGACAAACAATGCAAATAAGAAAAGGAAATGCTCTGCAATATTTAGGGATGGGTGAGAAATACATTTCAGGTCACATTTCAAGGTGAATCTATCAAATTCGCACATTCCAAAACAATATGAGAACCAAAACACAGCCATTCTTTGAAATTCACAGTTATTTGAATTTTGCAGTACAGTTCAGCAACCAAACAATGTTTAAAAAAATGCATATGTTAGGGGAAAGTGTGCATAACAATGAATATATTGAGTGAAAATAACATACAAAAATGCATTGTATGATTAGAAATTGCTGCAAAAATGTGTACAGTAGTCAAAACTACCTACAAAAATGTGATTATTATGAGAAAGTTGGACTAAAAGTCTGGAGAATATTCATGAGGAATATCACAAATTGCTGCAGAAGTGTGAACTGAATTTAAGATTAGAAAAATGAGAAGCTGAGAGAACAGAAATTGACAGATCTTTCCATCCCTAGCAAGGTGAACTCTTAACACAGTCTGGCAGCACATCAAGTTTCAGGATCCTCTGTGATTAGATTCTCATTATATTGATAGGTATACTTTGTGCAGCCTATGGAGATAGCTCTGTTTTAATTCAATTCCCTTTAAGAAGCTCTCTCCTTTCAGATATGCAGGGTGAGGAGGAGAAGGAGCGGAGAATGATGCAGGCAATTTCCATCCTGGCATCACAATTAAACTCTCACTGTTCTCTGTTTGTGCATGTTGTGGTACCCATGAGAATAATTTTTTTCCTGCCGCTTCCGGGAAGGGTGACTTAGCCTGTGCCTGCTTTTGAGACGGGCTCCTGCCTCAAAAGAAGCTTATTCAGATATATCAGTCAGTTTTTTCTTTTTTTTTGACTGATTAAACTTCTCCCGGGTAGGGAGAAACGAAGAGATTAACCTCAAAGCCTATTTTTGTTGGGACGACCAGATCTCATTAATTTATGGGACGAGGTCCAGCCGACGAAGGTGGGACGGATTTTCAACAGCAAGCTCTATCTGATAAAGCGAACGTTCACCTTATCTTCTAAGAGAGAACGCACTAACAGGCAAGCACCCTTCTTTCTATATTTTTCTTTTATTTGACTTAAATTGTTGCTGTTTAAAAGAGATTTGCCAGATTGATCGGTTTTTGACATCTCACTGGGGAGCCATAACTTCTCTCTGCTACGCACTAATTAATAGCTTATCTCTGTTTTTGTTGCAAAAAGCTGTCCTGGATTTGCATTCTAAAGATATACACAGAAGAGGGATTTCTATTCCAGATTTTTATTTTGAAGAATATTATATTGTCTGAGACTACTCTCTTTTTGGTCTATTTTTTTTTGACGAATCTGTTTCCTGACGACTGCCATTAATTGTTTTGATCCTGGGAACTGCATTTTGTTTACTTAACTATGGAGAGATAAGGCTGTCTGCTCTGTTTATACTGTGATGTCACCAAGTTTGGAGTATTAACCCAATTGTTGCTGAAATAAGAAGTGGTTTTCCTATATTTTTCTTTTAAAATGGCAATTAAGAAAGTGGCTGAGAATCTGGAAATAACTATGTTTCAGAAAATAATGGATGAGATTGAGATAACGAAACAAAACCTGCGACAGGGTTGTAAGGAGCTGAAAATTGAATTGAGTAAAATGACGCAGGAGATTAAAGATATAGGGGTCCCTGTGAGAGAGGTGACCCTGGAAGGGGTCCCTGTGAGAGAGGAGACCCCGGAGATTGGAACAAACGTGGAACAGGAAAAAGATTTGGAGTCTATGGACTTTAGAAATAAAATCTATTGTTTGGAGACACAGGAGATTAAAGACATAGGGGTCCTTGTGAGAGAGGAGACCCTGGAGACTGGAACAGGGGTCCCTGTGAGAGAGGAGACCCTGGAGACTGGAACAGGGGTCCCTGTGAGAGAGGAGACCCCGGAGATTGGAACAAACGTGGAACAGGAAAAAGATTTGGAGTCTATGGACTTTAGAAATAAAATCTATTGTTTGGAACTCAATGTTATCTCTGAAGAAATTAATGAAGATTCTAGAGATAAAGTTATCAATGGCATGGATAATCTTCTGGACTGGAATGATGTGATGGAGCCCAATATAGAGAAAATCTATGGAATTAACTGCAGCCATGTGACAATGGAAAAACTTTCAAGAGATGACCCAGTGTATTTTGAAAAAAAGAACAGAGATATGATTTTACAGCAGTATTTCAGCAACCTATTCAGAATGGATGGCAAGAAAATATTTGGGATAGAGGTAATTCCCATCAGACTCTTACTATATGACTATGGCTTTGACAGCAAGATTATTATGGAATACTGATAATGGAAGATTGGATACCGAAATTACTGGACTTAACAAGACTACTGAAGATGGAAGATGGAAAATGGAACTAATAGGGATAATAGAATAATGGCTACTGAAATTACTGAACCTAACAGATTCTGATGTGATGGATTAATTGAAATGTTTATTTTTACTATGGTTATGACAATAAGATTATCATAATTAGTAATGAGATGGATTAATCGATATGCTTATCTGGAAAAAAAAAATTGATAGATATATTTCTTAAAGAATTGAAACCTCTCTTTGACTTTTTGTGGAAAGAATAAAGTAATGTTTATGAGATTTGATGATTAAGTAAGATAACTATTGGAGGAAAGTGATTTTATAATATGACTTAAGAGACAGGATTGTTATATATTATAGACTTATAACTGATCTGATCTTTGACAAATGGGAAGTCAATATTTTACTCTTTATTTTTTATTTTTTATTTTTATTTTTATTTTTATTTTTTATTTTTTTTGTTTAACTATTTTTGATTTTGTTTTTTGTCTTTGAATGTTTTATGATTTCGTCTTGTATGTTTTATGAAAATTTGAATAAAAAATTATTGAAAAAAAAAAAAAAGAGAATAATTTTTTTCCTAGGAAGGGCTCACATATCTTTCTACATGCCAAAGATATACAGATGCTCCTGAGCAACCCCCCCCCTGTGTATGTGTAACTTAATTTATCTTAAATTGTGTACTGTTTCAGGCCCGGCAAATAAGAAGTACTTTCCTTCCCTGTGGGAAGGAAAATGACAAGTTGCAATTTTTTAAAAAAGCAAATCATTTCAGTAAGGTTCATGTCATATTCTGGCACAAACCAAAGTAAAAATGAAGTATGCACAGCTGCATCCAATGCATCTGGTTTTTCCTGTGCTAGAGTCAAATCTAGTCAAATCATCTCTGAAAAGTCACTTGTATTAGCCTCACACAAGTACAACAGTGGTACAATCTCAGTAATCTTCCAAGAGTCCCTAAAAACCATATCATGGGTACCTGTCACATAGATATTATCTTAATCTAGCCATCATTTTTGCTATTTTGTAAGTATCTTCACTAAATGGGTAACAAGGATTGAGCTGCAGCTCAAAGTGAATAGCAAGAAGGTGGCATCCAATGCATCTTGCCTGTTTTGTAACTCAGTTGACCTTTTTTGAACATGAAATGGCATCGTTAACATATGGTTAACATTTCACAAATCTAGAATTTCCTGTATCATATCTTTGGAAATTAAGCATTGATCTCACAATGCAGTTATGACATTTTAGTACATGAAAAATCCATTTTGTCTATTTTGTACAGTTTCAAAACATATAATGCTAAACTGGCTACATTTTTGTTATTTATTTATTTTTAGATTGAAAGATAGTAAAAGAGTGCTAAAGCATATTATCATAAGGGATTTTGTGGGTGAGCTAGAAATCTCCATGTGGTCCTGAAAAGCTGGTAGTCATGGACTGCACGATCAGTTGCCTACTGATTTGAATGAAAGTTTCTTGAAAACTTTTTTATGCCAACAGGACTTTACAGCTTTTTTAATAACTAGCCAGCCACTTTAATGATTATTTATATTATTTTGTGTTTTATTGCTGTTCACCGCCCTGATATTTTATGATACAGTGGTATAGAAATTCTTTTATAAATAAATAAATATTAAGGGGTTCATTATAGTTTATTTCTTCATCCCACCAAATCTGACTTATATGCAGAATGATTTTCATTTTGAATCATCTTTTGGTTATGGTAAGTGTCCTTACCACGAGGAGAATGGAGAGTTGTTGGAATGTTGGAGAAATTCTGTCGAAATGGGAAATAGTATTGGAAATTGCATCAATCTGTGTGTCCATCTGCAAACAGGAATAGAAATCACGCAAGTGCATATTATTGGTACTCACCAGAGCTTGGAAGATTACTTTTAAAAAAATAATAAATTACAGTTACAATTACATAGCCCAAAAAAGTAGTAATTACTGTTACAATCACAATTGCTCTGAAAGTAACTAATTACTTTACTTTTCCTCAAAAGTAATCACTACAATTACTTTTCAGTTACTTTTTTAAAAAGCTGCCTACAAGGTTCTGACCTTGGCTTCTGCACATGTAAGTAGCCTAAAACAACATTAAAAATAAACACACACATACAGAGGTAGTAAAATAATTCTTTTTATCCATAAGATAGCAATGGTGGTCTCTCCACTGGTAAGGGAGGTGGGGAGGGAGGCAGAGGTCACTACTCAGATCTTTGCATGTCAAACTAAGTGCAACCCTCCCCCACTCAGCCAGTAAGCATAATGTCTCTCACTTCACCACCTCCCGGACCCTGCCCTGCTACCAACTAAGGGATACTCACCCAAGCAAGCATTTTTCCCTGAGATGCAAAAATGTTAAAATACTGCAAATGCAGCACAGTAGCCAGAGAGGGTGGTGGAGGCCACTTTGTGAGCCAAGTTCAAACACAGTATATATATACACACACACACTGTCATCTTTCACCTCCACAGTTCTTTATCTCCATTCTGCTGCTGCTTCCTTCTCCTCCTTTATCCATGTTCTTGCCCTCCGGCTCCTTTTCCCCTCCACTCCATTCTTCTCCACCAGAGGCCATTTTTTAAACAATTGTTTTCTCCACTCCACCCCATCTCACTCTCCACCTCCTCCCTTGTCACCTCCTACCCACCCACAGAGCATGAGGGAAGAGCGACACTGCACAGAAGCCCAGTTTGAGGCACATGATTTTCATCCACAAATCAGAGGAGCAGAAGACTTCCCCTGCTCCCCCCAAGTAATTACCCACTCATTCCTCAAAAAAGTACTGAATTACAAGTAATTCATTACTTATTATTACTATTATTATTTTATTTATATCCCACCCTTCCTCCCAGCAGGAGCCCAGGGCAGCTAACAAAAGTCCTAAAAACATTATAACATCATAAAAACAAACTTTAAAACACATTAAAACAAAACATCTTCAAAAACGTTACTTAAAAAAAGCTATCAAAATATCTTCTTTTTAAAAAGAAGGTTTAAGAACATATTAAACAGTAATTCCAACAGAGATGCAGACTGGGATAGGTCTCAACTTAAAAGGCTTGTTGAAAGAGGAAAGTCTTCAATAGGCGCCAAAAAGATAACAGAGATGGCGCCTGTCTAATATTTAAGGGGAAGGAATTCCACAGAGTAGATGCCGCTATACTAAAGGTCCGTTGTGCAGAACAGACCTCCTGATAAGATAGTATCGGCAGGAGGCCCTCACCTGGAGAGTGCAGTGATTGACTGGGTATATTAGAGATAAGACAGTCTTTCAGGTATCCTGGTCCTAAGCTGTATAGGGCTTTGTACACCAAAACTAGAACCTTGAACTTGGCCCAGTTACTTGTAACTAATTACTTCTGGTACTCACTGTCATCATTTTTTTCAGTCCACAATTCACTATTGTTATTTTTTAATGTTATTGATTCTGTGCCCCCGCCAACATGAATGGTATGGAATCCTGTAACAATAACAATATTATTAAATTTGGCCACAGCGAATAGTGAGCCAAATAAGGTTGTCTTTGTGGAACCTGAACTGCAGCAGAATGGAAACAGTGCTGCATTCAATGGATATAGGGCATAATAGAGAAAGATGCATTTTTAAATCCATAGGAGGTGAACACAATTGGGTATTTCCTTTTATTGTTTTAAAAATCTGAAAGGGCTGGGATTTGAATATCTCTTTTTGTGCCTTAAAATATTGTAAATCATCCCGAGCCTTTAAGTGAGAGTGGACTATAAATAGTACTGAAAGAAAAAAGTGTAATGGTTGTGCAAAATGATTGTCACTTCATAATTACAGACCTGATACATATTTTCAAACTGCCCAGGTAAGAGAGACTAAATCAGGACTTTCATTATGAGAATATTTGGGACAGTTGCGGGAGTTGAGTCCCAAGCAAACCTATACCTGAATACATGATCAAGGAATAGGTCCTTAATAGCTTCTGAAAAGCCCTAATAATCATGAGTGATCTCAACAATTCATGAGAGCCACCATGCCTAACTAACAGCCTTGAAATATATGTGATTTTTATTTTATTCACGAATGCACAGGCCTGTTATTACTGAAGTGTAAGGAGGCTGGTGTGTGTACATAATTCTTGTTTTCCCTTTCTTAGTTAAATTAAAAAGAATAAAATTCTCATAAAGTGCATGGTACAGAACTCCCTGGATTGCTTCTTTAGGAGCCAATATAGCTTTTGTCTAATGCATCACAACTGTTTCTTATAGTTTGATACACATGCATTTAGGGACTGTTAAAAATGCATGTGGTTTATCCAACAAAATCTGAGCTACTAAATTTTGTCATATAAATATGTATACTACAATATTGTACTAGCATTCCATTAGGAATCCAAATAACCCATTACAGTCTATTGCATAATTCCATATCTGTGCTCCAGAGACATTACAAGACTCAGTCCATGCAATGGATTTGCTTTAATGGTGATGCAAAATTGACAGTAGAAATATCAGCAGCTGTAAACAACTTTAGTGATGCTAGTCCCAAAACATTCAGAAATTTGAGAGAAAGGAGATTCTCAGGGAAGCCCAGCATAGGAAACCTTCCCATTGTCCATGCTGGTTCAAATTAATGGATGGAGAAAGAACAACACAGAAATTGCCTGCCATCACTCCAAATGGGCTGATAATACTTTTCTTTCAACCCTCTGGGCTTTTGAAAGTGCCTCAGATTCTCATATAAAAGCAACAAATCCATTAGCCAGTAGAGGATACCCATCTTGGGAGTGTGGAATCTCCAGCCCTCAGGCTAATAAGGCCTGGCACAGGTCCAATTTGTCACCCAAAGCCATTTCCCCAAACAATGTCCCTCTCACCCACACCTGATGTCATATAGGATAGGTAATGATGCAGCTGTCAACCAACAATTGCATTGGCTCTAAAGGCAGATGTGCCTCATCTCCTCAGGGGATGGAGTGAAGCTTCCATTTGCCTGAATCCTAACTATGTCTACAGAAAGATAATTCAGCAGGGCTTACTCCCAGGTAAGCCTTTGCACATAGAGTTCCACTGTTCAACACAGTGAATAACTATTGTCTAAGTAGTGTATACGTGCAAACCTTACAGTGCAATCCTAGCCATGTCTACTCAGAAGCAAGCTCCACTGAAAAACTAGCTCTGTTTCCCCCCTCCACCTCTAACCCAACATCAAAACAACTGGGAGAACAATTCGGAATTTTTAATATTATTCGATATTTTTTATTTCATTAATAGTGTTGGTGTTGGTGTTGTTTATTGTTATTATTGTTGTTATTGTTATTAGCCTTTAATACGCTTGGTTTAAATAAATGTTAATGTACTTCTCTGCCGATTCTTCCCCTTATTCATAAGAAAGCCAAATCTACAATTCTGGACCCTCATACCTCAGAATAAGTCCCATTAAACCCTCAGGGCAATTTTTTAATTCAATTTAACTGCAACAGGTTTTTCCCCCCTCTACTCCTCCTGCACATGCCCTGCACCATCCCTCAATATCCTCTGGAGGGTTAGGGGAAACCCCAGAGCGGATATCAGGGGGAGGGTGGAGTTAGGGGGAGATTGTTCCATTACACAAATAAAAATCCTTGTGTAGATGGAACAATATACATAGTGCTACGTGGAATACAACCTACAAAGACTTGCTTTTGCATAGACATGATGTTTACCATTGTTCTTAAACTTAACTATACAATGATTTTGCTGCCAAAGAAGTGGCTTAACAAGGCCACATATTCATAGACAAAGTATCCTACAAACATACACAACAAGACTGTAAGACTGGTCTTGGTCAGAGAGGAAAACAATACTCCCCCCTTTTTAAAATTCCTCATCCCAGTCAGTCTGTTTCTTTATCCCCCCACCAGCTTTTTTGTTTGTTTTCTAAACATAAAACAGAAGAGAGCTTTTTAAACATAAAAAGAAGAGAGCTTTCTAAACAAAGGGAACAATTGTTTGCAGTCATATTGACAAAGATGTCAACTAAGGAGTAAACATGCAAAATAAATAGTTAAGTAAATTAGAATAGCAACCAACACATTAGTTACGTAGATTTCAGCTATTAAAAAAAATATTAAAACCGCTATCACCAAATTAGGAGGGGCATTTGTAAGTGGGAAATCCAGTCCTGATAGTGTGTGAATGGGCAAAAGGGGGGGTCATCTGTGCCTGGGGCTGCTTGATGTAGATTTCTCTAACATCTCTAGTCCAGGTGGGCTTTTTCAGAAAAGGCCAAATCACCACCTCTTTCAAGACAGCTGGGGCCACTCTTTCCCTCAAGGCTTCAATGCATATTTACCTTGGAGCTACATTACTGAAATACAGAAGACTTACCAAAGGTTAATGTGTTAGAAATTCTTATCTACTGTTAGGTCCAGGGTGGGCTTTTTCAGGGTAAGCTTTACCTGGGAGTAACTCTCATTAAACCCAGTGTGACTTATTTCTTATGCATAGGATTGTACTGTCAGAAATTGTGTGGAGAATATCTAATGTCTATCTGTTCAGGCCAATCTGGCCAGAAACTTTTGGAACATTTCAGGATACATAAAGACAACTGGGTAACTATTAACTAGGCAGGAAAGAGTGAAGAGCTAGCTTTTGCAATAAAGGTGACAAAGAAGTACACTTAACCCTTGGGGTTGACTGTTTTGTTGGCTGCCAAAATGAAAATTTGCCACTGATGTCAGCCTAGCTATACCTTAGCAGTTGTGTTCAGTGTAAGTCAGTTTATTTATTTTATTTATTTTTAAAACTTATATACCATTACGCAAAGCATTTTTCTTATCAATATAAAGAACCGCAACATGAATACACAAGTGATTAATTTGCATATTCAATGAATGTTAAATAATTATAGTATTGAGAAATAATATAGTACTTTACAATGAAAATTCTGGAAAATGTAATGAGAGGAATTATGATCACTAGACTATTCACTTAACTGTCACCAACCAATATTAAGACTCATAAGGGGGCTGGAGTGAAATCAAACACTGTTCATGCAATTTTGAAGCCATACAAAGTAACATATTATAAATACATATATTCAATTTTATGGAGCCATTTCTGTTCAAAGTAGGATTAAGAGCTCCCCATCCCCCACCCTGTACAATCACATAGCAACATCCATCTCCTTGTTCATTGCATTAACTTTTTTCTTAATTAGATTCAGGTCCCTTGGCCCAGTCATTGTAATATTTTTATCGCTCTGTGAAAATTACAATTCTCCTTAATTATAGGGAATTTCTTTGAATTCCCTTTGCTTAGGAAATTGTAGCAGCTGTTTGGAGCTGCTAAACCAAACAGCTTTTCTTATAGAGGCAAGTTGCTCTGTGGATTCCTTAACCCAGGCTTCTACAACTTGGTACCTTCCAAATGTTTTGGACTACAACTCATATCTTCCCTGATCATTGATCGTGCTGGTTGGAGGTGAAGAGAGCTGTAATCCAAAACAATCCACATTGTCAGCTACACTATTATAAATGGTTCTGATGAGACTATGCAAGTGGCCAAACAATTGGCTTTTTCTATGGCCTGGCCATTGGTTGACCATAGAGACTATGGGGAAGTTGGCTAGCTTTCCCAAATGTCCACAATGAATCATTTATGCCAAGGTGTGGGGCTGAAATTGATTTCCCGTGACCAAATTTAGGACATATGGGGATAGAAAGCTCTAAAGCATTGGTTCCAGTTTTGGATTTTGAAGGACTGGACAATCATTGCTGAGAATCTGGTACTGCCTCTGTGCTTGTTTCAGCACCTCCATAATATCTGCTCAACCTATACATTTCAAGATACAGAAATTATCAGAAAGACAGATTCTGTGCTCGCTGTTGCACTGAACTTCATGTTATGCCGGAAAAGGCCATGATACTGGAATGGGGAAAACTAGTGCTTGGATTAAACTTTTGGTTTATGATCTGAAAGATAATCACATCAGCACAATGGTATCAATATTCCATATAATTCTTTTGCAAATATTGAAATATGCTAGAATTTTTGTTCAACCAGCAAATTTAATTGGATACCTGCAATTGTAGGAATTTCCATGAGTTTTTAAAAAAAAAAAAAAATAGTAGGAATTTCATGCGGGTTTTTTAAAAAATCCTTCAGTTCAGGTGTTATTTGTTTTAGATTGGTCTCCACTGCACACCAATACAGCGGAATGGACAGGCTGGACATAGCTCCCAACTCTACTAACTCCATAGGTATTGTACCACCTTCCCGTTGCCTTCTAGTGCAAATAGAATCTGAGGTGCATAAAACTCCAGCCATGCCTAGTAAGATTATTCTTAAAATGGATTTGTCAAGTCTTATTAGGCTGAAATGCATTGTTAATTGGCAAAAATATTTTGCATGACCTATCAAATTTAGCAGAATATTTTAATGTTCTTTTTCTTTGGAACACAATTCTAATTCTAACACCATTTATTCCACTTCATTAAGTCAACAGCTCTGGTTAAAAAGTTGATTTAACACTCTGTTTCCTCCTCCCAACAATAGCTATGATAATGTATAATGAGGATCAAACATTTGTTCTCTAAATGAAGCAACCAAAGAATGAAAGTCAAAATGTCATTTAGTTTGCAAAAAAACATGGGAAATCCATGACTGGATCACCTAATGAAATTTTCTTCTTCTAATCATTAAAATCTAATGGATTAGGGCTATGGCATGCTGGAAGAAGGTCTAATCCTCCCCCCCCATGGCATAATTGCCCCAGCACCATCACTGAAGCTGCTAGCAGCTATTGATTGGAATACATATCAGCCTTGATCTAAATTGGGAGCTACCATGTCTACTTATACAAGAGAAGAATTACATTGGGAAATCCAGTCATGAATCTCTCATGTAAAGTATAGTTTTGGCCTCACTGTCATTCACAAAAGTTCAGTTCCCAGATACTTTACTCTTAAGAATTTTTCCTATTTTTTTCTTTTGATCACAGATTTGCTATGAATAAAATTTAATGCAATAATGGCAAAAAGGGTGGAAGGACTCTTCTACATCACATCTTCTGAAGTCCAAGCAGCATTTTATGTATTGTGACCAGTCTGCGTACTGAGTTCCACTCCATTTTGCTCTATTAATGCTATTTTTGCTTCAGTTCATAAGATAGCCACAATGTGCTTGAATGTGGCCAGGAGGAGATGGAAAATTACAGAGAGTGGATGGCATTCAGCTAAATAATGTGCAAGTTGAACAACTTCTATTTGCTCAATAGGACTTCCCCCCTCTCCTCCCCAGTATGCCCTGTACCATCTCCAAATCTGCTCCAAAGGGCTGGAGGAAAACAGATTTGCTGGGGATATGGGGAAGGAGAGGGGGAGAACATTCTGTTGCACAAGGAGAAAACCTTGCACTGATGGAATGCTTGCCTAGCATTACATTGAATAAAACCATATGTTTCATGATCAAGCAGCAAGTAAACAGAGTAGTGGAGGAGTGGTTCTAGAACACCACCAACCATTTCAGAGGCTGGAGGGCTGAGCCCAGGAATCCCTATGGCCTTGGGATGGCAGGTCTTCTGTCTGTCTTGATATGCTACCAGGTTAGTTCTGTGGGTTACACAGACATCATCATCATCATTACCACCCATCCTTCACCAGTAGGTCCCAAGGTCAGTTATAGAAACTTAAAATGCAGCATTAAAAATAATTAAAATGCATTACACTCACAGGAATAAGTTGGGTCCTAAATAAGTACATCTCAAATGCTGAAAGCCAGAGTAAAGGGGTATGTCTTAAGCATCTGTCAAAAACTGTACAGTGAAGCACAACTCTATAGAGAGGGAATTCCATAACTTGTGGGTTGCCACAGAGAAAGCCCTCTCCTAGGCCACCATTCCCTGAACTTCTTAAAATGGCAGAACTACCAAGAAGGCACCCTCTGCTGATCTTAACACCGAAGGGAAGAAGGCGGTCTCTTGGATATTTGGGGCCTAAGTTGTTTAGTGCTTTAAACAGTAATGTGAACACCTTAGTGGAAACAAACTGGCAACCAGCACAACTGAAAGCAAACTGGTAACCAGTGCAACTGTTTTAGAACAGGGATTATATAAATTCTAAAAGCAATCCCAGCCAATAATCTAGCCACTGCATTTTGGACGTATTGAAGTTTCCGAGTCATCTGCAAGAGCAGCCCCATGTAGAATGCATTGCAATAATCCAATCTGGAAGTTACGAGAGTATGGAGTACTGTTGCCAAGTCATCTCTGTCTGGCAAACCAGCTGTAGCTGGAAGTAGGCACTCCTAGCCACCGAGGCCATCTGAGCCTCCAGTGACAATGTTCGATCCATGAATTATGCCAAGCTGCAAACCTGCTCCTTCCAGGAGACTGCAACCCCATCCAGCACAGGCTGCCTTCCATCTCCTGGACTTGCAAACTTTGAACACATAACACCTCTGTATTTTCAGTATCCAGCTTCAGTTTATTGGCCCACATCCAGCCCATCACTGCCACCAGACACCTGTCTAGCACCTCAACCACCTCTACCAATTCATATGGAACAGAGAGTTAGAGCTGAGAGTCATCTGCTTATTGGTGACACCACTCCAAAACTTCTGATTACCTTTCCCAGCAGCTTCATATAGATGTTAAATAGCATGGAGGGCAACATGGAACCCTGCAGAACACCATAGGAAAGCTCCTATGGTGTTGAACAGAAGTCTCCCATAACTACTTTCTGGAAACAGCCCTGGAGGTAGGAGCAGAGCTTTAAGGTTTAAAAGCACTGAACTAAGTTCCCTTCAAATTCCTTCTTTGCTCTTATTACAGATGTATTTCTGGTTTTCCAGGAAAGCTAGAAATCAAGCTCTAGCCAAACCCACATCAAAAACAGAATGAGAGAAGAAATTAATTTAGTCTGCATCTTAAAGCAAACCAACCCAGTACTTGATTTATATGCTATCAATCAGATTTACACATTTCTCCAAATTTTGAGGTGCCATTTCTGTTCACAATTGCACAAGCATATGATGTTTAGAGGGAAAATGCATATAAAATGCACACACAATGTGTTATTTAGGGGAAAGTGTGTACAATTTAAATGTGAATGTTTAGATCAACTAAAAAGGGGATGGAACAGATCTATGATTGAGCACATGGGCAACTGACATGGAATGGAAATGAGAGAAAAAAGATGGCCATTGATAACATTGAGAAAGCTTGAAGATACCACAAACAAACAAACAAACAGATAGATGATAGATAGATAGATAGATAGATAGATAGATAGATAGATAGATAGATAGATAGATAGATAGATAGATAGATAGATAGATAGATAGATAGATAGATAGATAGATAGTGTTGGGCTGTGACCCATAGGCATTACTGTCTCTAGTTGTTTTCCATAAAGCCTGCAAGTTTGGAGAAGTAACTGTTATCTCCTGGCCTGAGAGTGAGCAGACATCCAAGGCCAGCGGTTGTCATGGTAACGTGAGATAGCAACTGGGAAAGTTCTAACAGAGTCTGTAAGTTGTGTCTTCTGTATATTGCCTCTGAACTGAGAGGTTGTCTTCTGTGTCATGTCTTTGAACTGAGAACTTCTCTCCTAGGGGGGGAGCAACTCTACATGTAATCTTAAAGCCTTAAGCCATAATGTCTTGTAGTAAAGACTCTTAACCTGATCTAATGCCTCTGTGATGTTTCTTGCTCAACTTAACTCCAACGTAACGTATGCTGTTTCACGCAACAACGCACACACATCAACAGATAGATACATACATACATACATACATAGATAGATAGATAGATAGATAGATAGATAGATAGATAGATAGATAGATAGATAGATAGATAGATAGATAGATAGATAGATAGATAGATAGATAGATAGATAGATAGATAGATAGATAGAATAAAAACAGCACTTTTTAAAAACAAAAAAAATGTAGCATCTTGACCTGTTCAAATCCTTTCAAAGAGTTAACAAAATACTGGCTAAAGGAGAAGCTGTGGATATAATTTGTTTAGACTTTCAAAAGACTTTGGATAAAGCCTGTCAGAAGAAACTATCAAAGGTTTTCTGCCTGATCTTTATCTCTCTTGCTCCCCTGGACCCAATTTTTCAGGTGCTCTTCTTGAGGAAATCTTTTAACTATCATGCTGTGATGCTCTGCACATTCAAACATATAAATACAAAACAGATGACCTTGATATGTTCCAACTAGCCCACATTTAGTTACTTTTCCAAGTTAGCCTTAAAAATCCAGGCTTCCTCTGATCTCTTTTTCGCTCAGAGTGGTTCAGAATATTGAGGTTCCAGTTCTTGTATCTTGTGGCCAACAGCCATTGATAGAAAAAATAATGGAGAACAATTAAAGTCACCAATGCTAGTAATCATTTATGTTTTTGTTTCTATTTATTTATTAAAAAATGTATGCCACTATTTATAAAAAAAAGCAAAGTGGTTTACAACAATGCATATATACCATAAAAACCATGTAAAAATAAAATAAAATCAGAGATCATTGTCATAAGAATGACTTATGGTCCTTCCAGGCGAAGACAATAACTACTTGACACGGGTATATCGAGTCCAAGGCACTATGATTTATTGCAATAAAGGCAAACCATACACTTCACACAAGGGGTGAGGCATGAGAGAGCACCAAGCCCACAAAACCAGGGATTTTTGTATCCTCTACAAAACAAGCTGGTTAATTTTACACTCATTGTTTGTTATGCTCTGCTTAATCAGTAGTCTAGTTACTCTTTGCCTAAAGTCCAACGGTTTAATCCTTACTTTTGCAAACGCAAGTTTAAACAGTGAGTCACAGTCTGCTGACCATGCCTTAAGCTTTTAAACAAACAAACAAATACAAGCAGTATCTGACCCTTTGTCATGCTGTTTATGCTGTTTGCACACATCTAAGACATCTAGGCTTTACTTTACAATCTTAAGGCATTAGGCTTTACTTTAGCAAATAGCATTCCCAAACAGGTACTTTGGACTACCAAGGGCTAAAATTTTCCTTTAACATTCCCCCATTTTTAACATTTACTCCTTAATGTTAAACTCTAAGAATCCTTGCATCAAGTCACGATGTCTCTGTTCTGCTTTTATAGACTCTTTTTAAAGAACAATGGAATTCACTGTGAGTGGGGGGAAATCTGCCAAAGAATAAGATAACATTTATGTAGAACATTTATGCAGTAGCTTTTTTTTAAATTCTGCCCTTGTTTTTCTTCGCACAAAACCTCTGGAACGCATCACCAGCCATACCATCAGGTGAGGGTGTGTGAGAGTGGGGGTGGGAGTTATAGCTGTTGGCCTTGCACCTCCTGGATTCCACTTGAACCAAAATGGGGTTTACCCAAGCTGTAACACACACACCTGTTGAAAGGTATGCTTATACAGCTGTCCCTTCACACCTCAGTCACGGTCTTGCCTCCCAGGCTCTAATGCTGACTTCCATTTGGTGTAACTGTGCCATTTGAGATTGGATCCATATTACAAGGGTCATTAAGACAAAGACCAGAATTATTTGAAACATCAAAATCACCACAATGGGGTGCGTTATAAAGGTTAAATCTCCTTTGGTGTACTTTCCCCAGCCAGACAGGGAATCTAACCACCATCTGCTACCATCTTTATTATCTGAAGTGTAGTTTGCTCTCCTAGGTATTTCACAACTTCTAACTTTTTCTATAAAGGTGAGAAAGTAAATAAAATAGATGAGAAAATAATTATACAATGGTTCAAAATAAAGAATAAAGAACAAAGGCTATTAGGCTATAAAGGTCCAAGATTCTACATTGGTAAATCTCATATCTTAAAACAAATAGCCAAATTTTGTAAACCCGTTGTTATGAAATCACTCAGAGGGATTTGAAAAGTAAAAAAAAAAAATCCTATAAGCAAGACATTCTTAACACTTAAATTATGTAAAGAAAAATACCAATGATTAAATAATCACATCCTTAAAACACAATGCATGAGTATTCAATTACATTCAATATTACAATGAGAAATAAAACAATATTTGTGATCTTTAAACATACTGCAGGGTGGCTTGTACACACTTCATCCTCAGGAGACTTAGCTGAACTGGAAGCTTAGCTGAACTTTCTACGATTTGCTGATGCTCACAGGAAAAACTTAAATAATAAAAAGAACAATTAATTGTCGCATCTTCCTTTGGAAATATATTTCCAACGCCTCTTTTCACTCTTTCTCAGAATATTTTCAGCCAGTCTCACTAGATTCTCTTCCGGCAATTCGTGTAATGGAAACAAAGCATCAGAGTCTCATAGTTGGGAGAGCATCTGCTGGATGTAATGTCCTTTTCGCGCGTGCTGTGTGTATCCAGGCCTCCTTTTTCTTTGCTTTGACTGCTATATTGGTGAATACAAGAACTGAAAAAGGTTAAATTCAAGAAATTACTACTTCTCACACATAATTTCTCCATTTGTTCATAACAAGGAGCATCAGTGGGAAGAGACTGTGCTTCTTTAACCCTAGGCTGATTACAATGCTATTCATAAGGTTCATTGAATACAATATAATACATAATATATATAACCTCGATACTTTTCCCTGAGGACCTTTTTCCTTGGCCTCAGAGATTTACATATCCATTTGGTCATAATTAAAGACAAACCCTACTTCAAACACTCTTTTATAGTTGATCTGGGTGAAATTCCGATTCAGTAGACTGATCACAGCAATGAATATTTGTTTGAGCAGCTTTAGCATGACCCACAAAATCAGTTCAAGTTGCACCAGAAACATTAACAAAATAAGGAAACGGAGAGGTCTGTTAGGACCAAGAGGTGGGGGATATCCATGATATCACTGAGGTGACCTTTACTCTCACATACAAAAAAGGAAAACCAGGGCATATGTGCATTTGTAACATTCCCTCAAATTATAAGACCCAATATAAAACCAATCATTATTTCGAATGAGGTATGGGAACCTGTGTATGATTCTTGCATGTTTTCACATACACAACCAAACACTAAGTTGCAATGTTGTTTTTCCATTGAATTCTGCACATATGTGCACATACCATACAACCATACATGTCTACCCACCCACCTTTTTTATGACAAAACAGCATACTTAACCACAAAAAGTCATAAGAGACATACACATACATGAAAAGAACAATCTCGATTTTAAAGCCAATATTCATGGTAAGTTGCCACCTACCAGATGGCCAAACACCACCAATTTTCCCTTACCGCTGAATGTATTTGGCAAGGATATTAACACTGGGGATGATCCTAGAGGAGCATGTTCTCCCCCCTTATTTATTTATTTATTATTTCGATTTATATACCGCCCTTAGCAAAAGTAGCTCTCAGGGCGGTGAACAAACAAAGTAAAATACAATATATCATAATAAAAACCACAAAAACATATACAAACAAACAACAAAAAACACAATAAAAATGAAATAAAGCACAAATTAAAGAAAATACAGATTAAAAGATTAGAAAGGTTAAGAAGATTAAAAGATTAAAATGCCTGGGAGCATAAAAAGGTCTTTACCTGGCGCCAAAAAGATAGGAGTGTAGGCACCAGGCGTACCTCTTCGGGGAGGCTGTTCCACAACTCAGGGGCCACCACAGAAAAGGCCCTAGATCTGGTAACCACCCTCCGGGCTTCCCGATGGGTTGGTACCCGGAGGAGGGCCTTAGATTCTGAACGAAGTGAACGGGTAGGTTCGTAGCGAGAGAGGAGTTCCACAAGGTATTGAGGTCCCACGCCATGTAAGGCTTTATAGGTCAAAACCAGCACCTTGAATCTCGCCCGGAAGCAAATAAGAAGCCAGTGCAGACACGCCAGAATAGGTGTTATATGCGAAGACCGACTGGTCCTCGTCAATAGTCTGGCAGCCGCGTTCTGCACCAGCTGAAGCTTCTGAACTGTCTTCAAGGGCAGCCCTACATAGAGCGCATTACAGTAATCTAATCTTGAAGTTACCAGAGCATGAACAACGGAGGGGAGGTCGTCCCTGTCCAGATAGGGGCGTAGTTGGGCTACCAGACGAAGATGGTAAAATGCATTCCGTGCCACCGAGGCCACTTGGGCCTCGAGAGACAAGGAAGAGTCGAAAAGAACCCCCAAACTACGTACCTGTTCTTTCAGGGGGAGTGTAACCCCATCCAGAACAGGGTGAACATCCACCATCTGAGCAGGGAAGGCGCTCACCAACAGTGTCTTGGTCTCGTCTGGATTGAGTCTCAGTTTATTAGCTCTCATCCAGTCCATTCATGGAGGACAGGGCTATCAATGGCTACTAGGCATGGTGGCTGTGCTCTGCCACCCTAGTCAGAGGCAGCATGCTTCTGAAAACCAGTTGCCGGAAGCCTCAGGAGGGGAGAGTGTTCTTGCCCTCGGGTCCTGCTTGCGGGCTTTCCCCAGGCACCTGGTTGGCCACTGTGAGAACAGGATGTTGGACTAGATGGGCCACTGGCCTGATCCAGCAGGCTCTTCTTATGTTCTTATGTTCTTAGGGTCGTCTGTTTCCCTGACATGTTATAGAACAAGAACAAATACGTCATTTGCTCAGAATGTTGATCCTCTAGAAAAAGTCTAAGAGCTCTAAGCCTCCGATTTTCAAAGGTAAATATCTTCTGGCCATTGATCCTCTGGGGACCACAAGGCAGTATAGATCAGCCAGGCATTCCTGCACGAGTCTATCACTTTCTTTCTTTTCTTTTCTTTTCTTTTCTTTTTTTTAACAAGCCGGCACCTCCCCCTGGCTCCAACCAATTTTCTAATACCTGAGCAAGAGGGGGTATTTGGTTTTACTTCACTAAATGTACTTCCCATGTTCTACCTAGGTGGGATCTCGTTGTGTGTGGTGCGCAAGCCTATACCTTCCTTGCTCTGCAAGGACTTATCAGGGAGCGCCATCATCTATGTGGAACCTTTACCAACAAACAATCACAGATTTTGCACTTCCACATCCAGCAGGTCTGGGAGCAGTTTGCCGCTGAGGGGCTATGCTATCCACATTTGCAAAGGATAGGCTCAATCAAGCCAGGCGTGCTACACCGTGCAAGGGTTATAAAGGGGTTTCTCCCTCGCCAGGCACGAGTGTCGTCTTCCAGCCACATACACAAATTCACCAACCAAACACACAAGTTCCATTTCCCAGACACATCCCAACCTATCTCTACCTTCCTCCCAAGTGCTTTTCTCTACTTCTCAGTCCCGGGACATACTCATCAGCGCTGGCGTTTTGCGTTGAAGTCGACCTACCCATTTCTTCTGCAGGCTCCTTTATCACCCGGGGAGCCACCAGTCTCCGCTCGGTCCAGGATCCTGCCAAAACTGGGCAGTGAGCTCGTGATCACAGGGAGAAAAAGGATCCCCAGCACGACCTGGGAGTTCCACGTTGGGCGCCATAAACTGTCATAAGAATGACTTATGGTCCTTCCAGGCGAAGACAATAACTACTTGACATGGGTATATCGAGTCCAAGGCACTATGATTTATTGCAATAAAGGCAAACCATACACTTCACACAAGGGGTGAGGCATGAGAGAGCACCAAGCCCACAAAACCAGGGATTTTTGTATCCTCTACAAAACAAGCTGGTTAATTTTACACTCATTGTTTGTTATGCTCTGCTTAATCAGTAGTCTAGTTACTCTTTGCCTAAAGTCCAACGGTTTAATCTTTACTTTTGCAAACGCAAGTTTAAGCAGTGAGTCACAGTCTGCTGACCATGCCTTAAGCTTTTAAACAAACAAACAAATACAAGCAGTATCTGACCCTTTGTCATGCTGTTTATGCTGTTTGCACACATCTTAAGGCATCTAGGCTTTACTTTACAATCTTAAGGCATTAGGCTTTACTTTAGCAAATAGCATTCCCAAACAGGTACTTTGGACTACCAAGGGCTAAAAAATTTCCTTTAACATCATCAACTAATTATTCCAGAAAGATATTTTCTTAATTGCCTTCATAAGCTTTGTGACATAGCAAAGTTTTCAGCAGCCATCAATATGTTAAATAAATTATGGAAGGGAGGCATTCAGTGGCTGACACTTCCCAGAATAACAGGCTTTGGCTGGTGTGATAGGGTTTCCCCTTCCTCTCCTTGCCCCTGCAGCCCCTCCCATGTACTTCAGAAGTCTGCTCCAGGTGGTTATCAGACTTTCTAACAGTTGGGTAGCCACCATTGTGCCAATGGGCACAATGTTGCCCTTGAAGACTCTCCCCCATGACCACTGCCCTCTTCATCATGAGGCAGCGAGGGTGGCCACTAAATAGAGTGGAAAGATGAAGTTGCAAATCACAGTCTTGTAAAACACATAGAGACAAAAGAAGGAGTGGGGAGAGCATGTGAGAGGAAGCCAGCAAAGTGCCCTGTCAGAATGGCCAATGGCCAGGGATGATGGGAATTGCAGTCAAGCAAAGTTTGAAGGGCACCATTTTGGCTATCCCTGCTCTGTGCCCTTGTCAAGGCTCAGACCAGCATCTGAGCAGCTGGACAGGAAGTAGAGCAGCCACGAGAGTAGGAGAGAAAGGGGAGCAATCTGGGAAACTGAAAATAAAATGAAGTGATTGGTGGAGACAAGGCAGAAAGTGAGGTTGCTGCACAACTCAGGAGGAAGGGAGTGCCAGAAGAAGAATATGTGTAAGTGTGCGCACACAAAAGAAGGTCAGATCCAGTCAAGCAGATTTTTTTAAAACAAAAACAAAAACCTGCACAATGTTTTTCAGAGGTTCCCCTTTATATATTTTTGCATAAATATATTTGTATATTGCTATTTTGTTAAAAACATCAAAGTGGTTTACAATGTTAAAAAAACAACCATACAATAAAAATATTTAAAATGCAATAAAAACAGAAGATGTCTTCTTCAAAATGTAGTTGACCTTTGTTTTTATTAGTATTTTTAATGTTTTTAATGTTTTCAGCAGTTGTTAAAAGGTTAAAACAGAAGTGCCTGCTGAATCTCTGTTGGCAGAGCATTCCAGAGAACTGGGCCAATGACACTGAAGGCTTGATTTTGTGTCAGTGTAAAATGAGCCTCACCAACTCAGGGGACGACCAAAGCTGCTCCCGCAGATGATCTCAGTAAGTTACCTTGGACCTAAGTTGTTCAGGGCTTTGCAAATAAATACAAGAACCTTGAACCTGGCTCAGTAGTGGAGGGGCAGCCCGTGCAGATGTTTTAAGAGTGGTGTCACATGTTGTCGGCCATGTGCTCCCTTCAGCAGTCTGGCCACCACATTTTGCACCAGCTGGAGCTTCCAAACCAGGGCCAAGGGCAGTCCCACATACAGTGCATTGCAGTCATCCAGCCTTGAGGTTGCCAACACATGGACTTCCCCATGAATGCTGAAAGATTCAGGACAAACAAACAAAAGTACTTCTTCACACACTGCATAGTGGACAAGGATCAACATGGCGACGAGAGAGGAAAATAATAATAATAATAAATTTAATTTATGTGTCGCCTATCTGGCCGATGGCCACTCTAGGCGACGTACATACAATAAATATAGCAGAATACAGTACAAAATACAGTGAAATAATATAAATTATAAAAGCAAGCAATACATAATAGGAGGCATTTAAAACAGAAGAATATTAAGCCTCCCCAAAAATCCTGAAAGCCTGCTGAAAAAGCCAGGTCTTTAAGGCCTTGCGGAACATATTCAGGGAAGAGATGTGCCGAAGATCTTGTGGGAGGGAGTTATAGAGGGTGGGGGCCGCCACTGAAAAGGCCCTCTCTCTAGTGCCCGCCAACCTAGCTGCTTTGGTTGGCAGGACTGAGAGAAGGCCTTGTGTGGCCAATCTTGTCAGGCGGCATGATTGGTGGCGTTGTAGGCTCTCCTTTAGATAAACTGGGCCGTGTAGGGATTTAAAGGTTAATACCAACACCTTGAATTGGGCCCGGAAAACAACTGGAAGCCAGTGTAGATCGAACAACACTGGCGTGATGTGGTCCCGGCGATGACTGTTTGTGAGTAATCGAGCCGCCGCATTCTGAATAAGTTGTAGTTTCCGGACCGTTTTCAAGGGTAACCCCACGTAGAGCGCATTACAGTAATCTAATCGAGAGGTGACCAGGGCATGTACTACCAGTGGGAGCTGATGAACAGGAAGGTAGGGTTGCAGCCTACGTATAAGGTGTAGTTGGTACCAAGCTGCCCAGCTCACAGCCGAAATCTGAGCCTCCATGGACAGCTTGGAATCAAGTACAACCCCGAGGCTGCGGACCTGGTCCTTTAGGGGTAAACTCACCCCATTGAACTTCAGGTCAACGGTTCCCAACCTTCTCTTGTCCCCCACAAGCAGTACCTCGGTCTTGTTGGGGTTCAGTCTCAGCCTATTCCTTCCCATCATCCACTCACGGACTCCAGGCACTTGGACAAGGTCTCCACAGCCAACTCTGGTGAAGATTTAAATGAGAGATAGAGCTGAGTGTCATCCGCATATTGGTGACACTGCAGCCCAAATCTCCTGATGATTGCCCCCAGCGGCTTCATATAGATGTTAAATAGCATGGGAGAGAGGATAGAGCCCTGTGGCACACCACAATTGAGAGGCCAAGGGTCTGAAACCTCCTCCCCCAATGCCACCTGTTGGTACCTATCAGAGAGAAAGGAGCGGAATCACTGTAATACAGTGCCTCCTATTCCCAATCCCTCTAGGCGATATAAAAGGATACTGTGGTCGACAGTATCAAAAGCCGCTGAGAGATCGAGGAGGACAAGGAAGGTAAATTCTCCCCTATCTAATGCCCTCCTCATATCATCTACCAGAGCGACCAAGGCTGTTTCAGTTCCGTGACCAGTCCTGAAGCCTGATTGGTATGGATCTAAGTAATCCGTTTCATCCAAGTGTGTCGACAACTGATTGGCCACCACTCGCTCAATGACCTTGCCCAAGAATGGTAAATTCAAAATTGGGCGAAAGTTATTAAAAACTTGGGGATCCAAGGAGGGCTTCTTTAAGATGGGCTTTACAATTGCCTCCTTGAGGGCTGATGGCATCACACCCTCTTTCAAGGATGTGTTTACCACCGCTTTGATCCCCTCACCCAACTTCTCTCTGCATCTCATGATGAGCCACGATGGGCAAGGGTCAGTTAGACAGGTGGTAGGCCTTACAGTCGTGAGCACCTTATCCACATCCTCAGAAGAGAGAGGCTGAAAACGATCCCAGCATACCGGCGTGCAACTGGTCAACTCTGATTCATTCACTGTATCCACGGCGCACGGGATCGAGCTCCGTATGTGTTCGATTTTATCAGCAAAGTGCTTAGCCAAAATGTCACAGGAGGCTTTTGACTGTTCCAAGGGTTCCTGAGCAACTGGACCGACCAGGCTTCGGACCACTTGGAACAACCTCCTGGGACAGCACTCTGCAGACACAATAGAGGCAGTAATTGATTGGGAGCTCTGCACCTCAGCTCCTAATTTCTTCCCTTCCTACCGCCTGGTATTTATCACCTTACCTTATCATCGATATCCTTGTTTATGCTGGCGTTGGTACGATCCTGGACTGTGGCTGGACTTTACATCTTTGCCTGGACCCAGTTTTGCTGTTTCGGCCTTCGGTTCGGGGCGGAGCCGCGGTTCTTGGGTTGCTCTGACCCGTTGCGGAGTTCCATCTTTGGCATGCTACGGCTGGAGTGTGTCGGGGGCCACTGTTGCCGCAGCGTTGCTGCCTTGGCTGTTACGGTTCTCGAAGCATCGTTGCCTTTTGGGTGCTTTTCAAGTGCTTTTGGGCCGTTTGTTTTCGGGCCCATTGTTTGGTCTTCGGCGTGGATTTACAACTGCCGCTGCGTTGGCTTTTGCTGTTGCTGCCGCTGCTCTCGGGTCTTCTGGACTGCTTGTCGGTCGGTGTCCGGTTTCGGCGTCGGTTGCCGGTTGCCGTGGCTGAGACACGCCTATGAGTTCTGGATCGCTGGATCGCTGGATCGCTGCTGCTGGGTTCCGCTGCTTCTGCCTGCTGCTTTGTCGCTGTTTCATCGTGGCTTTCTGCCTGCTTGCTGCCACTCCAAGTTCGCTGCTTGGGGCGTGTCTTGTCCTTCTGGCTCGCTTACTTGTTTGTTTACTGGGTCGCGGGCAGATATTTTACAACTTTATTTAATGACATTACTTATGGACGAAGCTTGATGTGGAGGAGAATTTTTAATGTCGGCTGCTATTGCTGTTGTTTGGGTGCATTTTAATTGTTTGTTTGTTTGTTGTGTGTGTGAATGAGATTGTGTGGATGTGTTTGTGTGTATTTATGTGCATTTTTATGTGTTGTTGTGTGAATGTGCCTGTTTGTGTTTAAGTATTTTTAAATATGTGCCTGGGAGAGCATACTTTGTATTTAATGGGGGGGCTTTCGGGGGCCCCAATTAGCGTAGTGACGGGTTATGGGAGGTATGGCGCTAGGAGGAGAATGTGCCAGGTAAGGGGAACTTGTCCCAGACAAGTTGTGTCTGTGCGCTGTTCCGGTTCTCCTCAAGGCCACAGAACTGCTGGTTGTTCTATCAGCCAGCCCTTAGATCTCCAGGTGCTGCTTTTGAACGCCAGGTCGGTATATAATAAAACCTCCCTTGTCCATGATTTAATTGTGGATAAGGGTGCCGACCTGGCATGTATAACCGAGACCTGGGTGGGTGAGCAGGGAGGAGTTGCTCTCTCTCAGCTTTGCCCACCTGGGTATACGGTGCAGCACTATGGTAGATCTGAGGGTCGGGGAGGCGGGGTCGCTGTGGTCTATAGGAGTACTTTCTCTCTCACCAGGCATCCTGTCCAGATGGCGACAGGTCTAGAGTGCCTCCACCTTGTGCTGGGTGAAGGAGACACTGGGAATCCTGTTGGTGTACCGCCCTCCTTGCTGCCCAACAGCTTCCCTAGCTGAGCTGACAGAGATAGTCTCGGAGGTGTTGTTGAGGTCCCCCAAACTTCTGGTGTTGGGGGATATCAACATTCATGCCGAGACTGTCTTATCTGGGGCAGCTCAGGACTTCATGGCCTCCATGACAACCATGGGGCTGTCTCAATTTGTTACTGGCCCAGCGCATGTGTTGGGTCACACTCTTGATTTGATCTTCGCCACTGGTCATGGAGATGGTGATCTGGAGGTGGGATGTTTTTCATCTATTCTATTGTCATGGACAGATCACCGCCTGCTGAGTTTTAGACTTACGATGACTCTTTCCCTCTTCAAGGGTGGGGGACCTATTAAGTTGGTCCGCTACCGGAGGCTTATGGATCCTATTGGTTTTCAAAGGGCTCTGGGAGTTTTTCCAGCTGATACTACTAGCGCTCCTGTCGAGGCCTTGGTCGAACTGTGGAATATGGAGATGGCCCGGGCTATCGACACGATCGCTCCCACGCGCCCTCTTCAATGCAGAGCTCATACAGCTCCGTGGTATACCCCGGAGCTGAGAGTGATGAAGCAAGAGAGAAGGAGGCTGGAGTGCAGATGGAGACGAACTCCAGACGGATGCAATTATGCTTTGGTAAGTGCCTCCACTAAGTCGTATATAAAAGCGGTAAGGGCGGCGAAGAAGTCCCACTTCGCTGCCTCTATCAGGACATCTCTCTGCCGCCCTGCAGAGCTTTTTAGGGTTGTATGAGGACTTTTACATTCTGGTCCTCGAGATACCATTGAAACATCCGAAGCTCGCTGTAACGACATCGCAGGGCACTTCCAAAATAAAATCGCATGCATCCGTAGGGACCTAGACTCTGATGTTATGACAGATGAATCCATTGAAGTGTCCAGAACACGGTCTTGTCTTTCATTATTGGATGAGTTTCAGTTGGTGCAGCTTGAGGAAGTGGACAAGGTGCTTGGAATGGTGCGGGCGACCACGTCTGCTCTAGATCCTTGTCCATCTTGGCTAGTGAAGGCTAGCAGGACTAGTACCACCGGCTGGGCCAAGGAAGTGATAAATGCCTCCTTGAGTGAGGGAGTAGTCCCTAGTAGCCTCAAGGAGGCAGTAGTGAGACCTCTTTTAAAGAAACCTTCCTTAGACCCAGATAACTTGAACAATTATAGACCGGTGGCGAATGTCCCCTTTTTGGGCAAGGTTCTGGAGCAGGTGGTCGCCGGTCAGCTCCAGGTGCTCTTGGATGAGACCGATTATCTGGATCCGTTTCAATCCGGTTTTAGGCCTGGTTTTGGCACTGAAACAGCCTTGGTCGCCCTGTACGATGACCTCTGTTGGGAGAGGGACAGAGGGAGTGTGACTCTATTGATTCTCCTTGATCTCTCAGCGGCGTTTGATACCATCGACCATGGTATCCTTCTGGGGAGACACGCGGAGTTGGGAGTTGGAGGCACTGCTTGGCAGTGGTTCCGCTCCTACTTGGCGGATCGTCGCCAGAAGGTAGTACTTGGGGAACATTGCTCGACACCTTGGACTCTCCATTGTGGAGTCCTTCAGGGGTCGGTTTTGTCCCCCATGCTTTTTAACATCTACATGCAGCCTCTGGGTGCTGTCTTCAGGAGTTTTGAAGTGCGTTGCCACCAGTACGCTGATGACATGCAGCTCTATTTCTCCTTTTCATCTTCTACAGGTGAGTCTGTGGATGTGCTGAATCACTGCCTGACTGCGATAATGGACTGGATGAGAGCTAATAAACTGAGACTCAATCCAGACAAGACTGAGACACTGTTGGTGAATGCCTTCCCTGCCCAGATGGTGGATGTTTACCCTGTTCTAGATGGGGTTACACTGCCCTTGAAGGAACAGGTTCGTAGTCTCGGGGTTCTTTTCCATCCTTCCTTGTCTCTTGAGGTGCAAGTGGCCTCGGTGGCAAGGAATGCGTTCTACCACCTTCAGTTGGTAGCCCAGCTACGCCCCTATCTGGACAGGGATGACCTCGCCTCAGTTGTTCATGCTCTGGTAACTTCTAGGTTGGATTACTGTAATGCGCTCTATGTAGGGCTGCCCCTGAAGACAGTTCGGAAGCTTCAGCTAGTGCAAAATGCAGAAGCCAGACTGCTGACGAGGACCAGCCGGTCAGCGCATATAACACCTGTTCTGGCCCGTTTGCACTGGCTACCCATTTGTTTCCTAGCCAGATTCAAGGTGCTGGTTTTGACCTATAAAGCCTTACACGGCGTGGGACCGCAATATCTTGTGGAATGCCTCTCCCGCTATGAACCGACCTGGTCACTTCGCTCAGCATCTAAGGCCCTCCTCCGGGTACCAACCCATCAGGAAGCCCGGAGGACAGTTACTCGATCTAGGGCCTTTTCTGTAGTGGCCCCCGAACTGTGGAACAGCTTCCCCGAAGAAGTACGCCTGGCGCCGGCGCTTCTATCTTTTCGGCGCCAGGTTAAGACCTGGCTATGCTCCCAGGCATTTTAAGCGTTTAATGTTATACCACAGTATCCTTTTACATCGCCTGGAGGAATCGGGAATAGGAGGCACTGTACTACGGTGGTTCCATTCCTTTCTTTCCGACAGGCATCAACAGGTAGCATTGGGGGAGGAGGTTTCAGACCCTTGGCCTCTCAATTGTGGTGTGCCACAGGGCTCTATCCTCTCTCCCATGCTATTTAATATCTATATGAAGCCGCTGGGAACAATCATTAGGAGATTTGGGCTGCAGTGTCACCAATATGCGGATGACACTCAGCTCTATCTCTCGTTTAAATCTTCACCAGAGTTTGCTGTGGAGACCATGTCCAAGTGCCTGGAATCCGTGAGTGGATGGATGGGAAGGAACAGGCTGAAGTTGAATCCTGATAAGACTGAGGTGCTACTCGTGGGAGACAAGGGAAGGCTGGGAGATGTTGACCTGGTGTTCGATGGGGTGAAATTGCCCCTGAAGTACCAGGTCCGCAGCCTTGGGGTTGTTCTTGATTCCAAGCTGTCCATGGAGGCTCAGATTTCGGCAGTGAGCCGGGCAGCTTGGTATCAATTACACCTCATTCGTAGACTGCAGCCCTACCTTCCTGCTCATCAGCTCCCACTGGTGGTACATGCCCTGGTCACCTCTCGGTTGGATCACTGTAATGCGCTGTACGTGGGGTTACCCTTGAAAATGGTCCGGAAATTACAACTTATACAAAATGCTGCGGCTCGACTACTTACAAACTGTCGCCGCCGGGAACACATCACCCCAGTGTTGTTCGACCTACACTGGCTCCCAGTTATTTTCCGGGCCCAATTCAAGGTGTTGGTATTAACCTTTAAATCCCTATACGGTCTCGGCCCAGTTTATCTGATGGAGCACCTCCAGCGCCACCAACCATGCCGCCCAACAAGATCAGCCACACAGGACCTTCTCTCAATCCCGCCAACTAAAACAGCTAGGTTGGCGGGGACAAGAGAGAGGGCATTTTCAGTGGCGGCCCCCACTCTCTGGAACTCCCTCCCATATGACCTTTGACATGCCCCTTCCCTGAATGTATTCCGCCAAGCTTTGAAGACCTGGCTCTTCAGACAGGCCTTTGGGACTTACGGGGAGGGTTAAATTTTTACGACCAATAGCCTACTACTCTGTACTGGAACTGCTTTATTGTTTTATTGTTATATTGTATTTTATGATGTATTTTATTATGATGTAATGTATTGTTGTTAAATTGTACATCGCCTAGAGTGGCCATTGGCCAGATAGGCGACCCACAAATTAAATTATTATTATTATTATTATTTATAACTTTAAATCTTTTATTTTTTGTTTGCTGCTTATGTTTACTGTTGGTTGGTTGATTTTATTGTGATATTCTGTATTTTAACCTTTTTGTACACCGCCCAGAGAGCCACTCGCTATGGGCGGTTTATAAATGAAAAAAAAAATCAAATCCCAGATCACATCTGTCTCTGCACAGATTCACTGAAATGTAGAAATGATGGGTCTGGGGCTTTCCAGCACTGCCATGGCACAAAATCCTGGTTTTATGATACAGATTTGTGTGGATCCTCATACTTTTCACAAGGGATGCAGTCAAAGCTGCCATCACATCATAGATTACCTCTGTATTTACTGATGTACACAGGCGTGATGTGTGATGGTGGTGGTTTACTGATATACACAGGCATGATGTGTGATGTTGGTGGTTTAGGCTTCCTTTGTAAAAAAACAAAAACAAAAAAACATGGAGATCCATGAGTATCTAGGCCTTGGATCAATGCTTTTGTGGAGCTGGCAAACTGTAAAAAAATTTTTTTTACTCTGCAGTTTACCCATGTAAGCTTTAATTCGATGGTGGCTTTTAGGGGCCCCCATGTAAAATCATGAAAGGATTCCAAAGGATCCAACTTTTACCCAAACTCCATGGAAAAGCAAAGAATCTCTGTGTGCATGCCTGCCATTCTCTCTTCCTGTCTGTCAGGGTGGGTGGGAAACATGACCTGGGGGAGGGGGAGAGAAACAACTGGAGGGGAGCTGCCGATGACACTGTCCCAAAATTCCAGATGTGTCCATGGGCCCAAAGCTGTTGGGGACACCTCTACAAGCAGATCTGGAGAAGGAGCAGGCGGTCGAGATGTTGCCTGCAATAATTATGTGAATTAAAAATTATTTCTTCCTGCATTTTCTATCCTATTTATTTATTCAGTGAGATTTCTTATGGATGGGGTGCAGGGTTTTTGTGGCACTTAGCTTAAGAATATAAAAAAAGTGCTGTGGGATCAGGTCAAAGACAGCATCCTGCTTGCACAGGGGCCAGCCGGGTGCTTATGAGAAACCCACAAGCAGGACCTGAGCACAAGAGCACTCTCCCTATTTGTGCTTCCCAGCAACTGGAGGCAGAAGAATGGAGGCAGCTCACTTTCAAGGTGGCCAAGAGGTGTTTCTTAGTCATTCCAGAAATCATCACTTCAGTGGTTCTGCACTCTGCAGCCTTCCTGGGTGCCTGTGCTAACTGAAAATCTGATGTCCTCAGGAGAGTTTTCCTGCAAGTAGTGAAAGCAGGAATCTTGCCTTCTGTGTGCCTGACTGCTGTTTGTTGCTATTTTAAAAAACCAAACCCTTTCTAGTTTTGAAAACAAAAATTAGCACTGAGAAATGTTTAACAGGAAGAAAAAAACACACACCATGGCCACCTCATAGCAATAAAGTAGGCTCAATCCTGCACCCAACAAAAGTATAAAGATATTCAAAAATGCTCTGTGATGGAGGAAGGAAACAGAAGCTTCTTTCACAGGTGGAGAAAACTTTGCGAAACTGAAAGGTTTCAGCACAGCTCTATTGCTCCTGGGTACATCAGTGTATATAACCTGTTCCCCCCTCGCTGGATCATCACCTTGCAGTGGTGAGTGGGCTTGAGTGTTCCAATGAACCCTGTGAGAAATGCCCTCGGGAATCATTTACTCCCAGCAGGGTCACCCATGGCGGTAAGGTCAAGGGAGAGGAACCAGACAAAGAACGATCCAAGAAAGTCCTCAACGGCAAAACAGGTGGAGGATAACAATGTGTATGTTACAACAGCTGTGAAGGAGGATGAAGGCTGCAACAGATAAAAGACTTCCAATCGTCGTCGTATCCATGCCATTGGATCAAAGCCTTTTTCTGTCAAGATTGTGTGTTGATTGTCGTGCGCCAATCTCCCCACATAAAACGAATTCATGCACAGGCATCTTCCAACCAAACCAAACCAAACCAAAAGTCCCATGGCGATCAGCGAATGGCAACGGGGGCAGGACTGTGAAATCCGGAAGCCCCTAGTCATGGACCGGCATGTGGGTGGTGGATACAGATTCAGTTGTCCTGGCTTAAGGACCAAGGCAGTTGAATAGTTCAGCAGCTATATCCATGACTGAGCAGTCCTATTCAGGATCCACTCTGCTCATCCTGTATGGGGAGGGGACTAGAAAAGGTGCCCTTAACATAGTCTGCCTCATCTCTCTCCCTGACTAGATCACCGTGTCCAGTGGGGTCACCACTTAGCAGTTGCAAAAGACAAATGAACTTTGGAATGTGGAATATACAGACATTGCTGGACAATACAGATAGTGAACATCCTGAACGCAGGGCTGCCATCATCGCAAAGGAGTTGACACATTTTAATATTGACATAGCAGCACTCCAAGAAACTCAAAGAGCAGGAGAGGGACAATTGAAGGAAGAAAAAGGAGGTTACACCTTCTTCTGGAAAGGACTGCCTGAACAAGAACGACGAATACATGGAGTAGGCTTTGCTATTAAAAATGATCTTGTGAAGCTGTTGTCAGAAGTTCCTACTGGCATTAATGAACGACTCTCAACTCTCCGATTAAAACTCGCCAAAAACCAGCAGGCAACTATTCTAAGTGCTTATGCACCGACATTAGATGCTGATGAAGACATCAAGGAAAATTTTTATACCTAGCTGGACACCATCTTATCAGAGATACCTAAGGAGGATAAAATTATCTTCCTGGGTGATTTCAATGCAAGAGTTTGGTGTGATTTCGATTTATGGGCAGAAACCATTGGGACAGAAAGAGTTGGCAATAGCAACCTGAATTGCATTCTACTTCTGACTAAATGTGCAGAGCATAATCTTGTTATTACAAACACATTCTTTCGCCAGAAAGATAAATTTAAAACATCATGGAAGCACCCTCGGTTGAAACACTGGCATCTCCTGGATTATGTAATTGTCCATGCCAGAGATCATCGTGATGTACTCCTCACCAGGACCATGACGAGTGTCAATGACTACTGGACAGATCACCAATTAATTCGATCCACTATGGCCATTAATATTGTTGCTCAACGTAGGCTCCAAGGAAGAAAACCAAGGCATAAAATGAACATCCATGCCCTTCAAGATCCTATTAAATGAGCTTGCTTTCAAACAACTCTCAAGAAACATCTACCTACGGAACTCCCTGAAAACGTTGAGGAACACTGGATTAAACTTCCATTATTGCAGCATGTGAACAAACTATTGGATACCAAACTAAGACACATCAGGACTGGTTTGATGAGAATGACAGTGAGATTGAATATATTATTGACAAGAAAAGGAAAGCCTTCCAGATATGGCAAAAAGACATTAACTGTGCTGCTAAGAAAAATCTATGCCAGTGCAAAGACTGAGGTCCAAAGAAGAACTAGAGAACTTAAGAACACCTGGTGGATAAAGTAAACTCAAGAAATCCAGCATTTTGCAGATGTTCATGATGCACGGGGCTTTTTTAATGCCACAAAGGCCATCTACGGACCAACAAATTATGGTACAAATCCCTTACGTTCAATGGATGGTACCAAACTTCTAAAAGACAAAGAGTCTATTGCACTGCGTTGGAAAGAGCATTACCACGACCTCCCTAATCGTAACTCTATTGTGGCTGATGAGGTCTTCTCACAAATCCCACAACAACAAATTAGAGATGAGCTTGCGGTATCCCCTTATTTGGATGAAGTCAGTAAAGCCATAAATCAAATGAAGAATAACAAAGCTAGTGGGCCTGATGGGATTCCTGCTGAAGTCTTTAAAGAAGATGGGCCTGAACTTACACAACAACTTCATAAGCTCATTGAAAAAATCTGGATGAGGGAGGAGATCCCAGAAGACATTAGTGATGCCATAATTATCACTCTTTTCAAGAAGGGTGATAGATACGCAAGAGAAAAGAATATGCTTTCTTTACAGAAAAACTTAAACAATGCAAAATCCAATTTAGATGGGATGTTCCTGAAGGAGTGATCTTTACATTTAGACAACAGAAGTATCGATTGAATACAGTTCAAAAAGCATTGGATTTCTTGAGAAAAGCTTCAAAAGACATGGAAGAAGACAAAATTAAACAAAGTCAACAGGAACAGGCAGAGGAAGGAAAAGAAGAGGATGGATCAATGGGAGCAACAGGTACAGACTTTTCTAAAATACACGCTTGAAGATGGATTACAAATATCTAACTTGGAATATAAATGGAGCCAATACCCCGCAGAAGAGAAAGTGTTTCATTATTTGAAAAAATTAAAATTGGATATAATTTGTTTACAAGAAACTCACATCAAGAAGAAAGATTCCAAATATTTGATTTGTAAAAATTTGGGTGAAGAATTTATTTCAGCTGGATTGAAAAAAATAAATGGTGTTGTTCTCTATATTAACCCACAATTGTATCCTAAATTGATATTATCGGATGATAGTGGCAGATTTGTGGGGGTTGAAATTACCTTACAGGGGATAAAAATTTTGATAGTGGGTATCTATGCCCCCAATGAAGATAAAACAAGGTTTTACACGGGACTTATGGAAAAATTGTTAGATTTCTCATATGATCACTGGTGTGTTATGGGTGATTGGAATGGAGTAATCTCACCACAAATTGACAGACATTCTGAGAAAAACATTAAAGAGACATAGGGTAAATTACCGAAGATTTGCTTTGAGTTGATGGAAAATTTAGAATTGGTGGATACCTGGAGATACATAAATGACAACGCAAAGGAATTCACTTATTTTTCAGAAAGACACAAAGCATTCTTGAGGATTGACATGATTTGGATGTCTAAAAATCTAGTGAAAGATATCTCCAAGATGGACATATTACCAAAAACTTTCTCTGATCATAATCCTGTGATATTAACTTTTAAAAAGAAAAATCTTGGATTTAGATGGAGACTAAATGAATCTTTATTACGGAATGATAAAGTAGTACAAGAATGTAAGAAGAAATTAAAAGAGTTTTTTGAACATAATTTACATAAAGGAACAGATGAAAATATTGTTTGGGATACAAGTAAAGCATTCATGAGGGGATATTTTATTAAATGCAACTCTGAATTTAAAAAGAAGAAACAACAGAAAATGCAATTAATCTTGGAAGAAATAAAACAAAAAGAGGAAGAATTGAAAAAGAATCCAACTAAAGTTTTTATTGTAAATCAAATTAAAATGTTACAGAATCAAGTATCAATGCTGACAGTGAGAGAAATTGAAAGGAAAATAAATTTTGCTAAACAAAGGACTTTTGAATTTGCAAATAAACCTGGGAAATGGTTAGAATATAAATTAAGAAAAGAACGACAAAAAAACTTATTTTAAAGATACAAGAAGGAGAAGAGATGTTGACGGATAACGCAAAAATTCAAAAGGTTTTTCATCAGTATTATTCAACTTTATACAAGTGTCAGGAAATTCCCTCTGAAAAAATAGAAGAGTACATATCTAAACAGAATTTGCCTAAAATTACAGATTTTCAGAGACAAGCTATTAATGGCCCTGTCACGTCAAGAGAGATATCTGAAGCTATAAGTAAAATTAAATTAGGAAAGGCGCCAGGACCAGATGGGTTATCAGCAGTGTACTACAAATGTTTAGAGGAGGAACTCTTGTTACCTTTACAGTATACAATGAATTCTATTTTGCAAGAGGGGAGATTCCTGATAGTTGGAAAAATGCTAATATAACATTAATACCTAAAGAGGAGCAGGACCTAACTAAAACAAAAAATTATCGGCCGATATCTTTATTGAATAATGATTATAAAATATTTACAATGATTTTGGCAGAAAGAATGAAAATAATATTGCAACAATTTATCCAGGAAGATCAATCAGGTTTTTTACCTAAAAGACGACTACGTGATAACGTCAGGAATGTTTTGAATGTGTTGGAATATTTAGAACAACGAAATGATAAACAAGCAGCTTTGATCTTTTTAGATGCTGAGAAAGCGTTTGATAATTTGAATTGGAAATTTATGTTTAAGGTTCTGGAGCAAATGGATTTTGGAGATAATTTTATTAAATGGATTAGATCGATTTATACATCTCAGAAGGCACAGATAATTGTCAACGGGGGCTTAACGGATTCATGTGAAATACAAAAGGGTACAAGACAGGGATGTCCGTTATCTCCCCTTTTATTTATCTTGGTCTTAGAAGTGCTGCTTAGAGATATAAGGCAAGATAAAAGGATTTCGGTTTTAAAGATAAAAAAAGAAGTATATAAACTGAGAGCATTTGCTGATGACTTGATGATTGTATTAGAAAATCCTTTGGAAGGAATTAATGTATTGATGGATAAATTAAAAGAATTTGGACCGTTAGCAGGATTTAAGATTAATAATCAAAAAACAAAGATGTTGGTGAAAAATTTATCTCTAAGGGAACAAAAAGAGTTAATGGACAAGACAGATTTCACAATAGAGAAAAAGTTGAAATATCTAGGTATTATTATGACAAATAAAAATTCAAAGTTGTTTCATAATAATTATGAAAAATTATGGACAGAAATTAAGAAAGATATGTCAAGATGGGATAAACTACAGTTGTCATTAATGGGTAGAATATCTGTGATAAAAATGAATGTATTACCGAGAATGATGTTTTTGTTTCAAACAATACCTGTAATATCCTCTGATTTACCTTTTAAACAATGGCAAAAAGATATTTCTAAATTTGTATGGCAGGGGAAAAAACCAAGAGTTAAATTTAAACTATTACAAGATTCCAAAGAAAGAGGAGGATTGGGACTACCAAATCTGAGACTTTATTTTGCTGCTTGTTGTTTGGTCTGGATAAAAGAATGACGGTCCTGCCCATTTGGTAGGGGCGGGTTTGCCTACACCCTATTTCTGGGAAGGCTCGGGAAGGTTCCAGAAATTGTGTAAGAGGTCAGGTGGGGTATCTTGACCAATGGGTTAAGGGTTTTTAGCGGCTATATATAGCCTGCTCCGCTTTTAGAGCGCGCCTTTTTTTGCCTTGCGGCACGTTGGTAAAGGCTGAGTGACTGGCTTAGTTCTTGCTGCCTCGTAATTCTCCGGGTGATTGAGTCGTTGGTGATTGTATTTGGTGACGAGTTTTATTGCTTTAATTTGTAGCTCCAATTAATTGTGTAGATGGTTTTTCTAGCGAGCGGAGGGTATCCCCCCCTGTTTCCCCCCCCTGTTTTTCCTTTACACATCTCCCCCCCTTCCCCTCTCCGTTATTACCACCCGTTCCTTGGCGCTAGCAGGGGTTTTGCGAGCTGAGTAGTATTTTTTGCTTCTATGTTTCCAGTTTTATTTAAAATAAAGGTAATTTTACCCCGATTTTTCGGGGGTTAACGTGTTGCGGCAAGCAGGGCATCTTTAAAGCACCCCCCCAGTTTTCCTCCGCTGATCAGCTGTTGGGCGGGATCAGCTGTGAGGCGGTGAGTGAGCTTTGTTTCCTTAGCCTCACAGCCGTTTGTTTGCCTATTTGAATTTCCCGCTTTTTAGTAGTTAACGTTGTGTTGCAGCAAGCAGGGCATCTTTAAAGCACCCCCCCCAGTTTTCCTCCGCTGATCAGCTGTTGGGCGGGATCAGCTGTGAGGCGGTGAGTGAGCTTTGTTTCCTTAGCCTCACAGCCGTTTGTTTGCCTATTTGAATTTCCCGCTTCTTAGTAGTTCCCTGGCTTCACTGTTGTTTTCCTATTTAATTATATATCGCCCCCCCCTTGTTTCAATTAATATTGTACTGGTCTGCATATTAAGTGTTTGGTTTGGGTGAATTATAAATAAATAGTTACATTTATTAGTATTATTTGAGTTATATAGAAAATTACTTATAATTAAATAAGTTCTTTTATATATTAAGGGAAGTCTATTTAGAAAAATATTTATATTATTATAAAATATTTGGGTAATCGATTGGTATTATAATTTTGCCCCCCTATAAATAATAATAATAATAATAATAATAATAATAATAATAATAATAATAATAATAATAATAATAAATTAATTAAAAATAAAATTTATTTGTTTTTCTTTTAATCGCGATTTAGATTCATTAAAATTTTGTCTGTGTGCAATTGCTTTGCTCACATTGCAGTTTATGGTAAAATTTAATATTGGTTGAATTTCAGTTTTAAGTTGGTTGCACTGTATATTGTGATAATTTTTTATTGTTATTGTTGTACCTTTGCGAGCTTCATAGGAAATCAACATGCCTCCAAAGAAAGTTCAACAAAAGCGAGGGGTTCGGGTGGTTAAGCAGGCGGCTAAGCGCCCCCCTGCACGGCAAGAGTGTCTTTCCTCTGAAGATGAAGATGACATGGGGACAATTTGTGCTCTGGTCGCAAGGGTGGAGGCCCTTGAGAGAGAAAGCAAGCGTCCTTCGGAACCAGGGGCTGGGCCTAGTACCGCCCCTTCAGGTAAGAAGTCCGCCCGTTTGGCTGCTAAAAAGACTAAATCTGGAATTATTTCTGATTTGGTCGCCAGAATTGGTTCCCTTGAGGCGGCAGCACCCAGAGATGACTTCAACGTCCCTTCGGTGCAAGCTGGCACATCTGGGACTTCTTCTGCACTCACCTCTTCCCGCATTCCGGTCTGTGCTGCTGCTGGCATTTCTCAGGATCAACTTCAACAGGTCCAACCAGATATTCATGTTCTGCCTCCTGTTACCCCGGCTGTTGCTACACCGGCAGTGGTTGCGTCACCAGCTGCCATTACGGGTGAGTGCCGGGTACCTTTGCATTCCACAGGTGCGCAGGTTCCGCAATTACAACAGTATCCTGCAGCTACCACAGCACTTGGTAGTGCGCAGCATTCCCTAGTTTATATGGGTGGGGTATTAGTTCCTCAGCAACCTGTGCTTCCTTGGCCAGCTGCTGCAGTTACCCCCTGGCAACCGTCGGTGGCCTCTGCTGGTGCCTCGGCTGGTCCGCTGCCTCTCCCCTCTGGTGTATATCCACAGGGTGATGCTTCTCTGCCTTTAGGAGATCATTTGCTACCTGCAACTAAGGAAAAGATTTGGCGTGGTGAATATATAGATATATTCACGCTCCTTTTTCGGGAATCTGAAATAAAACCCAAGGAACATTCAGACATTTCGGAACGGGAGATAGCGATAAAAAGGAAGGTGGATCGCATATGGCCTAATTGGCTTAACGCGTTCACGGTGTATATGGGTGTGATGACTCAGGTTTATCCATCCAGGGCCATGTCTCTGATTAAATACCAGGATATAATTCATAGAGCCTTTACGGAATTCTCAGGGACCGCGTGGTTGCGGTATGACGAGAATTTTAGGCAAAGGGTGGCTTTGGACCCCACGCTTCGTTGGGACATCGAACATCCTGGGCTTTGGTTGCGGTCTATGACGTCAGCCAGACCCGCTTTGGGAGATAGAGCCGATAGTGGGCATCTTTTAGTCAGTGCGCAGACTTCAGCCACTGGTGCCATCCGGGGCTGGCAGCGGGTTCAACCCCCTCAAGTCTGTTGGGCCTTCAACAGTTCGGGACGCTGTTACAGGCGCCCGTGTCGCTTTAGGCACGCATGTGGAATCTGTGGGGGATCTCACCCTAGTTCCACTTGTCAGCGAGCCTGTTCATCTCGTAGGGGTTCAGGGGAACAACCACCTAAACGTGGATCTGGCAACAGTGGCAGTACGTCGCAAGGCCAGTAGTCCTATCAGGTTGTTTCCCTTAGCGAGGTTATTGAATAGTTATCCCAATAGATCTGCGGCTAGATGCCTTTGGTATGGTTTTTCGGAGGGTTTTAGGATTCTTTTCAAAGGCCCGAGGGTTCGTACTTCCTCTGCCAACCAGCCTTCTGTTTTGGCATTGGCTTCTGTAGTCCTTGCGAAAATAAATAAAGAAATAGCTGCTGATCGGATTTCTGGTCCTTTTATTAATCCTCCCTTACCAAATTTGAGGATTTCTCCTATAGGTGTAGTTCCCAAAAAACAGCCTGGCGAATATCACCTTATTCATAATTTGTCTTTCCCAAAAGGTGCCTCTGTTAATGATGGTATTTCATCTTTATATACGTCAGTTCGCTATACTTCCTTTGATGAAGCCGTTAAGGTTGTGAGGAAGGCTGGTAAGGGCGCCTTGATGGCGAACTGCGACATTAAGTCTGCATTTCGATTGCTCCCAGTGCATCCGGGTGATGTTGATTTATTAGGCTTTCATTTTCAGGGACAATATTACATAGATAGGGTGATGCCTATGGGATGCTCTGTGTCCTGTGCGGCATTTGAGACTTTTAGCACATTTCTGGAGTGGGCTTTAAGGACAAGGGCAGGTTCTTCCTTGTCTGCCCATTATCTGGATGATTTTCTATTTATTGGCCCTGCAGGCACGTCTCATTGTTTGCACTTGATGTGGACTTTTGAGCAGTTAACTACAGAATTGGGTGTCCCGTTAGCTCCGGAAAAATCTGAGGGCCCTGCCACTTCTCTTTCATATTTGGGTATTATTTTAGATACGCAGTCCCAGTCTTCTCGTCTGCCTCCTGACAAGTTGTTAACATTGAGGCAGAGGTTGCGTTCAGTTTTGTCTTTGAAAAAGGTCACACTAGCTCAGTTACAAGAGCTTCTGGGGCACTTAGTCTGTGCTTCTAAAGTTATTTCGCCAGATAGGGCATTCCTTCGTCGTCTCTGTGATGCTATGAAGGGAGTTCGTTCCCGTTCTCATTTTATTAGGGTCACGTCAGGGATGAGGGAGGATTTCAAAATGTGGCTGACTTTCTTGGATAATTACAATGGCCTCTCTTTTTGGCGTGAGGATCTATTGCTGGAAGCTGAGCTACAAGTACATTCTGATGCTGCTGGGGGCATCGGTTTTGGGGTAATCTTTAGGTCTCAGTGGTGCGCTGAGAGATGGTCTGCAGATTGGTTAGCTTCTGGGATTACTTCAAATATGACATTTTTGGAGTTCTTCCCCATTGTGGTGGCGGTCCACATTTGGCCTGGGGCATTACAAAATCGCACTGTGTGTTTTTGGTGCGATAATCTGTCTACAGTGTGTGTGGTCAATACCCAGACTTCTAAATTGCCTCAGGTGATGCATCTGGTGCGGGCTTTTGTATTACAATGTTTGCGATATAATATATCATTTGTGGCTCGCCACGTTCCAGGATTGCAGAATTGCATTGCTGATGCTCTCTCACGCTTACAGATGGCACGTTTCCGGGAATTGGTGCCAGGAGCGGCCCAAGATTCTGTCCCTGTCCCTTTCTTCCTGTGGAGCCTTGGCAATTAGAAGCTGGGGACACCATAATTTCTGTGCTTGCTCCCAGCACTTGGAGAGCGTATCAGCGGGCTCTTGCAACATTCCAGGCTTTTCGTGCCAGTGGTGCTTTATTGGCTGAGTGGCCTATTCCTGTATCACATTTGCTGCAGTTTATGTTATATTTAAAAGGGCAAAACAATTCCGTTTCTACCATCGCCGGACACCTCTCTGCGCTGGCCTTTATTTCCAAGGCAAGAGGAATGCAGGATCATTCTGTAGATTTTAGGGTCAGGAAGGTCCTTCAGGGTTGGTCGCGTTCCGCTCACAGGCCCACTGACCGAAGGAGGCCAATCACGCCCGATGTTCTCCTTCAGATCCTGCCTTTATTTAGGTCTCTGTGCTCATCTCAGTATGAGTCGCACCTGTTCGCCGCAGTAACACTGATGATGTTCTATGGTGCTTTTCGCCCTAGTGAAGTATTGCCTTCCTCGAAGCGCGATGTGTCCTATCGAGCCTTTTGCTTTGGCGATTGCACACTAGGTGCAGATATAGTTAGGCTTTCCCTTCGAGTCTCTAAGACTGATCAAAAGGGCCGTGGCAGTATTATTTCATTGAGAGTTTGCCAGGTCCCTGAATTGTGCCCAGTGGCTGCAGTGCGTTTATTTCTGTCAATGAGGCCGGCGGGCCAGCGTTACCTCTTTATACATGTGGATGGTTCTGCCCTGACTCAATTTCAATTTTGGGCCGTTGTTCGGCGGGCCTTGTTGGCCAGTGGTCGCGATGCTGGAGTCTATGGGCTGCATTCCTTTTGGATTGGGGCGGCTACGGCCGCCGCCCTCGTGGGCATGAGCGTTCAGGATATTCAGGCGATTGGAAGGTGGCGTTCTTCCGCTTTCAAGTCTTATATCAGGTATTGATTCTAATGTGTTGTTCTTTCCTTTCTTAGGTGAGCTGAGCCTTCCTGTGCCTGCGAGGGTCGTCCTGTGTGGCCACTCTATTTTATTTTGGGCCCATCGGAGAGCCTTCTCTACGCTTGCCGGGACACAGCTGCAGCTTTCCGCTACAGCGACGGTTGGCTGGGAGGCTCAGAGGGGCATGTTTTGGGATGCGCTCATGCCTTTGGTGTGCCGGCTTATGGCATCGCCGAACCGGCCACATATGTTGGTGGTCCATTTAGGGGAAAATGATATGGTGCAGCAGCCAGGTATGGATCTGCTGCTGAAGATCACCCGTGATTTTAATGCACTCATCCAGTCTTACCCGGACCTTGTTATAGTGTGGTCCGACATGCTGGTGCGTCGTGTTTGGAGGGGTGCACGGCACCCTAACAGGATCGACAGATCCAGAAAGTGGGTGAATAGGAAAGTTAGTAGTTTAGTTTTGTCATTGGGGGGGCATATATTCCTCATGACAGAATCCATTTTCATGCACCGCATCTGTTTCGTGGTGATGGTGTCCATCTTTCGGATATTGGGTGTGATTTGCTATTGGAGGATTTTAGGTTGGGTTTGGGGGCTTTGTTTTCTTTGGGTTGAGGGGACCAAGCTTAAGCTGATCCCCTCTGGTGGCATTGGATTCGGGCAGGTGAGGTAATTGGGGTTAAAAATGGAGGTGGATGAGGCATTTGGGTAAAGGGCACTCCCTGGTGAAACATCAAGGCGTAATGCCTGGTGTGGATCCGGGGGGTGTCCACGTGGAACCGACTTGCACATCATGGTGAACGCCTGTACGGTGGGGCCAGGATGCGGAGGTTGGAACCACAAACCTGACTCCGATTGCAAGGAGGGAGAAGTTGTCCCACATCCTTGTCTGGGGAGTTGCAGTACGATGTGACTGACTTGCCTCCGGGTTTGGAGGGTCTACACCCTCATAGATAGGTTGGGCCTCACCTGCCCGAAGGATTTGAGATTATTAATTGGCGGATTGGAATTTGATTGATTATGTGTTATATTTTAATAAATATAACATTTCAACCATACATGTGTCACGAGTCTTCCTTGGTGTGTTGGCAATGGATTTTACTGAGGAATAAAAGACTATTGGATTTGGAGGGCCACAACCTGAAGTGGGGATGGCATGGATATCTATGGTATGACAAAGTAAAAGTTAATGTGGACTTTAATAATCATTTTATAAGACGTCCTTTGTTGAAAATATAGAATAGATATAAACCAAGGTTTTGTTCCAAAATACCATTATGTGTCTCAAGTCAAGAAGCATTCTATAGAAGAGAAATGGCCGGAAAAGAGAAATGGTTAACTTATCAAGAACTATTAGAAAATGTGCATGGAGAATATGTAATGAAACAGAGAGAACAACTAATAAAGGAAGGATATAGTTCTCAATGGTTTGCCTATTTACAATTGTTGGAAAGATATAAAATGGATAAGAAAATGTATGGTTTTGAAATAAGTAAATCTGATTTTGAAATATGTCTGTGTACAAATGATGAATGTATAATTGCGAAAATGTATAAACTTTTGTTAAAAATGGAAATGGAAGAAGAACAAGTAAAAGAGTGTATGGTAAAATGGGCAAAAAAAATTGGTTATAACATACAAATGGATCAATGGGAAAATATGTGGAAAAAAGGATTGAAATTTACACTATGTTACAATCTTAAAGAAAATTTTTATAAAATGATGTATCGTTGGTACATGACTCCAGAAAAGTTGTCAAAAATGTATAGCAATGTTCCTAATGTTTGTTGGAAATGTAAACACCAAGAAGGATCATTTTATCATATGTGGTGGTTGTGTAAACAGGCGAAATCATTTTGGGCACAGATAGGTAGGATGATGCAAAAAATTCTAAAGATAAATATTCAATTAAAGCCAGGTTTTTTTTATTGGGTTTTATGGATAAACAAATAGAAAAGAAATATGGAAGAATAATATTATATATGATTACGGCAGCAAGATTATTATATGCACAAAAGTGGAAAATGGAATCAACACCAACAACGGAAGAATGGACTTAGTAGAGATGGATAAATTCACATGCTTACTTAGAGAAAAATCGACAGATACATTTCTTAAGGAATGGAAGCCTCTCTTAGACTTTTTGCTGAAAGATCAAAATGAAATGATGATAATGGGATTTGACGATTAATTAAGATAGCCTATGGAGAAAAGTGATCTTGTATGTATTAAGGGACAGGTTTGATATATATTATATACTTATAGCTGATCTGCGACAAATCGGAAGTCAAGATTTTTATTGTACTATTATGTTTTTGTTTTTGACTTTGTTTTGTTTTGTTTTCTGAAACTTTGAATAAAAATTATTTTTTTAAAAAAAGAAGGGTGATATAAACAGATTGTGGGAACTACCGAGGTATCTCTCTTCTAGCTACCGCAGGTAAAATCCTTGCTAGGATCCTCGCAAATCACCTCCTACCTACCATGTTGTTTGAATGCCTGATCACCGTCATCCAAAGCAGCTACTTTACTCCCAACTTAAGGATGGAAAATGGAATATCGGTGGACAGCAAAAGAAGTTTAAAGATGTTCTCAAAGCTAATCTAAAAAAATGTAACATGAGCATCAAGAACTGGGAAGCCTTGGCCCATGAGCTTCCCAATTGGAGGTCGGCCATTACCAAAGGTGCTATGGACTTTGAAGAAGCACGAGTACAGGGCGAAAGGGACAAACGAGCTAAGCGGAAGGCATGTCAAGCAAATCCTCATTGTGACCATCTTCCATCTGGAAACCTATGTGCTCACGGTGGGAGGCTGTGTGGATCCAGAATTGACCTCCATAGTCACTTATGGACCCACTGTTAAAGACCTTACCCTGGAAGACAATCTTACTTGGCCATGAGTGATTGCCAATGAAAAACCTGTTCCATAGTGGGAGGCAGTTATTAAAGTTAGTTATTCAAGTTATCCACTGTAGATCCTCTTAAACTATTAATAGCATGTGGCCCTTATTTGAACCCACTGTTGGTGTCCTGTCACTTTGCTCCTGGGTACACAGACAAATGATGTTCATAAAAATCTGGATCTAATCTCATTTCATCATGAGACTAGAGTGGTATTGATGAAGTGGGAACATACACTGTATCCTAGTAAGTCACATCAAGGTTTGTCAGTTAATATTCTCTTTCCAAGCAGGAGCAGTGGAAATTATAGATTGAACCACCTTTTATATTCACATTCAGCTTCTGAAATTTTAAAAAACCTTGAGGTGCTGAACATGAATTCTCTGGCTATCTCAGCTTATATCACTATCATCTCATAGCAGTGTGGCTTGCTTGGAAACAGATATCCTTTGTGTTAAATCTGTTGCCCACTAGTTCTGTCCCAAGGCCGTTTTTAGATTGTAACGAAATGCCTATAGTAGCTTTCTATTCCTAATCTTCACAATGTTCAGCATAGTATGAAGCAGCTGATTATCTGAAAGTCAAGACGTGTGATATAATACATTGGATTGGAAGAGGTTTTGGAATATGTGGCTGTATCATTTCTGGGACTACAGTGGCATGTTTATAGCATCTGTTAGTGATCCATGGAAGATTACAGGTATTCATGACAACTTTGTACCTCATGGAAGGATGCAGGCACATATGTTGCAGTGCACTATCTTTCACAGATATCACAAGCCTTGGAGCCAAATCATTTCTACTCAAGAGGAAATTGGTTGTGAAATGACTGTCATCATAATTAAGTACAGTTTTGCTTACAAGAGTTTTGTGAGATGCCTGCTGTTTTTCAATATTCCTGTTCCGGCTCCATCTCACCATGATATATCAGCACAGGTATTCATTTACAGTGACTGAGTAAGTGCTTACTATAGCATTTAAATAAGGGATTCCATCCTTTCTCATGGCTTACTTGCACTGATCATACTACAATGAAATTGCAATAACAAAAGCCAATGAGTGCAGTTAAAAAATCAAGTTTAGCATAATGTCATGGTGTAATGATCTGCTGTCTTTTTAAAATATAAAATAAAAGGCAACAATCCCAATTTCACTTAACAAAATGTTGTCTGTGCTATTAAAGTAAATTTAAAGGGGCATGATGCCCTTGGCCCCAAATTTTCTAATAGTACATTTCCAGCAGCAATCCCCTCTATATTTCACATACTTTTTGTCAATGTTGTTTCTTTAAATGTGCTGCTAGATTGAATTTGATCTTATGACACAAGGATATTACTTCAACCCCTTGAATGTGGTTTTCATAAAGGCAAATTCAGGGATGTTGTCATAGAATTTGTATTCTAATTAAGTGTAAACATACTGAGTCTAAACAACAAATCATAGATTATCAAATTGCCGTTGAATAATACTGAGTGGCCATTTAATTAGAAAATATTGTGAAGTGCAGGTAATATTTTGAAGTAAAGGTGACTGTGGAAAGTGCCTAGAGCCAACTAAGAGAATCTCATACAATGCAAATAAATCAGCAATGTTTTTAAAAACAAAAAGAATTAGACTTCAGGAAGAAATGTATACAATGTGCTCTAAGTAAATTACAACATCCAGACTGTCACAATTTTGTGGAAAGGATTCAAGCACGTACTGGAAATGTAGGTTTGCACGACTAAAGTGGAATGAAGTGCTCTATCACCCTAGCCCAACAAATGCACTTTTTAAAAAGAGGACTTTTTGTGGTTAGGTAAGTGAAGGCAAATGCACTGAAAAGTGGAGATCGAAAGAATGATTAACAGGAAGATATAAACACCCCACAAGCAAATCAGGATGAATGTTTATCATATCACCACCCAACAAACAAATCAGAATGAATGCTCAGTAAAGACCAGACATAGGTTGGAGACACACATTTATGTATTTATTTATTTGACATATTTATTTATTATTTGATTTATATCCCGTCCTTCCTCCCAGCAGGAGTCCAGGGCAGCAACACCTGCAGTTGCACTGGTTTCGGCACATCTCTACCTCTGTTTTCTTAAAGTGGGGGCACACAATGTTAATCAAACTCTGCTCCTTTTTACTGCAAAACCAGGGAAATTGGAGAGCGAGTGCATTTTACCTTGAAATCAGCTTCACACAAACTTCAAACCTGATTGGCCATCAACTCCATTGCCACTACAGGTTTGTCCAATGGAAACACTTTGATGCAGGCTCAGGCAGAGTCAGCGATTGGCCCAGCAGTTTGCTATGTGTGGCCCTAATAGGTCTAACATCAGCAGTGTGGAAGGGAGATGTTTACAGTTGTGGGCAAACTCCAGCCAGACAAAAGAGTCTCTCTGCTTTTGAAACAACTAGTGTGCACATAGCCACAGTCTAATCTCCATGCAAGCTCTCTGCAAGCAAATCAGGATGAATCTTCAATACCAAAACATCTGGAGGAACCCCAAGATAGCAGAGGAGGCCCTAAAAAAGGCAATGTATCACAGCATGTTTGGCACACTACCTCATAAAGTGATTTTAAAACAATCTATTTAACAGGCATTTATATTTTGAGGGTTAGTCTTCTTGTCTTGGCTTCTTGAGTCTTAGCCTCCTTGTCATTTTCTTGCTGCCCCTCGTTGCCTCTCCAACATTACCATTTAAAGAACTGCACCACAATGAAAGCAATGTCCATGGTATTATTCAAGATGTTTGATTTGTTTATCATCTGCTCCATCCTTCAAGAATGAGAGATTTAAGAGGGTCTATAAAACACCATCTAAAAACATTTATGCAAATACAATATCTTAAAATAGGAGGCCATGGATATAGTAACTCCTGCTTTGATGAACATCTGGGAGAAAGGAATTCCACAGTTGGGACGGAGCTACTGAGCAGGTCTGTACTGATGCCTTCACTGCTTTATACACAGAAGACCCTATTATTTATTTATTTATTTATTTTATTATACTTGTATACCACCCCATAGCCGAAACTCTCTGGGCGGTTTACAGTAACTAAAAACAATAAACCAAATATACAATTTAAAACAGATCTTATAAAAACAATTTAAAACACAATCTAAAAATTTAAAACAATATAAAACACATGCTAAAATGCCTGGGAGAAGAGGAAAGTCTTCACCTGGTGCTGAAAAGATAACAGTGTTGGCGCCAGATGCACCTCGTCAAGGAGATCATTCCATAATTGGGGGGCCACCACTGAGAAGGCCCTCTCCCTTGTTGCCATCCTCTGAGCTTCGCTTGGAGTAGGCACCCGGAGGAGGGCCTTTGATCTTGAACGTAGTGTACGGGTGGGTTTGTATCGGTAGAGGCGTTCCATCAGGTATTGTGGTCCCAAGCCTTGTAAGGCTTTATAGGTCAAAACCAGCATCTTGAATCGAGCTCGGAAACGTACAGGCAGCCAGTGCAAGCGGGCCAGAATTGGTTTTATATGTTCGGACCGTCTGGTCCCTGTTACCAATCTGGCCGCTGCATTTTGCACAAGCTGCAGTTTCTGAACGATCTTCAAAGGCAGCCCCACATAGTGTGCATTGCAGTAATCTAATTTGGAGGTTACCAGAGCATGGACAATTGAAGCCAGGTTATCCCTGTCCAGATAGAGATGTAGTTGGGCCACCAACCGAAGGTGGTAGAAGGCACTCCATGCCACCGAGTCTACCTGAGCCTCAAGGGACAGAGATGATTCTAGGAAAAACCCCAAGCTACGAACCTGCTCTTTCAGGGGGAGTGCAACCCCATCCAGGACAGGTTGGATATCCACCATCTGGTCAGAAGAACCACCCACTAACAGCATCTCAGTCTTGTCTGGATTGAGCCTCAGTTTAACCCTCATCCAGTCCATTGTCACAGCCAGGCACCAGTTCAGCACATTGACAGCCTCACCTGAAGAAGATGAAAAGGAGAAATAGAGCTGCGTGTCATCAGCGTACTGATGGCAATGCACTCCAAAGCTCCGGATGACCGTACCCAACGGTTTCATGTAGATGTTGAACAGCATGGGGGACAGAACTGACTCTTGCGGAACCCCATACTGGAGAGTCCAGGGTGCCGAGCAATGTTCCCCAAGCACCACCTTCTGGAGCCAACCTGCCAAGTAGGAGCAGAACCACCGCCATGCAGTACCTCCCACTCCCAACTCAGCCAGTCTCCCCACAAGGATACCATGGTTAATGGTATCAAAAGCCGCTGAGAGATCAAGGAGAATCAACAGAGTCACACTCCCACTGTCTCTCTCCTGACAAAGGTCATCATACAGGGTGACCAAGGCTGTTTCTGTGCCAAAACCAGGCCTGAAACCCAACTGAAATGGATCCAAATAATCGGTCTCATCCAAGAGTGTCTGGAGCTGGCCCGCCACCACTCGTTCAAGGACCTTGCCCAGAAATGGAACATTTGCTACTGGCCTATAGTTATTAAGATTTTCTGGGTCCAGAGAGGGTCTCTTCAGGAGTGGTCTCACTACTGCCTCTTTCAGGCAGACAGGGACCACCCCCTCTCGCAGAGAGGCATGAATCACCTCCCTTGCCCAGCCAGCTGTTCCATCCCTGCTAGCTTTTATTAGCCAAGAAGGGCAAGGATCCAGCACAGAAGTGGTTGCACGAACCTATCCAAGTACCTTGTCAATATCCTCAAGCTGCACCAACTGAAACTCATCCAAGAAATTGGGACAAGGCTGTTCTCTGGATACCTCGATTGATTCATCTGCTATAACACTAGAGTCTAAGTCCTGGCGGATGCTAAAGATTTTATCCTGGAAGTGCCTAGCAAATTCATTACATCAGGCCTCAGATGGTTCTACCATGTCCCTGAGGCCAGTGTGTAGTAGCTCCTGGACAATTCTGAAGAGCTCCGCTGGGCGGCAGAGTGATGATTTAATAGTGGCAGCAAAATATTGTTTTTTTGCTTCCCTCACTGCCCCTAAATACAGCTTTAAGAGATGGCATGCATTTTTCTCAACTTTCTTTCCCCTGCCCTCTCTTCTAAAACATTCTGTTCTCTCCCTTCGCATTCTGACAGAGAATTATCAGCAGCTAGAATTTTCCTTGACACTTACAAGGCACAACGTTGTAGCTTAACCTGCGATTGCTTTCCTTTGCATCTCTCTACTTGAAAGCATCCCTTGCTGCACTCATCATGACCTATTTTGTGGTGCTTTGCAATGAGAAAGACAGGCCATTTGCCTCAGTAGTGTTGCTAAGCTATAATAAAACATGTTTATAACAAATTTTATTATTTGCATCCTTACTTTAAAAGAAGCCTATTAGCTGCTGAGAACACAGTGTTCTTTTAACACAGAACACAAAAATATGAAGGCAATGTGGAAAAGTATGTAATTTACAAAATTACTGTAATTGCAGTTACTGTTGGATTGAGAAGTTATAAAGCACCAGAAATTCTACTCTCCATATAGCAAACCTGCCTCCTTTCAATTCTGACTTTGTCAACATCTATCTTGTAGTGCTTGTGACAGAGTGGCAGCCTCTCAAACTGATTGGTTGAGCGGGTGTAGTTGCACAGAATGTTTGCTTGTTCCTTAAATTTATAAGACACCCTTCAAAAAGCTTTGAGTGTGGCATAGATATAAAATAAAACCAAGTACAATAACATTCAATCATAAAATAAAAAGTGGGAGGGGCAACAGCCACTATCACAGGAAAAAAATGCAACAGAAGTCATAAAACATGAGCAAAGCCAACTACCAACCATCTGGCATGCCTGGGCAAATAAAGAAAATCTTTACTTGGCATCAAAGCTGGCATCAAGTTTGTTTGTTTGTTTGTTTGTTAAATTTATACCCCGCCTTATGGCCAAAAGGCCCTCAAGGCGGCTTACAAAAAACACAAACATGATACATCAATAAAACATAATACATCGATAAAATAATACAATTCTCAAGTTTAAATAACAATTCTCAAAATTAAATAACAATTAACATTTGCAGTAACTAACTATAAAATAAGATGATCCCCACATCATAACGTAACAGTTAGCAAAAAATAAAAACAAAACAAAACAAAGCAGTAAAAACAAAGAATCCTCCATAGTCTTCTTCTCCAAGGCAACCCCAAGACGACGCCAAGTGCGATGCTAAGTGCGCACTTGGCATGACGCTAAGGCGTGTGCCGAGGCACTGCCTCAGGCAGCCCCTCTCCTTCATATACAGGTAAGAGGTGAAGACGCTGAGATTGGCGGGCACGCCGGCCAGGCCCAGGTCCGAGCAATCCACCCTGAGGAGCATCCCATCTTGCTCACAGTGACAAACGGCCGGGCAGCTCCTTTGGCGCCTCCCAAACAGGCTCCCCGAGCCTCCGCCGCCAAGACCTGAGGGCACCGCCTGGAGCCCAAGAAAGCCCAGGAGAAGAAGCGCGCAGGCGGCAGGAGCAGCAGTGGAGGTGTCCATGGTGCCAAGATAGCACTGGGGCAAACGGCGAAGACCGCTGAGATGCTTTCCTAGAAGTGAAGGGATCTGCTGACATTCCCCCTCAGCTGTATAGTGGGGGGTGGGGAGGGTGGCGTCTGCTCGGAAGCGCACTCTGGTTTTAGATGGGAAAGAGCCCTTACTCTTCTGTTAATAACGCAGACTTGGCAATAGAGGTAGTGCACTGCGTGTGTGTATGTTAACACAGCTGCAGCTGTAGCTGCTCACTGGACTAGCGCTTGTGCCTCAGCTGAAGGGGCGGCGGCTGCTCCTGTAGCCTGAGCCGCTGCCGGCGCGCTGGTCTTTGTATACAGCAATACAGTGCTGTATACAGTGAAATTCTCCAGGGACAATATTCCAAACAATAAAGGCCACGACTGAAAATAGCCTCTCTCACACACCCTGTCTCTGATGATGAATAATAAAGTTTGAGCACACTCATGTATAGAGGGTGGTCCTTCAGATAGCCAGTTCCCAAGCCATTCTGGTAACGACCAGCACTTTGGGTTGTACTTGGAAATGGACCAGCAACTAGTGCTGTTTAAGTACTGGTGAAAGATATACTTTATAGCTGGCCCCAGTCAGTAATCTAGCAGCCGTATTTTGTTTTCACAATGTCCTCAGAGAATTAGAGATGCTTGAAGTTTTTTCTCTTTGTGGATTCTATTACTAAGGGACCTCATCCACACCTCCAAGACTAATATGTAAACTGGAACTTTGTGGGACCAAAAGCTTCAGACCCAGAACTTCAATGAATTTCAATGTAACCATGTTTAAAAGGACACCTCATAGTAAAGCTCCAGAAGGTGGCTGTAGAGATACCAACATTATAACTAATTAGTGTTATAGGTAAGGATTTACACCATACGATTCCTTCTTCATGAGTTATCCTAACATACTTAAAATAGCTAAGTAGCTAACTGCACGATACCCATGCTGAGGCAACTATGGCATTACAATAACATGCAAACTAAGTTAAAGAGCTGAACCTCATCTGCATTATGTGTTTAAAGCAGTATCACACTAAAAAGTCATGGCTTCCCCCAAAGAACCTTATATTTTGTTAAGGATGCTGAGTTGTTAGGAGACTTCTAATTCCCTCACAGAACTACAGTTCCCAGAGTTCCCTGGGAAAAGGGATTGACTGTCAAACTATTCTGGAAATTGAAACTTTGTGGTATGATACTGCTTTAAACATATAGCACAGGTGGGGCCATGGTAATTCCAGACTACAGGTGTGATCCAAGAGTGGGCTAAGCCATAATAAATGGAGATGTACACTGATATGCAGCACAGTCCTATGCATATTTTTATTGTAAGTTGTACTATATTCATAGGAACTTAATCTCTAGTATGGTGTGTTGGGAATGCGCCTTTACTGACTTTTCTCAAAACCTGCTTAAATACAAGTTTTTCCTATTTTCTGTCTTGGAGAGATGTAGCCAGCCTTTGATCTGCCAAATGTTCCTCTCATGTTGCTGTTTTAATAATGGGCAATGCAGTGGTATAAATGTCCATTTGGAAATAATTCCTAGTGGGGCTTATTCCCACATAATTGGTATAACTTTCAATTGCAACTTTATTGATATGGGATTTGTTTTTTAACTCATTTCATTGTATATTTTGAGTTTTTTAATCTGGAAACAAAATGGGGGCCTTTGTGAGGGAGCAAAAGACAGCGTAGAAATTTTCTAAAATAATAAATAATTTTCATTTCCCCTTCAACTTCTTTTTTGCCATAAAATATATTTAGATTTTCTTGATGTTGAGGGAACTGACACACTGCAGTCAGCTGTCTCTTAGAGAACACTGCTCCCCAAATCATCTTTGTTCAAAATGACTGTTGCCTATTGACTTGCACAAAATAACTGGCATTATAATTTTATACCTGTCAAGATGTGACAGATGCAATTGTCTAATTACAATTTTGTCTGTGGGCGTGGATGTGCAAAATCGATTTAACAGCTTTTGTAATGCAAACGATTCTTTAGTAAAACTACTGAATAGTAAAATGAAATTGTTTACTATCTACAGTCTGCAGTTTCACTTTCCTTTTTTAATTATTTGCTCATGTTAGTAAACAGTAGTCATTCTGCTGTGTGCCGGTCACTACCCAGGAGTTTCTGAATGCCCTCAGCTCCTGATGATTTCAGGACTTCTGCTCTAAATTGATATCAAAGTGATTGATGTGAGTCATGAATATCTTCATAGCTATTGAATCACAGGCTATAAACATCTGAGAAAAGAAGTTTAATGTGGCTTCAAATATTGCATATACTTGACTGCTGAGGATATGAGATATAAAAATGAAAGTTCTTTTATACAATCCCCAAGGAAGAAATGAATGGAATAGAGTCCGTGAGTAGTAGACCATCATTTCAATGAAATTCTTACAGATGAACTTTCTGGTGGATTGTGCTTATCTTTTATTCCTTAGATCCATAGTTTAATGCTCCAGCTTCTGTTTTTGTTTTTGTTTTCTTTTTGAACTCATGGTACAGAGAAATTGTCGTGGCTGGTTTTAGTTTCTTCCTTTGCTCTCATGGTGGAAGCTATAACCTATTTCCATCTCACATGAAAAAGAGGGCAGGGAAGACACCAGTGGAAAAGGAGAGTCAGAGGTCTTTAATAGATGCATTGCAAAACAAATTTTAATAGGTGAAGCTTATATTAAATATGTCTTTGAAAACCTATTCTGGCACCCTTGTCATTACAGGGAACATAAAAAGAAGGCTTGATCTAAGATACAATAAAGTTATGCCAACTCACAAATCAATGTATACGGTTTTACAGTGATTTGCCTTACGGAGGCTGAAGCTAATAGAGATTTCAGGGACATCCACATAGGTGGTAAAGCATCTGTGGACTACAGCTTCTGGGTTACATATCACTGATCTATAGTCAGAGGCAGTATGCTTCCAAATACAGTTTCTGGAAACCACAGGAGAGGATAGTGCTCTTGTATTCAGGTCCTGCTTGCAGGCTTCCCACAGGCATCAGGTTGGCCACTGTGAGAACAGGATGCTGGACTAGATGGGCCACTGGCCTGATCCAGCAGGCTCTTCCTATTTATTTATTTATTGTACTTATATACAGCCCCATAGCTGAAGCTCTCTGGGCAGTTTACAGTAACCTATGTTGTTAGGTTCTTATGATTTTAGATCCAGGAAAGTTTGGGCGCTTCCAGAAAGGTTGTTTATTGGCACAAAATTTGGTTGTTACCCCACCCCTTCTAGTGCAGTTATTACATTACATTTCTAATTGCAAAAACTCTCATAAGAAAAGTTCTGGAAGTTTGCACTGGAAAGTGCGGGATAACCACTAGCTAGCAATGTTGTATAATCTCTGTGCAAACATATCAGCATGAATACTGGATAAACAGCTAGTATGGAAGCACCCTTAAATGGCATTTAGTGAATATTGTTCTCTGTTCTGGAAGTTTAAAATATTATACACATTTAGTTTTGTTTTTAAAAATCCTATCTTTGACTAGAATTAACTCAGTTTACCAGTTGCCTTGTGTTGCAGCTCTTGATTCACCAGCATACTGTGTTTGTTTAGAGCTCTTTAACTGATGATTTCAGATGTTGTCACAAATTGAATCTTCACAGTGGCAGCAGGTTTGAAAACTTCAACATTATAGCTACTGCCACAACAGCTCTTCAGTATTGCATAAGTCACATCAAATGAAAGGAAGGGGATGATTAAGAGGTGAAAAGAACAACCTGGAAAGCAGACAAAATGTTTAAATAAAGCTGAGCTAGCAGACAGGAGGTCAGGAGAGATCGGGTTTATCACTTAATATAAGCAGTTGTGATAACTGAACATAGTGGAATGCACATGTTTCTATCAGACTTGCCAGCAGCCAATGATAGCTAAATCTAGCAATTTTAGTATTTTACCTTAATGCTTCATGATATTTTGTCTTTAAGCACAAGGCTTGTACGTTGCAGTATCCTTGTTGTTGTTTGTTGTTATGTGCCTTCAAGTTGATTACCACTTACAGCAACCCTATATGTAACGTAATGAAAGAACCTCTATAACAGCTCCCAAATAATAGATTGGGGTCAACAATTATGTCAATCTCTATGCCTGCTGACCAGGATATAAAAAAGGACTGCCTCATCTGCTATATCTCTGCTCAGCATCTGTGCTCCTCAGATGGGGCACTGCTGAGAGTGGCATATGCCCCAGAGGTGCACTTAGCTTGTACTAGAAGCCAGGCTTTGTGGCTCCAGGTCTCTGGAATCAATTACCATTCAAAATCAGACAGGTACATGGTGTCATGATGTTTGGCATCTAACTAAAGACATGTTTGTTTAGGAAGGCTTTCCCTGAGGTTACCCAGTCATTTATGAAACATCAGTTTTATATCTGATGAAATTATTATGTTGTTTTTAGAGTTTGTATGGACATTTTTATTGTTTTTAGAATTTGTTTTTAGAGCTTGTGATTCTTTTTTATCTTTTTTATCTTGTACACCACTTTGATGGCTTTATGCTGTGAAGCAATCTATAGATTTGATGCCACACAGGTTCAGCAAACAGGCTTTCCCACATCTCAGAGTGCACAAGAAAAGGATCTATAGAAGTGTGCATAGAGCTCCTCCAAGCAAGACAGATCCTGATTAGCCAGAGATTACCTCTGCCACAGAAGGGCTTATGTGCATAGAACACTTCCTCACATCCTCTGAGTGCATGGCAGGAGGTGGCCTGGCACATGTGATGAAAATGGAGACATGGCTACTAGACATGACTGGGTCATAGCTCAGTGGTAGAGCATCTGCTTTTCATACAGACGGTCCCTGTCATAACCTAGAGCCCCATGGGTGCCAGGTGCATGCTTCGGACCCAATTCCCCACCCTGGGTAATTGATCCGGAGCCCAATTTTTCCCCTTGCCAAGGCTGTGCAAACCAACACCAACCCTGCAAGGTAGAAGATAGGCTGCCACCACCCCTTCTACTGGTTCTCACTCTGAGTCAGGGGAACCCAGAGCCCAGAAATAGGTAAACCAAGGATTCCTAAGGACAAGAGCCAAACAGGTACTCCTTGTCCAGAAGCCTCTGGTAAAGCCAAAACACACCCTTGGTAGTTTGTGGTCAGTGGTCAAGGTGCCAGATTCAGAACCAAAGTTATTCTCACTCAGTGAACACACATGGGTGAATAAGAAGTAGCTTTATTAATAAAAATATAAGTGCACAATTAATAGCAGCAAAACAATTCCTCAAAATCCACATCCAACCAGGGATTTAGGTAAGACATGCAAGAGAGTTCAGACACCACCAAAAATAACAAAACTAACTGACCTATTCTACTTACTTGAAGAGGTAGTTGTTGTAAATCTCATCCCTCCTCAGAGAGACATAAGTAGGGTAGTGAAGGCAGTGGAACCCCACTCAGGTAACCACCCATCTAGATGGAACCCAGGGGAACAAAGACTATAGGTGTCACCCCATATACTTAAGAAAAAAACCCTAGCAACAGTTCACAGTGATTCAGCCAATCGGGACTTTCTAATAAAGTAATTTTCCTGAAGCTTCTTCACTTTTCGCGCCTTAGCAGGGCCCCCTCCCTTCCTGATCTTAACTCTTCTCAGGCCCACTTGGCCTTGAGTACCAGCCTCTCACAGATAACAGAGATAACCAGGTGCAGCTTCACCAGCTCTCAATTAGTGGCAGCTGAGAAACAAAACATAAATGTTTTCCACTCACACAGAGGCCCATCTCTTCCCAAGATGAAATCCCCACAATTCTCTCCATCTGAGCCATGTTGCAAAAAACCATTTTAAACAATATTACAATTTCATGACAGTCCCAGGTTCATACCTGGCATCTCAAGGGTTGGGAGAGACCCCCGGTCCGAAATTTTGGTGAGCTACTGCCAATCAGTGTAGATGGTACTGAACCAGATGGACTGATAGTCTGATTCTGGAAGGCAACTTCCAGTATTCCTCCCCACAACACATGAAGAGTGTTCATTTGAAGACCCCTTTAGTAACAGTATAATATTATGCATATTTATTCTTTTTTTTTATATATATAATTTTTATTCAAATTTTTCCAAAAAACAAACAAAACAAAGTAAGAAAAAACATAACAATACTACAACAAAAAATAAAAATAAAATGGTTGACTTCCGATTTGTCACAGATCAGCTATAAGTATATAATATACATCAAACCTGTCCCTTAATATGTACATACAGAATCCCTTTTCTCCATAAGCTGTCTTAATTAATCATCAAATCCCAGTATCATCATTTTATTTTGATCTTTCGACAAAAAGTCTAAGAGAGGCTTCCAATCCTTAAGGAATGTATCTGTCGATTTTTCTCTAAGTAAACACGTCAATTTATCCATTTCTACTAAGTCCATTAGTTTCAGTAGCCATTCTTCCATTGTTGGTATTGATTCCATTTTCCACTTTTGTGCATATAATAATCTTGCTGCCGTAATCATATATAATAATATTCTTCCATATTTCTTTTCTATTTGTTTATCCATAAAACCCAGTAAAAAAAATTCTGGTTTTGACTGAATATTTATCTTTAAAATTTTTTGCATCTTCCTACCTATCTGTGCCCAGAATAATTTCGCCTTTTTACATGACCACCACATATGATAAAAAGATCCTTCTTGTTGTTTACATTTCCAACAAACATTAGAGACATTACTATACATTTTTGACAGCTTTTCTGGAGTCATGTACCAACGGTACATCATTTTATAAAAATTTTCTTTAAGATTATAACATAATGTAAATTTCAAGCCTTTTTTCCACATATTTTCCCATTGATCCATTTGTATGTTATGACCAAAATTTTTTGCCCACTTTACCATGCACTCTTTTACTTGTTCTTCCTCCATATCCATTTTCAATAAAAGTTTATACATTTTTGCAATTATGTTTTCATCATTTGTATACAAACCTATTTCAAAATCAGATTTACTTATTTCAAACCCATACATTTTCTTGTCCATTTTATATCTTTCTAACAATTGTAAATAGGCAAACCAATGAAAACTATATCCTTCCTTTATCAATTGTTCTCTCTCTTTCATTGTGTATTCTCCATGTACATTTTCTAATAGTTCTTGATAAGTTAACCATTTCTCTTTTCCAGACATTTCTCTTCTATAAAACGCTTCTTGACTTGAGACACATAATGGTATTTTCGAATAAAACCTTGGTTTGTATCTATTCCATATTTTCAACAGAGAACGTCTTATAAAATGATTGTTAAAGTCTACGTTTACTTTTACTTTGTCATACCATAGATATCCATGCCATCCCCACTTCAGATTGTGGCCCTCCAAATCCAATAGTCTTTTATTCCTCAATAAGATCCATTCCTTTATCCAGACTAAACAGCAGGCAGCAAAATAAAGTCTCAAATTTGGTAATCCCAGTCCTCCTCTTTCTTTAGCGTCTTGAAGTAATTTAAATTTAACTCTTGGTTTTTTTCCTTGCCATACAAATTTAGAAATATCTTTTTGCCATTGTTTAAAAGGTAAATCAGAGGATATTACAGGTATTGTTTGAAACAAAAACATCATTCTCGGTAATACATTCATTTTTATCACAGATATTCTACCCATTAATGACAGTTGTAGTTTATCCCATTTTAGCAAGTCTTTCTTAATCTCTGTCCATAATTTTTCGTAATTATTATGAAACAGCTTTGAGTTTTTATTTGTCATGATGATGCCTAGATATTTCAACTTTTTTTCTATTGTAAAATCTGTCTTGTCCATTAACTCTTTCTGTTCCCTTAAAGTTAAATTTTTCACCAACATCTTTGTTTTTTGATTGTTGATCTTAAATCCTGCTAACGGTCCAAATTCTTTTAATTTGTCCATCAATATATGAATTCCTTCCAAAGGGTTTTCTAGTACAATTATCAAATCATCAGCAAATGCTCTCAATTTATATTCTTCTTTTTTTATTTTTAATCCCGAAATCCTTTTATCTTGCCTTATATCTCTAAGCAGCACTTCTAAAACCAGAATAAATAAAAGGGGAGATAATGGACATCCCTGTCTTGTACCCTTTTGTATTTCACATGAATCCGTTAAGTCTCCATTAACAATTATCTGGGCCTTCTGTGATGTATAAATCGATCTGATCCATTTTATAAAGTTGTCTCCAAAATCCATTTGCTCCAAAACCTGGAACATAAATTTCCAATTCAAATTATCAAATGCTTTTTCAGCATCTAAAAAAATCAAAGCTGCTTGTTTATCATTTCGTTGTTCTAAATATTCCAACACATTCAAAACATTCCTGACGTTGTCACGTAATTGTCTTTTAGGTAAAAACCCTGATTGATCTTCCTGAATAAATTGTTGCAATATTATTTTCAATCTTTCAGCCAAAATCATTGTAAAAATTTTATAGTCATTATTCAGTAGAGATATTGGCCGATAATTTTTTGTTTTAGTTAAATCTTGGTCCTCTTTAGGTATTAATGTTATATTAGCATTTTTCCAACTATCCGGTATCTTTCCCTCTTGCAAAATAGAATTCATTGTAGACTGTAAGGGTAGCAAGAGTTCTTCCTCCAAACATTTATAATACATTGCAGATAGCCCATCTGGTCCTGGCGCCTTTCCTAATTTAATTTTATTTATAGCTTCAGATATCTCTCTTGACGTAATAGGGCCATTAATAACTTGTCTCTGAAAATCTGTAATTTTCGGCAAATTCTGTTTAGATAAATACTCTTCTATTTTTTCAGATGGAATTTCTTGACACTTATACAATGTTGAGTAATATTGATGAAAAATCTTTTTGATTTTTACATTATCTGTCAGCGTCTCATCTCCTTCTTGTATCTTTAAAATAATATTTTTTTGACGTTCTTTTCTTAATTTATATGCTAACCATTTCCCAGGTTTATTTGCAAATTCAAAAGTCCTTTGTTTAGCAAAATTTAATTTCCTTTCAATTTCTCTAACTGTCAACATTGATACTTGCTTCTGTAACATTTTAATTTGATTTACAATAGAAACTTTAGCTGGATTCTTTTTCAATTCTTCCTCTTTTTGTTTTATTTCTTCCAAAATTAATTGCATTTTCTGTTGTTTCTTTTTTTTTAATTCAGAATTACATTTAATAAAGTATCCCCTCATAAATGCCTTACTAGTGTCCCAAACAATATTTTCACTTGTTCCTTTATATAAATTATATTCAAAGAACTCCTTTAATTTCTTCTTACATTCTTGTACTACTTTATCATTCTGTAATAAAGATTCATTTAGTCTCCATCTAAATCCAAGATATTTTTTTTTTAAAGTTAATATCACAGGATTGTGGTCCGAAAAAGTTTTTGGTAATATATCCATTTTAAAAATATCCTTCGCTAAAATTTTTGACATCCAAATCATATCAATCCTCGAAAATGTTTTATGTCTTTCTGAAAAATAAGTAAATTCCTTTGCATTATCATTTATATATCTCCAGGTATCCACCAATTCTAAATGTTCCATGAGTTCAAAACAAATCTTCGGTAATTTACCTTGTGTCTCTTTGATATTTTTTTCAGAAAGCCTATCAATTTTTGGTGAGATTACCCCATTCCAGTCACCCATGACACACCAATGCTCATATGAAAACTCTGACAATTTTTCCATAAGTCCTGTATAAAACCTTGTTTTATCTTCATTGGGGGCATAAATACCCACTATCAAAATGTTTGTACCTTGTAAAGTAATTTCAACCCCCACAAATCTACCACTATCGTCCAATAATACCAATTTAGGAAGCAATTGTGGGTTAATATAGAGAACAACTCCATTTTTTTTTTTTGGTCCAGCTGAAATAAATTCTTCACCCAAATTTTTACAAATCAAATATTTGGAATCTTTCTTCTGAATATGAGTTTCTTGTAGACAAATTATATCCAATTTTAATTTTTTCAAATAATGAAACACTTTCTTTCTCTTCTGCGCCGTGTTGGCTCCATTTATATTCCAAGTTAGGTATTTGTAATCCATCATTAAGCGTGTATTTTAAAATTTGCCTGATGCTCCTTTTGATCCATCATCTTCCTTCCCCTCCTCTGCATATCCTTGTTGACTTTGTTTCCCAGGAACTATATCCATATCTTTGAGTTTATCTTCTTCCATATCTTTTGAAGCTTTTCTCAAGAAGTCCCTTGCTTTTTGAACAGTATTCAGTCTGTATTTCTGTTGTCTGAATGTAAAAATCACTCCTTCTGGAACGTCCCACCTAAATTGAATTTTGCATTGCTTAAGTTTTTCTGTAAGGAAAGCATATTCTTTTCTCTTACGTAAAAGTCTAATAGGAATTTCCTTCATCACCAGTATTTCCTTACCATCAATTTTAAAGGTATATTTAAAGTGTTGCTGTAAAACCATATCTCTGGTCGTCTTCTTTACGAAATGAACAAGCACATCTCTTGGAATTTTTTTCATTGTTGCATATCTGGAGTTAATTCTATAAACTTTGTCTATTTCAAATTCCATCCTATCTTCATTCAAGTCCAGAAATTTTACTAAAGCATTAACAATTTTATCTCTAATGTCTTCACCTGTTTCCTCAGGGATTGCACGGAATCTCAAACAATGCTCTTTATTTCTCATTTCAGTCACAGCTAAATAGTCCAAATTTTTTTCTAGTTCCAGATTTAGTATATCTGTTCTATTCTCCAAGGTTTGTACCTTTTCTTTAGTATTTTTTGCATCTTCCTTTATTTGCCCAATTGTCCCTTTAATCTCATCCACTTGTGTTTTAATATAGTCTTTTATATCTGTCAATTCAGTTTTCATTTCCTGTTTCATTTCCTGTTTTATAGCATTAATCCCTTCCATTATTTTTTGAAACATTTCTGGGGGTATATCCTCTTCCTGTGTATCAATAGAACCTCTTCGCCCCTGGGCCTTGGTTGTTTTTTTAGTTGTCATTTTCAAAAAGAGGCCTTTAATTTCTAATATTAATCACTGTTTCAGAACCTAAGGGCAGTCTATTTCTTTTCTTTTTTTCCCTCCACCAAAAAGAAGAGTTAATATTCCAGGCCTATTATTGAAATCCAGCCAGCACAACACAGTCCTTATCTGCTTCCAAGAATGCAAAACAATTCTGGTTGCCAAGACTAAACAATTAGTAGCATATACGAGCAGCGGATTCATCCAACAAGAAATAGTCCAAAGAGAAAAATAGTCCAAAATATAATAATTACCTCTCATCCGTTTTTAAACTTTAAAAGTCCAAATTCAAGCCAGCTTTTTGTCGTAAAAAAAGTATATAAGTTGTTTATATTTTCTTTCTTCCTTAATTATATTTAAAAGAGAAAAAGTATGACTCACCCAGGTTTCTCAGTTGCTGATTCATAAACAAATCCCTTTTATTGCAGTAATTTAAGCCGAATGATAAGGTTTAGGCAGAAGTGGGCTCGCTGGTTAAGAACGTTTTTTTTTTTGAGAGAAGAAAAAACGCTTCGCTTTATTCCAGTTCAGCTTGCGTGGAATTCCTGACTCCGTCTTCAGCCGATCGGCTTGCCTTCTTATCTCAGGAATTTCCTGATCAATTCCAGCCGCCGACAGCTCAACGAAGTCTTGTGGAAGATCTGATCGGTTCTCCTATACCTTGGAGAACATTTAAGCCAGTCCAAGATTCCTCTTGGCTGGCTTTTAACCTGAAAAAAGCTTCCTCTGAGGCAGAGCTCCCTCAGAGACAACCACCAGCCAGCACCACTTCCCGGAAGTCTATTATGCATATTTATTCTTAAGGGTTGTATTCAACTAAGTCCTACTCAGTGGTAGACTCACAGAAATGAATTATCTTACTCATGTCTATTAACTTCGGTGGGTCTACATAGAGTAGGACCAGTATTAAACATCACACTATTTTCAAGGAGACTTAGGTCACATCCATACCATATATTTAAAGTACATGGCTTTCCCCAAAGAATCCTGAGAACTGTAGTTCTGTGAGGGGGGGTAAGACATGTACTTTAAATGTGTGTTAAATATGCTTTAAATGGATGGTGTGGACATGACCTTACTCTGAGGTAATCATGCATAGAGAGTAAATTACACATCTGTTAGAGAGCAAGCACCAATAAACATGGTGAGACTTATTTCTAAGTAAACTTGTACAAGGCTCTGCTGCTAGATAGTTAAGATACTTCTAGCTCTGTCTTTAGCTGCAGTTCTCAAAACAGATAAAAATGTTTAAAACAACATCATTTAAAAAATGAAGAATCATCCTGGTAAACAATGTCATAAAATGCATTTAAAACAACAGCAGTATGCTAAAATTGTGGCAGTAAACAACACAAAATAGCAGCAATAAGTTAAAAACACGAAACAACAGCAAAAAATCAAAACAGCTTAACCCCAGTTGACTTCACAAAATGACCAAGTAAACTAAATAGGTCTTCACTGGCATCTTAAACTTCACTGGCTACTAATTAGCTACTGGGTTAAGTTCAAGATGCTCTGTGTGTGTGCGTGCATGTGTTTGTGTGCATGTGTGTGCACGTGCACATGCATACGCACATCTGTGCATGTGTGTACCCCCATACAACTGGGTACAAGGACACCTGAAAGATCATTTCACTCCTTATATACTCAGTCGATCACTGCACTCTGCAGGTGAGGGCCTCCTGTACATACCATCTTATCAGGAGATCTGTATAACACAAGAAGTGGACCTTTAGTGTTGTGGCACCTACCTTTGGAATACTCTACCCTTAAATATTAGAGAGGCGCCATCTCTGTTGTCTTTTTGGCACCTACTAAAGACCGTCCTCTTTCAATAAGCCCTTTAAAGTACATATCTTTCCCAGTCTGCATCTGTACTGAATTTGTTTTTTGATGGCTTCTAGATGTTTTGCTTGTTTTATCAATTGTGTGTTTGCTTCCCTGGGCTCCTTTGCGAGGAAGGGTTGGATATAAATTAAATTAAATTAATCTATCAAACTTCTAAAAGCAGGGAAATTGGGCAGCTATAGTGAATGCATCAGGAGAGCAGGAGACCTGACCTCCTGTCTGAGATATTGTACTGCCCTACAAATTGGTCAAAATGCAAACACAATTTGCCCCCACACCCAAGAAGACTCGTGACACAAGTTGGAATAATGTTATATTTATTAAATATAACATTCTACATCAAATGCAGATAAGCCAATTCATCAGATTAAATTGCTTCGGGCAGGTGAGGCCACCTATATATGTGGGAATACTCCCACGCCTTCTAAAGGCAAATAACTCTCTTCAGACCTTAACTCCATAGTCAAGGAAGTGGGGGAAAACCTCCCTCCTTGCTGCTGAAGTCAGCTGTGGTTCCAACCACCGCACCATGGCCCCGCCGTACAGGCGTTCACCATGATGCACAAGCAGGTCCCACAAGGACACTCCTCAGTTCGCCACGAGGCATTAAGCTTTGATGGTTCCCTGGGGAGTGCCCCTTACCTGTATACCTTAACCACCTCAAAATAACCCAATATACCTCACCTGCCCGAATTCCATGCCAGCCAAGCTAAAACACCACAACCCATCCCAACAAGCCAATTGAATTAAACCCAAGCAGTATGGAGTAGGCAAAACCAAAGGGATTCTGAAATCAGGATCCCCCCCAAAAAATTCCTACTCAGCCCCATTATGGCGACTAGCAGAGCCCATACTGACGAGGGTGGGAGGGAGGGTGCAGCGAGGCAAACAAGGCAAACGCTGAGGGAAGGAGCGGCTTTAAATACTCCGCTCAAACCCAGACCTGATTGGCCCCTTTGATCTCACGTGGCACACTTTAGAAGCTTCGAGATCGTTCCCAAGCCTTCTCCTACATTTCGGGTGGAGGCAAAAACGCCCCTTAACAGGAACGACATTGCCCCCACACCCAAGAAGACTCGTGACACAAGTTGGAATAATGTTATATTTATTAAATATAACATTCTACATCAAATGCAGATAAGCCAATTCATCAGATTAAATTGCTTCGGGCAGGTGAGGCCACCTATATATGTGGGAATACTCCCACGCCTTCTAAAGGCAAATAACTCTCTTCAGACCTTAACTCCATAGTCAAGGAAGTGGGGGAAAACCTCCCTCCTTGCTGCTGAAGTCAGCTGTGGTTCCAACCACCGCACCATGGCCCCGCCGTACAGGCGTTCACCATGATGCACAAGCAGGTCCCACAAGGACACTCCTCAGTTCGCCACCAGGCATTAAGCTTTGATGGTTCCCTGGGGAGTGCCCCTTACCTGTATACCTTAACCACCTCAAAATAACCCAATATACCTCACCTGCCCGAATTCCATGCCACAAGAGGGGATCAGCTCAAGCTTGGTCCCCTCAACCCAAGGAAGAAAACAAACTCCCCAAACCCAACCTCAAATCCTCTAAAAACAAATCACATCCCCACTCTGACAGGTGGACGCTGTCGTCCCTAAACAATTGAGGGGAATAAAACCTTATCCTGGCATGGGTTATGCATGCCCCCCCAAGGGATAAAACCAAATCCCTAACCTTCCTATTCACCCATTTGCGCGACCTATCGATCTTATTTGGGTGAAGAGCCCACCTCCATATTCGTCTCACGAGCATAGCTGACCACACCAAAATTAGAGTAGGATAAGAACACCTAAGCCACGTGAGATCACGAGTGACCCTGAGCAGCAAGTCCATACCGGGGCGCTGCACAAGGTCGTTCTCTCCCAAGTGAATTAACAAAATGTGAGGCAGGGCCGCTGACGCAATGGTACGGCACACCAATGGCAACAACGCATCCCATAACATGCCCCTCCGCGCCTCCCAGCTAACTATCGCTGATGCAGAAAGCTGCAGCTGCGTTCCGGAGAACGACGAAGAGGCCTTCCGATGTGCCCAAAACAAGATGGAAAGGCCACACAGAACGATCCGCACAGGAACTGGAAGACTTAAAATACCTAAAGAAAAACAAAATTAAATACAATATTAATGCCGAACATAAGACTGAAAAGCGGAGGAATGCCACCTGCCAATCGCTGGGATGTCGCTAACGCTCATGCCCACGAGGGCAGCGGCCATGGCTGCTCCAATCTGAAATGAATGCAGCCCATAGACTCCAGCATCGCGACCAGTGGCCAACAAGGCCTGCCGAACAACTGCCCAAAATTGGAACTGAGTCAGGGCAGAACCATCCTCATGTATAAATAGATAACGCAGGCCCGCTGGCCTTAGAAGCAGGAATTGATGCATTGCAGACACAGGGCATAATTCCAAAACTTGGCAGCTGCGTAAAGACACAAGACTGCCACAGACCTTCTGATCAGTCTTAGAGACTCGCAGGGAAAACCTAACCATATCAGCACCTAACGTGCAATCGCCTGAGCATAAGGCTCTGTAAGACACATCGCGCTTAGAGAGGACTAACACTTCACTAGGGCGAAAGCACCATAGAACATCGTCAGAGTTACTGCGGTGAAAAGGTGTGCTTCATACTGGGATGAGCATAAAGAACGAAACAATGCCAGGATCTGGAGGAGGACATCGGGCGTGATTGGCCTCCTCCGGTCAGCGGGCCTGGGAGCGGAACGCGACCAACCCTCAAGGACCTTTCTGACCCTAAAATCTACAGAATGATCCGGCAGTCTTCGTGCCTTAGAGATAAAGGCCAGCGCAGAGAGGTGCCCAGCGATAGTGGAAACAGAAGAGTCGTGCCCTCCCAAATGCAACATATACTGTAACAATTGATCCGCAGGAATAGGCCACACCATAGGTAAAGCAGCACTGATTCTGAAAGCTTGGAACTTCGCAAAAGAACGCTGATATGCTTTCTGAGTACTGGGAGCAAGAGCAGATGCAATAGCGGCCCCAACTTCTAAGCGCCAAAAGCTCCACAGGAAAGGAGGTAACGCTGGCTCGTATAGCCTGAATACTATCTGGACACATGCCCACGAGGGCGATGGTCGCTGCCGGTCCACTTTGAAAAGAAATACGTTAGTGCGAATCCATCCAGATGTATGAACAGGTAACGCCGGCTTGTATGACCAGAAAGCTGCCAGAAAGCAGGTCTATGAGGGCAGCGGCACCAGCTGCTCCTGTATGGAAGAAATATAACCCTTCTCCTCGGGTATCACACCCATGGGCCCTCATGGCCCTGGGAATATACCAAAATTAGAATTGAGTCAATGCATAGCCATTGATGCATATAAAAAGATAGCGCTGGCCTGCTGGCCTGACAGAAAGAAAGCTCCTTTAGAGCAAAACCAGACACCAGGTGGGCCATGGGTAGCACCTCAGCTACAACACCCAGCTACTACCCCCCTCGTCCGTAGTGAGTATATGCAGTGAAAACATCACAGAAATGTAAGCGCAGGGCTCCACATGAAGTGACTTGCCTTGAAGGCTAAGATATTACCAGGGCAAAAGGCTCCCTACAAACCATTAAGGCCACTTCCAGGAATAACTTTCCCTCGTAAAGAGGGAAACACAAAGTGCTGATGGAAGGCAGGAGCATCATGAGTACATCAGGGGTAAATGGCCACATAGAACCGGGCAGCCTTAGGGTGGAGCCGCCACAATCACCTTTGAATTTCATGAAGTGGGTTTCAGAATGCGCTTGGCATGGAAATTAAAGGCCAGGCAGAAAGGTGGGTGGATATATTACTTATGATAACACCCTGCCCCTTTTAGGAGAACATGAACTACGAAGGTGTAAAACTGATATCGGCCACGCCCGAAGTGGGGGATACCAAGTTGGCACAGCCGCATCTGTCTGCAAACCCGGAACATGCCGAGCCATGAGCAAAATATAAGAATGTACATTGCAGAGCAAACACATGCACAAGGCACATGGCACAAGTAGAGCTAGGGGTCTGGGAATTTACCAAAGAACCAATAGCCAGGCTGGACTGAAAACGTACCATTTAATTATGAAGGGCAGAAGGCCACACATGTACCACAAGCACTATTGGAAAAATAGCCCAAGAAAATAAAATCCAGGGGAAACCCCATGCCCCTCATGGAAACCAGCCATTTCTCAGCACACCAAAGGACCTGAAATTAACACCAAAATTCCAGCCACCAACTGCATCAAATCTTACCTGCAGTGCATCCTCCAGGACAAGTCCGCTTCTCCCAAACAAAGAATGGCTGCTGAGGTCCTTCAAAAAGTAAGCCACAGGGGATATCCACACACCTCCTATCTGAGACACCACTGAAATAGAAAACGTGAGCACACCACTTCCGTGTTCTCACAAAGTCACTGAATTAATGCTTTGTCAGAAGGAAACGACCTAAAAGGTAAGTACAAGTGACCAAGCAACTCCTACATATCAAAATATTCCTGCCATACTCCTGCTGAATAAATAAGTTTTTATCAGCTAATCCGCTACTAGAGATCCTTAAAGAAAATTACAATTAAACTTAATCCTACAAAAAAGCCATACATCTGATTCAGCGAATTTATAATCTTTTCAATTTAATCATTAGCATAAACCTCTTAGCTCATAATGACAGCCACAATGATTAATTTTAACTGGCTAAGAGCATTTCCTTTAAACTTACATGGCATACATTGCCTTTCACTGAATCTCACTATATTGACATATTTTAAAGAGTGTTCTTGCACTCGGGTCCTGCTTGCGGGGTTCCCCCAGGCACCTGGTTGGCCACTGTGAGAACAGGACACTAGACTAGATGGACCACCGGCCTGATCCAGCAGGCTCTTCTCATGTTCCTATGGCTCTTCTTAAATCCTCATAGGAATTCTAGGAGGCAGGATTTTTATTTACCCAGATTAAAACATCTATTATGCCCTCCAAAGTTGATATTGCATAGGCATATCATTTTATTGTTATTTTATTTTAATTTATTTATTATTTTGTATGATACATAGAGCAGAATTAAGAGGCTAAATAATCTAAAACAGCATTATAAGGCAAACCTTGAACTCACCAAGGAACAACAATGAAGTGATTGCAAAACAACCAAATATAACTGTATTGTGTTCAAGCTAATCCAAATGAAACACAAACCATATAAATGGCACTTAATTAATTAATTGATCAATCAAATCAATCAACCAATAAATTATTTATTTATATATTCATATATTTATTTATATTGGCAAAATATGCCCAGGGGAGAAATCAATTAATTGTACCCCACAATGAAATACCCCAAACCCCTAATGAATGAAGCTGCACATAAAAATTAACTTGAACTCAGCCTGGGAGAAAAAAGGAAGGGGGGGTAATAGAGAAATATGAGCATAGGGCTGCAGGCGTGCTGCAAAACAAAGAAACAAACAAGGTACCCAAAGGACCAGCACCACTTAACCCCCATATTGTACTGCTGTGGCGACTAAATGCAATATGCACGCCAAGTCTGCATGACATAATCAAATTAGTTACATATACAATTAAAGTGCACACAAGGCACAAGGCTACAGACACTCTAGAGCACGCTGAGGGCACCCCTCTAAAGCCAATTGCATAACCTACCCATCTGCAGGAAGATAATCCTATTAAATACTTAGAAAATAAAGCTCAGGCAAGGCAGGAGGCTACTGCTTCCGCTCTATAGCAGGCTGGCAAGGCCGCTCAAAGATGCATAGCTCTACCTACACTCCCTTCAGGCGATAGCTTCAAAAGCATCGAAAGCAGGGGCAAAGGCAGGGAACAAACCAAATGCCTGCGTGCAAGTAAATACAGGCGTGCTATGCACCTGCTAAACAGCTGACGCGCGGGAATGAAAAGGAAAGAAAACCACCACCTCAACTCTCAACAATTCTCCTAAGCTGGCAGGCAAAAGGAGAAACAAATCAAGCGGCATATTTAAAACGCCTGCATGTTATACTATGAAACTATCCACCCGCTGAACAGCTGACGCACGGGGATAAAAAGGGGGAGGAAACCGCCCCCCCACTCTCTATAACTCACAGAAAAACAAGCAAACGGCACGTTTAAAACGCCCGCCTGCTATTATACCGCGAAACAATCCCCCTCTGCAGAGCAGATGCGTGGGGATGGGGGAGAAAGACGAACCCTCCTCCCCCCACACACACTCCCTAACACTCCGAAGGTGGTGAATGGGAGCGGAATACGAGGCGAGGAAGGCGGGAAACCACCACATTACCATAGCCTACTTAAACAATAATAAAGCAAGCCGAATAACAAGAGCCTAAGAAATAACGAGGGGGGATTAAAGCAAGACAACGGGATTAAACTGATACCAATCAAACTAAGGGAACAAAACCAATGAAGGACACCACCCACCGACCCTTAAGGAAAAAGGAGGAATGAAATAACAACAAACGCTTTAACTCTGGGAGAACTCGTCAACGAGCAGCAGCCGGAGAGCCGTCAGGAAGCCGTGGGGCGCGTGGGCGGGTGCCTGGAGCCCAGCTGATCAGCGGGGAAATGAGTTTATTTAATTGAATGAATGAAGCAGGGAACGGGAGCAGGCAATAGCAACGGAGAAACCAGCAAGCAGGCAATAAAAATGGTCACAAACAAACGCTGACGGAGCCCTTGAAGCTCAAACCACGCAAGGTATGCTGAGAGGCAAAAAAGGCAAACGCTAAGGGAAGGAACATAAGAACATAAGAACATAAGAAGAGCCTGCTGGATCAGGCCAGTGGCCCATCTAGTCCAGCATCCTGTTCTCACAGTGGCCAACCAGGTGCCTGGGGGAAGCCCGCAAGCAGGACCCGAGTGCAAGAACACTCTCCCCTCCTGAGGCTTCCGGCAACTGGTTTTCAGAAGCATGCTGCCTCTGACTAGGGTGGCAGAGCACAGCCATCATGGCTAGTAGCCATTGATAGCCCTGTCCTCCATGAATTTATCTAATCTTCTTTTAAAGCCGTCCAAGCTGGTGGCCATTACTGCATCTTGTGGGAGCAAATTCCATAGTTTAACTATGCGCTGAGTAAAGAAGTACTTCCTTTTGTCTGTCCTGAATCTTCCAACATTCAGCTTCTTTGAATGTCCACGAGTTCTAGTATTATGAGAGAGGGAGAAGAACTTTTCTCTATCCACTTTCTCAATGCCATGCATAATTTTATACACTTCTATCATGTCTCCTCTGACCCGCCTTTTCTCTAAACTAAAAAGCCCCAAATGCTGCAACCTTTCCTCGTAAGGGAGTCGCTCCATCCCCTTGATCATTCTGGTTGCCCTCTTCTGAACCTTTTCCAACTCTATAATATGCTTTTTGAGATGAGGCGACCAGAACTGTACACAGTATTCCAAATGCAGCCGCACCATAGATTTATACAATGGCATTATGATATCGGCTGTTTTATTTTCAATACCTTTCCTAATTATCGCTAGCATGGAATTTGCCTTTTTCACAGCTGCCGCACACTGGGTCGACATTTTCATCGTGCTGTCCACTACAACCCCGAGGTCTCTCTCCTGGTCGGTCACCGCCAGTTCAGACCCCATGAGCGTATATGTGAAATTAAGATTTTTTGCTCCAATATGCATAATTTTACACTTGTTTATATTGAATTGCATTTGCCATTTTTCTGCCCATTCACTCAGTTTGGAGAGGTCTTTTTGGAGCTCTTCACAATCCCTTTTTGTTTTAACAACCCTGAACAATTTAGTGTCATCAGCAAACTTGGCCACTTCACTGCTCACTCCTAATTCTAGGTCATTAATGAACAAGTTGAAAAGTACAGGTCCCAATACCGATCCTTGAGGGACTCCACTTTCTACAGCCCTCCATTGGGAGAACTGTCCGTTTATTCCTACTCTCTGCTTTCTGCTTCTTAACCAATTTCTTATCCACAAGAGGACCTCTCCTCTTATTCCATGACTGCTAAGCTTCCTCAGAAGCCTTTGGTGAGGTACCTTGTCAAACGCTTTTTGAAAGTCTAAGTACACTATGTCCACTGGATCACCTCTATCTATATGCTTGTTGACACTCTCAAAGAATTCTAATAGGTTACTGAGACAGGACTTTCCCTTGCAGAAGCCATGCTGGCTCTGCTTCAGCAAGGCTTGTTCTTCTATGTGCTTAGTTAATCTAGCTTTAATCATACTTTCTACCAGTTTTCCAGGGACAGAAGTTAAGCTAACTGGCCTGTAATTTCTGGGATCCCCTCTGGATCCCTTTTTGAAGATTGGCGTTACATTTGCCACTTTCCAGTCCTCAGGCACGGAGGAGGACCCGAGGGACAAGTTACATATTTTAGTTAGCAGATCAGCAATTTCACCTTTGAGTTCTTTGAGAACTCTCGGGTGGATGCTATCTGGGCCCGGTGATTTGTCAGTTTTTATATTGTCCATTAAGCTTAGAACTTCCTCTCTCGTTACCACTATTTGTCTCAGTTCCTCAGAATCCCTTCCTGCAAATGTTAGTTCAGGTTCAGGGATCTGCCCTATATCTTCCACTGTGAAGACAGATGCAAAGAATTCATTTAGCTTCTCTGCAATCTCCTTATCGTTCTTTAGTACACCTTTGACTCCCTTATCATCCAAGGGTCCAATCGTTTCCCTAGATGGTCTCCTGCTTTGAATGTATTGATAGAATTTTTTGTTGTTGGTTTTTATGTTCTTAGCAATGTGCTCCTCAAATTCTTTTTTAGCATCCCTTATTGTCTTCTTGCATTTCTTTTGCCATAGTTTGTGTTCTTTTTTATTTTCTTCATTCGGACAAGACTTCCATTTTTTGAAGGAAGACTTTTTGCCTCTAAGAGCTTCCTTGACTTTGCTCATTAACCATGCTGGCATCTTCTTGGCCCTGGCGGTACCTTTTCTGATCTGCGGTATGCACTCCAGTTGAGCTTCTAATATAGTGTTTTTAAACAACTTCCAAGCATTTTCGAGTGATGTGACCCTCTGGACTTTGTTTTTCAGCTTTCTTTTTACCAATCCCCTCATTTTTGTGAAGTTTCCTCTCTTGAAGTCAAATGTGACCGTGTTGGATTTTCTTGGCAATTGGCCAGTTACATGTATGTTTAATTTAATAGCACTGTGGTCACTGCTCCCAATCGGTTCAACAACACTTACATCTTGCACCAGGTCCCGGTCCCCACTGAGGATTAAGTCCAGGGTTGCCGTCCCTCTGGTCGGTTGCACGACCAACTGGTCTAGGGAATAGTCATTTAGACTATCTAGAAACTTTGCTTCTTTGTCATGACTGGAACACATATGCAGCCAGTCTATGTCCGGGTAGTTGAAGTCACCCATTACTACCACATTTCCTAGTTTGGATGCTTCCTCAATTTCATATCTCATCTCAAGGTCTCCCTGAGCATTTTGATCAGGGGGACGATAGATCGTTCCCAGTATTAAGTCCCTCCTGGGGCATGGTATCACCACCCACAACGATTCTGTGGAGGAGTCTGCCTCTTTTGGGGTTTCGAGCTTGCTGGATTCAATGCCTTCTTTCACGTATAGAGCGACTCCGCCACCAATACGTCCTTCCCTGTCCTTCCGATATAGTTTATATCCAGGGATAACCTTATCCCACTGGTTTTCTCCATTCCACCAGGTCTCCGTTATGCTCACTATATCAATGCTCTCCTCTAAGACCAAGCACTCCAGTTCTCCCATCTTGGTTCGCAGGCTCCTAGCATTATCGTACAGGCACTTGTAAGCAGTGTCTCTCTTCAAGTGTCTTTGGCACTTGTGGTTAGGCCTGTGGTAATTTTGCTCTTCTGAATTTATATCCTGTACCCCTGCTCTCACAATGCCTACTTCTAGGCCTACCCCTTTTAAAATTTCATCATTTCTTTGGTTTTTGGTTTTTACCCCAGGGGGGAGGTTTATTCCGAACCGGACCTTTCTCAGCTCCTGTCGGGTTTCCCCCCTCAGTCAGTTTAAAAGCTGCTCTGCCACCTTTTTAATTTTAAGTGCCAGCAGTCTGGTTCCATTCTGGTTCAAGTGGAGCCCGTCCCTTTTGTACAGGCCCGGCTTGTCCCAAAATGTTCCCCAGTGCCTAACAAATCCAAACCCTTCCACCCGACACCATCGTCTCATCCACACATTGAGACTGCGAAGCTGGGCCTGTCTGGCTGGTCCTGCGCGTGGAACCGGTAGCATTTCAGAGAAAGCCACCTTGGAGGTCCTGGCTTTCAGCATCCTACCTAGCAACCTAAATTTTGCTTCCAGGACCTCACGGCTGCATTTCCCCATGTCGTTGGTGCCAACATGCACCACGACCACTGACTCCTCCCCAGCACTGTTTAACAACCTATCTAAACGACGGGCGATATCCGCAACTTTCGCACCAGGCAGGCAAAACACCTTGCGGTCTACACGCCCATCACACACCCCACTGTCTATGTTCCTAATGATCGAATCACCCACTACAAGTATCCCTCCACCCCCTGGAGATATATCCTCGGCACGAGAGGATAGCTGCTCATCCCCCAAGGAATGGGTCCCTTCTAAGGGATCGTTTCCCTCTTCCTCAGCTGGATGCTCTCCTTCCCCGAGACCATCGTTGTCCATGATAGCAGGAGAGCTATCATCGTTGGAGTGGGACACAGCTATAACATCCCTGAAGGCCTCCTCCACACACATCTCTGCCTCTCTCAGCTTTTCCAGGTCCGCCACCTTGGCCTCAAGGAAATGAAGTCGTTCCCGGAGAGCCAGGAGCTCATTGCACCGAGAGCATACCCACGACTTCTGTCCAACAGGCAGATAGTCGTACATGCTGCAGGCAGTGCAAAACACTGGAAAGCCCCCACACCCCTGCTGGCTTCTTACCTGCATAGTTTTGTTTAAGGTTTATTATGTCAATGGGTTGGAGACTGCGGTTTAGTTGAGGTCAGGGAACAGACGGGCAGAGTAGGGGGCCCTGGCCTCCTCGCCCTGCTGCCGAACTCGCTCTGCTGCTTAACTCGCCTTGACGCTTCGTCAGCTGGGGCTCCCTCTAGCTCGTGGAGCAGCTTTAAATACTCCGCTCAATCCCAAACCTGATTGGCCCCTTTGATCTCACGTGGCACACTTTAGAAGCTTTGAGATCGTTCCCGAGCCTTCTCCTACATTTCGGGTGGAGGCAAAAACGCCCCTTAACAGGAACGACATTGGGTTGGTCTTTCACAGTCCAATCCACTTGCTGTGTAGCTTGGAAGAATTTGCTAACAATTGCCTCTGAGCGTATGGTGAGTGGTGGCAACATCTGCCATCTCCAAAGACGTACATTTTTGCATGTTTGTTGGTGATCTTCTTACTTTGCTTCTTTCCTGTATTACTACTGTTTCTACAGAGAATCTAACCTAGACAATTATATTTCTTTCATTATTCATCTCAGAAATCTGTGTCAAATTTATTTGTATTAATTTCAAAGCCTTTTCATTGGTCAATGTCATATGACGGTGAAGACAGCCTTTTGTGTTGCAAACTGGAGGTTATGTTCTGGTTTGGGTGCATTAACAGTTGAATCTGAAACTGCAATTTGATGTACCATCAGACTGATTACAATGTGTTGCTACTTAAGCAATGACTCTAGCTTTAGGAAAACACAAATTTGGCCTGTCCAAGATGCATGTTTTCAGCCTGCTATGCTTAAACTACACTACTTAAGGAAAGGTGGGCATGGTCAATTAAAAACACAGAGCACACCTAGAAATTTGCTAGAATATATTTCACCTCCCACTGTTTTATCTTGGTCAAACTGAGACACTCCTAGTGTCCACTGGAGACTATTCTGCAGAATAGTCAGTGTCATTATTCCACAATTGGTTTTGGAGTTTTTAAATGTAAATATTGCAAGGTGTTGCTGTACTTCACATATTCACAGAAACAGAAGGAAAAGAAAATGATTTACTATAGGAAACTACACTAAAACTGCAAAATAAATCAAGCATGTTTAAAGTGACTATCTGAGCTATATCAACTGTCTTCATAATGTTGCTTCCTCCCTTCTAAAACAAGATCAGCCCAGCACATGTCTTGTTTCTGTTCTTTGGGCTGATTGCAGGTATAGCCACCACTCACCATATGCTCAGAGGCACATGTTAGCAAATTCTTCCAAGCTACACAGGAAGCGGAGTGAACTGTGAAAGACCAACCCAAATTGTGTTTGCATTTTGACAGATTTGTAGGGCAGTACAATATCTCAGAGAGGAGGTCAGGTCTCCTGCTCTCCTGGTGCATTCACTATAGCTGCCCAATTTCCCTGCTTTTTAAAGTTTGATAGACATATCTGTTGGCTGTAGGTATGTTCTTAAACTCCAAGGGTTTTTTTTTTTTGCCTATTAGTGAATTTCTATGCTGTTTAATCTGGGAGGTAAGAAATGGGATCCTGTGCAAGTTTGCTGAGAATGGATTGATCATTTGCATGCTTATTGAGTTCAATGGGATTTACTTCCCTGCAATTGGTTAGAGTGTCGGACTATGACCTGGGAGACCAGGGTTCGAATCCCCACATAGGCATGAAACTCACTGGGTACCTTGGGGCAGTCACTGCCTCTCAGCCTCAGAAGAAGGCAAAGGTAAACCACCTCTGAATACCACTTACTATGAAAACCCTATTCATAGGGTCTCTATAAATTGGAATTGACTTGAAGGCATTTTTCAATCATGCTTAGGATAGGAGAAACTGACCATGGGGGGAATGGGGAGGGGAGGAGGAGAAGAGGCAAGGGTAGGGGAGAAAGGGCAGAGGGGAGGAGGGGGAGGCGAGAAGGAGGGAGGTTTGATCATTTACATGCTTATTGAGTTCAGTGGGATTTACTCCCGTGCAATCATGTTTAAAAAAGGTAAAGGTGTCCCCACACTTATAGTGCAAGTTGTTTCCGACTCTTAGGGTGACGTCTTGTGACGTTTACTAGGCAGACCATATATATGGGGTGGGATTGCCAGTTCCATCCCTGGCCTTTCTTTACCCCCGAGCACATGCCGGGTACTCATTTTACCAACCACGGATGGATGGAAGGCTGAGTGGACCTCGACCCCTTTTACCGGAGATTCGACTTCCTCCTTTCGTTGGAATTGAACTCCGGCTGTGAGCAGAGCTTCGGCTGTGTTACCGCCGCTTACCACTCCGAGCCACAGAGGATCTGTAATCATGCTTATGATAGGTAAAATTGCCCATGAAAGAGGAGGAGGGGGGACAGGAGAGAGAAGGAGGAAGGGGAAGGAGGGGGAGGTGATTGGAAGGGGATCAGGAGGAGGAGGGAGGGGTGAAGGAAGGGCAAGGGAAGGGGCAAAAGGGAGGGGATAGGAGGGGGGGAGGAAAGGTTTGAACATTTGCATGCTTTTTGAGTTCAGTGGGATTTACTCCAGCATAATCATGCTTAGGATAGGTGAAATTGACTTGGGGGAGGGGCAGAGAGGGATGAGAAAGGGGGAGGGGAGGGGGAGGGGAGGAGATTGGGTGGGCAGGCACTGGGCAGAGGGAAAGCCCCTTTCCTTTCCAAAAGGAAAACATGGTGAACAGTATCATTATTTTTCAACATTTCCCACACCTTTTTATTCTACAGCAGGCACATGTAGTCACCCACTCAGATTTAAGCCAAAGCTGTCACTGACCACATCCACACCTGACTTTTATTTCACTTTAGACTGTCATGGCTTCTCCCAAAGAATCCTGGGAAGTGTAGTTTGTAAAGGGTGCTGAGAGTTGATGGAGACAACCTATTCCCCTCACAGAGCTACAATCACAAGAAGAGGGCTGACAGTTAAACCACTCTGGCCACTGGAGCTCTGTCAGTGAAACAGGTTGTCTACTGGCAGCTCTCAGTACCCTTCACAAACTACACTTCCCAGGATTCTTTAGACATGACTGTCTAAAGTGAAATAAAGGTCTGGCATTGGTGTGACCACCTGATTAGCCAAGCCAAACAGCTGTGAGTCTGGCTTTTAGAACACTGACGGTTCTTATTGAGCATGCCTGTGCTATCATAGACTCCAATGTTAATTTTTTTAAATTAATTAAAAATTGGCCAGGCATTTTTTTAACTTTTAAACCGCAGAAGATGAAGGTCAGAGTATGAGGCAAGGTCAGTAATAGGAGTACAAGTACTCTGTGAACATGGCTGATCTTTAATTAATTTCAACAAGTAATGAGACCACTGACAGAAAAAAGTCCAACAGGGGTCTGGTTTATTATTCTTCTTTTACACTGATCTCTTGATTCTCTCTGACTGTTTTGTGTATTGCCATGAAAATGTAGAGGGTTGTTAAGCAAGCATTTCTGAGTTCAGGAGTATAGGTTTTGTAAGGTTTTATTTTGAAATGTGCTTATAGGAAGAAGCAGAATGGCATGGAGGGTATTTTTAATTTAACATTGCGGGATGCAAAAAATCCATGCTGGCTACAGTATACAGCCACTCTTTTGGCTGTATAATTTGGAACTCTTAATCACTTACACAGAATAATGCAGGTGCAATATTAATACAAATAGCCTCATGTTCTTCCTCAAAGTGTTATTCGCAAGTAGTGTTTACAAGCAAGGAAGCCAATGGTTAATCTGGTTCTAGTCTATCAACCCTGACTGACAGCAGGCTTCATATCAGGAGGCCACAGTTTTGCCCTAGTTCCAGAGTTCTGCTAAAGGAAAATGTCAGGGAAAAACCAACTTGGATGTTTCTTAATACAAAGTATACATCCTACAAGCCATCTAATTGTTATGCCTGAAAGCAGCTGTGAATTATTTCTGGCTAGCTAATTAAACATGCACAGGTAGTTCATTCCACAGTGCCAGGAAAAGGTCATTGCCGGGCCTCTTCTCCCCTCCCACACCTTATTCAAAATAAGGCTCAAACTTTGTTGGAAATTTTGCTGAAGACTGATACAGCTGTGATAAAAGTGTGGCCTAATTGAGAGAGCAGACTCTCAGTGCATAAGGATGAATCTAAAATTGGCCTAGCACCTGGAATTCTAATACAGAATTATACCAGGGGTGATTTGAAGCTGAGCTGTCTTGGTATTATTACTCATGTAGACAGCCCTTTCATGTGTGAGTGACAACTTCCATATCATTTCTTCTCACAACAGCTCTAAGACTGACATCACCATCACTTCTGTTTGAGATGGAGCAACCTTCCCATTCTTTCTCAGCACATCCAAGCCAGATCTGCAACTGAAAACCATGTCAATGGTCAACACTCTCACTACAAGGCTGCATTGGCTTTCAGGCACCACACTTGGCTGGAAATGTGATTATTTCTATAGATTTTTTGCCTGTTGCCATAGTTCCACTGAAAATATAATATGCAAAAAAAAAAAAAACCTATGGTATATTCCAAGGCAAATGCTGAAATGACTACTTTGGTGAGGAAGACACAATGCTCTTCACATGACAGCTGAGACTGAGATGGCTCCTCTATCTATCAGATAGATACATAGATTATCTATCTATCTATCTATCTATCTATCTATCTATCTATCTATCTATCTATCTATCTATCTATCTATCTATCTATCTATCTATCTATCTATCTATCTATCTATCTATCTATCTATCTATCTATCTATCTATCTATCTATCTATCTATGATCAGCATCCAAAGACCATGCAGCCAACCATGAGGTTGAAGGGTATGCATAAATTCCTTACAGGGCCAGCTGAACCATTAGGCAGAGTGAGATAACTCCCTCAGGTGGTAGATGCTGGAGGGCAATGGCGGCAGACATAGATGAAGTTGTTGAGCTGATCTGCACATATTTTTTCTAATTCCCATCTCACTCCTTAATCTCAGCAAGAAGAGAGTTGGGGGTTTTTGACTGGTTCTGCTAAAAATGTGGACTTTCTGTTATCTGTAAAATTTATATGGGTGCTCAGAACAAGCTCTTGCTCCTTTCTTTTAGTATTTTATATTTTATATTCTCTCAGAATCTGTGAGAGTTACTGTCCCTTTAAGATTCCTATTCCTTTAAGGCTGTGTATCCTCACTGCTAAGTATGTAGAGTAAAGGTGAGGGGTAATCGCTGATTTGTTCTAAAGGAATTAGTTGTTTATTTGTCAAACATAATGCTGGCTCCTCTGTCTCTTTCCCAAGGACTTCAAAGACCTTAAAGATAAGTAAGTGTCAGCTTGACAGGAGGATGGATGGAATGTGATATCCTCTTGTATCCTTGAAAGAAGTACATTATGTGTTTCTTTGCCATTGTACTACCTATATGCGCTTCTTTGTTGTTTAATGTAGCTCCGCTTACCAGAAACTTGGGGAGCGGCAAGCACAATTGCGGCCCAGGGTGAAGCCGCAGAAGCCATTGGAAGTAAGGGCAACGTGCGACGTGCCGCATGGAGGGGGCGGAGCCAATGGGCCTATTTAAGCCCGGGCCGCACCTTCTGGCTTCCTCTTGGCTCGTGACGAGGACGAAGAGAGGAGGATCGTCGAGGGACATTTCATTAACTTGCGGTGGCCATTTTGTTTGGCCGCGTGGTCGGCGCCATTTTGGGTGCAGAGAGTCAGTGTTTTCTAGGCCTGTAGGCCTCATTGCAGTAGCGGCGGCGGCGGCAAAGGAGCAGTTGGGCCAAGGCTGGTGGCAGTTAATAGCCACGGCTCTGGTGGCTGTTCTTTCCGCGGCTGCCAACTGGAGCAAGGGTGGCTTTAGGCCTTAAGGACCGGCCTCCCAGCCAGTGGAGACATACAGGCAGCAGGGCAGGTGCCTGGGCCTTAGAGGCTGGGCACCACCCGCTGTGCTAGGCACAGCAGGGTGCCTGTTTCTCCCCCCCCATCCACATACAGTTACACAAGCATAACATTATATTCAAGCTAAGCTTGTCAGGGAGCCTGCTTGCAGTATATTCAATAGTTAAAATATTATTGATAATCATAATATTTTGAAGGTTGCTGGCCATCTGTAAGGGGGTGGAGCCTTCACTTCAGGAGTACAGTGGGTGGTTTTTAACATGAATAATGCCCCCCAAGAAAGGTTTAGGGGGCCCTAATGGGAAAAGGAAGGCTAGCAAGCCTCCACCCAAGCACCCTCTCCTGGTGGCACCATCTTCGAAGGAAGATGAGGCGCAGCCTTGGGCAGCCATTTTGGCACAGCTAGAGATGCTGGAGAAGCAGAGAGCTGGCCCACCAGATACGCGGTCAAATGCAAGGGAGGGGACGGCTGCAGGTACGGCAGCTATGTACAGGCCCAGAAGGGCCAAGGCACGGGGTAGGCACACATATGGCCAACAAGTGGGTGCTGATGCTAATGTCGCTGCATTGATTCTGGCCAGGTTGGACACACTGGAGGCAGGGTCCAGTGCGGCTTCAGCAGCAGTTCGGGGGGTAGAGGCTTCTTTCCACCCTCCGGCGTCATCTGAACCAGCTGCGGAGGCACAGGTATCCAAGGCATCAGAGTCCCAGGCCGAGGATGGTGGAACTACGGAGGTTCCCAGGCCAGGAACTGGGATTGGTGAGTCACCTGCACCCACATTTGCACCTGCACCCACACCTGTACAACCTGCTGGGTGGTTGGGATGGGGCTGGCCACCCTGGGGGCTGGGGGCACCAGGACAGGAGGGACAATCTTCCACTCCAGTCCTCTCCACACCACAGGTAAGGCAGGGATTTCCTGCTGCTCAGGAAAATAGGCCACCTCCTTTACAAACGGCTTGCCAACAAGTTTGGCAGCATACTGGGGGGGATTCAGCTTTATCAGCTGCTCCCTCCAGCATGGTGGTCTTACAGCATCCCGCTACAGCAACGGAGCCACAAGACGCTGTCTCAGTGCCTGTGGGAGTTACTGACCCTTTTAGTTTAATTGCTGCAGGTGCCATCCCTTTTGGGGAGGCATCTGTTTCATTGGGATTTCACCTCCTCCCTGCAACTAAGGAGAGGATTTGGCGGGGGGAGTATGTGGACTTGTTCATGCTTCTTTACAGGGAACTACCCAAGAGAAATAAAGATGGGGATGGAGATGTTGAGCCAGAGAGATCCAAACGTAAACAGGTTGAACGGACTTGGCATAATTGGTTGCCGGCCTACATGATCTACACAGGCGTAGTCATGGAAAAACAGCCCTTGAAGGGCCCCCTTTTGATGAAATACTTAGATATTATTTACAGGGCATATATAGAGTTTTTTGGCCTGGCCTGGTTATCCTACGATGAAGCCTTCCGTATGCGGGTGGCTTTTGATAGGACACTCCCCTGGGATAGGAAGGAGCCCGAACTATGGTTGCAGTTCATGGCAAGAGCGCATGCCATGACTGGGGACAGATCGGATAGCGGGCATTTACTCGGCAAGCAGTCGGCTTCCCTGCCCCGCAGTAATGCAGGGCAAGGGGTTCAACAACGGCTGTTCTGCTGGGAATTTAATGCCCATGGATCCTGTACCCGGAACCCGTGCTGTTTTCGACACGAGTGCTCTATATGTGGGGCAATGCACTCAAGTGCGACTTGCGCCAGAAACAGGCCCTTTAAGGGTGGGGGTAGGGACTATCAGGGAGGCCACAAACAGCCCCCTGCAGGGGGCAATCAAGGAAAATGGCCCCTCCCCAATTAATTTAACTGCTTTAAAACACCTCCTGGACAGTTATCCAAACCAAGGGGTCGCATGTTTTTTGTCAGATGGTTTTTCATTAGGCTTCCGAATTCCCTACACTGGCCCACGTTTTGCTTTTCGATCTCGCAACCTCCGCTCCACTGTGGGAAAGGAGGACTTAGAAAATTGATAAAGAAGTGCAGGCTCGACGAGTTCTCGGCCCATTTCAGTCTCCCCCCATTTCTAACCTTAGGGTGTCTCCCTTGGGCATCGTGCCCAACAAGGCAGCCAGGGAATTTAGGCTCATTCACCATTTGTCCTACCCGCAAGGGATGTCAGTTAATGATTTCATTCCAGATAATTTGTGTTCTGTACACTACACGTCCCTGGACACTGCAGTGCACATGGTGCGTTCCTGTGGTGAAGGGGCTTTTATGGGGAAGTGTGATATCAAGTCCGCCTTCCGTCTCCTGCCAGTTCATCCAGCAGATTTTGAGCTCCTGGGCTTCACCTTTTCAGGCCATTTCTTTTTTTTTTTTTTTTCAATAATTTTTATTCAGATTTTCATAAAACATACAAGACGAAATCATAAAACATTCAAAGACAAAAAACAAAATCAAAAATAGTTAAACAAAAAGAAAAAAAGGAAAAAAAAAAACAAAAATAAAAAATAAAGAGTAAAATATTGACTTCCCATTTGTCAAAGATCAAATCAGTTATAAGTCTATAATATATAACAATCCTGTCTCTTAAGTCATATTATAAAATCACTTTCCTCCAGTAGTTATCTTACTTAATCATCAAATCTCATAAACATTACTTTATTCTTTCCACAAAAAGTCAAAGAGAGGTTTCAATTCTTTAAGAAATATATCTATCAATTTTTTTTTCCAGATAAGCATATCGATTAATCCATCTCATTACTAATTATGATAATCTTATTGTCATAACCATAGTCAAAATAAACATTTCAATTAATCCAACACATCAGAATCTGTTAGGTTCAGTAATTTCAGTAGCCATTGTTCTATTATCCCTATTAGTTCCATTTTCCATCTTCCATCTTCAGTAGTCTTGTTAAGTCCAGTAATTTCAGTATCCAATCTTCCATTATCAGTATTCCATAATAATCTTGCTGTCAAAGCCATAGTCATATAGTAAGAGTCTGATGGGAATTACCTCTATCCCAAATATTTTCTTGCCATCCATTCTGAATAGGTTGCTGAAATACTGCTGTAAAATCATATCTCTGTTCTTTTTTTCAAAATACACTGGGTCATCTCTTGAAAGTTTTTCCATTGTCACATGGCTGCAGTTAATTCCATAGATTTTCTCTATATTGGGCTCCATCACATCATTCCAGTCCAGAAGATTATCCATGCCATTGATAACTTTATCTCTAGAATCTTCATTAATTTCTTCAGAGATAACATTGAGTTCCAAACAATAGATTTTATTTCTAAAGTCCATAGACTCCAAATCTTGTTCCTGTTCCACGTTTGTTCCAATCTCCGGGATCTCCTCTCTCACAGGGACCCCTGTTCCAGTCTCCAGGGTCTCCTCTCTCACAGGGACCCCTGTTCCAGTCTCCAGGGTCTCCTCTCTCACAAGGACCCCTATGTCTTTAATCTCCTGTGTCTCCAAACAATAGATTTTGTTTCTAAAGTCCATAGACTCCAAATCTTTTTCCTGTTCCACGTTTGTTCCAATCTCCAGGGTCACCTCTCTCACAGGGACCCCTATATCTTTAATCTCCTGCTTCATTTTACTCAATTCAATTTTCAGCTCCTTACAACCCTGTCGCAGGTTTTGTTTCGTTATCTCAATCTCATCCATTATTTTCTGAAACATAGTTATTTCCAGATTCTCAGCCACTTTCTTAATTGCCATTTTAAAAGAAAAATATAGGAAAACCACTTCTTATTTCAGCAACAATTGGGTTAATACTCCAAACTTGGTGACATCACAGTATAAACAGAGCAGACAGCCTTATCTCTCCATGCTTAAGTAAACAAAATGCAGTTCCCAGGATCGAAACAATTAATGGCGGTCGTCAGGAAACAGATTCGTCAAAATAAAATAGACCAAAAAGAGAGTAGTCTCAGACAATATAATATTCTTCAAAATAAAAATCTGGAATAGAAATCCCTCTTCTGTGTATATCTTTAGAATGCAAATCCAGGACAGCTTTTTGCAACAAAAACAGAGATAAGCTATTAATTAGTGAGTAGCAGAGAGAAGTTATGGCTCCCCAGTGAGATGTCAAAAACCGATCAATCTGGCAAATCTCTTTTAAACAGCAACAATTTAAGTCAAGTAAAAGAAAAATATAGAAAGAAGGGTGCTTGCCTGTTAGTGCGTTCTCTCTTAGAAGATAAGATGAACGTTCGCTTTATCAGATAGAGCTTGTTGTTGAAAATCCGTCCCACCTTCGTCGGCTGGACCTCGTCCCATAAATTAATGAGATCTGGTCGTCCCAACAAAAATAGGCTTTGAGGTTAATCTCTTCGTTTCTCCCTACCCGGGAGAAGTTTAATCAGTCAAAAAAAAAAAAAAATCTGACTGATATATCTGAATAAGCTTCTTTTGAGGCAGGAGCCCGTCTCAAAAGCAGGCACAGGCTAAGTCACCCTTCCCGGAAGTCGCCTTTTCAGGCCATTTCTATATGGACAGGGCCCTGCCCATGGGATGGTCAATTTCTTGCGCTGTTTTTGAGCGATTTAGCTCTTTTCTGGAATGGGCTGTCAGGAGACGGGCGGGCTTGCACACGGTAGTACATTATCTGGATGACTTCCTTTTTGCTGGTAGGGCAAACACAGGTGAGTGTCAGCACTTAATGTCACAATTTAGTGAGCTTGCCGTGGAACTTGGAGTCCCTTTGGCCTTAGAGAAGACGGAGGGCCCTGCCCAGGTCTTGATGTTTTTGAGGATCAAAATAGATACAGTAGGCAGGAGTTGCCGGCTCCCCATGGAAAAAATTGATCTTTTGTGTGCCAAGATCAGGGAAGTAGTCGGGGCTAAAAAAGTTCACTCCAAGAGCTAGCTGGACACCTGAACTTTGCTTGCAATGTCGTTGCACCCAGACGGGCCTTTTTGAGGCGTGTCTATGATGCTATGATGGGGTTGTCAAAACCCCATCATCGATTCCGGGTTACGGCTGCCTTACACGCCAACCTAACAATTTGGTCCTCCTTTTTGCAAGACTATAATGGGGTCTCTTTTTGGAGACATGAACGGCTCCTGGAAGCAGAGCTGCAAGTTTGTTCGGATGCATCTGGGTCTTATGGTTTTGGAGTGATATTTGGGTCTTCCTGGTGTAATGGACAATGGCCTCAGGTTTGGGTGGAGAAGGGACTGGTTAAGGACCTAACCTTTCTTGAATTCTTTCCCATTGTATTGGCAGTACATTTATGGGAAGAGAGGCTGCAAAACTCTACTGTCCATTTTTGGTGCAACAATGAGGCCACAGTTCACGTTATCAACTCTCTTACATCCAGGAACACCAGGGTTATGGGCCTAGTCCGGGCTTTTGTTTTCCAGTGCCTGCATTTTAATGTTCTTTTTCAGGTGCGGCATGTTCCTGGCATTGACAATAGTGTTGCTGATGCTTTGTCACGGAACCAGATGGACCGTTTCCGTCAGCTGGCACCGTTGGCCAGGGCTCAGCCGGATGCCGTGCCCCCTGCAATTTGGGAGATTGGAGAGCAGAGTCGGAGAGGGCCATAAGCCTATCCATTGCCCCCAGCACACTCGCCAGCTACCAAAGAGCAGGTAGGGCAATGGAGAACTTTTGGGCCAACAAGGGATACACGCCCCAGTGGCCCATTCCAGTGAGTCAGCTGCTGGAATTTCTGGTGGATGGCAAGAGGCAGGGCCTGTCAGTCTGAGCCTTACAAGGTAAGCTAGCTGGACTTTCCTTTCTAGCTAAGGCACAGGGTTTGCAAGATCATTCCATGGATTTTCAGGTCCGCTGCATGTTGGCTGGATGGGTTAGGGAGCGCCCAGCTGCCCCTGATCACCGCCGTCCTATATCTCCGGAGCTTTTAGAGAAACTCATGAGCCAATGGTCAGCAGTATGCTCTTCCAGTTAAGAAATCCATCTATTTCAAGCAGTGTCCCTTACATTATTTTGGGGGGCATTTCGAATTGGAGAAGTGGTGGCTGGGTCTAAGTTGGACCAGTCGCAGCGCGCCCTTTCAATTACAGATATCAACATGAAAGCAGGCAGCGCTTACCTCACATTACGTCAGTCTAAGACTGACCAGAGGGGTAGAGGACGGACTGTTATTTTAGCTCCTTCCCCTTTGCCGCACATTTGCCCAGTGTAGGCCCTGCAAACCTTTATGACAGCTAGAGGATCAGGGAGTGGATATTTATTTGTTCACAGGAACGGTGATCCTCTCACTAAATATCAATTTTGGGCACTTACTAAGAAGGCTCTGCACGGATTAAGAATAGACCCATCATGTTTCGGGACCCACTCTTTTAGAATTGGAGTGGCTTCCACAGCAGCAGGGCTGGGTTTCCCACGGGCCAGGCTGCAAGCTGTTGGAAGGTGGGCTTCTGGGGCATATCAGAGTTATGTCCGCCCCATGAGTGGGCATGGTAATTCGGAAGTCTAATGGCGTTGCCTTGTTTTGGCAGGTTGCCAGAGGGGGACGGAGCAGATGCGCATCCTAATCTGTTGCCACAGCATGATCTTCTGGGCGGGCCATAGGGCCGCGTCGTCTCGGATGGGCTTGCAGCTGGGGCTCAGTCAATGAGCTACTGTACATTGGCTTGGCCGGCGAGGGATGCGCTGGGATGGGCTCCTACCCACCCTGTTCCAGCAAGGGTTGGTGCGTGAAGTTCCGCACATTTTGGTCATTCACCTGGGAGGTAATGACCTGGGTTTACTGAAGGGCAGGGCCCTTACTGTTCAGGCATGTAGTGACATGCGCGTTATAAGGCAGCGTTGGCCTTCAGTTTGTCTGCTTTGGTCTGACATTCTGCCATGCAGGGAATGGCGTGGAGTTTGGAACCCCAAGGGGATAAACTGGGCACGTAAGAGGGTCAACCAACAGATTCAGTTGGCACTTCTTGGGGATGGTGGGTTGCCCATTCCACATCTGCTCATACAGCATTCTAGGGTTGAACTCTATAGGGCTGATGGCGTTCACCTGTCAGACACAGGGAACGACTTCTTTTTACAAGACCTGCAAAGGAGTCTGCTGGAAGTTCTTCTACGCAGTGGGGAAAAGGGGACTAAATAGAGATTTGTCCCCTTTTTGTGGTGGTAAAGTGCGGGAGGGGAAATTAGTAATGACAGTTAGGTGGCCCCCTTAGGCACCTTTCAAGGTGAAGGGTGGTTCTGGATGCCTGTCTCTCAGGATTTTATGGCCCGAAGACAGGATATGGGCTGCTTTTGGGGCCAACTTACCTCATCCACCCGAGGGTTCTATGGCCCCGGGGCTGGATGACATAGGAAGGCCTCCCTACTCACCTATAAGGTGTGGCCGGGGCAGGGGTAAGCAAAAGGGGCTTGCCCTTGGCTCCAGCAGGGGCTGGTCGCCTGAGAGCTGTAGGGCAAGCTGATTGCCTACTGTTAGTTCCCGCACTTAGGTTTCACCTCTGCAGGTCGCTTTCAAGTTTTGTTTGAATTTAATAAAGTGGCCCTTTATTCAACCATAGCTGCTGTTGTCTGCATATTATTTCACCCATCGACCGCAATTATTTACTGTACCCAAAATCCTATAAATTACTAGTGAATTCTTAATAAAGTTGTCCATCTGACCACAGCTGTTTCTCTCGGTTGGACTGAGAGAGGCCTTTTGGTTGGATGGAACCTTTGATCAAAGCTCTTGTGTGAGTGTGTTTCCTTCCTAATCAAGATTCAGGGTTCAATCAAGCTCCATGCCTTACCTGAAGGAAGGGGACACAGTGAGGTCTCATTTAGATCTCGCCCAACTTTATAATATATGTAACATTATACAGATGATTGTACATATATAGGTATAATATGCATATACACTCCAGGTTTCCTAAATAACCAGCACATGAACAGACATATACAAGAATGCATGCTTCTTTATTAATACTTTAAAAATTATGCTGCAGCTTGATTATATGAGAACTACCTCTTTCCGTATATAACCCATTTATCCATTTACAATTGATTCCTCTCTATGCATGGATATGAAAGTTCAACAGTGAAAAAAGCGGATAAGAGAAAAATCAACTCCTGTGAAATGTGGTGTTAGAAGAGAGCTTTGCAGATACCATGGACTGTGAAAAAGACAAATAATTGGGTGTTAGAACAAATTAAAGCAGAACTATCACTAGAAGCTAATATGATGAAACTGAGGTTATCATACTTTGGATACGTAATGAGAAGACATGATTCACTAGAAAAGACAATAATGCTGGGAAAAACAGAAGGGAGTAGAAAAAGAGGAAGAGCAAACAAGAGATGGATTGATTCCATAAAGGAAGCCACAAACCTGAACATACAAGATCTGAACGGGGTGGTTCATGACAGATGCTCTTGGAGGTCGCTGATTCATAGGGTCGCCATAAGTCATAATCAACTTGAAGGCATATAACAGCAGCAGCAGCTATCCCTAGGGGCAACAGGCCTTGCACATTCCTTCTGGATCTCCTGACCATTCCCTTCCACTGGAGATTAAAACTGTGTGCTCAAAGGAAGGCAACAAGGACATTCAGGGGACTAGAAACAAAGCCCTATGAAGACAAACTGAAAGAACTGGGCATGTTTAGCGTATGATAGCACTCTTCAAGTACTTGAAAGGTTGCCACATAGAGGAGGGCCAGGATCTCTTCTCAATCATCCCAGAGTGCAGAACATGGAATAATGGGCTCAAATTGCAGGAAGCCAGATTTCGACTGGACATCAGGAAAAACTTCCTAACTGTTAGAGGGGTACGACAATGGAACCAATTCCCTAGAAAGGTGGTGGGCTCTCCAACACTGGAGGCCTTCAAGAGGCAGCTGGACAGCCATCTGTCGGGAATGCTTTAACTTGGATTCCTGCACTGAGCAGGGGGTTGCACCTGATGGCCTTATAGGCCCCTTCCAACTCTGCTATTCTCTGATTCTATTATTCTATGATATGGCCTGTCGTGCACTCCTTAAGCTAGCCTGCTGCTCTCAGGAGCAGTGAGGTTGCTGCCTAATTGCAATCCAATCAGTTTCTGTAGAAGGAATGGAGTGTGCCATCTTGACCTTTACCTCAGGCATCAAAATGTCCCGGGCTCGCCCTGATCCCTTAAATAAATAAAATAAGACTGCAGTTATATACACACTTATCTTACATAAGCCCAAATGAACTCAGAAGGGTAGACCAGCATAGATAATCATCTTTTCTTAGAACCATCACACAGAAAATACTCACTTTCAGACAAAATCTGAGGGACCATTGCTCAGTGGTAGAACACATTCTTTGCATACAGAAGGTCCCAGGTTCAATCCCCTCCATCTCTGGTTAGAAGAGTAAGGTATAGTAGTGTAGTGGCAAATCCAAAAGGGCAGGGTCCCTTCATGTTAGTCACACCATGCCCCCTCACAGCCAAGCCCCCCACTCGCTTGCTCTTTATCATCACCTCCACACTCCTCAGTCCTCCCCCTGTGTGCCTTCTCACACAACAATAGATGTCCCTAGGAGCCAATCAGCATGACAGGAGAGTGTTAGAGTGTCTTAGCAGCTGAGAAGAGTCTTCTCAGTGGCTCACTCACCTCCTTTCAGTCTGATTGGCTCCAATCAGCAAGAAAGGACAAGGAAGCTTGTTACACAGTTCTTCTCAGTGGCTAATACACTCCCCTTTCATGCTGATTGACTAGTAACATGCTGAAGACATAGGGGCCTGTTGTGTCCCTGCTCCCCAAAAGGTAAGGAGTCTAAGACCCCCTGAGACCCTGGATGACTACACCCCTGGTCAGGTGGTAGGTATCTAAGTCCCCTGCCAAACCTGAAGAGCTGCTACCTATCAGAGTAGGTAATACTGGTCTACATGGATAAATAACCAGTGTTCCGTACTGTTATATTCTTAGTTTGAGGCCTCTGTGGACAGGGCCAGCTCCAGACAAGGCGGGGCCCTTGGGCACAAGCCTGCCCCAGGCCCCTCCGTTCCCCTTCCGTGATTCATGGCAAGATTGCTGCTGCAGATCACACTGCAAAAGCTTCAGAGCCCCTGCCATTCCCTTGCTTAATCTACCTTTCTCGGCTGTTGTGCAGTTGCGCGTGCAGCACTGCCCTTAACCAAGATGGCGGCTGAGGTTTCCCTAAGGGGCTGAAGCCTCTACCACCATCTTGGCTCATGGAAGGGAAGCGCACACGCATACATGCCATCAGCCAAGATGGCAACGGAGGCTTCAGCCCCTTAGGAAAATCTCGACTGCCATCTTGGTTAAGGGCAGCACTGCACGCACAACCACACAACAGCCCAGAAAGTTAGGTTAAGCAAGGGAATGGTGGGGGCTCTGAAGCTCTCACAGTGCGATCTGTGGCAGTGATTCTGCTGCGAATTGTGCAAGGGGAATGGAGGGGCCCCTCAGGGGCCCATGTAGCCCCAGGAGCCCTCGGCCAGGGCCCCACCTGGACACCCTTTAGAACCAGCCCTGCCTGTGGAATAAAGCATGAGGGATTGTGAAGCTGCATATTGTTTCTTTCAAGACTCATATTACTGGGTAAAGCAGTACCTTTATGAGACAATTATCACTCAGAATGCTTTCTGGCGCTATATGAAATTATTGTACACATGCTGCTTTTTGTGACTATGATTTCTTACATGTTTTATGAATTGTTATAAACTGCCTTGAGCATAGGAAAAACATGGTGCACAGATCTTTAAAATTAAATGAATTCTAACCCTGTTGCCTGCTATATTTTCTTTTATAGGTTGTGAGGCACATCCGCTGTAATCACTAGGTATGCCAACTTTTTTGTGGAAGAGTTCCTGTACCTCGAACATCTTTCAAGACGGCAAATGTTTAGCAGGTGATTTTTTTCTATTTAGTGCGTCTTCATGCCATGAAAAGATTCTGAGAATTTCTGCCTGCTGTGCACCCATTTAAAAGGTTTGTGACCTTATAATCACAAATAGGATATTGTGACTAAGGTTGCCAACATTTTTTTCTGGCTCTATTACTGTGCCTTGAACAATAGCTTGACATAGAACAAAAGTCAATGATGCATTTTCCAACATTTTCTGTCCACGTTTTGCATGTTACATTTCTATGTCAGTCAGCTATTCAAGTCGCAAAGGCAAGGACAGTTAAACAGTTGGCAGCCATAAAACTAACACTTTCAGAAGCACAAATCCTGTCCAGATGACGACTGGTCTAGAGTGCCTCCACCTTGTACTGGGCCAAGAAGACAGACTGGGAATCTTGTTGGTGTACCGCCCACGTTGCTGCCCAACAGCTTCCCTAGCTGAGCTGACAGAGATAGTCTCGAAGGTGTTGTTGAGGTCCCCCAAACTTCTGGTGTTGGGGGATATCAACGTTCATGCCGAGACTGTCTTGTCTGGAGCGGCTCAGGACTTCATGGCCTCCATGACAACCATGGGGCTGTCTCAATTTGCTACTGGCCCAACGCATGTGTCGGGTCACACTCTTGATTTGATCTTCGCCACTGGTCATGGAGATGGTGATCTGGAGGTGGGGTGTTTTTCATCTATTCCATTGTCATGGACAGATCACCGCCTGCTGAGTTTTAGACTTACGACGACTCTTTCCCTCTTCAAGGGTGGGGGACCTATTAAGTTGGTCCACTCCCGGAGGCTTATGGATCCTATGGGTTTTCAGAGGGCTCTGGGAGTTTTTCCAGCTGATAGTACTGGCGCTCCTGTCGAGGCCTTGGTCGAACTGTGGAATACAGAGATGGCCTGGGCTATCGACACGATCACTCCTGCTCCTGCTCCTGCATCGCTCTTCGATGCAGAGCTCATACAGCTCCGTGGTATACCCCGGAGCTGAGAGTGATGAAGCAAGAGAGAAGGAGGCTGGAGTGCAGATGGAGACGAACTCCAGACGGATGCAATTATGCTTTGGTAAGTGCCTCTACTAAGTCGTACATAAAAGCGGTAAGGGCGGCGAAGAAGTCCTACTTCGCTGCCTCTATCAGGACATCTCTCTGCCGCCCTGCAGAGCTTTTTAGGGTTGTACGAGGACTTTTACATTCTGGTCCTCGAGATACCATTGAAACATCCGAAGCTCGCTCTAACGACATTGCAGGGCACTTCCAAAATAAAATCGCATGCATCCGTAGGGACCTAGACTCTGATGTTACGACAGATGAATCCATTGAAGTGTCCAGAACACGGTCTTGTCTTTCATTATTGGATGAGTTTCAGTTGGTGCAGCTTGAGGAAGTGGACAAGGTGCTTGGAATGGTGCGGGCGACCACGTCTGCTCTAGATGCTTGTCCATCTTGGCTGGTCAAGGCTAGCAGGACTGGTACCACCGGCTGGGCCAAGGAAGTGATAAATGCCTCCTTGAATGAGGGAGTAGTCCCTAGTAGCCTCAAGGAGGCAGTAGTGAGACCTCTTTTGAAGAATCCTTCCTTAGACCCAGATAACTTGAACAATTATAGACCAGTGGCAAATATCCCCTTTTTGGGCAAGGTTCTGGAGCGGGTGGTTGCCAATCAGCTCCAGGTGCTCTTGGATGAAATCGATTATCTGGATCCGTTTCAATCCGGTTTTAGGCCTGGTTTTGGCACTGAAACAGCCTTGGTCGCCCTGTATGATGACCTCTGTTGGGAGAGGGACAGAGGGAGTGTGACTCTATTGATTCTCCTTGATCTCTCAGCGGCGTTTGATACCATCGACCATGGTATCCTTCTGGGGAGACACGCGGAGTTGGGAGTTGGAGGCACTGCTTGGCAGTGGTTCCGCTCCTACTTGGCGGATCGTCGCCAGAAGGTAGTACTTGGGGAACATTGCTCGACACCTTGGACTCTCCATTGTGGAGTCCCTCAGGGGTCGATTTTGTCCCCCATGCTTTTTAACATCTACATGCAGCCTCTGGGTGCCGTCATCAGGAGTTTTGGAGTGCGTTGCCATCAGTACGCTGATGACATGCAGCTCTATTTCTCCTTTTCATCTTCTACAGGTGAGTCTGTGGATGTGCTGAATCATTGCCTGACCGCGATAATGGACTGGATGAGAGCTAATAAACTGAGACTCAATCCAGACAAGACTGAGACACTGTTGGTGAGTGCCTCCCCTGCCCAGATGGTGGATGTTCACCCTGTTCTAGATGGGGTCACACTCCCCTTGAAGGAACAGGTTCGTAATCTGGGAGTTCTTTTCGATCCTTCCTTGTCTCTTGAGGCGCAAGTGGCCTCGGTGGCAAGGAATGCGTTCTACCACCTTCAGTTGGTAGCCCAGCTACACCCCTATCTGGACAGGGATGACCTCGCCTCAGTTGTTCATGCTCTGGTAACTTCTAGGCTGGATTACTGTAATGCGCTCTACGTAGGGCTGCCCTTGAAGACAGTTCGGAAGCTTCAGCTAGTGCAAAACGCAGCAGCCAGACTGCTGACGAGGACCAGCCGTTCAGCGCATATAACACCTGTTCTGGCCCATTTGCACTGGCTTCCTATTTGTTTCCAAGCCAGATTCAAGGTGCTGGTTTTGACCTATAAAGCCTTAGACGGCGTGGGACCACAATATCTTGTGGAACGCCTTTCCCACTATGAACCTACCCAGTCACTTCGCTCAGCATCTAAGGCCCTCCTCCGGGTACCAACCCATCGAGAAGCCTGGAGGACAGTTACTCGATCTAGGGCCTTTTCTGTAGTGGCCCCCGAACTGTGGAACAGCCTCCCCGAAGAAGTACGCCTGGCGCCTACGCTTCTATCTTTTCGGCACCAGGTTAAGACCTGGCTATGCTCCCAGGCATTTTAAGCGTTTATGTTATAATTTAAATTTTTTATTTTTTATTTTTTTCTTTTGTTGCTGCTTGTGTTTATTGTTTGTTGACTGATTTTATTGTTGATATTTTGTATTTTAACCTTTTTGTACACCGCCCAGAGAGCCACTCGCTATGGGCGGTCTATAAATGAAACAAATAAATAAATTAAATTAAATAAATAGTGGTTCTAGTATTTGTGAGTACATCTTAATCCTCTTTTCTGAAGATACACAATTAATCTCTTTCAGTGAGGATATGAAGTCTTAATATGCTTAGGGAATTAATCTATAACATGACAAAAACAGCCTAGAACCAGACTTTGGGTGGTTTTAAAATCAGCATTGCTGTGTTTATGTTGGTTTTGGCAGACCACAGCTTCCACAAACATTTGGCCTCCCAGATTATATCCATGAAAATTAATGATCTGTCACTGTACATATCTATGTTCTAATGAAGCACTTTGTCAAGTGTGAGTGAAGTCAGGTGTGAGAAGATGCCTTCCCCTCACCAGTGATAAAAGCATCTCTCCCTCTTTTCCCTCCCTCACACAAATTCAATTAAGTATGAGCAAAAATTTAATTACTGCTGTGCACCAATTTTGAATTTGTGATCAAATAAAAGACCTTTTGTAGGGTTTATAGTCTCCTGCAGTAAAGGATGATAAGTGTTAGATAAACCAAGCCAGGAATTAGAATGCAGTTACAATTATTTTTTGTTGTGTCTGACAAAGAGAGTTTGTGTGAAGTTGTTTGCTTGCTTGCTTTTTATACATTACATAAGGGAGACGGGGGGATTACCCACCAAGTGGGCCAGATGTTGAGCGCAACCTAAATAAGGAGCTCAAGAATCCTCTGCGATCTTTCAAAATCCTGCTGTCTCACTCACAACAGAGTTTCTGCAAGGCTTTCAAATTTAACTAGTAAAATGGAGAGCAAGGAGGCAGGTTATGTAGCTTTGTTGCTTTTTCCTTCTTGGGGGAGTTACAAACCATTGCTTTTCCATCCAGCAACAGGCAAACTACAATCAAGAACATCTGCCAAGAAGCATACAGTTAAGAAGGGGTGGCAGAGACAAATCAGTAACTTTAGAGTCTTAAGGGGACATTGTACTCTCTTTGGAGTGGATTGTACAGGGTTGGAAGAATTAATGAATATTTTGAGCTTTGGAGGGGGTGGAAACAGTGGATCACATTATTTGGGATTGTGTGAGAGATGTGGAAGATAGACAGCCTCTCTTCTGTAGGTTTAGGTACTTGGGAATTTCAAACATGTCTGTGGGATTGGCCTGTCTGGTTCAGAATAGTTGGGGCACGGTGTTGGAGATTCTTTGGCAATTTGTTAAGGATACAAAGCTCTATGAAAGGCTATGAGTGAGATGGTTAAAAACAATGCGAGTAGGTGGTGATAACAGGGCCTTTCTTTGCAGGGCTGGCCCAGGCATGCTGGGGCCCTTGGGCACCAGCCTGTCCTGTGCCCTGGCACTTGCATGCATGCACGCCCCACCTACCTACCAGACGGGTAGAGGAGTGGGAGGTCAGGCGGGTGAGGGGGGCAGGACAGCAGGTGAGTGAGCAAGCAAGCGAGCAGGGGTTGGGAGAGGGTGAGCAAGCAGGGGCAGGGGGAGGGTGAGCAAGCAGGGGGCAGGGGGAGGGCAAGTGAGTGGGGGAGGGTGAGCGAGCAAGCAGGTGGGGGAGGGTGAGTGGGTTGGAGGGTGAGGGAGAGAGTGGACGGGGGCATGATGGCATGTGTGCAAGCAGAGGGCAGGGGGAGGGCAAGCAAGTGGGGAGAGAGGGTGAGCAAGTGAGCAGGTGGGGAGGGCAAGCAGGTGGGGGAGGGTGAGCAAGGGAGCAGGTGGGGGCAGAGGGCAAGTGGGCAAGTGGGCAGGCATGGGGGAGAGTGGGCAGGCATGGGGGAGAGTGAGTGAGCAAATGAGCATGGGCAGACCAGTGGGGTGGCAGGCAGCTCCCTTCCTGCAATCCATGGCAGGGTGCCTGCCACAGAAGGGGAGCACTACTCCACCACCATAACCAGGGGCCCTGTGGTCTGTGAGGCCCTCGGCCAGGGCCCCACCTGGCCACCCTTTGGAGCTGACCCTGTTTCCTTGGCCTTTTTGCCATTTAACATGAGAATATTATTCTGATTAGCAAACTAGCTAGATGTGGGCTGGTTGGAATAACTATCAGGTGGATCCACAGTTGGCTCCAGAATAGTACTCAAAGAGTGCTTATCAATGGTTCCTTCTCAAACTGGGGGGAAGTAACAAGTGGGGTACCACAGGACTCGGTCCTGGGCCCAGTGCTCTTCAACATTTTTATTAACCACTTGGATGAGAAGGTACAGAGCATGCTTATCAAATTTGCAGATGATACAAAATTGGGGGGCATAGCTAATACAGTGGAAGACAGAAACAAAATTCAAAGGGACCTTGATAGGCTGGAGCATTGGGCTGAAAACAACAGAATGAAATTCAACAGGGATAAATGCAAAGTTCTACACTTAGGAAAAAGAAACCAAATGCACAGTTATAAGATGGGGGACACTTGGCTCAACAATACGACATATGAAAAGGATCTTGGAACTGTCATTGATCACAAGGTGAATATGAGCCAACAGTGCAATGTGGCTGCAAAAAAGGCAAATGCTATATTAGGCTGCATTAACAGAAGTATAGTTTCCAAATGGCGTGAAATATTAGTTCCCCTCTGTTCAGCACTGGTTAGGCCTCATCTTGAATACTGCATCCAGTTCTGGTCTCCACACTTCAAGTAGGATGCAGACAAACTGGAACAGATTCAGAGGAGGCAAACAAGGATGATCAGGGGACTGGAAACACAGTCCTATGAGGAGAGACTGAAAGAACTGGGCATGTTTAGCCTGGAGAAGAGAAGACAGAGGGGAGATATGATGGCACTCTTCAAGTACATGAAAGGTTGTCACACACAGGAGGTCTGGGGTCTCTTCTTGATCATCCTAGAGTGCAGGACATGGAATAATGGGCTCAAGCTGCTGGAAGCCAGATTTCAGCTGGACATCAGGAAAAACTTCCTAACTGTTAGAGCCATACGACAATGGAACCAATTACCTAGAGAGGTGGTGGGCTCTCTGACACTGGAGACATTCAAGAGGCAGCTGGACAGCCGTCTGTCGGGAATGCTTTGATTTGGATTCCTGCATTGAGCAGGGGATTGGACTTGATGACCTTATAGGCCCCTTCCAACTCTACTATACTGTGATTCTATGAAGATTACAAGAGAGTGGGGGGGTGCTTGAAAAAGGTTTCTGCTTGATCTGAAAACTTGTAGAGATGTCCAAGGAATTTCATGTTCTTATGTTCTTCACCTATGTTCTTCCTGTCTTTTTTATACTTGAAACCTACTATGGTATAGGGCAGCCTTTCCCAACCTTTGGGTCCCCAGATGTTGCTGGACTACAACTCCCATGAGCCCCAGCCAGCACTGCCAATGGTCAGGAACTATGGGAACTATAGTCCAGCAACATCTGGGGACCCAAAGGTTGGGAAAGGATGGTATAGGGAACACAGTTGTTCTGCTCTCCATGTGAATGTTATCTATCAGCTAATACTGAAAAATAATCCATCAATGGGAATATGGATTCTGCTTCCCTGTCATAATGAACAATATGCTGAGCAAAGAGGTATTTTCAAAGAGCACAGTGCAGGAAGCAGGGTAAGGTACACCTGGGGATGGGGGAGAATTTCGATTCAGTTTGCATTTAAAGCCAAATCTATCAGATCTGCACTTTTGAAAACAACATGAGAACCAAAACACAGCCACCCTTCAAGATTTGCAGTTATCCAAATTCTACAGTGCAGTGCTCCAATCACACAAGGTTTACAAAAATGCAAAGATTAGGGGATAGTGTGCATTAAAATGAATAAAATACAAACATTATTAGGATAAATTGCTTGCAAAAATGTGTACATGAAAATTGCATACAAAATATATTTATTAGAAGAAAATCACACTTTAATGCTGAAGAATTTTCATGAGGATTTTAAAAAAAAGAAATTCACAAATTCCTGCAGAAATGTGGAGAACTGAATTTAAGATTTGAAAAAGGAGAAAAGGGGAGAACTGAAACTGACAGATCCTTCCGTCCCACCTAGCAGGCAGATACATCAACACGGAAAGTTTCATTTGCTGAAATGCTGACTCAGATGAATGTGCACACACACAGTCCAAACTGCAGAATGAACCCCAGTTTGGATAGGTATATGTCTAGACAGCAATCATTCCTTCTTAAACAAAATCAGTTTTTGATAAGAGATGTTATCTTGAAATTGAAGAGTGCCTAATATATGACACACAAATTATATAAGTTCAGTATTTCTTCTGAATTTTGCATTAGGTGAGAATGTAAGGTACCAGATCCACATGATGTTTATTTATTTACATTTATATCCTGCCTTTCCTCCCAGGAGTTCAAGGCAGTGTGCATGCTTCCTTCCCCTCTATTGTTTTCCTCACAATGATCCTGTGAGGTAGGTAAAGCTAAGAGGTAGGGACTGGCCCAAGATTACCAAGTGGGGATTTGAATCCATGTCTTTCCAGCCCTAGTCCAACAACTACACCACATTGTCTCTCAGGATATACTATTAGGGGTGTGTTTTTTATAGGAATACACATTATTTCAAGTTGCTTTTTGAAGCATTTGATACCAGTGGCTCATATTTACATGCTCCCCACTTCCCCAAGCAGTGAAAAGTTTCAGGGACATGGAAGATCTGGGCTTGGCTTCCTTTGGAAGGAGAAACCACTGGAGGCTAATGGTGCTTTTCAAGCTCTCACATGCTGCCTTTTTCTCCATCTGTCTTCAAAAGCATTTGGATTTTTGGAGCATTATTTTGTCTCCCATCGAAACACCTAGATTACATCATCCATAGCTAGGGAGAAGGTATGTTCACAACCCTCAAAAAAGATCAAGCTATTTCCTGGCTATAGAGAAAACATCCACCTGCTTGGCCATTTGCCAAACCATTTGTCTGACAAAGAATGTGGCCAGGCTGATTGTTAAGAAAGTTTAAGTAGTCCTTCTGGACCCATTAACCCTCTCCTGTCCAAATCCTAAATTCACAATAATATTTAGCACTGTCAGATCTCAGATGAAGATTCAGGGTTTCTGTCTTATTTTTAGGGTTTGCAGAAGAGGAAGCAAATTTTCAGGGTGAAGAGCAGGAGGAAAGGAGCAAGCTATTTTTTTAAAAAAAAAATGCTTAGCTGAGAGGTTTCACCATTTGCTTTGTCCCTCCCCTGTCCAGCCTTGGATCCACCCTGTGACACCAAGCAAAGCCAGGCTCTTCCTCTGACAAGGCAGATGCCACCACCAGGTACCACTAGGCTCTGCCTCAGTCTCACTAGTCTCCACCCTCTGGTCCACCAGGTACTATCGCTTCTCTGCTCAGGATCTGAGCCATAAGAGGCCTGGCAACTCTACCCATTTTGAACTGAAACTCCGAACAAGCTTTTATGATGCAGTTCAGCTATGGCTGGCTGGCACAACAAAACTGAGGCTACACACACTTTGTTTCGTTATGGAATATTGTCCACACCCAAACAAGCTACAACTGCTTCTGCCAGAGGTTGCCATTGCTTTCTGCCACAAAGAATGACAATGACAACAAAAATCCCTCTGACTCCATTCATCATTATACATGGCATATGACATAAAATGTGAGTCATAGCTATCGGTTTGACATCAGACAGCCCATCTCCCTGCAACATCTCCTCTGTGAATACCATTTACAAGCATGTCAAGGAAAATCACCAGTATCATCAGCATAGCCTCCACTTGCTAGTAAGCCCTCTTCTGGGTCATCTTGTACTGTTGCTGCTTTCTTTTTTTAAAATGTGTTTAAAAATAAGTTGTGCTGACTATTAAGACAACCAACCCTGGGAGCCAGATCATATCGCAGCAAATTGACCTCTGAGCCCAAACTGACAAAGCTGCCTTTACACCTGAGTCTTTAAAAAACAGTTGTGTGGCTAGAGCTTCAACTTCTTCTTTTACATGGATTGTTGATCTTCACTGTCCATACTGTTTCAAAAGGGTTTTCAGGTGCAAGTGTATTTTCCTGCCAAAGTACCTTGCCTGGCAAATTGCTGGCAAATTGCTGGCACAGGATCTCCTTGCTCCAGGGCTCCTGAGGTGAGGAGAGGCAAACTGGCACTCTTTCTCTACTAACCTTTCTCATATAGGGGGGAGGCAGCATCTACAGTATAGGACAGAGACAAACATGGCAACAAGGAAAGGGAGTGAACATAAAGGGACCAGTATTTTTAGTCTGATTCACTTCTGCATATGTTCACTTATAAGCCCATTCTATTCCTCTCTCTCTTTCTATAATTCCACATTTAAAAATGTTTTTGAGCATACTTTCTTTTAGAACCCACATTTCTAAAAGCATCGTTTCTCAACACACACTTCTAAAGGTATTTTATCTCACAATACGCATTTAATCTCAATATGGGCTCTTTTTTAAAACCAAGAACTACATTGCAAAATTCAGAGAAGTGCAACATTCAGTGAATAGCTCTGTTCCCTCCGAAGCCTGGGGTTCAAGTCAGTTCAAATCCCTCATACATGCCTAGCTGTACCTATTATCCATACTGACAATAACCCCAAAATATGCTAGGTTCCATTTTCATTATTTGATTGATTGATTGATTGAAGACATTTAGATACTGCTTAACCATTCCCATTTCTAAGCACATTATCAAAAAAGAGGGACTGAACAACTTCCAGAAGCATCTTTATAAAGGAGAGAGAAATGGCTTTAGGGTGCTTCTTTCTGAAATCAGTGCTTTGTGTCCTATGGGGGCTTCCAGACTCTTGCTATTTTCAGGTGGGATTCAATCACATCCTAGCAAATTCAGGTTGTGCAGTTGGAATTGATTTGACACTCTTGCACAGCAAAACCTACTTCCTCCAAAAATCAGACTTTTTGAAATTAAGGAAAAGGCACTGGAAAGTATGGGATAAGAATTGCCTGACACAACTTTGTATAAGCTCCCCACAGATAAATCAGAACAAATGCTCAATAAACAGCCAACACCGTCTAAGGTCCCCACAAACACAAATTGGGATGAATGCTCAATAAACAGGTTATCTGGAAGTGACCCTAGACTAGATAACCCTGTTGTTATTAGCACATTTGACAGGGAAACCAACATGTATGAAATCACATCAATTTTTGACAGTAGCTTTGTCTGGCATTTCTAACATTTTCTAACAGTAAAATTGTACAAGGCTAGGGATGCATGCCCCTTGTTTTAATTTTTAAGGATTTTATCTTTCTCTAATGCTGGACATGCCATACTGGAAAACTAACTTGATTCATTCGGGCAGACACTATCAATTCAGCTGTCAAAAGCTGGCTCAGACATCTGAAGCTTTCAATATTCCTGGCCATCATTTTAAAAAGAAAAGTGCTTTTTAATTTTTTTAACTGCAAATGTTTCATTTAAAAGTACATTTGTCTTTAAAACTGTACCACATCCCATTAACATGAATTTATTACTCTGTGACAAATCCACTGCTAATGAGATGAAAAGAACTTATTAATACATCAAATGTTTAAATTTTCTAATACTTTACAGCCCTATTTAGAGAAGTGGAAGGAGACAGTGCACAGGAGATTAATGCCACTTTCATTCTGAATTAGGGTGACTTCAGGCTTCAGTCATGGTTCCTGTTCAAAACCTGTTTCCACACAGTAAGAGTTTAACACTATGGCTATGATGTTTGCAAGGGGCAATCATGTGAATCAGCTGGATTGCATGTTAAGTCTCTACACTAGCGTCAAGAGTCTCCAAAAAGCTGCTATTCTGGCAAGTGGGTTTTATCATGGAACCCAGCTGATTCAAACTGTTGTTACATAAAACATCATTGCTGCAGCGTCCCGCTCTAATCCATCTGGGGACCACAAGTGTGTGCACAATTGTTTTGTGTGCTTTCTGCAGGAAACAACACTGTTAACACCAATGTATCTACAGCAAATGTGGATACCATATAACAATGGAACCACACTTGAGAGCTGTGCTGTCCTACTCGCCTTGCAAGACCTCAGTGGGAACTGTTGACTGGCAATACCAAATGCTAGCAAAGGAAGGATTCCCTCCATCTTGGGCTGAGTGAGATCCAGCTGCTCAGTCCCCCTTCCTTGCCTTATGGCTTGACTACATATAAACTATACTTTAAAGCACATTCAAAGCACAGTTCCTCCCTCAAAGAATTCTGGACACTGTAGTTTACCCCTCACATACTGTAGCTACAATTCCCAGCAACTGTTAGCAAACTACAGTGGCCAGAACTCTTTGATGGGGAAATTTGCTTCGAATGTGCTTTTAAAGATACAGTGTGTATGCCACAGGGAACTTTAGCCTGGCAATGCCAACTACCAACAAGGGAAAATTGTCTCCATCTTGCGCTGAGCAAGATCCAGCTGCTCAGCCCCACTCCTTTGCCTCAGAGGACAACACCAAGAAAGACCAAGTTGAGAGCATAAAATGCCATGTGAATAATCCTGTCGCCATAGGGCCATTTCTGTTCCTGATACCAAGACTGGGATATCATTTTTACTATGCTAATTTTTCATAAGCAGCTTTGGGAGTCTCTCAGGGCTCTATAGCATAAGTATTGTAACTAAATAAGTGTGTGCGGTCTTCTGGAAGATAGAGGCTATCCCCATTTCCATCCCATTTGTGCAGCACTATTTATGTACATGGGACCCAATCTAGGAGAGCAGTATTGCAGGGACTTACATCTAGGTAACCCCTTAACTACATTTCAGAGTTGACAATGTAGACTAGAGGTCAGCTGAAACTTCTCAGAAGACACTTTTCTCAGAAAAGTTCTGAGACTTGTTTTCTCACCCCATCCCCTGGAAACAGAAGGCCACTTCACAGAATTTTCTCCAGATGATCTCCACCACGTTTTGTGGCAGCCTCTTCCCCACAATGCCCTTAAATTACACTCAGTCTGGGACATTTTGAAGGTTGCAAAATGTGGGCCAGGTTACCAACACAGTTGTTGCAGTGGCAGGAGTGAACACTTAGCACTTAGCAACAAGAAAGAAGTTTGCCACTGCTAATGGTGAGCCGTGTCCCCAAGAAACTGTTGGAGAAATTTGGTGAAATCCTCCCCCTACCCCATTTCTCTGCCTTCAAACAGGATGGAAAATTTTGAGAGGCCATTTGTGCCCAGTTCTTACTGCAGACCATTCATTTAGTGGAAATAAATTTCATTTGTGGCATTATGTGTATCCACCTCACTACACACCATCATCAATTTGGTATTTGTTATGAAATGGTGATCTAATATTTCTCCCTGAGCACCATTGGCTACTCGAATAACCAGTTCTGGAGGGGGGGAAATACAGGAAAGTGTGGGTACGCACTGTACTAATTTTTTTGGGGGGGATAATTACATGCAAATGCCATCATGCAGTTAATGGAAAATTTTTATATATCCACACATATAAACATAAAAATTAGAAGGTATATGTTTATGAAATATAAGAAAATCACAAGGAACTAAGCAAAAGGCCCATGGGCCTTTGAAACCCCTAAAATCCAGTCTCACAGAGAGGCAAGTGAAGTTCACCCTGAACTTCTCAACTCATGAAATGAAGCAAACAGGCCTGTGTGTATGATTAATGTTTGATTAATAAGTATATTGTTTATGAGCATGCACGCATGTAGTGAGAATGTAACAAGTGCTAGATGTGCAGGTTAGATCTTCCAATGGTAAAGATGGAAGGTTTTAGTTAATATTATGGAGAATTCATATATTCCTATTCTCATATGTTTCTTATATAGATAAAGATATGTAAGTTAAGAAATATATTCTAAGGAACCAAAAATCATAAGGAAGCAACAGGTATGGTCTGCCGTGAACTTTTAACAACCCTGACTTGAGCATTACAGGTCCATGTATGATTAATAAATGGACTGGGTAGGCCTGGCCAATCAGGAACAATGGAATATGCTATGTGCTAGATATGCATGGCAGACCAATTAGAATTAGTGTTGCCAGGTTCTTGGCCTGAGACTGATTCTGTATCTTTAGGAGAAGAGAAAGCTAGCCAAGTGCAGGTGTTCTTGCAACTCTGTAATGAGAAAAACCACAAGGTGGAATTCTTTCTTCCCCCTGCACAACTTTTAAAGACACAGAAGACCTCTTGGAGGCTGGGCCTGGCAACCAAGAGGTCTTCTGTATCTTTAAAAGTTGTGTAGGGGGAAGAAAGAATTCTACCTTGTGGTTTGTCTCATTACAACATTGCAGGAACACCTGCACTTGGCTGACTTTCTCTTCTCCTAAAGATACAGGATCAGTCTCAGGCCAAGAACCTGGCAACCCTAATTAGAATAGTACAGTGTTAAGGTTGATAGTAACTGGTCTCAACTGGCCCCAAAACCATCAGTAAGGTGGGACAGCAGAATAGTAGTAACATCAGTCAAGGAGACAGGGGTATATTGGAAATATTAGTCAAGGGGACAGATTGACATTAGTCAAGAAGACAGTAGAACAGTGGAATAGGAGATGTTTGCCAATTATGAATATACATGTGCTTGTTTTAATAAAGTTATCTGATTGGTTTAGAAATACTGCAGAAAGGTGTAACCTTTATGTAATGTTTAGAGGATATTGTATGATTGGTGTAAGGATGTCACATGCTGCACTTAGTACTGTATAAAAGAGCCATGAAGACAGTGCCTCATTGCAGTCCTCACCAGGCACTCTGGGAGGCTGACCCTGCGTACACTTGTAAAGAATAAAGGCCTACCTTTTTGCTTCAAGCCTGTGTCTTCAAATTTCTTCAAGGACCCCCAGTCCTAGATCCCAAAATTCCCCATCACAGTAATGTAGGATTCCCCTACCACCCCTTGATATGCAGTGGCATGCCAGCTACCCCAAGTGCACTTTGTCTCTCTAAGCAGAAGGAAGTGGATCCAAGATGCCTCATGCCAAACCTTTCTTGAATGGTTTCCCCTCTTGTCATTGTACATAAAACTTGCACAGACTTTGGGCCATGCTCTGCTATCCTTAAAATCGAAATCTTGCCTTACTACCAGGCCTGTTTGACCATACCTCAAATAATTCCTCAGAGACAAGCTAAAATCTGATAGCCTCCAGAAATATTTTCCTTTAATGTTTAAATGGGCTTTGAAAGCTTTTTTTAAGGCCATGTATAAGTCTCATATTCAGCCTTTGACTTAATATACATAGTATTGGTGTGCTATTGTTTTTAGATGTGTGTGTGTGTATGTGTGTTACAGCTTCAGACATTCTATATTCAGTCTTCAAAAAGCTGAACAATTTTATTACATTGTAATTGCCTCATAGTGTTTAATATGATCTATTCTCTTATGGTACTTTTCATAGGCTTGAGTCGCATGGATCTGGATGTGATAAGGCATACAGTTTTCCACAGAATAAGCTGTAGCTATAATGTGAATTTCAGAAGCCATTATCAAGGATCATCAGCTCATTGCTTGCAAGGGGATACAGACAAAGAACTGCTAGGAAAGTATGGTCTATGGTAGCTGATGGGTAAAAATAGCTGCAGTCAAAGAGTAATCACAGATCTTGACCTCTAAGCCAAGTTGTTTGGTGCATTCCATGTTTGCTCATTTGTGAGAGAACTGAGAGATGCTTAAACACCTCATGTACTGATGAGGGAAGTGGAGCCATTGCTCAAGGGAAGCTCCTATGCCACTGATGCCTGCACCAGTCACTCAAGGGGATGCCCTTGGTCAGTGAGAATCTCCCTTCACATGTGTGTAGGGCCACTTCATACTCTAGCATAAGGATTTCCAAACTGTGGTCCATGGACCACCAATGGTCCACGAACTTAATTCAAGTTATCCACAGTTTTAAAAAATCATACAGCATCTAGCACAGGGCATTACAATTGCTACAACAGGCAGAAAAATCACTAAGTGGTCCACCAAACAATTTTCAGATGGTTCCAGGGGGAGGAACTTTGGAACCATTGCTCTAGCAGAATGTACAGCCAATGATGGGATAGGCTGGCACCCTGTCAAAATGCAAGGGTGTCCCCATGACCCCTTTAGAATCTGCATTTGTCCGAAGGTACTTTCTATTTCTATTTCTATTCTATTTCTAACAGCAAGGAAGAGCTATAAAGAGATACTGTAACCTGTTTTGCACATTCCATGAACACATGCAGAGAAGAATCAGGATTGTACACAGTCTTCATTGCCTACATCAATGTGTGGTACGACTGTCACATAAAAATGGATTCTCTTACACTACTATGTGCATGTTCCCTTCCTCAGCTTAGGAATCCTGTAGCCCCATGCAGGCAGATACACATAGGAATAAGTTTGGGTAGCTCAAATCACTAGAAGGCAGCTCCGAGAATGGATTTTGGTAGCATCCTTAGACATACATCTCAACACAGCACATAGATAAGCTATGGAATTTGCTACCACAAGGTATAGTGATGGCCACCAACTTGGATGGCTTTAAAGTGGGATTAAACAAATTCATAGAGGACTAGTCTTGGGGGTTATATGCAGTTTCCAGGATCAGAAGCAACATGCTAGGGAACATAAGCAGAAGGTGGCTATTGCCATTAGGGCTGCGCACAGCCCTCCCTATGCGCCCTGTGGCCCTGACCTGTTTGCCCTGGGGGGGGCAATCTACCCTGTCCTAAAGAGGGGACCACCTGCCTTGCCCAAATCCACTCCCATAGCTATTTGAGGCAGAGCTAAGGGTGTTTTTTTTTTTTCAAATTGATGGTCAGGAGTGAGAGAGATGCTACATCTCCTTCTCCGCTCCCCAAAGAGCAAGCGGATGAAAGCAGCACAGCATAGGATGGAATTGTTTTGCTTATCAACTGGTGAGCAGGACAATTCCATCCTACGCATTATCAGTTGCTGCTCCTTTATGAGCAGCTTCTCTGCAGAGAAGCCATCCATGAATGAGCAGCGAGCAGCACTGCGCAGGATGAATTCTCCCACTTATCAGCTGATAAGCAAGAGGATTTCCTACTGCAGGATGCTGCTTCTTTGCAAGTGTCTTCCCTGCATGTGAAGGAGATTTGGTGCAAGGGGCTTGGGGAGGTCTGGTGGGAAGGAGGAGAGGTCAGGTTGGAAAGGCACCTACCTTCTCCAGCAAAGAGGTGCCTCCTTTTCCTACTTCCTCTCTTCCTTCCTGGGCACACCTGCCTGTCCTTGCTGCCCAATGCCCCACCCCCTGATAGCCTGGAATCACTCTGGGCTGCCAATACCCAATCTGTAGAGATCCAGGGCTATCTCAGCCCAACTCAGCCAAGGCCCAAATGCCCCCAAAGAGGCCCTATTTGGCTCAGGCTTCAGCCAAATCCAGAGCACAGCCATGATTGCCATCATGACTTGCTTTGGGACTTCCCATTGGCATCTGGATGGCCACTGTGGGAAATAGGATACTAGACTATGTAAACCTTTCGTCTGATCCATCAGAATTGTTCTTACGTCCATACTTAAGCAACCCATTCTGCTGTGCACCTGTACTTCAGGTTGTGGGCATCACGTGCCCACAAAACCCAGAGTTATATGTAAAACCAACCTTATTGCTAACCTTAGTGTGAATAAACCATTTAAACTGAACAAGGGTGTTTTATTTTTCTTTAAGAGGATTAAAGCATCCCATTGATATTGTAGCAGAATATTCCCAACTCTTCTGAATTCCTCCATTCTTCCCCTGTTTTTTATGACTTTTAGTCTAATGTAGAACTAAGCAAAGAAAAACATCTATTAGATACTATGGCTTAATATTTGCTAATTGTTATATTTACTCTCTCCATCCATGCCTTTTAATATGCAATGCGTGTACTAGGGAGGTGAGGCTTTCAGGGACATAGCAACATACGGCATATAAATGGAGAGCTGTTGCCAGTTAGTGCAGACAATTCTGATCTAGGAAGACCAATGATTCAATTTAGCATAAGGCTTCTCCCTACATTCCTAATTAATTAGCTGCCCTTAACCAAAACTAGCTATGCACACTAGTTAAATGCACAATGTTCATCATTGCACTTCATTGATAATGGAAGGCTACAACCTTGGAGAGTGAGCCCAGTGATTGAAAACCAGAATGTTGTACACCATATGAACTGTGTGGCTATCATGACATTGTTTATAGCAGCTTTAATAAAAGAAACCAAGTTGAACACTGGATAGAGACAAAACCTTTTTTCTGTGGGTTAATATTGCTCCGCACACAGGCAATATATGAGATGCCAAGCTCTGGTACTCACGCCAAATGTTTTATTCATTGCTTTTTGCCCTTGGGAGAGAAGAAACAATCCTTTTGTTTATTAAACCTTTCTTTTTACATTTGAGCTTGCCTGTGAAAGCACTCTGATATGTGTCCTCTTGGTTGGCAAAAGATGAGCGGTACACAACAGGCCCTTAACTTTCTGCTATCCACACTTCTTTGCAATTTAAAGAGAAGCCCATGAACTTCGCACCATGTTCAGAACTGCCGTAACTGTTATTTGCAGTGCTGTCCTAATGGTTTTCAGCATTATTATTATTTTCCTCATGCAATTTATTTTCGCATCACTCCTAATGGTAGTTTCACTGGTTGAGATTAAGCTGTTCCTTCCAATGCAGAAAGCAGTCTCTGGTTTCTAATGAAAGAGCACTGCCCCTACACTGCAGGGAGTTTAAAAACTATGCTCATGATCCTCAGATGCACTTATATCTGGGAGTCTTGATGTTATGTACCAACTCATCCATGAATTCTTTAGGTCACCCAGGGCAAGACAACATTCTTCAGTCACAACTCCATTGCTGTATTATGACGATGATACTCTACTGTCTTCAGAATGGGATTGAGATAAGGATTGTAAAGAAGATCCTTAAAAAGAAACTAGCACTTGAAATAGGGGTCAAACAGAGGAGTAAGGGGCAAAAGCATTGCTTTTCTTGTCCTTTGCTTGAAGCTGCCTGTGTACAAATGAGCTGCCTGTACATTCATCTATTCACTCTTGGTATGAATCGGCAGACTTGGGATCATGGTGGAATCAGGAAACATCACCTTCCTTTGATGCTGCCGCTGCTGCTGCTACTGTTATTGTTAATTAAATTTATATCCTGCCCTTCCTCCCAGTAGAAGCCCAGGGTTGCAAACAAAAACACTAAGGCACTCTAAAACCTCATAAAAACAGACATTAAAATATATTAAAAGAAAACATCTTTTAAACATGTTAAAACAAAACATCTTTAAAAACATCATATTAAAAAAGCTTTAAAAATGTCTCAAAAAACAATTCCAACACAGATGCAGACTGGGATTAAGGTCTCTACATAAAAGGCTTATTGAAAGAGGAAGGTCTTCAGTAGACATCAAAAAAATAACAGATCGTTCCTGTCTAATATTTAAGCGGAGGGAATTTCAAAGGGTAGGTGCCACAACACTAAAGGTTCGGTTCCTAATAGAGAATATGCAGCAGCATCACTAAGTTACAATTTTCAAAACTCTTTGTAGGGATGACATTATAGTTGTAGTTGTTGTTGTTATGTGCCATCAAGTTGATTACGATGATTACGACTTATAGCGACCCTATGAATCAGTGACCTCCAATAGCATCTGTCATGAACCACCCTGCTCAGATCTTGTAAGTTCAGGTCTGTGGCTTCCTTTATGGAATCAATCCATCTCTTGTTCGGTCTTCCTCTTTTTCTACTCCCTTCTGTTTTTCCCAGCATTATTGTCTTTTCTGGTGAATCATGTCTTCTCATTATGTGTCTAAAGTATGATAACCTCAGTTTCATCATTTTAGCTTCTAGTGACAGTTCTGGTTTAATTTCTTCTAACATCCAATTATTTGTCTTTTTCGCAGTCCATGGTATGCGCAAAGCTCTCCTCCAACACCACATTTCAAATGAGTTGATTTTTCTCTTATCCCCTTTTTTTACTGTCCAACTTTCACATCCATACATAGAGATTGGGAATACCATCGTCTGAATGATCCTGACTTTAGTGTTCAGTGCTACATCTTTGCATTTGAGGACATTTTCTAGTTCTCTCATAGCTGCCCTTCCCAGTCCTAGCCTTCTTCTGATTTCTTGACTATTGTCTCCATTTTGGTTAATGACTGTGCCGAGATATTGATAATCCTTCATAAGTTCAATGTCCTCATTGTCAACTTTAAAGTCACATAAATCTTCTGTTGTCATTACTTTAGTCTTTTTGACATTCAGCTGTAGTCCTGCTTTTGTGCTTTCCTTTTTAACTTTCATCAGCATTCGTTTCAAATCATTACTGGTTTCTGCTAGTAGTATGGTATCGTCTGCATATCTGAAATTATTGATATTTCTCCCTCCAATTTTCACACCTCCTTCATCTTGGTCCAATCCTGTTTTCTGTATGATATGTTCTGTGTACAGATTAAACAAATAGGGTGATAAAATACACCCCTATCTCACATCCTTTCCAATTGGGAACCAATTGGTTTCTCCATATTCTGTCTTTACAGTAGTCTCTTGTCCAGAATATAGGTTGTGCATCAGGACAATCAGATGCTGTGGCACCCCCATTTCTTTTAAAGCATTCCATAGTTTTTCATGATCTACACAGTCAAAGGCTTTGCTGTAATCTATAATGCACAGGGTGATCTTCTTCTGAAATTCCTTGGTCCGTTAGTTTATCCAATGTATGTTTGCGATATGATCTCTGGGGCCTCTTGCCTTTCTAAATCCAGCTTGGGCGTCTGGCATTTTTCGCTCCATATATGGTAAGAGCCTTTGTTGTAGAATCTTGAGCATTACTTTACTTGCATGGGATATTAAGGCAATAGTTCGATAATTACTGCATTCCCTGGGATCCCCTTTCTTTGGAATTGGGATGTATATGGAACGCTTCCAGTCTGTGGGCCATTGTTTAGTTTTCCATATTTCTTGACAGATTTTTGTCAAAATTTGAACAGATTCAGTCTCAGTAGCTTGTAGCTACTCTATTGGTATGCCATCTATTCCTGGTGATTTGTTTCTTCCAAGAATTTTAAGAGCAGCTTTTATCTCACATTCTAAAATTTCTGGTTCTTCATCATATGGTTCCTCCATAAATGAATCTGTCATCCTTGCATCTCTTTTATAGAGTTTTTCAGTGTATTGCTTCCATCTTCCTTTTATTTCAATCTCGGTCAGCCAGTGTGTTCCCCTGTTGGTTATTCAACATCCCTACTCTTGGTTTAAATTTCCCTTTCATTTCTCGAATCTTTTGGAATAGGGCTCTTGTTCTTCCCCTTTTGTTATCCTTTTCTATTTCTATACAATAACTATTGTAATAGTTATCTTTGTCCCTATAATAATAATAAATAATAATATTTAATTTGTTTGTCGCCTATCTGGCAATTAGCCACTCTAGGCGATGTACATTAAAATGAGATAAAATACAAAAATTTCAAATTCAATCACATAATAACAATAAATAAAATATTGGACAGTCATCGATACATATAAAAACAGTTATATTAGCAGCATACGACAGATGACAAATCATGGAGATTTACCCGTCCCAAGGACCTCATAGGCCTGTTGGAATAACCACGTCTTCAGGGCCTTGCGGAATACGTCTAGGGAAGGGGCATGTCGGAGATCACATGGGAGGGAGTTCCAGAGAGTGGGGGCCACCACAGAAAAGGCTCTCTCCCTAGTACCCACCAACCTAACTGTTTTGGTTGGCGGGATTGAGAGAAAGCCTTGTGTGGCTGATCTAGTTGGGCGGCATAGTTGGTGGCGGTGGAGGTGCTCTTCCAGGTAAGCAGGGCCGAAACCGTTTAGGGTTTTAAAGGTTAATACCAACACCTTGAATCGGGCTCAGAAGGCAACCGGCAGCCAGTGTAGATCAAGTAATACTGGCGTGGTGTGGTCCCGGCGGCGGCTGTTGGTAAGTAAGCGCGCCGCTGCATTCTGTATAAGTTGTAATTTCCGGGTCGTTTTCAAGGGTAACCCCACGTACAGCGCATTACAGTAGTCTAATCGAGAGGTGACCAGGGCATGTACCACGAGCGAGAGCTGTTGAACAGGGAGGTAGGGTTGCAGCTTACGTATAAGATGTAATTGATACCAAGCTGCCCGGCTCACAGCCGAAATCTGAGCCTCCATGGACAGCCTGGAATCAAGAACAACTCCGAGGCTGTGGACCTGGTCCTGTAGGGGCAACTTCACCCCATCAAACACCACCTACATACTAGTCGCTGTATTGTTGCATTTAGGGTTCTAACCGTGTTTCTATCTCCTTTTGCTTTTGCTTTCCTTCTCTCTTTAACCATTTGAAGAGTTTTGTCAGTCATCCACTGAGGTCTTTCTCTCTTTTTAACTAGAGGTATTGTCTTTTTGCATTCTTCCCTGATAACGTCTCTGACTTCACTCCATAGTTCTTCTGGCTCTCTGTCAACTAAGTTTAAAGCCTCAAATCTGTTCCTTATTTGATCTTTATATTCTTCTGGGATGTTATTTAAATTGTATTTTGGCATTATGATTGCTTTATTGTTTTTCTTTAGCTTTACTCTGATTTTCAATACAACCAGTTCATGATCAGTACCACAGTCTGCTCCTGGTCTTGTTTTTGCAGAAAGTATGGAACTTCTCCATCTTCTGTTACCACTTATATCATCAATTTGATTCCTATATTGACCATTTGGTGATGTCCACGTGTACAGTCATCTTTTCAGTTGCTCAAAAAATGTGTTTGCAAGAAACAAATTATTGGCTTCACAGAATTCAATAAGTCTTTCTCCTGCTTCATTTCTATCTCCTAGGCCCCATTTCCCCACAATTCTTAATTCTTCTCTGTTTCCTGCTTTTGCATTGCCATCCCCCATGATTATCAGCACATCTTGTTTTGGTATGTGATCAATTTCCTCCTGTACTTCTGTGTAAAATCTCTCCAATTCTTCTTCTTCTGCATTTGCCATTGGAGCATAGACTTGGATGATGGTTATGTTGATAGGTTTCCCATTTAATCTCATTGGTATCACTCGCTCAGACCTTGCGTTGTAGCTCCTAATTGCTTTTGCTACATCACTTCTCACTATTAAAGCAACCCAGTTTCTTCTTGATTTCTCTTTTCCTGCATAAAATATTTTGTAGTTGCCTGATTGAAAATGTCCCATTCCCATCTATTTTAATTCACTCACACCAAGTATTGTAATGTTGATACGTTCCATTTCTTGACAATTTCTAACTTTCTCTGGTTCATGCTTCTCACATTCCATGTTCCTATTGTGTGCATCATACAACTCTGGACTCTCCTTTCGCGTCTGTGTGCATCAGCCTCTGGGCTTCCTTTTGGCTTTGACCCAGCTGTGTCATTAGTCACAGCACTACTCGTACTTTGCCACCACACCAAAGAAGACTCGGGACACAGATATGGTATAATGTTATATTTATTAAAATATAACAAATATTAAGCCAAAATCCAATTCAATCAAATTAATCCAATTTAACTCCTTCAGGCAGGTGAGGTGCTGACTAACTAGTAGGGAATACTCTCTCAATCTTAAAATAGGTCAGTCACCTTGGACTGTAACTCCCCACCAAGGATGTGGGAAAAGTCACCCCTCCTTGCTATTGGAGTCAGGTATGTGGTTCCAACTTCCGCATCCTGGCCGCACCATACAGGCATTCACCATGATGCGCAAGCCGATCCCACTAGGACACTCCCCAGATCTGCACCAGACATTAAGCACTGATGGTTCCCTAGGGAGTGCCCTTTACCAAAATGCCTCAGCCTCCTTACTTTCCCCCCCAAATACCTCACCTGCCCGAATTCCACACCAGCCAAAACAGAACAACCCGAACCACTCCCAACAAGCCAACTGAATTAAACCCAAGCAGTATGGAGTACACGAAACCAAAGGGATTCTGAAATCAGGATCCCCCCCAAAAATTCCTACTCAGCCCCACTGGCGACTAGCAAAGCCCATACTGACAAGGGAGGGAGGGTGGGTGCCACAAGGCAAAAAAGGCAGGTCTTCCAGGGAGGAGCGGTCTTATATACCCGCTGATCCCTGCCTCATAATTGGCCCTAAAAATACCACTTGACCCCCTTTGCTTTCTTCGCAAACCTTCCCGAGCCTTCTATTAATTATGGGTGGCGGCAAACACGCCCTCTCAAATCGGGAACGTCATTTTCTTTGTTCTTCCCCAGTAGCTCGGTGAGTGCCTTCTGACCTGGGGGTCTCATCTTCCAGCACTGTCTCGTGTTGCATTTTGGATATTCTGTTCATAGGGTTTTCATGGTATTCAGAGGTGGTTTACCATTGCCGTCCTGTGAGTTTGGATGCCTCTTAGTCTGGTGTCTCAGCTTTGACCATTCTGCCTTGGATGCCCCTGCTAGTAGTCCAGCCTCTTGGTCTAGACTCCTGATGGCATGGCTCTCAGCTTCTTCAACACTCTCAAACCCCCTCACCACGTTAGTGTGCATCCTAAAGGAGGGACATTATAGTTAAACGGGTATAAAACTGATATAAACTTCTTGTGGTTTGTGGTTTGACTTTATGTTCAGGTGACAGAAGAGGCATTAGCTATAGTGGCATCTGAGGCAGAACAAGATATGGTCAAATCCTCTCCATCAGTGTTACTGGGACCAACTGCCATTTTGTTCCACCCTATCCCAGAACTGCCTCCTCAGCAATTGTTCTAGCCAGTCACTAGAAATAACAGCTGCATAACTTTTCAAACCTTTAAGGCTTGGTGCCTGAGTTTGCTTATTTTTCTCATACAACTCCTGTCTATTAGATTGTAAGCCTGAGGGGAAGAACTGTCTTGTTTTCAAATCTCTGTAAATAACAGCAACAATGTTAATGTCAAACCCCCAAATCATCTTTGCTGCTGCTTCTACCCCAAGTTATATAATTGGTATGACCTATGAACATAACTAGGGGTTGAATCCAATATAGCCCTAAGCAGATTGTTCTGTCAGCACATGGATTTCTGCTTGTGCAACAGAACATTCTCCCCCTCTCCTCCCACTGCACCCTCCCTATATCTATGCTAGGGGTTTTCCCAACCCTTTGGAGCAGATTTAGGGAGGGCACTGGGCACACACAGGGGGTAGGGGAAAGTCACATTTCACAGCTGGAAACCCTTGCTCTGATGGAACTCATTAGTAGAATACCACCTTGGAAAATCATCTACCCTGTGGGGGGGGAAATCTTCATGGATCAAAAGAGAATCTTCAGTTGTATCTATCCACAAGTAAAGGAGAAGAAGTAGTCCATTGAGTCTTATAGTTATAAGGACAGGTTGATTCTGGCAGAAAGCCAGGTTCTGGTACTGGCTACCTCCAAAGAAATTGTGTCATTCACTACCAATGACGTGTAAGATTTGTGTCCTGTTCTGTCCTGCTTGTGGGATTTCCATAGACATCTGGCTAGATACTGTCATAGCAGGGTGCTGGAGTACATCAGCCCTTGGTCTGATCTAGCAATACTCCTCTTACATTCTTATTGACAACCTCACAGGGTAATAGGGACTCATATGATCATCACGTCCATCCCCATACTTCAAGGCCAGACGATCCATGCTTCAAGTTCCCATTTCCCGCAGAATGTGACTGAACAATCTGGACCTGAATTTGTGTGAAGGGATGTAGGTTTTAAACTAGGACTGTTAACCTCAGTAGCAGTTAGCCTAGAAATATAAGAATTGTCTTGTCTGTTGCGCTTGAATTCTCTAATATTTGACAGTGACTAGACAGATACTTCTGGGAAACCTAAAACAGGACCTGATATTTACAGAAATTTCCAGCTGTTCTCCCCAATACTTGATGAGCTGACCTTGTGGGCAGTCTAGAGCCATGGTTTGGAAAGAATGAAATTCTCTTCATACTATTAATTTGGACAGAGTACTACTAACATTGTAACATTATTGGGCTATAACTATCCTGACTGCTTATGATATAAATACTAGGGGCCAAATAATATGGCAAAATGAGGTGATTTGGGGTGATTTTACCCTCCCTTCCCCTAATAGAACCTCAATGTCAACAATAGTCCTTCCCTAATTCAGATCAGGCACTCGCAAAGACTTGTGTCACTGTCACTCTGTTTTCCTGTACTTTCTAATTTTGTGTACTATATCTCTATGTTTTTCTGTGTCTCTATATTTCTCGACTCTAGGTCCATGGGCTTTGCAAAAAGTGATGTCAAAATGCTGCCTACAGAACACTGGATGATTTTTGTTGGTTGGTTAAAGCAGGGCAGTGGAGGATTTTTTAAAGTGAAGACATTTAAATTTTTAATTAATCATCAGCTGCTCTCCTTAAAAAAAGCATCCTTCAGAGCTCTTCAGCACTCCATAGGTAATATTATGGACAGCCTCACCTTGTCATGCCTCTTGGAGGATGTTCCATCTCAACACAACAAGCACCAGGAAATTTAAACTGGCCAGTATGAAACTGCTAATGCTTTGAAAAATGTACAAGCAAGGACACACATCACTCAGCCACCTCTTAACTAGGGGGTCTCCAGTGCATGGTGATTTTCCTATGTCCATATGAATTGTGAATTAGGGATCTTTTTATGTGTAATTCTATGAACAAAGAGCCATGTACATACAAAAGAATGGCTGCCCCCATATTGGCAGGGTGGCAGCCTTCTTTGTATGAACAATGGTCCTTTGTGCATAGAATTACCCCGGAAGCCATGTGTGGTGGGTTATCTCCTGTGCCATTTTTAAAAAGGTTTTTTATCCAGCATGGAGGAGATGCCACAATTTGAAACTGCTCCAAGCAGCTTTATACCATAAAGTAAGAAAAATACAAAACAGCCCTAGGTACCCCAGGTATACTCCTCAGTTTTGGTGTGTGTATGATTTCTGTGTATGGATTTCCTAGGATTTCCCTGGAATTATCCTGAAACTCTGAACAGAAATAGGATGGGACATAATTTAGGACATTCCAGCTAATAAACAGGATGGCATGGACTGGGAGAGATTGATTCACTCATATTGTAGATCAAATTAAATTTTATCTACAATATGAGTTTTCTATTTATTGCCGTTATCAGGTTATTCCTAGTTTAAAAAAAAGAAAATATAACTAGAAACTATGCTTTTTCCCTATCTTTAGGGAAGGAGAAAACAACTGAATAGTGTGTACTTACAGCAAGCATCATTAAGACAAAATTAATAGTTTAACTGCAAAGAATAAGTGATTTTTCTACATATCTATGGCAGCTATTTACTTAAAATGTAATTACTGTTATAAATCATCAAATATAGTTTATAACCACAGCACAAGATTTGAAAAGGAATCAGAGCTATCTTCCAATTAATAAAACCTATTTATTGAAGCAATTGCTGGTACTTATCAACCTGTCAGAGATCTGTTTGTGACTTATATAGTGCATAGCACAGCACAACTTTCAGATGAGGAGGATGACCACTGCCTGCATGAATAGTATAGTGGAGTTCTAAATTTGTGGTCCCAAAAAGAATTGCCCAGCTATTTTCTCTGCAGGCATCCTGGTCTAGTGTTGTATCTTGTCAGTATTCTGTTTGTGGTATGTGAGCAAGTGTATCCAAAGTGTGATCACTCTTGAATCAACATCAGTAGGGATGTGTGAATCTGTCAACTTCAGTTTCTCTGTTTCCCATTTTTCCAGTTCAGTTCTCCACATTTCAACATCAGTTTGTCACTTTTTTAAAAAGTCCTCATGAAAGTTCATCGGCATTTTAGTACAAATTTCTCTTTATATACAGATTTTGTTCAATGTGGAGGCCTTGCTCCACAGTAATTGTGTTTGGAATGTTCAGTGGCTGGATTTGGATAGTCTGAAGGATATAAACACCATCAACACAAATACAGCACAATCAATGGAGCAATACAAATTAAAACTTTGGTCTACACTTTGGTTCAGCATCTAGACTAACAAAGAGAGGGGTGGTACCAATGTGGTCCCACCAAAGTTGGAGCTGGTCCTGGCCATAGCTCAGGATACAGTCCAGGTCTTGCATGCAGATGTTCTCAGGTTTTGTCCCAACCATCTCCTAGTAGAAAGATCTCAAGTGGCAAGGCTGGGGAAAGATCTCTGCCTGAGACTCTTGATAGCTGCTGCCAATCAGATCAAATAATGTTGGGTGGAATGGATCTATGAATTGGCTCAGAATAAAGCAGCTTCATGTTTTCACAGGGAGTGCCTGGCATGAGCTTTGGTTGCTGCCTCTTCATTTCAGTTTGTTAGAGGAAGTTGGGATCAGAGACAGAGGCAAGGTCTCATGTCAGATTTTGCAGCAAATATTGGTCAAAACAGACCTAGTTAGGTTCAGGGACCTTGGACTGGTCTGAAGTGCATCTGGGAATCTAACTGTCCCACTCATCTCCCTGACACACGCATTTAGGAATTTGCCCGCCACTGCCTGGAGTCCACTTAAATGCTCACAAGTGTTCTGAGAGGTACTTAGAATTTCTGCTGATGCATCTTGAGCAGAATTGCTAGATCTGGAGAGGCTAAAGATAACACTGGGGATGGGGCTGATCAGATACTGTATCTCATCCGTTGCTGATTCAGAGTTTATAACTGAATATAAAATTAGAGACTGCTGCATAAAACATTTAGTGCAGGGCACAAAAATGACCTAGATATCACTGTGTCATGAGATCTCTACCTACTTGGAGTTCATTGCATATTTATTTATTTATTAAATATATATCCCTCCCTTCCTCCCATATAGCAAGTAGTGGTGTAAACACAGAGACACAGAAACTCTCCACCTATTCACCGTTAGTCCAAGACTTCAATGAAACTGTATGATAACCTGATATCAGCCATGGCTGGAGGTTTAATGCCAGTGGGGCAGTGGAATCCTTTCTGGCTTTTAGTCAGAACTTTCAATGAATTGTCCAAAGTGCTGAAATCTGAAAGCACTTTGGAATCTCTGAGGTGTCTCTGTGTGTATACTTTTGCTTGCTCTATGGAAGGAAGAGCAAGACGTAGACTTAATAAATAAAAAATAAATATGCAATGAAGTCCAGGTAGGTGGAGATCTTGTGACACAATGCTATCTAGGCCATACTTGTGCCCTGCAGTAAATATTTTATGCAGCTCCCTGATACTATAGCTCACAGGGACCAATTCAAGTATTTGAAGTTTGCATCATGCATTAGCTGAACCTAGTATTATTTTATGTATTTTCTTACATTTATATCCCACCTTTCTTTCATCAAGAAACCCAAGGCGGTATACATGCAGTTCGCAGGTGGTCTCCCATCCAGGCACTGACGAGACCAAGACCTGCTTAGTTTCAGCCTTGTGTGCCTTGAGATCACACTCTGAAGGAGAAAATGAGGTATCATCATTAAAACATAATGGCTCAAAAACACTTTTTATTATTGTTGTTATTAATCTAAAATATTTTCACCCCAGAGCAAAAGGCTATCACAGCAGCTTACATAAGATCAATACAAAATAATAACAAAACAAATCTCACAGGTTTACAGTGTAAAAGCAACAACACAAAAGATAAAAGACGTGGGAGTAAGGAGGAAAACATGCAACTTAAGCATCAGTTCTTAAAGCTACAGAGTTCTTATAGTGACCAGTTTGATTGAAAACAGCCAAATGGATCTAGTCTCTCAGCTATTCATTGAGTAGGCCCAGCTGTCCCATCTCTCCAGCTATGGTAGCCAGATTATTAAAAGTAGGATTTTTAATAAGGGCCAAATTAGTGCACACTGTAGGGTACCAAAATTTTCCCACTGATATTAACAGAGAGTATATGAGATTTAGATTCTGCCATTATTACAAAGCAGATTATGACAACTGATAATCAGGAGGTCCATTGGACAATTTAAAAGCAATGGAAGCATCTAACAACTTAACATTGACATCCATACTTCAGGTCATTTGCTAGGTGTATCACTAGGCTATATCAATCATGGGTCTGAACAGTAAGGTGGGCAACAAGATTGGCTCACCTGCGAATTGTGGTCCAACTTGAAGGCCCAGGTCCCCAATGTTTTGATGGTCTCATTTTCCATATTCCAATTCTACCTCTGGTAATGGACATTTAATACTAAGCAATGGCAAATGGTGGGATTTGCAAAGCACTGGGGGAATCTAAAAGTTCAAAGCCGTTTTCAAAAGTTATGATTGTTTTATTTCCTTAACGTAAAACAATTCATGAAATAAAACCATAATATAACCTAGGACTATAGCTAAATCAATAACAAGTAATATTTCAGTTCTGTCAACCTATATTATTCAAGCAGAGAAAAGTCCAGCATGTACAGTACATTATGATTAAAATATATCACTGTGCAAAATGGGGAAATATCAAAGTAGGTTATGTGGCATTATAAATATGATTGTTTCTTATCAGTTCCACCAGTGAGGTAGTAAAATATTTATAGCTAATCTCAGTGGCAATTATCCTTTTGGTACTTTTTCTGCTTTGTCTCACTTTTTTCTGTTATAAGGACATCTGCAGAGAAGTCATGCTGTTCCATCTGCTGTATAGGTACAGAAATACAAATCTATTCCTATCCATAGTCATTTCTAGAGGGGCAGCTGCATTAGTCTCTTGCAGCAACAAGGAGTCCTGTGGCATCTTAAAGACTAACAAATTTTATTCTGACTTAAGGTTTTGCGGACTACAGTCCAGGGTTAAGTGATCTGCTCCAGGCAGCACCATGACGGGGAGATAGAAAAAGGAAATGGTGTCTCAATGGTACAACAAAACTTTTTAACGTGTTGATTTGGGGGGGGTCATTTGGGTTCCTCTTCAGGCAGCAAAATGACAGGCTCAACACTACATGGTACTCACTCTATGTGATCCATCTCTATTGGGGTGTGAGTGCAGGTCTTTCCTACCCAATCAGCCCTCTACTGTGGGTAGTATCAATAGGGTGGGAAAAGACCATGCAATTTGACAGTCAACATGGTTGCTTAATTCACACACAAGTGGCTCCCATGCTGCTGAATGTGTGTTTGTAGGAGTCCTCCATATAATTCCACATTTGTTCATTTTGTACCTTAATATGGTTATGATTTCTGTCCAACCACACCTTTGTCAAGCAGATTGCTGCTTAAATAGTCCACAACAGTCAGGTGATGGGAACTGATGGTTGGGAGATGCTTAAGGAATGTCTCTTTGTGTTTGAACATTGAATGAGATACCGATCAGAGATTGGAGAAGATTTCTCACTTCATCTCTCTCTGTCAAACACATACCTACCTGAGAACAGGGAACAGACTGCATGTTAAAACTAGCAAAATGTCTGTCATTATAACAGGTATTAAGCAGAGGGAAGACTTTCTATATTGTAAGGATCACTAATACTGGGGCTGTGCACAGACCCTCCCCATCATTCCTGTGGCTCCAATCCTAAGGGAGGGCATCAGGCCAACCCACCCTGGGACAACTCAGAGACCATCCACCCCAGCTCAGAGCCATTCCCAAATAGGTTTGAGGGGCAAGGCCCCTGTCTAATTAGGATTTTTGAAAAATGGAAATGGACTGCCTTCAAGTCGATTCTGACTTATGGCGTCCCTATGAAGAGAGTGTTCATGGTAAGCGGTATTCAGAGGGGGTTTACCATTGCCTTCCTCTGAGGCTGAGAGGCAGTGACTGGCCCCAGGTCACCCAGTGAGCTTTGTGGCTGTGTGGGGATTCAAACCCTGGTCTCCCAGGGCATAGTCCAACACCTTAACCACTACGCCTCACTGGCTCTTGGGATTTTTAAAAACACAAATGCTGCTGCTCAGCTACCACCACCACCACCACCCCCCTTTCCCGGTTGGACTTCTGCTCTGCAGGGGCCACACCTTGTAGGACCAGGCCCCAGGTACTCAGCCAGCTGTGGCTGATTTTTTCCACCTGTCCTTCCTCTGGAGGGGATACATAAGATGGCTGGCTGAGGTGGCTTGGGAGACCCAGTGCCTGCAGGAGGAAGGGGAACGCCACCATCCAGGGAAAGAGAGCCGTTTGTGCCTGCCTGCCTGCCTGCCTGCCTGCCTGCCTGCTTGCCTGCCTGCCTGCTTGCTTGCTGCTGCTGCTGCTGCTGCTGCTGCTGCTGCTGCTCGGCTGCCGCTCGGCTGCCGCTGCCACCACCCTTTCCCGGTTGGACTTCTGCTCTGTGGGGGTCACTCCTTGCAGGACCAGGCCCCAGGTACTCAGCCAGCTGTGGCTGATTTCTTCCACCTGTCCCTTCTTTGGAGGGGATACATAAGCCGGCTGGCTGAGGCAGCTCCTGCTTTGTCTGCTTTTTTCCGGGTCTTCTGTCATGTGCCTGGGAGAGAGGACTCAGAGCCAAGTGGGGAGATTTGAGGGGACTCCAATTAGTGTAGTGACGGGTAGAGGGAGATATGGCGTTGTGAGGAGGACTTGCCAGGTAAGGGGAGCGCGGCCCAGGCAGTTAATGGCTGTGCCTTGTTCCGGTCCTCCCCACACCTGCAGGTTTGTTGGTTGCCCTATCAGCCAGCTCTCATGCCTCCGGATGCTGCTGCTAAATGCCAGATCGGTGCATAATAAGATCTCCCTCATTCACGATTTAATTGTGGATGAGGCAGCCGATCTGGCATGTATAACCAAGACCTGGGTGGGTGAGCAGGGCGGAGTCAGTCTCTCCCAGCTATGCCCACCAGGGTACCTGGTCCAGCGTCAGGGTAGACCTGAGGGCCGTGGAGGGGGGGTTGCTGTGGTCTATAGGAGCGCCATCTTCCTCTGCAAGCACCCTGTCCATGTGACTACTGGTCTGGAGTGTTTGCACCTTATGTTGGGTCAGTGGGACAGACTGGGGATTCTGTTGGTGTACTGCCCACCCCGCTGCCCAACAGACTCCCTAGCTGAGCTGACGGAGGTGGTCTCGGGTGTACTGTTGAGATCCCCCAGACTGTTGGTTCAGGGGAATGTCAACATCCATGCCAAGGCCACCTTATCCGGGGTGGCTCAGGATTTCATGGTCTCCATGACAACCATGGGACTGTCCCAATATGCCATTGGCCCAACACATGTAGCAGGGCATACTCTAGATTTGGTTTTTGCATCTGGACATGGAGTTGGTGATCTTAATGTGGGGGGCCTTACATCAGTCCCTCTGTCAGATCACTGCTTGCTGAAGTTTAGACTTACAGTGGCTTTTCCCCTCTGCAAGGGTGGGGGACCTACTAAGCTTGTCTGCCCCAGAGACTAATCCAGATGGTTTCCAAAGGGCTCTGGGGAGTTTTCTGGCTGATAGGGCTGGCGCTTCTGTCGAAACCTTGGTTGAACTGTGGAATACAGAAATGACCCGGGTGGTTGACATGATTGCTCCTGAGCGCCCTCTCCTGTGTAGAGCTCGTACGGCTCCATTGTATACCTCAGAGCTGAGAGCAATGAAACAATATAGGAGATGGCTTGAGTGCAGATGGAGGCGAACTCCTAGTGGATGCAATTATACACTGGTAAGTGCCTATGGTAACCTGTATTTAGGGGCAGTGAGGGCAGCAAAAAAACAATATTTTGCTGCCACTATCAAATCATCAATCTGCCGCCCAGCGGAGCTCTTCAGAATTGTCCGGGAGCTATTACACTCTGGTCCCAGGGACATGCTAGAACCATCTGAGGCCCGCTGTAATAAATTTGCTAGGCACTTCCAGAATAAAATCTTTAGCATCCGCCAGGACTTAGACTCCAGTGTTATAGCAGGTGAATCAAGTGAGGTATCCAGAGCACAGCCTTGTCCCGATTTCTTGGATGAGTTTCAGTTGGTGCAGCTTGAGGACGTTGACAAGGTACTTGGACAGGTTCGTGCAACCACTTCTGTGCTGGATCCTTGCCCTTCTTGGCTAATAAAAGCTAGCAGGGATGGAACAGCTGGCTGGGCCAGGGAAGTGATTAATGCCTCTCTGTGAGAGGGGGTGGTCCCTGTCTTCCTGAAAGAGGCAGTAGTGAGACCACTCCTGAAGAAACCCTCCCTGGACCCAGAAAATCTTAATAACTATAGGTCGGTAGCAAATGTTCCATTCCTGGGCAAGGTCCTGGAATGAGTGGTTGCAGGCCAGCTCCAGACACTCTTGGATGAGACCAATTATCTGGATCCATTTCAGTCGGGTTTCAGGCCTGGTTTTGGCACAGAAACATCCTTGGTCGCCCTGTATGATGACCTTTGTCGGGAGAGAGACGGGGGAGTGTGACTCTGTTGATTCTCCTTGATCTCTCAGCGGCTTTCGATACCATTGACCATAGTATCCTTCTGGGGAAACTAGCTGAGTTGGGAGTGGGAGGTACTGCATTGCGGTGGTTCCACTCCTACTTGGCAGGTCGCCTCCAGAAGGTGGTGCTTGGGGAACATTGCTTGGCACCCTGGACTCTCCAGTATGGGGTTCCACGGGGGTCAGTTCTGTCCCCATGCTGTTCAACATCTACATGAAACCGTTGGGTGTGGTCATCCAGAGCTTTGGAGTGCGTTGCCATCAGTATGCTGATGACACACAGCTCTATTTGTCTTTTTCATCTTCTTCAGGTGAGGCTGTCAATGTTTCTAGTGGTCCCTATTACTGAGAATCAAGTGTGCTCCACTTATCTGCACAGCTCTGTCTTGGGTTCTGGCTCTTGGTCATAGTTGAATGAGATAGATTCTTGGGAACTGCCTTTTCTATTGCTCTAGTGTAGTCTATGATCTATTATATAAAAAAGCAATTTTCCCTGTTCAGAGATAAAGTGCTTACAGAAATATACACTGAAAGAGGGAAGACAACCTGCCTGCCTGCCTGCCTGCCCATTGAATGAGAGCAATAGGAAGAAAGTAGGAAGTGGAGAGGAGTCTCTTACTCACCTTCCCTGATATATTATAAGTGTGGGATGGTGAGAGAAATGTATATGTCAGGGATTGTAGCCATGTGACCACTCTACATGTCTGTCCAATCTGGAAAGAAAACAATCACAATATTGTTGTATAATCCTCAAGGAGTTTACTACAGAATGCTCAACAGCATTACTTTCCATCAACAAACTCACCAACTCTGCAAATTGGCTCTCCGCAGGCAAAACTACTTTTCTACTGCACTGCACTTGTTCATGCGAGAACAGCCATTACATTTTGTCATATGCACGTGTTTATGTTGTAGTCTCATCCTACTTAACCCAAAGCCTTTAGTATCTCCTTCTTTCTCCAGAAGATGCTCTGTGAACGCTTAATATTTACCTCGACTGGGTTTCTGCCAGGAGTTCCCACCATTCTACTTAAAACCATACCTGGAAATGTTCTATTTGAACAGTGTTTATAAGAAAAGTCCTCAATCAGTATGCCTAAATACTGACGTTCTCCTTTACAAGATATGGCAGAACTAGGTGTGTGTTTCCAAAGTATACAAGACATTTTAAAACAATCAGAAAATGTCAAAGCTTCTTCTCATTTTTTATGTTTTCTTTAAAAAAAACCTGTTGCTGTTTGTTTATTTTATTATTACATCTATACCCCACCTTTCTTATAAAGAGCTCAAGATGGCTTACATGGGTCTCTTCTCTCTCCATTTTGTTCTCACAACAGCCCTGTGAGGTAGGTTAGGATGAGAGCCTGCCACTGGCCCAAAGTCACCCAGAAAGCTTCATGGCTGAGTGGAGATTTGAACCCTGGTCTCCCAGGTTCTAGTCCAACACTTTAACCACTACACCACACTTGTTCTTGTTATTTCCTGATTTTTTGTTTTCTGCCCACTACAGAAGAAGGTGTGTGCTGGATGTAATCACCAGAACCCTCTCTAACTTTTCTGTGGCTGGAATGTAGCCTCCCATACAAATGTAAGACTCCTGCCCATTGCTGTGCCCACTTTAGCCTCTAACCCCACCTACTTTGGCCTCTGGCCATACCTATAACAATGAAGGAATGTGGTCCTCAGGCTAAAAAGGGTTTCCCACCCTCCTCTAGAGTCACGTGGAGATGTAGTTGCCTAAACTGTTTCTCTTAAGGTTCTGTTCACAGCTCTTGTCCCATTCAGATTCATAATAACCTACAGGTTCCAGGGACTCTGAGCATATCCCCCAGCCCCTGTTTATCAGTTACTAAGGTCAACGTAAGAACATAAGGAGAGCTAGCTGGATCAGGCTGGTGGCCCATCTAGCTCAGCAAGCAGTGGGCTTCCCACATCCCATGCTACTCTTCTCAGCCAGAAGCTGTGCAGTCATGAATATCCAATTCAAAACAGACCACCTGCTACTCCAAGGTATGCCATACTTACGGCTGATTCTACTTGGTTGTAAAGACTAACTAAGGCCACATTTACACTGTGTATTTATTCTGCTATAATTCCACCTTAAACAGTCATTGTTTCCCCCAAAGAATCCTGGGAAGTGTAGCTTGTGAAGGGTGCTGGGATTTGTTAGGAAAGCCATATTCCCTCACAGAGCTACAGTTCCCAGAGTTCTCTGGAAAGAAGGAATGACTGTTAAACCACTCAGGGAACTGTAGCTCTGTGAGGAGAACAGGGATCTCCTAGCAACTCTCAGCACTCTACACAAACTACACTTCCCAGGATTCTTTGTGGGAAACCAAGACTGTTTAAAGTGGAATAATAGTGGAATAAATGTACAGTGTGAATGTGGCCTAAGGCTGTATTTACTCAGGTGCAAATCTGAATATTTTAACATAGGTTATGTGGCCCAAGGTCCAGAATTCATATCATGTTAATTAAATGTAAAGCCTGGCACAAGTGAAAAGGTCATACCAAAACTGAAGACTCTGAGCTTCACGAAAAGGAGCCCCAATGACTTAGCAAAACTGCCTGTCACAAGAAAAACAGCACTAAACATTTCTCAGAGATGAAATTTTTGCTGCCTCATGATGCACCCAACGAAAAACATCAGTTAATCATGACACAGCTCTTTGTAACATGGGCCTCTTGGGTTAGTGGTTCTCAATAATTAACACTGTTCGCCAAGGAAGAGGAACATTTATCTGATTAAGCAGAAAGAAACAGCTATGAGGCCATTTCTCTCTCTGACACATTCTGAATGCTTGAAAGTTGCAACGCCAGTTGAGCAATAATGCCAGGCTATAAATATGGTCAGTTTGGAACTGCCTCAGGGTGCTGACAGTTGTTAGGGGACGCCTGTTCCCTTCACAGAGCTAAACTTTCCCAAGTTCTCTGGGAAAGGGGGCTGACTGTTAAACCACTTGGGGAATTTTAGTTCAGCAGGAGTCTCCTAACAACCTTATCAAGCTACCCTTCCCAGGTTTCTTTGGGGGAAGCCATGACTGTTTGAAGTGGAATCAAAGTTGAATATATGTATGGTGTGAATGTCACTAGACTCTCACTCTCCTGAATCTGGGCGGTGAATCTTCATCGGCAGGTTCTTTTTCAATGTGTTTGCCAATGTCTGTGTCTGTATCTGTCCCACTAGCTTGCGTCCAAATCAGTCCACTGTTTTCACCCTCTTTTCCCTCCTGCAGCCCCTTGCATGCCCCAAACAATCTACTTCAAAGAGTTGTGGGATCCTCTGGAGGAGATTGTGGGGGGGGTGCTTTGGAGCAGGGGCTGCGGGAAGGAAGAGAGAAAGGTGGCGTCCCACTTCATGAACAGAAGTCCACTTGCACAAAGTTGGATCCTTCCCACTGTTTCTATGAAAGCCAGAATTTAACAGACGTTGGTGGCAGTCTATCCCTAAGAAAAGCCATCCCTGCATTCTGACTGGGTGCACACTGGAATGCAATTGCCCTTAGCAATTTCTGCCATGGCGTTGGTTTGTTACACAACTGCTATACACCAAGGCATTTGAGCTGTGGACTACAACCTTGTGTGATCACTTTGTACAATATCTGATGGAAGAATATAATTTACTCAAACCTGGGCAGCAAAAGATCCATCGGCCAATTCAAAGTGTTAACTTTATTTGAAGGTGTTTCTGCACCTGCATGCTTTCCTCACATTTATATTTCACAATGGGCTTTGTCTCTAGACACAGTTATTGTCAGTTAACCTCACTTACTGTTCTGTCAATGCATTAGTCCAGTGGTTCCCAATTTTTCCCCACACTTGAAAATTGCAGGTGGTTTTGGTGGACCATTTAATCATTTTTCTGCCTGTTGCAGCAACTGTAATAAACTGTGCCAGACACCATATTATTTTTAAAATGTATTTTATTGCTTCTTTTAGTTATTATATTGTATTATAATTTGCATTCCATAGAATTCAAACTCTAATACAATATAATGCCGTTTAAAAGAAATAAAAGAAGCAATAAAAACAAATATGAATATTTAATACAGACATGCCATGGACCACCTGCATTAAGCTCATGGACCACTGGTGGTCCACAGACCACAGTTTGGGAACCCCTGCCCTGGTTAATCTCTGTAAGAGGGAGTTTAGTTTGGTGGTAAGTGACATTGTCTCCTGTGGCTTGAGAACAATGAAGCAGCCAGATGGTCGATTGACCGATGGTGGTGAATGGTGATAAACTTTGAGATGAATCTTACCAACCACCACCAGAGGCTGACTTGAGGACTGACTCCATGACCATTAATTCATTATAGCCCTATATAACTTTGGTCCCGTTTGTTTTACAGAATGTCTCCTCCAGTATAAGTCTCTCCATATGGATCATCTGATAAGGGTCTGCTCTGTTCAATTTTTGTCAGAGGCTATACAGTATGGACTGCCTTCAAGAAAGAGCAGGGCTTTCATAGAATCATAGAATTGGAAGGGGCCTATAAGTCCATTGAGTCCAATCCCTTCTGTAGTGCCATCTGACTATAGAATTTCTTCTCAAGAGAGGCCCAAAATTCAGTTTTTTAATTTTGGAAGATTGCTGACAATCATCTTGCATCAGTTGGGTTTGGGTGGACTGCTTGAGTTTCTGCAGATTTTTTTAAATATACTGTATAATTACAGTTAATATTATGAGACTGATAGTACTTTTTTCATGAAAGCATTCAAGATTTGTGAGTATATATGAAAAATGGAAGTGGACTGCCTTCAAGTCAATTCCAACTTATGGCGACCCTATGAATAGGGTTTTCATGGTAAGCGGAATTCAGAGGGGGTTTACCATTGCCTTTCTCTGAGGCTGAGAGGTAGTGACGGGTCCAAGGTCACCCAGTAAGCTTCATGGATATGTCGTAGTCCAACACTAACCACTACACCACATGTCTGTGAAATGTAACAAGTGCAGAAGCAAGACCATAGCAGTGGCAGAGTGTGTGCTTGCCTTTGCATGCCAAGAGTCCCAGGTTCAATCTCAGATACTTCTAATTAGGAGGATCAGAAAGCAGGAAAGATTTTATTTATTTTATTACTTTTTAATCAGATAAAACAGTACTTCACTAGATGGAATAGTTACCTGTTAACCGATGGCTCCATGTAGTGGGACAGTGGAATCCACTCTGGGTTTTAGTCTGAATTTTCGAGGAGTGTCTAAGATGCTGAAACCTATTTCCCAAATATCCACCAGCGGCCTCTGCTCATACCATCCCTATAGGGAACAGTTTCCTATGGTTCTACCAGGTTAGGATGCAGTAGATTCAGCTAACCAGATTTTCAGATCAGGATTTAGAATAGAAAGAACCCCACTGTCATTGCCTTTCTTTTTTAAACTGTCAGTTATATCTCATTATATTATGACTGGAGGTAAGGATTCAATAAAGGAAGATTTATAAATGATGGATTAGGATGCCAGAGTGCACATCTGGACATCCCAGCTCTTAAGAGACCATCCTCCTTCTTTTTAAGCTAAAACCAGTACACATATTTGATGGAATGTTTGGGTATAAATCCATGAAACTCATTGGGTGACCTCAAGCAAAATCACACTCTCTTTCTCTCTCTCAGCCTCACCTATTTTACAGTGTTTTGCAAAGATAAAATGGAATGACCTGTGTATGCCCCTGTGGGCTCCTAGGATATGTAGGATATAAATGTGGTAAATAAATAAAACTGCCCTCAGACTGCAGTGATCCCTTGATTTGAAACAGGTTTGCTAACAGGAGCTAAGAAATAATCTAGTGAAATGTGCATGAATGATGTAACAAACAAATGCACTAATGTTTGGCTTTGCTTTCAGAGACCTGTCACAATGAAGCATGCATATTGTCCTACTGCCCTCCAGTGGTAGTCAAAGAAATATTTTTAATAGAAGGAATATAAACATAAATCCAGATTTAACCACAGGCTATCAAGATCATCAGTATGTGCCTGTGACTTACATGCTCAAGGCAAGCGTATGAATGAAAAGGGAGAAATGGATAGAGATGATGGCGTGAGATTTGTGGGACTGGGCATGGGTAGGATAAGAAATGTGCCAGTGAAGGGCCTGCTGTGTAAGGAGAGAGGGCAAGAGTGGGCAAATTTATCATGTGGTGGCAGTTGATCCAGCTATAGAATTCAATATGGCGGTAGAAACAATATTAGAATATAGCTGGCTGTTTGTTATTACAAAATTCAAGATCATCCTTGGCAGTAATCATCTATGATATGATGTTGTTTCTGAACCAAAGAGACGTGTGTCTGAAAATGGAGTTTGAAAGGAATGCACCTTTCATCTGCTGCTGTACCAAATGCATTGCACCACACAAAGGCTGGATCCAGACTTCACCTTCCACAGACAGAAATGCTCTTTCCATCCATGGAAGGCTTTTGATCTGGCGTGAGAATCCCATTGGGGGATGGGGAGGGGATTACTTTTGCCAGTTCCCCCTCCCCCTCTCCCCAGTGCCACCTCTGTTCCAGAAGATCCCCAGCCCTCTGGAACACTGTGGGAAGTAGCATTAGGAGCTGCAAGGAGATGAAAAATTGCCTCCCCCTTCCATCATTAGCATGTCCTTGGAGCACAACTACACAAGAGTCATCAATTAGAGGTGCTTTTCCCTACTTTCTCTTCCAATAATTGTAGAGAAATGACAGAGTGTCTTGTCTAGGAAGTACCAAGAAGAAATTCAGAGTCAGATCCTCAGTATCAGCAAAGATGAAGCAAAAGCAATATGTCACACGGAAATTAAAGAGGAAGGCTTTCTGAGGTCACTGCCCCCAGATATTTGAGGTTCTGTTGTTTCCTGGAATATTCAGAGTTTCCTGGAATATTTGCTTAATTTCTATCAAGCAAAACTTTGCATCTATATAACACCTGCTGGGTTATGTAATTTCATGCTCAGTTTTCTTACTCCTGCCTTGTTGACTCAAGTGATATAAAATCTAAGCACTGTATTTGTACACTTGATATGATTGATGTCTACCATCATTGTTGCTGCACCTTCAGTCACTTACATATATATCCTACCTTGAAGAGCCTGTTATAACAAGACAATGGATAAAACAGGCCTGTTCCACTTCCTTTCTTTGAAAGGAGTTATGATAATTACACAGTGCAAGAAATGATCCTGAAAATAATTATCTAGATAATAAGTTATCCATTAGGAGTTAGCTAAAGATAAACCCAATTTTTAAAAAAAATAATTTATAATCTGTAGAAAACTGATTTAAATGTTTTAATGTTCTTCACTGGGAAGTATAATGATCCCAAAAACTACATTTCAGACGATAAACTCAAAACAATTAGAAAACCAAAACCTCCTAGGCTGAGCTGATGGAGGAAGATGGCATAGCATGACCTGATAATGTTTCTGGCTCAATTCAGAATTCACACTAAACCATAGTTTGTGCTAACCATAGTTCAGAACGGACACCATGGATTGAAGTTTGAGCTTCCAAATGTCTGCTTTTATTTTTCAAATGCTCAGCATTCAGCTTCATAAGATTGAAAGTACACTCTAATCTCTATGATGCAGCAGTCCCTTGTGGTGGAAAAAAAGGCCTTAACTGTGATGTGTCAATGTATTGTAAATTCAGATGTACCAGCAAACGGTACTTAGCACAAACTGTGCTTTGGTTTGATATCATGATTTGGCAGCTCCTTGCATCATTTGTAAGCTGGCATAGATTCAGACATAAACCAAAGCAGGAGTGCTATCTGAAAATAGGTTCTTAAATAGTTCCAGCAAGCTTGTGATGGCAACTAGAAAGGGACAAGAGTCAGACCAAAAATAAGTTAATTGTAAAGATTTATTTAAATCAATACAGAGAAATGATAAAACATACAAATTTAGCCATAACAAAGAATAAAAAGAATGTATAAATGAAACATGGGAGCAGTGAAAGAAGAATATGAAATTGGCAAATGAAAATAATTAACCCAACAGCTGCCAATAAACCAACAAATGCATCCTTCTAAAACTTCCACCAGTTCAAACTAGTGAAAAGCTTACTAAATTCTCTGCTGTAAAGCAGTTTAACTTGGAAGATTTCCCACTCACATTTTAATGGAATTTGCAGTTCCCAAAACAATACTGGAATTGAAATGTAACTATTGTTCAAAATTCACAGTTCTGTGCATTTTGTGGTACAGTTCACAGACCAAAGAATGCACACACAAACGTGCATATTTTGGCAATGTGTGCATAAAAATGCATATATTCATGAAAATATGTATTACTCAAAGGAAAACTGCATACAAAATGTGTATGAGTAATACATATTAGAATCTGGATTTTATTAGAACTTTTTAAAAAGAAATCTCAAACTGATATGGAAATGTGGTGAACTGAAATAAAAATTAGACAAATGAGAAACAGAAAACTCAAAATCGACAGGTTTGTCCATCCCTAGCTATAGTTACCAATCCAAGCAGGAAAGGGGGCTTTTGAGGGCCTGAGGGGAGGAAGCTGACAAAGATGAATCCAGGAACCAGCATGTAGTATCCGGAATGATCGAAACGGAAAGTTCAGCTAAAATGTTTAAAATAGAAGAGGAAACCTCTTAACCAAAGTTTACTGCCAGATGCATGCATGCAGATTCATCACCACCACCACCCTAAAAATAAGGTGGATAACAATACTCAGCTGATGCTCCTCTGCTAATAGAAGGCAACTATCAGCAGAATGAGGGGAGAGCAACCATCTGGAGCCATTTTTTTGGAGAGGGAACACAAGGGCAAAAAAGAATTGCCAAAAAAATTGTTTTTCCCCATCCCTGTCCCACTGCCAGCTGCCTCCCATCAGTGTAGGGACACCTGCTGGATTCCATCCAACAGTTTAATGTCTGGTCTAAATGCAGCCTCTGTATGTATCCCAAGGTCCCAAAATGGTTTATGGCAAAACTGCGTGATATGTTTTGAGCCAGAAACTCTCAACTATCTCAAGCAATCATTTGTTGGTATTGCACATATATATGAGGGCATGCTCTGCTCTAGCTTCTTAGGTGGCTCAGTTTAATGAAAATGTTCCCAAATGGATGGACCAACTATGTCTGATCTTGAGTCAAAAAGGTGAAGAGGGATCTATTTTTACCAATAGATACTGTAAATACCCTCAGTTGCTATTCAAAATGTTCCTTTCTAAGGAGGCTCGCCTTTCTCAAGACAATGAACAACCTGAGTAAATTTTCCAGAATGTTAACAATGATGGGGGGGGGATATAAAATGAGTTCTGATGGTTGTACTCTCATTAACATGTTAATGAAATATCAATAAATTAACTACAAATATCTTCAGTACTGACTTTTAGGAACATTCACAAGTCCCATAACTAAGCCACAAAAACCTGAGGTGGGTTGATGTCATCATCATGTCAAAATTGTTGCGCAAATATACCCCCTACATGTTGCTGTAATTACAAGTATGCAAAATATGGCTGAGGGAGGATTAATGGGTGGATTTATAAGTGCTGTAAAAAAGGCATTGTAGTTATGTTCATAAAAATAAATAGCAATGTGAATGCTAAATTATCATCAAGTGGCACTAAATTAATTGCATGTGGATGCAAATGGGCCATTTTCTTAACTCAATTTAATAGAGTTCAGAGACTGCTAATCTCTTTTTGATGTGCTCTCTCATATGCTTTGCATGCAGAAATTATTCAGAAAACATTCAACAACATCACCAGTGAAAGGATCTCATGGAGCAAAGCTAGGCAACACTTGAGAAACTGGATCATTGTTGTTGGACAGAGAAAATAGTACTGGCCTAGATGTACCTAAGGTCTCTGTCAGTATAAGGTACCAGGATAGGTTGATATGACATATTCAGAATGACTGCTGTTCTGTGGTTAATCAAATCCCACACTGTTCTAGTAGCATTTGAGAAACTGGGCCTTTCCAAAACATAGTTTATTAAGCTGCAAACACCCATCCCGTAACCCTCCTCACCTGCTTCCTTTGCAGGCCAGTTTCAGCACCTCAGTTCATAGTTTTCCATTATGTCCAAACTGAGGGGTTGTGATTTAATATTAATCTACCATCAACTGTCCTATGGAAAGGATTCCAGGAGAGAGAGGCAGGCAGGAGAGCGAGGTCAAAGACCACCTCAGGGCCTGCTCTAAATGGGCTTTCCCCTCCCTACCCCACATGGTAATCTACCATCAACTGCAGGAAGGATCTAATGAACTTATATTGCTTGTTGTGTTTTTAAACTAGATAATTGAATGTTACTTATAAGCTTCCTTGGAAAGATTTATATCTTGAAATGTGGGATATCAAGAATGGTCATGAATAAGGGTTGTATGCAACTAAGTCCTACTCAGAATAAACCTATTGAAATTAATGAACTTAACTTAGTCATGTCCATTAAATTCAGTTAGTCTAACTCTGAGTAGGACTAGCAGGACTAGCATTGAATACCACTCTAAATTAAGAATGTTGGTTTACTAACTAGGATCTTGAGCCAGAATCAAACAATGGTTAAGATCCTGGTTAGTAAGCCAGCATGCAGACAGGATCAAAGATAACATTTAAATCAGAGTCCACCCATGACAAAAGAACAATGGAAGTGAATGGGATTTGTGATACAGAGTATACCAAGATTCATTCCCATAAACCTGTATGGCAGTTCACATGTCAAAGTTGATTTGTAAAATGAAGATTAAACTCCTCTTGAAACAAGGTGGTAGGACAGATTGCTAGAACATTGTTAAATGAGACATGAGTTGTCACATGGGTTCTCCCTGAAGTGATAAATTCCACCCTGCTTTGCCTAAGCCTGAAGTGTTTACAGTATTACTCACAGTACCACAGGTTTTGCAGGTGTACAAATACAGCCAATTATCATGTATCACCTGGGGTTTAATTTAAGTTTACTAAAACAAAGCAAAACAAAACAAAATGCTCAGATGATTCATATGATAGAATTTAAGAGAAATTCTGTATATGTATCATATAGTCCTCTTTTCAGATTCATTGCCTTTATATAAATTAAATTATTCTCTGCATATATCCAAGTCAGAGATCTATTTAGAATGCCGTATTTTACACAGAACAATTACATTGGGTCATTGATATATCACCCTAAGTTTCCAAATGCCTCCATTTTTACTTTATTCTTTGGGAGAATTGTTGAAACTTTAGGTGTTCATATGACAAATGTTCCACCTTGATTATTGTCTCAGGATCCCTGCCACAACCCTTTTGCACTATGAAATACTGGAGGCATTGTACTGATTTTCCCGTCCCAAACACACAAGACTGGAGGAGCACAGCCCAAGTTATTGCTGTTTCCAGTAATGTTGCTGTGGTTGGGAGCAGCAGATTTCAGAGTTCCCAGACTGGAAATTCAGGCATATCACACCCTATTTTCTGGCTTTGAGGAATCATCCAACCAGTCACAAAACTGTCTAGCCAAGAACAGGGACACATCACCTGGGATTTTGCTAGGGCTACATTGCTGGCTCTGGCAGTGAGTAGGGAGAATGACTACCTACTATAAATAAATATATACTCTGTATTTGTGTGTGCACACACATATACTGTACATGCACACATACACACACAAACTACACAGCATTTATACAGTGACTTCCTCCAGAAAGGTTTCAAGACAGCTCTCAATAATAAAATATTAAACAAGATAAGACAGCAGAGCCACCAGATGAAAACCAAAATAAAAGAGAACAATAAAAAGCAAATTAAAAGAATATTGAACACCATTAACAGCATAAAAGGCCAGGATGGGCTTTTCCTGGTGCTTGAAAGATAACAATGATGGCACCAGGTGAACATCATTTGGCTCACCTGGCTTCCCAATGCTGAGTGTTGCTGCCGGTTACTGAGAGGGAGCTTGGTTCAGTAGTTTGTAGTTCATAATTCTGGACATCGCCACAAAAAGAGGCCTCTTTCCGATAGCCACCTGCATAACTTTGAGGGTAGGGGGCCTCTGAAGAAGTTCTAAATTGGAAGGTCATTGTGAGAGACAGTAGCACGTTGGACCCAATAGTGGTCAGAGATGCAGAGTGGGCATGGTGGCATTGCTCACCTGGCTTCCCAATGCCAAGCATCACTGCCAGTTACCAAGGGGAGAGGGGAGGGGCAAGGTGGTGGGGAGCTCAATGAGGGCAAAGTAGCAGAAGTGTCAGATTGGTGTTGCTACTGTGCTCACCCTGTGCCAAGATCCCTCTCAATAACTGGCAGCTATGCTCAGCATTGGGGAGCCAGGGGAGCCATGCTGCTCCACCCATCTTGCCCCTCTGACCACTATTGATCAGACCTCCACATCAGTGCAGTACATAGGACTAATGTGGTGGGTTATGCCTTAAGCGTATCCAGGTAGAGCAACTCAGCTGCAGTGTACAGTGTGTCAGGCTTATGACATTTATGGGCTGCCTTGGGGATGTCAGTCTACCAAGGCTCCCTTATATCATGGGAACGGTAGTCTGTGTCATAGCAAGATGTTGTGAGCAATAATGCAATGAGGAGATGTCACCCCTCTCATGGCATGTTCTGATCCACACATTACTCCAATTCAGCAAGACCCAATGCCTATTTTTAGTTTTATAAAACTTTAATTTTATTACTTTAATCCTGAAATATTTACCTGGTCTGTCAGCATACCCTGAATAGCAGGCACTTTGGGTTCATAGAGCTGCTTTGGCAGCCAAGATATCACTTTGCCATATTAGAATTTCCATATTTCCCCCTCATATGTACTGCTGTATTAGTGATATGATGGATCTTCCTGATTAGGAAAAAGATCATTTATAATCAATAAGCCACTCTTGGCATCTTCACATCTATATGGCTTTGTTCCTTCTGCCTTTCTGATCTGTGGTTCCAAGTATTCCTTGGGGTCAATTGATGCTCCACTTCCTCTTTACCTCTCTCATGTACCAAAAAAGCAAGGAGGGAAGCACCCAAAAACGCTCCAGCCAAAGAAAGGAAAACCCTTAAGGTGCTAAACCAGCAGACTTCAGAGAGTGAAAATAAGAATTTTTATTGCAGCCCAACATGTTTCGGGTGTTAACAACCCTCTGTCAAGGGCAATCTGCAAAAGTATATATATATATATATACATCTGTTCAAAATGAAACAACACTCTGAATAATGCTGGCCAAAAAATTCAATTAATAAGGAAAGGACAACCAAAATGAAACAATGAAAAATAAACACTAAAAACTTCTCAAAAACGTTACACGTACACCCAACTTAGGAAATTTTTAGAGCTATTAACTGGTTAAAATGAACCATAATAAATTAAATAGATTAAAAGGATTTAAAAAATGAGTCGGAATACCTTGTGCAAATAACAAGCTGATATCTCATCAATGCAACAAACTCTTAAAAGAAGAAAGATAAAGAGCAATCCACTCGTGTGAGTGTAGCCACTTACTGAAAACAGGACGGTTTCTTGATTCTAAAAGGTATATGATGCTAATTTCAATGAGAGTGACTACTTCTTAAAGGTAGATACAAACATCCATACAGGTGGCACTTAGATTAAATGTGTGTCATTGGACTGGCTATAGCAAGGGAGCTATTCCTAAATCTTCATTTAAACCTGTGGGGGATACACACCTGAGCTGGAGGATCCAAAATAGTCCTCTTTTCAATAAAATATCATTATTGGCACATTGCATTTTTCTATGACCCAACTTCTCATTGCTCAAAGACAGAGTATATATAACATTATAAAACCAGGTCAACCACCTATGGCATTAGCACAGAAATTGTTTGCAGGGGACCTTGGTTATATAATGCATAACTTAGTATTTATGAACATGTGCACTTTTGGTTATTATACACTGAGTTTGCTTTAATGTTATAATGTGCTGAATCCAGAAATGGGTGAGAGAAAAATCTCCACAAATTACCCATACAATAATATTGGGAGGGGGCTAATTACCCTTTTAAAAATATTGATTTATTGATATATCTGCAGTACTACCAAATATAATGCACCAATTTATATAGCAGCACACATTCTCACTCAGCTACCCCTGAGAATTTATATTTAATGAAGTTACTGAAGAGCCATTTATCCTGCAACTCAAAGGATTAAAAACATCACAATAAAGATGAACAAGTAAAAATCAGGGCAGAGAAGAAAGGGAACAGTATAAGGGGCAGAAATATGTTGCGAATTAAGTACACACAATTATATATTGTTGAATGATGGTGATCCTATTACATAGGTTTTTTAAGGCTGTTGTCATGCTGTAGTTTGCAGTGCCATCCACCAACAGATGGCGCTGTGAACTACAGCACAATGACAGCCTTCTTAATGCTGCCGAGCCATTGCAGCAGCATCTGAGGACAGCAGGGAGCGGCCCAGGCAAGTCACAGAGGAACAGTCACAACAGAGCAGCTCCGCAGCAACCATTTTGCTATGCTGTCACTACTGCTGCCCATCTCACCAACAATGCCATTTTAGCCTCAGCAGTGAAGGGTGATGAGGAGGAAACTGGCAGGTGGCAGGAGAGCAGGATGGTGGCTTAGGAACTGCCCTGCCCTGTCCTGAGTCTTCCTGTGCAACACACCTTCTCCACCCTCCTCTGCCTTCCTCTTTTGCTTCCACCTTCTCTCAGAAGAAGGTCGGGGGGTGGAATAGAGGCCCAGAGATCTGTAAAGGAAGTGGGAAAACAGAGGCTCAGTGATCTGTAAAGGAAAGGGAAGAATGGGCGGGTCAGGGATCTTAAAGGAAAAAGAGTGAACAGAGGCTCAGTGATCTCTAAAGGAAGTGGGAAACAGAGGCTTGGCAATCTGTAAAAGAAAGGGGAGTGGAAACTCGACAATCTGTAAAAGAAGGGGGAAATTGAGGCTCAGTGATCTGTAAAGGAAGGGAGTGAAATGGAGGCTCAGCAATATGTAAAATGAGGGGGAATGGAGGCTGGTGATCTGTAAAGAGAGTGGGAGGGAGGTTTGGCCAGGTCTAAGGGAGAAGGGGAAGAAGGGAGGCTTTGCCAGGTCTAAGGGGAAGGGATAGTTGGCCAGGTATAAAGGAATGGGGAATTTGGCAAGGTATGGGGTCAATAGGGGATTTGGTGAAGGGGGTAGGTGGGGTTGGCATTCCTTTGTACCTCCAACATCGAGGGGAGGAAAAGTGCATAGAGGATCATAAAAGGCTTTTGGCAAGCTCTAAGGCAATGGGTGGCTTGAGAAAACTCAAAGGGGAGAGGGACATTTGGCCAAGAGAGTTAGGTGGCAGGGTGGGTGAGTGAAAGTGAGGAAGGGCTGCAGCCCTCTGTGTGTGTGTGTGTGTGAGAGAGAGAGAGAGAGAGAGAGAGAGATTAATTTTAAAGTAGAGTACATGGAGCTGTCTAATCAACAACCAGACCCATGGTCCATGTAAAGATTCTTTTGAAGAAAAAGTCACAGTCTTATGCCATTCGGTATTTACAGTGGATCCAATCCACAGAATCACAAGGATAACCCATACAATTTCACAATATGGCAAAAATGAATTGAGGTATATTATTATTCTTTGTACTGTATCTGCTATACAAAGCCATGTTAAAATGTAAACTCTCATTTAGAATGCTGGAAACTGTTTGCTTGCTGAAAAGATATGAGTCAGTAGTTGGTAGACAGCTAAATTGGTTTCCTTGTGGATATCTGTCTCTGTGTTCCTGGATCCTTTGAGCAAGTACCATTTCCTGTATTTGCTAGAATGATTCAAAGGAAGGTTCTCCCTTTCATCCTACCACTTGCTGGGAGTTCCATCTATCTAAATATTAATCTTGTTACTTATTGGCAATATGGTATGCCAGTCTTGGACCTTATGGTGAAGGAATGTAATAAATAAATAAATGTCTAGGCTCCTACCAGGAAGTCACTAGGAAGGGCTCTTTTTCAGAGAGGGAAAAGCCTCATTCACAACTGGAGATATGCTGGTTCTACCAACATGAAAGAACGATGCCCCTGAGATAAAAAGGAGAGGGAAACTTAAATGAACATGTAGCTTCCAGAGAGGGTGTATAGTGTCCATCCCCTGCAAAGTCTTTCTGCCATCTGCTCTGCTCCTTGCTCTCCACTTCAGCTACAGATGGAATTATCTGTCAATTTCAGTTCTTTAAGTTACTCTTTTTTCTAATCTTAAATTTGGTTCACCACATTTTTGCAGCAATTTACAATTTTTTTAAAAAAAATATTCATGAAAATTCTTCAGCATTTTAATGTGAATTTCCCCTAATAAATAGATTTTGTATGCCATTTTGATTAATGAACACATTTTTGCAAGCAATTTTTCCTTATAACACAATTTTTGAGTCTGATTTTCACCAATATATGCATTTCTATACACATTTCCCCTTAATATTTGCATTTGTATAAATACTGGTTGGTTGGACAACTACATCGCAAAATTTGGATACATGAAAATTTATTTATTTATTTATATTCCATCCTTCCTCTCAGAAGGAGCCCATGGCAGCATTTGTTTGAAGGATGGTTGTGTTTCGGTTCTTATATTGTTTCAGGAAGCTGTGGATTTGATCAATTGTGAACAGAATCAAATTTCTTGCCCATCTTGAACTTCAGCACAGTCTTTACTAGAACACCTACTTCTCTTTCCTCATCACAGCCCACACACAAGCCAGTCAGGCATCAACAACACTGTGCATACAGCAACCACAATGATGGGACTCCATGAAATGTCAAAGCAGCATATAGTCTGTGGGCAGGATTTGGCTGGTGCTCCTGTTAAAGGCAGCACACATTCTGTGCAACCAAGTCAGAAGCTGGTGACTCACTTAGTGTGCTCTCTCTCTCTCTCTCTCTCTCTCTCTCTCTCTCTCTCTCTCATTTTTTTTCTTTCCCACCCTCCAAGTCTCTGATAACCCCATAAAGATAAAGCATTTTGCTAGGGTCATAAACCCTGACAATATTTAGGAAACATCAGCAGGAATTAGAAGAAAAGGTACAATGAAAAGAGATGCTAAGGATCATCATATGATGGCACAGTGAGGTCAGAGGCCCAAGCTGTGCTTTGATGCACAAACCCTTGCCCTGGGCAACTCTCACCACCACCCTTTTTTTATCCCACCCTTCCTCACTGAGCTGGAATATTTTATTACATATAATTACCTTCCTGTAGAAAAACTGTGAAGCAGCCCTGTCAGCTGTCACCCTGTACAAGAGCTATTCACATGTTTCTTTCTATAAATGTGTATCTTTCCCCATGGTACAAGGGGGGGGGAAACCTGATTATAAGAGCATGCTTGATGCTTGTCTTTAAAAGGATAAAAATATACACAAGAGCATGTGGCACATCTATAAAAGTTTTATGTTAAAGAATTTTTTTAAATGGCAGGTTTAGAGAGAACAATGACTTGGGGATTTCACAGGTACTGAAGCTGAAACGTAGAAGCAAATGGAACTTCTGACCTGCTTCATAGGGTGCCATTTAAACATATTTAACTGACCTTCAGTCATCTGAAGTATAGTTTTATGTAACCTTTGGTCATCTCTGAATTATGCTTCACCTACATCTTTTCCATGTCCCCCATTTAAAAATCTGAGCAGCTAGTCTGCCTGCAGGCAGAGGTACAGAAGAAGCCAAGAGACTGCAGGCTTCAGGTGGTGATGATGGTGTCTGGCAATGATGAAATTGTGTTCCAGTTAAACATTCAAATTTCCTGCCTGGGGTAAGTAGCACAGAACCCAGCATGCAGTGCCTATACTCGTCAAGAAGAGGCACCAATTACACAATTGCTCTCCTTCAATAAAGGAGGTAAGAAATCACAGAAGAGAACTGGGTATACCATTAGTGGACACTAGCATGGTCCACCTGCTTATACATTACTTCCCTCATGTTGCTGTGGTAATAGAGCTAGGGCACATGGAGGTAGCAGGAAAGCTTCAGGGGACATTTTAAACAAGGCTAAATTCCAGTCGGAGAGAAGGGGAAAAAGGAAACTCCACCGATACATACAGGGAGAGAGTCAGCTCAGTCCTTGCTAAAAAGGGCAGCTTTAGACTTCCTGAAACACGACCACAAGCTCTGTTTCCCTAGGTTAAAGAAAGGTCAGACTGTTCTAGGCCCCAGCTGACAAAGCGTCAAGGCGAGTTAAGCAGCAGAGCGAGTTCGGCAGCAGGGTGAGGAGTCCAGGGCCCCTCGCTCTGCCCGTCTGTTCCCTAACCTCAACTAAACCACAGTCTCCAACACATTGACATAATAAACCTTAAACAAAACTATGCAGGTAAGAAGCCAGCAGGGGTGTGGGGGCTTTCCAGTGTTTTGCACTGCCTGCAGCATGTACGACTATCTGCCTGTTGGACAGAAGTCGTGGCTGTGCTCTCGGTGCAATGAGCTCCTGGCTCTCTGGGAACGACTTCATTTCCTTGAGGCCAAGGTGGCGGACCTGGAAAAGCGGAGAGAGGCAGAGAGGTGTGCGGAGGAGGCCTTCAGGGACATTATAGCTGTGTCCCACTCCAACAATGATAGGTCTCCTGCTATCATGGAGAACAATGGTCTCAGGGAAGGAGAGCATCCAGCTGAGGAAGAGGGAAACGATCCCTTAGAAGGGACCCATTCCTTGGGGGATGAGCAGCTATCCTCTCGTGCCAAGGATATATCTCCAGGGGGTGGAGGGATCCTTGTAGTGGGTGATTCGATCATTAGGAACATAGACAGTGGTGTGTGTGATGGGCGTGTAGACTGCAACGTGTTTTGCCTGCCTGGTGCGAAGGTTGCGGATATCGCCCGTCATTTAGATAGTTTGGTAGACAGTGCTGGGGAGGAGTCAGTGGTCGTGGTGCATGTTGGCACCAACGACATGGGGAAATGCAGCCGTGAGGTCCTGGAAGCAAAATTTAGGTTGCTAGGTAGGACGCTGAAAGCCAGGACCTCCAAGGTGGCTTTCTCTGAAATGCTACCGGTTCCACATGCAGGACCAGCCAGACAGGCCCAGCTTTGCAGTCTCAATGCATGGATGAGACGATGGTGTCGGGTGGGTTTGGATTTGTTAGGCACTGGGGAACATTTTGGGACAAGCCGGGCCTGTACAAAAGGGACGGGCTCCACTTGAACCAGAATGGAACCAGACTGCTGGCACTTAAAATTAAAAAGGTAGCAGAGCAGCTTTTAAACTGACTGAGGGGGGAAACCCGACAGGAGCTGAGAAAGGTCCGGTTCGGAATAAACCTCCCCCCTGGGATAAAGACCAAAGAAATGATGAAATTTTAAAAGGGGTAGGCCTAGAAGTAGGCATTGTGAGAGCAAGGGCACATTCAGAAGAGCAAAATTACCACAGGCCAAACCACAAGTGCCAAAGACTCTTGAAGAGAGACACTGCTTACAAGTGCCTGTATGCTAATGCTAGGAGCCTCCGAACCAAGATGGGAGAACTGGAGTGCTTGGTCTTAGAGGAGAGCATTGATATAGTGAGCATAACGGAGAACTGGTGGAATGGAGAAAACCAGTGGGATATGGTTATCCCTGGATATAAACTATATCGGAAGGACAGGGAAGGATGTATTGGTGGCGGAGTCGCTCTATACGTGAAAGAAGGCACTGAATCCAGCAAGCTCGAAACCCCAAAAGAGGCAGACTCCTCCACAGAATCGTTGTGGGTGGTGATACCATGCCCCAGGAGGGACTTAATACTGGGAACGATCTACCATCCCCCTGATCAAAATGCTCAGGGAGACCTTGAGATGAGATATGAAATTGAGGAAGCATCCAAACTAGGAAATGTGGTAGTAATGGGTGACTTCAACTACCCGGACATAGACTGGCTGCATATGTGTTCCAGTCATGACAAAGAACCAAAGTTTCTAGATACTCTAAATGACTATTCCCTAGACCAGTTGGTCATGGAACCGACCAGAGGGACGGCAACCCTGGACTTAATCCTCAGTGGGGACCGGGACCTGGTGCGAGATGTAAGTGTTGTTGAACCGATTGGGAGCAGTGACCACAGTGCTATTAAATTAAACATACATGTAACTGGCCAATTGCCAAGAAAATCCAACACAGTCACATTTGACTTCAAAAGAGGAAACTTCACAAAAATGAGGGGATTGGTAAAAAGAAAGCTGAAAAACAAAGTCCAGAGGGTCATATCACTTGAAAATGCTTGGAAGTTGTTTAAAAACACTATATTAGAAGCTCAACTTGAGTGCATACCGCAGATCAGAAAAGGTGCCGCCAGGGCCAAGAAGATGCCAGCATGGTTAACGAGCAAAGTCAAGGAAGCTCTTAGAGACAAAAAGTCTTCTTTCAGAAAATGCAAGTCTTGTCCAAATGAAGAAAATAAAAAGGAACACAAACTCTGGCAAAAGAAATGCAAGAAGACAATAAGGGATGCTAAAAAAGAATTTGAGGAGTACATTGCTAAGAACATAAAAACCAACAACAAAAAATTCTATAAATACATTCAAAGCAGGAGACCATCTAGGGAGGCGATTGGACCCTTGGATGATAAGGGAGTCAAAGGTGTACTAAAGAATGATAAGGAGATTGCAGAGAAGCTAAATGAATTCTTTGCATCTGTCTTCACAGTGGAAGATATAGGGCAGATCCCTGAACCTGAACTAACATTTGCAGGAAGGGATTCTGAGGAACTGAGACAAATAGTGGTAACGAGAGAGGAAGTTCTAAGCTTAATGGACAATATAAAAACTGACAAATCACCGGGCCCGGATGGCATCCACCCGAGAGTTCTCAAAGAACTCAGATGTGAAATTGCTGATCTGCTAACTAAAATATGTAACTTGTCCCTTGGGTCCTCCTCCGTGCCTGAGGACTGGAAAGTGGCAAATGTAACGCCAATATTCAAAAAGGGATCCAGAGGGGATCCTGGAAATTACAGGCCAGTTAGTTTAAGTTCTGTCCCTGGAAAACTGGTAGAAAGTATTATTAAAGCTAGATTAACTAAGCACATAGAAGAACAAGCCTTGCTGAAGCAGAGCCAGCATGGCTTCTGCAAGGGAAAGTCCTATCTCAGTAACCTATTAGAATTCTTTGAGAGTGTCAACAAGCATATAGATAGAGGTGATCCAGTGGACATAGTGTACTTAGACTTTCAAAAAGCTTTTGACAAGGTACCTCACCAAAGACTTCTGAGGAAGCTTAGCAGTCATGGAATAAGAGGAGAGGTCCTCTTGTGGATAAGGAATTGGTTAAGAAGCAGAAAGCAGAGAGTAGGAATAAACAGACAGTTCTCCCAATGGAGGGCTGTAGAAAGTGGAGTCCCTCAAGGATCGGTATTGGGACCTGTACTTTTCAACTTGTTCATTAATGACCTAGAATTAGGAGTGAGCAGTGAAGTGGCCAAGTTTGCTGACGACACTAAATTGTTCAGGGTTGTTAAAACAAAAAGGGATTGCGAAGAGCTCCAAAAAGACCTCTCCAAACTGAGTGAATGGGCGGACAAATGGCAAATGCAATTCAATATAAACAAGTGTAAAATTATGCATATTGGAGCAAAAAATCTGAATTTCACATATACGCTCATGGGGTCTGAACTGGCGGTGACCGACCAGGAGAGAGACCTCGGGGTTGTAGTGGACAGCACAATGAAAATGTCGACCCAGTGTGCGGCAGCTGTGAAAAAGGCAAATTCCATGCTAGCGATAATTAGGAAAGGTATTGAAAAAACAGCCGATATCATAATGCTGTTGTATAAATCTATGGTGCGGCCGCATTTGGAATACTGTGTACAGTTCTGGTCGCCTCATCTCAAAAAGGATATTATAGAGTTGGAAAAGGTTCAGAAGAGGGCAACCAGAATGATCAAGGGGATAGAGCGACTCCCTTACGAGGAAAGGTTGCAGCATTTGGGGCTTTTTAGTTTAGAGAAAAGGCAGGTCAGAGGAGACATGATAGAAGTGTATAAAATTATGCATGGCATTGAGAAAGTGGATAGAGAAAAGTTCTTCTCCCTCTCTCATAATACTAGAACTCGTGGACATTCAAAGAAGATGAATGTTGGAAGATTCAGGACAGACAAAAGGAAGTACTTCTTTACTCAGCGCATAGTTAAACTATGGAATTTGCTCCCACAAGATGCAGTAATGGCCACCAGCTTGGATGGCTTTAAAAGAAGATTAGACAAATTCATGGAGGACAGGGCTATCAATGGCTACTAGCCGTGATGGCTGTGCTCTGCCACCCTAGTCAGAGGCAGCATGCTTCTGAAAACCAGTTGCCGGAAGCCTCAGGAGGGGAGAGTGTTCTTGCACTCGGGTCCTGCTTGCGGGCTTCCCCCAGGCAGCTGGTTGGCCACTGTGAGAACAGGATGCTGGACTAGATGGGCTACTGGCCTGATCCAGCAGGCTCTCCTTATGTTCTTATGTTCTTATATTTTGAATGTATGAACAATCAGGGTTGTGATAACAGCTCTCTTTTCAAAATATAACAGGGGAAATCCAGCATACTATTTAAAAAAAAACAAATCCTGAATTAATTGCTCTTAAAGCTCATCAAAATCAAGGAATTTAAACACACTTAAAACCCTCTGTTGGGTAGATTGTGACCCTTGGCTTTCTGGAAAGGAGATCAAATGCAGCTAGGTGTACAGATTTAAATGCAACATCTAGTCCAAAAGTACATTCAGAACCAAAAGCCTATTTGCATATAAATCAAATGTTGTTTTGTTGTTATCTTTTGCATCTGTAAACCAGTATGATATATTTTATGAGCATCAGCATGCAAATCATTTTAAACAGTGATATGCAAGCCTCTATCAGCTCAAGTAGTACATGGGTCACTAACCAAATGCATCCTCTGCAAATGTGGTTTGCCACGCAGTGTTACAAATTATAGATAAAAAGAAAACATTAGCACATAATGCCTTGGTGCACGCACATTTTCACAGTGCTGTTTGGGAACTGTAGTGTGAGGTCAGGTAGGGCAGCACAGTGACTAAGCAACTGCGTGTTGCCCCTGTTCATTGTGTGTTGAAATGCTCTGGTCGTCAACTGGGTGCCAGGAGGAGGATGGAGGAGGTTGTATCAGCAGGTGACAAAGACTGTGGCAAGTGAGATATTAGCAGCAATCTCACCCATTCAGTAGCAGGGAGCTGCCACTCTAGAACAGGTTCTGTTCCACCAAAGTGCATTCTCACCTCACAATGTACCAGTTTTTCTCTCCATGTAGAGATGAACTTCATGCCCATAAATGGAAGAAGTTAGAATTCTGAGTGCAGATGGCAAGACTTGGTAATTGGGAAACTATAAAGAGACACCAAGAAATGGAGCTACTAGGACTGGGCTAAAATTTTGTTATCAAGAAGAAAAAACAGTTTCTCACTGAAACTGAGTAAAGGTTTAAAGTAAACAAGTTCTGAGCATATGCCAACAGCGTTGCCAGCATCTTTTGCAACAAGGAAGATGGTCTCTGGAGACAAGATAATGTGGAAAGCTGTCCCTGAAGACAGAATTTTTGAAACCACTGGTCTAGACTAATGGAAGAGTGTGTTATGCATTCTTCTTATATACTGAAGTTGTATGAGTAAATCACAGTATCAGTACAGAGACTTTTTTATTATTGGAATCATGACCCTTTCTACGATTGTTGTTGTTATATGCCTTCAAGTCGATTACGAATCAACGACCTCCAATAGCATCTGTTATAAACCACGCTGTTCTGATCTTGAAAGTTCAGGTTCATGGCTTTCTTTATGGAATCAATCCATCTTTTGTTTGGTCTTCTTCTTTTTCTACTCCCTTCTGTTTTTCCCAGCATTATTGTATTTTCTAGTGAATTATCTATGAGTTGTAGAGCACTCTTAATTTGAGCTCTAGAGGTTTCAGTCCCCTATGGCCGAAGCTGCTCCAAAATTTGCAATCTGTTCATTCCCCCTAGGCAAAGCAACTACTTTATCCTGAGTATTTAAAGCAGGCAAAAATTGTACTTACCCGCACACCTTCTGGACAATCTGCAGGAAGAATGCCTCCTACTGAGACTCTGCCAGAAGTTTATTATTTATTATTTATTATTTCAATTTATATACCGCCCTTAGCAGAATAGCTCTCAGGGCGGTGAACAAACAAGATAAAATACAATGTATCATAGTAAAAAATCACAAAAACATGTACAAACAAACAACAGAAAGCACAACAAAAACGAAATACAACACAAATTAAGAAGGATACATGTTAAAAGTAGAAAGATTGAGAAAATTAAACCAATTTCAGCATTTTCCCAAAACTGCATAGCTATTGTTAATGTGTGAAGAACGAAATGCAAATACTAAAAAAATAGGAAGTCTCATGATTCCAGTAGTGGGTCAGCAAAGGAGGATACTCCCCCATAATTATTCATAGGTCTGATCCAGAGAAGGAGGACTTTTCCTAACAGAGGTGCCCTCTCTACATCACTAGCTTGGGTTTAAATTCCCTCACTTTTAAAAAGCAGTGGTCACTCTTAATTCAATGGTTGGGAAAAGTACACAAAAAGGCCCACCATGAATGTGTAGTCCATTGTACTTGAGAGGAAAGAGCTCACTGGATACGTCTCATAGTTTATGCATCAAACCTATCCATCCCAGGTTGATTAGAATTATTGAGCACTCTGCTAACAAACCCAATTTCAGTTTAATCCACTTAAAGTAGTTCTGGTTTACATATGTATGTGTAATCACGTGCTTTTGCTACAGCTGATTACCATACACTACCAATGAGCTCCATTTCTGCAGTAATTGGATTTGCCATCAGATTAATTATTATTTCTGATATTCTCTATCTTTGTGGAGAGAATTTTGAAGTAGCAACTCTGCACCTGGTTTCCAATTCATTCATCTTTTTTTCTGATTTTTTTAAATTGCTTTGAAATCATCAGTAGTGTGAGTGATACTTTTATCAATCTACTTTCTGTGTGAGCTCTTCAGATGTGTATTCCCTTTCACTGATGTCAGTGAGGTGTTGGTTGTAACTGACAGACAGAAAGGAATAGTGGGGAAGACAATGACTTGATTATCTGCCTAATCTGTCTGCAGTGCACTTGAAAAGAATGTAAACAGGTAATCATTACAGAGTTCAGAATAATGATTGATACCAGTGGAGACTCGTGAATAAATAGTGATGATAATATCTATAATTCTCTGCAAAGCAAAAATTATATATTGGAGGAGATTGAAAAAATGAAAAGATATCAGAGGAAAAAGGAATTGGATTGTTAACAACTACCAGGGGGCCACGCTTCAAAATGAAATGTGAAAAAGGAGAGGATTCCATCCCTACTATACATTTGATGATGGCAGCTGAATGTGTGAATTGACTCCATTAAAAACACTGGAAGCCATTCTGTGAGACTATATTCAAGTTCTGTTTGTGGTGTTACATGTTTCACATCTGCAAGCCATCACTCAGTGTTGCAGTTATTCAATGATGTGGAAAATGTCAGCCTCAAGGGTAATATTCCTCTTAAGTGCAGTCCTTAGGCATTACAGCAGAACACATATGCCCCATACTTCAAGTGTTCATGTAGTCCTAAGGAAGTCAATCAACCTTAGAGGAGAAGACTGCACAAACCATTATGCTATGCTCTCTTATTGTTCAAGTTCAGCTATATTGGAGCCTCTGATGTGAATCAGTGGTCCTATTGGTGGTGTGCCTGTATTGCTCCATACTCTCTAACTCAGGGGCAGTGCACCCCATTCAAAACTGCCCCACACCTTTTGTTATGATTTAAACAGATTCTCTAAGACAGCATTCCCCAACCTGGTGTCTTCCAGATGTTTTGGATTATAAATCCTATCATCCCGGACCACTGGTCAAGCTGGCTTCAGCTGATGGGAGTTGTAGCCCAAAACATCTGAAGGGCAACACATTGGGGAAGATTCTCTTTATCATATACCTGTCAATGGTCATAAACCTTGCACTTTGCCATTACAAATGCATGATCCATATTAAGGGTGGTATTCCACCTAATCCTACTCAGAGTAGATGCATTGAAGTTAAAGGACATTACTAATTTAGGTTCACTAATTTCAGTGGGTCTGCTCTGAATACAATTTCATTGAATATAACCTAATGTCTCTATCTGACCAATATGTGAGCTAGCAAGTAGTTAGAAAGAAACAAAAGGTAGAAGAGAGAATGAAAGGGAAGGATGTTCCAGTGGTTGTGACCTGCAAGGTGTGTGCCATGTTTGTTTTCTTGCCTGAGAACAACATGGCGTACATGTGCAACAAGTGCAAGCTCGTGCCACTGTTGGAACAAAAAGTGAGAGGCTTGGAACTGCGGGTGGCCACACTGAGGACTATAAGAGAAGATGAGTTCTTAGACAAAACGCTGGAACAACAGCAGCAAAGAGAAGTGGAGGTGGAAGAGCAACAGCATGAGGTAGCAGAAGAGGAGACTGCTTTGGAGAGGAGCAACAAAGTGGAGGAAACTCTGTGGGAAAGGGTGACAGGTGTAGAAGAGCTAGAAGACACCCTTCACCAGTGGAACTATGGAACCGCTTTTGACCACTCGAGGATGAGACTGGGGGACAGCCTGTGGTGGAAGAATTACAGGAGACCCATGTGACAATAAGTGAGAGGCTGAAGCTCAATCAAGCAGGGACAATGAAACCATGCCCCACAACAAGAAGAGAAGAGTACTAGTAGTGGGAGACTCCCTACTGCAAGGGATCGAAACCCAAGTAGGCCGAGAAGATCCGTGGACTTGCCAGGTATGCTGTTTACCAGGAGGACAGATTAGAGATGTGACAGAAGGGTTGCCATCACTCATCAAGCCCACCGACAGGTATCCCTTTCTCCTCATCCATGTGGGAACAAATGATACTGCCAAATGGAGCAATGAAGAAATCACATCAGACTATGAAGCTCTGGGAAGGAAACTCAAGGACTTTGGGGCCCAGATAGTTTTTTCATCCATCCTTCCAGTACTTAGAAGAGGAGTAGAAAGGGATAGGAAAATTCTCCATGTGAATGAATGGCTACAAAGGTGGTGTCGACGTAAGAGATTTGGATTCTAGGACCAGGGGCTATACTTCCTGGAAGATGGATTGCTGGCAAGTGATGGGTTGCATGTCACAAGGACTGGGAAGAATGTGTTTGGCCACAGCATGGAGAAGTTCATCAGGAGGGCTTTAAACTGAATCCTAAAGGGGAAGGAGATGTAAACCTGGTGGTATCGACTGATGAAGGCTTGTGCACAGTAATGGGAACAGAGAGATAGGCTCTAATAGGGCCCAGTAACAGTCCTCAGAAAAAAGTAGTAAGGAAGCCAAGCTATAAATCACATGGTCTTCGAAGTCTGTATACTAATGCGCAGAGCATGGGAAACAATCAGGACGAACTTGAACTCTTAATACAGGAGGGCAATTATGATTTGATAGGAAACTTGGTGGGATGACTCCCAGGATCGGAATACAGCAATTGAATGATATAACTTGTTCAAAAAGAACAGAAGGAATAAAAAGGGAGGTGGAGTCGCTCTATATGTTAAAAATATATATCCCTGCACAGAAATACAGGATAATGAGCTTGGTAGCTCCACCGAGAGTATCTAGAATAAAATTAATGGGGCAAGTAATAAAAGGAATGTGGTGCATGGAGTCTACTACTGACCACCCAATCAAGGAGAAGACGAGAATGTAACTTTTGAAAAGCAAATTGCCAATGTTTCAAGGAGGCATGATGTAATAGTAATAGGGGACTTCAATTATCCCGATATCTGTTGGGAGACAAATTCTGCCAAACACAGACTCTCCAAGAAATGCCTGACATGTGTTGGAGATAACTTTCTCCTACAGAAAGTGGAGGGAGCAACCAGAGGATCAGCTATCTTGGACTTGATTCTTACCAATAGAGATGATTTGGTGGGTGAAGTGGCATTTATGGGAACTCTGGGGGAAAATGACCACACCATACTTGAATTCTTGATTTTAACAGAAGCAAAAGCTGAAAGTAGCAATATGTACACCCTGGACTTCAGGAAAGCTGATTTCAATAAACTCAGAACAATTGTAAGTATGGTTCCATGGCAAGCCACCCTAATGAGAAAAGGAGTCCAAGATGGGTGGGAGTTTCTAAAAAAGGAAATTCTAAAAGCAGAATGGCAAGCAATTCCAACAAGGAAAAAAGGGGGAAACAGCAGAAGAAGCCAATGTGGCTTCACAAAAAGCTTAGAGAGGACCTGAAAACAAAAAAGGACACATACAGGAAGTGGAAAGAAGGCCAGGCCACAAAGGAAGAGTACAGGCAGGTATCATGGAATTGCAGGGATGGTGTCAGGAAGGCTAAAGATGAGAATGAGCTGAGGTTAGCGAGGGATGCTAAAAGCAACAAAAAAGCTTTCTTCAGGTACATCCATAGTAAAAGACAGAGAAAAGAAATGGTAGCACAGCTACTCAATGAGGATGGCAAAATGATAACAGATGACAAAGAAAAGGCAGAAGTGCTCAATTCCTACTTTGGCTCAGTCTTCTCCCAAAAAAGGGTCTATGACCCTCCCGGGAAACATGAAGTAGAAGGGGCAGGATTGGAGCTTGAGCTTGACAGACAAAGGGTCAAGGAATACCTAATCACTTTCAATGAGTTCAAATCGGCAGGGCCTGATAAACTGCATCCTAGAGTATTGAACGAACTGGCTAAAGAACTCTCAGAACCACTGTCTATTATCTTTGCAAAATCATGGAGGACTGGTAAAGTGCCGGATGACTGAAGGAGAGCTAATGTTGTCCCCATCTTCAGAAAGGGCAAGAAGGAGAAACCGGAGAACTACAGACCAGTCAGCCTAACATCAATCCCTGGAAAAACTCTGGAGCAGATTATAAAGCAGTCAGTCTGTAAGCACCTTGAAAGCAATGCAGTGATTACTAGGAGCCAACAGATTTATGAAGAACAAATCCTGCTAAACTAATCTTATCTCATTTTTGATCGGGTAACCTCCCTTGTAGACTGTGGGAATGCTGTGGACATAATATATTTTGACTTCAGCAAAGCTTTTGACAAAGTGCCCCATGATATTCTGATTAGCAAGCTAGCTAAATGTGGGCTGGATGGAACAACTATCAGGTGGATCCACAGTTGGCTCCAGAATCGTAGTCAAAGAGTGTTTATCAATGGTTCCTTCTCAAACTGGGCAGAAGTAACGAGTGGGGTACCACAGTGCTCGGTCCTGGGCCCAGTGCTCTTCAACATTTTTAATAACGACTTGGATGAGGAAGTACAGAGCATGCTTATCAAATTTGCAGATGATACAAAATTGGGGGGCATAGCTAATACCGTGGAAGACAGAAACAAAATTCAAAGGGACCTTGATAGGCTGGAGCATTGGGCTGAAAACAACAGAATGAAATTCAACAGGGATAAATGCAAAGTTCTACACTTAGGAAAAAGAAACCAAATGCACAGTTATAAGATGGGGGATATTTGGCTCAGCAATACGACATGTGAGAAGGATCTTGGAATTGTCATTGATCACAAGCTGAATATGAGCCAACAGTGTGATGTGGCTGCAAAACAGGCAACCGCTATATTAGTCTGCATTAACAGAAGTTCCCAATCGCGTGAAGATTTAGTTCCCCTCTATTCAGCACTGCTTAGGCCTCATCTTGAATACTGTGTCCATTTCTGGTCTCCCTACTTCAAGAAGGATGCAGACAAACTGGAACAGGTTCAGAGGAGGGCAACAAGGATGATCAGGGGACTAGAAACCAATCCCTTTGAGGAGAGAGAGACTGAAAGAACTGGGCATGTTTAACCTGGAGAAGAGAAGACTGAGGGGAGACATGATAGCACTCTTTAAGTACATGAAAGGTTGTCACACACAGGAGGGCCGGGATCTCTTCTCGATCATCCCAGAGTGCAGGACACGGAATAATGGGCTCAAGTTGCAGGAAGACAGATTTTGACTGGACATCAGGAAAAACTTCCCAACTGTTAGAGCCTTACAAGAATGGAACCAATTACCTAGAGAGGTAGTGGGCCCTCCAACACTGGAGGCATTCAAGAGGCAGCTGGACAGCCATCTATCAGGAATGCTTTGATTTGGATTCCTGCATTGAGCAGGGTGTTGGACTTGATGGGCTTATAGGCCCCTTCCAACTCTACTATTTTATGATTCTATGATTCATCCTACACAGACCCCATGCAATAACTGCATCCTGACCCACTATTTGGCAAACCACTGCCCTTATGCAGTGTTACGAGTCTCTTAGGGAAAGTGCTGCCTTTTTACATGTTTATTGCAAGCATATATGTACTGAACATCAAGCACTACACTGAAATACTCTGTGACTTTAATTCCACTTTACTATATCTAAGTGCAGTCCTTTCTAGATCTCAAGGGATGATATAAAGCTTTCTGCCTCTCATATGGAAATCCAAGGAGGTTGCACATTCCGTTGCTATAATATATACTGAGTTAAAAGTTCTGAGAATCTCTCTCTTTCTTTTAAATACAGCCAAATACAAAATCAATAAATTTCCTTCTAAAAATAAGGCTGCATTTTTATTTTATTTTTTGCCTACAGCTCCAAGTTATTAGAAGCCTTACTCTTTTTGCAATCTTGGTAACTGCAAACCTATCCTCTCTGCATGACTTTTGTCCAGCAGACACCTGAATGCTTGTTAAAATTAGTGATTAGTAATAAAATTCTGGTAACTGTGGCTACTGGCAATCTGCCCATCTCCTGTACAACACTGTCTAATTTACTTTGCATAATGCTGGCAAAAAGAAGGGGCTCACTCAGATTTAAACCCTAGCATATAGAGAAAGATGTGGAGACAGGCAGACCTTCAGGGACTGTGCTCTCAAGATGTGAAGGGCTGTAAATGTCAAAATTCAAGCAACCAATTTAATTGAGCTTAGAAATGGCCTGGAGCCAGTGCACTAGTGAAACATGATCACAATGTCTGATCCCAATTTGCATCTAGCAGCTGTATTTTGAACTAACGGCAGTTTCTGAATCATCTACAAAGACAGACTCAAATAACATGCACTGCAGCAATCCAGCCTGTAGGTGACCAGAGCATGAACAAGTGAGGCATATTTAGCCCTAAAATAGGCCTGTGCAATTTGTGACCCATCAACCCAAACACATGTCATCAGCAATGTACTGTGCGGCCAGCTTACTTTCTCTCTCTCTCTACAGTTTCTATAAGTGAATGAGAGCTTCCACCAGGAAATTCTACACACACACCACTGAAGTGGTAGTATTTCTGGACAGCTCCCAATCCTGTTATTTAGGCTTACAATGGCTAGATTCCCAGTAAATTGTGCTAACTGTAGTAAGCGTGAGCATTTGTTTCAGGATTAATGGCCTATTTGGACCAATTTGAATTCATCCCTAAATGAACACGGAGGGAAAAGAAATGGGTACAAGTGAGAGACCCTTGAAGAAAGTCTTCACAAAATGTGTCAGGCTTTTTACTGTGGTTTTTTTTTCAGGACCATTTTTGCCTGTTTTTGCTTCTTTGTGTTTAGGGCTACTCTTCTTTCTTTCTTTCTTTCTTTCTTTCTTTCTTTCTTTCTTTCTTTCTTTCTTTCTTTCTTTCTTTCTTTCTTTGGCTGCCACCATTGAGTGCCACCATTTCCATCCCACAGCACTCTAGAACCATGCACCATCTGGGTCATTCTGGGAGAAAGAAAATGGTCGCTGCCCCTAAATTGAGCTATTCTGCCGCCACCTGAAAAACAGTTAAAATTAGGGGAGGAAACACCTTAAGACAAATGTGAGCACTGAACCAAATGAGATGTTAATAAAACCAGAGCTTGGAAGTAACTCGTTATTTTTAACGAGTTACTTTTAATTCGTTACAATTTTAAATAACGAGTGGGTAATTCCATTACATTTGGCAAGTAACGGAACGAATAGTAATTTCCCTACTTTTCAGCTTCAACTTTAACATTTCCACGTTAGGTTGGATGTTACTTGGGGGTGGGAACAAGGGGAAGTCAGCTCCTGGCTGTGATTGGTTAACACAAGACATGTGCCTCACACTGATTGGACCTCTGCGCAGACTGTCTCTTCCCTCGTGATCTGTGTTAGGAGGCACGAGGGAAGAGATGAATAGGCAGGGGGAGCCTGCTAGCGTCTGACTCTGAGAGGAAAAAATGGATGCCGGAGGAAAAAGCCAGGGCAAGGACAACAATGGAGGAGAAGGCTGCAGCAGAATGGCGAAGAGCTGCGGAGGTGAGTGACGATGATTTGTGTGTGTGTGTGCCCCGGTGTGTGTGTACCCCAGTGTGTGTGTTTTTGGCTGGAGTCTCTGGTTTTGGGGGGGGCTCCGGCTCTCTGGCTACCACCCCTTACTCTCTGGACTCTCCGCTTCAATTTAAAAAAAAATAAGTTTCTAGGTGGTCTAATTCCCGAGATATACACCAAAACGTAAACCCCCCTGCACAACTTTTTTTAAAACAGATCATGCTCTAGCTACAACTCCCATCAGCCCAATCCAGTGACAATGTTGGCTGGGGCTGATGGGAGTTGTAGTTTAAAGTAACTTTTCAAAGCTCTGGCTGCAACCCCACCCTTTCATGATTGTGAGTAAAGTGCAGACTTGTGTTTGTGTTGTAAATCTCTCTCCCTCCAACCCTATTTTTAAAGAAATTAGGCAGGGTTTATCGCAGTTTTTATTATGTAGGAAACTAATACTCATTTTTTTAAAAAATCAATGAAGTTTATTTATTTATTTTTATTATTTTATTTATATCCCACCCTTCCTCCCAGTAGGAGCCCAGGGCAGCAAACAAAAGCACTAAAAACACTTTAAAAATCATAAAAACAGACTTTAAAATATATTAAAACAAAACATCTTAAAAAAACATTTTTAAAAGCTTTAAAAACATTTTTTTTTAAGAAAAAGTTTAAAAACATATTAAAAAGCAATTCCAACACAGACTGGGATAAGGTCTCACCTTAAAGGACTTGTTAAAAGAACAAGTTCCTTATCACTTGAGGCTGCAGTTTTCCCTGGTTGAGTAAGCCCCATTGAATACATTGGGACTTGCTTCTGAGTAAACAAACATAGGATTGCACTATAAATATCTTTACAGGTTATATAAATAAACATATTTGATAGTCATGCTTATATAAATATTTTCATAGAATCATAGAATAGTAGAGTTGGAAGGGGCCTATAAGGCCATCAAGTCCATCCCCCTGCTCAATGCAGGAATCCAAATCAAAGCATTCCCGACAGATGGCTGTCCAGCTGCCTCTTGAATGCCTCCAGTGTCGGAGATCCCACTACCTCTCTAGTAATTAGTTCCATTGTTGTATGGCTCTAACAGTTAGGAAGCTTTTCCTGATGTCCAGTCAAAATCTGGCTTCTTGCAACTTGAGCACATTATTCTGTGTCCTGCACTCTGGGATCATTGAGAAGAGATCCCGGCCCTCCTCTGTGTGGCAACCTTTCAAGTACTTGAAGAGTGCTATCATATCTCCCCTCAGTCTTCTCTTCTCCAGGTTAAATATGCCCAGTTCTTTCAGTCTCTCCTCATAGGGCGTTGTTTCCAGTCCCCTGATCATCCTTGTTGCCCTCTTTTGAACCTGTTCCAGTTTGTCTGCATCCTTCTTGAAGTGCGGAGACCAGAACTGGACACAGCACTCAAGATGAGGCCTAACCAGTGCTGAATAGAGGGGAACTAATACTTCACATGATTTGGAAACTATACTTCTGTTAATGCAGCCTGATATAGCATTTCCCTTTTTTGCAGCCACATCACACTGTTGGCTCATATTCAGCTTGTGATCAACAACAATTCCAAGATCCTTCTTGCATGTCGTACTGCTGAGCCAAGTATCCCCCATCTTATAACTGTGCATTTGGTTTCTTTTTCCTAAGGGTAGAACTTTTACTTCCACCCAGTTTTGTCATGCTGTGTCCCTATAAGTATCCAATTGCATACTATGGTTGTACAATACTTCCTTTACATTTTAAGTATGCCTTGGGGTAGTCATGGTTCTCCATTGTTTTCATCCTGAGGGGCAGATAGGCTGAGAAATGGTGAGTAGCCCATGGTCACCCACTACACTTTATAGCTTATTTTCATTTTGAAAAATTAATTAAAACAATTTACATGCAGGCAAAATTTATTAAGCGGATTCACACAATATGTGTAAAGCACATGCAACTCACATTTAAAGCGTATGACTTCCCCTAAAGAATTCTGGGAAGTGTCATTTGCCCCTCACAGTTATAGTTCTCACCACTCTTAACAAACTGCAGTTCCCATGATTCTGTGGTGGGATTCATGTGTTTCAAATGGGTGTTGAATGTGCTTTAAAGGAATGGTGTGGATCTGCCCTAGGTATGATGTGCATTCAAGAGTGAATTGAAAAGAACAATTTTAAAAGATACTTCTTACTCTTACTCATTTTTCAGACCTCTTTCTGAAGGGTCAAATCTGTAAAAACATTTGGAGCAGCCACATTAAAAGATAAGGGCAGGGTTTTCCAGGCAGGGGGTTGCCAACCCTGCTTGGATATGGATGTCTTTGCAGAAGAACCCTAGTCAAGGTTTACCAACAGCACAGTCCAAACTATATCTACTTACAAGTCAGTCCTGTTGAGTTCTATGGGGCTTAATCCCTTAGTAAGTGTGTTTAGCCTTCAGGAGCCTCCATCTTTACTCCCCAAAGCTCCCATCTAACATCTCCACAACACTAGGCTCCTTTGTCTCTGCTGTGGCCTTCTGGTGACTGCCCTAGCCTGAAGACACTTAACCCTTCTTCCTGAACGCAAGTAGGCTAGATTAAATCTTCCCTACCCAGGCTCATATATATAAAATATAAACGGCATTTTGTCAAAAGTATTTTTGTCTACATTTTATACCTCATCCTTGGTTTTCCAAGCTTGGCATGGAATGCTTCTCATACAGAATTAATTTGAAATGCTGCATATTTATTATCATAATCATCATATTCAAAATAAAAAATATATGTACCGCCTTCAAGTTGATTCCAACTTATGGTGACCCTATGAATAGGGTTTTCATGAGGCTGAGAGGCAGTGACTGGCCCAAGGTCACTCAGTGAGCTTCATGGCTATGTGGGGATTTGAACCCTAGTCTCATTTTGTTCTCACAACAACCCTGTGAGATAGTAGGTTAGACTGGCCCAGGCAGGGTTATTTAGTGAGCAAAAATGATGCAAATAGGATCTCTTTTAATTGTGCTATCGACCTGCTTACTTCCACTCTGACTGGGGCATCTTGCAGCATGGGGAAGAGATGGGGGCACATCACAGCTGAAGTTCACCCACATAGGAGCATTATCTCTTGTTTATTACAGAGACGCCTGTTGCAGGTTTTGCTGCTTAGAGCAGCAGTCAGTTAGTGCGGCCACTTGAGTCACAGCTTGTTGATCCTGAGGAGGCAAAACTAGAAAGTGAGGTTCAGAAAGGAGGCCCTGTGCACGAGGAGGAGGGCAAGAAGCAGTGCCAGTTGCCCACAGCCACATCTGCAGAACAGCAAGTACCATGGTTTGGCTTTGAGAAAGCTTGTACATTTGTGAGCCAGAGTGGGAAAAATGTTGTTGTACGATGCAATTACTGCCTTCCAAGGATCAAAAATCTGAGATCAGCTGTTTCCCCCTCATCCAATGTGAAGAAACATTTTGAGGTAAGCCTTTGTCATGCTGGTCCTCAAAGAGTGTCCATTGTCTATTTATGTTTAAATTGTGAAGTTCCTCTTCCATTTTTTCTTGGATTCATGCTTTGTTCTTCTTCCTCAGAGGGCACACCCTGAGAAGCTGAGAGCAATTGAAGAAGCAATAAAGGCAAGGAGACGTGGCCTTCCTGAACCAATGCATGACACCCCTCCTCCCAAAATGCTGAAGCAGCAGCAGACAACCCTTGAGAGGTGGGGATCTGGCAGGGATCTGCTTCTTCTGGCAGCCTGCGTACACCCTCGCTTCAAACTAGATCGGCTGGAATCGTGTCAGGCCACCACCCATACCAACAAGTAAGAACATTAGGGAAGCCCTTTGGGTGGATTACTCCAAGGGAAATGTTGTCTCAAGGGAGGCATCAGAGGGCTTAAGGTGGTAGGCAGGGGCTGGGCCTTTTCTTCCTGGGACTCCTCATCACAACCTTGGGTTGCTGCAGGTAATCCTTAAGGGTCTGCTGTGCTGCCCCATGAGTGTGGTGACTTGGTCACCTTCCTACCTTCCATGTCATCATCCACAGGCTCAGGCTGGACCCTGAACCAGGGGACATGACAAGTATCAGGAAATGAAGAGCAGATGATGGTTTCCTAACATATATGTGTTAACATATCCTCTCTCTTTCTTAGATACACAATGGAAGCCTTGTTGAAAGCTGAAATAAAGATGGGTGTACTTAATGAGGACAGTGATCAGTCTTCAGATAAAGACCAGGAAGGAGATGACTTAGAAGATGACTTCTATAACTTTCTGCCCCAGGGCAAGAAGTCAGCAGTGGACACTGCTGAGGAGGAACTGGTGAGGTACCTGAGGTCTCCCAGCAGGGAAGTGTCATCACTCCATGGCTTTCCACGTGTGCTGCGGTGTTTTTTGCAGCACAACACAGGCATGCCTTCAAGCGCCGCAGTAGAACGCCTTCAGTACTGGTGGCAACGTAATGACTGTAAAAAGACATTCCTTGTCTGACATGCTCTTTGAGCATCTTGTTCTTTTGAGACATAACAGAAACATATTATAAATGCATTTCAAGTGTAAAATCTGATTTCAAGAGTTGGGGTATCTTCATTGCTTGGGGGGATGTGAGATTCTGTTATGCCATTATGTTAATCTTAAGGATAAATTTTTTTATTCTACTAACCCCTGTGTGTGTGTGTTTATTTTTAATATTGTTTTAGGCTTCTTAGATGTGCAGCAGCCACGGCCAGCACCTTGTAGGAGTTTTTTTTTAAAAAGTAACTGAAATGTAATTGTAGTGATTACTTTTGAGAAAAAGTAAAGTAATCAGTTACTTTCAGAGCAGTTGTAATTGTAACGGTAATTACTACTTTTTTGGGCCAAGTAATTGTAACTGTAATTTATTACTTTTTAAAAGTAATCTTCCAAGCTCTGAATAAAACAAACACAAAATGAATTAGATTTTAACAAATAAAACCTGTAATGAATGTCTCAGCCATGAATATGATTGGACCACTCCAGCTCAGTAATCCTACAGAAAACTTTTCTTACTGCTCGTATGAAGTCTGATCGTAGAGATACATCACTCATAAATACAATCTTGAAAAGGCTTCTGATGTCAGCACCTTATCTAACCTATATTTAGGAAAGATGGACATCCATTTCATGCCATTAAAATGAGCTTTCTTGGTACCACTGTTTTCTGGTGACTCTTCTTGTTTAGGCTGCCTTGGTTACAAACTTCTCTCATCCAAGGGGGATTGGTTAAAAGTAAGTGTAAGGAGGAAATGGCACAACACTCAGAGAGAATTGCAGGCATAGTGTAATTATTGGTTTTTTGAAACATTCACATAGATGTTTACAACTCATAAAATATATATTTCAAAAACTGGTGCAGAGCCTGTCATACTATGTTGTAAACAAATTCAGTGCTGGGGAGAAAGCATCCTCTGCTGGTTTTGTATTTTGTGTCTGCCTGCAGAAATCTATGGAAATGGCACAACTACGTTTCTTCCCACACTTATTAAGGCATGTGTGGCTATGCATGCTATTGTTAAAAATAATAGTAACCAGTTCCGTTTCATTTCATGTAATATTTATGACTGGCAGATACATAACTAAAATCAAATGCTTTTTTAAAAAATTAATCACAATCCACAAAAATAATGCTTTGAGGGCATTTTCTGGTTTATAAACATTTGAATTGACAAAGGTAGAGACTTGAGTCCAATTCACAATCTTCATGAAAGTTTTGTTCTAGGAGGAGAGATGGGTGAGAAATTCAGTTCAGTTCACATTCCAAGCTGAAGCGATCAAATTCGTACTTTCTGAAACAATATGAGAACCAACGCACAGCCACCCTTCGAAATTTGCACTTATCCAAAATTTGCAATGCAGTTCACCAACCAAACAATGTTTACAAAAATGCATATGTGAGGAGAAATTGTTCATAAAAATGATTATATGAGTGAAAATCACATACAAAAATGCACTGTATGATGAGAAATAGCTTGAAAGAATGTGTACATTAGTCAAAACTGCCTACAAAAATGTGTTTATTAGGAGAAATTCATACTAAAATGCTGGAGAATTTTCATTATTGTTTTTTTAATCATAAATTGCTGCAGAAAGCTGAATTTAAGAATGGGAAAATGAGAAATTGAGAGAACCGAAATTAACAGATCTTCCATCCCTAGTTGGGAGGGACCAAGCAGACACACTTCCTCCTCTATACCAAGCACTCACCATTCTCCACATAAACACAGAAGCAGTTCGGCAGGTGGAGTGAGCCACTACACTTGTTTTCCAGAAGGTGGGCTATTGATTACCACAAAGAAGAGGAGCAAGGTGGCAGGGAGGTCAGTGTGGTGCAAACACACTAGCACAGCCAATCTGATGCTCATGCCTGTGCATTTGCACCATGTCCCATCCAGCAACCTGCTTCTGCACCCAGGTTAACCCACACAATCTATACCATCATGTACTACAAGAAGATTGCTTTCGAGGTTGACCAAGCAATTATTCCAGATAGCTCACCTTAACAACCACGATATTCACTGCAAAGGAAAGGACAACTCTGGCTGCATTCAAACACGGGGTTTATTGCATTAGCTTTACTTGTTATAATGGTAGTGTTTCTGCCCCAGTTTCTAACATTCGTGTCACACTACAGTAGATGTTGCTTAGCAGTCATGGTCTGAATGAAGAGTCTTGGTAATAGTAGCTCTGTGAAGGCTAGGGATCACAAATGAAATGCTCAGCACAATCAGCAAACTGCAACTCTCATGATTTGGGGTGGGTATGGAAGGAATTAAACTGTCCTGCATCCACAGTGTAGATGAGCCCTGGAACAATCTATTTGTGGGTTTCTCCTTTTAGCTAGAAGTTGGCTCATCGACTGCAGGATAAATAGTTTATGTCTCCCTCTAGAACTCACAGTGTTATTAATCATGGAATTAGTGTAGTCTGACTCTGCATGTATCTGTTCCCCTTTCGAAAAGACAATCATTTTTATTTGCTTGGCATTAGTGAGGTATATTGATGGAGTGGAGGAGACACCTTTTAGAATTTCAGTTTTTATTATTTGGAGACTTCCAGAAAATCTACAGTAATAAAGCACTTTTTACCGTGGATAATGACAGAACAATTTTTTTCACTGCTACGATTAAATAAATACAATATACCAAATCTCCATTAAAAAAAGATCATAATGTCCAGTTTTTATACCCTCCTTTTCTGTCAGGACTAGAATGGTTCCACAGATAAAGGGCTCGATGCCTCTGCTGGGAACAAAAAAAATCAGAGGAATCCTGTTGCCCTCATTCCCTGCATAGTTAGACATATTTGGTTGGAAACAGAATGCTGGACAATGCAGACGAGTGACTTGTCCAAGACCTCAGACTTTGTACAAGACAGACGTTTGAATCTAAACCCCAAACCCGATTACCCCTCTTTGTCCCTGCATTTGCTGCAATTTCCGTGTATGCAATGTCCTCAAACCCCAACAAGGGTGGGACAGATCAATCTGTTTCCAGCCCATATTATTTTTGCATGTGTCTGTTCCATCCAATTTCTGCATTAATTGGGGTGGGGATATCTGCATGAAAATTTATATAAATATGTATTTTTGGAAGTATTTTATCTGAAAATATGCATTTCAAAATACATTTTGATAAGTTTTTGAACCAAGAAGAGTGCCACAATACTTGGAGAAGTGCAACATATAAACTGCTTTACAATTCACACATTAGTCTGGGTGGATCATATCAGTTCCTATTTAATTCACAAAGCTACAATTCCTCAAGCATCCGTACTTCACATCTACCATACTTGCAAAGGTACAAGGAAAAACAAATTCAGGCAGTTTCACAAAACACTAGAGGACACATTTATAGTCTCACAATACAAAACTTATGGAATTCAAGGTATGAGCTTACATTGGATGGCTTTCTGAACGAATTAGGCAAGCCTTCCCCATCCTGGTGCTTCCAGTTATTTTGGACTACAAATCTCATCAGCTCCAGCCAGCATGGCTAATGGCCAAGGATGAAAGGAGTTACAGTCCAAAACATATGGAGGACACTATGTTGGGGAAGGCTAAATTAGACGAATTCCTGGAGAATAAGTCTATCAACAACTATTCTCCATGATAGAAAAATGCATCCTTCATGTTCAGAGATAGCATGCCTGTGAATGACAAATGTTCATGATAAACAACAAGTTGGAAACACAAGGCTCAACTCAATGGATCTTGGTCTGACCCAGCAGGGATCTTATGCAGTAACTAAGGCAACAATCCAAAATATCCCTACTCAGAAGTAAGCTCCATTGGGTTCAATGGGACTTACTCACAGGTAAGCATGTATTGGATTGCAGCCTTATTTCACTTCTCCACTCCACATGTATTCAATATATTTTTTATCTTCACAGATTCATTTCTTTTGCATATCCTCCCAATAATTAATTTCCCTTTCGGGAATCTCCCAAACATTCATTTTCCCTATCAAAAGCATTCATTTCCCTTTCCAAAAATTAATTTCCCTTTAAAGTTTGTTTTCTACCAGATTGTCCCACTGAAAAATTCATTCCCTTAATTAATTCCCCCTTCCAACAATGTATTTCTTCGCCTCACCCTAAATTAATTGGAGTCTCTGCTTTACATATGCACAAAACAAAAAAGGAAAGGCTATAGCTCAGTGCATACAGAAGGTCCCACATTCAATTGCCAGCATTTCCACATAGGGCCGGGAATGTCCCCACTCTGAAACTCTGGAGAGCCACTGCCTGTCAGTATTGACAGTTCTGAGCTAGATGAACCAGTGATCTAAGTCAGCTTCCTATGTTCCCCAAAAGCTGATTTCCCTCTATCTTCCAAGAAGAAATAAAAACCAATTTTTTCCTCTCAGGTCCCCTTCTCTCAGTTCTGCTTCCACACATGAGCCCAGCCCAATGAAATCTGCATCCTTGTCTCCAGCTTAGAGATTCTGCACATAAATGTACTGGTGATCTCTTATGAAGGAAATATGATTGATTATAGTCATCACTATATGTAGAGCTATAATTTAGACACATCTCTTGAGGTCCAAGTAGCCAGTTCAATTCTTGAAAGTTTGTGTGTGGGGGGGGGTCAGATAATGAGAAAAACATATGGTGGCTGGTTGACAAATTCTAGTTCAAACATTTATTCAGTAACCATGTTCACTATATGAGTGCAAAAATTAAGAGAAAAGAGCAAATTTTAGTAATAAGTAAAATAAAATTATTTAATTATTTGGGTAATTTTGAGGGTTCTTAAAGTTTTATTGTTCTGGATATTTCATTTTTAAGTATTCATAATGTTTTGTACAGTTTGCATTATATTCTTTTTGCTTGTTTTGATAAAAACTACAAATAGATTTTGCTGACTGTTGACATTATGGGCTCACTCACAAGAGATCACTGCACATACATATAGTGCACAAATGTACACAGTCCTAAATCTGAAATGTGCCAAGAGGATTGGAAAATGAAATGTACAGTAAAAGAATGTGAAATATTTGGTGAGATGGCAGGGGTGCATTATACTGGTCTAACAACAGTATGGGCCAGCAAAAGTAGGAAATAAAATAGCATTGTTGAGTTTATTCATTAAGAATTATCAGAAGATGCAGATAGAAGAAAATGTGTTATATTTTCAAAGTCTGTACCTAGCAAATGAATAACAGAAGATCGACAGAATGACAAACCATCACAATGTGTGTACTGCACAAGATTTTGATTGTGAGTACAGTAAGTAGAGTTACCAGGTCTCTGGTTTTCTGCCGGAGTCTCCGTTTTTTGGGGGGGCCCTCTGGCTCTCTGGCTAGCACCCCTTAATTGCCAGACTTTCAGCTTCAATTTTAAAAAAATTAAGTTTCTAGGTGGTCTGGTTCCCGAGATATATACCAAAACATCAACTGCCCCCCCGCGCGACTGTTTTTTACAGATCTCTAAAACAATTCCTTGCTCTAGCTACAACTCCCATCAGCCCAATCCAGTGGCCATGCTGGCTGGGGCTGATGGGAGTTGTAGTTTTAAAAAGTAACTTTTCAAAGCTCTGGCTGTAACCCCACCCTTTCAGGATTGTAGCCAATGAAGCCAGGGTTGTGACTTGTTGATCCAGGCATGCCTAGGCTTAATTTCAACTTCAGAAAATGGTGGCTTTAAGATTTTTGCAGTCTGCATAAGTAATATGGCTTAACGGGTTTTTTTCCTCTTCTGTCCAAGAGTCAGACCCTGGGCTATGAAATATGAAAGTATTTAATCCAATATTTGCTTTTTTTAGAGTAAAGCAATTCTAATAATCCCATGTACCTGGAGTAAACCCCATTGAACTCCATTAGGACTTACTTTTGAGTAGACATGGTTAGGATTGTGTTGTAAATTAATAGGACTTTTGAGTAAACATAGTGCAGACTTGTGTTTGTGTTGTGAATCTTTCTCTCCCCCTCCAACCCTATTTTTAAAGAAATTAGGCAGGGTTAATCACAGTTTTTATTATGCAGGAAACTAATACTGATTTTTTTAAAAAAATGTTCCTCAATGTCCAACTGGTTTGACAATAAACTATTATATGGGGTGTATTTTTACACCTGCATATATGTGTGTGTGTGTAGGGTTGGTGATTGGAAACCAAGGCAGCTCACAATAAGAAATAAATCACTTTAAAAACCAATAACCATAAAAAGTATAAACAGTTGGAAAACAGCTTAAAGTGGCATGATTCCAAATTTTGGGTTGGGTGAATGAAGTTTATTTATTTATTTTCATTTATTTATTATTTTATTTATATCCCGCCCTTCCCCCCAGTAGGAGCCATGGGCAGCAAACAAAAGCACTAAAAACACTTTAAAAATCATAAAAACAGACTTTAAAATATATTAAAACAAAACATCTTAAAAAACATTTTTAAAAGCTTTAAAAACATTTTTTTTAAGGAAAAGGTTTAAAAACATATTAAAAAGCAATTCCAACACAGACTGGGATAAGGTCTCACCTTAAAAGACTTGCTAAAAGAACAAGTTCCTTATCACTTCAGGGTAAAGTTTTCCCTGGTTGAGTAAGCCCCATTGAATACATTGGGACTTGCTTCTGAGTAAACAAGCATAGGATTGCACTATAAATATCTTTACAGGTTGTATAAATAATAAACATATTTGATAGTCATGCTTATATAAATATTTTCATAGAATCATAGAATAGTAGAGTTGGAAGGGGCCTATAAGGCCATCAAGCTCAATGCAGGAATCCAAATCAAAGCATTCCCCACAGATGACTGTCCAGCTGCCTCTTGAATGCCTCCAGTGTCAGAGAGCCCACCACCTCTCTAGGTAATTGGTTCCATTGTCATATGGCTCTAACAGTTAGGAAGTTTTTCCTGATGTCCAGTTGAAAGCTGGCTTCCTGCAGCTTGAGCCCATTATTCCATGTCCTGCACTCTAGGATGATCAAGAAGAGACCCCAGACCTCCTGTGTGTGACAACCTTTCATGTACTTGAAGAGTGCTATCATATCTCCCCTCACTCTTCTCTTCTCCAGGCTAAACATGCCCAGTTCTTTCAGTCTCTCCTGATAAGACTGTGTTTCCAGTCCCCTGATCATCCTTGTTGCCCTCCTCTGAACCTGTTCCAGTTTGTCTGCATCCTTCTTGAAATGCAGAGACCAGAACTGGATGCAGCACTCAAGATGAGGCCTAAGCAGTGCTGAATAGAGGGGAACTAATACTTCACGCGATTTGGAAACTATACTTCTGTTAATGCAGCCTAATATAGCATTTGCCTTTTTTTGCAACCACATCACACTGTTGGCTCATATTCAGCTTGTGACCAACGACAATTCCAAGATCCTTCTCACATGTCGTATTGCTGAGCCAAGTATCCCCCATCTTATAACTGTGCATTTGGTTTCTTTTTCCTAAGTGTAGAACTTTGCATTTATCCCTGTTGAATTTCATTCTGTTGTTTTCAGCCCAATGCTCCAGCCTATCAAGGTCCCTTTGAATTTTGTTTCTATCTTCCACGATATTAGCTATGCCCCCCAATTTTGTATCATCTGCAAATTTGATAAGCATGCTCTGTACCTCCTCATCCAAGTCGTTAATAAAAATGTTGAAGAGCACTGGGCCCAGGACCGAGCCCTGTGGTACCCCACTCATTACTTCCACCCAGTTTTGTCATACTGTGTCCCTATAAGTATCTGATTTCACACTATGGTTGTACAATACTTCCTTTACATTTTAAGTATGCCTTGGGGTAGTCATGGTTCTCCATTGTTTTCATCCTGAGGGGCAGATAGGCTGAGAGATGGTGAGTAGCCCATGGTCACCCACTACAGTTTATAGCTCATTTCCATTTTGAAAAGTTAATTAAAACAATTTACATGCAGGCAAAATTTATTAGGTGGATTCGCATAATACGTTTAAAGCGCATCCAACTCACATTTAAAGCGCATGACTTCCCTAAAGAATCCTGGGAAGTGTCATTTTCCCCTCACAGTTATAGTTCTCACCACTCTTAACAAACTGCAGTTCCCATGATTCTGTGCTGGGATTCATGTGCTTCAAATGGGTGTTGAATGTGCTTTAAATGAATGGTGTGGATCTGCCCTAGGTATGATGTGCATTCAAGAGTAAATTGAAAAGAACAATTTTAAAAGATACTTCTTACTCTTACTCATTTCTCAGACCTCTTTCTGAAGTAAAGGGTCAAATCTGTAAAAAGGTTTGGAGCAGCCACATTAAAAGATAAGGGCAGGGCATTCCAGGCAGGGGGTTGACAACCCTGCTTGGATATGGATGTATTTGCAGAGGAACCCTAGTCAAGCTTTACCAACAGCACAATCCAAACTATATCTACTCAGAAGTAAGTCCTGCTGAGTTCTATGGGGGCTTAGTCCCTTAGTACGTGTGTTTAGAATTGCAGCCTTCAGGAGCATCCATCTTTACTCCCCAAAGCTCCCATCTAACATCTCCACAACACTAAGCTCCTTTGTCTCTGCAGTGGCCTTCTGGTGACTGGCCTGGCCTGAAGGCACTTAACTCTTCTTGCTGAAAGCAAGTAGGCTAGATTAAATGTTCCCTACCCAGGCTCCACCTTTTAGCTAAGATTTCTATCTTAATTTCCAATCAGATATATTTTTTTTAATTGTATGCTCCAAGCAACTGTGATTGATGCTTAATGTATCATGCTTAATGACATCACTGGGGCCCACCCCTTGACATCACTCAAGCCCGCCCCATGGCATCACTCGGGCCTGCCCCATGGCATCACTAGGGCCCGCCCCTCAAATCTCAGGTTTTGGGATGCTTCTGACCTGGCAACCCTAACAGTAAGTGTTTTAGAAGAGTAAAGGGTAACTTAGGGTAGGTTTTTTTCTGATCACTTTAAGCTATCTTTTTATTTCACCTTTTAGCAATAAGCACCCAATCCTGCTCTACCCATAACAACTGCAGAATAAACAAACTCTTACTTCTTACCACAGGCAAACCAACATGCTTCTTTATTGCTGGCTGGGTAGAGAACACAACTGGAACTGGAACTGGAACTGAAAAGCAGAGCAAAGGAAAGTCCAAGGAGTGGAGTTTAACTCTAGCCCATAACACAAAGTTCTAATATTTAACTCTTCAAGGGTCATATACAGGCTGTTTTTCAGGGTCACTTAAGTAATTATAGGGTGTTTGTAATAATTAAAATTCACCCCTCAGTCAAGGAAAGTCTTGAGTGAGCAGACTTTGGGGGGAACTTCCAGATTAGGCTTTTGCTGTCCGCTCGACCTGCCTTATTCACTAAATTTTTCAGAGGTCCTATTCTTAAATTAGTCCTCTATTTAAAGCCAGCTGCTATTTTTTAAATGGAGGTTGTCATTGTGTGTCATGTCACAAATTTTAAAAATCCAAAAAATATCCGGAGGGAGGTGGTCCAAGCACACCTCTAGAGGGGTGGTGCACTCATTTGCCCTGCTCTGCCCATGGAGCTAAGTGTAGACAAGAAATGCTCCTCTGGCTAATTTTTCCTCTTCCTTTTACTTTTTCCTGATTTGACTAGCACAGAACCTTGCAAAGCAGAATTTCAGCATAAAGGGAAAAAGCATCAACACAGGTGGGGGAACCTAAAGACAAAGAGGTTCAATATAATGGAGTGACTAGAGCTGTGTCCAAACTAACCTGCTTGTGGCAGATAGATATACTTTTTTCTCAATCTGTAATTGTTTTTGCTTATCCTCAAAATACTGCTTTCAATCCAGATTGATTCTAGATCCTGCTGTCCACAAGGGTGTCTGGATACACATTTGAAAATCCTCTCTTTGTACATGCCCCAGGTGAATGAAAGAGGAAATGGTGATTGCATTCTTGGTATGTGCCCACCTACCCATAACATCATTGGGCAAATATAGATACACCACTCTTGCTGGGACTTTCAAATGGAAACACTGTGGGGTAATACAGAATCAATCTGCAATGAGCTTTTATTTTTGGAATGAAATCAATTTCTCAAGAAGCACTTTTCAGGGGCAAGAAATATGCAATAGATCTAGACTGTCTGTGGACTAGGTAGAAAAAAATCAAGCACTCATTCTCCATTGATTCAAGAATACAATGTTGTGTGTACGCAGCCTAAGTGTGGAAATAATACTTGCTTAGCAGGGAAGGGAGAGACAGAGGGTTCTGTTTATGTTTCCATTGTTAGCTTTATTTCATTGGCCCAAACTTTTAGCAAAGCAAACTTTCAAGCTCATCCTCTTTAGAACTCAAGAAAGCAAATCCACTTCATAAGTGAAGTCTTTCTCTCTAGGTTATTACTATTTGCATTTGAATAAAAAGCCATTCAAAATCAAATAAAAGCTTCAAGGTCGAAAGTCTTTTAATAGGAACTAAAGCCTACAAGGGGAATTTAAGCAATTATTCTAAGGCAAAGCAGTCTTAAGTTCAAACATATCATAACTTCTAAATAATTAGCAATAAAATCCCATGTTGTATAACAACGTCAAAATATTTAAACATATATTTCTGTAGATCCAATTTAAAAATATAATATTTCTGTAGATCTAGAGTTCTCAAAGAAAACTACTGATTTTTTTGACCAACCAATTATATTTTGTAAAAATAGAATTTAGGAGTTTTTATATAATAGATAAAAATAAAGATAGGGTCATCTTCTCTGAGAAATATGTTAATATTATATCTCTAGATTTGCCATCTATTCTGTGGTCCTAAGCTTCATTCCTGAATCCCAATACAAAAATTGCAACTACTGACTAGCAAATATAATATGTACTATAGTGTTCCAACCGGTCTCTATTTTCAGGTAGCTTGGGATCAGACTACCCGAAAAACCACCTTCTCTCAGATGTACCTATGAACCTTAGGATCCTCTTCAGAGACCCTGCTCCAGGTGCCCCCTCTAAATTAAGAAGAGGGCCTAAATTAAGAAGAGCACCCTTCACAAACCACTAGTTATTAGAATTCCAAAGAAAGGAAAACAAAATGGTAACATTTATTATATTTTTACTATTTGGGGGCACTGTTTGGATTGTTTGTTTTGGGCACTAAAATGCCTTGAGCCACCTCTCAGAATCTGTTTGCTAAACCATCATTTACTTTCTTAAAGTAGAACTAATGAAAGAATAGAATTCAAAACTACACTTCAAAGTCACCACATTCCCAAGTTTGCCTCTGACCACATCAGTTGTTTGCTTTAAGCTCCTCAGAATATTATTTAAATGGGGACTAAAATGACAAAATTAAATATCTTCTGCTTGGCTAACATTTTGCATCAGGTAGGCCTGTATTTCAACAAAACAACTGAAAAGCAGAAAACCAATCAGAAAAAAATTTCCATGTAAAATTTATAATTTGTTGTTGTTATGATGACCCTATGAATCAGCAACCTCCAATAGCATCTATCATAAACCACCCTGCTCAGAGTTTGTAAATTCAGGTCTGTGGCTTCCTTTATGGAATCAATCCATCTTGTTTGGCCTTCCTCTTTTTCTACTCCCTTCTGTTTTTCCCATCATTATTGTCTTTTCTAGTGAATCATGTCATCTCATTATGTGTCCAAAGTATGATAACCTCAGTTTCATCATTTTAGCTTCAAATGATAGTTCTGGTTTAATTTTTTCTTATACCCAATTATTTGTCTTTTTCGCAGTCCATGGTATGCACAAAGCTCTCCTTCAACATCACATTTCAAATGAGTTCATTTTTCTCTTCTCCGCTTTTTTCACTGTCCAACTTTCACATCCATACATAGAGATCGGGAATACCATGGTCTGAATGATCCTGACTTTGCATTTGAGGACCTTTTCTAGTTCTGTCATAGCAGCCCTTCCCAGTCCTAGCCTTCTTCTGATTTCTTGACTATTGTCTCCCTTTTGGTTAATGAATGTGCCAAGGTATTGATAATCCTTGACAAGTTCAATGTCCTCGTTGTCAACTTTAAAGTTACATAAATCTTCTCTTGTCATTACTTTAGTCTTCTTGATGTTCAGCTGTAGTCCTGCTTTTGTACTTTCCTCTTTAACTTTCATCAGCATTCGTTTCAAATCAGATCAATTCCTACTTGCTTAAGGAACTACTCTTTTTCCTATCATGTAGGCTTAAGCTAAGATCTCTGAACGTTTACAGCCAGATGTCTCATTTTGTAGGTCTCTGCCACAACATTGCACAGTTCCCACAGGTAGTGCAGTAATTCCCAGAGTTCATTATTTCAAGATGTTTTTAAAGCTTTTTTTAAAAGATGTTTATAAAGATGTTTTGTTTTAATATGTTTTTAAAGATGCTTTGTTTTAATATATTTTAAAGTCTGTTTTTATGTTTTAGAGTGTTTTCAGTGTTTTTGTTTGATGCCCTGGGCTCCTACTGGGAGGAAGGGTGGGATATACATTTAATTAATAAATAAATAATGTCTGGGCATGCTCATTAGTAACATAAACCAAGAGCTGAGATCAGTGCTGAGATCAGTTTGGGGCTTGGGGATAAAAACCTGAGTGGGGATTTCATACTCCAAACAGGCTTGCAGGAATGAGGAGACTGTAGACTAGCAGCTTCATATCAAGGCCAGAATCTCCTGTCTTCTCCTGGAGCAGGAGGAGGAGGAGGAAAATTATCTGTTCACTTGCCAATGGCAAATGGATTAAACAAACAGGAAGTTTGAAATGCAATACAGCGGATTCATGGCAGTGGAATTAACTAAAATGCTGTGCAATCAGAAGCAATCAGAAATGAACCCAATGTCTGAAAAGTAAAGCTCCTCAAGTAGAGTTGCCAGGTCTCTGGTTTTCACCTGGAGACTCTGGATTTTTGGGGTCCTCTCTGGGTCTCTGATTGAGTAACCTTAATCTTTGAACTCTCAGCTTTCATTTTAAAAAAATTAAGTTTCTAGGTAGTCTAGCTGAAGAGATATACACTAAAACATCAGCTCCTCCCCCTACAACTTCTGTTAAATGAGCTTGTCGCTGGCTGCTCTAACCCCACTCTTTCAGGTTTGTAGCCAAAAAGTGAAGTCAGGGTTCTGATTCACAAGGCAGTAGCTAGACCCCATCACAAGGTCAGAAAACTGTTGTTTTTCCTTTCAGACTTTATCTGAAAGTCTCAAAAATTGAGAAAGTATATAGCTTTCAGTCTTTTTCTCTCTTGTGTGCAAGAGTCAAACATTTTAAATTTTCCTGGGCTGTTGAAGAGGGTAGTGTTTTGAAAACCTTCCCAATATGAAGCTTTAGTCCAATGCACACTTTTCTGGGAGTAAAGCTGCAATGCTAATCCCACATATCCAGAGTAAACCCCATTGGATTCAATAGGACCCAAAGGTTACAGTAACTCCAAAATTTATTTATGTATTTTATTTACAATATTTATATTCCACTTTATTGTAAAAAAATCTCAAAGCGTTTATAGCAGGAATTAAAACAATAAAACTATTGGCAAAAATAGTTAAAGACAGGTATTTAAAAACATTCAAAATAATAAAACCAACAGATAAAAAACACAATAGCTTCTACCTGTCTGAGTAAGCTAAACAAAAATTATTTTAGCAGTGCTGAAAGAAGTACAGTGAAGGTGTCTGGCTAATGTCAATAGATAGGGAGTTAGAAAGCATAGGCATTGCCACACTAAAGGACCAATTTCTTACAAGAGCAGAACAAGTACTTGTGGCACCCATAACATCAAAAACACACATTGAACTTGGCCTGGTAGCAAATCAGCAACCAGTACAGATTTCAGAGCAGAGGTATTATGTGCTGATAGGGTCTCATTCTTGTCAGCAATTGTGCCACAGCATTCTGCACTAACTGTGGTCCGTAGGTCAGGTTGTGCTGCATGGGGATTTCTGTGACTGGCTGACTAGCTGCCAGGATTTTTTTAGTTTAAGTTTTGGGTTTTGGTTAGAAATCCTGACTTCTTGTGGGATGCTGAGTTTGTTGTCTTACTCACAGGAATCTTGTTATAGTTGGTACGGTATTGCATTTAGGAAATCATTACTGTTTTTTCTTTTTCTATTTGCATTTCATTTACCTTTAACCTTACTCCCTTACATCCATAGAATCAACAACAGTGGTTCCATGCACTCAGCTCAGCCCCTTAAACCCACTGATGATGCACCTTGTTGGTTCCTTGATCAATGGTGGTAAAGAGACTACACATACTGGGCAGCGTGGCTATAATTGTTGTTGTTCCCAAGCTGCTGCTTGTGAAGATTGACCAAACTATGCGTGTTTTCTCTCTGTCAATTATTACTCACTGGAATTGGGTTGACTATCAAAGTGAGTTTATAGCCCACAGGGTAGATGCAAAAAGGGTAGAGAATCTCAGACCTCTTTCTGAAGTGAAGAGTCAAATCTGTAAAGAAATTTGGAGCAGACAAGTTAAAAGGTAGGGACAGGGCATTCCAGGCAGGGGATTGCTGCCTTGCCAACTGGCAAGGGTTCTTTTGGATTCAGAGACAATAAACACACAGGTAGGTGAAAGTCAAAGATTTTATTCAGTAGCAGGCAAAAGGTTACAGACACCATAATCTGCAGAGATTACTTTCTCCATTCAGTTGTCAGGAACTCTAAGCAAACAACAATGGAGAGACCCCAGCTGATGGCCAGTACACAGCACCTTATCAGTTCAGGTCTGTGTCAAAGTTCCCTTGGGCAACATATCTTGGGGACTTATATAATGAAAAGTTCCAAAGCCTAGGTGCTGATTCTCAACAACAACCTCATTAATCACACCTGTCATGATGGTCATGTTCTTAGTTAAGCACCTCTTTTTGAAATTTATACCAACTTAATTGGTTGCACTTAGTTTGAACCAACTTAATTAGTTGCAACTGACTAGAAGGTCAGGTTCCCAACCCTTATCAATGTTTATGAATATTTTTGCAGATGAGCCGAGAGCATCAGCTATCCACCCTAACAGATAAGGACTTCTCCCAAACGTCAAGCATGTTGTCCTAAACAGGTGGCTACTTTTAAGAAAACACCTAATTAAGCTAACAAGCTTACCATCTCTTTGGGAAAATAGCCAATTAAGCCTCAAATAAGCTTACAGTCTCCTAAAGGGCCTGGCTGCTGAGTTCACAGAACCAGAGAGTCAGAAAGTCAGACATGAAGGAACAATTCTCACTGGTCATTTCTATCTCCTCGCCAGTCTTCTGGGGTCAGTTTCCCATACAGTTGCCAACCCTGCTTGGATATGGATATCTTTGCAGAGCATCCCTAGTAAAGCTTTACCAACAGCACAATCCAAACCATATCTACTCAGAAGTAAATTCTACTTTCTATGGGGCTTAGTCCCTTAGTAAGTGTGTTTAGAATTGCAGCCTTCAGGAGAATCCTTCTTTACTCCTGAGTGCTCTCATCTAACATTTCCACAACACTAGGCTCCTTTTTTCCTACAATGGCCTTCTGGTGACTGGCCTGGCCTGAGGGCACTTAAATCCATCTTGCCAGAAGCAAGTAGGCTAGATTAAATGTTCCCTCCCCAGGCTCCATGTTTTAGGTAACATTTCTATCATAGTTTCCAATCAGAGAATTTTTTTTTGTTTGAATTGTATGCACCAAGCAACTGTGGCTGATGATTAATGTATCATGCTTAATGACATCACTCGGGCTTACCCTTTTGACATCACTAGGGCCCAGCCCTGAAATCTCAGGGTTTGGGATGCTTCTGACCTGGCAGCCCTATCCTCAAATGACAACAATTTAGAAACCATCAGAAAACTGCTGGCTATTTTGTTAAATCTCCATTCATCAATTACAAGCATTGATTCTGATATCACATGTGCTGCTAGGTCCAGTTCTGCTCCTACTGAAGTCAACAACACTTCTGTCTTTAGGAACATGGGACACTTCCTTACACTTAGTCAGACCCACTGGTTCATCTCCCTCAGTATTGTCTACACTGATGGCAGTGGCTCCCTGGGGTTTCAGTGATCTGTCCCAGCCCTAACCGGAGATGCCCGGGATTGAACCTGGGACCTTCTGCATGCAACACAGATAATCAACCATTGAGCTATAGCCCTTTCCTTTATTTATAAATTATTACAATTTTCAATATGGGTTAGAAATATTTTAATAAAAAATGTATCTTGGCTGCCTTCCAATGTGTGTCAAGGCAGCAGGAGCACACATATGTTTTCCAGGTAGTTTCTCATCCAGATACTTATAAGAGCCAAATCTTTTTATCTTTACAAGGTTGCTGCATCATGTGCCTTCGGGTCATTCCCTGCAATTCCCCACAGGCCTTGGCCTAGGTAAGTAACAGTGTGATCCTAACCATGTCTACTCAGAAGTAAATCCAACTGAATTCAGTGGGACTTACTCCCAGGTAAGTGGGGTTAGGATTATAGCCTGATCACTGCCCTTTCAGCAAGAAGTCCTCTTGCAGGGGCTCTCCAGAGAGAAAACTAGTGCTTTCAATTTAAAAGGCCACATCTTTCTAATCATCTTGTAAAATGGCAGGAATTCAAAAGCGTAACAAGCACAACACTAGAAGCATACCTGCATCTTTCGTTGGCTTCCATGCATATGGTTAAGAAACTCAGATCTTTGAATAATATCAAAGACAAGGGCTGCCTGGTGGTCATACTTAACCCATCAATCCCCCAGAGCTGGTGTGATGTCATTGAGAGAAATAGAAGCTTACAATGGACCTAGGGATGACAGGTTATTTGATCTATGCGGTGAGCAAAAGAGGAAGGGATACTGATTCAAAATTACCACTTAGATCTTTGACTGCAGCACCAAGTCCAAGGACTACTGCATCTGCTTTTTTCCTAAGACAAATGTTATTCAAGTTAAATGTGATTTTAGTTAAACCTTGTTCACAAAGAATACTTTATAACAAGGGTTTCCAAACTGTGGTCCATGGACCACCAATGATCCGCAAGCTTCATTGAGGTGGTCTGGGGCAGGTCTGTGAAGAAAACTTGTAGAATTTGCATTCTACAGAATTCTGTATACAACATAATACAATATAAGAAATAAAAGAAGCAATAAAAAAGCAATTAAAATTATACAGGCAGAAAAAATCATGAAGTGGTCCACCAAGACAGTCAGTGGTCTATGGGGACAAATGGGAAACAATGCCCTGCAGCAATGTTCTGAGTTATAGAATTGCTAACTGTTCCTCAGCAAAGCCTATAACCTAAGCCAGCCTGCATCAACCGGGTGCCCTCCAGATGTTTTCAACTATAATTCCCCTCAACCCCAGCCAGCACATGGATGCTATCTGATGAAAGGAGTTGTCCAAAATGTCTGTAGGGCAGTAGGTTGGGGATGGCTGAGTTAAGGACAAGGCATGGTGCCCTTCCCATTTACTGGAAAGAATGTAACATGCATTGGAAACATCAGATTATTAAGAACATAAGAACATAAGAAGAGCCTGCTGGATCAGGCCAGTAGCCCATCTAGTCCAGCATCCTGTTCTCACAGTGGCCAACCAGCTGCCTGGGGGAAGCCCGCAAGCAGGACCCGAGTGCAAGAACACTCTCCCCTCCTGAGGCTTCCGGCAACTGGTTTTCAGAAGCATGCTGCCTCTGACTAGGGTGGCAGAGCACAGCCATCATGGCTAGTAGCCATTGATAGCCCTGTCCTCCATGAATTGGTCTAATCTTCTTTTAAAGCCATCCAAGCTGGTGGCCATTACTGCATCTTGTGGGAGCAAATTCCATAGTTTAACTATGCGCTGAGTAAAGAAGTACTTCCTTTTGTCTGTCCTGAATCTTCCAACATTCAGCTTCTTTGAATGTCCACGAGTTCTAGTATTATGAGAGAGGGAGAAGAACTTTTCTCTATCCACTTTCTCAATGCCATGCATAATTTTATACACTTCTATCATGTCTCCTCTGACCCGCCTTTTCTCTAAACTAAAAAGCCCCAAATGCTGCAACCTTTCCTCGTAAGGGAGTCGCTCCATCCCCTTGATCATTCTGGTTGCCCTCTTCTGAACCTTTTCCAACTCTATAATATCCTTTTTGAGATGAGGCGACCAGAACTGTACACAGTATTCCAAATGCGGCCGCACCATAGATTTATACAACGGCATTATGATATCGGCTGTTTTATTTTATTATTAATTAATTAATTAATTAAAGTCATCCTTCCCCCTGAAGGATCCTCCGTGGCGCAGAGTGGTAAGCGGCAGTAACGCAGCCGAAAGCTCTGCTCACGGCCAGAGTTCGATTCCAACGGAAGGAGGAAGTTGAATCTCCGGCAAAAGGGGTCAAGGTCCACTCAGCCTTCCATCCATCCGTGGTCAGTAAAATGAGTACCCGGCATACGCTGGGGTGAAAAGAAAGGCCGGGGAAGGAACTGGCAATCCCACCCCATATATACGGTCTGCCTAGTAAACGTCGCAAGACGTCACCCTAAGAGTCGGAAACGACTCGCACTATAAGTGCGGGGACACCTTTACCTTTTACCTTTTCCCCCTGAAAGAGCCTAGAGTGACGAAAACAATTCAACAACAAAAAACATTGTAAACACAATTTTTTAAAATTCTTTTAAAAAGTTACAGATAAAAACATTCTTCTGTTGGTTGCCAGGAACAGTCAACATGAGAACCGTACTTTACAAATAGTATGCACAGTGGCAGTAAAGTGGGTGAGGGGGGGTCTTTTTGAAAATCATAAAACCATGCTTAATTTAGACTATTATTTAGAATAAAATGTATAGAATCAAGAAGGAATTTTCCTGCAGATCAAATTGGTGAGTTGTGGTTGTTTTTATCCCCTGTAATATGTCGTTTGGCATACTCTGAGTCATCTGGAGCTCCTTTTCAAACACTTTTCTTTGTTTCAAAGGGCCTCTTCCTGACGTAACCTGTATTGGGTGCTTCCAGATAAAGCTTCTAATAGGCAATCTCCATGTCTACTTCATGAAATTTTATAGAAGGTCTACAAGATGTCTCCATCAAATAGCAATTTTCCCATCTTTTCCCACCACATCTTCTATCTTTTTTCTAACCACACACACACACACACAAATCTACTAAGGAGGCAAAGAGTGGAATGCAACATGACCTCTCTACAGGTGTGGATTGGAAAGAGTGCAACTGAGGCATAATAGGAGTATGGGTGATGTTCCGAGGATGTTCCTTCTTTCTCTACCACGTGCCTTGTATTTCCAGCTACAGAGCCATGTTCCTTTTTATAAAAAAAAAAAAGTGCCTGTCCTGCTTCTGGCTCTCCATTACCAGCCACTAGACAGGTGTTTCTTGTGAGATGGGTGCTGTTCATGCATGCAAGTTGTTCACAGAATCCACATGACATCATCGGCATCAAAATGCCCGTCTTTGTTGTTTTCCCATTCAATAAATGGGAAAATTACAACAACAACAACAACAACAACAATAATAATAATAATAATAATTCATTTCCGGGGGAAGCCAATAACTTAAAAATAGGATTGATATCCATTCCTGTGTAGTAGTTATTCCCTCAGATCCCATTAACTCTACTTTGATTTGGGAAATGGTACATAATTTCAGGTTTTGAGCCCACAGCATTGGAATAAAACCAAAATTTCTTTACAATGCATTCTTTTTTTCCTGTACCATACAATAGCTTCCAAACATTAGTATGACATACTGCACCTTGTTAGCATATCAGGTAAATAAGTCTAGACCAGCTGCTAGAAAGTAAACAACCCTGGCTTACAAATGCGCTTTGCAAATTGCCATGAAAAGTAAAAGCATTTGGGCTGACCTTCACACCATAGGTGGTCATTTATGGTCTTCATAGCTACTCTATCAGAATTACTCTCTCTCTCTCTCTCTCTCTCTCTCCTTTTTTCAAGTTAGTGCTTTTTTGGCATTCAACTCACCATAATTACCTGATTCACCAAGAGACCAACAATTTCACTGGCCAAGACAGAAGCAATTTCACACTAATGAGTCTCAAAAAGCAAGAAAGGAAATGCTCATGTGTCCCTGTGATTGCTGTATCAGTCCTTGGCAGTGCAATTTTAGAGTCTCCTGGCAAGCATCTATTAGCAGTGCTGTGACATTTGGCTGCCATGCCCGTCTTACAAAACAGATACAAGGCTTTCTTTCTCTGTAAAATCCATCCCATGCCCTGCATATGTTACATTACTTAAAAAATCAGTGAGCTAAGAAACATTTCTAAGAAATGGATATGGCAATGCTAAAACATCATCCCTTTATGGTAACTGCAGCGACAGCTAAAATAGTACTGGGGACATTGGGCATGTGTGCATGTATGTGTACACATGCAAGCACATGTGTGTGCACTAATGCTTTCATGTTCTGAGGAAGAGCAACAGAGGTAACAGATGTCCTATGAATTGTACATCGTAGGCATTTTTATTGTTGTTGTTGTTATGTGCCTCCAAATTGACTACGACTTATGGCGACCCTATGAATCAGCGACCTCCAATAGCATCTGTCATGAACCACCCTGTTCAGATCTTGTAAGTTCACATCTGTCGCTTCCTTTATGGAATCAATCCATCTCTTGTTTGGCCTTCCTCTTTTTCTACTCCCTTCTGTTTTTCCCAGTGAATCGTGTCTTTTCATTTATGTGTCCAAAGTATGATAACCTCAGTTTCATCATTTTAGCTTCTAGTGACAGTTCTGGTTTAATTTGTTCTAACACCCAAATATTTGTCTTATTCGCAGTCCATGGTATCTGCAAAGCTCTTCTCCAACACCACATTTCAAACGAGTTGATTTATCTCTTATCACCTTTTTTCACTGTCCAACTTTCACACCCATACATAGAGATCGGAAATGCCATGGTCTGAATGATCCTGACTTTAGTGTTCAGTAATACAACTTTGCGTTTGAGGATTTATTAATTTATTTATAAATGTATATACTGCAGTATCAGGGTGGTATACAGCAATAAACATGAAGCATGAAGCAAATTACGGAATTCACTCCCACAAGAGACAGTGATGGCCACCAGCTTGGATGGATTTAAAAGAGAATTAGACAAATTCATGGAGAAAATGACGGTCCTGCCCATTTGGTAGGGGCGGGTTTGCCTACACCCTATTTCTAGGAAGGCTCGGGAAGGTTCCAGAAATTGTGTAAGAGGTCAGGTGGGGTATCTTGACCAATGGGGTAAGGGTTTTGAGCAGCTATATATAGCCTGCTCCGCTTTAAGAGCGCGCCTTTTTTGCCTTGCGGCACGTTAAGAAAAGGCTCCTTGGGTGTCCTGCTGCTGACCGTCTTTGGTGAATTTTCCTTGTACAGGTTTCCTGCTTTCTACCGCCGGTACCCTCGCGCCTTGTTTAACTTTGGCCAGGCGCAGGGGAGGGCTATTGGGGGGGTGCTTTCTCATCAGCTGAGAGGCGGGTGTGGGGCTTGCCTATTGGCGTTAGTGCCTCGTCTTACCTACTTCCCGGGCGTTCTTCCTGTTTGTTGCAGCGTTCCTCTTTTTCCCGCGCGTCAGCTGGGCAGCGGTGTTTGACCGGCTGCCTCGGCTTGCCGGCTGGCTCTGGCGCTGCGGCACTGAGCCTGCACGTGGCTGCTTCCTGGAGTTCTCCCTCATCGCCTTCCTTTTGTTGGGCCCCCTTTTCCCGCGCGTCAGCTGTGCAGCGGTTGCAGTGTTGCTTGCTAGCTCTACTGCTGCTGCACTGAGCCTGCACGTGGCTTTCTATAGGACTTCTCACACTTTGCCTTCTGTTGTTGGCCCCTTTCTGTTTGTCAGCTCTTCCTGGAGCTGGCTGTTTGCAGGTGCGTTCCAGCACCAATCCCACCCCATTTATTTCAGGGGCCTTCCTTGCACCCTATTGGGGCCTTGCTAGAGTGGGTTTTAAGCAAGTGCTTTGCACAAGCAACCCCCCTTTGTGGATGGTAACCGTCATTAACCCCCCCCTCCATTCAGCCTGCTACATAATTCTTCCACCCCTTTTTGGATTGTGGGGAGTTGGGTTGTTTACCCCTCCCCTTAGCCCCCTCCCTTGCTCCTTTTGCCTCTTTCATGGGGGAGGTGTGAGTTGCTCACAAGGGTGGGGGGGTGTCTGCTTGTTTTGTCTTATTAATTAATTATATATAATATTATTTTATTATTAAATATATAAATAAATAGATACGTACATGAATTAATTTTCAGATATTTCTAGATATATAATATGATTTTATTATTATTAAATAAATAAATACATGAATTCATTTTAATATTTATAGATATGTATTTAGATTCCCCCCGTTCCTTTTGCTTTTTTCGCGTAGGAGGGGTGAGTAGCTTGGAAGGGGGGGGTGTCTGCTTGTTTTGATTTCTTAAATTCTTTATTATATATGGAATGATTTTATCATTATTATATGAATAAATACTTTGATAATATATAAATTAATTTTAAAATATTTATAGATATATGGATAATCATATATAGATATATGAAGCTTATTCTGGCTGGTAGCATTGCGGATGTAGGTTTTAGATAGATCTTCATTGTTGCTTATCCCCATATCATTTATTTTATATATTTAGTTCTGTTTGTATTCCTGCATGCATGTTTTGTATTTTAAAATGATGTTCTCGATCATGTAGCTTCATAATTTGTTGCATTTCTTATGCATGGAGGAAAAGTATAGATGCTTCTACAATAGCGTCTCTAAAGGGCAATAGTTTATTTTAAGGTGAGTATAGAAAAATCCCACATCTCATATTTCTTTTGCGGTTTTTAAAATATGTGAATAGGTGTGATTCTGAGAAAGGTAATCTATGCTATGTAAGCTTATAGGAAATGCTCTGCAGCCAGGTGAACTCATTGTTGTGGCGTTCTGAGCCAAGCAGAAAGGAAATGCCCTACAGCCAGGTAAATTCATAGTTGTGGCTTTCTGGGAGCCAATATGTTTAAGGTTAATATATATCTTTCCTGTAGTTTTAAATGCTCTGTTTTATCCCTGAAATATCTAAAATGAAACATTATGCTTAATTTGAGATTGACAGTTTATTGGTCCTTGATTAAAGTGCTCCTCTAGCATTAGGTAAATCTTTATTATGACTCTTTTCCAAGGAATTTTTAAATCAATTTAACTTTATTCCACAAATATGAATTGTATACTGCTTGTTTCACAAGATACAGGTACCCTCTTCAATCGCATCTATTTCATGGCAGTCTCGTGTACACTGGGCGCTGCTACCAATTTTCTTCAGCGGCCGTTCTTTCTTCAAAGAACAGAGGACTTCCTCCTGTAGCCTGAACTGCAGGTAAGTTTTGATACAGGCTGTAGTTGATAATTTGGTGTCAATTCAGGAGCTTGGGCTTGCCAAATAATGGCTGGCTGCCTTTAGGTGCCTGGGGGCTCACTATAGAATTTATTTTCTTGGATTATCTTCCTACAGTGCCAGCGGTACATATGTGGCCTTCTGCCCTTCAGATCTGCATGATACGTTCAGTGCAGCACTTGGCTATGGTTATGGGGTAAATCCCCAGACCCTCAACGCTATTTGAGCTATGCGCTTTGTGCATGCGTTTATTCTGCAAAGTATAATACAATATCTATTCATCACTTGATATGTCTGGGTTTACGTGCAGTCAGGAACCCATTTTATGAATATCATAAAGGGGTTGGTTACATTTCACTCTAATGCCACCTGATCTTATGAGGCCATTTTCCCCCCCCAATGAACGAATGATGTACACCTTGTTGCAGTTTATTATCTACTAAAGAGGGCAGGACGTTACCATTGGGAATATATCTTGCCTCCTTTCTGCCTTTGTCATTAATTTTCTGGCCAAGTGCATTAGGGAACCCATTTCATGAAAACCAAAGGTGTTAGTTGCATTCCACCCTGAGACCGCCTGGTCCTATGTGGCCATTTGCCCCGGATGTGCTATCGATACTCCTGCCTTCGATGATTCTTAGTCCTCCCCCCTTACAGGACAGTTGTCCTGGGCGGTGGCCTTAATAATATTTTCAGTGAGCCTTTTGCCCTGGAAAAATTAGCTTTCTGGGCAAGTCATTGTAAAATTTGAGCCCTGCACTTATATTGCCGTGCTGTTTTTTTTTTTTAGCACATACGCTTAATATGGACCAGTGGGCTAGTGACTGAGTGGTTAAGCTGAGGGGCTGCCCATCGCCCACTCTGTCTCTGGTTTCCCTCGGATAGAGCTTTTTCTCTGTTAGGCCAGTGGGCCAGTACTATCTTTTCATATTCATTAATGGCTACGTATTGATTTAATTTTGATTATTGCTATGTTGTTCGTATGGCCATTATGTTTAGAGGTTGCATTTCTTTCATACAGGAGCGGCTGCGACAACTGCCCTAGAGGGCATGCGTTCTGGAAGTATTCTAATATTTATGCTATATTCAAAAGGGCAAAATTATCGCTTGACACTCTCTGCGCTGGCCTTTAATCCAAGGCAAGAGGAATGCAGGATCATTCTGTAGATTTAGGGTCAGAAAGGTCCTTGAGGGTTGGTTGTGTTCCGCTCCCAAGGCCACTGACCGGAGGAGGCTAATCACACCCGATGTCCTCCTTCAGATCCTGCCTTTATTTAGGTCAATGTGCTCATCTCTGTATGAGTCGCACCTGTTCGCCGCAGTAACTCTGATGATGTTCTATGGTGCTTTTCGCCCTAGTGAAGTATTGGTTTCCTCAAAGCGCGATGTGTCCTGTAGTGCTTTATGCTGGTGATTGCACGTTAGGTGCAGATTTAATGAGGTTTTCCTTAAATGTCTTTAAGACTGATCAATGGGGCCGTGGCAGTTCTGTATCTTTATTTAGTTGCCAGGTACCTGAATTATGCCCAGTTTCCGCTATGCGGCAATTTTGTGTGTGTGTGTGTTTCAGGCCAGCGGGCCAGCGTTATCTCTTATACATACAGATAGTTCTGCCCTGACTCAGTTTCAATTTTGGGCCGTTGTTCGGCGGGCCTTGTTGGCCAGTGGTTGCAATGCTGGAGTCTTTGGGCTGCATTCCTTTCACATTGGAGTAGCTACAGCCGCTGCCCTCGTGGGCATGAGCATCGAGGACGTCCAGACGATTGGCTGGTGGCGTTCTTCAGCTATAACTTCTGCCCTTGCTCCCAGCTCTCAGAGGGCATACCAGCGTGCCTTGGGAATGTTCAGGCGTTCCATGCCAGTAGTGCTTTGCCTCCTGTATGGCCTATCCCGGTTTCACATTTGCTGCAGTTTAAGTTACATCTGAAAGGGCAATCTCATTCTGTTTCTACCATCGCCGGACACCTCTCTGCGCTGGCCTTTATTTCCAAGGCAAGAGGATTGCAGGATCATTCTGTAGATTTTAGGGTCAGAAAGGTCCTTCAGGGTTGGTCGCGTTCCGCTCACAGGCCCGCTGACCGAAGGAGGCCAGTCACGCCCGATGTACTCCTTCAGATCCTGCCTTTATTTAGGTCTCTGTGCTCATCTCAGTATGAGTTGCACCTGTTCGCCGCAGTAACACTGACGATGTTCTATGGTGCTTTTCGCCCTAGTGAAGTATTGGCTTCCTCAAAGCGCGATGTGTCCTACCGAGCCTTTTGCTTTGGCGATTGCACACTAGGTGCAGAGATAGTTAGGCTTTCCCTTCGAGTCTCTAAGACTGATCAAAAGGGCTGTGGCAGTATTATTTCATTGAGAGTTTGCCAGGTCCCTGAATTGTGCCCAGTGGCTGCAGTGCGTTTATTTCTGTCAATGAGGCCAGCGGGCCAGCGTTACCTCTTTATACATGCGGATGGTTCTGCCCTGACTCAATTTCAATTTTGGGCCGTTGTTCGGCGGGCCTTGTTGGCCAGTGGTCGTGATGCTGGAGTTTATGGGCTGCATTCCTTTTGGATTGGGGCGGCTATGGCCGCCGCCCTCGTGGGCATGAGCGTTCAGGACATTCAGGCGATTGGAAGGTGGCGTTCTTCCGCTTTCAAGTCTTATGTCAGGTATTGATTCTGATGTATTGTTTTTTCTTTTCTTAGGTGTGCTAAGCCTTCCTGTGCCTGCGAGGGTCGTCATGTGTGGCCACTCTATTTTATTTTGGGCACATCGGAGAGCCTTCTCTACGCTTGCCGGGACACAGCTGCAGCTTTCTGCTAGAACAACGGTTGGCTGGGAGGCTCAGAGGGGCATGCTTTGGGATGCGCTCATGCCTTTGGCGTGTCGCCTTATGGCATCGTTTAACCGGCCACATGTGTTGGTGGTTCATTTAGGGGAAAACGACTTGGTGCAGCGGCCAGGTATGGATCTGCTGCTTAGGATCACCCGGGATTTTAATGCTCTCATCCAGTCATACACGGACCTTGTTATAGTGTGGTCCGACATGCTGGTGCGACGTGTTTGGAGGGGTGCAATGCACCCCAACAGGATCGACAGATCCGGAAAGTGGGTGAATAAGAAAGTTAGGAGTTTAGTTTTGTCATTGGGTGGGGCATATATTCCTCATGACAGAATCCATTTTCATGCACCGCATCTGTTTCGAGATGATGGTGTCCATCTTTCGGATATTGGGTGTGATTTGCTATTGGAGGATTTTAGGTTGGGTTTGGGGGCTTTGTTTTCTTTGGGTTGAGGGGACCAAGCTTCAGCTGATCCCCTCTTGTGGCGTTGGATTTGGGCAGGTGAGGTAATTGGGGTTAAAAATGGAGGTGGATGAGGCATTGGGGTAAAGGGCACTCCCTGGTGAAACATCAAGGCGTAATGCCTGGTGTGGATCCGGGGGGTGTCCACGTGGGACCAGCTTGCACATCATGGTGAACGCCTGTACGGTGGGGCCAGGATGCGGAGGTTGGAACCACAAACCTGACTCCGATTGCAAGGAGGGAGAAGTTTTCCCACATCCTTGTCTGGGGAGTTGCAGTACGATGTGACTGACTTGCCTCCTGGTTTGGAGGGTCTAGACCCTAATAGATAGGTTGAGCCTCACCTGCCCGAAGGATTTGAGATTATTAATTGGCGGATTGGAATTTGATTGATTATGTGTTATATTTTAATAAATATAACATTTCAACCATACATGTGTCACGAGTCTTCCTTGGTGTGTTGGCAAAGGCTATTATGGAGGCAGTATACTTCCAAATATCAGTTACTGGAAACCACAGGAGAGGGGAATGCCTTTTGCACTAAGGTCCTGCTTTCAGTTTCCTATGGGCATCTGGTTGGCCACTGTGAGAACAGGATGTCTGACTAGATGGGTCATTGGCCTGATCCACCAGACTTTTCTTATGTTCTTATGTTCTTAAGCATCATTGAAAAGAGTACAAAACCATCATTAAAATGACTGGCCAGTCAAAAAAGTTTCCAACAGCTGCATAGGCCTGTCATCATAAAAAGTCTTCAAGAGGTGCCTGAAAGCAAAAAAGCAAGGCTGCCTACTGAATCTCTACTGGAAGTGTGTTCCTCAGGATGGGACCAGTGACATTAAATGCCTGGCATCTGGCTGAGACCAGCTGAGCCTCTGTAACATGGGGGACAACTAAGAGTACTGCTCTGGATGATCTCAGTGATTAAGCTGGGATATAAGGGCTCAGACAGTCCTCAAAGTTAAGGGTACCGTAGACCCAATTTGCTGATGGTATCCTGGACCCAAATCATTAAAGACTCTGTATATCATCTCAAGAGCCTTGGCCTGAAAGCATATGGGCAGACAATACCCCATCAGCAGTCTAGCCTTTGTAAGGACAGATATGTGTTAGATTTTAAAGATTGCATGAACTTTTTCCTGCTTTCATATCATTAAAGGGAACAGATTAGCAGTAGAACAAATGCATCCTTCAATCAGCCATCTCTCTATTCTTACAAGGAGCAGAGAAGCAAACCAAATGCCATTTTTGTTTATGGGGAGGATGGTAAAAGTCCAGGTTGTGCTCTGTAAGAGAGCCTAATCAGCCATTAGATAGCCACTTGAAAACCCTACGTGTACAAGCTCCTTGCTGATGGGCTGCCAGCTGTCTACATCTGCCAAAATGTGTGTGGTTCTGGCACACCCTGATAAGCATTACTTTCTGAACACTTGCTGATGTGTGCTGAAATCTGAATCCTGCAAATAGTGGCTAATGAACATGACTGCCTAGGCACAAGCTGGGAACTGGCGCACAATGAATTGTAAAGTGCTTTCCCACAGTTGGATTTGTGGATTATGACTATGCCTCAGTAATGTCTCAGAAAGAATTCCACCTTATTGGTCTTTTCAGACAATGTATACATAGTAAAATGTTGCAGGGAATAAGGGACAGAGGGTTACCAGTGTTAAGAAATCATTATTGTGAACTCACATTGTAGGAATTAAGAGCTTTATTGCTCAGCTAGAAATTTATATAGATGCATATCTGCATTCCTGTAGAAATTGGAAGTATTTAATGCGGAACCAAAAGGCTTTGAAATGTCCAGACATTACTGATGGGCAGAGCAATTTAAACTACCAGATTTGCTGGAGGGAGGGATCTGGATGAGCCAGTACAACCCCTTGGCAAAGAAAGGCCCAAAGCAGTGGAAAAAACCCATCCTGGCAGAAGCCCATACACCCACCCATGGAAAGTTTGGCAGGGGGAAGATATGCATTCCCCTAGTGGAAAACTCCTCAAAGGGTCATGTCATGGGAGGAGAAGGGCTAGGGCAAGGAGCAAATACAGTTCCATCATATCCAGACCCCCATCGGATGCTGATCATGCCATCACAACCTACAAATCCTATCCCACAGAAATAGCTGGCAGAAGGGAAACAAGCACCATGGACAAGGTGAGCACCCCATGCAACATCCCTCTGGAAATCCCCCATTGCTAGGTAGTGTAAGCCTAGGAGCACCTTGTGTAGCACAGGAATGTTACAGGGGCCTTGCAAGTGAGATGGGAGCATCTGATAGAGTGCCTCGATCCCCTCCCTGTCCAGTTGGAAGGCCTAGATGCACTCCATGTTGGACAGAGTGAGGACCTGTTGATGTTGGGGAATGGCATCGTACCTCTTGTGCCGCTAGCTCTCCTGTCAGTACAGCACACATGCCAGGAGAATGGAAGTGTACTTCTCACACTGGTGAGCCACAGGAGGCAATGGTGTCAAATTTGGGGGAGGGGGATTTAGTGGACCACAAAAATAATTTTAGCTCATTAGCATCACAGCAGAGAACCCACAATAGTGTTCAATAAAAATGTGTTTAGAAAACGTTTTAAAAAAAACCTTTAGGCAGCAGGATACGTGCTACGATTTAGCCATTCCTGCCTCCTAATAATGAATTTGTAGAGGAAGCCATCAAAACAGTGAGGATGTAGCTGAAGGAGAATGTGGATCCACCTAAGGCCACCATTGAATATGGAGCTTCTTTCTCTAAAGGATACAGTCCTGCAGAGTTGCTCATGAGCTGCTGTATCTGCCAATGCACCCACATCAGCTTCTTCCCCAGAAAGTAGATGTGGGAGAATGGATTACATGGGAAACTGCAGAAGAAAGAGAGAAAATTAAGACCACCATCATGGAGTCCAATTCCATGCAAACATAAGAATGTGGAGATGTTGCCTGAGTTCCTGATAAAGGATCTGTCATAGCAGTCCCTGCTGCACCTGCCAAAAGTGTAGAAGAGAGACGATAGTAGCCAGTGGAATCCCCCCAAATGGGGTACTTCTGAGGTAGGAGGGAGTGGAGCTTGGATGCCCAAGGATCTGCTGGATCCTAAGTTAGTCTGTGACGCAAAAAACAACGCTCATCCACGATATGATCCTGGATGAGCACGCAGACCTGATGTGTATTACGGAGACCTGACTGGATGAGGCCTCAGGTCCTACGCTGGAGGCCATGTGTCCAGCCGGCTTCCGATACGCACAGCAGCCGAGGATTGGTAGGCAGTGAGGGGGAGTGGCAGTCATCTATCAAGAGTCTTTGGTTTTCGCCAGGCCCCCTCTCCACGAGACCAAGTTTGTTGACTGCATATACTGGAGGTTGGGCCCAAAGGGCAGTTTAGGGATCCTGCTTGTGTACCGCCCACCCGCTGCACAGCAGACTCCCTGACTGAGGTGCTCGGGGTGGTCTCGGACGTGTGGGTGCTCTCCCCCAACCTGCTGGTTTTGGGGGACTTCAACGTGCATGCCGAGGCCACCCTTACTGGAGCCCCTCGGGATTTCAGAGAAACCATGACTTCTTGGGAACTGCACCTTAGTAATACAGGGCCAACCCATGTAGCCGGTCATGCTCTTGACCTTGTGTTTATCTCGGGAGGCGAGGAAAGTGCTCTGGAAATGGGGGTTGTTTCTTCTAACCCCGTGTCATGGTCAGATCACTATCTGGTGAATATAGACCTCTCGATGCCACACACCCTCCGCAGGGGACAAGGACCTATTAGGATGGTCCGCCCCAGACGCCTGATGGATCCTAAAGGATTCCTGAATGCGCTGGGAGAGTTGGAGCTGACTGAAGGACGCCCGGTCGAAGCCCTGGTGATGGAGTGGAATAGGGAGATCACTAGGGCAGTTGACCGGGTGGCTCCGAAACGTCCTCTCCCCCTGAACAGAACTCAGACAGCACCCTGGTATACACCACGGTTGCGAGGTCTGAGACAGGAGGTGAGACGACTAGAGCGCCGGTGGCGGAAATCTCGCTCTGAAGACGATCAGACACTGGTTAGAGCGGCAATAGCTGCCTACCAGATGGCAACAAAGGCAACAAAGAAGGAATTCTTTGCTGCCTCTATTGCGTCCGCAGAGTGTTGCCCCAGGAGGCTGTTCCAAGTGGTCCAAAGCCTGGTCGGTCCAGTTGCTCAGGAACCCATGGAGCACTCTAAAGCCTCCTGTGACACATTTGCTAAACACTTTGCCGATAAAATCGAGCGCCTGAAGGCCATGATTCTGTACGCCGTGGATACAGGAAGTAGGCCAGAGTCGGCCAGTTGCAGTCCGGTCCAATGGGATTGCTTTCAGCCCCTCCCCTTTGAGGAAGTGGACAAGGTGCTCTCTACTGTGAAGCCAACCACCTGTCTGTTTGACCCTTGCCCCTCGTGGCTCATTATGAGCTGCAAAGAGAGGCTGAGTGAAGGGATCAAGGCAGTGGTAAATGCCTCCTTGGAAGAGGGTGTAATGCCATCAGCCCTCAAGGAGGCAGTAATAAAGCCCATCTTGAAAAAGCCCTCCTTGGATCCCCAAGAGTTAAATAACTTTCGCCCAGTCTCTAATTTACCATTCTTGGGCAAGGTGATTGAGCTGAGTTCGTGTTCAGCCAGCCCAAGGGCACCCGAATGGCTACTGGATGCTGCAGACCTTTCCACTGACTCCTCCACCACTGGCACCCCTTCCACGAGATTCCCATGAGTTGGATTGCTCTGTAAAAGTAATATCAGCATATGTATACAACAAGGATGTTAAGGCTTTATCAGTCCCCCCCCCCAACAAAAATATGCATCCAGGTTAAAAATTGTTATTCTTCTTTTATATCTGTGTAAGGTGTTCCTTCCAATTGCGTTGAAGGAGCTCTTTGCTTTGCAGATAATCATAAGCAGCTTTATTTGGAAAGAAATTCCACTAAGTTCAATGGGGCTCACTCATTGAGTGTGTGTATGCTAAGGACTGCAGCCTTAGCAAGGTGTGCAACTTGTGATACCCATGTAGAAAGAATTGCATTGTTTAATCAGTTTTCTTTGAGGGTCGGTCACTCAAACTCCATCACACCTTAAAAGAAAGAATGATGGGATTGCAGGACAGTGCATTGTAACAGTGCTCTACAAGCCACCGATGTGTGAGTCACCCATGCACTCTGCCAGATGTGCATTTGGCAGCCACAAGTAGGGGCTCTATGCATCTATTGACATGTGTGTCTAATGCTCCACAGGGCTCCTTTGCATTGCTGCCAAACATATGCCCGGCAGGGGGCTACATAGCACAACTCTGCAACTTTCTTGTGTGTTCTTTTAATGCATGAAAATGTCTCCCATTGTCGTGCAGCTATAAAAGGCTGTATTTCTTGAGCATAAACTGTTCCAGAGATAACACCGAAACACCCAGCTATCTTCACAAGACTGCATGGTGGTCATCATCTGTGACAGAAGGGGTAAAACTTCCCTGTCACCATAGATATTGCAACAGGTATTTTTTGCCATTGTTGTTTGACCAGTAATCCCACAAAAACAGTTCTTGTTCATTTTTTTGTGTGTTTGTTTTGGAGAGCAGATGATAGTAGAGAGGGTTTGGCTTGGATTCTAAGTGTCCCCAGGTTTATAGTTAACTAAATTATTTTCCACAGCATCTCATTTCATCTCCATAGGAAATGATCCAAACTAAGTAAGGTAATTATCAGGAATAAAAATTTTTGAGGCATTGTGAGCGTACAGAGAGTCATAGAACAATCCTTCACGATACCAACTGTACTTCTGCCAAGAATACAAGAGGAGCCAATCAAGGAAGAGTAACACAGCAAGTCACTGGATGTGTGGAACAGTGGTCCTTATACAAAATTCAGAGACTGTTCCCTCATGTCAGGACCAAACAAATTGCACCATCTGATAAACAAGATAAAAGTTAACAAGAATCTTGCTGATTAGAGACTCCCATCTAAAAAAGTAAGGCTCATGTAAATAGGCTGTGGCTCCCAGCCCCCCACACCACCATCTATCAAGAACGATTTGGTGCATGCCTTCTCTAGTGGCCCAGACAGCTTTTTAAAGGATTATGAAGGAAGAAGTCAAGGACAAAACAACCAATGCTGGATGTTGTCCATCGGGACTGGTATGGCAAAAGGCAGAGAGGCCAACAGTAGATGCAGCCAGAGCCAGTGAGAGATGGAGCCAACTAATTCATGTTTTCCCCCCACCCTCCTCTCGACTAAGTTATATAATGACAATGTTGAGACTGTGAAGGAGGAAGCTCCCAAATAGGACCACCCCCTGGACTGAAGGTAAGTAAGAAGACAAGCAGGTAGGAGCTGGCTGAGGGCAGTCTGAAGTTGATGAGGCAGTGCCCCTATTTGCCCTGATCAGGGGCGGCTCCAGGCATGCAGGGGCCCTTGGGCATCAGCTTGCCCTGACCCCTCAGTGGGTGGGTGGGTATGCGCACGTGTGCATATGCGCACATGCACGCCCCCCCACATGCCTCCCATGTGCCCCCCATGGCCCCCCTACCTGTCTAGTCTTTACCATTGCCCTTAATGAAGATAGCGGCCGCGGTTTCCCTAAGGGGAATGAAGCCTCCACCGCTATCTTTGTTGATGGCACACATGCATGCTACGCGCGCACATCTCTGCCATCAACTAAGATGGTGGCAGCGGCTTCTGTACCTTAGGGAAGCTGCAGCTGCCATCTTCATTAAGGGCAATGCTAAAAAGCCAGCTGACAGGTAAGTGGGGGGCTTTGGGGGGTGTGGATCACAGAAGGGGAGCGGAGGGCCCCTCAGGGGCTCCTGTAGCTCCAGGACCCTCGGGGCAGTGCCCAACCTGGCCACCCTTTAGAACCAGCCGTGGCCCTGATGGACCACCATCTACTGAAATCAACAAGGGACTCTCTTGAACCATTATCTGCATTTGATCAACATATCAAAAATGAAATGTGTGGCACAAGGCAGAGGCTATCTCAGCTTCCCAGTAACCATCTTAGTAGGACTGAGACCCCATTTGCACTGTACATTTAAAGAACTATTATAGCACTTTAAAGAACCAGGAGCTACAATTCCCAGAGTGGTTTAACAGTCAATCCTTTTTCCCAGGGAACTGTGGGAATTATAGCTCTGTGAGAGCAATGGGGGATCTCTGAATAACTTCAGCACCCTTAACAAACTACAGTTCTCAGAATTCTTTGGGGAAAGCCAAGTCTGCTTAAAGCAGTATAATAGAGCTTTAAATGTATAATGCAGATGTGGCCTGAGTAAAACAAAATCTGCCAGTTAATATTTATTGTGGCTTAACCATTGGCCATTACAACTAAATTGTAAACAATCAAAACTATAAATTTAATTGGAGAAATTTCTGTTTTGCAACTTGGCTACTCGAAAATGAAAGCAACACAAATTTGAAAGTGCAAAACTGGGAAATGCATATTTGAAATTTTTAAACAGCTTAATCTTCCACACTTCAAACATCCACACTTTAAACATCAAACATTCCACACTTTAAACATCCACACTTCATGAGGAGGATCCTATAAATCCTGGCCTCCCACTGGGATTTTTAAGTAACATCCTCCTTCAAAAGAGCCCTTAAAAAGAGGGTCTTATGGATTCTAAAGGGTGAATTGTCAATTGCAGACCACCAGTCACATGTAGCTCATAAGGCATACACAGCATTTTCTCCATCAAAAGGAAAAAGAAAATGTTTTGTGATAGCCTGGTGAAAAATAAACAAAATCATGTAGTATGTGTAGGGCTGGTCACATGAATCTGTCTCCACATAGTTGCATTCCAGTTGGCCACCCCATGGGATTATTTGAACATATGAATTGGGCCTTAATACAGAACCAGGAAGTGGTTCTAATAATTAACACGGAATTTAAGGGGTAAAAGGTTAAGAGGTGAAAGGTTAACCTTAAGTTTAAGGTTTTCTTCAAGTAGGCCCGGGTCCCAATTTTGGGGGTCATGTGGTTTGGAGGGGGCATTTCAGGTGAATCCAAAAATGGAGACCGCATGTGTGGGGTGAGGGGAATGGTTTATCTCATTTCAGGGGAGATGAAAAGCTTCACTTGGCAGCAACCATGCATTCATCCCCCCCTTTTAAACAGTTTAAAAGTTATTGACTGTGCAGCAGGTTGGGCGGCAGCACCAAGACTGATGTGCCAGCTACCACTGCCATGTTTTCTCCTTCTCAGAGTGCCATCGCCAAAGCCACTAGGTTTTAAACTGTTGTTTTTAAAGGGAAACAAAGTTGCAAATGCCACCATGGCAAGCACAAAAGAACTTAGGGGGCTGGATTTTAGCACCAAGTACCTAACATCATAAGTCCTTACAAAATCACTCGGATATAATTGCTTCATTATACAATTTTGCATATTTCTGTTTACACAAGTAGTAGATGAATACTATTTGTGTAAACAGAAATAGGTAACTAGAAAAGCCATCAGTGTTCTGTGGTTTCCTCATCCTCACACTGAAACCCAGTCCTGGCTCCTATTTGCTAGAAAGTTAATATCACCTTAGCTCACTCACACCTTAGCTCACTCCAAAAAAATAACTAGAGACTGTTCAGTAAATTGACACCAATAAATGTAAACCAGAAACTGATTATTTAGTAAAACAATGTGGAAATTATTTACCTTTTTAAAACAAGGATCTTATATGATATATTTGGGTTCAAAGAAAACACGATTTTAATTATTGCTTCATAAGAAGCTCTAATTCCCTAGATCACACTGTAAAAACAAAACATCTACTGAAGAGATTTTCCATCTTAAAAACCCCTCTGAGAAAAATTAATATTCATACACAGCTGTCCATTTAAGACTAACTGAGTAATTATCCTAGTTTAGCTAATTCCCACTGAGTGGTCTCCTTTTCTTACATTTTTCATGCATCTTGACAACAAAACAAAAATATCAGAAGTATAAAAAGAATAATTAAAGGACAAGATAAATCAAAGTTGTTTTGTCTGATCAAGGGCCTGATCAAAAACCTTCCATATTGTCTGTTGTTGTGCACCTTCAAGTTGATTATGACTTATGACGACCCTATGAATCAGTGACCTCCAAAAGCATCTGTCATCAACCACCCTGTTCAGAGCTTGTAAATTCAGGTCTGTGGCTTCCTTTATGGAATCAATCCATCTCTTGTTTGGCCTTCCTCTTTTTCTACTCCCTTCTGTTTTTCCCAGCATTATGGTCTTTTCTAGTGAATCATGTCTTCTCATGATGTGTCCAGAGTATGATAACCTCAGTTTCATCATTTTGGCTTCTAGTGAAAGTTCTGGTTTAATTTGTTCTAACTCCGAATTGTTTGTCTTTTTCGCAGTCCGTGGTATGCGTAAAGTCTCCTCCAACACCACATTTCAAATGAGTTGATTTTTCTCTTATCCGCTTTTTTCCTGTCCAACTTTCACATCAACACATAGAGATCGGGAATCCCATGGTCTGAATGATCCTAACTTTAGTTTTCAGTGATACATCTTTGCATTTGAGGACCTTTTCTAGTTCTCTCATAGCTGCCCTCCCCAGTCCTAGCCTTCTTCTAGAATCATAGAATAGTAGAGTTGGAAGGGGCCTATAAGGCCATCATATCCAACCCCCTGCTCAATGCAGGAATCCAAATCAAAGCATTCCTGACAGATGGCTGTCCAGCTGCCTCTTGAAGGCCTCCAGTGTCGGAGAGCCCACTACCTCTCTAGGTAATTGATTCCATTGTCGTATGGCTCTAACAGTTATTAAGTTTTTCCTGATGTCCAGTCGAAATCTGGCTTTCTTCCACTTGAGCCCATTATTCCGTGTCTTGCACTCTGGGACGATCAAGAAGAGATCCCGCCCCTCCTCTATGTGACAACATTTCATGTACTTGAAGAGTGCTGTCATATCTCCCCTCAGTCTTCTCTTCTCCAGGCTAAACATGCCCAGTTCTTTCAGTCTCTCCTCATAGGGCTTTGTTTCCAGTCCCCTGATCATCCTTGTTGCCCTCCTCTGAACCTGTTCCAGTTTGTCTGCATCCTTCTTGAAGTGTGGAGACCAGAACTGGATGCAGTATTCAAGATGAGACCTAACCAGTGCTGAATAGACAGGAACTAATATTGCACGGAATTTGGATACTTCTCTTAATGCAACCTAATATAGCATTTGCCTTTTTTGCAGCCACATCACACTGTTGGCTGATATTCTAATTTCTTGACTGTAGTCATTTTAGTTAATGACTGTGCCAGTATTGATAATCCTTGACAAGTTCAATGTCCTCATTATCAACTTTGAAGTTACATAAATCTTCTGTTATCATTACTTTAGTCTTCTTGATGTTCAGCTGTAGTCCTGCTTTTGTGCTTTCCTCTTTAACTTTCATCAGCATTTGTTTCAAATCATTACTGGTTTCTGCTAGTAGTATGGTATCGCCTGCATATGGATATTTCTCCCTCCAATTTTCACATCTCCTTCATCTTGGTCCAATCCCACTTTCCGTATGATATGTTCTGCGTATAGATTAAACAAATAGTGATAAAATACACCCCTTTATCACACCCTTTCCGATTGGGAACTAATCGGTTTCTCCATATTCCGTCCTTACAGTAGCCTCTTGTCCAGAGTATAGGTTGTGCGTCAGGACAATTAGATGCTGTGGCACTCCCATGAAATTCCTTGCTCCGTTCCATTATCCTGTGTGTGTGCAATATGATCTCTGGTTCCTCTTCCCTTTCTAAATCCAGCTGGGACATCTGGCATTTCTCGCTCCATATATGGTAAGAGCCTTGGTTGTAGAATCTTGAGCATTATTTTACTTGCATAGGATATTAAGGCAATAGTTTGATAATTATTGCATTCCCTGGGATCCCCTTTCTTTGGAATTGGGATGTAAATTGAACTCTTCCAGTCTGTGGGCCATTGTTTCATTTTCCATATTTCTTGACAGATTTTTGTCAAAATTTGAACAGATTCAGTCTCAGTAGCTTGTAGCAACTCTGTTGATATGCCATCTGTTCCTGGTGATTTGTTTCTTCCAAGAATTTTAAGAGCAGCTTTCACCTCGCATTCTAAAATTTCTGGTTCTTCATCATACGGTTCCTCCATGAATGAATCTGTCATCCTTGCATCTCTTTTATACAGTTCTTCAGTGTATTGCTTCCATCTTCCTTTTATTTCACTTTGGTCAGTCAATGTGCTCCCCTGTTGATTATTCAACATCCCTACTCTTGGTTTAAATTTCCCTTTCATTTCTCTAATCTTTTGGAATAGGACTCTTGTTCTTCCCTTTTTGTTGTCCTCTTCTATTTCTGTACAATAACTATTTATTTATTATTTTATTTATATCCCGCCCTTCCTTCCAGCAGGAGCCCAGGGCGGCAAACAGAAACACTAAAAACACTTTAAAACATCATAAAAAGACCTTAAAATACATTAAAACAAAACAATGTTAAAAACATTAAAAAAAACTTTAAAAACATCTTTTTTAAAAAAGGGTTAAAGATATTAAAAGACATATTACAAGCAATTCTAGCACTGACGCAGACTGGGATATGTCTCAACTTAAAAGGCTTGTTGGAAGAGGAAAGTCTTCAAAAGGTGCCGAAAAGATAGCAGAGATGGCGCCTGCCTAATATTTAAGGGGAGAGAATTCCACAGGGTAGGTGCCGCCACACTAAAGGTCTGTTTCCTATATTGTACAGAACAAACCTCCTGATAAGATGGTATCTGCAGGAGGCCCTCACCTGCAGAGCGCAGTGATCGGCTGGGTATATAAGGGGTAAGACGGTCTTTCAGGTATCCTGGTCCCAACCTGTATAGGGCAAAAACTACACCAAAACTTGAACCTTGAATTTGGCCTGGTAGCAAATGGGCAGCCAGTGCAGTTCTTTCAGCAGCAGGGTGACATGTTGGCGATACCCTGCCCCAGTGAGCAGTCTCGCCACCACATTTTGCACTAGCTGCAGCTTCCAGACCAACCTCAAGGGCAGCCCCACATAGAGCGCATTACAGTAATCCAGCCTAGAGGTTACCAGCGTGTGGACAGCAGTGGTCAGGCTATCCTGGTCCAGAAATGGCCGCAGCTATCTTATCAGCTGAAGCTGGTAAAAGGCACTCCTAGCCACAGAGGTCACCTGGGCCTCTAGCGACAAAGATGGATCTAGGAGCACCCCCAGACTACAGACCTGCTCTTTCAGAGGGAGTACAACCCCATCCAAAGCAGGCAACTGACCAATTATCCGAACTTGGGAACCACCAACCCACAGCACCTCCATCTTGCTAGGATTCAGACTCAGTTTATTGGCCCTCATCCAGCCCACCATCCATTGGCCCTCATCCAGGGCTTGCATGGCCTCTCCCGATTCAGATGTTACGGAGAAATAGAGCTGGGTATCGTCAGCATACTGCTGACACCTCGCCCCAAAGCTCCTGATGACTGCTCCCAATTGCTTCATAGAGATGTTAAACAGCATGGGGGACAAGATGGTACCTACGGCACCCCACATCACAACTGCCAGGGGGCCGAAAGACAGTCACCCAATGCTATTCTCTGAGAGCGACATTGGAGATAGGATCGGAAACGCTGTAAAACAGTTCCTCCAATACCCATCTCACCAAGTTGGCCCAGAAGGATACCATGGTCAATGGTATCAAAAGCCGCTAAGAGATCAAGTAAGAAAAAGAGGGTCACACTCCTCCTGTCCTTCTCCCGATAAAGGTCATCCATCAGGGCGACCAAGGCTGATTCAGTCCCATAACCAGGCCTGAACCCAGACTGGGATGGGTCAAGATAATCTGTTTCATCCAAGAGTACTTGCAATTGCTGCGCCACAACCCTCTCAATCACCTTCCCTAAAAACTATTGTAAGAGTTCTCTTTGTTCCTACGTACTAGTCGCTGTATTGTTGCATTTAGGGTTCTAACCATTTTTCAGTCTCCTTTTGCTTTTGCTTTCCTTCTCTCTTTAACCATTTGAAGAGTTTCTTCAGTCATCCATTGAGACCTTTCTCTCTTTTTAACTAGAGATATTGTCTTTTTGCATTCTTCCCTGATCATGTCTCTGACTTCACTCCATAGTTCTTCTGGTTCTCTGTCAATGAAGTTTAAAGCCTCAAATCTGTTCCTTATTTGATCTTTATATTCTTCTGGGATGTTATTTATATTGTATTTTGGCATTATGTTTGATTTGCTGTTGTTCTTTGGCTCTACCAGGTCATGATCTGTACCGCAGTCTGCTCCTGGTCTTGTTTTCTCAGAAAGCATGGAACTTCTCCATCTTCTGTTACCAATTATAGAATCAGTTTGATTCCTACCTATCAGCATTTCCTAGGTTTACATCTATAATATAAGGTAAAATAATTAATATCATTACCCAATCAATGTCACCCTCGACTCTTTCTGGGAAGAAGGGCAGAGTATACATTTAATAAATAAATAAATGTGACGGAGCCCATCCTTTAAATCAGCCCTTCCCAACCTGATGTTCTCCAGATGCTTTGAATGACAACTTCTATCAGCCCAGCCAGAACGGGTGATGGGATGTAGTCCAAAAGACTGAGAGGGCACCTGGTTGGGAAAAGTTTCATTTAATTAAAAACTTCTTGTTAGTGTTAAAACTTCTAAGATTTTTAGTGAGGTTTTCTATGCTTATTCTATGAAAAGCAGCACCAAGTATCTAGCATTCAGGCATTCATTTTCTGGATTAAATCAACACTCAAGGGGGGAGAGTAGGGATGAGTGTGCCTGTTTCACTACTGGCCTGTTGCCATCCTCATTGTCATTGCCCTCCACAAGTTGGAGGGCAACCATATGCAATGGGGAGCCTGCTCTGCCCATATAGACTCCTGGCATGATATAGAACATGTTTGTCCTCTTCAGGCATTTGCCTGAACACATGAAAGCTAAATGTGTATAGAGGAACAGAGCCTCCAGTGTCCCTGCATGCTGGGACTCTTTCAGAAAACTGTGAAGATCTGAGGAGGGCTTCTGTGTGCATGTGCTTAGAAGTCTCTGCATGATCATAAATCCTGATAAGGCTCTATCTGAGAGGAGCCCATGTATGATGAGATATTGGGGGCCAGGGCTTGTGTGCTTCAGTGTAGACTCCCACATGCATAGGCTTCCAAGGGACCAGGAACCCTGATCAAGCAGAGATCTAATTCCCATGAAAGCCTATGTGCAAAGAGGTTTACATGTGTAGGCTTCCCTGGCCCCAGTGTCCATGTCTTCTTTCAATATGCAGACTCACATGATTAATGTATGGAGGTGACTTATGTATCTTCAAGATGCCTTCCTTCTCTTTATCCCATCACATTCTCTATGATCTGCCAACAATGTCAGCCATACATTGACTTGCCAATTCTTGAAAGAAAAAATCTGATACCTAGGCAGGGCCTCATGGAGAGAGCACAGTGGGCTCAAGGAGTTGACCTTGACAGGTTGAGGGGTTGGTGAGCTTTAGTATCAGAAATGGAGTTCAATGGCAAAAGGTTGGAGCCCTCCACACAAAGGTAAAGTCCAGCAGTAAAGTGAAAAACCATACAGAAAATGCTTTGTTCCATGTAAGTTCAACTGTGCTTACAAATCTCAGGATACCAAGCAATGTATTACACATGAAACTAAACTAGACTAAACTAAAATTACACTTCAGTCTAACATAATCCAGATCCCAACCACGTCACATGCAAAAAGAAAGAATTACAAGTATATTGCTCAAGAAGATGAGCCTGCCACAGATTACATATTAAGGCATTTGTATAACATGTCTTATTAATGAATTACATATTCAGACATATTCTAAAATACAGTTTTCCCATTTTATAGATGGGCAGCATGAAGGCGGAGATCTTGTTTGAAGGACAGTCAGTGAATACATGGCAGTGAACTTAAAATCCATGCAATTCAGAGCACTCAGATTAGTGAGCCACACCAAACATTCAACTCCTTTGTGTCCAACGCAGTTGCCACTTGCCATAAGTGGCAAATTGGCACTTTACTTCTACCACCTATTTTTTATATAAAATTTTAAACACAATTATTTTATGCATGTACCAGTTCAAAAGTGTCCACCCTCCACCCTTAACAATCACAGATTTGTCCTTGGGTCCTATATACTTTTCTGACTTTGAAAAGTACAGAAATGTTTTTGAATGCATGCAAGATCCATTTCACTTTGACATCTACAATTCTCAACTCAATCTCAAGAGCTTGTGAGGCTTCTTCCTTTGGAGAGGCATGTTTTCAAAACGGATGTGATTTTACTACAGAGCTCTCAACATCTGAAATATGATTCAATTGTTACAATGTGGACTCATATTTTAAATCAAAATGAGTTTGTAGTTCTGAATACAGTTATTCCAAAACTCTTTTCAATTTTTGGTTCAAATGGGTCTGTGGTTATTTGGAAAATTTGCCATGCTTCCAAGTGGAAATACACATACCTAGATAAGGTTTGACAAAGGAAAACAGTTGTGTGATATCTCAAATGAGGCAACTGTTCATTTGACACTAACTTTATGAAGACTACCCCTGAAACTCAATGGCTGTCAGCTTATAATAGGGTTTGCTGGGAAAGGTGTAGCCACCATCACAGCAATGCCTTACATAGCACCCAGTTCCCATTATCCTTCTTCCATAAGGTCATTTCCCCATGAACACAACTATATGGAGAAATTCAATACTGTAAAGGACCAAATGCTTGAGCATGGATTTGCATCATTTATTTAATCAGTGCACCTTCTGATTGGTTGGCAGAAGGCTACGGGATATGATGCTAGCTCATTCTGCTCTTTCTCATTACTTATTTATGCTTTCGTTCAGAAAGAGACTTACCCAAACTCTCCCATGTTACTTTACATCTCTCCTCTCAGCATGGCTGCTTGGGTACATTACCATGCTGAGATCAAGAAGTGCAAACATACATATGCGTCATGTCAGTTGAAAAGAGTATGCCCAAATACACCAAAGCAGCATGGCAGGAAAACGCACCAGATCAGGTGTCTGTCTGTATATGTTAAAGGAGAAAGTGGAGCAACCTACACAGCCATCCAGAGGGAGAGTGCAAGGCAAGCACAGGATGCTGCCCCATTTCCTTCATGCTTGGAGGTATTAGGTGAACAGGGAGTGGCAGCAAGGAGGAAGAGTAGCAGGGAGGCTCTGAGGTTTGCCATGAGTCCCCAGTGGGCCTCCATGGCACCAGCCCCGCCACTACCAGGGGGCAAGCAGAATCAGAGCATGGGCAGTGATAGTAGAGGTCACTCCATCACCAAACACAGTCTTCCCTCAGTCAGCCCCCACCTGTCTGCCTCCTTGCTCCTTACAGTGCAGGGGGTGGCATTGGCTGGAAGCCTCCTCCTTAGTCTCGGTGTTACCTTTGTAGAATTCAGCAGGGACGGGGAGGAGGGAGAAACCAAACTGAGGTGACTCCAACTGTTTATTGGATCTGGCCCACTGATGGCTGTCGGCCTCCCTGCCTTCTGCCCTACCAGTCCCAATGGGCACCAGCCTCCATGTGCCAAATCTCCATCCACAAGTTGCTTTTCACCCTGTGGGGTTCCAAATGCACATTTGCAGGGGTGTCTACATTCAACATCTCACTTGGACCTTAGTTTCTAGAATGAGATTTGCCCTTATGAATCTCAGCCTCAGCATTATTGCATCATTACGGGTTTGGGGAGAACTATCATTAGAAGCTGAAATGATGAAACTGAGCTTATCATACTTTGAACATATGATGAGAAGACATGATTCACTAGAAAAGACAATAATGCTGGGGAAAACAGAAGGGAGTAGAAAAAGAGGAAGACCAAACAAGAGATGGATTGATTCCATAAAGGAAGCCACAGACCTGAACTTACAAGATCTGAACAGGGTGGTTCATGACAAATACTCTTGGAGGTCGCTGATTCATAGGGTTGCTATAAGTCATAATCGCCTTGAAGGCGCTTAACAACAACATGGGTTTGAGGGTTAAGATAGATTATTTCTCTGAGTTCCCTTCCAGCCTCTGATTTGAAACCCTGCACCTGAAAGTGAAAAACCTGCTCCAATTGTCAGATGAGTTTCTTTGGTTAATCTAATAGAGTGGCCAAGTGGGTTACTATTACTACTATTACTACTACTACTGGCGATCACTCTTGACCGAGTATGATTGTCTTCCAAAATAAGGTTGGTTGGAAGATGCCTGTGCATGAATTTGTTTTATGTGGGGAGATTAGCACACAAGGATCAACACACAATCTTGACAGAAAAAGGCTTTGATCCAATGGCATGGATACCATGACGATTGGAAGTCTTTTTATCTGCTGCAGCCTTCATCCGCCTTCACAGCCGTTGTAACATACACATTGTTATCCTCCACCTGTTCTGCCATTGAGAACATTCGTTCCTTGTCTGGTTCCCCTCCCTTGACCTTACTGCCATCAGGGAGATCCTATTGTTATTGAAACTCTTCAGGAGAGCCCCCCTCCTCTTGGGGCCTAAGAGACGCTTGTGTTTTGAGTTGAGTCTGAGGAAAGGCTGAGGGCTGGAGACATGCAAAGAGGCTGGCTCCCTGCACCATGGCTTTAGGGTGCCTCCTGTAAGCCTGATGGAAAAGCAAGATATTGGACTGCTGATGCTTTGAACCCCTCCATCTTAACCTCAGGTTGGAATGTATGTAAATAAATAAACCATATTTCATAAAAACACCACAGACTCCGCTGACCTTCTTTCCAAGGAAATCAAACCCTGGGTAAGCGCAGGGACCCCTAGAGATCTCTCACCGCTCAGAGATTGGGGTGGCATGCTACAGTATTTAGCAAGTGCCTGCATGTTAGTACGTAACTGTGCACAATAGGTTAATAACTGGGACTGGGCATGATTATCATGTTACACAAGTGCTGCATCCATTGCATTAGCACCCAGTCCATTTCTGAGATCAATTCAAAGTGCTGTTTATTTATTTATTTAAAATATTGCTATCCTGCCCTTCTACCCCACAAAGAGGCGCTCAGGGTGGCTCATAATGCAATCACACACAGTTAATAAAAGCACAATAAAACATAAAAATAGATGAAAAATACATAAAATGCAGTTAACAATTACAAGGGGAGTGAAATTAAAAGGGGACTAAAGAGCTAAATCTCAAAGGGGGGAAAGTAAAATCAGTTTCAGGCTATAGCTTCAGTCCCTCCCAAACACCCTCTGGAACAAGGTAATTTCCTGAAGTCTCCAAAACACTGTCAGGGAGGGAGCAGAGCAGGCTTCTTCGAATAGGGTATTCTAAAGCCTGGGGGCCATCACTGAAAAGGCTCTTTCCTATTTTGAGCTTTAAAGCCACTGACGGATTAGTACCAAGGTACTGTAGGGGTCATCTGCCTCTGCATGTGTCTACCCGCATATCAAGATGCTCAGCAGAGGGCCTTCTGCAAGTGCTACACAATCACACAAACTAAGGTGAGGCAGGTGGCTACCAGGGAAGAGCCTTTTCAGTGCTCTAATAATGGAATGCTCTCCCCAGACTTGTCTGTCTAGTGCCAACCTTTTGGTGCCAAAGACCTTTTTCATTTTCCCAAGCATTTTAGACTTAATTTTTGCCCTGTTGATTATCTTTAATCTGGCTTTTAAGAACTTGCTGCCTTCTAGTGTTTGGGTTGTATCCAGTGAAGTCATCCCATTAGTGCAAGGGCTTCTGCCTGCGCAATGGGAATCCCTCTCCCATGCACACACATCCCACATACCCCCCAAATCTGCTCTGGAGAGTTAAAAGAAAAACCCCGAACAGATTTCAGGACACGGGGAAAGGAGAGGAAGTCCCATCGTGCAGGCAGAAATCTGGTGCTAAGAAGACGACTTTGTCAGATTCAACGCCCTGCGTTTCAAGATTGTTCTGCTTTATACATTCCTTATACGTAAACCTCCCTGTGAATTTCCACTGAAGGGTGGTGTAAAAATTTCTATGTTCTGGGCAACCTTCCAGGGGTCACATGCCAGAGGCAGGTGGGGTCAGAGGCAAAAGTGAGCACAGCAACAAATGTAAATGTAATCGTTCTACAGAAGGCTAGCTTCTGGTCCCACCCACCCCTCTTTCCTCCATCCAGAAAAGCAAGAGACATTATCAGACTTCAAGAACGTGGAGAGAGTTCCAAGGGCCAAAGAGAGAGGACTGGAGGGCCACATTGATCTAGTCCAACCTATGCTTGTTGCAGAAAATCAACAATTAGAACAACCCCAACAGATAGTTGTTTAGCACCTACCCTCATTTTTTACCAAAAAAGCACTGCATGTGTCTATAGAATGTAAAGCTATCCTGAAGGAGTGATGGCTTTAAGTGAGTTGCCAATAGAACAATGTGCAGATATTTAAGAAATTTTGCCTCATTGAATTCAACAAGCTAATCCAATTTCAATGACTGTAAAAAGGTAAAGGTGTCCCTGCACTTATAGTGCGAGTCATTTCCGACTCTTAGGGTGACGTCTTGCAACGTTTACTAGGCAGACCATATATATCGGGTGGGATTGGCAGTTCTTTCCCTGGCCTTTCTTTACCCCCCAGCATATGCCGGGTACTCATTTTACCAACCACGGATGGATGGAAGGTTGAGTGGACCTTGACCCCTTTTACCGGAGATTCGACTTCCTCCTTCCGTTGGAATCGAACTCTGGCCATGAGCAGAGCTTCGGCTGCGTTACCGCCACTTACCACTCTGTGCCATGGACTGTATGTGGAGCTAAACAGTCTATGTGATTCGGTGGGGCCATGATACACCTTAGATTTGAATGGAGGCTCTTTAAAAACATAACACTGCATTTTGTAATAAATCTGCCATTTATATTTAAAAGTGGAGCCCCACAACATTAAATTCTTTAATTTCTCCATTGATGTCTACAAGCAGCTCTTTTGTCTCTGCCTGGACATTAAAAATAACTAAATAGCCTCCCACTGTGAATTAAGAAATCACCTATCCAAACTGATATATAGAATTAATTAAAATATTTATAAGCCACCCTTTTCATAAAAGAATATATCAAGGTGGCATTACAACACACAAAATAGAATATATCTGTTCAGACTACTCACATGTAAGCAAATACACTTGGGAGAGCAGGGGCACACTTGCCAACTCTCCCCTCTCCACATCAATATAACCAGAATCAGTGTACACATTTAACCGTGTGCAACAACCAAAGGCCTGAGTGAATGGGTAAGTCTTCATTTGGTGCCAAAAGTTCAAAAAAGTTGGCATCAGCAGTATCTAGGAGGGAAGGGAACATAGGAAACTGCATCATACTCAGTCAGACCATTGGTCCATTGAGCTCAGTATTGTCTATACCAGAGGTAGCAAACATGTGCCTTCCAGATGTTCCTGCAGTACCAGAACCAGCCAGCCTGGCTGTTAGTAAGGAAGGATTGTAGTCAGAGACCAACATCATATTGAGAGCACACATTGGCTAACCCTGGTCTATTCTGACTGGCTGTGGCTCTGCAAGGTTTCAGATCAGGGACATTTCCAGTACTACCTGGAGACGCCAGGGATTGAACCTGAGACCTTCTACATGCAAAGCAGTTGTTTTACCACTGAGCTATGGCCCTGCCCTTTGAGTTGCAAGTAGTCTGTAGTACACCCGAATACAGCATATGTTTCTCTATCCACCTCTTCCTACCACTCCGTTCTATCCCCCCCCCACGTCTCTCAATATTCCATGTCATTCAGTTATTACAGGGAGTTATTAGAGATATTCACTTGAAACCTCCTTTAGGGTCATTTTGGCACATTTTCTTATTTTTCCCCAGGGACTTCAAAAAAATCAATGGCGTTTCTGTGCATTTAATTGTATTTTTTCATTTTAGAACAATGCTGTTGGACAACTTTATATTAATATAGTAAATAAATAAATAAAACCAGGCCCAGACTCTATGATCTAATGGCATCTTCACACCATGGACTTTCTTCTTGACATCACAGGTTTGGACACTAAGAACCGGGGGGGGGGGGTTCCGTTTGCATGTTGGGGCTGTCTCACCTGCTCCTTCTTGCTTCATTCCCTGTGCAGGTACCCCAAAACCATTCCTGGAATGGTGTGCAGTGCAGCCCAAGGAGGGTAGTCTGCAGCAGTAGTAATTGGTGAGGAGGAGGGATGGAACACAGCGGTGGAAGGTTGGGACAGTGCCAACACACTGGCAGAGACAATCCGGTCCTCCTGCCAGTGTCTTCATGCAGCCCCGACTGCAGCCTGCCCAGGCAAGCTATAGTGACACGAGTTTGGGAAGGATGGCCTTGTCCCATCACTCTGGCCACTATGCCTGCAGCTGATGAGGGGAGTACTGAAAGAAGTCACACACAGAGATGCCTTGCACAAGGGAAAGTGTCTTCCATTTGTAGTTCAGATCCATGCCTCCCCCCAGCATTTCTATCTACTTGTTCATCTACAGTATCTGTGTTCTTTGGAACTATGGGTTGTCCCTAGGAAGGCGAGTTTTGTCTTTCTTTTCGCAATTTAAAATAGGAAATTGCATTTGCTGACACTTTTTATTTATACCTCTAGCTAACTACTGTATTGTAGAAGATGACGAGAATGGATTTGCAAAAATTGTGTCAGTGATGGCTCTTTTGTAAAACGCTACATTGCATTCTCATGTTTTGCACTGGGCGAAGTGGAAAAGAATGATGGCCACAGTGTCCCATCTGTGGGATTCGCATATACATATTCTTGAAGTGGAGAAAGTTGAAGCAGGGATCTTCCCGTCTCTTAAATTATTGAGCAAGAGCCATAGCTCAGGGGTTTTTTTATTTATTTATTTATATCCCACCTTTCCTCCAAGGAGCTCAAGGTGGCACATCTGGTTCTCCTCCCTCTCCATTTCATCCTCACAACAACCCTGTGAGGTAGGTTAGGCTGAAAGGCTGTGACTGGCCCAAAGTCACCCAGCAAACTTTATGATGGAGTGGGGATTTAAACCCTGCTCTCCCAGGTCAGAGTCCAGCACTCTGACCACTACACCACACTGACCACTACACCACCATGCATCTGCCTTGCATGCAAAAGGTCCCCGGTTCAATTCCTGGCATCTCTAGGTAGGGCTAGGGGAGAATCCTGGCTGAAATTCTGGAGAGCCGCTGCCAATCAGTGTAGACAATACTGAGCTAGAGGGACCAATGGTCTGTGTTCCTAAATGAGTATAGCTTCCAACACAGCAGCTCTGGGCTACTCCATGCAATTTGAGTCAGTAAGGATAAAGCAAGTGGTATGGATAGATCTGTTAACAAGGCAATATGCCCCCGGATGTGCAGAAAGGCCCCAAGGGGAGCAAAGCAATGTTAAATTAGACCAATAGAAGAAAAGAAAACAAAATAGAAGGTTCTCGAGCTAGGCCTTGTACCAGCGCTCAATATTTCATTTGGATCTGGTCAAATGATCACCCTCACTTAGGGATGGGAAGGGGGGGAATTCATTCTGGTTCACATTTAAAGTTCACATATCACAAATATAATTCATACTTTCCAAAACAATGCATGAACTGAAATGCAGCCATTCTTCAAAATTCATACTTTTCTGAATTTTGCAATGAAGTTCTCCAGCCAAATAATGTGTACAAAAATGCATATAGTAGGGTAAAGTGTGCATAGAAGTGCATATATTAGGGCATTAGTGCAAAATAATATATAAAATGCATTTTATTACTAACATAAAATAGATTTGTGCAAAGCCTATGTATTAGGCAAAATTGTATACAAACATGTGTATACTAGGTGAAACTTGCACTAAAATGCTGATTATTGTTATGAGGGCTGTGAAGGAAGCAGAATCTTCTATTTTTATTACTTCTTGTTATTCCACCTTGCTACCACCCATTGTTATAGCTACTACTAACTTATTATGTTCAATCCTGTTTCCCCACGGACATCAAATATTTAAAATACCATTTAATAATAAACCTTAGGTCACCCATCAGTAGCTGTGATTAGGCATGGTACAAAACAGTACAGACAGACACCACTTAAAGTAAAACAAAAATGTAAGTTGTATTTTATTTTTGATTAACTAATAATAAAAACAAATGGTTATACCTAGCTAGAAAGATTACTATATAATAAATATAACCTGGGCTGCTGCTGGGAGGAAGAGCGGGATATAAATCAAATAATAAATAAATAAATAAAATAACTTGGCTACTGTTACTTTAAATAAAACTGTTCATGACACTATACCAGGTTATTGTGTTACTATTACTTTAAAAATAATACAGTAGCTCTGGGAGATTCAGTTCCTTCCCTGGTTTAAACCAATAGACAATCAACCTAGTCACTCCAACCCAGTTAACTTTTAGCCACTTGGCACTGAGAGTTATACTTGTAAAGTCTTCAACTTGGTCCTCTTGCTCTGGAGACTCAGACTCCTACCAGTCTTCACCTTGACACAGCAACCCCTGTTACCTCAGGCACTCTGCAGTCTGGGCTGACCTTTGGCGTCTAAGCTCCCTCAAGGGCTGCTTCTTCGGATACTGTCACTCCCTCGCATCCCCTCAGTGATTTCAGTTCAGCTCTTGGCGTATCTTCAGGATGCCTAAGCCTCTTCAAGCCACAAAGTCCCTTGCCTGACTCCCTGCTACAGCTCCCTGGTGCCGCTGCTTCCCATGATGACGTGATCACAAAGACTCACTAACCAGCTCTCTCTTCACTGTGGCCTGAGACCTGATTTCAGGGGTGTACTCGTCCAGGGTCTTGGGAGGGAGCTTAAACCCCTTACTTTTTTGGGAACAGGATCCCAGAAGGGTTCCTATGTCTCCAACATCCTACGAGCCAATCAGCATGAAAGGGGAGTGTGTCTTCAAAGAGTCTTCAAACATATTTCCTTGTCCTTTCCTGCAGATTGGAGCCAATCAGAGTGAAAGGAGGTGAGTCAGCCACTGAGAAGACACTTTTCAGTAGCTAACTCTCTCCCCTTCCATGCATATTGGCTCCTAGGGACATCTGTTGTTGCAGAAGGCATTAACAAGGAACTTATTTGCTACCCAGCAGCAAAAGGAGGGGGGGGAGAGGTGTCACTGTGACTATCATGAAGGGACCCTGAGCTTCTGAATTTGCCACAACACTACTGCCTGCTTTTTATGTTTAAGAAGGGTCCCCTTCCAGTCACTCATTTTACATTTGGGTTGAATTCTCCCACCCACACCCACACCCACAAAAAATCAGGCCACAACCCTGATCCAATGGGATGAGGCATAATGTCCATTGTCCAATAGAAACTCACCAAATTTCAATCCACTGTGTCTATATAAATATCCAGGACCTCCCTTTCAGAGCTTTCCTAGTTTTGACAGAATGTCACTGGCAGTTAAACTGACAGTGCAGCCACTGGTAGCACCACTGTGGAAACATTGTACATGTGTTACAGCTCCTAGCAGCAGGTCAAGAGAGAATACAGTTAATATAAAGACAGTGTACACATTCCATAGTGTGAATTTCTATAGACCTTACTTTTAAAACAAAACCTTTTGTCATAAAAAAAAAAAAGTTAAAGGACTTTACAAAAATTGGACACTGATGTGGAAATGTGGACAACTGAATTTAAGATTGGAAAATTAAGAAACTGAGAGAAACTGAAACGGTCCGATTTGCCCATCCCTACTCTCACTCTGGATTCTCTTTCAGATCTCAGACACCTGGTTCTGCCTCCAGAGCATACCAGAATCTGATATTTGGGGAAGGGGCATCACTCAGTAGTACAGCATGTGCTTTGCATTCAAAAGGCCCCCTGTACAGTTCCTGGCATCTCCACACAGGACTAGAAGAGTCTCCTGTCTGAAACCCTGGAGAGCCACTGTCAGTCACTATGGGCAATACTGAGCTTGATAGAACTTGGTACAAGGCAGCTTTCTATGTTCCTAATCTGTGGCATTCTTGTGCTTTTTATGTGTTTACAAACCAAACTCTGCGCAACCTGGGCTCTTAGGATGATTTCCATTGTAAGCCACATCATGGATCCTGCATGTTGAAGTGGTGCAGTGATATCATTAACACCTTTTTTCCTGGAAAGCAATCACCAAACAAAATAAGCAGCATTGTCTGCTCCAAGCAACCAACTCCAGTTAATGACCTGGCGGTTATACCCACTATAGTTTTCAAACACATTTAAGAGACAGCCTCACTTATACCATGTTACAGACTAGCCTGTGAAATGGATTGTTTTGGTTCACATCGCCCTTTGGCCTTTTGTGTTTTTGTTTTTTTAAAAGTGATTTGATATGGAACACAACTGTTTTTGGAAGCCCCATAAGTTTCAATAGGCCTAACTGCTAGGTTAGCAAGCAAGCCTAGTATTGAACATACCAAACTGCCTTTTATAGATTCAGACCATTAGTCCATCTCATCCAGCAGTGTTTATTGTCGCTGCTTCCACACTGGGCACTTAATGTGAAATAACCACACTATCTTAGAAACCCTCTCCCATTTATTCCCCATGTTCAACTTCCGTTTTGTTTGTCATTTTTAACTTGATGGCATGCTACAGAATTTCCTCAGGTGTAGATGATTTATTCTGGTGTTATTCCAGTTGAGTTCTGGCCTCCATATCAGTCAGCCATTGTCTAGACTATGCCGTACCCATTTCCATCTCTAGACTTTGTGTCTGCCTCTCCTTTCTAGGAATCAGCCCTATTACTTTAACCATTCCATTTCTACATAGCACTGCCTTCTGCCCTTCCCCAATGGTCCCAATAAAAATCGCCCTTTCTTTACATTTGGGGGTTTGGGAAAAGGGACTCCCTGCTTAACTGTAGGGTGTTAGATTCTGGAAGCAGAGTTCCTATGCCACTTTCAGCTTAAAGAACAGCAACTACCTGCTGCTGCTAAAGTGTCAATGTCTGGAAGTACCCTCTGACAAGCAGAAGCTCTCCAAATCTTCAGGAAGAGGTCTATTGCAACCCAGCCATCTGCAAAACATTTGTCAAGATATGCCAAGGATCTGACTTATTTATTTATTTATTACATTTATACCCCGCCTTTCTTTTCATGATAGAAATCCAAGGCGCCTTACATATGGTTCCCAGGGAGTCTCCCATCCAGGCACTGACCAAACCTGACCCTGCTTAGGTTTAGCAGTGTACTGGCCTCATGTGCCTTCAGACTATAGCCTGGGACTTCAGAGCTACTGACTGAGCATGTTTCATTTCTGCTTGTTTCAAGTGAAATGCATTTTGTTCTCC